>NC_044553.1:109316175-114756175 GCF_007565055.1 Rhinopithecus roxellana | reverse complement strand
CTAAGGGTGGGGGAAGTGTGCAACATGCACACTCACACCTTGAAGCACTGGAGACATGCACAGAAATAGCTGCAGGCCTATGACAGACCTCGGGTGTTCATTAATAATGATGATAGCCAGGTGTGGTGACTCATGCTTGTAATCCCGGCACTTTGGGAGGGCTGAACGGGGAGGATCACTTGAGCCCAGGATTTTGAGAACAGCCTGGGCAACATAGTGAGGCTCTGTCTCTAGTAAAGTAATAACAATAATAATAATGATAGAAATAGTTTGTTTCCCTCTCACTACAACAAAAGGAGCAGAATTGGTATAAATTGCTGTTAGCCACGCCCCTTCCTCCTTTCCCATCTTTAAGCATAGTTGCTAAATTATTACACCTAATGGTAATAATAAGAGCTAACACTCATTAAGCACTTACTGTGTGCTAGGCAATATTATAAGTGCCTCACATATACAAACTCCTTTAATCCTCACAATAATCCCATGAAGTAGTCACGATCATTATCTCCATTTTACAGATGAGGAAGCTGACATAAAGGAAGATGACTTAATTGTCTAAGGTCATACAGCAAATAACTGGCATTCCTGGAACCCAAATCCCGGATGTCTGGTTCCAAAGCCCACATTCTTTATTCTATTCTGCCTCTGCCAAACAAAACCCAAGCCAAAAATGTCTTCTTCAAAACGTCTTTAGAGAATGTGACCAACAACATGTCCCAATTTACTATTAGGAGTCAAACTGCAAATAGCTGCACAGACAGCATCTTTGCATAAAACTGCTCCTAGCATTACTGCTGGCAAATTCCTCAGTGGTTCAGAACTACGAGAAAGTTGTCCCTCTTGGTCTTCTGGGCTCCTTGTTGCCTTCCTTTCAGTGGATGATAGTTAAGTAATTTGTGAAGTTTCTTTCTTTGCTCTGGCTGCCAAGGAGCTCAGAGATAAAGTTTATTGTCTATTTTAGTATCTTCTGCTCTTCCGCTAATCTTAGTCACCTCCCCCTCTGGTTTTGCTGAATTTATTCTCCTTCCATCTTTTTTACCTTCGTTGCCAGATTTACTTGGACTTGTGTTTATGGTAAGATACCCCAAAACCTTTTGCAAATAATGTAGGGGTTCAAACACTGTCATTTTAAAAAGCAGACTCTGCTACTTTGTCGAGGAACAAATGTCTAGTCATCTCGGCCTCTACCCACAAGCTGCTGTTTCTTTCCCTCTCTTTAGCTACACTCACCAAATTACCACCTGCCTCCAAAACACGTAAGCCTTCTTTTTCAGGTTCTGAAGTGTAAGGTGGGCACGCTGACATCACAGCCACATTGTTTGTGGACTGTCTCCGCCACATGACCTCTAGGGTCCACTTCCCCTATGAGTGAGATAAGAGGACTGAATTCCATCAATGTTCTCGGATTTTTTAAACTTTGCCACCACAGATTCTTCCACAAGCACATCTCAGGCAGCCAAAAAGATTATGTTGAATTTTATGTTCTGTGGGTTTGTTTCCAAAATAGTAGATATGGTGAGTATATTGGATATGCTTTCTCAATCCATGGTCTTTCTCCCAGCCCCATATTATAATACTCCTCCAGGTGCTATGGTCCTGTAGCATTTGATATTTTTAACACCCCTTATGTGTTGATTTCCCTTTCTTCTGGTAATACATACTAATTTTCCTTTGGGGAATGGCCATTTATCCCTTTGATGCAGTCTTAGAAGAACTTTCACTGATGGTTTTTGTCTTTCCTAGCCAAAGGGTGAGCACACAAGCCACCAGCCCAAGCAGATGCTCTCTCCCTGGAAGGTGAGTTTTGAGCACTGTGTCCCAGGGCCTAAGCATGGTTCTTAAAGATGATGCCTTAAGGATGCAGTCCATTAGTTCCTGCTACCCAGATCCCAGAAGCTACCCTGTTCCCTGCCCTTTGGAGGTTAGTTATTCAGCTTTTCCTTTAGTTCTCCAAGTTGAATAGCCCCTCAATAAATTCCTGTTTTGCTTAAGATAGTCAAGTTGGATTCTGTTGCTTACAATCAAAGAAGTCTAATTGATACATAACTACCCCTACTAAGAATAATTGACCTGGATTATATTTGAAGTCTCTTTTTACCTTTAACAATCTGTGATTCCAGTAACCTCACACAACATAAGTTACAGGATATCTAAATCAAGATTTAGGAGAAGAAAAAGAAAAACCCCAAACCCACAGATAGAAGAGATTAAAAATTTTGTAGTAGATTGAATAATTGTCTAACAAATATTCACTTCTTCCCCCTCAGACTTGATGAGAGATATATGCTTCCCTAGCCTCTTTGTGTTGTGCTTTACCATGTGATTTACTTTAGCCAGTGGAATGTGAGTGTGAGAATGTGCCATTTTTGAGCCTAGGCCTTAAGAGTTCTGTGTTTCTGCTCACCACTAGGAGTTTGCAACCTCCCCATGAGAAGAACATGTTTTGGGAAGAATGGGAGTCATATGGAAGTGACTTGAACCCAACTCTCAGCCTGGAGTCAGGCTCAGTCTAGAGAAGCTGAACCCTAGACAACCTGCAGATGCATGAGTAAGAAATAAAGACTTGTCATGAGGTTTTAAGATTTTTTTTTTGTTATGCAGCATTATTACAGCCATAGCTGACTGATACAGATTTGTTGTAACTTCACTTTACTTTAAGCCTAACAATTTTCAGATTGATCCAGTCTACGAAGGGGTTAGTAAAAGTCCTACCTGCCACTTTGACCTGGTTGGGAGCGCAGGATCTGCAGGGAAGAACCTGGAACTCTTCTGCCTGGTACATGGAGTAATCAGTACTGGCAATGACCAAGGTATCTCCAGGCTTCCATGACTGTACATTATCCTCCAGGTTCAGAATGGTGCTGTTCACATTGGTGTCAATGGTGACTGTGAGTTTGGGCCTCACTGTAACCCAAAACAGGAAAGACTGAGATAGAGCCCTTTGCCCTTGGCAAACTTTTGGCTATCTCTTTTTTCCCTTCCCCTCCCTAAATAACTAAATGCCAGGTTTGCCTATCCAAAACCCAAATCACTAGCTTGCTCCATCCCACTCTTGGTAAAGGTTTTTGAAGTCAACAAAAACCCTACCAGAAAAGAGCCATTCATTAGCTCTGGGCAGAGGAATTTTCCACTAACTTCTTAGCTGGAGTTAAATGTGGCTGCCTCACCCCACCCACTTTGCTCAAGATGTAAAACAAATATAGTTCCTCTCAACTATTATTTTCAGTTGCCATAAACCTCTCCCCCTAAACTTTCATTCCTAATGACTGCCTTCTGGAGATGGCCAAGTGCCTCTGAGAACAACCCGACCATTTCCAATCTCTTCTAACAAGCACCTTAGGAACTGGGTTTAAAATAATAGCACCCAAAGAGGCAAAGAGCTGCACATCTCTGCAGGGGAGGACAGCTCTGTCCATCTGTACCTTGACTGTCTTGGACCAGGCCCTTCCCTTTCCTGAAAGGCTTATGGGCGGGGTGGGGTTCTGCTGTCTCCTGCCAACTCCAAGGATCCTCCCACTGCTCCTGTGTCACAAAAGTGCTCTCCTTTGGGAGTACTGTCTCACTGAGATGTCTGGAGGTTGCCTGCATAGCTGCCAGTTCAAGCCACCGAGCCTTGTGTCCCCGACAAGGGGCTGCCAGTTCAAGGAACCGAACCCTGTGTCCCCGACAAGGGGCTGCTTACCAGGCTTCCCACAGAGGAACCGTACACGGTAGCTCCGGCAGGCTCTGCCCCGGTCATAGCAAGCAAACCTATAATCCTGGCCTTTTTTGTAGACAACCTCGGTGCTGAGGTTAACTCCATCCATTGTAGTGGCCTGGGAATGACACAGAAATTACAGAGCAAAGTCTTTTTTTTTTTATAAAGAAGGAAGGTGATGATTAATGTTCTAAACATATACTCAGAGGTCTAAAATTGTCCCTGCTGCAACACTATTTACAACTGCCTGAGATGATTATCCCAATGATTGCCCCCATCACTTTTGTTATGAGAAAGACAGCCTAAAGTCTTGGAATAGATAAATGCCTGGCTTGAGGTCCTACAGTACTCAATATTGAAACCAGTGATCTACTGCTTATGGCTGGGTGAACATTTTATGGAGCATCTACAATAAGTAACCACTCTTCTAGGCTCTGGGCTGGCCACTTTTTACAGTTTGCACCACCACTACCAGCACCATGAACAGTGGCCAACAAGCCAAACATGGTTCCACATCTCCTGGGGAGGAGTCTTTAAAAAATACTCATGCCCAGTCCCCATCCTTGGAGTCTCAGATTTGATTGTGTCTGAGGTGCAGCATGGAATCTGGACTTTTAAAAGTTGCCCAGGTGATTCTAATGGGCAAGAAAGTTTGAGAACCACTTGTGTAGTTATAAAGCTAGATGTTTACCTATATTATCTCATTTCATCTTCACAGCAAAACTATGAGGCTGCCGTTACTTTTACAGATAAGGAAACTCATCCTCAGAGAAGTTCAGTCACTTACCCTGGATCACAAAGTCAGTAGGTGGCAGAGCTAAAACTTGAACCCAGATTTATGTAACTACAACGCAACACTTCTAAGCCCCATCCACTCTTGCCCTAAGGTAGAAGCCACCTAATGTCTTTTGTTCAAATGTCTGCCTCCTCCCACATGATGGGCTCTGGGAGGGCAAGGAGCTGGTTTTTGCCCCCTTGTCCCCAGCATTCAGCCCAGGGCCTGGCACAGAGTGAGGTCTCAATGGATGAGGGCTGGCTGGTGAGCCGCCACAAGGCCAGGTGGAGAATTTAGGGAGCAGGCTCCCAGGAGGGCACGATCCCTGCCAGCTGGGGCCCATCCCAGAGCCAGGGTGTGTCTGCATCCTGACCGTGACTATCATTCAAAGACATGCAATTTAGAGCAAGGGCTGTAGCTGCTGTCATCTTTGGCATAGAGACCAAAGGGACCAGACTGGGGTAATAAGGAAGGAAAGTATAGCCGATCAAAAAAAAAAAAAAGAGGAGACTTTTTAGGAAACATTGTTTTAAACCCAGCAGATCCATTATCTTTGGCTTGGAAGAAGAGCCATGTGGATGTGAGTTCAGCCACGATTAAAACTCAGTCATTTTCTGCAAAAACGCATTCACACCCACTATCTCAGGAGGTCTCCGCAGCAGCCAGAGAGACAGGGGTTGCAGACTTGCTTTTAGATGGAGGTCAACGCTGATGGGGTTCAGATGTAAGCTCAAGGTCAGTTAAGGTAAGCACAGCTCCTCCGGCCTCCTGACGTTTTCCCCTGAGGCTAGCATTTTCTTCAATGGGAGACCCCCTAAGATTGAGAACTGAGCCTGAAAACATCATCGAAGGGAGCTGGAGATTTTTTCCAGGTGCAACATCCAACAATAATTCCAGGAGAACATTTACTCAATTCTGCTGCTTTTTCTTTTTTTCCTTTTTCTAACCTGAAGAATGATCTCAGTTTTGGATACGAAGAGTAAAAGGGAATCCATCGTCATTCAGAGAAACAGATCTTTAAGTAAACTTGAGTTTATTATTATTCCTGGTAATAATAATTAGTAACAAAATAATTATCAATATTATAACTAATAATAATTTTGTTTTATTTTATTTTATTTCATTTTATTTATTTATTTATTTATTTATTTATTTATTTATTTATTTATTTTGAGATGGAGCCTCACTCTGTTGCTCAGGCTGGAGTACAATGGCGCCATCTCAACTCACTGCAACCTCCACCTCTCGGGTTCAAGCGATTCTCCCACCTCAGCCACCCGAGTGGCTGGCATTACAGGCATCCGCCACCACACCCAGCTAATTTTTGCATTTTTAGTAGAGATAGGGTTTCATCAGGTTGGCCAGGCTGGTCTCAAACTCCTAACCTCAATTGATCCACCCACCTTGGCCTTCCAAAGTGCTTGGATTACAGGCGTGGGCCACTGTGTCCGGCCAATAAATTAATTTTAAATAATAAAAAATGTGTGGGCCACTTTTCAGTTTGCACACTTCGCTGCACTGAATCCACAAATCATGCCCATGAGGAAACAATTATTAGCCCTGTTTTTACTGGGAGGAAACTGAGGCACTAAGTAACATGACTGTGAGTGAGGTACCCAGGGCACAAAATTTAAGGCAGCACCCACTCTTGGGGTCATGCGAGTATTGAGTTGGCACTGGAGGGAGTGGGCTGCCTTAAATTTTGCACTGTGGGCACCTCACTTGCTGATATGCCAAACCTCACAAGTGGTAGAGCTGTGATCTCTCTGGCAGGCTTAGATCTCTCTGACTTCAAAATATGTTTTCGTTAGCATCAGGCCGACCTCTAGCCACTGCACCAGCTGCTGTGGGGAACACACAGACTGCCTGACGTCCCCAGAGAAATCTGAGTCCAGTAGATCCCACTGGCCTCGAAGGGTGGCTGGGTTTTAAGAGAGAAGGTGGGAGGCAAGAGAATTTTCAGCCAAGGAGAACTGAACGAAGGGCAAGACATAGAAACAATGTGTTTTTGTTATTATTATTTTTTTCAGAATCACAAAATATCAGATCTTGGAAACGCTTTTCTTAAGGTCAACTGTGCAGTCTTGCTGCTTCCCCTTTCTTCCCAACCTGCCTCCTCCAATCTTGCCTAGGTTGCAAATGTCCTTGACACTCCCTGGCCCAGAGGATCTGGCTATGTCAGTGCATGGCAGGTATCCCGGGACCCACTGTGTATGACACAGAGTTGGGCACTGGGGGCAGACACAAGCAGGAAGAGGAGCACATAAGAGCTCAGGGCCTGGGGAGGTGAGAAGCACCAGGTGACCAGAGAAAAACTGCATTTTTGCAATAGTGGCAAAAATGAGCATGTGGGAAGTTCTGTTTCATCTTAGTCTCTCCCTGGGTTAATTAACTAGGTCATTTAGCTTTTGGCTGATGCGTTTGTCACCTGCTAAAAAGGAGGAAATCCTGCTTCTCTCACCTCTTGTGACCATAAACAAGACTGGCTTTGTTTTTCTGGCCTTGGAAACATCCAGGAGCATATTCTGCATCACCATTTTTACCTTTGATGAGTATGAAGAGATGCTCTAGCTAAGTCTGGGGATGACCATTGATTAAAGATTGGTAGTGAGAATTAGGAGTAAGACCCATCTCTCCAGCCTGGCAACATCTTCTCGTCGGTAGAGATGGAGGTTTGAATTCACCCTTGGAGGCACATGACTCTTACCTTTTAGATGACCATCTCCATAGACCTTGGTTTTGCCAAGAAAAAGCCAAAGGTCTTATTAGGGAATTGGGAGTTCTGAATGCTTTCGTTGTGGGAAGACATCCCTAAGCTTCTGAGTAAGGGGACCACACTGCTGTTGGATCTTCTATTCTCTGAACCTCAAATAATGGAGAACTCGAACTTGGGGAATGTATTGTCAAGGAAACTCTTTTTATTGGAAGAAAACTAGGCCTTGCAATATGGCAACAGACTAATAGCTATAGAGTGTAGGGTTGGGTCCCTATGAAGGGTCTTGGCTTTCGGAGCTCTCAGCCTGGGTTTAATTGTGTTTTGGGACATTCAAGGAAGGGCCTGTGTCTGTGCTGGGAGCAAAGTAAATGCAAGAGTGGAGAATATCTAAGGAATGCTGTTTTCCTGGCACCGAGAGGTGGTCTTCCAATCAACAATGTCTGGAGCCAGACAACTGGCGGAGCAAACACCGGGAAAGATTTGTAGACCATGTAAGCATTCCTTGAGCATTTCCAGAAGTATTTGGAGAGGGGAGGTTGGTAAAGAGCTAGACTTCCTGTGGTCAAGTGAACTGGAGGGATAAGATTATGGCTATTTCAGAATTAAAACTGGAACATTCAAGGTTACGAGAGAAAATTAAAATTAAATCTGGAAAGAATGTGCTGTGGGGGATCCGTGCTTTTTGATTCTGTTGGACCCAAGGAGAATCTGCAACTTGAAACTTAATCTGGGTAAATCCTTCTCAATAACATTGAAGCCATGTGAAGGGAAGAGCCTTAGCCAAATTATGAGAAAGTTTTCCTCAGCCTTTGCTAAGTGCAGAACAGAGGCTCCTCCCTTGGATAAGGGGTCCTTCCTACAATGCAAGACAGAGGGCAGACGTTCTGACCAGGTTGGTGTGGCGGGGTGAAAGCACAGACAGATGGCCTGGGACTCGAGCTGACCTGGGACGTGAGCTTTGATATTCTAGGAAAAAGTGTTGTACAAATGTGGTAGCTATTTTTATTGGCTGAAGGAGGATAAAATGGGCGGAAATGGCCTTTCTCAAATGCCTTTTTTTTTTTTTTGGAGTCGGAGTCTTGCTCTGTCACCCAGGCTGGAGTACAGTGGAGTGATCTCAGCTCACTGCAACCTCCACCTCCTAGCTTTAAGCAATTCTCCTGCCTCAGACCCCTGAGTAGCTGGGACTACAGGCACCCGCCACCACACCAAGCTAATTTTTTTTTTCCGTATTTTTAGTCGAGAGGGGTTTCACCATACTGACCAGGCTGGTCTCTAACTCCTGACCTCAAGTGATCTGCCCACAGCCTCCCAAAGTGCTGAGATTACAGCCATGATCCACTGAGCCCAGATCAAATGACTTCTAATTCTCTATCAAGCATTTAAGCAGCCTCAAATCTTGTCTTGGAATGAGACTGGGCATAAGGAAATAAATCTCATTTACCTTGCCTATTTCTGCTGTCTCTCCTGTTGTTCCCAAAGCCCAGTATGCCAATGGCTCAGCTGGTGAATGGTGAGGGCTGTGTATTTACTCAACACTTTCTTGATGGATGGGGCCAACTGAGAACATCAAGGTCCCCTTCAGATGGAATTAACTCCAATGAAGATTTTGAGCAAACACTGTCCATTCTATGAATGCTGGCTTTGATTTACCTCAGTCGAGAATAAGGCCGTGCGTGTGTTCTACATCTGGGCTGGCCTGGCCTGCACCCCAAATCCTAGCTGCATCCTGTGCACTCAAGGTCCCTAAGGAAATTGACTGGGAAGTGAGGCTGGGGAGGCCAAACCCATCCCTGTGGTGGGGGCACACTCAGCCATGGCTGAAGAAGCAAGTTAAAGAGAAGGAACTCAGAAGCTGGACCCAGGAGAGAATCTGAGCCCTGGTTTTTGGGCAGATAGTAAGCCTCTGCTTCAGTCTCTAAAGTGGGAACAGTACTCTTTAACTGACCTACCTCACAGGAGGGTCATGAGAATCACAGCACCCAAGTGGCAAGAATGTCTGTGATCTATAGAGTCCTCTTCAAAACAACACATTTCTATGTTCTATTTTTGCTGTGAGTTTGGTACCTGTATATCAATGGGACGATTGCAGATTTTTCCTGGGTGAGCTTTCCAGAGGTCTGAAATTTTATCCCCACCTTTAGTCTGAGATACTTTATCATGATCGAACCACTCCGTCCACTCCACATCTAGGCAGAAAGCAAACAGCACAGTCAGACAGGAGGTTGCCTGTGAGGGCAAGTCACACTCTGTGTCTCCAAGCGTCCTCAGCACCATGGGAACTGAATATTATCTGTCTGTGGTTGCACCAGGCTGGGGCATGGATGGCTCTAATCAATCTGCCTACACTCCCACGTTTTAATTAAAAAATGAGTTTCTCTTAATGAGTTTCTTACTTTTATAAAAGCAATTTGTATTCTCTGTTATTGCAAAAGCAAATAAACCAAGAGAAAAGAAAGAAAATCCGTCTGTAAACCCATTATCCAAGGACTGCAACTAGGATTGCTGCTTTCTGTAGTCCTTGAGTATGGGCTCTTTGAAGGGCAGATTCTATTCCTATCTGCATTTCCTGTTCAGTGCCATTGCCTGCCACATCAAAGATATTCTGTGAACTAAGCTGAATGCCACAGACCCTAACTGAGGTGAAACTGAAATCTTAGCCAGAGGACAACATCCTTCTGGGCTATGGGCTAAAGTGGCTTGACTAATTAAAGACAATGTTTGGTTGCACATTTTTAGTTGATTCTGCAAAAATTAAAGTGGTCCTACTGGTACAAGAGATAAATCCTAGTTCTGCAAAAGACAGTGATTTCTGGTCTTCTATCCCACTCTTAGGGGTCACCAAATTGTCTGAAACTCCTCACCTTGAACCCACTCGCTGGACAAAGAAACATTGAAATATTCTCCATGCTCGGTCTGGAACAATTTGAATACCCGGGCAGCAGCAGAGCCTCGATGTCCTGTCAGAGAAACCAGACCCTTTAGGAGCTGGACAGACCCCCAAATTAAAAAAGCTATGATTCCAAGGCAAGGAAATCCCCCTACACACATGGACATTGACTCAGTTCTTTAAAAATTTTTTTTTAAGTAGATAAAAGAAAATCAGGACATTCATTCACTTGGGAAGCAGATTATCATCCATTCTTTTGCTTCAGTTTTGACAGTTTAGTTTCAGCCTCCCAACAAATTCAGATTGTAGAACTCTAGCATGTCTCACGGTCTGAATTCTTCCTTGGCATTAGAACTGCAGTGCTTCCCGCAGCCTTTGCTGGGCAAAGAAGGCTACCACTGTGTCCTGAAAACCCATCTAAAGTGTTGTTTTAGCTCTTTTTAATTTTTACTTTTTATTTTTTATTTTTTTGAGACGGGGTCTCTCTCTGTCACCCAGGCTGGAGTGCAGTGGTGTGACCTCCTCCCAAGTAGCTGGGACTGCAGGCTCCCGCCACTATGCCTGGCTAATTTTTTTTTTTTTTTTTCGTATTTTTAGTAGAGATAGGGTTTTACCATATTGGCTAGGGTGGTCTCGAACTCCTGATCTCAAGTGATCCACCCGCCTCAGCCTTCCCAAATGCTGGGATTACAAGCGTGAACCATCACACCCGGCCTCGTTTTAGCTCTTAAAGTACCAACCCTGCTGGCTCTATCTCCGTTCTTATCTTTTCTATGCCAATTCTAGGTTTTAGATTAAGTCAATGAAGATTTCCATGAAAAGGTAAATATTATCGCAAGTGATGGGTCTTTGGCCAGCATTGGCCTTTGCCACTTCCATGTAAGGTGGCCAGTTAAGCGGCTACTCACTCATCTAGGCATTGGGAGCTGGACAATCATGCTCAGAGACAAGTGAGCTGTTCAGAAATGCCCTGCACCTCTTGGTCAGAGAGACACTGGAGGGAATCAGGCCTCCAGCCAGCTATGTATTACCATGATATTCAATATGGTCTTCCACTGAAGAAGATGGATTTCCTTTCACAGTTAGAAAACTCCAAGGGTGTCTGAAAAAAAGAAACAAATAACAAAAAGTAAAGCTCTGCACAAGTCTGAACCTGCACAGGGTGTGGGGGGATGGAGCAGAGTTGAAGCAGCATCAGGTGGAAGAGGGTCCCTCCCTGCTGTTTGGGGGAAATTCATTCACTTGCTGGGCTTCTCTTCTCCAGAAGCAGCACCTTTCTTTGCAAGCACTCCTCTGGGCTTCCTCGCTCGCTGGCCTGCCTGATGTTTGCTCCCTGTGAGTCTCTTCAGCTCCATTCTGGCAGGAGATGGGAGTATGAATCACAAATAAACAAGCCAACAGACCTACCATACCTCCCGCCAAGCTCAATTGTGTCCTGAAGCAAGTGCTTGGATACCTTCAGGAAAACATGTTCCAAGAGAGAAAGGTTATTTCTCTCATGCTCAGCTCCCCTAGAGTTGAACTTGAGGAAAATACCAGAGGCTAATGTGACTGACTACCCTAGCCATCTGCCTTGGGCCGTGGAAAGGAGAGAAGTCTCTCTTCTTAATGGGGAAGGAAGCAAAAAATGGTTTAAGGTTTTCAAAAATTGTACGTCCATCTTTCCTCCATGAAAGCATGTGCTGCTTTAGGGCAGGAAGGTTTTCTTACCCCATTTTGTTTTAGGCATTTTGCATAATGCCTAACGCAGTAATGGGGTTCAGGACATGCTACCCCCCAAAATGGCAACTTGGCATATTGAATATTTCAAGCTCAAGGAATTTGTGAAATGGCAGGAAGGAGTTTCTAACTTTCCCCTGAAGCAGGTCTTAGACCTTTATGTGGGAGGGCCTTCCTTATTCTGAGAAAAAGATCATCCTTATCCCCAAACACAGAAGGAAGCCAAGAGGAAGCTGAAGGAACAGAGACCTTGCTAAGTTTCCCCTGTTTACTGTGCGTAACTCAAGCCCCTTGTCCTACCACATTTTCCCACAGCTCTCCACTTCATCAAACTTCGTGTACAGACACTCAGGTTTAACTGTTTCTTTGGGTCCTTGTTTCCTTATGAAGGCTCCTGTGTTGTGTAAAACTTACTACATTTGTGTGCTTTTCTCCTGTTAATCAGTGATTTGTTGCAGGTGCTCCAGCCAAGAACTTAGAAGAGTAGAAGGAAAGAGGTTTTCCTTTCCTACAGTAGCCCTCTCTTACTATAAGCCATCAATCGATTTTGGTGCTGAATAGCTCTCATTATTCTTGTTTTGATCTCTTGTCTTGGAAAATGAGTCACTATTGAATGGTGTTTAACTGAGGTTGGGGATTTGACTGTCCACTTTCCTGCTTAAATCCTTCAGTAGTTCCCCATTGCCCTTTGGATAAAATCCAAGCTCCTTGGCACAGAATCAAAGGTCCTCTGCTCCCGCCCTCCTCCAGCCTCACCTCTCATCCCTTGCCCTCTCTCATATACTACCACTGCCTGACCATCCCCACCTTCTTTGGGAGAGGCATACTTTTGCCCCTGGGCCTCCGAAGCTGCTGATCTCTCTATGGGAACTTTCTTGGTCTCATCCTCATGTGTTCATCTGCACTAAACTCCACTTGCCCGCTCTGTTGCTCTCTCATGCCCTGTCACCAATTTCCATTCATACCTTCCCCCGAGAGCTCAGGACACCTGGTCTAACCGAGTACCTCCCACCAGTATGTGTTCAATAATCATTTCCTGAATGTGTGAACAAATGAAGGGTCCAAGTTTCAGTTCTCCTGCTGATTTTCGATGCTTTAAGTTTATCACTCAAAGAATGTCTCTATACAAATGAGGTGTGGACATGTAATTCCTGCCTACATATCTCCTCTGCCCATGTGAACCGCCCTAGCAAAAGATGGCGAGTGCCCATCTTTCCAGTGGCTCTTGATTATAAGGAGAAAATAGTTGTTAACATTTATGGAGTGTTTATTCTGTGCCAGACATAATGAAAAATATTTTGCTCATATTATCACATTTAATTGTCCCATAGTCCTTTGAGATAGCTGCTGGTATATCCTATTTTACAGACTCAGGACCAGGCAAAGAGAATGAGTCACTTGCCTGCAGTCACACCTCCTAGGAGGTGCAATCCAGACTCAAACTCAGGCCACTGGATGCCAGATCTTGGGCCCTTAGCCACTTTCGTCTTCTGCTGAGGCCCTAAGTAGTCAGCTTCCTGGTGTTTCTAACTCTCACTGTAAATTAATAAACTGGCCTTTTGGTTTATAAAACAACAGAATGGAAGTGCACTTAGTGTTTGATAACAAAGGAGACTTGCAATGCCAAGGTATCACTGTCATCTTTGGCTGCTTAAGTTTCCTGCTTGAGTTTCCCATCCAGAAGAAGTAGTCTCTGGGCTGTCGGAGAATGCACTCTGGAACCTGGAGCACTCCTCCCTTGCCCAGGGAATTTCTGCCCAGCCAGCAAAATTGCTTTGCTCCAAGCCCAGAAAAGTCTCTGGCTTCCCTCTGATCTTGCTCCCAGATGCAGGAAGCTGAAGTGGGGAGCATCATAATCTCTAAGCAGCCGTGGGACAGATAACCTCAACTTTCCACTGAGCTGAGATTTGATTCAACATGATGAAAAGGCATGCTTACCATGGACACCGGGAGGGGAACAACACACACTGGGGCCTGGCAGGGGCGGGGGCAGAGGGAGGGAGAGGATCAGGACAAATAGCTAATGGATGCTGGGCTTAATACCCCGGTGATGGGTTGATAGGTGCAGAAAACCATCACGGCACATGTTTACCTATGTAACAAACCTGCACATCCTGCACATGCATCCCAGAACTTTAAATTAAATTAAACTTTTTGTAAAAGATGTGTTTACTATGGGGCAAGTAGCATCCTCTTGGTGCCAATGTGTGTGCATGCCAATGTCAGGCATGATGCTGCACTCCAAGGCAAACAAAACACACACTAGAACATGTCAAAGGGCTGCTTCTCCTTGGGCATTTGCCTCAGCAGAAGCATTTCACATAATCTTTGAAAAACTATCTGCCAATCCCCAAGCCATGACATGATCCCTTTGCCAAAGAAAGGGAAAATGAATATTAGTTGTGCATTGGAGGCATGGCTCTTACACACAGTAGATACTCACTTAGTATTTTGTAAGTGGCTGGCTGAATGAATGAGTTCATATAAACACAGAGCTTTTGTGTTTTTTGAGTGAACTATGCTTGTAAGAAAAAACAAGCTTTCTTTAAGAACAATTCCCAAATATGCCAAATGCAGATGTCAAATGCAAATGCCTGTATCTACCAGGTCATTTAGGATGGTACGGCTATGGGGAGGGGAGATGGGAAAGGTAAATTCTCAGTGGGATAGGGTGGCTTCAATATTCCAGAGCCCAGTGGAAGCTGAAGTGAGGGGCAGTACCTAAATCCAAGGTGCAGGAAGTGTTTGCTTCCCAATTTGGTCATTGCCTTCCTGGCCATGTCATCCAGATTTCGAGAACCTTCATCATTCACTGCAACAGAAAGGATCCTGCCATCGGGCACCGCGTTCAAATACTGGACCAGACGTTCACTCTCTTTCTTGGATCTATAGGTGTCAAACCTAAAAAGGGCAGAGAGAAGAGATCTGAATAGTCTTGACAGACGCCAAAACAGAGAACTCTAAGCACATGTCTGTGCTGCAACAACTAACATGCTATCCGATGATCCCAGGGCTACAATTCTTAAAGAAGGAAGCCTTTTCTTTAAAGAGCAAGCATGTTTCGTTATTTTGCATACCATACAGGGATAGCCAAGAAGAAGGGTTATGACTTGACCATAATGTTCATTCGCTAAGTAAAATGCCAAAGAAATGATTGCAGCAGTGAAGACTTCAAGCTCCAGGATGTTGAGTGGGTCACATACTTGAGGTCTAGGCCTTTTGATGTTCCCTTTTCATCCTGGAGGCAGAGGATCATGCCTCTTGCAAGAGCCTGACTTTAGGAGATAGTTCAGATAGCTAGGTCATTAGGAATTTATATCTCTGATCCAGACTAAAACACCAGTCCTAGAATTCTTGGAAATGACATGGAGACTATCCCAAATCCCTTCTCCCACCCCTAGAGCAGCTTGCAGAGAGTTACTTGCAGAGATCCAACTTAAAGTTTATTTATTGACCTGTTAATGATTCTTATGATAATGTATCTTAGAATCATTAAAATGTAATCTTGATTCACACAGTAGCAGTCATATAACATTTGAGTATTGTAAATGTTGTTGCATTGTTATTTTCTCCTGTTTACTTTTTAAAAATTATTTTTACTTTATTAATTTAATAAATTTTTAATAAAGTAAATTAATTTAATAGTTTAATAAAGTAAAAATTATTTTACTTTATTGTGGTAAGAACACTTACGTTGAGATCCACCCTCTTAAAATTTTAAGTGTACCGTACAGTATCGTGCAATGTTAGACAGCAGATCTCTTATAAGAGCAAGAACTAATAATCTCCAAATTGACTGATAACCTACCCTCATGCACATAAAATATCCATGAAATACAAATCACACACAAAAATCTATACTCCTGGTGAAAATAATTTACAAAGCAAAGACACAATTTTGTAATGATTCAAACTCTTCCCCATGTAAGGATAAAGATTTTATGCAATTACAGTGGAAATTCCTAAAGAATATGTCTTGGAACTTAAGGAAAACAGTTCTAAAATGAATCTGGAAAAGTAATCTAAGGAGGTTTTTGGAAAAGAAAAACAATGTTGGTACCAGTGGTAGCTGGATAGCTGCTCCTGGGTCCTCACACTTGTTTCTAACTGTGGCACAATCTGGTCCAGTCCCACCTAAGCTCTCACCCTCCGCTGACCTTCCCCAGGAAGCTCCTGCTACAAGCCTAGTGCTTCTCAGTGACCACCTCACCCACCCACTCCTGTCTTCATCATTCCTTCCCACCTTTTCTCTACCTGATCAAACACCTACTACCTTTCAAGAGCTGACCTAAGTTCCTGCTTCTCTGAGTGACCTTCTCAGATGACTTATGCTTGCATTTACGTGTGTGTGTGTGTCTGTGCGAGCGTGTGTGCTTATTAATATCTTTACTCATACACATTCATCTATCAGATTATTGAGATCTCCAACACATACTTTAGGCAAAAGATATTCGGAACAGACATTCTGTCCTTGCCATCTCCACAGCATCTGTCCAGATCACTTCTCATTAACAGATCAGTAAATAAACTTTAAGTTGGATCTCTGCAAGTAACAGTGTTGTACTTAAGAAACAGCACCAAAAAGATCAGCACACAATTGAAGAGGCCATCCTCTCTAGTATGAAGGCAGGGGCTCCCTGACATACTTTGTGTCAATCAAGGCGTCAGCTGTTTCCTGTGGGCTCAACCTTGCTCAGTCTCAGGGCAAGGCAAATGGCTGTCACTAGGCAGCCCATGGAGGCAATACAGGCACACCTGGGTTTGAATCCCATCTCCTACACTTTCCATCCTTGTGACTGAGTAAATTTAGCCCGTGAGCCTCAGTGCTTTCATGTGTATAAGGTGGATAATAACAGAACCTGCCTCACAGAATTTTGATGAAGATTGAAGCATATTTGACAGGTAAAGTGATGAACAGTGTTTTGTGGGGAGAAAGTCCAGTGACTATTAAAGGTACTAATGTTTACCAGCAATGTTGGGTGTCTCTGAGCACCAGCAGGCACTTCAGCTCCTGCCTACCCTGTCCCTGACCACAGCTGGCTCCTGCTGCCTTCATGGTGACACCCACAGCTTGGGCCCTGTTCTTGAGGAATGCCTGTCTCCCTCCCCCAGCAGCCCCAGGATAGCTCTGTCTCTGCTTGTCTACCACACCTCTGTCCTTCCCTCTGAAGGGCCAGGATGAGAGCCCCTGGGATTGCAGGGCAGGTCCAGCCTTGGCAGAATCTGCCAGCTTACACCTGCCATGCTGCCTTCCAAACATCTCACAGGTACATCCACTAACCGTCATTCCTTTTGGGTCTCACCACTGCCATGTCTTGCCTAGACCACAGCAGAAGCTTCCTAACCCCCTGCACCGTGTTTGCTTTTGCCTCCACAATTAAAACCATTCTCTACATAGCAGCCAGAAAGTTCTTTTAAATCAGCTCACGCTCTTCTTAATGCCTTTCAGTGACTTTGCATCCCACTTAGAAGAAAACCCACCTCCTTACCGTGGCCTCCGAGGTCCTGTCCCATCCCCATCTGTAACTCCCAAGTGACTGTGTGCTGCTCTTGCGCCACTCGCAGTGCTCCCACCACTCTAATGGCGTTTCCTTCATTTGAGAATGTCATGCCCTTTCATACCTCTGGCCTTCTGCACTTGTTCTCTCTCTTGAACACTCTTTCCCTGACATAGCCTCACCCTTCATTTCTCAGCTCACATGTTGCGTCCTTACACTGCCCTTCCCTGACCACCCTATCCAAAGTGGTCTTCCCTAGTTACACTCTAGCATCTCTGTCTTTTTTCCCACCTACTACCAATTATCACAATCTGAAACCACGTTATGTATACGTATGTGTGTATGCTTGCTCCTCTTCAATACAGCATCATTGGGCCAACACCTGGGGAAGGACAGAACTCCTTGAAGGCAGGGATTTCCGTCTGTTTCATTCATGCTGTTCTCCCAGCACCTAGAGCAGCACCTGGCCAGGAAGCACACTCAATAAGCGTACTTTGAATGAATGAGTATACGTTTAAGTGAAGGCAAACCTTACCGGTCAGAATGGATGACTGTGCCTGATTTGGGGTCGATGACGTGAACAATAACTCCACGGTGGCCCCAGCTCCTTTCAAAAAAATAGCCTCCTTCTGCCATGCCACCTGGGTGAAGGGTCTTGTTCAGAAATGTCCAGGAGAGCTTTTTCTGTCCATGCAACTCAAGAGTGCCTCCTCTACCGACCCCAATGTACTTCAGACCATAGTAAGGATCTGGCTGGATACCTTCATCAGCCCTGCAAGAGAAAACAGCTCCCCAAAGTTGGCTGACACATCTCTTTTACTGGATACTGAACTCAGAGGGAACCTAGGAGTCACAGCTCAGCTCCCTGACTCCCCACCATAGCCATCATAGAACCAGTTACACTTTTATCACCTAAGGTCAGTAAAAATAACACTAGCGGCAGGGCATGGTGGGTCATGCCTGTAATCCCAGCACGTTGAGAGGCCGAGGCGGGCAGATCACTTGAGGTCAGGAGTTCAAGACCAGCCTGGCCAACATGGTGAAACTCCATCTTTTCTAAAAATATAAGAATCAGCCAGGTGTGGTGGAACATGCCTGTAGTTCCAGCTGTTTGGGAGGCTGAGGCACCAGAATTGCTTGAACCAGGAAGCAGAGGTTGTGGTGAGTTGAGATCATGCCACTGCCCTCCAGCCGGGGCCACAGAGCAAGACTCCATCTCAAAGCAACAACAACAATAACAACAAAAGCATTAGCAACCCAATCTTCCTAAGCCAGACCAAAATAAAGCTCTCAGGGCCAAGCAGAAGTGCCAATTATTAGTTCACAGGTTGGCACGTCTTTCATTCAGTTTAAGTGTTTTATATTTTGGTCCATATCAGACGCGGAATCACCTGGACATGAACTGCATACCCTTGTGCATTCCTGGCTCTCACTTCTTAGCACTCTCAATTGTTTAAAGAGGGAACACAGCCAGGGAGCAAGTACCACCTGGAATTTTCCTGTATCTTGTCCATCGTAGCCTATTATATAAACACTTGCAGAGCCTCCCTGAACATGATATGATTGGAAGGTAGCTGAAAGGCTGGCAGACCCGTCTCTAAAACAAGTATAGCATCCAGGCCACTATAAATAACATGCCTCATGGACTTCAGCTCTCCCAAATCACCATGTCTGTCTTGTTCATGATCCCCATCTGGCAGGACAGAATGATTCCTATCTTACAGGCAAGTCTTGCCCTCTTGCCTCTCTCTCTGTCTTGGAAAGCCTCCCTCTTGTCAGATCCACGGGTGGCATTTGATCTGTAGGAGTGATCTACGCACCTTCCATACAAAATGATGGTGAAATTGCCCTGGAAAGGGCAGAGGGCACTCCCAGCATGCAGCTCTCCTCCGTTGTCAATCAGGATGTGCCGGGTTCGCAAAACAATTGGCTCATTGTGGTCTTTAATGACTAGCTTGCCTGAAGAGGTAGCATTGGGGGAGGTTTTAATAACACAATGTTAAGGGTAAGGTTATATCAGAGCCAAGGGCAGACTCCCTAAGCACCCCCCATCTCACTGGGACAGGCAAAAAGGCACATCTTCCAAACATTTCTCTGCTTGGTGTATTTACAAGTACAGTCATCCCTCAGTATCTGAAGGGAATTGGTTCCAGCACCTCCCACAGATACCAAACTCCATGAACGCTCCAGTCCCTGGTTCAAATGGCATAGTATTTGCATATTTGCATCTAACCTATGCATATCCTCCCATATACTTGAAATCATCTCTAGATTGCTTATAATACCTCATTCAATGTAAATACTGTATAAATCATGATTAAACTGTATTTTTAGGAAATAATGAGAAGAAAAAAGTCAGTACATGTTCGGTACAGGTGCAAATTTTCTGGAATATTTTCAATCTGGGATTGGTTGAATTCATGAGCAGAACCCACAGATACAGAGCGCTGGCTGTAATTCCTTTTCTATGCTCTCTGCTTTACAATGTGTAAATAATGTCTGTCTGCTCAAATGCCATCACTGCATGTACTGCATTCAATGACCAGGCCTCTAAAGGTAAGATAAGCAGAATTACTCAAAACACCAATAAGGAGTTTCCTCTATAAATGCTCCTTTCACTAAGATTGGACCTCCGACAAGCCATTCCTAACAGCTCAGAACTGACGGTTATCTCAAACAACCAAATGCCAACATGAACCCAAAGCATGTGATGTTTATTCTGTCCATCTGAGCTCATGGCAACCTGCATCCTATCTGCTAAGTTGTGAGGCAGTGGAGGGAAGAGGGAGCAGCAGAGAGAGATAGGCTTACCTCCCTCTGAGATGTGGATGGAATAGACTGTGGCAGAAGAGGTGAGCAGCAATGTCTTGCCCTGGCCGATATGCACATGGTAGTCTTGGTCATGGCCAGGGTTCCAGGGTTGCAACTCAGGGCTCTGGTCAGGGCACCCAGCAGCCACTGCCAAGGACAGAGAGATGTCACTGCTCCCATCTACCAACCTCACCAAGCAAGAATGCTACAGGCCAAAAGGGGGACTCCCATGCATCTTTAAGGCCCCTGCCTCTTCTCTGTTAGAGCTAAAAGAAAGACCTTAGAGAGCTGAGAAACCTCCTGACATAGGAGGCTGGAACCTTGGGGACCAGTCATATATTTTGCATGAATTCATCACATATCTGTGAATAAGTCACTTCCCTTTTCTGGGTTCAGTTTCCCCATTTACAAAATAAAGGGTAGATAGATGGCTTCTCAGGACATTCCAAGCTCTGAAGTTATGCGATGATTTACCCAGACTACTCAGATTCCAAGATATTCTGTCTTCTGGAAAGCAACATTTGAATAGCTAATAAAGCTCTTTCCCTTTCTGCATGAGAATTAGACCTTTGGTTAATTTTCTAGCTCTGTTCCCCTGGAAACCTGAGAAAGACAATATTATATAAATTGTTACCTAGCAGCATTGTTTATAACAAAGTGACCCCTGATTGGTGAATGTCATCTAAACTGGGAGAAACTATAGTTTATATTTATATGTGGTGGAGATGTCACACTGTAGGCTTCCCTGAGTGCAGTGACTCTTATAATGGGACATTTTGCAAGAACCCTGAAAGTTACATCTATGGAGTTGCTACTGGCTCCAGTGGGGCATGAGGCTTCTAAGACACAGTGGTTTCCACACTTGTCCAATTACAGTCTTATTTCCTTTCACCTGAGCTGTCACCTGGAGAACCAAAGACAACAGCTTCTGGATGGCTGTCTGGAAGGCTGCCAGGACCACTCCCATGGAAGAGAGGAGCCTGATGCTGCTCTGATGGCATCTGTGTTTCCCATTCTATATTTTCCAAAGGAGTCTGATGACCAGTGTGACATGTGGTCACCTAATGAGTCTGATATGTTTAGTTGAGTCTAAAAAGACCTGGGGTGGGTATTGCAGAGGCACTTCTCCCTGACCTCTGTAGAAGCACAGGAAGAAGTCTCTGTTCACATGGCTAACAAGGCTTGAGTGAGGAGGACTGGTGCTGTCACAGAGACTGGAACAATCTCCATCAATAGCACGGAAAATTCAGAGGCAAACAGGTGGGAAGAGACAATGGACAAAACAAGATGAGAATGAACTGGCTCCGAGAACAAGCCCCGGTGCCCTTTTTTTTTCTGTGACCAGAAGGGTGTGAAGTATGAAACAGTAGCTTTCAAAATAACCCGGAGTGGTGGTGAGGAGGCAGGAAGCTGACGTGCAGCTAAGCTCATGGCAGGGCAAGGTTTCAGATGAGAAACTCTGGGGCAGGTACTGGAAGGAATGGAAGCAAGCTCACAGGTCAGGCCCTGAAGAAGGGAGTCTAGGAGAAGCTGTGTCTCTCAAGCAAAGAGGATGCCACAAACCCTGGGAGGAACTCTGGCTTCAGTGCATGATATGATGGCTGTGTCCCCACCCAAATCTCAACCTGAATTGTAGTTCTCGCAATTCCCATGTGTTTTGAGAGGGACCCAGTGGGATATAATTGAATCATGGGGGCGGTTTTCTCCATACTGTTCTCATGGAAGTGAATACATCTCAGGAAATCTGATGGTTTTATCAGGGGAATCACCTTTTACTTCATTCTCATTTCCTCTTGTCTGCTGCCATGTAAGATGTACCTTTCGCCTTCTACCATGATTGTGAGGCCTCCCCACTCATGTGGTACTGTGAGTCCATTAAACCTCTTTCTCTTTATAAATTACCCAGCCTCGGGTATGTCTTTATCAGCAGCATGAAAACAGAGTAATACAATGCAATTACTGGCATGTCAGTTCTAAATGTTCCTTGATTTTTATTCAGCTATCTCCAGAGTAAGAGTGTCTGTCCCATACTTATCTATGTCAAGGAAAACTCGAAGGAAGTTCCCCCCTCATCTGCACTCAGCAGCACCAGATACAGACCCCACACCCACACTGAGTTGTCCTTTTTGCCCATCCAAAGACAGCTACTGGCCCTTGTATTCTCTCCAAAGTGGAGTGTAGGCACTCAGTGTCCACTGCCTGGATCTCATCCTCATCCCCACTTCCAGCCCCATAACAACCCTCCACTAGGCTCCCTCTGCCTTGCTGTTAGCCCTAGCACAGGCTTTGGATCTCTTTCATTAAGAAAAGAATTTCACATTTTTTAGAGTTTCACCAAAGTAGCTCTTCTAGCTATTGTAAATATCAAGGGGCTCAAGCAGTGGCAACAAAAGGAAAAAATTTGGGAAGACGTGGGTTTGCTCATCAGTGGACTTTCCATTTTAATGTAAAAGCAGAGTTGCCAGCAGTGGGGTGGGCTCTCTGCAGTGATACTGAGCAGCCAAGGATGGTCTTGAGGGCTGGGCTGCGAAACCCACTGCTGGTTTTATCTCCAGACAGGGTCAGGTGCTTGGCTGGCTTCCAGTAGAGGCCAGTCAGAGGCCCTGGGCTGCCTTCCATCAGGTCCTGGACAAGAGTGTCAGGCTCCAAGGTGATGAATTCCCAGCCATGTGGTGAACATATGTGGCCAACTGAGGATCCCAGTGGTCCAGGCAAGGAGCCATGAGTATGCTGGAAGGAGCCATTGCAACTCCACTGGACAAAACCTTGCAGCTTTGTAGTCCACATCTGCCAGGACAATCCTGACTGTCCTTTTCACTCTCCAAGTGCAGGAGTTTGCATAGACTTTGCATCTGGATTTGAAATTGGTCAGTCTGACCTGTGTGACCACACATCCCAGCTCTCCAGAAGCTCTGACACCACCGCTAAAGCACAGCAGGTGCAAGATTGGCCTTGAATGGACACTCCCTTTTTGGAGCTGGACATTTTCCTCTCAGTGAAGGCCAGTGTTAGTGGCTTTTCATTTGTATGAATCAGAAAGTGTCTAAAGAGGGTCAGGGCTTTCGCTGAACTATCACCATGGCAACCACCCTCACTTTCCCAGGAGAGGCCACTAGAAGCTGGATTGAGAGGGAATGCAAGCCCGACCTACTTGGAGCATGAATAGCAAGGGTTGGCTTCTACATCCCTCTGACATCAGAGAAAAGCACAGGCCAGAGGGAACCAGAGGCTCAGCCCCTTTCCACATGGCTGATATGCAAACAGCAAGAGAGGTGCCAGGATGTGGGAAGAAATAATCAAAGGAAGTACCTGAGGGCACCTCTCCAAGGTGGATCACCTTTAGGGTAAGTCACCCTAAAAGATAAATCCAAGCCCAGTTCCTGGCACAGAGTCAATGCTCACTCTGTGTTTGTTAATTCAATAAATGAAAGAAGGATAAATGAATGAATTCAGGTAATATAGCCAGTTATTGCCTGGAAAGTTAAAATAAGGACTACTGGCTGGGCATGGTGGCTCACACCTGTAATCTCAGCACATTGGGAAACCGAGGCTGGAGGATCCCTTGAGCCTAGGAGTTCGAGACTAGCCTGGACAACATAGTGGGACTGTCTCTACTAAAAACTTCTAAAAATAGTCAGGCATAGTGGTGTGCATCTGTGGTCCCAGCTACTAGGGAGGCTGAGATGAGAGCATCTTTTGAGCCCAGGAGGTAGAGGTTGCAGTGAACCGTGATCATATCACTGCATTCCAGCTTAGGCAACAGAGTGAGACCCTGTCTCAAAGAAAAAAAAAAAAAAGCTACTTGCTATGTCCCCTAAGGATCAGAAAGATTCTTCAAGAAATCACAGTGAAGGAATTTCACTAGTTATTAATTATTTTCTTCTATCAATGGGTAGAGAAAAACAAAATATAAATTTGATGTAAGGTTCTTTATTCTTACAGAAAAGCATCCAACTCAATGGACATAAAAATAGCATTAATAAAAGAGTAATCAATGGTGATTATAATATTGCAGCACTAAACCCCCATCTGAAATTTAAAAATTGTCCCTGTCTCTCACTGTCTTCTGTCCCAAGTTTGGATGATCTGATCGGTGTTTCCTGTAGCCCAGGGAAACTTACCTTACACTTCTAGATGTTAACTGAAAATCACTTGAAGAAAACGTTGACAATGTTGAGATAGAAAAATAGATCTAAACCTGGCTTAGAGCATCACAGCTGAAAAGTACTTTAATGTACCCAGATCCTAAGTTACCAAAGCAGGAAGGGAGCATTGAGACCAGGTGGTCCAGACAGAGTTGGAAAGATATCTCTCAGATATGTGGGGTTTTATTTTTTTTTTCAGCCTCTTAGAGTGGTTTTTACATTTTGAATTCATTGGTAACATTTAAAAACTAGGGAGATTTTACATAAAGCTCTAGATTTCTGGTTTCTCTGAAAAATTCAGATCCTGCAAAAGGGGATCCACCTTCCCACAGTAGCAATTGGCTAGAACTGAGAAAAGTGTTTCCCTACCTGGTCAGCTTCACTCATTTGTATCAGGTACCTGGCTCCTGTAGGCACTGAGTTTGCAACCCCTGATTCTAGTCCAATCCCTTCATTTTGTGGATGATGAAGCCCAGGATGAAACGTGTTGGGGACCAAGGAGTTTAGTGAGGTGGGGCCAAAGCCCAGGCACCCTGACCCACTCCTATGGCTCCTTCTCCTGGCTCCCCCAACAGCAGCCTTGCTCCAGTGAGGGGCCGTGCCTTCCATGCTGAGATACAGAGGTCCATCTGTTTGCAGTGCTCACCTGTGGATGTGGCCCCAGGGAAGCAGGTCAGAGTAAGCCAGCTGATTGTCAGCATAGCCTTGAAGGAGAAGTCCTGCCTCCCAGCAGCTCCCATCCTGGCAGCGTGCTCCCTGAAAGAGAAGCACACAGAGTCAGACATGCAGCCTTGGCAGGCTGGAATCAGTACACAGGGCTGACACGGAGACAGGCAGTGCCAGAATGTGCACACTCCAGCCAGCCCACACTCCAGTGCAGCGTCCTCACCAGTGGCTTCCCCAGCTGCCACAACTCAAGGCTGGGCAGACTGGGGCATAAAAACCCTACCATTGTCCTGCCTGTGTCCTGCAGCTCAGAGACCGAATGATAGATGGAATTTCATCCTTGGCACTCAAAACTCCCTCCCCTCCAGAATGAAGCTTTTTTCTTAAGTTAAGAAACAGAGCAGAACAAAAATACTCCAACTAAACATGAGCTGGGTATTAGATTCCACCAACTTGCTGTGTGATCTCAGATGATCTGTTTAATCTCTCTGGATCTCAGTTTTCTAACCTTTAAAATGGGGGTGTGGACTGGATGATTTCTAACCTTTATATTATCAGTCTATGCTTCTAATCCAGCCTTGGATATTAATATTGAAAACATAAATATAGATGCCTGCATGTTATAAACCCTCTTCTTATCTATCTAGGAGGAAGATGTGGCAAAGATAGCTAATTGTCCCCAATATTCATTTTCTTCTCCTTCCTCAGTAACAGAATCCCTGGTTTTTATCTGACCACATGGCTACCTAGAATAAAGATTACATTCCTTAGTCTCCCTTGCATTAGTTGTGGCCTTGGAATTCAGCTCTGGCCAATATAGCAGAAGTATAGTGTCTGAATTCCAGGAAACTCCCTTGAAGGAAGGACAGAGAGACTTTCTTCTCTCCCTTCTCCTTCCTGCTAGCTGGAAGGAAGATATGATGGCTGGGTTTTCAGCAGCTATCTTGGGCCATATAGTAGCAGCCATGCATGCACTGAGGATGCCAATGCAAGCAGAGAGAAAACTTAGGTCCCGACCCTGTGTAGAATGAAAATAGCCCTAGATGATGGACTCATTTTATTGAGAGAGAATTAAGCTATCTTATTTTATTTTATTAAGACAGAGTTTTGCTCTGTCACCCAGGCTAGAGTGTAGTGGCAGGATCTCGGCTCACTGCAACCCCCACCTCCTGGATTCAAGCAATTCTCTTGCCTCGGCCTCACTAGTAGCTGGGATTGCAAGCGTGCACCACCACACCTGGCTAATTTCTGTATTTTTAGTAGAGACAGCATTTCACTATGTTGGCCAGGTTGGTCTCAAACTCCTGATCTCAAGTGATCCAAAAGTGTTGGGATTACAGGTGTAAGCCACCATCTCTGGCCTGAATTAAACTTCTAGTTTATTAAACTTTGATTTTATTTAAGCCACTGTTATTTTTTTCCCTTTTACTCATGTAGAAGTTTACTATGGGAATCTGTTTAGGTAACCTTCAAGACAGGAACTTAATAAAGGAAACGATATGAGATTTCCTTTTCAGGCTATAATATCACTTGGAGAGATGTCTTTGTTCAAGTCCTCTGTAGCACACACAGAGAACATAGATGAGCTTTGGGGGTGGCCAGCTGCAGCTTCTATGCCATCTCCCCAATTCCTCCTATGACTATGACTGTAGTGCCCAGGAACAAACAGATACTCTCCCACACTGAGAAAAGGGCCAAAATCTATCTCACCCAGCCCAGGCTCCTCCCTTTGAACAAGCTCAGTGAAAAATCTGATCACTCCTGACCTTTCGGTTCAAAGTGAAGCTCTTTGTGCGAGTTCAGTGAGTTGGGACAGCCAAGGGGTCTGAAAGGAGAACACTGGACCCTCTGCCTGGTACCTCCCACACAGGTGTGCTTGGGAGGCTGGGGGAGGGAGGAAACGATACTCCCAGAATCAATGCTGGCCGTGTCCTCTTAACAGCCACCCTGCCTGACCCAAGCCTGCTCTGTGGAGAACAACAGGGCCCATTCTAGTCGCTTCAGCCAGATTGCTGAAGTCACGCATCACAGCATGTGGGAATGGCTCCTTTCCCATGGCCCCCAGAAGAGGAGTGCTTCATTTTATGCTCCTTGTAATAGAAAGAAGGGGACCCCAGGAATAGCAGCATTTTATGGTCCTTAGAGAAAAGCCAGAACCCTGGTTTCAGATCTCCACCAGTTTAGAAAAACCAAAGGTATTAATAGTTTGCTGTCTGCTGCCAAAGGGCCCCAAATCATCATGGCTTCAGAAGAGCCCTTCCTTGGTAAAGGAAGATGACAGACAGCAAGGTTGGAGGCGGCAGGGTATAGGAGGTAGGCTGGGTGGGGGTATCCCTCCTGCTCTAACTTGTTGGGTGACCCTCATTAAGACATTTCTTCCTGTGGACCTCAGACTTCCCAGGTACCAAGTGGGGAGGTTGGTGACATGGACATTGAAGCTCTGATGTCTTCTAATTATATCACAGGTGATTTCAAAGACCAAAAAAGAGTCACTTTCTGGATAAATGCAAAAATAATTCCACATGGAGGAATAATGCTCAACCCCCTTTTCCTAACATTTGTGAGACCTTCTGCTATGTCTCAGAGCCAGCTGTCTAAGCCACTGGGGGCAGAGAGATTGCCCTGCCCAAAGAGGCTAATCCCACATTGCTGAGCAAGGGGTCATCCGTGCTTTCTTGCCCCTGAGTGGCTTCCAGTGCCTGAAGACACATGTCCAGAGAAACATTCTGTTGAAGTGAATCCTAAAAGATTCCCAAATTTCTCTTGGGAATTCTTTCACCAAGGGAGGACAGGATTCTCCATTGGCCATTAAAAGCTTTCTGGCAACAAGAACTGGGATTCCGCTTCTTAGCTGGCAAGATAGTCTTGAAACAGTTCCCAGCTGTTGAAGGCCTCAGAAGAGCACACGTTAGCTAACAATGCCGGAAGTCTCTGCAGGAAGCTGTGAGCTGGAGACTGGTTGACCGCTGTCCTCACTGGGTTAGAGGGCTGCTCAGAGATCGAGCCATGAGGACCTGAGCTGGCCTGTCCCTTCAAGGGTGCAGCAAACTCCTTCAGCAGAGCCTGTGCAGAAGAAAATGCAGGCACCCGTTTCCGAAAGCCAGCACTTTGGGATACTCCACAAGTCTTCACAATAACAAGCTAAAATTTTCCAGAAGCTCGTCTGCCCCCAGATCCAACTGCTACTCAGTCCACGTGGTTGCTGGGCCTCACTGGGTCAAGAGATACAAGAGCAAAAGCAGGGGCAGGAGGCGTTGCTTGCTGGTGTCGCTCTCTGCTTCTCCTCACTGCCATTGCTCACCAGGCACCTGAGTCTCTGCTCTCCCTTCAGGTAGCCCTAGCCCCAGCTGCACCAGAGTCCAGGGCTTGTCACCTGCAGAGCAAGGGGAGACAGGGGAAGAGGAACCAAGTGTTACAGGAGCCTCCAGAGAGGCTGCAGAGCAATGGCACTCCCATGGCATCCTCAACCTTATGGGGATGAGGATTCCTGCTGTCCAGAGAGGCTATGGAAGCTAGGATCTTTTCTAGGGATTATTGGAAGAAGAGGGAGCAGAAGGTAAGAGGAAGGGCCAGTTTAAGCTGTGAGGCAGGAGGCGAGATGAGACCTGCAGGGTGACCTGGAAGTTCCTGAGATAAGACAGCAGAGGGACAGCCATCCCCATCCCTACCCACACTGCATGAGGTGATTCTTACTTTAGGCCAACCTAGGCAAGGTTCAGCTCAGTGACTAGCAAGACAGTGGGGTAGCCAAGAGCAGGGGCTCCAGAGTCTTCAATCCCAGCTCACATGGAGGGTGCCATCTGGCCACTTGTACCCCATTTAAAAGTCTGTAACGCTGAGATGATGCACTGTAAATTCCAGGGTCAACGTGAGAATCAAAAGAGGCACTGTGCCCCGTGGTCAGTGCTCAAGCCATGAGGGCTCTTGGCATCAAGGACAGTCTGTGGCATGAGAGAAGAGATGGGAGATGGGACCTGAAAATCTGGGTTTGAATTCCAACCCTGGCTCTCATCAGCTGTGTGACCTCCAGCAGCCCATTCAATCTCTCTGTGCTTTATCATTGTGAACATGGGAATAACACTACTGATAACCAGGAGTTATTGTTGTGAGGGTCAACTGAGATTTGCTAACTTGAAAAATGTCAACTCATATATATCACTGGTCTCGGGAGTAGGAGTTTTGGGAGGTACAGAGAGGAATCGGATGTGAATCCTGCCTCTCGAGTATCTTACTGGCAAGAGGAGAGAGAGGCAAGTACACCAGGAACTACACTCCCAAATGGCAAGCTGCTATCTTCTTAGGCAAAGGAAGATAAAGAGATGGTACCATTGACAGGATAGCACAATCTAGACAGTCACTGCTTCACTTAGCAAAGTTCAAGGGAAATATTTTACTTGAGCCTAATGACTCTGAACACTTCCCTTAAAATGACATATGAGAATATAGGTCACTTTTTCTCCTGTTGAGAGGTGGCAGGCTTTGGAATCAACCACACCCTTGTGAATTCTCTTGGGCACAGTTTTGTTTATGCTTATATGTCACTTAATGGTTATATATCTGTTACGGGCTGAACTGTGCACTCCCCAAATTCATATGTGGAAATGCTATCCCCCAATACCTCAGAATGTGACTGTATTTGGAGACAGGACCTTTAAAGACGTAACTAAGGTAAAATGAGGTCATATGGGTGGGGTCCTAATCCAATATGACCGGTGTCCTCATAGGAAGAGGAGACTGGGACGCAGACACAGAGGAGAGACCATGTAAAGAGACAGGGAGAAGACAGCCACCTACGTGCCAAGGAGAGAGGTGGTTTCAGAAGAAACCCACCCTCCTGACACCTCGATCTCAGACTTCTAGCCTCTAGAACTGTGAGCAAATACATTTCTGCTGCTGAATTCACCCAGTCCATGCTACTTTGTTATGGCAGCCCTCGCAAACTAATACAGCATCCTTGAGTAAATTACCTAGCTTTTCTGAAGCTCACAGGTTTCTCATCTGTCATAATAACAGTAATAATTGAAGCAAACACTACCAGGGCCCTGTTAGGTGCAAGGCACTGCTTTATGCACTTTTCATATATTGACTAATTTACTACCTCAAAGCAATACTCTGAGCTGGGTATCATTATTATCTCTAGTTTATGGATGGGGAAACTGAGGCACAAAGTATATAACTTGCCCAAGGTCACACAGGAAGTAGATGACAAATTTCAAAGCCTGCCTTTCTTCTCCAGAAGTTGTGCTTCTAAGGATTCAATCATTTGCAGCATAATCTCAGGATCTCAGAATATAGGCGCTGGTAGGAATATGAGAGATTATACAATCAGCACTTCTCAAACTTCAGTGTGCACCTATGTTTCCCCAGGAAACTTGCTAAGAAATGCAGATTCTGATTCTGTAGGTCTTGCTGAGAAATGCAGATTCTGATTCTGTAGGTCTGGAGTCGGGGCTGAGGTTCTGCCGAGGGTCACAGAACTAGTAGGTGGCTTAGTCAGAATTTGAACCCAGGTGGTCTGGCTCCAGAACCCACATTCTATAAAATGGGAACAATAACACCACTCCCTGCTTATCTCTCACCCAGGTTTACTTGGAAGAGTAAATGCTTGATTTGAGCCATTTCTCTGCCCTGGTAGACAAAATAATGATCTTGAAATAAAGCCTGGGTGAGCTTGGGGGAAGGTGGGCAAGAATCTCCCTCCAGCTCTCTTGTGGTCAGGGAAGCTTTTACATTTCCCCCTTCCTTTGTGACCTAGTCACATGTTCATGGATTCTTAAATTCATGCCATGACTCCTGGAGGACTGGATCACCTGCACAGGGTCCACTAAGATTCTTTTCTGACTAAGGACCCAAAAGTCTATCTTTGTGGACACCAGAAATCATGGAAACAGGAAAGCAGAGCTCAGAGATCTTGCTCCCACAGGACAGAAATCTTCCCTGACAAATTGTGATGCAGAAACCCTTCTCTGACATTGCCCGATAAGAGCCCTGTCTTCCTCTCCTGGGTCAGGTAAGGGGCAGCCAAACACCACCTCCCACCCCACTGTCTCCGTCTGCCACTTGTTCCTCCCCAGGCCCAGCTCTCTCCTGACAGAGAAATGCATCTCTCTGGTCACCTGGTCCTGACACAGTATCCCTAGAGAGAAGAAAGAAGTGGGAGACAGAACAATCCAAGCACCCCTCTGGATCACAGATAAACACAGGAAGAATTCCAAGCCTGGGGAACTCCCAGCAGCCCTGAGCTCCTTCCTGCCAGCCCTTTCTCAGAGGGGTTGCCATCAGCACAGTCTCCTGAGACAGGATGTGTGGGGCTGCTGTGCAGGGGCCCCAGGGACAGGGCACCCCAGTCTGCATCCTTGGAGAGAAGCACTTAGAAAACCCTTTGCTTCTGCAGATTGGGGCATCCCAGGATGCTGCAAGAAACATGTTTCTCTGGCATGAGTTACTTTTACTTTTTGAAAACACACGTGCCCAGACCTCTCCCATCGCTGCAAAGACCAAAAACCCCAGAGGCCCTCCAAAGCCTGGTCTCTCTTCCAGAAACTGTGCTTCTAATTCCTAAAAATAAAACAACTTGCAGTTCAGCTTCAGGCTCACAGAAGGTAGGAGCTGAAATAAGACACCTATTCCAGCACGCACTTTCTTATGCCTATCAATGTTAGGGAGGGGACTTGTTAAAATGCAGATTCTGATAGGGCAGGTCTGGGGTAGGGTCTGATTCTGCGTTTCTAACAAGCTTCCAGGGGAGGCTGTTGCTGCTGGTTGGTGGACCATGCTTTAAGCAGCAAGGATCTAGTTCACCCCCACCCTCCCCATTTTACAGATTTGCAAACTGAGGCCCACAGAGTAGAAGAGAATTGCTCCTGTTGATTAGGAGCAGCTAAATGGAAACCTGATCCAGTATCTGATAGGGGAATTACTGTCTGAGCTCAAGTTATGGGACACATGTCATCTCGGTCACTCTGCTTGCTTGGGAGGAAGGGCGAGAGAAGGGAAGACTAGGCCCATTTATTCCTACTGTTTCTATTGAGACAACACTTCAAAGCAATATTTGGATAGTAAACACATGCCTTGGGTACCTTTTATTTATGTACCCATAGAGTCTTTTTTTTTAGACAGAGTTTTGCTCTTGTTGCCCAGGCTGGAGTGCAATGGTACGATCTCAGCTCACTGCAACCTCTGCCTCCCAGGTTCATGCCATTCTCCTGCCTCAGCCTCCTATGTAGCTGGGATTACAGGCATGTGCCACCACACCTGGCTTATTTTATTTATTTATTTTTGAGATGGAGTCTCGCTCTGTCACCCAGGCTGGAGTGCAGTGGCGCCATCTCAGCTCACTACAACCTCTGCCTCCCGGGTTCAAGCAATTCTTTGCCTCAGCCTCCCTAGTAGCTGGGATTATAGGTGCCCACCACCACGCCTAGCTAATTTTTTTTTGTATTTTTAGTAGAGACTGGGTTTCACCATGTTGGTCAGGCTGATCTTGAACTCCTGACCTCAAGGGATCCACCCACCTTGGATTCCCAAACTGCTGGGATTACAGACGTAAGCCAACCTGCCCAGCCAAGAGTCTTGAATTGTCTTTTCCCCAAAACACATTGATATGGGAAATTTCCAATAGGGAACCACCTACAAAGCCAAAGAGGAGAGATGCTACAGTTCCCTGTGATAACAGAAATTCACCTTCACGGACTCACCCTATCCCCAAGCATGGCAGAGTGAATCCCGTTTGATCCTGCTGTGCCATCAAGTCCAAATCCCTCCTCACCCCACCAATCAGCTGTGGGGGAGGGATGGGAAAGGTAACTCTGAAACTATTTCACATCCTCCTATTCATTCAGCTCACATCGCTACCCCATGGGCGGCCACTGCGCTGGTGCTGGGGGCAAAGGAAAGTAAGATCCCCACCCTTAAGGATCCCCCAGTCCCATCCCCCTGTGCAACAGGCACTGAAATCTAAATAATGCACGTGACCCTCCCAGCAAACCAGATATGTCCTAAAGAAAAGTCAATCTGTAGTTACTCACTTGAGATTAAACGTAAGAGTAAATAATTTAGCCACAATGATAAATCTGGCAGGGTGTCCAAACTTTTGGTTTTCCTGGGCCATATTGGAAGAAGAATTGTCTTGGGCCACACATAAAATACACTAACAGTAGCTGATGAGCTTAAAAAAAAAAAAAAAGGCTGTGCATAATTTTCATGATATCCACCATTACACATAAGCAAAAAAGTCCTCACGTTCAAAGGGTTGGACACAGCTGCATGCTGTCCAGTACAGTAGCCATGAATCACATGTGACTATATAAATGTAATTTTAATTATAATTAGATAAAATTTAAAATGTAGTTCCTTGGCTGGGGGTGGTGGCTCACGCCTCTAATCCCAGCCCTTTGGGAGGCCGAGGCTGGTGGGTCACGAGGTCAAGTGATAGAGACCATCCTGGCCAGCATGGTGAAACCCCGTCTCTACTAAAAATACAAACAGCTGAGCGTGGTGGCGCAAGCCTGTAGACCCAGCTACTCAGGAGGCTGAGGCAAGAGAATCGCTTGAACCCGGCAGGTGGAGTTTGCAGTGAGTCAAGATTGCACCACTGCACTCCAGCCTGGGTGACAGAGCGAGACTCTGTCTCAAAAAAATAAAAAATAAAAATAAAAAATGTAGTTCCTCAGTTGCACTAGGTACATTTCAAGTGCTCCATAGCTTGTATATGGTTAGGGGCTACTATATTGGACATCACAGGCTGAGGACACATTTATCACTGTAGAGACTTCTGTGGAACAGCTCTGAGCCTCACTACTCAGAGTGGTGTAGTTAGGTCCACACTAGAGCTACAATTCAGTTCAGAGCGACAGTTCTCATGGTGGTATTCCCTGAACAGCAGCATCACACTACCTGTTAGAAACAGATTCTCAGTGCCACTCCAGACCTACTGACCGAGTGACTCAGAAAAATCTGAGGGTGGAGCCCAGAAAGCTGTCGTAACAAATCCTCTGGGTGATTCTGATATGCGCTTAAGTTTGAGAACCGTTAGTTACAGAGTATTAATTAAATCCCAAAAAGACACTTGTCAGCCATCAGTTAAGTGTCAGCCTCCTAAATATTTGTAAATGTATCAGGCTTTCTCACAAGATAGATCCAAATTTAAGTCTCAGACCTGCCACTTAAGGGCTGTATGTGTAGTTGGCCAATTACTCAACAATCTAAGCCTCTGTCTGCTCAGTTGTAAAATGGGGGAATAATAGTAGCTGTCTTAGAGGTCTGTTAGATGGGATTAGATGATGCATGCAATGTGTGTGGTACATGGGTTAGCCCTGATGAAGACTCCATAAAGGTCAGTGTGTCGCCGTTACCCAGGTCTGCCTCCCGGGCAGTGATGGACACAGCTGACCATCATCCTGGCTTACTATGTGGGCTTTTAGGGTAGCCTTTTTCACTAATAAATTGGTAAAACTGAGTCTTCAGATGAGTGTTACATCTAAACAAGAGGTGCTTTCTCGAAAGCTTGTCACAGACGGCTTTATGCAGGAAACTCACCCCTGTCGGGCAATATGTTTATGACCTGGGGGAAAAAACCCAAACATGACCTAATGAGAGTCCCTCACTGGGCTCTGGGCAAAAGTTCTGCCTGGATTATGTGAAGTGTGGCAGATGCACCAAGCCAGAGTCCTGAGGTCCTGAAACAGCAGAGAATTCAGGAGCAGATAAAGGGAGGTTCCTGCTACCTCAGAGGGCCAGGGTATGAGAAGAGGTCATTTTTGCGCTGCATCCTGGCTCATTGTTTTATTCCAGGGGGCTTTGCTTGTCTCTCACATTCAAGCAAAGCACAGCTCCCAAAAGAGGGGAGGGGAAGTGAGAAGAGAGGAGAGAAGGGGGGAGAGGGCAGAGGAGGGGACAGGAGAGGAGAGGCATTAAAAGATAAAATATGGCCTTGTTTACCCATCCTGGTATTACATTCCCACCCTTCTGGGGGATTCCATGAATGAAAACACAACACCTGCTGGGCGAGGGGCTGTGAAAGAGGAGAAAGGGTGATGGAAATGCAGCACCCAGGGAGCAGATCTATTCTTAGTGCCATGAATTTCCTCCTGGTCTCCAAAGGCCTTGCCCCATTCTGATGTTTGCTTCCTTGACTTCAGTGTTTTTTCTCTTCCCGACCATCTTCCCAGCTGCCATGCTCAAGCTTTTGAAATGCATAATTTGTTTCAATTACAAAATAAAATAATTTCTCCCCTAGAGGGTTCTTCCTGGACCTAAATTTCCTATCAATTCCTTCTCCCTCTGCATCCACATCATATTCATCAAACCCTTCTTTAAACTCATCTCATTCTGTCTTCGGAGTTCCTGAACATTTTCCACACTGGGCTGCGGGCTCCTTGAGGGCAGGTACCCCGTGAACACATTTTTCCTTCCCAACAGACCTTAGTTCAGTAGCTTGACACACCGAGGCTGCCCAGTCAGCATTGGACTAAGTGAATGTGTTTGCCAAATGAATTTGGCTATTTGCCAGCTCTGCAACTTTCAGCTCTTTGTCCAACACCCTCTATCAAAACAGGTGGGTGTATTTTGAAGTAGAAATTGGAGACATTAAGCAGATTTTAAAAAATATATATTACTCTTTTTTGTCATTTAAGCATTACCCTCAATTGAGTAAAAAAAAAAAAAAGAATATCTTCCCTGTTAAAGTTGGTTTTGTCTTCCAGCGTCATAAAGCAAGAGGGGAAGTCTTGTTACTGATACAGGTGCTCCCAGGCCCACCAAGTCCGAGGCCAGCCTTCCCCTCCTACAGTTTGGAGTGACTGGAGGCTGCAGCGAGGAAGGGTCCTGGCCTCTCTCACCAATCCCAGGACTCTCTGGAGAGGGTGCTGCCCACTATAAAAGGTAAGCCAAGTGTCCCAGTTTTCCCTGCCCTCAGCCCCGAGCTATAGTCACCCATCACCTCTGAGATTCACTTATTCCTATAGGGCAGGCCTCTTGCATGATTCCTCTAGGTATTTCTGGGACTCCCTACGGGTGCCTACACAAATCCTGTCCCAGCTCATGCTGCAAATATCCTGGGATTTCACAGCCACAGCCTCTTGCTGGGGGTTTAGCTAAGCTCCATCTCCACCCCTGCTCCTCATCCACCTGCTGCTATCTTTGTGCATGGGACATGAGGGATTCTCCCCCAGCCCAGCCTGCCCTGGAAGCTGCCTCTTACCTCACAGTGAAAATGGCCCATCTTATCTGCATGGAGAGGGAGAGTCCATGCTCAGTTACATGTTCCATAGCCAGGTGACCCAGCTCCCACGGTATTATGGAGGCTAACAGAGAGGTTCATTCAACACACCTAGGACCTGGTGATGAATGCTACTCGGGTAGCTGGGTCACTCTCCACCTTAAACCTCTCCCGACTGTCCCTCTGGCCCCAACTTTGAGTCTGCATGGCACAGGATGGCTTCTTCCATGATGGGATTCCTCTTTCCAAAGCCTCATTGTCCTTTCCTGAATTTGAGCATCTGTCTGGCCTTCCCAGTCCATCAGATGGTCTGTAAACAAGTGAGCCTCATCTGGAAAGACAGTTTAAATTCCACCAGCTCAACCCAGGCTCCTCAGCTTCCTTATAAATCAGTGGATGCAAGTAGGTATTTTAGGAGAGGAGCTGCCACCTGACGTCAAAGACAAGTTGACCTGAGTCCCAACTCTGGCTTCCCCGGGCATCATCCATAGAAGGCTCTGCCAGCTGGCTCTTGTCCAGGCAGGGAAAGTCTGCCAGGGTCAGGGGAGCCCAGGAGGCTGCCCCACCAGGAGCCTTTTTATTCCCAGTTCCCTGGGCAAATGTGGTGTGGGCTGGTTCCTCAAAGCCAGCAGCTAAAAGGTCAGGTGATGCCAAGAGCAGCTAGATCACAGAGTTCAAAGACCTTAAAGGTAAGGTGAGCCTCTCTTGAGACCCTGAGTCAGAACTTGGAGCTACCCAAGTCTACTCACTGGGCTATGCATCTTCCCAGCTGGTTGTGTGCACTGTACTGGCTTGGTAAGTGATTGTAGCAATAAACACTTCATCAGTTGTATTTGTTAACTGAAAATACTAGCATCAGCAGTTGACTTGGCATTTCTTCTGGCCTGAAGTTATTCTATGTGTGCCTACTTGTTTCTGAGGCTCAAGAAAAATTTCTACCAGATGTCCCGTGCCCTCTCCCCATCACCTCCTACCAGGGTCAAGACCCACATCACTCCTCATCGGGGTTATTTAGTGGCCCTTTTGTCCCCATTCTCCCTGCTGGGGGTTCCTGGCCCAATGGGGGAAGGGAGGCTCATAGTCCCAGGAAGAGCTTTGTTTCAAAGAGGATAAAATCAGTGCTTAAGGAGATTGAGGATGCCTGGAGAATACCGCAGGTGCCAAGGATCAACGAAGATGAGCGTAGTGCAGGGTTCATTCATGAAGTACCTTCAGTGCAAAGTTAAGGAGTCTGGACTTTATCCTGAAAGTGTGGGTGTGGGGGCACTGGCGGACAGGAGGAGCCAGAGGAATGAGTCGATGTGTACTTTTAAAAGATACCGCTGCCAGGGACAGGGAGGAGGAATGGGAGGGGAATAGTAGTGCAGCCTGGAGGTTTCTGCTGGAATTTAATCAATCAATTCATGTTTATTATTAGTGCCTACTGCATGATGGCTCTAGGCATTGAGACACAGCAGGAAACAACTCAGGAAAAGACCCTGCCGTGGGTCAGGTTAGAGCTCACAGTAAGGTTGTTGGAGAGAGGGGTTGCAGGAGGAAGAATAGAAACCAATAAGCAAGGAAATGCATCCCATATATGTCTGATCATACAAAGAGCTACAGAGAGAAATCAAGCAGAGGAAAGGAAAGCTCTCTCTGGTAAGGTGACATTGGAGCAGGCACCAGAAGAAAGAGACATGGGGTTAGGAGATGCCATGGGAACACATAGGCAGAGGGAACACAGCAAGAGAAGGGTGTGAGGGAGTGCAGCAGGCAGGGGCTGGAGCTGCATGGTGAGGTCAGAGGGCAGAGGGGTCAGCACAGCTAAGGGGTAGGGTAAGTTGAGGGTGATAAGACATGAACAGTTTCAGGTGGCTGAAACTGGGGTGGAGGCAAGGTAGGAGTGGGAAGGGATAGGAGGGACATGTGTAGTGTTTGAGGCAGGGCATGCTATAGAAACAATCTTTCTCTGCAGCAGATGCCCACTCAGCTCAGCGCTTCATTGATTACCTGTTAGGTAAGATGGCATTGAAAATCCCCAGTGCTGGATGTGGTGTTTGCAGTGCTGCAATGCTGGCTTAAATAAACTCTGCAGCAAGCATTGTACCATTCTCATCCCATCCAAGGCTTCCACACCAACAACTAATCCTTTTGGAGTGATGCCTCCAGGCACTGCAAGTACATCATCTCAGACAGTGTGGGCCCGACTTACAACTGTCTTTAAGATTCTAATGCCCAGAGAGGAGACAGGTAATGTGACAGGGTCCAGGAAGGCTGGACTCTAGCTAAGTGGGCCACACCATACATACTTGGACATGAAAGAAGTTCTCAAAACCAGAAGATCCTGGAAAATGTTAGCTGCCATTGGAGTGGCTGTATGTATGGCTCTGTTCTGTGTGTTCAAACTATTTTTGTATGATAGAAGTGCAATTCTAAAGCATCCACTTTCCAAATTAAACAAAGGAACGGGGGAATGAAGCACCGGAGAGACTCACCCAGAGGCCTTGAAAGCAGGTGGAGCCAACAACCTGAGCTGGAAAGGTCTAGAAAATGTGTGTGCGTGTGCCTGTATGTGTATGTGTGTGTGTGCATGTGTGCATGTGTATGAGTGAGAAACAGGGAGATTACTCTGCAGAGCTTGACAAGCAGGCAGATCCACCCTACCCTTAGGGTTCTGACTCTGTGGATCTGGGGCAGGACTCAGTAATCTGCATTTGCACCCCTGTCAGACACCCTGAAAGATTCTGATGCAGGTAAAGCCCTTCTAGAGGTACAGTGGAAAGGGGAAAACGTGTTTTCTTCTCTCCACCAACTAAAGGAAAAACTGCTTTTTCCCTCCACTACTCCAACACTTCCGACCACTACATGTGCAGGGGATTTTCAAACCAAGCAATTCTCCAGTTCTCGGTGCATAATAACCAGGTGCTCTACAATCCATTCAATTCTGATACAGTCTACCTGGAGTCAGCACAAATGCCATGGATTGAAATCTGTGTTTAGACCCAGGGTAGGCCCACCACTGCCTTTCGGCATGTGGACTGTGAACTAGGGGTGTCCTTCAAACTGGAAACAAGGGCCTTGTGGGGCAAAGGCCTTCTGACCTGGGCAAAGGCATATTCTGCTGGGAGCAGCAAGAGAGATGGAACAGGTAGGGCATCATTGCCAGCAAGATGCCTCCTGCTCCCAGAGCTAGATGACTTCAGGAGGGACAAGATCGAGACACAGGTTTAGAACAAAATGTGATGAATTGGAACCAGCCTTAATGATTGATGGGAGAAGGTGCTACATTCAAAATGAATGAGGAGCCCACGGAGGATGTTTGCGGGTTTCATTCCCTGCTCCCGAATTCAGCCCCTTGATCTTCCTTTGCAGCCATCTCTCCCTTTACTCTCAGACCATGTGGCTCAACTGGGGCTGACCCGCCCACCTTGCTTCTAAGGTAGATCTGTGACCTGGGCTGGCCAGTGGATAGATCCATTCCCCTGGCTGCTGTGATTGGTGCAGGGATGTTCATATGACCCAAGCCAAAAAAAAGGGACATTGGCTGGAACTACTGGGAAAGCTGGATCTCATTCCACTGTGGTTGGCAAACCTGGAGTTGCTGGGGCCATACTTGCCTCTATATTGAGAGAGGATCCCTGAGAATGAAGCTTGCACAGAGGAATGTGGAGCCTAGAGATGGAGAAAGCTAATACTTGAGCACCTAGACCCAAATATGCCTAAAGCTACTACTATGCCTGGACTTTTCAATTGCATGAGCCAACAAAGTTCCTTTTTCATTTAAGCCAATTTGAGTTGTGTTTTTGACATTCACTATGGAAACAATCCTAACTAATAAGGAACCAACAGGAGAAGAAAAGATGAAGGCTAGTTCTTTTTTTTTTTTTTGAGACAATTTTGCTTCCGTTGCTCAGGCTGGAGTGCAATGGCACAATCTCTGCTTACTGTAACTTCTGCCTCCTGGGTTCAAGCGATTGTCCTGCCTCAGCCTCCCAAGTAGCTGGGATTACAGGCATGCACCACCATGCCCAGCTAATTTTATATGTATATGTATATGTATATGTATATGTATGTATATGTATATGTACGTGTGTGTGTGTGTGTGTGTGTGTGTATTTTAGTAGAGACGGGGTTTCTCCATGTTGGTCAGGCTGGTCTTTAACTCCCGACCTCAGGTGATCTGCCCACCTCGACCTCCCAAAGTGCTGGGATTACAGGCTTGAGCCACCGAGCCCAGCGGAAGGTTAGTTCTCTACAAGTCTTTTTGTTCTCATAAAGTGTTATTTAATTAATGAGGCCTTACATTACTTTATTGTAAAAGAAGATTTCTTCTCCTCAATTGTTTTGTGTCCCCAAAACATGCAGTTCCCTAGGAAATGTGACCGACATCAGAAAGAATGAAAACTTCCACTACCACTAAGGTTGACGACTATTTCATGAAGGATTGTGCACCACAATCATGAAGAACCACCCACCAGCATACTCCCCACCTTATTCTAATCCATCTTCCACAGACGCACCAGCATGAATCATGGCACATTTTTGCTTAAAACCCTCCAAGCGCTTCCCATCACACCTAGAATGAAGTCAGAGCCCTTTATCCAGCCCTGTGTGGCCTGATCCCTCTCCAGCCTCATCTCACGCCCATCTCCACCCATGCAACATGGGCCTCTCTGTCACTTCCTTGATGATGGCAAGCTTGATTGTGCCCCAGGGACTTTTCACATGCTGCTCCTTCTGCCTGGAATGCTTTCCCTACTCCACTCACCCTCAGGTCCCAGTCTAAAGTCCTGTTCTTACAGATGCTTTTCCTGCCATCTTCTTCCCATCTGAAGGTCCCTCCCTCAATACCCTTTGTAGCATCCTGGTTATTTTCTTCACACAGTTTATAACCATATATTCACTAATGAGTTTGCTTATTGTCAACAAACTTCATGAGGGGAGGGATTTGGTCACTGGTGATGCTACTCAGAGTGTGGTCCAGGGACCAGCAACATCAGCATCACCCAAGAGCCTGTTAGAAACCAGAGGTCTTGCCGCAGGCCACTGACTGGCAATCCTCAGTGACTAATGTGCCCAGTGAAGTTTGCAAACTTCAACTTCTAAGGGTCCTTCCTCTGCTCTACGACACCTTCTGCCCTCATCCTTCCCCACCATGAAAGGAGTCAGAGCTGCTGGCTTCTGTGCATTTCTTTCCATTCTCCTTCCCTTCCCCCAGGAAGAATTAATATTGACCACTAGGGCCACCAAACACAGAGGATGCCGTGAAAAGTTCCTCAAAGAGCTGGGAGCCCTAGCGGGCTTATGTGAGAGCCCCAAGACAGGCGTGCAGCTCACGAACAAGCCCCTTAGGCTCGGACACACAAGAGGCCAATTTGTTGGCACCTGCTGTGCCTGGAAGCCAGGCTGGAATGTCATGAGGCAGGGCCTGGCAACAGTTCAGAGAGTGCAGCCTTCCTCCCGGGCTCCTGTTCTCAGGCTCACACAAACCCAGGAAGGGCAGAGACAGGGAATGTTTGCACAGCAGATAGACTTTCTCCACTCCTCCCTCTGCCCAGCCAGAGTAGAGTCAAAAGAGCACACTTGATTTTAGTTCAAGTTTGGGCCAGAGTCCTCCTTTGATCTGACAGGCTTGTCTTTTCTTGGGTTATTTATTTGTAGAAACCACTCTGGTTTCCTACTACTTCAAATACACCTACAGGAAGCCACTGGCAGGTGGGGTTCTAACGCATAGGCCTGTTTTACTGCCCGGGGTGCCACCGGCTTATTGTGATGGGATCAGTTACCTGGATCTCTGCATGCAGGTGAAATTTATAGCCCTGGGCTATAGAACAAAAGGCCCTGTTCTATGGAAGAAAATGGGTTCTGATAAAGCTAGCTGGGAGGAGTGGCCAGAAACAGGGAGTCCTGGGTTCTAGTCCTGAGAGACCTTGGCAGGTCTTCCTTGGGCCTCAGTATTCTCTCTCTAAAGTGAGACCCAGGGAAATGCATATTTTAACGCATACTCGGGCCAGGGAGCTGTGACAGAGATATGTAAGGATAACAGTTCCTGACTGCATAACCTCAGCTCGCAATTCTGAGCTCCGGGACCCCTAACTCACCACTAGGGGACCCCAGGGTTCCACAGAATCGCTTTCCCCTCCAACCCAACATTTTGCTATGAAAATATTCAAACTCACAGCCAAGTTGAAATAATCTCACAGTGAACACTAATACAGCCACAACCTAGATGCTACCAGTAACATTTTGCCTCTTTATTGCATATCTATCTGTCCATCCAGAAATCAATCTTAGTCTTTGGATGCATTTCACAGTAAATTAAAGACACCATGGCAATATTTCCCCTTAAACACTTCAGCCTGCATATTATTAACTAGAGTTCCATATTCTTTTTTTTTTCTTTCATCTTTTGAGGGAAATTTTACATGTAAATAAAACACACAAACCTAAAGCACACATTTGTTGAGTTTTGACAAATGCATACGTCTCTGAAACCCAGATCCCCAGGAAGGTCTGGAACATTATCATCACCCCAGAAAGTTCCCTCATCCCCTTCCCAGTCAATTCCAACAAGAGGCAACCACTCTTCTAGGTGAGAAATACCAGAAACATTCCATAGATTCACTTTGCCTCTGCTAGGACTTCAAATAAATGGAATGATCCAGTATGCAGACCTTTGTACAAGGCTTCTTTCACTCAGTATGCTTTTGGGATTCACCTACGTTGCTGTGTGTATCAGTAGTTCATTTCCTAGAATGGCAAAGGAATATCCAATTGCATTAATATACTCTACCACACAATTGCCTTACTATTACTGCTTCAGGGAACTCCAACAAAATGGGATTTGGGAGCAAAAAGAAGGCACGGGACGGGTGTGGTGGCTGACACCTGTAATCCCAGCACTTTGGGAGGCCGAGGCAGGCAGATCACTTGAGGACAGGAGTTCGAGACCAGCCTGGCCAACATGGCGAAACCCCAACTCTACTAAAAACACAAAAATTAGCCGAGTGTGGTGGCGCATGCCTATAGTCCCAGCAACTTGGGAGGCCAAGACAGGAGCCGAACCCAGGAGGCAGGAGCTTGAACTCAGGAGGCAGAGGTTGCAGTAAGCCAAGATCATGCCACTGCACTTTAGCCTGAGCAATAGAGTGAGACTCCATCTCAAAAGAAAAAAAAAAGGAAAAAAAAAAAAAAAAAAGAAGGCACAACTTTGCTACCAAAATGCAGCGAGAATGAGCTGTGTTTGCCGCCATCCTTCTCCAACCCAACAAGACACTTTGGAGGCAGGTGTCCTCGGCCCAGTTCCCAGTTCCACCACTCATTTGCTGTGTGAACTTGGGCAAGTTCTGGTACCTCCCTGTTCTGCAGCTTCCTCATCTGAAAGATGCTAGTGACAATAGGACCTTCCTCAAACAACAGTTGTGAGGAAGAGTGAGGTAAGCACATGTTCCATAAATGTTACTATATGTTATTGAGGAGGAGCTTTGACTTTTATTTTTATTATTTATTTTTTGAGATGGTGTCTCACTCTGTCTCAAAGAGCTTCAGTGCGGTGGCATGATCACATCTCACTGCAGCCTCAAACCCCTGTACTCAAGCAATCCTTCCATCTCAGCCTCCCGAGTGGCTGGGACTATAGGCACACACCACCATGCCGAGCTAATTTTTTAATTTGTTTATTCTCACTATGTCATGTTGCCCAGGCTGGTCTTGAACTCCTGAACGAAGTGATCCTCTTGCCTTGGCCTCCCAAAGGGCTGGGATTACAGGCGCGAGCCACCATAGACATAGTTTGACCCCTGCATGTTCCACTTAGTGGCTCTGCAGGTCTGGGAAATTTCTGTAGGTTTTTTTTTTAAGTAGGTATGGCTTCACTATATTTTACAACATTATCTCATGGATTTATTTTTCCTCTTCCTGGTTTTCTCCTTTCCCTCCTCATGACTTCCCTTTGCATTTTTAGGCTAAGATTCCTGTCCAGCTTATAAGGCTGTTAAGTATCTTCTGCCTAATTGAGGTTTCAAGAGGATTCAAAGAGATAATATATATGAAATGCTTAGGAAAGCACCCGGTTTGCAGTTAGCTCTCTTATATAAAAGTTGTTTTCCATTATTAGCTGTGTTCTCCAAAAGGGCAGAGCAGAGACTGATTTGCTGAAAACAAATGTGTATGCTCAAGGTATACTTTTGAAAGAGTCTTGCCCTGAGAAGTCAGGACACCAGGCTCACATGTCAGCCTTGTGCTCCCTGCCCTACAGATGCTATTAAAAATGGAATTCAAGGGAGCAACTGCAAATTGCCTGAAGTATCTCCTGGGCCTTCAGCCTGGTCTCCCAGGGGCTGCAGCCCACGCTTGGTTTATAGCCAGGAGAAGTTGCCAGGCAGAGAGAAGAGCCCCCGCCTCAGGCTCTGGCTGCATTTGCAGAGCTGAGCTGTGGCCCAGGATGCTGGCCTAGTTTCAGCTGTAGTCGGCCGTGTTGCCTAAGATCTTCCAGAGGCTTCAGTTGGAAAAAGTTATTCCTTGCTTTTCTACATAAAATGAGAGAAAGTGGTCCTGGCAGAGAGAGGAGGTGGCACTGTCATCTCAGGGCAAGCCTTGCTGGCTCACTGAGGGCCTGCAGAGGCCCAGTGGACAGTGCCTGGTTGGAATCTGAACACAGATCTCTCTGACTCCAGCTTGTTCCTGCCTCTGTCAGTTTGCTTCTGGGTATTAAATTTGGAAGTTGTGCTTCCAGCACCTGGGTCCAAGGAATAACCTTAAAAACCCTCAAGCCCATGACTTGCCCCAAGTTTCCATGACAAAGATTCAAAGCAAGGTCTCAATTCAACCCAGTGTTCGTGCATCACATATTAGGTTGAACAATACAAAATCATCTATATTCAACTGTCTTGATCTACAATAATGTCTATTCTATGCAATTCAACCTATACATTTATTCAGTCCTTCTTATGTATACACCATTGTCCTTAAGTCTGGGAGGTGGGGTTGGGAGACCAGAGAGATGAGAAAACAATGCTTGCCCTTAGAGCTTATGTTCTAGAGCCCTTAGAATCTAATCTCTCTGTTTTGATCTTCTCTCTCTCAAGTAGTCCTACCTCTTACTATAAGATCCATGCCATTTGAATTGGGTCAATTCCCTTCTTAGGGTTTCAAAGATCACCATATTGTAAGTCTTCCCAAATCTCTGCCTTGAGCCAGGGTCTCCACTCTGTTCCAGAGCCCTCTCTGTGATCCACCCTTTCACAGGATGGACCTCCTAGAGTCACGCTTGTTCAGCGAGATTTCTCACTCCCAGGTCAAACAGACTGGACCGGGGCACAAGGGACCAAAGTTGGGCTGATTATTTTTCTCCTGGTTTCAGTCCCTTGTGGCCTGGCTTTATTCCTGCCTTTGATGCTTGGAGACATTCCCTATGTCCTTATTGTAAATCCAAACCCCATGCTTGTTTCCCCCTTTCCATTTGACTAAACGTAGCTAGACTTGGTTTCTCTTACTTGCAACCAAAAGTCTTAGTTCTTCAGCCCATACATGAGTGATCTGATTTTTTCCTCCCAGGGTCTTAAATGGGCATTGGAACTTTCAGCCACAACAAACACTTTTTTCTGCATAGATTTCTACCCTATTTTCCATGTCTTTCCTGTGCTAACAGTACCATCTCTGGTGGCCAGGACTTTGTAAGAATAGAGGAAGTCATTCTCCTGACTCACCCGGTATCCCAGGGCTGGACAGGAGTGAGCTGTACAGGCTTGAAGGGCTCATGATGATGGTACATGTGGGTGTGGGCCACTGGGACATTTTGCCCCTCAGCTATTCAGGCACCTATTGGGAGCTACTCTCGTGTGTTTACCATTCAATCCATGTTGGAACAAAGGCAAGCTGAAAATCAAATAAATGCCTTCCAGACACTTAACACTGCACACACTTTATCTTCCTCCTCCTTCAGGACTGAAAATGAGATAAGCACCACCTTACTTGGCTGTTCTCCAAGGTCCTGGCATAAAAGGGGAAAAGGGAGGGGGTGAGACTATCCCTCAAAGTATGTTGGGACATGAAAGCAGAGGCGTAAACCCTTCTTTGAATGGGGAGAAATTATATATATATATATATATATATATATATATATGTGTGTGTGGGTATATATATTTTAAACCACACTTCAGTATTCAAGAAGACAATGGCAGAGGAAATGTCAGTAAGCTGAGTCAGAATGTTTCCAATGCCATAAAAGCAAATGCTGTCTTCTATATGCAACTATTAAAAGTAATAGCAAAAACGCAATTACTTTTGCACCAACCTAGAATAATATTTTTGCTTCTACTAGTTACTAATCATACCTCTCCAATTAAAACACACACACACACACACACACACACACAGGAAGTAGCCATGGAGTCCAAAAGGTTCTGATTCTGGTGTAAATGTCACACTTCAAGGGCCTTCTGTGTGCCAGATATCAGGCTATTTACTACTACATGGTTTAACTCCCACCACATCTCAGAGGTTAAGTGATTTGTCCAAATTCACATAATCGGCAAATGGTACTTCTGTTCCAGGGTCCCAGTTAACAGAATTTCAAGCCATTGCATTTTCTCACCACTTTGCTGTGCCAAGGAACGAACAGTTCCAACAGAAGACAGCAGTGAACTCTCAATCAAGCACTTCTTCCTGCCCTGCAAACTTTGCCTCCTCTCACCCTTGTTCTTGAACTTACTTTGTCCCCCTTGAAGTTCTACCCATAGCCTTCTACTTCCTCATCATCTATTCAGTACAGGAGGACCTCTCTATCCTGACATTCACGGTGGCTTCCTGATGGTCAGCCCATCTCCAGTTTCCTCCTCCTTCTAGTCCGTCCCCTACACTGCTGCCAGGATAGTCTTTCTCATAGGAAAATCTTGTATTTTACACCCTTCCAAAACCCGTGTTGCTGTATGAGGTCCCTCAAGAAGTGGCCCCTAGATGTCTACTCAATCTCACCTGTTCTCTCGCTTCATGACCCACGCCACCTTCTAACTTACACTCCGGCCACGCTAGTACCACCAGAAGACCCCCTGCCCACCCAATGTGTGACATGAGCTCATGGTCTGTGCCTTTTATCACATTGCTGTTTCTGCTGGAAGGTTCTTCTCCAGCACCAATGCCTCGAGGAACCCTACTACCCATCAAGCCTTTAATAAATTTCCAAGAAGAATGAATCACTCTTTCTTCCTTATTTTCCACCTCTATTCAGCATAGGTCTCTTATTATTATAGAATTTTATTACGTGGATTTCCCATGCTAGAACATGAACGACTGGAGGGCAGGGAACCTTATTTTCTTCCCTTTTCTATCTCTGATTGAGGGCCTGGCCCAGACTAGGAATTCAGTAAAGGCTTGTTGGATGAATCACAGAATCAATGCTCAGCAGATCAATGAACAAATGACTCATGTTAACTCTAAAAAGAACCTCACCTAGAGAGGGATTAGATTTGTTAGCCAATCACTGGCTGCATCCCTGTCTCATGTTCACCCTTTGTTTGCTCCCTGGCCCTGCTGTGGAGCTGCGGCAACCCCAGGGTTGTCTGCCCGCCTCCCCTCCTCTATGCCCTGCCTCTCCCCCTCCCACAGAGTCACTCCAGGGACTCCCATGAGGGCTAGCACCACCCTGGCCCTGGCCCTGGCCCCTGCCAACTGGTCCACAGGCGAATGCCTGACTCAAGCCAGACCAATAAGTTGCTTCCCTGGATCCTGGGTTTGGAGCTAGAAAGCGTCTGAAATCTGTCTCACTGCTGTGGTGAAAGTTACTCAGTACAAGGCAGCAGCCCCATCAGCTGCCCCATTCCTTGTTGGCACTGGAGCCCTGCAGCCCTGTTTTCAGCCGTCCCTGAGCCTGCCTCCCCCAAAGGTGTTTCCAGAATTTCATTTCTCGATCCTATCTCAGATTATCTGCACCTTCACCTTCTCTGTTGCCTTGGAGCTGGGTTTCTGTCACTGACAATCCCAGAGCCCTGACGAGTAATGAGCAGACAGACCTGGGAGAAAACTGAGCCAGACTATAGCTGAGTCCATGGGGATCACCGCAGTGAAAAGGAACCCCCTTCCCTCCACACCAGCAACTTTAGGGAGCAGCAAAGTCCCTGACAACATGGCTTCTCCTCACCCACCCTACAGGACACGTCTCCTTGGGAAAATAACAAGAAGATGACGGCTGGGCGTGATGCCTCACACCTGTAATCCCAGCACTTTGGGTGGCCGAGGCAGGTGGATCACTTGAAGCCATGAGTTTGAGACCAGCCTGGCCAACATGGGGAAACCCTGTCTCTACTAAAAATATTAAAAAATTAGCTAGGCGTGGTGGCACATGTTTGTAACCCCGGCTACTTGGGAGGCTGAGGCATGAGAATCACTCGAACCTGGAAGGTGAAGTTTGCATTGAACTGAGATTGTGCTACTGCACTCCAGTCTGGGCGACAGAGCAAGACTCTATCTCAAAAAAAAAAAAAAAAAAAAAAAAAGACAATAAAGAAGCTGTCACCACTCTGTCCTTGTACACATGCCCAAAACCCCTGACTAAGAATCACTCCCCTGGCCAGCTCCCGCCAAAGACACCCCTCCGACCCCTCCTATATGCACCTCCCACCTCTCCCACCCCCAACCCTGACATTTCCCTGCTCTGCCCGTCCCTTGCCTGGACAGCCGTAACAGCCTCCTCTCCCTGAACACTACTTTGCCAATGGAACCTTCCCAAACACATATTCACTATGCTCCAGTCTTGTTCTAAAGCTTTCAGTGCTGCCCTCTCCCCACCACCACTGCTTACAAACTCTTGATGGCTTAGCAGAGAGTGGCCCTTACCTAACTCATCACACCTTGGGCCAGCTTATCTCCAGCGTGTGTCAGGCACAGTGGGCCATGCATTGTCTCTTGGGTCATCCTTGAGCATCTCTGCCTCTCTGCCTTCACTTGCTCAGCTCCCCTGCCTGGAATCCCTTCCCATCCATTCAGGTATTTCACTTCCTTTCATACATTTCAATCTGGCCTCATTTTTGAGAACCTGCCTGATAACAGCAATTTGACAGGGCACTTCCTAGTTAACCTACTTGCTTACTCTCTCTCTCTCTCTCTCTCTCTCTCTCTCTCTCTCTCATGCTCATTCTGCTCAACCACACAGGACATTTAGATTAAGAGTAGCCTCATCCACCTCATTTGTCCAGCACACGAGTAACTAGAGCTGGGCCTAAGGAGTGAACTGGCCCGAGAGCTCTCAGGTCACTGGCAGAGTCAGTAACCGATCCCACGGCGTGAAGTGGGTAAGCAAGAGGGAGGAGGCCAGGGTGACTCAGGGGTTTGTAGCTGGAGTAGAGAGTAGGCTCCTTGCCAAGGCAATGGTGAGCAGATTTCCCAGCTGGCTGGGAGTTCCAGCTGAATTAGAAGTGCTTTCAGATGGCCGATGTAGAGGTGCAGTGGGCAGTTGCACAGGTGGGTCCGGAGATCAAGAGAGAGACATGGACTCTAGATATATTTTAAAGAGATTGGCCAGGCGCAGTGGCTCATTCACCTGTAATGCCAGCACTTTGGGAGGCCAAGGCAGCACTTGAGGTCAAGAGTTCGAGACCAGCCTGGCCAACATAGTGAAACCCCATCTCTACAAAAAATAGCCAGGTGTGGTGATGCATGCCTGTAATCCCAGCTACTTGGGTGACTGAGGTGGGAGAGTCACTTTAACCTGGGAAGCAGAGGTTGTAGTGAGCCAAGATAGCACCACTGCACTCCGGCCTGGGCAACAGAGCAAGGCTCTGTCTCTAAAGAGATCCCTGCAGCCAGGGGATGTGTGTGTGTGTGTGGGTGTGTGTGTGTGTGTGTGTGTACGCACGCGTTCATCAGAGAACACACTGACCGTGAGGAGGTTGAGGCCTGAGTTCTGGGAGCGCAGAAAAGATTCATCTGGAGTGACCCTGTGTGGTCTACTTAGTCCCTCTTAGGTAGCTGCACCCCATATTGCAGGGCTGGCCCTACTTTCAGAAGCTGGGGAAACTGGTATCTTGGGTACAGCTTCCTGCACCCCTTCTTTCCACCTGGGAACCCCGTCTCATCTATGGGCAGGCGGTGCTCCAAGACATCAAGAGATGGCTTCCTTCCTTTCTTGTTGATGCTCCTTGGAAGAATAACCCCAAGAGAGATCTTCCATAAATGGGATGATGTGAACTGGACTTCAGCCCTCTCCCTGGAAATGCCAGCCACTGCATGAGTCCAAGGCAAGAAGAAAAGGCCCCACAGGCTTGGGGCTTGGCCTGCTGAAGCTCTGCCCTTCCCTACAGCTGTTCCTGAGCCACAGGTCTATAAATGTATTACAAGGTGTTCAATGGATTGTCTGAGGCCAACCCAAGGTGTCAGAGCATGGAGCAGGAACAGCTGAGGGGCGGCTGTCCAGGAACTGAATCTCTCATCAGTCCATTTCCCAGAACTGTGGAGCGTGAGTGGCTTCTCTACAGGAAAAAGGCTGGCAGAGGCCTGGTGACCAGGCCAAATAGGAGGAGTCCATGTGGCTTGCGGAGGCCAGAATAAGAATACGCTACCTCAGCCCTTCCAGACCTGCCTCCTGCAGGGGTCCCTCTCAGACGTTTTTCCAGGCTTTCTGATAAATTACCCAATTTCTGTTTTATCTGGGTCATCTCCTTCTTAAAGTTCTGAAGATCATTATCTCCATTCAATCTGCCACATTTGGGTACAGAACTGTGTCCCACTCTTGAGGATAAAGCCTCTTTGTCCCTGCAGAAGGCGTTTGAGGAGGAGATGCACATGCTGGAGAGCTGTGCATCATGACTTCACCATCTCTGGAAATCATGGAAGGAATCTCAGGAAGAGCTGAGCATCTCCATGGCTCACTGTTTCACCTTCTGCTCCTGGCTCCTCCCGGGTGGGCAGGGACACTGATTTGCATCTGCTACCTGGCCAGCAAGCATCCTGCCACCCACAGCGCCCTTCTGCATTTTGACATTCTGAAGAAACCCACGGTTTTGCCAGAATGAAAAAAGATGGTCCCAGCATCAGCCTTCTGAGCCCATGGAGTGAGGATCTATTTTCGCAGTAGCCTTGCTGGCCACTGCCCTTGGTGACTAGGATCATCACACAGGCACAAATTGCAGCTCTTTGTCAAAGGCATCTTGCTAGAGTGGATGAAATACCTGAAATATTGGATTCTGGGGGTCCTACTCCCAGGTGGTATAGCAGTGAAGGGACTTGATCTTCACTTTCTTCACAACATGGTCCTGAGTCACTGCTGGAGCTGTGGTGAGCCCAGACTGCACCCCAACCCGGAAGCTTTCTGTTGGTTCACATTTGCTTTATTGATATAATTTGCTGATGCTTCCCAAAAAGCCCTAAGTTCACTCCTCACTAGTTTCCAAAAGCTACGCAAGGGCTGGGTGCAGCAGCTCACGCCTGCAGTTTCAACACTTTGGGAGGCCAAGGTGAGCTGATCACTTGAGGCCAGGAGTTCAAAACCAGCCTGGCCAACATGGCGAAGCCTCGTCTCTACTAAAAATACAAAAATTATCCTGGCATGATGGCGTATGCCTGTAATCCTAGCTACTTGGGAGGCTAAGGTAGGAGGATGGCTTGAGCTGGGGAGGTCAAAGCTGCAGTAAACCAAGATTGTGCCACTGCACTCCAGTCTGCATGGCAGAGTGAGACCCTGTCCTGCCCACCCCACCTCCAAAATAATCAAAAGCTACATAAGAACCCCCTGGAGAACTTTTAAAATACACAATTTCCTAAGTCCTTTCCTGGAGATCTTCATTCCGAACGTTCTGGTATGGGACCCAGGACTTGATCTTTTAAAAATGTGCTCAGGGCTTCCAGTGCACAGCCAGGAAATGGAAACCACTGACTAACGCCCCCAAGTCTTGTCACCAGAGTGAGTGATTATTAGGCTCTAGTATCAACAGCTGAGTTGCTGAACCAGGAATTAGAACTTCACACTTACGCTTAGAAAGCGTCCTTTTCATTTCAGCCGCCTTTGATCTTTCAGATATTGAACTTATCACTCAAATCCTGCCCCACTGAGTGGCTTTGGGACCACTGGCAGGCAGGTCTTTCTCCCTTCCACACGGGTTTGAGAAAAGAGATGACACTGTCTCTAAGCTGCTGTTAGTCACCAAGTTCACTCCTCACTAGTTTCCTGAGCAATATCAGTACCACCTCAGTGAGAAGACGAGCTTGCACACAACCTGTTTGAACATCAGTTCCCTTGACCCAGACAGCCAAGCACATGAATAGCTGCTCCAGAGGCCTGTGACTACAACGATGATGACTGCAGGCTAAGCACTACTGACAGGTGATCCACCCAGCAGGTGAAGCACAGGAAAGGTTTTCCTGGGGGAGGAAAAGCCTGCCTTGGGGTATCTGGAGACCTGCAGGACAAGCATGACTGACCCAGAGAGAGAGAGGGGAAGAGCACTCTGGTTGGTTGAGTGACTATAAGTGAACGAGTCAATGCATGTCCCACATGGGCCTATGTGCATGAGTTTATAGGGATGGGGGAAACATCCAGCTCCATAATAGAAACCCTCTGGGCCTGACACTGCCAAAGGGTTAGATGGAAAGTATTCCATGACTGTCCTTCCCAAGTGTCTCCCCTTCCCTCTGCCACCTGGCCCGGTCCAAAGCAAAGTGATCTGTATGGAGATTTACACTGAGATGGGTGGGTAAAGGAAGCACCTGTCCCTTAGCCTGGAAGTGAGGTTTCGGGGTGGGAGTGTATGTGGCAGAGGGCATGCTTGCCCAGAACAGGGTCAGGCTGAATTCGATGAGGTGGGTGTGTCAGGAGGAGTCGCCCAGATCTAGAGGATGGAGGGAGGAGGGCAGGTGCTGGAATGTCTGCTGGCTTCACTAGTTGCCTTGTGTGTCTTTTCACAACACTCCAGGGTCTAAGCTATTTTCTCTGGTCCCATCCAGCCCCGCCTAGTGACTCGATCTAGCTCACTGACAGGATTTTCCACCTCAGTTATGGCCTGCCTACCTCATCCCAGGTCATAGTCAAAGTCACTGTGGGAGGGTTAAAGGCTGGAATGCCTGCTGTCCCAGATCCCACTATATCAAAATCAGTTCATGGAACTGTCTATCTTCCCTGGATGAAGACCAAGGAGAAGGAGACCAGAGAAGAAGACCAGAAGAAGACCAGAAAACCAGAACGAAGAGGAAGGTGATGATCAGCATGTCCCATATTGTCTCAAGTAGGGTCCACTGACAGGTTTTTTAGTGCCATGTTCATATACTCCTTGTATCATCCACACCGTGTGTAGCACAATATTTGCTCAATATATTTCTGGTTACTTTTTTTGAAACAGGGTCTCACTTTGTTGACCAGGCTGGAGTGCAGTGGTGTGATCACTGCTCACTGCAGCCTCGACCTCCCAGGCTCAAGAGATCCTCCCGCCTCAGCCTCCCGAATAGCTAGAACCACAGGCATCCACCACCATGCCTGGCTAAATTTTAAATTTTTTGTAAAGACAGGGTCTAGCTACATTGCCCAGGATGATCTCAAACTCTTGGGCTCAAGCGATCCTCCTGCCTTGGCTCCCAAAGTGCCATCACACCCAGCCTCAATATATTTTTGAAAGGTATTCCTCCTCAGATATTAGCTTCATCGCCCAATAAATAATTTTCAAATTGCTGGTTATGCAGAAAAATTTAACTTTATCCATATATGTATATGGATAATATTTATGGATATATATTATCCCTATATATCCATAACATCATTTTACAAATCATTCATACTTAGGAACATATGGATGAGCTGATTTGAAGGTCTTTCTAACACTTAGAGAATAAATGAGAAGTGGATATGGTGTGTGCTGGGTTCTGGGGCTGAGTTCTGCCCATGGACACCCTGGGGCTGGGGCCATGCCCTGCTCTCCCAACACAAGGCTGGGCCACCTGGCTTCTCTCCTGCTCCTGCTCCTGCTCCATGTCCCCATCTTTGCTGTGTTTCCACAGCAGCCTCAGGATGTTTTCAGCACCTCTGATATCTGAGCATGGCTGCCTCATTCCATGCTATCTTCTGTCACTTTGGGGATGGTAGGCCCTGAAATCGGATGGGGACACAGGAAGTGGGAGGCAGCCCAGTTCTGACACGGTGGAGCTGTTGGTCAGGTCCAACTGGCTTAAAACAGCCCCAGCTGAAATGAATAGACATTCCTCTCTGAGCTGCCACAGCTCTGTGAGTCATCTGGGGGTGGTTTTGAGGAACACAGTCCTACGGTGGAGGCAATGGCCACCCAAAAACCCCAGAGAAGGAGGAGCAGGGCAAAGCAGTCACCTGGCTAAATTTGGAAGAGGAGACTGCAGCTGTTTCCAACCCCTCCTGCCCCCTCATCCTGGCATTAGGCATTTTTTTTTTTTTTAATGGCCTTTGCTCGTCGCTTGAGCATTGCCAGCTATTTTCCCCAGGAGACATTAAAGCAGGGCACAGGCTGGCTGGGGGGCACAGGCAGAGAGGCCCCGAGGCAGCTGCAGCTCATCCCAGGCAGGGGGAGGGCACGACAGGGGTGGGGGCACACAAGCAGGAACTCCACGCCCACTGACCAGCTGCTCCGGACACTGGGTGTGAGTGCCAGAGAGGCTGGCCCGGGACTGTGTGGGCCCGCCTGAGTGGTTGCTGGGTGGCAGCCTTAGTGCTCTGCCTTCCAGGGAAGTGGGAGTGCAAAGCTGGCTTCCCCAAGAACAGTCCCCATGGAGAGTGAAGGATCTGGGGCTGAGTTGAAGCAATACAAACACGGGCTGCATTATCACCTGGCTCTGTCACTAATTCACCAGGAAGCCTTGGGCAATGACTGGCTGTTCCCTGCCTCAGTTTCTTCTTCTGTAAACCAAGGAGGGGTCTCATACTTTCCAAAGTGCCATGCCACCAAGATCCTAGCTATTCTCTGGAGTGAGGGGCAGGCCTCTCTCTTGACACCTGGGTGGGCTGCTAGGGGCTGGGTGACAGAGCGCCCAGAGGAAGAGCCCCTTCATGATCTCCTCAACACATGGTCTCCACCATGAGCTGATAGAGATGGAGGGATATGTCCAGTTCCATATAGAAATCCTTTGAGACTGATGCCGCAAAAGGGTTAGAAGGGTTATGACTGTCCTTCTCAAGTGTCTGTCCTTCCTTCTGCCACCTGGCCTAGCCCAAAGCAAAATGGTTAGTATGGGGATATAGACTGAGGTGGGTGGATGAAGGAAGCACCTGTCCCTCACCCTGGAAGTGAGATTTCAGAGTGGGGGTGGGTGTAGCAGCCCCCCTGCTCCTCCAGCCAGCACTGTCATCCCATATCCTCAGCTGTCTCTAAGCAGAGGCAATGTGCGCAATAGAATAGGAGCTGCGTGAAGGCAGGTCTTCTTGACTGATACATTCAAAGCATCTAAATGGTACCAGCCTCATAGTAGGTCTTCGATAAATGTTAATTGAATAAATACATGAAATGGGCAAGAAGATGGGCTCTGGAGTCAGATTAGCTCTACTCACTTGGACCAGTGACCATTGGACTGGTGAGTTATCTAATATTTCTGACCCTTAAAATAGTCACCTGAAAAGTGGGGATCATGATGGTGCCTTCCCTCATAAGGCCTTCATGGAGATTAAATAAGATACAACACCTAAGACATTCTGCATGTGTCTGGCATGTAGTGGGTTCACTGTTATCATTTACAGGGTGGTTCTACCTGGATGTGCCACCAGCATTTTAAAGGTCACCTTGTATGGTCTAGCTCATCACCTCTCACTAGCAAGATGTTCTCTGCTGCTCCTGCTTTCAGTTGGTGACAATGTCATCCACTCAATCATCTAAACAGAAATGGGGAGTTCCTCTTGGCTCTTCCCACCCCCTGACCCCTGGGACATCCTGGAAGGTCCCTCTACAGGTCTCATGCATCTGTCTTTTCCTCATTCCTGCTGCCATGACCCTTATTTTCTCTCAAGCCTCGCTGTAAGATCTCCAGATGTCTTCTGCATTCCAGGCCCCTCCACACCCTGGATTTCTCTCTCTCTCTCTTTTTATTTTTTTATTTTTTATTTCTTTTGAGATGGAGTCTTGCTCTTGTTGCCCAGGCTGGAGTACAATGGCACAATCACGACTCACTGCAACCTCTGCCTCCCAGGTTCAAGTGATTCTCCTGCCTCAGCCTCCCCAGTAGCTGGAATTACAGGTGTCTGCCACCATGCCCAGCTAATTTTTGTATTTTTAGTAGAGATGGGGTTTTACCATATTGGCCAGGCTGGTCTCGAACTCCTGACCTCAGGTGATCCACCCACCTCGGCCTCTCAAAGTTCTGGGATTATAGGTGTGAGCCACTGCCCCAACCCTGGATTTCTCTTTATCCTCAACCTTGCTGCAATCTTCTGTCTTCCTCCCTCCCTAGCTGTCAGCCCCTTGAGAACAAAGAATGAGTCTTTGTGCTTAGTAAACATTTGTTGACTAATGAATTAGCAAACACAGGAGACCAGAGTAAAGGTCCTGGTGGGGGAGAAAGGCCAAGTAGGAGGTGAAGAAAAATGAAAGGCAGTGAGAAGTGAGAAGCTACTTTGTGTGTAATTTATTACCTTTTAATCCACCATGATTTTGTTTAAAAGAGAATAGGTAAAAGACAAAATGGAAATACATCTATAAGATATGTACAAATGGTACCCAACGTGTTTCTGTTCTAAGAGTGTGTTTCTAAGTTGACTGTTGAGAACTTGACATCACATCTTCTGATAGACATGCAACTCAAGAATATATTGAGAGCTCATCCATACTTGTCACTGTCTCAGATCATGACAATTATGGATGAGCTCTTAATATATCCCAGGCACTGTGCTAGACATTTTCCATGCATCTTTGTATGTAATCCCCGCCAGGAATTAGTATCCCCATTTTATAGATGAGGAACAGAGTTGTGGGAAATTTGTGCAACTGTTTCTAGGTCTTTTGGCCAATTAGGGAAGGAATTGAATCTAGGTCTGTTTGATCCCAAAGCTCATGCTTTCCCCATATACCATGTTGCTGTTAATTCCCAGCAATATGGCCAACTGCTCTGATTGGTCGGCCTTGGCCTCCCAGCCTTGTCATTGGCCAACACCACCTGGAGGGAGGGCTCTGGCAGCTACCAAGGACCTGTAAGAGGGAAAGCCATGGACAGAGAAGAGAAGGAAGGAAAAAGAAAGAGCCTCCTGATAAACATACCAGGTGGACTGAACCAGCAGGAGATCAGGCCAAGGGCAAGTGAAAGTGCCTGAGAGAGAAACAAGGGCCAAATTCTATAAGTCATACCCCTTGTCCCCTTCCCCCATGTCTATACCAACAGAGTGGACGGGAACCAAGAAGTGGAGCAGTGCCTACCCTTTTGGAGGAGTAGGGGAAGGATGATCCATGCCTTTCTTGCCTGTGGACTCGGGGGTCCCTCCTCGAGCGTTTGCTACACCCCTACCCCATCACTGTTGCGGGGGTGCTTTGCTTAGGTGCCTGGGTGTCTGAAGGCGGAGAGTAGAGGTCACTGACTGGCTGCCTCGGAACCGAGTCTGGCCTGCAAATGTGTATAGATCGTCCTGCATAGTGTTTTTATACATTGTTTAAATCGGGAAAGTTTCATATGAACATCTGGATTTTCAGCTTTGCTGGAAAATCTGAAGATCTGGCAGCCCAGGTCCAAATTCCCACATGGCAGCCATCAGCTGGCAAAGCCACAGCTGCCCCCTTCAGCTGGGGCACAACCTGCCTCTCAGAGGACGAGATGAGAGGGGAGGGAACACTCAAGCTGTCCCTGGCTATGGCCCCAGGTTCCGGGATAGCACCCTGGAAGTTTCCAAAAGCTGTGTCCTCCTCCCCTTGTGGCCAGTGAGGACAGAGAACTGCTTTGTCAGCTAATGAAACTGAGGCATGGCGGCTGCACGGCGGGAAGCCTGACAGCCTCCAAGCCTGCCTATTTCTCGACCACAAGGCTCAGTCCACTCCAGGAAGCCTGCTTGTGCTCCTAATGTAACATAAAACACCACTGACTTCCTGTTCTGGACCCCCTAGGACTCCCTCTCAGGCGGCAGTGCCTGCGCCCTAGGTCCCTGCACCCTAGGCTAGTGTGTCCAGGGCACCTGGGCAAACACTCGGGCACTGCAGGGCCCAGGGCTGGCCTCCCACGCCTCGGCCAGGGACACCCAGCAATCCATCAGTGTGGCCCCTGCAGCTCCCCATGCACAGGCCTGTTTACTTCTTCAGGGAATGCTGTAAGAGCCAGGCCTGCTGAGCCGAAGAGGCCATTTCAGAACCACCAGGCAGATTTTTCATTCCAACTTCAAGGAGCTTCCAGAAAACCCAAACAAACATTTGAAAACGGCTGCCTGGCTACAGTTCTGGAGGCAGCACCAAGGAGAAAGGCATCACCTATGGGCCAGCAAGGGTCCCTGCCAGGAAGGAGGGTCCTGACATGCTGGGCTGACCTGCAAGACCCGCTGCTTGAGCCAACTGGGCGTGGAGTACCTATGAATGACCGTCCCCCTCCACGCCCCGTGAGTGGAACGCGAGTGGATGGGTGATCTCTGTTCCTACTCTGCCTGGAATTCCCTCTCCTCTATCACACTTGCCCTTCAAGACTCCTGGAGAACGCTGATCCCCTGGGGTTTTCTGGGACCACCCTCTGAGCCCCTAGGAAGCCCCTTTTGACTTAGACACCCCCCTTTCCTCTTTCTGTCTTCTACCAGAATTGGGTGCTTATGACTTTCTCTTCCCTGCTGGCCTGGGAGACCCCTTCGAGGAGGAGATTCAAAAAGACCCCACAGCTTCAAGTCCCACCCCACCTTTCCCAGTTGGGGGGCCTTGGACTTGCCACTTCTTCATTTTTACAGTTCTGTGTCCTCAGCTGTAAAATGAGGTGGATAGTGCCTACCTGGTATGGTTGTTGTGAGGGCAAGGGAAGAAAATGTGTGTGATGTGTCTAGAACTTTGCCTGGGACATAATCAAGACTGAAGGAATATTGGACAAATAAAAAGCCAGAAGGAACGACCTCCTGGGATGGTGAATTGCCCCTCACATCCAGCCCTGTGCCCATGCCCCATGCAGCTCGCAGCCCACAGCCCAAGGGAGGTGGGCAGATGAAGCAAAGCTGGATGGAACTTTCTAATGCCCCTCTCAGCCTGCGGGGACTCTCCTGAAGCATTTGCAGTACAGCCCCAGTTAGCCACGAAGGCAAGCGCAGTGTTACCTTTTCCCACTACACAGGGCCCCATTGCTGAAGGCCCACCCTTCTGCTGTGAGGGAGGCCAGGAGGTCTGGCCAGTTCCGCTGCTGCTGAGGGTGCTGGCCCTTCTGCAGGGCCCAGTTTGCAGGGAGCCCAGGACTTTGCACTTGACTCCCTCAGAAGCTGGTGTCCTCTGGCTCCACACTTATCCCTCCCCCACTTGGGACAAGCTGCCCTTGTTTGCCTCTTTTATTCATTCTTAAATCTGGCCTCTGTTGAAGCCACAAATTAAACACACACACACACGCACACACTCACAGCCTTGACTCCACAACCTTTGCTCCTGACTGGGCCTCCTCTGAACAGAGGCTTCCTGTGCTATGGAATACGATTCCTGTTGGCTGAGGAGAAGTGGCTTTCAGGCCTCTGGGCCGGGGCCCCTCTCACTTCACTGAGTGTGGCTGCCACCACATCAGCGGCTTCTTGTCCTCTCCTGCTACCCAAAACACCTCAACCGCAGCCTGAGTCCTGCTGCCTCCATTTCCTGTATCCTCAGAGGGCTCAGCTGCAAACCAAGACGCCTGAGGGTGGCCTCAGCTCCTGAGTGCTGGACACCCTGTGACTTAAACCCCCTAATACCTCAGCACCAAACATGCATGGAGCTCTTTGGCTATCCAGAAAAAGCAGGGCAGAAGGCTGGGAATACAGATTTTGGAGCCACGTAGGGTCAAATACTCAGTCTGCCCCATCCTAGCTGAGTCACTGAAAGCAAGTTGCCCAACCTGTCTGAACCTCTGCAAAATGGGAATGCCTTCCTTATACATCTGAAGAGAGAACATGGAAGTACTCAATGAATTTTAAAGAGCTGTGTCAGTATTGGTTGCCACTGAGTATAGGGCATTGGGATAGGTCTTGGGAATACAAAGACAAATCACACAGGCATGTTTATCCTCAAGGACCTCCTGACTAGTGAGGTGGGTGAAGCACATAGAACAACATAGAGGAAAGAGGACTTCTTAAAGGGGCCTGATGACGTGTCTGGGAATTTCAATCCAACCGTGCGTATTTGGGCAGTGATGGGAGGTGGCATTGTGCTCAGCCTTGAACCAAGGGAATGCTGCAGAACCCAGGCCTGCTGAGCCGGAGAGGCCATTTCAGAACCACCAGGCAGATTTTTCATTCCAACTTCAAAGAGCTTCCAGAAAATCCAAACAAACATTTGAAAACGGCTGCCTCACCACAGTTCTGGAGGCAGCGCCAAGGAGAAGGGCATCGCCCACGGGCCAGCAGGGTCCCTGCCAGGAAGGAGGGTCCTAACAGGCTGGGCTGACCTGCAAGACCTGCTGCTCCAGCCAACTGGGCGTGGAGTCCCTATAAATGACTCGTCCTCACCCTCCGCTCCCTGTGAGTGGGTTATCTCCGCTCCTACTCTGCCTGGAATTCCCTCTCCTCTGTCACACTTCCACATCGCAGGTCAGGGTCTGGACAAGCAGAGAGTCTGGGGCAGGGAACAGCAGCAGTGTAGAAACCTGGAGGGGCTGTAGCATACAGCACACCTGGGACAGCCAGAGGGGCAGAGTGGGAAATGCATTGGTAGAAGTCCATGGGAGAAAGGGTGTTCTCACCTAAGATGGGTAAATAAGGAAGTTGGTGTGGCCAGTGGAGGGCACAGAGGAAAGCAATGAGAGACCCCAGTCTGTGCAGGGGTGGTATTTGGGATGCAAGGTGAAACCTCCAGGTGGGGAGGGATTACTTTAGCAACTGCCCATGTCTATAACGTGAGCTCAGCGGGGCAACTTTGTCCCCAACAGCTGGCATCTTGAATGAAAAGAAATGAGCACTAATAATGCCCCCAAATAAATGCAAGGATGCTTGGTCAGATGCTCTGGAATATCTGTGTACTTCCTCTTGATGGAAGGCGTATGGGGAAGAAGGAAAATATCATCAGATAGTATTTGGAACAAGAGTTCCAGCCAACCGGTGGCAACTTCTTGGAGCCAGTCTGGTGAAGTGGCTGGAACTCTAGCATTAGAATCTGAGTTTTGACTGTATGTTTCTGGCCAACCCCTGGTTTCCTAAGCTCCAGTGACCTCTCAAGGGTGTTGTGAGGACAGACATGAGCTGGTGACTGTGTTCTGTACCAGGTTGCGTAAAGAATGGTGTTCTTTGGGTCTTGTCATTTTGAACTCCTCTTCCAGAGTAGCCTGGGAAACCCTCTGCTTACCTGATTCTAGACTCCACCATCCATCATTTACACCCCTCCCATCTCTCTTGTTCATTGCATTTGCATATCCATCTGTTTCTCTGCCAAGCATGGAATCTGGTATGACATCACTCTCTCCATCTGTACATCTCGGAGTGCTTATGAAGCAAATCATTCTGAGCAACCACAGATTACTGAGGAGGGCCTGCTAGTGCTCTGGAGTTTTAGCAACCTCATCTTCTCCTTGGCCTCAAGGACTGTGCTGAGGGCCAGACACATCCCTTAGACCACAGTCAGCAGATGATTGCAGATATAATAGGGATGTTGGGTGTGGGTCTGTTCCCAGTGAAGGGGAGAGTGGTTCTGGGGCCCGCTCTGGTAGTTGGAGCTAGGGGCTGGGGAGAAATTAGAAATAACCTTTCTGAAATAGAACTCAAGGCAGCCAGGGGCTCAGAACATCTTCTAGGACTCCACTGCTTAGCCCTTACAATCCTATCACATTATTCTGCCTTGCTGTAAAATATCACTTATAACTTCCTACTGCTCTGGTCCTGATAACTGTAGGGTCTTCATTTGCTGAATGCCCTGTTGGATAAAAAATTAAAATCTGGGCATGGAAGCTGACACCAGACCAAATTTCTCTGCATAATAAGCAGGGAAGCCTTTGGATGTGATGGAGGTAGAGGGTAAGGCTGGCAGGAAACCCAGGAGGAAAAGGAAAAACAAAAGAACTCATAGGATTGGACACTATGGAAGAAGGAACTGTGGAAAACAAACACATTTGAGGAAGGTTTTCAAGCTGTTTTTTTATGGTGTGTGTGTCTCCAAGCCGTCCTTCCCTGTGAGACCTTCAGCAAAATGTCTGCCATGTTCATGAACGCATTTGGTACAAAGTGGAGAAAAACCAGAGACAAGGGGGATGCTAGACATTGGCGAAACAATTTGTTTGAAATCACTGCCTTAATTTATCACAGAGGAAGGTGTTTTTCTGCCCTTTGGAACACTGTCCTCCTCAACCCATTAATACCACCAGTCCTGAAAAAGATGTCTTTTCGATCTTAGAGAAGCGGCACTGAAGGTCAAGCCAAGCTCAGCACACTTAACTCTTCCGTTTGGGCAACAGAAGCCTGTACCAGAATTTTAAGGCCAGGAAAATGCACTAGCAGTGGAGAGGGTGGAGAAATTTTCCAAGCACTTTTTGGTTTAAAAAGAAAAATAGAGAAAAACTGAATGCAAAAAAAAAAAAAAAATCACTTCCGTCTCCTCTCTAAATATACCAAGTATGAGCCACTCTGTTTTATGAGCAAACCAAGTTACACATGACCTATTTTGATGTTTCCCAACCAACCGAAAAACTTAACATTAAAAAAAAAAAAACACTTAAAAATAAACATGTAGATATTTCCATTTTCACCAAAATTTTATTATGTTTTATTTCGAAAAGAAAAATCCATGGTTCAAGTTGGGGCAAGGCTCTAATCTGTCCAGACTATCTATGGCAACAGCGAGACAGAGAGAAACAGACCGTGGGAGAAGGGAGACTGTGGATGATCATAGCACCAGCCTACAAGGTCCCTAAGAAAGAGGGAAGCCTTAAGAAATCCCAAGTGCCCACAAACCATGGACACACAGGTGAACATACACAATGTCCTCAAGGACATCTCCAATCTGTAATGAACAAAATAATATCTGTTTCCAGACTTTATGGGCACCCTGTAGATGCAGACTACAGAAAGATGGGCCGGTAGATTCCACATGTTTGAGACAAACTGGTTCCTTCTGTGAGCCAGAAAGGCAGAGATTGGCTGCCCCTAGAGGGTGAAGGGTGGCCATGCAGGGCCCTTGCCTATTACCCAGGTCTGGGACCTGACAAATATCCCAGGTGGGCAAATACTGATTGTATTCCTACCCTGTCTTGGGCCTGATTAGGCATTAATGGCGAATGGGTATTCCCTTGTTTCTGCCTAGAAATTCCTACTTTGGAACTCAGCGATGGTACTACATTCTCCACGAAGCCCTTCCTGACATTCCAGGCGGAGAGGACAGTAGGAGCAAAAGCATGGTGAATTGGGGGAACTTGGAGTAGCTTCACAGGGCCCAAAGAAAAGATATATAAGATAGGAAGGAGGCCAGGAGGCAGGCTGGAACTAGCTTGCTAAACCCACTGAATGCCAAGCTAAGAAATTTGGCTGCATGCTCTCTTCCTCTCTCTTCCTCTCTCTTTCTCTCTCTCTCTCTGCAATGAGGACTCAGAATAGTTTTTAGTCCAAGAAAAGTAATCTTCTAAAAATGCAAACAATCCCTATTTTGAAAAATAACAACACTTGAGTCACTTGAGTAATATAAGAAGCTGTCACATGCTCTTTTTTTAAAAAACATTTTTTTTTTTTTTTTTTTTTTTTTTTTTAGCAAGAGACAAATTTTCAAAGGCCTGCATAATGAAGAGATCCTATCTTCATGAATTGGAAGACTGAATATTGTAAATATTTGGTTTTTTTCCAAGTTGATAGGGAGAATCCCAAACAAAACCACCCTATGCTTCCCTTAATGGAAACTGACAAGGTGATTCTAGAAGTTGTATGAAACTGCTAACGGCCAAGAACAGTAAAGACAATCTTAAAGAACAAAGTGGGAGGCCTTAATCTCCTGGATATCAAGACATATTCTAAAGCTAAGTCTTTAAGACAGTGTAATATTGTTACAAGGATAGATAAATGGATCGGTGAAACAAAATAAAAGCCCTACAGATTACAGACATTTGATTTATGACAACTGTGACTCCCCAGGGCAATAAGAAAAGAACAATGTTCGACAAAAGTTGCTCAGTCAATTCAATAGCCATATTTTAAAAATGAAGTCTGACTCTAATTTTGGCCATGCAAAAAGTCAATCCCAATGTAGATGGTACCTCTAAGTGTAAAAGACAAAAATAAAGTTTCCAGAAGAAAAGGTAGGACAGGCAAAGATGTGTGAAACAGAAATAAAAAAGGACTAACCATTTAAAAAAAGATTGGTAACTGGACTACATCAAGAACTTCTGTTCATCAAAAACACCTTTAAGAGCCTGAATGCTGCAGAGTGGGAGGAGATATTTGCAAAATGTTTAACTGACATAGGGTTCCTACCCAGAATACGTAGAGAAATCAGTGGCTCTCAACTGGGGGTGATTTTACCCTTTTTCCCTCCCCCTTGGGACATGTTGCCATGTCTGGAGACATTTTTGGAGACAATTGGGAGGTGGGGGTGCTATTGGCACCTAGTGGATGAAGGCCAAGGGTGCCACTACACACCCTACAATGCACAGAATAGCCCCCCAAAATAAAAAATCATCCAGCCCTAAATATCAATAGTGCTGAAGAAGGCTGAGCACAGTGACTCACATCTGTAATCCCAGCACTTTGGGAGGCTGAGGCAGGCGGATCACTTGAGGACACGAGTTCAAGACCAGCCTGGCCAACATGGCAAAGCTCCGTCTCTACTAAAAGTACAAAAAATAAAGTGGGTGTGGTGATGCAAACCTGTAATCCCAGCTACTAAGGAGGCTGAGGCACGAGAATCACTTGAACCCGAGAGGCTGAGATTGCAGTGAACAGAGATCATGCCATTGCACTCCAGTCTGGGTGACAGAGCAAGACCCTGTCTCAAAAGAAAAAAAAAAAAAATAGTGCAGAAGCTTGGAAACTCTGTTCTTAATCAGAAAAAAAAAAAAAAAGAAAGAAAAACAAACAAACAAACAAAAAACAGAAAAATAAGCAAAAGACTTGAATAGGAATTTCACAAAAGAGGAAATCCTAATGGCCCATAAAGAGCCCCATTAATTAACAGGAAAATATAAATAAAATATAAAAGAAAACCACAATGAGCTACTACAACACACTCTGAATGGCTAAAATTCAAAAGACTAACAGCCAAGTGTTGACAAAGATGCAGAACAACTAGAATTCTCATGCACTACTGGTGAGAATGTAAACCAATATACACGCTTTGACAATGGTATTCATGCTAGCCAAAAAGTGCAAACCATCTAAATGCCCATTAAGAGTAGGCTGGATAAATAAGTGGTGGTATACCCCTACAAGGGAATACTATGGACGATGAATATGAACAAACTAAGATATAAGCAAGAAGAACACGATAGACTTCCATAAACAAAATAGGCCAGGCACAGTAGAGTCATACTGTAGTATTCCATTTATATACAGTTTCTCGAGGAAACAGGCAAAACTGAAGTATGGTATTAGAGGTCAGTATGATGTTGACTTTTGAGGAGGAAGAAGGGGATCATGATAGAGAGGGGCCACAAGAGGGGTTCTGGGGAGCTGGTAATGTTCATTTTGTGGGAGTTTTTTGAGCTGTGCATTATGATCTGTGCACTTGGATGTATGTTATGTCTGCCTAACAATATATTTTTCTTTTTTTTTTTGAGACAGAGTCTCCCTCTTTTCGCCCAGGCTGGAGATTTTTTAAATACAATTTTAAATGCCCTCTTGTGAATAATCTCAATTACTGAACACAAAGCACTGCATAGATATTTGTTTTTTTTCTTGTATACATATACTGAGTAGATTCAGTCAGTCTTTCCAGCCTTGGAGGTGTAGAAAGGCTCTGCCATCTACCACTAACCTAGGAGTCATCCTGGCTGCCTCTGCCCATGCCCCTGACACAGCCCTCCAAACTACATCTCTGATACCCAAAGGAAGGATGGGTAATGAGTTGCTTGGTTCTCAAAAAATCACCTGTTTGGATATAACCTGATTCCTTTGGGGGAAAAAATTTACTTCTGAGTAAATTCTGAGTTCTTACTTTTCAAAAATGAGAATTCCTTGTAAATTGAAGGAGCTGAAAAGTGAGTCTGAACCCTCAGATATAGAAAGCCTAGAGTGGCAGACCCAAGCTCAAATGACTACAGGGGTTGAGTGCAATATCTTGGTGGGTGGAGGGGACCCAGCAATTTGGAGGGCCCATGCTCTGTCTACAGGGGCAGCCACTGCTCAGGCCACATCTTGCTGGGTCCCCGAATTTCCCAAGAGAACTGAGAGGTCGGTATGTTGGTTTTCAAACATGTCTGCATTATTTGATAGTCCTCCCATAAAAAAGTGGGGTCTAATTCCCCTCTCTGTGCATATGAACCAACGTTAATGACTGACTTCTAATCACCAGAATGGAGCAGAAGTGTAACTTCCAAGAGTCATTTAGAAAAATGATGTGCCTTCCACTGGGGGGGGGTCTCTCTCTCTCTCTCTGTGGACTTTCACCATTGGAACGCAGCTACCATGCTGTGAGAAAGCCACATGGAAAGGCCACTGTAGCCCCTGGGGAGGTTTCGGTTGAGAGCCAGCATCAGCTGCCAAGCATGTGAGTGAGCAAGCCTCAGATGCTTCCAGCCCCAGCCTCTCAGCTGATGCAGAACAGAGACAAGTTGGCTCTGCCCACATCACAGATTTCAGAAACAGATAAATATCACTGTTCTTTAAAATCACTGAGTTTTGAGAAAGTTAAGCCCTAAGAGATACCTGGAATATCTGGATTTTAACGTGAATTTTCCAGATTTTTAAAAGACTACGTAGGCTGAACAAAACAACTGCAGGCCAGATCTGACTCATGAGCTGCCACTTTGAGACCCTAGGTTAATGGACGTATTAACTGCCTCCAGCTTCCAAAGTGGCAAATCCTGACATGTATGAGTGCCTCAGTGAGACCCCCAATACTCGTTCCTATCTAATTCAAATGCACAACATGCACTCATTTGAAATGTCAAAATGAGAGCTGGGAGTGAATCCTGCCAGTTTGCAAATCTACAGTTTTGACCAACTTTTGAACCAAACAGATCACAAGCAAGTCCCACCAGTTGGAACTAGCAATGCCTTAGTGTCTGTTTCTCTTACACACACACACACACACACACACACACACACACACACACACACACAGAGTTTATTTTAAACCAAAGCTCCAGAAACCTGAAGTCCTGTCTAATATAGTAACATATAGGCAACATAGATCAAAGAGTGAATTACTTTCAGCCATGACTGTAACAATATAAATTCACACCCACTGAAATGTTGCTAAATATGGAAAGTGCAAAATTTTCAAACCAGATTTTGCAAAACAGAAGCAGGCTGCCAACTTGGAAGGGTGCTTTCTGCATGATGTATGCCAGGCATCCTAGAAGCTTCTACAAACACATTCTTGTCTTTTATGACCAGAACAGGTGATACTTAAAACAGTATCCACTTGAATGACAATAGATGGGAAATGTTTGCAACAGGTTCTTTCTATCTCTGTCTCTTCCTCACTGTCACTCCTTTTGTAAATCCACCTTTCCCCTGGAGCTCCATTTGTACATAGATCAGCATGAGGAAGGCCAGGGAGAAGGAATTTGGCACTAACGCCCTTGAATGAGCCCAGTGGCCAGCAACTGCACCTAGAGTCCCTCTGACAAGAAAGACAAGCCGTGACTTGTGGTCAGCTTGAGGACACCTGACCTTCACCACCACATTGCCCAGCATGAACCCCTCGGGACATACAGAGCTGCAGGTCTTTGTAAGGAGATACAGTTAGAACCCGGATACTCCAGCCAGGGCTTTGGAGTCATCTGGAATGCTCACCACTGCCCTGTATTCATTATCTCCACGTGGGACCCAATTCAGAGAGGCTGGTCTTTCCCTACCCACTGGCTGCTGCTTGACTCTGAAAGTAGCATGATTAGCCCAGGTCACAGGTGCCACCTCCCAGAGATCCCGAGCCAACATGCTGCGTATCCTGTCCCCCAACTTAGCCCTAATCTGCACTCCTGTGCCCACCGCGAAACTGGAATCAGTCACTTGGGAAATGCCGTGGCCCACTGAGCCCATTGAGCGCTGCTTGGCAGGTGACCTTAGACACTACCAGAAAGACTTCCTCACAGGCTCTCTCTATCCTCCTCCAAGCCCACAGCCACCCCATGCTTTCTCTGAGCCTCTCCCACGAAACCTTCCAGAGCTCCTGTTCTATAATTCACAGCCTTGCCTAAACCTCAACACCTTCATGGAAAGTGCCCTCTATCTCCTCCCTAGACCCAAAACTAGTTCTTTCTCAAACACACAGAGTCCTATCAGCCTCCCGAGGTCACTCGTTTCCCACACCTCCCAAATTTCCAGCCTGGAAGGCTAGACCAAGGTTCTCAAAACTAACAGTACATAATCTCCCAGCACAGTAACTACCTCTTGATTTACTTCCGCCTACATGTGAACTCCATGGGGTCAGTGCTGGACCCAGCACATGATTAGTATAGGCAAAATACACATAAAACGTTCAGTACATGTTGAATGACTTAATAGATACAAGCAGATATTATTGCACCCATTTTACAGATATGGAAACTGAGCCTCAGAGAAGTTAACAGATGTGCCTAGTCATACAACAAACAGGTAGCAGAAACACAGCTTGAACCAGGTCATCTGGGTTCCTCCACACGTTGCTATCTAGTAACATTACTCAGCCTATGGGGTCATGATTAGATAAGCTAAAAGCATAGCTTAAAAATAAAGATAATTTTATTTCCTGTTAACACAAAGACTTCCAAAGAGCTTACAAGATGAAAGAAATAAAATGCAGAGAGTCACCTTAGAAAAAAAACACAAAGACATTCATCCCCCGGCAACTCCAAGGGGCCCCTTTCCTGTTCAAACTACCTTTGAAGCAGGAGGGAGGGGATAGGAAGGTTGGTCCCATTGAGCTCCAGGGTCCTGGGGCCTTCCTTAGTCGTGGGCAGAACAGACAGCTCAGAGAAATCACAGTCCTAGAACCAGAAGGGCACCTCCAGGGCATGCCAGTCCTGGCTCTCACTCCATCCTGGACTCAGTCTGCCACTGTAAGAGACAAAGAACTGTGGATACAGGCTACTACAGGAACCATGCTCACTGTCAAGGGCTGCTGCTTTATGCTAATTACAGTAATGACTGCAGGAAGTTGAATTGTGTCTTGTTGCTAACAGACAAACGTGAAAAAAAGTAAATTACAAAATGCTGAGCCAATGACTAATAGGAGGGTTGAACAAAGGAAGTTTACGGGCGGATGTAAAAGTGACCAGCCATCAGCCTGGACCAGGAAACTTGGCCCATGAGAAATTGTGAGACAAGGAGTCATTTGTGTAGAATGGTCCCAGATCCTCTTACAACACAAAAACTGGTTTAGGAGTGGCCAGAACCTCTGGAGCAGTGGCCTCGTTGCTTATTGGAAGGATATGCACATGCACACACACACATGCACACACACACACACACACACACACACACCTCCCTTCTATGGTACTAGGTCAAAAGCATCAATCCCAAGAGGCTCTTAATAGAAGATAACTGCCTGGAGATTTGTGAGAAGAGATTTGCACAGTAAGATTTGGGGAAATTGCATAAAGGAAGCATTGGTTTACCAGCCTTCCCATACTCCCCATAAAACTCCAATACTTCTTAGAGGTATTTGGTCAACCTGCAGAAATTCCTGCCTCTGCTGCGCACAGCCCCAGAGCAGGCCTTCTAGGTGCATCTACCATAGGCCCAGAGCCTGTACAGCAAATCCCTGTTCTAAGAAACTCCTCATAACATCCCAGTAGTTAATTGATAAGATCAGTTGCACTGGTTGAAGCAGGGTGAAGACCAGCTTATTACCTCCTTTCCTCAAAACTCCAGAGAAACCTTTGTGTAAATCCTAGGGTTCCGTGGAACACCATCTGAGAACTGATCTAAGGTGTGCCCAACATGGCAGGGCAGTCCAGAAAGATGAAAAATGTGGGTAGCTTTTAAAAGGAAAGGCTCTGTGGAACCACGAAGGTAGAAGTGAGACAGCAGGAGCTAATGAGGAACTGTGTGACAGGGAGCTAAGGGTGGCAGATGCAGGTATCTCATTCCCAAAGGCATCGGCTGAGCAACAGCAGCAGCTGAATGAGGATCAGGAATCATATGAGGGTGCTCAGATATCAGGAACCCAGGAGACGGAAGGAGAGGGAGGGAAGGGCCCAAGCAGGAAAGACAAGGCCCTCAGCCTCTAAGTGCTGAGGAAGGCCAGAGATGTGGGCGATGACAGGTATTTGAAGGTAGGAGTTGAAGGTACTCTGGCCAGATGGGTCAGGCATCCATCAGGGCAGGGATCAGGAGAACAGAGAAGGCCTGGAGCAGCTGTGGGGTGGGCTTGGGAATCCCTCTGGGATCACAAAATGTGGCCTCTACTGTGGGTCCCCAGCATGAGTTCCTAGCAGCTGTTCTCCACTTTAATTTCACAAACTGCTTTCTGTGCAGGGAAAAGAGGAAGAGGCCATTGTTCCCAGTTGCAGATGAGCAATCCAGAACTCAGACTGAAATTCCAGTCCCCAGATTTCTACCCCATTCCTGGCTCACACAGATCAACTGCCATTGGAAGCGTTGCAGCCATTTGTAAGTCTACTCAAGACCACTCCAGTGGAGACCTGCTCCAAAGCCTGATTTTTAATTACAGCACCTGCAACACAGACTGAGAAAAACAAGAGGAAGAAAACCAGTTCCTGCCATCTCAAAGTGCCTGCTATTTTTCTTAGAAGATTCAATTCCACTATGCCTTGCTGTTAGAAAACTCCATGTGTGAAATTCATAAATAGGCTAGGAAGTATATATCTACATCACCAGAAAAAAATTCATTATATAAGAATATTCGCTTTACAAATGATTAGCCATAGGTTTATTCTAAGGAGTGAACAACCCTTCTAGCGTTCAAAATATGTCTTTCAAATCAAGCTCTATGATCAAATGATTCAAATTGTGTATAGCCTTATTATTTTGGACAATGTGATGTTTGGACCAGACTTTTGACCTCTGGATTCTGGGACTGCTGCATGGCATTCAGTATTCTTTTTTTTTTCTTTTGAGACAGAGTCTTACTCTTTCACCCAGGCTGGAGTGCAGTGGCACAATCTCGGCTCACTGCAACCTCCACCTCCTGGGTTCAAGTGATACTCCTGGCTGAGCCTCCTGAGTAACTGGGATTATAGGCATCTGCCACCACACCCGGCTAATTTTCTGTAGTAGAGACAGGGTTTCACCATGTTGGCCAGGTTGGTCTTGAACCCCTGACCTCAGGTGATCTGCCTGCTTCAGCCTCCCAAAGTGCTGGGATTATAGACGTGAGCTACCACACCCAGCCTGCATTCTTAAGAAGTCTTAGGGAAAACCAAATCACTCTTCTTCACATGAAGAGACTACAGCTTAAGTTCAGGTCTTAGTTCTCTGCCAGACTCACTCTGATTATGAGTTGCTGCATAAACCTGTAACTCAGTTTGTACACTGAAAATCCAGGAAAACCCTTACTATGACCACAAAAGATAGCACCATAAAGTTTTAAGTGATATTCATGGTACTGACCAGGTTATTCTAAACTAGCCCTTTGCTTATCCTAAGGCAAGATGTAGAAGCCTCATAGAAGCCAAAGCCACTAACGGTTACTATGCACCAGGAAGGTGGCAGGGGAAATGAGAGAAAAGAGCTGTATGCAGAATAAACCCAAAGAGACAACAAAAATGCCCAGACTGGTAACTTGACAGCAAATGAATTTTGTAAATAATGCAGTATTTGCAGCACCTGGAGAAAATGCAATAGTATCTAAAATATAAGATCTTTGAGAGTAGGATCACATATATTTTTAATTCCCTACCGTGCATAAAGCAGCCTAAGCATGCAGAAGGTGCTTGGTTAACACTAAATGAATGAAAATGATTGGACAGAGTTGCACAGAAGAAGGAAAGACGTGCAGACAGTGAAGTTCCTAAGTAACAACTTGTACAATTGTAGGTGTGAGAGTCTAAAAGGTGAGTCTGTATGTCATACAAACAGAGAAGGCCAGGTGCCCACAATCTTTTCTTTATCTCAGATGTTTCTGTTGTCTGGGCAATAACAGACAAATGTGCCCTCGGGCAGTCTGTGACGGTCAGAGGACGGCACAGGAGGGCTATCTGCAGATCTTAGTTGGGGAACGGGGAGCATTCTTAAAACCTGAGGGGTCATCCTGCACTTGCCACCCCTTCTGTGCCCTGAATGACATCTGAGAGATCTGGCAAGATGCAAATCCAGGGCCTTGGCTTCAAAGTGAAATAGCTGATGGACACTTTGCCTCTCTCACTTTTGTTCTCCTCCCAGATGCTAATGAGAAGGCACAATGGCTTTGCTTACTTGTTTGAACCATGGCCATGCATGCTGTGGCTTGGCCAATGCTCAGCATTTGGAGTGGTTTAAATAGCAGGTCAGACAGAGGCCTTTCTAGCCCAGCCCTGTCCTGGAAATTCTTATTAACATTTACAAGAATAAGAGGAGAAAATAATGCCTGCTTCACCGAGGGTGGGGGAAAGGGCTTGGGCCTTGAAGTTAGGAATTGCACATTTTTATCCTAGTTCAGCTATTCCCTACTGAATGTTTTTTTGACACATCATTTAACCTTTCTGAGCCTCAATTTCCTCATTTATAAATAGAAGGTAATGCTACCATAGGTTTGTTGTGAGAGTTATTAAATGAAGTTTTACACACACACACACACACACTTCATAGTGATACAATGCCCACCCAGTACACAGTTAATTCTTAGTTATTATCTTCATCTATAAATGGTGATATCAAGACCCCTCAAATGTACATCACAGGTTTGTTATGACAGCCCATAGATAAGACGTGAGCAGCCTGGGGTGCTGATGACACTCCCTTCTTCCCTTTTTAGCTGGTGGGGAATACATGCAGACCCAAACGGGGGTCAAAGGATCTATTTTACTCAATCTCACAGTTCACAGCTAAAGAATATTCCCGAACTTCATATGCCCCAATCTGATGATAAAAGCTGAGTCCAAACATAGGAAAACACTGCTTCTGCCACAGGCCCTGTGAGGTCATGTTCTGAGCTAGAGAAAGGTGGGCCTATTGAGTCTGTTCCCAATAGTCTGCTTACTATGTGGGAACCAGAAACGTAAGCACCCACCCTACCTAGCTCAAAGAGGTGGGAAGAATCCAAGACAAGAGATAATGAGTCTTTCCTATTTAGTAACCATCTTTCAAACTACTTATAAAATGTAATTAGTGAATCAAGACAATATTAAAGAACCTGCCACCCTGTTGGACCAGGCTGCTGATGTCAGAATAAGGTGCAGACCTCCTGCCCCCTCCCCTCCAAACAAAGAGGCCAGAATATCCAGAAGTGTTGAATTGAGGTGTAGCAGCTGGGGACATGGATGACTCCAAGTGCTCATGGGGCAAGAGGCTGCAGGTCTGGAGCAGAGGATGCTGGAGACTGTCCTCTTGGGTCTTAAGAGGCGAGGACAGGAGCAACAAGCAGAACTCCTCAGGGATGCCAGTTGAGACTGTGACAGAGGGGACTGCCCTGGTGACAGTTTCACCCAGAAGCCCAAAGATGAGAATCTGAGGCCCAAACAAGAAAAGACCATGTGTCTCCAGAGGCCAAGAGCAGGTGGCACTGTGGGTAAGCACCAGCAGGAGAGGGTGGGGGAGCTGCAGCTGTGGGCTGGACTGCCTCGCATCTTATAGCACAGCCACGAAACATAAACAAACATCCCTCACTTCCCCTTCTCAAACTCCAGGCAGATGTCACTCATCAAACACAACACCTGTCCCCAGGGCCCCTCAGTGTGCCTTCATGGTCCTTCTCGCTCGAGTTGATAAGCAAGACAAAGCCTAATTGCTGTCCCAGGCTAAAGAAAAGACTTATAGCCCCAACAGCAGGGAGAGTTCAGTGCTTCAGACATACCAGGTTCAGGAAGGCATTGACCAGGCCCTTTCTTGATGCTGTGCTGGGGTCTTAGAGTCTGCACAGTGGGGGTTAAATCTCAGCTTTATCACTTACCAGTGGTGCTCAGTTTTCCCATCTGTGAGACAGGGATAGTTTACAGGTGGATGAGAGAGTTCACACACCTGGCCTGTTGCACATGGTAAATGTGAAAGAAAGAGCCATAGTCTTTTTTTCTTGTATTCATCATTTCACCTCTGGAAGTGCCTTCATTTTGACCTCAGTCCAAATATACAACTCACAGAACATTCTTATCGCCTCTCCCTATCTTAAAAATTAGTAAACCTGTTAAGAGTTACCCATATCTGGTGTAGCTAGAACCCACCATCAGGGTTGAGTTGGGAAAATGGGGCCTCCTCATATCTAGTCTCAGGACAGGAGACCCCCAAGTGATGGCGTGGGTGGTGTGAGGATTATAGAAGGGGAAAGGGACTGGGTCCCCGTCCAGAGGAGAAAGCGGACCTGTGGGAAAGCTAAGCTAAGACTGAGAATTCCCTGCAGAGCCATATCAGGAAACCCCTGTGGTTGCCAACAGGATCCCAAGTCTCCATCTATGCCCCAACTAATTCTGGCCCTGGAATACCAGGGCAGATTCCTCTCACTGATGGCATCATCTCCAAAGGCCTCATACGGGTACACACATTGCGCCTGGCCAACCCTCTGGGGACTCCAACTGTGTCTGAAGCTAGTTGCCATCAATGGAATGACTTGTACTTAGCTCAAGGGGAATTAACACATACAAATATCTGTAAAAACCACACAGGCTGAGACTCCCCAGGGGTGTAAACAGAGGCATACTCTCATTTCAACAAGAAATTCAAACAAACCGTTTCCCCAGTTCCCTTCCTGAAACCCTGTTCTCTCCCATTTAAATCTTAGAGTAAGAAAGGATTGTGGGTTGTTGTTGTTGTTGTTGTTGTTATTGTTGTTATTTTTTTAATGTGCAAATTAGCAGATGCCCAGAAACGTTAAGCAATTTTTCAGGACCACACAATCAGTCAGTAGCTCATCCAAGCCTGGATTCTGGCCCCTGGACTCCGAGCCCCATGTTCTCACTTAGTTTGACTGCTTCTCAAACTTGGCTCTCATTTCTGACCATCTGTTTGAAAAGCTCAAGAGTGAGGAGGTGTCCTATGTGGCAGCAGATGGAAGTCAATCAAGGCATATAAACCAAATGGCACCATGCTGGGGGGAGGGATACTCTCAAAGTGGAAATATCCTCATTTGATGCCACAAACAACATGAGAGGAGGAAATAAAACCAAATCGTTAGCCAAGCAGCTGTGCTGGGTCCTACAAAAACCGAGCCACCTTATAGTGTTCACCATCACTGGGCAAACCACTGTTTTCAATGTGGTATTGACACTGCTAATGTCAGATCAGAGCTTTCTGCTCTGAGCTTATTCACAATCTTTTCTGTCTTTCATGTGGAAAATCGAGGAGAAAGACTGGATCTTGTGAAAACAGAGCCTGCACAAGAAGTAGACAGTGACAGCTTAAAAGGAGGCTCATGAATCCACACCAAGGGGAACCTGGCCCTCGTTTCAGAGACCTGATGCCTGGCACAGGCTGGATTTGGGTTGGAAAGGGACAGAGCTGTGACTGCACATATGAGAAGACCATCAAAACACCGTGAGGTCATTACAAACATCAATCACTCTCACTTCCTGCAAGGTCTCTGAGGTGGTGGCCCCAGGGGCAGACAACAAGAAGGCTCATGCATTCAGCCAACAGCCATGCTCTGAGGGCCTGCAGAAAACCAGGCTCTGGGCTTGGCACTGGGACTGATGGGAAACACATCTGGGGGAGCCAGGAAGCTGTGCACAAGAAGCATAAAAGTTTCAGTCCTGACTGGGAGCTTCTGTCAAACCCAATTGGATGTTCAATGACTTCAGGGGCTATCAGATCCCAGGTAAGACTGGTACACACTGACATACTTCCAGTTATTCTCCACTTGAGGATGAACTGATCCAATCCTTGTACCATAGTCTCAAGGTGCAGCAACCAGGAGGAAAAGGAAACTAGCTGTGTCACTCTTCAGGTCCCCAATGGCAAACAACAGCCTTCCAACATGGCAGCCTCTAGAAAGTTCAAGTGCTTCCAAGAGATCCTGACATGGATACCTTTCTAATCCCAAGGGGAGACTGTCCTGAGAGTCCCTTTCAGCGATTTGACACACAGAGCTGCGCCTTCAGGCAGTCCTCCACCTCCTCTCAGCCCCAACCTGTTCCATGGCCCATGGGCACATCTAAGTAGCCCATTAGAGGAAGTTCCAATGGAGGGAAAGAGATGTAAGGGATACACAAAGGTCTTTTCTCCACCAAAGACCTCATTCCCTCTCCCTCACACTGTCCCCTCTCACACTCGGATTGAGTGGCAACCCTTCAGCCTGTCTTCTTTGATGAACCTGTCTACTTATCTCTCATAGGCTTCTTGAATATGCCTTTCTATTTTTGGACCCTATTATTTTCACCTGGTTTATGGAAAAAGCCTCCCTGCCAATCTCCCTGCTTTTATCTACCTAGTTCTACCCAGTCCACTTAGTTGCCAGAACTATCTTCCCAGAATGCACCTGTACTCATCCTTTCTCCTGCCTAAACGCTTTCCACGGCTCATATATATATATATATATATATATATATATATATATATATATATATATATGTATATGGGTCATAACTTCCTAACATGAACTTTTATAACTTGACCTCTGCTTCTCGTTCTGGCCACTGACAGCACTGGTAGATCAAACCACTGGGAATAAAACAGAAATTAGGGTTCCTGAATGCAATAAGCCAGGAAAGAATGAGTCTCCCATGCTCCGTGCTCCCTCATTCCTCTGAGTCGTCTGCATCCTCACACTGCCATCCTGCCAGTAGCTATTTCTCTGTGAGATTATGTGCTCCAAGGGGCTAGTGGAATGAGTGAAGCTCATCTCTAAATTCTGAGCAACCAGCACAGAGCCTGTTGTTTGAACAGTTCCTTTCCAACTACTGCCTTCTCAAAGGTTTCATATCTTTATGATGAAGTGCAAATATTTTGAAGCATCTTTTGGGTTCCAAACTCTGTATCAGACACTTTCACATTTTTAGTTTATTTGATCCTCACTGCAACCTTGTAAATTAGTTAATAATAACATAAAATAGTAATATTCAAAACATATTTAACATTTAATAAATACCAGAAATTGTCCTAAGTGTTCCCATGTTTATGTTCATTTGCTGTGTACAGCATCCCAATGGGTTAAGTATTATTATAATTTCCTTTCTATAATAGGTGAGAAAACTGAGGTTTGAAAAGGTTGAGGGACTTAACTACAGTTACCTAGTTCTCACTGTCCTTGGGAATTCAATCCAGATCTATCAGCTTCTATAGCCTGTGTCCTTAATAACTATTATTACCCCCTTTTATAGACTCAGAAACTGAGGATCAGAAAGTTGAGGGGATTCAGGGTCACTTGGCTAGTCAGCAGCTAAGCCAGCCTTCCTGAATCCACATCCTATGCTGGGATCCACTGCTACTCCTTGTAACTGATGATCCTGACTGTGGTTCAGGTTGGATGAATCAAGGAAAAAACCTTGACCCATCAAAAATCAGGTTCCTAAGCTAAGAAGACCCCAGGAAAACACACGCATCTATGAATATAAAGGATACACTGTGTTACCAGTCCTCAGAAAATTTATGCAGGCCAAAGGAATACTGGGCTCTGCTTGAATATTTTTGGCAGTTGGGAAGACATGTGACTCATGGTATTTATAAGGAACAGGCTGCCCACTTTCCTCTGACTAGTCTGGGTAGCAGCACTACCATGGAATACCACTGCCCCGGAGAATTCCAGATTAAATAGAGGAAAATCAGTCAGGGAAAAGAAACATCCAACTCAGAGAGAGAGGGAGACAGAAGAGGTGGCATGTTTTTGCACAGCTCCACAGAATTCTGGAACAGTCCAGAGCAGGAGCTGTGACCTTAGCCGAGGATCAAAGATTAACCTGGGCAAGAGAAAGCCTGGCTGAGCTTCACTGTCCCACCTTTGTCATGCTGGCCACTTTGAGATGGCTACAATTCAATTCTCTGGTTGGCTGCAGAAGCCAAAGGGTTTCAGACAGACTTGCCTTTGAATCCTGACTCTGTCCTATTGTGACCAAGTGACCAAGTCAACCAACTTAACTGAGCCTCAGTTTCCTCTATCCACAAAATAGGGTTATTGAGACCTATAGCTCAAGGATATTCATGAGGATCAATGTCATAATGTATAAGAAATACCTGGTGTGGGCCTAAAGTAAGTGCTTAATAAATGTTCCCCCATTCCCTTCCTCTTTCTCTAAGAGAAGATCCTTTTTTTCCTCCTTTAAACAAAATAGGCTGAAAGCAATCTAGCCCGTCATTTAAAATGATTAAAGTCCCCAATTTCTGTTTATGAATGCTGTAGAGGGTAAAGGGGGAATATACAGGGCATGCTGTCACTGGTCTTGGTGAACATAAATTTGAGGAATTGTACCAGTGTTCCCATTCCAGGTCACATCTTGTCATGATCAAGACATTAACGGATATGACAAAGATCCCAGATGAAAAGCAACTCCTGAACCACACTACTGGCATCATGATTAAAGCAAACATAAGCAAGCTGAACCCAGCAAGACATCTGGAACCATCCATAAGAGTGACCATCCACTAGACAGGACCCAACTCTGCCATGAGTGGAATCAACTTCCTGTCTCATGAGGCTGCAGATTTCAAATCCTGTGCCTCTACATGGCTGCCTGAGATCCTAACCACACTCTGACAGCCATGGCATCTAAGCAAAAAGGGAAATGAGTGAGGCCAGTTGAAGAATTATATAATCCTCCATTTTAAAAATAGGACTGGGTATTTTTGGAAAGAACTGGCTGGGTGAGTTATTTAACAGCCTTTCTGGCTAGCCTGTGGAAACTCAGAAAATGGCATTCTCTCAGGGTCTCTAGAAAGATGTGTTACCTGGTACAGCCAAAGAAGGCTGAAGATGCCCAGGCTGGGCTGAACCTGAGACAATGCAGACATAGCCTGGTCCTTTGTAAACTGTGGACTGGCCCTGGAATGCACACTGGGAGGAGAAGAGTTTGGAAGCCACTCCCCAGGATGGATCTCTGTAGGCAAATCCTTTCATCAGCTACTGTGACGCCCTCTGAGTGATGCAATTGATTAAGGATGACAAAAGCCTGGCAACGGCTTCTGCTTCCCACTTCTTGTTCCCATGTTAGACATTATTAATCAATTGCAACTCTTTCTCTTCAAGCCCCAGATACAATCCTTTACACAAATCTCCCGGAAGCCGCCAACAATCAATGGGAGTTGGCAAGAGGTGAGACTTCTCCAGTCTCTCTGCAGTAGCTAGTAAGTGGCGCACTGGCTTCAGTTTGGACCACTGCTACATCGTGGAGTTGACCTGTTGAAACGGATCAGTAATGCTGACATCAGTAATGACATCAGTAATGCTGCCTGCAGCTTAGAGTTCAGGACTTCCGTTGTGATACAAATACAGCTGCTTGGAGAATGAAAATATTCATATATTTTTGGAGCAAATTCTAAGTACTTTCAAGTTTGTGCCAAAATTAAAACTATCCACAAATACTCTGATTCTCTTCTCCTTTGGGCCCATGGTAAGTTTGCATTTCTCCTGCACCTTTTAAAGTGAGACTATGGCCATGTGACTTGGTTTGGCTGATGATACATGAATAGAAGTGACATATGTCACACATGTGAAGTCTTAAGAGCCAGTATATGATGCACCATGCTCTCTCTCCTCTGCCCTCGTGATGGTGGAAGCACATATGGAGGTGCAGCTTCTCCAGCAAGGGGCCTTGCATGGCTGTGAAAGACAGTATCTCTTTGCTGACCCACATTGGACATGAACATGAGTGAGAAATACATATTTTTTGTAGTAAGCTGCTGAAATTTGGGGGTCATTTGTTCCTGCAGCATTGCTTTACTTCTCCTGACTTTTACAAACACTTTCAACTAGTCATTCCATCGGATCCTCTCAACAACCACGTGAAATAGGAAAAATGCTATTATCTACATCATATAAATAAGATGACGAATGCCCAGAGAGGTTAAATAATTAAGAAACACTGAAACCTTTTACATTAACTGGCCAACAACCTATCACCAAAATGGAAATATATACGCTCTGATCATATAATTTTTACAAGAAGTGGTGCATGTAAGCAAGTCATAGATCTCACTGAAAAATTAAATATTGTCTGAAAATTGACCCAGAAGCACCAAACACAGTCATCCAAGAATGAAGCCACAATTTGCCACCACAGCCTCCTAAATTAAGGTTCTTGCTCATCTTTGCAGCAGTTGTCAGGATCCTCACAGTCATCTACATACCCCTAAATGCTCCCATAATCCTCTCTGCTTCTACTTACTTATTATTATTATTATTATTATTTTGAGACAGGATCCCACTCTGTTGCTCAGGCTGGAGTGCAGTGATGAAATCACCACTTACCGCAACCTCTGCCTCCCGGACTCAGGTGATCTTCCCACCTCAGCTTCTTGAGTAGCTGGGACTACAGGCACACACCACCATGACTGGCTTATTTTTTGTTGTTGTTGTTTTTGTAGAGACGGGGTTTTGCCATGTTGCTCAGACTGGTCTTGAACTCCTGAGCTCAAGCTATCTGCCCACCTTGTACTCTCAGTAGTGTAGTGGTGGGACTGCAGGCATGAGCCACCATGCCCAGCCTACTCTCACATTATTTATGTAAATCCTATTCTCCTATAAGCAATATCCAATTATTTGAGCCACTTTCTCCCCACTTCTCCCTCAAATGACGGACACTACATGTTCCAGGGCAGCCTTCCACATCCCCAGCTCCACGCTGTGTATAATCATAATGATTACATCAGTTAATGTATCGTCATTTTAGCTCCTTCCTCCTTCACCACGGCTTTCCATTTCTATTTCTATATAAATAGGCTTGTTATAAACTCTTTACTGTCAGCCAACTCCATTCTTTTCTGGAAGTAGGCAAAGTATATATTACAAATATAAAAATATAATAATAGACTTATCTTTACTCTGTTCAGGCATATAAATAAGATCTCTGTGCTGAAGCCTGAGAAGAGAGAACCCTGTCTCCTGCTGTGTTTGCAGTTACTCTCCTAGAGTAAGGGTGCACTGCAGGCTCCTAATGACGAGTATTCATTGCTCACCTGGTTTGTGCTCATTGCTGGGCTTAGAGCTGTGCAGGTACAAGGACACTATGTCCTCTCACCCTCGTTTGACCTGTCTCCTCTCCCAGTGCCCATCCTGAGACCCATCCCCACCCTTCCTCATGCAAACATATACGAGAAGAATTTCAATCCAGCTGATGGGGTCAGGTTAGAGTGTTGAAGGAGATCATTCAGCAGAGACAATTCAATCTTTTAAAGATTCCAGGAAAGAAAATTCTGATATCTGGAGTAATCAGGGAAGGCTTCCCAGAGGAGAAGCAACTTGATCTGGACCAGGAAGTGTGGCTTATTTGTGGGAGGACTGGCCCAGGTGGTGTAGAAATTAAGCAAGGAGAAGAGAGGCGATAAGATCCTAGTGATAGTACAGACTCCTGCCTGCAGGAGGCCCTGGAGTAGGAAGTAGACAGGGGTCAGAGGAAATGTCCAGACAGACAACTTTCCTGCCTCCCTCAAGGACCCATTTCTTTGATTTTGGAGCTTTCCACTCCCTAGAAAACTGTGAGTGGGAGCTAGCCTAGCCTGCCTCAACTACCACTGAGTGGTGATGCAGAGAAGGGAAGCATTTAGGGCTTAATGGGCCCTGCAGAGATGGGAAAGTTTCTCCTGTGGTCTTGATCTGATATAATTCTTCAGGGTTACCATATACCCACTTTTCCCTGAAATCCACATTCAGCCGTCACAACTTAAGAAAAAAAAAAAAAAGTGCTGACTTTTCACAGCAAAATAGCATTGCAAAAGAGTTTGCTTTAGAAAGTCACAGTCTCTTAACTCACTTGGATTTTTAAGCATAAATTTCAATCTGGAGGAATATTGGAAAGAGGGCACCGGTAATGGATTCATCCCAGGAAAAGTATTTATTCTTGCCTTTCCTCGGCCAAGGAAAGTTTCTATGCTGGAAAAAGCACCTCACCATCCACCGAGCTGTATGGCAAAGATTATAAATAGAAATAAAGAAGTCATTCTGACATGTTTATCATTTTGCCTTAAACTTCTGGAGCTCCCAGGGCAGAAAAAAGCTGGATCTTTTCCCTCCTACTTGGAAAATATCATATTTCTTTGGGTTTCCAAATAATATCTCATTATGATCTTTACTTTTTTAAAAAGGCACAGACTTAGACTCTTTAATGAGAGGATATTTATTCTAACTCCTCATTTTTATAACTAAGAAACAAAGGAGAAGGAATGAGAGAGGGAAGGAAGGAGGAAAGGAGGGAAGGAGGGAGGAAAGAAAGAAGGGAAGTAGGAAGGGAGAGAGGAAGGAAGGAAGGAAAAAATAAAAGAATATCCACTGAATATCTACTATATACCAGGCACTGTACTGTGCATTTTCCATATGTTACTTCATCTAATCCTCATAGCCAAACGATCTGGAAAGTATTCTTGGCCCATTTTCATGACCAAAGAATCCAAGGTACTGTAATTAAATGCCTTTCCCAATGTCTCATAGCTAGATAGAGACAGAGTGTTGCTCATCTGGTCTTCACCACAGCACTGGGAATTGGGCCAGGCAGGCTACATGATACCCATTTTTCAGATGAAGAAACCTAATTGCAGAGAGGCTGAGGCATTTGCCTTTAGTCTGAAAGTTAGTGAGTGACAGAGTTTGGATAAGAATGCAGTTCTCCAAGCATCCTGGTCAGTGGTTTCTCTACTGTCTTACCCATAAGGTATATATGGCATGTTTTCCTTACTCGGACCGGTTTTTCCAAAGAAGTGAATTGCTACTGTGATCTCCTTGGAAAGACCTTCTCAGGGATCAGGAAAAGCAGTAGGGACACTCTCCACCTGTATTGAAAGTGCAACCATTGGGCCGGCCCAGGGGCTCATGTCTGTAATCCCAGCACTGTGGGAGGCCAAGATGGGAGGATCACTAAGGCCAAGAGTTTGAGACCAGCCTGGCCAACAACGTGAGACTCCCATCTCTTAAAAAACGAGAGAAAAAGAAAGCACAACCCTAGAATTTAAGTCTGCTTGGGGAGGAGGAAATAATACAACTCACACTGGAGAAAATAATGATTTGGAGGAATTAGTGAAATCTCACTGAGAGCCATTCATTCTCCAGGTCTGTGTGTTGCCCATGCTGTCACTCTGGCTAAGGTACCTTTCCCTTCTTCACAGGCCCAAAGCCTATGTATCCTTTGAGGTACAACTGAAGACCCTCAGTGAGCAATCTTGCAAGGCACCCACACGTTCTGCCCTGAGGTTTGGGGAATAGGGAAGATGCAGGAGAAGAATTCTAAGAGGGGTGACATCGAGCTGGATCATGAAGGCAGAGTAGGAGATTGTCAGGGACATATGAACCTTGAAGAGGATCTTTCAAGCCAAAGGAATCAATGACCAATGTGCTGCCCTAGCTGGAGCAGAGAGAGAACTGCTGGGGACGAGGCTGAGCTGGAGATGGTGGCCAAGCCGTGGGTTGCTCTGGTGTTAAGCCAAAGAGTTTGGACTTTTTCCTTTTATGGATGGGAGAGAGTGTCTCAGCTTTGATCAATAAACCTTTGCTGCTAACGGGTGTGGAGCCAGGTACTAGAGATACTTCAGTGAATGAAACATCTCTTCCACCCTTGAGAAGCCCAGGGGCTAGTGGATTTTAAGTGAGAGAAAAATGATCAAAGCTGTCTTTTAGAAAGATATTGGTAACTGACATAAATTTTAATTCTTACTTGTACAACATCAAAATCATTTTGAAAAACAATTCAAACTGCTGGCTCTGAAATCACCTGCCCAAGTTCAAATTTGGACTGTTCCACTTGAAAATGATTTCACCTTTAGAGTGCTTCAGGTTCCTACTCTTACGACAGTACTGCTGCTGCAGCCAAGTGTGGTGGCTCATACCTGTAATTCCAGCACTTTGGGAAGCCAACGCGGGTGGATCACCTGAGGTTGGGAGTTCAAGACCAGCCTGGCCAACATAGTGAAACCTTGTCTCTACTAAAAATACAAAAATCAGCTGGGTGTGGCAGCATGTGTCTGCAATCCCAGCTACTTGGGAGGCTGAGGCAGGAGAATCGCTTGAACCCAGGAGACAGGGGTTGCAGTGAGCTGAGATCATGCCACTGCATTCCAGCCTGGGTGACAGAGTGAGACTCTGTCAAAAAAAAAAAAAAAAAAAAAAAAAGACAATACTGCTGCTCCTATTACAAATGATGTGGAGGAGGAGGATGGCAGCTAACACCTGCTGAACACTGACTACGTGCCAACCACTGTTTTAAGCACATCTGCATGAACTCATTTAACCCTCACTACAACCTTTTGAAGGAGATGCTATTATTGCTTCCATTTTATTAACCCAGAAGTGACCAGCTTCTGGTCACAGAAGCATTGGATATCTTGCTCAAGGTCAAGTGGGATAGTTACTATTAGCTCTTATTTTCATTCCTCATCTTCTGCCTCTATTGACAAAAACAAATGCATTAGTAAAATTAAAATTAATCATGTATTGTAAAGGGAAAACATGGCAATGATGTAAAACACAACATTTCTTTTGAAGTCTATCCCCCTTGATTTCAGCGTGATGCTAGTGTAGGGATGGCTATTTCCAACTCTGCATTTTCAATGAAGCCATCACAGGCCTCTGACCCAACCCCTTCCAATAGGGCACATGAAGCTTTCAAGCTAAAACACATGTGATTATTGCCCAGCCTATGCTAAGTGTTTGTTAACAGCACTTTCATTCCAGTGTTTTCTCAGCCTAACAAATTAGACCTAATGATTTGCTTTCCTGCTGCATTTAAAAAAACATGACTTCATGTTTTTTATAAACATGTTTAACCATAAATCTGGTTAGTCTGATCCATGAGCCAATTCTGCCTGTGAAAAAAATATGAGAATTCTTCCAATGTAATTTAAAATATCAAATGTCCCTGGGAATCACTGCAGTAACAGCAACCACAAAAGCAGCTCCCATTTCCTGAGTGTGTTACTATGCTTTACAAAGGTGCTTTGCATTTCACATGCACTAGCTCCAGAAATCCTCACAGCAGGCCCACAAGCAGGTACTATTGGGCCCATTATACAGGTGAGAGATCTGAGGCTTAGCAAGGTTATACAAGGCTGTGCAACTGACTAATGGCAGAGCTAGGATTTGAATCCAAGTCTCTGTCTCCAAAATCCTCTTCTTTTACACAAGTTTGTAATACAAACAAGAGGGGAAGAGGAGTCTATGGAAATGACCTAGAAGCTTCTCATTGAAATTATCCTGAGATGGACTTGAAGATGAAAGCATTTAAGTGATCCCCAGATGCAGGCCACCACCCAGGTAATTATAACACTGCAGAATGTGCTCATGAGAGGTTTGCCAAAGCTGGCTACAAACAACTCGGGTTAAAACAGGACATCAAGCCAGCCCGGTGTCATGTGCCTGTAATCCCAGCTACTGGAGAGGCTGAGACAGGAGGTTTGCTTGAGCCCAGGAGTTCAGCCCTGTAGTGCTATGTTGGTGCCTATGAATAGCCACTGCACTCCAGCCTGGACAACACAGAGAGAAAGCCCTTCCCTAAAAACAACAAACCAGGATGTGGAGTCAAAGCAAAAACCATGCTGAGTGTGAGCTCCCAGGCACAATGACGTAAATTCTCTGGCACTCAAAGCAGCTGGTCAAATTATACCAGAGAAGGCCGGGTGTTTGTGGACCAGGTTTAAATCAGGCTCATGGACTAGGTGTGGTGGCTCATGCCTGTAATCCCAACACTTTGGGAGGCTGAGGCAGGCAGATTTCTTGAGCTTAGGAGTTCAAGACCAGCCTGGGCAACATGGTGAAACCCCATCTCTTCAAAGAAATAGAAAACATTAGGCGGGCATAGTGGCAAGCACCTGTGGCCCCAGCTGCTCAGGAGGCTGAGATAGGAGGATCGTTTGACTCCGGGAGGCAGAAGTTGCAGTGAGTTGAGATCGTGCCACTGCACTCCAGCCTGGGTAAGAGAAAGTGAGACTCTGTCTCAGAATTAATAAATAAATAAATAAAATAAACCAGGCTCACAGGAAGTGTGATTTAAAATGAGACACTCATCACTGTCTGTTTGGAAAGGTTGCCTCTGGCATGTCTCAATCTTCCCTGTCATTATCACTTGACCATGTCCAGAAGAGAGCAAAATCAATGCCATCGATCCAGCCTTCCAGGACTGTGCTCTGTAATTTCTACAGTACATCAGTCACACTGGGAAAATGTCACCTTCATAGAGATTGAGAACACTTGCAATCTCCAGGCTCCATGATGGATGCAGTAAAAACTTGCAGGATTTCATTCAGAAATGGACAACTGCATATCCTCCAAGGGCCAGTTTATGTATCTTTTTTCACAACTTCCAGAGAAACTTCCTACCCCAGTTTGGGCTCCTAAACCACCTGACATTCTTCTATTATAGGAATTTTCATGTGAATTCTATCTATTTAGTTTTTTTGTCTCATTTTTCCACTAGACAATAAGTAGGTTGGGGGAAGAGACTTTATCCTAGTATCCTAGTGTCTACTACAAGACCCAGCATGTAGTTAGAGTTCAAAGCAGTTTATTAAATCAATGAGAAGCATGATGTCTGGGTGATGGGTAGGTTGGTAAATAGATAGGCAAATGAATGAACAGAAGGTTGAGTAGGCAAATGGATGGGGAAATTGTAATTTTGTTGCTGGATGGACAGCCGGATGGTTGGAAGAGTAGATGGATAGCTGAATGTGAGGGTGGCTGGTTGGATGGATGGATGGATGGATGGATGGGTGGATGGATGAATGGATGGATGAATGGGGAGATGGTTGAATGGATGACATAGATGGATATACTGTGGGTGATTTGGTAGATGGAGAGACTAGTGGGTGGATAGATGAATAGACAAGGAGCAGACAAGTTCTCAAGGAGCCAAGTCAGTGAGCCATTTTAAATACAAGTTTAAGAACACAGGTGACTCAAAAAAGGAAATGGAAAGTTGTCCTTCAGGGGAGTTCAAAGCCAATCTTACCCAGATCAAAAGGGAAACGTAGTTGTAGGCTATATTTGTAAGACTTTTTCTGCTTCATAAGACTTTATGAAATCTTATGAAGCCTGGTCTCAATAATGTCACAATACTGCACATCCATAGCGGTGGCTCAAGCCTGTAATCCCAGCACTTTGGGAGGCCGAGACGGGCGGATCACGAGGTCAGGAGATCGAGACCATCCTGGCTAACCCAGTGAAACCCCATCTCTACTAAAAAATACAAAAAAAAAAAAAAAAAAAAAACTAGCCAGGCGAGGTGGCGGGCACCTGTAGTCCCAGCTACTCGGGAGGCTGAGGCAGGAGAATGACGTGAACCCAGGAGGCGGAGCTTGCAGTGAGCTGAGATCCAGCCACTGCACTCCAGCCTGGGCAACAGAGCGAGACTCTGTCTCAAAAAAAAAAAAAAAAAAGAAAAAAGAAAAAAAAAATCAAGTTATCAATTGTGTGGCAGGCAGAATTCTAAGATCCCCCCACCAAGATTCCCAGAATGTGGTATACACACATACCTTGCTCCCAGTTTACACACATACCTTGCTCCCAGTTACCCAAACACTAATGCAGGTACTGCAGTAGAGAGATTTTGAAGATGTAATTAAAGTCCCAAATTAGTTGACTTTAAGATACAGATATTATTCAGGTGAATCTGACTTAACCACATGGGCCCTTTAAAAGAAGAAAGTATTCTCTGGCTGGTTGCAGAAAGAGAACCTAGATACTCAAAGCACAAACAATATTTGCTGTACAATTGTTGACTTGAAGACAGAGGGGAACACATGTCAAGAAGTACAGGTGGTCTCTGTGTGCTTACAGCAGCCCCCAGCTAACAACAAACACGGAAATGAACTTCAGTCCTACCAGCTTAAGGAAATGAATTCAGCAAACCACAAGAAAGGGCCCAGAAGTGGATTTTTCCCCATAACCTCTAGACAAGAACTCGGCCTGGCCAACACCTTGATTTCAGCCTGGTGACGCCATGGGTAGAGAACTCTGTCACTCTGCCCCATGCTTCCTATCCACAGGACTGTGAACTAACAACCTGGTGTTGTTTTAAGTTGCTAAATGTATGGCAATTTGTTAAGCAGTACCATGAAATTAACCTATCAGTTTCATCCAGAACAATTCCACAAAAGGAAATTCACACTTGATAGAAACGGAATTGTTATATTTTCTTCTAGTTGATTGAAGAAATATTTAATAGCAGCACTCTGCCTCAGATAGATTCAAATGCTGACTTCACAATATGAACATTTTCCCGTATAAATAAACATTATTTTGCAAGATTTTAAATATCTACATATGATTACATTATATGGAAACACAATAATTGACTCAACCTTTCCCCTATAGCTGGGCATTTGGGAGGTTTCCAATTATTCACTATTATAAACATCACTATAATAAAAATTATTGTAGAGGCATTCCTGTGCTCTTCCCTGATAAAGTCTTTAACATCAGGTGTCAGAAGTGAAATTGCTGGCTTTAATATAGTAACCATTTTTAAATCTTTCAATACAATTGATATTTTCACAAGCATTATATGAAACTGTGCATATCCCCACATCTGACTACAAGTAGGTAATGTAAGAAAAATCAATAACTTACTCTTGTTTCTTCATCCTCGAGCATTCATATTTATCATATTGTCCCCAGTTACTGGCATTTCTTTCTATTTCTCTGCGATTCTGGGACAGCAGCATATGGTGTTGATCAATTAAATCACTGACAATTTTTAGCAGAGTCAGTTCTACTTTCTCATTTTTTCTGTTTCTGCTTTAAACCATCCTAGCCCATTGTTGGCTTCTTTATGGGTATTTTTTTTTAGCTTCCCCATATGTTATTTTGCTTGAACCTGTTATCTCTTATTTCATAGAATTGATTTTTTTTATTGCAGAGAGTTCAAAGCTCTGCAATAGTAGATGCTATCCAAACTACTTCTATTTCCTGTAACAATTTTTTGTGTTTTTTTTTTCTCTACCTTTCCATGCTATGGTTATTTCCTTCTTTTCTGTTCCATAACATTTTCGTGGGCCTAAGTTTTGTCTTTTGTTTTTTATATAATTTATTCATCTGTGATGATACCACTGTATCCTGGTTTGTTATTTCTCACAGGCATGTTATAGGTAGATGCTCTGAATCTCATGGGTCAGCTCTATGGGTGCTGCTAGAATCCTGCCTGCCGACCTGAAGTTAGGATGGAGGCTAGTTGATGCCAGTTTATATTCCCAGCTCAAGGACGCAGCTGCCTAAGTGGAGGCAATGGGAGGCAGATTCCCAGCTCAAGGATGCAGCCACCTAAGTGGGGGCAATGGGAGGCAGCTGGGCTGTATGTAATACCTTCCATTTACCGCTGTGAGTCTCAGCAGTAGAAGTCTGCAGGTGGGCCATCCCCAGCATCAGGTCTGCCGCCTTGTCAGTCAGCATCTATGCACCATTCCTAATATGCTGGATACTAATAGGCCATGGTGATCTTGGATGACTTAGTTCTCCCTTTTGAGCCTTAGCTTCATCTATAAAGAGAAAAATACCTAGCCTAGTCTCCTGACTTCAAAGGGTTACTATGAGTGACACAAGTGTCAAGGAGTTTTATAAACTGCCCACAAATCCTGGGTTAAGTATTATATTTAGAATGAAGCTTGGCAAGGGGCTGCAATGGGTAGAGAGAAGAGACAGAGAGAGGGAAGATCATGTGGACACTGCCAGCAGGAGCCTGCGGACAAGTGCTCCCTGTTCAGGAGCACACAGGTGCTCCCGGACACATGCTCTCTCCAGAGGACACAGGTGCCTACAAACATCAGGACACATTCTCAGCAACCTATCAACTGTTCCTACTACAAACAGGACTTCATAAATGTCAGTGCAATGGCAGAGCACTGACAGAAACATTGAAATGGAAAGAAAATGTTTTAAATGAAGGCCACTGTGCTGGCTGATAACCTTTTGATGACTCAATGTTTTTAAGACAGCCTTTAGCTATGATGTCTTACTGTCCCTCAACAGTTGATCCAGTGGCTCCCACTGACTACAGTACCATGCACTCTCTTGTTCTGGCTTCTAAGGCCTCCAAAATTTGGATCCAATCTATCTTTCCAGACTTATCCTCCCTCCAGTCCTTACAAATATCCTCTCCTCAGGCCAGGTGTAGTGGCTCATGTCTATAATTCCAACACTTTGGGAAGCCAAGGCAGGAGGATCATTTGAGGCCAGTGGTTTGAGACCAGCCTGGGCAACATAGTGAAACCCTGTTTCTATACAAATCAATTAGCAGGGTGTAGTGGCATGCACCTGTAGTCCCAGCTACTCAGGAGACTGAAGTAGGAGGATCACTTGAGCCCAGGAGTTTGAGGCTGCAGTGAGCTATGATTGTGCCACTGCACTGTAGCCTGGGTGACAGATCGAGACCCTGTCTCAAAAAAAAAAAAAAAAAAAAAAAAAAAAAAAAAAAAAAAAAAAAAAATCCTCTCTAGATACTTTGTCTCTGTTCTTCCTTCAAACTGAAATGCCCCCTTCCCTCCTCTCTATAATTTATTTCTCACCTATCCTACATCTAGTCCCACCTTTTCTTTAAACCTCTTTTGAGAAAGCCCATCCCACAATTGTAGTCTCTCACCCAAACTCGTAATACTTTTTGTTTCTGACACTGATTTGACATTGATCACCAATTGACTTCCACGCACTATTTCTTGTGTTGCTTTATGTTGTAAACTGAGGCTCTTCTATCCTAAACACAGCGGAACTTAGATGTGCAGATGATTATCTCATCTAACACACACTCTGGAGGAACTAGGGACCTTAAAGGCTTCTGCACATCCTCAAGACTATTCTCAAAAGTGACAAACTTATCCGTCTTAGGACTTAATTCCCAGAAATAGACGGTCACTTGAAAAGAAAACTGGAAAGTAAGCAGATGATTAAACAGTAAAACACTATGCATAAAGTGTCATGTAACTCCAAATGTTAGAGATTAATTTTCTTCTGGAGCTTATAATCTAGTTCAGAAAGCAGCTGCAAAGAGCTTTTCAAACTCTCCCAAGCAGCTGTCCAGGGGAGCAATTATATTAATTTTACCACAACCCTTTTCCCATCCCCTCTGCTAGGCATGTAAAAAAGGTGGGATTCCATGCATATTTAGTGAGTAAATGATCAAATGGACAAATTCATCCCCATCTCCTCTTTCCTAGTTCCTGGAAGAAAATTGTTCTCTTGGGCTGTCCCACATTGCAAGGAGACCTTTTTCTTCTATGAGCGCTCACCATGAACTTCTCTCCAGAATATTTTCCAGAATTGGGTTCCAAAGACCCCTGTGGACACAGTCTCAAGGGCTCTGTCATGCAAGCCTTTCTTCTAGATCAACTGGATAAGCCCTTGTAATGAAGTGCTGCACAGAATTTCAGTGCCGTCTGTGTTAGTGAATACCTTGGACCAAGTCAAGGTCACACAATGCCTAGGCACCTCAAAAGTTTCCACAGTAATTAGAATTAAGTGGTACAAGAACCGAGTCATCACATGACATATGTTGGTATGGGCATGCCAGCCTCCCCAATAAAATGTGTTATAGGATATTCTGGTTGCTCACAGACGCATTTTACATACATTGCCTTTGCCCTCACCAGTGTTCAATTATTCAGTACCTGTATGTAAATACATGGTGTAGAATATTCCATTAACCAGCATCTGAAATTTCTTTTAGTGTTAGGTATTGGGAGATTTCCTTTTATAGCAACCAGCTTAATAAAATAATAATTTAGTGGCCTAATATGAATTCAGTGTTAAAAACTGGGAAAAAGTGACACAGGATGACTCAAACAATGGTCCTTTATACACAAAATTAAATAAGCCGAGACCAAAACAAGTGAAACGCAAAATGGAGAGATAAAACTTTTTCCTATGAAGCCAGATTGGTAGATCTGGCATATCAAGTTTATGTTAACAATTTAAATTTGATTCATGTTAGAGTTTTGTTTGCACATCATTTGTAAATTTGTTTTAGATTTATAGATGTGTAAGAACTATAAGCTGAGGAGCTTATACCTAGTTTTATGTTTGTATATATTTAAATAACATAATAATCAAGGTAATTTAAGTCAACAGTGTACATCCTTGGGAATGTTTTCCCTTAAAAAGAGTCTGTATCTTACTCAGGCAAGAGCAACACTACTCCTGAGCTTCCTAACCACGCGGTAACCACCAAAGGGAAGGCAGGCAGCTGGCTGGCAAATGCGTTTTTTAAACACCTAACTTAGTGCTGGGCAAGCACCCCAGCACGGGAACCGCCTGGCTCAGTAGGGAATTTAAACCCGAAAAGAAGGTCTGCTTGTTTGCATGTCTGCTTTGTAAATATTGTCCCAGGCAGGCAGGAAGAGGCAGGTTTTCAAAACACCCATAATCATCTTCTTCTGTGTATTCCTTTTGCTTCGGACCTGACTCACAGAATGCAAACAGCCTTTAGAAGCCTTGTCAAATCATGAAGCAGTTTCTCCAGGGCTGATGTGATCTCTAAGCCAGCCACTGATTTTATCAGTGCACAAAGCTTGTTCTTGGGGCTGTTAAGGCATAAATCCGCCTCTCCTGCTTTCATGTGGTTGTGAGACCTGGTGGGAGGATAGGTGTTGATACAGGAATTGGGGCTCTCTAGTGCTAGCTAAATGCGCAAAGGGGAAAACATGCAGTTCCAAGGTGGCCATGGTAGCTCTCCATGCAGCCATGTGACTTGCTCCCAGCTTTGGATCTTCTAGAAGTTCAGGCCTGGCTACCTCCTACATCAACAATGAATTAAAGCCTTTCCAAAACCTTATTGTTGCTTTTATTAAGCAACAACCAAAAGTCTTTCCTATGTGGCCCTTTTGCTTGTCCCCTAGTTCAAGTACTATGACAAGACCTCTGTCTCTGCATATTATCAACCAGAGGAAAGATCTTGGTTTTATCATACAAGGAAGATGTGTTTGTTCCGACATTAGAGACTTTCCCAGAGTTTTTGAGATTTTTACCTGTGAAGGAATCCCAGTCATTCATTAGGAAAGACACATGTGCTTTCAGCAAGTTGAAATCCTGCATGGAAACCTCTCCTGGGACATCTGGAGCAGTAGGTGAGGTGCCTGGCATCCTTGCCCAAATGTCAGAGCTGACAGGAGCCTAGAGCCAGTCCTGTCCAAGCTTCTCGTTTCTCAGGTAGAGAAACTGAAGTTCGGAAGAGTCAGCCTTCCTCTGGTCACATGGCCACATGGTATTAAAGCTAAAAGTAAAACCTAGGCCTCCTGTCTCTTAGTCCAGAACTCTTTCCACCAAACCACAGTTACGTCTTCAAAATAAAGGAGACACTCTCTCCCACATTCTCTAACTATGCAGTCATATTATTTACAAAAAAGGCACTGAAAAGGCATCATTTTCTTCTGCAAGATGCAAGACACAGGGATCAGAGTACTTTAGAGCTGAAAAGACATCTTGGGGTCTGATATGGTTTGCCTGTGTCCCCACCCAAACCTCATCTTTAATTGTAGCTCCCATAATTCCCATGCATTGTGAGAGGGACCTGGTGGGAGGTAACTGAATCATGGGGGCTGGTCTTTCCGGTGCTGTTCTCTTGATAGTGAATAAGTATCACAAGATCTGATGGTTGTATTAAGGGGAGTTCCCCTGCACATGCTCTCTTGCCTGCTGGCATGCAAGATGTGCCTTTGCTTCTCCTTTCTTCCACCATGATTGTGAGGTCTCCCCAGCTGTGGAACTGTGAGTCCGTTAAATCTCTTGTCTTTAGAAATTATCCAGTCTTGGGTATGTCTTTATTAGCAGCATGAGAACAGACTAATACAGTGTCCAACTGATTTATATTCCAGATGGGATCATTGCAGTCCAAAGACAGCCATTTACCCATAACAGAAAATGAGTCAGAGGCAAAGCAGAGACCGGTGGCTCTGGAGCCCAAGACAAACTTGAAGTCAGACAGCAGATCTCTTCCACACCACAGATTAGCTGTGTGTCTGTGGGACAGTTGCTTAACCTCTCTCAGACCTTTTTATTCTCAGCTAGATAATCTGGATAGTCTAGAACCAACTGCATGGAGCTGTTGGGAAGTCTAAAGGAGATAATGAATACAAATACTCATCACAGTGTCTGGCCATCAGCATCATCATTGTCATCTTCACCACCTTGTCTCCCCATCCAGGGAAATTTCCATTATAGTATTTTGCTGCTTCTAAGATTATTTTTCATTTTGCTTTTTTAAAAACATAAATTCTAAAGTTAAATGTTTTGGGTTTGGCATTTCCTAATCCAATGCCTGGAGCTTTGGGTCAAAATTGTATTGAATACTTTCCACACATCCATCAGGAGAATAGCATTCCTGCCTAGTGATCTGACGACCATGGAAAGTCGTCTTTAGCTTTCTGAATATACACACTCGTTTCAGGGAGAAATCCTATCCCAATAACCTCCTTGTATATGGGGGGACAGAATCCAGCCATCTGTGGCCCCAAGGGAGATTCTGTACAACTCTGCGGGACTGGTCACCCATGATGTAAAGTCTGGTTTCTTTACATGAGGAAGTACAGAGTGGCAAGAGCAGTTCACAATTGAACTGAGGAATCACTCTCTTCCTTAGGGCTCTGAGAAGCATGAATGAAGAATAATGGTGTTTAGGAGCCCTCCAGAGCCCCACCATGCTGGCATCCTGAGCTTGGACTTCTAGCCTCCAGAACTGTGAGAAATATATTTCTACTGTTAACAAGGCACCTAGTCTATGGAACTTTGTTATAGCAGCCCAAACTGACTAAGACAGTGGCTCTGATAAAAGATCCCAGTTTGTCCTCACCATTCCTTTACAAAACCAAGGGTGTTCCTCCTATCATTGTACAAATGAGAAAACACAGGCCTGGAGAAGTTAAGTTGCTAGTCCAAGTCATACTGCTAGTCCAAGCTGCTACAAGCAAGCTAGTAGCAGAATCTTGAACCCAGGACCTCTAAGTCCAAAGCCATTGCTCTCCTGACCACATTCCAAGATAGACATGTGAATATGTCAGAAATCTTCCAGGAAATGTACCCAACCAGTAGATTTATTTCAGTCATTCAAAGATACAGAGAAAAGCAGCAGGAACTGACCCAGAATTGCAGGAAAGTGATGTCACTGCTCTCGCCAGCACACGCCCCATGGTCATTATTTTAAAAGCGATGAGACCATCCATTAGAGCTGGCGCTGGAGCCATGCCCCTGTCAACATCCGGGTGTGTGGGCAGGGCCTGAGCAGATCCTCTGGTGGCTGCATTGCTGACACTGTGGGTAAGGGCTGGAGCCTCAGTGGGTGGGGCCTGCCCACGCCCAGCTGAAGGCAGAGGCAGAGCCATCAGGAAGGGTGAAAGAGGTAACAGGCCTTCCTTTGGGCTTTGGACCCTGCCTGGCAGCCATTGACGGCTTAAGCCAGCCTTTAGGCCATGCAGCCATGATTCTGTACATATGTCCCTTTCCCACCTTAGGGTGCCTGCCTCCTGGTTACCTCCACTCTCAGGTGCCTTGTTACTGCACTCAGTGCCCTGTGCCTTGTTACTGCACTTAGAGGATAGAAGGCTGTGATTAATGCAAGTACCAGGCCATGTTGGCCGAATTAGGACTCAAAGAAACAATACAATATGACCCCACATGAGTACTTCCAAGTACAATAGTACAGTTGTCCCTTGGTAACTGCAGATTAGTTCCAGGAACTCCCTCAGATACCACACTCTCCAGATGCTCAAGTCCCTAATATAAAAGAGTGCAGTATTTGCATATAATCTACATATATCTTCCTGTATACTTTATATCATCTCTAGATTACTTATAATACCTAATACAATGTAAATGCTTTGTCAATAGTTGTTATCCTGTATTATTATCCTGTAAGGACAAGAAAAATAGTCTGTACATGTTCAGTGCAGATGCAAACATTTTTCAAATATTTTCAGTTTGCAATTGGTTGAATCTATAGGTATGGAACCCATAGTATGGAAGGCCAATTGTACTACAGAGTAAGTACCTCTACCAAAGCTGGGTGTAGTGGATTGATCACAAAAATCAATCAATCATTCCGCTCCTCCTTCCCTCCTCCCCTCAGATCCTTGTCTTTTGCAATGTAACTATGCAGCTTCTCCCATTAAAAGGTAGAGTCTAAATCTCCTCCCCTTGAATGTGAACTGACCTGGCTTCAGCCAAAAGAAAGCAGCAGAAGTGCTGGTGTGCCGTTGGGTTTTGAGATCCAGGCCTTCAGAAGCCATGCATGCTTTCCTTCTCTCTCACAGAACAGCATCAGTCATCTTGAGAACAAACTCAGGCTAGTCTACTGGGTGATGAGAGACACATGGTCCAGTCACCCTCATCCACTGAATTGAGAACTAGCCAATGTCAGACACATAAATGAGGCCATCCTAGACCAGCCAGCCTCCTGTTGTCCTGCCGATAGACACAAAAGGGAGTTGAGATTAGCCAAGACTGTCCAGATCAGCAGAACCAGCTGCTTGACCCCCAGGACAATAATATACAGTTGTTTCAAGCCACTGCCTTGGGGGTGGTTTGTTACACAGCAGTAGCTTACTGATACATTGGAGAAAGAGAGAGGGAACTCTTCACAAAGAAGGGGATGCCTCAGCAGGGTCAGGAAGAATGAACGGTAGTTTGCTAGATGATTGAGCAGAGAAAGCAACATTTACAACAGCAAGATGGCAACAAGCAGCATTGCATCAACAGGACCATACAATTCTGGGATGTTGCTAGAGTCTAAAATGAAAGGGAGAAGCAGCCGGACAAGAAGCTGGAGAGGAAGGTGTAGCCCAGCTATGGTAGGCCCTGGGCTCCAAGGCTGAGCTGTATCCCCAGAGATCCCCAAACCTCTGAATCAACAGTTTACTTTATAACACGTTTTTGGAAATTTATTAGAAGGTGTAAACTCAATGTTTTTGTCCCCACATCGAGTACTGAAATATTTCAAATACGAACAGAGATGGTGAGAATGTCAATTACTCTGCAAATCTACTAGAATGTGAGTTTCTTCTCTAACTCTGATCTAAAGTAAGGTTTTCAAAAGACTCCCTCAAGAGCATGATGATGGTTTGTAAAGACCCCTTAAGAGCATTATCGTAACATGTGTTTGATGAAAACTAAAGCCTGGATTTTGGGAAAAGTCCCAAAGTAAAATGACGTGAAAGTCAAGGTTTTCCCAAGATTTTATTGAAGAGAAATACCAACAGTTTAAAAGGAGTTGTCTCAACCAGTATTAAGTATCCCAGCTGTGGGAAGACGTGGAAAAACCAGCCACATTTAGCCATTAATGATTTTATTCAATCATTCTGCAAAGGTAGCAGTCATTGACTCTGTCAGATCCTGCAATAGGCCCTGAGACTCTACAAATAAATGACATGAGCCCTGCTCTCTCAGTAGTCCCAGGCAGAGGGAATGAAAGGACATGGAACCACACCCCACCATACAACTCACATGGGCTATAAGAATGGAGGTGCTCTGGAAACCCAGAGGATGGTGAGGTGATTTCAGCTACCCCTTCAACATAGACTATTAACAAATTTCCAGCCAGGTGCAGTGACTCATGCCTGTAACCCAGCACTTTTGGAGGTTGAGGTGGGAGGATCACTTGAGTCCAGGAGTTCAAGACTAGCCTGGGCAAGATGATGAGATCCTGTCTCCACAAAAAAATGAAAATAAAAATAAATAAAAAATTAGCTGGCATGGTGGTATGTGCCTGTAGTCCCAGCTACTCAGGAGGCTGAGGCAGGAGGATTGCTTGAGCCCAGGAGTTCCAGGCTGCAGTGAGCTATGATCATGCTACTGCACTCCAGCCTAGGTGGCAGAGAGCGATGTTGTCTCTCTAAAAAATAATAAATTATTTTACAAAATTTGTGATCAAGTCAGGGCTTATTTCACTTAAGATGAAGACCTCTGGTTATACTACCATGTTGCTGCAAAAGATGGGATTTCATTAATTTTTGTGGCTGAATAGTATTCCATTGCATATATATAAATTTTCTTTATCCATTCATCCTTTGATGGACACTAAGACAGATTCCATATCTTTGCTATTGTCAATAATATTGTGATAAAAATATAAGTGCAAGTATCTCTTTGATACTAATATAGTGTTTTCTTTTCCTTCGGGCAGATGCTCAGTAACAGGATTGTACAGGGTAGTTCTGTTCCATACACTATTTGTGAATAAACCTTTCATAAGCTCCCATTTTGCAGAAGAAGCTATATATGACACTCAAAATTGTGACTTCTCTCCAGACCAGGCCTTCCCTAGCCTGGGCCACAAGTGGGAGTTCCAATGTGGCCCCTTTCAGGCCTCAACTCATTGAGAGAAACACAGATGAGGCCTTAGGGAAGAGCCATCTAGTTCCTCTCCCAACCAGTGCTGTGCAGGGACTGCCTGGATCTAGTGCTCTCAAGGTGGCTGGCAGCCCAGTGTGCCACTCCAGGCTAATCCTCACTTGGCTAAATCCTTAGTTCAGAACATCTCTAAGCTGGCCACATCTCTGCAAAACCTGGAACACACCCAGGCTTGGTCTGCTAAGACTGAATCTCTGAAGTTTGCCCGGATGGTCGAATCAAATGTCTGGCTGAATTTCCACTGTGCTAGCTTTATCTTATTCTTGTCATCTTCCACACTGGTAACTGGATCAAATAAGCTTTTACTGGCAGGCCAAATCAACAGATAAAGGAAAGATTGTTCCATGAAGCTGTCCTGGGAACAAGTTAGTAAATTGAAGGGAAAATTGTGTTAGAGTTTCTCCTTGCACTATGAACTGAAATAAATTTGAGACAGGTCAAAGAACTTAAAAATCAATCCACAGGACCTTTAAAAAAGAAATCAATATGTAAATGATCAACACATTGAACTGCATGAAAATATTTTATATATTTTACCAAATAACTGAAAGGGAAGAACGGGAGAGAAAACTTCAAATATGTAATGAGATCAGACATACTGATAAGAAAAATATGAATACCCCATAAATAGGCATATGATATGAATACATAATTCCAAAAACTAAAAATAACTAGTAAACAAAAACATAGGATGGCTTTCAACCTCTACAGTTATCAAAGAAATACAAACCTATTAGCTATGATTTCACCTATTAAAATTATTTTTTAAGTTATAGTAATATAAAATATTAGTGTAAATAACACTGTTGTACACAATTAGTGAGAGTGTTAATTTGAATAAATCTTTGGAGGCCATTTTCTTGTTTACTTACACTTCTAAATATCATTCTATGGAAATCAGCAACACTTGGGAAAAAATGTATATAAAATGGTCATTTTAAATGTTTAATAGTAAAAATTTAGAAATAAATTTGATGTTATTTTATAGCAATTAAAAAGATGACTTTGAAAGCTGAAAATGCTTATGAATCAACTTTAAGATGTGTTACATATAAGGTAAAATTCTATCAACATTATGTAAAAAATATACAATAATAACACTAAAAAAATTCATCAAAATTCTTATAGTGTCTATCTTCAGTAGTAGGATTATGAGTTTTTCTCTTTCATTTCTACATTTCCCAAGTTATCAGGAAATACATGGTCATGTGGCTTACATAATGGAAAAATACGTAATATGTATATACACATGCACTATGTACGTTCTTTTTAAAAATGTAATAAAATGCCTCCCTTGACCACTCCAACTCCTAGTTATTGCTCCTTCCTCCAAAAGTCTTAGAACCAGGCTGGTTTCACACAGTGCTCAGAGCACAGACCCAAATGTTTGTGGAATGAATTAATTAATGAAGGAGCATTTCCTTTCTACACAGTGGCCTAAAACACAGTGGAGACTGCCTGGCATTGCTTACTAGTGAGGATGGGTTATGCTCTGCTATAGTAATAAAGAACCTAAAGCTGCAAGACTTCTTTCTCACCTAGTCCCCAGGTCCACCATGGGTGTGTGGAGGACCCTGTGCTGTTATGTGCACCTAAGCACCCAAGCTGGCCCCTCCATCCACACCATTGCCAGTCACTGCAGCAGAGGAAAGAGGAGGTAAAGAATCGTGTGTTAGTTTTTGTACGTTTCTTCTAGAAATGGCACACACAGCTTCAGTTCCTATTTCACTAAGACAAGACACTTGACCACAACTAACATTGAAAGTGTGGAATGCATTATCCTCCCTTGTGCCCAGAAAAGAACAGTGAACAGTGTGTCTGTTGCTTTTCATGTGTACACATCTCTCTACCTGCTTAGACCATGAGCACCCCAGAAACAGCTGGACCCTGCATGCCCCTGTCCTCCCTGCACTCTCTCTACCCTCCACACACCAGCACTGCTCATGCCTGGCAAAGCACCGGGACACTCTAGGTGCTCCCTGTGGCATCGAATAGCGATGGAGGTTGTATCTACACCAAAGATATCATTATCCCAGATTATATTCAAATACACATTGTACCCTATATCATTGTAGATGTACATTATAATCATCTATAATGATCTGCAATCACCTCCACTTCTCAATTTCTGACAATCACAGGTTGCTGTGCACAATTCCCATAGGCAATTCTGGCCAGGTCCATCAAACTGGTGCCATGAAGTGTTACAGGAACCTTTCCAAGCTTTACCTAATAAGACTTCTCTGGACATCTTTCATGTCAGAGCCCCATCTCTCTCTACATCTGGCTTCATCCTTACACCCTGGCCACACTGAGCCATTCATGGCTTCCTTTGATGTACTGGGTTATCTGATTGCCCTTTGCCTAAAGTGCCCTCTCTAATCAGCAGACGAATTCTTACTATGCTTTGTAAGGTTCAAGTCAAAGATTAATTCCCCCAAGAATAATGAGGTACCACTTTTCTGCCCACTCTTTGCCTTATATGGACATAAAATGTATTAATCTCATGTGTTCGCATGACTCCACTCACCCACCCCATGCTCCCAGATTGAAAGGTAGGAGCATAAGTTACTGGGTTTTGCATTCTCCATGTCTGGTGTAGAGTGGTTGATTAATAAACGTTTGCTGAACAAATGGTCTAAACACCTGCAATATCTCATGGTTTTATTGATCTACCTGGCAGTGACTCAGAGCTCTCAAGTCTTGGTATCTTTTTCAGGTAAACAGGTCAGACTGATAAATGTATTGGTGGCTTATCAAACACGTAAGTGGGACATGGAACATGCACCAAGAGTCTTTGTAATAAGAGCATTTCATCCAGAATACCCGGAGTCTGCTCATTCATTTCCTGGCAGTCTCTTTTTGACTACGTCTTGGGTTTCAAGTTCTCCATCAGAGCTCTCCAGGATGAAAAATGGACCCACTGAGAACATACATTAGTGACAGTGGATTTCACTGCAGCCCTATCCATTTACCAAGCACTCTACAGTTCTGAGTGTAATCCACAAAGAGAAGCTAATTCAAAGCCCTCTTTAAAATACTTGCTAAGGCTGGGCACGGTGGCATGTAGTCCTAACTGCTCAGGAGGCAGACACAGGAGGATCGCTTGCGCTCAGGAATTTGAAACCAGCCTAGGCAACATAGTGAGGGCCCTCATCTCAAAACAACTAAATAAATAAACAAACAAAGAAATTAAAATCCTAGTAAGCTCTGATTAAATGCTATTTTTAAAGTTTAAAGTTGTGAGAAAAGCCACCTCTTCGTGAAAATATTTTCTGGTACAAGCTGTGTGTTACTGCAATAATACATTGCAAAATGAATCAGAGGTAATTTTGTATCATTTCCTCAGAGATAATAACAAAAAACTCCATATCATTTAAAATTTTGTTTTCTTCTGTCACCCAGGCTGGAGTGTAGTGGTAAAATCATGGCTCACTGCAGCCTCAAACTCCTGGGCTCAAGTGATCCTCCTGCCTTAGCCTCCCAAGTAGCTAGGACTATACATGTGAGCCACGGCACCTGGCAATTTATTTTTCTTATAGATGGGCTCTTGCTGTGTTGCCCAGGCTGAGTTTGAACTCCTGGGCTCAGGAAATCCTCTCACCTTGGCCTCCCCAAGCACTGGGATTATAGGTGTGAGCCACTGCACCTAACCTGGCTTTTCAAGAGCAATGAATAACTCCTGTTGAAAAGATGTAAGGTTTCTTGCTTGGCCATGCCCAGGGTGTCCTGGAGTATAATCTCCAGCCCAAACCCACTCTAGTCTTCCTAACATCCACCAAGATGCTCATTCCACATCCTGGGAGTTCTCCTGGACACCTCCCTCTCCCTCATCCTATGTCCAGTCCACTATTCCGTCTGTCCATTGCATCTCTTAAACACGAGTTGGATCCACCCACACTTCTCCTTTCCTGCTGCCTCCACTCCAACCCACCATCACCAGGTCCCCAGCCCAGCACCATAGCATCCCCTGTCATCTTCCTGCATTTATTTTTGCCAACTATTGCCTATCACCCTCACCTACCCAGACAGAAAGCAGTCAGAGGGAAAAAAAAAAAAAAAAAAAAAAAAAACAGAAAAACCAGACAATGTAACTCCCCTGCTTGAAACCACTTCATGTTTTCCATCGCTTTCAGGATGACGTTCACAATCCTGAGCGTGGTTTAAAAGATGCTGTATGATCCCCCTGCTGCCCCCTCACCCCTGCCTCCCCTTCAGTCCTGCATTGCTCCTCACCTCACTTTCCCTGCCCCAGCCAATCTGGGCTTCTCTCACTCTCTATCTTGAGGCCTCTCCACATCCTTGTTACCTAGGACATCCTTGCCCCCACTCTTGGTCTTTCTAGCTTCTACTCACCATCCTCCTAGGCTCTGCCTACATGTTGCTTGCCAAAAGAGGCTTTCTCTCCCTGCTCCCACTTCTATTTCCACCAGCCACTTGCAGCAGATCCCCTATTTTTTTTCCTTGAAATTTTCAATTTTGCTTCATATCACTGACCACAGTTTGGAATCACATATGCCCATGATTTTTTCTTACCTATTTCTTATATTTGTCTCTCTCCCTAGACCTACACTGTTCCACTAGCCATCTGTGGCTATTAAGCACCGGAAATATGGTGGGACCAAATTGAGATGTGCTGTAAGCAGATAATATATACCAATTTTTAAAATTTGGTATAAAAAACATAAACAATCTCATTATTTTTTACAGTGACTACCTGTTGAAGTGACAATATTTTGGATGTATGAGGTGAAAATAAAGTATACTATTAAAATTAATTTTACCTGTTTCTTTTTAAACTTTGTTTTAGTGGGGTTACTAGAAAACTCAGAATTCCAAATCTGGTACCCATTGTAAGTCTCCGGGACAGCACTGCTCTAAACTGTAATCTCCATGCAGGCAGGTCTCAGCTCATTTTGGTCACTGTTGCATCCCCAGAGCTTACCAGCCTCTGCAATATTATAAGCTGACTTCAGTAAACTGCTAAATGAGGGAATAAATGAGTGAATGAGTCAGACAAGCAAAGGAAAAACTTCCGGTTAAAAGAAAATAGTCATATGAATATGAATACTACAATTTTGTAAGCTCACTGTTGTTTTGTGTGAGGGAGAAATTTCTGATTGGTGACCATTTGGAACAAGCTACCACCCTCTCTAGAGGTCAAGCAGGACTACTAGGTTATCTGTGGTTAAACCAGATAAAAATCAGAGACAACAGAAAGGCAAAGATAAACTGCTGGATGGTCTTTGACCTCAAGTTGTCCCACTTTTCAAATCCCCAAAACCAGGAACACACTCAGCACACTTTGACTTAAAAATAAAATAATAAATAACAAAAATAACTTGACAAAAGCATTCTACTTAAGTTCAAAGAGGACCCTAGTGTTAATAAAACTGTAATGAGCACCTATTAAGAATTTCTGGCGGGGATGCCCAATTGCATGTTGTGTTTGTTTTTCATCCTATCCCACTACTGAATATTTAGCTCAGTGTTTCCCCAACATAGGTCCCACAGCACCCAAGTCTCAGAAAGCCCTCTGTGAAAATAGAAAGGGAATTCCCTAGACCAACACATCTGAGAGATACTACACACTATGCACCTCTCCCTGAGAGTCATGGTGCATGCTGGTTTACAAAGGCATTGAAAAGATATTGGAAAATGAAAACAGGTCAACTTTGTTTAGCCCAGTTTGTCTCAAACTTGTTTAACCTTAGAATATCTAGTAACAGCTCAAGGAAGTGATGCCACTGAGAAATGCATTTTAGGAAGGGCTCATCTAAGCTTCATTTCCAAAACCGTAATTAGTGATAAATTGTTCTGATATTGTGGGTAGTCCTACCTGTGGGAAACCCGGCTGTGATAACCAGAGTTCCACCATTCAATGGTAATCACTTCCCTTTACTTTGGGTAAGAGACAAACACCCACCACAGAAGACTCAACCTCATGTTGATAATGTGTGTAGTTATGCATAACGACAAGTAAATAAGGAACTTTGAGGCATTGGTCTTACACACCCAAATTAATTATGTGCCTCTCAACATCTTCCTTTTTCAGAGAGCAGAAGTGGGAAAGACATCCTGAATGAAAGCAAATAATTGGACAGGTTACACAGCCAAGCTAGGCAAGAAGTTTGTGCCCTTCAAATTTCACTGTTGCACCAACCTGCTGCCACCCACGCAGATGTCAAAACCTGCAGCTCCAACGTTTACCCTCTTAATGTGATATTCTGAGCTACGGTACAGCGATACTAGCACATCTGCTTTTTACACTTCTTAAACTGTATTTTCACCAGAAGTCAGAAGATTTGGACTATCTTTCTCTATTCTGTGTCCTACCAATATATGTAAAGCACTTATAAAGTTAGTGTAAGTAGTAGATCTCAGGAAATGCTAGTAAGTAGCTCTCCTCTATGGATAACGTTCATGCCTGAATGTCTCAGTTCTGGAGATACGATGGTGACTGAGATGGACTAGTTCCTGATCTCGTGGAGTGTTGAGCTTTACAGACACCACACCAAGGAGACACAATCTCTTCCTCTGCAAGGGACCACTAGAGCATATGCCTCGGCCATTCAGATGCTTGTTCTAGGACCAGCTACTGCCCATAGCTTGTCAAAGGTTTAAAGTTTGTAAATTCCCCCAAAGTCACAGCATGGCCATCTCTACATACAGTGTCTGCTAATTCAATCAGCTACATTGACAAGTGGAAGAGACATGCTATTTTGTATACCTAGTATGTACAAGATCATAACTCTAAGAAGTTGCCATGTATTAGTTCACATAGTACTCAGAATAATATATAATCATCCTATTTTAGGGAATGGATAAGCAACTGAGGCACAGAAAGGTGAAGTAACCTGTCCAAAGTCACCCAGCTAATCAGTGCAGGAGGTAGATTTATAATTGGGACTGCTGGGCTCCAAAGCTTATGCCCCTTCCCAGTTCATTATACCAGCTCTAATATTCTACAACCCAAGGAAGATATAAAGTAGAGAGCATGCAAACTGATGGAGAAAGAATATGGAGAACAGTTTATTTTGCAGTCAAGAAAACCTAAGGGGGCTCTTCCTGGAATACTTCGCATTTCTCTCTTTTTGTCTGATTAGAACCATCTTGGAGATATTGGTGATCTGAATTTAATGTGTTTCTGTTGAATGGCAGAACCCAGTCTTTGTGACTTTTCTCTCCTCTGGCTACTTGGTGGGCATACTCAGATTTGCTTTAAGACCACACACAGGGATAGCACTAAAAAATATTTGTGGGTGGGTTTAGTTTGCTAAAATCACCCACATGTCTGATGACAACTACAGCGCAGAGAAGAGATGAGGACTACGGAAGATCACCCAGGAGGCATCTGCAGACCAGACCGCATTCAGAGTATCCATCTCATCCAGTTAAGCTTTGACGAAATTTGAGCTGAATCTGCACCCTTTGTGATGACTACTCCCTCCTCCCCAAAGGTGAGTCTCACCTGAAATGCTGTCGCTTTATCCCACTTTCCCTCCGCCACCTCTGCTACAGGTCAGTCAACAAGGCAGTTAGAAATTTGCCCAAGAATTCATGAAGAATTATGAAAAAATCACAATATCTGCACAACTCACAAAAAACCAGCACAGAGGCCACAGGATAAACCCTCCTCACCCTAGCCCTGAGACCGGATACAGGAAACAGGAGCACATCAGTCCAAAGGTATATTGTGAGACAAGGACCTGGGATTAGGAGCCTGGAACATTTTCTTCAAGGGCTTGGAGCCTCTCTCTACTTGCAGCAAGAAGAAACCTCATGTTGGCAGTGACTTGAGCCACAAGACCCCTGAAATGTCCCTGACTTAATCTTCTCTCTATTGCCTTCCGGGCCCTGTTACCCTGGTAGAAACAATTCACTTTGGGCAGTGCAGTTATCCTTCTTGCTGAAGGGTATTTACTGAGCCCTAGCAGTGACATTATCTACTAATCTAGAGTGAGAAGTGGGATTCTGAAATGTATTTCTTACCAAGAACACTACCCTTGGGAGGGAGGAAGACAAGCCCAACCTTAGATACCTGCCACCAGGTACAAGGGCCTAATGCCCACCAACTGATCACACACTTCAGTCAGGTGAAAAGTCGAACTCCCTGACTCAGCTTTCAAGGAGCTACAGCCCTGCCCCACCTTTATGATCTCATTTCCAGCCACAGGAAACTTCTAGTTCTTCTCTAAATATCTTTTTTTTTTTTTTTTTTTTTTTTTTTTTTTTTTTTTTTTTTATCCTCCGCGTTCAGTTCAGGATATTCCTTCCTTCTTAACCCTCCATTCTCTGGCCTGGGAGAAATTGTACTTTTCTTTAAGGCCCAATTAAATATCACTTCCTCCATGCTACCTTGTCTCTTTCCCCAGCAAAGTCGTTTACCATCACTTTGTAGTGCTTCCATATTGCTTTGTTTATGCCTCTGTTACAGCATGGATTGTAGGTAGTTGAATGTCTGTCTGTCTCCCCAACTAAACTGTGAAGTTCTCCATTGCAGGGAGATGCAATGGAGTCATCTCTGAATCCCAAGTATCTAGAAAGAATTGGTGGGTCAACAATGAGTGCATTCGGGTTGCAATTATTCTCAATGAATTCAACTCTATGAATACTGTTTTATGAATCCGATCTACTGTGAATTCTAATATTCCCCTCAACATGCTTTTTCAAAATTCAAGGTTCGAGTAACATTAGTTACTATGAAGAGCTTTTGGACTCACGGTGACATAGGTGCGAGTTCCCACTCCACCATCTTGAGCTGAGTGGCCTCCACCTGGAGCTGCATGAGTGATGCAGCTTCACTGAGTCTCCATCTGCAAAACAGGACAACGTCTTGTTCACAGTTGTCAGGAAGCTTAAATAAGATGATGCATGTAATGCTCTCTGCATGAGTCTGAATGTTTTAGGTGTCCAGTAAACACTGAGTATTAATGATGTTGATGGAAATAACCATAAAGCCACAGGAGTACAGACCTCTGAGAAGTTGACTAGCAGGCTTTAGTTTCATTCAAATACCAGAGAAGAATACATAAGGGTCAATATCAAATGTACTGAGAAATGTACATGCTTGGGGGACTGGTGCTCAGATGCAGGACTCATTCATTTGAATTTTTAAAAAATATTTGAGTACCTACTATGTGCCAGCCCTTGGGAGTAAAACAGAACATGAAAAGTCTCTGCCTTTGAGCCAAATAGAGGTCCTGTCTCTGAATGAAGAAAGGACTCTTTATTATACTGGGACGTGGCTGAGATGAGAAGCCATCTCCACTGAGGGAAACCACAGACTTCTGCACCACGTATCCCACAATGGCCACCAAGGGCCCATCATGAGCAGGGCTCTATTCATATAGTGACTCGGCCTTTCTGCCCCTTGTTCCTCCTGAGCTCGGAGGCGTGATGTCCTCAAACAACCTCAACAGAGCAGAAGCTCGAGTTCATGCTTATTACGCAAGATTCAACAGAAGTATCATCTTTTTTGTATGTCAAAAATAGCTTTTAAATAAAAGAAATTTTATATGGAGATGTTTAAAGTAAAAATGAACTTCACTACATGGTCATTCTCAGAAAATTCCAGGATATATTAATGTGTTACCATTTGTAATATTACACCATGATTTTAAAATGTAGAACAGATTTCAGCTGTTTCTCAGTCACCTGGAAAGTTCAGGCATGCACATAACCCACAATTATGTGGTCAGAGGAATCTCCGAGCCTCTTCAAAGCTACCAACCAAACAGACGCCACTGAGATGGCCATGCCTTTTTATTTTTAAAAAATCATTTAAACAAGAAGAAATCCCTGCATATGGAAGTCCCAAAGCCAAAATCCTCCAACTGCTTTCTCTCTCACTACCAGGAACTGAATTGAGAAATCTGATGAACTCAGTGTCTTCTTAAGCAGTCACAGACTAGTGACACATCACCCCAGCAGAATTTGCAAAACACTCTACTATGGAGCACCACAATTCCCGCCCTCTCCGAAAAGGAAGGGAAACAAGGGAGAAGGGAAGAGAGCAACTTCAGATGCCAAGTCTGAAAAGGACACACGTTCCTCTCTTCTCCACTTTCTCTGGGAGTCCCACACCCCAAATTCAAATCAACAGGGCTCAGAGGACCCTTTAGCATCACCAAAGGGCATGTCTGCCTTGTCTCTGGTACTGATCTCTGCCTGGGAGACCACAGCAGAACCCAAACCGACTGGGATGTTAACCTTCCAACCAGAATGGGCCCTGGAGGTGGGTGTTTACTAGGGACAGGATGAGAGTGAGATAAATGAGGCACTTGCCTTGGGCTCAAAATTGAAGAGGCCACCAGAAAACTCAATCATCAATATAAAGAACTGTGCAATGCAACACTTTAAAAAACAAAATTAGCACCAAAAATGTCGTGATGAATGAAATATCAAAATTCTAAATAAAGATAAGGTCAATATTATTGATTTTTCTTTTGCCTCTAGTGCTTACATTTCCTTGTGTCTAATATAAGGCTTTAGAGTCGTCTGGCTGTGAGCATGGGGCTCAGCTGCAAGCACCAGTTGGAGTGGAAGAGAGAGGAGCAGACTCACTCATGGCTCAGCAATGTTGGTGCAAAACAACCTTTTGCTGAGTAACATGGAAATGGATCTAAAACATATGGATTAAACGCCTCTGAAAATAAACAAGGTTTTAAAAGGAAAGGAAAGGAAAAGTACTTAGCCACTATGTTTGAGGTTTTCCTGAACCCAAACCTTTGGAAAACTAGCATAAGAGTGAATTACTCAGCGCCTGTAACACAATCAGCTTTGAAATAGACTTGTCATAAACCACCAGTTTCTTCTGAAAGAATTTTTTTTTTTTTTTTTAGACGGAGTTTCACTCTTGCCGGCCAGGCTGGAGTGCAGTGGCGCAATCTTGGCTCACTGCAACTTCCACCTCTCGGGGTCAAGCAATTCTCCTGCCTCAGCCTCCAGAGTAGCTGGGATTACGGGCACATGCCACCATGCCTGGCTAATTTTTGTATTTTTAGTAAAGACAGGATTTCACCATGTTGGCCAGGCTGGTCTCAAACTCTTGACCTCAAGTGATCTGGCTGCCTCAGCCTCCCAAAGTGCTGAGATTTCAGGTGTGAGCCACTGCACCCGGCCTTAAAACAATTTTTTTAATGGTTCACCCAAACTAGTTCCCTTATGCACTCCTTTTGGGGCTCAATCCTACTGTTCTTTACAAGAAGGAGCATGACTTTACACACCGACAGAGGCTTGGGAGGCACTGGAGACCCAGGATTCAGTAGGACTCCTGAGGGGAGCCTTTAGGAGGCTTGAGGAGACCAAGCTGGGAATAAGTCCATCACAGCATGACAAGAGTCCTCTAGAGAAGGTGAACAAGTAATGATTTGGACTAGGAGCCAGACAGATACCCAAGGGCATCAGCCTGTACCACCTCTGTAACTCTGAGCATCAGTGTTTTTGTCTCCCACCTGTAGTTACCACTGCCTCCTCAGGAAGCTGGAGAGAAGAAGGGCCCACACATGGTGACAGCCCAGGCAGCAGCCACTGTGTACAAGTGGATGGCTCAGGTTCACCACTGGCCAGCCCCCTAAGACAGTTCCATGGGATTTTAGAAACCAAGATCTATGGCTACCAGTGCTAAGAGATCAAGCACAACCAAGGAGCCAACCTAAGTCCAGCTTTGAGGAAAAATCTAGGAAGTAGGAGAGAAAGGGAGGCTGAATCCCAAGGTCTGGGAGTCAGTCTTTGTTTTAGTATGCTCCAGTTGCTATGGTGATGTGGGCTGATGCAAAGGCCTCCGGACAGGAGGCTGGCTTCCCTTTGAAAGAGATGCTGCTGATATCCCACCAACACTCAGCGTTCCTTGACACTGTCCAGGGCAAGTGTTTTGGTATGGCTGGCAGAAGGAGTGCCAGGCAACTGCAAATGCCCATCCTAGAGGAAAACCCCTCTGCCAGGGGGCCCCTTCCCTCTGCTAGAGTTCCTCACATACCTAGAAGTGGTGAAGGTGTTGTCTAAACTCTCTAGACTGAAGAAGCCTTACTCTCACCATCTTCAATAATTCATATGATCATGTTTTTAGAGCTGGCTCCAGGCCCAGAAAGGGTTCTTCAGATCCCTTTCTAAGGCCTGGGACCACCCATCAGCGAGGGGCAGCCTCTCTTCGGGTGTTATCCCATTCAGGGTATCATTTTCTCCCTTGAGGAGAGCTTTGTAGGAGGCAGACAGAAGCCACAGCTAAAAATTGGAGCCCCACTCCCCACTGCGCCTCTGCAGCAGAGCTCTTCCATTCCTATCCATCTGACTTGCCTCCTCTTTTCAAACCCCACCTTCAAAACATCTTGTAATCAATCAAATTTGGCTTTTTGACATCAGTGAAAAAGGATGCAAGATCCTGGACAGAACCTGACAAATTTTAAACCCTGAAAATAAGATATTTTTTCCTTACCAGTTTTTATATAAAAAATATTGGGAGGTTTAACAAGATTAACAGACCAGGTTGTAAATAAGAAGCCTATTTTTGCAAAAAGCTCACAGCTTTGTTTGTCCCTCCCATGCTCAGCTACAAGCTGGAGTTTCCTGGACCAGCACCTATCCTATACAGCCCTTCCCACTGGTCCTCCATGTAGCCCATCTTTGTTGGATTCTCACATGTGTGATAATTCCAGATTTCTGTTTTTAATTTTAATTCCAGTTTTCAATTTTCACTGAAAATTGTTCGATGGACAAACACACACACACACACACACACACACACACACACACACACACACAGCAAGACATCCAGAATGTTAAAAAGACATAGCAGGCCAGGTACAATGGCTCATGCCTGTAATCCCAGCCCTTTGGGAGGCAGTGGTGGGCAGATCGCTTGGGCTCAGGAGTTTGAGGCCAGCCTAAGCAACACAATGAAACCTCATCTCTACAAAAATGCTAAAATTAGTCCAAAAAAATTAGCTAAAATTGGTCTCAACTACTTGGCAGGCTTGAGAATCACCTGAGCCTAGGAGGGTGGGCTGCAGTGAACTGTGTTCATGCCACTACTCTCCAGCCCAGGTGACAAAAGTGAGACTTTGTCACAAAAAAAACAGAAAAAAGACACAGCAACACAAACCACAATAAAACTAAGCTAACACTATTGATATGACTGCCAAAAGCAAAATGAAATGACCCAGGACCGAGATTTTTCAGACTGTGCTCCTTGGAGCCCACAAAGCTCGGTGGAACTTTTTGAGAGCTCTCAAGACAAAAATCAGCTCCCAACCCCAACCACAGCCACTTCTTATCTAGTTTTTAAATTGGATTTACTAAGATTTTATTGGAAAAAAAACCATTTTGTGGTTCAAGTAATTTTTAAATTACTACTGTAGAAGACTAAAGGAAAGAGGCCTAACGGCTACTCTGAAGTACTCTCTCTTATGCCTGGTGTAGCCCAGAGTCTGGACAGGTAAGGGAGCTTATGCACATGATGCAAGTAAGGGAGCTTATGTATCTGGACAGGTAAGGGAGCTTATGCACCTGAGGCAGGTAAGAAACTTCATGCACCTGAGAGGTTGCAGGAAGAAAGGGGTTTAGGCCTTTCTGAGCTTCTGACTCTCACATGCCCTCAGTGAAGCTTCCTCGGATCTCCTCTGGCTGAATTAATGGTCTTCTTCATTTCTCCAGCGGGTCTTCTGCCCTCCACTCCTCCTGACTAATCTGTCCTAGCCCCCATCACCCTGTATGACAACTTCTGACTGGGATATCTGTCCCCTCACCAGGCTGCTAGTTCTTTGAGAACAGGAACCATGTATTCAATTGCCTTCTCAGTGACTCATTCAGGGCCTGCCTCATAGAAGATTATCAAAAACTTGTACTCAACTTATTTTCTGCTTCCTACTGTGGTGGGGGGTGACAGAACACAATTGCACACCATTATCTTGGGCTACCCAGAATGTACTGGTGATGACCAATTCACCCTCCCAGGAGTGCCACAGGGAGGGAGTTGAGGAAGGTAATTGGGTCTTAAATTTCATTTTCAGGTTCAAAAAAGAAGAAATTGTGATCTTTGGAGTCTAAAATAGTTGTTTAAATGTAAACATGCATTCTCAGTGTCTGGAGCCAGAGTTAGATGAAATTCCCCGAGTGATCTCTTAATACCACCAAAATTACATTCAAATGCCTCTGCCAGGCAAAGATAAATTGCCATTTGCACAATGATTTTGCACTTAAAAGTAGTTCAATCCAGAGAGCTTTGGAAAATTTATTATGACAGGGAAAAGTGGAAACTTAAAGGGGGCCAAGATATTTAGTCTGCTGATAAGATGGCTTAGGGGCGACAATAATTATCTCCAAGAATTTTAAGGGTCATTATAAGGTCATTAGGAGGGCACAGACCAGCTGGGCTTCCTCAACTCGGACAACAGGAACTGACGTAAATTACACCAAAAAGAATTGGAATCAGAATCACAGAAAGTCGTCAATGTCATAATGACATAGGCCCCCACGGCTTGAAGGCAGCTTTGTGAACCAGCAGCATCACCTGGGAGCATGTTGGAAATGTGGACTCTCAGGCCCTATCTCAGATCTGCCAAATCATAACTCTCACTTTAACACGTGCCCCTATGATTTGCTGGCATATTTTAAGTCTAAGAAGCACTGGTCTAACCTAACCCCTAAAGAAAGGACTAGAGAAGTCGAGGAACCTGCCCAGGTCCTGGTTGATAGTCCAGGCAAGGAGTACAGTCACAGTGACTGGCACCCATAAAGCAGTCCCCAAGGAACACTCCAACGGTTCCCATCTTTCCTGACTGGCAGAGCCACAGAAAAGGGTGCCTGTCCTCCAGGCCACTGTACTTTCCTTGTCCCAAGGGCTGGGTGCATACCTTACAGCCACAAAGACTCTGGAGAACAGCATGAACTCCTCACCTCAGAGAGGGCCAAAGAGTGCAGCAGGCTCCTGGGGAAGCCGGTGGCCCTCTCCGCTCTGTGTGATGTCTAAAAACAGGTGAGACAGCAATCTGGCATGGACACCTTCCATGCCAGAACAGCTATCTAGATGTGCTTTCTCCATACCAGAAAATGTCTAATGGTGTGGCTCTCCTACCGACAGGAGAGAAAGAAATTCACAGGGCTTTCAAAGACCTGGTCTTCAAAGGTTTTCAAAGTCTGGGCAAAGCACTTTAAACTGAAGTTGCATCTAAACCCCTGATACAACTGCCCTTCCAGAAGACTCAAAGACATCCTAGTGCAAGGAGCTAGGCTCTCCAGCTCCTTGCTCTGAGCAGGTGCCTGTGCAAGGAAGGCCTGCCTGCTTGTGCTCCCCAGGGCTCACTCACCTGCAGGGGTGGGGAGGGAAGGGTGGATTCAGATTCCTGGAGTCAAGCTGAGCCTAGGGACAGGCCCTAAAAAATAACAGGGGCAGAGAGGAGTAGCAGCTCCTCTCCCTCTGGGTGGGCATGTGTGTTTCCTGACACCAAGGGAACTAAGCAGACAGCAAATGTATATTTGATGACATTTCTCTGCAAGCAGCCTCCCTTCTGAAGAACCAAACTTGAACAAAGCCTGGTGCCAGGGCACACAGAAGAAAAAGAAGGACTAGGGGGTCTACCAGAGATGATAAGATGGCCCCTGAAGAGAGTGGCTAAAGCAAAGAGGTGCAGCTTTAATAAAAGTCATCATGATAGTCACCATCCTACTCAAATTAGCAAAGTTTCCACCTGCTAGACTTTAGGGAAAGGGGGGTCAGGCCCAGTTGAATAGCTTACAAAACGGTAGACAGGAATCCACCACTGAGAAGTCTCTCCTGGCACCCACTGCCACTTCCAGCCTCCTGCCAACCCAACCAGATACAAGAGAGTAACAATGTGATCCTTTCCTATTCACTGTCCAGAGGAAATTGAAACTGCCTCCAGATAATGGCCAAAAACCAAGTGGTAAGAGATAGCTGATGCTTTACCCTGATAAGATCAAACATCTGGATATGTGCCATCATGTAGAAAGAGATGTGTAGTCCAGACTTTGAAAAGTCTATGCATACTTTGAAAAGATGTGCAATCTTGTGGATGCAGCTCACAAACTTAACTTTGTTCCCATTTAGGAACCCAGCCTACATGTTTGCATTTCTCTTTTGAGCTATAACTGCAAATGCAAATATGCAAATTGCATTTAATCCATCAAATTGTGATATTCTGCCAATACCACAGAAGGTGCTAAAAAGAGGTCACTTAAGCAGCAGGCTTCAAAAGAGGCTGATGAGAATAATTGAATTCACCCCTTTCATCCTGCTGGCCTTCCCCACTGAATGCCACTCTTGCCATTGGATCTGTCTGTCCTGAGGATTCAGGTCCTGCTGCAACAGGTAGAATGCCACAGAACTGATGAAGAGCTCGTTTCTACCACTTCTCATGACAGTTCCTCCCCTCACTGGCCCTTCACTCCAAGAGTGTCCTGAAGTTCAATAGTTTACTTACCAGAAAGCCAAATGTATGCTGGAAACTGGAATCTGCATAGGAGTCCACAGAAGACAGTCAGGAATTCAAGGTCATCCAAGGCCCCATGTCCTCCTGCTCTATTCTTGTCATCAGTAATCTCATAGAAAGATTCTGAGCATCTGTAGCATGTATTCTTCGACTCCAATCCTTTTAGATGGAAGAAGCTAAGATTCCTTCTGAGCTATTAAGAGTAGAAGGAGGAGAAGAATAAAAATCTAAGAGCACCAGAATGTAAAACTGACAGGGATAAAAACACTCACATGCGCACATGCACACACTTTTGTGGAAAAAAAAAAAAAAACTCTAACTGGAAGATTGGGTACTATATAATTGCATTCTCCAAACTTCTGTGGTGTGTCATGTATTAGTGATGTCTACCAGACAGAACCCTGAAATGCAGAGCTGGAGAGGACCCTCCAGTCCAGCTGGGATCAAATAAGTGCCCACTGCTCTGGGCAGAGCAAGTGTCTTGGTCAGAATCTCACACCTAAGCAAGGCTCAAGCATGAAGTAAGGTGCTTCCTGCTTGGCAATGACCACTCAGTGAATCCCTGGATAAAGTTCCACTCCATAAAGCTTTCATCCTGGAGTGATCTAGAAACCAGGCCTTGGAGGCCACTCCCCATCAATGCCCAAGAGTACTTCACTCCCAGAAAGACAACAAAGCCTCTTAGAAGACTTTGCAATCTCGTGAGAGAACAATCAGGAAGAACTGATCATCTGAACCAGAGGGCTGTGATAATATTTTGAAAATGACTTACTTTTATCTTTCCTCCAAGTAGTATAGGTAGGGGAAAACAGTTGACTGATTTTTATCACATAAAAATTCTTCCATTTGTCTTTAAATGAGAATTTTTTTGCATTGTGATCAACTCCAGAATTTTCATCAATTCCATCAACAAGTTCTTGGATGCAAAATAAAGTGAAGATGGAGTCCCTATCAAACAGTTACTAGGTTAAGAGAGAGGGCAAAGGGTTGGTGAACATAATTCAAAAGAAATGCACAACTGTCTTTAAAATATATCTGTAATTGCTACCATTTTAAAAGATTTCTCTGTGCTCGCCACTGGATTAAATGCTTTATATTGTACCAATTACTGTAATTCTCACAGCAACCCTACAAGATGGGATTGCATTATTCCCAGTTTACAGATCAGCAAACAGGCACAAAACATTTGAGCAACTTTCCCAAAGTCACAGATGTTGTCTCAAAATTTTTTTATAAGAGGTGTTTAATTGTTTTTACTTTCCATGGGCCCTTGTCAGCCACCAAAAAAGCAGACCTGGGTTTCTTGTAATTTTAAAATAAAGGAAGATACGCACTTCTGTATGGGTGGAAATGACAAAAAGAGCCCCATCCAGTGTCATTTCTTACCAGAGGAGGGAGATCTTTAATTTGGTGCACAGATTAAACCCTACAGGTTTTTCCACCCTGTTTCAAGTAACCAACTTGAAAAGTCATCTACTGGGCTAAACAGGAGCCTTTGGAAATTGCTTTAAGAATGTCATGGGCTTTGAACAAAACTGTTAGGATCAGAAAAGCATAGTTGCTTTTGCAAATACGTCCGGTTGCATTCTCTATAAACTTGTTCTATTTGATTTCTTCTCCATTCTGTCATTAATCATGAAACTAATATATCCTCCCAATACCATATTTACTAAATAAATAATTTAATTTGATGGAACACATGAACCTGTGCCCTACACAGAAAACAGTTTGAGCTGGATCCCTAATTATGTCTGGCATAATTGTATCTGGCATTATTTCACTGCCTGGGTCGGATTCTCAGGGGTCGCGCTTTCCTAACAGCTCTGAGGTGTCTCCGTGGTGTCATAGAAAAGCCAGAGAACCACAGAGTGCCTCTGGGAGGTCCTGTAGAAAGCCACCTGCCGACTCAGCTAGGACGTGGTCAGAAACCACAGACTCCTGAGGACTGGGCTGCCTCCTGAGTGGTAATACCGAGGGCCCCCTCGGACTATCAATCCCTTTCCTCTGTCCCAGCGCCCCAACGCCTTGGGTCTGGGAAGAAAGCGCACGACTTCCCCGGAGACCCAGGGCCACAGACCCCAAGTGGAGGAAGTGGCTGGGAGCTGTCCATGGTGGCGTCGCGCCTGGGCACGCAGAGCCGCCGGCTCACCGCCCTCGGGCGCGCCCTGGATCACTTTCCAGACCGCAGGGATGGAGAGACGCGCTCCCCGGCTCACTGTCCCCGGGATGGGGCTGCAGCCAGGCACTGGTTCACACATCAAAAGGTTAGTTTTTAAAGGGAGTTCTTACCTGTGGGTAGCGTTGGCTGCTTGGAGAAGGACTCAGGACCTCAAACCCGGCAGCTGGCGGAGCTCCTTGGGACTGCCGTAGCGTCCGACACTTGAGGAACAGCGGCTGTCGCGGAGAGTGTCTGCGGCTGAGGACCCAGGGCGCATCGCGCTCCTCTCTCATGAGCACACGCATCCCGCGGGGTCCATTCCAGAATGTCACTGGCCCTCATTGCCAGAACGGCGAGCGGGAGACCTGGCCAGCGCTCAGCCAGGACTCTGCCTTTCCTCCCAACCTAACGCGACCTTTCTTGCAGCCGACGTCCTTTGCCAGGGAGCACCAAACCTTCTTCCAGTGATGCCACGTATGGAATCTCAGTCTAAACATCAGCAGAGGATCCCGGGTTCATCTAACATTGCAATTGCCTCAGCTCGGCCCCGCGCCAGCGCGTCGCTGGGTGCCTAGCGCTGTCCCAGAGGCACTGGGAGGCGAGGAAAACCGGGAGGAAGAGCGTGCTGAGGCAGGAGCAGCAGGGCGAAGACCTGTTGCTAGGCGCACGCCCGCTAGCGCTCAGCCTGAGCTGGCTCCCCAGTCGGCAGGACACCGAGACCTGACCCTTGTGATACTCCCTCCTCGGTGAGACACTCTCCCGGGCTCAAGCCCCAGGTGCCATTCAGAAGGGGAAAAATCTACGGAAAGCAGGAGTCTGCCCCCTCTGGATGCCCTCTGGGGACTCCAGCGCCCCCCGGCACCTGCAGCTTGTAAAGCATCACAAGATCTCAGAGAAATCCCACAGAGGTCCGTGCCAGAGACGTGTGCCCATCAACAGACGCATGGACAAACAGACAGACAGAGGTAGACTGCACAGCACACGGTGGACAGACAAACAGAAACTGAGGCGGGTATCGTTTACCCTATGCCGGGTGGAGGCGCGAGCCCCCGCTTTTTACCTCCCTACCGTGGCATGGGCCGTCAGCTCATCCCTGACGGCCCTAGCCAGGCCCTCTTACCTCTGGGTCGGTGGCCGAAACAGTGTCAAGCCTCGCGGGCCAGGAGCGCAGCGGCCCCGGGCGTCTGGTCGCTGATCGCCAGGAGCCGCGAGCACCCGGGGCGTGGGCAAGCGGAGTGGTAGCTCGTCTGGGAAATCGGGGTTCAGACTCTGGCCGCGCTCAGCCCCACTGGCTCCTCGCGCCGCTTGCGCTCGCCAGGCTCGGTCCGATTGCACCGCGCTGGGCTCTGCTTGCGCGCTAGCTCCCCGGCCGTCAGCCGGAGCTGCCGCTTTTATAGCCACTTTTACTGACTCCTCCCCCGCGGAGCCCCTGACGCCCGCGCGGCACCGAAGCTCCCTCCCTCGCCCCCCAGTGAAGCTTCCCTCCACGCGTCCCCGCCTTGCCCAAGTGGGGCGGGGGCCCTGCGCCCGGGTCGGACCGGGGCGGGCTCTGGCGGCGGCTCTGGGAGACGCAGACCCGAGCCCGCTAAGCCTGGGTGCGCGGAGTCCCGCCCGCAGCAGCCAGGTGAGGGCGCTGGAGGCCAGGACTCGGTGGAGCGGCCGCGGCTGACCGCGGAGAGCACGTCCCCGGGCCTCCAAGGAGCCAGGGTCCCTCGTGCCCCGCTCGCGCCCCGGGGCGTCCTCCGAGGCGAAGAGGCAGTGGACGACAGGAGAAAAGGTCTTCGCCTGCCACAGAATCTCTGCGAGTCGGGGTCCCAGGCTAAGTCTCAGGATCTCTTTTAACTCAGCAGCAAAAGAGTGGCCTGAGAGATTTTGGTATTGGCCTAGCAGTTCATCTGAGAGGAAAATGCGTGGATGTTCAATGAAAGCCACCTTGGTTTGAAATTGGATTCAGACCCCTCCTAGCCTCAGTTTCCTCATCAGGAAAATGGGTTATGTGATGCTTCCTCACTAGAATGGTGAGACTTAAGTGGGATCATTAAAGTCCAAGTTCTAAGCACATAATAGGTGCTCGGTAAGTTAGAAACATTACCTGTGGGTAGGAGGGCTCTGTGCCTCTTTAATTGGACAGGCCAAAGTTCTGAAGGGTCAAAGCAAGAAGGTGCGACTGGTCTAGACATTCCCCTGCCAGAGGAAACAGTATCAGTAGGAAAAGTTCATCACAACACATCCCGAAGGCATATGGAGACTCCTCTCAACTCTGCCGCTAAGCTACTGTGTGACCAGGGCCAGCTACTTCCCCTGTCTGAGTCTCAGGGCGGTTTTTTTGCAGGGAGGTGAGGAAATCTGTAAAATGAGGGCGTTGATAGCTGCTCTCTGCCCCTTCCACTTTTTAGAGAGTGACTCAGCCCCTTTTCCTGGTTAGCAGAGGCCTCCTAGAATATACATTTCTTTCTTCCTTCCTGCCAGTGTTTTCTGAGAACTACCTCCTCAGGCAAGGTCTCCATTCTGTGCGGTACACACTAGCTTTGGGAATCTAGGTCTGGACTTTAAGGCCAGGCTGTGGTCGGCAAAAGCTGTGAAAGTCTGTAATCATGTCCCCTGGGCTAAAGCAGAAGCGTTTGTCACCTGGTTAAACCGGGAAGTGCTGTTATCCACCTCTAGGCCTCTTCCAGAAAGCTGAACTTGATCCTTACTGGGGATGGCAGTCAGGATTCTCAGCCCTTCTTTGATTTATTGGGAAGTAATGAACTGGATCCAATGGCAAGCCCTCCTCCCCAGCCTTTTCTTTCCAGCCAAATTAAATGGAGCCCCCTCCCCGCCCTCAGGGCCCCTCCCCAGTCCTCACCATGATTCCTGTTTATTTTTTTCTTCCTTAAGAAGCCCCCGGAAAGCAGACCCACAAACAGTGGTGTGTTAGGGGTTTGGGGATGCTGGGCATTTGGCCCAAATGGAGAAAGGTCGGCCTTGAATCAGCCTTATTTGGCACGACATGCAGGATTTTCCATCAACACGCAGTAGATTTGAGGCCTGAGTGGAGCCAGACAGCTCTCTGGTGAGGGGCTGGCTCCACAGGCATCTGGGAGATGAAGTGGTAAAGGCAGGGTCCTGTCTAGGGATGGGCCCTGAGAAGTGCTTTGTCATGTTTTCTCAAAGCACTGAAATGCCCAGCACATTCCTCTTGTATCCAGTTTTCTTTATCACAGACCGATGACCAAGAGAAAAGAGCAATGCTGATGAATTACAAACAGGCTCCGCATGTCTAAAACCAGATTCTCCAGCCAGTTCTCTATTCAGCACTGCCATTCAGCATTCAGTGATGAACGGGGCGTGCCGGGTAATTCTTTATGGATAAATATAGCAACATGACACTGGCGGATTTACTACCCACACTTCACCAATCCAAGGTCTTGCTCTTATAAATGCAGAGACAGGAAAGAGCTGGTCAGGAAAGGTTGTGCTGGTTTTCTGGTTCTCGCCGAAATCTCCCAGCAGAGAGTCTCCAGAGAGAAGGGAAGTGCCCATCAATGGTGTGACCTCCCACCCAGAAAGTCTGCCATTCCTCCATTCTTTGCATTTGCCTCCAGCCCACCTTCCTCAGGTGGGATACAGCCCCCTCACCTACATCCTCGTGCAGTAGAATGGCCTGCCTGCTCACTGTTGCCTCAAGCTGCCCAAGTCTGGCATCCTCAGTCTGCTGACAGGATGCCACATCTGTTCCCTAAAACAAGGACCTTCACACTCCACCTACTGATCAGCAAAGCCAGCACCTGCCCCTACAGTAGCCTGCCTTATTACAGTTTAAAAGGTTGGCCACACCTGTGGCTCCATAGGCCAAGTCTCCAGACCCAGTTGTCCAGGAAAACCTGGAGTAGATGGGTGGGGAACAAGGAGAAAAGGGAAGCAGGATGTAGTTAGGGTAGTGTGTGAATGGGCTGTGGGCCTCAAGGTTTCCAGCAGACCCACAAAAAATTAAAACTGAATTGGGCATCTTGGAGAAGCAACTCACGAATAATGAGCATATTTAAGTTCTACCAATAGGGGTCGCCCTTAGACACTGGGCCTGAAGCTGGCATCAGAAAAGGGAAATTCCCAGGCCTGGGTCCCGAGGCCAGATTTCCAGCCCTCAGAGCTGTTGGATTCCTGTCTTGGACACAGAAGAGGCTGCCGAGCTGAGGAGAGACAGGTCCTCAGTTTTTCTGGTGAGTGAAGGCCTGTGCTGGAATTTATGACAGCAAATCCCAGCTCTGAAAGTGGATTTCTACATCTTCCTCTTCAAACTCACCATCACTCTAGAGAAAGAACTCTTCTTTCCTGTGTTTTATTTGTATCTAAAACATAGGTAAACGGTGTATGTATGATGTCTTATTATTATTTATTTCCTTTTTTCTAATTGCAAAAAATCATACATGTACCCTGTAAAAAAAATCAACCAACCAACCAACCTTGAAAAACTTAAACAATGAACAAAGAGAAAAGAAATTACCTAACATCAAACATAATGTATGTACATTACAAAAGCTTGAAAAATACAGAAAAACACAAAGGAAAGAAAAAAATTACTTCTACTCAAAAATTATTTCTGTTAATTTCAGTACATAGTCAAGCATTTTTCCAGGTATAAGTTACATATGTAGTTGCACAAATAGATAACGTATGTAAGTGTTCCATAAATGTTCAAGAGCTAGCTCAAAATTATTCTCTTCCATCAGATTGCATGTTCTGAGAGGGCAAGGGTTATGTCTCTCAAGTTCCATCTACCCTATAGTAGCTCCTATAGTGTCTAACATAAAGTCCACGTGTAGTCCACTGTCAACGAATGAATACACGAATGAGCGTTTCTTATAAAAATAACATACATTCAGTGGAAAAGGAGACCCAAGTGGTTTACAAACATGTGAAAAGATGCTCGACTTTGCACATAAATGAAGAAATACAAATTAATACTATGCTGAACTACCTGTCAGGCTGGCAAAAATCCAAAAGTTTGATACTACCTCTGCTGCAGGGGAGGCCAGTAGGGGTGGAGAATAAACCTTTGCATACATCACTGATGAAAGCTTACATTGGTACAACCTGTGAGGGCAGTTTGACAAGATTTATGAAAACATACATAATGTTTGACTCAGCAATTCCAGGAATTTATCTTACAGCTATAGTGTGTGAAAAGAATAGCACCAGGTTATACACTGTAGCCCTATTTTTAATAGTAAAACAACAACAACAACAAACTAGCCTAAGTGCCTAGTAGGGCTAATTAAATAATGTTGCATCTGTATGATGGAGTACTATGCAGCTGTTTAAAAAACGATTAAAATAATTTTTTTTTTTTTTTTTTTTTTTTTTTTTTTGAGACAGAGTCTCACTCTGTCGCCCAGGCTGGAGTGTGGTAGCACAAATTCAGCTCACTGCAACGTCCACCTCCTGGGTTGAAGTGATTCTCCTGCCTCAGCCTCCAGAGTAGCTGGAACTGTAGTTGTGTGCCACCTCACCCAGCTAATTTTTGTATTTTTAGTAGAAATGGGATTTCACCATGTTGGCCAGGCTGTTCTCGAACTCTTGACCTCAAGTGATCTGTCCAACCCAGCCTCCCAAAGTGCTAGGATTACAGGCATAAGCCACTGTGCCTGGCCAGGAATAGGGTAAATTTTATGTAATAAAATAAAAAATTAAAGTGTGGAGCAATGTATATAGGATATGTCTGCACACTGCCACTTGTGCAAAAAGGAAGGGGAGGAAAAATACTCTGTATTTGCAGTTATTTATGGATGCATAGGAAATTATCTAGAATGACACACAAGAAACTAACAATATGGTTTCCTGTTTGGCAATTGATTTTTTTTGAGGGGTGGGAAGATGGAAGAGGGGTGGGAGGTCAACTTTTCCTTATGTGCTTTTTTGTGATTTTTTTCTTTTTGAACTAAGTGAATTATTACCTAGTCAAAAATTCAAAACTGGGTGTGGTGGCCTGAGCCTATAGCCCCAGCTACGCAGGAAGCTGAGGCAGAAGAATCATTCAAGGTTGTGGTGTACTGTGATCAGGGCTGTAAATAGCCACTGCACTCCAGCCTGACCAACATAGAGAGACCCTGTCTCTTAAAAAAAAAGGAAAAATGTAAATAATTTTTAAATGCCAAATTGTATATAATAATAAGCCTGTTTTTTCACTTAATAATATATCAAACACATTTCCCTGCATTTTAAATCTCTTTTTAAAAATTTTTAAAACATTTATTCATTTTTTAGCATTTTTAATAATTTTTTTCCTTTTTTAAAAAATTTTAATCTATTTATTTATTTATATATTTTGAAACCGGACTATGAGACTGGCTAATTTTTGTACTCTTGGAAGAGACAGGATTTCCCATGTTACCCAGTCTGGTCTCGAAGTCCTGGGCTCAAACTATCCACCTGCTTCCACCTCCCAATGTGCTGGGATTACAGGCTGAGCCACCACGCCCAGTCTTAAATTTCTTTCCACATTATTTTACAGTGTCATGCCATTTCCTAATATGGACATAATTTATATAATCACTCCCCTGTTACTGGTTTCAGCATTCTGAACACTCCCATGTGTGCATTTCAGGAAAATTTGAGCACTTCTCCAGAGTTCTTATTTCTTTTTGCATGGCACATGGGAAGGTATGCTTCAAGACCCAACTCAAATGTCACTGTCTCTGGGAAACCTTTTCTGATCTCCCCAATCCTGTGTGTCTTCCATTGCCTCCCTACCTCCAGCTGTGAGCACTGGAGAATAGGGATGCATCTTACCTATCTTTCTGTTCCCAGACCAGCACAATGACAACCTGAGTAGATGCTCAGTAGACATACAAATAAATAAACATTTCTTCATTACAATTCATATGATAATCCCAAGGAGAAACTCCTGTCTTAAAAAATAAAATACAGTTAAGCCGTGAACAATGCGGAGTTAGGGGCACCAACTCCCAGCACAGTAGAAAATCCAAGTATAACTTTCGACTCCTCATACACTGAACTACCGATAACCTACTGTTGACCGGAATCCTCACCGATAACATAAACATATTTTGTATGCTATACGTATTATGTACTTCATTCTTACAATAAAAGAAGTTACAGAAAATAAAATGTTATTAAGAAAACCAGAAGGATGACAAAATGCATTTATAGTACTGTACTATATCAATACCATAAGTTTACATGTCTGTTTTCAAGATGAATCCTCTGAAATGTCAGGAAACTACAGCTACAGACTGCAGTCTATGACACATATCAAGCAATTCAACTTTTTCTTATAATGTCATGACTTTTCTTTGCTTCTTGGGAGCCTTTCCAGCTTCAGTAGAGGCATGGTGTTATTCAAGGTTTACGGTATTGCACTAAAGAGGATGAAAAATACACAAGAACCACAAGAGATCACTTTCCATTGAGATCCGCAATTTACTGGAGAAACAATTGCTCATGCGGAGATGATTAGCGTCACAGGGCGTTTTAAGCGGATACTCACAACACTTGAGCTCACCACAATAGCCACAGGAGGTGGCTATGAAATCATTACAGTAGCACAGCGTGTACTACAGATCATTTTATGCAGTTATGGTTTAATATTACATCTTTATATTTGCATTTCTTTGGACTTACAGTGCCATGTACGGTCTATAAGTGTGTGCATAAGTTTTGATAAATGTTAACTTTCTATTCTAGATATGTGTATATTTTATAGTTGTAAATAATAAAATAGATTAGTATCTGCACATATTTTATGCATTTGTGACATGCCTAACTTTTTCTTAATTTTTTATTATTTCTAGTCTACAAGGTTCATCTGAAAGTATTTTCAAATTGACACAAACCTCCAAAAAACTGTTCTAATATATTTATTGAAACAAATCCATGTATAAGTGGACCCATGTAGTTCAAACTCAGGTTGTTCAGGGGCCATCTGGATAGGTAAAATGCTATTTAGGTACTCTAGCTCATCCACAGATAATCAAGGAGTAGACTTGCCAATACCCTTAGCTAGAATGTGCACGCCTCATGGTTTCAATGACAACAACATAAGCATAATTTTTTTTATAGTACCATGAAATCCTTTACCTTCTTTTCTTTTTTCTTTCTTTTTTTTTTTTTTTTTTTTTTTTTTTTGAGACAGAGTCTAGCCCTGTTGCCCAGGCTGGAGTGCAGTGGCGCAATCTCGGCTCACTGCAAGCTCTGCCTCCCGGGTTCACGCCACTCTCCTGCCTCAGCTTCCTGAGTAGCTGGGACTACAGGCGCCTGCCACCACGCCCGGCTAATTTTTTGTATTTTTAGTAGAGATGGAGTTTCACTGTGTTAGCCAGGATGGTCTCGATCTCCTGACCTCATGATCCACCCACCTCGGCCTCCCAAAGTGCTGGGATTACAGGTGTAAGCCACCGCGCCCGGCCTACCTGCTTTTCAAAGCGTACAAAGTGCAGCAGCATGGGAATGGGCTGTATTTAAGCTGTCACTAGATCAGTTTCTGCTCTCAGGCAATTCCCTTCCCCTGTGTGATGCTTATTTTTACATGTCAACTTGCCTGGATTAAAAAATACCTAGGGAGGGCTGGGTGCGGTGGCTCACGCCTGTAATCCCAGCACTTTGGGAGGCTGAGGCAGGTGAATCACAAGGTCAGGATTTCAAGACCAGCCTGGCCAATGTGGTGAAACCCCGTCTCTACTAAAAATACAAAAATTAGCTGGGTGTGGTGGTGGGCACCTGTAATCCTAGCTACTCAGGAGGCTGAGGCAGAAGAATTGCTTGAACCTGGGAGGAGGAGGTGGCAGTGAGTCGAGATTGCGCCACTGCACTCCAGCCTGGGCAACAGAGCAAGACTCCATCTCTAAAACAAACAAACAAAAAACCTAGGGAGCTGGTAAAGCATCCCTTCTGAATATCTGTGAGGCTGTTTCCAGAGGAGATTGGCATCTGAGTTGGTGGACTGAGTGGAGAAGATCCACCTTTAGTGTGGGTGGGTACCATCCAAACAGCTGAGGGCATGGATAAAATAGAAAAGGAGACAAAAGCATCTTTTCCCCCTCTCTCTTTCTCTCTCTCTCTCCAGGACCTAGAACATTCACCTCCTCCTGTCCTTGCAGATATGAACTTCAGCCTCTCCAGTCTTGGGACTCCAGGACTTGCACCACTGGCCCCTTGGTTCTCAGGCCTTTGGTCCCCAACTGATAGTTACACCATCAGTTTCCCCAGTTCTGAGGCTTTTGAACTTGGACTGGGGCACCCTACTGGCCCCCCAGGGTCACCAGCTTACAAACAGCCTGTGGTGGAACCGCTCAGCCTCCATAATTGTGTGAGCCAATCCCCTTCATAAATCCCCTCTCATATATCTATACCCAGTCATGCATCACTTCATGAGGGGAATACGTTCTGGGAAATGCATTGTTAGGCGATTTCATCATTGTGTGGATATCATAGCATGTACTTTCACAAGCCTAGATGGTCCAGCCTACTACATACTTAGGCTATATGGTATAGTCTATTTCTCCTAAGCTACAAACCTGTACAGCACATTACTGTACTGAATACTGTAGGCAATGTATCTAAACATAGAAGAGGTCCAGTAAAATTATAATATTATAATCTGGCTGGGTGTGGTGGCTCATGCCTGTAATCCCAGCACTTTGAGAGGCTGAGGTGGGCAGATCACTTGAGGTCTGGAGTTCAAGACCAGCCTGGCCAACATGGCAAAACCCCGTCTCTACTAAAAATACAAAAAAATTAGCTGGGCCTCGTGGCGTGTGCCTGTAATTTTAGCTACTCTGGAGGCTGAGGCAGAAGAATCACTTGAACCCAGAAGGCGGAGGTTGCAGTGAGCCAAGATTGCACCACCGCACTCCAGCCTGGGTGACAGAGTGAGACTCCATCTCAAAAAGAAAATAATAATAATAATAATAATAATAATAATAATAATCTTTTGGGACCACTATTGTGGCTCATCATTGATTAAAACATCATTATGAGGCACATGACTATATATATAAGTATTTTATATACGTATTTAATTTTTTGTCTCTCCAGAGAATCCTAATACTTCCTGGACTGCCTAAAATGAATTAAATGTATGAGATGAAGGATTGCACTAATTTGGATGTTGCAGACTGATGGCCTGTAGCCCACAGGGCTGCTGATGTGGTTGGTTTGGCCTGTGTGGTGTGTGTATGTGTCACAGCAATGTGACAGCCTCTCCAAGTCAACACATTTACTCAGCGTTACCTTGCACATGGCTCACCTCATGTGTTTACAATGTATACCCCTGTAAGTGTCCGAGGGGTGACCTGTGGACTGAATCCAACTTTTGCCTGGAGTTGTGGAAGGAAGAGGTGGCTGCTCTATAGCAGTTTGCAATGGGAGAAGTGAACACAGCATGCTGCTGATCTCTGCAGAGTTTTGTGGAGTGCAGGACTTGGAGGCTGGCCGACTCAGCAGTGGGAATTTTTAGGGATTAAAAAACCTTTAGAAGCATGGTCCCTGGAGGGAGGCTGTTGCTGACTGGCTGGCCTTCGGAAGCACGTGTACTGACAGAAGGAAGTTGTCACTGAAGGGCTGGGGCAGCTTTAAAAGCAGTTCTCACTTATTACTATGAACAAAGAACAGTAAGTCTTTTCCTTTCTAGGAAATACTTCTAAAAACTCTTTCTAGAGCAATTAATTCTCAGTAGGATGCCTTATTTATTTAAATATAGCATGAATCAGATCAAATCACTTGAAAGGCTTTTTATTACAGCTCATTGCAGCCTTGACCTCCCAGGGCCAAGCAATCCTCCTACCTCAGCCTCCCCAGTAGCTGGGACCACAGGCACGCACCACCATGCCCAACTAATTTTTTTATTTTTTGTAGAGACAGGGTCTGACTATGTTTCCCAGGCTGACCTTAAAATCCTAGGCTCAAGAGATCCTCCCACCTCAGGAGTGTCAGAGCATTTGAACCAGAGCCACTTCATCTTGAACAGGGGCTGGGTAAAATAAGTCTGAGACCTGCTGGGCTACATTCCCAGGAGGTTAAGCATTCTTAGTCACAGGATGAGATAGGAGGTCGTCAGGACTGGTATCACAAGATAAAGGTCACAAAGACCCTGCTAATAAAACAGGATGTGGTAAAGAAGTTGGCCAAAACCCTCCAAAACCAAGATGGTGGTGGAAGTGACCTCTGGTCGTCCTCACTGCTCACTCCTCATTATGTGCTAATTACAATGCATTAGCATGCTAAAAGCCACTTCCACCAGCATCAAAACAGTTTACAGATGCCATGGCAACATCGGAAAGTCATCCTATATAGTCTAAAAGGGGGAGAAACCCTCAGTTGCAGGAATTGCCTACCCTTTCCCAGAAAACTCGTGGATAATCCACCCATTGTTTAGTATGTAATGATGAAATAACCATAAGTATATTCAGCCGAGCAGCCCATGTTGCTGCTCCTCCTATGGAGTAGTCATTCTTTTGTTATCTTACTTCTCTAGTAAACTTGCTTTCACTTTACTCTATGGATTCACTCCGAATTCTTAATTGCGCAAGATCCAGTAACTGCCTCTTGGGTTCTGGATCAGGACCCTTTCCAGTAACAAACGTGCTGGGATTACAAGCATGAGCCACTGCACCCAGCCTTAGAATCTGCATTTTTAACGAGTTTCCAGGTGATGCTGCTGTTCTAAGGACCACACTCTGAGAACTACTAGAATCCAGCATGATAGGATTTGTACTTAATTATTGGTTAAGAAAATATTTACAAAATAGGATGCTAGTGAGTCCAAAAATGCTGTAAAATGAATTTGTAGAATGGCTTATTAATCATAAACATTAGAAAAGAACCATCAACGTGTAGGTGAAATATATTTATTTCTTTTACAGATAATGGTTAGAAAGTATAAATTCCAGGATATATTGCAGTAATTCTTCCTCTCTTCTCCTCTCCTTTTCCCTATCACCTGCCTACTCCCCAGAAATTTGTGGCCTACTCCATGTTGGGTAATTTCACACCAGATATTTGTCAAGGACTCTCCTAGTTTTGTGATTCTGTATTTGTTGCAGATCCTGACTGAGCACATGAACTCTTCTAGTTAAAGTATAAGCCACGTCAACAAGCTGATGTAATTTGCAAATACAGGAGGCGAGCAAGTTTATGAAACAATTGATGAGTGGTGTTTGTGTTTCTGTATGTCTCTGTGTGTGTGAGAAAGAGAAAGAGAAAGACTGACTTGTGAAATTACCCTAAAACTGTTCCCTTTTACATCAGTTGAAGTGCTGGATACTGTCAGGCCATTCTGGTTCTTTTAAAATAAACCATTTTGCTGGAGAAATATACGCTGTCTTCAGAAGAAAAGCTGTGCTTGCTTGTGTTTGCATTGAGACATTCTGAGGGGAGGGCACTGGTTCTAAATATGTGAAAGAGAAATGAAAACACTTCCTGTGTTTCGAAAGATAACAATTTTTACAAAGAAAATTCTTACTAAAAAAATTAAAAACCAAGGTGTACTGTTATACATAAAAGGCATTCTTATGCATGATTCAGGGCCTGGAATGAATCAAGCTTCAGTACACATTGAATGAATGATGCCATTTCCCATACATTTCCAAGAGGCTTTTTATTAATGTGCTCATGTGGAAAATCCTTTCAGTAAAGAATAAAACATTCTGTTTCTCCAGATGATTAATAGCTAGTATTTATTGAGAGCTCAGTATGCTCTAGGCTCATATAATCCTCACATTAATATTATGAGGTAAGTAATAAATCATCCTTACTTTACAGGTGAGGAAGCACAGAGAGGTTAAATAATGTCCCTGTGTCACAGCTAATAGCAGGTGGAGCTAAAATTCAAGCTCAGGTAAACAAACGTCACAGATATGTGTCGAACCACTACACCCTCATCCTCCCAAACGCCTAAAGATTTGACGCCCTTAATCACTTTCTCAGCATTTGTTGTTGTTGTTGTTGTTGAGAAAAACAAAATGTGTGTAATACACTGTGTACTACAATTTAATTTTTTTATTTGCTCACTTGTTTATTGTCTGTTTCCTCTACTAGAATATAAGCTCCAAGAGGACAGGAGCTTTGTCTGTTTACTGCTGCATCCCCCAGAACCAAATTGAATGTTTAGAACCAGAAGCATTTGTTGAATTAATGAATGCATGGGTAAATTCTATCCATCAGTCAGCTTGGCAAATAAGGTCTGTTTAAGAGAATGTGGGCCAGGCGCGGTGACTCACGCCTGTAACCCCAGCATTTTGGGAGGCCGAGCCAGGTGGATCACCTGAGGTCAGGAGTTCCAGACCAGCCTGGCAAACATGGTGAAACCCCCGTCTCTACTAAGAATACAAAAATTACCTGGGCATGGTGGTAGGTGCCTACAATCCCAATCCCAGCTACTCAGGGAGCTGAGCCAGGAGAATTGGTTGAACCTGGGAGGTGGAGGCTGTAGTAAGCCGAGATCATGCCACTGCACTCCAGCCTGGGTGACAGAGCGAGACTCTGTCTCAAAAAAAAAAAAAAAAAGAATGTGTATTTTTTATTGTTCATTAATTATGCATCAAATGGTTTTTTTTTTTCTCCTGAGAGATAGGGTCTCACTATGTTGTACAGGCTGGTCTTGAACTCCTGGCCTTAGGCGATTGCCCAGTGACCTCAGTGTGCTCTTTTTAAATTGTTTTATTTATTTACTTATTTATTCTCAAGACAGAGTCTCACTTTGTTGCCCAGGCTGGAGTGCAGTGGCGTGATCTCAGCTCACTGCAACTTCCGCCTCCTAGGCTCAAGCGATTCTCCTACCTCAGCCTCTAGAGTAGCTGGGACTACAAGCGCCCACCACCATGCCTGGCTAATTTTTGTAGTTTTTCAGTAGAGATGGGGTTTCGCCGTGTTGGCCAGGCTGGTCTTAAACTCCTGACCTCAGGTATCCACTCACCTCGGACTTCCAAAGTGCTGGGATTACAGGCATAAGGCACCATGCCTAGCCTTAGTCTGCTCTTTACATATATCTTTTCTTAAATGATTCTGAGAAGTTGATAGTGCTGAAATGGCTCATATGGGAGTGGCAAGAAATTAGAAACTAATTAGAAGCTTCCTAATTAGAAACTAATATGTCAACTGGGATATCACTGAGAGGAAGAATCAGTAAATAAAATTCTCTTCAAAAGACAAATGGAGAGAATATATTGATCATATATAAAGGATTTGTATCTAGAATATATAAATAATTTCTTCGAAAAAGAAAAATATAGAACTCTATCAAATAAGTAGTCAAGAGTCATATACAGACATTTCACAATATAGAACTTACAAATGACCACGTTTCTGAAAAGTTGCTTATTCTCATATGTAATCAGGAGCATAATATTTCACATCCACTAGGCAAAAATTTACAAAGTTAGAGGATGCCACATGTGGATGACTAGACCTCCATCCTCTCTTGGTGGGAGGGTAAATTGGTGCCCTTCCTTTGGAAAATGACTTGGCATTACCTGGTGAAGCTGAACAGGCAGATCCCCAATGACTCAGCAATATTCAGATGGGGCTGTGGACCAGCAGCCCCTGGGAGGTTCTCACAAATGCAGAATCTCAGGTTCTACCATGAACCTACCGAGTGAAAACCTGCATCCCCGGGTGATCTGTGTACACACTGGAGATTGAGAAGCCCTTTCTGGAGCAGTGGCTTTCAGTTTCTAAGTGCCCATTGGAACCCCCTCCAGACTGATTAAATTGGCATCTCTAAGGGTTGCACCCCAGACATCAGCACTTGTAAATGCCTCTCAGATAATTTCAGTAGGTTGCCAAGATTAAGAACCTTCAACCAGAAGTCCCTCACGTTGTAAGATGTACGAAACTAATAGCAAAAGCCTGGAAAACAATGTCCACCAACAAAAGATTTCATAGACTGGGTGGGGTGGCTCACACCTGTAATCCCAGCACTTTGGGAGGCCAAGGTGGGTGGATCACGAGGTCAGGAGTTCAAGAGCAGCCTGGCCAAGATGGTGAAACCCTGTCTCACTAAAAATACAAAAATTAGCTGGGCATGGTGGCGCATGCTTGTAGTCCCAGCTACTTGGGACGCTGAGGCAAGAGGATTGCTTGAACCCAGGAGGCAGAGGTTGCAGTGAGCGGAGACCATGCCACTGCACTCTAGCTTGGTAGACTGAGTGAGACTCTGTCTCCAAAAAAAAAAAAGAAAAGAAGAAAACAAATGAAAAGTACAGCAGTAGGATTATACTTGCACAAAATCTTAAAGAGCAGATTATATAACATACATACATACACATACATATGTGATATATGCATATCCACATATATAGATATAAATATATCACATGCATTTTTACTTTATAGGAAAGAAAATGAGTGAGAGGAAATTCAAGATAGAGGTTATTCTGGAATACAGAAGGAAAGAGAATGTGATTGTGGGAGAACAAGAGAAAGTGAGTTTCTAAGGTCCTGGTAATATTCTATTTCAGGTTCAATAGTGGGAATATGGGTTTTTTATTCCCCCTTAAACTGTAAAAATATCTTTTATCCACTTCTTTAGATAAAATGTTAAAATTTTAATTTTTTTAAAAAAAGTTATTTAAAGGGCATCTTTCCTGCAAGTTTTTCTGAGTCCCCCTCTTAAATATAACTCAGGCTTCATCAAACATCTTTCTCTGCTCTCTTCTGAGCTGGCTCCCCTGGCCCTTGCTTTGATACCAACACAGAGAGGGTCCACTTCTTTCCCAAACTGGCTTTTTATTTTAGGGACCCTGACCCCCTCCAGGTCCCATCCTGGAATGTGCTGGAGGGGCTCAGAAGCCACCTGTGCCTCACAGATCTATCTGCAGGGCACGTGGGAGCCTGAAGATGGGAGGTCTGGCAGGGTGGGATTCAGACAGAAGACAGTATCTGTGTAGGTCTGGAGGCCCTGGGCCCATCTCCACCCACACCCAGACAGAACCAGACAGGGCCAGGTGTGAACAAGCTGGGGCCAGCCAAATGGTAAATCATTTAGCAGCAGAGTAATGATTTTAAGTAACAACCTAGTGAGGGCACAGACAGGGTAAACTGTCTTACCCAAGAGTTTTCAAAGTGTTTTCTGTTTTGTTCTAAACCCAGACCTCGCCCATCCATTTAATGAGAAGGTCCAAGCCTCCATTACTTCTTGCAAGGCATTTATTTATACCTACAGAATTTCACCTGATCCTTACTTGACTGTTTGGTCAAGGAATTACTACCATTTCAGAGATAAGGCACAGGCCCAAAGCTGTTAAGGGATTTGCCCAAGGTCACACGGTTCCCACGGCACAAAAACTCCCAGCTAGACCTGCTGTCTCTGCATCCAGGACTCCTTCACTGTCTTGTCTTCTTCTGGGCTTGTAAAGGCTTCTATACTCCACTCTGGTACAACCAGAGACCCCTCCTTACTCAAAGTGTTCTAACAAGCTCGTGCCTCTCCCTAGGATTGACTATGGGATAAATCCAAGCTCCTTAACCTCTCCATAATCTTCTCTCACAGTTCTCAGAGGCCAAAAACATTGATTTTTAAAGAACCTGTAAAAACCATCTAGTTCTATGTTCTTAATCTTTCAGAATCATTGATTCCTTCCACTGGAACTGTGGATTTCCTCCCCAGAAAAATGCCCATACATACAGGCATCCAAAGTATGGCATGCAGTTTCAAAGGGGGTCATAGATCCCAAGACTCCTGTTAAGAATTGCAGATTAGCCCGTCAATGACAGACCGGATAAAGAAAACTTGATACATGTACACCACGGACTACTATGCAGCCATAAAAAGGAAGAAGATCATATCCTTTGCAGGGACATGGATGAAGCTAGAAGCCATTATCCTCAGCAAACTAACGCAGGAACAGAAAACCAGACACTGTACATTCTTGCTTATAAGTGGTAGCTGAACAATGAGAACACATGGACGCAGAGAGGGGAACAACACACACTGGGGCCTGTCAGGGGAGGGTGGCGGGGAAGGGGGAGCATTAGAAAAAAGAGCTAATGCATGCTGGGCTTAATCCCTAGGTGATGGGTTGATAGGTGCAGCAAACCACCATGACACACATTTACCAATGTAACAAACCTGCACATTCTGCACATGTACTCCAGAACTTAAAAAGTGAAAAAAAATTTTTTTTTTAAGAATTACAGATTAAATATGGTGGTTCCTCAAAAATTAAACATAGAATTACCATATGATCCAGCAATTCTATTTCTGGGTATATACCCCAAAGAATTGAAAGCAGAGTCTCAGACATATTTGCACACCCATGTTCATAGCAGCACTATTCATAATAGCCAAAAGGTGTAAATAACCCGAATGTTCATCAACAGATGAATGGATAAAGAAAATATGGTTGATATGGTTTGGCTCTGTGTCCCCACCCACATCTCATCTTGTAGCTCCCATAATTCCCACATGTTGTTGGAGGGACCCAGTGGGAGATGATTGAATCATGGGAACTGGTCTTTCCCGTGCTATTCTTGTGATAGTGAATGGGTCTCACAAGATCCCATGATTTTAAAAACAGGAGTTACTCCGCACAAGCTCTCTCTTTACCTGCTGCCAACCATGTATGATGTGACTTGCTCTTCTCGCCTCTCGCCATGATTGTGAGGCCTCCCCAGCCCTGTGGAGCTCTAAGTCCAATAAACCTCTTTCTTTTGTAAATTGCCCAGTCTCTGTTATGTATTTGTCAGCAGCATGAAAATGGACTAATACAATGGTATATACATACAATGGAAACTTATTCAGCCTTAAAAAGGAACAAAATCTACCTTGAGGACGTTATGCTAAGTGAATAGGCCAGACGCAAAAGGACAAGTACACTTAATGATTCCACATATATGAGATACCTAGAGTGGTCAAATTTATAGAGACAGAAAGTAGAATGGTGGATGCCAGGGGCTTGGGTGATGGGGAAATGGGGAGTTAGTGCTGCTTAGTGGGTACACAGTTTCAGTTTGGGATGATGAAAAAGTTCTAGAGATGGATAGTGGTGATGGTTGCACAACAATGTGAATGCACTTAATGCCCCTGAACTGGCACACCTAAAAAAGGTTTAAAAGGTAGATTGTATGTTATGTATGTCTTACCATACACACATAGAAGAACTGCAGGTGAAATGGACCCCTTACTTCACACATGAGGATTCTGAGGCCCAGGCAGTGGTCAAGGCCTCTGGCTGAAAAGGAACAGGGTCAGGAGCAGGTGGGCCTCCTGCACCAGGGCCGGCCCTCTGCCTGGAACCCATCCAGCAGGGCAAGGTCCAGGCAAGTTCCAATGGGAAATGCCTGTGTCTCCTGCTGCAATCCTAGTGGGCAAAGCCTCACGTGGAAGCATTAGAGCTGGACAGAGTGAAATGCGGTATTTATTTGCACTTCATTTATTGGCTGCATAACCCTCACACACAGGGGGAAGTGATTTACCCCAATACTTGTTCTCTTTAGTAAAAGCAGCATTTTCTGGGGGAGTTAGGTAGTGCCATCCAGTGGTGTTCCAGAACAAATTATGATAACAAAAGCTCTTACTGATACCATTTTATATAACAACTTCTTCACATGAATCCTGAAGAATGGGTTGGGACATTCCTCTTTGTAAAGGTGTATTAAGGAGACACTTAGAGGGCCAGGTGTGGTGGCTCATGCCTGTAATCACAGCACTTTGGGAGGCCGAGGTGGGAGGATCACTTGAGGCCAGGAGTTTGAGACCAGCCTGGGCAACATAGTGAGATTACGAAAAATAAAAAAATTAGCTGGGTGTGATGGCACATACCTGTGGTCCCAGCTACATGTGAGGCTGGGGCATGAGGATTGCTTGTGAGCCCAAGAGTTTGAGGCTGCAGTGAACTATGATTGTGCTACTGTGCTTCAGCCTGGGTGACAGAGCAAGACCCTATCTCTTAAAAAAAAAAAAAAAAAAAAAAAAAAATTTAAGATTTTCAAGACACATTGTTATGTGATAAAAGTGAATACCAAATAGTTCATGTGTATGACTGCCCCCCACTGCTTCCTGCACCTCCTCCACACCCCCAAACTTGGACAAACAGCTGGCTATGTACCAAAATGTTAACAGGCACATTTCTGTTGATGAGATTCAATTGCCTCTCTGTCTCTTTTTTTTTTTTTTTTTTTTCTTTTAAGAGGCAGAGTCTCACTCTGTCACCCAGGCTGGAGTGCAGTGGTGTGATCATAGCTCACTGCAGTTTCGAACTTCGGGGCTCAAGTGATCCTCTGGCCTCAGCCTCCTGAGCAGCTGGGATTACAGGTGTGAGCCACCATGCCTACCTCTTGAAAATATTTTCATGTCACTGAATACTATTCTATGGCATTATCTTTTATGGTTGCAGAGTAATTCGTTGTTTAAACACAATAATTAAAACCCTATGGATGAAAACAGATTGTTTGCGAGCTTTCACTGTTACTAAGAGTAGAGCAGTAATTATCCCATATAATTCTAGCTCATCTTGATTATTTCCTAAGGCTAAATTCCTAGAAACAATTAGTTACATTAAGTGACTGAACATTGTTAGGATTTTGAGTCAAGGTGTACTTTAGAAAGTTTGTACCTATGTGATATATAAAGTTAGCAGTGTAATTTTAGAGAACCCATTTATCTACACCCTCACCACCAATGGGTATTATATTTTAAATATTTATACCAAGTTCATTGTTTAAAATGGAATTTTACTATTTAAATCTGTAGTTATTTGCTATATTTGATTATTTAATTAAATCTATATGATTATTAAAGACAACAATCTCTTATGAACAGTCTCTTTGTGTCCTGTGCTCTTTCACACATGGAGTGTCTCAATCATTGTATAACTAAGTATATTTTTACATTATCTATCATACGCTTTGTAATGTTTTACCCCAAATTTGTCATTAGAGTATGCTATTCTTAATATGAAAGTTTTACATTTTAAATAAATCAAATCTAAAAATTTATTTCTTTGAGGTTTCAAGATTCATTTTGTCACCAATTATTTTATTAATCTGTTAATTCTAAATCATCTTTCAATTGTTTCTCTTGGGTGATACTACATGAAATATACATATCTCATTCTTTTTTCCTTTTTTAAAACCATTTTATTTTATTTTACTTTATTTATTTTTTGAGACAGGGTCAGCCTCTGTCACCCAGGCTGGAGTGCAGTGGTGCAATTTTGGCTCACTGCAACCTCCCAGGTTCAAGACATCCTCCCAAGTAGCTGGGATTACAGGCTTGTGCCACCATGCCCAGATAAATTTTTCTTGTCTTAATACATGGCTATAACTTCTGGAATTATATGAACCACAAATAAACTATTTATATTAATGATAATATAAAAATTATTAAGTATATTAATGATAACTGCGAAGTGCAGGGGAGTACAAAATATGGAGACAGCACTTGGGAGGGCATTAACCTAGAATCGGGTGTCAGGCAAGGCTTTCTACACTACAGAATTGGAAGGATGGAGGCTTTTGAATCTTGAAATTTCTCAGATGGAATTCTTTACTCTGGTAAGGTATTTATCTCCATCTTTTTCATCTTCAATTATTCTGGCTATTTTTGGCCCTTTGTTCTTCCATACAAATTTCAGAATCACACATTTCTAGAATCAGGGTCCAGAAATAAGCCTGTTGGGATGTTGATTGGAATCATATTAACCCCACAGATCTATTTTGGAAGCACTGATATATTTAAATAGTGAGACCTCTTTTCCATAAACATGGTATATCTCTAATTTAGGCGTTCTTTAATGTCTTTCAAAAATAACTTTTTCTCCTGAACGTGTCTTGTACATGGTGTGTTAGTCTTAGGTATTTAATGTTTTTTAGTACTATTGTAAGTGGCATTTTTCTTTTCTAAGACTTATTAAATATTTTTCCTGATTTATGGAAATAAGGTAGATTTTTGTATGTTGATTTTGTGTCTAGCAACTTAAACTCTTATTAAATCTAATAATTTATAGATACTGTCAGGTTTTCTACATAGACAATCATAACCCAAAAATAATAGTTTTCTTCATTTATTTTTATAATTTTTATTAAGGTATACTTTACATATAAAATTGATAGATTTTATATGTACATTTTAATGATTTTTTGACAAGCGTGAGTTGTGCAACCATCACAATAGTTTGGATTTAGAGCATATTCACTGCCTCTTCTTTTCCACGTCTTACATCTTTTTACCTTTTTTGACCCTACTGAACTTGCTAGAATTTTTTGTGTAACTTCGAAGACAGTGAGGGTAGTGGATGTTATCTTTAATTTCCAATCTAAAGTAGCATAATGCTTCTGATGTTTTGCCTCTTGGTATAACTCTTATTATGTTTGGCGATAATCTCTCTACATAAAAGTTTCCTCCTATTCCTTAATAAGAGCTTTATTTTTTTTTTTTTTCTAACTTAAATGGGACATTGAATTCCATAAAAGGTTTTCTCTGTGTCTGTTGAAATGATCCTAAGAATTTGTCATAAAAGAGGATCGTTTCCAAGCAGATCTTCTGCCTTGGAGGGTGCTCTAGGTTTTGTTCACTGCTCTGAGACTCACCAGACTGGAAAACCAGTGTTCAGAATAAACCAGTCCAGCAAATTCCCTCAAAGAGAAAATTAGTTTCAGTGCTCCTCCTCCTCCCTGTCAGTTCTTATCTTTACTTTGCATTTGGCCTGCACGCAGGTCTTATTTTCTTGACAGTTTATGCATCTGTTTAGATTTTTACCATTTAATTCAGTAGTGTTAGTTGTTTTCAATGGAAGGGGTGGTTTACATCTCAGGACTATCACAAAGCAGAAAACAGAAGTCACGAGATCTTCTAGGTTCATTATTGCACTGAGTATGTTTTCTGTGTTACTATTGTGAGGTCTGTTGGCCATGAAACTTCCTAACTAGTTACTACTGGTAAACAGAAAGTAACATAATCTCCTAATGTGTTTGTATAACTCTAATTTGATCATGCTATATTGTTTTTTTGATAGAGGACTGATTTTGCAGTATTTTGTTTAGCACTTTTGCCTCTGTATGTGAGCTCCACTTTAGTCTCTGAGTATGAATGGATATGTGCATGCACGCACCTTTGGAACTGTTAATATACTACGAAATTGTTTCTTAATAGTCTGAAGGAATTTACTCTTATAACTGCCTGGGCGTACTATACTTTTTTGAAGATAATTTGGTGCTTGCTTTCCCCTAGTTCTTCAAATGTTACTGTTCTATTTTCTTTTGAGAGCTTCATCTTGATCAAGTAGCTCTGTTGTCAGTAGTGCAACTTAGAGTGTTTTATAAAGCACAAAATGCCGGGTGTGGAGACTCAATCTGTTATCCCAGCACTTTGTGAGGCCAAGGCAGGAGGATCGCTTGAGGCCAGGAGTTTGAGACCAGCCTGGGCAACATGGCGAAACCCTGTCTCTACAAAAAACATAAAGATTAGCTAGGCACGGTAGCTAATTTGGGAGGCTGAGATGGGAGGATTGGGAGGTCGAGGCTGCAGTGAGCCATGATCACATCACTGCATTCCAGCCTGGGCAACAGAGTGAACCCTGTGTCAAAAATAAAGCAAAAAATGGACAGTATTTGCATAGCCATGATTTCACGTAATGACTATGTGCCCTAAGTGTGGTCAACAAGGGGGAAAAATGCATCAGAGGCCCAGAGAAATTAGGGAACAAGGTCAAAATCACCCAGCTTGGATACGAAGACAGGTTAGATATGGTCCTAATCCTCTCTCTGAAAAGGCTCACCTGAAAAAGACTAGAACAGACAGACCCTCCTCATGTGTTTGCACTTTCAAGTCCTAGTTCTAAGAAAGGGCAGTAGCAGGTACCTACAGAAAGGGGAGCACTGAGAGAGGGGGCATTCAATTTTCAACTTGAACCCAAGATGATCCCTCAAATCAAGAAGACACACCCTGCCCTGTTCTGTGCAGGCTAATTCACTTTTGATCATTTCCTGAAGTAATCAAGGCCCCCGAAGTCTATAGACTCTATATTCCTCCTCCACACATCAAGGGTCAGAGAAATGTTCCCAAAAAGAGTATTTTGACAATTCATTTGCCCTTTCAAACCTTTGATTCTCACATTCAAAATTGTCTTGAACAAGAGTGCTAACAGGTTTTTTTGTTTTTTAAACCATAGACTCTATTTTGAGACAGTAGCAATCATTCCATTCTTGTTTTCAAAGGATGCAACCATGATTTAAATTAGGATTTGAGATTTTCCTGCAATTATGAGTGATCCAAAACTGTATTACTCTGCTTAATTTTAGGGATCACAAAGCGTAATAATAATCAACAGAATGAATAATAATATGGTCACAATATCTCGCTCTGAATGTTACTTCTAGGCCTTTAATAGTTATAAACGGATTTCCACAAGTGTAAGACATGAATTCATATATTAGAAATAATGCATATACCTTCTCTATACTTTGCAAGGACTTCAGGTAGCCACTTGATTTTTCCTTCTTGACTAGGGAGAAATAGTAAGGCACTGAGAGAGGAGACGCTACCCCACTTAGTGGAAGACGAACACCTGGAATCCGGCCCCAGGTCTGAATGGAGAACAGCTCTAGAAAAAGCCTGCAGCTCAGAAGGGGTATCTCTCAGAAGCCAACAGAGAAGTTTTCTCCCTGGGATTCTCACTGTTACCACACATGCAATTCTCAGAGGAATGCTGTTCCCATGCCAAACCCTGGCAAAAAGTGGAGAAACACCCCTCCTCAGTTTTGGGAAAGCACGAGCTGCTTCCAGTGGATACAAACCATCCACATCAAGTGACAAAACCAATGAAGCAAAAGGCTTTGCCACCTTAGTTTCTGTTATTGTCAATTTATCATTTCCTGATATTTGGCTGATGAAAGGAAATTTACTAGATAGTTTAGAAGAAAACAGGGGGGTAATGATTACAGAAGATGCAAGCAGCAGACAAATAGCATCAGAAATCAGGTCTTTGGCAACCCTGGCCCGCTGCTCTCTGGCCCCAAAGGCAGGTCATTGCTTGTGCTTTTTTCCCACCTAGGTCTCCCAGACTTCTGGGACAGGCATCACCACTGGAGATATGCTGATGGCCCCTCAAGTGAGCCAGCCCCACCCACCTGATTCAAGATCAGGAAGTAGTCTGCATATGCATGTGTGCACACATTCACACGTGCACACTCCAATGTCCTCACACCTTCCTGACCACCACTTCCTCCTAATGCACCCTCAAGAGAGTATGTTCCAAGAGTTGGAAACTAGCATCCCTCAGTTGCTCTTTTCTGCTCAGGTGGTCAAACGGCTGAAAACTATGGAACACACCTGTTCCAGGCTTCCCAACAAAAGAGGCACTGTCCTTCCTCTGAGCCAGGTCACAATGAGGTCACCTTCATCAGTTTTGTTTCATAGCCAGAATCCACTGCATCCTCTAGTTAGATATTATCTGCACTTTACTGCTATATGCTTTATATCTTGGCTTCTTCCAAAAGTAATCTAAAGCCTTTTATAGAACAAAACCATATACCTTGAGAAAGGTGGTGCGGTTTGAAAGCCCCAAGGGTTTCTTCTTATATTAAGACAAAAAGTTGTTTTCTTATTCACTATTTTCTTTGATGGAGAAATGAAGAAAAAAACTGCACAAGCCCACACATTCTGATCCATGCATCCTTTATTCCATTACCAACCACTGTGCTGCATCCAAGCAACAGTACACAAACTGGCAATCAACCGCAGTCCAGTTGTACAACGATCTGAGGCTTATAGTACATTTAAGGCTTTTAAATTTGGAAAAAAAATTAAAACCAAAGAACCCCCAAATCCAAACCCCTAACCAATACAAGTAGTATAGCAATGTTAAGCATCTTCTATTTCTGATGCTTATTTGGCGCAACTCCAGTGTCAAAACCCAAATAATTCCTAAACTAAAAAGATTAGTTTAGTGAAATTTTAATTACATAAATTCTTCAAAGCATAAACTTGGAATTTTTGTCTTGGAAATGTTATAAAATTTTTAATAGCAAAACATAGGAATAAAAACATATTAACAAAATGTATTCAATCATTTACATTACAAACAAGGAATTTGCAGTTCATTGTTGTAGCCTGACAAAAGAAATCATATCTACCATTAAGAATCTATGCACAATGTGATTGCAAATATGTACAGTACTTTAAAAAAGCCTACAAGGAGGACTTTACATAAGGAAAGTCGGCTAGGCTCTTTGTTAAACCAACCGGACAATCAAAATATTAAAACTCTGTTGGCTAGTAATAAATTTACACTTAAAAAAACCCCTAGTTTCTTTCTGTTTAAGAATAATCCAGTTATATTTATATGGTTACAGTTGATGAAGCTGTACATGATAGTTCCAGTGAATTACCCTTCAGTTCATTTGTCCAGGGAAAGATCAGCATGTTAACAAAAAATAATAAAGGAATTTTCACCACACTAGCTTTCCAGTTACACTATCACAGCTTCACAAATGGATTGAACCCATGGATCCAGTGGCAGAAAGAGAGCTGCATGTCAAATACTGAGAACATTGGTGGAGACAGAGACAGGGGCGAGTTCTGCATGAATGTCAGAAATGATGGGAAAGGTTGAGAAACAGATGCGAGGCTACTTTATACAGCACTAGAAAATTGTCCTTACATTCAGCTCTCATTCCCATTCCTGCAAGGTAATGAAGCTGGGAATCACGACCGTTCAGTTTAACGTGTTGTGTGAATTAGCAGAACAACCTCTAGATACAAAAGACTGAGATTTCATCAGCTCTTTGATTAGAACACCCTAAAGGTTGGGCACTTCTTCATGGTTATCAAGCCTTTACAGCTACCCAGTTAAAGCATGTGCAAAACAGAGGACTCTTCTGTTCACAGTAAATGAGGTAAGATCAAGTTGTTGTCTTCAGGAATTAGGAAGTTCGTGAGATATGAACTGTTTTAGTCTTTCTAGGTATTGTGCATAAAGCTCTATGTCATTATGCCCAGCCCCTTCAACCCAGAGGGGCTCTACGGCTCGGGGACAGCGCTCGTACATCGCTAGGCCATGGGAGAAATCGATGACTTCATCTTCCGTACCGTGAATGACCAACACAGGAGAAGTGACTTTAGATATCTTGTCAATGCTGCAAAACGGAAAGGGGGGAGGCAGAAAAAGAACTCTATTAGTTATGCTCACAGATAATACACATCACATTTAATGATGATAAGTCAATAAATCTCCACAGGCAGGGAAATAACACCGTGGGTTTTTTTTTTTTTTAAATTAAGAACTTTATCTTTTAAAGCAGTTTTAGGTTCACAGCAAAATTGAGAGGAAGGTACAGAGATTTCCCAGATAACTCCTTGTCCCCACACATGCACAGCCTCCCCCATTATCAATATCCCCTACCACAGCAGTACATTTGATGAACCTACATTAACATATCATAACAGTTTGGCTTTTTCTTGCTTTATTTTTTTTTCTGGTAATTTACTTTTTTTTCTTAAATCAACTTTGCATTTTAGAGTAATTTTGAACTTGCAGGAAGTGTATACAAAAATCAGCCGGGCCATGGTGGCGCATGCCTGCAATCTCAAGCTACTCAGAGGACTGAGGTAGGAGGATTGCTTGAACTGGGAGCGGGAGGTTGCAGTGAGCTGAGATGGCGCCACTACACTCCAGCCTGGGCAACAGACTGAGACTGTCTCAAAAAAAAAAAAAAAGAAAGAAAAGAAAGATAATACAGTCCCCCTACATACTCCTAACCCATTTCCTATAAGGTTAACATTGTACATTACCGTGATACATCTGTCAAAACTAAAACACCCACCTTGGCGCATTACTATGAACTAAACTCCAGACTTTATTTGGATTTCACTAGTTTTTCCACTAATGTCCTTTTTCTGTTCCAGGATCCAAACAAGAATAGCACACTGCATTTGGCTGTTGTATTTGTTAAAGTATTTTATTAAAGACAGAACTCTTCAGAGCATCAGACTAGCAAACCAGTAACTACTATTTTCTACATATTAATTTTTATATTATTTTTATATTTTTTAATATTTATATATTATTTTATGTATTATTTTTCAAGAGAATTTTAAAAAGGGCCAGAACTTAACATATCAAATGAATGTCTCTTTGGAAAGCTGGACACTTAATCTGCTGCCACTCAAGTCTTCAGAATTCTGTTTTGAGAGCTACCATCAGATTTGACTCAAAGATACACACCCCACTTCATAAAAGCAAGCGCCTCATTTTAAAAAATAACAACTGTACTATTTAGCTTGAAAACTTAATGTAATGCCTAGATTTTATTCCAAATGACTTCTCTACAAAAACCAAATCTACTCTTAAAGGATGAATATTTGAGGATCTTTAAAATAATATGCTTCAGGCTGTGAAAGCACATCCCAAAGAGGAATCCAAAAAACTTCAAGCATTGGTTGAGCTGGGTGTGTAGGAGACTTCTCTGATGGGGATAACAGTCATTTCATCCACAAAGAAACCAAGAGAAATGGCTCTCTCTCCATTCTGTCCTGCCAAAGGGTCTCTTATAGTTTACTTTTCTTTCCATATTTGATCCTAGTCGAAGTTACAAAAGGATACCAATTTGTACTATTTGTGGGAATCTTTTTGTTAAAAAGTAACAGCTAACATTTTTTAAACATTTACCATAGCCAGGTGCTTTGCACTTAACACACAAAATCTCATTTAATATTCAATGAAACAGAGTGAGAAAGGAAGGACCACCTCTGTTTTAATCAAGGAGGAGACTGAAGCTCAGAGAGATTATTAAATAACAGGAATGAGGTCGTGGAGATAATAAAGAGCTCTAACATCAATTACATATTCCAAAGATCTACAAACAACTGTCATCTAGCCTTTATTAAAAACTTAGGGAGCCGCGGACCACTTCAAGACATCCCAGAAAGATTGCAAAACCTCATCAGCCATGTAATTTGCAAAGATCAGAGCCACTGTGGCAGTATTCAATTATACACATTAGAAATCTTATTTGGAAACCTGTTTTCCCCCTATATTTAATTTTAAAGTGACTTCCTTTAAGAGAGTTCAATTATACTCAATTAAAAAGATATTTACTCAACAGTTACAATGGGCCTGGGACTATGCTCCACACTGCACAGTTTAAGAGACTCTCCACTGCCTGGAGGGTATATTGAAAGTTGAATGCCATCATCTCATCCCAAGTGTAAAGGAGGTTAAAAAAAAAAAAAAAAAAAAACTATAAATGAAATAATAATCTGGATTCCTTTTCCTTTTTTAAAATTTGTTTTAATATGAAAAGGAAATATGAAAGTATCCTCCTTTAAGGAGAGGGACACACGATTCTGCCACTTGGCAGCAATGGACATATTAAGAAAATGCTTACCAAATTCAAATTCAATTCATGATGAAAGTCAATGCAACCATTATGGTTTGAAATCTATCATATTAATAATTTACGGCATTACCTATGAGGATTTGTCTCATTTGTTGTCTCCAATCACTAGCCTTTTAAAAAAATTTTTTAAGAGACAGGGTCTTGCTCTGTTGCCCAAGCTGGAGTGCAGTAGTGTAATCCTAGCTCAATGCCATCTCAAAGTCCTGGACTCAAGCAATCTTCCCACCCCAGCCTCCTGAGGAGCTGGGACTATAGATGTGCACCACTATGGCTGGCTAACTTTTTAATTTTTTCTGTAGTGACAGGATCCTGTGGTGTTTCCCAGGTTGGTCTTGTACTCCTGGCCTCAAGTGATACTCTGGCCTTGGCCTCAAAAAGTGCTGGCAGTACACGTGTAAGCCACTGTGCCTGTCCTCCAATTACTGACCTTAATTCAATAAATTACTTAACCTCTCATTTCCTCATCTGTAAAATGAGCACAGTAATTGGACAAACATCTTTATTTATTTATTTTTTTGGAGACAGAGTCTTGCTGTGTCACCTAGGTTGGAGTGAAGTGGCGTGATCTGGGCTCACTGCAACCTCCGTCTCCTGGGTTCAAGCGATTCTCATGCCTCAGCCTCCCAGTAGCTGGGATTACAGGCATACACCACCAAGCTCATCTAATTTTTTTTTTTTTTTTTTTTTTTTTTAGTAGAGACAGGGCTTTGCCATGCTTCCCAGGCTGGTTTCGAACTCCTGAATTCAGCCAATCCGCCCTCCTTGGCCTCCCAAAGTGCTGCGATTACAGGCATGAGCAACCGTGCTCGGCTGACAAACTTCTTAAGACTCTTATAAAGATGAAGGGGACCATGAACATGAAATGCATAGCCCAATACCTGCTATACCAGATAAACTCAGATAAGATTAGTTGCTAATTTGTTATTAATCATTTGCAATTTGTTGGCATGGCTGTATTTTAAGGTACATGCCAATTTAAGAGCCAGGGGGAAAAAATAAAACAAAAAACACCTATTAGTTTTGTTGCTAGGGTAACTCCCAGCATTGCTTCCCACAAACATGCTAAGTATCTGTCTTTCAGCAAACTGGCCTCTCATTACCAATTCAGCACAACTAAGGCCACATTTGAGAGGCACATTAGCCGTACTTAGCATTCCCAGCCACGCCACTAGAAATTTGCAGTGCAACTTTCCCATGAAGCTGAATCTCATTGAATCCTGGTACAAACTGCACAAAACTGAAGTTCACCCAAGGTGTTAACAGAAGGTTCCTTTCTGTGAAAGGAGCCAGTCTGTATAATAGATGTTTATGTAACCAAATGATGATCTTTTTTTTTTTTTTTTTCCAGTAATAGCAGGATGAAAGCAATTAACAGGTCAATCAAAAACCCTAAAACTGTGTTTTCTTTCTGCTGGGGTTTTTCTATAAAATGGCAACATGAGCTGGGCCAGTCCTGGGGTAACTATCCTAGGCCGCTTTAGCAAGGACCGTGGGAAAAGCTTAAGGGGCAAAATATTTTGTATTAAAAAACTTTCCTCATGCAGGCAACTCTGCAGGGGTGAGATCTTCTGGTCAAAGTGGTAGAGCAGAATAGGGGGTGGCAGGTGAGCTTGTTCATTTATACCATTCCTGTGGCTATTTACCGAAGATCAAAGCCTGGCTTGTCAACTAACTCACTTTGCCTTTATTCTTCTATTTACAAAGATTAACTGAGCATGGTACCTTTTCCCTTACCTGTACTATCCAACTGAAAAAATAAGATAAATTTCAAAACTGTGCTTGCTTGAAGTTTTTGAGCATCTACACCACTAGTTACCCCATCACACATATTGTATACAGCTCATAATTCAATAAGATGTCTCTGAATGAATGAGTGCTGAACTGTAAGTTCCTTTAGGATGTATGGGTGCTGTTAAAAATTCTGTGTATCAGAGCTGAATCAATTAACCCTAGGTGTCAGTATACTCAAGGTCCTTATACATCATCTGGGAGATTTTCACTAGTGAGTCAGGCCTGGGAGGATAAAATCTCTGGATAGTGTGTGTCATATTTGCTTCCACATGCCCTGTGGCACCCAGCACAGGGTCTGACGTATGGCTCCATTCAATAAATATTTACACAGCTAATGGGAGCATCAGATGTGAACACGGCCACTGGCTGACTTACCACTTGTTGGACAAGCATGAACTTACCTGGGGAAAGCATCAAAGCAGTATGTTTTTCTGGTATCCGGAAAAGCCACACGCAAACCAGACATCAGAGGGGAATGGAGAATTACCGCTGCGCATTCATACCTCGAGGCCAAGTCTACCGTGGGGACAGTCCCAATGCTCTGACCATAGAGGATAATGTTCTCGGGACTCACGCCATACCTCGAGAAATCAGAGGTTGTATGCCATTAACTAAGGTATGAAGAAAGAGATAAAGAGACAGAGAAATCCGTATCTTAAACCCATGAAACTCCCACATTCACCAGCTTAAAACCATATCATCTAACTTGTATACTTTAATTTAAGATGAATGTGAGCTTGAGAAAAACAAATGTTAGAGGCCTGTTTTGGTACTAAGTGACTATGATTCTGTCTTCCACAACATTTGCAAAAAACAATAAACATGATATTATTTTTCTGGCTAATTAAATATATGCTTTATAAATTTCATTTCAGTAGCTACAGAGATGGTCATCTGATTTCCTATTATTCTCCCTTTATATTTTCTTTGCTAATCATAAACATACTTCTGAAGTAAAAACAAAAGCAGTTTTGGCAAATTGCAATATTAAAAACTCGAAGCAAAGTTTTCATGATACAAAATATATTAACGCTTATCAGAAAAAGATTTACTCGGAGACAATTAATTTGAAGACAATTATATTTTCTTTAGTCTCTCTCAGGGTTAAACCCTTCCAAGTCTTTCAATCCATCAGTGGGTTCCGATCCATTCTCTTCAAATTGTTAGCTAAGTAAAGGGCTGTGTGGAATACAGGCTTCATTTCCCAGCCTCCCTTGCAGCCTGGTGTGTACAGAGACCTAAGTTCCAGCCAACTGCATGTCAGCAGAAGTGACATGAGCAACCCCCAGGCCATGCTTTAAAGCAAATGGTGTGCTTTTGCCATCCCTTCCGCCTTCCTGGAGATGGCAAGTAGATCACAGTGAGCCACCTCAGCCCATGCAGAAAGATGCGGCACCCTAGATATGGTGGCAGAATAAAATAGAAGGAACCCGGGAAAATACATGCTCTCTTACTATCCTACAAAGGATATCCAGAATATCTAAAGAGTGCTTAGAAATGAAAAAGAAAAAGACAAACAGGTGAAAGAAATGAAGATGAATGCCTAATACACACATAGAAAGATGTGAAATTTCACTAGAACATGAAGATGCAAATTAAATCCATGAGTTATTATTGTATACCCAAACGACAGGCAAAAATGAAGAAGCCAGACAATGTTGAAAGATGGCAAGGACATAGAAAAGTGGAACGCTGTTACTTTGTAAATTAGTACAAGCACTTGGGAAAACAATTCAACATTATCTGGAAAAGTTGAAGCCAGTGGGCCAACAATTCTCCTTTTCGGGATAAATACGTATTGTAGCTTACAGGACAATATGAAATGCTTTCTGATAACAGCCTTCAGTGAAAAGAACTATCAATCCACAGCTGATGGAAATGGCAGGATTTCAGCCCAACTTCCTCCCCTCCAAGCTCCATGAAACTCCATGGAAAAATGGAGGCCCTAAAGAACGAATTCAGGGCATTGGAATGTGCTTTATGCACAGCACCACACCTGGGCCATGCCATGAAGACAGGAATTAAACACATGGAGGTAAGAATGACTTTCTATGGGAGATGTGCAACACGTACCCAATGCAGCAGCAGGAAAGAAACGAGCTGGCCGGCAGGGGATGTGCTAGGATAGCGTGAATTGGAAACTAAAGGGTTATGGGCTGTCCTGGAGATGAGGGCCATTGGAGTGTCCAAGGGCGAGGTGACAATGGCAGGCAGGAGATGACAGCATGAAAAGGAAGCTGGGAGATCCAGCAGGGGACTATTAAGAATCATGCAGAAGACAGGAAATAAAAGATTGTAACAAAAACAGCATCCATCCTCCATTTCTAAAGTGAAATGTCTGTGTGGTCCTGCAAGTTGACACCATCCAATAAGACGGTGTCTATGGAAGAGGCTCCCAGATGCGGGTTTTGCCTGGCATTCTTGCCTGGGGCTTCCTTCCCGTTGGCGTAACAGGTTATTAAAAAATGGTCAGCACGGGCAGTTTTGGTGGGGAGGTTTGAGGAAACAACTGACAGAGCAGCATCCTGTGCCCAAATCCACATCAGCGACCACGGATTGACAAACACAGAGCACCCTCCACGAGGACTAAATGGGCAGAGGGGTCAGAAAGGAACACTGTTCTCACGTCTCAATGCTGAAGGTAAGCTGTCCCAGGGATCTCCCCAGCAGCAACTGCCACCAAGATCCTTCTTTCACGGACTGGGAGAGCCGTTTCAGCAGGAGTTTTTCATCTAAAGTCCAGGGAGTCTTTGGGGAGAGCATAAATAACATCAGGGGTTTTCTCCTCCCTCCACAATTTTCACCAGATTTTCAAAGTGGTCTATGACCCCAAAAAGCGTATGGACCATGAGATACTGCATTACAGGGAGTCTGCAGGCACACAGAGAGAGAGCGAGCCTCCAATTTCTACATTTGGGGATGAGTTCTTTCCACAATGACCACTCTTGTGGACAGGCCATTCATTTTGCTATCAATTGTTTTCAAAAATCATAAATCAAAGAAAATATAAGAGGAGGAGAGAAGTGAAAACTGAAGGCAGTTAATAAATGATGCACAGAAGACTAAGAGATGATCAATACTGAATATCAAAAATAAAGTAAAAGACTTCCAGGTAAAAATGGCAACCAGACTAGCCCTTACCTTCTTTGATAAAATCTGGTCTGAGACGATTATATAGGATAACATTATCACAGTTATGAGGAAGTTTTAATTTTACTTCTTATGACGAGTCCAACATATCTTTTCAAAATCCTGTCTTCTATATAACACGCCATGGGACTTTACAAGCTCAGAGGTTGCACTGAATAAAGGAAGGAACAGGCACAGACCCAAGAGGCATAGCCCAGGAGACGAGGCAGAGGGAAGCACCCTGGCCATCACGCAGGCAGCTCTTTCTCCTGTCAATGTCCTGGACCAGCCATCCTCAGAGATCACGGCCTTCTTTAAATGCCTTCTGGAGAAGCTAGAGCTATTGTGCTTGAGGACACTCAGTTCCTAGCCTTCGGGTCTCAGCACTAGGACACACCCAGTACCAGTCTCTACAAAGCCCACCTCTGATTCTAATGGACTCACATCCTTCGTGACAACCAACTCAAAGTTTCACTGAAAAATGTCACCAAGTAAAACACAAAAAGCACTAGTCATAAAGAAAAAAACAAGACAGAAAGTATTACATTAAAATCAAGAACTTCCGGTCATCAGAAGACACCCATAAGGAAGTAAAAGGGCAAACCACCAAGTGGGAAAAGATACTTGCCACAGAGTCTAGATCTAGCATATATAAATAACTACTACAAATCAGTAAGACAACTGACTAAACAAGAAAAACAGAATTTTACAAAATGAGAAAAAAAAAGAGGGGAGGGAAAGACAGAGAAAGAGAAAAAAAGAGAAGAGTTATTCAACTTCATTAGTAAAAAGGAAAATGCAAATTAAAATAATCATGTGATACTCTACACATTTATCAGACTGACAAAAATTCAAAAGCCTAACAATATTAAGTGTTGGCAAGGATGCGTGCAAGAATGCTCATTCACTGTTGATGGGGGTTTATGTTGATAGAATCAGTTTAGAAAAAGTTTGGCAATATGAAGTGACATGATTTTATTAGCACATACCCAGGGACCTAGCAATTCTACTCCAAGATAAATTCAACACACAAATAAATGCTTACATATACCAGAAATACATACTAGACTTGAGTGCATGCCTACACAGTTAGAGACAGCCCTAAGGTATATCAACAGCAGAGTGGATGAAGAAACTGTGGTATGGTTGTGTGGCAGAATATGTACATGGACACTAAAAGATTCATATTTTTATTTCAATAGTTTTGGGGGTACAACCGGTTTTTGGTTATGTGGATAAATTCTTTAGTGGTGATTTCTGAGATTTTGGTGCACCCATCACCACCAGTGAATCTTAAAGTCATGCTGTTAAGGCTGGGTGCAATGGCTCACGCCTGTAATCCCAGCACTTTGGAAGGCCAAGGTGAGAAGATCACTTGAGACCAGAAGTTGGAGACCAGCCTGAGCAAAAAAGCAAGATCCCATCTTCACAAAATGAAAAAAAATTAGCTGGGCAAAGTGGCATCACCTGTAGTCCAAACTACTTGGGAGGCTGAGGTGGCAGGATCACTTGAGCCCAGGAGGTCGAGGCTGCAGTGAGAAGTGTTCGTGATACTGCACTCCAGCCTGGGTGACCCTCTTAAAAAAAAAATGCTGTTAGGGAAAAGAGGCAGATACAGCAAAACACACACTATGTGACACCATTTACAAAAACTTAAACCTACCAAAATTAAACATTATTGTTTAGGGATATTAATTGAGTGGTAAGCCTATAAAGAAAAGCAAGGAAGTGAATCACTAAAGTCAGGATAGTGATTACAGGAAAAAAGGGAAATGGTCATCACTAGAGAGAAGCATGTCCTTCCTGGGGGTTGTAAATGCTGGGGATAGTCTATGTCACACCACAAGTGTTCCTTTTATAAGTCATTAAGCTGGACATCTGTGTTTTATAAACTTTTATGTATGGCAATTATATTTCATGACAAAAAAATTCTTTAAAAGTTCACCAGATACTTCAGATATGGAGACAGCCCTCACAAAACTGTGACAACTCATGGTAGATTTTGTGCTAAAAATAAACCTCATAAGGCAACATCAGATCATTAAAAATGATGTCTCATAAAGAATTAACATGGGGAAACACTCATGTTAATTTTAACAAAAAGCAGCTTACAAAAACAGGGTCACAGTTACATTTCTAAAAAGAAATCTATACATGGAAAAGGGACTTCAAAGCAATACATGAAAATGGTAATAATTGTTTTCTTCAGGTGGTGAGACTGGGTTTTTCTTCTTTCAAATTTTCATTCCTAATTTCCTTTAGTTATTAGGCAGTGACTTGTTGGGAAAAAAGGGAAGCAGCATCGCTGGTCCTTTCTGTGTGGAGTCAGTAGGCATGCTGCTGACTGCCAGCGTTTTTCAAAGGGCTCAGAAAACAGGAGCGTGCTAGGTCAAACGCTCAGATTTGTTAGTACTGCGTTAAGGACTTTTGTCATTGCTTTTTCCTGTCTTTACTATACTGTTTGACAACACATGAGGAACCAAGGAGGTGGATAATTCTGTGAAAGTATCAGGATTTTTAGTAGAACGGTAAGAGACCTATGTTCTAACACCCAGTTTTGGCAAATGAGGACAACTCTTTTTACTGTAGCAGTAGGATTTTTTTTTCTATCAAAGCATTAGACTAGTGACCTCTATGCCAATTGTTCCAAAGTGAGAAGTATCTGAATTACTTGGGAAATTATTATTATTATTATTATTTATTTACTTTTCACGTAAACACCCTGGCTCCACACTTATAAATTCTGATCCAGTGGGTATGCGGATTCTTCAAACTTAAACACTGACTGACATTGGGCAAAAAGAGTTGGACTAGAGCCTAAGGCCCCTTTAGTTCTCAGGTTACATTACATAAAAGACACAGGTGGGAAAAAGAGACAATGAATTAAGTTTGTGTGAAACATAGGTCCGTTTAACATCACAGCTTTAGAAAAAGAATAACAGGATCAAGTGAAAAGTATTTTCTCAAAAACATTAATCAGTTCCAAAGTCTAAAGCCTTTATTTTAGAATAAAACAGAAGTCAAACCCTACCAGTCTGGAACAAGGCAGTATTTTTGGAGCAGCCAGAAACAATATAGGCGACACAGAAGACGTATTCATGGCCGGGCACTGTGGCTCATACCTGTAATCCTAGCACTTTGGGAGGCTGAGGAGTGCGAACTGCTTGAGCCCAGGAGTTTGAGGGCAGCCTGGGCAACAAAGTGAAACTTTATATCTGCTAAAAATACAAAAAATTAGTTGGGCATGGTGCTGTGCGCCTAGTAGCATCCCTGCTACTAGGGAGGCTGAGGTGGGAGGATCACCTGAGCTCATGAAATTGAGGCTGCAGTGGGCTGAGGTCGCACCACTGCACTCCAGCCTGGGCGATGGCAGTGAGATCTTGTCTCCAAAAAAACACAACAAAATAAAACAAAAAGATGTATTCATGCAGGATTTTTAGCATTTTAAATTATGATTTGCTATTTTGGGGAGTATCACAAGGGGAAAAGGTTAAAAATGATTCCTGTTAGTAAGCATGACCTTTGTGGGAAAAACATAGGGATGGCAGGAACAGTAGCAGGGCCTCTACACAGCGCGTTCTACCCCTAAGGCTTTTTTTTTAAAGTAAACGTTCCTGCTCCCCAAATACAAATACACAGCTGGTAGCGGGTGAGTGTGGATCTAGAGGCCCTGGGGGTACTCCTTCACAGACTACACCAGACCAGACCATTCTCCTTCCCCTGCCCATTTGCCCCTGCTTCCTGGCATTGTTGAAGACATGTTGGTTCTTTTTAACAAGGGTTAACCTTCCACTTGAGCGCCGGATTCTTACCCCTCCCAAACCTTGAAGAATCTCCTCCCTGACCCCGTAAAATTTCAATCTTTATTCTCTCAATGCCACAGATATACCCAAGTTTCTGAATCTAAGAAAGGACCTGTCTTCATCAGCACTCTGTGCTTGAGGCCACAATCCCATCTCTTACCTCCATTTCCCCACCACCCCACCCTCCCATCCACTCAACCCTAAGCCCTCTGAAACCTGCCTTCTGCTCCTAAGAAGTCTTGCAAATGGCTATCAGAAGTACCAAACCCAAACGCTTTTTCTCACCTCTCATCCGGTTCAACTTCTCCTTGGTAGTTCACATTAATGATGCCTTCCTTCTTAAAACCCATTCCTAAGCTTCTGAGACACTGAGTCACTCTTGGTTCCTCCTCCTACCCCTGCCACAAATGGGCCTGGCCTACTACTGGCTCATCTTCCCCAAGCTCTAGTCTTATTATCACACTCTTACATTTTCTCTCCTACAATCTCATTTAACCCCAGGACTTCAACTAGCACTTCTTTGCTGGCCTGATGGCTAATTTTATGTATCAACTAGATTGGGATAAGGGATGCCCAGACATCTGGTAAAATATTATTTCTGGGTGTGTCTGTGAGGGTGCTTCTGGAAGAGACTAATGTTAAATCAGTAGACTGGGTAAAGAAAGCATCATCTAAACCACTGAGGGCCCAGATAGAACAAAAAGGTGGACAATAGGAAAATTATCTCTCTCTTCTTGAGCTGGGACATCGATCTCCTGCCCTTGGACACTGGAGCTTCTGGTTCTAAGACCTTCAGACTTCAGGACATACACTTGTATCCTTCCCCTGCCTACCCGTACTCCCCTGGCAAGATTCTCAGGCCTTTGGCCTCCAAGTGGGAATGCTGCATCATCAGCTCCTCCTGGTCCTCAGGCCTTTGGACTGGGCCTGAATTACATCACTGGCTTTCCTGGGTCTCCAGCTTGCAGATGGGAGATCATGAACTTGGCCTCCATAATCATGTGAGGCAACTCCCATAAAAAATCTTCTCTTACATGTCTATATACAGTAGAGTCCCCCCACCAGATTCATGGTTTTGCTTTTCACAGTTTCTATTACCTACAGTTCAACTGCAGTCTGAAAATATTACATAGAAAATTCCAGAAATAAACAATTCCTAATTCTGAGCAGCATGATGGAATCTCACATTGTCCCATTCCGTCCCAGCTGGGATGTGAACCCTCCCTTTGTCCAGCATACAGAGTCTACACTACCTGCCTATTAGTCACTTAGTAGCTGGCTGGGTTATCAGATCAATTGTCATAGTATTGCAGACGTGTGTTCAAGTAACCCTCATTTTACTTAAGGAGGGCTCCAAAGCACAAGAGAGGCAATGCTGGCAATTCATATATACCAAAGAGAAGTTGCAACATGCTTCCTTTAAATGCATAGGAAGTTCTCAACTTAACAAAAAAAGAAACTGTTGCCGAAGTTGGTAAGATCTACAGTAAGAACAAATCTTCTACTTGTGAAATTATGAAGAAAAAAAATTGTGCTAGTTTTGCTGCATGTACAGGACTCAGGACTATCCTCAGTTTCAGGTATCCACTGGGAGTCTTCATCTTTTTTTTGAGACAGTGTCTTGCTCTGTCACCCAGCCTGGAGTGCAGTGGCACGATCTTGGCTCACTGCAAGGTCCGCTTCCTGGGGTCACGCCATTCTCCCGCCTCAGCCTCCCCAGTAGCTGGGACTACAGGCACCCACCACCATGCCTGGCTATTTTTTTTTTGTATTTTTATTAGAGGTGGGGTTTCACCATGTTACCCAGGATGGTCTCGATCTCCTGACCTTGTGATTCGCCCACCCTGGCCTCCCAAAGTGCTGGGATTACAGGCTTGAGCCACCGCGCCCAGCTCATCTTTTTTAATGCATTAAAACAATAGCTGCTGGGCATCTCTCTTGGACCAGACATGGAACCTTTATAGAGGACAGAAAGATGAATGGAATATGTTTGGTGGTCTTCAGGAGCTGAGTCTAACTGGGGAGCCAAGACATACACATAAAAGGGGAGCACAAGCAGAAGCAAGGTTATATGTAAGGTCAGTAATTCAGACATGGATGTCATGGCAGATGAAGAAAGAGGATCAAGACCAGGAAGGGTACAAGCTATGTAGGCAATGGCAATGTCTGCTCCTGGTCAACTACTAATCTGTTTCCACGTCCACTAAACATGTGTTTTCGTCAGATTCTCCCTAGACTTCATGAAATCTGTGGTCCTGACTTAAATGTGTAAGTAGATATTTTCTACACACTCTTCTCCAGGGAAAGGTCATTCTCACCAGTGAGAATAAACATACTCACTTTACAACAGAGTCTCAAGGTAGAGTGTCATCATATTTTGACAAGATGAGTCTAGGACCGTACAGCTGGCCCTTGGGTCCCACAGCAGGTTCTGACACTGAAATCTGACTGAAGAGCTCAGACTTATGTAGAAGGACTGGAATTAGGACAAAATGTCTTGATATTAATGATGAGAATGCTGAGGCAGTAGAAGAACCATCATGACCTGTATCCCCTCAGCATTTCTTACAGGCCAGAATTCTGATCCGTATGTCTCTGTACCTGAGCACAGTCCATCATCTTCAGCCCTTGGTGTTATAAACCCCAGAAGCCTTTGACCTCTTGACCATTCTACTTTGGCCAACTCCCAGTCCTGGGAGTTGGCTTAGGTAAGGGGATTTGCCAGAGGGAAAAGGCAGGAAGGCAGACAGTTGATGTGTTCTCCTACGAATGAAACCACAGGCCCATCCAAATGACCAAGGCAGTGAGTACAGCTTCTTTACTCTAAGGAACTCAAGATATAGCTCAGAAGGATACTAACATGGCAGCAACAGGCAGTGTCCTGACGAAAAGTGGAAGACCAGCAGGGAGAAGTCACAAAAAACTAAGTAATGATGTCAAGTCTACTACAGGTCTGAGCAGGTGGCAAGATTAAAGCCGTTGGACATAGTATCAAGGGCTTAGTTAAGCAATAGAATCAGGAAGTCGGCATGTGTGGAAAGGGTAGGGCAAGAAAACAAAACAAATGAAAACAAACCCAGGAGGCATTGACTGGGCAGCAGGGATTAGGAAGTCAGATGGGGAGCTAGTGCAGCCCCAAGCTCAGAACACACAAAGCATCTGCAGAATAGATGTGTGACACTGGAGGTTTAAAAAGAAAGACGAACAGGCCAACAGGGAAAAGACTTGAGTTAGGGAGGAGAACTCAGACAGCAGCCCACCTGTAAATTCAAATACCCAAATGACACAGAGCGATGGGGGCTGTATTGGCCCACTTTGTGTTGCTATAAAGGAATACTTGAGACTGAGTAATTTATAAAGAACAGAGGTTTATTTGGCTCATGGTTCTGCAGGTTGTACAAGCATGGGATCAGTACTTCCTCCACTTCTGGTGAGGCTTCAGGAAGCTTTTTTCATAGATGGTGAAGGGGGAAGTAGGGTGTCACATGGTGGGGGAGAGAGTAAGAGAGATGTCAGGTTCTTTCTAAGCAACCAGCTCTTATATGAACTAATATAATAGAGAGAGAACTCATTACCATGGGGGAGGGCACCAAGCCATTCATGAGGGATCCACCCCCATGACCCAAACAGCTCCCAACAGACCCGGCCTCCAACACTGGGGGTCACATTTCAACATGAGATTTGGAGGGGACAAATATTTAAACCATGTCAGGGGCAAAATCAGGAAGGATTCTGATTTAAAATACATATAAAACAGAAAATTCAACATGTAGGGCAGTAGCTAAGGCATGCTTAATGGAGTTGTTGCCTGTGATCCTGGCAGTCAGGATGAAAGAGAGCTCACAGGTAGGCTGTGAGTTCAGGGGCCAAGGGAGGGTTCTCTACCTTTGAAGGGATGAGGTGAAGAACAATGTATTTTCTGCACCAGAGAAAGGTGCTTAATAAACATCTGCTATTGACTACGCCATGTCATTCTGAAAATGTTCTTCTCTGGTACCCTCAGCACCACATTAGCTAGATGTCCCCTGCTCTTTCTAGGCATGCTTCTGTTTCCTTTAGTCACTACTCTTTTCTTCTCCCATACAAAAGTGGGCATCCCTCAAAGCTCAATCCTCACCCCTTTCTGGCATCTTTTATCTTCAAATTGATTTCCTTGTATTAACAGAACTTGTTCAATGCCAGCACCTACCACAGTGGCTGACATATGGTAGTTATATGATAAATATTTGTTAAACGAATAAATGGGTAGCCAGAGTCTCTAAAGTTTATTCATTTGCCCCCAGTATTTCATCTGAACCCTAGCCTCCCCACGCTTCCTTTCTTTTGATGCTTCTTCCTGAGCACCCCATCACTTCACATGTAACATCTCCCAAACTTGACTCTTCATATTCGTTCCCCAATCCTTCTGTTTCTATCAGCTACCACACCCTATATCTGACGGGCTTGGGAACTAGGATGAATTTTTCACCTTTCCCTCCCCTTCGTCTCTCACACACTTATAGTCACTAAGTCCCACCATTCCTATCTTTGAGATGTTTTACAGACCCATCGTTTTTCTGACACCACTTCTGTTGCTTTGTGGTGGGCTACAAATGGCAGCATCTTTTGGACAATTAATCAGGGTCTGCCTTCTGTTTGGTGTGTGAACGTGCACAGTTTGCCCAGTGATGAACATCTCCATACAGGTACCCAGAGTCTGTTACCCAGAGTCTTTCTGGAAACCTTACTTTTGCTGCCTGTACATCCCTCTCCATTGTGCTCAGACTGCCCCAGAGGGACCTTGGCTGCTCAAACTACCCACCTGTTTTGTCCCATCCTGTTGGTTTCTGTGTGTCAGCTTACAGTTGAGAAGGAAGCAGGTGTCACGGTTCTTGATTACTGACCTGCTGTCAATCCATTGCTGTACCCTGACTCATGCTAACAGCATACACTCTGACAGCCTACCAGCTTCCATCCCAGCTTCTCCCTTTTTCCCAGGCAGAACCTGGGAATCCCCCAGGCATAATCAATGCCCACACCTAACTTCTCTTCTCTCCCAGACGGGTTTTCCTTCAAATTCTATCTATATAAACTGCCCCACTCATGTCACTCCCCACTCCAATCCATCCTTCCCAACAGATATATCTTCTTTGAAAAAAGAAAAAGACAAAAAAAAAAAAACAAAAAACAAAAACTTTTGTTATGCTACTTGTTCATCAAACTCTTTAGGCAATCACTATGCTTAGGATAAAAGTCCATGTCCACAATCTAGTCCCGTCCAACTATTCCAACCTTTTCTTTTCTCTCCAGGCAGCCCTTCTGATCTTGTGGCTCAGGCTCTTCCCTCACTGGCTCATAAACACCCCATGCCCAGAATGTTCTCCCTCTTTGTCATCACCTGGACAACTCTGGGGTCCTTCGGGTCCATTCCGGTCCTACCTCGTCCCTTCACATTTCCTGACTCCTCCAGTCTACAGACAGAATTTTCTTTCCTGAGCCATCCACTCAGATGCTTAATGACAGGAAGGTGGATGTGATTAACTGTACCACGGCATGCCCTACACTGCCAATAATGATGTAAGCTCCACAAGGGTAGATAAAACTGTATCTCTCTTTGGGCAAGTTAACAATTTCTAGGCTCAGGGATCAGCGAGTTTGGAGGCACCATTTGCTTTGAACAGAATGTGATTCTAGCCAAAAGCCGTTTTTGAACAAATTAAAATTAAATTTCAGACACAGTCATCATTCCAGTGGATATATAATCCATTCAAAGTTTAACATCATCTTGGGGATCTAGACAGGAACAGAATCTCTTGTAGCAAAAACAAAGACCGTAATAATATTTAGTAACCAAGCAAGCATTAACGTTTTTAAGCATGATATAAGATTTTCTTAAAACAGAGCACAAGAAATTAAAGTCTCCCAATTTTTACCAGGGGGAAGCCACAACCCTGAATCATTACTTTTTGTCACGGGCAGTGTGATATGTACCGTAATTCCCTTTGCAAGTTTTTGCTCTCAGCCTCTCCCAATGTCTACCGTCCTTTTGCAGTCACAGGCTATGCTGAGTACAGGCTGATCAGCACAAATTTAGGTTTCCATTCCCGCTCAGCATATGGGAATGGGACATGCCCCCATGAGCACCCTGAAACTGAGGGCTCGGCAGCCATCTCAGGAGCAAGAGGAAGCACTGAGGCAGGAAGTTCCTGCAATGGAGGCTGACAGCGCCAAGGAGATGGTGTCTCATGGGAACGATCACTTATAAGGTTAAAATCTGTTTGTTTTTGTTTTAATGTAAGGCTTGCTTTTCCTTCTACAACCATGAACAAGCCTGGCCTCCCTGAGACACACTGCATCCTGTTTAAGTTAATGGGCCTTGACTTTGTCCTTTGTCAGGAGCTCTCCCATTTATCTTCAGAGAAGCACGCTTGGCACAGTTCCACTGACTTTGAAGTCAACATTTTAAATATTTCAGAGCTAGAATTCCTAGTGGAAATATCTTAAGACACAGGACGAAGATAAATACACAAGGTAATGTGAATGTTAACTGAAGGATGAGGTCTGAGGATATTGAGAAATCCTAATAACTTTATAAACTTTAGATAAACATTAAAAAATAAAAAGTAAACTTTAGAGAAAAGCCTCAGAATAAAAAGACTGACTATGTAAGGGACGCAGGTGCATAAACAGGACCTGCCAGAAAACACAGTTGGCCATGGGGAATACTTTTACCCTCAGGCAAACCTTTTAGCCAAAACTTAACAAACATGCTTTATATATTAATTATGAGGAAGAGGAGGAAAAAAGCATCAATCACCTAAAATATACTTATTTTTCCTTAAAATACACCTTTTTTTGAGGAACCGCCAAAAAAAAATTTGTAGATTTAGAAAATTGTTTAGCATTATACTATGTAAAATTTCACAAACAGATTTCTATTGGTTGTTCATTCCAACGGTGAAAACAAAGAAAATACATTTTAAAGTATCCGCTGTTTTGGTGCTATTTGAACAAAAATTTAAAGGTTAGTAATGTCTGCTGTATAGTTTTTCCTTTTTCCAATTTTTAACTAATTTGATTAAAAGGGACACTTACAAACAGCTCATTATAACCCCTGGAAGTTTCTAAAACCTGGGCACAGTCCAGGTATTCTCTCAACAGTGGTTATAAAAGAAAACATACCAAATACAGCATTAAAAGTAGGCTCAGTCCCTTCAAATAACACTGGATGTAAGGAGGGTAAACCATGTGCTCTTGGGTTACAGGTCTTTGGGGAAATAATGAAGGAAATGAGAATCAAACCAAGAAATAACACCAAAATCAAGTATACATGTAGGCAAAATTAATATTGTGGTCAAGTTCATTGAAGTACAGCAAAGAGAATGATCAAAACGGGGACCTGAAAGTCAGAAAAAGCTTCAGGTAGAAGGTGGAGCTTGCAGCCAATGTCAAAGGAAAGGAGATTTAAAAACATAAAAGAAAGGCAATAGCAGCAGGGGAGGGAAGAGTCTTCTGTGAACACGAGACTGGAGACTACCCTGGCTGAAGCGAGGGTTTGATGTTAGGAAGCAGCAGGGGGTAAAAACAAGGAGGAACCAGAGTGTGGAAGGGCTTGGGAATGTACACAAGATCCGACAAAGTGGAGGTGGGCGGCGAGTGTGGCAATGGGAAGGAGGGCGATCGCTGGGAAAACGTGCTTTGCAGAAGAGAGCTGCTCTCATCCCACATGTATGTAGCAGGTAGAGGGGTGCAGGGAGAGATTCAAAGACAATTCTATAGGTAAATGTCGAGAAAACTGGCACAAATTGGGAGGCTGGGAAGGAGATAATAGGTAGAGTTGGATTTTTGTTTGTTTCAGTAGGAAATAAGTTTAGTTTGGGAACATACTGAGTTTCAGGGAACTTTGGAACATGCTAATAAGCATGGCATAAAAAGTCAACCTCTCAGAGTTAATTACAAAGAAAACCCTTCCTGAAACTGTTTGGATATCTATGTTAAGAAAGACTAGTCCCCGAGCTCTCCTCATTCTTTCTCCTGCCACAGTGCAGAGGAAGACAAGTGGCTGGAAGTAGCAGCCTGGGGGATATCTGTCCAGGCAAGGAGACAGGAGCAGAGCTAACAGCAGAGGCTCTGGAAGGCCCAGGTCCCATGCGAGATGATGATAACACAATGCACAGAATAACAAGGACATTTTAGGAAAACATAACTTACAAAAGGGCTTGGTGTGATGAAATACCTGCTAATCAATGTAGCCTTTCCTAAACCTGTTCACTCATTTCAATACCTATCAAGATAAGCTTTATCTAATTTTTGTAAAGCAGCATCCACCATTAATGTACGATGCTTCATTCTATCCTACATGCTTGAAATTCTTTTCAAATAGTGGTTCAGGGAAGGGCCCTTTGTGTCATGTTGAAATCTACGTTCAAAAGAACATAATACTTTACGACATTCAAGACTATTCTCTCCTACCATATACCCTTTCTCTGTGGCAAAGCAAAAATAAACAAGACTTGACATAATGACTTCATTTTATTTTTTAAAAATCATCTTTCAGAGGAAAAGTTATAGTCCTAAAAAAATATAAAATTAAATCTCTTTGGATCTGTTACAAGTAAAATAGAACAATTTGCTTGAACTTAGTCTGAGTATAATTGCGCATGAAACTGTTCTAATGATAATGGAGATTCTTTTGGCGTTCTGTAATTATTTAACATGTTGGAAAAGCCAGAAAATGCTGCCTTCTCTCTACAACTGCACAAATATCTGTTGAATGGTTACAATACTACCTCCTCCACAGGGTATTTGAGCTGATTGCATGAGCTGGCTTATATAAAACATCTAGGCCAGGCGTGGTAGCTCACACCTGTAATGCCAGCACTCTGGGAGGCTGAGGCGGGAGGATCGCTTGAGCCCAGGAGTTCAAGACCAGCCTGAGCAACATGGTGAATCCCTATCTCTACCAAAAATACAAAAATTAGTCCGGCATGGTGGTGCACTTCTGTAGCCCCAGCTACTCGAGGGTGAGGTAGCAGGATGGTTTGAGTCTGGGAGGTGGAAGTTGCAATGAGCCAGGATCACACCACTGCACTCCAGCCTGGGTGACAGCGCCAGACCCTGTCTCAAACAAATAAATAAATAAATAACTATTCCACTTCCAAGAAACTCAGCCAAAAGTTAAGGTACAGATTTCATGAATTCTCTATGTTGGGGAAAAAAACTTTAAATATTGAATTTAATTATCAATTTGATTGCCAAGACTGAAAAATATTTTTTAGAACTAGAAACTCAAGTATCTCATTTCTAATTGTTTTATTTCTTTGTAGGATGAGTTCATACAAGTGCTATAGTGGAGGAGACACAGATGGTTGGTTGAGTTTGCCTGCTTGACACTGACTTGCAAATGACTGTGAATCTGAGACAGCAACGCTACATTTAGTTCCTGCACTAAAACTGCTGAGATGTTTGCCAGGAAGTTCTTGGAGAGTGACTTACTAGGGACAGAGAACATGTATGACCTGCTCTGTCTTTCTGGAGCATCCCGCTGCCTCCCAGTCCTTGAACTCTAGGTATGAACACGTGTCCAGGTCTGGGCAATGAGAGTATTGAATCCTCCTGGCCAGAGTGACTGCTTAGGGGATAAGCCTAGGACCCAAGCCTGGTCAATCCCGTCCTCCCTAGGATGTCTGCACCTTCTTCTGCTGAGTCTGGGCCTCCTTGAGAATTACACAAGGAAGAAAGCAAAGCTGAGAGCAAGTGAGCCTGCTTGATGCCATCGTCTGAGGCCCTGCACCCAGACAAGAGAGCTTGAAGTCCTCTCTCTTAATGCTAGGCTAAAACAGGATTCTGTAAGTAACCTGGAGTATGTGGTCATGACCATGAGGAGGTCGGGGAGAGGGGAGGGAAGGTGGAGATTCGTAGAGGATGTAGAAAGAAGAGTATGCTTCGCAATCAGACAGCACAAGGTCTGAACCCAGCTCTGCTTTGCACCTGTGGCAGCCCTCTCCACGGCCACAGAAGAGTGGAGTAAGGCTTGCCTCTGGGACTGCTGCAAGAATTAAATAAGCAGTGAGTGAAACTGCAAGAATTAAATAAGCAGGCCAGCCTTAATCCTCTCTCCTGTACTTGTAGTCCTTCCCCCATCCAGGCCACTTTCCTGTTTCCATAAACAGTGAGGCCTAGGAAGAGTTAAATACAGCTCCAGGACACCACAAGGCCACATGTGAACTGAAACCTGAATGCTGGCCCACTTATTCCATCAGCTCCAGCTCAGCACTGCCCACTCTTGCTGTTTATTCCCTTAAAAGTGTTTTACAAACATTCAAAATGGAAGTGTGTTAAACAGACACTCTCCACTGGGCAGACCCCATGAAGCAGCTGAAGCAGCCCTTTGGCCCCTCCTTGATGGCATCTTCAGTTCTGTTCTCCTGGACCTAATCCTCTCTTTGTGCCTGTCTTACCTTCTTTTTTCCTTGTATTTCCTACTTTCCATTTTGCAACCAGAAACCTTCCATCCCCCTACCCCGTCCTTTTTAAAAGCTTAGAAAGTTCACAGCATCAATTGGGGAAATATACCAAACACAGGATAGAAATGAAAAGGCCCTTAGAGAATCACACAGATGGTCCACTTTATTTCACAGAGAAGGAAACTAAAGCTTTCAGAGAGATTACTGACTTAACTCAGAATGGCAATTGCCAAGAGAGCTGCTTGCGATAAGCCTATCAGAATCTGGGATATGGACTAAACATGGAGAAGCACGGTGAACCCTGTGAATTAAAGAAGCTGGCAGAAGCATCGCTGAATTGAGGTAGTTAGCACAGCTTCTGCATTAGGCACAACTGTCTGAATTCCACCACTGCAGCTAACAAGTCTGGGGCAAGTGGTCCAACCCTGCTCTGGGTGTCCATTCTCTCGTGTGTAAAATGGGGCTCCAAACTAACAAAGCTGGTGCGCAGCTGCCCAGTCACATTAGTTATCAACACCCTCTCCTTTAGCTCACAGGGAAAAGCAATTTGGAAGGAGTCTGTTCAGAGCACCAGCCTGAGCATCTCAGATGTAAATGGCACTTTAAACGTGAACATTCCATACAATGGGTGCAGAATCTCAGTTTGAGAAGATGAAGTTCTAGAGATGAATGGTAGTGATGGCTGCACAAGGCGAATGTCCTCAATGCCACAGCATTGTACATTTAAACATAGTCAAACTGTTAACCTTCGTTATGCCTATTTTACCACAATTTAAAAAAAAAAAGAGTCAGCATTCCTCTTAAATCCAGCTCATGCTCATCATTTTCTTATTATGTAAGTACCAAGGAAAATTCCAGCTCTCCTGAATTCTAAATGAGATTTTATTATAAAAGTAAAAACAATAAACAGTAAAATTTATCTTTTATTGTAAAATCTCTAAAATCCAAGGGCATTAACAATTTGCAAAAAAAAAAAAAGCTTATAAAAATACGTGTGTCACTAACACTGTGTTTGTTCTTTTACAAATCTGGTACAACATTCTACTCGTGATCTATCTCGCAGGTGAGGTAGAAGGTTCAGGGAAGCTTGGTGGCAATGACAAACCTGGGATCTTATAAGAACTCTTTTATTTAAACATGATGATGACCTCACTGTCACGAAGACCTTCCATTACCTCTCCTCCTTGCCTGGATTTTTAAAAAGTACAACAAAGGAAAATGACTCCTTGGAAAAGCACAAGTCTGCCATCCTTTTTGGAGATGAAAGGATTCCCTGAGGAACATCACTTCTAACAGGAAGCCAGTGCAGTAAGCGGAAACACAGACAGAAGTATTTCTTTCAGCAGTACCTTTCATTTGAACAAAATGGTAGCAGAACTCCAATTTCTATATTTGAACACTCAAGGGCAGTTGTTAAAGAGGTTGGCTGCATTCTAAAATATCACCCCCACCCGTCTGTCAAGGACATGGGATTTGGGGTTCTGCGTGCCAGATCTGGTCCCCATGGTCTCCACACAGACGACGGGGACTGTATGACTCACAAGCCTTACCACACGGACTCTTCCATTTCTTTTTAAAGTCAGTCTAAATAAGGCCTTGAAGTAACTTCAACATTATATTCTAATTAAAATACAATGTAGTGTACAAACATAATGAAACAAATCCCACACCCTGATTTATCATAAACAGGAAGTCTTTATTGGCCACTAAAAACATCGAGTACCATGACATTAATAATTCAAAATACCCAGCTAGCCACATGCCATCCTATTCATTTCACCATAAACAACTGCAATATCTCTATAACCCAGTTTTTGGAGTAAAATGCAATAACCAGAGACAAAGCAGCATAAACAGCAGATCCATTTCTTCTGCAAGCGACACAAGCCTGTAATATCGTGTGCTCAGAAGTAAGCACTTCACACGTTTTTTGTCCTGCAAGTCCACGTTTCAATCCACATTCTCAACCTTGGTGTCTTATATTTATCCTGTCATGCTAATGACCTTTCTTTGGCAGAACATACAATACTGTGTCTCCTAGTTTAAATCATCTCAGAAATGGAGAGGCCTCATACAAGCTGCATGCCAACAATGTCTCAAACAGCTACAGAAGTAGAGCTGCGTTTTAGAGCTGCGTTTTCATCCTGAAATAAAACTGTTTTGTCATTGCAAAAAATTCAGACTATGACAACATCTAGATGTATTTATCATACACATTAAGGATCCTGGTGGAGAGGATCTCCATCCCCATCCATCCAGCAGGAACTCAGGGAGAGCAGAGGAGGCCTGGCCACCAGAATTGGATTCCATGGGCTATGCAGGACGGGGAACTTCAGGACCCCAACTGGTGGTCCCAGATACTGGGGTTAAGATGTTCAAACAAAGGAAAGGGTTCAAGGTGGGGTTGTTCTGAGCATATGAAATTTATTCCATTTTTCTGGGTCAGGCTTATCTATAACCACCTATACCATCTATGCCTAGGTGCTCACTTGGAGCCCTTCTTGTCCCAGCTTTTTTTATGAGATGGAGTCTTGCTCTGTTGCCCAGGCTGGAGGGCAGTGATGCGATCTCGGCTCGCTGCAACTGGGTTCACGTGGTTCTTCCGCCTCGGCCTCCTGGGTGGCTGGGATTATAGGCACGCACCACCATGCCTGGCTAATTTTTTTGTATTTTTTAGAAGCGACGGGGTTTCACCATGTTGGCCCCCACGCTCATCTTGAACTCCTGACCTCAAATGATCCTTCCGCCTCGGCCTTCCAAAGTGCTGGGATTACAGGCGTAAGCCACTGCGCCTGGCCTGAATTGTCTCCTCTTTCAAAACCCACTGGACCTCAAACAGCCCTGTCTCTCTAAAATTCCACCCAAGATGCCATTAGGTTATTGAACATATCAAACGTGCAAATTCCTTTCCTTGGCCCTAGTATGCTCCTGCATTATTATTTCTAATACATCCGACTCCCTGTTGACAATTTACCACGCTTTTTTAGTTCCCATCAAAGAAAAGCAATGTGGAAAATGAGAGTCTTAACTATATAATTTTAAAGGTAGTCAATAACTGCTTTTTTCACCCAAAACTTGAAAGCAATCAGAATGATATACAATCTTCTATACAGTATTAACAAATGCTTTCCATAATTCCATTCATATGCATTTTTATCGTAAAAAGCATGTTTTTCACCCTTTTCTACAACATATTAGAATTCTTCAGATTGAAAAATGTGAAACAACATGAACAAAATATTTATGAAAATATCAAGATTTTATTAAGGTTTCATATTCACTAGTTCTTTGGCACAAAGCAACATTTATGTAAATAAAATGAATATTTGAATTGAGTATTACATAATAAATGCCTCAGTTGAGCTTTTTTTCTGCCCTGCTGGTTACATGCATGCACGCTGGCTAGGCTCTCTTTGAGGCCTCCCAGCAACCAGAAATAGAGAAAGGAAGAATTTATTCCTCCAATGGTTACCAGGTACCCACAATGCACCTTTGGTGCCCACAAGCTGAAGATTCAATAATAAACAACGAAGACCTGAGCTTTGCCCTCATGGGGTTTATAATCTAACAATCTGATTATAAATGCCATTTCTACTCATTTTAAAATAAGAATGACTGCTTTTAAAGTCTTGCCGATTCATTTCATATGGCTGGCATGCACATGTCTCAGTCAACTTTTGAGAAAGATACAGACTTTAGAAAATCTGTGCTTTAGGCTGGGTGTGGTGGCGCATTCCTGTAATCCCAGCACTTTGGGAGGTTGAGGCAGGAGGATCACTTAAGCAAAGGAGTTCGAGGCCAGCCTGGACAACATAGTAAAACCACACCTCTACAATCAATCAATCAATCAGTCAATCCAATCTGTGCTTTTTGATAACTCATTTGACTACATGGGAGGAGATCCCCTTTTATCTTCGAAAAAGTCTCAAACTGATTCAGATGTCGGAAGGCCCTACAGTTTAGTGGTTTACCTGGTTTCATCGACTTATATGTACTAAAGAAAGTGAGGCTAAGGACTCTGAGCCCACGAATTGCTAGTCCTGACTCTAATGCCCAATAAAAATGCCCATAGGCATTGAGGTGATTTGCCTGCCTTTAGATTTCCTATCTATCAAGTGAGGGGAATGGATGAGGCCTGGATCTGCCTCCTCTGGTCCTTCTCAGCTAGTCACTATCACTTCCCCTAAAAGTTCAGCCCCACCAGGTGATAAAGCATGCTTGATCAGGTCAGACCAAAGGTGTTTTTCCCAGGGAGGACTAAGGTCTCATCTGCATATGAATAGCAGTCCTGGCTCTTAGAAGGCCCCTATATGTCAGGAAGACACCAGGGACCATTTTGGTGAGTTTGTAGGTGGGTAAGTGTGCATGCACACATTCATACAGTCATTCTCCTTATCAGCAGGGGCTCGCTCTTGTTCATTATTAGGAGGCACGTGGCACACAACAGAATAAACTATAATGAAGTGATGATGGCACTTTACATACCCTATCTCTAATCCGGACAACAATTTGCAAGGTGGTATCATCAGCTCCATTACACAGACCAGGAAACTAAGGTTCCTGCTAGGAAGGTGAACCGCCCAAGACCACAACGCTCTTAGGCAGCAGAGCCTGGCTATGAACCCAGGTCAGATGCCTGCCTCCAGAGCTAAGCCCCTCTGCGAAGAGCCATAAGTCTTCACAGAGCCACCAATGACGGCTGCACCCAGGGAGGAGTGGCAGCAGCAATGCTGTGTCTTGAGTGGCAAAGTGAAGTCTGGAGTGCAAGTGCAGAGGCCTGACAATCCCTATGGATGTCACCCCAGCACTTCCCCTAATGCCACACTCACATTTTTAAATGATGAAGAACCAGAACCTTACTAGAAAACCTCAGAATTCATGGTGCAGCAGCAATCAGGCCAAAGAACAGCACACATGTCACCGGACTGGTCATTGGCTCCCTCAACCTTGGGAACGCTCACAGACCCCAGTGCATGCAGCTCCCCGAATAACGAGCATTGGTCCATAGTCCTCACACGTACTGTTACCTTTCTTCCCCGCCTTTTGCTCACTCAACACTTGCCAAGTTGCCTCTAGGAAATTGTCTTTATTTCTGGAGACTGATTATATTTTAATTTGAAAAGAATGCTATGCTATGACACTGATTGTTAGCCAGAGGATCAAGAGTGGCTCAAAGGAATCTGGACTATTCAAACCTTCTAGGATAGCAAGGCTAGTGAGGGCACACACAATATTCTTTATCAGAAGCACAATGGGGCAACGCGGTTCCACCTGCCAAACAACCATATAGTTTGAATTGCTCATCTTAAATTTCTCAAGCAACCAGATACTCTAACACGCCCTCTCCACTGGCTGAATTGCCCTCAATCTCTGCTTGAATGCACTAAACTACTGAGTGACCTGAGTGACCCTAGATGATTCAGATCTCTCACCATGTGGGAGAAGGAAAGACTAAAAGTTCAGCTGTTCAAAGGCATGGAAAAGACATCAAGGTCAGGTCTCCTTAAGATTCATCACACCCCCTCCAACACTTTCAGATGAGTTAATTGTATTTTCTTTTTGTACTTTAAGTTAAACCTTTCTTTCTCCCTGTCTTAAACTACGAGATTTGAATACAGCTATATATGACCTCTGACAGAACTTTTTTCAACTCTCAGCACTAGGCAGCTACAGACACACAGAAGGAACAGACAATCAGAGGAAAAGTACAGACATGTAAAAAGATTTTATGAAGTTTAAAAAGGGATCAACTTAAGAACCAAAGTAAATGAAAGCTATGGCACATTCCTTAACTACAATGCAAAGAGAAGGTTAAGAAAAGAAAAAGGGTTGGGCACAGTGGCTCATGCCTGTAACCCCAGCACTTTGGGAGGCCAAGGGGGGTGGATCACAAGGTCAAGAGATTGAGACCATCCACCTGGCCAACATGGTGAAACCCCATCTCTACCAAAAATACAAAAATTAGCCAGGCGTGGTGGTGCATGCCTGTAGTCCCAGCTACTTGGGAGACTGAGGCAGGAGAATCGCTTGAACCCGGGAGGCAGAGGTTGCAGTGAGCCGAGATTGCGCCACTGCACTCCAGCCTGGGGGACAAGAGTGAAACTCTGTCTCAAAAGAAAAAAAAAAAAAAACATAAAAAGAAGCAATTAACCAAGGGAGAAGGGAAAATCCTTGAAACTTGGGGGGGCGGGGGGAGAAACAGATGCAGAAAAGTCTTTTCTGAAGTACTCCTGAGTCAAGGAGAAATCAAAACAGCAACAACAGCCTAAATGAACAAATAAACAAACAAACAAAAAACGGCCGGGTGCAGCGGTTCACACCTGTAATCCCAGAGCTTTGGGAGGCCAATGCGGGAGGATCACTTGAGGCTAGGAATTAAAACTCAGCCTGGGCAACACAGCAAGACTACACCTCTATAAAAATAAATAAATAAATATCAGCTAGTCATGGTGGTGCACACCTGTAGTCCTAGCTACTCAGGAAGCAGAAGCAGGAAGATCACTTGAGCCCAGAAGTTCAAGGCTGCAATGAGTCAGGATCATGCCACTGAACTCCACCATGGGCAACAGAGTGAGATCTTGTCTCTAAATAAATAAATAAATAAAATACATAAAAATTATGAAAACAATGACACCAGGTATTGAGAGGTGATATAATGAGAGTCATCTTGACCATCAAAATAAGCAAAGCTATAATAATACTAAACTAGAATGTAGAATTCGAGCTTAAAGAACCTGCAGATAATTGCATAGAGTGGGAATTCTCCACTATCCCATGTCTGCAACAGCCCATCACTCTGAGAATGTCTGAGGAAGAAGAGACTTTAGATCATTTCCATTCCAAGGGTCTGCTAACTCAGAAATGGTGGAGAAAATTTTCTGTATTTATGGGTTAAGTGTTTGGTGTAACTTTTGGTTAGTGAGGTTATATTCGTTTTTGTATTCTCCGTTAGACTAAACCCTGATACCCAACAGGCAGTCACGTCCATAAATGAAACTATCCCACAGACGAAATTGTATTGGTTAGGCACACTTGGTTAGGCACACTGCCCTGGTGTCTTCATGCCTCTTCCCTGCAATTCTTTGTTTGACTCTGGTCACTCTGTAAGACACTAGGGTATAAAAACATAACAACAGTGGTTATTTAATGAAGATAACATGGAAGTACTACTTGGTGCAGGATTTAAAAGACCTGTGATGGGATTTGTAATAAAAACTGTCAAAGTAAAAGCATGTCACTCTGTTCTCTTCCACTGAAACTCACCACAAATAAAAAGATTCCAAGAAAGGGCCAGGAGCAGAAAACTCCATCCTTGATAAAACTAGAAATAGAAGGAACAAGAGGAAGAGGGAATTGAAGAAGGAGAAAGAGGAGGAGGGGGAGAAAACAGCACTGCAGGTTACTTTTGTGCAGGAGCATCCATCACCCTCACAGACTCACAGAGCTTGGGGGGCAACTCTACCCACTACAGACACCTGAGACCAGGCAGCAGCTGACTACAGCAGGCATTTCTAAACCTTATTTGTAGATCCATTTTATATTTTTTCGGTCTTATTTATGTTTTTTCCTTATGAGAATTTATCCCTTTTAATACTTTGTACATCATTCTAGACAAGACATAAATCAATCAAAAATCACTGCACTGTATAATACCCAAGTTCCATAATGATGACCCTGAGTCATTAATAAATTATTACATTGCCAATTTTTTGCTTAGGCTGGAAAAGAAGTACACAAGATATTTTAGGCCTATTTCAAATTATAAGGGGTTTTCTTGGAGGGGACAGGGCAGGAGGAAACAGGGTCTTTGCTCTGTTGCCCAGGCTGGAGTGCAGTATCATAATCATAGCTCACTGCAGCCTCAACCTCCAAGGTTCAAGTAATCCTCCCACCTTTGGGGATTAAAGACATGCCCCACCACACCTGACTAATTTTTAAAAAATTTTTTTACAGAGGTGGAGTTTTGCCATGTTGCCCAGGCTGGTCTTGAATTTTTGGACTCAAGCAACTCACCTGCCTCAGCCTCCCAAATAGCAGGGATTACAGGTGTCCACCACCACGCCCAGCTAATTTTTGTATTTTCAGTAGAGACAGGGTTTCACCATGTTGGCCAGGCTGGTCTCGAACTTTTGACCTCAAGTGATCCACCCGCCTCAGCCTCCCAAAGTGCTGGAATTACAGGTGCGAGCCACTGCGCCCGACGTGAAAATGATTTTAAATTCATTCTGCTCAAAGGCCATCAGAAGGACAGACCATACTGACAAGCAAATGCAAGCACCCTGTTCACCTCAGCTGTAGCAAGATGATGCCACAGGGGGTGGTCGGATTAGAAAGTACTCATGCCATCGGCCACACAAAGCAGCAGCCTCTCTTCCTGCACTGATTCCGTGTGCCCCAGGAAACCTGTGGCAATGTGGTTTTCTTTAAGTTGTGCCCATATAGAGACAATGTGGTTATAACAAAGCAAACATCTACTTGACCTAATATTTCTCATTGTAAATTAATAAACTATCTATTAAGAGTCATTTAATGTGTACTAGCTGAGTCTGATAAACTGTGGAACACTGATAAGATGGAGTTTTGGAATCCCTAATACTATCCATGGTAAATCCCCACTTAGACTATGGCAATTCAATAAGAGATAATGAGCAAAGGCCCACAAATGATCTAGTCGGTTCCTTCACTACAGGACAGTCTCACCCATGGAGGAGTTCACCTGCAATGGTGCAGGCCTCATTCACAGCAACTTCCATTTACATAGGCTGAGAAGTCAGTGGTGACCCCTGGGTCATGGGATGGGGTCCCCTGATCACCACCACATGAAACAGCCTTGGCAGCTCACAAAGAAAAGCACAGGTTTATAATATTGTAATTTAAAAGATTCATTTGTGACATTCAGACAAATGTGATATACATATATAAAGAATGGAATACAGCCATCCCTCAGTATCCTCAGGGGACTGGTTCCAGGACGACAGTCCTCAGACGCTCAAGTCCCACAGTCAGTCCCACAGAACCTAAGGATGGGAACAGTTGGTCCTCCGTATCCCTGAGTTGTGCATCGGTTAAATACTGTTATTTTTCATCCAAGGTTGGTTGAATTTGTAAATGCAAAAGCTAACTGTACTACTCAGCCCTTAGAAAGATGGAAACCCTGCCATCTACAGCAACATGGATGGTCCTGCAGAACTTTATGCTACATGAAATAAGCCAGGCACAGAAAGACACATGCTCTGTGATCTCACTTACGTGTGGAATCTAAATAGGCAAACACATTGAAGCGGAGAGCAGAATGGTGGTTGCCAGGGGTTAGGGGAGATGGTAATGGGGAGGTGTTGATCAAAGGGTACCAAGTTTCAGTCATATGAAGTGAATATCTGGAGGTCTACTGTACAGCATAGAGCCTATGATTAACAATACTGCACTGCATACTTAAAAATTTACCAACAGGGAAGATCTTATGTAAAGTGCTCTTACCACAAAAGGAAAAACAAGGGTGGGCAAGAGAAAATTTCTGGAGTGACAGATAAGTTTATTTCAATGACAGTGATGACAGTTTGATGGTTTCATAGGTGCAAATTTCAAACACATCAAGTTGTATATATTAAATATCTACAGCTTTGTATACGTCAATCATAGCACAATAATGTAGTTCTTTTAAAAAAGATCCCTTTCTCACAGTGAAGATAAAGGGGAAACATTAAAAAACAAAACAAAACAAAGATTCCTTTGGCTTCTAGCTCAAAATGATGACCTTAGCCCATCTGTTCACTTCTCAACCAATCCAAACATCACTGAAAAAGTAGCATGAAAATTAGAAAGAGGCCAGGCGTGGTGGCTCAAGCCTGTAATCCCAGCACTTTGGGAGGCCAAGAGGGGCGGATCATGAGGTCAGGAGATCGAGACCATCCTGGCTAACACAGTGAAACCCTGTCTCTACTAAAAATACAAAAAACTAGCTGGGCGAGGTGGCGGGCGCCTATAGTCCCACCTACTCGGGAGGCTGAGGCAGGAGAATGGCGTAAACCCGGGAGGCGGAGCTTGCAGTGAGCTGAGATCCAGCCATTGCACTCCAGCCTGGGCGACAGAGCGAGACTCCGTCTCAAAAAAAAAAAAAAAAAATTAGAAAGAAATAAACTTACAACAGCAGAGAATAGGAAGACAGGCAAAACTCAGAAGGAATTTCAGTGCACTTCTCGGTAACAGAAGGTGTGTGGAAACAAACTGACGGATAAAACCGAGTGGAGAACTCTGTCCAGGACATGCTACAACAGGGCTGCAGGCAAGATGAAAACCACCTGAATCCCAGAGAGGATTCTGACTCAAAATTAGCATGCAACTAAAAATAGGTAAATCATAAGAAATCTGAACAGAAAGTTATAGAAATCCGACTCCCTTCCCAGCACAAAGTATAAAGTCCTCCAGTGTGAGCTAAGACTTTTAGTTGGTGCTCTCAAGGAAAGTCATCCTTATTCTGGCATTGGGGGGCCTCCTTCCCTCCAGAAACAAAGTCTACCACAACAAGGAAGGAGGGCTCCAGTGCCCTACTGGCTGCCTATGTCTAAAAGCCCCCAGCCAACTTTCCTCTTGCAGGAGAGGCCTGGCAAGGAATACCTGCTTACACCGCACAGAGGAAACCCAACCTGGTTGGTTACCCAATCTTTCCTTCCTCAGTGTAAACTGATGAACAGAAGTGACGACAATGACAATAGCATTTATGGCACATCTGCTATTTTGCCTGTGATGACAATGACAATGACGATAGCATTTATGCCACATCTGCTATTTTGCCTGTGATGACGATGACAATGACAATAGCATTTATGGCACATTTGCTATTTCCCTGGCACAATTCTAAATGTACTAAATCATTTAATGCTCAATACCTCTAGCAGTTGGATATCATTATTATTAAAGTACTTTACAATTAGGAAATTAAAAAGCCAAGATTCAGCCCAAATCTGAGCCAGTGACCAAGCTCTTCATCACCAAACTAACCTGTCAACATATAAGGAAAGCTAGCAGCATGAAAGACCCAAGTATCTTTCACAGGGGACACAGACAAGTATTGGACCAGCATATAGGGCTTAAAAACAGTAAGTATACTTTTGGATTTATGAAAATATATCCTTAAAACAAGAGCAGGATGCTATGAAAAAGGGAAGTCAAAGAGTTAAAAAAAAAAAAAAAAAAAAAGACAAAAAATGATGGGTAAACACAAAATCTAACTCAGAGTCCCAGAAATAAAGTTGAAGAGGCTTCTCAGAATATCAAACAAAGTAGACAAAAAGATGGAGAATATGGGGGACAAGGAAAATCCAGAGGTCAGTGTAATAGAAGTCATAATAAAACAGGCCTATGAAAATGGAAGAAAAGGAATTTTGAAAGAAATAATAAAGAAAATCTCTGAGATCAAAGGATACAAGTCTTCGGTGGGTAAGGGCCCCCACTAAGTGTTCAACATAAATTAATAATCTTTTTTTTTTCTTTTTTTTGAGACAGAGTCTCACTCTGTCACCAGGCTGGAGTGCAGTGGCGTGATCTCGGCTCACTGCAACTTCCGCCTCCCAGGTTCAAGTGATTCTCCTGCCTCAGCCTCCCAAGTAGCTGGGATTACAGGCACCCGTCACCATGCCTGGCTAATTTTTGTATTTTTAGTAAAGATGGAGTTTCACCATGTTGGCCAGGTTGGTCACGAACTCCTGACCTCAGGTGATCCGCCTGCCTCGGCCTCCCAAAGTGCTGGGATTACAGGCATGAGCCACGGCGCCCGGCCATTAATAATCATTTTTAAAAGACCCTCCCTTGGAATATTTTTGTAAAACTTCAGAACACAAAGAATATATATATATATATATATATATATATATATAAAATCCTAAAAGCTCCCTTAGAAGAAAAAACAGCCCAGCTTCAAGAAACCAGAACCAGTCCAGCACCAGGCTCTGCATTCAAGATGCCTACAGGACAATGCCTTCTATGTTCTTAGGTCAACTGACCTTCAGATATGGATCCATCAAGTGGTTTCTAGAAAGTTTACCTCCTACACTCCCATCCTTTGAAGATATTATGAACTTCCTCTAGCAAAACTAGAATGAGAAGCAAGAAAGAACAAATAGAATCTGGAAAACAGGGGGCTCACCAAGAAAGGGGAAAGTCCTCAGGTGATCCCTGAGTCCTGGGCAGGGAAGCGGAAAATTAAAATGGGAGAAAATGAAAGGTTCCAGAAGACAAGGGAGAACGTGATGCAAAAGATGGTGTAACAAAGAAGATGGAAACATCTGAGCAGACGATGAAAGCCCATGATCCTTTTCTAAACAAGAAAAAGAAAAGGAGGCTGGTTGCGGTAGCTCATGCCTGTAATCTCAGCACTTTGGGAGGCTAAGATGGGAGGACTTCTTGAGCCCAGGAGTTCAAGACTAGCTGGGCCAACATGGCAAAACCTCACCTCTACAAAAAACACAAAAACATTGGTTGGGCGTGGTGGTGTGCACTTGTAGTCCCAGCTACTTAGAAGGCTGAGGTGGGAGGATTGCTGGAGCCTGGGAGGCGGAGACTGCAGGGAGCTGAGATCACACTACTGCAGTCCATCTTGAGTGACAGAACAAGACTCTGTTTCCAAAAAGAAAAGAAAAAAAAGGAAAAGGTGATCACAAAATTCAGGAAATGCAAAATGCGATATAAAGAAAACATGATTCAAAGATGAAATTAAATATATAGCAGTTTTAAGCCATGATTGGAGTACACAGTTGCCCTAAATAAGAAAGATCTACAAAACATGATCTTTGAGTGGGCTGGAAGCCCTGAAACCATGTGTAGAGATGAAAATGTTACTCTAGCATAACACATGTCCTAATAGTAATGATATTTGCTGATTTTTTAAACTTATAATTCAAATGACAGAAATCAATGGAAAGTCACTTGTGACTACCAGGAAGAATGGAGATGTTTGCAACCTTAATTCTGTAGTAGTAAAAGTTAGGCTGATAGCAAGCAGGAACTGGGGATAAGGAAAGGGAGAATTCAGGTGCTCATGCAAGGGAACAGAAGAAGAAATAAAGCTTATGTACATTACCTAAAAATCACAAACACTCTCAATGAAAAACCAAAAGTAACTATGAAACACTGGAAATAGTAAAAGGAAGTCAGCAAGATTGGTTAACTAAGAAAAATTCTCACTTCTTAGCAGAAAGTCAACAAATAACTGTCTTAAAGTTGTTCCTGGGTATTAGGAGTCAAGAGGAAGGAGGGGTGGCTCTTGCTTTTCATCATAATCTTTTCAGTTTGACTTGTTACATCGTCTGCATATATTATTTAAGTAGAAACATTGAATGTTATCATTAAAATGCTACTCATATCATTGATTACAAAGCCTTCTCACTGGAAGGCTGGTATATCTTAGTACATAACAACACATCTTACTGTACTTATGATGGCATATTCTCCATTAATACCCTAAAGGCATTCCTCCTTTAAAAAAAATTGAAGAGGGAGTTACTACCTTGTATGTTGCTGTCATCACTGTATGAGGACATGAAATGCAGGCATTATTCTGACTGACTGACAAAGTTACACAAAGTTATTATATCTCTCCTCTACCTTACTCTGCCCTTCACAAATCAACCTGTCTCTTCAGCTGCAGCAAAATGACGCCACTCTGTTGGAATGATGCTGCAGTCCTCCAAGTCACCAGATGCTAATTTGCAGTAATTACATTTAAGAATCTGATCTAAAAACCAAGACTGAATATTAATAAGGTCAGTGGCAAGGAGATATTGATGGGCAAAGCGTGGGGTTTAAAATTACAAGAAGTGGCTGGGCACAGTGGCTCACACCTGTAATCCCAGTACTTTGGGAGGCTGAGGTGGGAGGATCACTTGAGGTCAGGAATTCAAGACTAACCTGGCCAATATGGTGAAACCTCGTCTCTACTAAAAAATATAAAAATTAGCCAGGCATGGTGGCACATGCTTGTAATCCCACCTACTCCGGAGGCTGAGGCAGCAGAATCACTTGAACTCGGGAAGCAAAGGTTGCAGTGAGCCGAGATTGTGCTACTGTGCTCCAGCCTAGGCAACAGAGTGAGACTCTACCTCAAAAATAAATAAATAAATAAAATTTAAAAATAAAATAAAATTACAAGAAGACATTTAATATAGATAAATATTTTAAAATCTTCAAAGCCAGCTTAAAAAAAAAGATAAACTACAAGTTAGAGGCCTGGTTTGGCAATAGTCTACAGGGGGAAACATTTCTGAGGGAGGAGCTTATAATTGACCAAAAGCATGGGACTGTTAGAAAAGCTTACACAGGCAATGTTCAAATCTCAAACAATCCTATGGTCCTAATCTAAACTACCTTCCTGACAACTCAAGTGGGCTTCTGTTTTGTTTTTATTTAATTATTTATTTATTTATTTTTCAATAATCAGGCAGTCTGCCTGAACTGGAACAGGTTCAGAGAGACTCCCCAGACAGACCTCTGTATTCCACAATGATGGGCCTACCAGCTAGTAGTTCAGTTAGGCGAGCAGCAGCATCCTTACTCAGCAGTACTTGTGAAATCATGTGAATATTTTATTGTAACCATTTTCAAATTTTGTTTCAGAGCATCTTAAGCTCCTCAGGAACCTAGTCTGGGGAGAAGGTTGGGCTTCCTACTCTGGTTCAATCCTAATTCAACTTTTGAAGAAAAATGGTTCCAATTTTTAAAAATAAAGATTGCCAAATAAAGATTTTAAAACCACTGTTAAAATGCATTTTGCAGCTGGGCACAATGGCTCACGCCTATAATCCCAGCACTTTGGGAGGCCAAGGCAGGTGGATCACTTGAGGTCAGGAGTTCAAGACCAGCCTGGCTAACAGGATGAAATTACTAAAAATACAAAAATTAGCCAGGCTTGGTGGTGTGCACCTGTAAACCCAGCTACTCAGGTGGCTGAGGCATGAGAATCGCTTGAACCTGGGAAGCAGAGGTTGCAGTGAGCTGAGAATCACGCCACTGCACTCCAGCCCGCACAACAAATTGAAAGTCTGTCTCAAAAAAAAAAAAAAAAAAAAAACCTTTTGCTATAATTTTATGAGTGGAAAATAGAAAAAATTAAAGTGCTCAAATTAATAATAAGCACAAGACTCAAACTTAATACGGATGAGGCAAAGATGAAAAGTATCAGCTATGCCAGAACGCTGATTTTTTATTTTTTTGGCCCCCATCAAATGCTCACTAGCCTCTGGCTGATAGAGTGCATGCATGTTCAATTGTAAAGGAAAACAAGAACATGTAAAGCACATGTGTGAAAAACTAGAAATAAATGTCATTTAAAAAACTATTAATAAAAATAAAAACATAACTAGGGAAATATTTTTAAGTAAGCTTTCAATGAATGGAATCTTCCCTATAACAAGTCTATCATCCTGCTCAAAGCAACATTTTCAGAAATGCTTTTCAGATAATAGTAGGCTGTTTGCTCATTTTTAAGTCTTATTAACTGGCGAGATGAGGTCATGGGGGAACAGATCCACTGCACTGCCCCTCGTCAGACCACACCTGAACTATAAGCCTGTCTCAGAAATTCTGCTCAACAGGGATGTGTTCAGAGAGAAGAACAGGGATGGTGAAGAATTTGGAAACACCTTATACAAAGAATGGTCAAGAGAACTGGGAATATTCAGGCTGCAAAAGAAATGATTAGGTAAGAGAATAATTTAATCTACTTCACCCAGGATGTATTGAGGCTCTACTTCATGTTAGGTTCTGTAGGGAATTCAAATATGAACAAGACGCCACCTCTGCCCTCATGGAGCTTACTAACCAGCAGTTTCCAAATATCTGACAGGATGTAAAGTGGAATGACAACAGAGAATTAGGACTGTAGAGAAAATTAAAAGACCAGAACTTAGGAGAAAACACTGTTCTTCCTAGAAGGATTCAATTGTTGATATTCAAATGTTAATTCAGTTGATTTATTCAGTTAATGCATTCCAACAACATTTATTGAGACTAAATAATGATTAATAATATTAAAAAATTACTGACAAAGATAAATTCAGGATTCAGGTGTCTAGCCACCTGGGAATTGGAGGGATTTGCAGGAGAAAGGAGGAAGCAAGACAGGGACCATATGGTTAGAGGTAAATTATTATTTCCCTAGAAATGAGTTTTATTTATTACATTATTCAAATAAACACAAAAGCTAAACAAATGTAAATTGCTAACAGGCTATGAAACTATATCAAGAACCTAAGATTACAATCAAATTTTGCACTTGACATTAGCATTTTTTTAAAAAAGAACTTAAAAAGTCTTGAATCAAGTATGAGCTAGACTAAATGAGTAGCTCCTATACTTCTAGATTTCATATACTTGCAAACTGCCCCTCTCGTCCCCCCTCCAGTAAAAACAGACAAATGATTTGGGTTGCCAAATAAAATACTTTTAAAGACTACTTGAAGAACAAAAAGCAGGAGAGGCAAAAATTTCACAATACTGGACCTGCTAAATAGATTTGGCTTCAAGGATCTACCACTGTTTTCGTTTTTCCTATTTTGCTGTGGATAAGTAAAAATGTCTTCCTGCACCATGCACTGGCATGAGGGATCCACTGGATTACCTCAACTCTACTGTCCCTTCCGAGGATCATCTGACTGTATACTATAATGGTTTCCCCAGCAATAGAGGGGCTAAAACCTTATAATCCACTCATAAATATAATGGTTTTTACAGGACACAACATAAGTAAGCAGAGACCATGCCCCTTCATCTATCTGGCTATAATTCAAGAAGACTAAACTTCAATGGAGTGAAAAGAGAGGGGAGGGATTTAAGATGATTTCCTTTATTAATGGCATCTTACACTAGAGATCCAATCTACCAAGAAACCTACAGAGGCTCTGGACACAACTGTAGTTCTTCTGTTGCCAGGGCCCTCTCATTTTAGGGTTAAAGGGACCTTCTTACTTTGTAGAAATTGTGGGGGACCTACAGACTACCAAGAACACATGAAGCAGAGACGTTTCCAACAAGATGACAGGGCTTGTCTTCAGTGGCCGTCCCTGTGGTCTGGAGACAGAAGCATGTCGGAGCTTAGTCTGGGATTAGGTCAAAGAGCCTTTACTGAGAACTGCCAAGGACCAGGCTCCTGAGCAGCTAGTTATAATCAACATCCTTTATCCCTGGAGTATGCACATCTCCAGGAAACCACCTGCAATGATAAGCCAAGCTCTTGGAAGATAAGAACCCCCTTCTCTAGGTCTTAGAGTTAGGCACGTTGCAGAGACTCCATAAACACATCAGACTGACTTTCAAAGATTCTGACTCCCTGTCTAACAAGATGCAAGTCAGTAGGAAAAACTGGTCCTTGTTTAAATAATCAGGAATAAAATGTTGCTCCAGATAATTTAATACAGTTTTTCATGGCTCAAGGAAACAATTACAGTAATGTCCATAAGCAGACTATAAGAAATAAAATTGAATTGCTCTAAATTTTTGTTAAGGACAAATAGGGAAAGACTGTTGCTAGACTGGATACATGGCTTTATTTAGACTGACATAAGCATTACAAAGCAAATGACAAAAACGACTACTAATGGCAACAAGTTAATCCAGGCAACTGCACACTGAAAACATGTAGAAGTCAAAAGAAATACATCGAAACCTTGCACTCACTAGTTAACAGCCATGTGGGCAGCACAGAACCGTTCTTAGGAACCAAGAGAGTGTATGTGAAAGCGCTTTGAAGATCACAAACCCATTTAGAAATAGGTGGGATGCTATTCTTCAAATCTTTGAAAGCTGTCTACTACTATAAATTCATTTATATCTTTCCCCCATTCCTTTCAGTTTTTTAAAAATGTATTCTATCCAACTTACATGTAAGCCCTTTGCAAACACTCACTCATTTACTATAAATAACAATCCTACTATATTCACAATTATCATTTCCCCGCTTTACAGAAGAGGAAACTGAGGCACAGAGATTAAACAGTGCAGGCAGGATTCAAACCCAGGTGGTCTGGCTCTACTGTCCTTGTTCTTAACCCAGGCCCACCTACAGTTATCCAGGTTTCTGTTTACTAATCCTCAGCCATCTTCCTCTGAACAGAATCAACAATAAAAAATGGTAAAGCAGTCAGAACCACCCAATCCAAATGGTGAGAGGAATCTGAATGGCCATTGCAATTCTTTCCTTCCTTTCAATTGATTTCCAAAGACTCAGGAGAAATTTTATGTCATCAGCAAACAGACAATATAGAATTCCATGAGGGGAAAACCTCTCTAGGGGTATATAAAGTAATCTTTTAAAATGCAAACTGTGTATTTTTTTTTTTTTTTACGGCAGAATATTATACCTAGCACTTAAGCCCAACACCTGACGTGTATCAAGCACTCGATTTGTTGAAAGACTGCAATTTCAAAGCATTTTAATTTATTGTCATGCTCAGATACTGTATTTTTGAGAAAAGAAATCCAAAAATATATTAACACTATGAACTGAGAACACTGGTGTCTAAACTTTTAGTCATGCATCCTTTTTCATAAAAATGACAGCATGTCCTCCTGATTTGTGTGTGTCTGCATGTGTGTGTTTTAAAACAGTACAAAATCTACAGAAATTGAAAACACATAAAAAACAATGAAAAATAATAAATATTAAGACAAAATATAAGTTCTGGTGTCGTCTTTCTGTACCCCTAATGTAGGTCTTGAGCATTTTCTAGATGTCCACCCCTGCCACCTTGGAAGACTATGCATGTAGTGAATATTTTCTAATTTTAGAGCATGGGCTCCAGGGTCAGGCTGCCTGGGTTCAAATCCTGGCTCGCCTTTTAACGTGGTATGACCTGCCACATATCATCTATCCAGGTCCCAAGTTTCTGCATCTGTGAAATGGAGACAACAGTTTGTACCTCACAGATAGGTAATGATTAAAATTACGTAATATGTGAAATGTGCTTAGCATAAAATAGACGTTCAAGGAGTGCTGGTTACACCAGAACTACAATCTAATGCAAACTGCCTACTTTATAAATGGAGACAGGCTGGGCATGATAACTCATGCCTGTAATCCTACCACTTTGGGAGGCCAAGGTAAGCAGACTGCTTGAGCCCAGAAGTTAAAAGACCAGCCTGGACAAAATGGCAAAAATCTCTTCTCTACAAAAAATACAAAAATTAGCCAGGTGTGGTGCCCACACGTGTAGTCCCAGCTACTCAGGAGGCTGAGGTGGGAGGATCACCCGAGCCCAGGAGGTCAGGGGTGTGATGAGCCATGACTGTGGCACTGCACTCCAGCCTGGGTGACAGAGCAAGACCATGTCTCAAAAAAGAAAAATAATAAATAAATAAATATATGTGTGTGTGTGTATGGAGACAATGAGACCCAAGATACTATAAAACTATCCAGGCCACACAGCTGTGTACCTCAATGTTTTTTTGTTTTGTTTTGTTTTTTTGAGAGGGAGTCTTGCTCTGTCACTCAGGCTGGAGTACAATGGCGCGATCTCTGCTCACTGCAACCTCCACTCCCGGGTTCAAGCCAGTCTCCTGCCTCAGCCTCCTGAGTAGCTGGGATTACAGGCACCTGCCACCACGCTCGGCTAATTTTTTGTATTTTTAGCAGAGACGGAGTTTCACTATGCTGGCCAGGCTGGTCTCAAACTCCTGACCTCATGATCCACCCACCTCGGCCTCCCAAAGTGCTAGGATTACAGGCATGAGCCAGTGCACCCAGCCTGTACCTCAATGTTAATGAAAGCCATTGTTCTCCCAGCTCCAGACCAGTGCTCTGTTTACAGCATACCACTAATTCTGGATAAATGGGACACACTCCTGGAGTTCCCTATCTTTCTTTCCATTTTCCTTTCTAAGACTGATTTTGGGGAAAAAAAAAAAGACCAAGATCTCAGTGGCTTTACTTTGGTAACTATTTAGTATTAAATTTATCCACAACCTTCCTTAACTCTACTCTCATAGTGCAATCCATATCCCAAAAACGGCAGGACACTGTTACCACGGCACACCAAGGAGAGCCTGGCTCTGCAGCTGGCTCATCACTGTGCCTGAGAGCTGCTGTAGGTGGCAAGAAGACACTGCTGGGAAGTTAGAGAGCTATGATTTGTGCATTTGAATGCATGCGCATTTTTCCTTAAAAAAAAAAAAAAAAAGACTTACAAAGTAGTAATAATAGACTGCGGGTGGTGAGTGGAACTGTAGATGTTGTAAGAATGGCGGAAGGTTAATAGTTGCTGCAGGTGATGAGACCGCCATGGAATTTATGTTAATATTTTCCATACATTGTATACGATTTGAGAGTTTTCCATTATGAAGTTTTGTTTTGTTTTCAATAAACAACATGGCAAAGTAACAAAAAGACAGCAAATGCACAGGTCTCATGGATCCGAGGAGATGAAGCCGATAGATAGGCAGTCAATAAAACTATAGATTTAGAAAAAAATTGTTTGAATTCTGTATTATTTTCATTAAAAAGTGACACTTCAAGTATAGGCATATCCTTCAGTCATAACAACCACAGTCACTTTTCCCAAGTATTATGAAAACATATTAGAATGAGATAGCTGTCAATCCACATATGGAGGGCTGTACTACACTAACAGATGGACACATTCCTCCCCAACACACGACAAGAAGAGTAAACATTCCCTTTCTCCTCTGAGCACTATTACTCAGGTCTATTACTCTTCCTGGACCTCACCCACAGACAGGTGAGGCTGCTCTTATGAAAATAAGCTTTGTCTTCTATACAGAAGTCCAGGCAATTGAAGGATCGATGGCAGGCTATTTCCTGGGCCCAGATGGCTCCTTCTACCCCTCCTTGGCTGGGCTACACATTCACACCCATGCCTAGAGAGGAACCTCAGCAGGAAGCTGGGGCTGCACCAGCCACCTGACTGATGCCTCCATTCCAAGATGAAGGCCCCACATCCTGAACCTGAAAAGAAAGAGCTCTCAATACAAATCCTACGTCTTACAGTGATTCTACCCAGTCCTTCGACGGAAGAACTATTGTACTGGGCTGTCTGAAGAGTTAGACACTACCTCTGTCCTCAAGGAGATCACATTCCAACAGAGGAGTCAGGTACAGTCATCAGTAACCAAAGGACCAGGGGATAAGGGCTAGAACAAAGGCATAATCTTAGAACTATGGGGGCAGAGAATGGGAAGTCTGTCTTGCTGGCAAGGGAGAGAGATGAATGGTGCAGGAGGGCTAATGGATACCAGCATCTGATGACTGCAGAAAAGCAGGTAAAGAGCAAAGAAAAGCTATGGCATTTTTCTTCCTTCATAAATATACAGGCAACAGTCTTTCATTCTACCTAGAACTTTTCAGAAAAGAGTTGCAAATGAAGGGACAAGTCCTGAGAAATACAGACTCCAATTGTTTGGTGTGTTAGTTAGCTTTGCAGTTCTTTAGCAAATGTAAATAAGAAGATAACTCAGAAATAATACAAGAACAGGTTTCAGGAGATCCAATGCCTGTAAAAGTCCCCAAGAAACTGGTCCCATTTTCAGTTCAGAGAGGAAATACAGGGAAACAGACAGGCAGCAGGCATTATGCAAATTAAAACTGTAATCTTCACCACACTTAATCCTGCCAAAGTAATTATGGTTCTCTCACATTTTACAAATCAAGAAACACTAGTCCACACGGAGTCAGCAGGAGGGTTTTTTTTTTTTTTGGGGGGGGGAAATAATCTAGTGGAAGCCAGGAAGCATGCAGTAATGACAAGACCTCTGGCAAAACTGCAGTGCATAGAACCTCCTATGGGAAATCACCCGCCGGCTGCCTGGGGTTGCTACAGAAAGCATGGAGCTGTCCTGCTGCTCTTCTGGGTGCTGGAAAGAAATCTCAGGGGAAATCAGCAATCACCCTCCAGCCACAGATAGTGACCAAAGAGCCACAACCCACAACCTGATGTCACAATCTGATATCAGGATGCTCTCTCCTACAGAGAGACACCTGTCATTCAGTGATTCATGCAAGCATCTGATCCTCAACACTGGGTTCTTTTAAAGGCCACCACTGATCAAAGATGCTAAGAAGCCAGATGAGCAGAGCGCCTACAGGGTGATTTTGGCACAGAAGCAGAGGTAGGTCTACCCCAGGAAAAACTGCCAATTCTTTCAGGTTTGTTTTTGGCTTAACTGCCTTTCCTTCTCTGAAGGGAGAATTCCCAAATTTATTTCTAGCCCAGACCTCACTCCTGAACTCCAGACTTATATTCTATTGCTTACTCTACATCTCCATTTAAAGGTCTGATGAGCACCTCCAGCTCAACAATACTCCTGATCTATGCCCTGCACCATAATTCTGAGCCACTCACAGCCCTCCCCATCTCAATCAACAGCAATTCTGCCAGGCGCGGTGGCCCATGCCTGTAATCCCAGCACTTAGGGAGGCAGAGGCAGAGGCAGGAAGATTGCTTGAGTCCAGGAGTTCCAGCCTTGACAACACAGTGAGACTCCATCTCCACAAAAAGAAAAAAGTTAATAAAACTGAAAGAAAAAAAAAAAATCAGTCTCAGTTTCTAGTTTTCCTGTTTCTCAAGCCAAAATCCTTGGCGTTATCCTTGACACTCCCCTTCCCCACTCTGCATCAGCAAATACTGTTGTTGGTTCTGCCTTTAAAATACATCCAAAATCTCACCACCACTGTTGCTAACACTCTGGTCCAAGCCACCAGCATCTCTCATCTAAACTACTGCATTTGAATCCTAATTGGTCTCTTGCCTTCCTCCCTTGACATATCAGCTCCTCCAATTTGTCATTAACACAGAATGATCCTTCTGAAACCTAAGTCAAATCATGTCGCATCTCCACCCAAAACCCTCCAATGGCTCCCATTTCCTGCTGTCAAAGCCAAAGTCCCTGCAATGGTCTGCAAGGCCCTATTTGACCAATGCCCTCGCCCCTCCCCAATTACTCTCAGCCCTCATCTCCTACTACTCCTCTTAGTCCTGCACCCCTTACTTGCCCTGCTGTAGCCCCCCCTGGCTTCCTCGATGATCTCTACATCTGCCAACCATGTCCCATCTTAGGACCCTGGTCCCTCAGCCCATTTCTGCACATAGCTAATCCCTCATTGCTTTGGGCTACGTGTCATTTTCTGAATGAAGCATATCCTAATCACCCTTGAAAAGTTGCAACCAACCCATCCAGTCTCTTGCCCCAATCCAATCCCCTTGCCCTGTTCTGTGTTTTCCTCTAGCACTTATCAGATTTGAATAATAAACCATCATTCACATAATCATTATGATTACTGTTTTTCATGGGCACTTGTGAAACAAAGCTTCACAAGAGCAGGGGTTTTGTTTGTTTTGTTCTGGAAGAAAGCCTGGCCCACAGTGGACACTGAATACATTTGTTAAACACGCAAATCCAACAGGATATGAGGTACATCAGAAAGGAGTATTTCAGAATTCAAAATCTTGGAAGCAGAGCATTCCAGGTGATCACAAGGTACAAGATGTGGCCATAGGTGTGGGTTGCTGCAGAGTTGTGCAGGGTGGAGGAGGAGAACAATGAGAGAGAGGCCGGGAACTGTGAGGTAGGGCTGCTAAACAGGCTCTCAACAGCCCAGGATATCCACACTACACGGGATGAAAGCAGGAGATCCAGGGGTAAAGAAAATGGTGATCTAGATGTGCGAGTCTCCGAGGAGTATGCAACTATATCCTGGAGGCCAACAGCTACCAGTAGCTTTTTTATTTTATCTTTTTTTTTTTTTTTGAGACAGAGTCTCGCTTTGTCGCCCAGGCTGAAGTGCAGTGGCGTAATCCCAGCTCACTGCAACATCCGCCTCCTGGGTTCAAGCGATTTTCGTGCCTCAGCCTCCCAAGTAGCTGGGACTACAGGCGTGTGCTACCCAGGCGTGTGCTACCACACCTGGCTAATCTTCGTATTTTGGGTAGAGATGGGGTTTCACCATGTTGGCCAGGCTGGTCTCAAACTCCTGACCTCAAGTGGTCTCTCTGCCTCAGCCTCCCAAAGTGCTGGGATTACAGGCATGAGCTACCACACTGGGCTCCAATAGCGTTTTTTAAAAATCTATATATTTATATTTATAATATATACATATATTTATAAAAGTATACATTTACTGCTAAAAAATTTTCGAAACCCCTGGTATAATACAAACTGCAAGTTGCCCAATGACTATTCCTGCTCCGGCAAAGGAGATTCGCAGAAACTTCCAAGGAGCAGGTAGTATTTTACAAGCATGGTCACTATGTGGGGTCTCCAAGTGCCTCCCTCAGGAACTTCATGTCCCCAGGTTCCTAAAATACAGACAACCCACCCTCCCTAGCAGGCCTGCAGTTTAAAAATGATTGTATCTGGGCCTGCTCCACAACTGTTCCCTCAGAGTCTTTGAGGATGGGGTCTGGCATCTATTTTAACAAGGCCTCCCAGTAATTCGTACACTAAAGTTTGTGAACTCTGTTATTACCAACTTACTTATTTATTTACTCAACAAATATCCAATGAGCACCCATTACCCACCAGGCTGCACTGGTCCGGGTGCCTGAGAGGAAGGAGTGAGTGAAGCTGACCATGCAGAGTTAAGCCTGCCCCCATACTGGAGAATTCAGGCTTAACTCACAAAACATATGGACAATTCACACCTGTAATCCCAGCACTTTGGGAGGTTGAGGCGAGATGATTGCTTGAGCTTAGGATTTCAAGACCAGTCTGGTCAACATGGCGAAATGCTGTCTCTACTAAAAATACAAAAATTAGCTGGGCGTGGTGGCACATGCCTGTGATCCCAGCTACTCAGGAGGCTGAGGCATGAGAATCACTAGAACCCAGGAGGCAGAGGCTGCAGTGAACTGAGATCACGCCATTGCTCTCCAGCCTGGGCGACAGAGCAAGACTCTGCTGAAAAAAACAACAAAACAAAACAAAAAATAGAGAAGAATGTGAGGTGGGGAGAATGGGCCAGTATAGTAATTCCAGGACAAGCTATCAAGAGCCTAGAATAAAAAAAGGAGGATAAGGAAAACAGAGGAAATAATAACAGAAACGTGTGGCTGACCAGATATTCAGATGAAGAAGAGAAAGGGACCACAGAGGACTCTGTGACTTGGAGCCTGGATAAAAGGAAGAGAGTGTGAGAAGCATGAAGAGCTGTGCTGACAGTGCCCGGGGCCCAGGCGTGGAAGGACTGTCCCGTGGGCGCAGCCAGAGGCAGCTGAAACCCTTGCACTGCAAGCTCCCACTGAGCTTCAGGGATGGAAACAGGAATTGGAAACCATGTATATTTTTAGTTTAATACCTTCTTAGGCTTTTTACGGTTTTCTTGGAATTTTTAGTAGACAAAACTAATTTACTCCAATTAAATATATGATGATGTTGGGGCTCAAAAATGGATATCCCCAAATACAGTACTTTGACAGGCTGAGCTGCAGAAGCCTCAGGAAACCTCTCTGCCCCTCCCCACCAAAACTCTGACCCTCCCAAACCACAGCATGAAGTTGTTCTCTAAAGTTCCCTTATCAGCCATAAGTCTAGATTACGCTTGTCCAACCCTCGGCCCAGGATGGCTCTGGATGATGTGGCCCAACATAAATTCGTAAACTTTCTTAAAACATTGTGAGATTTTTTGCGCTTTTTTGTGGGGGGGCTCATCAGCTATCGCGAGTATTAGTATATTTCATGTGTGGCCCAAGACAATTCTTCTTCCAGTGTGGCCCAGGGAAGCCAAAAGATTGGCCACCCCTGATCTAGATCCACCAAAGAAGAAAACAATGACTTCTGGTGCCTTCTGTAAGTTTTTATTAACTGAACTCCTACCGCACTACTGCAGGAAGAAAGACTGCAGTCTGTCAACACACTTAGACAGACTTTTGTCACAAACCGCTGTCTGCCCTGCGGATCCAACAGACTTTATCTCAGGCCACTGTATGTTCTTCAAGTCCATTAAATTCCCCTAAAAATCATTTACCATCCCTCAAAATCATCCACACTTTCCCACTTCCCTTTCCCCTAAGAAGTAGGGCATATAAGAATATGCACCCCCTCAGGATATTGGGCATTCTGTATTTTTTCCCCTGTGCACACAGATTTATATGCCATTTCTCCAATTAATCTGCTTTTTATCAAGTGGTTTTTCAGCAAAACTTCAGCACACAAAGAAGTTTTCCCTTGGCCTCTACAATGGCATTTTCATTTTTTAACGTACTTATTTTATCCAGTCTAGTTGTACACTACAAAACAAGCTTCAAAGTGATTAGCATGCAAATCGTCCTTTCCTAATAGTTATATTAAAATTAAAATAGTATAAAGTTTACACATTATAAGGACAACGGTGATAGTTAAACGTCACGACAACAATCAAAACTAGAGAAACTGAAATACCCTTGAGTTATTTCTGACAATATGGATAAATCAAATTATTTAAGTGAGATCAGCCCACAAAAATCATGTTCTGGTATCATAGACCTTTGCAGGCCATATAATCATCCCTGCACAGGGTTTAGTTATGTCCATGACAATCTCTAAAAACAGTCTGAGATTAGGTAAGAATTCTCATCTGATTATCAATCATAATCACGGAGATTTTAGCTAGTAGATTTATATTTAACATCTGGAAACTCACTTTTTGTGGATATATTCTGAACACAGGCTCCTTTACATTTTTCCCCCAAAGTAACTGCCCAGATTTCACTGTAACCATTAAAAAATGTAAAGTGAAGGAGCAAACTAATCATCAGTACTGGTGGTTCTCTTTGCTCATTTTTCCTTTGGAAATTTAAACAGTGCTCTGTTAACAAGTAAGCTTGAGGTTAGGCTCCTCTCTGCCATTCGGCAAGTAATTGACGTACAATGGTTAACTATTTGTCTGAGCACTGAATCTGAATGACCTAGACTTCCTGGAAAACAGAGGTTTCCAATTTCACCATGGAGCCATGGTCCTTTAACACTCTTAAGTGAATCAATAATGTGGGAGTTATCAATGAGCTCCATTACACAGAGCTATGAAAACGCCACATGAATCTGAGGCGCAAGGCATTATGGGAGCATTCATATTTTAAAAGGAAGCTTGCTGTTCAGGTCCCCTGGCCAACTAGGAAAAGGGAAGGTTAACTCTATCTATTGAGGATCATCCTGTAAGTAAAGAGCAACCAGAACATCTTGAATGGTACACACAATACAAGCTTTTGCCTTCTGGTCTTTGCCATCCCTAACTCTGCTTAGAGAAGTCTCTGATTCCTGCCCAGCTCCATAAAGCTAAGCCCCGGAACTGCAAAGTGGAGGGAGCAAACCAGAAATGGTTTGCAAAGTAATTGTAGGTGTTGGATTACAGGTAGGGTTTCCTTGTCTTTAAAGATCTCCCTAGGGGATATAAACACCTAGGTAGATTGAAATGCTATCAGATTTAAAATACTAATGCATACTACTCTCCAAAGTTCTTGAGGCCACAATTCCAAAGAGACTTTCCCCTTAGCTACAAATAAAACTAAAACACCTTTACTGTTCCTCCACTTCCACACCCACCAAGCTAGGCTTGACCTGGGTATTTGTATCTACACAAAGTGGGACAAGAAGCAATTTCTTTAACACTCCTTCTGATCTAAGCACCTAGTTTTCAGCATGATCTGGGCATTTGGTTATTATAGCTCTAACAATTTTATCAATAATCCTAAACGACACCATCCTCTTACTATGTGGAAAGCACTGTGTTAAGCACCTGACAAGGTGGTTGCAGCTATTGTAACCATCATCATCATTTTAACTGAGGCTCCAAATGGCAGAAAACTTGCCTGAGGTCAAGCCGCTAATCACAGGCAGGACCTAAAATCAGGTCTGTTGAACTCTAAAATCTATGCTCATAACCACACACACACACACACAAATCATAAGGAGCTCAGAACTGCAGGGAACATTTCTCCCCAGGTTACCCTTGAGACAACCTTGCCCATGTGACTCTGACATAAGACCCAGAATCAGTTCCAGTTGTAAACCCTCTAAATGAAGAATTAAATCATTAAACCATTTCACGCCAGGAACCTCCAACCCAAGACACATAGAAGTCCGCTGGCACCATCAAGTTTTGGCCATCTTCCCTCTCTTGCCTCTTTTCTCCTGCCTTCTTCACCTGATGCCTGGCCTGACCTCTGCTGCCCCACAGGCTGTTCAGAATTATGTCTGCACCACAGATCACTTCTCATCAGCAGTCCCAGAGCCCCATGGTGGATGGTGTGTCAGCTGCAGGACAGGAGACAGCAGAGGCAACAAAAGGGAACAGACCTATTTTTCCATAGCCTTTCACTTCCAGGCTTGCAATGGGCATCCACACACAAGTGGTCTCAAAAAGGCAATGACGTCACCACTCTACTGACCTGGTTTAAGGAATTAATTGTAGTCTATTCTTCAAGGTCGATGATCTCTTGTCAGACTGAGCTCTGTGTCACACAGGGAGCTCAGTGGAGAGCAGTGACAATTCCATGCAACCCTCCATCCACAACTAGAGGAGGGGCAGGAGCCTGACTCAGGAGGCACAGAAGTGACAGCATCCTGGGGTGTCCACATGCTTACCCAGCCACAGCCCCCTTCTCTCAGGACTGCACCCTCCTGCAGGCTCCAAGGAGGTGGCTGCATTTCTTACAATGATTTAGCACCAGTCCTCACTAACCTGGGGGTACAACCAGATAAAGCAAGGATGGGAACTGAGCGCATGAAGGAGACCAGCTGCAGGCAGCCAGGTCAGAGCAAAGCTAGGTGGGGTGGGCCTCAGTGATGTGCAGCGAGTGTGAATGAGGGAAAAGGCTTGAGTGTAGAAAGAGCAATGGGACAGGCACGTGGACAGGAGGTGAGAGGAGCCAACCCCAGAGAGAGGCAGCTGGAGAGAGAGAGAGGAACGGGGCAGGAGCTTCAGGCTCCCTGAAATCTTGTAAATATGAATGTGATGATTTCTTTTCAACGACTGCCCCTTCATATGGTTTACTCTAGTGGGTTCCTGGCTACCAAAGATCTGTATCTGAAACCATCTACAGCACTCTCCCCTCATCCACTGCTTTGCTTTCCACAGTTTCAGCTATCCACGGTACAGAACAAGATATCCTGTGAGACAGAGATCACATTCACTTAACTTTAATTATAGTGTATTGGTATAATTGTTCTATTTTATTATTACCTATTACTGATAATCTCTTACTGTGTCTACTTTGTAAATTAAACTTTATTGTAGATATGTATGTATAGGAAAAAACATAATGTATACCAGATTTGGTACTCTCCAAGGCTCAGGCATCCACTGGGGGTCTTGGAATGTATCCCCCACAGGTAAGGGAGGATAGTTGTATATAAATGTGTAAAAAATCTTTTCTAACATTCCATTTTTTCAACCCTTAACAAATTATAATCGGGGCTGATCTTAATATACTCGCTGGCTCTTGGACATTTCTAGGCTAGTGTGTCTCAACTCTGGCTGTGTGTGTACACACACACACTCATATACATAGACTGCACACTTAAAAAAAAATCTACCTAGGAGATTCTAAAGTACAGCTAATGTAGAGATCCACTGCACCAGAGTGAATCCACCGTATTTCCCAATGTAGTCAAGAAAAAGCAAATTCAAAAACATTAGGTGCTTTCCCTAAAAGTCACAAAACATAGACTTACCAGAAGACACCTCAGAAGTCATGCAGCTAGATGACATTTTATTGTTCCAGGTTTGAAACAGTGGAATGTGAAGCCCAAAAGTGTGAAGTGTCTTGTTTAAGAGGGCTGCTATGGTTTGAATGCTTGTGCCCTCCCAAACTGATGTTGAAATTTAATTGCCATGGTAACTGGATTAAGAGGTGGGACCCTTAATGGGTGATCAGGCCATGTGGACTCCACTCTTATGAACAGATAATGCCTTATCTCAGAGAAGCTTCTTTATCAAAGAGGGAGTCTGCGCCTCTCTCCCCTCCCTTGCTTGTCCTTTGGCTTTTTTGGAGGAAGGCTTTGAGCAAGAGCCTTCCTCCCGCCTTTGGTTCAAGAAGCCAGCCAGGAAGCAGAGTAGTCATCATCAGACACCAAACATGCAAGTGCCTGGATCTTGCATTTCCCAGCCTCCAGAAATTGGGAAAGAAACCTCTTTCTTTATAAACTACCCACTCGCAGGTCTTCTGTTACAGCTGCGCAGAACTGACATAGTGAATTAGTGGGAGTGCTAGAGTCAGAACTAATTTTCCTAGTCCAAAAGGTTTTGTTTGTCTTTTTTGAATCACATCTTTTAGATAAAATTAGAAAGCCTATTATTTAAAGCAGCCCTAACAAAAAAATCACTCTGTTATCCAAATAATAATCTCCTAACTGTATGTGTTGAGACTCTGGATTCCTGTACATAGGCTTCTTAAAGTAGAGCAGATTTATAGTTTCAACACAAGCCTAAGCAAAATCCAGTACAGAGGGTAAAGCTGCTATCAAAATGAACAGTGCAATTCCTAAAGCCAGATTTTGGAGTCTTATGTGGGATTATCAACACTGAAGAGAATTGTTACTAAATTTGGAGACAGAATGAGGAATAGAAGCAGTAATATAAGGTAGGGAATGACCTACTTAAAGGGAAGCTCTAAGTAATCTCAGGACCATATGATTTAAGTGACTTTCGCAGGGGGAAAAATGCTTTTTACACCAATATGCCACGGCATCATTAGAGTTTTAAGACTTGATTTTGGTTTTTGGAGACAGGTTCTTGCTATGTTGCCCAGGCTGGTCTCAAACTCCTAGGGTCAGAGATTACAGGCATGAGCCACCATGCCCAGCTAATTTATTTTTTGTAGAGACAAGGTCTCACTATGTTGCCCAGGCTGGTCTGAGACTCCTGGGCTCAAGCAATCCTTCCACCTCAGCCTCCCAGTAGCTGAGACTACAGGGAGGTCTCAGTGAGGCTGTGTCACCGTGCCTGACCTAAGACTGAATTTTAGAGAAGACTGAGCCTCTAAGAGTGCCCTAAATGAAAACAACTGTGCTCAGAAAAGAACACATTAAGGAGTTATTGCCCATTAACACAGAAAATGAAGTCATCTGCCACATCTTTTGCAAGTGGATTACCGGGGAAAAGCAAGGCCCCTCAAAACAGAACCATGGGTAAGAAAATTGTGGTGAGAGGAGAGTGAGAGCTCAGATTCTGGTACTGATAAAGAGAGAAAACCTGCAGAACCACACAGCGAAGCAAGCCGGAAGAGCCAGGTATGGCAAAAGAGCACTTGGAAACAGGCTGAAGGTGGACCAAAGAGAAGGGCTCTGAGTGGATTCCCAAAATGGACTGTGCCTACTTCAATTTCAACAGGTCTGTTCTTAAGAGTTACATTCTTCCTGTTCACATACTGGCTGCCTTGAACTGCAAGCCAACATTCTATTTCCTTTCTAGAAAGATCACTGTGCTTTCCGCTTAGGTCAAACAGTATTCATAACATTTCTGTTTTTCTTTTTTCTCTTTTATTTTTTTGAGATGGAGTCTTGCTCTGTCGCCCAGGCTGGAGTGCAGTGGCATAATCTCGGCTCACTGCAACCTCTGCCTCCCGGGTTCAAGCCATTCTCATGCCTCAGTCTCTTGAGTAGCTGGGATTATAGACGCCTGCCACCACACCCAGCTAATTTTTGTATTTTTAGTAGAGATGGGGTTTCACCATGTTGGCCAGGCTGGTCTCAAACTCCTGACCTCAAGTGATCCGCCCGCCTCAGCCTCCCAAAGTGCTGGTATTACAGGTGTGAGCCACCACGCCTGACACATTTCTGTTTTCCTGTTCCCTAATCAGTCAAACTCAAGCAGAAATTCTAAGCTTTCTTCCCTTAATGGCATCGTAGTATTCCCTCTGAAAACGCTGAGAACAAAGAAGTTAGGTTATTAACTTCAACATGCCCAGGAAAGTAACATGCTACTCAAGGAGAATTCCACCCTGGGACTGCTGGCCATGAACACCATTCACAACGAACAGAAGGTGTTTTTCAAGGGTTCCATGACCTCAGAGAATGCCACTACAGTTTTGCTGTGACATGGATTTTCCAATTATGGATCCTGTGAATCACCGACACAAAAGTTATAAAACAGCAAATCATAGTTACGTATTCAAAATGCCTCTGAAATCTATTCCATCCTTTTACAACAAAAAGAAACAGCTTGCGATTAACGATACTTCAAGAATATGTAGTACAGGGTCTGGCACAAGCAGAGCATAAATAAATGTGTGTTTAACAGTTTGGGGTTTTTTGTTTGTTTTGTTTTTTGAGACCGGGTCTCGTTCTGTTGTCCAGGCTAGAGAGCAGTGGCGCAATCACGGCTCACTGCAGCCTCAAACTCTGGGGCTCAGACAACCCTCCCACCTTAGCCTCCTGAGTAGCTGGAACTACAGGCACACACCACCATACCTGGCTACTTTTACAAATTTTTTGTAGAGATGGGGGTCCTAACTATGTTGCCCAGGCTGGTCTTGAACTCCTGGGCTCAAGTGATCCTCCTGCCTGGGCCTCCCAAACTGCTGGGTTTTCAGGCATAAGCCACCACACCCAGCCTATGTTTAATGGTTTACTGGTCAAATGAAGGAATAAATGAAATATTAAGTCTCTTGTAATTTGCCTTTTGTACTAAAGGCACTGAAAAGTCTTATTTATTTTCTTCTCTCTGCATCTGCTTTCTCTGACTGTATCGTTTCTCTGCCTACATTACCAAATGCCTCTCTCCTCCACAGCTTTTGTCACCAGCATCAAAAAGAAGGATCAAAGACGACTTCTGTGGATGGTATCAGCAAACACCGATAACAAACTGAGTTACAAAGGTCTCACTCTCCTGTTTCTCCATTAAAATATTGCAGCTAAAATACTCTGCCTCCTTTACACCTCATTCTTTGGGCTATTTGCTTGTTTGGGTTTATAGTTTCAAATCAGTCTGATTCACTGTCTCTTGAGTCATGCTGCCACTTGTGCACACACAGTCTAAAACTGCTCAGCCCTAAGAGAATCCCCTGGAAAGATGTGTGTTGAGGAGGCTGAATCTGCCTACTCCCACCTTAACCAACAGGCAGCCTTTCCTGCACAGATTAATCACTTCACTTCCCCAACTCAAGTGACAATATGCTCCAATAAGGTGACCCTGATTTTCAGTGTCCTTTCCACAGATATGTCTAAGTAATTTCAATTCATTCCCTCAATTGCTTGTATTCACAACATACTTATACTACTTACCAGTAATGCAAACATAAAACAAGTCTTGATCTTGGGGCTCTCCATCATGCTCAATGAGCTCTCCTCATTGTTCATGCCACTCTTCCTGGCTTCTTCAAACCCTGCCTCTCCGCTACACTCTCTTCAGTAACTTTTCAAATGTTTAAAATAATCATCTATTGGCCAAATGGCAACAACCACCTTTCTTACCAAATCTACTTCCTCCTGAAACCCTTACTCTGGATTACATGCCCATCTTAATACTCATCATCTGAGGGGATTCACTGTCTTTATCCAAGCATAAGGGGTCTGCATACTGGTAGTATTTACATCTGTTTCGAGGGCTGGACAGCTCACTCTAGCATGCATAGGAGCTGGCACAGATAGGTAGTGAGATAAAAGATGTAGAGACATACAAAGGATAGGTTAGTACTGTTTTTCTCTTCAATACAGACCTTTCAGTGTCACAAGAACACCAATACAATGAATACAAAGGGGATCAGGCCTCAAGCCAATACATCTGGCCCTTTTTTTGTCTATGGTGTACCTGTGGATATTAAACCCTGAAGATAAAATAAGACCCAAGTACCTGTAAGAGTCCAACTTAGGAAAAATTAAATTTACCCCACTTATTTATGGGGCACCCACTATGTGCAATTCACTCAACAAATACCAATGAGTGCCTATTATTTTAAGACACTGTGCCAACTGTCAGGAATAGAGAAGACATAGTGTCCCTGCCCTCAGAGATCTTTCAATTTAGTGGAGATACAGTTAAATAACAGATATAGCAACACTGTGATAACTCAAGCAAAGGGGCCAAGTACCAGGTGCACAGGGAACACAAAGAGTGTCCTAATCCAATTAAGATCCAGTCAGGATCCATTGTTCCTAGCACAGGAGAAGAGCAGATACAAAAGGCTAGGTGTGAGCAGAAGAGTGGAGCAAAGTCCTGAGTGTGGGGCTTTGGGGCCTGCAAGGCACTGCACCTTACAGTCCTCCTGGCAGAATAATCTAAGTACAGAGACGGAGATGACTCAGAACAAGGCAAGTTGTCCAATCAGTGTCCTGGGGAGTATGGTTAACTAGGAGGACAGGAAAGATAAAGATTCCCAAAGAAGACATGGGGGATGGCCGGTGGAAAACAGAGTCTCACCCAGTAACAAAAGAATGGGTACACGGGATGGAAGGCATTCCTGCCATGCACTGACCTGAATTAAGCTGTAAAAGAACAGAGAATAGGGTATGTTCCAGGCAAGTTAGAGCAGAAGAATCATACTGAACAGCAACAGGAAAGTGGTTGAGGGGCTGACTGGCTTCAGAATTAGGTAACCCTTAAGTCAGCAGAATAACCAAGACACACAAATGCACCTCTTGAAGAATCTGATAAATATGACAACCATAGCAATGGTGTCATGGCAAGAGTACTAAACTGGTAGTCAAGAGACCTACTGCTGATTTGCCGCTAGACTATCCTCCTGTCAGATGAGCTGGGTGAACATGAGCAGTGTCCATACATGAGTTGGGAAATAAACTTAGCAATTCACAACCACCATTCTTTTTTCTTTTTTTATAAAAGTGAAATAGGCCGGTCATGGTGGCTCACACCTGTAATCCCAGCACTTTGGGAGGCTGAGGCAGGAGGATCACGAAGTCAGGAGATCGAGACCATCCTGGCTAACACGGTGAAACTCTGCCTCTGCTACAAACACAAAAAATTAGGCGGGCGTCGTGGCAGGCGCCTGTATTTCCAGCTACTCGGGAGGTTGAGGCAGGAGAATGGCGTGAACTCGGGAGGCGGAGCTTGCAGTGAGCCAAGATGGCGTCACTGCACTCCTGCCTGGGCGACTGAGCCAGATTCCGTCTCAAAAAAAAAAAAAAAAATACAGTGAAATAAAATAACATATTCTGCTACATGTGTTGCCCATAGAAAAATCATTGTTTTGTGAAGCATTAGCTTCAGGTATGTAGATACAGACGTGTATGTGTGCTTGATGAAAATGTAAAATGTGTTTCTTACTGTGAGGTCACAGTCAAAACAGTTTGAAAAGCACAAGACATGAGGATTTGTAAGCTTCCTTCAAATTCTAAGCTTCGCATGCAGCCTTTAAATTTTAACCTATTTTACAGGTGAATAAATTAACTTAGATATGAGTTGTGGTATAACATTAAATAAATCATGGGCAATCTTTAGACATACCATCAGATAATTCAAAATTATCCAAAACAATTCCCCTTAATTCAACTGATACACCATCAGATAATTCAACATTATTCAAAACGACGCCCCTTAATTCAACTAAATATGACCAAAAAAAAAAAAGTCTCCAGGAAATAACTACGCTCCACGTCTGCTGTAACACAGACACACCTGTATATTTGGGGCAAAGGGCCAGTCGCGTGAAAGGCTTTCACTGTAATGCAAACACGCACACACAGGAGCAATGTTCTATGGAAATTCTTTAAAAATCTACTCAAGGTAGCATTTTCATGTTTCAAATTTTAAAGATCTAATGCCAACCTTATTTTTAATACCTTTGCCAACAGCAAATTCTAGCAAGCTATCGACTGTGTGTGACACATACTTTTGAAACCCTTTACTGGAACAGGTGGGTTTTAACTACTTACAGAGTCTGACCCAATGCATCTGCACATGATACATTCTCATCTACCTAAGCCACTTTCGAAAAGCTATAATCCCAATGAGGGCATCCCCTTCAGGACTTCAGGAAGGCATAAACATGCAACATACAGCAAATACTAAGTACTTCCCTATTGGACAAGCCATTTTCCCAGACAGGCAAGGAGTCACTTAGGAACATATGCTTGAGTACGAATGAAAAAAAAAGATCATTAACGTTGGTGATGTGCATAAGCCAAGCAAACAGGTTTTAGATAAAAACTATATAAGGGTCCATGGCGACAATAATGCCTGGGGTACTTCTTCTGGGGACTCTTTCATCTGAAGAAATCAAATCTCATCATAGACATGGCCTCAGGCTATTTTCACCATCACTGCTATGAGGCAGGTCGGAAAGGTCACAGATACCCAAACTGGAGCACAAACAGGTAACCTGACCTGCCCACGTATCAGACTTTTGTCTAATTCTGAATAAAAGTCAGGTTTTTGGTTTGCTTGTTATAAAACAACCAGGTCTAACCCCTAAACCATGCCCCCAGTTTGTGCCTGGCTCACAGATGGCCCACCCTAAACACTTTTCAGTCCTTCTGTGAATGCTAATTCAAGGTCAGAGATTTCCCAGCCCCTGTAAGATTCGAACTTATCCTGGGCTGTTATGGAGGCAGTGTGGAAGGTGCCAGGCCCATAGCTACCAGCTAACTTCCTGCCCCACAGTGCCACTACTCTGCCCCACCAGGAGGCAAACTCCCCGCTCCACCAGACCCTCCAGCTGCCTCCAAGGCTGCCCAGACATTGTCCTGCCGGCACTTTACAACCAGAAAGTCTTTTAGAGGCCATCCTGTCTCACCCACTGACTTTACAGGGAAGGAAAGTGAGGTCTAGAAACCCATGTGCCTTGCCCAAGGTCACTTCAGCTCGTGCAAACGAAACACAAACCAAGTTGTTTTTTTCTGCCTGGTACTTAAGCACCCACACGCTGCCACTAGCGGTGACCGGAGCCACAAAAGACCCAGCCGGTAGGCCGGCGGCACACAGGCGAGCCAAAGCCGGCAAAAATCCTCTGAGTCCGAGCTCTCCAGGAACCGGAACGCTGGCGCGGCTTTTGGAAAAGGTGGGAGCAGGCCAGGGAGAGACAAGAAAAGCGAATTTACGGCGGCCAGGGGGCTCTCTGCTGGCCCGCAGTCCCGGAGGAGGGGCCCCTGTCCCGGCAGGCCGCCCCAGGGACCCCAAGAGACCTCCACCCCGCCTCCCCAGAGCTGGAAGCCAGGACTGGAGAACCCGGCGGACTCACCGGGTGCGCAGCGCCTGCCACGCGGCGTCGATGTCGGCATAGAGGTTCTTCTCCGAGGGCTTGCCCGAGCTGACGCCGTAGCCCGAGTAGTCGTAGGAGAAGATGTTGCAGTTGATGCGCGAGCCGAGGCCGATGTAGAAACTGCACATCTGGCCCAGGTCCACGGCGTTGCCGTGCGAGAAGAGCAGCGTGTAGCGGCTGGAGGGCGCGCAGCGCACGAACATGCAGCCGAGCCGGTTGTCCCGGGCCGTGCGCGAGAAGAAGACCTCGACTGCGTCCAGCTCGCGCTGCGAGTACTGCCAGTCGGCGCGCTCGCTGAGGTGCAGGCTGCACGCGCCGGGCCCCGCGCCCGCGCCCTCCTCGGGCTGCTGCGGTGCCGGCTGGGCCGCAGCGGCAGCGGCGACGGCGGCGGCAGCTTGGGCCGGGGCCGGGGCGGGCGCGCCGGGGCCGCGCTGCTCCGGCGCCAGCACAGTGTAGGTGGGCTCGGGCGGCAGGAAGGCCAGCTTGGCGGCAATGCGGCTCGGGCAGGGAGGGCAGCAGAAGAGCCAGCACAGCTCGCCCAGCGAGAAGCCGTTCATCCTGGGGCCTGGCTCGGGCATCGGGACGGCCTGGTGCCCGCCGCCGGCCCGGCTGGCTGGCTGGCCCGGGAGGACGGAGGGCAGGCGCGCGGCGAGGGAGCGGGCAGGCAAGCGCGGAGAGCGGCTGCAGCCCGCCAGCCCGGCGGCAGGAGGAGGCGGAGGCGAAGGAGGGCAGGGGGCGGGGCCGGCCCGGCGGGCGCGGCGCTCGGAGCCAGGGCCGGTCAGCGGCGGGCCCGGAGCCCAGGCGAGGCGCGGGCGGCCTGGGCCCGCGCGCGGCACACAAAGCCGGCGGCGGCGGCCATGGCCGGCTAGTGCGCGCCGTCCCCCCCGCTCCCGTTCCAGCTCCCGCTCCCGCACGCCCGCCGCCGCCGCCACTTCCGGGTTACCGCGCGGCGGCGCCCCCGCCGGGACACGGCGCAGGGCCGGGCATCGGGGCGGGGCTCCGCGGGCAAGGGCGCGGGCACCTTCCCCGGCCTGAGAAGCATGTTCTCGACCTGCGGCCGACGGGGGCTTCTAGGAGGCTCCGGGGCCCGGAGGAGCTGGGCGCCGGGGCTGGGGACTCTGCCCCCGGACAGCTGGGCGGATCCGCAGAGGGGACCCTGGAGGGGGTGCATGTGTCCCGGGGTGGACCGCTCCCCTCCCCTCCCCCTGGGATTCCCTCCCCCAAATCCAGGTTTCTCCCGTGGATGAAGGTTCTTGGGAATCTACTGAAAACGAAACTAAGGGATGGACAAGAGTTGGAATGTACCCGAAATATTTGGCTTTCTCATGTGTGCTGCTTTCTGAACGGCTCAGTACCAAAAGTTCTTGGCACCGTAAGGGGTACCGGGGTTGTGGGATAGGGCGGTCATCAGTGTGTTTCCTATTAGGAGAGGCTGTTTCTGTGTAGATAGCAACAGCGTTTACTTTCTAAGGGCATGGTTTTACCCTTAGTACATTTCTGTACCTATACAAGTCAGCTGTTAGAACAGGAGGGTACTGTATTTAGCAACAAACCATGTTGAGGTTGTCATTTCTAGTCCCACGTGTGGCAGATTTTCCGGTAGTAAGTATATACTAGGTATCCTTTACAGTGTTTGTGTCTCTGGAGTTGTTTCAGGTCCAGGATTTTTAAGTGGTCTTAGTCATGAACGATTCTTATACTGCTTTAAATCCACTGTAATCTTGGCAGCCACCTTTACATGATTTTTCAAATATAACTCTCAGTGCCTTGAAACTGTGCTCTGGTGCCAATTTCCACAGAGCCTTCTATACTTCCTTTTTCCTGCCTGATATGGCAGCTGAAGAATTCCCTTTCAGGAACTGACAGGAGATACCCTTCCTGGACTGCCAGCAGGGCAGCTGGAGACTGGGAGGTTGGCACAATCCCTATACTGGATCTGTTGTTTTAACTCACAGATATTCTGAGAATTTTACCTTTTGTTGTGGCTTTCTACAGAACGAGTACTTTGAGCACCCTCATCTAAATGAATTGTCCATACTGATTTCATTAACCTTCAGGACCTCGCTTTTAATTTTTTCTTTTTTAAGAGACAGGGTCTCACTCTACTGTCCAGGCTGGACTTCCAACTCCTGGGCTCAAATGACCCTCCGGCCTGCCTCCCAAGTAGCTAGGACTACCAGCACACGGCACCTTGCCCAGCCAGGAACTGGGTTTTAAAAGACCATTTCTTCACTAAAACAATTTTAGTTGTTTTTGAACTATTCAAATTTGATTTTTAAAAACCTGGTAACAAAGCCTGTTCAGATTGCATATTTGAAGTCTGTTTTGAAGGTTTTCACAGTTGGTGAAACTATTCACATAAAGCCAAATTTTAGCTTTGCAGGTTTAAAAAAAAAAAAAAAGTTTATACAGCTGGGCACAGTGACTTACACCTGTAATCCCACTACTTTGGGATGCTGAGGCGGGTGGATCACTTGAGGTCATAAGTTCAAGACCAACCTGGCCAACATGGTGAAACCCCATCTCTACTAAAAATACAAAAATTAGCCGGACATGGTGGCGCACACCTATAATCCCAGCTACTCAGGAGGCTAAGGCACGAGAATCACTTGAAGCCGGGAAGCAGAGGTTGCAGTGAGCTGAGTGAGATCGCACCACTGCACTCCAGCCTGGGTGACAGAGTGAGACTATGTCTCAAAAATAAATAAAAAATAAAAAGACTTTCTAACTTGCTACACATTGGTATACTTTGGTCACTTTATTGTATTCAGCATTTATGTATGTAATGTTTTCTGTGCTCACAGCATCCACTGTGTTAGGTGCTACAACTACCAAGGTGAGTAAAATAGTCCCTGCTCTCAAATACCTTACAATCTAATTAGGACATCAGCAGAAGATTCAAAACAGTTTTTATGTGCCTTTAAAAAAAATCAAGTCCTCATAAAAGCTAAGAAGACAGTCTTGCGTCCTGGTTCGGTGGTGATATTTCTATGGGGAGCTAAGGTTATAGTCGAGTGCATTAGTCCCTAATCTAATTCAGAACAAGAATAGAACTTTGGGAACTGAGATGAAAGGGTATCTAACAGCCCCCTCAATCAGTCTCAGATACCACTCCTCTCACCTGTCCTTTGATAAGAATTGAATAGCCCTTAGTTCATGAAAGGGGGGATTGATGAGAGTCTCAAGTACTTGTCTTCTGTGCTGCTGATGGAAAAGACAGTCTTTATATTTCAGATGGCCGGCAGCAGGTTAGCATTGTTAGAAAAATTTAAAAGCTAGATACTTGTTTATTTATACCTGATCTCATTCCACAAAGGATTTGTGGAGTGTGATTCAGTATAATATAAATACATAAGCAAATAAATAAAAGCCTGGCTTTTGTTTTCTTTCTATTACAAGGCTACACAGAGGTGGGCTGAAAGAGCACTTATTCCCCAGGAAAACATGTTGGTTCAGGTTTGTGTGAACATTCAGTTGAGACGCTAAAATTATATGCCATTGAGTGGAGCTACCCAACCTTTCTTATCTCGTGCCACATATAGCCAGTGGTAGAGTTTGTGTAGCCCACTGACATGAGATGTGCTGCCCAGGGGATAAGAGGTTGAATATCTCAGCACGTCTCTAACATCTGACATCTCTAACAACAAATGTGTTAGTGTGCCTTGTCATATTGGTTGGGAAACTTTAACATACAGCACAGAAAGAATGCATTTGCCCTATAAAATGTGAAGATTGGGGATTACCAGTTGTCCACTTTGACCTTAAAGCAGCGGTCCCCAACCATTTTGGCACCAGGGACTGGTTTCATGGAAGACAATTTTTTTTTTCCGTGAAAATCCTAGTTAGATTCTCATAAGGAGTACGCAATCTAGATCTCTCGTATGCACTGTTCACAATAGGGTTTGCACTCCTATGAGAAGGGTATGCTGTTGCTGATTTGACAGGGGGTGGAACTCAGGCAGTAATGCTCACCCACCAGCTACCCGCATCCTGCTATGCGGCCCAGTTCCTAACAGGCCACCGACCAGTACAGGTCCACAGCCCGGGGTTTGGGGACCTCTGCCTTAAATTTCTATGTCATTCTGATCATCTTAGTAGAGAAAGGTCTAACTTTGAGTTCAGGTCAGCAAACATATTTACTCTGCTAGGTACTTACCATGAGTCAGTCACGAAGTTGACTTGGGAACGTAAAGGTGGCTAATGCACAGCTCCTCCTGCCCTCAACAAGTGCATTGTATGATCTGTCTCTTAGAATAACTCTATATCCTGCCAAGCCAACCAGTATTGATGAACTAAACAATATTCCACACAACTAAACACCTTGATCTCTATTACTTAATATTGGCCCTTTACACACTGAATTTTGGCTTCCACACTAGTCAGCTGGATATGGAGTTGCTCAAGACCACTTTCATTTGTAAAAGTAGAACAAACTTTTGACCATAAGAGAAGGATACTCATGTGTAAAAACAGAATCTGGTTGTCTTGATGGAATCTAAGGTAACGTTGCCCCATTTTACATTTTTTTTTTTAAATTTGGGACTGGGTACTCAGTGAAATCAGGGATCATGTCCATTTTGTTCATCATTGTTTCCCCCATGACTGGCATAGAGAAGATGCTCAGTAAGTGTTAATTAAATTGCTAAATTAAAGAATGAGAGGCCAGGTGCAGGGGCTCCCACCTGTAATCCCAGCACTTCAGGAAGCCGAGGCAAGCAGATTGCTCGAGTTCAGGAGTTTGAGACCAGCCTGGGCAACATGGCAAAACCCCGTCTCTATAAAAAATACAAAAAGAAATTAGCCAGGCGTATTGGTGCACTCCTGTAGTCTTAACTACTCCAGAGGCTGAGATGGGAGGATCACTTGAGCCCAGGAGGTCAAGGCTGTAGAGAGGTGTCATCATACCACTGTACTTCAGCCTTGGTGATAGATCAAGACCTTATGTCAAAAATAATAATAAAATAAGTGTCAAAGAATGAATGAATTATTTAGTGAGTACATCCAAAAGACCAAGCCTGTTCCTTCTGGTTTGGGCAGTGTTATTGGAGTTACGGGCTTTGAAGAAGATACAAAGTGGTCTAGAGCCAATGCCAGCATCACACTGTGTCCTCTGGCTAAGGAATTGTGACATTTTCTCCATATTTGTTACCAGTTGAGCTCAAATTTTGTTCTGGTAACAATGTAACCAGTTAAGACCCAGTCACTCAACCTCCCCCCCTTTCAGGATGTCCACATGAAAAGATTCTGTTCAATAGGCCCTAACTGGAGAATATTGGGGGATCTTCTGGAGAGACTTTTAACAGAGCCAGGTTCAGCTCTAATGTTTCCCTTCACTTTTTTTGTTGTTGATGTTGTTCCTGCCTGGGTTGCAGACACTGTTTTTTGAGCAACAGCAGCCATCTTGCAAGCATGAGGGTAAATTTCACAGCTGAAGATGGCGGTGCAGAAAGATAATCTATTTCCTTCATGGTTTAATAGCTGCCCAGATCTCACCTAAATTGTCGAGGCTTCTTATGTGAAAAAGCTAGGTCTTTTTATGTCATTGTAGTTGGTTTATTTGTTACCTGTAACTTAATGCAGCATTAACTGATTCAGGAATCAGAAGCAAAGATCTTACATTGTTCTTAACTACTTTCTCAGTAAGGACAATGAGTACTTTCTTGATCGGTAGTGAAACAGTGTGCCTAAATCCTGCTTGCTGCTCCGTAGAAAAATATTTAAGTATGACTGACTAAAGATGGGAAAATTTTTTGAGGAGATAACCAGTAAAGTAACAAATCTGAAATGTGAAAACATGAAAAGCTTATAATTTTTAAAACAAGACAAATGATACTTTGAGGCGAGAAGTTCTGTGCTGGCATTAATTAGGGTAAGAGGCCTGCCATTCAACTAAACACTTTTGGAGGCAAAATATCTTTTCCCAGAATCTTTTTCAGTCTGAAGGCCCTTATCCAAAGTGTTGTAAATGAGGTGACTAGAACCCAGCCGGGGAGAGCTCTGAGATCCACAAACTGCTGAGAAAGCACTGCAGAGATAAAGATTGAAAGAAAGAAAACACCAACCACCCACAGAAATGTGTTTTCACAGTTCCTATAACCATGGTCATTCCATGGATGATAATGCCTTCAAACCTGCATTTCTGACTAGTCTCATCCAATCTCCTATTCATAGATTCTTAACAGGGGGTCCAGAGTCCCTGAACTTGATGACAGAATTTCGAGTTGGTAAAGTACTTCATAGGATCGGTGTCCACCTGTTTTTCCCTGTGTAATCGGCACCAAACATCATATCCTAGTACATAATGGGAACATAAAACACATTTGTCACTTGATTGGAATTAAATTTCCAGTGATATCCAAACACTTAAAAATATGCAAAGATGTAATAGACTGGATTTAAGTAATAAGTAAATTTATACTTAATAAGTGATTTTCTAAATGGAAAGTGGGAAGGAACAGCCTCTTATATGCTGAGTTTGCACATCTAATTTTAAGATGATGATGAACAATATCATGGTATCAATTTTGAGGTTTTTAAGAATTTTGGATAGTTGCACATTAACACAACATACATGAATGATTATAGTGTTATTCCTGGAAATTTTTAGTAACAAATATTAAATGCATGATCCAAAAAATAGTAATACCAGCATGACACCAGAGAGAGAAACTACCATGACCTAGCAGTGTATAAGTATTTCACATGTGATGAAGTTGATATTTCAAACCAGTAGGGATGCATTAACATATTCAATTAGCTACATATTTGGAAAAAATCAGTTCTGATGGATTAAAAAGTCAAATATTTATTTTTAATGAAACCAAGAGTCAACCAAAAAAGAAAGTTAGATAAAAATTCATAGGCTGAGTGTGGTGGCTTATGCCTATAATCATAGCACTTTGGGAGCCAAGGTGGGAGGATGACTTGAGACCAGAAGTTCAAATATAGTGAGACTCCATCTTTACAAAAATAAATTTTAAGAAGTAACTGGCTGTGGTGGTGCACACCTATGGTCTAAGCTACTCAGGAGGCTGAGGCAGAAAAATCACTTGAGCCCAGGAGGCTGCAGTGAGCCATGTTTGCACCATTGCACTACAGCCTGGGTGACAGAGTGAGACCTTGTTTTTAAAAAAAAAAAAAAAAAAAATTGATAACATAAACTTTCAGTCTTCTCTATACTAAAATATTTACAGATGAGATGACATGGTGTTGGGGATTTGCTTTAAAAAAAAAATCATCTGCCTGGTACTGTGGCTTATGCCTGTAATCCCAGCACTTTGGGAAGCTGAGGCAGGCAGATCGCTTGAACCCAGGAGTTTCAGACCAGCCTGGGCGACATGGCAAAACTCTGACTCTACCAAAATTACTACAGTTAGCCAGGCATGGTGGTGCTTGCCTGTAGTCCTGGCTACTTGGGAGGCTGAGATGGGAGGATTGCTAGAGTCCAGGAAGCAGTGGTTGCAGGGAGCAGAGGTCACACCACTGCACTCCAGCCTTGGCGACAGAGCAAGACCCTGTCTTTAAAAGAATAATCAAATCAAATCAAATAATGTGAGGAGAGGGTGAGGAAGGAAGATAGACAAGAAACAAGATTGATTGGCCGTGAGCTGATAATCGTTGAATCATGGGTAGATGGGTATATGGGGGGTTGATACACTGTTCTCTGCTTGTGTATATGTTTGAAAATTTTCATAATAAAATTTACATATTTTTTAATCTTCAGGATTTTGACAAACTGGGCAAAAATATTTGCTACAAATTCATTTTTTTTTTTTTAAAGTGAAACACCCCACTGGAGAAAAACTGGCAGGATAAATGATCAAGCATTTTATAAAAAGGAGTACAGATGGCCAATGAGCATATGAAAAAATGCTTAAAGTCATTAGTTTTAAAAAAGCAAATTTGAAAGACTGTATTTTTTACCCCCTTCGATTGACCCAAACTAAAAGATCTTTTTTTGAAAAGGAATAAAGACCACTAGCACTCTGTTGGACATGGTGCTGGAGTGTAGGCACTCTCATACACAACTTTCTGGCAAGAGTGTTAATTGGTGTAACTTTCTGGAAGGAAATTTGACGATATATATCTAAAGGCTTAACAACATACCTTCTGGTAATCCAGTAATTCAGATTGGAAGTTAAGGAAATAACTCATTTCTCACATAGATTTTAAATACTAGGATGTTTATGACAGCATTGTTTATCATAGCCAAAAAAAAAAAAAAAATTGAGAACACCAAAAACTAAAGTAAATAATAGTACATTCAGACAACAGAGTAATCTGTGCCATTAAAGTGGAAATTGAAGAACCGTATTTACTATGATAGGAAAATATCCACAATATGTTGAGTGAAAACAGAGCACAAAGTATATACAACAATATGTAAATATACTTTAAAAGTTCAAGCCCTGGAAAACACTATCACTGGCTTTATTAGGTCATTCTTGCATTGCTATAAAGAAATACCTGACACTGGGTGATTTATAAGGAGAGTGGTATAATTGGCTCATGGTTCTGCAGGCTGTACAGGAAGTGTAGTGCTATCGTCTGCATCTGAGGAGGCCTTGGGAAGCTCCCAATCATGGTGGAAGGTGAAGGGGAAAGCTGTCTCATGTGGCAGGAGCAGGAGCAAGAAAGATGGGGAAAGGTGCCACACTTTTAAAGAACCAGATCTTGCAGGCACTCACTTGCTATGGCAAGGACAGCACCAAGCCATGAGGGATCTGCCCCCATGACCCAAACACCTCCCACCAGGCCCCCACCTCCAACACTGGGGATTACATTACTCTTCCAACAGGAGATTTGGCAGAGACGCAAATCCAAACCATATCACTGGCTAGTGAGATTATGGGAGATTTGGTTTGGTTTGATGGTTTTGTCTTGTGAATGCATATATTCTGTAAGTTCTAAGCATGTGCTATTTTTGTAATTAACATTAAAATAGTAAAGGCCATTTTTATGCAAAACACACAAAAAAGGAGGAAAGTACTCACGAATAATGAAAATGTTCTTCCAGCTATTCTAAGATACTTTATTTTTTCTTTTTTAAAAATGTTTCTTTTAAAAATTTAATTGTTCTTCTTACATTTTGTTAACTGTTTTGTTTTGTTTTGTTTTGTTTTTTGTTTGTTTGTTTTTGAGGCAGACTCACTCTGTCACCCAGGCTGGAGTGCAGTGGCGTGAGCTCAGCTCACTGCAACCTCCACCTCCCAGGTTCAAGTGATTCTCATGCCTCAGCCTCCCAAGTAGCTGGAATTACAGACATATGCCACCACATCCAGCTAATTTTTGTATGTTTAGTAGAGACAGGGTTTCACCATGTTAGACAGGCTGGTCTCGAACTCCTGACCTTCAGTGATCCACCTGCCTCAGCCTCCCAAAGTGCTGAGATTACAGGCATGAGCCACCGTGCTGGACCTATTTAAGATACTTTAAAATTAATATCTCAGAGATAAAGTAATTTTATATTAATAAAAGAACAAAACAATGTTATTACAATTGAGTTCAGCAAAGCTCTACCAAGACTTACTATGAGCCAGAAATATGGTAATTTCTGAAGAAAATACAAAGATGAAGAAGACAGCCCATGCCCACCCTCAAGAACATTTTTTCCCTCTTACATCCCTCCCTCTTTTACAATCCAAATGATCTGGTTATATAAACTTTCTCAATGTTGGTACCTGCTGTGACAGTTAATATCGTATGTCAACTTGACTGAGCTAGGGAATGCCCATGTAGTTGGTAAAACATTATTTTTGGCTGTATCTGGTAGGGTGTTTCTGGAAGAGACTAACATTGGAATCAGTAGACTGAGTGCAGAAGATTCACCCTCATTAATGTGGGAGGGCATCATCCAATCCCTTGAGGGCACAGATAGAACAAAAAGGTAGAGAAAGAGTGATTCTCTCCCACCGACAATCCCTCCACCCCATCTACTATTGTCCAGTTCCTAGGCCTTTGGCCTGAGACTGAGAGTGACACCGTTGGCTCCCCTAGTTCAGGCCCTTGGACTAAATTACACCGTGGGCTTTCCTGGTTCTGCCATCTTGCAGACAGCAGATCATGGTGCTTCACAGCCTCCATGATTGTGTGAACCAGTTCCCATGATAAACCTCCTCTCTCTCACCCTGTCTCTCCTGTTGATTCAATTTCCCCAAAGAACTCTGAATAATGCACTTGCTTAGCCCGAGGATGTGCTTTTGTCTTCTGTGACGGTTTTTGCAGCAGGCTTACTCTCTTCTTCTCTTCTCTACCTTCTTCTCTTCTCTACCTTTTTCTCTATAATGATGACAGCAGTACTCATAGTGAGGATGCCCAGATAAAGAACCTGACCTCACAGTTCTGTATTGCCTCATCTCTCCTGATCCTTTTACTTATTCTCTACTGAACTACCCCTAACATTGCCACTCCCTTGTCCTTGTTGTCACGTGGCACTGTGTCATTCCTAGGATGATGCAGTCCCCTAACCACGGCATCCTACTCCTCCACCACTCTTCTTTCCTTCCACTGACCCCCTTCTAGATTCTTATTAATTAGTCACTCCTTGACCTGACAGTCCAGAATGTTCTTCCTGACCTTGTCTTTGTAGTAAATCGTATCTGGAATGCTCTGTTGCCACTTTAAACTGCAACCTGCCTCCATCCCCATACTTCTGCTTCTGCTGTGCCCACTTTGCTAATCCCCTTCTCTGGACAGAACAAATATATAACAAAATATTATTGAGCATCTACTCTGTACCATGCAGATCTGTAAAGAGCTAGAATATCCAGATCACATCATTTTAAAAAACTATTTTTCTATTACTAAGTTTAATAGAATAAGAGGCAGTTTGGTTCAGTGGAGAAGCTCAGGATTTAGACTAGAGTAGGTCTGGATTTGAATCCTGGTTCTGCTGCCTTGGGCAGACCACTTCTGTGAACTTTAGCTTCCCTGTCTGTAAAAAGGATGACAACACCTTTTGAGAGAAAATACCTTGTAAAGTGATAAGAAGTTCAGGGTTATGAATACAAGCCCTTCAGCAGCACGTGACTAAATTCTGGCCCCTAATAAAAGTTTTGTGAAGACTACCTTTTACCTTTATGGCAGGCCAAGTAATGACTAAGAACCTGGGTTCAAATTCCAGCTCTTTCAGTTACCAGCTGGGTAAACATGGGCCCATGACTTAATCTGTTTGTGCCTTTGTTTCTTAGGGCTTTGTGAAGATTGAAGGAAATATGTATGTGTAGTATTCAGCACTTGGCACATAGAAATTGCTCACCAAATGTATGTTGCTTTCTCCATTGGCAGTTCTGCGTATGCAGCAGAGAGAAACAGCCCACAGCATTTTTGCCTGTTTCCAGAAAATTCCTTCTGACTAAGTTTGCTTTGTGCTCTAGAAAACGTGGTACCTGTCATGCAATGGTGATAATGGTGCTGATGGTAATTATAGAAGCTAACACTTGTTGAGAACTTACTGTGCTCGTAGATTAATACATGTACTTTACAGTTGTTAGCTCAGTTTATCTTCAGAACAATCTTTCTGATGTATACACTACTGTTTCTTTCCATTTGTAGATGAGGAAACTGAATGTGTTAGTCCGTTTTTACACTGCCGATAAAGACATACCTGAGACTGGGCAATTTACAAAACAAAGAGTTTTAATGGACTCACAGTTCCATGTGGCTGGGGAGGCCTCATAATCATGGTGGAAGATAAAAGGCACGTCTCACATGGCGGCAGACAAGAGAATGAGAGGCAAGCAAAGGGGTTTCCCCTTATAAAACCATCAGATGCCGTGAGACTTATTCACTACCATGAGAACAGTGTGGGGGAAACCACCCCCATGATTCAGTTATCTCCCACTGGGTCCCTCCCACAACACCAGGAAATTATGGGAACTACAGTTCAAGATGAAATTTGGGTGGGGACACAGTCAAATTATATCACTGACACAGTGAAATAAAGTAACTTCTAAGGTCACACTACTACTAAGTGGAAAAGCCTAGATTCACCATTGCTTTTAACCACTACTGTGTACTACCTGTCACTGAAAATACTTCATAACTATTTGTTGAATGAAAGCATAGATTTATGAATAAATCCATGTCACAGACTATGCTGAAAAGATGGTATAAGAAATAGTCTATGAAGAATTACATATATTTTGAACATGTTTAGAATTATGGTAGCTTGTCTCCAAGATGGCCTCTGCTAATTCCTTCCCTCCCTTCCTCAATTTCCTCCCTTCCTCAATTTCCTTCCCTCCCTCAATTTCCCCATTGGGAGATGTATTCTATTCTTCTACTTGCTTGAGATTGGGTTTGCCTATGACTGCTTTCATTAACAGAATGTAGTTGAAGTGGTTCTGTGAGACTTTCAAGCCTATATCCTACAAAGCTTCCCAGCTTCTGTCTGACTTTCTTGATATGCTTCCTCTGGGGAAAACCAGCTGGCATGCTGTGAAGAAGTTCAAGTTATCCAAATGAAGGGTCTGCATTGAGAGTGTCTGATCAGCCTCCCAGATTCTCCAGTTGTTCCAGCCCAGGTGTCTGGAAGGTGATCATCATTCAAGTGATGATCAGCTTCAGCTGCCATCTGACCACAACCTTATGAAAGATCCCAAGTGAGAATCACCTAGTTAAGCCTATCCACCCTCAGAACCATGAATAATCATAATAAATTGTCATCTTTGCCACCAAGCTTTGGAGCAGTTTCTTATGTAGCAATAGAAAACTGAAACAAAAACAAAAATTTTTTTTATCATGACACATGAAGCCCTCTTCATTAGGATTCCTTAGGAGAAATTTCTATTTTATCTTGATGCCAAAAAACGTTGAGTAATTAATTGTCCTGCTCTTACCTACTCACATCCGACCATGGACATTGTGACCTGTGTGGCCCGAAAGTTGACCCTTTCACTTTAGCTGCTAGAAAGCCCAGAGCCAAGTGCTGCCCCTCTTGAGACTGGTGTGATTGTAATCATTTGCAATCACAGCTTTCTTTTTTTTTTTTTTTTTTTACTTTGTTGTCTTTTCTGTTTTTCACTTAAAAAAAAACCCCACATATAATTTATGTGAGCTTACATTTCAGGTATCCTTGTAAGCTTTCTTAACTTACTCCTGTAACAAGGCAGAATGTAATAAATATGAATAAATAGACTATTTTCCAGGAACTGTGCAGGGTTTATGAAAGAGTCATAAAGTTGAATCAGCCATGGTGTTGTTCTCACGGAGAGACACCCATACAATAATAACTCTCATGCTTTTTCTGTGACTTGTATGGTAGCAGTAATATAAGAAATACTGAAAGTGCTCTGAGAACACAGAATGATTTATTCCATTGTGAGGCCTCTGATGGATGCCTTCTCAGAGCTGGGCTTTTAAGGAAGAATGGGCAATTCAAAGCAAAGGGAAGTGTGCAGAGGACACAAATGAGTATAAATGTTTGAATCTCTGGGGAACCAACAGGTATATGGCTTGCACTCGTTTAGAGCCAGATATGGCAGGATGGCAGGAGATGAAAAGAAAATCAGAAGTTGAAACTAAATTAACAGAGGCCTCATATTGCTTGTACCCTTCCTCCATGTGATCCACTTCATTGGTGCTCCTCTTAAAAGGGTACTCAGACTCAAACTTCACACTCCACAGAGCAGCACCTGACAAGAGCAGAGCAAAGGGGTACCATTCTGTTCTTTATTCCACACAGTTTCTATTAATGCTGCCTGAAATTGCACTGGTTTCTTGGATTTGCTTGTAGTGTGATCCCAGCTATGTCCCGTAACCAACAAAAGATGTGCAGTGAGGAGAAATATTGGAAGTATCTCCAAATATTGGGAGCAATCGTTAACTGTAAGACTATGGGTAATGTCTGTCTACTTATTTTTATTCCCTGTGGTTTCCAGTTTTCCTATGATGAACATAATTACATTTGGCATGTTGGAGAATAAAAATACGTTTTATTTGTTAATGCCTTCTGTGTGACACTAAAGAGTTTTTATTTCATTTTGTAGGCAACAGAGAGACATTGGGGTATTTAGAAAAGTAATAATCCTATCCGGTTTGGGAGGGATGCCCCCAGTGCCTTGGAGAGGTGTCTTTTTGAAGCATCTGCTTGTTGCTGGGGGTGGTGGCTCACACCCATAATCCCAGAACTTTGGGAAGCGAAGGTGGGAGGATTGCTTGAGCCCAGGAGTCCAAGGCTGCATTGAGTCATGAACGTGCCACTGAACTCCAGGCTGGGTGATTGAGAGAGACCCTGACTCAAAAATAAAAAATAAAATAAATCTCTTCATTAGTGCCACTGACCCATCGCCTCCAGGAATTATTCTAGAACCTTCAGTCTCCACTGCTTTTTGGATTTTTCCCTTCAGCTGATAAGGATTCTCAAGTTATCCCATATTGTAAACAAATAAACCCTCGCCTTCCTGGTATCCTCTTACCTCCTACTTTCTGTGCACCTTTATCTCTTCACTGCCAAGCTCTTTTGAGAAGAGTGGTCTATACTCACTATCTCCATTTTGTCAATATCCAGTAATCCCACAACCCAGTGGTTCCCAAACTTGTTTGCAAACAAAACTATCTTGAGTATTTTTTAAAACTTCCAAAACCCTGGTGATATGGTCTGGCTCTGTGCCTCCACCCAAATCTCATGTCAAATTGTATAATGATTCCCATTGTTGGGGGAGGGACCTGGTGGGAGGTGATTGGATCATGAGGGCGATTTCCCCCTTAGTTTTCTCATGATAGTGAATGAATGTTCACAAGATCTAGTTGTTTAAAAAAGAGTAGCACTTCCCACTTCTCTCTCTCTTCTGCCACCACGTGAAGATGTACTTGCTTCCCCTTTGCCCTTCTGCCATGATTGTAAGTTTCCTGGGGCCACCCTAGCCATGGGTTCTATATAGCCTGCGGAACTGTGAGTCAATTAAGCCTCTTTTCTTTATAAATTTCCAAGTCTCTGGTAGTTCTTTATAGCAGTGTGAGAACAGACTAATACACTTGGTCATTCTCTGGTGGAGGAACTGAGTAATTCCATTGTGTGGACCAGTTTGAAAATGACTGCCATAACCCTTGCAGGTTGCTCCCTTGAAGGTCACTAAAAGCAAAGTTTAATGTTATCTTCTTATTCTTTTTTTTTTTTTTTTTTTTTTGAGACAAGGTCTTCTCTGTTGCCCAGGCAGTAGAGTGGCACAATCATGGCTCATTGCAGCCTCAACCTCTCCTGCGTGCAAGTCATCCTCCCATCTCAGTCTCTCCACTAGCTGGAACTATAGTATGCACCACTAAACACGGCTAATTTTTAAAAATTGTTTTGTAGAGATGGAGGTCTCACCATGTTACCCAGACTGGTCTCAAAATCTCAGGCTCAAGAGATCCTTCTGCCTTGGCCTCGCAAAATTTGGAGATTATAGGCATGAGCCACTGCACCCCAGTATGTTCTTTTTTTTTTTTTTTTTATCATGTTCCATTTTCCAAAAGCATTGGAAATAATTGGCCACCAACCAGGTATGCACTGCTAGCATTCAAAGCCTTCCATGGAATGGCTTCTAATAAAATTGGAACCTTGAACTGCTTACATAAGGAGGTGTTTTGGGACATTATAAACAAAGTGGGGCAGGGCCAGGAATCCAGAAATGACACGTATTGTTTGTCCTGGGATAAGCACCAGGCAGGTGGACCCAGCTTCTCACAACAGAAAATTGTCCTGCTAGACAGGCAGAACTTCCTGTTCACTCAGCAATCGTGTCTGCACTGAGCCAGTACAGTGACATGTTAACTGAGGGAAATGGGAAATGCTACAGGGCATCAAGGAAGTAGTTACTCTCCACCCCTGGGAAAGTAGTCAGTCAGAAAAGGCTTCAAGAGGTGACTTTTGAGCAGAGGAAAGTGTCCAGAATGTTTACCAACAAGCAGTGTAAGTGGCAACCCAGGAAGCTTGGTCACAATCAGGAAGGAGAGAATTCACATTTATGGAGCCCTACCTCTGTGCCAGGCAGTAGTAAACATGTCAGAGGTGTTTGAACGGGAGCAGCTCCATCTTGAACAGGGACTGCGTAAAATGAGGCTGAGACTTGCTGGGCTGCATTCCCAGGAGGTTAAGTATCCTTTGTCACAGGATGGGATAGGAGTTCAGTAGGACCGGTATCACAAGCTTCAGGTCACAAAGACCTGGCTGATAAAACAGGATGTAGTGAAGAAGCAGGCCAAAACCCTCCAAAACCAGGATAGCAGTGAAATGACATCTGGTGTCCTCACTGCTCATTAAATGCTAATTGTAATGCATTAGCATGCTAAAAGACACTCCCACCAGCTCATGACAGTTTACAAATGCCATGGCAATGTCTGAAAGTTACCCTATATAGTCAAAAAGGGGGAGAAACCCTCAGTTCCGGGAACTCCCCACCTCTTTCCTGAATGAATAATCCACCCCTCACACAGCATATAATCAATAAATAACCATAAGTATGCTCCGTCCAGCAGCCCATGCTGCCATTCTGCCTTGGGATAGCCACTCTTTTATTCCTTTGCTTTCTTTCTTTCTTTTCTTTTCTTTTCTTTTTTTTTTTTTGAAATGGAGTTTTGCTCTTGTTGCTCAGGCTGGAATGCAGTGGCGCAATCTGGCTCACCTGTGGCCTCTGCCTCCTGGCTTCAAGTGATTCTCCTGCCTCAGCCTTCTGAGTAGCTGGGATTACAGGAATGTGCCACCATGCCCAGCTAATTTTTTTTTTTTTTTTTTTTTTTAGTAGAGACAGAGTTTCTCCATGTTGGTCAGGCTGGTCTCGAACTCCCGACCTCAGGCGATCCGCCTGTCTTGACCTCCCAAAGTGCTGGGGTTATCGGCGCGAGCCACTGCGCCCAGCCTCCTTTGCTTTCTTAATAAATTTGCTTTCACTTTACTCTGTCAGCTCACTCTTGAATTCTTTCCTATGCAAAGCCAAGAACCCATATGGGCTCCCAGGCTGAACCGCAGTTTTGGGGTTCGCCCTGTGATGAACAGGGCACTGTGAAAGGCTGTGTCCCAGAAAGCAGACTCTCTGAGCTGGAGATCAATATGCAGGAAGTTTATCAGGGAGTGAGCTTGGCATAAACATCTGTTGATGGGAAAGGAAAAGAAGGAAAGCAGGATTGGGCAGAAGGAAAGTTGGGCTGTAATGCGGTCTCACTGAATATCTCAGATGCCAGCACAGGGAACATTGAAGATAAGAGAGAACACTGAACAACTTTTTCGTATCACATATCACACAGCTTACACATCTCAGAACAGAAATTTGAGTCTGGTTCTGATTCCAAAGTTCATATTCTGTCTAGGATGTGCATTCTCAGTGGCAGGTGTGGGGGCAGGGAGTAATATTATGTTAAAGGGTATAAAACTGGTTCTTCTTTTTATCTGAGATGGGATCTCACTTTGTCACCCAGGCTGGAGTACAGTGGTGCAATCTCAGCTCACTGCACCCTGGACTTTCCTGCATTTAGGCAATCTTCCCACCTCAGCCTCCCAAGTAGCTGGGACTATGGCATGTGCCACTATACCCCATTAAGTTTTAAAAAATTTCTTGTAGAGGTGGAGGTCTCGCTATGTTGCTTGGGCTGGTCTGGAACTCCTGGCCTCAAGTGATCCTCTCGCCTTGGGCTCCCAAAATGTTGGGATTACAGGCATGAGCCACCATGCCTGGCAGAAAACTGATTTTTGGTGGGACAAAATTATTTTAGCTATTACAGGGTTTGTGACCTTCAAGGGGTCACAGAGCATAAACACATAGACAGTATATCTGTGGTGTTACATTACAATTTCATGAAGAGGAACAATTAGGGAAAAAATACCAGAAAAGCGATAAAAGAAAACTTCAGCCTAATTAAATTTAAAGGAGTTTAATTGAGCAATGAACAATTCATGAATCAGGCAGCCTCCCAAGCCAGAGTAGGCTCTGAGACTCCCGTGCAGCCACATGGTGGAAGATTTATGGAGAGGTAAAGGAAGTGATGTGCAGAAAAAGAAAGTGAGGTACAAAAACAGCTGGGCTGGGTACATGGTGGCATTGCCTTATTTGAACACAGTTTGAATAGTCGGCTACATTTGACTGGCCAAAACCAGGTGACTGGCACAAGTGTAGACTGTGGTCTGTTTACACCTCCACTTGTTATAGTTCACAATGTACAGAAAAACATTTAGGCCAAACTTAAAATATGTAAGGTGGCAGCTTTAGGCTAAACTTGTCTTAACAGGAGGTGGATGTGGTAGAATGTCAATAGTGACAAATAGGTTGACAAATTGCTCTAGGGAATACTGAAGGTGGGGCTAAGAGGTATAAGGTAAAACTAGGTGTCCACGAAAAGAGTCAAACTCTAAAATATTTGAAGAGATTTATTCTAGCCAAATATGAGTGCCCAATGGCCCATGACACAGCCCTCAGGATCCTGAGAACATGTGCCCAAGGTAGCTGGGGTACAGCTTAGTTTCATTTACATTTTAGGGAGACATGGGACATCAGTCAAATACATGTCAGATGTATATCAGTTCAGTCCAGAAAGGTGGGACAACTCAAAACAGGGCAGTGCGATGAAGGAGGAGCTTCCAGGTTAAAGGTAGATTTAAAGTTTTTCTGATGGGCAATTGGTTGAAGTAGTTGTTATTGTGTAAAACTTAGGAATGTCTGGGTTAAGATAAGGGGATGTGGAATCCACAGTTTTATCATGCAGGTGAAACCTCCAGGCAGCAGGCTTCAGAGAGAATACATTGTAAAAGTTACTTGTCAGACGTAAAGAGTCTGTTTTATCAGTAATTCCAAAAGGGAGGAGGGTATAATGAGGCATGTCAGACGGCCCCTGCCCATCATGACCTGAACTAGTTTTTCAAGTTAGCTTTGAAATGCCCTTGCCAAGAGGAGCGGTCCATTCACATGGTTGCGGGGCTTAGAATTTTATCTTTGGTTTACATAGGTATTCCACATTGAGACGAAATTATGGACGGGTAAGAAAATGCAGGGGCAGCACCTGGACCTGCTCTCTAGACAATGAGGACCCATTTGGGATTTTCAACAAGGAAATAGCATGTGTTTTGGATATATGGCAGGAGCTGTAGTGTGAAGCATGGATTGGAGATGGGGACAATGAAGATAGGAGGCCATTGCAACAAATCAAATGAGAGAAGCTGACTCAATCATTGACAATAGGATGGAGAGAAGAGGAGAGTTTTGCAAGAGATTAAGAAAGACGAATCAACAATAATATTCATACACTAACTCCATGGGGGTGGAGTGTGGAAATAACAAGCCTAATGTGTTTTTTCTATTTTCTCATCCCACAACATTCCATACAGAAGACTTCTGTGACCAAATGTCAAGGGCAGGGGAGGGGGGTCACAAATGTTGCAGGGTATCTCCCACCCACACCAAGCAAGCAAGCAGTACTGCAGCAGACACCACCTGGGTGTCTTCTCTACTTCAATTCTGACGTGGTCTACCTGGAGATAGCATCAGATCCCACAGGGTGAGGGCTCAGTCCCACAAGACTGGCCCCATATCAAATGCTAGTCGCAAGCCCCAGATTATTTTACCCATGCTTCTGACTGGCTATAAATTGGGATTTCCATGACCCCCTCCTTGGTTTTGAATAATTTGCTAGAGTGGCTTATGAACTCCATAGCCAGTTTATTATTGTAAACCAAAAAGTATCTGAGATAAGTCTCAATTAGTTTAGGAAGTACTTTGTGTTGCCAAGGTTAAGAACACACCCATGACACAGCCTCAGGAGGTCCTGATGACATGTGCCCAAGCTTGGTTGGGGCAAGCTTGGTTTTACACATTTTAGGGAGACATGAGATATCAATCAATATATGTAAGATGTACATTGGTTCAATCCAGAAGGCAGGACAACTCGAAGCGGGGTGGGGGCTTCCAGGTCATAGGTAGATAAGAGAAAAATGGTTGTATTCTTTTGAGTTTCTGATTAGCCTCTCCAAAGGAAGCAATCAGATATGCATTTATCTCAGTGAGCAGAGAGGTGACTTTGAGCTCTGTCTGTCCTTTGCCCACAGATTGTGATGGAGGTATGTAACTTTTTTTTTTTTTTTTAATCTTAGTGTTACAGGAAAGGAGTCTGGATCCAGACCCCAAGGGAGGGTTCTTGGATCCTGCCTAAGAAAGAATTCAGGGAGAGTCCATATAGTAAAGTGAAAGCAAGTTTATCAAGAAAGTAAAGGAATAAAAGAATGGCTACTCCATAGGCAGAGCAACTCTGAGGGCTGCTGGTTGCCCATTTTTATGAGCATTTCTTGATTATATGCTAAACAAGGGGTGGATTATTCATGCCTCCCCTTTTTATACCATATAGGGTAACTTCCTGACGTTGCCATGGCATTTGTAAACTGTCATGGCACCGGTGGGAATGTAGCAGTGAGGGCAACCAAAGGTCATTCTTGTGGCCATCTTGGTTTTGGTGGGTTTTAGCTGGCTTCTTTACTGCAAACTGTTTTATCAGCAAGGTCTTTATGACCTGTATCTTGTGCTGACCTCCTATCTCATCCTGTGACTTTAGAATGCCTTAACCACCTGGGAATGCAGCCCAGTAGGTCTCAGTCTCATTTTACCTAGTTCCTATTTAAGACAGAGTTGCTCTCGTTCACAGGCCTCTGACATTAGTAGCTATCTTTTTTTGGAATAGAATGGGAGGCAGGTTTACCCTAAACCATTCCAAGCTCGACTTTCCCCTTTAGCTTAGTGAGTTTTGGGTTTCAAGATTTATTTTCCTTTCACATTTTAAAGGATATTACAAAGAATGTGGATGAAGTGACATATAGGGTCAGGTGTGTGGAAGGGCACAGAGCTTCTAGGCCTTCCCTGGAGGCCCACCCTCCAGGAACCTCCACATGTTCAACCACCTGGAAATTCTCCAAACCCTGTCCTTTTGGTTTTTCTGGAAGCTTCATTATGTAGGCATGATTGATGAAGCCACTGGCCCTGTCCCTTCCCTGGAGGTTGGTGGGTGAGGCTGAAAGTCCCAAACCTTTGGGCATAAGGCTGCTTCCTCTGGCAACCAACTCCCATCCAGTGGTTTCAGGAACTTTCCAAACATTGCCTCATTCACATAAGCTCAGATGTATTTGAAAGGACTTGTAAATAATAAAAGATTGTCTTTCACTTTTATCCTTCAGTAGCTACTTTAGGAACCAAAACCAAAAGGCCAAATACTTTAGCAAAAAATATTCTTACTGTACTACTCACTTAGGAAATAACAAGGGCTACTGGGCCTGAGAGCTGGGAATTGTTGATGAAAACCAAATATATATCTGTCATAATAGCATTGATGGGGGACAGGTATCAAGTGTGGCCATGAGCGTTACAGGGCAGGGATGGTTCTATAATCAGAGCTAATCTAGAGTGAGAGGTACCTTTGCAGGGGCGATCACATGAGTAAGGTTGCTGCGGGACATCAGGGAGGAGGGCTAGAGGAAGAAGACGGCAATGATGGTTTGAAGCTGATTCCCCAAAGAAGGGCAGCATTTTTGAGGTAGAAGTGATGACTGAAGCTGTGGAGGTAGGTCACGTCTCTAGGGAAGAGAGTGCAGAGGTAGAAGAAAGCTAAGCAGATGCCATGCTGAAAAAAACATCCGTGAAGAATCAGGGTAAGAAAATGAGTACTTTTCCATGTGGATGGAAGAGTTACAAGAAGGGATTAAGGGAAGAATAATTTTTATCTGAGGAATGTGAGTCCTTTTAAATCATCAGGCCCAGAGAGGCATTAACATGAGACAGCAACGGTACCCTCTTGAGCTATGTATTCATCTTTTACAACTGCTTGCCATTGCCACAGGTATCTGTAAATCAATGTAACAATGCCTCACTGGACACTGGACACTGTAGCCCACACTCTGTAGTCACTGTACCTCATTTTTGTCTTTAAAAATCTGCTTGTGTTTGGGAGGCCGAGGTGGGCCATTCGCTTGAGGCCAGGAGTTTGAGACTAGCCTGGCCAACATGGTGAAACTCCGTCTCTACTAAAAATACAAAAATTAGTCGGGCATGGTGGTGCACACCTGTAATCCCAGCTACTCGGGAGGCTGAGGCAGGAGAATTGCTTGAACCTGGGAGGCAGAAGTTGCAGTGAGCTGAGATCATGCCACTGGACTCCAGCCTGGGTGACAGAGAGAGACTCCATCTCAAAAAAAAAAATCTGCTTGTGGCCCAGGGCAGTGACTCACGCCATGCTTGCAACCCCAGTGCTTTGGGAGGCAGAGGCAGGAGGATCCCTTAAGGCCAGGAGTTCGAGACCAGCATGGGAAACATAGCAAGACTCCCATCTCTACAAAATATTAAAAAATTATCCAGAAGTGGTGATGCACACCTGTAGTCCCAGCTACTTACAAGGCTGAGGTGGGAGGGTCACTTAAGCCAAGGAATCTGAGGGTGAAGTGAGCCATGATCACACCACTGCACTCCACCCTGGGCAACAGTGTAAGACCCCATCCAAAAACAAAACAAAATCAAAACCTGCTTGTAACAAAGGCCAAGCAGAGCTCACACCCAGGATTAACTGAGTCTTAGTCTTCCCAGAAGCTACCCTTACTTTGGCACAAATAAATTCTTTAAATTATATTTTGTGCTGGAAACACTGGCCCACACTTGTCTCAACTACTTGGGAGGCTAAAGTGGAAGGATACCTTGAGCCCAGGCGTTCAAAGCTGCAGCGAGCCATTATCGCACCACTGCACTCCAGCCTGGGTAACAGAGCAAGACCTTGTCTCTAAGTGTAAATAAATAAATCATATTTTGTGCCTCAGTCTCTTCTTTTTAGGTCGACAGAGCTAAATATGAAATGTTATACAGTGGACCAGAAAAACATTACAGTTAGTTATTAAGGAACCATTGTCATATTTTGAGTGGAACCCAAATTGCAAGAATTTGAGGATCATGTAGTGGCCAGTTGTGATTATGATTGACAGTTTGGACTACGGAGTCTGCTAGACTTGTGCCTGAACCGTAACTCTTCCCTTTAGCTATGTGCTCTTGTAAGCACTCTAAGCTTCAGTTACTTCATCTATATAAATTTGGATAATAATGGCCCCTACCTCTAAGAGACTAAAGATCAAATGAGATATATGTATAAAGAAGTTGGAATAGGCTGGGCATGGTGGCTTATGCCTGCAGTCCTAGGACTTTGGGAGGCTGAGGCAGGAGGATCGCTTGAGCTCAGGAGTTCATGGGCAACAAAGTGAGATCATGTCACTAGAAAATTTAAAAAGTTAGCCAAGCATGATGATGTGTGCCTGCAGTCGCAGCTACTGGAGAGGCTGAGGTGGGAAGATCACTTGAGTCCAGAAATTTGATTATGGTGAGCTATCATTGCACCATTGTACTCCAGCCTGGGTGACAGAGTAAGACTCTGTCTCTATTTAAAATAAAATAAAAAGAAAAGAAAACAGAAAATAAACTTGGAAATAGGAATATATTAGGTGCTCAATAAAATTTCAGTGATGATTCTTGCTCAAACATCTGGTAAGCAGGAGGAAGGAGGATTTTATTAATTTCCTAGGGCTGCCATGCAAATTGCTACAACTTGGGTGGCTTAAAGCATCAGAGATTCATTCTCTTGCACTTGTGGCAGCCTGAAATAATGGTATCAGGCCATACTTTCTCAGATGACTCTAAGGAAGGATCTTTCCTTGATTGTTCCAGCTTCTGGGAGCTCCAGACATTCCTTGGCTTGTGACTGCATTGTTCTAATCTCTGCCTCTGTCTTCACATGGCCTTCTCTGTGTCTCTCAGTATCAAAATATCCCTCTCCTTTCTTTATAAAGACACCAGTCATTGGATTTAGAGCCCACCATAGATCTGTGATTATTTAAATCTAATGATTCTTAAGTAATTCATTCTGCAAAGACTCTATTTCCAAATAAGCTCACATTCTGAGGCCCTAGTGAAATGGGAGAGTTCCCTGACTTGGATGTGGGGTGACCAAACAGGGGTGTGGCTTGCCTGTTTGGTCACCCTGCAGCTCAAACCCCTAGGGGGAGCATGCAGACAGGTAGGTACAGAGGCTGAGAGACTGCTTTGGGCTCTCAGCCCCATAGTAGCATCTAGGGGTGGGTGTCTGTGACTTCCAAAGCCCAAGTGGGCGTGTGTTACAGTGTGCTCCTTTAGCTTTGCCATCTGCAAATGGCTTGTGTGTTAATTAGCTCAGTGGACCCTATGCCTCATCGCAAGGGCAGGGAGGGGGCCAGTGTGACAACCTTCTGTATCCCAAGCTCTTACCCAGTATCCTGAAAGAATCAGATCACACACAGGTTTGAAGGATGAGTGCAAGGTTTTATTGAGTGGTGAAGGTGGATCTCAGAGAGATGGATGGGGAGCCAGAAGGGAAATGGAGTGAGAAGGTGATCTTCCTCCGGAGTCAGTCAACCCAGTGGCCGGACTCTTCTCCAACCGTCCCCGGCCGAACTCCCCTTGGTGTCCAGACATCCCTCCTCTTCTCTCTTTCTCTGCCATGTCATTCCGCTGTCGCTGGTCTGCTGGTCTACTTGCCTCCTCGTCTCCTCACTTGCCGGTCTCGTCTGGAGCTTGGGATTTGGAGTTTATTTGGGGGATAGCGAGCATGGTGAGCCAAAAGGCAACTTTTGGGGCACGAAAACAGAAATGCCTGTCCTCATTTGGGGCCATGAGTCTTCAGGCTTGAGGGTGGGGCCTTTGCTGGGAAACTGCCCTCTTCTACCTGGTATTTCCCTGTCTCTTTCTGCATCGCTGGGTGGACATGAATTTTGTTGGGACACTATTAGACCCACTACATGGGTGTAGAATGTTTTGGTGGCAAAGAGTGGAAGAGAAACATGACTATATTTTGTTTTTAGGGTAGGGTATTTCTTTGGTAAGATAGAAGAGACTTTGTGGTTTTGCAGGCAGGGGGAAGGAGACAATGAGAAGAAATGGAAAATTCAGGAGGGAATGCCTGATGTGCCCAGAAGAGATGGAGGGCAGTAGAGAAACAAAAGTACAAATAGAGGACCAGGCTTGACCAAAGACAGTGTTTCACCTGCTAGGTCAGTTGTGAAGACATAAAGAGTGTGAGGCTGTAAGTAGGGAAGTTGAAGAAGTTTTCGCCTGGTCACTGAACTGTGTGGGCAGCTATTTACTGAGAATAAGTGAAGATAGAAAAGATTGGATGGGTTAACAAGGAACACTGAGGTTTGAAGTATTGCCTTGGAATATGTGACGATGTGTGACCATGTGTGGAGCAGCACCGAGGACCCAGCTCAGTTACCAGAAAGCCACTCATTGAAAAAGAACTTTGCTTAGTAATGACATTTACAAAACCAGCCAGCTATGCTTGGTCAAATATGGAACTTTAGAAGAGAATCTCAGGACAGGTCATTCTTCTTTAAAATGACTCATCTAATGAAAGAAAGCAAGACCTAAGCATACAGTCACCATTAAATCAGAAGAAGAAAAAAACACGGCACAATTTAACATTCATCTCATTTCATATTTACTGCAAAAAAAAAAAAAAAAAAAAAACATTTCTAACAAACCCAGCCTGCAAATTCAAATGATTTCCAGCTCTACAAACTTGGGGACAGGATTTATGGTTTATAATGAAAGAAAAAAGTCTTGGAGGGCTGGGAGGGGCAGATATGTTCTTAGTGAATCAGATATAGAATGACAGAGGGTTATCATTTCCATAGGGATTCTGCTATAGATTTCCAGGATAGCAAGACAACAAAAGTCATGTGACTACATATATAGCTATGCATCTGTGGGATAGCATATATGCATAGCTATCTTTTCAGTCATGTGGATGTAATTGAAAGTGCTGGCTATTGTGATTTGCATTAGTATTTCTTTGGGGTTGCTATCAATCAGAATGGTAAAATTAACCACTCATAAATAGATATAAAACTTTGTCAGAATCTTTGCGATCAGGGTCCATGCCCAACCCTTACGGGTGATGAGCAAGAATAAGGTGATGGCATCCCATATTCACTATTTCAGATTCAGACAACTTTCCATTCTGGGTCCTGATCGCCACTGTCCAGTCACAAGAGATAGAACTTCCACCAGAGCCCAGAAAACTGTCAGAATCAGGGGATAAAGAACAGGGAAGCCAAAGTTTGTTCACTTTAAAAGGTAGTAGCAGAAGCCCACTCACATCTCTTGCTGTTACCGAACCAAACTGGGGTCTGCTTACCTGGGGCAGTGAAACCAAACACCAGCATTGGGATTGCAGCCAGAGAAAATGGGGCATTTATTACAGGGCACCTAGCAAGGAGAATGAGGCAACTCATGCTTAAGACCTAAAGTCCCTGATGGATTACAGGTAAAAGTTTTTAAAGGTAGGGAGGCAGGTTACAGGCAAAGTCATAAATCAATATATGGCAACTATATATTGGTTTGACCTAGAAAGGCAGGACGTCTGGGTTAGGGAGGGCACGGGTCATAGGTAGATTCAAATAGTTTCTGATCTGCAGTTGGTTCAGGAGGCAGAAGTTTATCTAAAAATTTGGGATCCACAGAAAAGAATGTAAACTCTGGCTTGTGGGCATGACCTCCTCCAGGCCCTTCAGGAAGAAATTTAGAACAAAGAACTTTTATCAGAGTTCATTCCTCAGTTCCCCTTTATCTGAGGTGTATGTGCCAGTGGTTCCATTTGTTGGAGGTTTAAGTTTCTGAAACAACTCAGAGAGATATGGTAAGATGTTATCTTTAGCTTCTATGGGGAGCCAAATATCTCATGATTCTAACTTCCTTGGCTATAGTTTTAAGCTACTGTTACTTTCTTGCTTATTAAGTTGCTCACATACTTCTCAGGGCGAGCTAGATGCCTGGAATTTCTCTAGAAATAACGCAAGACTTTTCTTGACTTCCGTGCTTGTGAGAGGCTGTCTGGCAGGCCCCTAAGAGGCATCTTGCTTGGTCTCATTGCCTTGTTAGCTTGGTGGTTGCAAGGACTTTAGGCTCCTGAGTCCATTGAACTAACTGGGCTCGTCCAGTCCTTGGACCTTTGAACTCAAGACAGTGTCTTTTTACCTTTAGCACAGTTTCTGGGTGTTCCATTGACCTAACCAACCTTGCCAAGCAGGACTTTGCTTTAGTATGCGTGCTCAACCACCCCTGACCTGCCCAAGTGACTTGGGACTGTAACTCCCAGGTGCCATCATCGGACAACTGATTCATGACTTGTTTCTCCATCTGGAAGGTCCAGAAAACAGGAACATCTGGTATCCCAAGTATGTGAGAGATTTAGATTAAGTCAGCCTACATGCAATCTGATTAAAGAGCACTGTGAAAATGTCAAATGCTATAAATATGGATAATATAGTAGTAACTGAGAAGCAGCTTGGTTAATTGAAGCCAGTCCCAAGAGCTATCCTATAATTATGGAGTGATTGTGTCTGGTATGCTCTGAAGCATGGCAAAGATCTTTTATGGAAAGAGGCAAGTCAAATAATTTTGCATCCCATTAATGTCTAAGATACAGCTTTAACCTAGGAAATGATGCTAAGCATTCTTAAGAGTTTGATAAGTAAAAAGAATGTCTTGACTTAGACACCAACTATTTGTCTTTATGGCATATGACCCCAGTCACCAGCTGGCAGTTCTAAAAGATAGTGGGTCCATCATTGTACCTCAGGCTCTTGGCAAATCCATCTGAGTGTGAAATAACTAGAAAAGTTTTTCTCTGACCTGAATAGATGAGAAAAAAATATAAAAAATCAGGGATGAGGATTACACTCTAAAGGTCAACAATTCCTAAGTCGATAACCGGGACTCCAGTGTTTACAATATTGACATTACCTTTTTTTCTTTTCTTTTCTTTTCTTTTTTTCAAGATAGAGTTTCTCTCTTGTTGCCCAGGCTGGAGTGCAATGGCGTGATCTCCACTCACTGCAACCTTTGCCTTCCAGGTTCAAGCGATTCTCCTGCCTCAGCCTCCCGAGTAGCTGGGATTACAGGCACCCGCCACCACATCCAACTAATTTTTTTTTTTTTTTTTTTTTTTTTTTTTGGTATATTTAGCAGAGATGGAGTTTCACCATGTTGGTCAGGCTGGTCTTGAACTCCCGACCTCTGGTGATCCACCCGCCTCGGCCACCCAAAGTGCTAGGATTACAGGGACATTACCTTTTCTTGAAATGCTAACAGAGGCCGGGTGCGGTGGCTCATGCCTGTAATCTCAGCACTTTGTAAGGCAGAGGTGAGAGGACTGCTTGAGCCCAGGATTTTGGGACCAGCCTGGGCGATGTAGTGGTATCCTGCCTTTAAATAAATAATCAAAATTAAAAACAAAAAAACTGTAGATATCTCCATTCTTCATTCATATCTTGATATTAGCCACATTCCTAAATAATCCCCCATAATAAGACTATTATGTTTTTAATTTGACAGATTAAACCTCCAGACTACAGATTTATTTATTTAAAACTTCCAGATTATAAATTTATTTTTAAAATGTTGCTGTGGAATGAGTACAGAAGGAATTGATGTAAAAATATGTGTGTACTCTGCAGTTTCCTTCTGTACCTTTTCACAGATTTGGTGTGGTTTTTTATTTGTTTGTTTTGTTTTGTCTGCTTTTTGAGACAGGGTCTCACTCCATCACCCAGGCTGAAGCATAGTGGCACAATCTTGGCTCGCTGCAGTCTCAACCTCTCGGACTCAAGTGATCCCCCCACCCAGAAGAATGAGGGGGCTGTTCTGAAGATGATAGTGTGAAGAAGATGATATAAATGAAGTAGTCCCCCCTCCTGAGTAGCTGGGACTACAGGCACACACATCACACCCAGCTAATTTTTTGCATTTTTTGTAGAGACAGGGCCTTGCTATGTTGCCCAGGCTGGTCTCAAACTCTTGGGTTCATGCAAATGGCCTGCCTCGCCCTCCCAAGTGCTGGGATTACAGGTGTGAGCCACCACACCCGGCCTTTCACGGATTTATGTCTAGATGAATGATTTCATTCTTGGGCCTCTCCCTGGATAATCTCAACTTCTAAATCTTTGAACACCTACCCACCTCTTCTCCCACGTCTTCAGTCTGCAATTCCACCTGCCGCCTAGGCATCTCCACTTCAATGAGCTGCAGGCCCCTTCTACTCATTATGGCTGAAATAGAGCTCAGCTCAAACCCCTCCCCATCTACCTGAGCCCTCCTCCCATGCTCCCAGCTCAGCGAATGGCACTCCCCAGAAAGCCAGAGCTAGGTATGTTGGTGTTGTCTTTGATTCCTTCTTCTTTTTCACCCTGTATTTCCAGTTGGTCTGGGTCTTGCTAATTTTAATCCTGACTATAATTGAATCCATTCCTACCTTAATCCAAGCTACAATTCTTTTTTATTTGTATTTTTAGTTTTTGAGATAGGGTTTCATTCTGTTACCCAGGCTGGAGAGCAGTGGCATGATCTTGGCTCACTGAAGCTTGAACATCCTGGACTCAGGTGATCCTCCCACCCCAGTCTCCTGAGTAGCTGGGACTACAAGCAAGCACCACCATGGCTGGCTAATTTTTTGTATTTTTAATAGAGATGGGGCTTCATGTTGTCCAGGCTGGTCTTGAACTCCTGGACTCAAGCAATCTGCCTGCCTCACCCTCCCAGAGTGCTGAGATTACAGGCGAGAGCCACCTGCCTGGCCTCAAGTCACAACTCTTTCTTGCATAGATTGCTGTCTTAGCTTCTAGGCTCTGCCTCAATTCTTGTCCCCCATAAAATTTGCTCACGTCCTGTTCCTGCTTCAAATCCTTTAATGACATCCCCTTGACATTAAGATAAGGTCTAAATTCCATTATATGGCCTCTGAGTCCTTTCTTGTCTCTCTAACTTTAGTCATTTCCCACCTCATCAGGACCTTCTCTCAATCTCTTAAAGAGACCATACTCTCTTCCCTTACCCCCATTAGACTCCACAAGGACAGGAAGGATAGTTGCCTCGATTATCATCACATTCCTAGGGCCCGATGCCTCATCTGGCCCTTGATATATGGCCATGGTCTGTGGGTCTTTGGTGCATTGCAATTTCCCTTCTAACTGGTCATTATTTTAAAAATCTACTTTTATTTTATAAAAATAAAATAAAATAAAACAGCATCTTGCTTGATGCCCAGGCTAAAGTGCAGTGGTATGATCATAGCTCACTGCAGCCTCAGACTCCTGGGCTCAAGCGACTGCCCTGCCTCAGCCTCTCAAGTAGCTGGGACTACAGGAGCTCGCCACTATGCCCTGCTATATTTTGTGTGTGTGTGTGTGTGTGTGTGTGTGTGTGTGTGTGTGTGTGTGTGTGCGTGCACATGTACAGATGGGGTTTTGCTACGTTGCCCAGGTTAGTCTTGAACTCCTGGCCTCTTCATGATATCCTCCCACCATGGCATCCAAAAGCACTGAGATTATAGGCATGAACCACCTCTCCTGGCCTAAAGATGTATTTGTAAGTTTTTTTTTTTTTGTTTTTTTGTTTTTTTGTTTTTTTGCCACAGGTTCTCACTCTGTCACCCAGACTGGAGTGCAGTGGTACAATCTTGGCTCACTGCAGCCTCAACTTCCCGGGCTCCAGTGATCCTCCCACCTCAGCCTCCTGAGTAGGTGGGACTACAGGTGCCCACCACCATGCCTGCCTCAGCCTCCCAAAGTGCTGGGATTATAGGTGTGAGCCACCTTGCCTGACCTAAAGATGTATTTTAATTCCCATATTCCACTCTTGAATTCCTATCAGACCAAGTAAGCTTATCCTCCTAAGATTGTTTGTACTATACTATATTATATTTCACGTCCACGTTATTACCAGTGAAATAATACATTTCACTCATTTACAAAATAAGGCTCTTCCTGTAGAAGTCACACCTGTCTTCCATAAAAACTGGTTTCACAAGTCTATCTAGGTGTTTGTCTCCTCTTCTAATTTCAATCTAAAGCCCTTCTGATTTGGTCGCCCTGTCTCCAGGACACGAATATTAATCTCAGCCCTCTTGAGGGACATTCCTTCCCAAGTCATGTGTCAGTTTGCTATTTCACAGGATGTTAATGTTTCACGTTGTTGAAGTGTTGCAATATTTGGAGACTCCGATAGTCAGAAATTTCTTCTTTGTGTCTAACAAATTGCTCCTGCTGTAATTTTGAAATGGGCACTCTAGGAAGGGAGAGTTCCACACATCTCCCTGATCCCCACCTCCCACCCCCCATCATCTTAGAGTGAAGAGTAGAGATCCATGAAGCCCATTCCTTCTTTCATGGCACCCAGCCCTGGGGTCTGATTCTCCCATGTTTACAGAACAACACCAATCATGAGTGAGTTGGACACTCCATTTTATGTTTTCATTCTTATTTTTCACAAATTTGTGTGTCATACTCATGCAGGGGTCATGCTAATATTCTCTGTATCATTCTAATTTTTGCATATGTGCTGCTGAAGCAGGCACTATTTTATGTTTTTAAGTCTAATGAGATAAGGTTTGTTTTGTCATGTAATTTCAAAGGAATTACTAGTTTATCAAATTTTAAGCAATATATTATTAGGAAAATAATGTGAAAAGTGTCTTTCTCTTTGCCACATCAAATAAGGAGAAGGGATAAATTTTTTAAAAATCAGTAACTTCTGAAAACATACAGGGGAAAGTCTGAACAAATTCACTTTAGATGCCAAAGTCTTTGAAGAATGTGGGGACTGTTCTGAAGATGATAGTATGAAGAAGATGATATACATGTTTGAAATGGAATTTCAGAGAGGTTCCTTTTCTGTGATCCTCCACTATTCTTACCTTGCCAATCCATAGCCCTGAATAAGCACAAACAGGCCAGGTGCAGTGGCTTACACCTGTAATCCCTCCCAGCACTTAGGAAGGAGAAAGTGGGAGGATCGCTTGAACCCAGGAGTTCGAGACCAGTGTGAACAACATGCAAAACCCATGTCTCTACAAAAAATATTAATGAAAAAAATTAGCTGGGTGTGGTGGTGTACACCTGTAGTCCCAGCTACTTGGAAGGCTGAGATGGGAGAAGATCACCTGAGCCTATGAGGTTGACGCTGCAGTGAGCCGTGATTACACCACTGTGCTTCAGCCTGGGTGACAGAGCAACACCCTCTCTCAAAATAAATAAAAACACAAACACCTGTCTCCTTTGTTCTTCATCATGGGCTGTTCTGCTTGGCTATGGAAAATGGTATCTCGTTGCACAACATCAGCCGTGCCTTCAATATTGCTCATGAGTCTTCTTACTCATGAGTCTTCCTTGTTGATGTCCTGTTGCAGTCAGACCACACCTGGTATCATACACAATTCTGGAGCCACATATCCAGAGAGACTGAGACAAGCTGAAGCATGTGCAGGAGCTTAGAAATTCAACCTGTGCCTTGTGAGCAGTTCTTGAAAGAATGTTCGATGTTTAGTTTGAAGAACAGGAGAGCTGATTTCTGAAGTCCAACAGTCATTCAGGAGGTTCCAAGAAATAGAACTTGGACTAATTGGCAAGAACTACAGAGAGAAGGATTCAAGGGTCAGAACAAAGAGGAACCTTATAAGAGTTCTCCAGAAATAGAATGGGCTCCCTCAGGAGAGGGTTGCCTTCACTAGAGCTGATTATGTCAAAGTCTAATCTGTCACAGATGGCTGAACTAGAATGCTGGGATCCCTTGTAACCAAGAGGACCTATTATTCTGTGTTGTAGCTTTCAAATTTATTTTTTAAATGTTTTCTCATTGCATTATGTATAAGAGATACATCATGATTATTAAAACTGGGCTTTTGCCAAGGAGGAGGATATGAAGGCAAAAAAAAAAAAAAAAAGATAATTACTGCATGGCATTAGAAGTGCCATACTAAAAGGGCATCTAAGAGCACAAAAGAGGAAGTGACTACTGAAGAAGTCAGAGACTTTTCCTGAAGGAGGTGAGTTTTAAGCCCAATCTTGTAGAATTGAGCCAACGTGTTCATAATCAAAAAGGAGCAAGTACAGTCATTTTGGAAAATAATCTGGAGGTTCCTCAAAAAACCAAAAATAGAATTACCATACGACTCAGCAATTCTGTTTCTGGGTATATATCCAAAGGAATTGGAACTGGAGCATCTAAGAGATCTGCACACCTCTGTTTATTTCCGCATTATTCATAACAGCCAAGATAGGAAGCAACCTAAGCGTTTAGCAGTGGATGAATGAATAAAGAAAATGTGGTATATACACACGCGATGGAATACTATACACAACCTTTAAAAAACAAGGAATGTCTGTCATTTGAGACAACACAAATGGAATCAGAGGACATCATGTTAAGTGAAATGAGCCTGGCTCAGAAAAACAAATAATGTATCATCTCACTTATATGTGGAATCTAAAAAAGTTCAATCACATGCAAATGGAGAGTAGGAAGAAGGGTGGGTACCAGAGCCTTCACAAAGATGGAGGGATAGAGAAAGGGGAGATGTTAATCAAAGGGTACAAACTTTCATTTAGACTGGAGATAAGAAATAACGTAGTGATCTACTGAACTGCATGGTGACTACAGTTAATAACAACATATATTTCAGGGCCAGGCACGGTGGCACATGCCTGTAATCCCAGCACTTTGAGAGGCCAATGTGGGTGGATCTCTTGAGCTCAGGAGTCCAAGACCAGCCCGGACAACATGGTGAAACTCCGTCTCTACCAAATATACTAAAAATTAGCCTGGCATGGTGGCACGTGCCTTTGGTCCCAGCTACTTGGGAGGCTGAGGTGAGAGGATCACTTGAGCGTGGAAGACCAAGGCTGCAGTGAGCTGAGATTGTACCACTGCACTCCAGTCTGGGTGTCAGAGTGAGACCTCATGTCAAAAAAGAAAAAAAAAAGTCAAATAAAATAAAAACCACATAAAAAAAGAAATAATAATGTATATTTCCAAACTGCTAAAAGTATAGATGTTTAATATTCTCACCACAAAGAAGTGGTAAGTTGGTAAAGTGATAGATAAGTTAATGAGCTAGATTAATCTCTACAATGCATACATTAGAGATCAAAACATTACATTGTACTTCACAAAAATACACAATTATTTGTTAATTATAACTCATAAATTAATAGAAGGAAGAACCATAAGCAAAAGTACAGGAGAATTAGATGTGCATGTTGTGTGTAGCCCATTGTGTATAAATGGCTTTAAATGGCACTGCACCTTTGTTTTCCAACAAAAGTTAAACTTTCATTTCCCCTGATTCAATCAGCAAACTTTTACTGAGCACTTATACTGTATACAATACTGTGAGGTGAGAAGCTTTAAAGCTTTAAAAGTAATCTAAGACCCGATTTTTGACAACTTTATAAGAGCTTAAGGTCATGACACCTCATGTTTGTTATGAGACCACAAGGAATTCTCGAAGACTTGAAGCCCAGGGATGAAAAGATTAAATAGGTGTTGTAGAAAGTTGTGATGTGTTGTATGAGGTGGTGTGGACTTTGGAGCACTTGAGGTTAGGAGACTTCTGATCTGGTGTAGTGAAGCTGGAAATAAGGAGGAAGGGATGGAGTCAATCATTATTTCAGAAGTAGATATGACAAAACTGAAATATGGGGATTGTGAGGAAGCAGGATCAGTTGAACATGACTCAGAAATTTCTGGTTAGAGTACTGAGTGGAAGATGAAAACACTGCGGGAACACCAGATGATGAAGAGTCTGATTTTAAATGTGTCAATTTAGAGGTGCCCAGGGACATCCAGTTGGGACAATCTGATGATTCTCAGAAATATGGGCCTAGAGCCCAGGAGAGAGAAATGGAGGCTGGTAATAACAAGTTGGAGTCACCATAAATCAGTCATCTCTGCCTTGGAGGCCTCCCCTCCTTTCCTCTGAAAATAGAGCCTCCTTTATTCCGGAAATAGCTCCCCCACAATCCCCACCATGAGGCTGTCTTTGGAGCTGCTGAGTTCCTCCATCACCACATCACCACATCCCCTGGCCACTGCTGCCTGATCCAGAGGCAGGTGTCTGACTCAAGAGAAGCTAAGTATGATTCCTTCATGGTAATGTTTTTAAAATTTAAACATCCAACATGTACAAAAGTCTACAGAATAGCATAACATTCAGTGTGTTGTCATGGGTCTTAGAAAAACAAACAAACAGAATAGCATAACAAACTCCCATCTGTGTAATACCCAGCTTCAACAATGATTCATTGGCCAATCTTGGTTCACCCATACGTCCATCTTTTTCCTCCCTTGTCATATTATTTTGAAGCAGATACCAAATATCTGGGATTTCACTCTCTGGTATTGGAAGGTATAGGATGTAAATAAATAGATAGGAATGGTTTGCAGCCATGCTTCTTTCATGTTGAGCAAGCCAGACTAAAGGAAGAAAAGATGAAACTGACATAAAGAAAAAAATAGGAAGAAAGAGTCCTGGAAGCTTTTGAATCTGTGGTTCCCAATGTTCCAGAGTCCTCTCCACAGTTTGATTGTTCCATCTGTAGATTCTCTGAGCCCAAAATCTTCCTTCCAGCTTTAACCAGGTTGAGTAGGATATCAGTCCCTTACTACCAGGCATTCTGACTAATACACATCAGTATTCACCTAATGATTGAAGCCATCTGGGAGGTTGTTCTCTCTTGTAAAGACAGCTTCCCTCCCCACTGAATGTCCAAATCCTTTAACACAAAGGCCACCTCCTTCATGGCAATTTTCTTAATCCTAGTAGCAGGAAGTGGCCTCTCCTATTCCTGAATCACAGGGCACCTTGTCTACACACCCTCATGATGTGCCTCATATTCTCTTATTTTAGAGCCATTTGGGTGCATGTGCTAGGTTTTTGCTACAAACTGTAAGCCTCTTAAAAAACATACAAAAAGACTTGAAGCAGTTTTTTTTATTTCTCATCTCACCTCTCAACATCATATACAGTATAAGTTCTTGGTAAAAGTCTGCTGATTGAATGAGGGGGAAAAAGTTGAACTTCTGTTGTTAAATAAAGGTGCATTTAAAGGTTGAGAGAAATGCATGGAAAGAGATTCAGGGCAGTTTCTCTAGTCTTCCTAGATCAATTCTGTGTAATAGAAAGGGAGTGTATAATAATCATTCAGAAATACAGTCATAATAAAACCAAGAAAGCAGCACCCTAATTATATAATATTAATTTAATGAAAGCGTAATGGCTACCAATATGAAGCCATGGTTACTGCCTTTCTCAATAAACCCCATAATGAAAATGTACTGGACTATATTTTATTTCATCTAAAAGAAGTACGCTATGCTTTAGAGTTCTCAAACTTTATCGTGCACTGGAATCAACCGGAAGACCCTGTTAAAGGCAGGTTCTGATTCATTAGGTCTGGGGTAGGTTTGAGAAGATTACTTTCTGACAAGGCGAGCTCCCCAGTGACACTGATGCTATGAGTCCACGGGCCACACTTTGAGGAACAAGAATGTATACCACTGATTCCCAAAAGTGGCTGCCCAGTGAAACCATCAGGGAGCTTCAGAAACTAATGATGTCTGTGTCCCACTCCAGGTCTTGAGATTTAATTCATCTAGGGTGTGGCTGGACTTAGGAAATTTTTAAAGATCTCCGAGTGATTTGAGTATACAGACAAGTTTAGGAATTACTGCTCTGTTCATTGCAGAATTAGACTGAATGGCCAGATCTGGGCTCCACCTCTGCTACTTTCAGGCTCGCTGGGTTATCTCGGGAAAATCAGTTCATATCTCTGATCTTCAGTTTCTGATCTCCAACACGGAAGTCATAAATCCATTGATCACATTTTCAAGAAACAAACTAGAGAAGGTATAGGGAGATTTTTGTAGCCTCTAAAGTTCTGCATGGATATGAAGAATTACTGGGAATGAGTCTGGATCAGAACTCTCCAATATGATAGCCGCTAGCCACATTCAACTATTAAGCTCTTGAAAGGTGGCTAGGATTAAATGTCGAAAATATTTAAGCCAGGTATGGTGGCTCATGTCTGTAGTCCCAGCTACTCAGGGGGCTAAGATGGGAGGTTCTCTTGAGCCCAGGAGTTCAAGGCTACAGTGAGCAATGACTGCCCCACAGCACGCCAGCCTGGGAGGCAGAGCAAGACTCCTGTCCCTAAAAAATTTAAAAATAAAGGAGAAGAAAGAAAACATTTTAGATATCTTGGATTACATATATTAAAATTGGCCAGGCACAGTGGCTCACGTCTGTAATCCCAGCACTTTGGGAAGATCAAGGCGGGTAGATCACCTGAGGTCAGGAGTTCAAGACCAGCCTGGCCAACATGATAAAACCCCGTCTTTACTAAAAATACAAAAATTAGTAGGAGGCAGTGGCACGCACCTGTAGTCCCGGTTACCACGGAGGCTGAGGCTGGGGAATCGCTTGAGCTTGGGAGGTGGAGGTTGCAGTGAGCCAAGATTGTACCACTGCACTCCAGCCTGGGTGACAGAGTGAGACTCCTTCTCAAAAAAAAAAAAAAAAAAAAAAAAAAAAAAAAAATTAAAATTGACTTCACCTCTCTCCCTCTCCCTATTTATTTACTTAGTTTTTTCAATCCTGCTCCTTCTGTAAGTTTTTGTTTGTTTGTTTAAGAGATAGGGCCTTGCTCTGTCATCCAGGCTGGAGGGCGGTAGTGTGATATTGGCTCACTGCAGCCTCAATTTCCTAGGCTTAAGCGATACTCCTACACTAGCCTTCTGAGTAGCTGGGACTATAGACACATGCCCCATCACCTGGCTCCCTGGCTTCCACCTGTTTCTTTGTTTCCTTTTTCTTTCGTTCTTTCTTTTTTCTTTTTTTGTTGTTGTAATGTGGCTATTAGCAAATGTAAACTTATATATGTGGCTCACATTGTGTTTCTATCCAACAGCGCTGGCCTAGACTTTTTAAAGAAATGGCAGATGACAAAAAAATTAACTTTACATTCCCAACTGCTAACACAGGAATTCTAAGTTCCTCCTAAATCCAATACAAATAAATGTTGAAAAGAATATCCTAGATGAATGAGCTATTTCAATGTGCTGTCAGTCATTAAACTGAAACATACTTAGTGTCGAGGTGGGATACACAGAATAGTACATATCTGGAGGGACAGCTCAAAGGAAAGGTACACTCTATTTACAAAGGAGAAAAGAGATGGGCCATTACTGAAACAGATATTGTATGAAAAAAAACATACTAGTTTTGGGGTGGGGGGGAAATGGCAAAAAAAAGAGCCATCAGGAACTAATGTCTCCACCTCTCATTTTCTTGCCCATGTGCCTCCTGGGTCTTATCACAGTCCCATAAGAGAGACGAGACTCAATTCCAATGGCTGGGACTTCCTGACCAGAGCCCAGAGCAGTGGAGAATACTGATCTAGATTCGGGATGTGATACAACCAGCCTTGCCACTTGCAGCATGTGACTGCTTGTATTAGTGCATTTTCATGTTGCTGATAAAGACACACCCAAGACTAGGGCAATTTTACAAAAGAAAGAAGTTTAATGGACTCACAGTTCCACATGGCTGGGGAGGCCTCACAATCATGATGGAAGGTGAAAGGCATATCTCACATGGTGGCAGACAAGAAAAGAGAATGAGAGCCAAGTGAAAGGGGTTTCCCTGTATAAAACCATCAGATCTCATGAGACTTAGTCACTACCATGAGAGCAGTATGAGGGAAACTGCCCCCATGATTCAATGATCTCCCACTGGGTTCCTCCTGCAACACATGGGAATTGTGGGAGCTGCAATTCAAGATGAGATTTGAGTGGGGACACAGCCAAACCATATCACTGCTGTAATTAATCCGTGGCACCAAAGGATTTCATAGTAGGTAAGGACACTGTGTGAGGTAGGGAGGTCCAGCACAGCGCCCCAGGGTTCTAGAGCAAGGCCATGCCATTTGCAGCAGAGAATTTGTCACCATTTGAGAAGCAGATCCTGTGTGTTACAGGGTCCCATTTGAGACCATGCATTAGGGTTTGGACACTGGCACACCCAACAAGTCGTTAGGTAGGATGGGTGCAACAGCAGTGCGCAATGAAAATAGTACATTTGAGATCAGGCCTGGACAGGTCTGCAGTGCACAAGTAAGTTCTACAAATAGAACATCTACTAGGCCAAGCATGGTGGCTCACACTTGTAATCCTAGCACTTTAGGAGGCTGAGGCAGGAGGATTGCTTGAGGCCGGGAATTCACAAGCAGCCTGGGCAACATAGTGAGATTCCATCTCTCCAAAAAATAAAAATAAAAAGATTAGCCAGGTGTGGCGGTGTGCACCTGTAGTCCCAGCTACTTGGGAAACTGAGGTGAAAGGATCACTTGAACCCAGGAGTTCAAAGCTGCAGTGAGCTGTGATCGTGCCACTGTACTCCAGCCTAAGTGACAGAGCGAGAACCTGTATATAGGGGTGTGTGTGTGTGTGTGTGTGTGTGTATATGTATATATGTGTGTATATATGTGTGTGAACCTGTATATGTGTGTGTGTGTGTGTGTGTGTATATATATCTCCATACAGCTCTTTAATTCATCATAATTTATTTCAGCAATCTACCAATTTGGGGACATTTGTCTTGTCTGAATTGCTGCTTATTTAAATTATTCCATGCTTAATTTCTATTCTATCCTTATAGGTTTAAAAAATGGTAACTAGTTGTTTTATTCTGCCTTTATTTAAACTTTTTTCTTATGATTTTGGCCATTTGTATTTTTAAATTAAATATCCTGTTTATTCCTTCTGTTCATATTTCCATTGGAAATGATCAAAATTCATTTGCATAATCTTAAAAATCAAAAATTACTATCATGGCTTTAACTAAGTTATTTACTTCTGTTGCACCAAGGCAATTGCTTGCGCCATGACCTCCTGGGGAAGGTTCTCCACAACCACTGATAGAGGAGGGAAAAATCCAAACCTGGATCATGAATCAGTCAGCTCAGTATGTTGATTCAAGCCAAAGATGGACTGCTGCCACTATTGTCCCACTCAGGAGTGGCCCTGAAAACAGCCTCAAGGGAACAGATAGCCTCTCAGTGGACAGAACTTCTGAAGGTGCACCTGGTTATCAACGTGATATAAAGGGAAAGAAAAGAAAATATACTAAGGAAATGGAACGGGCTTGCCACGTGGTGTTGGTTACCTGTTTTGTTTGTGGTTATGAAGTCTAAGCTGAACCGGTCACCCAGGTTCTGCGCGTTTTCTCTGGTGACAGATAATTGGATACTAGTACAAAGAAATCTAAGAGTTGCATTCACTCAGGGTTGGAGTTCTGCCAGGTAAATATGATAAAGGGAAAAAGGCACAGAGGAGATGAAGGCATTTTAAGGAACTGATTGTAATCATGAGAAATGAAGACTTGAGGGAGGTAATGGGATACTGAAAATTTAATGTGGAAAAGGAGGGGAAATCAATGGATTTAGTCAAATAATTGTTGAAGTAGGGTATTAGAGAAAGTAAGCTTGGAAGAGAGAAAGATGTTTGAAAGGAAAGTTTCAGAAAAGGTGAATTTACCAGGAGTACTTGGTCTAAAGTATGGCAATGGGAAGAAGGGGTTGTGCTGGGGTGAGGAAGGAGGTTAAGGAATTGAAGGGCTAAGGGAATGAAGAGTTAAGACTGAAATCACCAAGAATTAAAGCCCACCTGAGGTTAGAGAGGAAGACAGTAAGCCAGGAGGCCAACTCAATTCCTTTATAAATACAGGAGTGACCAGGAAATCAGCTGGTGACTTCAGGGGGTAGGTGCCAGGTCAGACAGTTGGAAGGAATGAGTTGGAAGGAGCTGGGTGTTGTGAAGGAAGGAGGAGAGAAAACTGGAGTGGCTCGGAGGGGACAGTGGGGTCAAATAAGCTATCTTGATCTCCTCTCCTGGCCCTCATCAGCCAAAACAATCTAAATTCAACAGTGGGGTTTGATTTCAACAGCAAAAAGTTTATCGCTAGACATAGGCACTAACCCTCTGAGATATGTATTATCCCCATCTTACAGATGTTAAAACAGTGACATTTCTTTACCCCTGTCCACAAAGTGTAAATAAAGCCAAACAAGCAAAGTAGGTATAATTAGTGTAAAATAAATTGATAATTTGAAGTAAGAAAAAATTTTCATGCATAAAAAATACCAGATTTTTTGGTGTTGATGGGAGAGGAGTTCTTGTTACAACAACATATATTCATTATAATATGTAAATACAGACAAGCAAAAGAACAAAAAGAAAACTCATAATCCCACTCTGTAATGTTAACTGTCACTAACACATTAACATATATTATTTAGATCACACATGTATATATATATATATGCATATATGTTCAAATAATTCTATTTCTGCCAAGATAAGATCATATCCATACAGCTCTTTAATTCATCATAACTTATTTAAGCAATCTACCCATTTGGGGACATTTGTCTTGTTTGAATTGCTGGTTATTTAAATTATTCCATGCTTAATTTCTATGCTATGCTTATAGGTTTAAAAAATAGTAACTAGTTGTTTTATCTGCTTTTATTTAAACTTTTCTTCTTATGATTTTTGCCATTTGTATTTTTTAAAATTAAATATCTTGTTTATTCCTTCTGTTCATATTCCTATTGGAAAAGATCAAAATTCATTTGCATAATCTTAAACATCAAAAATTACTGTAATGGCTTTAATAAACAACTGCAGTCTCTTCTTTCAGCTGTTTCCCATGGCTCGATTTTTTGATCATTTTGGTCCTTACATTCCTGAGCTGGTTGCCAAATCTTGGACTAAGCCAAAATGTCTTCCTATCTTTTCAAACTCTTTGTTATCTTCTGTTTCAGAGGATGGAGGAGGTAGGTGGATACTTATACCTTCTCTGTCCTTATTGGTTGCTAGAAACTTTACCCTTTCAGATTTAAACCTGAAACTAATATTCAAATGCACAATTCCTAAGTCAATTTGAGAAGTCTAACGGAAATTCAACAGGAATATCTTTCCAGGTTTTTCTTTGTTCTTTTCTTAACTTGGTATTATGTTCTCTACACTAGAGCCAAAATCTTTCAATATCTGGATATACCATAACACATGAAAACTGCTCTCATTATATTTAATTCCCAGTGCTCTTCCCCTTTCTATCTGGGTTACTGCCTTTCTGGGATAACTATGCAATTCCCCTCCCCAATTTCTGTCCTTTCTGCAGCCTTTATATGGAGTTAGACAGAGGGAACATTTGACGATTGGACTGAAACTCTTGAAATTATCTCCAAGCCATGGTGCAGGGAAACAGAACCCAAGCAAAAAGCAGGAATCCTGCTGGGTGAAAGAAATAGAGATTAGAGTTCATGACTGTGTAGGCTGCTGGGGTCAGTGTATTTGTAAGAAGAAAGTCTCAGAAAAGGAGTGAAAAAAACCTGCACACACACACAAATTCCATCATATGTTTGACTGAATCGTACAAGATGCATGGGTAGGCTGAGATTCCAGGTGACCAGAAGGCTAGAGAGTAAAGATCTCAGTACTGGACAGTGCTGGGAAGATTTTGAAGTTCAGGAGTACCCAGAGTAGACGTACTTGGTTAACATGTGAACTCTCAGTTGAGACTCTAGAAAGATCATACCATAGGAATAAGAACCATTTATTAGAAGTAAGGGGCACACTTTAGAAACTAGGGCAAAATTATAAAAGACTTGCCCTAACTAAGCCTAAAACCAATCCTCAAGTCTCAACATGATCAAAGTGATCATTTGGTGATTTTACTTTGTGCAAGAACAAAATTTAACAGTCTCTTAAGGAATATTACATAATCCAGAGCCTCTGCAATGTACTATCTACAACATTTGGCATACAATAAAATTATCAGACACACAAAAAGGCAGGAAAAAAGAGACCAATTACTAAGAAATGAAACAGTCAATAGAAGCAGACTCAGAGATGACCCTAGTATTGAAGTTAGCACACAATAACTTCTTTTCATTAATATTTTTTAGAAAACAGAGGGAAAAAGTATGAAATGGGTAAAAGAATAAGCATTTCAATAGAAAACTAAACTATATTCTTAACAAACCAGGTAGACACTTTAGCAATAGAAAACAATATCTGAAATTAGAAATTTATTAGAATAACTTATCAGCAGACTGCACATAGCAGGAAATAAGATTAGTATACTTGGAGACAAGTTAAGGAAATTACTAGAACTGAAGCACAGAGGAGGGAAAATAGTGAAAAAGTTTCTCTTGTCACTCTGTTTCCCAAATAGTACCAGGTTATTAATTAAAATCTCTAGTCTCATTAATAATTAGAATTTTGCACTTCATTCAAAGTTGAATGTTTTTACTTCCTCAGCTTTGACCTATACAGGCCTGTAGTCAAAAGAAAATTCTCTTTCTTCACCTAGTTCTTCTCATGCACCCTACTAACCAGTTTCTGACTCTCTGAAGTTAGATCAGGGCAGAATGTAGAGGAGAAAATGGACAGAAATTTCTTTCTTTCTTTTTTAAGCACCTTCTTGCTCTGTGCCCAGGCTGGAGTGCAGTGGTACAATTGTAGCTCACTACAGTCTCAGTCTCCTGACGTCAAGACATCCTCCCTCTTCAGCCTCCCAAGTAGCTGGGACTACAGGTGTGCACAACTGTATGAGGCCAGGAACTTTTAAAGTTGACTACTATAGTGAGTTGGCTTATGTCTTCCGCGGACTTGGCAGGGTTCAAAGTTAACTCTTTCTCTTCCCTGGGACTTTAAAAGATTCTTCAAAAACCCCTCCACTTCCTGTTTTTGGGCTGATACCTTTTCCTCTGGCTGGCTGCTTACAGCGCCTTCCTTAGTCCCTAAGAATACTGTGGTCCAGTCCCACAGCTTCCAAGAAGGTCCCGAACTGGTTTGCTCTTCCTCTCTCCACTAGAAATATGCACCTATTCTTTGTCTCATCAAAATCTGGGAGGGCAGTCAAATCCCAAAGCCTGTTCCCAGAGCCAAGTTCCCACAAGCCAGTCTTTCCTAAACTAGCTATCTCAGGTGCAAATCAGTCACCAGTCTGTTGGTTTCTGAAAGTTCAAGAGACACATATTGTGATTTCCAGTGGTCTGATTGGAGCCCATTTTTGTAAGCTTGAAGTGAGGAGCTTAAGAAAACTGGAGGCTCTCCAACCACCACCATCTCTCCAAATGTTCCATAGGCTTGAGGTAGGTAGTTGGCTGAGGGTCACAAAATCTTTTGCAAATCCAGACAGAGATCTTGTATCTCACTTTGGCTTGTCTGGGGACTGTGTAATAAAGGGCTAACTCACAGGCTTATGGTGCTCAACCCCTGCACATTCCAAAGAAAGGGTCGGCCTTTGTATACCTGAGGTCTTGGACGACGTCAGATGACTTAATGTTAGTAATGTGATTTATGATGCGGGCCTTAGGCTGCACTGTGTTTGACCTTGGGGAAGGCCAGAGACTGAATAACAAAACCCTGGACACCAAAACTCTCTGATGAGCTTCTGTGGTTGGCCATACTTTGTGTGTACCACCACACATTGTTCCTGGGAGAATTAAGTACTCTCTGTACAACTCCTCTAGGAGAGGACAGTAGCAAGCTCATACCTGGTCTGTCCTGGTCTCTCTCTCTCCTTTCCTTCCTTCCTTCCTTCCTTCCTTCCTTCCTTCCTTCCTTCCTTCCTTCCTTCCTTCCTTCCTTCCTTCCTTCTTTCCTTCCTTCCTTCATTTCTTTCTTTCTTTCTTTCTTTCTTTCTTTCTTTCTTTCTTTCTTTCTTTCTTTCTTTCTTTCTTTCTTTCTTTCTTTCTTTCTTTCTTTCTTTCTTTCTTACTTTCTTTCAGACAGAGTCTTACCCTGTCGCCTAGGCATGCAAAGGCATGATCTCAGCTCACTACAACCTCTGCCTCTTGGGTTTTCAAGTGATTCTCCTGCCTCAGCCTCCTGAGTAGCTGGGATCACAGGTGCCTGCCACCACGTCTGGCTAATTTTTTTGTCTTTTAGTAGAGATGGGGTTTCACCATGTTGCCCAGGCTGGTCTTGAACTCTTGACCTCGTGCTCTGCCGCCTCGGCCTCCCAAAGTGCTGGGATTACAGGCGTGAGCCACCAAGCCTGGCTTCCTTTGCCATTTTCATCTGTATTTTTTCACTCTAATAAACTGAGGCTGTAAGTATCACAGCTTTTCTGAGTTCTACGAGTTTCTACCAAATCATTGAACTTGACAGTAGTCTTGGGAATCCTCCATGCTGGAGCCAAAAAGGAAACAAAAATAATGACTTTTGTAGCATACTGCTGCAATATTATTTTTAAAAACTCAAATCTTCAGAGAATTACAGAGGTTAATGTAATACCAATGTATCCATTGCCTACAATTAATAAATACTTTTTATCGTATTTGTTTCAGTTCTTCCTTTATTTTCTTTTTTTGGTTAAGAAATAAAACATTGGGAGGCAGAGGTGGGAGGATCACTTGAGCCTAGGAGTTTGAGACCAGCCTAGGCAACATAATGAGACCTCAACTCTACAAAAAAATTTTAAAAATTACTGGGGAGTGGTTGTGCATGCTAGTAATCCCAGCAGCTACACAGGAGGCTGAGGTGGGTGAATTGCTTGAGCCCAGGAAGTCAAGGCTGCAGTGAGCCATGAAGGCCCCACTGCCCTCCAGCCTGGGTGAGAGAGTGATACCCTGTGTCAAAAAAAAAAAAAAAAAAAAGGAAAGAGAAGAAATAAAACAGTACATAATAGACACACATCAAGTTTCCTTTGAACCCCACCTAGTGCTGGTCCCTGTGGCAATCACTCCTCTGAGATTGATAAACACTCTTCCTTTTGGGGTTTTGATACTATTTTCCTGTGTATTTTTGTTGCTGTTGTTTGTTTGTTTGTGTTTGAGTTACAGTCTCATTCCGTTGCCTAGGCTGGAGTGCAGTGGCGTTATCTCGGCTCACTGCCACCTCCGCCTCCCGGGTTCAAGTGATTCTCCTGCCTCAGCCTTCTAGTAGCTGGAATTACAGGTGTGCACAAACATGCCCAGCTAATTTTCGTATTTTTAGTAGAGATGCGGGGGGTTTTACCATGTTGGCCAGGCTGGTCCTGAACTCCTGACCTCAAATGATCTGCCTGCCTTGGCTTCCCAAAGTGCTGGGATTACAGGTGTGAGCCACTGCGCCCAGCATTCCTGTGTATGTTTGTATCCCTTTATGGATTTGCATGTCATCCTAGCACAGGGACCTTGCCATCTTCTCTGCATCACTCCAGTTTTGACAAGCACATTGGTGAAGTGTGCATACTTGACTCGATATCAACCCAACAAATGTGGATTGGGAAGTCTTTGCCAGGTGTCAGGCCTTGTACTGTGGGCAAGTAGTGTCAGTTCACTACTCTCATGAACCCCTGACCTGATGACTATGATAGTGACTTGCTGAACTCAGTATATATGTTCTGAATGGTCCTTCCTAAATACTCACTATTCCCTCAGCACTTGAGGATTTTTCCCTAAGTCAGACCCAGACACGATGAAGGAGAATATCAGGAAGAGACCAAGGCCACAGTCAGGCCAAGCATTTTTCGGGACTTCTGGTTCCTCTCTTCAGAGCACTGACCCAGTATCCTGGACTGGTTTAGACTCTCTGAGGGTTGTGAGCTTTGCAGCTCATCAATAAGAGGGAGAATAATGCTCGCCTCCTAGACTCAGTCAGGAGCGTTTATTAAGTTACTTGTTTCCTGTATATCAGGCTCAGCAATCAAGCCCTACTCTGTATCATAGCTTGATCAGCCCTCACTAAGTCTATACAGAGAGAGTTAGTATAGATGGGACCCACTCTATTGGCCATTGACTTATCTTGATGAATGATCTGTCTTTCTAGAAATGGTTTCTAAACCCTTAAGATAAAGTGGCTTTAAAGGGCTAGATGACTTTTCAAGTTCCTTAAAGCCCAACCATAGGCCTTTAAAATTCTGAGAACCTCAAGACAACAACAACAACAAGAAATTGCATGTACCTCTACAATCAGGGAAAGATGGAGACACTACCCACACCGAATATTCTGTTTCAGGATTGAAGTTCTTCTCTGGATTCCTAGGAATGTTATTTTCACAATGTGAGGGAAAAGCTGCCTGGATGCAAGAGTATTCCAGAATGATTGTTTTGGTATGACTGTGAGCAAATTCAGTTCCATTTTCAACTAACTTTCATTTGTTGACCACTTAGTGCTTTCTGAGTGCCAGGCAGTTCGCTGGTAGAATGGAAAATCAGAAGGGTATCAGGTTCAAAGGGAGGCACAGGTGGAGTGAACAGAAGCCAACAGGTAGAAATGTCTTCCAGGTTGAAAGGATCAAAGAAGTCTTCATGGAGAAGGTGGCATAGTGAATTGAATTCTTTTCTATAGAGATATTTGTTTTGTTTTTACTTAATATGGATTTATTGAGCAATTATGTCATGCCACGCACTATGCAATGCAATGGTCCTGGGATATAAGAATGAATAAGACACAAATTCAGGTCTTTGCCTTCAAGGAGATCCCACACAAGCACGATCATGATAGCATGTGACTGAGGGAAATGGAGGGTGCTATAACCAGACGAGAGGCTTGTGAAGGTCTCCAGGAGAAAGGGGCAGGGCTAAACTGGTGCCAAATAGATTTATAGGCATGATCAAGGCAGATAATAAGTAGGAAGGCTTTCTTCTTCTTCTTCTTCTTCCTCTTCTTCTTCTTCTTCTTCTTCTTCTTCTTCTTCTTCTTCTTCTTCTTCTTCTTCTTCTTCCTCTTCCTCTTCTCTTCTTCTTCTTCTTCTTTTTTGCAATGGTTATGGCATGGCAAAGACATAGTAGGGGAGAGAGCCCAGAGTACCTGGATAGTGGTAAGCGGTAAGTGATCCAGTACCGCTGAAGCACAATGCATGATAATGGAAAGTGACTGCATGAACAGGGGCCTGTTTGTAAAGAGCTGAGTGATCAATGAATGCAGATGGACATAAATACATGTTCAGGTGTAGTGGACCAAATGGCACAGAGTATTAACATAAATAAAATAAGAAACGGGTAAAAATGGCAGCCAAACATACCCTAGAAACTCACAAGGTGTAAACGTTGGGAGTCATGTATTTCTAGCATGACAACCATTCCTAACATGTGATTCTTAACAGCTCATCTCTTGAAAAAAGAGAGAGGAAATGCAATTTGTCGCCTATTAAACAACTGGATTTTCCATGTTCTGCTAAAGTGGAGTTTACTTCTCTCCTGGAAAACCCCAATCCACAGAGGAGGAGAATAAATGAGACATAAATATAAATATATCCCCCTGAAGGTCAGTCAGTAGACAAAAGGCTACTTTAGGAGATGTGCCAGTTGATGTCACAGTGAAGTCAGATAAAATTACTCATCACTATTCTGTTAATGAAAAAGAAAAACGAGGGGAAACCAGGAGAAGGTCGTGAAAACTGTGTCAATTACAAGTTATTCCAGGCAAAGTCACCATACCAGACATCTTCTGCTTAAGCTATAGTGAGTAAACAATGGAAATGTTCTTCAGGAAGCTGCTCTTTCTTTGCTCATCCTCTGAGCTCCCTCTGGGTAAAGGCTCTTTCTGACCACATCCTCAGCCCAGCCCAGAATTACAGAGCAGAACAACATCTTCGGGGTGCAGCTCACCTCCCAACCAATGCCGTCCCCCAGAGGCTGCCACCTTGCCAGCATGTGTTCTTTGGGTTTTTTTTTTTCCACTCTGTCGCCCAGGCTAGAGTGCAGTGGTGCAATCTCGGCTCACTGCAACCTCCGCCTCCCAGGTTCAAGTGATTCTCCTGCCTCAGCCTCCTGAGTAGCTGGGATTACAGGCATGTGCCACCAGGCCAGCTAATTTTAGTATTTTTCATAGAGATGGGGTTTCATCATGTTGGTCAAGCTGGTCTCAAACTCCTGGCCTCAAATGAACCACCCACCTTGGCCTGTCAAAGTGCTGGGATTATAGGCACGAGCCACCATGCCTGGCCTCCCAGCCTCTGTTCTGAATTGAATTTGAGCACCTGGAGTTCTGCCCCTCCTGCCCCACAGCCCTTGCAAGAATAATTATTTTCTATAGGCCTCTGTTTATGGCACACTCTCCTCCGCAAGCCGCTGCAGTTCTTGCAACCTCTCCCTTTCAGAGCCTGCCTGGGTGGGCATCCTGCCCCCGGGAGGCCTCTCTTATCACCCAGTAAGCTCAGCCCAAAGGCCACTCACATCCCTTGTCACACTCCTCTGAACTCACTCCAGTTTTTCTATGGTTAAAAAAGGGAATGAACCTCCTCATGGGGTTGTGGTGAGGACAGCTGATGGAAAGCATTGGCACAGAGTTTGGCACACAGGAAGTATTTAGGTAGGGAGTGGTTGCTCACACTTGTAATCCCAGCACTTTGGAAGGCTGAGGCAGAAGGATCGCTTGTGCTGAGGAGTTCAAGACCAGTCTTGGCAACATAGTGAGACCACCCTCTCTATAAAAAAATAAAACATTAGCCAGGCTTGGTGACACACTTGGGAGGCTGAGGTGGGAGGATTGCTTGAGCCCAGGACTTGAAGCCTGCAGTGAGCTGTGATTGTGTTACTGCACTCCAGCCCAAAAGACCTGTCTTTTATGAGACCCTGTCTTAAAAAATAAAAAAAAAAAAGAAAAGAAAAGAGAGAAAATGCTTAGTATTATTATTTTCATATTCTTAGTCCTTTGCCATAGTTAGCACAGGACCAAACCCCTAAGACATCTGCTCTTCTCTGAGGCAATGCAGGGGATTGAGCACCTGCATGCTCAAGCACAGGCAGCAATGAGATGGCGCCCCTGCCCTCCAGGAGTCCATGGTCTATAGAAGGCAAAAGATGAATGGGATAAAGATCTGAAGAGAGGTCAAAGAAAGGGTGGGTGGTAGAAACTCGGGGGAAGGAAGACAACCCTCACTCTTGGCCCAATTCCACTGCTGGTGCAGCTCTCTCGGAGTCTTGCACCCTCATGGGAATCCGGAGGCTGCCTGCCAGTCCCTGAGCAGCCTTAATATGCAGGGACTGATGGGCTGTGTTCTCAGGAGCATCTGAACTGGGCCAAACTCACACGCTTCAGGTTTGGCTTTAGTCAGAGTGTGATGGAGGATTTCCCAGTGCTGGGTCTTATGGTCTCCTGGACAGAGAGGCCAGAGGCATCACCTCCCTGAACAAAAGCATCTGCCCAGACGCAGCGCAGACTCATCTCTCTTTCAAATACTTTCCATGAAACAATGCTGATCCCTTCATTCCTGATCTCAGCTTGCTGAGTCCTTTGTGATGCCTCAGTGGACACACTGAGAGGAGGAAGAGGAGATGGGAGAGGTGAGGCCATAGCCACAGACTCAATATTACTGGCACTTGTGTAACTGCAAGCAGATGATGTTCAGCTTACATCAGGGTGACTGGTGGCTCACAGAGCTTTCCTGGGAGGGAAAACCCTCTGTTTCCTGTGCACACAGTGAGGGTGGTATAAATGTAGAAAGAGTCAGCACATGACCAAAGTAAAAAATTTTAAAAAGATAATGTCAGGAAATAGTGGTGATGCTTGCACAACGTTGTGAATGTACTTCATGCCACTGAAATAGACACTTCAAAATAAAGTGGTCAATTTAACGTTATGCGTATTTCATCACAATTAAAAAGAAAAAGATGACCTCAGGTGACCATGAGACAGCCTCCAGGCAGTATCCAGCCCCTTCCCAGTGAAGATGCTGCGCATGAAGTGAGGCAACTTCTGCTTCTGGGGCCAACTGGCTCTGGTCCTCACCACCTGTGTCATCCAGGCAAACTTCTTAACTGCTTGGAGTCCCTGTTTCTGTATGTGTAAAAGTGAAGGGATGTTGGGCGACAAGATGAGATCATTTAAAATTCTTACAGTACCTGGCCAGGCATGGTGGCTTATGCCTGGAATTCCAGCACTTTGGGAGACTGAGGCAGGCAGATCACCTGAGGTCAGGGGTTCAAGAGCAGCCTGGCCAACATGGTGAAACCCCATCATTACTAAAAATACAAAAATTAGCCAGCCATGGTGGCACATGCCTGTAGTCCCAGCTACTTGGGAGGCTGAGGCAGGAGAATTACTTGAACCCGGGAGACAGAGGTTGTAGTGAGCCCAGATCACGCCATTGCACTCCAGCTTGGCAACAAGAGCGAAACTCTATCTCAAAAAATAAAATAAAATAAAATTCTCACAGTACCTGGATGCCCATCTATCCCAATTTGCCTGCAATGGAAATATTCCTGGGACACGAGGCCATCAGTGCTAAACCCATACAAATCCAGACAAACTGAGATAGCTGGTCACCCCAGCAGTGCCTAATGTAGTAGATGATCAATAATGGCAGTTGTTGGTACGTATGACTGCCATTTCTACTACCATAAAGAGAGGCTAACATCCAGGGGCTTACAATTTGCCTGACCCTATTCCACGTATTTTGCTTGGATTAGCTCATTTAATCTTCATAACAAGTATGACACAGGTAATTATTATCTCCGTTTTGCAGAGGAGGAAACCAAGCAGTCAGGATCTGAATGTAGGCAGTGTGATTCTACATGACAAAATCTTAATCAATATGCTATACTCTCTTCCCCTAAATTTACTAAGTACTGTGTTCCAAGCACTGTTCTAAGTGCCTGAACTATGTTATTTCATTCATTTCTTATAATGACTCTGTTATGACTATTACAGATGAGAAAGAAAGGAAGGCTTATTTGGGAGCATGGAATGGAATTCATCAAGAACTAACTGCACAACTGCTGTGCCTATTATATAAAAATAGGGTGACCAACTTATTCTGGGTTTTCAGGAGGGCTCCCTGAAAGCCCTATGCCCAGGGAACTCACCTCAGTCCTGAGCAAACCAGAGATGTTGCTCACCCTATGTACACCGTAGCAGGTCCAGGGAAACTAAAGAACCCAAACAGATCATTCCAACAAGAGGAGCCATAGTTAGCAAACAAAACAACTGATACATGTTCAACCCTTCTACTTATCAAGGAAATATAGAATATATAACAATTCTATGTTTAACAAATGAATAAACATTTAAAATAAATAACAATAGCAACACTAATTAGTACACACGTTTCAGGAAGCCAGTACATCCATTCATTGTTGGTGGTATCAGTGGAAGCACCCAGTGAAATATTGTGCAGCTGTTAAACCGATGAAGTTTGTGTAGCAACACAGAGACATGCTCAGCTAAGTGAGAACAGCTGGATGTGGAACTAGGTCCGTGCTGTGTTTACCACAACATAACATTTTTGCATAAATGTCACCAGGGCCTGGAAAAGCACTTGGGAAAATAAAAACATGTGATGTGTTAGCAGGGAAGATTGTGATGATTTCTTTCCCCATGCTTTCCATTGTTGCTGCTGTTTGTTTGTGTAATAAACACAAAAGAAAGACAACACCCTACACTGACTCACTTTTCTGTCTTTAGTGGGGTTGCCCCTCTTATCTTGCTGGGCAACTCCAAGCCCAGCAAATCTCCCAACCCCACCCCCCCCCAGCTCTGGCTTCATCCCTCTCCTATGGTCCTCATCTGGCCCCACCTCAGATTGGACTACAGTTTGGGGCCCCAAGGGCAAAAATCATGACCCATGCTCCTTCTTATTTGCTCCATGTACCTGACAGATAATTGTTACTAAAGAAGTATTCGCTGAATTCAACACTTTCTTGATTCCCTCTTTCTGGCTTCTCTGTCTGCAAGAAGCAAACAGGAAAACAGAAGCCAAGGTAAAGTTAAAAAAAAAAAAAGGCTGATATTCAAGCTATTGGAAGGGAGATGATCAAGTAGGACTTTTCTAGGTAATTTGAAACTCCTCATAAGGAAGGTAGGAGAGATGAAGGCAAAATACCAGTATACTTTGAGGAAGATCCACAGACCCACGACTGTGCATGCTGGGGCTTTTGAGAAGATGGAACATGGGTTGGAGTTTATGTCAGCCAGCATCTGGTTCACCCCTTCACTGGAGGGTCAGAGGAACTGAGTTCAGTGAGGAGACTGATGTGCCCCAGGTGACTCAGCCACTGGGCTTACTCAGGTCTCTGTCTGCTTCTCCACAGGCTAGCTTCACCAACAGCAGCAACCATCCCTCTGGTCTGCCAAGGTACTGGAAATTTCCATCACCCATGAGTCATTGCCTTTGGGGGTGGCATTTTGACTTGAGGAAGGCATGCGAAATGTGAGTTTGGTTTCCTGAAAGTAGTAACTCATGAACCCATTTTGGACCATCATTGTCTCAGGCAGAATCACTTTGACTAAGGATCTAGCCTCAAACCAGGCCCTGGAAGAGGTGGGAGAAGGAAAGGAGACAGATTTTGGTGGAATATAAGTGGCTGGGGAGAGAAGTCCAGAGTGAATGGACATAGATGATTGAAGAAAAGGATGAGGGTAGTGAGAGGCAGGCCATGGTGGCAGGTGCAAGAACGTGGGTGGAGTCCAGATGAATGTAGCAAACAGAAGTTGTGGATCCAGGGACCTCTTCCATGCATTTACCCATAGGCTCGCCAAGTCGTTCTGAGACTCAGCTTCCTCATTCATAAAACGGGGCAAAACACCTGCTCTCACTACCAGGTATTATGAGGACCTAGTAAGAAAAGGCCATAGCATTTGATGACTGGTGGAAGCCATCTTGTGTCCACTGGGCGAAGGTGGAGGCAGGGACAGGGAAGGGAGAGATCTAGCCCAAGTCCATGCCAGACCTCAAAGGCCGAGCGGGGCTTCAACACAGTCTCCACCCTTCAGTGCAAGTGGCTGATGATATATATGAAATTTCTTAGCATTTTTAGCTGTGAAAATGCTAATGATTCTAATTGGAAGAAGGTAATTATACCAAGTGGCTTAGTCAGGAGGTGTTGATGAAGGGCTGAATGAACAATGCTTTGAACAAAAGTGCTTTGAACAAAAGCGCTTCGAAACCTCTGATCCTGAGAGCCCTTTGTCTGTTCCCAGGTCCCAAGCCTTCCTTCCTCCCACTTCACCACAAGCTGAGCAGCTTTTCCCGCTGTTTGCTTGTGAGGGCCCCCTCCTGTCTGGTACAGGACACAGACTTTCAGGGCTCAGCATGGGAAATGAACACCATAAGGGGCATATAAGGCCAAAGTGAAGCAAGAGTGAGGTTGGTGCCTGACAACAGGATAAAGTGCCTCATGGAGGTAAAATGGCCGTTACTATGGCCACCTGTTCTAAGTTCCTTTCATGAATTAACCCATTTAGGCCTTATAAGAATCCTGTTAATCCCCAGTTTATAGATGAAAAAACTGAGACACAGAAAGGTTAAGTAGCTTGACAAAATTATCACAGCTAATACCTAGTTGAGCCAGGATTTGAACCCGGGCATGTTGACACTACGAGGCCATGCACTTTACTGCTGAACCAGGCATCAATCTGGTGACACTAGAGAAAGTTGCAATGAAGGACTTATGGCCCACACAGCGTGATCTGGAAAAAATCATGCTAAGGGAGGTGGCAGGCAGTTGGTCCCATTCCCAGCTCAGCTATTCATGCTCTGGCTAACCCCAACCAAGGCATTTAGGTCTCAGCTCCCAAGCTATAAAATGGCAGAGGGGGTTGCAGATGGTGAAGTCTAAGAGATCCCTCAACTCCAATGTGAAAATTTTCCCTACTAGATTAAGAGTTTGCCCAACAACATTAGTAATCGTCTGCTCAGGTCAATAGAGACAAAATCTAGAGGAAGTCTGAGGTTGCAAATGCAAGAAGTCATTTTGCAAAATATTTTCAAAAATGAAGAGAACTTGTCAAAAACAATTGAGGCATTTTCTTTTATTTCCAAAGGAAATGATTCAACTCAATGAAAGGTCACTAATGAAAGAGAGTTAATGTTATAAACATCAAATATTCGGTAACTCTTCCTGGCCAGCTGTGGAGTCAGCCCTGGCTTCTGCTGTGTATGTGCTTGTGTGTTTCCTTCTCAGGCTTCTGCTCAGAACTACTTTCAGAAGATTCTACCTGATACCTGTGATATCTGTGGATGATTCACTCATGCGGAGTCAGACTGGCTCCCAAGACATTCCAGGCACCCTGACCAGGAAAATGCTTGAGGTTTCTTTTTTCTGAGACAGGATCTCACTGTGCTGCCCAGGCTGGAGTGCAGTGGTATGATCACAGCTCACAGCAGCCTTGACCTCCTGGGCTCAAGGAATCCTTCCACTTCAGCCTCCTGAGTAGCTAGGCCTATAGGCACATGCCACCACATCTAGCTAATTTTTGTAGAGACTGGGTTTCACCATGTTGCCCAGGCTGGTCTCGAACTCCAGGGCTCAAGCGATCCTCCTGCCTCGGCCTCCCAAAGTGCTGGGATTATAGGCGTGAGCCACTGTGCCCAGCCTGCTCCAGGCTTCTTTGTAGCAAACCAACATTGGGATTCTCTATTTTCCTGAGGGCCAAATGTTACCAAAAGAAATAGACTGGGAAACATATATAAAATAGAAGTTTAATTTTGGAGGTGAAAAGGAGAGTGTATAGAATAAGGTAGAGTGTGCTTAAATCAGTAATTTGCAGCCGTGGCTATACATTGTAATCACCTGAAGTGCTTTAAAAACTGAGGGCTGGGTCCCACTCGACAAATAATTATGATTTCATTGGCTTGGGTATGGCCTCGGCATCGGGACTTTAAAAATCTTTCCTTTTAGAAATACCTCTTTCATATGCAATGTGAACCACCTAACGATGTTTCAGTCAACAACAGAAAGATATAATACCATATTTTTTACTGTACCTTTTCTATGTTTTGATATGCTTAGATACACAAGTACTTAGCATTGTATTAAAATTGCCTACAGTACTCAGTAGTGTAACATGCTGTACAGGTTCATAGCCTAGGAGCAACAGGCTATACCACACAGCCTGGGTGTATAGTAGGCTGTACCATCTAGGTTTGTGTAAGTGTGCTCTGATGTTGACACAATGATGAGATAATCTAACAACATCTTTCTCCAAACTTACCCTTATCATTAATAGATGCATGATTGTATATACGTATATGGGTACATGCGCATATATACATATACATTCATACATTTAATATAAATGGGATCATACTAGATATATATAATCTATTTAAATTTTTTTACTTTATTAAGTAATATTCTACACACATTTCATATGGCAATATATATTTATTTACAGGATTATTTAAACATCTAAATAATATTCTATATTAGGGATTTATATTTATTAATATCATTCTATTTTTTGGTATGTAACTTAACATTCTCACCATCATAAATAACACCCTAACAAACAATCCATTATGTAATCTATTTTGTGCTCATCAATAATTATTTCCTGAGAATCAGTGTTTATCATCCTCACATAATTTTGTCAGTGTGAGTAGAAAATGGCATTTCAATATTGATTTTTATTTCTTTTTTTTAAAAAATTACTCGTGAAGTTGAAGTTTTGTGTATGTGCATGGTTATACTATTTTTTTTTTCTTTTTTTGAGACAGCATCTTGCTCTGTCACCCAGGCTAGTCCTGAACTCCTGGGCTCAAGTGATCTACCACATTGGCCTCTCAAAAGTACTGAGATGACAGGTGTGAGCCACCACCTCTGGTTGGTTTTTTGTTTTGTTTAGATGAATTTTTTAATTTTTAGCAATTTGTAGTTTATTCTCTGAAGTGCCTCTTTGTGTTCTTTGTCCTCCGTATCCAGAGAGATAGTATAGAGGAAGGCGGCTTTCTGGATATGCCTTACTCCTTATGATAACATTTGGCCACGTGGTGCCCTGATCTTCTTTCAGAACCTGATGAATACATTTTGGATGCCATTCTAGACCTTCTTAGACAGTATCTTGATATCCTTTTCAGACCTGGCATTCAGCAGGCAAGGCTGGTTCTGGGAGTGCCAAGAGAAGCTGGAAGCTGAAGCCAACTGCTCCTGCTGAAGCGATACAAGCAGGAACAGGAAAAACGGGAGGGGCGTCCCTCCTCCCTCCGCTCTCCTTTCAGTTTCTCTCTAACACCTCCTTTTGGCAAACCTAAAAGAGGCCATCGTCTAGGGATCTAAGAAATGTAGTTTGCAGGTTCCTAGCCCTGGCTCCACTAAGCAGCACGTAGAGAAAGGTGAGATCCTTGAGGCATGATACTTTCGGGAATCGATCTCACCTAGATTTGATCTCCCATCCATCTCATCTATCTCACTGTGCTCAGGACCCTCTGGTAGTTCCTCTCACCAGAATGGTTAGTTCCTGGTGCTGATTAGCTCCTCCATCTATGGTCTACTTCATGATCACTGAGATACTCTTCATTCCACGAACTGACCATCCACACCCGTGCTCTCAGACAGCTTGTTGGACTTCTGGATTTGGAAGAAGACTCCCCCAAGGTCTACCCAGTTGGTAACTCCAGATGGCAAAATGACATCTACCAACTAGGATGTGAAATATGTTCATTGACATATCTATGCAACACCATGAGATTATCAACTTGACCTTCAAAGAATTCTCATATACTTTATTGAACTCCTCCCACCAGAAGGATCAATAAGCCATCACTCAATTATGGCCTCCCTTCCATCCTGCTGAGTGTGCATCATGGTCACTCTGGCCACAGAGGACAGGCCACTCTGCAACCAAGAGCAGAGCGCAGCAGTGTGCTGCCCAGCCTTGGCTCATTTAAGTGGGAGAGATGTACACTGTACTTGCCCATGCAGAAATGAGCCAGCTGTCGTAAGTCATGTGTGCATGAATCCCATCTCTCCCTGCTCCTTGTTTTGTCCCACTACTGTGTGCCAGCAGCTTGCACTAGAGATCCAGAAACAGGAGATGCAAGTCAGGCATTCCTCAGAGTACCACGGCTGGCTCAGCACCTAGCCTGCCGAGAGAATACACCTGCCCTGCTGAGTGCTGGTGGGAACCTGCCTCTGGGATCTGAAGCACCTCCACAGGGTGTTTCCACCACTGCCACACCATACCCATGGGGACACCAGAAAAAAAAAAAAAGGGTAGTGTAGAGTAGTGTAGAAATGAACTCCATGATCTCATATCTCCTTCTCTGCATTTGCACATCCTCTTTCCCCATTTGACTCTGGGATCTTTTCATGGCCTGCCTTCTGAACCCTCTTAATCTGTATTAACTGCTCACCATTTTTGACCCTTCCCTTCAGATCCCACTTCTGTCTTTTGCTTTCTCCTTGAGACCCATCCTTGGATATTTCCTTGCTTCCATGCCTACCCAACCTGGGTCTAGCTCATCAGGACATGTTTGGCTACATCAGAACCTTTTCTCTGGAACTCCCTCCTCCAAGGCCTGCAGTGCCTCATTCACTGGGGTCACTCGGACCTGCAGAACAACTTCTTCTTCAAGAACCTTCACTCTCTTCTTTCAGATTTTCTCTACTCACAGAGGTTTTCTCTGACTCTGTTTAAGGCCCTTGCCAGAAGAGCTAAAAAGGTGATTTTGGAGGAGGATCATTTGCTTAGGCAAGGAAAAGGGCCTTTTTCTTATGATCATCAGTCTTCCCTTCCCCCAGCAGAAGCAATGCAATCTCAGGAAGCAACTGAGTGGAGTCACAACTCTCCCTGGTCCATCCATCCACCATCCATCTCAACAGCTAGCCCAAGGCTCTTCAAAGTGGCAAGGGCTGAGGTCTGAGGACACTGAGACTTGTTCTTCCAGGACACGCGTGCTTCCTCCAAACTCCCAAGTATTTGCAGGGGCATTGCAGCCAGCAGGCACGACTCTGGCTAGCTCCTTGGCTTTTCTCTGTTGGCTCCACTAGAAGCAGTCATGTAGATTCTGCTCTGGGCTCTTTGGGAAAATGTGAGCAAGGACACTGTGAGCAAGGACACTGTGCAGTGTCTCATAATATCATAGCATATCATAGAAAGCTCCATGTGACAAAGTCAATTAGAATTCACTGGAGGTCTACTTGAGGGAGTAGGGTGGGAGGAGGGAGAAGATGAGAAAAAAATGCCTATCAGGTACTATGCTTAGTACCTGGGTGATGAAATAATCTGTACACCAAACCCCCATGACACAAGTTTACCTATATAACACACCTGCACATGTATCCCTGAACCTAAAATAAAACTTAAAAGAAAAAAAGAATTATGTTCCAGAGAAAGTCCTGTCCTCTCAAGGAAAAGGTGCACTTTTTAATAAAAATAAGGATGTGAACCCCAGGCATGCTGAGCAAGGAGTAATGACAAAACTGGAGGGATTCCAGCGCCAGCCTCCTGCTGCCTTCACAGAGTCTCCAGGGAGAATCTTTTTGTGTGCTTGGACCAGAACCTCCTCATTCCCATTATACCTTTTCTGCTGATGTTGGCTCTAATCTCTTAGAAGGAAAAATTACTATAGGGAATTCTAGAAGCCCACAAAGACCTTTGAGATCTGTAGGGTGTGAAAAAGGGAAGGAGAGCAGATACTATTATTGGCACTCACTATTTGCTGCATTAGTGTTTAACCCAATGAACTCATGTGTGAATGCATGAGTGAATAAAATAATAGACCAATAAATCTGTCTGTATTTGGTAAGGCCAATTTTCTCCAAGCTGAAGCTCTGCCTGGGGTGGAAATTAGGTACTTTCTGCCCCTGTTTAGCTATCTCAGGCTATGAAAGGCACCCCTACTCTTTTCATGTTGGCCATTTTGCCCCTCAGCTCCATTCCCACTCCTCTGTGCTCTGCTCTGTGTGGTAGGGGGCTGGGACCCTGCGCACTGCATCTAGATTCTGCATACTGTTTAGATTCTGTCCATGGCAGAGCAGTGACAGGAGACTGGAAGATGGGGAGAAAGAGTGAAGCCCTTCCTAGCCTTTCTGTCTGCCGCAGCATTGCAGAGTGTAGACTCCTAGGCTTCTGCTCAGGTGCAGTGACAATGGCAGTGGGTACATCAACAACCTCAACATCATGGTGGTTGGTGGGCCGAGACTCAGGTGAGATCAGGCTGGCAGGTGTGATCTGCCTACGTGGCTCCAACAGCAGCAGCAGGAGTGTAGGCTCTGACTTCCTGGAGCATCAAGATGTCAGCTGCAAGAGTCCACAGCCACAACCTCCCAATATCTAGGTTCTCAACTCTGGGCAACACTGTATCCCTGTTAGCTCTCTTGCCTAAGGTGATCCAGTTTCCTGTAGTTCTGGCTTATGGCTAACCTGATCTCTTTCCTTGTGCTCCTCTGGCCTTCCCAGTGTGTTCGTAACCAACTCTCTGTCTTCAATTCTCTGTATTTGGAACACATGATGTGACTTTTGTTTCCCTGACTGGACATTGATCAACATGCCATCCTTCTGTAGATCCATAACAGCCCTGAGTCCTTACCTAGACATTGTTTCCACATGAAAATAATTCTGTGACTGAAGAAGATTCCTCTTGGTGGGGGATGTGTCCTCTCATATCCCTCCCTTTCTTGTGAGAACTATGGACCAGTTGACTGTGGCTGGGCTTAGCCCTGTTGGGCTTTCATAGCACAATCAACTGCCCCTCTGCAGGGTCATCCCCATAAACTAAGAACAAATGAATCCCTTCATGGTTTGCAAACATTAATCTTGTGAATTTCAAGTCATGTCACTACAGCCTCAATTAGAACTTAGCTGCATGAGATTAATGGCTGTCATACAGCAAAGCAGGCAGAGTCCCTGAAGAGGGTCTCTGGGCAGCTGAGTTTCCCACCTTGGAGCATGGCTGGGCAGGATTCTAAACACGAGGGGCCTGTTCTGTGGGCTTTTCCTCGGCATTTTCACATTCTGCACTCGCGATGTGTTCGAATTACAAAGAAGGTGTCTTCAGGTCCATCTCCTCCTTGGCCATGGGGGGATAAATGTTGGTTACAGTCGGTGTTGCGGCCTCTGTAGTATCAGTTGTTATCAGAGAGACTGTCACTGTGTTTCTCCCCATCCTGATTCACTCCACAATGAGATGGATGGGATGTTTACATATCTTTTGCCAAAGTACAAGCTGTCTGCTTAGATATGTAGCCACAATTTTTAAAATTGCACACTTTGAAGTGTACAATTCAGTAGTTTTTGGTATGTTCACAAGGTTATACAACTATAACTATTATCCAATGCTGATTATTTTCATCACCCCAAAAAGAAACCCAGCCCCATTTGCAGCCACTCCTTATTTCTCTTGCTCTCAGTCCCTGGCAACCATTAAATTTATTTTCTGTTTTTATCTATTTGCCTATCTTGGATGGACATTTCTTATAAATCATACAATATATGGCCTTTTGTGACTGACTTCTTTCACTCAGCATAATGGTTTTTCGGCTTTTTTTTTTTTCTTTTAGATGGAGTCTCATTCTGTTGCCCAGGCTGAAGTGCTGTGGCACAAACTTGGCTCACTGCAACCTCTGCTTCCCAGGTTCAAGCGATTCTCCTGCCTCAGCCTCCTGAGTAGCTGGGATTATAGGTATGCACCACCATGCCCAGCTACTTATTATAGTTTTAGTAGAGACAGGGTTTTGCCATGTTGGCCAGGCTGCTCTTGAACTCCACAGGTGATCTGCCTGCCTCGGCCTCCCAAAGTGCTGGGATTACAGGTGTGAGCCACCATGCCCTGCTCGACTTAGCATAATGTTTTGAACTTACATCCATGTTGTGGCATGTATCTGTACTTCATTCCTTCTAATGGCTGAATAACATGTCATCATATGGCAAGACCACATTTTGTTTGTCCATTCATTAGTTAATAGATATTTGGGTTCTTTTCACTTTTTGACTAGTGTGCATAATGCTGCTCTAAGCATTCATGAGCAAGTTTTTGTGTGAATATGCTTTCAATTCTTTTGAATATATATCTAGGATTAGAATTGCTGGGTCACACGGTAACTCTATCTTAAACTTTTGAGGAATTGCCAGGCTGCTTTCCAAAGTTGTCATGCTGTTTTGTATTTCCACCAGCACTGTAGGAAGGTTCTAATTTCTCCATGGCCGCGATTTGACTGTGATTAGACTTACCAATACCTAAAGTGTCCAGGATCTGAGAAATTTTCATCCAAAACTTAAGACAGGGATTGGCAGTGAGGTGTCCAGGGTCTCACCTGAAGGCAATGTGCCTGGAGGTCTGTTTTGCTGACCTCCAGAAATAGCTGTGGGAATGTGGATGGCCATACTCATTTCCCCACATCATTTTCAATGATTAAATGTCAGGGGTAGGGGGTTTGTGATCAATATTTGCTATTCTTTTTACCCTCTTCCTGTATTTGGAGACTACTATACTCTATATGAGGTGAAATCTGAAATGCCACCCCCCTGCTTTTCCAGGACCCGTGGAACCAACTTACCACCTGGGCTTTGAGGAGGAATCCTGTGGCCATGTGAGGTCCACCCTTCTGATGAGGGGCCCTAGCAAGGCTATCAAGGGTCACTTTCACTTGCTCACAATGTGGCCATACTCTCATGTATCCCGTGTGAGGTTCACACTTGCTAGATAGGGGTTTCAAATCAGTAGCTTGCTAGCTGAAGCTGGTTAACAGGTGTGTTTTGTGTGGCCTGTGTGATTTCCTAAAGATGGGAAGATTTCACTGAAATATCCAGAACTGTAGTTTATCTGAAAACAATCTGAAGCTCTGGTAGCCCCGAGCCAGCATTCCACATGTGGCAACTCCTGGCTGGGACTGGGAGCTCATCGATGAGGTGCAAATGGGGTATGAACCCTCAGATTGGCCACTGTGTCACCTCCTTCACTCTCTTCACTTATCTACTTTACCTACCTGCACCGTCAAACTGAGTTTGTGAGAAGTGAGAGGACTTCTTCCCATGTCTTCACACAACACAACCCTGTCTGTTGAGCACACAGGCCTGTGGATGAACTACTCCACTAAGCATTCCCACTGGGATCTGCAGTGAGCTGACTTTCTTTAGAATGGTGGTTCCCAGAGTTGGGGCACATTAGAATTACCTGGGGCTTTTTTTTCTTTTAATTCCAAAGCCCAGCCACATCCCAGACCCATTAAATCACAATTTCTGGGATGAAACATGAGTAGCAGTATGTGGCAAATGCTTAACAACAGGCTTTTTTGGAGGAAAAGCCCTGACCTGTAACATTTGCTGATTACTGAGGTGTAAATATTCCCATCATGGTTGATTTCCAGCTACAAATGTGCCTTCACTGAATGCAGAGCTGAAAAGACATGCTCAGCAGCAAACCATGACATAGTGTTTTCATCATGCTGAGAGAACATATACATAAGGTTGGCTACAGTGGCTCATGCTTGTAATCCCATTTCTTTGGCAGGCTAAGGTAGGAGGATTGCTTGAGGCCAGGAGTTCAAGACCAGCTTGGCAACATAGTGAGGCCTTGTCTCTATAAAAAGAAAAATTAGCTGGGTGTGGTGGTGTATGTCTGGGGTCCTAGTTACTGGGGAGACTGAGGTGGGAGGATCGCTTCAGCCCAGGAGGTCAAAGCTACAGTGAGTCATGCTCACTGCACTTCAGACCTTGTCTCAAACAAAAACAAACAAACAAAATATAAATAATGTCAAGAGCATAGATAATAGTTAAATGTATTAAAACAATTTAGAGGTGATGGGTTTTGAATATTTATTACTTTTATTTTTAATATAATTTATTTCATTGTAAGTTTATATGTATATAATTTAATTTTAGATAGTGACTGTGTTAAATACCTGACTTACAAAATTTCTGAAATTTAAAACATCAGCTCTGGTGAGCTGGTACAAACCAACTCCAGTTCACTACTGGGACAGGCATCAGTCGTGTTTTGAAGCTCCCTGGTAAGTCCAAAGTGCAGACAAATTTGGGATCCACTGCTTGAGAACAATGGTTTTTGGACTTAAACTTACATCAGGATAGCCTGGAAGGCTTGGTAAAATACAGATCGCTGTCCCCAACCCACCCCCAATTCCTGGTTTGGTAGATCTTAGGGTGGGGCCCAATAACTTGCCCTTCTTTTTTTTTTTTTTTTTTTTTTATTATACTTTAAGTTCTAGGGTACATGTGCATAACGTGCAGGTTTGTTACATATGTATACTTATGCCATGTTGGTGTGCTGCACCCATCAACTCGTCAGCACCCATCAATTCATCATTTATATCATGTATAACTCCCCAATGCAATCCCTCCCTCCTCCCCCCTCCCAACTTGCCCTTCTAACAAGTTCCCAGGTGATGCTAAGGCTGCCAGTCCAGGGACTCTAACTTTGAGATTAAAAATATGCCAGCCTCAGGTCCTTGTTAGCTTCCTTTTGCAGGGTGGGCCAGGCATAGTTGAAGTCAGTCTGCCCTCACCCTTGTCACTGGTAGTAATACCTTTCCAGAGGGAGGCAGGCATGATTAATGGCAGGTGCCTAGGGGCAGTGCTCTTATCTTGAGGATGCTGTGGGAGGCTCTGCAGCCCCTCCAGCAGTCGGTGATTCCTCAGCCCCCCACCCGCACTTCCAGGGCTAAAGGTGAGGGGGGTGGGCAAGGAAGCAGGCAGCAAAGCTATCACTCTGAAAGCCATTACCAGTTTGCTCAAGGCAGTCACAATTTCCTGACCTCAGTCACCATGGAGACTGGCCAGTTATTGGTAAGCTGGGATCCGGAGGAATGAAGACTGAGACTAGACAAAGGGAGACAGCTTGGTTAGCCCTCATATCCAAAGGCTAAGGAGTCAGAGGCTATGTTAGAGTTTTCCAGAGAAACAGAACCAAGAAGATATATACATATAAAGATAGATAGATAGATCAATCTTTTATACACACACACACACACACACACACACACACACACACACACATTTACTTTTTTTTGAAACAGGGTCTCACTCTATTGCTCAGGAGTGCAGTGGTGTGATCCTAGCTGATATGGTTTGGCTCTGTGCCCCTGCCCAAATCTCGTGTCGAATTATAATTCCCAGTGTTGGAGGAGGGGCCTGGTGGGAGGTGACTGGATCATGGGGCTAGATTTTACCCTTGCTGTTCTCATGACAGTGAGTAAGTTCTCATGCGATCTGGTTGTTTAAAAGCATATGGCAACTCCCCCTTCATTCTCCTCCTCCTGCTCCAGCCATGTAGGACATGCCTGATTCCGCTTTGCCTTCTGCCATGGTTGTACGTTTCCTGAGGCCTCTCCAGCCTTGCTTCCTGCACAGCCTGCAGAATAGTGAACCAATTAAACCTCTTTTCTTTACAAATTATGCAGTCTCAGATAGTTCTTAATAGCAATAAGAGAATGGACTAATACACTATCTTACCACAGCCTCAAACTCCTGGGCTCAAGCAATCCTCCCACTTCAACTTCCCAAGTAGCTAGGACTACAGGCATGCGCCACCACACCCAGCTAATTTTTTCTTTTTTCTTTTTTTTACGATAGAGTCTTGCTCTGTTGCCCACCCTGGAGTGCAGTGGCACGATCTCGGCTCACTGCAAGCTCCGCCTTCCAGGTTCACGCCATTCTCCTGCCTCACCCTCCCGAGTAGCTGGGACTACAGGCACCCACCACCACGCCTGGCTAATTTTTTGTATTTTTAGTAGAGACAGGGTTTCACCGTGTTAGCCAGGATGGTCTCCATCACCTGACCTTGTGATCCACCTGCCTCAGCCTCCCAAAGTGCTGGGATCACAGGAGTGAGCCACTGTGCCCAGCCCACACCCAGCTAATTTAAAAAAATAATAATTTTGTAGAGATGTGGGTCCCACTATGTTGCCCTGGCTGGTCTTAAACTCCTGGGCTGGCTCAAGCAATCCTCCTACCTCAGTCTCCCAAAGTGCTGCAATTGTAGGTGTGAGTCACAGTGCCTGGCCCAATTTATTTGCTTAGGTATTTATTTATTATAAGACATTGGCTTATGTGATTATGGAGGCTGAGAAGTCCCACAATCTGCTCTCTGCAAGCTGGAGACCCAGGAGAACCAGTTATATAGTTCAATGACCTGAGAGCCAGAGAGCTGATGGCATAGATTCCAGTCTGGATCTGAAAGCCTGAGAACAAGGAATTCTGTGGGCAGAGGGGCGATGTCCCAGCTGATGCAGTCAAGCAGACAGCAAATCCAACCATCCTCTACCTTTTTGTTTCATTCAGGCCCTCAACGGATTAGATGAGGCCCATCCATATTGGAAAGGGTTGTCTCCTTTACTCAGTCCATCAGTCCAAATGTTAATCTCCGCTGGAAACATCCTCACACACACACCCAGAAATCATGTTTAATCAGGGATCTGGGCATCCTGTGACCCAATCAAGTTGACACATAAAATTAACCATAACAAAAATATTTTGTCTCTGGTCTATTAAGAGATAAAAGAGAGGATTGTCATAATTTCTACCACATTGGGTAAGAAGAGGAATAGGAGAGTTCATCAGGTTAGAAATAGGCAAAATCAGCTAGGCATGGTTGCTCACACCTATAATCCTAGCACTTTGGGAGGCTGAGGCTGGAGAATTACTTGAGCCCAGGAGTTCAAGAGCAGCCTGGGCAACACAGTGAGACCCCATTTGTATTAGTCTGTTTTCACACTGCTCTAAAGATACTACCTGAGATTGGGTAATTTATACAAGAAAAGGTTTTAATTGCCTCACAGTTCCTCTTGGCTGAGGTGGCCTCAGGAAGCTTATAATCATGGTGGAAAGTGAAGGGGAAGCAAGACATGTCTTACATGGTGGCAGGAGAGAGGGAGCACATGCATGGGAAACTGCCACTTTTAAGCCATCAGATCTTATGATAACTCCCTCACTATCACAAGAACAGCATGGGGGAAACCGCCCCCATGATCCAGTCACCTCCCACCAGGTCCCTCCCTCGACATGTGGAGATTACAATTCAAGATGAGATTTGGGTGAGGACACAGAGCCAAACCACATTACTGTTGCTATAGAAAAATGAAAAAATTAGCTGGCCATAGTGGTGCATACCTGTAGTCTTAGCTACTTGGGAGGCTGAGGTGGGAGGATTGCTTGAGTTCAGCAGGTCAAGGCTGCAGTGAGCAGTGATCATGCCACTGCACTCCTGCCTCGGCAATAGAGTGAGATGCTGTCTCAGAAAACAAGGGAAGAAAGGAAGGCAGGCAGGCAAGCAGGCAGGCAGGCAGGGGAAAGAGAGAAAGAGAGAGAGAGAAAGAGAGAAAGAAAGAGAGAGAGAGAAAGAAAGGAAGAAAGAAAGAAGAAAGAAAGAAAGAAAGAAAGAAAGAAAGAAAGAAAGAAAGAAAGAAAGGAAGAAAGGAAGAAAGGAAGAAAGGAAGAAAGGAAGAAAGGAAGAAAGGAAGAAAGGAAGAAAGGAAGAAAGGAAGAAAGGAAGAAAGGAAGAAAGGAAGAAAGGAAGAAAGAAAAAGAAAGAGAAGAAAAAGAAGAAATAAAGAGGAGAGGAAGAGAGAAAGAAAGAAAGAAAGAAAGAAAGAAAGAAAGAAAGAAAGAAAGAAAGAAAGAAAGAAAGAAAGAAAGAAAGAAAGAAAGAAAGAAAGAAAGAAAGAAAGAAAGAAAAAGAAAGAAAGCAGGCAGGCAAAATGGTGTGAGGTGTATTCTCTAGGGAGCTGACCAGATGTCACATCCCTGAAGATAGGAGTCTTGGATTATTACTCCTCTCTGCCCACAGCACCCATACCCAGGGCCTGCACAGGGCAGGATTTCAGTATGGACTTGCCCACTGAGTGGATGATATATGCCACTGCATCTCAGAGTTGGGCAGAGCCTTCTTTCTAGGTTCCTATTCTTTCCACATTCACAACAATATCTGGAAGGGCAGGGGCTGGAGAGAGATTTCTGTGCATTGTTGGACAACTACTTAAATTTCCTAATCCTCAGTTTTCCCATGTGTAAAACAGGCATGTACTACTGACTGAGGCTTAAGTAGACCTGGTGCATCAAAAAGAACTTAGCCCAGGGATTGACAGGTAATAAATGTTCTCTATTGTAAGACAGTGAGTTGGGAAGCAAAATGGACTGAGGCTGGCACCCCTACCCGATCCCTAGCATTTCTGAAGGCTTTTGAGAGCAAAGAAAGGACATGGAAGGAGGATGAAAAAGTATCCAAGACTGGGAATTAGCCAGGCATAGTGGTGTCAGGAAGTCAGCAGGAATGGTGTCCTGAGCATCTAGGGATCTGGGTTGGAAGGGCAGAGACCCCAGCCTTGCAGGACCCCTTGTGATGGATGCTGCACTTCTCACCATCCTTCAGCAAAAGCGTTCCATACAAATTCAGAAGCTGCATGTAAACATGAAAACCAAAGAAATCCTAAGAGAAAATTAGGTTGAAAAAATGTACTGATGTCTTTTCTAAGTATATGAACAGGCAGAATGCAGAAAAAGGGATGTAAGGACAACATAAATATTCTTATCAACACTAAGTCAAAAGGCTCACTTAGTGACACTTAGGTATCCATAAATACTGGTTGAAGGAATAAATGAAAAGGTAAATTAAGCGACTATATGGTAAAAGATTACAAATTAAAAACTTTAATATAAAAAGTCTTGTGAACTAACAAAAGAAAGAATGAAAACCCCAAAACAAATGGGCAGAAGCTATGAACAAGCAATTCATGAAGATAAAATGCAAATAGTTGATAAACATAAAAAGCAGTGCAATTTCATTGATTATCAAAGAAATGCAAGTTAAAACATCTAAGAAAAGACATTTTTTTGCTTATCAAATTAGGAAAAATAAAAAATATGCCAACTAGAAGGAACTAGTCACACTCAAACTTCGCTTTTTTTGGGAGTAAATAGAGCTATAGCTTTTTGTTTTTTTTTTTTAAGCAAAGTGTAATTTATATACCACAAATTTACCCTTTTAAAGTATACAGCTCAGTGGCTTTAGTATTCACAAAGTTGTGCTCATCACCACAATTTAATTCCAGATCATTTTCATCTAATTCCAGTTAGAGATCATCACCACAATCTAATTCCAGACATTTTCATTACCCCCGAAGAAACTCCGGTACTTCTTAGCAGTCACTCCTATTTCTTCCTTCCTCTAGCCCCTGATGCAGCTAGTAGTAATAATATACTTTCAGTTTTTTAAAAAATAGAGACACGGTCTAGCTTTGTCATGAAAGCTGGAGTACAGTGGCCTTATCATAACTCATTGCCACCTTGAATTCCTGAACTTAAGCCATCTTCCCGCTTTAGCCTCCCAGGCAGCTGGGACTATAGGTGCACACCACCACCCTTGGCTAATTTTTAAATTTTTGTAGAGACAAGGTCTCTCCCTCTTGCCTAGGGCAAGAACTCCTGGGCTCAAGCGATCCTACCGCCTTGGCCTCCCAAAGTGCTGGGATTACACTCATGAGCCACCGCACCCAGACTATACTTTCTATCTCTATAGATCTACATGTCCTGAACATTATATGTAAGTGAAACCTGTAAGATGTGGCCTTTTGTGTCTGGATTCTTTCATTCAGCATAATGTTTTCAAGGTTCATCCATGCTGGAGCCTGCATCACACTTCATTACTGCTTATGGCTGAACAACATTTCATTGTATGAATAGACCACATTTCGTTCATTCGTTGGTGGACGTCTGAGTTGTTTCCACTTTTTGGCTATGATAAATAATGTTTATATGAACTTTCATCTACTAGTTTTTGTGTATATGTTTTCAATTCCCTTGGGGATATACCTAGGAATGGAATTACTGGGTCATTTTGTAACTATGTTTAAACTTTAAAGAAACTATCAAAACGTACAATAGTTCCAATTTTTCCTCATTTTTGCCAACATGTATTATTGCCTTTTTTTTTTTTTTTTTTTTTTTTGAGATAGGGTCTCACTCTGTCAGCCAGGCTGGAGTGCAGTGGTGTGATCTCAGTTCACCACAACCTCCACCTTACATATTGTCTGTCTTTCTTATTGTAGCCATCTTAGTGGGTGTGAAGTGGGATCTCATTATGATTTTGATTTGCATTTTTCTAATGACTAGTAATACTGAGCATCTTTTCATATGCCAGGTACATCCTTTTTGGAGAGCAGTTTGCTAATACATTTCAAAAGCCATTAAATGTGCATGTAATTTGACCATAATATCTGATTCCAGAATTTATTCCAAGGAATAATTATGGATGGCTAAGAAATCACCTGCAAGGATGTTAATCATGATGTTATTTAAAAGTGCAAGTAGTTGAAAACAAAAGTCCCACTATAGGATATTGTTTAAATAATTGACAGTCCATCTATAAAATGAAATAAAATAAAATAAAATAATTCTGCACAATACTAATGGCATGGAACTATATAGTTACATAAAAATATAGACTATAAAACATTACAATCTTAATTCCATTTAAAAATCTATAAACATTTGAAGATAAAAAAGGCTATGAACACATATACCAAAATGCTAACAATGATATGGATAGTTCTTTTGTAATTGTCTTTTAAGATAATTCATATACCATACAATTCATCCAAAGTATGCAATTCAATGATTTTAGTATATTTACAGAGCTGTGCAACCATTGCCATAGTCAACTTTAGAGCATTTTTATCACCCCAAAAGAAACCCTGTACCCATTAGCAGTCACTCCCCATTTCTCACCTCCCACCCCCAGCCCAAGGCAAGCGCTAATCTTTCTGTCTCTATAGGTTTGTCTGTACTATATATTTTATGTAAATGGAATCATATAATATGTGGCTTTTTGTTACTGGCTTCTTTCTCTTATAACGTTTCCAAGTTTTATCCATGTTGTAGCTTGCATCAGTACATCATTCATTTTATGATTGAATATTACATTGTATAAACATTCACATTTAATTTATCAGTTCTTTGGTTGGTGGACACTTGGGTTGTTTCCAGTTTTGGCTGTTATAAGTTCTTGTACAAGTATTTGTGAAGATACATGTTTGCATTTCTCTTGGATATATTCTTCAAAGTGGAATTGCTGGATCATATGGCAACTCTACATTAACTGAAGAACTTCCAGAGTGTTTTTCTAAGTATTGGCACTATTTAACGATCCTACCAGCAGTATATGAGGGTTTAGTTTTAGCTTTCATATTTAGGTCTTTGATGTATTTTACATTTGGATATGGTGTGAGGTTGGGGTCCATTTTTTTTCTTTTGCATATGGATATCCAATTGTCCCAGTACCATTTGTTTAAAAGACTATCCTTTCCCTGTTGAATTGTCTGAATTATTGTGATATTCTTGTGGAAAATAAACCGACCATAAATGTGGGGGGTTATTTCTGGACTCTAAGTTTTATTTCATTGGTCTATATGTTTATCCTATGCCAGTACCACACTTCTATTACTATAGCTTTGTAATACGTTTGAAATAGGAAAGTATGAGTCCTCTATGTTTGTCCTTTTTAAAGATGTTTTGGCTATGCTGAGTCTTTTGAATTTTCATATAAATTTTAGAATCAACCTGTCAATTTATGCAAAGAAGTCAGCTGGGATTTTGATAGGAATTGCACTTAATCTATAGATCAATTTGTGGAGTATTGGCAGCTTAACAATGTGGAGAGTATTGCCATCTTAAGTCTTCTGATCCATGTACATGGGATGTGTTTCCATTTATTTAGGTTTTATATTTCTTTTAACAACATTTTGTAGTTTTTGGATTATACGTTTTGTGCTTCTTTTGTTAGCAAAGAATTTTTAATTGTGGTAAAATATGGATAACATAAAATTTGCCATTTTAACTGCACAGTTCAGTGGTATTAAGTGCATTCACATGGCTATGCAACCGTCACCACCATACATGCCCAGAATATCTTCATTTTTCCAAAGTGAAATGACATACCCATTAAACAATAACTCACCATTCCCTCTTTCCCCAGTCCCTGGCAACTACCAATGTACTTTCTGTCTCTGTGAGTTTGATTACTCTAGGTACCACATGCATGCAAAATTGTACAATATTTGTCCTTTCATGTCTGGCTTATTCACTTAGAATAATGTCTTCAAGGTTTACCCATGTTGCAGCATATGTCAAAATTTCATTCCTTTTTAAGCCTGAATAATATTACACACAACATGTTTATCCATTCATCTGTCAACACTTGGTTTGTTTCTACTTTTTGATTATTGTGAATAATGCTGCTATGAACATAGGTCTATAAATATCTCTTTGAGTCCCTGCTTTTAATTCTTAGGGGTATATACCCCAAAGTGGAATTTCTTGATTATATGGTAATTCGGTGTTTAATTTTTTGAGCAATGAATAATTTTAAATTCATTATTGTCTTTTTGTGCTTCTGTATTTTAATATTTATTATGTAATCATGAAAGTATTACTTTTAAAATTTAATTATTTGAATGCATTCTGCATTGTAAATGGATATATGTTCTGTGAGCTTTTCAACATTTCCCATAATCTGTGAATTAATATATGTTTACAACGGAGCTAACCTCTGGTTTATGTGATCATTTTGCTGACAACTTGGGAGATTGTCTCATTCCTTCTGCAGACACATGGGTCAGAACATAACTGGCATAATACCCCGGACATTTTTTGTTAACAGTAAGACTTGCCACTTGTATTTGCTTTATACCTCTCACCCCACCTTCATGCCACAGTGCCTCCAATACAGTGGACATTGGAGAAATATATACCTATTCTTGGGCATGTAACAGTGGCAAAGAGTCTATTGACATGCTGGTTAGTGACAGCTTCTATCTTCTGACTCAGATCTCCATTATTTACACTCCAACCATGTAGTCTTCCTTTTCCCAGGCAGCCCATAAAATGGGGAAAAACAGAGTTCAACTGAGAAGATTTGGGGAGCAAGCCAACATACAAACGGGAACAAGAGCCCTGGGACTTTCCTAAGAAAAACAAAGGATTTAAAGAAAGAACAATATTTAGCAGAATGCAAAACTCCCATTTCCAGATTAAGAAAACAACTTGCTGCAAATAACTTAAAATATTTAAAAGTAGCTCTCATTTTTCAAAAAAAAAAAACAAAAACAAAAAACCCTCTCCCTCTCATGTAGCACCAAAATAATAATAATACTAATAGTAAGGTTCTTAGAAGCTGAGTTTAAGAAATGTTTTTATGGTTGGAAAATACTAGTTTTAGCTCATGGAAAAACTACTTTTCCCTCAACTGGTCCAACTCAATGGTTCATCCTAACTCTTGGTTCATGCCGGCCTCCCCAAGTGCCTCATTTCCCGTTAAGGTGCTATTATTCCTAAACCTTCAGGTTTCCTCTTAGTCATGTTTCTTTCCCCAGGAAATCAATTTTCAAGCATTTATCCTTTTGCAGTAGTGAGTCAAAACTCAAGGCAGTTGTCAAATATTCCTCTTGTACAGGCCAAGCCTTCCAAGGAATGACACCACAAAGTGAAGACACAAACGGATGTGATGAAGTGATTGCCGCTAAGCTTGGCACAGCCATGAGTAGTGGAGTGGAGCTGCTGGGGAAGAAACCACGCAGGGCCAGGATACACATTATTTCCAGAAAAGTCATCAAAGATGTAAGTCTCATAAGGCCCAGATTTACAGTCCAGGGGTCAATGCCTTTGGGAGATCCTATAGTCCAGGGTCTGTCACTCAGATTCAGTAAACATTCTAGACCAAGGGTCTAAAAACTGTGACTTTTTGCCTGTTATTGTATGGCTGTCAAGGTAAGCATGCTCTTAAAATTTTTACATGGTTTTAAAAAATCAAAAAGTAATCATTTGTGACAAATTAAAATCATATAAAATTCAAACTTACGTCCATAAAAAAAGTTTCGTTGGAACACCTCCGCATCCACTCACCTACATCTACAGCTATGGCTGCTTTCCACTTGAGTAGTTGCATCAGAGACTGTGTGGCCCACAAAGTCTAAAATATTTACCCTCTGGTTCTTTGCATGAGGTTTGCTGTCCTCTGTCTTAAACTCTTTTCCACAAAATGCAGTAGCAAGAGAAGAGGAGAAAGGAGCAGGGGATGGGAAAGCCAAAACACAAGCATCACTTTCAATATGGGGAACCTAGTGTTGCAGGTTAGGAGCAGGGTTTCCTAACCTGGAATCCATGGTTAGGCCTGGCCACTGTGTTTCCAGGAGGCACACTCTGGATGCAGGGAGGGGATGGGCACACCCAGTGACTGTCTCCATTGAACCTCTGTTGTAGCTTCTCACTGTGTTAGAGCCCTGCCTGATCACTCAGTGTGTCTTTGGGCCACCATGATGAGGGTAGCCACTCCTATCCTAGTCCCAAGAGGAGAAAAAGGCTCACGTTCTGCTTCATTTAAGAAAAACTTGACTGATGGAGAATTTAGATGTTGGTTCAAGCAATATTTTATGTGGAGAAGCAGCAATGCTGGGTACCATCAATATACTCACAATTAGTCTTTCCTCAAAATTCAGCTTCTGCACTGGCTTTTTTTCTAACCCCTGGGCTCAGTCCTGAATCCTAGTACAGCCCAAGCCTAGGGATACTTTCTTTATACACATCAAGAGCCATCTTGTGGAAGAATGGTTTTGTGCAGTTCCAGGGGTCAGAACTAGTACCAGTAAGTAGGTAGAGCAATAATGGATTTAAATTTAGCCTGGGAAAGACCTGGCTCAGAATTTTTTCTGAGCAGATCTGGAACAAGCTGCTTTGGGAGGCAATGAACTCTCTGCTTTAACAGAAATGCTGTGAGCAGTTAGAAATGTGGTTATATCAAGGACCTCTGGATGCTAGAATTATATGAATCAGAGAACTAATGGATTAAGGGGCAGAGTGAGAAGATGCAAACACTGAATACAGTAGCTAAGAGCATAAATGCTGAAGTCAAAGCTGAAGTGAGTTCATACCATGGCTCTGTCACTTACTAGCCATTTGGTAAAGTTGGTTAAGATGAACTTCAGCTCCTATATCTGTAAAATGTGGACCATAGTTCTTACCTCACTGAGACACTATGAAGGCCAAATTATAGCTAGTGTCAACAAGTGATAGCTGTTGTTGTTGCACATTTATTATAATACATTATTGGTTGCCAATTGCTATGTACATCAGTTGAGTCCAAAATTTGGTAGGAAAATTTTTCTACTCTTTGTTTTTCTTCCTGAGTTGCAAAACTATTTCAAGGCAGGGAATAGAGGAAATGAAAAAATAAATAAAACAGCTCTCTTGGATTATGTACCAGCCTTCAGGCAGATGGTAACTGTCCTGTGTGTGTACCCTCCCAAGATGAGTGACATCAATGTGTGCCTCATCAGCATGATTGCCTCAAACCGGGTTATTGAATTTGCCCCCACAATTCAAGAGGGTTGGGCAAAGAGGAGGGACGCTCTTCAGATGCCAAGATGGCAATATGTTACAGATGATGGTTGGCAGGGATTTGGGAATCAGAGAATATCACATTAATTTGTTTTTTTTTCCCCCCTTGAATATTTTACAACACCATTAATTAAGAAACGCATTTGGCTGGACAACAAATGTCAGTGGTGAGTGATGAATACCAGCTTCCGTCACATTTCCCCTTTCTGGTAGTTTCTGAAGTTCTGAGCTTGCTGGCTTAGCAGTTTAGCTGCTGGCCAGGGAGATTTTTTATCAACCATAGGATCTATCAGCTGCTGTCCAGACAAGCTGATGTTAACATCAGCTTAACTTTGGCAGGGATGCAAATTGCTTGAATTCATTTAAATCCAGTTCTCCTACAGAGTGCTAAGCACTGAATGAGACTGTGGAGATACAGAGATGAATTGGACACCACACTGCCCTTAAGGGGATCCTCCAGTGACAAATATTCAATGGCTGTTTCAGGGCAAAGTGGCAACGACACCATGTGTGGAGGAGAAATGTCTCGCCCAGACTGGGTGTTGTTGAAGGCTTCCTGGAGGGGTCATGTCTCGACTGAGTTTTCTGGGCACCAGAAGCAGAGTTGCTGCATGTTCAGAGGCATGAAGGCCAGAGACACTGTGGTGCCTGCACGAATAGCTGAGTGAAGTCTGGGGAGTGAAAAAGGGAGTAACTGGCAATGAATCTGGAGAGATGGGTAGGGCCTTAAAGGAATGTCATTCAAAAGAGCATGGACTCTTGTACAAAGGAGTCACGAAGGGTTTTATGAGATATGGGTCAATCTGACTTGCATTTTTAAGTAGATACTTTGTGTGCCACAATGTGGAGGATGAGCTAGAAGGGACAGGATTGGCGCTTAGAGGCTGCCGAGAGAATGGTGGGGTACCAGGATGGCGAGTACCACTTCTCTTCTCCCTCAGCAGCCCTCGTGGTCTGTCTGGGATCTTGTCCTCACTGGGGGTCGCTTAATGTTCGCTGATTAGTAGGAAGTTGTATAGGCAGGCTTCACATGCCCTGGAGTGGAGCTAGTAGTAAAGGCGTGTGTGTGTGTGTGTGTGTACGTATGTGTAACAGGAGTTTCTACCGATCTTGACAATGAAAGGGAAGCCAGGCATGCTTGAGTTGTGCTGCATGCAAAGTTCAAATGTGAGCCATTTGCATTTTGAATTCAAGGGGCCCTCATTTAAGTCTGCCAGGCGAGGAAAAATTGCTTCCATCAGGAAGCCTACTTAATCTCGATCAAATTCAGCACTTGTAGGTGTTGTAGGTAAAAGAGAGGAGGATACGTTTTAAAAGCCAAGGTTGAAGGAAAGGAGAGGGTTTCGGAATGACAGGAAGCAGATTCTCAGGTACAGGCAGTGTCTTCCACAGGCATTGACTCCCTACGTCTTTAGAGCAGTAATTTGTTGCCGTATTTTATACTTGGAAACACTAGAGTTCAAAAATGTAGAGTAGACAACACACTGAGGGCTCAAGTTCAAGGTTCCTACCTCTGTCTGGGACTTTTATTCACTCCTACTCAGCCTATTGTATGGCAAACCTGAGGACAGACCCTACTATAATGTAACTGATTTTCTGATAATCACAGCACTTTCAACTGAAAAAGGCATGGTTTCCTGTTAGGTGTAGTAAACCCAACAGTGCCCCCCAAAGATGTCCACATCCTAATCCCAGGAATCTGTGGATATGTTACCTTACACAGCAAAAGAGACTTGGTAGATGTGATTTAGTTAAAGATCTTGAGATGAGACATTATCCTGGATTACCTGGGTGAACCCAGAGGAACCACAAAAATCCTTATAAGGGGAAGGCAGGAGGATTGTAGTGAGTAGAAGATGAGACAGCGGAAGTGAGAGGTTGTAATTATTCAAGGAGGGGTCACAAGCCAAGGAATGCAGCCCTGTAGAAGTTGAGAAAGGAAAGCAACAGATTCTCCCTTCAGAGTCTCCAGAAGGAACTAGCCTTGCCGATATCTTGATGTTAGCCCAGTGAGACTGGTTTTAAACTTCTGACCTCTAGAACTGTCAGATAATAAGTGTGTGCTGTTTTAAGCCATTCTGTTTGTGGCAATTTCTTACAGTAGACACAGGAAACTAAGACAGTGGGTCAGAGACATATTCCAACACAGCATCTTGGAAAGACTTATTTAAGGAATGGCTAATGGAATGGATGATACATTCATTCTTTTGAATAAATGTTCTCAGTGATAGCGTGGCTCCACATTTTTAAAATTAAAGTCAGCAACTATTTATTGAGCAACGAATGTCAGACACTGAGATGGCTAAAAATGTAGCAAAGCATGCATTTTTCCTCCAGGTAGCTCCCGGTCTCAGAAGGGAGAAAACGTAAATCCACCAGTCCCAGTACTCAAGGCAGAAAACACACATCCATAGAGTTTCCGAGTGCGATGGAGGGCAAATAAAGGGAGACAGCCCCTCAGGCTGTCAGGGAACTGATGCCAATCGGGTGGATTTCTGCTGCTAGAGAGTGGGGATCGGGGGAGAGGGAGTGGCCCAGATGGAGGCCTGGGGTGAGCAGAGGCACGGAAGGAAAAATGTGTTGAAACAGTGCCATGGACTGAATTGTGAGTCTCATATTCACAGGCTGAAGCCCTAATACCCATGTGACTACACTGGAGTGAAAGCCTTTAGGGAGATAATGGAGGGAAATGAGGTGGTAAGGGCAGGGCTGTGATCGGGTAGGATAAGTGTCCTCGTAAAAAAAGGAAGAGACAGCAGAGATGGATCGCTCCCTGTGCGTGCATAGAAGAAAGGCCGTGTGAGGACACAGTACAACACAGGCTGGCCCCAAGCCAGGACAAGAGGCTCCACACTAACCAGCCAGGCGGGCACCTTGATCTGGGAATTCCAGCCTCCAGAACTGTGAGGAAATAAGTGTCTGTTGTTTAAGCCAGCCAGCCTGTGGCATTTTGTTGTGACAGCCTGAACAGACTAAGATAGCAATAAGCAGTCAGATTTGATTGGAAACATGACATGGAGAAGGAGTTATGAGGTTGGAAACACAGGCTGAGGCCAAACTGAACAATGAGTGAAAATATTTGACTGTTGGAACTCTGGAGACAATCCAAAGTCCCTGGAAGGCTGGGCTAGTGAAGAGGAAGGGCGAGGGCTTGGGTGAGAGCACCGGGGACCCGTGGCGAGGTGCTGCTGTCCCTGTGGTACATCCAGGACCCACAGGGCTGAGCTGCAAGCACAATGTGCGTGGAATACACACAAAAGGATGCTCCTGTTCTTTCCTTCCCACCAGGCAAGCAGGCTCGGGTAGATGCGGAGCCGCTCATTTGCCGGGGCTGTGTTTGGAGGAGAGGGGGCCAGTGCAGAAGCCAGAAGGGAAGAACCTCTGCTTCCTAAACCCAGAGGCCCCTGCCGTGCACATGCACACCCTCTCACACACTATCTCTCCCTCACACACTCACACACGCTCACACACTTATACACACACACTCCCCTCACACATTCCACATACTCACACACTGACACTCCCACACACTCTCACATACTCACACATGCTCACACACGCACTCACACACTGTTCCTCACACATTCACACACACTCCCCCATACACACTCACGCACACTCTCCCTCACACATTTACACACACTCCCACACACTCACATACACACTCGCACTCTCCCTTCACATATTCCCACACACTCACGCACACACTCCCCCCACACACTCACACATGCTCTCACACACAGACACACTGATACACATTCACACACTCTCTCTCCCCCCACATACACACACAGTTCCTCGCACACACATCCTTCTGCCTGGGGGCTGAATTGCTTTACTGTGCTTGAGAAAAGGAGACACAGCCTGACTGGTCTGCAACACCCACAAATATTTTGGGACCATATCTGCCACTGTACCCAGGGCTAGCATTCCGTGACATGACCGCAGCATCTATGAGCATCCATATTCCACCCGGGCCCATTCTGAATGTCTTCCTGTCTGCAGTCAAAGTCTCGCTGCCTTTTTGGATGGAAGCTCACCACGAGGTCACGGGGAAGTCTTTTTTACTCAGCGGGGAGTAAAACCTCCACTCAGTCCTCCAAGCTTGGCTTTTTGTTTTTGAAGTTCAGATCCTAGAATGCCTAGAAAATTCTTTTTTTTTTTTTTTGAGAAGGAGTCTTGCTTTGTCGCCCAGGCTGGAGTGCAGTGGCACAATCTCAGCTCACTGCAACCTCAGCTTCCCAGGTTCAAGTGATTCTCCTGCCTCAGCTTCCCCAGTAGCTGGGGTTACAGGTAGGTACCCGCCACCACGCCTAGCTAATTTTTGTATTTTTAGTAGAGACGGGGTTTCACCATGTTGGCCAGGCTGGTCACGAACTCCTGATTTTAGGTGATCCACCCGCCTCGGCCTCCGAAAGTGCTAGGATTACAGGTGTGAGCCACCACACCTGGCTGAAAATCCTTTTTAACTTTCAATAAAGGCTGAATTTTGCAAAATAGCTTCTTGTTTCTCTACATTTTTTAAGTAATTCATGTAACATTTTATTAATAATCAACTTGTTTGTTTTAGGCCCGGAGCGTCCAATCTTTTGGTTTCCCTGGGCCACACTGGAAGAATTGTTTTGGACCATACATAAAACACATAACACTAACGATAGCTAATGAGCTAAAAAAGAATTGAAAAAAATCCCCCATAATGTTTTAAGAATGTTTGCAAATTTGTGTTGGGCCACATTCGAAGCTGTCCTGGGCCACAGGCGTTCAGGTTGGACAAGCTTGCTGGAGGTTCTTTCTCCTGTCCCCTAGCGGCACTGTATATGGAGGCTATTCCTGTTGCCTGAACGGATGCTGGGCAGGGAAGGATGGAATAAGGAGAATGGAATATCTATAGTTTAATTTTGAAGCATTACCATATCACATAATTAAGTGGAAATGAGGAATTTTGTGCATTTTTCTTTTCCCTCTATTGAGTAATTTTTCTATCATAAATTCTCAGGTCAGGGTGAATGGGTCAGTGCGTATATATGTAGGTCTGAGTGGCTTATAATCTACTCTAGTACTAAATGAAGGTCAGAAACTTGCAATGATCTTCTCCAGGCCTCATGGGACCAATGAATGCTGCATTGCTGAGATCAATAATGACCACTTAGTGGAGGAAGAACAGTACACGCAGGTCTCATTTTTTATTCTTAAGAGAGTTGTACAATGCCACAGCCTCATTCTTCAAGGCTAAGCCAGCTTGGGTGAGCACCTAAATCAGAGGCCTTTATTTATTTATTTAGGTTTTTTTTTTTTTTTTAGATAGAGTCTTGCTTGCTCTGTTGCCCAGGCTGGGGTGCAGTGGCTTGATCTCGGCTCACTACAACCTCTGCCTGCTGAGTTCAAGTGATTTTCATGCCACAGTCTCCCAAGTAGCTGGAATAACAGGTGTGTAGGTGTGTGCCACCAAGCCTGGCTAATTTTTTTTTTTTTTTTTTTTTTTTAGTAGAGTCAGGGTTTTGTTATGTTGGCCAGGCTGGTCTCGAACTCCTGACCTCAAGTGATCTGCCCACCTCGGCTTCCCAAAGTGCTGGGATTACAGGCATGAGCCACCGCACCGGGCCAGGAGTCTTCAGATGTGTGCGGTGATCCCTGAACACCCTGAACACCTGCTTACACATTAAGAAGTGGAAGGCCTAGCTTAGCAGCTCATGCTTGTAATCCCAGCATTTTAGGAGGATGAGGTGGAAGGACTGCTTGAAGCCAGGAGTTGGAGACCAGTCTGGGCAACAAAGTTGGACTCCATCTTTACAAAAAGATAAAAGAATTAACCGGGCCTGGTGGTGCACACTTGTAGTCCCAGCTACCCAGGAAGCTGAGGCGGGAGGATTGCTTGAGTCCAGGAGCATGAGGCTGCAGTAAGCTATGCTTGCACCACTGCAATCCAGCCTGGGTGACAGAGAGATGCTCTCTCTAAAAAAAAGTGGCCATCCGAGCCTGCCCAGCTACCAGACTGCCGGCTGTCTGCCCACTGCTGTGACCTCTTTACCTCCCCCTGCAGGCTCAGCTCGGTTTCTGCGCCATCAGGTCAACTTGCTGCTTGTTCTGCCCATGAAACCTGTTTCTAAAACCTAGGCATCACCTTGTGATCTAGGGCAGCAATCAAGGTCATATCTGCTTCATGATGTCTGGGTCAAAAATACATTTGAGGGGACTAGCCCTCGCATAAAGGGCCCCTGGCTCCTGCCTCTGCCTTTCCACTGGACTTGTACTTGTTAGGTTCCCAGTGACACATTAGCTCCAAAGCCAAAGGACACTTTCAGGCTGGAAATTACTTTTCAACTGTGTCATCTTGTCATTTGACATTGTTGATGCTACTTCCATAATACATGTCTGTGAACAAAATTATGGTTTCCTTTTGGCTTTCTTGAGTGCTGAAAGTGAGTTCACATCACCACGGCCAGAGGATACAAAGGAAAAAAAGAGGAAGTTGGAAGAACGCTTTTCTTTTCTTTTTTTTTTTTTTTTTAAGATAGAGTCTCTCTCTGTCGCCCAGGCTAGGGTGCAATTTCTTGGCTTCTTTGATTTCTTTGACTGCACCAATGTAAATTTCTTGGCTGTGTAAGGTGTTAAAAAGGAGGTGAAGGGGAGAGAAGGATGAATGGAACTTCTCTGTACATTTCCTTGCAACCTCCTATAAATCTATAATTATTTCAAAAATTTTTTAAATAAGGCTTCAGTACAGTGTAAATGCAGTTTATTTATAAATTACAAAATACTCTTCCCGCTGGGCATGGTGGCTCACGCCTATAATCCCCGCACTTTGGGAGGCCAAGATGGGCGGATCACCTGAGGTCCGGAGTTCAAGACCAGCCTGCCCAACATGGTGAAACTCTACCTCTACTAAAAATACAAAATTTAGCCGGAAGTGGTGTCAGGCACCTATAATCCCAGCTACTCGGGAGGCTGAGGCAGGAGAATCACTTGAACCCGGAAGGCAGAGGCTGCAGTGAACTGAGATCATGCTACTGCACTCCAACCTGGGTGACAGAGCAAGAGTCTGTTTCAAAAAAAAAAAAAAAAAAAATCCAACAAAATCAAAGTTGCATTTGGAAATTAAGACTTACAAATTAAGTTGAATTTGGAAATTAAGGACCCGCTTGTTCCTGTGTTTTTTGTGAGACATCACCGATATGTACAGGCCAGGGAGATGCGTGCAGTAGTACCTTCAACCGGCAAATCCAGCATTGCCTTTTGATTGATTTCGTCACCTTCAATCAATCTATAAACACGCATTAATCAGCTGGTTGTGATGGCTCATGCCTGTAATCCCAAAACTTTGGGAGGCCGAGGTGGGCAGATCACTTGAGGCCGGGAGTTTGAGACCAGCCTGGCTAACATGGTGAAGCCCCATCTCTACCAAAAATATAAAAATTAGCTGAGGTGTGATGTCACATGCCTGTAATCTTAGCTGCTTGGGAGACTGAGGCAGAAGAATCTCTTGAACTTGGGAGGTGGAGGTTGCAATGAGCCGAGATTATGCCACTGTACTCCAGCCTGGGCAACAGAGCAAGACACTGTCACAGAAAAAAAAAAAAATGCATTAATCACTTTTCCACCCAGGAAGTTTGTCCATTCTAGGGCATTTCTAGACCATAATCTTGTCCTCTTAACAAATAGATTCCAGGCAGAAGTAAGAATGCAATACATTTTAATGCAAAACCAAAGCAAAAAAAAGAAAAGGAACAAACCCCCTAATCTCTGTCGTCACTGAACTTATTAGCCTTAAGCTGTGTGGATACATATTTTTGAGAACACTGGGTCTTTCCTTGTTTCTTTCACACAGGCCTTGTTCTTTTCTCTGCCTGAGGATTGCTGAGCAAGAAGAATGGCGCTGTTGGTTTTAGTGATTTATGACTACCGCTTATATCCTGCCAGATTTCTTCATTGCCCCATTTCCTTAATTAAGTCATAATTCCTGCCTTTGCTTTGTCTCTTTTCCTTTTGCTTCCACAAACAACAGACCTGGGGGGCAGCCTTTCTGGAAACTGTCTTCCTCCCACCTCCCATTTCCCAGTGAATCATATTCTAACCACAGAGATCAGTGCAGCTGGCCCTCAGCCTCCCTCTCCACTTGAGGTCCTGGCTGCTTCCCCCACCTAGGCTGAGGCATCCCCCTGAGCCTGCCATGAGGGTTGAGGACTCCTGTCCTGAGCCTCCTGTGAGCGCTGCATCTTCTAGACCTGTGCAGTGGTGGGGTGGGGGTGGCGGCAGATGAGAGTGCCTGAAAGGAGGTTCCTAGAGAATGGCCCTGAACCTCCCACTTCATTATTGTCCTTTGGAGGTTTAAATATCATGGGCTAAGTTTTCCTTAAGCCATTCCCTCTCCGGCACTGGGACTGATCAGCTGTTTGTTGTCTCTCCCAGGTCGGCCAATTTTGCTTCCTGTCCAGGTATTGTTCCAGCTCATGCAACTGTCATCTCTGCTCATTCAAAAGCTTCATCAGTAATTGACATGTACTTTTCCTTGGCCCCCACTTCTGTATCAAGGATGCGTGTAGCTGCTCTTTGCACTCCTGGGTACTTGGCTGGGACCTCCTTACTTCTGAGACAGAGCACCTGGATTTCTGTCCATCTCTGTGGAAGACTTCGGAGCTGGAACCCTCCCTCACTCCTTGTCTGTGAGGTGGATTGAATGATGTCTGCCCTTCACCCAAATATGTCCAAGTTCTAACCCCTGGTACCTGTGAATGTGACCTTATTTGGAAAGATAACTTTTGCAAATGTAATTAACATCTCAACGTGAGATCATTCCAGATTTAGGATGGGCCCTAAGTGCAATGGCTGGTGTCCTGATAGAGACAAGCGAAGAGAGCGTGAGACAGAGACACAGGGAAAGGTAGAGGCAGGGGCTGAAGATGTGCAGCTGCAGGCCAAGGGATGCTCAGGCTTGCTGGCAGCCTCCAGATGCCGGGAAGAGGCATGGAGCCTCCAGAAGGAACCAACCTTGCCAAGACCTTGATTTCAAGCTTTTGATCTCTAGAACTGTGAGATAATTTTTGTTCTGTGAAGTCACCCACTTTGTAGCAATTTGTTGTGGCAGCCTGAGGAAATGAAGATGCAGGTGTATTAGGGTTCTCTAGAGGGACAGGACTGATAGGTTAGATGTATACATAAAGGGAGTTTATTAAGGAGTACTGACTCACACAATCACAAGGTGAGGTCCCACAATAGGCCACCTACAAGCTGAGGAGCAAGGAAGCCAGACTGAGTCCCCAAACCTCAAAAGTAGGGAAGCCGACAGTGCAGCCTTCAGTCTGTGGCTGAAGGCCCAAAAGCCCCTTGCAAACCACTGGTGTTAGTTCAAGAGTTCAAAAGCTGAAAAACCTCGAGCCCGATGTTCAAGAGCAGGAAACATTTAGCACGGGAGGAAGATGGAGGCCAGAAGGCTAACCCAGTCTAGTCCTTCCACGCTCTTCTGCCTGCTTTTATTCTGGCCATGCTGGCAGCTGATTAGATGGTGCCTACCCGGATTGAGGGTGAACTTGCCTTTCCCAGTCCACTGACTCAACTGTTAATCTCCTTTGGCAACACCTTCACTGACACACCCAGGAGCAATACTTTGCCTCCTTCAATCCAATTAAGTTGACACTTGATATTAACCATCACACCAGGCATTTTCTGAAATTGTCTCCTGACTGGGGGCGCCAGCAGCGGGCTAAGCATCGGAAGCTATACTCTTGGGGTGGCACTCTAGAGTCTCTGCCCAGATTTCCCCTTCTCTGCTGAAGGAACCAGCTTTGGGTTTCAGCCACTCCCTCCTTCTCAGGGTCCTTAGAGGGTCTGATGAGGCTGCTGGGAGTCTTATGTTGGTTTTCCTCGGGGGAGAAGCAATGTTGCTCTCTTCAGAAAGTTCAGCCTCAAAGACTCGGGATTCCTTTTAATGGGTAAATCACCAGGTTAGATTCACCTTCAGTTTATGGTGTGGACTTGAGCAGAGCACATGCACTCGACCCGGCCAGGCTTTTCTGGGTCAGTGTGGAAGGATCATTCTCCACAGGCCTGGTGAGTAGAATTTGACAGAGAGGGCTCCTCAGCTTCTCGCAGGATCTTTGTGAGTCTGATTCCTGGCCATGCTCCTGCAGAAAGTCCAGGCTGAGAGGAGCTTTTCTCTCTTACTAAGAATTCTGGGAAACAAAATAAAATTCTTCAGAACACCTGGATCTCCTTTCCTCCTCTGAGAAGGTGGTCTCCGTTACTACTGAAATCCCCTTCAGACTTCTGTGGTCTTACAAAATCCTATTAGCTTCCTCCTTTCCAGGGCTCTGCCTTCCCAGGCAACAAATATTGGCATCCTGGGTAGGTACACCAACCTGGGACTGAAGCATTCCCTGGAATGTGCTACGTTGACTGCTAAGACTGGGAAAGTCTAAGTATTAATATATAGGGATGGGTTGCTCTCTCTAGTCCTTGAAAAAATTGATCTTTGAGGACAAAGTCCTGTTCACATCTATAGTATGAAACATTACTAAAATATTATTTTGACTGAAAAGTTAAACTTAATTTCTTTGTATCTATAACATTGTTTTTTTTTGTTTTGGTTTTGTTTTTTGTTTGTTTGAGACAGAGTCTTGCTCTGTCGCCCAGGCTGGAGTGCAGTGGCGCAATCTCGACTCACTGCAACCTCCACCTCCTGGGTTCAAGCGATTCTCCTGCCTCAGCCTCCTGAGTAGCTGGGATTACAGGCACACACCACCACATCCCTCTAATTTTTGTATTTCTAGTAAAGGAGGGGTTTCGCTATGTTGGCTTAGGCTGGTCTGGAATGCCTGACCTCAGGTGTTGCCCGCCTCGGCCTCCCACAGTGCTGGGATTACAGGCATGAGCCACCGCACCCAGCCTGTATCTATAGCTTTTTAAAGCACATATGTTTGGGTTTTTTTCTTTTTCCTTTTTTCTTTTTTTTTTTCTGAGAGAGTAATTTACATAGCAGTAAAAAAGTTCTTACTTTTTATGCAACTGCAGTTTAGTGATTGTTACAATAGCCCTGCCTGAGGCTGAGTTCTTCAGAGGTGGAATCTGAGAAAAATTGGGTAAAGGTGATTTATTTAAGGAATTCCCAGGAAAAACGGGGAGGGATGGGGAAATTCCATCTGCTACCACCTCCATCCCACAATAGCACAGAACATGCAATACATAAGGAGGCTCAGCTGTCTCCAAACCCCAGGGAAGGCTCAGGGAGACATCTCACTCCAGGAAGTGAGACTGAAAAGAAAGAAGACTAAGCAAGGCAAATAAAGTTTCCACAGAGGGTAACTGTATCTCAATCCCACAGGGATGCTCTGGAGAAAATATGTTACAACTTAGAGATGCCCCCATCCAGGAGCAAGGAAGCTGGGGTATTGATGACCCTGGACCCAGCAGTCATTGGTAATAAACTATTCTTTGTGGGATGCAAAATCCTAGGCACCCCTGGCTCTGCATGCTTTGGCAAAGTAGGATCCAATAGCTTGAGGACAGTCTTTCAAAAAAGGGATATGGATCCTTGTGCCTGAGCATGAAAGCAGAGAGCAGGTGTGGATGCAAATAGGCAGAGGGTCCCATGGCCTGCTGGTAGTGCCTTATGTCTCTCCAGCAGAAGAGCAGAGTCCTGGGGACCTCTGTGGCCTGCTCAACAAGGCTATGCTCTCTCAACCTTCCCTGTGTCCTTAACCTCCTCATTAACGTCCAAGGAGGCCCAGGTCCCTTGGATCCTGGATCTGTGGCATCTACAGAATCCTTGGGCCCGATGCAGTGAGAAACCTGTGTTTCCATGTTGGTCCCGGCCATGAAGCCCGATCCCCTACCTCTCTTCCATTTTTTCTTTATCTACAGGCCATCTGCCTGAGACATGCCATGTTCCCATCAGATGACCCCAGGCATCATACAGGGTCCACTTATGTGACAGGAATCAGTACTTTACTCATTGCTTTTCAATTCTTCCCATCTGTCATTCATTAGGAATCCTTTTAGAATCCGAGGATTCAGGTTAGATGAGATGCCACCTCTCTCTCACTACTCCTGCCAGCCTGTCCCCTTGAGGTCAGCCAATTTTTGTCACAATGAGATGCCAACTGTGTCTCCATCCCAACTCTCTGCTTCCTTATCATAGACTTGAAACAGACCAGGAATGAAAATACAAGTTTGCATGCTCATAGCCAGCATAGAGTGGGGGTTCTGAGACCTATCTGAAAACTTTTCTGAAGCTGCAACCTGTCTTTGTGAATTCATTATAGATAAAGGCAATTGAGGAATGATGGTGTGACCCAGAGTAAGACGAATTCCTTGGAATTTATTGAACATTAATAGAGTGTCATGTACTGTACAGGGCATAAACCAATGAACAAAAAACCTGAAGTAGCCTTCACTGAACACTTTCTCAGCATCACACTCTAAATCATTTCTCTTTTCTTCTGTCCTGTCTCCAGGGGAGCCAGCACATCTCTTTGTGCTAGCATCCAGGCTTGGACAAAAGTCTTTCCCACCCCAATCTGATGACTAGGAAGAGAACCTACTGTTCTTGAATTAACACTTCATTCTGCCCCTAGATAGTGAGTCTAGGATGACACCAAGCTTCCCGGCATCTTCTTAGCATCTGGGGTCCTGGTTCCTCACAGAGTTGGTAACTAGGCAGCTCTGCGTGCTCTTCCACAGGAAGCTCTCAAAACCATGCCTTCCCTAGGAGTAGGTGGGGTCTGAGAGATCACGAGGGTTTCCAGGGACCCCATGTAACATCATCCCTGACACGGCTCTATTCCATGGGCCCAAATGAAACTCATCCTGGCTGCAATGGAAACATGGCTGCCAGTTAAAGGCGTGGAGATTCTGTGAGAAAAATGAGTGGGCACATCTGCACTCAACAAGCCTTGTGAATGAGAAATGCTCACACTCTGATAAATCACTGCGATGAAATGTTGTTTTCTGGCCTCATCAGCCCCAGGCCACGTTCCTTTATTCTTGGCATATATGTTTGACGCTGAGTAAAATGTGTTGAAAGAATTACTAATTTGGAGGTTGTGGCTGTAGAACTAGAGGCAAGCTGCATTCCAGGCATTTTAATCTGGTGTCCTGCCGAGAGGCTGTACCCATTTCATGACTTATAGGGGTCTCGGGCTTGGATTTGGGGGCCTGTTAAGTAATTTCTGCAAAAGCTGAGCCAACAAGTTGTGCGCCCAGTGGGTAGACTCCATCTTCGATGGGCCCCATCTGGGACTTCTTGCTTAAGTCATGCTAGTCACAAACGCATGAGATACTCAGCCCTTCCCGGACTCTCCCTTCCCTCTTTTGTGTTGGTGCAGAATGGGTGACCTCTACCGAAATCCTTAGTACATTCCAGAACATCATATTGCTTGCCTCTCCCCTCAGGATGAGGCAGTCCTCATGAGTGGGGCCTGGGTCTTCCCTGTGTAGCCTCAACCCCAGCACTGTTCATGGAGCTGGTGGTGGGGGCCACACAAATGCTTACTGAGAGAACATGCCTGAGAGGATTTACAGGAGAAAGACGCTCATGATTGTCAGGCTTCAACACGGTAACAGGGGGATAAGCTTATTTTTCTCAGTGGAAAAATAAGTTCTCTCTGGGAGTGGAGGCTGAGAGGGAAGTAAAGTCTAGGTGGCATCATGAGAATGAGTACTAGTTCTTCCGGTGGCTTTGTCCCACTCCCTGAATTCTGAGCAGACATGGTGCTTCCCTCACCCCTGCTCTTGACCTTCTCACCTCTCCCTACTCACTTTTCCCAATCATCAAGAAGAGTGAATTGGGGCCAAATGGGGTGGCTCACACTTGTAATCACAGTACTTTGGGAGGCCGAGGCAGGAGGATCACCTGAACCCAGGAGATTGAGCCTGCAGTGAGCTGTGATTGTGCTACTGCAGTCTAGCCTGGGCCACAGAGGGAGACCATGTCTCCAAAACAAAAACAGGGCTGGACACAGTGACTCATGCCTGTAATCCCAGCACTTTGGGAGACTGAGGCAGGTGGATCACCTGAGGTCAGGAGTTCGAGACCAGCCTGGCCACCGTGGTGAAACCCCGTCTCTACTAAACAAATGCAAAAATTAGCTGGGCGTTGGGGTGAGCACCTGTAATCCCAGCTACTCAGGAGGCTGAGGCAGGACAATTGCTTGAACCTGGGAGGAGGAGTTTGCAGTGAGCTGAAATCATACCACTGCCCTCCAGCCTGGGCAACAGAGTGAGACTCTATCCAAAAAAAAAAAAAGAGCAAATTGGAATACAATATTATTGTTCTTCATACTTTTCTATACTCTTCAAAAAGCAATGAGTGTATATCATCAGAAAAATCAGAAGAATAATTATATTGTTCCATCTATGTAAAGGGTATATTTTTGTTAGCTGTTTTTTGAGGATTGAAAGAGGGACTACAGGGAAAGCAGTAGCCTAGGTCGTGGCAGGTCCTTTGGCCTTCATTCAGTGTTTCTTCTCCCCGTTGTGCCCTGCAGTCCACTCAGCTTCCCATCTGCCACAGGTGTGTCCAGCTAGAGTGTGTTCTACCATCGCACACGTGCATCCTTCTCTTTCCCACTCCTTGGCATCAAAATTCTGTAGTGGTTCAAGATTTCAAGCTATTGTGGGTAATCATTTATTCTTTTCTTGTTCTGGCAGGCAATTTGCTTTAGATTACTTTGAATGATTTTATAAGTAATATATATTCTTTGTAGAACAAGTCACATTAAAAGTTACAAGGATGTAAGGGAAATTCACCTCAGATCCCACTAGGTTGAGACTATCATGAAGGGATTTTTATCCATCTGTTACACATATAAAGGCACATGCCTTTTTTTCTTGAGAAATACACAAAATAAATGAATAAATGCATGTGTAAATAATTTCACATAAATGCAATGTTATTACACTTAACACATTTACTTTAAGTTTTACTTACTTTCTCTGCTTCCTCAATCCTTCCAAATGCAGCTTATTGATGTGAATACAGTATTTTATATTGTATTTCATATTTTCTTTTTTCTGAGACAAGGCTTCACTCTGTCACCTAGACTGTAGAGTGCTGTGGCATGATTATGGCTTATTGCAGTCTCAAACTCCAGGGCTCAAGTGATCCTCCTACCTCAGCCTCCTGAGTAGCTAAGATTACTAGGTATGTGCCACCACACCTGGCTAATTACATCTTTTTTTTCGTAGAGACAGGGTCTTGCAATGTTGCCCAGGCTGAATATTTTATACATTTTCTACATGTACATATGTATGTATATATACAACCATGTACTCACACATGAACCTAACTAATGTGCTTTTGGTCATGTTTGTTTTATCAACATGGATCAATTTCATTTATAATTTTCTGATTATTCATTTTATGTACTAATATGTTGAAATAATGCTATCTGATAGTTCATGAGATAGGTATTCTCCAATGTAGTCATCCATTCTTCTATCAGTGAGCTTTGCCTTAATTTAGTTTTCCCCCACTACACAATATGGTGGCAATAAACATTCCTATAAGTATATCTCTCTGCAGCACTCTTATTTCGCTAAGATGGATTATTAGAAGTGGGATAGCTGAGTCAAAGATATAGTTTTGTTTAATAGATATTGTCACATCACTCTCAAAATAAATTGCAAAAATTTCTATTTCTACCAAAAATAACTAAGACAGTTGTTTCACATTCACTCCCACTTTTGTCAGTCCATTGGGGTGAAAAATGTCATGCCATTGTTACTTTAATTTGCATTTCTCTGACTATTTGTGAGATTTAAGTATCTGCTTTTTATGTTTAATTATTATATATTTCCATTATATATCATTTTGAGAAAAGTATTACAGAATTTTACATGCTCATTACCAAAATGAAACAGCTGCTTAACATTTTGCCATAATTGCCTCAGCTACTTTTCTGTTCCTTTTTAGTCAATACCTCTTTTTCTTTCTCTTTCTTAATCTGTTTTAAGGAATTCAATCATACAAATCATTCTATGTCTTTCTTCCCTCTAAGGATAAACATTATCCAGAATTGTTTTTATCATCGATGAGGTTATTTTTCTTTTATTTCTTTGACTATTATCTACTTATTCACAAAATATGTTAATGTGTTGAGTTATAAAAATATGCACAGCAGTTAAATTCAATGTTATGTTTTTAGAATTTTTGCACATGCAACAAGATATTTAAGTGCTGCAATATATTCCTTTGTATAACTAAATCACAGTTTATTCATTTATCTACTAAAGGATAGATTATTTTCTTCCACTTTTTCACTCTTACACACAGAGCAATAAATATCTTTTTATCTGTCTTCTTGTGTGTATGTTGAGACGTTTTGTAGAATAGAAAGTTGGAATTAGAATCACTGTCATGGGTTTGTACATTTTTACCATTCCAACATGCTGTTGGAAAAATGGCACTGATAAACATCATCTTTTTCAGAGCAAGTATGCTATTTTCTACTAGCTAGGAAATAGAATTCCTGTTTCCCCACATCCTCCATAACAATCATGTTATCAGACTTAGTAAATCTGAGTGACATAGCATTTATTTTGTTTTAATTTTACCTTTCCCTTAATTACAATGAAGTTCAGCCTCTTCTAATAGATTTAATGCCATTTGAGTTTCTATGAACTCACAACTCAAACTCTGACCATTTTTCTATTGAGTTCTGTTTTTTTAAACTGACTTTTAGGAATCTTTCATATATTCTGAATACTACATTATTGGGTATACAAATTGCAAATATTTTCTACCAGTTAATGGACTGTTAGATTTTTTGAGGCTGATTTTTTAAATTGAGTTAAAATTTATCAAGATTTTACTTCATGGTTTGTTGTCTTTGTGCCAGGTTTAAGAAGTCCTTCCAAGACTTGATTTTAAAAATATATTCTCCTAGACTTTTTCTAAATGTTTTACGAATATTTCCTTTAACATTGCGATGTTTTCATCTGTGTAGAGTTTATTATTTCTATAGGGTGTGAGATGAGAGTATCAAGATTTCTTTTCCTACATGCTTCCCTCAAGCACCATTTATTGGAAGTCCAGCTGGTCCCTGTGATTTGTAATGCTGACTCTTTCAATCTCCTTTCTGAATGTCTGTGAATTTCTAGGTTATTTGTTGTGTTCTATGATCTACTTTCCCATCTCCATGCCAACCTTATACTTTTGTTTTTTTTTAGAGAGAGGGGGTCTCACTCTGTCACTCAGGCAGGAGTGCAGTGGTGCAATCATAGCTCACTGTAGCCTCGAACTCCTGGGCTCAAGCCATCCATCCCCTTTTTGTAGGTATGGGGCCTCACTATGATGCTGGTTTAGAACTCCTGGGTTCAAGGGATCCTTACCCCTCGGCTTCTCAAAGTGCTGGGATTAGAGGTGTGAGCCACCATGCCCGGCCCAACCCCACACTTCTAATGATAACGCTTCCCACTGTCTGGTAGGATAAAGACTGGCTCTTTTTTCTCCTTTTCTTCCTCTTTCTCCCTCTTTCTCTTCCTTTTTAGCTCTTATTCAACAAAATTTACTGCCTATCATTTTTTCTTCCATAGAAACTTTGAAATCAACTTGATAAATTCCACAAGAAACTGCTGTGATTATTTTTACATCAACTTTATTTAGAAACAACCTATGCACAACAGAATTTAATGTACCCATCTTAAATGAAGGGTTTGATGAGTTTTGTGATTTGTATACACCTTTGTGACCATCACACAAGAAAGATACAGAACCTTTTCATCATCTCACAAGCTTCCCTTGTGCCTCCTCGCACTTACTCCTCTGGCCAGCAACCAATGATCTGCTTTCTGATTGGGTAAGTCTTATCTAGAGTTTCATATAAGTTCAATCATTGTGTATATTTGTGCCTGGCTTTTTTTGCTCTGCATAACGTTTTCGAGCTCTGTTCATACTGTTGCTTGTATCTGTGCTTTGTTCTTTTATTGCTAAGTAGTATTCCATTGTGTGGTGGTACCACAATTTGTTTATCCACTCACCTGTTGATGGACATTTAGGTTGTTTTTCCCTCGTGGCTATTACACATGAAACTGCAATGAATATTCCTATTCAAGTCTTTGTTTGGAAATATGTTTTTATTTCTCCAGGACAAATAGCTAGGTATGAAAAAGCTAGGTCATAAGGTGAGTGGATGGATGATTGACTTCCTAAGAAACTGTTACTCAAAGTGGTTGTACCATTTTGCCTAAATGAGGGTTCTAGTTGCTCCATATCCTGGGCAACACTTGCTATCATCACCTTTTTACATTTTAGCCAAATATTAGAGTCATTGTGTATTTTAATTTACAGTTCCTTGATGACTACTGATGGTAATCAGTTTTTTCCACATGCTTATTTGCCATCTGTATATTTTCTGTGGTGACGTGCCTGTTCAGATTTTTTGCCTGTTTTGTACTGAGTCATTTGTCTTATTCCATTGTAAGAGTTCTCTACATATTCTAGGTACTAGTCCTTGGTCAGATACATGACTTGTGAATGTTTTCTCCCATCAGTGGCTTATCTTTTCATGCTCTTAGCAGTGTCTTTTGAAAAGCAAATGCCTTTAATATTTATGTAGTCTAATTTGTCAATTTATTCTTTGATGGGTCATGCTTTTGGTGTAGTATCTAAGAAGTCTATGTTTAACTCAGGGTCACAGAATTTTATGTATACTTTAAATATGTGCAGTCTACTTTATGTCAATAATAGATCAATAAAGCTGTAAAAACTAGCAATGCTAGGTGTTTGATGGAAGGGTTTTAAAATGATTTTACTCTGCCATTTTGCCAGAATCCAGAAAGTTCTCTTTCGGCAGAGGAAAAAATAGAATTTGTAAGTAAGTTGACCCTTGAACATCATAGGGATTGGGGATGCCTACTCTTCACGCAGTTGAAAGTCCATGTATAACTTTTGACTCCCCTAAAACTTAGCAACTAATAACCTACCATTGATCAGAATATAAATAACATATTTTATGTTATATGTGTTATATACTGTATTCTTAGAATTAAGTAAGCTAGAGAAAAGGAAATGTTAAGAAAATTATAAGGAAGAGACAATATATTTACCATTCATTAAGTGGAAGTGGCTCTTCACAAAGGTCTCCATCCTCGTCATCTTCAGGTTGAGTAGGCTGAGGAGGAGGAGGAAGAGGAGGTCTTCGTGTCTCAGGGGTGGCAGAGGTGGATGGAAGAAAATCCACATGTAAGTGGACCCGCACAGTTCAAACCCACACTGTTCAAAAGTCAATTTTATTTACTAGAGACATCAGCATATTAAAACACTAACTTAATTCTGTGAGGATTAAAACATAATAATAAGAGTGTTTAAAGAGGACAATATATACAGGGTTTTGGATTGAGACCTGAATTCAATATCCTGGTTCTGCCATTTCCTTCCTGTGTTTTCTTAACTTTTCTGAGTTCCAGCTTCTCCATCTGTAAACCAGGGAGAGTAACCACATATCAGATTTGTATTAACAAAAATACCATTTGTAAGGAAGCTTCTAGAGAGACTTGCCTAACACAGATGGTCATGAGTTTCCTTCTATTATTTGTTTATTTATTTTCTGTTGGTTCTAATGCAATATGACTGACACGCCAGTTTCCTTTGTTAGTTTTGTTTTGAGACAGGGTCTTGGTTTGTTGCTAAAGCTCTTCTCAAACCCCTGGGCTCCAGTGATCTTCCCACCTCAGCCTCCCAAAGTGCTGGGATTATAGGCCTGAGCCATAGCACCCAGCCCTAGTTTCCTTTTCTATCCTAAGAAGCTAAACCTCCAAAAGGGTCACTCTTTAGTATAATGTATGTCACATCCTTTACAGATTATGACACAATACAGCCCATAGGAGGGAGTGTAATACAAAGGGCAAGTTCCAAGGATGGTTCAATTACAAACTTGGCCTGGGCCATTCGTTGTTCAGAGCAAAGTCATTTTTATTGTAATGAAATTTTAAAAGGCAGTTACATTAGTTACACATATACACAACCGACTTAATAACTGTTAATCATAGAGAACATTTAAGAAATACAAATGATTTATCCACAGCACAGTTCACATCCATAAGAAGAAAGAGAAATGGTTAAGTGCTTAAACTGTCCACTGATACCAGCTTATGAAATATTTTTCTGTCTTTTCTTTTCTTTTTTTTTTTAAAGGAAACAGATTGTTAAGATAAAGCGAGCTGTCCTGTTCCCGCACAGCCTGTGAAAACTCCATTTTGCCACTTTCAAAGTCAGTGCCCCGCAGGCCCTGGCCCGTTGTTGACCATAACACCAGCTTTGGCCACAAAAGCCAGGGACACCAACGTGTGGAAATGTGCCTACACCACTGTGTAGTGCCTCCTTAAGTTGCCCCAGACTCCAGACGGTCAAGGAAAAGGTGAATGTCCAAAAGGCTCATGGCTCCTTAGTACAGGGGGTTTGGTGGGGAATGACCCCTGGCAGGTTAGGACACAGCAACTTAGGCCAAGCCCATGTATTCTGGTAATATAAAGAACATTTCTATTCTGACTTGTTATTGGCTAGAGCTGTTCCGGTCACTGGCTTCTTCCTGTTTATGTGGCAGGTGAGAACCGTGACGGAGCAAGGTGAGCCCAGAGAGGTGAGTGTTCACGTTCTCGCATAGCTTATGGGCTGCCCAAAGTGCTGCCGGGAGTGGGGAGACCACCATTCATTCCCTGGGACTGGTTTCTCTCTTGGCTAAAGCTAGAAGGACACTGATGTTTGCACGTGTGGCTAATCTGGAGAACACGTAGTCACGTTATTGACACAGAAGAGTAAAGCTCCCCAGTGTAAGTTCCTTAACAACCAGAATCCCACCAATCTGCAATATTCACTTCTCATGAAATAACAACAGTGTAGAATTTGGTATGTTGGAGAGTAGAGCAGAATATGGCTATTTGTGATGGCTGTCACTCCCTGAAGCCAAAGCTAAAAATAAAACTGGGGGAGTGACGCATGGGCAGAGTGTTCTAGAGCCATCCTTGGCCATCCTGTTGCCATCACTGACCCAGTCCTGATGGAGCCTCACTGTGGCTGCATCTGTGTCTTTGCTGTGGCCCGGGTTGTCACTGTACAGACCTCTTCTGTAGGAAGCTGTCTGCTTGTCTGGCCTAAGGAAAGTCAGTTGAAAGTCTAGTAGTTCAGACGAAGTGTTCACCTGGGTCTGTGTATGCACCTAAGAAAAACCCCCAACTCTCCTCCAAGAAACGGAAGGCAAAAACAAACATAAGACCCCCAAACTTCCAAACCCACAAGCTAAAGGCTATAAAAAGTCTGTTTTCATTTCACTGAGAAACACTTCTTTGATCCTAAACCTATTTTTGTGCCTTTTTTGGGGGGAGATAATTATGCCTATGGCCTGGGGCAAGCTCAAGGCTGTTAGAGGCAGAGGTGGCCCCAAGGGCAGGGCAGGCAGAGAAAGGCCCATTCTGGGGCTGGCCCTGGGAAGATGTGCTGGGTTTCAACCATCTGCCATTTCCCAGAAGTAAGAAAGCCTGTGAGGTTGGAGTGAACACTGCATGCATCTACAATGGAGACCCAATCACCATTACGGACAAAAGCTCTAGAAACTGCAAAGCTGGGATTAATTTAGAGTCTAGGAACTGCAGTCATGCACAGCTGATGACCAGTCAAAGGCGTTTTACTGAGCAGTGTTTAACTTTTGTAGATTCCCCAGCAACACTGAGCACACGGACCTCCCTGGCCAGACAGGGCTGGGGTTTAATGTGGAGCTTTCAATGGATCACAGCAAATACTCGCTCCAAACTCCTTCCTGCAAGCTGGGTTCACTCCATTCTCAGGTTTCTAGAACCAATGCCACTCTTCCTGGTCCTGCAGAATCCATGGGTAGGGATGCACAGGTTGTTTCTGAGTATTTGCACTACCAACCAGCATCTGCGAGGAGCTACCTGAAGGACTCTGGGAGGAACATAAGGGCTTTCCCAGAGGGTGGATCCCTTCACCTGCCCTGCGGCAGGCACAGTACCTTTTCTACCATATGGGAATCAGTGGGCTAATGGGCTGGTCATGAGAAACAGGGAGGGGGCATAATGGTCACAAAAGGAAGAAAACACAAGAGGCTGAAGGAGTCCTTACTAGTGTAAGGGGTGTGGGAGAAGGCAGAGGTCCCTGAAAACACCGGGATGGATTCTCACATTCTCTTCAAATCCAAGAGAAGCAAAGCAAGCCAGGGATCATGGGCTCAGAGGTCAGCCAGGCAGAAGCTTCTAGAGTCAGCTCTTGTTCCTGTCTTGAGACCACCAGAGAAATATGTGGCAGAACCAGAACTGGAACCCAAGTCTTCTGCCCCTGAGAACTGCACTCTGTGCCTCCCAGAGCTGCTGTTCCTCCAGTCAGGCTGAAGAACAAAGGCTCAGGTGGCCTGGAGGAAAGTGTTTCACGGTGCCCATGTGAGGACACCTGGACATCCTACCCTGCTGTCTACATCTGTAGAGAAGGGACTGGCCTCTGACCTCAAGGCATGCTATCCTACAGGCTCTGGGCAGCCACAAGGTCTTCCTCTCACCAGTGGGGCAAGGATGAGACATGCTTATGTGGGACCAGGAACACAGCTGTTCAGATCCAATTGGGAGGAGGGTGAGTGCTCCCATGGGGCTCCTGCGAGAGGAAGGGGGTGCTTCCTCTAAGAGGAGGAGCTTGAATCTGCACCAGGGGCTTGGACCAAAGAACTGACCTACCCATGTGAGCACACCCCTAGCTGTGCCTCCCGGTGACCCTGCTGAAGTGCCAGCCTGTTAGCCCAGCTCCCAGACCCTGGGCCGAGCATCCTCTGGTCATGGCCGGCGCTGCTGAGCTTGGGGACAGGGCCACACATTTTGGCTCTCTACATACTCTGGATTCTATACACTCACACTGGCCACACATGACAGACACAAGGCACAACACATCCATCAGGACAGCAAGTTCATGTCACACAGCACAAATTACATATGTCCCATGGCGTGATGGATGCACAGATAGACCAGTGGAGCTGAGGGGCAGATGCCTCTGTGTCTCTGTGCTTCTTGGTTCCAGCTGGCGGAACAAGGGCTGTGCACTCTGCTTGCCTATTTTTCCAGCATTTCCCCAGAGCCCCACGCATCCATCAGAAGGGAAAAACAAGAAGAAATCTGCTTTCAGCATCCTGGGCAGGCCTACTGGTGCTGCTTGGTCACTCTGGGCACCAGCTGAACTTTCATGGGTATACATTGTCTATTAAGAGATTATTCACAACCAAATTTAAGGACCCACTAGGCTCACCTCCTGAGCACACACAGATAAAATACAATAAATACAACTGATCCCCTAATGTCTGCCAGGGCCCCTGGTCAGTGGCCGAGCAGCCACGGCTGCAGGGGAGAGTGGAGCAATGACGCGTCTGGGGACACACAGCGGGGGAGATGGCTTCTGGTTTGGGGGGCCCGCGGCAGGGCAAGCAAGGTGAGGGTGAGCCTTGTTCACACGGGCGTCGACATCACAGTATGGGTGGCACTGTACAACAGGAGCCTTGCTCTGCCCACAGCTACTCAGAAAACGGTGGAAACATGCCCAGGTCGGCAAAGTCTTCGATGTTATAGTTGCCAGTCCCCTGGCTTGGATCTCCTGGCATGGGCAGCATGTCCTGCAGAGGAGAGGAAAAGAGAGCCACAGGGGAGTCAGCTCCTCTGTCCATACACTGGGCATGTCCCAGAAGCCCCGCCTGCACTCACCCTCATGGCCATCCCTAAAGGGGCAGCCCAGAGGTCCTCCCCAGCCTTCTGCGGGATGCTTTGGAGGGGTCCTCAAATGTCTGAGATGCTGGGAAACTGTTCTCCCCAGGGAGCTGTTGTGACAGCAGGTAAATGGCATTAGGACACACCCTTTGTCTATCTAAGGTTGAGTCAGGGACCCAGGGTAGACGAGAGCCTGATTGGCAGGGAGACCCCAGGCTGGCCCCAAGCAAGGTGCACATAGCAGATAGCAGATGGCCAAAATGCAAGAGAAATCCAATGCAGAGTGGAGTGGAAGCAGGATGTGTGTGGAGACCTGGGTGGCCTGTCTTCCATGTTTATCTTAGTGCAGGGACAAATCCCTGAATGGTTAGATTTCAGTTTCAACACGTCTTTCAAGTTCTCTGGGCCTCAGATGACCCATGCAGAAAACGGGAATGGCACTATTTCAATGTCTTACAGCCAATTCCCCAATATGTGTTCTGTTGAATTCTCAGCCCATGTGATGCTCTGTGAGAAAAGAATTCTGTGGACAAATAAGTTTGGGAAACAAGGCACACTTTGCCTACCTCCTAGACATCCATAGTCCTCATTGGTGTAATAAAAGTTCTGATATGTCCTGCAATAAAGAAACTTAATAACTTTGTTTAATCAGCGTTTCTTAAGCTTATTTGGCCAAGAATTCTTTTTAGCATCGTGACTATGAAGATCCATGTCAGGAAATTCTGCCTTACAGGGTTGCTGTGGGGCCTCAGAATGGGCAAGGAACAATGCCTTACAGAAGGAGGAAGGAGGAGAGAAGGCTGCAGTCAGGGGAGGCAGGCGAAGGCCTGGGTGAGCTGTTCCCCTGCACATTCACAGAATGCTACCCTGAGTGACATCTGAGTCCCAGGACTTTGTCTGTGAAGACACAGCTGACCCTGGCAGGAGAGGGGCTTGGGATGAGGGTAGGGTCAATGGAGCACTGATTCTTGAGAAGGAGGGGTTGCGATCCTGGGAGTCTCAGAACCCTCCCACAACGTGGTTCCTGCCCCCATCATTGCTTTGCAGGGCAGGGCTGGTGCATGCAGGAGGTGCCTGGGTTCCTGTTACAAGGACCTGGAGGGATGAGCTGAGCTCTTGGCTGAGGGGGAGTTAATGGGCTCGTACCTCCATTTGAAGCCTTCCAGTAGGAATGTTTCTGGCTGAAAGTTGAGCCAAGGAAGCCCACAAGGGGCAGGGCCCTGCTCTGTGGGGCTGCAGCAGTGCCATCCCCAGCCACACAGTCTGCCTTAGGCACACAGGATGGTCTAGAAATGTCTCAAATAATGGAGAGTTTCTAGGTGCCCCGGTATCCTCAACCAGGGACTCTCCCTGAGCTTAACCACAGAGGAGAGCAGAGCCAGGGCAAGGCTGGCACTGAGCAAGGGACTGGGTGGGGATGTCCTCCACATCCTGGGGGCTATGGTGGGGAAAAAGAGGGTCAGTCAGTGACAGACAGCCAAGCCTGGGAGCACCTGCAGCTCTGAGGAGAGACCCCCTTCGGCCTTGGTTTTGTGTCTCTCCCTTGGATAGCTCTGGAGTCTGGGAAGCATCTCCAACTGCAGCCTGCCCTATTGTTTGGCTTAGCTCAAAGGCTACCTTGGCCCCTTCTCCTTCCCACATGCACCTGACGTTTCTGGCTGGGTAGGATGGGGCCTTCTACTCCTGGACTCCCTCTAGCCCAGGATGGGCCAGAACTCACGATGGCTATCGGGCAGGCGGTGGTGCGGCAGAGCCCGAGGGGGAAAGGAAGCAGAGAGAAGGCGCCGGTACCTACGAGAAGGCGGTGCTCGCTCGATTTACCTGGAACACTTCAGTCTGACCGGGCTGCTGGTGGGAGTGCTGCTCACCGCTCTGCTGGCCATGGTGCTGGCTTTGCCACTGCGACCAGACTTCTGAGGGCCGCCCTTGGAACTGCCCGCTACTTTGTCCACTTTCAGCTGAAAGATCCGACATACAGGACACTTCCTTTAAAAGCCATCCCTTGGTTCTGTGAGACCTAAGAACCACTGCGGCTGGAGGGCCTCCTGCTTCTGAAAGGCATGTTCCATCCAGAGCTGGAGGAATGCATTTGCTATCCTCGTCTTTCTCACTGACTGACAGATCATAAATTGAGGGGATAAGAGACACAGGAGCCCTTTGCCCAATGGTGCAGGTACTTGGCCAGAGAGGGTGGCTCTTCCTGAGGTCACCTGCCAGGTGACTAGGTGCTTTAAGCCTTGGAGCGCTCCTTGCACTTGGTGACTGTGCACAAAGGCCTCCTGCGGGCATCTGGGGACAAGGGGCATGTCTGTGGCATGCAGAGCGTGGGCTGACAGAGGCTCTGTCCTCGGCAGTACGGTGTTGGCATGAGAAAGAAGACACACCTGCCCCTGCTCCTGACTCCCTCTGTCCACCGAATGCTCTTGAAAGGCATCTGGCCCTGCTAGAGGAAAAGCCTCACCTTGGCATTCCCCTGAGAACTGCCAACCTCAGCCTCTGACTCCTGAGCAACTCCTCGGAAGCCACACACGCATGATACAAGGTCCTCCTACAGGGCCAAGCACCACAGTCTTTTCCGGCCTGGCTCTTTGGCAGAGTGGTTTTTTATTTGCATCAGTTTGTTTGAGGGGGAAGAAATTTGGGCACTGGTCAGACAAGATAAGGTTCCTCTGTGGGAATCAGCAAATTCATTTATAAATGAGAGCCACTTTGCTTCTGTCTACAGTTTATACAAAAAATAGCCAATGGAAAAAACAAAAAACAGGAAACACAGGTGGAATTTTTTCTTTTCTTTTTTTTTTTTTACATATGAGAAAGAGTCTTACTCCACTGCCCTGGCTGGAGTGCAGTGGTGCAATCATAGCTCACTTCAGCCTTGAAATCCTGGGCTCAAGAAATCCTCCAGTCTCAGCCTTCCAAGTAGCTGGGACCACAGGCTCATGCCACAATGCCTGGCTAATTTAAAAACTTTTTTTTTTTTTTTTTTTTTTTTAGAGATGGGGTCTGGCTATGTTGCCCAGGCTGGTCTCAAACTCCTGGCCTCATGCAATCCCCCTGCTCTGGCCTCCCAAAGCCCTGCGATTACATGAGTGAGCCACTGTGCCTATCCAATAAGTGCAATTTTGTCTAAAAACATTTTTGAGATTCAACCAAAGAGGAGGCTTAAAAAATACCCTTCAAAGAGGATAACTTTAAGGAACATCAAAAATCTTAGAAACTTTTTTTCTTGTTTCAAATCATTCAGTACCATTTTGGAAACAATGGACTCTCTATCAAGCTCTGAGTGGCAAGACAAGCTCCATCTTGTCACATACTACTCTTTCCAAAAGTCATGCTGGTCACAGGCAAGACTCAGGCCCTACCCAACCCCCAACCTGGGCACTGCGTTAATGAGAGGCCAGGTTAGAAAGCATTCAGGGAGAACAATCTCTCTCTCTCCCTCTCTCTCTCACCCATCCACCCATATATAATGCCTGAGATGTAAAGGGCTTTAATAAAACACATAAGGTCCCTTTAATGCCTTACCATTGGTGCTTTTCAAACTCTACATGATGACAATAGTTGGTAAAGAATTCTATAAAATTGAGGCAGGGTACAACTCCCTTCCTTAGCGTAAGAGAGATTTAAATCTACTGTGCACACGGGATTCTGTTACAGAAAATTCATCCGCCAATGTGAAATGTCTTCTCCCAATAATCCCACACAAGACCCCGAGGGCCAGGAGGAACTCTTTCATAGAAGCTTGTCCACGGGCCTCATTAACTGGCTCAGCAGAAGGAAGGCTGGGTCCACGACTGTGGCAAAGTTGAAACAGCAGCATCGCCAGCTGGAGCCACGAGGAAATTCCCACCTGACAGGCACCTGTCCCATTCTGGAAGCCTGCAGAAGCTGGGCACAATATGGGGCCTTCAGCGGGTCCATGTTGCTTGGCAGGAGGGTGGAGGGACATAGCCACCGGTGCTGAAGGAAGGGCATGATAGACTGGGGGAATGTCCTAACACATTCAGGGAGCTGACTGCCATGCAGGGTCATCCAGGATGCTGCTGCAATGACGGCTTCCTTGGGGCTTGCCCATCGCAAATCAATGCCCTCAGTTCTTCCTCCTTAAGGCACATACCTACCTCTCCTTCCCTTTGCCATCAACATTTACAGCCACCCACACACACAGCATCTTCTCTTTTCCCTCCCTTCTCAACCCTGTGCAATTACTCTACTGCCAGGCCCCATCCAACAGGCATTTGAAGAGTGCCCATTCTTCTCAATCTCTCTTGAGTATCCAACACTCTTGATCATTCTGTTTGAAACTATCTTGTTGACTTCCAGGACTGAACTTGATTTTGGTTCTGCTACTTCTCACACTACTCTTTCTCAAGTGCCTCCTGGTCCTTACTGTAAGTGACCCTGTCTCTTAATATATGTTGAAAGCAGGGGTCTGAGTCAGGCCTTCCCTCTCATCAACAAACAAGAAGGAAATAACCTCTTCTAGTCTCATGAACTGACTCATTCATTTATTCACTTGGCAAATATTTCCTTAGCTCCTGCTCTGACGTGGGCTCCATGCTGGTACTGTACATACACTGGAGAATGAGATCGTTTCTCTCTCAACAAGCATACAGCATGGTTGGGAAAGGGAGCAAACAGATGATTCTGCACAGGTGAGAGCTGCTCTAAGAGTCAGAAGAACTAGAATAAAAACCCTTATGAAGGATACCTAACTAATCATGACAAGTAGAAAAGGTTTTTCAGAGATCTCAGATGACACTAGAAGGGGAATTAGTAATTAATCGGGTATAGGGCTTGGAGGTGAGGTTGAAAATAATTCTAGAGAAAAGGGTCAATCTGTTCAAAGGCCTGATGGTGAAAGAGGTCTTGGTTCATCCGGGCATCTACAGGTGGCTCAGGATGGAAGAGGAACAGAGTGAGATCAGGCAAGTCATAAGAGATAAGGCTGGAGGGTAAGCCAAGGGTCAGGTTCCACACTATCAGTATGACCAACTTTGGGGACAACAGAGAAACACTGAAGGTTTTTAAGCAGAAACAGAAAGCACACAGATGTGGATGGTCCATGGGTGGGTGGACAAAAAGAGAGGGAAAGAGACCAACTGAGAAAGGAATGGGGTAGACAAGAGGAGAGGGAAGGAGCCAGACAGGAGGAGGCTGCTGTAGCAATCCTTGCAAGAGATGACAGTGGCTCAAAACACGGAACAAAAGCCAGCTGCAGAGCAGTGGGTGGATTTGAGATGTGATGGAGAAGGAGGTGCCTAGGCTTGTTGATTGATTACTGGCTGTGCTGAAGGGCGTGAGTGGGAAGAGCTAGGGATGATAAACTCGTGTTTCTGGTGGTATTGACAGTCCCAGCTTCCTAAGCTTTGGCTCCATCCATCCCTGCCATGCCTAAGCAGTATGAAAGACACCTTAAGCTCTCCATGCCTAAAGCAATATCTCACCTCCTCACATAGTCTGGAGGGGAAGAACACAAGCATAGGCTCTTTCCCCTCACTCCCACATCACGTCTAATCAGTGGCTGGGATCGGCTGAGTTCCCACTCCCCTAAATACCATCTCTCAACTCCTACCTGCTTTCCTCTATTCTCACTGCCCCAACCAGTGCTGTGAGTCATGGCCACACCCACTGCCCCCATAACCACACAGCTACTGGTGTGATCTCCCTCCAACAGTAGTCCACTGCTTACAGACTGCTTAGTGGCTGACCACGGTCTATGCAGTAACATCCATGTTCTGGATGTTGGCATAAAGATCCTTCGCAATCTCGATCTATTTTTAGCCTCATCTCCCACTTCATGTCTAACTCCAGCCCCTCTTGCCCTAGTCACATGACAATACTTGCATGTCCCCCATGATGCCACACGCAGTTATATCTCTGTGCTACTGCACATGTGTTCTCTCTGTCATGTACATCCTTCCCTTTCTCTGTGCCTAGATAATTCTAGTCAGGTTCAAAGCCCTAATCAAGGTGACCTTGTGTGGCTGACTTCCTCAGTCACTGTCTCCTTTTAGCTTGCCTGTGGCCCATCACACTATATTGATTTACTCCAAATTGTGAGGACTTGAGGCCAAGGACCGTATCTATGTCTACCCCAGGCTTTACTGAAAATAGTGCTTGGAATATAGGGGAGTCTTCAACAAGAACTTGCTGAGGGAAGAAGGAAGGAAGGGAGGGAGGGAGGGAGGGAGGGGAGTGAGAAGGAAGAACATGAACATTCCGTGAAGTTTTATTTCTATTTGCATTTGAGGTTTTCTGGGTATAATGAAATAAGCACACATTCTCTCACCAGTCTTACCTCAGGGATAGCCAGAGATGAGGAAGGGTGGAGGGGAATAATGATTAGAGGAAGATTAGTCTCTATTCATATTTCGGGTACTTGATTCTATTAATTACATATGCCAGATTTCAGAAAAAAAATTCTTAATTTCTTCAAGGGGAAAAAGTCAGTTAACAGGATTGCTTTGGAAATAGTCAAGGAAGAATTTTGGGAGTACTGAACATGTGCACATCATATGACTATATGTTATGAATCATGCTAGGTATTTTACATTATTTCAATTCATCTTTTCTTCACTCTGACTCTAAGAACCATGAGCCCATTATCCACATTTTTCAGATAAGGAAACGGAGACTCAAAGACATCAAGAAATTAGCCCAACTCATTTAGCCTACAAATGCCAGACCCAGGGTTTGAACCTAGATCTTTCTGACACTGATGGCCACGTGCATTCATTTGATACAGTGTTTAAATCGAAGGCCTACTTTATACCTAATACTGAGTAGCATGTTGGTAATGCAGTGATGGTCAAACCTGGCCACTGAGAACATTACGAGGCAAGCAGAATTGCTATGAGCTCTTACAAGGGAAGTCCAGGCTACCATAGGAGGACCTGGGACTGGGCCCTCACTCAGATTTGAGTCTTTCTAGAGGAAGTTACATCCAAACTGAAGAATGAGTTCACTGGCCATGTGCTGGAAGAGATAAGCAGAAAGTCCTCTTTTCAGCCTCTGCTACTGAAAGTATATTTATTTTTTCTCCTGAACTGTATTGACCACTCTGACCAGATAGTTAGCAAGAACTTCAACGTAATCTCTCCTGGATAACAGAGCATTGTGGGTTCTTAACCTAAATCTGACTGACCTGCTCTGCATATAAATGGTGAGAAGGGGCTTCCCATGGCTCACCCCACAGTGTACCTACAAGCCTCTTTCTGGAAAAAAAAAACAAAAACAAAAAAAAAACAAACAAAAAAAACCCAGTGGTCACCAAAATCCTTGTATTACTTTATTGTTCCAAAGCCACCTACATAGTTACAAACTATGAGCTGAGTTCTAGCCATGCTGTGTTTCTTTCACTCTGGTGGCTTCCTGAGCATGGGCTGGGCTGCTACAGCCCTGGCTGGTGCATGGGCCACCTCTCAGCCCAGAGAGACTGTGTTATGGGCTGATAACACCTGGGCCAGCTGCTTCCAGACCACAGGTCAGAATCTTGAGGAGCTTGTGGGTTCCTAGGTCATAGAGGAAGGGATGACATTCCTCCTTTTTTAAAAATTTGAAGCTCACTGCTATCACTCTCCTCTCATTAACATTTTTCCTTGTGAGGTTCAGCTGATTTGGAAATTGCCCTAAGACTTGAGGCTCACTCGAAGTCCTGCTTGGAGGTCCTATGTTGTTGGCTCGGTGGTTCCCAATCGAGTGATTTTGCGCAACCCCACCCTGCCACCAAACCAAGGGGGACATTTGGCAATGTCTGGAGACATTTGTCATTATCATAAACAGAAAAATCCTAGTAGGTAGAGGCAGGGAGATGCTGCTGAACCCCCTATAAGGAACAGACAGCCCCCCCCACATCAAAAATTATCCAGCCTAAAATGTCAATAGTGCTGACACTGAGAAACCCTGCTGGATAAAGGAACCAAGTGCGCCAAAAGGGCAGCTCATTCTCTTACAAATTGCCTTCTAGGCAGAAGAAAAAGGCACCTCACAGCAAGGATTACAGTCTTTCTGAGCCTTCTAGCAAAGGCCTCACCTTTTCAACACTAACTAGTATTAGGGATGGGGAGGTCTATATTCCCCACAATTCACTGGTAAAAATGTCCGGGACCGAGCTTTGTGGGCAGGAGCTGAGGAGGAAGAGGGTGCATGGTGTCTGCAAACATTTTAGATCAGCGAAATCCTACCGGCTCCCTGCCTGTGCTTAGCCTACCCTGTTCCCCTATTTCAAATTATGCCTTTCGTTTCGTACTCCAGATATTTTTGGAATAATAAATTTTTTTTTTTTTTTTTTTTTTTTTTTTTTTTTTTTTAGATGGAGTCTTGCTCTGTCATCCAGGCTGGAGTGCAGTGGTGCAATCTCGGCTGACTGCAACCTCCACCTCCCAGGTTCAACAAATTCTTCTGCCTCAGTGTGTACCACCATGCCCGGCTAAGTTTTGTATTTTTAGTGGAGACAAGGTTTCCCCATGTTGGCCAGGCTGGTCTCGAACTCCTGGCCTCAAGGGATCAACCTGCCTCGGCCTCCCAAAGTGCTGGGATTATAGGTGTGAGTCACCACACCCAGCCTGGAATAACAAATTCTTTCAATTCCCCTCTCCAAAGTGAATATAGGCTGGGTGGAGCAGGCTGGGATGGACATGGCTCTTTTACGAAAGGGCAATGTGTTCTGGATGTGTTTCTCGATCTTTGTAAAAGACGTTCATCCCCAGAGTTGTTAGTTTATTTACTGTGACCTGATTTAATCTTTATCGACCTGATCTGACTTGTGTCATGCATGGATGAATTGCTTTAGAGACCTCACCCTGAACTGAGAAGCATGTAGGGAACAAGGAGCTATGGACACGCTGGTGCTTGCCAAGACATTGTATCTGGAAGCATGCTGCTAAGAAAATAATGTAACTTAGATCCTATATATGTATATGCCACACCTGAGGCAAGTCAGGGAATTAAAACCCGATCTGCTACAGCACCTTTGAGCCATTTCTCTTTGAGCAACCTGTGCCTTGGCTCCCTGCATTTCTCCAAGAAACAAGGTAATATCAACAAGCAGATGCCTGGCAGTAGTTGAAATGAAAAGAAACTGAGCAATTTGAGGATTCAGGTCATATACATTCTTGTCAGTTATCAATTTATTGCCTCTTATCTCTAAATCCATCCTTCTTTGCCCTGTTTTATGATACTGAAACTACACCCTGCAAACAGTTCTCCTTTGTCAGCGAGTGCAGCATTAGGCTTTCTTAACAGAGGACGCTGGAGAGACAAGCAAGGTGTTGCAGCGAAGTGGCTTCTCTTCCTGGATCAGGTGTTTCTTTCCTCCTGCAGTGTGTCTAGCAGCAGTGTGCAGGATGTCAGGGCGTTCCCTCTTCAGCACATTTCTCTACTACCCAGAGGCTGCTTCCTGTGAATCAGTTTTACCTGCGGGCACTCCCTGAGGAAATTCTTGGCCATCTGGTAGGTGGGTGTGCAGAGCATTTCTGGTCCATCTGCACCCCCTACTGAGTGTCTCAGTCAGCTGGCAGGCTGCTTTTACAGACCCACTGCAGTCCAGAGCCTCTATAGTGTGTTACCAAGAGAGATGCACATTCTCCAATAAGGGCTAAACCTCAGGATTTGTGGGGTGGGTTCTCCTCTTCCACGTTCTCAGTTCCTGTCTTGTCTACTTTAGCCTTAGAGGTGGAAGTTGCTGCCCACGTTTATTATTCCTGTATTCCTCAGGGTCCTTCTTAATCATCTTTTATTAGTCACAAAATCTTTAAATTTTTCCTGTTCAAATCACTGGCATGGTTTCTGTCTCCTGACTGGGCCCTACAGGCACAACACTTTCCCCACTTACTTTGTTAAGGGAATAAATGCTTGGATTTTTCAGGGCTTACGTAAATGGATTGTGTAGTTTCCTAGTGGATGCTACATTTCAAATGGCTAGGTTTTTGCTGGGACTGGACTCAAAATGAAAATGAAACTAAGACTGGAAACACAAGTATGACAGCAGTAAAGCTCAAGATAACTTGAAAGGCCTGAAATGGAAGAAATGCTTTGACTTGACTCCTGAAGTCTTGTGGAACAAAACCAGCATGTGTTTCACAGAAACGGCTGAGACATAGGCAGGGCTGTTTTTTCTCATTCAATGTATAAATAGTCTACAAAGCTATCCTGAGGAGTCTGAAACAGTTGAAGAACTGTTCAGAAGTGACATGCTATGCTTGTCACAACTCGATGTCTGCCCCTGGTCCACCAATGGGTGATGTCCGGCAAGTCTGCTCAGCAGGCATTTCAAACCTCTTGCCTGCTCCAGCCAGCCAGAAGCGGGAAGTTGGGATCGACTGTGCTATCTCTCTGGGCTCTGGCCATGGATAATGATCTGAGGCCAGGTACTATGGGGTGTTGCCATGCCTGGGAACCCATTCGTGCCACACCAATAGGCCCCAGGGCTGCACAGAAGGCACTGGGAAGCCACTCAGATGTGCCCATGCTGGGCTAGGGTGTGTGTCCATTGCAAATGTAAACACTGCCTGTTTTTTAAGCCTGTTTTGTGTTTAATAATTAATGAAACTGACCATTAATGAGGCAGACTGCTCTGTTCCTTCTCCACTCACCTATTCTTACCTGCTTTGTTCTTTCTCCACTCACCCATACTTACCTGCTCTGTTCTCTGCACCCTTTCCCACTGTGCCCTCAGGAGTAACTATCCTCACTAACGAACAACCCTTGGGTCCTCTTCCTAACCACACATCCTCTTTCTTCTGTCCTTAACCAAAGCCTGCCCTCTTCTCCCAGCCAGGACTCCACTTCTTTGAAGCCCTGTGGAGTAAAGGCTGACCCTGTGGTCAGAAGGGGGTCTGGTGTCCATCCATTTTCCAGGCCCCCCTACACCTCTGATGTGAACCCCAACACCTTATCCTGGGTTCCCTCTGCCTGCACTGGGAGCTTTCCTCCAGCAGCATACTCATCACAGATGATGACAGCAACCCCTCACCTCGAGGTCTCCCTCTCTCTCCCAAGACTGAGCCTCCCTTCCTGCTCTCCTGCTCAGCTTCATCCCCACTCCATCACCTGCTCACTCCACCACAGCCTGGCTTTCAACACACTCTCCCTGCATCCTATTCCATGCAAACAGCTGTGGCCAAAGGTAACACGTGATGCACTGATGGCAAGGCCATAGGAAACTTCTCAGTCCTTCATTTCTTGATTTTATACTCTTTTTTCATGCTGTCATTGGAAGGGTTCCAGCCCCTTTCTCATGAATGTACATCAAGGGACATCTGCTGGGACATCCAATTCTTGCTTAATTCTGAGGTCCCCTGTGAATGGATTTGAAAATGATGGTAAGCACAGAGTAGTGATGGGAGCATAGTCTCAGACGTACTGCCCAGCTTTGATTCTTGGCTCCAAAGGCATGATTCTGCTATTATCAGCTACAGTAAGTTAGCCTGGGTAAGTTATCTGACCTCAGTGTGCCTTAGTTTACTTATCTGTGAGATGGGAATAATAATGGTATCTCCTTCTTAGGGCTATTGTGGGTACTGAATGAATGCTACATGCTAGCATATAATAAAATAAGCACCCAGTATGGGCAGGCTGCTATCATTACTATTATTATCACCTGAGTGTGAGATAGCTTGAAGGCAAAGGTAAAAAAATGGTCACCGAACCTGGAGCCCCATCTGTGTTGAGCCTGTTCTTGGCTATCAATGGTGCAGTAGCCTCAGCCCAGGGCTTTGTCCTTCCTGTGTCCCATCTCAATTCATACTTCAGGGCCTGGCATTTGTTTAGTGGAGACTAGAGAGAGGCATGGAGCTAAAGGCACTGGATGGTTGGGGCAGGGAAGTGGCCTGCCCACCTGTCTTGTCACGGCCACAGTGGGATGCTCCAAGACCTTGCCAGGGTTACGTGTTAGCTCTGCTCCGAAGCCTCTCTTCACCCCATCAGACATAATGACTCTCCTGGCCTGCAGCCACAAGGGCCCCCACACAGACCATGGCTGCTGCAACTGCAGACTGTCCTGCCTGCCTCCCTTTACCTGTCTATCTCCCCTGCCCCAGTCTCTGGACTGTGTCTTTCTCTGGGTGGGGACCAGGTCTCCTGTCGTCTGCTTTCCAGTGCTGATTTGGGGCCTAGCACTGAAGGTTTTTTTGAGTAGATCAGTGCCAGATGGTCCCTGCGCTTCCAGGAAGGACTAGATACCCAGGGGGACTTGAGTCTACGAGGCCCACCTTCAGGAGGAGATGAAGGGGTCTCTCCACACCCAGGTGAGGAACCAGATGTAGAGAAGGATCTCATGTGTGACTGCAGGAAGATGGATGCTGTCCTGAGAAACAGGATTCTGGGCTCAAGGTGGTAATTGTGCTGAGTGCCTGGATGACTCGAAAGCAACTGCCATGGGGTTTCTCCTTCCTCAAACAGGGTGCTGTGCTTCTAAACTTGGTTCCAGTGAATCGTGTGGCAAGAATGCTTAACAGGTGAACAGGAGAACACACTGCAAGTAAATGTGACTAAGGCTGGAGGGACAAGCATGGCCTCAGGAAATGCTGTGCCCCAAGACCTTGGGCTGAGTGGGGCAGACGTGCTGCTGTTAGCAGAGGAGGTGGGGAGGGGTGGGCAGCAGATGACAACTCCCCATTGTGTGCTAGGGGCTCTGCACAGCATTTTTCTTTCTTTTGTTTTTTCAGACAGGGTCTCATTGTGTTGCCCAGGCTGGAGTGCAGGGGTGTGATCATGGCTCACTGCAGCCTCAACCTCCTGGGCTCAAAGGATCCTCCTACCTCAGCCTCCTGAGTAGCTAGAACTACAGGCATGCACCACACCTAATTTTTCTTTTTCTTTTTTTTTTTTTTTTTTTTGTAGAGACAGGGTTTTGCTATGTTACCCCAGCTAGTCTCGAACTCCTGGGCTCAGGTGATCTGCCACCTCGACCTTCCAAAGTGCTGGGGTACAGATGTGAGTCACCACGCTCTGCCTGCACAGAATTGTTCATAAGGCTGACAGGCAAGCAGTTCTAACGGAAGCTTTTAACTTGCCACATGGAAATTCAGATGTTTGGGCTCAGCTTCATGCTCATCTGAAGAATCAATTCTGTAGAGAAAAGCTCTACGAGCTGCACTGCTGGGTGTCACCCAGTGACCTCACTGAGAAAGCAGGCACCAGCTCAGACTTCTTACAAGGACCATGGGTCTCTTATGAGCCTGTCTTGACGTGGAGCGGAGCCCCAGCCCTGGGAGACATGCTGAGGAGGTTCCTTAAACACGTGGAGAGTGGGCAAGGCCCAGGATCCTGAGAGATGCACAGAACACAGCGGTTCCTTAACCTCTATGGCCTGAGGTTTTGTTAACAAAGTAAGATAGGTGTTTTTAATATTTAAAAGAAAGAGAAAACTTTGCAGGATTATTTATGCAATTGATTGTCTCTATAGCTATTCTCTAGTTTCTTTAAACAAGACTATAAGGTTTTTGAGTTGGGGGACCTGAAAATCCTTGCTAGGGCCATAATGGGTTAAAATGGTATGTAGATCACATCACAGCACAGGAACATCATCCCAGTGCCTTGAAAATGATAAAGCCAAATCACAAAGCCAAGGCCTAAGCATCCAGTCTCTTAGGAACACCATAGGCCTCCTCATAGCCAGAGAGAGAGGAGGTGCTTGGAAACTTCCGGGCCTTGTTTTGGTAGCTGGGAGCCTGGAGCTCAGCCTCCTGAATTCAAGATGTTCTGGCTTTCCCAGAATCTCATTCCCTCATTCCCCACCTACCGAACCCTGGAGTCCTGTTGGCAAGGCTGGAGTAGGCATTCCCGCTTGGTGAGGAGGTAGCTGGGCTGGAGAGGGGGCTGTAGGAAGAGGGGTCTGCCGGGTAGGTGTGGCTCGTTCCAATCCCAAAGGGAGATGACTGAGTCTTGCTGGACTGAGATGGGATTTGCTATAATCAGGACAAAACAAAGAGATGGAAAGCATCAGCCGCAGGCCCCTACCCCCAACCCATGCCCCAGGCTGGTCACAGAGGCAGTGTCTGTTCTAGGTTGATAGTGACTCCCCATGGCCCTCTTGTCTGGCTAGGCACAGGCTTGGGATCAGCACGGTGTGTGAGGGCCCAGGAGCTGCAGAATCTTTGGAGCATGTCTGGTTAAAGTTACTCCTCAGGGCTACAAGGATCCTGGCCCTCTGGATCCTGGATCCCAGGGCCTTAGTATCCCGGCCCTCTGGCGTCCGGTTACTAAGGCCTTGGCTTTATGAACACCCACAACTCCCTAGGCAACACCCACCCTCACAGTGACTATGAGGGGTCTGGGGGTGTCACAAGGGTGGGTGTTTTCATGTCCTCCTGGCACAGGAACAGCCAGAGGTCCAGAGTAGTGAGGGGCTCATTCTTGATGGGGTGTCTCTACCTGCCCAGCCTTTTTCTGCCAGCTGCCCCAGGGCATGGCTGTAAGGAGAAAAGGCTGCTGAAGTTGCAGGCTGGGCACCAGGCTCTCCGAGGGCCCTGAGGGTGGCCGGTGCTCCTGAGGAGCCAGCTGCCGTGAGGGTGGTTGATTCCAGCTAGGGGCCGACCCATCCTCAGAGCCGCAGTCCAAAGAAAGCACTTCCCAGAATGCTCTGCCTCTCTGGGCACCCAGGGGAGACGCTCTCACAGACACCCATACCTGTCCCGGAAAGGGCGGACGACTCCCTGTCCACGCCACCTGACTCTGGTTTAGCTGCCGGGAGATTTGGGACATGTTCTGGCCGGTGGAAGAGGAGGACTGAATGTCATTCACTCCAGGCACATGAACCACTGAAGAGCTAGAAAACAGGAACATGCATTTATCCTGAGGACGCACCTGGTTTGCATGAGTCTACCCGCCCAGCCAACCACACAATCCACCCTGGGCCACCTTCCTGGCTCTCTCTCCATGCAGCATGTCACTCGAGAAAATGACTAACACATCACGAGCCTCAAACCCCTTGGCTGTCCTCCTCTCCCTTCAGGGCTTCCGCCACACTGCTGAGTAGTCCTGCCATGTCTGGTAGTCTGGTACTTCCTCTCCTCGTCCTCCCCAGGGTCTCCCACATACTCCTCGGCCCCTATCCTAAGCCTGTACATCCTCTGCTCTCAACAGATGATTTGGATCCCACAAAGAGAGAAGCTTCTTAGAATAAAAATCAGTTCCGGTGTTCACTCACTCTTCTGTGCTCTGGTTAATTTGTTCCTTTGGGGCACCTATGAGGCTTAAGGATTCAGGAAATAGGTTGCAGGCTGTCAGTTTTAAATGGAAAGAAAAGCTTCTCAATGAAAACCTGCTGGATGGGGCCTAGTCCTGCTACCCCGAGTTTATCCCTCCCACCTTCAGTTCACCTTCGACTTAACTCAATTCATCTTTATAAGGTCCCTGCTGTGTGCTGTGCTCTCTGCATGTCCTTTGCAGGCTAAATCTCTGACCCTGCTTAGCTCCTTGGCAGGCACTGTCTGTATGTACCACCAGGTGCTTCTTCCAGGAGATTTTCCGGGCTATGTCGATTACATGAGAAGCTCATCAAAGACTAAAAGGCTGGGGGCAGACTTTTACTTTGTTTCAGGCCCCTTGTCCTGCGTCCCTGGGACTAGCTCAGCATGCAGGGCAGTGCACTGGGTGCCCATGAATCAGTCAAGTAGGGCAGAATGGGGCTCATCACAGAAGGCTTTTGGTAGAGGTGGATTTTCAGCTCCATGTTAAAAGAAAGGCAGGCTAGAGATCAGTAGAGACTGGGTAAAATTTTACTATTGTATTCTAATAAGTTTCCTATGCTATTTGATCCCTTTTAAAATAGGGAGAAACCAAGAATGTCAGAGACATTCTTGCAGTGATCATTGTAAAACAAGTTCAGTCGCTTATATAAAGGGGATATCATTCCCATCTTTGTACAATCAATTTCTCATTTAACATAAGGGCTCCTTTCCCATTCTCCTTCCTGATGGAAGTATTGCTTCAGAGGACATTTTCTGGTCACTATGGTCTAGTAGGGCCCTCTCCCACAGACCCTCAGCCTTTGGTGTCCTCCCCAAAACACTGATTGATGAGGGCCGCTATAGCGTAGAAGCCCTCGGAAAGGCACCTTGACTGAAAGGGATGGGCTTCTTGGGGCAAAGAGCCAGCCCTTGTGCACAGTCCTCCCTGGGGGCCTCTGAGCTACAGCTGCCTGCCTTGGTATGGACAGGCAGGGACCAAAACTGGCGGGACCAGAGCGGGAGGACTGCGGGTGAGGATGTACTTCGGGTGCCAGCAACACCATTCTGCAAGAGGCCCAGGGTTCCCTATGGCTATACTGGGCCCCAGAGTCCTTCATCCCACAGCCTACCCCAACCCAAACCAGCTCAGACCCTTCGGATATATAGGAAATTCTGCACATTCCACAGGCTTTGGCCCCAACAGGCATCCTTTAATTAACTCAGTCATTTATTCATTCCTTTTGCAGACTAGTACTCAGCAAGTGCCTTTTCTATGCCAGGCTCTGCACAGGTGTTCGGACACTCCCTGGATTCCTTCCCCACTGCCAGCTGCCCCAAGCCTGCTTTTCCTTCCCCATCACTCATCACTGCCCTGTGCACCCTACATTTTTGGTTCTATGACAATGGCCTCACCCAGGCTGTGCGCCTCATGTTGGCACTGTCTGCCCCGGGCACTGTCTGTAGCTTCACTCTTCTCCCAAAGGCCATCAGTGACGATGTCCTCCTCCTCACATGGCTCCCACGGCTGCTGCTGCATACAGGGCTCAGGGCAGACAGTCCAGTGTTTGAGGTGCAGAGCCTGGGTGAGGCCATTGTCTAAGAAAAACGTGGTCATCCTCTGTTTCTCCCATTAGTGAGGCCTTCTTCAACAATGCCTCCTCCGAGGCTTCACTCAGCACACTCCTCAGGCCCTTGCACCACTGCCCTGGTCAGGAGGCAGAACCTGACTTTTGCTTTCAGACCTAGCTGAAGAGTCCACCAGACCTTCTCTGGCCATGCCACCTTGGGCTATCCTCTTGCCTTTGAACTGCCCCCTCCTTGCCTCCTGCTGCTGTACCCTCCCTAATCCCCTTTGTCCAGAGTGAAGGACAAGCAGCAAGTGTCACAAGGACCCAATGAACATGAGCACCCAGGCAGGACTGGCACAGGGCTTGGCATAGACCAAGATCAATGCATGCTGAGTAGCTGAGTAACTCAGCCGCCAAGAGAAGTCTGGAGGGCTTGACTATTGCTCAGCAGAGCCGCATGACCTGCAGTGATGATGGTTAGGTACTGCTCACAGAGGGCTGCCATCTTGTCTGCTGTCCCCAGACCAGAGCCCCTGCCTGCAGCCAGAGCTCCTCAGAGCCTCAGAGCAGTGTGCAATTCAGCGAGACTCAGCTGCAGGCATGGCCAGAGCCACTGCAGTGTTGCTAATCTGTCTCCAGGAGTTCTGTCCACGAACCAGTGTGGAAGCAAGATCCTCATTCCTTGTGTCTAGGGCAGTCACTTGGCAGGGCCCTCTCTCTGAGTGGCCAGCCCCACCTACCCTCCTGGTCTCTGCCTACATCTGGAAGCTCTGCTTAGGCTCTGGCTAACCTTGCTGGAGGAGCCCTGTCCTGCTGGGCATGAGGAACTTAGGGTGTCCGGTAGGCACAGGTGAGTGCCCACACACCCTCCCCAAGAGTTGCCAGCTTCTTCTCTGACTGTTCTTCCCAGTTTATGCTTCTGTCTTCCCAGAAGTCAGTGGAGCCAAGCCTTGCCTCCAGTGATGATGTCAGGGCTTCCTCAATGACCTACCAGATGCCCTTGATGCTAAGACCAAGCCTTGGGAAGGTTGGACACCCTGCCTGAAGCCTGGAGTGCCCTTTAGGATGAGGCTCAGACATGATGTGCTGAGCTGTCCAGTTTTCCTTGGATTTGGCTGTAGCCTCTGGGTACCAGATGACAGGATACTTCCTGCTACCTTGTCAGTTGTTCCCAGCTCCAGCTTACTTGGGTCCTGGCTAGAGGGAACTCACTCCCTTCTCGCTGGCAATCACTGCTACAGAACACAGTGGCTGGTGCTGTTCACATCCAAGAAAGAGTAACTGACACCAGGAATCTATGGCAACTCATGGAGGGCTCACAGAGCAGAAGCAGAGCCACCAGAATCCTCAGTTTAGCCCAAGGCCGGAGCGCCGGTAACCACTAACTCATGATTATAGCCCACAGAGCTGTGCTCTGAGACTCAGGACTTTCTTGGCGAGGGAGCATCTTCCCAAGCCATTGTCCCCCTCACTGGCACATACCTGAAGGCCTTCCCGGAGTGTCCGGAGGGAAATGGGCTTCCTTGGGAGTAGATCTGCTGGGTTCCTGCTGCAGAGGCTGAGCTCATCATCTTCTTCTCCGCTGGGAAAACCAGAGCAGGAGTCACACGCGAAGGTTCCCTGCTCTGCAGACCACAGAGGAGGCTGCCCCAAGAACAGGTGCAGGGGTGGGCGCAGGAACGGGAGGATGCGAGTCGGGGCAGCCCACCTGCATGCAATCTCCTCAACCTTGCCTCTGCCTCCTCATCTCCCCTGGAGCCTCCCTGGCATATGAGGGCACTAGGCTGTTGTTCTTGACCCCTAGGCTAGGCCACAGGCTGCTGGATGGCAAGGCTTTTTTGGAGAGTGGGGAAGATTAAAAGAATGAATGAGGCCAGGTGTGGTGGCTCACACCTGTAATCCCAGCACTTTGGGAGGCTGAGGCAGGCAGATCACTTGAGGTCTGGAGTGCAAAACCAGCCTGGCCAACATGGTGAAGCCTTGTCTCCACTAAAAATACAAAAATTAGCCAGGCGTGGTGGCAGCCATCTGTAGTTCCAGCTACTCGGCAGGCTGAGGCAGGAGAATTGCTTGAGCCCAGGAGGCAGAGGCTGCAGTGAGCTGAGATCACGCCACTGCACTCTAGCCTGGGCGACAGAGCAAGACTCTGCCTAAAAAAAAAAAAAAAAAAAAAAAAATGAGACTTCTTTCTCAGACATTATTTTATCCAGTCTTTTCAACCCTGTGGGGTAGGGATTCCAAGTCCTCTGGTTCTGGATGAGGAAGCACAGGGTAACAGTGAAGAGGATGGGCTCTGATCTCAGCTCTCTGAGTCTGAATCCCAGCTCCAAGGTAAGAGGTGCAACCTTGGACTGTTACTTAATCATCCCCTGCCTCAGTTTCCCAACAGAAAAAAGTGAGAATAAAAGTATCTTCCTCAGAGGGCTGTAGGGGGAATTCAGTGAGTTAACCTAAGTGCTTACGACAGTGCCTGATAACAGAGCAAACAGAAACTAAAGTTTGCTATTGTTTGTTACAGATGAAAAAAGTGAGGTGTGGCTTGTCCGAAGTCACCAGCCAGCGAGGGAGGGCCCAGGGCATGAATGCAAGCCCAGTGCTCTTCCTACTGCCCTGGAACTCAGCTACCCCTGCCACCCTCACCCAGCAGGTGCCACAGCCGGTGATGTCCAGGGAACAGCCCCGGACCCGTGTGCCTTGACCTTCCACTAAGGTTTCTTTGAGAGACTGAGCTCCTCTAACACTGAAAACACTCAGCCCCTGGCCAGGAGGTGCAATAATGCATGATTTTCTGCCACCACAGAATGGTGAGCAGAGTTGGCTCACCCACAGGCTCACCCAAAGCTACACGGCTGAAGAAACGGGCTCAAGACCCAGCTGGCTGTTTAGGTCTTACACGAGAACCTAAACTTCTCCCTTACACGAGGGAGAAGGTGCTTTGCATCGTGGTTTGAGAAACAGGAGTGGGAACATGAATGGTGGCAGGGTGCTAGACAGCAGGCTCCAGTTCTCCCTCCTTCGGTCATGGAGGGTGCCCAGGGCTCTCTGAAATGCCCTCCCAGTGCCCCAGAATCTTCAAATGTCTACCTGTCTCATTCCTACAGTCCCTAACATGTTCGCCCACAGAGAGATACTGGAATAAAGGAAATAAGGTTAGTTACATGGTGATTATTTTGTGCCTAGACAGCCCCCACATCTGCTCCCATCTCTGGCTTGCTGGTGGTGATTGGGGGCAGAGTGTGTAGGTCCCTCCGAGTGGCTGTGAGCAGTGATGCGGTGATGGACATTCAGGCTCGTGGGCTTGGGGCCCAGAGACCAGGCTGCAAGGACCACATGCTGACTCTCGCACGCATGGAAACAACTTCTGTGAGGCTTTAATAAAAAGGGGCCACTGAGCAGTTTTTATGGTTCATTTTCTTCTGCTGCAGTGACAGTTGTAAGACAGTGGGAAATCCTTAAAGGACGGAAGGAGCTCAGGCTCCTGGGTGTGTACTTTTAACCTAATCATAACATCTTGAATCTTGGGAATAAAGAGCAAGATTGGTGTGGGGGAGAGATAAGGCTCAAACTTGCAGGAAGAAGGTAGACTTAGGTAGTTCTCTTGACTCTAAACTTGATGCAGGCCAGGCACAGTGGCTCACACCCGTGATTCCAGCACTTTGGGAGGCCGAGGCAGGCAGATCACCTGCGGTCAGAAGTTTGAGACCAGCCTGGCCAACATGGCAAAACCCTGTCTCTACTAAAAAATACAAAAGTTCACTTGGCATGGTGGCACACACCCGTAATCCCAGCTACTCGGGAGGCTGAAGCAGGGACAATCGCTTGAACCGGGGAGGTGGAGGTTGCAGTGAGCTGAGATCACGCCACTGCACTCCAGCTTGAGTGACAGAGCAAGACACCATCTCAAAACTACAAACAAACAAAATAAAAATATAAATAAAAATAAGATAATAAACTTAATGCAACCCATTTTTTTCCCTCATGTGTTTAAGGTTTTTGTGGTTTGGGTAAATAAGAAACACATTTTCTTTGTAACTGCTCCAGGACATTTGAAGGGTATAACATTATATATAACAATATGTATTATAATATTATATATAATTGTATTTAAAGATATTTGACTCTAGTTTTCAGTCTTCTATATTTTTCTCCATTTTATTATTTTGATCTATGTGATCTGTTAAAGATGGAGAAAGGCCTACTGAGATCTATAAAAGCCACTATAATGTGGCTTTATCAGCATCTTCCTGTGATTCTAATTATTTTGGCTTTCACATATTTCAATGCTTATGACATCTGTGTCTTCATTTTAGGTTACATCTTGTATCTGAATAAATTAAGCCTCTCTGCTCACTGGACAGTTTGAATTTTTCTTTGGCGACACTGATGACCCTACTTTCCTTCTTGGGTTTGCAGAGCATCTCTACCACCCCTTCTTTCAGGTTAAATCATTAATTTCAGTTTGTTTTTGTTATATCATATTTTGGCAGCATATTATTCAGGAGCTATTGATTGGGAGTCAACATATTTAATTATTCTTGATATTCACTGATGATAAATCTGTACCTATTTATAAATACTACACCCATTCCAAAATGAGTCTGGATCTTTGGTGAGGAAATCTTTAAATTTCTTGATTTGAGGTTTTAGACTCTAAGTTTTATTTATTGTTTCTGTCTTTCGTATCTTCTAATAATTTTTACGTTAATTTTCAGTGTTATTAGTTTCGTTTTTCATCCTTACTGCTTTTCCAACCTATCATTTCTGTTCTCATGTTCTATATTTTGATTCATTTCATAAACAAGTACAATTTACAAGTAGTTTTTTTGCAAGCAGAATATGTAGACAGTGCATGTTTGTGAACGTCTTTCTGTTGTCCTCCAAATAGGAAAGCAGCTTGGCTGGTGGAAAATTTCAGGGTCACATATTCTTCCAAACTCTCTATTTATTCCTGTGTCCACCCTGCCCCCGCTGCTCCCCACCCTGCCACCACCGCCACTTTCCTAAGTCTTCTGGCATTTAATATCTTGGGGAAGGCTAACAAAAGATTTCTCTTTGTAGGTAAGGTAATTTTTTTAATCTCAACATTTGCAGGATTTTTTCTTCCTTTCTTCAAATTTAAAAAAGTAAATACAACAGATCATGTGTAGGTGTGAGTTTCTTTGAAATTTTTGTTTAGTATTCATTGAGCTCTTTCACTTGGAAAACCTAAGTTTTTGTATTTCGGGAAAATTCATGTTTCTTTCTAATTCACTGACTTGGATTTCTGCAATATTAGCCTGTTTTGTACTGATCCAATTTATTAAACATCACTTTCCCCACCTCAAATAACTCATTTTCAGACATGCAGGATGGCCTAGAATCACCTAGAGAAGAGATACTGAAGAGTCTCTGAACCTTCTCCTCTTTATCAGAAAAATTCATTTCCAAAGGAGGACATTTGTTCTCGTTCCTTCCCTTGGACCCTTCCCCCCTCTTCTTTTTTCTTATCTGTCTTTTTTTTTTTCTGTTTTGTTAACTTTATGAGAAAGTGTCTATGTTTGGATTTCTCTGGGACGCTGTGGGTCTCTGGTCAAATATTTCAGGCTTATCTGAAGAGAAAAAAACCTTTTAGATGTGCTGTTGTCTCTTCTTACTGGATGAAATGATATTTCTCTAGAAAAGTCGAGGAAATACTGATGTGGGTGGGTGGCCATGGGAACCAAGAGCCGGGAGCTCCCCTGTTGTGCTGAGGGGTCTGGTTTTTGTTGTGTGTTGACAATGGGTCTTGGTGCTGTACTGGCACCTGTTGCCCTAACGGGAAGCAGCTCCAGCACCCAGAGGCTCTGACTTTCCACCAACATGCTGGCATCAGGAGGGCTGAGGTGTGCTCCCTCACCACCTTCCATAGGCCTGTCTGTCCTCGCCTCGGGCCTCACTGTCTTCAGCTTGTTAGCCCCAAGGGGATAGGATTGGGCTTCTCTTCCAGTGACGGAGTTCCCCATGTTTCCTCTTCACTAGCCAACTGGTTTCTCCCTTCAACTCATCCCGACTCCGTTGTATCTTGTGAAAATTCCTTGACCACATGAAAATAGAATCCTTTTTCTGATTTTGGAACCAACAAAGATCTTTCCAAATTTTACATTTTGTTAATCTCAGTGATAATCTGAGTGGGAGGGCGAGGCAGCTGGACTTGCTGGCCACATGCGATGCCTTAAGTTATAACCGCACCATCTCCTCTAACGGCAGTGCTGACATAGGTAGACAGCCTAATGACCGCCACAGAGGATTAATCACGTGAACTCTACACAACTGACAAAAAAAGATTGTCTAATAATCTGGAAATATGTTCATAATAAATTGTCATGTGAAAAAACTAAGCTACTGTGAGCTCAATTTCCTGTAAAAAAAGAATATATATGTGTAGAAAAAGATAGAAAAAACATATTTTAAAAAGTTAAACATGGTTATATCCAGGTGGTAGGATAGAGGATCATTTTTGTTTTTCTTTTTTACTGCGTATTTTGATGTTAAAATGTGGTCCTCTGTGTGTTAGGGATTGAATTTCAACTTTTTACAGAGACATGTCTTTGGCTTAACAAAACTAAACAGCACAATGGAACAATAGAGCTCATTTGTTCCAACTCCTCAAATTTTAATGATGAGATGCCAGACCCCAGGTTGGTTACCCTGGGTAACTGGTATACAAGAGGCAAGGCCAGGAGTAGAGAGAATCCATTCCAACTCATGTATTTTTATACCCTGCAATGGTTACTCTAAACTCACCTTCCGTGGCCCCCTCTTACTAAGAGTAGCTGTCTGTAGATGGCCTGAAAGCAACTGCAAACCCCACACTCTCAAAACCTCAGTGCCATTTGGAAACTTACATGCACTGATTCCTGCAAACATTTCAGCAAACCGAGGATCTCTTTCCTGGGAGAAGATTGCATCCGCCTTTTCCACGGACTTCCCGGCCTCATGAACACCAGCTGGTAGGTTGGGGACGGGGACCTGTTTGCACATTAAATAAAACACAAGAGCAACTCATGCGTAAGGCACAGAGTGTGTGTCCCCAGAAGCCACCAGCTCTCCTTCATCAGAACCCCTCCCTCTGGAATCACTGGCATTTGGGGCTGGAACATTTTATCAGGTGGGAAGCTTTTCTATATGTGAAAGCCAAGAACAGCCGGTGAGGGGGTTGTGGACAGTGAACTGAAGGTCACAGGAAGGATAACAGAGTCACACTGATTACTTTCTTAGAGTGAGAAATGAACAACAATCAACTTACTCTAAATATCAGGAAAAGTGGACATCATGTGGAGATAGGAGAAGGAAAGGAGACAGAGCCGGTGAAGAGGGAGGCTCACAGCATGACAGGAAGAGGCACATTGAAGAAGAATGGGACACAGGCAGTGGCAGGGAAATGGCCAAGAAGCCAGGGGGCCCAAGGGGATCAGAAGCTGCTCTTGTTGGTCTCTGAGTACACTCATACTAGAGTTCATGCATGGTCCTCAGAAATGTCCTTCAGCCCTTCGGTTGACTATGGCCCCTGGTTCTTCACCTGGTACTCACACATTCTTCATGGCTCAGTTCTGTAGGGAGGAGTGACAGCAGCAGACTCCCAGGGGACCTGTAGTTCTGCTCTTTCCATTGTAGCGTGTGGATGGGGCAATCCTTTGGGCTGAGGGGCTCAAGCTCAGGGCTGAATTGAGTCCCCCAGTCCATTGGGCTGGAGACAATTCCAACAGGGAAAGGGTTTTCCAGAAACTCACCTGGGATAAGTCGTATGATGACAATCCATCTCTCTGGTGCACTTCTAATTCTGCCTGCTGTTGCTGAAGTTGCCTGTGAAACGAGAAGACAACAAAGAGGGTCATGAGGAACAGAAGGGGTGACAATAGGGCTAAGCCAGGACTTTTCCCATACCTCAGAGGCAGAGTGGGTGATACCCAATGGATCTCTACATTGTTTTCCATTTTAAATTATTTTATTTTATTTTTAATGCCCTAAATCAAGACTCCAGACATTGCATTTCATGTTTAGGCTACCACACTCAACTATTTAAGAAATCAATTTTGATGTGTGACTTCATTTTATGCAGAGTCAAAAGATACCACAGAACAAATATTTTAAGGCAAATTCAGAAAAGCAGTTGGGTTTAATGCTGAATGAAGCAGTTGGCTTCAGCTAACACTTTGCCATAAACGGGCGGGTGTTCACATTATCTCATCCAATCCTTACACTATGCTTTCACAGTGGTTATTCTACCCTCATATTAAAATTAAGAAACCGAAGTTCAAAGAGGTTAAGTGGTTGTCAAGGTCAGCCAACTGGCAAATGGCTATGACAGAACAGAGCCAGGGTCTGGCCTGACTCTTCTGACTCCAAGGGACTTTGCTGCCTGCTCCATTTGGGGAAGAAAAAGATTTGCTGGAGGAAATGGAAATGGTGGCTTTAAGTTTAAAAACTGGGTTGTTTTCAAGAGAAAGTGAACTCTATAGCTCAGAGCCTAAAAATGGGGCAAATGACCGGATCCTCTTCAATTGTAAATACCATTAAGAAGGACAGGCAAAAAATTATTAGTGCTACTATGCAATTCAAATTACTAACAGACATTACTCCCAGCCCAGCAATCAGTTTAAAGCATATGAACAGACAATTCAAGCAAAATAAATAAATAAATAAAAGGACAAATATACATGTACTGTATGTACATATAATAACATATATATAATAGATATAATAAGCAAGTTAGGGAAACATTTTGCCATTAAAATAATCAAAATAAATGTAAATTAAAACACCTTTGAAGTATAATTTTTCAACTGCTAAGTCAATAAAAATATGTTTCACATGGTGGCTTTGCATTGAAACTACCACGGTCACATGGTGTTGGGGAAGTGTTCATGGCACGACCTTTTTGGAAAACTATGGTGACACAGATGAGGGACTGTGGACTTGCTCACACTTTCACACTCTCCCAGGTGGTCATCCTGCTGCTGGTCTGTAGTAAGGAAATTATTCAGTGGAAGGAAGTAAGAGCTACCCATGCAAAGTTGGCAGTAATCGGGAATGACTTTGTAAATCCTGCATATTAATTTCCTGAGTGACTATTCCACAGCACTGACAGCAACCACAGTGAAGATCGTCTAGAAACACAGGAAGGTATGATGAAAGGTATGGAAAAGTTCAAGTGCAGCACAATATATTATGCATGCTGCAAATATGGCCACAAATATCATGTGGTTGAGCAAAATTTAACACCAAGAAAAACAATCTCTCAAGTGTCTGCATTAATTAGGAAGGTTATGTATGGATTTCCGTTGTTTACTTCCAGTGTCTATTTTGAAATAAGAACGATCACAGGGGGTCTCCTCTGACATGTTCATGGTCCCACTTTTATCACCCATGGCTGTGTCCCGGACCGGGTGGTGGGGAAGAACCCCCTGGAGGAACTGCAGACAGGCCACCTCCCTTCATCTGGGTCTGGGATGCAGGGAGGGCTGGCTAGATATTCTGTGGATAGGAAGTGAGGGGAGAGTGGGAGAGGAAGCCTTTGTTATCTACGATGAGGAAGTGGCTGGTGGGGAGGTGCAGGTGTGGAAGGTGCTCCAGCTTCCTGGGGAGGAACCACCAGGAATGCATGGCTAGAACATTGTAACAAAACTGTAAACAAACTGTAACAAAAGCTCTAACAAAATTGTAACTGTCAGCAAAAGCACAGGCTTGGTGAGAATGTGGAGGCCCCCACCCAGGAAGAGGTGGTGTGTTTGGCGACTGTGGACAGAAGGCAGGGGTAACACCTGCACCCGCCCCTGTGCATTTGCCCCGGCCTCCTGCTAGATGCCTGCATTCATCCCAACTCACCTTAGGCTCACAGTCACCTTGGAAGTGGGTTTTCTGTTTTTTTAATTCCCCTTCCGCATGAGGAAACTGAGGCCCAGAGATGCTAGAGGTTTGCAGAAAATAGATGGCACCCTCAAAAGGGATGATTAAAGAAGGTTTAGGGAAGGGGCTACTTAACAGGTATGGCCATAAACGGACAGGTGTTTACATTATCTCATCCAATACCCACACTAAACTTTCAGAGTGGTTACTTTACCCTCATGTTAAAGTTAAGAAACTGAAGTTTAAAGAGGTTAAGCGGTTGTCAAGGTTGGCCAACTGGCAAGGGGCTATCACAGAACGGAGCCAAGTACTGATCTGATACTTCTGATTTCAAGGTGCTTTGCTGTCTGCCCCATTTGGGAGAGAAAAAGCTTTCATAGATGTTATACTAGGATGGTGAAGAGCCCCTAGGCTAGCAACAACAGGAAGCCATCATCATCCCTAGGGCCAAAGGGACAGAAGGAGTGAGCAGCTATCAGACCTGTGAGAGCCATGGTGAGCAAGGCTGCCTAATACCTTTTCCTCTTCCGCTCTTGTTCCTTTGTCTCCAGTCAGTCCCTCCACTGGCCAAACTTAACCAGAACAGAGATCAAGGGATCCCATTTGGCCCTTTCCACAATGGTTAACTTCAATCTTCCTCCCAGGCAAACAGGCAAGGCAGAGGGTGTACCAATTGTGTGTGGTAGAAACACAACCACCAGGCTGGTAAGTGGTGAAGACTAAGCAAGACTAGATTTTCTCATTCCAAGTGTAGGCTGTTTGGATTACATAAAAGATGCATTGCTATTTGCTGACTCTTCTCAGCTCCTAAGAAACAAATGCACACAAGTGATCTGGTCCACAGCTCCTCTGATAACAGCAACCCCCGGTACATCATTTCTTTTGACAGGCAACTGGTCAGTCTCTGCTTGACTTTCTCTGCTAGAGAGCTCACTGCATTTTGGGGCAGCCTGCTCCATTTGCAGACAGAAATACTTATAAAAAGCATGACCCCTAAAGAACCCAAATGCACCTCCCTATAACTTTCATCTGGGGAACAACTTCTGCCCCTGGAGAAACATAAAATAAGTTGGATTCTGTTTCTAAAGTCTTTTTCTCAGCATTACAAAAGATGTATGATCTGAACACCACTTCCTCCTCTGGCCATGCCTTCTGTGCTGATGGCCCTGGTGTGTGTGTGTCCCCACCATAAAGGAAGGTCTCCTCGATGGGAACCCCAGTTGGAGGACATGGCGAACATTCTGTTTCGAGTCCAGCCCAGAGGAGTCATTCATTCAGTGAACCATACGGAACTCTATTGCCAGGCACCGGGACAGACCAACGACTTAGAACCCACAAGATCCCTGCCCTCATGGAACTGACAGTCTCCAGGGAAAGACACACGTAGGCAAGCAATTACAGTGTGGTGAGTTAAGATGACACCTCAGGACGAACAAGATTCTATCGAAGGGTACAGTCTGCCTCCTCATGTCAGTGTGGGGGCCCAGATAAAAGGAAAAGGATAAAAGCAGAAGCACGTGATCTCCTACCAGGCAGTCTCAGCCCATGCTTATTAGACCAGCAAAGTGGGAGCACTAGAAATAATTTTCCAAACAAATTGGCATTCCAGAAATTGAAAAAGGAAACAATATTCAACAGAAAAAAAAGCATTCCTTTCTATATCTCCTTATTCTTACTTTATGACTTTTGTTTTGTTTTGCTTTGATTCACACCTTGGGGGCACCATCACCTTCCACTGAATGTAGGGCTGATGGCCAGTACTTTGTCAACATTTTCACATCTCTGCAGTATCCTCATTTCAGAGATAAAGCAACTCAGATGCAACGATGAAAGTGTAGATGTAAGTGTCCAGGGTGTGAACTAAGTGTCCAGAGTAACACGGTTAGAATGTAAATGATGCATCCAGGGTGACATGGCTAGAATGTAATTGATGTGTAAAGGATGGGTGGCATGGCACGAATATGGAACACATAGGACTCAAACCCAAGTCTGTCTGGCTGGAGACCTTGCACAGTTTTTCCTCTGTCCTAAGCTGCTGCCCTAGCCCAAGAGACATACCCATGGCTATAACACAGACAATTATTCCACGTCTCCTATTCCAGTACCTTGGGCATCTTGAGCCATAGGAAACAGAAAAATCTGTTCCTTGGGACTTTGGTGGGGTTGAAGCAGTGAACTCCCCATTATGGCAGCAATCCATGAACCATTTTCTAACCCTTTCCCAGAGCCCTACCTTCAACCCACAAACATTTTTCCAGGAAATGACAACCACTCCTACCTGCAACTCAGGCTGTGCCCAGCCCAGGCCCAGAATCTCGGAGACAGGATAGGATCACTGTGTGGAGTTGTGTAGCTGTACCACAGGTGCCTGGCTAAGGGGCAAAGTGGGGCACAAACCCAGCCCTCTCCATTCACACACCTTGGTGCAGGTCTGTGTTTGGGGAGGGCCCATGTTTCTAATGTGCATAAAGGCCGTGATAAGGGGTCTTGGTATTAGGCTGGGGGATTGCTTTCAGTTCTGTTCCTGTTTGGGCTCCTAGACCAGAAAAAGCTCCTTTCACTGGGAAGCAGAAAATCAGGTCACAGGTATGGCTGGCAAATCCCCAGGACCCTAACCACACTGGCTCTGTGGTTGGAACATCAGCATCTCCATCCCACAACCTTTGGGTTTCTTCTTCCATAGCTGAGCACGTGTGGAAGAGAAAGTGCTGACCTGCAGGCTGCCCCATCCTGAGAAGAGCCCTGGGGAGTTTTCTCAGACATTTCACAGCAATGGTATGAAAATAAACCTTGGTGTGCTTGCAAATTCCAGAGAAGGAGAAAGCAGGGCTGCTCAGAAGAAAACTGACTGACAGCACATGCGAGGGAAGTGGGTTCCTACCGCAGCCAGTGCTGCCCTCCATTAGCTGGGCTACAATGGCTGAGGAGTAGAAAGTGAATGCTTCAAGCTCGGCTTCCTGTCGGCGAGGTGCAGGAGGCTGGGCAGATGCTGTCAATTTTCCCTCATGCTCCCTGGACAGGGGTTTTTACTCAGCCTAAGTGAGTAAGAAGGCATGAAGTGGGCATTCCGAGGTCGCTGGAATCATGTCCCTGGGAGTAACTGGAAGCACGCTGGGAGGCGTCTGGGGATGGAGGCTAATATCCATCCTGGTTGGGCACCATCTGCATGTCTATTGTGAAGCACTCGAAATGCTTATTACAGGGTTTGGAATTGATTTGATCAGGGCCAGAGAGCAGCATGGTCCAGTCATGCATGTGTGTGCATGCACACGTGTGTGTGTTAGAGCTTGCTTCCTGGCCATGTGGATTGGCTCAGCAGGGTCCTGATGGAAGGCAGGGGAGATGGTCAGTAAGACCGATGATCACTTGTGAGGGGGCAAAGGCCTCAACCAAGGCAGTGCCAAAGAGGCAGAGAAGGATATGCGCTAGAGAGAATCCCAGTTGGAACCAGGGGCTCTGGTTCTGTGCCAGGTTGCCTGTTGAGGTGAATGAGAGGGAGGGATCCAGGATAGCTCCCAGATCTAGGGTTTGGTGACTGGGTGTTTCAGGCCCTTACTGCCTCTATGCTCTGCAGAGAACAGGAATGCAGTCTTTCCTTTGATTTCTTTTGTACCCACCCCTATGCTCCACCACCTGCCTAGGACCAACCAGGTGGCCACTGCTAAGCATGACAAAGGAGACATGATGGTCGGTCAGCTCAAGAGAGACTGAATCGTGATTCTGGGCATGGTGGGGTTTTAAAAACACATGCACGCACACACACACACACACGAGCCAACAGGTGTGGTTATGACAACATTGGAACAATGCTATGACAGGAAAGAGGACTTGGCCTGAACAGACCCAAAGAGATAACTTCAGATCACTTCCCTAAAAAGATGTCAGAAATGAAGAAAGCACAGCAGCTAGGTTGTGCCTAAGTAAAAACACTGAAATGACTCAAGCTAAGAAACAGCCCCAAAAGAGTGTTGGCCCCCAGTGCCAAGGCACATTTCAAAACTGTGGTATGTGACCAGTATGTTAAATCAGTCTGGGTTTTTCTGGACTTCATTCCATATTTGATGGAACAGGAGAAAATGCAAGGGTGATAAAGAGGTCTTCTTTGTAGTAACTTTACACAAATGTTCGACATTAAACACTCAATTTCTCCAGGAAGTTTCTTTTGGATGCTTTTGACTGAAAGCAACCAAGCTTGCAAATTGTCCACACTTCACCCTCGCCATCCCCTTCCCTCAGCACAGAGCATTTAAGGATCTTTCCATAACAAGTCTGCCAACTGCTGGCAAAGTCTCGCCTCACAAATTCGAAAATAGCTAGCCAGTTCACATTCACGGTTGTCACTGCCCTCTACCGTCCACAGTAAACTTTTTCAACCAACTTCACCAATGCAGGACCTTTCAGTTCAGAGACACAGACTGAGGATTCTGGTGTAACTATGTCCTGAGGGGGCATCCTAATCCATGTAACCTCACAAGCTGCAACAGCAACTTTCCGGAGGAACTACGTAGGCCAAACCCTATACAAGATGGCTTTTCTTTTTTCTCAGTGCTGCCTGACTTTCAGGAAAAGAAAGCAAAACCTCAGCCCCAAGGGTGGTTTTCACAGGGGGATATTTACTTTTCTTGCAAGCCCCACTGCAGTGCTACCTCCTGGGGATGTTTTCTCCGAGGCCCGAGGGGAAGTATTTATTCTTTGCCCCCACTGCATTTTACCTGTCCCTCCCGTCTGCCCCTTCTTACGTTCTCCATGTTATTGGAGCTCAAGTCTTAGCTTGGAGTGGCTGGAGCAAGGGGCCATGACAGGAGGCATGAGCCTGGGACAAAGCTGTGGCTTGAACAGATGCTAAGCAGATCCAGGCTGGCATTTAAAGCTATGGCTTGAACAGATGCTAAGCAGATCCAGGCTGGCATTTTCCTCCTCCTCTCCCTTTGGGGCTCCCACTGTCCTGCACCTGGCTCCTTCAGGTCAGTGGGCACACGCTGTTACCCTGTCTCAAGAGCTCCTGAAAGGCCCTTGCCCAGCACCCTCCATAACCCACCTGTTGAACAAAGAAAGCACCATGGAATCCTGAGCCCTGCTTACTTTTACTCCCATTTCTCAAGCGTCCCTATTTTCTTCAAGGCTGGGCCACATATGAGCCTGGCACTGGTGGTACCTCTCTGCTTCCTAAGTAAAGAAGAACCACCCTTTTCCCATGTTGGGAGAAGTGAGACAATAAAACATCCTTAATTTGGCCAAGCTAACTGAGTTTCACCAGATAAAATCAGAATAGAAAATAGTAAAATAGTATTATCTTTTTGCATACCTGGAACTATGATTGAGTACATTTGTTCCTGCTCTACTTACAACCAAGAAAGTCTTGACTAGAAGGCAAAGGTAAAAAAAAAGAATCAGAGCATCAAGTCAGCCAAGGGTGACATTAAGAAAGAGGAGCTGGTTGGACAGAGTTTGGGGAGAATGACCAGTGAGAACAGGTTATTTCATGTGGGTTATCAAGAGGCTTCTGGGAAAACAATTTCAACACCTTTAGGGCAAAAGCAAGGCTGTAAGGGGCTAAGAACAGATGAATGGTGAAGAAGGAGGTTCCCACAGACACGTCTGGCAGGGCCAGGTGGGAGGGGAGCTTTGGTGGGTTGGCCTGACAGGGATTCTCCAAGATCAGCAAGTCAGGTGTCTATATGAAGGCCCGAGAAGGAGTCAACAAGGAGGATGAGACAAGAAGGGAGGGTCATGGGAGTCCAGGGACGTGCAGGGAGATGAAGAAGGTGCAGGGTTTGGCCCTGGAAGGAGGAGGCTTTGCCCCTGCTAGGAGCCGGAAATGGAGGAGGGCATTGAGATAGAAACACTCATGAACAGGAAGAGAATCACCAGGAGGGTCCTGGTGTCTCTGGTTGTTGGAAGGCAAGGTGATCTGCCCGGAGTTAGAGGAAGAAGGCAGGCAGGGCATTTAGGAGACCAAACATAATCAAGGGCTTCAGGCAAGAACTGGCCCAAGAAACTGCCAAGCCACTGCAAAGGGTGGCAGGGTTGCGTTGCTCCTGCAGCTGCTGACAATCACAGTGATAGCTACTGCAGACCACATTTACCGGGGCCGACTCAGTCTGCTATCATAGTAGAGTGCTTCATATGCAGTAGCTCCATGCAGAATCTGCAGAATAATTCTATGATTCTGGGCCAGTAGTTCTGTCATTCTCCCCATTTTACAGATGAAGCAACTGAGGCTTAGAAAGAGTAGGTGACTTGCCCAGTTGGGAGCTGGGATTGGAATCCAAGTCATCATCTAATTAAACTAAAGAGCTTCTGCACAGAAAAACAAACAAACACAACAACAACAAAACTATCACTAAACAGATAACCTACAGAATGGGAGAAAATATTTGCCAACTATGCATTTGACAAAGAAATAATATCCAGAATCCACAAGGAATTTAAATTAATCAATGAGAAAACAACAAATCCCATTAAAAAGTGGGCAAAAGGCATGAACAAGATACTTCTCAAAAGAAGTCATAGAAGCAGCCAACAAACAGATGAAAAAAATACTCATTGCTAATCACCAGAGAAATGCAAATCAAAACCACAATGAGATACCATCTCACACCAGTTACAATGGCTATTATTAAAAAGTCAAAAAATAACAGATGTTGGCGAGGTTGCAGAGAAAAGAGAATGCTTACACAGTGATGATGGGAATGTAAATTTGTTCAGCCACTGTGGAAAACAGTCTGGAGATTTCTCAAGGAACTAAAAACAGAATTACCAGTCAATCCAGCAATCCCATTACTGCATTACTGGGTATATACTCAAAGGAAAATAAATTGTTCTACCAAAAAGACGCTTGGACTTGCAGGTTCATTGCAACACTATTCATAATAGCAAAGACAAGGAATAAACCCAGGTGCTCATCAATGGTGGGCTGAATAAAGAAAATGTGGGCTGGGCACGGTGGCTCACACCTGTAATCCCAGCACTTTGGGAGGCCAAAGCAGGGGATTTGCCTGATTCCAGGAGTTTGAGACCAGCCTGGGAAACACGGCAAAACCCCATCTCTGCTAAAAATACAAGAAATCAGCTGGGCGTGGTGGTGCGTGCCTATAGTCCCAGCTACTCGGGAGGCTGAGGTGGGAGAATCACCTGAGCTCAGGAAGTTAAGGCTGTAATGAGCCCAGATAGTGCCACTGCACTCCAGCCTAGGTGATGGAGTGAGATTCTGTTTCAAAAAAAAAAGAGAAGAAGAAAATGTGGTATATAAACGCCACAAAATATGCAGCCATTAAAAAGAACAAAACCATGTCCTTTGCAGCAACATGGATGCAGCTGGAATCCATTATCCTAAGTGAATTAATGCCGAATCAAAAAACCAAATACCATGTGTTCTCACCTGTAAGTGGGAACTAAACATTGGGTACTCACAGACATAAAGATGGGAATGATAGACACTGGGGGGACTACTAGAGAAGGAGGGTGAGAGGGAGGCAAGGGTTGAAAAACTACCTGTTGGGAACTATGTTCACTCCTTGGGTGATGGATTCAACTGAAGTCCAAGCCTCAGCATCATGCAATATATCCATGTAACAAACCTGCATATGTACCCCCTGAATCTAAAATTTAAAAAAAATTCCAGGTCATTGGCCCCCTGAGGCATCTTGCATGGACTCGTCTGTCCAGCTCTGTGACTACTGGCCCAGGAGCAGGGTAGAGGCTGAGGACTCAGAGGGTGGTGTTGCCTGGAAAGAAGTTTACTTTGTGGGGCCCAGATGGGAACTCCCAAATCCAAGGGGCTCAGGGACAGCAACAGAGGGCAGAGCCAGGCAAGTTCTGAGAGTGCCAGCAGGCGGTGGTGACCACCTGGAGGCTTCAGAATTCCGGGGAGGCTACCAAGAAGGGATGTCAGCAGATGAAGAGGAGGTGGTAGGGTTGGAAACAGGTCCCCCAACCGAGTGCTGAACCAGGGAAAATGGTGGATGCTGGTGCCACTGACTATGATGGCGAGACATGGGGACAGTTTTCCAGATGCCAGCCTCATCTCACACCCTTGCATGCTACAGTCCTCCCGACACACTGGCCATGGCTTCCACATGCTTGCATTTGCTTGGACATCCTTTTGTCCAAATGCCTTTGTGTTGGTTTCTTGGCCTTGTATATCCTTGAGATTAAATGCAGAGGAGGTATGACCTGTTCAAGGTCATGCTCACTGTGCTGGAAGTTGAACCCAGTGTCTGGCCTGTAGCTTGACTTCATTTAATCTTTACAGCAACCTTAGAGGGAGGTGAAGAGAGGAAGTGACTTGTTCAAGGTTGCACAGGCAGGAAGTGGTGGGGTCAAGGTCTGCTAACATGTATGGAACACAGGAGTGATGACTCCAGCAGAGACCTTGGGCTCCTCAGGCCCTGGGCAGGGAGGAATGCTTCCACAGCTGGGCAGCAGGGAAATCATGTGTCTTTGAGGTGCCTACACCCGGGCCACCTGTCCCATTCCCTAGAGCTGTCAAGAGGCTCAGCCTCACTTCCTCCACCCCTGGCTGCAGTAGGACCAAGAAACCAGGCACAAGCAGCTGCTGCAACAGGGAGCAACACGGGAGGGCCCAGCAGAGCTCCATTTGGCTGGGTTCCATGCTCAGGGGCAAGAAAAGAGGAACAGAAACTGGAGCACCTTGCACTGAAGGGAGGAGAGTGTCATGATCATCACTCATTCTTTTGTTTCTCACAAATCAGGAGGGAAATGAGAAGGAGGAACATGGGAGGGAGACAGTGATGGGGACCTACAGTCTCCTCTGTTCTTAATCCTGCAGGGATTTCCAGCTACAGGGAGAGCCGGCAGGGAGAAAAGAGCTCCAAATAAAATTGCCAGCTCTGGACCCAAGCAAGCGCATGTGGATTCCAGGAGAGGGAAACAGTGGAGTACATACTTGACGTTGGTGTTGGTGCAGATGATGTACTCAATCTCATCAGAATAGGGATTCTGGAATGTGAAGCTGCTGGTGCGGATCAACATCCACTCCCGGTTCTTGGTGCGAAATCGATACATGACCGACAGTACTTGGCCTTTCAGCTTAACCACCTGAGAAAACATTTGGAGAAGGAAGTCAGCAGGAGGAAGGATGGTGCCAAATGGGAGGAGGGAGAGGCTGCAGGCAGTGGGGTTGTGGCGGGGGACAGCAGGATCTCAGAATAGAGGCATTGTGGCTAAAAGACAGTAAGAGAGGGAGAGCAGTTTTGCAATGGGAATTCCTCCGCCTACCTCCTGGTGAAATGGGGTGCTGCATTTGGGTCATTCTGTACCCACAGTATGAGAAAGCAACCATTCAATGCCTGCTTTATAGTAGGACTTCTAATTTAGCTTTTACAAATCAGATCATGAAAACTCTGCAAGCCAGAGCATTTTTCTTTTTGCCTTGGTTGCTAGGGTACTCTGGATTTGGTGCTCTCCACTCACCCTCAAGTTATCTCACTCAGGTATGTAGCTACATTGTATTCACGGATTTACTTCTTGCTACCACAACATACGAGATGCTTAACCTCTGCTTAACATTGTAAAATGGAATCAATAGACTCTCTGATAGGAGACATAATGAAATGGTCACTTTCTATGGATTATTTATTTATTTATAAGTTTCTATGTATTACACTTTGATGTTGTAATATGATTTCAAACGTATTGCTTCAGAAACAGCCTCACGAGAGTTTGGTAAGATGAGTTTTATTATTTATAGCTGATAATACTGAGACTCAGGGAAATTAAATAAGTCATCCAAGATCAGATAACTTTGGTGGAAAAGCTGGGACAGGAAGCAAGATCTTACTTCCGCATCACAAGATTGTCCCTCTGGCTACACAGATCTCCCCTTTTTCTATTGAAAATATGCTCCAGCCTGGCCATCATGGCGAAACCCCGTCTCTACTAAAAATATGAAAACTAGCCACGCCCCATGCCTGTAATCCCAGCTACTTGGGAGGCTAAGGCATGAGAATCGCTTGAACCCAGGAGGCAGAGGTTACAGTGAGCAGACATCGTGCCACTGCTGGCCCCTGCCACAACCCCACTGCCTGCAGTCTCCTTATCCAAGGGGGCTACAATCCAAAACCCCCAGTGGATGCCTGAAATTGTGAATAGTACGAAATCCTATAGATGCTATGCTGTTTCCTACATATACATACCTATGATAAAGTTTACAAATTAGAAACAGTAAGAGATTAACAACAACTCATAATAAAATAGAACAATTATACCAATATGCCAGCATCACTATTCTTGCACTTGTTTGGCAGCGAACACGGTGTGGAAACACTGGCCAAAGGAAGGAATCACGTCCTAAGCTGGACAGAGGGGGAAGGCACAAGATTTCATCATGCTACTCAGAACAGCACACAATATAAAACTGATGAGTTATTTCTGGAATTTTCCATTTAATAGTTTTGGACTGTGGTTGACTGCTGGTAACTGCAATTGTTGAAAGCAACATGGCAGGTAAGGGGGCTGCTCTGTACATCATAGGTACATGCAGCAAACCAGACACCAGAATACGCATGCATATGTGCAGAAGGTAGCATTCGGGTGCGGTTCTCATGGTTGAAGCACAAATGGAAGAAGGGATATAAATGACTGGTGGGACTAGGCCTGGGTGTGATTACACCCCCAGCACAAAATATGGCGAGCAGGAGTTCTCCCCTCCACAGGCATGTGCAGACCCCAGATTAGGGCTGGCAAATCTCTGGGCCATGGTAGTCGGGCTTGCTGACTGAGAGATTAGAATGACCACAGATTAGAATGGGGATTTGGTCCCTGCGATCAGGGAAGGCCTGACTCACCCATTCCTCACACCCACCAACTTGTGGTCTATTCTTCGGTGGTGTCTGTCATCTTGGCCAGACTGCACTCAGCATGGGGACAGGGACGTCTTGGTCACCTGTGTCTACTCCATGTCTACCCTCAAGCCCTACAAGGAGCAGGCTCTCAGAGCACACTTCCCACAGGGACTCAATGGTGTGCTGGCCCCATGGCTGGGGATAGCCATCCCTCTTCCACACTGTCCCCGGGGGAAGCCAGACAAGATCTGGGCCTGCGGATGTCAGGTAAGGCTCCCTGCTGGGAAATCCCTGAGTGATAAATAAACGAAACCAAGAGCTCTGGGAGGGTGGGCGGCTGTCCCTGACACCACAGGGGAGGAGGCTGAGCTGTGCAGTAAGTAAGGCCGGGCACGTCTGCGGCCCCAACAGCAACCTGGCTCTTTCCTCGCGGGGCTGGAGGTCAAGGCCATGTGCCTCTCAGGTCAGCATCCAACGGGGACTTCTCTGTGTCTGCTCCAAAAACAGGGGACATAGGGAGTCACTGTCCACATTTTGAAACCCACATCTTCTGCAGTCTGAGGAAGCACAGGAAGGGCGGTCCCTTTTTTTGTTTGTTTCTTCTAACTAGAATGCCTGAGATAGTGTGAAATTTGTTAGCTCCATGCAACTAGCACACAGAAGGCACCACCTTAGGAGCTATGTAAAGGGAAGCTCAGCCTTAGGAGCTGTGGAAAGAGAACAGAAGAAGGGAGCCGGCAGTTCTGCACCCTCCTGGTTCCAAGTTATAGGCTAAGCACCTTACATGTTAGCTCAAGCAGTCCTCACAACAGCATTTCGTGAACCTGGAAACTGAGCCTCAAAGGAGTTGAATACCTTGCCTAAAGCCTTATGACCTTAAGCCTATATCTACCTGGCTCCAAAGCCCTTTACATAAATTCCTATTGCCAATGCACATTCTCTGTCCCCAAAGAGCCTCTCAGCCAGGAAGGATCAGTGTGTAGATAACTGTAACCCAGAGAGAGTATGCTTGATGCCACTACAGAAACACAGATGAAATGCCATGGGGTTACCAGGAGGGTGAGGAGAGATGGCCTGCGGTCAGCATCTGAAGACAGCTCCTGGAGAGAAATGGGGTTTCTCTCCAGTTGGAAGAGGGTAAAGTGTTGGCAAGTGAGGATGTGTGGGGAGGGCTCTCCTGGCAGAAGGTACAGCATGGGCAAATGTTGGGAGGCTGGGAAACCTGACATGTGATGGGGGATTGGCTATGCATGGTGCAGGCGCCATGGTCCAGGCCCTCAGACCAGGGCGACGCACGTGGCTGTGCTTAACTCAGGTGCAATGCAGGAGATGGCCAAGGCCAAGCATAAAACCTGGCTTAGCCTGGCTCTTCATGGAAACAGCCCCCTTCATCATCCTCCTAATCATGGAAGGTGCCTGAGTGGAAAGGAGACAGGCGAGATGGGAGCCTGCTTTCACTTTCACGGAGTTCAGCTCTTTTTGACTTATAGGTAAACTGTATTCGGAGAGGGAAACCAAGAGCAGACGCAAGTTTCCTGGTCCCTGGCTGGCTCCCTGTCACCCCCCTCAAACTCAAATTCCTCACAAACAGTCATGTTCTAAGGGCCTCCTGTCCAGACTATTCAAGTACTTTTGTTTAAATCCAGAGTTCAAGAGCTGGCTCTTAGCTGACGTAGCCACCTCCCTGCTTCTGCAAGAAGAAGCCACTTCCCTTTATCAACATTTGACCCCCACCTCAGCTATCAGTGGGGAGACCAAAGAACACAAGCACGGGGCCAAGGCATGGTGTGCTCCAGCATGTCCCTGCAGCTGCTTGGCCGCTGCCCACTGTGCCCTGTGGCCGGGGCTGGAGCTGGGGCTGCCGGCATTACTGTCTCGGCCTCCCCTCCTGCTGGAGGAATGTGGTGGCTGCTCACCGAGTGAGAATTACTTAAGCTGGATATCAGGGTGGGATCAGATGTTAAATTCCTTCTTTGTCTTTTCAAAACCCACCGGGTTCTGACAGTGTCAGCAGTCTGAAGCCTTGGGTGTGCTGTTGGATGGAGAGGCCTGTGTGTGGAGTATGGTGTTGTGATTGGATGCATTGGAGGCAGGCAGGCCTGGGCTCTGCGACCTGGGGCAGGCAACTGCACCTCCCAGTGTCTACTGTGAAAAAAATGAGGAAGACAACACTTACTGTGTAGGTTTGAGGATTACATAAGATAATGAAATGGGTCTGGCCAGTTACTGGGCACAGAATGGAGGCCCCCATCACTGTTAAAGCTCCATTTCCATTAACCCAGAAAAATGAAGCCCACCCAACCCAAACCTGACTATGCTAAATGATGCAAAGTTTATCATAATTTCCACATAGTTAGCAAACATATGGCATAAAAAGGCATCCTCTTACAATGTTTAACCATTCCAATTCCACATTTTTCCAAAATGAAAATCAATTGCTATGGGTTTTGATCCATTTAGATTGCTTTGTTAAGAGCCACCCTTGTACAGGGCTCTACACTCAGTGGTGAAGATGACGATCAAATGCACAGATGAAGGCTGGGCACAGTGGCTCATGCCTGTAATCCTAGCACTTTGGGAGGCCGAGGCAGGCGGATCACTTGGGGTCGGGAGTTTGAGACCAGCCTGGCCAACATGGTGAAACCCCATCTCCACTAAAAATACAAAACCTAGCCAGGCATGATGGCACATGCCTGTAGTCTCGGCTACTCGGGAGGCTGAGTCACGAGTATCACTTGAACCCAGAAGGTGGAGGTTGCAGTGAGCTGAGATTGTGCCACTGCACTCCAGCCTGGGTGACAGAGTAAGACCCCATCTCAAAAAAAAAAAAAAAAAAAAAAAAGCACAGACGTAACGAAGTCTGCCCATAGGGAGGTCAGGTTCTGGTAAGGAAGACAAAAAAATAATCCCCCAAACAAGCCAATGGACAAATAAATAAAACTGAAATAGCTGCTGTGAAGGAAAACAAGGGACTTAGAAAGAGGCTGGGGTGACTTTCCTAGGTAGAGTGACCACTGAGGGCATCCCTGAGACAACATGAGTGGAAAGCTGAAGGATAAGATGTCAGTCACGTGAAGAGTGAAGGAAAGGCATTCCCTCAGGGGAACAGCACGTGCAAAGGCCCTGAGGTGGGGAAAAGCATGTTCAAGGAACCAGAAGAAGGCCAGCATAACTCAAGAGTAGTGTCCACATGAGGATGAGACGGGGCCAGGTATATAGATAGCATGAAGCTATTTATGTCTTCAGAATGGCTTGGAGTAAAGTAAGAGTAAAAGTACAGAGACCAGCAAGAAAATGACTGCAATGGTCAGAATGGGAGATGGGGTGACCTAGTTCAGGGGGAAAGGAAAGAAGAGAGAAAGGAGGGGCTGAATGTATGGAGTTGGACTGAGGGAAGAGCTAAGGATGTTTCTTGGTTTCTGGCCTGGGCAAACAGGTGGATGGTGACGTGAGGAGAACTGGGGGCTGGGAAAGGAGAATCAGGCATTCTGCATTTGAGGGCTGTGGGGCACTGATGTGGCAGTGTGGCATAGCTGCTGGTTGTTACATAGGTGTTTAGCCCGGTACCCAATAGTTATATTTCCCTCCTCCCACTGTCCACCCTCAAGTAGACCCCAGTGGGCTACTACCCCAGCGGGGTAAAAGCAAGTGTGGAGCAGGATGGACAGTCTGGGCTGGAGTCGTCCCATGGGTAGGATTATCCAGGGAGACATCACAGGGAGGAGAGAAGGCAGCCAAGGGGAGGGGGGCCTGGGGCATCATCCATGGTGGCTTGTAGAAGAAGGCAGAAGAGGAGAAACCAGCAGAGGAGGCCAGAAATGGGAAGAAAGCCAGGAGTAGGTGATGTTCTGAAAGGAACGAGGAGAGTGTGCAGGAAGGAGTGGGGGTTAAGAGTTCTATCCACATACGTGGCATAAATTTGGAGTCCTATGTCTATTTGCGCAAACATAGCAATGCCTTCAATAGGAAGGTTCGGTGGTCAGAGAGGCCCCACTCTTAGATACTTGAAAGGCAGAATGTCAGGCACATGTTTTCTCAGAGGCATGACAAACTATTATTCCCTCTTGAAAAGTAACTCAAGGGCCTCTTTCCTTGAATAGAACACTGCCTGCTCTATTCTTTCCTAGGGCTGAAGCAAGATATGAGAGCCCTGTGGAGAGAGGAGGTGTGTTCTCTCTCTCACCTCAGCTGAACCTGGGTTCAGGAAGCTGCGACTCCTCCATGTGAATCCCAGTTCTCTCATTCATCGCCTGTGTGGCAGGGAGGTACCAAGCCTCACTACACTCACCTGTAACGTGAAGATGATGATGCCTACCTCCTCCGACTACTGTGCAGATTCAATAGTGCATCGGACAAGGCTTCCCATATGTTTGGCACACAGTAGGTGCTCAATACACAGCAGCTAACAGTCACGATGTGCATGACACTGTTACTAGGGTGGCCACCCTCTCGGGCTCCCGGGTCACCCTAAATCCCTCTCTCCTCACCATGTCTATCCAAAGCATCGGCACTCGTCAAACAACTGTCTCCTCAAGTTGCCACCTATTTTAAATTTCCACTGCCCCTGCCCACATTCTGGCCACATCACCTCCTACTTGGACAATTTTAAAAGCCTCTTGTCTTTGTTTCCAGTTATTTCCCCCATCTGTCTCTTCTGCATACCTGGGCTACTAAAGTGGTTTTTTGAAACACTGCTCTGCCTAAAATCCTCAAAGTCATCCTCGCTTACCTTTCTTTTTACTGTATGTATGTATGTATGTATGTATGTATGTATGTATGTATGTGAGACAGAGTCTTGCTCTTGTTGCCCAGGCTGGAGTACAATGGCACGATCTTGGCTCACTGCAACCTCTGCCTCCCGGGTTCAAGCGATTCTCTTGCCTCAGTCTCCAGAGTAGCTGGGATTACAGGCACCTGCCCCCACACCCGGCTAATTTTTGTATTTTTAGTAGAGATGGAGTTTTGCCATGTTGGCTAGGCTGGTCTTGAACTCCTGACCTCATGAGCGGCCCACCTTGGCCTCCCAAAGTGCTGGATTATGGGCATGAGCCACCCTGCCCGGCCGCTTACCTTTTTATTGGTTGATTGATTGATTGAGACAGAGTCTCACTCTGTCACCCAGACCGAAGTGCAGTGGTGCAATCTTCGCACACTGCAACCTCTACCTCCCAGGTTCAAGCTATTCCCCTGCCTCCCAAGTAGCTGGGACTACAGGTGCGTGCCACCATGCCTGGCTAATTTTTGTATTTTTAGTAGAGGCAAGGTTTTGCCACATTGGCCAGGCTGGTCTTGAATTCCTGGCCTCAAGTGATCTGCCCACCTTGGCCTCCCAAAGTGCTGGGATTATAGGAATGAGCCACCGCACCTGGTCTTCATTTACCTTTAAATGACTGAGGAGAGAATCTATGTTCTTTAGCATGGGTTAAGAGGCCTTTCATAACGTGGCTGTACCAGGCTCATTTATCACCACTGCCCACCTCCTCCAAGTCAGCCAGTGCCACTCCAGCCACTAGCAACTGCTTAGGATTCTCCCTTTTGTAACTCTAGGGCTGCCCCTTCAGTCTAGAATGTTCACTTATTTATTCTATGCTCGTCCTTTAAGACCCATCCCAGTTGTTCTCTCCCCTGGAACAATTCCTCCCTCTTCCCCATGCAGTTATCCTCTCCAGCCTCTGTGCTCTGCAATCTTTTTCTTCATGACCCGTTAGAGTTCTTATCCTATTACATAGTACTTATTTACTGATGCGTGTCTGTCTTCCCTACTAGACTGTGAGCGACTTCCTAGCAGGGGCCCTGAGTGAGGCCACAGGTAGCACCTTGCAGCCTGCCTGGCATATAGTAGGACTAATGTCCTGCCAGCCACATCCACAGGTGCCCAGACTATGCACCAGCTTTAAGTGGGCACTGGCAGTATGTACCTGCTGGAAGCTCTCACGCAGATGGCTCTGATCCTCAGGGTGGCAGAATTCCAAAATGTCCTTTCCCAGAAGATCCTAAATAAAAGAGACAAGCTTTAGTAATCCCAGATCCATTTGTAATTATTTGCATACTTACTGTGAGACAACTGTTCATTTCCATCTCCTTTAACATCTCCTTTAACTCATCTCCTTTAGCCTGTCCCACCCAAGATTTGAAAAAAAAGTGAATGCAAAATTTCCCTGGGAGCCATCAAGGAACTGGCTTCTTGGTATTCATTCTAAGTTCCTTTGGCATGATCAATATCAATTTCTAATTTTGCTAAGGCACAATCAGTAGCTTCAGAATGCAATTTTATTTTTGTTTGTCTTGGAGAGGCAAACTGCAATAAACATATTTTAATAACATAAAAAGAAAGCAAAATAATAGCCTGAGGACAGATGTGTTGCTTATGAAAACTGGAATTGTTTAAATGTGGAAATTGTAGCTCTCCTGTGGCTAAAGAAATGAGGTTATCATAAAATAACTGTACTTGTTAAAAGCCTGTTTACTATCTACCATCATTAGTCTATGCTACATTCAAAGGACATAGCATTAGTCCAAAAAAAAGTGTGTTTCACAATGAAACTGATCAGAATAAGATAAACTGTTTACAGAAAACTTCAAAAGTGTTGTAGTAAAGTGGTCCAGTTAAAAGTGTATTTTAAAAATTTATTTTATGTTTTTTATTTTTCGAGATGGAGTTTCACTCTTGTGCCCCAGGCTGGAGTGCAATGGCGTGATCTTGGCTCATTGCAACCTCTGCCTCCCGGGTTCAAGCAATTCTCCTGCCTCAGCCTCCTGAGTAGCTGGGATTACAGGCACCTGCCACCATGCACAGCTAATTTTTGTATTTTTAGTACAGACAGGGTTTCACCTGTTGGTCAGGCTGGTCTCTAACTCCTGACCTCAAGTGATCCACCCGCCTCAGCCTCCCAAAGTGCTGGGATTACAGGCATGAGCCACCATGCCTGGTCAGAAAGTGTTTTAAACAGCAAAAGATTTAAACTAACTCACTGATCACAATCCAAATCGGCAAATGGCCTAAGTGAATGCTGACACTGGCAGTGGAGGGGAAGTCCTATCTGCGTGCCAAGGAGCAACTGGATGCCCATGGGAGGTGCCACTGGATAAATGGGTCTGGCTGCCATCAGAGGTTGGGGTGAACCTGGAAACAAATCCATTTCTCCCTTTATTCCATCCAAGAATCCCGAGGTTTACATAAATCTAGACATGCAGAATCATATGCAGGGTCTTAATAGTTCTAGTTTGAACTGCTTCTAATCCTAAAATACACATGCCATTAAAATACTCATATATACATATCTCAAAACTTTGTTCCTCAGAATAAACATCTTTTTTCTTTATAAAAAAGCTTTTTTATTTTTAAATAAATTTAAATCTACAAAGAGTTGATATACAACACACTGCTATATATCCTTTATGTATATTCAATAATTATCAATATATTGCCACATTTGCATTTTTCTTTCTTCATATATATGTATAGGTTCATACATAAGCATGTATATACTTAATTTCTTACTGAACCATTTGAAATTAAGTTGTAGACATCATGGACTTCTCCTCAAAGTATTTTAGCATGTATCTCATAAAAATGAGATTATCTTACAGAATGACAATGTGCTATCATGTGCTATACCAAACCTAAGAAAATCAATAATTATTCAATGACATCACCCAATATTCTGTACATATTAACATTTCAATTGTCTCCCAAATGAATTTTCTATCAATCTGTCTTCAGGCCCAGGACACAATTAAGGCCCTTATGTGGCATATTATTATTTTATCTATTTGGTCTATTTTAATCTGGGACAATTGCTCCTGCCTTTTTGTTCCTCATGACATTGACTTTTTAAAAGAGTCTAGAACACAGACCTAAAGACGTGCCACCTATATAAAAAAAGGTTTCCAAATGCACTTGAGAAACAAGAGGTTAGGCAAAATTAGGCAGGCATCTTTACCAGGTTTTGCAGAGTCTTCCACATTAATGAGCTTTGTAATGAACATTAATTAATAAGAAAGCCCCTTTTAATAGAACATCTTAACTCCAGTTTGTGAAAAATCAACTAGAGAAACATAACAGTGAGGGCAAAGAAGAAAGAGTCCATGTTAAGTGGCACAGGTGTTTACAATGTCCTTTCTTGCCTTGGAAGGATATCTATCATTCTATGCAGGCAGGGTATATCGGTCTTTATGATGTTTCTCCACATGGCCATTGTGTTGTATCTCAAATGAGGTAAGAATGTTTTTAAAGCAATTAAATCTCTAGTCAATTGCCATGAGCTCAAAACTATCTACTGACCTGGGGTTGGTAGCCAATCACACTGATACATCTTGGATCCACAAATGTGATGATTCCATCAGAGTTATGCCGGGATAAGAACTCTGTGGGCACTGACATCCCATTCATGTCCATGCATACAGGAGAGCTGGTCACCTGGGATGGGGAAAATCCACAGTTGAGGTGGTGTTGACAGAGATGAGTTGGAGATGGTGACAGAGACGAGAAGAGTAATCCATGTGCATTTCACTTCAAAGATCTTTCCATGTCAATCAGTACAACGACCCTAAAGTGTTCAAACATCTATCCCTGATCACATCTTTAACTGTAACAGTTGGCCACTTTCTTTACATTTCTGAACTTCAGTTGTCTTATCAACCAATGGGAATAATAAAACCTATAATCTCATAGGGTGTTTGTGAGCCTTAAAAGGGATATTGCATGTTAAACCTTGGCAATTGCTCAAGTTGGTGCTCAATAAATGTTAATCCCCTTCTCTTCCCCCACCTTCCCTTTACTAAGGATGACAAACAAGCCTAAGGAACTAGTTACAATACTTGGAGCATATATATTTGTGAATTGAATTTACCCAAATATTCTTTCTTCACCCATGTGCAAGCAATACCCAGCGTAGGTCATACATAGATGAAATTGCCTATTCAATTGTCTGAAAATGGTCAGAACTAGGAAACCAGTGACATGAGAGATTAGTGTATCTGAACCAGGTCTAGTATGTCTCTCCTCTTCAGAATGGGGAAGACCCTCAATGTCCTAGGGAGAATGAACAGTCCAGTTGAATGAGTAGTTACTGTGTGTGCCAGACATTGAGCAAATTTAACTTTCACACAATAAAAGACACATTCCCTGGCCTTGAGGAGCTTGCAGGGATGAGCATGCTCTCAACTTACTACCTGCAACAGACAGTGAAAGAAGAGTAACTGAGGGTAGAGCTCAGTGCTATGAGAGTAGGGAGGAGAGAAGGATTGATTTAGACTAAGATCAGGGAGACATTTTAGTTGGGTCTTGAAAGATGAGCAGATAATGAGGGTAAGGAATATTGAAAGGAGAAGAAGGGGAACAAGGAAATACCAGGCAGAAGAAACAGCCTGTGAACACCCCCAGAGGTGGGGGTTTATGGAAAGGGGAATGGTGCTGGGTGGGAACAAGATGTGAGAGAGGAAGAAGGGAAGGAGATGAGGTTGTAAAGATGAACTTGGACTTTATCCCACAGACCTTGGGGAAACAGTCAAGGGGGTTAAGCAGGGATGTGATGTGAGCAGAATGCAAGTTCATGGCAACTGGCACAAGCATGGGGGATGAACTGATGTGACCCCTCAACTCAGCAAGAACTCTGCTTGCAGCTCACAGTCCCCTTCTCTTCTAGATTTGGCCTCAGCCTCGTCCCAGAGTGAGACACGAAATCCAACAAATATCAAGAACACAGGTGATCAGAATAGGCATCCAAACCAACCGTCTTCTGCACTTTGTGGCAATAAGCCTTCATTTAAGATTAAAAAGACTATCAATTTTTTCTTACCTGGAGTCTCCCAATTGCCACGAGGCAATATTTACTGCCTTGTCCCACATCAGCGTCTTCTTCAGGTATGGTCATTCCTGAAATGGGAAATACCAGTGTCATCAACAATATGCCCAAGGTGAATGGGAAAGAAGAAAAGTGTCCACAATTTTACTTAAGCAATCGAAAATACAGTGAGTGTTGGCCATGCAGGGCTGGGAAGCCAGCCAATGAATTAACCAGTTCCTCACGCAGTTCCTGCTTCTCTCTCCGCCTGATGTCTTTTGACAATTTTACGGTACATTATCATCTCCATCTGTGGATGATGCAGAGGAAATTAAGGAAGATGAAATAGAAATAATTCTTCTGTACATTTGTACAACTTGGACAAAACATTTATTTAGGATACTTCAGTAAGAAGCCAATATGGGTCTTTCAGCTTATGTAAATATCTCTCTTATCTGCTGACAAAGAATGAAACAAAGACCATCACAGGCAAAAGAAACACAAGTAAAAACCACTGAAGCTGGTTACTAACTTGTCAGGCAAGGGAGCGCAACCAGTGTTTCCCCTTGTGGGGGAAAGTCAGGGTTGTTTAAGGGCTAGAAAGGAGACACTGGTGATGGTTATGCTAAGCACTGAAAGCTAGTGCTCCAGATAGAAAGGAACTGGTTAAAATAATCCTCATTGTTCACTGGGGTTAATAAACAGTCGTCTGTTTTGTCCAATGTGGGTCTGGTATCTGGGGTCCCTCACAGTGCAAGGTTCTTGAACATCTGTAGCTGGTTAGAACTGTTGTAGTGAAAACAAGCATTCCTTTTTGATACCTCATAGGCAAATTCTATTAAGTAGAAAATTTCCTTTTACACTGCATGACACTTAAAGCAAATATTTCCACACTGGGTCGGACCAAGGGTTCACAGTGATAGAGTCACACAAGTACAGTGACAGCCCCTCACTCCAGACACTGATAAAGGCATGTTAAACATTACTATGGTTTTGTGAGCCAGAGAAATGCCACCCTCACTACACTACATTCCTGTCTTCTTTCCATTCTTGTTCCATCCACCCTCTGTAGGTGACCAGTCTCTTTTCATTTCTGGTTTATCCTTACTGCATTTCTTTTGCACAAATGTGCAGATACATGTACATTTTCTCATGTCGTCTTCTTTCTTCTATGAAGAGCTGTGTACTGTAAATACTCTTGGACTTCGCTTACTTCACTGAACAGTATGTCCTGGAATTCACTCCATATGCATTCATACAGCTCTTCCTTAATTCTTTCTTATAACTGCACAGTGCTTCATCTTATTGAAGTGCCATGGTTTATTCAACCACTAAACACTGGACATTTAGGTGTTCCCAATATTTTGCAATGAGAAACAATGCTGCAATGAATAACCTTGTACATATGTGTTTTATTATCATCAGAAGTGTATCTTTGGAATGGATCCCTTGAAGTGGGATTGCTGGGTCAAAAGGTAAGCTCATATGTAGTTTTGTTTTGACAAACTTTCTTCCAGAAGGGTTGCACCAATTTGCATTCCCACCAGGAATGTATAGGAAGTCTGCTTCCCCAAAGTCTTGGCCAACATAATGTGCTGTCACGTTATTTAATGTTTGTCAGTCTGACAGGTGATAAATGATTTCTTAGTGTTGTCCTAATTTGCATTTCTCTAATTATGAGTGAGTTTGAACATGACTTCGTATGTTTGAGGACCATTTTTTATATCTGGTTTTTTAGTGAATTCTCTGCTACTGTCTCTTTCCCATTTTTCTATTTAGATATTTTGCCTGTCCATTTTTAAGAGTTTCCTGTATTTGGGATATTAAATCCTTGTGGTATATGTTATGAATATGTTATTCCAGATGGTCTCCTGTCTTTTGACTTTGTGGTGATTTAAAAATTTCAAAAATTTTATGTGGTAAGATTTATCAACCTTTTATTACCCCTGGAGTCTGAGTCATAGTTAGAAAGCTATTTCTTACACAAAGCTTAAGGAAAAATTCACCCTTGCTTTCCTCTGACACTTTTATGGTTTTATTTTTCACATTTGGATCCCTAAACCATTTGGAGTTATTCTTTTGGGAGTTATGGGATATCAATCTAATTTTATCTTTCTCTAAATGGCTATCCAGTTGCCCCCTCAACATTTTCTTAAATTGCAGTGATTTGAGATGCCAACTTTATCAAATAATTCCCACACGTGTTTGGGTCTAATTTTGGACTGTCTCTTCTATTCCACTGGCCAATTGTCTGTTCAGGCACTAGTACCATACTATTTTAATTATAGAGGCTTTATTGTATGTTTTAATGTCTGGAAGGACTATTCCTTGTATTTTTTCTTGGCTATTCTTGAAGGTATATTTTTCCACAGGAACTTTGGTAGTACCAACTTATCTGACTCCATAAAACAGCTTGATGATATTTTTATTAGGATTACATTACATTTGTAAATTAACCTCAGGAGAACTGACATCTCCTGAAGTTATAATGTTGAGTTATCCTCCCAAGAACAAAGGATGTTTTCTCATTTGTTTAAACCTACTTTTGTGTCTTTCAGGAGTGTTTTCAAATTTTCCTCATATATACTTGTACTTTGTGTACTTATTAAAATTATTCCTAATTATTTAATCCTCTTTTTACTATTGTCAATGTGGCTTTCTCTACCATTATATCCTCTGCTTATTGTTTATGTATATGAAGGCTATTTTCATATATTAACTTAAATTATTTGTTTCAGTTTTATCACCGATTCACTAGGTTTTTCCAGGTGTACTATTATATAATCTGAAAATAGAGATAGTTTTCCTTTTCCTTTGTGCATTCTTTTGCCTCTAATTTCTCTTATTTAGTTGCATGGGATAATAAGTCTATTATAATTTTGAATAGTAGTAGAGATAGTGGGCATTATTGCCTTGTTTCTGATCTTAGTGGAAATGTCTCAGGGCTTTCTCCATTAAATATCACCTTTTGGACTAAGATACAACACGCATGCACACACATTTATCACATTAAGTAATCATCCCTCAATTATTGTTTAGCATTTTTCAAATCTCTTTAATGCCTTGGTTAATAATGGACAGCTTGATTCTAGTATCTGCTCTACACTCAATCTGTTACAATATGTTGTTTTAGTTGAGGTATATAAAGAAAATAGGGTCTCACATAGATATGGAAAAGGGAGAAAAGGGGGAAGCTTTTTCAGAATACTAAGTATATTCTCCTTTGGTATTTTTCCAAGTCTTAAGGGGTAGTTTCCTAAAGGCTAATTGTAATATAAAATCCAGAACTATATGAATGAATTTTTTATACTGTCATATTGTAACATTCAATACAATATTAAAATAAGCTAGTTTGTCTAACACTTTGGATGGATCTTTTACCCATCACATAATTTTACATATTATATATTGGTCATTTGGAAAATAATAGTTCACCATATTATACAGACCTTCTAAATGTTGACACATTGCATTACACAACATTAAAATATCGCACTCGTTAATACCACTATGTATCTCATCAGAAACATCTCTAGATACTGGTCAAAATTATGGTGGTAGACACAAGCTTTCCAAAACTCAAATTTTTATTAGAAAACCTGAATTTTACCACTGACAACAAATACTGTCAACTGTTTTCCTTGAAGTGACAAGTTCAATTTGTTTTTTTTTTTGTGAAAATATCTGCCAAATACGTAAGTTGTAATAACCTCCATTTGTTTGTTAGTCATTCTTTCAAGCAAAAACTATGTTCCATGGAAAAAACACCTAGTTCAGCTCACGGCCCAGAGGAAGCCTATGTGCTTTCCCCGACACAATCCCCATGCTTTGGTATGTGGAGAAGTCGCTTTATGCATGTTTTCCATTCAGGGCTTAATACAACTCATAAATTTACTGTCTCAACAGGGACATTCTTAAGTGAAGCTGGCATTTAAACATTTTAAAATTATTTTTTAATTGCAAGTGTGTAGTGATAAAGAGTACAACGACCACCAGGACAACTTGGTATCACTGCCTTGATTCACGCTAAGGCCCAGCAAGTTTACCCACCAATGCTTTTTACGCCATCAGTGCAAATGTTGACACACAGAAAGGGGCAAAAACATCTCAGTGTTATTATGAGAACAGTTTTAACTTTGTGTGCCCTTGAAGACATTTCAGAGACTCCCAGGGTCCATGCACCACACCTTGAGAACTGCTGCTGCTCTATGCATTGCCATTCTCCAGAGTTTTATACCTCATCTCATCTTGTCTCTTTTTATATCGTTTTTCCATCGCCTCTATTTTTTTTTTTTTCTTTTCTGAGACGGCGTTTCAGTCTGTGACCCAGGCTGGAGTGCAATGGTGTGATCTCTGCTCACTGCAACCTCTGCCTCCTGGGTTCAAGCGATTCTCCTGCCTCAACCTCCTGAGTAGCTGGGATTATAGGCACCTGCCACCACACATGTCTAATTTTTGTACTTTTAGTAGAGACAGGGTTTCACCATCTTGTTCAGGCTGGTCTTGAACTCCTGGCCTCGTGATTCACCTGCCTCGGACTCCCAAAGTGCTGGGATTACAGTCATGAGCCACCGCGCCCAGCCATTGCCTCTATTTCTAACCATACATTTATAAGACCCAAGACTACGTCTCCAGTCAAGATGTTCCTTTGTAGCTATAGATCTTGCCTTCACTTACCTACTGAAAATGTGTACCTCAGTCTCACAGGTCTTTCAAAATCGTGCCCAAATATTTCTACCAAAACATCCTCCTCTTTCTACTCTCCATGGAAAAGACCACTAGTGACCCATCCCATTTACATTCTCTCCTTCCATGCTAAGGAACCTTGATTCATTCAGAGTGGCAATGTGCCTGCTCCATTAGAGTTAGAAGGTGTTCAGCTGACATGGCTCTGTCCTATCAGATGGATGCAGAAGTCATGAGCATGACTTTTGGGAACACTCCTTTCCATATGAAACACAGGTATGACCGGGGAGCGCTAGCAGCCATCTCGAAAGGCAGGAAAGCCAGGGCCACACAATAAGGATTGTGGAGTGAAAGCTGGCAGAACGAGTCCTTGGTTACATCACAGAGCCATTGTACTAAATCTAGACTGTCTACCTTTGGATATAAAATAGATTTATTTAAGGCCCTGATATTTGGGATTTTCTGTTATATGCAGCAAAACTCAGTCATTTACTGGTATGCATCCTAATCTCTATTAGAAGCATCACTACCAGCAGTAACATTTGTCATTTAATTAGACTGACCAGCAGCCAAACCTATGTCTTACTTGAAAGAAATCCTCCTTTGTGAGTGATTATGGTGGAGACAATATACTAGCTTCCACTCTGGAAGTCAAAGAAGCTAGATTTTACCTCCCTGCATCCTTCTGGGGTGAAGGGATGGTTCAAATTCAACAGCAGAACAAAGCACAGTGTCCTGAGCAGGCTGCTGCTACTAACAGATATTCCCTGGGCTTCATGCTTCTTTAACCCATGGAAGCTGCCTAGGTTTCTGTTCATTTTCCAAAGCCAGTCCCCTTTGACTGATGGGAGTCATTAACATTTATCTAAGAATTCTCTTTTTGCTTATGACTTCTAGAGTTGTCTTCTGTTATGTATTAGTGACTGCATATCTCAGGTTAGAAATCTTAGAATCATCCTGCACTATTCCTTCCTCTCACCAGTTACACATCAATGGACACCAAACCTGTCTGCTTCAACTTCACAGTTAGCTCTCCAATCATCTGCTCTCTGCCCCGTTGTCTATATCACTCCTAGAAGTTGGCCACACCATTTCTCTGCAGGAAATAAACATAAATCAAAAGTCTTCATTCCGGCACACATGGCTCTTCACGACACTTGCCGTGTACCTAAAGTTCCTCCAAACACCAAATACCAGTCAGGACTTACATGAACAGCATGCATGTGCCTTTAAGGATGTCCAGTTTCTTGCTCCTCAGGAATTTAAAGAAATCTGCCCTCTTTCAAGAGGACCAGCTGATTCTAAAATGATGAGTTGGGCTTGGCAGCAGCACACTCAGCTGACTAAAGAGCTGGCTCTGAAAGCACAGAACTAACTTACAGTAGCAGCAGCAAAGCAATAAGGAAGCAGGTGTTCTCCTGCTCAGTAGGTGGACAAGGGTCACTGCCCCAAGGTCTGAGATGAAGGAAGATAGGATTCCACATGGCAATGGAGTTTCAGGGTAGGAAGTGTCCTTAGAGGACACTGAGCCCAACACCCTCATGAGACTTCAATCCCATGTCCATCTATTGCTGCTTGAACTCTTCCAGTGGTGGGGTGGTCACTACACCCCCAGACAACTCAGTCTATCTGTCTCCTTGAAGATTTCACCTGCTGGTCCTGGACTTGCCCTTAGAGTCATACATTCTTCTGCTGTGTAGCCCTTTAGACAAGTGAAGAGTATGACTGAGTTTCTGAGTCTTTTCCGTTCTTGGACAAACATCCTTTCATCATTTAAACTGTTCCTCCTACAAAAATAGTCTGCTTCTCTATATTCTTGTCACATTTCTGAATATGTTTCTGATTGCCTCTATTTCCCTAAAATGTGGTGCCCACAATACTTTAGGTATGATAATTACAGAGGTCTTTCACATCCTCTGGTCTGTCAGCCTGGCTTACTGACAGCAAATGAAGTGCATTCAGGAAGCAAGGTGTGAGTTATGCTGACAGTTCCCCATAACCAGAGCACTTTTATTTAGTTGTTGCTTTTTAAATCACAATGGAGTTATGCTTCTAGCCAAGATGAAATAGCAGATCAGATTTACCTTCTTGTCAGAAACAAACACACAAAAACAAAATAAAAAAACAAAACAAATACAAGAAATGATGGTTTAGAAGACACTAGAGATCAGGCAATGAACCACAGCAATCCCTGAGAAATGGGTAACAAATAAGACAAGCCGGTGACTGCCCCCAGCTCACAGCCGTAAGAGAGTTCTCCAGCCAGCAACTTAAATTTCACAATGTCTGGCATCAAATAAAAAATTACCAGGCATGCAACAAAGCTGGAAAATACAACCCATAATGAAGGAAAACAGACCAAGCTGCCAAAACATGATGCAGAACTGACACAGATTTTAGAATTAGCAAACAAACACATTAATACAGTTAATATAACTGTATTCCATATGTTCTAACAGTTAAGTAGAGCTATGGAAGAGGCAAAAAGACCCAAAGCAAACTTCTGGAGATGAAAGCTACAATGTCTGACATTTTTAAAATGTACTAGATGGGGCTGGGTGTGGTAGCTCACGTCTGTAATTCCAGCACTTTGGCAGGCCAAAGTGGGCAGATCACTTGAGGTCACGAGTTCGAGACTAGCCTGGCCAACATGGTGAAACTCCATTTCTACTAAAAATACAAAAATTAGCTGGGCATGGTGGCACGTGCCTGTAATCCCAGCTACTCAGGAGGCTGAGGCAGGAGAATTGCTTAAACCCGGGAGGTGGAGATTGCAGTGAGCTAAGATCAGGCCACTGTACTCCAGCCTGGGCAGCAAAGCGAGACTCCATCTCAAAAATAAAATAAAATAATAAAAAATTAAAATGTACTAGAGGGTATTAATTGCATATTAGACAAGGTAGATGACATAGTAAACTTGACATAACAATGGAAACAATCCAAAATGAACCATAGAAAGTAGTAAAAAGTTCTTTTTCAATAAAATGAGTATCAGTGATCTCATTGGAAAACTTGAAGTGGCCTAATACACTTAAAGTGTGTGAAGGAGGAGGGGAGGAACATGGAAAAACATTTGAAGAAATAATGGTTGAAAATTTTCCAAATTTGATACAAAGTATAAATCTTTGATAGAAAGTATAAAGTGGACTGACATCCCATCATGACGTGGGATACTGTCAGCTTGAAATGAGAATGAGCTCACACAGAAATGCCCACTGTGGCAGGGGCTGAAATGAGTTGGGCCACATGGATATGAAAGTGGAAGTGGACACCACAAGGACTTGTTAGAGTGATCTAATCTCTCTGACCCTCTGTTACCTTATACATAAAATGGATATCAGAATGCTCACCTTATGGGATGCTAGAAAGATGTGTGTGGAGCACCCTCCCGAGCCCTGAATGTCAGCTTCCTTCTCATTTACCTGATCTGCTTCCCCAGTTGCTGGTATACAAGTATGTTTATGGGCAAAGAAGGCAAGAGGCACAAATGCACTTTTCTTTTCTTTCTTTCTTTTTTTTTTTTTTTTTTGACCGGATCTGGCTCTGTTACCCAGGCTGGAGTGCAGTGGCGCGATCTTGGTTCACTGCAGTCTTGACCTCCCAGGCTCAAGCCATCCTCCTATGTCTGCCTCCTGAGTAGCTGGGACCACAGGCACGTGCCACTACACTGGCTAATCTTTTTGTATTTGTAGAGATGGGGTTTCACCATGTTGCCCAGGCTGGCACAAATGCACTTTTGCCATACTTAGGAATCAGAAATCAATGCCACAGGTCAGACAGGAAGCAGAGAAAATAGCATAAAGAACCCTCTAATCTAGCTGGCATAAAGAAAATGATGTTCTTCTCAGTCCTATCCTTTGGAGGGATCTTTCAGTATCAGGGTCCGATTGGCTAAAACTTGAGACCATCTACCTAGAGATAACAAACTCCAGTTCCTTCATTTATTCCTCATTCAGTGAGCATTGATGGAGAACTTCCGCAGACTTTTTTTAAATACCCACACATTTTCTTTATATTCCTTCAATCAAGGGTTTAAGTTAGATTCCTTTGCAAATATTTTGTCCAAAAAAATACAGTGGAAGTGACACTATGTGACTTCTAGACTAGCAGCTCAGATATTGAGGAGCAGAAATATGCCATCCTACCGCACCCTGTCTAATTCCTAACACACAAAATCTATGAATATAATAAAATAGTGGTGGTTTTATGCAAATCAATAAAAAAATAATTCTCAATTGTAAGGTTCATCAGCCTAGAAGTGGATAGAAAGAGACTTGATGGGGGCCCTAAGATACCAGTCCTTTAAGCACATAAGGGAGCTCATTTGTAAGAATGCATTTTAATCAACCCAGTAGAATAATGTTAAAATAACAAGCTGGCTTTACTGAAGTGTAGTGGGAAAGCTGCAACTTATTAAAAAGTTTTGTTTAGTTGTGAATGAGATTCAAGTGTGTGTATGTAAAATTTCCAGAATATCTTCAGTAAATCCAAATTCATTAAAGGAATGAATGCTTTACATGCCTAAATGTGATGTTCTCAGGACACTGGGCTCAGCTTCCCTATGGAAGGGATGTCATCTAAGTTAGAACGGCCAGCATTTGTAAAGGAGGCCCTGACACCAACCCTCACCAGCAGCCACAGAGATCCAACTGCCAGTGAACCTGTGGCCATTGCCACTCATGTGACCAGGATCTTGACGGATGACTGCAGGAAGGCAGTAGGGGAGGGCTCTGGCATTAGCAGGTGGAAAAGATTTAGGATTAAGTTCACACATTCTACTTGTGTCAAAATGCCTCTATGACAGGGCAGGACTGTGCAATCTCCATATTGTCATCTGGATATTGGATGTTTTTCTATCTTCCAAGCATTGCTTGCACAATACCCTCAAACAGTAATGACCTTTAAAAATGGTTTGTACTCTTACTACTCAATAATAAAAACACAATATCCTCAATTTAAAAATGGTCAAGATGGATTAAAGATTTAAATGTAAGACCTAGAAGAAAATCCTAGGAAACACCATTCTGGACATCAGCCTTGGGAAAGAATTTATGACTAAGTTCCAAAAAGCAATTGCAACAAACAAGTTAATAAGTAGGACCTAATTAAAAGAAAGAGTTTTTGCAAAGAAAATGAAACTATCAAGAGTAGGCAGACAGCCTACAGAATGAGAGAAAATATTTGCAAACTATGCATCTAACAAAGGTCTAAGATCCAGAATCTATAAGGAACTTAAACAGTTCAACAAGTAAACACCAAATAACCCCATTAAAAAGTGAGTAAAATATATGAACAGACATTTCTCAAAAGAAGACATCAAGTGGCCAACAGACACATGAAAAAACACCCAACATCATTAATCATCAGAGAAATACCAAACAAAACCACAGAGATACCATCTCACACCAGTCAGAATGGGTATTATTAAAAAGTCAATAAACAACAGATCCTGGCAAAGCTACAGAGAAAAGGGAATGCTTATACGCTGTTGGTGGGAATGTAAATTAGTTCAGCCACTGTGGAAAGCAGCAGTTTGGAGAGTTCTCAAAAAACTTAGAACTACCGTTTGACCCGGCAATCCCATTACTGGGTATATATCCAAAGGAAAATGTAAATGTTCTACCAAAAAGACATATGCCCTCATCACAGCACTATTCACAATAACAAAGACATAAAATCAATCTAGGTGCCCATCTACAGTGGACCAGATAAAGAAAATGTGGTACATATACACCATGGAATACTACACGGCCATAAAAAAGAATGACATCATGTCCTCTGCAGCAACATGGATGCAACCGAAGGCCATTATTGTAAATGAATTAATGCAGAAACAGAAAGTCGTATACCACATGTTCTCACTTATAACTGGGAACTAAACACTGGGTACTCATGGATATAAAGATGGCAACAATAGACACTGGGATTACTAGATGGGAGAGGGAGGAGGGCAAAGGTTTCAAAACTACCTATTGGGTACTATACTCACTATATGGGTGATGGGATCAACCATACCCTAAACCTCAGCATCAGCAACATACCCAGGCAATAAACTTGCACATGTACCTACTGAATCTAAAATAAAAATTGAAATTACAAAAAAATACAGTGAGCAAAGGATCTGAATATTACTCCAAAGGGACATACAGGTGGCTAATAAGCACATGAAAAGATACTCAATATCATTCGTCGTTAAGGAAACAGAAATCAAAACCACAGTGAGATATCCCTTCACGCCCATTAGTATGGCTATCATAATTTACAAAAATGCAATAATGTGTTAGTGAAGCTACAAGAAACTGGAACACGGTGGAAATGTAAAATGGTGCGACTACTTCAGAAAACAGTATAGCAGTTTCTCATGAGGTTAAACGTGGAGCTACCACATGACCCAGCAATTCCATTCCTAGGTCACATCCAAGGGAAATCAAGCTATATGTCTGCATAAAAACTGGACTCTTGACTATTGTGAATTGTGCTGCAATAAACACGGGGGCATAGATGTCTCTTTGATATGCTGATTTCCTTTCCTTCGGATAAATACCCAGTAGTGGGATTGCTGGATCATGTGATAGTTCTATTTGTGGTTTTCTGAGGAATTTTCATACTGTTCTCCTTAGTGGTTGTACCAATTTACATTCCCAACAACAGTGTATAAGAGTTTCCTTTTCTCTACATCCTTGCCAACATTTATTATTAATATTTTTTGCCTTTTTGATAATAGCAATCCTAGAAGGGGTGAGATAATACGTCATTGTGATTTTGGTTTGCATTTCCCTGAGGATTAGCAGCACTAAGATAATTTTTTTCATATACTTGAGCATTTTGTTCATACATTTGTTGGCCATTTCATACTCAGTCTTTGAAGATATTTTCCAGTGACTGGATTTGGTTTTTCATGTAGATAATCATGATATCTCCAACAATGTAAATTCTGTCTTTCATTTCTTTTCTACCTCTTAAGTAATTATATTTTATTTCCTTACCTTATTGCCTTGGAAATTCCAAAACATTGTTGAATAACAATGAGCATTCCTCTCAGATTCTTCACTTTTCTGAGAATCCTTCTAATATTTAGTCACTCTGCATAAGATTTTAATTATGGTTTCAACTGTGTGTTTTATCTATGTTAAGAATATACATTTCTTAGTTTAGAAAGATATTTCTTCATTAAAAATTAATACCTAAACTTATATTTTGTCAATAGTTTTTTTTCTTGAATTATTTACATCAGCAGATTTCCTAATGGTAAACCACCCAAGCATTTTTGTCATTAGTATGTATTTCTATAACTATTAATTTGATTTGCTAGTATTGTATTTAATATATTTATCCTAATACATGAAACTGGGTTCATAGTTTGTACGTTTTTGTTTCAAAGTTGTGCTAACTTCACAAATGAGTCCACTTTCTAACTTTTCTCATGCTCTGGAAGTGTTTAAATAATTTGCCCATAAAGCTTTCAAGGCCTGGAACCATTTGGGGTGTAGTTCTTTGACAGTTTTCTCAATTTCTTGCCTAGCTTTGATCTTTTCTCATTAAAAAAAACAAAGAAAAAAAATTTTTTAATTCAAATTTGGTTACATACTTCCTTCCAGGAATTAACTTTCTTTTGAAACGTTTTAACACATAAAAAATCTAAGTTACGCACACTATTTGTTCATAAATTTTTAAACTTTGTTAAATTTATTTATTCTTAATATTCATTCTTAACTTTCATTCTTTTCATTCTTAACTTTCATTCTTTTTAAAATTACAATTAAACTTGTCAGGGATTTTCTCTTTTACCAGTCTTGATGAAGAATTATTTATCCATTGGATAATACTTTGGTTTTCTAATTTAATTTTTCTTATTTTTACTTGTTTTTATTTTTACTTATTTTTTTTTATTTTTACTTCTTTCATTAATTCCTTTCTCTCAGTTTGCCTATGGCATTCTATTATTCTTTTTCTATTTTCACTGGTTAATAATTCATAAGTAAAATTTTTAGTTTTCCCACGTTTAATAATGAAAACATTTTAAGCCACAGCTTTCCTCTAAACATTGTTTTGGTCACATCCCGTTGATATGGAGTGGGGCCATGGTTTTAATTACAAAATAGTCCATATTTAGTGTTTTGATTCCCTTCCTTCATCAGAAGTTAGTTGGGACAGTTTCCTTTGTACAACAAATAACTGATTTTTTAAAGTGTAACTTTTTGGTATGAATTTTTATATTTATTGCATTGTGATTTCAAAAAATGGGCTTTCCAAGTTCTATAAGTTTGAGATTTATTAAAATTTTGAAAATCCATTATTAAAATGTTAAAATTTGACATTGAATATCTATGTATGTGGAATCAAGATTATTAGCTATATTATACAATCCTCTAAATCCTTATTTACATTTCAATGGCTTCATTGGTCAAAATCTTTAAAAAGTACATTAAAGGTGTAATGCAAAAGGTGGCTTATTCAATTTCTTCTTGTATGTCTAATAGTTTTGCTTCATATATTTAAATATTATACAATTTCATGACTTCTCTGTTTTACTATGAACTCTTTTTGGCAATATAAATATACCTTTCCATTTCCATTAAACACATTCTGTTTCAAATTTACTTAGCTCAACATAAATATTCCTTCATCTTCACATGGTATTCTCCTTGTGTCCCACATCTGTGTCCAAATTCCCCCTTTTATAAGGACATCAGTCATACCGGATTAGGGACCCACTCTAATAGGTAGGTATGATCTCATATTAACTAACTATATGCGAAAAGACACTATTTCCAAATATGGTCATATTTTGAAGCACTGATATAGATAATTAGACAGGTATGAGTGGGGCAGGCGAGGGCTCCCCCTGCAACCCCTCCTGCCAGGGATGTCAGTGGTAACTCGGGTACCTTCCACCAGTAACCGTACTGGAGATTGGGACTTCAACATAGGAATTTTTGGAGGTACACAAATACTTTATATGTTTATTCTTGCCCTTTTCTCTACCAGGTCAGGCATGGCATGCGTACAGCACAGGAACTGAGAGAACCTGCGCCTGTATCCATAGCAGGCATCGCGGATTGATCATGGACATTTTCCCACTAGTTACAGAAGCAGATCCTAAACAGTTAATCAAAACATATCATGAAATCAAACCTACTTGTCATTAAAAATATTTAGTGTTTTAATATAAAGTTATATAAATTCTCTCAATAATAATTAGATTAAAATTTTAAGTAGTGAGATTGGTAAACCTGGGTACCTTCTGGTGAGGGGTACCCAGGGGGTATAACCGGGAGATGCCAAGAGGAATTTAGTTGCCATTCACCAAAATTCCTGCTGTGTTCTAAGCTCTGTATTCAGGAGTTTAAATAATATGGTCCTTGTCCTCTTGGACTGCCAGGTAAGCAGGGGAGACAAATAGATGCAAAAATGGCCATAATACAAAGTAGGAAGTGAGAAAGTCCATACAAACCAAGTGGCTGGGAAGCTGGTAGTAGAAGTGGTGAAGGTTCCTTGGAGCAGGACTCATCAGAATTGGCCTTTGTACACTTGGTGGGACCAGCAGAGCCTGCGGAAAGAGTGCTCTGGGCTGTGGATGAAAGAGTGCTCTAGGTTTAAGGGGGAGGGAGGGGCAGTGTCATGTGATGATGGCTCTGGCACAGTTACAATGAACATCACCCTGAGGCCACCAGCTTGAGACTTCGAGCACCCCTGCAGTCAGGTCAGGGCAGAGGCTCCTCCATAGCCTGTCATGTAAGATAAATGCCCACAAAAGCACTTCATTCATCTGGAAATTACCCCTTTACCAATCTCAGCTGATGAGAACAAGGTCTCTGTGCAGCAGTGACAGATGCCCCAGAGGCCAAGTACTAAAACCTAGATGCTTCACTCAGGAAAGTCTGCTGGTTCCTGACTCACAGCCTGTTTTGCTTCCTTTTACGCATGATGCTGATATAGGAGTTAAGAAGAAATTATTTAGGCAGGTAGCATGTGTAAGGAAGTCCTCAGTAAGGTTTTCCTTTTAATGAAAAGCAGCTCCCAAATCATTTTCTTTTCTAACAAAGAACAGCCTGTAAAATTGAGCTGCAGACATAGACAAGGAAGCTGGAGGCTTGCACAGATGAATGCCAGCAGCTGTGTCGATAGGAAACGTGTACCTGGGGGCTAGACATGTCCAATATGGTGGCTCCATCTTCCCTTTTCCTTGTCAACCAGGTGCACAGTAAGGGCCAGGCAACATGGCACTGGCCAAGTAGAGATCCAATTTGCATAATAAAAGATTAGAGTGGGGTAGTCACCTTCCTGGCAAGCTATGTAAATGTCACACCTGATCCAATCAATCTTTAGGCCTTGTGTAAAACAGACACTGGCTCCTCAAGCCTGTCTATAAAACCCTGTGCACTCTGCCAGTCCCACTCGGGTGTCCCTCTCTCACACAGGAGACAGAACCGTTCTCCTTTCTCTTTCTTTTGCCTATTAAACCTCTGCTCTTAACCTGACTCCACAGGCCTGTGTCCTTGATTTCCTCAGCATGAGGCAACAAACCTCGGGTATGTACCCCAGACAACCACGCTGCTTCAATGCCAGCGAGTTGTGCTGTTTGGTTTTCTAGACTATAAAAGGATGTGATTGGATTGGGTCAGTGTAAAAGCAGACATGCAGAGAGAAACAAGAAGTGTCAGCTACCAGCAGGAGGTAGGACAGCGAATCCTTACATAGAAAGATATACAAATAACTGAAAAACAAACAATAAACAAAACAATAAACACCACAGGGACATGGCTGAAAAGCTTTATGTACTTGGAAAAGCCCCGAGGACATCTCTGAATGGAGAGCTCTGCGTTTGTAATGAGCGCTCTGAGTAAGCAGGGAAAGAGGAAGACTGTGTCCAGGGTCTTTTATTTAAGCAGACAAAAAAAATCCTGTGTGATGCAAGACAACATAAGCAAAATTAAAAGACAAAGACAGGTTGAATGAAAATCTTTGTAGCACATACAGTAATCAGACAGCTAACCTTCATAATGTTTTAAAGACCTCATAGGAGAAAATCAGAAAAGCACAAATCACACAGTAGGAAAATGGGCACACAGCATGAACAGGCAATTCACTAGGAAATACAAACAGCGAATATATCCAGGGAAGATGCTCAATTTCACTAATGAAGAAAATCTAACTTAAAATATGTCATTCCTCTCCTCCACAAACTATCAGACTGGCAAAACTGACAAAAGAATAAAAACATCTAGAGTTAGTATTGTAACAGTGAAACAGCAAAATAATGAACATAACGGACTCCATTTTTGCTTAAGAGGCCTTTAGCCATTCCTGCCGGTAGGCTAGGAAGATTTTAGAACACTGACATAATGATTGCAAAAACAGCAATCATGTGTTTTATAAAACTAACTCTGGGATTAAAGGAGAAATATGCAAACAACTATGTTTTTGTTAAAGATTTGTAGGAGCATTGTGACCTGATCAAGGACAAAGAAGTTCCCAGATCCTTGCTCCCAGATGTCTGTGGTAGTCCTTTACCTCTTGATCCTACCCACCTCCTCTTCCTCCTGCTCTGAATGTGGAAAGAGCCTAAAATTTGTACTGTCTTCAGATGGTACTTTAGGATGCTGATCCACCATCTTCCTGATTTGTTGGCTCTCTTAATAAACCTGCTTTTCCTCCCACTAAATCTTGTCTCTCCTGTATGGCTTTTGAGAAGAGAACAGCTGAACCTGGGTTCAGGTACAGTAGGAGTGTGGGAAAAAAGGTATACCTATCCTGTTCGGCAGGGTAACTACCAAAACTTAAATGTATCATTCCTATAGCCCTTCTTAGCTATCTTCAGAAATACCAGTATTCATGGATAAATATTCACATGCGAGGACGTCCACTGCAGTATCGTTTGCAAGAGCTGCAGACTGAAAACAACATTCATGTTCCCAGTGGAGAATGGTTGGCAGAATATTATGCAGCCATTTAAAGGAACAAGGTAGAATGAATTAATACAAATCTGTATTCATTTGGAAAGGTATTTATGACATCCACAATAAGCTAAAAGACCATGCAATAAAATATATATGAGCTCTATTTTTTAAATACAAAAGTCTAGAATGAGAAGCACTAGGATATTGCCAATTGGTTTTTAAGGGTTGGACTAGGGTAGGAAGGGGGACTATTCATAACCTTTTAAAAATTTAAAAGCAAGTTTACAAGTAATTTTTACTTTATTTTGCACAGTTTTCTATATATTTCAAGTTTCATTAATGAACATGAAACATATTTGTAATCATTTTCTTAAAAAGACAAAAAAATAAAAGAAGGTAAGCAATGATGTTTTGGTACTTAAAAAGTTACGTTTTGCAGAGCTGGGAAATTTTCTCACGTTGTACCACATTCTCAAACAATGCCAGAAACACGAGTGTGGTGTGCTATTCCGACTCTAGAACCCTGCCCCTCAATGATCAAATTAAGAGATAACATGCCTGATGATGGCAGGAGTTTAATTCTAAAACATTTGGCAGAGTTGCAACATTTCTTTCGAAATTTACTGCCACTAAATCATGGAAATGAACAAGCATCTTCCTTTGCTTAAAGGGGAAGTTGCAAATGAGTATTTTCTGTACAAACTTGGACTTAGAAGACACAGCTTCATTTCCAATAAATCAGAATCTGTAAACACAGTGTTTGCTACAGGGCCACAAAAATAAAGACACAGTGAGGTGAAAAGAGAACGTCAGGAAAATGGAATGAGGGGGCACAACAACTGTCCCTTTTGGGGCCTCTTCAGTAAAGACAGAAGTGGGTCAGGAGGCCCCCAGGCTCCTGCCCACTATGTGCTTCTGAGTTAGCTTCATCTTCACTGGCACAGGAGCAGTGGGATTCAGTGGGAACACAGCTGGTCATTTCTTTTTTTTTTGAGATGGAGTCTCGCTCTGTCGCCCAGGCTGGAGTGCAGTGGCCGGATCTCAGCTCACTGCAAGCTCCGCCTCCCGGGTTTATGCCATTCTCCTGCCTCAGCCTTCCGAGTAGCTGGGACTACAGGCGCCTGCTACCTCGCCCTGCTAGTTTTTTGTATTTTTTTTTTAGTAGAGACGGGGTTTCACCGTGTTAGCCAGGCTGGTCTCGATCTCCTGACCTCGTGATCCGCCTGTCTCGGCCTCCCAAAGTGCTGGGATTACAGGCTTGAGCCACCACGCCCGGCCTAGCTGGTCATTTCTTAAGGGAGGCAGAGGAACCTAGAACCTTGAATGCTTTCCATGCCTTAGCTGTGGAACTTATTGTTAATCTCAACTTTCAGTTGTAAAATATTCACAGAAACCATGACATGCTTCATTGGCTGGCTTCTCCTCCATGTCCCACTTCTAGAAGCTGAAAATGCCCCTCAGAGCAGGATGGGCATCTGAAGGGTAGGGCTGTGTTGCAGTCTATCTGCTATCCAACCAGTTTTGGGGCTACAACATTACTCCAAGTTTCCATTACCATATTTCTGCCTGGGGCACCCCGGGCAGGCTTGTGTTGACCGTTCCTTCATGACTTAAAATTTGCCAACTCATCATCCATCACAGTGGCCTCTCCAGTAGCCCCTGCATCCTTATCCTGCTATCACTTCTCACCGCCATCAGTGTCCTTCCACTTCCTGCTCCACACTCTTCCCCGTAAGGATCAGTCTCCACCTGCCCCTGCTCCCCTTTCCCAAAATAACCAGTTCCCAAACGAGTTCCTTCCACTCAGCACCTGGGAACTGTATTCCATCTTCCGTTGGCTGTCTACCTCTTGAGGGCTCTGTGCTCTGGTCTGCCCCCATGGCCCTCCCTGGCTGTCAATCCCCTCCCCAACAGAGGCTGCTCCTTTCTCCAATAGCCCCTGGCCATTGGACCAGGTCGCTCCTCCCTGGTGCTGCCTCCACACAATGCTTCTGTTCTTGGTGTTCAAAAGTCTTTTGTTGCAAACTCACCTCCACTGTCCACTCTCACCACTCTCTCCTCTTCTGCCTGCTTCTTTCTAACCACTGTCTACCCAGTCTCCACTTTCATCTTGTCAAAGCACAGACTTGACCATATTTGAGCCCCTTTTCAAAAAACATCAAAGGTCCCCCACTGGTTAACAGTTTCACAGCCATTCATTCCATTTGCAAAAATGATTCTAGTGAATACTCCCTTGAAAGCACATATCAGGATCTGTTTTGGTGATCACCTCATCTAAGTAAGAATAGTGACAGTAGGACAGTTATGAAAGGCAAATATTTTTGATAGAAGAATAAAATAACTTTCTGCTACAGAGGGAGGCTGAGTGCTTCTTCCTCTCTCTCCCAACAGCATGCTGGCCACTCACAGGGCCTTTCAGAAAGTGACCTGTGGCCCAAGCACATGGAGCAAAGCACGCATCTGTCCTTTGAACTATTCAGAGCACATCGGCTGAGCTCCTCTTGATACAGGAAGGCACAAATCTTTATATCTGAGATGGTGGTGATAAGATTCTCTGAAGGTCAGGGACATAGGCTACTATTGTGAGGGCCTCACAATGGTACACTGAGTAGCAAAACTGCCTCCAGGAAGGATCCTTTAAAGGGAAAATGGCCATCGTGGCTGACAGCAACAATGATGGAAGCAATGGTAGAAGACTGGGGGCAGTGCGGCTTGGGGGTCATGAAAAGCTCAAGCTCTGGGATGACCAAAGAGATGTCCTGACTCAGACATCTTGACTCCACCACGTACTGACTGCAAAAGACTCTGACCTCTCAAGGCTTCAGGAAATGGGAATAATAGCAGTTATTATGTGTGAAATAGGAATAACCATGGTCCTATTCTATAGTGTTGCTGTGGGCATTAGATAAGAAAATACATATTAAGCATTTAGCCTGGCACATGGGGCTCAACACATCCAGTTCTTGTTTTCACTGTGAAGCTGATAAGGCCGTCCTAGCACAAGTCAGAAGAGGTGGAGCCACCCACTGCCGAGCTGGCTTCTTCTGTGGCTGAGCTCTGCCCTGCTGCAGGCGACCTTTGTGGGGTGTGGGCTGTGGTCAAGGGCAGGGAAGTGCTGGGGAGCTGAGAGACCTTAGGGTCGGCTGAGATTCAGAACCTCACAGAGCTTTGGGTTCGCCATCTGTAAGAGTGGCAGGGCTGGACTGATCACGCCCCAGGTTCTCTTTGGCTCTGACATTCAATGAGTCCAAACTCCAGGTAAGCGTCTGACACTCCACTACAGACTAGGAGTTTAGCAGTGAATGAGATCCAGCTCCTACTCAAGGATTTCACCAGCTAGTGGGGAAAACAGAGAACCAAATGATGATGCCACATGGTTAGTGTTATGACGGAGAAAAGAACACTCTGCTTTGAGAAGGGGCACATGGCCAAGGCCGGATGCCAGGACCAGAAGGAGCCATGTCAGGAGGGAGAGCTTCCTGGCAGGAATTGCAACATTTATCAAAGTGATTTTTAATATGAACAGGATAATTCCAGCTATTTTAACAGATTTTAATGATTCTTTAATTGGTTTCATAAGGTTATTGTGCCCCACTTTAAATTACCTTCTCCTTGGATATACTCTTCCCTCATGCCAGCTCTAAGTAAATCCTGAGTAATATAAACAACACACAAATGAAATTTAACTGGAAACTGCTGTTTGGGGTGAAACTCAGCATTAGCCAGAAATGCTTCTTCATTTCTTCCCAAGGATTGCATTAACCCTGTGCAAACACTCAGGAAACATTGGACAGTTTTTCCATAACACTGGGTGGAGGCTGTCCTGGGACTTACATTGTCACATGTGAATTGAAACACATTTTTGCATTCCGCAAAACTCAGGAGGAAAAAACAATCACCTTCTCCTAGGAGCAGAGTTAAGAGTACTTGTTCACGGCATGCATCCAAAGTATTCTCAGAGGAATATTAGTAAGCTTTAGGCAAAAAAAAGTTTCTTTGGCCAAACACATTTGGGAAACATAGTTTAAACAAAGATAAAGAGATTTCATCACTGTAGAAGTCTAAGAGAATTTAATATGCAACTGTGGAGTATAATTCTCTAGGAGGAGAATACAGACTACAATTTCCCAAATGGATTTACCATGAAATTCTTATATTCATGGTGTATCTATGGGGACTGATTTTGGAAGATATTTTGGGGAATACTTATCTGTAGGTACTTTGCATTTCAGGGTTTCTGCTGGTGACCATAAAGAAATGGACCCCCACTTCGCAAAGCAAAGCTTTGAAGTATACCAGGGTGCTTTCGGCTCAACAGATTTAACTGATACCACTTGAGTAACTACCTGTCCCTCCCCAATTTACAACAGAAATGACTCAAGTCTGAGATAGGGAGAAATATATACATTAGCCCTGGCCACCAGGGAAGGCTGGCAATGGTGAGAAAACTTTGAAATGTATGGTTCAGGCAAGAATGGGTGGAGGGAAGAGTCGACAAAGCCTGAATTCCCTGCGTATGAGGAAAACGCTCCAGCAAGACCAACCTACGAGCTTACAGCCAACATGGCTGAGATCAGCACAGAACACGGCATGTCGTGAGGGAGAACAGATCTCTTTCCCTCCCTCCCAGTAAGTCCCAGCAAGCAGTATGGTGGCAGAATGTCTGCACTTGCTACTGGGGGTGTCTGTGACTTTAGTTATCTTCCCACCGTCAGCCTTGGTCATCATGTACAGACAAGCGAACCTTGGTGAGCTGACAGCAAAACTGCAGCAAAGCTAAACATTCCTCTTCTGCCCATGTCAGGGCCTGAAAGATCTTTCTGGAACCCATGTGATCATTGATGGAACCATTCTCAGCTCTCAAAAGTGGACAACCACATAGTGACCTCTCGAAGTTGAGCCACATGGAAAAAAAAAAATCACAAGCCTATGAAAAAGAAGATATTGAGTTAAGGAATTAGAGCCAATGTTTGCACTAGAAAAGAAGACTTTCTTAAGAAAAGAGGAAAAAGCCTAAATTCAACTACTCAGTGTGATGTAAGAGGACATAATATTTATGAGAAAGGCACAACCTTAACTCAGCAAAGACAGAATTCAGATGAAGTGTGTACTTGTCAAATTTTTAAGAAAATTAAACAGCAATCATGAATAGAAGATTTGGATTGAGAAATTCTCCAAGATTTTGGAGCAAAGAATAAAGACATTAATATGATGAGCGAAAATCTAAGTGGCAGGGAAGGCAGATTCGAGAAATCAATACGGAACATCCTAAAATGAAAAGATCAACTCAGAAGCAGCAGCAACTCTGAAAAACTGCAGATAAATTCTCCTATCGTGAAGAAAGACTTGAATCTGCAAACCAAAACAGCCCATCTGGCAACAATGAAAATGAAGGAAAACTGGCCTATACTACATTTACTTGAGTGAAAACTCTGAATTCTGAGGAAAAGAAAAAAACAACCTAGAAATGTCATAATGGAAAAAAAAGAAAAACGGGCTACCTAGAAAAAAAATTTAAAAAGCTGGTCTCAGACTTCTCTACAAAGCTAATGCTGATCTGTAGGTACTTTGCATTTCAGGGTTTCTGCTAGTGACCCTAAAGAAGCAGATCCCCCACTATGCAATGCAAAGCTTTGAAGTATACTAGGTGCTTTCAGCGCAATAGGGTGAAGTGATACCACTTGAGTAACTACCCATCCCTCTACAATTTACAACAGAAATGACTCAAGTCTGAAATAGGGAGAAATATAAATCAGCAATGGCAACCAGGGCAGGCTAACAATGGCAAGAAAGGGTGGAGGGACCAAGAAGAAACCCTATGACCAAGAATTCAAGAGCAACGGGAAGAACTTCTCAACCTTGCAAGAAGTCATGAAATGAAACACCTGCTCACCTGTCTTGTAAGAAATTAGTTTAAAAATCATCCTGGCACAAATAAAATGGAATAAAACAATGGAGGGGGCATGGTATAGATAAAACGAGGGGTAAGCAATGAAACCAGTGAAACCAACTTGGTGTCAGACTACCTGTAGGTAATGTGGCCAGGGAATTTGTTGCAAATGGCAAACTTGTTTCTTGAAAGAGATTTTTGTCTTAGCCTGTTTTGTTTTGCTATAAAGGAGTAACAGAGGCTGGGTAATTTATAAAGAAAAGAGGTTTGATTTGGCTCAGAGTTCTGCAGCATGTATAAAAAGCACCTGCTCCTGGTGAAGGTCTCAGGGTGCTTCTACTCTGGTGGAAGGTGAAGGGGAGCAAGCATGTGCAGAGATCACATAGCGAGAGAGTGGGGAGACATCAGGCTTTTTAACAACCAGCTCTCCTGGGATCTAACAAGAGTGAGAACTCACATATCCCCCCACCACCAGGGAGAGTATTCATATATTCATGAGACGTCCACTCCCATGACCCAAACACCTCCCACTAGACACCACTTCCAACACTGAGGATCCAATTTCAACATGAGGTTGTGGGGCGGGGGGGTGCACAAACAAACTAAACCGTAGTAGATAGATAGTTAGATGGATAGATAGATAGTTAGATGGATAGACAGATGTCAATAGATGACAAATAGGTAGATAGATGATGGATGGATGGATAGATAGATATAGATGATAGATAGATAGATAGATAGATAGATAGATAGATAGATAGATAGATAGATAGATAGATAGACAGATAGATAGATAGATAAATGATCAAATATCTAAAATGTAATCCTGGATGCAAAGCCTCAGATGACTTTCAGCTCCATTGGCAGAGTGAAGGAGGCAGCAAGGGTAATGCTTAAGCATTCAGACTCTGGAATCAGCTTCCCTGGGTTTGGATCCCAGCATCCCCACCCGCCAGCTGTGGTCCTTGCCACCCCCGCCTGTGGCCTACTTCATCCCAGTCATCACACATCTCCCAGCTCTCATAAACTCTCCACACCCCTCCCCATCTGCATGGCTGCTGCCCTAGTTCGGCCTTGCAGCTTCTCCATGGGTTATGACATAAGTACTCCTCCTTGTGGTCCCTTTGCTTTCAGGCCTGTTCTTGTCCCTCCTCTCCCTTCAATCCAACTTCCAGAAAAATCATTTAAAACCTTCAGTGTAGGAAAGGGTACCAACTCCCAGGAATGTAGGGAAGAGTACAAACTCCCAGGCTTAGCATACAAGGCCCCTTCCCCAAGATCTGATGCTATCTCGCTGTCCAGCCATCTCCCCTAGCAGCCATAGTGAATTACATGTGGTTCTCAACACAGTGTCTCTCTCCCACTCTGAGAAAGCAGAATATTATGGTAGGGGCATCAAAAAGCCTGGTTTTGCAACCCAGCCTTACCAGTTACCAGCTGTGCAAACACAATCCTCAGGTAACTCATCTGTAGAATGGAGATGATAATAGTGACTGTACCTCATTAGCGTTGTTGTGGAAATTCAAATAGTACGATGCATGGAAATAATTTTTCACTAAGCCAGGCACATAGTGTTCATTTGCAAATTAAAACTGGAATCATCATTACACCTCCGTTGTCCTTGTCCACACTATTTCCCGTGCCTGTAACGCATTTTTTCAACCAGCCAATTCCCACATTTCCTTTGTGTTTATGTTTCAGTTCAAATGTTACTCTCTCTTTGCCTGCTAAGCTTTCAGTAGGGCTTGGCCACAGGGTGTAGCAAGGGGAAGCCAGTCTTGGCACTTGCAATTAATGGCATTTCTCTTCTACATGCATGTTTCCCCTACACATGTCTCGGTTTGACCCTTGACCTGTGACTTTGCAATGACCTGCTGGCCTACCTGTCTCCTCCACTGGAGGTGGGCTCCTTAAGAACAGGAACTGTGTCAGACTCACCTTAAGATCCCCACGACCTAGCAAAGTGCCTGGTCTGTGGCAAGAGCTCAGAAAGTGTTTATGGAACAAAATGTAAGAGTGGCTTTGCCCTGCCTGAGAACAAAGAGGCCAGAAGACTTTGCCAATCATCATTCTCCATCTCATCAGCTAAGGTCATCATGGTTTTGATGCCTGGTGAGGTTCTGAGCAGTAGGCAGAGACCTGATGTACTCATGCCACATGGGCAGGATGGGATGGCTGCAGGTTGGAGAAAGCAGGGGTCTAGCCATTGCCTTGTGAGTTGGTGGCCTCAATACAGACAAGCAGTTTTTGGAAATTTTCAAGTGAAGGGAAAACAAACACAATGATCAACAAGCAAACTGCAAGAAGTGCGAAGTTCTTGTAGATGAGCTCATGGCAAAACTGAGCTGTCTAATGAAGTGACAGCACCAGCCTGACCATAGCAGATTCTAGCCAAAACGTCAAAATAACCTCAGGCCTCTGGCACGCTGTGGTCAAGGCTTACTGAAAGTCTAGCAGCAAAGTGAGGACAGGCATCATTTCACCACTAAGCAAGCACACAAAGGAGCCAACACCCCAACCTCTTCCTGACCCAGATGGTCCTGGTGGGAGGTCACCTGCTCTGGGTCAAGCTCCCTGTCTCCTGAGTCAGACCTTGGCTCTGCTGTGCAGACACACTGCCAGTTAAACCTTTTCCATGGTTTGTTAGGTGATGACCCAGGCAGATCGGATGATGGTTACTAGAAAGGAAGTTTTTGTCATAGAAAAGACTTTTGACTCAAAGCTGAATGTCAGTCCATGAAATTCAAGGTGCTGGGTGATAACAATAAGGTAGAGGCAATTCACATCTTCAGGTTTTCAAAGTGTCCTTTGGACTCTGAACGCACCCCACAAAATGGAAAACGCAGTCCATCATGAGTGATTTCTGACAGAATGAACAATTGAAGCATTAGACAAGGGAGCTGATTGTCTTTAGAACTCTTCCTTTTCTTTTAGTCGTATCCCAAATATTTTAAATGAAACCTATTCAATATAAAACCTGGAGAGGCTAATTGAGAAGGCCACTGTGTAACAGAATGGCCTCTGGGATGTATAAGAATAGAGTGTGGGATTTACATTTAACAGGGAGTTGGCAGGGAGGAGAAAGAACAACGAGTGTACAACTAACCCTCTTAGGTGTAAGCAGACATGTTGCAAGTGGTTTGTCAAATAACCCTTGTTCACTCCACAAAGTCTACCTCTGCTGCCCGCCTTTAAACATTTTTCAAAGTTGCCTTTAGATATTTTTAGCAGCTTTGTTGCTCAAGAATCTTCATACTTCCTAACCAAGTTAATGTTGGTAATTAGGGAACTTGAACTCATGAGCAAGCAAGGGAAGCATTCCCCATGAACACTTACAAGGCATCATCCAGTCATTGAGTGAGTTGCTGTTTCAATGCTGTAATTCCACGACCTTATAATAGGGTAAGAGTGCCACGACCTCATTTCAGCTAGCTCCTTTAAGCTAGATGATTGTCTCTACCATCTTAAAAGATTTCTGGGAAAGCAGATTCTATAAACTTGTTTGGAAATCCTGGTAAGAAATTCTTTCACATACCCATCCCTCAAAGTGAGTGATTTCGTTGTCTAGGCAAAAACTTCCCTTTTAACCCTCTCCCTCCCTCCTTCCATCCTCCCCTTCTTTCCTTCTTTTTGTCCATGCATCCGACCAGTCTTCATGAAATACATACTATCTGTTAGGTCTGAGCTATGCACTAGAATGAGATGATGAACAAAGCATGCCTCTTGCTCTTGAGGCATCTAAACAGTAAGCACAAAATAGTGTTACATGTGCTAAGAATGTAGTTACAATCAAGAAATAGAGTATTAACAGCCACAGAACAAGGTGGCATAGCTAGGTATCCTGTAGGCACGCTATTATCATCATGTATGGAGATGGTGTTGTTTTCCAGAACCTCTGTCTTGACAGAAACGTGATCAACTAAATATAAAAACAAACAAAAATATACAACTTCTAAATTCAGTGCAGACCACTCAATCCAATTGTCTGGAATGCCTCTTTAGAAAATTTAGATTGATTTCTCAAAAATGACATATTCTTTGATTATTAAAGTCATATAAAAATTTGGAAAATACAGAAATGAAAAGAAAAGAAAAAGTAGCCAACAATCTACTCTACAGAGATAACAGTGATTAATATTCTCTGTATAACTTTTCAATGCATAGATATACTGGATTCATTTATAATTTAAAAATAAAATTGGGATCATGAAGTGCATGTTTTATAGCCTGTTATTCTTTTTAATACTTCTTAGCACTTTTTTTGTTTTTGTTTTTTTTTTTTGTTTGTTTGTTTGTTTTGTTTTGTTTTTGAGACAGAGTCTCACTCTGTCGCCCAGGCTGGAGTGCAGTGGCGCAATCTCTGCTCTGCTCACTGCAAGCTCTGCCTCCCCGGTTCACGCCATCCTCCTGCCTCAGCCTCCCGAGTAGCTGGGACTACAGGTGCCCACCATCACACCTGGCTAATTTTTGTATTTTTAGTAGAGACAGGGTTTCATCATATTAGCCAGGATGGTCTCGATCTCCTGACCTCGTGATCCGCCCGCCTCGGCCTCCCAAAGTGCTAGGATTACAGGCGTCAGCCACTGCACCCGCCAGCACTTTGTTCTTCAATATCCTCTAAAAGCATGCCTGTTTAATTATTGTCCAGCATTTTATCGTGTAGATGTCCCATGCTATTTCTAACCAATTCTTTATCACTGAAATGTAATTAATTTGAGGTTTTCACAATTATTATTAATGCTTGAACACACACGCACATATATCTGATTAATTCTTTGAAATAAGTTCCTAAAAGCATAATTTCTGTATCCCAAGAGGTGCACATTTTAAGATATTTAATACATACTGCCAGGTTATTCTACAAAAGGTTTGTACTAACCTATTTTCTCACCAGCAGTACCTAAAAGTGTCCATTTTTTTTTAACTTTACCAACATTGTGTATTTTGTCTTTTCTACTTTTTGCCTTTTGATAAGTAAGAGGAGATGGTAACAATTGTTTTAATTTGCAGTTCTGATTAATAGTGAGGCTAACTTTTTCCATACGTTTAGTGTCTCTATGTACACATTTTTTTGCACGCTGTTCATTGCCTTTGCTCATTTCTCTCTATTAAATTAAACTCTGCCTTCTGGTAACTTTCCCTTTTTCATCCAAATTGTGCCTTCTGGAACTATCCTAAGTGAGATTAATTCCTCCTTCATATGACACCCCCTCAAATACTTGAAGACAGAAATCATGTCTCACTTTCTCCAAGATAAACACCCCTGGCTCCTTCCATCATTTCTCATGCAGCAAAGTTTCAAGGGCCATCGTTGAAGACTTAATGCATAACAGTCCCACTGCTCTGTTACCCTGTGCACTCACACTCACAGTCATAGACCTGCATCCAACTTCAGAAAAGCTTATCCTGAATCCTCTTTGCAGGCTCTCTGGATGCAGTCACCTGTCTGCACCTTGGACCTCAGCCTCCTTTCTCACACTCATCCATAAGGACACTAAAAGTGAGTCTGTCCATGATCAAGGCATTTACCATGTGATATCAGGGGCCTGGAGCTCAAATAAAGTGGTAAGAAGAAGATCACTTTGAGACTAGAAGCAGGAAGAGAAATTTGCCTGGTATAATTAGAATGATTAACTAACTCAAGTGAAGAAAGCATCAGGAAGAATGAGATGGTCACCTTGGAATGGGGCAGAATTTGTCAGTACCAATCCTGCAGTATTATGGGCTTCCTCCAGGAACTCTGTCCTAACCCCAGGCAAGTTAGGGACCCTTCCTCTGTCCCCCGCAAGGCTGACTGCCCTGCCCACACTCCCTGTAGTCACCTGTACATGCACTGATCTCCCCACCAATCTGTGCAATCCCTGAAGGATGGGTCTGCATTTGTACCCCTGAGAGAGTGGCTCAACAGCTGCCACCCATGGGGCCAGCACACATGCTCGGTGAACTGGGCCACTCTCGGAAATCTCCCTCTCAGTGGTCCACATCCCTTTACTCTTAATTTCTTCTCAGCAAACAAACTTCTAATACAAATGTGGTTTCTCAAGTACTCAAAACTGATGGGTTCACAAGACATTGGACGTGAGCATCCATGCCAGGGACAAGGAGCCCCATGACATTACTGAATCGCACCTGGCTAAAACATTCACTTATGAGAACTCTTTCACGCTCCCTGGCTCTCAGAAATTCTAGAACATTGTCAAGACTTTCTGGATCTACAAAGCCGAGGTCCAGGCTCTGAACACTGGGAAGGTATTGCTTCTTAGGATCGCCACCCTTGAGTCCAGCTGGAGGCCTTTGGCAAACAACATCCTGATATTTCTGTGCATTACGGTCTAAGTAGAAAAAAATTTTTTAATGTGTGTGTATATATATATACACATATATATGTAAACGTCAAACAGAGAGAGAGATATGTATATACGTGCATATATATGTAGTCATGCAGTCATGCAGTTGTTTTGGTTAACGACAGACTGCATATATGACAGTGGTCCCATAAGATTACAATACCATATTTTTATTACACCTTTTCTATGTTTAGATACATAAATACTCACCATTGTGTTACAACTGCTAACATATTCAGTACAGTAACATGCTGTACAGATTTGTAGCCTAGGAGCAACAGGCTATCCCACATAGCCTAGGTGTGTAGTAGGCTATACCATCTACATCTGTGTAAGTACATGCTATGATGTTCATACAATGATTAAATTGCCTAATGACACATTTCTCAGGATGCATTCTCATTATTAAGCGATGCATGACTCTATATGTATACGTATGTATGTATACGCTGATTAAGGGCACAAACTTAAGAATCAAGCTAACTTAAGAATCAATCAAGACATTCTGGCTCCATTAGGTATGCACTAGCTGTATGAGTTTAGGCAGGTTATATCTCTGTGCCTCAGTTTGCTTTTTTATCACATAAAAATAATAGCATCCATTCCATGCAGCTGTTGTGATGATTAAATGAGTTAATGCAGCTAAAACATTTATAATTACATCTGACACATAGTAAGCATTCGGTAAGTATTTATTATTATTATTATTATTTAGATTTAAGAACTGCATTAAGGTGCTTACTATATTTGTGAATATAGAAAATTCATTCTTTTTACTTTTTAAACAGTATCTAAAATTATTTTGCTTTCAAATCATCCACATTGTTCATGGAAGGCCTCACATACAAGGTGAGAGGTATAGTCCACTAGAAGACAGCAAGGCTTCACTCTCTAATGACAGAGCATGGTAAGAAGCAAAGGAATGTATGTGACAGGTCTATGAGCTGGACTTGGATCATTCTCCTAATAGTAGAGATTCAATTTGTCACTACCAGAATCCTTTATTAACATAACGCATTGCCCAAAAGAGGCAATGATACATATTAAGTTTAAGCTAGTTTATCTTAGAATTCATAACTTTTTCATTTGCTTGCCAATTACCAACATTCTATAAACATTTTATTTACTCCAAGCATGAAGATGGCATTGGCATTTCTTCAAATGTATTATTTTGCTGTGTGCTTTGTGTTCCTGTGTATTAAAATATTTATTTACACAGACTGCAGTGACCCATGTATAGGAATTTAATAAAAATTTACATTTTGTAGCTTGATTTGTAACAATTATTATTGCTATAGCTGCTTTTTCCTTACGTACCTTTTATAAATTGATGCAAATTTATTCAATATCATGATTTATTTGTGTAGTCATGAAATACACTATTGGTATTTGCCTTTATATTACAAAAATATATAGTTGATACATTTTTACCAGTAAATTTGTTGGATTTTGTTGCCAGGATATTTTGTGTACCACAATTTTTTATAGTCTGATTTTTAATTTGTTATGCTTTAACTCTTCTCCTGTTTAGGAAAAAAAAGAGGATAACTCGCTGCCAGCCTCATTTAATTTTACATAAACATGCTCTTTGAGTCTGAAGAAAATCTGACTAATTTTCAATGTGAAAATAAAATATACAATCTGTTCTTTGAGTTATTTCTAAACAGAATTAACATCAGAATCATCTGAATCATCAGAATTATCTATCTCAGTAAAATCAGATTCATCAAATGAATCTTTGGCCAACAACTGTTCAAGAACAATGTTACCAACATGCCTAGGAATGCTACATTTTCTAGGATTTGTATTTTCAGCAATTGAGAATTACTATATTTTGTAAATGGAAATATCATTGCTAAACACAGACTGCTATAACTAGAATGATGTCTTTTGTTTCCAAAGCCAATATACTAGAGCAATGTGACAATAATAAAAGCAAGATACTTTGTGCCAAGGTTATCTTGGGGTGAATGTTGCAGCCACAAGCGCTACAGGCAAGTATTCTCAGGGCAAATGGGAAATGGGTTAAACATAGGCAAAAATAGAAAATATAACAAACACCCATGTATCCAAACACAGATTTTTTTCCCTAGCTTTACAAAAATATGATCAGTATATGAAAAACTGTACATAATTAACAAATCCAATTTGGTACGTTTGGACATATGTATACACTCACGTTATCATCTCCACAATCAAGGTAGTAAACATACCCATGACCTCCAAAAGTTTCCTTTTGTACATTTGTTGGTATTTATTTATTTATTTTTGTGGTAAGAACACAGCATGAGATCTACTCTCTTAAATGTCTAGGTGCACAGTATCTTATTGTTAACCATAGGCATTATATTGTACAGCAAATCTCTGTAATTTACTCGTCTTGCTTAACTGCCTTCTTCAATATACAAATTTAAAACATGTTAACATTCTGCCACATTTACTTCAGTTATTTTCATATTAGAGAAATAAAAAACATCCAGTGTAATTGGAGGGCTTCCTGATACCATTCTGCTTCCTTTCTCCCCAGAGGTAAACAGAGGTTTACGACTTTAATAACCATGTGTACACTGATGACTCTTGAGTCTACATCTTCAGCGTGAACTGTCTAATATTCTGTATATTTGATTAGTCATCTTGTTTATTGCCCACTTTTATCTTCAGAGTACAGAATTGTGTCTATTTTGCACATGTGAAAGGAAAATAAATCTCGGGACCCCTAACTCACTAATCCAAAGGGAAAAGACAAACTGGGAACTGGGTCATGCAAACCTGCCTCGCATTTGGTTCCTAAATAAGATAGGTACAAAGATTAAAAAAAAAAAAAAAAAAAACAGCCGGGCATGGTGGCTCACGCCTGTAATCCCAGCACTTTAGGAGGCCACTTTGGGAGGCTGAGGTGGGCAGATCACGAGGTCAGGAGGTCAAGACCATCTTGGCTAACATGGTGAAACCCCATCTCTAGTAAAAAAAAAAAAAATACAAAAAATTAGCCGGGCGTGGTGGCGGGCGCCTGTAGTCCCAGTTACTCGGGAGGCTGAGGTAGAAGAATGGCATGAACCCGGGAGGCAGAGCTTGCAGTGAACAGAGATTACACCACTGCACTCCAGCCTGGGCAAGACAGCAAGACTCCAACTCAAAAAAAAAAAAAAAAAAAAAAGCTACATACCTCCCCACAATTTGCCCATAAGGAAATTCCTTGTGGGCTCCAAATCTTTACCCTAAAATAGTCCTGGTGAATTTCACCCCGGCAATGAAAATTGATAGCTTATCTTCACAGATGTGAGACAAAGGACAGAGCTCAAACACATCCTTCTGCTCACCTGAGACAAATGCATATCTGATTGCTTCCTCTGCTCTACTGTTGATGTTATCTTATGTGGACATGCAGATTCATTGAGCCAGATGAAGGCATAAGTGACTATTTACCTCCCCCTCACATATAAATTGTATGTTCAGTGAAAGGCTGATCAAAAACTCAAAAGGATGCAAGCATTTTTCTCTTATCTACCTGCACCTTTTAAAAAGTTTATTCCTCTTCCCCCAATATCCACCCTTTTCCCTTTAAATATGGAAGCCCTCAAAATCATCTTTGGAGAAAGGCATATACCTATCTCCCAGGCACATTTCCTCAACTTTGGCAAATAAATGTCCTAAAATGATTGAGACTTGCCTTGATCATTTTCACTGATTTACATGGACTACAATATCTACAGTGCCTGGAACAATGCCTCGCACATACATTGTAGGTGGTCAACAAATACATGTTGAATGAATGAATGAAACAATATTTTTAACTTTACTATATGAATGTATTATTAATGTGTTTTAAAATGTACACAAATTGGCCCCCACACTTTCATGGGTTTTACCTCCGGGAACCCACCAGGTTCTCACAGTGAAAAACCAAGAAAAATCCCCACCCCCCATCTCCGGTAGCAGGAGATAAAAAGTAACCATTTTGAAATATGTCCGAGCATTCTCCATAACAAAGACCTACTCTCCAAGAGAAAAGACTTTACCAGAACCTTATGTCACCTACAGAAAAGGGGACTTACTCAATTCCAGCCCAACTCTATCCTTCCCATATGGCCTAAAGTGAGGGAGAGAAAAGAAACACTTGTGAAGGTCACAGCCCCAGGACACAGGCCCATGAGGTTGAATCATCAGATTATAGAACAATTTCTCTCCCCCTACTCCTCATCCCACATCAGCAGGGCTCAATGCAAGGCATACTCTATTTAAGACTATTTAAGAAAAAGCTCTTTGAGCCAGGTAGCCAGGGCTCCTGCCTGTAATCCCAGCATTTTGGGAGGCCAAGGCAGGAGGATCACCAAGTCAGAAGATCGAGACCACCATGGCCAACATGGTGAAACCCCATTTCACTAAAAATACAAAAATTAGCTGGCCATGGTGGTGCACACCTGTAGTACAGGAGAATTGCTTGAACCTGGGAGGCGGAGGTTGCAGTGAGCTGAGATTGCGCCACTGCACTCAGCCTGGCAACAGAGCAAGACTCCATCTCAAAAAAAAAGGAACAGAAAAAGAAAAAGCTCTTTGGAAAACCAAAGATAGTAGGGGAGAAAAACAAGGAATTTATAGCCTCTGGAAGCTATAGCTACAATATTTAAAACATTAAACACAGTCCAACTCCTAGGAATGCTAATATAAAACTCCACACCAAAGGCCTAGTTACTTCAGTTCCTATTACCTGATGCATCATGTCTGGATTTCAACAAAGAATTACATAGCATACTAACAAGCTAGAAAAAAATCATAATTTGAAGAGACAAAGTGAGCACTGGAACCAGACTCAGGTGTGAAATGGATTTTGAAACTACCAGATGTTTAAAATAATTATGATTAATAACTTATAAACTTTCATGGAAAATGTAAATAATATGCAAGAACAGATGGATAATGTAAAGCAGAGAGATGGAAACTCTAAGAAAGAATAAAAAAGAAATGCACAAATTAAAAAACACTGTGACAGAAATGAAGCAGGCCTTTGATAGACTCATCAGTAAACTGAACACAGTCAAGGAAAATTTTGATAGACTCATCAGTAGGCTGAACACAGCCAAGGAAAGTATCAGTGAACTTGAAAATATATCAATTTGAAACTTTCCAAACTGAAATGCAAAGAGAAAAAAAGAATAAAAAAGAAGAACAGAACACTCAAAAATTGTGGTACAATCTCAAAAGATATAATATTTGTGTAACTGGAATACAAAAGGAGAAGGAGAAAATGGAGCAGAAGAAATATTTTTTTAAATGATGTCTGAAAAATGTCTAAAGTTAATGAGAGACATCAAACCACAGATCCAGGAGCCTCAGGGAATACCAAGCAGTATTACAAACAAACAAACAAACCCCTCTATATTTAGGCACATTATATTCAAACTGAAGGAGACCAAACATAAAGAGACACTCTTAAAAGAAGCTAGAAAAAATAATCCCACATTACCTATAGAAGAACAAGGATAAGAATTATGTGGACTTCTCTTCAGAAACCATGTTAACAAGAAGAGAATGAAGTGAAATATTTAAAGCACTGAAAGAAAGTAGCTGCCAACCCATATTTCTATATCTCATAATTTCAATCCTTCAAATGTGAAGGAGAAATAAAGATTTTCTACAAAAAATCAAAAACAGACTTCATCACCAGTAGAGTGGCCCTGTAAGAAATATTAAAATAAGTTCCTTGGAAGAAGAGCATCAGAGAAGGAATAAAGATATAATAAAACATTTTATTTTTGTTACTTAAAATTGATCTAATAGATACCTGTTTGTTCAAAGTAATAACAGTAACAATGTATTGGGTGACGATAACATACAAATAAGTGACATGAATGAGAGCAACAGTATAAGAAACGAGAAGACAGAAGAAGGAAGATTTTATTATAAGTTGCCTGCCCTATACATGAAGGGGCATAATATTTTTTGAACATGGATTATATATATATATTTGTAATTGTATATAATAATTGTAAATGTATGTTGCAAACTTAGGGCTAAGAATAAAAACATTTTTAAAGAAACTAAAAAAGGCAAAAATATAGGAGGCAAATAAACAAAGAATGAGAGAAATGAATAGAAAACATGGTAGCTATCAATCAAACTATATCAATAATCATGCTAAATGTAACTGGTCTAAAAGTATCAATTAAAAGATTATGAGAGTGGATTAAAAAACTAGATCCAGCTATATGTTGTTTACAAGAAACCAACTTTAAATATAAAAACACAGTTAAGTTGTAAGTAAAAGGATAGAGAAAGATATACCATGCTAACAGAAATTAAAAGAAAGTTGGAGAAACTCTATTAATTTCATACAAAGCAGAATTCAGAGCAAGGAAAATTATCAAGGATAAAAAGGAACAATTTTCTTTGAAAATATAACAATCCCTAACATATGTGCACCAAACAACAGAGCATCAAAACATGTGAGGCAAAAAAAAGAAAAAAAGACCTACAAGGAGAAATAGGAAAATCCACTGTTATAATTGGAGATTTCAACATTCCTCCTTCAGTAATTGCTACATTGAGCAGGCAAAAAAGTCAATACAAACACAGTTGCCCTCAACAGCACTATCAATCATCTTGATCAAATTGACATTTAAAGAATACTTCATCTGGCTGGGTGTGGTGGCTCACACCTGTCATCCCAGCACTTTGGGAGGCTGACGCAGGTGGATCACCTGAGGTCAGGAATTCAAGACCAGCCTGGCCAACATGGTAAAACTCCATCTCTACTAAAAATACAAAAAATTAGTCAGGCGTGGTGGCACATGCCTGCAATCCCAGCTACTCAGGAGGCTGAGGCAGGAGAATTGCTTGAACCTAGGAGGTGGAGGTTGCAGTGAGACCAGATCATGCCATTGCTCTCCAGCCTGGGTAACAAGAGCAAAACTCCATCTCAAAAAAAAAAAAAAAAAAAGAATACTTTATCACTTTATCCAACAACAGCAGAATACACATTGTTCTCAAGCTGACATGAAACAGTCAATGAGCTATACATACTACATTCTGGGCCATAAAGTGAACAAAAATTGTTTGACATTGTATATATCTTTTTGTTTAAGAACAAATTTATTGATATAAAATTCACATCAGTGGTTTTTAATATAGTTACATAGCAGTGCAACTATTACCACTATGTAATTTTAGAACACCTCTGTCACCCCTAAAAGAACATTGTATCCATTAGCAGTCATTCCTCATTCTTCCCTGCAGTACCAAGAAACCACAAACCTACTTTCTGTCTTCATGAATTTGCCTATTCTGGACATTTTACATAAATGAAATCATATGACATGTGGGCTTTTGTGTCTGACTCTGTTCACTTAGTATGATATTTTTAAGGTTTGTCCATAATATAGCATGTATCAATACTTCATTGCTTTTTATTCCTAAATAATACTCTATTACAAGAATATACCACATTTTATTTATCTATTCATCACTTGGTGTACATTTGAGTTGTTTCCATTTTTTGGACATTATGAATAATGTTGCTACGAACATTTTCAATTCTCTTGGTTGTATATTTAGGAGTGAAAATTGCTGAATTATATGGTAACTCTGTTTTTAGTATTTTCAGGAACTGCCAGACTGTTTTCACAAGTGGCTATACTATTTTACATTCCCACCAGCAATGTATGAGGATTCCAGTTGCTCCATATCCTCACCAACATTTGTTGTTACTTGTCTTTTAACCATCTTAGTGAGAATGCGATGTATCTCACTGTGGCTTTTATTTGCAATTCTGTAATGATTTAGATACACTCATCATTTCAAATTGCCACTCTGACTTTATAGAATGCTCTAGGTGACAGAACCTAGAAGTGAGTTGCTAAAACTCCAACCACCTTTGTACAATTAGCCCTTATTTTTTATTTATTTATTTTTTGAGATGAAGTCTCGCTCTGTTGCCCAAGCTGGAACGCAGTGGCGAAATCTTGGCTCACTGCAACCTCCGCCTCCTGGGTTCAAGTGACTCTCCTGCCTCAGCCTCCCAAGTAGCTGGGAACACAGGCACGTGCCACCATGCCTGGCTAATTTTTTGTATTTTTAGTAGACACAGGGTTTCACCGTGTTAGCCAGGGTGGTCTCAATCTCCTGATCCCATGATCCGCCCGCCTCGGCCTCCCAAAGTGCTGGGATTACAGGCATGAGCCACTGCACCCAGCTGTACAATTAGCTCTTTATAGAAACCTTTGTTTCAAGTAACAGGATGTTTTCCAATTACAAAGATCATTGTGTTCTAACTACAAAGAAAAATAAGGATATTTTCCCACCTACTCCTATAAGAATAGTTTTCTAACAGAACACCATGATCAGGTATGAGCAGCACCCAGTTCCCTTGGAATTTATATGCAGGTCTCCTTACCTGCTGGTGGCCAGGCCTTGATGTATCCTGTGCAGTGGACCACAGCATATTGGGCTTCTCCTTCTTTCACAGGGCCAAGACCATTCCTAAAAAAGAACATTTGTGAAATTGTTTTCATCATATGAGGGTGAGACAAGGATGTTGAAGACTCCTCTGGCATCTAAGCTACTGGGTTTCTTTGTCTGCCTTTGTAGTTTTGAATCTTGACTCCCCACTATCCTCTGTTCCTTCCTCCCACATGGTCTGAAAATCAAAACTAAAGTCCACCGAACTCCCTGTTTTCTCTCATCTCTGCCACTGCCACCCTGATGTCTGGTTCTCTCAGTCCTCATCACACTAAGCCCCTTCTTTAATCTAGGCTGCTTAGCTTAGGGTGTTTAGACTATCTACCAGAACAGTCCCATAATACACATCAGAAGAGATACTGACCTGAACCTTTTCCTCATGGTGGTTATTCTGTTTAGAGGAAGGTGGTCCAAAGGAGCATTTCCACACCTGAGATGTGACAAATGTGTTAGAACGAGCAAAGACCCAGGCAAGTTTATTCAGTATATGGTGCTGCTGTCAAGTAGATGAGCCTTAATTCATGCTTATACATTTATTCAGGTGAGGCCTATAGCCAATTTTCTTCAACAGTGCAGAAGCAGACCTCCATGCCTTTGAATGTTTTTTTTTTCATGGCACTGAAAAAAGGAGAGTGTGACCCACTTTACAACACACACCGAAATTATTTCAGGGCCCAGTCCAGAAGCTGGAGACCTACAGAAAGACTCTAGAAGAAACCTGGCCATGCTCAGTCCTGCAGATCATTTCAGTGGAATTCCATGGCTTTTAGGAAAGAAGGGAAGAGGGTGATGACAGCAATAATGTCCCTTCAGGCCTGAGCAGAGACATCAACTCAAAACAGATGTTGCCAGTTAATGAACAGTAGCATTTTCTCAGGCTTTAGCATCACAGCTGTGGAAACTCTCTCCTCCCATACACTGTTCTGGTTCTAGGGACAACCAGACAGCTGGAAGTCTGCTGATGGCCAAGGAGAGCGTGGGGATGAGAGATAAACAGGTAGAGAATCCGGTCTTTCTGTGGGCCCCTCTCTGTGAGGCAGGGGATGGTAGCATCACACTACACACTCTGGGACAACCTTTTCTGCCTCCCTTTTCAATGACCCTCTCAGCATCTCAGGTGCTGAACACCCAAAGCCTGCAACATGGCCAGGCTCTAATTGCTGCTTGGTATATCTATTTTTTATGTGCATTTCCATTTCCCAACTACATCACAAGTGATATCCTGAATATCTTAATTTCAATACAGCAGAGATAAGAGTCTAATTATACTCTGAGACCTTAGACAGCTGCCAGCACTAGTGTGGCCTTCACAGGAGGCCCACCCCATGTCATTGCTGCCCAGCAATGTTTGGCCCTCTGCCCTTTTCTGGCTGACTGTGCCCAATGCTTTGCTGAAAGTAAGCTGTTTTATTTGGAGGAAAATGTTATGTTCTCAGTAGATGGCAGTGCTGCCCACCTCTCAGGTAAACACAGGCAGTACGGACCTGGCACTTCAAAGAGCAACCAATATCACGCTCCCTGGAAGGACACGAGGGCAGGGAAGGGACTGCATGAATTTCATTGACAGGACAGTGATAGTGGCTTTATAGGCCAATAGAAATGATATACTATGGCACTTTCAATCAATTTATTCATAAGGGAATTGCTTAGATGGTACAATTAAGATTTGTATTGCTGGTGCTCTACTGAATGTCTACTAAGCTAGGATAGGCATTTATTCACCCAAGCACTGCAGGACAAACGTGCCATGACTGACTACACTAACTGATGGCATTTCATCCCTAGGTGGACAGCAATGGAAGTGGATCCCACTGCCCAGCTTGCCCCTGCTGCTGAAGGAGGGCATGCAGTCTGTAGGGACCCAGTCCTAAGTTAAATGGAGACAAGCGTGCATTCTGTCATTCCAGCACCATCCTGTGACCTGAGGCAGGTGGTGAAGAGGATTTCATATGTGCCTTCAAGAAGAATTCCAGAGGCTCAGCCTCAAGAGGAAGAGACTCAGAGAAAAGAACATCGAGGTTCAAATCCCCGAAGGGCCATTTCTTGTAAAACAGAACAAAAGGTCTCTGCCAGCTCTGAGGGCCCAAGGAGCGAGTGAGAGAGGCAGGTCTCCCCTCAACACAGGCAACCTTGGTGATCTGAGGGAGACCAACCAGCCTGTACATAAACAGGTTTTGCTTAAAAAGTGTAGTTACTTTAAAAGATTAATTTGAATTAGGGAAAATAGACATTCATTTTAAAGCACCTATTGTTTGGAACTTCATAGTATGCAACAGACGTCCCAGTGGCAAGTCATAGATCCTGTAGCAAATCACAGTTCCTGCAGCATGCAATTAGATGACGGTGACATAAGTAAGTGACTCCGTTGTGCTGCTATGTGCCACATCTCCTACGTGCGGTATCTCCTGCTGATTCTCTCTCTGATGTCCAGTGATGAATCCTCAGTCTTCACATTCAGGGCTCATCAGTAGCCTTTGACCATTGATAACTCCTTTCTTCTAGAAACATCCTTCGTCCTCTCTTGTTCCCTTTGCCCTCTCTTCTTCCCCTCCCACCTGCCTCACTGTTCCTTCTCAGTCTCCTTTGCTGGTTCTTCCCCAATCCCCTGAGGCAGGGAAAGTGCCAGGACTCAGTCCTCTGTCTTCTCCTCTGTCTACACTCACCTCCCATGTGATTTCACATGCATCTCAGTTTTGAGGCTTTAGATACCATTTTATTGATGTCAATCCCCAGGTCCATATCTTTAGCCCCAACCTCTTCCTTGGATTCCAGAGCTATATGTCCAACTGTCTGCTCATCTTCTCCATCTAGTTGTATGATGGGCATCTTTTATTTTAACTTTTAAGTTCAGAGGTACAAGTGTGGGTTTGTTACATAGGTAAACTTGTGTCATGGGCTTTGTTGTACAGATTATTTCATCATCCAGATATTAAGCCTAGTACCCATTAGTTATTTTTCCTGATGTTCTTCCTCCTCCCACCTTCCACCCTCCGAAAGTCCCCAGTGTGTGTTGTTCCCTTCCATGTGTCCCTGAGTTCTCATCATTTAGCTCTCACTTGTAAGTGAGAACATGTAGTATTTTGTTTTTTTGTTCCTGTGTTAATTCACCAAGAATAAAGACTTCCAGCTGCATCCACGTCCATGCAAACAACATGATCTTTTTCTTTTTTATGACTGTGTAGTATTCCATGGTGTAGATGTACCACATTTTCTTTATCCAGTCTATCATTGATGGCCATTTAGATTGATTCCATGTCTTTGCTGTTGTGAATAGTGCTGCAATAAACATATGCATGCATGTGTCTTTATAATAGAATGATTTATAGCTCTTTGGGTATATACCCAGTAATGGGATTGCTGGGTCAAATGGTATTTCTCTTTTTAAGTGTTTGAGGAATCACTACACTGTCTTCCACAATGGTAGAACTAATTTACACTCCCACCAATACTGAATAAGTGTTCCTTTTTCTCCACAACCTCACCAGCATCTGTTATTTTTTGACATTTTTTATTTTTATTTTTTATTTATTTTTGAGATGGAGTCTCACTCTGTTGCCAGGCTGGAGTGCAGTGGCGTGATCTTGGCTCACCATAACCTCTGCCTCCCGGGTTCAAGCAATTCTCCTGCCTCAGCCTCCCGAGTAGCTGGGACTACAGGCACATGTCACCACAACCAGCTAATCTTTCTATTTTCAGTAGAGATGGGGTTTCATAATGTTGGCCAGAATAGTCTCGATCTCTTGATCTCGTGATCTGCCCACCTTGGCCTCCCAAAATGCTAGGATTACCAGCATGAGCCACCACACCCGGCCCTTTTTGACTTTTTAATAACAGCTATTCTGACTGGTGTGAGATGGTGTCTCATTGTGGTTTTGATTTGCATTTCTGTAATAATCAGTGATATTGAGCTTTCTTTTTTCATATGATTGTTGGCCACCACATAAGTCTTCTTCTGAAAAGCATCTGCTCATGTCCTTTGCCCACTTTTTTATGGGGTTGCTTGTTTTTCTCTTGTAAATTTGTTCTTACAGATAGGCATCTTATGCTGGAAATCCCCTCGACACCAAACTACCTCCCCCAACAACCTTTTCCATCTTAGAAAATGACAACTCAATTTTTTCAATTGAGTGGGAAAAAAATTTAGCTGTACCTTTGATTTCTCTCTTTTTCTCACACCCTACCTGAAGGCTGGCTCTATCTGTGAAATACACTCAAAATCTGAGCACTTTCTACCACAATCACATTTCTCACCTGAATCATTACAATAACCTCCTTACTTCTACCCTTCTTCTTCATCCACAGGTTTATTCTCCATAGAAAACCAGAACAGTTTTTAAAAATTTATTCAGAACATGTAACTCTCACAATCAACTTCACTGACCTCTCATCTCATGCAGAGTAAAAGCTGAAGCGATGTAAAGTCAACATGACCTAACATCCACTACCTCTCAACCACATCTCTGCCCATTCCTCTGGCACCGTACCCCATTCACTCTGCTTCTGAGACAAGAACGTTCCCACTGTTCCTTGAACATGCCAAGAACATCCCTGCCTCTGGGCCTTTGCCCTTGCTATTCCCTCTACTTGCTCTTCTCTTTGCCCAGACATTCCCTTGTTTCATTCACTCACTTTCTTTAGGTCTCTGCTCAAAAGTCACCTTATCAGTGATGTCTTCCCCTCCCACTCTATATAACACAGAAATTAACAACATCTGCTATTTCCTACTCCCACTTAAGTTTGCTTTACGTTTCTTCCATAGCACTCACCACCATCTGATGTTCCATATATTTACTTGGTACTTTTGTCTACTGTGTATCACCCCACGAAAATGAATTCTATGCAGGCAGAGATTTTGTTTGCTTTATTATTATTATTATTATTATTATATTATTATTATTTTAGTCTCTTTTTTTTTTTTTTGAGACAGAGATTCACTCTTTTACCCAGGCGGGAATGCAGTGGTGCGATCTCAGCTCACCACAGCCTCTGCCTCCTGGGTTCAAGCGATCCTCTCACCTCAGCCTCCTGAGTAGCTGGGATTACAGGTGTGTGCCACCACATCCAGCTAATTTTTGTATTTTTAATAGAGACGGGGTTTCACCATTTTGGCCAGGCTGGTCTCAAACTCCTGACCTCAGGCAATCTACCCACCTCAGCATCCCAGAGTGCTGGGATTACAGGCACGAGCCACCACTACCCGGCCTTGTTTGCTTTACTTAACACTGACTCCCGGCACCTTGAAGAGCACATGACACAGGTGGGCCCTTGACATAAATTTGTTGAATAACTGAATAAATGAATGATAAGTGGCATCTACTCGTGTCACTGTCTCATGAACTCCACAGCCCAAACAATCTCAATTCCCTGTCCTGCACCTCCCACCTTGCAGTTCGTGCCAACCATCCCTCAGGGGGCACAGGGTTGAAGGTACAAAGGTGCTGAACTGGATTTGAGGATTCAAGATCCCAGCTCTCTCTTCTTCAAGGACATGGCAAAATTCCCCTGATTTCTCCAAAGTTCATTCATTCCTGCATTTCTTCAATTATGATTTATAAATCAAATATATGTAGAACACTCTGCTAGATGTAAAGAAGGCTCAGAGAAGTCTAAATCAAAACCTCCATCCTCAGGGCACTATAATTTACTCACGGAACCCAGACATTTACACTTAACACATCAATCAACAATATCATAGACACCAATTAAACGTGTGAATTGTGACAGGAAATATATGAATAAGTATGAAATCAGGCCATCTTAATATAAAACATGTTGAGAACTACGGAATCTTGGAGAGGCTTGGATTGGAGAAGGGTCTTAAAGATGGGCAGGAAGTAGAGTGATACAGTGGACAAGGGGGTGTGAATCTAGGAATGAGAAGAAAATGGTAGGAAATTAGACAAAGTGGGATGGTAGGAGGACAGAGAGAATCCTTCCTAGACCAAGGATCTTATATATCCACATGCTGAGGTCAAGAAGACGAAGTCCCTGGAGTAAACCCAAGTCGGCATGTGTGACTTCAGCAGAGCTGGTCAAGGCTCTTAACAGTGACAGAGAAAGGAGCAACCACCATGATAGCCTGCTGCTCCCCCAAACAGACCTCATCCTGCAGATGAAAGACCGTCGCGAGCCCATGCACATCCTCATGGATGACTGCTGCCCTTCTTTCTTGACCGTCCCAGTCTTCAGGTCCAAGATCCGGCCTAAGAGAGATAGAGAAGGACATGTACATAAGCCTTCGGTTGGGAGACGGAGGAGGCAGTTTGGGGGGCGCTTTCTCCAAATGCTCTGCCAAATGAGGACAAGTGTGGCTGTGCAAATTGTTTGTGTCTTGGAATTCCCAACATTCTTTGGCAAGAAACTCACATAGTGATGAAATCCATACAATTCAAAATGCTTTATTTTCTTCAGAGCCATCTACACTTGCTGCCTCTGATTTATTGGATTCCATCGCCTGCAGTCACTCCAATTTGGCTCTCTCCCTCACCACTCCACGGAAAAGGCATTTGCCAAGGTCACCAACTTCCTTACTGCTAAATCCAAAACACGTTTTTCCTTTGTTTGATCCAACTGCTTTGCTGGGCTTTATGCGACTGCGCACTGCTCCCTTCTCAAGTATCTGCCCTCCCCTGGCTTCGGACACAGCACTCCCGATTCCTCTCTCCTCTCTGCTCCTTTCTCCTGGAGGCTCCAGCCTCTTCTTCTCTTCTCACTGTACATGCCCCCTACGCAATTTTATCTACACCTGGGTTTTGACAGTCACCTTTGGATGCTAATGACCCTACATCTACACCTCTAGCATCAACCCCTTCGTTTCCTTAGCCCCACGGCCATACCATCAGCAGCTGACTATGAACCTCAAAAGCAGCTTCACCCACTCCTCCCCAAACCCTCCCTAAACATCAGCAAGGGCACTGCCATCCACATGGAAATCTAAGTCAGAAACCCAGACATTATCCCCAAGTCCCTCCTCTCCCTCACCGCCTGCACACACATCTCTGTCCCTCCCACTATTCTGCATCCATCCCCCACCTTGCTCTTACCTCAGCGTATTTCTTCTCCCACCCCCCATGGGGTTCTGGGCCATCAACTGACCTCCTCCCACATGGCTATTTCTATCCTCTCCCCTCCCTACTGTCTACTTCCTCCAGTATTTAAACACCACCAAATATCTTCCACCTTAGGAGAAAACAAACAAGCAAAAGACCTTCTCTGGCCCTGAAGTTCTTATCCTCTCTCTCTGCATCTGCAGTTGGAGGGTTCTGTCCACACTCACTGCCCCCTCTTGATGTCCAGCCCACTGTACCCACTGTATTGGGCCTCCACCCACTACATCTCCATGGCAGCTGCTCCAGACCAGGCCACAAGGACTCTCTACGTGGCCCAATTTAATACACAATCTTCAGCCCCTCTCCACCTTGTCCTTATCCTTGGCCAGTCCCTTGGAACATTCTTGCCCTAGGACACTACCTTCTCCAGCCTGTCCTGGGGGCAGCCCCTTTTCCTCAGTCCAACTCCTCCCCACTCCATGTTGGCATTCCCAAGGCTGGGCCTTAGCCTTCTCTCTCTCACTCTCTCCCAGGCACCCTTGGAGACGTTCAGCTCCACCACCTCTTACATACTAAGGACATCAAGATGCCCATTTCCAGCTGATAAAGCCTCCCGCCTTTGACTGAAACTCCAGTCAGCCCCCTGTAAGTCTTCTGCCTGTCTAGGCCTGACCTTGAGCTTCCCTCTCTGTCCTTGCAGAACCCAATTTGAGCAAGAATTCTAACTTAGTTTGGTGAGAATCCCCCACCCTTGGTATCTGACACCTTTGATATCTACCACCCTGCACTGTCCTCAGCAAGGATTCTGTTGATTGAGTCTAACAGGAATCCCCCGACCCCTGATGTTTCCTCTTAGTGATTCTCCACCCACTGCCCCCTGCCACTACCTTGCTTCTTGCTTATAAACCCTCATTTATCCTTGTTGGAATTGGGTCCACTCTCTCCTAGCCTGCAAGACCACAGTGCAGTGATACCTGCACCTTTTGCCATGGCACCCCTTCAATGGAGTCTTCTTTATAGTTTTTAACAAATTTGGGAATCATTTTTTCTTTAACACAGACCTCTCTTGGAAGCTCCTACATGTACAACTGTCTCTTGGGTATCTCAGTGACATCTTACGTTCCTCAGGTCCAAAAGCAAATTCTTCTTCCTGTCCAAAGCTGCCCTTTCTCCACAGTCCCCCATCTTTGTCATTGGCACCACCACTACCCAGTTGCTCAAACTAGAAATCTAGTAGGTAAGAGCATAGACTCTGGAGCTGAACTACCTAGCTTTAAGTCCTGCCTCCTTAGCTCACTGTGTGACCCTGGGCAAGCTACCTAACACCTCTGTGCTTCAGCTTCTTCATTGGTAAAAATGAAGATAATAGTACTTCCTTTAGATAGTTTTTGTGAGCATTAAATGAATTAATATTACAAAGCAACTACAACTATGCTTGGCTCTATAAATGCTTATTGAATAATGAATATGAAAAACTCCAACATTTGATCAGTCACCAATATTCTGTCAATTCTACTTCCTGTGTATCTTTGGCCTGTGTACTTCCTGCCTCTGCACTGCTATCACCTTAGATCTGTCCCCCTCACTGCATTTCTGGATGGATGGCTGCAAAAGGGCAGTCATCCCTTCCTCTGGTCTTGTCCCCTTCATTCCAGCCTCTGCATTGCTACCAGAATTCTTTATTTAAAACACAAAAACAATCATGGCTCTATCATTTATGTGACCCCAGTCACTCAGCCTCGCTGGTCCATGGTTTTCTCTATTGCAAAATTAAAGAGCAAGATCTTGCTTTCAAGATTATTGTGACACAACATACATAAAAGTGATTCGCACACAGGAGGCAAGCAACAAATGTGTTTCCTGGCAGGCTTAGACCAAATGACCACGTCACACTCCTCCTTGAGAGCCTTTCATGTTCTCCACTCTTAGTTGCCAGGAAAATCCAAGTCCCGCAGCCCAGTATTAAAGGCCTCCGAGGTCCGGCCCCTGCCCTCCTCTCATACTCCCTCCTCACCCTACGCCATCCCACCGCTCCACACAGGCCTCCACTGCTGCCCAGAAGGACTCACAACTCCCCATTGTGCCACTCTCTCCTCTCTCACCCCTGGCCCTTCCCAGCCACTTCCCCTCCCTGAGCAATCCCCTTCCCTTTGCCTGATTTCCATTTTTTTTTTTTTCTTTGAGACAGGGTCTTGTTCTGTAGCCCAGCCTGGAATGCAGTGGTGGAATCTCGGCTCACTGCAGCCTTGACCTCTGAGGCTCAAGCAATCCTCCCACCTCAGCCCCCCAAGTAGCTGGGACTACAGACGTGTGCCCCCATGTCCAGCTTATTTTTTTATTTTTTGTGGAGATGAGGACTCGCTATGTTGCCCAGTCAGGTCTTGAACTCTGGGCTGAATCATTCTTCTTGCCTCGGCCTTCCAAAGTGCTGGGACTACAGGCGTGAGCTACTGTGCTTAGCTGACTTCTACTTTTTATCACAACTTATCCAAGGCGTCTTCTCAGTCGTCATTTCACAAATATTCATTTAGCCTGGACAATATGTGAGTGACGCTAATGTAAGCACAAAGAATTAAACAGGCAAAGGCCATTATATCCTAGAGGATGAGAGAGCGGGCAACAACAACAAAGAGAACAGACTAAAGTAGATGAGAATAGACTCAAACAGAACAGATTCTTACACTGAGATAACAGCGAAGAACAATAAAGCCAGGAAGAGTTAGAAAGGGATGAGAGAGCTGCGGCTTTGCAGCAGACAGCGTTTCAAAAGGTTTCTATCATTTGAAATCAAAAGGACCTTGAAGAAGACACCCTCCCCAAGCCTGGGTCCCACTGCTGCAAATGGAGGAAGGTGTGGGGGAGTGAAAATGCATGCAAGAGAGGGTGGTCACCTTCCTCGCTGCACTCTGCAGCATGCCGTGCTCTCTCCTTGGGCCTACTCTGTCACGCTGTGTTAGAACTATCCTGCACGCATGGTCTAGGACTGTGCCTGGTCAGCTTGCTCCCCTCAACACTTGCAGCCTTCCCTTTCCACATGGACCAGGGCTCTGCAGACTGCATGACGCTCTACAAAGACCCAGCAATCACCATCATGCTGACTACTGGTACGTACATCTTTAAGCAGGATGTGTAGACCAGAATTCTACTCAGTGGAACGTTCTGACTCAGTGTGCTGAGAGCTCTGGCGCGGCCGGTGCGGGGGAGGCCCTGAGCGTCTGCTGATTCTGCGCTGTCTGCTGCCCCAGGTTTGACACCTGTCTATCTCCTTCACAGACGGCGTCTTTTTACGGCCATGTTAGTGTAAATTGTCACTGGCTTTATCATCTACCAAATGGCAAATGGTTTCAGCTGTGAAGCAGGCCAGCATGGGGGTCTGGCAGATTCCAAAGTATGCTCTGAAAATAAATCGCAGCTGCGTAGCACATGAGCAGTGGAACATAAGGAAATGAAAAAACACATTTCCATGATCTGCTGTCACGACCTTGAGAGACAATGGCTTCAATGTTTATTTCTCCGTGTGCTTCTCCGGTTTCCTTGGACACAATGAAGCTTCTCTTCAGGCTCCTCTGGAATGAAAGCACACCTGACTTCATAGAGTAGGTGTGTTCCTGAGAGGTTGTGTGTAAACTGGATTTTTCACAAGGGTAATAGCAGTTGAGATGTACAGAAGCAGGCGGCCACCGCCCCAGCACTGGGCCGTGAATCCCGGTGTCATGGGATGGCAGTCAGCCTCCATCCCACAGGAGACATGGGTGCTGCGTTTGCTTACTATGGGCTCCCAGTAGACAGGCAAACAGATGTCGCTGCCAGTTACACTGCTCCTAATCTAATCTTCATTCCTGACCCACAGAAGCCTGGGCCATAGGCCTGGATTCCTCGGGCTGACTCCCAGCAGATCCCTAGAGGCACAATCCATCCAGCCAAGGCTGGCTTCTTCTAGAATCCCTGCTCCCCAGCCTCATCCACTGGTCTGAAGGACTCTCGTTCTTTTGTAATCCTGTCTCTGGGCTGGTCCCATGATGTATTCCATTCTGTTTTCCTTAGCCAGTGCCTAAACAACCAGCCACCCTGGTCACCTCTCCTATGTGTACTCTTCACCCTTGATCCAAATCTCCTGCTCCTTTCCCTCCTAATCCCCTGCCGGGTGTCCTCCAGAATACCCACTTGGAAGTAAGACAACTCCTGTGTACTCAGCTCCTTACAGACACTCCCTGAAATCAACTCAATTCCTTGCCTCAGTACAGACAAGCCTGCCCTCTGGAGGGTGCCCTCTGGAGAGAAGACTCATGCTCCCATGTCCCACATGGCATGGGGTCAAAGGCAGTCTTGCTGTCTTCCTCAGTCCCCGAAGCCCTTCCAAACCTGACTCCTTCCAGACTCATGACAACCACCTCATCCACCTACTACCCCTCCTTTGTTTCTGTTGTCTTCCCACCTCTGGGTCACTCCTCCTCCTTCATTTTAGACTTTCTGCACAGCACCCACAGCCTTTCTCTTTACCCCAAGACCTGCTATCACCCTACATGGTTTCAGCATCCATGTGGAAGGCCCACCTAATATTCCCCTCTCAGGACGTGTCCTCCTCAATTCTGAGCATGCTTTCTTCCTGTCCAGGGCAGCCAGCCATGCCCACTGCCACATGGGGGAACTTGCGGGCACCTATAACTGCTCCATCTGAAATGGTACAATCAAACAGCCCCCAGGACCACAATTAATTTTCTCACTCTGGTTCTCTCACTTTCCCCATTCTTTGAATTCAGGGAGAATCTAGTGTCGGAATTCTTGACATCGTATCAGCATTCTCCTTTTGGTACAGAGCGATGTGCTTCTCTGTGGCTCGGGGACCCAGTTGTTAGAGCACTTGGGCTCAAGTTGCACAATGGCTAGCTTTGTAAGAGGCCCCAGAAATCTTCCAACATAACCAGAAGCTGTGAAAGCAGATATTGTTCTGGGTTTGATGTACAAAGGAGAACTATTAGTGAGCTGATAAATTAGTAATTACGCTATTTCAAATGAAAAAGGCAGCAAGGATGTAAGACATGGCTCCTCCGTATGCTGGTTACAAGAGTTTGTGCAGGTCACTTCAATTCTCGGAGCCTCAGTTTCTTTGACTGGAAAATGGAATCAGGCATTCCTACTTTGAAGGGTTATGTACAGATTTGAAGACCTACACACTAGAGCTCAAGGAACTCCCTTAGAGAATCAGAGTACAAGTGATTGGCAGGCTCCCAGCACAGAGAGCCGCAGGAAGGGAGGGTCTCCTGAGACCAGGAGCTAACCCCTGCCTTCTGGCTGCTGGAGGAAGAGAAGGCATTCAGACCACTCCGGAATAATGCACAGAGCTTGGCCTCAGGCTACAAGATTGAATAACTTGCTATTCTTGTTTTTCTCCTTAATTTTTATTCTAAAACTAACATGGTCATTTTAGAAAAATCACACACACGAACACTCTCACTAAGTAAAAATCCCAGATAATCTTCTCTAGAGAAAAATACTATTCACATTTAGGTGCGTTTCTGGTCAATCTTTTTCTATGCTTGCCTGCTCTTTATTTTAATTAGCTGAGGTCTCATGGTATATATTTTTCTACTTCATGTCACTTAGCATAAACTCAAGAATTTCATCACAAACCTCATTTTAAAGGCTCTTTTAATATTATTTTGAGTAGTGAATTTACTATTAGACATTTAGGTTTTTCCAGGATTTTTCCACCTGGAAAAACCTGGTGAACATGTACATACAAACAAAAATCCAAACTATCTTAGGATGGATTTCCAAATATGACATTCCTGCATCAAATAAGGAGAATATTTTTAAGACTGTTAATATCAAACCCCAGTCTACCTCTAAAGCTCATAGGGAACTATGTTGTCAATACCTTTACTGAGTCTCAGTTTTTCTACTCCATGAAAAGAGAAATAAGAATTATGATCCACCTCACCTCAAAGTTTTTTTACCGTAATTTTTCTAAGACAGTTGAAAAACATAAAATGCTTTATAACATGAGTCAGCAAAGTACTTCCTGCAGCCCAAATCTGGTCCACCACTTGTTTTGGTAAAGAAAGTTTTATTGGAAAACAGCCATGCCTGCTCATTTATTTATTGTCTATGGCTACTTTCATATACCATGGCAGACCGGGGGATTGTAACAAACACAACATGGCCCACAAATCCTAAATATTTACTATGTGTCCCTTCACAAAAAAGCATTCTCTGACTCCTGCTTCAGAAGACCATAAAGATTCCAGAACAGAGCATCTTTTTTGACGGGCAGAGGGCCCTTCTGTAACTGTTTGCAGTAAGCTGATTTGTAAGTATTATTTTGGTCAGTAGTAACTTTTTAAAAAAGAAGAATCTGAAGTTTGTCTTGGATAAGATCACAAAAGAAGGCTTTGTGCACATAAAAATTCTCCCCAGGCTACAAGAGAAATACAAATATAAATTAGAATTATTTCATCAAAAGAATCCTTAAGAAAACTGGAAACATCTTATCTTGGTTCAAAAAGGAGGAACAGTGAGATAGTAAAGGAGGAAAACGAGAAAATAATTAGGAACAAAAGCAAAGCAAAACGATGGCCCCATGAAAGACAATATTTGATGTGGTTCCAAAAATGTGTGCCCCTGAAATGGGGGCCCAGAACTGGACGATCCTTTGGTTACTGTTCCAGTGACAGTGTGTTCTCATTCTCAAAAGGTTGACCCCAGCTATTACAGCAGCTGTGCACACAGGAAAAAACACCAGGCCACAGGACAGGGATCCAACCAGTGTGCCTGAGGCCTGCTCCTGAACAAACTCTGGAGCCCAGACTGTGTCAGTGAGCCTGGAAGAGAATGGGCCTTCTACTACTAAAGGTGGGTGCATTTTCCTTAGACTTCATTCTCTCTGGCAGGTGTTTATAAGTGGCTGAGGGCACAAATACATCAATTCACTGGCTGCAGCCAAACCATTTTCTTCCCAAACTAGAAGAGAGAGCTCTGAATGGGCAGTAGTGTTGCATAGGACATCTCTTACTCTATTTACTCATTACCTCCTCTACCACAATGCTTTCTTGAGAAATAGCTCTCACACTAATCCTTCATTATGAAAGTCAAAAAAAGAGCTGCCATCTTATAAGATCCCATCTCCCTCGCCATGGTGATTGGTTGAGGACTAAGTACCTGACACACCCTGGGCCAATCATAGTAACTCACCCACCCTCTGTCTATAGTGATTGGTCCCAAGACTAGGATAGAATCCAACCAGGCCAATCAGAGTCCTCTATAGGCAAAATGTGATTTTTGCCACCTTTCCCCCTCTTTTCTCTTTGAGTATCTGAGCATGGCTCTTTCAATGGCAGTGATTCAGCTTCAAGGACAATTGGGTCTAGGAGAACAAAACTGACTCCAAGAAAGTCGTAAAAACATAAAACAGTGAAAAGTTTCTCCCAGTGTTCAAGTCTTTAACACTTGGTTCTGTTCCCTGCAACCAAATAGTTCAGGCTAATACAATGTCCTGTGGCCTTTGACAAAAGAGGAAGGACAAGAGAATTAACTCTTTACTCACTGAGCACTCTACTAAGGGCTAGGTATTCTGAAACGTTTCACATGTGTTACATGACACAACCCTAGGAAGTGGGTCACAGTGGTTGCACACCAAGGCGCAGCGGGGAGAAGGGCCTTAGGGGCAGTTCATTTCAGAGGGGAGAAATATTTGATCATTGATATGTCAAGAATTGCTGGGGCATGATAATAAAAAGCAGATTAACTTTTAGGAGGTTCTGTTATTGTTTTTAAATACTCTGTGGACAATGCAGCTCCTACTGCCTGCACAGTGGGCAATGCCCCCTCCTCGGTAGCCCCTGCTAGGCTGTATTTGTCCTACAAAGAAACTGAAGCCCAGAGACATTAAATAACCAGCCACAGTTGTCTCACAGCTGAGAAGTGTGGAGTCAGGATTTGAAGAGGGCAGCGTGACTTAATGCAGAGCCTGTACCACTTTTCACAGTACAATCTGCTCTGGGAAGTCTGGAGACCACTCCCCAAAGCAGAAAATAAGACGGCACCCACCAAACAGAAGCAGATGGGCAGTGAGGGGGCAGGAGGTCAGCCATCTGCACGGACTGTAGCCAGCTTGTGGCTGTTTCAGGATCAGAAACCCAGACTGGGAACATAAGCCTTTTTATTTTTATTTTTTTGTAGTTCTTTTCTGTGTATTTCTTGATTCCTCTTCAATTTTTCCTTTTGGTTTAGTAGAGAACTTCGGATCATTCCAGCCTGTCTCAGCCATTCCTGGGAGACTCAGGGGAATGGGTTTGCATCCATATTTGGTGGGGTTATAGGAGGTACAGGTCCCCTAATGGCAGGCCTAGTTGCAGTGACCACACTTTTCAGCTTTGACTGGGATAGCCTGGCTTGTTCCTGTTGTTCCAGCATGGTCATTAGCATAGCCTCTTTTCACTCTCCCAGTGTGTGGATTTGGACCATCACCTTTATGCAACATGGTCACTGTTTTTAAAGTGGTAGCAAAGAGGGAATCATGAGTGAGAGATGAATCTCACACCCAGGAGGTTGAGAAACAGTTACATTTAAGGCCACGTAGCCCTCCTGCCTGTCACTCAAGCTCTTCTCTCCTTCTAGATAGGTCTACATTGTGTCTTCATGGGTAGGTGGCAATGCTCCAACAGCCCCTCAGAAAAGAATGTTGTGCCATTAGTGCTTCCAGGCAGGAAGGAGGGAGTGCAACTGGAGATGGCTGGTCACTCGGGGTAGAACTCGTTCCAGTTTAGTAACAGGGAGTTAACCCTCAGGTAAAGTCAGAAAGCTCCATTCTTCCAAAGAAATGCTTTCTGAGGGCCCCCGATGGTGCAGCTGGCTGTACGTAATCCTATTCTGGTCTGAACTTCACCAGGGCCACCACGGCACTAGGAACACAGTAGGAGCCACATGAAGATGTTCAGCTTGTTGCAAACACTTGGAGACTAACATCAAGGTGGAATCACAACATGAAGTGTATTAGAAAGTCCTTCCCTTTCCCCTTCTCTCACATTAAATTCTTGCTCTCGAGGGAAGGCCTTTCTTCCTCACTTGCTGAGTAAAGTGTTTTCCTCAGGAAGAATACACTTATAATTATCTCCTCTGCAACACCGCTCTACCATTTCAAATCTATATCCAGCCATTTAATGGTCATGACAGGCCATGAGCTTCTCAGCTCTCCTGCAGCACAGGGAATGCTACTGCCCTCAACAGCATGGTATCTGTATTAGTCTCTATGGCCATGTAGCAACTCAGCAGCTTAAAACAGCACCCATTTATTACCTCACAATTGACCAGGTTCTCTGTTGAAGGCCTCATAAGGACAAGATCAAGGTGTTGTCTGGGCTGGGCTATTACTTAGAGGCCCTGCAGAAGAATCCACTTCTGAGATCATTCCAGTTGTTGGCAGATCCTTGCAGCTGTCAGGTCAGGTGCTCATGCCCTTGCTGGCTATTGGCCAGGTGCCATGTTAGGAGGCTGCTCATAGATCTTGGCTCACTGGCCCCTCCAACTTCAAAGCCAGCAAAGGTCTATGGCCTATCAAATCCTTTTTGTGCTTTAAATCTTTCTGATTTTCCAATCTGTTATGAGTCAGAGAAAATTTTCTCCTTTTAAATGGCTTACTTGTTTGGGTCATGCCTACCTGGATAATCTCTGTATTTGATGATCAACTGACTTGGGACTTTAACTACATAGGCAAAATCCCTTTGCAGCCATACTTAGATTAGTGTTTGATTGAATAACCAGGGGATGGAAATCTTAGGGATCCTTTTAGTATATTGCCCACCATGGTCCCCAACATTATTGACACTTAGGCAGATAGCTTGCCTCCCTTCCTGGATTACAAACTTTGTGAAAGCAGCTGTCCAGGGGTTGAATATCTCTGTGTCCCCTAGTCCAGGGTGCCTCGCATACATACACTGGTGTCCAACGGCTCTGTCCTGAATCACAACCACCCACTGGGGAGGCTAAGCTGTCACGACTGCACAGCGGCCCAATTACAACTCCTTACAGGCTCCCATGGATGCCCATGTGTCTCTCTTTTCTTGTTTTCCAAAGAATCCTTGAGGATTTAGAACGACGGCTTTTCTCTACAAGTAATTCCACCCCTCGAGCCTAACAAAGCATTTTCCTTTGGCAGTAGGAATCCTGAGCAACTTCCAGAAGCCGAGCTCCTGACATCTTCTCAACAACTAGGAGGCTATAAACACAGGTCCTCCCATAGTAACCTGGGCCACTTTTCAACTAATACATCTCCTCTTACCTGGTTCTATATGGTTATCCAGGCAGGGAAAGGCTGGTGACAGCCAATGAATGACAGGCTACATGTATCCCACTGGCAAGTTCAGAACTATTTATCCACTACTTATTTAGAACTTTATGGCACTTGAGCTTGAAGAGGTTTTTAAGAAAGGACACACGGTTTCACAGCAGCGACCAAGTACGGTGTCCTTACCAGCTGGAGTTACAGGCTGCGTTAAACTCTACCCACCCAGACAAGCACTGAGCAAGTTCTCCCATTTCACACAAGATGCTCACAGCTCAAGCTGGGAGCAGGGAGAAGGGTGCTGGGCATGTGGTGAATTCACACAGGAATGGACTATTAGACTATAAAAGACAGCCCCATCCCACTCCTTGGCATGGGAATAAGTCACAGTGCAATGGATTTTTTTTTTCCAAAATAATGTTGTCAAGAGAGGGTGCATGAAAGCTCACAAATGTGCAGAGGCTGGGTAGAGAGCAAGAATCTATAAACTGACTCCATCCAACAGAAATTACAAAGTGCAAGCTGCAGTACTAAGCAAAGTATCTCACAGAGTAGGAGAAGCCAGATACCATTCCTACTTAACTATGAAACCAACTCAGTTGGCACTTGAGGAGAGGTCTGTACAAACTGCAAAGGCAGCACAGAGCAGACAAAGACAGTGCTTCATGTTGGAGAGAGCAGACTGGGTCAGGGAAAGCTTCCTTCCAGAGGAGGTGCTAAAGGAGCCTCAGAGAGATGGAGCTGCAAGGGATAGGATGCCCCAGATAAAGGGCTCAGAGCAAGGTGTGGGGAAAGTGGAGAGAGGGGTCTGAGAATAGGACAAAGTCCTGTTTGGCTGGAGCTCTATAGGGAGAGGGGCTGGAGAGGTGGGCTGGGGCCCAACCCCAGGGCACAGAGCCCCAGGAAGGCATGAGCAGAAGCAAACAGAGGAGTCAAGCTCTCAAAATGATTCTGCTACCTATTACACAGGCAGGAAAGCCAGAGACTTGAGAAATGTGCTTCTGACAAACCCATCCAGCCCTTCATGCTGCTAGCAATGAATACTGAGCATGCTTTGCAAAGGCTGCATTCCATTCTAAAAGCAAAACTTCTACCTCCCGAAACTGCTTAGGAAAATTCATATGATTTGCAGTTTAAGTATATGAATATCAATAATTTAGATTTTAGGAGCAAAAACTTGTAAGATTAGCATTCACATCCAACATTCAGGGAAAGACAGACACCCCAACTTGGAGCCCGAGTGTCCAGCTGTGTGGGGAGAGCTCTCGTGTACACAAAGAGTGTACTGGGAAGAAGGGAGGGTTGGCAGCAACAATAATGTTCGCTGAGCAGAATGGGCTCCTCCTGACCCACAGAGGGAAACTGTTTTCAGATAGTAAGAATAGGTTTCTGGGAACCATCCCCCTCTGGGCCCTCTTGCCCTCCTGAGCAAGGAAGATGGCGGCTGGGGTTTGGGTTAGAACTCAGAGTAGAATCTGTGGCCATGGAATAAAGAGACAAAAAATGGCTCACAGGGGTGGGGGCGCCTGATTAGGTCTGGCAAAAGGGACTTAGCATTGCGACTAATAGGCCCTGCAGACACTCAGAAGAGCCTTTCTGCCAAGCAGTCTGTTTGCATGTCAATCCCTTTGTCCCTCCACTGTACCATCTGGGGAAGGTGCTAATGAGACACTAACTAAGCAAGCAGCAGGCAGCAGAATGGCACAAGGAGGGCAGCAAAACTCTGCAGAGAATATCCAAGAAATCATCATCTCATGAGCAATGAAAAGACCAAGACGGGCACATTTGGGGTCAGTCCATACCAAGGGGCAGAGAACTCCAACATGAATGACAGGCCATACCACCTCTCCCACCTCGACAACTGGGCTCTTGCAGCTCTCTGAAAAGCCCCAGAACTTTACAGCTTCTTCTGCATTCACATCCTCAACATGATGTGGGATCACGGGGCACCGCCTGCTGTGGCCTGCTGCTCTGCTATTCATTATAAAATCATCACCCCACGGTCACCTCATGGCCGGCACTTCTTCTGCTATTTAATCTGTAGACAAAAGTACAAATTCTTCATCCTGTTTAGAATATGCTGAAGTGTGATTTAAAGAAATACATTCCTCTTGGGGTATCATGCTACAAAAATGCCAGAAATGCAAGCCTGAGGGGTTTAATTTTAATAGTAAATGATTAACCCTCTTTGGCTGTGGAAAGGCAGCTCAGCATATGCCAGGACACCAGGCTGACATGGAGTTCGAGAAGGCAATTTCAAGTCGTGCCTTCCCTCCTTCACAGTTTGCTAATGAAATGATTTTAAAAATACAAAAACAGCAGGAAAAATCTGCACTCATGAAGAAAAACAGTAGAAGTGGCCTTAAAATAGAGAGACATTGAAATACTTCTGCAAAAAACAGCACAACACACCTGGGATGGTCTGGAAATGAGTATGAGCAGCTCATGTGTCTTAGTTCATTTTGTGTTGCTATAAAGGAATACCCAAGGCTGCGTAATTTGCAAAGAAAAGAAGTTTATTAGGTTCATGGTCCTGCAAGCTGTATAAGAAGCCTGGCGCCAGCATCTGCTTCTGGTGAGGACTCCAGGAAGCATCATGGCAGAAAGCAAAGAGGGAGCAGGAGTATCACATGGCAAGAAAAGGCGCAAGTCAGAGAGAGGAGGAGGGGTGCCATGCTCTTTTAAACAAACAGCTCTCAGGTGACCTAAAAGAGTGAGAACTTACTCATTTCCACAGGGAGGGCACCAGGCCATTAGTGAGGGATCTGCCCTCATGATCCAAATATCTCCCACCAGGCCCCACTTCCAACATTGGGGATCAAATCTCAACATGAGATTTGGAGGGGACAGCCATTCCAACTATTTCACCATGGTTCAACAAATATGAGGAAACAACCTGCCTGGGAAGGAAGTGAAAGAGTTCCCTACTAGAAGTTTCCAAATTCCAAGCAGGAGGGAGAACAGGAAATCAGGAAGCAGAAGACCAATGGCCTAGGGTATAATCACAGTGAAGCCAGAGGCAGAGCCCTCGTATCACCCTGACTTAAAGCAAACAACCTGCCACATAAAGAGGAAGAAAGGCTGCCGCAGCCTGCTTCTGAAGGGCCGCATATCATGTAAAGGAGCGGGCATGGCCTTACTAACTTCAGATGATGGTGACCAAGGCACAGGGTTGCCTCAGCTGCAGCTCCCAGATAGCTGTACACAGCCATCCTGCAGGAAAAATCAGAGCAAATCCCCCCAACCCCGCCACTTGCTGTGGTTTGAATGTGTCCTCTAAAGCTCATGTGTTGGAAACTTAATTCCCAATGCAAGAGTGTCGAGAGGTGAGACCTTTAAGAGGTGATCAAGTCATAAGAGCTCAGGAAGGCAGAGCCCTCCTGAGGAGCTTAATGTCACTATTTCAGGGATGGGTTTGTTATAAAAGCAAGCTTGGCCCTTCTTGCTTTCCTGCTCTCTTTCTCGTTCTCTCTTGCTTTTGCTCTCTCAGTCTTTTGCCTGAGACACAGCATGAGGGCCCCTGCCAGATGTCAGAGCCATGGTCTTGGACTTCCCAGCTTCCAGAACTGTGAGCCAAGTAAGTGTCTGTTCATTATAAATTAATCAATCTGTGGTATTCTCTTATAGCAGCAGTAAACAGATTAAGACACGAAGAAACGGAAAGAACACAATATGTTGAAATGCTAAGTCTCAGTGATATTTGAGAAAATCTTTTATAAATAAAAGAAAATAACCTGGGACCAAGAAAGATTGCTTTTAGATGAAAAACATGATTTCAGAAATGAACACCCAAATGGAGGCAATAAACAGTGATACTGCTAAAAACTGAACCAATGAACTAAAAGAAACCTTTGGAAAGTCTCTCAGAGGTCACACACACATACACAAAGCAAAAGGGAAAGGAGGTAAATATAATATGCAAAAGGCTAAGATTCCTAGATAAGAGAGTCAGGCAATCCATCACAGGGATTTGAGGACTGAGCCGATAGAGAAGACAGAGAAGAGACATTCAAAGAAATTATCATAAGGACCTCTGCTTCCAACCAAGTAACAGGGGCCAGATTGACTTTCCTTTCTGAAACCATCAAGCACCCAACAAAATCTATAGAACAATAGTTCTTACACATTAGACATCAAGTAGTGAAGGACCCTGAGAGACTGGAAAAGAAGAACAAAGTTGGAGGACTAACATTATCTGATTTGAAGACGATAAAGCTGTAGTAATCAAGACACTCTGAGCCAGCCATGGTGGCTCATGCCTGTAATCCCAGCATTTTGGGAGGCTGAGGCAGGAGGATAGCTTGAGCCTAGGAGTGTGAAATCAGCCTGGGCAAAACCAGACCTTGTCTCTACAAAGAATAAAAAATTAGCCAGACGTGGTGGCGCATGGCTGTAGTCCCAGTTACTCAGGAAGCTGAGGTGGGAGGATCACTTCAGCCTGAAAGGGCAAGGCTGCTGTGAGCTGTGATGGCGTCACTGCACTCCAGCCTGGGCAACCAAACAAGACTCCGTGTAGAAAAGAAAGAAAGAAAGATGCTTTGCATAAGCAGAATAGCACAGAGTCCAGAAACAGACACACACCTGTGTAGATAATTGGTGTGCAAAGGCAATTCAATAGAGAAAGAACTGTCTTTTCAACGAAGGTGCTGTGATTCAGTTGCGAGATTAAAAAAACAAAACAAAGCAAAAAAACACCAAAAAAACCGAAGGCGCTGGAACAACTGAATATGCCTATACTAAGGAAAAAAAAAATAGGCCTGTCCTGAGAAGTAAATAAGATGTATTTGTGAAGTCACTTCACACAGTATGTAAATATTAGTTTCCTCTCTTCTTGGATCCTCCCAACCCCACCCCCCAAAAAATCCATTTCCCTTCCAGCAACCAGAAGAGTCTTTATGTATAAAAATGCAAATTGGATCATGTTAACATGCTTTCAGGGACTGCTTTCTGCACTAAGAGTAAATTCCAAGTGCATAATGATTCTCTGTGGCTGTCCCTGGCCTGACGTTTCCCTCTCATCTCACTGCATGGGATATGGCTTGGCTGTGTCCCCACTCAAATCTCATCTTGAATAACATGTGTCGTTGGAAGGATCCAGTGGGAGGTAATTGAATCATGGGAGCAGGTCTTTCCCATGCTGTTCTCCTGATAGTGAGTAAGTCTCACAAGATCTGATGGTAATAAAAAGGGGTTCCCCAAACAAGTACTTCTCTCTTTGCCTGCCACCATCCGTGTAAGTCGTGACTTGTTCCTCCTTGCCTTCTGCCATGATTGTGAGGCCTCCCCAGCCATGTGGAACTGTAAGGCCATTAAACCTCTTTTTCTTCCCAGTCTCAGGTATGTCTTTATCAGCAGCATGAAAACTAATACAATGGCCTTCCTCACTTCCTCAGAGCCACCAATACATTCCCTGCCTCAGAGCCTTTTCACATGCTATGCTATTCCCATGGCTGGGAAAATTCTTGGCCCCATTCCCCCTACCACCTCACAAATTGCTAATTCCCATTCACGTCCTTTCGTTTTCCACTTTACAGTCATTTCCTCAGAGGCCTTTCCCTGCTCCACTCTCCCCACCACCTCTAACATGTAAATTAGGGTCCCCTGCCCCGTCCCATAGCCTCCTGTTCTTTTTCTTCAGAACATGCCACCAATTTAACTCTATATTCATTATATAACTGCCTGTTTGTCCATTTCCTGAGGTAAAGCTCCATGATGCATGGTGACCACAGTTTCATGCATTGCTGCATCTTCCGTTTCTAGTGCAGGTGACACATGCTGATAACTATCTGTTGACTTAAACTAAGACATGCAAGTTGCCTCCCATAAAGATGTTTCCCCTTCATCTGTGAAGACCTGGTGGCCAAGTCATAGTGGCTGGCCTCAGTCTTGGGCCAGGCCGTGGGTAGCCCCGAGAGGAGACAGGACTGTGGGGTGGGGCCTGCATCCACATGGAGGGGCTCTTTGCATTGTCAGGTTATTTTAGGTAAACCTCAGCTGTGCTGGTGGCCAGCCTTTCTTCCATGGGCTTCAGTAGACACTGCGGATGTCCTGCCCAGATCCCCTGGATCTCATGCACCACTCTGCTGGGTCCTCCCCTAGCTGCTGCAGGTTCTTCAGCTGATGGCTCACACCTGCATCTTCTCCAGAGCCTTCTCCTTGAAGCCACCTGGCCTGAAGTTATCTAGGAGTTACACCCACCCCTCAAGGCCTATGACCAATGACTAATTTGCCTCACAGAGGGACTGCAAAACCCCACACCCTTGCCTCAAAGAGGGACTGACTCTGTGCAAGTTACTCTCCCAAGCTTTGTCCCTGTAGATCAGGTTGAAGCTAGACTCCCCAGAATCATATCTTTGCCTGGCCTCTCTTCTGACCTGTCCTCACCTATCCAGCTTCTCTCTCTCACCACTTTCTCCTGAGAGTGCTCACAAAAGTGTGTGCACGAATCCCTGACCAGGCAGGGATTGAGAATACCTCCCAAGACAAAGCTGCCTACGGTTGGGGGCGGGGGGGGAAGATGACAAGCATTTACTAAGTACCCAGGCCATGCCGGGCACTGTCTCAGGCACCATCCTCACACCAACACTGATGAGGAACTGGAGGCTCAGGGAGGATCCCTGTACCCTGTCGAAGATCACCCAACTGCTCAGTGGGGAAACGAGGACTCAAACCCAGGCAGAAAGTCCATGCTCTTAACTCCCCACCATGGCTGTCGGTGAATCCACCCATCTGCCAATTCGGAGCCCTAGCAAGCAGTGTGAGCTGTGCTGTCTAAGATGAAGGCAGGGGTTAATGGGGTAACTTCAACCTGAGTACAAGTGCACTGTTCAAATGTAGAAAGGGCTATCTTCCGAGGCGGCCAGCTCCGCCACTGCAGGTGTTCAAAAAGAAGCCAGTGGCCCCTTCACAGGCCTGTTACGGAGGGAGCTGTAGAACTGAGAGAAGAGTCAGCCTGTGTGACCCTCATGATGCCGAGCTCTTGTGAGTTCAGGTCCTTAGAATGTGTGCACTCAGCTCAAGGTTAAAGAATGGCATTGTAAATAGCTCACTGGAGAGTAATTTATGTCATCACCCAAAAGGAGAAAACTGAAAGCCATCTATCAGATCACTGCCTGAGCAAACGACCGGCCAGGGAGGCTTTGCATTGGAGTAGAAGAAAAGAATCTACAAAAATAAAGGGAAAACTGGATGCAGATGTTTTCCTCAATTAGCTTCTACTAAAAAAGCAATAAACAGGAAAGATCAGTGCTATACGTGCACTTTTATTTAGCCATGTGGCATGAGTCATGACATTTCAGAGAGAAATGTGTCTCTCTTTGGTGAAGCTAAAGGAAACTATTTTATTTTCTTTATCGCTGGAGTTTTTGCAACAAAGCTATTTTTAACCAAAGTATTACAAAATATGACCATCACGTGAGATGATTACTGAAATCTAAATCATACCAGCAAGAAGCAGTGATTCAATTTGTCTTTTCAAACATCCCAAAGTAACTCAAATTAATTATATCTGCCTAAAAAAATACCACTTGTAGGTTATTTCTGTTGTAGTTTCCTGTTATAGAAGGAAGAAAAAAGTCTTTGTCGATTGGCTTTCTGAACATTCAAGTTAGGATAAAAGATACTTCATTAGGAAATCAAGACTCTTTCAAACTGGACTTAAAATGCCAAGTGCTGCACATTTTTCAATTGTGTTGCTGATTACATTTTTAACATTTTGGTTTTCGGTGGTAGTAAATTAAGAAACTATCTTCCTGAAATGTTATGTCCTAGATAAAGGACAAATTAGGTTGTATTATTTTATTTATGCGTGGGGGTTTTTGGCAGGGGTCGCATTAGGGAGCAGTAGTTGGTCCACACTGGAATCATCAGGGTAGCTTTTGAAAGACAGATGTCTGAACTTCACCACAGCACAGTCGAGTTCACAGAAATGAAGTGGAGTCCTGGCATCTGAATTTTTAAAAGAATCAACAGAATTCTGATGCACAGTGAGATTGAGAACCACTGTTTTAAGAGCTGGGAATTTTAAAAACTTATCTACAAAGCTGTAATAAATGTTTTTCAGGCATCACTTGGGTGTGCCTTGTTTCAAGAAAAGCCATAATATGAAAATGCGAATGTAGGAACTTTAGGAGGTGACTTTTAGCATTATAAAGTAGCACACCAGTGTTACATGGTTAAATCTCTGCATGAATTTAAAGCAAGATTTAGCATTCTCAGGTCAATTCACATACATTTTTGGTGGGATGGAAAATACATATGTTAAGCCACTGAAGAGAACTTTAACCTCCTACTCCTTCTTTATCCAGGACAGAGACGCAGTGTTATTGGGAGTTGGGAAAGGCCTGGATCCTGCAGACCACCGCTCCCGGCTTCTCAAACCTAACTTCCTGATTCCCAATAGCCCAGCACAGGCAGAGGCTGGAGAGCTCCCTGGACCACAGAATCTTGTTTAGAGGGAAGCGGTTTGTTCTCTAATGCCAAAGGGGAGAACCCAGTTGGATGTGCACATAAAATGCACATAAGGTTCACAGTGAGGGCTGTTCTACTTGTATCCCTGGCAGCCTCCCTGATTCCCTGTAAGCCCTGTGCTTGGGAGGCTATGTCCTCTCAGTTATTTCTCTTACAAAGAAATATTTACCATGCATGGAAAATCCAGTCATTCAGTGACATTACTGGGCAAGTCTCCTCTTCCAGTCTTGCAATGCCCAGATATGCTTCCGTTTTATATTCCTTCCCTAAGAAGTTGTTGCCATGAACAAAGCATAAGAGGTCTGTATATCTAGAAGACAAGGTCAGGAAGAGGAAGGAGACTGGTGAGGGGCGGGTATCCTGGTCTGGTTTCAGGGTCCAATTATAAAGGAAGCCTCTGGAAATGTAGGCACAATGGTCAAGTACCAGCCATCTAAGTCTAACATCTGGGAACTGAGCCTGTACCTTGCAGGCTGTCAGAGCCAGGCCTGAGCGGGCCAGGTGTCACTCACAGACTATGTACTGAGCTGGGGGCCAAACTTCTCAACTCCTGGATGTGCATGGCTTGTTCCCCACTTGGACATTCTGGCCCATCTCCCTGCACGGTCTCCTGCATCAGTTCCTGGCCTGGACCCCTCCATGCGCCCCATCTGAACCCACCCTCAGTGTGGCGATCTGCCAGTGCTCTCAGCAAAAAACAGCCCTGACCTCAGCTCTGGATTGTGCCCAGCTCTGCTGCTGTGCACATGGACAGCATGAAGGGGCAGGTCTGGCCCAAGGCATGGGCAGGTGGGCAGGACTCAGGCATGAGAGGATGAATCAGGTCAGGACAAAGGCAGGCGAAGAGAGATGGAAGCCCAGGCTCAGGGCTGGGCAGGATGAGAAGCAGGGAGAAGTACAGCGAGGGGCAGCCCGGAGGACTTCAACTGCCTGCCTGAGTCTGCATGGCGACTAAATTCCAAGCCCTGCCATATCAGGGAGGTGTGGAGAGGAAGAGGGGGAAGTGCTGCTCTGTCCCACCTAGAGTGGCTTCAGCCTACTCCAGATGGATGAGTGGTGAGCATCAGTAGCCCCATCTGGAAGGAAATGAAGAGGAACAGAGCAGGAAAGTGAAGCAGAGGAATAGATACAGCAAGGCTCAACCTGTATCCACGCTCACATCTGAATGGACTCCATGCCTACATGATGGGACAAATCAAATCCCACACCACACACAGCCTGGAAGACCATTCCTGAGGCTGTACCTCTGCTGACTCACTGCGTAGGTGATTAATGATTATAAAAAATTAACAGCAGTGAGTATCCCTATCTCCCAGCAGGGCACAATGAACACATTCTGCATTGCACCCAAGTTTATCTACAAATATAGGCTGGTGGGTCCAAAGGGATCCGTCAGTGAATGCATAAGCATCAAAGGAAGCAGTGGATTTTGTGGCTTGACTCAACATGACAAGTCAGGGATGCTGAGGAGGTGCCTCCTGTCCTCCCCACGGTTAAACTCACTTCTAGTAGAAAAGATCTGACAATGAGAACAAGAGGCACCAACGAGGCCACCAAAGACCCTAGACGTCAGCTTTTTTAAAACACTATTTGGGTAAAGAACTAGAGTGAGTGGATAAACTCCCTTTGTTGGTTTCACTGCCTACATATCTCTTGAATTTAACCACTTCCCTCCATCTCCACTGCTACAATCTATACTGGGTTTTACAGTGTCTCCCACCACCCCCTGCCCAAAATTCATGTCCACTCAGAACCGCATATGTGATCTTATTTGGAAAGAGGGTCTTTGTAGATAGAATCAAGTTAAAATGAGGTCATACTAGATTAAGGTGGGCCCTAATCCAACAGACTGGTATTCTTAGAAGAGGGAAACTTGGACCCAGAGACACAAAGTGAAAATACCACATGATGATGGAGACAGAGATGGGACTGATGTGTCTATAAGGAATGGCAAGGACTGTCACCTACCACCAGAGCTAGGAGACCGCCATGGAACAGGTTCTTCCTCAGAGCCTCCAGAAAGAACTGACCTGGTTGCTGACACCTTGATTTTGGACTTCTGACCTCCAGAACGGCAAGATAATACATTCCCATTGTTTTAAGCTGCCCAGTTTGTAGGAATGTACCATGGCAGCCAGAGGAAACTATACTCTTCCACCACCCCTTGCATGGATAATTCTAGCATCTTCCTAACCTTGAATATCCCAAAGCTGTCTGGTCGTCCTATGACATGTTCTCCGCTCTGTCGCTAGAGTGAGCGTCTCACATCTAACATGGATCATGGGCCTCCACTGGTTAAAATCCTCAGTGGACTGCACTGGTCTTGGAGTCAGCATCCACTCTCCCCACCCTTCACCATCTCCTTGCCTGTCTGCCTTCTGCTGCCTTATCAGATTTCACCAAGTATCAGTCACTCACAGGGGCGTTCTCCAACCTGCCCAGATATGTCCCAATCTGTGTTGTTTGTTCTTGTTGCCCTCCTGGCCTTTTCCTCCACAACACCTATCACAGTGTGTTAGATGTGATTATGTCTTTAGTGTCTCTTTTCCCCACTAAACTGTAAACTCCCTGAGAGCCAAGCCACATGGGTTTTATTCATCACTAGATCCCCAGCACTTAGTACAGTGTCTTGCACCAAGTTAGTTAGTACTCACTAAATATGTGCTGGATGAATGGAAGAATGAATAGAAAAAAAAGAGAGAAAAAAGTAAGTGCCTCTTTTATTCCCTCTCCTCTACCTGAGCCTGCAATGAGGGTTCTCGAGCACATGTCACGCTTTTGTACAGGGGCAAAACTAACAAAGATCAGGGCCTACCCATCTTCCCTTGTCAATGGTACCAAAATCCTAAGACACATTTTAGAGAGCTAAGAAGACAAACAAAGCAGGGCAAGATGGAAAGTTTGGGAAACCACTGATCTATAGTACTGTTTGAGTGGAATTTGCATTATCAAAAAAGATGAATGAACTCTCTACAATTCCCAAACACTATCATTAATACTATCCCATATGTCATTGAATGCCTGCTTCAAAGCAGTTTTGTAGGAGATGCATTATTGTCTGCATTTACAAGCGAGAAAACAGGCTCAGGGAGGTTAAGACAGCCATGGACTGTAACTGTCACCAGGTTCATCTGACTCCAAGTACAGGGATTCTTCCACTCCCCTGTTGCCTCCCTACACCCCTATGCACCCCCCACCTCCACCACTCCTTAGCACACAGGGCTGGTAGAGCTCACTCTGTGCAAGGAGGCCAGCCTTCCAGCCAGAGTCAGCAATGTGTGCAAAAGCACCACTCTGATTCCTTTATCTGCTGTGACACAAGAGCGATAATGAACCCAGCAGCCTGGGCTGGAAATCTGTCCAGATTCATGGAATATCTTTCAACATAAAATATGAGGAAAAAACACAAACAGTTCAGCAGCATCAGCCATGCTATGCATGTAGTGAAGCAAAACAGGCAGGTTGTATAAATATTTAACAACGAGAAAGAACTGAACTGGCTCCAAAGAAACATCTGGGATAACAGATCTAAGGAGGCTGAGGTTTCTAGTGGGAAAGTCACTGCGAAGATACAAAAAACAACCAGCCGGCAATTCTCAGATTTCATTCTCACGTGCATTTACCAAGCACCTCGGGCAACTTATCCCTAAATGCTTTGTTTTTAAGTGTTAGTAAACACAACTGGGCAATTTCCAAGGGGCCTAAGTCAAAAAAAACATGCTTTTCTTGCCATAAAAATGCTTTATTTCTATTTCAAACAACAGAAACTCAACAACAGTGTTAATAGTTGAGTCGAGATCAAACCAAGTTTTTTGGTTTTTTTTTGCCACATTTATCTAAGTTACCTAATATAGTAAGAAATGGACTGAATGTGTTCAGGATTCAGATTCTGGCATTAGTCCAAAGACTAAGTTTGGGTATTCCAAAGAAAATAAGCTATATATTTGAAAGTACAGTTTTTATGAAGTTACCTTCATGACTGACACTTGGAAATGGACCATCTTTTTCCAGAACTGATACCCCAGGGGTGGACTGCATAGTTCACAGGACCCCTGTGGGACCAATTATCTGCCTCACATTCTTCCACTGAAGGATTCAACCACATAGCTGAGTTCAACAGTCTGTCCTTGCCCTCTTTTGCAAAGTGTCAGGAAGAAGGCCCAGCTGCCTCGGGTAGGCTGAGGCTGCATGTTGACAACTGGCAGCTATTTTCCCAGGCACACATGTTCCAGGAGGTGCATGCTGTCCCTTGCGGCATCATGTATAACTGGCTTTCTTCCTGCTCTAGCCTGGGTCCTCCCAGGGTGACAGGATGAGCCCGCTACCAGCTCCTCGCTCTCCTCCTATTCCACGGTGGAGGATGCCGCCTGCTGAACCTGCAAACTTCGTGCTGACCCCAGTGGAGAGCAGGGGATGTACGGGCTTGTGCAGCAAGGTTCCCAAGGCTGCTACAGGCTGCTGTGCTGCCATACACATTTCCCGTGCCTAGTCAGCCTCTGCCCTAGATAGCAAGCATAGAGGGGACAGCAAACTCCCAGAGCTACACTTCTAGCTGCTCCCCACCAAGGCCTGGTTGCCTGAGAGCTGTGCAAACACAAGTTGGGCAGTTGAGTCATGGGGGCAGATCCCATCACTTCATGCCAGTCCCAGCTGCCAAAGGATGCCCTTGACCCAGGCTGCTGCAAGCAGCCCCGAGCACAATCACTATTTGCTAAATTCTTTAGTTCAGCAGTTCTCAAACTATAATGTGCATCTAAGTATATAAGTTCCTGGGGAATCCTATTAAAATGTACATCCTGATTCAGCAGGCCTGGGATGGGACCTGCAATTCTGCATCTCTAAGAAGCTCCCTGCACTTCATGGATGCAAGTGCAGCGTACTGCATGAAACATACTTAACAGATTTTACCAGGGTTTACCTCCCAAGTAAACTCAAATAAACATGTGCATGGAGTTCTATAATTAATAAGACATTTCACAAAGTCATAGATCCCCCATCTTTCTGAGGAGAAAAGCTAAGCTCAGAGATCAAAGAGCTTGGCAAAGCCAAGAATAACAGTGGACTCAATCCAGATGACTTGATATGAAGTCCCAGGACGGTTTCACTAAGTCAGTGGTTCTCAAACTTTAACATGCATCACGATGACTTGAGAGGTAGATAAAAATACAGATCTCTGGGCCTCCAGGGATTCTGATTCTCATGCATCTGGCCTAAGTACCACACTTTGAGAAGTGCTCCACTAGACTACGCACGATCCTAGAGACCCCTGGACATGTGAGCCTCAGTCTCCGAGTTTTCATACCATTCACCACCATATGCCCAAATCCCACGAAACACTGTCCTGGCTCCTGGTGACCCAGGGATACTGGATCATGCCAAGGCTTTTTTGTCTCCAGATGCCCCAAAGGCAATAAGCTTCTTTGGCATTGACTATGAGCTCTACTTTGTAGCAGCCATTCGGCCTCAGGTGTGTGACCCTGAGAACATCTCAGTAACTTCAAGCCTCATGCTCCTGACCTGTGAAATGGGGCCAATAATCCCCATGCATAGGACCTTGATGAGGCCCAAATGACAAATGGTTCTCAACCCTTCCTGTGCATCAGAATCACCTGGGAAGGTTTAACAAAACACCAGTGCCTAGCTCCCTTCGCAAACCCTGGGCAAGTGTAGTTATCAAATCTCCCCAGGTGATTGATGCTAATGTGCAACTAGGGTTGATATCCACTGAAATAGGTAAACGTGCTAGAAAAATGCAAGATGGCCAGCTGCGGTGGCTCATGCCTATAATCCTGGCACTTTGGGAGGCTGAGATGGGAGGACCGTTTGAGGCCAGGAGTTGGAGACCAGCCTGAGCAAGATGGCAAGACCTCATCTCTACAAAAAATTAAAAAATTAGCCAAGTGCAGTGACACCCACGTGTAGTCTCAGCTACTGGGGAAGGTGAGGTGGGAGAAATGCTTGGGCCCCTCCTAGGCTCAAGAGAGGCTGCAGCAAGCTACGATTGTGCCACTGCACTTGAGCCTGGGTGACAAAGCGAAACCTTGTCTCTACAAAAAAATATTTAAAAATTAGCCAGGCATGGTGGTGCACACCTGTAGTCCCAGCTACGTGGGAGGAGGCTGAAGGATTGCTTGAGGCCAGAAGTTTGAGACCAACCTAGGCAATGTAGTGAGATCCTATATCTAAAAAGAGTAAAATAATTCATTATAGCTATTAATATTTCACTGTTATGGTATTTATTTATTTGTTTATTTGAGACAGGGTCTCACTCTGTCACCCAGGCTGGAATGCAGAGGCACAATCATGGCTCACTGCAACCTGGACCTCTTGGGCTCAAGGGATCCTCCCACTTCAGCCTCCTGAGTAGCTGCGGCTACAGGTGCATGACTCCACACCCGGCTAATTTTTTAAAAAAATTTTTTGTAGAGGTAAGGTCTTGCTATGTTGCTCAGGCTGGTCTCAAAATCCTGGATACAAGCAATCCTCCTGCCTTAGCCTCCCAAAGTGCTGGGAGTACAGGTGTGAGACACCCACACAGCTGTGATGGTTTAATGAGAAGAATAAATGCAACATGCACCGAGTGTTCCACAGGTGTCCTCTCTCCCAGGCAGGGAGACTCTTCGGTGAATGCACCATCTTTAAACTCTCATGGAAATGCAGCCTGATGAAAGGTATATGAGCAGAGCTGCAGAGCTGGCTGAAAATGGTTCCCTGGTGAGCTGTTCTCGTGAGCTGCTATCTGTGCCCAGACCACAGCCTAGCCAAATCCTGTGATCCAAGGCTGAAAATATCTCTGGATTTCCATGAAGCGCTCAGGGAGATAGGAAAGCTTAATCACAGCTGATTGGGACAGTGAATCATGCACAGGAAATTTCCAGCCAGATCCCTTGGGGACCAACCTGGCTCAGGTTCTCTACAAATTATCACAAAGAATCTGGGCTGGAATGGTTGGCAAATGGGGATTCATTCATTCAACAACAGCTGGGGACTCCTACATATAGGAGATAGGGGAAGGAGAGGCTGATCACGAGGTAAGCTGCATCCCACATAACCTTTCTACAGCCATGCAAGGCAGGTACTTGTTGAATGGATGAATAAATGAATAAACTAAGAAGTGCTCAGAGAAAGAAAGAGGGAAGGACGAAGGAGGGGAGAGAGAGAGAAGAAAGGAAGCAAAGAAGGAAGGCAGGCAGGAAGGAAGGATGGAGAGAGGAAGGGAGGGAGGGAGGAATTTGGCCTTTGCTTGCACCCTCTTCTGCTATTGGACAGCTCTATTTTGAAGTCATTTTCTACACTGAACCAAAATGCTGACCCAATTCTCTGAATGCAGGAAGAGTCCAGCAGAAACACAGCCACGGATGTGTGATACTGGGGAAACAGGCCAAATCAACCTTGTCTTGAAGAGTCCGTGGGTTATGCTTGTCCACATCCGCTTCCCAGCCAGGACAGCCAGGCGATCCCCACCCAGGGCAGTGCTTGAGGTCACCCACAAGGCGCCTCCAGTTCTGCTCACCAGGATCAAGGTTCTCCAGAGTTCAACAGCCACAGGAGGGAACCTGGGAAAGGCCACCGGAAGGCACAAAGAATCCGCTCACTCCATGCTCCCTTGGGCGGCCCCTGCCAAGCTGCTTCTGCTGCTCCCTGCTTGCTCTCTGAACCCCACCTCTTGGGCATATCCAGTTACAGTCACAGGCTCTGCTATCACCTGGAATGCCCTGGGCCTCTCCTCAGGTCTTCTCCTTCCCTGCAGAGAGTTGGGGCTCAGGCCACTCAGATATCCAGGATCATTAATTCTGTGGCCCCTCTCTGACACCACTTTCATCTGATTCCGGCACCTCCATGCCTGACATCTGCTCTATCTTCTGCTCAGAATCCTGCAACCCAAACATCCCAGCATTCCTGGTGAGAGGAAAAGGCACTTTCCATTCTGCAGAACACTCATCCTTCCCCATAAGGAGCTCCTCCAATACCACCGAGGCCAGCTCTCCTGGGCCAGCCAGTGCCTGTCTGCTGTCTGCCTGCCCACCATCTTTTCTTTCTTTTAGTGACAGACAGCACCTTATTTCCTCCAAGAGGGAATCTTCTCTTTCTGAATCCAAGTGCCTTGGGTGGAGAGGTAGGTTGACCTCACATCCTAGCTCAGAGTCTCCCTGGCCATCAGGATCAGCCAAGAGCAGGGCAGGTGGACCAAAATGAGCCAAGAGAGCCAGGCCTAGGATGTCTGCTACAACCACTGGAGAAAGGCACCCTGTTTCTGCTGGTGCTTTGGGAGTCAGGAAATTATAAGCCCAACACATCTAGTAAACACTTTTGTTGTCATGTGAGGAGAGCCTTCCTGAGAATCAATCCTGCACAGAGGAAAGCAAAGCCATAAAAAATAGAGAGACAGAGAATATATAGTGTGTGTGTGTGTATATATAGTGTGTGTATATATATAGTGTGTATATATATAGTGTGTATATATGTACTATATATACAGTCTATATATACTATATATAGACTATATATACATAGACTATACATAGTGTATATATAGACTAGCAGACATACATTATATATAGTATACATAGTACATAGAGTATATATGTATACAGTTGGTTCTCATTATTTGAGGTATATGTCCTATAGAGTTCCTGTGAACACTGAATTAGCAAATATGGAACCACTGCTTCTAGGGGATTCGGTGTGCAAACCTCTTGTTTATAATGTTCTTGTCAACTGATCAATAAGTAACCTTGTTTTATGTGTGTTTCTGTCTAAAGACACCTTATTTAACATATGCTGTTGATTCATTGACATTGAACTCACGGCCAAACAAAGCTCATCTAAAATGCCTGTTTTCTCTGTGAGGCACATCACAGCCATCCTGAGCTGTAGAACACTAGTTTCAGCATACCACTCAGGGGTCATTTTAAACAGTGAAGTAACCAAGAAAAATCCCAAAAATGCAAAAACTGTGGCCCCAAACAGAGCATGAAAAGGATACTTGTTCACAGTATGAGCTGAAACAAGGCAGAAGGGGCGTCACCTTGTCCAACCTCAGCTGGAAATCTGTATATCAAGTGATGCAAATTTTTTGCCACTCTGCACATGTCCACAAACTACCACAAAAGCTCCATGAGCATTAATGTCTGGGATCATAGGTAAGTTTTGGCTAGAAGGTGAATTTGTCAGTATAAAATCCACAAATCAAGAAGACTGACTATTCTTTCGTTAGCAGTGTTTCATCACCTGGATCCTTCTATGCCTGAGGCCGGTGGTGCCCCTTTACACCAATTTCTTTTTCACTCAAGCCAGTTGGGAGGTGGTTTTGTCAGTTAAATCCAGGCTGGTTTTACAGCCTCTCTTTTCTGGAAGCAAGGTCTCTGGAAGATGCTGGCTCCCCTAACTGGCCCTTTGAGGTCCCTAGAATCTTCAGAGTCCTCAACATCCCAATCACCCCTACAAAGGGAAAGTTCGGCCCTCCTCAGGCATTGCTTGTGGAGAAATTTCCCAAGTGTGTATCCAGTTCCTCAGCTTGAGATAGCCAATCCCTTCCGCCTGCCTGTCAAAATAAGTGCTTGAGAAGAGTGAGGTTCCTGTTTTGGCCATCCACAGTAAAAACACTTAGCGGTGTTCACCTGTAACTACTGCTGATTCGGGTCCTGCGGAAGGGACACACTTTCTGCATTGCTCTCAGGCTTCCAGAGCCAATGCCACCCCTCTTCTGTGTGTGCTGCTCATCGCAGTAGAGTAGGTCTCCTGATCAGCGGGCAGTAGGGGCTTGGGCTCATGGCCCTGAGCCTTCTGAACAGGTTCTCTTGGGTTTTTCACCAGTCCCCCTCCTCCAATCTGCCTCTATTTCTTACATTGGTGGATGAGGCCTTGAGCAAAAGAGTAGGATCAGAGCTGGAAGGAGCCTTAGAAACTTCCTGGGTCAAGATGAGGAGAATGAGGGTCAGAGAAGAAAGGAACTTGCCAAGATCACAAAGTGAAAACCAGAACAAAAGCAGGGAGCTCCCAACTCCCTTTCCAGCACTTTTCCACTAGCAGTGTCACTGTTGTATGTTAAGGCTTCACCCATTCTCTCTCCATGTTGACAAATGCTAGTTTTATTCACAGACAAGTCAGATCAGGACACTGACCCACATCACTCCATGATGTTTTTAAGGAGACTGTATATAACTTTTCACCCACTCTTTATCGCCACCTTTCCAGCTAGGAAAAAATTTAATTCAATAAAGAACTCCACCATCACCATCACTCCAGATGCTGCAACTCTTTGCAAGCAAATTGATTTTCTGGGGTCCCTGAGCCAACAGGAGTCTGCAGGCCCCAGTGAAATCAGGTTTCTTGTCCCCTTCCCCCGTGCACATACAAACCTCCACATGTTCAGTACAGGTGACCCTGCAGGTCCAACGAATGAGATATTGAATCACCACTGAGAGAGGCTCAGAGGAGGGAAACTCCACTGGGAAAGGAGGTCAGGCTGCCCTAGTTAAGCCACCCACACTCCAGTAGTCCTCGCCTGGCTCCCTGCCTCGCCTCGACACTCTTCCACCCTGACTCTCCCAAAGTGGACCATGTCACCTCTTACCAGGCCTAAAACCACATGAGTCCAGGGACAGGAGGGTTTGAGAGATTCTAGTCCAATAAATGAAGGCATTATGCCACACCTGAAGCTTTTTAATACAATTTTAAAATTATACCTATGCTTGGGCTGGTTACATACGAAGCCCACTCCAGTCCTGTCCTGAGCACCAGGAAAACCCTAAGGCCTGTCTGAGTAGCAGCCCAGTTTCAGAGACCTCCTCCAAGCTCTCCCCCACGGAATCAACAAGGGTTTGTTGTATGTTCTGGGAAAGTCGCATCACACCCTATGACTGTGAAAGAGACCCTGTCTTCTCTTCCACCCTAAGAATAAGAACCCACTTCTCCAGCCTCATCTTGTTCTTCACAAGAGGGGTCTGGCCCATAGGCGAGCTCAGAGGCCTGGCTCTTCACCTTTCACAGGGTCTTCTCTGGCATCCTGGAGGAGGCCCTCCACTGCACCAGTTCTGGCTGCCTTGCCACAGTCCAGTGTCCACTCTGAGGACATTTCTGTTCAGATGTGGTTCGCATCACCTGTTTAAACTCTCCCAGACACATTCAGACTTCACATGGACAGAAATGTCCACCCAACTCTGATGAACCAGCTGGCTACACCCTTGGCCAGAGCCTGACCTACCTTGACCATCGCTTCCCTGGCAGCTTCACCAGCTGGGTCTCCTGACTGGGTTTCCAAAAGCCACATCCTCTAGTCACATGTAGAAGTCTGGGAAAGACAGTACTTTCCGGAGAAGGTGATTTCAGCTGTCAAACCAACATTTCCTGGTTGGTTGGTTTTTCCCCTTTTACATCCCTCCCAAATATTTAACTTTAGAAGGTGTTTTCCTTAGGATTTCTATATGGAGTTTGCTAATTCAGGCAGGAGAATGGGGTAGCAGGAGAGTCTTTCTGAGTCTATTTCAGCATTGCTGTTTTACAAGCACATCAAAGCTTACGGCCAGGAGAAAAAGACACTGTCCTTACACCTTAATTCTCTATCCTCTTCCTCCTTTTATACATCTTGGATCATCAGCACTGAGAAAATTACTAATATCCTTCCAAAACAACTGTACACCCCTCACTTTTAGCAACATCTGACTCAGTCTTATCATAAGTGTTATTATAGATGGAACTGTGTTCCCCACTAAAATTGGTATGTTAGAGTCTTAATCCTCAGTACCCCAGAATGTGACTGTATTTGGGAGACAAGACTTTTAAAGAGATCGTTAAGCTTAAATGAGATCATATAGGTGAGCCCTAATTTAGTGACTGGTGTCCTCATAAGAAGAGGGAGAGACACAAAAGATTCATGCACACAGAGGAGAGACCTACACTTAGGCTGGTTATAATTCTTGTGAGAATAAAAGAAGGTGGCCATCTCCAAATCAAAGAGAAGGGCCTTAGGAGACAACAAACCTGCTGACATACTGATCTTGAATGCAATGGACTAAATGCTTATGCTCTCCCCAAATTCATATGCTGAAATTCTAATCTCCCAGATGATGATATTAGGAGATGGAGCCTTTAGGAGGTGATTAGGTACTGTTATAAAACAGATCCCAGACAGATAGCTAGTCCCTTCCACCATGTGAGGACACAGCTAGAAGGCAACATCTATGAACCAGAAAGTAGGCCCTTGCCAGACACCAAGGTGCCTTGATCTTGGACTTCCCAGTCTCTAGAACTGTGAGTGTATTAATCTGTTCTCCCATTGTATAAAGAAATAACTGAGACTCGGTAATTTACAAAGAAAAGAGGCTTAATTTGCTCACCATTCTGCAGGCTGTACAAAAAGCATGATGTTGATATTTGCTTGGCCTCTGGGGAGGCCTCAGGAAACTTATAATCATGGCAGAAGGTGAAGGGAAGCAGGTGTCTTACACGGTAGAAGCAGGAACAAGAGAGAGAGTGGGGAGGTACTATACACAACCAGCTCTTGTGAGAACTCACTTACTATCATGAGAGCAGCACCAAGAGGATGGTACTAAACCATTCAGGCGAACCCGCCCCCATGATTCAATCACCTCCTATCAGGGCCCGCCTCCAACATTGGGAATTACAATTGAACATGACATTTGGGTGAGGACACAGATCTAAACCATATCAGTGAGAAATGAATTTCTGTTACTTAAAAGATACTCAGTTTATTGCATTTTGTTATAACAGCCAAAATGGACTAGGACATTGAATGCCCAGCCTCCAGAACTATGAGAAAATACATTTCTGTTATTTAAGTAACCCATTCTGTGGTATTTTGTTATGGCATCCTAGGCTGACCACAATAAACAACACACTCACTAATTCATCAGGCTTCTGCTGAAGGCCTACAATGGGCAAAGCACTGAGTTTAGCACTGTGGGCAGACACAAAAGTAAGTGAGAATACAACAGCTCACAATATGATCAGGGAGAATGACAACACAAATATATCTGTCATAGAGCAGAATGCAAATATTTTGGTGTAACACTTCTATAACTCTTGTTTCAACAATGCAAATTTGTTCAATGTAATTGACATATTAAGGAACAATCTGAGCACAATGTGAATTTTGTGTTTGCCTATCTGTAAGAAAAACTAGATGAACATAGAAAGGTTGTGCCTAGCTGAACCGAGCCACATGGAAATACACAAAATTCACATACCTCAGACATCAGTCAGCTCTCTGGGTCCACAGTGTGTTATTAGCCACACGCCTCCACATTTGGAGTTAAAACTCTCTGTCTGATTTCAGGTTACTTTCCTCCTGCCACTTCACAATAACATACAAACGATCACACCTTCAGATACCACCTCCATAAACAAACTTTAGGTCATTTTCAAACTCAACTGCCATATGTATGGTAAGATGTATACATTTCTTAACCACTTAATGTTAAAGGTATGCTACCATTTATAATAGGTTTTTATTTTTGCTTTTATCTGACAAATTGTTGAGTGTTGTGCTTCTAAACCACTTTTTCTCTATAAGCCCTATAGTTTTTACTGCATGATTGTGTATATTGCAGTGATTTTTAGAAACATGTATGAGTAGAATTGACTGTACTTAAATGTTTCAATAAGGAACTAGATTTCAGGTAACTAAGGCCTGGGTAATGAATGTCTATGGTCAGGATCACAGATAATCACATGCTTACTGCATAAACCTCAAACAGGGCATATGGATCTGGCCAATATATCAACGACAACCTCTAGTGGTAATGTACACTAATTACAGGTAAAATACAGAAAAAGGTGATGTATTAAAAATGGATTTTTAAATGTTATTGAATGAATGAAGTTATCACACAGGCCAAGTCAAATATATTCCCTCACCTTTAAGCAGTTTTTATGGCCTCCAGCTTCGTGGCCTGATTACTGTTTGTTTGTTTGTTTATTGATTTATTTATTTATTTTGAGACAGAGTCTCACTCTATTGCCCAGGCTGGAATGCAGTGGTGCAATCTCGGCTCACTGCAAGCTCTGCCTCCTGGGTTCACGCCATTCTCCCGCCTCAGCCTCCTCCAGAGTAGCTGGGACTACAGGTGCCCGCCACCACGCCCGGCTAATTTTTTGTTTTTTGTATTTTTAGTAGAGACAGGGTTTCACCGTGTTAGCCAGGATGGTCTCGATCTCCTGACCTCATGATCTGCCCTCCTCAGCCTCTCAAAGTGCTGGGATTACAGGCGTGAGCCACCGTGCCTGACCAAGAATTTCCTCTAGAGTCAAACAACCTCATAAAGGGGGCTCCACTGACCTGTCATTGAGTTTTCTGAGGTGCACAGTTGCTCTCTCAGCTTCTCCACGTCATCAGGATGCACCTGTTCATACAGTGTGCTCCCAAACCATTCTGACTGGGGCTGGTTCAGAACAGGGGTGACGGAGTCAGACACATAAATCACTCGCCCTGTCTCAGCAGCCACCACAAACAGAAATCCATCTGCTGCTTCAAGGATGAGATGCTTCAGTTCCTATAAAGAAAAGATTATGATTGGCACAATACACTGGCAGACCCAGTCTGATTAAACTTTTTTATTGGGAAAGCAACCTTCAATTTCCTTTATCTGCATATTTATTCTGGTACACAAATAGTTTGGGAAACGAGTGCTTTGTTACTGGAAAATAAGCTAGAAAAATGCACAAAACTTGCACCACCCCTAAGACATAGCTACTGTAAATACAGTTAGCCCTGTCTTCATTAGTCCTTTGTTGGAGAGAGAGAAAATTTCCAGCCTAGGGGGATGGGAGAGCAATGAATGATCACCAGAAGGTGCTGGGCTGCCAGAGGCATGAACAGCTTCGCCACATATTGAAACTGTAGTCATGTCATTGGAGCAGAAGGGCGCAACACATAGTGCTTGGCACAAAAGGTGCTAGATAGCAGGAAGGGAAGGGGAAGGGGAAGGTGACAAGGGAGAACGACAGAGACTGTGTGTCTCCCCACCCACAGCTTGCCATGCTGAAAGTACACTCTTGTTCCTTTTCTCTTCCTGTATTTCTGAGCTGAATGCTGGCACTGGCTATAAGAGTATCCCCTTACATTTGGATTTCTGTCAGATTTCCAGAACTGACAATAATCACCATCATCTCAAAATACTCTCAGAGTAACTCTGGGAGGCAGCAGGGAATATATTAGCCATATCACCTTACAGTGAGAAGAGGTTAGGACCATGAACCCTGGGCTCACATTGATTCACTGGGGTCATGACTGTCATTGAAGGCAGGGAGGAAGCTGTTTGGGATCAAGGAAAGGGCAGCAGGAAGCCTTGATATTATCCTCAGAAGGATGTGGATGGGGCAAAATCAACTTTGTTAAAATGAGATGTCTTGTCTTTGTAGTGCCTGAAGGCAGCTCACACGTAGTTGCCCATGCTATTCTCACATCAAGCTCAGGAGCCCTTTGCCACTGAATGAAATGGGCTTTGTGCCTGCCGGAGCCAGGCACTAAGTCTTCCCCAGACACTGTAATCCATGGCCACCCTTCCAACCACTTCAAGTACTGTTCAGACTCCAGAGGACAAAGGTATCCTTCTAGGTCAGCAGCTGGCAAACAGTTTTTGCTGGCAATCTTTTGTTTGAATGTAATCTTATGTGAAAACCCCACTGTAAAGCATATGGACAGCCAGCAGAGTGGAGGCAAACCGTGGAGAATCTGGCGCCCCAAATCCCAGTCCCTGAGCAGGGTACAAGGACCCAGAGGCTAGAGAATATTGATGTGCTGATGAGCACAACCCAGGGAGCTTTGTAAATGTGTTTAAGCCCTTGGCTGGGGAGGAATTCTAACATCCTCTGCCTGGGAAACCAGGGCAGAAGCAGTTGGTATAAGCATTTTTTAAGGGTAAGTTTATTTTGCCCATTTCTCTTGCTTTGCACTTCTGCTGTTCTGTGTCACCTAGATGCTTAGTTAGTTCAGGGAATTCGGTCAGCATTTTTATTTTCAGTTTTGGGATGATCTTCCCAACAGAAAGAGCTGTAAGAGAATTAAAAGCGGAAGAGGATATCTGGGGAAGTACAGAATTCTTTGTAACTGGAGGAGAGGAAGTGGAGGCTGAATGACTTTACTCATGTATTCACATTTTTGTCCAGTTTGCAAAGACTGTGGAGAGGTCTTATGGGATGAAGCCCCACGTGCATCACGGACCCTCTTTTACCACCCTCCTCCCTGATGTTTATTCCCTGGGAGACCATCCATCACTACCAAGTTCCTATGCCCTGAATCCAGAACTAGCCTCTACATTCCAAGAAAACAAACAGTCACGGTTAAAAGCATGTATTCTGGAGTAGAAGAAGACTATCATCTATGGCTCTGCCACTTAGCTGTGCAACTTTTGGCATGTTACTTCACACCCTCAGTAATTTTTTTCAGTGAGCTCTTGCAAGGTTAAATGAGATGCTGTGCGTGAGGACTTAGTAAGGGCCTGGCACACAGTAGGTGCTCCATAAATGTAACCGTTATCATCACCATCCAAGCAGCTGAGAGAGGAACAAAGGTACAGCTCATCTGACCTGCATAGCTGCCTTCTCTCTTCATGCCACTTTCATAATCCTCAGTCACTTAAAGATAACGAGATTTATTTCAAACATTGACCCTGCAGGTTTTTTGGTGAGGATTAAAAAAAATAGACAAAAAACTGACTCTAGCAGCTATACAGTGCTTAATAATTTCTGTCTGTTACTTACCAGCTATTCACCCTTCATTATACCTCAGGCCCATGTTAAATAGTCTATGCTTGTTGCCTTCCTCACCACAACCACACAAGCTGGGAGCTATCATGCATTTATTTTTACAGAGGTGGAAATGAGGCTTGAAGCTCCTGCCCTGACCACCACAGTTTGTGTCCTCCAGGTGGCAGATATTACCACTGCTGGATCTTCCTAACATCTGCCAAGGGAGGGCTCCCATGACCACTGGGATGATTTAAAAAGGGATCAAATAGGTAAAGTCCTTGCTAAAGTGTCTAACACAGAACAGACAGTAATAAACGTTAGTTCCTCCTCCCTTGTTCTTTATCTAAACCTAACTTCCATGACATAAATCGAGTCTCGGCTCTAACAGAATAAACCATTCTGTCTCCCAACAAAATCTTTTTCATTCCTGCCTCTGAGATTCTGTGTACACTGTTGCCTTTTTGTGAAATCTCTTCTGCTCCCCTCTTTCTAGGTATTTTTTGTGGCTCCTTTCTATGCCAATACTGTCTCTGTCCTGAGAAGTTCCTCTTGATAATACCAGGACTCTACCACTCTATTTCAGCTTGACCACACGCTGTGTCTTGTTAAATCCTCCATTACTTTTAGGACCCTATATTCTACATACTTTTGCATTTCCTAACTGCATGCCCTGACAGCTGTATCATTTCACCTCTCCCGCAACACCCCCCACTCCATCTCTGCTGTATACAATGAAGCGCTTTCAAATCCATCATCTCATTTATCCTGCAAAAGCTCTTAGAGACAGGAAAGCAAAAAGTTTTATGTTCATTTCACAGGATGAGCACACTGAAGCTTAGAATATTTGCCAATCTGCCCTATGACCAGCGCATGGAAATACAAAGACCCTGAACACAGGCCTCTGGCTCATGTAAATCCACTTATAAAATATGACCTCACTAGCCATTTTATGTGTTTCTTCTTGCCAACTAGTCAAAGACTAGTGTAGGTGTTAAAAATATGGCTTTGGGGTCCTACCAACCTGTCTTCACTGGACCCAATCTTGGCTCCTCCACTAAGCAGCGGATTAACCCTGAGCAATCTGCTGACTCTTTCTAAGCCTCAGTTTCCTCATCAATAAAACAGAGCTAAATAACACTGGCTTCTTCACAGGGCTAGAGTAAGTAGTAAATGAGATATTTCACAGAAACCTATGACTCACACCAGCGCCCAGAAATGCCGGCCAGCTAAATGCTCTGATCCCGGCCACTATTATCACTACTGCTGCCGTCACTGTCTTTTTCCTTTAACTTTTATTTTAAGTTCACAGGTACACATGCACATTTGTTACATACTGCCAAGGGAGTAAACTCATGTCATGAGAATTTGTTGTACAAATTATTTCATTATCCAGATCCTAAGCCCAGTACCCATCAGTTATTTTTTCTGATCTCTTCCTCCTCCCAACCTCCACCCTCTAGGAGACTCCAGCGTGTGTTGTTCCCCTCTCTGTGTCTGTGTGTTCCCATCATTCAGCCCCCACTTACAAGTGGGAACATGCGGTATTTGGTTTTCTGTTCCTGCATTAGTTTGCTAAGGATAGTGGCCTCCAGTTCCATTCATGTTCCTGCAAAGGACTTGATCTCATTCTTTTATATGACTGTGTAGTATTCCATGGTGTATATGTACCACATTTTCTTTATCCAGTCTGTCACTGATGAACGTTTATGTTGAGTCCATGTCTTTGCTATTGTGAATAATGCTGCATTGAACATACATATGCATATGTCTTCATGTAGAACGATTTATATTTCCTTGTATATAAACCCAGTGACGGGATTGCTGGGTCGAATGGTATTTCTGTTTTTAGCTCTTTGAGGAACCTCCACACTGCCTTCCACAATGGCTGAGCTAGTTTACACTTCCACCAGCAGTGTATAAGTGTTCACTTTTCTCTGCAACCTCACTAGCATCTGTTATTTTTTGACTTTTTAGTAACAGCCATTCTGACTAGAGTGAGATGGTATCTCATAGTAGTTTTGATTTGCACTTCTCTAATGATCAGTGATGCGGAGCTTTTTTCATATACCATCACTTTCATAGGCTGATTATATCAGCACGATTCCAGCACACAGTGTTTTTACTAACTTCTTCCTGTGTCAGTGTTCTGAGCACGATGTTCAGATGCTCAATATATTTTTTGAGTGACATCTCATTAAGGTTATGGGAAACATAAAAGCAGAAGACCCAAAGATCAGACAAACCCTCTGTTGAACACAGTTTCTTGGAGAAAAATGGAAACAAAACATCTTGGCTTCATTCCTTCCTCAACCTTGAGCCCTGGTTCCCCACATAGTTGATTTCATCTTGGTGATGCTGGGATTCTCCCCCCTTTCCAATGGTGATGTGATGACCAGGGTACCTGCTCTGTGAGGAAGGAAGGCTTGTAGGCGCCATCGGTGGACTTGTTCCCTGTACCCCTCATGGACTTCATGTGTGAGACGGCCATGCGGAGGATGGTGAGCTTGTCTGGCTTCCGAGCCAATGCGCTGCACGTGGGGACCATGTCGGAGAGCTCCGTGATATACTGAGTCATCTTGTTCCGTCTGCGCCTTTCAATTTCACTATGATTCTCTCTTTCCAGAAAGCACGAGATCAGAAGAGGGAGAAAAAAGAGAAGTATCAGATTAGGGATTACTATCTAGTGGGATAAAACCATTAACACCAAGTCATCAGGAACTAGGGGCTAACACCTAACAGCTGAGTGCTTTGAATGAATATTGGGCAAGGCGGACCTTTTGAGGCCTCAGCAAGCTCTTACATCTACATGTTGGAAGCACAGACATCTATAGTCTCAATCTCTAAATACATAGCAAAATCTTCTAATTACTCCCATATGCCTGAGGTATTTTTGTAAGCACAAAAAATTGAGACATGAGGGCTGGGCACAGTGGCTCACACCTGTAATCCCAGCACTTTGGGAGGCCGAGGTGTGCAGATCACTTAAAGCCAGAAGTTTGAGACCAGCCTGACTAACGTGGTAAAACCCCGTCTCTACTGAAAATACAAAAATTAGCTGGGCGTGGTAGCGCATGCCTGTAATCCCAGCTACTTGGGAGGCTGAAGCATGAGAATTGCTTGAACCTGGGAGGTGGAGGTTGAAGTGCGCTGAGATCACACCACTGCACTCCAACGGGTGCATACATAAATCTGTACATGGATATACACACGTGCACACACACAAATGTGGTTACTGTCTGCTTCAATATGTGGTTTACATGTTTTATCTTTACATATTTATTACATATAATATGTAATATATAAATATAAGTATGTAATAAACATATTATACATAATATTTACATATTATATCTTGCAGTAAGAAGCACTATATAAGTCTTGCCATTCTTTGTGTCACTAAGCAGACCAATAATGCTACAAATTTACTTTAAAGTTGTGAATAAGCCTTTGTTCTATGCCCAACACATTTTCTGCAGCATAGCAATAGAACAGGTACACCCCTGGCTTATGAAACAATAAATAACCAATTTAAAATAAAAACACATTGCAAAGGAATTACTGAATGCAATCTCTGTGATGTGTTATGATAAAAAACTAGCAGAAGGGAGGGTAGAATATTTCCAACCCAGGCTTTTTACCTTTAGGTTTGAAGGAGTCACAGCCAACCCAGTTCAACGACTCTAAGACAAAGCTGTTACTTGGGATAAAAGAATTATCTAAACATATATCCCATGTCTGCTGCAGGATTTAGGGTTTCACTGGTGTTCAAAGAATGAGAGTGACACTAAGGGCAAGAAAAAAACAACTCAGGCAGGGCTGCCTCCAAACACTGCATGTATTAATGAACTTAATAGCCCATCCTCCCAGACTGGGGAACAGACATGCCAGTCGGCTCTGATGACACCAAGTAGCACGTATTGAGGGCCTCTGAACACACAGACCAAGGGGAAGTGAGACTGCAGTAGAGGTCACTGCAGAGCGACCTGAGCCATCCACCGTGCACCTTCCAGACCCCATGAGCAAAGGAGTGGTAGAGAAAACAAGGAATGCCCAACTCTGTCCTCAAGCAGTGGGGGGTTAACTATGAAGATAAAACATACACCTTGCATAGTGGAAATGAAAGGCAGAGTATGATTAAATGCTTCAAAAGGCAGGTGGAAAGCAAAAGCCACAATAGAGAACAACAGCAAAGAGGAGATGGTGATCCTGGAGCTGAGGGTGCTGGAAGGGGTAGGGAGGAGGAACTGGGAGAGAGCTGGGCCTAACCTGTCAGCGAGTAGAGGAGGTCTACTTTGGGGAGGGGATCGGCAGGATCAAATAAAGGCCTGGAATTGGGAAGAAGCATTTGAGGGTGGTGAGGAGGCAGGCCTAGATGGAAGGGTAGAGATGGGCCCTGGAGGAGAGGGGTCGAGGAGCATGAGAAGCTGGGAAACCTTGCTGGACAACAAAGGGAAAGCTGTCATGCATGCCAAGCTGATAAGAGCCATGATGCTCTCTGCCTCCGTGGCTGGCTTCTCCAGGGAGGTTCAGGTTGGGGGACAAGTTCAGAGTCGGGGAGGAGGAGATGGAGGCTGGGACCAGCAGGGAAATTCCTGAGGCCTGGTGCTCTCCTCCCACCCACAAAGGATAACTCTGCAGCCAACCCACTGGAATGGTGGAAACACCAGTCCCAGCACAAATGCCCTTGGTCCACAGAGCACAGCCACTCTGGTAGGGAGGGGCATATACTCTCCAGGAGAAATGGCTCCTGCATAATCAAGCAGGGCTTGTTGACTGAGGGGTAGATAAAGGTAACCAGAGAAGAATGGGTTGGGGCGGGGCAATCCTAAAGAAGGAAAGCAATGAAAAAGGGGGATTTGGTTACAGATTGTTGAGTTCTTTAGTGCATTCAGGAACCCTTCCCTGGAGGAGATACAGGAATTCTTTTCCTTCTCTCCAAAACTCTGAAGCAGGTAAATGAGTGGTGGCAGCCCACCCTGAACGGGGTCTTCACCAGCATCTCCTGCATTTGACTCCTTAGCCAGGAGCTTGTGAAGAGACAACTAAGGTGCAGCAAGAAAGGTCTGGAGGAGCTCTCAGAGGAGGGCGAGCCCCCCGCCTCGCCAGACTACACTTCATCAAGGCCCGATGGGGTTGGTGGAACACAGAGACAGTTGGCTGGGGCTGCTGGCGTTGGAAGATGCTGGGAAGCACCCTGGCTGCTGATGGTAGTACACGCATGAGTTAGGCCTCAGGCTGCACCCACCACCCCGCACTCGCCCGCCGGACACCCTGGAGAACCGGCTTTCCTCCCATACACTCACACCACCTAGCGTCTGCATTCCAACTCTTCAGCCTGACTTCTGGGATCTCCCTCATCAGGCGCCACCCACAGCCCCGTCCTCTATTCCAACCACATGTCAGCTGCTCCCTACCCCTCAATATCACCAGGCAATAGCCATTCCTACTTATCTTCGATTCAGAACACGGGGAATTGCTCCCTTCCCTCAAAACTCCAACTGTGTCAAAGCTCTTGCAGCTGTTTCCTGGTTCTCTCCCACCTTCTCCATGCTGACTCCTTGCTGTCACCACTTTTCCCCTTGTCACCAACCACCTTTTCCTAGCCTTTTTCTCCACTCTCACCCTCCAGTTTAGCCTTCATGTTGTGGCCAGACTGATGTTTCTCAAAATACAAACCAGAGCCTTCCCTTAAGCCCCTTCCACTGAGCCTCCAAATCCTTCAGCTGGTCACTGTGGCCACTGCTTCAACGCAGGGCTGACGCACACTTGCTTCTGATACTATTATCCAAAGAGCTTGTCCCATAGTGGCACAGACCATCTTGCTTTATAAATATTCTGCAGGCAAAAAAATATTCATGTAATTCTTAAACTGAGATCTAAAGCAATTTCACCACAGTGCTCTGTGAACCCAATCTGTGAGATAAGGTGTGTGAAGAAGATAGCCTTAGTGCAACGGCTTAAAAACTGATTGTATTCATTGCCTAGTCCAGAAAATGCTCCAAGCACTTTATATTTTATGAAATAATACTGAGTTACCAGCAGAATGTCAAAATGACTGACAGCTGCCAATTACTTAGCAACAAGATTTGATAAGTGACATACACATATATATGTACAGTTTCATTTTGAAGCCTTCATCAAGGCAGGCGGGATGATGCCATCTTGTGAATACAGAAGGACGTATCTCCAAGACTATGTTTGCTGGGGCAAGGCCATCTCCTCCCCAGAGTGAGGGGACAATTTGGGGTCTGCCTGGAGGAGCTGTAGGAGTGAGTCTGTGAACCTGGTATCTGTGACTTGCATGTGCCCCACATGCTTGCTTGGCACTGATAGCATCAATAAAGAAATTAACTCCTATGTACAGGGAAGCAGGACCAGGACTCCAGAGAATTGACAGCTGGGGACACAGGTAGAGCTGTCAGCTTCAAAGACACCTCTGCTGTGCTAAGAGGACCCAGAGCTTGGCTCCAGGAGCACAGCTATGGAAATCAAGGCACAGAAAGAAGAGGTTCAACTAACTGCACACTGACTTGTGTTTCTTTTCCAACTCTGCTCCTAATGGGAACCTCCTAAGTTTAATCTGAACAGTGAGGTACCCATCTTAATTAAAGTACACAAAAGGAGAATTTTACAAGATCTCAATAAAGAGCATACTTTAACTGTTGACAGCAGTTGAGTCTCCTGTCTCCTATGGGAAGGGAACCTTAGACCCGGAGCAAGCAGACTGAATGAGACAGCCCCATGCTGGGAACTCCCTGATCACTGCAGACATGGTACACCTGGAGCATACTTCGAGTCTGGGAGTTACCGCGCTGGGTACTGGAGACGGGTGCAGGATAGGACAGAGAGCCCACAGACAAGCAGGGGCAACAGAAAGTGAGCAGGTACAGACACAATCCCTGTGTGGTTCCCTTGTACACTAAAAGGTCAGAAGAGGATGCTGTGAGTGTGTGATGGGGAGAGCTCCCTGTGAAAAAGTCCTAGGGAAATACTCAGGAACCCTGGGACCTGGTGAGAGGTGACAACATGCTAGGAGCTCTCGCTCTTGGAGCCTTCTCGGCCTCGGCATAGTGGACATGGACGAGGGGGCAGCTTGTTTCTCATTGGACAGTCTTTTTTAAAGTGTCCTAGTAAACCACACTGATAACAAAGCCTACTGGGTGATTGGCCTGCTCCTTTTTCTGTCCTGTCTGAACCACCAAGGTTTGTTTGTCTGAGGGCCATGACTAAGGCTGAGGCCTTTCTCTGATCTTACTTTTCCTTTTGGGCCTGTTCCTCTTGGTCCCTATTATAGAAAGCCAAGGTTGCCAGGTTTAATAATGCCTCCAAATTTTGTTCAGGGCCCAGGGCTTGCTTTTGGAGCTTTCTCAAGCGCCACCAGAGTGGATGCTGAGGCCGAGGAGGCGCCGAGAGCAAGGGCTGCTAGCATGTTGTCACCTCTCAATGGGACACTGAAAGGCCCCGCACAGGGCCTAGCTGAGAGGAGCCACAACGTAAACCTAAGTGCTTCTGCAGCCTCTCTTTGCTCATGTCAGGTTGATCAGGTGTGGGCACCTCAAGGCAGCAGGTAGGCCAATGCAAGATACTATGAGAGATATGACCAACTCTAGCTCTAGCCAGGCCACCTACACCGCCATGGTCCAAATTTGAGAAGTCAGCACTTGAAATAATACGACTGATCACAACTCACTGCCAGCTTCAGAGCTACATCGGTCCCATGTGGAATGTCTGTAGAGCAGCCCTGCTACAGATGGCACCAGGACCACATTTCTCCATGATGCCTCAGCTTCCATTTCTACCTCCTGAGGTCCATACCCCTCTCCAGGCCACAGCGGTCCCAACCACAGACCTGCTGAGAATAAACATAAAGCTTCTCCCCAACCTGGAGAAGCATCACCAAGCAGCTGCCACTCTCAAAGCCATCGGGCTTGGAAACAGGCCTCACTCAGGGCAGAATTTGTTCTCATTTCCCCAGATTGCACCAGAGCTGGAAGACTGGTCACTAGGAGTTTTTTCCTTTTCAGAATTCACCCAGCACACAGTGATAACCTCTGCTCTTGGACAATTCATCAAACTGTGCATGGCTCAAGTTACTGAACAAACAAGGCTTTCTGCCTGCAATTCCAGTAAATGGCTTCAGCACTTCTCAAGCAAAGGAAGCATCAATCCCCTTCTCCCCCTACTAGGGATTTCTCCGTGAGATTTAACCAGCCAGGGTGGAGTCAGAACTGTAGGAAGAGACCCTTTGCATAGGCTCATACCACCTGGCCTTCAGAGATAGCCCAGGGGAGTCATCAGACCAAGAGTGGCTGCGTGGGGGTCTACACACAAGTCCTGTTCAACTGTCAGCAGCCTCTGGTGCAGTATTAGGCACAGGCTGGCTCTGCCCCACCTCGCTGACACTCGAGAAGGAAGGCTGTGTCTTTCCAGGAATATCCTTCATGGCCGGTGGCTCCTGGGCAACGCTGCAGGGCATTGTAAGAGCCATGAAGGCCAGAGGAAAGCCACTTCAGGAAGCCCCATGGAGGTTAGTCAGATACCTGCAGAGAAGGCCCACTGAGGCATATTCAGTAGGGCAGTTTTCCCAGCTTCTGAGGCTGCTCCAGAAAGGGCAGAGGGTTGTTCTCTCCTTCAGAAGGAGGTAGGCATCCTGCTCCCCAGAAGCCATCCAAGGCCCAGGTTTCTGCAAGGCAACTACAAGATATTTGTATGGGTCCAGGCTGAATACAAGACTCACACAAAACACAGGGAGGAGTCTGAGAAGCCCAGATCTTCCCAAGCAGGGGCCCAGGCCCAGCACCTCTGACAATCCCTGTTCCCAGTGAGACACACATTTTACATGTTTCTATAGCAACTTACGGCTTCCCAAGCACTCTCTCAGCACTGACTACAATCGATCCTTGCAACCCACCCCCCACCCGCCAATCAGGAAATACCTCCTTTACCTACAGAGGAGGAAGCTGAGGCTCCAAGGGTCCAACTGACTTACCAGGACTGGGACCAGGCCTGCCAGTCACCTGCTGCCTCTCTCTCACCACCTCTACCCAGCAGAGTACTAACTGGTCCTAGTTCGGAGCTAGAATGCCTGGAGAGACTGGGGAGCAAATATATTTAAAGCTTTATGGGGGAAGAATATGCCTAGCAGCTTCCAAACAGACACAGCTCAGGACTACTTAAGATCCCAGAATTGGTTTCCTCCTCTCTCTCCAAAAAATTCTAGTGTTATTCAGGCACTATCATTTCAAATCAAGGTTAATCTCTCTAGCAGAAAAACTGAAGGGGGTAGCATAGCTAAAAATGGTAAGAAACACATCAAGGTGCAGGTCCATCATGTGAGAGCCAAACGTGTTGTATGAAGAAATTACCCTGGCTGGGCACAGTCGCTCACACCTATAATCCCAGCACTTTGGGAGGCCGAGGCAGGCGAATCATCTGAGGTTGGCCAGCCTGGCCAACACGGTGAAACCCTGTCTCTACTAAAAATACAAAAAATTAGCTGCGCATGGTGGTGCACACCTTTAATCCCAGCTACTTGGGAGTCTGAGAATCGGTTGAACCCAGGAGCCAGAGATTTCAGTAAGCCGAGACCGCACCATTGCACTCCAGCTTGGGCAACAAGAGCAAAACTTCATTTCAAAAAAAAAAAAGAAGGAACTCAGCCATTCATATTAGCACGGTGTTAGAAAGCCACTCCCTCCTACAAAATCTTTCATTCCAGTGTGTGCTAACCCTAACGCGGACCATAACCCTAATCCACTAAAGCAACATGGACTTTAGTTGCTCATAGGCAACACTGTACCAGGTTCTACTCAGCTTATCTGCAACTCTTGTCTGGTTCATACAAACTGAGACTGTAGAGGCAGGAGGAGGCATGGGAAGTTTGGAAGGGCTCATCTTGGGGTTTGCTCTGCAACATCTGAAAGGCTTGGCTGAATCTCTTCCTGCTTTACAAGGACTTCACATGCCCATCCAGTGTGTCCCACACATGGTGACTGATAAGATCAGGTCAGATGAAAAAAGGGGCACTCCTTGCTGCTGCCTGGTCATCCTCTCTGCCTTGGAAATACTTTAGGCATCTTCTCACTTGGAAACAGAGTAACCCACTCTCTAGGCTAAGATGCTCAGACTAAGAATTCTGGAAACCCCCAGTTTTCTTTTCTTTCTGCCAGGAAAGACCTCTGCAGGACACGCCTACCTTGCATATTTTCCTTATCAACAGAGTTTTGGTCATGATACCTACTCACAAAGCAGGAATGATTAAACTAAACATCATCACAACCTGTAAAGCCGGGGGGGAAGTGCCTACAAGCTTAAATACCACACAAAACCAAAAGGGATGTACCAAAAGGGGCGTGATGAGAAACAAAAGGTCAATTCTGCAGAAGCTTTCCTGAACGAATATCTTTACTTTTAGAGGTTCACTGTCTAACTCTACAAAATATAAGGCATAAGTTTGGACTGGTGCAATTGAGTGCTACAATCTCACCAAAGAACAGCCAACGGGGTCACTTACAGCCATTTCTAAAAAGGCTAAAGAGAGGCCAGGAAGCCCATTGATAAGGGATTTTGAGTCCAAGCTCTTAGGAAGCTCCAAGCACTGGAGCTGAATCCTCAGTAACAGATATGAGAACTCCTTGGAAGGTCTTTAGGGTCTTTTGAGAAAGGGTGCAGAATGAGTCTGAAGGGAGCAAAAATACACAGATAATACACAGTGACAAGAACTAAAGTTTGAGGAGCGCATACTTGTTTGTCCCCAAGTTGTAAATGTAACATAAAAAGACAGTTAGGACTGTTTCCTCTCTTTGTTTTAATGAAACATTATGCATACATTCACACAAGTAAGGCACTTGATGAGCGGGTGTATAATTTTGACTCTACAGATGGCAGCTCTGGGATGTTACAGTGCCCTTTGTGAAACAATATTTAAGATGCCTCCACGTACTGGTGGCAGCTGACCCCAGCTGCAGGTACGAGAAGGTATCCTGGAACTCCCTAGAAAATGTTAATCTAAGGGGCCATTAAAGTAGGAAGATGCCCCTGAACCACTCAGAGTGATGAAAAGGCTTTTGGCCTCTGCTTGAGTGTAAGGTTGCAGGACGTGCTGGGCGGGACTGGCATCTGCCTCCCAGGCACACCAAGACCATCCACACAGGCACACGAACCAGGAAGGACTGGTGCTGACCTCACTATAGGAGGGTGCGGCACCACTACCAGCTGCCCAGGAGGATCATCTTTGGAGAAACACTTTCTGGAGTGTAATCAGCATTTTTCCAAAGACACAGGGTTTATCACTACCTGCTGTTAGGATCAGTGACTTGATAACTGGAATTCCAAGAGTGAGGTCAAGCCAAGTGCTCCCAGTGGAGGCTGCTTTCTCAGCTGAGCCCAGGAAGAAAGGCTGGCTCTGCGACTTCACTCCTTTTCACCTCCTTGACAGAAAGGCCTTCTCTGAAACTCGTGCCATCCATCTTTGCCACCTTCTAGGCTCATCATCATCATCATCACTGCCCACCCACACAGTCAGCCCCTGCCCCCAGACCACCCCCCACGACAGCCTCTGCAGGGGGTGACGCACACCCACCCATCTGTCTCCCCACGCCTCTGCCCCCAGGACTGACCTCGGCCTCCTCTACTAGACCTCAGCCAGCCTCTCCCATGGTGGTGGCTTCTCACTATTTGACCACAACTTCCTACATTTCCAGCCCTCTCAAACTCCCACAAAATTAGAACTATTCTTGGACTGCATTGCTACTTCCTGTCCCTGGCGTCCTTCATTCTCTTCTCACTCTTCCGGACTCCCAGCTGCCCTTCACTCCCTCTGCCATTGGACCCACAGCTTGGCCTCTTCAACCACCCTCTCATCGATACCTTAACCACCTCGACTCCTGTCCTTCCATGGCACCTGCCCTAATTCTCAACCCTGAGTCTGAGAAAAGCCTGCATCGCCTGTATCCACTACACTGGGTATTGCTGGAGGGAAACTGCACTTATACACAATGATGCCACCTCACATTGGTGGTCCACAATCTCAAATGGGGTCTAAAGTTTTTACATCTCTGTCTTCGGTTAGCCTCCTTCCTGTGAATTCAACCCAGGGCCACCCCAAACTTCACTCTCCCACATCATAGCAAACCTCTTCCTACCTGTGGCACACAGCTCCATTTCCTACCTAATCAAGACAATGGAAGCCACGAGAATTAACACCTCCACTTCTGATACACCCACAGCCTCGCACCTGGCCTCACCTGCAGCTCCTTCCTTCTGCCTTGGAGCATGAGTACTCCCTTCTGTGGGCTTGGGTCTCTCTCCTCGTCCTCTGAACCCATCTCTCCCCAGCCTCACTCCTGAGCCTTCCAAATCTCTGGCTATCCCATTCTTTCCCCTCCTCACATGGATGCACTCACTGTCTTCCCATTCTTAAAAAGTACCCCTCCCGGAACCCCTTCCTTTTTGATCTACATCCAAACTGCTCAAAGAGTTGTTCTCACATATCTTCATGTCTTCATCTCCCAATCAGTCCTCAGCCCACTGTAATCTGGCTTCTGTCCCCCAGGTCCCTGAGACTTTGTGTGGGGGAAAGGAAACTTTGAATGTAGGCAGAGCCACATTCTGCATATCACAGCTCCCAGAACAGCATGAATCCCATGTGTGAGAAAGAGCTGAGGCCTTGGGATGTGGTGAAGCGGGCCTGAGACCATTTCTGGCACTGGCAGGCGGGATCCTGGAATGCATGTGCACGTATGGGCGTACGCATGTGTGTGCTTGTGTGTGCACCTGAGGTCACATAGCAGTGGCAGCTTCACATCTACTACTTTGTTGCATCTAAGGCCTGCTGTGACACGCCTGGCTATGCTAAAGTAGGAACCACACCAAATTCCTGTAATTGCTCTCCTTTGTGACTGTGACCATACTTCCCAAATCAAAAATTGAGACATGAGGTCTCATGATAGGCAGGACTTTTAAACTTGGAAGCCCCCTTGCGAAAAGCTGGAAAAGCTGATTGCACACATACATCAAGAGACAGAAACCATGGCACAGCACCCTGCCTAGATTCTGAGTCAGCAAACTACAGTGGGTGCTGGCTCACAAGGCAGCCTCTATCTCTTCCAGGGCCTCACATGAAGGGGCTTCTGTTGTGTGATTGTAAGAAGAGAAAACAGGAGAGGCACTGGGGTGTTCCATGCCAATTGGAAGCAGATTCTCCACTCCTCCCCTGGACAGCAGCCACAGTCACAGCAAAGTGGAAGGATGAGGGTGGACTCAGTCATCTCTCCTAGTGCTGAGCAGCTCAGATGTATCCACGGGCCCATTCACTGAGGGCCCAGCAGCTAAGCCTATGTGACATAATAAAGTGGCCTCTGTGGTCCTACAAACTCATTCCTATTAGTAACAGCACATGCTGGAAACACATCCTATCCTCCTTATTTTTCATAAGGGAAGTGATATGGTTCATAGACGCCTGGGTTTGAACCTTGACTGTATAAAAACGAACTCACAGACAGGCTCACGAGATAGTTAACCAGAGTGTAGAGTTTCTGTTTCTTATTGATTGGGCCTAATACAAGAGCTTTTTGTACCCCTGCACTATTATTTCATCACAGACACTGATCTTTCCAATGTCAAACAAACGTCACTCCTCATCTTTCTTCCTCTTTATGTTTTAAGGCCCCAGGAATCATCATTTCTTGAGGTTAGCATGCTATGGAATGTTATCTCAAGGGGAATTTTGATGTGGAGGAATCAAAGTCATTGTTTCCTCATGGAGGGAGGCTGTGTACAGTGAGAGCAAACTGGGGCAGGGAGATATGTGCCCTTCTTTCCATTTCAGCAAGAAAGCACACCCTGCTATTAAAATGTATCCCAAGAAATGGGTGGATGTCCAAGCTGCCATTCTGTCTGCACCAAGGGAAAACAATATATGCTTTTGTTATTGAAACTCATGTCCTGTTTTGATTAGAAACTCCAAGGTCATTAGTGACCAAAATGTTCTCCATCTCCTCTCTACTGTTTCAAGCAAAGCAGAAGCTGAAAGAAGGAAGGAAAAGATTTTGGGGAGGAAAGCGTATGGCATGATGAGAGTTTACTACGGACTTGGAGACTCTGGGAATCTGTGGGAAGTAACGAGATGCATGTCCCTCTTGAACTGGTGGAAAAGTGTGCTGAACTCACAATCGCAAGGCAGTTTGTAAAAGGAATCATCACCAAAAATGGCCACCATGAGGGGAGAAAACTAGGGCAACTCAGGGGGCCCAGGACTCAATACGTACGTGGTTCATCCAAAACAACTGAGGCCATCAGCCCAAACTACGGACCATGGACACAGAAGAAAAGTAACCATCACCCATGGCAAGTTTTCAAGTCCATCAATGACCAAGAATTAGGAAGGCTTGGAGGCTTGGCTAGTGGGGAGGAATGTCAAGGCAGTCCCATCCTTAGGCAAGTGGGTACAGATGTGAATTTTGCTAAGAATGATGGAATGATTTGTGCCCTCCTGTCAACATTGCCAAACTTCCTACCATATCTTAAACAAAATGGGGGAAAAAAAAAAGAGTCATGGGATTGGGCCTGCCTTATCCTTCATGTATGTAATGTATATAACCCCATGGACATTCGTGATCCAGCAAACTTTCCACGAAGTGGTCTGCACTCAGGATGGCCCCGCAGAGCCCAGATAAAGATGCTGTCACATGGCCAGAGGGCAACACAGTTCTTAAGAACTGAAAACCCAGTTTTCTATCCCGCATCCAGAATACAGCTGCCCTGGTTTCTCATATCTCTTCTTATTTTCCATGGTAGCAATAAAAGACTTATCTTGACAGTTTTTTCTAAACTTGAACTCTAGGGCTATTCAGCAAGAACGAATTCCTCTGTTTGCTTTATAAGCAATGAAAATAATTTTAATAGATTCCTTTTTAAAAAATAGGACTTTTTTTTTTTTTTTTTGAGATGGAGTCTCACTCTGTTGCCCAGGCTGGAGTGCAGTGGCGCAATCTTGGCTCACTGCAAGCTCTGCCTCCTGGGTTCAAGCCATTCTCCTGCCTCAGCCTCCCGAGTAGCTGGGACTACAGGGGCCCGCCACCACGCCTGGCTTATTTTTTGTATTTTTAGTAGAGACGGGGTCTCACCATGTTAGCCAGGATGGTCTCCATCTCCTGACCACGTGATCCACCTGCCTCAGCCTCCCAAAGTGCTGAGATTACAGGCGTGAGCCACCACTCCTGGTCTAAAAGTCATAGGACTTTTTAAAAGGCTTTTAAAAATACTTTTTAAAAAGCCTTATTGTCTTTTAAAAGGAATCCTTAAAATTGACATTCATTGCTTATAAAGCAAACAGAGTTAATAACTGGTTACTTACCTTTTGATCATCTATAGCTAGCTGCCACTGGGCCAAATACTGCCACAGAGTGAGGGACTAGGAAGATGGTCAAACTGTAGGCAATGGCTTTTTCAATGACAAAAGATGTTACATTCTTGTATCTTTCACTAAGGTGATTGCTGGCTGTTGGCTTCTTTAAGTCTAAGGAAAATAAAATAAACTTACCTTGAAAATTTACTGGGGCCTTCACCATCTTCATCATCGAAGTCCATTCTGAAAAGTCAAGATCACAAGTGAGCACTGATTATCTGGAGAACATTTTAACTGATAACAGGAGCTGCTGGAACAAAAGGAGCTTTATTCACTAGGACTGCTATCCATTGGTCCCAACTTTTGGCAGTGCTACAAGCAATATCTCTACACAGTCATCAAACATGTTCAAGACAAGAAAAGGCAAAATGAAAGGTCTTCAGTCTAAGCACCACTAATTCTATGGCTGGGAATATTCAAGTATCAACTTGTCCCTCCAGAACTCTATACGCCATTCCCTTCTCAGAACTCTTAGCAGCCAGTGGATTGCTCTGGCTACGATGGAAAGGTATATCTTCCTTGTCTCTCACCATCTTTGGGAATACCTGCTCCGCTCGGCATCATCTATTCCACATTAAGACTGTTTTCTTACTTTGTCTTATGGTATATTAACAGCCTGAAAAGGCTCATGGGATTTTGAAAACAGAAGTTGTCAGGGTGAAGGGATCACAAGTGAAAGAGAACATACTACTAGTTGTACTGCTTAAAAATGTGGCTGGTCTTGATGAGTCAAAGTGAAAAGGACATTTAAGACCTTGCCCTATTAAATTCAGGACCAAAAACATGGCTGTTGAGGGGAAAATGGCTGTTTGGGGCCCAAGCTACTCAAATCGGTTGTGCCTATGGAAACTATTGTTGTGCCTATGGAAACTATTGTTGTGCCTATGGAAATTATTCTGACTCACCTTTTACTGGGCCTCTCAGTGTAAACATAAGACAAAAAGACTCGATAGATATTTGTCGAACTAATATCTTAAACTCTTCTCAAAAAATCATGTCTCTCTAATGGTAATTCACATGATTCTTGAACATGTTAGGGCAGAGGGGGTACTTAATTGGTGTCAAGTGTACCCAGAGTCTTTGGGGAAACAAAATGAAAAATGATACAGATGTCTGAGCTCTCCTGGACATCCAGGGTGAGTGCAGCTCCTTGAAGAGAATGTTTCAGAGCCCCTGCATTCCCCATCTTGTTCTTTGTAGTCCTGGTGGACTGGATGAGGCATAGTTCCCATGGAATTCAAGCAAAAGGAAGGTCAGTCTGCTTGGCAGACTGGACTGAGATATTCTTTGCCTAAACAGTTCAGTATCAGAATGGACTGCGTATTAAATGACCACTGCTATAGATTCTAGAGCTGCTGGCCTCCTAGTAAGGGTGACCCATACCCTCAGGCTCTAAGGGCAGGGCTTCAGTGGCTCATGAGTGACTTGGAGAAGATGCAGGACCCCCAGGTTACCAGGAAGTGGCCAGATTACACAGGGCAAGCCATCCTTGCACGGGCACATCCAGGAAGCTCCCAGCAGGACAAATCCTCGTCTCTAGGGGATTTGGGGCAACTTGAGGGACCCAGGGACTGGAATTAGGTAAGGCAGAGAAGTATTTTCTTCTTAAAATCAGTATCTTTTGTTTTTGTTTTGTTTTATGTACAGCATAGCCGAAGTCCTAATCTTGGCCTTATTTTGTTTGGAATGACTGATAGGATCCCTTGCTAATTTGGAATCTCTGGTTCTCAGACATAAGGGTTATACTAAGTACAAGAACAAAAGGAGTTACATGATCGGAAAAGATGACATTAATGATAACAGAAATACCTATGCACAAAAAGAACAGGAGATGGGGTAGAAAAGTGATAAGAAAAAAAAAGTACAGTTAAAGGGCCTTACAGACACCACTAAGAGAGACAAACACACAATTCTGCAAGGTAGTTTGGAAAGCCAGGCACCAGGCAGCAGCTGTAGAGTTGCCGATGTTGTGGACAAGTGGGAGCTGAATGCAAGACTTTCTAAATGGATCAAAGCTATCAATATTCTGCATAATTACTTAGTCATCACCCCACCTTTCCCGGAAAATTACATCGGGAAGGTAACCACCAAAAATGCTGTAACCAAATTCTGCAGAACCCGGTGTTCTGCAGAGTCGCAGAACTACGCTGCCACCTAGTGTTCACTATGGGGAAGAGCGATTTTGCCGTCCACGTGAAGGTTATTTAACACCCCGTGCGTGCTGTCAAAAACATTTCAGCGTTAAGAAAAAGAAATAGCAGTTTCAACATTCCAAAGAACTCATGCAAGCATTTAATGAAACCACAGGTGGGTATGAGACATACAGTTATCTTTAAAATTCCTTTTAGATCAAGGTGGTATGAGTGTGATTGTCAGTACTCCTGCAAAATCCAATTTATAAGCCAGCCCTCTGTCCTCAGCCTGCATGATCTTTGGGGTGTTTAGGGTGACCAACCATCCTGATTTTCTCAGTATAGGAGTGAAGATACCTGGGATCTAGGACTTCAGTGCTAAAACTGGAAAAGTCTTGGACACAGCACGATGGTTGGTCACCTTCGTTTTCGCAAAGAGTTCTGTTCTTTACCCAGCCCTTTGTGGGACCAGACAGATAAGGAAGTGAGCCCCGAGGTCAACAATCCCATGTTGGCCAGGTCAGCTGTGGCTCAATCAAGCGGAGGGTATGAGAAAGAGATGGCCTTGCTCCAGACCCAGAGTCTTCTGAAGTCCTCTGGGAACTTGGGAACCAGCATTTGTCTGGGAAAATTAGGGGCCAAGATCCTGTGCCTCCCACCTGTGCATGGGTACGGCCATCAGCTCTGGTAATTCAAGGGCGAACCAGGAGATGAATCAGGACACAAATGTTTAAATACTCAGGATGACTCAATCCACCCAAAAACAATCTCACTGGCTCATCAGCAACATGGAAAACAAGGCAACCCTGGAGGACACGAAGGATCTTTTAGAGCCACACCTGCCAAGATGCTGTTGCTTTGGACCCCTATCACCATCTCAGATTCCCTACTTTACAGAGGACTACCATAAGCTATGCCTAGTTCTTTGCTATAAGTCTAAGTAAATCTTGTTTTATATCTTTTATGTGTCTCTATTATACAGCAGCATCTGGATAATAAAGGAGAGAAATCAAAATATGACTTTTAGGTCCTATTGTACTCACCTTAATTCAGCACAGTGAATGGATGATAGAAGAGTCTTCAAAAAAGGGGCTGAAAATGCATTTTACTGTACTTTTCTGTCAATGAGCCTGAATGCCTGCCTCGATGAAAAGCCATGATAGGCATTTCCAAACTTGCAATTAGTTAGGAGTGAGTGCTATGAAGCTCCCTAACAGTGACTGTAATCATAATAATGCTTCATCAAATACGAGCCACTAAACAGAAGTCACTTATGCTCTAGTGAGATAAAAGGGTTGGTCCCACAGTGATAGTAAAGGAGAGATCCCAGGCCAACCCAAAGCTTCTGCAAGAAGTGAAGTGTCAAGGGCTGCTGGAAAATGCTCCTCCTTTGGAGCCTGGACTGGCCAGCCCAGACTGCAGCAATGCTAGCACATAAAAGCTCACCAAAAGGAACAGCTGCTTACGGAAATATACCTATAATTTGACCATATTCCAGCAGCTCCCAGGGTTACCTTAGAAGGGGATGCTCGTCTCTCGGCTATAAGTAACTTGAAAATAGTTTTTCCTCAATGATGCTATTTTAGAAGCCCAGGATAGGACTCCAAGTGGAAAGGGACTGACACATCCCTGCCCTCAGCCTCCACCCTCCATCCTCATCAAAGGCTAGCTTTGGGATGGGCACAAACCCTAACTGGTCACCTCTGCTTCCCCCAACTGAATTTGTCCCCAAGGAAGCCCCCCACCCTTCACCACACTGTCACTGAGATCAAGGAGGTTACCACAAACGTGCATTCCAGGTGACTTGCTTCAGCTCATTTCTCCCACGCATGTGGCATCACTTTTGAAAGAATCTGGGACTTCAGAACCTTCACCTTGAATCTCAACTGCTGGGAGGGCAGGCAGCTTGCTAAGACACTTACAGATGAAGGCTGTCAGGGAAGTGGGAAGGAAGTTAAACCATGAAGATCCACAGTGCTGGGCCAGGTGGGAGGCCTGGAGGATCCCAACTGCGAGACGTTGGTTTTACTTGGCTTTGAAACACTAGGATGGGAAGCGGGGTTATCCTGAAAATTTGGGATACTTCCCTCCACCAGTATAATCAGGTCAGAGTGGGAAGACCTAGGCAAGGAATGGGGGTGTGGGAAGGTCCTTGCCAATGCCATTGCCCCCTTCCACCACCCCCATTCCCCTTCTCTCTTCTTTCCCCTCTCTCTCTGAGTCTCTCCACCATGTCCCACATTCTCAGAAGGAAGAAGGAGGTGGAAGAATACCATGCCATCAGTAGGGAGGGCAGTGGGAAATGCGTGCAGTGGCACAGGAGCAGGGGCCTGCCATGGGGTTACCTGCATTTCAGTGAGAGTGAGTGACTTCCATCAGGGTCTCCTTTGTACTTAGCTAAGTGTTTAGGCTGTGGTCAAAGGAGCTATTATCATGAGCTTCTAGAAGCGGTGACCTCAATCACAGAATTTCAGCAAAACATGTAAAAACATCAGATGCAAAAATTACTATGGAAACAGCCCTGTAAAAACGGAGGTTTCTTTGCTTAGACACAGGATACATCCGTAAGCCACTGAGGCTTGGCAAGTGGAATCATAGTTTGTTTGCCCCCTCCCTCCATCAGGGAAAAGAAAGTAGGGGTGAGGATGGTGGAGGACAAGCACCCTAGAGAGGTCAAGTTGGTTGATTTGCCTTCCACAGGTCATGCCCTCGCCCCTGGGTGATTTGTCAGCAATTGCTGCTCATCCTCCTTCCTCTCTCTTTGCTTTTCTTGATGTTTCATTCCCTAGGCTTTAAGTGGAATGCTAGGCTCTGTGTCCGCCTGCTCAGGATCCACATCTGCCTCCAGTGCCATGCCGTGTGTGTGACCCGGGAAGGAAAGCACAGTGGGGCAGGACTTCTTCAGAAATGGGACTGAAGCTAGATGCAGTGGCTCATGCCTGTCACCCCAACACTTTGAGAGGCCTAGGTGTGAGGACTGCTTGAGGCCAGGAGTTCAAGACTACCCTGGGCAACAGAGCGAGACCCTGTCTCTAAAAATAAAATAAAAGGAAATGGGACTGGGTCCCCAGTCAAATCATCAGCTCAGGGAGCAACCACAAATCAGGGTGTGGACACCAGGCTAGGGCCAGAAACATGGAGACCAAGGAGGGAAGTAGCCGCAGCTCACTGCAGCCCAGGCCCTGCGGGAGGGAAGAGGAAACTCCTGGCAGAGGCTCAGAGGTGACTTCCCAGCACAGAGACAGTTCCTGGTCCTGTAAGCACTAGTCTGGGCCTGAGCATCTCTGCCTGGACTTGGTTCTGACTCAGCCCACCTGCCTCATCACAGAGTCCTGTGCTGGCCTCTTCTGGAAAAGGACTTGGGCAAGCAATGGGGCTCTGTCCTCAGGGAATGCGAGTTAGAGTGCACATAGACATTTAAAATAATTTTAAAAGGCCTGGAATTGGAAAAAGTCAATTAAGTTGATATGGTGACACCTCTTGTCTTCTTTTAGCAACTGCTGAGCTTAGCACCTAGTTAGCAAGAATGGCTGGTTGAAATTGGATGGCTGGGTTTGCAGGAAGCCCCAGAGGTGAGCCACATCATTTATTACAGAGTTGATCTGCAGAGCTTTGCCCCAGGTACCAACACTGCTCTTCATAGCTCTGCTGGTCTCGCTGTAAAGATGGTGGCAGCTGCAGATAGAGAACTGGCTGCATCAGCACCCAGTGAGTGCAGTGAGCGTGCTGAATACAGGGAAAGCTGGCATCACCACTGAGCTCAGTTGCGGGGTTTTTTAACCCCCTGCCTCATCATAAAAACCTCAGGCCCTCCTTTAGAGACTACACAACACACATAACAGTCTTTTTTCCAACCTAAAATTACAAGGCTGAATATGCTTTTGCATTCTAGCCACACTCCATCCCAGATCCTGATATTTCCTATTGCCTCCACCTTTGCTACGTGTAAGAATCATATTGGACCACCTAAAAACGGGCCTACCCTATTGGCACTGGGCTGTGAGAAGTGGGTTCTGCTGTAACCGGACAGTTGCATTCCGAAGGAGCCGTGTGTTATCAGAAATTGCTTTAAAAGTACAAACTGATTCAACTTCATGAGAAACCTTGTTTATCAAATAGTGCATCGAAAATAAAATGGATTCAACAGGAGAAAGGGGCTAGGTGATATATTGAGTCTGAAAATGTCCATCACGTTTTTCCTGCAGGATTTTGGTTGGTTGGATGGTTGGTGGGTAGTTGGTTGGTTGATTGGTTGGTTGGTTGGTTGTGGTTGGTTGGTTGGTTGGTTGGTTGGTTTTTTAGGTCTATGTACAGCCACAAACATTATGGATCATTAATAGGTGCAATTTTGGTTCCATCTGCTCAAGAGTGATGATATTTCTGGCCCTATCAGAACAAGTACACTTAGAACAATAGTACTTAGTATTATTACCACCTTCACTAGCAGAGCAGCAGACATTGCCAACGGTCTGGTCTTCAGGCACTGAGATTTAGCCAATTCTTTTGAAAGGAATTCCTGCACACCGTCTATGAAGGAGGAAAGAATGGACAGCACCAGGGTGGAACCTTTGCAGCCCACAGGGGCTGGAGCTCAGCGCAACAGTGCTGCCAAATCTGGCTTGGAGGCTCAGGCAGGATAATGGGCAAGCCCTCTCCCTTCAGATGGCCTGAGCCAGGCCCAGCAGGATCACAAAGCACATTCTCACCACAAGGACAAGCAAACAGAAGTCCCCAGCTGAGTGCCGAGGCCCAAAACACTTAGAAGCAAATCATGTGCATATTTAGGAATCTTGCAAAAGCTAAACAGGATGCAAACTGCTGAGCTTCTATTCTACAGGACGGGGAGAAACAATATTCTCCTAACAGGTCAAGAGCATTGCTCAACATTTATTAAGCCAATTCCTGGAAACGCTGAGGTCACTTACCCAGAACGCCGCTTTCCTCCACGGGCAGGCATGGCCCCCGCCATCCTCACCTGTCCGGTAGCCGCCATGGGGGCAACGGGCAATGTCACAGATCCAGGTATGTCTGAAGCCATTTCTGGAATTCAGCAAAGACAAGAGGTTTTGTCAATGCCAGAAAAGCCCAGTAACAGGCAAGAAAAGTTGTCATGCGGTACCAGAAGCACCACCTGCGTGGAGAGCCCAGGGACCTGCATCCGGCAGGCCACTCTGCCATCATCAGCTATGCAACTGGGGCAAGTCTTTCCTCTTTCTCTGGAAAAGAGTATCTCTGGCAGTACTCTCATATTTACTGATCGGAACTGTGGTTAAACAGAATTAAAACAGCTTCGCAGCTTTCATAAAGGACTCCTGTCTCCTGACCACCTGGAGGCAGGTAAGATGCACGGGAATCTTTTGAAAGGAATTCCTACATACTATCTATGAAGGAGGAAAGAATGGACAGCACCGGGGTGGAAACTTTGCAGCCCACAGGGGCTGGAGCTCAGTGCGGCAGTGCTGCCAAATCTGGCTTGGAGGCTCAGGCAGGATAGCGGATGAGCCCTCTCCCTTCAGATGGCCTGAGCCAGGCCCAGCAGGATCACACTAACACTAAGTTCTAAGCAGCACATAGCCAAAGCCTGACGGAAAGAACCACTCCTGGTAACCCAGATGGGGCACACTCCCCGAGAGGCAACACCCTGCTGCAGTGCCCGCCGCTGCCCCCTCTGTTGCCCTGGGTTCGTGTTCAAGCAGAAAGGCTGGTTGCCATGCCTACTCTGGACTCAGAAGCCCTGAGTATCTGAGCCCTGCTTGGCCCCTCTGTTCTTGATGAGGACGGTGAGCTCTAGGGTGTTAAAAGCATCACTTCAGGCTACAGCAGGCCAGGCTGCTGCTTCCTGGATCTCCAGAGCTGGACCTTTCCAGGAATAAATATTAATTTAAAGAATAAGAAGGTCTGGCACTAAATGAGAGTACCTTTCCTGCACATTGTGGCCAAGATATTATTTCCTATAAGCCAGACACTTTTGGAAGCTCATTAAGGTCATGTTAAGCATCCCTGATTTCAAAGAAACCACACTAAGAAGTCTCTCTTTCCTACCTAATGGAGAGCTCCTAAGCTCAGGCACCCTTTCTCAGACCATTCCATGGCTCAACAAATATTTCAAATGGCCTCTGTGATTCTGTTTACTGTGGGTGGGAAGGACTTCCACAGTGTTAGCTTTTCTTAGCTCAACTTTTACCCAGGAGAAGAAGGGAAGCAGCAATGTACAAAAATATATTTTAAAAAGATGGGTCAGGATACATAAGGAATCTGAACCCTTCTTAGTGGAGAGAGATGCCTAGTGATGTTGACAGTACACGGCTGGTGTAGGCTTCTGTCCTGTTTCTTTTCAGCAGAACTCAGGGAGTCCTGTGACAGTTGACCCACAGTTATGCCCCAAAACACTGTATGTTTAATAAACACATTTGAAGCTCAACTTGAACTATCCCACTCAGAACTCTTGAAGAAGAATTTTACAATACACAATACAATTTCACAATAAACAAAATCTTAATTTAGTCACTCTGCTGTGTCCAAAAACTTTGGGAATGACTACACTTTTGTTTGTTTTTTAAACCAAGGTACACATCGAAAAGTCCTCAAGGGAAAAAAAACCCTCCTCTTAAAGTAATTCTCTCCCCTTTAGACAACTGAGTTTGTGACAGCTAGACAGTATTAAAAGCAATAACCCAACAACCTTATCATCTGCCTGCTTTGATAAAATATTTATAGTTTTCTGAAATGGAGGCTAAAACACATTGAGTCCATTATGTCCCCAAACGGAAGGGCAGAATCACTGTTAGAACAAAGACAGATGACAATGAAAGTCACTACTTTCTAAAATGAGTTCCACAGAACAGCAGCCCCTTAAGATTCTCCAAGAAACAGAGTTCTGTGGCCAAATAAGTTAAGAAAAAAGCTGAGCCGGGCGCGGTGGCTCAAGCCTATAATCCCACCATCCTGGCTAACACAGTGAAACCCCGTCTCTACTAAGAAATACAAAAAACTAGCCGGGCGAGGTGGTGGCACCTGTAGTCCCAGCTACTTGGGAGGCTGAGGCAGGAAAATGGCGTAAACCCGGGAGGCGGAGCTTGCAGTGAGCTGAGATCCGGCCACTGCACTCCAGCCTGGGCAACAGAGCAAGACTCCGTCTCAAAAAAAAAAAAAAAAAAAAAAAAGGAAAAGAAAAAAGCTATGCACTTACCCCCTTTCCTGGAGATTCCAAAGTCCACTAGAAACATATTGAGAAGTCCTACCTATATAAAGAAGTTTGCTTAGCTTTGGTTATCCCAGTATATCATAAATACCTCTAATTGTGGAAACTTTAAAAACGTATCACCTGCTCAGCTAATGTTCTAAGCAGCACAAGTTTTGATATTTTAAAGCCATTACCTTGTTCCTGCCTTCCAGTTGAGGAAATTTCAGGCTGGAAGAGATCTTAGCCATCGTTGGTAATCCTAGAAAGGTTGTCATCCCTTCTCTGTTCCAATCACCTGAATTTAATTTGGGTGAAACAAAAATGCCAATAGTTCTGGCAATATAAATTGAAACAAGTAAAGCTCCTCAAAACCTTGGCTGATGGGGTAAAGGATAAGGAATACTGAAAACCCAGTCATTTCTTTCCTCCAACAGATGAAGGGAGCAAGGCAAAGAGAAATTAGATGACCTGCATTGGTGCCCACAAGTGACCTTTCTTTTTCTTGTCTTATTTCATGTGTAGTTTCTTTTATTCGTGTCCTATTTCATTGGCCAGAACTTTCAGAGCGATATTGAGTAAAAATGACCCATCGTGAGGTAAAAGAAAGTCACTACTTTGCAGTCAAATATATCTGGTTTCAAATCACAACTCAGACACTTCCCAGCTATGAGTGACGGGGCTACTCTAGGTCAAAGTGTCAGCTGTGAAATGTTCATAATATGTACCTTGAAGGGGCATTTTAAAAATTAAGGACAAGGTATGTGATGAGCCTAACGAAGTGATTGGGAAAACAAAACACTCAAGCAACAATAGTTAAAACGATCATGATTATGCTGATGGTAAGCAATCTTGCTTGAGCCTTGCATTTAACTGGAATGAGCTGCTGGTTTAAGACAGACATTCTTTCTGTTGTCAAGGAATCTGCTCCTATGCCTACTTTAAAAAGTTTATTTAAGGAATGGATGCCTCATTTTATCAAATGCTATTTTTGGTAACTAAGTGTTCTGGATACTAAATAAGCCAAACAAAATGCAATCAATGAGACTAAAATTGACTTTAAAGATAAAATATTTTCTCTAATGTTGATTTTTAGGAGCCACCCTTAATAAATTCAAACAAAAGTGAGAAAACAAGTCTCTCTCCTCTGCAATCTATGTCCATATCTATAATGTGATCAGCTGTCAGCCTTCCCTGGAAAAGTAGCTACCCGCTTCCCAAATCTGGCATCTTTTCTCTGTGACTCAAGTTCAAGCAAGCAAAGCTGGTGGAATGTCCACCCAAAGAAGGTGGCTTAGGAAGGTCCCTGACCAGGTTGGAGGTGACAGTCCCAAAGATAAGGCCTGGTATCAATAGATCAAAGAAAGCTAAACCTTCAGATGAAGAGCCAGCCCTGTAAGTCAGTTGTTGATTTGCTCCAGGGTTTCTGAATTTCACTCACAGAGAACTGACCACTGCACTGTATAGGGAGGAAATCACACTTCGGATACCTCCAGGGTGACTGCAGCCAACGCCATACCCTGCAGCTGTGGGTGTACATGAGTAGTGCCTTTCCAGAGGAGAGCTCAGCAGTCTGTGTCAACAGACATTAGAATATCCACGCACATGTATACCCCTGACACACAGCAAACACACTCCCCGCTGTCCTGGACCTAACACAAACATAGCTTCTCCCTCGCTGTGATGGGAGATGAGAGGGAGGGTGTGTGTGTGTGTGTGTGTGTGTATGTGTATGTGTATGTGTTATATGCACAGAAAAAAGACTATAAGGCAGATAGAAATACACTAATATGTAAAACTTGGCTATTTGTGTTGTGAGAATTATAGATGGGTTTTATTTTCTCCTAAAAGCTCTTCCTGTTTTTTTGAATATTCTAGTTTTTTTCCCAATGCATGTGTTAATTTAATGTTAATTTAATGATATATCAATTGAGTGATCACAAATAGAATAATACTTTTTAAAGGGTTTCATGTGGAAGACACAGGAGAAAGTATACATAACTGGTGAGAACTAGAAGCAATGAATGAATGAGACAGACAGAGGAAGGGGAAGCCCTGTTTAAATAGTAAGTGTCCAATAATGGGACGGATTGGTTTAAAGAACAATGATAAAATTTTACCTAAACTAAGATTTATGTTGGGTACCAACTGTGTTCCTGGCACTCTGCCATCTTCTTTGCACAAGTTTTACATCCACCCTATGAGGTAAATGGAAATTCATCCCATTTTACAGATTAGGAAACTTGGCAGAGACCGGTCAGCCCTGATCCCTATAACACGGCTACTGAAGGGCAGAGCAGGCTCTTATGTGTTTGGCCACCCACTGTGGGGTCCCTGTCCCTTGTGGTGCCCAGGCGGAGCCCAGGTGGCTGGGCAGATCCTTCCCTGGGGCAGCAAGAGATGTGCTAAGACCACAATTCTCCATCACAGGCCCAGATGAAAGTTGTATGGCATGTAGGACATGTTCATGCTTTGGGGTCACTCCATCTAGCCATGGGGTCTGTGGGCAAGCTATTGAACCTAAGCTTCAGACTTCTCCTCTGTAAGATCAGGAAAATACTTACATCACATGGTTATTGTGAGTATTAAGGAAAGCCAATTATTTATGATGTCTTGCAGAAGAAATGTTCCTTCTCCTCTGTTACTTTCCCCTAGAAGAGAATGTCTTTCCAAGCAGACATTCTAAGTGTATGTATGTGTGATTTTTATATAACCCTTGAGCAAATTACTTAGCCTCTCTGTGCCTTGGTTTTCTATCTGTAAAATGGGCAGAGCAATGCACCTCCTGGGGTTATGAGGATTAAAGAAGCTAGTAGTTGTAAAGCACTTAGAATGATGCCTGGCACAGCGTAAGCACATGTAAGTGTTCAATAAAAATACACACAGATGCTAACACCACTTAGAATCATTTCGCTATGGTAAGGACTTGAGTCACTTCTATAATGTTGCTTTTCTGGTTCTAATTCACAGGATTGCAAGAGAGGTCAGAGGGGCAGCGGGGGCAAGAAGGCCCTCTGAACACCTCAGCACTCCACTCATAACACATTCCCGCGTGAAGCTGTGGCCAGAGACAGAAGGAGGAGCTGCAAAACCCCGGCAGCCTGAGATGAGGTGCTCCACCTGTGCCGACCTCCAGCGGTCCCTCTACCCAGAGTCCTGTCTCTACACCAGCTGGCAGGCCCACCCGGATCTCAGGAGGGAGTGCAGACCCCACTCGGGCCTCTCTATGCGGAGCTGAGTCCTGAGCTGGAGCCTGCACCCAGTCCATGCTGCACCGGCCTCCTCCATCCTGTCTCCCACCCACACACGTCACACACCACTCACACACACATCACATCAACACACATGCATACCACTCACACACACCACACACCTCCACACATATCACTCACATCAACACACATACACACCACACACACCACACACAACCCCACCACTCTCAACACATATACACACCTGCACATACCCCACACACTCCACACACACCACTCACATCAACACACATACCACACACACACCACACACACCCCACCACTCTCAACACATATACACACCTGCACACACCCCACACACACCACTCACATCAACACACATACAAACTTGCACACACCCCACACACATCACTCTTGTCAACACACATACACAACACTCGTACACACCACACACATCACTCACATTAACACACATACACAACACTCCAACCCCACACCTGACACACACCACTCACATCCACACATACACACCTGCACACATCACACACACTCCACACATACCACTCACATCAACACACAAACACAACACTCACACCCCACACATACCACTCACATCAACACACATACACACCTGCACACACCACACACACTCCACACACCACTATCAACACACATACACACCTGCACGCACCCGACACACTCCACACACACGCCACTCTCATCAACACACATACACAACACCTGCACACACCACACACACATCACTCACATCACACATACACAACACTCATACAACCCACACACCCCACACACATCACTCACATCCACACATACACACCTGCACACACCACACACACTCCACACACACCACTCACATCAACACACATACACAGCACTCACACACACCACACACCCCCACACCACTCTCAACACACATACACAACACACACACCACACACACCCCCACACCACTCTCAACACACATACACAATACCTGCACACACCCCATATCAACAGACATACACAACACACACACCCCCACCACTCTCAACACACATACACACCTGCACACACCACACACACTCCACACACACCACATCAACACACATACACAGCACTCACACACACCACACACCCCCACACCACTCTCAACACACATACACAATACCTACACACACCCCATATCAACACACACATCACTCATACACACCCCACCCCTCCACACCACTCTCAACACACATACACTAACACTCACACACCTCACACACCCCGCATACACCACTCACATCAGCACATATACACACCACTGACACACATCACACACACTCCATACACACCATTCACATCAACATACACAACACTCACATACATCATACACACCCCCACACACCACTCACATCAACACACATACACACCACTCACACGCCACATGCACATCAGTCATCAACACACATGCACAGTATTCACACATACACCACACACACCATTCACACACACCAACACATCACACACCACTCACACACCCCACACTCCCCCACCATTCACAGCAACATACATACACACCATTCGTAATCACACCAACACACCACACACACCACTCACACCACTCAACACATACACACCATTCACACACACCCCACACATATACCACTCACAACATACATGCACACCATTCACATACACACACCATTCGGACACACCACACACACACCACCCACACCACTCACATCAGCACATACACAGCATTCACACACACCACACACACAACTCACACACATCACACATCATTCTCAAACAATACACATTGCTTGCACACCACTCATATACATACACCCCCACACAGCACACACACCACAAACCACACATGCACACACCATTCACATCAATAAACACACCATACGTACACCACACACGGACCACTCACAGAAATCTCACCACACAAACCACTCAAACCAACATACACACCACACACACACCACCAACACACATCACACTACTCACACACATACCACAGACACCTCTCTCACACCACACACACACACCACATACACACAAACCACACACACAGCCCACCCCAGACCTGACAGGGAACAGCCTCCTCCTCGCTGATAATAAGAGCTTTGCCTGAGTGGGGAAGTGTGCCCCTGCATTTGTCACAGCCCTGGGACCCCACAGCCCTACACACCCTTTGGAAGGAGCCCCAGGGATCCTGGACAAGTCATCCATCCCCTCTTGTTTCCAGTTCACCACGGGCAGCCCAAACAGTGCCTGGCAAGGAGCTCATCTGAAATGGGCGTGAAGAATGGGACCCTCACCTCGATTTCCCCATGCAGCTGAGGGTTTGCCACATTTAGAAAAGACAGGTGTCTGGCGCAGCACAGAAACATGAACACATTCTATAACACACATCAAATTCAAATAAATCTCAAAAGCCAAGGCCAAATTTTCCATTACCCAAGGAAAAGTTTGGAATTGTGGCAAAGTAACCCGCTCCCCTTTATGAAGCAAAGCCACCAAAGAGCTGCTTCACCTTGCCGGTTCCTCCCTCCCATGCTTCCTTCAACCTTCTCCAGTCAGACTCGCCTGTCATCCCACCACAGAGCTGCCATCATCAGAAGGCCACTCTTGTGAAGGCGAACAGTGGCTCTTCTGCCCCTGACCTTCTATGGGGATGTGGCCTCCTGCTCCATCTCAAGCATTTTTGCCTGGTCTTCCAGGCCCACGTCCTTCACCTTCTGCCTCAGGCCCCTCCTCCTAGGCCTCCTGTGCCTGCTCTTCCCCCTCTTCCAGATCTCAGGGCGTCTTGTGCAGCCTCCTATCCTATGCGTCCTCCTAGGTGATCTCATCCAAGCGCCTGGCAGCAGCGCTGCCTCGGCTGCTGCTTCTCCAATCCATCAGCAAGCTATCTGCTACCTCCGAGAGGTCTCTCCATCTTCTAAGCTCTGCTGCTGGCCTGCCTCAGGACGCCCCTGACCTTCATGCATCCACTCTTGCACTTCCCACTCATTCCACACTCGGAAGCCACATCAGACAAAGCCAGCCCTTGCCTCCGTCCTCTAACACATTTTCTTTCCTCTTAGCCCAATCCTGGAGTTCCCTGCCATGATCAACTTGTTCCCGTGTGGTCAGGCCACTGCCCACCTCTCCAGCCTACCTCTCTGGCTCCAGGAACACTGCCTTATCAGTTCGTTGAACACACTATGTTCCGTTCTGACCCCAGGACCTTTGCATATGCTATGTCCTCTGGCAAGAAAGCTCTCCTCCCTCTCTTCACCTCATTAATTCCTTACAGTCATTTAGATTTTGCCCAAATATCACTCCTCAAGGAGTCCAGTCTCTGAACAACCCCTTCCCTACCCAGTCCAGGTCTGGTCCCTGGTGATTCATTCTTACTGTACCTGGACTTCTCCTGGGAATGAATGAAGGTCACAGCAGTCCAGGTGAGAGATGGCAAGGCCTGAATGATGGAGCCGCAAGGAGGGCATGCCAGAGGAAAGAGATGATGTCACTGCCTCAAAATAGTGTGTTGGCGTCAGATCCCAAAAAGGGAAAATTCTGAAAAACCTTGGTCACCTGATCCTCCTACACTGTATGGGGCAAAAAAATGTCTAGAGACAGAAGAAAAATATGATTGGGCCGGTTGCATATTTACAACTACCATGCCACACATGCTCAATACAGGAGGACTTCTGCAGCAAAGTAGAGGCATACATGCTCATGCATTCCTCGGTTCATTGATTCAGGGGACCACACATTCAGTAGCAGCCTACTTCTAGCTCTGGCTTCATCATTATTTGCCTCAGTCTCTCCTCAACTAAGACGTGGAGTTCATCAGGACATTATTTCCTTTTGCAGAGGTTGCTGTGAGGAAGCGCTCTCTGTTTCAATCATAAGCAGCCTTTGCAAAGCTCTTCTTTGGAGCCGGGGGCTGTGCTAGAAGCTGAACAATGGTCAGAGATGAAAGGACCCAATCCTGCCTCTGACAAGTTCAGTCTTGAATGTGATGGAGGCATAGAGCCCAGTAACTTCACACTGAGAAATACATGCTGTGAGGGATGCTGGATACCATGTGGTGGGGATGGCTGGGAGGATCTGAGAAGGCTTCCTGGAGGACACCACCCCTATGCTAACCTGGCAATGGACTGCAAAAAATGTTCTGGGAGGAACGAAGTACGATAGGAAAGATGCCCTTTCCTAAAAGTGTTCCTTTGACTGCTCCAGAATTTCTGAGCAGATTCCTTTAGTCCCCTCTGAGGGCTATGCTTTCTTGTTCATTTCCAGTCCCTGGAGCTTTCCGGTCTTTTATCCCAACTGCAACTCCCTACAGATTCGAGAGTTATTCCCCCACTCAAATGTAACTCTCTCGTCTAGATCTCTGCTCAGGATCCCTGATCATAACCAATGGCAAATGCACAAATAGACAGAAATATCTGTATTCACAGCAGTCTGACTCCAAATGCAAATATCCCCTCAGGAAATTGTTTCCCATTACACACAGAGGGGAAATGACTGTCTGCTCTTAGACCAAGTTGGAATGAGGTTTGGAGCTCATTTAAAAATCAGTACAAGCTAAAGATTTTGTAAGGTTCACCATAACACAGAAAACATATCTGGTTTATAATGCAGCATCTAGCTGTAGACTATTTCACATTTCAGATGCAGACATACTGTGTAGAATTCCTATAATACAGTGTAGGCAGCGAAAACCTGGAAAAAATGTGGAACTCGAGAGCATTACAGATGAAAGGAACAGGAGGAAATGAAAAAAAGACATATTGCTCTCCCCACTATTTCATGTGAATCCAAGTAAGAAAAATATCCCCTGATCTTTACATTGGGAAAAAATTAATTACATGCAAAGTTTCACAACATGACAACATACAATATTTTAATGGCCATTCAAATAAACGAAAAACCAAAAGGCTCTTTCCATGGGTGGGAGTAGGGTGAGGGCAGGCAACTAACCAAAGAAAAATGCTCTTCTCAATATTCATCTCTCTTAGAACAATTCTCTTCACAGAAAGCACATCAAATATCACAGCCCTACCTTTTCAGAGGGATTAAACAAAGATCTTTCTTCCTTGTGACCAACACCTTCTTGGAAGAATCTGTTATCCGTGTAGAAGAAATGTCAGAAACCTCTGGGAGGAAATGTAGCTGCATTTGTATTCTGCTCAGAAAATGTCATCACAGATCTGTTTACCTTAACTGTGGACCATGATTCAGCCGTGACAACTGTCTTGCATACTGATCAATTTATTTGCAGCAAAATTTCTAGCATTAACTGCTTAGGTTCTGAAAAATCGGTTACTTGGATTTCCTGTGCAACCATAACAAATGCACATTTGAAAAATCTAGATTCTTATCCAAACATTTCAGTGAGAGATAATAAAGGATTTTTCTTGAAGTGCAAGCAAGGGAGGGTCCTTCTGACTTCTGGAATGAAGATAGCACACACGATTCCCAAAGGACCTCCATGGGGTAGCACTTTTATAGCACAGTGTGCAGAAAAATCATTAGACTGAGAATCAGAGAACTCTGACTGCAGATCCTTGCTTGGCTTTAACCAGCTGTGAGATCCTGTGTAAGACATTCTTTTCTGATCGGCTGGCTGGACCAGGGTCTCTGCAATAGAGAAGAGGATGGCCACCGGACCCGAGAAAGTAAGAAGAAGCCAGGTCCTGCCTCCTCTGGCTGGTGCTTCCAGCCTGGACTGCTGAGCCCTGGATGCCTGCCTGAGCCCCTTCTAGCAGGCAGGCAGGTTTTGGCATTAGGGAATTTAAGGGAATTGAAACCAGTCCCAAGGCAGCCCAGGGAGATGTCCTCCCGCCTCAGCTAACAGTGCTGGCTCAGGTAGGGCTCTGGCTCTCCTCTGGAACAGGGGCACTGCACTACAGCACACTACGGTGTCACTCCCCATGTTCCCACTAGTATCCGAACCCACTAACTCCAGGCTTCCTTCTCCACCCTACAGGCTGAAGTCCTATAATCTCTGTGCTGAAATGTGTAAAAGGGGCAAAAATAAAACAGACCCAGCAAGAAGATGGGCAACCAGTAATTCCAGTGGAAGAAATGTAGAGAGGCTACTGTCAAGGTTATGATTCTGGAGCAAGACAACAAGGATGAGTGACCCATTCAACCTGCCCCACTCTGTGTGAGACCATCAGAAGAAAGTGTGTGTCACCAATCACACGGAAGCCAGCCAGAACATCTGGGTTGGAAGGCTTTGTGTCCGTCAGTGGAATGAATGTCCCTAATGAGGTCTTAGAAGGAGTCTCAGTCAAAACCTAGACTCTGGCCTACCAGGACCTGAGTCTAGGGAATCAGGAGCCCAGTGCAGTAAGACAGACCCTGCACAAGAAAGGGCAAGGCATGGGTTGTTGGTGCAATGGCATGGGAGAGTGTGCAGGAAGGCTCAATGCTCTGATTCTCCACATTCAAAAACACCAGAAAGAATCATGGGTTGGTGAAGGGTTCACTGAGGAGGACCTGCCGGTGAGACACAACTTGTCAGCCTGGAGAGTCCTTGAGGCAGAAGGAGGGATAAAACTGTCTTCAGATACCTGTTGGACCTTCCTACATAAAAGAGAAGAGGCCAGTTCTCAATGACTGCAGAGGCCTCTTCACAGTAGCTAAGGATATGAAAGGTAGGGGAAAAAAATGAATGACCAAGATGCATGTTGACTGTCCAAAGGCAGCTGGAAGTGAACAGAAACCAAATGAACTAACAAGTCTGACATAAGGAGAAAAGCTCATAAATTATGGAACACTTCCAGATAAAAATTACTCAGCCTTTAAATATCATGATTTCAAAGATAATGTTACAGGAAAATGCTAAGAGTGAGTTAATAGAGCAGGATACAAAATCATATATGCAAACATATTTATCAGCGATCCATCAAAGTTCAGCTTCAGCTACACTATTTGCCCAAAACCTATTATTTGGCCATGGCTTCTAAATGAATGCCTTGGCCTTTGAAAGGACAAACAGTCAAATACCTATTGCAAGATCATTTCTGGCATCCCTGAACTTGTGCATGATCAATGACCTTACGATACTCAGGTCACCATCATCTCTACATCTACAGCATAACAACATCAATACTACAAATAAGGCATGCCACATGAACTTATTGGTCAAGTCTGCATATTCACTTTCAAATGTAAATCTGCATTCTAGATGTACTCAGATTTAAAAGCTCCTTGTATGTATGATGTATTTTGAACTCTCCCAGTCAGATGGTGTACAAATATAAATATTATTGCAAGAATGAAATGTGCAATAATCTTTGACCATATGGCAAAAGCTATTAATTTTATATGCAAAATTTATGTGCAAATTAATTATCAAGAACTTTACCAAATAGTTACATTTAGTAGGAAGTGAGGAAATAAGACAAATATTAAGAGACAACACTTTGGAAGGCTGAGGTGGGCAGATCACGAGGTCAGAAGTTCGGGACCACTCTGGCCAACACAGTGAAACCCCGTCTCTACTAAAAATACAAAAAATTAGCCAGGTGTGGTGGTACGTGCCTATAATCCCAGCTACTTGGGAGGCTGAGGCAGGAGAATCGCATGAACCCAGGAGGCAGAGGTTGTAGTGGGCCGAGATTGTGCCACTGCACTGCAGCCCAGGTGACAGTGTGAGACTCTGTCTCAAAAAAAAAAAAAAAAAAAAGAGACAACACACTTGCTTGCTACTTTTACAAAGACTGTCACATTCTTTCTGAGACAAGATATGTGCAGAACCATAAATACTACTATAAAACAGAATAAAAGAGATCATTAGTATATATCATAAATCATGTCTTCGTGGAATTGTTTGGTATACTGGCATTCACAATAATAAACAACCTTTAGGATTTTAAATTTTTCTATCTGTTTCTGTTTAGATGCATCTTTCAAGAAAAAGTCTTATTTGGAATCTTCATATCTTTATAAGGACAAATTAATTGCCAACTTTATCAACTGTGCCACCTCAAAAATTCATAAGGGAAAAAAGCCACCCATATCACACCATAACATCTATAGTAAATCATCACCAATCCAGACATAATTAACAGAACCAGTGTAGTTCATTCCTCCACCAAACTCAGTTGCAAACAAGTGTCTATATTTAGTATCACAAATTGCAGCATGGTAAGCACAGGAGTATCTAGCAGTGGGCAAGGTCCAGATACGACTGTTTCTGACTTAGAGTTTAACTTTACAATGTGAGGAATCCTAATAAATAAAAATAACGTAAGAACAATACCTGCCGGGCGCGGTGGCTCAAGCCTGTAATCCCAGCACTTTGGGAGGCCGAGACGGGCGGATCACGAGGTCAGGAGATCGAGACCATCCTGGCTAACACAGTGAAACCCCATCTGTACTAAAAAATACAGAAAAACTAGCCGGGCAAGGTGGCGGGTGCCTGTAGTCCCAGCTACTCGGGAGGCTGAGGCAGGAGAATGGCGTAAATCTGGGAGGCGGAGCTTGCAGTGAGGCGAGATCTGGCCACTGCACTCCAGCCTGGGTGACAGAGCGAGACTCCGTCTCAAAAAAAAAAAAAAAAAAGAAAAAGAACAATACTTATTTTTGTTAGAATGTCATATTTTCATTCAATGATTCAGCATCAGCCTCAATCACAGCCAAACATAGATGCTCGGCCATTCAGCATTAAGGAAAACTGAATTAGCTCAACACACCTCTAATATATGTACGTCCAGACAGAGAAAGAGACTGTGTGTGTGTGTGTGTGTGTGTGTGTGTGTGTGTGTGTGTGTGTAGGTAAATACTTTCAAAAAAGGAACAAAGCTAATTCTGAGTGGTAAGACTACATAGGATTTTTACTGCCCACTTATCATCTTCCATTATCGCTGTGTTTTAAAAACTTAGAATACAACACTCTTATGATCAGGAAGCAATGCAAGTGATGTAATCGAAGGTAAGTGAAATGCTGGGTTCTGTGGGCAGGCTGCGTGGGAACTGGGAACACAGAGCTGGGGGAGTGGAAGAGAAGCCAGCAGTTGTGAAATGGTGTAGCCACCTCCAGCTGAGCAAACTTCCCTACAGGGATGGGACAAGGGTGATGAAATGGGGAAAAGGTAGAATTCGAGGCTGAAATAACTACTGAGTTCCAGAGAGGTGGCAGGCCCTGAGCAGGCTCATAAATCTGCACAGCAACACTGTGAAAGAAGCATCATTATCACCATGTCCTGGGTGTGATGATATTCAGGGTTTTCTGATTAGTACAGTAGTAAATGTGCATGGTAAACAATCTGAAATATTCAAGAAAGAGTAAAAACCGAGGAGATGAGGCCACACAAGAGGAGAGGAGACAAAGACAGGGTAAGAGAGATGGAGAGGGTGAGACTCTGGCAAAGAAAATATTAAAAGATGAGTTATTCAAGGTGGGGGAGACACTACCACAGGCTCTGAAGTCGGGGCAAGAGGTTAACAGTGGCCTGCCGAGTGTGCAGTTCCTCCTGTGGCTCCCTTCGCAACCTCGTGACTTCTTGATGCTGGGAGCAATGAGGAGTGAAGGCCCACTTCTCTCTACAAAGGGTAGACTGAGGTTATTCCACAGCACAGTACAAGGCCCTGACTACACAGAAAGGAAAGATGGAGCCCATCAAGATGGGAGAAGAAGGACCAGCAAACAGCCAGGGACAAGCTGTGTGAAAAGTGACACAGCAGGTAAATCCAGAGAGCTCTGGGAACCAGAGGCACCAAACAGCACAAACCAGGAGAGACAATCAGTGGGATGGATGCAGAAGTCTCTGGAGGAGGCAATAAGTTGGTGGATTCTAAACACTGTTTAACCAGGAAGTAACAGACAAGGTGAGTCAAGCTTGAGTCCTGCCCGCTGGGCTCACAGATACCCTGGCCTTCTCAATTATCACACAAAACCCACACCTTTGAAAGAGAGTGGGACAAATACTAAACCGGATAGCATGCAGAGACGTTAAAATCCCAGGCACAAATGAAGACTGTCCACAAAACCAGGGACATGAGCCCCTTCTCCACGTGTACTGATTGTCGTCCAGCCACAATGAAAGCAGCTACCATCCTTCCTGGTGCCAGGGCCCACACCAGTCATGAAGAAAACACAAACCCCCACCAGTATACCAGACGGCTAATCATCTGGAGGATGTGGGTGTCTTGGGAGTATCACTGCCTACTTTAGACAGTGGACAGCAACCTGTCCTGTACATTTAACTCAAACCCTATGGAGGTGGCACCATGATGGGGACACCTGGATGGATGTGGTGAGGCAACATAACACGGTTACAATCCCTCACTTGCTGAGTGTGTGTTTCTGTTTCCCCAGGTAGGAGGACCTCCCCGAGGTCAGGAAGCAGTGTCTATTCATTTGTTGTATGGAATCACCACACCCTTCAGTGATGGCCATGCTTTCCTTGTCACCTTGTTTGAGATTGAGTGGGCCCCACAGAACTGCGTTCCTGGAAGCCTTGGTAACTGCTCAGATCCCAGCTGCTTTACCTGCCAGCATCCTGAAACTCAGCAAGATCAGAGTCCAGACCTCGTAAGATGTTGAGACTTCACCTACAGCTGCCCCACCCAGGCTAATGAAGCATCAATCCAAGACGAAGGGGCTCATCCCTGAGTCTGTAAGTAAAGGTGGGAGGGAAAAGCTGAATAATGAGGGGAGCTGTGCAGGGAGGGGGAAGGATGAAGGAGGGGATGACTTGGGCTGTAGGAAGTAGAGGCTTCCTGCGCAGTTAGCTGAAGACAGTCTGCTCACAATTGCACATGTGCATGGCATTGTAGCTGGGACGCACTAGCCATTCAACACATTTTTTTTTCCTTTTTTTGCCCATATTTCCTCAAATTCCTTTTACCATCAACACATATTTTTTACATGGATGAATAAATGAGTCAATGAATGGATAAATTTTGCTCTGAGTGCTGCCCTAAGAGGCACATACAAGGTTCTCAGTTATTCAGGTGCAAAATCAGTGCCAAGTGATCCACGGCCATTCCAAAGCCGTCTCTGAAGCCCACACACCTCCCACTTCTAAGCCGATAATGGCCTTGGACAGCATAACCTTAGTACTGCCTGCTCCTGTGGACAGAGGGAGGGAGGGAACCTGGCCTCTGAGCCAGAGGAATGCAAGGGGGCTGTGGAGTCAGCAATGTGCACGGGGGGCTCAGCTGTTTGGACTGGGAGGCAAATTGTTCTATAGGAAGGGGTGGAAAAGGGAGGACTGGGGCCCAGGATGAAAGGAAGCCAGTTCAAAGGCCGGGGCAGCCTCTGCTCAGCAGCAACAGACCTTGCTGCTTCTGAAGCAGGGACTGCCCCAATAACAGCTCTTCTCAGGAGGCAGTTACTATGCCCGCAATCCTGGAGGCTCAGGGTTCTTCAAAAGTGAGAACCAAAACTAAAGGGAAGGGTACTCCACACCACCAGCCTTCGTCACCCCAAGAAGGAAAGAGAACCTTGGGCAGAGCTGGCACCTATGGAGGAGGTGATGGGGTGTCCTGGCTGAATAAAGGACGAGGGCAGGAGGTGTGTGGCCAGGTGGCCCTTTGGCAGTGCTGGTTGTTGGCTGTATCTGCAGACACTGAGGGACTGGGGGGCTCCCTGGAAACTGGACTTCAGTGAGCGTGGAGAGTAGTACAGGTGACAATGGGCAGGAGGGGAGAGTGAATCCAGACATCCCAGTGGTTTACCCGCAGGTAAGGATCTAGGTGCTGCCTCTCAGGAGCAGGAGTTGGAAAACATAAAAGGAGAAGGTGACCTCAAACAGCCCCCCTGTTGTATCCATCTCCTACCCACCCTGTGCCCAGGACCTAGGTGAAATTCAGGAAAAACTTCCATGAAAGTACCACTTCTTACCTATCTTAACCCGAGCTCCTTGCTTTATCCTTCTTTCAATCTATTATCCTGCTCCCGCACATCCCCTCTCCTTTTCCCTCTCTCTTCCACTCCCCATTCCTGCCTCTCCTCTGCTCCCGCTCCCTCTCCCGGTCTATCTGTCCCCACTCTTCCTCCACTCAGTTGCTGATTTTCTCTTGATCTCTCCCTCCATCCCTTGCTCTCTGTCCACACTCCTTTGACCCCTCTGAGCATCTCTGAGTCCTACCAACGCTTTGCCTTCCCAACAAAAAGCACAGATGAGCTCACACTCACACCTTCACACAAATGCTTTCTTTCCAAGGTCTCTCTTCTCTGGCTTTGTCACTCTGGACTTTGCTTCTGGCTTCAAGTTTCTAGATGTAGCCACATGCTACTGTTTGGCTCTACGTGAAGATAAACAGCAATGAAGCAAACGTGCATAAGAAAATCTATGCAGCAAAGGCAATTCTGTTATTCTCAAGTCCATAGATGCCCAGTGTGACACTGTGAACTGGAGAAAAAGGAGCACTTCCTGTTCAGGAAATCTTGTAAAATCATAAATGTTGGGACTCAGTCAACAATATCCCAAAATGAAGGCCTCAGAAGCATCTTCAGAAGAAAAATTTATTTCTCTGATCTTCTCTTGCCTTCCTGTCTCTTAGTGTCATTCTCCCCTGAGGCTAGACACAGACACTAGAATCCCTCTGCCCCAAGGCAGGGCATGGAAGTCAGAAGCCTTTTTCCCCAAAGCCAGCCATAAAACTTAAAGACATCACTCTAACTTTCCCTCTGCCTTTCTGTGTAAAAACTGTCCATAAAAACTATCTGCCCTACCTTGTTTGACTGCAGGTCATAAGACCCCCATTCCAGAGAGGGTCCTGGCTCATACTCAGAAGGAAGGAATGCACGTTTAGCAAGGCCAAGAAGAATCTAAACAGATAGGCCTTGCTGGGTTTCCCCACTCAGCCTATTGGCATTGGATTATGCCCTTTTTGTCCAGTCCTATGTCTACATGGCTGTCCATACTTTGTTGGACCTAAGAATAAAAATGGGCAGTTTCCCCTGTATCTTTGGGTCATTCTGAAGGCTCTCATGTACACATTAATAAAATTTATACCAATTTTCTCCAAGTAATCTGCCTTTTGTGAGTTTATTTTTCAGCAAACCTTCAGAAAATGAAGAGGAGGCTTTCCCTTTGCCCCCCCAATAACAAAATGGTATCTCATGCTTTAAATATAATTATTTCTATAAAATGCCTTTTCTAGGCTGGGCACGGTGGCTCACGCCTGTAATTCCAGCACTTTGGGAGGCCTAGGCAGTGGGTGGGTGGATCACTTGAGGCCAGGAGTTCGAGACCAGCCTGGCCAACATGGCAAAACCCCATCTCTACTAAAAATGCAAAAATTAGCCAGGCATGGTGGTGCGCACCTGTAGACCCAGCTACTCAGGAGGCTAAGCCAGGAGAATCACTTGAACCTGGGAGGCGGAGGTTGCAGTGAGCCTAGATAGCACCACTGCACTCCAGCCTGGGCAACAGAGCAAGACTCTGTCTCAAAAAAAATAAAAATAAATAAAATAAAATAAAGTGTCTTTTCTAAAAAGGAAAAAAAATGTGGGCATACCCACTGTTTACACAACAAATTGATTAAGGAACTCACATATCCTTCCACAGATCTAAAATCCCCTTTAAGAGGTTTTATGAAACAAAGTAGTTTCCTTGTTGAATATATTCCTTGATGAATATATTCATTCATCATTCACCAAAAAAACATTTTGTGTTAAATTTTAAACCATGAATTACTCTACAAATATAAAATATATGCAAAACAGTAAAAATGTTTACACACAAGGCATTAAAATCTGTTTTCTTTTCAAAGCAGTTAAGGTATTATTTTTACGCTATTTGGTACTATAAACCAAATGGGATGCTCCTCGATGTCTTAATTTATGCTTGGGACTCCAATACTTGGAGATAGGGGAGCATGAGCTTCTGGAGAAGAAAGAGGCTGTAGGATTTCCTAGGACAGGAGGCTGAGCTGTGATGGTGAGACCACACCTTCTGGTTATAGAGGAGGACAAGCTCTCTGTTCATGGCAACACTGTTGTGTTTCTTAGAGGCCTCAGCCCAAGCAGAAGATCCACCTCCACCTGCACCATCTAAGCCACAGGTTGGCAAACTTTTTCTGGGAAGGATCAAAGAGTAAATATTTCAGGCTTTGAAGGCCATAAGGTCTCTGTGGCAACTACTCAGTGCTGCAGTTGTGGTACAAAGGCAACTGTAGACACGGTCTGTAAATGAGTGGGTGTGGTTGTGTTTCAATGCATGAGCATTGAGATTTGAATTTCAGATAATTTCCACATGTCATGGAATATTCTTTTCGTGTTTTTTTCCATCCATTTAAAAATGTAAAAATTATTCTCAGCTCATAGGCCATACAAAAACAGGAGGCAGGGCAGATGCGGCCCACTGGCCATAATTTGCCAACCTCTAATCTAAGCATCAGGTCCCAGAAAATTCAAGAAGAGGCGAGAAATCTTCTACATCAAATTCAGCTGACCTGATGGGCAAGACACTGCCCTTCCCCCTGTGCCCCAGAGATGCAGGTGAAGGCCTGGTGCAGGTGCACTATTTCATCCAAGTCCACACCCTCCAGGGACCAGCAGTTGAATGGGAAACAGATGCTGCATTTTTACCTATTGACAGTAGACCCTTAATCTCTGCAGCTGAGCTTTCAGGAGACAGCAGCATCAATTCTCCATGGAGAAAAACCTGCACGAGGATCATGGTCAGTTCCATTGGGCCATTTAGGCTGACATACCTGAGCTTGTCCTGGAGGAAAAGAGGAGCAGCCCTAGGCAGCGACCACAGAATGGCTGGTTGCTTCAGAGAGCTACTTCAGCTGAGAGTTACTTCAGCTGCTCAGCTTCCTGCGAGGTGCTCCCCACCAGGAGGTCCTGAGAGAGGGCTTCAGCCACCAGAGGATCTTTGAGGAAGCACTGGAGGAACAAAAGCCCTCCCTCAGCACCAAAATGGAGAGAGCTGGCAGGCCAGTGTCCCCTAATGAGGATTACATGCGAAGAAGTAGAGAGACCTGCAGAAACTGCTGGATAAGTGGGGACAACAACTGGGAGCCTGGAAAAACAGCCAGAAAGGAGGCAGAGACAGGGGCCTGCCCAGGAGGTCCAAGGGAAGAACAGACAATCACGAGAGGAAGGTGGGCCTGTCTGTAAGAACCCCTAATCCAGCCGCTTCAGACTATCTCCCAGCCCACTCCCCTACTACAGCCCATCCTGGAATGGCTTCGGGCCTTGGAGACAGGACAGGCTCAAAGGGAGCTAGGGAGTCCTCTGTGCCCTCTTCAGGACCCTGAAGGGATGCCTCACTGTTACTGCGAAAGGAGCAAAGGGATTTCAGAGGGAAGTGGTTGGCTGGAGCAAGGTCAGGAAAGGACCTGTGCTGTGGAGTAGGAGGGGGAGGATCTGATCTGGCCATAACCTGGGCGTGGCAAGAACAATGATTACAAATGCTGTCTATCCCACTGCCACGGTCCCAGTGATACCTCTGCACAGAAGAGCACCAGGCCCTCAAGAAGAACACGCAGAGAGGACAGAGGGGGTGTGCTGTTCACAAGGCCCAAGGCTGCGGCCTCCCCAGGAAAATGTAAGGTTCAGGATTCCGGTTTTGTTGTTGTCTTTATTTTTGGGGAATGGGGTGGTGGAGGCAGGTGGCTACAGGGGTACATGTAAGTACCTGAGTGGTATCCAGTGCTTTGTGGGGGGATCGTGACATTGGATTCCAGGAAGGATATAAATGAAGATGAGCAGACTGACAGCTGGTGGGAAGAAACCCTGGGACAGAGTCTGGGGAAGGAGGGTGCATGATTCATCGCCGTGTACATGCACCACCCAGAACAGGGCCCAGCACAGAGCAGATGCAGGGCAAGATCACAGGTTAGTCCACTAAGGGAAGATCAGTGCTGGATTTGCATATCTGTGCCCACTGCTAGCCTGGACAGGCTGCCCAACTGCTGTCAAGGTTCTGTGTATTGTGGGAGAGAGGATAGGAGACTGCGTTCCTTCAATCCTACATTTCCCAATTCTGATTACTTCTCTGTCACTAAAGCAAAAAAGACCACTAGAGCAAAGAAAAACCCTGAGGTCACAACCAACACCCGTGAAGAATCAGGCAGATCCCAGCCCTTCAGAGACAGAAGAGTGAGAGTGCGAAGAAGCCAGCACAGAGGGACTGGGGCTATTTGCAGCTCCTATTGAGACTGGACAGTCAGCATCTACAGTCGCTTTGGGCTCTGTTCTTGTGGGATGGTTCCTCCTAGCTCCTGGGCTATCCCAAGAGGGAATACATCCAAAGAACTTCCAGGAGAGGAGGAATTTTGACCTAGGAGCTTTGTTATGATCATCTGGTTTGATCTTATGAATGACACATAGATGATCTTCCTGTTTTCCCATGAGGTGAACCTCACTCTGGAGTCTGGAGGAAAAGTGGCCAGCCATGTGTGGAGAACAGGTGAGAAGGGAGGCTGGTTAGACCTAGTAAGTCAGGATACCACAGAGATCTCCAACTCAGGATCTCAGACACACAGCCACATGGCCTATTGCATCCAACACAGAGCATGGCCCAAGAAAGCACAAGTTACAGCTGTGGTATCAAGTCAGAAGACCTAGGAAGCTCTGGGTGGCACCAGGAAGTGGGTGCTCATCCTCAGGAGAAGACCTAGAGTGACCTAGGGAAGCCTTCTGAGAGGACAGACAGATCCTGGTAACCACCGGTGGGGCCTCAAGGATGGGCACTTTCATCCCCAGGCTGCCCTGCTGTTATTTCTGGGTGACGGTGATGTCCCGGGGATGCGACTACCAAAGAAGAGAAGAATGGGGAGAAGAAGGAGGTACCTGGTGGGGTGCCAGGGTCTCTGCCACTTTCCAGGATGGAAGAGGCAGTCATGACGTCTGGTGGTACAGAGCTTAGCTGAGCAGGGGCTTTGTCAGTGGGCATGCTTTTTGCTCACACTAACCAATTCTCCACCTCTCCGGACACCAACTGCATCTCCTACAATTTGATTCAATTCTGATACTAACTACCTGGAGTTGGCACGGATCCCCACAGGTTACGGGCTCAATCCAACACGACTGCCCCACTTCAGATGCCAATCACACTTCTGGGCCTCCTACACTTCTCACCAACTGAATATAAATTGGGGATTCCTACAACTCCCCTTCTCAGGTTCGATAATTTGCTATATCAGCTCCCAGAACCACTTACTATTCCCAATGTAGGCTAAAGAATACAATGCAGGAACAACCAAATGAAGACATGCACAGGGCAGGCGATTGTGTGGTGGGGAGGGTGGAGCCTCCATGCCCTCTCCAGGCACTTCACCTTGCCAGTACTTCCATGTGTTCACCAACCAGGAAGTTCCCTAAATCCCAGCATTTAGGGTTTTTTATGTAGGTTCCACTGTGAAGGCACGAGAGATTAAATCATTGGCCACTAGCTTGATCGCTAGCTCCTCTCTCCTTGTCAGAGGTCAGGGAGTGGGGCTGAAAGCTTCAACACTCTAATCTTGCACAGAACATGGCCCAGCCCCTTCTTGAAGCTGTCTAGGGGCCCAGCCACAAGTCATCTCATTAATACACAAAAGACACTCTTATCACTCTAGAGATTCCAAGGGTTTTTGGAGCTGTTTGTTAGGAAACAGGTGAAGACCAAATACGTATTTCTTATTATCACAATCGAGAATTTCAACTCGATGTAGTATTAGGCCATACCATTCCTTTGTTCAGAAAGGCTGCATCAGTCAAGCTATTTTCTTCTGCCTTTTATTTTAAAGGGGGACTTGGAATACAGAAAGGGGATTCTAATAACCATCTCCTGATGACATATATTGTATCAGATAGATCCTACATCTTTTCCAATCCACTTCCTGGCAGGAAGCATTTGTCGAATGGACATTGAGGAGTCAGTTCATTACACATCGCAAAATTATATTTGTCTATTTCTAGATCCAGAGACCAGACGTGGATATGAGCAGATGACAGAATAAAAGTTGGGAGTTGTATATTAAAAGAGTAATGTTTGCCTTTAACCAACAATGGTTCTCTGTTTCCTTCAGAATCCTCATCTCCCCTCCAGAAGAGAACAGAATTAACTCCTTTTAAATTGAAAGTCTGCTTCAAAAAAGTCCTGTGCCAGGGACTTGGAAGACTGGCTTAAAATCTCAGTTCTACCAGTTCCTCCTCCCTTGTGATCTTGGCCTTCCTTCGGACACAGTTTCTACATTTATCAACTGAGCACACTTCAGCGGACAGTGGTTTCAAGCAAATGAGATAATTCCTATACAATTACCGTGTAAGGTTTGACACAACCCTGTGGATAAGAACTCAGGCAGGAGAGCTGAGACCACATCCAGGCTCCTCACTTGCTAGTCCATGAAACTGGGTAACAGTCTGATTCCTCTCCATCTGTAAATTATGCACCACATATATCCATGCCTCATGAGATCATGTCCAAGATGTCTTTGTAAGGTTAAAATTACAATGGACATATGAATATTGATTACACTGTTCCATAATTTCCCTAGAGCCCTTTGGGTCTGTGCATCAACATGGTGAGGGTGAACAATTCCACAGTTCTGCCTCTTTCAGGACTGGAAGAAGGCACTAAATGTTGGCCCTCTGGCCCACACAGAATCTTCCACTCAGTCATTCAGCCAGTATTTTTATTGTGCAAAGAGCAGTGGTGTTCAAGGCACTTCATTAAGCCCACAGATAGCTGCAACAGGCAAATAGAGATCTCCCCTTCACATTATCAGGCCGAGCTGATGAGCAGGTGATCCTGACAGTGAATGCTGGAGAAGACAGTGGGAGGCAGAGAACCTTCAGAGCTGGAGTTAGACAAGCCGAAGGAAACGAGGCCAGATGCAGATGGCCTGATGACAGGTCCATGGACAAGGCAGAATTGTCACAGAGGCAGATTTTGAAGAGTGGCAGACAATTTTCCAAGAGCTGGGACTGTCTAAAAGCAGAAAACATTACAACTAAACTAAACAGTTGTATGTCCCTAGAAATATACCCAGCAAGGCCTGGGTAAGCATCAGGGTATGGCTTTATCATAAGGATTCCCGCTGTGACTACAGGGTTAAAATAAATGACCCACACCTTTCAAGAGTGTGTGATTCTATCAACTTCAGTGACTTCTTGGCATATGTGTAGCTAGAGATTTCACAGTTAACCAAACTGTACTTAACTATTTCTCTCCCCAAACCATTTGGGAACCTCACGTCCATGTTCTCCTTCAGCAGAACCTCCCTTCTTTTCAGTCTTTAGGTTCAAAACTCCCATTTTCCTTTCACTAAGGTTTTCTGGACACCTCTCTTGTATATTAGGTACCATACCAAGAATGGCCCTCATGCTCAAAATGGGGTAGGACAGTCCAATACAGGATTCATTTAAGCTGTGAACTAAGAAACAATCTTAAAATGCATCTCAACAGGCAGATAGGAGACACAAAACTCCTTTGCATAAGTCTCAGAAGAACAAACCCCGCTCACAGAGCCCCAGCCTCAAGGGTCAGGTCCTCCTGCTGATGCCCTTCTTGATGTCTGTCTTTTCTTACCCTTTTTGCTCGAATTTATGACCTTATTGCCCCAAACATGGGTCACTACAATATCATCCAAAAAAAGAATTTCGTGCTGGTGTTAGGGACTGAATCGTGTCCACCCAAAATTCATATGTTGAAGTCCTAACCCCCAATGTGACAATATTTGGGAATGAGGCCTTTGGGAGATAACACGGTTTATATGAGGTCATGAATGAGGGTGGGGCTTCCATGATAGGATGAAAAGAAGATACACCAGACAGCTCACTTCCCCGCTCCTTCTGCCATGTGAGGACATAGCAAGAAGGTGGCGGTCTGCAGGCCAGGAAGAGAGCCCTAACCAGGAATCGAATCAGCTGGCCCCTTGATATTGAACTTCCCAGCCTCCAAACAGTGAGAAGATAAATCTCTGTTGTTTAAACCACCCAGTCAATAGTATTTTGTTAGGGCAGCCTGAGCTGACTAACACAACTGATCCACAGCACCTAACCAGAAGGATATTTTTAATTCACGAAGTGGGTTCCTCTAAACAAGATAATTTAACCAGGTCAACAGCAGTGAAATCTCCTTTCCTCTTCATGAACTCCAAGAGAGAAACAACCCAGTAACAAACAATCATGCCCTTGCATGAACCAAGCCCCTCCTTCCCTTAGCCCTACCCGCTCCCATGCAGTAGCCTTGGGACACAGGGGCAAATGAGAGGTTGTATTTTGCTACAGATTCTGGTGGCAGCCTGGGGTTGCTGTGATGGCTGCTATATCTATCCTATTAGGTTGATACCCTAAAACTCAGTTCTACTCCCCCAGCTGTGCTCAAAACAAGAAATACGGGGACCAACAGGACCATGGTGTGGTTGAGAAGCTATCAGCAATCCACATTTATCTCAACAACCAGCAGAGATCTCAAGAATCTTCTACTTTGGTCACAGAAGAAGCTAGGCAACCAATCACATTTCTATCTTTTCTCTTGTATCCATGCATCCAATAAATGGTATTCTCCTCTTTTTTAAATTCCAGTTCTAAAGAGTACTTAATTCAATTGAGCATTTTACTCCTTCACTGAAATAGCAATCATCGTTGAAGAGAATGAAAAACAAATGTATCATAGATTTTCTTTTCTTTTTTATTTTTTTGTCTCCCTTTGTATTTATTAGATTTTTAAAAACTTACTTCCTTGTAAACTTCCTTAATGAAACAAAGTGAACTGCACTGGAACAAAAGATTTTACAAGAATGGGTGCTCTCAAAGTGGCTATGATCTACCAGGAAAGTAAGTCATGTTCAAGATTTTCTTTTCTCTTCTCTTCTCTTCTCTTCTCTTTCTTTTCTTTTCTTGACAGTCTTCCTCTGTTGCCCACGCTGGAGTGCAGTGACACGACCATAGCTCACTGCAGCCTTGAACTCCTGGGCTCAAGTAATCCTTCTGCCTCAGCCCCCTCACTCTGCACAGTAGTTGGGACCACAGGTGTGAACCACCATGCCCAGCTAATTTTTTAAAGATTTTTATCACAGATGAGGTCTCACTATGTTGCCCAGGTTGGTCTCAGGCACCTGGGCTTCAGTAATCCTCCTGCCTTGGCCTCCCAAAGTGTTGGAATTACAGGCATGAGCCACTGTGCCTGGCCCCCTTCCTATAGATTTTCAAAAAAAACTCCAAAACTGGTGGAGGGTGAGGGGAGGGAAATTAGAAAATGGATCAATCGGTGCAGCAAACCACCATGGCACACACATATGTATGTAACAAACCTGCACGTTCTGCACATGTATCCCTTTTTTTTTTTTTTGGAAGAAATAAAGAAAAAAAGAAGATTGTAATATTTACACATTCAGATATTTCTATCTTTAACATCTGGGTTGAGCATTCAGTCTGCTAAAGTTTCTCAGAATATTTTTATTGATTTAGGTTTATATTTAAATTTTTAATCCAATTGGAATTTTAGTATATGATATTTCTTTTGTCTCAGAAGGATAGCCACTAGTTTCATTATTATTTTTAAATAAATTATCCTTTCTTCACTCAAAACCCCAAAACAAAAAATGACCACCATTTTGGATCCATACTTGCAGAAACTATAAATCTTCTGTATATTTCAGAGGTCAAAGATTGCACAATACTCTAGGCCCTCCAAAGGGTATTCTTGTTGTGAGCTACTCAGAGATATGTTTGAGTTTCTGCTCATCTTTCTTGACAGAAACAAGGCTACTGTGAGCAGCCCTTCGATAAAACAAAAACCAATGTGCCAAGACCTGGCCACAGGTGGGTAGATATGACCTATTATCCCAAGTTTGCACAAGCATGTTCATGATATAGTTTTAATAATTTGTTTGTTGACTATCTCATGTGTTCCTTCAGCTTCAACCCCTTTTGCTACAAAAAAAAAGGATTTATTTTGCACAAGGAACTAGATAAAATTCACATCATATTCTTAGAAGCAGCCATAGATATAGGCAGCCCCACTTTACTGTCTTCAAAACAAAGATTCCGGGTTTCAATTCCTGCTGGAAGCCTGAACTGGTAAGACAAATTGGAAATCAATTATCTGTTTGCCTTTTTTTTTTTTTTTTTTTTTTTTTTTTGAGGGCTGTTTTGGAAGAAAACAGTATAAACTGTTTTGTCAACAAACCAAAGAAAAATTATGACTCAGAACTGAAAGGGAAAGATTCCAGGCAATAGTGAAGCAGTAAGAATACAACCACTTTGACTTTCACCCACAGGTACATTTTTTATTTGATGATTACAGACAAAAGAATGTCATAATAAAACCCAGTGGGACATGGGCAATACCACTGCCATGACTGGATTGTGATGGCACTCAGAGAGAGGCAACATCTGACTGGAAGAGCAGCCCATGGAGGGAGGGACCTGACTTTGCCACTTTATCACCCTGCCAAGTGGGCCAGCCTCCAAACACCTTGGATGAGGACATCTTCCCAATAAAAATGGGAATGAAATGTCACAAAATAAAACCTCATGGGAGTGGTGTGCAAACCAGATGAAATCTCCGAAACCTGTGACACAAAAGTACCTTGCCAACGAGGCATCGACATCTGTCGTACTGCATGTCCTGTCTCCATCTCCCTTCTGGGGACAACCCAGAGAACTCTGCCTGAGGAATGTTCCCTTTCTCACCCACAGTCCTTGAGGCCCACGTAAGTCTGACCCCATGAGGGTTCCTGGGGTGTATACATGCCCAGATCTGGTCAGTCATAGTGTGGTGTTCCCTGGCAACTGGGCCTGGTGCAGGAATATCATGCAGGGCTAATCTACCTAAGACCCCTGCTGGAGTTTCCACTGGTAAGATGCAACTAGGCCACCACTTGGGTAGAACCTGCCTGAGAATAAAACCAACACAAGGTGGGGAAAGCTAAGGGACCACGAAGAAGAGAAACAGTGCCTTAAGTAATTGCTAGCACTCTTGGATCTTTACTTAAAGTCAAACACTCACCTGGATATCCTAGTTTTATGAAGAATTCCTTTACTGTATTGTCTAAGAATTAGTTTGAACTGGGCTGTCTGTCTTTGGAGCTGAAAGAATCTTGACAACATAGTATGACTCTCTCCCTCTCTCTCTCTTCCTCCCTCTCTTTCACACACACACACACACACACACAAAATATCATCAGAAGCTTCACTGACCACACTACAAATTCTAGTATATTTGCAGAAATATACTAGACCACACTACAAATTCACTGACCACACTACAAATTCACCACTGACCACACTACAAATTCACTGACCACACTACAAATTCTAGTATATTTGGAGAAAGATCTATCTCACCTAATAATGGATGGGAATTAGCAATCTCACTTACTAATAATCTCACTAAGAACTAATGGTTCTTAGCAAATCAAATTCAGTGTATCTTTTAATAACAATATTAGAAGAACCATGCAGTGTTACCATGTGCCTTTTATTCCAGGAAGATACATATAGCTCAACCTCAGGAAATCTATCAATAGTTCAAATAAATATATATACACACATGTTTATCTCAGTAGACACTGAAAAAATACATTAGACATAACTGATTATGTGACTCATACTCACATAATGAGCGTTCCCAGTATAAGCAACATGTTCCTAGGGTTAGGAATTCCTGTGTGTTTCCACACTAACTCCTTAATGCTGCCATTGCTCAGATTCGTTGAGCATCAGTCCTCAACTCTTTGTGGAAATGATCCTCAAGTCCAGGATGATGGTGATGATGACCCAATCATGGTAACAGCTAATGTTTACTGGGCACAGACACCATTAGGTCCTGTACGAAACACATTTCCTATGTCCTCTCATGTACACACAACTGCTTTATGAGGTGGGTATCATTATTATTATTATTCTCATTTTACAAGAAATCAAAGAGGCTAAGAACCTGCCTGAAGTCACACAGCTAAGTGACAGAGCTGAAATATGCAAACCAACATACATTTGATTTAAAAGCAAATGCTTTTAATTACATAATATAAAATATGATACGTTAGGAACACATTTTCTTTTTAATATTTTTATTCTATTATAAATTACAAGACCAATAAAGCTAAGAAATACACTTACACAAAAAGTGATAATCATGGTTAACTTTTTGGCATATGTAAATCCAGACTCTTCTCCTTACATACATAAATACAAGTAAGTATAGAAATACTAAATATGAATAATATCATATGTTGGTGGTTGTATACTCTATATGCCTTAATTATTACTCTAGAAATATTATTATACTTAGTAAAATGTTTAACAGTTTTAAACTACACAGCTTTACCTCTGATCACCTCACAAAGTACGTTATTATTGATAGCCAAAGCATGTTTATCTTTATTCTTGCGCTCATTATTTCCTTCGCTCACCATTCCTCCCTGCATCTGAGAACTTCCATGTGAGGTTACTTACCATCTTCCAGAAGTACACCTTTAGAAGTTCCTTTAGTGAGGTCTCAAATCCTCTCAATTTTCTATCCAAAAATGTTTTTATCTCCTCATTCTTAAAAGATAAATTGTCTAAGTATAGAATTCTAGGTTTATAATTATTTTCAACTAGCATATTAAAATATTGTATTGTCATCTGGCATGCACGATCACTGTTTAGAAGTCATTCATCAATCTGATTGCTGCTCCTGTATAGGTGGTATGTCTGCTGTTTGTTACTGCTTCTAAGTTTTTCTCTTTGTAATTTTCTATTTTCTCTACATTTAGTTTAGGTTTGAATATCTTTTTATTTACCTCGTTTGGAATTTGTTGTTGCTCCTGAATCTGAGGCTCAATGACTTTCATCGGTTCTGAAAAATTATCAGTCTCTTCTCTTTGAATCTTAATACACCTAACTTCCCTGTTCTCTTTACCATCTCTAACTGAAACTCTAACTTACGTAAGAAGGACGAGGTCTCACCTCTCTGTCTCCCAGTCACTCTTTTATATTTTTGAACTCTGATTCTATGCTGAATTCTCTGTAATTTCTTTCATTTTACTTTCTAAGTCATTAATTCTCTATTCATCTGTGTTGAGTAGCTATTTAATTCATCCATGCTTTACTAATTCTGTTGATTTTTCAGTGCTGTAATTCCCTGACAGCCCACTTGGACTAAAGGACTGCCAGCCAGCTGACTTCCTTCAATTGGACCCTGAAACCTGGTAATGAGTATCTCACTAGGAACCACAATTAAAACAAGATCAGAGATTAGCTTCTAATTTTCCTGAGCTGCATAAGGCCCAAGGTGTCATAAATACCCTAGGAAAAAGGTGCACCTTCCTCAAAACAAATGATAAGACTGGATGTTCAAACAGCCAAGCTAGAAGGAATGAGTTGGGTTTAATTTAATGAAGAAAATGCAGCAATAAGATGGGGTTTGCACTCAGCTACCATCAGACAATTCATATCACCTATACAATGTCATTTGGTGCATTGCTTCAAAACTAGGTGAACTATGGGTTAAAAATGACTTTCTTTGTACTATTAATTACTTTTTGACATTTATTTTTATTGATTTTAATACTGTGATGACAGCTTTCCTTCCTTCTTTCTCTTCCTACCTTCCTTCCTTCCTCCTTCCTTCCTTCCTTCCTTCCTTCCTTTTCTTTTCTTTCTATTTCAATAGCTTCAGGGGTGCAACTGGTTTTTGGATACATGGATGAATTGTATAGTGATGGCTGAAATTTTAGTGCACTTGTTTCCCAAGTAGTGTGCATTGCACTCAATATATAGTTTTTCAGCCCTCACCCCCTCTGCCCTTCTGAGTCTCCAATGTCCATTATACTACCCTGTAAGCCCCTGCATATCCATAGCTTAGCTCTCGCTTCTAAGTGAGAACAAATACGGTATTTGGTTTTCCATTCCTGAGTTACTTCACTTAGAATAATGGCCTCCAGCTCCATCCAAGTTGCTCCAAAAGACATTATTGTGTTCTTTTTTATGGTTGAATAGTATTCCATGATGTATATATACCACATTTTCTTCAACCACTCATCAGTTGATGGGTACTTAGGTTGGTTCCCTATCTTTGCAAGTGTGAATTGTGCTGTAATAAACATATGTGTGCATGTGCTGTTTTGACATAATGACTTCTTTTGCCTTTGGGTAGATACTCAGTAACTGCCAAACCTTTTGCAGTAGTCCCTTGTCATCTTTCACTTTCCATGCTTTCAGTCACCCCAGGTCAACCATCCCAGGAGTGATTATGTTCTTACCATCTCATCTTATTGACTCTTCTAGGGCAGGTAGTAAGCCACTTTTACTGGAATGAACATCTGTACATATATACACACACACACACACACACACTCCAATTCATTCATTCCAATATATATATTCATTCCAATAAAAATGTATATTTATATATTTTTATAAATATATATGTTCACGTATAATTCTTTTTATATGTCCATAATATATATTCATATGTTCATTATATATATTCATACAGATGCTCTCCACTTCTGCTATGGTTACATTTCAAGAAACCCATCATAAATTGAAAATATCATAAGTCAAAAATGCATTTAATACACCTAACTTACCAAACATCCTAGCTTAGCCTAGACTACCTTAAACATGCTCAGAACACTTTCAGTATATACCCAACAAATTACATGAGACACTCAACTCTTTATTATAAAACAGGCTTTGTGTCAGATGATCTGGCCTAGCATCTTGGGAGAGTACTGCATCGAATATCAATAGTCCAGGAAAAGATCAAAATTCAGAATTTGAAGTACAGTTTCAGCTGAATGCATATCACTTTATAACCATCATAAAGTCAAAAATCTTAAGTGGAACCACTGTAAGCCGGGGACTGTCTGTATAGTCAACACATATATTCATACGTTCATAGGGTCTTTATATTAAAACTAAAAAGAGGGGCTGATAAAAGAAGAGTTAAAAGACAGATCCAGAATGTGGGTTCTGGTGTGAGATGATAAAATGTGGAGAGAGGCTCAGAGAAATACGTGGATGGCTGGTTGCACGGGGAGGTGAGGTTGCTGTGGCCATCGGTGGCCTATCCTCCCATTGCCCCAGGCTCCCCAACTCAGACGGAGCCCACCACCATCTCCTTCAAGGCTCTTCATGCTCCACCCCTTATCCTAAGGCCCTCTGGTGAGGGCCTTAAACTGCGTTCCAAAGCAAAGTATCCCCTGCTGTTCAAGGCTGACCTGCTGCCAGGCATAGGAAGACCATTTGTGTTTATCTCCCAAATACCATGGAAATTCCCTGAGAACCTATTCAGCTTTTTCTCCCGGGACTTTCCAGAACTCTGCCACATGAGAGGTGCTTTCATGCCAACCCTTCATGTTATAGATAATAAAACAAAAGCCCAAAGAGAAAAGGAAGGGGTGTCCCAGGGCACCATGTCATGTCAATGCCAGGACTGGGCCACTGATTCCTCTTCCTACCCTCTCACGCTGCTGGATGCCTAGTTAACATCTCTGGTTCATTTCTCTTCAGCGCAGTCCACTCATTAATTATCTTCCCTTCTCCCTCCAGATCACCCAGGGAAAGCCAGTGTGACAGTGGAAAGAAGGTACACTTGGGATCATCCGTGTGTTAGGATCAGCGTTTCAAGGCTCAATTCAACTGCCTTTATTTCCTCACCTGTGAAATAGGGCAATTGAGCCCAGCCATCCTGAACCAGGTGAGTTAGCTGGCATTGGACAGTACTGGCTTTGTGAAAACACAAAGTGCTGCCCCTGCCTCAGTGGAACTTAAGGGGATCTGGGCCAGCAGTATCAGCATCACTGGGAACTTGTTAGAAATGCAAATCTCACCCCAGCCCACTCCCACCCCTGAACTACTGACTCCAAAACTGAGATGGGGCAGCACTTTGTGTTTTCACAAGCCCTCCTGGTGATCACTGGGTCATGTTTGCAAATCACTGAGGTATCTATTTGACCACGCCATCTAGTGGCAGACAGACCTAACAGATCCTGAGTTCTAGAAAATGGTTTCTTTCCAGTGCTGGAATATTCAGCTTGGAGGACTCAGGAAGACGCTCCCCTCAAGAAGCCTCTAAACGCATGAAGGCACAGACTATGTCATTCTTTCCACCCAGTGTATTCCCAGCACCTAAGCACTGTGATGAATGAAGGGCAGATATTTAATAAATATTTATTGAATGAATAAATGAGGACAAATGAATGAACTTGAAAAAAGGGGCACAGGTCCTAACTCCTAGTCTGTCCATAAAGTGTTGTACAAAACTTGATTGTCTTGGGACTCAGCCTGAGGCCTCGCAGGGCCAGGTAAGGAGGTACAAGGAGATAAGGGCACCCAGCCAGCTACAGAGGTAAGTTTCAGATGTGCAGGCAGACCAGACACAGCATCCATCCCACAGCACAGCAGCCCTAGCCTCAGACCCAACAGAGGATCCACAGCGGGTGGTCAGATCCCATCTGGTCTGTCCTGAGCATGGGAGGGGCCAAGAGGAAGAACAGTCCTTGGACAGTGGGACCCTCACCCACCTCTGTCAGTGAGGACAGGGAAGGGGGAGTGGGTGATAAGGGCATTGCTGGTCTGCATTCGGCTGCAGAAGTCAGGACAGAATAATGGTCCAGCAAATGGAGAGGGGTGGTGAGAAGACTGTCACAGCACAACAGGGACAAGAGGAAGCAGCCAGATCCAGGAGGTCCAGGGAAGGGACAAATCCAAGGTCGCCGCTGTCCTTCTTCCCAGGGCAGTGCAAGGTAGGGGCAGCAGAGGCAAGGCCTAGAGGCTCTTCCCACAGTGGAACTGAGAATGCCCAGAGCAGGGACAGCTTATGATCCTGCACACACCCAGCAGCCTCAGAGTGCCAGGGAAGATGGGGTTTGCTGTTTCATGAGAGATCCCCTGTCTTCAACAAGCACATCTGGTTTTTGCTCCCCAGCTTTTCACTGCTAGGCTGGAAAGATGCCTTTCAATCCCAAACCCTGTGCCATGTTCCACACTACTGGGGTGGTGCTGAGAGAAACAAGTAGTGCTTACAGAGTACCTACTGTGTGCCAGGTACTATCCCAAACACTGGTAAATAGAACCATGCCACATTCAAATGAGGTGAGCACTGTGATCACTCCCATTTTACATATAAGGCAACAGCAGGAACAAAAGAGCAACCAGCCACCCACACACTATGGTCCCCTGGTCCACCAGGCCATGCAATGCCTTGTCCACTTCTGAATCCCAAGCACACAGAACAGCCCTAGTGCACAGCCAATCCCCAACGAAGGAGCCACCTCATTTCACAGCTGGGAAAATGGATGCGTTTGATGTCTATACTGTCTCCTAGTGGACTATGTTAACTACTGGGTAGACCAAACATTTGCACCTCATCCTGTTTCTCTGGGTCTTTAAGAAAAAGAGAGGGGGTTGAGGAGAAGGAGGAAAAGAAGGAAGGAAAAAAGGAGCAAGAGAGGGTGAGGAGGGAAGGAGAAGAGAGAGAGAGAAAGAGGGAGAAAGGGAGGGGAGAAGGAGAAAAGAAAAAGGAGAAGGAAGAGAAGGAGGAGGGAGGAGAAGAAGCAGAAGGGGGATGGGAAGGGGAGGGAGAATTCTCAGACTGGAAAATCCGGCAAGTCTCTGCAGACAAATTATAACCTCCCAAATTTGATTTTTAAGTCTCTAAGTCAGGCAACAAAAGGTGATCTCTTTTAATGAAGCCACAGTAAAACGCAAATTTGGTTTCAAGTGAAACTTAAAAGAAATCATAAATTAATTTCCTAAAATGAATGCAAATACACATCTAAACCTGGATATGCACGAGCAACCAAGAATGGGACAAATCATACACTAATTACTGCTTGAACGAAGATCCAATTGTTAATTGCAGTGTGTTTCAGGCATTCCATGTGAGCAACTTACCTGAAAAGCTTTTCAATTTGCATGTCAGGAAAGTTAGTAATTAAACACTTCAACTCCCTGTTGACTTCATTAGAGATATGATAATCTTTGCATAGTTCACTTATAATTATTTTACTTGTCAAATGAAGTTGATACTTAGTTTAGTAAAGTGTTAATGTTATAATCTTTTTTAAAAAAAATCCTGGGACCTGTACTCAACAAGAAGCATGTAAAGCTGCCTATACTCGCAAATGGTGTATAGGACCCAAAGATGAGGTCGGCCAAGCATGTAAATGGCATCTTAAATGACTAATCATCTTTCCTTAGTCTTGTCTACACAGGACTTTGACTTCATCAACAGAGAGACTCACTTTTAAATGATTGTTAAAAGTAACCCTGTGACACAACAGCACTTTTGGGGTATTCTTGCCAAAAAAATAAAAATTTTAGAAAAGCACAATTCCAATGCAATTGTGAGGCAACATCAGACAAAACCAAATTGAGAGATATTTTGCAAAATAACTGGCCTATACTTGGCAAAAATTTTAAGGTCAAGAAAAAAAAAAAAAAAGACTGAGAAATTATTCCAGAATTAAAGGACACTAAAGAGACATCAGAACTTAACGTAACTAATAATCCTGGATTAAACCCTGAACCTGAAAAATCATTTTTTTTTTGTTATGTGGAACAACTGGTGAAAACTGAATAAAGGTCTGTGGATTAGATAATGCTATTACATTAATGCCAACTTCCTGATTTTTGTCATAATTGTAGCTATGTGGGAAAATGTCCTTATTCTTAGGAAATAATATACATTGAAGCATTTAGAGTTAGAAGGCACATTGTGTATGCCACTCATTCTCAAATGGCACAATAAAAGAGAGAGACAGACAGACAGACAGAGAGAGAGAGAGAGGGAAAAAAACTGATAAATCCAATATGGTAAAATAGCAACACCATGGGGGAATCTGGGGGATGACTATACAAGAGCTTTCTGTATTATTCCTGCAACTTGTCTGTAAATCTGAAATAAGTTGAGCATAAAACATTACCAAAACACAAAACCCTGTGATGGACACATCTCTTTTTATTTGTTTGGGATCTGGAGGATGTGGAGACCAATTCATTCATTCATTCAATATTCAACAAATATTTTTTAAGCACCAAGTATGTGCCAGACCTTACTCAAGGTGTTGGGGACATAGTAGTGGAGCGGGGGCTCGGGGGAAAGCAAAGTTCTGACTCCAGGGAGAAATGAAGCAACTTGGAGGTTTCTGGCAAATCCCCATCTCCTTTGGAGGTCTTGAGCTCAAGGTGCCTTAAACTCAACCAAACTCCTGATCTTCCCCCAACCCCCACCAAAAAGCCCCAAATATCTGGATCTCATCCAGTATTTTCTAGCTGGGGAAATGAAAGCCTATCCACCCAGTGGTCAAATCAGGAACACTACCACTCCCTCTCTCTCTCATCTCTGATATCTGATCCACCACTTACTCTCTTGGTTCAATTGTTTCTCCTCCTAAGTATCTGAAGGCTCCATTTACTGCTGTCCACGTCCACTGCCACGTGGACCGGGCCCCACCTCCCTCACGTGGACCTCTGAAATGGCCTCCAGGCAGGCCTCCCTCCTCACCAGCCTGCTGCCAATAAGCATGTCCTTCATTCCGCAGCCAGAGAGCTTTTCAGAACCCACCTCCGATCATGTCACGCCCCCACTCACCACACTTCAATGGCCTCCTGTTGCATTTGGAAACAAAGACTCCTTTCTTTCACAATACTTATTATTTAATAAATGGCTGACTCTCCTGCCACACAGGAAAGCTCTGTGAAAGCAGAAATCATGCCTGGGTTTGCACACCACTGTGAGCACACGGTTGGCATTCAATTAATATTTGTTTAATTAGGTGGATAAGCAATTAAATAATTAATGTCTGGCTTGGGCCAATGAATGGATAGTGGTGCCACTCACTGCCACAGGGGACGTAGCAGGAGGAGGAAATATGTGGGAGAGGTGGGCTTTGCAGAATCTGTGGGACACCACAGACCCGGCAGGCAGCTGGGAATAAGGCCTGCAGTTGGTGACACTGACTAGGAAAAGGCACACACTGGTCCTGAAATGTGCTGCATGCCTGGAACACAGTCTTCAGCATCTTCCCTTGCCTGCAGGAAAGAAATGGATGGGGTCTACATTCTCCTCTGTTCACCAATGGTTGGTCAGTCATTTACATAAATTTGCGTAAGTGTCCAGTGCTGCCTGTGTTAGAGACTGATGGAACACACACATAGCCAACCTGTTTTATGCCACATCTTTCCAATCCGCCCCAACTGCACCGCCACCACCAGCACTGAGCACAGCACCCTTTGTGTAGGGAATAGAAGTGGTGTTCAGGAAGGTTGGCCGAACTCAATTGGAAGTTTTCTGGTGTGAAATTTTTTCAAAAAAAAAAGAGAGAGAGAGAGAACACAGCTGTGATCCTTGATCACATTCATTCATTTTATTCTTTGGGGGACTTGGAATCCATCAAGCATATCAAATTATGGCAAATGATTCCAGACTATGCCTCATTTCAAACTGCTGATGGAATAGAAACATCAATGCTGTTCTAAAAATAATAATAAAATAACTTTTTGCAGTTCTGTTATTTCACATTTAAATTAACTTCCATCGCGGATTTCATAATTATCTCAAAAGCATCATCTTGCTTTTAAAGCTGTCACGTTTTCTTGACATGTTTTAAAGGGGCCAGCCCTTTATTATCTGGGGGCCACACACCCTTGTGAAACTCCTGAGGTTTTCTTCTAGTTGCCACTGCCCAGAGACCTACAGAGTTTTGTTCCCATAAACCAGAGTTTCTCAACCTTGGTACTATTGACATTTGAGGCTGGATAAGTTCTTTGTTGTGGCGGGCTGCCCTGTGCACAGTACGATGTTTAGCAGCATCCCTGGCTTCTTCCCATAGGTGCCAGTAGCACCCCCACTCCCTGGAGGTGTGGCAACCAAGAATGTCTCCAGACATTGCAAATGCTCCCAGTTGAGAAGCACTGTGTGGATACACCTTTGGCCTCTGTGCCCATGTTTCTCGCATCTCCTGCCAACCAATTAAGAGGTCTATTGAAGACAAGAAAGACAATACTATTTTGTGTGGCTATTAATTTAAAAATTGATGCACCAATTAACTTTGGCTTCCTGTTGCCTCTAAGTCTGGAACTCAGCTCATCTACTGATATCTATAAAGGGCAATTATGTAACTTTCCTGGCCTCCTTTCAATGATTTAATAATTTCAGTGGCTTTTTTAACTGCTGTTAGGGTAATTGGGCACTCAGCGCCAAAACAGGCAGGAAGTTGCCTTACTCAACAGGCAGAGTATATGGAAGGCCACCCTCCTCTCCTTTGGCCCCACCTCCCTTGCTCAGCCACCAGTAAGGCCTTCAGCTAATCTGTCTCTTGGAAAGCCTGGTTCTACCTGAAGAGCTGGGTTTCCACTCAGGCCAACTCCTTTGGTACTCCCACCCTGGACATGGCACCCCTGAATCTTCCCAGGCTGTCCTACCTCAGAATGTTTCCTTTTGCCACCTGAGCCTGGATACAGAGATGCCCAGCTCCACCTGCAGCTGCTCTCTACTTTTTTAGAGTTGTTGGAAGAAAAGTAGGGATGGCCAAATCAGAAAGAAACACATTTATCCTCAGTTACTAACAACTCCTGAATGTGCGTTTGAAACAGGAATAACCACCACAGCCTGTCTAACAGCATCACATGCAGGCAAGAAGGACCAGAAATCACCTCGCTGCATGCTCTCTAAGCCCTGGGACTACCCCATCAGCCAGGTGGTCTGGTTGGAAGTGTGTAGATCAATCCTAGGAGGATGTGCGGACAACAGATGGTGAGCAAAGTTTTCCAGTTAAGTCAGTGGCCCCAGCGTTTGATGAAGGCCATATGGAAGAGGTGAATTGGTAAGGGAGGGTGTGGAGGGAGAACAATGGGGCCTCTGATGAGAACCCAGGTTGGCATGGAGACCCCAGTCACTGGGACCCTGCTGTAGCCCCCTGAAGCCATCAGAGGCTCTCTGCTTGTTGAGTAAGGCAACTTCCTGCCTGTTTTGACCTGAACAAATTACCTTAACAGCAGTTAATAAAGAAGCCACTGAAATTATTAAATCACTGAAGGGAGGCCAGGAAAGGTACACAGTTGTTCTTTATAGACATCAGCAGACGATCTGAGTTCCAGACTTACAGGCAACAGGGCCTGGCCTGGGTTGCCAGAACCTGCCAAGGATAGGGGGTACAGCGTCTGGGTGTAGGACCTGCTCATCCACCTACCTGCTGGGGACTCCAGGTTGAAGTCTCTGAGCCTCTCTGAGCCTCTGGTCTAACATTTGTGGACAGCAGTATAAAACAAAAGTATATAAATCCATTTGACTGTTCAACTCTACTTTAAAAAAGTGACAATAAGGAAAAAATCATGTATGTATATATCCATTCATATACGGGGATGTTCATGACAATGGTGTGTACAATTCTGGCAAACAGAAAAGCACAGCAAATGTTATATGCCCAGATATAAGAAAGTGAGTTAATGAATTATGACACAGCCATAAACAGGATATCATGCAGCCTCTCAAATCAGTATCCTTGATAGGATATACCATTAATGAAGGAAAAAAAGGGATGACAAAACAATATGCTCAAAATAATTCTATTTTGTTATATATATATATATACACACACACAATATTTAGAAAAAAAGTCTGTAAGGATATATGCAAAAATGTTAGTTATGGGTGGTAGAATTATCTTAGTGCTTTTACGCATTTTCCAAATTTTTACAATCAGCACAGATCTTTATTGTGCGGGAAAAGTGGTTGTGGTGAAGAAAGCAACCAACTCCTCAGCAGGGGCTAGGAGAAGAGCCCTAAGCTCTGCTTTGTGTATTCTCACAATGAAACCGAAACAGTAAGAGATGTCCCATGTTTTCATACAATGTACAAAAGCAGGAAGTACATATCTGTAAACATTTTGGCATTTTTGTAGATTTCCCTGAAAAAAAAAAATGGTCAAATTGTTATAGACTTGGTAGCCACAGAGTCTCTGCTTATCTGCAAAGAGCCTCAGCTTCCAACTCTAAAGCCTGCACTATTTAATCAGAGGGCACTGAATGCATTCTTTGACCTTGTTGCTGCCTTCCTGAATGCTGTTAGGGTGGCTGAACCTCAAAGCCAGCCTGGAGTCTGCCTTGTCAGTAACTGCTGGTAATTAAGCAAGCCATGTCAACAGTTTCACACAAGACGCAGAAGGCAGTAAACAGGAGGATCCCACTTCCCTTCTGAGAAGACCCTTGTGGGACTGTAACAGGGAACCTACCACTACCACCAGCCAGTCTCCAAGCTATCACCTACCCTTCTTCTGGGATGAATGATGAGCTTTGTGTGTCCAAGGTATCAGGTAGGTGTAGGACCTGCTCATCCACCCACCTGCTGGGGACTCGAGGTAAGTCTTTGAGCCTCTCTGAGCCTCTGGTCTAACCTTTGTGGACAGCAGTATAAAATAAAAATATATAAATACATTTGACTGTTCAATTCTGACCTAACCTTCTTCTGGAAAGAATGATGAGCTTTGTGTGTCCAAGGCTCCTTATTATAAAGTCTAGAGGAACTAGTTTGCATAGGAATTATCTTGGTAGGATTTTCAGATCAAAATCAGTTTCCACATATAAAAGTCAGAATCTCTATTAGACATCTCTGGCCTATTTTGTTACAGAGACCCACAAATACAGGATATATGCTTTCTTTCCTTCAAGGGAGTCATTGAAAGGCAGCCACATACAAAATATAAGGAAGTTCCCTGGCATCCCTCCATTTATTCATTAACAAAACCGTACCGGGTATCTATTGTAATGGGAAGCAGTATGGTAGATGCCAGGGCTGCCATACTGTTGGATACGTTCCCTGACCTCACAAGGCTTCCAGTCAGGTATCAATCAAATAACTACACAATTTACATGAGGCTAAGTGCTCCAGAAGCAAAGTACAGCCTTATGGGGCCCTGGAAGAATGCATGATAGGTACATTTTACCTGGATAAAGGGATCAGGATAGATTTCCCTAATGGAGTAAGAATTCAAGCTGAGCCCAAAAGAAAAGAAGGAATTGGACGTTGGACAGGAAAATGGTCAGGAGTGAGGAGGGGGTAAGGGTAGGGAAGGAGGGACAGTGCGCAATTAATCATTCCAAGAAGAGGGACAAAACATAAACAAGAACCCTCAAGTAGAAAGGAGCTTGGCTGAAACTGAGAAATAACTTTTCTTCATTGAACAAAGAGTTTCGTGTAATGAGCTCGTCCAATAGCCTGACCTGCCCACAAAAGGAGGGAAAGAGAAGAGAGAGAGAGAGAGAGAGAGAGAGAGAGAGAGAGAGAGATGGTAGACAGATGATAGGTAGGCAGGTAGGTAGGAAGGTAGACGAAAATGAGTGGATTGCTGAATCTGTAAAAGATGCAGAAATAATCTCCCTGTGACCTTGTGTCTTAGTGAATCTCAATACAGACAGACAATAGAGCAGTAAATGCAACCATTGCTTGGGAACTATGTACTTGGACCAAGAGCTCTATGTTCTGTGAACTAACCCCAAGGAAAGCATTTAGAGAACCTGGTAAATGGCTGGCTAACATCCTTCTTCATTTCTTTCTCCAGCCCAGATCTCTGGGAGCATGTGTCCCACTGCCTCCATGACAGTTCCACTTGCTTGTCTCACAAGCAGCTCAACTCAACTGTCCGATACTGAAGCCTGAAGCACACCCTACAGGTCCCCTGCCTCTCACTAACTTCCTGTCACATCCAACCACCCAGGTGTCAGGACAGCAAGCTGGGAATCATCCTTGACTCTTCCCCTAACTCCTTACCATGAAGTCATGATGATTCTGCCCCAAGGAGGACATGCCCTGGCCAAGGGATGGACAGGGAAGTAACTGGTGTCCCTGGAGTTGTTCAGCATGGCATCCCTGCCCCCAGTACAACTCAAATCCACCTCTCTCTCCATCTCTACTAACAGCCCCTGGCCTAAGTCAGCACCATCTAACTGGAGTCTTGCTTTTCCTCCCACTTCAGTCCAATTGGCTCTCCACACAGCAGTCAGAAGGGGCATTTAAAAGTGCAGGTCAGACTACGTCCTTTGCTCAAACCCCCTTCAGTAGATTTCCAGTGCTTTTAAAATGAAGTCTCAGCCCCTAACCCAAGTTTTGTGGTCCCCCGTGAGCTGGCCTCTACCGCAGCTCCAGCTTCTCACACCACTTTCACCCTTACTCCCTGTTCTCGAGCTCTTCCCAACTCAGGGCCTTTGAAGGGGCTCTTCCTTGTGCCTGGAATGCTCTTCCTCACATTTCTCTTCATTCCTTGGAGCTTGACTCAAGGGTCAGCTCCTCAGAGAGGCTTTCGCTGACTTCAAATGGCCTTTGCTAATCCTCTAATTTAGGTCCCTTGGTTATTTTATCTCAGGGGATCATTTCTTCATAACATTTACACATTTCGTAACTAACCTAATTGTGTTACTCTTTTGTGACTATTTGTCTTGCTAGCAAGCAGCATGATGGTAGGAGGTATACCTAATTTGCTCACCACAGTGACCCCAGATCAGTCCCCAGCACATAGTAGTTACTCAGTAAGTATTAGCCCATAGCAGCTTCATTCGTCATAATTGCCAAAACTTAGAAGCAACCAAGATGTCCTTCAGTAGGTGAATTAATAAATAAACTGTGGTACATCCAGACAATGGAATATTCTTCAGCACCAAAATGAATGAGCTATCAAGTCACTAAAAGATACGGAGAAAATGTAAATGCATATTATTAAGTGAAAAATGCCAGTTTGAAAAGGCTACGTAATGCATGAATCCAATTATATGACTTTCTGGAAAAGGCAAAACTATGGAGACAGTAAAAAGATCAGTGGCTGCCAAGAATTCGGAAGTGGGAGGAATGAATAGGTGGAACATGGATAATTTTTAGGGCAGTGAAAATACTCTGCATGATATTATAACAGTGGATATAAGTCATATACATTTGTCCAACCCATAGATCGTCTACCATCAAGAGTGAATCCTAATGTGAACTATGGACTTTGGGTGATAATGATGTGTCGTTGCAGATTCACCAATTGTAACACATATACTACTCTGCTGGGGAATGTTGATCATGGGGGAGGTTGTGCATGTGTGAGGGCAGGGGATATATGAGGAATCTCTGTGCCTTCCTTTCAATTTTGCTGTGAACCTAAAACTGCTCTAAAAAAGAGCCTTTAAAAATATTAACTTTTAAAAATTCATTAATTAATTAAAATAAATATATACTGAAGGAATAAATAAACCTCTTTTTTCAGATATCACTTCTTCCTTTTTTTCTTTCTTTTGATGAAGCCAAAATGTCACCAGCTCATTTTTTTCTTATAAGTCCATAAAATAATGATGTGTCCTGCAATTGATAGGCTCATAGATTCAATGAAGGACAGGATATAGAGAAATTGGGCAGAACTGTATGTCCAGTTGGTTTGGCTGTTCCAGCCTCACTTAAGGCAGGACAGCTGGCAAGCATAGCGCACATGTCTCAAAGGCTCAAAATCTACCCACATTCTTGAGTGTCCTGCTGAGTCCCCAAGAGCACTGAGGAAGCAACCACTTGACAGTATCCCATATTTTCACAAATCTTGTCTGCCTCACACCCCAGCCATCAGCTCAAAATTCTCTATAAGTCAAAATCTCTCTCTTCAAAAGGCCCACGTTCAGAAGTTACCTCCCGTAAGACTTCCTCTGGCTCCCCATTATGATATGAACACACCTAGTCAACATTCATTTCATTCCACCTGGTGTTACTAAGTTAGTCTACCTGTGCCTCCCCTATTAGACTTAGAACTCCGAGGTCAAGAAATATTCTCCCTCATCTCCGTATTGCTCTATTCCCTGCAGAGAGCTTGGCATATCAAAGATACTCAATCAGTTCAACAAGCTGATTCAAATGTCCCCCCTTCTAAGGCAATTTGTTCAGAGAATCTTCCTGCACTATACAATCAATTCCAAACTGAAATGTCAAAGACCAGAAACCTGGAAGTGGGGGGAAAAATCCAGTGATTGATTTCAGAAAAAAGTAATTTCAGAAAAAAGTGGAATTCCAAATCTCTTAAAACATAATTTTGAAATCCTTTAAAACATACAAGCCTTATTAATTACTCTGCAAATACTCATCTCAGAGAATGTCCACATAATGCTTAATTCCTAATGATTATTGGTCTGAATTTGTAGCTGATTCCCTCATGCTTAAATTACAAAAGATTAAGATGGAACAATGACATTGGGGAAACAATCTCCTTCTTAATTGTGCCATTTCAGCTGCAAATACCCTTTTATGTTATAACTAATTCAAACCTTCACTATTTCCTATAAATCAGAAACACTTAAATGTCATTCAAAAAGATAGCAAAACACACACACACACACACACACACACACACACACAGATGGAAGATTCTATGACTTCACTCTCTAGTCTAAAGGATATATGTCATTCCTGACCAGAAAGAAAAGACAAAATCAGCCAGTACAGCAGTTTCAGTGACCAATGTAAGGACTGGAAATGACCCAGAAGGAGTGGGTACCAGGGGCCACAGGATATGATAAATATAGCCAGGACTGTCATAGCAAAAGTGATAAGCAGACTATCTGGGAGCCCAATCCTTCCTTCTCCTCTCCCAGAGTAGCTGGTAGAATCTTAACCCAAAACCCTAATGGGGACCTTGAAGGAGCACAGTCGAAATTTGCACCTGGATTATATTCAGAGTAACACGAGTGTGAAGACCCCAACATCATCTGTCACCAACAAGGCCCTAGAGAGTCCCCACTACACATCACAGAAGAGTGTCTTTGTAAACGGTTCTGCTGCTGTGAAGTGGTCAGCTGGGAAAAAAGGAACAAGTGGTGGAGTGGGGAGGTGACTGGCTGTGGCTTTTGTACCCTGGACACAAACTAGCAGCAGAAATAAATCGTAGTGCTTCCCAGTCCATTTGATTCTGTTTACCAAGCTCTTATTCTTTGCAAAGCAACCATATCTGGGGAAAGGAGGGAGGCAGAAAAAGGAATTCAAAGAAGTGTCACAAGCCCATGTGAGGTAGGTTCTGGGTGACAAGCTCGGGTACCATGGCTCTTTTTGTTGTAAATTGTCTATAGAATCTGAACTCTTCTCTTTGGCTCAAACCCTGAGCCATCTCCCTTGAAATTAAACCCTTTCTCCCAAAGAAGAAGATGGAGATTCACATGGGGCAAGAATAACACATCCCCACGGATCATCCTCAGGGGACCAGTAAAAGAAATGATGGTAAAAGGAAAGGCGATCATCTCAAGGAATTTTCACTTGAGAAATTATCACCATGCTGAAGATCTCCGGTATAGCTGTCAACAGAGAAAAGCATCTGTCAAGCTGGCCAGGTGTTGACTAACAACACAAACAGTACCCTGTGCTTGTATCATTCAAGCCTCCCACAGCCCAAGGCACAAACAGGTTTTCCTGTGCTCCACACCACTGGGCCAGGAGCAACTACTCCATCTTTAGTCCATGTAGCTTATGGAGCAATGTAATGGACAAAACTGTTTTAAATAATGATCTCATAGAAATTATGTAAATTATTCTAGAATAATTTGATTACATAGAAATTGTGTAAATCACCAGGGATTTTATTCCTGTTCCCAATGTAAACCTATATTGGACTAAAATAGCTTCATTTAACTTCTTTTGGTTTTTCTAATTTCATAACATTTACATCTATCAATTTTCTATTGATTTTGAAGCAGATGAATGGGTTGAAATTACAGCTTCAGTCGCAGGCAAACTGGCACAGATGTGTTTTCAGACCAGCCATGTTCCTTCTCAGTGTTCTGGACAGAGGCCTCCTTGTCTGTTCTTCCAAGAGTCCCTATTTCTGCTGACGGAACTGCCTTCCTTGGAATTACACAGGCTCTTCACCTTGGTGTCTCCATGGACACCTCCCCTTTGTCTCTCCTTGGCCTCCTCCTTTACTCTTATTCCAAATATAATCAGTTTCAAATATGGAACTCCTCTACCTGCCCAGTGGTTCATTCCTTCCTCTCTGGTCCAGCCATGGCCACCAATTCTGGCCTCCCCAGCACCTGCCTCATTTCATGCTGGCCTCCCTTTCTCAAGTCTTGTTCCCTCCTTTCTATGTTTCCTAGACATGGCTGACAAATTAATCTTCCAGAAAAAGTGATCATGTGATTTCCTTGTTCAATACCATTGCGGTCTCTCTCTCTCTCTCTTTCTCTTTCTCTGTCTCTCTCTCTCTTTTCTATTTTATTTTATTTTTCTGGATCTTAGGAAGTGTGCAGAGGACTCTCTCCTAATGTGGAGAGAGAAAGTCCATACTCCTCAGTCTGTCCTTTAAAGCCTGGTCACATCCAAACAACTCAGTGTTAAATCCCACTGCTGCCTCTTAGATCCCCAGTGCACCAACCACTCACTGACCTCTGCACATGCTTAGAACAAGTCCACTGTCATTTACGCCTGCAATGCCCCTCTGCTACTGGCTCTGTATATTCAAACATTCCCGTTTTCAACGTTCAGCCGAAACATCCAGAAGGCTTCCCTGGCCTCCTTAGATAAAAGGGATCTTTCATTCCTAATTCTATGATGATAGACACTGTTCTTTGCTAAGCATCGCTGTTCCTCCCCCGACCCTCCCTATCTCCAACACATGACCTCCCTTCTCTTGGGAATTTCCTGGGGGCCGCCCTCTGTGACTCTCACAGGGATCTAGCAACCTGCCGTGCCCACAGCAGCCTCTGCACAACACCCAAAAGTTTGTACCAGCTTAGATGTTCACCTTTCTCTTCTCCCACACCCTGCTCATCAGGTAGGGAACTTTCCCAAGAAAAACGGGACTTCTCCACTACAATACCAAAACAGGTAAATGTTGCCACTCCAACAAGAACTCTTCCATTTTTGAAATCTTTCCTAATGAGCTCAGTTGTCACAGACTGCACCCTGCGGACAGGTCAGCCCAGAAAGCAGGGGATGTCACCTGGGCAGGACAGGGGCTGCTTCACGCTGGTGACCATAGGCTGGGTGTTCTGTGTCCCAGAGGGTTAGGACACACAGCAGCCAGTCGCAAAGGGCGCAAAGGACCAGCGCTTGGGGGGCGGGGCGGGCAAGGGAGAGTCCCAAGAGTTGTACCCTGTTGAATCCCAGCTCCAAACTTTTCGCTCCGTCAGCGCGAAGCCCTCCACCAGCCAGGACTGGCTGACTCCGGGATGCCACAAAAGCCGGGACCGGAAGAGAAAAATGCGTGGGATGGGGAAGGCAAAGGCGGTTATTTTCAGAACTTCGGGGGCTCCGGGCCGCCCCTTCGGGTTCCTAAGGACGCGAGGCCAGCGTCCAGCCGCCCGCGGGTCCGGACCGGCGCCTGCCCGGGACCGGATGGGCAGCGATCGGGATGCAGATGCCGCTCTGGTGCTGATGCTGCAGCTGCCGCGCAGTGACAGCCGCTCCACCACCCACTGCGCCGAGCTGCGCCTCCGCGCCCCCGGGGGCGCCCGGCGCGCCTGATCCGCTCCGGCCCGCTCCGGCCCCGGGCAAGGCCTGCGGGCTGCGGCGGGCGGCGGGGCCCAGGCCGCTACTCACCCGGAGGGTTGACCGCCGCCGGGGTTGCCATCTTGCTCGGAGAGGATAGGCGCGCGCCTGGCAGGGGCGCGGGAGGGGCGGCGCGGAGCCGGGCGCTTAGCCCCGGGGACCCGGTCAGGCCCAGGCGCCGCCGCCGCCACACAAAGGACGGCGCGGGCGGGCGGCGCTCCCTCCGCTCTCCCCGCCGCCGCGGCCGCTCGTCGTCCCCGCCTTTCTCTCCTCCTCCTCCCCCTCCTCGGCCTCCTCCTCCCGGTTCAGCCTTTGTCGCGCGGCGGGGGGCGCCCGGCCCGCGGCTCCCCGGTCAGAGCGGTAGCACCGCGAGACTTGGGGCTGCGGGCGGCGGGACCCCCAAGTTGGGCGCCGGCGACTGGAGGGGACAGAGGGCCGGGCGCTCCCTCCGGCTCGCGCAGGTGCTCGGACCTGGCCGGGCTGGGATCGCAGGCGCTCCACCCGCGCTCACCTAGCCCGGACAGCCCCCGCACGCCCACTCCCCAGGTATCCGGGCGCGTATCACCGAGGGGCGCCGTGTCCAGGCCAGGGGGCCAGGGCGGAGCGGGTGGGGGAGAAACCCATTTAGATTCAGAGGGAAGCTGGTCCTGGGAGACGGCCGCGAGAAACAAAGGCGCCCCAGTGCTGCCCACTTAGCATGCCAGAGCCGCGCCGCTCGGCTCCCAGGCCCGGGACACGGCGCGGTGCTAAGCGGAGGGTGACCGACCCCGGGAATTCCTAAGGCCACGGGCACCTCCAAGGCCACCGCCATACACGGCTTCGGAGGGCACAGTGCACACGCCCAGGCACAGGGAGCCGGGCCCAAAAAATTGTGCATGTCTTGGCTTCGAGTAAGGCGCTCAGCTCTATCTCCTTCTTGCTTTGATAACTGCTGTTGGTTATTACTTGAGGGCGTTGCAAGAGCCTTATTTCCACCGCCAAGTTGAGAATTTTTAAAGATTTTTAAAATAGGTTTATCCGCGTATCCTGGTGAAGTTCGGATGCAGAGAACTTGGAGGGGTTGTTTTCTACCAGACACTAGGATCCCTGTGAGAGATAATGACCCCTAGGAAGGACACGTCACCATCGTGGTCCCCTGTAAAGGTTAAATGGAAGAATAAAGACATCCCAGGTGAACGCTGAGAAGGGCAAGATGGCCCCTAAACGCAGATATGTTTGCAGAAACATCAAACTGCCCTAAATCCTTCCAAAGAAGCATTTTCTGGAGGGTAGAGAGGCAGTGTTTGGGATGTGTGTTCAAATAAGCATTCTCTTTGGGGAGTGTTTGTCACTACTAATCTAATAGTCTATCAGTTCTACAAATGTTGAATGTCTGCTGTGTGCCAGGCACAAAGCCAGGTGTTGGGCCTACCACGGAAAGAAAGACACAGGAGCTCTGTTCTCCGAGGGCTTCTAGTTTGGGGGGTAGAGTGGGGAGGAGTGAAACAAGGTATCTGCACTCAAGAAGCACACAGATCCTTTGGGGGCTTAGGGCAGAAGCCCTGAAATTGGCATCTCCAGCCTGTAGTCACTAATGAATGAATGAGGGCAGAGAAGAGGAGTGATCAGGGAAAATGAAAATTAGGCTTTGAAGACATGAGTAGGACAGGTGGAAAAAGAAGACATTTCAAGTAAAAAATAAAGCAGGTGTGCACCCAGCCGCAAGATAGGCCAGGCCGAGACAGAGAAACCAGTATATCAGCTATGGCCCGCTCCTATGCCCCGTACCAAAGTTGACTGTTCCTGATTCCAGCATCAAGCCAAATGAGAATTCAGCCTGTCTTTTACATACCCCAAAAAGTAACACACTCAAATACCAACTTAATGTATAACATGTACTGGACTGAAGATTTCTTAAGGAAAGTACAAGAGGAGGCTCTCCTCACTCACCCCATATCAAAAAGGTAAAACTCCATCTCGGATATTTCTGCTACCCAGAGTCCCTTCTAGATCCTTCTCCCCACAGGCGGTTCAATCTCTGGTGGCCCATCTACATAAATAGCACTTGGCATCACTGCCCCCTATCCCAGGCTCTTTTATTCTCCAACTTTCCACAACCCTTAGAAACAAGCAAGTTCCTCTCCTTGGTGTTTATGTATCAGTTTAGCATTTCAGCCAGGACCCATGACTCATTTTGTCTCCAAACACAGTTCTAATATCATCCCTAAAAAATAAAATATGAGTGAACATGACTCTTACGCACACACACATTTAACCATACAGATTTGTTGACAAGTTTTACTTTCTTACTCTGCTGTTGTGTTCTGCCCATTTTTCTAAATGTCACTCGGCTGATATCTTTAAAACTGGATCTTGCATTGGTTCATTGCAATAAAAGACAGGTGACATGTGGACAACTGCTAGACACTTCCCATAGTCTGGAGTCGGCCATGCTGTGGTTTTGGTACATAATAAATACGTTTAGATCTTCACAAAGGAAACATTTCATCTTCTCCCCCAGTCACTGTATTTCAGAGGTAGAAAGGACCTTCGACATCATCCAATTCTGCCCCCAGAGTTTGCAGATAAGGAAACTGAGGCTCAGGGTAGCCAAGGTCATGCAGCTTAATAGCCAGAAAAGACTTAGAACTGGGCTACCCACAATACTGGGATTTGGTGGCTTGGTTTGGGGAGTGGTTAGGGTGTAGGGGAAGAAATAGAGAAATGGGCGACTCACTTTCTCTCTCATCTCTCAGTATCAAATAGGTTAAATGCTCAGAAACATTGATTGTGGATGAAAGCCCCCCCCCCCCCACTTAAGTAAACAATCTAAAATGGAGTGGTTAGTCATTGTTGAATACTGAGTGGCATTTACACAATACAGTGGTCTTGTGCTAATTATGAGACTCAGTAGACTGTGACCAGTTAAAGCAGGCTCAGGAATTCCACTCAACCTTTAAACAACCTAGAACTCTTTGAAATTCCAAAAGAGGCTGTTGAATTTGAAGCTGAGATTTGCATTTTTGGAAAGATTAATGCAGATCCACTGGGCCCATAGTGCACGATTCTGGGCACAGCGCTCCCAGAAATGACCGGAGTTGACCAGCTGCTGTGCTAATGCGTACCAGGGTCCACAGCCTTTCTTTCGTTATTCTTTTTTTTTTAACTTGGTGGGAGAAAGCAGCCACCTGAGTTCTGCTTCACATCCCTTTAAGTCCTAACACTAGAGACAAAGGATTTCCATTGTATAATATATAAATAATTCAAGGCAATTTTATCTTATTTTTTTTTTTTTGAGACGGAATTTTGCTCTTGTTGCCCAGGCTGGAGTGCAACGGCGCAATCTTGGCTCACCGCAACCTCTGCCTCCCAGGTTCAAGGAATTCTTCTGCCTCAGCCTCCCAAGTAGCTGGGATTATAGACATGCACCACCATATCCAGCTAATTTTGTATTTTTAGTAGAGACGGTGTTTCTCCATGTTGGTCAGGCAGGTCTCAAACTCCTGACCTCAGGTAATCCGCCCACCTTGGCCTCCCAAAGTGCTGGGATTACAGGCGTGAGCCACCACACCCGGTCTTTTTGTTGTTATTGTTTTTTAGATGGAGTCTCGCTCTGTCACCAGGCTGGAGTGCAGTGGCGCAATCTCAGCTCACTGCACCTCCAACTCCCTAGTTCAACCGATTCTCCTGCCTCAGCCTCCCAAGTAGCTGGGATTACAGGTGCCCGCCCCCCCCCACCACCACCACCATGCCCAGCTAATTTTTGTATTTTTAGTAGAGATGGGGTTTCACCATGTTGGCCAGGATGGTCTTGATCTCCTGACCTCGTGGTCTGCCCACCTCAGCCTCCCAAAATGCTGGGATTACAGGCGTGAGCCACCATGCCCGGCTAATTTTATCTTATTTTAACTTCACTTTAAGATACCAAGAGACCAGGAATGAAAGCACAGGCTTCTGCAGAAGAAGAGGCATGGTAGGGCTGCCATGGATATAACCACAGGCTTTCTCTCCGTTTGTATGTGTCCTCTCAACCCTTCCTTCCTCCAACATTCTTTTTAACTTCTCTCTCTCTCTTTGCTGGAGATAAAGGCTCATGAGTCTCTGTTATCCCCACTGCTACCTCCTTATCTTTATTTCTGCACAGGTGACAACTGCCCACAGACTGTCTGTCCAGGCACTACCCCCAGCCCCCACCCCTGCCTTCTTCTCTATCAGGCCTCTGCTTTACACCAAGAATCATGGACTTATAACAGATCAAATGTGGATGAGATCTTAGTTTTATACAAAAAGGCATAAGCACCAGCCTTTGAAGCAGAAAGCGTGGTATAGGTTTTTGCTCTGTCACTTCATGAAACTTCTCTAAGTCTCACTTTCCTCACCTGGAAAATGAGGATGATGTTACCTACTGTGCTGAGTTTTGATGAAGATGACATTGAATGAAGTAATGTATGGGCTGTATACACTTTAGAGACTTTAAAATGTATTGTGGTGGTATTGCAGAGGAAAGAAGAAAAACATGGCAAGTCCCCATCCCACAGAGATAGGAAGGGGAAGCTTGTCGTGCTTTACCTTCATGGAGAGTGGGGAGAAGGAAGGAAGGAGGGTGGGAGGGGAAACAGGCAGTCAGTCCCAGGTGCTCTAATTTCCGTGGAAGGTATATGAAGCCAGCTGATGGAATAGCCAAAAGCGGAGGGGTTTCTGGCCACCACCCATGTGGGAGTCTTGGGGAAGATAACACACAGGGTGGTTCTGCAGGGATTGAGGGATGTAGCTGCAAAGCTGGGCCTGATATGGCACTCCTGGCTCCTTGTGGCTCTTTGAGGTATGCTAGGTGTGCCACAGGTGAGGAGACATGAAGGTATTGAGGGTCTAAATTAATGGATATCTGGCTGAGGACTAAAAGGCTATAGTAGGCAGGATTGAATGAACAAGACCCCAAACCAAGGCCACAGATATCAGCCCTCAGTGTGAGGCCTCCTAAAGATATCTTAATGTTCACCAGCCAAATGACCATCCCAGCCCCCCAGAATGGAGGTGGGCAAGGCTCTAAGGCTCCCTTCTCTCCCACCACTCCCTCTATGACCACCTAGACACCAGCTTGAAGGGGAGCTGGGAGTGAAAGGGAAAGGACCTAAGAATGACTGTGCATTCACCTGGGTGATGCTGAGCTTTCTAAGAGATAGTATAAAACAGAGAAACACCATGAGCTGTCAAGGTTAAAATTCATTTGGTTCAAATGAGTATGGTATGAGTTAATTTCTAACCCTGCTACAGGGATAAAAAGAGACAACCTAAAGTGAAAAATATAACAGATGGAAACATATCCATGGTGAGAATGTACCATCCATGAACTCTTAGGAATCAAGACCAAGTAACATAGTGCTAAAATGTGCACAACAAAAACTACCAGGAATTTAAGGAGAAGCTGACAAAAATCACCTTATCAGTAGAGACTTTAATCAAGATTTTCTAGTTATTGGTAGATGAGATCAACAACAACGCAGGACAAATGTAAAATATGTTGATTTGAGGTTGATTTACTCTTGGCCTGTTGGAGGACTCTGCTCCACTTACCCTCTCCCCACTCCTCCCCTGAGCATGGGCCCAAAGCACCCAGCACCAGGAGGAAGGCATGGGGCAATGACTGGGTGTGTTTGGAGACAATAATGGGACCACAATGCTACAGGCATAATCTTGCTCCCTGGCTGCGTCTTGTCTCTTGGGAGTTGTTCCCTTGCAAACAGAACCCTGTGTCCTGAGGCCTGAACTTCTTTGTGTGTTGAAGAACAGCATGTGCTTGTGCTGATGCTTTTGCTGTGTTCTCTGGCTGTCCTCAGGGGATAGCAGCATCTGGACTGGCCTCTTCTGCCACACAGAGCCATGACAATATTGCAGTTTAGACTCTAAGCTGCTCTCAGAGCATGGACTTGGAAGCCAGACAGTCCCCTGTTCAAATCTCAACAACTCTATTTACCTACTCAGTGTAAGTTAGACGCCCTGTGCCTCCATTTACTCATCCATGATCTAGCGATATTAATAGTACTGATCTCATAGGGTTCTTGTTAGAATTCAATGAGTTAGTATTTGTAAAACACTTAGAACATTATCTGGCATGTGGTTCTTACAGGATATTTGTTGATGTTATTATCAGAGAGGTGAGGTAAGTTCAGCCTCCCATCCCCAAAATGAAATGGTACAAATTGAATTAAAACGAAAAAGCAACTGACAATTTGGAAAACAGTATAATGATGACTGTCTGTATCAAAAGCTATCTGCAGAGAAAAATTCACAGCTGCAAGTACTTGATTATTAAACAGAAATGAATGGAAATAAGTGAAATTAGCATTTAGCTCAGAAATCTCAGGGTCAATGAATATTTTGTACCTGAAAACACCCCAACTCAAATTAGCTTATGTATTATTGGTAAGGTGCTAAGGATGCCCAGGTAACCCAAAGGAAGGGTTAACAACCAAAACTCAGACGGGTAGGGATACAGTTAGACTCCAGGAAAACTGGGACCAGGCATCTGGACTTCACAAGGACTCCCTGTGCGTATTTTCCCCTCTTCTTCCCTTCATGTGTCATTCTTTCCGGCTGCACACACCTTCCTCCACGTGGTGAAGACACATCACTCCTGACAGGTAAGATGGAAACCATCTTTGGCTCCCATGATCAGAAAGGGGCACCCTCTCTGGTAGGAATGGCACCTTAGGAAAAGGTTGGGGGAAGCCCTGATTCGAGTCACATGCCTGCTCCTAGGCCAACCTTGCCCTGGGGACCATGCTGCCCCAGATGGGGAGAGGAGACAACAACGTGTGGGAAGGAAGCATACCCTGATAGGACCCGGAGGCTGGAGCTACAGAGAAGCAGAGCTTGAGAGGATGGAGCTATAGACAGGCTGGGAGGACATTTCCACAGATGTCTGCTACAAAGTGGGGGAAAAAATTATAGCAAGGGAAAAATGAACGAAGATAAATGCAGAAACAAATTTAGCAAGCACAAAAAGAGACATTCATAAATCAGTCCAAGGGCAGACGCTCTGCAATGAACCCTTATGTCTCTGATTCTACCTTCCTATCCATTTTTACCTCCATAGTTGCTCCCCATTCACCACCAATTATGCTCCGGTAAGATCCAGCCACACAGTCATTTCCTACATACACTGTGCTATTCCCTTTGCCCAAAATGCCCCTCTCCCCAGTGAACCTCTCATTCATCAGGAACCACGTGTGGATTGCCTTTCTTCCGGGCGGTGTGCTCATGGCTTCTTCTGGGATGGACTTCCAAATTCCTCCTTTCCCCTTATTCTAGCACAAATCTCACTGCACAAGGATTGGTTTTTAAAATAACATCTTCTTTGATACATTAGGCTGTGAGCTACTACCTTCATTTTTTTTTTTTTTTTTCTTTCTCTGGTACCCAGCTCATAGCCTGAGCCATGTGAAGTATTCTAATATTCATGGAGTGAGTGGTTGAGTCTCTTATCAGACATCAGTGATCACATAAGCAGCATGTTTCCATCCCTTTGTCTCTTCCATGGCAGCATACATAGAGCTAAATGTTGTGTTTCCCTGCAAAAGCTAACACGTTCCCAGTGTTAGGGAACCCCAGCATCTCTCAATCTTTAACGCTTCTTCTCTGGATTTTTATTTTTAATTTCCTACTTTGATTCTCCTTACTCTTGGAGAACAAGAGGGAAACAGGGAAAATAAGATATTCTACTCATCAGTTAGTGCCCTATTCATTATAAGTCTTCATGTTTTCCCAGTCCATGGGAAAAATTTCAGTAACTCTATTTACCAGTTGTAGTTATAACAAATTCTCATCTACACCCAGCACCTTCTGACTTTCAAATCATGTTAACACCATTATTTCACTGGTCCGGGCATTTTTTACTTGGTCTTATGAGTGAAGAAGTGCCACATATATGAAAAGTTTCAGATTTTGCCACCTTCCTGTTGTAGTAATTCATTTTGGAAGCCACCTGCACAATTGAGAACAATCTTTTTGAGCATAATACGATTATCTGAACGTTTTAGCAAGTAATGCTGAATGTGTGCATCTGATCTTTTCTTATGTTATATACAGAGAAGTAATCTTTACTTAAAAATGCCAAGTGAATTAATGAGGTTGGTTAATGATTAATCTCTCTTTCCAAGTGATACTCAGCATTCTGTTGGCATCCACACTGGTTACTCTGATACAACAGGGCTCGACCAAGTTCATTATCCAACCGACTGGTCTGGGACTGCGCGATCATTAGCATGCAAATTACCACAAACAAAGGACAGGTGACAATGACTTTCCTTCCTGTAGGTCACACTCTTAGAGGGAAATGAAGCATGTTTTTGTTTAAGAAAATTTATTTTGAGAATATTCAGTCTAACTCGTTGAGGAATTAGATTTCGGTGCTTTGAACGTATGGCTATTTCAAACACAGAGTCATAGATTTTTAGAGGTGAACTTTAAAAACCATCTAGTACACAATTTAGAGGTAAACCTAAGAAACTTTCTCATTCTCCCTGTGTATTATACTGTTAGGAAATTAAGGGTAGGTGTGGAAGAGGGAGGTACTGCTTTTGCATCTTGAGCAAAGTGGAGGAGTTGTGGGTTGGAGGTAAGTTGTGGGTTGGGCAGAAGGAGAAGCAGTCACAACTACTCCATTCTTGTGTCTTAAAGTATAACACAAATACCCACCACCCCTGCTAGGGAGAACTCCAGTTTTCACAATGTTTCTCACCCCCAGGCCTCTCTGGGCAGGTTGGGGGAGGTCCTCAAGGAAGCTGAATCTCGCACAAACCTGCCTTGGTTGCCTCTTGTCACACCATCATCCACTTCCCTGCCACCTCTACTCCAGACTTCCCTCCTGATCAGCACCCATCTCTTCCGGTGACCCTGCTTGATTTCTGTTCTCCTGGCACCTCTGCCAACACCATGGCTGCCATCCAGAGTTAGCCTCAGGGCAGGCCTCTGCTCTCCTCCCTTACAAAGGGCCATTCCTGCTCCTTCTTATCACCTGCACGTGGGGTCAGAACCCAGAAGTAGTTCTAGCTATGGCTGCAGTAACTGCTGACTGCTCCAGAAACTCACCATTTCCCTGTGTTGCTAATTCATCTACCGCTTGCACTGAAAACTAACTTGCTATTAACTGAAAACCAAGCCAAACCAAATCAAAGAGGTGTGTTGGTACCATCTGTCTGGCCTGCCTCTAGGTGCACCCCTCACCACCCCTACACTTTAGCCCTCACTACACCTTAAATCCAGAGCTCCAATTCCTTCCAGCCTCCTTAACAAGGAAGAAGTTCCTTCCTTAGCTAATCCAGAGCCCGCCTCAATTCCTGGCTTAAGATTACAAATTCTCCTAGATGACTGAAAATGAGACACCCATTCCTTCCTGATCTGCCAAGATGGGGGTTTCTCCTCCTGCCCACGTGGTCTCAACAAGACAATGATGAGAGATGGATAATGGTGCATTTCTCTAGGTCTGGGCTTCTCAATTTTATACATTATTAAAAGTCAAACCCCTGGCTACAAGGAGAAATCACTGGTAAGATGTGGGATGATGGCAAAGACAGGGCTGGGGTCGTCTCATTCCTACACTACTGTTGTTAAACTCCAACACACTACAGCATTGAGGAAAAGAAAATGCTTAGAGGAAAACACAAATCCTCACCTGGTCTCTATTTCATCAGTTGAGTCTCTAAAATTGTAACATAAACAGAATATTTGTATATCAAATCATATTCAAGTTAAATGATACTTGAATAGGAAAATCCCTGACATTCCCAATATTCATTGTGAAAAGCATTCTGCTTTTGTTCGTGGTGCCTAAGTTGTTTACATAATGCATAAGAATTTGGCTAAATGGAGAGCCAACTGCAGGGCCTTAAAACCCTTGCCAACTGTGACATGTCTCAGAGGCTGTTCATATAACGTGTCTTTGAAACCTTCACTTTTTTCTTTTTTTCTGGACCAAAATATATTCCTAACTAGGTGTTTCCCCAGTCATCCTACTCACAGAGCTCAAAAAGAGGAGGAATTTGTTTGCTGAGTTGGTACGATGGTTTCTGAAGCTGTTTCTGAAATTCTGACCATAGCAACAGGAAATTGAAGGCAAGATACTAGAAATAATCACAAATTAGATACAACTGTTTAGGGCAGATGTTGACTTAAAAGAGTATCTTTTTTGGGTCAAATGCAAAAAAAAAAAAAGCTACAAAATCTAACAAGACCTGCTAAAGATGAATGTGTATTCGGAGGGGGGGGGGGGGAGAATAAAGACTTCTTACAAGTAACATTTTGGAGGAAAACAAAATTATAAGCAATGATACACAAGAACTTCTTTGTCAATAGCAAGGAATAGTCTATGAGGAACCTTGTCAAGAAACAAGATGTGTCCAGGACGCAAGTTGTTCCCTAATCATGCCGCCAGTTCTTCTCCTTGATGGGGGAACATTAGCCTTTTATGTATGACTCAGTGATATTAGCTACAAGGCCATCTTTCTAATCCCCTGTCACTCCACTTCTGGCCTATACTTCACATGTATACATACACACACCCCACCGTGCCCCAGCAACCTTCAGAGGATAATCTGGCTTCCTAAGGAGACTTTCCTATAAAAGGTAATGAGGGGATCAGCCCACAGGTTCACTCTAGTGTACTTGCCATTTCCGTTCCCTATTAAAAATAAACTGATATTTGATCAGTTCACTCTGTCCCTCAGGACCTGATGAGCTCTGCTTGAGCTGAAAAGAAAAACCAAGGTTCCAGACCAAGGGGAGTAGTCATGCCCCAGGGTGATGCTGAGCAGCCCCTGACCTTTCTAGAGAGCATTTTTGACTCACTGATTTCCAATTTTAATCTGTAAATAAGTATATCATATTTATTTTTATGTGAGTGTTTAGGTCAACATCGATATATATGTGCATATATATATACACACACACACAAACTATGTCTGTATCTACAAAGTGTCTAAAATATTGCAAAATTGTTTTATATAGATTTCATTTAACCCTTTAAATTAACTCTTTAATGTAGTTAATATTATTTTCATTCTATAGATCTGGTGACTGATATTTACAGAGATAAAGAGGAATTTGCCTAAGGTCACACAGCTGATAAGTGACATAGCTAAATATGTAAACACAGACAAATCTGACTCCAAAATTCTTGCTTAGTCAATCTTAAAGTATTAATTTATGCAAACTAGAGCTCTCTCCACTGATAATGTTATCCCATTTTAACACAGAAACTTGAAATGTAACTTCTCTTGCTAACTTAGTGAAGTAAATTGGAATGAGATTGAGGAGGTTCTCTGTAAATAGGGGAAACAAAAAATAGAGTAAGCAGGTATTCAATATTCACATACAGAGCAAGATATACATTCAAACTTTTGAGAAAGACTTAAGTAAATGAAATAAACAGAAACAGAGGCTTAGAGAGACTCCATAACTTGCCTAAGATCATACAGCCAGTCGAAAACATGGTCAAGACTCAAAATCGGGTCTCTGCATAGACTAACAATGCAGAAGCCAGCAGGCTAACCACTCTGAGAACTTATCATTGTGCTTTCACTGGTAGGTGATTGCACCTTATGATGCTACAGGATGCGAGAACAAAGGGTTGGGGTAGGTGAGGTGAGTAGGCTTTTTACAATTAATAACAATACTAGCACTGACACTATTTTTTGTACAATAAAATAAGCATGCGAGGAATTGATAAATAACAAAAATAATAATTCATAACAATAGGAAGGCAGCTAAGCTACCAAGGCCCGGCCAAGTGGTGGGATCCTAAAACGTCCCTAGAAAGAAGCAGGTCTTTGCAGTCTGTCAATGCAGAGATTGTTTACATGAAATAATGTTGAGTTTAAAAGAAAGCAGAAAGAAGGAAGCCAACACTAACACTATAATTCTATGAGTGCATGCCAATAACAAAAGTGCTCAGAAGGGAATTTAGAATGCCATCGTTTGTTCAAAATGAGTTTAATACTCTTCATGTACTTTTTATTTTCTTTGAAGTGGTTTGTTTTCCCAATTATTCATATTTTTTTATTTTGAAATAATTTCAGGCTTTCAATAGAGTTGCAGAAATAGTAGAAACAACTATCATAAGCCTTTCACCCCAACTGTTAACATTTTGCCACATTTGCTTTATCATTTCTTCTCTCTCTCTCTCTAATAAATATATATATACACATACCAATATTATTGTTTCTGAACCATTTGAGACTAACTGGAGACATTAGAGTCCTTTCTGCTAAATACTTCTGTGTATTTCCTGAGAAAAAGGGCTCTCTCTTATATAGCTGTATTATATTTATCAAACCAAGAAAGTATCATTGATATAATTATCTAAGCTATAAACCTTATTCATTTTTTCCCAATTATCCCAAAATTGTCCTGTATAGAAAAAAAGAATCCTAGTTCAGGGTCCAACCCAGAATCACATGTTATATTTCACTGTCATGACTTTATGTCTCTTTAATCTAGAAATGTTTCTGCTTTTAAAAGATATTATTTTAGAGCAGTTTTAGGTTCACAGCAAAATTTAGTGAAAAGTACAGCGTTCCCACATACCCCCTACTCCTCCACACACACAGCCTCCTGACTATCAACATGTCCCATCAGAGTAGTACATTTGTTATAGTCAATAAACCTACATTGACACATCATTTTCATCCAGAGTCCATAATTTACATCAGGGTTTACACTTGTGATGTACATTCCATGGGATTGGATAAATGTATAATGATGTGTATCCACTTTTATAGTATCATAAAGAATAGTTTCACTACCCTAAAAATTCTCTGTGCTCCATCTATTTATCCCTCCTTCCCTACCAATCCCTGGAAACCACTAACTTTTTACCATCCCAGGAGTTTTGCCTTTTGTGGGATGTCATATAGTTTAGAACCATACAGTATGTAGACTTTTCAGATTAACTTTTTCTTTATTTCTTCAAAAAAAAAAAAAAAGTGGGATACAGGTGCAGAACGTACAGGTTTGTTACATAGGTATACGTGTGTCATGGTGGTTTGCTGCACCTATTGATCCATCCTCTAAGCTCCCTCCCCTCATTCCCCAACCCCCAACAGGCCCTCGTGTATGTTGTCCCCCTCTCTGCGTACATGTGTTCTCAATATTCAGCTCCCACTTATGAGTGAGAACATGCAGTGTTTGGTTTTCTGTTCCCGTGTTAGTTTGCTGAGGATGATGGCTTCCAGCTTCATCCACGTCCCTGCAAAGGACATGGTCTTATTCCTTTTTATGGCTGTGTAGTATTCCATGGTGTATATGTACCACATTTTCTTTATTCAGTCCATCATTGATGGGCATTTAGGTTGGTTCCACGTCTTTGATGTTGTAAATAGTGTTGCAATAAACATGTGTGCATGTGATTTTCTGTTCCTGTGTTAGTTTGCCAAAGATGATGGCTTTCAGCTTCATCCATGTTCCTGCAGAGGACATGATCTCATTCCTTTTTATGGCTGCATAATATTCCATGGTGTATATGTGCCACATTTTCTTTATCCAGTCTATCACTGATGAACACTTAGGTTGGTTCCATGTCTTTGCTATTGTAAATAGTGCTGCAATAAACATACGTGTGCATGTGTCTTTATAGTAGAATGATTTGTATTCCTTTGGGTATATACCCATTAATGGGATTGCTGGGTCAAATAGTATTTCTGTTTCTAGATCCTTGAGGAATCACCATACTGTCTTCCACAATGGTTGAACTAATTTACATTCCTACCAACAGTGTAAAAGTGATCCTATTTCTCCACAGCCTCTCCAGCATCTATTGTTCCCTGACTTTTTAATAATTGCCATTCTGACTGGCCTGAGATCTCATTGTGGTTTTGATTTGCATTTCTTTGATGATCAGTGATGTTGAGCTTTTTTCCATGTGACTGCATAAGTATCTTCTTTTGAGAAGTGCCTGTTCATATCCTTTGCCCACTTTATTTATTTGTTTATTTATTTATTTTATTTATTTATTTATTTTTTTGAGATGGAGTCTCTGTCTCCCAGGCTGGAGTGCAGTGGCGCAATCTCAGCTCACTGCAACCTCTGCCTCCTGGGTTCAAGCGATTCTTCTGCCTCGGCCTCCCAAGTGGCTGGGATTACAGGTGCCCACCACCATGCCAGGCTAATTTTTTAGTTTTTTGTTTGGTTGTTTGTTTTGTTTTGTTTTGATTTGATATGGAGTCTCACTCTGTCACCAGGCCAGAGTACACTGGCGCAATCTTGGCTTACTGCAACTTCTGCCTCCCAGGTTCAGGTGATTCCCCTGCCTCAGCCTCCCAAGTAGCTGGGACTACTGGCATACGCCACCACCCCGGGCTAATTTCTTTGTATTTTAGTAGAGACGAGGTTTCACAATGTTGACCAGGTTGGTCTCAAATTCCTGACCTCAGGTGATCCACCCAACTCGGCCTCCCAAAGTGCTGGGATTACAGGTGTGAGCCACTGTGCCCGGCCTCCTTTGCCCACTTTTTATTGGGGTTGTTGTTGTTGTTGTTGTTTTTTATTGCAAATATGTTTAAGCTCCTTGTAAATTCTGGATATTAGACCTTTGTCAGATAGGTAGATTGCAAAATTTTTCTCCCATTCTATAGGTTGCGTGTTCAAGCTGATGATAGTTTATTTTGCTGTGTAGAAGCTCTTTAGTTCATTAGATCCCATTTGTCAATTTTGGCTTTTGTTGCAATTGCTTTCAGTGTTTTTGTCATGAAGCCTTTGCCCATGCCTATGTCCTGAATGGTATTGCCTAGGTTTTCTTCTAGGGTTTTTATGGTTTTGGGTTTTACATTTAAGTCTTTAATCCATCTTGAGTTAATTTTTGTTTAAGGTGTAAGGAAGGGATCCAGTATCAGTTTTCTGCATATGGCTAGCCAGTTTTCCCAGCACCATTTACAGAACAGGAGATCCTTTCCCATTGTTTGAGACCAAACAGGCACACATTCCTAAAATACTGGTATAACTAAAGCCTGGGTATAATTTATTACTCTAATTATTCAATAATTTACATATACAGAGCCATCCCAACAAGTTAGAGTAGCGTTACTGACAGCTATCACTTATTGAATGCTTACTAAGTGCTAGGCACTATTCCAGGATATTTCTCACCATAACCCTAGGAGGAAAGTGATGCTATGGATTTACAGTATTTCATGGATTTTAGGGTTCTCTCTAAAATCAGGAGGTGGCTTACAGTCAGTAGTGTTTCACAGTCATTGTCATATTGGCATAATTGCTATTCTCTGCATGCACAACGTAGACTAAAAACCTTTGGATGACCATTCTAATAAGACCAAGAAAGTTCAGCATCGAGACTTGCAGAATGTCCTGGAGGCAGCATCGGGACACATATGAGAAATCCTTCAACATCTACTCCAGAGGATGAAAGTGTGAAGAAAAACATGTACATTGACTCTGAGTTGTAAGTGATTCAGAAGAAAGACTCTGACTATGATCCAATTTTAGGAATAACTTAACGAATATATGCGTGAGTGTTGCATGATAAAAATCTACATCTAAATAAATCTAAAAGAGCTCTTTCAATAACATGAAATTTAAAATTTAAGTATTAATAAAATATTATGTCATAGCTTAATTTGCAAAGGGAAACAATGGACTCTTTTTGTCTCTTTTAAGAATATGCATTATCACAGACAAGACCTGGGCCCAGGCCTTTTTCTAGAGTTGAAAATCAGAAGGAAAATCAACCTGCAAAATAATGAAAATGTTTGCATACATTGAGTCAGAAAAAAATAGAACAAGATATAAATTTGAGTTAAAGGTGGCCTTGGGTGAAATATACAAGCAGCATATTCTTGACTTTTGCTCCCTGCAGTGTCCCTCAAAACACTCTGGCTCACATATGAGCACACTCACCATCATTTCAGCTCTAATGGTGAAAGCAAGGCACACTACACAGCTTGAATGCTCTTTTCTATTTCCTTCTTGCACCTCATAAATATGTTCAAGTGTTCACATTAAATTGTATCCAAGGCAGCTCAACCCAAAAGATAATATTTTCTGCTCTCACAGGGCATTTGCCCTATTTATTCCAGACCACATTCAAGGAAAACATATTTCTCTTAGCATTTTCTTATTTTGCTGGAAGCAGAACGTATGCTAAAGGACACCAAACTTAATTAGCGCATTAACATAATCACATCAAGTGTAGACATAGAACTTGACAATAGGAAATTTAGTAAATCAACGTGAATGTTTTCAGTCCCATACTTTATAATTAGGGGAAATAAAAGGATAGGTTAAATGCTGCTGGATGCATTTACTATGGTTGCTTCTAATTTATGAGGTTGGAATTGTTGACACCAAAGAGTGCTTAAATTTATCTTCATATTTAAATGAGACAAAAGTTTAAGCACACATATTTTTCTATTTAGAGACTTCTTTTTGACCTTCTGTGCTAAATATAGATGCTCTTTTGCTTTCGAAAGCACTTACCAAAGCTATAATGCTATGGTAAGAAGTTTTGCAAATGAAAACAGGCAGCCATTGCAATTTCAAGAGCTCAGAACCCAAAAGACATAAAGTAGGCAAACAACAACAACAAAACCTGATGCAGGTTTTTTGAGACTTGGCCTGTCTTTTATTTTATATTAGACTTTTTTCAGGAATTGGCATGAATTCGTCACCCTCAGCTCCTTCCCCCAACCAGTGAAGGTGGTCTGGAATTATAAGTTATTTTCTTAGCGGAGGCAGAAAATTAGATGTATTGGGTGCTAGTTTTGTGACAATCTATTTGACAAATCAAAGACAGAATACGTGGAGGATAGACACTATAGTAATTGCAGAAACAAGTCTTAGTGTCTCACAAAGCTGCACCTGTGGCTTACTTGCTATGTGCCCCTAAGCGATTTGCTTCACCTAAACCTCAATTTCATCATATGTAAAATATAAATAATGACACCTATTTCATTGCACTATTATGGAAATAATTTCAGGTAATATAGGTAGCACAGTGCCTGGCGCATGGTTAACTGCTCAATAGATGTTAACTGGCCAGAATAAGAATGAGATGCCATTATGGGGTTAGGATGTGAGTGGTTAATTGAAGATGTGCCTGGGAAATGGAGACCAAGTAGCTCCACACAGCCAGTGTCTTGGAAAGACCACAGCTTTTCCTATGTACTTCTCACAGGAAAACTTCAGGACAAACTCATTCCAGGTTTTGTTCTGAACTGCTTGCCTCACTTAATTCCTGGCACCTAATTCTATCTTGCTTTTGGTCTCGGTGGTTACTGCCTGATTATTCCTTAGACTTCTCTTCACTCTTTGAGTCTAGGTTTTTTCCCCCCATCGCTACTGTTACAGGAGGTAGAAAGAAATTATTTAAGCAGATAGTAAGGGCAACAGAGTCCTCGACAGGTTTTTCCCTTTTAATAAAAAGCAACCCCCAAATCACTTCTTTTCTAACAAAGAGCAGCCTGAAAAAATGAGCTGCAGACATAGATAAGCAAGCTGGAAGCTTGCACATGTGCATGCGGGCAGCTGTGCCAATAGGAAAGGGCTACGGAGGGCCAGGCATGTTCAACATGGAGGCTCCATCTTCCCTTTTCTTTGTCACCACGTGTACAGTAAAGAACCAGGCAGCAAGGCACCAGCCAGGCAGCGAACCCATCTGCATAGTAAAAAATCATGGTGGGGCAGCCAGCTTTTATACGCACTATGCAAATAGCACACCTGGTCCAACCAATCTTTCATGCCTTGTGTAAATCAGACACTGCCCCCTCAAGCTCGTCTGTAAAACCTTCTGCATTTCATTGCGGAAGCGGCAACCATTTTGTCTGGGACTCCTCTCTGTAGCAAGAGAGCTCTTCTCTTTCTTTCGGCTATTAAACTTCCACTCTGAACCTCACCCTTTGTGTGTCTGTGTCCTAATTTTCCTTCGCCGTGAGGCAACGAATCTCAGGTATTTACTCCAGACGATGATGCTGCTTCACTATGCTGGTTGAAACTTTCTTTCAATGCTCAATTGATTTTCATTTCTTCTACAAACATCCCTCTCTTTCCAACCTGAAGCCGAACCTTCTCCCTCTGACCTACCATTTCCATAGCTATGTGTGCAACTTGGGTTATTTACCTTAAGATCAGTCCCAACCCAGTGCTTTACACAATGGGAGATGACTCACTTTCCCTGAGAACTTCCCTCACCAGCTGGGTGGGCTGCAGCTGCCTCTTGGTTCCACAAGGCCCAGACCAAGAGCCCTTAGCTGATTGGATTTAGGAAAGACATATTTAGATGCTGTGGGGCAAATGTTTTCTGTGCTTCATCTGGAAAGGCAGAATAGGACAGGTGGAAGAAAAACAAGAATGAAACAGACACAGAGAAACAGAGGTGACGTATGAGGACCGCTCGGATAGCTGTGGGCTTTCTGACTGTGGCTACCTCCCTTGAGAGGTCCTGTCACTTAAGTCTCAAGGCTTCACAAAGCATTCTTGAGTCCATTCCAAATTTTAGTCCTTAAGCCCCTTGAATTGTTCCCCTTTACTTACAACGAAAGAGTTTTTTGAGACAAATACATATTCAACAGAAGTGTTGACTTCATTGTGAAATAAATGACTTTTATAATGAAATCAGATTTGAGTTGTCAGATAGGTGGCCTCCTCTATCTTTGTATCATTACAAGAACTGTTCTTTCTTCCTGCATCACACAAGCTCGTAACTTGTTGGAGTTCTTTCTGCACTGTGGGATTCAATGCATGCCTGCAGACCTCAGCCCACTGAGAATCCTTGGAGGTGGGAGTCCTGTTGATTCACCTCTGCAACCGCAAGGTCTAGCAAGCATTTAAATGCCTATGGCATGTGGAAGTTCATTTTTCTTTCCTGTAAATGCCAAGTGAGCAAGTCTCCACACTCAGGTTTGCAATGATGTGCCTGATTTTGCCCAAATTGGTGTCCATGGAGAGCCTGCTATAGAAGAAAGTGCTATTCTAGAAACAGCCCTGGAAATTAGAAAGGAAGGGCCTAGTTTCCCATTATTCTGTGCTCTTGGACTTGGAGAATTCTCAAGTACTGTCATCCAGGCAAATATTTTGCTAGTGTTCACCAAAGAAAATAAACAACAGCTTGGCAATATTTAATGAACAATTATTGATAATTAAAAAGTTGTCATTATCACTGATGCAGAATAAGAGATCATCATGTAAATGAGAAAAGTACCATATTGGCATTTTTTTGAATGGGGCACAACACAACCTTTCCACCTTTTTCTAGGCCAAATGTTAGCTGAATTTTTAAGTTTGCCAGCATAGTCTAAAATAGGTTCCAAAACAAAAAAAGGTTGACTCTAAACAACATATATCCATTGTGATAGATGCATCACACGTATTATTCATTGGAGGAAATGTTATGCTTGTTAGGTAACATCATGGGGGGAAATCTTGAAAACAAGAGTAACCACTTATTGAGCATCTACTCTTCTCCTGGAACTTTATGTTATTTATGAACATTATAGCTAACACTCCTGATTACTTGGAAAAGTATATTTTATTATTGCCCTCTTGCATTTATGGAAATCAAAGTCTGCCCAAGGCCACACAGTTGGTAAAAGGTTTGGGCTGGAATTCATGTGCATCCTATTTCCAAAGTCTGGTCCTTGACACATTTTAGTACAATGAGCAAATAAGGATATTATTTTGCATAAACTCTTTGGGTTGCTATTTTCCTAAAGGATCTCAGTGGCACAGCCAGAGCTTTTTATTATAAATAGACTAGTAATGTAAATGCTTCACCAAGGCTGGGGTGAGTTGGTGTCAGGCATCCCTTGCACATCACTCTGCTAAAGTAGGCAATAGCAAGTCTCATGCTTCACATGACGAGGTCGGCCAACTCTACCCAGTGCCTTTCCTGTGGGTTGCAACAGTAATATTAATAGATATCACATAAGACCATCCTGAGTCCATCTGGCACGTGTTCCCATTATACTGCCTCAGAACAGAAATTTTAACAGAACAAAAATTCTCTCATAAATCTGCATAAGTATACAATTCTACTGTTGAAGTGTGCCACTATGTTGTTAATAGTTTCTTCAGAAATCATGCCCATCACAGAAAAATACAGGTAGAAGGTGTTCCCTGTCTTCACATATAAGTCAAGTCCAAGGAAAGAATGCCAGGCCACAGGCTTATGGAAGTGGGTCCCAGAAGAGAAATTCACTCTGAATTTAACTTTGAAAAGAAATTCTCATTTCTTCTTTGCATTTTTCAAAAAGGTAACTCTTTTTATTTATTTATTTATTTATTTATTATTTATTTATTTATTTATTTTTGAGATGGAGTCTCACTCTATCTCCAGGCTGGAGTGCAGTGGCTCAATCTCAGCTCACTGCAACCTCCACCTCCTGGGTTCAAGCGATTCTCCTGCCTCAGCCTCCCGAGTAGCTGGGATTACAGGCAAGCACCACTATGTCCAGCTAATTTTTGTATTTTTAGTAGAGACAGGGTTTCACCATGTTGGCCCATGGTCTTGATCTCTTGACATCATGATCTGCCCGCCTCAGCCTCCCAAAGTGCTGGGATTACAGGCGTGAGCCACCGCCCCCAGAGAGAACTCCTGCTTTAATGAGACATGGCAGGACTGTTCCTTTAGGAAGTACTTAGACAAAAAGGAAAGGCTCAGCATGGTCTTGTGTGATATCCATTGATATGAATGCTACAAACCATCGGGAAAACAATAGGCAAAACACTGGGCAAAGCTGGAAATGTTCAATCCTTTAGGCCTCAGTTATACAGAGCACACGGAGCTGGAATTAGCTTTGGAAACCCTGAATTCAAGCCTGGCTCTGATATTTAAAGACTGCTTGTCCTTAGAAAAGTCATTTCATCTCCCTGAGCTTTTATTTTCTTCTCTATACAATGAAGTAAGTCATAGCTGACCGGATTATTTATAACAAGTAAATGATACAATTTAAATGAAAGCTTTAAGCCCCTTCCTAGCTAGGGGCAGGTAGCTAGGGCATTGTAATTATATTTTGCCCAAGTGTTTCTCCTCTAGAAACATGAGTTGTTTATGAGTAGGGAAAGTGACTTATTCACTCCTGTTTTTGCAAAGCACAGAATCCTTGAATAGTTGTGCTCCCTCAGGATAATTGTTCAATGAATGAATGAATCAGTAAATCAGTGGGTGGGTAAATGTTGCAAACTTCACCGTGGTACACGGTGTTGAATAATACGTAGGAATCACTAAGGTCCAGAACAAGTCTTTTTTTTAATTTTTAGTTTTTATAGGTACGTATTAGGTGTATGTATTTATGTGGTACATGAAATATTTTGATACAGACATACAATGTGTAATAATCACATCAGGGTAAATGGAGTATCCTTATCTCAAGCATTTATTCTTTCTTTGTGTTACAAATAATCCAATTATACTCTTTTAGCCATTTTTAAATATACAATAAATCATTGTTGTCACTCTGTGTGCTAGCAAATACCAGGTCTTATTCATTCTTTCTAACTATTTTGGACCCATTAACCATTCCCACTTTCTTCCAACCCCCTGCTCCACCCTTCCCAGCCTCTGGTAACCATTATTCTACTCTCTATCTCCATGAATTCAATTGTTTTGTTTATTTATTTATTTATTTATTGAGACAGAGTCTCACTCTGTCACCCAGGCTGGAGTGCAGTGGCACAATCTCAGCTCACTGCAACCTCCACCTCCCGGGTTTAAGCAATTCTCCTGCCTCTGCCTCCCAAGTACCTGGGATTACAGGCACCCGCCACCACACCCAGCTAATTTTTTTGTATTTTTAGTAGTGAGGGAGTTTCATCATGTTGGCCAGGTGGATTTTGAACTCCTGACCTCAAGTGATCCACCCACCTCAGCCTCCCAAAGTGCTAGGATTACAGATATGAGCGACCGCATCAGGCCCAATTGTTTTAATTTTTAGCTCCCACAAATAAGTAAGAATGTGTGAAGTTTGTCTTTCTGAACCTGGCTTATTTCGCGCAACACAATGATCTCAAGTTCCATCCATGTTGTTGCAAATGGCAGAATATCATTTTTTTTATGGCTGAGTAGGACTCCATGGTGTATATATACCACATTTTCTTTATCCATTAGTCTATTGATGGACACTTAGGTTGCTTACACATCTTAGCTATTGTGAGTAGTGCTGCAATCAACATAAGAGTGCAGATATCACTTCAATATACTGATTTCCTTTTCTTTGGACTTACACCCAGCAGTGGGATTGCTAGATCATATGTACGGTAGCTATATCTTCAATTTTTGGAGGAAACTTCAAACTGTTCTCCGTAAGAGTTGTATTAATTCACATTTCCACCAACAGTGTATGACAGTTCCCTTTCCTCCACATCCTCACCAGCATTTGCTGTTGCCTGTCTTTTGGATAAAAGCCATCTTAACTGGGGTGAGACAGTATCTCATTGTAGTTTTGATTTGCAGTTCTCTGATGATCAATGGTATTGAACACCTTTCCATATACATACTTACCATTTGTATGTCTTCTTTTGAGAAGTGTCTATTCAGATCTTTTGCTCATTTTAAAATTGTATTATTACATTTTTTCCTATAGAGTTTTTTGAACTCCCTATACGTTCTGGTTATTGATACCCAGGTGGGTAGTTTGCAAATATTTTCTTTCATTCTGTGGGTTGTCTCTTCACTTTGTTGATTGTTTTCTTTGCTGTGCAGAAGCTTTTTAACTTAGTATGATCCTATTTGTCCATTTTTGCTTTGGTTGCCTGTGCTTATGGGGTATTACTCAAGAAATCTTTGCCCAGTCCAATGTCCTGGAGAGTTTTCACAATGTTTTCTTGTAGTAGTTTCACAGTTTGAGGTCTTAGATTTAAGACTGTAAACCATTTTGATTTGATTTTTGTATACAGTGAGAGGTAGGGGTTTGGTTTAGTTCTTCTGCACATGGATATTCAGTTTTCCCAGCACCAGTGACTGAAGAAACTGTCCTTTCCCCAATGTATGTTCTTGGCACCTTTGTTGGAAATGAGTTCACAGTAGATGTATGAATTTGTTCCTGGATTATCTATTCTATTCCATTGGTCTGTGTGTCTGTCTTTATCTAGCACAGGTCTTAATCAGCTCCTCCCCAACCTGAGATCACAAAGCCTGCCAATCCTTCGCATAATTCAAGACTTCATCCTGAACCATTTGCTGGGACATCTTGCACTCCACCTCCCACCATCTCTCCAATCCTCTTAACTGTGACACAGTGATACAGTTTTAAATTTTTGTCTCAATTCACAAATTGGACTCAACTATCATTACCACAACCTAGCCCCATGATTCTCAAAATCAAGCAAGCATCAGTATTGCCTGGAGGGCTTGTTAAAACACAGATTTCTGGGTCTTACTCCAAGAGTTTCTGATTCAGCAGGCCTGGAGAGGAGCCTGAGAATCTGCATTTCTAACAAGTTCCTAGATGATGTTGCTGCTGCTGGTCTGGAGACCCCACTTTAAGAACTCTAGTCTAAGCTGTGATCACTACTTCTCTTTTATAGGGAGTCCCCACCCAGGGGCTGTGGGGGGCATATGGCAGTTTCCTCTATGATGCTCTTGGGCACAGCCCCTTCAGAGCACAAGGAGGAGAGAAGGGGTGGGGCTAGGCTGTCCAGTTCACTTCTCAAGTTGGATCTCTTAGATCATTGGGATTTCAAGCCACTGGAGCCTAGGAGTTTGGCAGCCAGTGGTGTGCTAGTAAATTTTAACAACTGGCCATTGAGAGCTTCAAGGGGTGTGTAGGCACCCAGATTTGTAGCATTTATCAATTTCTGTAGTATGAATACAATGTAGCCAATTTCCAGCAACCAACCTAATGTCAAGTGGCTCACAAAAATCCTGAAAATATAACAATGGGCTCTCATGAGCCAGTATGAATACGAATAGATTCTAGAACACCACTACTTGGCCACCAGCCTGCTAGATTTCTTATATTCGTCCTACTAGCCCTGTTCTCCTGGGTAGCTCCTTCTTCCTTTTATTCTTTGTCCCTCTCTTACAGATGTCTTGAAATTGCCTGACTCAGACACTTCACCATTCTGTTCTGTGCCATCACATCTGTCCCCTGACCCACTGCTCTACAGAGACTCCTTCCTTCAGATTTTATTGCTTGGTCTGGCCTGGGCCGGACCTTCTTGGCCTCAGTTTGCTGGTTGCTTCTTCATACAGTCGTTGCTCTGCTCTGATTCCTTCATAATCTTGATGGCTTCCCTGCTTTTCCTCCCCTGCCCAGCCCCCCTTCATGGGCACACATCCTTCCAACATGTGTGAGAAGTTGGCATGGTAAAAAATGGGTAAAATCAGAATGAACTCTTTCCACGTTTTATTCAGGAATGGTATTTCACAGGTTCTCTCTCTTATTGTTTCCAGATGCAAAGGGAGATATCGATCCATGGAAGATGGTTGCTGTTGGAAAATGCCAAGAAGTTTGCACAAGAAATGGAAGCAGAGTTAACCAATGTATCAGGAAGCTTATTTCAAACTGCTGTGCTGGTCTATTAAGACATGCCTAATACCCAAACCTGAGGGGCAAAAGAGGAGAGAATGAAGTTTATGCTTCTGTGTCATAGAGAAAAGCTGCCAAAATGTGAATAAGCTTTTTGAGTTAGAACTTAATAAAAATGCCTTTGCTACCGGTTTCCATGGTTGTCCAGTGAAAAGGGTGAATACATTTATAGGAAACACAAAAGGTGGTTTCAGAGCTTGGACAGGATGGAAGACGTATTTCTTCTACTATTTGCTCCTGTGAGTTTAGTGCCACAGACCTGCTCAGGCGTCTGGGAGATGCCGGTGGGAGTATTTTTCTTCCAAATGCTGAGTAGGTTTGAATTTCTTCCTAAACAGGCAATAAAGACCTTGAGGAAGGAAATAGATCCTGAGGAAGACCCAGCTCCTCACTAATGAACTTACCTGCTTTTCTTGGGACAACTTGCCTTAAAGTAGATAGTGCTCTCATGGCCTTCTGGATCTTAGAAAATGCTTCTCCTTCTAGGGGATTTTGGCCATGGAGACCATCCCACAGCTCTTTTCCCTTCTCCTCTTGGCTGCCATCCCAGTAAACAGGTCCTTCCCAGAACCCACAGAGAAGAAAGGTGTTGGAGAAGTAGTAAAGATCGTTGGCGGGCTAGGTGGCAATGTTAAGTCCTGAAAAACGCTGTGGGTTGGGGAGTTTCTTAGAACACTTGTGTTGCTACAAAGGAGTACTTGAGGCTGGGTAATTTATAAAGAAAGAGGTTACTTTGGCTTGCAGCTCTGCAGGCTGTACAAGAAACAAGGCACCTGCGTTTGCTTCTGGTGATGGCTTCAGGCTGCTTCCACTCACGGTGGAAGAGGAAGGGGCACCAGTATGTGCAAATCACAACAAGGTGAGAGAGAAGGCAGGTGGGGAGATGCCAGGCTCTCTTTTAACAATCAGCTCTCGTGGGAACTAATAGAGTGAAACTCACTTATTGCTATGAGGATGGCACTGAGCCATTCATGAGGGGGTCCACCCTCATGGCCCTAACACCTCCCTTCAGGCCTCACCTCCAACATGGGAGTCCCATCTGTGCCCTTACTGTTTTGGAGTCGGCATCTCAAATAGTCACTGCTCTGCTCCAACTGATGTCTCCAATGACTTGACAGGGACAACCTTTATCTTCTTCCACTTGCTTCATTCATGAACCATGTCTTCTTGTCCTGAAAGAACCAAAGGATTTCAATTTTCTTAACCTGAGCCTCAGTTTCCTCATCTATAAAATGAGCATAATAGGAGCACGTACCTCAGTTTAAGAGGACTAAGTAGTTTATATGTGAATGCATATTAACTGAACTCATTTCATATTTCCAACCACCTACACAACATCTTTGTGTGTAACAGAATCTTAAGTTTATTGGGCCAGAACAGAAACCTTGATTCTCCACTTCCCAAACCTGCTCTTCCCTGATGGTTCCTCTTACTGGTTAGTGGCACTGTCATTCACCCAGCTACTCTGGCCAAAACCTTTGCCTCTTCTCTTTTGCTCACAACCCACATCCAATCCCACAGGAAACTGGACCTTTTCTCACCTCTCCAACCACAACCCTAGTCCAAGCCAGCAACTGGTCACCTGGATTGTGCACTGGGCCCTTCCACTTTCCCTGCATCCACCCTTAATCCCTTTACTGCTGCCAGAGAGACACTTTGAAATTACAAGCCAGCCCATGAGCCTCTACTTCCAGTCTTCTAGTGGTCTCCCACCACATTTACAGTAGAATCCACTGTCCTTACCAAGGCCAAAATGTCCCACCTATCTGGCCCCTGGCTGTCTCTCCAGCCTCATCTCCCTCCTGTTTCACCATTGCTTTCTCTGCCTTAGCCACGCTGACCTGACTGTCCTCCAGCTCAGGGGACACCTTGCTGTCTCCACAACCTTGCGCTCCCTGAGCTGGAGGACCTGCTGCAACCCTCATTCTCCTGATATCTGCATACTTCACCCATCTCATTTCTGGTACATCTCTGACACCCTGGACACTTCACCTTAAAATGGTACCACTGGACCCCCTCTGCCATGTTACACTGCTTTAGCTTTCTCATACTTGCTTATTGCTCCTGAAACAGCATTTGTAAATTGTCTCTGGCACCAGACTGTAAGGGCGGTAAGGACAGGGTTTTGAGTGTCTTGTTCTCTGCTCTGTTCTCAACTCCTAGATGCATCTCTAACATGCAGTAGGTCCTTAGTAAGTATTTATAGAATGCATGAACGAACCAGTAAGAATAGTGCCTGGCGCATGATTAAGTGTTGAATAAGTGTTAGTAACTATTACAGGCATTACTCACACTGCCGAGCTACTAAGCAAGGTTTTCCCGGGGGTAGGGAACTCCTCATCTCATGGTTTAAATGGAACCTCACTTTATGGAGCTAGTACCATAAGAGGAACTTTAACAACCATTACTTTATTTCATCCACACATCAGCCTTATGAATAAATGTTACTGCTCCCACATTGGCACATGAGAAAAAGAAGGATCAAAATGTCAAATGACCTCCTACTCCATCCAGGATCACGTATACGGTTTGGGTCTGTGTCCCCACCACAATCTCATCTCAAATTGTAATCCCCACGTGTCTTGGGAGGGACCCTGATGGGAGATGATTGGATCATGGGGGCAGTTTTCCCCATACTGTTCTCACAATAGTGAGGGAGTTCTCATGAGATCTGATGGTTTAAAAGTGGCAGTTTCTCCTGCTCTTTCTTTCTCATGTCCCCTTGTGAAAAAGGTGCCTTGCTTCACCTTCTGCCATGATTGTAAGTTTCCTGAGGCCTCCCTAACCATGCAGAACTGTGGGCCAATTACACCTCTTTTGTGTATAAATTACCCAGTTTCAGGTAGTATCTTTGCAGCAGTGTGAGAACGGACTAATATATTCACAAAGCTGGAGGAGGGAGGGCTGTGAGTTAAACCCATCAGTCCCAAATCCATTTCTCTTTCAACCACACCCAACATTGGTTCCAGGAACCCCAGGCATGGAGCTCTCCTTCCTCAGGATGCCCATAACACCTGCTTTTCGTATTTGATGAATCTCGCCTTGCACTGTCATCAGGGGTCTCTCCCTCCACTCTATGAGTTCCTTGAGAGCTGAGACCAAATCTTATTCCCAGAGCACAAGGCTGGGAATACAGCAGGAGCTCAGAAACATCTTGACTTGGGCTAGTGTGAGGAGTGGGAGAAAAAAGGGGAGGATTGTGGGTCTCTTGCCTCTTAAAAAAGTATCTACTGCAGCTTGTGCTGAATGTGAGTGTTCTGAATCCGCAGTATGATCAGGGAGGGAACTCAGAGAGAAAGAAGAGCTGGAGTGATCTATGTGAGGGTTCCCCATTCAGTGTCATCTGGAGCAAATAGTCTTCCCCAGAGTTTACAAGCATATGGAAGCCCAGGGGAAACAAGAAGCCAAGGTAGCCAAATTTCACCTACCTGCTATGACAGCCCCCTGGAATGAGTCTTCTCCTCATTTAATAAATTAGGAGGGCTGGATATGCCCTAAAATAATGGTTCTATAACTGCAGAGAAGCTGACTGTAACTCTGCCACCTGTTAGAAACAGGATGTCTCTGTCCTGAAACAGAAGACTGAAAATTAGCCCAAGCTATATATAAACTGGGAGGGTGGTGGCGGGGTGGGGAATTAGGAACATCTTGTTTTGACATTCAGCAATATTTTCAAGGCTCTCTAAAGAACCTTGGAAGAAAAGAATGTAAAAGAGTCCAGGACCTAAAGGGAAATAAGGACCTGATTTTCAATAGCATTTTGACCTGAAAATGAAATAAAAGCCTATATTGTGATGACTTGAGTAGCTTGCTGTCCTACAGCTGTCTTTGCACAATTGAAGTAGTTTCATTTCTGTGAGTACCTTCTGTCACTCACTAGATTCTGGAATTAATCCTCTGCCTGCTAAAAGCAGAAACAGCTACGGATCTAACACTTCCTAGGAAGAAGTCTTTAGCAGAAGCAGTGGTGTTCAGTGTGGAGGCATTTTAACACAGGGTTCCGGAAGATTCATTTGCATCCTGCACTGACCCAATGCAGAGTCTGTAATGGTCACAGTGGTTGAATTACCACCATCTATTTCTTACCAAATAATCAGCCTAAGCCAGTCCCCTCCCCCACTAAGGTGACATTGGCAATATCTAGCAATGTTTTTAGTTGTCATATCTGGGGAGGTGCTACTGGTGTCTCATGGGTAGAAGCCAGGGATGATGTTTAACATCCTACAATGCACAGGAAAGCACTCCAACAAAGACTTACCTGCTCCAAAACATTAAGAGCGCCGATGTTGAGAAACTTGGTGGTCTATGGGGTTTGATTTGCCAATGTCTGCCTTAAGAATGAGTATAAGACTTCATCCCAGCAAATAGTCTTGAAGCAAAGTCTGTTGGAAGCTATTTGAGAAAAGTTCTCTCATTCTTAAGAAGAAGAATCAGAAGAAACTGTCTCTTTTCTTTTGGTTGTTGTAGTGTTTGAATGTGACTTCTGGACATGTTGTAGCCACTTTGAGACTCTGAAGGGGACAATTTTGAGAGCAATCCAGCCATATCCAGTAAAGCTGGAAATGTGCATAACTTGCAACCAGCAATTCCACCCATAGACATATGCCCTGGAGAAGTCTTTACACAAGTGCACCAGAGGACAAGTACACAAGTGTTCCTGGCAACATTGTAATACTGAAAACTCACCAATATCTGTTTGTGAATAGGCAAATGGATAATTAAATTGTTACATAACTATTAAAAATAAATATTTAGCAGTGACAGTAAATAAATTATGCCTGTGGATGCATGTCACAAATATAAAGTTAAGTGAAAAGTACAAATTGAATTTTTCTCCCCTGGGCACATCTTTGCTGCAAAGGCCCTGGTGGCCGAGACCAAGGCTGGCTGTTTACTGTGAGGCCATCCTTGCAGGTGGGGCAGAGAGGAGGAAATTTTATTGTAAGACCTGGGACAAAGTTGGCTTCTGGAACTCCCACAGATGATAGATTTTTCTGGCAAGGGGCATGCAAGGCAAGGCTTCTTTGATGTGTAACTGAGAGCCTCAGAGGATGTAAGGTTAAATAATGATCTCATCAGTGTAACAGGAGCCGGAGAGTATTAATCAGTGGTCCAATTCAAAATAAAGCCACACTCTGCTATAAGCAAAGTAATGAAGGCTTATTGTGACCTGGGGTTCCTTAATGACACAGATTTGATTCCCACTTAATGGGCAACTGAATAATGCAGCTAATAGCCCAGACCAGTGGGGAAGGCAGACCAGAGGGATATAGTAGGCTGCCTGGGATGAGGCATCTAAAGACTCTTATCACATACCACATCATCAGACCTTGAATTTGCTATTAAACAGCAAAAAAGCAAATATGCCACTCACAGAAGACCTGTCCAAACTTCAGGGCATCTACTAAAATTACATTTATCTCTCTTTGATATACCAATTACTCAACTCAAAACCATTTATTGCAGAAATTACTCTACATATTAAATTGATGACTTGACATCCAGATAAGATCTGTCTCCTCTCTCTTCTCCTGGGCCAAGGTGTTGCTCTGAGTTTGTCTTTGCCTCTGAAGTCAACTATTTGGCTCTCCTGGTAGACCTGCTCCTAGGCTCTGTGTTCATGATGCAGCTGAGACTAGGGAAGCTTCAGGAGATCATGATTTTGAAGTAGCTATGCTGTCCAGGGTATATACCCAGGGTTTGTCGTCTTACACCAGGAAAATTTAGGACACAGACACACATGAGAAGTTTAGTAGTGGAGGTTTAATAGGCAGAAGAAAAGAGAAAGAAAAACAGCTGTCTACTGAGGGAGAAGGGTCTTCTGAGCAGGAAAGACCAGCCAGTGGCAGATGTGCTGGATTTTATAGTCAGGCTAGAGGAGGTGTTCGATTTACATAGGGCTCACAGATCGGATATGAGGTTTACATCACACATGGGGAAGGCTGACTGGCCCATCCTAATCTTATTATGCAAATGAACTTTCCCCTTGGCTGGCACCATCTTGTCTGCTCCTTACTGTATACGTGGCTGACAAAGAGAAGGGAAGATGGAGCTGCCATCTTGAACATGATTGGAATAACTGCTGGTGTCTATGTCTATGTCTACAGCTCATTTTACAGGTTGCTGTTTGTTGGAAAGGAAAATAATTTGGAGCTGCTTTTCATTAAAAGGAAAACCTTACTGAGGACTTTCATACTCTCACCATCTGCCTAAGTGATTTCTTCTTAATTTCTGTATCATTCCCCCCTCTGGAGTGGTAAACCTCACTGCTGTTAGAGGGTGTTGGATGATGACTCTTTCTGGCCACTTCCTGCTGAAAATGGGCATTGTGTGGGGAACAGCAGCTAGGTTTCCTCCTGGGGTCAATCTAAGGGTCCTTGGAAGAAAAGTGTGTCCATGCGTGGTTCTGTCTGCAGCACCATTTGGAGTTTGATTGCTGTCAGCCATTCCGATAGGTTATAACACGGGTTTGCCTCCACCAGATGCTGCTGAAACGTTAATATAAAAGTTTCATTCTTTTTCAGATAAGAGGCATTGGATTTGGATGCCTAGAGTAACGTTAGGGTTAACCTTAGCTAAATCTTTCCTGCAATCATTAATCCCTTCATGATTTCCACAGACCATCTAAGACATGCTTAAACTTTCCGACTTGTCTTAACCTTCTTTTTAAACAACCAACTATTCTCTTTAGGACAAGTATTTACCATGCGAGATCCTTTCTTATATAAATCTCTTCCCTTTACAACCTTCAATGCATAGCCAGGTGTGACATGTTACCAAACCCAATAAGAAATTCTAGCAGACTCAATGATAGTAAAACTTTCACGCTTCCTTTTTCTTGGTAACTATTATCCCTGCTATAAGGATTAATAATTAAGCTAAATACTACAGCAATGGTAACTCTGTCCAACATTTCAGTTAGAAGGTGCTACTGTGTATAGCTCTACTGCAAATAGTAGAGTGAGTATAGCAGTTTCTACAAGGGTGATGTAGTAGATTATTTCCATCTAAATTTTTCATGAAACATGTCAAATGATCCTGTTTACCTCTTCTCTGGATGTTTTAGGGACCCTCTGATCCACTTAGAAGGCCAGGCATCAGGAAAGACAATTTTGAAACTTGAAGTTTGATTTTGGGAAGCCTATTAAATGTTAGAGTTTTAAAACACTTGAGGTTATGAAGTAGAATTCCAGATTGCCATAAATTATTTTGCCAAAATAATAACTCAAAAGGCAAAAACCTTTCATTACCCTTTACTATTACATGAAAATCCTGTTTAAAGCCAAATTTTACTCTTGCATTAGTTTATTAATGTTAACCCCAATTTATTTAAATGAAAGCTTATAGATGGTACCATCAAATCTTAACCAATTCCGGGCGCGGTGGCTCAAGCCTGTAATCCCAGCACTTTGGGAGGCCGAGACGGGCGGATCACGAGGTCAGGAGATCGAGACCATCCTGGCTAACACCGTGAAACCCCGTCTCTACTAAAAAATACAAAAAAACTAGCCGGGCGAGGTGGCGGGCGCCTGTAGTCCCAGCTACTCGGGAGGCTGAGGCAGGAGAATGGCGTAAACCCGGGAGGCGGAGCTTGCAGTGAGCTGAGATCCGGCCACTGCACTCCAGCCTGGGTGACAGAGCGAAACTCCGTCTCAAAAAAAAAAAAAAAAAAAAAAAAAAAAAAAAAAAAAAAAAAAAAAAAAAAAAATCTTAACCAATTAAACCATGAGATGAAACCTTTACAAACTTTTAACCCCTTTTGCTAAATGGCAAGTTAGCATCTTAAGACAACCTTGCTGTGCTTTTATTTCAATGCTCAATTTATGAAAAGACCATATAATACCCTTTTGAATTTAGTTAATGCTTAAACATTTTTTGTAAGATTTTTACAATCATTTTATAACTTGCTTAAACCTCTAGCTTTATCTTATCAAATTTAAGATAATCCCTCATTCCTGGGCAGAATTTACATGTCCATGCTTTCTTATAATCTTCTACTGAAACCGCATTTCACTGTTTTTATATACCTTGCATGTAAAATGGTTTAGTGGTCTCAAATACATGTTGCACTGTTAACTCTTAGCAACTTTTGGTGAAAAACCTGGTTAGTAAGCAATTTTAATTATGTACCAGGTGTGGAGCCTAGGATTGAGACAGAGTGCAGATAAGGTCTGACTCTGTCCACATCTAACTCCATGTGTCCCAGGTCTTACCTATCAGTATAGTAGGCAGTTTACAACATTGAAACATTTAGCAAACCTAGTATCTGACTTGTATGATTTAGATCACCTATTTGCATTTTGACAACATTTGCATTTTACCAATAATCCTTAAGACTACTTTTATTTCTTAAAGACTAAAGTCATGTGAACTAAAAAAATTTAAGTGTTTATTTTTCATTAAGCCAATCAATTAGAGCTCTTTTTATAGGCATTACACACAACATATATATAGTAATAAAGACAGAAGATTTAGCACTTATAAGTTTTTTCATTTGCCAGTTTCTTAATTAGATTACTGGATTCAGGGTGGAGCCCTTGGAGGAACAGGGCCAGGATAGCATGTATTTTTAGGGCCTAATGAGCCGACACAGCTGAAGGCAAACAGAGATCCCAAAATTAAAGGTGCCATTTTTTACTGGATTCTGGATCCCCAAAAGGAAGGAAATACTATAGGTGTCCCAAAGACAGGACAGTGCTTCTACCATGCATTTCATTGTAAGGCAACCCAAAGCCAAATCAGCCCATTTTGCAATTAGCCCATCCCCCATGGGAGTCTCATCTCTTAAATGGGGGGTGGGGATTTTCCATATCTTCCAGGTGGCTAAGAGCATGTTTCTCTGATTCAAATGTGCAAAGAGTTAAGTATCCCTCCATAACTACTATTAGCCATCCCTTAAAGTATATTTCCTACCTAGTTATTACACACCAAAGCTCTCTCATAATGTTAAGTAATTTGATACCTCCAAAACTCAAAACTGTCAGATAATAAAATGCACAACAAAACAGAGCCTTTTTGATTTTGAGAGGAAACTATTTGCTTTTTATTCCTGGGGTTTCATGAGGAAAAGAGAGGGTATTTTTCCCAAAATGGGGTCTGTGGCACCTCCTCTGCTTTGCCCAAGGAGTCACAGTCTACCAGAAGTTATCTTAGGGTCTCTCATGTGTGCTTTAAGGGTGGCAAGACAGGCCGGGTGTGGTGGCTCACGCCTGTAATTCCAACACTTTGGGAGGCCAAGGTGGGTGGATCACAAGGTCAGGAGATCAAGACCATCCTGGCCAATATGGTGAAACCCCATCTCTACTGAAAATACAAAATAATTAGCTGGGCGTAGTGGTGCATGCCTGTAATCCCAGCTACTTGGGAGGCTGAGGCAAGAGAATCGCTTGAACCTGGGAGGTGGAGGTTGCAGTGAGCCCAGATCACATCACTGCACTCCAGCCTGGGTGACAGAGCTAGACTGTGTGTCAAAAAAAAAAAAAAAAAAAAAAAAAAAAGTGGCAAGACAAAAAAAAATGGAGAAAAAATAATTCAGTGGACTGAGAAGAAAAAAATCCCTTTTTCAGAAAAACAAAATCCAGGAAGAGAAAAAAACATAAAGGCCTTTTCAATATACCTGTGACTTGGATATCCACTTTTAATTAAGCTCATTGCTCTTTAAGAAAATTATTTTAAATTCCTTGTTACTGGACTTTAGCCATGCCAAGCAGTTAAGATTTTTCGTTTTTGAACTTTACAAAAAGTAATCTCACAGGTGAAACCAACAAGTCTTAATGAAGTTATGACTTAACCACAAGCGTACAAGGTATTTTTAAAAGGGTGATAAGCAGTTTTTAAAACTGCCATTGCAAAATTGTGACTGAGAAAGTGAAAGAGATCCAACCCAAACAACTCCATTTTGTTTCCAGTCCCCAGGCTGTCCTTGCCCATCCCTGGGCCTAGGGCAAACCAACGTTGGGAGGAGCCTGGTTTATAGTTTACAGTCTAAAACAAAGATGATCACAGCCCTTTTCTAAAATTTACTTCCCACTTGCCAGCAGACCAGACCAAGAAAATAGCCACAAGATTAGATACCGTGGATTAGGAGTCATAAAGCTGGAAACTACAAGATTTTGACCTTTCCTAAAGTGCTCTCAAGATCAGTGCTTAACATATTTTGTAAATCCTGCCCTTCACGGATCAACTGGAACCACCCAGATCAATAAATTGGCTTATCTGACTTTGTGGTCCCCACCCAAGAACTGACTTAGTAAAAGACAGCCACCATTTTAAAATGGCAGAGACTGAAACAAAGTATTGCTATGTGGTTACAGATCATGTTCCCAAGAACATGAGACAAGATGGAGGCCTGCAGTCAAGTTGGTGACTGACCATTTTGTTGGGCTGGATTGAACAGCAGGTTTATGGGGTCCTGGGTCTGCACCCTTACCTATGGTACCCTTTCTTTTGACAGAACCATACAGAAAGAACACAAAAAGCACATCATATTGGCTACAGCTTAAGACAAACCTCACAAATCCCTTTTCATTAATTAAAACTGTACAGACAATATAAACAATAATCCTTATTATTCCTTTTACCAGTTTGCAAAGGGAGAAGGAAGCCAAAAGCCCAATTGGTAAGAAATTTTTACACTTTTGCCAGCATGTCAGCCTTCTGAGTTCCCTTCCCCATAGCTTAACTCTAAGCCAAGCATTTTAAGGTTTGGAAAATTAACTTTCCCAGGTTGGAAGAAAATTACAAAAGAAGATACGGGAGCCATTTTAAACCATGAAAGAAGGAAAAACACCATAGAAAAGTCTGGGGATTCCAATTAGGGTTGTCAAGAGGTAAAGCCTCTCTTCCTGTTGGAAATGGAGTTTCCCCTGTTTCTTTGCCTTTCCCTATTTTCTCTTTTCCTTTTTGGCATGCTATAGGAGATATATTGCTCATCTCTGAAATTCTCTGCTGCCTGCAGAGCTGTCTGTTTTTCAGCTGCAGTTAGGGTTTGACTTAGTAGCAGCATAACATCCCTTCATGAGAGATCAAATACCTGAGTTAAATTTTGCAAGGCTTCTCTATACCTATCAGGGTCATCAGAAAGTTGGCCTAAGTCTTTTTTATTTGCCTAAGGTCCTGCAATTAGAAAGGACCTTGAAGGGGCCCCAAATAAGGGGGATCCTCAGATGGTTCCCCTGGAAGTTGCTTCTCTAATTTTGGGAAATTATTCTCTTTGGGCCTGCCTGATATGATTACTAAAGAGCTGGGTTGGTTTTGTAATGCCTGCAAAAGGTCTGAAAAGAAGGCCATGCCCTTGTGCAAAAGAAAATGAGATGCTTTTTTTTTTTTAAAGGTCTCAGGGTGAAAGGAGTCCCACTGCTTCAGAATGCACTCCAGGGGAATGCAAGCTAAAGATGGTACCCATCTAGAAAGAGAAACAAGAAAAAGGGATCCCTTTAGTCTCCTTCCTTTCCCTGTGACCCAGGGTGGAGAAGAAGACAGTAGGAGTGCCCCTCTGCTGTTTTCCTTCTGTGGTTCCTGAGTCCCAGCACCTTGTTGAACATGCCATCCATGGTTGCAGGCTTGACCCCCAGCCATGGAAGCAGAGGAACTAAGCAACTGGGATTTGTCAGACTCACCCATGCAATTCCAGTCCTCTGCCTGTGATTTCCCTTTGACTTCCCAGACTTCTGTGATCTGCCTGGATCCCTGAAAGTGGATCTCAGGTGAGACTACATCACAGTTGCACTTGAGGTACTGTTGCATTTCCCTCTTTAATGGAGGAAGTATGCTGGTTTGAGCTCTATATCATGCTATTATGGTTCATGCTAAAGCATGTACCCTTAGAGAATGGTTCGAGTTAATGTCTGAACCTAAAATCCCCTTGCTAATTACCATTCTAATTGGAGGCAGAATAGGTGCCTTAAAAGGACATAGGAACCAAATGGCCATTTTCCTGCTGATGAGACAGTATTGAGACTAAAATTTGGTTTTGGTAGACATTTTACTCCTAGTGGTTGAAGGCAGAATTTTCCTGTTCTGCAGGAAATTTCTAGGAGCAGCATAAAGCCTAGTCTCTAGCAGAGGGGCACAAAAAGGGAGAATTGGGAAGCTAGTGTGTTTCCATAAAGAACTGACAATGTGCCTCATGGAGAGGGTCCCTATTCAACTAGATAGCTCTGTTGGCCTTGAAATGCCATGTGCTCTCCAGACCAAGGGCAGAGAGTGATGCTCACTGTGGTGGGAGGGGGGAGCCCGCTGTTCCCAGAAAATCACAAAGACTCCTTCCCTTGAGCTATAGCCCCATTTACTATGACATTCCCTGATCTTGCCAAACAAGATTACTTCCTTGGACATCCTACACATTGCATACACAGAGAAGACAGGATATATGGTGGTCACAGACAGGGAAGGAGGAAATTACGACAGGAAAGTTGGAGATCCTGTTGCCGACATCCCATCGGGCAGTCAAAGGCTGGGGTCATTCCAGAAGCCATTGGATAACACCAGGGGGTAGCTCCAGCCAGAAATCCTCAGTTGCTCCAAAACCTCTTCCCGTCCCATGTGATAGCTAAATCCTCCATGAAAGGAAGCTGGTTCAAACATGGCCAACATGCCCAGCAACCTGTGGTTGCTGGGGGATTCTCCATGTTCTCCCCAGTAAGCCCCACATCTAAGTTTTTAAGAGAAGCAGCTACACTAACCATGTTTTTAATTGGCCAATGAATGCCTGTTATTGATTTGATTTGGTCCTAAAATGGAGGCTGAAGGCCCAAAATGAAAGAACAGAGTTGGAGTCCGCTCCTCTACTCACCTTTTTGATGAATGCTGTACCTTGCTATCCCAGACAAGGTCCCCAGTATGAAGCTATGTTGTCTGGGGTACATACCCAGGGTTCATCGGTCTTGTGCCAGGAAAATTTAGGACATGGACACACACAAGAAGTTTAGGAGTGGAGGTTTAACAGGCAGAAGAAAAGAGAAAGAAAAACAGCTTTCTATTGAGAGAGAAGAGTCCTCTGAGCGGAAAAGACTGGCCAGTGGCAGATGCACTGGATTTTATAGTCAGGCTTGAGGAGGTGCCTGATTTACATAAGGCTCAAAGATCGATTCGATCAGGTATGATGTTTACATAGCACATGGGGAAGGTTGGCTGGCCCATCATAACCTAATTATGCAAATGAACTTTCCCCTTGGCCAGTGCCATCTTGTCTGCTCCTTACTGTACACGTGGCTGACAAAGAGAAGGGAAGATGGAGCCGCCATCTTGAACATGATTGGCACAACTGCCAGCATCTATATCTGCAGGTCGATTTTACAGGCTGCTCTTTGTTAGAAAGGAAAATAATTTGGGGCTGCTTTTCATTAAAAGGAAAATCTTACCAAGGACTTCTGTGCCCTCACTATCCTCTGAAGTAATTTCTTCTTAATTCCTGTATCAGTTTGAATGGAGATATTTTTACAGCAGGAGCTTGATCACTCGCATTCTACTGGTTGCTCTGTGGAGTTCTAAGAGACATAAGGTGAGATCTTTTTTCTCCTTGAGCACCACGCCTGCCTCTGCATTCTGGCAGCTCTTTTTCCTGCCTCTGCAGCTGCTGTGTTTCCTCATCCAACTGCCCCTGGAGCATTTGAGATATTCTTTGCTTTGTTTCATTTCTGCCACTATAACAACCATTTGGAGATGCTGGCCCATTGGGTCTTTCTTTTTGGGCCTCTACGACTCTGAAGGAGGCTGCCACTTCTATAGCATCTCCAGTAGAAGACATGGCAGCTGAATCCATCCCTCCAGCTGTGCTCTGCAGGCTTTGCTGCAGCTGCCCAGAAGGGCAACTCATGGCAGCAGGCCATGCAGCAGAAAAAAGCCATGCTTGCAGCTGACTGGTTACTCTGGGTCACCACAAGGGGCCTCTACTTTCCCTCCTGCACCTGCCCAACAGGTTTAAGTGTGCAGGCATTAGGCTACTCCTCAAGAGGCTTCAGCGGGGCTGGCCAGGGACTTGGTATGGTCCGTATTGGGAGGAGGACCAATATTCTGGCTTGAAAGCCCAGCTTCAAAGACTTGAAAAGTGGCCGGGCATAGTGGCTCACGCCTGTAATCCCAGCACTTTGGGAGGCCGAGGCGGGCGGATTGCCTGAGCTCAGGAGTTTGCGACCAGCCTGGGCAACATGGTGAAACCCTGTCTACTGAAAATACAAAAAATTAGCCGGGCATGGTGGTGTGCACCTGTAGTCCCAGCTACTTGGGAGGCTGAGGCAGGAGAATTGCTTGAACCTGGGAGGCAGAGGTCGCAGTGAGCGGAGATCGTGCCACTGCACTCCAGCCTGGGCGACAGAGTGAGATTCCGTCTCTAAATAAACAAATAAGTAAATAAGACTTGGAGGGTGTATTTGGTGGGTAAAAACTCAGTGTTTGTTTCCCATTCAACTGCTGCCCCCTTTAGGGTGCCGACTTTCCTGAAATATGCACACCCAATCCATTGTTCCACTGTTTCTTTGGGGCCAGTCAGATGGCTCATAGCTGGGAGGTGTTGGATCTAAGCTGGAAGATCACTCAGCCACCTGCTGGCTCTTGCTTGACCTGTTGTTGTTGTTGTTGTTGTCGTCGTCGTCATTGTTGTTTTAATTTATTTCTTATTTCTATAGGTTTTGCTCCCACTTATGAGTGAGAACATACGATGTTTGGTTTTCCGTTGCTGAGTTACTTCACTTAGTCTCTAATTCCATTGAGGTTGGTCCTGTTGTTTTAGCAGGTCCAGGCTCAGTTGGGCTTTCCCCTTCTGCCAGGACTGACTCCCATGAGGTTGCTGGGCCCCTACATTGCTACTTAGAAACTGAAGACTTTGTGCTCATTGTCCCCAGGTCCTTTCTAGCCAGGCATTCAATTATTCTATGAAATACGATCCGATTCTTTCTCCCAGCTGGTAGCTCAGCATCTCCTACCTTGAAATATTGGTGCCCAGGTAGAAGGTTGGTCAAAGAGGATCAAATTCCCCTTCCTAGTCTACTGTATCCAACAGGATTAAACACAGCCATATCTCACTACCAGAAGTTTTTCATGTGGAGACAATGTTAATACCTTGTATTTGTATATTTTGGTAAAGTTTGAATACTTTAAATCTTTTATATTGCAGTGTGGTTTGGTAGAATGATGACTTGGGGTTTTTCTAACATCTAATATGAGTTTTCTTCTTTGGAAACATATAAGTTTTCTCAATAAATTTTTAGTGTAAAATAAAGGGACTATCTACATTTTTAAAGGGGGCAGCCATTTCTCCTGTAAGGAATTACACTTAAAGAATCAGAAGGAGACTCATCAGTTTATTATAGCTTGACCGAGATGTCCTGATTCAGAATTTCCTGCTTTCCCTCTGCATAGTGTAAGTGTTCACATCTAAACCTGAGAAGTACAAAGTGTCTTTTAGTGTATTCTCTCATCAAATATGTTTAATAAACAGCATCCTCTTCAAGCAGAGGGCAAATACATGATGAGTTTATTTAAGAACTTGCCAGAGAACAAGTTCAGTGTAGAGAAAACTCAGACAGAAGGAAAGTGTGTTGTGCTCGCATGCGTGTGTGTGTGTGCACGTGTGTGCTGTGTTTATGCTGTGGACTACAGCACCTGCTGCAACAAATCTTTTCTTCTGCAGATCCTCTGGGGCTCTGCATCCTAATTCCACCTCACTCCCAGAATCCCGTGTTTATGGTTTGATTTATAAAATTGCTCAAACACTGAGTGAGTTTAGTTTCCATATCCAGTACAGCAATAATGGTGAAGGTAGTGTTTCCCATTGATATCCTAGTTACATTCCCAGATGATATCCACAATTCCAAAACTTTAACTGAAATATGTATAAATATACACATATATAATTTATACAAATATGTGTACACACATATACATATATATATACACACACACACCTCCACAGAAATGGTTTTTGTTTTCAATTTTTTTTTCATATTCTGCCATTTGTGCTTTTACTTCACTTTTAAACTTTTGCTGGTTCCCAATTTTTGAGAGTCCTGGGTGTCCACAGTTCCATAGGCCCAGAACACATTGAGGAGCAGCAGGGCCATGGTGGGTGTCCCAACCACAGTCCCAGGCTGACCCTCTACTCTTCCATTTCTTGCTTCTCTCCAGGCAATGTCTCAGTTTCACCCCATCTGCTTCCCCAGGCAGCTGCAGTTCTCTCTCTGCCTTTGGGGGATAGAGACCCTGGAACACCTTCTCCTTTCCTCATTTGCTTCCAGTTCTCTGCAAATCATCACACTTTAGCATCTTCCATGGGCCCCAGAATTTAGGATAGAGTAACTGGCTCAGTAAGAGTGGTTCTCCAGCCTATTCGTGCTGGGACAGTAGGGTCCAGGAAGCAGAGTCCTTCCTGCTGGCATTTCTCATTCCCCAGACCCTGGTCTTCCATCCTTCTTCAGTCCTCCCTTGTTTTTTCCTGTTACCCCAATTCCTTTGCTAAACATCAACCTCCTCTTTGGAGACGTATGTCAGACCACCTAACCCTCCTCTCACTCTCTTGTCTTGAATCTTCTTCCTTTTACACCCTCCATCTATGCAATGCTGTTCATAATAAAAATACACCGTTGAAAGCCCACAAAAATAAAAAGGTGGTGTCTCCTCTACAGATATACTTGCAGCTGTTGTCAATCACCATACAGAGACTGAGTGATCTGAGCAACTGAGAAATGCATCTTTGTCTATGACCAGCAGATCATCTTAAGACCTTGAGTCTTCTTAATCAAGGTAAGATTCAAATATTCGTGTTCCTTTTTACCTCCCTTCCTTCATTCCATTTGTTCATTGGGAATGGAAAGATTGTTGAGTGGCTTAGACATCTCGGTAAACCACGTTATGCTTTTTGTCTCAATAAAGTCTTTTCAAAATTATATCTGCATTTTTTCTTTTCTCTATCTGATTCTCTCCCCTTGGAGAGATCAGTTCATTCACCGAACTCCCATTCTTGGAGAAAGATATCTCCCCTCATCTTACTAGAAGAGTTAAGGGTAAGGCTGTTACTCTTGAATTGATGCTTCATTCAATCAGGGAGAACCTGCACCTGGAAGTAAGGTGATTAGCGATGTTCTATGACGTCTTGTGGCTCTAGGTAACATTCCAGGAGAAATACTACTTTCTCTAATTTGTTGTGAAATGATAACTAAAGTCACTCTCTCACAGGAAGCTCTTAGAACTGCAATCTCCAACTGGGTATGGAGTGGTCACTAAGGCTTCCAGAAACCTTGTGTGACCTCATTGCTGACATAGCTCAGATTTGTGGATCCAGTTTAAACTAAAGCAATGGCAGCAAGATGAACAAGATGAGGGAGTAAGGAGGAAAATGAACAGAGGTTGGTCCTTGCATTCCTTAGGGAAGAGACACACACAGTGAATAATTCAGGGCTCAGAAAATATTTTCCTCAATCAGTCAGACAGTAAATAGTTTAAAACGGGGATGCAACAAGACTTTTTAGCAGCCACTGAATGAATAAACTGTGAGCCCATTGAGCCAGGCTTCTGCAGGATTTCTTTTATTGGAGACTTCGTTGACTAAAGAGAGCTCCGTGGTCTCAGTGTCTAGCATGATGTTTAATAGGTAGAGGCTGCTAAGCAGCTGCTGGTTTGGACATATTTAACAGGAGTATGAAGCAGTGACAGTTTCCAGCTGAGACAGGGTGAGGATGGGTCAAATACCGCTGACCACCACAGCAGGAGTGGAAAGCTGGGAGAAAGAGCAGGGGTTTGCACCTGACTTAGGAACCAGAAAATGTATCTTGGTTCTAGCAGCACTGTGTTCCACAGTTTAATTAACTGATGGTGAAAAACCACTCCCACTGTGAATATCCGTTTCCCTATCCCTTTTCCTGACCCCACTCTTCCCAAACTCTCAAGTATTAGTGTCTGCTCTCCTGTGCGCTCATAGACTGAACAATGAAGAAGGTGCAGTGAGTGTAACCTGGGAGGAGGTGGAGACACAGAGTACCAATCTCCTTCCATTGGTATGTTATCTCAGACCCTTGACAATCTGGCCTCTGTATTAGAGTTCTTGAGAGGGACAGAACCAATTGGATGCAGACACGTATAGAGAGATTTATTTCAAGGACTTGTCTCATGCCATTGTGGGACTGGTAAGTCTAGAATCTGCAGGACAGGCTGGCAAGCTGGAGACCCAGGGAAGAGTTGATGTCGCAGCTGAAGTCTGAAGGCTGTCTGCTAGCAGAATTCCCTCTTCCTTGGCAGCGGGGGGAGTAGGGGGTGCGCTTTGCCCCTTTTTCTTAAGACCATCAACTGATTGGATGCAGCCCACCACATCATGGAGCGTATAATAATCTCCTTTACTCAGTGTCTACTGATTTAAATGTTAATTGCACCTTAAAAAAACACATTCACAGCAACATCTAGCCTGGTCTTAGACCAAATGTTTGGGCACTACAGCCTAAACAATTTACACCAATTAGCAATCACACGCTCCAAATCAATAGATAACATTTGATTTTTGCTTTTTTCGCCCATGCTTTCTCTTTTAACAGTCAGAACCATCAAAATCCATTGGGATGCATGATATTGACCTAACCACCTAAGGCAACCTATTACTGAGTGTTAAGCTATTGGGATGGAAAATTTCCTCTGAAAATTATGTCATGAAAATCTCTTCTTCAGAAAGTAAGAGTGAAGCTGAAGATATTAAGAATGCACCAGTTTGAGAGAGTGCATGAGAGTTAAGTTTTTACATCTTTCAATATGTATTTTAACCTTCTGTTAACTGAACAAATTTGACGTGCTGGCCAGAACCAAGCCAGACTTCTAACAAAGAGTCCATAGAAGTACAGGAAACAAATCGAAAAGTTTTCATGGTATGATCTAGAGGAACAAGCTTATTTTTGTTGACTGAGGTTTTGAGAGGAAAAAAGACAGACGACTGAGCCCCGTATACAGAGACGGGCCACAGCAGCCAGGCTTCCCCATGCTCTCTTCTCGGGAGATTCCCAGGGCTCTTGGTGGAGGCATGCTAAGCTGAGCCCATGCCAGACATTTCCATGACCAAGGCCCTCCTGCCAGCCCATCCAGCTCCGAAAACATCCAGCTATGGAGAATAACTCATCCAGAAGGCAGGAATTAGGGAAAGGCGTTACCTGCTTCCTTCTTTGTTCATTGCATTCCTTTAAAACCAAGACAAAGTTATCATTCCATCCTCCTGTCAGAAATCAAAGATGATTTATTATTTACGATTTAAACAAAGACTTTCTGTGTTTCTGGAGAGATGCCCCACAGGTGTGTGGATGGGGCCCCTGCCTGCTGATGTTGTGCAGTGTTGATCATCTGCCTGCCATCCAGAGGGTGGTGGAGGAAGTGCCAAGGGAGCTGCTCTGTAGCTGACGAGTCATGTGCTCCCAGGCCCTTGACTGCAGATATTCTCACCCCTTCTTTGGGAGGCTCATTATTTTAGCTTTGGTGGACCTGGAGAGTTGCAGGTTACAGTGGCTTCTATGCAAACATATGATAGCGTTAGCCCTCCAGTTTCTAGTGAGTAAGGAGAGAGAATTGAAGTCAGCTATTGGCAGGAATTCCATTTACACCAAAAGATATGACAAGAATGCTCATAGCAGCACTATTCACAATAGCCCCAAACTGAAAACAACCATCGTCAACCCAGTAATAAAATGGATCCATAAATTGTGCTGTTTCTATGTAATGCAATAGTAAAGAGAAATAAAAACAAAAGAGTTACAGGTAAATGCCACAACTGGTATGAATCTCACATAAAGTGTATCAAAATGAGAGGTGACAATGTGCTAGCACCCCTCACTCTCAACGCCTCCTCGCCCTCGGCGTCCACTCTGGCGGTGCTTGAGGAGCCCTTCAGCTCGCCAAGGCACTGTGGGAGCCCCTCTCTGGGCTGGCTGAGGCCGCAGTTGCCTCCCTTTTCTTGGGGGTAGGTATGGCGGGAACTGGGGCTGCCAGCGGCACTCACGGACCAGTGTGAGTTCCTGCAGGCGCAGGAGCAGGCTCTGCAGCCCCGCACAGGGAGTGGCCTGCCGGCAAGGGCCCAGGGTAGTGAGGGGCTTAGCACCGGGGCCAGCAGTTGCGGAGGTTGCGCTGGGTCCCCCAGCAGTGCTGGCCCGCGGTGCTGCACTCTAATTCTCTCCCGGCCTTAGCTGCCTCCTGGCAGGGCAGGCTGGGAACCTGCAGCCCGCCATGTCTGAGCTCCCCCCACCCTGTGGTGGGATCCGGCGTGGCCTGTGCCTCCCCGATGAGCGCCACCCCTTGCTCCGTGGTGCCCAGTCCCATGGACAGCCCAAGGGCTGAGGAGTGCAGTCACGGCTTGGGACTGGCAGGCAGCTCCGCCTGCAGCCCTGGTGCAGGATCCATTAGGTGAAGCCAGCTGGGCTCGAGTCTAGTGGGGACTTGGAGAGCCTTTATGTCTAGCTAAGGGATTGTAAATACACAAATCAGTACTCTGTGTCTAGCTCTGGGTTTGTAAATACACCAATCAGTACTCTGTGTCTAGCTCAAGGTTTGTAAATACACCAATTGGTACTCTGTATCTAGCTAACCTAGTGGAGACTTGGAGGACTAGCACTCTGTGACTCTGTGTCTAGCTCAAGGATTGTAAATGCACCAATCAGCACTCTGTGTCTAGCTCAGGGTTTGTGAATACACCAATCAGTGCTCTGTGTCTAGCTCAAGGTTTGTAAATACACCAATTGGTACTCTGTATCTAGCTGTGTATCTAGCTAACTCTGTGTCTAGTTCAAGGATTGTAAACACACCAATGAGCACTCTGTCAAAACGGACCAATCAGCTCTCTGTAAAGTGGACCAATCAGCTCTCTGTAATGGGGCCAGATAAGGGAATAAAAACGGGCTGCCGGTAAGTCAGCAGGAACTCCTTTGGGTCCCCTTCCACACTGCGGAGGCTGTGTCCTTTCGGTCTTTGCAGTAAATGTTCCTGCTGTCCAGTCTTTGGGTCAAGGCTGCCTTAATGAGCTGTAACACTCACCGCGAAAGTCCGCAGCTTCTCTCCTGTCAGAGAGACCATGAACCCAGCAGAAAGAAGCTCCAGACACATCTGAATGTGTAAAGGAACGAACTCTGGACATACCACGTTTAAAAACTGTAACACTCACCACGAGGGTCTGCGGCTTCATTCTTCAAGTCCACGAGACCAAGAACCCACCAGTTCAGGACAGAAAAATACACTGATACAAAAGAATACATACTGTTTACTTCCATTAATATAAACCTCAAAAATGTGAACCTGAACCATACAGTCAAAGTCATGGAAAACAGACACAAAATAGCACATACAGTATAACCCCATTTATTTAAAGTTAGAAAATACGGGAAACTGAACCCCAGTGCTAGAGGTCAGAATAGCAGTGATCTACTGGGAAGGAAAAAGGATTTGTAATTGAAAAGTGACATGAGGGGAGTTTTTAGGGAACTGGCAAAGGTCTATGCCTTGACCTGGCTGTTAGTTTTATGTAAATTTATTAAAGTCTTTGACATCTTTAAAGTACATATGTTGTATTTTAATGTTTCAAAAGTTAAATGATATAGACGTTGAAAATTTAAAAATACGTTCCTCAATAAATAATGAAAATTAGAGAATAACTAGAACTATATTTTTGGGGTGTGACTAAAGTACTTAGAGAAAAATTTATAGCCTTAAGTATAATTATTAGAGAAGACAAATTTCTCAGTATTAATGGACTATGCATCTAAATAAAGAAGCCAGAAAAAAGCCATAAGAAACTAAATCCAAATATAATAGAAGGCAAAAATAAAGGTAAGAGAAGAAACAAATTAAATAGAAAAAAAAGGTATCAATAAAGGCAAAAGTTTGTTCTTTGTAAAAATAGATATACAAACCAGTGGGAAGACTGATCTAGATAAAAAAGAAAAAAAAAGCCACAAATAAATGCACTTAGGAATGATAAGGGAGTTATAAATATAGAAAGATTAGATGATAACATAAATATATAAATTACCTTACCCAATGAATGTAAATCTTTAGATAATATAATGTAGTAAAGTATGATTTACAAAAAATTCAAATTCACAAAAAATAGGCATGTGAATAGATCATATTCATTAAGTAAATTGAATCAACAGTTTAAAAAAAGAAAACAAATTGTTTTTCTTTATACTCACAACACTTCTGACACCAAATGTGTGGGTTTTCCAAACCAAGCAATTTTCTACTTCCCTGCCTATACTAACTGGCTGTTCTATAATTTAATTCTGATGCTAACAACCCTGAGATGGTGGCAGACTCCCTACCACAGGTTAAGGGTTTAATCCCATAAGAGTGTGCCCCATTTTAGAGGCCAATTGCAAATAATGGGTCCCCAGGTTACCCACAATTTCTGTCTGACTTGGCTACAAACCGGAGGCTCTGAAGACCCCTTCCTTAGGCTGAATAATTTATTAGAAGAAATCACAGAACTCAATAAGACATTTTACTTTTACTGTTTATTGTAAAGAACACAACTCAAGAATGGCCAAATGGAAGAGATGCCCAGGACAAGGTGGGGAGACGCACAGTCAAAGCTTCAGTGCCCTCGCTGGGTGCGCCACCCTCCCAGTACCTCAATGTGCTTACCAGCCAGAAGCTCTTCAAGCCCCATAGTTCAGGGGTTTTTACAGAGGCTTCATCACATAGGCATAACCAATTATTAACTCAGTCTCCAGCTCTTTTCCTCTCCCTGGAGGATGGAGGAGGGTGGGGCTAAAATGTCCAAGCTCCTAATCATGCTTGATCTTTCTAATGAATAGCCCCCATCCTAAAACAATCCAGGAGCTCACCAATAGTCATTAAAACCAAAGATGCTCCCATCACCCAGACATTTCAGGATTGAGGAGCTCTGCATCAAAAACTGGGGACAGAGACCAAATACATATTTTTTTTTATTATCACAGTAGCTAAAAACTCCCTGTAGAAACACGAGGCCCAGACGGTTTAGTAGGAGAGTTCTATTAAATATGTACCTTAGATAATCTCTATTGTTTATGGTCCTAAAGAAGAGAACATGGGGAACCGTTCCTCAACTCATTTACTAACACTGTTGATATGGGTTGGCTCTGTGTCCCCACCCAAATCTCACCTTGAATTGTAATAATTCCCATGTGTCATGGGAAGGATCTGGTGGGAGGTAAATATATCATAAGGGTGGGTTTTTCCTGTGCTGTTCTCATGATAGTGAATCAGTCTCACAAGATCTGATGGTTTTGTAAAGGGGAGTTCCCCTGCATATGCCCTCTTGCCTGCTACCATGTAAGACATGACTTTCCTCCTCATTCACCTTCAATCGTGATTGTGAGGCCTCATCAGTAGTGTGGAACTGTGAGTCAGTTAAACCTCTTTCCTTTATAAATTACCCAGTCTCAGGTATGTCTTTATTAGCAGCATGAGAACAGACTAATACAACTATAAACTTAATATTAAAAGTAGACATGGGAATTATAAGGAAGGCCAACTCATTGTGAACATAGACTTGACAAGCTCACATTTGTAAAAATAGCAAACATAATTCAGGAATGCATACTTTTAATGATGTCCAAGTCGTGTTTATCCTAGGAATACAAGGTTAATTAACATTAGAAAACTCCATTCATGTGACTTAACACATCACTTTATTAAAGGAAAGAACTAATAGTTTTTTTAGTAGATACACAAAATGGATAGAATTCAAGACATTCATGATAAAAACTTTTAGAACATAAACCAGAAGGACGTGTCTGTGCTCTAATAGAGTATCTACTTCCCTCCCAAAATAACCCTACGACAAACTTCATACTTAATGTAGAAAAATATGGAGGATTCTTTTAAATTTGCCATTTTAATATTCGTTATCTCACCTAAGCTGTATTTCTCTGTCTCTGTCTCCTTTTATCCCTTTGAATTTTTCCGTTTCATCTCCCTTTAGCTAATTAGTTATATACTGTGTTTATACACTTTATTATCCTTGTAGCGGTTAGCCTACTTCCTCAATATGAATAATTGATTTATGGCAGTAGAATTTAGCTAACACTTTCACCAACTTTCAGGACAAAGCATGGGCCTTAGAACACTTTAATTCCATTTACCATCCCTCTCACATTTCATGCTATTGTATTTTCATTTCATGTATATATTTAAACTCCACAATCCATGATTTTGATTGCTTCATACGCCAGTATTAATTTTGTTTTACATACGTGTTTATCTTCCCTATTGCCCGTCATTCCTTTATGCATCCCCATGCTTCCATCTGGTTTGATTCTTTTTCAGCGTCTTTGCCTTGCTAGTTCCTTTGATGTGACAAGTTCTCTCTTCTGTTCTTTGAAAATGTCTTTATTTAGCCTTCATTTTTTGAAAAGAAATCTTTTGCTTTTAAAATAATTTTAGATTTACAGGAATGTTGCAAAGATAGGACAGAAAGTACTGCCCCTTAATCCAGCTTTCATTAATGGTTCTTAAATAACCATGGTGCATTTTCAGAAGTTAGTTTTTTTTTGTTTTTTTTTTTTTAGACGGAGTTTCACTCTTGTTGCCAAGGCTGGAGTGCAATGGTGCAATCTCAGTGCAACCTCCGCCTCCTGGGTTCAAGCGATTCTCCTGCCTCAGCCTCCCGAGTGGCTGGGATTACAGGCATGAGCCACCACACCCAACTAATTTTGTATTTTTTAGTAGAGACAGGATTTCTCCATGTTAGTCAGGCTGGTCTCCAACTCCCACCTCAGGTGATCTACCCATCTCACCTCCCAAAGTGCTGGGATTACAGGTGTGAGCCACTGCGCCCAGCCACAACTTAGACATTAACATTGGTGTAATATTACTAACTAAATGGCAGACTTCATTAGGCTTTCAACAGTTTTTCCACAAATATCCCTTTCCTATTACAGCATCCAAATCAATATACCACATTGCATTTAGTAACTCTCATTTTTTAAAGAACATTTTTGATAGGAATAAAATTCTACATTGGCAATTTTTTCTAAAATTTTAAGGATATTACTTCATCATTTCTCTTAATAAGTCAGTAAGAATCTTACTGTTGTTTCTTTGAAGGCACTGTGTCTTTTTTTCTGATTCTTTTAGAATACTCTCTTTTGCTTTGGCTTCTGTAGTTCTGCTATATGCATTTGAGTGTGTATTGCTGGACATTTGGGTGATCCTGGTATGAGATGAGGCTTTGTGGCGCCTTGGGAAGTGGTATTTTACATGTATGAGGAATGAAAATAAGTTGTAGACAGAGAGTACGTACTGGTGGTTTTATAAATATGTCCACAATTTCTCTGATATACCATCCTTTGGAAGTAGATATTAATTCCCCTGCCCTTGAGCATAGGCTGGATTTAGTGCTTCACTTTTTAAAAATTTTAGATTTAATTAGCATATCATAAAAGACTTCCTTTTAAAGTGTACAATTAAGTGGTTTTAGTATTAAATATATCCACAAAGTAGTGCAAACATTCCCACTATTCTAGAACATTTTTATCTCCCCACCAAAAGAACACCATACATATTAGTATCATTCCACATTATCCCTTCCCCCCAACTCCTGGAAACCACTAATGTACTTCCTGTCCTATAAAATTTGCCTATCCTGGATATTTATGTAGATAGAATCATATAATATGTAGTCTTTCACGACTGGTTTCTTTCACTTAGCATAATTTTTTCAAGCTTCATCCACATTATAGCATGAACCAGTACTTCATTCCTTGTTATGGCTGAATAGTATTCCATTATATGAACGTACCTCATTTTATTGATTCATTCTTCAGTTCATGGGCGTATTTGTTTCCTGTGGCTGTTGTAACAAATTACCGCAAACTTGATGACTTACAACAACAGAAATTCATTATCTCTTAGTTTTGGAAGCCAGAGTCCAGAATCAAGGTGTCAGCAAGGACACGCCCTCTCTGGTGGTTTTAGGGGAGGCTCCATTCCTTGTCTTCCAGTTTCTGGTGGATGCTGGCATTCCTTGATTTGCACCTTCATCTCTTACTGCTCCATCTTCACATTCTCCTTCTCCTCTGGGTCTTTGTGTCTCTTCCTCCTCCCCTTCTGCCTGACTCAGATCTCTTTCTCTACTTTTCTCTTATGAAGTCACTTGTCATTGGATTTAGGGCCCTCCCATATAATCCCTCCCAGGATTATTTCAAGATTTTTACCTTAATCGTATCTTCAAAGAACCTTTTTCCAAACAAAGTAATATAAATATGTTCTGGGTATTTGGTGTGAATACTATTTGAGGGAGTGGCGTATTTCAGCCTACCACAACGGATATTTGGGTTGTTTCTACTCTTTACTGTTGTGAGTAATACTACTCTAAGTTGCAGGACTTCTTTATATATGCTGAATACTAGACATCTAACAGTATATGACTGGAAAATATTTTCTTCCATTCAAGGGGTCAGTTGTTCTTCTGCTTTCTTGATGGAGTCTTTGGAAGCACAAAAGTCTTTAATTTTGATGACTCTCAACTTTCAAGTCTTTTATTTGGTTGCTTTTTTATCTAAGAAATTGTTGCATAATTCAAGATCATGAAGCTGTACACCTATATTTTCTTCTAATCATTTAATAATTTTAACTCTTACATTTAAGATTTTGATCCATTTTGAGTTAATTTGTGAATACCGCATGAGGTAGGGGTCCAACTACATTGTATGTAGATATCTAATTGTACCAGCATCATTTGCTGAATGACTGTCTTTTCTTATTGAATTTTTTTGGCATCCTTATCAAAATTCAATTGACCATAAATGTATGGGTTTATTTCTGAGCTCTCAATTCTATTCTACCGATCTATATGTCTAGCCTTATACCAATGCTACTGTATCTTGTTTACTGTAGCTTTGTAGTACATTTTGAAGTCAGAAAGTGTGAATCCTCCAAGTTCTAAGTTTATGGAAATATAAACAATTTGTGTATATCAATCTTTTATCCAGCAACACTACTGATCTTGTTTATTAGCTCTAATAGTTGTTTTTTGGATCATTTAGGATTTTCTACATATAAAATTATATAATCAGCAAATAGAGACAGTCTTAATTCTTTCTTTCCAGGCAGGATGTCTTCTCTTTCTTTTTCTTGCCTAATTGCCCTGCCTAGAACTTCCAGTACAGTGTTGAATAGAAGTGGTAAAAATATATCTGATATTAGTAGGAAAGCTCTCCATCTTTTAGCATTAAGTATGATATTTGTGGATGGTTTTCAAAGATGTCCTTTATTAAGATAAGGAAGTTGCCTTCTATTCCCAGTTTGTTGAGTACTGGATTTTGTCAAATGCTTTTTTCCACATCAATTGAGATGATTATGTGATTTTTTTTCTTCATCCTGTTAATGTGGTTTATTACATTGATTGTTTTTCACAGTTTGGACCAAGCTTGCATTCCTAAGATAAATCCAATTTGATCATGTTTTAAATGTTGCTAGATTTGCTTATAAATGTTGCTATTATTTTGTACAGGATTTTTGCATTTATATTCATAATAAATGTTAGTATATAGTTTTATTTTTATGTGATGTCTTTGTCAGTTTTGTTATCAGAGTAGTACTGGCTTCATGGCAGTACTTCATGCCATGGCAAGGCAGTTCTCCTATAATTAGAAGCTGTGTTTTCAGACAGTGTGAGGTCTGGTATGTTTCCAATTTTCCCTTTCTACTACTTTCAAGGATTGGAGTTGAAAGCCTGCCTGTCCTTAGCAAAATGCAGGATTGCCTGTCCTTAGCAGAATGGAGCTTTTATATTTGTCTCCTTAGCTTTTAGAGACTGTTAAAGGCTCTGTTGAGCTTCTCAACCTCTGGGCTGTTACTGAAGACTCAAAGGGAAAATATGAGCTATATATCAGGCTCGCTCTTCTGAGTTTCCCCACATTCAGGCTTTTAAGTTTTTAATCCCTCAAGTACTCATTGCCTTAATGGTTTTTTCATGGCTTGAAACAGTTTGCAAAAATATTATTATTTTATAGCATTTATGGTTGTTCCTTGTGGGAGAGTTTGTGTGATACCAGCTAGCTAGTGTCATGTCTAGTTAGCTAGATACCATCATAGTTTAAAAAAAAAATTTATTTTTAAAGTTAGTAATAAGATAAGATGGCTTGCTTGATTTACTATTTCTATTGACATGGTACTAGATAATGTTAACCCTAGAGCAGTGAATTGTAACATTTTTTAAAAAGTTATTGCTTCCCTAAGGAGCCTTTTTAGGTATTTTTTTCCAATAACTGCCACTCCTCCCCTGATATTTTTATACCACAGAAATACTGTACACATGTATATGTACTGTAGCCCTTTATAGGGTCACAAACTATATAGGTCACAGTTTGTGACCTATATATAGATCACAACTGTAATATTCAAGACTATTTTTATCCCCCATTGAATAATCAATTTTTGCCTCCATTGAAAATGTATGTCTTATTATCAGGTTGACCATTGATTGGAAAGGAAGAAACATAGCTGTCATTAACCACAAGTAAATAATAATCTATATAAAGAAGTATTGTCAAACTGTAGCCCAAGGAGCTCCTCTTTCTGTAAAGGTTCAATGGAATACAGCCATGCCCATTTTTTTACGTATTGTCTGTGTCTGATTTCTTACCACAAAAGCAGTTGAGCAGTTTTATCAAAAAACAATGTGGCCCACAAACCTAACATATTTCTTGTCTGGGTTGTTAAGAAAAAGCATGACGACTCCTGATCTCAAACATCCAAACCGACTTCTAGAATGAATGAGAGTTTAACACAGTTGCTAAATATAAGATAAATGTACGAAATTAAGTTGCATGTCTATAATGGCAATAGGGAATGTTCTGATTATTGTTACTGTGTCAAAATTATCTAAACTTAGTGATATAAAAAAATAAAAATTTGATAATGTTAACAGAATCTGTGGACCAGAAGTTTGAAAAAAATGGGAGAATGAAATGGCTCTTCTTTGCTTTATGATACATGAGGATTTACTGCAGAAGTCTCAAATAGCTGGGAGTGCTGGATTGGAAGAGCTCCATTGGCATGGAGGATCCTTTTCCAGGATGGTTTTCTAATTCACATGTGTCTTGCTATGCCTGGAGATGAGTTCAACTGGGGTTGTTGACAGGAGCACCTACTGGTAACCTTTCCATAAGGCTTACACTTCTCATAGCATGGTGGTTGAGTTATGATATGAAACATCTGAGAGGGAGACTTCAGAAAATGGGCATTCCAAGAAAACTGGGAGAAAACTGCCTGGCCTTCTCTGACTTTGCCTCAGAAGTCATACAGCATCACTTCTGCCATAACCTACTTGTTAAAAGCAAGTCTTAAAGCCATCCCAGATCTAAGGCAACAAGACTTAGCCTCCATCTCTCAAACAGAGACAAGAAGGAGAATGTACAGTCGTTCTTAAAAAGCTGCCACAAAGAATAATTTGTAAGATAGTGTGATTTACAATGGCACTCCACACACACATTTTAAATATCAATAAAGATGTCCAAGATCTGTTAGAAAACTTTAAAAAATCTTCATTGAAAAATATTAGGAACATCTTAAGTAAATACATAATTAGATTGTGTCCTTGGATGGCAAATAACTCCATATTTTCAATGACATCTGGCTGTGGTAACCTGTGCCTGTAGTCCCATCAGCTCAGGAGGCTAAGGCAGGGAACGTTTGAACCTAGGAGTTTGAGTCTAGCCTGGACTACTTAGTGAGACTCCATCTCCAAAAAACAAATTAAAAATAAAGATAGCCATTTCCCAAAATCAATCTATAAATTCAATATGGTATCAATCGCAATTCCGCCAGAGATTTTTTGTGGGGAGAGGTGGGGTCTAAAAAGCTGACTCTCACAGCATATGTAGAAAGAGGACCCAAAAAGTTTTTATAGAACAAAATGTTTGGATTCACCCAACTGGAAGTCAACATTTATTTTAAAATGGTAATAATTAAGATATTATAGTATTGGTGTATAAATAGACCAAACTTCCCCAAATTAAACAGACTAGAGCGCTTAGAAGTAAGCACACACTACAGAAATTTTAATCTACAGTAGGATTGTAATTACAAATGAGTGGGGGAAAGGATTATCCAATTGTCTTTCTTATCTCATACCATACTTAAAGATCAATTCTAGGTAAATTAAAGACTTAAGGATATTAAAGGCAAGGAACAAAATATCTAGAAGTAAATATAGGAGAATATACTTGTGCCCTAGGGAATGCAAAGGATTTTTTAAAGAAGACCAAAAAGCATAAGCCAGAAAGGAGAAGTCTGATAAATTGGACTCTATTAAAACTTTAGCACATTGAAATTGCCCAGGAGCACAGATGGAAGTCCCGAATGCTTAAAGACATGTATATTTGTGTAACCAACACAAGATTAGTATCAAGAATACATGAAGAAACTCTTAATGCTAAATGAGAAAAAAAAATAAAAAGTTGAGTACACAGTATAAAAATCATTTTACAGAAGAACACCAAATACCAGTAAATGTGAAAATGTCCTCAATATTTCTAATAATCAGCGAAATTCATATGGAAACAACATTGTGGTACTATTTCATACTTGTCATGTTTAAAAAATTAAAAAGACTGACAATGCCTGTTCTTAGGTAAAACTAAAAATTAGCAAAATCAGTTGAAGACAATTTGGTAATATCTAGTAATGCTGGAGAAGCACCATGGTAAGAGCTAGGATAGCTAATAGATAAGTGTTTCTTTCTCAAAATGGGAAAGGGCTATTGGGAGTGTAGGAGATTTCTTGGGCAAATGATTTTTAGAAGAGATAAGAAAATTAAGAACATGAAAATGGATTCCCTTAAGACTGTGCCCATGCACTCTTCAGAAAGATTCTGCTTTCCAAGTAATGCAGTTTGAAGACCTGTGCTCTAGTAATCTTCTTTACACAGTTTGTTTATTGGATCAGAATGTGTTGCTCAGTATAATGTGAACATCTAGTCTAATCAGGCCTATTTCTTATAAGTTTATTAGCCAGAGTCTGGTTTCTCTATATATCTCTCTGGTGACGTGTATGTCTGGTCCATTCTAGGTATTTCTGAATAAACAAGACTAGGACCAGATTATAATACTTGGTTATATCACTAAAATATTATTTTGTGTCTTTTTGGTGGTCATTCTGCCCCTCCTGGACAGCTTCATGCCTGACTGGACAATGAAAAAGAGGTGAAGAGATAAGAGGAGACAGCACAGAAAAACAGTAAGATAATGATGCTGAGACTAGGTAAGTGAAAGGTGAATAAAATTCTCTGGTGTTGACTTGCAGAAAGGCCTGTGTAAAGTGTGTTTGTATTCATTAAATGAATTATTTTGTTTATTCATTCAGTCATTCATTCATACTATTTGAATTAATTTATTTGAATAGGTAATACATTTACATGATTTAAATCCAAAAAGCATAAGGGGGTACAGTGTCCCCCTCTCAGTTCTACCCTTAGCTTCCCAGTTCCATTCTCCAAAGGAAACAAATTGTTTGGTATCAAAATAGAAATGTTTCTATGAATATACAAGGAAATATATATATATATATAAATTCTTGCCTTTTCCTCTTGTTTACACAAGTGGAATCATACCATATACACTGTTCTAAACCTTGCTTTTTTTCCACTTAGCATAATATCCTAGAAATATTTTCATATAAGTACATTAGAATGTCCTCATTCTTTTTTATGCTTCCATGGTGCTTTGTCGTGTGGATGTAAATTTATTTTTCCAGTCCCCTAATGGTGAACATTCGTTTCAAATATTTTGCTGTTCCAAACATGCTGATTTTGTGCATACATAATTATGAGCACTTTAGTGAGTGTACCCATGGCATAAACTTCCAGAAGTAGAATTGTTAGGCCAAAAGGCATGTGCATTTGTAATGTTAATAAACATTACCTAATGCCTTGTGTAAAGTCAAACCTGATGTAATTTTATCAAGAATGTATTTGAATGCCTGTCACCTCTCACTCTTGTCAATACGGTGTGTTACCAACCTTTTTGACATTTGCCAATCAGATAGGTGATAATGTTCTCTCCTTTCACTTCTGTTATTATGAGTGTGGTTGAGCCATTTATATTTCGTTTTTTTGTAGATTGTTTCTATGTTTTGCCTGTTTATTAAAATTTAATGTTTGCTTTATCAAAGTTATATGTGCACTCAGTTTGAAGAGTCAACTTGTTCTGTAAAACTTGTTAAGGAAAACAGAAATTCCTTTCCCCATACCAAAATTTTTCCCACTCCCTAGAAGCAACCACTCTCAAATTTTTTATATAATTATCTTTGTACTTAAGTTTATATCTCAAATTAATACGTAGTAGAATAAATACCAATGAATAGACATGTATCCAAGAAGCTTAACAGCTCCAAGCAAGATAAACCCAAAGGGATCCACACTGAGACACATCGCAGTCACACTGCTGAAAGCAAAAAACAGAGAATCATGAAAACAACAAGGAAGAAGCAAGTCATCACACACACGGAATTCTCAATAACATTAATAGCATATTTTTCATCAAAAACCCTGAAGGACAGAAGGAAGGACAATGACATATTTAAAGTGCTGAGAGAAAAAAAATGAACTATCAACCAAGAACTTATATCTAGCAAAATTTCATTCAAATGAAAGAGAAATTTGGATTGTCCCAGATAAACAAAAACTGAAGTTCATCAGCAAATAGACCCGTCCTACAACAAATGCTAACAGGAGTCCTCCATGTCGAAATGAAAGTTTGGCAGGTTGCAAAGAGTGGTCTATGGACTTCAGCAAGCCATTTAACCTGTCGGAGTCATAGCCTGCTGTTCTCTAATATAAGAAAATTAATCACCCTAACTTTGAACAGCAGCTTTGAGAATAAAATTGAATATACACACACACGACTTTGGCTGACATATTGTGGGTAGGGCCAGCCCATAGAATTGTGAAGGTTATGCACTGTACAACTCAGGAAATGTCATTTGCGTAGCCTGTGAGAAAATGCCAACCCCTGGAGTTGTGCAACACCATGGTCTTGGTCATGGACGTTCAATCAACGACAGCAGAAACTCACAACATCTGTCCTCTATTTTACAATTTACAGATCTGCTCATTTTCATAATGCTAAAACTACCTCCTTCGCTGTCCTCTTTTACAAAATTGGAAAAAAGAAAATGTAGAGATTATGCTGCTCTCATATATTCCTTTTTACTCATTTAAAAAACTTGTGAAGGATAATGCTTGAACTGGAGCAGGATTTTTTAAATTAAATGCCTTTTGTGCATTTATACACACCACCAGGCCAGGGTATATCTGCTCAAACATCCTGCAATGTGCATGCAAGAAGCAGAGTATCTCTCTCCACAGACAAGTGAAGAGTGCCTGGCTATTCAATTAGTATTGAATAGCTAGAAAATTTTATTTTTTTCAGTCACTTTATTATACAAGCTCTTTCCTCGTTGTATTTAATCCTGAGTTAAATGAGTAATAGTCTCTATTTCCTTATCTTTGTTTTCACTGATGTAAATAAGGAGAGCAGTACAAATTTAACAAACTCATCAACATTCATAAATTCATTCAACAAATATTTTTGAGCACTTCCTAGGTGCTAGGCACTGTCCCATGCACCAGGAATATGCAAGAAACACAGCAGACAAATTCCTGTCCTTGTGGATCTTCCATTTTTGAGGAGGAGGCAGATGATATACAAGCAATACAACACACATATAATGTAACCAGGGAGTGATACCTATTATTTTACGGCTGTGTTTCTCTGAGTCCTCTCTTTGCTGTAAACCTGGGTAGACACCTTGAAAAGATTACACCAAATAAATATGAAAAATAAATTTTATTTCAGTTTCATTTTATTGTGTTAACCTTCTACCCTATTGGCTTTTGTATTTTTTAAACATAATTATGTATGCAGCCACAAGTGGAGCACAAAGCAATTACTGCTTGTGGTAATTTGAGAGATGCTCTTTGAAGAGGTGTGAGGGAATCAGCAATATTTGCAGTGACTTTTAAGGAGGTGGAGTGTACTGATGAAGATGCCACAAAGAACTGATGGGAAGTTATTCCTCTCCCCAACTGCTATTGCATCCTTCCTGCAGTGCTGTCTCTGCTCTTTGCATCTTGCCCAGTATATTATGGCACAAATAAAAATTCTCTTTTCATCGTATTGCAACTTGTAAGAGGCCTGAGAGAATTCTTGTGCAGGGCCCTTAGAACACCCATGGGAAGATAATTTATAAAACATTAAATTCATATAAAATTTTCCTATGTTTTCTTCCTGTTCCACCTCATTTTGGGCTCAGATCAGAAGCTGCCTAACTGCATGGCTTTCAGGGTGTCTGTTGTAAAAACCTCAGCTCACTGACATTACACGAAGTGAACGAGAGGCTGAGAGGGGCACAGGGAGTTGAGAAAAGGAAAGAGAGTTCTAGACATTAGGAAGGTGCGGGCCTGTTTCTGGGAGGTGCCCTGGAGTAGGTGGCAGCATCTGGAGGGAAATGGAAGTGCCTAGGGGAGCCCAGCCTTATCATGGTACTCCGGGGTCTGCCACAGTGCTTGTGCTCAAGCAGGATATGGAAGCTGCCAACCAATGTTTCTAGAGACACCACACATGACGGGGGAAAGGCTGTATTGAGATTCTTCCCCAATGCCTCTGTTTTTCATTAGACCCTGGGAGTCACTGCACAACTCTGGGTGGGGAGTAACCTAAGAATAAATAAGCTTAAATTTTCCATCAGTTTGGGAAGCGGAGATCTGAAGTTGAATTCAGTTTATTTAAAATGTGTAAAGAAGATGGTTTTTTGAGCAGGTGGTTTTATGCACAGATTCACACCTACATATACATATCATTCATTTATTCACTCAGTCAACAAAGGGTTACTAAATAACAGCTATATGTCAGAAGCTATACCAGATAATATTGATACAGAAATGATGAAGCAGAGGTTCCTGAAAATCAAATGAGGGAAACAGCCAAGTTAACAAGTATATTAGGTATCTTTTGCTATGTAACCAATGACCCAGAAATGCAGTGGCTTGAAACAACAACCGTTTAATGAGCTCATGATCATGTACCTTGGCATTCTGAAGTTCTGTTCTAGGCCAGGCTCTGCAGCTCCAGATGGACTTGCTCATGTGTCTGCAGTCAGCCGCCAGATCGGCTGGGGGTTGGGTCAGCTGAGGGCTGGCTGCTCAAAAAATAACTCAGCTGCAACAGCTGGATGCTGTCTCTACATGGTCTCTTATCAACCAGAGGCCTGCCCTGGGCTTGTTCCCATGGATTCTCAGGGTATGAAGAGCATCACTGCAACCCCACACATAAACTCCTTTCAAGTCTCTGCTTGCATCAGGCTTGCTACTGTCCCAGTGACGAAGGCAATCATAAGTTCAGCCTCATCCCAAAGAGGGAGAAAGAGTCCTACTCTTCAAGGAACAGTAGAGTCACATTAAAAGGGTGTGGATACAGAAAGAGGAAGAACCTGTGGCCATTGTTGCATCCACCACAATTAGTAAATGCAACCCAGTGTGTTTACAGTTATGGCAAAGGGTTGTAGTAGGTACCAAAGAGTGCACATCACAGGGTGGGAAGCTCCATCAGGGATGGCTCGGAGACAGTTTTAGCCTGAAAATGATACTTGAGCCAGATTTGGAAATACAAAATTGTGGAAGGAAGCAATGATCCAGGAAACCAGTAGGACACAGTACAAGGTGAGGGGTGCCATGGGAGGCAAGAGCCCGAGGAGAAGGAGGGGCCACTGGGGCCTTTCCCTGCATTTCTAACCAAGCCCAGATCTTCCCTGTTCTATTGTGATTCCAACCACTTATCTCTGTCCTGCCCTCTGGAGTCACACAAATCACACCCCTGTCTTCCCTGGAGAGAGCATGCATTTTGCTGTGTATATTCAGCTTCTCCCTCCCACCACCTCAACATTACAAACCCTTCCTCAAAGGGTTCCAACAATTTGCTGCTTCCTGTTCTAAATGGCCTACAAAACAGAAACAGAGTCTGACTCAAGCAGATCTCAGTGGGCTTTCCCCAAGTGTCTTCCTAACCCCTAAGACAGGTTGAGAACAGGGGTGCTGAGCCCCAGTACTTGGTTGTGAGATCATAATGCCATCACTGTCTCAGCAGCCCCAAGGAAAAGCATGGGCGTGCTCATTGGAGCTTCACATTTACCCTTCCTAAGGGTTCAGGGATGGGTCTGGGGAAGTAGGGAGGGCAGTGGCCCTGGGTCCACACTTGAGGGATGGCAACTCAGGCATCTGATCAAACAGACCTGTTCTGCACCAATGCCCATAAGGGCAGGTCTTGTGTGGGATTGTTATTCATTCACTTATTCAATAAATGCACACTGATACCTGCTCTGAACCAGGCACTGCCCTATTCTATGGGACTAAGGCATGAGGCAGACCTGTTCTCTGCCCCAAAGTTCATTCCAGTCCTTTAAGAGGAAGAGGACAGGTTTGTAAAGGAGCCTCCCCTCTGGCCCTTGAGTGACATCATGAGGGCTTATCAGGCTCTGAATCCATAGGGCAGGGACATCACCGCATCTGGGCACCCTCAGCAAGCTGTGACCTGCAGGGTTAACAACAGTGAGCGTTTGCATGACCATGTCCTATGGCAGCCACTGTCCTAGATGTTTTCCATGGGTCCACCAACCCTGTGAGGTGGACAGAGTGCTCTCTATCTTAAGATGTAGGGGGCGGGGGGCGGAGCAAGATGGCCGAATAGGAACAGCTCCAGTCTCCAACTCCCAGCGCGAGCGACACAGAAGACCGGTGATTTCTGCATTTTCAACTGAGGTACTGGGGTCATCTCACTAGGGAGTGCCAGACAATCGGTGCTGGTCAGCTGCTGCAGCCTGACCAGCGAGAGCTGAAGCAGGGCGAGGCATCGCCTCACCTGGAAGCGCAAGGGGGAAGGGGATCCGTTTTCCTAGCCAGGGGAACTGAGACACACAACACCTGGAAAATCGGGTAACTCCCACCCCAATACTGCGCTGTAAGCACACAGGCACACCAGGAGAATATATCCCACACCTGGCCGGGAGGGTCCCACGCCCACGAAGCCTCCCTCACTGCTAACACAGCAGTCTGCCGCGATCTATCCGCAAGGCAGCAGCGAGGCTGGGGGAGGGGCGCCCGCCATTGCTGAGGCTTAAGTAGGTAAACAAAGCCGCTGGGAAGCTCGAACTGAGTGGAGCTCACAGCAGCTCAAGGAAGCCTGCCTGTCTCTGTAGTCTCCACCTCTGGGGACAGCGCACAGCTGAAGACCAACAGGGGAAGTAGCGGGAGCCGGTGCAGACGCGAACAACTCTGTCTGACAGCTTTGGGGAGAGCCGTGGATCTCCCAACGCGGAGGTTGAGATCTGAGAACGGACAGACTGCCTGCTCAGGTGTGTCCCTGACCCCTGAGTAGCCTAGCTGGGAGAAATCCCCCACTAGGGGCAGTCTGACACCCCACACCTCACAGGGTGGAGTACACCCCTGAGAGGAAACTTCCAAAGGAAGAATCAGACAGGTACACTCGCTGTTCAGCAATATTCTATCTTCGGCAACCTCTGCTGCTGATACCCAGGCAAACAGGGTCTGGAGTGGACCTCAAGCAATCTCCAACAGACCAACAGACAGTCCTTCTGACTGTCAGAAGGAAAACTATCAAACAGGAAGGACACCTATACCAAAACCCCATCAGTACGTCACCACCATCAAAGACCAGAGACAGATAAAACCACAAAGATGGGGAAGAAGCAGGGCAGAAAAGCTGGAAATTCAAAAAATAAGAGCGCATCTCCCCCTGCAAAGGAGCGCAGCCCATCGCCAGCAACGGATCAAAGCTGGTCAGAGAATGACTTGGACGAGAGGAGAGAAGAAGGCTTCAGTCCATCAAACTTATCAGAGCTAAAGGAGGAATTACGTACCCAGCGCAAAGAAACTAAAAATCTTGAAAAAAGAGTGGAAGAATTGACAGCTAGACTAATTAATGCAGAGAAGATCATAAACGAAATGACAGAGATGAAAACCATGACACGAGAAATACGTGACAAATGCACAAGCTTCAGTAACCGACTCGATCAACTGGAAGAAAGCGTATCAGCGATTGAAGATCAAATGAATGAAATGAAGCGAGAAGAGAAACCAAAAGAAAAAAGAAGAAAAAGAAATGAGCAAAGCCTGCAAGAAGTATGGGATTACGTAAAAAGACCAAATCTACGTCTGATTGGGGTGCCTGAAAGTGAGGGGGAAAATGGAACCAAGTTGGAAAACACTCTTCAGGATATCATCCAGGAGAACTTCCCCAACCTAGTAGGGCAGGACAACATTCAAATTCAGGAAATACAGAGAACGCCACAAAGATACTCCTCCAGAAGAGCAACTCCAAGACACATAATTGCCAGATTCACCAAAGTTGAAATGAAGGAAAAAATCTTAAGGGCAGCCAAAGAGAAAGGTCGGGTTACCCACAAAGGGAAGCCCATCAGACTAACAGCAGATCTCTCGGCAGAAACTCTACAAGCCAGAAGAGAGTGGGGGCCAATATTCAACGTTCTTAAAGAAAAGAATTTTCAACCCAGAATTTCATATCCAGCCAAACTAAGTTTCATAAGTGAAGGAGAAATAAAATCCTTTACAGATAAGCAAATGCTTAGAGATTTTGTCACCACCAGGCCTGCCTTACAAGAGACCCTGAAGGAAGCCCTAAACATGGAAAGGAACAACTGGTACCAGCCATCGCAAAAACATGCCAAAATGTAAAGACCATCGAGGCTAGGAAGAAACTGCATCAACTAACGAGCAAAATAACCAGTTAATATCATAATGGCAGGATCAAGTTCACACATAACAATATTAACCTTAAATGTTAATGGACTAAATGCTCCAATTAAAAGACACAGACTGGCAAACTGGATAAAGAGTCAAGACCCATCAGTCTGCTGTATTCAGGAGACCCATCTCACATGCAGAGACATACATAGGCTCAAAATGAAGGGATGGAGGAAGATCTACCAAGCAAATGGAGAACAAAAAAAAGCAGGGGTTGCAATCCTTGTCTCTGATAAAACAGACTTTAAACCATCAAAGATCAAAAGAGACAAAGAAGGCCATTACATAATGGTAAAGGGATCAATTCAACAGGAAGAGCTAACTCTCCTAAATATATATGCACCCAATACAGGAGCACCCAGATTCATAAAGCAAGTCCTTAGAGACTTACAAAGAGACTTAGACTCCCATACAATAATAATGGGAGACTTCAACACTCCGCTGTCAACATTAGACAGATCAACGAGACAGAAAGTTAACAAGGATATCCAGGAATTGAGCTCATCTCTGCACCAAGCGGACCTAATAGACATCTATAGAACTCTCCACCCCAAATCAACAGAATATACATTCTTCTCAGCACCACATCGCACTTATTCCAAAATTGACCACATAATTGGAAGTAAAGCACTCCTCAGCAAATGTAAAAGAACAGAAATTATAACAAACTGTCTCTCAGACCACAGTGCAATCAAACTAGAACTCAGGACTAAGAAACTCAATCAAAACCGCTCAACTACATGGAAACTGAACAACCTGCTCCTGAATGACTACTGGGTACATAATGAAATGAAGGCAGAAATAAAGATGTTCTTTGAAACCAATGAGAACAAAGATACAACATACCAGAATCTCTGGGACACATTTAAGCAGTGTGTAGAGGGAAATTTATAGCACTAAATGCCCACAAGAGAAAGCAGGAAAGATCTAAAATTGACACTCCAACATCACAATGAAAAGAACTAGAGAGGCAAGAGCAAACACATTCAAAAGCTAGCAGAAGGCAAGAAACAACTAAGATCAGAGCCAAACTGAAGGAGATAGAGACACAAAAAACCCTCCAAAAAATCAATGAATCCAGGAGTTGGTTTTTTGAAAAGATCAACAAAATTGACAGACCGCTAGCAAGGCTAATAAAGAAGAAAAGAGAAAGGAATCAAATAGATGCAATAAAAAATGATAAAGGGGATATCACCACTGACCTCACAGAAATACAAACTACCATCAGAGAATACTATAAACGCCTCTACGCAAATCAACTAGAAAATCTAGAAGAAATGGATAATTTCCTGGACACTTACACTCTCCCAAGGCTAAACCAGGAAGAAGTTGAATCCCTGAATAGACCAATAGCAGGCTCTGAAATTGAGGCAACAATTAATAGCCTACCCACCAAAAAAAGTCCAGGACCAGATGGATTCACAGCTGAATTCTACCAGAGGTACAAGGAGGAGCTGGTACCATTCCTTCTGAAACTATTCCAATCAATTGAAAAAGAGGGAATCCTCCCTAACTCATTTTATGAGGCCAACATCATCCTGATACCAAAGCCTGGCAGAGACACAACAAAAAAAGAGAATTTTAGACCAATATCCCTGATGAACATTGATGCAAAAATTCTCAATAAAATACTGGCAAACCGGATTCAGCAGCACATCAAAAAGCTTATCCACCATGATCAAGTGGGCTTCATCCCTGGGATGCAAGGCTGGTTCAACATTCGCAAATCAATAAACGTAATCCAGCATATAAACAGAATCAAAGACAAGAACCACATGATTGTCTCAATAGATGCAGAAAAGGCTTTTGACAAAATTCAACAGCCGTTCATGCTAAAAACGCTCAATAAATTCGGTATTGATGGAACGTACCTCAAAATAATAAGAGCTATTTATGACAAACCCACAGCTAATATCATACTGAATGGGCAAAAACTGGAAAAATTCCCTTTGAAAACTGGCACAAGACAGGGATGCCCTCTCTCACCACTCCTATTCAACATAGTGTTGGAAGTTCTGGCTAGGGCAATCAGGCAAGAGAAAGAAATCAAGGGTATCCAGTTAGGAAAGAAGAAGTCAAATTGTCCCTGTTTGCAGATGACATGATTGTATATTTAGAAAACCCCATCGTCTCAGCCCCAAATCTCCTTAAGCTGATAAGCAACTTCAGCAAAGTCTCAGGATACAAAATTAATGTGCAAAAATCACAAGCATTCTTATACACCAGTAATAGACAAGCAGAGAGCCAAATCAGGAATGAACTTCCATTCACAATTGCTTCAAAGAGAATAAAATACCTAGGAATCCAGCTTACAAGGGATGTAAAGGACCTCTTCAAGGAGAACTACAAACCACTGCTCAGTGAAATCAAAGAGGACACAAACAAATGGAAGAACATACCATGCTCATGGATAGGAAGAATCAATATCGTGAAAATGGCCATACTCCCCAAGGTTATTTATAGATTCAATGCCATCCCCATCAAGCTACCAATGAGTTTCTTCACAGAATTGGAAAAAACTGCTTTAAAGTTCATATGGAACCAAAAAAGAGCCCGCATTGCCAAGACAATCCTAAGTCAAAAGGACAAAGCTGGAGGCGTCACTCTACCTGACTTCAAACTATACTACAAGGCTACAGTAACCAAAACAGCATGGTACTGGTACCAAAACAGAGATATAGACCAATGGAACAGAACAGAGTCCTCAGAAATAATACCGCACATCTACAGCCATCTGATCTTTGACAAACCTGAGAGAAACAAGAAATGGGGAAAGGATTCCCTATTTAATAAATGGTGCTGGGAAAATTGGCTAGCCATAAGTAGAAAGCTGAAACTGGATCCTTTCCTTACCCCTTATACGAAGATTAATTCAAGATGGATTAGAGACTTAAATGTTAGACCTAATACCATAAAAACCCTAGAAGAAAATCTAGGTAGTACCATTCAGGACATAGGCATGGGCAAGGACTTCATGTCTAAAACACCAAAAGCAACGGCAGCAAAAGCAAAAATTGACAAATAGGATCTCATTAAACTAAAGAGCTTTTGCACAGCAAAAGAAACTACCATCAGAGTGAACAGGCAACCTACAGAATGGGAGAAAATTTTTGCAACCTACTCATCTGACAAAGGGCTAATATCCAGAATCTACAAAGAACTCAAACAAATATACGAGAAAAAAACAAACAACCCCATCAAAAAGTGGGGAAATGATATGAACAGACATTTCTCAAAAGAAGATATTCATACAGCCAACAGACACATGAAAAAATGCTCATCATCACTCGCCATCAGAGAAATGCAAATCAAAAAACCACAATGAGATACCATCTCACACCAGTTAGAATGGCAATCATTAAGAAGTCAGGAAACAACAGGTGTTGGAGAGGATGTGGAGAAATAGGAACACTTTTACACTGTTGGTGGGATTGTAAACTAGTTCAACCATTATGGAAAACAGTATGGCAATTCCTCAAGGATCTAGAACTAGATGTACCATATGACCCAGCCATCCCACTACTGGGTATATACCCAAAGGATTATAAATTATTCTACTACAAAGACACATGTACACGTATGTTTATTGCGGCACTATTCACAATAGCAAAGACTTGGAATCAACCCAAATGTCCATCTGTGACAGACTGGATTAAGAAAATGTGGCACATATACACCATGGAATACTATGCAGCCATAAAAAAGGATGAGTTTGCATCCTTTGTAGGGACATGGATGCAGCTGGAAACCATCATTCTTAGCAAACTATCACAAGAACAGAAAACCAAACACCGCATGTTCTCACTCATAGGTGGGAACTGAACAATGAGATCACATGGACTCGGGAAGGGGAACATCACGCACTGGGGCCTATCATGGGGAGGGGGGAGGGGGGAGGAGGGAGGGATTGCATTGGGGAGTTATACATGATATAAATGATGAATTGATGGGTGCTGACGAGTTGATGGGTGCAGCACACCAACATGGCATAAGTATACATATGTAACAAACCTGCACGTTATGCACATGTACCCTAGAACTTAAAGTATAATAAAAAAAAAAAAGATGTAGGGAGGGAGCAGGGAGAGGACTCTCAGGGGTCCCAGACCCCCTGGCCTGGGGTGGGGTTGGGACACAGGCAGCAGCCGGTGCAGGCAGCTCTGCGACACCCCAGGTTCTCTGAGGGAGGGCAAGGACAATTTTCCAGTCCAGGAACCAGCTGTGAGAAGACTCAGGCATGGAGACCTGAAGGGATTCAGGGGGATCTTGCGTGACTAAGACTAATGAGAAGAGTTTCAAACAGAGGCAGGGGGAGGTTTGGGGAAAGTCACACCCCACCACAGTCTGTCACCATTCCCTGCAGCATCTCTCTCCTTGAGAAATGGAAGCTCCATGGGAGCAAGGAAAAGTTCAAGTCCATTTTGATAAAAAAAATTCTATAATTGCCCACCCACGTTTCCCCCCTTGCCCCAGGCCCCCATCACCAGTTGCCAGGTATGCCTGTCGCTGTGGCCCATGGCACTGGATTAGGTCAGCAATGACGTCATTCAGGGCCCTGGAAGCTTGTGCTCACTCAGCAACTCTCAGAGGGTGGGGATCCCACATCTCCTGCAGGACAGGCCCTAGCTACCGAGTCACGGAAACCCAGGACTGAAGCAGAGTCCCAGTCCCAGAGAGGCTGGGGCACACCTACAACTGAAAGGAGGCTTAGAAATCCTTCAGAGACTACCCTATGGGTTCTTCTCCACCTGGACAGGATGAGCCAGCTAAAAGGAAGAGGCCTTCCTCTGAAAGGTAGGGGATGAAGCTGCCTCTCAGGGATCAGAGCTGGGCCACAGGGCTCTGATGTCCCCTGGACACCTCGTCAGAAGAGGGAACATGTAGGGTTTGGAGTGTGGGATGAGGCTGGCTGAGGTTTCCCTGAGGAAGTTCTCACTGTTGTCCTAGCGGACAATTAACAAAAGTGTGTAAGGGGAAGGAATAGCTAAAGGAATAAATGAATGGGAGAACCAAAAAATTCTCCTGTGAGTCTGAAGGGCTTTCCTGAATAGGGGCAGACAACTGACTCAGGTGTTTAAGCCTGGGTCCTTATGTCCATGGAAAGGAAGAAGTGGGCAATGGGACACAGGGCGTAGCCAGAATGGGCGGGTAGGGGGACCTGTCCTTCAGTTCCTCATTTCTTATGAGAAAGAATTCATATGTCACTTGAGGAATTAAGGAAATAACAGCAATAGGTATGGAAGTGGGAGCTGGAGGGAGCTTACACTGATCCCGGGCCCCCGACACTGACAGGGTGAGTTCTGCAGCCACCCCCAGCCTGGACGGGGAGGAGGGCTGGGCAGACCCCAGTCCCTATGCTGCAGAACCTTCCCTTCTCCTCCTGTTTCCTGCCCACCTCTTCCTAGGGCTTCACAACCCCTCACAGCCAAGTCTCGCTTCAGAATCGGATTTTAAATTCCTGCTCTAATTAACTGCGCTTCTGCTATTATCCTAGTTCCGTACCCTTTCCCAGGCCAGCGTCTGTGCCCCACACCTTCTCTGGCCAGCACCTGGGCGCCTTTCCCTGGCACAGCCCTGTGTCTTGTTGTTTATTTGATCCTCTCAGCCCTCCCAAGAGCTCCTCTTCAACTGTGTCTCTCCTTGAAGATTTACGCAGTCCCATCCACAAACTGCTCTCATCTGTGTTGATCCTGAACCTCCAATCTACTCTCATACCCAGAAACTAGCACAGACCCTTAGGCTGACATATCCAGCCCCCGGGTCCACTCGGTGGAGGTTTTTGTGTCTGGGCCATTGGTGCTTGTGGCATCAAAAGGCTCTCAGATACGGGTGTCTGTTTTCTGCCTTTTCCCTGATGGGGTCCATCTAACAAGGACATGTGAGGGAGTTTCTGTTCAGAGCAAGGCCATTTTAACTTTTAACCGTTACTTAGAAAAAGCACAAGAAAGACGTACACATGGCAGAGTCTTAAAGTCAGAGAAGTATTCTGTGAGCATAATTCTTCCTATAAATGCCTCCTCTATATAGAGGTTGAAGCGAGGTAAGCAATTCTCCTGTTTCAATGCTAACACTAAATTTGCTTTAAAAATCACTTTTATAAACACATCTCAGAGAATTACATATTATGTATGTTCAGGAGAAATTAGATTGTTTCCAAGTCCCAAAGAAGCAAATTCATTTGGCATTAAACAAATGTTGCAATACAGGAAAGAAATTATCTTGAAGATCTTCCATTACAAACCAAAAAAGTCCCAGTATGCATGATAATGTTTTCAAACAGTGTAGCTCGTTACAAGGCACTGCCACCACTTTTACCACTGTGCACAGGAACTCCGTCTCCCACAGTGGTTCCCCCAAATATTTGCAGGCCAATGATAGATGTCGGGAAAGATGAAAGATGTCATGGGATTTCAAAAAAGGGGGAGGACAGTAGGGATGGAGAAGTCCCCAGGATCCCTGAGACCGGACAGGTTTCCCTGGGCTCACAGACAAGGACACAGGGCCAGGGAGTTCATGTGCGCTACTCTCCAATCTCAGAGGTCTCCACCCCAGGGCAGAGGGCCACGCAGCCTTCAACATCCAAATCCAAAAGCCCAGGCTTGCATTCTCCTGATGATGAGGAAGGAAAATTTCTGATTCTTAGAGGCACCGAAGTTGAAGTTCAAGTCTGGCATCTCCAGGGTGAGTACAAGCTGGGGTTTTCCAACTGACCAAAGTGATTTGGCCAAAATCTTTTTCCTTAAAATCTGCATCTTTCCAGTTAATGTCCTCCAAATGCAGTCCTGGAAAGTAGCCTTGGATGCACCAGGTTGGGTTTTCCTTTACGGCCATCAGGAGAGGAAGGTGGGAGTGGCACATCAGAGAATCTTCTAGAATCTTCTAGTGGCTACATAGTGAGTTGCACATCGTGTCCTGTCTTCTTCCTTCCAAGTAGACAGGTACACTCCAGAGTTGTTTGCAAAATAATGCATTAACCTTTACATAGTTCTTTTGGTCATTTATAGGTATAGAGGCCAGAAGAGGTCCTTGTCTCCAAAAAGCAAGCAAGAAGTCTCTGACTTTGTGCAGTTTGTAGGTGTATTCATTCCGTGGCTCAAATCTTTAAATCTAAATTTAAAGATACTTTTATCCTTATTCAAAAAATATATCCAAAATTAAAAATATATATCTGTACTTTTTAAAACTTAGAATAGTCTTATATTCCTATTTAAACATGTTTAAAGTACAAAACTTTATAAAGACAAAGTCATAATCAGAACTGTCCCTCAAATGTAAATTGCACCTCTCCTTGAAGGTCCCAGTGTGAAAAAGCACTTGTATATCCTTCTATATATTTCTCTTTGTTCAGACACACACATATATATAGTCACAGGCACACATGTACAGCTGTTTGCTTTCCTCTTTTGGAAACTAGGTCACACTCTACCCACATTGCTCTGCACATTTTTTCAATTGACTACCATGCTTTCCTGTTAAGTCAGTAGATACAGTGCTTACACTGTGTTTCTTTGTTCTAACTTAAGTCGTTTAACATAAATTAATTTCATCTATAACAAAAATATAGTATACCTTATATACACTTACATATAACTACAGAATGAAAATACATATCTAATGCTCCACTTTTTATGTCCCCGTCCCACAAGTGAATCATCATAATTCATACCAATAATCTGGTAAGCAGTCTGTCTTATTATCCTTGCTTGAACAATCATACACACACACAAACGTGTATCTACTCTTTTATGCACACATAAATACATATAGGTATTCAAATATATTCAAGTATTTGTTACTTTTACTCAAATGGCCACATTTTATATATACTAATCTACATCTTGATTTTTTCCTTAAGTTCAAGGAGATTTCTGTTGCTCAATTGCTGTAGCTCTATTTCACTCTAGTGACTACCAAACACTATTGAATGATGTGGCTGTGCTATGTATTCTTTTCTTTTCTTTTCTTTTTTCTTTTTTTGAGACGGAGTCTCGCTGTGTCCTGCAGGCTGGAGTGCAGTGGCGCATCTCTGCTCACTGCAAGCTCCTCCTCCGGGTTCACTCCATTCTGCTGCCTCAGCCTCCTGATTAGCTGGGACTACAGGCGCCTGCCACCATGCCCGGCTAATTTTTTGTATTTTTTTAGTAAAGACGAGGTTTCACCGTGTTAGCCAGGATGCTCTCAATCTCCTGACCTCATGATCTGCCCACCTTGGCCTCCCAAAGCTATGAATTATTTTCTTATTTTACCATCAATGGGCAGTCATTTTATTATCTCTTGCTATTATTTTAAAACTAGTACTAAACATCCTTTTGTATACGATAGCATTTATTTCTGTGGGAAATATTCCAAGGAGTAAGATTTCCCGCTCAAAGAATGCTTGAAAATTGTAGAGCCATTGCCAAGTTGCTTCCCTTAAAGCCCTATAATAATACCCATTTCCAGCTATGTCTGACAGTATCCGTCTCCTCCGCAGCCCAGCTAGCATCAGGGGTCACTGATTTTTAATTTTGCTAGTTTCGCTGACACTTGATGGATATTTTCTTTTTTTTTTTTTTTTTTTTTTTTTTTTGAGACGGAGTCTCGCTCTGTCACCCAGGCTGGAGTGCTGTGGCCGGATCTCAGCTCACTGCAAGCTCCGCCTCCCGGGTTCAGGCCATTCTCCTGTCTCAGCCTCCCGGGTAGCTGGGACTACAGGCGCCGCCACGTCGCCCGGCTAGTTTTTTGTAGTTTTTAGTAGAGACGGGGTTTCACTGTGTTAGCCAGGATGGTCTCGATCTCCTGACCTCGTGATCCGCCCGTCTCGGCCTCCCAAAGTGCTGGGATTACAGTCTTGAGCCACCGCGCCCGGCCGGATATTTTCTTTACTACCAGATTTTGAACAGCGCTGATTATGTTTACTGAGCATTTGGATTTGCTCCCAGTGATTAGCTTCATTTGTTTATTTTTCAAGTGCCCAATTTTGCCCGTTTCATATGAAATAGAAAGTTATGTTGTTGTCATCTACATATAAAATAATCTTCCAATTCTATTGTTTGTGTACTACATTGTTTTCCAAGCTTTTTTTCTCCACTTGAATTGCTTAAATGTTTTATGGTCAATTACATCTGTCTTTTCTCTTATAGTTTCTGGGTTTCCTATCCAGGTATATTCCTATATTTCCCTTCTAATTTTCTATTAAAATTATTAATTTGTTTTTTCTTTAATTCTGTAAATATATATGGTACAGTGGTATTTTTTCCAGAATAATGATCAAGTCAGCATAATTTATGAAATAAATTACAATATTCTTGAGTTGATATTCCACCTTTGTATTTATGGTTATTAGGACCTTCTTTGAGCTCTTGATTTTGTTCCTTAGATCTATTTTTCCAGATCCTATGCTAATATATTGATTTGTTCTACTATTTGATGAGGCAAGCCTCTTGTTGCTAGTCTTTTTTATGTTTTTCTTGTTTATTCTTTGGTATTTATTATATTTTGGATCTTAATACTGCATATCATTCAGCAACTATGCCAATGTTTTAATGGAAATTGCATTACATTTATATATTCTTTTAAAGAGATGACATTCATTTGGGGAGTCTCTCCATTCAGGAATGTCACATATATTTTGCATTGACTCGAGTGTTGGTTTATTTACTTCAGTAGATTGGGCTTCTTCATATAGGAACCTTACCTATATACTGCTCTAAATCCTTTTTTAAATATTTTATAGTTTTTGATACTAATTGATATAATAAAGTACAAAGGAAGAGAATGGTTTATCCCCCATCTGCATTTCCATTTGGGGGAGCTTATTTCTAGATGAGTGAGACGGCCTTGATTTTAGTATATTTGTCTTGCCTCCAGCCACTGTGTAAAAATTTTTATGTGAGTTTTATTAGTATTCGAGTATATTTCATTATAAAGAAAATTTTGTGTCTTAAAATTTGTCCTATTATGTAAATTTTCTATTATATTCATTCTCTTACACAAGCATATTGAATGTTATGTGTCTTTGTCTAGTTGCATATTTTTTTTAAAGAAAATATATTTTTAATTTAGCTCACATGCTAAGTTTTGGGATAATTTACCAATAGATAACAAATATGTCAACCTTATTGACCACTTTGGTATTTATACTAAGTTTGCTTCTGACTTTTAAATGCTTCTACCTGGTCTCTGTTAATCTAGGATCCTAGTATTCCCACTGCTACTGGACAGCTCATTGCCTAATGTAAAACTCAGCCTGCAGCAGTTAGATATCACTGAGCTTTCCAGTGGTACTGGTGTTCCCCTCCCCTGTGCATTCCTCACTGTTCTAGTAAGAGGAGTGCCTTCAGGACCTCCAAAGAAATGATCTTATAGACAAGATCCATTCCACATACCCGCTTACTGAGACTTTCAATTCCTCTTCCTCTGTCGACCACAACAGTTCTAGCATCTCCACTTAAGAAATGTAGTCCCTTCCCTCTCAAGAATCTAAGCAGCATAGTGGGATTGTTTCTAGAATCTTTGCCATGGACACAAACACAGTGTTACAAGAGATTTCTCCTGTAGTGACAGATCTTCCATTCCCAACTTTATATTCAGCCCTCTCCCAAATCAGTGAGTTCAGGATCCATTCCTAAGCATACTCTCCTGTCTTACTGGCCACATTAATCAGGTCCTGCAGCTCCTTCACTGTAGAGTCCTCTTTACTCTTAGTAGAACCAGTAGTTTCTCAGTTGTGTTATCTGATATTTATCCAAATTATGCCTGGGGACCAGAACAGGAGATATGGGTAAACACTGATGCAGTTTTCTTAGGGCTGCCATACAAATTACCATAAACTTGGTGGCTTAAAACGAGAAAAATGTATTCCCTCACAGTTCTATAGGCTAGGAACCTAAAATTAAGTGTTGGCAGAGCCATATTCCTTTTGAAGGTTCTACAGGAGACTGCTTCCTTGCCTCTCTCCTAGTTTCTGGGGACTTCCGGCAATCCTTGGCATTTCCTGACTTGCAGCTGCATCAATCCACTCTCTCCCTCCACTTCACATGATGATAGCAGAATAAAGATGACATAGGAAAAATTCACTGAACTCAAAGCTAGTTCAATAGAAATTGTCCATTCTGAATAACAGAAAGCAAAAATGATTTTTAAAAATGAACAGGACCTAAAAGGCCTAAGCACCAGTATAAAAGTCTAACATTCATTCAATAGAGTCCCACAGGAGAGGAGAAAATGCAGTGGTACTTAAAAATGTTTTGAAGAAAATTTCCTAAGTTTGGTAAAAGACAAGCTTACAGATTTCAGAAGCTCAGCCACTTCCAAAGAGAATAAACTCAAAGAAACCCATGTCCAAACACATCCTAACCATCTATCCAATACTAAATAAAAGAAAAATGCCACAAGAAAACCCAGAGAAGCAGGATACATTTCTCATAGGAAAACAACTATTCAAATGACAGCAGATTTATCATTAGAAACCATGGCTGCCAGAGGCAGTGCAACCATGTTTCTTAAATGCTGAAAGAAAAAAAAAGCTTTCAACTCAGAATTCTATGCCTCAACAAAATATCCCACAGAAATAATCAGAAAATTATATTCTCAGACGAAAAATAATGAAGAGAATCCATCACCACCAGACTTACTCTTTCAGAGTGCTGAAGGAAATTATTCAGGCAGAAGGGAAACGATGACTGGGGAAACTGAGAATTAAAGAGATATAGAAATTGTAACTACTGGGGTGAATAGAATATATTTACATTCTTCTAAGTTTCTAAAGGTATGAGTTATGGTTGAAAGCAAAGATGATAACATTGTGAAGTGGGGTTTTCAGTGTATGTAGATGTAATATACATGACAGCTACAACATTCAGGGTGTGAATAAAGAGACTGACATGATGGTCAGGTTTCTAATCGAAGTGCAATGTGAAAAGTTAATCATGACTCTTTATATTGGGTGGAAGAAGAAGATCCTGGTCCTTAGGCAGACTCCAGGAGTTTTAACATCCCCATCTAAGAATCCAAGTCCTGCTGTGGCAGGCGATGGTCTTAAGGAGACCCCTCCCATCCTGGCTCCAGGTCACTCACTTTGCATTCTCTCCTTAGCTCACTTTCCTCCAACTGTTTTAAGCTCTATGTGGAAAATCCACCAAATGATCTCATTTTTGTTTACCACTCAACCTCAGTTTTTGGTGCATCCCTGGTTTGAGGTTCGCTCCCCTGCCCCTTTCCCTTCATGGTCCTCTGCCCCCACAGACCTCTATCGCCTCGTCATGTTACCCTGTCCCCTTCTTGGTGTCCCAGGCCCATTTTCTACCATAAAGCCCTTCCCCCAGGACTCTTTCTCTCAGTTCTCTGTTCTTCCCTCTCCTGATGCTTTCAGGACCTCTTGCATAACAGCACTTTGACCTCACATGCACATGCTGAACTCACATACAAACATAGTTTTTCCTTAGATTCACTTTGTAATACAAAGCCTTAAATTCCAAGGCTTATACTCAGTAAGGAAAGAACACTTCAAGTTTCAATGGCCATGGACTATGCCTGTCAGGCGACAGACTATTTGTGGACATCCAACTACTTCATCTCCCCAGATAAGTATTGGTACCTAAGTAGCTGTGCTGGAAAGCTCCATGCTGATGCCAACAAAGCCCTCACTGGACATCACTGTGTTCTCTGCCCTTTGGGAAGCTTTTCTAGCCTGTGGGCAATATTTTGGAATATGCTCTCAATGGCAACTCATTATTAGAGAATGGAATTGATTTTGGAAAATGTCTGAGAAATGTGTGAATTTAGGCAAAAAAACTAGAGAATAATATTTTAGGCCCCAAATGAGAGTGCTTTCAAAAAAAAAAAAATTGAAGCTGAATACCATGCAGCCCATAAGCCAGCTCTAAAGGCCATTTCCAGAGAGGCCTCTCAGGAACATCTAAGCCATAGCAGCATTACAAGATTTGTGAATAAACTTCCCATGGGCCTTCTCAGAAGGGTAACCTGCCACTTAAGTACAAGATTAGTGCTTTATATTGTCAAACGGCATAGTCTTGATGAGAATTAGAATGCTTCCTTGAATGGAGTGTATTTTCATCAGCAGAGTACCTCAAGGACAAAGTTGAATTGAAAAGCAAAGCAATTCCCATCAGCTCCTTATCTGAGACAGCTTTTGTTATGATTTCATGACACACATGAAAAAGGATACAGAAAATTCTGCCTTCTTTTTAACTCTCCATAAGAAGCAGGGACTGATGCCAAGAAGTCAGGGCCCCATTGCCCCCAAATTCCACTTCTTGTCCAGTTTCTCAATTAGATAATAAAATCAGGAACTGGCAGCCAGCTGTGAGAAGACAAACCCAGGAGATGTTTGCAAGCAGAGCACCTTTCATGTGCAGTGAAATCCAAGTCTTAAGATTAGCCAGGGAGCTGAAATCCCTGATATTCCATCCTGCAGGAAGTATGGGGTGTGGACTGGCAAGGCCTTCTCGACCCATAGTCCACCTGAGAGGCTTTGGAGGCTCCCTTGTATCATGAGTCAAATGGCACTTTCAACCCAGTCAAATAAGTTGTAGACAAAGATTTTCTCCCTTGGAATGAGAAATGGGCCAGGACCCACAAGTTTAAGGAGCTTCCCCTTGGACCAACTTTGCAGGTTCAAGTCACACTGGTCCCTGGCTGCGTTCACACCTTGCCTTTCCACCTTATCCACTCAACCTCCTCCCCAGCATTCCTCTGGCACTGTGTTCTCAATGCTTCCAGTAATAAAGGTGTGGTTTACACAGCTCTTTGACCATTGGAGATGTGGCATAGGGCACAACCCCACAGTGCCTATTACATATTCATAACAGAGAACCTGCTAAGAAGGACAGAAGGGCCACAACACTCATTCTGAGGCCCTGATGTGGAGGCATCCAAGAGGAAGGCTGTGATGGGGACGTCTTTGGCTTCCAGAAGTCTCAGAGCCCTCAAGGGCTCATAGTCACCAGAGTTATCCCCAACTGCTAGGAAACTGAAGAGACTCTGATACTCTGTGTGTCGAATGTACAGTCTGGTAGCTCAGACCCTGCAGGACTTTTCCCACTCTCCACTCATCCAGCATTGGAGAAAGTCCTCAGCAGGGGAAGAAAATGGTATTCCTGGGAATCTTTATCCCAAGCAACTAAAAGGAGCATGCACATTATTGGGAGGTGTTTCGTGAGAAAGCTGGAGGCCAAGGAGGCTGGCAGATAAAAAGGAAGCGAATTTCACTTTCACTTCCTAGAAGTCTTGTTTAGGGCTTTGCTTAGGGCCTCGAAATAACTAAGCCTCCAAACAGGCATTTATTGCTAATGTTGAAATTCCCTTTGTCACTGCATAACCCATATGTCGAATCTGGAGAGTCTGTTTTGAACTTATTTTGACAAGTTCCTCTTTCCTCTGATGGTCTGTTGACACCTGGAGATGACAGTGGAAGAAACTGAAACTCCTTAGGCCAGACCAGGCTTTGCTGCAGGAATCCTCACAGTTTAGTTCCACCTTCCTCCTAAGCCCCCCTGGACTATGCACAGTAGGGGAGCACCATGGAAGATCTGCTCACAAGCACTCCTGTAAATCAGGGCATCTCCCACTTTAGCAGCATCAGAGTTCCCTGCAGTCTTCTAAGAAGTGCAGGTCCACAGAACCCGCAGCTCCAAGGTCCTGGACAGTTATTGGCACATAGGCCAGTTTCTAACATCTTCCATGGGCCTCTTCCAGGCTGAGCATCCAGAGCAGTCACGTGAGAGTGGGGACAAAGGAGAACCCGTGGATTCCACCTGAAGAAATAACACGGGGTCAGGAAAACCAGGCAATGGATCAGAAGCAAGATCTAGGGTAGTGTGTCACTGGAAAGGATAGGTGAAAGGATAACTGTGGCTCACGGTGCTGGGAAGAGCAGTCCTGGACAGGCACTGGCAAAAACAACTGGTGGTACGAGCTTCCTGAACCTGTTCTCCCTGGAGTGGCCATTCCCAGAATGCTAGGCTGATCATAAAACATTCAAAAAAGTCCATCTTGGCTAAATGAGCCACTTATAGCAAGAATTGTGGCAAGCAGATGACCAGGCCCATCTTCACACTGTCCCCTTGGACATGCAGCAGCTCTGGGAGCCTCAAGATCGGTGCTGTCCAGTTGTAGTGCCCCCAACGATGGGTGAGCACCCTGGGAGGTGCCCTCAGAGGACCATGCAGGCAGTCTGGAGACAGTGGTCCACGCTGCGGTGTGGCCTCTGTGGCTTTGCCTTCTACTCCGGACATACAATCCAAGGGCACAAACAAACAAACAAAATGGTCCCCAATTTGAACTATGAGGTTAACCATGTTTGGCAAGGTTAGTATTATCTACTGGTGCATTAGTTAATAGATAAGTAGATAAATTAGTTATCTATTGGTACATAACAGATTAGCCCAAAACTTAGGAGGTATGGGGTCAACTGCAAAGTATTCAACATTTTAAAATAAAATTTGCAACTAGATAAACATGTGGTTATGTTTATCTCTCAACATAATCTTCATGAATTAATAAGCTAGAAAATTTGCATATCAAGTGTAAGCATTAAGAGTTTTTTTGAAAAGTTTAATGATTATGTAATGGCATACTTAGAAAACTAAAATGAAAATTTGAGTAATGTGGCTAGATACAAGACAAATATACCAAATAAATGAATTCCCTCTAAACTACAACCAAGCACTCAAAAATGGAAATAGGAGTAAGAGATATAGATTATCCTTTTTACTCTGCAATTTTTTTGTACCAAATGACTCAAAAATCTATAACTTTTATAAGAGAAAATCCAGAAACTATAAGAAAACAGAATTATCTATAAAAAATTTAAACTGTTGAAGAGGAAATGAAAAAAGCTTGTAAAATATGATATACACAATAGATTTGGCAAATTATTTGTAATGGAGATGGCAAAGGATTAATAATCATTTCTATTTTATATGAAGAAGACAAACATTAAGCACTTGAAAAATGAGCAAGGAATTTAAGCAGACAATTCAAAGCAAATCCAAATGCCCAAGAAGCATAATCAAAATTGTTCAAACACAGTAGTCATGAAAATATCCAGCAACAGTATCCATGAAATTGCCAAAATTTAAAAATTAATTACACCTATTGTTGGCTGGATTGTGGGGAAAAGATATCCTTAGAAATAGAAATGTGCATTATTACAGCCTTTTAGGGTGAGCAACTTGAAATAGCTCTAAAATTTTAAAACACTTTTAACTGAAAACGTCACTGCTGGGAAACAATCTCACAGAAATAAATACTCTAATATACACAAGCATGTTTACTGTTGTATTGTTAATGTGACAAAAAAAAGGAAAAATAAAATGAGTGCCCTTTGATGATCATACTAATAGAATAATGGAATAATCTACAGTACAGCTACATCATGTAATAAAAGTTGGTAGTCATTAGAAATAAATAGGGGTACAGAAGTTGAGTAAGAGAATCCCCATAAAATATTTATTATTGTAGGATAAAATCAAGATGCAGAGTATATAAAATGAGTAAATCTGGGTGAAAACAATAACAAAACCTGAAATTATTTGGATATATGTATATGTACTATGAATGCATAAATGAGATGTGTCTATTTATATATGTGTTTGATTGTTAAGTAAGGATAAAAAACATACAATTCACAAGGGTTCTCTTTTCTTCCCATCCACACCAACCCTTGTTATTTTCATCTTTTTAATAATAGCCAGTCGAACAAATGTGAGGTAATAGCTTATTGGGTTTTGATTTGCATTTCTCTGATGATTAGAGATGTTGAGCATTTTTTCATATACCCTTTGGTCATTTTATAATGTCATCTTATCAAAAATGTTTATTCAGGTCTTTTGCTCATTTTTAAATAGGGGTTTTTTTTATTGAATTGTTTGAGTTTCTTGTATATTTTGGATATTAGCCCTTTATCCATTTTATTTTTTTCCTGATCTGTGGGTTGTCTCTTTGCTCTTTTTTTTACTTTTTTTTTTAAACTCCTCTTACTCTCATTCCCAAACACTCTGTTGATTGCTTACTTGACTGTGCACACACATGCTTTTAGTTTGATGCAATCCCACTTTTCTCTTTTTGCTTTCATTGCCTGTGCTTTTGAGGTCATATCCAAGAAATCACTACCCAGACCAATGGCATGGAGATTTTCCCCTATGTTTTCTTCTAATAGTTTTACAGTTTCAGGTCTTAAACTTCAGTCATTAATATATTTTTAATTGATTTTTGTAAAATGCATTCATTTTTATTCTTTATTTGGATATCCAGGTTTCCCAACATAATTTATTGAATAGACTACATTTTCCTTCTTGGGCATTCTTGGCAACTTTGTTGAAAATCAATTGACCATAGATGTGTGGGCTTATTTCTTGGCTTTATATTTTATTGGTAAATGTGTCTGTTTTTATGCCAGTATCATGCTGTTTTGATTTCTATAGATATGAAATATATTTTGAAATCCAGTATTGTGATCCTTCCAGGTTTATTCTTCTTACTCAAGATTACTTTGGCTTTTCAGAGTCTTTTGTAATTCTACATAAATTTTAGGATGTTTTCAATTTTTCTGTGAAGAGTGATTTTGAAATTTTGATAGAGATTTCACTGAATTTGTACTGGGTAGTATGGACATTTAAACAATATTAATTATTCCAATCCATGAACACAGAATATCTTTCCATTTATTTGCGTCACCTTCAATTTATTTCATCAATGTTTTTAGTTTTCAGTTTTCCTGTCTCCTCCTTTGTTAAATTTATTCCTAAGTATTTTTGATGCTATTGAAAGTGGATTTGTTTTCTGAGAATGAGTCTCACTCTGTTCCCCAGGCTGGAGTACAGTGGCATAATCTCGGTTCACTGCAAACTCTGCCTCCTGGGTTCCCTCAGTCTCCCAAGTAACTGGAATTATAGGCATGAGCCACCATGCCTGGCTAATTTTTGTGCTTTTTAGTAGAGATGGGGTTTAGTATTTTTTAATAGAGACCATGTTAGCCAGGTTAGTCTCAAACTCCTGACCTCAGGTGATCTGCCTGCCTTAGACTCCCAAAGTGCTGGGATTACAGGTGTGAGCCACCACACCCGACCAGAATTATTTTCTTAATTTCTTTTTTAGTTGGTTCATTGTTAGTATATAGAAGTACTACTGATTTTCGTACGTTGCTTTTGTATCCTGCAACTTTACTGAATTTATTTATTAGTTCTACCAGTTTTTTGGTGGAGTCTAGATTTTTCTATATATAAGATTATGTTATCTGCAAACAGGAATAATTTAACTTCTTCCTTTCAAATTTGGATGGCTTTTATGTCTTTTTCTTGCCTAATTGCTGTGAGTAGGACTTCTAGCACTATGTTGAATAAAAGTGGCAGAGAATGAGCATCATTGTCTTGCTCCTCATCTGAGAGGAAAAACTTTCATGCTTTCCTGGTTGAGTATGATGTTAGGTTTATGCCTTTTGTGGTGTTGAAATATGTTCTTTCTATGCCTAATCTATTGAGAACTTCTATCATAAAAGGATGTTAAATTTTGTCAAATGCTTTCCTTACATTTATTGAGATGAAAATATGGCATTTGTTCTTTATTCTTTTAATGTGGTGTGTCACATTATTAGGTTTGCACATGTTAAACCATTCTTGAATCCTTGGTATAAATTCCACTTAATCATCCTGAGAAATCTGCTGCTAGCCTTAACAGTACTCCTTTATATGTTATTTGCTTGTTTTTTCTTGCTGTTTTCAGGATCCTCTCTTTGTCCTTGACTTACAGTTTAATTACAATGTCTTAGTGTAACCTCATTTGGACTGAATCTGATTGGAGACCTTTGACCTTCTTGTACCAGATATTTATGTCTTTTTCCAAATTTGGGAAGTTTTCTGCTATTATTTCTTTAAATAAACTTCCTACCTCTTTGCCTTCTTCTTCTCCTTTATTAACCCCTAAATCTCAAAAATTTTCTCTTTCAATGCTGTCTCATAAATCTCATATGCTTTCATTTGTTTTTCTCCTATCACTGTATATTTTCAAATAACGTATGTTCAAGTTCACAAATTTTTTTGTTCTGCTTGATCACTTCTGCTATTTGTCTTCTCTATTGCACTTTTCACTTCACTGATTGTATTTTTCAGCTCCAGAATTTTCATTTGATTTTTAAAATAATTTCTCTGTTAAATCTTTTGATTGGGTCACTTATTGTTTTTCTGATTTCATTAATTATCCGTGTTTTCTTGAAGTTTGCTGAGCTTCCTTAATACAATTATTTATAATTCTTTGTCAGACAGTTTGTATATTTCCATTTCTTTGGGCTCAGTTTCTGGGAGATTATTGAGTTGTTTTAGTGGTGGTATGCCTACTTGGTTTTTCACGTTTCTTGCAGCCTTATGTTGATGTCTGTGCATTTGAAGAAATGAAGATTTATTCTAATCTTTGCAGACTGTTTTTTTTCTGGGAAAGTCCTTTACTAGTCAGCCCTTCCAGAGACTTTGGGCAGACTCTTTGGCATGATCCAAGAGAAGGCTTGTTGCTGGAGTCCTAAGGCAGGCTGGCCTAGTGCCTAGGTCCACAGAGTTCGGCCTGAAGCCTGGATCCACTGGAGTGGACCTGTTAAAGGTCTTCCAGGATGGGCCTAGAGCCTGAGTCCACAAGGACAGGACAGGCCTGGAGCTTGTATCTGAAGGGGCGAGCCTAAAGCCTGGGTCTGCAGGGGCTAACCTAATGCTGAGGTCATCCTTGAGTCTAAGTCCACAATGGCTAACCAGGTACTGGAATGGATCTGAGTCCACTGAGATGGGGCTGGAGCCTGAGTACATGGGGGCTGGCCTGGAGCATTGCTTTGCAGGGTTGGTTTTGGAGCCTTAGTCCATGGAGGTCCAGCCTTGCATGATGGTCTTTTGGGGTGGGCCAAAGCCCCAGGTCAATAGTAGTCTGAAGCTTGCCTGGTCCTGGGGCCAGAATGGAACCTGGGTCCTCAGAGGTTGGTCTGGTGCCTAAAGCCTCTGGGCCTGGCCTGGAGCATGGGGATGTGGGGACCAACCTGAGGTCTGTGTCCCATGGGAGGAGCCTGGAGCCTGAATGTGCAGGTGCAGGCTTAGAGGCTAGATCTGCAGGGGCTAGCCTCTGTCCTGTGACTTGGAAACCAGCTTGGAACCTTAGTACACAGGCGTAATCATGGATCCTGTGTCCCTGGGAGCCAATCCAGCACTGGACCCCACTGGGACAGGCCTGAACTCCAATTCAGCTGAGGTGTGAGGCTACAGTGGACAGCTTGGCACTGGGAAGGCCTGAAGTCTCTGTTCATGGGTGCAAGCATGGTGACTGGAGCTGTGGAAGTCAGCCTGGTACTGAGGCAGGCTGAAGACTGGGGCCATGGGGGCCAGCCTGATTCTGGGGGCTGTCTAGAGCCTGAGGGGCTGTGGGATATAGCCTGGATCTGGGGCAGGCTTAAAGGCACAGACTGTAATAATCAGCCTGAAGTCTGGGGTTGTGGGGCCCTACCTGGTGCTGAGTTTCAGTGGGGCAGCCTCAGTGTCTGGGTAAAAGGCAAAGTCTGGTGCCCACTTCTCTCTCCTTTCCCCACGTGGAGAAGATCTCTCACACACTATGCTGCTTGTGGTTGGAGTATGGGTGACATGGGTAACATAGCACTGTCTTTTCCATACTCTTCAATGGGCTTTTACTTCTGTACTACAGAAATACTATAACTGGTTACTATAACATCTCAGCTGATTTCCTTTGCTCTTATGAAAATATTAACATAAATGAATACTTGTTTGTATTGATGTTTCTGTGGAGATACGAGTGCTGATGTCCATCCCTGTTTTCTTTATTGCAACATGTATTTGTTGAGTGCCAAACACATAGTTCCTTTGAAACACAGAAATCACTTTGTTTCCCTAAATCTTGGCAGTAGTGTGTGATTCTCTGAGATATGCCTATGAAAGTGGTTTTCTTAGTAAATGTAGAGCATTACTATTCAAATAAGAGAATTGCTCACCTCACTTCAAACTCTTGAGAAAAGGCATTCACAGAAGAATTGTACTTACAGAATATACTTCAAGTTTCTTCCACATATAAATCTTCCTTGTGCCCTTCCTAACCAAGCAACAATAGGTTAAAAAGGCTTTTCTCTGAACACAAATTCCCTTGATACCTTGTTAGATGAGCTCCACCAGGGAGAAGGCAGAAAACAGATGTCACGTTTCTCTGATAGTCCAGACATGAAAACCTCCACTGGGTGAACCTGGGAGCTGGATATGTCTGGATATGTCAGCCTAAGGGTATGTGCGAGTGTCCAGGTATGACAGTAGATTGGAGGTTCAGGATCAACAAAGAGATGAGGACAGGTTGTATGGGGGTGGGTAAAACTCTAGGGAGAGACGCAAGGTGGACTGGAGGAAGCTCTTGGGAGGGGCGAGAGGATCAGGGAGAGAACAGGACTGAGGGCTGTGCCAGGGGAGGGCAGCCCAGGTGCTGGTCAGAGAAGGTGTGGGGTGCAGACACTGGGCTGGGAAAGGGTGCAGAACTAGGATAATAACAGAAGCTCAGTTAATTAGAGCAGGAATTTAAAATCCAATTCTGAAGTGAGGCTTGACTGTGAGGGGTTGTGAAGCCCTAGGAAGAGGTGGGCAGGAAACAGAGGAGAAAGGAAGGCCCTGGAGCATGGGGAGTAGGGTTTGCCCAGCCCTCCTCTTCATCCAGTCTGGGGGTGGCTGCGAGCTCACCCTGTCAGTGTCGGGAGTCAGTGTTCTGTTCTTCCCGCCCTGTTCTGGTCACACCTTGTGTCCCACTTGCCCACTTCCTTTCCATGGACATAAGGACCAGGTTGAAACACTTGAGTCAGTCGTCTATTCAGGAAAGCCCCTCCGACTCACAGGAGAATTCTTTAGTTCTCCCATTCACTTACTCCTTCACTTGTTCCTTCCCATTACACGTTTTTGCTAATTGTCCGCTAGGCAGTAGTGAGAACTTTCTCAGGGAAACCTCAGACAACCTCATCTCACACACCAAACCCTTCATGTTTCCTCTTCTGATGAGGTGTCCGGGGACATCAGAGCCCTGTGGCCCAACTCTGATTCCTGAGAGGCAGCTTCATCTGCTACCTATCAGAGGAAGGCCTCTTTCATGTGTCACTGGTTCATCCTGTCCAGGTGGAGAAGAACCCATTGGGTAGTCTCTGAAGGATTTCTAAGCCTCCTTTCAGTTGTAGGTGTGCCCCAGCCTCTCTGGGACTGGGACTCCGCTTTGGCCCTGGGTCTCTGTGATTCAGTAGCTAGGGTCTGTCCTGCAGGAGATGTGGGACCCCCACTCTCTGAGAGCTGCTGGGAGCTGAGTGAGAGCCAGGTTTCCAGAGCCCTGCATGACCTCATTGCTGACCTAGTCCAGTGGGGTGGGCCACAGTGACAGGCACACCTGGCAACTGGTGATGGGGGCTTAGGGCAAGAGGGAAAAGTGGGTGGGAAATTTTATGATAATTATTTATGAAAATGGACTTGAACCTTTCTTTGCTCCTATGAAGTTTCCTTCCCTCAGAGAGAAAAATGCTTTAGGGAACGGTGACAGACTGTGGTGGGGTGTGGCTTCCCCCAAACTCCCTCTGCCTCTGATCAAAACTCTTCCCTTCCACCCTGGTCACACAATGTCCCACTGAACCCTCTGAGGTCTCTGTTTTTGAGTCTCCACACAGACTGCTCCCTGTGACCAGAACACTGTCCCACCTTCCCTCAGAGAAGCTGGCAGGTGGAGCAGAGTTGCCTGCACCGGCCCCTTCCTGCGTCCCATCAGCACCCTGCTGCCCAGGAAGTCTGAGACCCCTAAGAGTCCTCTCCCTGCTACCTCCCCACACCATACAATGGGGAGGACTCCACCCACCTTGCAGGGTTGTAAAAGGCTGCATCAGTGGACCCATGGAAAGCATCTAAGACAGTGACTGCTACAGGACGCATCCATGAGAACACTCACTGTTGTTAACCCTGAAGGTCACAGCTTACTGACGGTGCCCAGATGTGGTGATGTCCCTGCCCTATGGATTCAGAGCCTGATAAGTGGTCATGATGTCACAGTGGGGAGGCCCCTTTACAAACCTGTCCCTTCCTCTTAAAGGACTGGAATGAACTTTGAGGCAGAGACCAGGTCTGCTTCATGCCTTAGTCCCAGACAGTAGGGCAATGCCTAACACAGAGCAGGTATCAGTGTGCATTTGTTGAATAAGTGAATGAATAGCAATCCACACGAGACCTGCCTTTATGGACATTGGTGCAGAAAGTGACTGTGTGATCAGCTACCTGAGTTACTGTCCCTTAAGGATGGACCCAGGGCCACTGTCCTTCCACCTCCCCATCCCCATCCCTGAACCCCAAAAAGGGTCACTGTGAAGCTCCAATAAGCACTCCCATGCTTTTCCTTGGGGCCACTGGGACATTGAAGGCACCACAGCCTTGCAAGAAAGCACTGGAGCTCATTACCCCTGTTCTCAACCTGTCTTAGGGGTTAGGAAGACACTTGGGGAAAGCCCACTGAGCTCTGCTTGGGTCAAACTCTGCTTCTGTTTTGGAGGCCATTTAGAACAGGAAGCAGCAAATTGTGGGAACCCTTTGAGAAAGGGTTTATAATGGTGAGGTGGTGGGAGGGAGAAGCTGAATACATAGAGGAAAATGCATGCTCTCTCCAGGGAAGAGAGGGGCGTGATTCGTGTGACTCCAAAGGGCAGGACAGGGACAAGTGGTTGGAATCATGATAGAACAGGGAAGATCGGGGCTTGGTCAGAAATGCAGAGAAATGCCCCAGTGGCCCCTCCTTCTCCTTGGCTCTTCCCTCCCACAGCACCCCTTACCTTGCTCTGCACTGTCAGGAGAACTCTTGGCACTTCCTGAATGCACCAGGCCATTTCCTCTCCTCGTCATCCACTTGCATTTCCAAATCTAGGCCAAGCATCACTTCCTGGTGGAAGCCCTTCTTGAACCTACTCCAGGTAAAATTTTCTACCTGCTACTCTGTACTCCCCTGTACTAAAATGACACTTTGCTGTATCTGAGAACATCTTTGATTTCACTCACTTCTTGTGACTGTTTGCGAGAATGGCCACACAGTCTTCTTGTCTTGTATCCTCTTCCTTCTAATATCCCTGTTCAACTCTTTTCAAGAACTGGAGTCTTTTTCTCCCTCCTGAGTTGTGGCCGGCCTCATGATTCCTTTGTTTACTGGGACAGTATAGTAAGTCTTATGCAAGCAGAGATTACAAATTAGTTTGTCCATTGGAATTCCCTCTGCTGTTCTTCAAACTTGGAAAATCAAGCCCAGGGCAGCCCTTTTGTTGATGAGAAAACATGTAGGAACAGGATCCAGTGGTTGGAGCTGAGTTATTTTTTGAACAGCCAATTCCTAGCTGACCCATCCCCAGCTGCCCTGGCAACTGACTGCAGACACAGGAGCAAGTCCAGCTGATAGCAGCTGAGCACGACACAGACCTAAAGAACCCCAAAATATCAACCTCCAAAACTGTGATCTCTAAATGGTTATTGTTTAAAACCACTATATTTTGGTGTCCTTTATTACACAGCATTAGATAACTGATACACTTGTTAATTTGGCTGTTTCTCACTTACAATAAGAAGCCTTCTCTTAGTCATTTCTGAATCAAGGACATCTGTTGTAGGGGCTGGTATGTAGCCATTATAGAATAACTCTATCCTGAGTGAATGGATGAGTGAATGATATGAATATGCAAATGAGAATTCATGCATAAAATCAGTAGTGCAAAAAGTGTATTTTTTATGATATTAAATAAAATAATTCCATTTTAGATCTTCTTGCTTCCCCAGTAGGTAGGAAATTTAAGTCCATTATTCTTAGGGTGCCCCCGTAGTGTTGTGCAATGATTCCCAGGGTCTAACAAATGACCCAGGCATTAGAGAAGGGCCTTAACACAGCCATTACCCAAGCCTGTGGTGCCTCTAGAAGGGCTGGTCCTGCAGCTTCCATTTCCTGCTTGGGCACAAGCCCAGTGGCAGGGGTCAGAGCACTCTCACAGGGTTTGGCCTACCTGGGTGCTGCCATTGCACTATGAGGTGCTGCCACCTATGCCAGGGCACTGCCCAGAGACAAGGCCCACCCCTTCCCAGTGTCTAGAACTCTCTTCCCTCTCCCAACTACTCCATGCCCGTCAGCCTCCCATTCACTCTGTGCTATCACGTCAGTGAGATGAGACTTTTACAAAAGACACCCTGAGAGCCATACACTTGGGCAGCTTCTGCCTTGCTAGCCCAACTACCTTCCTGAAATCAAATTGGGCACAAAGAAAACATAGAAAGATTTTATGTGCAATTTTAATGTTTCAATAAATTATCTTGCCATGCATGTTCAAAGTGCCCTGTAGAAAAGTCCCCTCAGGCCTCTTACAAGTTACAAGAGGATGGAAACAGAATTTTTAATTGTGTCATAATCTATGGGGAAGAATTCAAAGAACAGAGTCAGTTCCATGTGAAGCTCCTAGAATAGCTCCCCATCCATCCCTCCTGGCATCTTCCCTAACACATTCTACTCCCTTGGAAGCTACTGGAAATATTAGTTAGTCCCTCACACTTCCACAAAGAGCATTTTTCAGATTCCTTCAAACAGTAGTTGTTTTTGCATTCACTGCCAGCTGCATCAGCGGCATAATTATATTTTTTAAAAGCCAGAGAAATCTGACAGGGGGCTAGGTAAAATCAATAAACTGAAACTGAAATGAAATTTCTTTTTCCCGTTTTTGAGTTTACAGAGTCCGTTTAGAATAGCTTATTCCGGTTCACGATAGAGGACTCTTAGTAAGGGAGAGACAGCTTGGGACACCTCTAAAACAATATGTATCCTTCCCTGATGTTATATTATGTGTTTGCTGTTTTCCTTGGGTAGCATCTGCCTCCTTCACATAAATGGAAGGTCCATGAAGCCAGTGACTTGTCTGATCTGTTTCTCAGTGTATTTCCTGATACGTGGAACAGTGCCTGGCTCCCAGGTAGGAAATGCTCAAAACTATTTGTTGAATGAATGAATGTTGGTGAGTTTGTTAACTTTGCACTGCTCTTTATTCACATTCATAAAAACAGAGATAAGGAAAGGGAGACAAAAACTCATATAATTCAGGATTCAATACAGTGAGAAAAGGGCCTCTATAATGGAGAGGTAGAAAAAAATTAAGATTTTCTGTCTGCATTAATTGACAGCAACTCTTTGCTTTCTTTGGAGGGAGACACACTGCTTCTTACACTCACATTGTAGGATGTTTGAGCACTAGGGTCCCTTGGCTTGGTTGTGCGTATAAATACACAAAGTCATTCAATTTAAAAAAAAAAAAAAAAATCCTTCTCCAGCTCACACATTGGCCCTAAGAAGTTTTTTAAACTGGATAAACAAAGAATATCTGAGAGCAGTATAATCTCTACATATTCTAACTTCCAGTTTTGGAAAAGAAGAGAGCCCAAGAGGCAGTTTTAGCATTACGAAAAATGGGCAGATCTGTAAATTGTGAAAGAGAGGGCAGAAGTGATTTTCTGCTGTCGTTAACTGCATGCCTATGACCACAACCACGGTGCTGCATGACTCCAGGGGTTATTTTGTCACAGTCTGTGCATATGACACTTCCAGGGCACAACCTTGACTGTACGTGGCGTGGCCTTACCTACAATGTGTCAGACAAAGTCTTATCTGTGTCTATTCAATCTTATTCTCCGACTTTCTTGTAAGTCTCTAATTTTCTCTTCAGTTGCGTCTAGTCCACTGTTAAACCCACCCATGGAGGTAGAATTTAATTTTTTTTTTTTTCTATTTCACGGTTTGAAGTTCTCTGCAGATTTTCTCCATCTTGCTCTTTTTTTTCCTTGGACATAACAAGCATAGATATTTTTAAACCATCTCTGATAACACCAGTAAGGAAACCTCTGAGTCTGTTTCCACTATCTATTGTTTCTGTGTTGTTTTATCCATGTTGCTGTGTCTCCCTCCTGGCCTGCTTGTTACTGTTCGATGCCAATGGCTGTCTTTGTAAAATTGTTTATAGAAATCATTTGGGGTCTAAAGGTTTCTTATGTTCCTCTAGAGAGGATTTGTTTGCTTCTGCCAGCTCCTTAGGATTAATATCAATCCAGGATCCCTTCAGACAGGCATAAGCACTGACATGATTTGGAGCTGAGCTCAGTCCTAATGAGAGCCTGTCTGCTGCCAGCACTCACTTCCATCTCACAGTCCTTGAAGGCCCAATCCCAAACAAGGGGTGCTTACCAGGGTTTCATCCTTCCCAGATCATGGCCCAGAAATTCTTTATCTTCTTAGCAATCTGAAGCCTTAAGTTGATGTTTCTGTTTTGATTTTGCTATTTTGTGCAGCTTTTACAGTTCTCAACAAGAATATTGATCAGAATCTCCTAGCTCACCATTAGCAGGAGCTTAGCTATGCATTTTTCAAAGTTGTTTTGTTCTCTTTTATCCACCATTTGTATGTCATTGTAACAGGAGGAATATCTCCATGTCTGCTCAGCCTGATGTGTTGCCAAAACCCTGCTTTCCAAATTCTCTGCAATGAATATGTATTATTTAAAGTTAGTAAACAGTTATTTATAAAAATTGAGATCAAATTACTTTACAAATAATCTCACAATCCCTAAGATGAGAGCTCGAGAAATATTTTTTTTCATAGTAACCACAAAGGGCTATATATAGTTCATTTGCATTACATGTAACATTTATTAATTGCCATGTGCCCAGTGCACAGTGGCTTACATGCATTAAAATAGTTATCTTCCCCCAAACCCCGTAAGATAGACACTGTTATTAAATGCGTTTTAAAGCTGAGGAAAGTGAGGTGAGACAGTTATTAGTAACAGAACTCGAATTTTAACAGGCAATCTGATTTCAAAGCCCATACTCTTAATGCAACTCCCATACTCACACTCACTAAATCTGTGGTGCTGGTTTGCAAAAATCAAAGTTTTCAAATTAAAATAGGACCCTTTTGAGCCTCACTGAATTAAAAATAAAAGGTGTATTTGACAACATTAGTTGGTAAGATATTCCATATACACCAAGAAATATACATTGCTGAAATTTATTCCATGAATGTTGGCAGGGATATGGAGAAACTAGAACTCTCGTACCCTGCTGGTAGGGATGTAAAATGGTGCAACCACTTTAGAAAATGGAGTTTGACAGTTTAGTAAAAAGTTAAACCTGTTCCCACCATACAATCCACCCATCCCACTGTTAAATATTTACCCAAAAGAAATGAAAGCATATGTCCACCAAACACTTGTATATGAATGTTAATGGCAGTTCTATTTATTTATAGCTGAAAACTGGAAACAACCCAAATGTTCAACAGGCAAATGCCTAAATAAATTTTGGAATATTCTTACTATAGACTCAAAAATAAAATAGGAACAAAGCTATTGATACACACAGTAGCATGGTTGCATCTCAAAATAATTATGTTGGTGAAATAAGCCAGACAACAACAACAAAATATTAGGTCGGTGCAGAAGTAATTGCGTGTTTTGCCATTAAAAGTAATACGTATGGAATAATTCCTAGAAAATTCTGGAAAATGCAAACCAATCTATGATGTCAGAAATCAGATCAGTGGCTGTCTGGAGACAGAGTGGGGTGAAGGACCAGGGTAATTGAAGGAGGATAAATACAAAGGGCACAAAAAAACTTTGGGGGTTGATATAAAAATGTATTATTTTTATTGTTCTGTTGGTTTCATGTGTGTGTATGTCAAACTTCATCTAATTGCACACTTCAGAATGTAAAATTTATTGTACATCAGTTGTAGTTCAATAAAGCTGTAATTTTAAATATGAATGAATGTTGAGTATATGCATTTGACAGCATTCATTGGTCAGGTATTCTGTGAGTAACAAGAAAACACACATTTATGAAAATTTCTAACATGGCTTTTTAGCTTCTGATTACTTTAATTCTGAAATATATCTGTCACCTCTGTGTTTATCTGATGTCTATACTACTAGCTTAATTATGCAAATGATATATTCTTAAAATGATTTAAAGTGGCATAATTGATTTCAATGAACAAAGACTGCTTTTTATGATAAAATGTTTCCCACCATATGTTTCATGAGTCTTTTGTTTTCCCTTCCAGTATAGCATAAACCATCCTAAATATGGATACTTTTTCTCCCTTAAAAGGAAATTCTCTTTTCTCTTCTTGGTACTCTAGGTAGCTTCCAAATAACATTTTATATTGGTTATTTGTATTTTCATCAAGCAAAACAGAGACAAAAATTTGCATATAAACACAATTATAAATACATAATAATGCCCTTCCATGTTAATTTTGTGCTTTGAGTAAACATTTAATTCCCAAGAAAATATCTGTGTTAAGTGCAATCTTTGATTTCATTGGAGTTTAAGTCTCACATTTCTGTGCCTATTGCTAAGCTGAGTTTTTATTTTGATGCAGTTTGCACAAGGCTAAAGTCTTTTTTTCTAAATGAAAATATAGAGTCAGTGAATCAGCTTCAAAAAGTGCATCAGGCAGCATCTGCGTAATGAATGGGGGAATGAAGCACAGTTATGGGTTTTCTGTTCACTAAATCCTAAGCAGCTTAATTCGATGATAAAGACGCATCTGTAATGGATGAAGTGCACTTTGTTGGGCACTGCTGCATCTGAAAGTTAATTTCTGGTTGGAAAAGTGCTGCCAAGTTTGAAAACCAGAAAGAAACTTCTAGTCCAATGGTTCTCAAACTCAGCCTGGATTAATGTTGGTCCCTGAAGATATATTTATTAATATAGATTTTAAAAGTGCAATAATTTATCATAAAAATAAATTGAGACCAAGTGTGGTGGCTCTTGCCTATAATCCTAACAAGGCAGAAGGATCATTTGAGGCTGGGAGTTTGAGACCAGTTTGGGCAATATAGCAAGACCCCATCTCTACTAAAAAATTAAAAAATTAGCTGGGAGCAGTGGCATGTGTCTGTAGCCCCAGCTACTAGGGAAGCGGGGGCAAGAGAATCTCTTGAGCCCAGGAGTTCAAGGCTGCAGTGAGCTATGGTTGCACCACTGCACTCCAGCCTGAGTGACAGAGCAAGACCTTGTTTCTAAAAATAAATAGTTTTTTTAAAGTGACTCAATTTAAAGTCTAGAGGTCTACAAACAAACAAAAAGCCAAACATGAACAACTACTTTAGGACAAAACTATCTTCCTCTAAAAATAGAAGCGCATATACTGACATAATTCTATCTCTCTGGCAGACAGGTTTCTAAGACAGCCACCAATGGGTCCTACCTCCTAGTATTCACATCCTATGTAATCTCATCCCCAGTGTGGGCTGGACCTGGTGACTTGCTTTCAGTGAATAGAATATAGCAAAAGTGATTAACGTCACCTCCAAGATTCAGCTATAGAAGACTATGACTATGACTTCCCACTTGGCCAGCATTCTCACTAATTCTTCCTGCTTACTTGTACTGAGTTGCCCTATGAAGAGGCCCATGTAGGCCTAGGTGGGGGGACCTGTGGCCAATAGCCAGCAAGGAACTAAATCCTATTAACAACCACATGAGCTTGGAAGGAGATCCTTCCCCAGTCAAGCCAGGAGATGAATAAAGCCCCAGCCTACAGCTTCATTGCAGCATCGTGAGACACCCACAAGCAGGACTCAACTAAGCCACAGCCAGAATTCTGTGCCATGGAAGCTTCGAGACAACTAGTGCTGTTGCTTTTCAGCTGCAGAGTTTTGACATAATTTGTTATATAGCAATAGCCAGCTAGTTATCAATAGCCACTTCTACTTTTATATAGTTATCAATAGCCACTTCTACTTTTTCTCACCACATATACATATAGTAATGAGGAAACCTCTTTAAACGAGACAAAGAATCAGAACTAATAAACAATAAGCAAATTCCTTTGAATATACATTTTAATTTTACATGGTAAAATATATCAAACTGAAAGCAACTGATTTCTATTTGCAGTTTCACAGAGAAACTGGATATAAGTTCAGCAGATGAATGGTAGACTAGAGAAAATTCTATGCATATGGTAGATAGTGAATTAATATCTGTAATATACAAATTAATTTTTAAAAGGCTAAGAATACCCATTACAGAAAAGCATAGCCAAATGGCTAATCAGCCTATCAAGAGATATTCAAAACCCTTTGAAGTCAGAGAATTGTAAGACAAATAGTGTATTATCATTTCAGCCCACCAGACTGAGAAAATTAAAATGAATTGTAAACCATCTTTCTGATAAGCATTCAGGGAAGCCTGAAAATTGTTTTAGATCATTAGCAAACAATCTCATTCCTAGGATTCTAACCTTAGAAAACAAAATGCACCAAAACATAAAATTGTATGGACAAGAATGTTTATTACAGTGTATTTGTAGTGGCTCCAAACCAGAAACAACGTACATGTGTGTCAGTAAAGGGGAAGTTGAATAAGGTGCATGAATATCCTATGCAGGATACAAAATCCTGTGTAGCAGCAAATGAGTTTGTGCATAAGTTTCCATGTTGACTGAGGATAGCAATGTTCAGGGTAGCATGCATGAGGCTATCTCATTTGTTTCTCAAAAGCAATGATCCCTCAAATCTGATTTTACTCACATACATGGTATATGTAGATAGATCAGATAGATGCATAGATACATAGACATAGATAAAAACATAGACACAGACACAGACATAGACAGAGGCATAGACACAGACACAGGCATAGACATAGACACAGACACAGACACAGACAGAGGCATAGACATAGACATACAGACACAGACACAGGCACAGACACAGACATAGACACAGGCATAGACACAGGCACAGACAAAGGCACAGGCACAGACACAGACACAGACACAGACACAGGCACAGGCACAGGCACAGACACAGACACAGACACAGGCACAGGCACAGGCACAGGCACAGGCACAGGCACAGGCACAGGCACAGACACAGACACAGACACAGACACAAGCACAGACATAGACATAGGCACAGGCACAGGCACAGGCACAGACATAGACATAGGCATAGGCATAGGCATTGGCATAGACATAGACACAGACAGAGGCATAGACATAGACATAGGCATAGACATAGACACAGACAGAGGCATAGACATAGACATAGGCATAGACATAGACATAGACACAGACAGAGGCATAGACATAGACACAGACATAGACATAGACATAGACATAGACATAGACATAGACATAGACACAGACAGAGGCATAGACATAGACATAGGCATAGACATAGACATAGACATAGAGATCAGAATGGAAAAATACCCATTAGATTCTTAACATGTATTGGGCATGAGGTGTAGAGAGAAAGTGGGGAGAGTGAGTGAGAGATAGAAGAGAGGAGGGGGAGAAACAAGCAAAAAAAAATGAGAACCTAAATGAGCATTTAAAATGAAGTCTACAGTAAATGCAGCATGATCCCACTTTTGTAAATGTTATATGTGTGTGTACACAGATATGTGTGTGCATAAGGATGTACACAAAACGATGATGATTGGAAGGGTTAATGGTGACCCTGCCAGGAGGTCTGATTTCACAGGCTTGCCCCATCCCCCTTTTTTCGTTATACTGTTATGTATTGTTTCATTTTTCCCCCAACAAACGTATTATTTATATAACAGGGGAGAGAAAAAAAAGTCAATTTCCACTATGGAAAGAAAAGAATCCATTTGTCATTTTTATATGCTTTGTGTATTGGAGTCTCAAGTGAAGAAGATTTCACTTAAAAAAAAAAAAAGAGTTATACCACAAAAAAATGTTTGCCAAACTCTGCTCTAGACAATATCAACTTTCTCCCTCACCCTCAAGCCTATGGAATTGCAGAATAGTATCTCTCTTTGCAGGAGAAAAATGAAATTTGCAGAAATGAATAATAATCAAATGCTTATTATTAAATTATTATTTAATTGTTATAAATTATTATTATTTAAATTATTAAAACACATTGCAAATGACAATTTACAGGACAGGCTGAAACTGGCAGTCAGAGGCTGCATCCAGCTCACAGATGAGTCTGTTAAGCCCACACTGAGCTATAAAAAATGAATTCATTAACAACATACAAAGTTAGTAGAGTCCACATCTTTATTTTTTATTTGTATTTTATTTTATTTTATTTTATTTCATTTCATTTTGAGACAGAGTCTCTATCACCAGGCTGGAGTACAGTGGTGCGAACTTGGCTCAATGCAACCTCCGCCTCCTGGGTTCAAGTGATTCTCCTGCCTCAGCCCCTTGAGTAGCTGGGATTACAGACACATGCCACCACACCGAGCTAATTTTTGTATTTTTAGTAGAGATGGGGTTTCACCATGTTGACCAGGATGGTCTCAATTGAGTCTACATTTTTTAAAATGTCTGGAAATAGGGTTTATTTTGTAAAACCCAATTTTCTGGAGACATTGGGCCCACATTTCCACAAGACAAAATGAACCCAAGCTTCTTTGTGACTGTCCCCTTTGACCAGAACTCATGCTTTCCAATCCCCATGCTTCCTACATGGGCTGCTCATCACATCACCTGCCTAGCATCTGCCGTCACTCTAGGTGGCTACCCTGACTTACTGATATAGGGACAGGGAGGGTCAGGAAATGATCCAAGGACTCACTCTGATTGCCCAGAGCTAAGACCAGGGCCCACTGGGAGCTGTTCACAGAACAGGTGGCTTCAGCTTCCATGGGACCTAAGATTCCCAGGCTCTAGGAGTCACATTTCCAGACAACTGCTGCTGTAGACTAAATGTTTATACTCCTCTTCATATGCTAAATCCTAGTTCTCAAGGCAATAGCATTTAAAGGTGGGGCCTTTGGAAGGCAGAGCTCTCATGAATGGGATTAATGCCCTTATTAAAGAAGCCTCAGAAAACTGCTATGCCCCTTCTACCACCTGAGGGCACAGCAAGAAGACAGCCAAACCTGGAAGGGGGCCCTACTGGGCGTAGAATCTGCTGGTACTTTGATCTAGGACTTCCCAGCCTCCAGAACTGTGAAAAATAAATTTCAGTTGTTTATAAGCCACCCAGTCTATAGTATTTTGTTATAGCAGCCCAAATGGACTGAGACAACTCCTCTGACAGCTGCACCCAGTCCACACTGCTGGTTGAAGCATGTGTGAGTCCTTTGCTCCAAGGCTGCTCGCCCATGTCCTACACAAGAGGCCAGCAGAGGCCTGAGGAAAACACCCTCCACCTCACTGTGTGTGTGTGTGCATGGCAGAGTACCCTGCCCAAAGCCCTCTCCGCAAGGGCCTTGGGAGGAGGGAGGACCTCCATCCTCTTCTCTTACTAATCCTACCTTGGTAAGTTCCTCCTTTCCAAAATAAAGCCTATTCCTAAACCTGTGCTGGGTGATGTCGAATTTATTTGAGGAGGCCCTGTTGCCAGACAGCAGCAGCATTGGTCTTGCAATCCCTCCTCCTTAGGGAATTCTTGTCCTCTCACCCAGGGGAGTTTCAGGCAGTAGCTCTGTTCTGGCTGTGCATGGCCCTTGGCTTATTCTGTCACCTTGTTCTGCACGACTCTTCTTCCACCCATGTCATCTGCTCCTGCTTCCCAAGCTCGCTCGCCCAATGGGCTGGCAGCATCAGAACTGACAATTTGGTGACAGAGCATTCTCAGCCTTTTGATCAGCACATGAGCTAAGTATGATCTGATCCCAAGAACAGAAACTGCCTCAGCCACGTAGGTTTCCCCAGCTGAATTTCTCTTGCTCTTAGCTGTTCATAACTCAGTGCGTGGGGTCTTGGTTGTCTTCACTTGCATTGTGCTAGAATTCCTACTTCTATGGAGGAAGGCATTTCTCTCATTTGATTTAAAGAAGGAAAAATTGTGTATCTGGGGCTGAGTGCTTCCTGGAAGAATCCTGTGATTACTCAGACATTCCTTCTTCTCTGATTCTGTCTTCTCTCTAGAAAGTCCCTGTCTTTAACATTGAGGGCTTGTTGCAAAACTTTCAGTGTTGGAGCCACTATCTGTGGGCTATTCTAAAGTGATCAGGCATCTTGGGGTGTAGTTGTAATATCTGTACTGTAGAAAAATGAAAAATAAGAGCCAGTTCACAAGAACGCTCCCAACTCCCCACGTACTAATTCACTGTGACCATCTACATATGTCTGTAATAGTCATTTGGGAACAGAGCTGGGTCAGGGAGGGCAGGTACAGAGCTTGGAGGGACAGACTTTCTCTTCTAGGGTGTTCACAGGGTTTTAAGGAAAGTTCTTCTGAAGCCTGGGCTGTTGGGATTGTGTGGACAGTCAGAAGTGAATGTCAGACCAGGAAGTAGGAGCCCAAGTGAAGACCAGGGAGAAACACCCAGAGTCCGGGAAATATTGACAAATCCTGAAGGTTAAGCACCTGGACAAGCCAAAGGAAAGACAAAGTTTCAAAGAGTGCTCAGAAATGACATTGAGGAACAGGTGGGTGAAGTGTCTACTGAAGACGGGCAATCCATTAAGCAAATGGGTAACAGATTCCTATAACACAGGATATGCTGAAGATTATGTTCTGCTGCCCATAATTTTTCAGTCAACTCAGAGGACCAGTGCTTAATGGTCAGCAAAATAATTAATGATCTTATTGGACTCGGTGGATTGCAATATCTCCTTGTCCTTTGAGCCTTACAGGAGCTATTTGTTTTAGAGTAAAGATATTAAATTCATGCTTGAGAGCATTAAAGAAGGAAGACAAATGGCCTCAAACGAAATCAATTATTTCTAAAAGAAAATTCTTCTTGAGTTGCTCTAACAACTAATCTTCAACAAAACATTTCAGAGTTTGAATTAGAAGCGCTGTTTTGTTCTTGCTTCTGTTTGGACTGAGAGTCTTGTTGTTCTCCAAATCCCTTTTTTTCCCTCTCATTTTGCATGGGCCTTGCAGAGCTGGGTTCTTTCCACTTTGAGTCAGTCACTTCTCACATCCAGATTCAACCCTTCATCTGTGAAATGGGGGTGGGGGTATTGGGAGGAAATGGTATCTCAGCCTCTTCCAGCTCTGACATCTAGGGATTTTGTGATTTTCCATCTAGATAATCTCTCAGCCTTATTTTTGTGTATTATTGATCACAGAATTAGAAATTAAAGTATTAAATGTTAGGAAGTATGCATTTTTACAGCATACAGCTGGAGTGGACCATGCAGGTTTATTTGAAGAAGGACATGCATTTGCTGAAGAGAACACATCCAAGTTCTTCTTTTACTTAATTAAAAAATAAATGCCACGGCCTGAGTACTTTTAAATTAGGCTTATTAAACTGCAGACCACACTCTGAGTGCATATTAATGTGCTGTCGAGCTCTCCATTTTATTTAATATCTCTAGGAATAAATGTGATGAAATTACACTTAATATTTCAGTTGATGGCAGAGGAAGTTAGATTAGGCAAGCTTGCTAGAAATTAAAAACTAAATAGCAGCCCATGAATCACTGCCATTCAGGCACAAATCATTTCTTTTACATTTCCCATTTTCTATCTCAATCGCTTTTCAAGTCATGACCCTCTGATTTTGAAATCACTGATCTAAAGAAATAAAAGGCTGTAAAACCCAAATTATTCCACTACCTTTGACCTGTCATCATCTGTCGTCGTCTGCCTGTCGAGTCTGCCTGTCTGGTCACAGTGCTCACTCAGTCAGTTTCCAGAGAATGGCACAGAGCAATGTACTCTCTGGGGACGCAGTGGGGTGTGTTCCACCCAGATGTCCCTTGTACTTCTCCTAGAAGGGTCCAAGTCCCACTTACCCAGCAAAAGGCATTCAGTTCACCATGTGACACTTTCATTTCTGGCCTGATATGGTGACAATACCAAGGGTCTGCTTCCTGCTGAGCTCTGTGCTGGCCACCAACACCCCAGAGATGAGGAGCCATCCCCACCCTCGAAGGCCACAGGCAGGCTGAGAAGCTCCCTGCAACAGGAAAGGCTTCCCTTTTTCCTTTCTATCCCCATCATTCTTTGTTCTCCTGGTGACAAGAGAGCCTGTGGGGTGTTTAGTTCCTGTCCTCACCCTTCCCTCAGATCCTCAGTGTAGCATGCCTGTCTTCACCTTGGTATCCACAATACCAAGGTTAGAGGCTGGCAGATAGTAAATCCTTGAGAATCAATGAGTCTATGTCATGTCCCGAGTTTCCCCCAAATAGTGCTCTGCACGTGTAAGGACCTCAATAAGTATTTGTTGGTTACTTATTCAGTAGAAGGCTCCAGTTAGTGAATACCAAGGGTATTATAGTGACAGCAAGGGCTTTGAATGGAGTCAGATCATACTGACTGTGTTGACGAAAGGAAAACCGCTGTGTATGCGGCAGGATGTTTAAATTACAAAGATGGAAAAAATTTTCATTAAAACAGCAGCAGCAAATACATATTACCTACAATGTTTACAGGGCCTTCTCATAACATAAAGCAGAATGATGAAGAATATATCAGGAGTTCAGAGGAAAAAACTAGTAGTGTAATATTTTATATTAAATAATAGTAATATAAATAATATTGATAACTGGTACAATTAATTGGGAAGGTGGAAAGTCATTTAAATTGAGAGGTATAATGAACAACAAAGGACATGGTCATGAAACTATATATAAAATGTAAAAAATATATACAGTTAAATTTATCTGGCAAATAAAGAGGAATTAAATCTTGTACATTGGCTAAAATATAGCAGGTGTTCAATAGCGATGTCTTCTATGATTTTTAAACAATTTGCAGTATCACAATTGCAATGGGTTTCAAACTATCCATACAGAAGGGTTTTGACACTAGCATTCTAGTTGGAAGAACAGCCTGGGGGACTTAATCTTGAAGCTGTACGTGCACAGCAAAGAAGATTTTTTATTTAGGTTGTATGTTTCCTTGGAATTTCGGAAGTTGGTGGCTGATAGAGGATAGAAAGGAATAAAAACCCTTCCCAAAGCTACCCATCAGCACTGCCTTTACTCACTTACTGTGAGATTTTAACGCAGCGCTCTCGATGCATTACAGATACAACCACTAAATAAGAGACTTTAAGGAGTTGAAATAATTATTGAATCAACAAAACTATATGTGTGTATGCAAGTAGACAATATGCATATCAAACTTTATACTTTGCAGGATAACATCCATATTTTCAAGTTACAATCAGTTGTAAAAATTCATCTTGAACTTTAAGATTCAAAAAGTAGGAATCACAGGAGCCACACTTAACACTCTTGATGCAGTGAAACTATAAAATGTACAATTAAAAATTCAACTGGATATTAAGAAATACTCTTCCAAAATCTACTGGATGAAGGAGGAGAAATGTTACTAGGTTAACATAATTGAATAGCATCAGTCATTAGAGATTACATTTTCAAACGTTTTTGATATGGGAAAATGTTCATAATACAACTGTGAATTAAAAATTCATAAATATCCTTTACAGACAACATGCCTCAAATAGATCTAGACATGGGTAATATAGATATAATATGCATATGGGTACAAATAGAAACAAGTAATGGTAAAGTGGACCCTTGACTTGGCTGAGGGACATGGCCTGATATCTTCAGCAGCTTCCATCTCTGCTGATAATATTTAACAACTGCATAAAGATATAATACAACATTAGAACACTTTACATTTTCCCCACTCATATCATCAGTGTAACAGTTGGTTTGGGTCAGGTGTATGGGGAGGGAACAATTACCAGGAAATAACGTCTTTATTACTTCTGAGCAATTAGCAGTATGGCCAAATGAATAAAAAGTGTCAATGTCAATGAGCTACAGATGCTGGGCCATTGCCATGCTCTCTTACCAGCTAAAACATTTGGTCTCATGCAAATGCCTCATAGTGTATGTACTAGTCAGGACTCTTCTGGTTGCAAATGACAGAAACTAAGTTATGGGTGGAAAATACCAGAAAGTAGAATATGTTGATTCTTATAACTGAAAAGTCCAGAGACTTCCAGACTCAGGCAAAACTGTATCCAGGTGCCCAAAAAAGGTGGTCTGTCCCCTTTCATCTCTTGCCCTGCTTCCCTCTCTGTTGGCTTCTTTCTTCGGCAGCCACCCTCCATGTGTGGTTAGCAACATTCAGCAGCAGATGCAGACTTTTATTCTGTAGGCTACCACAGTAGAAGAAGCATGACTCTTCTCTAGCAGTTGGTGAAGTCCAAGAACCGGCTATAATTAACCCACTTTGGTCACATGCCCAGTGCTGATTGGAGAGTAGACTATGCCAATTGGTCAGGCATGGATGACTTGTGAGCCAGGTGTGAATTCAGCTCTACCAGAGTCACACAGACTACGATGGCGGGGAAGTTCTTCCTTTGGGGGGGTTTGATTATCTTTTTTACATTGCTCCGTCTGGCACAGACACATACCTAAATAAGCACATAGATGCTCCCATCCATGTCAAGGGCCTTCAGGATCACTGAGATATAGACAAACCCTGAAGGTCTAATGTATAGACAATATAGAATGAGTGTGTATCCATAGGAAATATAATATGAGCCACATATGTAATTTTAATTTTTCCAACAGTCACATTTAAAAAGTAAAAAGAAACAACTCGGGTTAATTTTAATAATATTTATTATTATTTCAGCATGCAATCAATATAATGTTTTCGAGCTATTTTACATTTTTGCATGCTAAATCTTCAAACTCCAGTGTGTATTTTGCATTTATAGCATACCTCAATTTTGACAAGCCATGTTTTCAAGAGCTTAACAGCCACACGTGGCTACTAGTTAGTGTATTAGACAGTGCTGGTACATATTATGATGAAGACACTAAAATGATAACAGTGTCATCTGGGTGCAGTGGCTCACACCTGTAATCCCAGCACTTTGGGAGGCTGAGGCAAGAGGATCACTTTAGGTCAGGAGTTCAAGACCAGTCTGGTCAACATGGCAAAATCCCATGTCTAGTAAAAACAGGAAAAATTAGCCGGGCATGGTTGTATGCACCTATGGTCCCAGCTGCTTGAGAGGCTGAGGCATGAGAATTACTTGAACCCAGGAAGCAGAGGTTGCAGTGAGCTGAGATTGTACCACTACACTCCAGTCTAGGCAACGGAGCAAGACGCTGTCTGGGAAAAAGAAAAAACAAGGAAAATGTTAACAGTGTCTCTTCTGGAGGGAGGATTTTATTTTCTCTTTCATATTTTCCTATATATTCTAAATTTTCTATAATGAGAATGTATTTCTTCCCAAATAATGATAAAGCACTAAAAAAGTGTGTTAAGGGCCCATCCCATAGAGTGCTTACTAATGGGATAATGCCAGCTTTTGGGAAATATCTCCTGATCTGACCCGAAGGTTCTGGCCTTGGCATTCAATTTTCTTTTTTCAGTGATCAAAATGAGGATGGGTGATTCTGACTAACCAAATTTGCCATTAATATGATGCTGAAACCCCTAGAGGCCACTGCAGGTGCCAGAAACAAAAGCCAAAATAATCTCAACAAGCCACAATGATGGTGGAAACCTAGTAAAACAAAATGTACGCATGAAACAATATACTCTTAATTGAGTACAAAAATCTGATTTTTCATGTGGCAAAATGTGGACGTCATAGGAGGTCACCATTCAAAAGGGGTTTAGGCCAAGTCAAAATTCAGTATCAGTCAATAGTTGAAGAAGTTGCTAATATAACTGAGTGTCTCAGCCTCCAAATGCATTTTAAAACTTTTTCTTTCCTTTCTTGCTTTCAACCTTGAAACAGACTTTGAAACTCTTTGTTTCTCCCTTTCCCACCAGCCACTTCAGTTCACAGTGCTCTCTTATCTAATTACGGGCTTGCTTGGAAATTCTAGGGGCCAACATTGAAACAAACTAGGCAGAGAGACCCAATTGCTGAATCCTCCTTCTCTAGGGGAATGACGAAGTTAGTCCACCACTGCTGGGCAGAGTCGGGATGACGTGATTAGGGCCTCCAGACAGGTGATTACTCAAGATAGCTATGGGAACAAGACACACAGGTCTACACCCTCCGGCACCACCCCTGCCTATCCCCCACCTTCTTCCTTCTTAAACCCTTTCACTTGGCCCAAAAAGGGGGGATGGTCTGTGATATGATTTGACTGTGTCCCCAGCCAAATCTCATCAGGAATTGTATTAATAGTTCCCATAATTCCCCCTTCACTGGGGACTCCTTCTTCTTCTCCCTGCTGCTCTGTGAAGAAGGACTGTGTTTGCTTCCCCTTCCGCCATGATTGTAAGTTTCCTGAAGGGCTCCCCAGCCATAGAGAACTGTGAGTCAGTTAAATCTCTTTCCTTTATAAATCACCCAGTCTCGGGTATGTCCTTATAGCAGTGTGAGAATGTACTAATACAGTCTGTTAAAGGCATGAGCCTGGCCCTTCCTCAAGTGCCAGCTTGAGGAAGTTAGTTTTTCCTTTCACCACACCTTGTTTCTCCTGTTTTCGGCTTCTGAGCAGTGTGCAGCTGAATTTGAACTGGTTACATGAAGACATGAACTGCACTTGAAGTGAGCACCCAGGAACCTGTCTGCTCTGATTCCAGAGCCTTCTCTTTCTTGCTCCACAACACAAAAACGTAACCCAGTCTGAAGGGGCAACTGTGTGACTATTGGTTCTCCCAATTAACTGCCAAGTAATGATTGTATATAGATTATTGAAGCTCAACAGTGACTGCAGCAATTACCTAGAATTTAGACCAGTCAAATACATTGGAGGCAGGTAAGAAATATTTTATCATTGACTGTAGAATTTCCCATTCATGATATCAATAACAAGCACACCAATTTTCAGTTGGTTTTGTTACTGGGTATATAAATATATATACACGCACACACACTTTAAGTTCTGGGAAACATGTGCAGAACATGCAAGTTTATTACATAGGTATACATGTGCCATGGTGGTTTGCCATACCCATCAACCTGTCATCTACATTAGGTATTTCTCCTATTGCTATCCCTCCCCTAGCCCCCCATCCCCCGACAGGCCCTGGTGTGTGATATTCTCCTCCCTGTGTCCATGTGTTCTCATTGTTCAACATCCACTTATGAGTGAGAATATGGGGTGTTTGGTTTTCTGTTCTTGTGTTAGTTTGCGGAGAATGGTGGTTTCCAGCTTCACCATGTTAAGTTTTGTACAAACAATGCATCCCTTGTTACCTGCACCAGGGGGCAGGCTTACCCTGCCTCCCTGCCCTCTGTATGCTGCCAGGAGGGAGTAAACATCCATAAAATGCTCCTCTGGAAAAGAATGTGGAACTATCTATCCAATTTATAAATGTGTTCACTCTTTCATCCAACAATTCACTTGTGAGATGTCATACTGCAGATACACACGCACAGAATAACATATCCACCAAGTTATTCACTGTAGCATTAAGTTTGTAACACAAAAAGATTGGGAATGACCCAAAAGTCCATCCAACACAGTTTGGTTTTTTTTTCCTGAAAAATAAAACATGGAAAATGTGCAGTATCCATATGAAGAAATATTCTGCCTCTGAAGGATGAAAATAAATCTTGCTAAATTAGAGTTAAAAAGAACAAAATCATGCCAAATAATGTGACTAATAAGCTACCTTTTATATAAAAGAAAAGAAAAATATGAACTTACATTTATATTTGTTTTTATCTGCACTCTGGAGAGATTTGTAAGACATTAATGAGAGTGATGGTGGAGATGAGGAGATAGAAATAGTAATGGATGGATGAAAGAATGAAGAGATCATATAAAGATACATAGGTATTCAAAAAGAAAGAAATATCAGAAGAGATGTATGAGATAGCTTCATTTCTATACAAAGCTATTTACTTCATACTTACTCCATGTGTTTCCAAAGGATAAATGTAGAACATTTAGGCTGAAGTTGCAACAAGTAGTGCTGACAACAAGTAGTGCTCAATGTCTGAAACAGAGGAGAAAGAGAAAGAGAGGAAGGGAGCGACAATGAGAATGAAGTCAACTCGGCACTTGGTCTATGTTTTGAAGCTCAAGTGATTTTACTCAAACTTGGAGGTTCCTAAAGGAAGTCCACTAGTCTTGTCCTTGAAAGATTAGCAGAATCAAGGAGCCGAGATGGCCGATTAGAAGCAGCTCTGGTCTGCGGCTCCCACCAAGAAGAACGAAAACAGTGAGCGAATCCTGCACCTCCAGCCGAGGTGTCCAGGTTCTCTCATTGGGACTGACCAGGAGGTTGGCTCGACCCATGGAGAGTGAGGAAAAGCGGGGTGGAGTGACAGCCCACCCAGGACCTGCCTGCATGAGTTAAGGGGAATTCCCACCCCCAGCCAAGGGAGGCAGTGAGTGATTAAGCTACCCTGCCAGGGAAACCATGCATTTGCCACCTATCTGTGGAACCCACTTATCAGAGATCCCCTTGTGAGCCCATGCCGCCAGGGCCTTGGGTCCCAAGCACAGAACTATGCAAACTCTTAGTGGCCACTCGGGAGGCCAGCGGCTGCATGCTGGAAACTACCTAAGATGACCATGTTGAGAGGGGCGGCCGCCATCACTGTGGACCCAGTGGGCCATTTTCCCTGCTGGGCCAGTGAGATTGGGCAGTTTGGACTGGGAGAAATTTCTCACAGCGCAACACAGTGACTGTGGCAGATCGTGGCCAGATTGTTTCTTTACGTGGGACCCACATTCATCCCTCTCTGCTAGACAGGGCCTCCCTGTGGGAACTTCAGCAACTCCAACCAGGGATTCACAGATAGAACTCTGATCTCCCTGGGACGGAGCCCCTGGGGGAAGGGGTGGCCACTGTCTCTGCAGTTCAGTGGACCTAGTCTTTCCCTCTGCTGGCTCTGGAGAGGCTGGGCAAATCTGGATGAGAAGATTCCCCTCAGCACAGCACACCCGCTCCACCAAGGGGTAGCCATACTGCTTCAAGCAGGTCCCTGATCTTATGCCTCCTGACTGAGTGAGACCTCCCAACAGGGGTCACCAGACACCTCACACAGGAGAGTTCCCGTGGGCATCAAATCTGTGCCCCTCTGGGACAGAGCTCTCAGAGGAAGAAGGCAGGCAGCCATCTTTGCTGTTCTGCAGCCTCCACTGGTGATACCTCCAGGTGTGGAAGGGACCCAGGTGAATAGGGTCTGCAGTGGACCACCAGCAAACTGCAGCAGCCCTACGGAAGAGGGGCCTGACAGTTTAAAACAAACAAACAGAAAGCAACAACAACAACAACAACATCAACAAAATGACCCCACCAAAACCCCATCCAAAGGTAAGCAGCCTCAAAGATGGAAGGTAGACAAACCCACGAAAATGAGAAAAAAAATCAACGCAAAAACACTGCAAATTCAAAAAGCTAGAGTGTTTCTTCTCCTCCAAATGATTGCAACACCTCTCCAACAAGGGCACAAAACTGGGCTGAGGCTGAGATGGATGAACTAATGGAAGATGGGTAATAATGAACTTCGCTGAGCTAAAGGAGTATGTTCTAACCCAATACAAAAAAGCTAAGAACCATGATAAAACATTACAGGAGCTGTTAACCAGAATAACCAGTTTAGAGAGGAACATAAATGACTTCATGGAGCTGAAAAACACAACACGAGAACTTCACAATGCAACCACAAGTATCAGTAGATGAATAGACCAAACAGAGGAGAGAAGTTCAGAGCTTGAAGACCATCTTGCTAAAATAAGGCAGGCACACAAGATTAGAGAAAAAAGAATGAAAAGGAGCAAACAAAACCTCCAAGAACTATGGATTGCATAAAAAGACCAAGCCTACAACTGACCATGGTACCTAAAAGAGACAGGGACAACAGAACCAAGTTAGAAAACATACTTCAGGATATCATCCAGGAGAACTTCCCCAATCTAGCAAGAAAGATTATCATCCTCAGGTCTTCTTGACATAAATCACTTAAATAACTTGCATCTCAGGCTTTCTCTTTGCAAAACATCACAAATTCTACCAAATCAAATGAGCAACCTGTATATTAGTAGTTTAACAACTTTCAGCATAGGATTGCTTTGCCATACTGAATACATGGCACGGATAAATAGCAGGCATACATTTTTATCTTTTGAGTTTGTGTTTTTCATTAGGAACCCATCTGGTTTATCTTTCTGACAAATGAATTTAACCCTCCTTTCACAAACTTGGAAATGTCCCTATGACTTCCCGTCAATCAACACTGAGGGACTCAGCACAAAAGTGTAAATTATAGATGAAAGCGCACATTCTCCACCTCATTTGACACCAGAAATTGCTTCTCATGATACAGCAGAATCCATATTCCCTTCAGACCAGTGGGACATGTAATCATCCATTATTGATAATTCATTGTCCTCAGCTATTCTAGCTGGCTGAGTCTAATTGCATTTTATCTGTGCATCTGTATGAGCAGGATGAAAATTGGCATGGACTTCAAATGCTGCCAAAAAGAGAAGTAAGGCAAATGAGAGTAGCAAGTGCCAAAAAAGAGCAAATCATATTAACTCAGGTGTTTGGTTATGTTCATATGTGACTGAAAGTAAATATAACACTGGTCACAGTTTCATGTTTGCCTAAAGGACAGAGAGGGCCCTTTAGAGAGGATGATTTCAGAACATTGCAAATTTGTTACAGAATCTTGGAAAGTATCACCATTAGGGCAGGCACTGCAAGTAGAAAAAAAATCATCTTGGATGAAAATAAGCAATAATTTCCAATAGTATCCACTATTTTGTTGTAACTGCATGTTTTTCAGGGAAATAAACATTTTCATTAGCATAAAAAGCACTGCAGCTCTTATTTCTGTATTCCCTTCAAATATCACTGATTAAAAATTAGTTTGATTTTAGGGATTTTTAAAGCAACCACAATCCTTACTGAACCAGAAGTAACTGCAATTTGAGCTATTTCTATCTCTGTGAAGATCTCGATACTTTAGTCCCCTTTCGTTTCATTTGCAAAGGGAAATGAAATATTTGGCCACTTATTTGACTTTGTCTTCTGTTAAAGAAGGGGTGAATTTGGCTGCAACATAATGCGTTTCTTAGAGAAATAGTAGAGGAATAGAAGAGAGGCTTTTATAATAGTAGATAAAGTAGACCAGGAAACATAAATTTCAAAAAGCATTACAAGAAGTAATACACAAGTTCAGCAGAGTTACACAGTACAATATCAATATACAAAATTTAGTTGCATTTCTATACACTTGGAATGAACACTCTGAAAATGAAATTAAGAAAACAATTCCATTGACAATAACATTAAAAAGAATAAAATACTTGGAATGAATTTGACAAAAGAAGTGTAAAACATACTCTAAAAATTGTGAAACATTGTTGAAATAAATTAAAGAAGGCAGGCATAAATGAAAATGCAATTCGTGTTCATGATTGGGAGGCTTAATATTGTTAAGATGTCAATACACCCCAAATTCATCCACAGTTTCAATAAAATCCCTACCAAAATGCTAGCTAGCTTATCTGTAGAAATTAACAAGCTGATCTTAAAATTCATATGGAATCACGAGGGATCCAGAATACGCAAAACAGTTTCGAAAAAGAAGAATAAAGTTGGAAGACTCAGACTTCCTGATTTCAAAACTTACTACAAAACTATAGTAAAGAAGATAGTGTGGAACTGGCATAAGAACAGGCATATAGATCAGTGGAATATAATTGATCTATTCACTTGGCATTTGTATTATGTTAAGTGAAAGAAGTCCATGAATAAACCCTTACATTTATGGTCAATTAATTTTGGACAAAACAATTTAATGGAAAAAGGATAGTCGTTCAGCAAGCAGTGTTGAGTGAACTGTATATTCACCTTGGAGAGAATGAAGTTGGCAGAAGACAAGAAATAACCAAATCAGAGCTGAAGTGAAGGAGATAGAGACACAAAAAAAACAAAAAAGATCAACAAATCCAGGAGTTGCTTTTTTGAAAAAATTAGTAAGATATATAGACTACTAGCTAGACTAGTAAAGAAGAAAAGAGAGAAGATACAAATAAACACAATTAGAATGATGAAGAGAATGTTACCACTGACCCCACATAAATACAAATAACTGAACAGCTCTATGCATACAAACTAGAAAATCTAGAAGAAATGGATAAATTCCTAGACATGTACATCCTCCCAAGACTGAACCAGGAAGAAACTGAATCCCTGAACAGGCCAATGATGAGCTCTGAAATGGAATCAGTAATAAATAGCCCACCAAGCAAAAAACCCAGAACTAGATGGATTCACAGCCAAATTCTGCCAGATGTACAAAGAGGAGTTGATACTGTTCCTACTGAAGCTGTTCCAAAAAACTGAGGAGCAGGGACTCATCCCCCAACTCATTCTATGAGGCCAGCATCATCCTGATACCAAAACCTGGCAGAGACACAACGATAAAAGAAAACTTCAGGCCAATATCCTTGAATAACATAGATGCAGAAATCCTCAACAAAATACTAGCAAACAGAATTCAGTAGCACATCAAAAAGCTAATCCATCATGATGAAGTAGACTTCACCCCTGGGATGCAAGGTTGTCTCAATATATGCAAATCAATAAATATTATTCATCACATAAACAGAACTAAAGAAAAAAAACACATGACTATCTCAATAGATGCAAAAAAACTTTCAATAAAATTTAATTTCCCTTTATGTTAAAAATCATCAATAAACTAGGCATTGAAGGAACATACTTCAAAATAATAAGAGCCTTCTATGACAAACCCACAGCCAACATCATACTGAACAGGCAAAAGCTAAAAGCATTTTCCTTGAAAATTAGAACAAGACAAGGATGCCCATTCTCACCACTCCTATTCAACGTAGTATTGGAAGACCTGACCAGAGCAATCAGGCAAGAGAAATAATTATCATCCAAATAGGAAGAGAGGAAGTCAAAATGTCTCTGTTTATAGATGACATGATTCTATATCTACAAAACCCCATAGTATCTGCCCAAAAGCTCCTTGAAGCTGATAAGCAACTTCAACAAAGTTTCAGGATATAAAATCAATGCACAAAAATCAATAGCATTCCTGTACACTAACAGCATCCAAGCTGAGAGGCAAATCAGGAACACAGTCCTATTCATCATAACTGCCAGGAGAATAAAGAATATCCAGGAATAAAACACCCAAGAATACTGCTAACCAGGGAGGTGAAAGATCTCTACAATGAAAATTACAAAACACTGCTCAAAGAAATCAGAGATGACACAAGTGGAAAAACATTTCATGCTCATAGGAAGAATCCATATCATTAAAATGGCCATACTGTCCATAGCAATTTGCAGATTCAATGTGATTCCTATCAAACTAACAATGACGTTCTTCACAGAACTAACACAAAACTATTCTAAAATTTGTGTGAAACAGAAAAAGAGGCCAAATAGCCAAGGCAATCCTAAGCAAGAAGAACAAACTGGAGGAATCATATTGCCTGACTTCAAACTGTACTACAAGGCTACAAACTGTACTACAAGCACAGTACTGGTACAAAAAAAGACACATAGACCAGTGAAACAGAATAGAGAGCCCAGAAATAAAGCCACACACCTACAAGCATCGGATCTTTGACAAAACCGACAAAAACAAGCAATGGTGAAAGGACTCCCTATTCGACAAATGGTGCTGGGATGACTGGCTAGCCATATGTAGAAGATTGAAACTAGACGCCTTCCTTACGCCATATATAAAAATTGACATTAAATATCCATCAATGACAGAGTGAATAAAGAAAATGTGACACATATACACCATAGAATACTATGCAGCATAAAAAAAGAACAAGATCATGTCCTTTACAGGAACATGGAGGGAACCGGAGGCCATTGTCAGTAGCAAACTAACCCAAGAACAGAAAACCAAATCCCACGTGTTCTCACCTATAAGTGGGAGATAACTAATGAGAATACATGGACAAAGGAGAAGAACCACAGACAGTGGGGCCTACTTGAGGGAGGAGGTTGGGAGAAGGAAGAGGTTCAGAAAAAAAAAGTGTCAAGTGCTATGCTTAGTAACTGAATGATGAAATAATCTGTACAACAAACCCCTGAGTCATGAGTTTACGCATGCAACAGAACTACACATGTACCCCTGAACCTAAAATAAAAGTTAAAATATTTTTTTTAATTCTAGACATAAAAAACAACGAAAGAATGTAGTTGGGCCCCCTACCTTACATCATATACAAAAAATAAAGTGAATTGAAGGCCTAAACATGTGAGCTCACCTACAACACTTTTACAAGATAATCTATGCATTAATCTTTGTGACTTGGATTAGAAGTGATTTCTTAGATGTGGCACTAAAATAACAGGCATCAAAAGAAAAGAACAGATAAATCAGACTTCATAAAATTTAAAAATTTTATGCTTGAAAGGACACCATCCACAAAGTGAAAAGGCAATCCACTGAATAGGATAATATATTTGCAAATCATTTATCTAATAAGGAACTTATATCTAGAGCATACAAAAAGAAACTCAATACTCAATAGCAAAAGACAAATAACCCCATCAAATAATGGGCAAAGAGTCTGATAGACAGTCCTTCAAAGAAATACATGAATAGCCAATAAGCGTATGAAAAGATGTCTTAACATTAGCCACTTCACACCCATTTGGATGATCATAATAAAAAAGACAGATGATAACAAGTTTTGGCAAGGATGTGGAGAAATTGGAACCCAATTCTATATTGCTAGTGGGAATGTAAAATGGTGCAGGTGTTTATAGTAGTATTGTTCCATGATAACCAATAAATCGGAAAAAAACAAATGTCTATAAACTAATGAATGAATAAATATAATGTGGTATATCACTACAGTGGAATATTACTTAGCACCAAAAAGGAACAAAGTACTAACACACACCAAGATACACCAAGGTACAACATTAATGTATCTTGAAAACATTATCCTAAATGAAAGAAGGTGGTCACAAAAGACCATATATTGTATGGTTTCTCTTATGTGAAATGTCTAGAATAAGCAAATCTACAGAAATAGAACACAGTTAACTTATTGTCTAGGACTTGAGGGGAAAATGGGGAGTGACTACAAGTGGGTGGGTTTGAGAGGGGAGTGATAAAAATTGATTGTAGTGATGATTGCATAACTGTGCCTGTACTAAAAACCATTGAATTGAACACTTTAAAATGGTGTATTGTATGGTATTATATGGTATATAAAATCTCAATGGGGCTGTTACCAATAAAAGCATTACAGAAAGTGATCACATTAAGAAAAAATATATATATTTGCAAAGAGTATTGTTACCAAAAGGCTGGAGGAGGGAGGTAGTGAGAGCACAGAGATGAAAACAGATTAAGTTATCAGAAAAGAGGTAGACCCTCATGGAGGACACTGTGAAGAATCACATGCTTTCCTTTTCAGAATCTAACAAAATTAGACACTCACAATTTCTGGGAGGATATTATGAGATTAAAATAAAATTAGAAGAAATAAATAATATGCCAAAATTTATAACCAACCAAGGCAGTTTGGCGTAGATGTTATGAGCACAGGTCTGTTCCCCAGTGCTGGATTTGAGTCTCACTTTTGCCACTTGCTGGATGGGTGAACTCCAGGCAAACTCAAAGGTCACCTCTGCCTTTCCTGATAAGGACCACTTCTCACCAGGGGCCGTAGGTAGTTAACTGACGTCAACAGAGGTGACCTTGGTGCAGATGATGAAGGAAGGACAAGGGCTCAACTCTCCTGAGCCCCTCTTACCTCTTCATTGTTAACACGTGATCTCATCTCTCTCATCTCCTACTTTACAGAGAAAATGGAACCATTCCAAAAGAAATTTTCTCAACATCTTGCTCCCAAATTTTTAAACATCCCATCCATGGCACCTACCTTGTCTCCACTTCCCACTGCTGCGTGGGGGACATTCCTCTTCCATCCACTCCCTTCCACCTTGCATGGGACCTTCTCCCATCCTTCCTTCTTAGGAAACCATCCACTGAGTTTCTTTACCCTCTCATGTGTCTTCAATATCTCCCTCTCTTCTAGCCTCATTCGATTAACAAGTATGCACGCTCATTCAAATTCTTCCCATCTAAAAAGCAAAGAGAAAACAACAAAATCCTCTTATTGATCTCCTGTCATTCCTCTAGGACTATTACCCAATTTCTCTCTTCTCCTTCTTGAATCTCTTTAACAGATTGTTAATTGGCTTATGCCTGTGATCCCAGCACTTTGGGAAGCCAACGTGGGCAGATCACTTGAGGTCAGGAGCTTGAGACAAGCCTGGCCAACATGGAGAAACCCAGTCTCTACTGAAAATACAAAAATTAGCTGGGTGTGCTGGGGTGCTCCTGTAATCCCAGCTACTTGGGAGGCTGAGGCAGGAGGATCACTTAAACTTGGGAGGTGGAGGTTGCAGTGAGCTGAGATCACGCCATTGCACTCCAGCCTGGGTGACAGAGCAAAACTCCATCTCAAAAAAAAAAAAAAAGATTGTCATTCACAGTCTGCCTCCCTTTCTCCCTTCCCATTCATTCACTTCTCAAACCACTAACTCAGGGGTGGGAAACTCTTCCTATAAAGGCCAGATAGCTGACAGCTATTTTGCGGTTTTGTGGGCCATGCAGTCTCTATGGCTGTAGTCTACTCAGTTCTGCTGTTGCATCACAGCAGCAGCCAAAAACAACACAGAAATGAATGAGTGTGGTTGTGTCCCAATGAAACTTTATTTTCAAAAACAGCCCACCAGACTTGACTCATGGTTTCTACTCCCATTACTCCTCTGGAGCTGTTTACCTCTAATACTTATTAACTAAGCATGCTAAGTAAGTCTTGAGCAACCTACCTCACATTGAATCCATCTCCTCTCTTGGTCCTTCTGCCTTCACACGCTGCTGGTTTCTCTCCTATTCCTTCTGCACACTCTTTTATGGTTCCTTCTGATGAGGCATTAAAGGCTAGAGTTCCTCTGAATCTCTCCTCCCTCTCTCTGTCTTCCCTCCAACCCCTCTTCTCCTTCCCCTCTTTTCTCATCCTCCACTGCCATCTATGTGCCAGTGACCCCAAAATTTCCCTCTTCTGAATTCCTAACTTACTTATGCAATTGTCAATCTGATGTGTCTCCTTGAAGATACCCTAAGTGCCTCAAGCTTAGCACAACTAAACTTGAACTTGAAATCCCCCACACCTCCACCTGCTCCACCACCTGTCTTTCCAGTGTCAGTATTTCATACCACCAGAAGCTTCAGAGATCCAGCATTCACTCTTGGCATATCCCATACCACACATCAAACCACTCACCAAGTCCTCTATTATATTTTCTGGAACCTAATTAATATTTGTTGAATTAATAATTGAAAGTCACTAAAGGGATGGAGAGCCATATTCTTTAATGCAAATACATAACTTACATATTCCCTATCCAAATTATTGGACTTCTTGGACTTGTTTTGTGCAGAACATGAAAGAATGATGACAGATAAAATTATGAAGATGGCAGCCATGAAAATCCTATCATGAGTTACAGGGACTTTAGAACACATTGAGATTGTCAAATAACACACTGGAATTAGATCAAGTTTATAGCACATTAAAAGGATTCAACAAGCATGCAAAGAAATACCTTTTTTGGTGTGGCACACATTCAAATACTTTCCAAAGTATATAACTCCATTGAGAATGACAATGAATAACCATTTAAGAGACATAGAAGCAGGATTTTTCTTTTGTTTTTAGAAATTATAGGATAGTGTCATTAAGACAGAAAAATAAAATGAAAGATCAGTGAAATAGGAGGTGTGATGGTTGATTTGGGTGTCAACTTGACTGGATGAAAGGATACCCAGATAGTTGGTAAAGCATTACTCATTCTCAATACTTCCGTAGGTACTGAGCCCATTCCTCTTCTGCTGAAAGGAAACACAGGTGGTTCAGCATTTGGTTAAAATAACTGGGCTGCCCCAGTGTGTCCTTGAGTGTATTTGCAGAGGAGACTGGCAGGTGAGTTGGTAGACTGAGTGAGGAAGACCACCCTCAAGGTGAGCAGGCGTCATCCAGTCAACTAGGAGCCCAGATGAAACAGGAGGAGGAAGGGGAGCTCTGATGCCCTTCCTCTCCTGCCCTTGGACATCAGAACTCCAGCTTTTCTGATTTTTGCACTCTGGAAGTTGCGTCAGCAGCTCTCTAGGCTCTCAGGCCTTCTGCCTCAGTCTGACAGTTACACACCACCCATTTCCCTGGTTCAAGGCCTTGAGACTTGACCTGAGCCATGCTACCAGCATCCCTGGTTCTCCAACTTGCCAATCACCTTGTGTGGACTTCTCAGATTTCATAACTGAGTGAGCCAATTCCTCTATGAAATCCTTTCTCATCCCTCTCTCGCTCTCCCCCTTTCTCCGCCTCTCCGTCTCACTCTCCCTCTCCCTCTCTGCTCTCTCTCCATATGACATCAGTGGCTGCTGCCATCATGCCAACTGCAGCAGGGAGGGGCAACTGGGGCTGCATACTCCATGGAGCTGGTGCCCGGCTCTCCTGGATGGGGCTACAGCTGCCCAAACTGTGGCTGTGGGTCCCAGCCTCCCTGTGCTCTTGTGAGAGGTGAAGCCAGTTGAACTTCCTGCATCCAGTGAGTATTTGCAGAACTTTTCTGTCTTACAAGAGGATTGTAAAATGCACCCAATCAGCACTCTGTAGCTAGGATTGTAAAACACACCAATCAGCACTCTGTAGCTAGCTAGAGGTTTGTAAAATGGACCAATCGGCACTCTGTAAAATGGACCAATCAGCACTCTGTAAAATAGACCAATCAGCACTCTGTAAAATAGACCAATCAATCAGCAGGACATGGGCAGGGACAAATAAGGGAATAAAAGCTGGCGGTGCGCACCTACAGCCCCAACCCTCTCCAGTCTTCTTCCGTGTTGTAGTTGGTTTGTTGTTTTGCTCTTTTCGCTCTTTAAGATAACTTGCTGCTCAGTTTTGGGGGCAGTGCCTCCTTTAAGAGCTATGATAACCGCTAAGGTCCGTGGCTTCATTCTTGAAGTCAGCGAGACCAGGAACCCACCAGAAGGAACCAACTCGGGATACACTTGGAGAGGGCCAGAAGCAGGCAGGATCGGCCCTCTTTGGTGCAGCTGCGGATCTGGGCCTCTTGCTCCAGGGAGCAGCCAGGAGCCCGGACAAGCAGGAACCCTGCCCCTTCTGAGTTGTCGGGGCCAGAGCTCCCTGAGTGCAGCTGCAGCTGCCATCGCAGGCAGAGGACCTAAGCATCTCTGCTTGCATCCTCTGGCCAGGAAGAGTTCCTCCCCCGACCCCTCCTTCCACCCCTCATGTTTCCTGGCTCCGGGATGTGTGTTCCACCGCCTGGTCTCTGTCTACCTACACCCACTCCAATCTGGTAGCAGGGTTGGGGCCTAGCACCAGGGCCTTGAATAGCAGGAGGCAGAGCCCTTGGCTGAGGGGTTTGGGTCCTCAGTAAGGCCCCACTTTCAGACCGAGGAGGGACTGAAGGCTGGGGGATGGGCTGCCAGTAATCGGACTAGAGTGGGGACTCATGGTGCCTCTTCTGGGCTACCCATGGCTGCCCATGGACCAGTCAGCACATATTTCCTCCCCTCTGAGGTCTGTACAACCCTGGGCTCAGCCAGAGCAGGCCGGAAGTTAGCCAGAGGATGAAGAAGGCAGAAAGACAATAGGATGACCAGGTGCAGAGAGTACCATCTCCACTGAGAGCTTCAGAGACCTGCAGAGAAGACTGAACGGCTTGCCTGCAGAGAGGAGCCACCCTCTCCAGGGCCGCCTCGCTGCTGAGTGCTGAACACTCGACAGGCCGACCTGCCTGCAGAGAAGAGCTGCACACTCCTATGAGCTGTTCTAACAGTAAATGAAACTCTTCTTCTCCGCCGTTCACTTGTTTGCGTGCCTCCTGCACACAGGACAAGAACTTCGGCAAAGTACTCAGGTAAAGGTGACATAGCCAAAGGCATCCGCCACAGAGGTTTCCGGCCAGAAAAATAAAGACCCGAGAGATCCCGTAACACACACACATATATATGTTGTTCACTCTCTCTGGAGAACCCTAACTAAAAACAAGATGTGAGGTCAGATCCAGCCCTGATGCTTTGAACAAGTCACTTCTTCCTTGTATACACACGTATTTGAAGGGGCTGGGTCATGTGATGCTGGACTGATAATGTGAACTTACATGCTGTGATTCAAAGTCCTTTAAAGCTCAGCACCAGTGATCATTTTTATCTAGTTTCCTGTCAGGGAAAAGGAGGAGGAAGGAGGAGAAAACATAAAGTACCTGGGATACTGGCTGTTTAGAAGATCTGTCAGGGGTTGGGCGTGGTGGCTCACACCTGTAATCCCCGGACTTTGGAAGGCCGAGGCAGGTGGATCATTTGAGGTCAGGAGTTCGAGACCAGCCTGGCCAATATGGTGAAACCCCGTCTCTACTAAAAATACAAACATTAGCCAGGCATGGTGTCGCGTGCCTGTAATCCCAGCTACTGGGGAGGCTGAGGCAGGATCATGCCACTGCACTCCAGTCTGGGAGACAGAGTGAGACCCTATCTCAAAAATAAAAAAAGAAGAGCTGTCAGGGAGACAGTTGAAGGGACATCCTAGTCAAGGAACAACTTAAGGTGGAAAAGGAAGGGAGAGTTAGAAAAGGACAGGAGCACAGAAGCAACACCTGCGTCAGAGGAAATACAGGCAAAACCCAGCTAGCCTGGGGTCACTCTCATTCAGCCATCAACTGGGACAATAAGAAATTAACAAAAGTGTCTGGGCTTCAATGTCCAGTGCCAATAATGGAATTTGAACCATACGGCTTTCAGATCCCTTCCTGCAGCACTCAAGGTGCACAGATCTCTATCCTATTCCTGGAAATCTCATTCCCCATTGTTTAAAAAAAGAATGGATAAACGAAAGAAAAGAGCATTAGCAAAGTTTATTAGAGACAAATGCTATCAAAGGCAGAAATACATTTTGGGGGATTCCATTGGAAACTGCAATGAGTATTTAAAGAGGCATAACTAAATCTGCAATGAGAAGAAAATATATGGCATGTAGCACATTCTGTAATTCTTCTGTTAAATGACAAATCCGTTCTCATTTTAAAGGTAGGAAATGACAGAACACCTCCAGTTTGGCATAAGGTTAAACAGTCTCAGGTAGGCCGGGTGCAGTGGCTCACACCTGTAATCCCAGCACTTTGGGAGGCCGAGGTGGGGAGATCACTTGAGGTCAGGAGTTTGAGACCAGCCTGGCCAACATGGTGAAACCCCATCCGTACTAAAAATATAAAAATTAGCCAGGCATGGTGGCACATGCCTGTAATCCTAGCTACTGGGGAGGCTGAGGCATGAGAATTGCTTGAGCCTGGCAGGTGGAGCTTGCAGTTAGCTGAGATCACACCACTGCACTCCAGCCTGAGCAACAGAGCAAGACTCTGTCTCAAAAAGAAGAAAAGTCACAGGTGGCCAGAAGTCATTGGGCAGGAGGATGTTTTGCGGGTGAACTAGGAGAGTTCTGGAAAACTGTCCTGATGAGGTCCTTGGATGTTTTGTGAATAGGCCTCAGGAGCAAGGGCCAGTAGGGGAGCCAGGCTAAAGAGGGCACGGGGGCCAGACCCCCACCACTGCTGAGGGAGACCAGGGTTAGGAAGCCTGCGCCCTTCCACTGGGTGTTGGACACTTGGCCTCTCCTGCAGCCTTGTTCCCAGATGTCAGTGGTGTCTCTCCACAGTCTGCTTCTCCTTACATGGGGAGCTCCTTTGACCACATAATTTTTTTTCCTAATCACATACATTTTATTGCACAAATCGTAGAAAATTTAGAAATTTACAGAAGAGCAAAAAGAAGAAATTTAAAATCATCTATAATCCCACCATGCATAGATAAGGCACCTAACCATTCACCCTATTTCGGGGAGTGTGTGTGTGTGTGTGTGTGTGTGTATATATAAATATATATATACAGAAAAATATATATGTACATATATATACTGAAATATATATTATGTATGTAAAAATGTAATTTTTATAGTAATGGGATAAGTTCAACATGTACAGCGAGCCCCTTGTTATACTTGGAGATTTATCTTGACCATTTTTTCTAGAACATTAAGTTTTCTTTTGCATCACCATTTTTAATGATGGCATGTTCTTTCCTTAAACGAATCTGCCATCGTGTATATAGTCAATATTTCATTGCTGGGCATTTAGGTGGCTTATTCCCATGAATATGCTTGTAGTTAAATCTTTGGGCACATCTATGAGGGTAGATAAAATTCCCGAAAGAAGAAATGCTGAGTCAAATGATGTGCACATGCACAGATTTCAGTGACACTTCAAAAAATACCAGATTACCTCCCAGAAAATGAGTCTCCTATCTCCACCCAGCATTTCAGAGGCCCTGCATTCCTATGACTTCGCCTTCCCACTGCTGTTTTGTTGTTTAAATTTGAATATTCAAGAAGTCTGAGCATACTCTCCTATTATCAACCATTTTAATACTTCCTTTGTGATTTGCTCATTTTTACTGGGGAAGGATTATCGTTCCCTTGTTGATTTGAAAGTGTTCTTTATAAACTAAAGATATTATTTCTTTATTGTATATGCTGCAAATATCCTTTCCAGTGGGGACTAAAATGTTTTGTATAACAAAATTGTTTCAAAACCAGAAAAAGCTTTAAAAGTATATGTACTGAAGTTTATTCATTTATTCTTGGAAAAGTAGGTACTGTACTGTTACTGCTCTAAGTACTGGACCAGACGGAACAGCAAACCATGGAAGCTGCACTCCAGTGACCACATCACTCGTACAAATAGCGACGTTTCCTCTTAGTGCTTCGATGGTTTTCTTTTTAACATTTTTACTTATTTTAACATATAAATATTCCCTTCACCTGGAATTAATATTGACATATATGTCTGAGGCTCTAGCTTTTTCTTTTTGATTTTTTAAAATTCATCTTATTTTACTTACTGCTGTGAAATGCCATCTTTATTATACACTAATTTCTTTAAAATATTTAGTTTCTTTTCTGTTTATCTGCCTATTCCTGATCCATAACCAAATTATTGTAGCTTTGAATCAGTATTCGTAACACAAGTACTGGTGAAAGGTGAAGCCAGCTGGACTTCCTGGTTCGAGTGGGGACTCCGAGAACTTTTCTGTCTTACAAGAGGCTTGTAAAATGCACGAATCAGTGTTCTGCAAAAACGCACCAATTGGCACTCTGTAGCTAGCTGTTTGTAAAATGCACCAATCAGTACTCTGCATAAATGCACCAATCTCTGCTCTCTAGCTAGCTAGAGGTTTGCAAAATGGACCAATCAGCACTCTGTAAAATGGACCAATTAGCAGGACATAGGCAGAGACACACAAGGGAGTAAAAGCTGATGACCTCAGCCAGCAGCTGCAGCCTGCTTGGGTCGCCTTCCATGCTGTGGAAGTTTTGTTCTTTTGCTTTTCACAATAAATCTTGCTGCTGCACACTCTTTAGGTCCATGCCACCTTTAAGAGCTGTAACACTCACTGCAAAGGTATGCAGCTTCATTCTTGAAGTTAGCGAGACCACAAACCCACCAGAAGGAACCAACTCCAGACACGCTGGCATTATTATTTCTGTTTCCTCAAAAATTTCTTGGCTCTCTTTGGGCACTTATTCTTTCAAATGAACTTAAGGTCTCTTTCACAAGTTCAAAAAATAATCTTGTGTTTTCATCAGAATCACATTCAATTTGTAAATTAGTTTTGGGGGAATTGATTATCTTGGCAATAACTGTTCCATTGCCTATGTATATCTCTTTAATTATTGAAGTAGATTTTTATGTCCCTCTGTAAAAAAAAAAAAAAATACCACTGTTAAAAATACCCAGCTAATTTCATGTTAAATTTACTCCCAAATATTTTCTAAATTGCATTGCTATCTGTTCATAGAGTCTACTACATTTTCTATCTAGTTATTCCTAGAACAACTATGGATTTTGAATGTTTATTTTGTAACCAGTCACTTCATATTAACTCTTCTAGTTTTTCTACTTCTCTCAATTTTCTAGGTAGGCAGTTAAATTACCTGTCAGCAAGTCTTGGTACTTTTTCGTACTCGTTCTCCATGATCACACTTCTTTCACTTTCTTAGCTGATTGATAGAGAACCTTCAAAACAAAGTATTGATAACAGTCATCTTTCTTTTGTTTCTGGTTTTAAGGAGAAACCCATCATACATTCCTTTCGGTTTTGAGAGTTACTGTCCCTTGTGCTGAAGAATCCTTTTTTTTTTTTATACTTTAAGTTCTAGGGTACATGTGCATAACGTGCAGGTTTGTTACATGTGCCATGTTGATGTGCTGCACCCACCAACTCGTCAGCACCCATCAACTCGTCATTTACATCACTTTTAACTCCCAATGCCATCCCTCTCTCCTTCCCCCTCCCCATCATAGTCCCTGGTGTGTCATGTTCCCCTTCCCATGTCCAAGTGATCTCATTGTTCAATTCCAACTTATGAGTGAGAATATGCAGTGTTTGGTTTTCTGTTCTTGCGAAAGTTTGCTGAGAATGATGGTTTCCAGCTGCACCTATGTCCTTACAAAGGACACGAAATCATCCTTTTTTATGGCTGCATGGTATTCCATGGTGTATATGTGCCACATTTTCTTAATCCAGTCTGTCACAGATGGACATTTGGGTTGATTCCAAGTCTTTGCTATTGTGAATAGTGCCATAATAAACATATGTGTGCATGTGTCTTTATAGCAGTATGATTTATAATCCTTTGGGTATATACCCAGTAATGCGATGGCTGGGTCATATGGTATTTCTAGTTCTAGATCCTTGAGGAATTGCCATACTGTTTTCCATAATGGTTGAACTAGTTTACAATCCCACCAACAGTGTAAAAGTGTTCCTATTTCTCCACATCCTCTCCAGCACCTGTTGTTTCCTGACTTTTTAATGATTGCCATTCTAACTGGTGTGAGATGGTATCTCATTGTGGTTTTGATTTACACTTCTCTGATGGCCAGTGATGACGAGCATTTTTTCATGTGTCTGTTGGCTGTATGAATGTCTTCTTTTGAGAAATGTCTGTTCATATCCTTTGCCCACTTTGTGATGGGGTTGTTTGTTTTTTTCTTGAAAATTTGTTTGAGTTCTTTCTAGGTTCTGGATATTAGCCCTTTGTCAGATGAGTAGATTGCAAAAATTTTCTCCCATTCTGTAGGTTACCTGTTCACTCTGATGGTAGTTTCTTTTGCTGTGCAGAAGCTCTTTACTTTAATTAGATCCCATTTGTCGATTTTGGCTTTTGTTGCTGTTGCTTTTGGTGTTTTAGACATGAAGTCCTTACCCATGCCTATGCCCTGAATGGTATTACCTAGGTTTTCTTCTAGGGTTTTTATGGTATTAGGTCTAATGTTTAAATCGCTAATCTATCTTGAATTAATTTTCGTATAAGAAGGCAAGGATCCACTTTCAACTTTCTGCTTATGGCCAGCCAATTTTCCCAGCACTATTTATTAAATCAGGAATCCTTTCCCCGTTTCTTGTTTTTCTCAGGTTTGTCAAAGATCAGATGGCTGTAGATGTGTGGTATTATTTCTGAGGACTCTGCTCTGTTCCATTGGTCTATATCTCCGTTTTGGTACCAGTACCATGCTGTTTTGGTTACTGTAGCCTTGTAGTATAGTTTGAAGTCAGGTAGCGTGATGCCTACAGCTTTGTTCTTTTGACTTAGGATTGTGTTGCAATGCGGCCTCTTTTTTGGTTCCATATGAACTTTAAAGCAGTTTTTTCCAATTCCGTGAAGAAAGTTATTGGTAGCTTGATGGAGATGGCATTGAATCTATAAATTACCTTGGGCTGTATGGCCATTTTCACAATATCGATTCTTCCTATGCATGAACATGGTATGTTCTTCCACTTGTTTGTGTCCTCTTTTATTTCACTGAGCAGTGGTTTGTAGTTCTCCTTGAAGTGGTCCTTTACATCCCTTGTAAGTTGGATTCCTAGGTATTTTATTCTCTTTGAAGCAATTGTGAATGGAAGTTCATTCATGATTTGGCTCTCTGTTTGTATATTACTGGTGTATAAGAATGCTTGTGATGTTTGCACATTAATTTTGTATCCTGAGACTTCACTTATCAGTTTAAGGAGGTTTTGGGCTGAGATGATGAGGTTTTCTAAATATACAATCATGTCATCTGCAAACAGGGACAATGTGACTTCTTCTTTTCCTAACTGAATACCCTTTATTTCTTTCTCTTGCCTGATTGCCCTAGCCAGAACTTCCAACACTATGTTGAATAGGAGTGGTGAGAGAGGGCATCCCTGTCTTGTGCCAGTTTTCAAAGGGAATTTTTCCAGTTTTTGCCCATTCAGTATGATATTGGCTGTGAGTTTGTCATAAATAGCTCTTATTATTTTGAGATACATTCCATCAATACCGAATTTATTGAGAGTTTTTAGCATGAAGGGCTGTTGAATTTTGTCAAAGGCCTTTTCTGCATCTATTGAGTTAATCATGTGGTTTTTGTATTTGGTTCTGTTTATATGCTAGATTACGTTTATTGATTTGCGTACCATGTTTATTGATTTGCGTATGTTGAACCAGTCTTGCATCCCAGGGATGAAGCCCACTTGATCATGGTAGATAAGCTTTTTGATGAGCTGCTGGATTCGGTTTGCCAGTATTTTATTGAGGATTTTTGCATCGATGTTCATCAGGGATATTGGTCTAAAATTCTCTTTCGTTGTTGTGTCTCTGCCAGGTTTTGGTATCAGGATGATGTTGGCCTCATAAAATGAGTTAGGGAGGATTCCCTCTTTTTCTATTGATTGGAATAGTTTCAGAAGGAGTGGTTCCAGTTCCTCCTTGTACCTCTGGTAGAATTTGGCTGTGAATCTGTCTGGTCCTGGACATATTTTGGTTGGTAGGCTATTAATTATTGCCTCAATTTCAGAGCCTGCTATTGGTCTATTCAGGGATTCAACTTCTTCCTGGTTTAGTCTTGGGAGAGTGTATGTGTCCAGGAAATTATCCATTTCTTCTAGGTTTTCTAGTTTATTTACGTAGAGGTGTTTATAGTATTCTCTGATGGTAGTTTGTATTTCTGTGGGGTCTGTGGTGATATCCCCTTTATCATTTTTTATTGTGTCTATTTGATTCTTCTCTCTTTTCTTCTTTATTAGTCTTGCTAGTGGTCTATCAATTTTGTTGATCTTTCAAAAAACCAGCTCCAGGATTCATTGATTTTTTGAAGGGTTTTTTGTGTCTCTATCTCCTTCAGTTCTTCTCTGATCTTAGTTATTTCTTGCCTTCTGCTAGCTTTTGAATGTGTTTGCTCTTGCTTCTCTGGTTCTTTTAATTGTGATTGTTAGGGTGTCAATTTTAGATCTTTCCAGCTTTCTCTTGTGGGCATTTAGTGCTATAAATTTCCCTCTACACATTGCTTTAAATGTGTCCCAGAGATTGTGGTATGTTGTATCTCTGTTCTCATTGGTTTCAAAGAACACCTTTATTTCTGCCTTCATTTTGTTATGTACCCAGTGGTCATTCAGGAGCAGGTTATTCAGTTTCCATGTAGTTGAGCGGTTTTGATTGAGTTTCTTAGTCCTGAGTTCTAGTTTGATTGCACTGTGGTCTGAGAGACAGTTTGTTATAATTTCTGTTCTTTTACATTTGCTGAGGAGTGCTTTACTTCCAACTATGTGGTCAATTTCGGAATAAGTGTGATGTGGTGCTGAGAAGAATGTATATTCTGTTGATTTGGGGTGGAGAGTTCTATAGATGTCTATTAGGTCCGCTTGGTGCAGAGTTGAGTTCAATTCTTGAATATCCTTGTTAACTTTCTGTCTCGTTGATCTGTCTAATGTTGACAGTGGGGTGTTGAAGTCTCCCATTATTATTGTATGGGAGTGTAAGTCTCTTTTCTTTTTTTTTTTTTTTTTTGAGACAGAGTCTCACTCTGTCACCCAGTCTGGAGTGCAGTGGCGCGATCTCCGCTCACTGCAAGCTCTGCTGCCTCCCAGGTTCACGCCATTCTCCTGCCTCAGCCTCCCTAGAAGCTGGGACTACAGGTGCTCGCCACCATGCCCAGCTAATTTTTTTTGTATTTTTAGTAGAGACGGGGTTTCACCGTGTTCGCCAGGATGGTCTTGATCTCCTGACCTCGTGATCCGCCCGCCTAGGCCTCCCAAAGCACTGGGATTACAGGCATGAGCCACCGCACCTGGCCCTAAGTCTCTTTATAAGTCTCTAAGGACTTGCTTTATGCATCTGGGTGCTCTTGTATTGGTTGCATATATATTTAGGATAGTTAGCTCTTCCTGTTGAATTGATCCCTTTACCATTATGTAATGGCCTTCTTTGTCTCTTTTGATCTTTGATGGTTTAAAGTCTGTTTTATCAGAGACTAGGATTGCAACCCCTGCTTCTTTTTTGTTCTCCATTTGCTTGGTAGATCTTCCTCCATGCCTTTATATTGAGCCTATGTGTGTCTCTGCATGTGAGATGGTCTCCTGAATACAGCAAACTGATGGGTCTTGACTCTATCCAATTTGCCAGTCTGTGTCTTTTAATTGGACCATTTAGTCCATTTACATTTAAGGTTAATATTGTTATGTGTGAACTTGATCCTGTCGTTGTAATATTAGCTGGTTATTTTGCTCATTAGTTGATGCAGTTTTTCCTCGCATCGATGGTCTTTACATTTTGGCATGTTTTTGCAATGGCTGGTACTGGTTGTTCCTTCCCATGTTTAGTGCTTCCTTCAGGGTCTCTTGTAGGGCAGGCCTGGTGGTGACAAAATCTCTAAGCATTTGCCTGTCTGTAAAGGATTTTATTTCTCCTTCACTTATGAAACTTAGTTTGGCTGGATATGAAATTCTGGGTTGAAAATTCTTTTCTTTAAGAATGTTGAATACTGGCCCCCCGCTCTCTTCTGGCTTGTAGAGTTTCTGCCGAGAGATCTGCTGTTAGTCTGATGGGCTTGCCTTTGTGGGTAACCCGACCTTTCTGTCTGGCTGCCCTTAACATTTTTTCCTTCATTTCAACTTTGGTGAATCTGACAATTACGTGTCCTGGAGTTGCTCTTCTCGAGAAGTATCTTTGTGGCGTTCTCTATATTTCCTGAATTTGAATGTTGGCCAGCCTTACTAGGTTGGGGAAGTTCTCCTGGATGATATCCTGAAGAGTGTTTTCCAACTTGCTTCCATTTTCCCCCTCACTTTCAGGCACACCAATCAGACATAGATTTGGTCTTTTTACATAATCCCATACTTCTTGGAGGCTTTGTTCATTTGTTTTTCCTCTTTTTTCTCTAGACTTATCTTCTCACTTCGTTTCATTCATTTGATCTTCATTCATTGATACTCTTTCTTCCAGTTGATCGAGTCAGTTACTGAAGCTTGTGCACTTGTCACATATTTCTCATGTCGTGATTTTTATCTCTGTCAGTTCGTTTATGGCCTTCTCTGCATTGATTATTCTAGTTATCCATTCTTCCATTCTTTTTTCAAGATTTTTAGTTTCTTTGCACTGGTTATGTAGTTCCTCCTTTAGCTCTGAGAAGTTTGATCAACTGAAGCCTTCTTCTCTCAACACGTCAAAGTCATTCTCCGTCCAGCTTTGATCCGTTGCTGGCAATGAGCTGCGTTCCTTTGGAGGGGGAGATGCGCTCTGATTTTTTGAATTTCCAGCTTTTCTGCCCTGCTTTTTTCCCGTCTTTGTGGTTTTATCTGCCTTTGGTCTTTGATGACAGTGACGAACTGATGGGGTTTTGGTGTGGGTGTCCTTTCTGTTTGGTAGTTTTCCTTCTGACAGTCAGGACCCTCAGCTGTAGGTCTGTTGGAGTTTGCTTGAGGTCCACTCCAGACCCTGTTTGCCTGGGTATCAGCAGCAGAGGCTGCAGAAGATAGAATATTGCTGAACAGCGAGTGTTGCTGTCTGATTCTTGCTCTGGAAGCTTCATCTCAGGGGTGTACCCCACCGTGTGAGGTGTGAGGTGTCAGTCTGCACCTAGTGGGGGATGCCTCCCAGTTAGGCTACTCAGGGGTCAGGGACCCACTTGAGCAGGCAGTCTGTCCATTCTCAGATCTCAACCTCCATGTTGGGAGATCCACTGCTCTCTTCAAAGCTGTCAGACAGGGTCATTTACCTCTGCCAAGGTTTCTGCTGCTTTTTGTTTAGCTATGCTCTGTCCCCAGAGATGGAGTCTACAGAGACAGGCAGGTCCCCTTGAGCTGCAGTGGGCTCCACCCAGTTCGAGCTTCCCTGCGGCTTTGTTCACCTACGTAAGCCTCAGCAATGGTGGGCGCCCCTCCCCCAGCCTCGCTGCTGCCTTGCAGTTAAATCTCAGACTGCTGTGCTAGCAACAAGGGAGGCTCCATGGGCGTGGGACCCTCCTGTCCAGGTGTGGGATATAATCTCCTGGTGTGCCGTTTGCTAAGACTCTTGGTAAAGTACAGTATTAGGGTGGGAGTTACCCGATTTTCCAGGTGTTGTGAGTCTCAGTTTCCCTTGGCTAGGAAAAGGATTCCCTTCCCCCTTGGGCTTCCCAGGTGAGGTGATGGCTCGCCCTGCTTCAGCTCTCGCTGGCCAGGCTGCTCCAGCTGACCAGCACCGATTGTGCAGCACTCCCTAATGAGATGAACCCAGTACCTCAGTTGAAAATGCAGAAATCACCCATCCTCTGTGTTACTCGCACTGGGAGCTAGAGGTTGGAGCTGCTCCTATTCGGCCATCTTCCTCCGGGATCCAAGAATATTTTTCTTTCCAAATGCTTCCAATCTCCAGTCCAGCTCTCAGAGCTTTCCTTGGGGAGACAGCAGTGAATGCAATGTGCAGATGCCGGGCCCCTCCTCACTGCATTTCTTTTGTTTTCTGCATTTTCTGCACTTCCTGCACCTCCTTCAGTGCTCTGAAGATACTGGATGTAGAATTATGGCAAAAATTAGGCTAGGACCCAGGCCACCTCCCTGACAGCACCTGTGGACAAAGGAAAGCCTGCCAGAGGGTATGGCTGGTTGGGTAGAGGCCCTGGTCACATGCCACAGAGACAGGGAGAAGTGGAAAGTGCTCGCCTCTTTAGGAGCTCTCAGTTTACTGGAAGGAAGCCCTGGATGGGCATTTCCTCAGTCCCACTGCATCTGCCTCAGGTCACCTAGAAGTCTCCACTTTCTTGCCTATTTCTTTTTTGACTGGTTGAGCCTTTTTTGACTGGATCTGCCGCTCCTTAATGAACTGACCTGACATTTGCTCCTTACCTGCTGCAGCGCTCCTCTCCCTCCAAGCTGCTCTGATTTCAGTGAGAGATCACCCGCTCCTGCTTCTCTTCCCTAATGTGTAGTTGACCTGAACCTAGTCCATATTCAGTAGGCTTTCCCTGTAGGCTTGGGGTGTGGAAGGGAAGACTGCTTCCTGCAAAAGTGAACAACTCAAACAGAATATTGTATTTTTGCTCTAAGATTCTTCAGCGACTCCTGACACAGGGTGTTTCTCATCCAGAATTTGGGCCTTGTCTACCTTGCTCTTTCTCTGTCTTGACATCACCACTTCCCTCTGTTTTTCAAAACCCTGTCTCCCCAAAGACTTTCCCACAGGCTCCTTAATCCTCCTTATTTCTGCTGTCACAGGGCAGGCTCATCCAGGCTTTGCAAAACCTAACATAGCCCACAAGATCTTGGCTTAAATAAAAGAACTCTCAACCTCAGCGAAGAATCTTCCCACTGCCCTAGAAGGTGTCCCCCAGCAGCAGCTTAAGATTTTTTGGTTGTTGTTTTGTTTTGTTTTTTGGTAGAGTCTCACTCTGTTGCCAGGCTGGAGTGCAGTAGTGCGATCTCGGCTCACTGCAATCTCTGCCTCCCAGGTTCGAGCGATTCTCCTGCCTCAGCCTCCTGAGTAGCTGGAACTACAAGTGCACATCACCACACCCATCTAATTTTTTGTATTTTGGTAGAGATGGGGGTTTCACCATGTTGGCCAGAATAGTCTCAATCTCATGACTTCGTGATCCACCCACCTTGGCCTCTCAAAGTGCTGGGAGTACAGGCGTGAGCCACCACGCCTGGCCAGGATATTTTTTTAACAAGTTTATTTTCCCCTTCCACTTATACTTATTAATATTGGGATTCCTTGTAGACTTTAGAAATAGGTTGACCTTCAGACCTATTTTCTCAATGGGTGGTTAGTGCTGGGTTCTCTTGATCTCTCCGGTTTAGTCTGCAAGTATTTTAGTGGAAAGTCATCAAGGCAAGTCAGAATCTGCTCACCAGACACCTTTTTGCATCACACATCTGGGAACTCGTTCCTAGTCCTCAAATGCATGTTTGCTGAGGGATGTACCAGGGACTTTGTGTGAGGGTGGCTGCTTCATACCTGCAGCTGACTCAGGGTCGTGGTAAACTATCAGCTTGAGGTGTGTGGCCTCTCATAGGAACTATCTACCCCAGACAGTTATTCAGTGCAGAAGAGATCATGAAATGTTATGGCTGAGAGTGCTAATTGTGCCCCGCTATTTGTTCTTCCTTTAACAACTGTCTATTGCTGTGTGCCAACCCACTCTAAAACTTAGTGGCTTAAAACAAGAATTTAATATTTCTCACAGTTCAGTGGATTGGCTGGGCTCAGCTAGGCTGTTCTGCAGAATGTGGTATGGACAGCAGACACTCATGCATTTACATTTAGCTAGTAGGTAAATCTGGTGCCTTAGCTGGGGTGGCTAGAATAGGTCGGAGCTCTCTGGGTCTTCTCTCTCTCTCTCTCTCTCTCTCTCTCTCTCTCTCTCTCTCTCGGCAGTCTCTCATCATTCAATCATCTTGTCTGAGCTTATTTATATGGAGCTGGATCCCAGAATAGTGACAAAGAAAGCTGCCAAGCCTCTTAAGGACTAGGTCTAGAAACATCACCTGATTTTACTGGTTAAAGCGAGTCCCAGGACAGCATCAACAGAATGTGTTGACGAGAGACTTGTTAGCATGATGGCTTTGTGACCAGAGCCACCATAATGGAATAGACCTTTATGGAGAGCAAAATAAGCCTGTGTCGTTCTGCATCTTTGTTTTACATCTCTGTTGTTTGGGGCATCTGTTATATGCAGTTGAGCATATTTCCCAAGTAATACGCATGTGTTCTAATAGAAAATCCCTCTAGAAAATCCTTCTATTTGAATTTCCATTTTTCCTTAGCTCTGTTTTATTTTATATTTACACAAATGTATTTATTATACATTATATATTTTATAGGTATATGTGTACGCCGAGTTGAACCTTTTGTGGAGAGAGGTAAGTACATTTTACAATTAGATCTTAGAAGTAAAGTCATTTGTAAACATTACAGCACCATGCTACCGTAAGAAGTTGTCATTACTTCTAATAATAATAGTTTCCCACATCCTTAGACAAACTGAAGACCCAGCATAATTCCCCAAGTTCCTCCTAGTTCTCAAATATTTACTCCTTGATCATATGCCATGCCCCACTCTCTAAATCAGCCTACTTGATTTTTTTTATCTTCTATTTAAAAAAGGTAACATAAAATTTGCCATCCTAACCAGTTTAAGTATACTATTCAGTAGCGGTTAGTAGATTTCCATTGTCGCACAGCCTATCTCCAGAACTTTTTCATCTTGTAAAACTGAAACTCTGTACCTGTTAAACAACAGCTCCTCATTCCCTCTTTCCCCCATGCCCTCACAACCACCATTCTGTGACTTTAACTACTCTCGGTGCCTCATGTGATGTAATCATATAGTATTTGCCCTTTTGTGACTCGTATATGTCACTTAACATAATGTCTTCAAGTTTCTTCCACATTATAGCTTATGTCATATGTCCTTTTTAAGGCTGAGTGGTATTCTATTGTGTCTTCTAATATCTACCACATTTTGTCTATGTATTCATCCCTAGGACATATGGGTGCTCCCACCTCTTGGCTTCTATGCAGCCTGCCTTCTCTTTTCCTTGACTTCACCTTTTCACATACACCTGTGCACCAGCACCTTAAGCCCAAACGTTCATTCCTAAACTCATAGCCATGTCAATTAACTAGCTCTGACCATTTGCACATCCCACACTGGGTGATGACCCTCTGTTTGGTCCTCCACAGGGAGATTGGCTATTGTCCCCGCACACAAGCAACAATGAATTGCATTTAAAATGAAGGACAACATCATACTCTAATATTCTTCTCCTTTTCTGATTTTGCTTGGGCTCCATAAATGGACAGGTGAAGGTGTCCTCAGAGATCGTGAGGGTGAGGGTTAAATGCAGACATCAGGGCTGCAGAAAAGCAGTGCATCTGATGCCCTTCACAGGAATTGTAAATGAGTCCCCCTTCTCCCAAACTCTCTGTGGGGAATGGCTTCTGGTGATTGGGCATCCCTGTGGTCTCAGGTCATTATCCAGCCTCCATGGGAGGGGTGCTCTGTTAGATCCAGAGAGAGAATAGTGGGGAAACTAACCAAGGAAAGAGGCCCGGTGGTCAGAGGGAGTAGATCATCTTATCCCTACTTCCAGGAATAGTGAAAGCCAGATGGTGCAACCAAAACAGCATGGCTCACACTGGAGACTCTAGGGGACAGTAAAGTACTCAGAAAACATCCACTAGGTATTAAGCCCTATGCCAGGTACTAAGAGCCCAAAAGCAAAAAGGGCATTGTTCCTGCTCCCAAAGAACTAACAGTCCATGGAGGGAAAAGGCTTGTAGCTAAACAACTGCAAGACACTAAGTGTTACTCAAGAAGGAGCCATTGCAGGATGGGAAGCCCCAGGCTAGACTCCTTCCCTGGCCTGAGGCTCTGGCAGGGTAGGAGTTTGGCAGGATAGGTGGAAGGATTTCCAACAGAGGGGAGAGTACACAAGAAGTCAAAAAGGCATGAAGAGGCACAGCGACACCATGTGCCTGGAGAGAAGGGACCAAGACAGAAATGGCAGGTTAGGAGCTGCAGCAGGTCAGAGTGCAGTGTGGGTGTCCTTGAGGGGTGTTGGGTTGCCACGTGGTAGATGCTGCTAAAGAAGGGGCACAATGTCAGACTTGACTAAGAAGTTCTTTCCAACTGTAGGAGGACAGAGAGAGGGGTCAGAGAGACTGGAACCAGGAGGACCAGTTAGGAGACTATGAAGACTCCATTTCAACATAGTGAAACCTGCTTCCTCCCAAATCCTTGTTGCATTTTTTAAGATATATTTTTTAAAGTTCTTAAAAGAAAAAAACAAATTCTGCATTTATACCAGATAAAAATGGAATGTTGTCATCAACAAGCCAGAAAGAAAGGAAACTTCTTCAGGCGTTGCTAGAGACTAATAATGTGTCCAGCTGTCCAGGATTCTCCACCCACAGCTTCCTCCTCCCGCAGGGGCACAGTGGAGACTGGAGTGAGGGTGGCATGGGACAGATCAAAGTCTTCAGAACAGCCCAGGGCCTGCTTTCGTGGTGAAGGCCACGAGACTCCCTGGAGCCTGCCCCTTGTGCAGGCATGAGCTGGGTAAGCGGGGCCCTGCTGAGGCAGGATGTCCCATTTGCCTCACCATGAGCCACCACAGCTATCAGAAAAGCAACTGCCCAGCCTACTGAGGACACTTCTCAGCCACAAGGCTCTGCATTCCTACTCCTGCTCTTGGCCCACCAGACCTCCAAAAAGCAACCTAAATACACACACGCACACAAAACATGAGCTTCCCCTTCCCTTTTATGCCAGAGAGATCCCATATGAACCCTCAGTACTGGGCAAAATGAAGATGAGCAAAGAGAAAAATGGACAGATGCCACCATTTCATTTCATTTATCAAATACTGATGTAGGGATGCAAGAGTCAGGACTGTTTTAAAGTCTACATGAATATTAAACTCATCTATTTACAATGACAGCCGGTACCCATTTTACAGATGTGGTAGCTGAGGCTCAGAGCAGTTAAGTCACTTGCCCAAGGTCACATAGCTCCACGTGGTGGACTTGGCCTTAAGCTCAGGGGGTTAGTCTTGCCACAGAGTCTATGCCATTCACCCTCACACATGCTGCTTCCCTAAGCAGGAGCCAATCTGATGGATAAAAACACAATCCCCCCCCATAAAACAGATTTACTTTTTAAAAAAATAGGAAAATATCTTCCCCAAGTCTCTAATTTCTCTTTTTAATAATACATAATAGAAAAATTTATATGTAAATATGCAGAAAAAAGAATCTGACAACAAGAAAGATTTAGATGCAAAATACATGGTTGAATTTTAAAATGCAGAGGTGAGGAAAGTTAGAGAAAACAGGCCGGGCGTTGTGGCTCACACCTGTAATCCCAACACTTTAAGAGGCCACGGCGGGTGGATCACCTGAGGTCAGGGATTTGAGTTCAGCCTGGCCAACATGGTGAAACTCCGTCTCTACTAAAAATACAAAAATTAGTTGGACGTGGTGGCATGCACCTGTAATCCCAGCTACTCAGGAGGCTGAGGCAGAAGAATTGCTTGAACCCAGGAGGCCAAGGTTGCAGTGAGCCAAGATCGCGCCACTGCACTCCAGCATGGGAGACAGAAGGAGACCAAAAAAAAGAAGAAGAAGAAAAGAAAGTTAGAGAAAACATTCAGTAGGGAGAGCGAACAGATAGGGTTCTCAGAAAAATAGGATGAACACAGTCACATTTCCCACAATGTAGGAGAAAAGAACCAACGCAAGAGTATAAAGATAAAGGTATAAGACTGGGTATTTAGAGCTCCAGCAAATGGACAAAAGTAATCCCAGAAATAGAGAAGAGAGGGGATGGGGAAGGAACAATAGTCAAAGAAAAAACAACACACACACACACACACACACAAAGAAAAAAAAAAACCACGCAATTTGCTGCACCGGAAAAAAAAAAAAAAAAAAAAAAAAAAGGCAAGACTGAAAAGACAAAGACAATGAAAATAGATAGCCAGACATATCCAAAAGAAAAAATAAATGTACAAGCACTCAGTTTGGAGGGGAAGGAAGCTGGGATAAAATTAACTGTCAAGGGTGAAAGACAGGTGAAATTATGGTATTGCTCCGCAGTGCTAAATGCTGCAAGACGAGAGCATGAGATTTCTCTAATGTGAAAGAGCACCGAAAATATGACATTTATTTATCCTTCCTAGAAAAAAAGTGACTTAGGAATTCCTCTGTATTGTTAGCCTATTATTAATTCATAATAAACTACCCCCACCCACAGTGCATTAGAGTTCCCCAGAAAAGAGAACCAACAGGAGATACAGATATAGAAAGAGACAGATAGATATAGGCAGACATAAAATGAGGTTTATGGTTCATTGGGTAACACAATTTTGGAGGCTGAGAAGTCCCATAATCTGCCATCTGCAAGTTGGAGACCCAGGAAAGCTAGTGCTGTAATTCAGTCCAAGTCCAAAGGCCTGAGAACCAGGGATGCCAATGGTGTAAATCCCAGCTTGAGGGCAGGAAAAGGTCAATGAGATGTCCCAGCTTGGGCAATGAGGCAAAAAGAACGGGCACATTTCGTTCCTCTTTCCTCCATCTTTTGTTCTATTCAGGCCCTCAATGGATTGGATGATGCCCATCCATACTGGGGAGGACCGTCTACTTTACTGGATCCACCAGTGAAAATGCAAATCTCATCTGGAAACACTCTCACAGAACCACCCAGAAACTATGTTTAATTTGCGCTTCCGTGGTGCACTCAGGCTGACACGTAAAACTGACCATCACATCACACACAGTCACTTGTTAGCACTCATGCATATGTGGGTGCTGGGCCTGGCAGATATAGAAGGGATGCAGCAGGACAGCACAGTTTTTCTCTGTGGTCTGTAGGTGGGCTGGGAGGTCTGTTCCATGTCTCTCATCTCCCACCTGGGACCAGCAGGTGAGCAGGGGCTTCTCTCCTGCTGATAGTGGGGGCAGATGGGGGAAGTGGGCAAGTAGAAACAGCTAAGGGCTTTTGTAGTTCAAACTCAGCATTTCTGCCAATGTACCGCCAGCCAACACAAGTCCCATGGCCAAGGCCAAGGTCAAGGAGAAATGCACTCTGCTCCCAATGAAGCTGTGACAGAGGTGTGGATGGGCCGGGGGAGAACTGAGGCCAAGCTGCAATGCACATCACACTCCATGCAACCCCCAAAAATGATTAAATTAAAGACTGCAAGAATGGCAGAGACATATTATAAAAGTTAAACCTGTAAAATGAATAGTTAGTGTTGAAATAATGTCTGCTAACATGAATGTTAGCTTAATGTAGACATTAACTATAGCCTCAAAAAATGTCATAGAAAAAAAGCCCGCTAATAATAGTCTGGATCTAAAAGCCTAGATTGCTTAGCAAAATAAGAGTGTTAAATGGAGGAGAGAATGAATGTTAAATGGAATATTCAAAAGCATATTAAATTTCTTATTTTACTGACAGAGTTATTTATTTATTTATTTATTTATTTTATTTTACAGATGAGGTCTCACTTTGTTGCCCAGGCTAAAGTGCAGTGGCACAATCGTAGTTCACTGCCACCTCCAACTCCGAGGTCAAGTGGTCCTCCTGCCTCAGCCTCCCACGTAGCTGTGACTACAGGCATGCACTACCATGCCCAGCTAATTTTTTTAAAAGAGACAGAGTCTCTCTGCATTGCCCGGGCTGGTCTTGAGCTCCTGCCCTCAAGCGATCCTACCACCTCAGCCTCCTGAGTAGGTAGGACTATAGGCATGAGCCATTGCATCTGATGTATTTTTTTTCTGTTTTCTGTTTTTTTCTTTCCTTTTCTTTTCTTGTTTTGTTTTGTTTTGAGACTCTGTTGACCAGGTTGGAGTACCAGTGGTGCCACCATGGCTCACTGTAGCCTCGATCTCCCAGGCTCAGCCTCCAGTGTAGCTGGGACTACAGGTGCGTGCTACCACGCCTGGCTAGTTTTTGTATTTTTTGTAGAAACAGAGTTTCACCATGTTGCCCATGAGGGTCTGGAACTTGTGGGCTCAAGTGATCTGCTGGCATCAGCCTCCTAAAGTGCTGGGATTACAGGCATGAGCCACCATGCCCAGCCCCCAAGCTCTTAAAATCCACTATTCCAATTGTTGACTTGCTGGTCATCACATTAATTTACCCTTTATTCCCTTAGCTTATCAATGATCACATTAAGTCTGAATCGCTTCTCCTCTCCTTCTTTTTCTTTTTTTTTTTTTTTTTTTTTTTTTTTTTTTTTTTTTTGAGACGGAGTCTCGCTCTGTTGCCCAGGCTGGAGCACAGTGGTGCCATCTCGGCTCACTGCAAGCTCCACCTCCCAGGTTCACGCCATGTTCCTGCCTCAGCCTCCCAAGGAGCTGGGACTACAGGCGCCCGCCACCTCGCCCAGTTAATTTTTGGTATTTCTAGTAGAGACGGGTTTCACCGTCTTGGCCAGAATAGTCTCAATCTCCTGACCTTGTGATCCGCCTGCCTCAGCCTCCCAAAGTGCTAGGACTACAGGGATGAGCCACTGCGCCCGGCTCTCCTCTCCTATTAAAAGACATTCTAAGCAAACTATGCACAACAACAAACAAACAACGACAAATCCAGTTCTCGTGTTAACAAGGGACACAACTAGAAGTAAAATGCCCTGGTGATTCCACATATAGGAAGGGCCAAAATATGTATATATCCGGAAAATGTATACAGAGAAGAGGGGTTCTGAAAAAAATGAGGGTTTTAACTCAGACGATGATAGAAGGTGTTGACTAAAGGCAAAAGAGCCAAGCTTTTAAAGAATTCAAGTTGGTTTTCTTCAGAAGCCTTCCTGAGGACTGTGGACAGAGGCCGGCAGCCCAGGAGCCACCCTTCAGGTGGTCCTATCAGTTTTCGGTACAGTGTTTTAGCCACGGCTTAAATGCAGGTGGCGGGGTCAGGTACCTGCAAAATCACACCAGACTTGCTGAGAAGTGACATTGAAGCAGAATCACATCAAGGTTTGGGCCTGAGAGTGCATCTGGTTAGAGATTACAGAGGCGTCCTCCCTCACTAACCCCGGCAGACATCGTCTTACGTGTAGGGAAAGGCAAGGATAAGGGTCATTTATCTTGTAGGGAGAACAGAGACTCAGGCAAGAGACCTGGGGGTGCTATGTGCTCTGGCCTGCTTTGTCTTCAAAGCATCTTTCCGGAGCGCTGCACATTGTCACAAAGTTGGGGCTTTGTGGAATTATGTCGGCAAGCAGAAATGAGCAGGCGTGGCTTCTTTCATTTGCTACTTTGTCTCACAAAGAGAGGAAGGGGAAGTAGGACCAGTAATGTGTTGTGAGGCCAAGGCTGAGAAAAAGAAAAGCTTCAGAGTGATCCCCAGGTAAGTAGCATCATATACCAAGTTAACAAACCCAACCAGAAGAGTAGGTCTGGGGAAGAGATGCCACCGCCACCTGTCCATTCATTCACTGAACCACCATTGACACCGTTTCTAGGCAGTAGAGACGCCTAGTGAGTGAACTCAGCTCACCTGCCTTGTAAACAAACAACCACTTAACTAATTGTAAAACTGAAAGTGTATACATCTTAAGAAGAGAGGAAACTGGGTGCTACGAGAGCTTACAATAGGGGCAGCAGGGTGGTGACCTGGTCAGGGAAGTCAACAAATCTTCCTGGGAGAGGTGATGTTGGAGCCAAGATCTAATGATGATGCAGCATCTGGGGAAGACAGTCCCTGACACTGCTCCCCAGTGAGTTCATATAAACAGCAACCCCACTCTCACCCTTTTGTTCCATCATTCTCCATCCTTCTTGTCCTGTTTATTCTCAAATCACTTGTCACTTCCCAAACATTATTGATTTGCCCCTAGCCGGCCCTCTATCCCCTGATAAACTCTAAGTTCCAAGACAGTAGGACACTGGTTGCTTTTGTCCACTGCTGTATCCCCAGCCCCTAAAATGGAGCCTGGCACATAACAAGCACGTGATAAATACCAGCTGACTCCACGGGAGGAGGACACGTGGACGGACTGGGTATGAGAAGAGACTCTCTGACTGCAGACTTGGTTGCCACACATAGAAACGTCTGCTCCCTGGACTCTCAGACTGCCTCAGGCCCTCCCCTGTGAAACCCACTCCACCATTTCCATACACACTCCCATGCTATCACCCTCAGGAAGCATCAAGACAGCTTGATGCCAGCAGTAACCGTCCATAAAGAGGGGAAGAGTGCAATGCAGGAAAGAAAAGGAGACCGAAGGCGCAAAGTCCTCAGGGGGCGAGGGTCACCTTCTACCAGGCCAGAGAGCAGGGTGTGTGGGAAAAAGAGCAGGCAAGCTAGCGGGCGTGGTAATTGAAAGGCGAGGATGCTCTCAGAATTGGAATATAATTTCCATCTAGGGAAGGAAGTGTTCCCTTTAGAGTAACAACACTTTGGGCACACCATTAACAAATGACAGACTTGGGCTCTGCTGCTTAGAGAACTGAAGTCAGGGGATAGCACATGAATTCTTAGCTGAGAAGTTCATAAGAGCTATAAGAACTTGCACAGTGTTTCCTGGAAAGTACACGGGAACAGGAATCAGGAAATCTGAGTTTGAGTCCCTTTCTTGGGGGACTTCCATCATCAGATGACACTTGAACATACTCCTTAAAGGATGAGGTTAGGCAAGGTCATCTGTCTACCAAACCCTCTTTTCTCACTTCCCAAGGAGAGAGATTGCCTGGTCCTGCTTGAATGTCACAAACAGGTGTGCTGGGGGGTCTAGCCTAGACCAGGTAGCTCCCATCAGGACAGAGCTGCCACCTGCACATGGAGACCCTGAAGCTTTTTTGGCCTTTAACCAACTCCTGGGCTGCTGCAACTCACAGAGAAAGGAAACAGCACAGTGGGCCAATGACAAGTTATATCATTTGGTTGAAACTTAAAACAACAGGACCCATATGGATCGGAAATTAATTTGAAAGGACTCAAATGTCTAATTTACATAATCTATGTTTCTTGTTCATATTTGCACCCAGTGGGTGGTTATATGAATATTTGAATACTTGAAGACTGATTAATAGAATATAGTTTGCCAGGACCCCTCATTGTTGCGAAGGGTTTGAACCAACTCCCTTTTTTTTTTTTCTTACCCCATATATGGAAGAAAGTAAAAAGTTTCAGAATGAGTTTAGGAAAATTATATTACATCTTAAATGTTTACATTTACCAAAATGACAGACAAATGCAACACATCTATGTATAAGCCTCATTGGAGACAGTGTCCAAGGTCCTCTGTGAGACGCTTGGTGACTCTGGTCCTGACATTCATCCTCCCCTACATGTCAGGGTCTGTTATTTACATCGTACAATTTGGCTACAAATCCTTCAGCTAAAACTCTCACCAGATCGGCCATCAGACAACCAAGAATGACTCCCCACCCCCAACTTCGTTCTTCCCTCAATGTGTCACTTTGGGCAGCATCTTCCCTGGGCCTGGAAAAGGAAAGGATTGCCTTGCAGTGAACCCCAGCAACGTAACTAAGTTCACTTTTGACTCCTGGTAAGCTTTTTCATCAAAAAATTTAATTTGGCTTCTTCATCAAGATTTTGAATTCCCCTAGCGGCTGGGTGCAGTGGCTCATGCCTGTAATCTCAATACTTTGGGAGGCCGAGGCGGGTGGGTCACGAGGTCAGGAGATCAAGCCCATCCCGGCTAACACAGTGAAACTCCATCTCTACTAAAAATACAAAAAATTAGCCAGGCATGGTGGCAGGCGCCTGTAGTCCCAGCTACTCGGGAGGCTGAGGCAGGAGAATGGCGTGAACTGGGGAGGCAGGGCTTGCAGTGAACCGAGATCACGCCACTGCACTCCAACCTGGGCAACAGAGTGAGACTCTGTCCCCCCGACCAAAAAAAAAAAAAAAAAAACCACACACACAAAAAATTTTAATTCCCCACACACCACAGAGCTGGTTTTATTGAGGTCAATCTAAGCCTTAGGCCAAATTTTCTCCCCCTCACCCGCATGAACAGCCTTGCTTTGCCTCTTACTCTCACCACATCTGCAACAAGTCCGCTGTGGGTCACGGCAGCTCCCTGAAGATATTGGATTTGTGGTGCAGAGGGGGACACCCTTCCTGAGAGTGAGACGGGAGGTACAGGGTGGGCCAGCCTCCTGCAAAGACTCCACCAGACAGGTGTAAATGTGTGCCCAAGAAGGATGGCAGGGAGGCCACATGCGGCACCATCACACTTTATCATGATGGGTCCATGGCCCTTCCTCCCAGGGGACCTAGCCTTGGGAGATTTGCAAAAAAAGAAAGTCACAAATATGCAAAATTTCACCATGAAATGAGCATTGGGCCTGCCAAGGCTGGCCTTGGTAGCATCCTTCCATGTCCCCTTCCCGTGGGCTGCAAGAACCACAGGCTTGCCTGCTTCTAAGCACTCTTTATATATCATTAGAGAATTTATCTCATTAGAGAATAACTTTACTCCTTCTTCTCTTTCAATCTCTCTCAATCAATCTCTCTCTCTCTCTCTCTCTCTCTCTGTCTCTCTGAAAGCAAAGTAATGGAAATGAGTCAACAAAAATACTGTAGATGACCTGTCTGAGAGGCCCCAGGTCTCTAGTGTGGGCAAGGGACATGAAGCCTAAAGTTTTTATCTATTTGCACGTTCCCTAGAGAAACAGGAGGAAAATTATTCCAGAGATGCCCCACAGCACATGTGTACTTTATGTAGATAAAATCATTTAAAATCTCATGAACATGGCTCAAAATATGAGTTTACATGTTGAATATGTGTGGGGGTCTTTCAGATGTGCAAAGAACATCTATCTCTTCGCACTTTATGATTTAATCTTCCTTATGAGCCTCCTGTGGGGGGCGGGGGGTGATGTCAGTGACATTGACGTCCCTTTAAACAATCCCCATTCATCTCTTATAACAGAGCCTGGTAGGTGAATCTCAGCCTTGCAGATCTCACTCCTGTGCCTTTCTTCTACTGGACACTGGAGGTCAGAGGTCTTGGCAGCCTGAGCAGAGGGAATGCTGTGCTGAGTTAGAAGAAAAAGAGTGGTAATTTTGTCCCCTTTCTCCATCCATGTCAGCCCCAGTAACAGCTCATGCCCGTGTGTGGCACACATTCTGTGCCCAGGCATCCGTGCACCCACACCACATGCCTACCCTCTGATGCTGTCAGTGAGTTCTCCAGAAGCAGATGCTGAAATGGAGCTGGGGTTCGCATGATGCTGATGAGGGGTTACAGCTGACAGGCACAGGCCTAGGGAAGTCATCCTGTGCTGAGGCCCAGCACAGCCCCTGCCAACCAAGCTGGTCACTGCAGGGTGAGAAGTATCATCAGAGTTGTACAGCATCAGGCTGACATGGCTGGGTCTTTGTACCCTTGGTGAGGTGGGTCTCTGAGGCTGAGGCTATCCCCGAGGGGCCAAAAGCCGTGGCCACATTCCAGAGGTGGGCAGCAGACCTTCCCCAAAAGGATCCCAGCATCCGTGTCTGCACCTGGCACACTGGCCTGTGAAATTCCTGCTATGCCAGTGCTGGGGCAACTTCCCTCACAATGAAGAGCCAAGAGGAGGCCCGTATGTCAGCATGGGAGACATGGGAGATGTTTGGGCACAGTCTCCTGTCAGACCCTCAGACAGGAAGAGAAGCAGGAGTCCCTTAGCTTTCAGGACCTCGTCACTCCCCCACATCCAGGATTTGAGCCTGGAGAAAGGAAATGATGACCCGTAAGTCAACCACATGTCCCCTTTGTCCCTTCCACGATGCCCCGGCCAGAAAGGACAGCTACTTCCAACTCCCGCCTTCCTGAGGCAATGCCCCGGCCAGAAAGGACAGCTACTCCCAACTCCCGCCTTCCTGAGGCGATGCCCCGGCCAGAAAGGACAGCTACTCCCAACTCCCGCCTTCCTGAGGCGATGCCCCGGCCAGAAAGGACAGCTACTCCCAACTCCCGCCTTCCTGAGGTGGTGTCACCCTGACCCTTATCCCTCCTGGTGACCAATGCAGAGATAGAAAGCGCCTTAGAGAGAAACAGAACTTGAGGGATCTTCCAAAAACATACTATTTGTCACGTTTATCTTCACTGAGGGCAGAGGTGACTCCTCAGTAGCCCCAGTCCCTGAGATTGGGCTTCCTTGGTGACTAAGCTTGTCCCTCTGTCCACACAGGGCTCCAACAGTGGCTCCTGTTGGAAGCCTCAGAAACCTCTCTAGCCCATGCAGCCAAAGTGGAGGAATTGAAGGCAGCTCATGGCATCCAAAGGAGAGCTGAACACCCAGCTTCAGGAATGGGGGAGCCAGGGTGGTTTCAGAGGCCTAGGTGCTGCAGGGTGGTTTCGATGCCACTACCACAGACAGACTGGACCTGTGACTCTCTCTGTGTCTCAGAGTCCCAACACAGAGAATCAGGTGCCCCAGCTGGGGTCAGCGGTGACCAATCAGCCTGTGGCCAGGGGCCAGGTCCCATGGGACCGACACACTGCCACGGTCTTTCTCAAGGGAAAACGGCTGTAAGCCAGGTGGTGTTGATGAGAAAGTAAATGAGAAATAATAGAGCTTCTCTAGGATCGTGAGGACTGGGGAGGGGTGAGTCATCTTTCAGTGCCTGGGAGGCCTTTTCAGTCTGGCACATGGCAGATGGTGCTAAGGCCAAGACCAGGAAGTTACTCAATTCTGCAAACAAGATGCCACTCAAACTCCAGCCCAGCTGATTACAAATAGATATCCTTAGTCACTGAAAGATGGTCCTCATTTCCTCCCATTCCAAACCCTCCCTATGCATCCTGGTCAAGTGTGTCAAGTGTGTCTTGCCAGGCCACACTCAACTGTTATCACTGTCATAATAAGATGCTTCAAGGGACCTCACAGACCCCAACCTACTATGAGTTGGTTCCAAGCTCATCCCATACCATACCTGCCACACTGTCCTAATCACTGTTTCTTTTTGTGTGTAATAGCTTTGTTGAGATATAATTCACACACCATGAAATTTTCCCTTTTAAAGTATACAGCTAAGTGGTTTTTAGTCTATTCGTAGAGTTCTTCGGCCATCACTGTTACAGGAATGTGAAGTTCATCTTTCCACTGCATCCAGTTTGCATCCAGTGGGTGGTCTGAACATCCAGTGTGTAGCAACAGACCAATACACTGAGACAACAGGGCTTGCAGAAAAGAGTTGAATAATCTCCAGGCCACTGAGTGAGGAGATGGGAGGAATCCTCAAGCCTCAAATCCATCTCCCCAGGGAGTTCTGGGCAAAGGTTTACAAGGGGATCATGGAGGGAAAGAGGCTGGAAAATCGGGGTTATTGATTGGTTGGGATAAAGGGAATAAAATTATTAGAATGTGGAAACTGCATTTTCCCATAAGTCAGCTCCCTATTGGGCCCTTCAGCCCAGTTGGCACTGGTAGTTTTATCAGTATGCAGGACCCAAACGAGAAACTCAAAACAGAATGCTTATTATTTTATAATGTCTTAGACTTTACATAACAGAAAAGGAGCAAAGAGCCTTGTGACAGGGCTATGTTATCCTGGGGTAGTAAGAAGCAGCTAGCTACAGGGAAGCAGGCCAAAGGGTAAGGTGGATTGCTGATTACTGCTGATTGTGCTGCAAGCCTAGTAGGATTTTTTTCCTTAGTTGATTTTATAAAATTTTATTAGGGACAGTTTCACTGCCACTATTTAATTTCAGTTTACTTTCATTACCACAAAAAGTAACCCTATACCCACTGACAGTCACTCCCCAGTTCCCCAGCTCCTGGAAACCACTGATCTGCTTTCTGTCTCTACAGATTTTCCTATTCTGGACAATTCATGTAAGTTGAATCACACAATATGTGGCCTTCTGCAACTGGCTTCTTTAACAGAGAATGTTTTCAACATTCATCCATGTTGTAGTATGTATTGGTAATTCATGCCTTTTTTGTGGCCAAACATTCCATTGTATGGATACACCACATTCGTTCTTCCATTCATCAGCTGATGGACTTTGGGTTGTTTCCATTGTGTGGGCTAGTGTTAATAATTGTCTTAGTCCATTTTGTGTTGCTATAATGGAATACCTGAGGCTGGGTAACTTACCAAAAAAAGAGGTTTAATTGGCTCACAGTTATGCAGGCTGTACAGGAAGCATGGTGCTGGCATTTGCTTCTAGTGAGGCCTCAGGAAGCTTTCAATTATGGCAGAAGGCAAAAGGGGAAACAGATATGTCACATGACAAGACAGGGAGCAGAGGTTTCAGGCTCTTTTAAACAACCAGATCTTGTGTGAATGAATAGAGAATTCACTCATTACCAGAAGGGAGGCACCAAGCCATTCATAAGGGAACTGTCCCCATGACCCAGCACCTCCCAACAGGCCCCACTTCCAACATTGGAGATCATCTTTCAATGTGAGATTTAGAAGGGACACACGTCCAAACCGTATCAATAGTGCTACTATGAACATGCTTGTACAAGTTTTTTTTTTGTGTGGAGATATGTTTTCAATCTCAGGTATATTCCTAGGCGTGGAATTTCTCATCAGATGTTAACTCTTATGTTCAATATTTTGGGAAACTGCAAAATTGTTTATTGAAGTGAATGCACCATTGTACATTCCCACCAATAGTTCATGAGGGTTTCAATTTCTTCACATTCTTGCCAAAACTTACTGTCCGTCTTTCCTTATTTTGGCATCCAACTGATGCCAAAATAAGTGGCATCTCATTGTGATTTTGATTTGGATTTCCCTAATGCCTAATGATGAAATCATCTTTTCATGTGCTTTTTGTTCATTTTGTCTAGTTTGTGTGAATATACACCTACATATATCTTTGGAGAAGTGTCTATTCAAATCTTTTCTCCATTTTTAAATTGGGTTGTCCTTTTATTGTTGCATTGTGAGTTCTTTGTGTATTTTGGATACAAGTTCCTTATCTGAAGTATAATTTGCCATCGTTTTCTCCCATTCTGCAGGCATCTTTTCACTTCCTCTTTATGTGAATTCTGCTTACCCTTTAAGACTCAGCTGAATTTCAGCTTCTCCAAGATGTCTTTTTTGACCAGAGTAACCACAGATCCTTTCCTACACTTTGGCATACCCACAATAATTTATTCAATTATTTATTCATTCATTTGCTTGTGTATTTATTATGTTTATTCAAAAACTATGCATTGAGCACCTACCATGTTCTAATTGCTGGGTTTCATGAAAGATGTAGCCATGAAAAAGAGAAACATGAATTTTGCTCTTTGGGAGTTTCCCATCTAACAAAATTCAGACACGTAATTAAAGTGAGTGGCTCAAGTGCTACGATGGTGATTATAACATGGTGAGTGCTTACTCTATGCCAGGTCCGACTGGGAGGGCTTGACTCTTGGGCATTCTCTCGTTCTCCACGGGAGCAGGGCTCAGATATGTCTCCTTGAAGAAGAGGCACTTCAGCTGACACCTAAGGGATGAGCAGAGTTGGTGAGCACATGCAGAGGGATCAAGAGAGCAGAGAGCACGGCTGCTCTCATGGGAATTGAAGGAAGGCCCGCATGGCTGTGGCAAGAGCAGAGAGTGGAAGAGAAAAAGAGGCAGCAGATGGGGTCAGAGAGGTGGCAGCAGCCAGATTGTGGAACGGCCTGAAGCCTCTCCTGGGGCACCAGGAATCAGCTGCCCATGGGCCTGTGTCCCCAGCACTCACCATGCTGTTAATAATGCTTTCTCTTTCCTGTGAAAAGACATTATCGATTTGTCATTGAACTTAAGGCATAGTGTATTCGTTTGTTCTCATGTGCTAATAAAGACATACCTGAAGCTGGCTAATTTATAAAGAAAAGAGGTTTAATTGACTCACAGTTCTGCAGGGCAGGGGAGGCCTCAGGAAATTTACAATCATGGCAGAAGGGGAAGCAAACATGTCTTTCTTCACTTGGCGGCAGCAAGGAGAATTATGAGCAAAAAGGGGAAAAGTCCCTTACAAAACCATCAGATCTTGTGAGAACTCATTCCCTATCACTATGAGTGATAACTGCCCCCATGATTCAATTACCTGCCACCAGGTCCCTCTCACGACATGTGGGTATTATAAGAACTACAATTCAAGATGGGATTTGGGAGGGGACACAGCCAAACCATATCACATGACATAATATGTGTATGCATTTTTAGGAAAGATATATTTCACATATTGCAGCAAATATAACATGCAATGTTTATAAAACCAGCAGGAAATCTTTTAGTGTAGAAATTATGTTAGCTTTCTGTCTATTATAAACCGTGGAATAGACCCTTCCCGCCGAACCCACCTCCTATGAAGTAATGAAGGTATCATTAAATGTCATCATGGATTATCAACCATTTTTGCCTTGGGAAGGTAATGAAGGACTTAAAATACTTTCTATTTTTGAGGCAGCTGTCCAGTTGCAGGCAAAACCTTCTGGGTGTGACCATTCCCTCCAGAAACAAAAGATACGTATCCAGAATTGCTCAGACTTAAAAAAAAAAAAAAAATATTTCAGAACAACTGAATCAAATTAGCACAGCTGACCAAAGCCAGGGTGGGCAATATCTGAATGTCATTTGAAGCTGTTTATGGCAGAAGGTAAAAAGGATGGTAGAAAACTCCTTGGATTCATCTCTGTATCTCCATGTCTTGAAATTTCCTCCTTATGACTTTATCATAAAAGAGTCAAAATTAGGCGTGAAAAAAAGGACTCAACATTGATTTCAGTAAGATCCTAAAATACTTCTATATTAATTGATTTTACTTTACCACAACGGAGATTGGAGCCATTTAAAGACCTTAAGCAGGGGAATAATATGATCTAATTTCCATTTTTAAAAATTGCTTCAATTGCCCAGTGAAGAAAGGAATGGAGAGGGGCCAGCCTGCAAATAAGAAAATAGCTGGGGGCAATGAGGCAGGTGAGGGACCTTGATGGTTCAAAGAGGAGTGGATAAATTGGAGGGCTTGTGGCGTAAGCACAAAATAGGTCTCATGAATGACTCCTACACTTCTGAATTGAGAAAATGGATGGGGAGCGATGCCACCCACAAAGATAAGAAACACAGGAAGAGGAGCAGGTGTAGAAAAGATGATGAGTTGGGTCTGAGACAAGTGGAGGTAGAGCTGCCCCACATTCATCCAAGTTGTCATTGGGTATGCGGGCCTGATGTTCACCAGATGGGAGTCTCAGGCGGGGAGGTGGGGCATTCTTAGCACAGGATGGTCATTGGAGCCTTGAGAATGAACAAAGTGACCAAGCGATAGTGAGCTGACGAGGCAGGAAGAGTGTGCAGTGAACAGAGCCCTGGGACCATTGAGCCCTACAGAAAAGGACACACCAACCAAGGAGGCTAAGAGAGAGAACAGAGAGGAAAGCAAGCAAGCTACAGGAAACAGCATGAGATCAAAAGAAAGAGGACAGGAAAACTGAGCTAGATATTGACAAGAGGTAAAGAAAGAAAAGAAGGAAGGAAAGGAGAGACGGAGGTGCCCGTTAGATTGAGAGACATTTAGAGTCACTGATATCCTTGGTGGAATTAGCTTTTTGAAGTGGTATGAGTGGGAAGCAAGATTTTAGTAAAGTGAGTAGTGTGTGGAAGATATAGACAACATTAGCAAGGAAGGGAGCAGAGTGACAGGGCAGCTGAAGAGATGCAGCTTGGGGATCGGTAATATACAGTCTTGTGCTCTATTTTCTGCGTTGTCCGGAATTTAATGCCCTGCTGCTAAATGTTATTTGATTGTGTGTCTGCCTCTCCAGCTGGCTCCTGAACACCTCAAACCCAGGGCCAGTATTACTCATATTTATGGCCCTAGAAGCACCTAACATACCATAGCTACTCAATAAAAGTTTGGGGATTTTAGTTTCTATTTTCTGAATGACAGGTAGTATCTGGGTTAGACCACCCTGTGCCTACCTACAGGGTGAAATACGTGTTATGTGACTTGCTTCTGTGGAATTTGGAATGATGGAAGTTCCTCCACTTGAGCAAAAAGCATATTGTGCTGGCTCTGCCACGCTGGGAATTTGTTGTTCCTTCCACCATATGGTCTGGTGCTGAAAACGACTGGCGGTTGAGGCTTCCAGCTCCCACAAGCCGCAGAATATGCATGAAGAGGTGCAAACTGAGGGCTATAACACAGCGAGAGCTGGAAGGGGCTTTGTATCTTGCCTAGTCCAGATCCTAAATATCTAATCATCCTGCAATGGCAGCAAAAGCCATAGACCCTCGGGCTGCTTCCATTGTCATATGGAAACATTGACCTCTGTGCTCACCAGGGTGGTGGGACCTAAGGCCCTGCTCCGCTGGCCCAGAAGCTCTGTGGAAATGGCACCCAGGTACCTTTGCATACCCTACTCATAATTTTTGCAGCCTTGAAGGCAGCTGAGACTGTGACGTGTTGCCATGTCATTCTCCTGGGTGGTCTGGTAGAGGCAGGAAAGAGTATGGGTCTGGGAACCAAGCAGGCCCCAACTCTGAGTCTAAATTACACCTGAACTGAATTGTCAAAAGAAGATTGGTTCTGTGGATTCTTTAGATGAGACTCATGGAAGGATGAAGAATTGGGGTTTTGGGCGGTGTGGTGTCTCACGGCCTCTTCCTGTTCCCCATTATAGACCAGCTGGACTATGCTCACAGCACCAGACGACCCAGTCGGTACATGAGAAAGGGGCAAATTCTCATACTTTAAGTCTCGTACAATATGACTTTTATCTATTAAAAATATGAATCAGATGAAACACAAACGTTGTGAAGGCAAGGATGTCAGTGTACTTACTGCATTTTTTTAAAAAAGTAAAAATTAAGAGAAATAAGGCAAAATGTTAGTAGTCATTAAATAAGTGGCAGGTACATGGGTATCTGTTACAAAAAGCTCTGTACTTTCCCGTGATTTTTTTTTCAGCATCCTGATGTAGTGGAGAAGGAAGTGGGTGGATGCAGCATGGTATTGGAGGGAGAGCTGGGATAGTGGGTGGTGATATTTATGTCAGCTGCCCTTGGGGTCTGATTGCAATCAGGATGTTAGGGAGGCATGAATCTAGGCTCACTCTGCAGTGTATGCCTTAGCAACATGGTTTGGGTGGTGGTGCCAAGGATCCAGATAAGAAACTGGGAAGGGTGGGTGAAAAGAGAGAGGGGTCTGTTCGGTTTTGGTATGCGTAGTGTACCGTGGCTGAGGGCCATTGATGGGGAATCTTTTCATTATCCCCAAACCTTGTTGCCAAAAACGCTAACCTCTGACAAACACCTCTCCCTAATACATACTTGAACCCTTTTTCACCCTTTTGAATCTCTGACCTCTCCTCTGACTCCCTCACTCTTTGAGAATAAACTTGCCTCATTCTTCGTAGAGAAGATAGAAGCCACCAGACAGGACATCCTTTAGCATCCTGCTACATCATCCACAAACCTGCCTTTATCTGATTCCCTCCACTCACTCATGGCAGGCACCTATTCTTGTGAAGGTCATCCTTGACCTTAATGTTGCTAATGTTGCTAATGAAGGCGCTGTCCCTGTTCTCGTGGAACTTCCAACCCATTGGGTTAGAGTGATATTCAAGAAACATTTACACACTATCTGGTTACAATTGCATTAAGTGGGTGATGGAGAAGAACAGAGTGCTGGGGGAAGATATGTTAGGAGATCTGACCGGGATGCTTTTCAGTCCCCTTGATACTAGATTTGCTCAGGTTTCTATCGCATTAGCCACACCTTCCTTCTTGCAGGAGGCTCCGTTGTTCTGGGCAACGCTTTTCTGCCAAGGTTTCCCTGGCTCCTCAATGCCACTCCCAGCCCATCTTCTTAGCCAATTCTTCCCTGTATACCCAGTATTTAAACACTGGTGTCCCAGGTTTAGCCCTCTGGCCACCCCTCCCTGTAGACTCTGCTCCCTTCCCTTCAATCTCAGCCTGGTACATGACTTCAGTTACCCACAGCATCCCCCAGTTCTCTCTCTCTCCTGAGCTCTAGCTCTGTGCATCTAATCACATCCATAGAATCTCCACTTGAATATCTCACAGACATCTCAAGCTTGACATATTAAGTCTGAACTCATGGTGCAATGCGCCTCAAACCTGCTCCCAAGTGAGCAAATGAGTCCCTCTGCTCCTTGCCTCACCCTTGCCCAATTGTTCAAGCTACAAACCTGAGCACTGTCCCCGAGAGGCACCTCTCCTGAGACCCCTACAAGTAGTTATTGGCAAGTTGGCTCCACTCCCACACATCCCTCCTTCTACATCATCTGTCCCCATCACCACCCAAGTTCAGGTCCATCATCTTGTGCCTCTGCATTGACCTCTGCATCCATCATGCTAACTAGTACGTTCTCCCTATGCTAGTTTAAGATGTCACTTCTTCCTTAGGCCATCCATTATTCTTAGAATAGGGTCAAGGCCTCCATGGTGATTGGCATTTGACTCCTGCTCACCACTCTGGCTTTATTCCCTGCCACACCCACTCCAGCCTAGCCCTCCTTCAGTTCTTCCTTTACCCCAAACTCCTGATTACTTCAGGGCCTTTGCACACACTCCTATGTGCATCTGCCCTTTGCACATACTCCTTTGTGCGTCTGCCCTTTCCCCATTGCTGTCCTGGCTCCTGCTTATGCTGCAAGTCTCAGCATGAATATTGCTTCCTCCAGGAGGCTTCCACGAATGCCCAAATTTGGTCAGATCTCCTAACATATCTTCCCCCAGCACTCTGTTCTTCTCCATCACCCACTTAATGCAATTGTAACCAGATAGTGTGTAGATGTTTCTTGAATATCACTCTAACCCAATGGGTTGGAAGTTCCACGAGAACAGGGACAGCGCCTTCATTATTTGCCAGATGTGCAATGGGAACTCGGTAGATACTCACGGAATGGGGGTTGGGGAACAGATACATATGTGTGTGGCTAGGGAAGAAAAAGATAAAATGAGAGTGAGGAAAATCTTTACCATCCCTTTGTAGGCTTGTGGGGAATATAGTGTTACTGGGCACAGTGACAGGAAATAGCAGATGCACACAAATAGGAGTCCTGCCCTCTTCCCTGGCTGGAGATGGCAGGGTGTTATCCTGCAGTCTGGAAAGCCAGGCCCCTGAGGCAGGTCATCCTGAGGACATCAGCAGTGGTGGTGGGATGCACAGTAAAGAATATCTATGAGGCTCACCCTCCCACTGCCTGGTTAACCCTTTTCAACGGCATTCATTAACCATCGAATGAATGGGGATGAAGACAGGGATGGATCACAGACAGAGATTGGGTGGCTTGAGATTTCATTTCAGTTCCTCTCCCTTTCTGTCTCAGGTTCAAAGCTTTTTATATGTCTCATCTCCCAGTTTTTCCTCTCTTCTGTCTGGCCTTTCCTTCATGGGACACAGCTTGTTTGGATTAGAAGTACATCCCATCAGGTAGGAAAAGCTGAGGTCTAGAGCCTGGAGTTAGAAGATTTGGGGAGATGCCAGCAGTGCCTGGAGCTGCACTGTGACCATCAGGAGGATGAATGAGGAATGAATAGGAAAAGGTTCCTTCTCAGAGTGGGGTCCCTCAGTGCTTTTCAGTGTACCACGGGGATCCAGGCAGGCAGAAGCATCCGTCCTGACCCACACACAAGGAGGACAGTCAGGAACCACAGTCCCAGGTTTTGGACTGCAAGGACTCCGTGAGCTCTGGAAACCACCACTCCACTCACCTCCTGCCACTTGTCACAGCCTTCTGCTTACCCAGAGGATCAAAAGAAGCTCGTTAAAGCAAACAGCCAGCATGTTTGTCTCTGGAGGCAATGCAGGAGGGAAGCCAAGGGATCTCCCACTCCAACAGAAACCCCAAGAGACAGAGTTGTGATGGCACCGAGCTCCTAGAGAAGTAGGAGCAACTGCAGACTCCAGCAGGAAGGAGAGTCCACAGTAGACTAGGGCTCTGCAGCATCGGAGCTCCTGTGGTGTCAGCAACCCGCATCATCTCTCCTGGGAGCAGGTGCATCTCAGCACCACCTCTCGACAGAGTCCCCCTATGCCCTGCATGCACACACACACAAATATGTACACTAATGTGGTCACCTATTCTGGGCTGAAGCAGGAAATGAGAGCCCAGTGATCTGAGCTTTCTCTGCCTCAAGTGGCACAGATCCCAAAGAGCACAGACTCCTCAGAGTCAAGCTTCTCAAACTTCATGGTGCATGCAAATCCTCTGAGATTGTGTTAGAACAAAGATGGCCCAAACCCAGCCTTCCCAGAGATTCTGATTCAGCAGATCTGGGGTGTAGCTCACGAACTGGCATTGCAGACAAAAATGAAAATTCTCAGGTGATACTGAAGGTGATGCTCCACACTTGGAGTGAACTCCACACTTGGAGTTCTCAGAGACTTTTATGGTAAGTCTATAGGAAGATCACTGTGGGAGTGGCCCTGGGAGAGCCTGGAACAGAAAGGAGTCATGGAAACTGATATCTGACATCTGGGAAGAGGCCTTAACAAAGATATTGAAGCAGGAATGAATGAGAGGGGTCGGATGGAGATTAAGTTCCTTTCTCTGGAAGGCTCTAAATAGTCCCTGAGGCTCCACCAGCCGGAAGCGCCTTTATGCTCCCTAAGAACCTGCTTCTGTTCCTCAAAAGTTAGAGATACAGTTACCATATGACTCAGAGATTCCACGCATAGGTATAGATTCAAGAGAATGGACAACGGATGTCCACACAAAAACTAGCACACGAATGTTTACAGCAGCTTTGTTCATAATAGTCAAAAAGGGGAAACAACCCAAATGTCTACCAAGTGATGCGTGGATAAACAAAGTATGGCATATCCATACAATGAAATATTACTCATCCATAAAAAGGAATGATGCCTGCTATAACATGCATCAATCTTGAAAACATTATACTAAGTGAAAGAAGCCAGACACAAAAGGCCACATGTTGTATGATTCTATTTATATGAAATGTCCAGAACAAGCAAATGCATAGAGGCAAAATGCATTGTTGTTCCAGAGGCTAGGGCTTGGGGAGGAAGGAATAGGGTGTGATTGTTTAATGGTTATGGGGTTTTGTTGAAGGGTGACGAAAATATTCTGAATTGGATAATGACAATAGTTGCACATCATTGCAAATTTACTAAAAGCCGCTGCATTGTATACTTCAAAATACTTAAAATGGTTATTTACGTTATGTATATTTTACCTCGATAAAAACATATTTTAAGTATTTGCTTACATCTTCTGTCTAGATCTCATTCAGGAGGGCTAAACTTGAATCCAGGACTTACTGAGAAGCAATCACACAGAAAAGAACAGACACTTTGAGGGAAGTGGCTCAGAATGACAGCCTTGAATTCATTTACTGTGGCTCAGTAGCTCTGACTTGTATAGCATTTGGGAAGGAAGAATGATTGCCTCCATCCCATGTAACAGAGCTCATATTATACAGAAGGAGAAGGCAACCCTCCTAGTCTCAAACCTCTAAAGCTAAAAGCAAACCTACCTTACAAACTGCAGGCTTGCTCCTGATCAGTGCCGTGAAGGGACCAATGCTGCCTGATGTATGGAGTCAGTAGAAGGATGGGCAGATGGCCACTAGCATCAGTGATACTGCAGCCTGGAGTGGATTCAACAGACAACACAGGCTTCCCTTCACTCTCATCCCTGCCCCCACCAGGGCCACTGAGTCACTGGCTTAACTGAGTCACTGAACCTGGAAGGGACCACATCCTCCTTCATTCATTCATTCTCTCAGTCAACATTTACCTCTATGTGTCAGGCACTGTCACGACTACTGCTCCAGCAATAAATAGGACAGGGCGCCTGCCCTCCAGGAGCTTTCAGTCCAGTCAGGGCTACCCCTTCAAAGCCACCCCGCTGCTGGAGAGCCTGGATCTTAGGTAAGGTTCCACATCTGTTACTGTTGTAACCTGATGATGTCACTTACTCCCCATGTCTTGGTTTCTTTATCTGATATGAAAGTCTCATGACTTGCTGAACAAATGCCATAACATTTCATTTAACACAATTTATAATGTTGCACTAGTCATCAGATTCACTGAGTTCTTCAAAAATCTATCTCTTTAACAAAATTCATTGTTAAAAAATAAATAAGTCATTGTAAGCAATTTTTATAAATTTAGTTCGTTTTTATTCATTCTAAACCATGGGTTGCCCTTCAGACATAATAAAATAATGATTCTAGGGTTCTTAGAAACATGTTACTTCTTTCCTTTCTCATCCCTCTGGATGTGAAGTAAAATAATAACTTAAATAACTTGAAGTAAATTATACTTTGAAAAGAATCTCAGCCAGGTGCAGTGGCTCACATCTGTAATCCCAGGACTTTGGGAAGTCAAGGTGGGTGGATTACTTGAAGTCAGGAGTTTGGGACCAGCCTGGCCATCATGGTGAAACCCTGTCTCTACAAAAATACAAAAATTAGCCAGGCGTGGTGACGTGCGCCTATAATCCCAGCTGCTCGGGAGGCTGGGGCACGAGAATCGCGTGAACCTGGGAGGCAGAAGGTTGCAGTGAGCAGAGATTGAGCTACTTCACTCCACTCCAGCCTGGTCAACAGAGTGAGACTTCATCGAAGGAGAAGAAGGAGGAGGAGGAGGAGAGGAGGAGGAGGAGGAGCAGAAGCAGAGGCAGCTCAGATTTATAAGATGAGAGATTCAGAAATATTTGGTTTCCAAGATCTAGGCATATTTGGTTTCAGCACCCAAAACTTTGGACAGCAGCCTCCTAATTCTCTCCTGGTAGAACTGACTTGAGAGAAAGCCTGGTTAGGGCTGATTCCTAACATCTCTCTTTAACCAAGGTCATCTCAATTCGAGGAAGGAGAGTGTGCCCCTGGCTCAGATTAACCAGTGAGAGTTGAAGGGTACTGAGGACAAGGTACTAAGATGACGAGACTGGGGGAAAGGTGCACTGTGGGCATCAGGAAGTAACTGGACCCACATCAGAGCCAACAGCAAATATTCACACCATAACTCTGAATTCTCTGATCCCAGGAAGACTCTGACTTCCTCAGAACCCCACTGTGATGTCTGAGCCTCTGGGCAAGGCTTGGATGTCTCAGTGGGCTCTCCTGCTTACCTGTAGTTTGAGTCACTCCCTTGCTATTTTGTAGCATTTCAGCTAAATCCTGTGCATGGGGTGTGGGGGTTTCTTTAGACCTTGAGCCAAAGCTAGAAACCAGATTTCAAAAGTTCTGTGAGCAGCACTGAGAAGCTGTTCCAGGGAGAAGCAAGGACCAGGTTTTTCAGTCAAGCATAACTGAGCTGTTAAGACACAGGAGACTCAGGCATCTGCCTGTCCACATCCGTCTAAGGAAAACTCAGCACACATTGCTGCAGCAAGCAGAGGTTTGGACATGGGATGGGGTGGATTATACTGTGCAGAATTTAACCAACACATGTCGGTGGCTGAATGCTACAAAATCCACTTCTTGCTCAAGTCTTACATGACCAGTAGGGGGTCAGCAGGGGGCTCTTCTCCACACGTCCTTCAAGGACCCTGATGGAGGCTGATGGAGGTTCTACCACAGCATGGCTGCACCATCTGGAATCCATGGCCTCCTGGGTCACCTGGCAGGGCAAGAAGAAGATGAGGAGGAGGCTTTGCACTGGCAATTAAATGCTGCAACCTAGTAGGGACACACTCGTTTCCTCCCACAATCTGCTAATCAGAAATAGTCAAACGTGATGGTCCCCAAAAAAGGGAAGAACTGGCTATAGCTGAGTGCTAGAAGATTCTGCCACAGTTCCTGCTATGAGTGAGTCCTCCTCCCCTTCTGAGACCACTCATTTCTTCCTGCATATTTACTATACAAAAATATCATAACAATACAAGGAATAAAAACGGAAAGGAAGCCCTCCATAATTCCATCACTCTAACAAACAACTGCTTTTGTTGTTCATTGTTTCTTTTCCATGCTCTATCCACCTGTGTAAACAATTTTACATGATTTAGTGTTTGTTTCATGTGTTACCCAATATTATAAGCCAAACATTTTTCCACATTGCTCTATGGTCTCCATTAGCATTCTCTAATGACAGTCAACTCTTTGCATTTGTGGGTCCACGTTCCATGATTTAATGGCTCCCTTGCTGCTGGCACTGGGCTCTCACTGAACACCAGGCTCAGCACTGCAGCTTTTCACGTGTCATCTGGCTTAATCCTCACAGCATCTCTAAAATCAGACCCCATTGTATCCTCATTTACAAGTGAGAAATGAGGGACTCAGAGATGGTGAATGAAGAGCTCAGACCTTCTTAGACAATAGGTAGTGGAGACAGACTTTGAACCCATGATGGTAGCCAGGTTTTCTCTATGGTGGATCGTCATTGCTTCCAGAAGCCTATCTAGGGCCTCATGCCTCCCAAACCCCTTGTCCTTCCTGGCACTCCCACAACCCCAACTCACTGGCATAGTAAGACCCTCCCTAGAACAGGCTCCCAAAGCACTCAAGGTAATGTGGCTCTTTACTGAAGGTTGTGAGGGTAGACAAGAGAAGGTGACATTGTGTACCACTCAGCAGGACTTCCTAAAAGTATGTTTTAATTGTGTCTTTCTCTCTTGACAAAATTGTATCTTTCTCTCTTACAAAATGTCACACACACACACGCACACCCCTACTTAAAATTCCCTCTCTCCCACCTAGCTTCCTCCCTCTGTCCCTTTACCCCCTCTCTGCCTCCCTCTCCCCCACTGCCTCCCTCCAAAGTCCCCCTTCTTTTCGTGCTCCAGCCTCAGCTCACAAACCTCCTTCAGGGCCACCTGCCCCGGTACAAGCTTCTCCTCTGCTTCCCATTCCTCTCCCGGAGAGTTTCTGCTGACTATCTTTTTCCTTAAGCAGAACAACTTGTCCCTGTCTTGGCTTTCCAGCTCTCTTCTCCATGCTCCACTCAGCATGATGTGATCCTAGATGCAAACCCAAGATGCAGGCCAGCTAAGAGTCCTTCCTCTTTAGAAGGTGACAGAGGGCAGTGCACATGTTTATAAGCTAAACAGATATTTTTTCAGTCATGTCTTTTCCCTCATACTTTGTGTTTTTCCTTAGAGCACACCCATCTGGAAACGGCACAGAAGAGCAGCACATCCCTTTTCAGGTGACTGCAGGTATGAGGGAGAGCATTCCTGGGCTGAGCTGAAATCCACCTCCCGGTACCTCCTCTTGCTGGATCTAGCCCCCTTCTCTGCACCACAAGCCCTAGGGACCCACAGCAAAGATAATCTTGAGTTTTCTTTTCCAGCTAAATGTCCTAAGCCCTTGGAATGGCAGAACTTAGGGAGGCACTATGTCAGTCCATTTTTGCATTTTTATAAAGAAATACCTGAAGCTGGGTAATTACAAAGAAAAGAGGTTTATTTTGACTCACTGTTCTGCAGGCTGTACAGGAAGTATTGTGCTAGCATTTGCTTCTGGTGAGGCCTCAAGTAGCTTTCAATCATGGCAGAAGGCAAAGGGGGAACATAGTGTGTCAGACGGTGAGAGAGGAATCAAGAGAGAGAAGGGAGGTCCCAGACTCTCTTAAATAATCAGATCTCAAGTGAACTCATTGCAGTGGGGAGGATGCCAAGCTATTCATGGGATGCCAAGCTGTTCCTGAAGGAGGCCACCTCCAACACTGGGGATCACAGTTCAACATGAGATTTGGAGAGGACACACATCCAAACCATATCAGGCATTAAAGCAGGGGGTATGATGCTACTGAGCCACACAGTAACAACTCCAATATCAGGTGTTCAATCTGACAATGTGCCATGGGAGGTGCTTGGATGTGGCAGAAACTGCACCAGACGTGGACTCCAGAGACTTGGATGCTAGTTCTGGAATTTGCTGCTGAAGTCTTGAGACTTTGGACCAGCTACTCAACTGGTCTTTGTCCTCGGTTTCCTCATCTGCAAAGCAGGCATAACGCACTGCCTGCTCTGCCCTGCCTATAAAGCAGTGGTTGGAAATGCAGACGATGTACGAAAAAGGGCTTTGCAAACCCTGAGGCTGGTCCAGCTCTCCTTTCCTTGAGTATCTTCATTTAGGATGGGGTCATCCCTCAACCCTCCCAAAATGCAAAGAGGAGGGACCGGCTATCACCAATGCCCGCTTCCCCGCTGCCTTTCTGGCCTCCTGAGGGCATGAATCAGCCTGCAGGCTGTGACCCTGAAGTGCAGAGCAAGGGGTGGGAGGAGAAGCTGACCCCACAGTGGCCATGCTGTGTCATCTGCAGAGGCAGGGAGCCCAGAGGAGAAACATAAACAGAACCTTAGATGCAAACAACAGCCAACAGCTGGGAATTTTCCAAAGCTTTCCCTCAAAAGCTGCCTCCTTGGCCCATCTAGGGATAGATTAGGAAATGTCAAAGTGGGCAGAAAGCGCAGGGCTCCCCATGCCCTGGTCCAGTGGAGAAAAGGAGGCTAGAGATAGAGAGAGAGAGAGAAAGCAAGGGGCTGCCTCAAAGTCACCTCCAAAGGAACTCTGTCTAGTGTGCCCTTCCCAAGCTACCTCTTGAAGTAGCTTTGAGATGTTTTCTGAGGTCTTTAGGTCTCTTTTAACTAGGTCTATGAGGCTCTCAGGCTGGGATCAGGTTAGGAACTGGCCAAACAGGGCAGGAGCCCAAGGCTGAGCTTTCACGGGGAGACCCTCTCCTAGGAGCCAGCACCCACCACCCAGCATGCCAAGGATGCCAAGGCAGGGGCCTGTCCATCCTCAGGAGGCTGCTGTGCCAGGCACCCCATCTGAGCATCCATGCCCCCAATTGGGGTCAACCCCCCATGACACAGAATCCAGGAAAACAAAGTCCCTGCCCTCATGATTATGCAATCTGGTGGGCAGAAACAGACCACAAATGATTCTACAAGTAAGTACATCACAGGTCAGGGGAGGGGAGAGGCTCTAAATGCAGTAAACAGATAAAGCAAGGCCAGTGAGACAGAGTGAAAAGGAGAGAGTTATTGTTTTGTACAGAACAATCATGGAAATTACTTGACAGGGGAGCCCAAGAAGAAGGAAGAAAGCAGTCCTTGCATATCTCTGGAGAAATAATAGTGCAAACAGAAGCACCAATACGTGTAAAAGCCAGGATCTGAATGAAGCAGCGAATGATAGGAGAATCACTCATTGGTTGTCCTGGCTGAAGAAGCATGAACAAGGGAGCCAAAGGAGGTCAGAGAAGAATAGAAGTGATCTTTTCCGGGGTTATATGTCATATTGAAAGACTGATTTTCAACCTGAGTGAAAGTAAAAACTGTTGTTTGTTTGTTTGTTTGTTTTCTGTGCAAAGCAGTGGTAATTTCTGACTTAGATTTTAAAGGGATAGCGCTGGCTGCTGTTTGGAAGAATGGTGGCATTCAGAATGTATTTTATGGAGTCAATTTAATTAACTAGTAATTGTAAGTGGGAGTAAGAAAAAGAGCATCAAAACGTAGATTTGAGGCAGAAAGAAATTTGCTGCCCGAACCTCCTTACATGTGGCAAAACTGGTCTACCTGGGTGTCCTCCCCTTGTGAGACTCAGGAGAGAACTCTGGCCAGAACCATGAGTCTGCCCACCACATGCAACAAGTCCCCTTTCTGCAGGGCAGTCAGGAGCCTCGGGCCTAGAAGAAATGTCACAGATCTGCTGGGACAACTTTCCCCACCTAGTACCAGAGTTGAAGTCCCTCGGCAGCCCTCCAGAGAGTGGCCATTCACCAAGGCTGTGCTGGGAAATGTTTAACAGCTGGTTTGGGCTAGGGATGGGGGACTCTGACCTGTAGCATTTACCAATTTCTGAGGTGTAAATACTCCCACTGTAGCTGATTTCAAGCTACCAATGGCTTAAAAACCACCTGGCAAAATTTCTGATAACTTAACAACTGTGTTCTACAAGCCAGTACAAGCTGGCCATAGGGCATTAGTGCCCTTCATCCTCTTGCTACACATCTCCTCATACAGAAAGCCCTACCATCCCAGCCAAGTGCTTGGGAAAATTTTTTACGGACTGGCTTCTTGTGAGTTTCACTGTTGAAATAAACCCCTGAGCCTTTGGCAGGAATTAGGCATGAATAAGTTAGAAGGACATGTCTGCTTTGTGACATGGTGGTCACAGATGCAAGTCGCCTGCTGTGTAGAAGGTGCTGATACCTATGAATGTATCAGGATCCCACAGATAAAGACTCTGGGCTTTTGATGGTATCTCTGGGTACAAGCTCATGACAAAGGCGACACTTCTGTGCAGGACAGAGCAAGTAGATTGGTCTGGAAGCTACTGTTGGTGCCATTCTGGGGCTTTTTGTCCTTACCACAAAGAAAGTAGGCTTCTACATAAGCTGGCTCAGGGGCTGAAACACCCACAGAAACCAGGTGCAAGTGAGTGAGACTTAACTAATTCTGTTGAAGTTGACCTGTGTTTTGAACTTTGGGAGTGACAAAGGCAGTGCCACAGTTAATAACTCAGACATAAATTGGAGGGATTACATTGGTTTACTCCCAGTGGACACTAAATAGGAACAGGTAGGCAGCTTTATCTCTTTTTAAAAGTTAATAATAAGGGCTGAGCTCACCTATGACATTCTTCTAGATGGCTTACATTCAAAGTTACATTTGATCTCTACAACAGTCCTGCAAACATTGCTATCCCAGTTTCATGACTGAGAAGACATTAAATACGGGTTGAACATCCTAATCTAAAGATCTGAAATCTGGCCAGGTACGGTGGCTCATACCTGTAACCCCAGCACTTTTGGAGGCTGAAGCAGGCGGATCACTTGAGATCAGGAATTTAAGACTACCCTGGCCAACATGGCAAAACCCCATCTCTACAAAAATAAAAAAATTAGCTGGGTGTAGTGGCACATGCCTGTAGTTCCAACTACTCGGGAGGCTGAGGCAGGAAAATTACTTGAACCTGAGAGACGGAGGTTGCAGTGAGCCGACATTGCGCCACTGCACTTCAGCCTGGGTGACAGAGTAAGACTCTGTCTCCCCCACAAAAAACAAAACGAAAAACATTTGAAATCCAAAATCTGAAACTTTTTGAGCACCAAAATTCCACTGTTAATCTCATGTGATGGGTCTCAGTCAAAACACAGCCAAATCTTGTTGGATGCACAAAATTGTTTTAAAATTTATATAACATTACCTTCAGCTTTTGTGCATAAGGTATATATGAAATATAAATGAATTTCATGTTTACACTTGAGTCTTATCTCCAAGTTATTTCATTATGTATATGCAACTATTCCAAAATCTGGAACATCTGAAATCCAAAACACTTCTGGTCTCAAGCATTTTAGATGAGGGGCACTCAATCTGTACCACGACTGGGCCGTGATTATACACGTAGTGAGTTGCAGAGCCAGAACTTGAACCCAGACCTGTCTGACTCCAAGTCTGGCTTTCTTCCCAGTTGTCCCCAAGGACCGCTTAGCCTACTTGCAGTTTCACAGAGTCTGTTAACTGAATGATCACTCTGGTCAAGACTGATGCAATTGTCTCCCCAGTGTTCCTGCCCCCTTTTTCTGCACAGAGCTGTATCATAACATGGCATCCTTGTCTGTCCCATCCAGTGGTTGTGGTGAGCAATGTCATACTCTATTAGGACCCCATCCCCTTCCCTTGGCCACAGTTTACGGGTGTGTGAAGCTATATTGTTGGCTGTATAGTTACTCTGACAGAGCTGTAGACTTCCCTATCCCACTGGTATTAGAATTGGTCATGTGAATTAGAATTGGTCATGTGAATTACTCTGGCAGCAGCTTTATGAGTTAGCCCAAGGTTTCCTGTGTCTTCTCTTTTCCTCTGCCATGAGACCAAAATGCTCCAGTTGTAAATTACTTCTTCCCAAGTAAAGTTCCCAACATGGAGCCAAGCCATAGCCAACCCACAATGGACATGAAGCACATGCAAGAGGTAAACTCTGTCGTCCTAAGGCACTGAGATTTAGGAACTGTTTGTTACTACAGCATAACCCAGCCTATCCTGACTGATTCTCCCAAGTTGGGTTAAAGAAGCCCTGGTCTGGAAATTTTAAACCTAAGGACCAAGAAAATTAGTTTCTTTGGCTGACTGAAGATGTTACATAAAACTCAGGTGACTGCCATATTTTCATGGATTGAGGAGGAGAGGACACCAGTGTAGAATGAAACAGATGAAACTGATGCCCAGACAGAAGCAGAAACAGGAAGTAGAGGGAGAAACCTTAGAGGCGATGATGACAGCAGTTCTCCAGAATAAATTGTATCTTGGTTCTTACTGTGCCTTGGTTGTCTTACTCTCTCTGGATTCTCTAAACCTTCCAGAGGATATGCCTTATTTTTTAAACCAGTGTAAGTTGTATTAAGTAATTTCTGTATCTTGCAATTAGAACTCTAACCTATATATCTAACTTTACAGATTAAACACTGGTCATAGAGAATGGGTGGGACCTGCCAGTGTTCTCAGCACCCTTTTTGATAGCAGCAAGATTCACTTGACATAGTCCAGTGCATGATCTTCTTCAGCCAGTCAGAGGCAGCAGGAGGGGCATGGGGGATACTTTGGGTTCACCTGCTGCTGGGAACTCCCATGATCCTCCAGGCTGAGTCCTAGCCAGGTATCTCAGCTGTCAGAATTTGAAGGGAGAAATAACAAGCTTGCAGAAAGCCTAGACTATCAAGACACTAAAGCATGGAATCATGAAATGGGAATTTCCCCCAGGATTTTGTTTTCCTGTTTTTCTAAACATTTTAAAAACATATATTCTTAATACCAAAACCTAAGTCACTTAGAAAAGTACAACGAAGAAAGTAAAAACTCTCCTGAAATCCCATCACTCAGAAAGAAAGGTTGTTAATATGCCAGTGATTATTCATCCAGATATTTCTCTCAGTCTATAAGTATAGCCACATATAAATAGATTCAATGTTATGCAAATGGAATCATACATGTACGTGGTTTTGAAATTTTCTTTTTTCACTTAACAATACGTCATAAATATCTTCTATGTCAGTAAGTACAGAATTATATTGTCATTTTTAACACCTATTTGGTATTTCACACTATGAATACATTTACTCTGGCATGCTATCATGGGATTCCATTCAGTACACAACACTGCATAATAGCTGAGATTGCGATCTCTGGAGCGACAACACGTTGCTTTAAATCCTAGTCCTCAATTTTCCAGCTGTAAGACCTTGAGAAAGTTGCTTTCCTCTCTGTGTGTTTTGTCTTCTGCAGAATGGAGATGCTAATAGTACCTTCTTACTCACAGTGTTTCTGTTTTGTTTTGTTCTGATGATTAAACAAGTTAATACACAGGAAGTGCTTAGAATAATCCCTGCATCGGCCCAGCTCTGTGGCTCATACCAGTAATCCCAGCCCTTTGGGAGGCCGAGCCAGGAGGATCACTTGAGCTTAAGAGTTTGAGACCAGCCCGGGCAACATGGCAAAACCCTGTCTCTACCAAAAACAAACAAACAAACAAAACAGAACAAAACAAAACAAAAATTAGCCAGATGTGGTGGCGTGCACCTGTAGTCTCAGCTACTTGGAAAGTTGAGGTGGAAGGATCACTTGAGTCCAAGAGGTCCAGACTGCAGTGAACTGAGATCACACCACTGCACTCCAGCCTGGATGACAGAGGGAGACCCTGTCTCAAAAACAAAGAATTAAAAAAGAATAATGCCTGCATCACACAACATAGTAAGTCTCATTGCATAGTACTATCATTTAATTATATTTCAGTAACTAATTCCCTATTGACAGATATTTGGGTTGTTTCCAATTTTCTACTATATTTCTGCAAAGCAACAAACATCTGCTATATATATATTGTCCACTTGTCAGATGATGTCTTTAGATAAGTTCTTGAAATTGAATTTGTTTGTATATAAAGCATTCAACTTGATGTTTGTCCTCAAACTGCTTTCTAGAAATATTGTAGTAAATCACATTCTCATAAACAGTGAGAGAGAATGCCCATTTTTCCAGACCCTTCAGTAGCACTGAATTTGTTCAATATTTTAAAATTTGCCAGCTAATAGGTAAAAAGTACAACTTCCTGAATTTGTTATTTGCATTTATTTCACTGCTAGAGAGGACGGTTATTTTCTCCTGTTTGGGACCTTTATATTTATTTTTTTGTGAACTGCCTGCTCATCTCTTTTATTCTTTGTTCTATTGTGGTGATCATATTTTTTAAAAAATGATTATAAGAGTTCTTTGTAAGATATCTACATTAAAATGTTGCTGTTGTGTTAGGGCTACCAGATTAAAATGCAGGACATCAGGTTAAATTTGACTTTCAGACAAATGATGAATGGGACATAATCATACTAAAAAGTTATTCGTAGTCTATCTGAAATTCAAATTCAACCAGGTTTATAGTTCTATTTGTTAAACTTAGCAACCCCATCTCTTATGGATAGCAAATATTTTTCCAGTTTGTTGTTTATTTTTGAATTCTGTTTATGGTGTCTTTTTCCATGAAGATGTTTATTTGGATCTTTTATAATCATATATATCAGTCTTTTCCTTTATGGTTTTATGATATATTTAGAAAGGTTTTCAGAATTCTAGGTTTATGATGAATTTTTATGTACATATTCATCTAATTATTTTTTGACTTCAGTTTTTTATGTTCAATTTATGATGGATCTGGAATTTGTTTTGGTCTGGGGAACTAGGTAGAAAATGAGCTCTCCACACTTTCACTAATGACTATCTAGTTATTCCAATATCATTTATTTAAAAATCTATCTATCTGGGCCAGGCTCGGTGACTCACATCTGTAATCCCAGCACTTTGGGAGGCAGAGGTGGGTAGATCACCTGAGATCAGGAGTTCAAGACCAGACTGGCCAACATGGTGAAACCTTGTATCTAACAAAAATTTGCCAGGAGTGGTGGCACGCGTCTGTAATCCCAACTACTTGGGAGGCTGAGGAAGGAGAATTGCTTGAACACAGGAGGCAGAGGGTTGCAGTGAGCTGAGATCAGCCTGGGCAACAAGAGTGAAACTCCATCTTATAAAATAAAATAAAATAAAATAAAATAAAATAAAATAAAAACTATCTATCTGATTAACATGAAGTGCCACCTTAAACACCACAGTTTCTCATGTACTTCTAATTCTGGGCTCTTCATCCCATTCCATTGAACAGTCATGTCCGGGCCAGTAATGTGCTGGTTTTTGCTTTGTGACAGAGGCAGTGTCGTGTGATGGGGTTGAAGCATATAGACACATAGTTTTTACAGGCCGAACGCCTGCATCAAACCTCTGATCCCGTACTCCTACCTGTGTGCCCTTGGGTGTGATACTTACACTTTTGGGCTTCCATTTCCTATCTGAAAATGGCAGCAGTATCAGTACCTACATCATACAGTTGTTGTGATGAATAAAATGTATTAATCCATGTAGAGCACTTCCTTAAATAGTAAGCACTCAGTCAATGTATTTTATTTATTCATTTATTCATTTATGCATGCAAGCATTTCTTCATTTTAATATCCAGCAGGGCTAGCTTCCCTTATGCTCTTCTTTATCAACATTTTGTTGCCTGTTCTCTTTATTCTTCCACATGACACTGAATTATGTCAAGTTAAAAAGAAAATTCTACTTGGAATTTGATAGAGATGGCACTGAATTGACAGATAAAGAGGACATAATAGGATTACACTGTTTACTTCTTCTTGTCCAAGAATAAAGTGTGTGTCATAATAGATTCGAGTCTTCTGTAGTCCCCCAGTACAGAAGGTTGTTTGTTTGTTTGTTTGTTTTTCACACTTCATGATAAGTTTATTTTCCTAGCTACTATGGCTTGGCTATTAGTGAGAATGGGATTTTTTATTTGCCTTTCAAACTGGTTAGTAAGTGCACAAGAACACCGTTAATTTGGTATGTTTATTTTGTAGCCTGCCAGTTCCTTGGAAAAGCTATTATTTCAACAATCTTCAGTTTGCACTTTCCAACTACACAATCACATCCGCTGCAAATAGTAATCATTTTTCTCCCGCTTCACCTACGTATAATATATATACATATATACACATATATAGAATATATATTTTTTAACAAAAGCACAACTTCAGTGTTTTTACATCTTATTTCCTTCTCTTGTCTAATTGCATTGACCAGACGTCCCAAACCGGCCCCCTGCTCTTGCCCCTAACTTTAATGGATATGTTTGGCTTGCTGTTAAACACACTGCAGGAGAAGGCTTTGAGAGGGTTTTGTTGTCGCTGTTGTTTGGGGGGATTTTTTTTTTAACTGTAAAGGGAATATCTGAAGAAAATGCATTTGAAGAGCATATTAGAATAGACCAGATTGGTTTGTGCGCCTGCAAGGAGCCCTTGAGCCCCCTCCCGTCGCTGCCAACGCTCTGCCCCGGGGGCTGAAGTTTCTCTCTGCGTTTCCGCTTGAACAGCGTCCAGCTGCCTCGCCTTTAAAATGACAGGGCAGCCGCGGCTCCGCTCAGAGCCCCCTCTCGGCTGCTGGCCCGGGCTCGCCCGCGCCGCCGGGGCTCTGACTCAGCCGCAGCCCGGCCGCTCCCGCCGAGCCGGGCCTGGGCAGCGCCCCCCGCGCCTCGCGCGCCCGCGCCCCCGGCACCGGAAAACGTCGTAGCCAGCGATCCGCGGTCGCCCTGGGCTCGGCACCGGCCCAGCCAAGACCCCGGGAGCGCACGGGACGGGCCTCGCCAGGTAAGGACCGCGGGAGCATCCCGGGACCCGCCGCCGCGGCGCCTGCGGGGCTGGAGCGCAGCATCGTCGGTGCCGCCGGGGCGTCGCGCGTGTCACCGGCCACAGGCAGAGGATCTGCTCGCTGAAGTCGGGCCGAGCCCTGCGCGGCCGCGAGGGGACCCGCGTGGACACCGGGACCGATCCCCTCCAGGGCGGCACTGCGCCCGGGGCGCGCCTCGGTTGGCGGGGAGGGCCGGACCCGCGCTGCAGGTGACAGCAGCCTCGGTGGGAGCCGCACGGGCGCCGCGTCGCAGCGGCCCGAATTCTACTGCGGGGCTCGGGGCTCGGAAACCGGGAGAGTGTGGTGCTGTGCTCAGGCACCCTCGCTGTTCTGAGCCTCGCCTCCCCATTCGGGGATCTTTGGCCTCTCTGCTATTGAAGGGTTTGGGGAGTGTGAGTTGAAACTGAATCAAAGTTAGAAAGTCCTTCTCGTCAAGTTCAGTGCCTAAAATTCCGTCTCCTGCGGCTGACAGTCACATAGAACAGATTTTTTCTCAATGTAACGGATGAAGGTCAGCACGGATGTAACTTCTGGGAAAAGTTCTGTTGGTGGCAGCCTTTCTAAAGAAATGTCAAGTCTTCGTTGGATTTTGTTCTCATCTATGGCAAAAACCCTAATCCACGCTTTCATATATTTTTCCATATCAGTGGAGGCGTGGAGAATGATCCTGGGTTCTAATGTTTTGGGGAATGTATTATGGAGCCGAATTTGATAAGAGTCTCCATGCCCGCAGGGAAAGTTCTGGAAAGAAACCTGTTAGAAAGTCCAAGCTGAGGCATCTCCTCACCAGGTGTGCAATAGGGCCACAGTGGCCTGTCAGGGTGTGGCTCGGGACCCAGGAAAAAAGCTCCATCGAAGCCTGTGCTGCCTTCGTGGGGAGAAGTTCCATTCTAACCCACTCGTGCATCAGCAAGCAGGTTCTTCTCAGTCCTTCCCTGATTCTAATCAGAGGATTCGAGTTTCTGGATTAACACTGTGATACAATCTTACCCTTTTCCATAAAATATATATCCAGTGAACTAAGGGGTCTAGTTCCCAGGGTCTAGAGTTGAAGTCTTCTATTCTTCCCTCACCCTCATTAAGCCACCTCTTGAGAGGAACTGTAATAATCTGATTTGTGGTCTTTGCAAACCTGCAAAGTGTGTTTGAGACCTCATAAAGCCAAACATTCAAGGCCTTAAAAGTAACTTATAGATTAGATTTTGATTAAGGCTACCTTTTCAGGGATGGCTCAGCATAAGATACATACCAGCTTTGAGGAGGCATTAGGGAGGAAAAGCAAAATCTTACCTCCTTGGGAAAACTGTTCTGAAACTAATGACTTTACATTTATCCAAAACAGAAATTGTGGGTAAGCCATTTATTTATTCTGTGTAATCATTGCATTCATATATCCTTGTTTCAAAGGATTAATTTCCCAATCAGGTTTCCCAGTAATACTGTTTATGATTTTTTTAACAGTATGCAGGTAATGAATGCATAGAGAATAATGTGTCTCTACCCTAAATACTTGTGGAAAATTATAGCAAATTTCTGGCCATTATATGTTTAAGATGCAGATTTAAAATAAAGTTATGGCGGAAAAGGAGTTGTTTTAAAAATAATATGAACTTTAATTGGCCTAAAAAAAAAAAAAACTAGTTCAACTAGAAGTTCAATTGCTGCTTGCTTATAAATTGTGATTTACAGAATTGCGTGTGTCTTTCCAGTTTCTTTCTCACAGGGTTAATGAAAGAGGCAGCCATTCTGAATATACTGCCTTGCTAGTTAATCTTTGTCCAGCAAATATTTACACTACCAGGGCACAATATTATAGCACAGACTCAAAATCTGCAACCCTAAGGTAGTTTGTGTGTAGTACTGCCCAAATTCAATACTATTTTTGTGACTTAAATAGAAAATGAAATGATATCAAGGAAAATGTCCTTAAAGTATCCTGTCTTGCCATAATAGAACAGTGTTTATAAAACTGACATGGTTCCAAGACTGAGGTTAATGCTTCTAATAAGTTAGGATGTAGAAGAAAACCATAATGACTCTGAATTTTAGCATTGAAGGCTCTGGAACCGGTTCGTGTCCATAAATTTTTTAGATACGTTAAGTTTGCTATTAAAAGTGACAACATTTAGAACAGTTTTGGATGGAAATATTTCTAAAGCACATTACACGCTTCCTACAATCAGCGAGTCAGCGAATGGAAATTTGTGTGTTTCCTGACAACTCAAGATCAGCGCTGTGAATGTCAGTTGCCTTGTGGACATCAGGGGAGAAGGAACACTGGCATTTGTGGGGACAGATCAGCGTTTAGTCCTGGCTCTGCCACTAGTCAGATGATCTTAAGCAAGCCACCTTTTTTTTTATCTTCAGTTATCGTATTTGTAAAACCCCAGTATCATCAATACCTAAAAGTCAGTTCCATTTATTAAGCACTTAGTGTATACTAAGCATTTTATATATTCCATCATTTAATTCTCAGAATTATTATTCCCACTTTCCTGATAAGGAAACTAATGATCAGAGAAGCAACTTGAATTACCCAAGGTTAACTGAGGTAGGAAAACTGGGATTCTGAGCAGGGGTCACCTGGTTTTGAAGCTGTGTTCTTCTCACCTATGTTGAACCTGTGGTATGGGGTTGCTCAGAGAAAAATAGCTTTGATATAAAGTGAGCACTCAAAAAAATGTAGCTACACTTAACTTTTGATGACCAGTTGCACTGAGTGAGGATGAAGTGAGATAATTCATGTTTTAGGCCTGCAGTGTGGCCCCTCTGGAAGTCATCACGGCTGCCTCAGTTATCCCCTGGAACCTCCATGCCTCTGAGACTCAGCTTCCCCGTTTATGACTTAGGGAAGCATTGCCTTCCTTGCTGGGTTGTTATGGGACTTGTAGTTGATGTATGTGAGAGCCTGGCACCTAATAGGTGTTTTACAAGCAGTCCTTGTAAACCGTTCCCTTCCATAGTCTGTTCCTTTTGCTTCGTTATGGACCTCAGTGCTCTGTAGATTTCTTTAATCTACATGTCCTCAAACACGTGCCTCTAAGGCTGGACATTCCCAGAAGGGTCCCTGCTGTGCCCCAGTGACTGTGATACTTCAAGTCCCCCCAAGGTGGAGGCCCCTGGGAAAACACATTCAGAGGGAAACGTAGGAAAAGAGTATCATGGATGGGAAGGATTAGGTTGGGATCCCTAACCCCGGAATCCCCAGCCCATCACTCATCCCTAGAGCCACAGGCTTCTAAGAGGCCCCTGCAGTATAGAGGCTTCTACACATATGAGCATCCACTGGTGTTTCTGTGGCTGTGGCCTCAGGCCCCTCTGCTGGTGCCCTGCCCGCTTACCAGCCCAGTTCTGCTTTTAGCCCTCACTCAAGGTCTAGTCTGAAAGCAGAACAAGTGCCTCCCTGATCCTCTTCTCAGGGCCACATCATCACCCTGGCCCTCAAGTTGTTACTACTCATGTGGCAAGGACAGGCCCAGACAGGGGAATAAAAAGAAAGGGACCTTTCTCATTTAAACCAGAGCCGTCAGATTTTTCCCGTCGACAGAAAATGTGACCCTGGGGTCTCAGTAAATGACTTCAAAACAGCACAGATTTCATATTCGGTACAGAGTTTATGCTCTGTCTTTATGGGAATTTTGTATCCTTCCTCTAAAAGATCTGACTCCTAGTGCCCTTGTCCCATTAGAATCCCGCAGACTCCAAAATGGTGGTCTATCCCTGTCCTTAGGATGGCGTGATAGAAAAGAGCTGAGTTCCCCTGAGACTGGAGCAGGGTTAAAAAGACAGAGAATCGAGGCTGGGCACAGTGGCTCAGCACTTTTGGAGGCCAAAGCAGGAGAATCGCTTGAAGCCAGGAATTTAAGACCAGCCTGGGCAACAGAGTGAGACCTTATCTCCACAAAAATTTTTTTAAAAATTAGCCAGGCGTGGTGGTATGCCTATAGTCCCAACTACTTGGGAAGCTGAGACAGGAGGATCACTTGAGCCCAGGAGTTCAAGGCTGCAGCGAACTGTGATTGCACTACTACACTCCAGCCTGGGCAACATAGTGAGACCCTGTCTCTACCAAATTAAAAAAAAAAAATCAAAAAAGGAAAGAAAGACAGGGAATTGTGCTGCCACTCCTGCAACCCGGGCTGGTGGCAGACATGGGTAATTGAAATACAATGTTCTTTCCATAGACATGAATCTCCATGCCCAGGTGGTTACCACTAGTTGACCAGAGGTGGCAGGCATACTGACACCTGTTATTTAGAGGCTGATATTAATAGCTGACAAGTGGCCTGACACTGCATGGCCTTTATCATCACATCCAGTTCCCACCGGCTACCCTGACTTCTTGGCTCAGACGGAGCTCCCTGTGTTCTAGAAAACTGCAAATAAATGGCATACATTTGTCACACCTCCCTCTCTTGCTTAGAGCAGACATTGCTAATCAATCATGATATTCTTTCCCCTGGAGCCAGAATGAGGCCTCAGAATCCTTTTCTACAACTGCCTGGAGTTGGCTTAGGAAATGGTATCTAGTTAGGTACTGCAGACAATGGGGAGACATTGAGGAGTTTTAAGCCAAGAGAGTAATGTGGTGGCAAAACTCCTGAAAGTGTTTCCCTAATGTACCTTTCTTTCTCTCCTTACCCGTTCCACTGCCTCGCCTATAAGCCATAGGAACATCTATAGAAATGACCCCTGTGCAGGCAAACCTGCCCCAAGATTCTCCACGTGAGATGCAGGCTATCTTGATGCTAGGCCTGAGAGAACACGTCTGTGCCCAGGTTGGGCTGCCTGCATCGAATCAGTTATGACTTGCAAGACCAGGACATCAAAGACAATTAGACTTTAGAGTTGATTCATTTGTGTATGAGAGGGCATAGTCTAGGCTGGCACCGCAATGAGGTTCCATGCATGGGAATAGCCACAAGCCTTAGGTCCCTGGAGGACATAGGAGGGCATCCTCTCCATCAAGAGTAGGCCGTTCAGCTCCCAAGATGACCCTCCTCTTGGAAGATAAGTCTGGTGCCCTCTACAATAGCTGATGTTTCAGAGGGTTGCACTTTTTCACTAGGTCAATTGACTTGACAAACTGCCATTCCAGATTCAGCTCCCAAGAAGTGACCTGGGTTCCATCCGCAGCAACAGTACGACAGAATCGTGCGGTGATAGTCAGAGCATGCTCCCTTTCCCTGGGCCCCAGTTAAAATGTTAATACATTCATTCTCAGCGTCTGCAGAAGAATAGAGAAAAGTTGCTACCTTTAGGAAACTAAACTGTGAAATCCTGCCTCTCCCTGGTGACCACATTTCCATGTAAACAAGGAAATTACTGTTAATCAATATGCATGCCCAGTGAAATCTAACTCTCCTAAAATGTGTCTTCTTGTTCAGCAGTTTTTCTGGTTTCTGAGGATACTCCTCAGAAACATAATGGGTTTCTATGTTATTGTGGGGAGGGGGATTTGAGTGTTCCAAGGGTAAGATCTCAACAACCTATGATTGAATTCCTCCCCTACCACCCCCACTCCCCACCTTCCCCAGGAGCACCCAACCCCTGCAATTCAGAAGAGGCATTCTTCATCTGTGATTCCAAGGAGGGGACTTCTGCCTCCACTGGAGACCAGCAATAAAGACTTTTACTTTAACTCTTTGACTATTCACACAAGACAAAAGGCACCCCTCTTAGAGGCACCTCAGAAGCATAGGTGATGGGGATGAGGGACAATTTAAGGAAGCTCCTACAAGTGGAATGTTGCTAAGGTGGTGGAAGGATGGGGAAGGGAGAGATCTAGTCATCAATACCTTAGCAGTTGGACTCACAAATTGTGAAACCCTGGAGATATTCTCCTAGGGGAGCATGGGGACCTCCTGGTGTCAGATTCACCTGACGTGGCTTCAAATCTTAACTCCACCACTTCCAGTTGCGAGACCACAGACACATTACCCCACTGCTTTGAGCCTCGATTTTCTCATGGGTAAAATGGAAAGAGGAATACTGACCTCCTAAGTTTTAAGACAGGCTGACAGAGGAGACTATGTGAAATTAACCAGCACCGTGCTTGTCACACAGCAGGCCTGGGAAAATGTATGTGACATCTGAATCTGACTGTGAGGACAAACCTTTCTGTGTAAGTGGGCAGCAGAGAAACACCCAAAGAATCAACTGTAAGGCTCATTGTGAAATGCAGATTCAGGGACCCAACCTCAGATCCCTGAACCGGAACTTCCTGGCACAGAGCTGGTAACAGACATTTTTAAACAAACTCTGTGACAGATTGTTAGGCATGATAAACATTAGAGTCTAAAATCTGAGAATCACTGACCCAGCTTGGGCAAATTAGCACACTTTGCATACTTGCTTGACTCAAACTCCAAATCCCCCAAAGTCCACAGCTCATTCTGCCCAGGCAGAAAAGTGAATGCCCTCTTTCTCCTTCTAAACACAGAGAGACACACATTAACTCCCACAATGGGTTTCACACAAGGGCACTTCATAATTGCCTGCTTCCACCAATGGCATGATGCAGTCGGCTGTCAGCACTGCCGGTAGCCAAAGCTTCCCTGTCCAGGCTCATGTGCCTCCGATCTTCATCGTACCAGCCCTGGAAAATCACAAGAAGATAAACAGCAAAGCCCAGATCTGATGCCAGGGTGCCTTTTAACCATGACTCTTCCACAACAAAAGTCCATAATTACACCAATTTCAATCTATACACTAGGAAGTTTCTCTCTATTCTTATTTGATCTCATAGTATTTTTTCCACCTTTATGCAAATTGAACTTCGGAATTTCAGAAAATTTGCTTCTTTGGAGGACAAAGACTTTAGTAGCTTAACAGCTGAGTCATTTGAATGTACAGCAAGACATGTTTACCATTTATTTTTTAAGTGTACTTTTTGGGGGAAAAATGTTTTTCTCATTATACAAGTTATAGATGTGCTAGGTGGAAGTTTTGGAATACTGAAAATTATAAATGAAGAAAATAAAAACTACCTGTGATCTCAGACACATAACTACCATGTTAGCATTTCCTCCAGTTTTGTCTCCCTGGTGTTTTTCTGGTGGTGGTGTTTATTTGATTTTCATTACAAAAGTGGAATCTGTGAGAATGACACCTAGTAAATTGTGTTCGTGAGGCTTGCGGGGTTGGGGGTTGTCCATCAGTAGCAAGGGGGCTGGCCAGGAAAGATCTTGGAGAGCATGGAGTTAGATGAGGCTTTGAACAATGGACAGATTTGGGCAGCAGAGGTAGGCAGGTGGCGTTTCACAGGGAGAGGGTGGTGGCAGAAAGAGGTGGGAAGGGTGAGAGCCTCAGAGTGGTTTTAAAATACATCCGTAAGTTCCTTGACAATCCATCAACGAAGAGGTGGAGTCCATGCCCCCATCCTTGAACCTGGGTGGGCCTCTGTAGCTGCCTCAATGTATAAAATGAGGTGGAAGTGATGTCATATGATTTCAGGGCTGGGATAGAAAAGGCCACATGGCTTCTGCCAGGCTCTCTTGGGACACGTGCTCTGGGAGCCTTGGGCCGCCATATCAGGAGCCAGCTGTCCCAACCAGGATCTGAAAGTAACTGCATGACAGAGCTCCATGCAAGAGCTGCCCAGCTGAACCCAGTCACCCTCCAGATTTCTAAGCAAAATAAATGATTGTTAGTGATTTATGAATAAAGAACCAGAATTCTCTCTTCGGGAACAATGTTTACATCAGTCTCGATGTAAACGCAAGCTTGCTACTGGCAATGTGCCCGGTGAAGCTGGTTGGGGCAGAACCTAGAGGTCTTGATGCCTGCAGCACTGAGAGGTATCAGAGGCCCCAAACTGTTCAGCTATGAGCTGTTGCCCATGGAGGGATTGCATGATCATGATAGCCGCTGGTGTTAGTCTTACCATCCCTCTGTGTAGGTACTGTCCTCAGTGCATTCCACGAAGTCATGCCTCTGATCCTCACACCAACTCTGTGAGGCTGGTACCCTAATCCTCACCCCTATTTTACCCATGAGAAGGCTGAGGCACAAAGAGGTGAATGAATTCACCCAAGTCATGTTACTGATAAATGGGATTTGGGCTGGGATTCAAAACCCAAGAACTAGTTCCAGGCCCGACTCTCAACCCTTACACTCGGTTCCAGCTCAGTGGAGGCTGTTGGAATGCAGAAGAGATGATGAGATTGTGTACCTGATAGTGCTTTATACAGTTTAAGGTGCCTGATGGTGTTAGGGGGCTGAACTTGCCCTTCCCTGTGGGAAAGATCTAGCCCACAGGGTCATAGACCAGCAGCATCAGCATCCGCAGGAAACTTATTAGAAGCACAATTCCTAGTCATTTGTGTCTCCTTTGCCTCAACCACAGAGGGCACTGTCTGGGACTTATTCACTCTTTCTTGCAGCCAGAACTATCCAAAGCCACCCAAGTCCTTGCTGATGGGTTCACCTTGCACCCCTCCGGTATGAGGCCTTCTGCACAGACTCAAAGGAGATTCTGCCTGATCTTCAATCAGAGTGCTCCTTTACTTTTTCCTAACTAGAGATCTCATCACATGCTGCACATCCCCCTGGAAGAATGGGGTCCAGCCAGTGACACACCTGAGGAACAGGTGGTTTCCAGCCCAACCTCCCATGGCCAGCCCTGTGTTGGGCTGTGCCTCCTCATGGTTCAATTTTTCAAGAATAATGTAGGCCGGGTGCGGTGGCTCACGCCTGTAATCCTAGCACTTTGGGAGGCCGAGGCGGGCGGATCACGAGGTCAGGAGATCGAGACCATCTTGGCTAACACGGTGAAACCCCATCTACTAAAAATATAAAAAATTAGCCCAGCGTGGTGGTGGGCGCCTGTAGTCCCAGCTTCTAGGGAGGCTGAGGCAGGAGAATGGCGTGAACCCAGGAGGTGGAGCTTGCAGTGAGCCGGGATCGTGCCACTGCACTCTAGCCTGGGCGACAGAGCGAGACTCCGTCTCAAAAAAAAAAAAGAAGAAGAAGAATGTAAGGATCATTACAGCTTCAACTGACTTTGATACATCCTTTGACAGCATATCCCTCACTGTCCTGAATATGGGCTTAGAACATAAATTTTCAGACCTCATCTGTTCATTTAAATCTCACTTGCTAGGCTCAGAGGAAAGAAGGCATTAGCAGAGTATCAGTAGGATTACCTACGTTCAGCAGAACACAAGCAGACAGTTTCAAGGACTCTAAAGAGAGAAAGGTAATTAATGACAATGGCTGTATTGATCTTCCCATTTCCCACCTACTTGGTGAGCAGGACTGGAAAAGTCAATCTTCCCTCCACGAATGCAGAGATGCAGGAGATGGAGGAGATGGGCAGGATGACTGAGCCCTGGGCTCCGCAATGAACTTCAGCAGAGCCTGACTGCTCGTTGCCTTCCAGATGGCCCAGAGCATCAGACTCCTCCAACATCCACTGCTCTCCTCCCAGGAGCCATTAACACAGCTCTTTCCACTTATTCAAAATGCTCTTCCATGTTGACTACACCATCTAAGCTGGTAGCCCCAAAAGAAAGAGTGTCATTGCTCTATTATTATGAGAAGGGCACAGAGACTCAACGACTGAAGGGACTCATCTCACTGGTGACTGGTGGACTAAGTCCAATGTGAGATAGCCACATCTGCACACTCTGTCTGCCTCATCTCTCTGGCTCTCAGCTGGGAGGCATCATTTACCCTGGGGTGCAAGGAGAAAGATGCCTTTGCATCTGAATTTTGCAGGAAAAAGGAGGGAAGATGATGATGGTAAATAGTCTGGATTCTCTTAGTGTGTTACTACCTGCCTAGCCCTCAGAAATAACTCTGACCCCTTGTCCAAGGCATCTGCTATAGCTACTGGGGCACCACCCTGTGAAGACTCTGCCATTGCAGGGTTCTCCCTGCCCCCACCTCTCACCACTCACCCCAAGAGTGGCCATCATGCCTTCCCTTTTAGGGCTCTTGGAGCCTGACCCAGAGAATATGCTAAGGTGACAATTGGCAAAGGGAGTTCCCTGTGCAGGAAAGTGTCTTAATGCCCATTAGAGTAGCCACTGCCTAATGTCCAGCTTACACCATACCCCAGGCTTGGTAGGTATAACTTGGGAATGTAACTTTGTGTTCACCAGCCTGTGATGGCTTAACACAGCTCTCAACAACTAGGCCCTGCAGGAGACCCTGAGACTCCCAAAGCTGGGCCTGGCTGGCAGCATTGACTGGCATCTGTTCTGGGTGGAGGGTCAAGGGAAACAGGCAGATGCACTTGGCACGGCTTCCTTCCTGAGTGAAGAGGAGGTAGTTCAAAGGAATCAGAGGGTTGGCAGATGGAAGCTGCGGCTCATGTGGTCACAGATCAAGTCTTTCACAAGTCCAAGGCTCCTGACCTCCCTGTGCAACAAAGATTGTAAGTTCTAACTCACAGCCTACTTCTTTAAAGCCACACATGCATGAGATGGTGAAATCAGATGCCTACAGAGGCTGGGCAGATGATGTAAATGACCAACGCTGGCTGGGTCTGAGCCACAGGGAGTGGTGGGGACTGTGAAAAGCCAACTCCATGAGTAGTGTGAAGGGGACTCTGGCAGCTCAGCTCCACCTGCGCATTGTGGGACAGAAAGGCAGCCCCAGTGTAGCCAGAAAATTTTCCAAAAGCAGAAATCCTGAATTTTATGTGAAATTCGCCAAGGGCCATCTCTTTCAAGGTAAAACAAAATTAAACGTAAAGCCAGTCTGCAGCCCAAACATAGCATAGCTTTGCCCCGCTCTACCAGAGGGCCCCGTGTTGTGACCTGGGGTTTACACGCTCCTCCCTTGGCATTGACTAGTGAGGCATTGTTTATGCAAATTTGCAAACTCCAGGGGAGGTGGAACTTGTTTCAAACACAGTCCCCTGTGATACTGTAATCTAGAAAACAGAAAATCTGGAGCTGTTCTGGTTGAGGAGGAGCCAGATGGGGCCATATCTCTGCCTTCCCTTCCTGCCCAGCGTGCCTAAACCCTGAGATCTCAATGGTAAGGCTTCCACATTGTTTAACTTCTTGCCCGGGCTCACAGGAGCCCCCTTGTGGGCCAGGAGAGTTTCTGCCCATTTCAAAGACATCTAACTTGCCATCAAGTCTTGAAAGCACAGAGAGGACACCTGCGGTGCAGGAACTTATTTTAGGACCTCCCCTCTCCTTCCTGCCTTTCAGCATAGGGGATAGTCACTCGTGCAGCCTCTCTGTCTCTCTTAGGGTGTCATTAAGTCTTCTCAACCTACATAACAGAATAAAGGCACTCAGTTTCTCATCCATAAAACAGGAATATCCTGTCCAGACTAGGTAGCCTCTCTGAGCCTTGGTTTCCTCGTCTATAAAACAGGAATGCTCACTGCTCTGCCTACCTCACAAGGGTGTTATTGGAATGAAAAAGTGGGATATGGACGTGAAAGTGCTTTGGAAGGTGAAGCCAGGCAGGGGAAAGGGCTTATCGTTTTGCTTATGTGGGTTTTTCTATGGGTGGGATGGGAAGAATGGGCTTTGGTGTTTCTGCTTCTCTTTCTTCAATCTGCACTAGGCAGGTTTCCAGGAAACAGTGCTGTGGGTGGAAGGGAGGGTAGGCCAACAAGTAGCTGTTTCCCCCAAGGGCCAGTGTACCTGAACTCCGTGGGCACCTGGGGTCTCTCCAGTCATGAGGCCCTATTCCATCATCCCAGCTCTGTTGGGGAGGGTGGGACACAGAGCTGTGCTTGCTGTCCTCACTGTGCATGGTCACTGAGCACCCACCTTGCCCTGCAGAGCAGAGAAGCAAAGGAGAATGGGGGCCCCTGCCCTCATGGCAGCTGAAGCCCTTACATGTCTGAGCATGTAAAACCAAGAGGCATCAGAAACCCAAAAGGGGGTCCTCAGTTCAGATCAGAGCAGGTGATTCTTGAAGGTGGTCCTGAAAGATTTCCTAGGGGCCACTACATAGAAAGGTCTGTTGAACAAAGAAATGAAAAGGGGAAAAGTTCCTATTTCGTTTGAGAAGCCCAGTGTTTGGAGAATAATATATGAGAAAAGAAGGAACAGGAGGCAGGAAAGGAAGAGAATCCTTCTCAGACAATGGTGCTGCGGGGCCCCTTTTTCCCTTAGCTCCTGAATCCTGACCCTGGAGAGTGGTCTAGGGAGTCACACACGGAGCTTTTCTGTTTTCTGCCCACAGATGCACGCACAGCTCCCACCTCCATCGCTTAACTCTTGTTGGCTGGTAATTGCCCCCATCTCTTTGTTTATAACACAGGGATAACAGACTTCCCTCACAAGGGATGGTGAGGGTGCAAGGAGCATCAACAAAATGTGTATCATGTGCCAGTTTAAGGATTCCATGAGCAGCAGCATTTCCGCACTTTCTCTGCAGTAGAGCTTGTCTCTGTAGAACTTGTCTCCCTTGTGGGTTCCCCTCACAGCCTGGCACAGAGCAGGATGAAAAGGCAAAGGAAGTCAGCTTTGTCCTGGGGATTCTCTAGTTACCAGGATATCTGGGTGCTCTGACTGAGATTCATATGGCTGTCTGGTTATTAGGAATTAACATCCCTCATTAACAGCTACTGAAGTCTTTATTCACTGGATTTATCTTCCCTTGAATGTGACATTTGCCACTGATTTTTATATCTTGTACAAAGTGTCTCCAATAAGCAGATGCATTTTCAAGAGCTCTTATCAATGAATCTGTTAAACAAATTAGCTTCCAAATTCCAAATTAGCTTCCCCTTAATAGATGTCTGGAAAGTTCTCAGGACTTCCAGAAGAGTCTTCGGGAGAGACTTTCCAGTCTACACAGTAATTAGGAACTGATTCCATTGCTAAGAACTTTTTATTTGTTTGGTGGTAGGGGTTGTTGGCAGGCACACAACAGTAAGTCAAGCATGCAATTCAATTTAACAAATAGTGCAGGCCTGTGTACCTGCTAGGGGACCTAGGCCATGTTCCAATCTGGGATACCTGGCAGAACAGGAAAACAGAGTAGTAGAGAGAGGGAGACCTTGGTCCTACTTGGAGATGAGGGACGGGGCAAATTCAGGTTTTATGGGCAGGGAGCCCGCTTAATAAAGTAATACAGGCCGGGTGCGGTGGCTCCCACCTGTAATCCCAGCACTTTGGGAGGCCGAGGCAGGCAGATCACCTGAGGTCAGGAGTTTGAGACCAGCCTGACCAACGTGGTGAAACCCCGTCTCTACTGAAAATACAAAATTAGCCAGGCATGTTGGTGCATGCCTGTAATCCCAGCTACTCAGGAGGCTGAGGCAGGAGAATTGTTTGAACCTGGGAGGCAGAGGTTGTGGTGAGCCAAGATCGTGCCATTGCATTCCAGCCTGGGCAACAAGAGCAAAACTCTATCTCAAAAATAAATAAGTAAATAAAGTAATATAAAATTATGAAAACAAAAGTAAGCACAAAAGTGAATATTTGGGATGAGAAAATAACAGCCAATTATCAATAATAAAAAAGATTTAATTTTTTTAACTGCCAAACAAGATAAAAATACAATAGACATCACAAGGAGACAGGGAGGCTTGGGTGGAGCCAGAGCATGGTGTTCCTTGAATGCTTGCCCAAATGGACTAGACTCTGTGGATGATGGGGAGCTGTAGCAAGTTGGTGATTGTACTAGTCTGGGTTCTCTTAGAGGGACAGAACTAATAGGAGATATATATGAGTTTTTTAAGTATTAACTTACATGATCATAAGGTCCCACAATAGGTTATCTGCAAGCTGAGGAACAAGGAGAGCCAGTCTGAGTCCCAAAACTGAGGAACTTGGAATCCAATGTTAGAGGACAGGAGGCACCCAGCATGGGAGAAAGATGTAGGCTGGGAAGCTACACCTGTCTCTCCTTTTCACATTTTTCTGCCTGCTTTATAATCACTGGCAGCTCATTAGATTGTGCCCACCAGATTAAGGGTGGGTCTGCCTCTTCCAGCCCACTGACTCAAATGTTAATCTCTTTTGGCAATACCCTCACAGAGACACCCAGGATCAATACTTTGTATCCTTCAATCCAATCAAGTTGACACTCAGTATTAATCATCATAGTGATTAATGCAGCAATTTGGGGTGGATGGTCGCCAGAGGGCATAGAGTGGAGAGGTGGGGAGCAAGAGACCATACAAGGGACCCAGGCACAGAGGACTGTGGGGCTCAGGGAGGACCTGGAAAGCCAGAGCTGGTGGGAAGGGCTTCAGATGGCAGAGCCTCCAGGACTGGCATGGGCATAGGTGTTAGCAAAAATCAAGAGGTCAAGGAGAGCTCTGACACTCCACTGCTCTGTCGCTGACTCTGCTCGGGATGCCAGCAAGTGTGACTTGAAAGAAAACGGAAAATTCAGTTCAATTCAGTCACGTGGTGCTTAACAATGGGGATCCGTTTTGAGAATTGCATTCTCAGGGGATGTCGTCGCTATATGAACATCATAGCGTGTACTTACACAGACCTAGGTGGTAGAGCCTACTACACACCTAGGCTATACGGTGTAGCCCACTGCTCCTAGACTACAGGCCTGTGCAATATGTTACTGTACTGAATACTGTAGGCAATGGTAGAACTTGTTCACTGGGTTTAACACAGTTGGGCAAAGTCTACCTGCTGCTTGTTATTGTACAGCCCATTAAATAAGAATGGTTTCTACATGTTTAAATGGTTGAAAACAATAAAAGATCGAAGTCATGACACATAAAAATCATATGACACAATTGTAACACAATGTTAAGTATTTATATATCTGAACATATCTAAACATAGAAAAGGTACAGTAAAAATATGGTATAAAAGAAAAGAAGTGGTATAGCTGTGCAGGATACTTACCATAAATGGAACTTGCAGGACTGGAAGTTGCTCTGGGTGAATCACTGAGTGAGTGGTGAGTGAATTTGGCCTAGGACATTACTGTGCACTAGTATAGGCTTTATAAACACTGTACACTTAGGCTACACTAAGTTTATTTTAAAATTTTTGCTTCTTCCATAATAAATTAACAGCTTACTATAGTGTTTTGCTTTATAAACTTAAATTGTTTTAAATTTTTCTTTTTCTTTTTTTTTTTTTTTGAGATGGCGTCTCACTCTGTCTCCCGGGCTTAAATGCAGTGGCGCAATCTCAGCTCACTGCAACATCCACCTCCCGGGTTCAAGCGATTCTCCTGCCTCAGTCTCCTGAGTAGCTGGGACTACAGGCGTGTGCCACCACACCCAGCTAATTTTTGTATTTTTAGTAGAGATGGGATTTTGCCATGTTGGCCAGGCTGGTCTCGAACTCCTGACCTCAGGTGATCTGCTTGCCTCAGCATCCCAAAGTGCTGGGATTACAGGCATGAGCCACTGCGCCCAGCCTGTTTTAACTTTTTTACTGTTTTGTAATAATATTAACTTGAAACACAAACACATTATACAAAATATTGTACAAAAATATTTTCTTTCTTATAGTCTTATTCTCTAAGGTATTTTCTACTTAAAATTTTGTATTTTTGCTTTATAACCTTTAATTTTTTTGTTAAAAACTAAGACACAAACACTCACATGAATCTGGGCCTACAGGGTCAGGAGCATCAACATATCTATCTTTCACTTATCCTGTCCCACTGGAAGGTCTTCAGGGGCGGTAACACACATGGAGCTGTCATCTCCTAAGATAACAATGCCTGCTTCTGGAATACTTCCAGCAGGACCTGCCTGAGGCTGTTGTATAATTAACTATTTTCTTAACAAGCAGAAGGAGTATCCTCTTAAATAACAATAAATAGTATACCAAATACATAAACCAGTAACATTTTTGCATGTGTACTAGACACAATTGTAAGTGTGATGCTTTTATATAACTGACAGTGCTGTGGGTTTGTTGACACCAACAGTGCCACAAACACGTGAGTAATGCATTGCACTATCATGTTAACAGGGCTACCATGCCACTAAGTGATAGGAATTTTTCAGCTCCATTATAATCTTTGGTTTTTGTTTGTTTGTTTGTTTGTTTGTTTGTTTGTTTTTGAGACAGAATCCAGCTGTATCACCCAGACTGGAGTGCAGTGGCATGATATTGGCTCACTGCAACCTCTGCCTCCCGAGTTCAAGTAATTCTCCTGTCTCAGCCTCCCGAGTAGCTGGGACTACAGGTGCACACCACCATGCCTGGCTAATATGTATATGTTTAGCAGAGATGGGGGGGTTCCACCATGTTGCCCGGGCTGGTCTCGAACTCCTGACCTCAGGTGATCCACCCACCTCAGTCTCCCAAAGTGCTGGGATTATAAGTGTGAGCCACCGCGCCTGGCTCAGCTCCATTATAATCTTACAGGACCACCGTGGTTGATGGAAACATCATTATGCATTACCATGACTGCAAAACTAGATAGTGTCTGTCCCAACTACTCAATTCTGCCTGTCAGAGTGCAAAGGTAGCCATAGACAGTGTGTAAATGAACAGGCACTGCTGTGTTCTCGTAGAACTGTACATTCGCTAAAAGCCCAATGTCACATGATTTTCATGTGTCATGATTTTAATCGTTTTGTTTCCTACCAGTAAAAAAAGTAGAAACCATTCCTATTTATGTCTGTACAGAAACGAGCATGGGCCAATCTTGAAAGGAAGCAAAAGGAAGATGTTCCTTTTTCAAACGCAGTGAGAGTATCCCAGAGGGGACCATGACATAGAGTGTTTCCCAAAAGGCTGAGCATCACTGGGGTGTTCCTCACCCTGTTCCATCAAGCATATTCTGGGAAATGTGGTGCTAAGAATTTGAACTCACAGGATCTAGTATGGTTCCCAATACAAGGTAAGTTCAGATGGAAAGCTGGTAGAGGGATATTTACATAGTGCTGACTAGCAACCTGACACTCTTCTAAGTGCTTTATGTATATTAATTCCTCTAAGTCCTCATCATCATTCCATGAGGTAGTTACTTAGTATCCCCATTTTGCAAATGAGCAAGCTGAGGTTCAAAAGGATGAATGATTTGCGTCAGGCTACCCAGTCAGTGAGGGGCAGAGCCACATTGAAGCCTGTTGAGGAGAAGGGATTGGTAGGGTAGTCCTGTGATTGTGGCAGGTGGGTAGAGGGGAGGTGGTTCTGGGTCGTAACTACAGAACTATACGACAACAACTTTATGGACCCAAGAGCAACAGCGCAGGACATCCCAGTGAAGATGTCCAACTGGCAAGATTGGCCCTCAGGAGAGAGTTAAGTCTGAAAATAGCAACTGGGACTTGATTTCCCCTGCAGCCTTCCACAGTCTCGTTATGCCACTCCCAGTATGCTTGCTGTCCCTGTCAACCAAGCTCACAACTATGTTATGCAAATGAGCACAATTTAGAGCGAGGTCTTTCGGAGATGCTAAACTAAGGACGCCAGCCATCTTGGCCAGCACTCCACCAGGGTCACATGCGCACCTCGGCCCCTGGATTCGGAGGGCACCTGACCTGCATCCCTTCTGCAGCTGGCCTTATGATGTACTTTGGGTACCTGCAGAGAGAAACATTAGCCGGGTGCAGTGGCATGCACCTGTATTCCCAACTATTCAGGAGGCTAAGGCAAGAGAATCACCTGAACCCGGGAGGTAGACATTGCAGTGAGCTGAGATTGTACCACTGCACTCCAGCCTGGGCAACAAGCAAAACTCCATCTCAAAAAAAAAGAAAAAAGAAAAAAAAGAGCATGTTCCAAATGTGCAATAATACGTGTTATTTCAGCATGCTGTGTGTAATACACAGCCCTGTCTCACCCTATCCCTGAGTCAACCTCTCCCCTGATTCCCACCCATCCCTGACCCTAATCATTCTACTGATTTAGCCCATCGCTTGGATGAAAATAAAACATATTTAATCATTTGTTTTCTACATTTCATCCAAATGTCCCCTGGTCTCAGACGAACAGCTTCTAAAATGTCAGGTTTCCATGATCAATCTCTATCTGCAAAGCCTTCCCCCAAGAAGTTGGTAGATGCATTGAAGTAAGATGGCTGGGTTTTCTTTGTTTTCTTATTTCTGAATGATGCTCTGCACACAAAGGACCTAATCCTCCAAAGCAATGTGCTGGTTTGGCTGGAGAAGACCGAGGCTCACTCACTTGCTCGAGGTCACTTAGCTTCTCCACCTCAGGCTTGCTCCTCTTCTGAGGGACAGCTTTTTTACCTCTGTTAATGGGGATGGAGGAGGTAGGCAGGGAGCCCCATGGTGGTGACCCCATTCCTGCATGCTTATGGAACCCGTGGGCAAGTTGTATGGGTTCCCGAGGGTCATGGGCACCCACAGGGTGTCATCTGTCCTGTTAAATGTCTTCATGGATGCAGATGAATCCTGCAGTTCAGATGTGCACAGCCACTGCAGCTGCCTGCCTTTGAGGTGCCATTAATTTCAGGGAGATTAATTACTCCGCAAGACAGCCAAGTCAGTGACTTGCAGGTTGCCTTTGTTTGTCTGAGTCGCTGTGGCGGAAGTAGGCTTGTCTAACTCCCCCAGTCTCTTTGTAGGGCAGAATCCAAGCCTGGCATGGTGCAGCCCCCAGCCCTCTGAGCTCACTTTGATCAGGGAGGAAGAATCCTTGGGAGACTTGGTCATTCTGTGATGTCTCCTTGTTAGAGGTAACCAGCAGCTGTTTTCTGTGGAAGTCACCAAAAGCCAGGCAGTTTGCAGCCTGAAGGACAGAAGCATCCTGTATTCCAGCAGCCAGATTGGAGGCTTGGGCACCTAGAGAGGGAAACTGTAAGAACCAAAGCAAGAACGACAGCTAATATTTTAAGTGAGTAAATATGTTACTATGCTAAGTAACAATGCTAAGCACTTTAGAAATATATTGTCATTTATTCCTCCCAGAGATCCAATGAGATTCACTGGGATATTATTTTCTCCATTTTAAAGATAAGGAAACAGAGACTTAAAGAAGTTGCGTTGGCTGGGCACAGTGCCTCACGCCTGTAATCCCAGCACTTTCAGAGGCTGAGGCAGGTGGATCACGAGGTCAGGAGTTCAAGACCAGCCTGGCCAAGATGGTGAAACCCGTCTCTACTAAAAATACAAAAATTAGCCAGGCGTGGTAGTGGGCTCCTATAATCCCAGCTACTCAGGAGGCTGAGGCAGAGAATTGCTTGAAGTCGGGAGGTGGAGGTTGCAGTGAGCCGAGATCACGCCACTGCAATCCAGCCTGGGTGACAAGAGCAAGACTCCACCTCCAAAAAAAAAAAAAGGAAGTTGCATCGTTCGTCTAATATCACACTACTGGTAGTTAGGGAGCCAGAACCTGAGCCTGGACATCATGCCCAGTACCTGAATTTCCAACGAACATTCTTTAAGTAGTCTGGCTTCTGTTTTTCACTTGGGAAGGGCTTTGGGATTTTAACTATGGTCATGGGAAATCATTGCAAAGGCATACACACCTGAGTCTACCTGAGTGTCTTGTGAAAGATAAACTACCTGCTGGTGCTTTGGGGAGATGGAGAGTTTTATCTGGGGGCTTCAGGGCACAGACAGAGCAGCACAGGTTCAGGGAGGCCTGGGCCTAAGGCTGTTGTTGGGGCTTTAAAGGGCTTGAAGGAAAGAGCACCTTGAGCAACAGCGGTTGTGCCAGGACGACTCTGCTGCTCATGCATGGGGTTCTACTCAACTTCATTATTTGGAGAAGAAAGATTGATTCTTTCCATTAAAAACAACAACAAAAAAATTCATTACAGGCCGTTTGTTAGTGTTAAGTAAAATAAAAGGGAAATAATTACATAGGGGCCACTGATGAAATTACAATCAGGTTAGAAACATGAGCTCGATTACCTGAGCATTTCTTTGGCCATGGGTCTGATCTAAAATAATTGGATATCTCTAAATACGTGAGACTCTGTAAGCGATTCCTCTGTTATTCAAAAGCATTGGGGGCAGGGAAGTATGCAGAAGCCAGGGGTTACCTCTTTTGGTCCAGAATAATTTCCCACATGGCACATCTTCACTGCCTGTTTCACAACTCTCTCTCATTGAGCAGTTGCATGTTGCCAGCATTCCGGGCTTATCACAGTCAGATACCCCCTACTCCTATAGCCTCACTCCACTTACGCCCATCCCTAGTCTTTCTCTCCAACCACAACCAGAACCATGGCTGATCCCCACGGCCAGGTCCCACTGTGGCCCCAGAAGCTCCACGTCATCCAAGTACCTGAGACTGGGACCTTTGTGAACCTGCTTAGCCTCATAACTGTAACAGCCCAATTGTTCATGCTTAAACAACGCCGTGAATGGAAAAACCTCTTCCAAAATATAAATTATGCACAGATAGCAGCTGCTATTCTCAGTGTGGCCAGACTTTTCTCTTGTTGTAAGATGGAAATTTTTTAAATAAAAGTTAGTATGCTTTTCTCTTTCTCATTCCTGGGTATGTGACTTTCAGCCTAGTTCATCCTGGGCAATACTCTGGCTGGAAGGAGATTAGACTGTTACAGGAGGCACGCAGAAAAAAAGGCCACAGGAATAGTTCATTCCTGACAATCAAAAATACAATTATGCAGCAGAATAATAGCCTTGCAAGCCAGCTATTTTCTAGAGAAGAAATTTTCCAAACTCCCTTATTTCCTTCTTTATTTAGCATATCACGGACCAATTTAGAGGAGTTGGCTCATAAATTTCTCCCATGGTTTAGAGCCATGTTTATGTCCTTAATGAGGTATTAGCTGCATTCAGGAAGAAGTTGACACAGGAGAAGTTTTTTCTTTTCTTTTTTTTTTTTTCTTTCTTTTTTTTTTTAAATGCAGGATAAATATGGCAGGGATGACGACAAAAGACAGAGAAAGAGAAGGTGGCAAGGCTCTGTCATTCAATTTCTCTTCTCCTAGCCTAGATTTGGATGGGGCAAGGTGCATGAGATAATGAGGGAGCATTGAGGGCTTGACCGTGCAGGACTGAGCCATCTTAAAGACTGCCCATGTGAATCTGGAGAGAGGTAGGCACAGAGAAGTAGTGATCAGGCTCCAGAGGAGAATTAAGCTAGATAGCAATAACAAGAAGACACACACACCAAAAACAAATCTCTAAATGCTTGGAAATTAAGCAACACACTTTTTTTTTTCTTTTTTGAGATGGAATCTTGCTCTGTGGCCCAGGATGGAGTGCAGTGGCACCATCTCAGCTCACTGTAACCTCTGCCTCCAGGATTCAAGCGATTCTCCTTCCTCAGCCTCCTGAGTAGCTGGGACTACAGGTGTGTGCCACCATGCCCGGCTAACTTTTGTATTTTTAGTAGAGATGGGGTTTCACCATGTTGGCCAGGCTGGTCTCAAACTCCTGACTTCAGGTGATCCACCTGCCTCAGCCTCCTGGAGTGCTGAGATTATAGGCATGAGCCACTGCACCCAGCCAAATTAAGCAACACACTTTTAAATACCCATAAGTCAAAGAATAAATCACAACATAAATTAGAAAATACTTTGAGCTTGTGGATTACAGCCAAAACATTACTAAGAGGAACATTTACAGCTCCAAATGCATATGTTAGAAAAGAAGAAAAGTCTAAAATTAGTGATGTAAGCTTCCAACTTAGTAAGGCTAAAAAAAAGAATAGCAAGCAAAACCCAAAGAAAATCAAAGGAAGGAAATCATAAAGATAAGGAAGGAAATCTATGAAATAGAAATCATACAACAAAGTTAAGAACTGATTCTTTTAAAAGATAAATAAGATTGATAAACTGATGAAGCAAATGAGAAAGAATATTAATTACCAATATCAGGAATAAAAAAGGGTATGACTGGCCAGGCATGGTGGCTCACATCTGTAATCCCAGCACAGAAGTGTGTGAGTGCATGCTTATGTTTGTGGGAGGTTGTGAATATTTAAGTAATAGGAACTAAAAGTACTCCTCCTTATCAATGGAGACACCGCCCCTGCCTTCCAAGAATCATTTAGAGACACATCATCACACTTTCCTGCACAGCAAGATGTACTGTATGATTCCACTGCTGCGGATCTGGAAACAGAATTGATTTTCTACCTTACACAATCCTACCAAGTTAAGAATTATAGAAAGTCATTCTAGAAATTAATTAATTAATTTGGGGAATGTCTATAAAAGTATCTAGAAAGTAACTCACCAAGCTTTATTAATTAAAGAACATCGGTTCCAAGTCATTCAAATAATTCTGACCACCACCAGGAGTCCTACTGCCCATCCTTACAGATGCTTATCCTGTCACCCTAATTGCTCCTCTTTCCTTACCTCAACACAGGGCCTTCCAGCCTGAGGTGAAAGGAGAATTTTAATACTTAGCATTTTCCAACCTGGATAGATCTCTCTTTGTTTGAGACCAATTTTAAAAGGGAATTTTTAGGAACTCCATGTAATGTATTTTTTGTATTTTTGTGCAGCTAACCTTCTTCCTAGTTGCCCAAAGCACACTATACCAGGAATGCAAAAAGAAAGAATGGCTCATTCAGCTTTTGACGAGCATGCACTATCAGAATTTTTTAGTCAAGACGATATTGCTTTTCAAAGCCAAAATGCCATAGGAACAAAGAATATTTTAACATCCTTTAATTTGCATCAGAATATCAAAATCATAGAGTTTCAATGGAAGAATGGACGCCTACACATGAACCCTTGTGGTGGCTAGGCCGTGAATTTGCAGTGAATGACCTGTTGTTGGCTTTCTTCCTAAATTTCCAGTCTGTCATGGACCTGAACATGGTTTGCCTGGTCAGCACTCAGCATGCAATGCGTATGACTCACACATAACTGGCCTATGCCCTGCTCAAAGAGGGAGTACACTATCACACACTTAGACACACTGCAGCGTCACATTGCTTTAGAGGTTTCCTAACACTTATTCTCCAACTCTGTATTCACCTTGGTGTGACCAGCAACCACAGTTCCAGAATGAACATAAAACATTGATGTAAAAGACCCAGAAACCCTGAAACCTGTCCCTTCCAGGTTTGGCAGGGGAGGGGGTCTTGTGGGAAAGAAAAAGGAGACAGGAGAGTGGGGATATCAGGTGGCAGGATCTTGTTTCCCAGCCTCACCCAACTCAAGGTCAACTAAGGTGTATACTTTAGGGGCTTTCAAAATATAGGTGGAGTGTCCTTTATCTGAAGCGCTTGGGACCAGGAGTGTTCAGATTTTGAAATGTTTGCATTAGGCCGGGCGCGGTGACTCATGACTGTAATCCCAGCACTTTGGGAGGCCAAGGTGGGCAGATCACGAGGTCAGGAGATCGAGACCATCCTGGCTAACACGGTGAAACCCCGTCTCTACTAAAAAAATACAAAAAATTAGCCGGGCATGGTGGTGGGTGCCTGTAGTCCCAGCTACTCGGGAGGCTGAGGCAGGAGGATGGCGTGTATCTGGGATGGGGAGCTTGCAGTGAGCTGAGATCGCCACTGCACTCCAGGTTGGGTGACAGAGCGAGACACCGTCTCAATAAAAAAAAAAAAAAAAAGAAATGTTTGCATTATACTGACTACCTAAGCACCTCTAATCTGAAAACCCAAAATGTTCCAATGAGCCTTTTCTTTGAGTATCATGTCAGCACTCAAAAAAAGTTTCAGATTTTGAACCCGGTGCGGTGGCTCATGCCTGTAATCCCAGAACTTTCGGAGGCCGAGGTGGGTGGATCACGAGGTCAAGAGTTCAAGACCAGCCTGGCCAAGATAGTGAAACCCTGTCTCTACTAAAAATACAAAAATTAGCCAGGCGTGGCAGCAGGCGCCTGTAATCCCAGTTACTCGGGAGGCTGAGGCAGAGAATTGCTTGAACCCAGGAGGCAGAGGTTGCAGTGAGTCGAGATCACACCACTACACTCCAGCCTGGGCGACAGAGCAAGACTCCATCTCAAAAAAAAAAAAAGAGTTTCAGATTTTGTAACATTTCAGAATTTGAATCTTCAAATTAGGGATACTGAACCTGTACCCTGCTAAATGTGAGGAGCTCAGAATATGGGGCCAGTAGCTCCCTTTCCGGCATAACATGAAGGAAGCTATGGGGCCCTGGGATAAGCCCAGCTTATGCTTACCATATGAAAGAGAACAACTTTCCCATCTCATTATTTAAGAAATACATTTTGTAAGGCTCTAGCTGCCATAGATTGTGATTCTTCTGATGGATTTGGGCAAAGTAAATTGAAAACCTCTGCAAGGAATTTATCATTCTAGATGCCATTAAAAACATTCATGATTCGTGGAAGGAAGTCAATGTGCCAACACCGACAGGAGTTTGGAAGAGATTAATTCCAGCCTCATGCATGACTTTCAGGAGTTCAAGACTCAGTGGGGGAAGTAACCGCAGATGTGGTAGAAATAGCAAGAGAGCTAGAATTAGCAGTAGAACCTGAAGATATGACTGAATTGTTACAATCTCATTATCAAACTTGAACAGATGAGGAGTGGCCTTTTATGGATGAGCAAAGAAAATGGTTCCTTGAAGATGTAAACCTTGTTGAAATGACATCCAAGGATTTAGAATATTATATACACTTAATTGATAAAGCAGCAGCAGAGTTTGAGAGGACTGACTCCAATTTTTAAAGAAGTTCTAATGTGGGTAAAATGCTATCAAAAAACCAGCACTGCATGCTATGAGAAATCTTTCATAAAAGGAAGAGTCCATTCATGTGGCAAACTTTACCGTCATCTTATTTGAAGACATTGCCATGGCTACCCCAATCTCCAGTAACCACCACCCTGATTAGTTAGTAGCCTTCAACAACTAGGCAAGACCCTCCACCAGCAAAAATGTTACAACTTCCTGAAGCCTCAGATGATTAGTAGCATTTTTTAGCAATAAAGTATTTTTTAATTAAGGTATGTACGTTTTTCAGATGTAATGCTATTATAAGCTTAATATACTACAATATAGTGCACATATAACTTTTATATGCACTAGGAAACCAAAAATTTCCTTTTATATGCACTAGAAAACCAAAAATATCACTTTACTGTAATAGTCACTTAATTGTGGTGGTCTAGAACAGAACCCACAATATCTCCAAAGTATGACCCTATATATAGCCAGATGTCTACTTGAAGAGGAGAAAGAAGAACAGGCAGAATTCTGAGAGCCCGCATGTTTACCTAAATAAATCATGTTTATCATTGAAATCACCCTGAATGAGAAAACTGGATGACTATTTAAACTGAAAAGAGACTTTTAAGTGTGTAAGACTGTGGTATTAGTAAGTTACCTTCACAACTCAATGAGGTGGGTGCCTATAAAGGACATTTAATCTGTTATAGGAAACAGAGGTGCATTTTTTTTTTTAATATCAAAGGTTCTGTGAACACACTACTTGTGTACCAGTTGTTTGCTTGATTTGCTTTTCTTTGTAGCATTTGAAAAAAAAATGCTAGAATTCAAGAGTCAGAGGAAACTTATAGAAAATGATGCATTTCACAAAACAGAAGTAAATTTTAAACAGCATCTGCTATGTGCACTCAATAAAACTCAATAAACCATGATCCCTATGAATAAGATATGAAGAGAAGACTAGTTAATAGGCAAAGAGCAAAGAGATGGGGAAAGAATCCTGCTCATGTGGCAGGATTTCAGAATGGTGAATTGATTACTCTCTTCCTTCTCTTCGCTCTTTACATCCCACTGAAATTACCAAAGAAATAAAAAATAGATGCAAAAGTCTGTAGCAGTCATGGAAAACAAGTCAGGGCATTCTCAATGCAGCAGAACAGGTATAGGAATTTTGGGAAGATATAAAGCAGATGGGGTCAGATTGACAATCAATGGCTGAAGGCTTGACTCTCATGTCAAAGGTTGATCCTTGTCAGGGGAGGAGTGGATGGCTGTCCCTAGTAGAGCAGCAGAAGGCCGCCAGGGTCAGAGTGTCAGGCCAAGGGCACCCTGGACCGCTCAGCTGTGGGGAGTTGGGAAAACTGGAGAATTCAACATGAGAGTGTTCTTTTCACCTGAAAGGCTTTCTATTTGCCACAGGGCCTCAGGAGCGGACTGTCTCCTAAATGAGGCAGAGCATTTGTTCTGGGAGGTTTCTAACACAAGCAGGAGGGCCAGAGAGAGATCAGGGGGGGACAACTTGGGGCCATTACAGCAGATACTGAGTGGGAGGGAAACTCTTACAAAAGAAACATGTCCTAATTTTTTTTGACCTTCATTGGAATTACTTCCTTATTTTCTGCTATAACATTTTTTCAACTGAGCAAAAAGACCCTCTTGAGACCGCAACAGCAGGTTTAGGCAGGTTGACCTGAGAACAAAAGAAAGTGTTCATAAAGCTCTGCTTTAAATCCATTAGGGAGCCACCAGCTCAGGCACTCACCTCATTCTCTTTTTACTGACTACAATTGGACAACTGGAGATTTCCTCCATAGTAGCTTTGAGCTACCCACCTTACCCTGATGGAGTGAGAGGAGAAAAAACTTAACCTCCTCTTTTTGCTTCTGGCCCAAGCCCAAGCACCCTAAATAAAATCCACCTATTGCTTCATCCTCTAGTCACTGTGCTGTGGATAAACCCTGCCCATGGACCCTTAAGCTCTTGGAAAAGATAGCTAGGGTATAAACAACAAGGCAGTTGCTGGAAACGCCCACATCAGCTACCAATATAAATGAATCTACACCTCCATTTATAAACGTGAACAGAAAAAAAAAAAAATAAGGATAACCAGCATCTCAGCAAGCTGAGCAATTAGAACAAATGGCCTCTAATTTAAAAATGGCAATGAAGGAATGGAAGGAAAGATTAAATTCTAATTGGTATGCTCAGTAAGATTGATTGTATGGAGTGATAGCATACCACTTCAGAAAAAGAGAGCAAGAAAGGAAAAAATCCTTGAAATTGAAAGCATAATGGATTTTCAGAAGCAGTGAGTAGCAACATGAAACATGGCTGAAAATGAAATTATTGATTTAAAAGACCAACTTGAGGAATTCCTCAAGGACAGAGAGATGGGAAAAGTAACAACCTATAAGAGAAAGAAATAAGATATGGAAGATAAATCCATAAGATTCACTATCTGTATATTTGTATAATAAAACCAGAAAGACAGACACAAGGAAATGGTGGGGGGAAAAGGGAAAAAGTTTCTCTGAGCATTTCTTCTGCTTGAATTTTTAAATAAAAAGTGCCCACCAGATGAAGAAAAAAGAAATGAAAAGAAGACACACAAAAACACACACATTAAAAATCTCCTGGTAAAATTTTTGGATATTAAAAATAAGGATTATATCCTATAAGCTTCCAGACTAGTAAATAATATATTTGTTGCCAACAATGGAAAGAAAAATAAGATTTTTTTCATCTGTAACACTACGTGCTAAAATCGCAGACAATAATGAATCAATAGTTTTAAAGTCCTGAGAAAGGAACATCTTGAACCTGTTTGTGGACATATTTTTAAATTAGCACATCAACCCTCATATATGGTTGCTTTTTTGTTTTGGGTATTTTTTTATTTTGGCCAAAAAGCATATTAAAAGGTTCTAATTTCACATCAGAGAAATGCAAATAAAAACCACAATCTACCCACCAGAATGGCTGGAATTTACAAGGCCAAACCTACCAAGTGCTGACAAGAATGCAGAGCAACTGGGACTGTTGACAGGAGTGTAAATTTGTCCATCCACCATGGAAAACTCTGCCCATAACTGCAAGAATTAAACATACACCTATATGGTCCAGCAATCTGACATCTAGGTATACAACTAATAGAAATGGATACATATATCTACCAAAAGATAAACAAAGACAGACAAGAATTTCCTAGCAGCACTATTCATCATAGTCCCGAACTGGAAACAACCCGAATGTCCACTAGTTGTAGAGTGAATAAATCGTGATGTAGTCCATTTCATACAATGGAATACTTCACAGCAAGAAAAAAGAACTACTAATACATGCAAAAATATGAATAAATCTCTGCTGGGCATGGTGGCTCACACCTATAATACCAGCACTTTGGTAGGCTGAAGCAGGCAGATCACCTAAGGTCAGGAGTTCAAGACCAGACTGACCGACATGGAGAAACCTCGTCTCTACTAAAAAAATACAAAATTAGCCAGACATGGTGGCACATGCCTGTAATCCGGCGAATCACTTGAACCTAGGAGGCGGAGGTTGTGGTGGGCCGAGAGCATGCCATTGGATTCCAGCCTGGGCAACAAGAGCAAAATTCCATCTCAAAAAAAAATAAAAATAAAAATATGAATAAATCTCATAGACTTTATGTTAACTGAAAGAAGCCAGGCACAAAAGAAAACACTCTGTATGATTCCATTTATATGAAGTTTCAGGACAGGTAAAACTAATCTGTGGTGATATCAGAATAGTGGTTTCTTCTAGGGGACAGGATACAAATGTGTGTCTGTATGTATTTGTGTTTATTTGTTTATTTATAACAAATGTATCTAAGAAACATTGTCATACGTGAATCCATTGTAAAAGAAAAAACACACTCAAGGAAATACTATAGCAGATTTAGTGAAACAAAGAAACAATTTTTTTTTAAAAATGCAGTAAAAAATAAAAAGCATTAAAGAACAACAATAAAAGTAAAATAATAAGGGCAAAAACTGTAAGATAAACAAGAAACTTGGCAGAATTAGAATTATACTCATTTCAAAAACGTTCCTATTAATTGCATTAAAAAGAGAGGAGGAACAGTTAATAAAAATTAAAAGAGATAATGTGTAAAACTCATTCATATCTTAATTCAAACCTATTTTAAGAAAACAATTTTGAGATAATTGGGGAAAATTGAACATGAATTGGATATTGTATGATATTAGAGAGTTAGGATTACATTTGTTAGTTATGATAGAAGTATTACAGTTATGACTATTTAAGAAAAAGTCATTAATTGTTAAAGCTTTAAACTGAAGTATTTTACTGGCAAAATGATACGTTACCTGGGATTTGCTTCAAAATACTCCCAAAAGTGGGGGTATGTTGATGAAATAAGAGTGGTCTCATTGATAATTATATCAATTGATAATCTGGATGATTGGTACATGTGGATTTATTATATCGCCATCTCTACTTTGTGTATGTTTTAAATTTCCATAAAGTTTTAAATTCAAATTTCCCCTTACAAAAAAAAAAAAAAAAAAAAACCTTAAAATTGGATGGATCAAATAGCCGTGAAGAAATAGAGGATTCTAATAGCATAATGAATAATCTTGATTTAATGAATATATCTAAAATCACATATGCCCCCAAAACAGAGAATATTATGTTTTTATAAATGTCTATGGAATCATTTCAAGAAACTGACTATTTATACACACACATATGATGCAAAAAGCAACACCTATACAAGCTATATTCTCTGACCACAGTGCAATGAAACTAGAGATTAACAATTAACAGAAACCCCAAATAAAATTTTCTAGCTACTTAATAATTTTTGAGGAACATATTTCCAAACAACATTTAAATCAAAATATCAACTTGAGACTACATAAAAATTAATAACAGTTAGAACAATGGTTTCCAAAATCTATGGCATGCAGCCAAAGTTATACTCAAAAATATATATATAGCCCTAAAAATTATTTTTCTATTAAGCAAAAAATATTTAAAATAAATTTACTAAACTGTCACCTTTAGAAGCTAGAAAAACAACAAAAAAATTACTAAAAGTAGGACCAAAGGATTAATATCGGTTAAATCAGACTTACCAAAAAAAATCATTTTTATTTTTAAGGATAGGGTCTCTCTCTGTCACCCAGGCTGGAGTGCAGTGGCACCATCATAGCTCACTGCAGCCTGGAACATCTGGGCTCAAGTGATCCTCCCATCTCAGCCTCCGAAAGCACTGAAATTTAAGGCATGTGCCACCATGTCGAGTCCAAACAAATCATTTATACAATGAAAGATTAGTAATATTTCTTTACAATAAAGAACAAGACAAGGATGCCCTTTATCATCCCTACTATTCATTATTTCACTTGTGGTCTGAGCCAATTCAACAGGAAATGAAAAAAGTGGCAATGTGCAAAGAAAGGGACAAAACTGTTCTTTGCGGACACTATGATTTCCTAAATCTAAATCTTCTAACAAATAAATTAATAATAGAGCTCAGTAAATTTTCCGGATTTAAAATTCATATCTAAAAACTTATATTGTTCCTCCATACCAACAATATCCAATCATAAGATGTAAAAAATAATCAATACTATAAACCACAAAGTACCTAGAAATAAACAAACAGAAAAAGTGTATTCCCATGGAATTATATAAACAAACAGAAAATGTGTACTCCCATAGAAAATTATAACACACGATTAACGGACATGAATGAAAGTCTGAATACCTTTATCACAAATGGGAAGACTCAATATCATAAAGATGATAATTCATTATTAATTAAATCATAAACTCAAGTAATTCCAATCAACATCCTAATAGAGTTTTTCATGAACTCAACAAAGTGATCTTATATATAAAAGTGTAAGGAGTCAAGGCACTCTTGAATAAAAATTACAAGGTGGAGAACTTGGAGTAGCATATAACAAGATGTATTATAAAGCCATTTAATGCAATTTAACACAATATGGTGTTGGCAGAGATAGACAATAAACAAATTCAAAAGGATAGGAGCCCAGAAATGGACTCGTGTAGATGGAAACTAGAAGTGGCATTACAAATCACTGGGGAAAGACAGATTTGTCAATAAATGGGGATGAGACAATGTTTATGTGTATAGCCACACAAAAATCTATCTCAGACGGATTATAAACCTAAATGTGAAAAACAAAGTTGTAGAATTCTAATATAGATAGATAGATAGATAGATAGATAGATAGATAGATAGATAGATAGATTAAGAGTATATTTGACATCAGGACAGGAAAGGATTCGAGAAGTCACAAAAAGCATAAATTGTAAAAGAAAAGATTAATGTGGCTTACTACATTAAAATTTGAAACATCTGAACAAATAGGATTCTAAGAACAAATCTGAAAAACAAGCCACAGATTGGGGTGGGCGGGGGTTGCAGAATAGCAAAGTACAAGACCAGTGAAGAAATGATATTTAGAATAAAGATAAAGCCTAAAAGACAAACAAGAAAGAGAAATTTAACATAGTAGTTTATAAAGGGGAAAACTAAATGCCCAATAAAATTATAAAAAGATGCACCACATCGTTAGAAAGCAGAGAAATGCAAATTAAATCCATAATGACATACCATTCACACGCCCCATGATGGCAGAAATTCACGTCTGATAATACCAGCTCATGCCAAGGGGTGTGAAGTGGCAGGAGCTTCCAGGTACTGCTGGTGACTGTGAGATTAGGAATAACCACTTGGGAGGAAAAATTGGCAATATCTAACAAAGTTGGAGATATGCCTGTTCTACAACTCAGGAATTTCATACCAATTAACATAGCCTAGAAAAATCCTCGCCCAAGTGTACCTGTGAAGCATTGTTTTTATAATTTAAAATTTTGAAATAACATAAAAGCCCATTAGTTGGAGGAGAAATGAGCAGTGAACAAACCTTGTTTCAACCACAGAATACTATGTAGTAGTGGAAAAGAAAGAAACAAAGTTAAGTGTATTGGCATGAGGAAAAGTCTCAAAGTCATCGAGTTGAATGAAAAAGCAAGTAGCAAGATGATACGTACTCGTACTCCATAATCTTTAAAGTTTTAAAAACCAAAGAAAATAGCTAGGCACAGTGGCTTATGCCTGTAATCCCAAGTACTTTGGGAGGCCAAGGTAGGAGGATTGCTTGAGCCCAGGAGTTTGAGACCAGCCTGGGCAACATAGTAAGACCTTCACTCTACAAAAAAAAATACAAAAACAAAAAATATAATTAGCTGGGAGTGGCAGTGCACACCTGTAGTCCCAGCTACTAGGGACACTGAGGTGGGTGGGTCCCTTGAGTCTGAGAGGCAGAGGCTGCAGTGAGCTATGATGACACCACTGCACCAGAGCCTGGGTAACAGCGCAAGACCCTGTCTCAAAAAAAAATAAAAATAAAAATAAAAAACACAGAAAACACTCAGTATGGTGTATGAATACATTCTTTTATATAGTAAAAATATAAGAATATGCATAGGAACGATCCACAACTTCAGGAGGGTACTCACCTCTGGTGAAGGAAAGTGGAGAGTGGGATCCAGTTCAAATACATACTGGGCTTCGCTTACATCTGTAATGTCTTTCCTTTTAAAAAAGGAAACAAACAGGGTGAAATACTAATACTGGTTAAAGCTGGATAGTAGATATATAGATACTCCGTCAGATTTCCTACGCATTTAAGTATTTCAAATAAAATATCAACGAAAAAAATATATATGTAATATTAAGAAGAAAGGTAAAATAAATAATAAGAAAACCATTGGAAAGCAAGGAAAGCATACAATTGATCTGTAATATCAATACTTTTAAAACATCAGCAAAATGCAGAAAGTTCTGGAAAGCCTAACCAAGAGAAAACACAAATAAATAATATATGCAATAAGAAATAAGCAAATAGGGCCGGGTGCGGTGGCTCAAGCCTGTAATCCCAGCACTTTGGGAGGCCGAGACGGGCGGATCACGAGGTCAGGAGATCGAGACCATCCTGGCTAACACGGTGAAACCCCGTCTCTACTAAAAATACAAAAACTAGCCGGGCGAGGTGGCGGGCGCCTGTAGTCCCAGCTACTTGGGAGGCTGAGGCAGGAGAATGGCGTAAACCCGGAAGGTGGAGCTTGCAGTGAGCTGAGATCTGGCCACTGCACTCCAGTCCGGGCGATAGAGCGAGACTCCGCCTCAAAAAAAAAAAAAAAAAAAGAAATAAGCAAATAGGCCAGGAGCGATGGCTCACACCTGTAATCCCAGCACTTTAGGAGGCCAGGTGGGAAGATTGCTTGAGGCCAGAAGTTCGAGACCAGCTTGGGCAACATAGCAAGACTCCACTTCTACAAAACACTGTTTAAAAACATTGCCAGGTGTGGTGGTGCACACCTGTAGTCCTAGCTACTTGAGAGGCTGAGGTGATAGGATTGCTTGAGCCCAGGAGTTCCAGGCTACAGTGAGCTGATTGTGCCACTGCACTCCAGCCTGGAGGACAGAACAAGACCCTATCTCTAAAATATATATATAATAGTAAGCAGATAATTACAGCCAGGAAGCACACCAAAAAGTAATGAGAATACTACATACAATTTTATACCACTGAAGTTGAATACATAATATGGACAATTTCCCATGAAGTTATACATTTCCCAAATTGCTATAAGAAAAGGTAGAAAATCTAAACATATTGGCATCCATAGAAGAAACTGAAAAATATTTCCCATTATTTATTTCCAGAAAAGATCCGAGTCACACAGGGTCTTTTAGAATTCAAAAAACTTCTAAGGAACAGATAATTCCTCTTAAACTATTAGTGGGCTGGCCACAGTGACCTACACCTGTAATCCCAACACTTTGTGAGGCTGAGGCAGGCAGATTGCTTGAGCTCAGGAGTTCAAGACCAGCCTGGGCAACATGGTGAAACCCTGTCTCTATAAAAAATACAAGAATTAGCCCAGTGTGATGATGTGCACCTGTAGTCCCAGCTACTTGGGAGGCTGAGGTGGGAGAATGGCTTGAACCCATTGGGTGGAACTTGCAGTAAGCAGAGATTGCGCCACTGCACTCCAGCCTGGGTGACAGAGCCAGACACTGTCGCTAAATAAATAAATAAGCAAGCTTTTGGAGAGCACAGACACATTTATAAATCTTTCCAATTTGTCCTAAGAAATTAGCACAACCTTGACACAAAAATTAACAAAATCATACCAAAAAAAAAAAAAAAAGCAACAATAGATTCCATTTTACTTAGTAATGGTTGTAAGAATCCTAAATAAAATATTAACATTTGAATCTGACAGTGTATTAGAAAACAGTATACCAAGTAGGATCTATTTCAGGATGTAAATTTGGTTCAATATTAAGATATCTATTTGTAGACAAAGAAGAAAACCCATGTGGGGGTTTTGTCAGTTTCCTAGACCTTTCTTTAACTCCCCAAGGCTTGATATGTTGCTATTCAACCCACAGCAGAAGAGAGGTTCAGCTTGCAAATTGGCATAGAAAAACCCCAAGATGAATGTTTTTTCCCTCGTGTCCTGGCACTAGAGCCTACCTTCTGCTATTGGGACCAATTCAAGGAAAGCAGAGATTTAGTTGCAGCTATCAGGGATAGTGTGAAGTTGCTGCACTCACCAGTGACTAGAACTCAAGAGTTCTGGCCCATATAAGAAGAATCTTTGATCAAATCGTTTGCCCTATCTGAGCCTTGTTCCATCAAACTCTAAAATAATGGAAGGGGCCAGGCACGGTGGCTAACGTCTGTAATGCCAGCACTTTGGGAGGCCGAGGCAGGTGGATCGTTTGAGGTTAGGAGTTCAAGACCAGCCTGACCAATATGATGAAACCTCGTCTCTACTAAAAATCCAAAAATTAGCCAGGCATGGTGGTGTGCCCCTGTAGTCCCAGCTACTCAGGAGGCTGAGACAGGAGAATCCCTTGAACCCAGGAGGCAGAGGCTGCAGTGAGCCAAGATTGTGCCACTGCACTCCAGCCTGGGAGAGCAACAGAGCAAGACTTCGTCTCAAAATAAATAAATAAATAAATAAATAAATAAATAAATAAATAAATAAATAAAATAATGGAAGGGACTGGATGATCTCCAATGTCATCACTTCTGATTCTATATTAAATGATGATCCATAAACAAGGCTCAAATCACTTTTGCAATTGCAGCAAAGTAAATGACAGTTTGTTGGTCCTCCTGCTGCTATGTAACAGTTGTCAAATTTGTAGGAAGGAAATATGAACATCTCAATTCATGGCTGGAAACAAATGAAATGTGTTCTTTGGAAAAGAAACATCTCTTCCCTAGTTTGCAAAACGTTGAGCTTATGTCAGTTTACCCTTCAAACGCAGAAAATCAATTTGTGTAGCTGTGCAGAGGGGATTTGCATTAATTTAGAGGAAATACTATCAATAGGAAGTGTCCCCTTTTGCCATATGTCCAGCAGGAGTAGAGCCAGAAAACATATGCTTGATGCAGCTTGGTACAGCCCCAGCCCTGGAGAATGGGGACACGATCTTCAGAGTTTTCCAATGAGAGATGAGATAAAGACAAACATCTTTAAATGCCATTTTGTGAATTGTTGAATATTCTGTGTCAACACAGTTAACACAGAATGTTCAACAAGGTAGAAATTTAACATATCTTTCTGGGAGAAAAACTGCTAATGAGCAGACCTTGGAAGATGCTGGGGAGAGGCCGCACATTTGTATGATCCCCTAGGACTCTTGAAAGTGGGAACTGATTGAAACTCCACCCACTTCTTCCCAAGAATGAAGTTGCAGAAATCTGCTTCAGTAGCCCAGTCTCCCCTAAGCAACGTCCAGAGGGAGGAAAGAGCAACGAAGCCCCTGGAATGAAATCATCTTGGGGATAAAAAGCATTAGACTTGGGGTGGGCCACTGCTGAGTTGGGCTGTCTTAAGATAGGAATGGTTCTGAATCCCTAATGCTGTGGATCCTAGGACAGGTTCCAATCCAGCCATCCTGGAGACCAGATAATGCCCCAGGAATGTGCCCTATATGAGAAAACAAATCTAAAAAGCTGCGACATTGGAACCCTTGACAAAGAGCTGAGGAAGACCAGGAAGCCCCCTTCCCACACCTTGAAGGACCACCCATGTAGAGTCACTGTGGCAGGGACTGGAATAGACTTCCTAATCACCTTCTCTTAGTGATGTGCCATCCTTTGTCCTTCAGGAGAGGAGACACGCCATCTGGAAGGCATGAATAAACTTGCTCTTTGGTCATAAATAAGCACCTTGGGGACTTCTTTCCTCATAAACATATGCAAAATAATCAATATTGGCGCTTGAGCTGTTCAATGAAAGTACTAACAGGAAATGTGTTTGTACCCCAAAGGGGCAAGGAGGAACTCCAATGGTGGCCAATACAATTCCCCCAGCTCTCAGAACAAGAAATGGTACCCCCAATATGGAGGAGTTTCAGGCGTAGGTCATTACGTGCTGGAGAGCATTGGGTGGCTTCATGGACTTGGCCTTGGTCTGGCTGCTGGACTGGAACCCAACTTGGGCCAAGTAAACAGTCTTGACAAACACCCATGGAGATTGTTTAATTTGGGTTTTCTATTTCATTTTGAGCCAATTTTGGCTATTTACATTTTTCTGGAAAACATCCATATCATTGAAGTTTTCCAATGTAATGGCAGAGTTTTCATAGTACTGCCTCATTATATTTTTGATCTCCTTTGTATAATATCTGTGGTTATATCCTGTTTCTCATTCCTAATGGTGTGTATTTGCCTCTTCTCTTTTTAACCAGATTAAACTTGCCAGAAGTTTGCCCAGGTTCAAACTATTTTAAAGAACTTGCTCTAGGGTTTATTTTTAACTGTGTTGATTTTGTGTTTTGTGAATTACTAATTTCCACTTTTAACTATACTAATCTCATCTTCTGGATTTTCTTGATGCTGTTTATGCAGCTTCCTAAGTTGATTCCTTGTTTCACTACATTTAATTCCCTTTGTTCCATGATGAGAGTTATGATTTTGCCCCCGAGTATAGTAAACAGCTGCCACTCACCTCACCCCATAAGCTTTAACAGGAAGTATTCTCATTATAGTGATTTTCTATAATTGCAGCTTAATTTTCTCATTAACTCAATAATTTTTTAATGTTATTTAAATCAAGAAGCTTGTTGGTTTGTTGTTTTGTTTACTCCTTTGTGGTCAGAAATGTAGTCTGCAGAATTTTTACTTTTTAAAATTTATGGATGTTTCCTTTGGAAATCAATTTCTGTAAATATTTCATGCACATCTGAAAACAATGTCTATTCCCTCCCAGTAATAAAAACATTTATTCAGCTAATTAATTACACTATTCAAATTTTGTATTGATATATCATCCTACTAGTGTTATCTTTAAATGTTCAATCACGTATCTGAACTTACACTTTTCTATCAATATTAAAATAATATTTATTGACATTACCCAATAATGTGAACAATGTACTGTACTTTCATTTACTTCTACCTTTTCCCACTAATTTTTATTGAAATAATATGGACTCATAGGTACAAATTATTATTATAAAGCTCTTACGATAGGTAACTTTTTTCAAAAATTGTTTTTAATGTTTTTGTTGTTTTATACCTATATAAACACAGTAGGTTATTGCCTTATTGGTTTTATTATTCTCTATATGCCTTTTCCTCCCTTCATTTATTCACTTTGATTCATCTCTTAGTGGTAGAGGTACCTCTTCAAGCAATTTTTTCTTGCTAGAAAGGTTTTTGCATATATGAGACAGGTATATACAATTCTTTAATGTCTGAATATGTCTTTCTGTTGCTGTCATAGCTGAATAGTACCACTTAATATAGAATGTATTATTTATAATCTTCCCCTTCAAAATCCTAAAGATGTTGCTCCTCATCCTCAGGTGTTCAGTGTTGTAGAGGAGAATCCTATGCTAGCCTGTTAACGTAATTTTCTTCCCCTATGTGGATAACCTATTTTTTCTGTCTCTTTATGTCTTTGTGGGATTTTTCTCATCCTTGCTCCTTCTACTCCTAGTCACTGCCAGCATTCCTTGGCCCCTGGCCACATCACTACAGTCTCTGCTTCTGTGAGTCACATTGCCTTCTCCTCTCCTATAGTCAAATCTCCCACTGCCTCTCTCTTATAAGGACACTTGTGATTACATCTAGGGCCCACCCAGATAACTCAGGATAATCCCCCCAATCCCAACACGCTTAACTTAATCACATCTGCACAGTCCTTTTTGCCATATAAAGTAACATTCACAAGTTCCAAGGATTATATGGTGGACATCTTGGGAGGCCATTATTCAACCTACCATAGTCCACCATTTGGCCCCCAAAGATTCATGCCTATGCTACATATATTCACCTCATTCCAACATTCCCCCAAAACCTCAACCCATTAAAGTCCAAAATCTCATAATCTAGATCATCTAAATTAGATGTGCATGAGACTCTGGGTATGATCCACCCTGGGACAAAATTCCTCTCCATCTGTGGACCTGGAAAACAAGTTATCTGCTCTGAAGACAGAATCATGGGACAAGCATAGGATGACAGTTATATGCATTCTCATTTCAAAAGAGAAAAAAAAAAACAGAAGGAGGAAAGGAGTCATAGTCCCAAGAAATCCCAAAATCCAACCAGAAAAACTCCATGGGTTTCCAAAGCCTGAATAATCCTCTATTTTTCAAGGCTCCACCCTTCCTGCCCACAGCTCTGCCCTCTTGACCACAGCTCTTCCCTCAGAGTCATCCTCCCTTTTTTCTTAAAGGGTAGCACATATTTTTAGCTGATTAGTTTCATCAGCATGTTCTCTACCTGTAGAATTTGGGGAGTCCAACAGCTTTCTTTTATTTCATCTTGTCTCTGTCCCTTTTAATCCAAGCTGGCAGTGTTTCTGCTGATATGACATTTGAAAAATTTTTGCAGATCTCCCATGTATGTCATGGTGATTTACTCCTTCAGACCAGAGAGTCTTCCAATATTTTTTTTCTGGATAATATTATCTCTATTTCTAACTTCTGCTGAGATGGCTGAGGGGATCTGCGAGTGACACATCTAATTTTTATACCATTAGCAAAAGATTGTCCAGTCCCACCTTTGGCTTTCTCTCCAGAGCATACTTTCCTAACAGTGAATATCCTAATTTTAGCATCTTTTGCAACCCAGATATGCAGAGAATCCTTGAGGGTAAGGACTAGGTCTGATATAACATTGAATATCCAAAACATAGTATGTTTCCTGTTCTGGCTTCCAGTGGAAGTTTGATATTTTGAATTTAAAAGTATGGGATAGATACAGAAAATTGATATTCATCTACCTAGGATCAGGTTACCCCAAAGCAGACTCTGAGGCAATGATTCATGTGCAAGGATTTATTTGGGAAGGGCTTCTAGGAGAAACTGACAAGGGACTGGAGGAAGTAGGGCTAGAAGGGAAAGAAGCCCAGCAAGGGTGCAATTTCAGATGAAGGACAAGTCTCAGCCTGATCCTGTGATGCTCTGTAGTGTAAATTACACAACAGAGTTTTTCCTCCCTCAAGACTAGTGAGCTAGACTTTCACATTCCTGCACGAGTTAGCCATTAGCTATGGGCCACCCCAGGGTGACATAACTCCTAATTCCCAGGCACTTCCAGCTTTCTACACACATGGGTGAAGCAGCTCTAGTAGTCTAAAGATAGTCTTCTATAGAGTTGTAAGTGTGACCTGCTATAAGAAAAAGAATAAAAAACATTCAGAGCCTGGGTGCTGTGCATACCAAATGGTAAAGGGAATCCAAGGAGATCTGAGCGAGACCAACAGCATCAGCATTATCATAACATGATACAGCAGAAGTGGTATGGTGGTTCATAGAATTATGAAGTAAAGACAGTGCATTCTCTTGGCAGAAATACCTTCTGTTCTTACTTTTATCTAAAATGGTGCTGGCTCATACTGCCTCCTTGCTCTGGGAGGTTTCTTAGAGGGTGGGGGTGTTTAAATATCAGAAGATAGCAAGTCTTAAATACAGTATTCCATTAATCCCATCCTCTCCACCGCCCTGCTGATTGTCGTGGTTTTAATTATCTGTTGACATACACTCATCACCTCCCCCTGACAGGCCTGTGAATTGTTCTGGTAGAGGAGTGAGGCCACCAAGTGCAGTCCCACAGAACGATGTGATTGGTGGGAGGTTATGACACTGAACATCTCCTCTGTCCTGAGCAAATGCCATCCACTTAACCCATTTTTCAGTTTGGGGAAGTGATCCTGACAGGTCACCTTTCATAATGGCTACACTTCTATTTATAGAACCAGCTGATGACTGCACGTGGTCAGCTCGGATTCTTCTTACCCCGAATGAATTCATAATGTCGCTGCAGTGTACTGTTTATGCCCACAGTGAGAAGTGGCGTGCTCTCTCAGTCCCTTCATCTTCCTATTTTCAGGGGCTGGTGGGCACCAGCCAGGCACTGGCTCTCACCTTCTGTCATTTACTGTGAGCCGGCCTAACAGGTGTGGACTTGGCCTGGCTCCAGGAAGGCAGTGCCCCTCAGCAGACTCAGACTCTGCCCTCAAGGATCTCATTGCTATGGACCGAATCTTGTTCCCTCCTCCTCCAAACTCATGAACCTCTAACCCTCAATGTGACTGTATCTGAAGACAGGGCTTTCAGGAGGTAATTAAAGTTACATGAGTGAAAGGGTGGGGTCCCAATAGAATCAAATTGGTGGCTTTACAAGAAGACTCACATACCTAGGAAAGGTCTTGTGGGCACACAATGAGAAGACAGCCATCTGCAGGCCAGGAAGAGAGCCCTTGGGAGCAGCCAACCCCACTGGACCCTGAGCTGGGAATTCCAGCCTCCAGATCTGTAAGGAAATAAATTTCTGCTGTTTAATCCACCCAGTCTGTGGCATTTTGCTATGGCAGCCTGAGCAGACTAAGAAACACATGTACAGAAATAAGGAAATACATCAGCATAGAAAGCAAAGCTGCTGATTCTGAAGTGTTCAGGCAAGGGATGGCCTTGAGCTGGTGCCTTTCATAGATCCTCCAAACAGATAACAAAGTTCCGCACATTACACAGCATCTACTGTCTCATCATTTCATTAAATACATGTCCAGGGGAACAAGGTGACACAGCAGAAGCAGAGTCAAGACGTGGGACAGAAAAGACAAGTCCCCCTCTTCCTACCCATGCCAAGTTCTCTGGCTCCGAGAGGGAAGAGAAAGCCACAAAAGGGAGAAACAGCTTCTGACTTACTGTGGTTCGAATAAAGCAGATTGAAGGTGGAAAGAGTCTTACTCACATTTTGGGGAAAACAGTTAATGGGAACCAATACTTACTAGTATTAATATTTAATTTAGTATCCATGCTTAATACCAAACTTCAGTGGACTGGCTAGAACAAGCCTGGCTATGCCTCATGCCCACCTTGCCCCCAGAGAATAAAGAAAAAACATTAAGGAGGCGGCAAACAGATGGATCTGGAGAGATTCAGAGGCCAGTGGAAGAAAAGCTCTGCCTGGCCAGGCCTGTGTTCCTATTACCAGATGATCGGGGGCAAAATTCCTCAAATGCAGCCAAAATGCTGAGAACATTATTTTCTTATCTGCATTGAGCATGTTTCTAATCTTCTATAACTTTTTAAAATTGAGTTTAAGTTTGATTTAGATTATAGTTACATGTATGCTTTAAACGTACAAATAAGGTGTCATATTTTTGAAATGAAAAATTGCCCTGATTGGCATTTTAATAAATTACCAAAGATACATGTGAGTCTAAATTAGGCTTACCCAATGCATAGTTGTAAAAGAGAGGATGGGATGAGATTAGTCAAATATATGCACCTTCCCTGAGTACCTCACTCCCAGCCCTGGGGTAGTACACATATTTGTACATAAATCCTGTATTTGTGCACCCTTTGAATTGTGATTGCTTTGCTGCTAGTTTTTTCCTAAAATCCCGATTCAGATGCTTGTTTCCAGGTCTATGTTTGGATTCTTCATTGTGTCCTGTGGCTTTCTCACAGCATTTGGCAGGACTCTTTTCCACTTGGATCTGCTACAACCCAACCTTACACCTTTACGCTTAACAAGTACACTGGGTCAGCCCAGCGGCCACTTTCCTTGAGGGTCACTCATTTGCCCAGGTCAGAGTCCCTGACTCTGAAGCAAATCCACCTCCAGCTGCTGCAAGAACATGGCAGATGGAGCACTTGGCTCATACAGGCTCAGTGTTGAAGGACGATGCAGTTATGCTGGGGCCCACTGAGCTGGCCACCGGGAAGGCCAGCAGCTCAGCTCCCAGGGAACTGCAGCTGAGTTCAGTGTTGCCTTCTCTCCTGGATGTGTGTCCTTGCTTCGAAGCAGAGCTGGATAGGACTTATGCCTGCCTGGTAATTAAGGTGAATGAGCACATTCCATCTGCAAGGCAGAAAAGCAAATCTGGTTTTTGAGTCCACATTCTTGGCATTCACCCCAACCAGAAGGATCCAGGAGACAGTAATAATCCTCCCCTGGGATATGTCGCCAGGTTGTAGGACCCAATCCCGGTTCCAGACAAGACAGTGGAGGGTCACATGGTGATCCCTGTGAGATCTGACCCCTGCAATCCGTATCTAGTTATCTGATATTAACTTGGCAGAGCCTGAGATTTCAAAATCAGGGTTTGAGAGGCTAGGCTGAGTCCTACTATGAAACATTGGAGCAGGAATCCCTTACACATTCATCTTTCTTTAACACCCACTAAATGACTATGTGGAATCCATGCCGCAGGGCCCAGGGCACAGGCATGGGGTCAGAAACACGGGTTTCTCCAAATTCTGCTGTGCTATTGACTCTGAGCAAAAGTCTTCCTCCCCCTACACTTCAGTCTCTTCATCTATGAAACAGAGGGAGGTGGGTTAGAGCCGTATTTTCAAAGTATGGTAAGGAATTCTAGAGGTTTTGTGAATGCCCAAAGTGGAAAGTGCACACCACTCATGATAGTGATACTGCTGAAAGTGTGAGGAATAGTTCTATAGGTTAGGAGTTACAATGTAAGGATTTATTTTTTAAAAAAAAGACAATGCAAAAACGATAACAACCACAAATTCTGCATCATGGAAATGTAAGCACTTGTTACAGCATTGTTCGTACTTTTCTAGGTCTTTAATTTCTCAAACAAAAAAAAGCAATTAAAGCAGGAGCAGGTCTTGACCTAGCAGTCAGTAGACAGCACTGACCTCCCACCCCCTCACCCAGCACGTGCAGATTTTACATTAAAAATTTAGTTTCTAGGCCGGGCTCGGTGGCTGAAGCCTGTAATCCCAGCACTTTGGGAGGCCGAGAGGGGCGGATCACGAGGTCAGGAGATCGAGACATCCTGGCTAACCCAGTGAAACCCCATCTCTACTAAAAAATACAAAAAAAAAAAAACTAGCCAGGCGAGGTGGCAGGAGCCTGTAGTCACAGCTACTCGGGAGGCTGAGGCAGGAGAATGGCGTAAACCCGGGAGGCGGAGCTTGCAGTGAGCCGAGATCCGGCCACTGCACTCCAGCCTGGGTGACAAAGTGAGACTCTGTCTCAAAAAAAAAAAAAAAAATTAGTTTCTTATTTAACATAAATATCGTATTTGCGATATTGTTTATCAACTTACTTTTTCACTTAACAGAATTTCTAGCCCTCTATTGTGTGTATGTGCATATATATGTGTGCACACGTGTGTTTCCAATGAACTAAGAGTACTCCATGATGCAGATATACCATGACTGTTTTAACCATTCCATTACTGACAGAAGTTCATTTTGTTCCCAGTTTTTCACTGTTACAATACTGCAGTGAACATATTTCAAAATCCCAGGGCAAAGGAACAGCAGACCTGTAACCAGACACCTATTTCTTCATCCTCAGGCCTGGCCTCATAGTTATGAGTGGCTATTAGTGAATGGCCAATGTTCTTAAGTTTCACACACTTGCATTCCACTGCACGGAATCAAAAACCAGTTCCCAGATAATCCTGAATAATTTCCCCCAGGCAGTTTTCAGCTATCTCAAGGCACTAAGGAGAAAAACTAGACTCTAAGATATGCCAAGAAAGGAACAGCCCAAGTAAACATCCCAGGATCTCAACTTGGTACCCTAGAGTGCAACACCCTAGTAATATTGTCAAACTAAAGATAGACACAGCCTTGTTTGCAATAAGTGAACCCCACCTTGAGTGGGCTTAGCCCCTTATTGAATGGAGGTGATGTGCTTGCACAATAGTTGCTTATCAGAGAAAATGGTGAATCCTCTCTGCAGAAAAATAACATCACCCTGAGCTGCTACAACGTTTTACATCAGTGCTCAGTAACTCACTGAAATGTTTATCAGGTATATCAAGAAACTGAACCAAAAGAAAAAAAAACAGTAGAAGCAAACCCACAGATGACCTGGATATTGGAGTTATCAAATAAGGACTTCAGAAAAATTGTATCAGTGACAAGGTGGAAAATGGCACTGGAGAGCTGGAAATTGCTTTAAAGCATCAAATGGTAATTCTAAAACTGAAAAGTATGGCTGAAGGGAAATTTGAATAGGTAGATTTAACAGCTGATGGGACATAGTTAAAGACAAGATTAATGAACTTGAAGTTAGTTCATAGAAAATATTCAGACTACGGCATAAAAAAAAAAACAGGAAGAAAGCATAACAAATAAAATTGTGACACAGTGAAAAGGTCTAAGTGTACCTGGAGCATCACAAAGGGAAGAGAGAGAAAATGGAACAAATGAATATTTAAAGGGGAAACAGCCTAAAATTTTCAGAAGCTGACCTCAAGTAACATTCAAGAAGTAGTACAAACACTAAGAAAATACAGAGAAAAACACACATAGGCACATTCACAGCAAAACTGCTGAAAACCAAAGACAAGGAGAAAATCTTTAAAGCAGGCTGAGAAAAATGTACATTCCCTTCAAAGAAGACAAGACCTTGGGGAGTATTATTCACATGACCTCTTCCTGAAGGACATGCTAGACAACAATCTACAGCCAAACAAGAGATGATAGAAAAACTTCAGCCAAAGTGAGAGGTGACAACATGCTAGCAGCCCTTGCTCTCGGCACCTCCTCCACCTCACCGTCCACTCTGGCGGCGCCTGAGGAGCCCTTCAGCCCGCCAGGGCACTGTGGGAGCCCCTCTCAGGGCTGGCCGAGGCAGGAGCTGGCTCCCTCTGCTTGCGGGGAGGTGTGAAGGGAGAGGCACCGGCGTGAACTGGGGCTGCATGCGGCCCTCGCTAGCCAGTGCGAGTTCTGGGTGGGCGTGGGCTCAGCAGGCCCCACACTTGGAGGGGCAGGCCGGGGGCCCCGGGCAGTAAGGGGCTTAGCACCTGGGCCAGAAGCTGCAGAGGGTCTGCTAGGTCCACCAGCTGTGCTGGCCCGGCGGCGTTGTGCTGGAATTCTTGCCGGTCCTCAGCTGCCTCCCCACAGGGCAGGGATGGGGACCTGCAGCCCACCATGCCTGAGCCTAGCTCCACTGTGCCGTGGGCTCCCGCGTGGCCTGAGCCTCCCCGATGAGCTCCGCCCCCTGCGCCACAGCACCCGGTCCCATGACCCGCTCAAGGGCTGAAAAGTGCAGGTGCACGTGCGGGACTGGCGGGCAGCTCTGCCTGCAGCGCTGGTGCGGGATCCACAAGGTGAAGCCAGCTGAGCTCCTAAGTCTAGTGGGGACTTGGAGAACCTTTATGTCTAGCTAAGGGATTGTAAATACACCAATCAGCACCCTGTGTCTAGCTCAGGGTTTGTAAATACACCAATCACTACTCTGTATCTAGCTAACCTAGTCGGGACTTGGAAAACTTTTCTGGCTAGAGCTCTATGTCTAGCTACAGGATTGTAAATGCACCAATCAGCACTCTGTGTCTAGCTCAGGGTTTGTAAATACACCAATCACTACTCTGTATCTAGCTAACCTAGTGGGGACCTGGAGAACTTTACTGTCTAGCACTCTGTGTCTAGCTAAAGGATTGTAAAGGCACCAATCAGCACTCTGTCAAAATGGACCAATCAGCTCTCTGTAAAATGGACCAATCAGCAGGATGTGGGTGGGGCCAGATAAAAGAATAAAAGCAGGCTGCCGGAGCTAGCCAGGGGCAAGCGGCTGGCGTCGTTTATGGTGTGTTGTTTTTTTTCCTATTCGCAATAGCTCTTCCTGCTGTTCGGTGTTTGGGTCTATGCCACCTCTATGGGGTGTAACACTCACAGCAAAGGTTTGCAGCTTCACTCTTGAGGCCAGTAAGACCATGATCCCACCAGGAGGACCCGACAACTCCAGAAACGCAGCACTTACATGCAAAGGTCTGCAGCTTCACTCCTGAAGTCAGCAAGACCACAACCCTACCAGAAGGAACAAACCCCAAACACGTCTGAACATGAGAAGGAACAAACTCCAGACCCGCCATCTGTAAGAACTGTAAGACTCACTGCTAGGGTCCGCGGCTTCATTGTTGAAGTTAGTGAGACCAAGAACCCACCAATCACAGACACAATGACTGGTGGGAAGCCTTAAATAGATGTCACTGTAAAACAGAATGAAAACTAAAGTAGACTTAAGGGCAAAAACAACATATAAATGTTACATACCCTAACCATGTAGAAATAATGGAAGTAACTGTCAATGGAAAGAGAATGGGAAAAGGAGGTGATAATTAGAATAAACTCCCTAATTTCCTAATACCTTACAGCTGGGAATAAAAATGCATACATTTAAAGTTGACAATTCAAATTACAGAAACTGATGCACATGTAAAAGAACAAAGGTAAACAATTAGCTAATACTAGTGACTAAAATTAGGTAGTGAAAGAAAATAAGAAATAGGAGTAGGAATCAGGGATAAAGGAAAAACGGTAATAAAACAAAAATTAATAAAGTGAGTATATTTATCTCAACTCTGCTTCCAAGGCCAAAAAGGAGAGATACCAAAAACCCAATAGAAAAATAGGTAAAAGATATTAACAGAGAATTCACAAAAAGAGGAAGGACAAATGGATGTTAAACACATGCAAAGATGCTTAACTTAATTACTCTGAGAGCTACAGGGTGTATACATTTGTAAAATCTGAAAAATGATGCATTTAATATGTGTACATTTCACTACATGTAAAATTTACCTTTTAAGAAATCCATAAACACTGAATTCTAGTTAATGATACACATGCTGAAGTGCTTTGAAGTGAAGTGTGTTAATGCTTGCATCTTTGAAATGCATTCAAAAAGTAAAAAGGATGGATAGGTGGGTAAATAGGACAAAATTTTTAAAATGCGGCAAAACATAGAATCTAGGTGGTGGATATGTATTTGTTTACTCTATAATTCTTTCAACTTCTCCGTATGTTTGAAAATGTTTGTTATAGGATGTTATAACAGCTTTCAAATTTTCTTTCAAATTGGCAAAAATAAAAGATAACGTTGTTTTCAAGATTCTGCTACTGAAACACCAGGGGTTTGGTCTGGGTCCTGTTGCTCACCGTACAGAAAGCCAGTAACTGAAACAACGAGTATTTCCAGGGCAGAAGGCTTTTTATTCTCATGATGTCAACTGGGAGAATGGGAAATAAGTCTCAAATCCATCTCCTCAACTGACTAAAATTGGGGGTTTATAGACTGAGGAAAGAATGTGGAAAAAGAGTTGGACTAGGAAGGTAAGGAAGAGTAAGGAAGATGAACGAGGGGTCTGGTGTCTCATTGTCTAGATGCCGGGATCTGGTGCCATTTCAGTCCCTTGCCTGACAGTTTCCTAAGGAAAAAACTCAGATGAGAAAAGTGTAAGTTTAAAATTTTAAGACTCGGAAGGTCAATTTCTATGTTTATTCAAAAAACCCATAAATATCAGTTCTATGGGACAATTGGGCTGGTTTCAGCTGTAGGACAACCGTCTCTCACAACCGTTGCCAATGGAAGCTTACATAGGTACAACCTCCGAGAATAATAATATCGATCAGAATTAAAATGACTTTATCCTTAGACACAGCAGTTTCGCCTGAAGGAATTTAATTACAGACATACTCAGACATGTGCAAAATGCATAGCTGCAAGGACATTTGCTCCATCAATATGTGAAAAACAAAAGATTGGAAATCCTGTCTGATAGAAGACTATGGTTGAATTTACTATGGGATATCCATACAACAAAATACAATACAGCCATTAAAAAGAAAGAGGTAACCTTCTATATGTTGACGTTAAATAATTTCCAAAATATGTTAAACTTTAAAAGTAAGATGTGGAACAGTTTATATAACAGGCTTTCATTTGTTTGAAAAACAAATAAACATACATATTTTCTTTTATAAGAATAAAATATCTCCAGATTAGAAGGATGTATAAAGACCTGATAACAATAGTTGCCTATCTGGAGATGAGCTAGATGGCTGGGGATAGGGGTAGTGAAAACACTGATTTTACTGTTTTCTTTTTGTGCTTTTTGAGTTTTGAATAGTGTACAACAATTAATTATGCAAAATGTTCAATTTAATCCTCAAAAAGTTAAAAACATAGTTACCATGTGATCCAGCAATGCCACTTCTGCTTATATACCCCAAAGCATTGAAAGTAGAGTCTCAAAGAGAGATTTGTACACCCATATTCATAACAACACTATTTACACAGCCAAAAGGTGAAAACATCCCGAGTGTCCATTGATGAAAAAATGGATAAACAAAATGTGGTATAAACATATATACAATGGAATATTATTCAGACCTTTAAAAAAAGGAAATTCTGACATGCTACAATATGAATGAAGCTGGAGGACATTATGCACAATGAAATAAGCCAGTCACAAAAAGATAAATACGTACAATTCCACTTACATGAAGTAGGTAGAGCAGTCAAATTCATATAGACATAAAGTAGAATGGTGGCTGCCCGGGGCTAGGGGAAGGGAAATGGGGAGTTATGGTCTAATGAGTGCACAGTTTGTTTTGCAAAATGAAGAGTTCTGGAGATGGATGGCAGCAATGGCTGCACCACAGTGTGAATGTACTTAATGCCACTGAACAGTACACAAAAATGCCGCTGCACACTTAAAAATGGTCAAGACGGTAGATTTTATGTTATGTGTATGTGGCCACACTTTTTAAAGTTTATGTGTGTGTGTGTGTATAAACTTTTTTTTTTTTTTTTTGGAGACACAGTCTTGCTCTGTCGCCCAGGCTAGAGTGCAGCGGTGCAACCTCCGCCTCCAGGGTCGAGCGATTCTCTTGCCTCAGCCTCCTGAGTAGCTGGGATTACAGGCGTGCACCACCATGCCTGGCTAAATTTTTTTGTACTTTTTGTAGAGACAGGATTTTGTCATGCTGGTCTCAAACTCCTGGGCTCAAGCAATTCTCCCACCTCAGCCTTCCAAAGTGCTGGGATTACAGGCGTGAAAGTTGTTATATTTTAAAAAGAGAGAAGAAATCAGCATTAAGCAACAGTGTGTGGCAGATCCCACCCCCATGCCAGGAAGGAGCTACCCAGGGGAGTCCACATTATATCTAGGGCTGGGCATCTCAGGAAATAACTAGTCTTCTTTGTCCGTTTCTCTTACAGTTACACTCCAGCGCCCCCACCAGCCAGCACAGCGCCTGCTCTCAGTGAACAGCCACTGCTCTCCGTGGGCGACCCCCATGATGCCTGACCACTCCCTGTGCCTCCTGGAACAGCCAGGGTCCTTCTGAAGTGGTGACCACTCCAGTCAGCAGGTCAGTGTCCCGCAAGAGTGGTGAGGGCTGAGACAAGGTCTAAGAGAGGGGAAGTCGTGGTTGACTGTGGTTACAGCTATTCCCCAGCCAGCGGGCTCTAAGCTTGCACAGACAGGTATCTTCCTAAAGTTCCAGAGTGGGTGGGGAAGATGGAGCCCCACTAGAGGAGGCAGAGACGTGTAGGGACCTAGGGTGTGGGATGAGGGACCTTGGATACGTCATTTTCCTGCTCAGTGCCTCAGTTTCCAAATTTATAAAATGGGCCTATTGATGCCTGGGTAACTTGCTTCCAGGTGTGTCACGAGCTTTAAATAACAAACAGAACACGAAGCACAGCGTACAGCCCAAGCACTCCCCAAGTTCAGGGATAAGGATGGGGATGAATGCTATGTGTGGGGAGAGGGAGCAGCAGCCAGCCCTCCTCCTAAAGCTGTCCATGGCAGCTGAACTTGGGGAGCTGCCTGCCCCCTCCAAGCCAGCTCCTCAAGCTGCCAGTTCACCCAAAGTGTGTACTGACCATCCACTGGAGCCAGGGACTGTGCATTTGGTTGTCACGCCCCTGTGAAGCAGGTATGGCCACCTGTCCTCAGCATGGAGGAAATTAGGACCCAGAGAAGTTGGCAAATCATCCCAAGATGAATGAGTGATGTGTCAGTGTAGGGACTACTGCTGGAGTCCTAACAATAATTGAGAGCTGTCCAGACCTGCACTGCAAGGCGGTGGCAGAGCTGGGACTCTTCCATGTGACTGCCAAAACCGTTCTTCCCATCACACAGTTTTCAGGCCTTGTGCTGGCCTCAGCAGGAGTCTCTAGAGAGTCCCTGTGAGGACCTGCAGCAGGGAAGGGGATATAGACCCTCCAGGCCTCTCACTCTCTTCCACGACAGCAGTCCCTCGTCGGTCTGTTCCTCTGTGGTTTTCCACAATAGGTTTCACTTGAAATCTAGGTTCTTATGCTTTAAAAAACATAATAGACCAGACACAGTGGCTCACGCCTGTAATCCCAATGCTTTGGGAGTCCGAGGCAAGAGGATTGCTTGAGCCGGGAGTTGGAGGCTGCAGTGCGCCATGATTGTGCCACTGCACCGCACTCCAGCCTGAGCGACAGAGTGAGACCCTGTCTCTAAAATATATGCATATATATCATAATTACTTAATTTTTGAAATGCTTTCAGATTACCCTCAGATAGTAGTTTGTCTAAATGGAAAGCATTATCCTAACTGCCTTTCTAAAGGGTTTCATGGAGTGGAGGCAGCTGCAGGGCCTCTATCCCCTCCCAGCCCCCAGTCCCACCCTAGTCCCACACCTGCTGGACAGATGTCACCTCCCCTGCCCCAGCCTGGGGAGGCACTGGCTGCACCCTGCTAGAGCCTCTGGTTACCTACAAGGTTTCGGGCTGGGACCATGTGGGACCATGTGTACCCATCCCCTTCTACTCTCCTGCAGGGTGGTCTGAGCAGCAAGCTCTCCATGCAGGGGTAGCAGATAAGAGGGAGCAGAGGTTGGTGCCCTGCAATCACCCCAGGCACATGACCACACCCCTCCTTCCCCACTGCTGTGGCTGTCTCTGCAGGGGTGGAAAATGGTACCAGTCAAACCCGAGGCAGAGGAGGAGCAGCCCTCAGTCGCTGCCACAAGATGGAGGAGCCCACGCCCGAGCCCGTCTATGTCGATGTGGACAAAGGGCTGACCTTGGCCTGCTTCGTCTTCCTCTGCCTCTTCCTTGTTGTGATGATCATCCGCTGTGCCAAGGTCATCATGGACCCTTACAGCGCCATCCCCACATCCACCTGGGAGGAGCAGCACCTGGACGACTGAGGCACAGCGGCGGTGGAGACTGGACCTGGCAATCTGCGGGTGGCTGTGCCCCAGGATGCACCCATGTGTCCCCTGTCAGCCTGCCATCCCACAGAGGCAAGGAATGAATCTGGTCACCCAGGGAAGGAGAAAGTGCAACTTAGCCCTGTCAGCCCTCCCTCGAGCGCCAGCGTGGAATGCCCGGGTGCCATGGGTGTCACAACCCTGGAGCAGCCAGGGGAAAAGAGCCCTGGACCAGGACCCAGGAGGCAGGGGTTCCAGTGTGGGGAGTCACTGTGAGATGATGGGGTAGTCACCTTCCCAGGCTCCTGGGCACCTTTTGGAATTGGATCCAGCAACAGACACCCCCCAGCCATCACACAACAGTGGTCTTGTCTTGAGGAGACTCTCTATCCTTAAAATACAAAGTAGCACATGGAGGCTTCCAACCAAGAGGTCCCACCTGAACCCCAGCCCCCTCCCCATGGACCAGCAATGGTGTGGCAGTGAGAGGGGAAAGCAGGTTGAGGGAGTCTCACCTGAAAATTCACGAAAGGCACAGGATATGGGCTGCTTCCAAGCAGTATTTTTTTAAACTAAATATAGAGGGATATATTTTTCCTGTTATAAATAAAATGTACATTTTAGAAACTTGGGAAAATGCAGATAAATAGAAAGAAAGGGAGGGAAATAACACTTAATAATCCCACCTCCCAGAAACCACCATTTTGATATATTTTCTTCCAGCCTTTTTACTTGTATTTTTTAGTCAAATTCATACTCCATGCATGATGGTGTATCACTTCATATGGTAGCATGAGTATTCCCCACGACATCAAACATTCTTCTTAGCTGCCAGTTTTAGTGAGACTGAAGAGTCACTTCAGTCACTACCCAACCATCAGTTGGGTAGGTCATAGTTAAAAAATCATCTCCTTTGGTTGTACTTTTAATTTTTTTCGCTAATTTTTCCTCACACAAAATTACTTCACCCAGTAACCTTTCTGAGGGTGCACAGTCCATGAGATAAATATTGAATGGGGAGATCTGGGTTCTAGTCCCACATTTATCAGTCAAGTTACAATGTGACCTTGAGCAAGTCATTTCACCTCCCAGTGCCTCAGTTTCCTCATTGTAAGATAGGAAAAGCCTTGTCATTTTAGAATGTTTATTTTTTGCATATACCTCATGTGAACAAAAAGACAGAAAGGGGAGTCAATGTGCTATAAATTTGCTATAGTCGGAGTTGGGGGGCAAGGAAGAAGTTATTGATGATGACTCTTCTCGGGCCCTCCCTCTTCCCACCTCCTTCTGCCCTCGACCCCACTCCTACTCCATCACCTGCATCCATGACCTTGCAGCAAAATTATTAGAGCAGAGCCTACAAAACTGGTCCCAGGTCCCAATTCCTCTACTTCCTTGTTTTAGCACCCCAAATAACTCAGCCTCTCTGAGCCCCAATTTCCTCATCTGTAAAGTGAGGGAATAACATCTACCTCACAAGGTGAGGATGCAATGAGAGAACATGGACAAACATGAATGTTCTTGAGTTCACTACCCCAGGAGAAGCCAGGGGTCTGAGCTGGGAGGAGTGCCCCCTGCCCCTACAGAGCCTGGAACCCTCAGCTTTCCTCAACTTCTGAGGGCTACTTCCTACAGGCCAAATCTCCCAGCCAGAACCACTTGGTCAGAGGAATAGTCACAGCAGCCTTCCCTAGCACCTAACCTCAAGGGATGTGGTGTCTTCCAATTTACGTAATTGCCAGTGTCATCAGTTTTCCCGTAACATGATATGAAGTTAAACAAGAGCACCTGAGCTCCCCTTCCTCTGAGTGCATTTATTCTGTCCCTCCAAGGTGTGGCCTTCCATCCCCATCCAAGAGACCTGCAGGTGTGAAGAAGCTCAAGACTTCTCATTGTCTGCCTCCCAGCCATTAGTCCCCACCACAGCCCAGGCCACCTGGAAAATGGGTTTCCAAAGCACTATCACTACTAGGTGACCCCTGAATGCGGACAAGGCCACAGCTGTTCAGGCAGCATTTCAGGGGATATCCAGTTGTTACCCCTCTCCTACCCACCCTTATCCCCACTATTGTGGGATGCACAAAGGGACAGCTGGCAATGGCAGTGAACCAAGATGCAGGGAAGGCCCTGTATAGTGAGGAGGATCTAAAGCAAGACTCATGTGCGTTGCCTCAGGTTTAGCAGCAGCAGCCCTCACTCTGAAGCCCACCTTGAGATGCCAGGCACTTCTGTTAAAAATCTCATCAGCATGCATTTACAATGTAAACTAGAACCAACTCCCAGTCAGCTAATAACAGAGCCCAGGAACAAGAAAAGGTCTTCCAGACCGCCCCTGGACACACTTTAGAACCCTCAGGGTGAAAAAGAGGGTGCTCCAGGGCAGTGCAACTTAACCTGTGGTTGAAGGGCAAACAGCCTCTGCAATACTTGAGGAGCTTGTTAGAAACCCAAATTCATTGCATTGGGAGTTATACCTGATGTAAATGACAAGTTGATGGGTGCTGAAGAGTTGATGGGTGCAGCACACCAACATGGCACAAGTATACATATGTAACAAACCTGCACGTTATGCACATGTACCCTAGAACTTAAAGTATAATAAAAAAAAAATTACAAAAGAAAAAAAAGAAAAGAAACCCAAATTCACAGCCCCCTCCAGACCAACGTACAGAATGTACATTAGCAAGATTCCCTAGGTGGTTTATATGCACCTTAAAGTTTAAGAAGCAGTGCCTGAGAATCCCTTGGTCCTAATTAATTCTTTTCCATACTCAGATTGGCTAATGGGTTTCACCTTATCTCTTGACTCTTGTTTGATGGCAACAGGAAATAGTAACATTTCAAGAAGGGTGGAAAATATAAAAAGCACTCCCAACCCAAGCCTCCAAAAAACAGCAATTTTAATTTTGTGTCCATATATTGCCTTCTAATCATTGTCCTCATGCAAGATTTTTTTTCATAAAGATCTGCTATATAATTTTATATCATACTGTTTCTCTTAGTATTGAATCATAAGTATACTTTCATGTTGCTACTACATTCTTCACACTTGTCATTTTAATGGCCATAAAACATGACATCTAGTGCACATACATAATTATGTAGCTTCCTATTATTAAATACTTGGATTTCTCCCATTTTCCCTATTATACATGTTCCAAGCAAAAAAGAAAGATTAAAATACATATGATGAAGGCAGGGTGCTTGCTTAGGGCAGGGGAGAATAAATATTTACTATACACTCCCTCCATCTAAGAGACACATGGAGCACAGTGCGGAGGGAGACATATCTAAGAACTGGATCATATTAAGGAGAAAAAAGCAACTGGAATCTCAGGCTTCAATTGTTGCATTATGCTGCTGAAGCACAGAGGAGATGGTCCTTTGTGACCAGAGCATCTCAACTCGTTTCTGGCAAGCTGAGATGAACTTTGGGGTTGTGGATAGAAAGATAAACTGATCAGCAAAAGGAATGAACAGAAGTCTTCAAGGCTAGAAGTTGGCAGAGAAGAAATGAAAAGTATTAAAAGAATGGGAGGCCTGTGAAGTTGGCCACAACCCAGGACTTAAGGAGAACACAGGCTGGAGAGGAACTCTCCAAAGCAGAGAATGGGTGATGGGTTTTCCAGGCAATGGTGCCTAGAGGCCAGTTTTAAGTTGTTGCTTATACTGAGCTCAGCTACACTCCCTTCGTGTCACCCCAAGCCCTCTCTAAAGTCTGATAAACGATCCACTCTGCAGCAGTGGTCTTTGGGACAATGAAGACACCTCGGTGGTGGGTCATGTAAGGAAATACGATCTGGAAGGGGCCAGCAGTCCCACAGACAAGTGGGGTAGCAGAAATATCCAGAACCAAGAGTTCAGAGTGATGATCACTAGAAGAAACATGGCCCCTAAGGATGCTCAGAGAGTTGGATACTTATAATAGGACCCTAGCTTTACCATCCTGGCATATCATTCCCATCATAGATATTTCATTTTTTTCTAATTAGTTGCTCAAATGTCTACATGTTCTTATTGAGTTGAAAACCAGTGTCTCCCTGTCTCATTAAATTTCCAGAAGAACTTCAGAGGCTAAATCAATCCAAAAGGGGCTGGTCCTGCTTCCAAACACCAAGTGAAGAGAACTGCAAAGCTTGGTGTGTGCACTAGTGTGGTTTCATACCACTAGGTCTTGTTGTTGAGGACTGGGTCTGCCATGCATGATCAATGACCACCCGCAATGCCCTGTGGCCCAGCCTGTGGAGAGGTGCTCACACAGAGTTATCTGGGTCCACATCCACGTTCCCAGCTATTCTGTCCAATCATAGCACAAAGACAGGTTGCCTGTGTCCAGAGGGACACACAGCCTCAGCCACACCAGCCCTTATGAACTTGATGGTCATCAGCAAAGACTCTCTCCCTTTAGGAGGGTTCTCCTTGGGAGCTTTCAGTGTCTTGGCAGGAAAGAGATGGCACGCACGAAGCACTGACTGAAGATAGTTTAATGAAAGAATATTTGCAGAGTTTGGGCAAGGGTATGGAAAGCAACAGGGAAGAGTAAAACACCCAGGGATGGCCGGGCAAGGAAGCTCATGTCTGTAATCCCAGCACTTTGGGAGGCCAAGGCAGGCGGACTGCTTGAGCCCAGGAGTTTGAAACCAGCCTGGCCAACATAAGCAAGAACCTGTTTATCTACAAAAAATAAAATGTTTTTTAAAAAATTAGCTGGGTGTGGTGTTGCACACCTATAGTCCCAGCTACTCAGGAGTCTGAGGTGGGAGGATCACTCGAGTCCAGAAGTTTGAGGTTACAGTGAGCTAGGATCACACTACTGCACTCCAGCCTGTGTGATAGAGAGAGACACTGTCTCTAAAAATAAAAAACTAAAACAAACTACCCAGGGACAGGCAGGCCACAAACTATTACCATCTCAGCCTAGAGAGACAAGGAGGAGGATCTAGAACCCAGGGAGAGCTACAGCCATGGAGAAGGAGTCACCTGATGGAAGCCCTGGCCACAGCTAGAAGATCAAAACTCCTGCACCCACTGCAGCTCAGTAGGAAGAGAACCAGGGGAATAAATACCTTGACCTCTTGCCTCCTGCCCTCCAATCTCCTGTCTGGGTCTTCCATTGGCCAAAAACAACAGAAGCTAAAGGTCAGGGGACCCTAAGTGATACGGTCCACATAGGCAGCAAACTGAAGCAAAAGAAGAAAACCCAGCACAATTCATCCTATTACCACTTAGCAGCCATTCACAAACTTTGCTTAGATGGGAGGAAAATATTTTGTCCCCAGCACAGGGGAAACATAAAATCTCATCAGTCACCATATTGTGTGGGGGTGATAGCAATTTAGTCCCATTCCCACCTGCAACTTAAATCATAATGTAGCCACTCCTGGGTAAGTGGAACACTTCCTGTAAAGCACAACTGCTAGTGCCCCCTTCTGTGACTGATCATGGGGCCCAAAGTGGTAACTGTAGTCTTGTTCTCCCACCACCCATTCCATAGCCCCTCTACTTTCTGGCAGTCCCTTAGCTGTTGGATAATTTTATCTGGTGGAATGACCCAAATCTTCATCCACAGAGGATTCAGATTCTTGGTGCCCTGTCTTCATTGAGTTGCCACAGTATCCACAGATTCCTAAAGAACATGAAAAGGCCTTGAAGATCTCACCTGGAAGCACTGTAAAATTCTCAAAAAGAATAACAGGTGCTCTAGGGCAACACCACTCAAACTATGGTCCAAGGATGGACAGCATTGGCATCTCTGGGGAGCCTGTTAGAAATCTAATTTCATGCCCCCACCTCAGGCTTACAGAATGAGGACAAGGGATACAGGGAGTATCAAGTGCCCTAGCGAATCCCAGGGTTCCAAAGCTAGTACTCCTTGCCCCTATTGTGTAGCAGAAACCCTACTTTCCCTTGGATATTGGGGTGAACCATCCTGACAGTGCAGTGATCTCTTTCTCTGCCAATGTTTCAACATAAGGAGCCCCAGATGGCACAAGATCATCTTCCAATTTAACAGACCCATAACTATATTCCCTGGTGGAAGCAGTTCCTCTTGGTCACTAGAGATTTCCAAACCCACAAAACCTAAGGTTTCTTGTTTAAAGGCCATGTTTGTGGGATATACTGAGATGAATATGCTGTGGTTTGAATGTGTCCCCCAAAGTTCATATGTTGGAAACTTGATTCCCAATGCAACAGTGTTGAGAGGTGGGACCCAATGAGAGGTGATTAGGCCATGAGGGTGGAATGAATGGATTAATGCTGTTATCTCGAGAGTGGGCTTGTTTTGAAAGGGGGTGTTTCGTCCCCTTTTCTCTCTTGCCCATGTGATTCATTCCACCATGTTTATGATGCAACAAGAAGGTCCTCACCAAATGCTGGTTCCTTGATCTTGGATTTTGCAGCCTCCATAATTGTGAGCCAAATAAATTTCTATTCATTATAAATTACCCAGTTTGTGTTATTCTGTTTTAGCAGCACAAAATGAACAGAATGAACCACCACAAATGGCGGGGAGGGACAGGGATGGCAAATCCATATCCGGAATAAGTGTCTATTCCTACTGCCCTCCATGATGAAAGGGACTCAGTTTAATTAACCTTCTACCAAGTAAGTGTTTGCTCTATCTCCCACCACCCATCCCTGGGAATGGTGCCATATCAGGGGCTTGGCATTGGTCTCATTCATTGGAAGGCTACATATCCAGAAGTTATGGAAACCAATGGACCTTAGCAAGGGAAAGCCCATAGTGTTGATAGCCTCTGTCCCTTCCACTACAGTCACTTTGTTCATGATGTCATTGAGCAAACACCAGAGTAGACAGAGGAAGAGGCTGACACCCCCAAGTTGGGTCATTTTATCCACCTGATCGTTGAGAGTCTTTTCTGCAGTGGATGCCCTCCAGTAGGCATTTAGATGGCCCTTGAATATCTTGACACCCAGGGCCCCTTCAAAGATGTCTTTTCACACATATCTCCCGAAGACTGCCTTGGACCCTCTTCCCATCCTGTTCAGTTGGGTCAATGCTGTGATTCTTCTATTGGAGATGGTTGGGAATTCCACACAGCACCCCCATTTGCAACAGACACTTCTGGCACTATTGGATCTGCTGACCTTACGGACCAAACGGCAGAGTAGCTTTCATCACAGTCTGGATATATCTTTTCTAGAGTCCTTTATTATTCTGGGCCCCATTCAAAACCAGCGGTCTTATGATGTAACCAGTAAATCCATGAGACACACACACACAAATGTTTTATACATTGCCTCAAAAATCCAGAGATCCATCAACTGCTGAGCCTCTTTCTTTATGGTGGAAGACACAGGGTGAAGCAACATGTTTCTCATCTTAGTGGGGATATTCCAACAGGCCTCAGACTGCTAGAACCCAAGAAATTTCACCAATGTGGGAGGCCACTGAACCTCCACATGTGTTTTCTTCCCCTCTCTGGCAAGCATGTGGCAGTATGGCACTCGCTAGTCCTCATTCACCAGATCCCAGTAGCATAATGTTATCAGTGTAGCAGACAATCATAAAGTTCTATGGGCTGTCAAGATAAGAAGGGTCTCATATAATATGACAGAGACCAGGAGAACTGGCAGATCCCTGAGGTAATGCATTTAGGGTGTGCCACAGTCTTCTAACAGGTGAAGGTGAACTCCTCCTGATTATCTGTATTGATTGTGATGCAGTGGAAACTATTTCTAATACCACAGTTCTCAAACTTCGGTATGCATTGGAATCACCTGGACAGCTTGTTCTAACACAGCTGGTGAGCCCATAAAATTTTTAATTCAGGTGGTCTTCAGTGGAGTTCTATAAATTGTACATCAGACATGTTCCAAGGTGACGCTGAAGCTGCTAATCCAGGGACTACCCTTTGCGAATTGCTGTTCTAGTCACCAGGCACAATACCAGGTGCATACCAGGTGCCAGGGGCTAAGCGGATCTTCTCTAATAAAGATACCACATCCAGAACAACTTCTGAAATGGCATCAATTCCTGATTGTGTTTATGAAAATCTGTAATCGTTCTCTAGGATCCACCTGGTTTTTGCATAGGCCAGACAGGTGGCTTAAACAGTGATATGATTAGAACCACCTGTCCTGCATCTCTCAAGTCTTTGATGGGGGCACAATTCAGTTGCCCTGAAAATGCAGTATTGCTTTTGGTTTACTATTTTGGCACAAAGAGGTGGTTCCAAGGGCTTGCATGGGGCCACTTCTTCCATAATAGCCCTCACTCCATGGGTCCAATTGTCACCCTTAATACCAATGGCTTTATTCATCAGGATTTAAGTGGCAAATTCAAAAGGCTCAGTGAAGAGGGTTTAATTTGGGACAATTTTCAGAGGGACAGGTAAGGTAAAGAGAATCAGTAAGGGTTGATGGTTAATCCAGGGTTAACAACGATAAGAAGCCATTACTGCCCCTTGCTTAGGGAGAAAACAGTGGCACCAGAATCTAGCAAAGGCTGTGGTTATGTTTCCCACAGGAGCAGTAGGACACAGTGGGACACAGCCACTGCCCAAACCATGGCTCAGCAGGGAAAGAGTAAGGAGAATGATGCTCCCTGCTGCTTTCTCCCTCTATATTCCAACCTCTGCCTGCACTTCCACTGGTCAGTCCTAACCAGCAGCCAGAGGGCATGAGCCTGGGTGATGTTGTCCAATGAGGTCAGCCTCCAGGGACACGAAGAGCAGCACAGGGAAGGATGGAGAAGAGATCTAGAGGGACAAAGGGAGACAAACCTGCAGAGGGCCCTGGGTGCTCTTCCTGCCAACAGACCTCAGTCAGGGCCCAACAAGTGTGCCCAAAGCAATTTTCTAACTTTTTAGTTAGAAAAACAATTTTCTGATTATTTAGGAGAGAGGGTTGGAATATCAGTTCCTCACATCCCTTGGACTTCTTATGCAATTTGGTCCACTCCCTCTCCACCCTTCTGCACCAAGGAGAGGGGCACCCTGGTTATATCCAACTCTACCCTTTTTCCAAGGAAAGGAGTGTCCACTTGCCTAATCTACATAACTAAGAAGGGCCCCAGAATTGAGAATACTTCAGCTGACCATACAGAGGCTGCTGGGCAATATACCCCCAAAAAAGATTACACTGTCTCTTAGAAGCCACCTCCATTTCACAGCAGTCATCCCGTTAAGCGGGGGAGTTATGGGGGTTCACTTTGGAGATAGGACAGCAGCTCAGGCTTTCCGTGAATGTATATTAAGGGAAGAGAGATCCCAGAAAGTTAAACGACTCGATGACATTCAAAGGCTGAAACTTAAGCTACAAACGTAGTGCTTCAGTGACCATCCTTGGTGCACAGAGGTTGTTGTTTTGTTTTGTTTTGTTTTTGTTTTGTTTTCCTTTTTTCTTCTCTTAGATTACCAAATACAGTACTAACATCATTTGAAAGAAGAGTCTGGCTTGAGCTTATAGCTATGAAACGGGGAATTTTGTGAGTACAATGCCACACACATTTAGAAGCAACTACTGTCTAACAGGGGGATTGGACACAAAGATGCGTAGTGCACAACTCTGCCCTTGAGAAGCTTGCTTCCACAGGCCAAAATCAAAGTCCACATACCACTAGACCATAAATGGGGAGAGTGTTGTCCTAAAGGCTGAAAGCTCTAGAATCCAGTTTCAGCTCTGCCACTCACTAGTTGTGTGAAATGAGCAAGTCTCTGCTATTACACAACAAATATCAGAGACAATGTGGAGTCCAAAGATGGAGATAAAGAAGCAATATTGCCCTTAAGCTGGAGTAAGGTATGGAGGGGGCGCTTCCTTGGAACTCATGCCACAGAGGGGCCAGCTTATAACAAATATGCATACACAAATCTATTTGTTCAAATTCATACGAGCACTTCTACCCCTTGGGCCTCAGGTTGGTGCAGCTCAACCTGTACCGCAAATATCCAATCTTATGAGTAATACTGTCCAAGCCAAGAGAGTTCTTCTTCACGTCCCTACCCTGCATCCTCAAAATAAAAGAGACTATGTGAATGCCACGCAGGACTGTGGCAGGTCCAACCCTGGAGGTGGACATGTCAGTGGAAGCGCTTAGGTAAGAGAAAGGAATGATTATTTAACTTATTACACACTTCCTCCTAGCCAGAATGTAAATGATTATTTCCCCAAACAAATGTCATTTCCCATTTATATCAAATATCCACTTTCTTGCTTTTTTTTCTTGTTTGGCTTCTATTTGATTGAAAATTGGTAAAATAGGCAACTGAACTTAATTATCATCGCACTTGAAGGGAGTTGATGGGATGGCAATGTTTGGATGAGAATTAAAGACATAAATTCATCAATTACATACCTACTTTATACATTTTTAAAATCAAACTTCATTTCCAACCTGTGGTTCTGAAGGGACTCACAAAACGTGCCCTAGTTGGCACATGGGTATCATAACCTAAACGAAGAGTGATACTAATTCTTTACTTTGGCAACTAAATAGACAGTGAACACTAAGACTGCAAAGTAGTTTTGTTTTTATAAAATATATTTAATAAGATTTAATTAATTTTTTGAGTTGGGTTCAGTGACACATGCTTGTAGTTCCAGCTACTCAGATGGCTGAGGCAGGATGATCTCTTGAGCCCAGGAGTTTGAGGCCAGCCTGGGCAACATAGTGAGACCCCATATCAAAAAACAAAACAAAACAGATTTTATTACATTTTCAAAAAATGAATTTAGACATTTCATTTTTATTTGAAGAATTTTGAGATTAAATGTTAAAGCTCTTTAATTATAATCTGTATCTTGCTTTTTATTATTAAACATTTTGAATATTTTCAAAGAAAACTAACTTTGAAAGCGCATACGAAAAATTTAATTTTTCAATCTTTAACACTTAGTTTAGAGTTTTGATGAAGATATTTACTTCTTGTACAGTGAAGTATAATTCGATATACTTTTTAATATTTTATATTGTCAATAAAACACACATTTATGAAAAGCTCAGGAGAGCATAATTAATGATTCTAATGAAATTAAAGAAAGAAAAAATAATTGTAAAAAATAACGTCTGATTTTAAAAATGTATAAAGTATAAAATTCATGAATTTATGTCTTTAATGCTCATCCAAACATTGCCATCCCATCAGCTTTCTTCAAGTGCAATGATAATTAAGTTCAGTTGTATATTTTACCAATTTTCAATCATATAAAAGCCATCAATTTGCAAATATGTTTGTTTTGCAATTATGAAAGCAAACATATCTAGGTAGGAAAATAGAAAGTATTTTATTTAACAGTGTATAGCTTGTTTATACTGCCTAAATACTGAGACTCCATGAGCACTCTCAGGTTAGGCCCTGCAAATACTAGAAGTAGACCTATCAATAAGACACAATCTGCTCCCAGTCATCTCCTAGAATTCATTCACTTACTTAACAAGTATACATTGAGTAGCTCTTATGTGCTAGGTACTGATGAACTTTCAGTAAGCAAAAGCAGACTATCCTCAAATAGCTGAAAATCTAATGAAGGCAGATACTAATCAAATCATCATAAACAACAAAGGTCTATTTATTTCTGGGATCATGACCTTGGCCGGAATAGATGTGCCATGCTACTCCATTCCCTCTTCAAGAAAGAACTTGTCGCTCCAGCTTTTGGGTGTGCTGTTGGCAAACAGTCTGAAAATAAGACTGGCCTCAGCCTTATTTAGTTTTCAAGAGCAAAATTTTAAAAAGCAAAAACAGGCTTGCAAGCAAGCATCCAGTCTTGGTCCATCTCCCACGAGTTTCTTTCTGCCTCTCTGCAGGAGGAGAGAGAGCAAAATACTCCCACAGCCCTGGAAGTCTTGCTGAGAGGGCAGAAAGAGAGGGGATACACAGAAAACAAATTAGTACTTCGGAATACAACCCTGCCACATTACTTTTTCTGGAGTTATTAAAAGGAATATGCTTCCAAACTAAAGAAAGGGGGAAAAATGTGAAAATAGAACCACTTTTGAGATCCGTTTTGTTGTCAGGAATCTTTGAGATAATATTAATTATGATACTTTACACCCCAAAATTGCCAGGCATGGTGGCTCATGCCTCTAATCCCAGGACTAACATCATTTGAAAGAAGAGTCTGGCTTGACTCTTTGGGACTTTGGGAGGCCAAGGTGGGAGGATCACTTGAGCACAGGTGTTCAAGACCAGCCTAGGCAACATAATGAGATCCCATCTATACAAAAAAATAAAAAAATCACCTGGGCATAGTGGTGTGCACCTGTAGTCCCAGCTACTTGGGAGGCTGAGGTGGGAAGATCACCTGAGCCGGAGAAGTCAAGGCTGCAGTGAGACAAGATTGTGCCACTGCACACCAGCCTAGGTGACGGAGTGAGACCCTTTCTCAAAATTAAAAAACAACAACAAAAACAACAACAACAACAACAACAAACAGAAAAAAATCCCTAAAATTCCCTTGTCCTCAAAAACATTGTCTTCATTCAAGTCTACACTCACCCTCAGGAGAGCTCTCAATGTACAGTGTTTCAAAGGTAAACCAATACGTGTGAAAGGCCTCAGGACAGAGAAGTACCATGGTGGGGGCAACAAGGCTTCTCTTCCTCCACTCCCCTCTGCAATAGAGACAGGGGCTCCTGGCCCCTGGAACCCCTAGTGCCTGTCCCAGCCCAGGGCAGTAGCATGCCCCTGAGCCTAACTCCCTTGCCACCCTACAATAAAACCTGCAGTGGGCCCCATCTTGCCAGAAACACCTCTGCACTGACTCCTCCTGGTCAGGTAAAGTTTCAAATGAACTCTACTCTCAGTTCCACAGTCATCCATTCATATTCCAAATGGGCCACTAGTTAAAAACAGGAAGCATAAATGGAATACAAATTATAAGGAAGATACAGTGATAACTATAGCCAACCTGCCTTGAGATGCTCATCATCTCATCTGCAAGCTCCATTCATCTGGTCAAAATGCTTCTAGTCCTTAAAATACCACTGTCAAAAAGAGGAAATTTGGCTCTGAAAGTCATTTTTGTCTATTTCATATTATTACACACAGATAGGTTTCAATAAATTAGATCTCTAAAACTAAAGACCATTAAAGTCACTTGTCATGTGGGGCTGGCAGTGAGCACTTCTGGAGTTGGAGACAGTAAAACAAAGAGGCTCTTGCCGCTGAAGATTAGGGAAAAGTAATTGCCAAGTAAAGCCCAGGCTGGACCCAGAATTAACATCCATTAGTTTGGTTTCTTAAGTGAATCTGGTGCCAGGAACATTTCTGGCTCTTTCTGCCCTGTGTATGTTTCAGACTCTGGTGCAGGTCCATTGGGTTTTCCCAACATCACCAAGCCCTTTAAGTGCGTTAAATGCCCAAAAAGGGAATAAGCGTGTGATCTCAACTGATGACATCGGCATTCTCTGGTGCCAGTGGGAACAAGTGGATTAATAATGATTTTAAGTGACCTTTGCCCATGACCCAGAGATCTCCAGTAAAGACCTACTGTGCAGAGCATGAGGGCCTTTTATCTATGTGCAGGTGAGGGCTTTGAGAAAAAGATGAGTCACTCCTGTGGGTTGATGCCAGGAGAGAAGGCTTCAGGAACAATCTCAGAACACAGTCTAGAGAGCAGGGGTTTTAGCTGAGTCAACAGAAGCAGATGTCACCCTGGGAACATAAGCCCCAGGAATTCAGAAAAATCCTGGGGAAGGCTTTGGTCTTCCAAATTCAAATAAGTGTTTACATCAGTCTGATCTGGAGAGTAACGTCTGGGACACCCGACTGACAGCTGCCCTATACAGCATTTCCACTGAAATCAGCAAAGCACTGGAGAATATGGCCCTAGAGCATAGCTCTAGGAAGTCAAGTCCATGGGGAGCAGTTCAGCCTCAGAGTGTGATATTTCCAAGCCTGCATGTAGCAGAGACTACTAATTGTCCCCCAGTGTTCATTCTCCCCTTCTTTTAGGGCAATCAAACTAATTTTCACAGGGCAAGCAATGTGTTTAGATGAAATACTGTATTTCCAGGCTTTCTTGTAATGAGGTATGGCCTTGTGACCAAATTTACATCAATGAAACGTAAGAAATGTGTGGTATGGGACCACCAGGAAAGCTGCTTAAAGTGACCTAACTCAGGAGGAAGGAGTTCTGCCCTTCCTTCCTCCCAATCCTCACCTCTTTGTTGTCTCTTTCTGCTGGCCTGGAACTTAGGTATACTAGTTGGAGCTCCAGCAGCCATTTTGCACCATGAGGTAACTCCAAGACTGAAAACCACATACCAAGGATGGCCGAGCAGAGGTATCTTTAATGATACTGTGGAGCTGCCATACTAGCTCCAGCCTTCCTGACCCCAGATTGCTTTTATGTAAGGGAGAAATACCAGTCTCCTTGATGTTCTTTAGAAATGATAAGCATATTCCATCCTCAGGGCTTTGCACTGGCTGATTCCTGTGCCTGGAGGACTCTGTCCCCAGGTATCCATCTGGCCTGCTCCCCTCACTCCTTCAGCTCTCTAGCAGAAAGGTACTACAGGATTAAGGCCTTCTGTGACCATATTTACAATAGCATCCACATCCCCCAGTCGTCCATAAAACTTATTACCATCTGTCATACCACATGTCTTTTCCTTACCTGTTTATTGTCTATCTCTTTCCACTCAAATGTAAGCTTCAAATGGGCTATTCTGTTTACTGCTGTGCCTCTCATCCTTAGAACAGTGCTTAACACATGGAAGGTGCTCAATAAAGATTTGTTGAGTGAATGAATGAATGGTGCGATCTGATGGATCGGCTCTGCATCCTCAACTATCCTCCTAGGCCCCAGTATAAGGTTCATCAGGCCCAGGAAAGGTTGCAGGGCACCCTCCCTTGCTGTAGTCACCAAGGAACTAGGGTAGAACCAGGGCTGCCTGTGTGCAATGGGTTGGGGCAGAAGAGATGGGACAGAGCTCACTCTTCTGGCTCTAGTGGGCTTTCAAGAGGTGAAAAGCTAGGTCCTTTTCTGCCATCATCACAGTTCAGGTGTGCACCCATGACTCGGAGGCTCTTCCCAAGGCTTACAGTGTGGAGACACAGCCACAGGGCCCATGAACCAAGCCTACGACCCATATGTGCTCATCCGTTAGCCCCAAGAAATACTGGACATGTAGGGTGCTGTGATGGGCAATTTCATGTACTAATTTGGCTAGACTAAGGTACCCAAATATTCTACATGTTTCTAAGAAAGTATTTTTTAAGTGAAATAAACTTAAATCAGTGGAGTAAAGCAGATGACCCCCCACAATGTGGCTGGGCCTCATCTAATCAGTTTAAGGCCTTCACAATGACTCACTTCCCAGAGGAAGAGAAAATTTTGACAGCAGACTGCTTCAGATTCAAATTGCAGCTCTTCCTTGGGTCTTCAGTCTGTAACCCACCCAGCAGGTTTTGGACTTGCCATCCTCCAGAATCCCATAAGCCAATTTGCTAAACATCAATCAATCAATCAATCGACCTCTTTCTCCTTGGTTCTATTTCTCTGGAGAACCCTGACTACTACAGGTGCCAGTCTCTTTTCATATTCCATGGAAAACCAGGAGGCCTGGGATGTCTAATAAGAAAACCCCACAAAGACCCTTGACCTCATGAATAACAGTGAGAAAACATATTAATGAATGTCTGGCAGGGAGGCTTTACACACCTTGACCCACTGGATCAAATCACGATCATAAGTGGACACAGCTGCACCTGCGGCAGTGCAGGCCTCAGAGCACAATGGCTTTATTTGTCACTGAATGAAGGACCAGGCTTACAGCCCGAGGGAGGATCCCCGTCACAGGATTGAAAGGGGTGCTTGAGCCCTTTGTTTCTGGAACAGCAGAGAAAATCTCATGATGGTAAGAGAGCAGGCAGCACTTTTCCAGCACACTGGCCAAAGCCGATGCGGTAACCATCCCCCTGGCAATACCCTGGAACAGAGGAGGACAAGGGTCAGTCACAAAGTTGCTGGGCTCACCAGAACCAACACCTAGGCAGCGGCAGTGCCCGTCAGCACACGGCTGGCCCAAGGCAGGAAGGTGCCATCAGAATCACACACATATCTTAAACACAAGAATAACCCTCCACAGAAGCTGGGCAGAGTTACACACAGGAGCACTTGGACTAGAACCTGGGCCCACCTCCCAGCCAGGGATCCTCAGAGTAACTGCAAGGCTCAACAGCTTTCCTGTGGCTGATATGGTTTGGCTGTGTCCCCACCAAACCTCATCTTGAGTTATAGCTCCCATAATTCCCATGTGTTGTGGGAGGGACACGATGGGAGATAATTGAATCATGGGGTGGTTTCCCCCATACTGCTCTCATGGTAGTGAAGAAGTCTCATGAGATCTGATGGTTTTATAAGAGGAAACCCCTTTCACTTGGCTCTCATTCTCTCTTGCCTGCCACCATGTAAGACGTGCCTTTTGCCTTCCACCATGATTGTGAGGCCTCCCCAGCCATGTGGAACTGTGAGTCCATTAAACCTCTCCTTCTTCATAAATTACCCAGCCTCAGGTATGTCTTTATCAGCAGTGTGAAAACAGACTAATACAGAGGTCAACTCTCCCCACACGGGTTTGGGTTCAAATCCTCGCTCTGTCAATTAGCCTGAAGCCAGAATACCTGAGTTCAAAGCCTAGTTCCTCCACTTACTGGCTCTGTGATCTTGGGTCCCTCTAGACCTCAGTTTCTTCATCTATGCAATGGATCTAATGATAGTGCCCACCACACAGGACTGCTGCAAGGATGATGGGAGCAAATGCATAGAAAACTCTGAGAACAGTCTCCAGTCCCTATGTGAAATACCCTGTAAGTGTCAGTCATTATAACCATTATGAACTGGGTGACGGGGAACAAGCTGTTTAACTTCGGAACTCACCTCCTTCATCTACAAACAAGAAAAACAATGCTTATCTCTCAAGGTTGTAAGGATTAGACTAAATATTTCAGTGAAATTCCCAGTACATCTCAGAAACTAATAAATACTAGTTTCATTCATTTAATTTCATTTCAACAAGGCTGATGGAAAAGCAGAGAGAAGTCCATCTCTGCCCTTGAGAGGGGTCCACTTAGAGGGAGTGGGAGGTCTGGATGAGAGATACAGAGAAATGCCTACAAGGTGCTGAGTGAGCAGCATGGAGGGAAAGGGAGCAGGGAGCGGGGACATCTGAGCTGGGCCTTGACAGGTAGCTAGGAGTTCATTAGGGAAGACACATGAAAATGCCACTCCAGACAGAGGGAAGAACATGTGCAAAGGCTCAGAGACTCAGGCACGGGATGCATTTGTCACATCTGTTCAGTGAGGCTGTCCTTTGGGGGACGCTAACAAGCCAGGTTACCAAGGGCTCTGAGAAGCCATGGTAAGGTGTTTGAACCTCATTCTAAGGGCAATGAGGTAACACAGAGGAGTATTCAGCAACTTTCACTTATCAGAATCAAGTCAGTACAGAGGCCTTCAGGCACCTGGGTTGAATTGCTTCTCAAAGGCCCCGAGCCACATGAAAGCCAGAAGAGGCAGTGACAGGGCACCACTGAGACGACACCAGGCCCAGGATGGAGGCAAAGCCACTTCTGGGGATGCTAATGACCTTGAGTTACAGAAAAATACTATTAGATCCCTTCTCCTGCTGGAGGCAAGCCCCAAACGTGGAGCTGTGCTTCCTGCTACCCAATGTGAAGAGGAGAAATGATGCATTACAAGATCCCAGAAGCCAAGAGAAAAAAATCCAAGCACAATGCTGAGAAGACTCATGGCCGTCTGACACCGAGACCAAGGGTGGATCCACGCAACGGGGTCAACAACATCTTCAACAAGCCCTCCTGGCCCAAAAGGGTACAGCTTCTCTGAGGTGGTCCTCATGGCCACCCCTGCTCAGCAGCAGCTCAACCCAGCATGTTTCCTCAGCCCTCTCCCTTCCACTGCCTGGTCATCTGAACGGGCCTTCTGGCTCAGGCCACTCTGACCACTCTCCTTCTCTGGAAAGGCAGCAGCTTGAACACCACAGTGGCATTCCCAGAAGTTTTGGTCCTGGAGCCCCTTACCCTCCCTGGCGCCAGCACAGTCGAGCCAGCCTCCCTGGCTGGGCGCACCCCGTGACCCACATGCTGACAACGTGCAGGGATGCCCTTTGTCGAGAGCTATGCCCTCGCCTCTTCTGTTGCTCAGTTTCATTATTTTCTGTCAGCCACTTTTCCATCTCAACGCTCAGAAATATCCACACCACTGGAGGAAAAAAAAAAAGCCTATTAAAGTAAAACTAGCTCCCAGCAGACATTTATTAAACAACTATCAAAACAACTAACTCGGAACTGCAGCATTTTTAAAAAGCCTTCTCCCAAACATGGTCCTGAAGGAGAAGGGTCACCGCTTCTACACCCTGGGACCCCTGGCCACCCTTGCCCAGGAATTCTGTGCCAGGCAAGGGAAGCAATAAAGCTGGAGAGAGAAACTGGAATAAACAGAGACACAGGAAGACCAGGCGGCAGATGCCACCACTGAGAGATACAGGGAAAGAAAGAAAGACTTTTGCTCAGATATTGTTTCCAAATCATGTCAGATACCAAGAAAGAATCCACAACAAACCACAACTATCAACACATCAGAGATCTGAAGGAGAGTGGGAAATGCATGGGTCCAGAAGTGCAGAGCCATCTGTGCAAATGCCTGTGAGAACACATTCTTGCAAGTTGCAAGCTGAACACTAGATGGGGCTTGTGAGCAAGACTAGGGGATGGATGAGTTACACCAAGACCATCAGAGATTTTTGTTGATAATTGTTGGTTTGTTTACTTCACCTGTTCTCTTGCTGAACATTTTGTGGTTTTTGGACTCTCAGAAATGAGAATCTCATTGCACCACTTAAAGAGGCAAGAGGACACAAGGGTTCAGAGCACAGCTCCTGGAGCCCAGCTGCCTGTGTTCAAACCCTGGCTCCACCCTTTATCGTCTGTGTGATCCTGGGTAAATATGCATCTTTCTGGGTCTCAGTTTCCAAATCTGAAAAATAGAGACAATAAAAGTAGCTGCCTTGTTAGGAATAGAAAATGTACTGCAGGTAAAGCACTTGGCACAGTGTCTGGCCTGCAATAAGTGCTGCGGCGTTGGCTGATGCCAGCACTTCTGAATGTTCTATCACATTTCCAATGGTTAGAAATTGATCTGGGGAAGGAGCATCCATGAAGAGCAAGCAGGGAAATGAGAGGCAGCCATAAAGGCATCTGAGCAGGTACAGAGAAGGAGGAGGAAAGCCAGGAAGAGCTGAAGAAACCATGTGTGGCTTTCAAGCAAGAAAGCAGCTCAGCAGGGCTGACCAGTGAAGTCGTAAAAGGTGACGGCAGAGCTGTCCGCCAACACGGGGCACCTTTGCACAAGGTAACACAGCTGACGCACCACCTCCACCTGCCTGCTCCTCTGCTTACCCCCTCTTTTCCCCCATAAACACACAGCCCAAATTTTAGCAATATGCACTCATTTGAGTTTTTCAGTGGTCCCCTTCTGTATGAGATTCTCTTTTTTCTTTTTATTAATATATAATGTATGCCTCTCCTCTTAGCAAATTATAATTCTTCTTTCTTGGTTCCAGGGGATTTTGTGCATCTGTTCCCATTTCCCTCTTCACTTGCCAACACATGCTTCTTCAGATCCAAGGAACTGCCTTTCCCTGAATTCCTCTGCTGGCCTCCAAAAATCCTTCTGGAGCAAGGCATTGTATACACAAACAAACATGGAAATGACTCTCATGGCATCTTGGCTCCTTTCTCAATCCTTCTCTGGCTCAAATGTCAAGAACACATGTGCATTCCAACTGCTAAATACCAGCCTCCTTTCTTCCAGGCCCTGGACAGCTGCCTGGTCTAGCATGGCTTAGTCAGGGGGTCTTATCACACTGACAACAGAGAGCTAAAGCCACCATTTTCTCTACTGCCATCATCTCTTTCCTTCCTTTCCCCAAATCAAAACTTCAGAAAGTGCTTTCACTCAATCCACAGAACCGTGACCAAAAGCCTGCGGTAGGTCTGGCAAGCACCGCAGAAAGACTAGAAACAAACCCAGCAGGGGAATCAGAGACCTCGGTTGCAGCCTGGCTTCCCCAGTTGTGGGACTTTTGTCAAGTAACCTGCCTTCTATCAGCCTAAGTTTTCTACTCTGCAAAATGGGGGCAATGATATATTACCAAACGGCTATTGTGAGTAAAAAATGAAATAAGGAAGGTGGACATGCCTACAATATGGTTGGCTACCAGCAGATGTTCAGTAAATATTGTCAAATGCAAATTAGAGAGGTATAATTAGGCTGCAGAAATGTGAGCAAAATGGGTATTTATTGACTAATAATGGGTATCATCTGCTGTTTTGAACTCCGCCTGCATCTTCTCTACCAAATCCACTTTATTCAAGGAACTAACCAACAGCCACACTGAGCATGCACTATGTGGTTGCTACTTGAACTAAACTTTGCTCTCCAAGAGCTCTGGAGTAGACTAAATTATGGCCCCCAAAGACATACGGCTGAATCCCTAGGACCTGTGAATGTTACCTTATATAGTAAATTTTTTGGAGACGTAATTAAGTTAGAATCTTAGAATGAGGAGATTGTCTAGGTGGGCCCTAAATGCTATCACATGTGTGTTATAAGAGAGAGGTAAAGGAGATGAGACAGAAGAGGAGGCGACAATGTGACCATGGAGGCAGAGATTGGCGCGATGTGGCCACAAGCCAAAGAGGCTTCCACCAGAAGCTGGAAGAGGCCAGGGACAGACGCTCCCCAGAGTTTCCAGGAACGTGGCACTGCCAACACGAGGATTTTGAACTTGTGCCTTATAGAACTGTGAGAGAATACATTTCAGTTGTTTTAAGCCAAAAAGTTTGCAGTACTATGTTACTGAGGCCACAGAAAACTAACACAAGCTTTTAGTTAAGCACAGAAACTGACATGAACACCATTAACCAGAATTCTGTATTTTCCATGAATTGCTAGCAGAGAGGACAGAGATATTGATTCTACCTGAGCAACCAGAGAAGGTAACATTTGGGCTGAGCCCGTGTATATCCAAGAGTTTGCAGGTAATGAGAAAAGCAACTCTCTTATCACAGAGGGTTACGTATTAGAACAAGACTATAAGACTAAGCAGATAGAGCAGAATCAGAGGGGAAGATATTGACTTGTTGAAACAGCAGCTTTGAGAAGACCTTGAGTGGAAGAGTAATGGGAAAAGCAAACATGAAGGTTCATTTTTCAGGCACCATGAGCAGGATGGATTGCAAGGGCCTGGTGCAAAAGCTCTTCTAGGATTTCAGGCCTGGAAGGGTGATGGTGTGGAGTGGGTCCGCGGCACAGAGATGGCAGGGCATTTTCCAAGGATGCCCAACAGACTGTACTGATGAAATGGGGGCAAGGTTCCAGCCCACAGATTGTCAGCGGTACCAAGACAGTCAAAGAAGGAGGGGCGAGGGTGACAATTAGGCATCCCAAGGGAAATGTGTGGTCAGCAGGTGGAGAGCAGGACATGGAGTTTTAGTGCAGAGGCTGGGCACTACCTCGCCCCAGGGTGGCTGTTCTACCGGGCAAGCAGGTGCCACTGCTTGTCACTTCATGCAGGGATCCCATTAAGAAGAGGTCAAGAGGCAAAGCCTTCTAAAACCTGGGTTCTGGAAAAAAGCAGCAATGACAATAAAGATAACTATGAAAAGACGACCATCATCACCATTTTTAAGCACTCACAAGGTAACGTGTCCTCTGATAGGTGCTTTAGACACTATCAAAGGTGTTAAACACCGAGGTTCTGAAGATATGCTGCCTGGAAAGGAAACCAGATTTCATTATTTACTGGCTGCAGATCTGGGGCAACTCATTTAACCCCACTACGCCTTCACTTTCTCATCTGTAAAATGGTGCAGTCACGACACTGGAATATAAACCCAGAAGAGCAGAGACTTCATGTGTCTTTTTACCACCAGAACCCCAAGATGGGACTCAGAGTAGGTGCTCAATAAATGTCTACAAAGGGAATAAACAAGTTCATTTAATCTTTACAACTATGCTGTCAGGTTACGTATTGTATTCACTCCATTTTAAAGATGAAGAAGGCTGGGCACGGTGGCTCATGCCTGTAATCCCAGCACTTTGGGAGGCCAAGCCGGGCAGATCACAAGGTCAGGAGTTTGAAACCAGCCTGGCCAACATGGTGAAACCCCGTATCTACTAAAAACACAAAAATTAGCCAGGTGTATTAGGAAACTATTAGGAGAGCTTTTAGTTAATCATGGAAACTGACATGTACACAATTAGCATGCCTATAATCCCAGCTACTCAGGAGGCTAAGGCAGGAGAATCGCTTGAACCTTGGAGACGGAGGTTTCAGTGAGCTGAGACTGTGCCACCACACTCCAGATTAGATGACAGAGCGAGACTCTGACTCAAAAAAAAAAATTAAAGATGAGGAAAAACTGAGTCTCAGAAAGGTCAAATAACTTAATGAAGGTCGCACAGCTGGTGGGGGACCTGGGAGTCCAACCTGAATCTTTCCAACTCTAAAGAGTGTGCTGCTAACCACTATGGTGCCCTTCCCCTCTATTGGTAAAATGTGGTAGGCAGAATGGCCCCCCAGAAGAATTAAAAGGCACCCTCGCCTCCTCGGAATGGGCTGCTGGGAAGCCTCAGCCACTAACTCAGCTGAACCTTCCTTGATCCTAGTCATAGCTCACCAAGTTTCTGCACAGGAGGTTTGCTGCAAAGTCTAGACCCTGAGGAACCTGCCAGGATTTTCTAATTTTGCTCAGGGAGAAGGGAGACCAAGCAGAATGTCTACAGTCTTTCTGACCTGGGGAGACTCACGCTTGAAGTCCTGGGTAGCCATAGCTGTGGGGAAGGACAGAACAAGCAGGCACAGACTCTGGGAGGCAGAGTCAAGATACATTAGAACAGATGGCTTCATGGCCAGGTGGAAGCGTCCCGCAGCTAGAACAGTGCATGGCGGGCAAGGAGAAAGATGAGCTGCTGGGTTTGGCAGCCCTCACCTGTTATGATGACTTCATCCCCATCCAGCAGAAACTTCCTGGTCTGACCATTCCCCAGGTCGATGGGCTTCGTTCCCTTCCACGACAGTTCCAACATGGAGCCGAAGCTTTCTGGCTCCTTATTCACAGAAAAGGAAAGAATAACATGAATTTATGCCTTGGCTCGGGCATGGACCATGCTCAGCAAGACCTGGGAGTCCCGAGAAGCAGCAGGGTCCCTCATGCCCCTCAGAAACACTGTCTCGGCCTTGGTGGGATCACTGCAGAGATGCCTTTAAGACCTGGAACTCTGCCCCTTCTTCCTGTGGGGACAGCAATGGTTCCACTAAGGACATCGCTTATTTAGGAATCAGTGAATCCCTGACCAGAGTGCCCAGTGCCCCCTGCAGCATCCCCTCCCCACTCTGGAGGCTGCAGTTTGCCCAGATACTGTGATGCTTAACACCCTCCTGTCTAGAGCTCATGGAACAAGAGGGCTCGGCCAGGCCCCTGCAGGGAGTGACTGACGCATGCACCACCCCAGGGTCATCGTCTCTGAAGGTTCTGTGACTCCCGCAGGCTTACAGGGGGACAAGTGGGCAGGAAGGGGCACAGCAGCACGGCCACCTCATCCTGGGAGGGTACAGTGTGAGATGGTGACAACGAAGACACTATCACTGTCTCCTGACTCCTCCCCACATGTCACTGTGCTGCTCCCCTACAGAGGCAGAGACTCAGGCTTCCATTCTCACACCAGTCTCCTTAGGTTTGAATCTGGATGAGAAGTCCCTACTGCACCCAGAGAGAAAGGCTATGAGGAAGACAGAGTTGTGAGATACACCCACCTTGGGCCTGAAATTCCTTCTTGAGGGTGAGCTGAGGGCCCTCGGGGCTGTGTGGGGAGTAGGGATGCTCTGTGTGGGCAGCCCTCAGTGCAGCCAAATACTCACCGGCCCGCTGATGGTCCCAGTAGCCAAGAGGTCCCCGGGCCGCAGGTTGCAGCCATTGACAGAGTGGTGAGTAAGCTGCTGCAGCATCGTCCAGTACATATACTGTGGGCAACGGACGCAAGGTGGAATGAGCAGCTGCAGGCTCAGCCTAGCATCCCGGAGGCAACTGAGCACAGCCTGCCCTGCTCACGACCACCTTCCCTGGCCTTTCCCCAGTCCTGAGCTCCCCCAGCCAGCTCTCTCCAGGCCCTTATAGCAAGGACACACTGTCCTCCTAGGGAGCTGCCCAGAGACCTCCCTCAAGCTCTTTCATCTCCTTCACAAGCTCCGACCTCAGCTCCTCTGCTACCTCAAGCCCACACTGACCACCTTCTCCAAGCAGCATCCCCTAGGGGCTGACCTTGCTGCTCAGTCCCTCAGCCTGCAACATGCCCATGTGTAAAACACTCCACTCTGCCCCGGGAACACCCTCCAGTCCTGCACTGGGAGAGTCTAAGTCCTCACCACAGCAGAGGCTTCTTGTGAACAAAGTCCTCGCTCCCATTCTCCCATGCCGGGCCTTGGGATGGACACTGGGCAATGGAGCTGAATGATTCAAACACGATGTCAGGGCAGGCCAAGAAGTGATGGAGAGCTATGGGAGGTCAGGCTGTGGGCAGAGGGGTCCAAGGTACCATGTGCCCCCCAAGACACTCAGAGGCAATGCACACCCACGCCTGTCCCACGCCACAGCTTCTCACATCGCCATTCCTACAGCCATACATCCTGGCATAGGAAACCCAAAAGATGGATTCTTGCCCACGAGCCCCCACAAGGAGGCCCCTTCATTTCTTCTTACTAGCCTAAGGAGCCCAGAATAATATTAAATTAGAAGGGAAATTAGGGGAACTAGGAATGGTTCAATGATTCAGAGGATATTCAAAAGGCCAAGAAACAAATGAACCATAAACATATGACTAACATGCCCAGCTGCATTAGTCATTAGGGAAATGCAAACTGCAGTCACAGTCCCCGGCATAGTTTGAATGAAAAGGCAAACACCACCAGGGCTGGCGAGGATGTGGAGCAGGCAAAATGCTTACATGCTGCTAGTGGGAGTATATACTGGTATAACCACTTCAGGAAACTGTTTGGAAGTACTCCTAGGCTGAATCTACGTGTACGCTATGACCCAGCAAGCTTATTACTGGATATACACTCCACAGAAACGTGCACATATGTGCACCAAAAGGTGTGTACTAAAATGTTCACAGTAACTCTATGATAGCCAAAAACAATGGAAACAACCAAATGTCCATCAATTGTGGAACTGATGTGACTTAAAAAAATAAGTCAAGTGTGGAATATACATACCGTGCAACACTAGAAGGCAATGAGAAAAATGAGCTATCACTGCAAAGAGCAACAGGGTCGAAACTCACAAATATAACACTAAAACAAAGAAGCCAGCTAGAAAAGAATACATGCTATTCTATGATTCCATTTCTATAAAACTGAAAAACAGGAAAAAAAAAATATGGTAATAGAGGTCAGGAGAGGAGTGACCTTTGCTGGAGGGAGTGATTAAGTGACCTGGTGGGGCCCAGGGGTCTGCTGAGGTGCTGGAAATGTCCTATTTCTGATCTGGGTGCTGGTTGCACAGGGATGTTCATTTTAGGAAAACTCTTCTAGCTATACATGTATAATATGCACTTTTTAAAATTTTTATTTTTTGAAATAGGGTCTTGCTCTATCACACATGCTGGAGTGTAGTGGCGTGATCATGGTTCACTGCAGCCTCAACCTCCTGGGCTCAAGTGATCCTCCTGCCTCAGCCTCCCAAGTAGCTGGGACCACAGGTGCATGTTACCATGCCCAGCTAATTTTTTTTACTTTTTGCAGAGACAAGGTCTCATTATGTTGCCCAGGCTGGTCTCAAACTCCTAGGCTTAAGTGATCCTCCCACCTCGGCCTTCCCAAAGTGCTGGGATTACAGTAATGTGTGCATTTTTATCTATGAGTATTATGCTTCAATTAAAAGTTCACTTAAAAAATAAGTCACTCTCACCAATACAGCCCCTGGCAGGACAGGATAAACCAGGAACTAGACCTTTACAGGAACACCTATTGTCCCCCAAGAAAATCCCTGGCCACATTTATACAGCCTCTATGTTGACAGACCTCTGTGACCCCATGGCCACTCCTAAAAGAGACAGGCCATAGAAGCTCCAGGCCCACAGGCTGAGCCATCATCATATCCCAAAAGCAATGCCCTCCTCCTGCTCCTGCCAAGAAGAAAAGTCTCTCTTTCCCCCAATTCTAAGAAGCAGTCTGATCAGCGTCAAAACTTACCTTAGAATTGGACTTGCATATAGTAGCCGCCTGGCTCATTCCTTCTCCTGTTGGAAAGAAAAGCAATATTGATGAAAACTTAATTCCATGCTTCAGGGAGGAAAATAAAAAAAGAATTGTTCTGTGGTTGAAGCTTCCCATCGTCCAACATGATTTCACTTAAAGTCTGTGAAACAATTAGCTCCTAGGACATCAGAGCTGGGATGTCCAGGGTTGGCCAATACATGCGCACAAGTCATCACTTCCTCCTCCCACGCCTACAGCAGGCAGCATTAACTGATCACAGCGCATGTTTGCTCTGAGTCCACATGCAGCCTCAGAATCCTTCTTAACACAGTGAACCTGGCACCCACAAATCCACTGGAGATAGTGTGCCATTTGAAGGCTACTTGTGACCTTTGACCAAGGATAACCTGTTGTCCCCTCAGAAGTCCTCTGGATAGCTGGGTCATCTGTCCCCTGCCAAGCTCCTCCAGTGATGGGCAATGTGCTACTTTACAATGGACTAAACAATATTTACTAAACATCTACTACATGCAAGTTACCGGACTGTTGTTGTTCCACTTCTGAACAACACTAATAAGTAGAAAGCTCCTCTGCTCCCTCAAAACCTGGCTTCCTTCCTTGGTCCTAACTTCCCCTCTGAGGTGGCACAGAACAAATGTGCTCTTCAGCCATGTGAGTTCTGGGTCCCCCAAGCCTGCTCCTCCCCAGACCCTTTCACCCAGATCCCAACTCAGAACATCAGAACTGCAAATGCAAGACTACATCTCTGGACACCATGCTTTCTGGATAATTTTGTCCCTTCTCCACCAGTGGCCTCCCCTGGGTGGGTTCACCTCTAGGCAGGCAGGAAGAAATATCTAGGATGAAACCAGATAGAAAATACACTCCAAGCATGCATAGTGGGTGGCAGGAGGCCAGCCTAGAACTTGTGACACTTGGATTGAGTCCCAGCCCTGCCATTAGCCAGGTAGGTGGCTCGGGGTGAATCCTTCTCCTCTCTGAGCCTCAGCTACCTGACCTGGAACCTGAAAGAGCAGGCCCAGCACAACTTCCCAGGGGGCCATGAGCAGCCAGGAGGCTCTCTGTGGCAGCCCTTTCTCCATGGAGCATCCTGCTCCCATGGCGACAGCTCCTCACTCCTGCAGGGTACTGAGCCTCCTGACAGGAACCACCTCATGAAGGGCCGAGACCCTGGAACTGGCAGTGAGAAAGACACGGCAAAGCCTGGTGTGTGCAGACAGAGGAGATGGAAGAATGGAATGGAGCTGGCTGGGCGTGGTGGCTCACACCTGTAATCCCAGCACTTTGGGAGGCTGAGGCAGGTGGATCACCTAAGGTCAGGAGTTCGAGAACATCCTGACCAACGTGAAGAAACTCCGTCTCTACTAAAAATACCAAATTAGCCAGGTGTGGTGGCACATGCCTGTAATCCCAGCTACACAGGAGACTGAGACAGAAGAATTGCTTGGACCCAGGGGCGAAGGTTGTGGTGAGCCAAGATCGCACCATTGCACTCCAGCCTGGGTGACAAAAGTGAAACTCTGTGTCAGGAAAAAAAAAAAAGACAGAGAGAAAAAAAGAAAGGAATGTAGCTAAAAAGGAGATGTGGCCAGAGTGTGGCTAGGGGGTCTGTATGTGGCCACCAGGCAAACCCTCTCCACCTGAGGGCCCCCATTGGGACTGGAAAATGACACCTGACTCTTCCTAGGCACAGACCCTGTCCCAGACCTTTGCATGAATTGACATGTTTGGTCCTCACAACACACCATGAGGTCAACATCATTATTATCCCATTTCATAGATGACAAATGAGGACATGGCCAGGTTGGGCAACTTGCCCAAAGTCCCGCAGCTGAGGAGCAGAGTCATGGCCTGCAGAGCCAGTCTCTTTATTACCAACTCTCTGCCGGTCTGTTCACGGAGCTGGGCTGAGCAGCCACAGGGAGATGTGGGCCCTGTCTATCTCAGGGCTGGCCCAGGGTGGGGATCTCAGGCCTGTCAGCAAGACACTCAGGGCTGGCCCAGGGTGGGAATCTGGGGCCTTGATGCTCTGGCTCTGTGTGGCCCCAGGGGCTCAGCCAAGCCTCCTGCGAGCAGACCTACAAGGACATGCTTTCAAACAGGCACTCAATGAAATGTGCCACCCACCACGGAAGTGAGGGTCAGTAGTGATATGTGAGCGGGGGCCAGGCAGTCCCTGGAGAGGCTGGAGACGGAATTCAAGTGGAAGACAGAGGTGCTGGACTCCATCCTTTCAGCCCTATCACTGAGAGCTCAGTGATAGGGTTAATGCCCTATGGGCCCAGTTAGGTTCCCAGTGAGCACCAGAGCGTCCCCTCCCCTCCTATTTTATTTTATGTTATTTTATTTTATTCTATTGTATTTTATTTTATTTTATTTTATTTTTTTGAGACGGAGTCTCGCTCTGTCGCCCAGGCTGGAGTGCAGTGGCGCCATCTCGGCTCACTATAAGCTCCGCCTCCTGGGTTCACGTCATTCTCCTGCCTCAGCCTCCCAAGTAGCTGGGACTACAGGCGCCCACCACCACGCTGGGCTAATTTTTTGTATTTTTAGTAGATGGGGTTTCACCGTGCTAGCCAAGATGGTCTTGATCTCCTGACCTCGTGATCCGCCCGCCTCGGCCTCCCAAAGTGGTAGGATTACAGGCGTGAGCCACCGTGCCCGGCCCTCTTTCCTTTAGAAGAGCCACACATCTCCAGGGCTGTAGCATGTGCCCCCACCCTTGCCAAAGCTCAGGAGCCTTCAGGACAAGGCACACAGGCACACATTCCCTCAGAGCTCCTGGCCATGTCAATCCCCCCAAGACATACCTTTCAGGGCAACAGAGAGGTTGATGTCAAATGTGTAGGGCTGATCATGGCAGAGATACGGCAGAGGCCTGGGGTCCTGGGAGGGCAAAGCACAGCACAGAGGTCACTGGTAGGTGGGCTGAGCTCATCCGGCTGGGCCCCCAGACCAGTCAGGCCCCCGGCAGCACTTGTTCCCCCAGGCAGAGGGTCTGAGACAGCAGGAGCATTCCCTCTCCAGGGTCCCAGCACTGTGTCCCTGGATAGCAATGGGGGGATCATACTGTGGGGCTCCAGGAAAAGCAGCCAAGGAAGGGGCATCAGCAGGTCAAATGTCACAGAAGCCAAACCAGAGATGTTCCTGTAAGCCACGGGAGGGGAGAGAAAGGGAAGGTGGGCAGCAGATAGGTCAAGATGGGGAACAAAGCATGGCCTGTGAGGAAAGGCTGGGGCCTGAAAGGGCATTGCAGGGCCCCTGGAAGGCAGAGGGGTCACAAAAGAAGCAGACAGCCCTGGCTGGTGCTGGAGCCAGCAAGGGAGGCAGCTTGGGTGGCTGGGCCAGAACATCTGCACTTCGGCCAAAAGCAGTGTTTTCCAAAGCATGGTACATCGGTCACCCATGGGACATGAGATCGTTTTTGGTGATTCTAATAGTTATGAAACACTGTAGCTAGTGATGCCAGTAGGAATATAAAGTTCCCTTCTTAATATATTAAGTTTTAAACTGGGAGCCACTCTGAAGAAAAACATTAAGTAAATAATAGTTCAGAAGGGGTAACAGTAGTGATGGTTGTACATAAATGGTGTTCAGGAAGGGCTGGCACAGAGGAGGGTGGGCAAAGCCTTGTGATGACAGACCTGGAAGAAGGCAGATGACTGGAGGACAAGCAGAGAGAGGCTGTGGCCTTGCGGCCCTAGGGAGACTAGACAGGGCCACTGCCGGCTAGAGAGAAAGCCACGTCCTGGACACCGAAAATGAGCAGGGGTGGGCAGGGAGCAGCAAGGAGAGAGCAAGGGGCGAGTGTGAAAGCCCCACAGTACTTCACTAGAACTGGCTTGCAGGGAAAGACCTCAAGGTTGTTTGTAGCACAGCAAACATGAGATGACCCCAGAGGCAGAGGAACACGGGAGAGCAGTGTGGGTGCAGGACCTGCACAGGGTGTTGCTAGAGGCCCCCAGCAAATGAGTGGTGAGATGCTCAAGTGAGGATGTGCAAATGGCTGGGAGCTTGGCCTGGATCTCCACAGGGAGGTCAGAATTGGAGAGGGGCATCGTGAGGACTCAGAGACACTGGAGAACGAGGACAGGTCACATGCCAGAAGCCAAGGGGTGAGGGAATGCCAGCAAGAGTGAGGGGCCACAGGAAGTCCATGCTGAAGGGGACACAAGGTCATGACACTGGCTATTGGGTCGCAGGTGACTCTGGCCAGATGTTGCCAGATGTTGCCAGTGATGGAGTGGGGCAGATTGCAAGAGGCTGAGAAGGGGGGACTGGGACCAGGGGTCAAGGCCTAGGCCCAGTGGTAGACCCAGTGGTGCTGGGAACCAGAGGCTGCTGGGACTCATAGAATGCGGCTCCAAGCCACATTCTATGAGTTGGGATCCAGGTGGCGTCATTTGCACAGAACACGATTTGATGGCCACCTGGGAGGTTGTGCAATGTTGGTACCTGCAGGGACTCCTCCTACCAACTGGCCAGATCCCCTGGTCTTGCAAGATTCTTAAGGTTATAAAATCCTGTGTTTTCTCCAAGAACTGTGCCAGGGTCAGGGAAACCATAAGGGAGAATGACCCCCTGGCTGCCTGGAGGTAATCGTGGCCAGGAACTCCCAGGCACTCCACTGTGGGCATGCCGTGGGCACAGGGCTTCCCTCCCGATGGTCTGCATGCCCGGCATGTCCACTCAGTGGGCAAGCAGGTTTGGAGGCAGCAGGGCTGGGTTTGGGAGCTTCCTGCAGAGAATGTGCTTACCTGCTTTGGGTTGGGCACAGCAAAGGGCATGAGAGCATCCATGGGCACCACCCACGGAGAGATGGTGGTCCCAAAACTCTTCCCAAGGAATGGCCCGAGAGGGACATACTCCCACTTCTGAATGTCACGTGCTGCAGAAGAAGGGCACACCCGGGACTTACAAAGGCTGATCAGGACCTCTCCCCAAGATCCCCTCCTGCCCTTGACCAAGGAGCAGACACCCAGCACAGCCCCCTCCACAAAGCTCAGCCCCAGCCAGGCTGCCCCAGGACCAAGGGGCAAGAGCATCCAATGCCAAGGACAGAGGTCCTTTGAGGCCACTGTGCCAGGCTACAGCAAAGAGAAGGATGACCCAATGGTGGTCAGGATATCCCCAGGGAAGGGACCGGAAGCTCATCCTCAAACTATGAGGGAGACACTTCCTGGGGCTTATGGTGCCACCTTCCTCCCACGTATGGCAAAGGGTTGAGAGCTCAGGCTCAGAAGCTGGACTGTTTTGCTTCAAATCTTAGTTTAGCAATTAACTGAAATCTCCCTGTTCCTCATCTGTAAAATGGGAATGATAATATTGCACATACCACGTAGGGATCAGAGGGAAAATATATGTAGGGTGTTAAGCACAGGGCCTGACACATAAGTGCTCAGTAAATATTAGTTATGGTGTCAGCCGTGTCCCTAGCCACTCATGAGGAAACTGGAGCTCAGAGGAATTAAGTGAGTGGCCTGAGTTCTTAGAGCTGAAACTTTGTTTGATACCCAAACCCACACTCTCAGTCACTGCATCAACTGCCACTTTTGACCTGCACCAGATCTTCAGCTTCTATGAAATTGCCCCCAGTCCCCAGCCTCCTCCCCTTCATCTCCACAGGAGCAGAGCTCCAGTAATTACCACTCCAGTCGTTCATAAGGACCATCCCAAAAATGTGCTCATGGGCCTTGGAAATGGGGATCGGCTCTCCCAATCTGTTTCCAGGGCCTACAAAAAAAGCCTGACATGGGGGAGAGTTCATTAGAATCTGGAGCTGATCTGCCCGCCCAGGTCACTTGTCACCTAGAGAGCAAAGGTCAGGTATTTCCAAACTCCAGCCATGGATCAGGACTGCCACAGGGGCCTGGCAAGAATCCACTGTGTTTCTAAGTCAGAGGTCAGGTAGACGCCTCAGGAAAGCAGCGTGCAGTGGTGTGCCCTGCCCCCGCCCCCAGCCTTCCTTCCACGCCCCTGAGCTCCACAGCAGCCTCCCCTCCCTTCAGTGCATCCCAGACCACTCTGCTCTTTCCTCTTCGTCCCATTCAGGCTTTGCCTTTCAAGACTTGACAGCTACATGGGGCTTGTAAAACTGAAACTATCAGAGTTTGTATTCATGTCATGAAAAGCCAGGCCAGACACTGTGGCTCACGTCTATAATCTCAGCACTTTGGGAGGCTGAGGTGGAAGGATCACTTGAGCCTAGGAGTTTGAGACAAGCCTGAGCAACATAGTGAGACCCACCTCTACAAAAAATAAACAAAATTAGCCAGGCATGGTGGCACCTGTCTGCAGTCCCAGGTACTTAGGAGGCTCATGTGGGTGGACTGCTTGAGCCAGGGAGGTCAAGGCTGCAGTGGGCCGAGATCACGCCACTGCACTCCAGCCTGGGTGACAGAGCAAGACCCTGTCTTAAAAAAATAAAATAAAATAAAAATAAAAATTTTTAAAATGAAAAACCAAAAGACTGCCTCCTTCATGCAGCAAATAGTGCCAGAGAGAGCACACCCCACAGCCTCTAACCCCAATCCATCACCCCACTACCTCTAAAGAAAAACAGAACCAACATGATGTCCATGAACCAACAGACTAGCCAGACATCATTAGAAAGAAAAAATTGGGAAAATCTCTTTTGAAAACACATAGACTCAGCCATGACATTTGCAAAACTTAGTCACCACTGTATTTGTTCTGTGACAGTAAACATTGCAAACTTTTCATCAAGATAAAAAAGAACCCAAAAGCACTATCTTATGGAGAATCCCACAACCTTCAGTCCAGGTGACCTGGGTTCTCTGCCCCAACCATTTCTCCACATGCTGACTCTCTCTGTCTTTTCTCTCCCCCTCTCAACAGGGACCAACATGGGTGAAGTGTCTGCCTGCAGAGTCCTTAGTTCTCCCAGAGAGAAGACCGTGGCCCCAAACCAGGGCTCAGATGCCCTGCTCTGATGAATCTCAGTTGGGAGTCCCCCTCCCAAAGTCTCACATGGCACCCTTGCTAAGGCAAGAGGAGGCAGAGGGCTGGCAGGGAATGCTCTGCTATCCACAGGCTATTCAGCAGTGCCCATTCATTTCCCTCCTCTGGACTGAATCCAGAGAAATCACATGGAAGCCCAGGAGAGACAGGGAGCTCCAGAAAAGCAGACGGGCCTTCCAGCCTGCCTCCACCAACCAGGGCTTCCCACTGCCTCAGCCTGACTCGGTGGCCCCACGACAGCTTCTTCTACACCATCAGTGATGAGGCACTCAGAGTTTCCTGAGGCAACGCCTAAAACTGTAGGTGCTGACTATGGGAAAGCCCCCTCCACCTGCCTGTCTGCATTTCCCACATGGAGGCTGACTCCACCCTTGGGCATCAGACAACCCAGGAGATGCTGAAGACACTGCCAGGTCCCTGGAGCACTCCCTCTCCCAGGTCAGCTCCTCCTTCCCATCACTTTCCTGGTCCCCTCACCTTGGGGGCTGCCCAGATTTCCATGTCCCCTCTGGAAAATGGGCAGCCCTGCAGCATGAGGGATCCTCAGGTGGTAGGACCAACTATACCAACATCAACATCCAGGTTGTGATAGGCACCATGGTTACGAAGGATGCTGCCATCGGGGGAGGCTGTGTGAAGGGTATTGGGATCTCCGTATTATTTCTCACAACTGCATGTTGAGTCTACAATGACCTCAAAATAAAATGTTTAATTTAAAAAAGTATGCAGCCCTACAGTGACCACAGTTCTGAGGTTGTCTGGGCCCAGCTATGGGGCTGATACAGTCAATTCTTGTCACTCCTGTTAATTATTATTTTGGGGTTTTTTATTGTTATTGTTGTTTTGTTTGTTTGTTTTTGAGATGGAGTCTCGCTCTGTCAACCAGGCTGGAGTGTAATGGCGTGATCTCTGCTCACTGCAACCTCTGCCTCGTGAGTTCAAGCAATTCTCCTGCTCCAGCCTCCCAAGTAGCTGGGATTACAGGCATCTGCCACCATCCCCAGCTAATTTTTGTATTTTTAATAGAGACAGGATTTCACCATGTTGGCCAGGCTGGTCTTGAACTCCTGACCTCAGGTGATCCACCCGCCTTGGCCTCCCAAAGTGCTGGGATTACAGGCATGAGCCACTGTGCCTGGCAGGGTAATTAGTTTTTATAAAGTCATCATGAACACAGAATTAGCAAATACAGAATGACTGTTCCCAGAGGCAACACAGGATTAGGTTCCTACAAGCCTTTGGTCAGAAAGTGTTTATCAACTAATCAAAACTTAACTATATAACCTTGTTTTATGTATGTTTCTGCTTAAAAACACTTTACGTAATATATTTTGTTGATTCATGAACACTTGAGCTCAGGCAGCAGCACTGTACCTTGCCTGAATGAAGCTTAGTAACACGCATATTCTCTCCATTAGGCACATCACAGTCTTCCTGTGCTACGGACACTAGACGGCACTTCAGCACTGCACTTGAGGCCATTATAAAAAAACAGTGAAACCGCCAAAAAAGCACAGATACACAAAAAACATGGCACTAAATAGACCACAAATGACACGTGTTTACAGCATGAGCTGAGACAAGAAGGCAGAGTAACACCTTGTCCAGCCTCACCTGGGAACGTGCTCACCGGGCAGCTCATGTTTCACTGCTCTGCGCATGTCCACACGTGCCCACAAAAGCTCTGTGAATATTAATTTTGGACTTACAAATAAGTATTAGCAAATAGTTGTGAATTCTCAAATACAGAATCTGCAAGTAATGAGACTCGACTGTCCTTCTGACGGCCAGGTGGGGACACAGAGCAGCTGCCAATGTGGCTGAAGAGGAGAGAAGTACGGCGGCTCATGGTGCAGGGAGCCATCCCAGAGGGCTCTCCTGCTGGGTGTCTATAGATCCCGTGGCAATAAAACACCAAGCTCACTTACCATTTCCAGCTCCATGTCCAAGAGCTTGCAGGCACCATATACAGGAGGCTTAGCTGGAATAACACCAGAAAAAAAAAAAAAAGACTGCTGTGAGTGAGGCCACAGAACTCACTGTGTGGGAACAAAGAGCTGGGCACCAGCAGGGTCTGGATGCGGGGGTCACTTACAGTCATCAGGTTTCATCTGTCCCATGGGCCTTCGGATTGGGGTGCCAGACACCACAATGGAGGAGGCACGGCCATGGTAGCCCACTGGTAAGTGCAGCCTGAGAAAGAAAGGCAAGAGAATGCAGGGCATCAGAGCTGTTATATGTTGTCAATTAAGTTTAAAAACTTCAAAAATTAGAAACAAAGAGTCGCCATATACATATGGCTCAAAAATCAAAAGGTGCTTACAAGTTTCCATCCATGGATACGTGGATAAACAAACTGTGGTACATACATACAGTAGAATATTATTCAGCCTCAAAAAGGAAGAAGATTCTGGACTAGGTGTAGTGGCTCGCGCCTGTAATCCCAGCACTTTGGGAGGCCGAGGTAGGCAGATCACATGAGGCCAGGAGTTCGAGAACAGCTTGGGTAACACGGTGAAACCCGTCTTTACTAAAAATATGAAAATTAGCCAGGCATGGTGGTGCATGCCTGTAGTCCCAGCTATTCGGGAGGCTGAGGCAGGAGAATCACTTGAACCTGGGAGGTGGAGGTTGCAGTGAACCGAGATCGTACCACTGCACTCCAGCCTGGGCAACAGAGTAAAACTCCGTCTCAAAAAAAAAAAAAAAAAAAGATACAGCCATGTCCTAACTCCCAGAAAATATGGAAAAAGAGTATTTTTACAGTTAATCAAGTTAAGAATCTTGAGATGTGAGCATCCTGGATTATCCAGGTGAGCCCTATATCCAATTAGAAATGAAGAGAAGATGTAGAGAGGAGGAGAAGGCCACATGAAGACAGAGGCAGACACTGGAGTGATGCAGCCACAAGGAACGCCTGCAGCCCCCAGAAGCTGGAAGCAGCAAGGACAGGGATGGTCCTAGGAGCTTCAGGAGGAGATGGCCCTGCTGACACCTGGATTGCAGACTTATGGCCTCCAGAAACTGAGGGGATAAATTCCTGTTGTTGTGACTTTTTCTCATAGCAGCCCCAGGAAATGGATACAGACCCACACCACACCTCACACATAAAAGGAAATCCAGATGGATTCAAGATCTAAATGTACAAAGAAAGGCTAATACAGGCCCTAGAAACAACAACAACAACAAAACACACACATACACAAAATTTCCAAATTCTTGGGGTGGAGAAAGCCTTTCTAAACATTACACAAAAGTAAATGCCATAAGGAAAATGATTGGCATGCTTGACTTTATAAAAATGCAAAACTCTGTATCTAGAAAGACTGGCAAACAAAGAAAAAAGAACATACCGGGAGAAAATATTTGCAATGCATTGCAACAAAGGGTTAATTTCTATCACTTATAAAACACCTTTTAAACAAATAATAGAGAAGTGACTATATAGATAAACTGGCAGAGTATGCAAAAACATCTGTGAAAAAATATATAAGAAGTCCAGGCACGGTGACTCATGCCTATAACCCCAGCACTTTGGGGGGCCAAGGCAGGCGGATCGCTTGAGTCCGGGAGTTTGAGACCAGCCTGGTCAACATGGCGAAAACTCATCTCTACAAAAAATACAAAAATTAGCCAGGCATGGTGGCATGCACCTTTAGTCCCAGCTACTTAGGGGGCTGAGGCAGGAGGATGGCTTTAACCTGGGAGGTCAAGGCTGCAGTGAGCCAAGGTCATGCCACTGCACTCCAGCCTGGGTGATCAAGTAAGACCCCGTCTCAAAAAAAAAAAAAAAAGAAAGAAAGAAAGAAAAAAGAAAGAGAAAGAAGGCCAGGCGCGGTGGTTCACGCCTGTAATCCCAGCACTTCGGCAGGCCGAGGCGGGCAGATCACGAGGTCAGGAGATCGAGACCATCCTGGCTAACTGGTGAAACCCCGTCTCTACTAAAAATACAAAAAATTAGCTGGGCGAGGTGGCGGGCGCCTATAGTCCCAGCTACTCGGGAGGCTGAGGCAGGAGAATGGCGTGAGCCCGGGAGGCGGAGCTTGCGGTGAGCTGAGATGGCACCACTGCACTCCAGTCTGGGTGACAGAGCGAGACTCTGTCTCAAAAAAAAAAAAAAAGAAAAGAAAATATATATATGACACTGATTAACAGTTTTGCCTCTGGAGAAGGGAACTGGATGGTGGCCCATAGGTGGTTGAGCTCTGTTTTTTCCCATTGTTTACCCTTAAGTACCTTTTGAATTCTCAACCATGCATATATATAGACTCTTTTTATTGCTTTTAATTTTTTAAATGTTTGATAAATTATTTTGCAATATTTATGATATACAAAAACATGTAATAACAAAAGTCACCATGCACTACCAAGGAGCTAAAGAAATAACACTTCACTAATCCAGTCCAATGCATCCTTGGGATCCCTCCCTGGTCTCACTCTTCTTCCCTCCCTTCCTGCCCCTCACTCTAGAGGAAATCAGCATGGTCCTCATTTCCCTATATTTCTAGACACTTTCATTACTGTACTGTTTTTTTGGGCACAGGGGCGGTGAGGTTTGAGACAGAGTCTCGCTCTGTCACCCAGGCTGGAGTGCAGTGGCGTGATCTTGGCTCACTGCAACCTCCACCTCCTGGGTTCAAATGATTCTCCTGCCTCAGCCTCCCAATTAGCTGCGACTACTGGCGCCCGCCACCACACCTGGTTTTTTTTTTTTTTTTTTTTTTTTTTTTTGAGACAGAATCTCGCTCTCTTGCCCAGGCTGGAGTGCAATGGCATGATCTCAGCTCACTGCAACCTCTGCCTCCCAGGTTCAAGTGATTCTTCTGCCTCAGTCTCCCAACTAGCTGGGATTACAGGCACCCGCCATCATGCCCAGCTAATTTTTGTACTTTTGTAGAGATGGGGTTTTACCATGTTGGCCAGGCTGGTCTCGAACTCCTGACCTCAGATGATCCACCCGTCTCGGCCTCCCAAAGTGCTGGGATTACAGACGTGAGCCACCATGCCCAGCTGCTAATTTTTGTACTTTTAGTAGAGACAGGGTTTCACCATATTGGCCAGGCTGGTCTCAAACTCCTGACCTTGTGATCCACCCACCTCAGCCTCCCAAAGTGCTGGGATTACAGATGTGAGCCACTGCGCCCAGCCCTACTGTACCATATTTTTGTATCTTTTTATAAAAATGATATTTTACTGTGTAATTATCTTGTATTACCTACTCCAAAAAACTTATTTTGTAAAAGACTGAGGTAGATTTAAACTTATTTACATGGAGATATGTCAATGATGAAGTGAAAAAAAGCAAATTTCAGCATGGCCTCGTTTTGTTAACAAAAGAAATAAAATGCATATGTATGCATGCATACGTGTAGTCATGCATGTGTAACCTGGAGCAAAGTACAGGAGGCAGCACATCCAACTTGTTCAAAGTAGTTGCCCCTGGTGAGTGGCTGAGGAAGAGCTCCCTTTTTTACCCACTTTGGTTCCTTTATTGGATTAAATTATAAAATTCAATTGCATGCAATTACATGGCATGTAATAATGCAAACAATTCAGATGAAAAAAAGGAGTTAGTAATCTCTCCCCATCCAGCCACTCCCCTGAGGAAAGCAATGTTAATCTGCAGTCTGATATTTTTTGCCTTTCTGTATGCTCATACCAGCCTATGGAAATAATGTATGCATAAGTGTGTGTGTGTGCATGTGCACATGCATATGTGTGTGTTAAGCTGAAAAATAGCCCTCCAAAAGATATCTAGATCCTAATCCCTGCAGCCTGTGGATATTATTACATGGCAAAAAGGGTTTTGCAGATGTGATTAAGTTAGGGATCTTGAGATAGGGATACTGTCCCTGGTTATTTGAGTGAGCCCTAAATGTAATCACAAGGGTCCTTATAGACAGAGGCAAGGTCAAAGGAGAAAGTAGGAAATATAACAGTGGAAGCGAGTGGTTGGAGTGATGTGAGGAAGGGGTCAAAAGGCAAGGGATACAGGCAACCTCTAAAGCCGAAAAGTCAAGGAAATGGGTTCTCTCCTAGAGCCTCCAGAAGGAACCAGCCCTGCTGACACCTTGGCTTTAGCCAGTGAGACTGATTTTCAACTTCTGGCCTCCAGAACTAGAAGAGAATATATTTATGTTTTAAGCCACCAAGTTTGTGGTAATTTGTTACAGCAGTAACAGAAAACTAATACAGTGTGTATGTACATATATATTTTTTGTGCTTTTTTTATAAAAGTGAAACACACTTTACCTAATTGCCTATAGTTTACCTATTTCACTTAACATAGATCAATGAACATCTCTCTTGATCTAAATCTTTCACTAGCTACAAAACATTTCATATTGTGAATAGACCAATTTTTCAACCATTCCTCCACCGATAAGCATTCAGATTACTTCCAGCTCTGGGCCACTAGAAACTCTGCTAATTAACATCCTTGCTCTTGGATACAACCCACTGGTGCTTTTATTTCTGTAGGATAGATGCATGAAAGTGAGCATTGCAGGTCAAAGAGAAGACACATTTTAAATTGTAAATGTTTTACTTTACATATTTCCTGTAGTGTTTGGGTTAATTCCAGTAAATATACCCTACATTTATAATAAAGACTATGTACATAAAGTTAAAAAGTCACAGCCGTGGGTCATCTTGCATCAAACATGGCTAGAGAAGGCCTGTTTGCTCTTATTCTGCAGAAGAACATGGGGCAAGGATGGCTGTGGCCCCCACACTTGGTTTCAGACACAGTCAACACTCATTTCCCAGGTCCCGGCTCTCCTCTCACTTCCTGGTACCCGTGCCTTTTGGCCACTGGGATCCTGGCACATAGGTGATAGCCAGCTCTTCTGGGGCTGGGCAGTCCACTGGGTCATCACTGCCAAGGACACTCAGATAGACAAGTTGAAGCTGGCTGGGGACAAATACAGCCTGGAGTCTGTAAAATGCAAGAGTCTCAAATATTTGCCCATCTCACATGGGAGCCTGGAACCCGGAGTATGGGTTCTGGTCTCAGATTCACCCATGCCTTGTTCTGCAACCTTGGCCTTGTTGCTCAACATGTCTGGCTTGGAACTGCTCTCTCTCCCTTTCTTTCTTCTTCATCTTGGTTCTAACAGACCTTCCCCTCATAGCATAGCCTACTGGAGACACTCACTCGAGAGAGAGTAAAGCCCCATCCCTAACCCAGCTCCTGTGTGTGACTGATGGCACCGGGGCCTGGGGTGTATGCCTGTCACTGCGTCCAAGCCCTCTTCAGTCCCGAGGAATCATCTCATCCAGCGGACAACACAGAACGAAGGGCAAGGATCCCAGCTCTGCATCCTCAGATTGGTCAATGGCCTGATCTGGGGGCTGGGAGACAGGCTGTGGCCCTGTTGTGCTCAGGCAAGTTGATCCTTCTCTGAGCCCATTTTCCTATCTGTAAAATGGGGCTTACAATCATGGCCTTGTGACATCACAGAACTATTATGAGGATCAAACAAATGAATGAAACAGATCACATGTTGAGGAATATACAGCACTGGCACATTTGAGGATTCTCATTCATCAGAAAATGTAAGTATGGAGCATGCTAGCTAGAGTCTAAGACTTGCCCATAGTACGATAATACACAGCTTATAAATGAAAGACTCCAGAAGGAGCATAGTGATTCAGGGAATCTAATTCCAACCCCTGCTGTCCAAAGGAGCTTAAGAGACTACCCCTTCCATCCCACAGCAAGTCCTGAGCCAAGCTGAGCAGGAGACCAGAAGCTGAGACCACTGCTTCCAGAGGTTGCAACATCATAACTGCTTTTCCTCCCCAGTTTACTTTAAGAAGAACTTGGCAGCCCCTGAGACAAACATGCTGCTGGAAATGAAAAGAAAGACTTTGAACTTATGCAAACATTTGGCCCAGAACATACCAATTTGGCATCAATGCATTCTCCTTGTCCCTGAACATGATTCCGACGTTGGTAGCATGCTGCCGAGAGGAATAGAAGTCTGTGTAGTCTCCTGCAAAGGAGAGACCCAAGAGATCCCATCAGCAACCCAGATGCCTCAGGAAGGAGAATGGACTGTTCTAAGCACTGGAGCCATGAGTGTGCACACAATACTGTTTACACATCCAGAGCTCAGCCTGCAGCCAGCAGTGACAGCACCAAATGCAATATAAAATATCCTCACTGAAGATTTGTTCTTAGAGCCCTCAGCTGAGAAACAAATAAGAAATTAGGAGTCCAGACTTTCTGAAACTGACAGTGGAATGTGAACACCAACTGGCTGATACCACCCCCCTTCTCAGGCTCCCCACTTTTACCACACACAACTGCCATTTCCGAGTTCCCACAGGCTCCCTCACCACGCGTACACTGACTGACTTCTCCTCTGTCCTGTGTGTTCAATCCTGGCAACTCTTTGAGGCCCCCTCCTCCCTGAAGCCTTCCCTGCTCTCTCTAGCAGGATCCCTTGCCCTTCCAAATCCCCTCCCCTGAATCCTTCTGGGGCAGGCTTCGCTTCCCACTGGTGCTCCGGTTATGTGTGTGCACATCTTTGCTAGACTGTGGACATTCCAGGACAGCCCCAGCCCAGTCCTCATTTTCTTGGACTGCCCAAGTGCCAAGGACAAGGGTGTGCACGCTGCAGATGCATATCAGTGCCTATTGATTATGAAGAACTGAACGGGCTGGCCAGCAAGCTGTAGGCATATCTATCATTCGGAGAATTAAAAATCTGAAAGAAAAACCAGTTGGGACAGCCTGCCTGTTTTATCTTCCTAAATGTCTCCTCAAAGAAAAAAAAAAAAAGCTGGGTATTCACCAATACCAACAGCCTAGACTAGCAACAGTCATGGTGAAGGGTGAGGAGAGGAAGAAAAGTCCACGGGGCAGGTGGAGCCTTAGCTGCTGCTTCCCATCTTTGGTCCCAATGCACAGAAGTAATAGCTGAGAGATTTTTCAAAAGAATAAATCCATAACAAAAAATAATAATAATAACAAGAAAGAGCACCATCAGTCAACCAGACATGATGAGGAATCCCTGAAAGACATATGGTTTGCACAACAGCTGGTTTGCCAAAAAATAGCACAGTCCCATGAGTGCATGAGAGTAGGGAGTGAGAGGGGCTGGGAGGAGGCAGGTGACTCAGCCCCTGTCCCCAATCCCATCCTCCAGTCAGCTTAGCCCAAGCAGCCCAGCAGCAAAGGACTCTCCCCGGACAGCAAGAGCTGTTCCAGAGAGGCAGTGTACCCCAGGGCAGGGTCAACCAGTCTCCTCAGCTTACAGGTGCCTGGGTAACCCAGCTGAGGAGGACTGTGCACAAGGAAGAGGGCTGTGCTTTGGGCCGCAGGCTGAACCAGCCTCTCTGCTTTAGGTTGAGAGTTTCAACAGCTCCAACTTCCTGAATGACGCTCCAACCAGACATCCTGCCACGTGCTCAAACTGGGCATAACCCTCTGGCGTCTTTCCTCAAAACTGCTCACAGACTGAGCTCAGAGAACTTGTTCCATAGCCTTTGGGGGAAGGAGAGCAATTTGCTATGCAGGGAGCCATGTAGTTAGTCATGAACTTGACCAGCCTGCAACTCACTACCTGAGCCAAGATATAGCCTGAGTGAATGCCGGGCTTGGGTGCTGAGAAAGGTCAGTGATGAGGAGGGGTAACAGCCCCAGAGCCCCTCTATCTCCCCGCCCCCAGCAGGGACCCTCCACCCAGATGCAGAATCAAAGCACCTGGCCAGCCCTCTTGGCCCATGAAGCTGCTCTGTTCTTGCCTTGGTGAAGAGACTGCACTCACCTATGGTGGCTGGAAGGTGCATCGTGGCAGAAGCCTGGGAGATGAATGCACTGAAACACAGAACCAGGGGCTTCAAAGTCAAGCAGGCAGCAAAGCGCGGTCCCACCCACAGGCTCAGTCCAGACCATCCCCAAGATTATCCACAGTCTCCAGTGGGCACCTCCTGGCTGGCCTGGGGCCAGAGCTATGCTGAACCTTTCACAACTGAGAGGACATCCACCCACTGAAGTCGTCTCTATATTCTACCCTAGGAAATGGGACTAGACAAGTGGAAACTCTTTCCTACTCTAGAAACCAGATGATGGTACAGATGATGCTAATGAGGACCAGCTGAGTAAGAGAGAGGGCCAATGGGCCGGGCCTGGCCTGGCCTAGCTCGGACAGCTCCAGTCCAGGCACCAAGGCAATCCCAGTCCTCCCAAAGCCCTCCCATCAATATGCAGCTCAGGCAGGGGCCGTATGGGGGCAGGTCTGACTTGACCACACTAAGGCTGCCAAGCCGTGACTCAGAATGGCACTGACCACCACACAGCCCTCATCCCCCCTGCTGTATCCTCTCATCACCTCCATGACCACATGCTTCTCACCGCTTCCGAAGTTCAGTGTCATCTCTGAGTCTGGCTTGGCTCACAGACAGCAAGTTCTGCAAGAACACTCTTGCCTCCTTCCAGGCAGCCTGACCCAGGCCCATGAAGCTGTTGAGCATAGGCTAAAACCAAAACATGGAGAAAGAAGATTACGCACAGGAAAACCCAGGGAGTATCCCTCCTGCCAATGGGAGGCCAGCCAGCTTGCCTGCCCCTGCCACTTCTCTCCCATTCACTCACACTCTCAGGACCTCTGCTCTTAGTTTTGCCATCTATTCATCAAGCTGGAGAAAAGCATATCCTCCCTTGACGTTGCCTCATGCCCTCATGCACCTGCACACAAGCCCAGGAGCTGCTACCTGGCACAGCAACTGTGCTAAACCTGGCCCAGCCCACAGTTGAAGGTGGCCATGTTCTTCCAGTAGAGGCACACTCCAGTCTGCAGAGTGATCACAGCCTAAACTAATTCCTTTCACATCAGTTAAGAAGAGGTTTTAGGCTGGGTGTGATGGCTCATGCCTATAATCCCAGCACATTGGGAGGCCGAGTTGGAGGATCACTTGAGCCCAGGAGTTCAAGATCAGCCTGGGCAATATAGTGAGACTTCATCTCTATTTTTTAAAAAAAATTCCCACTCTGTCACCCAGGCTGGAGTCCACTGATGTGATCTCGGCTCACTGCAACCTCTGCTTCCCAGGTTGAAGCAATTCTCCTGCCTCAGCCTCCCGAGTAGCTGGGATCATAGGCGTGCACCACCACGCCCAGCTAATTTTTGTATTTTTAGTAGAGAGAGGGTTTCACCATGTTGGCCAGGCTGGTCTCGAACTCCTGATCTCAAGTGATCCACCCACCTCGGCCTCCCAAAGTGCTGAGGTTACAGGCGTGAGCCACCATGCCCGGTCAAGAGCTTTTCTAATTTAAAAAAAGGAGGTTTTGTAGCCAGTGAGGCATAGCAGAAAAAGCCCTTGTAGGTTCTAAGAGTCAGAGTTCCAGCTCCAGCTCTGATACTTCTAGCTGTAGAGCTTGGGAAAACAGTGTCTCACTGCAGAAGTTCAGGTCCCCATCTAGATGCTCAGGCCCCCATAGGAATTCCAATTCCTATGCCAGAGGGTGGTCAGGAGGATTGAAGGAGAGGATGTGTGCGAAGCTTGTGGCACACAAGAGGTACCCATAAATCCCACCCTCCTTCCTGACCCATGCAATGAGAAGATGCTATATCAAAGTAGCTGACCATTTACAGGGAAGCAAATTCATGTCCATCCCATGTGAACATGTACTTCAGGCTGACTCCTCCATGGCTGCTTCCACAGAACTGGAGGTCAGGGCTTGTAGCTCCCTCCCTTGGGGGCCCACACAGCCCTTGGACAGGCAGAGGCTCAAACAGCTTGACAAGGAAAGTAACCAGAGTTTCTGAAGAGCTTCACCTCAGAGACAACTAGAAATGACCCAGGACTGCAGACATTGACACTTTTTTCACCTAGGAACTCACCCTGAGGTGAGAAGCCACCCTGAATTATCCCAAGGCCACCTCCTACCAGCTTGTCTGTCTCAAAACAACCCCAACCTTATTCAAGTATAACTTCTAAGACCTCCGATGGCATTACCTCTATCGGAAATGGAACGCAAGGAGCATTCTCTTTTTGGCATCTGCAGTGCCACTGAGGTCAGGAACAAGCCGTTTCACAACGTCCTACCTGATTGAAGACATCCTGGTGTTTGGAGAGGACAGGCCCAGTAAAGAGGTGCTTGATGACGCTGAGGTCCAGGATCTGGTCGCCAATGGCCACGCCTATTCTCAGTCTTGGCTAGGAGGAAGACGACATGGTCAGCACCAGAAAAAGTCCCTGGCTGGGCTTGGCTCATTTCCTCAGAAAGCCTGCCTGTTGAAGAGCCCATGGGTCCCCCTTTAGGTGGCCCTGTATACAGAGCGGACTGAAGAACCACCTTCTCAGCATCCTGCCCCAGCTCCCTTGTGCCATCTCTGCTTCCAGGACTAAACAGAAAAGAATCTGTGTTCCCTGAATGGGAAATAAATCAAATATCCCTTGGACTAGGGGAAGAGCAGTCAGCCTGGTTCTAGCCACTTAACCTGACCAAAGTCCCCTGCAAAGTTCCCTAGGCATTACATAAATGCCTCCAGTGATGAGGAGCTCACCACCTTACCAGGATGTTGGATTATTTTCCAGGTTTAACCTAGGCCTTGGCTCAGGGTAATTCAGTTGTGCAGTGGAGCAGTGAGTGCCCAACGCACAGTGCTGAGGGCCAGGTGGCTTGGATTAATGAGCTCTGTTGTGGCTCAAATGGAGGAGAGCTCAGGTTATCAGGGAGCTGCAGGAAGCCAGACTGCTCAGAACATGCAAGGGAAGTTCCTTTCCGCACCACAAAATCCCAGCATCAGCAAAGATGTCTTAAATATTTGTTAAGGCCTGGTCTTTGTCCCCACAACCCTGAGCTTTGCTCATCAACAAGAACCAGAGGGCATGTTTGCAGACTCAACTTCCTGGTGCTCTGTCCTGAGTCAGGCTTCCAGCTCTCCTGAACCACCAGCTTGGCCATTTCAGTGCCAGCGAGCTTAGTGGTAGGATTATTGGCTGGCCTTATCTCCATTGGCTGCTCATTGGGGTGGGCTGAGAAAAGATGGCCATTTCTCCAAGCATGTCAGCTCTTGGGACCAGGGGTAGAGCACAGCCACACTCCTCATCTGAGGTCCCAGCAGAGCCTACCCTAGAAGAGGCTGCCCGGAGAGCTTAGCTACCCATTATCAGCCCCGCTGCCAACTCCCTGTGCCTCAGTGTTCCCCTCCTGAAAATGGAAAATCTGCTGCAGTAGGCAAAGAGCTGAACCACCTGGATCCAAGTGGTTTTCCATTCAGGGAATGTGCAGTTCAGACCCGTGGACCACATCTCTGACCCTGGTCCCCACACCCAGCTGAAGGCAAGAAGGAGCCACCACCAGTAAGCAACCTCCAAAATGGGGTCACAAGTGCAGCTGCCTGATGCCTCAAATGCAAACAAAGCATAAAAGCTTCAAACTTGTGCTTCAAACTATGACCTGAGGACCCAGAAAAAGTCTGAGAGAGTGAGTACCCTCTACTTTCAACCTTGGGAGTTATTTTCTTCAGCACAAAACTAGAAAGGGCTCCCAGGTCGGATGCAGGATTCCTGGGCTCCAAGTCTGTTCCCTCATTCACCATCTTATCATCTTGGACAAGTCCCTGGTCCTCTCTGGGCCTCAGTTTCCCATATGCAATTTGAGGGAAACAAACCAAGGAGGGAGACTCCATTTGTCTAACTTCAAGAGAAAAATGTGCATTCCCTCTGTTTTAAAATAGTTGGTCATATCTGATATAAAGTTTTCCAAGGGAAAGCATTACCCAACTCCCAGCCTGACATAGAGGGGGAAGTATGGGATTGGTGTGGGCGAAAGATTACCCAGGTGCCGAGGCAAGAGACTGAAGGCACAAACTGTAGCTATACTGCTATACAGTTATAATACAAATTAGATATACAGATGATCATGGACAATTATCAATCATTACTATAAACATTATTAATCATTAGCTTTTAATATTACTCTTTGTTGCATTACTAATATAACCTAGGAATAACCGGTGGGTGTAGGGTCAGGTACTGAGGGGACATTGTGAGAAGTGACCTAGAAGGCAAGAGGTGAGCCCTCTGTCACGCCCGCATAAGGGCTGCTTGAGGACTCCTTGGTCAAGAGGCAACACCAGTGTCGGGGAAGGCACCCATTACTTAGCAGACCGCAAAAGGGAGTCTCCCTTCCTTGGCGGAGTCAGGAAACACTCTGCTCCACCAGTTTCTTGTGGGAGGCTGGATATTATCCAGGCCTGCCCGCAGTCATCTGGAGGCCTAAATCCCTCCCTATGGTGCTGTGCTTCAATGGTCACACTCCTTGTCCACTTTCATGTTCCTCCCGTACTCCTGATTCCTCTTTGAAGTTCGTAGTAGATAGCGGTAGAAGAAATAGCAAAAGTCTTAAAGTCTTTGATCTTTCTTATAAGTGAATAGAAGAAAACGCTGACGTATGCTGCCTTCCCTCTCTGGCTGTGGCTACCTGAAAGGGAAGGGCCCACTGTCCCATGATCATGTGACTTGCCTGATCTTATCAATCACTTGGACGATTCACCCTCCTTACCCTGCCCCTCTTGTCTTGTATGCAATAAATATCAGTGCACCCAGCCATTCGGGGCCACTACCGGTCTCCGTGTCTTGGTGGTAGTGGTCCCCCGGGTCCAGTTGTTTTCTCTTTATCTCTTTGTCTTGTGTCTTTATTTCTTACAATCTCTCGTTTCCACACATGGGGAGAACACCCGCTAAGCCCCATAGGGCTGGACCCTACAGATTGGGAGGCTGACAGATGTGGGGACAACCCCGTATCGGCCTCCTACTGGCTGTGAGATCTGGAGCATGATGCTTTGCCTCTCTGGGCCTCAGTTTCCTCATCTGTAGAATGGGGACAATAACTTCACAGTGGTTTTATTGTGAGAATTTGATTAATATCTGTAAATCTCTCACCACAAGAATAGACACAGGGTAGACGCTATTCATGCCACAAACATTTAGAGAGCATCTTCTCAGTACCAGCACTACACAAAGGCTGCTGAGGCCCTGGGAACAGTGACTTGGTTCCTTCTCTCCAGAAGCAAAAGGAAACACAGGGTGTGGTGAGAGACAACCAAGGCTGGGCTGCAGCTAGGAGCTCTTTCAGAGAGAGTGCTTAGGAGGTGATATTTAAGCTGAGTCCCAAAGAGTGAGAAGGGGCCAAGCATATAGAGAGCAGAAGGACGAGTATTCCAGGCAGAAGGAGCAACATGTGCTAAGGCCCGAAGGCAGGAAGCTGCTCTTAGCATGTCTCAGAGACTCAAAGGCAGCCAGTGTGGCTGGAGAGAGCAGAGGCCAGGAGGCAGTGGCAGGGTCACACCCCAGGGACTTTAAGAAGGCACCCGGCAAACCAGCTCCACACTACTACAATCTCGTTCTCAGAGGCCACCACCCCTACCTTCACAGAGAGCACCCCATATGCCTTACTAGTCCATGAGCAACCAGAAATGGAAGGAAGGCGTCTCCTGTGTCTTTGATCCCAACTCACAGTCCAGGCAGTCTGGACCACAGTTGGGGTTCGTAAGCATTCGCTGAATAAAAAAATGAATAAAATGATGACTGGATTCATTGTTATTCCACTCAAATTAGGAAGGGCTGACTGCTGACATGGGGAAGGGAGGTTTTGCCTTGGCAACTAGTCTTGCCTGGCAAGGCAGCCATCACCGTTGGAATGTCCAGTGCCTGCAGAGAAAGTTTCAGATGAGACTTGTTCAGCTGGAAGGCCAAAGGGCCAACTCTCCACCCCCAGCACTCTATCAGAGGACAGGGGGATGGGGCTCTCTCTCCCAGACATCTGTAGTGGCTGCCCTGCACATGCTGATGTTGAAACAGCAGGACATGGTGTCTGAAAGCTCCTAGCCACACTCTAAGGGACATTAATTCGATTTCCCTGAGAAAGCAAGTCAGAGCACCCTACTGGGGTGTGACTGCCTCTCACAAATGTTTCTGTCTAATGGATTTGTGCTCCAGGAAAGGTGAGGGAGGACACATCTGCTGAGGGCAAAGTGTTCGAGGAGGGCAGAGGAAGAGCTTTGTCTGCAGAAAGGTTGTTGGCCATCACAGGTTAAGGTTTAATGTGCCTCAAATTGTGTCCTCCATTTAGTGTCCACTTTCTGTGTCCTTGCAACATCTGGTCAGCCTGGCCAGATATGAAACCACAAGTTGACTCTTCTAGACCAAAGTACTCACCGCAGACAGGCCCACAAAAAGCCAGCCACTTGCCTCCAATGACAAGCCATGGGGGAAGGAGGGAACCCCACTTTCCAGGAAGAAGCTAACTGCCAAGCCCCTCATTTAGCAAACATTTCCTGATTCTGGGGTTCTATGGCTTACAGAGCTGAATCAGGAGTTTACCTTTAAAGTTGGGAGCAAAAATCTAAGCCAAAAATATCATCAACAAATCCAAGGGAATCTGCTTTTCCAACCTAGGGACCCTCTTATTATCTATTTGCTGATAAACCTCCAGTTTTCAAACACTTATTTCTACCAATCAGACTACACTGACTTAGTCAAAGTTTGTTTCTCTGCCCTCTTTCTTCTGATCAGTGGGGGAATGCCAGGCAGCCCACACCAGGAACTGAAAGAATTCCAGCTACAGGCAGAGAGAGACACTTGCCATCTTAGATCTCACAGCTCTAAGACAGGACATGCGCGTCCCCCTCTGAGCTGCTACGCATACCAGGTTATCATTTCCTGGGTTCTAGGGTTAGGGGCTATCCAGTGAGATGAACCACCAGCCTCTTGGGCGAGAGAAACACACCGCAACCACCTCGGAGTAGGCAGCATGCCTGCGTTCTGCAGCTTCCGGTAACAGAATCCTGCTTGCTCTGCTTGTCTGGGAGAGTGACACTATTCATTTCATTTTGCATTTAATTCTCAGCAAACCTGAGGACACTGAGGCTGAAAAGTCAAATAACGTGCACAGCTAGAAAGTTACGAGGTGGGACTCGAGCCCCCAGGCACTCTCACGGAACGGATCTTAAGAGAAAAATGGCCCAAGCCTCCATCCCGCCCCCCATTCCACTCCATTCCATTCCACTCCACTCCACTCCCTCCCCTCGCCCGGAAGCCGAAGCCCCACTGCTCACGTCGCCTCTGGTGGAGAAGACGCCGTAGGGCAGGTTGTGGATGGGGAAGTCGGAATCCTCGGCCACCGGGATGAAGGACATGCTGGCGAGCACCCGGCACCGCTGCGGGCCTAAGGTGGCGTGCGGAAAGTGGGACTGAACTCTGCCGCCGTGGTCAGGCCCGGCCCCGCCCCTCCGGCCCACCCTCACGGCCTGTCCGGGTGGCACAGCAGGGACCCCGGAGGCTCCTGCCTGACTTTGATCTCACCATAAACAACCCGCCCCCGAACCCTGAACCCTGCCCCTCCCCTACCCTGACCCCTGCGAGCTCCATGTCCTCCACTGTCTCGCCTTCTCTTCCAGAGCCCCGCCCATCCCCTGACCCCACTCCTGCGAGCCTCAGGTCCTTCACAGTCTCTCCTCCCTCCCCGATCCCCGCCGCTCCCCTGGCCCCGCCTCCTGAGCCTCAGGTCCTCCTGTCTCTCCTCCCTCCCCGAGCCCCGCCCCGCCCCTTGCCCCGCCCCCGCGAGCCCCGGTCCTCCACAGTCTCACCCTCCCTCCCCAAGCCCCGCCCCTCCCCTGGCCCCGCCTCTGCAAGCCCTAGGTCCTCCAGTCCCACCTTCCCTCCCAGAGCCCCGCCCTTCCCCTGGCCTCGCCCTGCGAGCCCCAGGTCATCCAGTCTCTCCCTCCCTCCCTGAGCCCGCCCCTCCCCTGGCCCCGGCCCCCGCGAATCCCAGGCACTCCAGTCTCTCCTCCCTCCTCGAGCCCCGCCCCTCCCCTGGCCCCGCCCCCGTCCTGATCCCCGCCCCATCCGCGAGTCTACATCGGGGAGATCTGGTTCCAGCCTCCGCTCGGGGCAGCTGGTCCTACCGAGGGCAAACCCTAGCTTAGCAGTTAAGGCTCTGCCCTGCATGACTCCAGCCTCGCTCGCCCCAGCTGCTGCCCTGCTCTTCAGCTCAACAGAACTCTTGTCCGCTTCCGGGAAAAAAACACTTTCTCCCCAGGAGCTGCTTCCTGAGCTTCAGAAGAATACCCAGTCGCGTCCTTTCTCCCTGCATACCATGCTGCTCCGTCCAGCTATGACACTTCCACTTGTGTTTCAGAGAACGGGACAGTTACGCCTGTTTGGAAGGCTTCAATTAATGAGAATTAATATTCTAAAAAATATAACTCACCTGTTTCACATGCCAGTAGTAAAATGACGTTGACAAGCTGCTCAACCTTGGACAAGTTACTTAAACTTTCTATACCTCAGCTTCCTTCTCCGTATAGTGTTGATGATAATAGTTCCTACTTCCCAAAATTAATATGAGAATGGAATGAATTAGTATTTGTGAGGCACCTAGAATAATGCCTGGCATACAGAGATTATGTGTGTGTGGAAAGAGAGAAAAGGGAGGAAAGAAGAGGAAAGGAAGGGAGGGGGATAAAGGAAAGGAAAGAAAAAAGAGAAAGAGGAAAAGAGAGAGAGGGAGAAAGAAAAGGAGGAAGGCAGGAAAGAAGGGAAAGGCAGACTATCTTAGGGTGGGTTCAAGGTGTTAATCTAATCACTCATGTGCAGTCATCTGCAGTTTTTTGAGACCACGCCACAGCCAGGAACACTTGGAACACACCGGAGAGTGTGTTGTTGTGTTATTGTTGGTGTGAATGATTCAGGTACACTTTTAAACAGCCAGGAGGCTGGCTGAAATCTAGAAAAGTAGACGATAGTCTGGGCAAGGGTTCCCTGAAGATTCTTGAGGAATGTGACACGGTGACTGCTGAGTTAGGGAGGCTGCTCTGCATTTCAGCTTAGGGAGAAGAGGCTGGAAGATGGCAGGATAATGTGAGCTAAGTGGGCCTGAAACCAGAAGGCTTGAGAGGAGCAAATAAGGCAAGCAGGGCCCGCTGTTGAGCCCCCCTTCCTAGCCCCTGAGATCACTCTGTTGCCTGTCCACCAGGCATGACCAGTGATCATCACCCAGTAAGGAGCGCAGTCTGGGAACAGCCTCTTGGCTCTCATCTCCTGCCCTGAGTGACTCTGCCAAGGACTGGCTTGAGTTCTTTTAAGTCAGCCCTGGGGAGGGAATGAAGGTGGTCTGACTTGTTCTGGTAGGTTCCTGAAAGAGGAAAGAAGAGGGGAGTATCCCAACTTGGTGGCCTTATAAAGAGGCATTCCAGGCAGCACTTGATACTTGCCTAATTTAAGCTACTCCTCAGCTGCAAGGCAATGAATTATTTTCACGTTCTGTAGTTGCCCTGCCCCTTCCCATTAAAACCACGAGCTTTCTTATTCCATGTACAACTCTTGTCAATACCTAGCAAAACACCTGGCACAGAATAGGTGCTCCATAATATATGTCATTAATATAAAACTTGACCAAAAGGAAATGAAGGAATAGCCAATAAGCCCATACTCTATGCCAGGCCATGGGGATACACCAGCAGCTCACATCTTTAATTCCTTTTTTATGGAGCATGTGTTGTGTGGGGGATGCTAGGCCATGAGCTTCTGCTGAATACACACAAGTTAACAAAAGCCTGAATGATAAGACCCTTGGAGAGAGAAAACCAAAGTCTTTTAGGGAAAGGAGGTGGGGCACATGTATCTGTGGAAAAGGATGTGGGGATGAGATGGCTGAAGAGGGAGTAAGATTTCGTAGTTTTAAAATAGACTTAACCAACCCACTAATTATACATAGTGTCTGAAAACGCCAAAGCTGTTCTCTATTTGGAAAACAGCATTTGAAATAACCTGCAAGTAAGTATACTATATTTTTTCTTTCTCATTTTTTGGAAGAGAATGTGTTGGCCATGTACATCACAACAGTTAGTAAGAAAGAATTTTAAAAGAAAGATATTGCCCATAATCCCACCAATGTAGTCTTCATATTTTCATGGCTTTTTTCATACTATTTGTATGCACATGACTTTTCCATCCTTATAAACTTTACATAGATGCAATTTTTCAGTCTTTCTCTACCTTATTCTCTTGAATATTTTTCCCTGAGGCCCAATAGGCTTCATTATGATCATTGTCATTGGCTAAGGAAGCCTCCGGGGTTCAAGCGATTCTCCTGCCTCAGCCTCCCGAGTAGCTGGGATTACAGGTATGCGCCACCACGTCTGGCTAATTTTGTATTTTTAGTAGAGACAGGGTTTCTCCATGTTGGACAGGCTGGTTTCGAACTCCCAGCCTCAGGTGATCTGTCTGCCTTGGCCTCCCAAAGTGCTGGAATTACAGGCGTGAGTCACTGCGCCTGGCCATATCTTTTCATTTATTTCTGTTTTCTTCAATTTCTTTCATTGATGTTTTCTAGTTACCAGTGTACAGGTCCTTCACCTCCTTGGTTAAATTTATTCCCAAGTGTTTTGTTTGGTTAGGGGTTTTTTGGTAGCTATTGTAAATGAGATTGTTTTCTTAATTTCTAAAAATGCCTTCTGTTGCTTCTATTCATTCCCTGGACCACTGGCAGCCACTTATCTCTTTACTGTCTCTGTAGTCTTGACTTGTCCAGAATGTCATATAATTGGAATCATATAGTATGTAGCTTTTTAGATTGGGTTCTTTCACTTAGCAATATGCATTAAGTTTCTTCTATGCCTTTTCCTTCCCTGAAAGTTCCTTTCTATTATTGTTGAATGCTGTTTCACTGTATAAATGTTCCATAGTTTGTTTGTTCACCTATTGAAGGACATCTTGGTTGCTTCCAATTTTTAGCAATTAAGAATAAAGCTGCTAAAATGTCAGTGTGCAAGTTTTTCTGTGGACGCTTTTGTTTTTTAACCAAGTATACTTTATTAAATCATTAAAAAAAAATTTTTTTTATGTTGCCTCACTATGTTGCCCAGACCAAACTCAAACTCCTGGACTCAAGTGACTCTCTTGCCTCAGCCTCCTGAGTAGCTGAGGCTGCAGGCTTTTTTTTTTTTTTTTTTTAATTGCTCTCAGTGTATCTTCTTTGATGAGATATCTGTTCAGATATTTTGCCCATTTTTAGGTTGCATTGTTTTCGTACAATTAAGCTTTAAGAGTTTTTTGTATATGTTAAATGAAAGCCCTTTATATGTTTTGCTGATTTTTTCCAAGTCTGTGGCTTATCTTTTAATTTTTTTAACAGCAGCTTCTGCAGTTTTTAACTTTAACAGAGTTCAAGTCATCAATTATTTTTCTTTCACAAGTTATGCTTTTAGTGTTTTACTTAAAAAATCAAAACCAAACCCAAGGTTGCCTTAAATTTCTTATATTCTAAGTTTTACGTTTTTGTGTTTTAAATTTAGGTCTATGATAAATTTTGAGTTAACTTTTGTGAAAGATTCAAGGTATCTAGATCCACTTTTTTTTTGCATGTAATGTACAGCTGATCACTACTGCTTGAAAAAGTATTCCTATGAAAAAGACTTTCTCCATGAATTGTCTTCTCTCCTTTGTCAAAGATCAGTTAACTATGATTGTGTTGGTTTATTTCCGGGCTCTCTGATATATTCTGCAAATACCAGTCTTCATTATAGGAGCTTTATAGTAGGTGTTTAAGTTGGGTGGCATCAGCCTTTAACTTTGTTCTTCAGTATTGCATTGGCCATTTTGGGCCTTTGCCCCTCCACATAAACTTTAGAATTACTTTGTTGCTATCCACAAAATAATGTGCTAGGATTTTGACTGAAATCACATTGAACTTGTGGACTAACGTGGGAAGAACTGACAATATTGAGTCTTCCTAGCACTGAAATGAAATAGCTATTTATTGAAATTATCTTTGATTTCCTTGATTAGTTTTATCATCTTCTTCACATAGATCTTGTCATATTTTATTAGATTTCTACCTAAGCATTCCCTCTTACTGGTGCTAATGTGAATGGTGTTTTTTGTTTGTTTGCTTGTTGTTTGTTTTCTGAGACGGAGTCTCATTCTGTCGCCAGGATGGTGTGCAGTGGCGCAATCTCGGCTCGCTGCAACCTCCACTTCCCAGATTCAAATGATTCTCCAGCCACAGCCTCCTGAGTAGCTGGGATTACAGGCGCGTGCCACCACGCCCAGCTGATTTTTTGTATTTTTAGTAGAGACAGGGTTTCACCATCTTGGCCAGGATGGTCTTGATCTCTTGATCTCGTGATCCGCCCACCTCAGCCTCCCAAAGTACTGGGATTACAGGCGTGAGTCAGTGCACCTGGCGTGAATGGTGTTTTTAATTTTAAATTCAAATTTTTCATTGCTGGTATATAGCAAAGCAATTGGCTTTTGTATTATATATTAACCTTTTTTTTCTATTAAACTTTTATCCTGCAATCTTATTATAATTGCTTATAAGTTTCAAGAGTCTTTATGTAGATACTTTGATTTCATTCCAGATGTTAACATCTTTCACTGATTACATTCTGTCTCCCATCTCCACATTCTGACTTTCCATTCTACTAGCCTTCTGAATTAATCTTGATGCTTATGTGTTAATAAAAAGAAGGAAAAATGGCCAGGAAGCCAGTCTCTGAAAAGACACCACAACAAAGTATCCTTTCCTAAATTCCCAATAATATCTGTTTAGATGTTGCAGGGAACAGGCCCCCCATATCTGGCCATAAACAAAATCTCTGCAGCACTGTGACATGCTTGTGATGGCTATGATGCCCACGCTGGAGGTTGCTGGTTTACCAGAATGAGGGCAAGGAACACCTGGCCCACCCAGGGCAGAAAACTGCTCAAGGCGTTCCTAAACCACAAACAACAGCATGAGCGATCTGTGCCTTAAGGACATGTTCCCACTACAGATAACAAGCCAGAGCCTTTTGTTTCCCATAAGGAATGCTTTTAGCTAATCTATAAGCTATAGAAATAATGCTTATCACTGGCTTGCTGTCAATAAATATGTGGGTCAAACTCTATTCGGGGCTCTCAGCTCTGAAGGCTGTCACCCCCTGATCCCACTCTGCACTCTATTTCTGTGTCTTTGTCTTCATTCCTCCAGCGCTGCTGGGTTAGGGTCTCCATGACCGAGCTGGTCTCGGCAAGTGATGCCCATATGTGGGGCTCAAACCCGGGTTGAAGGGCCGCCGGAGTGACAGTTGGAGAACGTGGAACTACACTGAAGGACACCGGAGTACTCTTAAGCAATCCCCGTGGTGAGTCAGAAGGGGAGCTCGGAAGCATCAGGGTAACAATGGGACAAGGGTCGAGCAGGCATGAGGCTTATTTGAGTCTGCTTTGGCAGCTCCTCAGAAAAGGAGGTGTGAAGGTTAGCACTAACCAACTTATGCAGAGTTTTAGTGCTTTAGAGGAAGCTCCATTTCCTGGAGTTTGTTTCAACTGTGGGAAGCATGGTCATACTAAAAAAGAATGTAGAAAAAATCAGCGAGTCAGGCCACCAGATGGGGGAAACAAGAAAACTACTGAGCCTGAAATATGTCCAAAATCTAAAAAAGGAAAACATTGGGCTAATCAATGTCACTCTAAGTTTGATAAAGATGAGAACCCAATTTCAGGAAACGCCATGAGGGGCCCGTCCCCGGCTCCGTTCCAAACCGGGGCATTTCTGGCTCAGGCCACTCCCTCACCCCTGTACAATGCCTGTCCCCTGCCACAGGCGGTAGTGCCACAGTAGATTTATGCTGCACAAAAGCTGTGAGCTTTCCGTCTGGAGAACCCCCACAAAAAGTGCCAACAGGAGTCTGTGGACCCTTTCCAGCAAGGATGGTAGGATTACTTCTAGGTAGGTCTAGTTTAAATTTAAAAGGAGTGCAAGTACATACAGGAGTCATTGATTCAGATTACAATGGGGAAATTCAAATTGCCGTATCTACTTCTGTTCCCTGGAAAGCAGAGCCAGAAGAGCCTATAGCACAGCTCCTGATTGTGCCATATGTGGAAATGGGGAAAAGTGAAACTAAATGAACAGGATTTGGCAGTACAAATAAACAAGACAAAGCAGCATATTGGGTGAATCAAATTACTGATAAACGTCCTACCTGTGAAATAACTATTCAGGGAAAAAAAAATGTAAAGGTTTGGTAGATACAGGAGCAGACATTTCAATCATTTCTCTACAGCACTGGCCGTCTGCATGGCCAATTCAACCTGCTCAATTTAACATAGTTGGAGTTGGTAAAGCCCCTGAGGTATACCAAAGCAGTTATATTTTGCGTTGTTAAGGGCCTGATGGACAACCTGGGACTATTCAACCAATTGTAACTTCTGTACCTATAAATTTATGGGGAAGAGATTACAACAATGGGGAGCACAAGCTCTAATTCCTGAGCAATTATACAGCCCTCAAAGTCAAAATATGATGCATGATATGGGGTACGTCCCTGGTATGGGACTAGGAAAAAACGTGAAAGGTTTGAAGGAACTGCTTCAAGTGGAAAGACAAAGTTCCCACCAAGGGTTAGGATACCATTTTTGATGATGGTTAAGCCTCCAGAACTTATATCTTTAAAATGGTTAACAGATAAGCCAATTTGGATAGAACAATGGCCACTGAGTAAAGAGAAACTGGAGGCTTTAGAGGACGTAGTTACTGAACAGTTAGAAAAAGGACACATAGCTCCAACATTCTCCCCTTGGAATTCTCCAGTTTTTGTAATTAAGAAAAAATCAGGTAAATGGAGAATGTTAACTGACTTAGGGGCCATTAATTCAGTTATGCCACCTATGGGGACATTACAGTCAGGACTGTCTTCTCCTGCTATGATTCCAAAAAATTGGCCTTTAATAGTCATAGATTTAAAAGACTGCTTCTTTACTATCCCCTTAGCTGAGCAAGACTGTGGACAGTTTGCATTTACAATTCCTGCGGTAAACAACCTGCAGCCTGTTAAGTGTTTTCACTGGAAAGTGTTGCCACAAGGCACGTTAAACAGTCCAACAATTTGCCAGACTTATATAGGGCAAGCAATTGAACCTACTCATAAAAATTTTCACAGTGTTACATTATTCATTATATAGATGATATTCTTTGTGCTGCCCCGCTCGAGAAATATTACTCCAATGTTATGATCACTTGCAAAATTTGATTTCTCATGCCAGTTTAATTATAGCTCCTGACGAAATTCAGACTACTGCTCCTTACTCCTACTTAGGGACCTTAGTAAATGACACTACAATAGTGCCACAGAAAGTAACCATATGTAAGGATCAATTAAAAACATTAAATGACTTTCAAAAATTACTAGGGGACATTAATTGGATGTGACCTGCTCTAGGTATTCCTACCTATGCCATGAGTAATCTATTTTCTATCCTTAGAGGAGATGCTAGTCTCACTAGCCCTCAGCAATTAACAAAGGAAGCTAAGGCAGGGTTACAGCTGATTGAGAAGCAAGTACATAAAGCTCAAATAAATAGAATAGATCCAGAGAAGACTCCAGATTTGCTAATTTTTCCAACTCAGCATTCACCTACTGGTGTTAGTGTCCAACAGCAGGACTTGGTAGAGTGGCTTTTTCTTCCACATACTAATTCACGGACTTTGACTCCTTATTTGGATCAAATTGCTGCTATGATAGGAAATGGGAGAACTCAGATTGTTAAATTACATGGATATGATCCTGGAAAAATTATTGTCCCTCTTGCAAAGGCACAAATACAACAGGCCTTTATAAATAGTCTTACTTGGCAAACCCATTTAGCTGATTTCGTGAGTGTTCTTGATAATCACTTTCCGAAAACAAAATTATTTCAATGTTTGAAATTAACGAATTGGATTCTCCCTAAAATAAGTACATTTAAACCAACTGAAGGTGCTGAAAATGTTTTTACAGATGGGTCTAGTAATGGTAAAGCCTCTTCTTCTGGATCGAAAGGTAAAGTTTTTCAGACACCCTATACTTCTGCTCAAAAAGCAGAGCTTGTAGCTGTAATTTAGGTATTGACTGCTTTTGATATGCCTACTAATGTGATTTCTGATTCTTCATATGTGGTTCATTCTACACAGTTGAAAATGCTCAGCTATGATTCTACACAGATGAGCAACTGATGACTTTATTTCCCCAACTGCAAACACCAGTTACGAGTAGAATGCACCCTTTTTACATCACTCACATTAGGGCTTATACACCTCTTGCAGGACCTTTGACTGCAGGGAATCAAATGGCTGATTGCCTAGTTGCTACTGCAATATCTAATGCTAGACACTTTTTCACAATTTAACCCATGTTAATGCCTCTGGTCTCAAAAACAGATACAGCATTACCTGGAAAGAAGCTAAAGCTATTATCCAGCGATGCCCAACTTGCCAAATGGTGCATTCCTCATCTTTTACAAGAAGACTTAATCCTCGAGGATTGGAATCTAATTCTCTTTGACAAATGGATGTCACACATGTTCCCTCGTTTGGGAGACTAGCTTAGGTACATGTATGTATGGACACCTTTTCTCACCTTCGGCTACATGCCAATCAGAAGTCTTCTGCCTGTGTTAAACATCACCTTTTGCAGTGTATTGCAGTGACAGGCATTCAGGCTTCTATTAAAACAGATAATACCCCAGGCTATACTAGCCAAGCTCTAGCTACATTTCTCTCTACATGGAATATTAAACACATTACTAGTATCCCATATAATTCTCAAGGACAAGTCATAGTGGAAAGAATGGATCTCTCCCCAAAACGACAACTGCAAAAGCAGAGAGCGGGAAACAGGGCCTAAGGGACTCTACATATGCAATTGAACTAGCATTATTGACTTTAAATATTTTGAGCCTGCCTAAAGACCAGATGCTATCAGCAGCTGGTTTCAGACCAAAGACAGAAGCAGAACAACTGGTTTGGTGGAGAGATCCGATAACAAATAGTTTGGAAATAGGTAAAATAATAACTTGGGGTAGAGGTTATGCTTGTGTTTCTCCAGGACTGAATCAATAGCCAGTTTGGGTGCCCTCAAGACATCTAAAGCCTTACTGTGAGCCAGATACCCAGGAAGACGTTTTGGGAAGATCCCAAAGACCCACCGGTGGCAGCGTTGTCCAAGTTGATGCTGAAGAGGACCCCGACTGTCACAAACAACACCCGTAGAACACAGTCACCTACCTGGGGACAGATCAAGAAGCTGTTGCAGATGGCAGAAGAAAACCTGAGGAAAGTGGGACAACCAGTCACAATGAGTAATTTAATGACAACTATGATAGTGGTGATCACCATTGCCGTGAGTATTCCTTCAGCAAGGGCTGACACAGAGAACAATTATACTTACTGGGCATATTTACCTTTTCCACTTCTACAGCCTGTAACTTGGCTGGACCCCCCAGTGGAGGTATACACTAATGACAGCTCTGGGATGCTTGGTCCTACAGATGATAGAGGCCCATCTTACCCACATGAGGAAGGAACTGTTTTATTTCTTTAGGATTTGAACATCTGCCTATCTGTTTGGGAAAGGCCACTAGTTGTCTACCCCCTTGCTATCAATCTTGGCTGGCAATGATGTCTGGATGTATCACTCTGTGGCACAGTTACACATGTTTTCTGGTCTCAGTATTTACCATAATGAATCTGCTCCTATAATTGAGGCATACCACCCTCAAAAACCTATTTGTAAACAGAATTGGACCTGGCCAGAAAAAATGAAGATATTTGTTTGGGAAGATTGCATTGCAGAACAGGCAGAGGTGCTGCACAACAATTCCTATGGAATCATTATTGATTGGTCCCCTATGGGGATGCTTAGTATGAATTGCAACTCTCAGTCTGTGTGCCATAGCCACACTATGTTCAACTGGTCTGAACAAAACAGTTAGATGGTAGAAATGATAAGAAGTATGGTAAGAGTTCTTATTATCTGGAAACATGGCGGTATAGTGGTACCTCAGCCTCACATGATATGGCCTGCTGTAGGAGCTAAACATAAGGATTTGTGGAAACTATTAATGGCTCATAATAAGATCAAAATTTGGGAAGGAAAGTATACTATGCCATCACAATATAATCCTAATTACATTTTAGAACTTGTTGAAAACAATACAATTTGAATATAAAGTTGTGTTCACCCTCCTTTTCTGTTGGTAATGGGCGATCTAAAGTTTGACATCCCTAATTATCATGCAACTTGCCAGGAATGTAGATTGTTCTCTTGTGTGAACTCTTCCTTGTTTAATACTAATCATTCTATCCTAGTAGTGAGAGCTCGAGGAGTATGGTTACTGGTGAAGCTTTCCCGTCCTTGGGAAGCCTCTCCCTCTGTACGTATGATTACTGAAATTCTTCAGAAAATTCTGAGATGCTCTTGGCGTTTCATTGCTACTTTAATATTGATTATTATGGGACTGATTGCTGTCACAGCTACTGCAGCAGCAGCTGGGAGTTGTGCTACATTCATCAGTGTAGACAGCAGATTTCGTAAATAAATGGCAAAAGAATTCTAGTCTGCTGTGGAATTCTCAAACTAAAATAGACCAAAAGATAGTTAATCAAATCAATGATCTCCAACAAACTGTAATGTGGCTAGAAGACTGAGTAGCCAGTTTGGAATATAGAATATAGCTAAAATGCGATATTCTATAGTATAGTATAGTATAGTAGAATACTTCTGACTTTTGTATCACTCCTCACCCTTATAATGAATCAGAACATGAATGGGAAAGGATAAAACAGCGTCTAGAAGGACACTCTACAAACTTGTCTTTAGATGTTGCAAAATTAAGAGAACAAATATTTATAGCATCCCAGGCACACCTGACCTTAATGCCAGGAACTAGAGTGCTTGAAGGAGCTGCAGATGGATTGGCAGCCATAAATCCTTCAAACAGATAAAAACCCTTGGAGGCTCTGTGATTTCTCTGATGGCTGTGCTCTTAATCTGTTGTCTTTGTGTAGTCTGCAGATGCGGATCCCTACTTCTGCGAGAAGCAGCTCACTGTGATAAAGCTGCCTTTGCTTTTATCGCCCTGCAAAAACAAGAAGGGGGACATGCTGGGAATACGCCCCACAAATCTGGCCATAAACAGGCCATAAACAAAATCTCTGCAGCACTGTGACATGCTTGTGATGCCTATGACTCCCACGCTGGAGGTTGTTGGTTTACTGGAATGAGGGCAAGGAACACCTGGCCCACCCAGGGCAGAAAACCGCTCAAGGCGTTCCTAAGAATAGCATGAGCGATCTGTGCCTGAGTGATCTTAGGAACAGCTAAGGACATGTTCCTGCTGCAGATAACAAGCCAGGGCCTGTCCCTTTGTTTCCAATAAGAAGTGCTTTTAGCTAATCTATAATCTATAGAAATAATGCTTATCACTGGCTTGCTGTCAATAAATATGTGGGTCAAACTGTTTGTGGCCCTCAGCTCTGAAGGCTATCAGCCCCCTGATCCCACTCTGCACTCTATTTCTGTGTCTTTGTCTTCATTCCTCCAGTGCTGCTGGGTTAGGGTCTCCATGACCGAGCTGGTCTTGGCATCATATTCTAGAAACGATGAGAAAGGGGAAGTATAGCCATTGTCAGTTTAGTAAAAACTGTTTTCACATTAGGAAAAAACATGGCTTTTGAATTGTGGTTGAAGTAAAGGAATGATTTCAAGACTGCAACGTGCAGTATAAGTTAGCATTGTAGGATAACTAGGGGAGAGGACACTTGGCACCAGACTTGAGTACAAACATCCGAGACAAATTAGTATGGAAGACTGAAGTACGAGAAAACAGTGTATTTAGGTGTAGTGAAACTGGAAGACTGTGAATGTTTGTTTTTTGTGTGTGACAATTTTAAAAAGAAATACAAATTGAATGCTGAGGCTGGTTCAACATCTTTCCTTGCATAACCTTCAAGTTCTAAAATGTGATCATCAAAACAGCTTTATAATTAACTTTCTTCTTTTGATACTTTGGACTTCAGGTACAGAATATTGGATTAATCATAATCCTTGGTTCCAGACACTCTCAGCATTGGTTCATACATGGCCTCTTTTAGTTTTCTAATATAAGCATCCTGACTCTAACAACACCAAAAAAGCTGGAGCTTTGACCATACAGTACCACTTACTAGCACATCCCTTGCCACCTCTCATCTAAGGGCATTGTTCTGAATTTTTTCATCATCACCATCCTGCTTTTTACATAAAATCTATCTACTGGCTGGACACAGTGGCTCACACCTGTAATCCCAGCACTTTGAGAGGCCGAGGCAGGCAGATCACCTGAGGTCAGGAGTTTGAGACCAGCCTGACCAATGTGGTGAAACCCCATCTCTACTAAAAATACAAAATTAGCCACGCCTGGTGGCAGGTGCCTGTAGTCCCAGCTACTCAGGAGGCTGAGGAAGGAGAATCACTTGAACCTAGGAGGCGGAGGTTGCGGTGAGCCAACATTGTGCCATTGCACTCCAGCCTGGGCAACAAGAGCAAAACTCTTGTCTTATTAAAAAAAAAAAATCTATTACATGCAAATATATTTTGAAGTGAGCATGTTTCATATTTTGAGACTACTTTTGCTTACTATACTGTACTTCCTGTATTTCTAAAGCTTACTAGAAGACTTTTTTGCATAATATGCTTCTATTTTGTTGTATCACTATGGATCAGTTTTGGTTACTGTGTATTATTCCAGTTTATGAATATATCACATTATATTCGTCCACTCTTTTTCAGTGGGGATTTGAAGACTTCTTTCTGGGCTTTTGCTTTTGTAAACAGCACTATAGAACTTCGTGTACTGGTCCTCATGTAGTGGTCCCCCATTTATCTTTTTTATTTTTTTCTGAGATGGAGTCTCACTCCGTCGCCCAGGTTAGAGTGCAGTGGTGCGATCTCGGCTCACTGCAATCCCCGCCTCTTGGGTTCACACGATTCTCCTGCCTCAGCCTCCCCAGTAGCTGGGATTACAGGCACCCACCACAGCGCCTGGCTAATTTTTGTATTTTTAGTAGAAACGAGATTTTACCATTTTGGCCAGGCCAGTCTTGAACTCCTGACTTCATGATCCACCCACCCTGGCCTTCCAAAGTGCTGGGATTACACGCTTGAGCCACCGCTCCGGGCTGTGGTCCCCCATTTATCTATGTGCAAGTTTTTTTTTGGGTATGCCCTTGGGAGTGCAATTTCTGGACTATTGGGTATGTAAAAGTTCCACTTTAAAAGGTAATATGAAACTTTCTCAAGGATTGAACCACTTTCCACTAACACCAGCAATGCAAGAGAACATGCAGAAATCTGCCAACACTATATATTGACAGATTTTTAATTTTTTGATACTTGAATGGGCATAAAATTGTAGTCTTCATTTGCAGTGGAACTTCTCCCACCTTGTAACTTGTCCACATTCTTTGAAGGTATTTTAATGCATTTCAGAGAATAAAATATCCTTTTCTTTTAAAAGACAAATTCATTAATAATACATTTATAGTATGCTTTGTGCCTTGAGAATTTTTTTTTTTGAGATGGAGTCTTGCTCTGTCACCCAGGCTGGAGTGCAGTGGTGCGGTATTGGTTCACCGCAACCTCTGCCTCCGGATTCCAGCGATTCTCCTGCCTCAGTCTCCCAAGTAGTAGAGATTACAGGCATGTGCCACTGCGCTTGGCTAATTTTATTTTTTAGTAGAGACAGGGTTTCACCATGTTGGCCAGGTCTTGAACTAGTGATCTGCCCAACTCGGCCTCCAAATGATGGGATTACCGTTAGCTACTGTGTCTGGCCAAGAAGTCTCTCTATCCTAAGATCTAACAGGCAGTCATCTTTTTTCTCTGAGAGTTTTCAAGTTTTGTTTCACATTTAAGTACTTAACTTTTTCCTATGGCATAACAGGATTTTTCCTTTTCCATACAGAAAACCAATTCTTCTAGCACTAATTATCGAACAGTCTCCTTTCCTGAATGTAATATGCCACCTCTCTTTCTCCAAAGTTCAGTCCATGCACGGGAAATCTATTCAATTCGGGTATCTGTCTGTCCCCATCAGCTAGTAACATGCTATTTTAACTAACAAGCCTTCACAGTGAGTCCTGACATTTAGCAGGACAAGTCCCTGTCTCCCTGCTCTTTTCTGAAATGTTCTAGCCTTTTGCTCTTTTAACTTTTACTTTTAGAATCAACTAAACAAGCTCCAGGAAAAAAAAAACAAGTGGAATTTTTATTGGGATTACCTTGAATCTATGCCTATTGAGGGACAAACGACATTTTTTGATACTGTCTTCCTATCCACTAACATCTATTTACTGAGTTCTTATCCCTTAATGTTTTAGAATTCTTTCTTGACGAGGCCATCAACATATATTGTAAATTTCCTAGGTAACCAAGATTCTGATATTATTGTTAAATGGTGTTTCCTGGTTTTCTAGGTAACTGGTGTAAAGAAATGCAACTGTCTTCTAAAAACTAATGTTGTATCTAGCTACCCAACTAAACCCAATTATTTCTAGTAATTTCATGATTTAAGTTTTCTATAAAAACAACAATGTGCAAATAAGTGCTACCTCTTATCATTTTTCTATCTTGTCTTGCTCCACTGATTATAATCTTCAACACAATTTTGAATAGTAAGCAGTAATAGTGGGCAGTCATCTTTGTTTCTGACTTTAAAAGGAAGTTTCCTCTTTTTAATTGATGCTTGGTTTTGAGTTTGTTTGGCTAGTTTATTTCACACAGAACTATCAGCTTAAGGAAATTCCTTTCAGTCTTAATTTATCAAGTTTAATTTTTCTTATCACGAATGGGTGTTAAATTCTATTACTTTACCTGAATCTATTAAGATAGTTGTAACAGTTTATTCTCTTTATAATCTGTTAATGTGATCAATTTACAGATTTTGATAATTAAACCACTGTTTAAATAGAACATGCCAATAATTTTAAACTGAGAAATTTATATTGTAAATTATTGCCTTCATCTGTTTCATATGACATTTCATGTTTAAAAATGTTTGGCTACCAGACACATTTGAAAACCACAGGACAAATGATCTTTCACAGGGTCTTTCTACTCGACAATTCTACAACTGCCCTGCAGCTTGAATTATACTCTTAAAATTTCTCTAATCCTACAAGAAAAAGCTTCTATTAGATGTTAATTCAGTATGACAGTGTAGAAAAGGGAATCAGACAAGGACTAAAAAATACATTTAAGTAACAGAGAGGAGTGCTTGCCTTTGAAGATATGCTGAGGTCTTCAATTCAGAGGAATACAAAATTACAATTTATGATCATTAGCTTAGTCACAAATAGATGCGAGACAAATAATGGTAGTTATTTTACAAAATGAGGAAAGCAGAAAACTAAAAGACCAAAAAATAAAATTAACTACCAGAAAGAATAAGAGAAAAAGTAACACAAGGGAACATTCTCGTTTTCCTTTTTATTTAATCAAAGACTGGTGAATAAACATAAATACAGCACGATTACTTCAGATCATTCTTCATATTGTATACACAAACCCATGAACATAATCTGAAAGAAACCTGTAGACAGCAATGAAATGCATACAGCTTTTTCTTCCCTCACTCAAAAAAAAGTTTAAACACACAAACTTAGAATCTCATCAGCACACACTCTCTTGTGACAAATGATTCAGACATAAATAGTGGGTGCAAAGAAACTATATGCTAACATATGAATAACCTTTGTTAATGAAAAAACAGAAGCAGCCATAATGATTAAGATACATTCAGTTACCAATAACTAGTTGTGCCCTAAAGGGCATTATCAAAAGAGAAATCGTGCTGCAGAGAAAAGCGATATATACATACACAATGAGAAAATAAACTGCAAGATTAATGCATGCATGTTTAATACTGGAAAAATCACAGCCCTCCAAAATTTCTGCACATTTGTTATAAAAGCCCTCTGCACTCAACTAAAATTAAAATGATCTTAAAAGGATAATACTTGTAAAGTTTAAGTCTTCTCAGCCACAGAAACTGCAATGGAAATAAATGTTCAGAGTCATTTTCAAAACAAAACCAAAACAAAACCAAAACAAAAATCTATTCTTCCGATGACATGCAAGACACACTGCTCTACATTCCCAATGACTAGGAAAAAAAAAACCTCAAGTCAATTTTTAGTTTGCAGATGCTCAAGGATTTTGTATTCCAGCAGGAGTTCAAATCTTTTGGATCTTTTCGCCAACAACTACTGGATTTTCTTTTCTGATTTTCTCAGCAGCATCAGCTTTGTAATTGTAAGAGCAATTGTGTACATCTGAGTAACGGTGTACACCACAGTAAACATTTCCACACCGGCATTCAAACCCTGAAAATGGAGTAATACACATACATGAGTTGATTAAGGTCTTCGGCATACTTAATACTGAACAGCACAATATATTTAGGGCAGCAATGTAAACTAAAGAATCATTCTAAATACACTGTCTCACAAACTACATTCTTATTCACTACCTGAGAGCTTCATTTCTTGTTCCTATCTACAAACGTAGGTTTGCCCCAGTGCAAGTCTCCTCTGAGCTGGTTTCTTCACCTGTGATATGGCAACAATTACTTCTTAACAAAAACACAGTTGCTAGGTTGAAAATGTAAAACATTTTTTAAATCCAGACACTACAATGTGAGAATAAGCCCACTGTCAGAAGGCAGTCTTGGCATTTATTTAAGAAAGATCAAATAATGCCTCTGAAAGAACTGTTAACAAAGAACACAGCTTCAGTATTTGCTTTACTCTGCTAACCTCCAATGGAGATGTGAACTGTACTGCGGTTGAGAAGTAAAGAGCATGGGATCTAGAATCTGACTGCCTCAGTGTGAACCTACTGACGAATAATGAAGGCAAATTCGCCTCTCTTAGCCTGAGTTTCTGCATCTGTAATTTTGGAATAATAATAAGTAAGGATTAAATGAGGAATGAATTTAATGCTGAACATATGGTAAAACACACAACAAATGCTACTTAATTTTAAGAAAATGCCTGGAGTTAAAGCCAAAATCAAGATGTAATGGGTGCGGCCAGTCTTTAAATAAAAACTGGTCCTAATCCCCCAAATTAGAATTTTATGGTATGATACAATTGTTGGAAATGGACCACAGGAATCAATATTTTAAACACTAATATTTGATGTTAACCTCCATTGCCACATTTTTAACTTCAAAGACATATTTGTAACTTAATAATAATGAATTAAAAATGAAGTAAACAACAAACAGTATTAGACTGACAAATTGGACAAGATGAAAATTACTAAATCTCACCCTTCTAATCATGAAGTCTGAGGGTTTGTGAGATTTACAAAGGCTTTTTTCTTCTTCTTCTTCTTTTTGAGACGGAGTCTCACTTTGTCGCCAGGCTGGAGTGCAGTGGCACGATCTCAGCTCACCACAATCTCCACCTCCTGGGTTGAAGCCATTCTCCTGCCTCAGCCTCCCGAGTAGCTGGGACTACAGATGCACGCCACCACACTCAGGTAATTTTTGTATTTTTAGTAGAGACTGGGTTTCACCATGTTGCCCAGGATGGCCTAGGTCTCCTGACTTTGTGATCCGCCTGCCTCAGCCTCCCCAAGTACTGGGATTACAGGCATGAGCCACTGCGCCCAGCCCTAGAAAGGCTATCTTTAATATTAAATATATATATATTTGTCTTATATGTATATATAGTGTATATATATTTGCTTATATATATTGCTTATATATATATTGCTTCTCTGGGGGCTATACACACACACACACACACACACTTTTTTTTTTTGACACAGGGTCTCACTCTATCACTCAGGCTAGTATGAAGTGGTGCAATCATAGCTCACTGCAGCCTCGACCTCCTGGGCTCAAGCAATCCTCCCACCTCAGCCTTCTGAGTAGCTGGGACTACAGGTACATGCCATCATGCTCAGCTAATTTTTAAAATTTTTTTGTAGAGACTGAGTCTCACTATGTAGTCCAGGCTGGTCTTGAACTCCTGGCCTCAGGTGATCCTCCCGCCTTGGCCTCCCAGTGCTGGGAATACAGGTGTGAGTCACTGCACTGGGCCATATTTGTATTCTTTAAATATACATGTGCTAAGGTATGGGTAAATCTGAAACATCTTTTTAAATTTTCTCTTTTAAAGATGAGGTCTCATTATGTTGCCCAGGCTGGGCTCGAATTCCTGGCCTCAAGCAATCCTCTCACCTTGGCCTCCCAAAGTGCTAGGATTACAGGAGTGGGCCACTATGCCTGATCTTGAAGTATCTTTGATATTAAACTCTAACTTCCTTTCTTTTTCATCTCCAACCCATTCCTTAACCAGAAATAATCTTCCTAAAGCAAAGCTCCGCTGAAAATCTTACCTACTGTTTTCTGTAAGTTCAATTTTTATGCAATGTATTCAGCACAATGCCTGGCACATAGTCAATAATACATTTTAACCATCTATAGCTGCAACTACTTTCCAACTAACTACAGTACAGTTGATCCTTGAAGGATGCCAGGTTTAGGCATGCAGACCCCTCTACAAGTCAAAAATCCATGTATAATTTTATGTTTCCCCAAAACTTGAGCTATTAATAGCCTATTAACCAGAAGCTTTACTGGTAACATAAATAGTCGACTAACATATATTTTGTGTTATATGTTTGTATTTTATATTATTAATATATAATGTATTCTAATAACAGTAAGCTAGAGAAAAGGAAATGTTATTAAGAAAATCACGAGGAGAAAATATATTTACTATTCATTAAGTGAAAGTCGATCATCATAAAAGACTTCATCCTTGTCTTCACATTGAACAGGTAGAAGAGGGGTTGGTCTTGCTGTCTCAGGGTTAGCAGAAGTGGAGAAGGTAAAAGGGGAGGCTGGAGATGCAGACATACTTGGTGTAACTTTATGGAAATACAATGTAATTTCTGACTTTCCTGCTTTTTTGTTTCTCTAAAAATGTTTCTACATGGTACCGACATCCTTTTTCCACCATTTGCTTTAGTTTTAGTTCTGGTATCACCGAAGAGCCCATGTTGCAAAAGAAGTGAAAAGCAGTCTTGAATAATCAGACCCCTTCTGTCAGACTGTCTAGCGTCAATTTGTTTTCTGGCACTGCTTTTCCTATGTCTTCTTCCTCACTGTCTGGCAGTGGTTTGGAAGCAGGCATCTCCATCAAGTCATCTTCTGTTAATTCTTCTGGTTTGGTGTCTATTAGCTCCTGAATGTCTCCAAGATCCCTATCTTGAAATCCTTAACCCCCAACCTTTCTTGCCATATCCACAATCTCTACCATGATTTCCATACTGTGAAGTCACGCACAACATCTGGACACAGTTTTCTCCTGCAAGAATTTGTTTCAGGCTTGATAGCTTTCACATCTTTTTCTAAACAATAATGGTATCTTCAATGGTATGATGTTCCCTCTATTGGGGTTCTCTTCCATAGCACTGACAATCTTTTCCATAGAGTACCATGTGTAATGAGCCTGAAAGGTCTTTATGACCCCTGACGTAGTGACCGAATTAGAGATGCTTCTCTGGGGGCAAGCATATCACTTCGACACCTTCCGTGCTGAACTCATGAGGTTCTGGGTGGCCAGGGGCAACTGTCCAATATCAAAACAACTTTAGGCCAGGAGCTGTGGCTCATGCCTGTAATCCCAGCATTTTGGGAGGCTGAGGTGGACGGATCACCTGAGATCAGGAGTTTGGGACCAGCTTGGCCAACGGGGTGAAACCCTATCTCTACTAAAGATACAAAGAAATTAGTTGGGCATGGTGGAGTACGCCTGTAATCCCAACTACCAGGGAGGCTGAAGCAGGAGAATCGCTTGAACCCAGGAGGAGGAGGTTGCAGTGAGCGGAGATTGTGCCACTGCACTCCAGCCTGGGTGACAAGAGTGAAACTCCATCTCAAAAACAAACAAAAAAAAACAAAACAAAGCCCAACAACTTCGAAAGGCAGTCCCTTACTGGCAAGGTACTTTCTGATTTCAGGGACAAAACATTAATGTAACCAATTACGAGAAAGGGTTCATATTGTTTAGGTGTTCTTGTTGTATAACCAAAAGACTGGCCCCGCTGGTGTTTATCTTTTTCCCTTCAAGACTCGGGTTAGCAGCTTTACAGGTAAGGGCAGTCCTGATCATAAACCCAATTGCATTTGCGCAAAACAGTAAAGTTAGACTATCTCTTCCTGCCTTAAGTACTAGTATTCACTTTTCTTCCTTATTTATAAATGTCTTTGTGACCTTTTTCTTTCAGAATAGGGCACTTTTGTCTGCATTAAAAACTTGTTCAGGCAGATACTCTTTCTCCAACAACTTTATATAGTTTGGAAACTTTCTTAAAGTAGTTTGGGAACCCGCTGCCTCTTTTTTGGCAGAAGCTGTTTCTCCTGTTATCTTGACTTTTTTTAAGCCAAACCTTGTTCTAAAATTACCAAACCAGCCAGGTAGGGCAGTTCCAATCTATAATCCCAGCACTTTGGGAGGCTGAGGTAGGCAGATCACCTGAGGTCAGGAGTTTTTGAGACCAGCCTGGCCAATGTCGTGAAACCCTGTCTCTACTAAAGAAATACAAAAATTAGCCAGGCATGGTGGCGCACAACCTGTAATCACAACTACTTGGGAGGGTGGGGCAGGAGAATTGCTTGAACCCAGGAGTTGCAGTGAGCCAAGAGAGTGCCACTGCACTCCAGTCTGGATGACAGAGCAAGACTCCATTTCAAAAAAAAAAAAAAAATCAAACTATCCTTTGCTGGCATTGAAATCTCCAATTTTAGAATCTAAAAGTTGTCACGTAATGACTTCACTTTTTCTTCAATCATAGTATGCCTTTCTTTATAGCAATCCTGCACCCACATAAAAGCTGCATTGTCAATACAAAATAAAAAGGTATTGCACAAAAAAGTACAAGGTTTTTGTGCCTGCTGGCATAGCTGCAGAGACGGCTTCACAAATTTCCTTTTTTTTTTAAACAATAATCCTTACAATGAATTCATTTATACTGAAATGGCAGACATCATTCATTTTGACTTGAAATGGCACAATAGCAGCTGCAGACATTAATCTATGGTAATACCAAGCAATTCAACTTTTTCTTGTAATGTCAGACTTTTCTCTTCTTCTTGGGAGCACTTCCAGTATCACTAGTGGCACTTTGTACGAGTCTTATGGTATTATTCAAAGTTTACAGTATGGTATTAAACACGATGAAAAATACATGAGAACCATAAGAGATTACCTTTTACTGTGGTAGGCAATTTACTACAGAGACAAACTGCTGAAACAGAGGTGATCAGTGACTGATTAAAATGCATAGCATTTTAAGTGGATACTTGCAGCACCTGAACTCACTGCAATAGCAATAGGAGGTGGCTATGAAATTATTAGAGAAGTACAGTATATACTACAGTAACTTTTTGCCACTATCGCTTAATACTGCTTTACATTTGTTTACATTTTTCGACTGAATGGCTTCATGTATGATCTGCATTTGTATAAGCAAGTTTTGATAAAATTTTAATTTTTTTTACCAGATTTGTGCATATTTTGTGGTAGCAAATGATAAAATACACAAGTATCTACACATGTTTTACACATTCAAGACTTGTCTAACTTTTCTTAATAAAAACATATATTTCTAGGCTATACAGTTCATCTGTGAGTTTTTTCCAATTTGCGCAAATCTCCCAAAAAATTTTCCAATATATTAGAAAAAACTATAAGTGAACCCCTACAACAGTCCCATGTTGTTCAAGGGTCAACTGTATATGTTTTTAGTCTTATTTCTTTATTCCTGTTGGATTGCAGTACACAACACTCTTGTTCACATATTATGTGCTATTCAGCAACATTCCCCTATTTATGGTTCCTGCACATGCCCTACTCATTTTCTTCAAGTTATTCTTTCTGCCTGAAATGCCCCTATTTCCATCAATTATAGGTCCTACTCACTGTTCAAGACACGCTGAAACATTCTGCCTTCATGATCCTTTCCTTGCTGGGCCTCTAAGAACCACCATTTTTAATTGTAAATTAGTTACTCTCATCCCTGAATTCCCAGAGCAATCTGACTGCACTTCATGTACTTTCTTTGCTAAATGCTTTTGAACATTTTTTTCTCCCTCCCACCACCATCTGCATCTGATAGCTATGTTACAGTAGCCAACATATATTGATTACTTACTGTGTGGCAGCACTGGGCTGGGCTAACTGCTTACATGTCTTAACTCACTGAACCCACACAACAATGTATGGTTAGCCCTATTTTATATACAGAAAGTACTTCCAGTTTACTAAGTACTTCAAAATATTCTCTCCTTGAAAGCAGGAGCCACATCTTTGACCTTTCACAGAATCTGGCACACTAACCTTACTTGTCTAATATTTCTAAATTCAACTGAAATAAACTTTTTTTTTTCTTTAAAAAAGCTATTCATTTCACTTTTAGGTGTATAATCAAAGCTATTTTTATTTCCTTAAGAAAATTCAGAAGCTGAAGTATATCCAGTATTAGCTCTCAAGGGAACAGGAACAATCTTAATTGAAGTCAATAATAGTAAGCTATGCATTACTATAAAACAGTATCTTAATTTTAAACATCTGATTTAGGTCCTTACCAGTAAGTCCCACTTTCTTCCTGCACATGAAACAGCGATTCTTTTTTTGTTTTGGTTTTTCAAGAGACTTGCTTTGCTCTTCAGATGGCTGCTGTGCCGTGTCTGATACTGAAGCTGACAAAAATAGGAAGGTGGCAAAATTTAATTATTCTGTAAGATTTTGCTATTCCTTATCTCACCCCCCCAGTCTATCATTCAGAGGATACTGAGGAATTAACTAGCACAGGAAACTAGTCATTTAATTACAAAGTTGTTTACAAAAATATGACCCCTTTTTGTTAAATTTATGTATAGAAAATGCATAAATAATGCATTTCTATCTAGAAAATAATCTAGAACATGTAATGATATATTAACAGTGGTTTTATAGACTTTCTTCTTTAGGTTTTAACTGTATTTTCTAATTTTTCTAGTAACTACATATTTAATCAATAAAAGGCACATAAACAAATACTACTTGAATATTCTAAGGGAGTGTGCAAGAAAATAGCCATATGCATACTTCTTAATATTGTTCGGGGTCAGAATGACATAGGTTTCTCAGAGAACAAGGAGGGAAAAGGTGAAACCAAGATTCTGTGGAATATTAAGTATGTTTAAAGTTCCCAGAATGTTTCACATAAAGCACTTTAAATGTTAGAAATAAGGCAAATTGAAGCAAAGAAGCTTTAAAATGTTGTAAGATAGTAAGTTGATGCATTTATGTATGGAAACCAAAGCCAGATTTACAAAGATTTGGGTTAAATTACTGCTCTGAAATCTTAACATGACTCCCTCCCGTTGCTAACCACTCTGGCCCTCATAAACGCTGCTGCCAGAGTCAGAATCATGTAATATGACCTTGCAGACATGTCATTTTGCTCTAAAATGGTGGAATTTGCCATGGATCAAATTCTTAATCTCTTCAGTTTCATCACCAGCTAGACTTTCCCCAGAAATCCACTCTCCATTAATCTACACTGGGAATACGCCATGTACCTTTGCTCACACTTCTTATAATCTATTCCAAAGGGTTTCCTTTTTTTCCCCATTTGATCTAGGTCCTCTTCTTTTTCAAGATCAAGGTCAAATACCCTTTCCTTATCTCAATTCTCTATAGCTTCTCACTCTGATTTTCCTTAACACCTTTCCAAACACCGGATACCTCACAAGTTCCCTCTTCCATCCATGCTTCACACATTGCACCCAATCATGTGCCTTAAGTGAAAATCTAATGGTGTTCCCTCTGATACTTAGAATTCTTCAATGGCTCCCAACTAACTCCCAGGATAAAGCCCAGAGGTCTTTCATGATTTTCTTCATCCTTCTTTCTCTAGCCTCATCTCTCACTATTCCTCAATGGTACTCCATGATTCAGCCATACGGAAGTACTTGCAGTTTCCCTGGACGTATCAAATTCTCTTGCCTCTGGGCTCTTGGGTAAGTTGTGATTTCCATACAAAATACTCTTTCTATGCCCCTTCTGTCCCTCTTTTTACCAGGCTAACTCTAACTTGTTTTTCTTGTTTAAACTTATATAATCAGCTCTTCCTCCACTGCCTCTCCCACAACTTTGGGGTGGGAAACCCTACTGTATAGCACTTTTCATATTAAAATTCCCTCGCTGGCTTAACCTGGTTTAACTTTGAATTCTTTGACAGGAGACATCTGTCCTATTTATCCCATTATCAGTGCCTATCCCAGTGTTTCCAACCACATAGCAGGCACTCAACAATAAGTATCTGTTGAACTGAATTACTTACCTATATGTGCCTCATTTCCCCAACTACACTGTAAGGCCGTTGAGAAGAAGGATGGTTACCTTATTCCCCATCTGAATCTCCAGTCCCATCACAGTGAACGACACATAATACATGCTCAGACATTTACTGTGACTCTAACCTGCTTATGTTAACATCATTATCTCATATTTTAACAAAAGATGACAAAAGGCAAATACCACAAACAAGTAAATGTGTGCTAATGACAAACTCTATAGCATGTTACTCCACTCAGACATGCTGAAACCAGACAGGAGACAGTTCTAGTAATACCCTGTGAACATATTATTTTTGAAACAGAATACAGACACATCAAACCTTTTATTTTCAATGAATAAACATTCCTAGAATGTAAGCTCCAAGAGGGCAGGGGCTGAGTATCTTGTTTACTGTTTATCCCCAGCTCCTACAACAGTATCAGATAAGCCTATCTGGCTATGCATATAAACTAAAAAACAGCTTAGTTTGCAATCAGAAATGAACCTATTGTATTTACTGGTTTTGAAATCTATAAGCCATAATATCTAACCTGTTCTCCAAAAACAGTCTGATATTCAAAAAGACCCATTTAATGGCAGTAACACTATCACAAGATTATAGTTTTAACAAAACTGGTTTAACTACTGAGACACAAATTTGAATGGGAACTGGAAATGGAGAAGTGAAAATACATCTATCTTCTACGCATACAAATGCTACTGCATATCTCAAAAGACATTTCACAGTTTTAACCCTAAAGCCCCAAAGGTGGCGAATGGTTTCTTTTTAACTGAGGCAAATGCACAGTCTTTATAGTGAAGGATCGGAAGGCTGTTTAAAAGCTTATATGCTACAGCTAAAATGTGGGACCAATAAATGTTGATTGATTATGTACCCATGAGGCTAAGGTAACCTCAGCTTACCTGAAACTAATAGCTGACAACCTGAATTTCAACAGTCACCAACCAAATGAATTCACGGACAAGATGATATAGTACTATTTTTAAAAGTCTATGATTCCCAGAAATTATCCAGTTTCCTCAGTTTTTATGTGAGTTTTAAGACCAAAGAATACCTTATCAAATTCCAAACAACCTTTCTAGCTTTAGTTTCAACATATAACTGCCTGAACTGACCACTTCAGCAACGGGTCTTTTCACTCTTTCTCAAATTTCATTTTTCCTACCTATATGCATTTGCACTCACAAGTTATCCTCCAGCAAAAGCTGTCTTGGGGTGGTGAGGAAATATAATTCACATACCATAAAATTCACCCTTTAAAAAGTATACAATTCAGTGGTTTTTATTATATTCACAAAGTTATAAAACCATCACCACTATCTACTTTCAGAACATTTAAGTCACATTAAAGGAAAACTCTACTCATTAGCAATTACTCCCCACTTCCCAGTTTCTGGCAACCACTAATCTTTCTGTATGACTAGCCTATTTTAGACATTCTATATAAATAAAGTCATACAACATGTAGCCTTTTGTACCTAGCTTCCTTTATTCAGCATATTTTCAAGGATCATTCATGCTGTGGCATGTATCAGAATATCCTTTCTCTTTGTGGCTGAATATTCTACTATATGGATATACCACATTTTTTAAATCCAATCATCTATTTACAGCCATCTGAGTAGTTTCTATTTATTACGGATAATGCTGCTATGAACATTTGTGTACAAGTTTTTGTGTGGACATACGTTTTCAATTCTCCCAGGAATCAAGAGCAAAATGCTGGGTCATATAACAATTCTTTTTAATTTTTTGTGGAGCTAGCAGATTGTTTTCCAGAATATCTGGCATCATTTGAAACCCCCACCAAGGCAGGAGGGCTCCAATTTTTCTACATCCTTGACAATACTTAGTCATTGATTAGAGCCACGTGAGTGGGTATGAAGTGGTGCCTTATGACTTCCATTTCCCTAATATTTGATGATGTTGAGCTTTTTTTTTTTTTTTTTTTTTTTTTGAGATGGAGTCTTGCTCTGTTGCACAGGCTGGAGTGCAGTGGCAGAATCTCAGATCACTGCAACCTCCACCTCCGAGGTTCAAGCAATTCTCCTCTGCCTCAGCCTCACAAGTATCTGGGACTATAGGCGCATGCCATCACGCCCAGCTAATTTTCGTATTTTTAGTAGAGATGGGGTTTTACCATGTTGGCCAGGATGGTCTCCAACTCCTGACTACAGGTGATCCGCCTGCCTCGGCCTCCCAAAGTGCTGGGATTACAGATGTGACCCACTGTGCCCGGCCCTGTTGAGCATCTTTCAATGTGTTTACTGCAAACTTGTATATATTTTCTGGAGCAATGTCTATTCAAATCCTTTGCTTATTTTTAAAATGGGTTTTCTATTGTTGAATTGTAATTATTTCTTTATGTATTCTTATCACATATATGATTTGCAAGTATTTTTCTCTCATTCTATAGGCTGGTTTTTCAATCTTATTTTTTGAGAGAGGGTCTCGTTCTGTCACCCAGGCTGAAGTGCAGTGGTGCGTTAACAGTTCACTGAGGCCTCAACATCCCAGGCTCAAGTGATCCTCCCACTTCAGCCTCCCTCCCCAGTAGCTGGGACTACAAGCGAGCACCACCACACTCGGCTATTTTTTGTACAGACGGGGTTTTGCCATGTTGCCCAGGCTGGTCTCAAACTCTTGAGCTCAAGTGATCTGCCCACCTTGGCCTCCCAACGTGCTGGGATTACAGGCATAAATCACTGCGCCTAGCTGTTTTTCCACTCTTTTAAGTGAAAATCTTTATTTTGATGTAGCTCAATTTATCTATCTTTTCTTTGGTTGCTGGTGGTTAAGGTGTCATATCTAAGAAACCACTGCCTAAACCAAGATCACAAAAATTTATACCTGTTTTAAGAGTTTTATAGTTCTCTTATATTTGTTTCAGGTCTTTGATGTATTTCGGGTGAATTTTTGCATATGGTATGAGGCAGGAGTCCAATTCATTCTTTTGAATGTGAATATGAGGTTGTTCCTGAATCATTTGTTTAAAAGATTATTCTTTTCCCATCAAATGATTTTGGCACCATTGTTGAAAGTCAATTGCCCATAAATATAATAAGAGCTTATTTCTGGACTCTCAATTCTATTCCACTTACCTTTATGACTATCCTCATGCTGGTACAACACAGTCTTGATTACTGTAGCTTGTATTCAATTTTGAAGCCAGTAATTGTGAGTCCTCCAACTTTGCTCTTTTTCAAGATAGCTTTGGCTATTCTCACTCATTCTTTAGAATCAGAAGAACTGCCTGATTTTTTAAACCTAGACAGCCTTCCTAAATCAGTCCAAAGAGACTGTTCCCCCTCTGATTTCTTGAACCAATGATTTGACAATTCAGCTTTGTATAAAGTCAGAAACCCCCAGAGTAGGAAAGAGCCTGAGAATTCTAGTTCATCCTGCCACTTAGCACAGAATTCCCCTCTATACGTTCCCTAACATCAACTCATTTTTCCTAGAATGCTTCAGTGATGTAGACCTTACCAGCTTAACATATGACATCATTCTAGTGTTGGAAAGCTTCAAAATTCTCTTACTCTAGGCCTCCTACAACTCCCAAATCACTTAGGCAATATAAAGAATACCTTCTGCAGCTTACAAAGCTCATCCAACCTCCATTATCTCAGTATCTTTTAATACCCGGTAAGAGGGACATACTTATCATTCTCTTTTAAGAGTAATGAAAGTAAGCCTCAGTGAAGTTAAGCAGGCATATCAAGATAGGAAAACAGAACTTATGAATCCAAATTCAGTATTTTTCTACTATGACTCAAGATCTGAGGGACTAAGAGGTTGACCAAATTTAAGCGTATTCTACAACTATTTTAGAGTGTACCAAAATGCTTCAATTATAGTTTTCTTTTTAACCTAAAAGTCATCTTTTTTTTAAAGTATTAACTTGTAAGTACCTTTAAAAACCTAAGTACCTTTAAAAAGTACCTAAGTACTTTTTAACCTAAAAATCATTCAAATCATGTACGAAAAATGGGGCCTATACAATTTCTCCTAATATGGCATCAGGACCACCTTTTGAAGTGATATACTCAGGGCTAAGTGGAGAAAACAGTATTGTTTTCCATACACCACAAATGTAAATAAAAACACTTTTATACACAAATGGTATAAAAACACTTCATATGTATTATGATAGTCTGCCAATCTATGACCTTTATTCTTTGTCAGACTTCTGTAAGTACTATTGTATTCTTAAGCTTTATACATTTTTTTCACCGCCAACATTTTAAAATTTGTTCTATCATAAGACATAAAGAACATCTTCATGATTAGCATCCTGTTTTCTTCCTTCCTATCTCTGTCAAAACTGCTCAAAACTGTCATGTAATCTTTGCTTCTTGAAATTATCCTTCGGCAACTATGACCCAAAACTAACCAGGATCTAGATGGTTTCTTCCTCAGCTCCTTTGCTGGCTCATCCTCCTGCTTACTCCCTTGTGTTTAAACTCTTCATTTTTCAACCTATGACAAGGGCTTCTAAATTTCAGGCATAATACCGACTACTACACACACTTAAATACCTACTACCTATACAATCTCCAAATGAGCTTTTTTCAACTTTGAAATTTGATCATTTAAAACTCACTATACCTAAAACTTTGTCTAACCAAATCACCTTGTTCAGCTTCCCTATCTAAAAAGCAACTAACTACACCGCTGCCACTATGATAAAACTGAAAGCTTTGACAATACCCTTGTCTCATTTCCTATGTCTGGTAAATAACTAAATCTTGAGATTTCTTATTCATTTATTTACTGAGAGTCTTACTCTGTCGCCCAGGCTGGAGGGTGGTGGCATGATCCTGGATCACTGTAACCTCTGCCTCCCAGTTCAAGCAATTCTCATGCCTCAGCCTCCCGAAAAGCTGGGACTACAGCTGTGTGCCACCACGCCCAGCTAATTTTTTGTATTTTTTGTAGAGATGGGGTTTTCCCTTATTGCCCAAGCTGAGCTTGAACTCCTGAGCTCAGGCAATCCGCCCACCTCAGCCTCCCAAAGTGCTAGGATTATAGGCATGAGCTACCATGACCAGTCTTTTCCTTATTTCTTTAAAAATATTCCTCATTTCTGCCCTTCCTTAAATGTTTTGATGTAACTAAGAAATAAAAATTACTCACTTAAAACATTTATGAATTTATCACAATATGCTAGATGGAATAGAATATTTATGTTGACCACACAGTATATTCTTTCATTACAGCAAAATCTGCACAAACAAGCAAATTGGGTCAAGTATTTGCTGGGTATGGAAAAAAAAAAAAAAAGCAAGAGGAATTACCTAGCTTATTTAAATGTATTTAATTCTTGAGACCGGGGGTGGGGGACGTGCTCTGGCGCCCACCCAGGCTGGAGTGCAGTGACATGATCATGGCTTACCGCAGCCTGGAATTCCTGGGCTCAAGCAATCCTCCCACCTCAGCTTCCTGAGTAGTTGTGACTATAGGTATGTGCCACCTCACCTGGCTAATTTTTTGTTGTCCAGGCTAGTCTCAAACTCCCAGACTCAAGTAATCCTCCTGCCTCAGTCTCTCAAGTAGGTAGGACTATAGGCACAAGCCACTGTGCTTGGCCTAAATTAAAAATTTAGCAAACTTAAACTAGGATTGGCAGATGTATCTGTTACCATCACGTGAACACCACGTGCAATGAAGTTTCACTGGTAAATCATCCCACAGGTAGAATGACACACTGCTCTTCATTAGGCTTATCTTTCCAGACATCTTTCCTTATTACCACGTTACTTCCACACACTGCTAGAATACAAACTAAGCAGAGATTTAATAGCCTTCTAAATGGCCTACTCCGCATTCTCTCTCCCTACTACAAAAGCCTTCCTACAAATTTTCAAGTCTTCCTAGATCATTTTGAGCTACATAATGGGGATATGAAGAGCATGGGCAAGAACACGATAGATACCATGCTGTGAATACAAGCAACTGAATGTGACTACCGCATACATGGGGAAGAAGGGGCAGAACTGCCAGGCAAGATGGACACAGTCTCTCAGATAATGAGTTAAAACACAAAAGAAAGATATTCCCCTCAAACCAGCAGCCCCAGTTTTCTTAGAGAGTAGTATTTAGACTGAACCGGCCAAAATAGTAAAGGAGAACAGTTCATTTAATGATATTTTCACAATGAATTTTGAATTTGCAACGTTTATGCTGATGATAAAATTACATGTAAGTGTGAAATGGCTCCCCAACATGTTAATTAAATACTTAAAAATATAAAGATTGTGTTCATAGGGAAAACAGAAAACTATGTATTTTAAGCTGGCAGTTTTTTTATACATGCACCTAGGATAGCGTCTGGCCTATAACACTCAAATAACAAAATACATGCTAGCTCAATACAAACCCTGCAGATCTTCTGTTTCAGGTACTGCTTTGTCCACAGATGTACTGTCCAATTGAGAAGATGCTACAGATTCTGATAAAAGTGACTGATTTGATACAGAGCTAGAAAAGCAAAACATTTCATTTTAAAAGGTGATCTCTACACATGAATATTAACTAATGTGACACAGTAAAAGTTCAACGTATCTAAGTAGATGATTAAGATGAGAACACAGAGGTACTTTTTTTTAACAACATAATCATAGAGCTTTAAAACTAGAGACCAATTTGAATCAGAATTTTACTGCCTTTGTGTATTTCAAGTACCACATTAATCCACTAAATGAAAACTAGCATGACAAAGACATGCTTAAAGAACCCTAAGACAAAGCTGTAAATGATATTCCGGCCTAGTAAAACTGAACATCTCCTATCATGAATTGGAAAAAAGAAACCCTAGTGTAGGAACTTAATACAGTGGTTCCTAACAGCAGAATAAAAATGAAACCAGTATTGCTGTATGCAGGCTTCTAAATGATGTGACTTCAGAGTTAAAAATATATATATATACAGTACAATATAAACAAATATGAGTACTACACCATGATATTAAACAAAGATAATGTGTGACAAGACTGTATTTTTTTTAATACAAGGTAGTAATACTTGCAGAATAAGACTAACATTTCACTTAACATGCTTCCAAAGGACTTCAGGAGTAGGTCAGGATATATTATGAGAAAGAAGACACAAAAAGATGCCTGAAAAAGAAATCTAAGACTTAAACGATAACCCACGATTCCCCCAAGGTAAAAGCAAGAAATCGCTTTTTCTAACTAGTTATAATCAGACAGATAAAATTTTAGGCCAGTTAATCTACAAGTAGCTTTATGCAGTTTTCCTCATTAGAATTCATCAAACACAGAATATACTCTTTAGTTTTTATTGGCATTCCCACTATAATTCAGACACTACATCCTACCTTGGCTGCATAGATGAAGATGTAGAGTCTAACGTTGACTGGGCTTCTGGGACACTGCCATCTGTGCATTGAACTGGTAAAGATTCAGACAGACTACTGACAGAGGTTGCTGTAACAGTACCACATTTCCTATTAGTGATTCTATATGCTAAGTAGTCTAAGACCTTATCTAAAAAAATCAAAATCCATTTTCCACAGAACACAGTATAGAGATTTTTAATATGTAGTATGTTGGTTCATTATTTTTACTTAAAATTTTTTCAATGGTTTGCCAGTGAAAAATATGTTAATTTTAAACCAAGAAGGAAACCATATACAAGTTGTATACATTAATAAACTCCTATTTCTTAGTACTGAATAGCATCCAAGCCCAAATTCTTTAACTCAAAAACATCTTCCAAGTACTACAGTACAAATGAGATATTTAAATAAGATGACACAGCAGTGAAGAATATAGGTTCAGAATTAAAATCTATGCTCAGTACATTAGGTTACACATGTAGATGATTTAATTTTGAAACAGTTTATACTCATTTGATCTTAGCCTTAAGAAAATTTGGAGTTTTAGTTAAACGGTTGTAGGTTTTGGCTTGAACAGAAACAGACAAGATCTCATATACAATATTAAATGAACTAATAGCCTACACTTTCATTAACCACAAAAATCTATATATGCAGGCATTAACCTACATGAAAACTATCCTAAATGAATAAACACTTCCTATTTTGCAAAGCTTACACTCAGAATTCTCATGATCCTTCTTACACAACTACTGAAACAAAAGACCAAGAATATCCTTTGACACAAAAACGCATAAAAAACCCTAATGAACTGGGGTTGAATATCCCTTACTATGAGTTAATCCACAATACTACACCTTCCTAATGGAGTAAAGCTTCCTCTAAAGTCCACTGAGCTGTGGTTATCAATAATCCACTCTTTCAACAACTACTTGAGCTGTAAAAGTCACACCAGATAAAAGAACCCAGGTTCTTTTATCACTCTCTTACCTTACTTTCCAAGACACTTGAGGTGTCCCCTCTATTTTCATAATGTAATAGAATTCCGCAGCCACAGCAAGTAAGATTATGGTATGAATTTACAGTATTTTCAATGAGTGATGATACTCATTCCTAACTCCTCACTACTGATTATAATCAGAATGTGTAATGAGAAATTTTACTGATATGAATATGGTAATATAAATACAATGTGAGAGCAGAAAAAGGTATTGGGTATACTGAACTATCCACTTGTATTTCATTTACGAATACAGATGGGTTTTACTAGAATTACTTACCAGGTGGGCTTATTCTACCATTACTACTATTCTGTCTTTGAAGATGTTCTTTATAGCATACTGAACACATGCCATTTGTACGAGGGTTTCCATAAAATCCGCAGCCAGTGGAACAAAGCATAGGCACTTGGCTGTGATTAGTTTCTTGAGCCATGTTCCTCCGTTGCACACCTGAAATTTACATAAAATTAGCAAGGAACACAGACACAAAACTTCCAGTCACATATTATCCAAATCTGCTTTATAAGATAAAGAAAAAAAACCCACATATACCAAACTACTCTATATAACTGAACCAAGACATAGGGCTAAAGGAGAGGAAAATATAAAAACCAAAAGGACACATACTGAACTTTTTATCTCCAACCCACTCTACATAAGCAAGTCTGTACAGGCTCAGAAAGTACAAAGAACTCCTAGAGAAAGAAATTTGTTTTGAAGACTCTACCCCCAGAAGGTTAAGGATAACTCATTAAGTCTAGCTCAGTTTGGACCCTCCTAGTAATAAGAGATATACATGGTAAGTTGTGATGTATGTTATACTATTTAATTTCTAAGCATTTAAACTTTTGCTGGAAGTTCATGTGCTAATGTGTGTTATTTATTCTGTTTTAAAAGCATTTCACATAGTATCATGTCTGGTGAAGATATGAACAACTGGGCTGAATGCTTGTAAAAAATGATAATAAATTGGTTCAATCTTTTTGGAAAGCAAGTTAGCAATTCACTTCAAGAACCCTATAAAAGACAAATATTGCTATCTGAACCAGTCATTCCCCTTTAAAGGTCTTCAACAAAATGACTAGAGTATAATCAGAAAAATAATAATAAAATATAAGGGATGTGCTTCACAGCGTATTTATAAATTTTATAAACTGATAATAACATTAGAATATATGCAGTTTTTTTTTTTAAAGCATGATATATATTAATGACAAAAGTTATGCTGTCATTAAAAATATTTTAGAATACTTTTTGATGGAGGGAAATATACTGGTAATAAATGAAAAGGCACAATATGAAATGTGTATACAATATTTTGCCAATTAGGAAAAAAGCAGCATCCATTAATCATCAAAAAGGACAGTAATGAACATATCCCAGGATGGTGAAGCTAGTGTTTTCCCTGATTTGTACCTTTACTTATAAAATTCTCTAAAATGAAGATATTCTTGCCTAATTGGTGGAAATTTTTATTTTTTTTAATATTTAAAACTAAAAAATATTAAAAACTAACAGGACAGAGGCATTAGTCAGACAGGCAAGTGAGGCTGGGACTGAGGGAATTGTTTGGGAACCACATGAAAGCAATAATCAATTACAGCAGATGGAAGAACCCCATGTGCCATTTCTCCCATAAAGCAATTGGTTCTTTGGCATGAATAACATGACAGACGGTACTAACAGGCTCTCTTTCTTATTAAAAAACAGCAATCTCCTAAGTGAAGGTTACTCTGAAATGGGTGTATATGTATTACAGATGAGTTTATTTTCAAAGATCATGAAGAATGAGACTAACCAAAGAAGGAAAATGTTTTGCCACTGAAATTTCCTTGAACTGGTAAATACCCAAGGAAAGCATTCATGGTTTATTGTTACCAACTAGATTTTTCTTCCCCTACATTATCTGAAGACCGCTGATGGGTAGTGAGGATTTATACATATTTCAGAATCAATAGCAATAATGCACTTGACTGAACTACAAAACAAGACAGCAGGCTTAGCATTTGCCTTAAAAAAAAAAAAAGTCCTAAAACTGTTGCGGATAGTTAAACCTTTAGCCTATGAATACAATTTGGGATTCTGGCAAGCATCTTTCTTATTCCGTGATGACGAGTCATTTCAGAATCCCATCTTTGCCACCTTTCTTTTTTATAAATGCTACTTTAGAACCCTCTTTCTTCTACAGCCCTGTAAAATATATATATACACATATATACACACACACACACGCATCAAATTAAAAAATAACAATGACAGTATAGAAATGCTAATGTCAAACATCTTTGGGTTTTTTCCCTTTTTTGCCTGTTTTGTGAAGAATACTGGTCTGCAGCTTTCTCTTTTATGTTTATCTGATTTTGGTATCAGAGTAATTGCTCAAGGTCATGTAGTTAATAAGTGATGGAGGCCAGGCGCGGTGGCTCACACTTGTAAGCCCAGCACTTTGGGAGGCCGAGGCAGGCGGATCACGAGGTCAGGAGATTGAGACTATCCTGGCTAACACGGTGAAACTCCGTCTCTGCTAAAATTACAAAAAAATTAGCCAGGTGTGGTGGCGTGTGCCTGTAGTCCCAGCTACTCGGGAGGCTGAGGCAGGAGAATCACTTGAAGCAGGGAGGCAGAGGTTGCAGTGAGCAGGGGTCACACCACTGCAACCCAGCCTGGGCAACAGAGCAAGACTCCGTCCCTAAATAAATAAATAAATAAGTGATGGAGCTGGGATTATACATCACATACATACACACACACACACACACACACACACACACACACACACACCTGGAATGAATCCCAGCTCCATCACTTATTAAGTCATCAATGATTCTCAAAGTATGGTTCACATACCCCTACAGAGGTCAAAATTGTTTTCATAATACTAGTGAGTTATTTGCCTTTTTCACCATATGGACATGAGCACAAATTTTGCTATAGCAATTGTGGGAAAAAAAAAAAAACAACACCTGAAGCCTTATCAAGGAGCCAAATCAAAGCAGTGGCACCCAACTGTACTAGCAGTCAATTCTTCATCACCATGCTCTCACAGTAAAAATTATTAATTTTACTAAATCTTGACCCCGAATACACATCTTATTAATATTTTATGTGACAAACTGGGAAGCATGCATGAAGCACTCCTGTTGTGTAAAACAGTATAAAGACTGAAGTAAAAGCACTGTGCAATTGTTTGAGTTGTGAGCTGACTGAATTGCCTTTTTCATGGAATATGTTTTTTATTTGAAAGAATGACTAATAAACTGGTTAAGACTTGAGTATTCAGCAGACATTTTTGAAAATGAACAAAGTGCACTCATCACTTCAAACATCTAATAGTATTTGTCATTAAAGACAACAGTCAAGTGAAAAAATCCTTGACAAGTATCTCCAATATTCTGAGAGTTCTGATAAGATTCCCGGTGATATTAATGAAATGTGATTAGTTGATATGGTATCAATATTTGAAATATCATCATAAGACAGTGAATCAAGTATTTTCTCAGCAACCAATGTTGGTTGCTTAGCAAGAAATAGTAAGAAATTACTCATCAACAGAAGATCCATTCAAAGTGAAAGGCCATGAATTTTAATGTAACAGGACAAAAAGTTTTATATCGGGGTGTCCAATCGTTTGGCTTCCCTGGGCCACAGTGGAAGTATTGTCTTAGGCCACACATAAAATACACTAATACTAATGAAATACTAAAATAGATAAATAAATAAATTAAATAAATAAATAAATAATGTTTTAAGAAAGTTTATGAGTTTGTGTTGGGGCCACAAATTCAACAAGCTTGTTTTGAATGGTTTCAATTTCACACTGCAGCTATCCTTTAAGAAACTATCAATCGTCAAGTTTTGGTGTAATATTAAAGAACCTCTATTATCTGAAAATGTTATTAAAATATTCTTTCCAAATACATGAGCCCAGATTTTCTTTGTAACACTGTTAACAGATTGAATGCCAAAGCAATTACTAGAATCTTGCTACTAAGGCAGACTTTTTTAAAAAATCTGCAAAAATGTGTTAATAACGCCACTCTTCTCATTAACAAGTGTGGGGGAGAGGAAAGTGGTTATTTTTCATAAAATATTTTAAAATAAACTAGTACTTAAAATATTTTCTCAGCTTTAATTTTTAATATGATTTATTTAACTAGATATAACTCTTATACACAAATCCCTTCAGGATATTGACACCAAAATTTTGAGAATTCACTGCTTATAAAACGTGTACTCTCAGTATAGACAGTTTGCCCCTCAAGGGAGAAAACACTGATTTTTGGAGAAAAGGGTCACAAAAACCCTTACTCTTGTATAAAACACAGATATACATAAAATACATAACAGATGTGCAATATCTCTCTGGAGTTAACATCTCTGGAGGTAGGGGCCACTTAGGAAAAAAAAAAAAAAAAAACCTAAAAAGGTTCCTTAGGGAAAAAAGAGAGAAAAAAGACTGAGGAACTCAGGTTTAAACCACCAACTATGCTACACCGCCTATTAACAATATTAAAGTACAAGAGAGGAAATAAAGGAACTTTCCCAATGATAATGATAAATACATGGCTAGCAACAAAACTGTAGAAGAGATAAATACCATATTTCCATAAAAACTCAAGTAAAAAGTCATAGATGAAAGTACAATATGACCACTAAGCTTTCCATTACAATTACTTCAAAACATTAAGATTAAAGTTTGAAAACATGTAACACTACCAATTTTCCCAAGTCAAACTGCCTGCACGGCATCAAATTAACAATGATACTTATAACTCAAGAGGCACAAAGGGATTCTCACAGTATTTTTTTTTTTTTAATTATACTTTAAGTTCTAGGGTACATGTGCATAACGTGCAGGTTTGTTACATATGTATACTTGTGCCATGTTAGTGTGCTGTACCCATCAACTCGTCAGCACCCCTCAATTCATCATTTATATCAGGTATAACTCCCAATGCAATCCTTCCCCCCTCCCCCCTCCCTGATCTCATTGTTCAGTTCCCACCTATGAGTGAGAACATACGGTGTTTGGTTTTCTGTTCTTGTGATAGTTTGCTAAGAATGATGGTTTCCAGCTGCATCCATGTCCCTACAAAGGACGCAAACTCATCCTTTTTTATGGCTGCATAATATTCCATGGTGTATATGTGCCACATTTTCTTAATCCAGTCTGTCACTGATGGACATCTGGGTTGATTCCCAGTCTTTGCTATTGTGAATAGTGCCGCAATAAACATACGTGTGCATGTGTCTTTATAGCAGCATGATTTATAATCCTTTGGGTATATACCCAGTAGTGGGATGGCTGGGTCATATGGTACATCTAGTTCTAGATCCTTGAGGAATCGCCATACTGTTTTCCATAATGGTTGAACTAGTTTACAATCCCACCAACAGTGTAAAAGTGTTCCTATTTCTCCACATCCTCTCCAGCACCCGTTGTTGCCTGACTTTTTAATGATTGCCATTCTAACTGGTGTGAGATGGTATCTCATTGTGGTTTTGATTTGCATTTCTCTGATGGCCAGTGATGATGAGCATTTTTTCATGTGTCTGTTGGCTGTATGAATGTCTTCTTTTGAGAAATGTCTGTTCATATCCTTTGCCCACTTTTTGATGGGGTTGTTTGTTTTTTTCTTAGAATTCTTAAAAAAAAAAAAAAGAATCAACCTTATTCATTAATCGGTTAGGCCGTAAAATGTACCTTTACATGAAGAGTAAGAAAGACTGAAAAAGATGAAAAACCATAAAAGGGTAATTTACTTTATCTGAATGTGTAACGGCACAGATGGGGTAGCTATGAAGAAACTGGAAGTCCTGCCTCCCTCCCTCTGCTACTATACCTTTTTGGGGCAATCAGTCTGGCATTCAAATGGTCAGGGAGGAAAAGGGATAAGGGGAGAAAAGGCAGAACAATTCCTTAACTGCTGCATTGTGGAATTATAAAACCACAAATCCAGAGACAGGGAGTAAGATCACTCTACCAGATATTTTAAAAATGATTAGCATGGTATAAATAAACAAAAGCCTATGAATTGAATAGAATTCATAAAATGTGACTTTTGACTGTTCATAACATTCACAGTCAAACCTCCAACTTATTACTCCCTCTAACATTCCAGACAATACTTAACAGTTATTTGGAGTTTACTATGTGCTAGGAACTGTTTTTATTGTTTTATTTATATCTCGTTTAATCCTCTCAAGAACCCTATGATGTTGGTGCTGTTGAAATCCCTATTTAAAAAACAACAAAAAAAATGATACTCAAAAAGACTTAGTTACTTGCCCAAGTTCCCCTATCTGGTAAGCAGCTAAGTCGGTGTCTTTTGATCTAAAAAACAAAAACAAAAACAACAACAACAAAAAACAAAGAGAACTGTCAAAGTCCACCATATCCCTGAAAACCTATCATTTTCTGAGCATTCATTAATTCTTATTACTTTCATTTAAGTATACATTTTAAATTCCATTTATTCAATCTTAACATATTATGCAGCTTTAATTAGCTAAAATCATGCTCTTGAAAAAATTTGCTTTTCCTTTGTGTCTTTTTACCTAGGAAGTTCTTAGCAGGATTAAAAATTCAAAATTAAATGCTTTAAGACTGTAAAGAAAATTCATTACCAATTATTAAAATTCTGACAAAAAGAATAGTAACGATGGCAACATAAACTCAAGTATAACAGCATATACATGTCAATTAAAACTACTTTCCTGTGCTTCCTTCCCTAAAGGTAAGTCATCATGTTCCAATAATTTTTATTTTGAAATGTTTCATCCTCTTATTTTCCATCCCAACTGTGGTTCTCATTGCTTGTCATACCTGGGTTATTTTTAACAGTTTACTACCCCTCCTCCTAATACATTTATTGAAATTCTCCTAAAACATCCAGTTCTCATCATATTACTTCTGTTTTAGTTTGTGTAACTGTCCCAGAGAGGAGTACTCAACCTAGCATTCGTGCTTCACATAATTTAACCCGAGCAGCCTAATTTCCCTAGAAAATATGCTGTTTGTAAACAGAATGGGCTTGGAGTCAGGTTGCCCGCAGCTGGAATCCCAGCTTTGTCATTTTATTACCTGTAAAAGCTTGGACTTGTTGCTAAATTTCCCTGGTTTCAACTCCCTAAGAGGCACTTACATCATCTACCTAACCAGATTAAATAATGCATATGAAAAGCATCTAAATAGCATGTGGCACACAGCAAAGTCTCAGTAACTGTTCTTACTCTACTCTTCGTAAAAGCAGAGGGTCTTTTGCTTCCCTCTGTTTGAAACAAATCATGTTCACTCCTGGAAACGAGCTTCTAGCTCGTATTGCTCCTTTTTGAGTATATCCCGCCTACCTTTGTACTCTGCTTGTAATAATCCTCAGGAAATCAACTTAAATTCTATTTCTTCTGGGCCCATTTCTGACCATGACCACCTCAAGCCTCTTCTACTCTATTCCTAAGGAAGCTTCTTGTACCACTCTTTTGGGGCATTTAATTGTACCATTACTCAAATACTTCACTGGTATACAACTCTGTTACCAGCTAAACTCTTAAGTTTCTTCTTCAAACCCTCTTTATGGCTAACATGAATCCCACAAAATATTTTGTTGAGTAAACACACTCCATCATTGTCACAAGTATTCATGTCAGGCAAAAAAAACCGTTATTCTGTTGAAAAGGGGAGAAAACTGATGAAGAACGTTTCACAGTGCAATATTCATAATTCATATAATGAAACAGTTAATTCAGCAACAATGACCAACAGCCCAAGGCAGTTATAAAACGCATACTTTTTTTCACTTCATTCTTTTTCTCCCTCCTCCTGAAAAAAATAGGGAGAAAATATAATTTATAATGATGAATTAGTCCAAAGAAGTTATGAACTAGCAAACCTGAGTTAAGTCTGACCCATAGCCATATTTGATTGGCCAGTATCTATTACTTTTTTTTTTTTTTTTGGAGACAGAGTCTTGCTCTGTCGTCCGGGCTGGAGTGCAGTGGCCGGATCTCAGCTCACTGCAAGCTCCGCCTCCCAGGTTCCCGCCATTCTCCTGCCTCAGCCTCCCGAGTAGCTGGGACTACAGGCGCCCGCCACCTCGCCCGGCTAGTTTTTTATATTTTTAGTAGAGACGGGGTTTCACTGTGTTAGCCAGGATGGTCTCGATCTCCTGACCTCGTGATCCACCCGTCTCGGCCTCCCAAAGTGCTGGAATTACAGGCTTGAGCCACCGCGCCCGGCCTATCTATTACTTTTTTAAAAAATTAGTTGTTAGCATTCAAAAATTGGGGAATGTCACATAATTCCAGATTTCTTCTGTTGAAAAATAGGAAGATCTGACAATATTGGACTCATGTTCCTCAAATTAAAACCCATCCGCTAGGGCCCTATTAGGCAGAGCCTGTACTCTCCAATTCAAGACCACTTTTAATTTTAGTTATCTGACTGATCCTGTAAGTAATCTCTGGCCTTTTCAATTTGGGACCTTCACTAATAATTTCAAGAAAAGAAAAAAAATACACATAACATGTCTAGTTAAATAAAAATGCACATTAAACTTTGAACTAGTACCACACCGCAACACAAAGTAAGACGAGCTCCTGCCACATTCTGCCTTTTTTTAGATCACTGGAAAACTAACCACTCAGAATGGGTGAATTCTCTTTGCAATTGTATCAAATGGATCCCAGAAGAGAGCAAAATAGGATTTATGGTACACTCTAATTTTTTTTTTATTAACTGATCAAAAGAGGAATTACCTAACTTGGCATAGGTGCTTGAGATTAGCGTTTCCTGGCTGCATACAGTAACTCCCAGTTCTAAGCCTTTGGATCTCCAATTATCATATGGATAATAAACAGATATGAGGGATGGTAAGGGGCAGCAGTAACCTTTTTGCAGAGATGATTAAAAAAAAAAAAAATCCCGCCAGTCGCAGTGGCTCACGTCTGTAATCCCAGCACTTTGGGTGGCCGAGGTGGGCAGATCACGAGGTCAGGAGTTCGAGACCAGCCTGACCAACACGGTGAAACCTCATCTCTACTAAAAATATAAAAATCAGCCGGGCATGGTGACGAGTGCCTGTAATCCCAGCTACTCAGGAGACTGAGGCAGGAGAATCGCTTGAACCCAGGAGGCGGAGGTTGCAGTGAGCCAAGATCACGCCATTATAATCCAGCCTGGGCAACAGAGCGAGACTCCATCTCAAAAAAATCCAGCAAAGCTCATAAAGCCAACAGATCAGAAAGTATGACTTGATACAAAACACTTGGGATGATTGCTATTCACTCTGATAAAAGTATAGGGATTTTGGACTACTGTACTGACTGTGCTTTGTAGTTTCTCTGCATAGCAGTTTTTTGGGTTTTTTTGAGACGGAGTTTCGCTCTTGCTGCCCAGGCCAGACTGCAGTGGTGCAATCTCGGCTCACTGCAACCTCTACCTCCCAAGTTCAAGCAATTCTCCTATCTCAGCCTCCCATGTAGTTGGGAATACAGGCATGCACCACCATGCCCAGCTAATTTTTTATTTTTTGTAAAGATAGGGTTTCACCATGTTGGCCAGGCTGGTCTCGAACCCCTGATCTCAGGTGATCCACCTCCCTCGGCCTCCCAAAGTGCTGGGATTACAGGTGTAAGTCACCATGCCTGGCCTATACAGCAGTTTTTTCCAGATTTCTTCTGTTGAAAAATAGGAAGATCTGACAATACTGGACTCATGTCCCCCAAATTAAAACCCATCAGCTAAGGCCCTATTAGGCAGAGCCTGTACTCTCCAATTCAAGACCACCTTCAATTTTAGCTACCTGACTGATCTTATAAGCAATCTTTGGCCTTTTCAATTTGGGAATCTTCACTATTAGTTTCAAGAGAAGAAAAAAAATACACATACCTAGTTAATTAAGAATGCACATTAAACTTTGAACTAGTACCGCAGTACAAAGTGGTAAGATGAGCCCCTCCCACTTATAAGAAAACTTTATAAAAAACTTATGAGAAAAATTTCCTTATAGCAATATATCACTATATACTTATCCTATATTGCTATATAGTTATACTGGTAAAATAAATCTCACCAAGAGGCCACTGTATTGTGTGCATCTGAAGATATATTCCAGAAAACTTCTGATGGGCATTCCTATCTTAGGTGGCTACCAGCAACTCCACCAACCTCAGATTGAAAATACAGTATTCCCAGGATGTGAAACCTGTCAATAAGGAAGACTGACTTTTCATACCCAAATGTATCGCAGGGTTGACTGCAAGACTTAAGAACCCACAAATTCTGGTGTCTGCAGGAGTGGGAGGAGGGGGATCCTGGAACCAATACCTGCAGATACTGAGGGATGACTGATGTATGTTCATCACCCAGTGAAGGGAAAGGATTAGAAAGGTAGTACATCCCATCCAAATGTATTCCCAGACATGGTTTATATGGAGTTATAGCCATGACGTGATAAATGATAGTAACGCTTTTGGTACAATCCCATCTCCACTTAGCACACCAAGCTAAACATATCTGTGGTGTCTTAATTATGAAATTACTCAACAACTGAATCTGAAGGGTATCTGTATTACTGAAGCTGACAGCTTCAATCTGCCTACTATGTTTTCTTTCCTTGCTCTTTTAGGTAACAGAACATCTATTTCTTGCAGGAAGACCATTTCATTTGCTTGGGTAGGCCTGACCCCTCCCATCCCAGGGCCAGCCCTGTCTCAGGGGTGAATACCTGAGCCAAGTCTGGGCATGTGACAAGCTGAGCCTTTCACTTTTATATCTGCAATCCATCTAGAGTTGATTTTTTTGGTATGGAATGAAGAGTTAAGATTAATGCTTTTCTCCATATGGATATCTAATTAACTCCAAACCATTTATTAAAATGATCATCTTTTCCCTACAGTCTCATCTTTGCCCACACATTAGGCCTCATACATGTATGGGTCTTTTCCTAGGCTCACTATTCTATTCTACTGGTTTATTTCTCTATCCTGTTCTAAATTAACTACAGTTTTTTTCGGTATCTAGCATCAGTTTCAACCTTCCTCGTGATTGTGTTGGCTATTCTTGGCTCTTCGCATTTCCACACAAATTTTAGATTCAGTTTGTCAATTTCTACTTAAAAAATAAAAACCAATAGGATTTTTATTGGAACTGTGTTGAGTCTACAGATGTGCAACTACTACTGTATATCTCTCAGTTTATTTAGTTCTCCTTTAGGTTCGTAATAATGTTTTATAGTGTTCTGTGACGAGGTCTTGCATATCTTTTAGATACTCCTAGGTATTTGTTTAAAGTCTACTATAAAGGGTGTATCATATTTTTAAATCTCATTTTCTGTCTGTCTGTTGCCAGCCTCCAAGGTGGCCTGTACCAATTCCCTGAGCCCCCTGGTAGTCAGGCCTCATGCAGTTCCTTCCCACATTTTATCAGCGTTGGTCTGGGAGATCAACAGAATACCACGGAAGTAATGGCATGTCTTCCAAGTCTAGGTCTGTGGTTTCTGCTTTGCTTCCTCCTTGGTAACTCACTCTGGCGAGGCTGAGAGCCATGTCATAGAGAAAGGCTCATGTGATGAGTAGCTGAGGTCTCTGGCCAACAGCTATATGAGTGAACCAGGAAGCGGATTTTCTCTAGCCCTGATCAAATCTTTGAATGACTGCAGCCTTGGCTGATATGTGAACTGCAACCTCATGAAACACCCTGGGCCAAAACTATAGCTGAGGCCCTTCCATATTCCCAACAGAAACTGTGTGAGATAATAAATATTTGTTGTTTAAGCCAGTGAATTTTGGGTTAGTTTCTTACACAGCAATTGATGACACAGTTTCTGGTATATATGTCTCCCTGCTTCTCGCCCCCCTATAGTTTATTTTCAACACAGCAGCCAGTGATCTTATTAAAATCTAAACCAATCACACTGCTTGCTTACTCAAAATTTTCCAGTAGCTTCCCAACTTACAAAGCGTTAAAAGCCATATTCTTTACCATGACTTAAAGGCCCTTCATGATCCGGTCCCCCATTACATGACTTCCTCTTTTACTCCTCTTCCTATCATACACACTGGCGGGTATGACAGGTATTTTCCTGCCTGAGTCCTTTGTACTTGCTATTCCTTCCATTTTCCAGAAATCCTCATGACTAGGTTCTTCACCTCCTTCCAGTCTCTGCTCAAATGTTACCTTTTTCAAGGAGGACTTCCCTTGCCACCTATTTAAAATTGTCCCCAGCATCAATTCCAGTTTTATTTTTCTTCAACGCCCTTATCCTAATCTTAATTTCCTGTTGTATTGTGTCTCCCCTGTGCTAAAATGTTACCTCCTTAAGGGCAGGGATTTTGTCCATTTTGTTCCCTGATGCTTTGAAAAATGCTTGGTAAATGGTAGGCATTCAATATTGATTGAATGTATGAATGAAACTGCACTGCCACCTTACCTGCACACCACCACTAGCAGCCAAGGATGTATCCCAAGGTAAAAAACTAGAAGGCTCCTTTTAAAGAAATTGAATTTGCTGTTTAAGAAGAGAGCTAGATCTGTCAGCAAGGTGCGCCACATATGACTATATAGTTTGTGCACTGAACAAAGATGTCTGCAGGCGCAGCGGCTCACGCCTGTAATCCCAGCACTTTAGGAAGCTGAGACAGGCAGATGACTTGAGGTCAGGAGTTCGAGATCAGCCTGGCCAACATGGTGAAATCCTGTCTCTACTAAAAATACAAAAATTGGCCAGGCATGGTGGCAGGCGTCTGCAATCCCAGCTACTCAGGAGGCTAAGGCAGAAGTGCTTGAACCCAGGAGGCAGAGGTTGCAGTGAGCCACGATCGCACCACTGCATTCCAGCCTGGGCGACAGAGCAAGACTCCAAAAAAAAAAAGAAAAAAAACAAAAAACAAGTATGCCTGGCCTCATGCTCCAAGCTTTTGGGCATCTTTTCCATTCAGCCTACTCAGAAAGAGGTTCATTTAGCAATGTGACTAATTTAGCATACCCAATGATAATTTTATTAGTAAAATTAAGTTGCAGTGAATTTCATGTTCTCAAACTGACCTAGGTTCCATATCGCATACCTTAAAGAGCAAGGCATAGTTTTTACCAGCACAAGGCCACCTAATATTCCTATTTGCAAAAAGAGGAAAACCGTTCAAATTTTCCCACTGGCTTCCACATTCATGGACACTCATTCTCTTTTCTTCTCAAGATTACCACAGATCAATCTATCTATGCCTTTTTATTCGTGTTTGCCCTTAAAGCTTTTAATTCAACCATGTAGACTTTGTGCTTCACACCCGTGCCCAAAACCTTTTAAAAAAATCTCTTCTCCCCCTAAGGCAAATCTTCAATTGTAAATGAATGTCCTTCCCTAATTCTAAAGTTTAATATATGGTCATTCTCTAAATTTGTATCTTTTCTGCTCATGAAACTCTGCACATTTTTTACAGAAGAAAACTTGCTTTACTATTTATTGAGTGCTTTATGTGCCAAGCACTTATAAATACCAACCACTTTAATCCTCATAATAGTCCTATGAAGTAGGTACTATTACCACTCTCATTTTACAGACAAGTAAACTGTTCAAGGACACACAGCTAGTAAGTGAGGAGCTGGGATTCAATCCAAGCAGTTGGCTGGAGTCCACACTCTAAATCAGTAGTTCCCAAAGCATATCTGTGGACTCCTGGGGATTCCTGAGAGCCTTTCAGAGGTCCCTCCCCCTCCTCCCTGCCCTCCCAACTCCCTCTTCTCCCCCCCGTTTCCACTCTCTCCTCTCTTCTCTTCGATAGAGTTTTGCTCTTATTGCCCAGGCTGGAGTGCAGTGGCAGGATCTCGGCTCACTGCAACCTCCGCCTCCCAGGTTCAAGTGATTTCCCTGACTCAGCCTCCTGAGTAGCTGGGATTTACGGGTGCCTACCACCACTATTTTTTGTGTTTTTAGTAGAGACAGGGTTTCGCCATGTTGGCCAGACTGGTCTTGAACTCCTGACCTAGGTGACCCACCCACCTCGGTCTCCCAAAGTGCTGGGATTACAGGCATGAACCACTGCGCCCAGTCCCTATTTTCATAATAACAATAACTTGTTATTCGTCTTATTCACTGTGTTGACATTTGTACTGGCAGTGTAAAAGCAATGAAGGGTAAAACAGCTAGAGCTTTAACATGCCATCAAGGCAGTGGCACCAAACCATACTATAATAGTATAGTTGTCATTATATGACAAGAGGATGTCATATAATATGGTGATGTCATTAGGTAATGACTACCTAATAGTAGTCATTATATTCATCACCATACTCTCACAGTTAAAAAACAAAAAAACCAGTTTTACTTGTGAGTATTCATGATGAAACAAATTATTTTTATTAAATCTATTTTTTTTTTTTTTTGAGATGGAATTCTGCGCTTGTTGCACAGGCTGGAGTGCGGTGGCGTGATCTTGGCTCACTGCAACCTTTGCCTCCTGGGTTCAAGTGATTCTCCTACCTCAGCCTCCTGAGTAGCTGAGATTACTGGTATCCGCCACCATGCCTGGCTGATTTTTTTTGTATTTTTAGTAGAGATGGGGTTTCACCATGTTGGTCAGGCTGGTCTCAAACTCCAGACCTCAGGTGATCCACCTGCCTTGGCCTCCCAAAATGCTGGGATTACAGGTGTGAGCCACTGTGCCCGGACCTTTTATTAAATCTTGATTCTGATTACACTTCATTGTATTTTTCCTCTTTCAACTATTTTGAGATACGTCACCCCAGAGTAAAGCCTTCCTCATTCTAGTTTCTCATCCACATACTGGAAACTAAAGTCTCTATCCTCAGAGAGGTTTGGGGCACATAGTTCCTGATCAATCTCCCTTTTCAGGAAAAAGTGTTACTGAGGAAAAAGATACCTACATAAATTCAGAGGAAAAAACTTACTTGTAATAATCAACACTGTCCTTCAACATGAATTAAAATATGAATAATGAACAAATAATAAGTTTCTAAGCACAAAGAGCACATGAAAGCAAAAAAACAAATTTAACACACAGAACAATTATTTGTTTTTTCCAGAGTTATATTCCCAGCACTCTAGATTAGGGCTGGCAAATTTTTTCTCTAAAGCACCACATAGCAAATATTCTAGGCTTTGTGGGCCATACAGTCTGTCACAACTGCTCAATTCTGCCTTTATAGCAAAAAAGAAGCCATAGACAACAAGTAAATGAATAGGAATGGCTGTGTTTCAATAAAACTTTTATTTACAATAAGGGGTGACTGGAACGGAGTTGGTGAGTGCGCCACAGTTGGCCAATTCCTGCTCTAGATTAATGCCAGGCACATAGGAGGTACTCAAATACATGCTGGATGAATAAATGATTTCACAACTATTTTGGTTAGAAATATTATCAGGAAAGACATAGCAAAATTCCATGACTATAAGCAAGTATTACTTTCTTTTGTCATAGCTCTTTGTTCAAGGATATCTTGATACCTATCACTTTGCTAGCTATTAAACACTATAAAAGACATTTAGGACACACAGTTCTGCTCTCATCAATGTAGGTACAAGAACAGAAATATTAATGTCTGATTTTCTGCACAAATATCACATCTAACTCCAAACTTACAACTTCATTAGCCACAAAACCACCAAATGCTAAGAAGTACCAAAACCACAAAGTTTTAGAATATACCACTCTCACTTCATAGAGGTATACAAAAACGGATGCCAGAAATGATTGCAAGGTATTTCAGAAACTGATTTTCCTTCAGTTAAAATGTAACACACCTTGTGGGGATGACTAACAAATGCATCATGAAAGGAAGTATAACTATAAATCACTGCAAAACAACTGCTATATATACAGGGACAACTTGATGTATAGTAGAAAGAAAAAAGAACTGACTCATCTTCAAATTGGTTGTGAATATAAACTTCCTACTTAGATAAATGGCTAGCCTAAAGTACTTCATTTAAGATAGGTATGATGCCTGTCCTTTCTAACTCATAGGACTTTGAGGGGGTCAACTGGGAGGTGATTGTGAAAATACTTTAACCCCTAAGTTGCAACATAAAGCTCAGTTCAGAATTGGGTGGCTTATTTAAGTCACATATCTGCAGTTCATCATGAGAGGGAGAGTTGCAAACTGTCAGGTATTTAATAATAGCTGCAGTCATAAATCCAAGACTCTTTATTTACCCATAGCTCACAAAGGACAGGTTCATAAAAGTTCTCCTTGCCACAGAGACACTAATCACCTGTTAGGAGATCTGTGAGTAGGCCTCACTTCCACCTGAGATGATACCGTTTTTTATTAAAAGCGTGATGGAACAGTTTCTAATATCCTCCTCTCAAAAGTTTATAAAATGATGTATCAATTATTCTGGATAACTGGCAACAAAAATTTACTACGTGCTTATGCTCCGTATTTATAACTGTAAAGGAGGGATAAAAGCAAGTATGTGTTCTACCAGGGGAGACTTCTGTGTGCCTAGCATATAGGATAGTGGGAAATGATCTTAGAATAAGGCCACATCACAAAATCTTTGTGTTTCCATGCTAAGGAGTCGGAACTTAAACCCACAGGCAACAGGGAATCCCACCACCTTAGAATGAAAAGGGGATCTTTTTAGAACAAGTGCTATTCACTAAATACTACTGTTTTTATATACTTTAAATTGCTCTGAAAATAATTCAAGGTAACTTTAAAAATGCATGCTGTATGGTATCAAAAGTAAGCAAAAATAGTCAATCCAAGGAAAAATGGTTAAAAAAAAAGTTAGAAATACTGTCAATAAATAAAATGTATGCCCATAAAGGCCTATTTGCTAATTAGAAGCCATTCATTTGACTCTATTCTTTCAAGTAGCTAATGCAAAGAAGTACAATGAAATCTTACCCCCAATAACGTAAGAGGATTTCACTTATAATTTACAAGTAAAACACAGCGTGATAAGGTCAATAATATCTGTAAAGTAAAATGTAAGTTTCTGGGATGGATGGATGGATAGATAGATGGATGGACTGATTTGAGACAGGGTCTCACTCTGTCACCCAGGCTGGAGTGCAGTGGCGCAATCTCAGCTCACTGCCAGCTCTACCTCCCAGGATCAAGCAATTCTCCTGCCTCAGCCTCCCAAGTAGCTGGGATTACAGTTGCGCACCACCATACCCAGCTGATTTTTGTATTTTTACAAGAGATGGGGTTTCACCATGTTGGCCAGGCTGGTCTTGAACTCCTGATCTCAAATGATCCACTCGCCTCGGCCTCCCAAAGTGCTGGGATTATAAGGTGTGAGCCACCCATCCAGCCTCTGGGTTTTTAGTTCTAATATAAATCAATAGTCTCATGGCCACCTTCAGTTAACAGCCAGTCTTCATGGAGCCAGAGTTAAAAATAAAATCCGGCCAGGGGTGGTGGCTCACGTGTGTAATCCCAACATTCTGGGAGGCCAAAGCAAGAGGATTGCTTGAGGCCAGGAGTTCAAGACCAGCCTGGGCAACAAAGTGAGATCCCCGTCTCTACAAAAACTAAAAAAATTATCTGGATGTGGCAGTGCACACCTGTGGTCCCAGCTACTCAGGAGGCTATGTATGGTGGGAGTACCACTTGAGCCTAGGAAATTGAGGCTGCAGTGAGCTGAGATCATACAACTGCATCCCTGCATGGGCGACACAGCAAGACTCGTCTCTTAAAAAAACAATAATAATAATGAACTTATCATCCAGGCTTATCATTTAGGCAATCCTTCATAAAGTTTATTTCTAAGTGTGTGCTTTTGTTCTATTAAAGATTGCTGAGGCAGAGGAAAAGGGTAGAGAGAAAGCACACTGAGAAGGCAGAATGGGTTACAAATTTCTGCTTCAAACAGAATAGTTCATTTTTGGTCTCTTCACATACCTGGTTTCTGTAAAAGATTTCAATTAAATAAAGGGGTTCAAACGGCTAAAAAATTTGGACACTCTTAAGTTCTTGATTAAGAGCAAATTCAACAATGGTCAACAGTAAGCCAATCTGAGGTAGGGTTGATATACTATACCATGAACACTTTAGAGCATATCTAGGCCACTAGTTGTAAGAGTTAAATTTCAGTTAGGCAGCCACCCCACTTTGAATTGAAATGTTTTGAGTGAATATCCGTAAGTCACCAATTAACTCTACTAAATTCTCCAAATTTTTTCCCTAAATTAAAAAAATCAGGTCAGAAAAACTATATAATTAGGTATATATTATAGTAAGTGCTCACTGAAAACGTCTACTCATTATTATGTACTAGGCCCTGGGCTAAGCACTTTATATAGATTATCTGACTTAGGCCTCAGCAAATCTGTATAAGGGAGGTGACATTCTCACACATGTTCCTTTGTAATCAGTTAAAGAAACTGAAGTTACACATGTCATTCACTGCCTCCCTGCTAAAATTCCCTTCTAAGACAATCTGTATACCTATAAATCAGCTCTTGCTGCCCTTTTAGTACCATGGGATAATAAACCCTCCAGACAAGCTAATTAGACCTGGATGAACAACACCAACCCAATGAACCTATCTAAAGTCATGAGTGGAGGTGGGGAGGAGACAGAATAGCACACACATAAAAAGTACCAAGGCTACATACTTGCAATTCAATTACATACGATTTTCCAAAGATTTTCAAAATAATCCTTTTTTCTTTCCTTAGTTAGAATTGATTTCTATTTCCATGTGTTCTGGTCCCTGATTAGAATCCAGTAAACAGTGATTTATTTTAGAACATAACATTAATACCTTGTTCCTATCCTTTGGTATCTCCCCTAACACCTACACTATTTCTAAGCACAAAGTAAAAGTGATTATCAGTGCTGAAATCTAAACTACTTTTAACCTTTAGTGGAATCATCTCAAACAGATAAATTTATCTCACAATAAAACTACTAACTGAAACCTAGTCCTTCCTGACTCTAAATTAATGTACCACCCATCACATTGCTTGTCTTCAAAGGTGCGTCTAGATAAGAAATCTACTAGCATTTAAATGTAAAAATTAGTTTTCATTTCCATATCGCATATAAACAGATGGCTCACTTTAATCTGAGAAGCAGTCACTGACAGACTTCAATACTTACAACACTGCTTGACTCACCTGTCAATATCTTTATTCAAAAATAACTGCAAGGCTGGGCGCGGGGGCTCACACCTGTAATCCCAGCACTTGGGAGGCCAAGGCAGGTGGATCACCTGTCAGTTCGAAACCAGACTGACCAACATGGTAAAACCCTGTCTCTACTAAAAGTGCAAAATTAGTTGGGCATGGTGGTGCATGCCTGTAATCCCAGCTACTTGGGAGTGTGAGGCACGAGAATCGTGCTACTGCACTCCAGCCTCGGCAACAAGAGTGAAACTCCATCTCAAAAATAAAAATGAAAAATAAAAATAACTACATTTTATAAATTGTTTAAAAATGACTTTATGGCCAGGTGCAGTGGCTCATGCTTGTAATCCCATCACTTTGGGAGGCCGAGACGGGCAGATCATGAGGTCAGGAGATCGAGACCATCCTGGCTAACACGGTAAAACCCTATCTCTACTAAAAAATACAAAAAATTAGTTTGGTGTGGTGGCGGGCGCCTGTAGTCCCAGCTACTCAGGAGGCTGAGGCAGGAGAATGGCTTGAACCCAGGAGGCAGAGCTTGCAGTGAGCCAAGATTGCGCCACTACACTCCAACCTGGGCCACAGAGCGAGACTCCATTTCAAAAAAAAAAAAAAAAAAAAAAAATCACGTTATATAAAACCCAGAGAAAATACACCTAACCTTCAACAAGATTCTTAAAGAAATATTTTTTGCTTCCTCTTCTCCTCTTGGTGGAGTTCTATCTGATGCAAGAGCCAATCTTTCATGTTCCAGACAAAGAGAATTGTGTCATCAATAAATGTCATGTTTAATGCAAATACATTACCTAGTAAAACCAACTATCTAGAACAGTGTTGTCCAATACAGCAGCCATCAGCCACATGTGGCTACTAAGAATGTGAAATGGGGCTAATGCATACAGCAGACTGAGACAGGAAGGCAGGGAGTAAAGATTATTTTTCTTTTTTCTTTTTTTTGAGACGGAGTCTTTCCCTGTCGCCCAGGCTGGAGTGCAATGGTGCAATCTCAGCTCAGTGCAACCTCTGCCTCCCGGGTTCAAGCGATTCTCCTGCCTCAAGCCTCCCGAGTAGCTTTGATGGCAGGCGCCCGCCACCAAGGCCGGCTAATTTTTTGTATCTTTAGTAGAGATGGAGGTTTCATCATGTTGGCCAGGCTGGTCTTGAACTCCTGACCCCATGATCCACCCGCCTCAGCCTCTCAAAGTGCTGTGATTACAGGGTGAGCCACCATGCCAGGCCAGGAGTAAAGATTTCTATTCTACTCTTCTGTAGATGTTTCTCATGATACCTTAATAGAAAATACCCTACTTTGTGATGTTCAAATTCTTAATCCTAAAGCCTTAAAATCTATTACTTTGAGCATTTATAATATGCTACCTAATATTCCTCCTCTCAAAGAACAAACAGGTTTAATAATAATAATAATTTGCAAGCATTGATGATTCAATCAACCTCACAATATCCCACCAGGTAGCAAATTATTACTGTATCTATTTTACAGATTATACAACTGAGGCCCAGAAAAGTTTAAGTAATTTGCTTAGTATCACAGAGATGTCAGAAGGGACACCTAGGATCTGAACTCAGGCAGCCAGACTCTATAGCCTGCATACATGACCATGTTACATGGCCTTACATAGCCCAAAAACTTCATTTTAATACACTGCATTATACAACAGTAAAACAAGCTCAAATACCTTTACAAATCTAAGCAAAACCAAATGATAGAATTGGCTACAGGATCAATGAGAAGCCTACACTATTGTGGTAAGGTAAAGGGTAGAGCAAGGACAGAGGGAATAAAGTAGACGAGTTTTATATATGGTGCTCACATATTCCTACAAGTACTTTCTATCCCAGTAAAGTTAATTAGCTTCTAACTTTACCCCCTTGAGAGAAGAGTAATAGAGAACAGAACACAGAGAATCATCTCAGAGAGATAAAAAGAAATTTGGGACCAATTTACTATCATACAATTTCACCCTAAACCCTCTACAGTGATAAAAGCAACTCTCTTTCTACCCTATTGTGTGTTCTCTCCTAATCTCATTTTAAAAATCAAAGTTTCATCAGTATGTTCCAAAGGCTTCTCTCACCTTGAATTTTCCTTATTTTTGACACTAATCAAAAAAGAGGAGGGAAGGGTGCTGAAGTACTGTTCACAGAATAGCAGCACCAAATTAAACGTGGCTTTTCAAGGGAAATGCCAAATGGCTGTAAATGAAGAATTAAATTTCATATTACAGACCCTAAAACTGCATTAAAGTGAGGCTTGTCATCATTAAACAAGATTATAAATATTTCTTCTCTAGAACTACTGAAAGATTAGGAACTAGATAGATAACCTCTGGAGATTTATACAGTGGGCTATATATCTACTGACCAATATAGAAAAGAAAATAATGGGGCAAAGTGAAACCTTTGGGATTTTCACTAGTTTTGAATGCAGCAACATGTGTCTCTCCATTTCTGCCATGTATCCTTTGACCACCTTCATTAAGAATATCCATATTCGGGCCGGGCGCGGTGGCTCAAGCCTGTAATCCCAGCACTTTGGGAGGCCGAGACGGGCGGATCATGAGGTCAGGAGATCGAGACCATCCTGGCTAATACGATGAAACCCCGTCTCTACTAAAAAATACAAAAAACTAGCCGGGCGACGAGGCGGGCGCCTGTAGTCCCAGCTACTCGGGAGGCTGAGACAGGAGAATGGCGTGAACCCGGGAGGCGGAGCTTGCAGTGAGCTGAGAGCCGGCCACTGCACTCCAGCCTGGGTGGCAGAGCAAGACTCCGCCTCAAAAAAAAAAAAAAAAAAAAAAAAAAAAAAAAAAAAAAAAAAAAGAATATCCATATTCGGCCACGCAAGGTGGCTTGCACTGGTAATCTCAGCACTTTGGGAGGCCAAGGCAGGCAGATCACTGGAGGTCAGGAATTTGAGACCAGACTGGCCAACATGGTGAAACTCCACCTCTTTGTAAAGATACAAAAATTAGCCGGGCATGGTGGCACATGCCTGTAGTCCCAGCTGCTCGGGAGGCTGAGACAGGAGAATTACTTGAACTTGGGAGGCAGAGGATGCAGTGAGCAGAAATGGTGCCACTGCTTCCAGCCTGGGTGACAGAGTGAGACTCCTCAAAAAAAAAAAGAAAAAAGGATATCCATATTCAATGTGTATTCTTCACATTTTCTAAATGTTTTCTCATTCACTGATTCTAAAGATAGTCCATTTTGATTTTCCTTCAGTCAACACATTTGTGTTATGAAAGAGAAAGTAATTTCATTTTAGTGCATACAAATGCGTAACATTCCTTCTACTGCATGCCTCAGTGAACAATTAACAAGATTTTATAAGTCTCTGTCTACATGCTCATCATTTTGCTCACTACAATGCTTTATATTTTAATCACTCCATCTATACAAACAATGAATTCTTCTAAAGAGAGAGAAAAAAAATATCCAATTCAGAGTCTCACTCCTAAATCCATAAAGAAAAAGTCGGGGGAGGAGGATAGAAAAAAAACAGACACCACCCCACCATGGATTCTTAAGGAATAACTTTAACACCTTAAAGGAAGGAAAAGGAGAAATTTTTCTTCAATGGCATTTCTATTTTTCAAAGTACTTTAAAAAATAAAATTGGCAAATTTAAAAAACTTTCAACTGCATTTAGGGAACCAGGGTGCTTGTATTTTGATACACTCTTTGATTAAATAAAGCGATTTAAAAAAATATTAGTTTCCAAAATTATTATAATTTAAATTATTATTTCCAGAAGCAATTTTCTATATTAATATCAAACATCATAATCCCAAGCAATTTTTTTACGGTTGTTTGGTCAAAATATTAACTTTAAATGGCTGAAATCAACTGCAAAATAAACAGCAATCTAAAGAATTACAATCTTTTGCTTCACAATAATAAAATTAGTAATGCAGATTCTAATGCTTATAATAATTCTGATAAAAGATGCGTGGTCACTAACAACATTAGTTATAAATGTTATTGCACAAAATATTATATAAATAAAAGTCTACCACCCACTCCACCCTCAGTATCCTACCCACCAGAAAAAATACACCCTAAAAATGTCTCATCATGATGACTTAGGTCCATCTTCAAGCATTTTAAATTAAAAAAAAAAAAATTAAGTTACTATGCCCAATTACATGGTTACAGGCTTAAGTCTCTACTCACACAGTTGAGGTTGATGAGCAAACAGCTGTCCTGTATCTTGAAACAGACATTAGCTTTCTGCCTTCCCTATCCTCATAAGCAGCTACTTAAAAGTTTTGAGTTTTATGCAAGAAAACATTTTAAAGCCTTCAGTGTTTTACTGCAGCAGACTTCAGATTCATTCCTGTAACACATTTAACATGAAACAGAGTTGAGACATATAAAATTTATGTACCACATTTTAATCATCTAAAATTTTAAGAAGTGCTTTCGCCATTATAGCTAGGTTAAAAGGGTGGCTAAAGGAAAAGTGAAAAACAAAAACATTCCAATTGGTATTTGACGTTATTAATACGCATATAACTAATCCATAGATTTTTCTACACCTGGCCACAGACTAGGTGAGTAAGGATTACTTTATATAATCATTTTGTCCAAAGTAAGCAAAAGTAGGTATTTTTCTGTTTTCCTTAAGTCTAGCTAATTTCTTTAGAATAAACAGCTACCAACTAAAGAACGCTTTTACAGATAGTCAGTGGAATGCCTTTAGAGTCCCAAGTACACATATCATAGCACCAGACTAGGGAGAATGAGATTGTTTTGTGACAGCAGGAGGAGACATGTTGTAACTCATAAGAGTTGTATGAAAGGTATTCTATCATAAAAAGTTAAAATATTTGTTTAAGAGTCTAACTTTGCTTCAGTAGAACTGACTAAAACTTTCTGATTTCACCGCAGGCTTAACTGAGTCTGCAGTACAACGGCTAAAACATAAACTGTACCTATCTTGGGCTATAAAACAGAAGCATGCTTTCTGTATTATAATAATTAACATTTTATAGGTGTTTAGAATATAACAGACACCACTGAGAGTTTTATATGCACACTTAATCTTCATTCCATCCTTAAAAGTCAGGTGCTACTATTACCAACCCTTTACAGATGACAAAACTGGTTCGGAGATGTTAGGAACGAGTTCAAGATCACAGAGCTAGTTAAGTGGCAGAGCTAGGACCTGAAGCCAGATCTATTTGTCTCCAAAACCTGATGCTCTTGAGCATAAAGCTAGATTACAGGCAAACAGTGATCCATTGTACTGATAGATCCAACTGTATCTGGAATTAGTATACTGATTTGGATACCATACGTTAAGTGTGATACTGATAAATGAGTGTTATCAGAAAACCAACAGGATGGTTATAACTTCAGGAAAGTCATCTCTTACAAGAAGTGACTGTATGAAATTAAAGCAAGTAACCTAGCAAAAAGACAAAAAAGAACACATTTTGAAGGGCAGTTAGAGAGACACAAAAAAAGCAGGCTCATCTCGTGTGGTACAGAGTACAGAACTTGAAACAGTGTATAGAAGTCTCAGGAGACATTCTTGTTCAACACAAAGCACTTTATAATGCTAAGGAATCCAAGAGCTCAAAGCAGTTCCTACTATAGTACTGAGCTCCTGCAATTAAATACCTAAACCCGGTTAAATACCTAAACCCAATTAAATATCTGAATTATTACCATCATAGTAATAACCTGATTCAGACAAAGTCACCAAAGAATGTTAAAACTCTTTGTGAATGAAAGTTTGATGAGGACTGGTATACACTGAGTCTAATAGTGTCTTCCCACAAATTATGTATTACAGAAGGAAAAATATTAACTTAAGTAGAGGAACCTGGCAGGTATCACATTAACCTAAAGATCTAGTAAGTATCACTGATAAGGGAACAAGTGGACATGTGCCTCCTAATGTGATGCACTGAAAAGCACACAAGTGTAACATTCCTGCCAAAACTACATTCCTAAATTTTATCACGAGAACACATCAGATACACCCAAATTGAGGGAGATTCTACAAATAAATGGTCTGTCACTCTCTTCAGAAATGTCAATGTCATTAAAGACAAAGAAAGGCTGAAGAAACGCTTCTGATTAAAGAAGAATAAAGAGATGTGGCAACTAAATGCAATGAATGATTATGGGTTGGATTCTGGACAGGAAAAAAAAATCATTAAAGAACATTATTGGGCTCACGCCTATAATCCCAGCACTCTGGGAGGCCGAGACAGGTGGATCACCTGAGGTCAGGAGTTTGAGACCAGCCTGGCCAACATGGTGAAACCCCATCTCTACTAAAAATACAAAAATGAGCCGGGCGTGGTGGCACGCTTGTAATCCTAGCTACTCAGGAGGCTGAGGCAGGAGAATCATTTGAACCTGAGAGGCAGACGTTGCAGTGAGCCATTGCACTCCAGCCTGGAATACAAGAGCAAAACCCCGTCTCACATACAAAAGAAAAAAAAAATTAATCGGAAAACTAGTAAAATGTGAATGTAGACTGTGTATTAGATAACTGCGTTATTTCCTTAATCTAATAACTGTAATGTAGTTAAACAAGAGAAGGTCCTCGTTCTTAGAAACTATACACTGAAATATTACATGGTAAAGGAACATGATGTAAGCAACTTAACCTCAAAAGATTCAGAAAAAAATAACATGACAGAGAATGAATAAGTAAATAGCACAAAATGTTAACAATGGGTTAATCTTACTAAGAGGTCCAGGGACCAGTTTCGTGGAAGACAAATTTTCCATGTGTTTACAGTTGTGGGGGAGGTGGGCAGGATGATTTCAGGATGAAACTGTTCCACCTCAGATCATCAGGCCTTAGGTTCTCATAAGGAGAGTGTAACCTAGTTCACTCTCATGAGCAGTTCTCAAGAGGGTTCGTGCTCCTATGAGAATCCAATGTTGCTGATCTGACAAGAGGCGGAGCTAAAGTGGTAATGCCAGCTCCCATGCACTCACCTGCTGTGCAGCCAGGTTTCTAACAGGCCACAGACTAGTACCAGGACTAGTCCAGTCAGCAGCCCGGGGATTGGGATAGGAAATACATGTATATTTTAACCTTCCATAAATTTGAATTATTTCAAAATAAAACCTGGTAAATATTTGAACCTGATGTTCCAAGGATTCTAAATACCTGAAAGAACCAGATTCCCTATCTTGTCTCCACACACAAACTCCAATCCAACAGCAGTCTAAACTGATTTATGATGATCAAATGAGTTATAATAAAGAGTGCTCCAGTTTAAAATACCAAATATAAGTGCCAAGTGACATGTACCATTCCACTGACGATAAGGTATGACTCAGAGATCTAAGACAGGTGAATGTCTACCTCCTCCCAATCTTGTTTTATTCTACTGCACCCTTCCCCAAAATACACTGGAATTAAAGAACAGAGACAATAAAGCACTGCTATTCTTCCATTAAGAAGGCAGTAGTAGCAAGTGTCTCCTTGCTAAAAACTCCAAATTAAGTTATCTATCTATCTATTTATTTATTTTGAAATGAAGTTTTTCTCTTGTTGCCCAGGCTGGAGTGCAATGGTGCAATCTTGGCTCACTGCAACCTCTGCCTCTTGGGTTCAAGCGATTCTCCTGCTTCAGTCTCCCGAGTAGCTGGAATTACAGGCATGTGCCACCAGGCCCAGTTAATTTTGTATTTTTAGTAGAGATGGAGTTTCATCATTTGGTCAGGCTGGTCTCGAACTCCTGACCTCAGGTGATCTGCCCACCTTGGCCTCCCAAAGTGGTGGGATTATAGGCATGAGTCACCATGGCCAGCCCAAAGTAAGTTATTTTCTGATTATGCCAGGTTGCAAAACAGACCCAATTTGATAGCAATCAATAACCTATATGGAAAATATTTTTAAAAACTTCACTCTAAACAAAACTCTAATGCCAATTAAAAGCTGGCAAAGTACACTACATACTCACTACAGAGCACCTGGCAAAAACAAGAGTCCAGAATGTTAATTACCGAGACTAACATACAAATGGTTAATACACAAACACTTCAGCTGCCAAAAAAAAAAGAAATGAAGAACAGAAAGAGGGAAAAAGAAAACAAACAGAAGTAGAATATGAATGAATATTAAAGAAAACATTCAAGAAGAAATAATGATGGCTACATATCACCACATTATTTTGAGTTCTTCTCCAATGATTAGACGGATTTTTCTTCCACACATTTTATCTTCCACTGTTGTTCACCTCACCTACTATAAAATATAAAAGTCCGTCTTTGTAAGACTGCAAGAAATGTTAAGAACTGTTAAGAGCACAGCTTTGACTGTATCTTGTGATGATGCTTTTTTTTTTTTTTTAAACTTGTTGAGCGGCCCAAAACAGCAGTCTACTAGGAAATTCTCACAAACAATTCACATTGGAAAGGAGTGGAGTGTCAGAACACATCATCTAATTCACATCACCTAATTCCAACAGCCTTCCAAACCTTCTAACTCTGGGAAGAATGAAATGAATTATTTTAGCTTCCTATACTAATCTAGATACATCCTACATCAGGTATCAGCAACTTATGGCACAATTGTTTTTTTTTTCTTTGAGACGGAGTCTCGCTCTGTTGCCCAGACTGGATTGCAATGGCGCGATCTTGGCTCACTGCAACCTCCGCCTCCTGGGTTCAAAGGATTCTTCTGACTCAGCCTCCTGAGTAGCTGGGATTATAGACATGCACCACCACGCCCGGCTAATATTTGCATTTTTAGTGGAGACGGGGTTTCACCATGTTGGGCAGGCTGGTCTTGGACTCCTGACCTCATGATCCACCCACCTCGGCCTCCTAAAGTGCTGGGATTACAGGCGTGAGCCACCGTGCCAAGTTGGCACAGTATTTACTGGTCGTTTAGCTAATTCCAGGCCTTGGGCCCTGCTGCTAAGCTGTGGCCTTCTTTCAGACAGTCTCTTTATCAGGTTAATCTCTCTGACTACAGAGCACCAACACTGCCTTGTTTAAAGTAAGCATTTTAACAGGTTCTTGTTGAATGCCAAACTACAAAACAAGCAAAACCATTTTTATCTCAATCCCAATCCCTGCCTTCTCTCCTATTTGCTCAGGTACCAAGCTATCAACTCTTCTGCCTCTGCCAGATCTCTCTATTAGCTCTCCAATTTTTTTCCCCACATATCTCAATTTAAACTCCAATTCTCCGAATAAAAGGATCAGAATAACACACACTGTGAATGAAACTTGACCAATTCAAACCTAAAATGTAAACCAATTTAAACCTAAAATCACTAACTTAGTAAATAAAAGATTTATCAATGGACGTGTGTGTATACAAACATAATATATTTGGGGGCGAAGGGAGCAAGTTTTCAAGTATCCATCATCTTCCAAATTAACTCTTATACCTACACTTCTAAGAAGACTTAGGCATATGAGTCTGCAATTATAGCTCAATTCAAAGGCTTTCATTAAGTCATTAGTCAAATCAGCACGGTCATGCAGCTGAATTTCTAGCAAATCCCTAATATGACATTACAAATCATAAACCTTGATCTGTAGCTTCCTCTACAGATTCCCCTTAACTTAAATTGCATTAAGTCCCAAACCCTGAAAAGAAAGGAGGTAGTATGGAAAGAAACAAAAAAAGGCTCCAAACAATAAATCCAAGTATAAGTTAGAAAAATACTAGGGAATGGGGGACAGAAGTGTTGCGACATGGACAAGATTCAAGTAACCCATTCAAAATCTAGCATATTCTTGTAAACAAGAGTTTTAAATAAGGAATACCTTCTTAGGGGAGGTTTAAAGGAAAGGCAGTAGCTTTTTGGCAGAGGTGAGTAGGAAATAAAAATAAAAGAGAATAACAACTGGCAATTCAATTCTTTCCCTGAAATAAAAGCCTTCCGGTTTAATTAAATTTTTCTATCTTCTCTACCAAAACTAAGCATTGTATTTGTTGTCATTTTTTGAGACAGGGTCATACTCTGTTGCTCAGGCTGCAGTGCAGTGGAATGACCACAGCTCAATGAAGCCTCTACCGTCAGCCTATTGAGTAGTTGCATACACTACAGGGGCACACCCACTACACCCCACTAATTTAAAAGACTGCAGCCTGGTGCTGTGGCTCACACCTGTAATCCCAGCACTTTGGGAGGCCAAGGCAGGTGGATCACGAGGTCAGATCAAGACCATCCTGGCTAACATGGTGAAACTCCGTCACTACAAAAAAAAAATACAAAAAAATTGGCTGGGAATGGTGCCATGTGCCTGTAGTCCCAGTTACTGGGAAGGCTGAGGCAGGAGAACAGTGTGAACCTGGGAGGCGGAGATTGCAGTGAGCCGAGATCACGCCACTGCACTACAGCCTGGGTGACAGAGCAAGACTCCGTCTCAAAAAAAAAAAAGATGTTTATTTTTTGTAGAGAAAGGGTCTCACTACGTTGTTGAGGCTGGTCTGGAACTCCTGGGCTCAAGCAATCCTCCCACCTCGTTCTCCCAAAGTGTGTGATTACAGACGTGAGTCACCAGCACCTGGGCCAGGAGTGAAATGATAGATTTAAAAGACAGCAGTTTCCACTCCTAGGTATTTATACACATGTCCACACAAAGACTTGTACTGAAATGTTCATAGTAACCTTATTTTAACAGCCAAGAAATGGAAACAATCCAAATTATCCATCTAATGGTAAACAGATAAACAAATTATGACATGACCATAAAATGAAATACTATTCTGCAACTAAAAGTAAAGAACTACTGATAATACAATGTGGGTGAATCCCAAATTATTATGCTAAGTGAAAGAAAAAAGACTACACAATGAGATTCTACTCACAGGAAAAGTTACAAAAACACAACTATAAACCGAGTAGGCATGACGGCGTGCAGAGGAGGAAGGGTAAGGATCGCCTGAGCTCAGGAGTTGAGTCCAGCCTGAGCAATATAGTGAGGCCCTCATCTCTTAAAATGTAATTAAAATGCAACTATAACAGAAAGCAGATCCAGGGACCACAGGATAGGGAGATGGGATTGACTTCAAAAGTACACAAGGAAACTTTCCAGGGTGATGGAAATATTATACCGTCATGACTGTGGTGGTGGTTAAACAACTACATAAATCATAACTAAAACTGCACACCAAAAATTAGTATATTTCATTGTGTAAACTTACCTTAATAAAGCTGATTTTAAAAGACAAAATAGGAAAAAGGAGTGGAAACAGGTCATTTTGACTTAAAGTACTATTCAGTTAAATCAGTAAAAGATAAGTATTAGAAATTTCAAACTATACCAAGAGAAGCCACAAAACTAATGAGTTCAAGTTTCACCTAGAATCAGTTTTTCACTAAGTATTTTTAAAAAGATGTCTTAAAATAACTTTCTAGGCTGGGTGCAGTGGCTCATGCCTGTAATCCCAGCACTTTGGGAGGCTGAGGTGGGCAGATCAAGAGGTGAGGAGTTCGAAGAAGTAGTGTGGTGAAATCTGGTCTCTACTAAAAATACAAAATTAATTGAGTGTTGTGGCACATGCCTGTAATCCCAGCTACTCGGGAGACTGAGGGAGGAGAATCGCTTGAACCTGGGAGGTGGAGGTTTGCCATGAGCCAGTGAGCCAAGATCACGCCACTGCACTCCAGCCTGGGCAACAGAGCAAGACTTGGTCTCAACAAATAATAATAATAACTTTCTAATTCTCCTTATTTATAATTTTGAGAGGGAGCCTTGCTCTGTCATCCAGGCTGGAGTACAGTGACACGATCTTGGCTCACCGCAACCTCTGTCCCCCAGGTTCAAGCGATTCTCATACCTCAGTCTAATGAGTGGCTGGGATTACAGGTACCGCCTCCATGCCTGGCTAATTGTTGTATTTTTTGTAGAGATGCAGTTTCACCATGTTGGCCAGGCTGCTCTCAAACTGCCAACCTCAAGTGATCTGCTCACCAAGGCCTCCCAAAGGGTTGGGATTACAGGTGTGAGCCACCACGCCCGGCCTAATTCTCTTCATTTAGCTGTAAGCACAGAAACACATTTTTCCCTCCTTTACCACTATATCCACTTTTACATCATTTCAATACCCTGAAAACGATTTGGTACCTTAAACAAGACTAACTTGGACTGCCTTTTTAACACATTATTTTACAATAAATAAAGCTTGTAATTCTACTAAACAGTTTTTGCTAATCTTAGATTTTAAAGTGTAACTGCCATTAACTAATTTATTGCATTTCAATAAAAGATGCTTCTCAAATAAAGGCAGCATAGCTTATTTCTTCAAGCAGCAATCACTTCTTAATGTTTTCCGATTATTTGAAAGAATATAGAGAAAGCAACCTCCCTTCCCACACCTCAGATACAACTTTCTTGCTCATCTATTACATTGACATTACAAAATAACTCAAGTTCCTAAAGATTCCAATTTCTAGATAAAAACTTGCACATTAAAAGAAAAAAAAAAAAGTCCTGCCTGGGCGTGGTGGCTCACGCCTGTAATCTCAGCACTTTGGGAGGCCGAGGCAGGCGGATCATGAGGTCAAAACCAGCCTGGTCAGCATGGTGAAACCCCAACTCTACTAAAAATACAAAAAAAAAAAAAAATTAGCTGGGCATGGTAGCACACACCTGTAATCCCAGCTATTCAGGAGGCTGAGGCAGGAGAATTGCTTGAACTGAGGACGCAGAGGTTGCAGTGAGCTGAGATCGTGCTACTGCATTCCAGCCTGGGTGACAGAGCGAGACTTCGTCTCAAAAAAAATTAAAAAATAATAATTGTAGTGGCCAATATTTAAATACAAAACCTAAATAGTAACTTACAGTAAATTGGGTATTTTGAGACCAAAAGACTTCTTCAGGAGCTAAATATAAAAGCATTTTTTAATATAATTCATTTAAAACCTTTTTTCTTGTTTACCATAAAATTAAAATGCTCAAAATAGTAGCTATTTTTTAAGAGTAGCCTTCCAATTTAAGCAATTTTTTAAAATTCTATTGGTATTGTAGTGTGTCAATGTTGCCAAATACTCCAGGGTAACACTGTCAATGAACCCACTCACTCACCACTGATTACGTGTACAGCCTTGGGGGATACAAAATGTAAGACACAAATTCAGCCTGAATGATGAGTCAAGAACTTTTTCCCCATCTCTTACCATTTAGAACTTTGAATAAATTAAAATGTTACTATCCCTCTAATAAAACATGTTAACAATGAATAACTGATATGTTTGAAATAGCACATTCAGTTTATCATATTGTTTAACGAGGATACACAGTTGTTTTGTTTTTTGAGACAGAGTCTCACTCTGTCGCCTGGACTAGAGTGCAGCGGCACAATCTTGGCTCACTGCAACCTCTGCCTCCCGGGCTCAGGCAATGCTTTTTTTTTTGTAGAAACGGGGTTTTGCCATGTTGCCCAGGCTGGTCTAGAACTCCTGGGATCAAGGGATCCACCCACCTTGATCCCTGAAGTGCTGAGATTACACGTGTGAGCCATCGTGCTGGTCAGTTAATTTTTTTTTTGTTTCCCAACCATCAACAAACCAAATTTTTTCTATAAATCCTCTTTGATAATTCATTCCCGTTAACAATTAGTTATTTAGCAGATAAATACTATCCGTTGCCAGTGGGACAGATACATGTAGTGAAAACTAAATACAAAACTATCACCTCTACTCAGAAACAAAGCACTTCATCATTATCAGGGAGCAAATGTTTACATTCAAGAATGTTATCAGCTATTAACGTTAACAGTCAAAGTGAGATATTAAATATATGTATTGGCCAGGTATGGAGACTCATGTTTGTAATCTTAGCACTTTGGGAGGCTGAGATGAGAGGATAGCTTGAGGTCAGGAGTTCAAGATCAGCCTGGGCAATACAGCAAGATTCCGCCTCTACAAAAAATTTTAAAATTAGCCAGGCACGGTGGCGTGTGCCTGTAGTGCTTAGCTACTCAAGAGGCTGAGGCAGGAGGAATGCTTCAGTCCTGGAGTTTGAGGTTACAGTGAGCTATGATCGTGCCACTGCATTCCAGCTGGGGTGACAAGATCAAGACCCTGTCTCTTAAAAAAGTTTTTAACAGTAAATATATTAAAAATTTGTATCTGTTATTAGAGATGACGAAGAGCAAATCAAGGATACCTGTGGCAAATTTGCAATCTTCAGTGTTACTTTTCTCTAAAATAGTTCACTCTTCAGTTTTCATCACATTATAAAAATTAACCATCTTATCTAAATGGAACTCTGCAAAAGCAAATGAACAAAAGGTCCTGGCAACCTTTTCCTTCAAAAGGGCATTTGATTATTCTGAGAAAATTACCAAAATGATTAGAAGAATGAAATATGGCTTAGAGTTTAATGACATACAAATAATCCATTAGGTATCCAGAGTCAGAGATTTCTGTGGTGCTCTGTCTTCTCAATAACACCCCTAGATTTTCATATACATCCTCCTCCTTCTCACCCCATTCTGATACAAAATCACCTAACAGTGAGAAACTATGCATGCGCACGCGTGTGCAAAACACACACACACACTCCTTAATGACTAAATAGACAATATGATACTAATGAAATCTTTCTTTGCAAGTATTTCCTTTGGCAACTTCTCTTCCTCCTACTGGCCAAGTCGAGTAACACCTACGGTGACCTTATCTTCTAAATCAAAACTTAGGATGTATGATCCAACAAGATAGAATATTTTAGTAGAAAAACATAAATCTCTAGTGGGTTGCGGCAAAGAGGCAGTTCAAATTTTTGTGCTACTTCCAAATGTATGGCTCTGTATTTTAAGGATGTCAAAAAGTTAATATTTCTAAAATATTCCAAAAATTTAGAAGGCCAATAAAAAATATTTGAAAACCGGGTTGCCTGAAGATACATGGCTCCTAGAACGGTATCTCAAAATCCCATCACCGGCTATTTGTCTTTTTATAAAATACATTAGCTCAGGTTTCAAAGTTCTAAATAGGAGTTCTGAGCAAATCTCTCCCAAATATGACTCTTTCTCAGACCTTTCTCCAGGGTTCTGTTTTTGCTAACTGCCTACTAGAAATTCACTTAGATGTCTCATTGGCTCTGCCAGTAAACAAACAAACAAAAAACATCGGGTGAGCATGGAGCAGGATCGACTAAGAGGTAGTAAGTCAGTCAGAACTGCAGGACAAATAGTAAGAACAAAATTGAGGGGTCCCATGATAAATGCTTTATCTGCATTGTCTCCTTTCATCTTCACAATATCCCTTAAAGGTAGCAGCAACTATTTAGAGATGAGGAAACTGAGGCCTACAAAGATTATGGAACTTGCTCAGGTCAGACAGCTAGTATGCAGTAAAGCAAGGATTTGAATCCAAGAGTCTGACTCCAAAGCCCAAGCACCTGAAGATGCTAAGACATCAAAAAGAATGAGATGCAGATTCTGACAGACTTGTGGTCACCGGTCAATTCAAGAGGTATTTCTTGAGTACTTAGGTACTGCCAGACACTGAGGATACACACACCCAAAAAAAGTACATCTGGGTTCAAATTTTTGCTTTACTACTTAAAAGCTATGTAAACTGAAATGAAAAAGTTTCTGAGCAGTATGATTTGAATAAGGAATGGCTGCTACTCAGGAAAATAGACAAATTAACAAGTCACAATACAATATGAAACAACACAAATATAAACAAGGAAAAGAATTTATACAGTGATTAGCTTTGTCATAGGGAAGGGATTGTTTTGGTTTATGGTGGGAGACTCACCTTAATATTTTGAATGAGGATGAAGGATATTCCAGACTAAATAAAACATGATACCATGATTCTACATAGTGCACTCAACAGGGTCACAAGTAGACTGATACTCCTAAAATATAAATACCTAGGAAGCTGGAGAGTTAGGCTGGATTCTAGATGAGTAGAAAAATAAAAAGGAAAACACAGTTCAAGCATCCAGACAGAAGTCAAGGTCCAAGGCTCAAGCAGGCTAAAATGGACTGGGTGGAAAGCAGAGCTCAGGCAGTACTACAAGGAAAGCTATTCCATTTCCTTGGGCATGGGAGTCTATACAAGTGATCATCAATTAGCCTATGGTAAGCAGCTAGAAGGCAGAGATTACATCTTCATTTCAGTTCAACATACAGTTGAATGCTAGGTCAAGAGAACACAGAGGATAGGCTGGGAGCAATGGCTCACACCTGTAATCCCACCACTTTGGGAGGCCGAGGCAGGCAGATCACTTGAGCCCAGGAGTTCCAACATTAGCCTGGCAAACAGGGCAAAATCCAATCTCTACTAAGAATACAAAAATTAGCCAGGTGGTGGCACAGTCTGTAATCCTAGCTCCTGTAATCAGGAGAATTGCTTGAACCAGGGAGACGGAGGTTGCAGTGAGGAGATCATGCCACTGCTCCAGCCTGGGTGACAGAGACTCTGTCTCAAAAAAAAAAGAAAAAACAAAACAAAACACCACACACACACTCACACACGAAGACAGAATATGGCCCCTACTCATACAGGATTTCACAGCTTTGGTACAAAAGGCAAATGTGTTGAATTATTAAGGCAAATGGTGTGATCAGTGAAGAACAGAAGGAGTTGCCAATTACGAGTAGCTCTTTCAGGAAGATGCGGGAAGATAACAGCTGTAAAAGTGAAAAGAGCCCGAAACAAGGTATTTGGAGAAAATGCTGGTAGTTTACTGTGACTGAAGTACAGTACACATTGAGAAAGCAGTGAGATGAGGATACAGAGACAAGCAAGGGCATGATCATGGTGGGTCTGTTCTGGATAAAGATGCAATAAAGAAAAATCCTGAAAATGTTGGGAAAGAAGGGAATCTAGAAAGGTGCTACCCAATACATTAAGTAGCCACCAGCCTCCTGGAACTACTGAGCACTTGGAATGGTGCAACTAAGGAGTTAAGTTTTAATCAATTTAAACAGCCACTACTAACTACCATATTAGACAGCAATGATCTAAGCACACGTAAGGGAATTTTCTTATCCAGAAATAATTTATCTTCTACAAAGAAAAGAGGGTAAATGAAGATACAGGCATTTGTAAGTTAAGGAAAAGAAGGGGCAGGAAATTGAGAAAACTCACAAAATTATGTCAATGATAACAATAAAGTATAAAGGAGGAGTGAGGTGAAAGTCTTTTTTTTTTTTTTTGGAGATAAAAGTTTCACTCTTATTGCCCAGACTGGAGCGCACTGGCACAATCTCAGCTCACTGCAACCTCCGTCCCCCAGGTTCAAGTGACTCTCCTGCTTCAGCCTCCCGAGTAGCTGGGATTACAGGAATGCACCACCACACCCGGTTAATTTTGTATTTTCAGTAGAGACGGGGTTTCACCATGTTGGTCAGGTTGGTCTCGAACCTCAAGTGATCCACCCGCCTCGGCCCTCAAAGTGCTGGAATTACAGGCATGAACCACTGTGCTCGGCCAAAGTCTTAAAGAATGGAGAAGGTTTAAAATAAGCACAAAGAAAAATGGTAGAGGGTTAGGATGAACAGGATGGACAAGTCCAAGCTGGAGTTGTAAAGTATAAGGTATGTAGTAAAACTTAAAAAAAAAAAAAAGCTATAAAGGGTATTGTTGAGACAACTGACAAAACTAAATATGGACAGTACATTAAATAATACTATTGCATAAAAGTTAAATTTCCTGATTTTGATAATCACACTGTGTAAGAGAATATTTTTGTTCTATGGAAACACATACTGAACTAGGTAGGGGTAAAAGTCTCCAGCTTACTCTCAAATGATTCAGAAAAACACAGTATGCATATATTTATATATACAACGCACATATATGTGTATACTAATTTAATTTTTATATATGCATGTATAATACACACCCAAGAAAAGTAAGAATATGATAAAGCAAACAGGACAGAGTATAACAATTGGGACTCTATAAAAATGATATATGAAAGCTCCTTGTACTGTACATGCAATAACTATGTAAAAGTTTGAAAATAAATACAAATTAAAAGTTACAGAAAAATTCATAGCAGTGTCAAAACAAAACTATATGATTTTCTCTGATAGCACTTAGAAGCAGAGTAGATGGCAAACCTGGTCAAAGATTATAAGCTAAGAATACTGGGAAGAAAAGCGATTGAAGAGGGAACTGAAGCTAGAGGAGAGAATGAAACAGGTGCTAGGACCGGAGATCCTGATAAAGCTTAAAGCTTAAGAATAAATGTGGTGGGAAAAGGAGAATCAGCACTGGCATGACAGGAGGCTACAGTCAGAAAGGTAGGATATTAAGCATTCCAAATCAGAGTTGTTATTAGTCATTTAGGAAACGCAAATTAATCTCACAACAGAATACCACCCCACATCCACTAAAATGGTTAACATTTAAAAGATTGACCACACCAATTTTTGGTGAGGGTGAAGAGAAACAGAATTCCCACGTATGACTAGTGGGCATGTAAAAAACTACAGTTAAATGCGCAATTATCCTAAGATCTAGCAATTCCACTCCTGGGTTTCTACCCACAAGTAACAAAAACATATGCCACACACTTGTACACAAATGTTCACAGCGGCATTATTCACAACAGCCAAAGCATAAAAGCAGCCAAGTGCCCATAGATAGATGAATGGATAAACAAAATGTGGTATGTATATATATAATTAATCCACCTTTAAAAGGAATGAAATTCTGATACATGCTACAATTTGGATGAACCCTGAAGACATGCCAAATTGAATAAGCCACACTACAAAAGGACAGATATTGTATGATTCCACTTACGTGAAGTACTTGGAATGGTCAAATTCACAGTGACAGAAAGAATGTTGGTTACCACTGACTGGGGGAGACATGATTGGGAGTTATAGTTTAATGGGTAGTTTCGGTTTGGGACAATTTTTATAGTTTTGAAGATGGAGACTGGTTAATAGTTATATAACAATGTGAATGTATTTAATGCTACTGAACAGTCTATTTAAAAACGGTTTAAATGGTAAATTTTATGTATATTTTATCACAATAAAAGATTAAGCTAATGACAGAGAGTGCAACATGAATGTACCTCAAAAACATTTTAAGGTCATGTATTTTATTATTCCATTTATATGAAATGTCAAGAAAGGGCAAATCTATAGATTACTGGTTACCCATGACGGGTGGTAGGAAAGGGGATTGTTTACAAATTGGTTCAAGGGATATTTTGGGTGACAGAAATGTTCTAAAAGTGGATTGTGGTAGTAACAACATAACTTTATAAATTTACTAAAAAATATTGAGCACTTATGAAACAGGTGAATTTTGTGGTATGTAAATTATACCTCAATATAAGAAGTTTTAGGCCAGGTGTGGTGGCTCACGCCTGTAATCCCAGCACTTTGGGAGGCCGAAGCAGGCAGATCACCTGAGGTCAGGAGTTCGAGACCAGCCTGACCAACATGGAGAAACTCCATCCCTACTAAAAATACAAAATTAGCTGGGTGTGATGGTGCATGCCTGTAATCCCAGCTACCTGGAAGGCTGAGGCAGGAAAATCACTTGAACCCAGGAGGCAGAGGTTCCGGTGAGCCGAGATTGTGCCACTGCACTCTAGCCTGGGCAACAAGAGCAAAACTCCATCTCAAAAATAAGTATCAAAATAAATAAATAAATAAAAATAAATTTTTTTTTCACCGATCGAATTGCCAATCAGTAAAAAAAAAAATTAGTATATCTACTGGTATGGGTGCAGATGAACTACCTTTTTTTTTATAGGTCCGGAGACGGAGAGTATAGTACTTACATAATGGTAAGTATTTGTGTGTCTATAAAAAGGGTACAATAAAATACAGTATTATAATCACACGTGACCACAGTCTATATGCAGTCCATCACTGACCAACACATCATGTGGCACATGACTATACAAGTAAAGATTTCACAAAATATCCTTAAGTTAAACACACACACAAAATACACCAGGATTTTTAAAACAGTATGTACAATATGATCCCCCATTTAAAAAATTAAACCTAGGTATGCATGTTTATAGAAAAAAGGCTAGACAGATACATAGAAATTTTTATTCATTTTTATTGCTAAGTAGATGATGAGTGTTTTTTGTTTTTGCCTATCCATTTGCCAAATTTTCCATAATTAATATGTATTTTTTGTTTTGTTTTGTTTTGAGATGGAGTCTCACTCTGTCGCCCAGGTTGGAGAGCAGTGGCGTGATCTTGGCTTACTGCAAGCTCTGCCTCCCGGGTTCACGCCATTCTCCTGACTCAGCCTCCTGAGTAGCTGGGACTATGGGCGCCCGCCACCACGCCTGGCTAATTTTTTGTATTTTTTTAGTAGAGACAGGGTTTCACAGCGTTAGCCAGGATGGTCTTGATCTCCTGACCTTGTGATCTGCACACCTTGGCCTCCCAAAGTGCTGGGATTACAGGCGTGAGCCACCGCGCCCAGCCAATTAATATGTATTTTAATTGTATAATCAGAAAAGTTCAGAAGTGGAATTGTTTTAAGCAACGATATGGTCTTGATTTTGGGAATTGATTGCGAAAGTTCTGGAGACAACGGTCATAGGAGTTAAAAAAATTAATTTACTTTGAAATTTAAATGAATTTATGTATTCAATAAAAATTAAGCATTTCCTATGTGCCAGCTACTGTTCTAGGATCTGAGGATACAGCAACGAATAAAACAGACCCAAATCCCAGCATTCACAGAAGTGGAAAGTCACTTGAACGGGGTGAAGAACTTAAACCAGGTACAAAAATTCTAAATGAATGTGAAAGAACGATAGAGAGAAAAAAAAGAGATAATGAACAGGAGTAGCCTTGATACTTAACAGAAGAGTAATGGCCTGAAAACACAGACCTCACTCCCTTTTTTACTTCCTTGTAAGAAGTATGGAAGAATCAGCAACCAACACTTGAGGACTAGAAGTAAAGTGGCATCCTTTGAAAGATGAAAGCTTCAGTTAGGGCAGGAGACAAAGATTCTGTGAGGAGTTAAGTATCTTGTTCACTACAGAATAGAGCTCTAGAGCAAAAAGGATGAGTAGTAAACTATATTTGGTATAGGAACCAAGGGAGCATGGCAGGATTAACTGACTTCAAAATTCTTAACTAGGTTCAGACTGCAGCTTACAAGGCATTTTGAGGCTTGATGATGATGCAAGATGACAATCACCTGGTCCCCAGATGCTGTGACAGCATATTTATCACTGTATCCTCAGAGTCTAATAGAGTCAAATCTGCAGGTTAGTAAAAGCAAAAACCTTCAATGACTTGAAGAGAAAATCCTAAATAGCAAAGTTTAGCATCGCTCAGGAACTTGCTCCAAGAAATAGCTTTGCCTAACTTAGTGTTGTTTTCAAGGAAACTATCATCCCTCTGCCAACCTGGCTTAATGCCTTGGTCATTTCTGACACACTGCCCCCATGTAAATTAGTAATTAAATCAATACTCCTCATCTAACCCTTTTATGCCATTACATCTGGTTTAGGCCCTCCTCCCTCCCACTTCTTGTCCAGTTAGGCCTCAGTTATTAGGAAGTATATCCTTTATTCAAAATGTTTGGGACCAGAAGAGTTTCAGATTTCAATTTTTTTCATATTTTGGAATATCTGCATTAAATACTTAACAGTTGAGCATCCCTAATCTGAAAATCCAAAATCTGAAATGCTCTAATGAACATTTCCTTTCAGCATCGTGTCTGCACTCAGAAAGTTTCCAATTTTGGAGTATTTCAAATTTCGAATTTGGGATGATTGACTTACACTTCATAAATTTCACTTAATCTCTTGCCTCTCTGAACTGATTTGCAGTAACTATGTGTGTGCTGTAATCATTCCCCCTGCCTGTGTTCCCTGATCTAGGCTTAAACAGACTTTGTAAGAAGCAGAGTGCTATAATATTGATAAGGCCTGGATTCGAATCCCAGCTGTTACGTATTAGCTGTGCAATCTTGAACCCACATCACTTTACTGCCTAAGAGGATACTTAAATCCTCTCAGGAGGATCAGACCACTCCCCAGATCAATAATTAAAAGGTTTCCCATCACTAAGAGAATAGGCTTAGCTCATCTTGTCTATCCAGATTCATTCTCCTGCCATTTTTCCTCCTGGGCCCTAAAGCTCTCAACTTCCATGCTTTTGAGAGGGAATTTCGCTCTGTCGCCCAGGCTGGAGCGCAATGGCATGATCTAAGCTCACCGCAACCTCCTCAGCCTCCTGAGTAGCTGGGATTACAGATGCTTGCCATCATGCCCAGCTGATTTTTGTATTTTCAGTAGATACAGGGTTTCACCACGTTGGTTGGGCTAGTCTCAAACTCCTGACCTCAAGTGATCCTCCTGCTTCGGCTTCCTAAACTGCTGGGATTATAGGCATGAGCCACCGTGCCTGGCCTTTCATGGTTAATCATCTCCACGAACAGGCTTTTCTCTCAAGTTACAAGGCTTACCTATCATCCCTTTCACTCACTCTGGTTAACTTTTATTTTCTAAGTCTTAGCACATTCACTTTACAGTCTTCTCTGACTCTGCTCCAATGATAATCTGGTCTCTTTTTTTCCCTCATTATCAGTTAACATAAATTCTCTGCATGTTTCCCCAACATGTAAGTTACTAACATAGCACCTAGTTAGTAGGTGCTTAAGAAACTTGTGCAGAATTTATTATTGTGGATAATACCACCACCAATTCACAGGGCTGGGAGGTTTAAAATAACATATGTATAGGCCGGGCACACTGGCTCACGCTTGTATTCCCAGCACTTTGGGAGGCCGAGGTGGGCAGATCACGAGGTCAGGAGATCGAGAACATCCTGGCTAACATGGTGAAACCCCGTTTCTACTAAAAAATACAAAAAATTAGCCGGGCATGGTGGCGGGCGCCTGTAGTCCCAGCTACTCAGGAGGCTGAGGCAGGAGAATGGCGTGAACCCGGGAGGCGGAGCTTGCAGTGAGCCGAGATCACACCACTGCACTCCAGCCTGGGCAACAGAGGGAGACTCCGTCTCTAAAAAAATAAATAAATAAAATACGTATATATGTATAGGATACATAGCAGGTGCTCAGTCCACCATTTTTTCTATACCATATCCACCTCAGAGAAGACTTTATAAAAGAAAATTAAGGGAGGTGAGGACAGTTCAACTGAATAACAAACTTCTAAGATGGAATTCTGATTTTTAGTTCATAGGAAATCAAAGAACCAGAAAATATAAATTCAGCAAAACAAGGAGGGAAGCATGGTCCAATCCTCATAAAATCCTTAAGTATCTGGAACTCTTACCAATTTCCATCATTTGACACTCACTAAAATAAGAATGAATAATCCCTGTTACATGCATCTTTCCTACCTTTCCCAGAAAGTCACTTGACAGTGATACTGAGATACCAAACCCAAAGGTTTAGGAACATTCGTAAAATTACTCAGGTTATCATGGAGCTTCAAAAACAGCCACCAGTAGTCTCCCTGCCTTGAATTCCTCTTCCCAAGTAAACCTTCCCTCTCCAAGTAAACCTGAATAGCAAGATCATGCTCTGGTGTTAGCCTTCCCATTTTCAATCTAGGCTCTGCCACATAACCCATCTCTCTATAACTTAGCAATGTCATCTGTGAAACAGGCACAAAGTTAACGTGTCTCACAATGCCTAATATGAGATGCAATTAAATTAATATTCTAAACTCTGTTTTTTCACTTATTTGCATAGAAGCCTTCATAATTCACCACTGCTCAGTCACACCATTCCCATATCCTGTATGTACTCCATGCCTCTTCCCCACCTGGGCTTACTGGAAAAGTGAGAAATTAAATGGCACCTGCTAAACCAGCAAAATTTTGGTTGGCGTATCCAGAATCTATTACTCCTTCCATTTTGCCATTCCAGGATTGCCTCTTTCCGGGTAAATAAAATAAAGCTTTTAGTGTACATTTAGTCTCAAACCTATCTGGCAAACCTTCAAGGAATGTCTCAGATTTTACTTTTTCTAATTTTCTTATGATCTTAGCTTACCTTTCTCCCCACTTGAACTTCTATAGCAATCATCTATAACAAAACACAATTTTGCACTCAGTAATACATGATCCTGACATTAAACTGAATTAAGTCTGGCCCAAGGCTGCCTCCATCCATATTTTAGGTTTGGCCCAAAGTTTCTCCCTACATAGTGAACTATAAAGCTAACTTGATATGTAAGCAAACTGTAACCTACTCTTGTAACAAGTAGCCAAGTCTCAGCCAATCACAGTAGCTGAGTTTCAGCCAATCACAGGTGGACAACTGTTCAAACTGTGTTCAGATGAGGCAACGGCTGCTGTAACCAATCCAGCTGTTACTGCACCTCACTTCCCTTTGCTGTATGTATGTCACTTCCCCTTTTCTGACCATAAATGTTATCTGACAATACAGTACACTCTGGTGTCCTTTTGAACTGTTCTGGTTCTGGGAGCTTCTTGGTTCTTGAATTGCTTTTTGCTCAACTAAATTCCATTAAATTTGTCTAAAGTCTTTAACACTGACTTATCAGATAGGAAATATTCATATCCCCTAGTTTTATCAAACAGTGAGTTTCCTCCAGAAAAGGACCATTTTACAGTACTTTGCAAGCTCATCTGACTATGTAACTAGTTTGACTACCTGACTAGGCTGTATGCACACAACTCAATACAAATTTGTTACTGAAACAATTATTTTAGGCAATCAATGTCACCTTTTCAATGTAGGTTTTCATTTGAAAGTCTCCAAAGAACAAATTTTTCTACAAAAAGTAAATGTATTTTTAAAATTCCTAACCTACTGAGATTCAGTATTCATTCAGAGAAAAGATAATCTTACAGTAGTCCACCCTTATCCACTGATAAAGTTTGTGTATTTGTCCCCACTCACATCTCATGGGTGAACTGTAATCCCCAGTGTAGGAGGTGGGGCCTGACGGGAGGTGACTGGATCATGGGGATGGAGGAGTTCTCATGAATAGCTTAACACCATCCCCCTGGTGCTGTCCTTGAGATAGTTTTCACAAGATCCGGCTGCTTAAAAGTGTGTGGCACCTCCCCCAACCTCATTCTCTCTTTAGCGCCTGGCTTTTGTCATGTGATACACCAGCTCCCTCCTTGCCTTCCACAGTGATTGTAAGCTTCCTGAGGCTTGATCAGAAGCTGAGCAGATGTCTGGTGCCATGTTTCCTGCACAGCCTGCAGAACCATGAGCCAATTAAACCTTTTTTCTTTACACTCAGTCTCCCTCATTTCTTTATAGTAATGCAAGAATGACCGAATACATCCAAGATTTCATTGTTGGCTGTTTCAGTTACCTGAGATCAACCACAGCCTGAAGATATTAAGATATTTAAAAGGGAGGGAGACCATATTCACATAACTTTGATTACAGTATAATTATTATATTATTGTTAATTTCTTACTATGTCTAATTTATAAAACTATGTCATAGGTATGTATGTATGCATAGGACAAAACACAGCACATATAGGTTTGGTAATATCCACAGAGGGTCTTCAAACGTATCCCCCACGGATAAGGGGCAATTACTGTATATATTTGAAACAATTATCTTAAAAAATTTAAGAAAACTGGTTGTGTAGGCCAGGTGCAGTGGCTCCTGCCTGTAATCCTAGCACTTTGGGAGGCCAAGGTGGGTGGATCACCTGAGGTCAGGAGTTCAAGACCAGCTTGGCCAACATGGTGAAACCCCATTATCACTAAAATATAAAAACTTGCTGGTCATGATGGTGGGTGCCTGTAATCCCAGCTACTCGAAGGCTGAACGGGAGAATCGCCTGAACCCCGGAGATGGTGGTTGCAGTGATCCGAGATTGCACCACTGTACTCCAGCCTGGGCAGCTGAGTAAGACACTCCATCTCAAAAAGAAAAAGAAAGAAAGAAAAAAAAAACCATAAAAACGGTTGTGTATTCTATTTCTCAAAGCTAAGGGCTGGGTGTAGTGGCTCACACCTATAATCCCAGCACTTTGGGAGGCCAAGGCAGGCGGATCACGATGTCAGGAGATCAAGACCATCCTGGCTATGGTGAAACCCCGACTCTACTGAAAATACAACAAAATTAGCCGGGGGTGGTGGTGGGTGCCTACAGTCCCAGCTACTTGGGAGGCTGAGGCAGGAGAATGGTGTGAACCCAGGAGGCGGAGCTTGCAGTGAGCAGAGATCACGCCACTTCACTACAGCCTGGACAACAGAGCAAGAGAGCAAGACTCTGTCTCAAAAAAAAAAAAAAAAAAAAGGCTAAGGAAAACATTCTTTTCAAATTATATATCATATTAATCTATTATAACATTCAAAATCTATTAAGTCATTATTTTACATTTTTATTATTTAACGTATACCAAAAGAACGGAGTAAACAAATAATCTACAGAATAGGAGAAAATATTCACAAACTATGTGCCTCTGACAAAGGTCTAATATCCAGGATCTATAAAACAATTCAACAAGCAAGAAACAAATAATCCCATTAAAAAATGAGCAAAGGACAGGAACCGATATTTCTCAAAGGAAGACATAAATACAGCCAACAAATACATGAAAAAATGTTCAACATCACCATCACTAATTATTAGAGAAATACAAATCAAAATCAAAATATCATCTCACACCAGTCAGAATGGCTATTATTAAAAAGTCAAAAAAATGACACATGTTGGCGAGGTTTCTGAGAAAATGGAATGCTTATACACTGTTAGTGTTAAGGTAAATTAGTTCAGCCACTGCGAAAAGCAGTTTGGAGATTTCCCAAAGAACTTAAAACACAACTACCATTAGATCCAGCAATCCCATTACTGGGTGTATACTCAAAGGAAAATAAATCATTCTACCAAAAAGACATGTGCACTCATTTATTTTCATCACTATTCACAATAGCAAAGACACAGAATTAACCTAGGTGCCCATCAACAGTGGCCTAAAGAAAATGTGGTACATATACATTATGGGATACTATATGCAGCCATAAAAAAGAACAAAATCATGTTCTTTGTAGCAACATGGATGGGGCTGGAGGCCACTATCCTGAGTTAATGCAGGACAGGAAACCAAATATCACATTTTCACTTATACATGGGAGCTAAGCACTAAGTACACAAGGACATAAAGATGAGAACAATAAACACTGGAGACAATTAGAGGGAAGGGCGGGGGAGAGACAAGTGTTGAAAACCTATTAATACCTATCAGGTACTATGTTCACTGAGTGATGGGATCGTTTGTACGTCAAACCACAGTGACAGGCAATTTACCCATGTAACAAACCTGCACATGTACCCCTGAACCTAAAATAAAAGTTAAAAAACTGAAATATAGTAAAAGACTATTTTGGATAGTAAATAATGTCACATTAAGTTTTGAAGGCCGGGCGCAGTGGTTCACACCTGTAATCCCAGCACTTTAGGAGGCCGAGGTGGGCATATCACAAGGGTCAGGAGTTCCAGACCAGCCTGGCCAATATGGTGAAACCCCATCTCTACTAAAAATACAAAAATTAGCCGGGTGTGGTGGCAGGCACCTGTAGTCCCAGTACTCAGGAGGCTGAGACAGGAGAATCACTTGAACCAGGGAGGTGGAGGCTGCAGTGAACCGAGATCAGGCCACTGCACTCCAGCCTGGGTGACAGAGCAAGACTCTGTCTCAAAAAAAGAAAAAAACAAAAAAAAGATAAAGAGTTACGATAGCATGGCGCTTCCTGCCTCTAAAAAAATTGTTAACTGGTAAAAACAAAAAAGAAAGGAAAACCACTCCTATTCTTATAATGGATAATTCATGGATTTTTATTATGCTTATAATTACCTTTAATTCCCAACTATAGTTAAGAATTTGATCCCTTCAAATAAAGAAATACTGGTAATATTTACCTCCATTTCAAAAGTTTCATCAATTTGATCTTTTTCCTTTACCACCAAGTTGCTTTCAAAGCTATGAATAGAAAGGCTACTTTTTCTTTTTTTGGTCCAATAGAGGTCCTTTTGCTTTAAAATATGTTAGAGGGGGAATGGCACAGAGGACAAAGAGAAAATATTTTAAATGAAAATGATTCCAAATCAACTATTTTTCAGTTCACGTCAATTTCATTTGCAAGTAATGTTGGCTGCAGTATTTAACTTTTTTGATGATATAATACTCGATGCAAAATAATCTATGTAGCTTCTCTACCCTATGTATAAGTTACTTAGTAAGTTAGCTGACTTTTGTTCACAGGTGCTTTATATATCTGCATGCAGAATGAGCACAAGGTCCAAGCCAATAGTTATTTAAGGACTTGTTAGCATTTCAAATAGCTTAAAGTGCTTTTGCACTTTGCCTAATCTTCCTACTACACAGGTTGGTCTCAAGCTTTTATTAAATGTGAGGAATTCAACAGCTATGAAACTCAAAACTATGTGCATAAGGAAAACTACCTTTCCTTTTCCTGTCTCTCATTCTTTATCTTCTTACATTCTGGGGATGCTAAAATGTTTAATATCCTTTTTCAAAGTGTTTCAAAAACTGTCAGAAATACTTTTTTTAAAAATGTTTGTTTCCCTTAAAGCATTTTTAGACAGGCAGCAAGTTTTCAGTATGCCTTAGAAGAAGGAACTACAAATAGCTGGTTAAAGAGTAAAGTGGAATGATGTGTGGGGAAAAAAGGAATAGAGAAGTAAGCTCAGGAAAGCACACAGCTCAGTGCGTAAGGGAAAGGACTTCTGGTCTGACAAACCTCAGTTTTAAAGTATGCTAGCCATTTACCAGCCAAGGAGACCTTAGACAAATTAGCTAACCTTTCTAAATTGACTTACTGGTTCAATGATAGTAACAGTACTTAGCATGGGGACCATCTGAAAGAACATTTAGCACAGAATTAGCTGGTGTTATTCTTCACTCTAGCTAGTATGCTAGTATTCACTGACGAAAATGAAGCAGAGAAAAACAGATACGACTGCACAGTAAAGAATGTATTATATAGAGCCTAAAATGGAAATGAAGATCAATTAGGGGGTTGTTTAGTCATCTAAGGAAGAAATCATACCATGGCCTTATGCTAACATATGAAGGAAAAAAAAAAAAATCGATTCTAGAGACACTAAATTTAAAATTTATAGGCTAATTGTGGCTAACTGGTGATGAAGGAGAAGAATCAGAATGACAATCAGATTCTGGCTTGGGTGGTAGCATCACCCATTTACTGTGACTTTTGGTGAGCTGGATAAATATGGCTCTCAGGTACAAAAAAAAATTTTGGATTTTAGATACAGACGTTGGAACCATTAATATGTATAGTATGTTAATTAAAGATATGGGACTGGAGATTATCAAAAGGGAAGTCTAGAGAAGAGTTAAGAACAAAATCCTATGAACTTCTATTACTTAATGGCTGTAAAGAAGAAAAATTTGCAAAGGACACAAATCACTAATGAGGAAAGCATAGACAGTATCATGAAACTAATAAGAGTTTCAAGCAGGAAAAGTAGTCAATGGCACTAAATGTTGCTGAGAAATCTAGCACTTACAAAAATCTATTGGTAGCACATGACACAGGGTATTTATACTGGGGAGGGGAAAAAAAGGTATAAACAGTGATGGATGGATCTTCTCTCTTCTACCAAAGCGCTACTAACCACAAAACTGTTTTGAGTTCATTTTCTCTAATGGCATACAAACACGGAAAACCATATTTAGTCAAACAAGTTCACAGACACATCAGTTCAAAAATTAGCATTAATAGGTTTCGACAAAAATGGCTCTAGGTTCTTTCAAGTTTTATCAACTTACTGCCAATTAAATTTTTTCCTCGTATTATTTGGAGGGAAAAAAATCACTATGTTCCTCTTGAATGGCAACTAACACAGACTTTGAATACATTATTTCATCTCCAATGTAAGGGAATAAAACGCAACCATCACTCTTCGTATCTTGACCCAAATACCTAGGTCAATTTAAAAGTTTTCTTCTCCTTGTAGAAAACTAGTTTCTACTCTCCCTACGAAACCAAGAAGATATTCCCTAAATCTGCCAACATAAGATCAGTAGTATTGCAGAGTTACAGTTATAGAAACCACTAAAAGAACATCATTTCTTTACCCTGGGGTACCCAGCAAAATGTAATCAACAGCTAAACTTGAAATAACTTTCACTACAGTATTTACAATTATCTTTATCTCTATTTGATAGCAATAACATTACATTTTATGAAGACAATCAAATTACATGTCAAATTACCAATATTCATGATATAAATATGGAAAATTTTAAACTTCTCTCTATCTCAAATGTTCCAGACACCAAAGTATCTGAAAAAAAAAAAAAATCAAACCATAAAAGTAGACATTAAAAAAAACCTTCCCCTGAAACAAACACAACAACATACCAGCATTAGCTCTGAAAGTCAGAGATACTAAATTATCAGTTAACTGAAATAAAAGTTGACACAAAGTAAGTTAAATTATTTAAATTGCAAAATGAGCTAGACTAACTCAATACCATACATGCTCAACTACTGGTTGCATCAATGAGTTATAGCTCAGCCCATGGCTTATCATTACTCCCCATTTCTAAGAAAAATTAGGATTGTCTTTGATTTTAACACAACTTAAGTTTATTCTGGAACGTTACTCATTTATAAGCCAGTTACGCCTATTTCATTTAACAGACTAGCTAGTAAGAGTATACATAATCCGTGGTCAATGCCAACAAAGCATGCTCTTAAAGACAAATAGAAACAACGTATGTCTAGCACCACTATATGTGTGTAAAGTTAAGTTCTTACCTGTAACTGAAACCTATAAAATACTGGAAAGATGCTGATATACCATTTCAAAGCCTGTAATTATTCATAACAGTTATCTGTTTCCGAAGCATAGTTTTAAAAACTCAAAATTAAGAAATGCACAAATAATGACATGTTTTTGAGGCAGGTAAACTAAGGTTAACTGGTGCTGCTCCAGTCTCCTCCTAAAAATGTTTGATATATTTTCTTGAAAGAAAATATTTCTTCTGACATGTGCTTACCAGAAGAAAAAGAAAAGCCAGCCTGAATAACAAAGCCAGTGTAAAACATTAAGCCCCATACTTACTAATAGCAATACATACAAATAAGTATATGAAATATCTAACAGAGATACAATTGCTCACTTAAGTGGGTAAAGTTTTTCCAATTTCCTTCAGCTGATTTTCATATCCAGAAAAATTTATTTATATCCATCTACATCTTGGAAAATGGTGTTGAAAATAGGCAAAAACGAATCAACAAGTCAGAGAGCTCCATAGGCACACTTTAACAGAACATTTCAGGCTACACATTAGAAAAACTTTGAAGCACATTCTGCTGGTGTCAATATAAACTGGTGTAACTTTTTAGAAAAACAATTTGGCCAGTGAAGTGTTCATATCCTTTGATCTAGGTAAGGCCACTCCAGGATTTTTCCAAAAGAAATCTTTTTTAAAAAGGAAAATAGTTTACAGCTACACACAGATGTGTGTTCAATGTAATACTACTAAAAATGACAAAAAATTAGTAACCTAAAAGTAGACAAGTCAAAAAACTAGGTTAATTAAGGTCACATCAATTTAGGAGAATTACAGAGTTACTGAAATGAAAACAATTTCAACAGTTAGTTAAGTGAAAACATAAAACTGCACAAATTCATAATTATTGGAAAACTGCAAGAATATAAGATAGAGAAGGGAACAGCAAAAATATGAGATGACCAAACAATGATCTTCTGGTGGGTAAATAGGTAACTTTTCTCGATTTCATTATTATTACACTATTGTTTAAGCAACAGATAGAGCAGAAAAGCATTAATTTAAAAACCTTTGCATGATCCGGAACAAGCAGCATAGCAAATACAATAGCTGAAAATGCTTAGCCGGCATTTGTTCTGATTACTGCAATGATTATTGCAATTTATACCTTAATTTCTGTGAGAACAAAGAGCAACAATATAAAGAAAACAGTCTCTAAAAAAATATTCTTGTACTGAAATACACTACAATTACTTCATAAATAAGAAATGTAAATAGAATCAGATACTTTAAAAAAAGTTTTAGTAGCCTACCTATAGCTTTTAAAAATACAAATCCTGTTTCAAAATGTTAATTACTTATCTCCACCTTTGAAAGAAATGAAGAGTGAATGAAGAAGAAAGCAGTTTTACTTTGTTCATCAACGGCCTTTTTAAAAACAAAGCTAAAATTATGAGCATATTAAAAATGTCAACATATTGTTAAAACATACTGAAATTAAAGGGGGGATTGTGCTGGGGTTAAAAAAATTAAACAGTTGGCATTTCAATTTATTAAAAAAGACTTATTTAAGCCTATCACATTTATCTTTCAGCAACTTACATTTTAAGTTTAAGGAAAATGACACTATCAAATGAACCTTCTCAAGATGTCATTTATGAAAACTGACAACTGACTGTTCGAACAACCAATCCCAAAGAAAAGCCTGTTATTGAAGATGATTTGGAGTCTAAGATTTTTTGATGACACTCATATTCTGAACTAAAAATAATGATAGGAGAAAGTCAAGTTTGATTCTCTGAACACCTATTTCCTGTCCAAACAGCCCTTTTGTTCTGCTTCCCTGCTTAATTTTAGTGTTCAGTTTGCATCAGAAAATAAAAACAATGACAAAACCTAGCACACACAGAATCATAAAGAAGCAAAATTATAAAATAAAGGATCATAAAAAGATTAGAACAAAAATCCTACCAACAAAACCTCCACAATTTTCTGTTTGCTTCACCTCAGATTAACTTCACTTGAAGCTGTACTCCAAAGCAACCAAACCTGAATACCAAGCTCCACCTTCTCCAATTCTAGTGGTTGAAGAGTAAAATCTCCTCCCTGTTAGTGAAACTGATAATTGTGATTGGATACTGCTAATATCCATTATTTTAAAGAACTTTTCCTTGCTAGCAGGTTAGGTTAGACACACTAAAACCCCCTGGATAAGCTGGTTTCTTAAAGAAACAGTAGATAAGGTTTCAGTTTTCCCATCATATACTGTTTGCTTACCCTTTTCTAGGTGAAAAATAAACTAAGTAACATAAATGAAAATCTCACAGAAGCAGCTGTTACCAATTGTTTAAAATACAACGCTTTTAATCTAAATCATTTGTTTTTTTTTGGAGCAATGAAGGTGAAGTTATGCTTTAAAGACAGATTATTTTTAATAGAGTTCACATTTTACCTGAATATTGTAAAAGGGCAACAGAAAATTCATTACAATATGTTGCTAAGAGGAACAAACTAATGTTTTTTCTAAGACTTAAAGAGAAAACTATAACTTAAGTGAAAATATACAGCACTAAAATATTGAATGCAAAAGATTCATTTCTAAGCTGTCTATCAAATTCACTGACACTTATGTTCTCAGTATCACAACAGAGTAGAAATGTTAGTGACATCAAAGGTTGATATTTCTACTTAAAACTGAAGACTGGGCAGAAATATTACATTTAACAGATACGACATGTGAGTATTTTGCCAACATTAATGCTTAACCACTTGCAAACAGAGATCTAAAAGCAAAAGGCACATGTTCTAATGACCTGTTCAGGTATAAAATTTAGAAAAGTTTAAGTCTTTTTCATATTTTTTTTTAATGTGTGGAAACTACTTTGCACTCTATAACTTCAAAGTGGCATGGGCACCCTAAAGTGAAAGGTATATTCCTCTTAAACTTCTCACTAAGCTACATTAAATTGTATTTTTACTACAGAGATCCTAAAGAGATACTATCCAGGAACTCTGATTTTTAAGCAAAAAAGACAGACCTGTCACTTTATACACTACTAGGTTTGCTATTTTTACATTATAAGTTTATATATTTTAATTAGAACTGCTTATGTTTTTAGCAGCTTGGCCCATCAAATATTACTCTGACATTAATCATTACCTGACTGATTCAATGGCATTTTACATCTAATTAACTGTGTAAGTATACTTTTTACCTCTACCAAAAATCCTGTGATTCATAAACTCGAAATTAAAGCATATTAGAGTGACTTCTTCTTAAAATATGTTTTCAATGTTTGGTTTGCATCAGAAAATAAAAACGGTGACAAAACCTTTCAACATTTTAAAGTTTTCGAAGTTCAAAATCTTGCAACTATTTTTCCCCAGAGAAAACTCACATATTAGAACACAAAGCCAACAAAATTGTTTTGAATACAAAGGGAAGTCTTTGTAACAAACTGAAAATTCACATAATTGCAACTAGACATGAATATGGAGCAATACCCTGCTGAAGCCCAAACAGCTGCATAATCTATTATGCCCTTTAAGTGGACAAATTGAAAGAGCCAATTCACAGAGGTCTAGTCCCAGGATCCTTTGCAAGGATTCACTGTTTTGAATGCCCAGCACTTCATGAGTCAAGTTCAGGTTTTCTTCCCACTGTGTGGACACTCTTGCAAAAGAACACTGGAAGCAGTGGAGGCACAGAAGCAATCAGCAAAAAGAATACACAGCTTGAATTACAGCATAAGACTTGAGGAAAAGTGACTGTAGATGGCCAAAAGTTTTATGGAAAAAAAAAAAAGAGTTAGCAAACATTTTAATCTTAAAATCTGGCAAGCATAAAATTAGTAGACAGCTATGGAAACCAAATAAACCTTTGCTCTCGCATCAATTTTTCACTTCAAAGTTAATTACAAAACAAACACGAATCATACACTAATATAACACCAAGACCACTCTCAATCTATATATAACCAAGAGAAAAGAGAACTGTGTACTTAGTGAATCCAGATTGTTTAAAGATCTCTGGGACCTGCTTGAAAGAACATCAAGGTGATTATCATTTTAGGTAGCAAACAGGTTAAAGTTAAGAGTAGTTTATTCCATTTCTAAATCAGCAGCAACAGAAAACAACAGCAAAAATAAATAAAAAGAAAGCAATGTCACAACCATAAAATTTATAACCGAGATAATATGAAAACAAGGAGCCTGCAAAAAGCTCTGGAGCTCCCTGACTGCGTGCAGTAACAACACTTTTTAAGCATCAAGTATTCAAAGGATGTATTGTACATTATTTGTGGGAGCCCAGAAAGTTTCCCAAATCTTATCAGCTAAAAACAATTTAGAAGAGAACAAGCCACTGAACAATTTGGTCCCACTTCACTTTTGATTAAAAAGACCCTACTTATATTAAGAATCAGTATCTAGACTATTAGGAACAACTTTTAGCAGAATATATACAGAACAGGGCAAACACTTTCTTAGAATTTTGAAGGATTCCGGATAGTTCAAATTGCTCTTCCTACAAAAGAAATTAATCCTGGGCATTTTCTCTGGCACAGCTGGTGGTTTATTGTAGTAGTTGATAAAAAGACCACCCTGACATTAGCAAAACATGACTGGGATCACTAAGGATAAACTGAAAAACACCTCAACCGGGAATAAAAAATAAAAAAAATATGGCCGGGTGTGGTAGCTCTAGCCTGTAATCCTAGCACTTTGGGAGGCAGAAGCAGGTGGATCACAAGGTCAGGAGTTCAAGACCAGCCTGGCCAAGATGGTGAGACCCCGTCTCTACTAGAACTACAAAAATTAGCTGGGTGCAGAGGCAGGCGCCTGTAATCTCAGCTACTTGGGAGGCTGAGGCAGGAGATTTATTTGCTTGAGGTTGCAGACATTGCACTCCAGCCTGGGTGACACAGTAAGACTCTGTCTCAAATAAATAAATAAAAATAAAAAATATTTTCCTGGCCAATACACATTGCCTACAAAAGTAAGCTACATTTGAGCTTGCAATTCCTGGTGTCTCTCTCCTGACTCCTTAAGGAAAAGATTACAAGGTGTGTAGGAGGAGTTGGGGAGTTTGACTGAATAGGCCATTCAGTCAACAGTGAACACAAAGGAAACATTAAGGAAACATACAGATAAGAAAGCATAAACCAAGCTGATAGGATAAGGTATCTTTCTACGAAAAACACAGTAAATTGCTTTGTTTTAGGTCTCAAGGGATAAACAAGGTTACGATTCATACAAAATAAAAAGAAACCCAGATCACAATAGTGAGACAAAAGTAAAAGAGAAGACATTTATAATACTCAACTATTAAGATTTTAAGAGTCATACATTTTCATGTGCCAAATAACATACCATAGATCATCTAAGAAAACGTGCTAGACATACAAAAACGAAGAGAAAATAGACTGGCCAACTTTAAATTCCCTCTCTCTCCTTGGAGGCCTAAACCAGAAAAAAAAAAAAAAAATATTACATAAAAGACAAAGACTAACTCTTCATATAGCTACCAAAAGAGCTTTTCTCAACCAGTTTAATCAGTCACAAAGAAAACGAACAATTCTGAAAAGCAAAAGTTGAATAGGTAACATTCTCTGTGAACTATACAATAACATTCAAAAGTTAATAGAGTTAGTTTATTCATTCACCAAATCTTTTGAACGTCTATTATGTGCTGAAGATACCACAGTAAATAAAATGGATATAGTCCCTACCATGGTAGAAACTTATGGACAAGTCAGACCAGTGCTGTCTCACAGAAACATGAGAGCCGTATGTGATTTTCTATTTCCCAGTAGTCACATTGAAATATAAAAATTGGCTGGGCACAGCAGCTCACGCCTGTAATCCCAAGACTTTCAGAGGCCAAGGCAGCCAGATCACTTGAGCTCAAAAGTTCAAGACTAGCCTGGGCACCGCAGTGAAACCCCATCTCTACAAAAAAGTTAAAAAATTTTTTTTTAAATTATCCGGGCGTGGTGCTGCGCCTGTAGTCGCAGCTACTTGGGAGGCTGAGGTGGGAGGATCCCTTGAGCCAGGGAGGTTGAGACTACAGTGAGCCAACATCACACCACTGCACTCCATCCTGGGCGACAAAGGCAACACCATGTCTCAAAAACAAACAAACAACAACAATAACAAAAATTAATAGGCCAGGAGCGGTGGTGCTCGCCTGTAGTCCCAGCTACTTGGGAAGCGGAGGCAGGAGAATCACTTGAACCCAGGAGGCAGAGGCTGCAGTGAGCTGAGACTGTGTGCACTTCAGCCTGGACGACAGAGTAAGACTCTGTTTAAAAAAAAAAAAAATTGTTTTAATTAAAAAAAACAGTAATAGTATATTTTAACACAATATACGTAAAATATGTAATCTATGTAATCAATATTTTAAAAATTGAGATATTTTCATTGTTTGTACTAGAAATCAAGTTCCTGTTTCATACTCAGTACATCAATTCAGACTTGCCACATCTCAATAGTCAGATGTGACTATTTAAATAAAATATGGTAGCCATTAGCCACAGGACTATAAATTAAGATAAATATCTATTATTGCAGAAGACTCTGTATCTCTGCTGTCCAACACAATCGCCACTAGCCACATAAGGCCACTGAGTGAGCACCTAAAATGTGACTAATACAAATAAGGAACTGAATTTTTAATATTAAATTAAATTTAAATTTATTTAAATAGCCACAAGTGGCTGGCAGCTACAGGACTGTACGGATCTGAAAGAAGAAATAGACGCTAAAACAATTCACACAAACTTAATGAACTGGAGTTGTTACAAATGTTTATGAAAGAAAAGCCCAATACAAAATGAGCACATGAAACCAACAGAAAGACCTAACCTATTTTGTGGCATCAAGGAAGGATTCCTCAAGGAAATCACAACTAAGCAAAACAAAAGCATATGCAAAGGTCTTGAGTAGAGAAAACTGAAAACACAGTAGAAATAATGAAGAAAAGTAAAAGGGGTAAAATAATATATGCTATTTGTAGGAGACTGATTTGGATCACAAATCGAAACTCCACAGGAAGGCAGGAGGGGTGGAAGCAGCCCTACCATTTGGAAATAAAAAATAAAAGTCTCCCAAACAAGTCCTGAAACAAAGCTTGTCCCACTGTCCTCACTCAGTAAACTGCAGTCATTCCAATCTTCTGTCAAATTCAAAGTCAAGTCAAGCACTTTGCCTACGTGCCATTTGTGCCAGCAGTTCCCTTCACTTGGGAAACCTCCTCCAACTTCTTGATTTTAGAACTCAGAATCACAGGACAAGTTTTGGAGCAGTGATCCAGTTGGAAGATGGGGAAGAGGCCTGAAACTGCAAAGCAATTTTTCTTTTCTTTTTTTTTTTTTTTTTTGGAGATGGAGTCTCACTCTGTCGCCCAGGCTAGAGTGCAGTGGTGCAGTCTCGGCTCACTGCAACTTCTGCCTCCAGGGTGCAAATGATTCTCCTGCCTCAGCCTCCCGAGTAGCTGGGATTACAGGCACCGGCCACCACACCCAGCTAATTTTGGCATTTTCAGTAGAGATGAGGTTTCGCCACGTTGGTCGTCAGGCTGGTCTTGAACTCCTGACCTCAGATGATCTCAACCACGCCTGCAAAGCAATTTTCACAAAATATTTTGCCAAAAAAACTTAGTCATTTCAGTCAGGTGCAGTGGCTCACGCCTGTAATCCCAGCACTTTGGGAGGCTGAGGTGGGTGGATCACCTGGGGTCAGGAATTTGGGACCAGCCTGGCCAACATGGTGAAACCCCATCTCTACTAAAAATACAAAAATTACCCAAGCATGGGGGCACATGCCTGTAATCTCAACCACTCAGGAGGCTGAGGCAGGAGAATTGCTTGAACCCAGGAGGCAGAGGCTGCAGTGAACCAAGATTGCACTACTGCACTCCAGCCTGGGCAACGCAGCAAGACTCCATTTTTATTTATTTATTTTTTTTTTAATGTTTTGATAGATTGGGAAAGCTAAAGAAACTCCCATACACACCTTGGTGCCACTGATCAATTTAAATGTGACATCCTCAGAGAGACAGTCACAGATCATCCGATTAGCACCTTCTATTATTTATTTACTTCCTAGGCACTTGTCGAAATCTGAAATTCTTTATTTTTGTCTATATTGGTTTGTCTATATTGACAGACTAACTGCATGAAGTCAAGAGACCTTGTCTTGCACACAATTGTGTCCTCAGTACTTGGCACAACGTCTAGATGCAGCAGGTACTTAAATACTTGTTGAAAAAATAAAAACTGCAACTCTAGGGGTTTTTAAACATATAAACATAAAAATATTACTCATCAAAATTTAAGTAATAGTTAAAGCTGGCCGGGCGCGGTGGCTCAAGCCTGTAATCCCAGCACTTTGGGAGGCCGAGACAGGCGGATCACGAGGTCAGGAGATCGAGACCATCCTGGCTAACACTGTGAAACCCTGTCTCTACTAAAAATACAAAAACTAGCCGGGCGAGGTGGCGGGCGCCTGTAGTCCCAGCTACTCGGGAGGCTGAGGCAGGAGAATGGCGTAAACCCGGGAGGCGGAGCTTGCGGTGAGCTGAGATCTGGCCACTGCACTCCAGTCCGGGCGACAGAGCGAGACTCCGCCTCAAAAAAAAAAAAAAAAAAATAGTTAAAGCTATGCTCAGAAGAACATTCAACAGCATTACACATTTTCATTATAAAACATAAAATATTGTAAAAGTTGCAATTTTTTTAAGTTAAAAAATTCAAAACTGGCTGGGCACAGTGGCTCACGCCTGTAATCCCAGCACTTTGGGAGGCCGAGGTGGGTAGATCACCTGAGGTCAGGGATTCAAGACCAGCTTGGCCAACATGGTGAAACCCCATCTCTACTAAAAACACAAAAATTAGCCAGGTGTGGTGACACACCCCTGTGATCCCAACTACTCAGAGGGCTGAGGCATGAGAATCACTTGAACCTGGAGACAAAGGTTGTGGTGAGCCGAGATCATGCCATTGCACTCCCGCCTGGGCAACACAGTAAGACACTGTCTCAAAAAAAAAAAAAAAAATCAAAACCAAAACTAATTTGTAGCCCAAAAAGAATAAACTAAAAAATCTGAGGACTAACATAGCAACAACCAAAAAAAAGGGATGGAGGACAGACTTAAATAACAAAAAAAACACACATTTGTTTACAAAATGAAAATACTATGCCCGGTGTATACAAGTATGCACTGGTACCAAATCATTGATATTTCAATAAAACCTAAAAAGAACCAAGAATATGTGCATTTAACATATGATAAAGGCAGCTTTATTTCAAGGCAACAAGATTTTTTTTTTTTTTTTTAGTGGGGCCGAAATTTTTAAGAAAAAATAAAGGAAGTTATTTCACTTCACATATATCAAAATAAATCCCAGATGAACAGAAAAAGACAGATGTGAAATATGAAACTGTAAAAGAACTAGAAGAAAATTTATCTGGGCAGGAGAAACCTTTAAATATAAAAGCAAAGTAGAAGCCATGAAAGAAAGTATTAACCTAATTTTCTCAAAAGGTAAAAACCATTGCCTGTTTTTGTTTTGTTAAAAAAGAAAAAAAAAAAAAAAAAGAGCAAGAGAAAAGAAAACACTGTAAGGTAAATGAAGAGTTAGGAAAAATATTTGTAGGCCAGGCCCAATGGCTCGTACCTGTAATCCCAGCACTTTGGGAGGCCGAGGCTGGTGAATCGCTTGAGCCCAGGAGTTTGAAACCACTCTGGGCAACATGGTGAAACCCCATCTCTACAAAATATTGCCAGGCATGGTCCCCACCATGCCTGTAGTCCCAGTTACATGGGAGGCTGAGGTGGGATAATCACTTAAGCCCAGGAGTAAAGGCCACAGTGAGCCATGACTGCACCACTGCCCTCCAGCCTGGGTGAGAGAGCAAGACGTGTTTCAAAAAACATTTTAAAAAAACCAAACGTGTGTGTGTGTGTATATGTATACGTGTGTATATACAAATGTGTATATGCATATTTGTAATATATGGCAGAGTTGCTATCCTAAACCCTAAAAATATAAAAGGTTTAAAAGGGTATCACAAACATAAACCACCATCCAAAATGGGCAAAAGATAAACCAGATGTCCAAGATCCATGTTTATTTACCATCATAATTAATTACAGAAATATATAATGATTCCTATAGAAAGGGAAGGAAGGATGGAGGGTAGATGGATAGACAGATAATGTTGGTAAAGATATACAAGAAATGTGTATTCTGTCATATTTTTAGTCAAATTTGATATTAAAGTTTGATGTCAGTCAAAATTTAAGAACCAAATTTGGCAATATTTATGAAAAGACTTTAAGAAATGTTCATATGCTTTGATTCAGTGATTATAAGACAGACTAGACCCTAAGGACACAACGACAAATACACAGAAGTAGCTCTTATGATATTTATCACACTACTTATAAGAAGAAAAAAATAATAAACGTAAGTTACACCCAACAGACAACTAATTAGGTTATAGTACTTTTATAAGATAGAACTGTCCCTGGGGGTAACCCTGGTCACATGTCTACTGAACATTTGAAATGTGGCTAGTCTGGGTCAGACACGGTGGCTTATGACTGTAATCCCAGCACTTTGGGAGGCAAAGGTAGGTGGATCACTTGAGACCAGGAAAAGACCAGCCTGGCCAACATGGCGATAACACGGTATCTACTAAAACTATAAAAATTTAGGCAAGGCGCAGTGGCTCACGTCTGTAATTCTAGCATTTTGGGAGGCCAAGACAGGTGGCTCACCTGAGGTCAGGAGTTTGAGACCAATCTGGCCAACACAGTGAAACCCCCTCTCTACGGAAAATACAAAAATTAGCTGGGTGTAGTGGCACGCACCTGTAGTCCCAGCTACTGGGGGGAGGCTAAGGCAGGAGAATCGCTTGAACCCAGGAGGCAAAGGTTGCAGTGAGCCAAGATTGCACCACTGCACTCTAGCCTGTATACTAGAGTAAGACTCCGTCTCAGAAAAAAAAAAAGACAGGCGTGGTGGTGCACGCCTGTAGTCCCAGCTACTCGGAAGGCTGAGGAACAAAAATCGGTTGAACCTGGGAGGTGGAGGTTGCAGTGAACTGAGATCGCACCATTGCACTCCAGCCTGGGAGACAGAGCAAGACTCTGTCTCAAAAAAAAATAAAAAAAAAAAAGAAATGTAGCTAGTCCGAATTGAGATGTACTTTAAGTGGAAAATACACAACAAATTATAAAGACAGTCTAAAAAAGAAAACTATCCCATCAACAATTTCTTACACTGATTACATATTGAATTCATAGTTTTGGGGTTCAATAAAATGTATTTCACCTGTTTCTCTTCTTTTCACAATGTGGCTACCAGAAAATTTTAAATTACTTAATGTAGCTCCTATTCGTGACTAACATTGTATTTCTAGTGGACTTTGCTGGTCTGAGGTATACAAACCACAGAAAGAGGTTTCCATTTTATTTGGTATATTGCAAACCTACTGGGGAGTTTTGAGTCAGAGAATAAGATACTCTAATTTACACATTTAAATGAAACAGACGAGTAGAAAAGTTGAAGCAATGGTACCAGGTAGATGACCTCTATTACCATCTTATATAAAACAAGATGGTGAGGCAGATTACATTTTGGTAATTTCTTAAGGAAGAGCCAGCCTGAGAGTGTTTAGAATTGATTCTTAATAGGCCGGGCATGAGCGCCGGCCCATAATCCCAGCACTTTGGGACGCCGAGGTGGGCGGATCACAAGGTCAGGAGATCAAGACCATACTGGCTAACACGGTGAAACCCCGTCTCTACTAAAAATACAAAAAATTAGCCAGGCGTGGTGGCAGGCGCCTGTAGTCCCAGCTACTCAGGAGGCTGAGGCAGGAGAATGGCGTGAACCCGGGAGGCGGAGCTTGCAGTGAGCCGAGATGGCACCACTACACTCCAGCCTGGGTGACAGAGCAAGACTCCCTCTCCAAAAAAAAAAAAAATTCACTCTTAATAGTTTAGGATATTAAGAAAACACAAAGACCAGGGATATACCTGACAAAATGTTAACAATAGTTATCTATGATGGTGTTATAGGTGGCTTTTCTTAGTAACTTTCTATTCTTTCTCAAAATTTGAGGGGGAAAACCCCATATACACATTGTCCTTACAATCAAATAAAAAATGAGGTTTTTAAAAGCAAAATACAGCCCTACCAAAACAAAGCATCCTGGTATTTGTCTCCAAGCTACATATAGAAAAAATGAAACCATCTTTTACTCCCACGCCTTCAAAAAGGTTATTCAACGCTACATGTAAATTCACACTTACATACATGAATGAAACATGAAACACACACAAACACACCTATCTTCAGGATATTAAGGAGCTATTCCCTAATTTGTCACTGTGTCTCTGTTAGCATAATGAAACAGATCCTTGAGAAGCACACCTTGTGGGCATTCTCTAATCTAAAAGATATTTAAATATTCAGTTAACAAATCCTGAAACACCACACAAGTTTTTTGAAAGTATTCCAAAGGATACAAAATGTAATTCCACAGAATAACACCTTGGTCCTAATGCTTTCCCTTAAAGGGTGTGTGCCATTTGACAGGTGTTTTCCTTAACTAAAGTCTGCGCAAAACTGGAAAAATAAGCTTAGGACAAGTTTCTTCTACATGAGTATGCTAAGGCACAAGAGAAATTCTTAAGCAATTTGCTAGAGATTAGAGGGGAGGAGAGGAACAGCAGAAAGGGTGATTTATTTTACATACAATCCAGCGTTTTTTCTACTATACTTACTATTTTTGCATTGAAAAGGAGATACCAAACAGCGCCAGACTTTTTACAATGTGACTTCAAAGTAAGAGGGTCATTACACATAGGTTAACAGGAATTTTATGTTTTCATGCAAATGTTCAAATAGGTTGAACTAGTTCAATCACTATGGCCATGAATCTTCTATTTAAACATAATAATCCTAACGTTTTTCATTCATTTTATTTCTAAGTTATTCAATCTATTCTAGTCCTGATTACCTAATACCTTCTAATGCAATCCACATTAAGTATTTACTCTAGAGAAATTATTGTACATGTGTACCAAGAGCCGGAAACAAGAAATGTTCATAGAGCAAGACTGTTTACAGCAAAACAAAATAAAAAACAATAAAAACACGGTCTAAGTGCCCATGAGTTACGGTAGATTAACATGTCACAAAGCAATGAAATAAACTACAGCCACATACTATTTTTATAAAGCTCAAAAGAAAAGCAAATTAAATGCCACTCTGTTTCGGCATACAAACACGTATGATAAAACTATTTTTCAAAAGGTCAAGGAAGTGACATACACAAAATCCACTGCACAGATAAACTCATAGACAAATGCAAGTTTTACTAATGTTCCAGTTTTGGGTTGGGGGGAGGAGTCAAGGATTTATGACGTTTTATCTGTTTATACTTTACTGTATTTTTTTTTGTGGTATTAAATATATTTTGGTTACTTCTTATAAACTTTACTGACATATAGTTGACAATAAACTGCACATATTTGAACTGTAAAACGTGTAAGTTCTGACGTATGCATACACCCAGAAAGTTATCACTACAAGATAATAAATCCATCGACCCCTGTATTTTCTCCTGTACATTTGTGATCTGTCTCCCTTTAAATATACTTTAAAATTTACAAAAGTAAAAATAAAAAAGACAACCTGTTTTGGAAACTTAAACTTGCACATTTTGCAAAACATTTCCCCTAGGGCTCTGGAGAAACTATACGTAAACTCAGAAAGTGCCTTAAACTTGGTGACATAGTTACTGAACAACTAACCTTAAAAGTTTATGGTATTTTACACTTTTGAAAAATCAAATTCCGACTTTGGTTTGAAAGAGGAATTTAATCCTGTTTCTCGAGGCATCAAAATCATTAATTCTGCCCAGTTTTGTTTTGTTTTTTTGTTTTGTTTTTTGAGACGGAGTCTCCCTCTGTCGCCAGGCTGGAGTGCAGTAGTGCGATCTGGGCTCACTGCAACCTCCACCCCCCGGGTTCAAGCGATGCTCCCGCCTCAGCCTCCCAGTAGCTGGGACTACAGGCGAGCACCACCACGCCCAGCTAATTTTTGCGTTTTTAGCAGAGACGGGGTTTCACCATGTTGGCCAGAATGGTCTCGATCTCCTGACCTCGTTATTAGCCCGCGTCGGCCTCCCAAAGTGCTGGGATTACAGGCGTTGAGTTACCGTGCGTGGCCAATTCTGCCCAGTTTTTATGGCCCAACAACCTAATATAAATTACCTTTAGGTAACCCCAAGGCCCTAACTTCCTCACAACTGGTCACAACTTCCGAGTTGTGAAGGTAAATCATAGCGTCCCAACTGTGTGGGTTAGCACATGACTTCGAAACCAAGTTTAAAAGATTTCAAACACAATATTCTTTTGTACTTCTTTAGGTGGCTAAAACTTGAAAACAACTATTTCAAAAGGGCAGACGAAAAATTTAGAATCCTAAGCAAGCTAAACCCAAGCACGGAAAAAAGAGACCGATTCCCTTCCCGGTGCCAGTCAGGAGTTGGAAACACCGGGCTGCCTCAGGCTGGTTTCCGAAAACACGGCAGGTGGAAAAACATCCCGAACAAGACCTGAGACTGTGGGGGGGGAAGGGGGAGTTGACGCGCCCCAGGGTGCCCAGGGCCCTTCCGACCCCTCACCCGCCAACCGCTCAGAACCCGCTCCGGGCGGCGCGCGGCGCGGCCTCCGCGGCCCTGAAGAACTCAGGCTCCCGACCCCAGCGCGACCACCCTGACACGAAGTGGCCCCGGGCTGCTGGCGCCCGCGCGCGTCTGAGGTGAACCCGCCGATCCCCGGCCCCCGCCCCCGGAGCCCGGAGTCCTGGCCCTCTAGCCCGCGGCCCCCGCGGGTCCACCACCTGCTGCGCCGGCCAGCCGCCCTCCGCTTCCGGCTCCCGGGAGCCGGGAGGGGCCGGGGGCGGGCCTCGCCTGGCTGCAGCCGGGTGGGGGAAGGGAGCGGGCGGGGGAGGGGCAGGGCCGACCAGGCCGGGCCCCGCGGGCCGCGCTATTCACCTGGCGGCGGCTCTCTCCGCCTGACGCGCTGCCCGCCGCCGCCGGTAGCCGCTGGTGAATGGGGACAGGTAAGGCCGCCGAACCCCTGCTAGCTCTGGCTCCGCCACCGCCGGTCCCTCCGTCTGCTGTTTATTAAACTTTTCTGTTTGGTTGTTCGGCCTATGACGCGACCGCGGAGGAGAGCCACTGGATTGGCCGGCTCCCGGGGCTGACGCGGTGGGCCCCGCCCGCATCCTAATTATTACCGGCGCGGGCGGGGCCGCAGGCCGGAGGAGGCGGGGAGAGGCGGGGTCAAGGCTCGGAGCGCACGGCAATTGGCCGGAGGCGAGAGAAGAGGCGGGGCGGAGCGAAAGGAGATGCTCCTCCGCCCTCTGCGCCTCCACCGTCGCTTGCTCAGCTGCCGTCTCTGGGCTGCAGTTTCCCTACCTCCAGTAGCTACGGGAAAGCGATTAAGAGGTGCTACGGAGACTTTAAGGGCTTGATAGGTTCAGGTACCTTTGCTACCTCGCAGGGAATGGCGTGTCCCTGTCCCGGATTGAGGCACCAGAGAGTTGCCGTCCACCTGCCACTTGTGCAGGAAGGAATTCTGAGCTTCTGTCTTCACATGCACGCCGGCGCCTCAGTCTGCAAGCGCGAAGTCCGAGCTCAGGGCGCATACTGGAAAGCAGTACTCTGCCCTGTCCTGAACTGGGACTTGGAAATAGAAGCAAGACGAGAAACGTGCATGCACACGTGTGCGATACATACATGCACGGGCACAAGCACCCTCAGTTCCAGCCTTTTCCAAAAGCATGGGGTCAGTTCCCACCTGCGTGGTGCATGCTGCGCTGCGCTGGAACTAGGGATGTTGGGCAGAATGGCTCCCCCTGAAGTTTTTCAGCCTTCGTTCGGGCTCACGAGCATCACAAGCAGGAAGTATGTGACACTTTAGTTCGAGGTCGTTCAATCCTATCGTGAATGAGGGGTTCCGTTGGGGCTTTCAGGTAGGCGGGCCCAGTCCTGAGGATCCTCTTTATTTTAAATGTTGGTATTTTGTTATTCATGGATTTTTTTGCATTAATTTTAATTTTAAAAAATAAAAATGTTATTCATCTTGATCACTTAGTTTTTTGGTGCTCCCTTAAATGTTGTGCCTGAAGCGAGTACCTGTTGCATTTAGCAACACAGAAGTCACCTTCAGTGGAGGACAAAAGCCTGATTGGAATGGTAATAAAACCTACTTATTAGGCTATTTGTGGGGGTTAACTAAGATAATATATGTGAAAGAGCTTCTTGAACTAGCAAGGTTATGCGCCAAGTCTTATGGATTTTGTCTTAAATGTATTTTTCTTCAGATTCTTGTCCAGTTTATCATTGTATGAACTCCAGCACCTAACCCAGTTGGATTTTCATATACAGTTATTATGAATTGCACAAATTGGGTTTACATGACCTTTACTGCTTTCCTTTGTTCCAGATTCATTCTGGGAGATTGAGAGATTATAGCATTGCATTGTGACTTGGAATGCAGACAGACCACTGTCACTTACTAGCTTTGTGGTCTTAAGAAAATCGTGTGAAATGGGAACAAAAACCTACCACAAAGGATTGTTATGAAGGTTAAAAGATACTGCATTTCTATTCACCCAGTAAATGCTGTATGCCAACTCTCTGCCAGCCTGTGCTGTAGGTGCTGGAGACAGCATTAGGTAAGACAGATGAAGGCCCTCCTCTCATTGACTTACACAGGGGAAGAGGGAGCAGAAACAATAAACAGTATATGTATGCAACCTACCAGGCAGTGTATGTAAACAACATATTCACAGCACCTGGAATTTAACAAATGCGCAATAAATGATTGTTTATTTGCATCATTATTTCCAGCCCCATCTTCTTTCCTGTGTTCCAGAGCAAGACATTTACTGTGTGCTTATCACAGCCACTCAATATGTCCAAGGCTCATTTTCCCCCCAAACACATTCTTCCTCCTATAGTCCCAATTTTGGCTAATGGTGACACCATGTTTCCAGTTATTAAAGCTAGAAACTCAAGCTTTATTGAGATTTAACACACATATCATTACAACTCACCCATTTTTAAAGAATACAATTTGCTGGGCACAGTGACACATGCCAGTGGTCCCAGCTACTCAGGAGGGTTAGGTGGGGGAATTGATCAAGTCCAGGAATTCTGGGCAGTAATGCACTGTACCCACGGGTGTCCACAAGGATGGGGGGGACCGTCAAGTTGCCTAAGAAAGAGGACTCTGCCCAAGTCCAAAACAGAGTAGGTCAAAACTCCTGTGCTGATTAGTAATGGGATCATGGCCATTGCACTCCAGCCTGGGAAACATAGCAAGACTCTGTCTCCTATTAAAGAAAAAACAAAAAGAAAAATAAAATAAATTACACAATTCAGTGGTTTTTAGTATATTCACAGTGGTGCAGTTATCACCACAAATCAGTTTCAGAACATTTTGTCACCCTAAAAAGAAACCTTGACAGGGTGCAGTGGCTCATGCCTGTAATACCAACATTTTGGGAGGCCAAGGCAGGTGGATTACTTGAGGTCAGGTGTTAGAGACCAGCCTGGTCAATACAGTAAAACCCTGTCTCTACTAAAAATACAAAAATTAGCCAGCCTTGGTGGTGCACACTTGTAGTCCCGGCTGCTTGGGAGATTGAGGCAGGAGAATCACTTGAACCCGGCAGGCAGAGGTGGCAGTGAGCCAAGATCACGCCACTGCACTCCAGCCTGGGTGACAGAGCAAGACTCCATCTCAAAAAAAAAAAAAAAGAAAGAAAGAAAAAAAGAAAAAACAAAGAAACAACCTTGTACCTTTTAGCAGTCACATTCCCCTTTCCCCCAATTCATGTCCCACCTCCACCCCTGGGTAACCATTAAGCTACTGTGTGTCCCTTTAGTTTTGCAAAGTGATCCTTTGGCCTCAGCCTCCTGAGTAGCTGGGTCTACAGGCGCAAACTACCATGCCTGGCCAGTTTTGCCTATTTTGGACATTTCATAAATACGTAGTCATATAATATGTGGTCTTTTGAGACTGGCTACTTTCACTTAGCATAAGGTTTTCAAAGTTCATCATGTTGTAGTATGTATCAGCACTTTATTTCCTTTTATTGCTGAGTAATATTTCACTGTATTGATATTTAATATAGCACATTTATTCATTAATTTATAGACATTTTCCACTTTTTGCCCATTATATGACTAGTGCTCCTATTAATATTTTTATCCAAGTTCTTATAGGGACTTTTTTTTTTTAATAGATGAGGTCTCACTCTGTCACCCTGGTGAGGGTGTGGTAGCATGAACATAGCTTACTGACACTTCAACTACTGGACTCAAACAATCCTCCCACCTCAGCCTCCCAAGTAGCTGGGACTACAGGTATGCACCACCATGCCCAGTTAATTTTTTTTTTATTTTTTGTAGAGATGGGGTTTCACTATGTTGCCCAGACTGGTCTCAAACTCTTGGGCTTAAGCAGTCCTCCCAGCTTGGCCTCTCGAAGTGCTGAGATTACAGGTGTACTGTGCCCAGCTTGTTTTTATTTGTCTTGGGTATCTACCTAGGAGCAGGTAGACACTGCGTCATATGGTAACTCTGTTTAACCATTTGTGGAACTGCCAGACTGTTTTCCATAGAGGCTATTACCATTTTACGTAACCACCAGCAATGAGTGAGGGTTTCAATTTCTCCACATCTTTGCCAACACTTGTCATAATCAGTCTTCTTGATTATAACCACCCTAGTGAGTATGAAGTGGTGTATCACTGTGGTTTTGCTTGGCATTTCCCTGATGGCTAATGATGTTGAGCATCTTTTCATGTGTTTATTGGCCATTCGGGTATCTTCTTTGAAAACATGTATATTCAGATCTTTGCCCATTTTTTAATTGGGTTGTTTGTCTTTTTATTGTCGGTCATAAGAGTTCTTACATATTCTGGATACAAGTCCCTTTTCAGATATATAATTTGCAAATATTTTCTCCCATTTTGCACATTGTCTTTTCACTTGCTTGATGATATCACTTGAAGTATAAAAGTTCTTTACTTTTTGCTCATTTTTTTTCTTTTTTTCTTTTTCTTTTTCTTTTTTCTTTTTCTTTTTTTTTTTTTTTTGTGTGTGATGGAGTCTCACTCTGTCGCCAGGCTGGAGTGCAGTGGTGTAATCCCGGCTCACTGCAGCCTCCACCTACTGGGTTCAAGTGATTCTCCTGCCTCAGCCTTCCAAGTGGCTGGGACTACAGGCGTGCACCACCACACTCAGCTAATTTTTGTATTTTTAGTACAGACGGGGCTTCACCATGTTGGCCAGGCTGGTCTCGATCTCTTGACCTCATGATCCACTCGTCTCAGCCTCCCAGAGTGCTGGGATTACAGGCGTGAGCCACAGCGCCTGGCCTCGTTTTTTATCTTAAGCCCTCCTCTCCCCAGTATCCAATTCATCATGAATTTCACTGATTCTGCCTTAGAAATATCTTTGAAATGCACCCCCACCACCACTGCCCTGTACAACCCTCTTGTTATTTCTCACCTGAATTTAAGTAATAGCCTCCAATTCTATTCTCTTTTCTGCATCCCCCCACATCCTACCCGATTTATCTTCCAACTGCTTCCAGAAGGATCTTCCTGAAACACAAAATGAGCAGGTCAGACCTCTGTTGGTTCCTGGTCTGTACTGTAGCAGTTCTCACATTCCTCTGATAAGAATACCTTGAGCATTTAAAAAATTCACATTGCAGGTCATAATCTGGACACGATAGATAAGAATCTCTAGGGGAGGAGTCTGGAAATCTACTTTTAATAACCCCCCAGGTGATTCTTATTCTCAGAATGGTTTAGCCTATCGTTCTAAAGGAGGGGTGCGATTTTGTCCCCCAGAGGACATTTGGCAATGTCTGGAGATATTTTTGGTTGTCACAACTGGATGGAGCTGTCACTGTTATCTAGTGGCAGCAGGAATGCTGCTAAGCATCCTGTAATGCACAGGGCAGCCCCCCTCAACAAAGAATTACCAGCCTCGACTGGGCACGGTGGCTCACGCCTGTAATCCCAGCACTTTGGGAGGCTGAGGCGGGCGAATCATGAGGTCAGGAGATTGAGACCATCCTGGCTAACACTGTAAAACCCTGTCTCTACTAAAAATACAGGCGTGGTGGCGGGCACCTGTAGTCCCAGCTACTCGGGAGGCTGAGGCAGGAGAATGGCATGAACACAGGAGGCGGAGCTTGCAGTGAGCCGAGATCGCAGCACTGCACTCCAGCCTGGGCGAGAGAGTGAGACTCTGTCTCAAAACAAACAAAAAAAAGAATTATCAGCCTAAAATGTCAATCATTTCATGTTGAGAAACCCTGATCCAGAAGATAAAATACAAACTTATGCATTTGAGGCCAGGCAGTTAGTCCCCAATTCTATCAAGCATCTGTTGCTCCGTAAGAAACGCCCCAAACCTAATGGCTTAAAACAGCAATTTATTATTTTTCTTGATTCTGTGGGTGGACTGGGCAATCCTTCCGGTACTGTTGCCTGGACTCTCTTATGGAGAAGCTGTAGGTGACACATGAGCTGAGATAGCTGTTTAGCTGGGTCCTCTCTTTCCTCATAGTCTTTCAGAGCACAGTACTTTCAGGAATACAATAGCATGAGCCTGGTCTTCCTTGGAAGTTGTATGATAACACTTCTGCTGTATTTTATGAAAGAATGATACAAAACTGACCTAGATTCAAGGGGTAGGGAGATAAATTCTATCTTTTGAAACACGTTTCAAAGAATTGATGGTCATTTAATTCACTTTACCAATTTACCTTTTCAAAACTATCTCCAAGGGCACACCCACTTCTAACATAACCCCAGGGAAGGATAGGGCCAAAACAGAATTTGAGGCTCTGGTTAATGGGGAAGGAGCTACTTTTAGGAAAACTTCTCATGAACTTGACTTCTGTTAATAGTGTTTCCTCTAATAACTTTCCATCAGAGTCTAAATCAAAGTTCTCAAACTTTGGGTTTCACGGCCCATCCTTAATGTTTGGCTCAGCACAAGACAGCTTGATTGTGTCCCCTATTTTCCTCTACATTTTTTTTTTTTTGAGATGGAGTCTTGCTCTGTTGCCCAGGCTGGAGTGCAGTGGTGCAATCTCGGCTCAATGCAACCTCCGCCTCCAGGGTTCAAGCGATTCTTCTGCCTCAGCCTCCCAAGTAGCTGAGACTACAGGCATGCACCACCACGCCCGGCTAATTTTTTGTATTTTTAGTAGTGACAGAGTTTCACCGTGTTAGCCAGGATGGTGTCAATCTCCTGACCTCATGATATGCCCACCTCAGCCTCCCAAAGTGCTGAGATTACAGGCATGAGCCACCCCACCAGTCCTCTACATTTTATCTGTTATAATATCACACATCATGTAGTCTCTAGAAAACTCCACTGTATACTCATGACAATAACAGTGAAAAAGAGAAATAATGATCTAACATTACAATGAAAATAATTTTAACCTTGCAGACCCTCTAAAAAGATCTCAAGGGCCTCCAGGGGTTCATGAATCTCACTTTGAGGACTGCTGGTCTAAACTATCATCATGTTGACACAGTCTCTTAAAATTGTTGGAAGGGTACTATACTTGTGGAAGGCCTTCAGGCAAGCAGCTCCCTCAATTCATGGACATGTTTCTGCCCACCTCCTTCTATTCATTCCATTCAGGACGCTGGGCCTTTTTATGACCTCACCTTTGTATGGGTATTCTCTCTTATCTCTATCAAACTCCCACTCATCCCTCAAATTCCAGTATAAATGCCTGCTCATTGGTCAAGGCTGTCTTGATTCCTCTGGGTATAATTAGGACGCCCCTCTTCTGTGTTTCACACACTTTATTCTTCCTTCTGCAATAGTACTTCCCTTGTTACACTGAAATTTGTCAGTATAGCCTGGGCACCATAGAAAGATACCCTCTTTACTAAAAGTTAAAAATAAATTAGCCAGGTGTGGCAGCACGTGCCTTACTCAGGAAGCTGAGGTAGGAAGATCACTTGACCTCAGGAGTTTAGGTTACAGTGAACTATGATTGTGCCTCTATACTCCAGCCTGGGCAATAGAGCAAGACTCTGAGAAAGAAAGAAGAAACAAAGAAAGAGAGAGAGAGAGGAGAGAGGAAAGAAAGGAAGAAAGGAAGAAAAGGAAGGAAGGAAGGAAGGAAGGGAGGGAGGGAGGGAGGGAGGGAGGGAGGGAGGAAGGGAAGGAATTTGTTTGCCTCTTCCCTAGTTAGACCAGAAACTTGTTTTTCTGAAGTGTGATTTAAAAAAAAAAAAAAGTTGGTATATGATAAGCATGTAAATTGCTCCGTTTCCAAGTCTCTAGCCAATTGTTCTTTTGTTTTGTTTTGTTTTGAAACAGAGCCTCTCTCTGTCACCCAGGCTTGAGTGCAGTGGTGCAGTTTCAGCTCACCACAGCATCGGCCTCTGTGTTCAGGCAATTCTCGTGCCTTAGTCTCCCAAGTAGCTGGGACTACAGGCACGTGCTACCGTTCCCAGCAAATTTTCATATTTTTAGTAGAGACGGAGTTTCGCCACTTTGGCCAGGCTAGTCTTGATCCCTTTACCTCACGATCCACCCATCTTGGCCTCCCAAAGTCCTGGGATTACAGGCCACTGCACCCAGCCATTTCTAATCAATTGTTCTAACAAATATATCAACTCTCCTCTTCCCCATGGTTTTGTGTGAGGCCTTCTTTACCATATGTCAACTTTTTATACATAATAGATTCTAGATCTGAGCTTTTCCACTATTCTTGCTATTTTTGCTTCAACAGCATGTTTTTATTCAAGACCCATGACATTTTAATCTCATTGCTATATAATATGCTTTAGTATCTACTAGAGCTTGTCTTTTTACTGTTCATTGCTCTTCTTCTGAATTTTATTTGAAAATCTGATCTGTTTATGCCTCTAGGTTAACTAGAATAATTTCGTCAGTTGTTTAAGAAATATCCTGCCAAGATTTTAATTGGAATTGCATTTGCCAGAAACAATTTGGGGGAGCAGGGAGAAATATTTTCATCTTCACAGTATCTGGATGGCCCATTAAGAAATCTGCTGTCGGGCCAGGCGCGGTGGCTAACACCTGTAATCCTGGCTAACGCCTGTAATCCCAGCACTTCAGAGGCCCAGGCAGGTGGATCACGAGGTCAGGAGATCGAGACTATCCTGGCTAACACGGTGAAACCCCGTCTCTACTAAAAATACAAAAAAAAAACACTAGCCAGGCATGGTGGCGGGCACCTATAGTCCAGCTACTCGGGAGGCTGAGGCAGGAGAATGGCATGAACCCGGGAGGCAGAGGTTGCAGTGAGCCGAGATCGTGCCACTGCACTCCAGCCTGGGCAACAGAGCTAGACTCCATCCCAAAAAAGCAAAAAAAGAAAGAAATCTGCTGTCTTTTTTCCCCATTTATTCAGCTTTACAAAAAACACTTCTCATATTTTTGTTTCCTTAACAGTGAAATATTAAAGAGAAATGCTTATGAGCATTATATTTTTTGTTAATAATTCACTTATGATTTATTGAAACTGTGGATGAAATTTTTTTATATTTTCAAGCTAGTCATTGATAATATATTACAATGCTATTTAATTCTATATATCTATTGTATACCTTAATTCTATATATCTATTGTAAACTGGTCTTTAGAAAAAAAATGTGTATATATACATTTATATATATATTTTTGAGACAGTCTTGCTTTGTCTCCCAGGCTGGAGTGCAGTGACACAATCATAGCTCACTGCAGCCTCAATCTCCTGGGCTCAAGCAGTCCTCCCACCTCAGCCTCCCAGGTAGCTGGAAGTACAGGTGCACAACACCATGCCTAGCTAATTTGAAAATTTTTTGTAGAGACGGGCTACCACTGTGTTGCCCAGGCTGGTCTTGAACTCCTGGGATCAAGCAAATCCTCTTGCCTCAAACTCCTAAAGTGCTGGAATTACAGATGTATATCACCACACTCTGTCCTTAAAAAATTTTTAAATAATTTTTCAGTTGATTGCTTTGTTTTTGTGGTTTTGTGTGTTTGTTTGTTTGTTTTTTGAGATGCAGTCTTTCTCTAGTCACCCAGGCTGGAGTGCAGTGGCAGGATCTCTGCTCACTGCAACCTCCACCCCACTGGTTCAAGCAATTCCCCTGCCTCAACCTCCCGAGTAGCTGGGATTACAGGCGCACCCCACCATGTCTGGCTAATTATTTTGTATTTTTAGTAGAGACAGGGTTTCACCATGGTGGTCAGACTGGTCTCAAACTCCTGACCTCAGGCCATCCGCCCACCTCGGCCTCCCAGAATGCTAGGATTACAGGCACCCAGCCTGCTTTGTTTTTTGTTGTTATAACTAAAATAGTATTTTCTGTCTTCCTTTAAAATATTTATTTTTTATTTATGTTTCATGTCTTACTGATGTAGCCCGTTTTAAAGCAAAATTAAATAATATTGATATTATTGATATGACAATATTGATTGATATGATATTATATCATGTTGATATGATAATATTGATATGACATTCCATTGTAGACTAGTTTCTGGCAAATGCTGATTTAGTTGGAATAAATATCTTTTTAAAAAATTGTGTTCTGGGCTGGGCGTAGTGGCTCACACCTGTAATCCCAGCACCTTGGGAGGCCAAGGTGGGTGGATCACGAGGTCAAGAGATCTAGACCATCCCAGCCAACATGGTGAAACCTCATCTCTACTAAAAATGCAAAAATTAGCTGGGCATGGTGGCGTATACCTATAGTCCCGCTACTCAGGAGGCTGAGGCAGGAGAATTGCTTGAACCTGGGAGGCGGAGGTTGCAGTGAGCGAAATCGCAGGCACTGCACTCCAGCCTGGGCAACAGAGTGAGACTCTGTCTCAAAAAGAAAAAAAAAAATGTGTTCTGGCCGGGCGTGATGGCTCACACCTGTAATCCCAGCACTTTGGGAGGCTCAGGTGGGCGGAATGCCTGAGCTTAGGAGTTCGCGACCAGCCTGGGCAATATGGTGAAACCTCGTCTCTACTAAAATACAAAAAAAATTAGCCAGGTGTGGTGGTATGTACCTGTAGTCCCAGCTACTTGAGAGGCTGAAGCAGGAGAATTGCTTTAAACCAGGAGGCGGAGGTTGCAGTGAGACAAGACCGTGCCACTGCACTCAGCCTGGGCAATAGAGCAAGACTCTGTCTCAATAATAATAATAATAATAATAATAATAATAATAATAATAATAATGTGTTCTAAGGATGGCTACTATATAAACAGAACAATAAGTGTTGGCAAAGATGTGGAGAAATTGGAACTCTTGTGTGTTGATGGTGGGAGTGTAAAATAGTACAGCCACAAAAAATTAGAATTCCTGTATGATTCAGCAATTGTACTTCTGGGCATATAACCAAAAGAATTGAAAGCAGGGTCTCAAAGAGATATTTATACATGGATATTCAAACAGCATTATTCACATAGCCAAAAGGTAGAAGTATCTTGTGTCCATTGACAGATGAATGGATAAACAAAATGTGGTGTATATATATGAGATGGAATATTATTCCACCTTAAAAAGGAAGGAAATTCTGACACATACGACAACACTGATGAACCTGGAGGACATTATGCTAAGTGAAATAAACCAGTCTCAAAAAGACATATACTGTATGACTTTTTAGATCGGGGTACTTAGAGTTATCAAATTCTTAGAGATAGAAAGTAGAATGATGGTTGCCAAGGGCTGAGGGGAGGGAGGAATGGAAAGTCATTGTTTAATGTGTACAGAGTTTCAGTTTTGCAAGATGAAAAGAATTGTGGAGATAGATGATGGTGGTGATGGCTGCACTAGAAAGTGAATGTTCTTAATGCCACCAAACTGTACACTTAAAAATGGTTAAGATGGTAAATTTTAGGCTCTGTATATTTTATTGCAATTTTTTGAAAAGTGATGCTAAAGAGGTACCATCTATTTTTATAATTAATTTTTGTTAGAAATGACTATTGAATTGTATTGACTGATTTTCCCCTTCCAAAAAAGTTGATCTTTTTTTTTTTTTTTTTTTGAGATGGAGTCTCATTCTGTCACCCAGGCTGGAGTGCAGTGGCACGATCTCGGCTCACCGCAACCTCTGCTTCCCAGGTTCCCAGGTTCAAGCAATTCTTCTGCCTCAGCCACCCGAGTAGCTGGGACTACAGGCGTGTGCCACCATGCCCGGCTAGTTTTTGTATTTTTAGTAGAGACGAGGTTTCACTATGTTGGCCAGACTGGTCTCAAACTTCTGACCTTGTGATCCACCCGCCTCCATCTCCCAAAGTGCTGGGATTACAGGTGTGGGCCACCATGCCCAGCCAAAGATGATCATTTTTACATTTGATCTATAGTTTTAAAGTAGTATATTAATAGGCTTACTTATTGAATTTTTCTTATATTATTGATATGCGTAGCACTATAGTGAGTTTTTCTTTCATTATTTGTTTAATTACATCTGCTAATGTTTTAGTTTCGATTTTTCATCTATATCTACCTGATATAGCCCATTTCGTCAGTAGTATCAAATGAGCTTACATTAAATGATTCTAAACTCCCATTTTACCTTCCCTTACCCTCTTTTATCTTCCCTTTTATGATAATTCCAGGAAATTTACTCAGGCCAAAGGATACTTATGCTCAAAGAGAGAAAACCAGAATGCCAACTAAGTCAGCATGGGAGTCTATGCTGTTTGTTTGGTTGTTAGTTCTGTTGCTTCATCCGCTGGTGTCCCCGGCAGTCTTACTCATGTGTCTTGTTTAGCAGTAGCTCCTCTGGGCAAGAGAGGGAGGGACTGAGAAGATCTGCTCCTGAAAGGATTAGTATTCAAACACTCTCCCTCCACCAGCAGCAAGAGGGCAAGATGGACTCAAAGGCTCACTTGGACTAAATCCTTCTCCCCTGTTCTCCAGGTCCCAAGTTCCCCCTACTTCAAGATGATTGGATGCAGGCATACCCATTGCTTTGCCCCATGGGCCCATAGACAGTTCCAGAAATGAGCATGTTTATGACTTCCAGTCTTCCCCCATGATGCTTACAGTCTCCATACTGCATATTTTCATGTGTGAGATTGCTTTCCAATATTATTCTTGAAAACTTTCTCAGTCTCTGCCTGACTTACTGGTCCAGTCAGGTTTTTTACTCTATGTTTTATCAATTTTGATAATATATATTTTTATAGAAAATTGCCTATTTCATTGATATTTTTCAAATTATTATTATTACTATTATTATTTTGAGATGGACTCTCGCTCTGTCACCCAGGCTGGAGTACAATGGTACAATCTCAGCTCACTGTAACCTCCGCCTCCCGGGTTCAAGCGATTCTCCTACCTCAGCCTCCTGAATAGCTGGGATTGCAGGCATGCACCACCACACCCAGCTAATTTTTGTATTTTTAGTAGAGACAGGATTTCACCATGTTGGTCAGGCTGGTCTTGAACTCCTGACCTTGTGATCCTCCCACCTTAGCCTCCCAAAGTGCTGGGATTACAGGCGTGAGCCACTGCACCTGGCCTCAAATTTATTTGTTAATGTATACTTGTGCTGTCAGCACTCTGGGCCAAATGTGAGTTTCTTCTGAGCGCAAGGATAAAATAATCTACTGAGAATTAAACTGCAAACCCAACTCAAAAGGATCATAGTAGAGATGTTGGAAGATTGTAATTGTTGTTTTTAGTGTGTGGGCCTCTTTGAGGGTCTCATGAAGCCTGTAGATTCTCTCGTCAGAAAATTGCAAAAACTAGATTTTAAAGCTTTCCATCTAGTTGAGAAACTTCCTGTATCTCCCAGAACCTGTCTGCAGACCATGGATCCATGTCCCTGAGCTCTGTAACTAAAATGATGGAGCCACTCCCAGGATTGCCATTGTTCATTTGACTTTTGAATGCACTGACCTATCTGAAACAAGCCAGTGTCAATCATAAAGAGGGGAAGGTTGGTCCTCGTAGAAGCAGAATCAAAGGAGAGTCAGAGATGCAGTGATCAGCAGTGTTCATCTCAGCACGGTCCAGGGGATAGGCAGTTTCAGTGGCTGAATTTCACATATGCTTGTCTAGCTGACAAGGTGATCCTTATTGTAAAATGAACGTTTTTATCTAGTTTACATTCTTCACAAGGATATCTTGTTATTAAATGCTCAATTTATCTAACAGACTTCCTTTGTTGTGAGTTAATATGATTGGGCTGTTTTCCAGCCTCAGTTATGTTTCTCATTTTTAATTTATAAATTGGTACTTGGATTTATACACCAGTCTTATGAACTTGGCTATTGTGAGTCTGCCTGTGAGAAATGGCTCTGAGACAAAAATCAGCATTCTGAGATGCAAAACCGAGCACTTGATAAATCAACCAAATGAGGATAGGGAATGCTGCCCCATAATGCCTCTCAGGGAACATCCCACTGGGTTCATTCAGGCAGGACATCTAACAGGATTATTGTGATGACCAGGCTAGCTATCCTCAACACATAGAACTATCCTACACCTAATCATATAGCCTTTTCTTCATTCTAATTGTAATTATTCCTGCTTCTTGACTAGGATTCAAAGGATTATCTGTTTACATTATCTTTTTTTTTTTTTTTTTTTTTTCCCGAGACGGAGTCTTGCTCTGTTGCCCAGGCTGGAGTGCAGTGGCGCGATCTCAGCTCACTGCAAGCTCCGCCTCCAGGGTTTACGCCACTCTCCTGCCTCAGCCTCCCGAGTAGCTGGGACTACAGGCGCCAGCCACCTCGCCCGGCTAGCTTTTTTTGTATTTTTTAGTAGAGACGGGGTTTCACAGTGTTAGCCAGGATGGTCTCGATCTCCTGACCTCGTGATCCGCCCGTCTCGGCCTCCCAAAGTGCTGGGATTACAGGCTTGAGCCACCGCACCCGGCCGATTACATTATCTTTTTAAAAACATTTCGGGCTGGGCGCGGTGGCTCACACCTGTAATCCTAGCACTTTGGGAGGCCTGAGGTGGGTGGATCACGAGGTCAGGAGATAAGATCATCCACGCCTGTAATCCCAGCACTTTGGGAGGCCAAGGTGGGTGGATCACGAGGTCAGGAGATCAAGACCATCCTGGCTAACATGGTGAAACCCCGTCTCTACTAAAAATGCAAAAAATTAGCCAGGCGTGGTGGCAGATGCCTGTAATCCCAGCTACTCGGGAGGCTGAGGCAGGAGAATGGTGTGAACCTGGGAGGTGGAGCTTGCTGTGAGCCGAGATTGTGCCACTGCACTCCAGCCTGGACGACAGAGCCAGACTCTGTCTCAAAAACAAAAAAAAATTCGTCTTTTTTTTGTTTTTAAGACAGGATCTCACTCTGTCACCCAGGCTGGAGTGCAGAAATGCAATCATGACTTATTGCAGCCTCGACCTCCCTGGCTCAAGTGATCGTCCCACCTCAGCTTCCTAAGCAGCTGAGACCACAGGCTCACACTACCTTGCCCAGGTAACTTTTATATATATATATATATATATTTTTTTTTTTTTTTTCTTTTTTTGAGACAGAGTCTTGCTCTGTCGCCCAGGCTGGAGTGCAGTGGCACAATCTCAGCTCATTGCAACCTCCACCTGCCAGGGCAAGCCATTCTCCTGCCTCAGCCTCCTGAGTACTTGGGACTACAGGTGTGCACCACCACACCCAGCTAATTTTTTGTATTTTTATTAGAGATGGGTTTTCACCATGCTAGCCAGGCTGGTCTCAAACTCCTGACCTGGTGATACACATGCCTTGGCCTCCCAAAGTTCTGTGATTACAGGCATGAGCCATAGCACCCTGCCTATTTTTATTGTTATTTATAGAGACTAGGTCTCCCTATGTTGCCCTGGCTGGTCGCAAACTCTTGGGCTCAAGTAATCCTCCCATCTCAGCCTCCCAAAATGCTGGGATTACAGGTGTGAACCACCACATCCAGCCACCATCTTGTATTTACGTATCAGTTCTACTCTTTCTTATGGCTTCTAATTGATTTAAATACTACTTTAGGCCAGGCGCGGTGGCTCACGCCTGTAATCCCAGCACTTTGGGAGGCCGAAGTGGGCGGATCACAAGGTCAGAAGAGACCACCCTGGCTAACACGGTGAAACCCCGTCTCTACTAAAAATACAAAAAAATTAGCCGGGCGTGGTGGCAGGTGCCTGTAGTCCCAGCTACTCAGGAGGCTGAGGCAGGAGAATGGCGTGAACCCAGGAGGCGGAGCTTGCAGTGAGCCGGGATCCCGCCACTGCACGACAACCTGGGCGACAGAGCGAGACTCCGTCTCAAAAAAATAAAAATAAAAATAAATAAATAAATAATAAAAAAATACTACTTTATGTTAATTACTTTACTCTTAATAGTTTCATCAGGACATTTCCCTCCCCTGTTGTCCTAAATTCACAGAGTGACTATCTTGTTTCTTATTATAGCTGTCTTATACAGCAGCTTTTATGATAAAGAATTAACCTCTGAGATATGCTTCTTCTGTATGAAGGTCCCTCCCTATTTGATTTTCATATTGGTTTTGTTTCTTCTACACTAGGTTCCTCTTTCTGTGTTTTCAGAATTTTAGCCTGGCTTTTTCTAGAGCTAGATTCTCTTAAATATCTAACGTTTGAATATCATTTTACACCTTATGAATATATTCACATATACTAGGTGATTTTTCTAACAGCCTTCTGAAGTTGACCCCTTAGGTATTATTATCCCTTGAAACTTGACAACTTAAAATACAATGAAGCTAGTTGTCTTGTCACAAAACCAGAACACATACCTACAAACAGCAAGATCACTCTCAAAGTCACAACAGAACCCACCCAGGCTTTTTGTCTTCTACTTAAGTTCTTGTTCCCAGAGTCTCACATAGAAATCTATATTTCTAGAGTCTAGATTAGAGTCAAGTGTATTTGGCTTTCCAAGATGAGAGGACAGGCATCTTCAAGTTTCCTGACCTTGTAGCACCAACTGCATCTTTTTGTTGGTTGCAGCTTTCAGGGTCTATTTACCTTTTGCTAATAATGAAAGGTTTAATCATTTCCTAACATCTCTGTATGTTGGTTATTTTTTTAAAAGGTAATAAATTTATTGAATGTGTCAGGCACCATTTTAAGCATATTATATCTAATAAATAAGTTAATCATAGTGACCTTGTAAAATGGGTGCTATTTTTATTTTCTCATTAGCATATAATACACATATTTTGGGGGTATATGTGATATTTTGATATCTGTAAATAATGTGTAATGATCAAATCAGGGTAATTGTGATATCCATTGCCTCAAACATTTATGTTTTCTTTGTGTTGGGAACATTCCAAACCTTCTCTCGTAATTATTTTGAAATACGCAATAAATTATTGTTAACTATAATTTTCCTGCTGCCAAATGCAAGAACTTATTCTTTTATCTAACCGTATTTTTATACCCCCATATGTTGGTCCTTTAAGTTTTTCTACTCCCCACTGCTAAATTTGACTGGCTTAAAATATAAAAAAGTTTTTCCGAAGTCGTGGAGAAATTCAAACATCAAGAAAATCTATGATATTAAGTGACATGTGAAAAGAGCTTGGTTAAAAATACTGCAAATAATTGTCACTTTGCTGTGTAAACCATTTTCCTGAATAAAGATGTTCATTGTTACCAAATCGAAACGTAGTCTAGAGAATAACAATCTCATAATTTTTATCATCACAACACACAGTGTCCATCAGAGTACTATACATAAGGTAAAACCCTTCTCTTGATTAAAATTTTTAAAAAGTGTGCTTTAAAACCATGTCCAAAATGGGACTTAGCCAAATAACATCCACATATTCCATGATATAGCTTAATTTTCTTATTCTATTTTAATTTGAACACACTACCAAAGAAATAGGTTCATAGACTAATAAAAGCTAACACTAATTGGTTATTCTACAATAGGCCCTATGCTAAGCATTTTAGTTGTATTATTTAATGAAACTATCTCAGTACCCACATAAATATAGTTAACTGGTTTTTGGCAAAGATGCAAAGGCAATTTCAATATAGAAAGGATAATTTTAAAATAAATGGTGCTGGAACAATTGGGCATTGATATGGAAAAAAAATTAACCTAAACACAGACTTTAAACCTTTTGCAAAAATTTCCTCAAATGGATTGTAGATCTAAGTGTGAAACAAAACTATAAAACTTCTAAAAGGGAACATAAGAGAAAATCCATTCGGACATAACACCAAAAGCACAGTCTATGTGCTGGACTTTATGTAATTGCACTTTATTAAAATGAACATTTGCTGTGTGAAAGACAGTGTTAACAGAATAAGACAAGCCACAGACTGGGAGAAAATATTGAGAAACACATCTGAGAAACGCAAAAAACATTCTTAAAAACTCAACAATAAGAAAACAAACAACTGGGCCGGGCGCAGTGGCTCATGCCTATAATCCCAGCACTTTGGTAGGCCAAGGCGGAGGGATCACGAGGTCAGGAGATCAAGACCATCCTGGCTAACATGGTGAAACCCTGTCTCTGCTAAAAATACAAAAAAGTAGCTGGGCATGGTGGCGGGCGCCTGTAATACCAGCTACTCAGGAGACTGAGGTAGAAGAATCGCTTGAACCCGAGAGGCAGAAGTTGCAGAGAGCTGAGATCGTGCCATTGCACTCCAGCCTGGGTGCAACACTCTCATCTAAAACAAAAAACAAAAAAACAAAAAAACGCTGGGCACGGTGGCTCACGCCTGTAAACCTGTAATCCCAGCACTTTGGGAGACTGAGGCAGGCGGATCACAAAGTCAAGAGATGGAGACCATCCTGGCCAACAAGGTGAAACCCCATCTCTACTAAAAATACAAAAATTAGCTGGGCATGGTGGTGCGCACCTGTAATCCCAGCTACTCAGGAGGCTGAGGCAGGAGAATCACTTGAACCCAGGAGATGGGTGTCGCAGTGAGCTGAGATCACGCCACTACACTCCAACCTGGTGACAGAGCAAGACTCCATCTCCAAAAAAAAAAAAAAAAGAAAGAAAGAAAAAGAAAAGAAACAACTGAATTTTAAAATGAGCGAAATAGGGCCAGCACAGTGGCTCACACCTGTAATCCCAGCACTTTGGGAGGCCAAGGCAGGCGGATCATGAGGTCAGGAGATTGAGACCATCCTGGCTAACACAGTGAAACCCTATCTCTACTAAAAATACAAAAAATTAGCCGGGTGAGGTGGCGGGTGCCTGTAGTTCCAGCTACTGGGGAGGCTGAGGCAGGAGAATGGCATGAACCTAGAAGGAGGAGCTTGCAGTGAGCCAAGATCGCCCCACTGCATTCCAGCCTGGGTGACAGAGCAAGACTGTGTCTCAAAAAAATAGATAAATAAATCATAAAAAAATACTACTTTATGTTAATTACTTTCCTCCTAATAGTTCCATCAGTACATTTCCCTCCCCTGTTCTCCTAAAATCGCAAAGTGAATATCTTCAGAGTTTGAGGCAAGAGGATTTGCTTAATCCCAGGAGTTCGAGACCAGCCTGGGTAACACAGTGGTAGCCCGTCTCTACAAAAAATTGTAAAATTAGCTAGGCATGGTGTTGTGCAACTGTAGTCTCAGCTACCTGGGAGGCTGAGGTGGGAAGGTTGCTTGAGCCCAGGAGATTGAGCAATCACACCTGTTGGTATTTACCCAACTGATTTGAAAATGTATATCCATCCAAAAAGGTGCACACAAATGTTCATGGCAGCTTTATTCATAATTGCCAAAAACTGGAAGCAACTAAGGTGTTCTTTGATAGGTGAATGGATACATACAATGTGATATATCTGTACAATGGAATAGTATCCAACAATAAAAAGAAATGAGCTATCAAAGTGTGAAAAGATGGATTAATTTTAAATGTATATTGCTAAATTTAAAAATTAGCCAAGTATAGTGGCACAAACCTGTGGTCCTAGCTACTTGGGAGCTGAAGAAGAAGGATCACTTGAACCCGGGAGGTCAAGGCTGCAGTGAGCCATGTTCATGCCATTGCACTCCAGCCTGGGCAACATAGCAAGACCATATGCAAATACGCATATGGAAAAAAATGTGCAACATCATTTGTCATTAGGGAAATGCAAATTAAAACAAGATATATCATTATGTACCTATTAGAATTGCTAAAATCCAAAAACCTGAAACACAAATTTCTGGCAAAAATGTGGAGCAAGAGGAATTCTCATTCATGGCTGATGGGAAATGCAAAATTATACAGCCCCTTGGAAGGGAGTTTGGCAGTTTTTTTACAAAGATCAACATAGAGTTAGCAGGACCCTGTCTCAAAAATAAATAAATATAACTAATGGGTACTAGGCTTAGTAGCTGGGTGACGAAATAATGCGTACAGCAAACCCCTGCGACATGAGTTTACCCATATAACAATCCTTCATATGTATCCCTGAACCTAAAATAAAAATTACAATAAATTAAAATTCTCAGTAACCCCATAAACACCCCTGCAAACCCATTTTCTCTCCAATGAACTTGCATCAGTGACCTGCCTTGTCTAGGCCTTAGGCCAGTAGACCCCACAAGTGGCCACTATTAAGGTGTACCTGGTTCAGTGAGCAAAATGGTTGGATCCCCAGCTGTTGCTGGGAATCCACCACATGTGCAGAAGACAGGGTGATGGATGTCTTCTGTTTGTCCCTCTAGATATACTTTTTCTTTCTTTTTGTTTTTTCGAGTTAGAGCCTCGCTTTGTCTCCCAGGCTAGAGTTCAGTGGCACATTCTCAGCTCACTGTGACCTCTGCCTCCTAGGTTTAAGCAGTTCTTGTGCCCCAGCCTCCTGAGTAGCTGGGTGGCACCTGCCACCATGCCCGGCTAATTTTTGTATTTTTAGTGGAGATGGTGTTTCATCATGTTGTCTTGACTGGTCTCAAACTCCTGACCTCAAGTGATCCACCCTCCTCAACCTCCCAAAGTGCTGAGATTACAGGCGTGAGCCACCACAACCAGCCTAGATATATTTTATCATGCCCTCCCCAACTCTGTACCCTGAGAGGCTGACCCACCTGGACTTCCTCAGTGAGTATCCTTATCCTTTAGCCTCCAGTTGTGTCTGGTCCATGGGAAGCACTGGCAGGAGATGGGAGAGAGGGAGGAGTGTCAGGATAGGGTGTTTATTCTCAGTTCTAGCGCTGCTGGTCATATAAAATTGGTGACACTTCTACCAAAGCCACTCTCCTGTCAATGGCCTTTTCCACCCAGCCACTCTTTCCAGTTTCTAGTAACAGCTCCCTCTCCTTGTCCCTATCAGTCCAAAGCTTAGCCCTCATGCCACACTATATGTGTAGAGCTTATAGGTAGCACCTTGCAAACCCACTGTGGCATGGGTGCCAGAAAGGTATGTGCTTGCCCCAGTGTGGGAAATCAGTGTTTGTTGAATGAATGAATCAGTCAACGAATCACATGTTAAAGAAGTTGCAAGACACCCTTGTGACAATACAACTGAGTGGTTAGAGGACTAAGTAGTCAGTGCTGGGCTCAAACTGTGGCATCTTCAACTTACCCAGGTGAGTGATCTATGTTGTTCTAGTTCTCTAAGCCTTAGTCTCTTATCTTTAAAGTGGAGATCAAAGTATCTTCTTTGCTAAGTTAATTAAATGAAAAATAGTCTGTGCAAAGTGCTTAGCATAATGTCTGGCACAAAAAAAAAAAAATGCTTAGTAAACAATAATTATAAGTGTTACCTAATTAGTTATCTAATCCAGTCATGGCTAAAATTAGATGGTCTTTTGCAATAGATAAATGAGTAAGGACACAAATAGATAATTAGCAAGCAACCAAAAGTAATTGGCAAGCAAAGATGTAAACATGTTCAACCTAGCTAGTAAGCAAAGAAATGCAAAGGAAACAACAATGAGATACCACATCTTGCCTCCAAAGCTAGAAAATTGTTTTAACTATACTTAAAGCCAGAAAGGTCATGATGAAACAAGGAGTGTCAATCATTCAGTTTGGAGCACAAAAATACCAGAAGGCAATAGTTTTTAAAATTTAAGTGCACCTACCTCTGACCTATTAATTGTGCTTCTAGTAGTCTATACTACAGAAATAATCAAAGAAGTGAGTACAACGAAATTCCTAACACCATTGTTTGTAATAACAATAGACAGGTAGGTAGACGGAGGGAGGGAGGGAGGAAGGGAGGGAGGGTGGGAAGCTAAATATCCATCAGAAAGAGAACACGTAGCTAAATTATGATACAGCCATTTTATGCATTGCTATGTAGCTGTTAAAAACAAGTCCACCTCCAGGGATGCTGCCTACTGCTGTCTGGGTTGTTCACTGCACAAGGGAGCCACTGCCGAGGGAACTTCATTGACATCTTAGACATATACCGAGATGTGCAGCTTGCTTGTCCTCATATAATTTAGTACTGTCACACATAGCCATGCAAACACTTGGCAGAGCATGCACTCACTCTCACTGGCACACACATGCATACGTAGTTAAAACCAGTCCCACATGTATTCTAAGAGCCCACTGAAGTCTCTTATTCACCTGCTGCTCCAATCCCTGCCTCCTGCCCAACTCCAAATCTGACATAGATTCCTCACATGGAGGTGGACTGTGCCCTCTTTGGAGGCTCGAGCACACTGGCATTCAGGGAGTTCAGAGTATAAGTGGGTGTGAGTGTGGTGCACAGCCAGGTCATGCCAGAGCCAGGCCACACTCTGGAAAGCACCCTTGGCAGAGCTAATCAGATTGTGCTAACTTAAAAAATATTTATTTGATAAAGGAGTGCCTTTTTCCAAACTCAGTAAAGGCATTGAATAGGCTGGTGAAGGCACTGTAGATGTCTACGTGTATGTAAAAAGCAGGTTGCAGAACAATAGGTAAACAGTGTGATTCCAGTAAGTAAATATGTTCATACATGTAAATGCATAAAGAGAGACTGTTACGGTGGCTATTGCTATATGGGTGGGGAAAAGAGGAAGGCAAACTGCTCTTTTTTCTTTCTTATAGTTTGAATTTGTTTGTTTGTTTGAGAGAGGGTCTGGCTCTATCCCTGGGTGGTAGTACGGTGGTGGGATCTCAGCTCACTGCAATCTCTGCCTCCCAGGCTCAAGCGATTCTCCCACTTCAGCCTTCTGAATAGCTGGGAGTATAGGTGTGCGCTACCACACCCTGCTAGTTTTTTTTGTATTTTTAGTAGAGATGGAGTTTCACTATGTTGCCTAGACTGGTCTCAAACTCCTGGGCTCAGGTGATCGAGGCACTTAAGCCTCCTAAAGTGCTGGGATTACAGGTGTGAGCCACTGTGACTGGCCTCTTCCTTACAGTTTGAATTTTTTAAAATGTGAATGTATCCACATACTACTTGTATAATTTAAAAAATAAGTTAAAATCAGGAATAACAAAGAAGTGCCAAAGGTGAGGTTTAACAACTGTAGCCATTCAGTAAAATATTTCAGTTTATAAAAAGTCTGGAAGTTATCTTTGAAAGTTAAGTGAATAAAGCAGGAGAGAACATTCTATGAATATGCCAGTAATATTTTAAGTGAAAAGGGAAGTCACAGAACAGTACTATGTTAAGATCCTACCTGTGTTAAAAATGTAGACACATGTATACCTACAAATGAAATAAATGCCTGTAAAGATAGATACCAAGGCCAGGCGCGGTGGCTCACACCTGTAATTCCAGCACTTTGGGAGGCTGAGGCGGGCAGATCACGAGGTCAGGAGATCGAGACCATCCTGGCTAACACAGTGAAACCCCTGTCTCTACTAAAAATGCAAACAATTAGCCGGGCGTGGCAGCAGGCGACTGTAGTCCCAGCTACTTGGGAGGCTGAGGCAGGAGAATGGCGTGAACCCAGGAGGTGGAGCTTCCAGTGAACCAAGATCACGCCACTGCACTCCAGCCTGGGCGACAGAGCGAGACTCCGTCTCAAAAAAAAAAAAAAGATAGATACTAAATTGAAAATAGGGGTTATTATCGGCCGGGCATGGTGGCTCACTCCTGTAATCCCAGCACTTTGGGAGGCCAAGGCGGGCGGATCACAAGGTCAGGAGATCGAGACCATCCTGGCTAACACGGTGAAACCCCGTCTCTACTAAAAATACAAAAATTAGCTGGGCGTGGTGGCGGGATCCTGTAGTCCCAGCTACTGGGGAGGCTGAGACAGGAGAATGGCGTAAACCTGGGAGGCAGAGCTTGCAGTGAGCCGAGTTAGCACCACTGCACTCCAGCCTGGGCAACAGAGCCAGACTCCATCTCAACAACAACAAAAAAAGAAAATAGGGGTTATTATCTCTAAGGGATGGGTTTGAGTGGTAAGAGAAAGCTTATTTATGAGTGTTTGAATTTTTTATAATGAAGATATATTTTTTATAATAAAAATAAATTATATATAAACAGATATAAAGTATGTTTATATAAGCACATGTATGTGTGTATATATAAAAATATGTGTATGTAAAAATATCTATAAATATCTCCTATATATGTAAATATATATACATATTTAAATATATACACATACACATGTGTAAATGTAAACACATATATATGCCTAGGAAAATAGATGTTTATATTTATATATACACATGCATATAAATTTATATATGTGTATATATATTTACATATTTACATATATGGCATTATAGGTGATGATTACTATTGGCTTTTGTATTCATGTGTTTTTCATATTTTCACCAATTTTATAATCTGGCAACTTTGCTCTTTCTTAGCCCCAAACTCAGCCTTCACATCTGGTGATGAAATTCAGCTTCTCTGCTTCATAGGCCCTGGTAACCAGCCTGCATTCCCCACAGTTGCTCTAGGAAACTCTCCTGGGGAGTCTGGAAGTGGAGAGTGCATTTGGAAAGCCCCTAGGTGGTTCTGATAGGTAGCTCCTATACATGACTCCACTTTGTGGGTTCCAGAAACTACCAGTCTATCCCCTGATCCATAAGGCCTAATGAGTAAGATCTCTACTGCTAGTGAAGGCAGATCACTGCACTGTCTCTGGGGTTTCCGTGTATCCCACCCATAACTTGGTAAGTAGTCCTTTTGTAAATAAATTTTCCTCACGTTATCCTAACTTGAGTGCACCTGTCGGGATCCTGACTGATACGATGGATCAATGATGGGAAACATCACATCTTTAGGGGGAGATCTCATCTCAACCCACAGTGGTACCGACAGGGTAAGCTTACCAGAATCCAAGAGTGCAACATTGGAATATGACATGTACAACAAGGGGCTCATTTTACTACAAGAGATGTAGGGAAAATGTCCACAATCTAACCACAAAGCACACCCCCCAAAAGGGAGTGAGCGACCCATGAAGGCAGATTGAATCAAAAGCATAATTCCCATTTATTGACAGAATACAGCAAATCTGCTTTCCTGCTCAGGTGGGAGGCTAGGCTCAGTGACCCAGACAGTTCCCTCCAGCTCTGAGGTTGTGAGTCTACAAATAGCCCCGTGCTCCTCCTACACCCTCCTCACAGCTCTCCAGGGACTCAGGTGGTAGCTGATGGTAAATGTGTTGATGGGGAAAAATAAAAGATTGGAACTTCCCTTAATACCTTGTTTTCCCCCTCATCACCTGACTCATGGTGACTGACCTTGAGGGTGCAGATAGGTGGAGTAGGTATAGAACCCAAAAGCGTTGCCAGCTCAGAAGTTCAGAAAAGTCAGCATGCAGATTGCTCAGGAGGACGTATGTAAAACATAGGGTCCCCATCTAGGCAGCTGCCAGACCTGAGGCTGTGGGCGGCGGAGCAGCCAACATGCTGGAGATCTGCCCAGGAAACTGCAGCACATGGGAAGTCTGGCAAGCACAAGGCAAGGCCACTTCAGGGTGAAAGGGGACAGGCGGTAGTCAGATATTGGCCAAAGGGGCCTGGGCAGCCTTAAAAGAGTCCCCATGGAGTGGGAAAGTGAGAGATGACTGGGTTTCAGGCAGCATGCATTTTCTGGGCTGGTCCCTGGGTTCTTGGTGTCCCGTGAGTTGCAACAGAGGAGAATTTAGGAGGCGGGTAGAGGGAAGTACATGGCAGGAGTCAGAGGCTTTAAGCCCCACTGAACAGAGACAGACTAAGACCACTCTTAACTCATTAATTACTGAACCCCTGCTCCATGGAGTACCATGCTAAGCTGCTAAGGATAGAGTGATGAAGAAGAGCAGCAGGGTCTCCACCCTCCTCACTAGCTCAAGGTCACCTGTCCTGCCTCCATCAGGACTAAGCAGCTGACGTGTGGCTGAGTCAGCAGGCAGGAAGTGTGAGTGGCCTGCATCTTAGGAGCTGGGGCTGGCAGGGTGCCAGATTGGAGAGGCAGGTGCTGAGGCTATGATTCCACACAACAGTGAACGCCTCTCCCTCTATTATCCCCAATCCAGACCAGCTGTCCTGGTGTGTGTGCAGACCCATAAGTTCAGCAAAGCACACAGACTTTAGTGTGACCAACTGTCCCAGTTTGCCCAGGGCTGGTTTGGTTTTAGCATTGTCCCAGGAAACCCCTCTAGTGCAGGACTGAGGTCCTTGGGCAGGTAAGAGTGAGGAGTGGCTGCATGCCAAGTGAGTAATTGCTGGTGCTGTGGCAAAGCCCCCAAGCTTGGTCCTGGCAAGTTTGAACGCTGTTGGGCTGGTGTTTGTGCCTAGCTGCCCTGAATGACCACACAGCTGGGTGTTTGGGAAATAATTAGTGGCATTCCTGACCCAAATACCTCCAATCTGGTTCATTGGTCACTCATATATGAGGAAATGAATTCAGAAAAAAACACAATCATGTATTATTTTGGTGTGAGTGTCTGCTTCCCAGTGTCGCCCTGGTGTTTCGTTCTCTTATCACTCTAGATTGTAGATTTTTTATTATTTTGCTGACTTTCCCACCAGGTTCTTTCATAGAATCCTGAGTCTGGTGACTTAGTGTATCGCACATAATAGGAACTCCAGAAGTGTTTCATGAATAAATGCATAAAGATTCAATCTGTCTGTTGCAGAAACTAGGAGCCAAAAGGGCAGAATGAATGGTGAAACTGATCATTTTGAAAGGCCGTAAGTCAAAGTGAGAGGACCAGAATAGACACTGTAGGAAGTCTAGTTTCAAGCAAGCAAACAGGAAGCATTCAGACAACAACTCACAATCGTCCATGGGGCCTTGTGTTGTTAGATTTCCTGGCGGAGGTTCTGTTTGTTTTGGGGCCTCTCTTCCAGCTGCTCTGGCTGCCAGGCCCAGTGTCCTCTCTCTTTTGCTGGCTGTTCATTCCTCCAACGCACATTTACTCAGGCACTGAGTCAGGCACTGGACTGGGCATTGGCAAGGTGCAGAGGCTAGAAACAGGATGTCCCCGTAGGGGGTGCAGTACACACACACACACACGCACACACACACAGCCAAGATGCAGTAGAAAAAGCAGTTAAGGCCGGGCGCGGTGGCTCACGCCTGTAATCCCAACACTTTGGGAGGCCGAGGAGGGCAGATCACGAGGTCAGGAGATCGAGACCATCCTGGCTAACACGGTGAAACCCTGTCTCTACTAAAAAAATACAAAAGATTATTGGGGCTTGGTGGCAGTCGCCTGTAGTCCCCGCTACTCAGGGGGCTGAGGCAGGAGAATAGGGTGAACCCAGGAGGCGGAACTTGCAGTGAGCTGGGATCGCGCCACTGCACTCTAGCCTGGGCGACAGAGCGAGACTCTGTCTCAAAAAAAAAAAAAAAAATAGAAGTTAAGTGTCAGGAGGTGTGAGTGCCTTCTTTTGAAGGGCATTGTGTGACCTGACAGGTGTAAGCCAAGCTCTTTAAAGGCCAGAAGGATGCCATCCCCTGGTTGATGTGGGCCTGCCCTGCAGCTCCTCCTTGTATCTCCTGCACCTGCTTACTTGCTCATCTCTGCAGGCTCTAGGCTTGTCTCTATATATGGCTGTCAAATGCCACTGGCATTTAAGTGCTCCACTTGGCTCTCAGCCCCTCCCGTGCTGGCTGACACTGACAGCTGACTGTGTTTTACTCATTCGCAACTCCACCCTCTCCTGCTCAATTGACTTTGATGCTGGGCATTTGCCTCCTATGCCTACCAACCCATTAAATTTTTATATGCAATGCTTCCTCTTTGCAGGCAGTGGGTTGGGTGCTGGGACTGTATTGGTAAACAAGTTTCTGTGGAGCTCATTATGGAGGAGGAGGGAGACAATAACCAGTCAGTTATATCCAGTGTGATAAGTGCTATAATGGCCTAAGCTCCTGGGGCCATAGGGTGGAGTAGGGATTGGAGATGGCCAAACTTGAAGTAAGGAGACCAGCAAGGAGGCTGCAGCTCTATTTTTCAGTGGTACATTGTGCCATGATTACAGTTTCATTTCTTTACCCATCTGTCTCCACCATCCATCTCTTCATTCATTAATTGGCTCCTTCAACAAGCTCTTGAAACACCTATTATGTGTCAGACACTCTGCTAGGTCCTGGGAATACCATGATAAAAAAGACTGGTTCCTCTACCACACTGGACATTTGGCTTCCCAAATGTGCTCAGCTCCTCCCTGCCTCAGAGTCTTCACACTCACTGTTCCCTCTACTTGAAAGATCATAGTCCCCATCTACTTGACCAGGTTACCTACTCTAGCCTTTAGATCTCAGCTCAGAAGTCACCTCCTCAAGGAGGATGTCCCTGACCTCTTAACCAGTTCAGAGCCCCATTATGATGTTCTCACAGCAACCTGTAATTTTCTTTCATAGCACCTGTAATTATAATTTATTAGTGAGACTATTTCATTATTGTTGGTCTCCCCAGCACTTGGTCCTCTGTCAAGGACTCATTTATTATAACATTTATACTGTCTAACCCTGGTAATGTATTTAATACATATAAATTAAATGGATGGATAGATGATGGTTGGATGGATGGGATGGGTGGATGAATAAATGGATGGATGGATTCATAGATTGATGGATAGATGATTGGAAGGTTGGATGGATGGGATGGATGACTGGATGTTTAGATGGATGAATGGCTGGATGGTTGAATGGATGGATGGTTGGATGGATGGATGGATGGATGGATGGATGGATGGATGGATGGATTAATGGATGAACTGGAGCTGAGGCTGAGTAAAGGCAAGGACAAATTCAGAGACTGATCCAGTAGTTAGGGCAGAAAAGAGATGAGAATTGGTGAATGGGCCAAGACAGTAAAAGCAGAAAAGCTGAGGAGGGAATTGACAGCAGGAATCTGCAGAATTTGGTCTCTGGTTGAATGTCAGGAGTGAAGCAGAGGAAGGAGTGCAAGGTGACAGCCAAGCTTCTGACTGAGGGCTAGGGAGGCTGGAAACAAAGGAGAGCAAATTTAGAGGTGTAGGATAAAGAGGATGACCCCTACATTTAAGAATCTGCTGAGGCAATGAAGTGGAAATTTAAAATGATTTGGGGCCACTATGGTAGTTAAGATACGACTACTATCTGCCCTAAGAAATAAATTCTACAATTTCAGTGACTTAACATAATAGATGTTTTGGGTTTATTTTATTTTATTTTATTTTTGCTTTGCTCCACATGACAGTCCAATGCAGGTATTTCAGATCAGCATGGCAACAAGGTGACATGGTGGTTTAGGGGACCAGACTCCTTCCCTCTTGTGGCTGCACCATACCATCTTATCCCAAAAGGGCCATCTAGCATTTAAACCCTCTTCCAAACTTTATAAGGCAGAGCCTACCTCCTACCATAAAGTGAAAAATGCCCAACTGGTACTTTCTCAGACTTCCTTGCGTCCAAGGCATGGGCACATGGCCTAGCCAGTGTCATTCAGACAGTTCTCCCTCAGACTTTGATTTGGAAGCTAATGGCATTCCGAATCCGTTCAGGTGAGGGAGGCAGCAGGAGAGTTTATCCTACCAGTGTTCTGAGGCTGGCATGGCAGCTATTCCAGCTGCAGCATCTAGTATTCAATGTCGGTGATATTAGTGGCCCAGGATTCTATGACTTTGTCCACTGATGACAGTTCTATGGCATGATCTTTGACATTGTTTTTTGCTGTGTTGCCTGGTGCCCTTTCAGAGATTCTGTGAACTATTTAATATCTTTAATATTTTTTTCTGTGTAAATTCACGAAGGTTGTTTTCTGTTGCTTGCAACTAGACACTTGCTCTCATATAGGCCAAGTATAAATGTACAGACAGCATTTAGATATGCAGTTGTAGAGCTTAGGAGATCTGGGGCAGAGATATTCATGGAGGTGGTTAAAGCCATGGGAGTAGATACAATTGCTGTGCAGCTGGGCACGGTAGCTCATGCCTGTAATCCCAAGGCTGAGGCAGGTGGATCACCCGAGGTCAGGAGTTTGAGACCACCCTGGCCAACATGGCGAAACCCCATCTCTGGTAAAAATACAAAAATTAGCGGGGCATGGTGGTGGGCGCCTGTAATCCTAGGGAGGCTGAGGCACGAGAATTGCTTGAACCCGGGAGGCGAAGATTGCAGTGAGCAGAGATTGCGCCACTGCACTCCAGCCTGAGCAACAGTGGGACTTTGTCTCCAAAACAACAACAACAACAACAAAAGGATTGCTCTGCAAGTTGGCATCATGACAATGGAAGAGGACCTGGCCTGGATACTTGAGAAATGGCAGATGAATGAGAACTCACAAAGGAGATGGAGAAGGAGCTAAATGTTCAGCTCTATTCCTAATCCACCAAGGCTCAGCTTGGAGTTTGCTGTTTGGGAAACAGCAAACTCCTCATCCAGCAAAGTAAGTCATTTGTTTCTTTAGGCTACATTCTCTTTTAGCTGATATTCTGCTTCTTTAATGCTGCTGTTTCTTCTTTGTCTTCTTAAGGCTGCTCCAGATGACTTCTGTCATTATGATGCTAATTACAACACCTGCTTATCTAGCGTGGTAATGTCAAATATGTGACACGGTCTTTACCAGTGCCCTTCCAATGCCAACAAACCCTGGTAATCACAGCAGGCATTTTTACCCAACAATAGTACTTTTTCCCAATGAACATGGTTGTACCCCTCAGAATCCTTCTCAACACAGTTCTCCAGACAGCTGTAATAAATTCATGAGAGTAAGTTCATGAGATAGAGCCTGATTACTAGCTCAGGACAATAGTTTTTCAGTTTACATAACATTTTTAGATACATTATCTCTTTTGCTTTTCTCAACAGCTTTATTAAGTAGTTGCTACTTCATAAAGGCCTGTTTTAGAGATGAGAAAATGTATACTTCATGAAGATAAATGACTTGACCAAAAATAAAAATATAAATTATGGGAGAGTCAGAATCTGAACTTAGCGCTCTTGCTTGTAAATTCTAAGCCTTTATCTAAACCAACAAGGTATTTCCCACCTGTGTTTCTTCTCGGTTATGAGAACTATTTAATAAGCCTCAGGGAACAGAGAAAGTCAGGAACAGTTGCTAAGCCTCCTGCACTGGTCTAGCAGACAGTACTGGTTGCTGTAGCTGGGAAATGTTATGTTCTAGATAAAAATACTGCAAAATCCCAATCTCTCCTTGAAGTTTGGATAATTTTTAAAAATGTATTATTATTTTTTATTTTTTTGAGACCGAGTCTTGCTCTGCCACCCAGGCTGGAGTGCAGTGGCGTGATCTCGGCTCACTGTAACCTCTGCCTCCCAGGTTCAAGCCACTGCACCACCACGCTTGGCTAATTTTTCTATTTTTAGTAAAGATAGGGTTTCACCATGTTGATCAGGCTGGTCTCGAACTCCTTACCTCAGGTGATCTGTCCACCTCGACCTCCCAAAGTGCTGAGATTACAGGCATGAGCCACCATGCATGGCCTTTTTTGTGGGAGAGGGTATAGTGTCTCGCTCTATCGCCCAGGCTGGAGTGCAGTGGCACGATCTCGTCTCACTGTAACCTCTGCCTCCCAGGTTCAAGCAGTTCTCCTGCCTAGCCTCCCAAGTAGTTGGGATCACAGGCACCTGCCACCACATTCGGCTAATTTTTGTATTTTCAGTAGAGATGGGGTTTCACCATGTTGGCCAGGCTGGTCTTGAACTCCTGACCTCAAGAGATCTGCCCACCTCGGCCTCCCAAAGTGCTGGGATTACAGGTGTGAGCCACCGTGCCAGGCCGAAGTTTGGACAAATGTTTGGCTCTATGTTTTTAGAAGCCATGGTGTATGCCAACAGGAGCTAGGAGCACAGTAGCCTTTAGACATCTAGGCAGGTGGGCCTTGAATATCTAGAAAGTTGGACCGTGAGCAGCCGAGCCATAGCCACTGAGATTTAGGGACAGAATTTTGTTGAATAATTCACAATTTCTTTAAAAAACACCAGGCCCGGGGAAAGGACCAAACCATGTGTGGTATACTGACATCCATTCTAATTGAGAGGCTAGGACTACAAATGGCATTTTCCATACCCCCTTGTAACTACCGTACAAAATGGGAATTACTTTCAACCAACCAAATGTACTTGAATGTGGTGTTGAATTTTGTAGGGAGAGCCATGTGGCAGCAATGGCGGTAGAGGCTGTGTGGAACTGGAGGCTGCCAGTGGTTTCCTGGTTTGGGAGGTAGCTTCCTGGGGGTGGCTGGGGTGGCAGCTTCCTGCTTCTGAAGCTTCTTGATCACGCAGAAACAGAAGGTCCCTTGGCTGCACAGTTCTGTGTTGTGGTTTTGGGAGTCCTTCCGGAAGGTTCATTCTAGTGTCTATTTCTTTAGGGCCTCCAATGATTCTGTGATCTGTCTTTAACACGTAATAAATACCTTTCTGTTTAAACTAGCTGGGGCAGATTCTGTGGTCTGCAACTGAGAACACTGACCCACACCCCATGACCAAGAGAAATATATCTGCTTGTGCTTAGATTCTTCCTGGTAACTCACAGGCCTTCAGAGAAGCACATTCTGAGCATGAAGCTGACTTGCTCCCCTCCGCCAGGATTAGGATTGTGCCACTGCTCTGGTTCCAGTAAAGTGGCTGTGTTCTTTCTGAAATAGAAGCCCAGCCCTGCTGGGAGATATACCAGCTTCCAGCTGGGAAGGTAGTTACTCTTCCTAATATCCCTGTTAGAAAGGAAACAAGAGGGATGAAGTGTTCATGCTGTTACTAGAAAGAAAGTAGAGAACCATACTTGAATACCTCTTTCAATAATTCTTTCAATAACCCTTGCCCAAGGCCTTCTTTCTCTGAGTCGGCAGTCCCATGGTTAGGAGGGATGTGTGTGTGTGTGTGTGTGTATGAAAGACCAATCCCTGGGGGGCATTTGTATGAATTAAGTCCTGGGTCTTACCCCTTATATAGTAACTATGTCTTTTATTTCTGTATTCTGATGCTTTGACATCTTGGATCCTCCTTGACTCTAGGTGGACGGCCCTCCTAGGGTTTTTCAAATACAAACCAACGAATCCAGAGTCCCCCCTCCCAACCATCTCCTTTACTGGGCTCTCACACTCCCTGTCCTAGTAACTCCAGGGCCAGGTACCAAATAGCTAGAGATAGCCCCTATACCCCAGAACCCCTTGTAATTATTCAAAGCAGCCAATTCCAACCCTGTTTACCCTGTTTCCCTGATTCCTTACTATGGAAACCACAACAAAGGCTCTTCTCCACATTTTTCTCTCTTTCCCTCTGCCTTCAGCCTAGCCCTGGTGCTTTCCTGTGTGTTCCCCATGGTGTGGCATGCTCCCCTTCCCCCCCCCCCCTTTTTTTTTTGAGATGGAGTCTCGCTCTGTCACCCAGGCTGGAGTGCAGTGGCATGATCTTGGCTCACTGCAACCTCCCCCTCCCGGGTTCAAGAAATTCTTCTGCCTCAGACTCCCGAGTATCTGGGACCATAGGCGCGTGCCACCATGTCTGGCTAATTTTTTGTATTTTTAGTAGAGACGGGGTATCACCGTGTTAGCCAGGATGGTCTCGATCTCCTGACCTCATGATCTGCCTGCCTTGGCCTCCCAAAGTGCTAGGATTACAGGCATGAGCCACTGCGCCCAGCCGGCATGCCCCCTTCTTATGGGATCTGGGAGTATAACAAAATATCTTTCCAATGGCGGTTGTCTGTTGGGTTTGCCATACCTAAACAATAATAAAACCTACATTGTAAAGTGCACCTTTGTTCATTCAGTCCATCCATTTAAAGCACCGGTCCCCAACAATTTTGGCACCAGGGTCTTGTTTTGTGGAAGACAATTTTTCCAGGGATGGAGTGTGTGTGTGCAGGGGATGGTTTGGGGATGATTCCAGTGCATTACGTTTATTGTGCACTTTATTTCTGTTATTATTACATTGTAATATATAATGAAATAATTATACAACTCGCCATAACGTAGATTCAGTGAGACCCCTGAGCTTGTTTTCCAGCAACTAGACAGTCCTATCTGGGAGTGATAGGAGACAGTGACAGATCATCAGGCATTAGATTCTCATAAGCAAAATCTAGATCCATCGCATGTGCAGTTCACAATAGGGTTTGTGCTCCTATGAGAATCTAATGCCGCCACTGATCTGACAGGAGGCAGAGCTCAGGTGGTAATATGAGTGATGGAAAGCAGCTGTAAATACAGATGAAGCCTTGTTCGCTTGCCTGCCACTCACCTCCTGTTGTGTGGCCTGGTTCCTGATAAACCATGGAGCAGTACCAGTCCATGGCCTGGAGACTGGGAACCCCTGATTTAAAGAATATCTATTTAGGCCTCTTAAATGCCAGGCACAATTCTAGGAATCTAGAATTCTGTGATCAGCAAATCAGACACTGGAGCTGCCTTTAAGAAGTATAAGTAGGCAGGCTGAGTGTGGTGGCTCACGCCTGTAATCCTAGCACTTTGGGAGGCTGAGGTGAGTGGATCACCTGAGCTCAGGAGTTTGAGACCAGTCTGGCCAACATGGTGAAACCTCGTCTCTACTAAAAATACAAAAATTAGCCGGTTGTGGTAGCAGGAGCCTGTAATCCCAGCCACTCAGGAAGCTGAGGCAGGAGAATTGCTTGAACCCGCGAAGCAGAGGTTGCGGTGAGCCCAGATTGCGCCACTGCACTACAGCCTGGGCAAAAGAGCAAGACTCCATCATACACACACACAGGAAGTATAAGTAGGGCAGGTTGGGTGCGTTGGCTCACCCTTATAATCCCAGCACTTTGGGAGGTCGAAGCGGGTGGATCACTTGAGGTCAGGAGTTCAAGACCAGCGTGGCTAACATGGTGAAATTCTGCCTCTACTAAAAATACAAAAATTAGCCAGGTGTGGCGGCATGTGACTGTAGTCCCAGCTACTTGGGAGGCGGAGGCAGGAGAATGGCTTGAACCTGGGAGGCGGAGGTTGCAGTGAGCTGAGATCACACCATCGGGCACTCCAGCCTGGGTGACAGAGCAAGACTCCATCTCAAAAAAAAAAGAAGTATAAGTAGGCAGACAGACATGAAACAAATAATTTTAAAAGCCCCATATAATTTTAAAATACGACAAATTATATGAAGAAAAACACTACAGGTTACTATGTGAATATAAGAAAGCAGGATGTGGGCCGGGCACAGTGGCTCATGCCTGTAATCCCAGCACTTTGGGAGGCCGAGGCAGGTGGATCACCTGAGGTCAGGAGTTCAAGACCAGTCTGGCCAACATGGTGAAACTCCGTCTCTACTAAAAATACAAAAAAATTAGCCAGATGTGGTGGTGTGCGCCTGTAATCCCAGCTAATTGGGAGGCTGAGGCAGGGAATTGCTTAAACCAGGGAGGTGGAGGTCGCAGTGAGCCGAGATCGCACCACTGCACTCCAGCCTGGCGACGGAGCAAGACTCTGTCTCAAAAAAAAGAAAAAAAAAAAAGAAGAAGAAGAAGAAGAAGAAAACAGGATGTGGCTACTAAACCAAAGTCTGAAGCATGAGCTAAGTGAGAATAACATGTGCAAAGGCCCTGAGGCAGGAAAGAGGTTGTGTTAGAGGAGAGAAGAGGGTTAGGATAGCTAAGGGATCAAGAGTAAGAAGTGAATATCAGATGGCTCCAGAGAGGGTGGCAGGACTAGATCATGTAAAGCTTTGAAGGTCATCTTATGGATTTTGAATTCTTCCTTAAAGTAATGAGAAAGCCTAGAAGGGACAAAATGGGAGCAGGAAGAACAACAGGAAGACAAGTGAGAAAGTGCAAAAGAGCTGTGGACTGGGATTGGGGCACGAGGGATCAAGGAAAGTGGATGAATTTGAAATTTATTTGAAATTGGAATTGACAAGACTTGGTGATGGTTGAGTGCTGGGGAGGGAGGAGTGGAGGCTGCATTGCATCACTGTTTAAACCTGGGCTTGCAGCAGCCTCTGCAAGGCATGTGGGGAGTAGGATTCTTGGTCCATATGGCCCAAGTTTCTTGTGTCACCAGCTGTACACTTAGCAGAGAAGCAAGTCTTGGAGAAGCTCCAGGCCCAGCTCCTGAGCCCTGACTGTCTCGTCCTAAGGGTCTCAGTGATGCTGGCAGAAGTGGGAAAACATCTGTTGATTGGCTTCCCTGCCTGCCGCTAGACCCCTGACGTGAAAAGACTTGGACCAAGGACCTGTACCCCGAGCTTACCTCTGCTGCCACCCCAGCAGAATGGAGGGTTCCAGAGGGGAAAAACAGCTGTGGGGTATAGGATATAAATGTTGGGCCATGATTTTTCTCCTTTTTCCTCCCTCCTATCTTTAATGCTCCTTAGAAGAAATCATTTGCTCTTTTTAGGGGGTGGGGATAGAACAACTTTTCCAGGACTAAATAAGGTATCTTTCCTCCAGGGTGTATAAATTAGGTATTCTCTAAAAGTAACAGATGTGACCAAAACAAGGACTTTGAATGCTATTTATTGCAAAGAATATCCTGGTTTAAACATACCTCTCTGGGAGACAAGGATATCACAGCATGAAGATCCACTCTCCACTTCGCTGTACTCTGGTGTCCCTGGATGGGTGTCATCAATGGCACCTTTGCCCTTCATCTTCTGGTTGGGCTTGGTCAGTGGACAATATTGGCAGGAGATGGGAAGGTGGGAGGTTTCCTCCCTACCATATTGTTGTGAGTTGGCTGCATCCTTTTAGGGGTCATAGCTTCTATCAGTTGTTCCTCGTGATAATCTTCGTGTGTTCTGATAACTAGTCCTTCACCCTTGCCTCTTTAGCCTTAGCGGGGGTTATAGCTCCAGGCTGTTACTAGCCCTGGCATACTGCACTATTTATGCCTTGTATGTCTTCTTAAACCATGCTTATACCTTTTGTATATATAGTTGCTTTTTTACACTCTTCTCAAATTGCCCTGTTAAAATACACCATCTAGGGCTGGGTTCAGTGGTTCACACCTGTAATCCCAGCATTTTGGGAGGCCAATGCCGGCAGATTGTTTGAGCCCAGGAGGCTGAGACCAACCTGGGAAACATAGCGAGACTCCATCTCTACAAAAAAATTAGAAAAATTAGCTGGGCATGGTGTCATGTGCCTGTAGTTCCAGCTACTCATGAGGCTGAGGTAAGAGGATTGCTTGAGCTCAGGAGTTCCAGGCTGCAGTGAGCTGTGTTTGTGCCACTGCACTCCCGCCTGGGTGACAGAATGAGACCATGTCTCAGAAATAAATAAAAATAAAATGAAGTATACCATCTGTTTCCACCAAGACCTTGACTGATAAGTTACAACCTTTCCAGAGTTCAATTTCCCCATTTATAAATTCTTTCTAACTTTAACATTTCAATCATCATACACTTTCTAAATAAATACAATTTTTTTTTTTTTTTTTTTTTTTTAGAGAGGCACTTGTGTTTTTGAAAAACTGACTCCTGACTTCTGGTTTCCAGTCTGACATGTATGGAACTTGGAAGTCAGCACTCTGTCTTAACAAGTAAGAAGCTGAACAAACTGAAAAAAAAAAAAAACTCTTCTCTTGTTTTGTTAGAAAAGTGAGGTCACATAGCAAACTGCTGCCCCAAAAATTAGAGAGATAGGCAAATGCAGAGAATCACAACTCACTGTAATAGAAACTTCCACAGGAAACTGTACCAGGATAGGAAAATCTGAATTGTAATTCAAGAATTGCTGGAGATTGGCCGGGCGCGGTGGCTCAAGCCGGTAATCCCAGCACTTTGGGAGGCCGAGACGGGCGGATCACGAGGTCAGGAGATCGAGACCATCCTGGCAAACACGGTGAAACCCCATCTCTACTAAAAAATACAAAAAACTAGCCGGGCGAGGTGGCGGGCGCCTGTAGTCCCAGCTACGCTACTCGGGAGGCTGAGGCAGGAGAATGGCGTAAACCCGGGAGGCGGCGGAGCTTGCAGCGAGCTGAGATCCGGCCACTGCACTCCAGCCTGGACGACAGAGCGAGACTCCGTCTCAAAAAAAAAAAAAAAAAAAAAAGAATTGCTGGAGACTCAGAGTGGCAAGTCTGACAGTTAACAACTCCAGGAAGACTCAGTCAGGGAGGGCCCTACACTTTTGAGTTTTACCTCCAGGAGTTCTAACAGGTTCTCAAAATGAATATCAAGAGAAAAATCCCCTTGTGCTTCTAGCAGGGAGAGGGGAAAACAAACCATTTTGAAATATATAAGAATATTCTTTTCTTTCTCTCTCTCTCTCTCTGTTTTATTTTTAATGAAACAAAGTCTCTGTCACCCAGGCTGGAGTGCAGCAGCGTAATCCTGGCTTACCGCAGTCTCCACCTCCCAGGCTCAAGGGATCCTTCTGCTTAGCCTCCCAAGTAGCTGGGACTATGGGTGTGCACCACCACACTCAGCTAATGTTTTTTGTAGAGATGGGGTCTTGCCATATTGGCCAGGCTGGTCTCAAACTCCTGGCCTGAAACAATCCTCCTGCCTCAGCCTCTCAAAGTGCTGGGATTGGAAACTTGAGCCACCATGCCTGGCTGCCTTCTGTTATCCTTATAAAGGCCTGAGTTCAGAGAAACGACATTCACCATTGTCTAAACTAATGGGGTTTTATCAGAGCCTAGTCAATCAGGGAGAATAAAAATGCCCCACTCCAGCCCTCTTTAGCCTTCTATCTGATGGAAGAAAAATACCCAACCTCAACCCACTATAGCCACGCTGTCTCACCTAGGTAGGGGGAAAAACACCTGAGAAGTACTTGTGAAGTTCACAATCCAGAGCCACAGGCTCACTAAAAGACTGAGATCCAGTCATAGGACTATATAATGCTTCCCTTCCCCTAGTGCCACACCTTGCCACCACATCACTAAAGGCTTATTTACCTCAGTTTCTTTTACAAGGCATACTAAAAGGCAAAAACACGGTTTGCAAAGACAGAGCAAGCAACAGAACCAGACTCAGATATGCTAGGGACATTGGAATTATCAGACCAGGAATTTATTTTTATTTTATTTTATTTTTAAAAATTAAAAAAATTTTTTTTTGAGACGGAGTCTTGCTCTGTCACCCAGGCCGGAGTGCAGTGGCCGGATCTCAGCTCACTGCAAGCTCTGCCTCCCGGGTTTACGCCATTCTCCCGCCTCAGCCTCATGAGTAGCTGGGACTACAGGCGCCCGCCACCTCGCCCAGCTAGTTTTTTGTATTTTTTAGTAGAGACAGGGTTTCACTGTGTTCGCCAGGATGGTCTCGATCTCCTGACCTCGTGATCTGCCCATCTTGGCCTCCCAAAGTGCTGGGATTACAGGCTTGAGCCACCGCGCCTGGCCTTATTTTATTTTATTTTATTTTATTTTATTTTATTTTATTTATTTTTTTTTTGAGACGGAGTCTCGCTCTGTCGCCCGAGCTGGAGTGCAGTGGCCAGATCTCAGCTCACTGCAAGCTCCGCCTCCCGGGTTTACGCCATTCTCCTGCCTCGGCCTCCCGAGTAGCTGGGACTACAGGCGCCAGCCACCTCGCCCGGCTAGCTTTTTGTATTTTTTAGTAGAGACGGGGTTTCACCGTGTTAGCCAGGATGGTCTCGAACTCCTGACCTCGTGATCCGCCCGTCTCGGCCTCCCAAAGTGCAGGGATTACAGGCTTGAGCCACCGCGCCCGGCCTTATTTTATTTTTTGAGATGGAGTCTCGCACTGTCACCTGGACTGGTGTGCAGTGGCACGATCTTGGCGCACTACTACCTCTGCCTCCTGGGTTCAAGTGATTCTCCTGCCTCAGCCTCCCTAGTAGCTGGGACTACAGGCATGCACCACCATGCCTGGCTAATTTTTGTATTTTTAGTAGAGACGGAGTTTTACTATGTTGGCCAGGCTGGTCTCGAACTCCTGACCTCGTGATCCGCCCACCTCAGCCTCCCAAAGTGCTGGGATTACAGGTGTGAGCCACCACTCCCAGCCCAGACCAGGAATTTAAAAGAACTATGATGAATATGCTAAGGGCTCTAATGGATAAAGTAGAAAGCATGCAAGAACTGATGGGCAATGTAGAGAGATAGAAATTCTAAGAATAAAAAGTAAATGCTAGAGATTAAAAACATTGTAACAGAAATAAAGAATGTCTTTGATGGACTCATTAGTAATGTGCATAAGGCTGAGGAAAGATTCTCTCAGCTTAAAGATATGTCAATAGAAACTTCTGAAATGAAAAAGCAAAGAAAAAATAGTCTGAAAAAACGAAAAAGAAACTCAGGATGCTGAGTTGGGAGGATCGCTCAAGCCCAAGAGGCGGAGGTTGCAGTAAGCCGAGATTGGGCCACTGCGCTCCAGCTTGGGCAACAGAGCAAGATCCTGACTCTTAAAAAAAAAAAAAAAAAGGCTGGACGTGGTGGCTCATGCCTGTAATCTCAGCACTTTGGGAGGCCGAGGCAGGCAGATCACTTGAGGTCAGGAGTTTGAGACCAGCCTGGCCAACATGGCAAAACCCTGCCTCTACTAAAAATATAAACATTAGCCAGGTGTGGTGGTGCATGCCTGTAATCCCAGCTACTTGGGAGGCTGAGGCAGGAGAATCACTTGAATCCAGGAGGTAGAAGTTGCAGTGAGCTGAGATCATGTCACTGCGCTCTAACCTGGGCGACTTCCATCTCAAAACAAAACAAAAAAAACCTTCAAAATTAAAAGTCAGTTATTTGAAAAGATCAATAAAATAAATAAGCCTCTAGCCAGCCTAAGAAAAAAAAAGAGTTGACAAATAATTAATATCAGAAGTGAAAGAGATATCTTTTCCATATCCCATGAACATTAAGAGGCTAAGAAAGGAATATTATGAACAACTATGCCCAGGCATTTGACAACCTAGATGAAGTGGGCAAATTCCCTGAAAGATACAATCTGCCAAAGCATATGAAGAGAAACAGACAATCTGAATAGGCCAATATCTATTAAAGAAGTTGAGGCCGGGCGCGGTGGCTCAAGCCTGTAATCCCAGCACTTTGGGAGGCCGAGACGGGCGGATCACGAGGTCAGCAGATTGAGACCATCCTGGCTAACACAGTGAAACCCCGTCTCCACTAAAAAAAATACAAAAAACCAGCCGGGTGAGGTGGCGGGTGCCTGTAGTCCCAGCTACTCGGGAGGCTGAGGCAGGAGAATGGCGTAAACCCGGGAGGCGGAGCTTGCAGTGAGCTGAGATCCGGCCACTGCACTCCAGCCTGGGCTACAGAGCGAGACTCCATCTCAAAAAAAAAAAAAAAAAAAGAAGTTGAATCAGCAGGGCACGGTGGCTCACGCCTGTAATCCCAACACTTTGGGAGGCCAAGGTGAGCAGATCACAAGGTCAGGAATTCCAGAACAGCCTGACCAACATAGTGAATCCCATCTCTACTAAAAATACAAAAATTAGCCGGGCATGGTGGCACACGCCTTTAATCCTAGCTACTCAGGAGGCTGAGGCAGGAGAACTGCTTGAACCCAGAAGGTGGAGCTTGCAGTGAGCCGAGATCATGCCACTACACTCCAGCCTGGGTGATAAAGCAAGACTCTGTCTCAAAAAAAAAAAAATTGAATCAATAATTAATAACTTTCTGTAACAGAAACCATCAGACCCAGATGAGTTCACTGGTGAATTCTACCAAATATTTAAGGAAGAAATTATTCTGACTCTCCAATCTCTTTCAGAAGATAGAAGCAGAGGGAATACTTCCTAGGTCATTCTGTGAGGTCAATATTACCTTAATATCAAAACAAGACAAAGAAAAGAAAGCTACAGACCAATATTTCTCATGAACATTAATGCAAAAATACTCAACACCATATTAACAAATCAGATACAACAATGTGTAAAAAGAATTATATACCATAACCAGGGCCAGGCTTGGTGGTTCATGCTTGTAATCCCAGCACTTCAGGAGGCCAAGGAGGGCAGCTCTCCTTAGGTCAGGAATTTGAGACCAGCCTGGTCAACATGGAGAAACCCCATCTCTACTAAAAATACAAACATTAGCTGGGCGTGGTGGTGCACACCTGTAGTCCCAGCTACTTGGAAGGCTGAGCCAGGAGAATTGCTTGGACCTGAGAGGCAGAGGTTGCAATGACCTGAAATCGCGCCATTGTACTCCAGCCTGGGTGACAAGAGGGAAGCTTCATCTCAAAAAACAAAACAAAACAAAACAAAACAAAATAAAACAGGCCGGGTGTGGTGGCTCACACCTGTAATCCCAGCACTTTGGGAGGCTGAGGTGGGCAGATCACGAGGTCAGGAGTTCAAGACCAGCCTGGCCAACATAGTGAAACCCCGTCTTTACTAAAAATACAAAAATAGTCAGGCATGGTGGCACGCACCTGTAGTCCCAGCTACTCCGGAGGCTGAGGCAGGAGAATCACCGGAACCTGGGAGGTGGAGGCTGCAGTAAGCCGGGATCATGCCACTGCACTGCAGCCTGGGTGACAGAGCGAGACTTCGTCTCAAAAACAAAACAAAAGAATTACATACCATGACCAAATGGAATTACCCAAAGTATGCAGGCCTGGTTCAACATTCAAAAAAATCAATCGCTAAAATCCATCACATCAACAGAGAAAGAACAAAAATTACAAGATTATATCAATAGATAAAAAAAAAAAAATTGACTAAGTCCGATACCCATTTATGATGAAAACTCTCACCAAACTAGGAATAGAGGAGAACTTTCTCGATTTGATAAAGGACATTAACAAAACCCTATAGCTAACACCTATTAATGGTGAGAAACAAGAAGCTTTCTCTCTAAGCTCAGAAACAAGGTAAGGATATCCCTTTTCACTTCTCTTTTTCAGTGTCATACTGGAAGATCTAATAATGTAATAAGACCAGAAAAGAAAAGATGTATGGGTTAAGTAGGAATATTAAACTGTCTTTGTTCTCAGATGATATGATTGTCTATGTAGAAAATCTAAAAGAGCCGGGGTGGTGGCTCACACCTGTAATCCTAGCACTTTGGGAGGCCAAGGCAGGTGGATCACTTGAGGCCAGGAGTTCGAGACCAGCCTGGCCAACATGGAGAAACCCCATCTTTTCTAAAAATACAAAAAGTAGCCAGGCATGAGGGTGCGTGCCTGTAATCCCAGCTACTCAGGAGGTTGAGGCTCAAGAATCACTTGAACCCAGGAGGCAGAGGTTGCAGTGAGCCAATGTTGCACCACTGTACTCCAGCCTGGGTGACAGGGCAAGACTCTGTCTGAATTTAAAACAAAACAAACAAACAAACAAAAACCAAAAAAAAAAAAAAGAAAAGAAAAGAAAATCTGAAAGAATAGACAAAACTTCCCTGGAGCTAATGAGTGCTTATAGCAGCTTTATAGGATATAAGGTTAATACAAAAAAGTCAATCACTTTCCTATACACCAGCAATGAACTAGTAGAATTTGAAATTAAAAACACAATATCATTTACATTAGCACCTCAAAAAATGAAATAAAGTGTAAATCTAACAAAATATGCACAAGATTTATGTGAGAAAAACTATAAAACTGCTGAAAGAAATCAAATAACTAAATAAATGGAGATATATTCCATAGTCATTCATAGGAAGATACGATATTGTCAAGATACTGGTTCTTGCCAACTTGATCTATAATTGCAATGCAATCCCAATGGTATGATTTGGATGTTTGTCCCTTTTAAATCTCATGCTAAAATACGATTCCCAGTGTCGCAGGTGGGGCCTGGGAGGGACGTAATATCACTTTCCCCTTGGTGAGAAGTGAATTCTTGCTGAGTTACTTCACTCAAGATCTGGTTGTTTAAAAATCTAGGACCTCCCCCACTGGCTCACTTGCTCTCACTCTAGTCATGTTACATGCCTGCTCCCACTTTGCCTTATGCCACGATTGTAAGCTTCCTGAAGTCCTCACCAGAAGCCAAGCAGATGTTGGTGCCATGCTTCTATATAAGCCTGCGGAACTGTGAACCAATTAAACCTCTTTTCCTCAAAAATTACTCAGTCTCAGGTATTCCTTTACAGCAAAGCAAGAATGGCCAAATACACCCAATCCATATCCCAGCAAGTTATTTTCTGCATATTGCCAAACTGATTCTAAAATTTATATGGAGAGGCAAGAGACTTAGGATAGCCAACACAATATTGAAGGAGGAAAACACAGTTGGAAGACTGACATTACCCAACTTCAAAACTATTAAAGCTACAATAATCAAGACAGTATGGTAGTGGTGAAAGAATAGACAAATATATCAATGGAACAAAACAGAGCCCAGAAATAGAGCCAAATAAATATAGTCAACTGACCTGTGACAAAGGGACAAAGCAATACAATGATGCAAAGCTATTCTTTTCAACAAATTGCGGTGAAAAACTGGCCAAACACTTGAAAAAACATCTAGGCAAAGATCTTACATGTTTCACAAAAATTAACTCAAAATGGATTATAGGCCCAAAGGTAAAATGCAAAATCACAGAACTCCTAGAAGATAACAAGAGAAATCTATGTGACATTGGATATTGGGTATGGCGAAGACGTTTTTAGATAAAACACCAAAGGCCCAACCCGTGAAATAAATTGATAAGCTGGATTCATTAAAATTTTTAAAGTTCTCTTCTGCGAAAGACGCTGTTAAGAGAATGAGAAGACAAGCCAAAGATGCAAGAAAATATTTGCAAAAGACATAATTGATAAACTGTTGTTATCCAAAATATACAAAGAACTCTTAAGGCTGGGCGCGGTGGCTCACACCAGTAATCCCGGTGTGTACTGAATTGGTGGGTTCTTGGTCTCGCTGACTTCAAGAATGAAGCCGCAGACCCTCACGGTGAGTGTTAACAGTTCTCAAAGATGATGTGTCCGGAGTCTGTTCCTTCAGATGTTCAGATGTGTCCCGCATTTCTTCCTTCTGGTGGGTTCGTGGTCTCACTGACTTCAGGCGTGAAGCCGCAGACCTTCATAGTGAGTGTTACAGCTCTTAAAGGCAGCAAGTCTGCAGGTGTTCCTTCTTCCCGGTGGGGTTGTGGCCGCGCTGGCTTCAAGAGTGCTCTCGCTGGCTTCAGGAATGAAGCTGCAGACCTTCCCTGTGAGTGTTACAGCTCATAAAATCCACGTGGACCCAAGAGTGAGCTGCAACAAGACTCACTGCAAAGAGAGAAAGAACAAGGCTTCCACAGTATGGAACCACACCGCAGCAGGTTGCCACTGTTGGGCAGAGCAGCCTGCTTTTATTTGCTTATCTAACCCCACTCACATCCTGCTGATTGGTCCATTTTACAGAGAGTTGATTGGTTCCTTTTACAGAGAGCTAATCCGTTCGTTTTGACAGGGTGCTGATTGGTGCATTTAAAAACCTTTAGCTAGACACAGAGTGCTGATTGGTGCGTTTACAATCCTTTAGCTAGACACAGTGCTAGACAGAAAAGTTCTCCAAGTTCCCACTAGATTAGGTAGACACAGACCGCTGATTGGTGCGTTTACAAACCTTTAACTAGACATAAAAGTTCTCCAAGTCCCCTCCCGACGCAGGAGCCCAGCTGGCTTCAACTAGTGGATCCCGCGCCGGGGTGGGCAGAGCTGCCGGCCAGTCCCACACCAGGCTTGTGCGCTCCTCAGCACTTGGATGGTCGATGGGACCGTGGAGCAGGGGGCGGGGCCCTTCAGGGAGGCTCCATCTGGGTGGGAGCCCACTGAGGCGGGGACTTGGGCATGGGGAGCTGCAGGTCCTGAGCCCTGCCCGACAGGGAGGCAGCTGAGGCCGGCGAGAATTTGAGCACGGTGCGGGTGGGCCAGCAGTGCTGGGGGACCCTGCGCAATCTCTGTAGCTGGTGGCCCGGGTGCTAAGCCCCTCACTGCCTGGGCCTGCTCACCGGCCTGCCGCTTTGAATCCGGGGCCAGCCGAGCCCGCGCCCACGCTGAACTCGCGCAGCCCGGTTCCCGCTGGCGCCTCTCCCTCCACACCTCCCCACCAGCAGAGGGAGCCGGCTCCGGCCTCGGCCAGCCCACAGAAGGGCTCCCACAGTGCAGTGGTGGGCTGAAGGGCTCCTCAAGCATGGCCAGAGCGGAGGCCGAGGAGGCGCCGAGAGCCATGGAGGGCCGCCAACACGTTGTCATCTCTCACCAGCACTTTGGGAGGCTGAGGTGGGCGGATCACGAGGTCAGGAGATGGAGACCATTTTGGCTAACATGGTGAAACCCCTTCTCTACTAAAAATACGAAAAAATTAGCTGGGTGTGGTGGTGGGCGCCTGTAATGCCAGCTACTTGGGAGGCTGAGACTGGAGAATCTCTTGAACCCAGGAGGTGGAGGTTGCTGTGAGCGGAGACCGTGGCATTACACTCCTGCCTGGCGACAGAGTGAGACTCCATCTGAAAACAAAACAAAATAAAAACAAACAAACAAAAAAACTCTTAAAACTCAACCATAGGAACAAACACAAACTGGTTACAAAATGGGGAAGCAGGCCAGGTGCAGTGGCTCAGGCCTGTAATCCCAGTACTTCGGGAGGCCAAGGCTGGTAGATCATTTGAGGTCAGGAGTTCAAGACCAGCCTGACCAACATGCTGAAACCCCATCTCTAATAAAAAATCAAAATTAGCCAGGCGTGGTGGCGCATGCCTGTAATCCTAGCTACTCGGGAGGCTGAGGGAAGAGAACTGCTTGAACCTGGGAGGTGGAGCCGGTGAGTCAAGATTGCCCCATTGCACTCCAGCCTGGGCAACAAGAGCAAAACTCCGTCTCAAAAGAAAAAAAAAAAGTTACTGAGCTCTCTTTCAAAAGTAGCTGTGCTATTTTGTATTCTCATTAGTAATGAATGAGAGCCCCTGATGCTCCACATTCTCACCACATTTGGTGGTGTCTGTATTTTGCATTGGAGCCATTCTAATAGGTGTGTAGTGGTATCTCATTATTGTTTTAATTGGTAACTCCCTAATGACAGATGTGAGCATCTTTTTATATATTTATTTGCCACCTGTATATCTTCTTTGGTGAGGTGAGGTCGAACTCCTGACCTCAGGTGATCTGCCCACCTCGACCTCCAAAAATGCTGGGATTACAGGCGTGAGCCACCATGCCCAGCCGAGCTTGGCAATTTCTTACACAGCACAACATAGACTTACATGTTTCAGCAATCATGCTTCTAATTTGCCCAAATGATTAAAAACTATGTCAACACAAAAGCCTGCACATGAATGTTTATAGCAGCTTTATTCATAATTGCCAAACCTGGAAGCAATCAAGATGCCCTTTAGTAGATGAATGGATAAATAAACTGTGGTACATCTAGAAAAACTGACATTATTTAGTAATAAAGATAAAAGATTTATCAAGCCATAAAAAGATTAAGAAGGGACCCTAAATATTACTGAGTGGAAGGAACCAATCTGAAAAGGCCACAGACTGTATTGTTCCAACTATATTACAGTCTAGAAAGGGAAAACTATAGAGCCAGTGAAGAGGTCAGTGGTTGCCAGGGATTAGGGAGTAGGGAGGTATGAGTAGGGAGGGATGAATAGGCAGAGCACAGAGGATTTTTATGGCAGTGAAACTATTCTGTATAATATTTTAGTGATGGGTGCATGTTGTTATCCATTTGTCCAAACTCAAAATGTTCAACATCAAAAGTGAATTTAGACTTTGGGTGATAATAATGTGTCAATGTAGGTTCATCAGATGTAACAAATGTATCATCCTGGAGTGGGATGTTGTTAGTGGGAAAGGCTGTGAGGATATAAAAGCAGGAAGTGAATGGTAAATTTCTGTACCTTCTGTTCAATTTCGCTGAGAACCTAAACTACTAAAAAATAAAATCTATTTAAGAAAGAGTCCCTCTGACTCAGCCCCAACTGACTCCTTCTCTCGCCTCTAGCTATCTTGTCCCCTGCTACTCTGGGCATGCAGAACTAATGTTTTTGTTGCTAAAGAAAGGGGCTGATTGTTTTTAAAAAGTTACTTTACTGAGGAAAAATTTACATATAAAAAAATGCACTCATTTTAAATGTACCATTTGATGTGGGTTTTTTTTTCAATTCAATGAGTTTTGACAAGCGTAAACCCCCTGTGTAACCGCCAGCCAGCACAATCAAGATATAGAATATTTCCATCACCTCAAAGAGTTCCCTTATGCCCCTGTGCAGCCAATTCCCATACCCCAGCCCCAGAAAACCACTCATTTGCTTTCTCTGCCATTACAAGATTAGTTTTGCCTATTCAGGAAATTCATATAAACAGAATTATGTGATAGGGAATTTTTTTGCGTCTGGCTTCTTTTGCTTTAACATTATTTTTAAATATTTATTCATGTTGTTGCATGTATTAGTAAGTCATTCTTTTTTATTGTTGATTATTATTCCATGTATGGATATACTATTTTCTTTATCCATTTTCCTGTTGGTGGCATTTGAATTGTTGCCAGCTTTGGGCTATTATAAAAAAAAAACATGCTATGAAAATTTGATTAGACTTCCTTGGGTAGACATATTTTTATTTCTCTTGAATAGAATACTGACAGTGGAATTGTGTGGTTGTATGGTAAGTTTATGTTTAACTTTATAAGAAACTACCAAACTCTTTTCCAATGTGATTGTACCATTTTACACACCCACCAGCAGTGTATGAGAGTTCCAGTCCTTCTATGTCCTCATCACACTTGGTATTTTCAGTCTTTTTTATTTTTGCCAGTCTAGAGGGTATATTGAGAGGCAGTCTCTCAATGCGTGGTTTTTTTTTTTTCTGAGATGGAGTTTCACTCTTCTTGCCCAGGCTGGAGTGCCATGGTGTGATCTCTGTTCATTGCAACCTCTGCCTCCTGGGTTCAAGCGATTCTCTTGTCTCAGCCTTCCAAGTAGCTGGGATTACAGGTGCCCGCCACCACGCCTGACTACCTGTTTTTGCATTTTTGGTAGAGACAGGGTTTCACTATGTTGGTCAGGGTGGTTTTGAACTCCTGGCCTCAAGTGATCCACCCACCTCCGCCTCCGAAAGTGTTAGCATTACAGGCATGAGCCTCCCAAAGTGTTAGCATTACAGTTAGCCCAGCCTCTCAATGTGGTTTTAATTTACATTTCCATGTTGACTAATGATGTTGAGCTCTGTTCATTTGCTTATTAGTCATTTATATATCTATTGCAAAATGCCTATTTACATCTTTTGCCCATTTTTAGACGTTGAGTTTAAAAGTTGTCTTTTGTTACTGAGGACAATAGTTCATTACATATTCTAGACACAAGTTCTTTGTCAGATATACAGATTTTGATTTTTTCCCTCACAATCTGTGACTCGTCTTGTCATTTTCTCAGCAGTATCCTTTGAATATTTTAAGTTTGATAGAACCAATTTATAATTTTTTTGTTTTATAGTTTATGAGATGGGTTGGCTTTTTTTGTAAAGGCTCTTCTGTCAGGAATTCTAGGGCTACTGTAAGGTAACATGAGAGAATAAGGACTTTTGGTCGACAGTGGTAAAGAAATGTGGGTAAGGAATTTGGAGGATCCTGGGGAGGCAGGAAAAATTAGGTGGAAGGTTCCAAAAGAGTGGAAACAAAAATAATATCTAGTATTAATATTTAGTGAGTGCTTACTATGTTTCAGGCCTTGTAGGATCTTCGTTTGTATTAACTTATGCAATCTTCACAACACCACTGTGGAATAGTTGCTATTATCATCCCCATTCTGCATACAGGGAAACAGAGTGATTAAGTAACCTGCCCAAGGTCATGCAACTAACTAGTAAGTGGCAGAGTCAGGATTAAAACCCTTACAAGGTGGCTCCTTGCTTTTAACCATTACATTGGTCAAGTGGGGCTGCTGACTTTTAAGTGTCAGGCAAGTAGGCTGAAAACAATCTGCAGCAGGAGTATTGTTTGATTGTCCATTGGCATCCTCCATAGAGTGCCACCCAGGTTTCTGTGCCAATGAGCTGTTCAGTCATCATCTGAGGGGGTGCCAACCTAAACCTCTGGTACTACCAAATGCAAAACAACCTTGTGTGGCAAACAAAAATACAGAACTCATAGAAGAAACAGGGTGCATCTGGCCGGGCGTAGTGGCTCATGCCAGTAGTCCCAGCACTTTGCGGGGCCTAGGCGGGTGGATCACGAGGTCAGGAGTTCAGGACAAGCCTGGCCAAGAGGGTGAAACCCCGTCTTTACTAAAAATGCAAAAAATTAGCTGGGTGTGGTGGCAGGCGCCTGTAATCCCAGCTACTCAGGAGGCTGGGGCAAAGAATTGCATGAACCCCGGAGACAGAGGTTTCAGTGAGCCGAGATCACGCCACTGAACTCCAGCCTGGGCGACAGAGCGGGACTCCGTATCAAATAAAAAAGAAAAAAGAAGTTACAGGGTGTGTCTGACAGGTCGTGGTGGCTCACACCTGTAATCTCAGCACTTTGGAAAGCCGAGGCAGGTGAATCATTTGAGGTCAGGAGTTTTGAGACCAGCCTGGCCAACATGGTGAAACCCTGCCTCTACTAAAAATACAAACATTAGCCAGGTGTGGTGGTGCATGCCTGTAATCCCAGCTATTTGGGAAGTTGAGGCAGGAGAATTGCTTGAACCCGGGAGGCGGAGGTTGCAGTGAACTGAAATCATGCCACTGCACTCCAACCTGTGCAACGAGCAAGACTGCATCTCAAAAATAAATAAATAAATAAATAAATAAATAAATAAATAAATAAATAAAATAGAGGCCAGGCACAGTGGCTCATGCCTGTAATCCCAGCACTTTGGGAGGCCGAGGTGGGTGGATCACGAGGTCATCTCAGCACTTTCAGAGGCCAAGGCAGGTGAATCATTTGAGGTGAGAAGTTTGAGACAATCCTGGCCAACATGGTGCAACCTCATCTCTACTAAAAATACAAAAATTAGCTGGGCATGGTGGCGGGCACCTGTAGTCCCAGCTACTTGGGAGGCTGAGACAGGAGAATCGCTTGAACCCGGGAAGCGGAGGTTTCAGTGAGCCGAGATCACACCACTGCATTCCAGCCTGGCGACAGAGCGAGACTCTGTCAAAAAGAAAGAAAGAAAGAAAGAAAGAAACAAAAGAAACAAAAGAAAGGAAAGAAAGAAGAAGAAGAAAAAAAAAAATGGTGTGAAGATCACAGACCTCTGATTCTGCTTCTTGACTTGCCCCTAGGAAGGTTCTCATGGGGTTTTATGTCTAATATCCCACATTGTGAAGTCCATTTCCATGCCTGCTGGGACTGTCCCGCATCCCGGGCATGGCACCTCTATTTGCATCTCCTGTCTCTGGCTGTGCCTCTAGCCCTTTAGTACCACTTTGGTCCTTTGATCCTGTTTGTGCCCAGTTCTGAGGGGCCTTTGTGGAAGTTCCCCATCCCACTACTCACTCTTTGCAGGCTGAGAGCTGCAAGGAGTAAGAGAATGTCAGGAGGTCCCATGATTCCACTTCCGTAGGTTGGGTGGCTGGCTACTGTTAGGGATGTGAAAATATGACACACAGTGAACATATTTCAAAAAGTCACTTGAAGAGACTAATAGTTTTTTCATGTTATCTTTTAAGCTATGAGAAAAGTCTGTATATTTTGAGATTATTCTTTTCTCATAATGTCAGGATAGTATTGGCTTCTTCTTCATCTTAGAAAATATAGCTGTATCTAAGCATCTGTAGATGAAGAGTTAACAATAACAGAGACAGACTAGAAAATGGGAAGTGGGGTGTCTGGAATTTATTCCTTCCCGTGGGTTCTTGGTCTTGCTAACTTCAATAATGAAGCCCCAGACCCTCACGGTGAGTGTTACAGCTCTTAAAGGTGGTGTGTCCGGAGTTTGTTCCTCCCAGTGGGTTCGTGGTCTCGCTGACTTCAAGAATGGAGCTGCAGACCCTCCCGGTGAGTGTTACAGCTCATAAAGATAGTGTGGACCCAAAGAGTGAACAGTAGCAAAGTTTATTGTGAAGAGCAAAAGAACAGAGCTTCCACACTGTGGAACTGGAATCTGAGCGAGTTGTCTCTGCTGGCTAGGTGGCCAGCTTTTATTCTCTTATTTGGCCCTGGCCACATCCTGCTGATTGGTCCATTTTACAGAGTGCTGATTGGTGTGTTTTACAGAGTGCTGATTGGTGCGTTTTTACAGAGTTCTGATTGGTGCATTTACAATCCTTTAGCTAGACACAGAGCACTGACTGGTGCATTTACAATCCTTTAGCTAGACACAAAAGTTCTCCAAGTCCCCACCTGGCCCAGAAGCTTAGCTGGCTTCACCTTTCAGTGGGGGATTATAATTATTATTATTATTATTATTATTATTATTATTATTTTGGGACAGAATCTTGCACTGTCACCCAGGCTGGAGTGCAGTGGTGCAATCTCAGCTCACTGCAACCTCCACCTTCCAGTTCAAGCGATTCTCCTACCTCGGCCTCCTGAGTAGCTGGGACTACAGGTGCGCATCACTTCACCTTCTGATGTTTTTTGTATTTTTAGTAGAGATGGGTTTTACCATGTTGTCCAGGCTGGTCTCAAACTCCTGACCTCAGGTGATCTGCCCACCTCGGCCTCCCAAAGTGTGGGGATTACAGGTGTGAGCCACTGCACCTGGCCTGAGACATTATTATATGTCACTAAAATACTGCTGTCTCCAATGATATGAGGTAAATAAAACAAAAACCCTCAAGCGGTCTAAGGCCTGAAAGGTTCAAAATGAGAGAGATGAGCTATTAGAAATATTAATGCAGTCAAGGGCTTGATAAAATGTGAAGTTAAAATGAACTTTTCATTGTACTTACCTTTGTTGAGGTTTAAGTGAGACCACTGTGCCACAATAACCCATATTTTTAAAGAGGATTTATCCTTAGTGGAAGATCTTTAACTCTCAAATGTGGACAATTTTTTTTTTTTTTTTTTTTTTTTTTTTTTTTTTTTTTTGAGATGGAGTCTCGCTCTGTCACCCAGGCTGGAGTGCAGTGGGCGGATCTCAGCTCACTGCAAGCTCCGCCTCCTGGGTTTACACCATTCTCCTGCCTCAGCCTCCTGAGTAGCTGGGACTACAGGCGCCCGCCACCTCGCCCGGCTAGTTTTTTTTGTATTTTTTAGTAGAGACGGGGTTTCACTGTGTTAGCCAGGATGGTCTCGATCTCCTGACTTAGTGATCCGCCCGTCTCGGCCTCCCAAAGTGCTGGGATTACAGGCTTGAGCCACCGTGCCCGGCCGACAATTTTTTTATTTAATAGTTTTGAATTATATTCCTTTTGTTACGTGGTAATTATATATGACCGAGCTTCATTTGGAGCCACTTATGCCTCATTTTCCTAAATGTCATACAAAACGTGTTCATACATCAAATTAGAAAAGGCCGGTTTTTGGACTATATAATAATCACCTCTGGTTTTTTTCTTGTGACATGACGGAGCATGGAGCAATTAATTCCAACTAAATGGAGTAGGTTGAAAGGGTCAGGAATCTGCAGCTAGATGTGCTCTTTGGACACTTGGCTTGTGGAAATCAAAGAGGATGTTTGCAAATGGTGGGGGTAGTTCCAGGGGAACTACCTCTGAGAACAGCAGTGTAGCATGGACGAGGCCGCACATATCCTTGTATTCATAACGTGTCTTTCTCAGTATTTCAGCTTAATTCACTCACGTCACACCAATATCCCGACTTTGCAGAGCAGGGATGGAATGTATTGGCAAAAAAATTTGATGGGAGGGCAGGCATGGCGGCTCATGCCTGTAATCCCAGCACTTTGGGAGTTGGAGGTGGGAGGATCACTTGAACTCAGAAGTTTGATACCAACCTGGTCAACACAGGGAGACCCTCTCTCTACAAAAAAAAAAAAAAAAAAGCCTGGCATGGTGGTGCATGCGTGTGGTCCCAGCTACTTGGGAGGCTGAGATCGGAGGATTGCTTGGGCCCTGGAGGTCAATGCTGCAGTGGGCTGTGATTGTACCACTGTAACTCCAGCCTGGGCAACAGAGCAAGAACCTGTCTCAAAAAAAAAAAAAAAAAAAAAGATTGTTTGGACATTAAACATGATAGAATATGGTATCAGCCATGCAACTGAAGTCTATTGTTCAGCGTATGTAAATATCACATTTTTGCTTTTATTGAATCATGATAAAGACTGGAAGCAGAGACAAATTCTGAATATTATCTTTTGCCCTGCAAGAAATGGCAGGAGTCCTTATCAGTAAGAGCACACAAGAATGGGAAGTTTGGAGCTGGCATTATCTGGAAACCCAGGTTGAGTACACTGGTTCTAAGAAGGCTGAGGGCCAGATGGGTTTTCAGGACAGAGACTCAGGTCTCTATGACACAGGGACCAGCAGCCAGACTGCCTTGTTGCTGAAGCCCCTCAAAGCTTCTGGAGCCCCCTAATTCTCCCAGTCTTGAAGCCTGGGACATGGCAGTTAGAGGGTCTGTAGAACAGAGTCAGAGAATCACAGGCCCAGGAAAGGAGGCCGGCAGGGAGCTGGGCAGGTGCTGCTGTGCTCCAGGACAAATGGTCAACATGATAGGACTTCCCACTTACTGCCCAGTACTCGTCCTCATTAGTTCACCTTCCAGCTAATTTGAATGATGTTTGTTTATATTAGTGTTCTTACTCACTGATGAAGGTGAGAGGACGTTTTCCAAGATATTCAGCCAATTCAAGAATTTTTTTTGTGAAGAATTGAGATGCAAGAATGGGCCAGGAGCTGTGGCTTATGCCTGTAATCCCATCATTTTGGGAGACTGCGGCAAGTGGATCACTTGAGGTCAGGAGATGGAGACCAGCCTGGGCAACATGGTGAAACCCCGACTCTACTAAAAATACAAAATTAGCCAGGTGTGTCGGTGCATGCCTGTAGTCCCAGCTACTTGGGGAGGCTGAGGCAGGAGAACTGCTTGAACCCAGGAGGCAGAGGTTGCAGTGAGCCGAGATCACACCATTGCACTCCAGCCTGGGCGATAGAGCGAGACTCCATCTCAAAAAAAAGAGAAGAAAAAAAGAGATGCAAGGGTGTGGAGTGGAAGGAGGAATTGAGGAAACAACCCACCTGGACTGCCACAGGCCTTTGGCACCCAGTTTAAGACTTTACTGCCCCTTTCAACACCATAATCGGCAAAGCCTGCCTGTGTAAAATCTCAGGAGACAGTCTGATCTTTTGTATTTTGAAGCAGCTGAGGCCTGCTCCACCTGTGAGATCACCTTATCCCACTAATGACCTTAATTGCTGAATCCTTTAAAATGCCATTGTTGGCTCAGCCTCAGTAATGGTGATGGGTAGAAGCCTGGAGCCAGTCTGCTATGTTTCAGCAACCTCACAGGCACAGAGTGCTCTGAGGCTGCTGGAGGGTATGCGAAAGAAGGCAAAGAATTAGTAGTGGCTCCTCTTCCACAGCCCTCTAATTTGGGTAGGGAAGAAGCCTTACAGGGACTTGAGTCTGATGCTGGGAGGAGGCCTGATGCATATTATCATTCAGCAGTGCCTCCAGGATAAAGTCCCACATCCTTCCTCTCTCTCTGTCTCTCATATATATATATTAAATATATAAATATATATATTAATATGTGTATATGTATACTATAATATATACATATATAATATACATAATAATATATGCATTCATATATAATTATATATGTATATACATATATGTATATATAACATATACATATATTTATACATCTATAATATATACATATATAAATATATATTACATATACGTATATAAAATATGTTTTTTTAAGCGTTCAAATTACAGGAAAAAAACCATATAAAGAAATACTGTGTTCTCCATGAGGTGAAGTTTTGTGCAATTAGAAAAGAATTACTCTTCCTTCAGCAGAACCAGCACATGCCAGGGTGAATACCTTTGCCCTCTTGGCTGGTACCCGGATGCAGGGCACGAATTTCATAGTCATGTGTGGTGGTTCTATTCACAGTCCTTCATAGCTTGGCTTGAATTGTCCTGGCTTTGTCTCCCACTGCACCCTTCCTTGTTGTGGGGCCTTCAGACAGCCTTCCATACTTCCGCCAATCCACTAGCTTGGTAGGCCCCAGGCCCTGTATCTCCCTCGTGCTCTCTGCCCTGTCTATAAAAGCCTTCCTTCCCTTCTCTATCTGGTCAAGTCCTACATGTGACTGATTTTTCCCTGTTAATTTTTTTTTTTGAAATGGAGTTTCACTCTTGTCGCCCAGACTGGAGTGCAGTGGTGTGATCTTGGCTCACTGCAACCACTGCCTCCCAGGTTGAAGCAATTCTTCTGCCTCAGCCTCCTGAGTAGCTGGGATTACAGGCACCTGCCACCGTGCCCGGCTAATTTTTTGTGTTTTTAGTAAAGACGGGGTTTCATCGTGTTGGTCAGGCTGGTCTCAAACTCCTGACCCCAGGTGATCCACCCGCCTCAGCCTCCCAAAGTGCTGGGAGTACAGGCGTGAGCCACTGCACCCCGCCTTCCCTGTTAATTTTAAAGTTTCTTCTTCTTTTTTTTAATATTGCAAAATGTAACACTTACTTGGAGAAGTGTTATCAAACATAAACTCACAGTTCCATAAACTGCGATACAGCAAATACCAAAGTAATCCACACTCAGATCATGAAATAGAACATTCCCAGTACTCCAGCATCACCTCCTCCACTTCAACTCCCCCTTCTCCCAAAGGCCTTGTCCTATCTGCAGTCCTCTCCCTCCATCGTTCCGACTGCCAGAGGTGGTGAATTCCTCTTCAAAGGGTTTAATTGTGTAATGTCCTTGTCCTTGATTCGGAGGCCTCACCTCCTTGTACTTTCTTGTTTCTAGCCTGCAAGCAGCCCTCCCACTCTTGTTGTGCCCTGACTTGCCCAGACATGTCCGAACATGCCTTCTGCTGTAGCAGAGGGACCACTCCTAACACCCACCCTCCCTTGGGATTCACACGTTTACCCTAATTGGAAAAGTGTAAGTCTTTTTTTTTTTTTTTTTTTTTTTTTTTGAGACGGAGTCTTGCTCTGTCGCCAGGCTGGAGTGCAGTGGTGCAGTTTCAGCTCACTGCAGTTTCTGCCTCCCGGGTTCAAGCAATTCTCCTGCCTCAGCCTCCCGAGTAGCTGGGACTACAGGTGTGTGCCGCCACGATCGGCTAATTTTTTTGCATTTTTAGTAGAGACGGGGTTTCACCATGTTGGCCAGGATGGTCTTGATCTCCTGACCTCATGATCCACCCACTTCGGCCTCCCAAAGTGCTGGGATTACAGGTGTGAGCCACCATGCCTGGCCAAAAAGTTTAAGTCTTAGCCAACTGGGGTTAGCTTAGATTGTGCAGTCCTGGCCAATAGGGGAAGGACACAGGAATAGGGACTGCCTTAGGGATAAAAACTCCTTCTCTCCTTTGTTAGGTGTGCTCTGGCAGTGGCCAGAAGGAGGAGCGGCAGCCTTCTGCAGAAGTAAGCTTGCTTTGCTGAGAAACCTTTTGTTTGAATGCTTGTTTTCCCTGTGACTCCGAGCTCTTATTTCCAACACTGACCTTTAAGGAAACCACCACCACTTTCCTGTTTTTTTGTTTTGTTTTGTTTTGTTTTAAGAGACATGATCTCACTATGTTGCTCAGGGTGGACTCAAACTCCTGGACTCAAGCAGTTCTCCTGCCTCAGCCTCCTGAGTAGCTGGGACGACAGGCACACACCACCATATTCAGCTCCTGCTTTTTTTTTTTTTTGAAAATTTTGATTATTTCTAGTTTTTGGTGTTTCTGAATAATACTGCTATGAATATGGTTTTTTTTGCGTGTCTCCTGCACTATACATGCATGCATTTCTGCTAGGTACAAACCTTAGAGTGCAATTTCTGATCTTAAGAGTGTGCATATCATCAACTTTAATAAATACAGCATAAGCAGTGATTGTAGCAGTTTACACTTCACCAGCTGTATACGAGAGAAGCAGCTACTCTATATCTGTCCCAACACTTGGTAACATGGTCTTTTAAATTTTAGTCATTTTGGTGGGTGTAAATAGTTTTGTTTGTTTGCTTGTTTGTTTGTTTGAGATGGAGTTTTGCTCTGTTGCCCAGGCTGGAGTGCAGCAGCATGATCTCGGCTCACTGCAACCTCTGCCTCCCTGGTTCAAGCAATTCTCCTGCCTCACCCTCCCAAGTAACTGGGATTACAGGCGCCCACTACCACAATGGGGTGTCATCATGTTGACCAGGCTGCTCTCGAACTCTTGAGCTGAAATGATCCACCCGCCTGGGGCTCCCAAAGTGCTGAGATTACAGGCGTGAGCCACCGCGCCTGGCCCGTAAATGGTTTTTATTTGTACTTCCCTGATGATTATTGAGATGGAGCACGTTTTCCTATGTTTATTGGCCGTTTAGTATCCTCTATTGCAAAGTGCTTATTCGTGTCTTTTGCTCATTTATTTACTGTGAGCTCTGTATTTTTCTTTCCTTATTATGTAGACATACACACACGTACACAAACATGTACATAGAGTCAGCTCTTTATATAATATGGATATAATGCTTTGTCCATTACAAGTATTGCAAATATCCCCACCACTCAGAGGCTTGTCGTTCTCTTAACATCATCTTTTGATAAAGGGAAGTTTTTAATTGTTAACATGGTCAAATTTTATCAGTTCTTTCCTTACCATTAGTGCTTTAATGTCCTATTTAAGAAACACTTGTCATGAATATGTTCTTTTATAGTATCTAGTAGAAGCTTATAAAAATATTTAAAATTGAAATATAACATGCAGAAAGTGCATACATTGTATGAAGCTTAAGTGCGCAGCTCAGTAGATTTTTACATACGTCTGTACCCAGAGAACCTCTATTCAGAACAAGTTGAATATTTACAGCGAACCATAAGGTTTCCCAATCAATTACAACTCCATCCTTAAGACCATCACTATTCTAACTTCTGTTCATCTTTTCTCCTTGTTGTTGCATATTTGGGTTGTTTCAGTTTTGAGGCTATTACAAATAAATTGATGTGAACATTCTTGTATGTGTCTTTTGATGCACATAGCACAGATTCTCTTGGGTATATACTAAGAATGGGATTGCCAGGCTGGGGTATTGATTTATTTGTAGATACTGCCAAACCATTTCCAAATTTACACTCCAAAAACAATGTAAGAGGGTTCTTATTGCTCCACTCCTCACCAGCGCTTGATATTGTCAGACTTTTTAATTTTAGCTGTTCTTCTGGGGTGTGTAGTGATATCATATTGTGGTTGAATTCACGTTTCCCTATTGAGTAATGATGTGAAGCATTCTTCCATATATTTATTGGTTATGAAGTTCCTGACCAAACCTATTTTTTAAAATGGGGCTATTTTTTTTTTTTTTTTGAGACAGAGTCTTGCCTTGTCACCCAGGCTGGAGTGCGGTGGCTCAATCTCGGCTCACTGCCAGCTCCACCTCCTGGGTTCCCGCCATTCTCCTGCCTCAGCCTCCCAAGTAGCTGGGACTACAGATGCCCGCCACCACACCCAGCTAATTTTTTTGTATTTTTAGTAGAGATGGGGTTTCACGGTGTTAGCCAGGATGGTCTTGATCTGCTGACCTCGTGATCTGCCCGCCTCGGGCTCCCAAAGTGCTGGGATTACAAGTGTGAGCCACTGCGCCCGGCCAGGGCTGATTTTTTTTTTTAATGGTTTGTAGAAGTTCTTTATATATTGTAGTTATGAGTTCTTTGTCAGAAATATGTTTTACAAATATACTTTCCCAATCCATGGCTTCTCTTTTCGGTCTCCTGATAGTGTCTTTTGATTAAAGAAGTTCTTAATGTTGATATAGTATAATTTGTCAATTTACTTTTTATAGAGTTTTTCGTGTCCTATTTAAGAAATATTTGCCTACCCTGATGACATACAAATATTCTCCTATGTTTTCTTCTGGAATCCTTATTGTTTTGCCTTTCATATTTAGGTTGATGATCCAGTTCAAGTTATTTTTATGTATGTTATGAGGTAAGAGTCAAAGTTCTCCTTTCCTCCCCCTATACAATATCTACCTTATCCACCACCATTGAATTAAAAGATCATCCTTTCCACCATTGAATTGTGGTGGTGGCACATTTGTTATAAATCAAGGCATGTGTACGTACGAATCTATTTCTGACTCTATTCTATTCTGTTGGTCTATTCATTCTCCTATCTTTGTACTAATGCTACACTGCCCTAATAACTTCACAGTAAACGTTGAAATCTAGTAGTACAAATCTTTCAACTCTGTTCTTCATCATTGTCTTGGCTATTTAGGTCATTTGCATTTCTATATATGTTTTGGAATAAACTTATGTGTGTGTGTTTGTGTGTGTTTTTCTTTTGAGACAGAGTCTCTGTTGCTCAGGCTGGCGTGCAGTGGTGCGATCTCAGCTCACTACAACCTCCACCTCCCAGGTTCAAGTGATTCTCCTGTCTCAGCCTCCCAAGTAGCTGGGACTACAGGGATGCGCCACCATGCCCAGCTAATTTTTGTATTTTTAGTAGAGGTGGGGTTTCACCATATTGGCCAGGCTGGTCTCGAACTCCTGACCTCAGGTGATCTGCCCCCCTCGGCCTCCTAAATTGCTGGGATTACAGGTATGAGCCACTGTGCCCGGCCTAAACTTGTTAATTTACACAACTAAATAAGCAGCAGGGATTTCTATTGAGATTACATTGAATAGATATTGTTAAAATATAGAATCTTCCAATCTGTAAACACATTATATCTCTCCATTTATGTAAGTTTTCTTTAATTTCTCTCTATAATATTTAGTAGTTTTCTGCAGAGAGCTTTTGCATATCTTTTGTTAGATTATTGCTAGATATTGATATTTTTGATGCTATTGTAAATCACATGTTTTGGAAAGGCATCTTATTGGAGAAATAATTTCAACATATATAAGATAAAGAGAATAATTTATTAAACTCCCACCCATACATCATCCAGCCTTAATAAAACTCAACATTTTGCTATTCTTTTTTTTTTTTTTTGAGACGGAGTTTCACTTTTGTTGCCCAGGCTGGAGTGCAATGGCGTGATCTTGGCTCACTGCAACCTCTGCCTCCTGGGTTCAAGCAATTCTCCTGCCTTAGCCTCCCGAGTAGCTGACATTACAGGCATGCACGACTACGCTCGGCTAATTTTGTATTTTTAATAGAGATGGGGTTTCTTGAACTGGTCTCAAACTCCCAACCTCAGGTGATCTGTCTGCCTCGGCCTCCCAAAGTGCTGGGATGACAGGCATGAGCCACTGCGCTTGGCCTCTGCTATTCTTGTTTTATCTATACCTCCCCTCACCTCTACTCTATTATTATTCTTGGCAAAATGTACATGCATTGAACTGCATAAATCTTAGTCTCACAAAATTTACAAATAGATATTCTTGTGTTAAACAGAGCCATGCCAAAATGGAGAGCACTGCCATCACCCAGAAAGTTCCCTCAAGTCCTCTCCCGGGCAATCTTCCCTGACCTCAGCAACCACTGTTCAGATTTATTTTTCACCTTAGTTTTTTTTGTTTTAGAGCCATATATGCCCATCAGCTAGAGTCTACCATTAATATTTTACTCTACTAGCTTTATCACATAACTACTGATCTTTTCATCCCTTCATCCCTTGATTAATTCATTTTAGTTTATTTTACTTATTTATTTAGTTTATTTTTTTTTTGAGACAGAGTCTTGCCCTGTCGCCAAGGCTGGAGTGCAATAGCATGATCTCGGCTCACTGCAACCTCCACCTCCAAGGTTCAAGTGATTCTCCTGCCTCAGCCTCTTGAGTTGCTAGGACTACAGGTATGCACCACCACGACTGGCTGATTTTTGTATTTTTAGTAGTGACAGGGTTTCACCATGTTGGCCAGGCTGGTCTCTCCTGGCCTCAGGTGATTCTCCCGCCTTGGCATCTCAGTGTTGGGATTACTGGCATGAGCCACTGCACCTGGCCTAATTCATTTTATATTGGCCAATTTAAATTATTTTTTTTCAAAGATGCGGGCTCTGTTGCCCAGGCTGGAGTGCCCCAGCGTGATCATAGCTCATGACAGCCTCGAAAGCCTAGGCTCAAGCGATCCTGCCACCTAGGCCTCAAAAACAATAGGCCTGAAACACTGTGCCTGGGCTTTTTTTGGTCTATTTTAAAGTAAATCACAAATATCAGTATAGTTCACCCAGATAGTCAGCATGCATATTGTTAACTAGAATTCAATATTTGCTTATAGCTTTTAATTTTGATGTAAAATTTATAGTCAATTAAGTGCAGATGGGATTTGCCTAATGTGTGTACATTAGTTCAATTTTGACTAATGCACATGTAACCCAAACCTCTTCCAAGGTATAGGATATTGCTGTCACTCAGCAAGTCCTTTTACATTTTTTTTTTTTTTTATCATTTATTTATTTATTTTTTGAGATGGAGTCTCCCTCTGTTGCCCAGGCTGGAGTGCAGTGGCACGAACTTGGCTCACTGCAACCTCTGCCTCCTGGGTTCAAGCAATTCTCCTGTCTCGACCTCCTGAATAGCTGAGACTATAGGCACCTGCCACCATGCCCGGCTAATTGTTGTATTTGTCGTAGAGACGGGGTTTCACCATATTGGCCAGGCTGGTCTTGAACTCCTGATCTTATGATCCACATGACTCAGCCTCCCAAAGTGCTGGGATTACAGGCATGAGCCACTGCGCCTGGCCTTTATTTTTGTTTTTGAGATGGAGTCTCGCTCTGTCGCCATGCTGGAGTGCAATGGCACAATCTCGGCTCACTCCAATCTCCGCCTCCTGGGTTCAAGTGATTCTCCTGGCTTAGCCTTCTGAGTAGCTGGAACTACAGGTGTGTGCAACCACGTCAGGTCTTTTTTTTTTTTTTTTTTGTATTTTTAGTAGAAACAGGGTTTCACCATGTTGGCCAGGCTGGTCTCGAACTCCTGACCTCAGGTGGTCTGCCTGCTTTGGCCTCCCAAAGTGCCAGGATTACAGGCAAGAGCCACCGCACCCGGCCTCCTCTTACATTCTTTTTTTTTTTTTGAGATGGAGTCCCGCTCTGTTGCCCAGGCTGGAGTGCAATGGCACAATCTCGGCTCACTGCAAGCTCTGCCTACTGGGTTCAGGCCATTCTCCTGCCTTAGCCTCCCAAGCAGCTGGGATTACAGGCACCCGCCACCACGCCTGGCTAATACTTTGTATTTTTAGTAGAGACGGGGTTTCACCGTGTTAGCCAGGATGGTCTCTATCTCCTGACATCATGATCTGCCTGCCTTGGCCTCCCGATCCTCTTACATTCTTTACAGTCAATCTTCACCTTGGGACTGCATGTCTCTGAGGAGCCGCTGCTCCCAGCCCATCCTTTTTTTTTTTTATTACTGAGTAGTATTCTATTTGCATATGTACTATAGTTTTTTATTCAGTATTCCATTGGAGGACTGCTAAGCTGTATTGTAACCAAAATGAAAATCCCAGGCTGGGCTCATGCCTGTAATCCCAGCACTTTGGGAGGCCAAGGTGGGCAGATCACGAGGTCAGGAGATCCAGACCAGCCCGGCCAACGTGGTAAAATCCCGTGTCTGCTAAAAACACAAAAATTAGCCGGGCGTGGTGGCGGGCGCCTGTAATCCCAGCTGCTTGGGAGGCTACGGCAGGAGAATTGCTTGTACCCGGGAGGCAGAGGTTGCAGTGAGCTGAGATTGTACCATTGCACTCCAGCCTGGGCAACAGGAGCAAAACTCCATCTCAAAAAAAAAAAAAAAGAAAGAAAAAAAAATCCCTGGTGATGCCAATGCTGTTGCAGGAGCCTCAGGGCCCACACTTTGGGTTCCCAGGGACTCCTATGGTCAGACTGTAGGAAGATCAGTCTTGGGGTGTTGAGAAATGGGAGTGGATTTGGGAGAGCCTGACAAGTGACATGAGGCAAGGGCCGGGACAAAGATTTTCACAGCAGGACTAAATGGAAAAGGGTCAGATGAATAGCAATTTCTTTTGGATGCAGTTATCATTATAATAATTATTAGTTTTCAAAATAACATAAATATCTTATAAATCTTAATATGAAAGTGTATACTTTTGTTGGGGATGCATCTCCTTTTTTTTTGAGACAAAGTCTCATGCTGTTGCCTGGCCAGGCTGGAGTGCAGTGGCACAATCTTGGCTCACTGCAACCTCTGCCTCCTGGGTTCAAGTGAATCTCCTGCCCCAGGCTCCTGAGTAGCTGGGATTACAGGCACACACTACCACACCCGGCTAATTTTTGTAGTTTTAGTAGAGATGGGGTTATGCCAGGTTGGCCTTGCTGGTCTCAAACTCCTGACCTCAGGTGATCCACCCACCTCTGCCTCCCAAAGTGCTAGGATTACAGGCATGACCCACCACGCCCAGCTGGGGATGCATCTCTTAATGAGATAGATGGGACTTTAAAAATATTTTATCTATTTGTTTACATATCCATGAGTGACTATTTCTTTTTGCTAGGGGTCAGCATCCCTTTTTCTTTCTTTCTTTTTTTTTTTATGACCATAAGCACTGAGAAAGATTTTTAAAAACAAAATAAGTAGATAGGAAAGAAAGGTTTGTTATATAAATGTCAATCAATTGGAAATCTCCTCCCAAAATCACATAATAATCTATCATCAGAATTGCTTTTAACAATTTATCAGCTGATTATTTGATTGGTTCTTAGCAATGCTGTCAATATCTACACTAAAACTTTGAGTTGTCCCTTTGCTCTGGCACCCTAGAGATTTTCATACCTTGGGGAAAAATGCACCACAGTGGCAGACTAGGATTGTGGAATAGGAAGTAGGAAACAAAACCACCAGCACAATCCTTCGAATATTGGTTCATTGGTAGGCAATCTGTGCTTAGAAAAGAGAACACATGAAATTGAAGATTCTCTTAAAGTTCCATTCCTGGATACCCTTTGGAAAATCTTCAGTACTGCTCAGAAGTATATATTCCACATGTGCCTGTTTTTTATTCCTACCTCTTTGGCCCATCTTCTTGGTCTCCTCTTTTAGAAGCTTGGTACAGGCTCCTCTTCTAGCAGCTTGAAAACAACATCCAAGGTCCCCCAGGTACTACCCTATGCTTTTCTTTCCAGTCCTACACAACCCGCTCTTCATGGGTGATTTCAATTTCTTCCAAGACTTCAGAGCTGTAAATATAAGCTCCAGACCTACTGAACTGCCTCCTTTGTTCCTTCAATACCAACTCAACATGTCCTAAGCGGATCTTGTCCTCTCCATCAAACCTGCCCTCAGGAGTGTATCCTTTACTTACTCAACTCCTCCAGTTTCCTCATTCCCAAGTCATTGGTCACTGTGGTTTTGCTTCCTTAATGCCTCTCAGATCTGTCTTTTTGTCTCCACCCTGATGACCTTGACCTTAATTTGGGTCTCAAGCATGTCTTCTCTAGTTACAAAGGCGATTACAAAATTACTAAAGCATGTGAACTAGGTTCCATTGTTTTTGGTCCTCTCCCTTCCAGACTCTCCTCTGTTACTAGATTATTCTTTCTAAAATGCAGATCTAGGCCGGGCATGGTGGCTCACGCCTGTAATCCCTAGCACTTTGGGAAGCTGAGGCGGGTGGGTCACCTGAGGTCAGGAGTTCGAGATCAGCCCGGCCATCATGGTAAACCCTGTCTCTACTAAATATACAAAAAATATTAGCCAGGCGTGGTGGCAGGCTCCTGTAATCCCAGTTACTCGGGAGACTGAGGCAAGAGAATGGCTTGAACCCAGGAGGCAGAGGTTGCAGTGAGCCCAGATTGTGCCACTGCACTCCAGCCTGGGCAACAGGAGCGAAACTCCATCTCAAAATAATAATAGTAATAAAATAAAATAAAATTCAGATCTAACTGAGTCAGTGCCTTGCTCCAAGACCCATAGCCTGCAGGAGACGGTCTCCTCCTCTTAGCATCACTTGAAGATCCTTTATGACCTGGCCCCTGGCCACCTGTGGCCTTTCCTCCACTGGTTGTTAACTGGACTTTGTTGAAATTGAAACACCTGCAGTTCTTCCCCAGCTTCTGTTCACTTTTCTATCTCATCCCTCAGCCTGGATCATCTATCTTTAACCTCTTCTCAGTCTGGCAGACTCCTACACATGCTAAAGCTTCAGCTCCATGTTAATCTCATCTGGGAGGCTTTCCAATTCGCTCTGTGTTCCTCTCTATCAGAGCACTTGGCACATGCAATTATGATTTTCATGCATTTGGCTGTTCCCTCACTAGACTGTGAGCGACTCAAGGGCCATATCTTCCCTCTCAAATCCTCAGTGCCTTAGCAAATGGCTGTCACAGACAAGGAACTTCTTATGAAGGACGTTCTGCAAACACAGCAGAACAGCAACTCTGATTTGCAGGTGTTTTCCCATAAAGAATTGACAGAGGTCTCTGGTTTTCTCAATTCAGGCTAAGCCTTTGGTAATGGTGCCTGCAGCACCTTACAGTTTGATACTAAGCACAGAGAGAGGAAGGGGCTCCGTCCTACGAAGCGTCCTCTACTGCAGTTCCATTTGAGAACACGAGATGGCGCCCTGCGGCGGCCTGTTGAGATAGTCTTGGGACATTTTTCCTACATGATAGCCTGCCAAGCCCAGCAACAGCAGAAGCCCCAATAACCGAGAGTTAGAGATGAGATTGATACCCAATTGTTTGTTATGCTGAATAGAGCTATCAAATGGTTGCATTTATCATTCATTATATGTGAATTTAAGAAAAAAAAGCTTTTTTTTTTTTGAGACGGAGTCTCGCTCAGTCTCCAGGCTGGAGTGCAGTGACGTGATCTTGGCGCACTGCAAGCTCCGCCTCCCGGGTTCAAGCGATTCTCCTGCCTCAGTCTCCCGAGTAGCTGGGATTACAGGCGCTCACCACCACGCCCGGCTAATTTTTTGCGTTTTAGTAGGGACGGGGTTTCACCATGTTGGCCAGGCTGGTCTCAATTTCCTGACCTCGTGATCCACCCACCTCGACTTCCCAAAGTGCTGGGATTACAGGCGTGAGCCACCGTGCCCAGCCAAAAAAACTTTTCTTTAAAGACAGAGTCCCACTCTGTCATCCAGGCTGGAGTGCAGTGGTGTGATTATAGCTCACTGCAATCTCGACCTCCTGACCTTACATGATCCTCCTGCTTTGGCCTCCCAAGCTGTTGGGATTACAGGTGTGAGCCACCATGCCTAGCGGAAAAATTTACAAGTAGCATTTAATCTATGTATTTTGGAGTCAGATGGCCCCGAGGTTTAATCCTGGCTCTGCTACTTACTAGCTGTGTGACTCATCAAGTTCTGGGTCTTGGGTTCCTCCTCCATGAAACAGTTAATAAGTCCTTTTGCAAACTTTAAATGAGATGAGGTTTTTAGAATTCTCAGTGTGATCCTGGCACATGCTAGATGTTCAGTAAATATTCATTTTTCCCTTTTAAAAATCCTTATGGTCAGGTGTGGTGGCTCATGCCTGTAATCCCAGCACTTTGGGAGGCCGAGGTGGGTGGATCACGAGGTCAGAAGTTAGAGACTAGCCTGGACAATATGGTGAAACCCTGTCTCTACTAAAAAAAAAAAAAAAATACAAAAAATTAACTGGGCATGGTGGTGCACGCCAGTAGTCCCAGCTACTCAGGAGGCTGAGAATTGCTTGAACCCGGGAGGCGGAGTTTGCAGTGAGCTGAGATCACACCACTGCACTCCGGCCTGGGCAACAGAGTGAGACTCTGTCTAAAAAACAAAACAAAACAAAACAAAAACAAAAAAATTCTTCTTCACCTTACATAATCCCTTCACGCTCATTGCTTTCTATTTTATTATATGATAGCTTTTTCTGTTTATGTCTTATTGCTACTTAATCTAGTCTGGGGAACTCTTTGAGGGCAGGACTTGTCTGATTTTTCTTCATCTTCAGCACCCAGCTCAGTGCTAGATACATAGCAGAAGTTCAATAAATAATCAATGAAAACATAATGAATGCATCCAATTTATATGGGTACATTCCCCCTACTTCCCCACCCAATGTCCTCTTACTGGACCACAGAAAAACCTGAGCTATTCAGATCAAAATTTTGGGGTATTTTTTGCTTAAAACACACAACAGGGAAAATTTGATAAAATCTGAACAGTTACTTTTGTAATCATCAACTCCAGAGGCTTGTCTGCCTGCACGTGCCAACTGCAGAGTGGTTTGAACAGCGACCTTCCAGGCCGAGTGTGGCGGCTCACACCTGTAAACTCAGTACTTTGGGAGGCTGAGGCGGGCAGATCATCTAAGTTCAGGAGTTTGAGACCAGCCTGGCCAACATGGCGAAACCCTGTCCCTGCTGAAAATACAAAAATTAGCCAGGCATCCGTGGCGCACGTCTGTAATCTCAGCTACTCAGGCGGCTGAGGCATGAGAATCACTTGAACCCAGGAGGCAGAGGTAAGCCGAGATCAAGCCACTGCACTCCAGCCTGGGTGACAGAACGAGACTCCGTCTCTGAAAAAAAAAAAAAAAAAAAAAAGGCAACTTTCCAGGGCAGACTTGCCTGGCTGTGGAGAGAAGTGCAGCCCCTCAGGGCAGACACATGATCCCCTGTTATGGGCAGGAGCCAGCAGCTGGGACTGGCCACTTGTGCTTGGCTGGCAGAGAGGGAACCAAGACAGAAAGGATGGGTGGGCTGGGATTGCCCTCCCTTGGTTTGGACTTATGTCTGAGTCCCTGTCGTCCTGACAGCCCCTCTGTTATTGTGGAAAGAGGTTCAGGCATCTCCACTGAGAGGATGTACCTAGGCCTGGAATGATCGCTGCCTTTCCTTAGGATGACCAGCCCATCTAGGTGGGAAAACGGGAGTCACCCACCTTGCCTCAGGTTAAGAGAAGTCCTCCTGAGCAGGGACCTGAACTATGAGCAGTTCACCAGTGAGGGGCAATTGAGACATGAGGAGATGCTTTGTGCACAGGCCATGGGGTCTCCAAACCACTTCACTGAGCCCTACCGCTTCCCCAGTGTGTTTAAGATGCTACCAAACACAAGGCATATAATGAACCAGGGAGAAACCACCTCTGACCACTAATTCCTCTGTACCTGGACTAAGATCCACAATGAAGACTCAGCTGTAGGCATAGAGGCTTTGCACTGGAGGCCTCCTTAATGTCCCCAGCTTGGCCAAGAATTTGAATCCTCTCTTGTCTCTTGTCTATGACTCTTTACTTTATGTATATGACAGGTCAAGTGATTTGAGAAATGGGAAGTGGGAAGAGAAGATTCTGGAAACCCCCCCAAACTGTCCTGATGCTGAGGTGGTGTAGCTGTTGAAACTGTCTGTTGTGGAAGATGGAGATGGGGATACCAAAGATGACAAAGGAAGGGAGTTTCCTGTGGAAGGTACCTTTTATTAAACAGAATGGATGCCTCCCAGGGGTACCAGAAAACAAAGGCTATAAAGACACTCAAATTCAATGGAACTTCTATTTTATAAAAACTTTTTTTATCAGGGAAAAATTTTAAAATACACAAAATGGTGAAAGGAGCATAATGAGCCCCTACCTGCTTCTCACTCAGCTTCACAGCTTTCCAACATTTCACCCACTCTTCCTTCATCTCTCCCCAACTTTTTTTTGTTAGCGTAGAAGCAACTCTCTTCCCTTATTTTAGGAGACTGCTAAGCCCTTGTAAAGATCTAAGATAAGTATCAAAGATAGAATTTACAGGCGGGAGGAACCTGGGAAATGTTCTAGTCCAACTTAGGTTACAGGTAGGAAAACTGAAACTCAGAGAGGAAAATGCACACTGAAAGCCTGAGTCTGGGCCTGGGCTAGAGACCAAGCCTAGACCTCCCAGCGGCTGACTTGTCTAGCTTCAGGCAATGACGAGCCACTGAAGGTTGCAGTAAAATCTATTATGAAGGAGAGAGAGTGTTGCAAGAATACTTGAGACACTTTCCTGCTCAAAACCCACTGAACATCATGAGGCAGCTCACATGGACCCAGAGCTTAGGAGTTTGCAAAACACGTTCGTTTTGATCAGAACATTTGATCCTCACAAAGTCTATGAATGGTAGGTGTTATCTTTATAAACACAATAGGAAATTCAGGAAGTAAAGGGATTTGAGTCAGTGGCTGATCCAGGATTAGCCCCAAGGTCTCAGAATGTCTTTTCCAGCCCAGGGTCCTTCTCTTGGCTTGGCTGTGTCCCAGGTGAAAGGTGGGATGCTCCAGAGCTGGGCTGCCTGCCTCTGGGATCCAGTAGCTTTGAGACCCCAAGCATCTCTTGTAGTTTTACCCCGAAGAGGAAAAACCACAAAAACAGTGGCTTTGTGAAAGGCGGAAATCTGGTCTCTTTGGTAAGATCCACAGGCATTGGGATGCCATTATGACTTTGGGCTCAAGGTTCCCTACCAAGCTGGAACATCTTCCCTGATGTGGCTGAAGGTGATGCAGAGCTGGGTGAGGGAGAGTCAGAGTATTCCAGAAGCCTTTGGGCATGAAGGGATACATGCTTGATGGGGAGTGAATCTTTCCTTCACTGACTGGCCAGGCAGCATCTGAGTGGCAGGGGTGGCCAGTTCTTTAGCACTAAATCCCAGATACATAACTTTCAAAGGGTCTTGGAACATCAGTACAGTCAGCAAGGGAGAGGCTGCCACTTTCCATTCTGCCCTTAGGCAAGAATTGGGGAGTGTAGGAGCACTATGAAGGCTTATTGTGGGCCAAAGTCCTGTGTTAGGTCCTTTAATGGCTTTTTTTTTTTTTTTTTTTTTGTAACTTTCAAAACACACCTACTATTGCTACTATTCATCCACTGAGGCTCAGAGAGGTTAGAAAACTTCTCCAATACCACAGAGTTACAGTGACCAAGCTGGGTCAGAGTCCAGTTCTCTCTGGCTCTTTCCACTCTGTCAGCTGGCTCCAGAGTACTGAATGCAGAGTCTGCGCCTCCACTGCCACATGAATATCCTCAGGACTGCTGTCCTTATGTCTGTCTTCTCCTGATCAGCTCCCCTGTAGCCTTTTCTCACTCACATGACCTTCTCTACCCACCTTGTCTCTACCTGTGACCTCTATCGCCCATGTCTCTTAGTCCGACTTCTCCACTGAAGCTTTAGCCCTAATGCAGTAGATTTGCATCAGTCACAACTTTTTCACTTTTAAGCAACAGGTGCCTACTGAATGTGATCAATTGAATTATTTTTGCTGATTCTTCGCTTCTTCCCTATACTGAAATTATAAATCCATGCCTTTTTCTTCCCATATAACTTTATAGTACTTCCCACTAGAGTAGCTATTTCCTGGCCCCACTGGCATTGGGAGTGTGAGCAGACATGATGTGAGCAGAGGTGTGTGTGTGCTCGGTAGTTCTGTTTGGGTTCTTTGCTGCTATCTGCTGTGAGAAAAGCAGGCCCGGTGTAGCTGCTGGACCCAGTATGAGAGACATAACGTTGCAGACTAGAACTTGACCCACAGCCTAAAACAAAGTCACGCCAACCAATTCACAGACCTTGCAAGTTAAAAAAAAAAACAACAAAAAAAACATGTTTGTATCTGTAGGCTACGGAGATTTGGGAATTGTTTGTAACATAGCATTATCACAGCAATAGCTGGCTACACTCTGACTTAAGCAAAAAAGACTTTATTGGTTGAGATAACTGAAAAGTTTAGCAGTGTGTCTGGTGCAGATGTGGCTGGATTAAGGATCTTAAACAATAGCATTAGGGTCCTATTACTCTCCATGTCTCAAACAGTCTTTTTCCACCCATCTATTTTTCATTCAACAAATACTATATTCGAGGCACTGAGTTTACAGCAGTGAACAAAGGCCTCTTTCCTCAGGGAGCTTACGTTCTAGTGGGAGAGACAGAAGCTGAAGCAAACAAATAAATCATCTATTGTCAGGTGGCAATAAGCACTATGAAGAAGATAAGGTGAAGGGAAAACTCATGCAGATATCAGAGGAGATCATTCCAGGCAGCAGAGGGCTGTGAGTACAAAGGTGCTGAGAGGCATGGTGTGTGCTGGGAACTGCAAGACGAATGGTGTGGTTGGAGTCAGGCGAGCAACGGGAAGGGAGGTAAGAAGAAAGTAGGGGTCAGGGCCAGATAGCATGGGCTCTTCCAGGCATATTAGAGTGTGGTTTCTTGTTGTTCCAGTTCTAAAGCAAACTGTAGAGGATTTTGAGCAATGAGGAATTTTAAGCTGTGCGTATATACACACTCACACACACACACATAAACACACATGTAAAATGTGCTACAAACTTATGGACTATTAAATGGACTTATTAAAGTCAATTTAACAAGGAGACTTCAAAGTTACCTTTGAAGTTACAAAACTGACATCTTCCAATTTGCTATAATTTATTTATTTATGTATTTTTATTTTATTTTATTATTTTGAGACTGAATCTCACTCTGTCGCCAGGCTGGAGTGTAGTGGCGCAATCTCAGCTCACTGCAATCTCCACCTCCCGGGTTCAGGTGATTCTCCTGCCTCAGCCTCCCGAGTAGCTGGGACTACAGGCATGTGCCACCATGCCCAGCTAGTTTTTGTATTTTAGTAGAGATGGAGTTTCACCATGTTGGCCAGGATGGTTTCAATCTCCTGACTTCATGGTCCGCCTCCTTGGCCTCCCAAAGTGCTGGAATTCTAGGCATGAACCACTAAGCCCCACCTATTTATTTACTTTTTGAGACGGTGTCTTGCTCTGTCATGAAGGCTGGAGTGCAGTGCAACCTCCTCCTCCTGGGTTCAAGGGATTCTCCTGCCTCAGCCTCCCAAGTAGCTGGGATTACAGGGGTGTGCCACCACGCCCGGCCAATTTTTGTATTTGTATTTTTTTTTTTTTTTTTTAGACAGAGTTTTGTTCTCGTTGCCCAAGCTAGAGTGCAATGGTGCAAACTCAGCTCACTGTAACCTCCACCTCTCAGGTTCAAGTGATTCTCCTGCCTCAGCCTTCCAGGTAGCTGGGATTACAGTGCCTGCCACCATGCCCAGCTATTTTTTGTATTTTCAGTAGAGACAGGGTTTCACCATGTCGGCCAGGCTGGTCTGGAACTCCTGACCTCAAGTGATCCGCCTGCCTAGACCTCCCAAAGTGCTGAGATTACAGGCTTGAGCCACCAGGCCAGGCCAAATTTTTGTATTTTTAGTGGAGATGGGGTTTCACCATGTTGGCCAGTCTGGTTTCAACCTCTTGACCTCAAATGATCCACCCACCTTGGCCTCCCGATTACCGGGGTGGGATTACAGGTGTGAGCCACCACACCTGGCCAGGAATACAATTCTGACACATGTTACAACATGAATGAACCTTGAACACATTATGCTAAGTGAAACAAGCCAGACATAAAAATGACAAATATTGTATTATTCCACTTACATGAGATATCAAGGATAGTCAAATTATCAAAGACATAAAGTCTTTATGAGGAGAAGAAGTCTCCTCCACTGCTGAAACAGCCGCTCTCCATGAGCAGCTTCTCTGCCTTCTTTACATGGTGGTTACCAGGGGCTGGGGTGGGGAGAATGGGGAGTTATTGTTTAAAGAGTACAGAATTTCTGACCAGGTGCGGTGACTCACACCTGTAATCCCAGCGCTTTGGGAGGCCGAGGCAGACGGATCACCTGAGGTGGGAAGTTCGAGACCAGCCTGACCAACATGGAGAAACCCCCTCTCTACTAAAAATACAAAATTAGCTGGGCATGGTGGTGCATGCTCGTAACCCCAGCTACTCAGGAGGCTGAGGCAGGAGAATCACATGAACCCGGAAGGCACAGTTCGTGGTGAGCCGAGATCGCACCACTGCACTCCAGCTTGTGCGACAGAGTGAGACTCCGTCTCAAAAAAAAGAAAAAGTACAGAATTTCTGTTTGGGATGAAGAAAATGTTCTAGAGATAGATGGTGGTTATTGTTGCAAAACAACATTAATGTACTTAATGCCATTGACCTGTACACTTAAAAATGGCTAAAGTATATGCTTTGTATATTTTATCACAAAACATGTCAAATGGCTTTTCTACTCCACATTTTTGCTAAAACCCAGTTCCATCATGTCTGTTTGCTACGAATTCCGTGTACTGACTCATTAAAGTGCAATTCATTCTAATAAGCCTCAGAGCAGGCCTCAGGAGCTTTTGTTCAATGCCTAATAGCACTGACCATTATTTCATTTAGCTTTCACTCTGAAGGTTTATATAACAGGTGTTCGAATATGAGACAGGCAAAGTCACAGTGTCAACTTCATCTCTGCTAGTAATTTATTTCTTTCTTTTTTGAAATGGGGTCTCACTCTGTCACCCAGGCTGGAGTGCAGTGATGCGATCTTGGCTCACTGCAACCCTGCCTCCTGGGTTCAAGTGATTCTCCTGCCTCAGTCCTCCTGAGTAGCTGGGATTACAGGTGCCTGCCACCACGCCTGGCTAATATTTTTATTTTTAGTAGAGATGAGATTTCACCATGTTGGTCAGGCTGGTCTGGAACTCCTGACCTCGTGATCCACCCGCCTCTGCCTCCTAAAGTGCTGGGATTACAGGCCTGAGCCACCACACCTGGCCTTCTTTCTCGAAGTCTTTTATCCTGACCCTTGTTCAATTTTCTTAGTAGAGCCAAAGCAGATTCTCCCGATGGTCCTGTATTGGGGAAATATACTTGTTGGAAGCCCTGTAGTTAGAGATGACAAAAAGAATTTATTGGAGGGGCTCTGAGATGTTTTTGTACCTAAATACAGGATGGAACAATTCAAAAAAAAGGACCTGAAGGCCACTAGGACGCCCTCCCCACCTGCCATCTCTTCTCCTGCATACAAATTTCATTTATGTTTACCAACTTCTTTCCCAAAGTCAGAAACACACCGCTAAAGCTGTTGGGCCTCATATCCAGAATGTGCATGCTGGAGGGAACAGAATTATTCTTGCTGTGTTATTAAAATTAAAAATTTGGAGGGAGGGCTCTAATTGGCCTCTGGTGGGGTTAGATACTAAAACTTGGGAGTTGAAGGGTTTTGTGGCAAATCTGATACCTATAATTGAAACCTTACGATTAGAGTTGGTGAGCAGAAAATTTCTCAGTAAAAAGGGAAGTGCTGTTTCTAAAAAGGAGGGGAGCATGCAGGGCAGACAAACAATAGATGTCCATTACAGTAGCAGATCAGTAAAGATCAATTTTTCTTTACCAAGGGAGGGACTTCCTTTATAGCTGGTGTTATAGTTTGGATTATTCAGCAAATATTCACTGCCCTCACTAGAGGACTGGGCATCCGATTTGCTTTGTCTAAGGCGTATGTTAACAGATGCAGCTCCAGCAAGGGCCTGAAATGAGTTTTTGTGGTTGGGGCTGCTTGTGCCTCTGCCACCTCGGTGAGAAAAGTACATCCCATGGAGGCCACTAGTCCCACAGGATGAGAGCCAGGGGGAGCAGAGCCAGGGAGTGCAGAGCCAGCCCAGCTAACCCGCAGCCCTGCAGCTTGTAGCAGAATTGCCCCAGCCAATCCTGCAAACTGGTGGCCATGATACTGAACGATTATTGGTGTATGGCGCTGAGTTTTGGGGAAGTTTATTATGCAGCATTATTGTAGCAACAGTCAAATGATACTTGTGACATACTTACAACATTGAATAGTTATGTAAATAAAACATCTATATGTGAATGTTCGCAGACACTTTATTCATAATAGCCAAAAGTTGTAAACAACCCAAATGTTCATCAACAGGAAAATAGATAAACAAATAGTGGTATATTCACACAATGGAATACCTCACTCAGTTTTAAAGAATGGGCTACTGATGTGTTGAATAACACTGACGAATCTCAAAATCATCATGCTAAGTGAAAGAAGCTAGACATAAAAAGAGTACATACTGATTGATTTTACTTATAGGAAAATTTTTTTTTTGTGAGACAGAGTCTTGCTCTGTCACCCAGACTGGAGTGCAGTGGGCACAGTCTCAGCTCACTGCAACTTCTGCCTCCGGGTTCCAGGGATTCTCCCGCCTCAGCCTCCCAAGCTACTTGGGAGCTTGTGCACCAACATGCACAGCTAATTTTTGTGTTTTTAGTAGAGACTGGTTTCACCGTGTTGGCCAAGCTGGTCTTGAACTCCTGACCCCAAGAAATCCACCCGCCTCAGACTCCCAAAGTGCTGGGATTACAGGCATGGGCCACCATGCCTAGCCAATTTATATGAAATTCTAGGATAGGAAAGTTGAATCTATTGTGATGGTAAGCAGATCAATGGTTGCTTCTGACTAAGGGTGGTAAGAAGTTGACTATAAGGCCGGGCACGGTGGCTCGCGCCTGTAATCCCAGCACTCTGGGAGGCCGAGGTGGGTGGATCATCTGAGGTCCGGAGTTCAAGATCAGCCTGGCCAACATGGTGAAACCCCGTCTCTACTAAATATACAAAAATTAGCCAGGCGTAGGGGCGTACATCTGTAATCCCAACTACTCTACTCGGCGCGGGGGCTGAGGCAGGAGAATCACTTGAACCCGGGAGGCAGAGGTTGCAGTGAATTGAGATTTTGCCACTGCACTCCAGCCTAAGAGACAGAGCAAGACTGTCTCAAAAAAAAAAAAAAAAAGAAAGAAAATGACTGCAAAGGAACATAAGGGCATAAGGGCACATTTTGGGGTGGTAGGAATGTTTTATATTATGTTATATTGTGGTAGGGATGTTTACATTTGTATTTACAATTGTCAGAACTTATCAAGGTCAATAGTCAGATGCGGTGGCTCACACCTGTAATCCCAGTACTTTGAGAGGCCGAAGTGGGCGGATCCCTTCACTTCAGGAGTTTGATACCAGCCTGGGCAACATGGCAAAGCCCTGTCTCTACAAAACAAAACCGAAAATACCGCCTCCCCCCAAACTCATCGAAGTGTACATTTAAAGAGAGTGGATTTTATTTTTGGAAATTACACCTCCTTAAAGTTGATTTTACAAAATAATCTCTGCTATTCTTGATTCCAATTTCCCCAGAAACAAGTTCATTAGAAATAGGACTGTTTAGGCTGGGTGTGGTGTCTCATGCTTGTAATTCCAGCACTTTGGGAGGCAGAGGAGGGCAGATCACTTGAGGTCAGGGGTTCAAGACCAGCCTGGACAACATGGCAAAACCTTGTCTCTACCAAAAATACAAAAATTAGTGGGGCATGGTGGTGTGCGCCTGTAGTCCCAGCTACTCAGGAGGCTGAGGCACGGGAATTGCTTGAACCCAGGAGGCAGAGATTGCAGTGAGCTGAGATGGCACCACTGCACTCCAGCCTGGGCAACAAAGTGAGAGTCTGTCTCAAAAAAAAAAAAAAGGATTGTCCAAATAGCCTTCCTAAAATGCACATCTAACCATGTTACTCTCTTGCTTAAAACCTTTCAAAAGTTCCTGTTCCTTTTCCTTTTTCTTTTTCTGTTTCTTTTTTTTTTTTTTGAGATGGAGTTTTGCTCTTGTTACCTAGGCTGGAGTGCAATGGCACGATCTCGGCTCACTACAACCTTCGCCTCCCGGGTTCACGCCATTCTCCTGCCTCAGCCTCCCAAGTAGCTGGGATTATAGGCACCTGCCACCATGCCCGGCTAGTTTTTTTATTTTTTATTTTTAGTAGAGACGGGGTTTCACCGTGTTAGCCAGGATAGTCTCGATCTCTTGACCTCGTGATCCACCTGCCTTGGCCTCCCAAAATGCTGGGATTACAGGCGTGAGCCACCATGCCCAGACCCTATTACTTTTCAAAGTCAATTCTGAATTTCTGACCCCGTACACAAGGCTGCTACAACCGGAATTCTGCTCCCCTTTTACAACTTATCCACAGCCCCAGGTTCTACATTTCAGCTTCATTAGAAGCATAGTTCATGATTCACACCTGACATTTACCAATGCTATGCTGTCTGCACAGTGGCATTCTATTAGTCCCATAAGGGCCAGCTTGTATGTCAGCCTACTTTGCAAGGCCTCTCTTACTCCTCTAGGATGAACTTCATGTCATTTTGTATTGTGGCACTTAACTTTCTGCAGGTGAATTTTCTGGCAGTAGGTGTGGCACCCCTATTGCCCTGTGAGCAAAACAACATCCCCGTGTATGTATTCCTGGAGCCCAGTGCAGGGCCTTGCATGCAGTTGGTGCTCAGTAAAGTTGACTGAGCAACGGGCTGAGTGAGTGCTGTGGATTCTCTGTACTTTGCTCTTTGTTGCATTCTGAGGCCTCGACTCTCCCGAAGAATTACCTTCCAGGGGCCCGGTTGTGCTTGCTGTTACTGAGTACTTCTGCTTCTTTGGTTCATGTTGAATATTTTGCTGTTCCATTCAGAGCAGTGGAAAGTCCAAGGCCTTCTGCCCAAATCACTTAAAGGTCCTATTCAAATAGGTTTTTCTCTTGTACTTCCCCCCAGATGTCATTTAGGGAAAGAAAAGAAAATTTTGCTTTTGCTTTGTGGAGTAAAAATGAACAGAAACACTAATTTAGCTTCAGCTACAGTATCACCCTGATTATGAAGCAGGCCATTTGTAGAATACTCAACATTACCGGCAATTATAATAATAGAATCCAGTCAGCGTTTCTCACGTGCTTAGCATATGGCAGTCCAGTCACTATGCCTTCTAAGGGAATCAAAGAGAAGTAAGACAGCCCTCTTCCTGGGAGAGCTGCCAGTCTGGAGTCCAGCAAAGGGTATAAAACAGCACAATGGCTGCAGTATAAGATACACCATGAGACCTGCTATTATACAGGCACAAATTCCTTGGGGGCACAGACTAAGAGGTTTTTCTTGGCCAGGGTAAACAAAGAAGGCTTTATTTGACTGGGCCCTGGAGATGGAGAAGATTTAAAGACACAAGAATGCAAGAGAAGAGCCATTTCAGTTAGAGACAATAGTAAGAACACATTGCTGGTGCCAGGGAAGTAAGTGCCTATCGGTGTCGGGGTAGGCACTGGCAGGGGACTGGAGTGGGGTAAGATTGGGTTGACTGGGGAGGCTGAGTCAGAGCATGAAGAGTCTTTTAGGAATCTAAGCTCCTCTTCATGGGCAGTGGGAATCCTCTGGAGGATCCTGAGCTGATTACTGGAAGGGCCAGTGGACAGTAAAGTCAGATTCCCAGAGGGTAAGGCAAGGCTGCGCTGATCACACACCTGCACGCACAGGTGTGCCGGAGGGGATGAGGAAGGACAAATTAGTGACATAATGACAGTTGCACTCAGGTACTCCATCTTATATGGGCCATCCATAACTCTAACTCCCCTCTTGCTTCCTTTCCCCAACTCTTTCCTCCTCCATCTCCTTTGAGTTCTCCACAACCTCAGTCAAAACATTCTGCCCCACTAGGCAGGCTTCGTGAAACTTCTTTCCTTCCCTCCCTGCCTCTCAGTTCCCTTGGTTCACAACTAGTCACTCTTTCCTGTACCCTCTTAAGCCTTGTACCCAAAGATAGCAGGAAAATTGGGGAGGAAGTTCTGCTGACATGGATCCTGTGCTTGTAGGATTTCCTGGAAATTCATCTCCCCAGATAGAAACCAAGCTCCAACTGAATGAAGCCTTGTCACACTAGACCTCTGGCTTTTCTTGATGGGCTGGGGGACTTTCCCTCATTGTGTTCTCTGACCATCAAGACTTGGCCCCATGGGACCAAGGGGGATGACTTGGAAGACATGCAGGTGGCTTCTCATGCATATTTTCCCGCTCCCCTTTGTGTTATGATTGTGTCACTATTGAAGATCGTTCTCCCCTACAGATAATTTGCTCTGGTCGGGGCCTTGGAATAGGGAAGTAGCCATGATAAGCTTGGAGAAGCTAAAGAGTACAGTAGGGGTGGGAGTTCCCCTGAGTCACCTCCTCTGAAGCAGCCAAAAGCCCAGCCAACTTTGGAGAAAGAAGAAGTTGACCTCAGGAGTTCTTTCTGAGGTTACAAACCTTGTCTTGTAGCTTGCATTCCTCTGGCCACTCATCAGCCAGGGTGGCTTCAGAGTTCTTCCCTCTTATTCCCCATCAAGACTTACCTGGCTAGGGTGTCAGCCCATGGCTTCTATTCCCTGGTCAGAGGAGAGCCAATCCCCAGCTGTTTGAATCATTCCTGCTAAACCCCAGATATTCTGGAGTAGAGACCGATAATTCCTAATGAGTCCCGCCCAAAGTTCAGGTTAATGAGCAAAATAAATTATTACTGTTTTAAGCCACTAAGTTCTGAGAACTTAGTTTGTTACCAAAGCAATGTATAACTGGAACATATGTATATAAATGTGGCAATTTATGTAGGCACAATGAATATTCATGAGGTTGTAGTTCACATATTTGTATATAAGAATCACAGGAATGAAGTCCAAAGCACCTTACAAATAGAAGAAATTGTTAATTACTAAGATGGTTCATATTCTTCTTATTGTTATTCTCATGACAAACACAAGTAGTTTCCTCAGTCCTAGACAGGACTTCACGCTTCTTCAGTAAGAACTTCTGGACAAAATAAGCACAGAGAGAACCTTGGTCGGGCCATAGGTACTTATTATTATAATAATTATTATTTCTTGTTTGTTTGTTTTTTGAGATGGAGTCCTGCTCTTGTCATCCAGGCTGCAGTGGCACGAACTCAGCTTACTGCAAGCTCCGCCTCCTGGGTTCAAGTGATTCTCCTCCCTCAGCCTCCAGTAGCTGGGATTACAGGCATGTGCCTCTACTGCCAGGCTAATTTTTGCATTTTTAGTAGAGATGGGGGTTTCACCATGTTGGCCAGAATGGTCTTGATTTCCTGACCTCGTGATTCGCCCGCCTTAGCCTCCCAAAGTGCTGGGATTACAGGCGTGAGCCACCGCGCCCGGCTAGGTACTTGTTAAGTGTGAACAGGTTTCGCCAATTATCTTCTATCATCACCCTCTCGCCAACTGGCTGCCCTTTCCACCTATGATAGAAGAGTGTTACACATGTGCATTTTCCAGAACCTCCCAGTTGTGAGGCTGCAAACCTGGCTCCAGGGCCTGAGCAAGGGTTCCAGGGAGGGTCTCTGCATTTGGGGCCACTGCTGTGACCTACTTTAATTATTTCCTTATGCATTTCCTTTGCCTATAATATGGCATATGTTCTCCTAGACTGAAAATCCTTTGAAGGCAAGAATTTTTATCTTCAGCGCCTAACATGGTCCCTGTTGCATAGTAGCAGTTTAGTGTATGTTTATGGGATAACTGGATACACACACGGTTTCCAGACAATATGCCTTCTGATTGACTCATTCAGAATGTACTTGGGGTGGACCCCTAATTTCATACAAAATTCCATGCATTGACAGAGCAGCTCAGAGGATGGGGAACCATGAGCTGGTCTTTATGAACCTGTACACTAGACTCTGGTGAATGCAGACTCAGATTGTAGTGGCACTGAGGAAAGATATCCCCTATGTCTTCACACTTGGTCCATGGTCAGCTACTTGCCTCTCCACTCCACCCCACACCAGTCCTTTTGCATTTCATATAAAAGAAAGAAAGAATGTTCCTTTTTTTGCAAAGAACTTTGTCTTTCTCTCTCCCACCTATCCTTGAAAAGTGATAATTTGGAAACTCCCCAAAAGAAATTAAAGCAGGCCATGATATGTAAGACTTTTTATTTTTTATTTTTATTTATTTATTTTTTGAAATGGGGTTTCGCTCTTGTCACACAGGCTGGAATGCAGTGGTATAATCTTGGCTTACTGCAACCTCCACCTTTGGGTTCAAGCGATTCTTCCTCCTCAGCCTCCTGAGTAGCTGGGATTACAGTTACCCACCACCATGCCTGGCTAACTTTTGTAGTTTTAGTAGAGATGGGGTTTCACCATGTTGGTCAGGCTGGTCTCAAACTCCTCACCTCAGGTGATTCGCCTGCCTCGGCTTCCCAAAGTGCTGGGATTGCCAGGTGTGAGCCACTGCGCCTGGCCCACAATATGTAAGAATTTTTAAAGCAACTCCTTTTTGTATACAGAAGATTAGAAATATGAAGCCCTAGGCTGGGCATGGTGGCTCTTGCCCGTAATCCCAGCATTTTGGGAGGCTGAGGCGGGCAGATCACTTGAGGTCAGCAGTTTGAGACCAGTCTGGCCAACATGGTGAAACCTCATCTCTACTAAAACTACAAAAATTAGCCAGGCGTGGTCTCAGGCACCTGTAATCCCAGCTACTCGGGAGGCTGAGGCAGGAGAATCACTTGAACCCGAGAGACAGAGATTGCCATGAGCCTAGATTGTGCCATTGCACTCCAGCCTGGGCAACAAGAGCAAAACTCCATCTCAAAAAACAAAAACAAGGGTCTATCTTTTTTCTGTCTCCACCCATTGCCCAAGCCAGGACCCAGTGAAGGAAGGTAGTTGATCTTTGTTGAATAAATGAAATGCCTAGCTAATTATTATTTTTTAAAATTTTTTCTTTTTATTTGAGACAGAGTCTCGCTCTGTTGCCCAGGCTGGACTATAGTGGTGCAATCTCAGTTCACTGCAGCCTCCACCTCCTGAGTTCAAATGATTGTCCTGCCTTAGCCTCCCAAGGAGCTGGGACTGCAGGGGTGTGCCACCACGCCCAGCTAATTTTTGTATTTTTAGTAGAGACGGGGTTTCACCATGTTGGCCAGGATGGTCTCGATCTCTTGACCTTGTGATCCACCCGCCTTGGCCTCCCAAAGTGCTGGGATTACAGGCATGAGCCACCTTGCCTGGCCTTGTACTTTTTTTTTTTTTTTTTTAATAATTAGAGATGGAGTTTCACCATGTTGGCCAGACTGGTCTCAAACTTCGGACCTCAAGTGATCCACTTGCCTCAGCCTCCCAAAGTGCTGGGATTACAGGCATAAGCCACCACACATAGCCAAAGATGCTTGATTGCAATTTTAAAACCACATGCTTCTATTATTATTATTATTTTGAGGGGACAGGATCTCACTCTGTTGCCCAGACTGGAGTGCAGTGGCACAATCTCGGCTCATCGCAACCTCCACCTCCCGGGTTCAAGTGATTCTCCTGTCTCAGCCTCCCAAGTAGCTGGGATTACAGGTATGTGCCTCTACTGCCAGACTAATTTTTGTATTTTTAGTAAAGACGGGCTTTTGCCATGTTGGCCAGGATGGTCTTGAACTCCTGACCTCAAATGATCCACCTGCCTTGGCCTCCCAAAGGCGTGAGCCAGCGCGTCCAGCTGCTGCTGTTATTTTTGAAGAAATGTTCACCACCAAGGGAATGTAATGGGGGACAGAAAACTCAATCTTCCCATCCTTTCCCTGCTTCTTATGATGCTCAAAGATGATTTAAGGAGGGAAAGCAGCCTGCTCTTGGCTTTGTGCTCCTGTGGGCCAACGGGCACAGTCTAGGAGGCATGGGAGAACTTTCCCAGGGGAATTCCTGGAGAAGTGGCTTGACCACATATCTGTATGCTCCTTTGTGCTCTACAGGTCCTGTATCGGTCTGGGTACTCCAAGAAAATGTCACGAGGGGATTAAATGTCTAACAGATTTAATTGGCAAATGATTGTGGTAAATACCTGTGAGGGAAAAAAGGGAGGGAGGCAGAAGAGACTACAGAGCCGTCAGACTACAATTCAGGACTGACCTCTGCGAAGGAGAGAAGGAGGAAGATGGGGTAGGGAAGTCTTCCATGACAGTACAGTCAAAGGAAGTTTCAGCAAAGCCCATGGGGAGTCATTGAACCAAAGTTACCTATCAAAGGAAGTTGACTTGCAGGAACCGGTCTTAAGGTTCCTGCTTTGCTCAGTCGTTGCTGGGAACAGCCTATAGGATATGTGGCCTCAGTGCAAAGCTGTGGTAGATTCAAAGCACTGCGGCTGGGGCCCTTAGTCAATTAAACCACTGCAGTAGGTCTGAAAGGTGCATTTTCATGGCTGCCACTCTATTAACGAGCATTCTAAGCAACACCTCTCCTTTCCTCCTTAACCCTATGGTGATAGTTCAGAAATGCAAGTTTTATATGAATCATTTTTCCTATTTGCAGCTGGTACAGACAGGATAAAAGACTCAAAGTCACTCCATATGTGGATGAAAAAAAAAAGTGAATTCAATTTCTCCAGCGACCATGAATTGTCTCCTTTTTCGTCCACCCACTACAAATCTTTTCTCAGATTTGCTGTCATAGCTAAATAAAATGAGATTTGCATTTCACTTACGAAGTTATACTCTTGCTAGGTAAAGAGATAACTGGGAGGCCAAATTCCTCATTAGTCCACAAAAGAACAATGGGGAACTAGCTTTGATTAGGCACCTACGTTTTACCAGGCATGGTGATAGAGGCTTTACACAGGTCATCCCTTTGAACTTCACCTCAGCCCTCTGAGGTCAACATGTATTGCCTCATTTTACAAATTAAGCACAGACCCAGGGTACATACTCAGGAAAGAAAGAGAGATTTGACTGGGACTGAGTCCTGGCACTCTGACTGTAAGTCCAGTGCTCTTTCTGGTCCCAAAATTTCTAATCCACACATCGGATAGTTTACCTGAGTTAAAAATGTGAATTAAGTCAGGCTTAAAGCAGAATTTTGTTTTCTATCAGAAATCCTAGAGCAGGCGGTAGGTGAAGACCAAAGAAGATATTTTCTTTTTCTTTTCTTTCTTTCTTTTTTTTTTTTTTTTTGGAGATGGAGTCTGGCGCTGTCGCCCAGGCTGGAGTGCAGTGGTGCAATTTCGGCTCACTGCAAGCTCCGCCTCTTGGGTTCAAATGATTCTCCTGCCTCAGCCTCCCAAGTAGCTGGGACTACAGGCGCCCACCACCACGCTCATCTAATTTTTTGTATTTTTAGTAGAGACGGGGTTTCACCATGTTAGCCAGGATGGTCTCGATTTCCTGACCTGGTGATTTGCTTGCCTCGGCCTCCCAAAGTGCTGGGATTACAGGCGTGAGCCACGGTGCCTGGCCCAAAGAGGGTATTTTCTTTCTTTCTTTCTTTTTTTTTTGAGATGGAGTCTTGCTCTGTAGCCCGGGCTGGAGTGCAGTGGCTGGATCTCAGCTCACTGCAAGCTCTGCCTCCCGGGTTTACGCCATTCTCGGCCATTCTCCCGCCTCAGCCTCCCAAGTAGCTGGGACTACAGGTGCCCGCCACCACGGCTGGCTAGTTTTTTGTGTATTTTTTAGTAGAGACGGGGTTTCACTGGGTTAGCCAGGATGGTCTCGATCTCCTGAAAAGAGGGTATTTTCTTCTTCCCTCTCTGTATCATCCTTACTCAATTACAGATGATCAAGAGCAGTACTGCCAGAGTCACCTCGAGAGGCTCTGTTCTCTGCCACCCAGACTGTTCTGTAGTCTCCGTTCCAAATTGTCTTTACTCCGGTTTACTCCGTGGATGGCATTTAAGACTTTTCTTAAATTTGAAATTCACAAAACCATTTTAAAGTAAACAATTCAGTGGCATTTAGTACCTTCGCAGTGTTGTGCAACTTCCACCTCTATCTAGTTGCAAAACATTTTCTTTTCTTTTTTTTTTTGGAGACAGAGTCTCGCTCTGTTGCCCAGACTGGAGTGCAGTGGCGTGATCTTGGCTCACTGCAACCTCTGTCTCCCGGGTTCAAGCAATTCTCCTTCCTCAGCCTCCCGAGTAGTTGGGATTACAGGCACATGCTGCCCGCCGGCTAAATTTTTGTATTTTGGTAGAGACGGGTATTCACCATGTTGCCCAGGCTGGTCTCAAACTCCTGAGCTCAGGCAATCCACCTGCCTTGTCCTCCCAAAGTGCTAGGATTACAGGCGTAAGCCAACGGGCCCGGCCTTGCAAAACATTTTCATCACACAAAAGAAAACCTTCTACCCATTAAGCAGTTACTCCTCCCTCTCCTCAGTCCCGGGCAACCATCAATTTGCTTTCTATTTCTATGGATTTAACTATTCTGGATATTTCATAGAAATAGAATCACATAATGTATGACCTTTTCTGTTTGGCTTCTTTCTATTAGCCTAATGTTTTTGAGGTTCATTCCTGTTGAAGCATGTATCAGTTCTTCATTCCTTTTTTTGAATGAATAATGTTCCATAATTTATTTATCCATTCATCTGTTGATGAATATTTGAGTTGTGCCCAGCTCTTGGCTATTGTGAATAGTGCTGCTATGTACATTCGTATGTAAGTATTTGAGTATCTGTTGGTTGTATACCTATGAATGGAACTGCTGGGTCTTCTGATAATTCCGTATTTAACTTTTTGAGAAACTGCCAACCTTTTCACAGGGGTTGCGCCATTTCGCATTCCCACCAGCAATCTACAAGGATTCTAATTTCTCCACATCCTGCATTTAAGACTTGTAAAGCTGAATTAATCACAGGATGAGGAAGTGGCCCCTCTGAAACATTTTCCTCTTTCACATTTTAAACTTTCTCTTTCATACACGACATGAAACACAGCCTACGCACGAAAGTGACTAGGAGGAAGGCTATTATAAAGTGATGCAAACAGAAATTCCACCAACCTCCACGTATCATCATGTGTCATAACTCAGCCAAGCTCAGTGAGCATTCTCGTCACATTGCCTCAACAGCTTCAAGGTGAGCCAGCTCAAGACTTTGCTCTCCACCAGGCAGAAGATGACAGACTGTGAATTTGGATATATTTACAGGCTAGCTCAGGACTATTTGCAGTACGTCCTGCAGATACCACAACCTGGATCGGGTCCAAGCAAAACGTCCAGAGTGCTACAAAAGGTTGCATTCTCAGTCCAGAAAGAAGTGGAAAAGAATCTGAAGCCATGCTTGGACAATGTTAATGTTGCATCCATAGACACTGCCAGAACACTATTCAATCAAGTGATGGAAAAGGAGTTTGAAGATGGCATCATTAACTGGGGAAGAATTGTAACCATATTTGCATTTGAAGGTATTCTCATCAAGAAACTTCTACGACAGCAAATTGCCCCGGATGTGGATACTTATAAGGAGATTTCGTATTTTGTTGCTGAGTTCATAATGAATAACACAGGAGAATGGATAAGGCAAAACGGAGGCTGGGTATGTGTGATGGAAAAAATTCTTCATTGTTCTTTACTGTGAAATAGAAATTGAGAATTTTCTTGCTAATTAAAACAACAACAAAACACTTACCTAAGAATACTAGTTTCCTTGGGTGGTTTGTTTTAATTTTTAAAATAATATACTTTCTGGCTGATCGCCGATGAATCCTTGAACTTGAACTTTATAGTTGGAAAGCACTTGTGTTTCCAGTTTTTATTCCTAACAGTATAAATGACAGTAGTGAAGTTTGGGGACTAACAAAGCACCTCTCTCATGCAGCTTCACAGTCAGCTGTGTATACACTCTAATCTAGTACTTAGCTTTTGCTAGGGTTGTCATGACAGTACAGACAGTACAGAAATTTCTACAATCAGTACAGAAAGAGTTGCTATTAGATGCTGTTATTTTTAGGTATTTATGAGGTTGCAAAAGACAGGTGTAAATTTTCGTAAGTTCATTGCTTACAAATTGGTGTTTTTCAGTTTACTAATACATAACAAATTGTAACATATATTAATGTATAGCAAATTATATATAATGTATAACAAATTATTACTAATAATAACAAATTCTGGGCTGTTAAAGTTTGTTGATTAAAACATAATGTACAGTATCACCAGCAAGAAACTTTATTCAAGAATTTTCAAATAAAAATTCACTTTATTATCCAGTGCCTCAAAAAGCCAAGACTGTGTAGGGGCCTGTGTTGAAACTCATGTTGGTAAAAAGCCTGACACAGCTGGATGTATATGCTTTCCTTTATATCCCAATATACTTAATGATTATTTTTTTAAAGCATGTAAGTGTTCATGAATCCTCTCTCCAACCCCTAATTCCTGGCCTTCACCTCTCCCAAGAGGTAACCACTGTTATCAATTATTTTGCATGTAAAACATGCCTACTATATATATCCATAGAAAATAAACAATACTTCTTTGTAAAAAATTTTTTGTAAAAAAATGTTATACCATATAACACATACTTTTTTTTACATATATACATAAATTTTTTTATATATACATATAAATTTTGCGTATATATTTTTACATGTGTATATGTAAAAATAGTACATGGTACTAATTCTGCCACTTATTTTTTTATCCAGAGTTATTTAAAATAGTATTATTAAGAATGCCGTGTATATTCTGTTGTATGTAAATGCTGTAGAGTGTCTGGCCATTTGTAGCTGATAGCTGTTTAGGTTATTTCGAGTTTGCTATCACACACAATGCTTCATTGAATATCATTTTTCATATATCTTCCCTTGTGCGTGTGTGTAGTTTTCCAGGGTGGATGTTGGGTTGTACACGCTGGGTCATGGTGGCGTACATTTTTTAATTTACTAGGTCCTTGCCTTCCAAAGTGGCTCCACCAAGTTCCACTCCCATCAGCAGCTTCTTAGAGTATCCCGCAGTCCCCCTACCCCAGCTGACTAACATTAGGTTGTTGCAATTCGTCATAATTTCCTTAATTTTTTGGGCTAAAAATATAGAGTTTATCTTGTTTCAATTCTCATTTTCTTGATTTCTAGTAAGGCTAAATTTTTTTTTACATTTTGAGCATCTTTTTGTATATTAACTGATCATTTGTAAATGCAGGCAATTGTCAGTTTACACCCTTTGCCCATTTTCCTTTTATTTTGTCTTTTTCTTACTGATTTGTAGGAATTCTTTGAATATTCTGGATACAAATTATTATTATTATTATTTAAATTTTTTGAGACAGTTTTTGTTCTCGTTGCCCAGGCTGGAGTGCAATGGTGTGATCTCAGCTCACTGCAACCTCTGCCTCCTGGTTTCAAGCAATTCTCCTGCCTCAGCCTCCCAAGTAGCTGGGATTACAGGTGTGCACCACCACACCCAGCTAATTTTGTATTTTTAGTAGAGACGGGGTTTTACCATGTTGGTCAGGCTGGTCTCGAACTCCTGACCTCAGGTGATCCTCCCACTTTGGCCTCCCAAAGTTGTGGGATTACAGGTGTGAGCCACGCACCCAGCCAAAATATGTTTATATATGTGGCAGATGTATTTTAGTTTGCTGATTATCCTTTAAAGCTAACGACGTCTTTGGTCATTATAAACCTTTAAAAGTTTGTTGCGATCAAATTTATTGATCTTTTACTTGATGCCTTTTTCGTTTTGTTTAAGGCCTTCCTGCGTGATAGAGCTTACTGCAGCTACTCCCCTTTCTCAGTCACCTTCTTCCTGGAACTTAGTTCTTTCTAACTCCGCCTGACTGAGGCTGGGCGAAGCATGTGAAATGTTTTATCATGTTTTCTTCTGGCTGTGGGAGGAGGCTATACTTGAGGACTGGTGGAAATTTCAGCAGTACTGTGTAGATTTCAGGTGAAGGCAAACGTTCTCTAGCACAGAGGACCACAGATGAGCCTGCAGAGAAATACTCTACTAGTTTGCAGTAGGTTTGTGGGTTTGGATTGTATTCCCAATGCCTAGCTTAGTACTTAGAACACACAGACAGTGAATAAATGTTACTTAAAAATTTAACTTCTCCACAGTAAATTTTGTGAGCTCCTGGAACTCACTGTTAGCAAGAGGTGTGGAATTGTCTCTGAGAATTTCTAGCAGTACCCTCATCTTTCAAGGGTGGTACAGATGTAAACATGAGTGTGGTGGGATGAACCTCTCCCGAGTGTAGATACAAATACACACATTGCCTGCACATGCACATACTCAGCCTTTCTAAAATTTCCAAGCTCTTTTTTTTTTTTTTTAAAAAGCACCTGAATAGTTCAGGTTGTAGACATGAAATACTCTTGAAGATGTCACTTCAAAGCAATCTCCGTGCTGCTTTCCCACCTCAGATGAGACATTGATTCTGTCAATGATAGGCAGTGCTTTTTTGATTCAGTGCAAACTGGCATGGAAAACTGTTACCTTCTTTTCATAGTGATGTTGACAAATCTGCTCAAATGAATGAATTTACTCTTGAATGATTCATTTCAAGGGAAATGGCACAATCACATGCCTATGCTAGTAGAGTCAGTGGCCCACAAGAAGAAGTAAGGGTAGAGGAGGCACTTACAACTTTATCAAGATGTGCGCACCAGCCTCTCACTTCTACCCACCTGAAAAAACTCAAGAAGTCATCATAAAACATATTTTTAATTAAATGTTAAAATTGCCCAGAGACTTTATGAAAACTTTTAATCAAGAATGTGGTATGTGCCAGGTGCGGTGGCTCACGCTTGTAATCCCAGCACTTTGGGAGGCTGTGGTGGGTGGATCACCTGAGGTCAGGAGTTCAAGAGGAGCCTGGTTAAGATGGTAAAGGCCTGTCTCTACTAAAAATACAAAATTAGCAGGGTGTGGTGGTGGGCGTCTATAATCCCAGCTACTTGGGAGGCTGAGGCAGGAGAATCACTTGAACCTGGGAGGCGGAGGTTGCAGTGAGCCGGGATTGTGCCACTCCAGCCTGGGCAACAGAGTGACTCCATCTCAAAAAAAAAAAAAAAGAAAAAGAAAAAGAAAAAGCAGTATGTGAGCACAGCATAGATGTTTAGACAGACCTGGCTTCACTTCTGGGCTCGAGTGCTTACTACCTGTGTGAATTGTACAAGTTGCTTAACTTCCCTGTCTTGTTTCCTCATCTGTAAAAACAGGAAAATATTGCAACCTATGTCCTGGGACTGGTATAAGGATCAAATTAGTCAATATATGCAAAGCACTTGAAACAGTTGCTGAAAATGAGTACTCAATACAAGTTTACCGCTGTTGTTTACCATATAAAACAGATCCTCTAATGGGAAGAAACAAGACTGGTCTATCAGTAATGGGACTCATAATCTCTTTCGTTATTCTTTCTCCTTTTTATCAGTTGTCTTTCCTGCCTTCCTGCCTTCCTACCTGCCTGCCTGCCTTCTTTTTTGGTGGCTTCTCATCTCTTTTTCTCCTCTTCCACATTTACCATGATTTCCTCCTGTCCCCTCTCCTAATTTGAAGTGCTGAGAAAGGATGTGCTCTCACAAGATCTGATAGGAGAGCTAGTGCCATTTGGCTGCCTTCAGCATTCATGAGGAAAGGATGGTTCTTAAAAACCATTAGAATGATCCTGAGATGAAACTCATGTCTCTTCCCTTGGGATCACCCTTCCTTTTGAACCAGGTAGCTCTTTTTTTTTTTTTTTTTTTAGACAGAGTCTCGCTCTGTCGCCCAGACTGGAGTGCAGTGGCGCGATCTTGGCTCACTGCAAGCTCCACCTCCCAGGTTCACGCCATTCTCCTGCCTCAGCCTCCCGAGTCACTGAGACTACAAGCGCCCGCCACCATGCCCAGCTAATTTTTTGTATTTTTAGTAGAGAGGGGGTTTCACAGTGTTAGCCAGGATGGTCTCGATCTCCTGACCTTGTGATCCGCCCGCCTCGGCCTCCCAAAGTGCTGGGATTACAGGTGTGAGCCACCGCGCCTGGCCATGGTGGCTCTTCTTACTTCCTCCCCCTTCAATGAAGCATTCTCCTCTGCATATGCCGGGGGAGTAGAAAGAATGCTTGGCACTCAGCTCCACGTGGGAGAAATCATGTCTACTTAATGCATCACTGTGTACCTCATGCCTAGAATAGGGCCTATTGCATAGATGGTAACAACAAATATTTGCTGATGGAATGATTCAGTGAAGCAACACTGAAACTGGAGATTTGAACTCTGGTTTTCTCACTCACTAGAGGTATAAACTTGGGTAAGTTACTGAGGTACTCTGAGACTCAGATTCCTTATATAATGTATATAATAATATGATATGACATATGATTTATTTTATATAATATTTAATGAAAACGCTTTTACCTACCTTTAAAGGAAAGCTAAACGATTATAAAACACTTTTTGTAAAACAGTGCTTTCCAAGCTGTCAAATACTATGCAACGATGAGGGTTACGTGGGAAATTCCAGGAAGTTTAGATAGGTTATTCTTTGCTTTTCTGAAAGTAGGATATACAGTCAGAGTTGGTGCTTTCCCAGTAACCACCATTTTAAAGCTTGGGTCATACCATTAGGCCAAGAGGTTTCTCTTTTCTTTGTTATCCTTACTTCTTCCCTTTGCTCAGGCCTCTGTTCCAAGATTGCCTCCTCAGAGAAGTCTTCCTTGATCACCCCAACTGAGAAAGTACTACTGCCACTCTCTGTCTCCCTACCCAACTTTATTGCCTTCATAATAGTTTTCATGACTGGATATCCCATTGCATATTTGTTTGCTTATCTCTTTATTGTCTGTGTCTGCCATGAGAATATAAGCATACTGAGGGCAGGGATCCTGTATGCTTTCTTCACCACTGTGTTTCCAGTGCTTTAACTGGTAAAGCACTGGTGTTTCCAGTGCTTTAACCAGTGCTCAATGAATATTTCCTGAATGAATACATGAATAAATAATATTTAGAGAAATGGGAACAACATAATGGTATTTGTCTGTATCTTTTTTTTTTTTTTTTTTTTTTTGAAACAGGGTCTTGCTCTGTCACCCAGGCTGGAGTGCAGTGGCGCGATCTTGGCTCACTACAGCCTCAACCTCCAGGGTTCAAGCCATCCTCACATCTCAGCCTCCCAAAGTGCTAGGATTACAGGCTTGAGCCACTGCACCCGGCTGCCTCTATCTTTAAAAATTCTGGGCCGGGCACGGTGGCTCAAGCCTGTAATCCCAGCACTTTGGGAGGCCGAGACGGGCGGATCACGAGGTCAGGAGATCGAGACCATCCTGGCTAACACGGTGAAACCCCGTCTCTACTAAAAATACAAAAAACTAGCCGGGCGAGGTGGCGGCGCCTGTAGTCCCAGCTACTCGGGAGGCTGAGACAGGAGAATGGCGTGAACCCGGGAGGCGGAGCTTGCAGTGAGCTGAGATCTGGCCACTGCACTCCAGTCTGGGTGACAGAGCGAGACTCCGTCTCAAAAAAAAAAAAAAAAAAAAAAAAAAAAAAAAAAAAAAAAAAAAAATTCTGAGGTTCTGATTTTCTTTGGACTATTAATACAGCATATTATTTTATGCTTTGGTTGTCTTGTAACCAAAGTAGCTGAATTTAACAAACTATCACCATTTCCAGAAATAATAAGGCCGAAACAATTCTTATTTACTACTACATTACTGATAAGATACTGAATCCTTATTCGTATATTTATCTTTACATAATGGTTTTAAGATACAAATAGCATCATTAAACAAAATATGTTTGAAAATAACCTTTTTGAAAGGAAGAAAAGTCACTCCCATCACTGTAACATATCCACATGCAGACACTGTATGCAACTGTAATTAGGGCATACAAGAGTTTTTTCGTGTGACATAAATATTTTCAACACTGTCTCACATATTCCATGTTAACATTAGGTATTAATTTCTAATATCTACAGAATATTTCATTAATTTGTCATATCATAATTTACTTAACCAATTCCCAATTGTTAGACAGTTTTTTTTTTTTTGAGTTTTCCCCTTCTAGATATAAGGCTTCAGTACTGAAGCATGGGTATGCTTTTCTGGTACCCCCTACCCTCCAATATTTTAGAAGACTGCCTCATGATAAATTTCTAACAATGGAACGACTGGTTCATAAGATATGTATATAATTACAATACTCTAGCATATTGGAAAACATATTTTCTTTCCAAAAGCATTATATCAATGGAACAATGTCACAACAAACTTAACAACGTGGGTGGTACTATTAATCATTTTGAGGGTTTGGTAGGCATAAAGTAACAAAGCGAATTTAATAGGTCTAAAAAACAATAAGACTGTGTTGAAAGTACATTTCTTTAACTGCTATTAGTGTTTTTACCATACACTTGCTAATGATTTATATTTCTCTCTTTAATGGTCTTTCCCTTTTAGACTATTAAGGGCCTGAGAATTTTCCGTTACATTTGAATGAACTCTTTCATGCTATATGTAAATATTTTCCTAGACTATTGTTCTTTTAATTTTAATTTTTCATAGTTAAAAAAAATTTTAGGCCGGGCACAGTGGCTCACGCCTATAATCCCAGCACTTTGGGGGCTGAGGTGGGTGGATCACGAGGTCAAGAGATCAAGACCATCCTGGCCAACATGGTGAAAAACCTGATTCCTACTAAAAATACAAAAATTAGCTGGGCGTAGTGGCATGTGCCTGTAGTCCTAGCTACTTGGGAGGCTAAGGCAGAAGAATCGCTTGAACCCAGGAGGCGGAGGTTGCAGCAAGCTGAGATCGCGCCACTGCACTCCAGCCTGGGTGACAGAACAAGACTTTGACTCAAAAAATAATAATAATAAATACATTTTAATCTTCATCTGGCTGAATTCATTAGTTTTTTCTTTGTTCACTGTCCTTTCTTTAGACATTGATGTATATAACATGATATGTTATGACTGCTCAATCATAATAGACAATGATCATTGTCATAATAAAAATCATGCTGGGCACAGTGGCTCACACCTGTAATCTCAGCACTTTGTGAGGCCGAGGTGACTGGATCATGAGGTCAGGAGTTCGAGACCAGCCTGGTCAACATAGTGAAACCCTGTCTCTACTAAAAATACAAAAATTAACCAGGCATGGTGGCATGCGTCTGTAGTCCCAGCTATTCAGGAGGCTGAGGCAGGAGAATTGCTTGAACCCAGGAGGCGGAGACTGAGGTGTGCCGAGATCACACCACTGCACTCCAGCCTGGGCAACAGAGCCAGACTCCATCTCAAAAAAAAAAAAAAAAAAAAATCATTTCAGAGGGCCTCATTATACTTGCGAAACATGGGGTTTATGAAAATTCTAGGAAGGAGAGTAACGAAGTGGATACCTCTTGAGAGTGTATGGGAAACTATGAGTACGTACTGGCAGGAGGGAAAGAGGAAGAGAGAGGGGCAGTTTCCTTCCTCTATCAAGGCATGACAGCATGTCTCACAGCACGATGCACACTTAACACGTAGGCAAAAAATGGCTTTCTTAGGAAATCTTTCAAATGGAAAATCCCCCTGGCTGGTGGTATTCATCCGCTCTGCCAATGATGCTCATAAAGTGATTCCAAGGCACCGCAGAGCTCTTGAATCTCTCCCAACTATCAAAGAGTTATGCTTGGTTTCCGTTTCAATATTAAGTTACTATGCTCTGAGCTACTTGCAGGTATTTGTAACCCCAGGTTCTGAAACCTGTAAGATGGAGACGTGAATGTTTGCCAGATGATCATTTGAAAAAATTATTTTACCAATTTTCTAATTATTTTGGCACTTGTTTGGAAATGTATGGAGTGGAAAGAAGTAGGGTGTTTGCATTCTAATCCAGGTTCAGGCACCAAGGGGTTGGCTAATCTTAGATAACTTATTTTTTTTCTGGGCCTCGATTTTCTCATTGGTTAAAATAAGGGAGGGCTTTAGGCTAGATTATCTCAGAGGTAATTTTCAGTGAGGATTCTTTGATTACAGACTGTAAATTAACTAAATAAAATGTCCAGTTAGTTGGGTTACCGTATATTTTTAAAACTATGTCTGATCACAAAGAGAGTAGATTATAAAAGAAACCATCAACCTTTTCATAGCTTCAAAGGTATTGGTTTAATTTGGATTTACTGTGAGTTCTCATGATTTTCAATACAATGCAGTTTACTGTATAATAGAATTCATATTACAAATATAAGTGCATTGAAATCAATGGACAATTAAACAAGAACGAGAACAACAAAAGACTTTTTATCCTCTAGAGCTGTGCTTGCTGTCCACTATGGTAGTGAAATGTGGCTAGTCTGAACTAAGATATGCCGTAAGTACTAAATACTCATTAGATTTTGAAGATTTGTTATGAGAAAAGAATATCCCATTAATGATTTTATACTGATTACATATTAAAATAACACTAAATGTATCTTAAAAGTTAGTTTTACCTATTTTTTTACTTTTTAAAATATGGCTACAAAAAAATTAAAATTACAGATGTAGGTCACACTGTATTTCTGTTAGATGATGCTGCTTAAGAGGGGTAGAAGGAGTAGAAGATTAACTATTTGCACTATTTAAATGAAAATATTTTTGCTTTTTATTACAGCATACTTAATCTACAATGATTTTTAAAATGTTAAATTTATTCTCTCATAGGAAAATGGCTTTGTAAAGAAGTTTGAACCTAAATCTGGCTGGATGACTTTTCTAGAAGTTACAGGAAAGATCTGTGAAATGCTATCTCTCCTGAAGCAATACTGTTGACCAGAAAGGACACTCCATATTGTGAAACCGGCCTAATTTTCTTAACTCTCATCAAAACGATTGTCAACACATACTTCTAGTTTTAAACAAACAGCTGTGATGATGTAACCTGACTTTCCATAGTTATGGAAAATTTTTCCCCATTTAATGAATAAATTGTATGTATTTTTCTCTATATGCCATTTTGTCTTAATTTCTTGGGTCTGCCTGGAAATTCAGCTGAAGGGTAAAGCTCAACACAGGAGACAGGCAATGAATTATGGGATGACAACCAGGAAGGCAGTGTGTTTTCTGCCCCCTGGTGGACTCTTTCAGGGGTGCCCATTACCCAAAAGTCCTTCTCTCTGTCACTAGGCTAGACTGCAGACTGAGAAGCAGACTCAGGCTAGAAGCAGACTCAGGTCGCCTTCCCTCTTCTTCCTTCCTTCCTTCTTTCCCATGCTTTCTGCAGTTTCCAGTGCCCCTGGCTGCTTAGAGTTTCCACTGATGCCTCCTCCCCAGCCTTCTCTCTCTGGCTTGCCATTTGGGGTTGATGGATATGGCAACCCGATATGCAAAATACTCAGAGATATTGTGACCAAAGAAAATTAGGTAAATGATTCAATGTGGAGCTAGCGTTAAAAAAATTTTTTTTTTTTTTGTAAAAATGAACGGATTAGAAAATTACATAGTTTGTTAGACCTTGTGTTCTAATTTTTAGGTCAGCAAATCTGATTGCAATATGGAAGCTATACCTTGTTCTAGACCTTCCTGGTCTTCCCTTCCTTTTTTTTTTTTGTTTTCTTTTTCGAGATGAGTCTCGCTCTGTTGCCCAGGCTGGATGGAGTGCAGCGGTGCCATCTCGGCTCACTGCAAGCTCCGCCTCCGGGTTCTAGCCATTCTCCTGCTTCAGCCTCCCGAGTAACTGGGACTACAGGCACCCACCACCACGCCTGGCTAATTTTTTGTATTTTTAGTAGAGACGGGGTTTCACCGTGTTAGCCAGGATGGTTTTGATCTCCTGACTTCGTGGTCTACCCACCTTGGCCTCCCAAAGTGCTGGGACTGCAGGCATGAGCCGCTGTGCCCGGCCCCACTGCAGTTACTTCTTTAGCAATGTGACACTGGGAAATCAGTGACTATTTCTGATTTGGTCTGTGACCTGGTCTTTTAAACTGTGCCTTGCTGTGTGTTTTATTAATTTAATTTTAAAAAAGGTTTTTATGGCCGGCACGACACCATACAGGTGGGTGGATCACCTTAGTTCAGGAGTTCGAGACCAGCCTGGCCAACATAGTGAAACCCCTTCTCTACTAAAAATACAAAAATTAGCCATGCCGTGGTTGGGGACACCTGTAATCCCAGCTACTCTGTAGGCCGAGGCACAAGAATCGCTTGAATCCGGGAGGCAGAGGCTGCAGTGAGCCGACATTGCACCATTGTGCTCCAGGCTGGGTGGCAAGAGCGAAACTCCGTCTCAAAAAACAAACAAACAAAAACGGTTTTTATAAACCTCAACTCTTCACGTGGCACAGAAAAATTAAATGGAAACAGATCACAGGCCTAAATTTATGTGAAAACTATACAACGTCTAGAAGGAAATGTAAGAGAAAATCTTTACAACTTTGGTGCAGGCAGACTTCTTAGGCAGAACACACAAAGCTTGAGCCAGAAAAGAAAATATTGATAATTTGAAAATTTAAAAATGTTTAATTTTTACTCTTAAAAAGACATTTCAAGAACTCAAACAGAAGGTATTTGAATTATACTTCAATAAAGCTATTACAAAAAAGCTCTCAAAAAGGCAAACCACATAATGGGAGACAATCTGTACTACACTAATATCTGATAAAGGACTTGTGATATGTGATACTCTTACAATTCTGTAACAAGATCATCATCAACCTAATACTAAGCATGGGTAAAAGATTTGAACAGATACTTCACAAAAGCAGATACACAAATGGCCAGTAGACATGGAAAAGATGTTCAGTCCCATTAGTTATCAGAGAAATGCATTTAAAACCACAGCAAGAGATCACTACACATTCTCCAGAACAGCTAAAATGAAAAACGTAGACAATGCTAAGCTTTTGGGAAAATGTGGAGCAACTGGAAGTCTTACACACACACTACTGATGATAATGTAAAATTGCACTACTACTTTGGAAAACAGCTTGGAAATTTCTTATAAAGTTAAACATATCTTACCATAGGACCCAGAAATTCCTCTCCTAGATATTTACCCCAAAGAAATAAAAACATATACTGATATTATTCATAGCTTTATTGATAATAGCCCAAACTGGAACCCAAATGTTCATCAACAGGGGAGTGAATAAGCACATTTTGGAATATCCATAAGACAGAATGTCACTCAGCAATAAAAAGGAATGAACTACTGGTACATGCAACAGAATAGATAAATCTCAAAAACATATCGAGTGAAAAAAGCCAGTCATGAGAGTACATAGTGTATTATCTCCTTTACATGAAACTCAAAAAAGGCCAATATGTAGTGTCAGAAAGCAGGTCAGCTGTTGCCTGGGGCTGGGATGTGAGTATTGACTGAGAAAGAAGTTTGCCTGGGGTGATACAAATATTCTTCATCTTGATTGTGGTAGTAGTTACATGGGTGTTTAAATTTGTCAAAACTCATAGAGATATGCACGTAAAACTGGTGCATTTTATTGTAGATAAATAATATCTCAATGAAGTTGACTTAGAAAAAAGTGTTTTGGGCCAGGCATGGTGGCTCACTCCTGTAATCTCAACACTTTGGGAGGCCGAGGCAGGCGGATCACAAGTTTAGGAGATGGAGACCATTCTGGCCAACATGGTGAAACCCTGTCTCTACTAAAAATACAAAAATTAGCCAGGTGTGGTGGTGGACACCTGTAGTCCCAACTACGAGGGAGGCTGAGGCAGGAGAATTGCTTGAACCCGGGAGGCAGAGGTTTCAGTGAGCCGAGACTGCGCCCCTGCATTCCAGCCTGGTGTCAGAGCAAGACTCCATCTCAAAAAAAAAAAAAAAAGAAAGAAAGAAAGAAAAGAAAAAAGTGGTTTTGTGAAAAATGATAAACACTTATCAGAAGCAATGTAAACAATAAGAAAACATACAAAATGAAAGAAATAAAAATCACTCCAACTACTTATTTATTTATTTATTTATTTTGAGACAGAGTCTCGCTCTATCGCCCAGGCTGGAGTGCAGTGGCCGGATCTCAGCTCACTGCAAGCTCCGCCTCCTGGGTTTACGCCATTCTCCTGCCTCAGCCTCCCAAGTAGCTGGGACTACAGGCGCCCGCCACCTCGCCTGGCTAGTTTTTTGTATTTTTTTAGTAGAGACGGGGTTTCACCATGTTCGCCAGGATGGTCTCGATCTCCTGACCTCGTGATCCGCCCGTCTCGGTCTCCCAAAGTGCTGGGATTACAGGCTTGAGCCACCGCGCCTGGCCCCAACTACTAATTTAAACTGGAAAGTTATTAATGCCATGAATAAAGTCCTGAAGCACCATTATTTTGTTTGCCTTGTCATTTGAAAGAACTTTGTCATTGTGAATTAGAGCCTTGCTGACGTTCTACCAGGCCCTCCCTACGTGGTTTGGTCTCTACTATGATTGTCCTACTTCATTTCAGTTGTGTCCTCCTCGGGGGTCTGTCTCTTCTGCAGCTTTGCTGAGCTGTTTTCAGGACCTTCTGCCACAGATGTTTGCCCATGTTGTTCCTTCTGCCTCTGCATCTGGTTAATGCTTACTTGCCTTTCAGATTTCAGCTCAAAATTCACTTCTTCAGGATGCCTTCCCTGACTAGGTTAAATTCTGCAATTACAGTCTTACAAAATGCCACTGTCTCAATTACAGAGTTACATTTGTGTGATTTTTTTTTTTTTTTTTTTTTTTTTGAGGCAGAGTCTCGCTCTGTCGCCCGGACTGGAGTGCAGTGGCCAGATCTCAGCTCACTGCAAGCTCCGCCTCCCGGGTTTACGCCATTCTCCTGCCTCAGCCTCCCGAGTAGCTGGGACTACAGGCGCCCGCCACCTCGCCCAGCTAGTTTTTTTGTATTTTTCAATACGAAAAAACGGGGTTTCACCGTGTTAACCAGGATGGTGTCGATCTCCTGACCTCGTGATCCGCCCGTCTCGGCCTCCCTAAGTGCTGGGATTACAGGCTTGAGCCACCGCGCCCGGCCGGTGATTTTTAAATCAATATATCTGTTTCCCCAACAGATACTAAGTTCTGTGTGGGCAGGAACCATGGCTGTTTTTGTTTACCATTTTATTTCAGAGCTCAGTTCAGAGCCTGGTAAGAGCTCAATAATATTTTTGTTTAAAAAGAAATGGGGGCCAGGCACGGTGACTCACACCGGTAATCTCAGCACTTTGGGAGGCTGAGGCGGGTGGATTGCCTGGGATCTGGAGTTCAAGACCAGCATGGCCAACATGGTGAAACCCCGTCTCTACTAAAAATACAAAAATTAGCTGGGCGTGGTGGTGCGCGCCTGTAATCCCAGTTACTCAGGAGGCTGAGGCAGGGGAATTGCTTGAACCCAGAAGACGGAGATTGCAGTGAACCAAGATGGTGCCCCTGCACTCCAGCCTGGGCGATAGAGCAAGACTCTGTCTCAACAACAAGAACAACAAAAATCACAACAACAAATGGGAATGAACATTAATTGGTTTTGATTATGTCATTTGGTAGCAAATGAGGCTGGGGTGAGGCTGAACATCATATTCTCAGTAATAGCATGTGCTGTGGTTTGACTGCTTCAAAACTCATGTTGAAACTTAATCCCTAATGCAACAGTGTTGAGAGGTTGGGCCTTTAAGAGCTAATTTGATCATGAGGGCTCTGCTCTCATGAATGAATTAACCCATTTATGGATTAATACATTAACGGGTTAATGGATTAATGGGTTATCATGGGAGGGGAACTGGTGGCTTTATAAGGAGAGGAAGAGAGACCTGAGCTAGCATGCTCAGTCCTCTTGCCATTGATACCCTGCACTGCCTTAGGATTCCACAGAGTCCCCACCAGCAAGAAGGCCCTCACCAGGGCCAGGTGCAGTGGCTCACTCCTGTAATCCCAGCACTGTGGGAGGCCGAGATGGGTGGATCACGAGGTCAGGAGTTCAAGACATTGGCCAATATGGTGAAACCCTGTCTTTCTGAAAAAAAAAAAAAAAAAATTTGCGAGGCATGGTGGTGTGCACCTGTAGTCCCAGCTGCTTGGGAGGCTGAGGCAGGAGAATCACTTGAACCCAGGAGGTGGAGGTTGCAGTGAGTCAAGATCATGCCACTGCACCCCAGCCTGGGTGACAGAGTGGGACCCCGTCTCAAAAAAAAGAAAAAAAGAAGGCACTCACCAGATGCACCTCCTCAACCTTGGACCTCCTGACTTCCATAGCAGTACAAAAATACATTTCTTTCCTTTACAAATTACCCATTTTAGGTATTTCGTTATAAACAACAGAAAATAGACTAATACAGCATGAGAGAGTGTGATGGCTATTTAATGGTTGTTGTCCATGTGTGAAAAACTTTAGATACATAATTTTTAATCTTCATGATGACCCTCTGAAGTAGATATTTTCCCTCTTTTACTATTGAAGAAACAGGCTTAAAACAAGTAAGAAACGTGCCCAATGTCACAGAGTTGGGGGCATCTGACCTCCCAGTAGTTCTCACTGGCTCTCAGTCACTGGGCGTCCTCCTACTGCACCACTTCCTGCCGATCGCATGGGGCCACTTAGACCTCTGCTTCCTTCCCCATCCCTTTCACAGGCTGAAACTCTGCATGAAGGTCAGCTCGGTGAAACTGGTTTCCCCATTGGCCTTTTGGTGGCCAGGTGGCCATTCCCATACTCCCTCTTTTTCACCTTCCACCCTTTTATATGTGTCCTCCCAGTTGTATTGCCCCCAACTTAAACTGCTTGCCCCTCTTTTGGATCTGGACACGTTTTGCATAGTGTGCAAAGTGCTTACAGGGAAATGGTGCTTTGTAACATCTCACAGAACATGAAAATACAACAAATCCTTTATTTATAATTGGGAGCTCTGTGTGATTATTTCTGCTATTAGGATCCCATCACCAGGACAGGGCAACGCTAAATCATTTTTCTACAGTTTGGGTTTTTGTGGATTCATCTGCCTTATGACTAGAGGCAGCATTTTTAAGACAGCTGACTGAGCCTAGGGCTACAATTGATTGCCTTAAAAGCTAAGCCTGAGCAGCTCATGTGAGATCCACACCATGACCCGTGATTCCTTACACTGTTTTAAAGTAGGAGGTGGATGACTAGGCTATTTGAGCAACAGAAGAATGTATATATAGAGTTTAGTATTATAAACTCTTGCAACACAATTATTTTGACACAATCTCATTTCCATTGACCTTGCTTCCTATTTCACTGAGAACTTCTACATCCTCTCTCTGCCATATCTACCTCCCCTGCTGCATCTACACTGGTTCATTTTCCCTTCCTGCTATTATGGTGAATCAGTTATTCTAAGGCCAACCTCTACATTTGCGTGTTAGACCTTTTTCTTATTTCCTCTGCAGGAGGAAAGTACTCTGCATCATACAATTTCCCGTCTCTAATGGACCAGTTCTATTAGCACCTGATCTTGCTATAGTTTCTCCTATGGTAAAAACAAACAAACAAAAAACCAAACACACAGTCTCTCACTGACTACCCTATTTTTTTGCTTCCCTTCATAGAAAAAATCCTCAAAAGAGCTGTCTATAATACTTGCTGTCTCCAATTCCTCTCCTTTCATTGTCTCTTGAACATGTATCAATCAGACAGACTCTCATCCCCACTACTAAATTCAGGGATGAATTCTCAGTCCTCAACTTTCTTGATGTGACATTCGACACAGTGACTTTCTACATATTTTATGTAGACTATTTTTTTTAATCTGACTTTCTTTTATTTTTATATGACTTTTATATGACTTTCTACATATTTTAATTTGACTTCTGGGACACTACTCTGTCTTGGTTCTCCTCCCATGTCACTGATTACTCTGCTTCCCTTGATGAATCTTCCTCATCTCCCCAAGCTAAACTCTCTAACTCTAAATATTGGAGTACCCTGGCTAGTTTTTGGCTTACTTCTTTTCCTTACCTGCCTTCAGGTGCTAGATATCTCTTTCAGTAGCAAGGCTTTTACGATCCACCATGTGCTGATGACTCCCAAAAACATATCTCCAGCCAAGACCTCTCCCTTCAACTCCAGACTCAGATATCCAATTGCTGACCTGATGTCTATTTGGATGTTTAACAAGCACTTCAGATTTACTGTCTAAATCTGAATATCTGAACCTCTAATCCCTGAATCTTTCACCATCTTAGTTAATTGCATTTCCATCTTTTTACCCACTAAAGGTGGAAATCCTCTGGACCCACTGACTCTTTTCTTTCTTTCACTATACACATTCAGTCCATCAGGCAAAACTGTGTGGTTCTTTCATCAAAATACATCCAGGGCCAGGCACAGTGGGTCATGCCCTCACCCCCAGCACTCTGGGAGGCCGAGGCGGGCAGATGACGAGGTCAAGAGATTGAGACCATCCTGACCAACATGGTGAAACCCCATCTCTACTAAAAATAAAAAATAAGCTGGGCGTGGTGGCGCGTGCCTGTAATCCCAGCTACTTGGGAGGCTGAGGCAGGAGAATCACTTGAACCCAGTAGGTGGAGGTTGAATGAGCCAAGATCACGCCACTGCACTCCAGTCTGGTGACAGAGCAAGACTCTGTCTCAAAATATATATATAATTATATATAATTTATATATTTATATATGCTTATATATAAATTATATATACTTATATATAAATTAACATATAAATTATATTTTATATAAAAATTAATATATATAATTTCATATATAAAAATTACTTATTAAACTAACTGCTATCCTGACTCAAGCCACTTGAAGTCCCTTGTACAGATTTTGCAGTGATCTCCTAGCTGGTCATCTGGCTTATTTCCTTGCTCCTCTGCAATTTGTTCCCAACCTGCAGTCAGAAGGATCCTTCAAAATGTAAGATCACTTGTGTTCCCTCTCCGTTCACAACTCAGTGGTTTCTGCTGCACACAGAGAAATAGTCCAAGTTCTTAAAATGGGCTCCAAGGACTTTCACAATTTACTTCCCTGTGAACAGCTTGACTTCATCTTTCCCTTGCTCAAGAAGCTTCCCTACAGTGTCAACCACACTCTCTCTTTCCAATATCTGAAACCTTTTATGTTACTGAGTCTTTTTTTAGGATCTTGATCTCTGCCTTGGTAATATGGCTACTGAGGCTTAAACAAAATTGGTGAAATGTCCACAGAGCTCTCTGGGGACTCAGAACCATAATGAACTTCACACCTAGTGTTGCATGTACAAGTGCTGGTGCTTTGAGAGTACAATCCTTGATGGAAATGCAGAGTATGAAGACTACATTGTTGTTACTCTCATGGATTTTCGAGCAAATGAGGAAGACTTTTCCCTCAAGGGAATCAAAGCTTTACCTAACTGGACAGGGGTGTTTTATTTGTAAAGGGTTCCGTCCAGGGTGCAGAATCATCAGAGTAGATATGGATACACAGAAAATCGATGCCTCTGGAATTCCGCAGGGGCACCGGACCCACAGCATTCTTCTTCCTCCATAGCGCTGGGGTTGCCTCCATCAGCAAGTCCTCAGCCTGCTCTGCCTGCCTCTTCAGTGTACTTTTGCTTTCACCCTTGTTTATATCCAATCAGCTTCTCAACCAGAAACTTGGTTCCTCGCAGTCATTCTCAAACCTTCTTCCTTCCTTCTATTCAACTAAAAATGGACAAATCCTGACAGTTTTACTTGTTAAATGCCTATTAATCTACCCACTTTTCTCATTCTTAACTTTTATGCCAACCACTGATAGAACTTTTTTTTTTTTTTTTTTTTTTTTTGAGGTGGAGTCCTGCTCTATTGCTCAGGCTGGAGTGCAGTGGCGAGATCTCAGCTCACTGTAGCCTCCGCTTCCTGGGTTCAAGCAATTCTCCCGCCTCAGCCTCCCAAGTAGCTGGGACTACAGACGCCTGCCACCATGCCCGGCTAATATTTTTGTATTTTTAGTAGAAACGGGGTTTCACCATGTTGGTCAAACTTGTCTTGATCTCCTGACCTCGTGATCCACCCGCCTCGGCCTCCCAAAGTGCTGAGATTACAGGCGTGAGCCACTGCGCCTGCCCCAGCCGCAACCTTTTTACTGATGTATCCCGTATCTACTCCTGTCTCCGTTTGGTACATTCGATACAGCCAGCATATTAATCTTAAAAAGGAAATCTGATGTCACAATACTGCTTAAAAATCATTTGATTAATTCCAGCACTTTGGGAGGCCAAGGCAGGAGGATCACGAGGTGAGGAGATCAAGACCATCCTGGGCAACACGGTGAAACCCCGTCTCTACTAAAAATACAAAAATTAGCTGGGCCAGGTGATCAAGGTTAAGGTGATAAGTTGATAGCACACCTTGATATCATGTGATGAAAAGGCATTTAATCTTTGTGGTACTGGTTCCCCAAAACCCATAATCCCAGGAAAACATCAAACATAAATTTGGGGACATTCTACAAAACACCCAACCAGTATTTCTCAAAACTGTCAAGGTCATCAAAAACAAAAAGTCTGAGGAAATTTTCACATTTAAGAGGAGCCTATAGGCCGGGCACAGTGGCTTACACCTGTAATCTCAGTACTTTGGGAGGCCAAGGCGGGTGGATTACAAGGTCAGGAGTTCAAGACCAGCGTGGTCAACATGGTGAAACTCCGTCTCTACTAAAAATACAAAAATTAGCCAGCATGGTGGCACATGCCTGTAATCCCAGTTACTAAGGAGGCTGAGGCAGGAGAATCGCTTGAACCTGGGAGGCAGAGGTTGCACTGAGCCCAGATAGTGCCATTGCACTCCAGCCTGGGTGACAGAGTGAGATTCCAACTAAAAAAAAAAAAAAAGAGGAGTCTATAGAGACACAGTGTGGTATCCTGGATTGGATCCTAGAACAGAAAATAGATATCACAGGAAAAACCAGTAAAAAAAGTTTGGAGTCTATTTAATAGTAGTATATCAGTGTTTCTTAGTTTTGTTAAATGTGCCATGGTAATGTAAGATCCTAACATTAGGGGGAACTGGATAAAGGATATATGGGAACTATTAGTATTATCTTTGCAACTTTTATGTGAATTTCAAATTTTTCCAAAATGTTCATTAAAAAACAAACAGACGGCTGGGCTTGGGGGCTCACACTGGTAATCTTAGCACTTTGGGAGGCAGGGGCAGGCAGATCACAAGGTCAGGAGATAGAGACCATCCTGGCTATCACGGTGAAATCTCATCTCTACTAAAAAAAATACAAAAATTTAGCAGGGCGTGGTGGCGGTGCCTGTAATCCCAGCTACTTTGGAGGCTGAGGCAGGAGAATCGCTTGAACCCAGGAGGCAGAGGTTGCAGTGAGCTGAGATCGTGCCACTGCACTTCAGTCTGGGTGACAGAGTGAGACTCCATCTCAAAACAAAACAGACACAAACAAACAGACACTGGCTAGACTCAGTGGCTCATGCCTGTAATCGCAGCACTTTGGGAGGCTGAGGCAGGCAGATCACCTGAGGTCAGGAGTTCGAGACCAGCCTGGCCAACATGGCAAAACCCCGTCACTACTAAAAATACAAAAAATTAGCCAGGCATGGTGGCAGGAACCTGTAATCCCAGCTATTTGGGAGGCTGAGGCAGAAGAATTGCCTGAATCTGGGAGGCAAAGGTTGCAGTGAGCTGAAATCATGCCACTGCACTCCAGCTTGGGTGACAGAGCGAGACTCTGTCTCAAAAAAAAAAAAACCAAAAAAAAAAAAAAAAAAAAACCAGACAAACAAAATACAAGCTCATGTCATCTGGACCCTGGTTCTTCGCTTCATCTCATGTCTCTCTCCTCTTGGCTCTTGGTTGATTAGCCATTGTGGCCACCTTTCAATTCCTCTCAAATAATATCATGCCATGTTTCCCTTTAGAACCTTTGTATATACAGTTGTTTATTCATGAAAAATTTTCTGGTTTTTCTCTCTTCCCTGTTCTCACTCACTCTCTCAACTAATGAATGCATACTTAGCCTGGTGATTTCAGCTGAAAAGTCATTTCCTTGGAATGAGGGTGGGGGTGATGGTGGAACGGGGGAAGGAGGGGTCACCAGCAACTTTCTGATCTATCTAAATGGAGAGAATGCTCTGTGCAGGCTGGCTATAATATCGTTTGCATGATAATTCTCTTTCTTCCTGCAAATTTGCACTTGGTTTATACATTGATTAATGGTAGTACTTCCCAAACACAACCAGTGAGACCGCATGGCAGTTGGTTACTGGGTTTTCCCTGGTGACACTGTGGCTTTTCTTTTTAATTTCTATAATGACTACCTACCACCCTGAGCTGAGGGAGTCAGCCCCTTCTGAAAACTAGCTTGCCATGCCACCCTTAAAGTGTGGTGCACGGCTTCAGCTGTAACTGCATTAGCAAAGAGTACAATGGGGTTTCTTCTCTTGATCTGGACTTCCAACAAACAGCAGCCAGTTATTTTATTAGCTTAATAAGTTGCTCTTCCCACCTCGTTGTCACATGACACAGCCTTCCCTCACTGACTCAGCAACTATCTGCCGTGCATCCCTTCCACATCAGGCCCGGTGCCGAGCAGTGAAGATACAGGTGACTACAGAACATGGGCCCATCTCATACTCCACAGGAAGAACAAGAACAGAGCTACAGAGCTAATGAAACAGTGCTGTGACAGAGGAGGAGGTGCAGTTTAGTGCCAGTTTTGGAGATCCTGGGTTAGAATCTGATAACCTTCATATAGTACCTACGTGAGCTAGGGCAAGACACCTAGGATTTCCAAACCTGTTTCCTCTTCTATAAAAATACTGTAATAATATGTACCTTGTGGTTCGTTTTGAGGAACATAGAAAGTACATAAGAAATTTAACATGGCACCTGGCATTTAGTAAACTCAAAAATGGTTCCGATTATCACTGGCCTTATTCTAGTCCAGATGCCCATTCTCCTCTCATCCTCCAGTTTTGTTTTGTTTTTTTAAGACAGAGTCTCACTCTGTCACCCAGGCTGGAGGGCAGAGGCTTGAGCTCAGCTCACTGCAAGCTCTGCCTCCCAGGTTCATGCCATTCTTCTGCCTCAGTCTCCTGAGTAGCTGGGACTACAGGCGCCCACCACCACGCCTGGCTAATTTTTTGTATTTTTAGTAGAGATGGGGTTTCACCGTATTAGCCAGGATGGTCTCGATCTCCTGACCTCATGATTCGCCCGCCTCAGCCTCCCAAAGTGCTGGGATTACAGGCGTGAGCCACCGCACCCAGCCTCATCCTCCAGTTTTTAAATTTTGTCCCATGCTAATCAGCCTTATGTTTACCCACAAGAATCCACTCACACAACTGTGCAATAAGGACCACTGAATATTTTGTCGGGGAGAGAGGTGAGAGGCCACATAAGATATAAGTGGAAAAAAAAATTACTCTTAGACATTTTTATTCTTCAAAGTTTCTCTTCTGACTGTGTTGTTTCCAGGGACTTTCCCCTTCTCTCCTCTCCCCCCAATGCAGGAGAAACTAGCCTTCTTATCCCCACAATCTTTTCTTTGTGTTTGAGTGATTTCCCTCCACTCTTCCCTTTGAGAAGCAACTTTAAGTCCTGTAGTCATCTTATGTACAGCAGTTGAGGGACTATGTTTTATCATTTTGGCTTCCAGCTCTCCACCCCAAGTGACTTCCAGAAGTACTTCTTAAAAAAAGAACTCATACACATGGTACTTTCCTAGGAGGAGTTCTAGTGAATAAAGCACCTGTCACTCAGACTGGAGTGCAGTGGTGCAGTCATGGCTCACAGCAGCCTCAACCTCCTGGGCTCAAGTGATCCTCCTGCCTCAGCCTCGCGAGTAGCTGGGATCACAGGTGAATGCTACCACAACTGGCTAACGTTAGGCTTTTTTTGTAGATACGGAGATCTTGCTTTGTGGCCCAGGCCAGTCGGGAACTCTTGAGCTCAAGCGATCCTCCTCTCTCGGCCTGCAAAAGTTTTGGGATTACTGGCATGAGTCACTGTGCCTAGCTACATGTTTTTTGACTGAACACATAGGGTCAACTAAAATTTCCATGTTTTTCAAGGATGGTCTCTCCTATCACACGCTTTCACAGTTTATTTAACAGTTAAAAAATTTTTTTGAACTTTTATTTTGCACTAATTTTAGTTTTACAGAAAAGTTGCAAAAATAGTACTTCATCTAGCTGCCACCAACATTAACATCTTACATGGTCATAGTATGACTATCCAAACAAGGAAACTAACATTGATACAGTATGATTAACCAATCTACAAATCTTTTTTTTTTTTTTTTTTTTTTTTTGAGACGGAGTCTCGCTCTGTCACCCAAGCTGGAGTGCACTGGCCAGATCTCAGCTCACTGCAAGCTCCGCCTCCCGGGTTCATGCCATTCTCCTGCCTCAGCCTCCCGAGTAGCTGGGACTACAGGCGTCCGCCACCTCGCCCGGCTATTTTTTTGTATTTTTTAGTAGATACGGGGTTTCACCATGTTAGCCAGGATGGTCTCGATCTCCTGACCTTGTGATCCACCCATCTCGGCCTCCCAAAGTGCTGGGATTACAGGCTTGAGCCACCGTGCCCGGCCACCAATCTACAAATCTTACTGGTATTCCCCAGTTTTCTCACTAATGTCCTTTTCCAGTCCAAAATCGAAAACAGACCATGCAATTTAGGTGTCATGTCTCCTTAAAGCTGTGACAATTCCTCAGTCTTTTGTCTTTCATGACTTTGGGACTTCGGAAGAGTACTAGTCTGGCATTTTGTAGAATGTCCCTCAATTTGGGTTTGATGGTTTCTCATGATTAGATTGAGGTTACACATTTCCGGCAGGACTACAACAGAAATCTGTGTCCTTTCCAGTGCATCATACTGAGGGGAACATATGTCATCTTACTGGTAATGCTAACATTGACTACTCGGTTAAGGTGGTGTCTGCTAGGTTTCTCCACTATTAAGTTTCTTGTGGGGATATATTTTTGAGATTATGATGTTTTTGAGATTACGATGTTTCTCATCATTCTTCCACCCACTAAGCTTAGCATCCATCAGTAGCTTTTGTCTGCAACAATTATAACTGCAATGTTTGCTTCACAGTGATTTTCCATTTCCATTATTCCTTCCACATTTATTAACTGGAATTATGTGACAAGGAAGCATATCTCTTCTATTTATTTGTATCAGTGTGCACTATGGATATTTATTTTATGGGTTATGATGTAAGATTATCACTATTTTGTTGCTCAGATTGTCCAAGCATTAGCCATTGGGAACCCCGATTCAGCTCCTGGCTCCCTTTTGTCATGCTCCCTTCCTTTCAGAGCATGTCCTTGCTTTGCGGCACCACAAGATGCTCCAGTCTCGGCTCTGATTTTCCCTAGCTCCAACTCTAGAATCAGTCATTTCTCAAGAAGCTCTTTTTTTTTAAATTGGAAAAGGATATTAAGGAACCAAGATCTTGATGTTAGATTTCACTGCTACTGGTGTATTATTGCTTCTAGGTCCTCTCACAAACAGAACTAGTTAATAAAATATAGAAAAAAATGTAAATAAAGATATTTCTATATATTTTGTATCTATCTTTTTTTTTTTTACACAATAATTTATTTATTAACTCTTCTCCCCATTCCGTGCAGTCTCTAGGTCACTTTTTCTGCTTGTAGATTTTGCACGCAAGCCCCAGAAAGATGGCTGGGAGCAGGGGTGCTGTGTATGGTTCAATGAGACCCATAATGTGGCTGTAACCGTTTTCCTCACACTGCAAGAACGCAGCTGGCAGATCCAACTCCTCATACAGTGCCTTCACCCGGACTACCTTCTTGACCTTCTGTCTGTAATTTTCCTTCAGGATCTGGTACTGTTCCAGAGTGGACCATTGTAGACACTGAACCACCAGCCAGCAGGTTGTTGTCCTGGATGTCAGTGCCAACTTTGCCGGTCACAATGGGGTCCCCAAAGAGGTCAAGGTAATCATCCTGAATTTGAAAAATCTCTCCCATCTCCAGTAGGATCTACTAAGCATTGGCGTGCTCCTTCTCGCCATCAATTCCTGCCATGTGCATGGCTGCAGCTACAGGAAGGTAGGAGTAGAAAGCTGTCTTGTACTTGACAATAGATTTGTACCTCTTTTCAGTGAATCTGCCAAAATCCACATTGTCCTAGGGGGCTGCGACGAGGTCCAGGGCTGCCCAATCTCAGTCTGATAGGAAATCTGTAGGAAGAGCTTGATCAGGTTCAGGTAATAGGGCTGCTCTCGGCAATAGAGCTTCAGCAGGTAGCAGATACATGCTTCCAGAAGGATAACATAATTGATGGCATCCTACCCCACATCCGGCTTCTGATAACAGCAGATCTGTCCCCAGCGGGTGAGGGATGAATCCATGATGTCATCTGTCACCAGGAAGAAAGCTTGCAGCAGTTCCAGACACCAGCCTACAGTCAGGGCCCACTGGAGACTATTAGCATCCTGTGTCCTTGGCTCCATCAGCTCCTGGAACACTACTAGCATTGTCAAACCCCAGTGATACTTGTCTCCAATGGTATTGTACTCCAGGACCACCTTGAGCCGGGCAATAGCATCTCCTGTCTCTGGGTGCCCCATCTCATCCTCAGTCAGCACCCCAACGATCTGGGAAAAGTGCTGAAAGAAATCCTGCTTTTATTGGGCATAAACATCTGATTTCTGGTCTCCATTCATTCTGAGGGAGGAACATAGGGCTCTGTTCCTGGATGCGGGTTCCTGCCGTATCCATCCGTGTATGTACACTAAAAACCATGTGTTCATACCTCGGATTGACACCTCTGATTCTAATCCAAAACAACAGAGGTCATTCTAGCCTTCCCCCTTTTCTTATTTGTAACTTGTGTTTCCAATGGGGAGAATCTCGATTGTCATTAGTCACAATCAACTTTACTTATTTGTTCAATGATACACAGACACAGATAAGGCAGATTCACAATTGCTAATTTATACCCCAGTGAAAAACAAATGTACCAACTAGAGGACAATATTTGTATGAAGTGTTTTTGTCTTTAGTCTTATGACACAGTCAAAATAAAAGTTTCCTAAATTACTTAAGTGAGTGATTTTCTTCTCCACCCACTTTGTGATGGTGATGTTAGTCACTTATAACACTTTTTTTTTTTTTTTTTTCTGCTTGCATTCTATTTTGGCTTGCCTCCACACCCTGGTTGACTGGATGTACGTGTGTATGTGAAACATTACCATGGTTCCGAGTCAGAACTATATACAAAACTACAATAGGAGAAATGCTACTCTCTCCTTATCACTGCTACTCCATTCCCATCCTCCCATTCTTTCCACCCAGCTCTCACCCTTTCCCCGTAGGTACCCAAAGTTTGTTTTTGGTTTATGTTTACTGCATTTCCCCCTACAATGTATATTTTCTCTTATCTCTTTTATTTTAGGAAGATATAATTCACATAACATTAAACTCCCTTTTAAAATGTTCAATTCAGTGGTTTTTACTAAAGTCAGGAGTTGTGCAACTATCACCACACTCTAACTTTAGAACATTTTCATCAACTCAAAAAGAAATCCTGTACCCCAGTTTTACCAGTTGCCCCAGGCAACCACTAATCTACCTTCTGTTTCTACGGGTTTGCCTGCTCTGGACATTTCATATAAATGGGATCATACAATACATGGCCTTTTGTGTCTGATTTCTTTCACTTAGTATATTTTTTTAATTTTTTTTTTTTGAGACAGGGTCTTGCTCTGTCACCCATGCTGGGAGTGTAGTGGCATAATCATGGCTCATTGCAGACTGCCTGGGCTCAAGCAATTCTCCTACCTAAGCTTCTCGAGTAACTGGGACGACAGGTGCATGGCACCACACTTGGCTAATTTTTTAAAAATTATTATTTGTAGAGATGAGGTTTCACTATGTTGCCCAAGCTGATCTCAAACTCTCAAGTGATCCCCCCACCTCGGTCTCTGAAAGTGTTGGGATTACAGGCATGAGCCAGGCAGTATACAATTTTCAAAGTCCATCTGTGTCACAGTATATACCAGTACTTCATTCCTTTTTATGATTAACATTCCAAGGTACGAAAATTCTACATTTTGTTTAGACATTCATCAGTTGGTAGAAACTTGACAGAAATTTCAACTTTTTCATTATTGTGAATAATACTGCTATGAACACTCATAAACAAGTTTTATGTGAATAGGTTTTCTTAAGTATATATGTAGGAGTGAAATTACTGTGCCATATGACAACTCTGTATTTAACTTTTTGAGGAACTGCAAAACTGTTTTCCAAAGTGTCTGCATCATTTTACATTCCCATGGTTATGAGTTTCAATTTCTCCACATCCTTGCCAATAGTTGTTATTTCCTTTTTTTTTTTTTTTTTTTTTTTTTAATTACAACCATGCTAGTGGGTGTGAAGTGGTGTCTATTTTGTGGTTTCAAAGTGCATTTCTCTAATGACTAATGATGTTGAACATCATTAGAACACATCTTCCCATGTGCTTAAAGGCTATTTATATATCTTGTCTGAAGAAATGTCTATTCAAGTCCTTTGCCTATTTTTAAATTGGATTATCTGTCTTTTTATTGCTGAGTTGTAAGAGTTCTTTATATATTCTGGATACAAATGCCTTATCAGATACATAATTTGCAAATATTTTCTCCTATTTTATAGGTCGACTTTTCACTTTCTTGATGGTGTCCTTTGATGCACAAATATTTCAGTGTGATGAAGTCCAGTTTACCTATTTTATCTTGCTGCTTGTGGTTTTGGGGTCCTAACTAAGAAACCACTTATGAACTTGATGATGTAAGTGATGAAGACTGTATGCCTATTTTTCTTTTACGTGTTTATTGTTTTAGCTCGTATATTCGGGACTTTGATATTTTTTGAGTTAAATTTTGAATATGATGTTAGGCAGGGGTCCAATTGCCTTCTCGTGCATGTGGACATTCAGTTGTCCCAGCACTGACAATTATTGTTTTAGTTCTTCTCCCTCTAATGTTTTTTGACATATTACAAATTATTAAGGGCCTTATTAATCATAGATAAAGATGAGCATATTTCCCCGGCCATGCTTATTATCTTCCTAGTAATTATTCAAAGGGTCCAAGAATTGAACGTGAGAAGTTAAGCCTTGGTCCTAGCCTACAAGGTGGAGAGAATGATGTCCTGGTGACAGAGCTGTTCTAATTCAAAGATGGAGGCAGTGGTAAAAGGTAGGAGGCCATCAGTTCAGCCTCACTGGTTGGCTCCTTATCCTGTAGCTTTCAATCCTAATCTCTAATGGGTAAAGCCCAAAGGTCAGCTCTTCTTCTCTCCTACTCTGGCTTAAATTCAGTATTAATTAGCTGCTAAATAATTGCTGAGCTTCTATGGGTAGCTCAGGTTGATGCTGCACTCTTTCTAGTAATCTACCCAGGAGTCCAGTTGAACTGTACTTGTCTATTTTTTTTTTTGGAGACAGAGTCTTACTCTGTCGCTCAAACTACAGTACAGTGGTGTAGTCTTGGCTTACTGCAACTTCTGCCTCCCGGGATCAAACGATTCTCCTGCCTCAGCCTCCTGAGTAGCTAGGGTTACAGGCGCATGCCAGCACGCCCAGCTAATTTTTGTATTTTTAGTAGAGACGGGGTTTCACCATGTTGGTCAGGCTGGTCTCAAACTCTTGACCTTGTGATCCACCAGCCTCAGCCTCCCAAAGTGCTGGGATTACAGGCGTGAGCCACTGCGCCCAGCCAAACTGAACTTGTCTTTTAACTATTTTGCTTTGTCAGTGATCTTGCTTTAACACCTCGGAATTGATCTAACAGGTGGAAGTGGGGTAGGGTTGGAAAAAAGCACCCTTTCTTCTCATTATATATCATTACATTATCGAAATTTGAGGAAAATAAAATGAAGAAAACAAAAATCACCTATATCACCATCCTCTGATATATTTTTTTCCAGTTTTTGCTATGCTTTTATAAAATAAACTTGACATTATAATAGATATTTACTTTTATACTGTCTTTTCTCTTTCTTTCTCTTTCCTTCTTTTCTTTCTTTTTCTTTTGAGACAGAGTCTCGCTGTGTCACCAAGGCTGGAGTGCAGTGGTGCAATCATAGCTCACTATAACCTCTTTGAACTTCTGGGCTCAGGCAGTCCTCCTGCCTCAGCCTCCTGAGTAGTTGGTACTATAGGTATGAGCCACCATGCCTGGATAATATTTTCAATATTTTTTGTAGAGACAGAGGCTCGCTATGTTGCCCCGGCTGGTCTCGAACTCCTGGCCTCAAGTGATCCTCCACCTCAGCCTTGTTCTTTTCTTTTTGTTTTGCTTTGTTTTTTTGAGATGAAGTCTCGCTCTGTCACCCAGGCTGGGGTGCAGTGGCACGATCTTGGCTCACTGCAACCTCTGCCTGCTGGGTTCAAGCAATTCTCCTGACTCAGCCTCCTGAGTAGCTGGGACTACAGATGCATGCCACCGCGCCCGGATAATTTTTTTTTATTTTAGTAGAGATGGGGTTTCACCATGTTAGCCAGGATGGTCTCGATCTCCTGACCTCATGATCCACCCGCCTTGGCCTCCCAAAGTACTGGGATTACAGGCATGAGCCACCTTGCCTGGCTTTTTCTTAACATTATAATATAAACATTCTTTCATTTAAAAATTCTTTTAAAACATTAATGAAAACAGAGATGTGTCTAATTTCACAAGGTACAAATTTTTTTACATGGACATTGGTTTTAGTTTTTTACTGCTATAAATATTTCCAATATAAACATTTATGTACATAAATATTTTTTCCAGATAATTACTTTCTTAAGTTAAATTATCAGATCTAGAATTATCTGGCCTAAACCTATGAATATAGTTAAGCTCTTGGAGAATATTGCCATATTGTTTTTCAAAAAGCTTGCTGTAGACCAGGCGCGGTGGCTCATGCCTGTAATCCCAGCACTTTGGGAGGATGAGAAGGGCGAATGACTTGAGGTCAGGAGTTCAAGAACAGTCTGGCCAACATGGTGAAACCCTGTCTCTACTAAAAATACAAATAAGTAGCTAGGTATCGTGGCAGGCACCTGTAGTCCCAACTACTCAGGAGGCTGAGGCAGGAGAATCACTTGAACCTGGGAGGTGGAGGTTGCAGTGAGCCAAGATGGTGCCATTGCATTCCAGCCTGGGTGACAGAGTGAGACTCTGTCTCAAAAACAATAACAACAACAAAAACCAAACAGCTTGCTGTAATTTACACTTTCATTGACTGTTGTATGAGAGTGAGTGCCCTTTTTACCCCAAAACATTGCACCTTAAGACAGGGTAAAAAGCAATATGATGAAAAGGAGGAGGTAAATGGCAAAGGGAGCCAAGGCCATCACTTGAGAGAGAATATTCATTTCTGAGTTCTCTTCTTCTACATGAATATGTGATGGGGCTATTTTGCCATTCTGATTTTCTTGGAGGCTTTTAGCCTTGCCTTACTATGCATCTAGGGAAACAAAAGATCTTCAATCACAGGATGCTTTGGTGCTGCTGGCATTCAAACTTGCCATTTGACAGGGAGGTGAAGGAAATTAAATTGCACAGTCTGGACATTTTGGAACATCCTTCCTCCCTCTCTCTTTTTTTCTCACCCTTCACATCTGATTGACAAATCCTGCCACTCTGCCTCCTCTCTGTCACCACCTCTCCACATCTATCAGATTCTCCAGTTCAGGCTGCCATCATCCTTCACTTGCACAGAATGAACAAATTACCTACGGTCTATTTATTGAACAGTATACATACAGTACATAAAGTAGTGAAAATCATGAACTAGGGCTATATTTTTATTTTAAAATGCAGTTAGATTTGTTATTACTTGGATGCATCTAAATTATCAAACTAAAATATCATGCCAAATTTGTTGTTTTCTTACAACTTTATCATAGGTCTTTGCTGAGAAAACTTACTTGAGGTCTATAGCTATGTCTCTACAGTGTATCTACATCTCCATATGAAATAGAGCATTTCAGCTCTTTCATACTCCATCATTGTGAGTGAAATTAAATAGCAAATTTCAAGCTGGTAGGGAAGAAACCTATGGCAATGCTTGAGGAGGAGAGGAATCAAATGAAATGCCGAATTGTGAGGGAAATCCACCTTAACGTGATTCATGTCAAATTCAGAAATTTTAATATTTGTAGTAAACTCTCATGTCCACACTCTTCAGAGAAGGTCTGAAAGTTGAATACTGCTTAGAAGGCAAGGAAAATTGAGAGTAGAGAAATGCTGTGTTTCACCTCTGTTGCATACATTTAAGAGGAAGAATGTATAAATAAATGGCAGACTTGGGTTACTTTGCTATCCTATTTTAGCTCCTATTTTTTGTCATTTTTCTTGATGTTTTCTTCTCTTTTATTGTAGTATCTTTTTTTTATACATGGTAACGATGGACAGCAGAATTTCTTACAAACTTATTTCCTGAAAGTAAAATGATATCCATTTTGGAGAATACTTGGTAATATCTTGTTAATTTGAAGATGCACATACCATGTAACCCAGAAATTGTACCTGTAGGTGTAAAGCCTAGTGAAACTCTTGCACATATGCACAAGGAGACATGTACAAGTATGCACTTGGAACATTGTTGGTTATGTCTTCTATTAATAGAAGAATGAACAAATTACTTATCGTCTATTTATTGAACAGTATACCATACAGTAGTGAAAATAATGAACTAGGGCTACATGTATCAACATGGTGAGTCTTGAAAACATAATGCTGAGGGAAAAAGAAGATGGCATAAGAATACCAAGAGTATAACAGCATTTGAAACAGTGTGGCATAGTCATGCAGATGTTCTGGTGTTAGACTCACTTGGTTCAAACTTGCCTCTGTTCTTTCCTGACAGTAAGACCTTGGCACGTCTCCAACCTTGATCGGCCTCCATTTTCTTACCTGTAAAGTTGGGATAATATTTTCCACATCTTATGGTTATTGTGAAAATTACAATATGTTAGTACGAAAGTAATAAGAGGAATACATAGCAGGATTATATTTATGTAGTGCATATTCCATCTAAAATCATGCAAAACAATACTGTATTTGTATAAGAATGTGTATAGGTTGGTAAAAGTACATACAGATAAATGAGTGAAAATGATAAACACAAATTCATGATAGTGGTTTTCTCCTTGAGGAAGGGATATTTCTTGAGCTGTAGTGTGTACACAATTGTTGTTATACTTCTTATGCCATTGTATATGACTGAACTATTTCATGATAAAATTTAAATCAAATGAATGAAATTTATTCTTAAAACTGTAAATATAGTGTAACCAAATTTCTGAGAAATCGGAAACGAGAGGAAAAACTCCACATTATACCATCTTACCTCACAATTTAAAAAATTAAGTAATTTCTTCAACAACTGAGTGAGATTGGTGAATGAGAATCTTATTTTTGTAGCATTTTTTTTTTTTTTTTTGGAAAGAGTCTCACTCAGGCTGGAGTGCAGTTGCGTGATGTTGGCTCAATGCAACCTCCACTTCGCAGGTTCAAGTGATTCACCTGCCTCAATCTCCTGAGCAGCTGGGATTACGGCATGTGCCACCATGCCAGGCTAAGTTTTTAATAGAAACAGGGTTTCTCCATGTTGGTCAGGCTGGTCTCAAAGCCTGACCTCAGGTGGTCCACCCACCTCAGCCTTCCAAAGCGGGATTACAGGCATGAGCCACTGCGCTTGGCCAGCAGCATTCTTCATAATAGCCAAAACATGGACTCAACCTGAATGGCCACCAACAGGAGAAGGGATAAACACAATGTGGTGTATCCGTACAATGGAATATAATTCAGCAACAAAAGAGGAATGAAATGCTGATATATGCTACCACTTCAGTGAAATTGAAAATCATTATGCCCAGCAAAAGGAGCCAGACACAAAATGATTCTATTTGTAGGAAATGTCTAGAAACGGCAAATCTGTAGTAGTAAAGAGTAGACTAGTAGTTGGCTGGGGCTGGGAAAGGAACAAGGAGTAACTGCAAATGAGCATGAAGGACTTGGCGGGGGGTGATGGAAATATACTACAACTCAGTGGTTGTGATGACTGCAGAACTTTGTATAATTACTCAAACGAATTGCATTGTATACTTAAAAGAGTGAATACTGGCTGGGCGTGGTGGCTCATGCCTGCAATCCCAAAACTTTGGGAGGCTGAGGGGGGCAGATCACAAGGTCAAGAGTTTGAGACCAGCCTGGCCAATATGGTGAAACACTGTCTCTACTAAAAATACAAAAATTAGCCGGGCGTGGTAGCAGGCGCCTGTAGTCTCAGCTACATGGGAGGCTGAGGGAGGAGAATTGCTTTAACCTGGGAGGCAGAGGTTGCAGTGAGCTGAGATAGTGCCACTGCACTCCAGCCTGGGTGACAGAGTGAGACTCCGTCTTAAAAAAAAAAAAAAAAAAGGTGAATATTATATGTGTCAAGAAAGCTGTTTTAAAAAGCAGCCTTGGCTGGGCGTGGTGGCTCAGGCCTATAACTCCAGCATTTTGGGATGCCAAGCTGGGTGGATCACTTGAGGCCATGAGTTTGAGACTAGCCTGGGCAGGATGGTGAAATCCCATCTCTACAAAAAATTCAAAAATTAGCCAGGCATGGTGGCAAGCACCTGTGGTCCCAGCTACTTGGGAGGCTGTGGTGGGAGGATTGCTTGAGCCCAGGAGGCAGAGATTGCAGTGAGCCAAGATCACACCACTGCACTCCAGCCTGGGTGACAGAACAAGACTTTGTCTCAAAATAAATAAATAAATGGTAAAACTGCAATCCTGCCCTCCGCCCCCCAACAACACTCCCTATTCCTCCTTCCTTGATGTATTTTTTCTCCATAGGACTATTTCTATGCCCTTCACTCTATGCCCTCCTTCTCCATTTGTTTACCATTTTTATTTATTTTGGGTTTAATCTTCTCATCATAGCTTCTTACAAACATAAGTATATATGTATATATTTTCATATCCCTTCCTGCTTTGTGTACTAAAGGTACATGCTATAAGCACCATTCTGAACCAGTTATCCTGGAGCTACATGATCTCCATCTCTTTCCTTTTCATTGATGCATAGTCCTCCATCATGTGGATGTATCGTAGTTTTTTTTTTTTTTTTTTATTATACTTTAAGTTCTAGGGTACATGTGCATAACGTGCAGGTTTGTTACATATGTATACTTATGCCGTGTTGGTGTGCTGCTCCCATCAACTCGTCAGCACCCATCAATTCATCATTTATATCATGTATAACTCCCCAATGCAATCCCTCCCTCCTCCCCCCTCCCCATGATAGGCCCCAGTGTGTGATGTTCCCCTTCCCGAGTCCAAATGATCTCATTGTTCAGTTCCCACCTATGAGTGAGAACATGTGGTGTTTGGTTTTCTCTTCTTGTGATAGTTTGCTAAGAATGATGCTTTCCAGCTGCATCCATGTCCCTACAAAGGACGCAAACTCATCTTTTTTTATGGCTGCATAGTATTCCATGGTGTATATGTGCCACATTTTCTTAATCCAGTCTGTCACAGATGGACATTTGGGTTGATTCCAAGTCTTTGCTATTGTGAATAGTGCTGCAATAAACATATGTGTGCATGTGTCTTTATAGCAGCATGATTTATAATCCTTTGGGTATATACCCAGTAGTGGGATGGCTGGGTCATATGGTACATCTAGTTCTAGATCCTTGAGGAATTGCCATACTGTTTTCCATAATGGTTGAACTAGTTTACAATCCCACCAACAGTGTAAAAGTGTTCCTATTTCTCCACATCCTCTCCAACACCTGTTGTTTCCTGACTTCTTAATGATTGCCATTCTAACTGGTGTGAGATGGTATCTCATTGTGGTTTTGATTTGCATTTCTCTGATGGCGAGTGATGATGAGCATTTTTTCATGTGTCTGTTGGCTGTATGAATGTCTTCTTTTGAGAAATGTCTGTTCATATCCTTTGCCCACTTTTTGATGGGGTTGTTTGCTTTTTTCTTGTATATTTGTTTGAGTTCTTTGTAGATTCTGGATATTAGCCCTTTGTCAGATGAGTAGGTTGCAAAAATTTTCTCCCATTCTGTAGATTGCCTGTTCACTCTGATGGTAGTTTCTTTTGCTGTGCAGAAGCTCTTTAGTTTAATTAGATCCCATTTGTCAATTTTGGCTTTTGCTGCCATTGCTTTTGGTGTTTTAGACATGAAGTCCTTGCCCATGCCTCTGTCCTGAATGGTACTACCTAGATTTTCTTCTAGGGTTTTTATGGTATTAGGTCTAACATTTAAGTCTCTAATCCATCTTGAATTAATCTTCGTATAAGGAGTAAGGAAAGGATCCAGTTTCAGCTTTCTACTTATGGCTAGCCAATTTTCCCAGCATCATTTATTAAATAGGGAATCCTTTCCCCATTTCTTGTTTCTCCCAGGTTTGTCAAAGATCAGATGGCTGTAGATGTGTGGTATTATTTCTGAGGACTCTGTTCTGTTCCGTTGGTCTATAGCTCTGTTTTGGTACCAGTACCATGCTGTTTTGGTGACTGTAGCCTTGTAGTATAGTTTGAAGTCAGGTAGCGTGACGCCTCCAGCTTTGTCCTTTTGACTTAGGATTGTCTTGGCAATGCGGGCTCTTTTTTGGTTCCATATGAACTTTAAAGCAGTTTTTTCCAATTCTGTGAAGAAACTCATTGGTAGCTTGATGGGGATGGCATTGAATCTATAAATAACCTTGGGCAGTATGGCCATTTTCACGATATTGATTCTTCCTATCCATGAGCATGGTATGTTCTTCCATTTGTTTGTGTCCTCTTTGATTTCACTGAGCAGTGGTTTGTAGTTCTCCTTGAAGAGGTCCTTTACATCCCTTGTAAGCTGGATTCCTAGGTATTTTATTCTCTTTGAAGCAATTGTGAATGGAAGTTCATTCCTGAATTGGCTCTCTGCTTGTCTGTTACTGGTGTATAAGAATGCTTGTGATTTTTGCACATTAATTTTGTATCCTGAGACTTTGCTGAAGTTGCTTATCAGCTTAAGGAGATTTGGGGCTGAGACGATGGGGTTTTCTAAATATACAATCATGTCATCTGCAAACAGGGACAATTTGACTTCTTCTTTTCCTAACTGGATACCCTTTATTTCTTTCTCTTGCCTGATTGCCCTAGCCAGAACTTCCAACACTATGGAATAGCAGTGGTGAGAGAGGGCATCCCTGTCTTGTGCCAGTTTTCAAAGGGAATTTTTCCAGTTTTTGCCCATTCAGTATGATATTAGCTGTGGGTTTGTCATAGATAGCTCTTATTATTTTGAGGTACGTTCCATCAATACCGAATTTATTGAGCGTTTTTAGCATGAAGGGCTGTGGAATTTTGTCAAAAGCCTTTTCTGCATCTATTGAGATAATCATGTGGTTCTTGACTTTGGTTCTGTTTATATGCTGGATTACATTTATTGATTTGCGAATGTTGAACCAGCCTTGCATCCCAGGGATGAAGCCCACTTGATCATGGTGGATAAGCTTTTTGATGTGCTGCTGAATCCGGTTTGCCAGTATTTTATTGAGGATTTTTGCATCGATGTTCATCAGGGATATTGGTCTAAAATTCTCTTTTTTTGTTGTGTCTCTGCCAGGCTTTGGTATCAGGATGATGTTGGTCCTCATAAAATGAGTTAGGGAGGATTCCCTCTTTTTCTATTGATTGGAATAGTTTCAGAAGGAATGGTACCAGCTCCTCCTTGTACCTCTGGTAGAATTCAGCTGTGAATCCATCTGGTCCTGGACTTTTTTTGGTGGGTAGGCTATTAATTGTTGCCTCAATTTCAGAGCCTGCTATTGGTCTATTCAGGGATTCAACTTCTTCCTGGTTTAGTCTTGGAAGAGTGTAAGTGTCCAGGAAATTATCCATTTCTTCTAGATTTTCTAGTTGATTTGTGTAGAGGCATTTATAGTATTCTCTGATGGTAGTTTGTATTTCTGTGGGGTCGGTGGTGATATCCCCTTTATCATTTTTTATTGCATCTATTTGATTCCTCTCTCTTTTGTTCTTTATTAGTCTTGCTAGCGGTCTGTCAATTTTGTTGATCTTTTCAAAAAACCAACTCCTGGATTCATTGATTTTTTGGAGGGTTTCTTGTGTCTCTATCTCCTTCAGTTCTGCTCTGATCTTAGTTATTTCTTGCCTTCTGCTAGCTTTTGAATGTGTTTGCTCTTGCCTCTCTAGTTCTTTTCATTGTGATGTTAGAGTGTCAATTTTAGATCTTTCCTGCTTTCTCTTGTGGGCATTTAGTGCTATAAATGTCCCTCTACACACTGCTTTAAATGTGTCCCAGAAATTCTGGTATGTTGTATCTTTGTTCTCATTGGTTTCAAAGAACATCTTTATTTCTGCCTTCATTTCATTATGTACCCAGTAGTCATTCAGGAGCAGGTTGTTCAGTTTCCATGTAGTTGAGCGGTTTTGATTGAGTTTCTTAGTCCTGAGTTCTAGTTTGATTGCACTGTGGTCTGAGAGACAGTTTGTTATAATTTCTGTTCTTTTACATTTGCTGAGGAGTGCTTTCCTTCCAATTATGTGGTCAATTTTGGAATAAGTGTGATGTGGTGCTGAGAAGAATGTATATTCTGTTGATTTGGGGTGGAGAGTTCTATAGATGTCTATTAGGTCCGCTTGGTGCAGAGATGAGTTCAATTCCTGGATATCCTTGTGAACTTTCTGTCTCGTTGATCTGTCTAATGTTGACAGTGGAGTATTGAAGTCTCCCATTATTATTGTATGGGAGTCTAAGTCTCTTTGTAAGTCTCTAAGGACTTGCTTTATGAATCTGGGTGCTCCTGTATTGGGTGCATATATATTTAGGATAGTTAGCTCTTCCTGTTGAATTGATCCCTTTACCATTATGTAATGGCCTTCTTTGTCTCTTTTGATCTTTGATGGTTTAAAGTCTGTTTTATCAGAGACTAGGATTGCAACCCCTGCTTTTTTTTGTTCTCCATTTGCTTGGTAGATCTTCCTCCATCCCTTTATTTTGAGCCTATGTATGTCTCTGCATGTGAGATGGGTCTCCTGAATACAGCAGACTGATGGGTCTTGACTCTTTATCCAGTTTGCCAGTCTGTGTCTTTTAATTGGAGCATTTAGTCCATTAACATTTAAGGTTAATATTGTTATGTGTGAACTTGATCCTGCCATTATGATATTAACTGGTTATTTTGCTCGTTAGTTGATGCAGTTTCTTCCTAGCCTCGATGGTCTTTACATTTTGGCATGTTTTTGCAATGGCTGGTACCGGTTTCCTTTCCATGTTTAGGGCTTCCTTCAGGGTCTCTTGTAAGGCAGGCCTGGTGGTGACAAAATCTCTAAGCATTTGCTTATCTGTAAAGGATTATATTTCTCCTTCACTTATGAAACTTAGTTTGGCTGGATATGAAATTCTGGGTTGAAAATTCTTTTCTTTAAGAACGTTGAATATTGGCCCCCACTCTCTTCTGGCTTGTAGAGTTTCTGCCGAGAGATCTGCTGTTAGTCTGATGGGCTTCCCTTTGTGGGTAACCCGACCTTTCTCTCTGGCTGCCCTTCAGATTTTTTCCTTCATTTCAACTTTGGTGAATCTGGCAATTATGTGTCTTGGAGTTGCTCTTCTCGAGGAGTATCTTTGTGGTGTTCTCTGTATTTCCTGAATTTGAATGTTGGCCTGCCCTACTAGGTTGGGGAAGTTCTCCTGGATGATATCCTGAAGAGTGTTTTCCAACTTGGTTCCATTTTCCCCCTCACTTTCAGGCACCCCAATCAGACGTAGATTTGGTCTTTTTACATAATCCCATACTTCTTGCAGGCTTTGTTCATTTCTTTTTCTTCTTTTTTCTTTTGGTTTCTCTTCTCGCTTCATTTCATTCATTTGATCCTCAATCGCTGATACTCTTTCTTCCAGTTGATCGAGTCGGTTACTGAAGCTTGTGCATTTGTCACGTATTTCTCGTGTCATGGTTTTCATCTCTGCCATTTCGTTTATGATCTTCTCTGCATTAATTAGTCTAGCTGTCAATTCTTCCACTCTTTTTTCAAGATTTTTAGTTTCTTTGCAGCTGGGTACGTAATTCCTCCTTTAGCTCTGAGAAGTTTGATGGACTGAAGCCTTCTTCTCTCATCTCGTCAAAGTCATTCTCTGACCAGCTTTGATCCGTTGCTGGCGATGGGCTGCGCTCCTTTGCAGGGGGAGATGCGCTCTTATTTTTTGAATTTCCAGCTTTTCTGCCCTGCTTCTTCCCCATCTTCGTGGTTTTATCTGTCTTTGGTCTTTGATGATGGTGACGTACTGATGGGGTTTTGGTATAGTTGTCCTTCCTGTTTGATAGTTTTCCTTCTGACAGTCAGAAGGACTGTCTGTTGGTCTGTTGGAGATTGCTTGAGGTCCACTCCAGACCCTGTTTGCCTGGGTATCAGCAGCAGAGGTTGCCGAAGATAGAATATTGCTGAACAGCGAGGTGTACCTGTCTGATTCTTCCTTTGGAAGTTTCCTCTCAGGGGTGTACTCCACCCTGTGAGGTGTGGGGTGTCAGACTGCCCCTAGTGGGGATGTCTCCCAGCGAGGCTACTCAGGGGTCAGGGACCCACCTGAGCAGGCAGTCTGTCCGTTCTCAGATCTCAACCTCCGCGTTGGGAGATCCTCGGCTCTCCCCAAAGCTGTCAGACAGAGTCGTTTGCATCTGCACCGCCCCCGCTGCTTTCCCTGTTGGTCTTCAGCTGTGCGCTGTCCCCAGAGGTGGAGTCTACGGAGACAGGCAGGCTTCCTTGTGCTGCTGTGAGCTCCACCCAGTTCGAGCTTCCCAGAGGCTTTGTTTACCTACTTAAGCCTCAGCAATGGCGGGCACCCCTCCCCCAGCCTCGCTGCTGCCTTGCGGATAGATCGCCGCAGACTGCTGTGTTAGCAGTGAGGGAGGCTCCGTGGGCATGGGACCCTCCTGGCCATGTGTGGGATATATTCTCCTGGTGTGCCTGTTTGCTTAAAGCGCAGTATTGGGGTGGGAGTTACCCCATTTTCCAGGTGTTGTGTTTCTCAGTTCCCCTGGCTAGGAATAGGGATTCCCTTCCCCCTTGCGCTTCCAGGTGAGGCGATGCCTCGCCCTGCTTCAGCTCTCACTGGTCAGGCTGCAGCAGCTGACCAGCACCGATTGTCCGGCACTCCCTAGTGAGATGACCCCAGTACCTCAGTTGAAAATGCAGAAATCACCGGTCTTCTGTGTCGCTCGCGCTGGGAGTTGGAGACTGGAGTTGTTCCTATTCGGCCATCTTGCTCCGCCCCCCCCGTATCGTAGTTTTTTAAAACTAGTCCCACATTGATAATTTTGGGTTGTTCTCAGTCTTTTGCTATTGCAATAATACCATAATAAATAGCTTTGTGCATAGGTCTTACACATCTTACCCCACAATTTTGAAAATTAAGTAATTTCTCCAACAACTGAGTGAGATTGGTGAATGAGAATGTTATTTTTGCAGCATTATTATTATTATTTTTGAGACAGAAACTCGCTCTGTCACCCAGGCTGAAGTGCAGTGGCATGATCTCGGCTCACTGCAACCTCCACTTCCTGGGTTCAAGCAATTCTCCTGCCTCAGCCTCCCTAGTAGCTGGGATTACAGGTGCCTGCCACCATGCCCAGCTAATTTTTGTATTTTTTAGTAGAGATGGGGTTTCACCATGTTGGCCAGGCTGGTCTTGAACTCCTGACCTCAAGTGATCCACCCGCCGCAGCCTTCTGAAGTGCTGCGATTACAGGCGTGAGCCACCATGCCTGGCCCAGGCTATGCCTACTCTTAAAAGGGACCTTGTGCAACATGATGATGTAGCTCTGAATGCATCAAAGGTGAAGCAATAGAAAGGCATGTCTTTTATCTTGGCTGTTGGAGAGGTTGGGGAAATTCACTGCCTCTCATGTAGCCTGCAATCGCCCCTTTGAAAAGCAATACACACACTCCAGCTGTCCTAAAGTATACACACACCCTCTCCCTGCCAAGATAAATACATTTAACACCATGATCTGCCCTGCTGTTACTGCACAGCAGAATTTTGCTGGTTTACTATAACATCATTTGAGCCCAATATTCAAGTACTCAGTAAGCAGAGTTGCTAACTGATACCTGCATCTGACTCAAGGTGGACTAAATACCAGGACACACCTCTCGATCAACTGACATCGGCTGCAAAAATAGGCAGTAGAAAAAGCTCAAAGAATTTGGGAGGATTGTTGTGGTAGGGAAGAGGAAACAAGTCCTCTAATAATGCAGGTAGACAACAAACATGCCCACAGACAAAGCAGCTCTGTTGGCTACTACTTCATTTGTAGGTGCCCCATGTGAAGTAAACCATACCCACTGATAACAGGGAGCCACTGGTGCCATACCCGACTATTCATCTCCAACCTGCCCTGTCCAACACCTTGCCCTCATTTCTCTAGACTAGAATGAAGATGTGCAATGAAGGCGATCTGGTTTCTAGGAACTATGGGAAGATATAATCTGATTACACAATGGTGGACTCTTCTGCATTAGGGAGCTTTGCAGACTGGGCTCTAGTCCAGCAGATCTGGTTACCAATTTGTCTCAATGCTGGAAACTCACAATCCTGCCAAGGCACAGAATCCCTAACCCTTAAATGCAACTGTTTCTTCCAAATGCCCTGCTACAAAGGGCATGGAAGCAAAGGTTGCAACTGCCTGCAACCACTTCCTTTTGGCATTCGCAAAGAATCACCCTCTCATCTAGCATTGAATCCAGTGCTCCTGGCTTTCATTTGTTTCCCTGGCCCTATACTTTGACTTTTCAGATCTGCTTCTAATCTTATTTCAGGACCCGTTCAAGTTTTTCTTCTCTGGTGTATAGGCCCAGGACTCTTGCCAGTAAATTCTGACTCTCAAATCTTCTTGCTTTGTTGATTGTGGTGGCACTACTGCCCTGGGTAAAAGACTCCTTCCACTAACTTCTGCCCCCATAAAACTCCTACAGGCTGGGCTAGTTTACTAACCTTTGCAATGAGAAGCTCAGATGCTGAAGCTTTATTTTTATTTTTATTTTGACACAGAGTCTCACTCTGTCACCCAGGCTGGAATGCAGTAGTGGAATCTAGGCTCACTACGACCTCCACCTCCTAGGTTCAAGCAATTTTCCTGCCTCAGCTTTCCAAGCAGCTGGACCTACAGGTATGCATCACCACGCCCAGCTAATTTTTTTGTATATGTAGTAGAGATGGGGTTTCAACATATTGGTCAGGCTGGTCTCGAACTCCTGACCTCAAATAATCTGCCTGCCTCGGCCTCCCAAAATACTGGGATTACAGGCATGAGCCATTGTGCCCGGACACTGAAGTTTCACTTTAGCAAACTGCTGACTGATGGGTCTCCTGGCATTCCCACCTATCTCTCTAGTACCTGGAGTACTGCCCAAATATACAGCCAACTTTCGAGTAAGAGAACCAGGAACTACTTTCCTCTCTAAGGAACTGATTCCTTCAGTGCTGGGTTCCAGAGGTGCTGAGACATCAACATTTGCAAACTTGCTCTTAGAGGGAGAAGATTGAGTTGTTGGGTTTCACAAAGGCAAAGACCCTTAAGTTCTCAACATTGTTCCTCAATCCCCACCCCAGAGGGTGGTTAACTAGGTATTAATACTCTCTTAAGTAAAAGAATGGAGAACTCATCATGCTCATGGGCCAAAGACGATTGTGAGTGCAATTCTGAAGTCAGACCAGCTGGGTTCAGATTCAGATCCACTACCTCCTGGCTATGGGACTGGAAATTATCTAACTTCTCTGTGTTTCAGTTTCTTCATTTGTAAAATGGAGATGATGATGATAACAGCAGCTACCTCCAAAGACTATTGTGAGTTTTAAATGAATTATTACGTGTCATAAAAGTGGTCAATAGCTATTAGTTACTGTTATTACTGGGCCAATTTGGAGACCTGGATATTTACAGAATTAAACTTCCAGGGCACATATAACTTTGTCTACATAAGAAGGATGATGAATAGAAAGTAACTTTGTGGACATACTTGGTCAAATTGAATAGTTGATGATGTCCTTCAGTCTGTGTAATACTCCAGGGGTACCCAAAGACTCAGAAATGGAATTCTCTACAACTTCCTAGAAGGCTAATTATAAGGCTATTATCTTAATGGCAGCTTAATTTACTTTTGCTTGATACAAGTTTCTATTTATAATCTACTTTCTCCATTGCATCTCCAAGTCAATACTCAGAATAATATATTTTAAATCCTAGGGCAGATTATTGAGACTTATCTTATTGACTTGGAGATTGGAGATTTGGATTATTCCTAGTATGTTTTCTTCCATCTTTGAATTGTAGTTTCTCTAGAACATCAAAGACATTCAGAAGTGGTTCATATTCCACTTTTCCAACTTCACTGACCTACTGATATACTACTTAAAGAAAAAAAAAAAAAAAGAAATAGTAGCTGTTATTTAAGAATCTTATTTTCCCATCTCCTGCCAGAAAAACGGTGAAATACAAGGTATTGTTTCACTTTGGGTAAGACAGCAGTTTCCTAACAGTTCAAGAACCTGTTCACCCTCTGCTCTGATCACAGACTTACTCACCCCTACATCTATATAATATATGCCCCCTAACAGTGTGGTATAGGACCACCGTCTAGACAGAATCTCCCTTAAAAAGTCCCCCTTCTTTTTGCCATCAAGCTTTCAATTCAATTCTTATATACCTAACCTTTAAGGTTCCCCTGGGATTCCTTTGTAAAATTGCATTGTGCCAAGACAGTGAAGAAGAGGCCCTTTGATAGACCAGAGGGAGGCACATCTGGAGGAAGGATGCTGGTAAGGAATAGATGAAAGAGGATAAATAGAAAATTCCTGACCACGTGTACCCATGAAGATTAAATGAACAGACTGTCTAGTGAAATTATCTGTTATTTTAAAAAATGGATGGGTTGGATGGCAAAGGTTTTGTCAAAGAATGTGAGCATTTTCTTTTTTTTTTGAGACGAAGTCTCCCTCTGTCGCCCAGGCTGGAGTGCAGTGGCCGGATCTCAGCTCACTGCAAGCTCCGCCACCCGGGTTTATGCCATTCTCCTGCCTCAGCCTCCCGAGTAGCTGGGACTACAGGCGCCCGCCACCTCGCCCGGCTAGTTTTTGTATTTTTTAGTAGAGACGGGGTTTCACCGTATTAGCCAGGATGGTCTTGATCTCCTGACCTCGTGATCCGCCCGTCTCGGCCTCCCAAAGTGCTGGGATTACAGGCTTGAGCCACCACGCCCGGCCCGAATGTGAGCATTTTCTAAGGAAATGCAAATATTTCTGTGTCTAGTAATTTCTAAATTAATTTTAGCATGTGCTCAGACAGACATACACACACTTTGATTTAGGATTTAGAATGGCTAAATATGTTTAAGCCACTGACGAATAGTTTTTCATTCTAAATGCTTTTAGTGGCTTGTAATATTTTCCACTTTGTCAGAAATTTTGCTAAGAGCTAACATGCATGTAGGAGCAAGTCATGAAAATGGCCACACCTGCTTAGAAAAGAAGAAAGTTCCTCTTTCAGTAAGAAAGCAAGGTTATCATAAAATACAACACCTGAAAAGCTAGTTGGGCTAACTGTGATGCATACTTCAGACACCTACCAGCTCTGTATCTATATAACAGTTCTTGTATCTATATAACAGTCACATTTAGAGTGACTTAAAAAAAACGCTGTAACACTTCTCAGTCACCAGAGAGGACAGGGTATCATAATTAACCTGAAAGAGGAAGATCCTGCCAAGGTTAAGGATAGAAAGGAAATATTCTTGTCTTCACACTCTCTCCTCAGCAACTCTTTTTGTTTGTTTGTTTTTTGAGATGGAATCTTGCTCTGTCACCCAGGCTGGAGGGCAGTGGCGTGATCTCTACTCATTGCAAGCTCCGCCTCCCGGGTTCACGCCATTCTCCTGCCTCAGCCTCCTGAGTAGCTGGGACTACAGGCGCCTGCCACCATGCCTGGCTAATTTTTTGTGTTTTTAGTAGAGATGGGGTTTCACTGTGTTAGCCAGGATGGTCTCGATCTGCTGACCTCATGATCCGCCGGCCTCAGCCTCCCAAAGTGCTGGGATTACAGGCGTGAGCCACCGCACCTGGCCCTCCTCAGCAACTCTTAAGGGATGCTGGCTCTCAGGAGGTGGAGACTGACCTAGTTTTAAAGACAACATATATAGTATGACATGCTGCTCTTTTGGAAGGGGAAAATATAATTGTAAAAGTCAACCGGCTGGGTGTGATGGCTCATGCCTGTAATCCCAGCACTTTGGGAGGCTGAGGTGGGTGGATCACAAGGTTGGGAGTTCAAGACCAGCCTGGTCGAGATGGTGAAACCCCGTCTCTACTAAAAACACAAAAATTAGCCGGGCATGGTGGCACATGCCTATAATCCCAGCTGCTCGGGAGGCTGAGGCAGGAGAATCATTTGAACCCAGGAGGCGGAGGTTGCAGTGAGCTGAGATTGCACCACTATACTCCAGCCTGGGCGACAGAGCAAGCGAGACTCCATCTCAAAAAACAAACCAAAAAAAGTCAACCATTAATCATTTGGCCAGGCGCAGTGGCTCACGCCTGTAATCCCAGCACTTTGGGGATCCAAGGCAGGCAGATCACCTGAGGTCAGGAGTTTGAGACCAGCCTGGCCAACATGGTGAAACTCCGTCTCTATTAAAAATACAACAATTACTCAGGCATGGTAGTGGGTGCCTATAATCTCAGTTACTATAGAGGCTGAGGCAGGAGAATCGCTTGAACCCAGGAGGTGGAGATGGCAGTGAGCCGAGATTGTGCCATTGCACTGCAGCCTGGGTGACAAGAGCGAAACTCTGATTCAAAATTAAAAAAAGTCAGCCATTCAAAATAATTGCAAATTTCCCCTTCAATGACTTGAGATATAACCACATTATCTGAAAATCTCTTTTAGGAGGCTTCACTTAACCTAAATCCATTCACTCACTCACTCAAAAAACATTTATTGAGCAGTTAGCATGTCCTAGGCCCTGTTGTAGGCACTGGGGATGTAAGTGAACTCCGTTCTCATGAAGTTCACAGTCTATTGGGGAGTGATAGGCAGAAAGAGAGAGAGAGAGAGAGAGAAAGAAAGGAAGGAAGGAAGGAAGGAAGGAAGGAAGGAAGGAAGGAAGGAAGGAAGGAAGGAAGGAAGGGGAAAGAAAGAAAGAAGGAAGGAAGGAAGGAAGGAAGGAAGGAAGGAAGGAAGGAAGGAAAGAAAGGAAGGAAGAAAGAAAGAAAGAAAAAGAAAGATGTGTCTGAGGAAAAATGAACAATATTAAGAGGATGGGGTGTAGGGATGCTATTTTATGGAGAATCAGCATAACGAGGATAGCGAACTTAGGTGATATTTGAGCAGAGACCTGAATGAAGTGAGGGAGTCAGTCACCTGACAACGTGGAGGAAGAATAGATGCTAGATAGATGGAAAAGCAAGTGCAAAGTTCCTAAAATAGAAACACGCTTGGCTTGTTTGAAGAACATTGGGAAGGCCAGTGCGATACATTGAGAAGGGGAAGGGTGGTTTAATGAGATACCTGCGGAAGGTGCCAAGTATCCAGAGCCTTATAGGCCAGGGAAAAGACTCTGAAATACGTTGGGAAGCAACTGGAGGATTCTGAGCAGGAGAGTAACCTGATGTGATTTACACAAAGGATCATCTGGTTGCTGTGTACACAAGAGACTATAAGTAGCAAAGTGGAATAGCTCATTAAAACGGTACCACTGTAATCTAGACAAGAGAAGATGGTGACATGAATTAGAGTTGCAGCAGTGGGGGTACTGGGAAATAATCACACATATTTTGAATGCAGAGCCAGCATGATTTGCTTAAAGAATGGATTTGGTAGGTCGGGCGCAGTGGCTCACGCCTGTAATCCCAACACTTTGGAAGGGCAAAAAAGCTCTTTTCTAGAAGAAAAGAGCTGCCATTTACTGGAATGGTGAAAACTACAGGACCAGCAGACTTGAGGGTGTGTGTGTCTGTAGGTTTGAGTTGAAAGTTGTCACCGGGCACGGTGACTCACGCCTGTAATCCCAGCACTTTGGGAGGCCAAGGTGGGCAGATCACGAGGTCAGGAGATCAAGACCATCCTGGCCAACGTGGTGAAACCCCGTCTCTACTAAAAATACAAATTAGCCAGGCATGGTGGTGTGTGCCTATAATCCCAGCTACTCGGGAGGCTGAGACAGAAGGATAGCTTGAACCTGGGAGTTGGAGGTTGCAGTGAGCCGAGATCACACCACTGCACTCCAGTCTGGCAACAGAGTGAGACTCTGTCCCCGCCCCCCAAAAAACAAAACAAAAAAACCCCCACGAAAGTTGTCTTGTACTTACACGGCCTATTAAACATCCAAATACCTAGACTGGTGCCTACCACATGGTAGAAGCTCAATATTTATCGAGTGAAAAAGGTAACATATTGAGTAACGCAACTGAATTAAAAAATCCAAGTATATCTATCTACTATGAACTTCTCTATATATTTAAGTATATTTACTCTTATGTTTTGCAACCATGAGGACTCATCAGAATCCTTTACTTTTTGGTCCTGGAATAAATATTGGAGATCCTCCAACTCATCTAAAGTAAGTTAAGGACCAGAGATTAAGAGACCAGTGATCAGGGTCAAGCACATTTATGCTACAGCTAGAACCCAACATCAGGCTTTCTGATTCTTAATTCATTGTTCCACACTACAACAAGCTCTTCTTGCTCCAAACATTAGTGCTAACTTCATATGTCCAGTGAACTATTCTTATCAAGGAGTATATTGGAAGGGTTCTCCTTACAGACACTGACTAGTTGGAATCTATTTCACAAATCATTAAATGCAAGTGAAAACTTCTATACATGAAGTAGTCTTTCTTTTTCTTTTGAGACGGAGTCTCACTCTGTCCCCAGGCTGGAGTGCAGTGGCACAGTCTCAGCTCACTACAACCTCTGTCTTCTGGGTTCAAGAGATTCTCCTGCCTCAGCCTCCCGAGTAGCTGGGACTACAGGTGTGCGCGACCACGGCCAGCTAATTTTTGTATTTTTAGTAGAGATGGGGTTTCACCATGTTGGCCAGGATGGTTTCTATATACTGACCTTGTGATCTGCCCACCTCGGCCTCCCAAAGTGCTGGGATTACAGACAGGCGTGAGGCACCGTGACTGGCCAGTAGTCACGATTTTCAACCCTCTGGCAACAAGTTCAGACTGGTCAGAAACAGCAATGATTTTTAGATGTGCATTATACAGACAATATATATTACTTGACAACTTGACAATTATGTTGGCAAACAGATACGTTCTTTGACTAGGTCTGTATAGCTAGGAAAATACTCGATCCAACTGGCCAAGATCGCGCCATTGCACTCAGCCTAGGCGACAAAAAGCCTCTCTTAATTGTCTGAAATTTGGGTTTCTTTCAGGGGAGGAAAGAGGACACAGGCTGTCTCTGAGGCTCCCGCCAGCGGAGACAATCTCTAATTAAAAGTAGGCATGGGTTAAACATTTGCTGAACAAAGTTAACTGTCTCTCCCCGGACCCCGTTGAGTGCCCACTCGAGATCCGGCCCGGAGTCGGGCGGGACTGGCCAGTGGGAACCACAAGCCGTTTAAGGGGGTGGAGAACACCCCACAAGCCCAGACCAATAGGTGGGGTGAACGAGGACCATGTTCACCACCTCGGCCCGGCTCGCGGCGTACCTTCTGCTCGCCCCCGGGACCGCAGGGACTTTCAGTCGCGGGTCCGGTAGCGTGCCACTTCAGCCAGCAGTCCGGGCACGCCCCTCCTGGCCCAATCCCCGCCCCTCACACACCTGGCCCTGCCCTGTCGGAGCTCAGTGATCCTCTCTGCGCCGGGGTCTCTCAGCGCCCGCCAGCGGCCACGCCCACCCCCGACGCTTTGAGGTCACCTACAGGGCTGACCCTCGGGGGGCGGAGGGACGGAGGGAAGATGGCGGCAGAGGGCGGATATTGGTCCTGCCTCCCTGAACCCGGACCGGCGCCGAGGAGGCAGTTCGGCTGAGGCCAGCGGCACTTCGGGACCGGCGCTGGGGGGACCCTGGCGGCGGGGCCTGGCCCTGCTACATGCGAGCGCTTCGGCTGGAGTGAGCGGCGGGGACGCCTCTTTCCTCCGGCTCTTTCCCTGTTGCTGCGAGAGCGAGTGGGCGGCGGGCGACTGAGGCAGCCGGGCCGGGATGGAGGACGTTAACTCCAACGTGAACGCGGACCAAGAGGTGCGGAAGCTGCAGGAGCCGGTGAAGAAGCTGGGGAAGCAGCACGAACAGCTGAGGAGCCGCTCGCGCTGTGCGGGGCCCCGGCTCCATCGGCCCGGCAGGGTTGTTCGCCAGCGCCTCTACTCCCTCCTACGGCGCGGGGTCCCCTCGGGGCTTCCCCTTGGGCCTCAGCGCCGAGTAGGGTGGCGGGGCCGTATGTACCCGAGGCGGAAGAGTAACCAGAAGCTGCGGGACGTCACCTCCTTGCTGGCGGCGGGGGAGGGCGGCTTGCTGGACTAGCTGGAGCGTCTGTCAGGCTGGGAGGAGGGGGAGGAGAGCTGGTGAGCGCGGGGCCGGGCGGGGCTGGTCGCGGAAGCCCCAGGGGCGGAGGGCATCCCCGAGGGTCCCTCTGGTCGGGCACCTGGCTTTGTGTAGCCAGGTTCGCTCTCGGCGGGTACTCGTGGTGTTCTTGCTCTGGCAGAGGGAAGGTCAGTTGGAGTTGAGCGCTCGAGACTTGCGAGTAACAGGGCATGTAGCTCCTTCTGTAGATTGTGAACCCTGTGGGTGCTGGGCCCTGTTGGGAGTCGGTGGGTTAGTTGGATCCAGAAGGACTGTTCGCTGTGGGGAGGAGTCGGAGGTGGAAAACTACTTTGTAGGCAGGGATTCTCCTTTGTATAAGAGACTGGCTTTCGGATGGTGGTCTGGGCATTTTGAATGTTGGGGAGGGGTCGGCTTGATGAGGTATCACCAAGTTCGGGGGTTGCAGACCAAAGTAGCCTACGTCTGTGCAGCGGCTGGTGTTTGGGATCAATTTCTAGCGGGGATGGAGAGACCATGTGGATCAGCACTCCCCTTTGGGTAGTGGGGTAAAGCGCTCTCTGTGTGAAGAGGTCAGAGAATGGTGCTGTTTTGTGTGAAGAATCCAGGGTGGAACAAGAGCCCTGGCTCTTCTTAAAACAAGAATTGAGTCTGGCATTTTGCAGAGTTCTGAATTGACAGTTATCACATCCATCCTTCATTTCCACGTCCTCGTAGGGGCAGAGAAAGAGTCCTATTTAAATATCTAAACCAAAGCTGTATTGTCATAGGCCACTTCTTGACGAAATTGTGACCCACACCTTAATATCACTTTCATAAATAGGACATGGGAGGCTTTTCCCCTCGTTTTATTATAAAGATGTCTGTGGGAAATTCTCTTAATTCGTCCTTTTAAAAATTTTACTTTTTAGCTAAAATGTCTCTGCTCAGCTGAAATTCAAACTTCTAACTTAGTGAAATCGAAATCATTCATGGACTATATAGTATAGCAGGGCTGGAACTGTGCAGTGTTCTGAGGTAATTAAGAGCTTTGCTGTATTCAGGCCCAGGTTTTGCCACTTACTAGCTGTATGACCTTGAGCAAGTTATTCTGAGCTTCACTTTCGTTCTCAAATAATAGCACTTACTCTATAATAGAGTTCAGAAAATTTAGTAAGATAATCCATGTATGCATTTAGCACTGGATGTGGCATATAGTAAACTCTCCAAAACTAGCTGCTTATTATTATTATTATTATTATTATTATTATTATTATTTTGAGACAGAGTCTGGCTCTGTCGCCCAGGCTGGAGTGCAGTGGTGTGATCTCGGCTCACTGCAAGCTCCACCTCCCAGGTTCACACCATTCTCCTGCCTCAATCTCCCGAGTAGCTGGGACTACAGGTGCCCGCCACCACGCCCGGCTAATTTTTTGTTTTCGTATTTTTAGAAGAGATGGGGTTTCACCGTGTTAGTCAGGATGGTCTTGATCTCCTGACCCCGTGATCCTCCAGCCTCGGCCTCCCAAAGTGCTAGGATTACAGGCTTGAGCCACCGCGCCCGGCCTATTATTCTTAAGCCTAGTTATTTAAATCAAACATTTAGTGAGCTCTTACATGATGTAGTAGGAGACTCTGAAGACTCTCAAGTGTTGATCCCTGTTCATAAGGCAGTTATAGTCTTGTTGAGAACTAAGTTTTATGCAGTTAAATAAACTAGAAAGTGTATAGTGAGGCCGGGCGCGGTGGCTCAAGCCTGTAATCCCAGCACTTTGGGAGGCCGAGATGGGTGGATCACGAGGTCAGGAGATCGAGACCATCCTGGTCTACACGGTGAAACCCCATCTCTACTAAAAAATACAAAAAACTAGCCGGGCGAGATGGCGGGCGCCTGTAGTCCCAGCTACTTGGGAGGCTGAGGCAGGAGAGTGGCGTAAACCCGGGAGGCGGAGCTTGCAGTGAGCCGAGATCGCGGCACTGCACTCCAGCCTGGGCAACACAGCGAGACTCTGTCTCAAAAAAAAAAAAAAAAAAAAAAGAAAGTGTATAGTGAATTACCAAAAGAGAGGTATTACCAAAAGAGAGATAGAACAAAAGGTACTGTCAGTGCTCAGTAAGAAAACAGTAGTCCAAAGTAGATGGGCCAAACTTTGAGGAGGAGATGGCTTTGGAGTCTGGAAATGAGGAAAGAGTGGGAAGGGCATTTTATGCTCTGACAGCTACAAGAACAGAGTCAGAGATAGTTTTAACTCCCAGTTAGGAAGATTTGAATAACAGAAGTACTTTTGAGTATATGATGACAAACCTTTATTTTTTATTTACCTTTTTTTTGAGACAGAGTCTGACTCTGTTACCCAGGCTGGAGTGCAGTGGCATGATCTCAGCTCACTGCAACCTCTGCCTCCTGGGTTCAAGCCAATTCTTCTGCCCCAGCCTCCCAAGTAGCTGGGACTACAGGTGCCCACTACCATGCCCGGATAATTTTTGTATTTTTAGTAGAGATGGGGTTTCACCATACTGGCCAGGCTGGTCTTGAACTCCAGACCTCGTGATCTGCCTGCCTTGGCCTCCCAAAGTGCTGTGTGAGCCACTGTGCCTAGCCGATAAACCTTTATTACCAAGTGATATCAAATATTATTAGAGCTGAGTATGGTAGTGACAGTTTTTCATATAAATGTGAAATTGCATCCTCCCAAAGGAATCCTGAGTATGTATGTACTTTAAAAGAACCCAGAATCATCTAAATATTGTCACATGGCTCTTGCAAGTGATGATAATAGTGATGCTCATAATGATGAGGATTAGCTGCACTCATCAGCCTGTAGAAAGTAAAAAGTTTCCTTTTCGAAATTTCCTTTCTTGTTAAAGAATAAATGATAAGTGAGAAATAATAGTTTCTTTTAAAGACTAACTTCCTTCAAGCTTCCTCTGCTCTGCTAAAAACTCTTTGTTAAGCCCTCTCCTATGTAGCTGTTAGATATAAGGGAATAAGTATATTCTATGTCCTTGTACTTTAACCAAGATATTTGTGCTGGACATGCTCTCAGGCACGTTCCAGCTCGCAGCCTATGCCCCTTCCTTATTTGAAAATATTATTACTTTTCTAAGTCCTTTCGCAAGCAACTTCCTCTTTTCCTTTGTTCTCGATTGCCTTTCCCTATTTAGGAAAGTTTTAAGTTATTAGCCAGTCGAGTTTAATTTAAATTGTGAGGTCCAGCTCCAGCCAGTAGAGACAGGACACAGTAGCAGGGACAAGCTGCATAAGGGATAAAAACTGCTTCCCTCTTTTGTTCGGGTGTGCTGTCACCATTGTTTCATCTGTGAGGAGCACCCTTTCTGCAGAAAGTAAAATTGCCTTGCTGAAAAAACTTTTAATCTAAATGCTGATTTTTCCTTGCAGTACTGAGGAGCAAGCATTCTGTTTCTAAATAAACATTTTACTTATAGCAATGATGGTGGCCTGTATGGGAAGCCATTCTGCTCCGGGGGCGGTGCGGGGGTGGGGGGCGGGTGGTGGTCTCTGGTCCTCTCTCACGAGGAAGGTGCCCCACTGCCTTGTTACTGAGGCCTCCAGCTAAGGAATCGAGACCTACCAGGTGTGACGAATAAACTGGAGTCTCAGCAATGCGGAAAGAAACCGGCTGGTGACCTGGAGTAAAAGATCCTCACATACCATGTGGACCAGGCAACTCTGCACAGACCAAGGAAGGAAACGCCATGGGAGCCAGTAAAATATTTCCCTGGTGGTCAGGACTAAGGAAAAAGAAGCCACGGGGCGGTGGAGCATTCTTTGGTTGGTACATATCAAGGTAAAGCATTCCATAGTCAGGACTAAGGAAAGAAAAGCCACAGGGAGGCCTGGGGGGTGAAGTATTCCTTAGTCGAGGTGTCTTGGAGGTTAAAAAGAGGTGAAAAATCCCCGTTGGGGGAGATTGAACCTCACACAAACTTCCGGTCATAGGAAAAATGTTCATAACTTCCCTTTCCCCTCTTCTTGGGAGAAGAAAGAGGCAAGGGAAGGACCAGCAGAGAGGAAAGAGAAACTAGGAAAGGAAGTCAGAGAGAAAGCGAGAGCGGTGAGCATGGCTCCACATTGTTGCAGATCGCTGGCACCTGGCAGAGCAGCGGTGGCTGGGACACTCTCTTTCCGCACAGCCAGAGCCACCCAGCCTGCTGGTCCCTGAGCCCCGCACCTTGTGCGCCGCTTGGGTGTGTCTCACCACCCTCGGAGGCCGGCTGGCCTTGGACGCCTGCAAGTGGGAGCCGAGTGGGGGAGTATGAGCGCCTTGGGGCCAGGAGCCTGTGCCACGCAGCCAGGCAGCTAGGCGCGCCAGAGGGTGGGTCCCTCTCCCCAGCCTGGCTCTGTGTGGAAGAAGAGGGTGGGGATCGGCCCCCAGGAGGAGAGCAAAGGAGGCGAAGGGGCATGACTCATGCAACTTGGGGCAGTCACCTGCCGAGCTTCTAGGCTGGCGGTGGCCAGGGTCCGGTCTGTGGCCACGCAGATCCCACCCAGCGCAGAAGACTAAGTGTAAGAGAAAGAGGAAACGGGATGACAGAAAAGGAGCCCAAATGAGAGAGAGAGAGAAAGGGAGAGAATAAATGAAAGACTTGAAAGAGACAGAGATCAGAGAAAGACACAGAAGGGGAGACTGGGGAGAGAAATAGGGCAAAAGGTAGTCAAAAAGTTGAGGCATGTCAGTGATCGTGAAAGTTGCAAAAAAGTTAGAGGATTTATGCAAGAACTAGTGTATAATTTAAAAGTTGGCATCTTGAATGTAAAATTAAACAGTTTATGTGCAGAGTATGTAGGGAAAGTAAAATGTAGTAAAATAAGGAGGCATAAGAATATGGATTTTTACCTACATTAAAAGGTTATAAAAAGGTGCTAAAAATTCAAAAGGAAAAGGAATATTACTAAACCAAAAAGAAATATTATCTGAACATCTTATTAAAAAAAAAAAAAAATCTTGTTCCAACTGCATCAAGGAACCTAGGCGGGGCCCCTCTAAGCTCAGGCTTAATGCCAACGAGTTTCCACCTCCAGCAGCTCCTAGAGAGGCTGTGGTGTGAGCTGGCTGGAGGACCTAACCACAGACAGATACTTCCTGTGCAGGGGAGGGGGCCGCGCGGCCATTAGCCAGCCCAGCCCAACCCAAGGCCAGGGGCTAGATGGCAGGGGCTCGGGCAGGAGCAAGGTCCAGGGGTGGCCTGGTGAATCACAAGCCCCTTCATACCCAAGGCCTCAATGCGTGGGAGCGGTGAGGACCACAGGGAGGCCAAGACCTTAAGAGGGAGTGGGGCTGCAGCGTGCCCTAGGCAGTGCTGAGCTGGGATGGAGCAGGAGGCGTCATGCTGGGGCCTCACGCCCCAGGATATGCAGTTCTGACAAAATAAGGAGGCCCAAAGGGTCCCTCAGAAACAACATAAGTAAAAATAAGGAAAAAGAAATTTCTTAGCAAAAAGGCATTAGGGACTGTAAAGTCAAAAAGATACCTTACATTCCACTGCTGATGCCCCCACATTTAAAACAAAAGATCAGTTTCTCAGAAATTATATACTTAGTTTATCTTCCACTTTCCCTTCTCTCCAAACTAAAAATCTTTTAGCACAGGTACCACCCCTAGAATTTCTAGTACACAAGCAGCAGCCTGGGGAGCACATCCTCACTGAAGGATAGAAAGAAGAAAAACTCGAGCCAGCCTGGGAAGGACCCTACCTTGTGCTGCTAACCACTGAGACTGCTGTTCACACAGCAGAAAAAGGATGGACATATCATACCTGAGTCAAGAAAGCGTCATCACCTTCAAAATCATGGGCCATTGTTCCAAGGTCAAGCCCTACCAAATTAAGGCTAAGAGAAGCTTTATCTTTTTCTTCCCTTTATTCCCCATCTTATTATTCATGTAACTAGATCTAACTCACCTGAAGTTATTACTTTTGATGCCTGTTTAGTTATACCTTGTGAAGATTTAAATAACCAAAGACAGCTTACTACTTCAGAAAAATATTTCTGTCCCTCTTGGACTTCTTTAGTTTAGAAAGACATAATTTCCTGTAAGGATACTAATAATCCAGAGCATAGTAGCTATATAAATTGTAGAAACTGGACTCTTGTCCCTCTAAAACAAAATCTCTATATTCTACTTGGTCTAATATCCTATAGAACACTAAAAGTCTAAGGTGGACTGCTTCCAGAGGTCTTTGTCCTTAAAACTGTATATCCATTTCACCAAGAGTTGCTCTTTCTAGCTGTCAGCATAACCGGTGTAATCCTATACAGCTTACTATTGCAACATCTGAAAACTCCTCCCTTTCATTAAGTCGTATTTATAATATGGGAACTGACATTTCAGGAAAGGATCCTAAAGGAATTTTTAAAATATGCTTTATTGCTCCAACCTCTCCATCAATCACTTCTCCCAAACATAGCGACAAAACTAAAGTCTCTGTAGTAGAAATAAAATACCTAAGGCAAGCCATAGCAATTAAGACAGGGTATCAGGATGTAGATGCCTAGCTAAAATGGATTAAATTTTCCCTCCGCACTGTAAATAAAAGCAATTATTATGCTTGTGCACATGGTAGGCCAGAAGCTCAGGTTGTCTCCTTTCCACTCAGAAGGTCCACTAATCGACAAGACATGGACTGCATGGTAGCTCTTTTTCAAGATCCTGCAGCCTAGGATAGTAAACTGTGCCAGATTCTCTGCTATTTCCTAAAGTGCAGTATTGTGGGGGTCAGTCCTCAAGGCCCATTCAGCCTCCATCTTCCAAGACCAATTTTATCTCGTGTCTCCAATGACAAGGGGAACATTTGGCATTCCTTGGAGACTTAACAGGCTGCAGTAAGGTCAGGCACTTCCAAAAGCTGACCCATCTGTCCACCCTTACTCATCCCCAAGCAGATGTATGGTAGTATTATAAAGGACCTTTGCTGGACAGTCTGCCAAGTAATTAAAGCAGTACTTGTGCTCTAGTTCGATTGGCTATCCCTTTTACTCTCACATTTCATCAATCAGAAAACTTTTTCTTTTAAAAACTCAAGCAAAACAACTAAGCCAAAACATGTTAAAAAAAAAAAAAAAAAGGTTTAAAGAAAAATACAAAATCAAGAGGAGGGAATTGTAGAAAGTAAAAGGTTTCCTCTTCAAAGTTTCCCTTCTTGTTAAAGAATAAATTGTAAGTGTTAAAAGTAATCGTTTCTTTTAAAGACTAACTTCCTTCAAGCCTTCTTTGCTTTGTGCTAAAAACTCTTTGTTAAGCCCTATCCTATGTAGTTGTTAGATGTAAGGGAATAAGTATATTCTATGTCCTTGTACTTTAACCAAGGTATTTGTGCTGGACATGCTCTCAGGCACGTTCCAGCTCACAGCCTATGCCCCTCTACTAAAAAGTACAAAAAACTAGCCGGTGAGGTGGCGGGCGCCTGTAGTTCAATAACTACTAGTTCTATCTATTTTTTTTTTTTTTTTTTTTTTGAGATGGAGTATCACTCTGTCGCCCAGGCTGGAGTGCAGTGGCCGGATCTCAGCTCACTGCAAGCTCTGCCTCCCGGGTTCACGCCATTCTCCTGCCTCAGCCTCCCGAGTAGCTGGGACTACAGGCGCCCGCCACCTCGCCAGCTAGTTTCTTGTATTTTTTAGTAGAGACAGGGTTTCACCGGGTTAGCCAGGATGGTCTCGATCTCCTGACCTTGTGATCCGCCCGTCTCGGCCTCCCAAAGTGCTGGGATTACAGGCTTGAGCCACCGTGCCCGGCATTGTTCTATCTATTATTGTCAGGCTCATATGACATTTTGTGTGGATATTAGGAAAGATTTTGTCAAATGCCCTACTATAATTAAGCTATACTGTGCCTACAATATTCTCACCTACAGCGAAGAATACTACATTACTAAGCTATGAAAATAACCATTGCAGTTGATTTGGTTGAACTTGTTCATGGTGAATCTTCTAGCTAGGATTTCATGTATTCACTTTTCCTTTACTAACTTCCAAATGTTCTTTTTAATCTAATTTTGAATTTTGCAAGGAATCAGTTTGGTCTGGACTTTCTAGACACTGCTTATTTTTTCTCTTGAGAAATTCTCATATTTCCTTTTATCCAGACTTGATTCTGTCAATGTTCACCATGATATTAGTGATAAAATTTCTGTTGCTTTCCATCACTGGGAGTGATATGCCTAAACCCATGTCAAGCTGCATCCTGGCTCACTGGATCAATTTTATCTTAAGTTTATAAAGATGCTTTAAAGTCATACTGACTTCTCATCAATAACCTTTGTTGATAAATGTCCCAATTCAGAGACAGGTAGCTCTGGGGTTTTTATACTTTTTTGTCACTTGTGGCTCTTCACTGCTGAGAGTTTATTTATTACACGACTTCTTTGTTTATGTATGCTTTTTGTAGAGGGCCATTGGTAAAATTTGCCTATAATTTAATTTGATAAGCCTAAGTTAATAAAGCAATTTGTGTATTTATCACCACTTATCTGAATAGTTTGGCAGTCATTCACTGATTAACACACTAACATCTTGGGAAGTTTTGTGTTTTCTAGACTCTTCTGTACCAAGGAGATGTTACTTTAAAGTAATGTGGTTTCTTTATGTGTGTGTGTTAGATTAATCAATTTTTTTTTTTTTTTTAAAGATGGGGTCTTGCTATGTTGCCCATGCTGGTCCCAAACTCCTGGGCTCAAGCAGTCTGCTCATCTTAGCCTCCCAAAGTGTTAGGATTACAGGCACGAGCCACCATGTCTGGCCCTCTATTCCCTTGTTTGCAGTGGTTTTCCAGTCATCCTAAAATGGCTTTAAAATTTTTTCTTTAATGGAACAAATTCTCAGAGTACCTGTGTGCAGCACGGTGTTGGGAACACTGAGAGACATGATAATGCAAGTTCTTACTTTATTAAAAAATAGAATTTAGCCAAGCAAGGCCCCATAGTTGGTAACAGTCTATTATAGTCACTATTGTGTGCCCATGTTTTATAGGGCAAGTATTGTGTAAGCAGCAGTCCCCAACCTTTTTGGCACCAGGGGCTGGTTTCGTGGAAGACAATTTTTCCACGGACTGAGGGTGGCAGATGGGGGTTGATTTCAGGATGATTCAAATGCATTATATTTATTGTGCACTTTATTTCTGTTAGTATTGCAATGTAATATATAATGAAATAATTATACCACTCAGCACAATGTAGAATCAGCGAGGGCCCTGAGCTTGTTTTCCTGCAACTAGATGGTCCCTTCTGGGATTGATGGGAGACTGTAACAGATCATCAGACATTAGACTCCCACAAGGAGTGTCCAGCCTAGATCCCTTGTGTGCGCAATTCACAATAGGGCTCATGCTGCTATGAGAATCTAATGCCACCGCTGACCTGAAGAGGTGGAACTCAGGCGGTAATACAAGCAATGGGGACTGGCTGTAAATACAGATGAAGCTTTGCTCACTTGCCCAGCCACTCACCCTGCAATGTGGCCTGGTTCCTAACAGGCTGCTGACTGTTACTGGTCCATGGCCTGGGGGTTGGGGACACTTAGTGTAAGGCATTTAATGATTTGTGTGTGTGTGTGTGTTTTTTTTTTTTTTTTTTTTTTTTTTTTTTTTTTTAAGACAGAGTCTTGCTCTTTCGCCCAGGCTGGAGTGCAGTGGTGTGATCTCGGCTCACTGCAACCTCCACCTCCCAAGTTCAAGCGATTCTCCTGCCTCAGCCTCCTGAGTAGCTGGGATTACAGGCACATGCCGCCACGCCTGGCTAATTTTTAGTATTTTAGTAGAGAAGAGGTTTCACTGTGTTGCCCAAGTTGGTCTTAAACTCCTGAGCTCAGTCAGTCCACCCGCCTTGGCCTCAGAAAGTGCTAAGATTACAGGCGTGAGCCACCGCACCTGGCCACACACTGTTTTTTTTTTTTTTTTTAAATTGAGATAGAGACTCACTCTGTTACCCAGGCTGGAGTGCAATGGTGGAATCCACAGCTCACTGCAGCTTTGACCTCCCAGGCTTGAGTAATTGTGTTACCTCAGCCTCTTGAGTAGCTAGGATCACAGGTGTATTACACCACGCTTAGCTAATTCATTTTTTATGTTTTGTAGAGACAAGGTCTCACTATGTTGCCCAGGCTGGTCTTGAACTCCTGTGCTCAAGTGATTCACCTGCTTCAACCTCCCAAAGTGTTGGAATTACAGGCGTGAGCCATTGTACCCAGCTCCTTTACACATGTTAAATCATTTAAAGTTTACAATTTTGTCATACTTACTATTCTTTTTTTATTGTAAAATGTACATAACAAAATTTAACATGTTAATCATTTTTAAGTGTACAGTTAAGTGGCATTAAATACATTCACATTGTGCAATCGTCACCACCATCCATCTCTAGAACTTTCATCTTCCTCAATTGAAACTGTGTACCCATTAAACAACAATTGCCTGTTCCCATGGCCCCCAGCCCCTGGCAACTACCATTCTATTTTCTGTGTCTATGATTTTGACCACTCTAGGTACCTCATATAAATAGAATCATACAATATTTGTTTTTTTTTTGTGTGTCTGGCTTATTTAGCATAATGTCTTCACAGTGTATCCATGTGATAGAATGTGTCATGTTATCCCCATTTTGCAGTAAAAGAAGCTAAACCCAAAGTCGCATAGCTAATAAAGTGCAATTAAGATTCACACCAAACCTAAAAGTCATGTCTAATGAAGAACGTTTGATCTTGTTTTATTTAGCCTATTTAGCTTGGGAAGAGAACTTTTTGAATATTTGAAGGACTGTAATAAGGATTATTACTTATATAACTCCTCATCATTACACTAATAGGTGTAAATTAGAGGCAGGCAAATTTTGATTTAGTAGAAGGAAGGATTTTCTAATAGAGCTGTTTTTGGATGATATGGACTACTGGAAAAAATTGTGGAAATAACCTTCAGAAGACTGCCACATGTTCCTGTGGCAGGGGATGTTACAAAGAAGTAAAAAAGTTGAGTTATCTGAATTCTAAGTGTTCTTTTAATTCTGTTGCGGTCTCCGTGGGAGCATAAGATACCTTCAAGACAAAGTGCTAAGCTTAAGTGTGGGAGAGATCTTTAGCAATGGAAGCATCATGGATGTTTATTTTTAAGTCTATGGCACATTTCTCTGAATATCCTTAGTAATGGCCAATTGTTTTCCTCTTGAGGATAGGTTTGAATTTTGAAAACCATTGGAAGTCCTTATCATGCCTGGTGAATAAAAATGGAGTAGCAAGATACTTAGAAGTCCTCGGCAGTCCAATGCCAATTTGCCTTTTTCCTAGATTTACTTGCTTTTCCCAGAACCTTTATGAACATTTACGTCCTTTGGCATTTGATGTTCATACCTTTTTTTCTTTCATACCTTTTTTTCTCTTCCTCTTACCAAAATTTTCCTTATTCTTCAAGCATAATGCAGATTTTCTTTCCATTGTGAAATTCTCCTGAATTTTTAACTTGGTTTACTTCCTCTTTTTTTTTTTTTTCTTTTTTTGAGACGGAGTCTCGCTCTGTGGCCCAGGCTGGAGTGCAGTGGCCGGATCTCAGCTCACTGCAAGCTCTGCCTCCCAGGTTTACGCCATTCTCCTGCCTCAGCCTCCCGAGTAGCTGGGACTACAGGCGCCCGCCACCTCGCCCGGCTAATTTTTTGTATTTTTTAGTAGAGACGGGGTTTCACCGTGTTAGCCAGGATGGTCTTGATCTCCTGACCTCGTGATCCGCCCGTCTCGGCCTCCTAAAGTGCTGGGATTACAGGCTTGAGCCACCACGCCCGGCCGGTTTACTTCCTCTTTAATGTTAACCCATTGAGAGGTGAAGCCAGCTGGACTTCCTGGGTCGAGTGGGGACTTGGAGAACTTTTCTGTGTTGCTAGAGGATTTTAAAGGCACCAATCAGTGCTCTGTGTCTAGCTAAAGGATTGTAAATGCACCAATCAGCACTCTGTAAAAATGCACCAATCAGCACCTGTAAAATGCACCAATCAGCACCCTGTAAATTGGACTAATCAGCCTCTGTAAAATGAACCAAACAGCAGGACATGTGCAGGGACCAATAAGGGAATAAAAGCTGGCTACCCCAGCCAGCAGAGGCAATCTGCTTGGAAGCCTTGTTCTTCCGCTCTTCACAATAAATCTTGCTGCTGCTCACTCTCTGGATCTGTGCCATCTTTAAGAGATGTAACATTCACTGCAAAGGTCTGTGGCTTCATTCTTGAAGTCAGTGAGACCAAGAACCCACTGGAAGGAACCAACTCTGGACACATTATCACTGTTTATATTTCCTTTCTTAGAGTATATTTAACACAGCCACCTTGTGCTTTGGTCTGTGTAGTCTAGATTGTGAGCAATTTAAGCAGGAAGACAGTACCATATTCATCTTTATGTTTCTGAACAGAACCACAGTATAGTAAGACTTCAGTTATAGTAATTTAAATGAAATCAATCTGTCAGTGATTTAGGTTAAAATGAGGTGAAGCTATAAACTGATGAGACCAAATTTCTTACATGACCCTTATGCCAGTTACAGATGAGGTATTTCACACAGATTCTGAATAATGGCAGTATTGAATTGGTACTTTCCCATGATGAAATAAAGAAGAAAATACTGTCTAGATCTAGTGTCTGATTTAAAAAATCAGTTTTAAAATTAACCAAAATACTGGCATGGCTCTGTTTCGTAGGATTACAGAAGCACTTTGTTTTAAACTTCTTCCTTGTACTTTTTGTGATTTCTAAGTTTTCTCATATGAACATGAACTGCTTTTATAATTTAAAAAATCCTACAGATAAAATTTGTCAGTTTCATTACCCCATGGTCATGTAGGGATCACAATATAACCTGATACATTAAAAGCCATTGACGTTTTCCTTGTTACCTAGTGCTAGTAAGATTATATGTCACAGATGGAGAAATTTTGGTTTCAATAAGTTTAGATATGCATTTTTGATAGAATTGGAACCCAAGACAGCTGATATGATCTTATGATCTATTATACTTGTTTGTTTTAAATTTAACAATTTAATTGTACAAAAAAAATTTTTTGAATTGGATAGCACCCATGACCAAAAGTGGTTTAGAATGCCTCTTATTCTTGTTTTTAACTATTTATTTATTTATTTATTTATTTATTTATTTACAGATGGAGTCTCACTCTGTCGCTTAGACTGGAGTGCAGTGGCCTGATCTCGGCTCACTGCAACCTCCACCTCCCAGGTTCAAGTGATTCTGCTGCCTAAGCCTCCTAAGTAGCTGGGATTACGGGGGCCTGCCACCGTGTCCGGCTGATTTTTGTATTTTTAGTAGAGATAGGGTTTCACCATGTTGGCCAGTCTGGTCTCGAACTCCTGACCTTAGGTGATCCGTCTGCCTTGGCCTTCTAAAGTGCTGAGATTACAGACGTGAGCCACTGTGTCCAGCCTAACTTTACATTTAGAAAATGAAATTGCATAAGTGTAACTATTAAAATGTTTATCATATCTACCTAAATAAACTATGTAGTCTGTTTTCATGAAAAACAACAGCAACTTTGTTTTTTAGGAATATCAGATAAGGAACCCAAAGCAGTATTGCTCACATCCTATGAATCTTTTGGATCGCTAATGTTGCTACTGCTCCTCTGTCCCATCTTTGAGGCTACCCTGCATTCAAATCCCTGTGCCAAATTGCTCAGGGAACCTGGTCCTGATGCCCTGGTAGCCCAAAAGGGCTACTTGCCTTCTCCTTCCCCTTACCCAGACCCCTGCCTCCCTACCCTTCTGCTAGGAACATGTCTACAACTATATACATTCGTGTAATTTTGGCATGATATTTGAAAAAGACAATTTTGGCAGTAAATAGCAGAATTAAGTAATGTCTTAATGTAAATGGTTTGTGTTACCATAATACACTGTTTCTTGTAGTAATTATCTGTACTAGCCAAAGCACATTGTATGTGACTCCTGTTGCACTAGTTTTTAGTAGCAAAAATGAACTTGTAAAAGAATGTAGGTTTTAGGGCTTTGGTAATATAAGTTCTTGTTTCTTTCTTTCTTATATATTATTTATTTATTTATTTATTTATTTATTTATTTATTTATTTATTTATTTATTTTTAAGACAGTTTCACTCTGTCGCCCAGACTGGAGTGCAATGGCGCGATCTCGGCTCACTGCAACCTCTGTCTCCCAGGTTCAGGTGAGTTTCCTGCCTCAGTGTCTGGAGCAGCTGGGAATACAGGTGACTGCCACTATGCCTGGCTAATTTTTTTGGTGTTTAATTTTAGAAGAGATGGGGTTTCACCATGTTGGCCAGGCTAACATAATACTTCCTTGTAAAAAAAAACTTTTTGTAAATGTTTTATGTAAAATGTTTTATGTAAGCATATATATATATGCATGTTTATGTATTTTATATATACATAAAGATTTTGCATACATATATTTACATGGGTATATGTAAAAACAGTACATGGTAGTACTTCTGCAAACTTTTTTATCCAAAGTTATTTAAAATAGTATTATTAAGAGTGCTATGTATATTCTATTGTATGTAAATGCTATAGAGTGGCCATTTGTAGCTGATAGCTGTTTAGGTTATTTCAAGGTGAAGGCAAACGTTCTCTAGCACAGAGGACCACAGATGAGCCTGCAGAGAAATACTCTACTAGTTTGCAGTAGGTTTGTGGGTTTAGATTGTATTCCCAAAGCCTAGCTTAGTACTTGGAACACACAGACAGTGAATAAATGTTACTTAAAAATTTAACTTCTCCACAGTAAATTTTGTGAGCTTCTGGAACTCATGCAAAGGGTGTGGAATTGTCTCTGAGAATTTCTAGCAGTATCCTCATCTTTCGAGGGTGGTACAGATGTAAACATGAGTGTGGTGGGATGAAGCTCTCCCGAGTGTAGATACAAATACACACATTGCCTGCACATGCGCACATTCAGCCTTTCTAAAGTTTCCAAGCTCTCTCTCTCTTTTTTTTTTTTTTTTTTTTTTTTTTAAAAAAAGCACCTGATTAGTTCAGGTTGTAGACATGAAATAAATACTCTTGAAGATGTCACTTCAAAGCAATCTATGTGCTCCTTTTCCAGCTCAGATGAGACATTCATCTTCTTAAGGAAAGGCAGTGCTTTTTTGGGTCAGTACAAACTGGCATGGAAAACTGTTACCTTCTTTTCATAGCGATGTTGACAAATCTGCTCAAATGAATGAATTTACTCATGAATGATTCATTTCAGGGGAAACGGCACAATCACTTCCTTATGCTAGTAGTCAGTGGCCCACAAGAAGAGGTAAGAGTAGAGGAGGCACTCACAACTTTATCAAGATGTGAGCACTGGCTTTAACTTGCCTGAAAAAACTCTCAAGAAATCACTGATCATAAAACATACAATCTATAATTTAAATTTTAAAAGTGCCCAGAGACTTTATGAAAACTTTGCATTAAGAATGTAGTATGTGAGTACAGCATAGATATTTGGAGCACCAACTTGGAAGCAGACAGACCTGGCTTCATTTCTGGACTCAAGTATTTACTACCTGTGTGACTTGTACAAGTTCCTTCCTTCCTTCCTTCCTTCCTTCCTTCCTTCCTTCCTTCCTTCCTTCCTTCCTTCCTTCCTTCCTCCTCCCTCCCTCCCTCCCTCCCTCCCTCCCTCCCTCCCTTCCTTCTCTCCCCTTTCCTCCTCCCTGTCTCTGTCTCTCTCTCTCTCTTTTTTCTTTTCTTTTCTTTCTTTTTTTATTTGAGATGGAGTCTCCCTCTGTTGCCCAGACTGGAGCGCAGTGGCACGATCTCTGCTCACTGCAAGCTCCGCCTCCTGGGTTTATGCCATTCTCCTGCCTCAGCCTCCCAGGCAGCTGGGAGGCTGTAGCTGGGACTACAGGCGCGTGCCACCATGCTCGGCTAATTTTTTTTTTTTTTTTTTTTTTTTTATGTATTTTTAGTAGAGATGGGGTTTCACTGTGTTAGCCAGGATGGTCTCAATCTCCTGACCTCAGACTTCCACAAGTTTCTTAACTTCCCTAAGCCTTGGTTCCTCACCTGTAAAAACAGGAAAATATTGCAGCCTATCTCCTGGGACTTGTATAAGGATTAAATCAGTTAATGTAAACAAAGCACTTGGAACAATTCCTGAAAATGAGTACTCAATACAAGTTTAGGGTTGTTGTTGTTAGTAGTAGTATTACCTAGCTTCCATTGAGAGAATCTATTATTTTGTTTCCATAAATTATATGATCAAATACAGTTAGATACTAGTTACCATGTAAAACAGATCCCCTAATGGGAAGAACCAAGACTGGTCTATCAGTAATAGGACTTATAATCTCTTTCCTTATTCTCTTTCTCCTTTTTATCAGCTTGTCTTTCTTGCCTGCCTGCCTTTCTGCCCTCTTTTTTTGTGGCTTCTCATCTCTCTTTTTCTCCTCTTCCACATTTACCATGATTTCCTCCTGTTCCCTCTCCTAATTTGAAGTGCTGAGAAAGGATGTGCTCTCACAAGATCTGCTAGGAGAGCTAGTGCCATTTGGCTGCCTTCAGCATTCACAAGGAAAGGATGGTTCTTAAAAACCATTAGAATGATCCTGAGATGAAACTCATGTCTCTTCCCTTGGGATCACCCTTCCTTTTGAACCAGGTGGCTCTTCTTACTTTCTCCGCCTTCAATGAAGCATTCTCCTCTGCATATGCCGGGGGAATAGAAAGAATGCTTGGCACTCAGCTCCACATGGGAGAAATCATGTCTACTTAATGCATCACTGTGTACCTCATGCCTAGGACCTGTTGCATAGAAGGTAACATATTTACTGATGGAATGATTCAATGAAGCAACACTGTAACTGGAGATTTGAACTCTGGTTTTCTCCCTCACTAGAGGTATAACCTTGGGTAAGTTACTGAGGTACTCTGAGACTCAGATTCCTTATATAATGTATATAATAATATGACATGATAATTTATTATATATAATTAATGAAAACAATAATACCTATCTTTAATGGAAAGTTAAACGATTATAAAACATTTTTTTTTAAAGTGGTTTGCAAACTGTCAAATACTATGCAACTATGAGGGTTATATGGGAAATTCCAGGAAGTTTAGATAGGTAATTCTTTGCCCTTCTGAAAGTAGGATATACAGTCAGAGTTGGTGCTTTCCAAGTAACCACCATTTTAAAGCTTGGGTCATAGAGTTAGGCCAAGAGGTTTCTATTTTCTTTGTTGTCCTCTTACCCTAAATAATAGTCTGGTTAATTTGAGGCCAAATAAATGGGCACACAGAGACATATAGATGATTGACTAAGCATTCAGTTTGGCAAAGGCATTTCCAAACATATAAAGATCTAGCAGCAAGGTGATATAATCCCAAGTATTCATATATATCCTTTTATTAAATAAGTTTTGGGGCAAAATTTTTCTGTTTCTTTTGAATTTTTGAGATTTTAAAATCATTTAGTGAAAAATAAATGACCCTCAGGTCAGGCGGAAATGTATGATACTGACACAGAAGTTAGAGAAAAGCACCTTCCTGGGGCCCTCTCAGTCAAGCTCTCTTAAGTGCTAGTTCTCTAACCTTGGGAGTCAGCCTGGACTCCTGTCTCTCATAGCCCACATCCATCCATCAGCAAATCCCCCTGGCTGCCCCTTGAAATGCTGTAATCCCCTGTGCATCTAGGCCACCTTCCTTTCTCACTTGACTCTGTCAGTAGCCTCCTGCCAAACTCCATGGTTCCATCCTTTATCTGCTATAATTTGTTCTCCACATAGTACCCACAGTGATGTTACAAACTTGAATTAGATTGGATCTTGGCCGAATCAGAACTCTCCAAGGTGCCCCTTCACCCTGGGAACAAAAGTACAACATCCTGAGTATAAGTTACCCAAAGCCCTTTATAACCTGGCCTCTACCTGTCTCTCAAATCTCATTTTCTATGAATCCCTCTGTGTTCTCACAGCTGCAGCCTCCTTGGATAAGCTAAGCACACTCCATCCTCCAGGCCTTTGCACTTGCTGTTGCCTCTGCCTGGAATAATTTTCTGCCCGAAGTTTGCCTGCCTTCCCTCTTCTTTGTGCTCAGGTGTCCCTTCCAAGGAATTCTTCTCCTCAGAGAAGTCTTCCTTGATCACCCCATCTAAGAAAGTACCACTGTCACTCTCTGTCTCCCTACCCTACTTTATTGCCTTCATAATAGTTTTCATGACTGGACATCCCATTGCATATTTATTTGCTTATCTGTTTATCGTCTGTGTCCGCCATGAGAACATAAGCTTAGTGAGGACAGAGATCCTGTATGCTTTCTTCACCACTGTGTTTCCAGCACTTTAACTGGTACTGGCATGTGGCCAATGCTCAATGACTATTTCCTGAGTGAACAAAGGAACAGTCTTTAGAGAAGTGAGAAAGCATGATATTTGCCTGTTTTTTTTTTCATACAAAGTCTTGCTCTGCCACCCAGGCTGGAGTGCAGTGGTGTGATCATGGCCCACTGCAGCCTTGACTTACCATGCTCAAGCAATCCTACCACCCCAGCCTCCCAAAGTGCTAGGATTATAGGCATGAGCCACTGTGCCTGGCTGCCTGTATCTTTAAAAATTATGAGGTTCTGATTTTCTTTGGATTACCATTATTTTATGCTTTAGGTTTTGTTGAAACCAAGGTAGCTGAATTTAACAAACTATCACTATTCCCAGAAATAATAAGGCCTGAACAATTCTTATTTACTACTACATTACTGATAGGATATTGAATCCTTATTTGTATATTTATTTTCATATAATGGTCTTGAGATACAAATAGCATCATTAAAGAAAATATATTTGAAAATAACATTTTTGAAAGGAAGAAAAGTCACTCCCATCACCCTAACATACCCACATGCAGACGTTGTATGCAGTTATAATTAGGGTGTACATAAGAGTTTTTTGGTGTGACATATAAATATTTTCAACGCTGTCTCACTCCTTGTTAACATTAGGCATTAGTTTCTAATGTCTACAGAATATTTCATTAATTTGTCATATAATTAACTAATTCCCAATTGTTAGACAATTTGGTTTTGATTTTTCCCCTTTTATTTATTTATTAATTTTTTGAGACGGAGTTTCACTCTATCACCCAGGCTGTAGTGCAGTGGCTTGATCTTGGCTCACTGCAACCTTCACCTCCCAAGTTCAAGCAATTCTCCTGCCTCAGCCTCCTCAGTAGCTGGGATTACAGGCATGTACCACCACGTCCAGCTAATTTTTATATTTTTAGTAGAGACAGACTTTCATCACGTTGGCCAGGCTGGTCTCAAACTCCTGACCTCAAGTGATCTCCCTACCTCAGCCTCCCAAAGTGCTGGGATTATAGTTCTGAGCCACTTCGCCCAGCCTAGTTTTCCCCTTTTAGATATAATACTTCAATAGTGAAGCATGGGTATGCTTTTCTGGTGCCCCCTACCCTCCAATATTTTAGAAGACTGCCTCATGATAAATTTCTAACAGTGCAATAACCAGTTCATAAGATGTGTGTATAATTACAATATTCTAGCATACTGGGAAACATATTTTCTTTCCAAAAGCATTATATCAATAGAACAATGTCATAGCAACCTTATCAGTGTGGGTGGTACTATTAATAATTTTGAGGGTTTAATAGGCATCAAATAAAGCCAATTTAGTAGGTCGAAAAAACAATAAAACTTTGTTAAAATGTACATTTCTTTAACTACTATTAATGTTTTTCCCATATACTTGTGAATGATTTATATTTCTGTCTTTAATGGTCTGTCCTTTTTAAACTATTAAGGGCCTGAGAATTTTCTCTCACATTTGAATGACCACTTTCATGGTATATGTAAATATTTTCCTAGTGTATTGTTCGTTTTAGTTTTTCATAGTTAAAAAAATTTTTTAATCTTCATCTGGCTGAATTCATCAATATTTTCTTTGTACACTGTCCTTTCTTTAGACATTGATGTATATGACATGTTAACTGCTCAATGATAGTAAACAATGATTATCATCATAATAAAAATCATTTCAGAGGGCCTCATCATACTTGTGAAACATGGGGTGTAGGAAGGAGCATAATGAAGTGGATACCTCCTTAGAGTGTAATCTATGAGTATATACTGGCAGGAGGGAAAGAGGAAGAAGAGAGAGGGGCAGTTTCCCTCCTCTCTCAAGGTATGACAGCATGTCTCAGAGCACAGTGCACACTTAACACGTAGGCAGAAAATGGCTTTCTTAGGCAATCTTTCAAATGAAATCCCCCTGGTTGGTGGTATTCATGTGCTTTGCCAGTGATGCTCATAAAATGATTCCAAGGCACCACAGAGCTCTTGAATCTCTCCCAACTATCAAAGGGTTATGCTTGGTTTATGTTTCAATATTAAGTTACAGTATGCTCTGAGCTGCTTGCAGGTATTTGTAACCCTAGGTTCTGGAACCTATAAGATGCAGACACAAATGTTTGCTAAATGAATATTTGAAAAGAATTATTTTAACAATTTTTGAATATTTTTGCACTTGTTTGGAAATAAATGGAATGGAAAGAAGTAGGGTGTTTGCATTCTAATCCAGATCCAGGCACCAAGGGGTTGCCTAATCTTAGATAACTTATTTTTTTTGTGGGCCTCACTTTCCTCATTTGTTAAGAGAGTTCATTAGGCTAGATGATCTCAGAGGTACTTTTTAGTGAGGATTTTATGATTATAGATTGTAAATTAAATAAAATGTCCAGTTAATTGGGTTATCCTACATTTTTAAAACTATGTCCGATCACAGAGAGTAGATTATAAAAGAAACCATCAACCTTTTCATAGCTTCAAAGGTATTGGTTTAATTTGGATTTACTGTGAGTTCTCATGAGTTTCAATACAATGCAGTTTACTGTATAATAGAATTCATATTGCAAATATAAGTGCATTGAAATCAATGGACAATTAAACAAGAACGAGAACAACAAAAGACTTTTTATCCTCTAGAGCTGTGCTTGCTGTCCACTATGGTAGTGAAATGTGGCTAGTCTGAATTAAAATGTGCTGTAAGGGCCGGGCGCGGTGGCTCAAGCCTGTAATCCCAGCACTTTGGGAGGCCGAGACGGGCGGATCACGAGGTCAGGAGATCAAGACCATCCTGGCTAACCCGGTGAAACCCCGTCTCTACTAAAAAATACAAAAAACTAGCCGGGCGAGGTGGCGGGCCGCCTGTAGTCCCAGCTACTCCGGAGCCTGAGGCAGGAGAATGGCGTGAACCCGGGAGGCGGAGCTTGCAGTGAGCTGAGATCCGGCCACTGCACTCCAGCCCGGGTGACAGAGCAAGACTCCGTCTCAAAAAAAAAAAAAAAAAAAAAAAATGTGCTGTAAGTACTAAATACTCATGAGATTTTGAAGGTTTGTTATAAAAAAAAGAATATCTCATTAGTGATTTGACATTGATTACATATTGAAATCATCACTAAATATATCTTAAAAATTAGTTTTTCTGATTTTTATACTTTTTAAAATGTGGCTACCAAAAATTAAAATTACAGATGTAGGTCACACTGTGTTTCTGTTACACAATGCTTCCTTTAGAGGGACAGAAGGGGTAGAAGATTAACTATTTGCATTATTTAAATGAAAATATTTTTGCTTTTTATTCCAGCATAATCTCCAGTGATTTTTTAAAATGTTAAATTTATTCTCTCAGGAAAATGGCTTTGTAAAGAAGCTTGAGCCTAAATCTGGCTGGATGACTTTTCTAGAAATTACAGGAAAGATCTGTGAAATGCTATCTCTTCTGAAGCAATACTGTTGACCAGAAAGGACACTCCATATTGTGAAACCGGCCTAATTTTTCTGACTCTTAAGAAAATGATTGCCCACACATACTTCTACTTTTAAATAAACAACTTTGATGATGTAACTTGACCTTCCAGAGTTACAGAAATTTTATCCCTATTTAATAAATAAATTGTATGTAATTTTCTCTATATGCCATTTTTGTCTTCATTTTTGGAGTCTGCCTGGAAATTCAGCCAAAGGGTAAAGCTCAAAACAGGAGCCAGGCAATTAATTATGGGATGATGATTAGGAAGGCAGTATCTTTTCTGCACTTTATTTTTTTTTTTTTTTAAGACAGAGTCTCGCTGTGTTGCCCAGGCTGGAGTGCAGTGGCCGGATCTCAGCTCACTGCAAGCTCCGCCTCCTGGGTTTACGCCATTCTCCTGCCTCAGCCTCCCAAGTAGCTGGGACTACAGGCGCCCGCCACCTCGCCCGGCTAGTTTTTTTTTTTGTATTTTTTTTTTTAGTAGAGACGGGGTTTCACCGTGTTAGCCTGGATGGTCTCGATCTCCTGACCTCGTGATCCGCCCGTCTCGGCCTCCCAAAGTGCTGGGATTACATGCTTGAGCCACCGCGCCCGGCATTCTGCAGACTCCAGGTGTGCCCATTACCCAAAAGTCCTCCGTGTCACTAGGCTAGACTGCAGACTAGACTGAGAAGCAAGACTCAAGCTAGAAGCAGACTCAGGTCGCCTTCCCTTTTCCCTCCTTCCTTCCTTCTTTCCCATGCTGTTTGCAGTTTCCAGTGCCCCTGGCTGCTTAAGAGTTTCCACTGATGCCTCCTCCCAGCCTTCTCTCTCTGGCTTGCCATTTGGGGTTGATGGATATGGCAACCTGATATGCAGGATACTCTGCGATATTCTGAACAAAGAAAATTAGGTAAGTGATTCAACGTGGAGCAAGTGTTAATTTTTTTTTTTTTTTTTTTGGTAAAAATGAACAGATTAGAAAATTATGTAGTTTGTTAGACCTCGTGTTCTAATTTTTAGGTCAGCAAATCCGATTGCAATATGTATACGCTATACCTTGCCTGGCCTTCCCTTCTTCTTACAACACAATCCCCCTGGGACTTGCATTACCTTTCCCTGGAAGCTGTTGATCGATTCCATAAAGAAGCCAGATCTCCCCTCTCAAGCCACGTGCATTCTCGCCGGGCACTTTTATGCTTTACTTAGGAGGTGTGATTCTTAACGGTGGGGATTAGGACGCTGGGGCGGTCAGTAGGGAAGCAGTTTTGGAAGATGCAGCTCTGGTTTTAGGAAGTCACATCTGAGAGGCAACCATCTATGCAATCTGAGGCGCCTGTCTACCGGGAGCAGTTCAAGACTTCACAGTTTCTTTTACCTCTTCCTGCAAGTGCCTCACCCACCCCCCAAACTGCTTTCAGTTTTAATTCATTTTTGTGTTTTAATCAGAGCTGAGTGGTGGGAATGAACAGTCACTGATGGTTATAACAGGAAGTACCTATATGGGCACTATTACCTGGAATACATTCACACTAGAATCCACAAAATTTGGCTTTTACACTACAGTTACTGCTTTAACAATGTTCCCGACTATGTATCATCTATTTAATCACGTAAGGACATTTCCATCAACCACTGTGGTCTCTTAAGATTATAATGGAGCTGAAAAATTCCTAATACCTACTGATGTGGTAGCCAACCAACACATTACCTTTTCTGTTTAGATGCACAAGTATCATGGTGCTACAATTGCCTACAGTATTTGGTACAAAATACGCTGTACAGGTGTGTAGCATAGGTGTGTAGTAACTTTGTAACTACACTCTTTATGTTTGCACCAGAAGGAAATCGGGGCATCTGTCAGACATATCCCTGTAGTTAAGCGACTCGTGACGATTTCGCTACTTGTCCTGCCTTGCCCTTCTTTTCTGGCCCCTGAAGTCCCAGTACTTAACAGTACAAGAGATGCCAGGCACCGTGGGTACTGCCGGCCCGTCTTTACCATCCCCGCCAGTGGCGCTGCCGCCTCCGCGGTCCGGGTGAGGGCTCGGGCTGGGGGAGGTCAGGCGGCCGGGCAGCGACGGCGCCTCGCCACAGCTCCCGGGAACCGGGGAGGGCGGGCCGGACTACCGGGGCCGCACGAGGGCTGGGTCCCAATGGCCGGAGGCGAGGTAAGCGCGCGGCGCGCCGAGGGCCCGCGTCCCGGAAGCGGGGTGGGGGCGCTTCCCCGAGTCCCGACCCGCCCCTAGGCCGCGGATCCACCTGGGAGCGGCCAGGGGCGGAGACCGAACCCGAGGGCGCCGAGGGTGGGATTTGATTGGGCTTGGGCGTGAGATGGCGGCGGCAGCGGTGAGCAGCGCCAAGCGGTCCCTGCGAGGAGAGCTGAAGCAGCGTCTGCGGGCGATGAGCGCAGAGGAGAGGCTACGCCAGTCCCGCGTACTGACCCAGAAGGTGCGAGACCGCCTGTAGCTGAAGCCGCGGCGGACAGACTCTCTGAAGGCCTGGCGGCCAGCGATTGCTGATCCGCGCATGGTCAGTGCAGGCGCAGGGCTAGGCCCTCCCGGCACGCGCACGTTTCCCCTCCAGGCGCGCGCACGTTTCCCCTCCCGGCGTCCGCACGGCCCTTCCTGGCGCGCGCACGTCCCCTCGTCGTTGCCTGGCTGTTCTTCGCACTGTGGCGGAGAGAGGGCCCGGTAGTGAAAGTTGTGAGGCTAAAGAGCGAGAGGACAGCAGGGGCTGACAGATTTATCTCTGGAAGGGGAGTTCGTTTGCATGGGTGGCACCTTTGGTGCTCGAAAACTCCTCCGTGGGGATGACGGTACTGTGGTGAGAGCAGGGTGAGAACAGAAAGTTGTGGTAGAGGAGATGGGTGAACTCTTGAGTGCCCAGGTTCCTTCAGTGAGTCCTAAAGTTAATGAGCTATAAGTCAGACTCCAGTTACATTAGTGAAATGGCCAGAGAAAGATGCAGGTGCTTCAGATAAGGGAACACCAAAAAAAGTGTGGAGATGCCAGAGGTCAGAACTCAGATGTTGACTGCACTTCACCAAGCATATGGAGGGCTAAGGCTGTGTCTCAGTAGCTCCAGGGCCTACGCTTTTCCTGTCTCAGAGTTGGTCAACATTAAATGCTTTTTCTTGAGTGAATGAAAGGAAGACGTGGCTGTCATACCCAGGCTTCCCAAGAACATAGGAAACAGAAGAGAGAAATGAGAGGAATAAGTGAGGGTCCCTGTTTGTTGGTTAGCAGACCTCTGTTTTATTACTTTCACCGACTGCACTGTTATATATTTTTAGTCTGTCTATGTAATGCCAGTTTTCTTATCAATAAAATGGGAAGTCATATCCTGTCTTGAAGGCATGTTCTAAAGAGTTTTTGGGGACTCATTTTTGTTAGACAGCAGAGGAAGAAAAATTTAATGTCCCCTGAATAAGTACGTATGTGTAATTCTGTTGTAAGTCAAATTGATGATCTGTCTTCCCAGCATCATGCCTCAGAGACACCAGTGGATATTTGGAGACTTGATGTTCCTTGGAATTAGTTATACCATCAGGCTTTCTTAATTACGCCTCACTATTCTATTATCCGTTATTTGCTCAAATTCAAGGTGCCAATGGGTTAAAGCAGTAACTCAAATATACTTATTTCACCCCTCTCTTCATCTATGTAGGTGTGCATGAGGGAATCTATACAGATGTTAATTCGGTCGTTCAAACAATTATTTTAGCTATTATGAGGAAGCATTGCTGGGTGTTTTAGTATATGTAAAGGATATAGACTCTTGTCCTTACTAGTTGTTTAAAATTTAGCTAATTCATTCACATATGTTGAACACCTAAGTAGTGCACACTTGGCTATGTGCTGGGTTGTGGACATGAAAAAGATGATTGTTGCTCTGAAGGAGCAGATAGCCTCAAAGAGGAAACAGACGTGAATAAAGAATTGCATTGAAGCCAGATATATGATAAAGGTAAACACCAATATTGGGAAATGTAGCCTTGGGGAGGGGGAATTGGAAAGCTTTCTATTGCAAAATGTTGAGATGAATTTTGGAGAACAAGATGAATTTTTTCAGGTGAAGGGAAAGATGGGATAGGGGAGTGTGAGTAGGGATATTTAGGCAAGAGATGACAGGATACAGTTTAGCATGGGCGTTGGAACTACACAGATCTGGGTTTAATCTGGCGCCACTGTCTATTAACTGTATATCCTTGGACAGGTCTCATAATCTCTCAGAACCCTTGGTTCCTTGTCTATAAAATGGATAATATCACTCTTGTAGGTCGATTGTGAGAGTTAAAGAAGTGTGTAAAGGGATGTATTCAGTGCTTTACCTATTTTTTGATATGTCCTTTAGGAAGAGTATACTGGCAGCATTTGGATAATGGGTTGAGGAATGAAGAAAGAAAAAAAAATATGGAGACCAGTAAGGGGCTGTTGTGCCAATTCAAGTGAAAGATGAAAAAAATGCAAACCAGGGCATGGGCAATGGAGATGGGGGGAAAGGAGGCAAATGGGAGACTGTTAAGTGAGAAACAGCAGTACTTGGCAACTGGAAGAGGTTAGAGAATACTGGAAGGGGAGCAAGAGTCACCTATGATTCCAAAATTTAGAGCTGGGTATAATGGTGTTTAACCTTGGGCATAAAGAATGTAGGAAGTGGAACAAATTTTGGAGGAGCATGGGGGAAATAAAGATGAATTCAGTTTCTAATCTTTTATGTTGTCTTTGTCCATAGAAGATTAGAATTCATAAACTGTGGATGGGAATAGTGGCTACATAGATACAGCACTGACAGCAATAGAATGACAATTGAGAGCTGGCATTAAAGGAGGAGAGAGAAAAATTAAAAAGCAGACCCATGACCCTCAGTAATAAATACATTTTACTCTGTACAAATATACACATACAAGGAACATTTTACAGCTCTTACCACATACAATGAAATGTAATATTTTCTTTTTTTTTCGAGACAGAGTCTTGCTCTGTCGCCCAGGCTGGAGTGCGGTGGCATGATCTCAGCTCACTGCAACTTCCGCCACCCACGTTCAAGCGATTCTCCTGCCTCAGCCTCCCAAGTAGCTGGGATTACAGGCACGTGCCACCATGCCCAGCTAATTTTTCTATTTTTAGTAGAGACGGGGTTTCACCATGTTGGCCAGGGTGGTCTCGAACTCGACCTCGTGATCTTCCCGCTTCTGGCTCTCAAAGTGCTGGGATTACAGGCGTGAGCCCCTGTGCCTGACTCGAACTTTAATATTTGCTATTCTATTTCATTTAAAAATTATAGCCTGCTATTGATTTCATGACTAACCAATGGATCATCTCTGGAAACATCAGTGTACTGTGTAGTGTTTTGCCATAGTGAATACTCAATAAAGGTGTTAAATGATGTCTTTCATTTAGAAAAGCATATTATTCTTATTGTCACTGTACCTTTTTATAACTTAGAAATTTATCAGAGAAGTAATTTAAATGGTGAAGAAATTCAGCTTTATGTCGTATCTTGATTCCCTAACTAATTAAGATGAGGAAATTAGTGCCCCTTTACTCACTATGTTTTCTACTCCTTCTGTCAGTTTCTGACATTTATATTGTTATGTTGTCAAGTTTTGTAATTTTTCATTTTTTGAGACAGAGTCTTACTCTGTCACCCAGGCTGGAGTACAGTGGCGCAATCTCGCCTCACTGCAACCTCTGCCTCTCGGGTTCAAGGAGTTCTGTGCCTCAGCCTCCCGAGTAGCTGGGATTACAGACGCCCACCACCACGCCCGGCTAATTTTTATATTTTTGGTAGAGACAGGGTTTCACCATCTTGGCCAGGCTGATGTTGAACTCCTGACCTCATCATCCACCCGCCTCAGCCTCCCAAAGTGCTAGGATTACAGGCATGAGCCGCCACACCCAGCCAGGTTTTGTAATATTTAAACTTTGTTCTGTAACTATAATGAGTCTACTCAGCAGTATTTGTGACCGATTTCCAAACTTGAGATTTCAGTAAACAGTATTTACAGTAAACAGTATTTATAAAAATATGTAAAGCACTGAATACATACCTTGTATTTTTTTTTTCTTTTTTTTAGATGGAGTCTCGCTCTGTCGCCAGGCTGGAGTGCAGTGGCACAATCTTGGCTCACTGCAACCTCTGCCTCCCGGGTTCAAGTGATTCTCTTGGCTCAGCCTCCCGAGTAGCTGGGACTACAGGCATGCACCACTACGCCCAGCTAATTTTTGTATTTTTAGTAGAGACAGGGTTTCACCATGTTGGCCAGGATGGTCTCAACCTCTTGACCTCGTGATCCGCCCACCTTGGCCTCCCAAAGTGCCAGGATTACAGGTGTGAGCCACCGCGCCCAGCTGTATTTTTGTTCTATAGATGGTATTCATCATAGAACCAAGTTGTATGATTGAATATGTAAGAAAAGACATAACTTTATGTCACTAGATATGTGTAACTAGGAAGGTAATGTTTCAAGTGTTAGTACCAAAGCTTTTCTCTTTTCCTCCATAATTGCTCAAAATCATTCTCTGTTTTACTTTGTTCCCATTTGGAGCATATTTCTAATTTAGTTCTGTATTTTTCCAGGAGCTTCTGATTGCCTTTATTTTTCTTTTTTTGACAAATCAAAAATATCTGTTTGTCTTATCAATATATTCTTTTTCATCGTCTGTTAAAATAAATCCACTCTCTTTTTGAAAACACTCCAGCCCCTTGCTTCTTCTGGTCTGGTTGCCTCTGGCCTATTGCACTGCCATTGCCCTGGGGTTCCTCCTTACTCCACTTCTGAGTTAGGACCACTTTTTGAGTCTAGTATCTTTTTCTCTCTTGGATTCTTTTCATCTTATTAGAGTATATCTTCAGATAATTTTTTTTGAGAAAGTATCTATGGGGGTGGTAAACTTTTAAATATACTTTAGGAAATGTTTTACCCTCATACTAGATTGATAGTTTGAATTTCAAATTTAAAATTATTTTCTTTGTTCTGCTCAGTACCCATGGCCCCCATTCAATATGGAGACTCGTGTTTTACTTTTTTTTTTTTTTTTGAGATGGAGTTTTGCTCTTGTTGCCCAGGCTTGAGTGTTATGGCGTGATCTTGGCTCAATTTCTGCCTCCTGGGTTCAAGGGATTCTTCTGCCTCAGCCTTTCAAGTATCTGGGACTACAGGCATGCGCCATGACGCCTGGCTAATTTTGTATTTTTAATAGAGATGGGGTTTTACCATGTTGGTCAGGCTGGCCTCGAACTCCCGACCTCAGATGATCTACCCGCCTCCGCCTCTGCCTCCAAAAGTGCTGGGATTACAGGTGTGAGCCAAGTGTATCTTCTTTGATTATTTCTTTTTCCTTTGTGCCTTTTTGGAACTCTTGTTAATCAGATAATAAAAATCATAGATTGATCTTCTGTATTCTTAACATTTTTTTCATTTTTCCTATTTTTGTCTTTTCCCCTACTCCAAGGCTGTCTCCTAAGTTGTTTTAATTTTGCTAATCACAATTTTAGTTTCCATTGATTATTTCATGATTCCCTGATTGCTTCCTCCCCTAGCAGTCTATTGTTATTTTAGAAATGGAATTATCTTCTTGAGTTTGTCTGAGAAAACTAATTAGAATTTCAAAAAATTATCTGTCCTGTTTGTCCATTTTTTCTCCCCTTCTTGTTTTATTTTTCCATCCTTCTATTTTGTATTTTGACTTTTCAAAATGTTTGATGATCCTTTATTGTCTGTACATATTTGTGAATGAAGGTGTCTTAGCTAATGGGGATTTCCTCTGCCTTTTATAGTTGTTTTGGGATTTCAAGGGAGGAATGGATTCTGCCTGACTTGCACCCTTATTCTCTGAGTGTTGTGATCTGCTGCTGTTTTGTCAGCAAAATACTGTCCCATCCACTCTTTGTCTTACAGAAATTAGGTCTCTGTTCCCTTGTTCTCAGTACTCTAATGGATTTTCTTTTTTGTGCTTCTTTACCGTCACATTAATGGTATTTGAGGAAGGAAGATAAATATGTATGCACAGTCTCACACTGAACGTTAACTGATGTTTATTACTACTTATTCAACTCTCGATCTTCTATATTCTGCTGTAAAGAGAGCAAAAAGGATACTTAACTTTCTCATATAGTAGTTGGATGCCCAAAGCCCCAGGCCTGCCCAGGTCTAGGTTTCACATTTCCTTTCTTTGCCCATTTCAGGCCTCAAAACAATTTTGTAAATTTTCAGAATGTGAGAGTTAACTTTCTTTCTTAGACTGGTTTGATGTGCTCTATCTACTTGATTTCTGTGTTTCCTTTTTTATTAGTAATAACTTGACTTTCTATTCCTGTATCTTTTTGCTAGTCATATTTATAAGCTACTTCTATGGCTTACAATTATATAATAATAACAAAAGTATTAAAAAGTCTGATAAAGAATAAGAAAAGTATTCTTTTCTTTTTAGTTTGGCAAACAGGGAAGAACAGAAAAGGAAGGGAAAAAAAAGAGAGCTGGCCAGGCGCAGTGGCTCACACCTGTAATCCCAGCACTTTGGGAGGTCCAGGTGGGTGGATCAGTTGAGCTCAGGAGTTTGAGACCAGCCTGAGCAACATGGTGAAACCCTGTCTCCACAAAAAAATACGAAAAATCAGCTGGACATAGTGGTTGCACCTGTGGTCCCAGCTACTCTGGAGGCTGAGGCAGGAGGATTGCCTGAGCCTAAGAGGCAGAGGTTGCAGATTGTGCCACTGCACTCCAGCCTGGGGAACGGAGGGAGACCATGTCTATATATATATATTTAAAAAAAAAAAAAAAAAAAAAGGAAAAGGGAGAGTGAAGGACTAACTTCTGAGTCTGGATAAGTTCCTGAGATTGTTGACATTTCTATGATGAGCAAAGCTCAGTTCCCTTCTCCTGCCTGATGGATGATTCAATTGAAAATGATTTCTTTCGTCAGGATCTGCTCTCACCCCATAATTGTGAATATTTTGATATTCATTTGAACAGGTGAATTTTAGGAAATGGGATGGGGATGGCAGAGCTAAGAGAGAATTATAAGGCATGTTCTCTGCCTCAGAGAGCTCAGTTCGTGGACCAGTTAGAGATACCACATTTAGGGCACATGAAACAATTAGTGATCCACTCATGACAATACATTATTGTTATATATTAACTCTAAATGTAGTAAGGGTTCGGCAGAAGTTAGGAAAAGTTAGGGCTTGTGTTGGACTTTAAATGGGTAGAATTTGGGAGGAGAGAGAAGCCTGACAATCCAAGGAGTGGAGAAGCTTGTGGGAGCCAAGATTCAGAGATAAAGTAAAGCAGACTCTAGGGAAAGCATGTGAAATGACTGAAGACTACTAAAATGGGTAGGTGGGGATCAAGCCTGGAATTCTCTAGATAAACAGCTTGTCTCCACAGTGACCTTTTAATGGGTTTTCACACCTACCAGAGTGGGTGTACCAGGAAGGGATAAAAGGAGCAGGTAAGTGCTGGGTCCCAAACTAAAAGTCAGGCTTCAGGATGCAACACTGTCTGACCCACTATATCACTCTGCCCCGCCCACCTTTTTTTTCTTTTTAATATTTAAAGACATTGGAGAAGGCTGAGAGAGAAAGGAAGAACTGTTAAGGGGAGTTACTAAATATAGTCTTGGAAAATATAATTGCCATAATTTCCCATTTAGGTGATTGCCCACAGTGAGTATCAAAAGTCCGAAAGAATTTCCATCTTTCTGAGCATGCAAGATGAAATTGAGACAGAAGAGATTATCAAGGACATTTTCCAACGAGGCAAAGTCTGCTTCATCCCTCGGTATCAGTTCCAGAGCAATCACATGGATATGGTGAGACTAGAATCACCAGAGGAAATTTCCTTACTTCCCAGAACATCCTGGAATATCCCTCAGCCTGGTGAGGGTGATGTTCGGGAGGAGGCCTTGTCCACAGGTGAGTATTATGGTGTTAGGATGTTGTTAGGTTATGACCAGTTGTTAGATCTCAGATTCACCTGTTATGTGTGGGTCAGTGGGAGTTGCTTTTCCTGTAGGGATTAATTTGTATTTTGCCTACGTTCCAAGACACCTGTATTACTTGGTTTAGGATGTGATGCCTTTTGAAAACTGTGAAGTGTAAACGAATAATATTGTTGACTTCTCACATATTGTTGCCCTACCTTGTGGGCTGAATTATGTATTTTTCCTGGATCATTATTTCCTGTGGTTTCAGTTATGGCCTGCTTGCTAATGAGCATATTATTATTAATGCTAATTAGCACTTATATCTCCAGTTCAGACCTGAAAACTACTTTCTGTACATCTCTACTTGGATGTCACATATACATCTCAAACATGAGATGTTCCAGACTGAGTCATGGTCCCCTCAGTGTCGACTACCTACCATGTGTTTATCTCAGTACATGGCACCACCAGCTACCCAGCTGGCCATGCCAGAAATCTCCAGGTCATCCTTGACTCCCCTCTTTCTCTCGTGCCCCACATGTGGTCTATTGCTAAGTCCTGATGATTTTACCTATTGCATATTTAGTGAATCTGTCCATTTCTCTCTAACCCACTGCTACTACCTGCAGTCTAAGCTGACATCTCCTCCTGCCTGCATTCCTGGAAAGGCCTTTTAACTGTTCTTTCTCTCCATGTCTTGCATCTTCTCCTTCCTCTTTATTGGTTATTTAAAAGTAATTGAAACAAGATTTTGAAAACACAAATCTGCCACTTCTCTCCCCTCCTTAAAGTCTTTCTGTGACTTACTGTTGCCCTTAGGTTGAAGTAAACACTACTTAATGAGGTTCTTCCTGATCTTGGCCCTGCTATCTTTCTATTTTCACATCTTTCTACTCCCCACTTCATAGTCTGAGTTCCAGCCACTCTGAGTATCTCTGTTTCCCAACTCCACTTTGCCTTCTCTACTACTGGGTCTTAATACATGCTGTTTTCTGGCCAACAGCTGCTTGGGAAGTTTTATCATTATGAAACAGGTAAGGAGCTGAAAGCAAAATAAGCTAAGGGTATTATTTTTTAGTATAATGCCTGAAACCCATCTTAGAGATGTATATTTTTGACTGAGACTTAAATGGTTGCAAAGAAGCCCCAGCACAACTTTATGCAGTCTTTACTCAGTTTCTGCCCCTTCTAATACAATGCCATTGCCTATAAAGTCAGTATGATGGAGTGGGAGGGGAGAGGGTCAAGGACTCATAACAGTAGAGGGATTATGTACTTTGCCAGTTTAATTTTCCCTGTATTGTCCAGTCTTGGGCTTTGCTAGATGTTTAGGCACCAAAAATATATTCAGATCTACCTCCTTCATGTCCTGCATCAATAGGCCAGATGAATGTCAACATTTTAAAACTCTTTCATATTTTCAAGGGGAAAGCTTGCAAGCATTTCAAGGCAATGAGATAATACGGGAATACAGAATATTTGGAGAACAGTCTAGGGTTATAGATAAGAAAAGATGGGAAATTATAACTACTGACTTTGCTCAAACTTAATGTAGCTACTCCAGATTTGCAGGCTTAATAGTGGAACCTAGGATACTGTCCCAATTCCAATTGACTCTGTTAACAGCTCCTTCAATGCTTGCATCATCTCTAATTGAAATTTTACTTGGTTTCCTCCAGTAACCAGTTCCTCTAGAGGCAGCTCATTCCTTTTAGAACAGCTCTGCTCCTTCTAGAACATCTTCCTTGGGTTGAGCTAAAGTATGTCACTTTGAACTCCTGTGCATTTGTTCTAGTTCTATTCAAGTACAGAGGTGAAAAGAGTAAGGAAGCAGCATTATTTTTCCTTTTAACTTATTTGCACTTCCTGATTAGGATAATCTCAATCCAAATAAGTAAGTCAATCATTAATGTATGATTTTTTTTTTTTTTTTTTAAGACAGAGTTTTGCTCTGTCACCCAGGCTGGAGTGCAATGGTGCGATCTCAGCTCACTGCAACTTCCGCCTCCTGGGTTCAAGCGATTCTCCTGCCTCAGCGTCCCAAGTAGCTAGGATTATAGGCATGTGCCACCATGGCCAGCTAATTTTGTATTTTTAATAGAGATGGGGTTTCACCATGTTGGTCAGGCTGATCTCGAACTCCTGACCTTAGATGATCCACCTGCCTCGGCCTCCCAAAGTGCTGGGATTACAGGCGTGAGCCACCACGCTCAGCCTGTGTATGGTTTTTAGCACATCGTTTGGCACATAGGAGCTATCGAATAAATGGTAATATATTAATTTTAAGCAAGGAAGTCAGAATTATTCATTGTAAGATAAACTCGTTACTAGCCAAGTAGTTAATATTTTGGTAATTTTCAGCAGATATTTTCACACATCTACTTTGTGTCAGATACTATTTTAGGTCTGGAAAGATAAGGCCCTGATTTGAAGGGACTCACACTATAGCTGATGAGACAGAAAATGAACATAAACAGTATATCCTAACCTGTAGTATTTGTTAAATATAAGTGTCAAATGAAAAGATACTGAATATTAAAAACAGAAATTTAGAATATGGTTCTGAATAGAAAAAAGTCCACCAAAAATACCCCACAACTGGTTGTTCATTTTTTTATTTCTCCTTTATAGCATTTATTCATGCTGTATTTGTAGTAACAGTGACCTTTTTCCCCCATGCATTTTTCTTTGCAGATACTTGCAATCTGGGTTGCAGAGGGATAGAGGATTATACCCACAGTTTCTCGAAACTACAGTCTGGGGTCAAAGCTTGCTGCTGTTGTTTATAGAAATGTTTGAGTAGGCAGCCTCAGCTGTTTGTTGTCTCCTAACATCACCCTCTGTAATGTGGATGTCTACTTGCATCAGCAACTTAAAATGTGGCAACTTCAGTGCTTAAGCATAAATCTAGCTTTACAATGTTTGGGACAAGCTGATCAGAGCTCAGACTGTCCTTGGTGTAGCTTTCGTTGTCTGTTTATCTTTCTTGTTTGCTCACATTATCAGAGCTTAGAAAAGAGTGAGCTTTTGTGTCCTCAGTTGCAATGATAAGTTCCTAAGCAAAAATTTCCCATGGGCTATTCTTGTATTATATATGTAGCAAAAGAAATAGATTGCTAAATGAAATAGAGGGTCGGATTCTTTCCCAAGTTTATCTTTAAGGTAAGGGCTACTTGGGCGATTAGATTAGGGCAGGAATTTTTCCAATGCAAGTATATAGTCTGATTCAACCTGGCTTAAGCTAAAATGAGATTTTATTGGCCCAGAGACTGAAAAGTTCACAGAAGAGCTGGCTGGGTCAGTGGCATTAGGATCCAGTCTATCTCTGCCTTTTGGCTTTGCTTCCATCTATGTCAGTTTCATTTACTGGTGCCACATGGTGGCCCATAGCAGCTCTAGGTTCCATGGCATCCTTACTGTTAGCAATAAAGAACAAGTTTGTTTTCTAACAGTCTGATAAAGTCCTGGTCCTAACTCTTCTTGACCCAAATGGGCATCTTGAAATTAATCACTATGGCCAGAGATATGGAATTGGCTGACTGGCTTAGGCCTGGGTCTTACGTGCCTGTCCCTGACCCATTCTTTGTGACCAGGAACAAAAGAAGTGCCAATTGACTTAGACTAGGTCATATGCCCAGCTCGGCAGCCCTACCCAAACCACTGAGCTGAGAGTAGGGTGAGAGTGTTTGTTGTGTTTCCAGAACAAGGGGGAATGGATACTGGAGAGTCAAAACTAAACTCACCTCTGCTATCAATCATTTCTGAAATTCTGCAGAGTATAATAGGCTCTTTGCAGTCATAGCTTTGCCAGTGCTGATTTTTAACTTATGATCCTCTTGGAGGCTTTTTGGGAATTAATATCTATGTGTAGGTACCTGAGCCATAACTTAATGATCATAATGAAGACTTTCTAGTCCTCAAATAAAACATTTTAAAGTAATCGAGTGAGGCATCATCAAGGACAGAGTCTTTGAACTACCCTTCTAGGTTGTTCATGATCAATACTTTTGGGAGGGTTATGATTGGTTCACTATAAGTAGCTCACATTGACTTCATTTCTTTCTTTGTTAGGATTGCATGGCATCTGCAAGAATATAATAAAAAATAGTGGGTATGGATTTCATCAAGGCATATTTGATGGAGTCATGATACCCTTGGGATGCTGGAGAAATTTGTATTGGCTCATAATACTTTATTCAGAAAAGATGTGTAGAGCACTGCTCTGTGGGAGGTGTGATGGGGACATAGCAGGGAACAGCATGGACTTGGTTCCCAGTGTTGTGGAGTTAACTAGCCTGTTCTCACAGAAGCAGGTTTGTGCTGGCATGTCACAGGGCTCTCTTCTTTTTGCTCTCCTGTTCAACTTTTTGTTGAACTTTTAGCTTTTTTCAGCTTTCGTTGAATACTTAGATGTCTCACTGTTCCTTATTTTCAGCATGTTGAAATTCATTCTTACTCTTTTTGTGTTTTTCATATTTCTGTTAGCAGCCCCTTTGTAGACATGGAATTATCCTTGCCTCCTTCCCACCATCCAGTTATTACCAGATTTTTCTTTATAATGTTTTTGTCACTTGTCTTTCTCTAATTCCAGTTTTGGGAGAATTCTTTGTCTACAATTTTCATTCTTCGTATCTGTTCCATTGGAGTAAACTTTAAATTGGTTTCCTGGCCATATTAACTTTTCCAAAGGACCTTTCTGTATGGGTCATCTACCCTATTCAGGCCTTCTCTGTATGCTGAATAGATCTGTGTACCTGAGCAAACAATGATTCCTGCTGGTTGTTGCCAAAAGAAGGGACATTGGATGAAATCCAAACATTGAGGCCACTTTCTGGGCCTTACCTGCCTTTCTGCCTTAATACTTGTGCCTCCTTGGTACAGTTCCTTATTTCAGCCAAAGTGGTCTGCTGGAAGAGTGTATTTCCTAGTAATGGAAAATATGGATTTGAGAATCAGACCAACCTGGATTTGGATTCTAGTTTTGCTTCTTTCTAATTGTGTTACCTTGGGAAGATCACTTAACTTCTCAGAGTTTCAGTCTTCTTACCTGTAAGTGGATTCAGACCTACCTTGCATATCTGTTATGGAGCTTAAATGAGATAATGTCTGAATAGTGTTTGACACATAGTAGGTGCTCAGTAAAAATGCCCTTGTTGCTGCTGTGGCTGCTGTTGTTTTTGCTGATGTTGAGTGGTCAAGCATAGGGTAATGTTGTGTGCTTTACTGTGAAAGTGATTTTGTTTATACCATTTTCCAGGCTAGAATATATTATATGTTTCTTCAGGATAGTCTCTTCTAGTCTGGTGCTTAAGATCACTAGCTTTGGGCCGGGCGCGGTGGCTCAAGCCTGTAATCCCAGCACTTTGGGAGGCCGAGACGGGCGGATCACGAGGTCAGGAGATCGAGACCATCCTGGCTAATATGGTGAAACCCTGTCTCTACTTAAAAATACAAAAAAAAACTAGCCGGGCGACGAGGCGGGTGCCTGTAGTCCCAGCTACTCGGGAGGCTGAGGCAGGAGAATGGCGTACAAAACCCGGGAGGCGGAGCTTGCAGTGAGCTGAGATCCGGCCACTGCACTCCAGCCTGGGTGGCAGAGCAAGACTCCGTCTCAAAAAAAAAAAAAAAAAAAAAAAAAGATCACTAGCTTTGGAGTCAGACTGATCTGAGTTTGAATCTGGCCTTTACCACTTGGGCAGAATTACTTAACATCTCAAAGTCCAAATTTCCCATCTGAAAATTGGAGATAATTACAGTACTGACTAACTGTGTTGTTGAGAAGATAAAGTAAGATGATATATATAAAGTGCCTAGTATAGTTTGCCATGTAGTCAGAGATCGATACATGGTAGTTATTAACATTAAGCAGAAATTATTTTCCCCAAACCTTCCCTGGCTGCCTACAATGTACTAGTCTCTTTCTTCCTTAATTCTTATGTACGTGGCACTTTACATATATTACCATGTTTTATTAATTCTTTTTGGAAGTGTTTCCCTTTTCTTTGCTGATACACTTAGACTCTTTAGGAGCAGAAACCTTCTTCTAAATCATTTGTATCCCTGGTACATAGTCATGTGGTTTATGTGGTAGACTTTCAGTAAAGGTTTCTTGAGGTGAAGCTAACAGTTTTGAATTCAAAGAATGCCTGTGTAAATGAATAGATGATCAACACTTTATAGCTATAAAAGAAAAGCTGGATTTAAAAAACTATATGCATGTACACAGGGACACATTAAAAAGTATATCAGAGTCAGTTGTTTTATAAGGTGCTGTAACTTGTTGTTTTTAGAGACAAGGTCTCACTCTGTCACCCAGACTGGAGCTCAGGAGTGTAATCATAGCTCACTGTAACCTTGAACTCCTGAGCTCAAGTGATCCTCCAACCTCAGCCTCCTGAGTAGCTGGAACTACACATGCACACTACCATGCCTGACTAACTAATTTTTAAATTTTTTGTAGAGACAGGTCTACTCTGTTGCCCAGGCTGATCTCGAACTCCTGGCCTCAAGCAATCCTCCTGCCTTGGCCTCCCAGAGTGCTGGGATTATAGGTGTGAGCCACGGCACCCAACCAACATTTTTTATATTTGTGAGTAAAGAGTTAACATCAGTCCTGGACTAAGCTGGACCTGCCTGGGGGAATATCCTTGAAACTTATCTTCTCTCAGCACTAGTTTTTGGGAAGCCATAGAGTTGTGATAACGTGGGATGTACCTGTACCTGTACCTGCCTGTTACTGTGTGCTACTATACCTGAATTGGGAGCTGTGAGTTGGCATGGAAGCCTTGGGTCTGTGGAACTAGATCTCTACAAAAGATGGGCAGGAAATGGAGGTTGCAGCTTCTCTGTGTGAAGGTGACCTGTGTGCCCCTTGGCTCTTGCTGCACCCTGTGTGAGTGAGAAGGCAAAAGAAGCAGTGTAGTGAGGTAGCTGCTGGGCTCTGGATGAGGTAAATATGCTGAACCTGCCATATCTTCTCTTTTGTGTTCTTCTGTAAGGCTAAGTACATGGAATAATACTTAGATTGTTTCCTGAGACCACGTGCCAAGTCAAATCTATAACAGCTGCTGGGTCAATATAGTCTCTGGGTTTGTTTTTTATTTTTTGTGGGGAGTGGGCAGTGCAGCTTAAATAACAGACATTTATTTTCTGACAGTCTGGGTATTTTTAATAATATTCTGTGGAGACTCTAACACCACTGGTCCCACCAGTGACTGTCAGCATGTCTATGAGAATGTTTAATTTTTACTAAGCCTAAAAATAAGTAGTTATAAGATCCTACATGGTATGATATTTTGATATGAGTTACAGCTTATCTTCTCATTGAAAGTGTTTCTAAACCTTTAACACGTGTTTCTTTAGCTTAACAAAAGTCCTCCTCACTAATTGTATTTGAACTTTTGAAATAAGTTATGACTAAAAGTAAATGAAAGCAACTGTAATTTTGGAATGTGCTTTTTCACATCGCACATGCCATTGTAGGCATTTTGGGTGACCTCCCTCTCTGGACAATTGAGAACACTGCCTCCTGAGTTAGGCACTGTGGGAGGGAGAGTGAACCCTTACTGTCCTTGCTTCATCTTCTTTGTTTTCAGATGGGATAACTGCAACCCAGGGAGGTTAAGTCACTCCCCCAAGGACACAAAGACAGTTAATGATAACGCGAGGTCACCCAGTTCTGGTTTCCACTCCAGTGCCCTTTGAAGTGCCATTTTTCTTCACACTTCTTTCATTAAGATTGCTTTACTACCTAGATTTTCTTCTCTCTCCTGACAGCATACTGCATTAAAACCATTATTCATGGCACAGGTACCTTTGGTAATTGTGTGCATGGGAACATTGTTATATTTTCCAAGTAAGAACTTGGACTGAGTCATATGTATCTAAAAGTACACTGGTCTCAAAGTTAAGCTTTTTTTTTCAGTCATTTTGTATTCAACTAAATACACAGGAAGAACCAGCTACAGCTTTGATTTCTATCAGGGCCTTTCATTTGAATTATAAGTGCACTCATGATAGGCTTCCTTGGACTTGTTCCAGAATTGTCTATTTTATCTTTTGTAGCGGCTTTAGAATATATCCTCATTTCAGAGAATGGTAATTTACTTCTTGTTAACTCCCAGCCGATTAAGATTAAAAGATAGTTCCTTAGGAGTTATGGCCTATTATTCTTCCCAAGATGGGCTAGCCTGCTAAATGTTCTACTCAAGCATAATGATTCATTGAGTGTACTATTGAACACTTAACTATCTTTAAAAGGACTAACCCAGGTGACTTAAACCTCGCTATATATAGAACTTCAGGTGTTTAAACTGCTTTTCCAATTCAACCTTTTTTTTTTTTTTTTTTTTTTTTTTTGAGATGGAGTCTTGTTCATTGCCCAGGCTGGAGTGCAGTGGCGCGATCTTGGCTCACTGCAAGCTCTGCCTCCTGGGTTCACGCCATTCTCCTGTCTCAGCCTCCTGAGTAGCTGAGACTACAGGCGCCCGCCACCACGCCTGGCTAATTTTTTGTATTTTTAGCAGAGATGGGGTTTCACCGTGTTAGCCAGGGTGGTCTTGATCTCCTGACCTCATGATCCACCCGCCTCAGCCTCCCAAAGTGCTGGGATTACAGGCGTGAGCCCCTGCGCCCGGCCGTCAACTTTTATCACCTTATTGAGACATTAAAATGTCTATTAGGTTTATATATATTTCTGTATACATTTAATTCAGAGGAAGGGCAGAATTTTTAAGAGGAGTGAAGTTGTGTTAGAAAAAATAAACTCTTTTTTTAGTTTATTCCTCTGAACCTTAAATTTCAAGCTAGGGTAGTAAAGACTTGTGTGTAAATGAATGCCCAGCTTAAATGATGCCTCCTCCAAAAGTCTTCTTAGATTTCTTAGTCATATCTAAACACTTCTTCCTTTGTTTTCTCCCTGTATTTTAACACCCTAGCATACCTTTTGTTATTGGATTTGCTTTATTATATCCTATATGTGTAATTTAAAAGTTTTTGCTTTACTACTTGCAGGGATTAGGAGTCCACCATTTAATAGGGAATCCCTTTTCATTTACCCCACTTTATAAAAGGTTAGAAAATTACTCTCCATATTAAGCTTATGGCTTCATATAACTTTCACCTGATGGTACTTTAGAGAAACATATAAATCATCTTCAAACTTTTTTTTTTTTTGGTATGTTTGGGCTTAGCACAGTGCCCTGATGAATCTGAGGTACCATCTTTTTCTTCAGTAACTTAAATATCCTTTTTAAAGTACACCTGAAAATTGTATATTGAGTGAATGACTGATAGTACTACAAAGAAATGCAGATATAATAGCACATGATCCATCAATGTTTATCTTTTATGCTAATCGTCATCTACAAAATCAGATTTGTATTGATTATTATCCATAAATAAACAAGCAGAGGCCGGGCGTTGTGGCTCACGCCTGTAATCCCAGCACTATGGGAGGCTGAGGCGGGTGGATCACGAGGTCAGGAGATCGAGACCATCCTGGCTAACATGGTGAAACCCCATCTCTACTAAAAAATACAAAAAAAAAATAAATTAGTTGGGCGTGGGGGTGGGTGCCTGTAGTCCCAGCTATTTGGGAAGCTGAGGCAGGAGAATGGTGTGAACCCGGTAGGTGGAGCTTGCAGTGAGCTGAGATCGCATCACTGCACTCCAGCCTGGGTGACAGAGTGAAAGTCCATCTCAAAAAAAGAAAAAGAAAAAAAAGCAGAATAAGCTAATTTACTGTTAGATGAAGTAGGCAGCAAATTATGAGATGGAAATTGAACAGAAACAAAAAATATCTTCCTAACTGCCCATGTCATTACTTGGTTAAAGCAGTCAAATCCACTGTAAAAATTTAAGTGTTCTTTGGGTGTAGTGACACAGGGAACCAGAATCACTTGCAAGAAGTCCTGTGATTAATTAAAAAACAAGAAAGAGCTAGGAAAGAAATTTTGATTTTAGTCCGAGTTTTGTGTGTATATATGTGTGCGCGTGTGTGTGTATATGCATGTGCTGTGTATAAAATGGGTCATGATGTAGGTTCTAAAATGTTTGAAAGCCACTGATTTAGGCCTCTGCTTCTCAAGAAGGCATCTATTACAGGCCCTATTGGGTAAGTTTTCTTCAACTATTAATTTGACTTAAACATTTTAGCAGAAACAAACCAGAAAAACAAACATACAGACATACAAAACCACGCATTATTTTTATAACAAACACAATCACAAAGGTAGCATATAGAAGATAAATAAAATTCACGAATTTTAAGGATAAAAATTAGCTGGGGATGCTGGTGGGTGCCTGTAATCCTAGCTACTCAGGAGACTGAGGCAGAAGAATTGCTTGAACCCAGGAGGCGGAAGTTTCAGTGAGCCAAGATCACACCATTGGACTCCAGCCTGGGGGACAGAGTGAGACTCCAACTCAAAAAAAAGGATAAAAATTTAAAGGTAAAACACAAAATATTAAAGCAAAAACTGGCTCTGTGGGCAGGCCTGCAGGCAGACCCTCCAGGGATTTTAACTTTCTCTGCAGTTACCTTAGTGAAAAATTTGGGAAGTACTGGTCATTTAGTGGAATTTCAAAAGCGTGATACAAATGAAAAAGAAAATTTTTTGTGTTGAATTTTTTTTAAAGAGCTCTTTTATTTCCTCTGTTGATTTTTAAGCTGTTTTAAATTGTTTTAGTGGTTGCTGGAGGGATTACATCTTTTATTTAGTATAGTCTGTTTCAGATTAGTATTCACCTGATTCCAGTAAAATATAGCAATTTTGTTCTTAATATAATTCCATTCTTCCTTCCCCATTTATGTTATTATTGTCATACTGAGGCAGGAAATTAAAGAAAGAAAGAAAAATAAAAAGAAAAAGAAATAAGCTTTCCTGTATTAGGCTGACTTGTCTCAGAGGCAGCAACAGGCACAGTCCAGACCCAGGAAAAGTCTTGATAGTAATATCTAAGAAGCCAGGAAACAAAAGAATGTGCTCTGGAGATTCTCTCACCACTCACTCCACATAGAGAGAAGAAAAACAAATTTTCCTTTGTTTTACAGTATGAGTTTATAGATTCCTGTTCTCTGTAACTAGTGACTTCAAGTATTCTGTTTTACCTAAGGAGTAGAGTGAAGGTCATAAACCGACTGAGCAGGCCTGAGATACGGCCACCTGGCACCATAGTGAAGGGTATGGAATAAGGCTTGGTAGACACTAGGGCAAACCTAGATAATGGCCATCTGAGTTGCATAGCAATGGTCATGTGTAATCCTGAGTTCTGAACCTGTTACAATTTGATTAACTCTCTTTGTCCTGTGCTGAGACCAGCTGGGTCAGGGAGACCCTAACCCAGTGGCGCTAGAGGAATTAAAGACATACACACAGAAATATAGAGGTGGGAAGTGGGAAATCAGGGGTCTCACAGCGTTCAGAGCTGAGAGCACCGAACAGAGATTTACCCACATGTTTATTAACAGCCAGCCAGTCATTAGCATTGTTTCTATAGATATTCGACTAACTAAAAGTATCCCTTATGGGAAACAAAGGGATGGGCCCAATTAAAGAAATAGGTTGCGCTAGTTAACTGCAGCAGGAGGATGTCCTTAAGGCACAGATCGCTCATGCTATTTCTTGTGGCTTAAGAATGCCTTTAAGCAGTTTTCTGCCCTGGGCAGGCCATGGTTCCTTGCCCTCGTTCTGGTAAACCCACAACCTTTCGGCATGGGTGTTAGGGCCATTATGAACATGTTACAGTGCTGCAGAGATTTTGTTTATGGCCAGTTTTGGGGCCAGTTTATGGCCAGATTTGGGGGACTTGCTTCCAACAGTCCTGCCTCTGTATCCTTGCTTTCGCTTTGTGCCAGTGTAAGCCTGACTCAAGTTAGCCCATCCCCTTTTAGAAGTATGTATAAGAGTCAAGTGCTGTCTTTGTTCTGGGCCCAGTTTTTGGATGTTGAGTCTGCTGGGTCTGAGTGCACTCAGAAAAGATCCTTCTCCTTTACCCCAAGGTCTCTCTTCTCCTCCTAATTCACACAACAATATAAGTTACATCTGTATGTACTATAAATCCAACAAATAGTATTGTAATTATTGCTTTAAGAACTCTTATGTTTTAAAAAGGAATAGAAGAAAAGAGAAAAAAACAGTCTTTTGTGTTTACCTTCCTGCTTACTATTTCCAGTGTTCTTCATTCTTTCCTGTGAATTTGAGTTACCATCCAGTGTAATTTCCTTTTGGCCCCAAGGACTTTCTTTAGTCTTTCTCGTACAGCTCTGCCAGTAATTAATTCTGTCAGTTTTTGTTTATCTAGGAATGTCTTATTCTGCCTCTGTTTTTGAAAGGGTTTTGCTGAAGATAAAATTCTTAGTTGACATATATATTTTTTTCCTTTCAGCATTTTCAGTGTTATTCTTCTGCCTTGTGGCCTCCATTGTTTCTGATGAGAAGTCAGTCATTCATTGTAGTTTTGTATTTCCCTGTTTATAATAAGTTATTTTTCTCTTTCAGCAGTTTGATTCTGATGTGTAAAAATGTAGATTTCTTTTCTTTTCTTTCTTTTTTTTTTTTTGAGATGGAGTCTCGCTCTGTTGCCAGGCTGGAGTGCAGTGGTACAGTCTTGGCTCACTACGGCCTCTGCCTCCCAGGTTCAAGCAATTCTCCTGCCTCAGCCTCCCAAGTAGCTGGGACTACAGTTGTGCACCGCTGCGCTCAGCTAGTTTTTTTGTATTTTTATTAGAGACGGGGTTTCATCATGTTGGCCAGGATGGTCTGGATCTCCTGACCTTGTGATCCACCTGCCTCGGCCTCCCAAAATGTAGGGATTAAAGGCATGAGCCACCATGCCTGGTGTATGTAGATTTCTTTAGTTTTATCCTACATGGGATTTATTGAGCTTTTTGGGTCTGTAGATTAATTTTTTCATCAACTATAGGAGGTTCTCAGCCATTATTTTTCAAAAAAAATTTGTTTTCCTGCCACATTGTCTCTCTTCTCCTTCTAGGACTCTTATTCCATGTATAGTATATTGGTATTCTTGATATTGTCCCACAAGTCACTTAGACTATGTTAATTTTTCTTCAGTCTTCTTTTCTTTCTTTTTTCATGTTGGTAATTTCTATAGATCTGTTTAAGTACACTGCCTTTTTTCTTCCATCATCTCAAACCCATTGTTGAGTCCATGTAATGCATTTTTTATTTCAGTAGTTGTACTTTTCTTTTGTTTTTAGACGAAGTTTCGCTGTTGTCGCCCAGGCTGGAGTGCAATGGTGTGGTCTCAGCTCACAGAAACCTCCGGCCCCCGGGTTCAAGTGATTCTCCTGCCTCAGCCTCCTGAGTAGCTGGGACTACAGGCATGTGCCACCACGCCCAGCTAATTTTTGTATTTTTAGTAGAGATGGGGTTTCACCATGTTGGCCAGGATGGTCTTGATCTCTTGACCTTGTGATCCACTTGCCTTGGCCTCCCAAAGTGCTGGGATTACAGGCATGAGGCACTGTGCCTGGCCAGTAGTTGTTCTTTTCAACTGTAGAGTTTGATACTTATTTAAATTTTCAGTTTCTTCATTGATATTCTCTATTTGTTGAGTCATTGGTGTCATATATTCATTTAATTCTGGGAACATTAGTTTCCTTTAGTTTTTTTTGGGGGGGGATGGAGTCTCACACTGTCACCTAGGCTGGAGTGCAGAGGTGCAATCTCGGCTCACTGCAAGCTCCGCCTCCCGGGTTCATGCCATTCTCCTGCCTCAGCCTCCTGAGTAGCTGGAACTACAGGTGCCTGCCACCATGGCCAGCTAATTTTTCTTTTTGTGTTTTTAGTAGAGACCGGATTTCACCATGTTAGCCAGGATGGTCTCGATCTCCTGACCTTGTGATCTTCCCACCTCGGCCTCCCAAAGTGCTGGGATTACAGGCGTGAGCCACTGCGCCTGGCCTACTTTAGTTTTTTTGAACAGAATTTTTTTAAATTCTTGGCTCATATTCATAATGGCTGCTTTGAAGTCTTTGCTAAATTAAACATCTTGGCCCACTTAGACTTCATTTTCCTTGACTGATTCCCCCCCCTTGATTATAGGTCACTTTCTTGTTTCTTTGCATGTCCTATATTTTTTTTGTTGTTGAAATCTTTTTGACAATATCTTGTAGTATCTCTGGATTCTGATTTACTTTTTAAAGTGTTTTGTTGGTTTGTTTGTTTTTTTGGTAACTAGCTTGCTGTTAGCCTGTAGAATCTGTCTCCCTGTGATATGTGTCTATAGATATCTCTGCTCAATTTCTGTGTGCTTAGATTTATTTTTTGGCCTGGCTTCCTAGGTGCTGCTCCTGTGTCTGTATAGCTTACTGGTGAGCCAATGATTGTTTCTTCAAATATTCACATCTTTTGCCCAATTTTAATTGAGTTGCCTTTTTACTGTTGTGTTATCGAAGTTTTTTATGTATTCTGGATAATAAGTTCCTTGTGAGATACGTGATTTGCAAGTATTTCTCCCATTGTGTTTTTTCACTCTCTTGGTGGTATCCTTTGAAGCAAAGTTTTTAATTTTGATGGAGTCCTATGCAATAATTTTTTGTTATTTGTGCTTTTGGTGTCATAGCTAAGAAACCATTGCCTAATCCAAGATCATGAAGATTTATGCCTCTGTTTTTTTCTAAGAGCTTTATTGTTTTAGCCTTACATTTAGGTCTTTGATGTATTTTGAATGAATTGTCGTAAATAGTGTAAGTTGGGGTCAACTTATTCTTTTGTATATGGATATTTGGTTGTCCCAGCACTATCTTTAAAAAGATGATTCTTTTCATATTACATTGTCTTGGCATCCTATCTTCTTTGTTTTTGAAGGAAAGTTTTGCTGGAAATAGAATTCTTGGCTGGCGGTGTTTTTCATTCAGCACTTTGAATTTGTTATTTTCACTGCCTTCTGGCCTCCAGGTTTCCATTGACAATTCAGCTGTTAATCTTGTGAGGATCTGAGGATCTCTAGTGATTTATGTTTTATTTCTTGTTGCTGCTTTTAAGATTTTTTTTTTGAGACGGAGCCTCACTCTGTTACCCAGGCTTGAGGGCAGTGGTGTGATCTTCGCTCACTGCAACCTCTGGCTCCTGGGTTCAAGCAATTCTTGTGCCTCAGCCTCCCGAGTAGCTGGGACTACAGGTGCATGCCACCATGCCTGGTTAATTTTTGATATTTTTAGTAGAGATGGGATTTCACTATGTTGCCCAGGTTGGTCTCAAACTCCTGACCTCAAGTGATCCACCTACCTCAGCCTCCAAAGTGCTAGGATTTCAGGCGTGAGCCCCTGTGCCTGGCTGTTATTAAGATTCTTTGTCTTTTTCTTTTGACAGTTTGATTATGATGTGTCTAGGTGTGCTTTTTTTAAATCTTATTTGAAGTTTGTGGAACTTCTTGGAAGTTCATACTAATGTTTTTCATCAAATTTGGGAAGTTGTTAGCTATTATTTATTCAAACATACTTCTTCCTCTTTTCCTTCTTGCTTTTATTCTGTGACTTCCAGCACATGTATGTCTTACTTGTTTTCGTATGTGTTATCTGTTATGTATTATGGTATACCTGTTGGTGTTCTACAAGTCTCTGAGGATCTGTTTGTTTTTCTTCAGTCTTTTTTCTTAATGTTTCTCAGAATGGATTGTCTTAATTTACCTACCTTCAGGTTTACTTATTCTTCCTTTGGCCAGTTTACATCTGCTCTTGAGTGTCTCTAGTGAACTTTTCACTTTGGTTATTACACTTTTGAATTCCAGAATATCTATTTGGTGGTGGTGGTTCTTCTTTTCCTTCTTTTAACAAACAATTTCCATCTCTTTGTTGATATTATCCATTTGGTGATACATTATTCTCATACTTTAAAAAAATTCTTCATACACACTTTCCTTTAGTTCTTTGAACATATTTGCAAGAGCTAATTTAAATTCTTTGTTTGGTAATTCCAATTTTTTTCCTGTGTGCTGCTATAACAAAATACCACAGATGGAGTAATTTATAAACAACAGAAATTTATTTTCTCTGTTCTGAAGGCTGGGAAGTCTAAGATTAAGGCAGTAGCAAGTTTATTGTCTGATGAGAGTTTAGTCTCTGTTTCCAAGATGATGTCTCCAACTCTGTGTTCTCTGGAGGGAAGAAATGCTATGTCCTCACATGGCAGAAAGTGGAAGGGGAAAAAGGGAAAAACTCCCTTCATCCAGCCCTTTTATAAAGGCCCTAATCCATTCAAGAATCATGAATCAGTCACCTCCCAAAGGGCACTTCTCCCCAAACTGTTGCACTGGAGATTAAGTTTCAATATGAATTTTGGAGGGGACAAAAGTATTCAAACGTGGCAGGGCTGTGAGATCCCTTTATCCTATTATAGTTGTTGGTTGTTGCTGTTTGTTGTTGTTATTTGTTTAGTTTTTTTTTTTAATGAGACAGAGTCTCACCCTTTTGCCTAGGCTGGAGTGCAGTGGTGTGATCATGACTCACTGTAGCCTTAACCTCCCAGGCTCAGGCAATCCTCCTACCTTAGCCTCCCTAGTAGCTGAGACTACAGGTGCATGCCACCATGCCTGGCTAATTTTTGTATTTTTTGTAGAGATGAGTTTTTGCCATGTTGCCTTGGCTGGTCTTCAACTCCTGAGCTCAAGCTTTCCGCTCACCTTGGCCTCCCAAAGTGCTAGGATTCAGGCATGAGCCACTGCTCTCAGCCACCTGTTGAGTGATTTTCTTGGATCAATTTTGTGAAGTCGGTATTCTTTATGTGTAGCCGTTGCCATTTGTGCTTGTTAAGGTTAATTTTCAGCTAATCAGTGAGAGATTTCCTTAAATGCCTTGAGCCAATCTCTCATTGTTTTTAGAGGGCCTCTGTTTGGGGTCTACTTTCACCATTTTTAAAGGTAAGTTAACAACTTTGCCTTAACTTTCACTTCCTGCTTGCATAGAACTTCAAGGTCAGCCAGAGATCAGAGATTAGGGTCTTTTAAGGTTCTATGGGCATTCACACAGCCATGCATATTTGCATAGACAGCCTTCTAGATTCCCTGGAATATGTCGGAGCTTTTCAAAGCCTCCTCAGGACATCTTCTTCCCCAGTTTTTCCTTTTAAGTTTTTTGGTTAGCCTCTTGTTAGCTCTAACTGGATTGCTGCCCCAGACAGCTGTGATATTAAACAATTGCCATTGATTTTTAAAATAAATGTCCTAGGGATAGGGCTTTTTGCACAGAGAGAGCTATGAGTCAGATCAAGTAAAGATAAGACCTGACAATGCATTTTTTTGGGGAACTGCCAGACAGATTAATTAGTGACAGTTTTCTGGGATGGAGCTTTTGTTGAGCTCCAAACCTGTTCTGCCCCTCCATTGGCTGCCAGGCTGTTGGTGGTTGTCCCAGGTACTTTAGTTGTGAGGCTGCTGATTTTCAAGTTTACCATGAAGCTGGGGAGAGGGGGATGGGAATGGGACAAGTTGAAAAGACACAAAGCTCACTGTTCTTACAGAGAATAAACATTTGGATTGTTGTAAGCCTTTGGCTAATTTCTAGAGTTTCAAAAAGTTGATTTTGGCCATTTTTCCCAATGTTCTTGTTGGTTTTTCAGACGTAGTCTCGCTCTGTTGCCTAGGCTGAGTTGAATGGAGCAGTCTTGGCTCACTGCAACTTCCACCTCTCAGGTTCAAGTAATTCTCCTGCCTCTGCCTCCCCAGTGACTGGGATTACAGTCATGTACCACCACACCCAGCTAATTTTTTATGTTTTTAGTAGAAACAGGTCTCACCATATTGACCAGGCTGGTCTCAAACTCCTGACTTCAGGTGATCCACCTGCTTCGGCCTCCCAAAGTGCTGGGATTACAAGCGTAAGCCACCACACCCAGCCAATGTGCTTTTTCTTTCTAGCTTTTGTCACCACAAACTGGTGTTTAAAATTAATAGTAGTTTAAAGATGTGTATATTCTTTAAGGAATATTTTTCATTGACATTTGATTATTTTCTTACTATATTATAGAGAACAGTCATTTAAACTGAACTCTAAATTTCCTGGGTCCATCATGGTTCCTTGTTCCTGCTGTTATAGCATATCTTCCTTATTCTTGATTTATATATTTTGATTAATTTCTTGGTCAGATGGAATATTCCTTTAAGTAATTTTTTCAGCATGGACCATGGAGTGGTATGTTTTCACAATGCTTTTATTTTTGAGGCTGTCTTTGTATGCATCAGTGAATTCTTGAATAGGATAGAATTCTCAGGTCGCAACTTTTTGTTTTTGTTTCTTTTGTCCACCCAGAATTCTAGCCCAGGATTTGGCAATTATTTTCTGTCAAGTGCCAGATAGTAAATATTTTAGGCTTTTCAGGCCATGGAATCTTTGACAATAATTCACCTGTACCACTGCAATATGAAAGAAACCACAGACAGTACCAAAACAGACAATGTTCCAATACAACTTTATTTACAAAATCAAGCAACAGACCAGATTTAGTCTTAGGGCTATAGTTTGTGACCTGTGTTCTAGACAACTAGTCTGTTGTTTTGTGGTGGTTAGTATTGTAGGTGATGTCTGATGTCATATTTGTTTTTTCCTTTGTAAGAAACTTGGTTTTTCATTGCTTGGCTTCTTTTAGGAATTTTTATTATTTTTGAAATTTCCAAATTTAATATTCATTAATTTTGTGAATTAATTGGTATTTAGTCGTCTCTTTCATCCTAAAGTTTCATGTCTTTTTTGACTCCAGGGAAGTATTTTCAACTATCTTTTTTGATAATGCCTTCTTTCATCTGTTTTTGAAATTATTATTATAGTTACTTTGGTTCTTCTGGATCTATAATATATTTCTCTCATCTTTTTATGCCCATCACTTTCAAAATCATTTGGATTTCTAACAGAATTTCTCTATCTTGTCTATTTTATTGATTTGGGTTATTCTTCTGTCTATCCTGTTATTCCTTTGCCATCATTAAAATTTTAAAATTATTAATCTTTAAAAAAAATGTCTTAAGTGGACCAGGCACAGTGGCTCATGCCTGTTATCTCAGCACTTTTGGAGGCCGAGGTGGGAGGATCATTTGAGCCCAGGAATTCAAGACTAGCTTGGGAAACACAGTGAGACCCCATCCTTACAAAATATTTAAAATTAGCTGGCTGTGTTGGCATGTGCCTGTAGTCCTAGCTACTCGGGAGGCTGAGGTGAGAGGATTTCCTGAGCCCAAGAGGTCCAGGTTGCAGAGAGCTATGCTTGCACTCCCACCTGGGCAACAGAGTAAGACTCTGTCTCAAAAAAATAAAACAAAAACTCAAAAGAACCTCTAAGCAATTATTACAAATCTCAGATTATTCTTTTGTGTGACTGTGTTTTCTAGTTTTATATTATAGATGCAGCATATTCTCAAATCTGATTGTTAAAAGCTTTGTCCTGAAATATGTCTATTTTAATGGGAAATATTTGCACTGATTCTTGAGACTGGTCCTTCCCCCATCTTTATTGTGAGAGATATAGAATTTAACTTTTAAAATAGTAATTAAATACCACAACAAAGTAAGGATACTTGTGAGGTTGTTTTCTCTTTAAGTAAGTACAGTGACTAAAAATACTTTGTTTGTCAAGAGTCTGCTTTCCTTTCTTTTGTATATTTTATTAAATGCTGGTGGCATAAATACATATTTACTTTTATTACTTATGACCTGATGTAGCCATAGTACCCCAAAGTACTGTATGTATTATCAAATAAGCTACCAACATTCACTGTTTTTTCATTTTTCATGAAAAGTTTTACATTAAAAAAAATGTACCTAGTGTATAGTCAGGGTTCCCAGAACCAGTAAGTTTTATGTTTGTGCGTGTGTGTATGCATCTATATACATCTCTATCTATACTTTTAGGAGCTTTATTATAATGAATTTGCTCATGTAATTATGGAGGCCTAGAAGTCTCAAAGTCTGCTGTCTGTAAGCTAGAGACCCAGGAAAGGTGGTGATGTTTTTACTCAAAGTCTGAAGGACTGAGAACCAGGGGACCCTATAGTGTAAATTCTAGTCCTTGTGCAGGAAATGTGATGAGATGGCCTAGCTCATGCAGTTAGGCAAGAAAGAAGGGACAAATTCCTTCTTCTGCCTTTTATTCTGTTCAGGCCACCCCACATTGAGATGGGCTGTCCACTTTACTGAGTCCACTCATTCAAATGTTAATCTCATCCTGAAACACTCTCATAGACACACACAGAAATAATATTTGGTCTGGGCACCCCTTGGCCCAATCAAGTTGATGCATAAAAGTAACCATCACACCAAGAAATACCTCTCCTTTCCCCAAACTCTTCATAGTATGTGCGGTATTTCACTTTGAATCTAAGAAGATTATCTTCTATGAAGAAATAATCTGCTCCACACAGAAACCTGATACAGAGTTCTTTCAATAATGACTTATTTTCAACATCATGAAATTATATTAGAAGTTGCAGAAAATTCACTATTGTATATTGAATGCTGCATTGAAATGGGAAAGAAAAAGTTAATATAAAGTAAAAGCTGTTACATATTTTGTGCTTCTCCCTAATCTGCTTTATTCATTGGAAATTCCTATTTAAGTTTAGTCTGCTTAAAACAAGCTAGATACTTGATTTTGCATGCAACACCTTGGCTATCACTTTTACTGTCTGCTAGCACTGTGCTACAGACTGCCAAATATTTAGAGAAAATTCGGACCTCGCTCGAAATAAAAAATCAAAAATATTAGCATGGTCTATACCAACGTTGGATTGTTGGGCTCACTCTCACATGTGTGTGATCTCTCTCATTCTCTCGCTCGTACTTTTGCTCACACACACACGCGCGCGCGCACACACACACACACACACACACACACACACACACACCACTCAAAGCTTCAGTGCTCATTCTTCTATGATCCCAGTAGATTGTAGGTCTCTGTATTGACTGGAGATATTCTTCCAAGTTGAAGATTTAAAAAAGAACTTTAGATTTTTAGTGCTGATTCTTTATCTGTATATTTAGAAAATTGTCCTTTTTAGATTTCTGATAGAAACTTTCTCTAAAAAATTATCTTAGTACGTTAATAAGAAATTTGTGTCTCATGTATACTAGCTCTAGTAATTTACCTGTGACTAAGGCATTGTTAAGAAATGTGTTTGGAAAACTTGATTGTTTTTTATGATCATCATTCTATTTTTTTCTATTTTTTTCATTTATCTACATTTAAAAATGTTTGGAAATATTTCAGAATTTGATAGTTATAACAAGCTACAAGAGAATAAAGATTTAGCTGGATTACAAGAAAAATACTTAGACAATAATGAGTGAAAATGGGATAAATTTGTCATATGTGACATATGGTAATATACATACAGAGGCCTAAAGGAAACTTCATTGTCCCTTTTTTTTTTTTTTTTGCTACGTGGTCTTATTTCCTTAGAAAGAGCATATTGATTTTACTCCATTGAGTACAAAAAAAAAAGTATAAAATTTCAAACTGCAGTGACTGTTTTCTCTCTTCTCACCTTAAAGAAGTTTAGGTTTGCCTGCTATTGGTAGTTCTGATGGGCTCTGTTAGAGATTGTATGGTTGGTGTTCAGGCCCAGATAGAGAAAGAAAGAAGGGAATAATTTAAATTTGCTACATTTCGTTTTGCTTGAGAAAGATGCAGTAAACTGAGGGGAGGAAGGGAATACGCAATTATTGTAGGCACCTGCTGGAGGGAGCTTTGCCACTGTTCTCTATAGTTGTTTGTTTTCAGCATAGCCCAATACTTACAGGGGCAGAAGATCCAAACATGGAGCCTTTGTTAGGAGTCATGGCCATACCCACATTTTGCCACAGTGTGCTACACTGCTGAGGGTAAGCAAGGATGAGGGCTGAGTTGGTCTTCCTCATTAAATCTGCTTTGCACTAGGTATCTGAGGCCCAAGAAGGGTCAAGATTTGCTTTTTAGCAGCTTGCTGTCCAGAGACCCATTGTTACAATATATATACCTGCTTCTCCTGGCTCGGGGCTTGACTGCAGTTCCACGTTGGTTTCCTTCTGGCTCTTCCCAAGGCAGCCTTTTCTTTAACATGTACTTCATTATCAAATTCCCTTTTTCCTAAATTATATCTTGCAGAAATACCTCAAAGTTTCCGACTTAGGTATGGCATTCTTCCCTGGTTTCTAATCATAATAGACATTTTTCTCAAGTTTGTTTCCCTTTGTTCAGTTCACTGGAAATGAAAGTAGAAAGTCAAGTATTTGTGCCAAGGTCTTTATCTTGAATTTTAAGACTGATATTTAAGTAATGACAGTTTTACAAGTTCAGGTACATTTCCACTTCGTCTTCTTGTAATAGAAATTATGTATCTTTATGGATCAAGATTTTCTTTGTAAAAACAGTGGGAGTTACATTATTGATAACATTTTGAATTTAACCTTTTGAATCTGCAAAAGGTTGCTGTAATATTTTGTTTCATTGTGAACCTCTCCCCTAAAACAAAGGGAAAACATATCACAATATTTGGAAGTTTGCCTGGAGTGAACGTTTATTTTTTTGAGTGTTTTCTTTTTGACTTTTTAAAAACCAGTTTTTGTTGTTTAAAAAAGTGTAAATGCTAGTATAAAAATACTCTCTATTCTATCTGCCTAAGGCCAAAAAGAAATCAGAATTAGGCAAATGAAAATCAGGAGCTGAACCCAGTGATCAATTATGTACACTCTGCCTTTTTCTTTTCCTTTCTAAAGTGTTGTATTGGTTCACTCACTTGTGTAACAAATATTCTGAGGGTCCTACTGTGTGTGACACTGTGCCAAGCATGGGGGTACTAATTTGTCATGAGCCTGGACCCTGCTTAGGACTCAAGTTTCTTACACTGTATTGAAGCACCAGAAAGTGTGTACAGGACTATGAAAGCTCAGTTTCTGGACATTTACTCTCAAGGACTTTTTTTTTTTTTTGGAAACGGAGTCTCACTCTGTCGCCCAAGCTGGAGTGTGATGGCACGATCTAGGCTCACTACAACTTCCACCTCCCGGGTTCAAGTGATTCTCCTGCCTCAGCCTCCTGAGCTGGGACTATGGGCGCGCACCACCACACTCAGCTAGTTTTTAAATTTTTAGTAGAGATGGGGTTTCACCATGTTGGCCAGGCTGTTCTCAAATTCCTGACGTCTGGTGTTTCACCCACCTCAGCCTCCCGGAGTACTGGGATCACAGGTGTGAGCAGCCGTACCTGGCCCCAAGGAGTTTTTGTACAGAGACAGTGATACGGGTAAATTATTAGTAGCTACCCTTTGTCTACTAAGTGCTAAGCTTTATGCTAAGTGCTCTTACATATGTAAGCTTATCATCATGACTATATTATTATCTTGTAAGAATTTCTAGATTCTTATTCTCTCAGTTGCAGAAAGTAAGTCTCAGAGAGAGCATTATTTATGGACATGCCACAGTTAAAAGGCAGAGCCAGGTCTTCCTGCCAGGTCTGCTTTCCCCAAAGGCATGCAGTTTGTGGCATGGCACACAGTGCCTTTCCTTGCTGCCGTCATGTGCTGTGGAGGTGGGTAAAAGGAGGGCATGCTCAGCTTATCAGTTAAAATCAGATTTGGTTGTATATAGCAGAAAACTCCAAAATATCAGTGAAGACTGCAAAATATCAGTGAGATGCTTGGGAGAGAAGTCTGGGAGTTGTATTTATAGTCTGTGGCTGTTGTAGAGGCCCCACAGTCATCAGGGACAAATCTGCCACATCTGCCATATGGTCCTGCCTGGCATCTCAAGCTTCAGCTGTCAACTCTGAATTCTAGTCAGCAGGAGGAAAGAGAGGGTGATGGGGGAAAAAGAGCATCCTTTACCTTGAAAGTCCCATTTGTCAGAACTTAGGCACAAGGTCATACATAACTACCAGGGAAGGTGAGAAATGTGGTGTTGCAGTGGGATTCATGGCCTCCTGAATAAAGTTTGTTTTGTACTACTAGGGAGAAAGAGAGAATGATGTCCAGATGGGCAACCAGCAGCCTCTGCTGCACTCAGCTCAAGACAGGTTGTGATTCGGTTGGTGTCATGGCCTGAGCTGAGGCTGGAGGCCCACATTGTGAAGGGTATTGTATGTCAGGCATCTGGGATTTGAACTTTATTTTGTAGGTGCTGTTATTGAAAGACTTTAATCATAGGAGTGACATGACTAGTTCTACGTTTGTGAAAGGTTTTTCTGCGAGAAATAAGGAGGGCAGGCTAGGTGAGATGAAGGCCAAAGAAATGAGGTGTGGGCCATCCCTTGGGAATCTGATGGATTCGAATGGATGAGAAATGATGACCACTTTTAGAAATGGAGAGGATGGAACAAGTTCTGACATATGCAGAATGTAGAGTCTCCAGGCCACTTGAGGCTGTTGAAGGACAGTCTGGCTTTGCCATCTGCATGTGATGCTCTTAACCTAGGCAAAGAATGCAGAAGAGAGAGGAGATGTGGGGGTTGGGGGACACATAGTGAATCCCATTTGAGGTTGCTCTGGGACCTCCCAGAAATGCTGGTGGATAGCTAGTTGGATATATAGCTCTGGAGGTCAGGACATAAGAGATATTGATTCAGGACTTGCCAGAGTATGGTCTTGGGGTGAGACCTGAGATTACAAACAGTGATCTTAGTGGCTAGGGGATGAGGCCATGGCAAATGTAGACAGACCAAGATCAATTTGCCTTTCTAGATGAGGTTTTCTAGGTGAAATGTTTTTGAAACTATTTTGTAGCCTAGTATAATTTATAAAAGTAGAGAGAAACTATAAATATAAATTTGGAAGGGATTAGCTAAAAGGAGAAAATAGCAGAATCTTCAAATATATAGAAATTGATAATAATTTGCTAGAATTAAGAGACTACAGGTAAAGATAGTTCTTTTTTGGTAACTCTTTTTGCTGTAGAAAGGGCAGAATAAAATGAAAAAGGGATGCTGGAATAAGGAATGGTAACTTTAGGCAAGACAGTCTTTTGTGAGTGCTGATATGATCAATGAGAGTAAGACATTAGAAATACAAGAATTGTCCTGCTGCTCACCCATCAGCATTTTCAGTTTCTCCTTTCAAGAGTAGTAATTAACTTTGTACTTTTAGCTGTATGTTTAGTTAGTGATAAACCATAAATAAAACAGATTTAATTGGCTGACCACAGGTAAGACTTGCCTTTCTCATGTACCCTTTGAAGGTTTAACAAATAAAATTTGAGGGAAAGGTTGATGTTACTTATAGAGTGTGTTAGTTTTTTGGGGGTGGGAAGGAGGGATATGTATGCACAAGCTGCCATATCTTTAAGATAAGGATATAGTCTTTGAATGAAAAAGCAGGAATATGAGAGGATGGATTCACAGCTAGCCATCTTGGCCAACCCAAGTTAACTGTACTTCATCTTAGTCTTTGTTGGTGTTAAAAACAACAAAAAGGAAAAAAAAAAAACCCAAACAGTAGAGCAACAATTCATTCATTCATAAAAGTAATTACATGCCAGTCTAACTAATTACATGGTAAATCATTTAAATGGTTTAGAAGGGTATAAAAGAAAAAGTCCCACCCCTCTTCTTCCCAGCCTATTCCCCAGATGTGACCACTGTTAACATACTTGGGTATCCTTCCAGATGCATATATTTGTATCCTTTTAAAAAATTTATACAGATAAGATCGGACTTCACATTTTGTTTTGCATCCTGCTTTTTCACTTGTTAATAAACTGTAGAACTCTTTTCATAGCAACACATATAGATTTAGCATAGTGTTTTAAATGGTTACATAGCATTGAGGTGCTCTAAGTTATTTAACCAGTCTTTTGTTAATAGCTAGTTGGGTTGCTTTTGTTTTTTAGATATTACAAATAAAAATAAAAAAGAACATCCTGATAGATATGTTTCTGCATAGTTATGCAAGTAAGTCCATGGGATCAACTTCTATCCATGCAATGGCTGTGAATTCTAAATTTTTATAGATGTTTCTGTATTGCTTACCAAATAAGGTTATGCCACTTTACATACTCATCACTAACACATGAGAGTATGTTGACCTTTCCCTGAGTGAATGAATGGCCGAAATAACTAATGAACATACACTAATGGCTACCAATGGTGTGGCAGCCTCCATATGATGCCCTGGAAACAAAAAGATAAATAAGGGGCAGTGGTGTCTGGCCACAGGAGTTCACACTTCGTTGGGGAAGACAGGTGTATGGAGGGGATGATGGATAAGGAGTGGTTAGGATCAAGGTTTTGGTCTCAGGTAGAGTTGAGTTTAGTTACTGATTCTGCTGCATCCTGCTGAGTGACATGAGTAAACCCCTTCACCTAAACCTCCAATAATTTGAAAATGAGGATAATAATATCTGCTTCACTGGATTGTTCTGAAGATTAAATAGGAAATTTACATAAAGCTTTTAGTATAATGCCACTGCATATAAGTGCTTGATTATGATGATGACGCCGATGACTATTCCACGTGAACTAGTGGTTTCAATCCTGGTGCTAAGGATCCCATTGGGATGTGCCTAGAGTGCTCCAGGGGACCCAGGAATGCAGAGTTCTCTGCCTAAAATGCTTGAGAAGGCTTCAGAAGGAAGTGATAATTAAGTCAAGTCTTTAATTTTGAATAGTAGTTTTCCATGAGGTTGTATCCTGAAGGAAATATACCCCTTTTAATAAGTCTCTCAAGAAAGTACACTGTAACAGGAAACCTCATTAATATATTGAAAAAATTATTCTCAGAAGAAATTCATTTGGGGCATCTTATAATCCTGTTGTGTGAATTTTCAAGCCTTGGAAGTAACTTAATTTTGTCTTATCAGTTTTGAAGTACTAATAAAAAAAAAAATCCTTAAATTTTAATTTCTCCTTACTTCTTTTAAAAGTTACAATGGTTAAAATATACTCCTTATGAAAGTTTCAAAATATATACTAAGCTTTCTAAAATGTTTTTTAACCTTTCTAATTCATCTTTTGTAAAGTGCTGTTCTTTGCCCCATTTCTTTCCAGAAATTTATCTTTCTTTTGGTATTCATTTATTTTGTAACAATTCTTTACATATTAAAAGATTAACCATTAGTCTGTCATGTATGCTGCAAATAATTTGTATCCATTTTTTTTTTTTTTAATTTGAGATGAAGTCTCGCTCTGTTGCCCAGGCTGGAGTGCAGTGGCGTGATCTCGGCTCACTGCAAGCTCTGCCTCCTGGGTTCACGCCATTCTCCCGCCTCAGCCTCCCCAGTAACTGGGACTACAGGCACCCGCCACCAAGCCCAGCTAAGTTTTTGTATTTTTAGTAGAGACAGGATTTCACCATGTTAGCCAGGATGATCTCGATTTCCTGACCCCATGATCCGCCCACCTTGGCCTCCCAAAGTGCTAGGATTACAGGCGTGAGCCGCTGTGCCCGGTCAATTTGTATTCATTTTTAAACCTTTTTCTTAATTTTTTGTATTTTGTGGGGGAGGATAGAGATGTTTTAAAGTGTTATTAGTAAAGTCTATTAATCCTTTCTTTTAGGATTTTTGCCTTTGGTTTTATTTTTAGGAAGTCTTACTTCTCTTGAGTTTATATAAATCATCGTTTTATCTTAGTATTTTGTGTTTTTAAATATTAAAGTCTTAATCCTTTTTGAATTTATAATTGAATCCCTATGTATATAGGGAGAGAATATAAGATTTTTTTTTTTTTTTTTTGACATGGAATCTCGCTCTGTCACCCAGCCTGGAGTGCAGTGGCAAGATCTTGGCTCACTGCAATGTCTGCCTCCTGGGTTCAAGCTATTCTCCTGCCTCAGTCTCCCAAGTAGCTGGGATTACAGGCTCCCGCCATCATGCCTGGCTAATTTTTGTATTTTTTTAAGAGACAGGGCTTCACCCTGTTGGCCAAGCTGGTCTTGAACTTCTGACCTCAGGTGATCCGCCTGCCTTGGCCTCCCAAAGTGCTGAGATTACAGGCATGAGCCATCGCACCCGACCAAGAATATGTTTTATGAATAAATGTTAGCCAGGTGTCTGAACACATTTAAAGAGTAATCTACCCTTTCTCTGCTGGCTTGAGATTCACCATTTTCATGAACAAAATTCTTACATATGTTTGGGCCTGTATCTGGCTGTTTTTGTCTTTTCCACCTATCTCTGGAATCTGCCTATTTTGGCGCTACTGCCATAGTATTTTGATTAATACAGATGTATAATGGCTGTTCAATGGATTTTAATACCTGGCAGGATGAGTCCTGCCCCATTATTCTAATTTGAAAAATTTAGCTGACTCTTCTACGTGTATTTTTTAAGATTAACTTTAAAAGAATTTTGTTAGTTTCTCTTCCAAAATCCCCTTGACAGCTTGGTTAAGTGTATTCCGGATCAGTTTATATTTGTTGTTCTTATGAATAGAAGTTTGTCACAATGTGTTGTTAAGCTGGTTATTTTTGTCACAGGAAAGCATAGGAGCACAGGCCCAGATTTCCAAATGGAAACAGACGTTTCTGAAGTAATTTTAAAGTTATTTTCTTCAAAATTTTCTTAAGTTTGATAAAATAATATTAAAAGATTTAATTTCATAAGAAACTTGGATCTTTGATAATGTGTTTTCAAAACAGAGTATTCAAGACTAGGGTTTTTTTTTTTATTTTTTTTATTTTTTTATTTTTATTTTTATTTTATTTTATTTTTTTTTATCAATTCATCATTTATATCATGTATAACTCCCCAATGCAATCCCTCCCTCCTCCCCCCTCCCCCCTCCCCATGATAGGCCCCAGTGCGTGACGTTCCCCTTCCCGAGTCCAAGTGATCTCATTGTTCAGTTCCCACCTATGAGTGAGAACATGCGGTGTTTGGTTTTCTGTTCTTGTGATAGTTTGCTAAGAATGATTGTTTCCAGCTGCATCCATGTCCCTACAAAGGACGCAAACTCATCCTTTTTTATGGCTGCATAGTATTCCATGGTGTATATGTGCCACATTTTCTTAATCCAGTCTGTCACAGATGGACATTTGGGTTGATTCCAAGTCTTTGCTATTGTGAATAGTGCTGCAATAAACATACGTGTGCATGTGTCTTTGTAGTAGAATAATTTATAATCCTTTGGGTATATACCCAGTAGTGGGATGGCTGGGTCATATGGTACATCTAGTTCTAGATCCTTGAGGAATTGCCATACTGTTTTCCATAATGGTTGAACTAGTTTACAATCCCACCAACAGTGTAAAAGTGTTCCTATTTCTCCACATCCTCTCCAACACCTGTTGTTTCCTGACTTCTTAATGATTGCCATTCTAACTGGTGTGAGATGGTATCTCATTGTGGTTTTGATTTGCATTTCTCTGATGGCGAGTGACGATGAGCATTTTTTCATGTGTCTGTTGGCTGTATGAATATCTTCTTTTGAGAAATGTCTGTTCATATCCTTTCCCCACTTTTTGATGGGGTTGTTTGTTTTTTTCTCGTATATTTGTTTGAGTTCTTTGTAGATTCTGGATATTAGCCCTTTGTCAGATGAGTAGGTTGCAAAAATTTTCTCCCATTCTGTAGGTTGCCTGTTCACTCTGATGGTAGTTTCTTTTGCTGTGCAAAAGCTCTTTAGTTTAATTAGATCCCATTTGTCAATTTTTGCTTTTGCTGCCGTTGCTTTTGGCGTTTTAGACATGAAGTCCTTGCCCATGCCTATGTCCTGAATGGTACTACCTAGATTTTCTTCTAGGGTTTTTATGGTATTAGGTCTAACATTTAAGTCTCTAATCCATCTTGAATTAATCTTCGTATAAGGGGTAAGGAAAGGATCCAGTTTCAGCTTTCTACTTATGGCTAGCCAATTTTCCCAGCACCATTTATTAAATAGGGAATCCTTTCCCCATTTCTTGTTTCTCTCAGGTTTGTCAAAGATCAGATGGCTGTAGATGTGCGGTATTATTTCTGAGGACTCTGTTCTGTTCCATTGGTCTATAGCTCTGTTTTGGTACCAGTACCATGCTGTTTTGGTTACTGTAGCCTTGTAGTATAGTTTGAAGTCAGGTAGCGTGACGCCTCCAGCTTTGTCCTTTTGACTTAGGATTGTCTTGGCAATGCGGGCTCTTTTTTGGTTCCATATGAACTTTAAAGCAGTTTTTTTCCAATTCTGTGAAGAAACTCATTGGTAGCTTGATGGGGATGGCATTGAATCTATAAATAACCTTGGGCAGTATGGCCATTTTCACGATATTGATTCTTCCTATCCATGAGCATGGTATGTTCTTCCATTTGTTTGTGTCCTCTTTGATTTCACTGAGCAGTGGTTTGTAGTTCTCCTTGAAGAGGTCCTTTACATCCCTTGTAAGCTGGATTCCTAGGTATTTGATTCTCTTTGAAGCAATTGTGAATGGAAGTTCATTCCTGATTTGGCTCTCTGCTTGTCTGTTACTGGTGTATAAGAATGCTTGTGATTTTTGCACATTAATTTTGTATCCTGAGACTTTGCTGAAGTTGCTTATCAGCTTAAGGAGATTTTGGGCTGAGACGATGGGGTTTTCTAAATATACAATCATGTCATCTGCAAACAGGGACAATTTGACTTCTTCTTTTCCTAACTGGATACCCTTGATTTCTTTCTCTTGCCTGATTGCCCTAGCCAGAACTTCCAACACTATGTTGAATAGGAGTGGTGAGAGAGGGCATCCCTGTCTTGTGCCAGTTTTCAAAGGGAATTTTTCCAGTTTTTGCCCATTCAGTATGATATTAGCTGTGGGTTTGTCATAAATGGCTCTTATTATTTTGAGATACGTTCCATCAATACCGAATTTATTGAGCGTTTTTAGCATGAAGGGCTGTTGAATTTTGTCAAAAGCCTTTTCTGCATCTATTGAGACAATCATGTGGTTCTTGTCTTTGGTTCTGTTTATATGCTGGATTACGTTTATTGATTTGCGAATGTTGAACCAGCCTTGCATCCCAGGGATGAAGCCCACTTGATCATGGTGGATAAGCTTTTTGATGTGCTGCTGAATCCGGTTTGCCAGTATTTTATTGAGAATTTTTGCATCAATGTTCATCAGGGATATTGGTCTAAAATTCTATTTTTTTGTTGTGTCTCTGCCAGGCTTTGGTATCAGGATGATGTTGGCCTCATAAAATGAGTTAGGGAGGATTCCCTCTTTTTCTATTGATTGGAATAGTTTCAGAAGGAATGGTACCAGCTCCTCCTTGTACCTCTGGTAGAATTCAGCTGTGAATCCATCTGGTCCTGGACTTTTTTTGGTTGGTATGCTATTAATAATTGCCTCAATTTCAGAGCCTGCTATTGGTCTATTCAGGGATTCAACTTCTTCCTGGTTTAGCCTTGGGAGAGTGTAAGTGTCCAGGAAATTATCCATTTCTTCTAGATTTTCTAGTTGATTTGCGTAGAGGCGTTTATAGTATTCTCTGATGGTAGTTTGTATTTCTGTGGGGTCAGTGGTGATATCCCCTTTATCATTTTTTATTGCATCTATTTGATTCCTCTCTCTTTTCTTCTTTATTAGCCTTGCTAGCGGTCTGTCAATTTTGTTGACCTTTTCAAAAAACCAACTCCTGGATTCATTGATTTTTTGGAGGGTTTTTTGTGTCTCTATCTCCTTCAGTTCGGCTCTGATCTTAGTTATTTCTTGCCTCCTGCTAGCTTTTGAATGTGTTTGCTCTTGCCTCTCTAGTTCTTTTAATTGTGATGTTAGAGTGTCAATTTTAGATCTTTCCTGCTTTCTCTTGTGGGCATTTAGTGCTATAAATTTCCCTCTACACACTGCTTTAAATGTGTCCCAGAGATTCTGGTATGTTGTATCTTTGTTCTCATTGGTTTCAAAGAACATCTTTATTTCCGCTTTCATTTCGTTATGTACCCAGTAGTCATTCAGGAGCAGGTTGTTCAGTTTCCATGTAGTTGAGCGGTTTTGATTGAGTTTCTTAGTCCTGAGTTCTAGTTTGATTGCACTGTGGTCTGAGAGACAGTTTGTTATAATTTCTGTTCTTTTACATTTGCTGAGGAGTGCTTTACTTCCAATTATGTGGTCAATTTTGGAATAAGTGCGATGTGGTGCTGAGAAGAATGTATATTCTGTTGATTTGGGGTGGAGAGTTCTATAGATGTCTATTAGGTCCGCTTGGTGCAGAGATGAGTTCAATTCCTGGATATCCTTGTTAACTTTCTGTCTCGTTGATCTGTCTAATGTTGACAGCGGTGTGTTGAAGTCTCCCATTATTATTGTATGGGAGTCTAAGTCTCTTTGTAAGTCCCTAAGGACTTGCTTTATGAATCTGGGTGCTCCTGTATTGGGTGCATATATATTTAGGAGAGTTAGCTCTTCCTGTTGAATTGATCCCTTTACCATTATGTAATGGCCTTCTTTGTCTCTTTTGATCTTTGATGGTTTAAAGTCTGTTTTATCAGAGACAAGGATTGCAACCCCTGCTTTTTTTTGTTCTCCATTTGCTTGGTAGATCTTCCTCCATCCCTTTATTTTGAGCCTATGTATGTCTCTGCATGTGAGATGGGTCTCCTGAATACAGCAGACTGATGGGTCTTGACTCTTTATCCAGTTTGCCAGTCTGTGTCTTTTAATTGGAGCATTTAGTCCATTAACATTTAAGGTTAATATTGTTATGTGTGAACTTGATCCTGCCATTAGATATTAACTGGTTATTTTGCTCGTTAGCTGATGCAGTTTCTTCCTAGCCTCGATGGTCTTTACATTTTGGCATGTTTTTGCGATGGCTGGTACCGGTTGTTCCTTTCCATGTTTAGGGCTTCCTTCAGGGTCTCTTGTAAGGCAGGCCTGGTGGTGACAAAATCTCTAAGCATTTGCTTATCTGTAAAGGATTTTATTTCTCCTTCACTTATGAAACTTAGTTTGGCTGGATATGAAATTCTGGGTTTAAAATTCTTTTCTTTAAGAACGTTGAATATTGGCCCCCACTCTCTTCTGGCTTGTAGAGTTTCTGCCGAGAGATCTGCTGTTAGTCTGATGGGCTTCCCTTTGTGGGTAACCCGACCTTTCTCTCTGGCTGCCCTTAAGATTTTTTCCTTCATTTCAACTTTGGTGAATCTGGCAATTATGTGTCTTGGAGTTGCTCTTCTGGAGGAGTATCTTTGTGGCGTTCTCTGTATTTCCTGAATTTGAATGTTGGCCTGCCCTACTAGGTTGGGGAAGTTCTCCTGGATGATTTCCTGAAGAGTGTTTTCCAACTTGGTTCCATTTTCCCCCTCACTTTCAGGCACCCCAATCAGGCGTAGATTTGGTCTTTTTACGTAATCCCATACTTCTTGCAGGCTTTGCTCATTTCTTTTTCTTCTTTTTTCTTTTGGTTTCTCTTCTCGCTTCATTTCATTCATTTGATCTTCAATCGCTGATACTCTTTCTTCCAGTTGATCGAGTCGGTTACTGAAGCTTGTGCATTTGTCACGTATTTCTCGTGTCATGGTTTTCATCTCTGTCATTTCGTTTATGATCTTCTCTGCATTAATTAGTCTAGCTGTCAATTCTTCCACTCTTTTTCAAGATTTTTAGTTTCTTTGCGCTGGGTACGTAATTCCTCCTTTAGCTCTGATAAGTTTGATAGACTGAAGCCTTCTTCTCTCCTCTCGTCCAAGTCATTCTCTGACCAGCTTTGATCCGTTGCTGGCGATGGGCTGCGCTCCTTTGCAGGGGGAGATGCGCTCTTATTTTTTGAATTTCCAGCTTTTCTGCCCTGCTTCTTCCCCATCTTTGTGGTTTTATCTGTCTCTGGTCTTTGATGGTGGTGACGTACTGATGGGGTTTTGGTATAGGTGTCCTTCCTGTTTGATAGTTTTCCTTCTGACAGTCAGAAGGACTGTCTGTTGGTCTGTTGGAGATTGCTTGAGGTCCACTCCAGACCCTGTTTGCCTGGGTATCAGCAGCAGAGGTTGCCGAAGATAGAATATTGCTGAACAGCGAGTGTACCTGTCTGATTCTTCCTTTGGAAGTTTCCTCTCAGGGGTGTACTCCACCCTGTGAGGTGTGGGGTGTCAGACTGCCCCTAGTGGGGGATTTCTCCCAGCTAGGCTACTCAGGGGTCAGGGACACACCTGAGCAGGCAGTCTGTCCGTTCTCAGATCTCAACCTCCGCGTTGGGAGATCCTCGGCTCTCCCCAAAGCTGTCAGACAGAGTCGTTCGCGTCTGCACCGGCTCCTGCTACTTCCCCTGTTGGTCTTCAGCTGTGCGCTGTCCCCAGAGGTGGAGACTACAGAGACAGGCAGGCTTCCTTGAGCTGCTGTGAGCTCCACCCAGTTCGAGCTTCCCAGCGGCTTTGTTTACCTACTTAAGCCTCAGCAATGGCGGACGCCCCTCCCCCAGCCTCGCTGCTGCCTTGCGGATAGATCGTGGCAGACTGCTGTGTTAGCAGTGAGGGAGGCTTCGTGGGCGTGGGACCCTCCCGGCCAGGATTGGGATATATTCTGGTGTGCCTGTATGCTTACAGCGCAGTATTGGGGTGGGAGTTACCCGATTTTCCAGGTGTTGTGTGTCTCAGTTCCCCTGGCTAGGAAAACGGATCCCCTTCCCCCTTGCGCTTCCAGGTGAGGCGATGCCTCGCCCTGCTTCAGCTCTCGCTGGTCAGGCTGCAGCAGCTGACCAGCACCGATTGTCCGGCACTCCCTAGTGAGATGACCCCAGTACCTCAGTTGAAAATGCAGAAATCACCGGTCTTCTGTGTCGCTTGCGCTGGGAGTTGGAGACTGGAGCTGTTCCTATTCGGCCATCTTGCTCCGCCCTCCAAGACTAGGGTTTTAAAGGCTATTTATGAGATGGATTAAGTAGTTTTCTCAATTTCCAGCAGATGTCAGTGTTTGACAAATTTATTGTTAGTCCAAGGCGATGGATTTGTCTGCAGTCTCCCAATTTGTATATCCTTTAGTTATTTAATTGGCACAGGGGATTATCTGAATTGGAAGGGATTTGAAGATCATCTAAGTCAATTTTTCATTTTGTAGATAAGAGAATGGGTCTAGGTGAGAAATGACTTGTTTGCAGTCACACAGTCAAACAGAGAAGGGATAAAACCCAGATGTTCTTGTTTCCAAAAGACTTTTCCTCTCTAAAAGACTCATCCTTTCATGGTTGATATAACAGGCCACCTTCCTAGAGAGGTTTTCCTGTGTTTCTCCCTTCTCAAAGGAATACAGCTTTCTTCCTTTGTACCTATTACCTTGGAACTTGTACTACTCTACCCCTTATTACAATTATTTAATTATCTCTTTACAGACAACAGATTAGATGCATTTTTAGCTGACCAGGTGTTTAGGTCCTAGAGGACATTGATAGCAACTTATCTCTGTGTTCTCTGTAGTTCCTTGGGCATGGCCTTCCATAAAGTGAGGTATTAGTAATGACTATTTATTGATTTGAATCCATTAAATTTTGATTGAGGTACCAGTCGTTAGAAACTTTTTTCTGCTTCTTTTTTCCTGTCAAGCTGTTTTAGAAGGTTTTAGGGAGGATTATGTTTTTGGTTTTTTTTAGATGGAGTCTCGCTGTGTCACGCAGACTGGAGTGCAGTGGCACGATCTCGGCTCACTTCAACCTCTGCCTCCTGAGTTAAAGCGATTCTCCTGTGTCAGCCTCCTGAGTAGCTGGGATTACAGGCACACGCCACCACACCCAGCTAATTTTTGTATTTTTAGTAGAGACGGGGGTTTCACCATGTTGGTCTGGCTGATCTCGAACTCCTGACCTCATGATCTGCCTGCCTTGGCCTCCCAAGTGCTGGGATTACAGGCGTGAGCCACTGTGCCCTACCAGATTCTGGGTTTTTTTTTTTTTTTTTTTTTTTTTTTTTTTTTTTTTTTTTTTTTTTTGAGACAGAGTCTCGCTCTGTCGCCCAGGCTGGAGTGCAGTGGCCAGATCTCAGCTCACTGCAAGCTCCGCCTCCTGGGTTCATGCCATTCTCCTGCCTCAGCCTCCCAAGTAGCTGGGACTACAGGCGCCCGCCACCTCGCCCGGCTAGTTTTTTGTATTTTTTAGTAGAGACGGGGTTTCACCGTATTGGCCAGGATGGTCTCGATCTCCTGACCTCGTGATCCACCCGTCTCGGCCTCCCAAAGTGCTGGGATTACAGGCTTGAGCCACCGCGCCCGGCCCAGATTCTGGGTTTTAAGAGCAAGTTTCTCCGCCACCAGAAGAAGACTTACTGAAGCAGATAACAAGCCTAGTTGCAGTGAAAAAGACACTTGGAACTCACTGGAAAAGGACATTGTATAAAATCCAGGTACTATTATTTCAAAGTAATAGGTTACTTTATCATAGACTTGCTGTAATAGAATTTGTTCTAGATGGCACAAGACTCATGTTAGCTGAACTATGAGTCCTCTTAGGTGTGCAGGAAGAGAGCAAGCTGAAGAAATATAATGTACTGTGTAATTTTATTTTAGTTAAATGTACTGAACCAGAGAGGTTGCAGGACTTTCAAGTGTTCATTTAACAGTTCAGTAAAAAACAAAATGGTGAAAGGCAGACAGAAGTTTCCATTTTACTAAACTCTTAAGGCTTGGAAATCATATGATACAATAACTAATTAAGAATAGTGGGCCAGGCACGGTGGCTCACACCTGTAATCGCAGCACTTTGGGAAGCCGAGGTGAGTGGATCACCTGAGGATCAGGAGTTCGAGACCAGCCTGGCCAACATGATGAAACCCTGTCTCTACTAAAAAAATACAAAAATTAGCTGGGTGTGGTGGTGCATGCCCGTAATCCCAGCTACTTGGGAGGCTGAGGCAGGAGAATGGCTTGAACCTGGGAGGTGGAGGTTGCAGTGAGCCGAGATTGCGCTACTGCACTCTAGCCTGGGCAACAAGAGTGAAACTCTCTCAAAAAAAAAAAAAAAAAAAAAAAGTGACTTTGAGAGCTCATCTTCTAAAAACTGAGAAAAACAGAAATAGCTCCCAAAATACCCTTGTATTTCTGTATCTGAAGAAATTGTTCTTCACTGCTTTCAAGAGACTTTTCTTTCTTGAGTACACCCTCACATGAACATGAGCATAGGATGGACTGCCCTTTAGACTCTTCCCTCAATGCCTAATTTCTCTTTCTTTCCTTCTTTCTTTCTTTCTTTCTTTCTTTCTTTCTTTCTTTCTTTCTTTCTTTCTTTCTTTCTTTCTTTCTTTCTTTCTTTCTTTCTTTCTTTCTTTCGTAAGGAAACACATAACAAAATTTACCATCTTAACCATTTTAAAGGTACAGTTCAGGAGTGTTAAGTATATTGACATTGCTGTGCAACAGATCTCCAGAATTTGTCATATTGCATATCTGAAACTCTATACCCATTAAACAGTTCTTCTTTCCCCCCTTTCTTCAGCCTCTGGTCCATTCTACTTTCTGAATCTGTGAGTTTGACTACTTTCAAGACTTCATTTAATTAGGATCATATAATTTTTTTGTGTGTGTGACTGGCTTAATTTATTTCTTGATTGAGTCACACAGATAAACAAGGAATTTTCCTTAAATTCTCAGAGTCACTAAGCTTTGATTCTAAAGAGATCTGAGATATTGAATCTATAAATAAACAAATTTACAAGAAGAAAACAAACAAACACATTAAAAAAGTAGGCAAAGACACGTACAGATACTTTTTGAAAGAGGACATATACATAGCTAACAAGCATATGAAAAAATGCTCAAATTTTTTCACCATTAGAGAAATACAAATCGAAACCACAGTGAGTTACCATCTCATACCAGTCAGAATGGCTATTGTTAAAGAGTCAAAAAATAACAGATGCTGGTGAGGTTGCAGAGAAAAGGGAATGCTTATGCATTGCTGGTAGGAGTGTGAATTGGTTCAGCCACTGTGGGAAGCAGTGTGGCGATTCCACAGAGAACTAAAGACAGAATTACCATTCGACCCAGCAATCCCAGTATTGAGTCTATACCCAAAGGAATATAAATCATTCAATCATAAAGACACATACACACATATGTTCATTGCAGTACTATTCATAATAGCAAAGATATGGAATCAGCCTAAATGCTCATCAATAGTGGACTGAATAAAGAAAATGTGGTGCATATATATCATGGAATATCATGCAACCATAGAAAAGAATGAGATCATGTCCTTTGTGGCAACATGAATGGAGCTGGAGGCTATTATCCTAAGCAAACCAACACAAGAACAGAAAACCAAATACCGCATGTTCTCACTTATATGTGGGAGCTAAATGATGAGAACGCATGGAACAAAGAGGGGAACAACAGACACTGAGGCCTCCTTGAGGGTGGGGAGTGGGAGAAGGGAAAGGATCAGGAAAAGTACCTAATGGGTACTATACTTAGTACTTGGGTGATGAAATAGTCTGTACACCAAACCCCCATGACATGAGTTTACTTGTATAACAAACCTGCACATGTACCCCTGAACCTAATATGAAAGTTAATAAAAAAGATATTGAAAAGTTCCATCCACCCATTTTACAGATGAGTAAAATCAGACGAGCAGGGGTTGCCTACAGTTAGTGAAAAATTATAGGAAGTTTTGTAATGTCTTCTCCGTTTCATTTTTAGGTCCATCTGATTATCAACAACTCAGATGCCAAATAAATATAACATTTAGAAATGCCATTTAGATTAAACTAGTGCTGATGTGGATCCTATTTTCTGCAGAGCATTTTTACATATCTGCAGTAAAGAGAGTTTAAATTATATTTTTTTAGTAAGATTTATTTTTGTCAATATCTGCTAAGATAGGATAAGCTGATACATAGATTTTTTTTGTTGTTGTTAAAAACCTTATGGCAGAAACTGTAAAGTAGGGATTGGCAGGGTGCTTTTTCTGTAGAGGGCCAGATAGTAAATATTTGGGGCTTCATGGTCCATACAGTGTCTGTTGCAGTGATTCAGTTCTGCTGTTTTAGTGTGAAGACAGAGCATGTCTGTGTCCCATTGAAACTTTATTTATAAAATCATACAGTGGACCAGGTTTGACTTGCAGGCTATAGTTTGCAAACCCCAGTGGTAAAGTATTGGGACACCATTCCCACTTTTCAGTCTGCAGTAACCTAGCTTGCTTCTTTCATATACAATTGTAGTTGTTTATGGTGATGGTGATGATGATGTTGACTAAGAAAATAATATAAATCAAATTATTATTATCTGTTGATATAATTTTAGAGTTATTTTCTAGACAATGTAGTAGGCTTAAGATATAAAAAACATAAGAAAATAGCTAGCATGTTTGAAGTACATCTTCAAAAAGAAGACTGGAAATTTTTCTGAGTATTGATAAAAAATTTTTTTTCTAAAGGAAATAACTTTGTTCTTATTATAAAGATAAGACATAAAGAATAAATTAAAAATAAACCCAAATATCCAAGCCAAGAGTAACCACTGATAATAACCACATTTCGGGCTTTTGCTAGGTGATTTTGCTTGGCCTCCTCTAGATCCATTGTCTATCTTTTCTACTTGCTCAGTGGTGGGGAAGACCAGCCTCTGTGGACTACATCAGCAGGCAGCAATGAAGACCAGAGGCTGCAGGGTGTTACCCCTCACCCCCAGTGTACATCCACACTCCAGTCAGGCAGCCTTCTCATCGCAGTTCTGCGGGTTCTTATAACCATGCCCTCCGCATTCCTGCCCCTTGCACCTTCAGGCCAAGCTGATGGTACGGTCAGCTACCCCAGGGACTGTACCATCTCTCTTGCTTTCTCTAAGCATCTCCATCTCTTTATTAATCTTTTCTCGTTTTCTTGGTTTGAGTGTGCCATCTGTCCCTCACCATGGTCCTGACCTGACTGGTACAGCTGCTGCATCCAGTTTGACTGATTCCGCCAGCAAGGCAAATAAGCAGAGCTTTCCCTGTCTGCTTTAATTTCATAGGCAAAGAACAAAGTTTCCACACTTCACTAGAGCTACACCACCATTCACATTCCCATGCCTGCACATCCTAGCTGTATGACTTTGGGCAAATTACATCATCTTGATTTTCTCATTTGAAAAAAGGGGATAACAATATATACCTCACAGAACTGTTGGTAAGATTAAATTAAGTCATGTTTGCAAAGAGCTTAGCACAGTGTCTAGCACACAGCTGAATGTGCTGAAAGGGATTGTAAAAGAGCAACTTCATTTTTCTTGGTTTGTAAACAGATACACCTCAAAGGATCCTTTAAAAGAGAAAGGCTATTTCTAACAGAGGAATGCTTTCCTATCACACCTGTTTCGGAGACTGTATTTCAGTGAGCCATTACGGCTCCTGCTCTGCCTAAGGCTTGAGCAGTTTCTTACGGACTGCTCTCACCTGCATGTTTCTAGCTGACAGGAGGTGGCAGTAGAGAGCTAGGCCAACCCTTGCCCATGGTTTGGGCTGATAGGAAATCTGCAAGATAGCTCTTGGAGTGTTAGTATTATGACTCAAGAAATAACTTTCAGAGTCAACAGGAAGAGGATAGGCATTATTCATATCCCCAAGTATAATACAGCTATAATTTATTGAACACTTACTAGAGTTTTACCTCCTTTATTTAGTCCCTATAAAATAGATAGCATTATTTTTGTCTGAAGGAGAAGAAATTGGGTTTCAAAGAGAGTAACTTTACTAATTCAGTAACTTTACTAATGTTTCTTACCTAGTAATGGTAGTTATGGGATTCAAACCCAGGCAGTCTCTGTAGAAGCCTGCACAGATAAACTGCTGTGCAGGACTGCCTCCAAGGCTCTTGTCCTTGATGTGCTATAAGGATGATATTTTTTAAAATTTGATTCCATATGCACATGATAAAAATTTAAACCATACAGAAGAGTACTGTGAAAGTGTAAAATATTCTTCCCATCCAAGTCTCCTGTTACTTAATACCTTGTTTCAGAGGTAGCCACTCTTCTTTCATATCCTTCCTGTGGTATCCTTAAAGGGGTGAACGTGTATTATGGATAGAAGGATTGGTTTCTGTAACCCGTTTTATCTTGACTTCTGGCTGTTGTCCTTGATATTTTTCTAGGCTCTTTGGACTAGGTAGGAGGAGAGTGCTGCTGTGAGATCTTCAGCAGCCAAGTCGCTAAATATTATTCACATTTCTTATTTGCTTTTTCAGCTTTACTTAGAAGAGTCTAAATTCCTGTCACCTCCTATTTCCTTCATTTAAACACGTAGTGTTCATAAGGTTGAGTGAAAGCCTTGAACCCATAATACACTTAGGTTTTAAATATAAGACACACACAGATTGTCTTATATTCTGAATACCTCATTAACTGATTAGCAGAATGACCTGTGTCACCCAGGGATACTAGGAGAAGGGCTATCTTACATGGGGTTGGTACTTATTTCTAATGCTTTTGTGACAGATGTCCCTATATTCTGGTGCAAATGTTAGTATCCGAGTTAAAAGAAAGAATTTTATAGTAACAATGCAGAAGTGATCAATTATGATGATCATGTCTTTAATAGATGATTCTTACTACAATGTGTTTCATTCGGTGTGAATATTCCCAGATGACCAAAATAGGTTGTGACCATTCATAGCAGAAAGAGTGAAAGTGTGTTTACAATGTAATTTTAAAAAATTAGCGGTCTATAATAGGTGGCTGAGTTAACTCCTCCTTAAGTATGTTATAGATTTGCAGGGAACCATATATTTTTAAAACTCAATTTTTATATATAATCAGAAGTTGAATATATTTTATTGCTGCCGTAATGTAAAAGGTTTTATTACCTTCTATGTGCTGTACTGTTTTATATGAAGAGTGTTTCAAGGAGGTTGTGCTTCAGTCTGTTCTTTCTAAGGCAATCATAATGAGTTCAAAACATAAGGTATTGATTTTTGACAGTTCTGCCTTAAGAGCTATCATGAATTATTGGTTCTGTATTTTATTTTAGGATTTCAGCTTCTTCATGTTTTAGAAGCATGTCTGATGGAAGTGCCTGTGTCTCTCTGTAATCAGCCATGTGGCCTGAGGAGTAGGCATGCAGCAGTTGATTAAGTTGACATTTGGTATTAATAGCTTAGAGACTCTTTACATCTTAATATGCTTATCCATTCTAGATTTTGGGTGAAGGTAATTTTGACTGATGTTTCATAGCTATTAAGTGGTAGTGCTGGATTCAGACCCAGGCAGCTGTCTAGAATCCTACACACTTAAACCCCTCTCCTCTACTGCCTCCAAGATGCTTGGCCTTGTGTGTTTCCTCCATATCTTTACTTAATCTCATTTGTATCTTTTGGCAATAGAAGCCATGTATATTGTTGAATCATTATCCATTTGGAACAGCAAGCCCTCAGCTTCATCTCTTATAAGCTGAGTCTCTTATGAGTTGAATGACTTTAGGGAGTAATTTGACCTCTCTGAGCATCAGTTTATTCTTTTGTGAAATGGGGATAATAGTTCCCACCCTCCTGCCTCCCTAGGTAGATGTACTGACCAGCTGGTTTTATTTATCCTTCTCTTTCCAGGGTATGGCATCTTGCCCGACACATTGTAGGCACTGTACAAATGTTAGTTTCTGTGCTGTCCTTCTCTTTTAGAAGCAGGACTTTGGTTAAGAGTTAGGTGTCTCATGGGGTAATCTGAACAAGTCACTCCTTGGATATAGTCAGGAAGCTAAAATAAATATAACAAGGGGACTACTCATTATAGCCCTTACATCCTTCACTGTCATTCTTTTTTTCACAGTAAATAGAATTGAGCTCAAATTCTCTGGGGAAAGACAAAAGCTCTGCTCCCAGAAGGAAGGGAGAAGGATTCCTGCTGTTTAAAACAGGCATTCTTACAGTATAGGATAAGAGCTGGTCACACCAAACTGCATGGACTGGGCAGACTCAATGGAAGTTTAAGATTTGTGATATTATAATTGTTATGATAAATAAGTTAACAAAAAGAGTAGAAGGCCCTTACAGGAATGAAGAACAGCATCACAGGAGCAAAGGTTTGCAGGTAGGAAGGTGCCCACATACCTCATGGGCTCTAACACTTATTTTCAGCCTTCTCTTCAGTATTACAGTAAAGACAGTCCACTGGCTGAACTGATTATATTCTGCAAAGCTCAGGACAGGGAGTCTGAGTTCAGGACATCTTAGGAGGTGTCAGGGGCCCAGGCTGCCTTGCTGCCAGAATTAATAAGAATGTTTTGTGAAGGTGAACTGAATCCTCAGAACCTAATACTTCTGTCTCAGGAAGTAGAGGCATTTATAGAATCTTACTTCTTCATTTTTTTTCAAGGCCTACTACCTAGGCTTTTTTCCTGGTCAACGAAGATTCTGCAGCTCAGCATCTGTCCCCCTCTCTCCACTTATATTATCCTTGCCCCGTTGATTCCCTAGTTGCCAAATCTATTAGATATTTTTGTGTCCTTACCTTACTTGTCCATTCTGCCACATTTGACACTGTGTCTACTTCTCTGTCCCTGAAACTCTCTTTCCTTATGTTCTATGATGGGGGTTATCACACTGCAGCCCCACGGGCCAAATCTGGCCCACTATCTGTTTTTGTAAATAAAATTTTATCAGAACACAGCCAAGCTCATTCATTTACATTTGTCTTTGGCTGCTTTCATACTACACAGCAGAGTTATGTTGTTCCAACAGAGACCCTAAAGCCTGCAAAGCCTAAATTATTGATTCTCTGGTCCTTTGTAGGAAAAATTTGCTCATCTGCATCCTATACCTTCATTCTCCCCTGGTTTTCTTCCTCCTTTTTTTTGCTCTGCTGAACCCCTTTGCTGAGGGAACATGTAAGAGCCAGTTCTAAGGTAAGATTATAAAAGCTCTGGTCAAAAAATACTTGAAGTATTGGAGAAACTATACCCGTTTCCCTGCTACCTGGTTCAAGAAATAGTGCCTAAGATGTCTTTAAAAAAAAATAGAAAGTTATCCTAATAAATACAATTGTTGTGAACAGATAACGCTGCATTATCTAATACAGTTTTCATGACCACCTCCGTTTTACAGATAAGAAAACAAATGGAAGCACAGAGATTGCAGTAGCTTGCTTGTGATCACACAGCTAAGAAATAGCCTGAGGGCCCATGCCCCTAATCACCACATCAGACTGACTCCAGAGGGCACTGCTGTTTCAGAGCCAGCACCAAATGAAAAGACAGAAGACATTTTTGAGCAAATAAATGCAGTGTGTGTGGGGTTGGGTGAGTTTTCCAAAGGTTACCTTTGCAGTTTTGGAATGCAAGATCACATTAGAAAGCTAGTGAAACCTGGAGAAAAACACTCAACAAACCATGACTCTGCAGAACAATCTTGTGACATCTAGAGAGCTCTGTGCCCACTAGCACAGAGTGTGAAGTAAGTGCACACAGAATTAAAATTAGAGCAGGTTGGCTCTTGCACATTGCGCTGTCAGTGGACACTATTAATGAGCCCTTGGTGATTTGAAAATAGAGCCATACCAGAGGCATATGAACTGTGCATGGACTAAGTTTTTTCTTCTGTCTCCCCTATTGAATTCTAACCTGGTGGTGTGTGAAGGTGTCTCTGGTGTCTACCTCTATTAGTGGGACCAGTGTGTGTGAGGGAAGCTTGTTGAGCCTCTGCATGATTTTTAAGCCCCACTGAGCCGTCACCTTTGAGGAGGAAAAACATCCAGCATAGTGTTCCCAAAGTGTGAGGACCCGCAGGGGTGTGTGTGGTGGGTAGGTGATGCATGTGGGGATGGTGGTAAGGCACAGGAAGAGCTTCAAGGGTGACAACAAATAAAGTCAAACAAAGAATACACAGTGTGTTTCAGGGAGAACACTTGGATTTACCAAGTAGCAGAAGTGGGAGCAGACTAGGAAGTATATCTTAAGGACCTGAGGCCAGGAGCAACCTGTGATCCCTGTGGTTGAAAGGAGCAGCAGGAACAGTTCTGTGGGCAGGGCTACAACAACAACACCCCATGTATGATGCAAGGACCTCCACGTAGGAAGGGCCTTTTCTGAGCTTTGGTTACCTGGGAATCCAAAAACCATTCTTCTCTTGCTTCTCAAGTGTAAAACTCATTTTGAAAAAGCAACCATACAAAGTTGTATTTTTATTATTTTATTTTATTTTTTTGCCTCTTTGAGCTAAATTTATGTACTTTGGAATTACTAAAATAGGGGATGTCATGCTGGGATTGATCCATTCTGCAAGCCAAATACTCATTTTTCAGGGTTTCTTTGGCCTAAAATTCTATTAAAATCCAAGGATGAAAGAGGACTTGGAAAAATTATGGCACTCAAAGAAATTTTCTGTCTGGTGAGGGAGACAGAGATGTGTACCATCAACTGTGGTACAAGGTAGACTTCAGTGAGAGCTGTGATCAAAGTACAGGGAGTAACAAGAAAAGAGGCAGTAAGATTAACTCTTGCTCAAGGGATTTGAGAACGTTGTTTTCTTATCTCTGTTTCATTTCTTCATTCTTTTCCTCCAACTGCCTAAATGTGGATGTTCCAAAATTCTGCCTTTTCTTTCTTGTGTATTGACTCTGGTGGGAATCCTGACTATTCTCCTGGCTTCTCTTTTGGTCTCTTTGCTTTTTAAAATTTTTTATTGTGGTAAATAACATATAATGTGAGATCTACCCTCCTGAAAGTTGTAAGTGTCTGGGAAAGTATTGTTAACTGTAAGCACAGTTGTACAGCAGATCTCTAGAACTTTTTCATCTTGCATGAATGAAACTCTGTACCCGTTGAATGGCAACTGTCTGTCTCCCGCTTTCTCCTGTGCCTGGTAACCATCGTTCTGCTTTCTAAGATTTTGACTACTCTAGATAGCACATGTAAGTGGCATCATAAAGTATTTGTCTTTTTGTGACCGACTGATTTCACTTGGCATAATATCCTCCAGGCTCATCCATGGGTTACATATTGCAGAATTTCCTTCTTTAATATGGCTGAATAATATTGATTGAATATATGTACCACATTTTGTTTGTTCGTTCATCCATCGATGCATACTTAGGTTGTTTCCATATGTTGACTCTGGGGAATAATGGTGCAGTGAACGTGGGAGTGCAAATATCTCTTCAAGACCCTGACTTGCAATCCTTTTGGATAGATACCCAGAAGTGGGATTGCGGAGCCATATGGTAGTTCTGCTTTTAATTTGTTGAGGAACCCGTATACTCTTTTCTTTAATGGGTGCATTATTTTACATCCCCACCAGCAGTGTACAAGGGTTCTAATTTCTCCACATCCTTGCCAACATTTGTGGTTTTCTATTTTTTGGATATTGGACATCCTCGTGAGTGTGGGGTGATGTTTCATTGAAGTTTTGATTTGTATTTCCCTGATGATCAGTGATGTTGAGTATATTTTCATATGCCTGTTGGCCATTTGTATGTCTTCTTTGGACAAATGTATGTTTAAGTCTTTTTTGTTTTTGAGACAGAGTCTCACTCTGTCACCCAGGCTGGAGTTCTGTGGTGCGATAGCTCCACCTCCCGGGTTCACGCCATTCTCCTGCCTCAGTCTCCTGAGTAGCTGGGACTATAGGCACCCATCACCACGCCTGGCTAATATTTTGTATTTTTAGTAGAGATGGGATTTCACTGTGTTAGCCAGGATGATCTCTATCTCCTGACCTCATGATCCACCCGCCTCGGCCTTTCAAAGTGCTGGGATTACAAGCATGAGCCACTGTGCCCAGCCTGTTTAAGTCTTTTGCCCAGTTTTTATTGGGTTATTTGGTTTTTTGCTATTGTGTTCTAGGGGGTCTCTGTGCCTTTGACCCCAAATCTCCATGCCTGTACCTGGTGAACTCTACACTTACATCTTCTGCTACTCCTCAGCTTGATCCTTCTGTCCCAGCAAGTAAACTGCTCCCCACTTCCTATTCCCTCACTCGGCTCTTGCCACCCTTCTTTTGGTTTCTGAAAGATATTTAGACCCAACTCTGACACATCTTAAAAATCCAGGTCAAGTTGAGTTTTTCATGAATTCTTCCCTGACCACCCAGTATTTGCTCTCCCGCTGCTGAGGTCTCTAGTATTTGTCTCTGTTGCTTTTGAGGCATTTGGCAGAGACTGCTGCTGTGCATTGGAATGGATATTACATGTGAGTATATTTTGTACTAACTGAACTGCCACCTCATGAAGGGAAGAGACTGTGTGTCCTCCAGAGGACCTTACAGAGCACCTTGTCATACTGTAAAGAGGCAGGAATCCTTAGAAAGGTGTGCGCATTGGCCCTGGCGCGGTGGCTCAAGCCTGTAATCCCAGCACTTTGGGAGGCCGAGACAGGTCGATCACGAGGTCAGGAGATCGAGACCATCTGGCTAACACGGTGAAACCCCGTCTCTACTAAAAAATACAAAAAACTAGCCGGGCGAGGTGGCGGGCGCCTGTAGTCCCAGCCACTCAGGAGGCTGAGGCAGGAGAATGGCGTGAACCTGGGAGGCGGAGCTTACAGTGAGCTGAGATCCGGCCACTGCACTCCAGCCTGGGCGACAGAGCGAGAGTCCGTCTCAAAAAAAAAAAAGAAAAAATAAAAAGAAAGGTGTGCGCATTGTGTGTTCTAGGTGTGGAAGACAGAACTGAACTTCAAGCCTGATAGTGCTCTGGCAACAGAAAGAGGACACGAGGGAGTAAAGTCCAAATTCACAGTCCACTATCAATGATCTGGATGGGGCAGGGAGGAAAGACAAAAGTCAGTGACTAGGATCTTTTTAGCAAGTTGGGATTGAAATGGACAAGCAGGTTTACAGGGGAAGGTCATTACTATAATCTGAGGCATGCTTTGCTGGATTTTGGCAGGCAGGGGTGACTGGTGTATGCTGGGAGCCAGAGAGAAGCTGAGTTCACCTCACAGTTCTGCAGGTAGTCAGAATATCTGCTGATAGCGGGGGCCAGCCGTGCTAGCAGTCTGATCTTCTCTACTCTGAACACCCTGCTCCAGAGAATTCATGGCTTCCAACCCTGGTATATCTTGCCAGCAATGCTCTATGAATGGTTAGTCCACAACTAAGCTATAGGTCACCCAGAAGCTCCCAGGACAGCTGTCAGGAGGCCAAGACTCAGTACAAGGAGGCCACAGGGCGGACCACTGGGTTGCACGTGTAATGTGACTCTGGTGCTAACACTGGTACCCCATGTTTCTTGCCAGAGGCTGTGGTACCATTCCCTCATGGAGGTCCTTCACCTAGTGACCTTTATTGCCATCTTCATGGGAATCCCCACACACCCTTCCTGCAGTTGGGTTTTTACAGCCTCCAGGACCCTGTCTCCCACCCTGAGCTTCAGCATTCTGTCCTGATAATGTCATAGCCAGTTCTGGTTTTTGTGTTACTTGAGAGGGTTCTAGCTAGAGGATTAGTTGTGGGTCCCCATCTTGTACCTTTGGAATGTCTCTGAGTAGGTCAAAGCCTGCTCTCACATGAATCTGGGGAAGCCCGGCAGCCTGACCTTGCCTCTCCAATGGGAGGGGAAATGAGGAGGGAGTAGGCTGTCTGAACTGCTTGGTATGCCTGACAGTGGACTTTTTCTGCTCACTGACCCTGAGAACAGCTCTGTCCTTTATGGCTCCTCCTCGACCCTCTCCCGCCCTCTAACTGTCATTATCCTGGGGCATTGATTTCCAAACCTGACAGGTATGGAGAATCACCAGGATGCTAGAAAAAGAGGACCCTATCTATCTCTGGAGATTCTCTTTATTTAACTAGTTATGAATGAGGCCTGGGAATCTGGCACTTTTGTACAGATATATGTAAAATATCTATTGGAAGGATGAATAAGAGACTTAACTGAGTTGCTGAGTAAGTTTTATTTCCTTTTTTGTCCAACTCTGTGCTTTTTGGCTATTAATGGTCACAAATTGTTTTTAGAAATCAGAGAAAGAATAGATGTCATTACAAAACAAAAAACACATCCTGAAATGATCTTTCAGAAACAGTTAATCCTCTTAAATTTGTTCCTTTTTTCTGCAGGGGGACTCGATCTCATCTTCATGCCAGGCCTTGGGTTTGACAAACATGGCAACCGACTGGGGAGGGGCAAGGGCTACTATGATACCTACTTGAAGCGCTGTTTGCAGCATCAGGAAGTGAAACCCTACACCCTAGCATTGGCTTTCAAAGAACAGATTTGCCTGCAGGTCCCAGTGAATGAAAATGACATGAAAGTAGATGAAGTCCTTTACGAAGACTCATCAGCATCTTAAATCTGGATTACTACAGCCAAATAATCAGTGTTTTATATGAGAGTAAAGCAAAGTATGTGTATTTTTCCTGTGTCAAAAATTAGTTGAAATTGTACATTAATGTGAATACAGACTGCATTTTAAAATTGTAATTATAAAATACCTTATATAAAACTATGTTTAAAAACCAATAGAAGTGTGAATAATAGAATATTAATTAAAATGGAGGCTATCAGCCTAGTGATTTTCAGCTTAACCTCCTGGTGTTAATGTGACAAGTTGATCTGTCTACTTGGCAATTTAAGTTAAATATTTATGAGGAACTGTGCTCCGACTGAGTGCGAGAGGAAGGTAAGCTCACTGGGAGTGGACACTGTATTTCATTATGTCCTGTCGTGACCTGATCACGCATGGAGACTTGGGGACTATTAATTGATTTGTTGGTATTTGCTTTGGATACAGAATTCCCTAAGAATATTATCTCACTTCATCATGACTTCCTTTACTCACTCTAGAATTTTATGTTGGACACTTTTTAGCTTTTGGTGGTTAGTAGAGGGAAACCTTTTATGATTTAAATACTTTCACTCCACTTATTGGTTACCATTACGGCATGTATCAGCCCCTGATGAGTTTAAGATCTGGTATCTTATAAGTTAGAAATTATTTCTGTTTACTCATGGTTTCTGCTTTGGAAATGAAATTTGCTGTGAGTTGAAAGTTGGCAGATGGCACCACAGCTAGGGAGCAATAATTTTGTTGTGGGGATGATTTGGTCATCTCCAGAAACCCAGGAATCTTAATAGACACGGCTCTTTTACTCACACCCCACGTCCATCCTGTCACCAGGTCTTGTTGATTTTGCCTCTGAAATGCCTCTTAAATCTATTCTCTCCTTTTGATTGTCCTGTCACTCTTTTTGTCCAGCCTTTTAGCATTTCTAAGCTGGACTAGGCAAGAGTGTCACACCTGCTTCCCTTGCCTTCCATCTTGCCTCTTCCAGTTTATTTCTCAAGCTGTGGTCAAACTGATCTTAGAAAACACGAATCTAATCGTGCAGCACCCCTGACTAAGGTCTTTCAGTGGCTGTTCAGAGCCTCCTGGGTAGCAAACAGATGGCTTCTGTTGTATACAAAGCCCCTTAAGAGAGGTCTCCTCATCTACTTTTTCTAGCCTCTTGTCTCCCCACTCTCATCTTCTCCTTCTGTAACACTGAGCACTGCAGGCTTCTTCTGCCCTTTGCACATTGTAAGCATGCATTTCTCTCTGTCTGAAATGCTCTTTCTTTTGTTCATCTAGAAGGCTGTTTACCCTTAAAAACTCAGCCATAACATCATCTCTTCTGTGAAGTCCTCTGCTACTTTCCCAAGCAGAGTGAGTGTTCTTTCCCTTGTCTGAATGGCCCTGGCCATTGATCTGCTTATCATGTTGTCTTAGGTATCAAATTATTTGTTGTCATATCTGTCCCCTTTACCATACTGTGAGCTCCAAAGAAGAGAAGTGATCTTTATACTTCTTATGCTTAGTAGACAACTAGACATATAGTGTGTGTGTGTGATAATTTTTTAATGAAATAATTGAATACATTGGAAGTGTTTCATTCAAAACACTCATTCATTATTCTTTGGATAATAGCATAGATTTGATGTTTTATGCGCAAAAGTAAAAACATTTGAAAAATACATTTGAAAAACCCATATTAGGCTAAATATGGATTTGTACAATATAATATTTACGATGAGAAATGGGAAGGAAACTGAATTCGTACAAGCTATGAAGTCACATTGTTGTACTGGTTAAAAATATTGGTAAGTATTATTTTGACTATAAGGTTAAAATGAATGTTAATGTAGCTGACATGACTGTTGGTCTGAAATGGTTGAGCAGTAAAATTCCTGACCTACTGCAGGTCTAGAAAGTTTCGTATTGTTGAACTCAGTCTATGTTATTCTTCTATTAAATGAGAGCATTTAAAAACCACTCTACCAGCTCCTCAAGTGCAGACAGAATGCCGAGTTAACTGGCCAGAAAATGCAGGGTGCTGAGATTCAAGAAAGTCAGAGGGCCATGGGGTCTCTGGCCTGGAAAGAAAAGCACTCCCTCGTGATCAGTAATGCACAGTATTTGTGCAGAGGGTATTGGAAGGGAGAAAATGCCCCTATGATGCAGGTGATGACAACACTGTAACTCTGATTAGGGCATACACAGAGGCTGAAGACAAGGCCTTAGACTCAGGAGGCAAGCACTTCAGTACAGGCTAACATGAAGCAAGAATGGTGAGCGTCTCAGATGAGGGGACAATCTGAGTAGAAGAGAAATAGCAACTAGATCTGAACAAAAACAATTTCAAGTATTGGGAAATTGGAAATATATCAGGGCCCCAACATAGGTCTGTGCTTGCTGTATATACTACAGAACTGTGCTTAATTTAATTAGAAAGTAAACTATATAAAGTTCTAGTCAAGAGCATTACACATTTAATCACAAAGTCTTACTAACTAGGAGATTGATAAATGTGTCTAGGCATGAGTGTCTTGCTACAGAAGCTCAGTTCTTGGTCGCAGTTTTTTTTTTTTCCCTACAGAGATCATTGAAATTCAGTTGATCACACTGCTGTTTAGTCGTATATTTACATGCTTAATTTCTCCACTACCCTACGATCTCCTCAAAGGCAAATTCTCTGCCAAGTTCATGGTTTATTCCAGTATCTACCACAGACACGCAAAATAAAGAGCCAACAAATTCTTTTTTTAATTGTTCCAGCAACATTTATTGAATATGTAACTTTATCAGTTATAGATTAAGTTCTCCAATATATGTGAATCTGTTTGCTGGCTTATTCATTGTCCCTTTGCTATGTTTTTCTGTCTCAGCACCAGTCCCAGATTGCTTTAGTTCTCACAGTTTTAAGTCTTGATGGCTACGAGGGTAAGCCTCCTTCCTAATTCTTCTTCAGGAATGTCGAAGAGCCAATAAATTCCTGATGAAGGAATGAACCAGTTTGAATATTGCCCTGTCTGTGCTGTGCGCTTGCTCGTTTTTATGTTGGTTGCTGTTTGCTGCTGAGATTCTGTCCCCTTGGCATTGTCTCAGGCTTGGATTATTCCAGAACAAGTTTTCTATTACTGCGTTGCATTGTGTTGGGCAGTCCATGTATGTGTGTCGCATTGTCTGTGCTACTTTTCCTTCTTAGTGCTCTCTCGTTTGCTTTTTATGGTTGTCGTCTTCCCTATTCCTGGATGGTCATAGACCTCCTGCCCTTTAATGGTAGTTTCCAATCCCTATAAGCACCCACCCAAATATGTTTATTTATATGCTTAAAGTAATAATAATTTTTTCTGAGTAATAACATACACATAAAATATACACACAAGAAGTATGAGATAATGTTGACATAGGATATATGATATATAATATACTTGTGTATATTTTATACATACAAATAAGTATAATATACTCATTTTTAAAAACAGCGATATGATCAAGAGCAGCATGAGATGATGTTGAAGTAGAATATATTATATATAATTTATAATGAACTTTTTAAAAAAGCAATATTTTTTAAATAAAATTTTTTGGACATTTACTATTTTTGAAAACTTATTTTAACACCTTTTGAATGATTCAAAATTCTGGTTCTGACTTCAGTTTATTTCAATATTTGGTCTTAAGGGCTGTTAGAGCTGAAAAAGATACCTTCTAGAGAAGCAGGTTCAGATGGAAGGGAAACTATACCTACTAAAATTTTCAATCCTATTTACCAATTTTCCAAAGATAAATTTTTTTAATTTAAATCTGGCTGGTAAATATCCAATTTCTTGATGTGAATATGTAATTTTTGCATGTTAATCAGAAGGTGCTGTACATTTACTTTGTTAATAAGTGAGGGCTGGAGTTCGAGGTTACAATGAGCTGTGATTGCGGCACTGAACTCCAGCCTGGTGACAGAGCAAGACCCCAAACAACAACAAAAACACATAAAAAAACAAATAGGTTTGAAGCTTATTGAAATTCTTTCAAAGATTTTAAATCAAGTTAGAAAAGTTCTGCTTACAAGTTTTTTAGTTGTGTAGATGTGAAAATGTTTGTAGGTGTCACACTATTAATAGGTTTTGACAACACAGTCATATAATGATGAAAATATTTCCAAATAGCCATTTTTATATGCACTCTCCATACTATGAGTCTCTGAAAGTAGTTCCTTTCTGTCTCAGTGATGAAATACAACTTTCACTCTGAAAATTCAAATGAGATGTATTTATTTATTTATTTGAAGTTTACTAGTAGCCATTTACAATCTCAGAAAGGTCAGAAAATGTGGAATACTTGCTCTTTGTGCAAAAAATACACATAAAACTAATATTTAAGTTACAGCTTTATTTATTTATTTATTTTTTGAGACAAGAGTCTCTCTGTCCCCCCCTCCTACTGGAGTGCAGTGGTATAATCTTGGCTCACTGCAACCTTTGCCTCCCGGGTTCAAGCGATTCTCCTGCCTCAGCCTTCCAAGTAGCTGGAACTACAGGTGCCCGCCACCACGCCCAGCTAATTTTTGTACTTTTAGTAGAGACGGGATTTCACTATGTTGGCCAGGCTGGTCTTGAACTCCTGACCTCGTGATCCGCCCGCCTCGGCCTCCCAGAGTGCTGGGATTATAGGCGTGAGCTATCACGCCTGGCCAGTTTATAGCTCTTTTAAAAGTATTTTAGCTTGAGATGATCAGAGAAATTTAAGTGAATCAAAGATTGTTTGTGGGTACTTCCTATTGCATCTCAAAGAGTTGTAAATATTCTACTATATGTTAAAGGTCTTAATTTTATAAACTTCACATCAGTGATACCCTCAGCACATGGGACATCTTGCCTGTGAATTATTTAGTAATGCTATTGCTCAATTCTTAATGTGGAATCTACTATCTCACATATATATATATATATATATATTTACAGACAGAGCCTCCGTCTGTTGTCCAGGCTGGAATGCAGTTGCGTGATCTTGACTCCCTGCAACCTCCACCTCCTGGGTTCAAGCAATTCTCCTACCTCAGCCACCCGTGTAGCCGGGATTACAGGAGTGTGCCATTATACCCAGCTAATTTTTGTATTTTTAGTGGAGATGGGGTTTTGCCATGTTTCTCAGGCTGGTATTGAGCTCCTGGCCTCAAGTGATCTGCCCACCTCGGCCTTCCAGAGAGCTGGGATTACAAGTGTGAGCCACTGTGCCCAGCCCCATCTCAAATTTAAAAAAACATTTCAGTCAAAGTAGCCATTCCATCAGGGATTAGACTTAGTTTGCTCATAAAATAAACTTTTTTTTTTTTTTAAGGTAGATTAATTTTGAGAAATATATCCTCACCACTTCATCGCTACCTTAATGTCTTTCTTCCTGCAGTGGTACTGTAAGAGGAGACATGTTGGAAACATCTCTCCTACTCAACCTCACGCCCTGAAAAATTTATTCCTGTACTTATTTCTTCAGATTGTCAGCAGTGTTTTCTACTTGTCATCCAATAGTACTTCCTGACAAAAAGATGCATGAGAACTTTTTTCCCCCTAAATTGCTTCACCAGTATTTCATCCATATTTCCATGACATGAAGAACAAGTATTTTTTAAATGGTATGTTACTTTTTGTCTTTTGCTATTAAGTGAGAAAACTTTTGAAAAGTTTATAAACATTTATGGCTATATTTAGTGAGCATTGCTCAACAAGTATTGGAATTAGTATCTCGCGATGTTAAGTATTGCTGAACACATTGTGGAGGTTCGTCTCATCTTCTGGATCTGTAGCTTCTGCTAATTGTGATGGCTTCACACTTTTCATTGTGTGTATCTGAAGAGTGAGGTCCATCATTAACGATGGTTAACACAGATACCTACTTTAAAAAATCTTTGTGATAATTTCAATTTTTTTTGGCTGACTTCTTGGTAAAACTTAATGTTTTCTTTTCCTGGCTGATGAATAGCATGCACCAGGAACAGAAGTATCAGCTAGTGTTGTCATTTTTGCTTGCAGTTACAGGCTGAATATCTCCTCTCCGAAATCTTGGGACCAGAAGTGTTTTGGATTTGGGATTTTTTTTTGGATTTCGGAATATATGCATTATATACTTACTGGGTAAGCATCCCTAACTGAAAGTCTGAAATCTGAAATGCTCCCAAGGACATTTCCTTTAGGCCTTATGTTGGTACTCAAAAAGTTTTGGATTTTGGAGCATTTCAGATTTTGGCTTTTTGACTTGGGATGTTCAACCTGTATTACAATTATCCTTGGTCTGCTGTTTCTTTGCAAGAATCTTTTTAAGCTACTTGTCCAGTGGCTTTGTTTAGTGAAAACTACCTAATAGGTAAGCCCTTGTGTCTGGGCAGATACCAAGGAACTGCAGTACATCTCAATATGCTGAAATCAACTAAACACCCCTCCCACATTATCTAACTCCTGCACCCCTGCCATCTCCCACCACAGCTTGTATATTGTACCTGACATAGGACCTTCTGATTTGCAAGTGGAGGGAGGGGCTGATGTCAATCTAAATTTTAACTTTTAGCAAAATGCAATTTTTTGTCTTTTCAAGATGAAAAGTAAATATTAGTAGAGGTTCTAATGTCTTCTTCCCAAAACCCAATGGGTTAGGTTCACTGGTCACTCCACTTAGTGGCTCTGCTTGAGCTACAGAGTCATGAACTCCATCAGTCCCTCCTCTGTTGTGTGTGCTGACTGTGTGTATGTGTGTAGCCTCTTGCTGGTACTGGCCTCCCCGTGATTTCTTCATCTTTCTGGTCCACTTGTATCCCAATACAAGCCTTTTTGTCTTCTGTCTGAGTGCTCTGGTTGGGGCTGTTATTTTGCCCGCAGTATTTGAGTGGAATAACTTCTTTAAGTTATTCTTTTAAGAACAGAGTGCCTTTAAGACCCCTGTCACCTAGGAAACAACAGATCCCTTTCCTGTGGGTCTTTCCCTTTCAGACTTCCCCTGGCTGCCAGGATCTATCTCTGAGTATATCAAAGGATTTCCAAGACTAGATTAAAAACTAGAAATACTTTTTAAGCCCCCTACTCTTCGCCTTTCCATTTTCTCCCTCTTCCCATCACCAGTTGCAACCGTTTTTTTAATTTTATGTATTTATTTATTTATTTATTTTTGAGGCAGAGTTTCACTCTTGTTGCCCAGGCTGGAGTGCAATGGTGTGAGTTCAGCTCACTACAACCTCTGCCTCCTGGATTTAAGTGATTCTCCTGCCTCAACCTCCCAAGTAGCTGGGATTACAGGCATGCGCCACCATGCCAGGCTAATTTTGTGTTTTTAGTAGAGACAGGGTTTCTCCGTGTTGGTCAGGCTGGTCTCGAACTCCTGACCTCAGGTAATCTGCCCGCCTCAGCCTCCCAAAATGCTGTGATTACAGGCGTGAACCACCATGCCTGGCCACCATTTTAATATTGAGGCTTATGATGACAACAGACCACATCATTGCCAGTGAAAAAGATATCTGAAGGAAAACCTATTGTATTTTATTGCTTTATTATGTGTCCCGTGAATGTCGTATTTATCCTTTTAGTCTTAAAATAGTATGTTTAAAAAGTACACTTTCAAAGCAAATTGTTGTTTCAATGGTGAGTCAGATCCCAAAGAGTTCACTACTATAAATGGCAAATATTTGGTTTATCACTGAGGAATAATCTCTTCAGGATTGAAATGCAAAAAATGTTATTTCTTCCCAAGCTTAGAGATAAAGAATACTATATTATTCTGAAGATCTGGGTTGGGATACTGTAGATGTTGACCATGTAGAATGGATACATTGCTGTAAGTCCTAAGTACTTGCTGTTCCTCAAATCTAGCGGTAAGATAAGATAGCAAGTCCTGCTCCCTGTAGGTAATGTAAGAACCAGTGGACAGTAGAGATTAGTTATCAGTGTGGCCATCTCCTCCAGGCCCTCCTCCATACTTCCACGATTATCTTCATAAAACATAACTCTGCCCAAGCCACCTACCTGCTTAACAGCTTTTGATGGTTCTCTATTGCCCAAGGAATAAAGTCCAAACCCTTAGCTTACAGATAGGGCCCTTTCCAACCTGGCTACAACCTTGCGTTATCTCTCTCTCTCTCCCCATCCCGATTTCTCCTCACCCTCCTCCATGTGCGCGCACACGCACACACATACTTTTTATACCCTTCAGACCAATAATGCTAGGTACCAACAATGCGGAGTAAGAACTAGATTTATACAATTGAATATGATAATTAGTCTAGAATAAGAAAAGTGTGTTAACAGATAGTGGATGGTTCGGGAATGGAAGAGTCAGTGAACCACCAAAATATTCTAGAAAGTGAGTATTCACCTTTATTGGCACGTGAATCACCTGGGGATCTTGATAAAATGCAGATACTGAATCAGTAGGTCTGAGGTGTCTAGGGTGGGGCCTGAAATTCTGCATTTCTGACAAATCTTGGGTGCTGCTGCTGCTGCTTGTTGTTTGCTGCCCACTTTGAGTAACAAGATTCTAGGCTACACTGTCCGATGTGGAAGCCCTAGTCACATGCGGCAATTTGAACTTAAATTGATTAAAATTAAATAAAATTTAAAACTTACTTCCCTGGTAAGCAGTTAAGATGGTAGCCACATCTTAACTGCTACATAGGCTCATTTGGCTAGTGTCTACCATATTGAATAGTGCTCTATTTCTGTCATTGTAGAAAGTTCTGTTGGACAGCACTGTTTTCTAGAGCACTATTTTTCAAACTGTTTTCTACAGACTACCTCTTAAATCAGAATCTCTGGGAACGGGGGTTGGAAATTTGCGTTTTACATACACTCCAGGGTGCCTTCTGCATGTTAAAATTAGAGGAACACTTCTATAGGGGATCTAAAATCTGCTATCCAGAGGTCAATTTAATGTGAGAATAGGCAGATATCACAGACAGACATGGGGCAGCTCAGCTTAAATTGGAATACCCTCTTGCCAGTCATGAGAATCATATCTAGTTGTCTACAGGTGCCTCAGGTTTTGTCTGGCAGAGATGATTTCTGACACCAATGCTATATAGGCAGCCTGGGCAACATAGTGAGATCTTGTCTCTACAAAGTTAAACAATTAGTTGGGCATGGTGGCATGTGCCTATAGTCCCAGCTACTCAGGATGCTGAGGTGGGAGGATCACTTGAGCCTGGGAGGTCAAGGCTGCAGTGAACTGAGATTGTATCACTGCACTCCAGCCTGGGCATCAGAGCAAGACCCCATCTCAAAAAAAAAAAAAACCACATAGGGTGGAGGAAGCATAGCCCTCAAGCCAGTGGTATTCTGCAGGTGTGTAGCTGGTCCCCGGTATATTCTCTGGTCTCATACGCCTTCTGGTTCTCCAGGTGCTAACATCTGGTGAGGACCACAGCCTGCATCTGGTTTTAAGGATGACTCCCAATCCTGGAAGGTACAATCAAATTATCCTTTTTCAGATCGATTGGATCTGCCTTTCCTGCCCAGGAACATATTTTGGGAAAATCTTTTTATTTTTTTTTTGCCACATTTCAGATATGAAAAGAAGTTCCATTTTCAGGGATCAAAAAGTTCAGCCCAATCTTAAATCAAAATTTCATTTTCTTATCCAGCTTTATGCTTGTTTCTTTCTTCTATGTCCCCCTCCTCTCCCAGCTCCGATGTAGTCTTGGTGTAGAATTTCATTTTCCTTGCTCCACACCCTTTCTTCGGACTTTGAAGGTTCTGACAGTCAAGGAGAAAGGCAAAGCCGGCCTGAATCAATGCTAGTATAACCAGGCCATCAGTGCCTTCTACACGTCAAATGCCCAGCTGATTTTCTTCCAGTTCCTTTGTGGGTTTTGTGGAGAACCTCTGCTGGCACTGTGTGTATTGCACCATTCTCTAGCTTACTTCTGACAGTCTCTGCTCAGATCTTGCCCTGCAGAAGCACACCCCTGAAGTTCCCTAGCCCAACTGTCAGCCCTCTTGACCAAGTCCTTTCAGGATGACTTGAGTCTATTAATAGCTCCACTTAAGGTGACTACTTGGCTAAATAGGTAATTGGCTGCATACTTGCCCCATCAGACTGGAAGTGTCAGCTGCTCTCATGCTACTCTTGAGGGCTGCTCCAGACAGTCCACAACTATCAGAGTTCTGCTACTTCCCCAAGTGCTGGAAGTCACATGTCACATTCTCCCAGGAACTGTTGCTGCTCTCCTCCCAGAACTGATAGTAGCACTAGGGTGTCTGATTCTGCCAGGAGGGAGATACCTCTTTTGGCAAACACTTCCATGCTCTGAAGCAGCCTTTACTTGGCTTGGAGTCATGGCAGGGAATCGTGGGGAGGGGAAGGAAAATGTCACAGCACCCTTATAAGTCCTCTTTCTTTAAAGAGTCTGCTTAATCTCTTTTTTTCTAATACAGCCTGGAGAAGGATGGTGGCAGTGACAAAAGAGTCATTCTGGCTCTCTGTTGGTAAATCCTACATGGATGTATATGTTGGACATCCCTTATCCTGCACCTACATCCTTTCAGACCACTTTTTTCCCTCTAGCCATTGGGTACAGCAGACTGGCTGCATACAGGTGAAGCCAGACAGCACTTCTCACCTGCGTGATTTTCAACCCTGGAATGTCACATCTGAATGAGACCCTTGCAAGGACCTTCTCAGTCATTCTGGTGCATGTACAAACCTGGAAATGTGTGGTAGTTAACACCTCAAGGGGTAATGAATGCTTGGCTGGTGTGAATTAGAAGCCAGTGGATAAATTATCTTCTCTTCCAACCCTTAGGCAGACAATTCCGAGGTGTATTCTCCATCATTCCTGAGAGGATTGTCAGGCTAGTTGCAGCGAACTTCTGTGCCCATGGTGGCAACCAGGTAGATAATTCACCCTCAAATTGGCCTTCCCTCTGTTTCCCTCTTCCCAGTCCCCACTCCTGTTTTTTGGGGATCATTTCCCAAAATACTTTGTGCATGCAATTCCTTGTCCTAGGCACTGCTTTTTTGGGGACCCAGTCTAAAACAACATGTTCATTACCTCTCTTTAGAATATGGGGATGCTTGTCATTTATTGTCCTTGCTTTGTGGAAAACTCTAGACCAAAGGAGAAGTCCCACCTAACATCCATTGGAAATGGAAAGCTGACAGTCATAGACTGATTGCCAAGCAGAACCCCACGCTGCTTAACAGCTTGCACAGCGTTCCTGTTGATGTGAGTTCTTGTTCTGGTTTTTGAATGGGGGGTAATGTGAGGTGGACAGATAAACCTTGATTTAGATGTTGAAGAGGGTCTCTAAGATCAGGAGTCTATAGTCTCTAAATTGGAGTCTGTAGTCTAAGATTACTTTGTCTATATTAGTTATGGTTCTTTGCTTCAAGCAAAGACTAAGAAAAAAAGAGGGCTATTGGAAGGAGTAGTAGATGCTGTGGCATGCCTCCCGATTCCTCATTAGGACTGAGGTATGCTCTCCTCCAGCCCCCAGGATGTTTGCTGGAGGTAGCTCTGAGCTGAGGCCTCCCCTGCAATTGTCCTTGGCTAAAGAGGGCCACCTTGCCAAGGTTACAGCCCCTTCTTGGTGGCAGCCTACATCCAATACCTGGTCATTTTGGAGGTGCAAAGCCTCCATTGCTTCAAGGCAGGATACCTCTGAAGGGCCATCCTAGCTCCAGCTCCCCAGGAATTGGCTGAGGCCTATGTGCAGTGCACAATTTCATTTCAGGTCCTAGTCTCTGCTCAATCCCGCTTCCTTTCCTCCCTCACAGGTGTTGTTGTTGAAAGCACTTTCCAGTAATCTTTCTGCACACAAAGCACCAGCTCAGTCTGTTTCCTGGGGAACTTGAACTACAACAGAATGATACTGGGGAGTTTGCAAAATCAAACTAAACATAGGCAGCAGGAAGGACACAAAGCAGGGGAGCCCCAGAGATCTTAGTGGTAGAAACTTTTAAACCTCTTAAACCTCTTAGGGTACCACCAGGGTATCTCTGCTCCATATTTAAATCCCTGGAAGGAAGCCTCTGATTGGCCTTGTTTGGGCTGGGAATCAGGGCCCTGTGATCAGAACTACCTGGGGTAGTGGAGAGGAAAGAGAAGCAACCTGTGTCTTCCAGACCATGGTATCTGAAGTTTTCTTGGAGGAAGTCAAATAAATATGTGGGTTGAGGATGGGAGCTCTAAGCAGAGGATGTGGTGGCTCATTTAAGATCACACATTGACAAAGAGCAGAGTGGTGTCAAGATTCTGGGACAGAGGCAAGTTAGAAATAAAACTCTTGATGTTTTTCCCAAGGTCCATCATACAACTGAAATGGAAGACTATGGCTTGCTGACCAATTCTTGCTTATTTGGAGTTACTTTATATAGGGGGATAAGTGTCCCTTCAGGTGGACTGAGGGTCACCAGAAGATTTAGGGGAAGGACCCTGCCTCTGGGGATGCATATGTAGCCGTTTCTAATAAGTACTTTCTATGTATCAGAAAGCCGCCAAATAACACTGTTCCTCCTGTGAGTTCAGAACCACCTGACAGACAGACACAGGGGTCATATGGGGCTAGATCAGAAGATCAGCTTGATTGATAATGGATTGGTGGATGTAGCCTGGATATACAGCTACATCCTTGTACTAGACTCCTGCATCAGACACATCCATTCTCAAACCAGTCACGAGAAGAACTGGCCAGACACCGTAGGCTTTCTCATTAGGGCAGGCGCTCAGCGCATGGCATAGAGCACTCTTCCTGTGGGGGGTCAGATCCAAAAGAAAGAAACCAGATGGGGCTGAATCCAACATGCTCTGCTCCTTCTGTAAAACTCACCACCCAGAGTGAGCAGGAGTGAGGGGAGAAGGGAAAGGATAGGTGTGTTGCTCTGGTTCTTCCATGTGCGCACGTGGAGCTGGGGAAGTGGAAGTCTGGAACAGCTACTTTCCATATATTTACATGTACTAGCATATCTAGTTTCACAACACTCTGAAGTATCACTGTCCCCATTTTATAGAACAGGAAACAGGCCAAGGCCGTCTTCCAAGGAAGTGCTGGCTTGGGATTTGAACCAAGGAACCAAATGTCCTCTGATCTGAAAGCCCATGTTCTTTTCAGTGCCCTTTACCTGCTCCTCATTTGGAGTGCAGGGGAAGGGGAGGACTCCTGGCTCTCTTCTCCAGCCCTCACAGGGGTCCTGAAGCTGCCAGCTCACTTTGGGCTTGGTTGCTTGAGTTACCTCATGTGCCTGAGTCCATAAAGGCTTCTGTGGGAATGTGACAGATTTGAAGGGGTAAACACTGGGCCCGTACCAGGAAGGCTGGGAGTAGGGCTCCTTTCCTGTGGTGCTTAGCTTTGGTCTCCCCTGCAGGACCTATACCTGCTTGCTAGACCAGGCTGTCCTCACATGGCCAAAGAGGCTGCCACAAAGTCCTCACCTTGCCTCCCACCAGGATACACTGGGCCAGGGCAAGAGCAGCTGCTTTAGCTCAGCCCTTCAGGACAGGTCTGCAGTAATCAGCTCCTTCCAAGGAAGGGCTGGGCCCGCCGGGGTCTCTATTAGCTTAGGCATGCCCTTTAGGCTTAATTCTCTCTGGTTATGAAGGCCCAAGACTCAACCCATCCCCAGCTGGCCAGTCTATTTTGTTGGACTCTGACATTTTCCCCAAGCCTGGCTTTTCTCTTGATTTCCTTACAAGCCTTTGTGTCATTCACCAAGTTGTTATATTTCTTGCTTTTTCAGTCTCTGCAGATGTTCCAACTACTACACATCCCCCTTCTCCCCCTCCATACCCATCTTCCTCTTCCTCTCTCCCTTTATCCTTCTGTCTCTTCTTCCTTCTCTCTTCTTATTGCTCACCCCCGACCTTCTTCTTGACCTTCCCCTCTCTTCCTCCTTAATCCTTCCCCTTGAACCCCAGGGAGATAGGCCTGTCTGCAAAGGAAAGATCTTTGTCACGTGATTATTAAATCCCCAACATGTTATCTAGTAGAAGGCAGCACAATAGGAGTTTTCTTCTAGGGGCAAAGGGGCTATAAAGGATTTCCAAATATCGTAGAAAATTACCTGAGGACGCTGAGCTCAGGGTGAAGGTGGGTAACAGCCCCAATCCCCAGGGAGACGAAAGTTAACAAAAGGAGAGGGGAGGGTATTTTATTTTCATTCATTTTATTTTCTTGACAGTTTTGCCCAGAATTATCCCTGTCTGTATTATTATCACTTGTAAAAGCATTTTTTTCATACCATTTAATCTGTCAGACTTTTATTAAAGCCTAGATAAAAGTGGGGAAAAAAATCTCATCAACATCAGCCACCAGAAGGGAAATTTCAGAGACGGAGATGATCAGATTTCTAAGTTTATTGAAAAACCTATAGATAACTGCATGGCTGCTCATGCTATTTTATAAAACAAGTGCAGCCAGGCGAGCCATTTAATAATGTGGGAACTGTCGGCTGTGCAGATAGTGGACAGAGCATGAGCTCACCTCGGGAAGGCATAGGATCTTGCGGAAATGAACACTGCGGGCCGGCAGCACAGCGTCACTCTGCAGGCTGAGCCTCCCAGCTTCTTGGGAACCATCCACAGTGCAGCCAGCCACCATGGGACACGGTGCCCAGGTCTTTCCAAGAACAGTAGAGCCCACACTTATCCCCTCCCATGTCAGCCATACTCTGGAGCTCACATTTGGAGTAGTGACATGCTTTCAAAGGTATTTAATCTCACCACAATCATGAGATAGGTATGAAAACCCCTCTTTTCCAAATGAAGAAATTGACCACCATGGGAGGGAAGGAACATTGGTGAATCCACAGAGTGGAGTGGCAGTGCTAGGGTGATTACCTAGGGGTCCAGTTCCAGTTCCTGTGCTCCTTTTGCTCCATTGGGCTATCCCATCACCAAAAACAGTCTAGAGCCGGAGATGATAAAGAAACCACCCTTTGACCTGCAGGGTAAGCGTGTGAGAATTGGTGGGTGGGTGGGATAGGGGAGTCAGGTTTGGGCAATAGAACAGAGGAGTAATGTATACTCGAAATAGGTTCATTTCCTGACTCCCCCACTTATCTGTGTGACCTTGTGTATGTCACTTAACTTCTCTGTGCCTCTATAAAATGAGGAATGATAATAGTATCTACCTCACAGGCTTGTGGTAAATGTTAAAAGAGATAATGGATCAAGCATTTAATAAAGTATAGTAAGTTGGATAAACGGTATAGAGTTGGGCCCACTTTTGGAATCAAAAGAGATTTGTAAAAGTGCCTCACAAATGTCTGTCCTGTAGAGGTGAGCAAGTATTTTCAATCCCTTCCTGATATCTTTCCTGTGGCTAAGAATCCTTACAGGCACTTGGGGCCCTTGCCTTCCCTGCTGTGGACTAGGATGCCTGTAGGTACCAGGTTAGGAGAACTACTTCTTAGAATTGCCCTGTGACTGTACAATGTGCTATCTGTGGCCCTGCCGTTGATTCACAGTATAACCTTGAGCTGACCTCAGTCTTACCTGGCTGGGCCTCTGTTTCCTTAGTTATAAAGGGAGAAGGACAGAGCTAGGTTTGAGGAAGTGTAGTGTGTGAACTTCTACATCAGAATCAACTCCATTGTTGATGGCTGAAAATGTTGATTCATGGGCCTTGCCCCACATTGGCTCAGTCACAAACTCTAATGTTGCTCTAGAATGTATATTTGTAAAAAGTCCTCTCCACTTGCCCATGCCCTGGCCTAACTCTCAGAGATTCTGATATAATTGACCATTAATACATAATGAAAGTAAATAATGGATTAATAAATTAAAAATTGATTTACTTTTTAACTTTGGTTGTTTTTAAGATTTTCGTGTTTGTTTTTAGCAGTTTTACTACATGTGCCTAAATGTGGTTTTCTTTGAACTCCTCTAGGGTTCATAACACTTCTAGAATCTGTGATTTGATATGTTTTGTCAGTGTTGGAAAATTCTCAATCATCTTCTCTGTAAAAATTGTTTCTGACCCATTTATTGTTTTCCTCTCTGGGACTCCAATTACATGTATGTTGGACCTACTTGCCATGTCCCATTATGTCCCATACTTACCCTTCTACTACCACCTGTATTTTCCATTCCTTTTTTCCTCTCATTCTTTCAGTGTGGATATTTTCTATTGACCTATCTCTGAATTCACTGATCTTTTTATCAGCTGTGTCTAGTTTGCTATTAAACCCATCTATTGAGTTCTTAGTTTTAATTATTGTATTTTTCAGTTCTAGAATTTTCATTTGATTTTTTAAAATAGATTTTAACTCTTTGCTAAAATTAATTTTCTCTTGGAAATATTAATCAGTTATTTTGAAAGTCTTTGTGTGATCATTCCAACATCAGAGTCTCCTTAGAGCTTTTTCTTTCTACGTCTATTTTTTCTCTTGGTTTCTGGCCTTTCACATCTCCCAATATGCTTTATAATTCATTTATTTAAAAAAGTTTTTTTGTTTTTAAATTTTGTTTTGTTTTGTTTTGTTTTAGATGGAGTCTCACTCTGTTGCTCAGGCTGGAGTGCAGTGGCGCAATCTCTCAGCTCACTGCAACCTTCACCTCCCAGGTTCAAGTGATTTTCCTGCCTCAGCCTCCCAAGTATCTGGGCCTACAGGCGCATGCCACCACACCCGGCTAATTTTTTTTTTTTTGTATTTTTAGTTGAGGCAGGGTTTCACCATGTTATCCAGGATGGTCTTGATCTCCTGACCTTGTGATCTGCCCACCTCGGCCTCCCAAAGTGCTGGGATTACAAACGTGAGAGCCACCACACCTGGTCTTATTTTTGTAACTTTTTATTGAATGTCAGGCATTGTGTATGAAAAACTGAAGAGAGAATTCGAGCATCTGGATGATGCTATTTTCCCCTTAGAGCATTTACTTCTGCTTTTGGAAGTTAGGATAGGGGCAGATTGTTATAATCCAGTCTGAGATTGAGCAGATTTGGAGCCAGGCTTTAGTCTTTGTGAATACTGGCTTATTTTGGGTTAGTGCTTATTCCCAGTCTTTAGGAGTTCCTTCTGAAAGCTTGGGTTGTATACCAGGGCTGCTCCTTTTTGGCGATGGCTGAACTATTTTTGTTTCCCCAGGATGGTGGGGCAGCAAAGCTCTGCTTAGCTTTGTAGCCTCCTAGCTGCCAGTTTCTACTTCATTTCTCCTCTTGGCTTCACTGATCAGTTCCTACAAGCACAACTTCTCAGCTTTTAAGTTTTTCTTAAGAATCAACAAATACTTTGAGGCAAAAAGCTGTGCCAAGTATCAGGTTCAGTTCTGTGCTTTCTTTCTCTCTGAGATCTTGGTGCCTTAAGACCTCACCACATTTGATAGCTCTCTGATGTGTTCAAACAGGGCATTTCTATTTGTTCTTGGTAGTAGAGTTGATCTGAATATGTTAGCCTATCAAAGGCAGAAATGGAACTCCGTGATAATGGTTTTTAATCTCTTCAGGTGATTTGAACGTAAGATGCACTGGACAAAATCAACTCCTTGCCACATCATAAGAACCACCTTAGGCTGTTGTTTAAAAATGTTGATTTTTCTGGTATTATCCTAGACGTACTGAACCAGAATTTCCAGAAAAAAAAAAAGACTGATTTGTTGTGCTAGCAAGTGCTTCTCACAAAGGCACACTTGAGAAGCACTGAATAAGTGGCTCTTTAGAGTCCTTTTTGCTATGGTTGCCTAAGCATATTCTGGTGACCCTAGTGACCCCACCCATGCAATGAACCCTGTATATATAGTGGCAGGAAAGAGCCTGGTTATTCTGATATGCAGAGGGGCATGCCTTTACCACCGCCTTCGACTTTATTTTGCATTCTCTAACTCCATGAGTGGTAGCTCTCTTTGCTGAATTATTTCTAATTTTTTCCATGGACATTTTAATCAGAGATGAAAAATGACTGCTCTTTTGCTAGCAGTTCAATCTAAGAGGAAGTTATTTGCCTCTTAGAGGTACATTAATTTGCAATGGCTTTCATGCAGAAGGCAGAGGGATATTGTGGACAGGGACTTGGATTCTGGGGATCAGGCATAAGCCCAGGGTACTTGGCTCGGGAATTGTAGTAGTCACTTGCCCCTTCCTTTCCTCCCTCCACTAATGTAAGTTTCCTTTGCCTGCTTGAGGGTATCTCCAAATTAGGTTCTTTTCCACCTACCAGTGGTAGGACTAGAGTGCAGTTCTGATCCTCATCTCTGGAACCCTTTCTCACTCCTGCTGGCTCCTCTCCAGTGGATTCCCCACTGTCCTGCACCAACTCCCTCCCCTTCGTCTCTCGCCCACCTTCTTTTCTCCTTTTCTTCTCTTGTCCTTCCCTTCTCTTCTCCTCACCTCCACCCCAATCTTGTTTCCCCCATTCCAAAATCAGAACAGAGGCTGTAGTATCCTCTTGTGGACCTCCCTCAACTGCTTCAGCCTTCTCTAGGACCAGCTGTCAGCAGAAGCAGAGCTCATGCAGGAGGCCAAAATGGTCCAATTCCTTTTCTCAGGGCTATCTAGCAAGACCAGTTCCTGTGGTTCTCTCTGGCTCATGTGGGGATGCTTCCCACTTTGGAGGTCTATGATTGTCCTAGTCCATGGCTGCCCAGTAAGTGCTACTTAAATCAGTAGGAAAACAATGAAGTGTGCCCAGTGGTAAAGGGGCAAAGGACATAAACAGGTAATTCACACAGGAGGAGACACAGATAGCCACAAATATAAGAACTATTTAATTTCACATTTCATCAAAGAAATGCAAGCTGAAACCATGTGAGTAGTAAAAAATTATCAGACAAGTCAAGTTTTGGCTATGATGCAGGGAAATGGACACTCATACTGCTGGGAGAAGTGCATGCTTTTTAGTCTTTCTGGGGAGAAAATTGGCAGAATATAACAAAAGTCTTATAATTTTCTATGACTTTTGAATCTGTCATTCTACTTTAAGGAATTCATCCCAGTGAAATAATGTATGTGATCTGCAAAGCATTATAGACGAGTATATCAGCATGAGGCTGTTTTATTGTAATAGTGATGACTGCTGCTACCCAGCGAAATATAACCATACAATAATAAGGGGTTGCTACATTCATGCCAGTTGTACACTCTATTGTCATTAAAAACATCATACACAAATATTTAAAGAGGAGGAATGTTCACACTCTTTTTTTAAAAAAAATAAAATAAAAACAGTGTATCATAATAATTGCATTTTGGTGGGGAGGAACCAGCATAGAAAAAAGATCAATGGACGCAAAATGTTACTATGTCTGTCTTGTGTATTTTATCATACACAAAAATCTAAGTAATATGATTATTAAAAAAGAGAAGAAGAAAACAAAAATTCCTGGCATGTAGGAAGACTGGCCGGCCTGCATTCTAGTCCTGAATTTGCCTCTTGTTCTCTGTGAGGCTTTGGGCAGGTCACCTCAGCTCTTTTGATGGGCAGTTTCCTCATCTAAAGCAGATCTGGCCCTGTGTAGCAGTATTCATGTCTGTTCAGTGGTTTACCAGTCCCTTTGCTAACCCTTGTTTTACTTTGATCTCACATCTGTGCCTTGTAGATAAGCACTCTGTGGGCTGTTGGCTATTTTACCATCACTTGATAATTGGGTATCTCCAAATTCGGTTCTTTTCCAGCTACCAGTAGTAGGACTAGAGTGTAGTTCTGACCCTCATCTCTGGAACCCTTTCTTACCCCTGCAGGCTCCTCTCCAGTGGAGAAACTCACCTTATTTTCATGTACTGTGATACAAAGAAAGGTTTTTTAAGGGTCATTGGAGGGCAAGCATTTGAAGGAACTAGAGTAGCCTGGCTAATGACCTGGTGCAGTGGCTGAGTCACAGCTGGTCTGGAGGGCAGATGATCCACAAGGTTGGGTCTGGGGTCAGTTAGTAGTTGAGGATTGGGGCGTTGGGAGCAGATCAAGGCCAGGACTGAAATAGCCTAGGAAAAGTGTTGAAAAACAGAAAACAGTCATTGAGAGAACTGCTCCAGGTTGAGGGGATGCTCTAGGAATGGTAGCTTTGCTGGAGGTTCAGCTCAGGCTCCTGGGGGTCAGATACCAGTACTTGGAGGCCTCAAGAAAACAGTGGGAGCCAGCCCCATAGGGCTTAGCTGGGCAAAGGAGAGACATTTTTAAGGCTGTGAGCAGGCATGACAGGCATTACTGGAGAGCCCAGAAACAAGGATTTGGCACATGCAGGCTTACGTGCAAATTGCAAGTCTGCATTTCTGTAAAATAGACAGCAAAGGAAAATGTGTAATAGATGGACCAATCTAAAGATAGCCTGGAAAAATGAACTCACTTAAGTAAAAACCAAGCAGTTTACTTCCTGCTCACTAGCAGGTCGAAGCCTAATCTTTAAAACTGATGTCCTTATCTCAGAGCTCCCCAGGTGATAATATTAGCCCTCACTGACATGGTCTCTATCCTCTCAATAAATACCTTTCCCTCTAATAACAACGATAAAAATGTAGCTTTCTAGCCCACGGGGCTGTTTTTTGATTCCTAATATGCCCTGAACTGAACTCCTTGGTTTATGGAAGAAGCTCAATGTGAAACTGCAGATCGACTCTTTCATCACAATCCTTTTAATTACTGCACGTACCCAATTTTATTATCCAATTATGGGTAAGATTAAAGTTCATCAAACTACATGTTTTATGTGAAGTTCCTTCATTTCCAAAAGATCAGTGGAACATTAAAGAACAAATGAAACAGTCAGTTGCAGATTATACAGGTTGATTTATTATTGATCTTCCATAAACAGCAAAAACTGGCTCTGATATTTTCCCCAGCATAATAGGCCTATGTATACAGTACCCTGTATATCTTTTCATTTCAGCCTTGAAAAAAATACGATATATCCCCAGTGGGACTCATAATTTCGCTGAATCTATAGTGCTTAAGGCTCCACAGCGCCCAGCCAGTTTGTTACAGCAGATGGATGAGAGCCCACTGTTTCATGAAATTGCTTTTGAATATTTGCAGGATGACCTTTTCCCACACTATCCCATGAAAATGCATTAACTCCTTCTGCACAAGATGGAAAAATGCTTTGCCGAACCATGCTCCTGCAAGGTGAAACATGACAGCTTTTAATATAAAATCTTTCCTGACGTGTTCCCCACTGTCAAAAACAATCTCTGTTTCCTAGAAGTTCCCTTTCAGAGAGAGGAAAGTGGAAGGAGCAAACGCAACTCCTGCGTGACATTTACCAAGGTCACACAGCTGGTGGTGGGTGGTGATTTGTTTTTCTAAGACCACCAGAGCGGGCACAAAAGAACCAGCGAGTAGGCAAGTGTAGGAGCAAAACTGCAAGTTATTTTGGTCACCTAAGGTGTGGGGAAGAGGTCTGTCGGCCTCCAGCAAAGAAGATCGACAGAGTCCCTCGGTGGGGCTCTCCGACGGAGTTCCTGCAGTCCCGACATCCCGACAGGAGTGGAGGACTGAGGAATGCCGCGCGTGGCGTCCGTCCGGAGTGGCTTTTCTAGGAGTGGGCGGGCAATAGGCGGGGCATGGGCGTGTCGGGGGGGGGGGGCGTTCCGCAGGTGCGGCCAGGTAAATCTTGGTCTCTTCGGATTGATGTCACCTGGCGCATGCCCGGTTGGTCTGCACCCTCCCTGGGTGCTGGCTGCATTTTCGCGCACGCGGGAAAAGTTGGTGAAGAAGAACCCGGAAGTGCACCATCTTGCCTCCGTTCGTCCAAACAGGTGGTGCCAGGATTATAATTCAGGTCTGGCTATCACCAAAGTGTTTGCCTCTTCCATGTCCCTGGAGCACATTGTTTATGCCTGTATTGTAGCTTTATCCTTTTCTTCCCTTTTATTTGAGCGATTTCAGCCCATTTTCCTTCCATCATAACGTGAGCTTATGGTTTTATGTCTGTTCCTCTTTGCCACCACTTCAAGTGTACCTTGCATTTAGTAGCTACTTGGTGTATCAATCAGGGTTCAATCAGAGAAGCAGAACCACCAGGAGGTCCTGCATGTATTAATACATATCAGGTTTTGTTATAGGATTTGTTAGAGGAATTTGGCTTTTGCATCTTGTGCTAGAGCTTGAAGTCCACATACCAGGTTGTTGGGTAGAGAAGATGGAGGTGAAGTAGGGGAGAGCGAGAGAGTGCTGGAACCCCCAAGCACAAGTTGGAGACCATGGGATGGACTGGGTCCTGGGTTGCTTCTTTTGCCTCTGACCTTGATGGTATAGGTGTTCTACAAAAGCCGGGGCCCCTCATCCTGCAACCAAGCATGTGTTCCTGGCCTGGGAGTTGGAGAAGCTGAAGCAGGATGCAGGGGAAGCTGGAGCAGTTGCAGGCCTGGCTGCAAGTCAGATCAGTGGCAGCATGCGGGAGCAAAAGGCTGCTGCTTCTCTTCTCTGCAAATCTCCCATAAGGATCTCCCTTGGGCCCTGCCCTAATGGGAAACCTACAGGAGAGGGAGTTCTGGGAAATGTAGTTCATCTTAACCAAGTTGTCACATTAGAAAGTCACTGTGGTCCACTTCTGTCAACTTGACACCCACATGGATCGCCTTCAACCACTCTCCAAATAAAGACAAGAGCAGAGTCATGCTTCTGCATAACATGACACAACCAATGCACACAGAGCCAAACACTTTCTCACCCTTTCCCCAGAAGAGGGTGGAAAACCCCTTTTTGTCTTGGAGTAAGTCTACTCTTGTCTTAGCTGCTTCACACTCCCCCTTTGATACATGTAACTTAAATCCTGAGATACACATGCAGTTGCTACTAACCCCATCTATGTAGATGATAAAGGAATGGCAGAGGTGGAAACACATGTGGTTCATATATATGAACATGTATATAAAAATTAGAAAGACATACTCACAAATATTATAATCCTTATTTCTGCAACTGGTCACATGGTCATAGCTGGTATTTACAACCACCTTTATTCATTGTTCATTCAACATTTCCTTTGCCTTCAGCAAGAATGGCAGGTTGTAGGTCTAGGCCAGGAATCAGAAAACGTTTTTTGTAAAGGGTCATATATTAAAATGTAGGCTTTGAGGACCATTCAGTCTCCATCACAACTACTCAACTGGGAATAGCTGTGTTACAACAATAACTTTATTTACAAAAACAGGATTTACCAAGCTGGATTTGGCCTGTGGGCTATAGTTTGCTGATCACTGGCCACGGCCATGAGCAGTCCTGCCTGAATTGGATTGTATTTTAGTTTTACATTAACTTTAGTCATAGAACAAGGGAGTACTAAAAGGCACCCCAGAGTATTTCCTGAATCCCAGACATGCTCCTCCTTACCCTATTACATAGGACCAACCCATTTCACTCGTGAGAGTCAGGATCAATCATTCCCACTAGTGCAGTGACCCCTTTTGCCTGATGACTCAATGACAAGAGGGGCTCAGAGTGGCTGGGTGGCAGACTCCGCATCCAGGTCAGTGGAACCACTGGTGTGTCCCCTGGTGGAAACATTCTTCCCTGTGGTTGTGAGACCTCTAGGTACAGAGCCTAACGTCATTGGGATGAAAAGTGTAACTTTTGTTAGTAGATATCTAAGGATAATAGGGAGATAAGCCACTTTGTCCCTGGTTAGAAGCTGCTGACCCCTGATGGAAATACTAGAATTTAGCAGTCTCCATATTTTTATTCAGTTAGCAAACACTTATTAAGTACCTACTGTGGTGCCTGGCACTGGCTGGAATGCAGTGGTCACCAAGACAAAGATTGTTGCTCCCTTTCTGGAGTTCCCAGTCTAGCAGTAGAGATAGACATTACACAAATCAGCAGACACAGAGTTACAAATGGATGCTATGATCGAAAATAACAGAGGGGACCTACTTTAGTTAGGGGGCCATAGAAAGCCTCTCTGAGAAAATGACTTTTAAGATGAGACCTGAAAAATAAGAAAAGTAGATTTATGCTAGGACCAGTGGGAAGCGCATCCGAGGCAGGGAACAGCTTGATAAAGGCCCTGGTTTTTTCCAGTCCAGTTTGGGTGGAGAAGAGTGAGCCATGGAAAATGTGGTGTAAACTTGGAGAGAGAGTCACAGGATGGATTATGCAAGGCTGCAGGGCTAAACGGTTAGGATTTTATGCATTGGGTACATTGGACAGCCATGGAAAGGTGTTAAGCAGGGAAGTGGCTGCTTTGGTTGCTGGTGGAGAGTGATTGGTAGGAGGGCAGGAGAGAATGTGAGGAGATAAGGCAAGAGGCCCTTGCAGTCATCCCAGTAAGACATGAGGGCACCTTGGGTCAAGTGATTGTTGTGAAAATAAGTGGGTGGATACTGAAGATATATTTTGAAGGCAGTATTGTTAGTGCTTGCTGAGGGTTTGATTGTAGAGGAAAATGGAAAAGGAGGAGTCAAGGATGACTGTCAGGTTTGGGGCAGGTGGGTGCCTCTGCTATGTATGTACTAGAGAAGATTGGCAGAAAGACAGGGTGAAATGAATTTTTTATTGTAGTTAAACATATATAACATAAAATTTATCATCCTAACCATTTTAAAGTATACAGTTCAGTGACATTAAGTACATTCACATTATTGTACAGTCATCACCATCACCCATCTCCATAATTTTTCCATCATCTCACTCTGAAACTATGTGTCCATTAATCAGTAACTCTTCATTCTCTGACCCCCCTCCTGCCCTTGGCAACCACTATGCCATTTTCTGTTTCTATGAATTTGACTACTCTAGGACCTTGTATAAGTGGAATCATACAGTATTTATCTTTTTGTGATTGACTTATTTCACTTAGCATTATATCTTCAGTATTCTTCCATGTTATAGCATGTGTCAGAATTTCCTTCCTTTTCAAGGCTGAGTAATATTCCATTGTATAGATATACCACATTTCATTTATCTACTCATCTCTCAATGAACACTTGGGTTGCTTCCACTTATTGACTACTGTGAATAGTGCTGCTATAAACATTGATGTACAAATAAGGGCTGAAGTTCCTGCTTTCACTTTTCGGAAGTGGAATTCCTGGACTATAGGAGAATTGTGTGTTTAACTTTTTGAGAAACCATATTGTTTCCATAGCAACTACACCATTTACATTCCCAGCAACAGTGCACAAGTGTTGCAATTTTTTATACCCTTTTCAACATTCATTTTTAAATAATAGTCATTTTAATGGTTGTGAGATGGTGCCTCACTGAGGTTTTGACTTACATGAAATACAAATTTAAGTTTTGACATGCTGGGCTTGAGATTCTTGTGAGACATCCCAGTGGAGGTGTCAGACAGACAGTTGGATGTCAGAGGCTGGAGTTCTAAAGAAAGGTAGGGTTAGAGGTTAATGTTCATGTCACCAGCACATAAGTGATTGTGCAGGGCCTGGAGGAGGCCACTGAGAGAGTTAAAGGAGAGCACCCAGAGTGGGTCCTGTGGAAATCAACCAAATAGAGGTGGGGGAGAAGAGGGAGAGAAAAGCCATTGCAGTTTGGGGAAGCGGGAGAGTGGTCCTGTAGAAGCCCAGAGAAGGAGCTGCTTCAAGAAGGATGGGGTGGCCACCTGTGTCAGGGGAGCTATGAGGCCAGGTGAATTCAGGTAGCTTGGGTCACCTAGATGCTGTGCTGGTGCAGAAAGGATTTGAGGAGCTGGGGCTCCAGCAAGTGTGAGGTGAGCTTGAACCATCATGGACGGTTTTCATTGTAGCACTGAGGTTACTGCTTTCAGAAACTGTATCATTCAATTATGCATTCCCTGTCTGCAGGTTGATGGAACCTGCAGAAGTGCCCATTGTCCTTTCCTGTTTTAAGTGGGTGGAGGACAGTTTTCCATGAGGTTCCATATTAGGCCTTGCTAAAACCTCTTTCTGGAACAGAAGGTCAGCAAAATTGTTGGGTCCAAAAGAGGGATGCTTATGCAAATTGGGATGATAGTTGGGATGATAGTTGGCTCTGTGAGTGTCCTGATATATAGAAATGTATGTCATTTAGGGCTTGCATTGGTTGCATATGACAGAAAACTCATCTAACTGTGGTGTAATCACACAAAAGTTGGTTTTTCACATGTAACAAGAATACTAAAGAAGGCTGTTCAGGACTGGTTCAGTTCCTTAAAGGAAAAACCAAAAGTCCAATTGTCCAGGTTTCATTTGGCTCTCTGCTTTGCCATTCTTAATGTGTGAGTTTTATCTTCATGGTTGCAAAATGGCTGCTGTTCTTCCAGCCTTCACTTTCACATTCCAGGCAGAAAGAAGATAGAAAGGCAAAGGCACAGACCATGCCAGCTGAGTCGGTTTTGTTTTCCTAAGTTCTCACACAGTAAACTTCTGTTTGCATCTCATTTGCTGGATGGGTTCACCTAGTCTAGCTGCAGAGAACTGGAGAGGTATTTTTAATTGGACATATTGCCATGCTGAACAAAATCAGAGTCCTATTGTTGGAATAGAATATGGAGAGAAGGAGAGATGGGTATTAGCTAAGTCACTAGCAGTGTCTGCTGCAGCTAGGAAGAAAGAGTAATGGGCTGGGGGTTCAGGAGAGGAGGAAGCAGAGCATAAGAAAGAGTAAGGGTCGGTGGTGGTGGCTCATGCCTGTAATCCCAGCACTTTGGCAGGCCAAAGCGGGTGGATCACCTGAGGTCAGTTTGAGACCAGCCTGGCCAACATTGTGAAAACCCATCTCTACTAAAAATAAAAAAGTTAACTGGGTGTGGCGGCACACGCCTATAGTCCCAGCTACTTGCAAGGCTGAGGCAGGAGAATCACCTGAACCTGGGAGGCGGAGGTTGCAGTGAGCTGAGATCGCACCACTGCACTCCAGCCTGGGTGACAGAGTGAGATTCCATCTTAAAAAAAAAAAAAGGCTGGGCGCGGTGGCTCACGCCTGTAATCCCAGCACTTCGGGAGGCTGAGGCGGGCAGATCATGAGGTCAGGAAATCGAGACCATCCTGGCTATTAGGGTGAAACCCCGTCTCTACTTAAAATACAAAAAAAAAAAAAAAAAAAAAAAAAGTAGCCAGGCATGGTGGCAGGCGCCTGTGTTCCCTGCTACTCGGGAGGCTGAAGCAGGAGAATGGCATGAACCCGGGAGGCGGAGCTTGCAGTGCGCTGAGATTGCGCCACTGCACTCCAGTCTGAATGACAGAGGGAGACTTTGTCTCAAAAAAAAAAAAAAAAATAGAGAGCAAGGCCACTGATGCCTCAGTGGTGCTCATTGTAAAGCTGAAATGTCATGTCAGCAGTTTTTAAACGGTGCTTGAACTATTTTCACCTCTTTCTGAATGCGTCTTTCTTGACTCAGCAAATACCTAAAGTGTTTCCTGTTACTCTAATTTGTATACTCATTTGAATCTCCTTCTTTACAAATGCCCAACTTGTGAGACCATAACATTTTTCTTTATTTATAAACAATTCTTTCTGGCTGTTTAGGAAAAGAAAAAGATGGATAATTAAAAAACGCATAATTACCCCAAAACAACATAAATTCTACTTTGGTGTCCCAGGAGGGAACTCTATCCTGGAGAATTCATGAATGCCTGACCTGGACAATTGTAATGAAAAAAAGTCACAGGAGACCAACATTTTGAATTATTGATTAGAAGGGATTTTTCAGGCTCTTTTTGCTTAATTATGCACTCTAAAAGAGGTGACGCAGACAGAGGGAGAGACTGAAGATGCAGAGGTTTAGAGTAGGTGAGAGATGGGAAACCGCTGTATTGTGTTTACCTTTTTATGAAGCTGTACCTTTGGAGTTCATGGGCAGTGGCTCAGAAAAAAGGGTTCTTGAAGGAGGAGCTTAAGGATTGAATAATGAGTTCCATGCTTGCTTCGACAGCACAGATACCAAAATTGTACCGATACAGAGATGAGCATGGCCCCTTTGCAAGGATGACATGCAAATTTGTGAAGCATTCCATGAACAAAAAAAAAGAGAGATCCCTGCTGGTCTTTTGACAAAGAGATTTCTACATATGAATACTGTGCTTATCCCGTGGGGTGGACAGGTGGACCAGGTGCCTCCCTTCACTGCACACTTACTCTGAGAATCCTGGCATCTTGACACAGGCTCCCCGGAACCCCATTTTCCTGAGAATCATGTGCTGGGCTTCCCGGGAGAAATAGTAGAGAGGCATTCTGGGATGAAGGCCTGATTTGGGGGTAAAGGGATCAAGATTTTGGAACTAAGGCTGCTCTATGCTCACGAAGGAACATCTGAATAACCTAGAAAGCATCCCGGGAAGGGTCAGTTGCTGGGCCTGGTTTCTAACTAGGATGCTCTTTTGTGGGTAATGCTGGGTGCTGTCATTCTGGTGGCTGCTAAGCCAGCCCTGGGATGCTCATCACCAAGTCCTGTCAAGTTGGCAGTGCCCTCCGGGATTCTGCTTTCTGCCTTGCTGGCTGCATTCTGTGGCCTTCTCTCATCTCAGTCCATCCAGAAGCTGCTGCATGTGTTCCTTGCTCTCCTAGAATGCTCCCCGGCCCCTTCGCCCTCAGACACAGTGGGTGACCCCCTCCCACTATCAGAGCTCTGCTTACTTGTCACTTCCTCCAGGAAGACTGCTGGCTACCTCCTTTTCCTATACTAGGTCAAGGCCTCCTGTTAAACACTTTCCAGCATCTGGTGCTTTTTATTCTTACAGTTTATTGCAGTTTGTGATGAAACGTTTATTTCCACGATGAGATGCTTAACATCCATCTTTGTCATTAGGCTGTATGCCCCACCAGTGCAGGTGCCATGCCTGGTGTTGCTTACAGTGATATCTCCAGAGCCTTCCTCACCACTGGGCACATAGTAGGCTTTGACTAAACAACTCTTCCTCTCCACCACCTGAGGCTGATTTATAGTTCCCATTTTATGAATGTGGAGGCTCAGAGGAGTTCATTGACTGACCTGAGGTCACACAGTAAAGGTTACTGGTTAGGGTTGAGCTGGAATTCGCACCCACATCTGGGAGGTGCGAATTCCAGCTCAACTCTTGCACCCAGGGAGTGGCCGCCAGTGAGCCCGGAGCAGAGCAGATGGCAGTAGCCTCATCCTAACACCAAGGACCTTGCTGCAGTGGGCAGTGCTGTGGACTCACACACCCTGGATTCGTTGTTGGTGGCCACTATCCTTGTCTGAATGATGTCCCCTGTGTCCGCTTGTGCTAGTGGGACCTGTGAGCCTGTCCCCAGTGGGTACATGAGGACCACGATAAGGCCACTTTTCTCCAGCCAGGCTGGGCCTTAGGATGCTCAGCCAGACTCCCCACCTTGCCATTCTTGGATTCCTTCCTTAATTTGATCCTTTGGATTTAGGGCACACCTTTGCCAGCAGGATGCCATCCTTCGTTGTTGTGTGACAGTTTTGAATTTAGGGCAGATTCACCTAGAGCTGGCTGTTCTACCATTGTGCCACCCACAGACACTTCCATCTCGCCCCCCTTGTCCTCTGTGAGACTCAGCAGCTGGCACTGTGTGCCTGACCCAGATCATGTGTCTGGACACTGCCTGCCTCCTGTGGGTGCTGGTTCCATGGTGGCCCAGGAACCCCTGCTGCCAGCAGGGGCCCTCAGCCAGGGCCTGGCACACTGTGCCCAAGCAGATGGCACTGGAATGTGATGAGACTCCCCTTCAGGGCAGGGAGCGGAGAGAGGAGGGTTGGACAGAGGGCCTGGGTATTATTTGGAATCACTTTGTCACTGGAGATGTACCAGGTGCATCCTTAGAGCTCAGAGCAAAGTGACCGTGCTGCAGCCAGATGGGCTGTGAAGCTCCCAGAACGGATCTGCATCTCCTGGCTGGGACAGGAGGCAGGCTGAGGGGTGGAGAGGCCTAGAGGGTGGATGAAGGAGAGCCAATGCAAGCATCTGGCCTTGTTCTCTCTCCCTTCACTGTCACTCTTCTTCTAGTCCCTTCCTTCTCGCACTGTTACTTCAAACCCCTTTCTGTAAAATCATGCAACTAATGTTACTGAGTGCCGATTACATTCCAGATCAGCTGTGCTCGGCTCTGGGGCTCCATGGCTCTGCCTTGTTGGAATTTCAGTCTAACAGGGGCGATGCTCTAGAGAGGGGCAGGTCATCACCAGACAAGTGTGAACTTTCCCTGTGACACACACTCTGAAGGAGCAGGACATGGTGTGATGAAGGTCCGTTATAGCGGGAGTGGACTAAGTCGGGGAGACGGAAGCAGGCTTCCTGGGGAGATGATGCTGATGCAGCCATCTGAAGGATGAGCCAGAGTTAACCGGGAGAAGAGAGGAGGAAGGGTGTGCAGGCTGGGAACAGAGGGTGCAGGGTCTATCATGGGAGGGAGAAGCAAATTTGAGGGAGTCAGGGAAGGCCAAGGTGGTGGATGTGGAGAGATGCAGGGGGCCATGGTGAGAAGGGACTCTGCTGGCTTCTAGGATAAAATACAGGGTGTGCAGGGCCATGGGAGGCTCTTTCCTACTGTGGGCTGAGGGGATGCAGGTTTCCCAGTAGGAACAGGAGCAAAGGGTGTGGTGGTGATGGTGCCGACCATCACAGTCATTAGACCAGTAGCTGACACTTTCTGATGCTTACTGTGTGCCAGGACCTGCTCTGAAGGCTTCAAGAATTCTCAGGAAAGAAGAGAAAAGAGTAAGGGGCAGGGAAGACTTCCAAAGCCTTTCAGGGCTTTATTTGGAGTCAGCACAAAGGGAATGCCAGTAACTTCACATACACACGCACAGGCACACATACAAACACTCAGACACACACACACACACACGGATACACAATTCCTCCATGTTAATTAACATGAGCACTTTATAAGTCAGTTTGGGTTGTCAAATGCCAGACCTAAACCTGAAATGATTTAAGAGATTGGAAAGCCAAGATGATTTGAATGCTTTTACCTACAATTTTTTAATACATTGGAAACCTAAAAATGATATTCTTTACAAGCAAATTAAATGCTATTTGTTTGTGTTTTAAAGAGGTAAGTCACATGGTGGGTTTAGAACAGATGTCTTCAGAGATCAGAGTCATCACCTCCTTTATTAGAAAACAGAGGAGTCAGGAGACGTGCCATTTAATGCTGTGTTGTACCAGAGTACTTTTCTTTCTCTGGAGTGGACTGTGTGCACCTTCCTAATATTTGTGGCAGTTGTCTGATAATAGACTGCATTAGAAAATGTTATGCTTTTTATTTCAGAGCCAGTGTTTTGAAGGGCTTTACAGGAAAGAAGTGGGTTCTTATCTCTGCCACACGACCTTGAGGAAAGGTGAAAATCTCTTTCCAGCTAAGAGTTGATGCATGATTTAGAATTCTAGGAGCAAAAAGTCATTTGGCACATAGGAGTCTAGCTCACATCCCACTTTGAAAGCTAATCTAACATGCAGTTTCCTCATCTGTAAGTGGGGACAACAATGTTCTCTTCTAATAAGGTAGAGATTAAATAGAGGGATTCAGGTGAGAACATAGAGCATGTGGTTAGCTCAGTGAACGTGAGCTGTTCGTCATTTACATGCACATTGACATGGGAGCACATTCACAAACCCCTCCAAATGCATAGTCACAATGACACACATACGTGCATACATGCGCGCGCACACACACACACACACACACACACACACACACACACACAGAGGTTTGCTGAAATTCTCCAACAGAAAACGAGTTGTCGTTTTTTTGCTTGTTGCATTGGGTTTGACTGTGGCTAGGGTGAGTTTGACTTAGAAGGTAAATGACCCCACCACTCAGCCTTCCCAACCAATGCCCAACTATGCCCTTGGGTGGCTTCCTGCTGTCTCTCAGGTATCTTGGATCTCCAGCCCAGCCTGAGTGACCATATGCCCCACAGGGATCAGAGCAGCCAGTCCAGGTGTTTAAGCCATCACTGGGACCTGCGCTGGCAGCGAAGAAGCTGAAAATGGTGGCCAAGTGAGTGGAGGAGCTGTGCCCCTTCAGGCTACCTCCTACCTGGACCCCACCTGCCTAGGAGGAGCAGAGAGGACAACTGCGTGGTCAGCTTCACCTTTATTCACTCTGGCGCCTCTGCCTGGAATACCCTCTCCACACGAACACTCAGGTCCAGCATCACCCACACTCTCACCGTGGCTCAGATGCCATTTCCCCCCACAGGGCTCTTTGGATCCCCCTCCTCAACTCCTCTGAGCCTTTTTCTTTGGACCTGTCTTATAGAATTCAGCATGTCTACCATGCACTATGCCAACCAGAACTCCCGGAGTGTGGTCACCCCCAACACTCCACATGAAGCTGGGCTCAGAGAGCATTTGATGATCAGAGCTGCTCCAGGGATCCTGTTTCCACAAAGGCGCTCTCTCGGATTTGAGTTTGATCAGGTCACTCCCTTGCTTTAAATGCTTCATTGGCCCCTCAGCACTTAGGATAAAATCCACTGTCTTTCTCATGCCTCTAGGCTGTCTGGTTTGACCCCTCCCTACTTCTCCAGCCTCATTTCCCTTCCCTCCCTCTCACCAGGCTCCAGCTCTCTTCACCAGTGCAGGGAGAGTGCCAAGCTCATTCTTGCCTCTGGGCCCTTGCACATGCTAAGCCTTCTGCTTGGAATTTCCCTCCCCTTCACCTCACCACCCCTACTCATCCTTCAGGTCTGAGCTCAAATGTCACTCAGAGATGTCTTCCCTGACATCCCCTCACCCTCATCCACAATTCAACTTACACTCGCATGTACTTATCATTCATTACTATTTGTAATTGCTTATTTGCTTTTGTGATGGTTTAAGGCAGGCATTCCCACTAGAACTCCAGGAGGGCAGGGCAGATTCTGTCTTGGTCAGCATTGTATCTGCAGCACTTAGTTCAAGGTTTACATAGAGCAGAAAAATAATTATTTTTGTGAAGAGGCACAAATGCCATGAGGCCTGAAAAATCTCCCTTTTTGGCTCATCTTCCTCCTGAAATTGCCCTTTTTGCACTTCTTGTTTTGGAATCCAAGTCTGCCCCGAGCTTAGTTCCTTGCTTGTGAAACATGGCTCTGCAGTGTCAACGATCCAACTTGAAGCAGCTGCTGCCAAGCCTGTGCTCCTGGCCCTCCGCTCTGGGGTTCAGCAGGAACTGGCCACATTCCAAATACTAGGGTCTGCAGCTCTTGGCCCTTGTGTACAGCAGACTGCAAGTGCCAAGAAACTAACTGTCCACCAGATCCTGGCCGGGGCAGAGCTGCTGTGCAACTCCATCATTTCCCTCAGGCAAGGGTAACATTGAGGAGTGTATTCCATACCACTGTCCACAGTGTTCCTGTGGGATAAGCTCCTGTCACCCATAAAGGTGGCTGGTTTGGCAAGGCCCTTTACTGGCTGACTTCTCTTCTCTGTCTCCTTCCGACTACCCACCCCAAACAAACTACTTGACCTTGAATCCTTATCACAGAGTCTACTTGTGTAAGAATGCAAACTAAGACAAGCACCGTTGCTGCATCATACTCTCCTATTCCATTATTATTATGACTACACAATAAACATGCTGACAACATGCTTCTGCACGTGTTTGCTCATCAAATCCTCCCATGAACCCTAGGGATTAAATATTCTTGTCTTTATTTTGCAGAGAGAGAAATAGGGATACATCAGAGAGGTAAATCAATTTGCCTAGTGCTGACCTAGTGCTGGAGGACTGGCCTGCTGCCCAGGTCAGTTTCCTTTCCATCACCAGGACCCATAAGGCTGTGCATATGCAGCACTGAGTGGATAAGAGTGTGGAGACAGAGCTGGCAGGGAGGCCTAGGCTGTGAAGGGTGTCCTCATGCCCTGAGACACTCTACACTTAGAGAAAAGCATTCGGATAATCGGTCATGGATGATCACACACATGTCCCTGGAGACTCATGCATTCACACAAATGCCAGTGTGTGCACACTTGGACCCACATGTGCAGAAACCTGTTAGTGGCAATTTCAATTTCCTAATTAAAAACAAATAAGGAAGGCATGTTCTTCTATCCAGCATCCCACACTCAAGCTTATGGAATCCAAGAACTTCCTCAGGTCATCTGGCCCAGCCTCCTGCATCTAATCTGAACCAACGTGGAATGAGGTCTTGTCAGCTAAGAAGCGGTGCTTAACCAGCCATTGAGGGAGCTGTTAGGGACCCTGGAATAATGACAGCCTTCTCAAATGAGAAGATGAAGAGGGTTTTGTGTGTGTGTGTGTGTGTATGTGTATTTTTTTTGACAGTTTGAGATTTAAAATTGCATTGTAGAACTAATAGGCCCTTTCTGTCTCATAATTATATTTGTCGTGATACAAACCCTTAAATATTTGGCTGCTGGTCTTGGATGAAACTCCCAGCATCAGATGGAATTGTAATGCCATGACGAGCCATTATGCTGTGGCCAAGGGTAGTCCCTGTGCGACACTTGCTGCCTGGCAGTGCTGTTGTTCTCAGCATGTGCAACAGGGGCTCATAACTGGAAGGAAGTTGTATTTTCCATGGAGCTGTCACAGGGGCCCAAGGACTAGGAGGCAAGAGCTACTGGCTCAGGAGTCCTTGGGAGTTAGATGGGACCTGGGGCTCTGCCATTTCCCCCTTTGCTGGAAACACAGAGCTTTGAGAATGCTATAGTCCAAGCAAGGGTGGCACTGGGCTGCCTTCATCTATATGGAGATTATTCCTTCAACAGAGCAATTGCAGATAATTGAACTTTAAATTGTTCCATCCCTAAGAATAATGAACGTTGAGACCATTCCACCAGGATGATGAGTTTAGTCCTGGAATAGATGTTGTACAAGTCGGGTGGTGAACTGCACTGAACATGCCTGGAGTGATGTTAGGAAGACAGGAAGCTGAAAATTAGCATTCCAGAAGGGATAAAGCCATCTGCATACAATATTAGAAGATTTTATGACATTATGTTTCTAGGTAGTTTGGACTCCCTGAGTTAGTTAAGAAACTTAATTTTCTTTCCATCAGAAATATCTTAGGGCTCTTTTGGTTGCAAGTAGGAGAAATCAATGTACTTATGAAAGTAAAGGGAGATGCTTTATAAGTGAGGCAGGATGACCTGGTAGAGAAATTAGGTGTTTTCTCCTTCCTTCTCTCAAAAGGCTGGTGAAAGACTAGCTTCTTATTTTGAAGGCCTGATGTATTCTTTGCTTTGAGGGAGAAGAGAATTTTTAAAAGTCAACTTTAAATATCAGTTTCATACTCTAAAATGTATCAGTTCAAAAACTGTAATTTGATGTGCTTTGACAAAGATACACAGTTGTGTAACGACCACCACAATCATGAAAGAGATCATTTCATCACCCCCATGAGCCCCTTTGCAGCCAGTCCCCTCCCAACACCTGGGCCGCTGGTATCACTGATCTGCTTTCTGTCACTGTTTTGCTTTGTGAAGATTTCATAGAAATGGACTCTACAGTATCTGTTGGTGTCTGACTTCTTTCACTTTGTATAATACTTTTGAGAGCTGTTCATGCTCTCACATGTATCAGTAGTTCTTCCTTTTTATTGCTGAGTAGTATTCTGTTGTATAGGTATACCACAATTTATCTGTTCAGCAGTTGATACATATTTGGGTTTCATTTCTGAATAAAGCGCATGCCTTTGTGTGAACTTAGGTTTCCTTATCTCATGGGTAAATACCTATAAGTAGAATTTCTGGGCTGTAGAGTAAGTGCATGTCCCATTTTATAAGAAACTATAAAACTTTTACAAAATGGCTGTACCATTTTGCATTCCCAGCATCATGTATGACAGTTTCAGTTGTCCCACATCCTTGACAACTCTTGGTATTATCAGTCTTTAATTTTAGCCATTCTAGTGAGCATGTAAGTGTATCTCAAGGTGGTTTTAATTTACATATTTCTAATGAATAAAGATATTGAGCATCTTTTTTTGTTTATCTTCTTTGGTGAAGCAACTGTTCAAATTGTCCACTTTTAAAGTTGGAGTTAATCTCTTTATTATTTAGATGAGTTCTTTATATATTTTGGATGTAAGTTCTTTATTAGATACATGTTTTAAAAATATTTTCTAGTCTGCACTCATCTTTTAATTTTCTTAACAATGTCTTTTACTTGAAGTGTTTATATTGTTTACATTATTCATTGAAACTTTAAAAATTTTAGGCTGGGTGTGGTGGCTCATGCCTATAATTGCAGCACTTTGGGAGGCAGATCACTTGAGGTCAGGAGTTCAAGACTAGCCTGGCCAACATGGTGAAACTCTGTCTATAGTAAAAATACAAAAATTAGCCAGGTGTGGTGGCATGCTCCTGTAATCCTAGCTACTCAGGAGGCTGAAGCAGGAGAATCGCTTGAAACCGAAAGGTAGAGGTTGAAGTGAGCTGAGATCATACCACTGAACTCCAGCCTGGGCGACAGAGTGAGACTTTTGTCTCAAAATAAATAAATAAATAAACAAACGTAATTTCAGACTTAGAGAAAAGTTGCATGAATAATACCAAGAATTCCAAGATACACTTCACCCAGATTTCCTAAATGTTATTATTGTTATTATTATTATTTAAATATTTGCTTGCTTTCTCTTTCTCTCTCCTTGGCCTCCCGCCTTTGTTTCTCTGTGTATTCACATGGTTCCTTTCTGTAGAGGCCACCTTTCTCTGACTTTCTGGGTAAGCATCATTTAATTATAACTAGTAGCTCTGAGTTCCAATTTCAAATGCCTGGAGAGAATTAAACTGGTTCAGGTTAGGTTGGGTATCAGCCCCTGACCCAATCAACAGTGATCTTATTGTGTGGTTCTTTGAGAATAAATCATGGATGCATTTTCTAAGGATGAATTAAGGGTAGGAGAAGAAACAATGAGTGTCTGTTCTATAAAACATTAAATTATTTGAAAAATTACAAGTATACATACCTTTTGAAATGAGCACTGTTTTCTTACAGTTATCTGGAGATGCCAGATGCCTTTCCCAAAACCTATGTACTTATTTTATTGCTCACTCTAGTACTTGTCTTTGAGGAGCAGCTTTAGGGTCAGTTACTTTTCACTAAAAGAAAATCAGTATCTATTCTTAGTAGTCACACCTCCCTCTTGACTAAAGCATGGTACTTTTTCACTTTTAATTCCTCGTGACAAAATGCAACTGGATATCTGAGAGTGCAATTGGCTGTGGGCAAAGCTGGGTTAAAGGCCATAAACATATCTCTCTCCATCTCTTAGCCAGGCTTTCTCCCTGTTGCAGCCCAGAATTCCCACTCTGTTGTTCTCTCGGGGACAATTGGAATCTAGAAGTTCAAAGGTGCTGTTGTCTCTCTCTCTCTCTTGCTCTCTCCCTCTCTCTTATTATTTTTTTTCTTTCTAGTCACCCCATACCCTACAGTCAAGCCTTCTTAACATGGCTGTCATAGTCAATGGCAGCCCCAAAACCTGCAGTCTATGTTAGCCAGAATAATGGCCTCCAAAAGATGTCCATGTCCTAATCTCTGACACCTGTGACTATGTTCCATTACCTGGCAAAAGAAACTTTGCAGATGTGATTAAGGATCTTGAGATGGAAATATTATCCTGGATTATCAGCTGGGTGGGTCCAATGTGGTCCTTATAAGAGGTAGGTAAGAAAGTTGGCTGTGTGCGGTGGCACACGACTGAAATCTTAGCACTTTGGGAGGCTGAGGTGGGTGGATTGCCTGAGCTCAGGAGTTCAAGACCAGCCTGGGCAACACAATGAAACCCTGTCTCTACTAAAATACGAAAGAAAATATTTGGGCATGGTGGTGTGCACCTGTAGTCCCAACTACTTGGGAGGTGGAGACAGGAGAATTGCTTAAACCCGGGAGGCAGAGGTTGCAGTGAGCTGAGATCGTGCCATCGCACTCCAGCCTGGATGACAGAGCGAGACTCTGTCTCAAAAAAAAAAAAAAAAAAAAAAAAAAAAAAGAAAAGAAAAGAAAGTTGAAGGTGGAAAAAGGAGAGGGGACAGTGAAGCAGAACTTGGAGTAATGCCCTTTGAAGATGGAATAAGGGGCCACAATCCGAAGAATGTGGGAAGCCTCTAGAAGCTAGAAAAAGTGAGGAAAAAGATCCTCCTCCAGAGCCTTTAGAAGGAACCAGCCCTGCTGACACCTTGAATTTAGCCTGCTGAAACTGATTTCAGATTTCTGGCCTCCGGAACTATAAGAGAATAAATTCAAATTGTTTCAAGCCATGAAGTTTGTTGGAATTTGTCATAGCAGCAATGGGAAATTGATACACAACCCAAAAAGAAGAGACACCTTTTTTTTCCAACATTGATATGCTAAATCTAACAGAGGTTTTCTGATTTGCCTTACTTGGATCATATACCCACTTTTGGGGCCAGACACATTGGACAGAAGCATGAGGTAGCATGAGTGGCCACCTTGAACTCAAGAGTCAGAAGAGGTACTTGTGGTTGGGCTAGGGAGAGCCCATTCCATCACAGAGGATGGCTGGCAGATGAGAGGACAGGTGTGCTCTATGACTCACTCTGACCTCCCCCTCCCAGTGCAATCAGCCTACGCTCCAAATGACTGTTGAAAATAAACTCCATTCTTCGAGGACAAAGCTTTGACTGCAATGAGAACATTCAGAAGATTGTACTTCAGGTTGTCAAAGCTGTTTCTAGGGAAAGACTATTTTGTGGTCTCTAGAGCACATATTTGAATGGAGCAAGCTTCATTTGCATATTCAAGATTGGATATTCCAGTTTTTTTGGTCAAAAGGAAGTTCTGGGTCTATATTCAGAGCCTGTCAGGTGCCAGCTTGGTAAACTCTCTGAATTTCAGTTTTCTCATCTGTAAAATGGAGATAATTATACTTTCCTATGGGTTGTTGAAAGGATTAGAAAAGGCGATTTATATAAAACCTGGCACTACTTAAATAACATGCAAAGTTTAGCACAGCTTTTCAATAAAGGATTGGAATATTTGTCTTGTTCTATATATACAGTAGTATGAAATTAGTTTGTGGAAGTCAGACTGAATTGTGAGTGAACTTGAGTTGTTAAAGCTATGTATCTTAGTACACAGATTACCATGAACAGGTGTAAAATTGATTGTACCTTCTCTATGTATATGTAGTGATTTTTTTAAAAGCTAAAAATCCTAACTTTTTTCTTTCCTCTTCTTGTACCTGCTCAATTCTCTGCAGAATTTTTAGTGTTTTACCTATGTCACAGAGTCTGAGCGCCATTTGGCATTTGTGTGTGTGGTTATTTGAAAAACATAACGACTTTTCTGCTAGAGTGTAGATTCCATAAGGATTGGAATCATGTCTGCTTTTTCTTACTGCTGTGTTCCCAGTGCCTAGGCCAGTGGCTGGCCCATGGTAAATGCTCAATAAATATTTGTTGAAGGAGTGATGTGCAGGGATTAAAGACAAAAGAAGGCTTGAGAGAAACCCAGTAAGGAGGCAGATGGAAGTGGCCAACACTGCTGGATGCTGCCAGGAGGGCAAGTATGATGAGGCCTGGAAAAGTGGGCTTTGGATCTGGCAATCTGGAGGTCACTGGTGATCTTGATGAGAACAAAGTCATGGAGTGATGGAGGCTGGAGTTGAGCCACAGCAGGCCGAGGGCAGGGTGGTGGGAAATTGGAGGAGTGTGGATGAATCTTCCTAAAATGGCAGGTGGCCACGAACAAGCCACCCAGGACAAAGTTTACTTTTCTCCTATGGAGACAAGTTAGCAGGGATCTCTTCCTTACCTACCATTTCCCCTCAAGCAGAGCCCCAGGAACCTAGTGAATCTTCTCAATTCCCAGTGGAGATGGGATACCAGCCTTTTGTGGTTGTGTGTACATGGGATCGCCATGCTGCCCTGGTATATTCCTGTGCCTGGCTCTGTGACAACCCTCTGCTGATGCTAGGAAGTGACAGCCTTGTCCTCAAGCACAGGGGGTACTCATGGGGCATGTGCAGTCAAGAGCTCTGGAGGCAGCCCAGTGCCCAGTGCTCCTCATCAAGAAGGCTGGTGTTGGATCCCACATGCACTGAGGGTGCTAATGTCCTGGGAAGGGTGGCACTGGGGTCTAGCTGGCCACCTGGAGTTTCTTTCAAGGTCTAGAACAGGAGCAAGTAAGAGTTGATGTCCACTGGTCACTTTCATATAAATATATTTGTCATTTAGAGGCAGGAACTCAGGATCATTTCAACTGTAAGGTACTGGAATTATCCAGACTCATGTTTGTATTGAATTGAATGACTTCTAAAGTCACAGATCTTACAGATTTATCAAGTTCAGCATCCCCTGCATATCATGTGATGAAATCCCTGCAAAATAGCCACAATCCTCTGACTCAGCACTTTCAGGAACAGGGGCCTCCCTCCTTCTCTGACAGTCGATGCAGTCTTCGGATTACTCCTCAACTAATGTTTCTGTCAAGTTCTATTTTTCAAAACTAGTTATTCCTTAAAACTAAAAAAGCCTTTTCCTCCTTATTTTCTTCCCTATTGCCTTTTCTTGATTGATGTCTCCTTTGGCAATGGAAACACAGAGCTACAGAACAGGTGGTTGTCAAGGGGCCTCAGTCCATACCATTCACACCACATGATTCATATGAAGTTGGCCCCCTGTGTGCACTATGAACAGGCCTCTTTCTTTGGATGAGGAATGTGTGTACTGAGTAAAGGACCGTGGAAAGAAAAGATAGGTAGAAGCCTTCTAGACTGCTATGCAGTCAAAGAAAAATTTGGCAAAGCTGTTGGGGAGTCCTAGAGCTACAATTAGCCGTTGGAGGGCTCACCTTAATAGCCCTGCTGTGCTTAGTCAATGGCTGGAAGCAGCTTTGGGAAGCTTTACCTGGGCACAAACATGATAATATATTTCAAAGGCAGCCAGAGTCCTTGGTCAGTTGTTCTCCTTATAGTTGGAGATCTGTGAGATGAATGCTCATGGCCACCATATCACAGTTTGCCCTTTGGTGTCTGGGACAGTCAACAGCCTTGCAATAGGGAGAATAAAATGTTGGCCTTGTTCTTTCTGTAAAAGGGTGTCGGTGGCCACAGATACACTCATATTTAGATCTAGAGCTCAGCTTTACCTGTACCTCACAGTGAGATGTTGCCTTTACTAAACTGTCCTCACCAGGAGAGAAAACTGCTACTTGCGGTGACTTTTTTTTTTTTTTCTGGTGGTCACAGTTATGTGCTTATTACCTCAAACTAGTGAGGAATGCAGAAAAGTCACCACATACATGGTACATTTTGGTTCAAAGGGGTTTTGCAACCATTATCTCATTTGATTCTCACGAAGACCTTGTGAGGTTGGTGGTTCAGGGGACCCCCATTTTACACATGGAGAGACCAAGACTTAGAAAAGTCAAAAGGGGCCAGGCACAGTGGCTCACACCTGTAATCCCAGCACTTTGGGAGGCTGAGGTGGGTGGATTATGAGATCAGGAGTTTGAGGCCAGCCAAGATGGTGAAACCCTGTCTCTACTAAAAAACACAAAAATTAGCCAGGCGCCGTGGCAGGCGCCTGTAATCCCAGCTACTTGGGAGGCTGAGGCAGGAGAATCACTTGAACCCAAGAGGCGGAGGTTGCCGTGAGCCGAGATTGCACCACTGCACGGCCTGGCCACAGAGCAAGACTCCGTCTCAAAAAAAGAAAAAAACAAAACAAAACAAAACAAAAAAGTCAAAGGGCCAATCAAAGTCAGTCAAAGTCACATGGTCTCTAAGTGGGAGAGCTGGGACTTAAATCCAGGTGTCTCATTCCAGATCCTACAATATTTCCATGATAATCTGCCTTGGTGGAAGAGGACTTGGGAACAAGTAGAAAGGACTAGACTCCTCTTCCTATCTTTCTGTATCTGGTGGGATTGTGAACAAGGAATATAGTTTTATATGGCCTTAATGACTTTTATATGGCCACTTAGTTTTAGATGGCCTTAATGACTCCATGGGCTGTGCACTTATGGTAGCCTCAGTTGACCAAAGAGGACACCTCTTCTTCCAGCTTCTCAGCAGCTGCACAGAGACAATTCACGTCTAGCAGCCTAGGGAACTGAGCATGGAAATCTCTTTGTACAGTCAGACGCATGTAGTGTTCTTCCATGACTCCTAACCAAGCCTATTTAGGACTATTCACTTGTTACCTTACTGCATGTCTTGCATCAGAAATCCTAGTGTGTTGCATAAGATAGCAATGACTGTGTCTCCTCCACTTTCGCCTCATGGGAGACACACCTGCCATTAATCAACTGTATTTCCAAAGCTCAGGTTCTTTGTTTGTGGGCTCAGCTTTTCTGATTGCAGTGGGTAGAGTGTGGCGGGGCAGGAGGGGAAAGAGATGGAAGAGATGGAGAGTCTGAGAGTTTGGAGTCAATCTCCAAAGATTAATCCCAATGTGAGAGGCCTGTGGTCTTCAACTCAGAAAACAGAGAGCCTCTTTCAGTCCCTTCTTGTGGGTTAGAAATCCTGCTGTGTACCACATACACTATGGAATACTGTACAGCCATAGAAAGGAACAAGATCATGTCCTTTGCAGGGACATGAATAGAGCTGGAAGCTGTTATCAGCAAACTGACACAGGAACAGAAAACCAAACACGGTATGTTCTCATTTATAAGTGGGAGTTGAATAATGAGAACACATGGACACATCACGGGGAACAACATCCACTGGCGACTGTCAGGGTTAGGGTGAGGAGAGAGCATCAGGAAGAATAGCTCATGGATGCTGGGCTTAATACCTAGATGATGGGTTGATGTGTGCAGCAAACCACCATGACACATGTATACGTATGTAACAAACCTGCACATCCTGCACATGTACCTTGGAATGTAAAATAAAAGTTGATAAAATAATAATAAAAATAGAAATCCTGCTCTGCTCATTGGGTGCCATAGGACAAAAGCCCAGCTTCCATCACATCTGGCCAAGGACCTCCAACATCAGAAAACTAACAAAGACAGAACTTTGCTAGAGAGTAGAATCAAGGTCTCCTGATTTCTACTCTGATAATACTAATCATCACGATCATAGTAGTAACTAACGTTTTCCTCATACAACAGCTTATGAAACATCATTTGTGTAAATTGCTGTCTTTCATTTACTTTCCTACTTCTCGGTTCTCTGCTCTCCAGCACCACAAGAGACCCTGTAAAGATAACAGTTTGCAAGCTCAGCAAAGTATGATTAATTTTACCTGATTACTATGTATGGAACATACAAAGCATAGGTCTGGTCCCCAAAGGATGAATTCACAAAAATACATTTAGTACATGGTGAAACCTGAATTTCAGGTATGCATTCTGATTGACAGAGTTAAGCCTCCACTTAAAGTTCATGAAGAGGAAGAAATTCATTTATTTAAAGCAAAGTTAGTCCATTTTTAGAACACGGAGGTGAGAATGGTTTTCTATCTGATGTAATTGGATATACTAGCTATTTTTTATTTTTGTTTTTTATAGAGTTGGTCTCACTATATTGCCCAGACTGGTCTTGAATTCCTTGGCTCAAGCAATCCTCTTGCCTTGGCCTCCCAAAGTACTGGGATTACAGGCATGAACCATCACATCTGGCCAAATATACTTGCTGTTCACACACCAAGAGACAGCTGAGGTCTATGTGAATATTTAAATTTAATCAGACTAAGGCATCCTCTACTATGTTTTTGCTGGGGGGAGAGAAGTTAGGCGATGCTAATTGGAATATGCAAATTTGGTCTATATAATATTATTCTGGCCAGCTGTGGTGGCTCATGACTGTAGTTCTAGCACTTTGGGAGTCTGAGGCAGGAGGATCGCTTCAACCCAGGAGTTTGAGACCAGCCCGGGCAAGATGGGGAGACATCATCTCTACAAAAAAATTTTTTTTGAATTAGGCTAGGCATGGTGGCATGCACCTGTAGTCCCAGCTATCCAAGAGGCTGAGACAGGAGGATTGCTTGAGCCCAGGAGTTGAGGTGTCAGTGAGCTATGAATGCGCCACTGTACTCCAGCCTGAGCAACAAAGTGAGACGCTGTCTCTAAAAAAAAAAGAAAGTATACACACACACACACACACACACACACACACATATATATACCTTGTTTATTATCATGTATGTACTATTAGAAGCCAATTTTTTCTTTGAAAAGAAGCCCCACGGCTGAGCATCAGCTTTGCCAGGCCTCTCATGAAAACTATTATCAAACGAAAGAAAAAGCACTTTTCTAGATGTGATTGAACTTATCTAAAAGTTAAAAATCTGTGCAAGACGAGCTGGAAACGCCTGTCTCTCTCTCTCTGTCTCTGTGTGTGTGTGGGGGGGGGGGGGGAGGGTGGAAAGAGAGAGAGAGAGAGAACGAGAGAGAGAGAGAGAGACTGGAGATGGGTAGCACATCCAAACAAATACAATTTAATGGAAGGGATGACTTATATCCATGCCTGGTCTCAAAACATTGATTACAATAACCATAGGGTTTCTGGTTTATAAAAATATTTGGAATGGGGGAAAGAAGAGGATTTTTTTTTTTTTTGTCACTGCTTCAGACCTTAAAGGGAAGGACAGGCTGGTTTGGCTCATTGGCTCTCAGAGCACTTTATAGACTTTTAAGGTATCAGTTGGCATCACAGAAACAAACAACGTCTCTAGTTCAATGGAGTAAATTTGATCAAAGTGTCCATAAATCAAAATCCCGTCATTGAAATGAAATGAAGTAAAACAAGGACATGTAACAAGTACAAAAGGTAACCCTTATGACGGTTTCCGCTGCCATTTTTGCAGAAATTGACAAACGGATCCTAAAATTCATATAGAAATACAAAGAACCCAGAATAGTCAAAAAAATCATTGAAGAACTCAGCCTTCTCAACTTCAAAATTTACCACAAGATTAGGCGCAATGCTCACACTTGTAATCCCAACACTTTGGGAGGCCGAGGTGGGAGGATTGCTTGATCCCAGGAGTTTGAGACCAGCCTGGGCAACATAGCAAGACTTCATCTCTGCTGAAAAAATAAAAAATAAATATTAAAAAACTCACCACAGACCTGTAGTAATCAAACTAGTGTGGTATTAGCACAGGGATAAACATATAAGTCAATGGTGTAGAATTGAGACTTCAGAAATAAATCTTCACATTTATGGTCAATTGATTTTTGACAAAGGTACTAAGATACTTAAGTGTGGAAAAAATTATTCTTTTCAACAAACTATGCTGGGACAACTGAATATCCATATGCAAAAGAGTGAAGCTGGACCCCTGCCTCACAGCATACGCAAGAATTAACTTGAAAGGAATCAAAGACCTAAATGTCAAAGCTAGAATTACAAAACTCTTACAGGAAAACATAGGAGTAAATCTTCATGATCTTGGGTTAGGAAATGGTTTATTAAATATGAAAGTAAAAGCAAATGTGGGGGCCAGGCATAGTGGTGCACGCCTGTATTCCCAGCACTTTGGGAGGCCGAGGTGGGTGGATCACCTGCGGTCAGGAGTTCGAGACCAGCCTGGCCAACATGGTGAAACCATCCCCCCCATCTCTACTAAATACAAAAATTAGCTGGGCGTGGTGACAGGTGCCTGTAATCCCAGCTGCCTGGGAGGCTGAGGCAGGAGAATTGCTTGAACCTGGAAGGCAAAGGTTGCAGTGAGCTGAGATCGCACCACTGCACTCCAGCCTGGGCAAAAGCCGTCTAAAAAAAAAGAAAAAAAAGCAAATGTGGCAAAAGAAAAAAATAGATATATTGGACCTTGTCAACATTAAAAATTTTTGTGTTTCGGAGGATGTCATCAAGAGAGTGAAAAGAGAACCCATGGGAAGGAAGAAAATATTTGCAACCTGATAAGGGGCTGGTATTCAGAACACTTACAACTCAATAGTACAAAGACAAATAACCCAATTAAAATGGGCAAAAGATCTAAACAGACATTTCTCCAAATAAGATATAACAATGGGCTGGGCATGGTGGCTCACACCTGTAATCCCAGCCCTTTGGGAGGCAAGGTGGGTGGATCACTTGAGGTCAGGAGTTCAAAACCAGCCTGGCCAACATGGTGAAACCCTGTCTCCACTAAAAATACAAAAATTAGCCGGGTGAGGTGGCATGTGCCTGTAATCCCAGCTACTCGGGAGGCTTGAATCACTTGAACCTGAGAGGCAGAGGTTGCAGTGAGCCAAGACTGCGCCACTATACTCCAGCCTGGGTAATGGGACTGAATCCCTGTCTCAAACAAACAAAAAGATACAGAAATGGCCAAAAAGCACATGAAAAGATGCTCAACCCACTAGTCATTAGGGAAACGCAAATAAAACTACAATGAGATACCACTTCCCAACCACTAGTATGGCTAAAATAAAAAACACAGATGATAACAGGAGTTAATGAGGATGTGGCAGAAATTGGAGGCCCCATACAATGCTGGTGGTGATGGAAAATCATGTAGCCACTTTACAAAAACAGTTTGGGGGTTCCTCAAAATGTTAAATACAGAACTGCCATGTGATCCAGCAAATAAAGAGCTATGAAAACACACATCCACAGAAAAACTTGAACATACAGCCAAATATGTTGAATGTAAATGGCCAAAATTTAGAAACAGTCCAAATGCCCATTAACTGATGAATGAAGACAAAATGTTGTCTATCCATACAATGGAATATTACATAGCCATAAAAATAAAGTACTGATGTATGCTATGACATGGATGAACCTTGAAAGCAGTATCCCACGTGACAGAAACAGACACAGAAGGTCATCTACTGTATGGTTTCAGTGATATGAAATGTCTGGAATAGGCACATCTATAGAGACAGAAAGTGCAGTGTCTTGTTTGGGGCAGGGTGGTTGGGGGAAAATGGGGAGTGCCTGCTAATGGGTATGGTGTTTCTTTTTAGGATGGTGAAAGTGATCTAAAATTGCTTGTGGTGATAGTTGCACAACTCTGTGAACATACTAAAACCATTGAATTGTACAATTTAAACTAAATTAATTTTATAATTGTACAATTAAACTACTTAATTATATGGTATGTGAATTATATCACAATAAAGCTGCTAAAGAAAGTTACAGTAAAGCCTCAAATTTCTCTCCACATGTCAGCTCTCCTTTCAGAAACAGCACTATCCACAGCATCAAGCCTACTTAAGTGAGTAATCATAAGCTGTGATTACAAAGGCCCCCATGACTCCTTTGGTCTGGAGAGACATGTTCATTCACAGGGCCACAGGCAGAGCCGCCCTTAGGGGAAACTACAGTTGCTTTGGGGAGAGAAACGATCAGGAACATAATAAGGAACAGGTGTAAATTCGAAGATGCGTCTTCTAACCAGTCAGGCTTAAAGTTGAGATTTCAGGAATGTGTCTTGAGATGGTCCTAATTCTCACATGCAGGCAGTTTGACTTCCCTGACATAGCTTTGAGTCAGGGGCATTCAGTGAAACTGAAAGACCCAGTGCTTTTTTTTTTTTTTTTTTTTTTTTTTTTTTTTTTTTGTCAGATAACCTTGGGAAAGGGAAATGGGTAAATGCTGGCCAAACTATCCTACACGTGGGGTTCCATTCTTCTCAAGGTGCACCTGCCCCAAATGCTATCCTCTGATTGACCAAAACTGGCCAGAAGGATGAGAGGTAGCTCACTAGATGGAAAACGGGGAAAAAACCATTTCAAGCAGAATGAACCACCTGTTCAAAACAGTGAAAGGACTAGACAGAGTGGACTGGCCTCCTCGAACCTCGTCCCAGCTCCCAGTGCTACAGGTCTGTCATTTCGTCAGCCTCATCCCTCCCAGGACTTGGTTTTCTATTAATTCCACCACAGGTGAGTTATTTATCCAGAGCTCTCAGGAGAGCTGCTATCTTCTTTGTTATTCTACCTCCATGTCTAACCCTGTGCTTTATCCAGGATAGGTGCTTAGTAGGTCCTTAGTTTATTTGTTCGTCAGCAATTAATTATGATATAGTGTGTAATTGTCTTTAGTCTTCTTGAGAAGACTAAGGACAGTTTAAACATAAGAAACACTAAGGAACTTAGTCTGTGATAATGTGATGTGATGATTGCATATCAGCCAAAACGGATTAAGAATTTCTTGCTTTCTTTAAATTGACTTATCAACTTGAAAGTCTTTTTTTTTTTTCTTTTTTCTTTCTTCTTCTTCTTCTTTTTTTTTTTTTTTTACCAATGAGTTTTTGCTGCATTTGCTCCAATTACCCCAGAGACTGTCAGGTTAGGGGAGGAATAAGAGTGAGACACCATATCTCACCCATATTTATAGAGAAGCTATGAGACAGGATACATTATGGATATGTCTCCTGATTGGTTGGAAGATGTCACAGGCACAGATAAAGAAGGCCAGCAGTTCGGGACAGATCAAGCTAACTTAAAGGAGGCTCCTGATTCGGCCTATCTTGGTAGAGTAAATACAGGCGTCATCCCTGGATGCTGTTCCGTACTGACTCAACTGGTTTGGCTGCTGTTCTTAGCAATATCAAGTCCAGGGAGAGTGACTTTCGGATCATGCATCCACCTGGGGGCATAGAGAGTGGCCTGGATTCAGAAGCTTCTTCGGAATCTAAGAACAGTTCAGCCACAAGTCCATGGAATCCTTAGTTCCTCTTCTTTTTTTTAATTTTCTTATTCTTTTAATTTTTGTTTTACGTTCAGGGATACATGTGCAGGTTTGTTATATAGGTAAATTTGTGTTGTGGGCATTTGTTGTACAGATTATTTCGTCACCCAGGTACTAAACCTAGTAACTGGTTATAGTTAATTTTTCAGATCCTCTCCCTCCCCCCACCCTCCACTCTTGAATAGGCCCCAGTGTTTGTCGTTCCCCTCTTTGTGCCCGTGTGGAATCCTCAGTTCTTACTTCCATTACTGCAAATAGAGGCCTAACTCAATTCCCCACTCCCCATCTCTAAGGAGTGATTTGGCAGATGGTTAGAATGGAGCCTGAGCACCAGGACCCCCTGGATGGCCCAGAGGAGTATGTTGGGAGCTGGCTGGTTGGCCTCATTCATCTACTGGCCAACTCAGCCTAGCAATGAGCACATTCAATTGTGAATACAAATGGAAGGAAGTGCTTCAGACCCTAAGACAAAGAAAATGATAAATAGCCTCATTTTATCTATCCAATTTATTTTTGTTATCTAATTTTAAATTATTTCATGATTTATTTAATAAATCACTGTTTTGGAAATGGCAGAAAATGGAATTTGGCAAAGGGAGCTTGCCTGTCATCTGCAATCAACTTTGGAACTTAGTAGCTGCTATCCAGGGCTCCTTCTGTTACATGAGCATTTTGAGGTGGCACCCATGTCTCATGTCTCACCATCTTTCTTTTTTTTTTTTTTTCTTGAGACAGAGTCTCACTCTGTCGCCAGGCTGGAGTGCAGTGGTGTGATCTCAGCTCACTGCAACCTCTGCATCCTGGGTTCAAGCGATTCTCCTGCCTCAGCCTCCTGAGTAGCTGGGACTACAGGCACATGACACCATGCCTGGCTAATTTTTGTATTTTTAATAGAGATGGGGTTTCACCATGTTGGCCAGGATGGTCTCGATTTCTTGACCTCAGGTGATCTGCCCGCCTCAGCCTCCCAAAGTGCTGGGATTACAGGCGTGAGTCACTGCACCCAGCCACCTCACCATCTTTCTAGTCTCCCTCCCCTTCTAGTCTTCCCCAGGAACACAGTATGGTGCTCTATGCCATGTTAGAAGTTGGAAGTCTAAGAGCATAGGAATCCCTATGTCATCAACGGCTAGCTGGCTGACCTTGGGAGGTTGACCCACCCATCTAAAGCTGTTCTGATTTTTACAGCACAGGACACTATATTACAGAATATGGTAGACTTTTATTTCTATCAAATGTTATCAGGGTTAGAACTAAGGTGAGACAAATAACCCTGTACATGTATGACTCTGAGAGTGAATTCCTCATTAAATTGTGTACTCCAGGGCCCCCACTTGCCTCACCCCAATCGTGACCCTGGCTGTTACACAAACATAGTTAATGAATGCACCCTCCTCAAAGAGAACTTGGAGGATATGTCCTTACATCAGCAGTGCAAGCAAAGCAGGCAGCAACAAAGTCCACAAGAGTGATTCAGGTCCTGTTGTGGTTCAGAGAAAGAAAACATCATTTTCTGCTAAGGGCATCCTGGAAAGCTTCATGGAGTAAGTGACATCTGATTGGGAGCCCTGAAGGATGGCTAGGATGAGGCAGCTGAACCATATAAATAGTGGCACAACCTTGGGAATAAGAGCATGATCAAGATTTAACTTTGCCATTAACTAGATACATGACCTTAAACAAGTAACTTGGCAAATAAGAGATCTAATTTCCTGATGATTTATAAGGTGCTTTAGTGATTGCTCCTATAAATAGTGGCACAGGAGCATCCAAAGAACCCAGTGCTTCTGAAAATGATGCAGAGGTGGTGAGTACATCCCTAATGTTTACTGTGGACCAGTAGCCACCTGAGGAAGATGCCAATTGGGTTGACAGAAAGTGGTTAAAGTGTTTACCTGCGATTGGCATGGGATGTGTTTGGGCACTAATTTTAATTTTAGAAACAGAAAGTGTTCATAGCATTTTTTTTCTTCTCCTTCTCCTTCTCCTTCTCCTCCTTCTCCTTCTCCTTCTCCTTCTTTGAGGCAGGGTCTCACTCTGTCTCCCACACTGGCGTGCAATGACATGATCACAGCTCACAGTAACCTTGAAATCCTGGGCTCAAGCCATCTACCTCAGCTTTTCAAAGCACTAGGATAACAGGTGTGAGTCAGTGCACCTGAGCTAATAATAATATTTTATTATTATAAAGGTTTTTGGACCCAGGCATCATGGCCTATACCTTTAGTCCCAGCTACTCAGGAGGCTGAGGCAGGAGAATTCTTTGAGCCCAGGAGTTCGAGACCAGCCTGGGCAACATAGCAAAATCTCATCTCAGAACAATTTTTTTTTGTTTGTTTAATTGTTGTATGTCTGTTTATTTATTCTTACTTTGAAATAATTTCAGATTTATAAAAAGTTGCAAAAATAATAGATAAAAGATCTATAAGTTAACATTGCACATAACCATAGTAAACTTATCAAAACCAGAAACAATACTACTGGTATCTAGTAAATAATCTACAGACCTTATTCAAATTTTGCCAACCATTCCACAAATGTCCTTTTCTAGGTAGTTAGTTTCTTCTTCTTTTTTTTTTTTTTTTAATTACTAAGTACATCCCATTGTCCATCTGATCTCTTTTGGGGCCACAGAATTGTTTTCAGTTTTTATCCATTAAAAATAAAGCTGTGATGCATATTCTTGTACACATCCTTTTATGAACATATTTTCATTTTTCCTGAATATATACCTAGAGAGAAAATTGCTCAATCATAGGGTTAGTGAATATTCAACTTGATAAGAAATTGTTGAACAGTTTCCCCAAGTTAATTGTACCATTTTAAATTTCCACCAGCAATGTGTTAGCATTCTAATTGTCCCACTTCCTTGCCAATACATGGTGTTGTCATCAGTTTTTGATTCTAGTAATTTTAGTGAATGTGAAATGATATCTCATGGTTGTTTTAACATGCATTTGCCTGATGTTGAGCACCTTTTAATTATGCTTACTGCCCATTCATATGTTTTTATCTGTGGTGTCCAAGTCTTTTGCTTATTTTTAAATTGAGTTATTTGTTTTTTCATTGTCTAATTGTTTCATCATTGCCAACTTGTCAGAAGTCTCTACATATGCTGAATGAGTTCATTGCCAGATACGCATGCTGTGAAGATTTTCCCTAATCTGTGATTTACCTATTTATTTTCTTAGTGGTAGATGTTCTGAGTAGAAAGAACAATTTTTGTTTTACTTCTTCATACCCTTGCAACTGATTTGCAACTTCCTGGATAATGATGAATTCCTATTTGTTATACACAGCTTTAAAAAAATGGAATTGTATTAATATGGTTCTAAAATATATTTCCCCTATGCTTCATAATATAGCCTTGGCAGCTTTCCAGATCAACATACCTAGATCTACCTAACTTTCTTTTTAAGGCTGCATAGTTTTCCATTGTACGCTGGTAACAATGTTTTCTATCCAGTGCCTTGTTGATTGTCGTTTTAATTGTTTTCTAGGCAAATAATTCTACAGTGAGCATACATGTACGTATACCATTAAATATATGGGCCAATATATTTGTAGGATAAATTCTTGGATATGCAATTGAGATGGCATCTATATCATCTTGAAAGATGAGTTTGTTTTATTAATTATTAGTGAATTTACATTGAATGCCTGAACATGAAATATGAACTAGAAGAAGGTGAGACTGGGAGCAGAGAGGGAGGTTAGGGACTGCCTAGGAGAAAGGTACTGATAGGACATTCCTATAGAGTTTCAGCTCTATAAGAATCATTTTTGGAACTTAAGACCTCAAGTTCTGTTAGTGACAGAACAGAAATAATGTATTTGAATTGGAGAAAAGGGATGGATTTGGCTAACATGGAGTTACAAAAATATCTTTCTTCAGAGGAGCATTGTAGAAATAGTCTTCTATGGTTGAAACAGTTTTATTTAATTTAGTTAAGATAAACAGTTTCTTAGACAACAATTTCATGTTTCATGTTTTTCCCTGTTCCTGAATTCTCACTCTCAGCTGATGACCTTGTTTCCTATTTCACTGGGAAACTAGAAGCAACTATAAGAGAAATTCTAGAAGTTCCCATCACTACAGTTACCTATTACTTACGAAGATGATTCTGTGATTTTTCTCTTCAACTCTGTTATTATGGGGACTTATATAGATAGACTTCTTTTTTTGGTGTTGCGGGGATGGAGTCTTAATCTATCACCGAGGCTGGAGTGCAGTGGCACGATCTCAGCTCACTGCAACCTCTGCCTCCGGGGTTCAAGCCATTCTCTTGCCTCAGCCTCCCGAGTAGCTCAAATTAGAGGAGCCCGCCACCACACATGGCTAATTTTTATGTTTTTTAGTAGAGACAGGGTTTCACCATATTTGCCAGGCTGGTCTTGAACGCCTGACCTCAGGTGATCCACCTGCCTCAGCCTCCCAAAGTGCCGGGATCACAGGCATGAGTCACCGTGCCTGGCCGATAGACTGCTTAATATGAACCTTCCTTGTATTCCTGGAATGAATCATACTTAGTCATGATGTATTTTTGTTGTTGGTGTTAAACTCTATTTAATAATTTTTTAAAAAAAATTTTAGGCCAGGCACGGTGGCTCATGCCTGTAGTCCCAGCACTTTGGAAGGCTGAGGCGGGAGGTTGGCTTCAGCTCAGGAGTTCAAGACCAACCTGGGCAACATGGCAAAACCCCATCTCTATAAAATATACAAAAATTAGCTGGGCATGGTGGCTTGTGCCTATAGCCCCAGGTACAGGAGACAGAGGTTGGAGGATTGCTTGAGCCTTAATGTCGAGGCTACAGTGAACCATGATTGCACCACTGCACTCCAGCTTGGGTGATAGAGTGAGACCCTGTCTCAAAACAAAACAAAATGAAAGCAAAAACAAATTTTTATTGTATATGTTTAAGATATGTAACATGATGTTATAGGACACATACAGATAGTAAAAAGGTTACTATGGGAAAGCAAATTAACATATCTATTATCTCAAATCACTACCCACTTTTCTGAGGCAAAAACATCTGGAATATATTCATTTAGCATGAATCCCATATTTAGACCAATATTATTATCTATGGTCCTCATGTACCTAAAGCTCTAAACTTACTCATTTTTACATTCCTATTGTTAAGTGAGATTAGACTTTTTCTGTGAAATATTTGTAGGTTTTGGTATTAAAGTATTTTTACATGTGTATCCTTTATTCTCTAGAATACTACCATTGTAAATAATCTGATCTTTAGAACTTTCGTTAGAACGTTCCTGTGAAACCGTTTGCACCTAGTGATTGTTTTAGGGGTCATTGGAGACTCACTTTGATGATTTTATTTCCTCAGTGACAGTGTCCTATTTGGACTTTATATCTCTATTGGGATCAGTTTTGGTAAATTATATTTTTCCCAGGAAGTTATTCACTTCATTTTTGAAAAATTATTTGTATAGGTTTGTACATACTAATCTCTGATGATTTAAAAATTTCCTGTGTCATGAATATTTCTTCTTTGAAATTTCTTATTTTGTATACTCACGTTTTCCCCTACTTCTTTTTAATTGATAAATTAAAAAATATATTAGTTTTGGAGTTTTTGTTTAATAATTTGTTTCTGCTTCTATTCTTTTGAATTTTTTCCTTGTGTCTTTTTCTGGTTTATTTCACTTTCCTTTCTCTGATTAGCTGAGTCGGGTATTAAATAACTTATTTTCATTTTTATCTTTATTGATATAGTTATTTAAGGATATATAGATTTTTTTCTCTAAAAACACTACTTTAGTTGTATTTCTAGATACTAATGACTAGTATCTAGTACTGTCATTATTGGGGTTTTCTAGAAATTTTGCAATTTCAGTTTGCATTTCCCTAAACCCAAGTTGTTTAATAAAGAGTTTTAAAACATTTCCAGGTAAAAGGCATTATTTCAAATAGTTTGTCAGTAATTTATAGTTTCATTATAAGTTTTTGACATTTCTATTTTTGCAATTAATTTAGATTTTCTTTGTAACTTAAAATATAGTCTCCTGTCATAACTGATCTATATGTACCTGAGAAGGAGATTATCAGCATATAGACTTGAATATATAGCTGTTAGATGTATTTTTTGATTGATTTGGATTTTCTATATCCTTGCTAAATATTTTTTCCTTAGTTTGTCTGAGGGAGGTATTTTAAATTCTCTTATTATTAATGTGAATTTGTCTAGTTTTCCTTTTGTCTTCTATAATTTCTGCTTTGTGAAAGTTGTTGCTGTATTATTTTGTGCATACAGATTAACAACAATAATAACATACATCATTGTACATTATAGCTTTTAGCATTATAAAGTATCCTTCTTTATCTTGTCTAGTGCATTTAGTTCTAAATGATAGCATATTTGGCCATGACACCTGTTTTTATCTTTGTCGTTTAAAATTAATTTTTTACTTTTTAATTTGATCTTTCTGATTACTTAGTTTCGTATGTGTTTCTTGAAAAAACAGGATTGTATTTATTTTGTTAACAGTTTTTTTTTTTTTTTGAGTGAGCACATTTAGCCTACATACATTTATTGATATTAGTGGTAGGTTTGATTTCAATAGTCATATTTTTTGCATTGCATTTACTATAAACAAATGAAGTCCTTTACTCTTTGGCTTCCTGGTGTGAAAACCTAACATAAACCAGCTTAAACAAAAATGTAGGACTTTCTGGAGGCTCATTAGGATGGCTCATGGAAGATAAGGTAGAACTAGAAACCAGGGCAGCAGATGGAAGAAACATTAATAGCCAGATTGACAGAAACTTGGGGTGAAGCAGAGAAGAGATGGTGCGGGGAGGATGCAGAGACAGTGGTTGGGACTGAGACTGTGGATGGGTGGGGACCTGTGGAAAACTACCAGGAGAGCTTTCAGACTATTGAAGAAATGCCCAGTGAGTTTTAAGAAGATTGTCTTATGTGTAATTTTAAAAAATAGTTAAAAATTTGACACAGAAAATGAATATTCAATGATGTTATCACACTTTTTTGAATAGATTTTTTATTGTGGCAAAATATACATTACATAAAATTTATCATCTTAGCTTTTTTTTTTTTTGGATCTCACTCTGTGTTGCCCAGTCTGAGTGCAGTGACACAATGATGGTTGACTGCAGCCTTGACCTCCTGGGCTCAAGTGATTCTCCTACCTAACCAAGTAGCAGGGACTATAGGCATGTGCCACCTGGCTAATTTATTTTTAATTTTTGTAGAGATGGGGTTCTTGCTCTGTTGCCCAGGCTGGTCTTGAACTCCTGGACTCAAGCAATCCTCCCTCCTCAGCCTCCCAAATTGCTGGGATTACAGGCATGAGAAACCACACCTGGCCTCATCTTAACCATTTTTAAATGTACAGACATTTAGTACATTCACACTATTGTGTGACCATCATCACCATATAGCTCTAGAACTCTTTTTATCAACCCAAACCTGAACACTAAACACCAACTCCCTATTCTCGGCCTCCCTCTAGCCCCTGGTAATCACTATTTGACATTCTGTCTCTATGAATTTCACTGTTCTAGGTGCCAAGATATAAATGGAATCCTATACTATTTGCCCTTTTGTGACTGGCTTATTTCCCTTAGCATAATGTCCTCAAGGTTCCCTCATGCTGTAGCACATGCCAGAATTTCATTCCTTTTCAAAGCTGAGTAATATTCCATCGTATGTGTATACAACACTTTGTTTATCCATTCTTCCATTCAACTGTCGATGGACATTTGGGTTGCCTTCTCCTTTTGGCTATTGTCAATAATGCTACTACAAACATGGGTGTACAAAATCTGTTCACATTGCTGCTTTCAGTACTTCGGGATCTATACCCAGAAGTGAAATTTCTGGATCACATGGTGATTCTATGTTTTCTTTTTTTTTTTTTTGAGACAGAGTCTCACTCTATTGCCCAGCCTGCAGTGCAGTGGCTGGATCTCGGCTCACTGCAACCTCTGCCTCTGGGGTTCAAGCGATTTTCTTGCCTCAATCTCCCGAGTAGCTGAGATTATAGGCACCCGCCACCATGCCCGGCTAATTTTTGTATTTTTAGTAGAGATGGGGTTTCACCATGTTGGCCAGGTTGGTTACAAACTCCTGACCTCAAATGATCCACCCGCCTTGGCCTCCCAAAGTGTTGGGATTACAGGCATGAGCCACCACGCCCGGCCTCTATGTTTAATATTTTAAGGAACCACCATTCTTATGCACAATTTTAAGTTGTTGGGTCTATTTGACTTTCCAAGTTTCCAAACTTTCAAAGTCTGCTAAACACACTAATGCCTATGTTACCCATGACACCTCTCTCTCAAGCTCTACATCCAGTCCTTCATTGTTGATTTTACCTTAGAAATAGCTCCCTCTGGCCAGATGCAGTGGTTCACGCCTGTAATCTCAGCACTTTGGGAGGCCAAGGCGGATGGATCACCTGAAGTCAGGAGTTTGAGACCAGCCTGGCCAACATGGTGAAACTCCATCTCTATCAAAAAATACAAGAAATTAGCTGGACATGGTGGTGGGTGCCTGTAATCCCAGCTACTTGGGAGGCTGAGGCAGGAGAATTGCTTGAACCCAGGAGGGCAGAGGTTGCAGTGAGCCAAGATTGCATCACTGCACTCCAGCCTAGGGACAAGAGTGAACCTCCATCTCAAAAAAAAAAAAAAAAAAAAAAAAAAAAAAAAAAAAGGGAGAGAAATAGCTCCCTCCTAAATCCATGTACTTTCTTTCCATCTCTACCATCACTATGGTTGTCTGAATGGTCTTTATCTCTCTCTGGGCCACTTCACATCCACCATTGTTTCTCTACAATCTGCTGTTCACACTGCAGCCATGGTATGTGAAACTATGTATGCCATATGATTCCACTGTAGTCTGAGAACAGGTAAAACTATTTTAGGGTGAGAAAAATAAAAGCAGTGGTAGTTGTGGGTGGGCGTGTTGGAGGTTGACTGGAAAGGATTGACATAACTTTCTGAGGAGATGAACTATTCTGTATCTTATTTGGGTATTGGTTATACTGGTAATTACATTCGCAATACTCATTGATTTGTACATGCACCTTTTTTTTTTTCTTGAAAATTATAGCCATGCCTTTCATCACTCCTTAACCCACCCTAGACTCTCCCTCCCACCAACACCTGAAATTCCTTGGTGTCTTTGCTCTGCTCTCAGGTGCTCTTTTGTTCTTATGACTCTATGATTCTGTATCAAGTTGTATGATTATTTGACTCTTGTCCATCTTTTCTACTGTAAGCTGCATGACAGCATGTCTGAGTTACTCATCAGTCTGTCTTTAGTGCCTAGCATAGTTGCTGAGTACATGGTAAGTGCCCAACAAAAGTTTGTTTGGAAGACTAAAAGACAGACAAATGGAAAGAAGGAAGGGAAGAGAGAGAGAGAGAGAGAGAAGAAGAGGAAGATGAGAAAGAGAGAGAGAAAGAGAGAAAGAAAGAAAGAAAAAGAAAGAAAAAGAAAGAAAGAAAGAGAGAGAGAGAAGGAAGGAAGGAAGGAAAGAAAGGCAGAAGAAAGAATGATAAATAAATAAACAAATAAGTAAATAAATAAATAAAATTTGGAGAAGTCAAAGAAAAAGATTGTGCCCCATGTTTGAGGGAGAAACAAATGGTGTGGGATGTGAGTGAAACCCAGAAGGCACAGGGCATTTGAGTAAAGGTGTTCCTGTGAGAATCTAAGGATGAAGGAATTCACAGAAATCTTAAAGAGGGATTGGATTCCCCACAGAGCCCAAAAGAGGAAGTTTGAGTCAATTCTATCTGAATGCAAAGGCCGAGGTGACTCTTATAGGACAATTCTCTGGGTGGCCTTGAGCTGACTTAGTTTCTCCCCTGCACCTGTCTCATTTGTAGTTCTCAAATATAACTGTAGAATGTGCTGGCAATGCAACATCCTGAGATAAGGGGGAATTAACTGGAACAGCCTAGGCTCTATTAAGTCCCGCATGGAGAACAGGATGCTCTTCAACACCTTAGCCCAGTGTGTCATGTTACCCAGAGGTATGTAATCTGGGACAGGCTGCCATTTGGGATTCCTCAGCTGTGGTACAAGTGTGCCATGTGAAGATAAGACTCTATCCACCCCAGGCAGCTTTTCTAAGCTTGGGGGGACCAGGTCACAGTAAATGCTAGGCTTCTGTCATCCTTTGCTGTGTATCTGTAAGTAATGAACCTGCTTCTTGTTACTTGTGTATGAATGTGTTCTGTCTCACTGACTCAGACAAGTTGGGAACTAGTGCATGGTGAACCCGCTTCACAACCCTCCAATGAGGATACACATGCCGGTGAAGTTCTCAGTATGGAGCAGCCTCAAAATAAATGTTAATGCCCTTTCTGCCTTCTTTCTCCATTGGGTAAAGACCTTCAGTTGCATTGTGGTACCCTCACTCTTTTGTTCATCTTTCTCTTCCCCATCAAAAACAGAGAGAAAGTAAAAGATAACATGTTACCTTGTTCTTTTTTTTTCTTTTTTAACTTTTATTTTAAGATCAGGAGTATATGTGCAGGATGTGCACGTTTGTTACATAGATAAACATGTGTCATGGGGATTTGTTGTACAGGTTATTTCATCACTAGGTATTAAGCCTAGTACCCATTAATGATTTTTCCTGATTTTCTCCCTCCTCCCAACCTCTGCCCTCCAGTGTATATTGTTCACCTCTATGTGTCCATGTGTTCTCATCATTTAGCTCCCACTTATAAGTGATGACGTGTGGTATTTGGTTTTCTCTTACTGCATTAGTTTGCTAAGGATAATGACCTCCAGCTCCATCCATGTCCCTGCAAAGGATGTGATCTTGTTCCTTTTTATGGCTGTGTAGTATTCCATGGTGTATATGTACCACATTTTCCTCATGCAGTCTATCATTGATGGACATTTAGGTTAATTCTATGTCTTTGCGATTGTGAATAGTGCTGCAATGAACATATTCATGCATATGTCTTTATAACAGAACAATTTATATTCCTCTGAGCATATACCCAGCAATGGAATTGCTGGGTTGAATGGTATTTCTGTCTGTAGGTCTTTGAGGAAGCACCACACTGTTTTCCACAATGGTTGAACTAATTTACACTCCCACCAACAGTATAAAAACATTCCATTTTTTCTCCACAACCTTGCCAGCATCTATCGAGAGAACCTGCTCTCAATAGTTACGTGAGTTATTTTCTATTTCCTAAGTGTCTCGGCCGGTTTGAGAAATAAAGGGAAAGAGCACAAGAGAGAGAAATTTAAAGCTGGGTGTCCAGGGGAGACATCACATGTTGGCAGGATCCATGATGTACCCCGAGCCGTAAAATCAGCAAGTTTTTCTTAGCGATTTTCAAAAGGGGAGGGGGAGTGCACAAATAGGGTGTGGGTCACAGAGATCACATACTTCACAAGATAATAAAATATCACAAAGCAAGTGGAGGCAGGGCGAGATCACAGGACCACTGGATGGGGCGAAATTAAAATTGCTAATGAAGTTTTGGGCACGCATTGTCATTGATAACATCTTATCAGGAAACAGGGTTTGAGAGCAGACAACCTGTCTGACCAAAATTTATTAGGCAGGAATTTTCCTCCTCCTAATAAGCCTGGGAGCACTACAGGAGACCTGGGCTTATTTCATCTCTTCAGCTTCGACCGTAAAAGGCGGCACACCTTAAAGGGACTGTCTATAAGCCTACCTTCAGGGCTCATTCTCTTTCTCAGGAATGTTCCTTGCTGAGTAAAAGAATTTAGCGACATTTCTCCTATTTGCTTTTGAAAGAGGAGAAATATGGCTCCGTCTGTCCAGCTCACTGGTGGCCAGAAAGTCTTATCTCTTTTGTTTCCTGAACATTGCTGTTATCCTGCTCTTTTTTCAAGATTCTCAGATTTCATATTGTTCAAACACACATGCTCTACAAACAATTTGTGCAGTTAATGCAATCATCACAGGGTCCTGAGGTGACATTCATCCTCCTTGGCTTACGAAGAAGATGACAGGATTAAGAGATTAAAGTAAAGACAGGCATAGGAAATCACAAGCGTATTGATTGGGGAAGTGATAAGTGTCCATGAAATCTTCACATTTTATGTTCAGAGACTGCAGTAAATACAGGCATAAGAAATTATAAAAGTGTTAATTTGGGGAACTAATAAATGTCCATGAAATCTTCACAATTTATGTACTTCTGCCGCGGCTTCAGCTGGTCCCTCCGTTCGGGGTCCCTGACTTCCTGCAACAAGCGTCTATTGTTTTTTGACTTTTTAAATAATACCCATTTTGACTGGTGTGAGATGGTATCTCATTTTGGTTTTGATTTGCATTTTTCTAATGATCAGTGATGTTGAGCTTTGTTTCATATGATTGTTGGCTGCGTGTATGTCTTCTTTTGAAAAGTGTCAGTTCATGTCCTTTGCTCACTTTTTTATGGGGTTGTTTTTTTTCTTATGAATTTGTTTGTTTCTTATAGATGCTGGATATTACACCTTTGCCAGATGCATAGTTTGGATACATTTTCTACCATTCCATAGGTTGTCTGTTAACTCTGTTGATAGTTTCTTTTGCTGTGCAGAAGCCCTTTAGTTTAATTAGATCCTATTTGTCAAATGTTGCTTTTGTTGCAATTGCTTTTGGTGATTTCATGATGAAATCTTCGCCCATGCCGATGTCCTTAATGGTATTACCTAGGTTTTCTTCTAGGGTTTTTATAATTTTTGGTTTTAAATTTTAGTTTTTAATCCATCTTGAGTTTGTTTTTGTATATGGTGCAGAGAAGGGGTCCATTCTCAATTTTCTGCATATGACTAGCCAGTTCTCCCAGCACAATTTATTAAATAGGGATTTTTTTCCCTGTTGCTTGTTTTTGTCAGGTTTGCCAAAGATTAGATGGTTGTAGGTGTGTAGTCTTATTTCTGGGTTCTCTATTCTGTTCCATTGGTCTATGTATCTATTCTTCTACTATGCTGTTTTGTTTATTGTACACCAGTAGTATAGTTTAAAGTCAGGTAACATGCTGCCTCCAGCTTTGTTCTTTTTGCTTAGGATTGTCTTGGCTATTTGGGCTTTTCTTTTGGTTGCATATGAATTTTTAAATAGTTTTTTTCTAGTTCAGTGAAGAATGTCAATGGTAGTTTAATGGGAATAGCACTGAATCTATAAATTGCTTTGGGCAATATGGCCATTTTCATGCTATTGATTCTTTCTCTCCATGAGCATGGAATGTTTTTCCATTTGTTTGTGTCATCTCTGATTTATCTGATCAGTGGTTTGTGGCTCTCCTTGTAGAGGTCCTTCACTTCCCTTGTTAGCTCTATTCCTATTCTTTTCATGGGAATTGTGAGTGGGAGTTCCTTCATGATTTGGCTCTTAGTTTGCCTGTTGTTAGTATACAGGAATGGTAGCAATTTTTGCACATGGATTTTGTATCCTGAGATTGTGCTGAAGTTGCTAATCAGCTTAAGAAACTTTTGGACTGAGACAATGGTATTTTCTAGATATAGGACCACGTTGCCTGCAAACAAAAATAGTTTGACTTTCTCTCTTCGTATTTGAATGCCCTTTATTTCTTTATCTTGCCTGATTGCACTGGCCACAACTTCCAATATATGTTGAATAGGAGTGGTGAGAGGGGGCATTCTTCTTTTGTGCCAGTATTCAAAGGGAATGCTTCCAGCTTTTGTGCATTCAGTATGATATTGGCTGTGGGTTTGTCATAAATAGCTCTTATTATTCTGAGCTATGTTCCTTCAATATCTAGTTTATTCAGAATTTTTAACATGAAGAAATGGTGAATTTAGCAAAGCCTTTTCTACATCTATTGAGATAATAATTTTTTTTCTTTTAGATGGAGTTTTGCTCTTGTTGTCCAGGCTGGAGTGCAGTGGCATGATCTCGGCTCACTGCAACCTCCTGGGTTCAGGTGATTCTGCTGCCTCAGCCTCCCAAGTAGCTGGGATTACAGGTGCCTGCCACCACACCCGGTTAATTTTTGTATTTTCAGTAGGGATGGGATTTCACCATGTTGGCCAGGCTGGTCTTGAACTCCTGATCTCAGATGATCTGCCTGCCTCGGCCTCCCAAAGTGCTGGGATTACAGGTGTGAGTCACCACACCTGGCCATCATCCATTGTGTGTCTTTTTGTTTTTGGTCTTTACTTCTGGTTATGTGATAAATCACATGTATTAATTTGCATATGTTGAACCAACCTTGCATCCTGGGGATGAAGCCCACTTTATCGTGGTGGATAAGCTTTTTGATGTGCTGCTGAATTCAGTATTTTGTTGAGGATTTTTGCATCAATGTTCATCAAGGATATTGGCCTGAAGTTTTCTTTTTTTGTCGTATCTCTGCCAGGTTTTGGTATCAGAATGATGGTGGCCTCATAGAATGAGTTAGGGAGGAGTCCCTTCTTTTCAATTTTTTGAAATAGTTTCGGTAGAAATGATACCAGCTCCTCTTTGTACATCTGGTAGAATTCAGCTGTGAAATTCTCTGGTCCTGGGCTTTTTTTGGTTTGTAGGCTATTTATTACTGCCTCAATTTCAGAACTCCTTATTGGTCTGTTCAGGGATTCAATTTCTTCCTGGTTCAGTCTTGTGAAGGTTTATGTGTCTGGGAATTTATCCATTTCTTCTAGATATTCTGGTTTGTTTGCACAGAGGTGTTTATAATATTCTCTGATGGTTACTTGTATTTCTGTGGGGTCAGTGGTAATATTCCCCTTATCATTTCTGATTATGTTTATTTAAATCTTCTCTTTTTTCTTATTTATTAGTCTAGCTTGTGGTCTATTTTATTTTATTTTATTTTTTTTTCAAAAAAGCAGCTCCTGGATTTGTTGATCTTTTCAAGGGTTTTTTATGTCTCCATTTCCTTCAGTTCAGCTCCGATTTTGGTTATTTCTTGTCTTCTGCTAGCTTTGGGGTTTGTTTGTTCTTGGTTCTCTAGTTCTTTTAGTTGTGATGGTAGGTTATTAACTTGAGATCTTTCTAGCTTTTTGATGTGAGTATTTAGTGCTATAAATTCCTCCTCTTAACACTGCCTCAGCTGTGTCCCAGAGATTCTGGTATGTTTTATCTTTGTTCTCATTAGTTTCAAAGAACTTCTGGATTTCTGCTTTAATTTCATTATTTACCCAAAAGTCATTCAGGAGCAAGTTGTTTAATTTCCATGTAGTTGTATGGTTTTGAGTGAATTTCTTAGTCTTGAGTTCTAATTTGATTGCACTGTGGTCCAAGAGACTTTTAGGATTTCAGTTCTTTTGTGTTTGCTGAAGCGTTTTACTTCTGATTATGTGATCAATTTTAGAGTAAGTGCCAAGTGGTGATAAGAAGAATGTATATTCTATTGTTTTGGGGTGGACAGTTCTGTAGATATCTATCAGGTCCATTTGATACAGTGCCAAGTTCAGGTCCTGACTATCTTTGTTAATTTTCTGTCTTGATGATTTATCTAGTGTTGTCAGTGGGGTGTTGAAGTCTCCTACTATTATTGTGTGGTAGTCTAAGTCTCTTTGACAGTCTCCAACAACTTGCTTTATGAATCTGGGTGCTCCTATACTGGGTGTATATATATTTAAGATAGTAGTTCTTCTTGTTAAATTACGTAATTACTGTTATGTAATGCCCTTCTTTGTCTTTTTGGATCTTTGTTGCTTCAAAGTCTGTTTTGTCAGTCTGTTTTTAGGTTTGCAAAAAAAACTCCTGCTTTTTTCTATTTTCCATTTGCTTGATAATTTTTTTTCCATCCCTTTATTTTCAGCCTATGTGTGTTTTTGCATGCGAGATAGGTCTCTGGAAGACAGCATACCAGTGGGTCTTGATTCTTTATCCAGTTTGCCACTCTGTGTCTTTCAATTGGAGCATTTAGCCCGTTTACATTTAAGGTTAGTATTGTTATGTGTGGATTTGATCCTGTCATCATGATGCTAGCTGGTTATTTTGTATACTTATTTTTGTGGTTGCTTCATAGTGTCACTGGTCTGTGTACCTCAGTGTGTTTTTGTAGTGGCTAGTAATGATTTTTCCTTTTCCATATTTAGTGCTTCCTTCAGGAGCTCTTTTAAGGCAGGTCTGGTGGTAACGAATTTCCTCAGCATGTGATTGTCTGAAAAGGATCTTATTTCTCCTTCACTTTTGAAGCTCAGTTTGGCCAGATATGAAATTCTGGGTTGGAATTGATATTCTTTAAGAACGTTGAATATTGGTCCCATCTCTTTTGGTATATAAGATTTCCACTGAGAGGTCCACTGTTAACCTTGTGGGCTTCTCTCTGTAGGTGACCTGGTCTTTCTTTCTGACTGCCCTTAACATTTTTTTCTTTCATTTCAACCTTGGAGAATCTGATGATTATGTTTCTTGGGGATGATCTTGTGGAGTATCTTACTGGGGTTCTCTGCATTTCCTGAATTTGAATGTTGGCCTGTCTAATTAGGTTGGGGAAGCTCTCCTTGATGATATCCTGAAATATGTTTTCCAAATTGGTCCCATTCTCCCCATCTCTTTCAGGTACCCCAGTTGGTCATAGATTCAGTCTCTTTACATAATCCCATATTTCTCAAAGGTTTTGTCCATTCCTTTTCATTCCTTTTTTCTCTATTCTTGTCTGCTTGTCTTATTTCAGAAAGCCATTCTTCAGGCTCTGAGATTCTTTCCTCTACTTGGTCTACTCTGCTATTAATACTTGTGATTACATTGTGAAGTTCGTGTAGTATATTTTTCAAGCTCTATCAGGTCAGTTATATTCCTCTCTATACTGGCTATTTTGGCTGTTAGCTCCTATATTGTTTTACCATGATTTTTACCTTCCTTGCATTGGGTTACAATGTGCTCCTTTAGCTCAGCAAAATTTGTTTTTATCCATTTTCTGAAGCTTACTTTGTCATTTTGGCCATCTTGTCCTCAGCCCAGTTCTGAACTCTTGCTGGAGAGGTGTTATGGTAACTTGGAAGAAAGAGGGCCTTCTGACTTTTTGAGTTTTCAGGATTTTTATGCTGATTTCTTTATCTACCTTAAATCTTTGAGGTTGCTGACCTTTTGGATGAGGTTTTTTTTGTGTGTGTTTTTGTTGTTGTTTGTCTGTCTTTTAACAGGCTGGTCGGTTTTCTGTAGGGCTCCTGCAGTTTGCCGGGGGTCCACTCCATACTCTAGTCACCTCAGATAGTCTAGTACCTGGAGGTATCACCAGTGAAGGCTGCAAAACAGCAAAGATGGCAGCCTGCCCTTCCCTCTGGGAACTCCATCCCAGGAGGGTACGGACCTGTTGCTGGCCTTAATGCACTATAGGAGATGGCTGGAGACTCCAGTTGAGAGGTCCCACCCAGTTAGTAGAATGAGATCAGGAACCCCTTAAAGAAGTGGTCTGACTGTGTTTTGGTAGAACAGCTGTGCTGTACTGGGGAATCCCTTCAGCTTCCCATTGGTTTGGGCTCTCCAAGACTGAGACTCCCAAATAGCAAAGGTGGCGGGCTGCCCCATTCCCCAGGCACTCTGTCCCAGGGAGAAATGATAACTCTGTTGGCTGTAGAACATGGCTGGGGGTAGCTGGAGGGCCTGGCTGGGAGGTCGCACCCAGTGCAGTGGAGTGGATCAAGGTCCTGTTTAAAGCAGCAGCCTGGCCATGCCTCTGCAAAGCAGCTGTGGTGTGCTAGGGTATTGCCTCCACTTCAGTTGGTTTGGGCTCTCCAAAGCCCACCATCTGGAATGGCTGAGTTGCCCAAACAGCAAAAGTGGTGGTCTGCCCTCCCTGCAGACACTCTATCCCATGGAGAAATCAGAACTCTTGGCCAGTCTTTGGATATGGGTTGGGTGGCTGGAAGCCCTGTCTGGGAGGTCCCGCCCAGTGAGAAGGAATGGATCTGGGTCCTGCGTAAAGCAGCCTGGCTACGTTTTGGTAAAGCAGCTGTGCTGTGCTATGGAATTCCTTTCTCCTCTGGTCCATTTGGACTCTCCAAAGCCCACAGGCTGAGTTGTCCAAACAGCAAAGAGGGGGAGCTCCCTCCCATATCAGGTAGGCACTACCCTGTTGCTGGTGGCTGGTTGGAATTCCAAGCCTGTTGGTCTTTTTTTGTGAGGTGCCATGGAAGTGGGGCCTGCAGACTGATGCTGCTTGGCTCCCTGGATTCAGCCCCCTTCCTAGGGGTATGTACAGACCTTTTGCCTTGCCTGAGTTGCAGTCATCTTTGCCAGGGATCCTGGGGCTGCAGTATATAAAGCTTCTGGGTCTCTGTGCATGCCTGAGCAGATGCTCTGCCAAGACTCCCACAGCTGTGTGTGTGAGACCCAAGGCCCTGGTGGAGTGGGTTCATGAGGGGACCTCCTGGTCTGTGGTTGCAGAGATCTATGGGAGAAGCGTGGTTTCCTGGGGTTGCACATTCACTCACCACTTCCCTTGGCTGAGGGTGGGGGTTCCCCTGGCTCCGTGTCACTTTTGGGTGAGGCATTGCCCTGCCCTGCTTTTCTCCATTCTACATGGGTCAAGCTGTTTCCCTGAATAGTCCCAATATGAGTACCTGAGTGTTTCAGTTGAAGGTGCTGCGCTTACTTGTCCCTTGTGCTCCTTTCTGTGAGTGCCACGCACTATAGCTGCTTCTAACCAGCCATCTGGCTGTTCTTCTTTTGCACAAAAACTTGACAAATGCACAGAATGTGTAATGACCACATGTACCACATAAATATGTACAAATATTATATATCAATAAAAAATCCATTAGAAAACACTTGTCACTATTTCTGCTCATTCAGGAAAAGAACCACTTTAGTGGTCTTAAAAACTTGTGGGAAGCAGACAGGGATGTACATCACTATCAATCAACCAACCAACCTTTGCTAAGTTATTAACTATTTTAAATCCTCTTCTTTAAAAAAAAAAGTCGATAACCAGCCCGGCACAATGGCTTATGTCTGTAATCCCAGCACTCTGGGAGGCTGAGTGGGTGGATCACTTGAGTTGAGGAGTTAGACCAGTGTGGACAACATGGCAAGAGCTTGTCTCTACAAAAAATGTTTTAAAAAACTATCTTGGTGTCGTGGTGCATGCCTGTGGTCCCAGCTACTTGGGAGGCTGAGGTGGGAGGATTGCTTGAGCCCAGGAGGTCAAGGCTGCAGTGAGACATGTTCATGCCACTGCCTCCAGCCTGGGCAACAGAGCAAGACCCTGTCACTTAAAAAAAGAAATTAATGACCACTTTATGTTGAAGACTTATTTGCTTTATTTAGTTGTTTTACATCTGACTTTCTGTCAGATACTTCTTAACAGGGAAGGACATTTTTCTGAACAGTTTAATCACAATCTAAAACAGGGTAGCTTTGAAACTGGTTTGGTGGTTTTCTTGTGCTGGTTGCACATTACTGGCACCAGTTGACATTACTGGCACCCAGACTGGGGGGTCCATTTTAGAGTTCAAGGCAAATGTCTACAAGTCCATTTCTTGAGTTAGGCCCTTGACTCCCCATTTACCTTGAAAAGGTGGAAGGGCTTCCATGCAGACCTTGATTGTCTAGGCCAGTGGTGCTGAACCAGGGGTGATGTTGCCCTCTATGGGACATTTGGCAATGTCTGGAGACATATCTGGCTGCTACAGCTTGGGGGAGGGGTACTACAGGTACCTGCTGCTAAAAATCCTACAATACACAGGACAGCCTCTCACAACAAAGAACTATCTTGCCTGAAACGTCGAGAATGCCACGGTTGAAAACCCTGCTCTAGACCTGGTGTGTGTGTGTGCCATGAGGGGTCAAGGCCAGGAGTCCTGGCTCACTGTGTTCTTAGGGCTTCAACATGAGAAGGCAGGAAGTACCCATAAATACTGAATTTGCGATAAGGCACATGATGATATTAAAGAGGGAATATGAGCCTCTCAGGTCAACATGAAATAACTTTCTATTCTTAGTTGAAAACAAAACATGAAAACTATAAAAACCACCACTGTGGGACTTTAAGGTAGGTTCACACAGAAAAACAAGACCAGTATAAAATTCGGCCCAATTCCATCACCCATCTCCCTATTCGACTAGGCTGTCTTTTGTTTAAGGGAGTATCTAGACAGTTATGTATGCAGTTATTTTTCCACTGTGTGGGACATTTTGGTTCTAAAGTAATGATGTTTAATTACTCTCAAGGCACTATGCTAATTTCTAAGTGAGGTGTATTGAAAATTTGGCTGTTTACTCTTAGCAAACATGATTTGCAAGCATTCTCAGTGATGTTATTTCAGACAGAGCTCATTAAATTCTGGCTGAATAACAGAACTGTCAGTGCAGTGGAGCCTCCTTCCCAGTTCTTTGATGTACTCAGATGCTTTGTTTAATGAAAAACATGCCCATTTCAGCCTAAATACCCGTATTTGACTTTCCCTTTACAAGTGTGGCCAGGTCCCTAGATTTAAAGATTACCTGTGGCAAGGGTAGTTATTTTTATGTTACCATTTGACCCTTAGAGCTCACCCAGCTAAGGGACAGGTCTCCAAATACACTCATGCCGTTTGTGCAAGTGTCTAGGTATGTGAGTTGATATAGTTTGGATATTTGTCCCTACCCAAATATCACGTTGAATTGTAATCCTTAATGCTGGAAGTGGGGCCTGGTGGGAGATGTTTGGAGCATTGAGGCAGATTCCTTATGGCTAGGTGCTGTCTTTGTGATTGCAAGAGCTGGTCATTTAAAAGTGTGTGGCATATGGTATCCCAGACCCTACAACTACCTGCATTCCCCTTCTCTTGCTCCTGCTTTTGCCATGTGATGTGCCTGCCCCCCTTTACTTTTTGCCATGATTGGAAGCTTCCTGAGGCCCTCACCAGAAGCAGATGCTGCCATGCTTCCCGCATAGCCTGCAGAACTGTGAGCCAATTAAACTTATTTTCTTATAAATTTCCCAGTCTCAGGTATTTGTTTAAAGCAGTGCAAGAACTGCCTAATACATGAGTGCAGAGTGTGGGGTGGAGAACAGGCAGTGCCAGGCCTTTATTCTCCTGTAGGACCCTCCTGAGATTTCCATTGCTGTTGGCTTTGCCACCTCTTCTTGGCATTTGATGACCCAGTTGATTGACTGTTTTGTATCCCATTTCTTCTGCCTTCAAAGAAAGACCAGGACGAGGACCACTGCAGATGATGTAACTTAGCCTCTGCTCTTTCCACTGTAGGTGCCGTTATCACTCCCTTCTCTCCCACTCCAAGTCAGAAATCCTGAAAGCTAGGAAAGGATTCCTCTCTAAACATAAACACAGCTTTCCAAGTCAAACTCTGATGGCTTGACTTCAGCCAGCACATTTGGTTATTGGGCTTCATCTTCCAGCTTGCTCAGGGCTGCCATGGGTCCTTAACTAAGAGAGTCTGGTGGAATCTCATGCCAACTGGAGACTGCCATTTTTAGAGTTGATCCTAGGTCAGCAAAACATTTCAAGTGCACAGCTGTCTCAGGCACATATAGTTCTCTCTATTCAGTACTCACTTTGATTACTAGCTTTCTGGCACCTCAATCCTCATAGATTATTGCCTCGATCAATCAACCTTCCTGTAGTTTTCTCCAGTGAAGATTTGTTTCTTCCCTCACCTCCTGGTCCAGTTCTCACTTTTTGGATTGGACCCAGGACTCTCTCTGTGTATTTCCCCGGCAGGCATTCCATGGACAGCAAGACTATGTTCAGCCTGTCTCAAAACTACATTTTCAGCGAGTCTCATCCCCCATATCTTCTGCCTCCATCTGTCTGCCTTTACCAAGCTTCCTACAGAATGCATGATTTTATGAATCTCTGTAAATAGGTAATCTAGATAAGAGCTCTACTTCCAAGCAGCCCAGCATAAGTCAATATTGCATGCAGCAAAATATATCCAGCAGCCAAGAGCAATTTTAAGAGTTGCTATCACATTGTCCTTAATGTATACTAACAGGGATCCAGTTAGTAGCCCACAGAAATAGTTCTTAAAATTACCTTTCCTGGAGATAATGGGTAGTTACTGGAATCTGGAATGGGGAGATGGGTGCAGAGGGCTGTCTGACACAGCTGGGAGTGGTGATATCTTCAGGCTGTTCCAGGTGTTGTATTTAATTTTGCTTTCACCTTTGTGGGTAGTCTCTTTCTTAGTCTGTCTTCAAATGAACCTATTTGGCTGCATCGTATGGGTCCTACCAGGACCCTGCTTGATACAGAGTTTATCACAGTCTCATCTATGCCCCCGATATGATTTGGCTCTGTGTCCCCACCCAAATCTCATACTAAATTGTAATCCCCATGTGTTGAATGAAGGGCCTGGTGAGAGGTGATTGAATCAGGGGGATGGCTTCCCCCTTGCTGTTCTCGTGATGTAATTCTCCCAAGATCTGGTTGTTTGGAAGTGTGTAGCACTTCCCCCTTCGCTCTCTCTCTCTCCTGGTCCACCATGGTAAAATGTGCTTGCTTCTCCTTTACCTTCCAACGTGATTGTAAGTTTCCTGAAGCCTCCTAGGAGGGAAACTTAAAATCAGGCCTCCATGCTTCCTGTATAGCCTGCAGAACTGTGAGTCAATTAAACCTCCTTTCTTCATAAATTACCCAGTCTCAGGTAGTTCTCTATAGCAGTATGAGAATGGACTAATACACCCCACAGCAACTTGTACACATCCCTGCTTCAGCAATACTGCTTCAGCAATACCACATTGTTTTGTAATAACCTATTTACAGGTCAGTCTTTCTGAGAAGACTGTGGGTTCCAGAGGGCAGGGACAGTGTCTTGCTTGCCATTCTACCTCGAAACCAAAGAAATATCTGGTGGTGTCTTTGTGAATATAGGAGATGAGAAGGTGAGTCTCTTCTTGGGCAGGTGAGAGAGAGAGTTCCCAAACAATCCTACCAGGCCTGTTCCATCCCTGAGCAGGGACCTCTTACAAGCCAAGACTGGGGAGAACAGTAATTGAGACAAGGGGCCTGGCTTCCAGGTGCAGGCACCCACTGGACTGCAGGCAGTACAGTGTGTACACACTGTACTGAGAGAGAGATAAGTTATTTAACCTTTCTATGCCCAAATTTCCATATCTTTAATATGGATATAATAGTCCCCTTCTTATAGTATTCTTGTATAAGTTAAATGTAATACCACATGCTTGGCATATGGTAAGTGCTTAGTCATTGTTAGCTTAAAAATACATGGATAAGCCTGTGTGGTTTCAGTACAGAGCACACTCTGGGGCACCAGGAGGTCTAGGATTTCAGAGGAGCTTTCTTGTATGACCGTGAATAAGTCAATTAGCTTCTCTGGGGTCTTAAGATCCCTCGACGACCAACTTTCCACTGACTTCTGAAGAGTTTTAGCAAAACTAATTCTTCACATATTTCTGCAAAGGAACCATCCATCTCCCTGCATTGGGAACTTGCACCCTGAGAGCCCTGGGAGATGGCTTCTGCCTTTTCCTCCACCCCTTCTTTGTTTCTCCCTTGGAGGCAGGGGCAGGGTACCTGTTTCATGGGTGAGGTTTGGAAAAATGCCATCACACAGGTGTGTTCTTGCCTGACTTTTTTTTTTTTGTTTGATACAGAGTCTCCATTGCCCAGGCTGGAGTGCAGTAGCACGATGTCAGCTCACTGTGGCCTCAACCTCCCACCTCAACCTCACCGGTAGCTGGGACTACAGGTGTGTGCCACTGCGTACAGCTAATTTTTTGTAGAGATGGGTTTTCGCCATGTTGCCCAGGTTGATCTTGAACTCCTGGCCTCAGGCATTCCATCCCACCTTGGCCTCCTGAAGTATTGGGATTACAGATGTGAGCTGCCATGCCCGGCCTATTTTGGAATCTTGTTAGCACTTGCCTCCTCTCCTCTTCTCTGCCTCCTGCACACAATGAGCAACGTGGGAGGTGAGGAGGCCCTAAGGGCAGCCTGAAGTTGTCTAGATCCTCTGCTTGCAGTTGGATGGAGAAAAAGCACTTTGCCCTGGGGTATAATTTCCATTTTGTAACCTCATCCAACTTTGCCAGCAATAAATAGATATTTTGATTTCCATGAGATTGGTGTGTTCCATATTATGAAATGGAGAGGAGTGTAATTAATCACTGCCCTGAATCTTCAACATATGGTATACTGACTGGGAAACCCTAGTGAGAAACAGTAACGGCATGGTAACTAAAATCCTGCATGGTGAGATTTGATTGGCACAGCTTGGAAGGTTTAGTTAGACCACTTGGTGTTTGTGGTCTGCAATAGTTTGCATCATGACTGATGTTTTTAGGTGTTTAGTAGGTTGAAATAGGCGCTGGCCGAACAGGCTTCTTTCATATGAGTGGACCTCATTGGTCAGTGGGTTACCCAAGCATTGCTTTGCCTTGTTTACCTTAGGTCAAGATGGGCTTGTTTGGGACCTTAGCATGCGGAAGTCTATTCTCAGACTGAACTAGCTGTTTCCTCCCTGGGTCTCAGGATGATCTTTCTTAGGGAGCGGACACTGAGGAAGCAGCTTCACTCCTTGGGGACTTCAGAGTCCCATATGAAGAAGGCGAGGCCTTTGCTGTCTCCTAGACTGCAGGGGAGGAGGTAGACCCTCATGTTTTTTTGCCCCAGTCCCGGGGGCACAAGGTTCAAGTGCACATGCATTGATTTCTAGCATTTACAGTTTGTGTACTGTTGAGGATTGGGGGTGAAAGGCAAATACATTTTTTTTTTTTTTTTTTTTTTTTTGCTTGTTTCTGCCTTCATCCTTTTTTTTTTCAACTCTGGTTAAGGGATTGGCATCCAGGATAAATCAAATCTTGCTGAAACAGGAAAAGAGTGGGTGGAAATGTTTTTTATACTCCCATCAGAGCAGAGAAGGTTAACTAAGGCACAAGAAATTAAAAGCTGAAAAGGCAAGATTTGGGGAAAAAGCACATGGTGGAGGATATTGCCTCTCTTTGAGTTTCCACAGGAAGCCCGGGGCTGAGAGAGCGTCCACCCTCTGCCTCGTTGGGGAGGAGAAGGACTTGGGAGCACAACTGCGCCCTTGATGAGAGGTTTCTTCCACTGGAGTGAACGCTCTCTGGTCATGAACTCTAGATGACCAGCGTGGATGGGCCAGCATCCTGGCACAACTGAAAAAAAGGCTTTTTCTTTCCTTTCAGGATTTTTCTGTTTGCCCAAGAGGGCACTAAATCTCTGCTGGATTGGTTTCCAACAATAGCATTGTGGGTCTGGGTGACATTGGGCACCGCATCCTGAAAAATAAACGTCCCCTGGGACAACTTCTCTGGCATCTAAGGATGATGGTGGCTGAGGCTGGTGCTCTGATATCTTTCTGTAGCCCATGGACACTTAGAGTCTAAAATATTGAGCCTGAAAGAGTTTAAACCACTCCCGGAAAAGAGCCCAGACTGAGAGTGGCTGACAGAAGCTTCTCTCTGGTCAGGCTGTAACCTTAACTGCTGGGATTGACAGATTGAATTGAAAGATCAGTGAGCAAAAGAAACCATGAGAATTTGCATGAACTTCAAGTTACAAGGGAAGGGAACTTATGTTTTTGGACTTCAACTTTTCTTGGGAAGTTAGACATGAGAGGAGGTCCAACTTAGAGCACTATTATATGATTGGCATTGTAGTTCTTGGAGAAATTCTGTGTTGTCATTTGTATTTGTTACTTACTCTCTGAGTGGGCTATCTAAACAATGTGGCTGTGCAAAATTTAAAATTAGAAATAGAATAGTGACTGCCTTTTTGACCTAAAGTTCAGTATGGCCTTTAGCTAATATGCTATTTGGATCCATCCCAGAGTTCTAGAATGGCGACAAAAACTGAACTACCATCACTCTCGAAGGAGAGGTTGCTATTTGCAGAGGAGCCACACAGAAAGGAGGAGCAGGCCTGTCTTGATGAAAGTCTGGTCTCCCTTTTCTGTCCCATTTCTCAGGGGACACCAATGCTGCCGGTTGACCATGTAGTGCTTCATTGTGAAGGCCGTAGAACAGTCACCTTGAGTAAGATAAACCACTGTTCCCTGACCAGCCCGGTTCCTGGGAGCTTCCAGAGTTATGGAGGGGTTGAGGAGAAGGCACCGCTCTTCTCACCCCCAGTGCGATTGGCATGGCTCACCTAATAATGAGGTTAGAATAGGGCATTGCCCCTGTAGAGCCTAATTTCCCCTCTCATTGGCCCTCTTTTTCTGGGCATATTTCATGGCATTTTCTGGGAATTTTTCACACATTATTGCATGTGGCAGGCCTAGCTTCTTGGTGAGGAGAGACACAGGTGTCCAGCTGTTCTCTGTGTAACTAGGAGTTGCAGCTGTTCTCTCTGTTACTAGGAGTTTCCTCATGGGGAAGGAGAAGGAAGACTATTTTATCCTTGGAGCTAACTAGCAGCTATCAGACTGACACATTGATAGCCATCTGAATTCTGTGGCATCTCTCAATTGGCTAAAGCCCTAGAAAGAAGAGGAATGCTTTATTAGCACTACATTCCAGCACTTTATTCTATCCTCTTTCCAGTGGCCACAGTTGTCCCACAGAGTGATGCTATCATCCCATGATCACAGACATGGTGTAGATTCATCCCCAGCCCCTTCTTTGCACAGATCGTTCCTCTGCTGAGGGCCAAGGGTTTTGAGGACAGGGAAAGCCTGTCTTGTTAATGGGGCATCCTCAGCAGCTGGCTCAGTACCTGGGGCGCTGTCAGTCCTCATTGACTATTTGTGGAGTCCAGTTGTTCCTTAGAATTGCCAGAGAGGGAAATGCACTGAATCCTCCCTGGAAACATACTGCGAGGCACTGAAATTCTTCCAACTGCCCGACCTGAAATTTCTAATGATTACACTATTTTTTTTTCACATTCTGCTAACTCTTAAAAGATTTTTTTGAGAACTCATTGGTTAATTAGAGAAAGAACTTACCAGATGCAAAAATAGAGCAGGCTCCCTTGCTGTCCAGTATGGTAGCCTCAGGAGCTGTGTGCAGTTACTCCTGACGGAGATGTGCTGCAAGTAGAAAATGCACACACACTGGGGTTTGAAGACTTAGTAAAAATGTAAAAGACTTAATTAATAGTTTTTTTCTATTGATTACATATTGAAATGATAACAGATTGGATATACTGAGTTAAATAAAATATATATTATTTGTGCTTATTTCACTTGGTTCTTTTTTTATCTTTTAAAAATGTGCCTACTGAAACATTTAGAATGACACATGCAGCTTGCATTTGTGGCTTGTGTTGCGTTTCCACTGGCCAGAGCTGCTCTAGGTTCTGCTGATCTTAATTCTCATCCTGAACCAGGAAGGAAGCCAGGAAGTCAGGGGCTTACTGTGCATCTTTAAGGAAGTCCTTGCTTTTGTTTGGCCTCTGTTTTCACTCCTGTGAAGTGGGTCCCATACCCTGTAAGGTCACTTCCAAATTTCTGTTTCATGACTTACATAGAAGAAGGGCCAATTTCCCCCGAGGCTCTACCAGAGAGGTGTTCAAATATTTAGTGTCTGGTATAGCATGGCTACCTACTAATCTTGGTAGTTCTTGGCCGTCAACAACAGGATGGCTGTGACAATGTGTCCTGACTGAACATGTGTTGCAAAGCCACCAACCAATAGGAAAATCTCATAAACAATAGATGCAAAATTGGCTTAAATAGATTAACGAAATGGGAAGGAGCATGACTGTTCATTTCTCTGCTGATTTAGACATTTTGTTTTTTTGACCTTCGTGACTGAACTGCATCTTGACAACAATTAGAGGATGAATCAAGACCCCATGTTCAGGCAAACAGCAAGAAGAGGTGCTTAATACAACACAGGAGAGAGATGCTGCGTTTGAAAAGATGACCCCCCGTGCCCTAATCACTGTTCCTACAAATTTAAATGTGATACTCAGTGCTGGTTATGGAAACAGCAATCTAAAAATGGCTCGATTTTTCTTCATCAGACTTTGCTTAACACAGACTCATTGAAGTGGAAATCTAGTTTGTACAGAATTATTTACAGTTTGTTGGATTTTTTTAAAGGAACTGTTTATAAGAAGACACATAATGGGCTCCACTGAGCTGGCCTCTGAAATCAGAATCTCATCTCATAAACCCTCTGCCAATGTGCACTGATCTCTTTACTTCATTCCTCTCATCGGCCCTGCCTGTTGGCCTAATTTCTGAGGTTATGTCCTCACAATGGGCATTCTTTTATTTTTTTTAGCCCGGCATCTGATGTGTATGTCCTACTATAGAAGCCAAAATGGCCAGACATTTGCCATCCTATGTCCCGGGAGCTGGGATGTAGTCATGTGAGCTGGAATGCAGTCATGTGATCCAGGCTCGTCCAAGCAGATACTCCTACCTGAGACAGTAAAGCTGGAGTTAGTGATGCTAAGAAGCAAGGGACAGAGAATTCATTCCTCTAGCAATGACCTCTACAGTCTCGGGACAGAATTGATATTCATGGTCTCTAGTGGGCAGCAGGCAGGTGCCAGAAGTAGTGAGTGACCTGCATGTGGCAGTGATGTCTCAGCTAGACTAAATCAGGCCTATCTTTCACTATCCCCTCTCAGCATCCACGTCTCCCCTTTATCTTCCTCTACTTTTAAAAAAGGCTGCATTTGCCATTTTCTAATATACCATGTTACTTACTTTCTAAAATGTTTATTGTTTATGGTTTTCCCCACTGGAATCCAAGCTTCATGGGGATGAGAGCTTTGTCTGTTTTGCTTGCTGATGTATCCTAAGGACCTGGCACATGGTAGGCATTCCGTCCATCGGTGTTAAATTAAATATTTGTTGGAAGAATGAATGAAATCTTCCTGTGGTGTGATTTTGGTGATCTGGCTTCCTCTGTTCCCTCCTCTTTTTTTCTGAATCTTATTCTACAGCATCCCCATGGATCTTATGAGTCATCCAATACCATTTCCAATGCATCCCTTTTTTCTCCCCTTAAGTGAACCAAGATCAGTTTCAGTTATTTGCAAGCAAGATCTGAGACTGGAATGGGGTCCAATCCTTTACACTGTGAACATCCATGGGGGATTTTGCCACCAGGGGTTATTTGGCAATTTTTATTTTTTGTTGTCATAACTGGGAGGTGCTACTGGCATCTAATGGATAGAGGCCAGGCATGCATCTTACTGTGCCCAGCACAGCCCCTGTACAAAAGAATTATCTAGTCCAAAGTGTCAACAGTGCTAAGGTTGAGAAACTCTGTTTCACCTCCTAGGAATGTCCCCAGTGGAATCAGGCAGCCCTGAGGGATGGAGGTGCTGGCTCCAGGGCTTGAGGACCTGGCTGGCATTGGATCCCGGCTCTGTCTCTGATTAGTTGTGCAATGAGCGATGAGTCCCTTTTTCCTGCTGACCTATGCTTTCCTGATCTGTTTAATGAGTATGATAATGCCTACTTTTGAGAGGAGTTTAGAGGCTTATAAGCAAAGATATATATGACAGTGGCTCATAGACTCTGATGGGAAGCGCTGGATGCCAGCCTTACCTTCCACTCCTGAGAGTCACTATTCTAAAGTGGAGTGTTTCTGGGAGTTTTGAACTTCAAGTTAAATCCACAATGCAGTGTTCCTTGGAGTGAAGAGAAAGGGCAATGGGAGCTGTCCTGTTCTGCAGATGGAGCCCAGGGAACGGGACAGCAGGCAAGCAAGGAAGGGCCCGGCCAGGAGCTGGGCCTGGCTGTGGTAGCAGAATACCAGCTGCCACATAAGCTGTCACCTTAAGGGGCTACATTTGCAAGGGCAGCTCTCTCCTGCAGCTGCTTTATTGCTCTTTGTATGTCAAGACTCCACCCATGTGGTTTCAAGATCAGGCTCACCTTAGGTGGAGACAGAAGAATCTGAGAGCAAGTAGAGTCTTCCTTGCCCAATTATGATTTTTATTCCTATGAAAGTGAAATGTATTAATTTAACTAATATTTCTGAAGGCCTGATATGGGTCATGGATGATGTTATGAGATGGAGAAACAGAGAATACTTATCAAAGAGCTCAGATTCTCAAAGGGAAGAATTATTATTCAATAATCATTAAAATAACTTGGGATAAATGGCAACAGATTTATACATAGTGTGCCTTAAGGATAAAGGAGCAAGAAACTGTGCCAAGGGGGTCTGGGGAACGATTCAGAGAGGAGGTGACACTGGGACTGAATCTTGTATGATGAGAAATCATGGGGGGGATTTTCTACTCTGAGAGAACAGCATGTGCAAAGCCTGGAGGTGGAATAAGCATGCCCCATGTGGGAGAGCCCCCCAAGAATCTCTGAGGTTAGAGCAGAGCGCTTGGAAGAAAGAAGTCAGAGATGAGCTCTAAAGCAGCTGTTCTCAGCCTTGGCTGCACACGAAAATCCCTGGGGCTTTTCAAAGACCACCCCCACCCCCACCCCCACCCACTCATAAACAGTTTCCCAGGTGATTCCAATCTGCAGCCAAGGTTGGAAGCCCCTGCTTAAAGACAGAGAGAGGTTCCACATCAGGAAGGAAGGCAGCAAAGTATAGTAGTGGGATCAACTGGGCCTTGGAAACCGGGGCTCAGGTTTTAAGTTTAGATTTAGAATTGGGTTCAAATCCCACATCTATGCTTATAGCTATGTGCTGTAGGTAACTACTTAATCTTCCTGTGACTGACTTTCTTTAATTAAAAACTTAGAATAATAAGACTTACCTCTCAAGGGGGTTATAAGCTTCAAATAAAATAACCCAGGTAAAGTGGTTGGCACACTGTAGACTTTCAGCAAATGTTAGCTCCTTGCCCCTTTTCCCTTACAGTAGTTCCTATAAAGGAATTTAAGCATTGTACTCTTAGTGATGGGTAGCTGCTCAAAGATAATCAGATGACATTATTGAATGTGGTTTATCTTTCTGAAATGCAGAAGATATACCAGAGAGGGGAAGCTTGTGTGAAAGAATATTAATAAGCATGGCTTTCTGTGTTGTCTAGAATTGCTGTCAATGCCTTAAAGTTGAGGAAAATAAATACCAAATATTCCACATTGAGAGAGGTCCCAGAGCCATCTCCCTGTGTGACAGAGAGTACCTTTCTGAAAAACTCATGCCCTGCTGCCTCTAACCTCCCCAAGAACCAGCACTTGAGTGCCTGCTATATGGAGGGCATGGATGGTCAGTCGGTGGAACTAAGAAAACACTTGGGAGAGGAGACAGGATGATAAGAAGTTTAAGTTTTAAATGCAACTGGACCTTAAAAAAATTACCTAAAAGTGACCAGAGAGCTATGTAGGTTTTGTCCTAAGTGTCATCAAGGTGTTGATAAGAGAAATAGACAAGGCAGAGTCAAAGACTCTGAAAAAAATTCATATTTGTGTCCCACTGAGTTCAGACCATCAACAAACCAGTTTCATATCTTCAATTTTTAATAATAGCAAAATAGTTTATATAACTTTGAGAATAAGAGTTAAAGAAATATATATATTTCACAGAGATTTTGAAATTTATTTTTACAGATGAACACAGTATCCTTGTATGATTTACATATGGAGAGTCCATATTTGGGGCTTCTGGTTTCTGCCTGGGATGTGGAGAGCAGGGAGGAAACTAGTTTTCATTTTTACAGCTAAGACAGTATTGGAAATCTACAAATACACAACTTTTCTTGAATTCCTCAGAGAGCTGAGGTTGCAGGACAACTGACTGAAATAAAATCTAGGGAAAGGCAGCATCACCAAGGAGAGATGGGTCATGAGCATTTCCTTACTGAGGATAGATGGCAGTGGATGCTGGTAAGAATTCAGCTAAAACCTTAACAAAATATTAAAGGCAGAGTGTGGGCTAGTGAGAGAATATATAGTATCTGGGACCACAGACACAAAGGGAATTCCCACCCACCTGAGACTCTTCTCTAAGGATTTCAACAGGTGCTCAGAAAAAAGATTAGGGGCAGGGGAAGAGTCCTAAGAAAGTGTCCATTCTGGTTCAGCACTGGTGGAGTGCAGCAGCATCTTCTCCTTGGGACAAAAGTCCCAAGTCCTGTGGGACAGGGAAAAGTACTTTGCCTATAGGGTACTGGTGAAAACACATTGCAGTGGGTGGAAGGAAATAGAAAAAACCCTCTGCCCCAAGAGATGGGTAAGGATATGTGACCAGTCCAGACCTACAACTGGGGGCAGGGAAGGACCACTGCAAATATTCCACCCTTAAGATTTGTGGATACAGTGCCTGTCCATGTCTGAGGTTTAATTAAGAATACTGAAAATGCTGCCCCCTGTTTTTTACCCACCTCATCAGGCTAATAAATGTCAAGTAACAGTGGGATATTCTGGGAGAGGGACAGCAGCATGGGAGGAAATCTTCTCTGAACTTCAGTGCGAAGGGAAGCCCCAAAGTTGTGAGTAGAGCATATGTTAAGAAACCCTCTCTGGCATACCAGCCCCCACTCTGAACAAAAAGCAACATTGGAGAATTTTGAAGACTATAGAACACTGAGATTAACTATAACAACAACAAATACCAAAACTTGTTTAACTTCCAACTAAGTTGATTCAAATATCACATAAAAGTTCTGGCAGAAGGAAAGGCATTTCCAGTCATAATACTTATTTAATATATTCTCTCATATCCTATCAGCTTTTAACATGTATTTATGAAGCATACAAAGAAGCAAGAAGAAACCAACACACTGTGAAGAGACAAAGAAATAAACTGTAGCAGACTCAGATATGATACAGAAGTTGGAACTGTCACACAGGAAATTTAAAACAACAATGATTAATATGTTAAAAACAATAATGGAAAAGGTGGGCAACATGCATGAACCAGATGGTTGATTTTATTAGAGAGATGGAAACTATGAAATAATTGGATGAAAATGCTAGGACTGAGAAACATAGTAACACAGAAGAATACTTTCTATGGGCTTATTAGTAGAGACAACACAGCCAAGGAAATGATCAGTGAACCTGAAGATAAGTTAATCAGAATTAGCTAAATGAAATTTAAAAAGGAAAAAGATTTTTTAAAAAAGCAACAACCCACAACAAACCCAGAACAGAGCATTCAAAATCTGTGCCACAATGCCAGTGGTGTAGTGCAGCTGGCTTTCACTAGCTTATGAGAGACAGTTATGCACATATTTTTCCAACTCTTTGTTCAGTGACAAAGAACTGAACTGAAATTGACCTTAGTGGAGTTATTTATCATGGAAATCAGCAAATGCCACACACCAGGAACCATCTCTCGCTCCCTGGAGAGCTTACTGTTACACGTTAACCAGCATACCACTGGACAATATCAGACAGAGACCAACTGTATGAGCAATTTGAATCTCAGAGTGACAAGAGAAAAAGAATGGCTGAAGAATGGTTCTACTCGGGATACATCCCACTTGCTGCCTATAAGAGCTTTTTCTTTAGATGCTATCAACTAGGAGATGAGTAAAAATTTCTTCAACCAGTTTCAATCCACATGAATTCTATAAAATTTCTTGCCTTTGATGGTACTCTCCATTGTGCTGATACAGATTTCTCTGTCTTTATGTTCTTAGACATTTTATTAGAAAATTGGGGGAGCAGGAAGATGATTGCATGGATTTCACTTTCCATCTGGGAACAGCTAGTAAAGCTCTTGAATAGAAGAATAACATCGTTTAAGTGAGGTTGTGGAGCTACCTGTTTGTACTCTCCTTCCCCATACAGACAGATTCTCCACTTACTGTCTCAGCAAACCTTGGACTAACAATACTTGCAACTCATTCATTCCCAAACAGCTCCCAGGCTGAGGCAAAGCACCATTTCCTTGCTGTGATTTTCTCAAGGTCCATGCTCAGATGATTGTTTAAACTCTCACCTTTGTTGTCCAGATCCCTTGCTTGTATCCCCTTTGGTTACAAAACTTCTCCTTTTTTAGATCTTTTATGGTGTCAGAGATCATTCATGCATGGTACTTTTTGACTACTCATTGCCTACTTTGATTGGATTCTGGATATTCCAGTTGAGGATACAGATTCTTCTTTCAATGGAAGTTTCAGCTCTCAACATTAAAAAGTGATATGGCAGAAACTTGTTTTTCTACCCAGTAGCTATTCTCCTCCTTTTCCTTACTAAAACGAAAGAAAGCAAACAAAAACCCCTTTGTTGAGAATGGCATTGTGCTCAGATGAAAAACTATTATTCTACACCATCTTTGAAACCAGTAGTTGGAAACAAAAACCTTCTGGGGATTATTGATAAAGTTTTGCTGTCTTAAAGTTAACACTATGCCTTCCTCCTTGTGGTCCTTCCCCATTATTGGAACTCAGATACAATGACTAGAGCTGAAGCATCTTTTTTCCAAATATGAGGAAAAAGCCAAGATAATTTTAGAGATCTTAGCCCTGACATCCTTGAGCCAATAAACCAATGCCATGAATTATCTGTCTCTAGGCTTACTATTACAGGACAGAAATAATCTCCTTTCTTACTTAGGCTTCTCTCTCTCTCTCTCTCTCTCTCTCTCTCTCTCTCTCTCTCTCTCTCTTCCCCTGCCCCTCTTTTTGAGATGAGGTCTTGCTATGTTGCCCAGGCTGGTCTCAATCCCCTGGCTCGAGCGATCCTCCTCACTCAGCCTCCTGAGTAGCTTGGATTACAGACGTGAGCCACCATGCCTGGTTCAGCTTCCCTTGAGTTTTCTGTTACAGTTAATGAAATTCAATAACTGGCTGATATTGGTAATGTATTGTTTACAGTGTGTTCAAATGCAAGTAAACTCAAAATGGCTTAACGGACCCAGGAATTTATCATCTCACATGGGAAGGAAGCCCATTGGTCAGACAGACTGGAAGTGTGATACTTCAGAGCTCCGACTGTTCTTCCCTGGGTATCTTTTGGCTCTGGCCTTGTCTGTACGTTGCTTTCATCTCCAAATTGGCTGCAGTAATTCCATACATCACATCCAAACCTGGCCACATTCACCTGAAAAAGGAAAATCACCTCTTCTTGTCTCTCTTTTTTGTCTTTCACAGGAGGTCCCCAGCAGACTTCTCCTTACATCTCTGGGCCAGCATCGCATGACATGCCCATCCCTAAAGCAGGAGCCCGTGGCTGTGTGGGGAGATTGTTGTCCTTGGACAAAATCAGGTTTTCTTAGGAAGAAGAGGCAGATGGCCATTGAGTAGGCAGCCAACAGTGTCTGCTACAGATAGGGGTGCCAGTGCCAGGATGCCGACCTCTGGCATTTAGTATTGCACTTTAATTTTCTGGATTTAAACCCATCAGTGATTCCAGAGTACAGCACACTGCATTAAAGCCAGTAGGCATGTATCTGGGCACCAGCTCACCTGCTATTGCCTCTATGATTTACAAAGTAATTGTATATGTTTTATGGCATCCTAGGTTTCTGAGACAATATTTGCACAGGCTAGGCTGAGGCAGGCCTGGGGATGAGAGAATTGACATTCCTCATATACCTCACCAGGCAGTGAAATCTCTGAACAATTCTTCAAAGAAGAAAGAGAGAAAATGTTGCTACAACAGAAGGCAAGTTATTAGCTAGGTCACCCTGACCACATACATCTAAGTGAGAATCACTTAAGAGACAATCATTATGGCCACCATCCTGTGGCACATAGTACCCATACTTAGCCAGGCCACTCTGAAAATCTAAACTCTCTGAGTGTCAAAAGTTTTCTTTGGTAAAACCAGGATAATAAGAACCGTATTACCAGAGTCTCCCCACTCAGAGAACAAACAGTTTTATACAAAGATATGCTGAATGAGTGCAGATCAAAACTGAAATCAAATATGGGGAAGTACTGTGTAAACTACTAAACATCACAGCATTTCATTTATTTTTTTCAGAAACTGATTTGGCAAACATTAGTGACTAGCCATTCTGTTCCAGTAACTAGACATGCAGAGTTAAGAACTACCCAGTACTTCTCCTCAGGAGATATAAACTGGTAGGAAAGATGGACACATGAATATCTGTGTTATATAATAACAAAGCAAGAGCAGCCATGGACTCTTGTTCTAGTACAGCTTAAAGAGGAATAGTAAACTATATGGGAGAGATTTGAAGGGTATATTCATTATCATAATATCTGTAGCAGGAGTAGCAGCAGCAGCAGCAACAACAACAACAACAACAACAAAATCCAAAGTTTCAATGGCTTGACTTTATGGAAGCTATTTCTTATCTATCTAATAGTTTATTGCAGGTGTTTCTGGTAGGTGGGGATTGGGGTTGTAGGTGAGGGAGTAGGGAGATGGAGAAGTTCTACTCTACGTGTCTGGAGACTCAGTCCAATAGAGACCATGCATCTTCAACCTGCTGTGGCTTCTGGAGTCTCTGTGAGGGTTGAACTCCAACCAGCTGATAGAAGAAGAGAGAGACTAAAGAAGATACATGCAGTTTTAAATTATCTTAGCCTGGAAGTGACACTCATCCCTTTTCCTCACATTTTATTGGCTAGAACCAATCAAATAGTCCCATCTAGGCTTTAGAGGGTTGGAAATTTATTCCCTGGCTGCGTAGCCTTTTTCCAAAATCAGCTCTGACCTATAGAAAGGAAGTATAAGTCTTTGGTGGGCAGTGAACCAACTCTGCCCCCGAGGAATTCCTGAAAGAGGTAGACTTAAGGTAGGGTTTTGAAAGACAAATTGTACTTAGCCAGAAACTCCGGATACCGATAAACATTACAGCCAGAGTGAAAATGTTTGCAAGGGCATTCATCATGCGAAGATTTGGAAAGATTTAGAATCATCTTTGTCCATTAAAAAGCTTTCAGAAGGCCGGGCGCGGTGGCTCATGCCTGTAATTGCAGCACTTTGGGAAGGTGGGTGGATCACAAGGTCAGGAGATGGAGACCATCCTGGCTAACACGGTGAAACCCCATCTCTACTAAAAATACAAAAAAATTAGCCAGGCGTGGTGGCGGGCGCCTGTAGTCCCAGCTACTCAGGAGGCTAAGGCAGGAGAATGGTGTGAACCCGGGAGGCGGAGTTTGCAGTGAGCCGAGATCCCGCCACTGCACTCAGCCTGGGCAACAGAGTGAGACTCCGTCTCAAAAAAAAAAAAAAAAGATTTAAAATAGTTACCCAGCTCTGGACGTGAGGGGTATTTTGTATTCAGGATGGCAAGAGGGAGCGGGAGGAAAATGAACCAGTGCATGGCGGGCTTAGGCAAGGCTGGCCAGGCCTGGGGTAGTGAGGCACATTGTAGGGGAGTGAGCAAAAGTGGGTAGTGATGAAAATGGCCTGGAGCAGATTTCCTCACTGCATCTCACAAAATGAGTAGACGATGTAGGAATTCCTGGATTTGCCCAAGCTTAAATCTCAGGTTGCATCTATCCTCAGGGGTACCTGGGAGCGGCAAGGACTGTCCTTGGTACAGAAGGCAGAGCATAGCCTGCAAGCTGTACTCACCAAGTGCTCCCACCCTAAGCATCTACAGGGTGTTCAGCACCGGGCCAGTGTGTCAGGCACGTTCTTTCTTCTCATCTTCATCACAGCTCTTGAAGGTGGATTGTTAAAGATGAGTAAGCCTCTGAGAGGTTAGCTAACATTTCTTTTCTTTTCTTTTCTTTTCTTTTTTCGAGACTGAATCTTGCTCTGTTGTCCAGGCTGGAGTGCAGTGGCATGATCTTGGCTCACTGCAACCTCCACATCCCAAGTTTAAGCTATTCTCATGCCTCAGCCTCCCTAGTAGCTGGGATTACACCACCACACCCGGCTAATTTTTATATTTTTAGTAGAGAGAGGGTTTTACGATGTTGGCCAGGCTGGTCTCAAACTCCTGACCTCAAGTGATCTGCCCGCCTCGGCCTCGCAAAGTGCTGGGATTACAGGTGTGAGCCACCACGCCCAGCCTTAGCTAACCTTTTTTAATCCAGCAGCTGCTGATTAACCTGATCTCAATAGAATTGGGTGGGATTTGAGTGACTCCAGAGCCCAGACTTCTTTATAGTCCCTCCAGGGGTTCTTAACACAGCTACTACCCCTTCAGTTTACAAGGAGGGCTTCATAGATATATAAATATCAAGGAGCTGGGTGTGGAGGTGCGTGCCTATAATCCCAGCTATTTGGGAGGTTCTGCCAGGAGGGTTTCTTGAGTCCCAGGAATTTGAGATCAGCCTGGGCAACAGAGTGAGATCCTGTCTCAAAAGAAAAAGAAAGGGCACGGTGGCTCATGGCTATAATCTTATGCCTACAATCCCAGCACTTTGGGAAGGTGAGGTAGGTAGATCACTTGAGGCCGGGAGTTCAAGACCAGCCTGGACAAAATTGTGAAACCCCGTCTCTACAAAAATTAGCCAGGTGTGGTGGTGCATGCCTGCAGTCTCAGCTACTTGGAAGGCTGAGGTGGGAGGACTGCTTGAACCCAGGGGACAGAGGTTGCAATGAGCCAAAATCATGCTATTGCACTCCAACCTGGGCGAAAGAGTGAGACTCTGATCTGGATTGAGTGTAGAGCCTGGGTATCTGTGTTTTTAAAAAGCTCTGTCAGTGGTTCTGTGTGCAGTTGGAATTATAAGCCAGTAAGCATCTGAAGATACCTTCCTGCTAGTTGGGACTCGGGGTATTGGGCTTTGGGTGTCCTGACCATTGTTCCCTGGCATAGGTCTGGTAAAGGATGTGGCCAGGCCTGCATACTGGGTGCCTGGCATGAAATCCTACACTGCCGCAACTGCTGGAAGGAGTTCAGTGTGAAGCTTTCCAAGCACCACTGCCGGGCCTGCGGACAAGTGCTCCTAGGACTGCCGGGCTGTCCCTTCTTGTGGATGGGACCGTCCCGTCTGAGTCGGCTTCAACTGCAATAAAAAGCCCAGTGACCTTTAACCTCAGCCCCCTCTCCGAGTCAGTCCTTCACAATTCCTTAGGTTCTCAGGGTTAGAAACAGTCTTGTGAGGTAGGCCCTCCTCCTGGTCACGTGCTGTGGTGTGTGTCCTCTCTTCTCCGGATCCCAGGACCACCTTACCTCAGTGGGGATGAGCTGGTCCTGAAAGTGTCAACCCCTCAGGGCAGGGAACAACTGTAGTCCCAACTCATGGTAAAGATGAGCAACTCATTGCAAAGGGGAATGAACCTGAATCCGTTGCATTTATTTCAGTTAAAAATAATGAATATATATGTGTATATATCTCTCACCATATATACGTATGAAAGGCATTCAGGGCGTATTGAGGCTGCTGCTGGCTGTGAAGACTTTGCACAGTCTCCCCCACACAGGGTGAGATGGCAGTGGCAGCACATCTTCTTCATGTGCCGAGCCAGGTCCACGCCCACCATGTGGCTGGCCCCTTCTTGCTGCTGCTCTCGGAGCCTTGGAAGCCTCTCCTGTCCTTGGCTCTTCCCTCCATGCTTCTCAGGTCCTTTCTGCCTGAAACAGCTTGAAGGGGATTCTCCCTGGGTCTTCTGGGAGTCGAATCCCAATTCTTGGCTTAAGTCTGTTTTAGTCAGAGACCACCCAACTTAGCGTGCAGGTCACTGGAGTGGGTGGAGGGTCAGAGGTCGGGTCTTTGGCCCTGTTAAGTGGAAATGCAGGGACCTTGCTGCCTCTGGTCCCCTAGGAGACAGCAAAGAAGGAACTGGGACTTCCCCAGCCGGGCTTCCTGCCCTGACGCTTCTGTCTCCACTTGGCTTTCCCAAAAGGTGGCGCCCACCTCCTCAATCTAAGCACCTGCCTCCCACCCCTTGGCCCCCTCGAGCCCACCGTCTGCTTCTGAGTGTCACACTAGGATTTTCATTGCTTATTTTAAAGTGCCTTCATCCTTTGTTCCCAGACACTCACAACCCCTCTAGCTCTCGGAGGGGCGATCATGAGAAACCTTCCAGGGAAACAGAGCACAGAATGGACTCTTAGCTGTTTTTTTAAAGTTTACATAAATATTTCAACAGATCATAAAGAAAAAATTTGTCTCTTTGGTCCTTGCAAGAGAAGTCAAAGGAATTTTTGTTTCTCCTCAAGAGCCTGGACATCTCTGTCTGTCATGACTGGAAAGAGCCTGTTGTGCTGAAATCCTCTCATCATGGTGGATTTGATCTTCAGTGGCCAAACATGAAGAATCAAAGTATAGTTCTTGACTGAACTGGTGGGTGGGTTGAGCTTTAGGGAAGTATATGGCTGTCATTCCTGGTGCAGTGTGACATGAGCCCTGGAGTGTGTCGTCCCTCTCAGCCCTGCTTCTCCTGCCTCCTGGGACCCAGTGACTGGGGCCCTACTCTAGAACTGTGTACCATCCAATTTGCCATCATAGAGGAATCTTCTTGCATCTCGACTGTGCTGGCTCTTTCCTCTCATTCCGTCAGTGCCTTCTGGCCACCATCTCTCTCCAGCTGATAGTGGCTTTCGAAGCAGAGGTCAAGTAAGGAGCGTGTTTCTAGGGCGGTAATATTTTACCTGCAAATACTGCAGTCTATTACTCTGACAAATAAGAACTTTTTAAAAGCCATAGCTGGCCGGGCGCAGTGTCTCATGCCTGTAATCCCAGCACTTTGGGAGGCCGAGGCGGGGGGATCACCTTAGGTCGGGAGTTCGAGACCAGTCTGACCAACATGGAGAAACCCTGTTTCTACTAAAAATACAAAAAATTAGCCAGGCATGGTGGCGCACACCTGTAATCCCAGCTACTTGGGAGGCTGAGGCAGGAGGATTGCTTGAACTCGGGAAGCAGAGGTTGTGCTGAGCCGAGGTTGTGCCATTGCATTCCAGCCTGAACAACAAGAGTGAAACTCTGCCTAAAAAAACAAAAAACACCATAGCCAAGTACCCCCAAACCATGATCCTGTAGAGTGGATGTCAGTCTCATGACCACAGCCTGTTGTCCCCAGCCCTTCGCTAGATAGCATGCCCCGCCCAGATCAGTGTGCTGACTGGGACCAGAGCTTTGTATTTGTCATGAATATTCCTTTATTTAGGGAAGGCAATAGCTGACGGTCATGTAATTCTCTCTAGTGACTAGAGGGCCTCCACGTTCTCACTCACCACTTATCCTGACTTAGAGCTGTTCCTCAGACCTTTCTGCAGCTGGGGTCACCCGGCAGACCCCCTTTCTGCAGCCGTGGCATTGACTGAGCAAGGCTCAGTGGTAGTAGTTTCACAGCTTGGGTTCTCTGGGTTACGTTCTGGCAGCTGTTGGGTCAGGGTCTGTAGAGGAATCCTCTTGCACAGTAGAAGAGATGGGGTATTAGTCTTGATTTTCACTCCCTAGGTTTAAGATACATAGTCCTGGCTAGGCACTGTCACTCATGCCTGTAATCCCAGGGCTTTGGGAGGCCAAGGTGGGTGTATCACTTAAGTCCAGAAGTTTGAGACCAGCCTGGGCAACTTGGTGAGCGAACCCTGTCTCTACCAAGAAAACCTCCCCCTAAAAGCTGAGTGTGGCAGTGGACACCTGCAATTCCAGCTACTCAGGAGGCAGAGGTAGGAAGATTGCTTGAGTCTTGGAGATGCCACTGTACTCCAGCCTGGGTGACAGAGCAAGACCCTGTCTCAACAACAAAAACAAACCTATTGAACTATTATACATCTATAATTCAGCTTGATTTTCTCAGATGGAACACTACATAACCAATCAGCACCCAGATTAAGAAACAGAACGTGGCTGTCCCCCAAGAACCCCTGGTCCCTCCCCTCACCAGAAGTAACCACTACCCTGGCATGTAGTTACAGAATTTAGTCCCCTCTGCTTTTCAGGGGAGCCACGTAAAGGCTTTTAATCACTTTCTCGTTTAAAAGACTTGCTCATAGGTACAGACAGTTGTTGAACATATCCCTGAGGGCTGTGTCTGGAGATTGCAACTTGTGGCCGAGAATGACGCGGTCTCCTGATCAATGAGACCCAGTGGGATCCTTAAACATCCCTTGGGTTTAACCGCTGATTTATTTGGGAACGGAAAAGCAAAGAGAACCAGTATTTAGGTGCCTGTTACATGCCTGGCACTATACTAAGAGCTTTACATAGTTAATTCTCACAGCCAAACTGGAAGGTCCACAGTAGTGTTCTTGTCTTACAGCCTAAGGTGCTGGCTCCTAGAGGATCAGAAGCCCAGCATTGCCGGGCACACTCCAAGCTGGCCGGAGTCCAGGCAGGCCTGGACCCCTTCTATCATCATCGCCCTGTAGAGCTTCTCTCCCTGTTTTCCTTCCCCTTCACAGCTTGTGAATTCTTTTGCATTTCCAGGTAAGGTCAGTATCTTTTCCTTAGGAGTAAAGTTAAGAATCAAGGTACCTGCTAGTGTGGTCAGCAAGCTTAGCTTTGATCATTTCCATTGGCCTTGGAGATTCTCATGGCCTCTGGCAGTAACACTTTTTCACTAAAAGCAACTTTATATTTCATTAAAAAGACTCACTGGCTGAGAGGTTAAGCAAGTTGATCTAGCCTATATATAACATGAGCTAAGCTTCGAATTTTTTTTTTTTTTTAAATTTTATAGAGATGGGGTTTTGCCCTGTTGCCAAAGCTGGTCTTGAACTCCTGGGCTCAAGCACTCTGCCGCCTTGGCCTCCTAAAGTGCTGGGATTACAGGGGTGAGTCACTACTCCTGACCAGCTTCCAATAGTTAAAAAAATTTCTGATTTAATGTTAATTTTGCAGCTATATTTGCATTTTCCATTTCAGACCTACCATCATTAGGGAAAGACGATGGAACCCACAATCGCAGTCTGTAATTCTTCTCATCATGAATAGGATGTTTTAGTTACTATACAAAATTGGAGCACTTTCTAACTCCTAACTCTTAAATTGCACCTGGTATAATTTTTGTTTCTGTACTTTGGAAATTGTCACTGACTCATGAACACTAAAGTTCATAGGGTATGGAGTTTTGTGGGATTAGATAATCTGTAATTTAGTGACAGGCTCATCTAACCAGAGCCATCTTTGAAACTAGCATTTGTAGACAGCAGGCCCTGGAGTCCTCCAGTACATAATGCTGTACTGAGGGACTTAGCCACTGCCACGTTTTCAACGGCCATCTTAAACTGGCCATACCCTTAACTCTAGCCAGAATCTCTCTAAGGCTCTGGCCTTATCCTTAGATAACTCCATTTCCTGTCCAAAGATACTGGAACTTGGCCAAGCACGGTGGCTAGTGCCTGTAATCCGAGCACTTTGGGAGGGTGAGGTGGGAGGTTCACTTGAGGCCAGGAGTTTGAGACCAGCCTGGGTAATATAGCAAGACTCTGTCTCTATGAAAACAAACACAAAAATACTGCAACACAGGAAGAGCCTGAATGGATTTCCCAGCCACCACGGAACCTCAGTTCTGGCTGCCCTGGACTACCAAGAGCATTTGTGTCTGCGCCACCTTTGCTCAGATTATGGTGTCTACAGAGAATATCCTTTCTGGTACTGCAATAGCTGCTTTTATTCATGTGAAGCCAAGAGTGCAAGCAGGCAGGCAGGTAGTAGGAGCAAGCAGGGAGATGTGAGCAAAGATATGATAGGCAGGCCCAGGCCAGAAGGCACCGTGGGAGACAGAGGCAGTCAGTCTTAAGGAAAGAAGGAGAAAAGGAGAAACTGTTGAACTGAACCCAAGAAGATCTTAAATGGAACTTCAGTAAGAAGCCCATTCTCCCCAACACAAGGGGCCTAATAGAGTCTTGAACTTGAGTAGGAGTCCAACTGGCTCTGCTACACTTATTAGCAGAAGATCTTGGGCACATCACTGTCTTGAGATTCAGTTTTTTTTTCTTCAGTAAAGTGTGGAAACTTACTTCCTAGGGTTGTAGGAATGAAATCATGCTGGCCAAAAAAAAGAAAAACCTTGTCCATCTAACATAACAAGTGTCTAATTGCGCCAAATGCTGGGGAAACGAAACTTCCCTGAGGTGTCTTTTACTCTGAGCCTTAAAAGTTGGGCTTTTCTGGATGAAAAGGAGTTGGCTGGCTTGAGCAGAGGCCCAGGTGTGTGGGGCACAGGTTTGAAATATGGTGTCCTGAGGGCACCAGGTGTGAAGCAGGGATGGCGCCACAGGATGGAGAGGCATATGAGGTCAGATCACAAAAGGCCACACACTCTATCTGAGGCACAGGAAGCCATTGAAAGCAAAGATCTAGAAAGATCATGCCAGTGGCAGTACAGTGGATAGACTGGAGAGGACAGACTTAGAGTGGGACCAGAGTCTTTTAACAATGTGTACAAATGGAGAAATGCAAGAAGAAATGGAGTTTAGCCTGAAATTGTTTTTAGAGATGGTTAGGTGGAAGATTGAGACCAGGACAGAGCTAGATAGGGAGGGGCTGACTTGGTCTTAGATGAAGGATGTCTCTGAGGACTCTTGTTAGGGGGACACCTAGGAGTCTGGCAGTGCCCTCCAAATCATGTTGGGCCAGTTGGATTCTAGGGTATCCACAGCAACATGGGACATGAAGCAGTATTTATTTGTGGGCATCATTCTTTTCCTTATTTTTTTTTGAGATGGAGTCTCACTCTGTTGCCCATGCTGGAGAGTAGTGATGTGATCTCAGCTCACTGCAACCTCTGCCTCCAGGGCTCAAGGGATTCTCCTGCCTCAGCCTCCTGAGTAGCTGGGATTGTAGGCAATTTTTGTATTTCCTGGCTAATTTTTGTATTTCCAGTAGAGACAGAGTTTCACCATGTTGGCCACGTTGGTCTTGGACTCCTGACCTCAAGTGATCTGCCTGCCTTGGCCTCCCAAAGTGTTGGGATTACAGGTGTGAGCCACCGCGTCTGGCCAGTATTTGTGGGCATTTTTGATAACCAGTGTGTGCCATTCATTGTTATCTCTAGAAGGCTATAAGTAAGCAAACACTGAGCTAGTTAGCAAGGGGTCTATGACAGCTCAGTGCTGCTGTCAAAAATCACCTGCTCATTTGCTACTTTTGATTGTCATCTGGGGAGTAGGGCAAAATGAAAAATCCTTCAAGGCCAGGCACAGTGGATCACACCTATAATCCCAGTGCTTTGGGAGGCCAAGGCGAGTGGATGGCTTGAGGCCAGGAGTTCTAGACTAGCCTGAGCAATATGGCAAAATTCCATCTCTACAAAAAAAGAAACCCCAAAACCTCAAAAATCAGCCTGGTGTGGTAGCAGATGCCTGTAATCCCAGCTACTCAGGAAGCTGAGGTGGAAGGATTGTTTGAGCCTGGGAGGTCAAGGCTGCAGCTGCAGTGAGCCAAAATCAGTCCTGTTATACTCTAGCCTGGGTGACAGAGTGAGACCTTGTCTAAAAAAAGGAATAAAAATGCTCAGAGGTTGTAACATATTAATCTTTATTACATCAATGGTAACAAGCAAACTGGCCAAAATGCTTGATCGACTTCTTGGCCAAGTTTAACCCCTTTTCATGCAACCTAGACCACATTTTAGGTGCAGTGGTAACCAAGAACAAACTGCTGCTCTTTCCCTGCTACCACTGAGTCACGGAGGCAGAGGCTCAGGTGTGTTCAAGAATCAGCTTCACCTATAATCCACCACCATGGCTCAGGAAGGCATCACTGCTGGAGATATCATGGACCTTAATACTGCTTTACAAGAGGTCCTGAAGGCTGCCCTCATCCATGATGGCCTTGCATGTGGAACTCGAGAAGCTGCCAAAACCTTAGGCAAGTGCTGGGCCCATCCTTGTGTGCTGTCCCCAACTGTGATGAGCCTGCCTATGTGACTGGTGAAGGCCCTTGGTGCTGAACACCAGATCACCCTAATTAAGGTTGATGACAAGAAGCTAGGGGAAGGGGTGGTCCACTGTGAAACTGACAGAAGGAAAACCCCATAAAGTGGTTGGCTGCAGTTGTGTAGCATTAAGGACCATGGCAAAGGATGTTATCAAGGAGATTTTGTTTTTGTTTTTGTTTTTTTTGAGACAGAATCTCTCTCTGTCACCGGGCTGGAGTGGTGCAGTGGCATGATCTCGGCTCACTGCAGACTTCACCTCCTGGGTTCAAGCAATTCTCCTGCCTCAGCCTCCCAAGTAGCTGGGATTACAGGTGCACACCACCATGCCCGGCTAAGTTTGGTATTTTTAGTAGAGACGGAGTTTCACCATGTGGCTCAGGCTGATCTTGAACTCCTGACCTCAAGTGATCTGCCTGCCTCACCTCAAGTGATCTGCCTGCCTCGGCATCCCAAAGTGCTGGGATTATAGGCGTAAGCCACTGCACCCAGCTCTTCTTTCATGTTTTAATTCAAGGGAGCTTTGCGTGTACTAAGTTTTCAAAAATGCATGTTGAAGTAACGTTTTTGTCTATACTTCGACACACACCCAATTGTCAAATTGTGTTCACAGCTCTCAGACTTATAGATTTAGAATCTCCTCAGGGACATGATCTTAACTGAAGACAAGGGAGATCCTAAAAGGGCTTTTTGTCCTAGTGGTCAGCTGGAATGTGGGAGGAACAATTTCAGCACAAGAGCAAGTTGAAAGTTTTTTATTTTATTTTATTTTATTTATTTATTTATTTATTTATTTATTTATTTATTTTTATTATACTTTAAGTTCTAGGGTACATGTGCATAACGTGCAGGTTTGTTACATATGTATACTTGTGCAATGTTGGTGTGCTGCACCCATCAACTCGTCAGCACCCATCAATTCATCATTTATATCATGTATAACTCCCCAATGCAATCCCTTCCCCCTCCCCTCTCCCCATGATCTTGATTGCATTGAGTCACCATAAGTGGACAAGGAAGGAGTCCCCAACAGGTGAAGGGGGTATAGCTCAGGGGTAGAGCATTTGACTGCAGATCAAGAGGTCCCCGGTTCAAATCCGGGTGCCCCCTTCCCGGATGTTTTCTCACTTCCATTTTAAAGTAGTACCGTCAGCCACAGCGTCACCAGAAAAGATGAAAAAACTTTCAACTTGTTCCCCTTCCCGAGTCCAAGTGATCTCATTGTTCAGTTCCCTCCTATGAGTGAGAACATGCGGTGTTTCGTTTTCTCTTCTTGTGATAGTTTGCTAAGAATGATGGTTTCCAGCTGCATCCATGTCCCTACAAAGGACGCAAACTCATCCTTTTTTATGGCTGCACAGTATTCCATAATTTATTTATTTTTATTGTTTTTTGAGATGGAGTCTCGCTTTGTCGCCCAGGCTGGAGTGCAGTGGCACCATCTCGGCTCACTGCAAGCTCCGCCTCCTGGGTTCACGTCATTCTCCTGCTTCAGCCTCTGAGTAGCTGGGACTACAGGCACGCACCACCACGCCCGGCTAATTTTTTGTATTTTTAATAGAGACGGGGTTTCACCGTGTTAGCCAGGATAGGGTGGTCTCGATCTCCTGACCTCGTGATCCGCCCGCCTCGGCCTCCCAAAGTGCTGGGATTACAGGCGTGAGCCATTGTGCCCGGCAATAAGAGAAATGCAAATCAAAACCACAATGAGATACCATCTCACACCAGTTAGAACGGCAGTCATTAAAAAATCAGGAAACAACAGGTGTTGGAGAGGATGTGGAGAAATAGGAACACTTTTACACTGTTGGTGGGATTGTAAACTAGTTCAACCATTATGGAAAACAGTATGGCAATTCCTCAAGGATCTAGAACTAGATGTACCATATGACCCAGCCATCCCACTACTGGGTATATACCCAAAGGATTATAAATTATTCTACTACAAAGACACATGCACACGTATGTTTATTGCAGCACTATTCACAATAGCAAAGACTTGGAATCAACCCAAATGTCCATCTGTGACAGACTGGATTAAGAAAATGTGGCACATATACACCATGGAATACTATGCAGCCATAAAAAAGGATGAGTTTGCGTCCTTTGTAGGGACATGGATGCAGCTGGAAACCATCATTCTTAGCAAACTATCACAAGAAGAGAAAACGAAACACCGCATGTTCTCACTCATAGGAGGGAACTGAACAATGAGATCACTTGGACTCGGGAAGGGGAACAAGTTGAAAGTTTTTTCATCTTTTCTGGTGACGCTGTGGCTGACGGTACTACTTTAAAATGGAAGTGAGAAAACATCCGGGAAGGGGGCACCCGGATTTGAACCGGGGACCTCTTGATCTGCAGTCAAATGCTCTACCCCTGAGCTATACCCCCTTCACCTGCTGGGGGCTCCTTCCTTGTCTACTTATGGTGACTCAATACAATCAAGTTCCACCCACACTAGAGTTCTGGCAAGCTTTGTGTTCTAAAGCCCCACCTTCTTAATTATCCATCATCTGCTTTGGCTTGTCCCTTGGCCACTAATAAACTGAAAGGGAACGCTTGAAAAATGACATCCTGGGCTGGGCACGGTTGCTCACACTTGTAATCCCAGCACTTTGGAAGGCCAAGGTGAGGTCAGGAGTTTGAGAACAGCCTGACCAACATGGTGAAACCCCGTGTCTGCTAAAACTACAAAAAATTAGCTGGGCGTGGCGGCAGGCGCCTGTAATCCCAGCTACTAGGGAGGCTGAGGCAGGAGAATTGCTTGAACCCCCTGGGAGGCGGAGGTTGCAGTGAGTCGAGATCACACCACTGCACTCTAGCCTGGGCTAACAGAGGGAGTCTCTCTCTCTCTCTCTCTCTCTCTCTCTCTCTCTCTGTATATATATATATATGGTGTGCGTATGTGTGTGTTTTGTAAAGGCAGGGTTTCGGCATGTTGCCCAGGCTGGTTTCAAGTGATCCACCTGCTTGAGCTCAAGCAGCCCTCCCATCTTGGCCTCACTTCAGCCTCCCAAAGTGCTGGGATTATAGGTGTAAACTGTGGAGCTTGGCCTTTGCTCTGTTCTTGATGGAAACAATAGCCATCTCTGACCTGGGGCCCTGCTGACAGCTGGATAAGTGCTTTTTTGAGGTTGAGCAGTGTGGCTCCTTCTTATCCCACTGGCAGGGGAGAGCTGAAGCCTCTCCTTTCAAATCTGGCACTCGTTGGTATGGAGTGTAAGGGCATAGGCCTGAGAAGCCCTTTCTCCTCTCACCTCCTTTCCAGGGGGAAGAGAAGCTGGGAGTAGAGCTGGCTCCTTCCTCCAATCTCAGGGAAGAAACAACACACTTGGAGACACAAATTTTTTTAATGTAAAATAACATTGAGAGTTCATCTAACCATCTGTCTTAGAAATTCAGGTCGAGGGAAGAGATGCTGTTAGAACAGAGGGAAGTGGGTGACCTCTCCAAAGACGGACGTGCTCCAACGGAGGGTTGGGGTGTTCCTGCGGTTGCAAATCTTCTGTTGAACCCATTGACCAGTTTCAGATCAGCATTGTAGTTGTCATGGCCAGTCACCTGCTGGAGAGGATGCCCTTGGGGGCAAGGAGAGAGAAGCCTGAGCCTGCATTCAGTCCATCTCTTGGCTTCCCCATTCCCCCGGGTGTGGTAAGGAATGCCAATCAGGGGTAGTCACCGAATTCCCCATGACCACAGCCAACATGCAATCCTCAAATGTCCTGAACCTCTGGGCTGAAAGCCGAGGGCTGGTAAGGTTGAGGGACAGAAGGCTTCCTAGAAATGAAACCCCACACCAGGAATAATTGTGTGAAGACTGAATGGTTTGTGCTGGGACAGGAGGGGCCAGGAATTCTGGACTTGGCAGAGCTTGCCTTTCTCCCATGAGAAATGAGAAAAATCTCACCCTGTCTCTGACCTATGTGGATGAGATCAAGATCAATTGGGCCAAATGGTACAAAGGATCATGTGACTAGAGGAGTGGCCCAGGATGGTGGAGTTGGGCTGGGAGGAAGGTTTGCCCTGTTAGAAAAATGTCTCTCAACTCTTCCCCATTTTTGCTAACCTGGGCCTGGAAAATGAGCAGGATGCAGCAGTGAGGGGAACAGGGGCTTCAGAGTTGGGAAGAGCGGAATCTTAATCCCAGCTCAGCCCTTCTTGCCAAACCACTTTAACTCAAGAAACTTGTTTCCCCAACTGTTCCAGGGTATTAATGTGACAGTGAAAAGTGCCTAACAAATGGCTCATGCCTGTAATGCCAGCACTTTGGGAGGCTGAGGCCAGAGGATGACTTGAGCCTAGGAGTTCAAGACCAGCCTGGGCAGCATAGGGAGACTCCATCTCTACAAAAAATAAAAAATTAACTGAGTGTAGTGGTGAACACCTGTGGGCCCAACTGCTTAGGGGACTGAGGTGGGAGGATTGCTCAAGCCCAAGGAGGTCAAGACTGCAGTGAGTAGTAATTGTGCTACTGCAATTCATGCAATCCAGCTTGCTTGACAGAGTGAGAGCATGTCTCAAAAAAAAAACTTTCAGAAGTTTCATATTTGATAGTATTCAACAGAGCAGTTTATTATCCATCTGTGTGGGACAAAGATCTGTAAACCAATTTCTGGGTTAAGAGAGATGACTTCAATTTTCTTGCTAAGAACGCTGTCTGGATGTGGGATTTGATCACGAGTTCATCTGAGGATTAGATAAATCAGATGGATAGCTGGCATGTCCTCCATTCTGGGCCAGAAGCTGAGTGAGTCGAGCACGAGGCTGGGGCAAGGAAAGATCCAGCCAAGTTGCAGAGCAGGACAGGCTTTGAGTTGCAGGGGCAGTAACATGGGGGAGGCTCTGGCCAGAGGGTCAACTTAACAAATGGCCTTTCTGAATATTAATTCCTTCATCTGCAAAACCATGCTACCTGTGAGTGCCCAATCCTGCCTGCTTAAGCCACATGGTTGTTGGAAAATAATAAATAGCAAATAAGGGAAGGTCCAAACAAATAAATAAGTAGATAGAGACATCTGTGAATGATTAAGTGTTATGCAAATTGATGAATTAGTTAATTTGCATTTCTATTCAGAATTTGATGAGTAGTTATTCTGGGACAGATGTAGAGCTAGAAGCTGATGAAGGACCATGAATGTAGGGAACAAACTTTACGGTATATTATGCAAGGTGTGGGAAACCACTGAAAGTTTTTGTCCAGCCAAATGGCGTAATAAACAATGTTCTTTCAGGAAGATAAGCTGGTGGCCATGTGAGGACTGTGACTCTATCAATTCTGTTTTCTGAGTTGCTCCTGAATTTGTTCTCTCCTCTCCAGTCCTACAGGCACTGCTATAGTTCATACCTTAACATTTCTCATGTGCAATAACCTCCTAAATGATCTTCTTACTTCTAGCCTTGACTGCTTTAATTCATTCTCCTTATGCACCTAGAGAATTTTATCCAATTATTTCTTGGCTTATGCATTCATATATTTGTTCATTCACCCAGCATTTATTGAGCTCTATCATGCATAAGGCCTTGGGAACATGGCAGTAATATTTGCTGATGGGTAGGTCTTAGCACATTGCTGCTCCCTATCCCCAATACAGCAAAGTGAAAACCTCTTAGTGTGTCCCACTACACCATTGACCAGCCTCTTACCATTCTCATGGCTCAGCATTCTTTTCTCTGCCTTACAATCTTTTTGCATTCTATATGCTATTTGCTATTAAAGTGGCAAGAAGGACTTTAGGATAAAGATTGAGTAAAATTATGCTTTGGAGATTTAATAGTGTGGTGACTTTCGGTAAATCACTTAGGCTCTCAGTTTTCTTGCTTGTAAACGTTGAGAAGTATAAAGCATACCTTAAACATCCACTGTAAAAATCAATGAGATAAGGCATGTAAATTGATTAGCATGGCATCCTAGATCAGTTAGGTGTGTATTTGTTTATAAGTAGCAGAAAATCTCACCATTGATGTTTAAACAAATAAATATGTAACAAGAGACTGAAAGTAGTTTTTGATGTTGATTTGATGGCTCAAAAATGACAGAGCTGAATTTCATGACCTTTCCCTGAGGCTGGTTACCTCATGGTTATAAGATGGCTGCCAGAGTTCCAGACTTCACATCTATATCCAAAGTGGAAAGAAAGAGAAAGGGACAGTGCCTGCCATGTTACTTCCCCTTTTATTATGAAAGCAAGGCAAAGCTCTGCTAGACCTTGAATGGGAAGTAGCAGACTTCCTATTAAATTATTTTGTACAGAAATAGATCATATGGCCTTCTCCACCTGCAAGGGAGGTTGGAAATTTAGAGAAGAAGAAAATTCCAGATTGGTTGAGACAAATTATGATTTGTCATTTGAGGATGAGCACATTAGCACTTCGAACAAATCTGAAGTCCTGTTAACAAGAAAGAAAAGTGAATAGTATTCAGGAGCAAATCTTAGTGTTTCCCCTGAAATGCCATGCATGTGCATATCCCTAGGCATCTGCACATGGTATTCCATGTCGGCTACAACACTCTCCTCCCGCACTGTACCTATACAATTTTGTATCTTTTTTTTCAATATCAGAAGCAATTTTCAATTTTGTCACTTATTCAGTATCATTATTTTTAAAGGATACACAGGGGTCCATTATCTGGTTGTAGCATGGTTTATTTAGCCATTTTTCAATAATTGGATGTTTATGTTGTTTCAATTTATTATTATATAAGAGGAAAATTTAGTTTTGTTAAGTTTGTGTTCTCGGCCACATACATTACACAGATTATCTCATTCAAACCTTGAAACATTTCTGTGTGGTAGGCATTATTCTCATTCAGCAGTCACAGATATCTAGGTGCAGAGGAGTTAGTTTGCCCTAAGTCCTACAGCTAATGAGCGTCAGCATAAGGATTCATAGAGAAGATGATTTAACTGCCAAGCCTGGGCTTCCTCACTGGAATCCACACTGAGATGGACACAGCGAAAAGCCACAGCCACACTGAGGTGTGTATCAGACCTCTTATAACCTTGTAGCTTCCCCATCTCTATGGCTTTTGGGCGTCTACTCCTGAACTGCCACTCTAGATAGACCCTGTCCAACTTCACGGGTTCACAGCCTATTGCACTTCACCTCCTGCTCCCGGGTTCCTTGTTGAATCTGGGGTGTGAGACACACTGGGACCCTCTCAACATCCACACACGTGTAACCTGAAAGTGTGAAGGAATTAATGTTTTGCAGGGCAAAACTTTGACCAATGGGAGATGGAAGCCATGGAATAAAGTCTTCACCTCACACTCCCACCCCTCCATGGACACTCTAAGTCATAGTCATGCTATGGCCTTGGGAGGCTGTCTAGTGAGATCAAGCAATCAGTCTCACTTAATACCTAGCAATGGGCAGCTCAGTAAGGCACCCCATGTTGGTTCTTCTTCCTTTCTTGCTTCCTTCACCTTTTTCCTCTCGCCTATTTCCCTGATATTACACCCTTTAATAAAGTAATTGCACATAAATGTTTGCAACTTCAGCCCAGTTTTCTGGGCAGCCCAGGCTAAGACAGTGCATAAAGTTTTTTCATTATTTGGGATGATTTCCTTTTGTCTAAAAAGGTTTCTGCTGTTGGATTACTGAGTTTAAAAGTATGAATAGCCCCATGCCTTTGAGAACATTACAACAGTCTTCAAATCTATGCAGCTCTGGATCTTGGGTCACCCTGTAGATGATTATAGGGTCAGACGGCCCCATTCATTACTGAGCCAAGGGCAAAGCTAAGGTCCTACTGGCAACGACTCACAGAAAAGGCCGTAAGTAGGAAGGTTTATGACCACATTGAATCAAAGTTGGTTCAATGATAATGTATGGAAAAATATAATCTTTGCTGAAAAGAAATTTTAACTCCATTTTTGTATGTGTTCCCAAGAGAAAGAAAACCTGGGCACACAGCCTTAAAGAGTGCGCTGGACCCTGGTAATTGTTCTAATTTCTGGTGACTGATAACTTGGACAACTCCTTGTGGGAACCGCTTCTCAATTTGCTCAGTCACAATCACAGACTTTCCAGGAGAATCCAAATATCAGATACCTCAGTGGGTAAGAAATGGTCATAGCCTAGGCCCTAATAAGAGTCCAGGGGAAGGCTTTCAGTTGTTCAGGTGGGGCCTGCTAAGGTGTGTGCAAAATTAATTATAACAATCTTCAAATTTATCCAGCCCTGGCCCTTGGGTCAACCCATAGATGACTGTGAGTCAGAGTGGCAGGCCCCACCCAAACAACTGAAAGCCTTCTCCTGCACTCCTATTAGGACCCAGGCAATGAGAACTTCTTACTCAGGGAGGTGTCTGGTATTTGGTTTCTCCTGGAAAGTCTGTTGCTGTGACTGAGCAAACTCAAAAGCTGTCCCTGCAAAAAGCTGTCCAAATTATCAGTCTCTCTTCAAATATGTGCTTCCGGAGCTAGACAGATTCCAGACCCATCTGTCTGCCCCAGAAGCCTGCTACCTCTTTCTGGCTTCTTTGGGCCCTGTCTAATGGACTTCTGATTATATCAGTAGCAGAGTGAGCCCGGTTATATATGAGGAAAATAAATCAGCAGGGAACACTCACCTTATAATGCATAGAGAATGAGCTGCTTGCTGGAAATGCAAATTTTGAAGGATGAAAATCTCACTTCTGAATACATAATGGTCTCTAATTAACTCACAGGTAATTGGAGCAATTACCAGGGCCAGAGCCCTTCTTAAGGCTGTGTGCCCAAGTTTTTTTTTCCCCACTTGGGAACATATACCCAAATGGAGTTAAAACTCCTCTTCAGCAAAGAGTATATTTTTCCATGCATTATCATTGAACCAACTTTGGTTGTATAAATATAGTCATAAATGTTCCTATTTATAGCCTTTTTTGTGAGTCATTGCCAGTAGGACCTTAGCTTTGCCCTCAGTTTAGTAATGAGTGGGGCCAGCCAGTAAATAAGCATGGTAGCCTGAGGAGTTCTACGTGGTCTGTGAGCTGCTTGATTCCTCTCTGCTCCACTGACTTCCACCTTGTGTCTTGATTTTTTCTTGGTGTCCTGATGAGTCAGAGTCCAGTTCCCAGTCTTCTCACTTCATCCAAGAGTTGTGGCTTGTTCCTAGCTTCTTGGGAGAAGAGTGGGAAAGGAGAAGGAAGAGATGGCCTCCTCTCACTGGCCGGTTCTGAGCAGAGAGTGGGTTGCAGGGATATAAGCTCCTCAGGGTGGATCTTATAAATATAGTTCCCAGGGAGACCTCAGTGCTCATGATATGAGCCATGGGCTGCTGCCAGGGCCTGGGGGACTCCTGGGGTGCAAATTAGAGCAGGATTAATATTTTAGCTCTGTTGAGTTTAATAAACTCTGCGCTGTGCAAAGAAAATTAGATTTGTGTGCTAGGAGGCTTTGGTTCCTATTTCTAGTCTTGATTGACTATGTAATCTTGCCCCTTCCCTGTTACCAAATGAGTAGGCCAGACTAGAGTAGGAATAGCAAGGGTTTGTCAAGCATGCCATCGTCGCTAGGTCCTCCACTCATGGCTGGTGTTGCTAATCAATTACAGATTTATTTTACCCTGAACCCAGGCTTGGCCTCACAATTCTTAACAGTCCATGCCTGGTAATCACACCAATTGATTCGAGTTGACTTAACATGCAGCCTGTTTACCCAGGGTCAGATGATCTCCAAAGTCCCTTCTACAAACATCCTGAAAACTGGTTAGTTCTAAGCAGGTGAACATCAGAATTGAAAGCTGGTTTACTGTAATGATTTGCTTAGCAAATCTTCCCTATGCCCTCCACAAAGAACTCTATTAGTTTTCTTAGTTTCATAGCAAATTACCACAAACTTAGCAACTGAAAACAGTATCTTTTATCACTCTAAAACTTCCATTTATTATTTTATAGTGTTGTAGGTCAGAAGTGGAGGCAGGCATGGCTTAGTACTCTGCTTAGAGTCTCACAAGGCTGAAATCAAGGTGTCTGTCAGCTGAGGCTCTGGCTTAGAGTCTCACAAGGCTGAAATCAAGGTGTCTATCGGCTGGGGCTCTGGGAGTAAATCTGTTTCCAAGTCATTCAGGTTGTTGGCAGAATTCAGTTCTGTGTGGTTGTAGAACTGAGGTCCTCATGTCCTTGCTGGCTGCTGGCCAGGGCTTGTTCTCACCTTTGAGAGGCTGCCTGCATTTCCTAACTTGTGCCCTCTGTTTTGCAACAGGGATCAAATCTTCCTCAAATCTCTCTTTCCCTTCTGCCTTCCTCTTATGCACCCAGCCACAGAAAGTTCTCTAATTTTAAGGGCTCATGTAACATTACATTAAGTTACTGGTTAACTCACCCTTTTGAGTTTAATTGTGCCACATGACATAGCATAGCCACAAGAGTGATATCTCGTTGTCGTCGCAGATTCCAGGGGATTAGGGTGAAACATCTTTGGGAGGTCATTTAAGAGATTCTGTCTACTGTCCTTAATTAGAAATATCACAGATTCTATGTGAATAAAGTTGGAATTAATGGGCTTAACAAAGATGGAATTAATGAGTTTGACAAAGATGGAATTAGTGGGTTTGATAAAGATGTTGCTCCATTCATTTAACAGTTAAGCGCATATTAAAACCAGGCACCCTGTCTTCAAGAAGCACACAGTCTAGTGGGAGCCAATAATTATGCAACAATATAGGGGCTGTTTCTAACAGAGGTGGGTATAAAATATACTGGTGGTGATGAAGAAGAAATAACCAATTCTACCTAGGGCAGTGCAGGAAGGGCGTGATTACTGGGGAAAAGTTTGCTAAGAAATAGACATTTTCATTGGGCATTAAAGGATGCAGTTTTGCCTCTGAATTGTATTTGGTAAGTGCCCTTTCTTTCCCCCAAAATCTCAGTTTCCTCAGAACTATCATGAGAAGTTTAAAGAAGATGAGCTCTATAGCCCATTTCATTTCTATTGTCATTGAAATTTAAATTCTGGGCACATGAGTGGGCAGGAGATGGTAGTGAAAATGATTGAGGATAAAGAAGGTGAGAGAATCCTAGAGATGGTCTTTTGTCTGCCCGCCTCCTTGACTTTTAGTTTCAGCTGCATTCCTCTGTCCTGCTCAGGAGAGAGGTCAGGGATGTGGTCTAACATCAATTGGGATGCAAAAAAAGATTGAAATTCAAACTGGCATAAACATGAAGGGCTTCAAGACTAGAGACCCAGAGGTAGGGAGATGTGGAGGTTGACTTAATCTAGTGGCACACCTTCTATTGCCCTGCGATCTTCTTGGCTCTGCTCTTCGCAGGCTAGCAACAGAATGGGTGCTAATGTTCTGCACCACACATGTGGTTGCAGTAATATCTAAAGAAAGAACCACCAGCAACCTTTGCTAGAGTCTCATTGGCTCCAGTTGGACCAATCCTGAGGACACAGGAAAACCTTATGTTGAAAAATGTCATCCTGGGGTCTCAACCTATTCATTGGTAAGGAGGATGGGAGCACCACGACTGACTTAGACCAATCAGGATGCACCTCTAAGCTGTTACACTTTGGGGGAGGGGCAGAGGCAACCAAAATATCTGCTCCCTGGCTCTGAGTCCTGGCCTCTCATCTCAGAGCACTTAGGGCTCTACCTGGGATCTAGTGATTGATTTAGCTTTGCTAGAGCACTGATGATGGAACAGTTAGTATAATATGACTTCAGTATCAGAGAAGTATATGCAAAAGGGCCTTGCAGGGAGGCATGGGTTGTTCCAGGTTAGTGACCAAACAGGGTAACACATGAGGCATTGTGTCAGTAGGTCAGTGTCTCTAACAAGACCCCATGGCAGTGACTACATGGCATGAATCTCAGAGACTACTTGTGCGAGCTTTTGTAAATAGGCCATATTCTTAGAATGAAACATAGATAAATTACACCCAGATTAAATGCCCTTTCTCTTTAAATCAAGCCTTCCTTTTATTCAGGCAAAAAATTACATTCGAATGCAGAGGCCCTTTGCTTCTCCATGCTGTGGCTCTGCACCATTGGTTCTGTCTCATTTTAGAGGTGCAGGAATTTATAATTGGTTTTCCAATTGTCACCAAGGCACCTTAATGGCTTTTTACAAATTATTTGTTGTATGAACAGCATTAATAGAAACCAAACTGCAAAAAAAAAAAAAAAAAAAAAAAAAAAAAAAATTGCCCTATGCTCTGACCACTGCCACACAATCAAGCTGTTTATATTCATCCATTCTTTGTTCAAGTGTTTGCTCATGTGCACACAAAATTTAATCACAGAACAGTCATCATTTATATTGGCATATTCTGAGCATATTCTGTGTTTATTGTGTAATTGTCATAATTATACTTTTTAAATGGCTGTGTGGTCTATAATGGGTTTCTGGAAATGAAAATTGACTATCTCTGATACGACCACTCCTTTGACTCCCCCTACATCCCAACCAGATTTGGAATTGGTTTAAGGTTAATTTTTCCTCCATGCCCATTTAATTTTTGCAGAAAGAGAGTTATTGCTCTCAGGTGAAGGAAGATGAGCATGAATTGTATGTTTCTAAAGGAATACCTCCTACTTCTGCAGGAAAATTTTTTAATAATCTTGCTATTTTAATTGCGTATATATTTTTTCTTGACTCTATTATTTAAGAATTACACCTTGTATAATTCCCAAAGGCATTTTGTGGGTTAGCAATAGAGACAGTGTGAAGCCTAATTAGGAATTTGTCTTAAAATAGGACTGAGTCCTGGCGCAGGGAAAGGAAGTGTGAATAAGACAGTGCAGGGGTTGCAAATCCCTGGTATAGGTCCATAACTCTTCCTTCCTTCGGAAGACATCGCTATGATGCTCTTCCACACCAGCTTAGGTGCAACCTTAAAGGCATTTAAAGACTGAATTGTGAAGAGATTGGAACGAGTATCTCTTGGGCTCATCTAGCTTTTCCATGGATTGGACTCCCACTGAATTCTGGAGGGTGTTTAGGTGACTTGTTTTGTATTTTTTTCCTTGAGATGGAGTTTCTCTCTTGTTGCCCAGGCTGCAGTGAAATGGCATGATCTCGGCTCACTGCAACCTCTGCCTCCTGCATTCAAGTGATTCTCCTGCCTCAGCCTCCCAAGTAGCTGGGATTATAGGCACCTGCCACCATGCCTGGCTAATTTTTAATATATTTTTTAGTAGAGACTGGGTTTCACCTTGTTGGGCAAGCTGATCTTGAACTCCTGACCTCAGGTGATCCACCTGTCTTGGCCTCCCAAAGTGCTGGGATTACAGGCATGAGCCACCGTGCCCAGCCTAGGTGACTTGTTTTACAGAGTGTTCCAATAAGCATCCTGCAGCAGTACCACACTAGAGAGTTTCTTTTTAACTTATTTTAGATTCGGGGGTACATGTGCAGGTTTGTTATATAGGTAAACTAGTGGCACGGGGGTTTGCTGCGCAGGTTATTTCATCACCCAGGTACTAAGCCTAGTACCCAATAATTACTTTTTTTCTGCTCCTCTCCCGCTTTCCACCCTCCACTCTCAAGCAGGCCCTGGTGTCTGTTGTTCCTTTCTTTGTGTCTGTGTCTTCTTATCATTTAGCTCCCACTTAAAAGTGAGAATATGTGGTATTTGGTTTTCTGTTTCTGTGTTAGTTTACTAACGATAAGGGCCTCTAGCTGTATTCATGTTCCCGCAGTAGACATCATCTAATTCTTTTTGATGGCTGCATAGTATTCCATGGTGTATATACCACATTTTCTTTATCCAATCTGTCATTCGTGGGCATTTAGGTTGAGTCACGTCTTTGCTATTGTGACTAGGGCTCCAATGAACATTCATGTGCATGTGTCTTTATGGTAGAATGATTTATATTCCTCTGGGTGTATACCCAGTAATGGGATTGTTGCATCGAATAGTAGCTCTGTTTTTTTGCTCTTTGAGGAATTGACATACTGCCTTCCACAATAGTTGAACTAATTTACACTCCTACCAACAGTATATAAGCTCCCTTTTCTCTGCAACCTTGCCAGCATCTGTTATTAATATTTTTTGACTTTTGAATAATAGTCATTTGATATGAGATGGCATCTCATTGTGGTTTTGATTTGCATTTCCACATTCTAGAGTTTTTATGGACAACTCTTTGCCTTGAACTATTCATAGGATAAAGAGGGGAACTAGATATTATGATTGAGAACTTCAGAGGGTGTCCTACATGGACACTGCCTCATTTTATTAATTTCACCTCCCTGGTCCTCTTCCTGTTTCTCCCACAGTCCTCTTTGTAAGAGGTCCATCATCTGATGACTGCATCCTTCCTCAGAACAAATTACCCTACTCCACCTCAGAGCAGTGATTCTTCCATATGTTATGGAGTTCTTCTTGGCCTAAGTTTTTGCTGGCTCCAAAGCCAGGACTGATGAGCTATGGACCCATGGGTTGGGGTGGTTGATGGGGTAGGTACGTGTATGACTGAACTTCTCACAACCTAGAACACCTGGGGAATTTTCATTATTTGAGGGCCAATATTTTTGTTTGTAAAAATGAAGGAACTAGCCGGGCGAGGTGGCGGGCGCCTGTAGTCCCAGCTACTTCGGAGGCTGAGGCAGGAGAATGGCGTAAACCCAGGAGGCGGAGCTTGCAGTGAGCTGAGGTCCGGCCACTGCACTCCAGCCTGGGTGACAGAGCGAGACTCCGTCTCAAAAAAAAAAAAAAAAAAAAAAAAAAAAAAAAAATGAAGGACAGCTGCAATTGGGCTGCAAACTATCATATTTTGAAGTTTATGTTTTATAAATGAACAATTCCAAAACAAAAATGTCCTATATCAAATCTGCTCTGAAGAATTAAATCACACTGAACTCTGGGTTTGATGATGGGCTACACATTTTATGCCCCACGCTGAAAACATTTGCTTTCAGTTTCGTCACGGTAGCTCAGTGACTCTGTTTGCCCTCATCTGGAGATGACATCAAAACATGAACCTTTGAGACCTCTGGGAATAGAAGGCTGTGCCTAGTGGACCCTTGGGCTTCTCTTGTGAGGGCCCTGGTTTGGACCTACACTCTGGTCTTACTCCTTAGATGATCATGGCCTCTGATTCCTTCTTGAAATGCCCAAGATGAAATACTTCATCATCTCAAGTGTTAATTTTTTCTAAAGACTAGCCTAGTCTCCTGTAACGAGCTTGCATTTCTTATTAATAGTACTTCAGCCTTACTTCTTATGAAACATTAATCCTGATCTCCTTTCTGGGCCTGCCCTCATTCCAAGGAGGCTTCATATTAATTGAGAAAACCTTGCCTAAACCATCTGGGATGGATGGTGCTGTCTTCAAATAGTTTCTGTGTAACTTCAATTTTCTTTTGAAGAGCAGAGGGATGTTTCAGTTTATCTCACTACAAGTGACCATCTTAACAGTACTGACTTTTTCTTTCATCATAGTGTATTCTGTGTTCTTCAGTTGGCTCTGAATAATATCATGGTGTCAGATGGGGTGACTTGGGCATGTCCAATATCCCCATTTCTCTCTTATGAGGTCCTAACCCTCATCATCACCACATACACTGTGGTTGGTATGATGGATCACTTCAAGAGTTTGTATCTTGAAATCACTCTGTCACTTGAACAAATAGAAGTCTGATTTATGTTTCTCAAACTCCACGGGGGCAGATTTTATGTACTGAAGTGTTTCCTGATCTACTGTGTGTTGGACTGTTAATTTGTTCTTCTACTTTTTCTAAAATTAATTTTCCTCTCCCCTCCCCTCCCTCCCTCTCTCCCTTCCCTTCCCTTCCCTTCCCTTCCCTCCCCTTCCCTTCCCTTCCCGAGATGGAGTCTCGCCTTGTTGCCTTGTCTGGTCTGAAGCTCTGGCCTCAAGCAATCCTCTTGCAATCCTCCTGCCTTGGCCTCCCAAAGTGCCATTACAGATGGCAGCCACTGTACCTGGCTTAACTTGTTTTTTCAATGAGACTTTGGGACAACATACTGAGTTTGGGGGTTGTGTCAGTCAGACGGGTTAGCACTATGCTATAAATAACACCTAAATCTCACCTGTTTAAATCAGTAAAGGGTTATTTTTGCTTTTGCTACAATTTCATCCCTGCTTTGGCAGGGGAAACTTTTTCATGTCTCTTGCAGATATGGAGGCTGACAGGGACCTCACTCTCTGTCTGTTACTGGTCTCCATGGCAGGAAGAAGGAAGGGAATGTGATAAATTGTACGTGGAAATTTTGTTTGTTTCATTTTATTTTTCTTTTATTAAACTTTCTTGAGGTGTAATTCAAGTATCACAAACTGCACATATTTAAAGTGTACCTTTTGATGCATTTTGAGACATGCATGTACCTTTGATATCCTCACCATGATGAAGAGAATAAACATTTTCATCACCCCCAAAATGTTCCTTGTTTCACATGCCTCTCTCCACTCCTGTCTTCATGCAACCAGGGACCTGCTGTCTGTCAATGCAGGTTGATCTCCATGTTCCAGAATTTTTTTCATAAATAGAAGCACACAGCACTTACTCTTCTACTGGCTTCTTTCACGCAGCTCAATGATTTGAGGAATCACTCATGTTGTATGTGTATCAACAGTTCATTCTGTTTTATTGCTGAGTGGTATTCCATTGTGTGGCTATACCACAATTTATCTATTCCTGCACATGGAAAGTTGGTTTGTTTCTGGTTTGTGATGATCACAAATCAAGCTTATAAGAACATTTGGGTACAAGTCTTTGTGTAGACTTGTGCTTTTTTTTTTTTTTTTTTTTTGAGACGGAGTCTCGCTCTGTCGCCCAGGCTGGAGTGCAGTGGCCGGATCTCAGCTCACTGCAAGCTCCGCCTCCCGGGTTTACGCCATTCTCCTGCCTCAGCCTCCCAGACTTGTGCTTTTATTTATCTTGGATGCATACCTAGGAGTGAAGATGTTCCAAAGTGGTTGTACCATTTCACATTCCCTTAGCAGTTTATGAGAGTTCCAGTTGCTCCACATCTTCACCAACACATGGTATGATCAGTTAAAAAACTTTTCACCCTTCTAATAGGTGGATAGTGGTATCTCAATGTAGTTTTAATTTGCATTTTCCTAATGACTAATTATATTAAGCATTTTTCATGTGTTTATTGGCCGTATTGTGGAGTATCCTCGGGTGCTATGCTCCGGGGTTTGCTCTGGTGTGTCAACTTGGTAGAATGACTTTTATCCAATTTTTTTTTTCTAGTGAGGCTTCTAGTTAGTACAATATCTACATACTGTAGCACTAGTTAGCATCCCTGTTCCTACTTTGTTTTTATCTGAACCAGTTTAGCCCTTTCATTTCTCTCCTGACCCGTGGCTAGTTTATGGGCTCCCTATAAAAAGTCCCCTCCCATTCTCTCAGTCCCTGTGTCCCCAGGATGTTCTGTTTTTCCAGGCTCTGCCTCCTATTCCTGTCTGTCTGGTTGACTTGAGTGGCAGATCCTTTGCTTTAAACCTGATTTTTTCTTTTCAACCTGCTTCCCTTTTCCCTTTAACATTTTTGGGCTGGGATTTCAGAGCTACCCTGACCCTGATACTCTTTTGACTCAAATTTACACCATGCCCTAGAGTTGAATGTGAGCCCCTACCTGTTCTGGCATCATCCAGTTCCTGGGGATTCTATCCCTAGCCAGAAACCTGCATAGCCTTCTCTCCCAGGGTCACCCAGACAGCCCTGCAAAGAAAGCGATATTAAGCAGGACAGTTTGTAGACTGTAAAGAATTCATGAGAAAAGTAAGATGACATAAAATCCATTCTGTTCATCTAAAAAAATCTAACTAGCCAGGTCCAGTTGTAGTTCCTCTTGTATCTCCTGCCAAGAGTGTCCTCTCTTCTAGCATCAGTCAATCTGAGACTGAAAGTCAGTGCAGGGTGCAGGGTTTCCAAGGTTATGGGAGACTCTGGTTGATACTTGCAAACAACTGACAAGATGAATCAGTATGTGTCCTAGCAGGAGGCTAAAGGTGGATGGTTAAGTGTCTGGCAGACCCAGCCATGATAATGAAAGCTACCTGTCAAGGAAGGTTGGGCTCCAGAAGGGGGTTTGGCTAACAGAACTAAAACTCAGAGATGGGGCCTCAAGCCAGAAGTACAAGCTAAAGCAAGTAGACTGTGTCTGAGAATCTAAGCAGAAGCTACCTGTGAGGTCTGGCTTTGCATCCAAGTCTGGCACACAGGACTGTTGAGGACACTGAGGCCTCAGGCAAGGGCTCAAGTTTCCACGGTTTGTACGGGTCCCACGAGCTGGGGAGGGTGGGGGTTCAGGCTGCTCCAGCTGTGGGTGCTGATGAGAGTGAAGGGGTAGGCACCAGGAAGAGTGTGACGAAGGAAGGCATGTGTTTGGCTTATTTATAGAAGACTAAAAATGAAAATCCCTTCTAGATGCAAACACTCACACTCCTGCTAAAGAACCCAAGAAAAGAAGCACACAAATCCAGTTTGTGGACAGAGATTCTTCCTAAAGGTCTTAGCATGTTATCTCATTTGTAGAAGTCACAGGTGGAAACTGTGATAATTCTGGCTCTTTCCTGTCGTGGCCACCCTGCAGGGGACAGGGCCACTTGGAAGCACTTGAGCCTGGAAGAAGACATGCCTCCATTAAGTGGTGGGGCAGAGAGGGTGGAGGACTGGTCATGGAGGAAGTCCAGTAAGCAAGTGAAACACAGCAGCCCTTCTCAACCTCATTGTGTATACACATGGGGAGCTTGTTGAAATATGGATTTTGATCCAGTAGGTTGAGGGTGGGACACAAAATTATGCATTTCTAAGTTCTTAGGTGATGTCTGGTGCTGGTCTCTGGACCACACTTTGAGTAGCCAGGAAATATGGTATTCAGAGGGTGGCAGCAAGTATGAGGACATCAAGACAAAAAACTGTTGTCAGAGAGTAAAAGGGTGATGAGAATATTTGTATAGGTAGTGAAAATCAGTAACAACAGCAAGCAGCAGGTGACATTCAGATGGAGATCCACAGTGTGCTATGACTGCATGGGATGCTGTTAGTGGGAGCGGATGTGGTGTGGAAAGAACATAGATGTTGAAGCCAGACGGACTTGGGTTTGATGTCTGGGTCAGCTTTTTACTGGCTATTTAACCTTGATCAATTTAGCTCGGCTCTCTGGGGGAGAGTTTACATATTGGTGCAAACTTTATTGGATTGTTGTGAATATTAAATATTTCAAGCTATGTAACAAATTGACATTGTGTGCCTCCTGATATGAAGCACTGAGACAAAACAGGATTATATCTGTTAGTTTTGCAAAAAAACCCAAAAAAACACGTAATACAAATGTAACCATGTGGAATCTGAAGCAAACCAAAATGTGATATCCTGCAATGGAACTGGGTTAAACTCTTCTAAAATATTATGGTCATGCAATGGAACAGAACAGAGAGCCTGGGAGTAAAAATGCACACTTACAACCATCTGATCTTTGACAAAATCAACAAAAATAAGCAATGAGGAAAGGATTCCCTCTTTAATAAATGGTGCTCAGATAACTGGCTAGTCATATGCAGAAGAATGAAACAACCCACCTTTCACCATAAAAAAAAATTAACTCAAGATGGATCAAAGATTTAAATATAAGACTTAAAACTATAAGAATCCTAGAAGAAAATCTGGGAAATAGTATTCTGGACATTGGCCTTGGCAAAGAATTTATGGCTAAGATCTCAAAGGCAATTGCAACAAAACCAAAAATTGACAAGTGGGACCTAATTAAATTAAAGAGCTTCTGCACAGCAAAAGAAAAGATCAACAGAGTAAACAGACACTCTACGGAGTGGGAGAAAATGGTCACAAGTTATACATCCAAAAAAGGTCTAATATCTAGGATCTATAAGGAACTTAAACAATTTAACAAACAAAAAAATAAATGATGCTGTTAAAAAGTGGGCAAAGGACATAAACAGACATTTCTCAAAAGAAGACACATACACAGCCAACAAATATATGAAAAAATGCTCAACATCACTAATCATCAGAAAAATGCCAGTTGAAACCACATGAGATACCATCTCACACCAGTTAAAATGGCTATTACTAAAAAGTCAAAAAATAACAAACGCTGGCAAAGCTGTGGGGAAAAGGGAACACGTATATACTGCAGGTGGGAATGTAAATTAGTTCATCCACTGTGGAAAGCAGTTTAGAGATTTCTCAAACTTAAAACAGGGCTACCTTTTGACCCAGTAATCTTATTACTGGGTATATATACAAAGGAAAGTAATTTTTTCTACGAAAATGCAGTCACTCACTGTGTATGTTCATCACAGCACTATTGGCGATAGAATCAACCTAGGTACCCATCCATGGTGGACTGGATACAGAAAATGTGGTAAATATACACCATGAAATTCTGTGCAGCCATAAAGAAGAATGAAATCATGTCCTTTGCAGCAAAATGGATGGAGTTGGAGGCTATTATCCTAAGTGAATTAACACAAGAACGGAAAACCAAATACCACATGTTCTCACTTATAAGTGGGAGCTAAACGTTGGGGTATGCATGGACACAAAGACAGGAATGATAGACACTGAGGACTCCAAATGGAGGGAGGGAGGTGCGCAAGGGCTGAAAAACTAACTATTGGGTACTACACTCACTACCTCCATGACAGGATCATCCTTACCCCAAACCTCAGCATCACACAATATATCCAAGCCACAAAACTGCACATGAAACCCCTGAATCTAAAATAAAACTTCAATTAAAAAATTATTATGGCCATGAAATACAAGTAGTTCAGAGAAAGCCATCTGCATATATACACATATGCGTGCACACACACACATTCTTACATGCACACATATATGGAGGAGAGAGATTCAGAGAGAGAGAGAGAGAGATAAGACACATGTGGTAAAATATTAAACATGGCTACCCCTCATTTTGCAAAGAATGTGAGGGAGAAGAGAGACTGAGGGAGCAGGCCAGCCTGAGTCTCCACAGTCTTTCAGGCGGTCGGCAGGAAGTCCACTCAAGGCCCTCTGGACTGTGCCAAGGACAAGCCTTTCTGCTCTTTCCCACCGATGTGGATAATGGGAGCTACTTCTTAACTTTGGCCTCACTGTTAATCACCTGGAAACTATACTTATGCAATTAATTTTAGGTGACAGGGTTCTAAGGTCATTGAGAAGCTATGCATGCTTTCTGTCTCTTTACTTCCCTTTTCACCTGCTCCTGAACCCACTGCATCAAAGTATTCTCTGTTGGTTCTATTGAATCCCCACTGGAAAAACTTTCTAACTGTCCAATCCAGTAGACACTTTCAACTATTTATATTATTTGGCTTCTTGAAATACACTTGGATTTGTTCACTAATCCCTACAACCCAAAACTCTTGTGCCCTGGCTTCCTTGTGACTCTTTCCTGGTCTCATAAATGAAGGGGCGTCACCTTCATCCACCTTCACTTCTGGGAAGCTTCATCTCAGCCATCTACATGGTTACTTTTTGCCCAGGTTTTCCTTAAATGTTGGGATTCTCTGGTGCTCAGTTCATTATCTTTTTTTCTTCTTTCTCCACAATATGCTTCATTCTTTTTCTCCCTCTCTTCTTCTTCAAGTCAGGACACTTTTAGTTGCATGTGACAAAAACTCCACTCAATTCTTGTCTCAAAATTTTTAATTGTGGCAAAATAAATGTAACATAAAATTTATCATCCTAATCAGTTTTAAGTGTGTAGTTCAGTGCTGTTGAGTACATTCACATTGTTGTGCAACTAATCTCCAGTATGTTTTCATCTTGTAAAATGGAACCTCTGTACCCATTAAGAGCTCCCCATTCTCCTTCATCCCAGCCCTGGCAACCACCATTCTTCTTTCTGTCTCTGTAAACTTGACCACTCTGGGTACCTCACGTAGGTGGAATCCTACAATATTTGTCCTTTTGTAAATGGCTTCTTTCACTTAGCATAATGTCTTCAAATTCATCCATGTTGTAGCATGTATCAGAATGTTCTTCCTTTCTAGGGCTGAAAAATATTCCATCATATGTATATACCTCATTTTGTTGATTCATTTATCTGTCAGTGGACACTTGGGTTGCTTCTATCTTTTGCCTATTTTGAATAGTGCTGCTATGAACATGGGTGTACAAATGTCTCTTCAAGACCCTGCTTTCAATTCTTTTGGATATATATCCAAAAGTGGCATTCTGGACCACTCCATTTCTAAACTCCCCCACACACCCATAAAAAGAGAAATAGGAGAAGAAAAAATAAAAAGGGAGAGCTGTGGGCACAGTAACTGGGACATGTGGAGGTGGACTCCGGGCCGCTTGGACATAGGAGCTCAGTTGGTGCTGTCATGGTACAGTTCCGCTTTTTGAGTCTTGACTTTTTCCTGACTGCTGACCTGGTGCTGAAGAAACTCTTTTTCCATGTGGTGAGAAAATTTTCTTCAAAGGCTTCAGATTCACATCTTGCCAGCATGGAAACCCCAGCAGAGAGAGAATATCTCTCCTAAGACTACATGTCAATCCTATACAACTAAAGACAAAAAGCTAATCTACTGAGAATGCTAGAGCAGACAGGTGAAAAGAGCTTTGCTCTTGATTATATCCTTGAACTACTTTCGAAAGCTGGAACTCATTTCCTCCAGACATCTCTCAATGTGAGGTAATTAAATGTCTTCGTTGCTTAAGCCTCTGCTTTGCATTGCTTCTTGAAGGCAACACATAACTGCTATGCTGTATAACCACAATAAAGTCTCCCCTTATAGAAAAAGAGGAGAAATAATATGCTGTGGTCACATGTTCTGCTGTAGTAGAAAAGCAACAATTCCCTTCTCTGGCAGTGGGGTGACTCATCATCAATCAATTTGGCTACACTTCATTTCGCTCTTTAACAAAATTTCTCTTGTCCATTGAGGAACAGATTCAGCTGATATGCCTTTTCCTTTTTGCTTGGAATGCAGATATGGTGGCTGGAGTTGCAGCAGTTTGGGGGAGGAATATGAGGGAAAAGCCAAGAAAATCTCAGAGATGTTAGCCCTAAAGCTACTGGATTGATGTCAGTAACCACCTACTTCCAGCCTTCTTGTTGCACAGAAAAATTTTAAGTGCTCTTTGAATCTAAGCTTCAGCTTTTTAATATCTGTGTCTTAGCTACAGGCCTAGATGTTTTGCTTTGTAGTTTTCTTCAGACATGGCTTTGTGGCAACATGAAACAACAGAACTGGGAGGTAAGGCCCTTGCCCAGGTAGCATCACCATGGATGGGTTTGACTCCAGAGGCAGCACTCAGACACTGGACCAAATTGAGGACTAGCTAAAACAAGGATAGGGTGGGAGTACCTTTCCATAAGACATGCCCACCAATGTGCCATGTCAGGTTACCATTGCCATGACAATACCCAGAAGTTATCACCCCTTTCCGTGTCAATGACTGATGACCCAGAAGTTACCACCCTTTTTCTAGAAATTTCTGCAGTCTGCCCCTTAATTTTCATATAATTAAAAGTAGGTATAAACATGACTGCAGAACTGGCTCTGACCTGCTACCCTGAGCACACTGCCTATGGGGTAGCCCTGCTCTGCAAGGGGCAGCACCTCTGCTGCTGCTGTACACTGCTGCTTCAATCAAAGTTGCTGTTTAACACCACTGGCTTGCCCTTGAATTCCTTCCCAGGCAAAGCCAAGAACCCTCCCAGGCTAAGTCCCAGTTTTGAGGTGTGCCTACGCTGCATCAGGTTCTCCTGCTGGCTCCTGTATCTGCCAGCAGGAACAGTTTGAGAGGAGCTCCACCTGGGTCTTAGTCTTATTCTCAACCATGTTTCCTGCTTTGTAGTTTTCTGCAAAGCATTCTCTTCCTCATCAAACTTTCACTTACTAATTTTTGCAACTACTAATAATTCATGCCTTAGTCAGTTATGACTGTAGTGTTGGCCATATGGTGATTCTTCTAATTCCATTCTTTCTCCTACATTTATTAGTTGGTATTCTACTATGAGGTAGAACTTCTCCTTTATGTATTTATCCATTTATTTATTTAAATCAATACAGATTCATGGATTCTTATTTTATTAAACGGATTACAATCCATTATTATCATTATTTATTTTGATGGCCAAAGCTTGACTAGTGGGAGACCTTCCAAGTTGGCTCCTTTGTCCTGTGTCCATGTTTCTATTAATGTTTGAGTGTTTTCTTTGTTTTTGGCATATCAAGGTATACTAGGTTCATCTTGCATTTTCCCTGCACTCAGGGATTTCTTCATGGAGTCCTGCTCCTTTTAGTGAAGAATAAGATCTAAAAGCCAAAATTCAAAAGATCTGGTGTGTTTCTGGGAGGTCATAGCTTCTCAGCCCTCTTAGTAGAAACAGTCAGGAAATATGTGTATCTAAATACATTTATGTACATACATACATTCACATGTCTCTCTATATTTATCTCCCTTTGTTTATTAAAAACGGTAAATCTACATTGATATTTCCAGTTCCAATCCACCACCCCAGGATTTGTTCATATCTTTCCACTTTTCATATGCTACGTCTCTTTGGTGACAGTGAGAAATCTGGCTATAATTACCTGCAATATGTTTACTTATATACTCAATCTCTTTTATGTAACCCATCTCTCAGTTCTCAACCTGTTGCACAGTGTAGCTGCACCAGCCAAGTTCTATTATCCCTCTCCCCTAGATGCATATTTTCTAACTAAGTTCCCTAAGATTCCTGGTTTAATAGGCAGATGATCTGAGTCCTGAGACAGATGAGGATTCAGCTACTTACTTTGCTACTATACGACATGCATCACCAGCTTCTCAGTCAGAAAGCAGAGGGATTTCCATCACTCTCCACTTTGCCTTGACTCAGCCAATTCTGTTCTTAGGCTGTTTTTTCTTTTTGTTTGTTTGTTTTTGTTGGGTTTTTTTGTTTGTTTTTGGCAGCACCTCACTTCTGCTACCAATTTCTGCTGGTGAAGACTATTTGGTTTGCAAGAAACTCAAATCAAATTAACATAGACAACAACAATAATAAAAGGTAATTCATTGGCTCACAATTGGCAAGTTCAGGGGAGAATCCAGCTTCAGGCTTAGCTAAATTAGGATGCAAGGGTTGTTGTCTGGATTTTGTCTTTCTTTCCATCTCTTGTTCTGTCTTCCTCTGTGTAGGGGCTTTAGTCTGCAGTTAGGCTTCCTTGATTCCATGTATCTACCTCAGAGAAGATTCTGCATTGGTCTTTCTTGGCTTAAGTGCCCATCCTGGAATAATGCAAGGGCCTTGGTTGCTGTGATTGGCCATGTTTCGCCTGGGATTGTGGCAACTTTATGACTGACATTCCCAACAATCGTGTTTGATACTTCCACATCAAGTAAAGTGGTATGTCTTCCATATAGGGGATCTCATCTGGATTTATCACTTCAACTATTAGCAATAGAGTGCCAACAACTTCCAAACTGAATTCCTTTGCCTTGACATCCAATTGCCTGCTGCAGATCTGTCCCCATCTGGGCATCTTCAGACACAACATTTCCAAGGCTCAACATATTAGTGATCACCAATGGTGGTGCAAAAACCTTGCAAGGGGTGGTGCCAGAAGAAATTGGGAAAATCCTGCTTGGATTTACGACTTCTTCTTGGATTTATGACTTCAATCAATACCTTCCACTTAGTTTTCCCAAGCAGGCACCTAGGAGTCATTCTAGATTTCTTTCTTTCCTGCATCCCACCCCACCTCTGCCAATTCTTTCTAAATATTTATGAGTATCTTTCCTCCTTTTCTTTCTTCTGTTTCTGCTCCAGTTTAGGCTTCTCTGACATTTCCACTTTCTGCATATTACAACAACCTCCTAATGTGTTATCCTGCTCCCAATTTCTTCTTGCACCATCATTGGGAAAAGGATAACATATTAGGAGGCTGTTGTAATATGCAGGAAATGGAAATGTCAGAGTAGCCTAAAGTGGAGCTGAAGCAGAAGAAAGAAAACTCAGATCTGTCCATGTCATTTCCCTGTGAGAAAACCTCTGGAAGCTCCTCACCCTGACCGGATAAAGCCCATGCTATTTATGAGGGCACATTGGGCTCTTTAGGGTTTGCCCTTGCCAAATGATAGCCATGACAATGGTGAGGACCTCAAGCCCCCCATCCCACTTCCAGGGTCCTTTGGGGTCTGTAACTCTTAGACACCCCCGCCTCCATCCTGAATTATTCTTATTTGGCAAGTAACTTTTAAATAGTGCTTTAAATTTTCCCAAGATAATACACATATTCTTGATTTTAACTTTTGAGCATCATAAAAATACTGTGAAGTTTTGTTTTCAGTCCCATTTTAGAGATCAAGCAACTGAGACTGATTTTGAACTGTGTCGGCAGGACCGTGGTGTGTAGTTCAGCCAAGGATCATGCTGCAGTCTACAGGTTACACTGCATCTGGATATGATGTCAACATGTGTTACACTAACATTCCAGAAGCTCAGAAAAGATACTGTAGGACACTAGGATGCTGGACGGGGGTGCACTGATGGGTTCTTCAGTGCATTCATCCATTTGCATGTTTCCTGCCATGTGTGAAATACATTTCTGGAGTTATCCTTCATCATCCGCTAAGCACACATATTTGTGATTTGTGCAGAATGGGCCACGGATGTCAAGTTCTCTCTTTACAATGAAATGTAGATTTTCCATTTAAAGTCAAGTCTTTCATTTCTAAATGCTGAATAGGATGGCACTTTAGAAAGAATTCCAGATGGTTAAATTAGGAGGCTGAGAATATAAAAAGACAAGCCCAAGATTACTCACAGAGCCTGAAGCCTTTCAATTTGGTTATGAATGAAATGCATTTTTATTTATTTTGAGTGTACGACTCTTTATATTTTGTTCTGAAGCTATCACTAAACCCATACCTGTAAGCCCTTGGGCATTTTAGGTGTGCCCCGCTGTGCCTGACTTCCCTCACAAATCTGTTTTGTTTGCCAGTTCAAGATGAAGATGCTCTGCTTAGAATAAGATGAGATATGCTAAGATGTTTTCCTATATGGTTTGCCTTTTTGAGGGAGATGGGTCTGTGTGGTTCAGAGAAAGGCCATGGGGGCTGTAAGATGGACCTTTTTGGGTTTTGTGGAGAAGGATCCCCCACAGAGGACTTTCCCTAGGTTTCCTCTCCAGGAGCAGGCAGCATCTTCCAGCGTTGGTGGATGGGGTCAATAGGCTGAGACCAGAGGTGATGCCTGGTAATTTCTCCAGGGGAGATGAAGCGCACCCAGTGCCTCATTGGAAATCATCCTCTTACCTGATATTCTCAGAGAACAGGTTTCTTCTCTCTGAGTGCTCTGGGTGTGTATTTGGGGAAGCTGAAAAACTGAAGAAGAGAAGTTGAAAGGTGACTCCCTCCCTGTGGTTTAGGTTCACGGGGACTCGTTGCAGAAGTCCTTGGGAAAATCAAGAGGGGGTTGCTCAGACGTTCCCAGGACTCTATGGAGATGATACCTAGGTTGCATTGGGAGCTGGTCTCAGTGCCCTGAGACCACTTCTTAAGCCAAGAGTCTCACACTCTCTCCTATGATGTGCCCACTGAGTCATATATCAGTGAACCCAGGACCCACAAGAGGTGACAGATCCCATGGAAATCTCTGCAGCTTTAGCAGCAGCTGGACTTTCATTAGAATCCAAACTCTGATACTTAGGAGAATTGTAACCTCCCTGGGCCAGGTATCCCCACTGGAAAAGCCGAAAGGCCCCCAGACTTTCTAGAAAGCCTTTCCATAACATGAATGTCCCCCAAGTGAGGTACACACAGCTGTCTCCTTCAAATTAGCAGCCAAAGGCTTGTTCTTTGCTCTACTGTGTCAACAAAATGAACTCTTTCTGTCAACACTGACCACATTGTCTAAAACAGTTTACTCATCTATACTCATCCACCTGGCATGTGTCTGTCTGTTGGTCTGTTTATTATCTGTCTCCTGCACTGGCCTGTTCACTCTCTGAGGGCAGGAGGTTTGCCCCTTGTTTTCACTGCTGTAACCTCCAATCTGTGAATCTGTGCCTGCCTCAAGGGAAGCTTTAGGTAAATATGTAGTAAATGAGTGAATGAATAAATGAATGAAACTAATTTTTGGAAGGATGGGAATCTTTATTTACAGGATCAAGCATAAGTATGGTCGATGACAAAATCTTTGCAAGGCAAGTATGATATTTACATTTGTTGGGTCATTCTGGAGTCAGAGGCTGAAAGGAATAACCAAAGGGACTGGACGCTGGAGAAGGGTAATAATAATAAAACATAGCATTTATGTGTTTTTTGTTTGTTTATTATTTATGTGCCAGGCAACGTTTCAAGTACATTTTATGTATTGCTTCATTTATTTCTTATAAAAACTTTGTCTATTATTGCTGTCCATTTTGCTGATAAGAAAATTGAGGCACAGAAAGGAGAAGTAACTTGTTTAAGTGCTCATGGTTAGTAAAAGGTTGAACTCATTTCTGTCCCAAGTGTTCTGGCACCCAGGTTAGACTCGCGCAGTTACGACAAACACAGGCTCTTTCTTCAGGCCTCTAAGGTTGAAGTTCCTAACCTTCTCCACCCATCAGGCACTTTCTTTGAAATAAGTGAGTCACTGAATTTGTTACAGTTCATAATTTCATTTGAAACAATCAAAACTGGCACTGATATTCGTTAAACTGGAACTGTTCTCAAGATGCACGTCCCTGGGTCCACAATACACATTTGTTGGAGTGGTTGATTTCAAAGCATCCCTGACTCAAAGGCTCTCAGAACCAGGATCCTTAGAGACCTCTGGGTCCAACTCCATCATTCTACCGATGGGAAACTGAGGCAGGAGAACTCTGCACCTCCAGACCTCTTTTATGGCATGGTAGGACCAATACAGCATGGAGATTAAGAGTCTTGTCCTTGATCCACCATTAACCACATTTGTGATATTATACATTTGTACTTAAACTCTTTTAGCCTGTTTCCTATAATATGAAAATAACTTATATACATGCATGTGTCAAGTATATAGTCAGCATTCAGTATACACAGCTTTAAAGACCTGGACTCTGAAATCCTTACCATGATGGCTGGTCCCCTCATGGTCACCACAGGTCTGACAAGTGCACGCCATGCAGGCTGGCAGGAATGTGTGAATGGGACACACTTATACTAAAAAGTTATTTGTTGTTTATTTGAAATTCAATTTTACTGGAGTCCTGTATTTTTATATTTGGCAACCTACTGTCCTTGCATGAATGTCAAAAGTCAGCCAAGCATAAGAACGTGTTTCTCCCCATCCTCACTAGCACTATGTATGCTTATCACATTCATGCTTTTCACTGATATCCAGCTCTGGGTAGAGGAAAAACTGAACTTTCTGGCCCCCCTTGAGGTTTGGCAAGACCATGTGACTGATTAATGATATGCGAATAGAAGAGAGTAGTTGAAACATTTAATTCCTTGTGTGAGAGTTTCTAGAATTCTTTTGATGAGGTCATTGTAGAAGCTGAAGTCAATTTGGAGCCTCCAGCAGCCTGAATCCCTGAGTGTCTATAATGAATAGAACATTCCTGCTGACCTGCAATGGACATGAAGCATGAAGGAGAAATAAAACTTATTTTAAGCCAGGGGTTGGTATGCTATGACCTGCAGGCCAGGCTGGCCCACCTCTTGTCTTTTTAAGTTTTATTAGAACACAGTCACACCTATTCATTTACAAATAATCTATGGTTGCCTTTTGCCACAGTGGCAGAGTTAAGTAGTTGTAATAGAAAGCCCACAAAGACTAAAATATTTACTATTTGTCTCTTAACAGAAAAACTTGTCACTCCTTCTTTCCAGCCATCGACTTTTTGTGGTTATTTGTTATTACAGTCATTCCTGACTGCTTTATTGAGTGCAGTGTTTAAAACTTGCTAATTTAATGGGTTTTTAAAAAAGAATAACATTATTTTTAGTTTTTATTTCTTTATTACTGGAGTCACACAGTTTTCTGTTTGTTGACTGGTTGTATTTCTCTTTTGATTTGTTTGTCTTTTGTCATTTTATCATTAGGGGTTTTAGTGATTTCCTGATCGATTTGATTCAGTTCTCAAAGGAGAGATCCCCTGTGGTTTATATTTGATTAGTTCTATCAAGTCTTAACTTAAAATAGTCCTTTCTAGAAGTTTAGTAAATAATTATATTTTCTCTAGTTTTTGTGTTTGATTTTTTTATAAAAGTATTTTAACTTATCTGGAATTTGTTTTAGTGCAAGGGGTAAGACAAAGACCTTTAAATGAATGTCTGGTTTTTGTTTTGAAGTTGCTAATTTTCCAATACCACTAATTGATAAACCTCCGCTTTCCCATTGTGTTTTTTTAACGCCTCTCTTGCAATTTGATAAATTGTTCTTTATGAAATGCCCCCAACTTTTTTAAAAAAGAGACAATATCTCACTTTGCTGTCCAGGCTGGACTTGAACCCCTAGGCTCAAGTAGTCCTTCTCTATCAGTCTCCTGAGTAGCTCGGATTACATGCACATGCTACCATGCCTGGCGTTAAATGGTCCATTTTAAGGCTAGTTTTTATGTTGAAAGGATGATCTTATATATTCTTGCAAAAAATTCTTTTGTTATAATGTTTAGTGAAAAAATAAAATACAAAGTTTATGTATGTATGTGTGTATATATTTATGTGTGTGTATGTATATATATGCGTATATATACACAGTAAAAATAGACTGGAAGAAAAACCTAAAATGTTAATAATTTTAGTGTTTGTGTGAGACTGTGTTTTACAGTTCTCTCTGTCTTCCCATTTTTTGGTCATTTAAAAAATCTTCTCATATGCACAATAATGGAAACTAATTTATTTTACAGGCAAAAAGGTTCATCCTAAAATGGAGTCTTGCTTTTCTAATTTTTTTTGACTGTCTATCATATTTGCTGCTATCTCAAGAGGCCCTGCTGTGGTTCTGAAATACTTGCCTACTTTTCATTTCTGTGAGATTCCATTCAGTGCCACGGAAAGCTGTTATCTTTCCAGCAGCTGCTGTTTGTCACCTCCTCATTTCCTCCGAAAAAACTCTTGTACCTTTTGCCAGTTTTTCAGAACTCAATGCTCTATTGTGATTGAGATTGACTGGTGAAAGCTTTGGCTCCTCAAGGAGGAAGCATGATGACTGGATGTCGGAGGGATGTGCCCCTGGATGTGCCAGGTAGCACGAGGGCGTGTTTTCCATGAATCCAGTCCTTGGTGCCAAAAAAGTTGGGAGCCCTATGACTCCTGATTCTGCCACCAGCGCTCCAGACTCACCTCCCCAACCACCTACCATGCATCTCCTCCTACCATGTCCTGAGCTTTCCTTATCAGACCCACCCTCAACCTTCCTGTGCCTCCCACAGCTTCCCTGTCTGGCTGGCTGCCCACACCAGAAACGGAAATTCCTCCTTTTCCCTAACCTGCCTGTCATCATCACCAGGCCAATCCATCCCTTACTCCACTCTCAAAACTCTCCTTTCGTCTCTATTTCTACTTCAAGCCTTCCCTGTCACTCAATTGGATGCAGTGGGTCTCCTTTTCTCTCATCTAATCTCTTATAGCTTGCTGAGGTTTTTATTTAAAACACAAAACTGAGATCAGGTTTTTTGCTGAAAATTCCCTGTTGGAGATTTCACTATCCTGACATCCATTCTCCCCTTGTCATCCAGATTCAGCATTTATACTTCATCTTCTTGGTATCTGAACTTTGGCATTTCCTAGAGGTAGTAGGTAATTATGCTAAGCTAGCCCAAAGCTGCTCTTTATTGAACATTTTAATGTGTTGGGCACTGTGCTAAGAGTTTTATCTACATTAACATATGCATTTCTTATAACTCTATGAGGACACATTATTATATTTAGATGAGAACAATGGTATGGGAAGATTACCTAGATGAGGAAACATAGGTGAGGAAGGTAAGGCACAGGAAGATTATGTAGATTATCCAAGGTGCCATGACTTGTGCTGGATAGGGCTGGGAATCACACCCAGTGTACCTGATGCTGGAACCCATGCTCTTGGTCTTCGGGCCATAATTGTTCTCCTTCCTGATTTGGCTTGCTCTCCCTGGGGGGTCCTGCCCTGTGCTGACCCAGGTAGAAATCTATTCCTTAATTTGAGCTCCTTTGCAACACCAGAGCCATGATGCCAGCACTCTCTCCAGGTCACCCTCCACGGGCCGTCAGGAGAGAGAGGCTTATTTAGAGAAGGAAGTTAGAGTAGAGGCCTTTTAGGACTCCCCCTAGCTCTGGACGAGGTCATGTGTATGGTGCTTCCTGGAACATGGTCTAACATAACAGTGGCCAATAAATAGAGGATCACAAGAAAGCAGAAATGTCCCTGGAACATCTGAATATGAATTCAGTTTTCTGGATTGTGCTGAAGTTCTTTACCAGGACTCTTCCTCCAAGATGGACAATGTCTAGCTGTGCTGTCAGTCAGGCTTTTGGACCTCCTGGGTCACAGGCCAGGGATCTCCAATCCCTGGGTCAAAGACCTATAGCAGTCCGTGGCCTGTTAGGAACTGGGCCACCCAGCAGGTGGTGGGCAGAAAGCAAGCAAGCTTTTCCACCTGAGCTCTGCCTGCTGTCAGATCAGCTTGGGCAGTAGATTCTCAAAGGAGTGGGAACCCTATTGTGAACTGTGCATGAGAAGGATCTAGGCTGTGCATTCCTTATGAGAATCTAACTAATGCCTGATTATCTGAAGTGGAATGGTTTCATCCCAAAACCATCCCCACCCTCACCTCCAGGTCCATGGAAAAATTGTCTTCCACGAAACCAGCCCCTGATGCCAAAAAGTTTGGGGACCTGTCACAGGCCATGTCTAATCCAAGGAACTGATTTGAGGGTGGGGGGTTCTCCCTAGATTTTTCTGTAATGCACTCTGTATTGTCTATTAAAGGATGAGATAGTGTCCCCAGACCTCTTTTCTACAGTGGAGGGTATATATCCTGGAACATCCATGAATTACCCTTGCCTCCTTACTGGCCTCTTTGAACCAGAGCTTCTAGACAGAGCCCATGCATGGTTATGCATGGCTTGTGGATTTTTATGAGAGGATTCTCAGGAGAGTGGCAGGGAATCTGAGAATGTGCCAGTAGCACAGGGCATGGGAGTATGGTTCTTTACTAGGGCAGGTTGACAGGCCAGGCTGCAAGATTTTTTACAACAATGCAATAGACCACTAGGAGATTGAAGCCTCATGCTTCTCTAGAGTATGAGCCTGTGAGCCCCTCTACTGTGGGAACCTTTACCTCTGTATTGTCAGGGATTAGCACAAGGTCCAGCTCAGAGTAAGGGGCAGTCTAACCAGTGGTATGCCAGAGCCGGGTCTACTGAATCAGAAAGGTCAAATGCGTGCATCTTTTCTTGACACTGCCATCAGTGAAGTCACCTAGTTAGCTTGACACTGACCATGGTGGAACTATTTACACCATGGAAATCAGAAAAGGCAGACTATAAATTATAGCTTTTTTTTTTTTTTTTTTTTCTCAGAGAGCCAGTTGTAAATTCGCTTACCAGACTATCACTGAATGTAATCTACTGGTTAAATGCACAGGCTTTATCCTCACATAGGTCTGGGTTTGCATGCCAGTTATATCATTTACTAGTTATATTACTCTCTGAGCCTCAGTTTCCTCATCAGTAAAATGAGGATGATAATTGCAGCATAATAGGGCTGATGTGAGAGTTAAATAAGAAAATGCACATAAAGTTCCTAGCAGATAGTCTGATTTATAAACATTCAACAGTTGATAGTGATTATTATAGTTAAAATATGAAAGTAAATATATGAACAAAAATGAAGAAATCAGGATAGCCATTAAAATGTCTTCAAGATCTAAGTCGAACAGTGTCCTTACCATGTATAACAGGCCATGGAGACCCAAACTAGAACACAAAACATACATATTTCCAACAGTAAGGGGGTTCATGAATGAGTCCTAAAGACGCTGGGAAGTGGGGAGTTTTTCATATTTGTGTTATTCCTGTGCATATATGTGCACATAATAAAATTTGCATGCTTTTTTTCTGTTAATCTCTTATCAGTTTGTCTTATAGATTCAAATTAGCAAAACTTCAGGGGGAAAATGTAATCTTTCCTACAATTTTGGCACTGTGAACAGAATAACAAATCACTCGGTTCAGTCTGGAGCCTTGGGATGGCATCTTGGGATATCTGATGAAAAGTCAGCAAAGAAAAGTAAGAATTTTTTTTTTTTTTTTTTTTTTTACCAAGCCAGTTGTCCCAGCTCTCTGCCTATGGTGACCAGGTTAAAAGAGGGTGGTAAATACTCTGTCTTTTCCCCTTCCCAAAACTGGATTAACAGGAAAAAAAAGTATGTGAACTAGTTCACTATGGAATCAGTAAGTGGGCTATATTTAAAAGAAAATGCTTTAGCAAACTGTCATTTTAAACAGCTATCTCATTTCTACCTATACAAAGATACACAAATATGGCCTGAGAAACCCTACTGGCAAGATTCTTTTTTAAAAGTAGAAATCAGATTTAAAACAAAGTTAAGGCTGGGCGCAGTGGCTCACACCTGTAATCCCAGCACTTTGGGAGGCCGAGGCGGGCAGATCACCTGAGGTCAGAGGATCGAGACCAGCCTGGCCAACATGATGAAACTTGCTCTCTGCTAAAAATACAAAAATATTAGCCAGGCATGGTGGCACATACCTGTAGTCCCAGCTACTTGGGAGGCTGAGGCAGGAGAATTGCTTGAACCCTGGAGGCGGAGGTTGCAGTGATCTGAGACCGTGCCACTACACTCCAGCCTGGGTGACAGAGGGAGACTCCATCTCGTAAAAGAAAAAAAACAAAACAAAGTTAAAATCCTTTGTATGCTCAAACTGCCCACTTTGGATCTCCTGTGAAATTTGTAATATAGGCACTCCATCTTGTAGTCTAATAGTTAAGATTCCATGCCTTCATCATCACAGCCTAGGTCCAACTCTTGGTCAGGGAACCAGCTCTTTGGAAATGTAAGTTCTTTAAGGAGAAGGAAGAAAGGAAGTAATATATAATGATAAAAGGATCGATTCAGCAAGAAGAAATAACAACAATTCTAAATACGTATGAACCCAGTAATGGAGTAACCCAAATTAAATCTAAAGGGAGATATAAACTCCAGTACAATAATAGTGGGACTTCAACACTCCACTCTCAGCATTGGACAGATTATCTAGACAGAAAATCAACAAAAAATGGATTTAAATTGAACTTAAGACCAAAAGGACCTAACAGACAATTACAGAACATTTTATCCAACAGCTGCAGAATACACATTCTTCTCATCAGCACATGAGACATTCTCCAGGATTGACTACATGTTAGGCCAGAAAACAAATTTCAACAAACTTTAAAACATGAAAATTGTATCAAGTATCTTCTCAGACCACATGGAATAAAACTGGAAATCACTAACAAGAGAAACTTTGGAAACTGCACAAATACATGGAAATTAAACAACAGGCTCCTGAATGACCACTGATAAAGAGATAAAGAGACCATCCTGGCTAACATGGTGAAACCATCGATAAAGAGACCATCCTGGCTAACATGGTGAAACCCCGTCTCTGCTAAAAAATACAAAAAAAACTAGCCAGGCGAGGTGGCGGGCGCCTGTAGTCCCAGCTACTCGGGAGTCTGAGGCAGGAGAATGGCGTGAACCTGGGAGGCGGAGCTTGCAGTGAGCTGAGATCCGGCCACTGCACTCCAGCCTGGGTGACAGAGCGAGACTCCGTCTCAAAAAAAAAAAAAAAAAAAAAAAAAAAAAAAAAGAAATTAAGAAAAAAATAAAAATATTTGTTGAAGCAAAAATGTAAACACAACATACCAAAACCTATGGGATACAGAAAACACAGTTCCAAGAGGGAAGTTTATAGCAATAATGCCTACATCAAAATAGTAGAAAGATTTCAAATAAGTCACCTAAAAATGTATATCAAACCCAAAACTAGTAGAAGGAAAGAAATAATAAAGATCAGAGAAGAACTAAATGAAATAGAGATAAAAAGCAATAAAAAGAATCAATGAAATGAAAAGTTGACTTTTTGGGAAAAAAAATGTAAACCACTAGCTAGACTAACCAAGAAAAAAAGAGAGAAGGTTCAAATAAATAAAGTCAGAAATGAAAAAGGCGACATTACAGCTGATAGCACAGAAACTCAAAGGGTCTTTAGAGACTATTATGAGCAACTATATGGTAACAAATTGAAAAACTTAGAGGAAATAGATATATTCCTAGACATATACAACCTCCCAAGAGTGAGCCAGGAAGAAATAGAAAACCTGAACAGACCAAGAACCAGTAACAAGATTGAATTAGTGATAAAAGTCTTCCAATAAAGAAGAGCTCATGACTAGATGGCTTTACTGCTGAATTCTATCAAACTTACAAAGAAGTAATATCCTTTCTTCTCAAACTATTCCAAAAAATTGAAAAGGAGGGAATTCTTCCTCACTCATTCTACAAAGCCAGTACTACTTTGATACTAAAACCAGACAAAAACAACAACAACAACAACAACAAAGAAAACTACAGGCCAATATCCCTGATGAACATAGATGCAAAAATCCTCAACAAAATACTAGCAAACTGAATCCAACACCCATCAAAAAGATAATTACACTATGATCAAGTGGAATTCATCCCAGGGATGCAAGGATGGCTCAACATATGCCAATCCATAAATGTGATACATCACATCAACAGAATGAGGGACAAAAACCATCCAATCATCTCAATAGGTGCAGAAAAATCATATGATAAAATTCAACATCTTTTTGTGATTAAAAAAAATCTCAACAAATTAGGCATAGAAGGAGCATGCCTCAACATTATAAAAACCATGTATGAAAAATCCACAGCTAGAATCATACTGAATGAGGCAAAGCTGAAAAGCCTTTTTTGCTAAGAGCTTTGTCTAAGAGCCTGTCTTTCTTTTAAGGTGAGAACGCCCACTTTTACTACTCCTACTCAACATAGTACTGGAAGTCCTAACCAGAGCAATCAGACAAGAGAAAGAAATAAAAGGCATTCAAATTAGAAAAGAGAAAGTCAAATTGTCTCTCTTTGCAGATGACACAATCTTAAGTATAACAAACCTAAAGACTCCACCAAAACTCTTAGAAATGATAAACAAATTCAGCAAAATTACAGTATACAAAATCAATATTCAAAAATCAATAGCATTTCTGTATACTAATAATGAACCAGCTGAAAAAGCAATCAAGAAAGAAGTCCAATTAATAACAGCTGAAAAAATAAAATACCTAGAAATAAATATAAGCAAGGAGATGAAAGACCTTTATAAGGAAAACTACAGAACACTGATGAAAGAAATGGAAGGGGATGCAAACAAATGGAAAGACTAGATGCTTATGGATCAGAAGAATTAACATTGCTCAAATGACCATATTCCCCAAAGCAATCTACAAATCAATGCAATCTCTATCAAAATGACAATGATATTTTTCAAAGAAACAGAAAAAAAAAAAAAAAAAAAAAAACAGTCCTGAAATTTGTCAGGAACCACGAAAGACCCTGAATAGGCAAAGCAATACTGAGCAAAAGAACAAAGTTAGGAGCATCACGTTATTTGACTTTAAAATATACTACAAAGCTATAGTAACCAAAACAGTATGATATTGGTATAAAAAGATGCATAGACCAATAGAACAGAATAGAGAACTCAGAAATAAATCCATGTATTTACAGAAAACTGACATTTGACAAAAGGCATCTAAAACATACACTGGGGAAAGGACATGCTCTTCCATAAATGGTGCTGGGAAAACTTGATACCCACCTGCAGAAGAATAAAACTAGACCACACCAAAAATCAAGTCAAAATGGATTGAAAGCTTAAATCTAAGATCTGAAACAATAAAAATACTAAAGAAAATATTGGGTAAATACTCCAGGACATTGGTCTGGGTAGAGATTTGTTTCTGTAGGATCGCAAAAGTATAGGCAGTCAAAGCAAAAATAGGCAATTGTGATTAAATCAAGCTAAAAACTTTCTGCACAACAAAGAAAACAAAAAAAGTGAAGAGACAACCTGTAAGATGGAAAAAATATTTGCAAACTCTTCATTCAACACAGGAATAATATGTAGACTACATAAGGAATTCAAACAACTCAACAGCAAAAAGTGAATAAATAAATAAAAACCCAATAAATAATTTCATTAAAAAGTGAGCAAAGGATCTGAATACACATTTCTCAAAAGAAGATATACAAATGGCCAACAAGCATATGAAAAAATGCTCGACATCACTAATCACCAGGGAAATGCAAATTGAAACCACAATAAAATATCATCTCACCTCAGTTACAATGGCTACTATCCAAAGATAAGAAAATAACAAACGGTGGTGAGGATGCAGAGAAAAGGAAACTCTTATACAGCGTTGGTGGGAATGTAAATTAGTACAGGCACTGTGAACCACCAGTAAGGGGATTTCTCAGAAAACTACAAATAGAACTATCATATGATCTGGCAGTCCCACTACTGGGTATTTATCAAAAGGAAAGGAAATTAGTATATTGAAGAAACTTGGCACCCCCATATTTATTGCAGCACTATTCACAACAGGCAAGATATAAAATCAAGTATCTATCAGTGTATGAATGGATAAAGAAAACGTGGTATATATTCACAATGGAATATTATTCATTCATTAAAAGGAATGAAATTCTGTCACTTGCAGGAACATGGATGGAACTGGGGATCCTTATGTTAAGTGAAACAAGCCAGGCACAGAAAGACAAATACCACATGTTCTTGCTCATACGTGGGAGCTAAAAAAGTTGATCTCATGGAGGCAGAGAGTAGAATGATAGTTATCAGAGGCTGTGAAGCAGGGAGATGAAGAGATGTTGGCTAATAGGTACAAATATACAGTTGAATAGAAGAAATAAGTTCTAGTATTTGATAGCACAGTAAGGTGACTGCAGTTAACAATAATTTATTATTTTAAAATAGCTAGAAGAAAAGATTTGAAATATTCCCAAGATAAAAAATAATCAATGTTTGAGTGATAGAAATCCTAATTACCCTGATTTGATCATTACATGTTGTCTGCATGTATCAAAATAATCACATGTACCCCATAAATATGTACAATGATTATGTATCAATAAAAAAGAAAAATATAAAATAATAATAAAGAATAGTAAATTTAAAAAGACACTGGGAAGTGGGAGATGTAGGGAAAGATACAGTTTTGAATGAACAGTTCCTGTGAAGTTAGCAGAAAAGATGATTCTCCATAGATATTACTCATAGATTTCTCATGGATTTCACAGAGATGGAGCCAAAGGACCATGTAAAAATGAGATTTTTAAATCAGACCAGGACACCAGTGCTGGTTTTACCACTTGGAAGTTCTATGGCCTTGAACAAAATACTTAATTTTCCAGAACTTTAGTTTCTCATTTATAAAGGAAGGATAACCTACTTTGTGTTGTAAGAATTATATGATCTGATGATTTATATATGAAAGATATTTGCTTCATTATAAACCACCCAAAACAATAATTTCAATTTTTGGGGTTTGGCAATCTGGTCAGTTTTTTCTTAGGTCTTGCCTGGCATCCTTCATGTGACTGCATCTTCTGATGGCTCAACAGGGGCTGGAGAGTCCAAGATGACCCCACCCACATGTCTGGTCACAGGTGCTGGCTGATGGTTGGGATGCCTTGGTTCTCCTCCACATGGTCTCTCATCCTCCAACAGACTAGATTATATATCTTCACAGCACGATGGTCCCAGGTTCCCAAGAGCAAAAACAGAAGCTGCAAGGTTTCTTTGGGCCAAGGTTCAGAATTTGCACAACATTATTTCTGCCACAATCTGTGATCCAAAGAAATCACAAGTCCAGCCCAGATGCAAAGACAGGCATGTCCTATTGCAATGAGGCTGGAAACTGGGAAGGGGTTTATTTGGGCCATTACTGTAGTCATCTCTTACGTGTGTTAACATGTGGATGTTCTCAACCTTTCTCCTTCCTGCTACTTTCTCTCATCCTAACCCAGTAAAGATAATATTGTCTTTGTCTTTCCAATTTCACCCATTCCCCATCTTGTAAGACGACTGCTGGATTTGCTCATCTGACTCTATGGATGTTTGTGATTTAGAATTAGGAGAATGATTAGAGAGAACCAGAGAAAAAAAGGAAGATGGGGGTAAGAGAAAGGAGTTCAAAGTCTGTCCCAGTGGTGGTGGTAGGTTTTCAGTGCATTCTGGGTAGAAATGGAGGGCAAAGCATGGGTGAGAGGTCCTAGATCTGCAAAAGGTGTATGAGAATAAAGAGGAGAAAAAAAGATAATTTTAAAGAGGCTTATTTCAAAATGAAAGTAAAGAACTACTTTTAAATTTCTTTTGACTACTAGATTTTATTCCTTTGAATGTGACTTTGCCTGGAGATCAGGTCATACTGAATCTTAGAATTTATTTGGGTAAAATATGCAAAATGCCTCTTTAGTATGTAAGACATAGTGGATATTCAATAAATGATACATGCTATAATGATTATAATTACTTCTGGCTGCTACTTTCCAATGTTTTAGGCTAAATATGGTGGGTCTATTTTCAGGCACTCAGGTAATTTTTGCCTTCATTCTTGTTCACCCCTTATGGTGAGATACTACTTTTGCAAAACCCAAAGTAAAAATCTGGGACATTGCTGCTAGACCTTAAATGCAGGTATGGCAGAAAGAAGTAATTCCATTTTCCTGCTTCTCCATGCGTCATTTAAGGTCATAGATCCTGAGGAAACTGTCAGAAATACAAGCAGCGCTGGCAGGGAGAAAATTCACTGGCATAGATTTTTTGGGACTGCAGAACCACACAGGTCCTTTTCTCATCATCATGAGTACATGAATTTCCAAAGACCCTGATCTCGTATTGCTCTGTATTCTTTTGAGGGGGACCTTCCCTTTCATTTTTCTATTTTGACAATGATATTTTGAGTCATTTTGGGACCATGCAAGATATACTTTAAAGTCTCCCAGAGGTGACAATCTTCTCTTATTTGCAAATGAACATTTTAATAGGAGTTTTCCTAATTTTACTTTTCTTTTCTCTTTATTTCTATATGAAATTAGTTTATGTAACTATTCCCTCATTTGTTTTCTGTCTTTCAGCTAGAATGTAAACCACATGAAGTTTGGGACCTTATCTGTTTTGTTTACCACTGAATTGAGAGCATTAAGAAAAGTACCTGGCACAATTAATATTTGTTGAATAAATGAATCAATAAACTCCTGAATTTTTTATTATGTGGAAGACTAAAGTGTTGTCAGAACATAATGGGCTAGGTATATCTACAGAACTTCATAAACTTGAAAAACAGGAAAGTAAAACTTAAACTTTAAGGTTAATTCATAATGGACCAGAACAAACAGTGCAAAATCATTTGAAAAAGAAAGACTGGATTTAATGCTTGAAAGACTATATGTAATATTATTGAATGTATTAACGTAGATAAAGAAGGAATATGTCATTTAGAAAAGAGGTTGGTCAGTCATGGAAATACAAATTAAAAGACAGGCAGAGAGGCCATTTCCACCCCAAAACAGGGGAGAAGGGGGAATCCTGGCTTTTGGACTTTGTTGCGTTCCCACTGAAGGGCTCTCTCTATGGTGAGAAGCCTTTAGGCAATCCCAACTGAATGCCACTGAGGCCTTAACTCATCCACCTGATCTTGAGCTCCTGCTTAGCAAACTGTCTTCTGATGGTGATTCAATTTCCCAACTAGGTTTGCTTTCTGGGAGAAAACGTGCTGGTCATAACTATCAGAGCCCTCTGGGCCCTACCATGGTTATACTTCTCTTTGTAATATAACTACTTGGCATTCCAGTGTTGTATATCATTCTTATAATCTTGGCTAATGGGAGTCCAGCCTTGAGACTCAGACCCATTCTCAGCATGCTGGCAATTGTGGTTTTGAGCCCACATAGCCATAAGTCAGACCTACATTTTGGCAGTTCACTGTAATGGATCCCTCCCCATGAAGACTCCAAAGACATCACCATTATCTTCTTGTAGAACCATCATAACTTTGCCATAACTAACTCCCTTTTGATTCAAACATCTTTAGAAAAAATGGAAATGACCTTTGTAACAAACATATTGTACAAACACTGCCCATCTGGGAAGGCGTGCCCTTACTCCAATGGGGCCATCATTGCTCCAACCATTCCTCATCTCTTCTTTGGTAATGACCTTCAAGACCATGTATGGTAATCTGCTATAATATTAATACTTGATTTAAATTCAAGCACTAGTTTGTGCCTCATGCCAGGCAGAATACCGCTTCCTGAAGGACTATGGTATTTAGCAGGACCCCCTTGGAGACACTGGGCCTAACCCCACAATGAGAGCACCCCCTTGGTTAACTACCAATTCACCCGACATGCTTTAAAGTGGTATGTTATTGATTCTGGAAGTTAAATCCTCAACCAAAGATAAAACTTTTTGACCACTTGAGACATTTTAATGAATCTATCTCAGGCACAAGGGGCAATTTCTCTCTAATAAATTTATTTTTTTATAATGACAGCATCATTAAAATAGGTTTACAGCTTATCATCATGAAATAACAACTTTTAAAGGACATAATAATTCAAATATATAACTTCTAGGATCTTTGTTTATGACTGCTTTCCTCAAAAGCTCATTTTTGTATATTCATTCTTAATTCACTTTTTAGGCAGTTTTATTATGAATGTTAGCATTTTCCATTCCTAAGCATTCTATTTTTGCTTACACATGTGAAAAGAGGGTGTTTTATATTCTCAAATCTTCCTTTTAATATTCAAAACCATTTAAAAGTTTCTGAAGGGTGAATATGGAGACAATACTATTGAGAAGAATGTGCACAGTGGTTCTCAACCCTGGCTACACATTAAAATCACCTAGAGATGTTTTAAAAATAACTACCCAGGTCCCACCTGCAAACAATTAAGTCAGAATCTCTGGAGGTAGTTCCCTAGGGGATTCCTATGTACAGCCAGGGATGTAAACCATTGAATTATAAGACTCAGTTAGAGGGGTATTAGCTCTTCTAGGTATTAGAGGGAATGATCAAAAAGCTCTGAAAATCCAGTAGTCATTGTTTTCTTCTTTTTAAAAAATTTTGATTAATTTAAAAAGTTGACAGATTAAAAATTATATATATTTATTGTGTGCTATATGATGTTTGAAATAAGTGTACATTGTGGAATGGCTAAATCAAGCTATTAACATATAGCTTACTTCACATGCTTGTCATTTATTTGTGGTGAGAACACTTAAATTTACTCCCTTGGTGATTTTCAAGAATGCAATACCTTGTGATTAACAGAGTCGAGTCAGCATATTGTAAATGGAGCTCTTGAATTTATTCCCCCTGTCTAACTGAAACTTTGTACCCTTTGACCATCTTCTCCTCTTTCTCCATATCTCCCCAACCCCTAGCCTGTGGTAACCACCATTCTAATCTCTGCCTCTATGAGATCAACATTTTTAGATTCCACATATGGGTGAGATTATGTAGTATCTGTCTTTCTGTGTCGGTTTATTTCACTTCACATAAGGTCCTCCAGGTTCATCCATGTTATTGCAAATGACGGGATTTTCTTCTTCCTAAAGGCTGAAAAGTATTTCATTGTGTATATATACCACATTTTCTTTACGCATTCCTCTGTTGGTGAACACTTAGGTTGATTCTGTCTTGGCTATTGTGATAGTGCTTCAATAAACAGGGGACTGCAGACATCTCTTTGATATACTGTATCCTTTGGATATATGCCCAGAAATGGGATTGCTGGATTACATGGTAGTGTTATTTTTAATTTTTTGGAGAACCTTCATATAGTTTTCCCTAATGATTGCACTAATTTACGTTCCCACCAGCAGTGTTCAAAGGTTCTGTTTTTCTCCATACCCTCACCATTGGTTTCTCATCAAACAGAAACTGCCCATGGATGTTCACCAGCCAGGTGCTTCACTGCCTTGCGTGGGGTCACCAATCATCCTAGTTTTCCCAGGACTAAGGAGTTTTCTGGGATATGGGATTTTTAGTACTAAAACCAGGAGAGTTCCAGTGAACTAGGGTGAATTGGTTACCCTTTTTGTGGGTGAACATGAGCTGGTTTGGGTCCTGTAGATTGAAATGGGACTGTCATGACTCTGTCTTCTGAACTTCAGCTGTTGGCTTATGTCCACCTGAAATTCTCAGCTCATCTGGGGCCCTTCCATTTGAGGTTATGGACACACAGACTGTCAGCTCACTCTGGTTCCTCTGCTCCGTATCTGATTTTCATGAAAAGAGATTTTCTCATGGTCTTTTATAAAGATTTTAAGTATGGCTTTGAGCCTTTAAAATCAGGCGGTTGTCTCCTGTTTATTTGCACTTGAGTTTGGGTGCCTTTCTTTGGGCCTGACCTTACTAAATCCCCAGTATATGGGGGGAAGAAGTATGGTATCAGTATTTATTGAGTGCTAGGTGCTTCATATATGTGATAATCCTCTCTATCAACTTCATGAAATTGATATATTTTATTTTTTTTCAGATAAGTAAACTGAATCTCAGAGAGGTTAAGTAAATTTTAAAGTTCAAACTCAGGTTATACGATTATAATTCCATGTTCTTATGTTCTTTGCACAATGTTTCTACTTTCAGTGCTTAATACAGACAAGTTGAAGAGGGAAACTGAATATCCAGAGATTTTGATGAGGTGGTGGAAAGATAAATTAGTAATCACCCACTGATTTTAAAGTAACTTTTCTGACTGCTCCTAGCTAGGAGAAAAGCATCGAGAGGTACTGTGGTGAATGGTGGATTTTCCTTGTTGGGTATAAAAAGAGGTGGTCATGCCGATGCTCTTTATTTAAGCGTTGGCCTCAGTTCAGGTAAATCACATTAGAAAAGTATGATTTTGCTGGTTAGTATGTCAAAGAAAACAACTGGGATATAAAGAACCGTGATGCTGTGTGTTGCAGCTAAAAAAAACAAAAACTAAAAAACAGATGGATTGAATCCTGAAGAAGCCACTTTTTTATTCACCTCTGATGCCTCTGGCCCAGTGGTTGCAGCAAGATGACCCAGGTCTCCTAAAAACTTGGAGAGACTCCTGGGCTCTGTGAGTGAGGACAATGAGCAGTAGCAAGAGTCGTAGATGGAGTCAGGTTGGAAATGTTCATTTATGAAGTAGTGGGAGGTGAAATACACCTTCAATTGCTCAGTGATGTTCTTTCAAAAGACAAATTTTGCTATAAATGGCATCTCATCTATTATAGTTTTTACATATAATTTATTTTAGTAAATGCTCATAGTGATTCTTTTTAAATGAAACCGTATTAATTATATGTTTCTCTTAACCTTGACAAAACTGTCTAGTTGGGATACTGTGATGGTTAATACTGAGAGTCAACTTGATTGGATTGAAGGATGCAGAGTATTGATCCTGGGTGTGTCTGTGAGGGTGTTGCCAAAGGGATTAACATTTGGTCAGTGGGCTGGGGAAGGCAGACCCACCCTTAATCTGGTGGGCACAATCTAATCAGCTGCCAGCCAATATAAAGCAGGCAGAAAAACGTGAAAAGGGGAGACAGGCCCAGCCTCCCAGCCTACATCTTTTTCCCCTGCTGGACGCTTTCTGCCCTTGAATATTGGACTCCAGTTTCTTCAGTTTTGGGACTTGGACTGGCTATTCTTGCTCCTCAAGCTTACAGACAGCCTATTGTGGGACCCTGTGATCATGTAAATGAAAATTTAGTAAACTATCTATCTATCTATTCTCTCTTTCTCTCTCTCCCCATCCATCCATCCATCCATCCATCCATCCATCCATCCATCCATCCATCCATCCATCCTATTTTGTTCCTCTAGGGAACCCTGACTAATACAGATACCATGGTTGTAATATTATTTTCTGATACAGTAGTGAGTGTCATAAAAGCAGGTCTCATCCACTCATTCAAAAATAATTTGTGAGTGTCTACTCTGATCCAGCATTGTGCTAAGTGATGGAAAATAGTAGCAAAAAGCCCCAGTCCCCATGCTCACAAACTGGTTAAGGGGACATACAGATAACCAGTACTTGTAACTTACTATGGTAGAGTAAGTCCTGATAAAGGATGGCCTAGGTTGCTACAGGGGCTCATAAAAGAGGATCTAGGAATGGCTCCCCAAGGGAGGTGAGTTATACACTGAAATCTGAAGTATGAGTTGGGTAGAAGGTGGTTAGGGTTTCTGGTGGGGCTGGATAGAGAACATTCCAGGCAGAGAGAACAGCAAGTGTACAGGTCAAAAGAGCATTTGGAGAAATTAAACATGTTCAGTATAGGACATGGTGTGTGTGTGTGTGTGTGTGTGTGTGTGTGCCCCCGCACGTGCATGTGTGTTTGAGGAGAAGAGAATGGGGGTGGCAGGAGATAATGCTGCAGCGAAATGCTGAAGCAAGATCATGCAAAGTCACAAGCCGTATTAAAAACTCTGAAGTTGATTATAACAGGAACAATGAAACATTGGTGGGTGTCCGCAAAGACATAAAAAGATCAGATTTAAGATTTTAAAGGTTTTCCTGATTGCAGCATCAGACTAGACAGGAAAGAGGAAAGCATGGTGGTGAGGAGACCAATTAGAAGCTGGCTGCAGAAATCCAGTTGAGATGTGATGGTTGTTTAGCTAGTGGTGCCTGTGGAGTTGGAGAGAAGTGGACTGATTCAAGGACATTCATCACGTAGACATCACTTAGCATGAGGGAAAAAGTGGAGAGAAAGATGACTTGGGTATTGGGTCATTTTCAAAGGTGATGAAGGCAGAGGTTAAGATGACAATGAAGTTTAATTGGGTTACATTGTGTTTAAGGGGCTTAAGGTGGGTGGTCAAATGGAACTATTTGGAAGTTGGGCATATGGGTCTCTTGGCTAACAATGAATTTGTGGTTTGGAAGTCAACAGCATATGAATGTTAACTGGAGCACTCAAGGAATGTATGTAAAGAAAAAGGGAAGAGAACCTAGCCCAGGTCACTGAAGTTATGTAAGGTACGGGTAGAAGACAGGCTCAGGAAGAAGACTAGGAAGAAGTACACAGAGTGGCTAGAGGAAAAATAAAAAGTTATATTGTAATGAAATCCAAGAAAAGAGGGTATTTCAAGAAGGAAGAAGCAATCAGAAGTGTCCAGACTTCCAAGAGATCAAGCCAGATAAGGACTGAGGAGTTCCCATCAGTTTCTTGTTAATCTTGTGAAGCAGATTTGGAGAGGGAGCAGTAGCCAGATCACAGTAGGCTGAGATTTCCAGGGAGGAGAGGAAGTGGATATAGCAAGGGTGCATCTCCTTTATTAAAAAGTTGGCTGTAAAGGGAAGGAAAGAGGGCAAAAGCTGGAGGGACATGTTGAGTGCAGGGAGGATTTGGTGGTGGTGGTGGTGGTGGTGAACATGAGGCATGCTTTGGATTGGTTTTCAAACAAAGGAAGCCAACACAGAGAGGAAGAGGCTGAAGAGATAGAGAGGGAGTAGATTGTGGATACAGGGATGCAGTCAGTAGAGGGGTACAGAGTACAGGCAAGTGTGGGAGGGACAGGTGGGAAGGAGAATGGACCTAGTGTAGGTGCAGGCCCTCGTTGGTAGCAGGGAGCTGAGGAAAGCCAAGTTTTACTTTCTGCAATGTTGGAGGTGAGGTGAGGTTCATTGTTAATGGTAGCAGTGGAATAGAAAGACTAAAAAAGGATAAGACCTGAAATAAACAACTGTGGAGGAGGAATGTAGGACAAAAAGAGAGACATAATTTGCCTTTCAACAATTTCTCTCTATTTTTTCCAAGTGTTTTTGAGCCCACAAAAATAAACAAAAGAGACTGGATTCTCTTCATGCTTTTAAGAAATAAAAAAATTACCATTACAGCTACTTCTGAAAATCTTTCCCTGGAAGCCAGGGACCAACTGGTAACACTGTACAATGTCCCATGAAAGTAAATGTTCTCAAATAATAATAGTCATTGTACCATCCATGGAGGTTTGGGTATAAGAATAGGGCAGTCTTTTGGGGCCACTTTAGTTCTTTAGCAGCCAATGGAAAATTAGACTTTTTATAATGATGCACCTACTGAGCACCAGGTGCTGCAATCATCACAGGAGCTTTCTAAGGTGGGTATTACTACCATCACCTTTACAGGTGAGGAAAGAGAGAGACAGAAGTTAGAGAATTTATTCAAGACCAACTATTACTGAGGGGCAGAGTCAGGATCTGAACTGAGTCCAAAATGTTTCCATTATGAATTATTTATTCAATGCATTTGTCATGGGGAAAAAAATCCCTGGTTTCTCTCCTTGTTTTCCCCATCCTATAAACTAGATTTTTCCTGTATGTTTAACGAGCCATTTTGTATTTATATTTCTCTACAGTTGATTAAGTATGGGTAGATTTTAATGTGCCAACGTAAGCTGTTTTAAAATCTTAAAAGATTTTCTAGGGAAATATTTTCTCAACCAACAACAACAAAAAAAAAGACATCAAAAATGATGTTGGGACAATTGGCTACCCATATGTAAGACAATCAAATTAGACATCTAACTAATGCCATATATCAAAATAAATTCCAGAGGGACTCAAGTGTGAAGTGAATAAAGTCAAACCATAAAAGTTACAGAAACAAAATGAAAAAGGATTATTTATAACCTAGGACTCAAGAGGCCTTCCCACACAAGACACAAACTCAGAAGCTGTGAACGAAAAGATTGATAGGCTTGATTCCATGTATGAGGATGCTAATTACAGCATTGTTCATAATGGTGAAAAATGAGAAGCAATCTGAAGTTTCTTTAATAGGGAACTATTTAGATACGTTATTGAACATTTACATCACAAAGGAGTATTGAAGCCTAGTAGTTAAAAGCATGCATTCTGATGTCAGACTATCTGGGATTGGATCTCATCTCCACAAGTAATTTGCTGTGTTTTTGAGAAAATTAACAATATTATGAAATTTCCTTAATTTATTCCTCAATAAAATAAACATAATAGTTTTATTAACCTCCTAGGGTTATTGGAGAATTTATTTAATAATGTAAGTCACTTAGAATAGATCCTTAACATAGTTACCTCCACAAAAGTATTAGCTGTTGTAACAATGTAACACTTGAAAAAGAGGTAGGCTAATGTCAAATTATTCAGTGCAATTTCAGACATACTAATAAGAAAACAGATTTCAGGACAATGTTTAGAGTCTGATTCCATTTTATAAAAATTTATTTGTATTTACATATGCATGCATGAAAATGAATTGAAAAGAAGACTATAGAACAGGAAACCCACCAAACTGCGAATGATTGCTATTTCTGGAGGACAGTAAGAGTGTTTGGAAGGGAATATCACATTTTACACTAGATACAGTAATTTTGTATTGCTTCAGTCTTTTGTAAAGAGAATGAAGTTACACACTGTGTTAAGAACAAAAGGAAGGAGGAAGAAAGGAAGGAAGAGAAGGAAGAAAAGGAAGGAAGGAAGGAAGGAAGGACAAAAGCAAGGGAAGAAAGAAGGGAAGAAGGGAGAAGGGAGGGAGGGAGGGAAAGTGTTTTTAACATCCTCTGTTGTCCATATAGGATAAGATTCATAGCACGAAAACACAAACACCCACTGTGGCAGGGGTACTGTCCACTCCCTTTCTGACATACCATACCTAGTCTTAGAAATACATCATGGGGCACAGCATCTGGAGGGAAGAATGAAAGAAACAGAAATGGGTAGTCCAAAACATACAGTCCAAATAATGTTTATGATGAATGGAAAAATCAAGTCTAGGCAGCTGACACAAAATCCAGGCATTAACTTAAATGGAATATTGAGTTTTATTTTGAATCAAGAATCAATTCTCTTTTCTCAATGAGACCATCAGTGCTTTTCTTAAATCTTCTTTCCATATTTGTGCATGCTTTAAACAAGCAGAGGAGTTTTCTCGTATATTTCTAGGCTAGTTAAAGGAGAACACTGAGACGTCTTTGTGTGTGTGTGCACGTGCGTGCGCGTGCATGTGTGTGTGTTTTCAGCATTTCTCTTTATATCTCCATGGAAGAGACACAATGTAGAGGGGAAACTCGTTAAATGGAAGCAACCCAGGATTGTGAGGTAGGAAACCTGACTAAACTATTCTTTCCAATTGCAATAGTTGTGTGTCTTTTAGCAAACTGCTTAATTCTTTAGCTATAAACAGCAGAGATTATCTGATAACTTTTGGTCCCTTCTAGTTTCCAAAATTACAAGATTTGCTGCATAATTTTTATTAAAAAATGATTACTCTCCAGAATAATTGCAATGAGAAACCCACCTGCTTTTTATTAGGTTGTATATTAGGCTTAACTAATGGGAGTATAGTATCAGTAGGGGAGGTGATTAGTTAGTCTTTTTCTTCATTGGCTAACTCTGTTGGAAATAGTCTGTTCAGTTTCAGGCACTGTACTATGACAGGGACGTATGAAAGGTGAAATATTATGCTCAAGGCTGGGCAGGGGGTGGAGGACAATTCACTCATAAGAAGGTGAAATCCAAGCCAACAGCTTGTGTGGGTATTGAATCTACATATATGTATAACACATATGGTGCAGAAAACATAAGGGGAGAAATTATACAAACTGATGTGGAGATATTGAAACTCCTGGGGCCCTGGCAGAAGCAAATATGAAAATAAGAAAACTTTTCACAGTAGTCCCATAGGAGTTAAGCTCACCATTAAAATATCACAGGCCTGCATAAGAAAGTGAATTATCTCACAAGAGAGTATCAGCAGATAAAACTAATAGTAGAATAAATGTCTAATAAATGGAAATGTAATAAGCTATCTGAAAGAAATTATAAAATGAATATGTTTAAAGCACTTAATAAATAAATAAATAAAAATTACTGAAGAATATGACAGTATGTGACGGTTAATTAATACTGAGTGTCAACTTGATTGGATTGAAGGATACAAAGTATTGATCCTGGGTGTGTCTGTGTGGGTGTTGCCAAAAGAGATTAACATTTGAGTCAGTGTGCTGGGGAAGGCAGAACCATCTTTAATCTGGTGGGCACAATCTAGTCAGCTGCCAGCGAATATAAATCAAGGGGAAAAATGTGAAAAGGAGAGACAGGCCTAGCCTCCCAGTCTACATCTTTCTCCCATGCTGGATGCTTCCTGCCCTTGAACGTTGGACTCCCAAGTTCTTCAGTTTTTGGGACTCAGACTGGCTCTCCTTGCTCCTCAGCTAGCAGACAGCCTATTTTGGGAATTTGTGATCGTGTAAGTTAATACTTAATAAACATACATATCTTATTAGTTCTGTCCCTCTAAGAGAACCCTAATACAGATTTTGGTACCAGGAGTGGTTCCAGAGGAACAGAATATTAAGGATGGAGTTCTTTCATTGGTTTTGGGGTTTTTGGAGTTGGCTGCTTAATATGATTAGACCCCAAAATGCTAAGGACTCTACTTTTTTTTTTTTTTTAATACTTTAAATTCTAGGGTACATGTGCACAACATGCAGGTTTGTTACATATGTATACATGTGCCATGTTGGTGTGCTGAACCCATTAACTTGTCATTTACATTAGGTATATCTCCTAATGCTGTCCCTCCCCACTCCCCCGACCCCGCAACAGGCCCCAGTGTGTGATGTTCCCCTTCCTGTGTCCAAGTGTTCTCATTGTTCAATTCCCACCTATGAGTGAGAACATGCGGTGTTTGGTTTTCTGTTCTTGCGATAGTTTGCTGAGAATGATGGTTTCCAGCTGCATCCATGTCCCTACAAAGGATATGAACTCATCCTTTTTTATGGCTGCATAGTATTCCATGGTGTTTATGTGCCACATTTTCTAAATCCAGTCTGTCATTGGTGGACATTTGGGTTGGTTCCACGTCTTTGCTATTGTGAATAGTGCCACAATAAACATACGTGTGCATGTGTCTTTATAGCAGCATGATTTATAATCCTTTGGGTATATACCCAGTAATGGGATGGCTGGGTCAAATGGTATTTCTTGTTCTAGATCCTTGAGGAAGACAGTGTGGCGATTCCTCAAGGACTGTATTTCTAATACTATGGAGAACACTGATAGAACTTTGAGTGAACTGTTTTGAGAGTTATGCAAAATAAATGTATTTCACACTTCTGATTCACTGCTTGTGAGAGGCAAGGAGTTTAGTGACTCTATACATAATACCTTTGACCATATGTGGAGAACCAAGGAACATAATGAAACTGGTTGGTTGCTCCAAATTCAGTGGACAAAGTAATGAAAGGAAATAATGAACCCAGGGATTCTGTCTTCCAGCTTCAGAAGCAGATACTGAGCCCCAAATCTGCTGAGATTGCCCTGAGAGAGAGTCTTATCTCTTGTGGATAAAGAGATAAAATTGTGGAGAAACAGACACCAGCTGTTATCACGTGAGAGGCTGACCTGCAATGAAAGATGCATGCACAGCTTCGCCAGGTGTCTACTGTTAAAGTGAGGGCAATGACTGGAAAAGAATGAGACCCTGCAACTTGGAATGGGGATGTGTGGGAGGACCCTGGTGAGGCTGGGGACACTGAGTTTGTAAACTCTGATGAACCTTCTTTTGCCAGAAGGAATGGCTTTCCCATTCCCAGTAGTGGCAACATCTCCTCCCGGACCCATGCTGCCATCAGCCTTTCCATCTCTGTCTCAGGAGATAAACCCTGCACTACCTGAGGCAACAGTGATGGCCTCTCCTGAGGCAGTTGCCAGGTGAAATAATGTTTATTCTCCTCAGAAGCCACTCCCAAAACCCCTGTTTGCTTCTAGACCTATAACTAGACTAAAGTCCTGGTAGGCCCCTAGAGGTGAGGTTGAGAATATGACCCAGGAGGAGGTGTGCTATACTCAAAAATAACTGCTTGAATTCTCTAATTTCTATAAACAGAAATCTGGAGAACAGGCATGGGAATGGATATTAAGGGCATGAGATAATGGTGGAAGGAACATAGAGTTGGATCAGCCTGAATTTATTGATTTGGGCCCACTAAGTAGAGACTCTGCATTTAATATTGCAGCTCAGGGAGTTAAAAAAAGTTATAATAGTTTATTTGCTTGGTTAGCTGAAATATGGATTAAAAGATGGCCTGCTGTGAGTGAGCTGGAAATGCCTGGTATCACTTGGTTTAATGTAGAGGAAGAGATCCAAGGACTTAGTGAGATTGGAATGGTGGAGTGGATTTGTTACTTTAGACCTACTCATCCCATCTGAGAGGGTCTAGAAAATATACCCTTTACCAGTGCCTTGCAAAAAAGATTTGTGAGGGAAGCACCTGCATCTTTGAAGAGCCCTGTTAATTTCTTTTCTCTGTATGTCAGATCTAACAGTGGGAACCACAGTCACTCAACTACAACATTTAAATACAATGGGAATAATTGGATACCGAGGTGGCAAGGGCCAAGTGGTGGCACTCAACCATCAAAGGCAAAGTGGGCATAGCTACCATAATGGACAGTAGAGACAAAGCGACAATCAGGATAATCTGATTCATGTAGAGCTCTGGCATCAGCTAATTAATTATGGTGTTCCTAGAAGTGAAACTGATAGGAAGCCTACTGCATTCCTACTTAATGTATATAAGGAGAAAACTTCTAGGTCGAATGGACAAGATGAATTTGACTTATAAAAATAGAGAATCGGCTGGGAGCAGTGGCTCACACCTGTAATCCCAGCACTTTGGGAGGCCGAGGCGGGTGGATCACGAGGTCAGGAGATCAAGACCATTCTGGCTAACATGGTAAAACCCCGTCTCTACTAAAAACACAAAAAAATTAGCTGGGCATGGTCGTGGGCAGCCATAGTCCCAGCTACTCAGGAGGCTGAGGCAGGAGAATGGTGTCAACCCGGGAGGCGGAGCTTACAGTGAGCAGAGATCATGCCACTGCACTCCAGCCTGGGTGACAGAGCGAGACTCCATCTCAAAACAAACAAACAAACAAACAAACAAACAAACAAACAAACAACAACAACAACAAAAAACAAAGACAAAAACAGAGAATCACAGACTCTCAATCAATTTCCAGACTTGAGCCAGTTTACAAACCCAGAATCGCTTGAATGAAGGGGAGGCCAGGTCCCTTTAAGGAAGGACCCCATTACATTACCAACAATTTATGCAGTTAATCTTCCTCCCATCCTTCCCCAAGGAGACCTCCAGCCTTTTACCAGGGTAACTGTGCATGGGGGAAAGGGAAGTGATCAGACATTTTGGGGACTACTGGACACTAGCTCTGAGCTGACGCTGATTTCAGGGGACCCAAAATGTCATTGTGGTCCTCCAGTTAAAGTAGGGGCTTATGGAAGCCAAATAATGAATGGAGTTTTAGCTCGGGTCGACTTACCATGGCAAGAAAGAAAGACCATTTTTTCCCCAATGAACACTCCCGGAACCCTTGTCAAATATGTGTTGACTATAGATGAAGATATTTATTTAAGATATTTATTTCTGGACTCTAAATTCTACTTTATTGAGCCATATGTCTATCTGTGTGCCACATTCTCTTGATTATTATTGCTTTGTAGTAAGTTTTAAAATTGGAAATTGTCAGTCCTCCTACAGTGTTCTTCTTTCTCAAAATTGTTCTGTATATTCCAGGTTATTCACAATTCCGTAAGACATTTAGAATGAGCTTGCCAATTTCTATTACAAAGTCAGCTGGGATTCTGATAGGAATTGCCTTGAATCTGGAGATCGATTTGATAGCGTTATATTGAATGCCTCTTCATTTCTTTATGTTTCCTTTAATGTTTTTCAATAATGTATTATGGTTTTAGAATGTAAGTTTTTCACAGACTTATTTTTTGCATTTTTCATTGCAAAATCACTTCATTTGCATTGTTCATTGCAAGTATATGAAAAAACAATTAATTTTTGTATATTGATCTTGTATCCTACAACTTCACTGAACTCATTTGTTAGTTTTTTTGCATGAATTCTCTAGGATTTTTAATATATAATTTGTCATATGCAAATAACAATAGTTTTACTTATTCTTTTTCAGTCTGGATGCCTTTTATTTCTTTTTCTTGCTTATTTGTCCTGGGTGGAACCCCTAGTACAATGTTGAATAGAAGTGATGTAGGGTAGACATCCTTACCTTTTTCCTGATCTTAGGAGGGAAAACATCCAGTCTGTTACCATTAAGTATGTATGATGTTAACTGTGGATTGTTTTACGGATGCCTTTTATACCTAAGATTTTGTGTACGCGTGCCTTTTTTGATGTTAATATAAATAGTATTGTGTTTTTAATTTCAAATTCCAATTGTTTTTTACTGATAAAAATTGTTTTTACTGAAAGCGATGGATACTTTTTTGCTTGCCTTATAGCCTGTAACCTCGTTATTATGGCTTATTAGTTTTAGGAGGGTTTTTTTTTTTTGTCAATTCTTTGGCATTTTCTACATGATCATGTCATAAGTGATATACAGTTCTGTTTTTTCTTTTCCAATGTTCATATACTTTCTTGTCTTTTCTTGCCTTATTTTATTAGCTAGGACTTCCAGTATGATCTTGAATAGGAGTAAGGGAGGACTGCTTGTTCTATTCCTGCACTGAGGGGAAAAACATCTAGTTTCTCATCATTGAATATAATGTTTTCTGTAGATATTTTAATGAAGTTGAGAAAGTTCCCCTTTATTCCAAGTTTGCTGAGAGTTTTAAATCATAAAAGGGTGTTGGATTTTGTCAATTTTTTTTCCTGCATGTATTGATTTGATCGTGTGATTTTTTCTTCCTTAGATTTTTCTTCTCCCCATCCATTGATATGATGGGTTGCAGTAATAAATTTTTGAATGTTGAGCTACCCTTGCATACTTCAAATAAATCTCCTTGGTCATGGCATATAACTACTTTTATACATTGTTGTTTCAATTTGCTCATATTTTGCTGAGGGTTTTTGTATCTGTGTTCATGAGAGATAACCATTTGCATTATTTCTTCAGGTAATGTTTTTGTCTGGTTTTGCTATTAGGGTAACACTGGCCTTGTAAAAAGAGTTAGAAAGTGTTCCCTCTGCTTCTGAAGTGATTGTAGAGAAATAGTACTATTTCTTCCCTGAATATTTAGTAAGACTCAGCAGTGAAACCATATTGGCCTGGTGCTTTCTAGCTTGGAAGATTAATTATTGATTGTATTTTAAAAATAGATATAAGCCCATTAAGATCATATATTTCTTTTTGTGTGTTTGTCTGTTTGTGTGTTTCAAGGGATTGTTGCATTTCCTCTTTGCTATTAAATGTGTGGGTATAGGGTTGCTCATAATATTCCTTTATTATCCTTTTAATATCCCTGGGATAAGAAGCAACGAGTTCTCTTTCATTTTTGATATTAATAATTTATGTGTTCTCTCATTTTATGTTGGTTAGCCTAGCTAGAGTTTTGTCAATTTTACTGATCTTTTGAAGAACAGACTTGGTTTTATTAATTTTTCTATTGGCATTTTCTGCATGATCATTGATCATGGTTTCTAATTTCATTGATTCCTGCTCTAATTTCTATCATTTACTTTCTTCTGCTTGCTTCAGGCTCATATTGCTCTTCTTTCTCTAGTTTTAAAGTGGAAGCTCAGATTACTGATTTTAGATTTTTCTTCCTTTCCAATATATGCATTCAATGCCATGAATGTTATCCCAAGCACTGCTTTCACTGCATCACACACATTTCGGTAAGTTCTATTTTCATCCTCATTTAGTGAAACACATTTTAAAATTTATTTTGAGACTTATTTGACCCATGCTTTGTTTAAAAGTGTGCTGTTTAATCCACAAAGCCGTGGTTTCAGGCTGATGATTTCCAAGGGAACTATGGAACTGGGATAGTGGGGTGGTGGTTTGCTAGAAGGCAAGTTAAATACCATAAAGTTCACTGTTTTTACTGAGATCCATCTCTCTTTTTTTAAAAAAATAAAATAAATATTCTTCAGATTGTTGCAAGCCTCTAGTTAATAACCCGAGTCCTAAAATCTTGATGTAGACAAATTTTGCCTGTGGTCTTGCGGCTTTTAGGGAGGAAATAATTTTCAGAGGTCTTTACTCCATTTTCATTGATATTCTGAACATTGTTTGATGTGCTTGTCATCCATAGCTCTTCTCTGGTGAAGTATCCATTCAAGATTTTGTCTATTTTAAAAATTTGGTTGTTTATTTTATTTTTGTTGAGTTTTTAAATAAATTTTATTTTGGAACAATTTTACATTTATAGAGAAGTTGCAGAAATAGTCCAGAGAGTTGCCATGTAACTCTCACCCAGTTTCTACTGTTGGTAATGTATTTCATTGCCTTGGCATATCTGTTAAAACTTAAGAAATCAACATTAGTTCATTATGATTAACTGAACTCCAGACTTACTCTATATTTCTTAGTGTTGCTTTTTGAGGATTGTTTATGTATTCTAGATAGAAGTCTTTTGTCAGATGTGTGATTTGCAAGTCTTTTCTCCCAGTCTGTACTTTGTTTTTTCCTTCTTTTATTTTTATTACTTTTATTTTTAAAATGTCAGCGAAAGTTATTTGGGTGCTGTCATTTTTTTGTTTCAGTCTTTGAATTTATCTTTGATGAATATAAATGTTTTAAATAAAATAGCCACAACATATTATTCTAAAATATCTTGCTTGGTTTGACTTATTAAATAGTTTATGAAAAAGTTTTATTTTATATTTATGTTGTTTTTGACTTAAAAATACCAAGTGTATTAATCTCCTTTACAATTTAAGACTTAAGTCTTAAAATTCAGGATATAATTGTAGCACACTATTAATGCCCAAGGGCGATATACTTTTTATGGTGACCAATCAACTTAGTTTTATACCTGAGATTCTAAAATGTAGTTTAATAATGACTGAAACATCATGACTTGGCTATCAATGCGTGTAATTTATACCCCTTTGCAAGTTTAAAGGCATTGATCTGTAGTTATTCAGGCTTGGACATTTTCTCCTGCCCTACCGTCTTTGTGGTCCCAAGTGTCATGCCCCAGTAAATGCTTCCATGCTTGTTCCTGAACCCAAAGAAGTGATACCGAGTGTGACAGAGACTGAATGACTAAGGAAACTCTAGCTTCCTCCAGCCCCACACTTGGCTAAGCTGCAATCAGCTCTGCGTGAGGCTGGGCATGGAGCAGGTGTAGTCAACGTCCTCCTCTCTGTCTCGATTGTATCCTCATTTGGTGCTGCTCTCACGGACGCCTATCTTCCTCCCTCTGTCTGTTCCTATTTTCTTTCCAGGCTCCTGGCTGTCCTTTCTGTCATAGCACCCTCAGTGATTTTGATAATGTCAGCAAGAGCCGAAAGCTATTGCCCCTCTGTGATGGTTGGATAGGGAGCTGCATGAAATGCTGAGGGAATGGAAAAGAGAGTGGGGGCAGTCAAGTGTGGCAAGGGTGGCATTTGCCATAGGTACTGACCACTTGTGAGAGTATTTGTCGCTCTTCAGCATAGTGTAGGAATGAGCACTGGAGGGGAGGTCAAAGCCTGGAATTTTCAGCCGACACTGGATTTGACCAGCTACGTACCTTAGAGTTGAGGGAGCAAGAGATCACTCTGTTTCTCCCTGGGCTCAGTTTTCTCATCTGTAAAATGGTGCTGGGGGTAATGTGCTGGGGCTGGATTACTTGATTCTTAAGGTCTTCCAGTTCTAATGGTCTAAGTAGGACAGTGTCCTTCAAACATTTTTTGCTCATATACCTCTTAACAACTTTTTGAAAAACTGATTCAAGGCACATTTTAAAGTTGATATTTAAAATTTTACATCTTCTATTCAAATAGTTGCAAAGGATATGATTTCCAATACGTCATAAAAATTGGTAGTTTTAAAGAGAGAATTTAAAATAAAAAAAAGTATCCAATGGAATTTAAATGCCATACTCATATGAGACCCCCTTCATCCACTTAAGAAATCTACAAACAAATTCTTTTTATTCAACATTTAAAATTTTCCCTTTATCCATGATTTTATATTCTACTTTTCCCACAGGATTTTATATTAATGCACATATATTTTATGCTCGAAAACTTTTTATTGATCACTCTATCATACTTATCACAATAAGATTATGCCTTATAAATTCAAATTTTAAAATTTGTTTTCTTTTCTGTGACCATAAGGCTTTAAGGGCTAAAAAAAGTCTTCTGTAATAGATTGTAATGATAATTATTATTGGTACATAGTTGATCAAAAATAAAAATTTTTAAAATCATGAATTTTTAGAATCATGCATTGTATAATGACATTTTAGGCATTGACGGACTGCTTATACAACTGTGGTCTCATGGAATTATAATGGAGTCAAAAAGTTCCTATCACCTAGTGAAATAACCATCTCGATGTTGTAGCACAATGCATTACTCACATGTTTGTGATGATGCTGGTTTTGACAAATCCACTGCACTGCCAGATGTATAAAACTAAAGCACAGGCTGGGCACGGTGGCTCACACCTATAATCCTAGCACTTTGGGAGGCCAAGGCGGGCAGATTGCCTGAGCTCAGGAGTTTGAGACCAGCCCGGGCAACATGGTGAAATCCCGTCTCTACTAAAAATACAAAAAATTAGTTGGGTGTGGCAGCATGCACCTGTAGTCCCAGCTACTCGGGAGAGTGAAGCAGGAGCATTGCTTGAGACCGGGAGGCAGAGGTTGCAGTGAGCCGAGATTGTGCCACTGCACTCCAACCTGGGCAACAGAGCAAGACTCTGTCTCCAAAACAAAACAAAACAAAACAAAACAAAACAAACAAACAAAAAAAACAAAAGTAAAGCACATACAGTTATGTACAGTATGTAATACTTGATAATGATAATAAACAACTATGTTACTGGCTTATGTATGTATTATACTATACTTTTTATTGCTATTTTGGAGTGCACTCTTAAGTAGAAAGAGTAATAAGTAGAATTTTTTAAAAAGTTAAATGTAAAACAGCCTTAGGCAGGTCCTTCAGGAGGGATTCCAGAATAAATCATTGTTATCACAGGAGATGACACAGCTCCATGCATGTTATTGCCCCTGAAGACCTTCCAGTGGGATAAAATACGGAGGTAGGAGACAGTGATATTGATGATCCTGGCCTGGTGTAGACTAGGTAAACTAACATGTGTTTGTGTCTTAGTTTCTAACAAAAAATGTTTAAAAGTAAAAAAACTTAAAAATATTTTTAAAAATTATAAAAAGCTTATAGGATAAGAATGTGAAGAAAGAAAATGTTTTGGCTGGGTCGGTGACTCCCACCTGTAATCCCAGCACTTTGGGAGGCCAAGGTGGGTGGATCACCTGAGGTCAGGAGTTCGAGACCATCCTGGACAACTTGGCAAAACCCCGTCTCTACTAAAAATGCAAAAATCAGCTGGGCGTGGTGGCACGCAACTGTAATCCCAGCTACTTGGGAGGCTGAGGCAGGAGAATCGCTTGAACCCAGGAGGTGGAGGTTGCAGTGAGGTGAGATCACGACACTGTACTCTCCAGCTTGGGTGACAGAGGAGACTCTGTCTAAAAAAAAGAAAATGTTTTGTAGAGCTGTACAATGTGTGTTTTACACTAAGTGTTATTACAAAAGGGTCAAAAAGTTGAAAAAATGAAAATGTTCATAAAGTAAAAATGTTACAGTGTGCTTAGGTTAATTTATTTTTGAAGAAAACACATATTTTAAAATAAAGCCTAAATGCACAATGTTTATAAATTCTGCAGCAGTGTACAGAAATGTCCTAGACCTTCACATTCACTAATGACTCATTGATTGACCCAGAGCAACTCCCAGTCCTGCAAACTCCATTCATGGGAAGTGCTCTAGAGAAGTGTACTGTTTAAAAATCTTTCATACTGTAATTTTACTGTACCTTTTCAATGTTTAGATATACAAAAATTTACCAGTATGTTACAATCGCATGCAGTATTCAGTACACTAACATGCAGTAGAGGTTGGTAGCCTAGAAGAAATAGGCTGTACCATATAGCCTAGATGTGAAGTAGGCTATACATCTAGGTTTGTGTAACTACACTCTGTGATGTTCGTACAACAACAAAATCAACCAACAATGCCTTTCTCAGAACATATCCTTGGCGTTGATACATGACTGTATTAAATATACGTAATTTTCATTGGAAATACATGTGTTAATGAGATGATGAGGCATTTTCCTAATTATTTCATATATTTCTATATGAATATAACATTTATGCAATGAAGCAGAGTCCAACATCTGTATTATCACTACTCTTATTTTATAGATGTAAGCACTGAGAAAATATGTTCACACAAAAAATACACAGAAATGGAAATTTGCTATATCACCATCACTTGATCATTTGACTACCTTTTGAGTTATTTGTCAAAAATTATACACTAATTTATAATCAAGATTATTTTTAATTTTGTTAAGAGCAAAGAGTTGGGAACTGCCTGACATGGAAAAGGATCTGTTGTTCATTCATTAGAGCCTGATTCCCATTTCAATTCCTGGGAGGTATACAAAAAAGGCTTTTACAATACTGTCAATTAACTGTTAATAATCCCAGCTATTCTTTTTCTTAGAGGCACATTGTTTAACCAGATGTATTTTTTTAATTGTTGGAAAAGATCAATATGTTATTAATTTCCTTCTACTTTTATATAGTGCTTTTCTGTTATCATGTGCTTTGAATGTATTCTCATCAAAATCCTGGAACTATAGATTTGGTTTATTAAATATGTGAAAAATAACTTCCATATAATCTACTTGGCAAAGTCAATCCTCCCTGTAAAACCAATCAGACAAATAATTCTTATTTTCTCTTAAGATAAAAATCTGACATTGTTTTTTCAATTCAACCAAACACGTTAATAAGCATTTCAAGGACTATTATAAATACTACTGGCAAAAAATTATGGAACCCATCTTGTAGGATAGATGATAAAATCAGTCAAGTCAAGATTAAAATGATGCCGCACTAATGTGATTTATCCGTTTCACAATGTTAATAAGAACAAGATCATAAATCCATATGCAGTGCCTCTGCTCTGAATTTGTATAGGCCACTGTTATATGTATGTCAAAGGACTTTTGTAAACTATGTCTGTTAAATATGGATACGTGCATGTATCAAACATTGTTTTTCTGCTTTGGAGAATAATTAAACAAAAGTCAAATATAAAGATGAGAAATAACTCCATCAATTTTATGAAACAGCATGATCAAAGTTTCCTTATATGGCAAGTGAAAGAGAGCAATATCCAATTGCTAAAAATGAATCAGTCTGGCAGTTATGCTATAGTTTTCTCTTTGGCTGATAGGAGGTGAAAAATGCTGAACGTTTGAATATCTGGGGTTCCTCTGATTTTTGGTGTAATGCCTCCCTTGGATGAAGGTGATGGGGAAGCCCCAGTGCCCCATGCCTGAGCGGACTCAGAGCAGGGGAGAGAACTCTTGGTACCTGATGGGGATGGCGCCAGATGCTGTCAACAATATCTGCGAGCAGCTCTGAGCAAGGGGGTTGTGGAGGATGGACCCTGACCTCTAGGGAGAGGTGGGTCTTCCCCTCCAGAAACTCCTCACCCAATTCGCTACATGATTTCCTCCTGCTCCTTGAATATTTTCTGAATATTTTCTTTCCTCAACAATTGCTTTAATTTTCCTATCCCATCTAACTCTGTTCACTTCAATCTGAACTTTCTGAGTCCCATTTGGGACTCAGTGACTGGTCAACTCCCCATGAACTTGGCCCAAAGCCCAGAACTAATTCTTCCTCCTACCCCTCCATTCTAGAAAGGGATTCATCCTACTTGGCAGGCTGTCTCCCAGAGGATTCAGCATCTTGGAGAACTCTTTGCTCCCAGACACCTATCTCCAGAAGGCACGAGTGTCCCCCACTCCTCCTGGGATCAGTCCAGTCACATGCTCTACAGCAGCCCTGGGTCACCCCTCCCTATTGCCTGCCTGCTTGCAGATTTACTTGACTCTGGATGCAAACTCACATCTGCATCCAGCCATTCCTCCTGCGGTGATGGTTTAACTGAGGGACAGGGAACCCTAATTTTTTAAAGTGTTGTTACATCCTGTCTATACCAGGCCTCCCCAAACTCCTCGGTGATTTCTAAGGTGTCAGGCTGCCGCAACCCTGCTAACAGTCTTGGAGGGGATTCCTAGAGACCTATGACACATAGTGGGGTGGGAGGATATTGGTGCCTTCGGACAGACCACGCAGCCCCCAGCCACCATCCCCTAGTGCTGGATGACTTTCCCTCCAGGGCTGTGTTGACTTTTAGACACGAAAGCCACTTGATCATTTATTCTTCCAATGTCATGCTCCATTCGAAGTGGTCCAGCCAAGCCTGATTGCTATCCCAGTGACATCTTTTACTCCACGGGGCACGTGTCCCACCCTGGAGTAACCTACTTCATCTTTTCTGCTCTTTCCAAAAGGCCATAACCTCAGCATGCAGGGTTTCTCTCTGCAGTGTTCACCTGCAAGGGACTGTTGAGTCCCTTAGGGGTCACCACTTCCAATGTACAGGGCTCTAGACAAATTCCACAGTGTCCCATGGTATGGGTTTAGGAGCTTTATTGGGAAGGAGAAATTGGAAATGAGCAAAGAAAAGGAGGGGATTCCCTGTCCCTGCTATTTAGTCCCTGGGGAGGTATAGGGATTGGTGGCTTCCTTCCCTGATAGGCAGGGCTGGACTTTACAAGGCCCCAGGTGCCGGCCAGCTTGCAGGCCAGACAACCCCAGTAAACAACTGGCACATCAGAGCCAAATGCCAAGCCCCAAACAACCTGTCCCCCACAGGCAAGGCTGCTTTCTTACAGCTGCTCTATAAAATGACCCAGTTTCAGGCACAGCTCCTCCCCTGGAGGGTAGACATGGGCTGCCTGACCAGTGAATCCCCAGGCCACCACCCACAGGAGCCTGGGAGCCTGGCTCCCCTTCCCTTACTGGCTCAGGCCTTGTGAATATTCTCCTCTCCACAAAAGCTTATTCCTTAATCTGTACCAAGTAACACGGTGGAGTTCATGGAAAGCATGGTGGCTGGCAGGTGGAGGTGTAGCTGCAAAGCATCCACCTTGTCAGGTGATTGCCTTTGTTTAAATATGTGGAAGAGGCGGGTTGTAAAATTCCCTCTGTCTGCCTGCATTGTCTACTTTGCTCTAAGAAGATTCTCCCTTAAGAGCAATGACAATAGCCTGGGGACAGGAGAGGCAAAGTCTTTGACAATAGCCTGGGGAAAGGGGAGGCAAAGTCTTTGACAATAGCCTGGGGACAGGAGAGGCAAAGTCTTTAAACAAAAATTGTTATTACTCACTACTGCTCTCTACTCTTACCTAATTCGAAACATCCCATGGAGGCTGCGTGCCTAACACTCCTGCACCCCAACAGGAAAATAAGTAAGCAGGAAAGCCGAGAGCCCCAAGGATCTGATGCTGCAGTGACTCACTGAGGGACTTTCCCCTGCTGGGCTCTCTGGAGGCTTTTATACCTTCTACAATGCCTCGTAGTGAGAATAGGATGGGCATGCTTTTTACCTTTCTTTTGTCAAGTGGACAAAGGGTTGGTGAGGAAGGGTGTCATTCTTTGGCAGATCAGCTTTAGTACAGATTACACAGAGGCTGAGTGTTGGGTGATGATTCCTTTAAGCTCATCCATGTCCAGGTATCCCTTAAAAAGTCTCCACCAACCCCTAGAGATGTACCTTCCGTAGTTTGAGGACCACTGACCGGTCTAGGAATCTAGGATTCCGAGGTGTCAGGCTCAGGCTAGAGTGCCCTGGGGCCTGCCTGGAAGCTGATAGCCTCCTTGGAACAGTTGCTGGAGACAGCATCTTTATAGAGAGGCTTTTGTGGGTAATGGAGGTTTTCTTCTTCCCACGGATATGCAAACAGCTGCAGGAGTTAGCCAATACTATCTTTTCTATCTTCCACTGTTACTGCTGCTATTACGGCTTTCTCCCATTTATCCTCTAGCTACAGGGTCTCCTAGTAGGTCTTCTAACACACCAGGCACACTCTGTCCTCAGGGCCTTCTGGCTGTTCCCTCTGCTGTAATTCTGATTCAGATAGCTGCATGGCCTACTGCTTCATCTGCAATTCTGTTCTCCAGGAGGCCTGTCCTGACTCGTCTACTCAAAGTTGTAACTACATGTTTCTCTCTACCTCCTCTCTATCTCTCATGCCCTCCCTTATTTCCCCTATGGAACCTATGATCTCCTAAAACATTGATTTGTGTATTTACCTTTGATGTTTTTGTTTTACTCTACGACCTCTTACTCCCTGGAACAGAAATTCTTTGAGGGCAAGGATCATTGTCTGCTTTGTTCACTAATGAACTAATACACTAAATGCCTAGAAGGGAGCTGGTGCATGGTTGGTGTGCAGTAAATATTTGCTAATGAAGGAATAAATAAACAGATTCATTTCTTGAAAAAAAGAATTTCAACTTTCACAGCTTAGCTGATCCACATGAACTCTCCCTTAAAAAACATGTAATGCGGCCAGGCGCGGTGGCTCAAGCCTGTAATCCCAGCACTTTGGGAGGCCAAGACGGGCGGATCACGAGGTCAGGAGATCGAGACCATCCTGGCTAACACGGTGAAACCCCGTCTCTACTAAAAACTACAAAAAACTAGCCGGGCGAGGTGGCAGGCGCCTGTAGTCCCAGCTACCCGGGAGGCTGAGGCAGGAGAATGCGTGAACCTGGGAGGCGGAGCTTGCAGTGAGCTGAGATCTGGCCACAGCACTCCAGCCTGGGTGACAGAGCCAGACTCCATCTCAAAAAAAAAAAAAAAAAAAAAAAAAAGCACCATAGCACCAAATTATACCTGAGCTCTGAGATGTGGCCAGTTTTCCCTTTTTCTTTTTCTCCTCCTCCTCTGGTCTTCCTCCTCCTTCTTCCTCTTCTGCTGTCTCTTTTTCTTCTTTCTTCTTTCTTCTTCTTCTTCCCCCTCCCCTCCCTTCCCCTCCCCTCCCCTCCCCTCTCCTTCCGGTATACATGATCCTGACTGACTCTTTAGTCTCATCTCTGGCCCTTTTTGATGAAGCCCAGAGCCTGCAAACCAAAGGCCAGGGGGCCAAAGTTGGCATGCAGACATGTTTTTTAAGACCTACAAAATATTTACCTTCGCAGTGGTTAAAATGAATACAAATGCATCACCAATCTTTGGAAAAAAGTATATATTTTATATATGTATATATAAATTTTTAGAAACAGGGTCTCTTTCTGTCACCCAGACTGGAGTGCAGTGGCATGATTACAGCTCACTGCAGCCTCAGACTCCTGGGCTCAAGTGATCCTCCCACTTAATTCTCCCAACTATTTGGGACTACAGGCAAGTGCCAATATGGAATATTTCAAAGATATTTAAACTTCAAAACTATCGAAGATATCAACATCTTCTTCTGTCTTCTGAAAAATCAGATTTGCTAACATTGGGCCACATCGCCGATTGGCAGAAGCTAAGCACCAGCTGCCCCATAGGGCACCATCTCCATCACCTCCTACTGTGTCCCCGCCACTGGCACCAAGATTAGCAGTGTTTTTGCTGAGCTGTGGCTCCTTCCATAGCCTGCTTTATGTACTCTGTGATTTGTACCCATCTGGCCTCTATAGAAATTTGAGTTTCTAGCCCTTGGTTTTAAAGACAGTGAAGAGATCTGAAGTTTCCAGAATTTGTCCTGTGATCTTTTTTGTTTCCAGGCTTTTGCCAATGCTGGCTTTCAACCTGGAATATTCACTTTCCCCTCTTGACCTGGTCATCTTCTACTCATGACCTTAGATGGCACTTCCTGTAGGAAGCATGTTTTGGTTTTCCAATATAGGGTTAAGTGCCCTTCCTTGTAACAATACAGGAAGTTCTCTTTCTCTCATTCTGCTGTGAAGTCATCTCTATCACTTTGTATTATAATTTCTTACCTTCTTCCCTACTAGATTTAGAACATTTTAAAGGTAGGGACATGTCTTGTTCATCTTAAGTCCAGGAGTTGGCAAATTATAGCCCACAGGTGAAACCTAACCTGCAGCCTGTTTGTGTACAGCCCTAACGCTAAGAGCGGTTTCTACATTTTTAGAGCATGGTAAGAACAAAACAGTATGTGAGAGACAGCCTATGTGGCCTACAATGCCTAAAATATTCACTCTTATAGTCTTTACAGAAAAAGTTTGTTGATCCCTATTCTAGCCTTCCATGTGGCACAAAGTAAGTATTGAATAAATATGAAATGAATAAAAAGCTGTTGCCTTATACCTGGCATTCCAACTAATGCACATGTACTGGAGATTCTAAATTGAGTGGAGAGATAAAGACATTGTATAAAAGCTTATCATGTGTGGTTACTTAACCTCATCATTTTACTCACTCCAGGGGGAACACTCCCCCTGCCCTCCCCACTGCATGATGCTGCTCACACATTACATATATATAATACATGTTTACATTGCAATAACACATTATAACAGTATATTAATTATATATTATATAATATATATCATTTAAATAATATAAATATTATACTTACATAATATATTTAGATAATAATAATTTATTATTATTTTCTATTTCACAAACACCCAGATCTTCCAAATTTGTTCTAGCCACAGAACCTTTGCGTTTTCCCTCTGCATGGAGTGTTTTTCCCCCAGATTCCTGCACAGCTGGCTTCTCTTCAACACTCAGGTCACTGCTCAAATATCACATCTTCAGAGACACTTCCTTCTCTTTACCTCATTACTCTGTTTTATCTTCTTCATAGCACAGTTCACCATCTGAAGTTATCTTATTTCTTTGTATACTTATTTATGGTCTGTCTTTCTCCACAAATGATGTAAGCTTTATGAAGGCAGGCATGTGGTCTGTTTTCCTTACTTTCTGTATCCTCACCATTTAGAACTGTGCTTGGTGTATGACAGGTTCTCAAACACATTCTTTAAATAAATGCAGTGAGATAGAAACTAAGTGCATGATGTTCACATCAGCTTCTTTCTTGCACAGCTATTCAATTCAAGTACCAAATCTGAGAGCCGAACCTCTGATTCAAGAAAAGTGAAAACTTTACACACTTAAAGTCTATTGTGCTACAGTTGGGCTGATCGTGGTGTGACACCTCACTGGGAAAAACAAGCTTCTTTGAGAAGCCTGCAGGTGCGGGTACAAGGCCATGTCCCACTTGGCAGGAAATCCTGGGAGCCCATGCTACAAAAAAGCAGGAATGAGGTTCTGCAGGAAAGCTCTGAATTAATGAGCATCACTGGCTGGCAGGCTTTCAGTTCACTCTCAGCCCAAATATCAAACCCGCCAGTGGATAAATGGCTTTAAATTAAAGGAAAAGGGCTGGTCATGTTTGCTTGCCAGCTAGTGCATGAAACATTTTCAGGACCCTTAAAGCCATCAAGGACTATTTGTTTATTGACGTAGCTCCCTCTAGGGCTGACTCCAATTTAAACTCTGGATCTCTTTGTTAAAATACGAAAATGATTCTGCATAATCGAAAGCTCTATCATTCTCGTTGTTCTCCAGAAACACATCTCTGAGAAAAACATTTTTTAACAGAAAATCTGTAAAGATGGGTAAGAATATATAAAATCTGACTTCAAGAAATAAATAGTTACAGTGAATTGATGCCAACTTCACTGCCTTTTGAATATTTAGTGCAAAAGAGAGTATGTCTTGGTCAGGAAAACACTCCATCACTTGATTTCACTTTCAACTGATTTTGTGTCATTAATGCTTCTATTTGTCTGAATAAATCAGCAACTGTTCTCTTGAACACTTAGCTAGAGGTTGCCTCCTTAGGGTGGAACCCAGCCACATAAATAAACATTAACCTTTCTGGATATATTCATGGGATTTGATATAATGACGTGGCACCCTCAGACACAGAGATGTCCAGAAGCATTTTGTGAGTGAAAATTAAACAAGAATTCATAGGTAGCTGTAGACAAATCTTTTATGCAGGGCAGACACTTAACTGGTATCTAGCCCTTTCAGAACTGGATGAAGTGTGGAAGGGAATGTCTATGAACAGCTAAGATCAGTGTTACCAAGACTAAGCCTGAGCGACATGGCCTGAAACCAACCATAGGAGAAGCCTCCGTCAGAACTGGTCTGTTTCCTCTTGGCTTACAAGAAACTTTCATTCCACCAATTTTTATGGCGGTTATATATTCCCAGCACTAGACCAGGATCTGGGATAGAGATGCAGTCTCTGTACTCTGGGGTCTTACTAAAGGGACAAGTGTGGGAAGTACCGTGCTGAGTTGTAGGTGATGGGCACAAGAACTGAGGTCCAGTTCCTGGCTTCTTTGGTTTCTTTTTTCCTTCAAGAAGGACATTGATCTCCTGGCCTTTCTGACTTGCACTTCAGACCTCCTGAAAGCCACTCCTTCGTTCCTATACTCAATAGGGGAGGAGGCTAAACCCATGGACACAGAGATAAGTGGGCGGTTACTGCCCTATGGGAACGGCAGCCTAGTGGTGAAAAGAGGCAACTTGGCAAATAATTATGAGTGTTTCTCCCTCATAAATGAGGTTACGAGATGCCCTTGAGGAAGGGAGTCAGCCCTAACACCAGTTTCTACTGTGTTGTGTCTGTAACTCTTGAGGTGCCTCAAAAATTCATATTTGTAGGCCTCATCCACAGGCCATGATTCAGTAGGTTGAGAAGAAGTTGAGAAATGTGTATTGTTAACAGTGTATCCTAGTGATTCCAGCATATGGTGAGGTCTAGAAAGGGGACAGTAGACAAGTGGCGCTAGCAGAGGTGTTTCATAGGTGAAGGCTATTGGTCCTCTAAGACTTCAGAGGCATTGGGTTTATACCAGGTATAGTTTGGATGAAGGAAGGTTATTCCAGGCAGATAGGATCACATGGTACAACTCATGGGGTGATGAATGTCAGGGGCGTTGAGGGAACTGGGAAAGGCAGGTGTGGAAAAAGGAGTGACAAAAGCTGAAGTTGGGCAGGAGAGAAGGGGGCTGACTAAGAAGATATTTAGTAAAGGGTTAAGAAGCTTGGCATGAATTCTATAGGAAAGAGTGGCATGGTCCCAGCAGAGTTCAGGAACACAGTGCTGGTGGCAAGATGGCAAGGGTCTAGAGTAGCAGGACTAGAGGCAGAGGAACTGTCTTAGTTATCAATTGCTGTATAATAAATTACCCCAAAACATAGTGGTTTTATACAATAACATTTTATTTGCTCCTCACTTGCTGTGGGTCAGGGATCCAGGCAGGGTAGGACTGGGAAGTTCTGCTCTGCATGGTTTGGCTATGGCTTAGCTGGTGGTTGGGCTGGACTGGAAGGTCTGAGAAAGCCCCATCCTTCTGCCTGGCACCCTGGTGCTCCTCCGCATGGCCTCTCTCTCTCTCTAGTGGGAAAGGAGTTACTTAGGATTCTTCATGGAATAGTGGTTTGGGGGCAGTTGAACTTATTATACAGGGCCTGGCTTCCAGGAGGGAGCATTCCAAGTGCAAAGGCAGATGTCTTACGGCCAGCCTTGGAAGTTACTTCCACATTACAACCATGCTGCTTTCATGGGTTGAAATAGGTCACAGGGTCAGCTCAGACTCAAGAAGAAGGGAAATAGACTCCACCTCTTGATGTGGGGGAGGCAAGGTCATATTGCATAAGACCTGGGGGATGGAGACATTGGCACAGCTTCCTTGGTAAACACCATCTACCATAGGACTAACTGGAATATTCTGATCTCTTAGACAAGAGATAAAGAGGCCTAAAGCATGGCAGTAGCAACAGTGATAGAAAGGGATGCCCCTGGGAGATGTTTTAGAAGTAGAATTACATGGCCGGACTCAGTGGCTCACGCCTGTAATCCCAGCACTTTGAGAGGCCGAGGCAGGCGGATCACCTGAGATCAGGAGTTTGAGACTAGCCTGACCAATATGGAGAAACCCTGTCTCTACTAAAAATACAAAAAAAAAAAAAAAAAAAAATCAGCCAGGTGTGGTGGTGCATGTCTGTAATCCCAGCTACTCGGGAGGCTGAGGCTGGAGAATTGCTTGAACCCAGTAGGTGGAGGTTGTGGTGAGCCGAGATGGTGCCATTGCACTCTAGCCTGGGCAACAAGAGTGAAACTCCATCTCAAAAAAAAAAAAAAAAAAGAAGTATAATTACATTACATAACCTGCTTCCTGATTGGACTTGAGGAAGAGGATGGAAGGGTCAAGATTGATTCCTAAGTTTCTGGTTGGCCTAAGTGACACCATCCACTGAGAAAAGGAGAGGTCCAGGGCAGTTTGATGAGTGTGAGTGTGGCCAAAGCTGAGGTTGGTTTGTGACATGCTGAATTTGAGACCCCTCTGCATGGAGAAGTTGAATAGGCATTGGAGCTCAGGAGAGAGATGTAGCTTAAAGACGCAACAAGTCCCTGGCATTGAAGCCTTAGGAATGGATAAGTCGACATACCTAGTTTGACTACATTCCCTCTCACATTCAGGCGTTACTAACGTGACAGTATTAAACGATGAGGCCTTTAGGGGGTGATTAGCCCATGAGTGTTTCTCCCTCATAAATGAGATTACTAGATGCCCTTGAGGAAGGCAGTTAGCGCTCTTCTGCTTTCTGTCATGTGAGGATGCAGTAAGAAAGCCCATACCAGATGCCAGCACCTTCATTTTGAACTTCCTAGCTTCCAGAACTCAAAGAGAACAAATTTCTGTTCTTTATGAGTTACTCAGTCTCAGGTATCCTGCTATGGAAGCGCAAATGAACTAATACAGGTGCATCCTCTTATTTTCATTTACAGATGAGCAATGCAACCTTTAGAGGCTCAGAACATTGCCCAGGGTGAGAGCTGGCAAGTAGTGAGTCAGGATTTGAACCAGCCTTACTCCACAGCCCATTCTCTCAAGGATTACCTTACCTTGCTCTCAGCAGGCAGTCCCTGAGCCCTTGTGATCTTGCTGTAAGGGGAAGCCAAGACCCTTAAAACATTAGCTTATGACAGCAGCTCCAGATGGAACTCTGGTTGTAATCACAAGCTGAGCCCCAACCCTTGTCACACATTGAGCCCTGACCCTGATCCATACTGAACCCCAGTCCTGGTCACACACTGAGCCCTAACCCTGGTAATACAGTGAGCCCTGTGCTGTTATTGCAGCATGAAACAGACTAACACACTACATTTTCCTTTTTTATCTTCATCCACTTTATTAGTGTCAAGAGCAGCTTAAACCTTTTGATTGGATATATCTTTTCTAAACACAAAATGAATGTAAAAACACATCCCAGTTGGGGGCCAAATGACAGACACAAGCCAAAACACAAACCAAAGAAGGAAGACGAGCAAATCTCCTCCTCAAAGTGAATCAGAAGGCATCTGATTTTGCCCTCCCCCTGCTGTGGCTTCGCGGAAGTGGTTTGTTTGCAATTAATCATCATGTCTATTCGCCCTTCTCCCATCCCAAAGAGCAAAATCAGAAGTATGAATCAGGTCTCAACTTAGCAATTGGGAAAAACACTGTAGAGGCTATATTTTAAAACATTTTAAAAATATCTCCTCAGAGATGGCTTCCAAGGGGAGAAACTCACTTAAAACATACGTAATGGGAACATTTTTCTTTCGAGAGTTTTTGTGTATTCATTTTACACAAAAATGTAAAAGTTTAAGTTCCTGTATGTAATTTTATTTTTGTAAATTTTTATTTGTTTTTCTAAGTCTGATTTTAAAGAATCAACTTCTACTCTTAGATTGTAGGAAGACTATGTCCAGAAACTATCTATGACTAAAGTATCTTTACCAATGTAACCATACAAAAAGGAGGAAAATTCTTGAAGTCCCCTAGTCTGAAAAGTGCTAACAGTTTTGAAGACTGTGTTTTTTCAAGTGATACTTAGTTCATAGAATAGACATATAAAAAATGAAACAAAACATAAGACTTGTCTTGTAGTTGAATCTCAGTACTTTGATACCTTACATGTACAAGGCTTTTATGATAAAATGGAAATATTCTATTCTGCGGAAAAGCAAACGTTGGTTACAAGATATATTTATTTAATGTCATAAAGTGCCAGCCAAGCTTTCGGTGAAGATAGCAGGATGAATCCAGGTCATAGAAACTTCCTATTACCTGAACACATAAATAAAAAATAGTAAAATAATAAAAAAGGAAAGCAGGAAGGGATACCATTTCATGTCCTAAGTTTAAAAATGGGGTGCTAAGAAGGAAATCAACCTTACTGGAAAGATTCCATGTGGGTCTTAACATGGCCTCTACCCCACCTCAAAGCTACATTGGGGAAAGAAGATGGACTTGTTAACACATCTTGAGAATTTCCCCTTAAATCCCAAATTTCAGAAGAAATACACTAGGGAGGTGAGTGAGCTATTTGGAGGAAACATAAAGGAAAATCCCCAAGAGAAAAAGCTTCAGTTTCAGTCATTGCAGCATCCTAGGATGGCATCTAATGCAGAGAAAAAATATAGGAATATTGATTTTTTCAAGGCTCTTTGCTGAACTTAGAGATCTAATAAAGCATTTTTAGTTAAGAGTAACAAACCCAGGATATTTTATATAACATGTGAATGGGGAGTTCTGTCTTTCTCCCCCTCTTTCCAAATTCTGTGGTTATAGAAATAATAGGTCATATTACTCCAAGTCCCCAGACTATTGCTGGAAAGGGAAGATAAACAGGTATAATATTAAGGTAAACATGGTGCCAAAGAGAACTCATCTGTACTAAACTATAGCAAGGAAAAGGTGTGGATGGAAGTGCCCACATAAGCCTGAGCAAAATGAAAAGAAACATCATAGTAGTTATTCAAACGCACTGTTTCATCGTCTTTAAAATGGAGCAAATAATTGTATCTGCCTAATAGGGTTATGTTATAAGAATTAGAGGATTAACATACGGAAATTGCAGAGAACAGAGTCTGGCACACAGAACAATTCTGTAACTGTTAACAAGAAAAATAATGGTTTTATTAAAATAGTACAGGAAAAGGTAAGATCAATCTAGCACACTAAAGACTGATAAACAGTCTGCAAAAGAGGACAACTTACAGGAAAGATTACCTGACAGTATTTTACTCTAAAGAGCTTAATAAAACTACGAATTTTATTAAACAAGTGTTTGACAACAGATTTAAAAAGAAAAACAGAATAAGAAGAAAAAGAGGAATGCAGAGAACCAAAAACACCCAGTGTGTTACATAATTTATAACTCAATTAGAATTTTCAAGGATTAGAATGGCCATAGCTGAAAATTGAATTGCTAACATAGAAGAAAGGCTCAATTGAGTGCTTAGAATAATCAAGAGAGAAAAGCAGTTCAAGAAGGACTAATAGATATAAGTGATTAATAAAGATGATCCAACATCATCCAATAAAATAAATTATGTGCAAGAAACTATAGAATAAATGACATAGAAACAAGTGACACCAAAAAAATAGCCAAAGTTGTGATAGAATAAATTTTTCCTTGAAATGAATAAAAATCTAATATGCGTATTGAAACAACCCACCATGTTTCAGGAAATATTGACAAAATGATATAGCGTGCTGATGCAGAACATTAGAATTTACTAAACACAAGTTGTTAAATAATTAATTTATTTTTTTACTTTGAAGTTCAGGAGTACATGTGCAGGTTTGTTACATAGGTAAACTTGTGTCGCAGAGGTTTGTTGTACAGATTATTTCATCTTCCAGATATTAACCCTAGTACCCATTAGTTATTTTTCCTGATCCTCTCCCTCCTCCCACCCTCCACCCTTCAATAGGTCCCAGTGTGTGTTGTTCCCCTGTATGTGTCCATGTGTTCTCATCATTTAGCTCCCACTTGTCAGTGAGAACATTCAGCATTTGGTTTTCTGTTCCTGTGTTAGTTTGCTAAGGATAATGGCCTCCAGCTCCATCCATGTTTCTGCAAAGGGCATGGTCTCATTCTTTTTATGGCTGCATAGTATTCCATGGTGTATAGGTACCACATTTTGTTTATCCAGTCTATCGTTGATAGGCATTTAGGTTGATTCTATATCTTTGTGATTGTGAGTAGTGTTGCAGTGAACATTGGCATCTGTGTGTCTTTATAATAGAACAATTTATATTCCTTTGTGTATATACTCAGCAATGGGATTGCTGGGTAGAATGGTATTTCTGTCTTTAGGTCTTTGAAGAATCACTACACTGTCCTTCACAATGGCTGAACTAATTTACACTCCCACCAGCAGTGTGTGAGCATTCCTTTTTCTTCCTACCCTCCTCGCCAGCATCTGTTATTTTTTGACTTTTTAGTAATAGCCATTCTGACTGGTGTAAGGTGGAATCTCATTGTGGTTTTGATTTGCATTTCTCTAGTGATCAATGATGTTGAACTTTTTTTCATATGATTTTCGGTGCATATATGTCTTGTAAACCTTTTTAAAAAGAAGAAAGATCTCTTCAAGTACCTAGGCAGAAAAATCAAGATACCTACAAATGAACAAAATCTCATTGACCTAATACTTTTTCATAGCAATATTCAATGCCAGAACACAATGGAACAATGTCTAATGTTCAAGGGAAAAGAGGGTTTGACCTGATAATTTTCTACCAATTTAATCATCTCTCAAATATGAAGACCATGTGAGGGAAATACTCCAATGAGAATTATAGTACGTATGAGCTTTACTTGGGAGAAAACAAGAACATGAATACCTACTGTTCAGCTGTAAAATCAAGGCTGTCATTGATTTCTCCAATTCACAAAAGAAGAGTTCACTATGTAAGGACTAGAGGATCATTTAGAGTTGAAGCCAAGGAGCAATATCTATAAGGTATTGAGCAGAAGAAAATGTGACATGTGAGTAGTGTATGTAGTTAAGATATCTTTTGAGTATCTGAGCGAAGGTCTTTTATAGACATAATGTGAGTAAAGCATATGTTAGCAAAACAACCTAACTGACAATGAAATCTAGCCAACCAAGAAATTAAACACCCCTCCCTCCTGAGGAATGAAAAAGTTTAAAAAAAAAAAACCCAACACACTGGTAGTCCTTTTATTGTGGGAGTTATACTTATAGAACCAAATCCAAGATTTATAAACATTGGGAAGTAAAAATTATTAACAAAATCTAAATTTTGTTAGGAGTGAAGAAGGATGAGAATATTAATTACTAATGTAGCAGCATGTTAATACCGAGCTTTTCCTATCTGGGTATCTGGAGAGGTTCCTAAGGCTAAGGATAAAACACTAGGTGCCACCTTTCCCCATGTTTCAAAGTTTGGTGCTGGACTACATTTGCAGAACTCTTGGAGGGAATGGCTAAAAATATTCTTATATTAAGAATATAAGAGGCTGAATGTGGCGGCTCACGCCTATAGTCCCAGCACTTTGGGAGGCTAAGGCAGGTGGAACACCTGAGGTCAGAAATTCAAGACCAGCCTGACCAATATGGTGAAACCCTGTCTCTACTAAAAATACAAAAATTAGCTGGGCAAGGTGGCACGTACCTGTAGTCCCAGCTACTTGGGAGGCTGAGACAGGAGAATCTCTTGAACCCAGGAGGCGGAAGTTGCAATGAGCTGAGATTGCACCACTGCACTCCAGCCTGGGCGACAGTGAGACCCTGTCTCAAAAAGCAGTAGCTGCAACACTAGAAAGATGGCGGAGCAAGAGCAAAGAAAAATCTCTTTGGTTCCAGAAAATCTCCTGAAAAAGGGGAAGGCTTATCAAGCCCTCAAAGCCACCCAGGCAAAGCAGCCACTTTTGGCAAAGAAGGAGCAGAGGAAAGGAAAAGGGTTCAGGTTTAAGCGACTGGAATCATTCCTACATGATTTCTGGCAGCAGAAACATGACAAGGTGCATCTCAGATGACTAGAAGTGAAACCTCGTGCCTTGGAATTGCCAGATAAACATTCCTTGGCTTTGTTGTACGCATTGAAAGGCTTGATGGTGTGAACTTACTGGTGCAGAGAACCATCGCAAGACTGCCTGAAGAAAATTTTTACTGGTGTCTTTGTAAAAGTCACTTCCCAGAACCTAAAAATGCTGCGTATAGTGGAACCTTATGTGACCTGGGGATTTTCAAATCTGATGTCTGTCCTGGAACTCATTTTGAAATGCGGACAAGCGAAGGTCAAGAATAAGACCCTCCCTCTGACAGACAAAACAGTGATTGAGGAGCACCCAGGGAAGTCTGGTGTCATTTGCTTGGAAGATCTCATTCATGAAATTGCCTTCCCAGGGAAGCATTTCCAGGAGATCTCATGGTTCTTGTGCCCTTTCCATCTCTCAGTGACCCATCATGGTACCAACAATAGAGTGGGCTTCCTCAAGGAGTGGGCATACCTGGCTATCGGGGTGAACGCATCAATCAGTTCATCTGCCTGCTTAACTAGACCCAGGTGCCAAACTGCAGTAAATTTCTATCAATGAAGTGGAAGCATGTGTTTCTGTTTTTTTGTTTGGAATTTTTACTGAGTATCTTTAGAGAAAATTATTTCCTTCTTTATCTTCAAAAACTGGAAAGGAAGCGTCAAAGAAAAGATAGTAGTTTATGTTCATGGCAAGCACCTCTCATCACAATCCAGTTCCAAGGAAAAATTCCAGCATTTTCTACATTGGCTGCCATCTCGTCTGAAATCAGCACATTCCATGAAGTAAGGAGTCCTGCTTTTGTGTGTCTTCTATCCTAGGGTTTAATGTTGGTAAATGCGTAACTCTAGCAGTTGTGCAAGGCTCCCTAAGACTCCTGCAGTGGTCGACCAAGCCCAGGGACATAATTGAATCTGGAGATTCCTGGGGCCTTGTTTTGAAAAAGACTTGAAGTACACATAGGAAGAAAGGACCAAAAATAAATGTTCACTTGTCTCTGCAAAAAAAAAAAAAAAAAAAAGGAGTATAAGAATATTAAGGGATTATATTTTGATCCCTTAGTCTATCACTTTCCTGGAGTATTTGAAAGAGCGAACATTAAAAGAGAAAGAAAAAAAAAATATCTCTGAAGAGCGAGGCAGCAGTGCTGTGGCAGTTTTCCCTTCCCTGGGCTGTGGAGAGTTGCTGAGAGGGATGAAATGCTTTGAGATCACTTCAAGCTTGGTGTGAAGGTCTTCACCTTTAGAACTTGATATGTGTTCTGAGGGTTGAAGGGACACAGTGGACTGGTAGTAGACTCAGGACTATGAAATCTAAAGGCAGGAGGTTGCAGCAGGCTTTCGACCCCAGGAAGCAGAACAAAGAGGAAGATAATTGCTTTGGGGACAGGTGCCACTTCCACCACTGGCAGGGTCAAGCTTTCGGGAAGGTTTCCCATACAGCAGATGTGGGCATTGGGAAAACCAGCATGGAATGTAGACTTTGCCCAAGGGACTTTGTCCAGGAGGGCCATTGGGAAGGCAGTGGGGGCTCTAACAGGAATGTATACAAGGCCTGTCTCTGGATGCCAGGTTTCAGGAGTTGGAATCATATATAGCCAGGCTAGAGGAAAGGAATCACCCACATCGTAAAAATTTCCATTGGAGTTTCCCAAACTGCAAGAAACCCCTAAAAGAGCCTCCAGATGTCACAAAGGTATCAGCAAAGTAAGATCTTTCCCTAAATTCCCTTTCCTCCTGTGCTCAGCTGTGAACAGGTCATCTGGGAAGATGAGTGAGCAGGGGAGAAAGGTAGAAGAACAGTGCTGGGAAGGAGAGAAGAAATCCCTCATTAACCTGATACCCCAATGTTATAGGACCTAGCAAAGGGGTAGGTGTCCTTGATTTTTCATTGCTGCTGCCTGACCGACACTTTTTCTTTTTCCCTAAAGCCTTCCAACTCCCTTAGCAAATGTTATGAGTTACACTACCTATTTACCCTTTTTGTAGCACTTATGCCCAATCTTTGTGGCCATTCTCTTTTGATCATTTATTCACTGGATGTTAGCAATTGGTTTACTGCCTATCTCTATAATCATCATGCTTGGTGACTTCAACATCCATGTAGACTGCTTATACAAAAGCCTAACCTCTCAGTTTCTTGATTTCCTTTATTCTCTGTTCTTTTCCTCCGTCACAGTTCAGCCATCAATGATTAGTAATGGCACCACCTCCAAAATCTTGACTCAAGTTTCCCATTCTATGATCTTTCTGCCACACTTCTTCTAGTTTAAATTCTACCAATTATTTGACCTATAAGGACCTCCCAGTCATCAATTAAGTCTACTACATTTCTTTACTTTCATTTTTATCTGTGAAGTCCATGGTTTATCATTATAACCACTCATTTGCTTAACCACTTCACTCTCTCACCCCTCTCTCCCTCTGTCATACTTGCCTAATTTGGCTAAAGGCAGTACTCTGTTTACTTTTTCATCTGTAACTATGCAGTTAAATGTGACTGGAAAACACCATAACCATACTCAATGGTCTTGCTCTAATTTAGGACCACTGCAACTCAGCAAGCCTTATCCATTTTTCTGGTCAGTTCCTTTGTCCATTCTCCTGAATAACCACTTCAACCTTCTTCCCAGCCTCCCACCTCACCCTCATCCCCTTTTCAGTCTAAGCTAACGAGCTAGCTTTTTTTTTTTTAAATAAGAAAACAGAAGTAATCAGAATATAACCTCCTTATTTTCCATAACTAGGGCTGCATACCTACCTATATCTACAGTACTTACATCCTTTGTCTTCCCTTCTCTCATAAAGGATAAACTCTCCCTGCTTCTGCCCAAGGCCAAGTTTCGTTCTTGTGCCTTGGATTCCAATCCCTCTGTCCTACTCATACTTTGCTTTGTTAATGATCATTTCTCTCCTTCAAGAACAATTTTCCCTTCAACTGAATCATTCCTGTCACCAATTAAACATACCCCAATATCTCCCATATAAAAAATAACTATCCCTGGAATCCACATATCCCTCCAGTTATAGCCTTATTTATCTTCTCTAAAGGCAAAACCATCTTTAAAGTGTTTTCTATACTTACCTTCTTCATGTCCCATGTTCTTGAAGCAGATCTAATTACCACCACTCAACTGAAACTTTTGTCAAGGTCACCAATGGCTTCCATGTTAAGTTTAGTGGTCAATTCCAAATGCTCATCTTGGTAGATCCTGCAGCTTATTTAAAGTGTTAAGTTACTCTGTCTTTCTTGAAATACTTTCTTATTTGGTTTCTGAGACTCTGTACTCTTCTGCCTTTCCTCCTACCCCACTGCCAGTTCTGTCACTGTCTTCTTATTCTCAGTTCAATCCTTTTATTCACTACCTCTAAATGTTGGGCTGTCCCAAGGTGCAACTCTTAGATCATTTTATTTTGCCTGCATTTGCTTCCTAGGCAATCTCATCTAGCTTCATGGCATCAAAAGCCCTAATACACTAATGATTTCCAAATTTACCCAGCCCATTTCCCAATTCTGACCTCCAAATTTGGAAATACAACTGGCTTCTCTATTCTCCCAGCTCAACTGTCTCATAGATATCTCAAACATAGCATGTTCAAAGCAATTCTTTATTTACTTCTTCCCACAAATCTGATCACACCTCTCCCATTCATTCTTCCCCATTCCCATATAGGGCACTACCATTCATGCCATTGCTTAGGCCCAAAGCCAAGGCATCTTTCTCAACTTTCCTCTTTCTTTCACACCTTGTTATGGATTGAATATTGCCCCCAACCCCCCACAATAAACACCAAAACAAAACAAAACAAAAACAAGATACATTGAAATCCTAGAAACCAGTACCTCACAATGTGACCTTATTTGGAAATGGTGTAATTAGTCAAGATGAGGCCATACTGGAATAGCGTGGGCCCCTGGCCCAATATGATGGGTGTCCTTGTAAGAAGATGGCTATGTGAAGACAAAGATGTACAGGAAATGCCCTGTGTGACAATGAAAGCAAAGATTGAATTTACAGCAGCTGCCCACTAAGGAATGACAAAGACTGACAGCAAACCACCAGAAGCTAGGAAGAGGCAAGGAACTATTGCCCTGCAGGTTTCAGAGGGAGCATGATCTTGTCGACGCCTTGATTTCAGACGTCTAACCTCCAGAACTGTGGGACAATACGTTTCCATTGTCTTAAGCCACTCAGCTTGTTTTACTTGGGTACAGAAGCCCTAGGAAGCGAATGTATGTCCCATATTCCCCTCACTAGCAGGTCTTCTTGGCTCTGCCTTTGGAAAGATAGCAATAACCTGTCAATTTATCTCCCTGCTTCTACTCTTGCCCTAGTCCACCAGAGCTATTTCCTATGGCTCATTTCAAGCTATCTTTTCAAAATGTAAACCACGTCATGTCATTTCCTTGCTCAAGACCTTCAAATGGCTTCTCATTATAAACAGAATAAGCCTTAAATGTCTTACCCAGGCTTATCGGGCTCTGCATATCCTCACCTCCAGCCTCCTCTCATCTCCTATCCCTTGCTCACTCAGGTCTCAGCACATTGACCTTTTTGCTGTTGCTGTGACACGCTGAGCTGGTCCAGCTGATGTGGTTTAGATATTTGTCCTCCTAAAATCTCATGTTGAAACCTGATCCTCAATCTTGGAGGTGGGGCCTGGTGGGAGGTGTTTGGGTCATGGGGGTGGATCCCTCATGAATGGCTTGTTGCAGCCCCCATGGTAATAAGTGAGTTCTCACTCTGTTAGTTCCTCCAGAACTGATTGTTGAAAAGAGCCTGGCACCTCCTCTGTCTCTCTTGCTTCTACTCTCATCATGTGATCTGCACACACCAGTTCCCCTTCACCTTCTGCCATGAGTGGAAACTTCCTGAGGCCCTTACCAGAAGCAGATGCTGGCGTCATACTTCTTGTACAGGTTGCAGAACCCTGAACCAAATAAACTTCTTTTCTTTGTAAATAACACTGCCTCAAGTATTCCTTTATAACAACACAAAAATGGACTGACACCAGACTTAGGGCATCTGCGTTTGCAATTCTCTCTGTCTGGAATGCTCTTTCCCCACATGTATTCATGCTTTAGTTCTCCTTCTCATTCAGGCTCCTTGTCTTATCCCCAGAGAAGCTCTCTATGCCTACCTGATCTTAATTGGCCCTTCTAACACTTTACTCTGCTTTATTTCTTTTCCTAGCACACATACCCATCTGAAATTTTCATGTTTATTGATTGCACTATTAAATTGCCAGTGCCTTTGCAGAGTCATGCATGTGGTAGATAGTGAATGAATTCCAGCATTTGTCCAAAATTCAAATATGAATTTAAAAATATATGACTTCCACCTCTTTCATTTTTAATTAAAGTTTTCTTGGTTTTGACAGAACTTTTAGAAATGAATATCTCTGTGGTGAAGAAGCATTTATCTGAAGTTTAGCAATTTCTTCAGTTTCTTGGCAATTCTTCTTTCTTCTGTTAAATACAATTAATATTAAAAATCTTTTATTTAAATAACTTGAGAAACATAGTCCCAGTTGCTGTATAAATGCAAAAAGCAATGTCTGCAGTGATAGTCCCCCAAGAAGAATGATGATTTATAGGGAGGGGGTTGGATTTGGAGGAGATATTTGTTTGTTTTCCTTTTTGTACTCTTAGGTATCACTTGAATGTTATAGCTAGTGTATGTCTTTCACATAAAATATACTCCTATTATTCTTTTTTAAAAACCTCTCAAATAAGGTTTTAATGATAGAACATAGCAAAATTAAAATATAAAAAAGCAAGGTTTGTATTTAACACAAGCTGATGTAAGTCTTCAGAGAAATCTCGAGTTATACCTTAATTTCACAGGATGTAGGAGAATCAGAAAATACTTTTTGTTCATTCAGACTGATTTTTCACAGCAAAGCAAACTGAGGTAGTTTGGCTATTCGGTGCATAGTATTATAACTTTAAGAAGTAGGAAAAAGTATCCTAGAACTCTGTGAATTCATACCTCATGTATTTCCAAAGACATTTTAAATCTGCCTTTTATAATTTTGCTCCCAGAGATGGACCAGGTTTGGCTTTCTCTCAAACATAGTCTCCTTGGAGAGAGATCATCTGAAAGACACAGGTGTGCTTGTGAATGAAAAGGAAAGGAAAGTGACTGTCTCTGCTTGGTGGTTGCTTGGGAAGCTTCAGCAGGAGCTGGGTATTGAAAAGTGGGAAGAGGAGAGGGAAAGGAAGAGAATCCCAGAAGTAACTGTGTGGATGAAGGAATGAGTTATACAAGCTAATGCTCTATCCCAGGAATGCCATGTCATCTACATGTGGCTGGACAGTGTGGGGAATGGGAGAAAGCAGAAGGAGAGGAAGCTGGAAAGATGGAGGGGCCAAGCTAGGAGAGGTCCTGAATGCCAAACCAAAGACTTTAGGTTTGATTCCGGAGGCCAGCAGCACACTCCAAAGAGAGAAGTAAGAGCACACAGTTGTAAGATCCAAACACAGATGTAAGAGCTGTGTTTCCAATCTGTGTTTTTGAAAGATGACTCTGGTGACCACATGGAGGAGGGATAAGGCCAGGGTGAGACCAGATGCAAGGCAAACTTGTTCAGAGGCTGTTGTGATGATGGAAGGAAGAGAGAATGAGGACCAGAGAGAAAGACATAGATGGTGTACAGATGCAAGATTGTAAAGTAGAAATGATTGGGTTTGATAACTGATTTGATACAGCAGGAACTGGGAGGAGATTGGAGAGGAAGGAATCAAAAGATGGCTCTCAGATTTACAGCTTGAATAGCAGGACATTGGGACTGACCTAAGAATTTTATAAAATGAACCAAATTACCATATTGAGAATGAGTTTCTGGTTTATAAAATCTGTACATATTCTCGTTCATGAAGTTTCACCATTTGGTGACTTATGATTTCTAACTTGCAGATGCAATGCCAGGCCTGGGAGCATGGCCTAGCTGGACAATGTGGTCTTGTACCAGGTGCCACCCCACAGCCCCAATGAGGAGAGATGCTTTAGGAAACATCCACAGAACATCAGGGCAGGTATGACAATCTTTCTGGACATTTCAAAGAAACTTACAGTGTGTGGGTTTCCTTGGCAAACTTTCCTAGTGACACCATTGAGATTCAGCTAAGCGATTAGGTACCCATAAGGTTTTTTAAGCCAAATTGTGAAATGTGAGTTGTCAGTCTCTATTCCCCAGGAAGAAACAGTTATCAGTAAAAACAGATGTGGTGGTTGCAACATTTAGATGAAATATTGATGACTTCTAAAAGGCCAGCTGGTAATCACTATTCCTTTTGATTCTGGAACCAATGATTGTGGTGATTCAGCTCTGCTGTAATTTCTTAGGGAACATGGCGTGGGGGAGTGTGTGTTCCATGTTGAAACTTTAAGAATTTCTCAGCTCCTGGAGTCCCTAAGTCTTCAAAGCATCCTTCCAAGATGAGAAATCAACCAAGGCTCTGCACCAAAATTTACCATGCTTAAGTCTCATCTTGTCAGTCCTTATCTGTTTTTAGCAAAATGTCAAAATGCTTATCAATGAAGCACATGCTTGAGGTTTATCTAGATGGATATTGGTTTTCCTGACTAACTTGATTCCCAAGGACCCCACGTGCTTTAGATGGTCAGTCCTGGCTGCCTCTGGTCTTTGCTCACTTGATTTCCTTCATTTGATATGTTGCCTTTGCCCTCTCACTGCTTATTTAGATCCTTTCCATGCTCAAACCAAGCTCATAAGCTCTGTATTTTTGTGAAAACTTTTCCACTTGAAATTTATTGATTTATTCTTTGTGTTTGTTAGAACTTTGTGTATATACTCAAGATAGCATTTGCTAATTTGCCCTGTGATCAAGAATTACCCTCACTGGACTTTAAGTGTTTGAGGGAGGGACTGTGGGTTGACCTATGTTTATGAATTTCTGCCCTCCTCCAGTCCCTCTCCCTCCAAGGCCTGACACAGTGCCTTCAAAAGCAGCAGCTATTTTATTGAGGTTTTTGGTGTGATTTTAGATGCAAACGTTCATGTAATCTCCAAAACAACTCAAGAAAATAGAGACTATTTTTATCTCCATTTTCCATGCTCTTTGACCTGGCAATTCTATTTATGAGAATTTAACCTATAAATATATTTGCACATATGAAACTGGCCCATGTACAAGGGTATACAAGGTTGCTCACTTCAGCACTGATTATAACAATGAGTGGAAACTTAACTAGAGGATTGGCTAAACAAACTATAGTGAATCTATGAGATAAAATGTGATTGGTCTGGAAAGGTCTCCAAGACACATTTTTAAGTGAAAAAAAGCAACCAAGTTGTACAGATGGTGTGTATAATATATTCCTATTTATATAAAATAATATATTTGTGCATATATTTGCATACCTGTGCATAGATTATCTTTGGAAGGATATATACTATAACAAGTTGACAATAACTTGTTACCTCTGGGGAGAGTAACTCAGAGTCAGGTTACCTTGGTCATCACTCTGGTGATCTGACAGGGCCCCACACTCCCATCTTGGGGGTCATCCATCCCCAGTGTATCTCAGCCACTTAAACTGGAACCACATTACCACTAATGGTGGCTTTAAGTGCTTAATTTTTAAATCTAGTGGAGGTTGAGCTAGAGAAATAAGTGTAAAAGAATCCTTCTGTAATTTAGCAAGATGTTAGAATTCTTTCTTTTTAATTAAAAACCAAAACACTGAGACCATGTAGCAGCACATTAATCACAAGAGCAGTGGTATTATTCCGTATTAATGGAAATTTCTGAAGGCAATCATATGAAAATGTTCAATTATGGTCTACAAAGGCCATGAACCTCTAAGATGTCTGTGGAGACTAAAAGGAGACCCTTTGTGCACCCACTGGGACTCTTCCTTCCTGCCGCCATGTTTCCTCATTTCCCTTCAGGGTGGTGTCCGTGAAGTTTTCCTCTAAAGGCACTCCAGCTGAGCTGTCAGCTTCCTGGGCTTTAATGCATAGTGATTGCTGCTATTTTTGTTATTTTCCGTCTCTCTGATGCTGCTCCATTGTCCCTCCTGCGGTTGCCCTTTTCTGTTCTTTAGTATTTTAATTAATGTTGTTTAATTATACTTGGCCCCCTGAGGATTTTTGAGGGGTGAATTCAATGGGAAAGACTGAATGAATAAATTCTCCAGTCTTTTGCATACTTGTCAAGAGCTTCTCACCCAGGGGCACACCCAATTATTTCCAACACATCAATAATGCCAAAGGGAGGGATGATGGGATGTTTGGGAAGAAAAGAGGCCTGGCAAATGACTACTTTTTATTCCATGGTCCCAGCCTATAGGATGAGGTGATTATATGATTGGTATTGTAGGGGAAGCAACATTTTACCTATACCCTCTTATATTTTTTTGGCTGGGTCTGAGAATTAAATTGACATAAGACAAATGAGCAAGAGAAAAACACAAAAATTTATTCAATGCAAGTTTTATGTAGCAAGGGAGGCTTCATAGGGAAGTGAAGACCCAAAGATGCACTTAGAATTGTACACTTGTGTACTGAATTGGACAAAAATCAGTAAGTTGTGAAAATGTGGGGAGGCAAAGGGGCTACCTAGGGTAGTTAACAGAGTGGACAAGTGACCGGGAAGATAAGGGTTAGTTTTATAAGTGCTATAATTTGGTTTGTTTGACCCCTGTACATTTCACATTGATATTTGATTTCTGATGTTGGGAGTAGAGTCTAATGGGAGGTGTTTGGGCCATAGTGGCAGATCCCTTATGAATTTCTTGGTGCTGTCTTCATGCTAATGAGTAAGTTTTTACTCTGTTAGTTCCCATGAGAGCTGGTTGTTGAAAAGAGCCTAGCATCTCCTCCTCTCTCTCTTGCTTTCTCTCTTGCCATGTGATCTGCACACAGCAGTTCCCCTTACCCTTCCTCCATGAGAGGAAGCAGCCTGAGGCCCTCACCAGAAGCAGATACTGATGCCATGCTTCTTATGCAGCTTGCAGAACTGTGAGCCAAATAAATCTCTTTTCTTTATAAATTACCCAGCCTCAAGTGCTCCTCTATAGCATCACAAAAGGACTAAGACAACAAGGTCTGTTTGTACAGACATCCCTCAGCCTCAACTCTCCTTACAATTTCCTTCTGGTATAGGAAGGACATCTTTCACATCAGAATTTCATCTCTTGCTTTAAAGAAGAAGGAGGGTTAGAGTGTTCTTTTTGTACTTGCTGTTTTCTAAGTACTTTTAAATCAAAATAGTCAATACTCTAGAATGGTATATTTGGGGTGGTATATTCTGAACTCCTCTGAATTAAACTTAATTCAGTTATATCTCATTAGTGATGCCTGTGGGATATAGTTAACAAAATGCAGCCCAGAAGTGTATGAAGCCTTCCAGGGAGGGTTGCATTCATCTGTGTCAGTCAGTGGCCCTCTGTATCTCTCCTTTGTCCCTTTAAAGGTGACACATTGACCCAGAGTGTCACTGACTGTATCCTTCTGTTCACCTTGAGCTCTCCCATCATGGTGAGGAGGACGTTCTTTTAGCATCTGTGCCTCAGACTTTCTCTCCAGAACCTGCTTCTTGTTCTGACTTCTCATGGTTGTAGTTTGGTCTCCTCAGAATCCCTGACCTAAACAGGATTGACACCTTGGGCTCCCTGGGAGTTCTTTTCCATCCTCAGCCTGATAGACTTTTCCATCAGCATTGATTCCACCTCACATTTGCCATTTCTTTCTTTAGACTGTGCCCAAATCCATCATTCCTTTATCTCTCCACGCTGTCCCCTCAGTGCATGTCCAAGGAGTCTTGCTGCTAGGCTATTGCAATCAGTGATTTCCTTACAAAGCCCCTCCCTTTAAATATCCCCCAACCTGACATCCTATACGATTTCTACTACCCAGAAGGTAACTACTGAATGTTACCATGTGAAAGACTACCATGTGAAATCATCGGTTCTGCAAAAATAAACAAAGATGACCCAAATGAGAACAAGTGAAGGCTATTCATTCTGAGCAAGCAAAGGAGTCAACCAGTATCACTTGCATTTGGCAGAGACTCAAAGTGGAAAACTTTATAGAGGACAAAAGGAAGACTGCAGGTGTGCCCTGATTGGAGGCTGTTGGAAGTGGGGAAGTTACAAGCAGGCTAACCAGAATGGGGCATCTTATGTTATGGGTTAGGAGAGCACATTTGGCCTTCCCTGATTGGCCCTAAGTTGCAAATGGGGGGCAAAAATTGGGAAGCTGCCAATTGTTGATGAGTCCTGATGATTTGGAGCTGCTTGTTACAGAGGTTGAAGTCTGGCTTCCCAGTCTGGTAGCTGCAAGTTGTAAATCAGAGTTGCTTTAGTAAATTATCTGGCCACTGTCTGTTTCTATATACAGTCTCTCAGTTCTAAAAGGCATGTTTCCCACCTCCCATATTTTAACAATTTAACCTGAAATTGATGATCTTTTATTCTTCAACATGTCATCATTTAGTTGACAATTTTTTTCCTTCGTAGTTCAAAAAACAATGGTGCACTTACAATTTAATGGCATCTTAGATTTGATGAAATATAATATTGTAAGGAAATAACTATATTTCCCCTTCTCAAGATTTTATACTATAGTGAGGGAGAGAAGACATCCAGAAAAAAAGTGATATTTCAATATGCATTTTAGGCAATTTTATATGGTCCATTACTAAGTCATTGGTCTGGATGATATGGCTGGAATTGTGGAGGTGGAAGAGAGCTTTGATCTGAATCTTAAGGATATTAAGCTGCAGAAGCACCAATAGAAATGGCTTATAGAGAGTCTACTATGGGCCAGATGTTACTCTGGGTGTAATATATGAATTCTCTTTTACATAACAAGAAAGACTTGGAAAGCCAGAGAAAAGGTAGGAGGAAGGTGGAGTTCTCTCAGGGGGAAAAACCCAGAAAACTCGCTAATAGTACCTTAGGCAATAAAGATTTTTAATTCTTCCATATTATAAGGAGTTCAAAGAGAGGCTGTTGAAGGATAGTGCAGCGAGCGACTCAGTGATCTACTAGGACTTGATCTCCCTTTCTGTTCTTGCTGTCTGGTTATCCTGCTGTCTTTAGGATGGTGGCTTGTCTGCTTATGGGTACCAGATGGCTCCTATAGCTCCAGGCATCATGGCTATGTTCAAGGTGGGAAGGCACACAAAGGAATAGTGTCAGCTGCATCTACCCAGTTAATCAGAAAAACCAAAGCTTCCCCAGGTACTTTTAGCAGATTCCCTTTAAGTATCATTGTCTAGAGCTGGGAGACATGGCAACTCCAACCTATAAGCATGCTAGGAAGTCATGTGTTGGGCAAAATAGGGTAGGAGTGAAATGATGGGATTGGACCAAATCACCATTCACAAAGCTGGGACACTGACACTGCAAACACAATTGGGATTCTTGGTTTGAGGTCCAGGAAAGGGAGAAATACCTGTTGTGCAGGTAACTAAGAGTGATTTCTGTTGTATGCAGAACCGGGATGCTGCATGAGGGAGAACACGAGGTTTCTGCAGAAAGCAAAGGAGGCTAATATAACTGGAGATAAAAATGGATGACTGAATGGCACCAATGGGGAGCAGGTACAGAAAGCAGACTGTGACTGGGCCGTGAGGTTACAGAACTTGGAATTTGAACTTAGTATAGTGATTGTTGGCAAATCTCTCAATAGTGCTGATTCGGGAATGTGAAAAGGGCACATTTTCTAGCTGGAAGGGACCTGATAGTTCATCAAATCCAACCATTGCTTTTAGACAAAAGGGAGATTTAGTTTTAGACATGTATTGGCACAAAGTAAATTAGAAGAAGGAAGTTCTCCTGGTTTTTAAGCCTGTGCTTTTTCCTCCACGTTTCTGCTGCTCTGCTTCTATAGCAGAATAGGGCATGTGGTCATTTTCAATTAAATTCACTCATTGAGTGTATATAATAGATCAGGTACCTTGATGGAAGGGGGAAGGAGGAGACAAGAAATGAAAGTGTTAATGCAGAAGTCAGAAATAAATACACTTTGTGGGGACAGCCAGTAAAATTAATGGGTGGGCAGGGCATAAGATCCTAAATTTTATGTGACCCTTAGCTTCAGGGTTGCAAAGACTGTAGGGAAGAATGGGGACTGGGGCACTCTGGGGAGTACACACCCTTTTGAAAGAGTCCATTAGCCATTTGGATCTATCTGACTGGTAACATGTAAAAAAAATGTGGCTTAGAGTTGTAGCACTTTTTATTTAGAGAGAAATCAAAAGTTCAGCTTTTTATGTGGAATTTCCAGACTTCAAAATGTTAGCAGGGGGAAAAAAAAAAAAAAAAAAGGTCTCTGGGTCAGATACTGCCAGTCTGTGACTCTGGCATAAAGAAGCAAGTCATCCAGGAGTCCTGCTCTCCACCGGCTCACAGCCTGGCCACCATCTTCAGGGAAAGTCCCTGACCCTACCTGGGTTAGGCCTCTCCTTTCTGCCCTCCTTGATCACACTCCACTGTAATGATCTGTTCTATGGCTGTCACTGAATCTGAGATCTGTACTTGGTCCCACTCATCAGGATAGGCAGAATTGACTGAGTGCCTGTGCACTGTTTCCCACACCAGCCTGAATGTTCTCCAGGTTCCTAATGGCAAGCCAGGAAGACGGCTGCTCTCCCTATCATAGCAGTGAGAGGAGAGCTAGATTGCAGGTACCTGAGGGCTGCCTCCTCCTCATCCCACGCCCTGAGCTTAGGGCTTAAAGCCTCTGGCTGAACTTTCCATGGAGACTGAAAGCAATCTTTTTGTCACCCACAGACTCTCACACCCAAGACCTCCCAGTCCCCCAATCTATATGTGATTGAGAGTTTACACCTTCTTAGGACTGCTTCTTTGTCTCTTGGGTGTGCTGGCTCCTCCTTATTATCCCAGCCCCCACTTCCTTGTGGTTTGACCCTCAGGTTTCTCTCTTATGGGAGATGATGGGGGGCACCCTTTATTTTTGGGCCTGCCACTGACCATTAAGGAATCTAGGTCTGCCAAAGGGAGGTCTGCTTATACAAGGTTAATGATGTCTGTAATAAATGGTTCTTGGGTCCTTGAGTAGAAGCAGGTAGCCCATATTACATGAAAGATGGAGCTTATTCTATGTGTGGCTTGTCTTCCTATGGGAAGGAGGAAGGCATGACTACAAGGAGGAGGGATTGTGAATGTGTAGGAGATGTCCAGGCATGGAAGAGTTTACTGCATTCGGACATGTGAGCCTGGAAGAGGACACAGCCTGACCTTCATTCAACACAATCACCAAGGTGGGGAGACTGGTAACACGGTGGCCAATGAAAGTCATACAGAGAATGGAGTAGGAGGCATCTACAGGCCCAAGAGAAGGATCCAGCTTCCATGTGGTACACCAGATGAGCATGTTGACCAAGGAACAAGGCAGAAGCTCAGCTGCCTGAACGGGGGCCCCTACGCAGATCTGGAGCAAGGGGGCATGGTGCTCAGTAATTGGAGAGCACACCTGGGGCTCCTTTAATCTTAGAGCAGGCTGTGTCCTGCAACCTAGGACATGGCTGAGCCTACAGGTCTTCTATGGATGTGAATGGGGAATGATATGGGCCAAGTAGTCTAGGATTTTGTTTCTAGTTTTATTTTATCATGAAATTCCTGTTACTCAACTGATTATCAGATTCATACTTTGAAATTTCTTCTCATTTGTTTTTTAGGAAACACAATAATTTTTGTGGCTGGTAGTGCCCTTTAATTCATGAGGAAGGTAGGGAGGAGTCTGTCTTACCTCTTCCCTATCATCCAAAGACCCAGGGCTCTTTGACCAAATTCCCTTTTTTAATAATATCCTTTCTCGGGACTCTCTTCTCTTATCATGGCACTTCCCTTAACCTCTTTACCTTCTGTTCTTTCAGCATCCTTCCTTCTTCTATGCCAGTTCAGTTGTGAGGTAGTTCATAAGACAACGGTGGCAGAGTGGCAGTAGAAGGTGATGGAGCAGGGGCCAGCAACCTATAGTGTGTGGGCCAAATCTGTCCCTCTGTCTGTTTTTGTAAATAAAGTTTTATTGAAACACAGCTATGCCTTTTTTTTTTACATCTTGTCTGTGGCTGCTTTTGTCCTACAATGGCACAGTTGAATAGTTCTAACCAAGACCCTATGCACGGTAAAACTTAAAATATTTACTATCTGTAAAATATGACCTTTTACAGACAAAGTTTGCTTATTTATGTAGCAGAGGAATGTGGAGTTGGAGCCAGCACATTTGGCTTCAAATCCTGTCTCTGGCACTCTGGACTTCAGTTTCTTCATCTATGGAGCAGGGATAATAACCCCCCTGTACATGGTTTATGGAGATTCCAGTGGATAATAAACATGAAAGCTCTTTATAAACTGCAGACTGCTGCATAAATGTTAGAAATTACCATTTCTTCCTTTCCTTGGAGACTTTTGGATTGCTCCAGTTCCTTAATTTGATTCTCTTTGGTTATTTCTGTGACTGTGACTAGAGCTATTAAAACCTGCAATTTGTAGGCAGAGCTAATGCTAATTTTCTAGTCAACCTACCTTTCTGTAGTCTGTCAAATGACAAGGATATTTTAAAATAAGCATGTATTATGTAAAAGAATTAGTTCATGAATGAAGCCCACAATCATATATTTTACTCCAAGAATTAGAAAAATTTCAATTCATATATTCTCTGTTCAAAATTGCACCTGACTAGTAACTATATTTAGATTCTCCATGCCACTTTCTTTGGCCAAATATTCCATTTCATTATAGCAGTAATTTTGTGCATGCATTTAGGAAGAGAGGCTCTGAGGATTCACAGGAGGGTATGTTGACCTGGGTCATTACTCAGACACTAGGCATGCTGGCTGGTCAGTAACTGATCTGGTGAGGACAAGAAATAGAAAATCTCAGATGGCAGTGGGCAGCCTACATATTTCCCCAGGAGTTGGGTGGAACAAATAGTCCAGATTGTGGGATACAAAGAAATGTCATGTATATAGGCTTAATTTAGGGTACATCTTCTCCCCACAAGACTGAGGAATTTGTAGAGGAACTGTTGGAGGTTGCAAACTGGTGGCCCTTGGGGCCAAATACATGCTGTAGACTTGCTTTGTTTGGCTTACTTTATGGTGTGTATATATTTTTATATATTCTTTGAAGGTCTTTTGTATATTCTTTGAAGATGCTTGTTCCAGCTCAGCTTCTGTCCTAATAACTCTCTAATATGTGTGTATAGCTGCTTGATCTCCTGAATAGTGTGGGTTTGCAACACTTGATTAAGCAAGAGTGGTCTTTGTTGTCAAGTTGAACACAACATCATGGCCCCCTTCAGTTCCAGTGAGCTGCTGCAAGCATAGGGCAGGTAACTCAGCCCCTTTTCTTCCCATTCCTTGAGGGAAAGAGTTTGTTAAAAGGAATCAGGACTCCAGATAAATGAGTTGGAGTTCTGGCAGGGCTGTGATATCTGCAGTGGAACCAGAGTGTGTTCAGGAAGTTGAGGATCACCAATAGGTGGGAGGAACCACAAAATGAGAGGTGAGTGTGGGTGTCTTTTTGGTGGGCCCACAGCTAGGCCTCAAGACACACTGGGCACTGGACCACGACAGGACCCTTCTTCCAAGGCCCACCTGCTCCTAGAGCCAACCTGCTGCCTCTTGCTAGGCCTGGCCTGGATTAGGGTAGGAACTCAGCAATATTGAAGCTGTACTTTTAGTTGAGAGGCTTAGAGGTTTGCAAAATGTTGGGACAGAAGGATTGCAGTGTGCTATAGATTAATTTTTTTCTTTCCAGTTCTTCATTTTCTTTCCCTTGCCTCTCACCTGGGAAGAAACCACAATTCAGTGTGTGTGTGTGTGTGTGTGTGTGTGTGTTTGTGTGTGTAAAGCGGAGGATAATCAGGTGTGGCAGGGTGAAAATGTGCTCAATTATTACTATGGACTTTCTAGGCTTCTGGCCTGAGAATCCTTTTCACCAGCAGAGATAGCGGACATCCTTGTTTATCCTGATTTTATTGAGAAGGTAATGAATGCAGGAGTTTTAACCTTTTTTACGTATGTGCCCTGGACCCTTCTGACAATCCGGTGAAGTTCATGGACCCCTTTTATAAGTTGAGATTTTAAATAAAACATATAGGATTATAAAAGAAATCAAGTACTGAAATAGTTATTGAAGTATTATTATTGTATTAAATAAGAAGATATTGTGGCAGGTCTAATAAATACTAGAAACTTCAAAGCAATGAGAGGCCTAAATAATATTCTGAAGTACCTGAAACAACTATAATGTGTTAGGAAAATATCTATGGCTTTTATTAGTGGCAGAGCCATAGGTAATTCTACTACCACTGTGGTTTATTCATAATCGAAGGAAAAGCTAAGAGCTTAGTGAAAACAAAATAGTATTTTTTTTTACCTATTTAATATATAGATTAATAAACATGACTAAGAATATTTGCTAGTGATTTCCCATTAAATAAGATGCCAGGTTGGAGCTATATTGTGTGTATTCTATCATACTTGGGAAATATTCCTCAATTTTTTATGACTGTTTTGATTTTTCTTTTCAGTATCTATGGAGATATGATTTTTCTTATTAGGCCTGTGATGAATTATATTGATGGATTTCCTAATATCAAACTGAGATCTGTCTTCCCTGGTAATATCTGACCCTTTTCTTTCTTTTACTCCAAGCATTTCCGTCCTGACCAATTTGTGTTCTATTCCTAGCAGTTTCTCTTTAGTACAGGGCTCTATCCTTTCCCTGAGATTTCTGACTGGTCCCATCCCTTCAGACCTTCTATCATAATCTTGGGTAACTTACCTACAAATTAGAACTTGAAAAACCCCCTTCCGTTTTGACTGTTGTTGTCATATTTGACAGTTGGGTCCTCTGGTCTGAGGGATCCCTTCCTTTGAGGGGGTGAGTGCTTGCAAGTGATTTCCAGATTTCTTCACTCTTAGAGTCCAGGAGTCCAATTGTATGCCCCCTGGTTGCATCCATACAGCTGTGAGAATCTTGCTGCTGTTGTTTGCAGTCCATGTTCTGAGGTTCCTGGGAATATTTTATTGGCTAGTTTTATTTAAGGCATTATGTATGGTTTTTCTTTTTTGTTTTTGTGAAAGGATTGGGAGGACTCTATGTTTAAGCCACATGTTGCCAGCAGATGAGGTCTTTAATTGCATTTAAAATCCATTTGTATTTATTGGTCTACTAGCATTCTATTTCTTCTTGTGTCTGTTCTGGTATTTTTGTAATTTTTCAGAAATTTTTAATTTCATCTTGGTTTTCAAATTTATTTAACTCATCTTATATTAAATACTGTGTGTGTAATTATTTCTCCCTTCTTCTTGTTGCTCTGTTTACTTCATCCTTTCTCTTTCCCTCTGTCTATAGTTAGTCTCACCAGAAGTCTTTCAATTCAGTAGCTTGACTGAATAATTAATTATCTCTATTATTTTCTAGTTCCCTAATTGCACTTATCTTTGATATTTACTTCCTGCTTCTTTTATTTGTTCTTTTTCTTGTTCTTTTTATCATAATTATGATAAAACAATAATTATTGTTATTATCATACTTTGGTTCTAGGGTACATGTGCATAACGTGCAGGTTTGTTACATATGTATACATGTACCATGTTGGTGTGATGCACCCATTAGCTCGTCATTTACGTTAGGTGTATCTCCTAATGCTATCCCTCCCCCCTCCCCCCTCCCCACGACAGGCCCCAGTATGTGATGTTTCCCACCCTGTGTCCAAGTGTTCTCATTGTTCAATTCCCACCTATGAGTGAGAACACACAGTGTTTGGTTTTCTGTCCTTGCGATAGTTTGCTCAGAATGATGGTTTCCAGCTTCACCCATGTCCCTACAAAAGACATGAGCTCATTCTTTTTTAGGGCTGCATAGTATTCCATGGTGTATATGTGCCACATTTTCTTAATCCAGTCTATCATTGATAGACATTTGGGTTGGTTCCAAGTCTTTGCTATTGTGAATAGTGCCTCAATAAGCATATGTGTTCATGTGTCTTTATAGCAGCATGATTTATAATCCTTTGGGTATATACCCAGTAATGGGATGGCTGGGTCAGATGATATTTCTAGTTCAGATCCTTGAGGAATCGCCACACTGTCTTCCACAATGATTGAACTAGTTTACAGTCCCACCAACAGTGTAAAGGTGTTCCTATTTCTCCACATCCTCTCCAGCACCTGTTGTTTCCTGACTTTTTAATGATTGCTATTCTAACTGGTATTAGATGGTATCTCATTGTGGTTTTGATTTGCACTTCTTTGATGGCCAGTGATGATGAGCATTTTTTCATGTGTCTGTTGGCTGCATAAATGTCTTCTTTTGAGAAGTGTCTGTTCATATCCTTTGCCCACTTTTTGATGGGGTTGTTTGATTTTTTTCTTGTAAATTTATTTAAGTTCTTTGTTGATTCTGGGTATTAGCCCTTTGTCAGATGGGTAGATTGTAAAAATTTTCTCCCATTCTGTAGGTTGCCTGTTCACTCTGATGGTAGTTTCTTTTGTTGTGCAGAAGCTCTTTAGTTTAATTAGATTCCATTTGTCAATTTTGGCTTTTGTTTCCATTGCTTTTGGTGTTATAGTCATGAAGTCGTTGCCCATGCCTAGGTTCTGAATGGTATTGCCTAGGTTTTCTTCTAGGGTTTTTATTGTTTTAGGTCTAATATTTAAGTCCTTAATCCATCGTGAATTAATTTTTGTACAAGGTGTAAGGAAGGGATCCAGTTTCAGCTTTCTACATACGGCTAGCCAGTTTTCCCAGCACCATTTATTAAATAGGGAATCCTTTCCCTATTTCTTGTTTTTGTCAGGTTTGTCAAAGATCAGATGGTTGCAGATGTGTGATATTATTTCTGAGGGTTCTGTTCTGTTCCATTAGACTATATCTCTGTTTTGGTACCAGTAACATGCTGTTTTGGTTACTGCAGCCTTGTAGCACAGTTTGAAGTCTGGTAGCGTGTTGCCTCCAGCTTTGTTCTTTTGGTTTAGGATTGTCTTGGCAATGCGGTCTCTTTTTTGGTTCCATATGAACTTTAAAGTAGTTTTTTCCAATTCTGTGAAGAAAGTCATTGGTAGCTTGATGGGGATGGCATTGAATCTGTAAATTACCTTAGGCAGTATGGCCATTTTCACGATATTGATTCTTCCTATCCATGAGCATGGAATGCTCTTCCATTTGTTTGTGTCCTCTTTTATTTCACTGAGCAGTGGTTTGTAGTTCTCCTTGAAGAGGTCCTTCACATCCCTTGTAAGTTGGATTCCTAGGTATTTTATTCTCTTTGAAGCAATTGTGAATGGGAGTTCACTCATGATTTGGCTGTCTGTTATTGGTGTATAGGAATGCTTGTGATTTTTGCATTTTGATTTTGTATCCTGACTTGCTGAAGTTGCTTATCAGCTTAAGAAGATTTGGGGCTGAGACGCTGGGGTTTTCGAAATATACAATCATGTTATCTGCAAACAGGGACAATTTGACTTCCTCTTTTCCTAATTGAATACACTTTATTTGTTTCTCCTGCCTGATTGCCCTGGCCAGAACTTCTAACACTATTTTGAATAGGAGTGGTGAGAGAGGGCATCCTTGTCTTGTGCCAGTTTTCAAAGGGAATGCTTCCAGTTTTTGCCTATTCAGTATGGAATAGCTCTTATTATTTTGAGATACCTCCCATCAATACCGAATTTATTGAGAGTTTTTAGCATGAAGGGCTGTTGAATTTTGTCGAAGGCCTTTTCTGCATCTGTTGAGATAATCATGTGGTTTTTGTCTTTGGTTCTGTTTATATGCTGGATTACATTTATTGATTGCATATGTTGAACCAGCCTTGCATCCCAGGGATGAAGCCCATTTGATCATGGTAGATAAGCTTTTTGATGTGCTGCTGGATTCGGTTTGCCAGTATTTTATTGAGGATTTTTGCATCGATATTCATCAGGGATATTGGTCTAAAATTCTCTTTTTTTGTTGTGTCTCTGCCAGGCTTTGGTATCAAGATGATGCTGGCCTCATAAAATGAGTTAGGGAGAATTCCCTCTTTTTCTATTGATTGGAATAGTTTTGGAAGGAATGGTACCAGCTCCTCTTTGTACCTCTGGTAGAATTTGGCTGTGAATCTGTCTGGTCCTGGACTTTTTTTGGTTAGTAGGCTATTAATTATTGCCTCAATTTCAGAGCCTGTTATTGGTCTATTCAGGGATTCAACTTCTTCCTGGTTTATTTAGTCTTGGGAGGGTGTATGTGTCCAGGAATTTATCCATTTCTTGTAGATTTTCTAGTTTACTTGTGTGGAGGTGTTTATAGTATTCTCTGATGGTAGTCTGTATTTCTGTGGGATCAGTGGTAATATCCCCTTTATCATTTTTTATTGCATCTATTTGATTCTTCTCTCTTTTCTTCTCTATTAGTCTTGCTAGCGGTCTATCAATTTTGTTGATCTTTTCAAAAAACCAGCTCCTGGATTCATTGATTTTTTGAAGGGTTTTTGTGCCTCTATCTCTTTCAGTTCTGCTCTGATCTTAGTTATTTCTTGCCTTCTGCTAGCTTTTGAATGTGTTTGCTCTTGCTTCTCTAGTTCTTTTAATTGTGATGTTAGGGTGTCAATTTTAGATCTTTCCTACTTTCTCTTGTGAGCATTTAGTGCTATAAATTTCCCTCTACACACTGCTTTAAATGTGTCCCAGAGATTCTGGTATGTTGTGTCTTTGTTCTCATTGGTTTCAAAGAACATCTTTATTTCTGCCTTCATTTCGTTATGCACCCAGTAGTCATTCAAGAGCAGGTTGTTCAGTTTCCATGTAGTTGATTGGTTTTGAGTGAGTTTCTTAATCTTGAGTTCTAATGTGATTGCACTGTGGTCTGAGAGACAGTTTGTTGTAATTTCTGTTCTTTTACATTTGCTGAGGAGTGCTTTACTTCCAACTCTGTGGTCAATTTTGGAATAAGTGCAATGTGGTGCTGAGAAGAATGTATATTCTGTTGATTTGGGGTGGAGAGTTCTGTAGATGTCTATTAGGTCTGCTTGGTGCAGAGATGAGTTCAATTCCTAGATATCCTTGTTAACTTTCTGTCTCATTGATCTGTCTAATGTTGACAGTGGGGTGTTAAAGTCTTCCATTATTATTGTGTGGGAGTCTCAGTTTCTTTGTAGGTCTCTAAGGACTTGCCAGGGTGGTTATGATGATACCCTTTCTTCCACTTGATCGCCAGCAACAGAACAAAACTGGACAAAGAATGACTTTGACGAGTTGACAGAGGTAGGCTTCAGACAATCGGTAGTAACAAACTTCTCCGAGCTAAAGGAGGATGTTCAAACCCATTGTAAAGAAGCTAAAAAACTTGAAAAAAGATTAGACGAATGGCTAACTAGAATAAACAGTGTAGAGAAGACCTTAAATGACCTGATGTAGCTGAAAACCATGGCACGAGAACTACGTGATGCATACACAAGCTTCAGTAGACGATTTGATCAAGTGGAAGAAAGGGTATCAGTGATTGAAGATCAAATGAATGAAATGAAGCAAGAAGAGAAGTTGAGAGAAAAAAGAGTAAAAAGAAACAAACAAAGCCTTCAAGAAATATGGGACTATGTGAAAAGGCCAAATCTATGTCTGATTGGTGTATCTGAACGTGACACCAAAATTCAAATTTTAGTGTCTATAAATAAGATTGCATTAGAACACGGCAACAATCATTTATTTATGTGTTATCTATGACTGCATTTTTGCTACAGTAGGGGAACTGAGTAGGTGTGACAGGGACTGAGTGACCCACAAGGCTTAAAGTATTTACTCTCTGGTCTTTTAGTGGTCTTGTTCTAAACCAGTTCTTACTCTTGCCACTGACTTGACAGGGGTTGTTTGGGTAACTTCTGCAAATGGGTATGTACATGTGTGTAAGGTGAGAGGCATTCTTCCTTACTTTGTAGCTGAAAATAGGTCATCCTGCTATGAGCTGTGAAGTCTGAATATGTTTCCCCTTGTTCCACTAAACTCAAAACAGGTACACCAAAATAAGTTTCAGAAAATAGTCACTAGGACCCATGGGAGAAGGGTAGCCTTCCACTTTTGCTGTTTTGATTAAACCACCTAAGAAGAAATTGCACCGACCAAAAATAAGCTCCAAACCAAAGATGGTATTGCCCAGTTGGTAGGCCATTCAGCCTTCAGTTCCTCACGAAAGAGCTTTTAAAGCCACGTGTGACTAGATCAGATTTCTTCCAGTTGATATCCTCAGAGAATGAGCCTTTGCCATGGAATCTACATAAGAAACTTACTTTAAGCTACTCTTCACTTCTTAGGATTCTCCTAGTTTCTGACATTAAGCTTTTTGGGTCATTCATATTGCAAATTTGCTTTTTGCATTTGATGTTGAGCACTGTCTTTGACCATCAACCTTGCTCCCTCCTTTACAGTTCAAGCTCTTGCTAGCTTTTCTTTTTCAGGTCATGTTGTTTGAGCACCCTGCCTATTTCCCCTCTACTCTCATCCTGCCTCAACATCACTACCATCACTAGATCAGCAGCCCCCATGATGCTTACCATCTGTCCTGAAAGCCAGGAATACATAGAATGTAAGATATGGGATGCTACATGTGAAAGCCCCATTGGTCACTGGGAATGGGAGTTGCATGATGGAAGAGAGCTGAAGTGGAGACTAGGATCAATGTTATTAGAAGGCAGAAAACAATCAGAAGCAGAAATGCAGATATAAATGCATTTTGGAGCACACACTAAGAGGATGTCAGCAGGACCTCTAGGCATCATGGTAATGAGTGCTGTTGGCAAATGCCTGAGACACTGAGTCTGGGGTGATGGAAGATTAAGGGAAGGAAGGGGAGGAATTGGGGGAGGAAGGATGGCAGAAAAGAATTAAGTCTTGGGAGATAGCGCCTCACATGGGAAACAGTCACATGGGGAGTAGGAGGAGTTTGGAGCCTGATATGCCTCAGCAGCAGAGGCCTTTCCCACCTCTGCTTTGCTGTTTGTCAGCTGGGGCAGGTCCACTGTGAGGACCAAAGAAAACCATTCTGGAAAGGCGCCCAGCACCACTCCTGGCATAGTGCAGGTCCTCCGTGGGATAGCTCCTTTCCTACTTCTGATTCCTATCTTAGAGCTGTTGCCATGTCACTACCATGACTCAGAGCCTGTGGAATCTTACGCTGGGTTCATCAGCTCAGAAAGGTCTGACTTCAGTCATTTATGCTTCGTTGCAAGGGGTACCAGAAATAATATTGTTTGGTATCAGTGACCTCTTCCATGCAGTGAGCAAAGAGAGAGATATTTTTACTTAATTTGATTATTCTATGGGTAATTTAGATGTCCCTGCATTCTATTATGGCTAGACAAAGCATTATCCCAGAAGCACATGCAAACGATATTATTATTAAGTGAAAGTTAAGTGAAATATAATGGCATATAATAGGGATCACAGAGTTATTGCTAAACAAATAGCCTCAGCTTCCACTGCTACCCCTCCATGCTGCCCAGATTCTGACACACAAAGTCTCCTCCTTATCTGTGGTATGGGGATGCCACTGGTGCCTAAAGAGGAGCATCACTAACACTTCCTGGTAAGGCTTTGGGCATGGAGAACATCCCCAGACATGCACACTCATTTGGCAGGGCCTCTTGTCTGTGGAAATTGTCTCCTGCACCTTCTCAAAAGGTGATTTTCTACTTCATGGGGTCAGCTCAAGATCATTCTTTGCCAGGGGCCAGCATGCCCCTCCTTAGGGCTGCCAGGGCCCTCTGAGCTTTATTCCATCACATTGTCTAACACAGTATATTGTGATTACCCAATTCTGTGATCCTCTCTTTTTCAAGTTTCCTAGCTTCTTGAGGACAAGGGCCATGTCTTATTTGTCATTTTATCCTCTAGAGTGTTACTTCATAAACTATAATGAGCAATGGAACCACCAGAGGATCTTGTTGAAATTCGGAGTCTGATTCAGCAGGTCTGGGGTGGGTAAGATGCTGCTTCTCTAATGAGCTCCCAAGTGATGACAAAGTTGCTGGTCCAGGGACCACTCTGGGTAGCGAGCAAAGCCTTAATGCCTAACAGTGCCCAGGCTAAAGTAGGTGTCACAAGCACAAATGTTGTGAGCTCAACCAGAGTATCACACATCGAAGTACTTTGAGAACTGTAAAACATTTATGAGCATGTTAGCAGCAGATGTATCTACTTTTTTTTTTTTTTTTTAAATAGGCCTGCCACTATTTTTCAGCTACCAGACTAGCCAGTTGAAAAGTAAAGGTCACAGATCAGTTATCTGCATAGATTTTTAAAAAATAATAAACATACGGGAAACAAAAACTGTTTGGCTGATTTTTCTTTTCTTTTCTTTTTTTTTTCTACTAGCTGGTTGAATTGGCTTTGTATTTTTATATTGGGGACTGGTATTTGGATGTATTGGTATCTGTTTGGAGACAGATAGATATTTCATCTCTGTTCAATTTTTAAAATGCAGTCTCCTCTAAAATCGATTCAAAGTTAATTCACTTCAAGAAATAAGGGAGACACAGGTGAGCCTTTTACAGTGATTGGAACATGTTTACTTATTGTTTAAATTCCCTACTTCTGCTCATCCATGTAGATGAATTTGAAATCTGTAGCTGGGTCCTGGATTGCAGCTGAGGTTACTTAGTTACTGATATATACCACCTACACAGGATGAGGATCTGAACAGAAAAGATCACCAATTGCTCCTTCCCCAACCCCTCCATCCTCTAGTGTCCAACGACTGGACATGACATACTCAAGCTCTGTGGGACTGATTTGAACCCCCACCCAAGCCTTCTAGCCCCACTGATGTTTTTCTAATGGGAAGCTGCATTTTCTCTCTTATGGAATGGATTAGCACTGAGGTTGGTGGACTTCAGCAAATTTTCCTGGACAGTAAAATCCTGTGGATGAAATTTGATCCTTCCCTACTTGGAAAAGTAATGGTTTGAACACCAGTGGGCTTCAACAGGCAGCAACTCAGTTTGGATCAGTGGTTAATAGGCTAAGCACTGAAGTCAGATCTCTTGGATCCAAATCCTGGCTTTGCTACTTGCTTTGTGAGGGTGGGGGTGTTATTTAAAAGTTCTCTTCCTCAGTTTCCTCAGTTAGGTTTTGAAGGGAAGGCGAGGGTTAAAGACAGACACACACACAGAAAGAGGGCAACTCAACAGATAATGCAGGTTTTATGTCCAGCATAAAACCTAGAAAGTGGGGGACCAGCCTAATGCCAGAGCCCACCGCTGCTTACGGGCTGGGGGTACTTATAGGTATGGGCGGGAGGGGTCTTGGCAGTATGGCTTGCTGCCCGGCAGGATATTGATACGATGTTCCCATGATGAGGTGGTTCTGGCAGGATGTCATTGTGGTGTTCCTTGGACCTTTGTCCAGCAAGATATGATAGAAATGTTTCTTTAGTTGGACGTTTGTCCGCCTTGTGGTCAGGTGGTTGGGCAGGATGTTTCTCATGGCCTGAACCCCCAGGAAATGTTTCAGTTTGACCAAGGTCTGCGAAATAGCGGGGAGCTTACAAAATGGTGCAGTTTGTACTAACAAGGATGGCTATGAAGAATAATGAAACAATCAACACAAGCCACTCAGCACAGTGCCTGGCATGGCAAACACTCAGTGAGTATTAACTATTTTGATTACTATTTGGATTTTGCCTGCTTAGGTGCACATCTAGACGTTCTACAGCTGCTGCCTGCCAGGAGCTGGATTAACCAGGATGATTTTAGCAAGTAATAGGAAACTTGGCTCGCAGTGGCTTATGTACTAAGGGCATTGGTTATTTCACATAATGAGAAAGTTAACTTAGGGGAAGCTCCGGGGTAGGCTGACTGAGTGTCCCGTTGTTGTCATCAGGGACACAGGTTCTCTCTTCTCTCCACTGACCTCAGGGGGTGGCTTGATCTTCAGGCTGCTTCCCCTCATGAGTATAAGGTGGTGGCAGTAGCATTAAGGACAATGTAAATTCTTCCTTGTTCATATCTGGCTGGAGAGTTTGAGAGAAAACCTCTCCCTGGACTATGAAACATTCGTATTTCCCTTCAGTCTAATGAGACCAGCCAGGGCTAGGTTCTGTTCTGAACCAGTGACAACTGCTGAGGGGCTGACAGATCACTTAGCCTAGACCAGGAACCCTAAAGTTGACCAAGTAAATTAACCACTTGCAGAGCTCATAAAATACAGTTTCCTAGGGCCTAGTGAGTCTGATTGCTAAGGATAGGGCCCAGACGTAGGCATTTCAATGTGCATGCCAGATGGTTTTGATGTAAAAAGAAATATTGAGCTTGGACTAATCAGGATCCACCTCTGGAGCTGGGTATGAGGTTGACCCACAAGTACAGAAGAGTGTGGGAGAGGGAAATGCCAGAAAAAAATCAGGTTCAGCTGAGAAGGTGGGAATGGCAAAAACAGTACCCCCTGTAGAAGTATGGAAAAGGTCAACCACCAAGGACCCAGATACTGAAATCCAGTGGCTGGTGGAACAACTTAGCAATGCCAAAAACCATTCACTCATTCAGTATCTTCTGTCAAATACTTCCTAAGGCCAGGTACTATGCTAACTGCAGTAATAACCTCCCTCAAACTGCAAACAGTATGGCGGGGTAGGCAGACAAATAAAAACAAGAAAGGGGTAATGACCCTCGTGTTTTTAAGATGCGAGGATGACCGTGTGTAAGATTGTGGGAGGAAGGAAGAAGGAACCGGCATGCATTTTCTTCTCTGACTACTAAAGGGCCCTCCAAAGTACCAAGATTTGATGAACTTGCCCACTCTTCAACTGCTTTGTCTTCTGCTTTCCAAAGATGGATCATCTCACAGCTACCAAGAGAGCAGAGTCCTTGTTTTGGCGAGGTGGAAGTGGAGAGGCCGACAATTCTGTCGTTGCCCTTGGGGAGAGGGCTCTGAAGCTCATGCTGTCTTGGCTGGGCTCCCCTTGGGGCTGGTGAGTCTCAACCCTGACTCTCTTGCTGTGGGGTGATGGAAGATGATGGGAGTGCAAATGCTTTGCAAACTATGAATCACTGGGTACCCCTGATGGATAGTGATCATTAATATAGAGCATTGGTCTTGCTCAGTCTCAGTCTGACTCATGTGCTGGGGATGACAAATAAGAGAGAAAAGAGGCCAACTGTGTATTAAAGACATTTGTCATTCACCTCTGGTCTGAAAGTGTCCTCTCAAAGATAGACACCCAGCACCACCGATTAAGTAACAACAGTAGCAACAATTGTGACACCTTAAAGCTCCTGAATTCTTTATATCTTCAAAGGGCTTATACATAAATGATCTCATTTGATGTCTGGAGTCTGGTGATGTCTGCTGGTCTGAAGCTCAGAATTCTTCAGTGTGGGTTGTCTGCCACCTCCTTGTGATGGGTTTGCACCCTGCTGCTAGGAAATGTCATGCCTCCTCCTCTGTCTCCCCCTTCCTCACACACAGCTGCCCATCTCCTCTTTATTGCTGCTGTTTTGCTTTGAAATAACTTCTTCAAGCCATCAGCTCAGACAATCTGTTTCTAACATTGTCTCCTCAACTGATTTCCCTTGACAATTTCAATACCATGTCGAAATCATCTCATGCTGTAAATATAAGAACCAGGGATGTATTTTTATATAAAAAAAGAGACTTTGGGTATAAAACACTTGCTTTTGCTAAAAATCAGAGTTTAGCAAATGATGTTTGACAAGAGGGAAAGAGAAAAACGGAGGTCTCGCATCCTTTAAACACTCTCCTTTCCTGGAAGGCTCTTGGATCTGCTTTCTTTATAGTTTCAAGTCTCCTGGGAGACAACCTGACAATGGCTCATTATGAGTCTCCCAGTGTGTTGACTTTCAGAACATACTGCTTCCCATCCCCAACCCATCTGGCTTCGTTTCACTGCAGGAACCAGGGCACAGACTCGGGAGACATCTGGGATAAGACTTCCCTCCACACCTGCTGGTACCTGAAAAATGCCAAATGGATCTGCCTTGTCCGGTGATGGGACAGGAGTGGTACATGGAGATCTGGATGCTGCAGCCTCAGGAAGCTGGGGGATTTGGAGGAGCAGAGGTTAGGCAGTGAGGAGCTGAAATCCCAGCCATCTATGAATGAGCTGTGTGACGTCAGGTAGCTTACCCCTCTGAGCTTCTGTGTACCATTCTGATAATTATTTACTCTTTCTGGATCATAGGCCTCAAATTCCTGGATGTGTACAAGGGTCAGAAGAGCAATCCAAGCTGCACAGACTACCTGCTCCTAGGCCAGGACACTCACACAGGACACAAAGGAAGTGAAGCTTAGCTGTTTTCTGTCTTCTGGTCAAGATGCTGCTTAGTGAACAGGGAAGGCACTGGGGCTCTGTACTTGCCTGTTTATTACCCCCAGTGTACCTGCAGTTTCCAGTTCTAAGACAGTCTGATTAGATTGGCATTTCTACACCACAAGACACATCCTCTTTCCTTTGTTCTCTCTATTACAATCTCCAGGGTCCGCCAATAGTGTCTTTCCTAGGGAGCCTTACAGTGCTGCTGACCCAGGTTCATGAGATCCATACCCCTATTTCCTATAACCATCCTGTGTGGAGGGTTATTGTGTTCTCAACAACAATTTGGGGCCTTCCCTGTCTTTCCTTGATGGTGGCTACACCATGCCCTGCTATGAAAACAATGCCAGATATTTACATCCTGTTAGTCCTTGAAGAATTGTATGTGTTTGTGTGTGTGTGCACCTGTGTGCTTTCTGAGCTGTGTTTTAGTGTAACCCTATTGCTGCAGTCTAATCCACACAGTTCTAAAATATAAATTGACCTTGAACATACTAATAGCTTTTTTTTTTTTTTTTTTTTTCTGAGACAGAGTCTTGCTCTGTTGCCCAGGCTGGAGTGCAGTGGCACTCTGTTGCCCAGGCTGGAGTGCAGTAAATCTCGGTTCACTGCAACCTCTGCCTCCTGGGTTCAAGCGATTCTCCTGTCTCATCCTCCCAAGTAGCTGGGACAATAGGTGCATGCCGCCATGCCTGGCTAACTTTTGTATTTTTAATAGAGACAGGGTTTCACCATGTTGACCAAGCTGGTCTCAAACTCCTGACCTTAAGTGATCCACCCACCCTGGCCTCCCAAAATGCTAGGATTATAGGCGTGAGCCACTGTGCCTGGCCAAACAGGCTAATAGCTTTTATTGTTTATTTTACTCTTCATAAATAGTAATGGTAGTTAAATCCTAAGTTTGGAGTGCATGAGTTTAAATGAGATAATGCATGTAAATCATTTAGCACAGAGCCTGGAACCTAGTCCATGCTGCTGTCAGGGGAGAAATATCAACAGTGTCCAAATCATCAGAGATGTTCGGGACATGGGCTCTGGATGTCCCCGGCGGGGCAGGGGGTGTTGTTGGATTTTTAGAACAATGCAAAGGCATTTTCTGGGCATATATCTTCAACTGCTGACTGGGAGATTTCACCATTTTATTTCTAACTGAGCATGTCCAAATTGAATTCATACTGTTTTCTCTAAAACCTGATGTCTTCAGCTTAGAGTTCTGCAGAACTTTATATTCCTAAACATTAGGATTTGCAAACAGGTGGCCTGTGGGCTGCATCTGGCTCACAGAAATGGCCCAAATAGTGTTCTTTAAAAAGTGGAATATTATCATGTGTTAAAGTCAATAGAGTTTACATTTAAAAATCCGTATTTCTGGATTCTCTTGGAAAAGCAGCAGATCTGGCAACATCAGGCCCTGGTGGCAGCTGTTGGCTGGTCTGATTGGTACTTCAGATGGGAATGTGCCCTCCAGTTTTCCACAGTGTCTTCCACCCCATACCAGATCTTTGATATTGAAGCCCTGGTACTAGATGCCATTTAACTACCACATAAGTCTATCACACAAGCTGGAAGCTGAGGTGATAAGATGACAAGGAACAGAGATGTGAAAAGAGCTGGCAAAGCTAGGGAAAGAATGCAAAATAAAAGCCTTGCTATAAAGATGAAATGAGGTGGAATAATGAGCAGATTATAGAAAACTAAATTCATAATGTGAAGGGAAAGCTTGAGGAACATTCATCGAAGGTAGCAGAAAAGACACAAGTAACCAGAAAGAAAATAATGACAGGGGAACACAGACAACAGATATCAATATAGAAAGATTTGACAGTTTTGAAAGACAGCAGGTTAGAGCAACAGGATATTCAAAGACATCATATTGAAAGGGCCCTCTAAGTTCCAGACAACATTAATAAAAAGAGACCAATACATAGACATATCCTGGTTAAATTCCAAATTTCAGTCATGGCAAAAGAATCAGATTTGCTGCCAGGTAGAAAAAAAATTAATATGCTGTTGTGGGATTTTTTTTTAAACGGGTTTTCAAAAAGCAAAAAAGAATGAGACTTGCTGAGAAGAACCTTTCTCTCCAGTATGAAATACCGTATGTCTTTGTTAGTTCAGACTGCTATAACAAAAATACCATAGACGAGGTGGCTTAAACAATAGAAATCGACTTATTAATAGAAATTCTAGAGGCTGGGAAGTCCAAGATCAAAGTGCTGGTCAATTCGGTTCTTGGTGAAGGCCCTCTTCCTGGTTTGCAGGCAGACACCTTGCTGCATGCTCACATAGCAAAGAGAGATACCATCTTTCTCATGCCTGTTCTTATAAGGGCACTAATTCCATTCATGAGGACTCCACCCTCATGACCTCATTTAACTCCCAAAGCCCCTCCCCAAGATGCCACTACATTGGGGATTGGGCTTCAACATGTGAATTTGGAGGGGGCAGACACACACATTCAGCCTATAGCACCATGAGGCAGGGCAACAAAAATAATTTGTAGGAAGAGAATTCCATTATGTGCTGAGTTGACATTTATATATGGAGGTACAATAAGATATTTGAGAAAGGCAAGATCTGAGATAGCTTACTAATCCATGTTTAAGTAACTTTGGGAAATTGGGATTAACAAAGTTAAACATATTTCTTTGCTCAAACATTACTCTGAAACTTTAATATGATCATATACATTGTAAGTTTTAAAGGTGGCCACAGAGAGCATTTCCTAAACTTGACAACATAATCCTTTTTTTTGAAGCCTACATCTGTTAATGTTGGCCCAAAGAGTACTCGATGGATTATAGTTATAGACATGATGATTTAGACAGGTGCTAGGAAGACCTTTAATACAATTCAAGATTCATTCTGAATAAAAGCTTTTAAAATAATTTTAAAAAACGAAAAGATGCTTTACTAACATGAAAAAGCCGATTCCAAACATAGAACCAACTTCATAAATAATAGTAAAAGTCCATGGAAAATCAGGAATAAGAATGCCTGCTATTATTAATTTAGTAATTTTCTAGACATTCTAGACAAAACAATAATTCCAATCTAAGCAACTAGAATCCCAATCTAAGCAACTAGAGAACTATCATACCTTAGTGAGGTTGCTATAAAATAAATGTGAAAAATGTTTCCCCCCTAAGCTAGCACCAACTAATTAAACAAATAGAATATAAAACTCTTCCATTTTCCTTAGGAAAAAAACAAAACAGCACACAAGCTACAAATACATTTAACACAAAATGTATAGGATCTGTGTAAAGAAAATGGCAAAATATCACTAGGGAACATAAAATAATATTTAAACAGAGAGAGAGAGAGAGACAGACATACCATATTCCCAGGGGATAAGACTTTATTAAAAGATACTAATTCTCACTAAATTGATTTAGAAATTGAATGTGTTTCCAGTATAAATCCCAAAGAGTTTGTGAAGGGGAAGAATTTGATTCTAAAATTCATTTGAAAGGGTAGACCAATGAGAACAGACAAGAAGAGTTTTTAAAATAAGAAAAAATGAAAATCTAGGCCTCTTGCATTGGCAAATGTTAAAATCTGCAGTCAAAAACTGTAGATCATCTGAGAATTTGTTGTCAAGATTGCAAATTAACCTGCCAAAGTTTGTGGATGCTGGCAGAAATCACAGATTCCTGGACTGAGACACAAAGTTTGTTACTCGTGACACCACCGTGGCATGAACATCATGCCTGAGTTGGTGCCCTGGTCTTCCGAGTGCCATCGGGGCAATGCAGAGGGGTCCAGGAAGATGCTGGATACTTAGGTGGCTTTCATCACAGCTGAGGAACCCTGAGGTTAGAGAACCAGAATCTTTTATAGTGGACAGTAAGCAAACCTGCCCAAACTTTGCCCCAAGGGAGATTTAATCTTCATTAAAGTGCAGCAAACCTGCCCCTTGCCCTGGAGGGAGACACCGTCTCTTCAAAGGCCCTTTGCTATCTTCACATCCTTGAATAGGTGGCCAATGCCTCTGCTCACAGACGTGCAGAAACATGAGAGACTCGTGGAGAATTGTCTCCAACAAAATCTTTGTTTCTATACTGTCTTGGTTTCTGGTGAATTTTCCAATGTATATGCCACTCCTTCCACCACTCTGATTAATATGAACAACTGAGCCTGGGACCAAACCCAGCCAATTTGTCCCAGAGAGCATTTAATTAAGGATACTATCAATAGGACTCCAAGCATCAGGATGAGGCCAACCTGCAGGATGGAACTTAATCATGTCCCCCAGTGTCCCTGACCCAACCAACTGAACAAATCCCAGAGACTATCAGCATAGACCTTACAAAAGTAATTTACTCTCTCCTTAAGTTATGTATTGATCTTTCTATTTGGCCTAAGACATTAATCCAGCTATGGGCAAATGTATTAGTGATTGCAGAGATTCTGCCTTGGCACACAAAGAGGAAGTCCAGGGAAATTCTATCATCCATAACAACCCTGGCAAGTGAATTGAGGCCAACCTGATTGACCATGTCAGTCCAAGAAGAGAATCTAAGGAACTGAGCCAGAATTAACTTAGAATTCCCCAGAGCCCCTCTTGGCTATGTTGCCACTTTGGGGCTGGTCTGAGATTGCTGTTAGGAGAAGAAAGACATATCATATCCAGGCATGGTCAGGGTAGAATCCTGAATTTTCCAAAATAGGTCTCTATACTTCCCACCCTTTTTGTCCTAACCATTACCCAGGAAATGGCTGAGAGAGGATGACCTCTTTCAGGAGGCAATTGCATTTGGTGACCAGACTTATGAAGGTACGTACACCAGGAGAAGACGAGGGTAGTGGAGTCAGAAGTATTTTCGAGTTGACTTTTAAGGAAGTTAGTCTACTGCTTGGCAATCTCAGATGCCTGTGGATGGCAGGAGCATGGAAAGTTGGATGCCTTGATTCTCAGTGCCATTCTTTAGTAGCTTTTGCAATAAAAAGGGCACCACTGTCCGATTGTAAATGGTCTCAAAAGCTGAACACATAATACAGATTAATTTCAAAAGCCGGAAAGGTGTGATTGGAGTCAGCTGATTGGACAGGAACAGCAACACCAAAGCCTAGAAAAGTGTCAGCAGCAGTGAGGCACCACTGATAGCTCCAGGAGGAAGTCAAAGGTCCACTGTCATCAGTCTGCCAGGAACATGTAGGGCCATGCTTCATGCAATGTGGTTTCCCTCACTGAAAGATGAAGAGGTCGAGTCTAGGAGTCACAGTCTGGCATGCAGCCGTAAGTCTGCATCAGAAGCACCGAGTCCTTGGCTCTGTGGACTGTCTGTGGTCTGTGTGGGGGCTGTGCTGCCATTTCCAGTGTGATGATGGATCCAGGCAGCACTTGTGGAAATCTGAGCAGTGCAGGCTCCATCAACAGCTCCATTCCAGCTGGTCTCATCAGAGAATGAGCCTTTGCCATGAGATCTACATAAGTGACCCAGATAGTTCAATCAGCAGCTGTGATTTGTCCCCACTGTTTGCGTGAGGTATCTTCAATCTGCCAGTTTGTGGTTTTCCAAGTGGCAGACCAAACAGCTAGCCATTGGCAAATGTCCAAGAGTTAGTAAAAATATGGGAAGGTTCGTCAAGATGAGTGTTTTCCATGAGAACAGGCTTGAATTTTGCCCATGGACAGTGACTACACCATCTTCAGTTCTACATAGCTGATGCTGAGGCTAAACAGCCCAGTGGTCACCACTGGGTTTCAGCTTAACTGAACCACATGTGAACAAGGCCCAGGCATTTAGAAAAATCTCTGTGAATTGAGGGCCCTGTTGTACCCACAGCTTTGCTTCTGTCAGTGGAGAGGAAGACAACGTTTTCCCAAAGAGACAGGTGCCTCTTATTAAATTGTGAACTTAGATGTTGCTGAAGCCAAGCTAGCTGCATTCTGGAATATTCTATTTCCCTTGTTAGTCATTGAGTCTGAGTTGACCCACTCAAAGTGGACTATCAGGTCAGAGATTCATGAAGCCTGCATGGGTCAAGCATTCACTTTGACCAAGAGCCAATTAGCAAGCTAACAGCTGCTTTGAAAAAGGGGTTTATGATGTGGTTATTGTGCTACAGTTTTGCAAAGTTATTACCAAAGGTAAAACTAGGTAAAGGGACATTCGATCTCTCTGTACTGTTTCTTGTAACTGTGGTGAATTTAAAATTATTTCAAAATTAAAAGTTTTCAAAAAGTTGATCTCATGGAGGTAGAAAGTAGAATGAATCATAGCTACCAGAGGCTGGGAAAGGTTGGGTGGTGGGGGTAGGGTGGAGGCAGGCAGTGAGAAAAATAGGTTAATTAATGGGTACAAACATACAGTTAGAGGGAATAAGTTCTAGTGTTCAATAGCAGAGTAGGGTAACTACAGTTACCAACAACTTATTGCATATTTCAAAATAGCTCTAAGATTTCGAATGTTCCCAATACAAAGACATGACGAATGTTTGAGTGATGGATATCCTAATTGCTCTGATTTGATTGTTACACATTCTATACATGTATCAAAATATCACATGCATCCCATAAATACATACAATTATTATCTATTAATAAAAATTATTTTTAAAAATTAACAACTTTTTTAAAAAAATTTAATTTCTCCCTAAACCCCAAAAGGCATTTCCAGGTGGAAGTTGCCTTCCTTTGTCAGAGATTCTAATTAATGAAACTATTAGTCACAGAGACTTATAGCTCAAAGGCATCATGTTAGGATTGTGGGGCCCTACGAGTACTGGCACTTTTCTATATCTGGCTCTTCCCAATCCAGATAATATCATCTGGCATTTATGAGCATGCGTAGTACAGGCATGGGAAACATCAATCCAAATTTATGTTCTGTGGTGGAAACTACAACAGCAGTAGAGGGAATCATCCCAAAGGATCCTCTGCACAAGGTCACAAGCCCAGCCCAAACCTTGTCAGATGAATTTGGTAGCCCCTGTGCCTCACAGGACAGGGTAAGATGACGATCAAGGTGCTTGTGTCCAACAGAGCCATGCAAATTTGAGTCCCCCAGAGTTCTCTAGTGTACTCAGATAGGTGCATGTGGCCTTCTGTCCTCCTTGGGGACAGAGAGACCTTGGCTCCACTCTCAATCATCTTTTTCCTTGAAGTAGCTGAGGCCAGGGTAGAGGGTAAGGGAAGGGCAAGGGGGTGCATAGGGAGAGAGCTGCCTTGTGCCAGTAGACACGGCACATTTACTTCAATTTTTGAGTGTTGCGGTGGCTGTAACCATATCAGCCAACAAACTTCCAATGCTTTTGGCCCACCCAAAGCCCTCTCTCCTTATTGCTGACACCATCTATTTCATCTTTGGAGGCTCCCTGATTCCCTGCTATGCCATTTTGCCTTTTTGCTCAGGTCTGGGGCTTGCCACCCCATTGTCATGAAAGCATTCCTTCTTACTTTCGTCCAAAGGAGAGTAAGAAACAACCATGGCGTCATGCAGATAGCTTGTTTCAGTGTTACCTCTTGTCACACAGCCTGTATCATTCATTTACAGGTAGGACAGTCAGAGATCCTTATTCCTCCTTCCTCTCCCATCCACCACTTGGGTACAAGCAATGACAACTATATCTCAGGATGTCTTTTTACCTCCCCTAACCTGGCTCATGTGCCCCTTATCTCTTCTCTCCTAGAATGCCATGTCTCTATCTGCATCTCATCCTTACTGCCAAAAGCTGTCCATGATCTGAGATTTTAACTTACTTGCAAGCCAGCAAGTAAGCCTGCCACAGTTTCAGAAAAGTAGCAGAAGACATGAGACTCCTGGGTCAGAGACAAATAATTTTTTTAATTCACTGCACAGCAAACAGTATGAACTTTATGTTGTCAAGTCCCTCGTGAGCAAATGCTGCCAAGACCCTCACAGCCAATGTGGAGGAGTCCACAGGCTCACTATATACATAGTACCTATTCCCTAAGTACAAACACAGATGAGGACACCTGAGCTTAGGGAACCCAGCTCTTGTATTATACACAGTATATAAACCTGCCTGAACTTTTCCCTAGAGAAAGAGAGACATTGTATCATAGTGGCGGTAACCAAATTTGTTCTTTCCTCTGGAGAAAGACTTCCTTTCTATCTTCCAAAGATGTTCACTATACAGACATCCTTGAATAAATAGTCTGGAACAAAGGGAGTCTATTGTAAGATATATATAGAAAATAAAGTTTAAAAATCCAGAATAAATCATTTTGTATTTGGATATTTAGAAAATAAACTGTTAGGAATTGTTTTATTAAAGAGATTAAAGCAATAGTAAGATGAACAAGTAAATTATTCACCTTAATACCTCAGGACAATTTAAGCTTGTGTCATCCTCCCCTCCCCTCCCTTCCCCTCTTCTCCCCTCCCCTCCCCTCTTCTCCCTTCCCCTCTTCTCTTCTTTCCTCTCCTCTTCTCCCCTCCCTTCCCTTCCCTTCCCTTCCTTTACCTTCCCTTCCCTTCCCTTTCCTTCCCTTCCCTTCCCTTCCTCTCTCCCACCCTTTCTCTCTTTGTATCTTCCTCTTTCTTTTAGCATAATGCAACCTTAAAAAATTCTTGGTAAGGTTACTGATAATGCTTTTACCCCAGCTGATACAATTTTCAGTTAATTATGAATTTTCATACTAACTTTCTATTTTAATTTATGGAATTATCCAAATAATATTTCAAAAACATTTATGCCAACTAAATAACAAAATAGATGTAATATCTACCACAGAAAAATAAAATATTAAATCTATTGACATAGAAATATTCTTTTTATTCAAGAAAATATTGTTGCTAAGTCAGTGACAGTTGTCTTGAAGCATCTATTGAAGGTGCTGTAGAAACGTATTCGTATTAAAATGCATTTTCCCCCCTAACTCTTAAGCTTTCTGGCAGGCACTTAGAAACTGATCACTGTACTTATAAAGAGAGATTAAGATTTCTCATTTTATTTACCCAGAGTCAAGAGAGGTTTCTATTTCCTTCTTGGATATTACTTTTAAGGCCACGATTATTAACATAGTGTAATGATATAGAACGAAGTAGAGATATAAGCTAATTATACAAAATTTCACAAATGACAAAAATAGAATTTCAAATTGACAGGATAAAAATTGAAAATTCAATAATTTTTTAAATATAAATGGTTGATTATTTTAGAAGAAAATTCAATTTGAATCATAATGAATTCTATGATGAGTCCTATGTAAAAATAAATGGATTAACATTTTAAGATAAAATAAGTATTAGCTTCTCCTTTTCTCTGCTCTTTGAACCAACTGTAGGATATGCTGGATATGCCATGAAATTGTTTTATAAAACACTTCACTGACAGCAGATTTTCTTGCCCTGTTACAAATTCTCCTGTGGACCCAAGTGCTCAGTTGAGGGTTCCTGCTCCTTGGCTCTGGTTAACCAAGGTAGCCAGTGCCTAAACAATATCATCAGGTCTGTGTGGGGTTATGGATCAAGTCAGAATGTGTAGTTGCAATTTGCTTCCTCTACCTGTGTATTCATGCTTCCTCCAGCACGTGATAAAATTTAAGATGTGCTATTGATTCAAAGTAGAAGTTTAATTTTATACTATGGGAGACTGCAAGGTTACCATTTGGGTTGCTCTTACATAAAAAGTGATTTGCCCATTGATTCCCTCATGTTGCCAGCATTTGCCAGGCCTCCTGCCTCTTCCTGTTGCATGTCAGTCTTTCTTCTCATTCTTTAGTTTTCTATCTTGATTGTCTACCATATCTGTGTATTCATCAACCATGCTGGTCTCTTGACCCTATCTTCACCATCTCCTCTGCTCTGCTCGCCTAACTTCAGCCACATTCCTTAACTACTGCCATTAACCTCCTTTCTAATGAGTGTCCCTAAGTCCAGGTTCTTCTCTCTAATTCATCCTCCATACCATCAGTAAAATTTTCATTCATTGTAGATCCGATCATTTTATTTTTCATGTTCAAAACATTCTGATGGCTCCTCAGGGGATACAGAGTAAAGTTGAACCCCCTTCTCGTGGCATTCAAAGCTTTACCTTTCCTTTGCCTCTTTGGACCTTCTCTGTGCCTACTGGGAAATTAACAATTAACAAACCTTTTATGACAGGTTGTAGGGTAAGGAGTTGGGGGCAGAGGATTTTTCTGTTTTTAAACTTACAGAAATGCTAAGGATTCATATAAAATCATCATTATTTTAGAATGTGTCAGTTCTAGGTAAAGATCTAGTTTTAACTGCTGTTTCATTTGAAACAAATTCCACTTGCAAACAATAGTTTATTGACTATTCAACACCAGGCACTAACCCAGACACATTCAACATATAAACCATCCCTGGGAGTGTCCACGGTGGGTCAGGTAAGCAAGAACAGCCATGTAAAAAGACATATGTGTCAAAACACATGGGGGCATATACCCAAGCTTATGAGTTCTGTCTTTTCATTTCATTTATTGATTTTCTTTTTTTTCTTTATTCCTTCATGTCGTTTTTCTTCCTTCTTTGGTGCAAGGGGCTGACTGCAACCATATACAAGGCCTTGAAGGGAAAGAATATCATCAACTTGCTCTCGAATGCCTTGATTGAATACAGGTAGCAAGTGAGGAGCCAAGGATAAGTGAAAATAGCTTGGGCTTGAGTAATTTGGATGCCTCGTCAGCTGGCAGTAAATGCATTTTTCATAGCCCACACCTGATCTCTTTTGGTCAGATTTTCTATGAGATCTTTAAAAAACCCTCTGAGCTGAAGTAACGTGTTTTCTGATTAAAAATAAATGATAGTAAGTAAATGGACAGGGAGAAGCCATGATGGATGGATTGGTAGGAATGGGATTTATGAATTCTCACTTGCTCACGGCCAGAGAGCTCTTCAGCTTGTGTCAACTGCTTTACAAATGCTTCTTTATTACTTATTCTTCACAACATTTCTAGGAGGCTGGGAGATAGCCTTGTTTCCATTTGAAGATGAAGAAATAAATGAAAAGTTGGCAAATGTATCTTGCCAGGCTGATGCAAAATTTGATCAATTTTTTCTGAGACTTTTGAGGGATCCACGAGTCCCATCTATAAATTCCAGATTGGTTATTCGAATACTCTGGTGGCAATGAGACACTGTCAGAGGATTTTTAATACTTTGGATGGGCACATTTGGAGGATGAGCTTTATTGAACAAAACTAGCTTTTGGTGCCTGACCGTTAGTCACCTGATAAAGTCAGTTAACTGAAGCAAGTATTTATTTACTGGTTGTTTAGTACTGGGCATTTTGGTATGATTAATATGGAAGCAACATAATATATGAGCTTCATGATCCAATTCATGAAATCTAATTCAGAGCTGGAAACTCCAGAGCACATGTGCTGTGATTTCCCACTCTCATGCCTCAAACAGACTTCACTGATAAATCACAGTCCTTTTCTTAGCTTCATCTGGTTGCAGCCCCAAAATAGTTTCAACCTAGCTCTGCAGGCAGGCTTTATCATAAAATAGAGTTGGAGTGGTCCATGAAACACATTTGTGTGTTAGATCTAATTATTAATACATGCACTGGACAGAAAAATGTTAGTGTCCACTCTGTGCCTGGCACTGAGCCAGGCCTGAGGCACAGTGGAGAATGAGGCAGATGTGGCTTTGGCCTTCATGGAGCTAACTCTCTAGCAGAGAGAATGGATGGTGAGTACATAATCATGCAATTATGTATTTCATCATGATTGTGAAAAGGGCTGCAAAGGAGCAATACAAGGTACCAGAGAGTCTTAGTCTTCTCATCTTTAAAATGGACATAATACCTGCCCTTACCTCAGAGGTGGTTGTGAGGAGCAAATGAGGCAATGTGTGCACTATCTGCAGTGAAATGCCCATGCACACCAAGTACACTGCCGTGTGTTATATACTATTGTCAAGGACTTATAACAATGTATATGATAAGCTCTTTTTGCTCCCTGAAACCAACCCAATGATAGTTAGAACTTCAAAATTTATTGCAATAAGCATGCTAAATATTATGTCAAATATTTGTGCATATTATATATCTGTTCCCCCTGACCCTTCTCAGTAGCCTATGGGTTCTCTGAGGGCAAGGCTCTATTTTCCATTTGTAATCTTGAGTGCATAACAGAGAGTCATGCTGTAAAAGGTTGGAATACATTTTTGAGTGAAAGTGACCTGATTGGCATTAGGTGAAGCATTTCATCTCCAGTGAAGTTGTAATGCATATGGTTATAGTGTACCTTTAAAAATACATTATAGTTTTACTTTAAAAGAATTATCTGATGATAGGAGTATTATTGGGAGCAAATGTACCTGGCAGGTTTGAGAGATATTAACACAGTAGTGGTTGGAATCTGGTAGAACAAATGTCTTATGATCTGGATTCTTTTTCCTCAACATAGTCAGCTCTGCACACAGGAAAAGGGGGAGTGATGAATAAGAGTGCCAATAAGCCTTCAGGATATCATCTATGAAAACTTCCCCAACCTTGCTAAAGAAGCCAACATTCAAATTCAGGAAATACAGAGAACCCCAGCAAGATACTACACAAGAAGACCATCCCCAAGGCACATATTAATCAGATTCTCCAAGGTCAAAATGAAAGAAAAATGTTACAGGCAGCTAGAGAAAAGGCACAGGTCACCAACACAGGGAACCCCATCAGGCTAACAGCAGACCTTTCAGCAGGAAGCCTACAAACCAGAAGAGAATGGGGGCCTGTATTCAACATTCTTAAAGAAAAGAATTTCCAGCCAATAATTTCATATCCAGCCAAACCAATCTTCATCAGTGAGGGAGAAATAAAAATCCTTTTCAGACAAGAAAATGCTGAGAAAATTCATTACCACCAGACCTGCCTTACAAGAGGTCCTAAAAGGTGCACTAAACATGATAGGGAAAAATCATTACCAGCCACTACAAAAACCCACTGGAGTACACAGACCAGTGACACTATAAAGCAACCACACAAACAAGTCTGCATAATAACCAGCTAACAACAGGATGACAGGATCAAAATCACACATAGTAATATTAACCTTGAACATTAATGGGCTAAATGCCCCAATTAAAATGCACAAATTGGCAAGCTAAACAAAGAAGCAAGACTCAATGGTGTGCTGTCTTCAAGAGACCCCTCTCACCTAGGCTCAATGACACAAATAGGCTCAAAATAAAATGATGGAGAAAAATCTACCAAGCAAATGGAAAACAGAAAAAAAGCAGGGTTGCTATCCTAATTTTAGACAAAACAGACCTTAAACCAACAAAGATAAAAAAAGACAAAGAAGGGCATTACATAATGGTAAAAGATTCAATTCTACAAGAAGACCTAACTATCCTAAATTTATATGCACCCAACACAGGAGCATCCAGATTCATAAAGCAAGTTCTTAGAGACCTTCAAAGAGACTTGGAGTCCCAGAAAATAATAATGGGAGACTTTAACAACCCACTGACAGTATTAGACAGATCACGGAGGCAGAGAATTAACAAAGATATTCAGGACCTGAATTCAGCACTGGATCATATGAACCTCATAGACATCTACAGAACTATCCAGCCCCAAACAGGCTACACATTCTCCTCATTGCCACATGGCACATATTCTAAAATTGACCACACAATCAGAAATAAAACAATCCTCAGCAAGTAAAAATGAACATAAATCATAGCAACCACTCTCTTGGGTAACAGTACAATACAATTAGAAAGCAAGACTAAGAAAATTGCTCAAAACCAAACAATTATGTGGAAATTAACCTGCTCCCAAATGACCTTTGGGTAAATAATATAATTAAAGTAGAATCAAGAAGTCCTTTGAAACTAATGAGAACAAAGATAGAACATACCAGAATCTCTGGGACACAGCTAAGGCAATGTTAAGAGGGAAATTTATAGCACTACACACCCATATCAAAAAGTTAGAAAGATCTCAATTTAACAACCTAACATCACCTGTAGAAGAAGTAGAGAAACAAGAGCAAACCAACCCCAAAGCTAGCAGAAGACAAGAAATAACCAAAATTAGAACTGAACAGAAGGAAATTGAGTCACATAAAATCCTACAAAAGATCACTGAATTCAGGAATTCACTTTTTGAAAAAATTAATAAAATAGACCACTAGCTAGCCTAATAAAGAAAAAAAGAGAGAAAATCCAACTAAACACAATCAGAAATGACAAAGGGGGCATTACCATCTACCACACAGAAATACAGAAAGCCCTCAGACACTACTATGAACACCCCTATGCCCACAAACTAGAAAACCTAGAAGAAATGAATAAATTCCTGGACACATACATCCTCCAAAGACTAAACCAGGAAGAAATTGAATCACTAAACAGACCGATAATGAGTTCCAAAATTGAATCAGTAATAAAAAGCATGTCAACCAAAAAAACCCCAGGACCAGACAGATTCATAGCTGAATTCTACCAGCTATATAAGGAAGAACTGGTACTAATTCTATTGAAACTATTCCAAAAAATTGAGGAGGAAGGATTCCTCTCTCACTCATTCTATGAGGCCAATGTCATCCTGATACAAAAACCTAGCAGAAACATACAAAAACAGAAAACTTTAGGCCAAGATCCTTGATGAACATAGATGCAAATATCCTCAACCAAATACTTGCGAACTGAATCTGGCAGCACATCAAAAAGCTATTTCACAATGATTAAGTAGGCTTCATCCCTGGGATGCAAGATTGGTTCAACATATGCAAATCAATAAATGTGATACGTCACATAAACAGAACTAAAAACAAAACCCACATGATTATCTCAATACATGCAGAAAAGGCTTTTGATAAAATTAAACATATTTTCATGTTAAAAACCATCAACAAACTAGGCATTGAAGGAACATACTTCAAAATAATAAGGGCCACCCATGACACACTCACAGCCAACATCATACTGAATGGTCAAAATTTGGAAGCATTCCTCTTGAAAACCAGAACATGACAAGGGTGCCTTCTCTTTTCACTCCTATTCAACATAGTACTAGAAGTCCTGGCCACAGCAATTAGGCAAGAAAAAGAAATAAAGGGTGTACAAATAGGAAGAGAGGAAGTCAAACTATCCCTGTTTGCAGACAACATGATTCTACACCTAGAAAACCTCAGAGTGTCTGTCCACAAGCTCCTCAATCTCAAAAACAACTTCAGCAAAGTTTTAGGATACAAGATCAATGTATGAAAATCAGCAGCATTCCTATACACCAACAACATCCAAGCTGAGAGTCAAATCAGGAATGCAATCTCACTTATAATTCCCACAAAAAGAATAAAACACCTAAGAATACAGCTAACCAGAGAGACAAAAGGTCTCTACAATGAGAATTACAAGACACTGCTCAAAGAAATTAGAGATGACACAAATAGAACAACATTCCATGCTCATGAATAGTAAGACTCAATATCGTTAAAATGGCCATACTTCCCAAAACAATTTATAGACTTAATGCTATTCCTATCAAACTACTAATAAAATTATTCACAGAATTAGGAAAAAAACTATTTTAAGATTCATATGGGACCACAAAGAGCCCAAATAACCAAGGTAATCCTAAGCAAAAAGAACAAAGCTGAGGAATCACATTTCTAGATTCAAACTATATCACAAGGCTATACTAACCAAAAGAGCATGGTACTAGTACAAAAACAGAAACAGAATAAGAGCCCAGAAATAATGCTGCACACCTACAACCATCTGATCGTCGATGAAACTGGCAAAAACAAGCAACAAGAAAAGCACATTGTATTCAATAAATGGTGCTGGGATAACTGGCTAGCTATATGCAGAAGATTGAAACTGGACATCTCCCTTACACCATATTCAAAAATCAACTCAAGATGAATTAAAGACTTAAATGTAAATCCTGAAACTATAAAAATCCTGGAAGAAAACGTAGGGAACACCATTCAACACCATAGAAACTGGAACGATTTCATGATGAAGATACCAAAAGCAATTGCAACAAAAGCAAAAGTTGACAAATGGGACCTAATTAAACTAAACAGCTTCTGCACAGCAAAATAAACTATCAACAGGGTAAACAGACAACCTACAGAATTGGGTAAAATCTTTGCAAACTATGCCTCCTGCAAGGTTTAATACCCAGTGTCTCTAAGGAACTTAAATTTACAAGAAAAAAAACAACCTCATTAAAAGTGGGCAGAGGACATGAACAAACACAAATTTTTAGGAAGTTTGGATCAGAAATATGAACCATGAGTGGTGAAATCGTCTCACTCTAAGTATTATAACGAAAGTAGTAAAATAATTGTGCTTTCCAGAAGCTGGAGACTTAAGTACATTTTCTTTGTATGGGTTTCTCAATTTCAAATTTTATTACTAGTAGAGAAGAAGACAGAGTGAAAATAGAGGTTGGGGAAGAGAATGATTATTAATTTTAAAAAAGAGATATGATGGATGAATTCTACATTATTTTGGGGAAAGATATTTAGAGGAGAAACTCATAGCTATAAAACTTTTATTTAGATCTTGATTGATATTCACGAACATGTAGCAGGAATATATTACCTTTCCAAATATTACATTTTCAGATAAATTGTCAATTGTTTTAATGTCTTTTCTCTCAATTATTTCCCTAAGAATATTTTGATTTTAATTTTCTTTTCCATGATAGAAATTTTAAATGTAAGATGATGAAATAAATTGATTGAAGTCATACAGCTCTCAGAACATGAACTGGTACTACAAAAAAAAAGTGGGCAGAGGTCATGAACAGACACTTTTCAAAAGAAGGCATAAATGCAACCAACAATCATACGAAAAAATGCTCAACATCACTAATCATTAGAGAAATGCAAATCAAAATTTGCATCACAATGAGATAACTCACACCAGTCAAAATGGTCATAATTAAAAAGTCAAAAAATAACAGATGCTGACAAGGTTGCAGAGAAAAGGAAACGCTTATAAACTGCTGGTGGGAGTGTAAATTATTTTAGCCATTGTGGAAAGCAGTGTGGTGATTTCTCAAAGAACTTAAAACAGAATTACCATTCAGCTCAGAAGGGAATATGATTGGTTCTACTATAAAGACACATGCACATATATATTTATTGTATCACTATTCCCAATAGCAAAGACATGAAATCAACCTAAATATCCATCAACAGTAGACTGGATAAAGAAAAGGTGGTACATATACAACATGGAATACTATGCAGTTATAAAAATGAATGTGATCACGCCCTTTGTGGTAACACGAATGGAGCTGGAGACCATTATATTAAGCAAACCAACACAGGAATAGAAAACCAAACACTGTATGTTCTCACTTATAAATGGGACCTAAAGAACAAGAACACATGGACACAAAGAGGGTAACAACAGACACTGGGGCCTACTTGAGGATAGAGGGTGGAAGGAGGGAGAGGATAAAAAAAAATCTATCGGGCACTATGCTAATTACCTGGGTGACTAAATAATCTGTACCCCAACCCCTGCGTGACACACAGTTGACCTAATAACAATCCTGCACATGGAACCCTATTCCAAAATAAAAGTTAAAAAAATTTCAGTCAGTCCATGAATATTTCTCAACAGCTTCGTCAGGATAATAGATATTTCTAGCCCTTGTGGTAGGGATGTCTGTCTGCCTAACTAGAAACTTATATTTCTTAGCCTTCATATGACATAGTTCTAAGCCAATGAGCTGTAAAAGGAAGTCATTTGGTAAAACTTCTGGGAGAACTTTTTCAATGAGGAACAAACTCAGGTGATGTGTGATAGCTGGAGCTGCAGCCACCTTCTGGGGAATAGAAGTCAAAGCCCCAGAGACTCACAGAGTCTTCATCCCTTCATCCTGGAGCTGCTGAACTAAGACCAGCAACTCTGCACTTGTCATTGCAGAAAAATAAACCCTCATTTGGTTGTTTCATTATTATATAGGTTTTATGTTATGTGTATCAGAGCGCAAACTCAAGTGGCATGCCTATAAAAATTATGCAAATTCCATCCTTCTATACATCTTCTACCAATTAAAAAATCAATTTTTGTATCCATGTACTCCTTCTACATTCTGGAATTTTATTGATCAAAACAAAACTTATCAGGTGAGGTATTAGTAAATTCCCTGGGAGTATAAGAATAGTTTAAAAGCAACACACTATTCTTTTAAATATTTTTAACGTATTCAGCAGTGCTATCCTATAGAAACAAGAAGAAAGTCACACACATAATTTTAAATTTGCTAGTAACTATATTCTAAAAGTAAAAATAAACAGGTGCAATTAATTTTAATATTTTATTTAACTCTATATTTTAAAATTGTTTAAAATATAATCAACATGAAACATATTAATGATATAGTTTCTGTTCTTTTGTCCTTTAAATCTTCAACCCTGATGGGTGTTTTATACTTTCAGCACATCTCAATTTAGCCTAGCGGCATTTCAAGTACTGAGTAGCCTGTGAGGCTTGTTGCTACTCTAGTGGACAGTGATGTAACAACTTACGATGGAACAATGTAAAAACAAATCAGTGATTGAGAAGATAGTAACAATAACAAGGTTTTGATGACCTTGTTCAATATACAAGCTCTCATCTCTTATGCTTGATTTCAGTTATGCTATTAGGAATCAAAACAAAACATTTTCCTCAATAACTCCATAAATACACTCTAAATTGAAACATGATTTTCTTCTTGTTTTTCCCTTTCTTACGGTGCTGATGAAACATGATTTTAAATAATTTATCTCCCTGAAGACTCTACAGAAGCAATGAAGCTTTCCTGTACATTATTCTTGTTTTCTTCTGATTCTACCACCACCACCACCACCACTATCACCACTAACCAGAACTAAATTCATTATTCTCCCAAACCTGGTCCTCCCTCAGTCTTCCCCGTCATATTAAATGGTCCTACTTCATCTGCCCCACTGATTAACCCAGGGAGCTTGATCCCATCTTCTTCAACCCTCACATCCATCCTGCCACAAGCCCTGGCATTTTGCTTGCATGGCACTTTTCTTTTTCTCCATTGCTGCCAAGCTCTGGCACCCTGCCCTGGATGACTGCAGTGCTGCCTTACTGGGCCTTGGCCTGGCCACTTCATTCTTCACAAGGCAGCAAAAGTCATCTTTTAAAAACACACATCAGATTGTAACAGCCCTATGCTTGAAATCCTCCAATGGCTTATTAATACGTGTAATAAAGTGCGAGTTTCTAGCAAGGCTAGGACAACTCGGCCCCTGTCCCACTCTCTGGCTACTCCTCACTCCTTTCTCTCCAGCTTCTCCCTGGGCTCTGGCTGCTCTGGCTTCCTTTCTGTCTCTTGAACTCACTAAGCTTGGTTCAGCCTGCAGGGTTCAACTTAGGCAGTTCCTAAAAGGTTCCTTCCCATGTATCTGCCCAAGGTTCACCCCTCATGATTCAGAGGATTTATGCAGCCAAGCACATTATCTAAACTATCAACTTCATTCTCTCCATCGCTTTCAATCCCATTACTATATTTTCTGTTTGTTCAAAGCCTTATCACTATCTAGAATTTTATCCCTTTTTAATGTGTACATTTGTAAATTCTCCATTTCTCTTCCCCTGAGATGGGGATATCTGGCAGGCATTTGGGTGCATGGGTCTGCAGTTGAGAGGGGATCTGGTCTGGTGTTTGGTATTCAGTGTTAGCCCATGGGTGTTAAGTGAGGTCTCATAAAGACAGTATGTGTGATAAGGAGAAGGAAGGACTGAAAACATCATCGTGGGAAACAGGTATTTGTGGTGTGAGATGAGGAAGAAGAGCAAGGCAAGAGGAAAAGGAAGAACCATCACTGAGCTGAGGGATGGCAGAGAAGTAAGTGCTGCCCTGAAATAAGGAGAGAAAGCAGCATTCCTGGAAGGGGTGGTGGGGCCAGTGCTGCCTCTGAGAAGTAGGACACCCCTTAGCCCATCTGGCTTTTTGTGAAGGTCTTAGTAACCTTCTATCTAGTTTCTTTTTCTTTCCCCCTTCCAGTGCTAACAATTCTCATTCAATTCTATGGAGCATGCATGCTTACAACCTTCCTGGCTTCTAAAGGATTGGACCAGTTTTTCTGCTGCTTCTCTAGGCTTCTTCCCAGTCCCCTTTATTGGTGCCTCTTCCTCTGCTATATCTTGCATGCTGGTGTTCCTTGGGATCTCATCCTCAGCCTTCTTCTCTCTGACTTTCATATGTTATATCTGGGTGTTTTGAGCTACTGACCCATTTCTTGCTTCCTTCACCTAGAAACATACCCGTGTCCTCCTCTTTACCTTTTTTCTTACCAGTGGATGAAGTACATCCCCTCTTATCCAAAGATCTCCCTCCATTTATACCCTAGGCCTCATTCCCTTCCCACAATCTAGACACAGTGTCCATACCACATCAACCACTCACTAGCTCTGTTCTACCTTCGGTCTCTGCCCATCTGTTGACCCTCACATCAGTGTATAGACATGACCAACTTTCTTTTTTTAAAACAAAATCAAGGCCAAGCACCATAGCTCACACCTGTAATCTCAGCCTTTGGGATGCTGAGGTGGGAGGAGCTCTTGAGTCCAGGAGTTCAAGACCAGCCTGGGCAACATAGTGAGACTTCGTTTCTACAAATAATAATAAAAAAATGATAGCTGTGCATGGTGGCATGCACCTGTGGTCCCAGCTACTCGAGAGGCTGAGGTGGGAGGATTGCTGGAGTCCAGGAGATCAAGGCTGCAGTCAGTTGTGATTATGCCACTGCACTCCAGCCTGGGTGACAGAGCAAGACCCTGCCTAAAAAAAATAAAAAGAAAGAAAACATCAAATTTCTATTTAAACTCCAAGTTCCTCTTTCCCTCCTACTGCTGTATGCATCTCATTTCTAATTAACGTTTTTAAAAGATAATCTGCCCTCTCTATCTATTTTCCTCGTCTCCTATTAAGTGCCTTGCTAACTGTAATCTGAGTTCTTCCTCCATCACTTCATGGACTTTGCTTGCAACAAGTTCTGCAAGGACCAGTACTTTTCTTTCCAGCCCTGTCTTACTTCATTTCTCTTTGATAATTAATGGGGTTCACTATGCATTTTCTCTTTCTTGACTCTGTCTCCTCCCTTGTCTTCTGGGAAATGTCTCTCTTGATTTTCCTTTTATTTCTCTAGCTACTTCTTTTTCACCTGCTCTTACTCCTCCACTCCACTGTTATAATTGGTGGGTCTCAGGAATTCTATCCTTGTCCTTCTTTTCTTCTTACACTCCCTGATTAAACATGTTGCTTATGTGCTGCTGACACCTGCCTTGAGTTGAGGGCTTGCATACAGGTAGTTTATTTGGAAAATGTTTCCAGGGAGCAGAAATGGGGAACAAATGAAATTGCAATATCTAATTAGATAAAGCTAATATAAAGATGCATTATCCTGCTGGTCACCATGGCAAGAACTAAAGTTCCATCCCACTGGGACTTTTTGTGGAACATAGACTACTTCTCATAGTTGTACATCATTGGATCAGGAGGACAAAAAATGAATCTATTGCCATTTAACCACTGCTTGAAGGTTGTCTCTGGGGGGTGTTACCTTCCTCAAACCTCAAGCTGCACATTTGCAGATCTGAGTGGGTCCCTAAGGCATTTCACACCTTGTCAGATAAATTCAAGCACAAGAAGTAAAAGACCCACAGCACAGACAGGAGCTGAGGCCAACGCATTGAGGCCGAGTGGATGTGAAGTGGTAGTGAGGGGTATGCGATATGGCCCACCGTCGTGCCATATCTACTTATGTCCTCCATTAAGCCCAATCTGTTGCTGAATCTTCACATTAGTGGCCAGCCATATTTTCTTTCAAAGACAGAATAGAGGAGGACTAGTGGAATTAACGATAGTTTCCACAGCTGCAACTAGTCTTAAAGCTGTAATTGGTATTCATCCCCTCCCTCCTTCATCACTCATTCTAGATTTTCATTGCTTTTGGCCAGCTTCAGCTTTTCTGGGTAGCTTGCCTGGTGGAGTGACCGAAACTTTCATCCCTGAAGTGGTGAGCCGTTGCCGTTTGTAGACTGTCATTCAATCAGTGGTCAATAAAAAGAGATAACAGCAAGTATAGCTCTTCATGGTAGTCAGGGTTGAACACTGTCACCGGTATGGTACCTGCTTTCTCTGCTTGCTTGTCGGCCAGCATAAGGAGCCCAAAGTAACCAGGTGATGGTCGTAGCTTCAAATTAGGCGAAACCCATACTGTGCCCTCTGTTTGAGATATTCTCCACTGTGCCTTCTGGGAACCAGGGCTTCTAATCCAGCAGAGCCTGGGGTTGTAAGGACAGGAAGCACAAATTTCATACAGGAAAGTGATGATTAGAAAAGTTTATTTTACTTCTATCCCTTGGTTCCCAGATCTGCACATTCTAGCTACTGGGGACCCAACACAGTATACTAACTGTTGGTTCCTTGCTAATACTACATCTTGGAGGACAGCACTCCAACTCTGCAGGAAGTGGTCCCCAAAGTCGTACCTTAGTTGAGCCTTTAATAATCAATTTCATCATTCTCTTAGGCTGTCTGCTTTGAGGCGATGCAGTAAGACAAGTGGATTCCATGGTTATGAGCTTTCTGTCTCTTCTTTTCAGCCAAAACAGGGTCTTTAGGTCTAAGATAAACTCATAGCTATAGAAATATAACTTGGTCAACCCTTGAATGGTGGTGCTGGTTGAAGCAATGTGGGCAGAGAAGGCAAATGCGTCTTCAAAATAGGATGCATAGCTGCCCCTTTAAGATAGAAGGGATTCAACGTAATCAACTTCCTACCAAGTGGCTGGTCTCCTTGAGGTCTGGTGTTCTGTCAAGATTTCTGTGGCTGGGGAGCCAGGCGTTCATCAGGGACACTATCTAGATAGATTTGGTGAGATAAAGCCCATGCCATTGGGCCCATGACTAACTCTCTTTTTACCACCACAGCCCCTCCATTTCACACGCCTATTGCACAAGCTTTCCAGAAGCTGACAAGAGACTCTGGCTGACCCTCATGAATGAGTGATCCTGTCCACTTAGTTGTCAAGTGTTTCTCCTCTATGGCCATGCTTTCTCATGAATTAATAAGTTCACAAACACCCATGTGTTTTTTTTTTTTTTTGCCCACTAATAGAAAAAAATTGCTGGACTTGGATATATGCTGGCTAGACTGGGGAAAATGTATTGACATGGGAGCCCTCTCCCATGACTCAGAATTTAACATCCTAGAAAGAACAACTGGAGTAATCCAAATTGCTGCTGAGATGGCACCTTGAAACTTGACGTGACAATGACCTGTAGTAATCCCAGTACTTTGGGAGGCCGAGGTGGGCAAATCACCTGAGGTTGGGAGTTCGAGACCAGCCTGACCAACATGGAGAAACCCCATTTCTACTAAAAATACAAAATTAGACAGGCATGGTGGTACATGCCTGTAGTGGAGATGTAGGAAATTGCCTGGGCAAAATATTGAGGAAGGGATCAGGAGGCCCAGAAAGGATGGGTATATTAAAATAAAGTCACTATGTAACATGAAGAATTCACCAACTGACAGTGTCCCATAAGAGGCCCCAGAGGACATTCCCTTCATTAAGTGAATAAAGATGCATTTGTGAGGGGACCCCCAGATTCTCTGAGAACCTCCATGATGGCTGTCCTTGGCCAGGTGGATAAACGACAGAGGACACTGCCATGGCGCTGGCTCCTTTTTGTCATTGGTGACAGTTCTAGAATAGCAGGGGCCCAGTGGCAGCACTTTGCCATCAGAGGTGAGGGAATGTGATTTCTGTGATGAGTATCAGGACAGAGAAGCAGTAACTTGACCTAATGGGATCACTGTGGATTGAAGGGAAAGATATATGGGCAAGAGATTAAGCTGTGGCTTGACTTGATTAATAAAAACAAACACATGAACAAAACCTAAGATCTTAGCAGCAAAAGACTTATAACAGTTGTCATGATGGAAAGTCATGATCTTTCACCAAGTTTCACATACCCAAAGCCATATCACAAACCCAAAGTTTATTGATTGAAATTGAGACCAGGTCTCCTTCAGGATTCTGCTGTAAGCATTTCCAATAAATATTCCTCCAAGTCTTTTCCAAAAGGATCTGTATCTATTTATCAGAATAGGAGCTTAGAGAAATCAGATGATGAATGGAGTCCTGGCCCACATCTGCTCAGACTGGGTCAATGGGTCATTATATCCCCCGGTCCTTGAGTGTGTAATTAGGAAGGGTATATTTAGCAGCTGGTAGAGCTCCTGCCTTGGCTTCCTGACCTTGGAATAAGAGCCATCATGATAGAAAGGGCCAAATAAACTTCTGAAACTGTCTCTCAACTGTCAAATCAGCTTAGTAAATCTGAAAAAATACTGTATCCTTGGAGAAATTGGGTTTCTAATGAAGACTTAAAGCAGGGTTTTTCAAAGGATGGCCCCTGGGCCAGTAGAATCAGCATCACCTGGGAATTTCCAAAAAAAAGCGAGTTCACAGGCCCCACTCCTGGCCTACTGTATTTAAAAACTCTGGGGTGGGGCACAGCAATCTGTTTTTAAATGAGCCCTCCAGGTGATTCTGATGAGCTTTAAAGTTTGAGAACCGTTGCCTTAAAGGATGGTGGTGGGCCCTTTCAGGCCATGTTTGCTAAAATTGCTCATGCAATTCACCTGTTTAGTTCATTAAACAACCAGATGGTTCATAATAGGTGATGGCAGACTACTATACACTTAGCCAGGAGTAGCCCCAGTCACACCTGCTGTGCTCAATATGTTTTCTTCACTGGAAATGATCACGCACAGCCTCTGATCTGATGAATGTGTCCTCAGTTCCCTATTGGTAAGGAGGATAAATAGCAGTTTGCATTTACATGAGAAGGACAGAAGTATACATTCACTCTCTGCCCCAGGGCTTGGTTAATGCCCCCCGTCTGTGACATCATAGTTTGAAGAGATCTTGGTCATCTTGACATTTCACAGAACATAAAGCTACTCCACAATGTTGATGACATTATGCTAATTGGACTTCGGAAAGAAGTAATCGATAAGAACCCTAATGCCTCAGTAAATTATGTCCGCCAAAGGGTGGGAGACCCTAAGTGTCATGAAGATTCAAGTGCCTAATATGAAGACTCTCAGAATTCAGAATTATGAGGCATGCCAGGATATCCTTTCCATGCTAAGGGATAGATTTTTGCACTTCACTCCCCCTACCACCAAGAAGAGACACAGAATTGGTGGGTCTCTTTGATTTTGGAGGCAGCATATACCACACTTGGGAATGTGTTGGTAATCCATTTGTCAGGTGACTCTGAAGCCTGCCAGCTTCTAATAGGGCTAAGAAGGAGAAAGGGCTCTGCAGTAGATACAGGCTGTGGGGAAGTTGCCCTTCTGCCTGAACCACATGGCCCAGCAGATCCAGTGGCATTTGAGGCGTGCAGGGCAGACATGGTGGCTATGTGTAGTCTTTGATAAGTGTCAGCTGAGACTAGTGAGAATTAGTAACCACTGAGGCCAAGAGCTTATTCTTATCCTATCCAGAAGCTCTCCTCTGTGCCCTGCATTTTTCTTGGCCCCTACAATGTAATTTATGCAAGTATGTCTCCTTCTTCAGGCATCTTGTCTTATGCAATATTCACCATGATAGGCCAATTGCTGTAATAGATGACCTTAGAATTTCAGTGATTTAACCAAATACATGTTGATTAATCATTCATCCAATAGTCTGATGTAGGTGTTTTCTTGTTAGAGTCTCTCCTCCAAGAAGTGACTTAGGAACCCAGGGTCCTTCTTCCATTTTCTGGCTCTTCCCTCTATCAATGCCTTAGCTCCTCTCCATTCCACCCATGGAAAGAAAAAAAGGATAGAGCATTATGCATGGGAAGGACCTCACTTCTACTCCTCTGGCTAGAACCAAGCCGCATGGCCCCGTCAAAGTGTAAAGGAGGCTACGAAATGTGGGTTCACTTAATGATCAGGAGGAAAAGGAATCTTGGTTTGGTGAGGTACTAGCATCTGCTGCACGTCCTTACTCAAAGGCCCCATCTTGAGGGACAAGGTTACTCAGTTGAGATGAATGAGGGTTTTGTTTCCTTCCCACAGATGGCGGATGATGGTCACAGCTGAGATCTCAGAACCTGGGATTCCTCAGCTGAGTCCCTTGTGGGTCTCTGGGTTCTCCATTGTGGGCTGCATTCTCTGCACCATATTGCCATAGGGTGATGAGTGAGGGTTCCAAAACTCCTTTCTGTAAAAAGAATCATTGTGTGCTTTGAGAGGGTGCTTTGTTTTAGAGAAACAAAGCCAAGACATGATTATTCTGTCTGTGTAGCACTCTTCAACACCTACACGGGAACAGCAGCTCAGGAGAAGCCATTTAATCATGTCATGCCTCAGAGTTATTAAACTGAGAAAAACAAATGTGAATCTGTGCTCTGGCCAGGTGGGTGATATGAAATAGAGAAAGTAAGCCAGGCATGAGAGGTAGGAGGTGGTGCCTGGGTGAACAATTTGTAAATGATGGCGATTAATTTAAAAAGATGCTGTGAGAGCCAAGCAAAATGTATCTGCAAACCACACAGCTCCCAGTGGGTGACCTCTGCTTTTTAAAACTACAGCCTCTCTTGGTTCCCAAGTTCCCTAGAACTCAGCTCCTCTATTTTAGGCTTATGAGAGATAACCATTTTCTAAGACTGAGAAGTAGTTTCTCAGCAAGCAGTCTCCTGTGAACACCACTCCAGACAAGTTCATCTTCAGTCAACGAAGATCATCAGCCAAACATCTGGTTCTGGCAGCCCCAACAGCTGCATGCACTTTCAGTTCAAGCATCATCCATATGGGTGTCATTAGCCTCCTAATTGACCTCAGGGTCTGGATGTGGAAGAGGGCAGCCAAGCAGTATGGAGGTATCCACAGGGGCTAAACTGAGAGGAAGCTCCCATCTGTGTGGACACAGCTCTGTGCAACTGGCTCTGGGCATGACACAGGCAGACCAGCTTGACTCGGAAGGCTCTATGTGGCATCCACAGACCCAGTGAATGGGGCTGCAGTCCCCAGCATAGGAACAGGAGGCTGAGGACAGGCAAATGACATCTGGGGAATGGAATCACAAGGGCTATTGTGGGTGATCTCTAGATAAAAAACAATAAATGTGGAGTCTCTTACTTACTTGAAATGTTCTGAGAATCTGCCACCTTTCTCATTTTTTTAAAATTATGGTAAAATACACATAAAATGTACCATTATAACCATTTTAGAGTATACAGTTGAGTAGCATTAATTATATTCACAGTGTATGCAGCCATCCCCACCATTCCCAGAAGTTTTTCATCACTCCAAGCAGAAACTGTGTGCCTATTGAGCCATTCCCTCTTCTCCCTAGTCCCTGGAGATCTGCTTTCTATCTATTGACTTACTTATTCTAAGTATCTTGTATGAATGGAATCATTCAATGTGTGGTCTCTTCTGATTTTTGAGACTCTTGCCTTTAGAAACTTCTGTATGTAGTTCTTACCTGAGAGTGGACCTGAGCCAGTGGGAATTGGGGTGAGTCTGATGAAAGCCAGTGCAGGTGCCTTAGGCTGGGTCTCCTGGAGGCACACTTTGAGACAAGGATAAGAGCACAAGTGGTTTCTTTGGGAGATGATCCCAGAAATAGTGGTAGGAAATTGGGAAAGTGAGATAGGAAAGGGAAGGAAGCATGGCCCTGAGCCTGATGTGGGCAGGTCAGGCTCATCCTGCCAGGGAGATGGCAAAGAACACACCTCAGAGTTAGTTGTCTCTACCGAGGGGTGGGAAAGTTGAGGCACTCATACACCGACTCCCACCAATAATTGATAATGGCTACTTCTGGGGTTCTGTCTTCCCTGGATTTAAAGCCAAACCTGGAAGAAGGAAGCCATGAGGTTGAGTTGGGGTTGGGTTGGCAAGTGCTGAGAAAGGTGGATGAGGCACTGACAGCCTCTGCTACAGTTGGAGAGTCCCCAGGGCCAGGTCCAAGGAGGAAGGTACTTCACAGGTGAGCTGAGTCAGAGGCTCAGCCTCATCAGGAAGAAGATGGAGGAGAAAGCAGCAGATAGCATTAAGGCTGGAGCAGGGGTGATATGGGAAAGGAGCCAACAAGCAGTGAAGCTGGGGGTTGGAGGGGGACACTCAAGAGCAGGACAGGGGAGGTATGGAGAGGAAGTTGTGGGAGTGGTTTGAAGCTCATGAGTGAACAGAATCCAAATCCTGTAGAGCTCCTCTTGTGTGGGTTCTGCATGGGCTGCTCAGAGGAGACAACTCTGACTGGAAACGCACACCTTCCATGGGGAGAAGGCAGCTTGAAGTTTTGGCATGCTGCTCACTATCAAATCTCTACTCAGCCCACTCTGAACACACTCGGCAACAGGGACCAGCAAGCTTTGCTATAAAAGTCCAGACAGTGAATATTTCGGGCTTTACAGGCTATTCCGTCTCTGCCACAGCTACTCACCGCTGCTGCTGTAACATAAAAAACAGCCATAAAAAATACAAAAACAAATGAGCATAGCTGTGTTCCAATAAAACTTTATTTGCAAAAATAGGCAGCAGGCCCATTTTGGCCCATGGGCCATCATGTGAAGCTCCTGTTTCCCGCTATTTTAAACCATGACACATTTATGGGATAGCTACATATTTGTGAACTGTGCACCTCCCCTTCACTCTCTTATCCTAAGTAGCATTCTATGGGCTGCTGAGGAACCCCAAAGACATTCAAAACCCAGTTTAAAATCACTGGTCTGGGTATAACCATGAACTTTTCCACATTGCCTGCTGTCAGCAATAATGGGGAAAAAAGGGGAAAAGAGCAACAATAATAATATTCTCAATAATGAGTTTCTATTATTTCAGGTATTTTATATGTTTTCTTACTTAATGTTAGCCAAATTCCTCAAGATAACTAGAAATAGCCCATTTTACATATGGGAAGCCAGAGGCTAAAAGAGGTTCATTTTCCCAAGTCATACATCTAGTAAGTGATAGAGCAGGAACTTAAACCTGTGTGAATTTGATACCAGAAACCACACACTTGGCACTACAGCTCTTTGTTAGCTGAGCTCTGAGAAAACAATTAAGCAATTAAGCAAAACAAAACAATAACAACAAAATAAAATCCCCAAACCGAAATACTATTCTGAGTTTCCTGACAACCTCGCTTTCTCAGTTAGTTGTATTTGATTGCTAGCAACAGCTATTAGCTCAGGCTAATGTAAACAAGAGGGGAGTTTGTTGTTGGAGTAATGATGGGGACCACAAAACTGATGGAAAGCTGCAGACGCTGATGTGGAAATGGGTCAGGGGCAGCGGCGGGGAGGGGGGTGGGCATCTCCTGAACTGAAGAGGCAGAGTGACAACAGCAGGCATATGGCAGGGATGTTCTGGTAAGGACCTGCCTTGGGGATAGAAGAGAACGCCAGCCATTCTCAGTCTCTTTGTATCTCCTTTCAAAATTCAAATTACAGAGAGGGAGCATCCAACTCTTCCCCTGGCCACACACACGTGTGTGTGTACTGATTAGGGAAAGTAATTGTTCAAAAGGTATTTATTAGGATGTTGTTTGGAAGGGGAAATGGATGCCAGCTGCCTAAAACCTAACAAACACTCTCATGTATAAGGCAACAGGGAAACAGATGGCTTAAGGGGCAACCACCGCCTGACTAAAGAAAGAATTATCCATTCATTTTCAGAAGCATTTTCTAGTACTGAACTTCAAGAAATTATACAGTTATTTATATAAGGAACATCAAACAACAGAGGAGATGATGCCTCCAAAGCAGTTTTACTAAAGAGGTCTCCTGTCCATGGGTTCATGATAAAAACCAAAGTTAGATAGTTAAACCACAGTTAAGTCCAAACATTTTTACAAGGAGGCATAGTAACAGAACTTAGCCTACAGATACCTGCTGATTTGATTTCAGGCAAGATCAAACTTAGAGAAGGGATATTGATGCATTCCTTGACTCTCCTTTCCCATCAGGAATGGACAGCCAGTCTTGGCTTGAGATTGCTGGAGCCTGGTACAAGGTGGTATCAAATGGAAATGCCATCTCTGGGAGATGCCCTTGCTCAAAGGGCCAGTGACAGCTGCTATTTAGTATTTTTAGCCACCTCACATCTACTTTCCCTTCCTAATAACACTGCAATTCCTTGGAGTAAATCAGGGTATCCTGCCTTCCCAGAAGCTAAAGGAATCCCTGGATGTCTCTGCTGCCAGATCCTCTCTCTCACTGCCCTAGTCCAGCCATGGGAGGACACTCATCTAAGCCTGCCCTCCAGATTCCTTGTCCTGGGTTGTTGGACCTAGAGCAAAATGATACAAAGTAGATGGCACTAGTATTCCTGAGGGTTCCCTTGTTCCTGATCTGGTTTTCATCCTTTCTCAAAATCTGGTTGTCCAGCCTTCCAATTAGTTAATCCTGTAAGTTCCTTAATACTTTTTGAATAAGTACATTAAGTAAACCAGATGTACTTCTATTGTGCATGACCAGGAACACTGCCTGATACAGTAAGCAGAGGTAGGTGTCTATAATAGCAACAAATAACTTTAGCCACAGTAACAAAACTCAAATTCCCAGATGCTAAATTCAAGGAATAGAATGAAACTCAGGGATGCTTTGTGGCATTGCCAAAATAATCTCATAATTCTTATAATTTCAGAACAGAAATAGCCAAAGACCAAAGTCAGAGTTTGAGCCTGTGATTGCTGAATGACAGTATGTGTGGAATATATGACTGTGTCAAGGCTCCTGTGAAAGTGGAAGCAAAGAGTGGGGCCCTGACAATTGAAACAGGGACGTTCTGGGTGGGTTTCTAAGATGCCAAGCACTTATAACCTCCAAATTGCTCTGAAGGAACAGCTGGCTGTCCAGCCCTGTCATTATGGAAGAAAGGGATATGTGGAGGTTAATTATGCTAGACACGTGGTCTCAGCCAAGGGTTGAGCATATGACCTGAGTTCGGCTGATTGCACTGTGTCTCAGAACTTTGATTTTTGAATGGAGGGACACAAAAATGAGAGGATGGTTAAGAGTTCATTAATTCCAGGCCCCAACAGTCAATGGTTTTTGTCCTGTGTGGTCCATCTTCCTGACAGTTTTGTGAGCATGCAGGTATCTTTCCAATAAATTGCCTCGTATTTTTACACCAGCTAGCATTGGTTTCTGTTGCTGATAACCAAAGAACCTGACAGCTAACCTCCTCCACACTGCACCCTTCCAGCACTGCCTTTACGTTGCTTCAGGTAAGCTACACGATCTCTCCATTACTGGGGCTTACTTATAGTGGAAGTGTCCATAGGCCAGGGATCTTTTATTCTACTTTGCCCTCTTCCCATGAATCAAGAACAGTGTCTTTTATTTATTTATTTGTTTTTTTAACATTCACTGAGCTTTTGCCATGTGCTAGACAAGGTGCGTTGGGGAACAGGCATTAAACACTGAACTGGCCCTCAAGATGTCCCACAGCTGGTGGAAAGGTGACTCCTGCATAGAACTAACTATAGGCAAGTTTGAACATGATAATGTCATGGGAAACACAGATAAATGTGTGCAGGTCAGAAGAGAGGTCTTAATTCAGGTTTTCAGGGGTCAGGAACATGTACTAAAATAATATTGGAGAAATAGACTACACAGGTCGCGGGAGCCTTGAGAGCCAGATTAGGAACTTGGACTTTATTTTGTAACTTGAAAGGAGGTAGCAGTGTAATTTTCTGAGCACTGGAGTGGCAGAATTAGTTATATGGATTTCATTAGGTGTAAATTGATGGAAATCACTGAGCCATAGACCAATCTGGTGCTTTTTCTGAAACCTAAGCTCTCTTTCAGGAAGATTGGAGTTAGTCACAGATGGAATTTCTGAGCACTGCAAAGGAGATAATATATGCAAAATGCACAATGCCTGGCACATAGTAGGTCTTCAATGGCAATTCATTTCTCCACATTTCTTTCTAGTTATCACAAGGAAATGTTCAAGGAAAAACAAATGTGTGTTGTGTAGAAAGGAAGTATGGTGTAGGAATACCACTTGGGTTTCCAACAGATTCCTGGGTTTAAGTGCTGCTGTATAGCTGTGACCTTCAGCAAGTTGTTTTTCTGCTCTGACTCTGCATCCTCATTTCTAAAATGGGAATAATACCTCATTATTGGAGTATTTGAGTGTTAAAGGCGCTAAGGTATATGAAATGCTTAGCACAGCACCTGTCACACACTAGGCATTCAACACATATTATCTGTTATCAAAAATAAACATTAGTCTTCCCAGTGCAATTTTTTCCTGGCTTTGGTCAGTAGGCCAGTCAAAAGAGAGGGAAGATTGCGTTAAAGATTTTTGCTTCCTTAGAGTTTTCTTTTCAAATCTGGATACAAAAGAAACAAGTTAATTTTTTGCCATTGGAATGTGCTCTAAGCCAATATTCCCCATTCTTGCTGCCACTGTTAAGGAGGCAGTCACCGTTCTCAAAAATCAGAAAACCTGCTTGTCCTGGCTCTTCTATCAACAAATATCCACCCCTCTATGGACCTGAGAAACCCCACCTGGCCTTGGTCAGTGGTTTTCAACCTTCGTTATTATTATTGTTATTATTTGTAGCAGTAGGAGGTTGCTTCTGTCCTGATCATACATGGCAGTCCAATCTGTACATTCAATGACAGTGGAGATGCTTTGGGGGAGGTGGCGGCTCCAGAGCCTGGAGACTGAGCTGGCCCTGGGAGCAGGAGCAGCTCCTCTTCCTCACTGTCTCTCTTAATTCCTCTCCAGCCACCTTCTCCTTTCCAGCCTGTGGTGCAATCTTAATCAAGTCTGCGGCTGGAACATGGGTTCTTTGATTAACAATCATTTATACGTCCCATTCTTGTTTATGGCATAAACTCTAGTGATTCTGTTGAACTCATAATCCCATTCTCACCAATATTGTCTCCATTGGGAATTTCAAAAGTCTAATTTGAAAGTCAAAAGCTGAGAATTGACATTTTTTCTCTCTCTTCCTCAGCTTCTGGATACAGCAAAGACAGACTGATTAGCTCTGCCTGGAATTAGAGGGAAGGTCATGGGGCAAAAGGGAATTATAAGAAATGACAAACATGTAGGTTACTATCAGAATATTACTCCAGCACATGCCCACAGGCCAGGGGCTGGGAAGACAGTGAAAAAGAAACAGCCATTGCCCTTGGAATGAAATCACTTCTCTCTGTATCACAATCCCCTCAACTGCAGCCACTGATTTCCCTGAAAAGTAAACATACCATCTGTTTTGGATTGAATTGTGTCCCTCTCCCCCCACAAAAAATGAGATGCTGAAATCCTAACCCTCAATACTTTCTAATGTGACCTCGTTTGGAAATAGGATTATTGCAGATGTAATTAACTAAATTAAAATGAGATCATGCAGGAGTAGGGTGGCCTCTTAATCCAGTATGAGTGGTGTCCTTACACAAAGGAGAGATCTGAACACAGACACAGGAGGAGAGGAGGCCATGCGATAATGGAGGTGGAGATTGGAAATAGGCAATGACAAGCAACCAGGGATTGGCAGTGACACCAGAGGCTGAGAGAATAGCATGGAACAGATTCTCCTCTGCAGCCTGGGGAGGGCATGACCCTGCTGATACCTTGATTTCTGGCCTCCAGAACTGTGAGACAATAAATCTCTACTGTTTGAAGCTACCCAATTTTTGACACTTTATTACAGCAGCTGTAGGAAATGGATACGCTGTCCCCTTCCCCTTCCCTTCCAGCCTCGGTGCCCTTCCTCTTGCTCAGGGACTCACCTGAACTCTGGATTCCATCCCTCCTGCCTTCTCAGGGACCTCACTCCCTAACACCCTCAGTGTTTTTAACTTAACCTTTCTCTTGACTCCTCCTCTTTAGCACAATATGCTCCCACCTCCCTCATCTGGAAAGTTTTCTTTTGCCGCCTTCCCTTTATCCGTGGCCTTCTTTTACCCTTTATTTCAGCATGGTACTTCTAGAAAGAAATGTCTATAAGTGGGTCCTTTAGTTCACCCATTTGCTTCTTGAGCCACTTAAATGCAGCTTTTGTGTTCATCACATCCTCCAGAAGACAATGACGTCCTGGATGGCCAGATCCTGTGGCTGTCTTCCTGGACCTCATGAGACACTGGATCTTGTTGATTAATCTCCTTGAAGAGCTTTTTTCTTTTGACTTATATGGACTCTTGGTTTTCTTCCTATCTCTCAGAGTACTTTTTATTTTTTTTTGGCAGATTTTCGCGTTCATTTTCTTCTACTCACAACATAAATACATTTTACAATCTCTCTAAAAGTCCTCCAACAGCTAGACAGAACAACTCACAGACTTGGATTCTGGGGCTCTGCATCAGGGTTGGGGTCTTAACCAAGATGGCCAGGAGAGGGAAAAGACAAGTGGAACAAGACTATGTCATGTAAGTCCTTAGAAGCCAGTCTGAAGGGCAGGCATGGGGCAGAAGAAGAGACAAGGACTGGAGCTACGTGGAACTGTCCAACTCCAAGGTCCTGAAGCCAACGATTTCTTTGTCTCTCTGTAGCCACAGTGCCATTCACTAAGTAATTGTTCAATTAATGAATCTTGCTTGTTAAACAAGGTCAACAGGAAAGTGAGGCAGGTCCTTAGTAATGACCAAAAATGAGGCATAAAGGTCACACTCTGCTTTGGTGACCATCAGCACTACAGTATAAGGATAGGTTCAGTTGGCTTAAAGAGATATGAAGAGTGGGTATCCCCAGGGTTCTCTGCTTGACTGCCCTCTTGTCAATACACACACCTAGACCAATCTACATATCTACCCCTGTGGCTTCACCCACTATCTATGACTCGCATTTCCCAAATTGTGGCTCCCAATGTCAATGTCTGTAGGGCCATTAGAAAAAGGATTCCCTGGTAGAATAAATTTGGGTAGCATGAGCTTAAACAGATGTCTTGCTTGCAGAATTTCTTGGAGTCTTCTATATGCTACAGTACATTGAGGCTCTCCAAGATATTGCTCTCCAAGAGCAATAGTTTCAGAGATAGAATATGGTATTTCTTAAACCCATTGGATCAGCGGGCTTCCTTTTTTAAGGCACAAGAAAGTGTAGTTTGTGAAAAAGTGTAATTCTCTAAATATATTTGGAAAAAAACAGATGTTTTCCTGAAGTTCTTAGGTCAGCCCAGATGTATCTTCTGTGATTCTTTTTAATTTCTCCCCTAGAAGGTTTTGCAGGAATTTCAAAGTCCACATATTGAAAACCAAGCTTGTCTTCTTCCCTCCAACCTTCTTGTCCTCTAGTGCTTCCAATCTCAGTACACAGGCTTGTCATCCTTCTAGGTTTCAGGAATCTGGAACCATTTTCCTTGACCCCTTCTTCCACTTCCTCTCTGTGTCTAATCTAATCACCAACTTCACTAATTTAATCACATGAATAGTTTTCAATTTTCTGTCCTCTCTCCTGGGTTAATGCGTAAGCCCAGCTCTTTTTTTGGGGTGGGGGGCAGGAATCTCATCTGAACAAATATGGTGGCTTTCTAAGTGATTGTCCTGACTCACCCTTCTCAAATCTATTTGCTATACTTGTGTCATGCAGAGGAAGTCCCCATTGCTTGGACCTTCCACAACTCCATGCTGCCTCCTGGGGCTACACTGATGCTCACACTCCTTAGCATGGTGTCTATGGGTCCCATGTCACAGCCTGAGGACTCCTCCAGCCTCTCCTCTCTTCACATAGATGCTGGAGCTACACTGAACTACATGCGGTTTCCTCCCACACAAGGTCTCACTGGCTCTTCATTCATCCTTGGACTCTTTATTCATCCATATGATTCCTTCCTGTCTCTCAAAATGCAGCTTGAGGCTCTAGCAAGTCCTTGCTGGTGGCTATCCAACCCCGCTCAGGTCTACCTGTCCTTCCTCTGTATTTGTCCTTGCTGCTAACTCTACACAATAATGACCACGTAGCTTTATTTATTTTAGAGATAGTGTCTCACTATGTTGCCCAGGCTGGTGTGCAGTGACTGTTCACAGGTGTGATCATAACACACTGCAGCCTTAAACTCCTGGCCTCAAGTGATCCTTCCACATTACTCATTTTTGTCCCCAGCTAGACTTTGAGCCCCTGGAGATCAGGAACCACGCTCAATTACCTTTGTAGACTTCATGCTGACACTTATTAGGAGCTCAGCCAATGACACTTGTTGGCTCCTCTAATATGGCATGGTGTTATTACATCAATGACTTCCTCGTAGGCTTCCATTTGTCTTTCAGATGCCTGACTTTCATTTTATAAAACTGATGTTTTGCATTTTACATGGGGAAAGGGATGCTGTCTTCACTGAGCCTAAAGAATTTGGATATTTGCCACAAATTGACCCAAATTGAGACCCCTTTAAACCCCTTTAAACAGAAAGACTCTCTGTTTGCCACTTACTCAGATATATGCCCACCATTCATGAGCATTGCTAACAAATATGACACATCCATTTTCCTTAAAAAGCTCCCAAACTCATGCACCATTTTTAGCTTGCTCTAATTCTTCTGGGAGGGTTCACTGTGGCAAATTTAGGCCGGTAAAATTGTTAAATTTTGTTAATTCTGAGGATATCTTTCTGAAATATTTAAATCCAGGAACTGAATCTTCATGAATCTATTTTATAATTTATGCCACTCAACTCAATTCAACAAACATTTATGGAGTGCCCTCTCTGTACCACGTGCTGACCCCAACCCTTGGTAGGAGATAGGTAACATAAAATGTGTCAGATATTCCTGCTGTCTGCAAGCTTGCCATCTAAAATGCACAAATGCAAATGACAAATCACTATAGGCAGTGGAGAGAAGGAAAGTGCAGAGATAGAAAAGTTCTGTGAATAGAAACAACCCAACTGAAGGTTCTATATGCTACAGAGTGGTATGTAGGGCAGTCAGGGCTGGAGAGGTCCTTTTAAACTGCATGTCAAGGGCACAGCTAGTGGTTAGGGTGCAGGCCAGAGAAAGGAGACATTTTAACATTCCATCCCGGGGCATGGTGCCTGTTAGAATCTCAGGTGTAATGCAGACTGGAAGATCCATTCAGGGACAGTAATTATATAAAACTATTTTTTGGTTGTTTGTTCACTATCTCAAGCTTCTCTTCCTAGAATACGAATTCAGGTTGCAAATACAATACCCACGTGTTCATTTTCCACGGATGTCTCATGTCTTTAGCATTAAAATGACACTGAGAGCCATCAATTTCTTCTGTAGATAAAGAGCCAGACACCCACACCAGCAAATGGCCCCTCCCCACAGTGGTGCAAAATGGTTATTTATTTGGTAAGACAATATATTACTCATTATCCTTAACTGCACCTAGAGACATCCAAACTCACCCAACCAGCTTATTTTTCCTGTTAAGCAAGATAGAAATAAAACATGGTATAAAGCAGAAGAGGAACTCCCTCCTTCAAAATGACTCCAGAAAGTGGTGGTCAAGGAAGTTTTTCTTGAACCCTGGAAGAGACAGATTCAACCTTCAGAGGCCTAGCAAGAAGAGCTATGCTAATACTCCTGTCCCATATATAATTAAAATGCTACCAAACCATGAAACCTATGTAAGAATGTCCAAAAAATTCTGATTTTCCCATAATGATAATTCAAGGCTTCTTTTTGGATAGATTGATATTCTTTTATTTTTTCCTCCATTCTTTTATGTTTTTGCCTTGCCTGTCTGCCCAGTCTGCCTCTTGGAAAACCCAGTCCTGCTGGTCAGGCTCCAGTGATGCTCCCATAGGACCCCCTGCTATCCTCTAACAGAGCTAGCACTTAACTCCCTTCACAGAAAATACTCACCAGTGCTGCTCCTGTAGGACCTCCTGCTATCCTCTAACAGAGCTGGCACTTAACTCCCTTCACAGAAAATACTCATCAGTGCCTCACCTGTACCAGACTGTGAGCTTGTGGGGGCTAGGAATCATGTTCCTTTGGGGGACTGGATGCTGGGCACAGGTCCTGGCTTGTGGTAGGGGTTGAGTATCTGTTGAATGAGTGTCTTTGGTCATCTTGACACCTAGGTGGATGGATATCTCAGCAGCCAAAGCTAACAATGGAAAGGGATGATGAGTGGGGGTCAGGCAGGACTGTGGCCTGAGAGTATGGTGCCTACTGCAAGGGACCCTGGGAGGGAGATCAAGGCTTATTAGATAATAAATAGGGCTTAATTTAGACTTAGCCCTGGCTGGCACTGGAGGTCTGCTCTGATGAGTGGGGCATAAGGACAGAAGGTGCAGTTTGATCATGAAAATTTTGTTTCTGGGTGAGTGAGCTACTCAGAGCAGGATCTAGTAGTTGGAACTACTGAAGTCAGGGTCCAGCATCCTTCCTCCATAGCAAACGTAACAGATATGAGCCAAGAATGCCAGGAAAGAGAATTGAAGCATCAACTCTGTTGGATGCAGAAAAGAAGGAGAAGGTCAAGGAAAGACTCTGACCTGATGGACATAGGAGTGTCTGATGCTTTTCTTGGATACTAAATCTTTGGCCACCGAAGTCTAGATCCTACCCACAGGTGAAGCTGTGGTTCCTTCATAACATACTCCAGCCTCTAGGGGGAGCTCAAAAACTTCACAGGGTGGGCCATAGGCTTCTACTTACAGGTGGAGCTGTGGTTCCTTCGTAACGTACTCCAGCCTCTAGGGGGAGCTCAAAAACCTCACAGGGTGGGCCATGGGCTTCCACTTACAGGTGGAGCTATGGTTCCTTCATAACGTACTCCAGCCTCTAGGGGGAGCTCAAGAACCTCACGAGGTGGACCAAGGGGAGTAAAGCTGATGGGGCAGAAAGGTCATGTGATTGGATCACACTCTTGGGGGTGGAGTGTGCACAAGAAAGAGGTTTAAGCTGTAATTTCTTGGCTTATTTCTTTTTAGATCATTTTACTGTCATTCGCCAGGTCTCATATTCTTACACTCTCTCTCCATCATCAGAGACAAAAAGGAGGCAAATATCCTTGTCCTAAAAAAGATGTCTGTGGTAGGGAGTTCAGTGTCTCCAGTTGAGCAGGAAAGACAGACGCTGATGAAAGAGACAACTCTTGTGACAGACTCTTGCCCTACGTGGCAAGTGTGAAGCCCAAGGCATTTTAAAAGCAGGTATTTTCAACAGCAGCCTGTAAATGCACATTTTAAATAACAGATTGTGCGCATGACCTAAACACTGAATCCATTAAAACGGGAGCTGTGGCTTATTTTTAAAGCCTCCACTAATGCTGCTTTGGCCAAAAAAAAAAAAAAAAAAGCCTCATGTGCTATCCATAGTACAGAACTCCAGTCCCATAGAGTTCCATATCAATAACATCTGCTGATTCTGCCTTTTGAACAAAGTAATCAATCCTCCCCTGGAGGCTGCAGTGGAGAAAAGGAAGCACACAGTCTGGGAGGCCATCTGTGCAATTCTTGACCTGCGCAGTGTCACCTCAGATGTCGCAGAATGCACTTGACTCCTCCTGGAAAGCACAGAGGGGCCTTCAAGGAGACCCCTCGTCCTGCCATTTTGCAACCTGACTGCACTGCTTCTAATTATTGCATTTCTCAATGTGTTTATATGCGTCATAGCTTCTGAGGTGAGGCACCCACCAACTCTGACACCACTCCTGGCTGTGGGAACAGCTGCCAGGGATACTGCCTTTCCAGGTGTCTGGAAGATGATTTATAGTATGTATCTGAGCAGACTGGTGATGTTTTATTAATCAAAATGTCAGAAAATCTAATGATAATGTGCTTGCCACAGGTCTTAACATTTTCAATTTTTTAAATAAACATTTCAGATGCTGACTTTGGGTTTCTGTATAAAAGATAATATTAGGGAATACTATTAGGGTAACCTTAATGTTAGTATTAATATTGGGGGATAATAAGAATTTATTTTGCTTCTTTTTTTAAAACAAAGATTATAGTTTTACTCTATGCACATTTAAGAAATCCCAAGCTGATCTCATTCTACAGAGACAGAGACTATTATTCTTGTTTTGTATCTGGGAAAAATGAATATTTCAAAAGGCATATTTGTAAGTAATCAATGAGTAAGAGTTTGATGGTTTGTTTTTCACATTTTTAAAATGCCTTCTGCATGCCTTGACTTGCAAAGTCCTTTCACAAATGCTGTCTTTTTAAACTTTATTTTCAAAACATTTTTGTGTAATAGATATTATTATCTCCACTTTATGGATGAGGAAATCAGGCTTATGTAACTCACCTACATCACGCAACCAGTAAGTTTCAGAAATGGGTTTCAAAGTCAACTCTCTGGCAGACCTTTCCCTCTCTTAGACCAGTACACTATCTCATTCACTTGTTTGTCCATTACTTTGATCAGCAAACATCTGAGTGTCTGTTTCCTATATTCTCAGACTTGAGCAAAACATCAGAAATACAGAGGCAAAAGCACAGGGTTTATCCTTGAGGAGTGCCCAGTCAGATGGGGAGTTGAGAATGTCAATTACATATGCTAAGATACTTGAGAATATGTTAAAATTTAAAATGATTATTTAGTACACATCCATCGAGCACTTATATATGCCTAATATTATGAGAAACACCAGAGATATAAAGGAGAATGAGATGTAGACCCCTGTGTTATGTGTCCCAGTCTAGATGGTAAGCAGCATAGAGTCAATAAATCTCACTGCAAACTCAGGTGTACAAGAAATGCACCTTTGTGTTCATGATCCAACTTAGTTCTATTTTAGCTCATGTGGTGTGAGAGCAGAGGAAACTTAACTTCAGTCAATTGCGGTGTCAAGGCTCTTGCACGTATGTAGCTGTTGGGAGGTGGACAAGGTTCTTAATGATGGATCCACACAGGTCAGAGCAAAGACATCTTTTACTCTTGTCCACATGGCCCCTTTCTATGCTGCCTGGGGGGATCGTCATACCTGGGGGATTGGAAACATTTCTACTCCTTCTGCTCTGCAGGTGGGAAAGGAGGTGGGTACAAAGGCCACCTGAATACTGCTGGCAAAATTGTTCAAAGCTGTGTCCTTATGTATCCCTTGATTCAGAGACCAAGGATGTGCCACCTAGAAAATTGCTTATCTGTTAGCCTGATATATGAAATCACTGGCTGTTGTTTTCTCATGGGCTACCCACTATTTTTCCTTATTGATCGCAAACTCCCCCAAAACAGCTCCAAGGTAAGTAGAAAAGGAAGTGACCCTTAAATTCCAGAAGGTGCAATTCCTGAAAGACCTAGAAACCTCTGAAAGTAATGTATGCTGGGAACAGTAACTTCAAAGTGCTTCCAGTAGGTGGAAGTCATCTGGGATCGGGAACTACACTGGAATGTGTGCCTGTCAATTTACCTTCTGCTGTAATCAGAGAAAGGTATTTGGTTATTTCACAAGGAGACAGGAAGTCAGGTCAAGAGCAATCTGCTCACCTTGTCTTTTGACAATCCTCGTCTTTAAACATATCTTGCCTAGTTAAGGAAGAGTGAGGAAGAGCAGGGGTGGAAAAGGGGTTCTAACAAAAATCTTGCAAAATAAAATATGGAGAACAGTACTAGATAGACAAAGAGGAAAGAAGACTCCTCTGAAAATTATCTACTGTAGGCTCTAGAGAAGAAATTGCAAGATGGTCTCTGGCAAATTCAACACAAGGTAGAGCTGCAGTGCAGTCAGGGCACTGAGGCAAAAGCCCAGTCCTGCAGCTGGAGCAAATCCCAGCAGGTTAGGGAAGGCCAAAACTAAGCATTCTGGCCTCTTGCTTCATGTTTCAGGCAGTAGCCACTGCTCTGGCCCTCTCTTGACTCTATTGAACTATTGTAATTTTCCATAAAGGCTTTGCTTCTGTCTCCAGATTATCAACGTGCAGCCCCAACCCAACTCCTGACACTTGCCTGGCACAGCTTTTACATTACAGGTAGATACCACCAATTCTATTTGGGTTACCATGGCTCCTGGAGCTTCTTTCTATTTCTATTCTACCACTTACCATAGTGCAAGATAATTGTTTTGTTTTTTAATTTTTCCGTCTTCCTGTTAGACCCTGTTCTTACTACTAGCAAAGAATGACTTTTTTTGTTGTTGCAACCACCATTTATTGGGCACTCTCTTTGGGTATGCTAAGCCCTTTTTGCATAGTGTCTCATTTAGGCTCAACCCAACCCCATACCCACTCTTGCCCTACAGATAGAGAAGCTGAGGCATAGAGAGAGTAAGCACCTTGCTTGAGTGCACAGTGCTGGCAAGGGATGGAGCCAAGTTTCAAATCCGTGTTCTTTGGACCGCCAAAACTGTTTTCTTTGCCAAGAAGCTATACCCTTTCTAGAGGCCCTCAGAAGCCACAAAGGGAAAATATTTAGGAACTAATAGGTACACAAGTAATGGGCCAGGACTGGAAACCTTGTGAGGTGATGGTGGGGTGGTATGTACAGAAGAGCTGGAGCTATAGAATCTGTGAAGTTGAGATGAAGGAGGCCCTCTCATTCTTCTTGGTTAGGCTAGGGAGGAAGATCTTCCTTCTACTTCCTAAGCTCCAGCAGTTTTGTGACCAGGAAGATTGCTAGTATGGGGAACACACCTGGATCTCAGTGGCTGGTTCCAGGGCTCAGGGGTCTTGCTAAGGTTGATAACACCACCTCTGATGTTGTTGGGGTCCTGAGGAGACATTTAGAAGCTCCCGGGCCTGGACTCAAATCATAGAAGAGTTCTGGGTCTCAGGAAGCCCATATAGGACTGTTATTGTGCTTAAAGTTGTCATTTCTTTATTTCTCCCTCCACACAGAGCCATTGCCCGTCCCACTCATTCAATAAGCAATTATCAAATGCCTACTTCATCTCAGGGCCTGTATCTATTCCTGGAATACAGAGACAAGCAGGATACAGTGCTCGCCCTACGGGAGCCCACAGCCCAGTGAGAGAAATAGTGAGGAAAGAATAATACAATAGGTATGATAAGTAAGCTCAGGGTTCTGTGGGATCCTCAAGGAAGGTATGTGTCCCAATTTGGAAGCAGGTAAGAACGTGGAACATTCCCCAGGTAGGTGACTGAACTGAGTCTGGGAAAAATATGAGTATGAGCTGACCCAGAAAAGAAGTCAGAGAAGCAGACACAAAAGTGAGAGGGACTTAGTAGTTCACAGGTGAAATTCGGTGTGTGTTCTGGAGACTGATAGAATTGAGTCCAGGTCCTGAGTGAAAGGTAATTAGTGAGCCTGATTAAGGTCCCGGATGTTACACTGAAAGGAGTAGGGTCCATTTCTCCCTGCTGAGATCTGGCTGGGCTTGAACAGGTGACTTCCTCTCTAGTGTGGACCAGATTTCAATCAACACAGCCCTGTCTCTCCAAAAACCTGTCTTAACTTGCACAGATTTTTAATTTTTTCTATGCCATGGGCTCCTCTGGGAGTCTCATGAATTTTACAGACCCTTTCTTGGAAAGGGGTGTCTGTTTTTAAAACTTCTTACTTTGAAATAATTTTTGATTTACAAGAGTTGTAAAAATAGTTAAAAAGTTCATGTGTACTCTTCACCAGCTTCCCTTACTGTGTTAACACCTTACATAACCATAGCATATTTATCAAAACTAAGAAATCAACACTGTTACATAACTAGTCTAAGAACTAGACTCCAGACTTTACCCAGATCTTGTCAGTTTTCCACCAATCCTTTTCCATTTCTGAATGTTCCAGTGTGGATCCAATCCAGGATTCCATATTTCATTTAGTGGAACAAAGTTTTTAAATGCAGAAAACAAAATACAAGAAACTACAAAGTGAACCAAATTAAAAGATAATTACAGAAATACTAAAAATAATATGAAGAATATGTGAATAGTCATTTATATGTCTCTTAATACATTAAAAATAAGAAAATACATGTAAAATAGAGGGGAGTGAAAGTTAAGTTTTATTTTTTAAAGACAATGTAAAATTGGTTGTGGCTTAACTTGAGCTGAGCCATAGACTTGGTGTGGTTTTTTACTCATTTCTTTTCTATATTAATCAATGAGCAGTGGGAGATAGGGCATACTGGAAGGCAACAGAGGTGTCTGGGTCACCCTGTGAGAGTGACCAAGTTACCTGACCTCACAGTTTGGTGGCTGAACTTCTGCCAGGTGTGGAGTTGCTTAATAATTGCTCAGCCATATTGCACAGCCTTCTCTAGGCAGGAAGATTGAGATCCAGTGGAGGATTTAATAACCACCCTAATTCCAGCAAGTGTAAATTATATTTCCAAATATCTGCAACAACTGAACTGCCTTAAGAAATATCTGTGATTTCTCCTGGGGGACAAAAGTTACAGATATTGATAATGTGATTTGTAGTCTATATTCATAATGAAATGAAATGCTAAATTTAAGTTGAAGGCCAGTGAAAATAAAGATACATTTGTTTTCCAACAAAGTTTACAGATCCCTTGAATTCTGTCCACTGAGTTCCAGGTTATAATCCTGGAACTCCTGGAAGTTTATAAATTAGGTAGCCCCTATCTTGGAATGAATTCAAAATACTTTTGAAAGCTACAATTAAAAATAATTAGAGTCAACCTTTTTAAAATGTGAGGGTTTCATGTAATTATTCAAATTTCAACTTCTTTTGAAAAAGTCGAGCTCCTGTGTCACTGGGCGTCCTTCACAGCATGTCAACAACAGCTGGAGCTGAGTAAAGGCCAATCATGTATGCAGATCAGGGGTGGGAAGACCAATGCGCCACAATCCCTATAACTTCCTTTTATGTCCGTAGCACTGAACCAAAGATCCGGTGTCGTTAACCATCCTTCTTTCACTATGATCATTTTTTAGTACTTGCCTCCATTTACTCATTTATTTGTCTGGTTTCTAGGGGCATGTTAGTTTGTGATCTCTTATTTCCAAGTTGGGAAGAGGGGAAGAAGCCTCCGTGTCCTGAAATATCTTCCATATCAAGTGCAGCACTGGGTACTTTACGTGTGGTATCTCTTTGAGTTACAAAACCTGGGTCCAACTCTTGGATACATCACTCATTGTCTTCTTGACCACGGGCAAGTCACTTCTGGGTCTTAGTTTTTTTCCCATTTAAAAAAGAGAAAGTCTGACTGGGCGCACCTGTACAGGTGTACAGGATTACACCTGTAATCCCAGCACTTTGGGAGGCCGAGGCAGATCACTTGTGGTCAGGAATTCGAGAACAAACTGGGCAACATGTTGAAACCCCATCTCTGCTAAAAATACAAGAATTCGTTGCATATGGTGGTGCACACCTGTAATCCCAGCTACTTGGGAGACTGAGGCAGGAGAATCGCTTGAACTCCGGAGGGGGAGGTTGCAGTGAGTCAAGATCACGCCACTGCACTCCAGCCTGGGCAACAGAGCAAGACTCTGTCTAACAAAAAAAAAAAAAAGAAAGAAGAAAAAGAGGAAGTCTGAAGTCTGATTTGATGGTTTCTGAGGTCTTTTCCACCTCTGACACTCTCCCATTCCAGATTCTCTGCTCCTCAGGGGCAGGGCCATGACTTACTCAGTGTGCAGCTAGTCATTGCACTATGCACAACACCGGAAGCTCAGTTGCTCAATGAATAACTGATGAATGAATGAGTACATGATAATATAACCTGAAAATCTGTGGACAGAACTCAAGGGATCTGTAAACTTAGTTGGGGAACAATTATATCTCTATTTTCACTAAACTCCAAATTAAATTTAGCATTCTATTTCATTATGAATATAGGCTACAAGTCATTATATTAGAAAAGATGAGAAACGTTGGGAAGGTATCGGATTAAGAAAGGTAAGAAGAGAACTAAAAAATTTTGAGTGCCTACTATTTTCCAGGACTTGAGCTAAGTTACTTAAGTACCTTTTCTTGTCTCAGTGGAAGTGTTGAAGCTCCAGGCCCAGCAGTTGTACCTGGTTCTCATGAGGCCTTGGACATTTGTTTATTGTTGCACTCCCATGTCAGGTCTGCTTTCTTTCTGAAACTGTTGATTTTATCCCTTATGATGCCCCAACCATCACCAAGAGCTAGTCATGTGACCCAAGTGATGTCAATTAGATTCTCACCTGGGAACTGAAGATTGATACAGGAAAGTTAGACTCCTAGCATCCCTGTAAAAAATGGCTTCACTTTTTTAAGTTTGAATGTGTTTCTGTTACTTTAAGCTAAAGAACCCTGACAGATAAGTCTGAATAAGTACACAAACTGGTGGTATAGGTTTTACCAAGCTCTATTTCCTAAAGGAACAAATGGATTATTCTATGTTTCCTTTATCTTAATGCACTGTGGATAGCACAAAAGGAGGCAGCTGAGATCTTAGGGCAAAAGTATGTCCCAGAACCAGACGAGGAAGCAGCTGCTGTGTGTTTGGACTCTGCTTATACAAGAGGTGTAATCGATTTCTGCCCTTGCCAACAGGCCAGACCATCCATCCACCTCACTGCAGTCTTAAAAGAACAAACAGAAGCTTCCCTGAGAGTCCTCATGAATCAACTCCTTCTTGAAACTGACTCTCACATCATTCTCTCTTTCTCCAGGCTATCATTTCCCTCAGGAGTTTGGCCCTAGGAAAAAGAGAAGCAGGGGTTTACAGTTACATATTAGGAGGGCTTCTGAGTTTCAGAAAGAAATCACTCTCCTTGGTTTCTTCTGCTGTCTAAGAATGCAGGCAAGTTTCCTCAGGTCTTTTGGAGCAGGCAGAACAGGTAAGGAGTGCCTTAGTGGTTTTGCTCATGAGAACAACTGGTAGTTAACAGGTTGCATCCACATCTGGGTTTAGTGTAGAGAGAATAGGAGATCTGAAAGGTCACTTTTGCTTTGGGAAGAAATAACTTGAGTAGTATTTTTACATTTTAAATGAACTTTCTTTTTTCTTGGCTTGATGAATGCTGTTTCTCTTTATGGTCCTTTCATGTGTAATTCAAATGTTGCTGGGGAAAAATCCAAGGGAAAGGCTGGCTACCTGGAAGTGTACTATCCTTCTACAACACACACACACACACGGGTTTGATTTATGAGATAACACTTTTCTGAAACACATAGCCAAACTTTTTTTGAGAAAGACTGAAATCCCTAGGTTTTAGAAATAACACGAAGGTTTTTTAAACAGATGAAATGGAAGCCCAAAGGGATATGGAAACAAGATATAGATGCTAGTGAATAGGAGGTCCAATCCTCACACTGGGGCAAAACCTGTGGTTTGAACATATGTGAGGCAGTGAATTGTATGACAAATTTGAACATGATATGCCCTTTGAAGCCTATACCTATGAAAACAGGCTACAGAAGTTCCCCATAACCCAGATAAGTAGAAGGCAGCTTGCTCCATATCTGAAGGCTCTGGGTAGAAGCTGAAGCTCGAAGCCTGTGCCTTTCGTGATGTAGGGCATGAATTTTTACTAGCCACCAAGTGTGTAAATTGCAGACATAAAGGATCAATAGAATTCTTGGGACTTCAGCAAAGTATCTCTGTAAGATACTTTAAAAAACTATGGCATGTGGGACTTCTCAGAAAAAAAATCTAATTAATATGTATTCACAATAATAAATTACAAACCACACAAGGAATTGAACCACCATGAGGTAAAGCAGATATGATAAATAAGAGAATTTACACTCAAACAGTTAGAAATATTAAAACCATTTGGGACCACGAAAAGAATTTGTTTAAAATGGTTAAAGTAATGAAAAAACTGGGCAATACATAAAAGAAGAGTACATATAAAAATAGAAACTACTTAAATAAAAAAATACAATATTTAAAATGAAAAACACAGTGGACGGGTTAAAAAGCAGTTTAAACACATTTAAAGAGCATTAGTAAACTGGAAGGTAGAGCTGAGTAACCCACCCACAGTATAACACAGGATTTAGAGATGGAAAATATGAGATGTGAAAGAAGGAGAAGATTTACATATATCTAATAGGAAGGGAGGACAGAGTAGAGGGCATATTTGAAAAATAGTAAGTGAGACGTTTCCAACATTGTTAAGGACATAATTCTGTTAATTGTGGAAGTACATTGAGTATAGAGCAAGACTAATTTCATAAGTAAATATAGCATAATGAGATGATAGAGTAATAACAATAAAGAAACATCTTTTTTAAAAAATCATAAAATGAAACAAAGCAAAGCAAATTAGAATGTAATTCTAATTACACTGATGTAATTAGAATGACTGTTTTTTTCAGCAATATTAGAGACCAAAAGATTAAAGATTAGCTTCAAAGTACTGAGGGAAAGTAACTAACAACTTACAATTTCATACCTAGGTGAATTATTATTTTAGAGAGAGAAGATAAGAAAAAACTTCCAGGCACAGAATAAGAGTTCATTACTTATAGATAATTACTGCAACAACTGCTAAATAATGTAATATATTTCAGTAAGAAACACAATGGATATAAAAGAATGTTTGGAATACAAGAAGCTGCAGTGAGCAAATAAGTAATAGTAAATCTGCACAACCATTTATTGTCAAAACAATCGTAACAATAAAGACAAATGTTTGGAAGGCCAAAAACAAGCTGGAACTAAAATAATATAAAATTGTGGTATATATAGTGTGGTAGCCACTAGCTATATGTGATTACTGAGTGCCTGAAACATAGCTAGTTCATCTGATGAACCAAATTTTTTATTTTATTTTATTTTATTTTGATTAATTTTAACTTTAAACCAGTATAAAACTTTTTTATTAAACACAATTTTATTGTTTTCATAGGACTTCACTTCATATTAATGACCACATTATGTAAGATACTATTTTTTATTATAGTAGGCATATTGGGTACATGCCTTTTTCCAATATAAACACAAAGCACACAAATTGACCTAGTCAGTATTAATCATTTAAACCCATCATCTATCTAGTCAGTATCAATGAACTGATTCAGTTTGAATAAGCTGTTTTCTCTGCATGGGTACAATCTTGTTACATGCTTGATTGTTTTGTACAAATTACATGAGTTATAGCATTTGAGTTTATAACTTTGGCCACCTATAAAATGTCTTGGATTCTTGAACAAAAACTAAAGCCATTTTTGGATGGAGAGATGGTGAAATAAATTATTGCTTATTGTTATGGTAATTTTGGTAGAAAATTATGAAAAAAGACTGAAAATTATTTTTTTACAAAAAGTGAAAGATTTTCAATTAAGCCACCAATTTTCCACAGGACACAAGGCTTTTATAATAATAGCAAAAATAAATTGAATCAAAGCTTGAAAATTGCAAGTTTTTTTAGCTTTAGGTGAATTGTGCAATAGGAGATGTTATTCAATTACTGCTTTATGTGAGTTTGATCTCAAAGAACTTCCAAATTTATAAAGAAAGGTTAATACATGGCCTAAAATATCAAACTTGTGGCATAGATATTCTTGAGAATTTTAATTTGTCAAAGAATTTTACATAGATATAAATTGCCCTAGCTATGTAAAATAAAATAAAAATCCATTGAAATTTCAAAATGAGACCATGTTTTCTGTACTGCTTCATTATCATGTATGATATATTATTGCAAATATTTGTGCTTGGTTTCCTGAAGCAGACTCTATAAAAAGTGTCATGCATACAGTTGCCAAAAGCGTTTGGTATACATATATGAATGTTATGAATTATCACTGTTTTTTAAAACTGCTGTAAGAAATGGAAATGAATCTAATGATAGTTTATTTTTTGACAATTTTCACTTGTTAAAACACAGCAGAATTTACAAATATTTAACTCCAATTCAAGATTTTCTTAAAGCAGAAGGAGTGCTTTATAAATATTTAATAATCAAAGACAAAAATGGCAGTAATTTATACTTTTTCACTGATATCACACTATATATAAATGAGATAAATTTGAAGTGCCAAAGAAAGGAAAATCTATAAAAATTAGAGAGGTATGGGGATCATGTTAAAATAGAAACTTTTTATAATACAAGCCAATAATAATGATTTTATACATTTTTCTAATATGTATCAATACACATGCCAGCATTACATAAATTGGCTGCAAAACTGCAAGATAAATTTTAAGAATATTTTATTAATATTAATAAATTTATAATTGGCTTTTAATTTATACAGTACCCTTTTTGAATTACATGCTAATAATAGCGTGTTAAAACAAGAGTTAGTGAGTTTATTTAACCTGAACAGATGTAGTTTGGGAACAGATAGGCTTTTACTTCAAATACAAATTATTCTAGAAAACATTGAACAACTTTTGTCAATGTGGATACAAATGTTACAAAAGTTATCTTTTGAAACAACTGGTGTGTCAAAGAGAAAATGGCATGGAAAATCTAAAAATATCTTGATACAAATGAAAACAAAAACACAACATACTAAAACTTATAGAATGCAGTAAAAAGTGGCCAAGGGGAAATTCATCAAAAACGTACATTAAAAAAGAAAAAAAAAATCTAAAATCAATAAGCTAACTTTACACCCTAAAAAACTAGGAAAAGGAAAACAAAGTAAACCCAAAGCTGGAAAGGAGAAGGAAATAATTTAAAATAAAGCAAAGATAAACAAATTAGACACTACACAAACAGTAGAGAAAACTCTCAAAACCGAGAGTTGATTTTTTAAAAATATCAACAAAATTGACAAATCATTAGCTAGATTAAGGAAAAAAGATGGAAGATTCTAATAACTAAAATCAGAAATAAAAGAGGGGACACTACCACCAGTTTCACAGAAATAAAAGGAATATAGAGAATACTATGAACAACTGTTTGCCAAAAAATTGGATAACCTAAATGAAATGAATAAATTTCTAGAAACACACACCCATCAAGACTGAATCATGAAGAAATGGAAAATCTGAACAGAACTCTAACTAGTAAAGAGCTTGAGTCAGTAATAAAAAAAAAAAAACCTTCCAAAAAAGAATAGTTCAGGACCAGATGGCATCACTGGAGATTTTTACCAAACATGTAAAGAATTAAAACCAATTATCCACAAACTCTTCCAAAAATTGAAGAGAGCATTTTCAAACTCATCCTGTAAGGCTAGCATTATTCTGATACCAAAGCCAGACAGAGACTACAAGAAAAGAAAACCACAGACCAACATCCCTGATAAATAGTGATGTAAAAACCCTCAACAAAACACTATCAAACAGAATTTGACACATTAAAATGATTATACACCATGACCAAGTGGGATTTGATCATGGAATGAAAGAGTGGTTCAACATAGAAAAATCAATCAAGTAATGCACCTAATTAACAGAATGAAGGGAAAAAAACCACAAGATCAAAAAAAAAAAAAAAAAAAAAAGGACAAAACACCCTTTCATCGTTAAAAATACTCAACAAACCAACAACAAAAGGAAACTAGCTCAGCATGATAAAGTCATTTCTGAAAAGCCCACAGTTAACATTATACTCAAGGTGAAGAATTTAAAGTGTTTCTTACAAGATCAGGGACAAGGCAAGGATGCCCACTGTCACCACTACTATTTAGTAGAGTACTGGAAATCCTAAGCAGAGTATACAAACAAGAAACAGAGATAAAAGCCATCCAAATTTGAAAAGAAGAAAAATTATCTATGTTTGCAGATGACATAACTGTATATGCAAAGAACTCTATAAAGAATCTATAAAAATTGTTAACAACTAATAAACAATTTTAGCAAAGTTTCAGGATACAACATCAACACACAAAAATTGGTTGCAATTCCATACACTAACAGTTATCAATCCAGAAAGGAAAATAGGAAAACAATCATATTCAGTACAGCACCAGGAATAACCTAATCAAGGTGATGAAAGACCTTTATACTGAAAACTACAAAACACTGCTAAGAAACAAATCAAGGAAGATACAAATAAATCAAAAGACATCTCTAAAGTCTTTTCTAATGGATTGGAAGACTCAATGTCCTTAAAATGTCCATATTACCCAAAGCCATCTACAGATTTAATGCAACCTCTATCAAAATCCTAATGGCATTTTTTTTTTTTTTCAGAAAGGAGAAAAAATGCTGAAATTCATACAGAATCTCGAGGGACCTCAAATAGCCAAAACAATTTTGAAAAAAAAAAAAAAGAACAAAGTAGGAGGCCTCACAATTCCTAATTTCAAAACATACCACAAAGCAACAGTAATTGAGACAATGCGGTACTGGCATAAAGACAGATGTGTAGACCAATGAAACAGAACAGAGAGCTCAGAAATAAACTCTTGTATATGTTGCCAATTTTTTTTTATGTAATAGAGAAAAAGCAATCTCTGCAACAAATGGTGTTGGGAAAACTGGATATCCACATGCAAAAAAAAAAAAAATGAAGTTGGATCCTTACCTTATGCTATATATAAAAATTAACTATTAACAAAAATCAAGCAATGGCCTAACTGTAAGAGATAAAACCATATAGTTCTCAGAAGAAAACGCAGGGGAAGAGCTTAATGACATTGGATTTGGCAATGATTTCTTGATACAACACTAGAAGCACAGGCAACAAAGGTAAAAAGATAAATTGTGCTATATCAAAATTTAAAAATTCTGTGCATCAAAGGATATAATCAACAGAGTGAAAAGGCAACCTATGGAATGGGAGAAAGTATTTGCAAATCATAAATCTGATTGGGGGCTAACATCTAGGATATGTAAAGAAGTTTTACAACTCAATGATAGAAAACAACCCAATTTAAAAATGGGTGAAGAATTTGAATGAATATTTCTCCAAAGATGATATGCAGATGGCCAAAAAGTGAAAAGATGAAATATGAATGTGAAAAGATACTCAATATCACTAATAATTAGGGAAATGCAAATCAAAACCACAATAAGGTATCACCTCATACCCATTAGAATGATAAAAACCAGAAAATAACAAGTGTTGGTAAGGATGTGGAGAAATTGGAGCCCTTGTACTCTGCTGATGAGATTGTAAAATGATGCAGCGGCTATAAAAAACAGGTCCTCACAAAATTTAAAATAGAACTTCAGTATGATCCAGTAATCCCACTTCTGGGTATGCATCCAAAAGAATTAAAAGCAGGTAAAGAAATATTTGTACACCCATGTTCATAGCAGCATTATTCACAATAGCCAATAGGTGGAAGCAACTCAATGATGTCCATCAACAGAAAAATGGACAAATGGTGATATATATGCAAACTGTGACAATGGAATATTATGTAGCCTTAAAAAGAACATTCTGGTACATGTTACAACATAGGTGAACCTTGAAGACATGCTGAATGAAATAACAGTCACAAAAAGATAAATATTGTAGTTTTCACTTATATGAGGTATCTAGAATAGTCAAATGCATAGAAATAGAAAGGAGAGTGGTAGTTGCTAAGGGCTGAGGGGAGGGGAATAGGCAGTTGTTTAATGGGTATAGAGTTTCAGTTTTGCAAGATGAAAAAGTTTTTGAGATTGGTTGCACAACAACGTGAATATATTTAGCACTACTGAACTATACACTTAAAATAGTTAAGATGATGAATTTTGTTTTGTTTCAATTGTAAATTTTATAAAATCTAAATACAGATGAAGTATTTCTGATAATTTTTTTTTTTTTTGATACCGGGTCTGACTTTTGCCCAGGTTGGAGTGCAGTGACACGATCTTAGCTCACTGCAACCTCCATCTTTCAGGCTCTAGCCACCCACCCACCCATCTTAGCCTCTTGAATAGCTGGGATTACAGGTGCACACCACCATGCTTGGCTAATTTTTTTAAATTATTATTTGTAGAGACAGAGTTTCAGCATGTTGCCCAGGCTGGTCTTGAACTCCTGAGCTCAAGTGAGCCTCCTGCATCAGCCTTCCAAAGTGCTGGAATTATAGGCATGAGCCATAGCACCTGGCTCTGGTAAAGTATTGTCTGAAATGAGGTGTGCTATAACATCCACATGAGATTTCAACAAGTATTAAAAAGTATGTATAATATCACATTAATTATTTTTATATTGGTTACATGTTGAAGTAATGATCTTTTGGATATATTGGTTAGTTAAAATACATTATTAAAAATAATTTCAACTATTTTTATTTTTATATATATGCTATCAAAAAATATAAAAGTATATATGTGGCTTACAGAATATTTCTGTCAGACTATTGTTTTTCTTTCTTCTTTCTAAATTTTTGTGGGTACATAGTAGGTGTGTATATTTACGGGGTATGTGAGATGTTTTGATATCAGCATGCAGTGTGAAATAAGCACATTGGGGAGAATGAGGTACCAAATTATCCTCATTTGTCAGATAATTTCAAAGAACAATTGACTGTAAGATGAGAGAAAAGTGATAGAAATTAAAGTATTGTAAGAATTTTGCAGTGTTTGAGATGGGGGAAGAGGTATTAATTAACTTTAAATTTCTCTTAGCTTTATATCCATCCTAAAAGTTGAATATATAATTTCAAAATTAAAAGTTGAATATATAATTTCAGAAAGACTATATAATGTTTTTATTCTACTTCTGTCCCCTCTGTGAGAACACAAGTAGAATAAGTAGAATAAAGACATTATGTATTCTTTTTGTGACATTGTGTCCCGAGAGGACACTAGTAGAATAATGAAAACTCAATAAGCTCAATTCAAGATACAAAAAAGAAAGAAAAATAAAATTCAAACAGCCCAATGGAAAAGAGAAAAGGAAAATATAAAAAACTGAGGAAAAGTCTGATAGAAAATACAAAATAGGAAAGTGTAATTCCAAATATATCATTAATTGTAACAAATACAGAACAGTTACATTTATCTGTTAGACGATACAGATTCTCAGACTAGACTAAAAATAAATTTTTAAATGCAGCAATGTTCTGTTTACAAGAGACACACCTATAAAGTGTAAGGACAGAGAGAAGTTCAATATAATTTTCTAGACAAATATTAGTCAAACAAAAGCCAGTATAGCAATATCCTTATATTAGGGTTCTTGGCTGTGAGCAATAGAAGACTTTCTAGTTATTTAGGCAAAAGCATATTCATTAGAGGATATTAGCAGCTCATGGAATCTACAGTAGGCCAGAGAGTTAAGTTTGTACACCCAGCAGTCAGGAATAGCACTCAATTGTATTTGGAAGCCGTGACTACCCTGTACAGTTCAAGCCATTGAAATTCTGGACCAGATAGGAGAAAGCCTTCCACTGTTCTACTACATAATTTCTAGAAAAATAGATATTTGGCTCCACTATTGTTTTACATCCCTCACTTTCTAAGTGAAGTCTAGTGGGCACATTTGATTATCAGAGCATGGGCCATAAAGGAGGCCGGGCAGGAGTGGAGGGAAGAACCCAGGATGCTACTTAGAAGGTGCTACTTGGGAGAACCCAGGATGCTACTGGGTTAGAGAGAGCTCAGAAGGTTGATAATTCCTCCAGATAATGGAAGGCTGTTCAGAAGTGTCAGGAGATTCAGAAAACCTGATAATAATAAATAATCTATGAAAATGTAATCTAAAAACTCATGCTGAATAGCCATAAGACATATATTTATAATTTATTTTTAGTAATAAATATAAAATATTTTCAAGACATTAATAAAGGAAATTATAAAGTTTTATTGAAGGATGTCAAGGAAAATTCAAATAGAGAGATAAATGAGAAGATAAATGAGAAGGGTGAATATTTTAAATTGTCCTTCAACTATTATAAATGTATTGAAATTTCAATGAAATTATTATGGGCTTTTTAATTAAACTTAAGAATCTGATTCAAAAAGTAGACTTAGAGGTCAAGAGCAGCTAAGAAAATTTTGAAGAGATATAGGAGGAGTATCTTGTCCTACCAGATATCAAACCTGTTCTACAGATACGACAATTTGGTATTGTTTCCAGGAATGCACAAAATAAAGACCCCACTTGGTGTATGGTAGAAATTGTCATTCAAATATGAAGGGAAGGGATGGATTTATTTAATTAGTAGTTCTCAAACAATTGGTCATCCCCATAGGGAAAAACAATTCCTAACTCATGCTGTAAACTCCAGATGAACTAATGGTACAATATGAAGAGCTAAATTTTAAAAGTTTTACAAGAAAATTTAAGAGACATCTTCATTGTGTCAGGGTAGGGAAAGATTTCTTAAATAATATGCAGAAGCACAAACCATAAAGGAAAAGATTGATGAATTTGAATACGTAAAAATAGAAAGTTTTATATGATAGAAGAAACTATAAACAAGGTGAAAACACACACCATAGACTGGGAAAATATTCTCCCAAGTAGTAACTTATACCTTTACTAACAAAAGATCAATATTCAGAATACGTAAGGAATTAACCTATACAAATCAATATATAAAAAGATAAACAAGCCGATAAAGAAATGAGCAAAGCAGTAGATAGGAAATTCATAGAAGATACCCAAATGGCCAATACGTAAAAAGATGCACAATCCCACTAGTAATTAGGGAAATGCAAAATTAACCTATGAGATACTCGTCTGTACCATTTTTAGTGATTAGATTGTTTAAAATTTTAGAAGACCAATAATGAGGAAAGTTATGTAGAATCTAGAACTTTCCCATACCATTGGTATGATTGTAAAACGTTTTGATCACTTCAAAGAACAGATTAACAATATCATTCTGGCCTTGATGAAGTCACAGGGACTGGATTTACCTCTGGCCTGAAATGACTGAAAACAAGAAACAAAATATAGGAAACCATAAGACACACAGACATTAGGCAGCACAAGACCAAGACCATGATCTCTGAGAGACAGAAAACAAAGAAGGCAAGTCCTACAATCACCCCAGCTTACTACCTTGAGAACTTACATATCCCACTCATGCATAGTCCAGGGCACTCCTGAGTTGTGTCAAAGAGATGGAGTTTGGAGTCTACAGAGAGCAAGAGGGCTACAGTTGACAGGAAATAGCATAGGAGGGGAAAGCTACAAAGAGCAAGAGAGCTTGAGGGATGTGGAGAGGTTTCCCCTTGAGTCTTCAGCTGAAGGTGCTCAGTGCATTTACTTAAGGAAACTACTCAAGTAATTCCATTGGAGAAAACAATGGAAATAATTAGTGGGTGCAATCTCTGGAACTCACACAAGACAGAGAATGGTTTGTGTCACCAGCCGAGTGGGAAAATCTCGTAATTCACAGGGTATCAGGGAGAGTAATCAGAAGTAATCAATGGTGGGAAAACATTAGCCCTGGACTAAAGACTGCTCTGGTTCCATCTAATAAAGCTTAAAAGTGAGTCTCAAAAGGATACAACGTTTCTAAGTACCTTAATTGCATCCCAGGACAGAACTCAAGAATATTTATGGGAAGTAAAAATATCTACTGAAGTCACAGTTGTGAACAGCCAGCAGCTCCACTGGTAGGCATCTAATTCTTGCATGCACACATGGAACTGTGCACTGATTTATTGCAGTAATTGTGAAAAATCAGAAGGAACTCAAGGGTCTATCAATAGAGGGATGCATAATTAAATTGAAGTGTATTCATACAATGAGATATTATACCTCATTAACAATGAACTGAATCTATATAAGTCAACATACTCAAATCTCAGAACATACTGTTGAGTTAAAAAAAAACAAGTTAAAAGGATATATGCAGATGATACTATTTATGTATATTTACAAAATGCTTTAAAACAATCACATAAATTGTTTATGGATACACACATATGTTAGAAAATACATAAACATATGCATTACTTATAATAGCTAAAATGTATAAGTGCCTGTTGAACGTTAATTTGAAATGTGATAGTGTTGAGAGAGGGGCATTTAAGAGGCAATTGGGTCATGAGGGCTCTATCCTAATGAGTGGATTACCATGAATTAATGGGTTAATGTAATAATGGATTATCATGGGAGTGGGACTGGTAGCTTTATAAGAAGGGGGAGAGTAACCCAAGCTAGCATGCCCAGCCCCTCACCATGTGATGCACTGCACTGCCTTGGTACTCTGCAGGGAGTCCCCATGAGCAAGAAGGTGCTCACCAGATGCACCTCCTCAATCTTGGATTTTCCAGCCTCCAGACTGGAAGAAATAAATTTTGTTTCTTATAAATTATGTAGTTTCAGGTATTATTTTATAAGCAACAGAAAATGAACTAAGATAGTGTCTCTATGTGCCAAGTGTTATTTAAGGGACTTAAATGTATTATCTCATGTAATCCTCCCAACTTTATTTTACAGGTGCTGAAACTGAGGCACAGAGCCAGTAAGTAGACGAGTTGGGATTCAAACATTTATTTCTGGCCCCAGAGTCCTGTTATCAGACTCTATTAAACTCATATATTAGAATGTTACCTACCCACTTTAGGATTAAATTAGGGGATTACTTCTGGATATAGGGTGAGGGCAGCCTAGGGATAGAGGTAGCTGTGATTTTTATTCCTTTCAGAAACAAAATCACAGAGCAAATCTGCCAATGGATTAATATTGGTTAAATCTGGGTGGTGAATTCTTAAGTATAACTTGATTTTCTATTCTTTTTATTATGTTTAAATTATTTTACATTGAAATTTCTTAATTTAAAAAATCTTTACAGAGGAGGTGTGAAATTATGTATCTTGGCCACAGAAGCCTCCTGGGGGAAAGAAAGAACAGCAGACCTGACTCCTTTCTCCTTCTAAATTAAAGATTTCTCTGGTGGATTGTGGGTGTTCATATTAAGGACACTAGTAAGACCCTTCTCTTTATGTCTCCAACCTCATTCCTGGAGAATATGTTAGAAATGCGGGAAGAATGGAGTGGAAGAGTCAGAACCAATGCCCCAAACTTAGTGTACCTATCAAGAGAGATGCAAGAGGACCATTTTCGTGGCCACAGCTGTGGCCATCACCTTGGAGAGAAAGGTCCTTTCTTCCTTCTCCCAATACCCCTGGAGGAACTGCTTCTGGACCAGCCATGGTAGTTCCCCACCACTCCTCATAGCCATGGACACTGCCATTTTCTACAAGAGCACTGTGAGGCCAGGGCAGCAGCTGGGAAGGCTTGCTGGTGACGAGGCTGCATTCTCTGGGTCAGTCTCTGCATGGATGGCCTTTAGGCTGAGTCCATAGGGTTGAAGTCTTATTATAGGAAGTAGGGACCCCAGTGAAGCGAGAAGGACATTTTCACATTAGCTAAGCTGAGCCCTTTAAATCATTTTTTTTTTTTTTTTTTTTTAGGTGACTTGATTTTGCAGCTCCAGCTGATGAGGTGGGATGTCTTGTTTCTATGTATGGTCAGGGGAGTCTGTGAGGTAGCGATGCATGCTAAGGGTCAAATATTGCCCCTGGAAGTTAGACTGAGATCTGAACAGAGTAATTCTGCCCCAGACAAGGTCTGCGGATGAAGACCTGTCTGATAGTTCACTTGATAACTATTTATTGAGCCTTTACTATGTGTACTTTTGTATTGATTCTCTAAATTTCTCAGTTCCTAGGGGGCAAGAATGGTTGGGGAAGGGTGAAAGCCTGAAGAGGGAAGTAGGTGATGCCTTACAAACAGCTATGCTTGATATGCTAAAGGATTTAAGCCTGGTGGTTATGGAGAATTGGCCTCACTATTTTCACCTGATATATGGTGACTGGTGCCAGAGAGGTCACAGGTGGAGGCAAAGGTCTAACAGATTAAGGGGAAGAGAACTGGGAGCAGCATCCTCTTTGCCACTTTTTAGACCATGCCATGATGGCAGCCACAGAGTTGGCTGCCATTTTGTGGCATTTAGTCAGGAAATGTCCATGGAGAAATTTCCCACAGTGGGGAGGCTGTTGGACAGATGACTTTCAAGGTGGCAGTCAACATTATACAGCACCTACCAATTGCAGGCCCCATGCTCATATATGAGCAACACTTGGATCCTTTCAGGCAAAAATCTCACTATCTAGTGGAGCTGCCACAATCTAGCTAGCCAGCTCAGTGCCTTCTAGTTCTAAGATTCTGTGATAGGGGTGGCTCTAGCTGAGTCTCAAGAAGTTACAAACTATTACCAGTTGAGAGAGAGAAAGCAGGAAAATCATTCTCTGATTTGTCTATCCTGCAAGAAAGCACTCTTGGGTGAGTGTGGAAACCTATGTATAAATATTGACTCAAGGTGGGGAAGAGGGTGTTGAGGCAGTCTTGCAGGAGTTTGTTCCTTGGGATTCCTGCCCGTGTCTGCCAAGATTTGGAGGCTAAAAGATTTGGAGGCTTTAAGTTCTAGGGTACATGTGCATAACATGCAGGTTTGTTACATATGTATACTTGTGCCATGTTGGTGTGCTGCACCCATCAACTCATCAGCACCCATCAATTCGTCATTTATATCAGGTATAACTCCCAATGCAATCCTTCCCCCCCGCTCCCCATGATAGGCCCCGATGCGTGATGTTCTCCTTCCCGAGTCCAAGTGATCTCATTGTTCAGTTCCCACCTATGAGTGAGAACATGCGGTGTTTGGTTTTCTGTTCTTGTGATAGTTTGCTAAGAATGATGGTTTCCAGCTGCATCCATGTCCCTACAAAGGATGCAAACTCATCCTTTTTTATGGCTGCATAATATTCCATGGTGTATATGTGCCACATTTTCTTAATCCAGTCTGTCACAGATGGACATTTGGGTTGATTCCAAGTCTTTGCTATTGTGAATAGTGCCACAATAAACATACGTGTGCATGTGTCTTTATAGCAGCATGATTTATAATCCTTTGGGTATATACCCAGTAGTGGGATGGCTGGGTCATATGGTACATCTAGTTCTAGATCCTTGAGGAATTGCCATACTGTTTTCCATAATGGTTGAACTAGTTTACAATCCCACCAACAGTGTAAAAGTGTTCCTATTTCTCCACATCCTCTCCAGCACCTGTTGTTTCCTGACTTTTTAATGATTGCCATTCTAACTGGTGTGAGATGGTATCTCATTGTGGTTTTGATTTGCATTTCTCTGATGGCGAGTGATGATGAGCATTTTTTCATGTGTCTGTTGGCTGTATGAATGTCTTCTTTTGAGAAATGTCTGTTCATATCCTTTGCCCACTTTTTGATGGGGTTGTTTGTTTTTTTCTTGTAAATTTGTTTGAGTTCTTTGTAGGTTCTGGATATTAGCCCTTTGTCAGATGAGTAGATTGCAAAAATTTTCTCCCATTCTGTAGGTTGCCTGTTCACTATGATGGTAGTTTCTTTTGCTGTGCACAAGCTCTTTAGTTTAATTAGATCCCATTTGTCAATTTTGGCTTTTGCTGCCGTTGCTTTTGGTGTTTTAGACATGAAGTCCTTGCCCATGCCTATGTCCTGAATGGTACTACCTAGGTTTTCTTCTAGGGTTTTTATGGTATTAGGTCTAACATTTAAGTCTCTAATCCATCTTGAATTAATTTTCGTATAAGGGGTAAGGAAAGGATCCAGTTTCAGCTTTCTACTTATGGCTAGCCAATTTTCCCCAGCACCATTTATTAAATAGGTAATCCTTTCCCCATTTCTTGTTTCTCTCAGGTTTGTCAAAGATCAGATGGCTGTAGATGCGTGGTATTATTTCTGAGGATTCTGTTCTGTTCCATTGGTCTATAGCTCTGTTTTGGTACCAGTACCATGCTGTTTTGGTTACTGTAGCCTTGTAGTATAGTTTGAAGTCAGGTAGCGTGATGCCTCCAGCTTTGTTCTTTTGACTTAGGATTGTCTTGGCAATGTGGGCTCTTTTTTTGGTTCCATATGAACTTTAAAGCAGTTTTTTCCAATTCTGTGAAGAAACTCATTGGTAGCTTGATGGGGATGGCATTGAATCTATAAATAACCTTGGGCAGTATGGCCATTTTCACAATATTGATTCTTCCTATCCATGAGCATGGTATGTTCTTCCATTTGTTTGTGTCCTCTTTGATTTCACTGAGCAGTGGTTTGTAGTTCTCCTTGAAGAGGTCCTTTACATCCCTTGTAAGCTGGATTCCTAGGTATTTTATTCTCTTTGAAGCAATAGTGAATGGAAGTTCATTCATAATTTGGCTCTCTGTTTGTCTGTTACTGGTGTATAAGAATGCTTGTGATTTTTGCACATTAATTTTGTATCCTGAGACTTTGCTGAAGTTGCTTATCAGCTTAAGGAGATTTTGGGCTGAGACAATGGGGTTTTCTAAATATACAATCATGTCATCTGCAAACAGGGACAATTTGACTTCTTTTCCTAACTGGATACCCTTTATTTCTTTCTCTTGCCTGATTGCCCTAGCCAGAACTTCCAACACTATGTTGAATAGGAGTGGTGAGAAAGGGCATCCCTGTCTTGTGCCAGTTTTCAAAGGGAATTTTTCCACTTTTTGCCCATTCAGTATGATATTGGCTGTGGGTTTGTCATAAATAGCTCTTATTATTTTGAGGTACGTTCCATCAATACCGAATTTATTGAGCGTTTTTAGCATGAAGGGCTGTTGAATTTTGTCAAAAGCCTTTTCTGCATCGATTGAGATAATCGTGTGGTTCTTGTCTTTGGTTCTGTTTATATGCTGGATTACACTTATTGATTTGCAAATGTTGAACCAGCCTTGCATCCCAGGGATGAAGCCCACTTGATCATGGTGGATAAGCTTTTTGATGTGCTGCTGAATCCGGTTTGCCAGTATTTTATTGAGGATTTTTGCATCGATGTTCATCAGAGATATTGGTCTAAAATTTTCTTTTTTTGTTGTGTCTCTGCCAGGCTTTGGTATCAGGATGATGTTGACCTCATAAAATGAGTTAGGGAGGATTCCCTCTTTTTCTATTGATTGGAATAGTTTCAGAAGGAATGGTACCAGCTCCTCCTTGTACCTCTGGTAGAATTCAGCTGTGAATCCATCTGGTCCTGGACTTTTTTTGGTTGGTAGGCTATTAATTATTGCCTCAGTTTCAGAGCCTGCTATTGGTCTATTCAGGGATTCAACTTCTTCCTGGTTTAGTCTTGGAAGAGTGTAAGTGTCCAGGAAATTATCCATTTCTTCTAGATTTTCTAGTTGATTTGCATAGAGGTGTTTATAGTATTCTCTGATGGTAGTTTGTATTTCTGTGGGGTCGGTGGTGATATCCCCTTTATCATTTTTTATTGCGTCTATTTGATTCTTCTCTCTTTTCTTCTTTATTAGTCTTGCTAGCAGTCTGTCAATTTTGTTGATCTTTTCAAAAAACCAACTCCTGGATTCATTGATTTTTTGGAGGGTTTTTTGTGTCTCTATCTCCTTCAGTTCTGCTCTGATCTTAGTTATTTCTTGCCTTCTGCTAGCTTTTGAATGTGTTTGCTCTTGCCTCTCTACTTCTTTTAATTGTGATGTTAGAGTGTCAATTTTAGATCTTTCCAGCTTTCTCTTGTGGGCATTTAGTGCTATAAATTTCCCTCTACACACTGCTTTAAATGTGTCCCAGAGATTCTGGCATGTTGTATATTTGTTCTCATTGGTTTCAAAGAACATCTTTATTTCTGCCTTCATTTCGTTATGTACCCAGTAGTCGTTCAGGAGCAGGTTGTTCAGTTTCCATGTAGTTGAGCGGTTTTGATTGAGTTTCTTAGTCCTGAGTTCTAGTTTGATTGCACTGTGGTCTGAGAGACAGTTTGTTATAATTTCTGTTCTTTTACATTTGCTAAGGAGTGCTTTACTTCCAATTATGTGGTCAATTTTGGAATAAGTGCGATGTGGTGCTGAGAAGAATGTATATTCTGTTGATTTGGGGTGGAGAGTTCTATAGATGTCTATTAGGTCCGCTTGGTGCAGAGATGAGTTCAATTCCTGGATATCCTTGTTAACTTTCTGTCTCGTTGATCTGTCTAATGTTGACAGTGGAGTGTTGAAGTCTCCCATTATTATTGTATGGGAGTCTAAGTCTCTTTGTAAGTCTCTAAGGACTTGCTTTATGAATTTGGGTGCTCCTGTATTGGGTGCATATATATTTAGGATAGTTAGCTCTTCCTGTTGAATTGATCCCTTTACCATTATATAATGGCCTTCTTTGTCTCTTTTGAACTTTGATGGTTTAAAGTCTGTTTTATCAGAGACTAGGATTGCAACCCCTGCTTTTTTTTGTTCTCCATTTGCTTGGTAGATCTTCCTCCATCCCTTTATTTTGAGCCTATGTATGTCTCTGCATGTGAGATGGGTCACCTGAATACAGCAGACTGATGGGTCTTGACTCTTTATCCAGTTTGCCAGTCTGTGTCTTTTAATTGGAGCATTTAGTCCATTTACATTTAAGGTTAATATTGTTATGTGTGAACTTGATCCTGCCATTATGATATTAACTGGTTATTTTGCTCGTTAGTTGATGCAGTTTCTTCCTAGCCTCGATGGTCTTTACATTTTGGCATGTTTTTGCAATGGCTGGTACCGGTTGTTCCTTTCCATGTTTAGGGCTTCCTTCAGGGTCTCTTGTAAGGCAGGCCTGGTGGTGACAAAATCTCTAAGCATTTGCTTATCTGTAAAGGATTTTATTTCTCCTTCACTGATGAAACTTAGTTTGGCTGGATATGAAATTCTGGGTTGAAAATTCTTTTCTTTAAGAATGTTGAATATTGGCCCCCAGTCTCTTCTGGCTTGGAGAGTTTCTGCCGAGTTTCTGCTGTCAGTCTGATGGGCTTCCCTTTGTGGGTAACCTGACCTTTCTCTCTGGCTGCCCTTAAGATTTTTTCCTTCATTTGAACTTTGGTGAATCTGGCAATTATGTGTCTTGGAGTTGCTCTTCTCTAGGAGTATCTTTGTGGTGTTCTCTGTATTTCCTGAATTTGAATGTTGGCCTGCCCTACTAGGTTGGGGAAGTTCTCCTGGATGATATCCTGAAGAGTGTTTTCCAACTTGGTTCCATTTTCCCCCTCACTTTCAGGCACCCCAATCAGACGTAGATTTGGTCTTTTTACATAATCCCATACTTCTTGCAGGTTTTGTTCATTTCTTTTTCTTCTTTTTTCTTTTGGTTTCTCTTCTCGCTTCATTTCATTCATTTGATCCTCAATTGCTGATACTCTTTCTTCCAGTTGATCAAGTCAGTTACTGAAGCTTGTGGATTTGTCACGTATTTCTCGTGTCATGGTTTTCATTTCTGTCATTTCGTTTATGACCTTCTCTGCATTAATTATTCTAGCTATCAATTCTTCCACTCTTTTTTCAAGATTTTTAGTTTCTTTGCGCTGAGTACGTAATTCCTCCTTTAGCTCTGAGAAGTTTGATGGACTGAAGCCTTCTTCTCTCATCTCATCAAAGTCATTCTCTGACCAGCTTTGATCCGTTGCTGGCGATGAGCTGCGCTCCTTTGCAGGGGGAGATGCGCTCTTATTTTTTGAATTTCCAGCTTTTCTGCCCTGCTTCTTCCCCATCTTTGTGGTTTTATCTGTCTCTCGTCTTTGATGATGGTGACGTACTGATGGGGTTTTGGTATAGGTGTTCTTCCTGTTTGATAGTTTTCCTTCTAATTGTCAGGACCCTCAGCTGTAGGTCTGTTGGAGATTGCTTGAGGTCCACTCCAGACCCTGTTTGCCTGGGTATCAGCAGCAGAGGTTGCAGAAGATAGAATATTGCTGAACAGCGAGTGTACCTGTCTGATTCTTACTTTGGAAGCTTCCTCTCAGGGGTGTACTCCACCCTGTGAGGTGTGGGGTGTCAGACTGCCCCTAGTGGGGGATGTCTCCCAGTTAGGCTACTCAGGGGTCAGGGACCCACTTGAGCAGGCAGTCTGTCCATTCTCAGATCTCAACCTCCATGTTGGGAGATCCACTGCTCTCTTCAAAGCTGTCAGACAGGGTCGTTTGCGTCTGGGCAGGTTTCTGCTGCTTTTTTTGTTGTTGTTGTTTAGCTGTGCCCTGTCCCCAGAGGTGGAGTCTACAGAGACAGGCAGGTTTCCTTGAGCTGCTGTGAGCTCCACCCAGTTCGAGCTTCCCAGCGGCTTTGTTTACCTGCTTAAGCCTCAGCAATGGCGGGCACCCCTCCCCCAGCCTCGCTGCTGCCTTGCGGTTAGATCGCAGACTGCTGTGCTAGCAATGAGGGAGGCTCCGTGGCCGTGGGACCCTCCCGGCCAGGGGTGGGTATAATCTCCAGGCGTGGGTATAATCTCCTGGTGTGACCGTTTGCTTAAAGCGCAGTATTGGGGTGGGAGTTACCCGATTTTCCAGGTGTTGTGTGTCTCAGTTCCCCTGGCTTGGAAAAGGGATTCCCTTCCCCCTTGGGCTTCCCAGGTGAGGCGATGCCTCGCCCTGCTTCAGCTCTCGCTGGTCGGGCTGCAGCAGCTGACCAGCACCAATTGTCCGGCACTCCCTAGTGAGATGACCCCAGTACCTCCGTTGAAAATGCAGAAATCACCAGTCTTCTGTGTCGCTCGCGCTGGGAGTTGGAGACTGGAGCTGTTCCTATTCGGCCATCTTGCTGCGCCCACCGTGAATTTCTTTATAAGCATTTTTTCTTTGACTGAAGAAGGGGAGTAGGCCATAAATAAGGCCTGGGTTTCAACAGATAAGGACATGGGAGAAGGAGGGATAATACTTGGCTTCCAATCTGGCCACTTTGTAATGGGGACTCCTAGTGGTGACTATGGGAGGCATTCTCCTCAGAAATGTTCTGGAAGTTGAGGTACAGGGTGTGCCACTTTGGCATCTTAGAGGTTTTGTGTTCCAGGTGGCACAGCATTTTTCTGGAAGAGTAAAGATGGTAGCTAGGGCAGAAAACTGGTGGGAGAAGGTGGGAGCACTGAGCAGGAAGAGGTTGATCTTGAACACAAGGAGGCCCCTCCACCCTACCCCACCAGGCACCCACAAACACCCTGTGTGGGGCAGGAGGTCTTCAGAGGGGGCTGTGGTCCTGGGGTTAAGCTGAAGGCTACTGTGGAGTGTCCACACTTCTCCTGTTTCCCCATGTGTCTCCACAGGCTGGATGGCCCAGGTCTGCATGAAGAACAATTCTGTGGCAAAAGAATAACAGGTGTCCAGAGAGAATCTAGGTTTTTCCTCTTTGCCAAACTGGAATAAAGGGCATCTCCAGAATCGCCTTCCACTGAAGAGTTACATTCTATGACAGGGTCTACTCTGAGCTTGAAGAATCTAGAGATCTGAGAAACCCTCTTCTAAGACTGTTTGCCATTTTTCTGGCCAAAGTTATCCAGAAGCACAGCAAACAAACTTTGGAGCCAAAGGAACCTGACTTCAAATCCCAGCAACATCTTTTCCTAGCTGTGTGGCTTTGGGCAAAGCTTTTACCTTATCTGAGCCTCAGTTTCCTCATCCAAAAAGTGGGGATGTCCTGATCACAGTGCTGAGGTAAGGATCAAATGAGATGATGTATGTAGAATATGCAGTCCAGGGGCTGGCACACAGTAAGTGCTTAATAAGTGCTGATTCCCTTTCTGTTCCTTTCACTTAGTTGGAGAAAAACAACCACATCAGCTAAAGGCAGGACTGTAATAGAACTTACACCCTATGTTCTTGGTCGGGCATGGGCCCTAGATTTCAGGCTCCCCTGATGTAGGTCAGCAGCTGGGCCTGACCCCGTACCCCCTACCTGCAGCTGCACAATGCCCAGGCATCTTCTGGAGCCTTGGAGCCCTTTGATTTTCCTTGGATTCCCAAATGGCTGTTTTCAGACAGGCCTCCTCCCAGCCAGCTGCCCCCAGGGCTGGCAGTGGTGAAGGCCTGCATTTGTCAAGTGACAGCTTTAATGAAAAACGAGGCACAGACTCACATGCATTAGGAAGTAGCTGAGCTTTCTCAGCCACATCACACTACAAAAACCAGTTCTGTGCAGCCAAGCTCGCTGAGATTGATTTCCTTGAACCCTTTATCTCACTCTGATATTTTATCACAGAAAGTCAATACTGTGGGTATTGCCATCTAAACAGGACTGTCTCCTGTCCACATCTTGTTGGATGGGAGTCTGGAAAATTTTTCCCAACCAGTCATTTATTTGTTCATCAGAAGTCAGCTTCTTTGTTGCTTTGATGCAAGAAAGACTAAGCTTGGTGAGCCAGCCGGCCTTGCATGCAGCTGACAACAAGATGTATACAGATCCCAGCAGGAGATCAACTTTGGGCCCCAAGAGCTGTCTGTTGACTGAAACAACGGGAAAGTCAAATCTTCATGCATTACTCTCCTATAGTACTTAAGGTAGCTTGAGAGGCAGACAACGTGTTCAGGTGTAGCTTGAGGGATGCTGGAATGGGGCAAGGTAATTTTACACCTTCCTGGAGGCTGCATAGGTGTGGATTTGAAGCCAGCTTGGATTTTGTTAACTTTGCCTTTGGTCACCCAGAGGAGTCAGATCCTGAGAAAACAAGTCATGTTAACCCATGGGAAGTCAAGTATAGACCAACTATGCTTTATTAATTTGTTATTGGAGGTCCAGGACCAGTGATGGGGTTAGGTGTGTTCAGAAGGTAAATTACAAATCAGAAAGATGCTTAGTGAGTGCAAAGTTAGGGCAAAAAGCAAAGAGAGCAGGATCTTCTTGTGAAATTGTTTGTCCTTCCTTCTTTCATCCCTCCATCCCTTCTTCCTTTCTTTCTTCCTTCTCTCCTCTCTCCATTCAGAAATTAATGAGCCTTTTTATCATGTGCCTAGTCCTTGCCGGCTCTGGAAATATGCAGATCCCTGGAAGCTTGCGTACAATCTAATGGGGAGCCAGATAAGTCAACAGAGAATACAGAGCACAGGTGTTAGCAGTTGTGCCTTCACTTGTAAAGCAGGTGGGCTGAGAGGGCTACAGTGAGGGCTCACTGAGACAACGTCCATCAGGTTAGTGACAGCACAGTGCATGGCTCATAGCACTCAATAAATGTTGGCTACTGTTATTTTTATTCCTCATCTCCTTAGTGCTGGTGAACACACAGCAGAGGAGAGGTGAATGCTCTGGGAAGTCAGTGAAGATTTCCCATCCAGGAGCATGGGAGGATTAGTGGGACTTCCCTGAGTGGAGAAGGGGCACAAGGGTCCCAGCCAGGAGGCCAGACGCTTGATACTGTGTTCAGTGAATGACAAGGGACATTGAGGTAGAGGAGGGAAAGGGGTACAGGACAGGAATAAGATAATAAAGGGTCAGATTGTAAAGTGATAGCCTGGATGCTGAGGGAACAATGGAGGCTTTTAAACCATGAAAGCATGACTGGATTTTTGGAAAGCTAGCAGTGATGATAGCACAGAACATGGATTAGATAAATTGTGAAAAGTCTCATTCAGAGCCCTTTTGCTATGGCAATGTGTGAGAAGAGGAGGACCGACTGCAAGGTTGCATTATGAAGATGGAAAAGAGAGACTAGATTGGTGAGATACTGAGGAAGTAGAATTGGAGGAAAGTGATTACTGATTGAATTCTGGAGGGGAAGAAAAAAGGAATGGTTGAGTATATTCTTAGGGTATTTGGATGCATTATGGTCTCACTAGCCCAAGCTAGGCATTGACAGAGGAGGAAGAAGCATAGGAGGAGAGGGTGGTTTCAGTTGGGACAAGGGTGCAGGTGCTTGTGGGATATCCAGGTGGAGATGGGGTGAGGATTGGAGACACTACCTGGGGGCTTGTCAGTAGGGGCTACTGGAAGTCCTGGTCACTTAAGGAAATGTACAGAGAAGGTGGCAGACAAACAATTTGGGTTGTTCAAGAAGAAGAGAATCCTGGCTAGGAATCTAAGGAAGGATTGATGCAAAGAGGGAGGGAAGGGGGACAAGAGGACAGGTGTGATCGCCTATACCCAGGAGCACAAAGGGGCAAGTGGAATGAGAACTAAAAAGAGTCGACATTTGGTGTCTGGGGTGCTTTCAGACAAGCCCTCTTCCTGGATAGATATGAACAAATGACTCATGCAACTTTACTTTTCTAAAATTCCTTATTAGTCAACAGAAGTTTTGTTGACTACAGTATAGCTCCTTTGCTTGGCCCAATAGGTGTTTCAACAAAGATTGAAGAGTGAGATCTTACTATTTCCAGCCTGACAGCTTATCTTCCTTCAGGCCCGTATTAAGATTTCAGAAGCTCCTCCATCCGTCCAGGAACACACTGATATCCCTTTAGGTGGATGGTTTCCATGGAAACTAATCTCTTTGATTTGTTAATCATTTCTCTCCGTGCTAATGTCAGCAAGTGACCAGTTCTCACCCCGTCTTCTCACTCTGGCTCTGATCTATATGGATTAGGATGTGGGTACTGGGGTACCTGGCCATCCCTGACTGTGAAGTTGGCCATCTCTTCTATACTATGTGTGGTTTTGCAGGGTAGAGAGAAAACAGTCTCTATCTAGACATCATCTAAGAGGGCAGTGCAGTTTGGTTTTAAATCCTTGCCATCCCACGTTTGGCACTTGGTATGTTTGGCAAGTTATGTAACTGCTCTAAACCACCATGTCTTCATCTATGAAGTGGAGATAAATCCTAAATCATAAGGCTACTGGGGGGATTAAATGAGGTGAGATATTAAAAGTAGGGCAACAATAGCTTGCAATTGCTGGTGTTGTCATTATTACTGTTCTAGGAATGGTTAACTTTTGAAGGAGGCAGTTGATCTCATTCCCAGTGTCTTCCTGAGGTGCCCTGTTCTGTGACTTATTAAGGCTTTTACTTTGCAACAGGGAGGAGGAGGGAAACCCACATACATTTGCATGGGGCTGTGATTATAAATACTATAAGGGATAATAAGCCTTGGACAGGTTTTTAAAGTGAACATGTAGCCTGGGCTCCGGTTTCCTGCTCTGGAAGAAGTGTCACAGTTTCCCGTAGGCTGCACCTTCCCCTCTGTCCCACCCAGGGACCTAGAGATTAGGCATCCTCCCTTCTCCCCACTTCTCCCTCTCCCTCCTTCCATCCCTCCTTCCTCTTTTCCCTTTCTCCTATACCCTCTCCCTTTCACGTATCTGTTATAGAGAATGTAGGCAAATCACTGGCCCATTGTGCATGTTCAGTTGAGAAACACTGCATTTTTTTTTAACTGTTTCTTTTTGAGACTGAACTGATTGACCATACTTCTTTAGTGAATTCTTTGGTCTTGTCTTTTGCCCAATTTACTTGCTATTTAGGATGTTAGTTTTTTCTTGGTAATCGTTTTGTAGCTGTTTTATTAAGAATATTTTCTGGCATATTTTTCAAAAATTTTCCATTTGCTTTTAAATGGGCAAAATAAGCATGTACAAAATGCAAAACATGCAAAAGGCTTCATAGTGAAACAAAAGGCTGTCTCCATTCCCTGGCCCCATCACCCATTGTCCCTCTCCAGAGGCTGCTACAGGCACACCTCAGAGATATTACAGATTTGCTTCCCAACACCGCAATAAAGTGAATGTCATCATAAAGCAAGTCACATGAATTTTGTCATTTCCTAGTGCATGTAAAAGTTATGTTTACACTATACTGTAGTCTATCAAGTGTGCAATAACATTATATCTAAAAAATGTACATATATTAATTAAGAAATACTTTATTACTAAAATATGCTAATGATCATCTGAGCCTTTGGCAAGTCATAATCTCTTTTGTTGGCAGAGGGTTTTGCCTTGACATTGATGGCTACTGACTGATCAGGTTGGTGGTTGCTGAAGTTTGGGGTGTCTGTGGCAATTTCTTACAATAAGATAACACTGGCCAGGCGCAGTGGTTTACACCTGTAATCCCAGCACTTTGGGAGGCTGAGGCAGGTGGATTGCCTGAGGTTGAGAGTTCGAGACCAACTGGCCAGCATGGTGAAACCCTGTCTCTACTAAAAACACAAAAATTAATCGGGCACGGTGGCTGGCGCCTGTAATCTGAGCTACTTGGGAAGTTTGAACCATGGAGGCAGAGGTTGCAGTGAGCCAAGATTGCACCATTTCACTCCAGCCTGGGCAACAAGAGTGAGACTCCATCTTAAAAAAAAAAAGATAACATGAATGTTTGCTACATCAATTGGCTCTTCCTTTATGAAAAAGCTCTCTGTAGCATGCAATGCTGTTTGACAGCATTTTACCCAAAGTAGAACTTTCAAAATTAGACTCATTCCTCTCAACCCCTGCCGCAGCTTTGTCAACTAAATCCTTTGCTGTAATTTCAGCAATGTTCACAGCATCTTCACCAAGAATAGGTTCCATCTCAACAAACCACTTTCTTTGCTCATTCATTTATTCATAAGAAGAAACTCCTCATTCATTTAAGTTGTATCATGAGATTGTAGCAATTCAGTCACATCTTTGGGCTCCACTTTTAATTCTAGTTTTCTTGCTATTTCTACCACATGTGCAGTTATTACCTCCACTGAAGTCCTGAACCCTTCAAAGTCATTCATGAGGGCTGGAATAAACTTCTTCAAAACTCCTGTTAATGTTGATATTTTGGTCTCCTCCCTTGAATTATGAATGTTCTTAATGACATTTATGGCATTAATTTATCTATGGCAGCTATATAGCCTTACAAAATATGTTTCTTAAATAATAAGACTTGAAAGTAGAAATTACTCATTGACCCATGGATTGTAGAATGGATATCATGTTAGCAGACATGAAAACAACATTGCTCTCCTTGCACATCTCCATCTGAGCTCTTGGGTGATCAGGTGCTTTGTCAATGAGCAGTAATATTTTGAAAGAAATCTCATTTTGTAGGCAGTAGGTCTCAACAGTGGGCTAAAAATATTCAGTCAACCATGCTGTAAACAGCTGTGCTGTCAGCCAGGCTTTGTTCTTCCATTTACAGAGCACAGACAAAGCAGGTTCAATCTGATTCTAAAGGGCCCTGGGATTTTCAGGATGGTAAATGAGCATTGGCTTCAACTTACAGTCACCAGCTGCATACTTCTAACAAGAAAGGCAGCCTGTCCTTCGAAGCTTTGAAACTAGGCATTGAGTTCTCCTTGTAGCTATGAATGTCATCCTAGATGGCATCTTCTTCCAATATAAGGCTATTTCATCTACATTGAAAATTTGCTGTTTAGTGTAGCCACCTTCATCAATGATATTGGCTAGATTTTCTAGATAACTTTCTGTAGCTTCTACATCAGCACTTGCTGCTTCACCTTGTACTTTTATGAAGACAGCTTCTTTCCTTAAACCTCACAGGCTAACCTCTGGTAACTTCCAACTTTTCTTCTGCAGTTTCCTTACCTATCTCAGCCTCCACAGAATTGAAGAGAGTTAATGCTTTACTCTGGATTAGGCTTTGACTTGAGGGAATATTGTGGCTAGTTTTATCTATCTAAACTATTAGAAGTTTCTCCATAGCAGCAATAAGGCTGTTTCACTTTCTTATTGTGAGTGTTCACTGGAGTAGCACTTTTAATTTCCTTTAAAACCTTTTCCTTTGCATTCACAATTTGGTTAACTGTTAGACACAAGAGGTGTATTTTATGGCCTGTCTTGGCTTTTGACATGCCTTCCTCACTAAGCTTAATCATTTCTAGCTTTTGATCTAGTGTGGGAGATGTGCAACTCTTCCTTTTTACTTGAACACTTAGAGGCCACTTTAGGGCTATTAAGTGGACTAATTTCAATTTTGTCATGTCTTAGAGAACAGTGATGTCCTGGGAAAGGGAAAAGGACAGAGAACAAACAGGTTGTTGGTGGAGCTGTCAGAACACACACAACATTTATTGATTAAGTTTGTTTTATTAGAAGGGCATGGCTTGTGGTGCTCCAAAACAATTATAATAGTAACATTTAAAAGATTACAGGTCACCATAACAGATATAATAATAATAAAAAAGTTTGAAATATTATGAGAATTACCAAAATATGACACAGAGACATGAGTGAGTACATGCGGTTGGAAAAATAACACTGACAGACTTGCTTGACACAGGGTTGGCACAAACCTTCAATTTGTAAAGATGTGGTATTTGAGAAGCACAATAAAATGCAACAAAACGAGGTATGCTTGTACTTAATATCAGAATCTTGTGTATCCTGCCTGAGATATTGCATGCATATACAGATTGTAAGAATATACATGTATATGTAAGAGTCTATATATTTATACATATGGTAATTTATATAAATTTGTTTACATCTAGCTTTTTCACTAATAAATATCTGGCAGATCATTTTATATACATTTTTATAGAGCTGCTTCATTATTTATAATGACTGTATACTTTTCCATCCTATGTTTGGACTATATTTAACCATCAAATATCGAACATTTAAATTGTTTCTAATATTTTCTATCACAACACTGCTGCAATGAATATATTTATAATACATGGGTTTATCTGTAGAATATATAATCTAGAAGTGAAATAATTAAGTTAAAGTTTGATAGATATGATCAGATTACCTTTTATAGAGGTGATATCAACTTACACTCTCTACAGTAGTGTTTAAGAGTATCACTTCTTGGCCTTTTGGCTAAGATCAAGTGTAGTATCTGTTCTTATCAGAAGTGTTTAAGAATATCTCTTTCTCTACAGTTTTTCCGAAGTTGAATTTCATCAAACTTTTTGATGCTTATCAACCTGATATGTAAATTTTTAAAACTCAGCATAAGTTCTAATTACACTGTTCTTGTTATAAAAAAGGTTGACTTTTTTTTCATATGAAGAAAATCCATTTCTTTTTCTGTTTTGGGGAAATACATCTTCATATACTTTGTCCATTTTCCTATTAAAGCATTCCACTTCTTACTGATTTGTATAGTTCTTTACCTATATTGGTGAATTTACCCAGTTGCGATATAAATTGAAAATATTTCTTCATAGTTTATTGTTTGTCTTTTTTAATGTTCTTGTCATGCAGAAAACTTTTTATATCTAAGTTATTACATTGATCCCATATTTTCCTTTGATAAGTTTTAGGTTTTGTGTTACAGTTAGAAAGATATCTGCTTTGTGCAATTATTTTTAAACTCTCATTTTTGTGGTGTTTAATAATTATACATATATATATTTATATTTGATCTGCTTGGCAAATAATCTGTCTTTTCTCCACTTCTTCTAAACACTGCTTTTATTGTATGCTAAATTTTTGAATAAATTTGTGTCAATTTATGTACTCTACATTAATTTCCTTTGACCTGTCTGTGGATTCATGCCTCAGTACCATACATTTTTATTTACTAGAGCATGATAATATCTTTTAATATCTGGCAGAGCTTATCTCTTCTCCTGCAGTAGCAGGAGTTGGGTGTCCATGGCATATACAATCTTAAAGGATTTTTAATACAGATTTTCAAATCTATTAGGATAGAGTTTAAAGTGTTATTCTTTACTTTCTTCCTCATCTATAGCTAGATATCTATTCTTAGTCCTAAGTTTGAATAGTCGTTTGCTTTTCCTGAAGTTTTGCATAGTTTATGGGTTTAATGAAAAAAGCAGCCTCTGGATGAACTTATCAGTTGTACATTTTTTTTACTAATCATTAATTTTTGTTTATATCATTATTTTTCCTCCTCTTTTCCTTCATTTTTTGTCTGTAATATATGTCATTTACTTAATTTATATTTATTTTTTTATTTGGTAATAAATACACTTAATGTAATAAATCAGTTTTTGATTACTGCAGAGGTATTGATATGTAGCCTCCTCATTTTCATTTTTGTAACCATTTAATAATTACTCTTTCAATTTTTCTTTTACCCTAGAATTATTTAGGATACTGTTTATTTTTCATATTTTCAAGTGATTGGATTTTTAAAATACAAATTTCATTTGACTTAGAAAATGAGTCCGTGTAGTTTCTATTTTGGAGAGATTTTTTAACTAAAATTTTCTTTGTCATCCAATATAGGCCATATATTGGCACCAGAACAAAGTGTAAGGTTTATAGGGCCCAGACTGTAATGTCAATGTGTTAAGTCTGTCTTACTAACTTTATTATTTAAGCCTTTTATATTATTTTTATATACCTTCCTCATTTTTGAAGCTTTAAAGAAGTGTATTGACCTCTCTCATTGCTATGCCTTTCATTTCTTTCTATTTAAAAATATATTTTGATGCAATCTTATTTATTAACAGTGCAATTTATTAAATATTCATGCCTTTATAAATTAGACTTCACAACAAAAAATGACAATTTCCTCTTTGTTTTACCCATGAAGTCTACTTTTGCTGATATTGATATTGCAAAGCCCGTTTTTCTTCATGTTTTTCAGATATATCTTTGTACAACCTTAACTTTAGCATCTCAGCATCTCTTTTAAAAATTTTCATGATTCCCTAGCTCTTGGAAGTTTATGTTGTTGTTGTTGCTAGTGTAACAAACCCTCAGTCTTCTTATTTCTTAATGGAGATGATAATAGTAGTACCTGTCTCAAAGGGTTGTTGGAAGGACTAAATAAGATCATGTACGGCAAGTGCTGAGCACAGTCTTATTATTATTATTAATCCCAAAGTGATAAAAATCATGCATTTCCTCTCTCTCTCTGTCTCTCAAGTTTTGCCCTTGTCACCCAGGCTAGAGTGCAATAATGCCATCTCAGCTCACTGCAACTTCCACCTCCTGAGTTCAAGTGATTCTCCTGCCTCAGCCTCCTGAGTAGCTGGGATTACAGGTGGCCACCACCATGCCCAGCTAATTTTTGTATTTTGAGTAGAGACGGGGGTTTCATCATGTTGGCCAGGCTGGTCTCGAGCTCCTGACTTCAGGTGACCCACCCGCCTTGGCCTCTCAAAGTGCTGGCATTACAGGTATGAGCCACTGCTCCCAGCCCATTGTTTTGTTTGTTTTTGTAAACTAAGTTTTCTTCTGTTATACTTTAAACTATAGGTTGCCTTGTTAACTAATAAACCTTGAATTTAAACAAACAGAAAGTATATACAGCCATTTGTTAAGTTTAGTTATGGCCGTTCTTATACTGAACAGGGAATAGGGCAAGATTTCCCTCTCAGACTTTAGGATTCTAAGCCCACAGTGACCTGCAGTGACAAGGGGCAGCAAGGCATCAGGCATCCTCGTTAAAGGGAGCTCCTCCGCAGCCAGCCCACTGCCTCCAGGGCCCAGCTCCACCCCCGCCTGCTCCCTAGCTGGCTAAGAGAGCTCAGATGAGTTCCTTTACCTCCCCACCTCCACACTCTCATCTGTGAAATGGGGATATTAGCAGCACCTTTCTCATAGCTGTGTTGTGAAGATGAAATTAATGAATACATGCAAAGCGCTTAAATACCTGGCCAGTCGTGAATGCTACGTACACAGGTGAGCTGTTAGCTGCTATTACTCATGCTCTGCTCTCCTCCCCTTCTCCGTCAGCACCGTCCAAGCTCCTCTTCACTTGTATACCAATCAGTTTTCATTAATTTGATTAAGTACAAGAAATATTTTCAGAGTACCTACTGTGTTTCAGACACTGTGCTGCTACTTGTAGGAAGCGCAATATCTATCACAGGAGACAGACATATAAATATAATAATGATAAGGCAATGTAAATAGTAATTTAATAAAAACTCCAAACAATAAAATAATAGTAATAAGTCAGTGTAGAGTATAACAGTGGAACATAAGTCGGGGGCAGAGGAGGCATAGAGAAGGGGCAGTTGCTTCTCTCTGGAGCAGGGGGAGGGAAGGCTCTGAAGAAGAAGGGAGCCCAGGAATGGATCTTGAGCTGGGTCTAAGCTGGAGTCTTAGGTGAGGAACCAGCAGGCAGGAAGGCATGGTGACCTGAAATAACATGGCATTCCCACACCCATCTCTGCATGCCGCCTCTCATCCTCCACTTGGGAACATCTCCCTATGTTGTTCGCCTCCCTGAAGAAATGTCCCTTCTTCTGAAGTCCTGCTCAATTCCTACTTTCTCCAAGAGTCCTGTCCCCAGCATCTGACTCTCTCTGACTCACCTGGCTTCCCTTGTGCTGTGACCACGCCTGTGTCTCCCTTCTCCCTGCTCCCGGGTGGCTGTACTGTGCTGGGCGCATGTTAAGTGCATGTTGATGGATAAAATGATTACCAACACCATTAAATGACTAATGCTTTATCCCAACACCATGGCTGTGAGAGCCCATTTCCCACTGAAATTCCCATTGGTCTTTGAAGAGAGGAGATCAGGGTGATTTGTCTTTTCCTAGCTCACGCCACATGTCCCTTTTACATGATTCTCTCGGGAGCCCCAGGGAACATAAGGGACCTGGCTTGAGATTACAAAATGGCTGAGAAACAAAGAGGAGAGAGGTGCAGAAACCTGGCGAATACACCCCTTGTCGCTGAAATGTCAGACCCACTGAAGTCAAGCCCATTAATCTTGTTTTATTGCAAGATTCAAAATCGCCATGCTATGGCAGCCACAAAATTGATAGATGGGTTTCTCTGCGTTCACCCAGTACCTTGGCTCCCTGGGAAACCAGACCCCAGATGAACAAGGAGAGGAAATTAAAACCGCCCTTGGAGGTTTTTCAGTAACTGCTGCTAGAGAAAGACCGGGCATTCATAGTCTCTGGCCGCCAAGCTGCTTACGCTTGGGTTTTACTGCGTTTTTTATAAGCAAATCAAAGAAATAGAAATGCTGAAACCACCGCGGTAAATCTTAAGCAGCTTCCCACTCCAGTGAGGGGCAGGAGCGGCCACAACCTGGCTGTCCTGTTGCTTAAGGCCATGGGGCTGTGATCTTGTTTGGCTTTTTGTTAATGACATAGGTGAAAAATAGAAATGCCTGGTTGTTTTAATTTGGGGTTCTTTGATCACTGGGGAACTGAAACCTTTTTTCATATGTCAGTTTTCTAGTTGGATTCCATCTTTTGTAAATAGCCATTTTCCTTCTGCCACTAATGTAATTAATGATTCAGTTCAGCAGTTCCGCATGTACTGTGGGTCTAGCATATTCAGAGGTAAGGAAGGCATGGAGGTGAGTTATGTATGTCCCACTTCCTAACACAGTACAGGGGGAAAGAGAGAGAGTAGGAGGGAGAAAGGGAAACAGAATGTCACTTTGCTGCAATGTGGCTGATAAGGATACTTCCAGAATGTTTTCCCTGTTTTTTTTTCTTTTTAAAAAAAATTTTGGAGAACATAGAGATGTTTCTATTCTTTTAATATTATCAATTACCTATCTTTTGTGATTACTTCTATCACTTTTTAAATATTCATTTTTGTTTCATTTTAACTTTCTGTGGCCAATTTTTTTAAAATCCCAAATCTGGCTGAAATTTATTTCCATGTTAGATTTGTATGAGTTATAGGTCTTCCTTCTTTTTCTAAATTACTTTGATTTTGCAGACATTATATTGACTAATTCTTCCCTTTTCTGAGTGTTTTTTTTTTTTTTTTTGATAGCTCTTTTGTTTGTTATACATAGAAATCCCACATATACACACACAGGGATTATAATATTTGTTTTCCTTTGTGCCAATACGTTGCTCTTTATTATTGTTGATTTTCAATACATTTAAATATCTGGCAGAACTAGCACATCCCAGAATTTTTTGTAGTCTATCTTATTTATTCTTTCTTTTGACTATTAGGGATTTTCTTCCAGTTCCAAGAAAATATCCAGAGAAATTATTTTTGACCTTGTATTCAATCTATATATTTATTTAGGTAAACCAATATGTTTATAATATAATGTTAGGACTAACACTCAAAAGCCTAAGGAAATTGAACTCGGACAAAGGATTCTTAGCAAAGCAATTTTACTTCTGTGCAGAGGGGTGCCTCCTTGGCCAGTCGCCCTGAGAGCACACCTGAACAAAGGGGCACGAGAGCCTTTATTCCTGACACAAGTCCTGCTCCTGTATACATTCCCCATTGGTCGGGGTAGGGTCGTACAATCTAAACTAATCTCGGTTGGCTAAACATTTGATTTTTTTTTAGGTAAGGTGGGCACATAAAAGAAAATGGAGAAGAAAGGGAAGGGGTGTCTGTAATGAGGTAGAAAGTTAGTCCTCTTTCCAAATAAGGAAAGGATGTCAGCTGGTGCTGATAATGCCTGGTACTGTGGCATGCCTGGGCATCTAACAAAGGCAAAAAGGAAAAAAGGAGAAAAAGGGAGGGGGTACTATAAATTAAAGAATAAAATATAGATCAGATTATTTGAAGAGAAACCTCATCATATCCCACAATAACATGAATAGCACCATCCAGGAATGAATTATATTTTACTTTTATTCAAATTTCTTGTAATTTGTCCCAAAGTTTGATGCTTTGTTTATAAAGCCACTCACATGAGGATATATGTTTAGTATAATAATTTGTACACTTTGCTATAATTTAGATGAGATTTCTTTGTATTTTAGTAATGTGCAAGGAAATTATTATTTTATTTACATGTACATCTTGTATCTGGTTAATTTTCTACACTTAAAAAATTAATTCTGGAGGTTTTCAGTTAAAACCTGCTTTTGGTGCCTTTCAGCCCAGGGCTTGCTTCCTTCCTTCCTTCCTTCCTTCCTTCCTTCCTTCCTTCCTTCCTTCCTTCCTTCCTTCCTTCCTTTCACAAGTGGATAATTGTGGGTTCATTTATGTAATTATTTTAACACTGTCTCCCCCACTGATCTGTAAACTCCATGGGAGTATGCACTCTGTTTTCCTCATCACTGGGAACACACAGCCTGACCTGCAGCAGGCATGCATAGACATCTGTAGAACAGAGGAGCAAGGGAACGAATGACTCTAAGGAGCCTGCTTCTCCCATCCAGCCTTACTTGGAAGATATGCCCCAATCTCGCTGCAGGAAGGGCCCTCCTGAATTAACCAGAGACAGATCTCTAAGTGTTGCATCTGGAAGGTGGAGGACAAGTACCAAACCTGGAGTCCTGGGCCTCAACTTGAGACATAGCACTCTCTCTTCCCAGCTGGGTGAGAAACTTAAATTCTCTGGCTCTCAGTCTTTCCATGTAGAAAAGAAATGAGTTGGACCAGGTGTTCCTCATTGTTCTAGAGGTCCATACATTCTGTGATTCTGTGCCATCACTGGGCACAGCCCCTCCTGTTACAATGGGGGATTCTAAGAGGACTCATCCCATCTTCAGATAGTTACAGAACACAGATGGTAGACTGGGACCTCTGGGTTCCTCAGAGCACATGGGGCCACTGGAGCAGTAGCTGGGCTTCAGTGAGTCAGAAGTCCAGGAAAGGAGGAGCCTGAAGTCTGGGTCAAATCTGTAGGCAAGAGCAGGATGGTGCAACCCACCCTTTGATGTTTATTGAGCCACAAGCTTTCTTTTCTTCATCATCACCTCCCCTGTCCAGGCCAAGTGTGTCCCTGGGCTTCAAAGACTATCCTGCTGTGACTCAGCACGCTTGCCACCTTGAAGCATTGGCAAGAGCATGGAGACAGAGGTGTGGTTTCTACAAAATTATGTTGCTCAGGAAGGGAAGCTTCGTAAATTCTGAAATCTCTGCAAACATGGGATAATTAGGTCGTACAATGGCTAATGAATTTAATGCAGATAATTGCAATTTAATGCACATTGACAGAACAATTTAAAGTCCTGATACACATCAATGGCTTCTGATTCCTTGGGAATGCTCCCGAGATGAAGAGGTCTGCTCCGTGCTTTAATACAAAAGGTATTTTATGTCTCAGAGCAAGGGGGTGCGGGGTGGGGTCCTTTAAGGCATCTACTTGCCAAGAGTGAGTTCACATCCTCCTCTTCCCCTTGCTTTCGCCAAATGCACAAACAAGGCCATTGGTTGATAATGAGCAAGAGATAATTCACTGGAATGAAGGTTCCACAAATCGAAAAGACATATGTTCTAATGCAGTATACACTTAACTTCGGAGACCAGCTTTAAGATACAGCTTGCTAGTTTGTAAAGCCAAAGCTAATCTTAAAGGGAACAGGAGCCCAGGTCTTAGAGCCTATAGAGTAGTAATTTGAAACCCTTTACAGACCATAAGAGACAAAAAGAGGAATGTGAGGCCCTAGGGCCCCTGTTTCTAAAATCAGGGCTAACTCTTTGGAAATGCAACGACAATGTGTTATGGGGGTCCCAAGGCCAAGTCACACTTTCCACCAGAATGGAACTTACCTGAGTGGGTCCTGACTTACCTCTAAGCTACTTAACCAGTCACTGAATATCTAGTAGAAGCAATGCACAGAGCAGACCGGTAAGAGGATTTAAGTTACAGGTGTGTGTTGTTTGACCTGTGCAGGGAAACTTTAAGTGAGAATCCCATTTTCTTTCTTTCTTTCTTTCTTTCTTTCTTTCTTTCTTTCTTTCTTTCTTTCTTTCTTTCTTTCTTTCTTTCTTTCTTTCTTCTCTTTCCTTCCTTTCTATTTCCTTCCTTCCTTTCTCCTTCCTTCCTTCCTTCCTTTCTTCCTCCTTCTCCTTTCCTTCCTTCCTTCCTTCATTCCTTCCTTCTTTCTTTCTTTCTTTCTTTCTTTTCCTTCTTTCTTTCTTTCTTTTCTTTCTGACAGAGTTTTACTCTTGTCACCCAGGCTGGAGTGCAATGGCATGATCTCAGCTCACTGTAACCTCCGCGTCCCAGATTCAAATGATTCTCCGGCCTCAGTGTCCTGATCAGCTGGGATTACAGGCACACACCACCACACCCAGCTACTTTTGTATTTTTTAGTAGAGACGGGGTTTCACCATGTTGGCCAGGCTGATGTCTGGCGCCTGACCTCAGGTGATCCACCTGCCTCGGCTTCCCAAAGTGCTGGGATTACAGGCGTGAGCTACCGTGCCCAGCAGAGAAACATTTTCTAGATTATTTTGAACAATCAGAGGGTCTAACCACAATGGACCTGTGTTCTTACATGCCAGTAATCATGCAGGCCTAAGGAGCTGTTCTCTTTAGATGGGCAGGTGTTCTCCTGATCTCTGCATCCCAGACTCTAGGTTGTCTTCTTTCATTTAGGCCACCTTCTTGGTCCCAGCAGGCATTTGGATTTGAGTTCTCTAGTCCACCTGTGCAGGTACTGAGCTGGAAGTGAGATCTAAAGATGAAATCTGATGAAATATGTTGGATACAAATAGTCTCCTCATTTACGCAACAATCTGTAAGCATCTTTTCTGTGCCAGGCTGTGTGATGGTGCTGAGAATATGAAGATGGAAGGTCCTCATTGAGTGTTCTTAAGAGCTTACCATCTCTAGGGGGAGACAGACATGTACACAGATGGACTGAAATACAAAGTGATTGCTATAGTTACCCGGAGAACATGGATATGAAATGTTAAACCTTAGTGTCCTGACCACTCTAGTCTGAAGAATGGTTAATGGTGTTCTACAGGTAGGCCTTGGGCTGAGCAATTGGGAATCAATGTTAGTGCCGACTGTAAGCAAGAAATGACTTTTCCTACTAAGGGGCTGAAAGAGCCTTCTCATTGGTTTAGCAGGCTAGGAAAAAAAAAAAAAAAAAAAAAAAAAAAAAAAAAAAAAAAACAGCTGCAAAAGTTTGCCTGATCATAGAGAATGCGTGCTGCAGCATTATGCAGCTGTTTTAGGACTTTTTAAAGAAAGAATGCGAGATACTGTTTGCATTTGGAGCAAAGAGTGAATACAGACTAAGGCTTAAGTATCATGCTTCTTTATGCTTTTAAAACTCTTTGAGCTGTTATAAGAGATAATTTTGTTAATGCTACTATGGTACGTGATAGCCAATGGTGAGGGAATGGAAGTCTCTCTAGAAGAGACTGAGGAAAGGCTGGGAACCAAGGCTTTTGAGAAGTCTGCCCCTATTTATGTTTAGTAAGTGTCAAGAGGTAGCCTGAGCCTAGTTAGAGTTAAACCCGTCTTTGGATAAAGAAGTCTTATTACTGAAATACTGGATTTTTAATACACTAGTTCACTATTTGGTATTCTGTATACCCCTTCAAGCAGTTTTTTCCCACTCACAACAAACTATACTTTATACAATTCTGGATGCTAAAACTTAGGGATTTTCTCTTTGCATAAATTTTGGCTCCATTCTTTCCGTAACAATCTAATTGATCAAAACTGGGAGTTTTCAAGAGAATGCAAAAGGAGCAGGCCATAGCTTTATTTGTTAGAGAGACTGTCAGAAACTTGAGATCTTTTGGCCTATGATAATACCATTTATTTTTGCATTACTTCACAGTTTGCCACGTGTTTTTACATCATCTCATTTGATCCTAAACAGCTTGACAGAGCAACTGCTATCGAAATATTACACATGGGAAGAATGAGCCTCAGGGAAGTTAAATGACTTGACCAAGATCTGCTCATAGTCACAAGTATTTTTTTTCCAGAGGCTGTAATGTCTCATATTTAGTCCTTTTCCATCTATGTTGATTTGCTTTTGTCTACTTTTTCATTATTGAAGTATATACTTTAAATATATACATTAAAGTATCAAAATATCATAGAGAAACATTTGAACTATATTCAGGAAATATGTTTAAAGATATTTATATATTGCTATACAAAACAACATTTAAAACCGATAATATCTGTAATGACATCAGAATGAAAGAAAAAAAGTTGTACAGTGTGTATTCCTTTGTTTGAATCCCAGTCTTTTTCATAGGTAATGACAGATGCCTTATTGTGAAGCTTATTTATAATAGTAGTAAACCTAACTGGATTTGGATGAAGAAGTCTTAATACTGGAAAAAAAAAATCAGAGTTCTAGGGCAAGAATCAGAAGCACGAGTGCAGGTGAGATCGCATGGGAGCAGAACACTGTGGGGCTCACAAGAGAATCAGACTGGCCCGGCCTAGGGACGTCTCTGGCTAAGCTAACTCTGGGCTCCCACCGTAATCCAAGTCAGACTGAGCATTTGATCTCTGTAAACCATGGGAATAGCAGCATAATGCTACAGCTCATACCCTTAACAGACCATCCTTAGCAGCTTTGTTCCTTGGTTTTAATATCTATGCTATGCCTATTTTTTTGTAGGATGTTCACACATTTTGTTGTCTTCTTCATTAAGTGCTGACTGTAAAGTACGACCCAAATGGTGGTGTAAATAGATGGCTTGTGTGAACATACACTTAGAATTAAGATTGTGGCACCTGGTGGAAAAAGTTAAGGCTTGCCATTGCAAGATCCTGTCATGTTGCCATTTGCTTCCATTTGTATCTGGGCAGGTTACATGGTGTGCCACAAAGGAACTATGGGTGAAGTGTGTGAGAGCCCAGAGGAAGGAATAGCTGAATTTTCCTGGGAGAGTCAGGGTGGGTCTCACCAAGGAAGGAACCCTGGGGCCTACACTTGAGGGAGAAAAAAATCTGTGGGATAGATAAATCCTACTGGGACAGGTGAAGGAGGGGGATAGTCTTTGAATTTGGCCTTGAAGGGTGTAAACCCTTTGACCAAGCAAAAATGAGGAGAAAAGGACATCCCAGTGGGGAGGAAAAGCATGCAAAAGTTGGAGTAGGCATGAAATAGTGGAGGTTTATAGGAAATCAGCACTAAGGCCCAGAATAGCAGATTAATGCCAGGCCAGTGCCATGGAAAATCAGAAGGTGTTCATCGATGAGTATGGTGCTATGAAATGAGTGATTTGATGAACAGAACTCTGTCTTGAAACATATGCTCATCAGTGGAGTTCAAGGTGAGTTTATGGAGGAGAAACTGGCAACAGTGATCTTTGGCTACCTCCTTCCTCTCTGAGGTTCAGCTCTATAATTTCAGAAACACAGGAATTTGGTGGCAGGGTCATTGTCAAGATTGTGAAAAATGTGTATAATGCACACTGTAAGGTGCCCAGCACCTGGCATACAGTAGCTGCTCAGCAAATAGCCTCTCCCTCTCCTCTCTGTTCCCGTGAGCTGCATGTCAAGCTGGATCCTGGCTGTCTCAGCTACCAGGTTATGCAGGGCCACAGGCAAGTTTCATTTTAGCTGCTAAAAGGTAGTGATGGACTGAGGTGCCAATAATTTTTTTTAACGCTAAAGAGTACACGTGTAAGAATGATCCTTCTCACATTCTGACACCTTGATAACATCTCATTTATTTATAGCTTTAGCTAATTAACACCAAATGTCAGCATGCCTACAACTAAAATATTCTATTATTTCAGTGTCTCTTTTCAGATTACTATGCTGTGTGGATAATTCTTCATTTGTGGGCAAGATAAAAATGAAACAAAACTTTACAAGAAGATCCTTAGGGAACCTGACTGGTAGCTGGGATTATGACATTCTCCATTCCTCGTCTCTGGCCATGGTGAAATTAGCTGTGCTCTGTTATTCTTGGCTTCGTGATCTTAAAAAAGTCACATAAGCCCTGTGAGCTTCTAGATCTTTAAAGGATAATTTTCTCCCCTTCTGTAAGAGAGTTGTGAAGATAAAGAAAGAATGTGAAAGTTTGGGTAAATGTAGAATCATATGAAAGCTTATGCATAGCTGATATAGTCAATTTTTCAGAAATTATTTTCAGAAAGTTATGGCAATTTTCGCTAGAGACACAGGAAGTTCTTATACTGCTTCTCCATCAGAGTCAAGAAATAGCTATTAAATGGGTTTTAAAAAACTAACTAAAAAGAGTGAAATTAGTTGATTTCTTGATCCATTGAATTGATTGAGTCACGCTTCAAGGCCAGAATAGACAACAGTTTTTTTTCACAAATATTTGCTTCAAAGAGGGGGCAGTGGCCAAAGTGGGCAGAGGTTGGGGCTGCTGCTGCTTTTTCCTGTGGCCTGTGCAGAGCCCACATAGGGTCAACGGAAGAGCCAGCTCCAGGGTGATGCAGGAGGCAGAGGCAATCTTACGTTTGTGATCGCTCCTCTGCCCAGCTCCAGAAAGTTCACAGGCACTTCATCCTTAGCCATTCCCCACTACCACACATTATTTCCAGAACATTGATGGGAAGCAAAAGAAGTGACATCATGCCCTCCTGAGGGTGTGGTCTCCTCCTTAATACTCCAATGTGAATGCCCCCCTACTCCCAAACTTTAATTTCCTCCTTTGGCGTTTCTCGGTCTCAGCATGTGTTAGTTTTGGTGTGGGAGGATGGGGGAAAAGTCTCTTATTGGCTTTCCTCAGGCCTGCTTCCCTTGTCAGTACAGCCATACAGTGCCTGTTACGGACTGACTCTTGGTGTCCCCGCAAAATTCATTTGTTGAAATCCTAACCTACAAGGTTAGATTGGCGGGGCCTTCCGTAAGTGATTACATTATGAGGGGGAACCCTCACGAGTGGGATTAGTGCCCCTATAAAAGAGGCTCCAGAGAGCTCACCCCTTTCGCCATGTGAGGACACGGCTAGAAGGCACCATCCATGGACCAGGAAGGCGCACCCTCATCAGACACCTAATCTATTGGTGCCTTAGTCTTAGACTTCCCACCCCGCAACTGTGAGACATCAGCATGTGCTGTTTAAGCCATCCAGTCCATGGTATATTTGTTATAGCAGCCCAAGCAGATTAAGGCAGGGCCCAAGGCTAAACCTCCCACTCAATTTTCAGTATAAATCTGGTTACAAGTTGGGTTCTGTAGAGGCAAACTCTGAAACAGAATTTGAGGTACAAGCTCATATTAGGGAGAACACCCATGGAAGGAAGGAGATGAAGCCTGGATGGGAAGGGGGAGAAACTGAACCCCACTGCAGGCTCAGCAATGCCTGGCCAACCCAGCAGGGAGCTGTGGGTGGAGGGGGGTCCCTCAGAGTTGTGTCCCACTGGGCAGAAATGACCAGGCCTGTTGACTCTCGCCACACCTGGTCCCCAGATGTGGACTGTTCTGGGAAAGACGACACTTTCCACAGATGGGGAAAACACTGAAGATGCTGGGGGCAGGAGGCTGTCTGCCCGCCATCCTCCTGACGATTGGCAGGCAGCCCTTTCCTGAAGGGGGTCTGGGCAGTGCACCCCCATGTCCACCAGCCTACTCCTTGTGCTTCTCAGGACCCCTGCTCCATACTCACTCAGGAAGCAGCTTGTCCAGGATTCTGGTGGCCTTTCTTGCTCAGAAACCTAGAAGAGGCAGGTTAGCAAGATAAGATACAGCCCCAGCCTCTGCATTTGGGCTCCAGGCCACAAGTGATACGCAGCTTCCCTTCTCCACTGTACAATCTAGAATGCCCTCTCCTTCACTTACCCTCGCTACTGGTCTTGGTGGCTTTCCTGGTGGTGGAACTAGACCCTCATCCCCAAAGAGTCTGTATCCCTAGTCACATGCTCTCCAGCTGCGGTTGTTGCACTTGTGTGTGTACAATCATAATGATCAAGAGGGACCCAGTGGATCACCTGGATTCCACACTCACTCCTCATGCCCTCATTTTTAATAACAGCCACCTCCTCCTGATGATCAGGGTCATCTAACCCACCAACAAGGTGACTTTTCTTCTTGCCTACTGGTCTCTCAACACAAAGAAGTGAAAGTGCCCAGGTAGCAACCACATCATGTAATTCAATGGGACTCCTACGGTGTATCCCTGAGAAAGCATGCACCCTCTAGGGACCAGGACCTCTAACCCTGCAGAGTCCAGAGTTGTAGCGGTGGGACGTACAGAGTCCACTAGTGTGTCATTAAGAGTCAGTGGTAAGTGGGGCCACCCCTGATTTCACACCTTGGTTCCTGGACCCCTGTATTCTTCCTCCTGGGGATACAGCTCGATATAACAACATTTGATTTGTGCATATGTTACACCCTGGAGGACGGTACACTATCCTCGCAGAGTATTGCACTCAGCGGGGCTCAGCAGGGCATTCCAGTTCTCTATCAGCTGGCAGATTTGTGGTCGCAAGGTACATACAACCAGGGTGTCTCATAGTCATGGGCCTTCTCCCCTGACTTACTTGCAGAACAGAACCTAAAGAAACCCATCAGGTGTCATGCTTCTGTTTCCACAATGGGAGGTGCAAGTTACAATAATTCATTTGGAGGAAATGTCCCAACATACCTCTGTCTACCGGGCCCTAAAATAGTAAGAGCATGACAGCCCCTGGGTCCTTGTATTGTTCATCTCTAGTCCTCTGGAGTGTATGTGTGGTTGGCCTCGTCTTGCTTATTACCCAATCAATATAACACCACTGCCGTGATGAGAACCAGGGTGATATTATATAGGATGTCCAGACGGTCCAGGTCTCTTCCAGTTATGTCATGACAGGTTGGGAGAGTTAACATATCTCTGGGGCAAAATGGTAAATGGATATTGTTGTCTATTCCACGTGAATGCAAACTATTTATGATCCTCTTTTCTAAGAGGGATAGAAAGAATACATTTGCCAAATAAATGACCACATACCATATACGTGAAGCTGCCTTCATATGTTCTAACAAAGAAATGACAGCTACAGTCAGGGTTATAACTGGGCGGAGCCTGCAGTAGTCTCTAGTCCGCTCTAGGAGACTGGTGCTTTCTGCAGGGGCTATCCCCTTGAGTTACATGGAGACATGAAAGGGGCCACCTCTGCCTCCTTCACAACCCTAAGGGCAGCAGTTATCTTTACTATCTTTCCAAGGATGCATTACTATTTTCGATTTACTATCTAAGCTGGAGTGAGGTAATTGCAGAGGATTCCATTTGGCCTTTCCACAAATGATCTTTCCATTTGGCTGTCACTCCACAAGCCAAGGACCCAATGGGGCTGTTACATGTACTGCCAAGCATGTCGATCCCAATCATACACTTGGGCACTGGGGAAATGATCACAGTGTGGGTCCGTGGATCCTGTGGACCTGCTTTAAGCTGGACCTGGGGCAGGGAACCTCTTATTTCATAACCCCCTTTCTCCCCATTCTAACAGCAGGGCCTTGATAATGTTTTGGGTCTCTAGGTATCAATGTCAACTGTGACTACAATCCTTGAACTCTCTCGTCCTTCCCCTTCCTTTATACAGCTACCAGAGTAAATGTCTATAAATCCTTTTGTGAAAGAACTAGATGATTCTTGGGTGTGTACGCTTGCCAGAATGTTGTAAGGTCCTTCCTTTTGGGGACCTAGCTACCTGTTCAGTCAATGAATTTTCAGTCTGAAATTTGACTCGAGTCCAGAAACTAAGCAAAGGGCTATGACATTTTATTGGGGTAACTTCTGTCAGACTACTGATCACCTAGTCTCAATTTCTTCGGCTGCTATAAGCTGGGCAGTGCCCTTATCGACTGCCCATCTATTAGATCCCTTAGAACTCCACAGTTTGTTTGTTTTTTTTATTATTGTACTTTAAGTTCTAGGGTACATGTGCACAACGTGCAGGTTTGTTACATATGTATACATCTGCCATGTTGGTGTGCTGCACCTATTAACTCATCATTTATATTAGGTGTATCTCCTAATGCTATCCCTCCCCGCTCCCGCCACCCCATGACAGGCCCTGGTGTGTGATGTTCCCCTTCCTGTGTCCAAGTATTCTCATTGTTCCATTCTCATCTATGAGTGAGAACATGCAGTGTTTGGTTTTCTGTTCTTGAGATAGTTTGCTGAGAATGATGGTTTCCAGCTGCAACCATGTCCCTACAGAGGACATGAACTCATCCTTTTTTAGCTGCATAGTATTCCATGGTGTACATGTATGTGCCACATTTTCTTAATCCAGTCTGTCATTGATGGACATTTGGGTTGGTTCCAAGTCTTTGCTGTTGTGAATAGTGCCACAATAAACATACATGTGCATGTGTCTTTATAGCAGCATGATTTATAATCCTTTGGGTATATACCCAGTAATGGGATGGCTGGGTCAAATGGTATTTCTAGTTCTAGATCCTTGAGGAATTGCCACACTGTCTTCCACAATGGTTGAAGTAGTTTACAGGCCCACCAACAGTGTAAAAGTGTTCCTATTTGTCTACATCCTCTCCAGCACCTGTTGTTTCCTAACTTTTTAATGATTGCCATTCTAACTGGTGTGAGATGGTATCTCATTGTGGTTTTGATTTGCATTTCTCTGATGGCCAGTGATGATGAGCATTTTTTCATGTGTCTGTTGGCTGCATAAATGTCTTCTTTTGAGAAGTGTCTGTTCATATCCTTTGCCCTCTGAGGCCAACATCATCCTGATACCAAAGCCTGGCAGAGACACAACAACAACAAAAAAGAGAATTTATACCAATATCCCTGATGAACATCAATGCAGAAATCCTCAATAAAATACTGGCAAACCGAATCCAGCAGCATGTCAAAAAGCTTATCCACATGGTCAAGTGGGCTTCATCCCTGGGATGCAGAACTCCACAGTCTATTATGGGTCATAGTCCCTTAGCTGCCACTCTGTCCCTGCTGGTCATTACGATAATTGCAATTCCTTGGCTTTGGGCAGTCTTGCCCCACTTCCTCTATTGTTTCAAGATCTAATCATCCCCATTGCAGTCAGCAAGCCAAGTTCTGTAGCAGCCTCTTCTGCTATCACCTCCGGCCTGCAAATGGACTTGGTAAAGTGGGGCATAATCCTTCTGGATTTGGTAAATGCTGTGTTCAGTGGGTCTTCCTATACAATCTAATCCTCTGCTCGGTGTTCCAGTCAAATGGGGGCAGAAGGAGAGATAAAATTGTAATGCAGCCTCAAAAAAAATGTTGCCAATCTTATGGGGTGCTCTGGAGCAAGTAGTGGCTATTAGAGTTGCATCCTTTTGGACCAGAAAGGCCAGGCCTTTGTACCCCCACTCACTTAGTTACCAGGTGAAAGCTTCACAGGAAAGCATGTCTTGGATCGGGGGGAACTCTGCAGCAGAGGCAGACCCTGAAGGTGCTGATCATGCAGGCTGTGTGCTGACCACTCTCCCTGCAGGTGAGTGGATCCTTCTTGGAAGGGGGAGCTGAGCAGTGCATCTCTGTGTCTCCTAGTCTTTGTCCTTGATGATGTCTCACAAGCCCCCTGGTATGTGCTAATAATGCCTATGCTAGCCATTCCCCTAGAATCATCATTGTGCTAGAAATGTACAGAATGTACAGGGCCTCAAAGGCTTTGGGTTTCAGAGTCACGGTTGGAGAAATTGCAGACATAACAGGACTTTGTGTTCTTGGAGATAAACCTGGAAAACTCTCCCTTTCTCTGGTCTGGCATGAAAACTCAAGCCTTGGGATTGGAGCAGAAACCATAGAGTAAGGACATAGTAAGGGTCAGGAGTTCAGGCAGTGATCTGTGGGCACGATGGAGTCACTGAAGGGTTTGGAAATCTGGAGCAACATGTCTGGAGATGTGTTATGAGAAGGGTTTTTTAGCAGCTTGTGTAGAGGATGGAATCGAGGAGATAGGTATCAGGGGACCAATTAGGACACTGTTGCCATGGTTCATGTGAGAGATGAGCACATGGACTAAGACAGAGATGGGGCGGGTGGAAAAGAGGGAATGATTTGAAAAACATCCAGGTGATAGAATGCCAGGACATGCCTACATGGAATGTCACATGACAGGGAGGGGTGAGTCATGAATTCTCCAGTTTCTGCATCTGGGCACATTATTTTAACAGGGTCATTTCCCAAAGCATAACAGTGCAGTCAAATTAGAGAGAGGATTTGAAATGTTTTTATTTCAAAGTAATAGGAATCAAAGCAAGGACAATTGGCAAACTGTTGGAATTTTCCTAGGCTGTTTTCATGTCAACTGTGACTAACAATTCTTCTTCCCATCTGCTCTTCTCATCCTGGGATTTCCTGTCTACTAGGCCCCTGCTCTCTTATGTGCCCCCTCTCTGAAGCTTGGGTTTCTCCTACATTCTGGGGTCCACACAGCTGACAGAGGGGGCAGGGGTCAAATACAAACCCCAGGTCTTCTGATGGTCATGTTCAGTCCTAACTCCAGTTGCCTTATTCTTACCTGTCCCACACCACCCTACTCTAGCAATATGACATGACATAGACCCATGGTTCATACCTACTTAGATGTTGCTCCAGGGTTTAGGATTCTGAACAAAAGCCCCTTGGTTTGGGCCCCAAGCTTTAGAGGACCCCACTCTGGCTCTCATCTGGCTGTACCTCTTTCCAAAGGGCAATGAAACTGAGTCTCCTTCCTAGATCATGGTCTAAATATTCAGAGCCTCAGAGTCTGCATCTGGGGGCCGTGCAGTTCTTCCCTGGTTCTGTCCTCCTGATCTGTGTACCCCTAAGTTTTGGGGGGCAAATCATCCCTGGCCTCTACCCACCAGATGCCGGTAACGCTGCCCACCCCAATCACAACAATTTAAAATGTTTCCAGATATTTTCAAATGTCCTCTGGACTGGGGAGTCAGAGGAGGCAAAATAACTACCAGTTGAGAACCACTGCCCTAGAATGAGTAGTTGGGTATAGCCGGTTTGACCTAAAATTCTAGTTCAAAAGACCTTTAGGACTTGAAAAAACAAGTGGATTACAAAAAGAAAAGAATCAAAAAAAATTTTATTGTGTACACAACTTATTAAATAATTTCCTTTGGCATATGTAAGCAAGATATAGTAGTGGCAATCATGTGCGTTGGTTAGGAATTGCTGTCAGTGCTGTGGGTACTCGAGCAGTGACCAATTATTCCGTCTGGCCTTGGTTCAGGACATCATCTGTCTGTTTGGACCCCTGTGAACCACTGTGTTGTGTTGTGCCTGGTGGCTCCTTCTCGGGTTCCACTCTGGTCCTGTTGTACCTGCCACAACATATAGGACCCTTCAGTGTCCTGCTGCATTTCTATCCTAACTTGACTTGAACCTCAATGATTTTTCTCTTCTCAATCATAGACCAGAGTGACCTTGCTTCTCTTTCTCTAAGAATTGCACAAAACCATGGGGTGCCAAAGCCCCTCCCAGATCAGATTGCTGAACCCAGGATTGCCTGAACTGAGCTATTTACTAGGCTGTTTTATCTTAGGAGCTTTTGGGTTCCTGGTGAAAGGCCTAACAGAAAAGCTCTTTCCCTGCACCACATGCCTTTTTATTTCAGATATTTTATGGTCTTTCCTGTGAGCATTCTTATAGCAATGATGGAGCTGGATCAAAGGTGTTACACTTCCCCAAATGAGGACTGCCCCTTTATTGCTTTTTTATCTTTAGGAAATACTTGTAAATGGTGCTTTTCCAGGAGAACCAGAAAGTGGTCCTTCTTCCTTCTGGTCCTCCCAGAAAGAAGCCACTTAGAAGAATCTCCTTGTCATGGCTTGTTGTCCCCACCCTGGGATTACTACTGTCCTGAATGGAATCACACACATCTCCCTGGTGGAGCTTCCTCTTGCTCATGATCCCTTGGGCCTGCTCTTCTGAGCTTTGGGTGGCATCACCTCTGGGAAACAATGTCTGTCTTCTTCAGTGGTAACAGTCTCAGGCCCCACCCACTCCCAGCCACCCAGGAACTATCTATGCGACTTGAAAAGTGGACACCTATTCATTCTTTATAAGTTCCAGGAAAGCAGAGACTATGTATGTCCTGCTGTAGACACGACTTTGGTGCCTGGCACACAGCAGGTAGACTCTGATGAGTAAATTTACTAATATGGTGAATCCTTGGAGGTCTTATCTAGAATAATGCCTTAATGAATAGTACTAGATAGAATCACTTTGGGTTTTAGGCCCTGCTTCTAGGCTCTTATAATAGACTCTGCAAGATTCAAACCAATTTGGCTGAATTTTGAGACAGTGATGATGTAGTAGGGAAAATATCATTTATTGAATACTTACTGTATGTAGGCTGTATTCGAGGTGCTTTTCATACTCTGCTGGGTTCAATCCTCATAGCAATCCTACAAGCAAGTATTCTCACCTGCATCTTAGAGATGAGACAAAGGAGACTCAGCAAAAGTCAGAAACACAGTCATTGTAACAGTATAAGAGGCAGAGTTGAGATTTGAACCCAGGACCATCTGAGCAGCCTGTGTGCTTTTCCATCTATATTGCTGATTCCATGACTAAGCAGAGGGAACCACTGGGGGCAGACATGGGGCCCATGATCAGAATGTTCCCCTCTCACATTCAGTGAGGAGGAGGTGTCTGCTGCCTATGGTCCACCATATCCAAGTAAACTGTAGCTGTTCCCTCTATGTAGATAATGAAGAAGGAGAGAATGCTACAAAACAAACAAAACTGAAACTGATGCCACACTGGTGGGCAAGGCCCACGCCAGCAAGATGTGGAAGAAGGTGAACCCTATGAGTGCGTTGGAGGAAAGCAGGTACAATCAAGCCGCATAGATCCACTCTCCTCAGCTACTTGTAATAAAAGAGAGAAAGCTGGCATTCTTTGTCGTTTAAAGTGGCTTAGCTGTTCCTTGGTTTAAATATACATGAAAGCAATGCCAGGAAAAGAATGCAAGTAAGCAAGGGTACGGCTCCAACCTAGGTCAGCTTGTCGTCCCATGGTCTTCTTGTGCATTCAAAAACCTTACTCCGGCCGGGTGTGGTGGCTCATGCCTGTAATCCCAGCACTTTGATCATGAAGTGAGGAGTTCAAGATCAGCCTGGCCAACATGGTGAAATCCTGTCTCTACTGAAAATACAAAAATTATAGCGCTCCTGTAATCCCAGCTACTCGGGAGGCTGAGGCAGGAGAACCGCTTGAACCTTGCAGGGCAGAGGTTGCAGTGAGCTGAGATCGCGCTGCTGCACTCCAGTCTGGGTGACAGCGAGACTGTCTCAAAAAAAAAAAAATCTTCCAAGTCTTTTTAATCTCGTATTATTAAAGGAGATATCGAGTGTAATTAGCATCCCCTCAAAAGCACATCAGCTTTCTCATCCTTGAAGAAAGGTTGTTTAATTAATTTGAACACACTGAAAATCAAGTTGTTAGAAGTACAAGAAAGCAATGCCACAAATGGGGGATCTACCTGGTAGGAACTCCTTCAGTGTAACAGCACACTTACTCTTGGATAAAACTCACTCTTTGATAAAACTTACTCTTGGATAAAACTTACTCTTCGGTATTCTAAATGAGGAGCCCCAATTTGTGAAGACCGTTTCTGAATGGCCCACGGAGTGCTAGCTCTTTCCACATCCTTTAAATTAGCTGTCTCATTTCTTCCTCACAACAGCCCTTGCAGGGAGGCATTATTTTCCCCGTTTCACACAAGATAAAACTGTGACTCAGGAATTTGCTTAAAGACATGGAATTGGTATGTAAAAAAAATCTAGGATCCTACTACAGTCTGTCTAGTTCCAAAGCCTAGACGATCCCAATCCTCACTATATTCAACAGCTTCCCTCAAATTCAAAGTCTAGAGACCTTAACTGATCATGTGATTGGCATAAATTGCTTAACTCGTTGGAGCCAGCTTCCCCAAAAAGTAAATTGGAATCCTGGTCTCTCCCTTACATGGAAGTTCTGAAAATTAAAAAATGGGGAGATAGATATAGATGCATTTGGAAAAATTATAAGCCTACATTATAAGCATAAAGATGTACTTTCATTTAACAATCAAAGGGAATTACATTTCTCTCCACTCCATCTACGTTTTTAAGTATTGCCAAGGCTTTTCAATGTATCTATATTCTTGCTATTTCATTGACTTGGAAAAATTTCCTCGAAATCTACCTTTCTATCTGGCAAATCTTCTCAGTTTTTTAAGCCTCCATTCTCAGGCACTGTCTCCTTCAGGAAGCCTTCTCTGACTGCCTCTACCATGTGCCTCCCCACCCCTGGCCACAGTCATAGCACTTGCTACACTGTGTTGTGTCTGCCTTTTCACACATTAACTAGACCTAGAGCTCTCCCAGGGCAGGGGGCATGGCCTAGTCTCTTCTGTCCTGACAAGGAATAAGACATATATTGCAATGCTTCAAGGACGTCTATGGAACTGATCTACATTGCGTGAAACCCTCAAGTCTGAGTTCCTGAGACAAACTTTAAACCTAAAGCCAAGAAACAATTATGCTGCATTAGGGAAAACCACGTTGAACTGAAATAAGGCCAGTGAAAGCAGCAGCTCAGCTCTGCTCCATTCAGCGAGGTACTCCCACTTAGATCATTTCAGGTCAGCGGGGGGCCCATCCCGGGGGCATTTCTGTGATACAGCACTTTCCATTTTAAAACTTGGACAGTTCCAAGCTTATCATCCCTGAACATTCAGTACCAAAACTTTCAGTGTCAACTGGTACAAGTTGTGCACCCAAACCCCAGGTCCAAAGACAACCTGGCTGGGAGTCCAACTGTTCTTGCAGTCAGTCTGTCTGCCAAACCAGGACACAGAAAGCCTCAGTCTCACCACTACAGGATGACATGGACATCAGAAACAGGGGCTGCAGCTGTCAGAGCTGGGGACAGAGAGACTGCAGCCTGGAACTCCATTGGTCGTACTTGGAGTGCAGCTCAAGGCAGCTCGCTGGAACATCAGCTCTATGGGGATGATCAGCTCCAGAGCTGTTGGTTCAAGGCTGGGAAGGTTTCTGAGATGCTACTTTGCTCTGGGATTTGACAACAAGAAAAGACCTGTTCTGGGGTTGGTGAGCTCACAGCAGAGGCTTAGAAATCTCAAAGAGTGGGAAAATTCTGGGTGCAAAAGGAAGAAAGGTAGGCAGAAGTTGGAAGAAGGATTTTGAAATGTAACTTGGATTTGGGGAAGGGATGTCGAGAGGTAACTTCTGAGAAAAGAGCAGTCAAAGGAACTGGGGAGTGGAGGAGAGAATTCTGAGACTATAACAGGGTTGGAGAGTGGAAAGAGGTATTGTCTAGAGCTTAACTAGAAAAACTGGTAGTCTGCAAAGAACAGAGTCAGGGTTGAAAAAGCGAAGTCAGAATTCCAAGGGAGGCTGTCTGAGGGTCTAGACCAGGATCGCTCAGCCTCAGCACTATTGGCATTTGGGGTCAGATAATTCTCTGTTTGGGGGAGCTGTCCTGTGTATTAGCAGCATCCATGACATCTTCCCACTAGGTGCCAATGGAACATCCTCATACCAGTTGTGATGATTGAAAACTTCCCCAGACATGGCAACTCTCTCCCTGGGAGCAAAGTCACCCCCAGCTGAGGATCAGTGTCTTTCATTGATCGTGGCCACCCTTACCTTCTCAAACTCTTTATGAGCTCTGAGTATATCACTTTCCAGCTCTGAGGAGCAGGTCGGGACATGGGCAGCCTCTTGGAAAATGTCTTTCATAAAAGTTAATGATTGGGGCTTTCTGGCTTCTGTGCTGCACTAAGGTAATTAGGGAATGACCTGGTGAGCAAAGCTGCAGCGTTTCCCTGTTGGGAAGATGGTGCCATGTAGATATGCTTAGATGCTTGCTATTCTGAGAAGGGCTTGGTTCAGCCAAGGCTCTATTTACATCTTCAGGTCCCTGGTGAGGCTTTGCTAGAGAGCAGATTTGCTAGCAGGCTTTGCTAGCGGGCTGTTCTCCTGGAGGTAGCGAGTGTCTCAGAATAAGAGTGGAGACCACACGGGTGGAATAGAGCAGCTGGCTGGTTTGCAGTTGCATTCTACCACAGGGTTAATGAATGCAAGCCTCTTATTCCTTATGGCTCAAGATGGAGAACACTTTGATCATTGTGGGCCTTTGTCCTGATTGTTTTGTTGCATCTTCTTCAGATTATCTTGGTGGGCAAATGCTAGATAATGCAGAACAGAGGACAGGAGGGAGAAACAAGGGGAGCCAAAGACCCCCATAGAGAGGATTTCTTACCCCTCATCAAAATCTATGCTAAAATCTGCAAGATACACTAGAGCATAAAGGATCAAGCATGTGCCCTGTTGGGAAGATAGGGAATGAGATGGGAGCAGAGGCTCGTAGAGCCCCACCCATGTCTCCTCAGCTTTTGCCACTGTGGTTCACCACAGCTGGCTTCTCACTGGCAGCATCTGCATTGCTCTGCCTGAGGGTGGCAGGGCCCATGGCAAGCCAAAAGTCCTGGGGAATTAGCATTTGCCTCCAGGAGCCCTTACATAATGACTGAAGTCAGTTGGGGTATAAATACCTCACCTCTCTTTCTCCTTTGGTGGCATAACTCTAACAGGAGTAGTCTACACTGACTTCTATGGTTCTTCATTAGCATTACGCTCCAATTATCCACAGTAGTGTTTTGCTTGAGAACACACTCTTTATTGGCTGCCTTTTCTTCCCCTTGTTTCAGTTCCTCACTCTCTTAGTGGCATTTCCTGGAATCACCTCCTGAATTAACTGTCTGTACTCAAACCCTCAATTTAAGGTCTGCTTTTGAGGAAAACCAAACAAACACATGGACAGAATGCTATTACATGACACCCTGGTGCTTACTTGTTCCATGGATGTGCCATGCACATAGAGGGGTGCACAATGCAATGTCAAGTACATCACTGGCACACAACACATGTTGAACTATCACAGTCATTGGATGGCCGTCTTACTGGTCTCATGCTAAACTTGATTTCCTTGAGTTTGATCTTGAGATTGGTTGGCCTGATTTCTTACAGCTAACGTAAACATAGGCTCTAGATTGTAAGGAATTTCTGTAGTTCTGTGCATTCTCATTTGGATTGGCCTTATATTTTAAAACAAATTTTAAATGTGTTCATTTCAATTTATACTGGCATACAATTATTGCTGCTGCAGTGAAGATTGACATAATGGAGCTAATACAATCTCTTGTTTTAGGGGTGACACAAACAGAAGGGTTGACTGTGGGCTAAATCTTTATCTAAATCCCTGCTTTTTTGATAAGTGTTTGGATTTATCATCATCATAACCCTTATATTTATATCTTAGAAAATTGAGATTATTAAAAGCTTTGAGTAACACTTACTAACTCTATTTCTCTTTATTAGTCAAAAAACTGCTATAATGCATCCGTTGCAATGCTCAAGGGTTAAGGTTTTTTAATGATTCAATTTTTTAAAAATTTTTATTTTATTTGTTATATGTATTTAAGCTACATAACATGATGTTTTAATGTACGTAATGAAATAATTACTGTAGTCAATAAAATTAACATATTTATGCTTTTACCTAGTTACTTTGTGTATGTGTGTGGTTAAGAATACCTGAAATCTACTCTTTTGGCAATTTTCCAGTATACAGTACCATGTTATTAGTTCTAGTCACCACACTGTACACTAGATCTCTACTTATTCATAGTACATAACTGTAGCTTTGTACCTTTTGACCAACATCTCCCCAATTCCTTACTTCTCCTCACCCCTGGTAACCACCTTTCTGTTCTTTGTTTCCATGTATTTGACTTTTTTAGATTCTACATATAAGTGAGATATGCAATATTTTTTCTTTCTGTATCTGGCTTATTTCACTTAGCATAACATCTTTCACCTTCATCCATGTTGTCACAAATGGCAGAATCACTTTTTTTTTTTTTTTTTTTTTTTTACAAAAGAGTAAACATTTTATTATTTGTACATGAATCAGTTTGGTCTGAGGATACACAAGCATCTGGCTAACTCATAAAAGTAGCCTGAAGTGACAGGAGAGTGTTTGTAGTCATTTCCATTGGCTGCCACATCCCTTGCATTATCTACTTGCTAAGCACTGAGCAGCCCAGAATGGACACATCAAACTGTCAGGAGGAACATGTGGGACCCTGTCACCTAGGCCACGTTTGGGGCCCTGTTCTGACAGCATTCCAGCTGAGGCTGGTCGGTAGCACTCCTGGCTGGTTTTTTCTCTGTTCCTCCCGGAGAGGCCCTCTGGCCCCCAGGAAACCTGCTGTGCAGAGTTCTTCCCCGGAGACCTCCAAACACCCTGGCTTTGAAGTAGAATCACCTTTTTTAAGGCTCCACAATATTCCATTATGTGTTCCACAGTTTCTTTATTCATTTATCCCTCGATGGACACAGATTATTTGCCTATCTTGGCTATTGTGAATAATCCTGCAATGGATATAGAAGTGCAGAGATCTCCATGTGGTATTTCTAATTTCCTTTCCTTTGGATATGTACCAAGATAGAGAGATTGCTGAATCATATGATTGTTCTATTTTTAATTTTTTGAGGAACCTCCATACTGCTTTCCATAACGGCTGTACCAATTTACATTGGCACCAGCAGTGGACAATGGTTTCCTTTTCTCCACACCTTTCCCAACACGTATTATCTCTTGTCTCTGATAAGAGTCATCCTAACAAGTGTGAGATGATAATATCTCATTTCATTTTTTTTTTTTTTTGAGATGGAGTCTCACTCTGTCACCCAGGCTGGAGTGCAATGGCATGATCTTGGCTCACTGCAACCTCCGACTCCCAGGTTCAAGCGATTCTCCTCCCTCAGCCTCCTGAGTAGCTGGGGTTACAAAAATACACATAAGGCCATTTTTGTATGTGGTGGACTTTATCAGATGTTGGGAAACAGAAGGGGTTCATGTTACAGCAAAGTAAACAAGTTAAAAATGAAGATAAGTCACTAGAGTGTTTGCAGGAAAAAAAAATGAGGATGCCTTTTCTTCTGGTGACGCCACACTGGGGAGTTTTCATTGGCCACTTTTCTCCCACAATCCTTGTTTCCCGTCTCCTGCCATGATGTTCTGCTCTTTCTTAGTCCACTAGATGTTTGTCTCCTTACTCTTGGAATAGGTTAGATTATTGTTTGTCAAGTAATCTGTTTCCCTCTCTGTAGGGAGGTGCCTCTTCCTACAGGAGGTTGGAATATCCCCATTCTGTTGAACGCAGGAGTAGCTGTGTGACATGGTTTGGCCCATGACACATGGCTGCAGGTGATGTGGGTAACATCTGTGCAAAAGATTGCACAGCCAAGGCACGGGTCATCGACTCTTCCTCCACACCCTGGTGACTGTCAGGGTTCCAGAGAGAAGCAGCTCTGGGAATCTAGGTCCGGAGTGCAGATAGCGGGGAGCTTATGTGCTGAGTGCACTGATTAATTCTAGTAGGATGTCTGTTGTTCTTTTGGATTTTCTTATGTGATTTTTTCCCTTCCATTCTAATTCCTTTATCTTCTTGCTTTAGTGACTATTTAGAAGTGATTTAGAAGCTCCAGGGCAGTGTCGAATAACAATGATGGTAGCAGGCAACTCTAATGCATTCCCAATCTCAGGGGAGAGATCCATTAAGCCTCCTGTAGGCTTTTTGTAGATTCCTTTTATCAGATTAAGAAAGTTCTCTTCTATTCTTAGTTTTCTAAATATTTTTAAACATAAACATAATAAATTTCATCAAATGCCTTTTCTGCATATACTGAAATATTATCTTTATTACATTCGTCAATTATAATAATTTATTTTTGAATGTCAAATTAACCATGCATTGCTGAAATGAAAAGTATTATTTTTATATGTCACTGGATTTGGACTACCATATTTTCATTTAAGATTTTTGCATTTATATTCATAAAGATATTGGCTGATATTTGGTCTCTCTTGCAATGTCCTTCTTGGTTTCTTATCATATTTTTCCCAGCCTTATAAAATAAGTTGGAATTCTTTACACCTGGGCTTGGAATTTTCTTTCTGCAAGTCTTTCATTTTCTTTGGGTCAGGTTTGGTGAGTTGTGTTTTTCTAGAAATTTGTCCATTTCTAATTTTTAAATCTATTGCCATAAATTCTTCAACTAACCTTTTATAATTTTGTTAATGTTTGTGGGATCTTCTGTGATGGCTCCCTTTTAATTCCTGATTCTGGTCTTGTGCCTTCTCTCTTTTTTCCTTAATCAGCTTTTCTTTGCGGGTGGAGAGTATATTAGTAATCTCTTGCAGCATAAAAAACTACCCTAAAACTCAGTGGCTTAAAACAATAATCTTGTATGGCTTCTGTGTGAGGGAATAGATTCTAGAAATGGATTAGCTAGGTGGTTCTGGCTCAGGGTCTCATGAGGTTGCAGTCAAGATGTCATCTGAGGCTACATTCAAGTGAAGTCTTAACTCAGGCTAAAGGATCTACTTCCCAAGTAGCTCACCCACATACCTGGCAAGTTACTGATGTTTGTTGCCAGTTGCTAGAGGCCTTTTTTCTTTACCAGGTGAACCTCTCTATAGGATTGCTTGAGTGTCTTCACAACAGGGCAGCTGGCTTCCCCCTACAAGGGATCCTGGGAAGTTGGGCAAATAGCCGTTTGTTTTTCTGGTAGATTCTTACGAACTGGGTTCTTTATGAGGGTTCAAATATCTGCATTAATATGCATTTCCTCTCCCTCCCTGCTTATCTGGTCCCAACTCTAGGGCTGCCACATCCACAGTTGCCTCTGAAAGGCAAATGCACATAGGGATATGCAAGGAGAGCTCCTCCAGAGGGTTTGAAGCCAGGTGTGAATGTCATTGGCCAGAAGAAGTGGTCCCTGGCAATGCTGGTCTCAGAATGCCACCTGCTATGTGACTTCTCAGAGAGGGGGACTGGTTTCTCCAAGTCAGGCTCTGACTAAGCAAGGCCTCAGTGACAAAGGCCGCCACTTATTATGTACCAATACTGTACCAGACACAGGCTCACCTCCTGCATTCTCACCACAACATGTGAAAAGAAGTGAGCATCCTAGCCCCCATTTGTAGATGAGAAAAGTGAGGCTGGAAGAGGTCAAAGAGCATGTCTAAGGTCACATGGCTGATCAATGACAAAGTCTAGACTTCAATGCAGGTCTGGGTGAGGCACCACCTGTTACAGGTACAGATGAAGAAGATGGACAGAGATCAGCTCATGCTCTGCCTCACCCTGGTGCCTGAGCCCTGACAGAGCAAGACAGCATCCATGGCCTTAGAACTTCCCCCACAGGATCCAGGGTGAGGGTCTTAGGAGAGAAAAGGGCACTGCCTTCCCAAGTCCGCTGTCTACTACCCCACAACAGGTCTCTGGGAGCCCAGGAGAAAGCCAGGTCTATGGCAGGGAAGTGTTAGGCCAATGAATGACTCTTGCCCATTGGCAGACCCTTGTTTAGGGATATAATTGTTCTTCGAGGGAACACCAGCCATCCCAGGTGTTACAGACTGAACTGTGTCCCCCTCCCAAAAGATACTGAGACCCTCAACTCCACTACCTATGAAGGTCACCTTCTTGGAAGTAGTGTCTTTGAAGATGATCAAGTTAAGATGAGGTCATTAGAGTGGGCCCAAATCCAATATGGCCGTGTCCTTTTATAAAAAGGAGAAATTTAGACACAAGGTTAGATACATATAGGGAGACACCCACACACAGGGAGAGCGCCATGGGAAGATGGAGGCTGAGATCATGCTGATGCAACCATAAGCCAAGGAATACTGAAGATTGCTGGTAAGCTACTAGAAGTTAGGAGCGAGGGGTGGAACACAGCCTCGATCTCAGTCTCAGAGGAAACCAACCTGTCAACACCTTGGTTTCAGATTTCTAGCTTCTCGAATGGTGAGCCAATAAATATCTGTGGTTTAGACCACCCAGATTGGAGCACTTTGTTATGGTAGCCCCAGGAAACTAACAAGAGTCCTGGGATGTGTGCCTTCCTCTCAGCCCTTCAGCTGATCTGACTGAGAGACCCCAGTAGCCCTGGTGCCACTGTCTGACTTGAAGGGACCCAGCATTGCTGTGTGGTGCCAAGGGAGGCCAGAAAGACATGACCATGCCCCAGGACTGGGTCCTTGCTGTGTTAAGAAGGCACAGTGATTCATCTTCCAAACAGAGGGGTCCTGTCCTGAAATGCCCCCACTGGCGACAAAGAGCCAGATCAAAATCCAATTGCACTCCTAAGTCTGCTGCAAGAGAGAATGATGTTTGTGTCTTGTGCTGCTCCAGTGACAATTAGCGTCAGAAGATTAGGTTTATAACAGCCCATTCATTTTCCCCACTCATCACTGGTATCTGGTGGAGAATTGGAATTTTTAATCCCCCATGCTCTAAGTGAATGCATATTGAACTGTTTTGACAGCTTGGAAATTTTGTTGCAGATTCTTGATGACTTCCCATGTCAGGATCAATTTGCAGCCTTGTTTGTTCAGCTGATTAGGTCCCATCCAATTTTCTTGAGCTAAAATTTCAGAGGATCTGACATCATACATCTGTACCATGGAGGGGTGGAAGATGAGAATGGTCCCTGCAAGACTAGGGTTGAGGTCTGACATCCAGAACCATTGAACCTGCTGTGAGTCCTCTTATTTTTGCTCAAGGAACAAACAATAAGCTCTCTACTAAAAAAAACAAAAAAATACACATGTCAATATTAACCATAATGAGAAATCTCTAAAAATGCAGCCTTTGCTCAGAGATTGTTTGAAAAGTCAGTGAGAACATACATACAGCTTCTAGCTTGGTTGCATGTAGGTAAAGGATAAAGGATAAAAGAACTTAGGATGGTCTTACTAGTTCCATATAGTTCCCAGCCCTACAGTTCCCTATCTGTAAGACCTTGGGCCAGTTACTTATACTTCCTAAATTTCCACATCACTAACATGGAAATAATAGTAATAGAAACCTGATAGAGCTGCTGTGAAGATGAAATAAAATATTGCATAGACATAAAGAAGTTATTTGATCAGCTGGGTGCGGTGCCTTACACCTGTAATCCCAGCACTTTGGGAGGCCAAGGCGTGCAGATCACGAGGTCAGGAGTTTGAGACCAGCCTGACCAACATGGCAAAACCCCATCTCTACTAAAAATACAAAAATTAGCCAGGCGTGGTGGTGGGCGCCTGTAATCCTGGCTACTCAGGAGGCTGAGGCAGGAGAATCGCTTGAACCCAGGAGGCAGAAGTTGCAGTGAGCTGAGATTGTGCCACTGCACTTCAGCCTGGGTGACACAGTGAGACTCCATCTCAAAAAAGTAAAAAAAAAGAAAGTTATTTGATCAGTGTCTGGAGTGTAGTAAGCATGAAATGAATGTGAGCTTTGTGGCAAAATTCCTCGTGCTAAAAAAAAAAATCCTTTTCCTCTTTCACCTTCTTTCTTCATCTCCTTCCTTCATCTTCTATGTTCTCTGTCCTCTGTCAGAGAAAGTCTGTGGGTACTGTCTAATATAAATGCAATATGAGTCACATATGGAATTTTAATTTTTCTACCAGCCGTATTTTAAAAAGTGAAAAGAAGCAGGTAAAGTTAATTTTGGTAATGTGCTTTATGTAAAGAAATATATAGAACCATATGATTGTTTCAACATGTCACTGACATAAACATTATTAATGGAATAGTTACCTTCTATTTTTCCTACTCACTCTTCAAACTCTGGTGTGTGTGTTACACTTACAGCACACCTCATTTCAGCCTGGCCACATCTGAAGTGCCCAATTAGCCACATGAGGCCGGTTGCTAGGATGCTGGTTAGCACCACTCTAGACCTCCTGGGGCTTGTGATTTCCCTAGAAATTTCCCACTTGCCACACCTTGTTCCCCAGCCTCCTACCCAGTCCCTCATATCTGTAGCCTAGGAGGTCCCCACCTGCAGGCTCAGGAACATCCAAGCCAGCCGGAGGTCAGAAGGACATTAACAATCTCGCTAGGGGAAGGGAGGAGAGAGTGGGCACTTGGAATGAAGCCAAACTCTCTAGATCCAGAATTGAGTGACAAGGCTGTGACCATTGGGCTCCGGCAATGGCTGCTGCCTTCACCACTGCACCATCTTCCAAACTCCTAAGTGGCTAACCAAGCCCAGGCCTGGTGGCCTCCTTGTGAGTACAGTTCTCAGATGGCCCCTGAGTCTATGATTCACCTTTTGCCCCGCAGACAGACTTGATCAGAGCACCTGTGTGCCCCAGAAATCTTGCTCAGAGGCCTCTCCGCTATCCCTCTGGGGAGAACCTTGCCTTGCCTTCCTACCTTGACCCAGACCCAGAAGGATCTATCTGCGGGAACACAAGGCTGGTGGGCAGGCCCCTGAAGTTATTTTACATAGCTTTGAAGGTTGCTCACAGACAGCCTGTGTTGACTTCCATGGATTATGCTCTGTGTCCCACAGAGGCTCTTGGCCTTCCCGAGTGGACACTGGAGATTATGCTGGCCTGCCCACACCATGGCCTGGCTTCTGCTCAGGTTCCAAACTTAGTTAGGGCTTCTAGAAGGCAGGCCATTTGCATCTGTCTTTGAGATGATCAGGCAGGTCAGTAGGTTAATTCATGGCTACCATTTAGTGGCTACCATCAGTGGCTGGCCTTCTGCCCCACATGAGAACCCCTTCAGGTGACAGCCACCTTTCTTCTTGACCAGGACCACCCTCAGATCTGAGAGCCAGGAGTGGGAAGGGAAGAGTGACAGGTGGGCCCGCTCTTCTTGTTATATCCATGTTTCTGGACAGGACTCCAAGAAATCCAGCAACTCCAAATCTGAACCTGGCGTCCAGGTGTACTGGAAGGTGTAATTGTCAAGGTGGAAGCTAAAACATGCTCTGCTTAGCACTTTGTCATCTGAGTTTATAACTTTTAAACATTTAGGCATAGAGAGTGTGGCCTCCATTTGTGTTCTTGCTCTGGGATTCATCCAGGTTAGGGGGCTGGGCTGCTCCTGGCTCTTAAGGACAAACTGCCTCATGTCATGACCCCTGCTCCTCATACACCCACATCCATGTGATGGGAACCCACTGTCGTCTGCCATAATCAGACTGAGCCACGGTGCTCCATGACAGTGCTTGGCCTGGCCGAGGGGACATTGGAGTTTGTGCTGACCTGCCCACTCCATGGCCCAGCTTCTGCTCAGTTTCCGAAATTAGTTAGGGCTCCTAGAAGGCAGGGCATTTGTATCCCTCTTTGAGATGATCGGGCAGGTGAGTAGGTTAATTCGTGGCTATCACTTAGCTAAACAGCACCAACACGCTCCCTCTCACCACATCTCAATTTCCTGGACTTCTTGTGCAGAGGTGACAAGGAAACATCATGACTCCCTGGAGTGAATAGAGCAGGGGAATCAGGAGCTTCCCTATGAAGCAGTTGCCAAGGCAGGAAGTGTTGTTCCCGCAACAGGCTCTGCCTCCCACATCTGCTTTTAGGTGCTTGGTTTGGCAGCTAACTCTGCAATCAGATCTGGGGATCAAGAGATGAATAAGACAACATCCTGGGTCTTAATGAATTCATAGTCTAGTGGGTGGCATATGTGTAAAATAATTACTGTCCACTGTAATAAGTACTGTGATAAAGATTTGTTAAAAATGCAGAGAAAACTTGGGGAAGGGGTGACATACTCAGGATAAAGTTTTAACATGTAAATTTTACATGTAATAATAAATATTATTTAATATTCTCTTGGTTTCTAGAAATAGAAACCTTGAGCCAGCTTAAGCCAAAGGGTGACCTTATTACACTAAGAATTGAGCAGAATCATGCAAATCAAGGGAATCATACATCCCAGGCGAGGATGCAGTCAGCGTTAATGGACAGACTGGAGCGGTAGGAAGATCCTGGCTGCTCTTTATTACGCCTCCTTCTCAGCAGAGCTGCTTCATGCTTTTCTCTCACTGTAATCTGGCTTTCTTTGTGTTCCAATTCACATGAAGGGAACTGACCGCTGGTGATAGTTCCAGAGAAAGTATCACCTAGACACAGAGAGCAGCCAGGCTGATATTTAAATGTCTTAATTCAAACTGGAAATTAATTAGAAAGGACTTTGACTCAGTGTAAATCAGAAACAGCCTGAGATGTGTAGCCATATTGCATAATCATGGGTCCCATTGTATACACATGTCTCCTTTTTTGGAAACATTAAAGATGGAGGGCTAGGTGCAGTGGCTCACTCCTGTAGAACCAGTGCTTTGGGAAGCTGAGGCGGGAGGATGGCTTGAAACCAGGAATTTGAAAACAGCCTGGGCAACAAAGTGAGAGCTGTCTCTCCAAAACATTTTTTTTGAAACTAGCTGGTTGTGGTGATATGAGCCTGTAGTCCTAGCTGCTTTGGAGGCTAAGTCAGGAGGATTGCTTGAGCCCAGGAGTTCAAGGTTGCAGTGAGCTGTGATCATGCTCCTGTACTCTAGCCTGGGTGACAGCAAGACCCTGTCTCTAAAAACAACAAAAAAGTTTAAAAAATTAAAAGATGGAGGAGAATAAAATCATGCCACCCTCAATTGGAGGCCTGCTTCTGGAAAGACAATAGAAGATGGGTGAATCAAGTAATAGATGTTCACTACATTCCACCCCTTGACTGACCAACACATATGCATGCACGTGCATGTTCACGTGTGTGCAAATATACACAGATCCTTTCCTCCCACACACCCAAAGAGGTCTCTGTTCAATTCTATTCACCAAGATCCTTTTCCCCAGTGGGAGAAAACCTAAGGTCACATCTGGCAATGAATTCCAATGTTATGTCAAGGAGTCTCTCTTTTCTAAGTTCACAGTCTTTGGAGATTACCCATTCCTCTACTCTCTTTCTTTTAAAGATGCATTGAAAGAATAAAGAGATCAGAGGGAGATCCCCAGAGTTCTCAGGCTTCTTTGACTTGTGATCACCGTAAACCTCCAGTTTTCTGGTCAGGACATAACACTTAGCCTTAACTTTCACTTCGGCTTTATAAAGAGGATTCAGTGGCAAATTTGACTCTTGCAACTTGGTAAGGAATACAATTATTTAACCCTCAGCTGACTCAGATTTCTGTTGACAAACGTAAAACGCCTTGCTCAACGAAACTACATGCATCCTATGCTATTCTCTCTCAATTTTTGTTATAGCTATCTTAGACTGGAGCTTGTTTCTCTCATCGTGTACCATAAGGGCTGTTAGAAGTAACTGAAACATGCTAAAATCATGGAATATTATTATTGAGTCAACTCCCAAGAGAAGCAACAGTTTTACTAACTATATCACTGTGGCATGGCAAGGATTGCCAACTCTTCAGACAAGGACAGAAAGATGAGCAAATCCTTACTTCTCTCCTCTCCTTACCACAACTCATTTTCTCTGACATTCTTGTAATTGAAAATCTCCACTCTTAGCAGCAACTTCTTTATTTGGTAAGTTTCATTTGGTCAGCAATAACAGAAATGGCCATAGATAACTTACAAATGACATTTATTATTATAAGCAACTGGATAATGACAGGGAGTCCAAGGAAGAACTCAGCAGCCATGCCCTGAGAAAGGCAGGGACCTGGAAGACCCAGGGCTCTTGGCTGAAGGCATTCATGAGTCTTCACCCTGATGGGCTCTAAAATGGCTCAGGAAATGGCATTCTTGTATCATGTCTGTCAATTCAGGATTCAGATGCTTGGCGGAGATTATCTAGTGAAACAAGCATTAGGCTTCCCTTCCAGAAACCTACATAAGTACTAAAAAGACACTATCAAAAACGAAAACTCCAAAAACAAAACAGCTTTCCAAAATACTGCATGCCAAGGAGTCTAGTCTGAAGACTTCGCCTTTCCCACTGGCTGTGTGTATAAATGTGTGCATGCATGTAAGGAGAAAGAGAATGGGTGGAAAATTGGCACGGAGAGGTAGCTAGGAGGTGTCAGGAGCGTTTATTGAGAAAAAATGGAAATGAAAGCTGACTTTGGAAATTAGAAACTATCTCTGGGAAATGCTGAAAGGCTTTGTTGAGCTTGGAGACCACACATCTGTAATGGTACTAATCTGCATGGTTATGCAGTTTTCTCTAGCATTGCTCAGAAGCCAAGTTATCGGATTGGAGGAGGCAGGAAGTTGGGTGGATACAAGTTTGTGTTTTTCTCAGCGGGTATGACAGGGAGGAAAGAAGATGAGAATTGAATGCGTTGTCGGCGAAACAGATCTCATGGCATACCATAATGTCTAGAGGTCAGGGTAGGAAATGAGAAGAGGAGGCTGAAAGTTGAAGCATTCAAGGGGCAAATGCCAGAGGTCCTGGTTAGACTAAGGGTGAGGTTTAGTAGGGGTAAGGGAATCTTATGTAAGAGGTAAAGTATTTCAATAGGCCCAGACATGGATAAAAATAAGTAGACTTGTATTTATTTCTAAACAGCCCTGAATTTCTGTCTCTGACACTCTAGCAACCCTCTGGCAGACATTCTCAGAATATTCAGCCCACTCTTGAGACTGATCAGTGGGTTCAGGATAATTAACTCACTAGAGTCCAGTTCAAAATTTCATCTCAGGCTCTCCTCTCCTTTCCTCTGGTAGATCCCAGAACCCTGGGAGTCTTGTTTGGTCAGAGCTGGTTGCAGTGGTGGAAGCTGTGATGCCTGCCTTCTGGATCAGCTTGGGCTGACATCTGTGACCTTTGCAGCTATGGTGACCTTGCCCTTTGTGGTTTTCAGCTCCAGCCTGGCTCCTGGTTGGAGTGGACTGGTAGGAGATACAGCAGCATCTTCCCTTGGCCTTGCCAGCTGTATGCATCTCCTTCAACACCTCCCAAATAGTGAGACTGCATCTTGATTCTTTTATTCTAAAGAGGGCGCAATTTTAAGACACCAAAGACAGAGTTTTCAAGTGCTGTTTCTATCCCTTTATGCCCCACTCAAGACAATGGCAAAGCAGCATTCAGCAGCCACTGGCCCCATTTTCAGCCCTCTATTAAAGGTGGGATCTTTCCATGCATCTGAAAAGTCCTGGACCCCAGGACTTAACATCAGTCTCATGTACAGAGGGACAGAAACAATTGTGTAGATCCCCAGTTTGCAGCCAGATTCTTCATTGTTACACAACTGAAGGACTACTTAAAGCTGCAGCACAGGGCTGTGTTCTGGCCTCTTGTACTGTTCCCCTAAGGCAGAAACAGTAGCTCTTGCTGGTATTCAATCTCAATTCATTTATGTCACTAGAGGCAGGCTTAAGGATTAGGTACAATCCCAATTTTATTATGTCACTCAAAACATGAAGGATAGATTAATCTCTATCATTAACAAAAACATTAAAAGCAAGAGAGCATAAGTTGAAGACAAAGAGAGACTTCTCATATTATTTTGGCAAAATATTTTATATACTCATTTCTTATAAGAGGTAAAATATAATATCTATAATTTACCTTTTGAGAAGGCACACTGAGACCTTGGTGTAGCTCATGTCATAGTCTCAGCTCATTTATTCCATCCGTTTCCCCTGGAGAGAAAATAAATGCATGCAAAAGACTTAAGTCATCTTCATTTTCAGCAAGTTCCAAAGCAAGCAAGCATGTACTGCTGGGGTGATGAGGTACAGTTGTCTTTATGAATGTCAGTGAGAATTTGGCCCACAAAGGAGATCATAACCTCTCAAAGTAGCACTGCAGCCCTCTCCTGGGGAGCTCCCATTACTTAGCCAAGAGGCTCCAGGGCAGCACATGCATTCTTTCTTATTTTCTACCTCCATGGCTCTTCACTCAGGGCCCTGGGGAACTTTGGCATCATTTTCCAATGTCTTCAGCATCATGGGGAAATGAGAGGTGGTCGGTGCTGGGTCACCCTTTCTACTTAGGCACACTGTACTCTTGTTTCTTAATGTCCTGACCACGTGGGACACTCCTGCAATCTTCTGTCTTCAGAAAAAATGAGAGAACGGATACAAGTATGCTGCCTTCCTAAAGACCCATAGACTTTGAGGGAAATTCTCCTGGGTGCCCCCCACCTTTCCTCTAGGAAGCACCTGGAAAAGCATGTTTCCTCTGGTGCTCCCCATGCCGATCTTCAACCTTCCTTTCTCCCACCCCAAGTTGATTGGGTGGGGAGTGAGAAAAGGAGGAAAAAAGTTCTGTCCTCTCATTTGTGTGTTTGAATCTTTCAGTTCCATACTCTTTAAAGTTAGTATTGCAATGGACGACCTCAGTGCACAATCTACCCCCTTTGCAAATACCCTGCAACAATTTTTCAGAGGATTGTTTTCAGGCTGTGAAACTGCTCCCTGCTTCTGAGTATCCTCAACCCTGAGACTCTAGCTGATGTGTAATGGGTACAGGAGTTTGGAAGCTCAGCTCTTTTACTTCAGTTAGAAACAAACTCTGAGCCACAACTTACTCTTCAGAATTTACCTTTGGGATCAGGTTGAAGCTATCCTTCTGACACATGCAATTGCAATTTTGCTTGGCTAGGAAGTACATTCCCTGTTCTGCTTTCTCTATCCCCTTATCAGTTTCTTCTGGGAGTAGGGCAACCAACTCATCCCAGTTTGACTATGATGGTCCCAGTTTTAAAACTGAAAGTTCTAAATCATTTTAACTACCTTGCTGTATCCTCTGTCCCAGGTATATTGGAATTGTTAGTTACCCTGCCTAGGAGCACTTTCTTAATAAACAACTTGCGCACAAATCTTTGTCTCAGTGTATGCTTCTAAAGAAGCCAACCTATGGCAGTAATTTAGAGTCTGAGTCTTTGCTCTCAATGATGAGTGTGTTCTCAGCAATCAAAGTACTTTCAGTCCAGCTTTCAGGTGGGAGAAGGGCTACTATGAGGCCTGAAAAGAGAAAGAACCCACTCAGTGCTTTCTCTGAAGAAACTCACACGTGAAAATACCTTGAAACATGAATACTCAGAGATGGAGTGCCCCCAGGGATGGCAGAATCAAGGGCATTTCCATTGGAGTGGGTAGGTAAAGTGAAGGTGAAAGTCACTGGAGTTGAAGACAGCGAGGGTGATAAGAACTGAGACCCCTGCCCCCCGCCAAATAAATAAATAAATAAACCCACCAGGATGCCAAATTTTGCCAATTTTTCCCATAAAGGTGGACATTTTAATAGGAGACTGGTGGTTGACAAGAAGAGGGTCTAAGGTAACATCCAACCCAAAGAAAGCATTCAATAAATATATGTTGAATGAATGAACGGCTTTGTAGAGGGAGATTGTGAGGTCAAGAAAGTCCTAATGAATAAAAAGCTGCATGCAAAGAAAGCAGATTTGTCCATTACTTGAATATACCTATTGTTGTGACATATTGTCTTATTTATCTGTCATCCTGAGAATAGATGTAGTTGAGGAGTAATCTATTGTTTAAACAAATAAATTTGTTAGCAATTTCTTAGACACAATAAAAGTGTTTGCAACTTTATCTTCTTAGGTAAGAAATTTCTGAAATGATAAAGTCATGTTAATGTAAATAATCTCAGTTCTGGGTCCTATTAATTTTGTGGTTGCAGTCAGGTTGTTCTCAAACTTTGCTCCCACTCCCATTCAATATATGGGTGCTTGTAAGACCAGATACTTTGACTAGCCAGGGAGCCTCGCTGCATTGATGGCCTTGAAACATTCTACTTGAGTTAGATAGTTTCGTCAAATGAACTTGTCCCCAAGAGAACAACAGGTGGAGGGAATAAGCAAGAACTGTATTTACTCATACAAACAGAAATTTTGGAATTTGAAGGCTTGACCTGGGCAACCAGACCATTAGAAATAGGCCAGATTCTTCAGTGAACTGATGAGTGAATCTTGATCATAAAGAGATCACTAAGGGAATATGAAGACTTCAGTGGACTAGAAACAGATTACAAACTCTCATAATAAAGATTTTCTATCTCTGCAGTCTGGATGTAGATGGTCATTGCATTACATGGGCAAGAAATGGGATAGATTTGAGGAAACCAGAAGGTGAGATCTGACATGGGATGTCACCTGCTCCCATGGCTTGAAGGATGCTGTGTGGCAATAAAATGTCTGAATATTTTGCTGGCTGGTGGGCTCTCTCTTAAGTTACCTCACTCTAGGACCTTATTACAGGGAGGAGTGAATTCTGATTAGTACAGCCTGACCTTCCCTTTCTGCCCTGGAGGGTGGGGAACAAGGAAGTGGGGGAGGTACCATCCACTTGAGAATAATTCCCTCAGAAAGAGTCAGGTTTCTCAGATAGGAGAAGGAGGCTTACCCTGGAATCATTTTAAAAGGGCGTAGAATTCTAAAGGGCACAAGGAAAGCAGTGAGAAACCAGAAGAGGAAGAGGCAGCCCAGAGCAGTAACAGGATGAGATTATGGGGGGACAGACCAGTGGGGAAAATACATTAAGGAAGTGATTAAAGATGAAAGATATAGTGGGGAGGCTGGAAAGATAAACTGGGCTACAGAATTTTCCAAGAGTTAGTCCCAGTAATGCCCTGGTGTGTGGGATGGAGGAGTAGTGGCCACAAATGGGGTAGAAGTTGGGGCACTCACAGCTTTTCAGGAGATGGAAGCCATGGCTGAAATTCAGCCTTTTTCTGAAGAAATCAAATGCCTAAAATAGCTGCAGCTCCAGGTGGGCATGGCCCCAGGCCTCGCTGGAAGGAGACAGCTGCAGCCACGACTGCCTTGCTTACTACAGTCCTGTTGATGGTGCAGCCATGATCACTCCCCTGGATTCTGGCATATGGTTGGTTATTATCCATAATGTCCCTGCTGTTGTGAATTTTCTCCTTTTCATCTTTTTTATGAGTATTTTAATGGGAAGTTGTTGGGGGGTGCATCAGGCTGAATTTGAATATGTGTAATTTTAAGGAATATTCCCTTGAGGTGGGAGTTGTGTTGGAAAAACCAAGAGCTTTCAATATCTCACAGCAGCCCAGTGAATCAGGAGGCATTGCTCCTGGTTTATAGAACTGGAAACTGAGTCGGGGGGAGGAAAACACTGACAGTGAGAATCAAAGTCTGACCAGATGGTGGCACAGAAAGGGCAAATGATTTATTTTTTCAAGGTTGCACCACTAGCAAGAGAGACAATTGATACTAGAACTGAAGTTTGCTATTAATAATTTGCTCACATCCTGTGTCTATATAACCAGGCCAGCTTCATGGGCATCAGCCTGTGTAGCAACACAGTTTCCTGTGCCCAAAAAGGCCCAACATTTGGTTTAATGATCATCTGCTGCCATCTTGAAATTCATGATAATTTTTTGGCCAGAGGTCCCAAATTTTCATTTTGCCTGAGGCCCTGCAAATTATGTAGCCTGTCCTATATATATTAGCTGTGTACAAGAAAATGTTTAACTTTGATTAATATTTTATTGATCACCTCTACATGTCTGTATGTACACTCTTATGTAGACACATTCACAATAGTGTAGATGTGATTACTTTGGGAGATTTTGTTTCTGAGGTCTCCCAAGACCCAGAATGAGCAGAGAAATTCCTTCTGGCAGGCTCACAAAGGCTCTATTGCCATCCAGATAAGTCTTATGGGTTATTCCAACACAATATTTATACTGAACAAGCAAGTAGACTAACTTAAAATGTGTTTTTGCATAAATCTTGAGGAACTGTACAATAAAGAATTCACCTCAATTAATCATTGCTTTCTTTCTTCTGTTTCCTTTCCACTCCATGTACAGATACACAAACAAATGTTTCATACTTCTAATCAGAACACAGGAACAACGTTATATACCCTTCTAGTTTTATTTAGTTTTTTTCTTCCCCTGGATCCCTCAGACAGCCCTTCTCCCACACTGCAATATTGCTTGCTTCATTTTTAATTTTAATGACACCATCGTCTCCCACTGAGGTGATCTTACATAATTAATTTTAGAATTATCCTCCTGTGAACATATATTTTCATTTATTACTTTCACAAACTGTAGAGCACTGACTCTATGCTATGCCTTATGGAGACTGTGTTAGGGACACAAAGATAAAAGGTGACCCTGACTCTCACAATTCTTTAGGAGAAATTAGAGCTCAGTGAGCACCTTGATTTCTACATTCAGTTTAACTCCTAAGGAGAAATTCCTTGAAGAGAGATTGCTGAAGAAAGAAAGAAAGAAAGAAAGAAAGAAAGAAAGAAAGAAAGAAAGAAAGAAAGAAAGAGAGAGAGAGAGAGAGAGAGAGAGAGAGAGGGAGGGAGGGAGGGAGGGAGGGAGGGAGGGAAGGAAGGAAGGAAGGAAGGAAGGAAGGAAGGAAGGAAGGAAGGAAGGAAGGAAGGGAAAGAAAGAAAGCATGCCAAGCACTTTTAAGGTATATTGTCAAATTGCTTTCCAATTCTTAGTCCCTCTAGCAATGCACAAATGTACCTGCTTCACTGAAACCTTGCCAACATTTATCATTTTAAAACCTCCCACTAATTTAATAGGCATAAAATGATACGGAATTGTTTTAATTAGCATGCAGTTCTTTTGAAGCCTCATCCCAAAATCTAAGTAATTGCTTATTTTACCCCTGACACTTCATTTTATCTATATGGAGCTCTGACAACCCCAACACCCTTTTTTTTCTTCCCATAATGGAATCAGGAGACGTATATTTATTTTATTTCATAGAAAATATAGTGTGGCCTAGCAAACTTCTTACAACATGTAAAACTATTCCCTTAAAGGGGAATCCTTTTGCTTCCCTAAACATTCTGTCTAAGGCATTAGTTTCTTCTTATCCTGTACTGAAGTGGGCAGGATCATTCTGAACAGAATCTGCTTTTACAAGCATCTTCAAACATTGAAGTTATTGCAATGTGCACTTTGCAACAAGTCCCCACTGCATATTTATAACTGAGGCCAAATGCAAGCACCACTCTGTTGAATTTCTTCCTGTTGGATTACAAATTCCCCCAACGGACACATGGTGCTACTCCGCTTTCCGTAGGAGGGAGCCCCGCCCACTATTCAGTCAGGCACGTGACACAGCTGAGCCAATCATATCCTCACTCCTTGAACAGGTGGGCCAATGGGTGGCATGGGGTTCAAGGTGGGCCAATTGCAGTCTTTCCCTGAGATTGTTCACACTTGATCTGGCAGAAGAGAAGCTGCTTTTCTTCTGTAGCACTGTTAAGATGTGAATGTGGAACTTTCAGCTGGCAGGCTCTAGCCCCTTTTGCTGCTCCCGAGCCCACCAATGGGCAGGAGAGAACGCCAGACTTGGAGTGGAGCACAAAGGGTGGAGCCAATGGGTGCTGGCAGCCCTCCACTGCCAGGTACAGTGATTTCCAAGGGTAGCTCCCACACACCCTTCCCATACCCTTCCTACATTATAACCACATGCATTTTTTAAAAAAATAAAAGAATTCCGTGTTTGTTTCCTTTGCTCATTCTAGTTAGTTTTCTTCACTTGCAGGTAAGAGTTGGCATTCATTATGAATCTCGCGGACTTCCCCTGCATCGTGTGGTGTTAGTTGCTCTCAGACAGTGTGAATAAATTTCCATAATTATGAAAATTCAAATTGAACGGTTTGGTGTGTAAAGTTATTCATTCAACACATAATATGTGCTTGCTATAAACAATTCTAAGCACAAATCCTGGAGATAGAAACCCCCATCCAGGCCATCGGACAGCCAAATGACTTTTTTGATTTATAAAATGTCAAAGTGGACGTGAATAATTTCATTTCATCCCCTTAGCTTTTCATTTTAGTAATAAAGTGAATCTAGCATAATCAGTTAGTGAGGATCTGGGACTAGAATAGCAGGCCCCTTCTGCAGCATTACGCTGAAATCAGGCCCTGGGAAATGGAGACGCTAACTGTTAGATGTAAACACCTGGGCCAGCAGCCTGGGAGAAAGATAGATGGGAAATAACTTTATTATCTGTGTAGTTCTTGTATCAGGAACAAGCATTTGGCACTGGGGATATATTTTTAGCAGAGGCATTGGGTTTCACATAAATAGTACATGTCTTTGTCAAAGGCCTCGTTTTCCTATTCTCTGGAGTCATCTGCTACTGTTTCTGCACTCCCGGCTTCACACATTATTCAGAAGTGTAAATAACAGCTGCCAGGGTGGAATAGCTTCTTTCTTCCTCCAAGGCAGTGTGAGGTGGGGGCTTTGCCCACTCACTCTCCAGCGCCCCTTCACAGTTACAGCCAGAGCACAGGGCTGCCTCCCCCTGGACAAGCTGGTCCTTTTTATGCTGGAGACGCCGTGTGTATGAGCTGTATAAGCCACCGCACCAGGGCTAAGGTTTCCATATAGCAAAGGAGGAAGAAAGGAAGAATATTCTTGGAAAGCAAAGCCCCTTAAACCCAGTAATCATTCCTTTCTCTAGGGTTGGGCTCCCTCTCTGATTTGTGAGAAGTCAGGCTCCTCCAAAAGGGCCTTGGGACACTGGGGCAGAGGATGACTGGCCAGGGGGTGCTTCAACATTATGCCAATTGGATCATATGTCTCAGTCCTGATTTATTTCCAAGCCTATTCACTGGCCTATTCACTGGCATCAGAATAAAATAGGGAGTGTTTGGGCTCCAGGCTCAGGAACCCAGATAACTCAGGCCAACTCAGAGGACTTTGTGAAAATGCTAGGACCTTTGTTTTTCTCCACAAGGTACTCATTGACTGCGCCTTGTTGTTCCTCAATGAAATGTTTGAAATGAGTGGGGCCTAGGGACTTGTTTTGGAGGATGACGGAGAAGAGTTTCAGGGAGACCACACTTCAACCCAAGGGAGGATCCAACAATAGGGGAATGGTTAAGTAACCGACACCTTATCAACCTATGGCAATAAGGAAAATGCTGAACAGTGCTAAGAAGAAAGGCATGCTGTGATTCGTTTGGGATGATATAGGAAGGAATGATAATAAATGGTTAACTTTGAGTAGGAAGATTCTAGTTTATTCATTTCTGTTTGTTTTGTTCTGCTTTCCAAAACATCCCTCTTTCTGTTTGCCAACCTCGACAAGGGGTTTTGCACTAGTTCTTGCTTTCCCAAATGTTCTGTCCCCAGTAATGACTGGCTTCTCTCATCCTCAAAAGACACCTGCTCAGAGAGCCTTCCCTGAGCACCAGTTGACAATATGTCCCCTGCAGTAATTACAGACACTTCCAGTTTAAAAGCAAACAAATAAAAAACAAACAAAAGTCAGAAAAATTGGACTAAAGTTAATTTTAAAATAGATGTTTAGGAGGAGATATCCCCACTTTCAGCTGGGATAGCCAGCATATACAAGCATACATCAGCATACGAATGCAGCTTAAGTAGCAACATGTCTACTCTTGTTTTTTTACAAGCAGTGGTAATTGTTAGACCAGGGTGATACAGGGAGAGTGGATGTTATTCTTAGGGATGATTGAAATAAAGTATTGTGATTCTATAACTTAATGTGATATATTGTTACCCAGATCATTTATTTGTTCTCATAATTTCACAACCTGCCACTGCTCTGGACTAATATATTTACCTGTATAGTAATGTGAAATAGGAAACAGATCTTGCCTTCCAGATGGATAAAGCCAAGGTGGTTAGAAATGATGAGTTGTTAATGGTCTGAGGTCCATTCACTCAGTAAATAATTATTGAATGTTTATTCTTGAGTAAACACTATTGATCAGAATGAGAATATGTTGTACTAGAGAAAAGGAAAGAATCGAGGTTAGTCAATAGCACTGACATTGGTTAAGGTACTAGTGTAAGGAAATAATGTAGAAATGTATGGGACCCAACAGAACTGAAGGAAGGTTTCACTCTCTAGACCATAAGAGTAGGAGTCAACACTGGATGTTTGATCAAGTCAAGTTTAGATTTTGGTAAAGGCTGAAATAGGCATATGTTACTCCTGGTTATTACCTGGCAATGGAGCTCTCTCCTCATGCTTATAGGAAGAACACATGGAAATTAAGTAAAGTGTAATAAATGGTGAGAGAGTAGGTGGCCTATTGAATTTCACCTCAGTGGGGATATACAGATTGGGAATTTGGGGTACCTGAATAAATCAAGAGCTTCACCTTCAAGTTGCCTTTCCTATTCTAGTTGTTGCCATCACTGTATGGAGAGAAAGTTGAATGGAGGAACAGTGAAGTCATTCTAGTGGATAAACTTAGTAGCCTGCTGTTTGGATTGCTGTCTCCTTCACTTGCCATTCCTTAGAAGGTTTGATTCTTCCCAGAGAATGAGAAAGGGAGTTCAACAGGAAGTCAACAGTTACCATATTCCTAGGGACTGCGATGAGTGCTGGGGATTTGTTGGTGAATGCAGTCCCTACCTCCAGGGAGCTTGTAGTCAAGCAAGAAAGACAGATGAGAAAATAGTCTATTTCAACAGTGTGAGAAGCAGTTCAAGGGAGTGGAAGGGGGGGTAATGAGGGACCTCACATGAGTGGCCTGTATTGAGCTTTCAGGTGGTGAGGAAAGCTTCTTTTTTTTTTTTTTTTTTTAGAGACGGAGTCTCGCTCTGTCACCCGGGCTGGAGTGCAGTGGCCGGATCTCAGCACACTGCAAGCTCCGCCTCCTGGGTTCACGCCATTCTCCTGCCTCAGCCTCCCGAGTAGCTGGGACTACAGGCGGCCGCCACCTCGCCCGGCTAGTTTTTTGTATTTTTTAGTAGAGACGGGGTTTCACCATGTTAGCCAGGGTGGTCTTGATCTCCTGACCTCGTGATCCGCCCGTCTCGGCCTCCCAAAGTGCTGGGATTACAGGCTTGAGCCACCGCGCCCGGCCAGGAAAGCTTCTTAATTTTAGCTAGGGGTCATTTTAGCTAGGCCCCGAAGGACAAGCGTGATCTGGTGGGTAGAGGAGAAGAGTATAGTCCAGGGAAAAGGATCCACATATGCCAAGGTCCCAAGTGAAGAGAAGAGATGTGTGTTTAGGTGATTGGATGGGTCAAGTGGATAGAGCATGATGGACAAGAAGAGGGGTGAGACGACCTGGGATAAGCGGGCAAGGGCCAGACATTGAGGGGATCCCATCTACATAACTGATGGCAGGAGTCGGTGGAGAGGGAGAGGCTAGGACTGTGATAGACAGTGGTATTCAGGAGGGGCAGATCCAGAGGATAGGACCTGGAGCAGACATGCAGGGCGGGACCCACTCAGGGGAGAGAAAGCTCCTCATTGTGACAAGGATGGGCATGGAGGCAGTTAACCTGGAAAGTGGTAGTGCCACAAAGGCTGATGGCACACCTGGCTCGTGACTCCTTTCTCTCTGAAGTCGAGGGTGATGCACCTTGCTGAAAGTGAAGTTGGAGGAAGACAGGAGGGTCCGAGAGAAACTCAGGAGTGGGTATGGAATTGGAATCAGAGCTCTTAAGGAAGATGAATAAGGATTCCTGGGCAATTTTAAGTCTCAGTTGTGGCTTATGACTGTATACTTGCAGGGGCAAAATTCCATGTGATTATGCAATGTTCTCTAGGAGTAAAGGACAACAGGGATTCAGAGAACAGATTCAGGTTTGGTGTTTTGATGGGCACATGTGACAGAAAGCCAGGGAATATCAGGAAAAGAAGACATCTTGAACACACACATTTATGTTGCTCATCTGTGTGTGTAGGGAGGGGTGGTGGGGGGAAGTTTAAAAGGACTTTTTAAAAAACACAAACCCACAAGCACAAAAAAACATTAGTGACAAAATCCTGAAAGCTGAAAAGCCAATGTAAAGGGACACTGACTTAGACTTTGATTGCTCCAGCAGAAGACTGGAGGTTCATTTTCTGAAGAGAGTGAAAGGAAGGTATTTGGACTGTAGTGAAACAAGCAGAGCTGAGAGTGAGAGGACCAGACTGGAAGTAGCGAGATCAGGTAAGGCAGAACCCTCAGACTTCAATTCCTGGGCTCACAAATGCTGGCAGCCTGGCCTTCGGCCTCTAGCTGGGAGTTAGAAGACCAGCCAGGAGGAACGGCATAAAGGTGCTGCCAATGGGGCTGTCCAGTGGAGTAAACCAGCTGGACTATTACAAGGTGAAACTCATCCCAGCAAAGTGCTTAGAGTGTCAGTCAGCTTATTGCCCCCACTTTTAAATATGGACAGGCAACCATGAGATACCAGATACCCGAGGAAACATGCCAACATAAAATATAGGGACTAAAAGAAACACAGCAGAGGAAGAATGCAAGGAAATTGAAAGAGACAAGATCTGCAAGAGAAAAAAAAAATCTGACATTATCTAGCATTAAGATCTTCAGAGAAGAAGGGAAGATATTGCAGCCGTGAAGTTAGAATAGGAGAGAGGAGAATGCCAAGAGGTAGGAAGGCCTGGTATTCAGGGGCCTGTACCATGGGAAAGAAATGAAGGGATTCCTAGGATGCTGGTGAGGTGTGATCCCAGGGCAATAGCTATGTCCCAGGTGACGAGGACAATCAGCCCAGAGTCCAGATTATCACGGAGATTTTTCTTTTCCGAGGAGTTGCAATGGATAGACCTGAAGTATCTAAATGTATAGAAATTTTGAAACATTTAGAATTGCTTTAGTGAGGAATACAGAAAAACAAAGTTAGGGAGAAAAGTTAAAGATAAATTTCAAGCATATTTTGCAGGAAAGACACAGTCTGAATAGCACTTACATTCTCATAATTATGTAAACACTAAATGTTGAACTAAGCTAAATTACCATAAAACTAAATTAGAGAGGGGAGAGCCAGAAGGAACACTTGCATAGGGTGGGAGATTAGGAGGGAGAATGAAAATGAAAGAGAGTTAAATTCTCATTTTCCAAAGTGGGATGTCCATAGACAAGCCTAAGATGAAAAAATTCAGAGCAAATAAGTGTATTCTATAAAGACACCGGGATAAAAACCAAAAGAAGGAGCTAACAGAATTAAAACTGGTTGCTTATGTAAGGAGTGGAGGATTGTGTGGTAAGTGGGCAGGAGACTGCTATTTTCATTACTAGTCAAATAACAATCTGGTTCTTTCAATCTAAGGGCATGTATTACTGGAAAATACTAAAGGGAAAAACACAAAAAGACAAGGAAGTGTGGGTATTGGGAAGAGGGATGTCAGAGTGACAGATCATGGAGCCTAGGCAGAATAAGAAAATGAAAACAGAAGATTGATGGTAGGGAGAAGGGAAGTAGTTCAGAATGAAGAAAAATGGAGTTAGTAGAGAGAACTTGTGAGTGGTTGTCAGACACAGCCTGGAGAAAAGTCTCAAAGACTTTCTATTTTGCCTAAGTCTATGTTCTTTTTATATTACCATTCTAGGTGATTCCATTACCTTAGGAAGTTTTCCAAACAGTGAAATTTAGGGTTATGATGTTAGTAACCAACCTTAGTAGACCAGTCAAATGAAGGCTGTCAGAGAGTTGGTCTTCTTGATGGCAAAGTCCAGACAAACCTCTTCTGATGATGTAAATGCTCTCAGAAGTTTGGTCCTCTATGGTGACTTTGTAATCTATCAACTTGGCGAGGCTACACTACATTTCCTAAAATTGGCTTTCTTACATATTACTAGCTATGGTGGTCACAAGGGAGAATCTTGAGAGATGTGGAGGGCACAAAGGAAGCAGCAAGCACTTTGTCATCTGCACACTTGTTGATCAGCTGCAGATTCATGCACAGGTGTGATGTGGCAGTTAGGTGTGCAATTGCTCTGCCTTCCCCTGGACCCTCTTTCAGCTTCTCCAGCTCCTGGGCCAGGTGTGTGTATCTCCATGACTATGGGCCACAGCTTCTGCAGGAACCCAGACCCTCAAGGTGAGAGACCATTCTAGTTTGTCCTGGTGGGTTCCAGCTAATGTTTGTGGACTCCAGCCTCCTCATACCTTCCCTTTCTGACTGCTTACCTTGTAAGCTTCTCATGTGGGCATCAGATATGGAAAAAACAACCTTAGAGACACTACTTAACTAGCTCCCTGTTATGGACTTCATATATTGAAGCCCTAACCCCCAATGTGGCTATATTTGGAGATACGGCCTTTAAGAAAGTAAGTAAGGTTAAAAAAGGTTAAAGTGTGGAGCCCTAGTCTGATCGATTTCCAGTACTTATAAGAATAGACACCAGAGATTGATTTTCTCTCTCTCTCTCTCTCTCTCTCTCTCTCCATGCACACACAGAGGAAAGGCCATGTGAGGACACAGCAATAAGGCAGCCATTTACAAGCCACATGAAGGCCCTCACCAAAACCCAAATTTGCCAGCACCTTGATCAAGGATTTCCAGCCTCCAGAACTGTGAGAAATAAATGTTATTTAAGCCACTCAGTCTGTGGTATTTTGTGATGGCAGCCCAAGCTAATTAATACACTCCCCAATCATGTAAGCCAATACCCTTTAGCAAATCAATCAATCTATCAATCAATCTATCTAATCTATCTATCTATCAATTATATACTTTTTTTTTTTTTAGATGGAGTCTCACTCTGTTGCTAGGCTGGAATGCAGTGGTGCGATCTCCGTTCACTGCAACCTCTGCCTCCCTGGTTCAAGTGTTTCTCCTGCCTCAACCTCCCGAGTAGCTGGGACTACAGGTGCGTGCCACCATGCCCAGCTACTTTTTGTATTTTTAGTAGAGATGGAGTTTCACCATGTTGGCCAGGATGGTCTCAATCTCTTGACCTTGTGATCCACCCACCTTAAGCCACTGTGCCAGGCCTGAATGATATACTTGTATCCTAGTGATTCTGTTACTCTGGTTGAACCCTTACTGATACCACTTCCCTGGTGGAAGAATGACCTCCAAAAATATCCATTTCCTAATCTCTGAGCCTGTGAATGTTAAGAGATTCATAAGATGTGATTAAATTAAGGATTGTGAGCTGTGGAGATTATCCTGGATTAGCTGGTGGGCCCTAAATGTAATCACAAGTGTTCTTACAAGAATGAGGCTGAGGGAGATTTGGCAACCTAGAAGAAGCTGATGTGACCACTGAAGCCAGAGCCTGTGCTGCTGACTTTGCAGATGCAGGAAGTGGACAGTAGCAAAGGCATGCAAGGAATGCAGCCCTAGAACTTGGAAGAGAGAAGGGAGCTGGTTCTCCCCTAGAGCCTCCAGAAGGGGCATCTTGATTTCAGCTTAGTGTAACTGGTTTTGGACTTCTGATCTCCAGAACTCTAAGAGAATAAATGTGTTTTGTTTTAACCCATCAAGTTTGTGATAATTTGTTACAGCAAACTAATACAGTTTAGACAGTAATATATTACAACTAATAATAAGTTATTAAAAAAACAGAAATCCACAAGTTCATTCTAGTAGTAGATAAGTAGATAGATGATAGATAGATAATAACAGAATGAAAGAATACGTGAATGTCATGTAGGGGAGAGGGAAGGCTCTTCCTTACAGTAAAAAGTTGACTAATAAATGTGGAAGGAATGGTAGAAAACCATTGTTTTGTAATCAATCCTTAGGCAAGAATCATCAATGAATGCCAAATTTAGGGGGAAATTGTGAGGATCAAGAGAAATCGTAACTGTGCTGTTCAGTTACACTTCTATCAAGTGGTCAAAATTAGTATCACCAACAAGAGCAGATGGACATTGTGGACCTCCAGATGTGATATCCTGAGTAAAACAGATGATCACTTTTGTAGTACCATCTGGGGGTGCAAAACCTGTATCTAATTATGAGAAAACATCAGACAAAACCAGCTAAAGGAATGTATTATAAAATAACTGACTTCAGCTTTTCAAAAATGTCAATGGCATGCAATACAACAGAAGGTTATGGAACTGAGATTACAGTAGACTAAAAAGAAATGATAAGTAAATGCAATATATAATTGTGTCCTGGATCTTGTATTGGAGAAGGAGAGTGCTATTATTAGGGATATAAAATATTAAGAATATGATTGGGACAAAGAGATAATCAGAATACGGATGATAGATTAGGTGAAATTATAGCATCAATGTTAAGTATCCTGAATTGATTATCAGTATTGTGGTTACATAAGAGAATAAACTTATTCTTAGGAAATACTGAAATTGTAAGGGGAAAAGCGGTATGTCTTCAACCTATGAGAAAACATTTTAAACAAATACTGGGGGAAAGGATAGTATTCTCAAAAATCAATCAGAAAAACAACCTTATAGAAAAATGATTATATAATATGTACAACAAGTAACAGAAAAATATACACGATATATACTCAACTCTCTTGTAATTAAAGAAATACAAATCAAAACAATGAGATGCCATTTGTTACCCAGAGAGTGGCAAAGCTGAAAGAGTCTAGAAATATAAAGTGTTGGCACTGAAATGGAAAATGGTGGGACTACAAGATCATGTAGCTACTTTTAGAGAACAGCTCACTATGGCCCACATGCACAAAGAAGCAAGTTCAGAAATGTTCATTGCAGTCATGTTTATGGTTAGAAACTAGAAGCGACACGAATGTATGTAGGAATATGGATAGAAACTCAAGTCCTTCCATTGAGTTAAAAAAAAAAAAAAACTTGTAAAACGATATTACATTAAATTAAAAAGTCAGTAACAGGCCAGGTGCAGTGGCTCATGCCTGCAATCCGAGCACTTTGGGAGGCCGAGGCAGGTGGATCAGAAGGTCAGGAGTTCAAGACCGGCCTGGCCAACATAGTGAAAACCCATCTCTACCAAAAATACAAAAAATAGCTGGGCGTGGTGGTGGGTGTCTGTAGTCCCAGCTACTTGAGAGGCTGAGGGAGGAGAATCCCTTGAACCTAGGAGGCGGAGGTTGCAGTGAGCCGAGATCATGCCACTGCACTCCAGCTTAGGCAACAGAGTGAGACTTAGTCTCAAGAAAAAAAAAAGTCAATAACAATAAATATACTACAAACAACACAGTATGATTTTATGGCTCTATCTATCTGTATCTAAAATTATACAAGGGCAAGGAAGATGATCTTAAAGGACATGCATCAAATAAGAACTCAGGGTGAGGAGAGGATGAGGATTGCTCAGAGGGGACCTCAGCTTTGTCTCTAGGGTTTTTTTTTTTTTTTTTTTTTTTTGTAAAGGGAAATTTATTCCTATATTGCTCGCATAATTAAGGATTACATGTGTAATTAATGATTTCATATATAATTAAACATTAATTTAAAAATGTAGGCAGGAGTTTTTACCTTCCCAAGACCATTTGTAAATCAATTTTCTTTTCTATCTTCTAATAAATCAGCTACTGTAAGCATCGTGAATGAGGGCCACGCACTGCATAATGGTTCCTCTGCCACTCTGGCTTCTATTTTTACTCTTCCTTGGAACTTCTGGGCATTTGATTTCAGTCTGTAATGTCAAGATTTGGAAATTAAATTTGGGCTAGTTCAAAAGAAGAGTGTCTCTAAATGTAAGCAGCTTGGGTATTTACCTTTTCCCTGTTCAAATGTGTGCACAAGAACCTCTCTTCTGTCTTCATGTCTGTGAGAAAATTGGTGAGAAACAACATCAGGGAATCACTGATGGAGTTTGCATAATTACACATGTTGGCAGCTCTGTTCTTGGGGGATATTGTGAAATTAGGATATTTCTCTTCCCAAGCCTGATGACTAGAAAATTTGAATCTCACATACAACCACCAAGTCTCCTTAAGAATGTATGTGATGCCCTGTATAATTCTTAATGGAGTTAGAATATCCCTAAAAATTCTATTGCAGCACTGCCGAGTATGAAAATTCAGAGAGCATACTCATTCTCAAGTTCAGTCACTTTGAAGAGTGTTGTTGATGTTGTTTTTAATGGAGAAACTGAGGCCCAGAGAATGGAAGTGAATTCTCAACATCACAGAACTGTTGGGCATGGTTATGGGCAGATTCCAAGCCTTGATCACCCCCAACAACACAACCATTGTATTCATGTGATACTACATTTGTGCAAATGTAAATTAGATGCTGGAGTGAATGGAGAAGAGGAAACTTCCCATCTTCTGTTACACCTGCCTGCACAAATCCTAACACAATGATACAGCCCAGTACAATGTGCATTTCCCCATGGACATTGCCTGCTTAGGAGCCTATGGTCTAGGAGAGGGTTGAGGTCACCAACATTGGTGATCTGCATGAGGATGAAGTGATAGTGAGAGACCCTAAAGAGAATGGGCCACATAAGGCATTACCTTCATTGTCAAGAATAAAAATAAAAGTTGTGTTTTTCTGGCCCTAAGTGATGGATACAATTTTCCCCAATCATCAAGAAACTCATTCCTTCCCCTCAACAACAGGCAGAGGAAAAACAGAGGGATGAAACTAACACTTCTCGGCTCTCACATGCTAGTGTTTTGCTGCTGTCCTCCTAATTCTGAATGACAAGTGTGTCAATGCCAAAATTGTAAAAGTTGGTCCAGGTCGGAGGTGTTCAATGTCACGATAAAAAACAAAAAAAAGGTGAAGTCCTACAGCCAGGTTTGAAAACGTAGCTGAACAGGTGTAGGTGAGGGGAATGCAGCTGAGAGGCAGTGCTGTTCACACATTTAACAGGTGGACATTGAGACTGGGTTTCTGAAGACATTCACATGGGGGAACATGCAGTGTAGTGTGTGTGTGGTCTATGAACAGATAACCCAGTGTTCTGATGTTTACTGACACAGTCTGACATTTACTCACTGTTCACCCTTGATTCTGTGTTCTATAGAACGGTGATAATATAAGAGTCATTGCCAATCCTTGATGGGTTGAAGGAACGTGACTGGAATAGGAATGGAACCAAAACCTTGACTGGAATAGGAACAGAACCAAAACCTATCTTGCAAGATTCCTTTAGGAATTAAGTAGGATGACTTATTTAAAGTACCTAGTATTTTAAAGTGTTCATTATGCAGTTAGCACAAATTGCAGTATAAAACCCAGTAGAAGAGCACAGCTTAAAATCATGATTAGATTTCCACGTATGTCATTTCCTAGTTGTATCACCTGGAGCAAATTCCTGCCCCTCTCTGAGTTTCCACATTGGAAAATGAGGATTAAAGACCAATCTTGAAGTGTTGTTTGAGGTCTTACTGTGGCTGCATTTAATAAGACATAGTTCAAAACAAGAAAGGAAGTCATCTACTCTCCCTGAAAGGATCAGAGAACTTGGAGAAACATCTTCCATTTTTGATACCACATTCTACAAGGGTCAGTCACTGCCAAATCTGGGAGGGTTGAAGGAAAGTGGCCAGGAAGGAGGGAAAAGAACTGTATTGGCCAGGGTTCTTCAGAGAAACAGAATGAATAGGAGAGCTGTATATATATTATAAAGAATTCATTGATGTAGTTATGGAAGCTGAGAAGTCCCAAGATCTGTAGTAAGTAAGATGGAGACTCAAGAGCTTCGATGGTGTAGTTCCAGTCTGAGTCCAAGGCCTGAGAACCAGGACATCTGGTGGTGCAAGCTCTGGTTCAAAAGGTGGCAGGCAGCCAGGTGTGGTGGTTTGTGCCTGTAATCCCAGCACTTTGGGAGGCCGAGGCAGGAGGATCACTTGACCCTAGGAATTTGAGACCAGCTGGGACAACATGGTAAAACCCCATCTCTACAAAAATACAAAAAAAATTAGCCGAGCGTGGTCTCAGCTACTCAGGATGCTGAGATGGGAGGATCACTTGAACCCAGGAGGTCAAGGTTGCAGTGAGCTGTGATTGTGCCCCTGCACTCCAGCTTGGATGACTGAGGGAGAACCTGTCTAAAAAAAAAAAAAAAAAAAAAAAAAAAAATGGTGGCAGGCTCCAAACCCGAGAAGAGAATGTGTTTCAGTCTGAGTCTGAAGGCAGGAGAAGGCCAATGTCTCAGTTCAAGGCAGTTGGGCAGGAGGATTCCCTGCTCCTCATGGGAGAATCAGCCTTTTTGTTCCATTCAGGCCCTGAACTGATTGGATGAGGGCCACCCACATTAGAGGGAGGCATCTGTTTTGCTCAGTCTGCAGATTCCAATGTTAATCTCATCCAGAAACACCCTCACAGACACACCCAGAATAATGTGTGCCCAAATGTCAGGGCACCCCATGACCCTGTCAAGCTGACACATAAAATTAACCATCACAAGGCCCAAAATCCATTTTCCCTGAGGGATAGTTATCTGTCTCATTTGTCAGCTAGGGGACTTGTTCTAGGAGAACAAGTATAATTATGTCCATGTTATGGAACACAGATTCTGACTCAATGTAAGAAAGAACTTTCTAGCATTCAGCGTCGTTGAGAATGAAATAAGCTTCTTGGGGACTGCATTCTCTCTTATTGGTAATGCACAAACAGAAGCTAAACAAACCCTTGCATATGAGTCTGTCAAGGAGTATAAAACATCAGCTGCAGGCCTTAAACAGTATACTGGACCAGAGGTTTCTTCCAAGCACATGAGTCTATGGTTCTGTGATTTTGTGGAAGTGCTCCACAAATGAAGGTGGTGTTATAATTTGAAATCACACAGGACCAGGCACTTAATATATTTTCTCCAGGCAATAGCATCCCAGTCATTCTCTCCCACTCCAGTGCTCATGCGATGACACTCTCACTCAACAATCATCAGGTGCTCCCCATCACCTAGTGATGACACTCCAACTCATTGGCCTGACATACAAAACCTTCTTCTAATAACCCCCAAACGTGTCTTCACAGCCTGATTACTACTTTCCCATATGGACACCATGCTGCCACCCAGCATGTGCCTTGGATTTTCAAGGCCCCTATGTTCTGTCCCTCATGAAAGGACATCACTCTGAATCCCTCAGTACTGGGTGTATTAGTCCATTCTCACCCTACTATAAAGAAATACCTGCAACTGGATAATTTATAAAGAAAAGAGGTTTAATCAGCTCACGGTCCTGTAGGCTGTACAGGCTTCTGTTTCTAGGGAGGCCTCAGGAAACTTACAATCATGATGGAAAGGGAAGCAGGCACATATATTCACATGGCCAGAGAAGGAGAGAGAGAAAAGGGGCAGGTGCTACACACTTTTGAACAACCGGATCTCATGAAAACTCTATCATAAGAACAGCAAGAGTGAAGTCCATCCCCATGATTCAGTCACCTCCCACCAGTCCCTTCCTCCAACACTGGGAATTATAATTCAACATGAGATTTGGGTGGGAACACAGAGCTAAACCATATCACTGGGCTAAGTAATCCTCCTGTGAGTTTCCTAGGCCTAATGCTCTGACCCACATGCCAGTACATGCTACGCTGCATTGCTATTGCCTGGTCACTTGTGTCTATCACTCAAGTGAACCAAGAGCCCCTCAAGAGGAGAAGCTATAGCATGCTTGCTGTTGTGTCTAAATACCGCAATGCCTGGCATGTAGTAACTGTCTCACATAACATTTACTGACTTGAAGTGTGTCTTTTATGAGCTCCTTTCCATCTGCCACCTTCTAAATTCCTGCAGTGTTCTAATCATATCTCCACAATGTCATTCATCCAATAATGTATTCATCCAATTGACATTGTTTAAATGTCTTTTAGGTGCCAAGCTCTATGCTGGGTTTTGGGGATAGATTGGGGACTAGAATGTAATCTTGTCTCTCAGGAGGCTTGTATTCTAGCAGGCAATAAAGAGAAGCAAATAGGCAATGATAAGACACTCTCCTGGAGGTATCACAATAATTTCTTTCACTGGATAGAGAGCTCCAGAAGGCATGGATTAGCTGTTATTTCATCTCTGTTTCTTCAATGCCTAATCCAGTAAATAGTATGTAATTGCTGAATGAATACATAAGTATAGGTAATCCTGTACTTATGCCAGTAACTTGGTCATGTCTTCCTATCCAGGCAAACCATTGAGATCTTAAGCAATCCCAGAATTTTAGAGCTGCAAGGAGCCTCAAAGATTGAGGAGTCCAGTTCTTTCTCTATGATTTTAATTCCTTCCACAATATCCCAACAATCAATTTTGTGGAAAGAAGTATGAACTCCTAGGCATGGATGTGTCATGCAAAAATAAGATGATATTGTTTTTGCTGATTTTTAGACATAATAGAGATGGAAATTTTAAAAGCACATTTTCCAAGTTAGCCCGTGTTCTGTCTATAGCTGGTACCTACTGGTGTTGCTCTGGTTCTTCATAAGTACAGATAATGTGACACAAAGGTCCCATCCTGTAACAGCAAGCACTATGATCACAGCCTACTAACTCCACACACCAGTCATCCTAGCACACTCAAATAAAAGAATTTGGACAGTTTGTTGAAATTCACTGTGATCCTATTTGTTTCGGAATTAAAACATTAATTGGGTATGTGCGACAATTCATTTTGGTTCCTTTGGATTGGATTGCTGTGCAAATGAGTAGTGAATACAAGGGAAATATTTAACCTAATTGAACATGAATATGCTCAATTTCTGAGTCCTCTTCAAACCACTTTGGCAACTGTGTTATTGAGGACGAGTAATGAAAGTGCTGAACACAAATTTTCATCAATTTTTTTTAAAGCACTTGCTAGTTTCTATAGCACTGATTAGTATCTTGAGCCAATAGCAGCAGCAACTTGATAAATTAATTTATGTGATATGGTTGAATTTTTAAAAGTCTTTAACATTTTCTTGCCACCTCCTGTTCAGGAGGATGCATGAGGCTTTGCAGCATGAGGACTCAGGGGAGTTTGAGGACCTCTGTGAGCTTATAAAGTCTGTGTTTTAAATGACTTGCAAGATAAGATGAGTTGTTATACTCCCATCCTAAGGACAAAGCCAAATGATAGGAATTAAGGTTAGGGGATTTAGAGAACATCAAAGCATTTTTATGCCCTTGAGAACAAGCTTGTAAACATCTGGTAAGGACATGAATTGAATCGATAGGAACCAGGGTTATATTAACTAGGATGCAGATGCTTCATGCTGAAGCTTTGGAAATACAAACTTAGGTTCACATTGCAACTCTGCTTCTGATAAGCCATGTCACCTCAGCCTACAAACCTCATCTTTCTGCCCTGTAAGATCAACCATGAAGGACAGTTGGGAGAAGATGAGATAATGCATCCAAAGGAATCAGCATAGTGCCCAAAATATACACTTAGAAATGTAATTTTTCTTCCCCTTATGGAGCACTTGAGTCCACACATACACGTGTGCACAGTCTGTGCAAACAGCAAATTCAAGGATTCAGTTTGGAGGTCCATTAAAAAGGAAGCCTCCACAGAAGAGTTATGGGAGTGATTGATTAACCACTGCAATTCATTATGAAGTCCAGGAGGGAAGATACTACTGTGACAAATTGCTTAGTTTTCTTTTCTGTTTTTACATTAATGCATTTGCCAGCACAAGAGGAGGGGAGAAAAAATAAACAAAAGAAGTTCTAGTGTCAGAGAACCTCTTATTGATTGGGTTCTGCATGACAATCTCATTAAGAATGAGAAGACATGGTTTCTGTCTAAGTGTGATGGCAGCCCCACCCGGGGACAGGAGAATGGCCAGGGTGGCCTCAGGGCATTGCTCCTCCAGCCCTCAGATTCTGTACTCTTAGTATTCCCCTCCCACCTTTTCTAAAGCAGGGATGGTAGGAAGAAAAGAGAGGAGAGAAGGGTAAATGAAAGCAATTATTTTGTTCTTTGACAATGGCTTGACTATGTGATAGTGAAGAGCCTCAAGCCTCAGTTTCTATTTCTATAAAATGGGTATAAAACCACCTACTTTTTAAAGACAGAGTATGTATTAAATGAGACAAATGTCACTTACCACTATCTGATACTAGTTATATATTCATTGTCTCCTTTTTGTATCATGGGCCCCCCCCGTAAATCAGGGTAACAATGTTGTGTGCTTTATTCACTACTGTATTCTCAGCATCTAGAACCCTGCCTAGCACATACTTGGTGCTTTATAAAAAATCAGTTGAATTAATGAATGAATAATGTATATGAGGGATTTAACACAGTGTCATTACATACTAAGATCTCAAGATTGGTGGCTTTCGGATGAGATCGGGTGTGTTCAGGGTGGTGTGGCCGTAGACTCAACATTGGTGGCTTTCGAAACCTTAGTGAATAGGTGATAGAAAGTTCATCTCGGGATCTGTGAAAGCAAGTTAGACTTAGCTTTGAATCCAGCCACAGATCGGGTGGATTGGTGCAAGGAGGTGGCATAACACAATTGGAATCTTCAAATCCCAGGGGCATGAATGAGTCAAAGGTCACTGCCTGTGGGCTGGAGTTACAAGAGGTGAGACTGAGGTCCTGGATTGGTGTTGGCCTGTGGCCATCCTGAGATGGAGGCTTATTGCAGCTCCGCTCCTGGGAAGTAAGGGGGCAGGGGCATCAGTGCTTTTTCCCTGTGGGCATGGCCTCCCAAAGGCGGGGTGTCTTACACGGGCAGGGGCACCTTGGAGAGCACGAAGGTGGTTCTCACTCCCAAAAAGTGCTTCTTCTTTGAAAGCCCTTGTCACCTACATCACTGCTCCCCAACCAACCCCCAGGGCTAAGTTAGAGCCTTTTGTTACGAGGTCCAAGCGCATCTCTCCTCTCCTACACACGAACGTGGGTAATAACCTGCTCAGGGTGTGCCTTTCCTGAGACTCATATCATGAAGCAGGGGTGGCTTCTGAATGTTCCCTGCTTTATTCCCAGCATCTAGCATAGTCCCTGGCCCATTATATGGGTTCGATGAAGTCTCTAGAGTGAATGAATGAATGAATAGATATGAATGAGTGAAGTACATCCATTATATAGGTAAACAAGAAAACTCTTGTTTACACCGCCTGCCTCTCTCTCTCTCTCCAATTCAACCACTGACACTTGTACTTCATTAACCAAAAAAAAAAAAAAAAGGTTATAACTCTTTGAGCACCAGGATTTCCTATGCAGATTCAGATATGCAGAAAACAGGCACACTTTGGGCCAGGAGACCCCACTGAAGAGTACCGACTGTGATTGGCAGGCATCTACGTATTCTATGAGAGTTAGCTCCCACCTAAAGGTGCCCCTTTAGTCCTGCACAGAGATGTCTTTGTGCCCAGGGGGCTGGGGCCATGCTAAGGGGCGACCCTGAGCACCAGCCCATGGGGAGCAGAGAATGAGACCCTCTGGAAGCCTGTCACATAGCTCAAGGCCAGCCTGACGCTGCAGCCCATGGTGCAAACAGTTGATTTATTTCAGAGGGATGCATTTGCATTCCAGCTGCTGGCCCAGGGAAGCTTCTCTTTTCCCATTTGCCAAGCACATGCACTCACACACCCCCGTACATATACTCACACTGTCACAACCCCCCCCGCCCACACACAACCACCCAGGCACACTCACACAGACACATGTACACTCTCACACATATTCACACACATCTTACATGTGTAACAGTCACACACACACTCACACAGATACACACAAAGTCACACACACGTACTTTCAATCACACACACACATACACACCAACTGCATATACTCACACACAACACATAATACATACTTTCTCTCTCACACATAAAGTAACACACACTCATATATACACTCACACATATTTGCACTTTACATATACTCATACAGTCACACACTTAAACTCACAAACACACACAGAAACACCCTGGCCAAAATAGAAGGGACAGGTGAGACTCCCTAATTCCTAAAGCAGGCAATGTCCAGGCTCCTCCCCTGTACCTCTGAGTCTGAGGCCCCCGGTTCCTGGCTGGGGCTCTGACCCATTTTGTTCCGCAGAAACTGGGCCCCACAAGTCCCCTGGTCAGCTGGGCCTTGGGCGCCCCTGTCCTGGCCTGCCCCAACCCGCTTCCTGCTGAGTTCCCCACCCCAGCTATTGAGGACCCTTCCTCTTTCCCCCTTCCCTGTCTCTCTCAGCAAATGATGAACTCCCTAGCTTCTCTGTCCCTTCCATCTCCCACATCGTTGGGTCATTCCCCCTCCCCTGGCTTCCCACTTCCCCAGCAGTAAATGGCAGCACATCATGGAAGAAATCACACAGGCTTTGGAGTCAACAGGCATGAGTCTGCCTCCTGCCTGGTCACTTTCTGGCTGTGCGGATTTGGGAGGTAAGGCACCTTTTCAGGTTCCAAATTTCCTTATCTGTCAAATGAGATCATTTATATTTCAGATAAATAAATAAATGAGATAAGGAACGGAGGAGTGCCAAGACTGGTACCGAGGGCACCAGTCCGCGCTCGGTATGCATTCACTTCTCTCTCTTTCTTCCTGCCAAGGTTAATCCCTCCATCTGGGCAGCCCCTTCCGGGCTGAAGTCCCTCACCCTTTACTGTATCAGTCAGCTTCTCCTTCAAACACTGACCTTCTCTCCATGTGGCTTCTGCCCCTTGACCTGCACCCTGGCACAATCTTCACTTCCTAAAGAAAGTCTTGCTTGACAAAGCAGTAAATTACTACAGAATTTACCATATCGATCTTCATTTCCTTCTCCCACTTCCTCCACCCCTGCTCACTGCAATCAGGCTTCTATTCACACCACCCCCGGTCCCTTTAAATTACACTCCCTGACTCCTTGCTTCCTTGTGGTACTCAGTGCCCAATTCAGTCACATCCCCTCAACACCTCCACAGTGCAGATGACATCATTCACTCCCTTCAGCAAGTGGTAGGAGGGCAAGGTGGCCAGAGGCACACAGCCTTACTTCAAATCCTGGCTCAGCCACTCCCCAGCGGTGCAGGCTCAGGCCAGCCACATGCTCTCTGTAAGCCTCAGTTTCATCACCTATAAAATGGTACTACAAGAAGCACCAGCCTTATTGGTTGTTGTAAGGACTGCATGAGATAATGCATGTTGAGTGTTGCCCATGTGACAAGTGTTCAATATCATTATTGCTGATTATGACCCTTAGAATCTTCTCCTCCTCAGAAACCTGAGGCTCCCACATCCTCTTGACATCCTTCCCAGTCTTTACACATGGGAGCTCTCCAGGGCTCTGTCTTCAAGCTTCAGGGTCTATCCTATAAAATATTATGCTCTTCCACCACTGCCCCATCTTCTCCCATGGCCCCATCTCCATACTTCTGGTCTCAATGTCTCTCCTGTGTCCCACATCTGGACTGTAGTGGGACTTTTGCACATCTCTTTCTGGAAGAGACTCTCTCTGCCTGGGTTTAGACTACCATCCTTGGTCTCACAGCAGAGGAGCGGAGTGATCAGGTTATTCTTTAGTGAGAGTACTCCAGAAGAAATAGGGCCTGAAAACCACAACCCTGCTGAGGAGGTAGCTGCCAGCAGGGCAAAGGAAAGGGACACTAATTTTGAGCACTTGTCCTGTTAGATCTAATGTCAGTCCTGCAAGGTAAGCACTAATGATCCCGTTTCAAAGATGAAGGGCTGGAAATGAATCTAACTCCAAACCCCATGCTCCACCCACTCTGTCACACTCTATCTGAAACAGTATCTATTTTAAATACACTTTTCCCCAGACACTGTGCCAGTTACTGTACCATTTTAATGCTTCCAGTGACCCTAGAAAGGAGTTATTCCCATTTTACAGATGAATAAACTGAGGTTTAGTGGCTTTCTCAGGCTGAGGCCAATTTTGAGGTTAGTTCAACTAATGATAAAACGTATTCTGTTTGATACCTAATCTCTGTCCTTGACTCTTTACCTGCCATATTTAATATGTATGCACATACATAACTAAGTTCTGAAGAGAGAATCTTCCAGAGGTACCCTTGCTAGAAGGGCTGATGGAGTCCAATCCCAGAGTGCAAGTCTAGGTAGAGTTGCCTTTTAACACCAAAACTTGAGGTGAAAACTAGACTTATTGACTGCATTATATTTTGGCCTGTTACAAGAACTCTTCAAATCAAAGGGCAGCTCCATATTTCATACTCTAGTAAGATTTCAAGGGTTAGTGTAATTTTCCACAGATAACAAAATGTAAGTTCAAGGAAATTATTCTTTGCTTATGAATCAGATATTACTTGGCTTTCTCTGGGGAAACGGGCTTTTACTTCCATAAAAACAAGTATAAAGAATGCAATAGCTGGTTGAGTGAGCCTAAGTTTAGTTATGTAACATGTGAGTGGCTTTCACTATATGATGCTACACTCAGAAATTTCAGATTTGGGTAAATTAGAAGAAAATGTTGTTTAAAATATTTTTTAAACAACAACAACAACAAAACACTGTCCCAGAATTGAGAAACCCAAGGTTAAAGTCTCATCTCTTGAATAGTTAATATATTCACATAGCACAAACATCAAAAAGTGTAAAAAGACATATACTGAGAACTTTGCTACCCACTCTATTTCCCATCCTCCAATTTCTATCGCTCTGCGAAAGTAATCACTGTTATTATTTAGCTGGTGCAAAAGTAATTGCTCTCCACACAGAGCTGTGTGGAGTCTCAATAGAGCAGCTGCTCAGGCACACACAGCGACCCAGGAGCTTTACAAAATCTTTGGATTGATTATTTAATTGCTTCGTAACAGATGAGCAAAAAACGTAGTTTAAATTCACAAATATATTATCTCTCACTGTTTCTGAGGAAAAGAAACTTAAGAGATCTTGCTGGAAGATTCTGGCTTAGGGTCTGTGATGATGTTGAATTCAACTTGTTGGCCAGCACTGTTTCTGAGGAAAAGAAACTTAAGAGATCTTGCTGGAAGATTCTGGCTTAGGGTCTGTGATGATGTTGAATTCAACTTGTTGGCCGGGGCTGCAGTTATCTGAAGAACTGATAGATGCTAGAGGATCTGCATCAAAACTCTCATACGGCTGTTGACAGGAGGCCTCAGTTCCTCTGAGGATGCTCACAACATGGCAACCACCTTCTCCCAGATCAAGGGATCCAAGAGAGAAAGAAAGGAACCAAGATGGATGCTACTGTGTTTTTCATAACCTAATCATAGAAGCGACATACCATAACTTATGCCAAATTGTAGTAGTTATCCATACCAAAACTGGGACAGTGTAGAGGGAACTACACAAAGCATGCACATCAGGTGTTCATTACCACAACATTGTTAAGGGTCATTATAGAAAAACTGCTGAAACACAAAGACAAATAGACCATCTTAAAAGCAGCCAGAGAAGAAGGAATAATACATTTGAAAGTGCAACAATAGGAGAGAATCAATGGAAGCCAGAAGGCAATGGAATAATATCAAAATGCTTACAAATTAAAAATGATTAAATTCAAATGACAACCTAGAATTCTTAACCTGACAAAAATATCTTTCATGATGAAACTGAAAAAAAGAAATTTTAGACAAGCAAAAATTAAGAGAATTCACTAGCAACAGATTTATCTTAAAATAAATATTAAAAGGCATTCTTGAGGCAGAAGGAAATTAATCCCAAATGGAAGTCTGGAGATACGAGAAAGAATGAAGAGCTACAAGAATGGTAAATCTGTAGGCAAACTAAATTACTTGCTCTATAAAACAATAATATAATATTTTGCAGTTAAAAATATAAAACAACAATAGTGTAAAAGAGGTAGATTAATGGAGTTCAAGCGTTTTAAGATCTTTGCATTGTCAGAGAAGTGGTAAATGTGATAATCTATGTTCGACAGTAGTAAGAAAATAGTGCATGTTTCAGGCCAATTACACATAAAGGTTATCACTAAAATAATGCTTTTTTAAAAGAGATAATTATCAACCTAACTGGGATGTTCACATAGCATAATAAAAAAATACTTATTCCAAGAAAAGAAAAGAAAGAATAGAAAAAGGATAGCATTTAAGTAGAAAAAAAATAGATAGCAATGATAGATATAAACCAAAATCTATAAGTAATTATATTAAAAGTAAATAGAATATATCAAATAAAATAGAAAGATTTCATACTGTATTAAAAATAATGCTTTGGGAGGCCCAGGGGGGTGGATCGTTTCAGGTCAGGAGTTCAAGACCAGCCTGGCCAACACAGTGAAACCCCATCTGCACTAAAAATACAAAAATTAGCCAGGCGTGGTGGTGTGCTCCTGTAATCCCAGCTACTCGGGAGGCTGAGGCAGGAGAATCCCTTGAACCCAGAAGGCAGAGATTGCAGCAGTGAGCCAAGATGGTGCCACTGCACCCTGGGTGACAGAGCGAGACTCCATCTCAAAAAAAAAAAGAAAGAAAGAAAGAAAGAAAGAAAGAAAGAAAGAAAGAAAGAAAGAAAGAAAGAAAGAAAGAAAGAAAGAAAGAAAGAAAGAAAGAAAGAAAGAAAGAAAGAAAAGATGAAAAGGGTGGGAAAAAATATATTATGCAAACGTTAAATAAAAGAAAACAGATGTAAGTAGACCAAAATTAGACCAAGTGGATTTTAAGGAAACAATGAGTAGAAATTAAGGCAAATATTTCTGAATGAAAAAGGGTTAAAACACCAAAAAGTTATAACAAATATAAATGTTTATGCACTTAATCACATAGGTGCAGAGAATAAAAAATGGACAGAAATAAAATTTTAGAAAAGAAATGAGAAAACACACAAACACATAATCACAGTAGATTTTAGCATCTCTTTTTATTAATTATTAAAATAAACATACAAGGACAAAATTCAGTAAGGAAGCAGAAGATTTGAATAGCCTAATTGTTTTAGCTCTGTCAGTTTTTGCTGCAAGAGTTCTCAAGATCTATAATTAGATGGACACACATTTCGGATTCCTATGAATTTTTGAAGCATTTATTCTTAGTATTATGAACTACCCTTTTTATTTCGAGTCATATTCTTTGCTCAGAAGTCTTTGATATTAACATAGATAGTTCAGCTCCCTTATGACTAGCATTTCCAGGGATATCTTTTTCATCTTTTTGCTTGTTATTAACCTGTATCTTTAGATTTAAAATGTGTTTCTTGTAGACATGACAGAGATGAGTCTTACTCTTAGTCTTACTTTTTCATTCATTAGACAATCTCTACCTTTCTTTTCTTTCTTTTTTTCTTTTTTTGAAATGAAGTTTCACTCTTGTCCCCCAGGCTGGAGTGTGATGGCACGATCTCAACTCACTGCAACCTCAGCCTTCTGGGTTCAAGCTATTCTCCTGCCCCAGCCTCCCGAGTAGCTGGGACTATAGGCATGTGTCACCACGCCTGGCTAATTTTTGTATTTTTAGTAGAGACAGGGATTTTCCATATTGGTCAGGCTGGTCTTAAACCCCTGACCTCAGGTGATCCGCCTGTCTTGACCTCCCAAAGGGCTGGGATCACAGGCATGAGCCACCGCACCCGGCCATCTCTACCTTTTAATTGGAGTGTTTACTCTATTTACTATGTCATTATTAATATGTTGGGCTTAAGTCTATCCTTTTTGTTATTTTTTCTTTTTGTTATTTTGTTATTTATTTGTTCTATCATTTTTTGTGTTTTGTTTCCCCACTTTTCTTACCTTCTTTGGATTAACTGAGCATTTTCATATTCTATATTATCTCCCTTACTAGATTATTAGCTATACTTCTTTGTTGTACTTTATATTGATTTTTCTATTACAGTGAACATCTTTAACACATTATCATACATCTTTCAATAGTCTAATCCCACTTCGTATATAATGTAAAAACCTTGCAGATATACGCTTACATTTCTCTCCACCAGAACTTTGTGCTACTTTTGTCAAACAATTTACTTGTGCATTTTATAAATCCCAAATATATTGTTGTTAATTTTTTGCTTAAAAAGTGAATAGTATAAGGACTTCTGCTTCTGACCAAAATGGAGTAAAAACAAACAGATTGTCCTCCCACATGAAACAACTCAAAAACAAGCAGACAGAATAGATAAACCTGTAGTTTTCAATACACAGGAATCAGGCAAAAAAGGACAGTAATCATGACAGACAGCAAACAAACAAGGTAAGTCATGTGATTGCACCAGTGGAGTAAGGAAGAGAAGAGAGTTGCACAGAGAAAGAACTCAGATATATTAAGAGCCTCCCTTGAGCAGCAACACTAGGAAAGAACTATCCAAAATAGTTAGAGGGAGCAGTATTCAGTTCTCAGTGGGGCTGGGAATAGTGTTAGTTCCCTAAAAGTGGAATTTATTTGGAAACAAAAGCCTTTTCTAAATAACTTGTGGGTCAAAAAAAATCAAAAGGTAAATTTACTAGGAACTGAACAAAAGTGAAAACAGTGTAACAAAAGTTGCAGGGTGCTACAAAAGCAGTACTTTGAGGGAAATTCATAGCACTAAGCACCTATATTAGAAAAGAAGATATGTCTCAAATAAATGTCCTTAGCTTCCACCTTAAGAAGCAAGAAAAATGAAGAGTAAATAAACTTAAAGTAGAAGAAATAAAACAATGAAAATCAGAATGGAAAAAAAATTAAAAGCTGAAAAATGATAGAGAAAATTAAACAAAAAACAAAAGCTGGTTTGTTAAAGAAGATAAATAAAATTGAAAAACTCTAGCCAGGCTGATCAGGAAAAAGAGAGAACACATTACTAATATTAGCAATGAGAGTGGCAATGCCACTACAGAATATAGATATTAAAAGCATTATGAGAAAATATTATGAAAAACTTTAAATCCTCTTTAAATCATTGAGCATATTTATAATACCTGATTAAAAGTATTTGTGCCTGCTATTTCCATAATCTCAGTCATTTCAGGTTTGTATATATTGGAGTTTTTAAATTATGGGTTTAATTTTCTTGCTGACGTTTTCCTGCTTCTTTGCACATCTATCAAGTTTTTATGTGTGTTTGACATTGTAAATGTCAGTATTATTCAGTATCTAGACTGTGTTGATGTACTTTAAAGAGTGCTGGCCGGGTGACCTGGTGACTCACGACTGTAATCCCAGCACGTTGGGAGGCTGAGGTGGGTGGATCACCTGAGTTCAAGACCAACAGGGCCAAAGTGGTGAAACTTCATCTCTACTAAAAATACAAAAAGTTAGCTGGGCATGATAGCAGGCACCTGTAATCCCAGGTACTTGGGAGGCTGAGACAGGAGAATTGCTTGAACCCGGGTGGCGGTTGCAGTGAGCTGAGATCACACCACTGCACTCCAGCCTGGGCAACAGAACAAGACTCTATCTCAAAAAAAAAAAAAAAAAAAAGTACTGAAGTATGCCTTGTCAGGTAGCTAAGATACTGTGGAGCAGCCTGGCTTTCTGGAGACTTGTTTAGGACAATTCTAGAGCAGTCTTTCTCTAGGTTTACCTTAGTCCTATTGCTAAAGCATGACCTTTACATTGTCTCTTCTGAATGTACTGGGAGTTCAGTTATTTCATCGCATTATGGCTGGTCAGAATTCAAATGTCTCCCATGTCTCTGTGAGCTCTGAGAATTGTTCAGTTTACAGTAACCCAGTAGTAGTTCTTTGTCCAGCCTCGTGGATTATCACTGAAGCTTGTGCTATTTAGTATTCAACTAATGACTCAAGAGGGTGCATATGCAGATTTATGGAGCTTCTTTTATTGAATAGCTCCCTCCCCTCCAGTACCTGGGTCTGATGTCCAGCTGTATAGGTCTCCACAAACTACGATCTCTGTTTCTCAACTCGGCAAGATCACTGTGCTCTGCTGGTCTGCTCCCTAAATCATGGTCCAGAAAGTGCCCTAGACAGATAGCCAAGGGACCTGAGTGATGACTTTGTTCGTTATTCAGATATCACAGTCCTGTGCTGCCTATTGTATGCCTGAAGACAATTATTTCATTTATTTTACATATTTTGTTCAGTTTTCTAAATGTTTACTGTGGGAGAACAAGTCCAGTGTCAGTTTCTCTGTCATGGCCAGAAGCAGAAGTTGACTCATATATGTATGCAGGTGTATTTATCAAAGCTTTCTGTACAATTTCCTTGGTGTCATGCATAGAAAAAGCCTTTATATTAACTTATATTTTCTGCCAGTACCTTAATGGCTTTATATTTATGAATATTAAATTCTTTAGGCCATGTAGACTTTATTTTGGTAAGAGATGTAAGGCATTAGTCTAGCTTTTCACAAATGGTTAGCCAATTGTGCTAACCCAATTTTCTAAATAATCTATCCTTTCCTTAGAGGTATAAAATGCCTCCTTTATATACTACATTTACCTGTAATTACATCTATATCTTGACTTTTTATTTTTTTTTTTCAGATAAATTGTCCATTGCTGAAGCAGTATAGGAAAATTACTCTGAGTTCCAAAATACTGACTTACAAACTAATTGTTAAAGCACACTCCACAGAAAGAAAATGTGCTGAAATGGAAATAACATGGGATGTAGAGGCAAAGAATATTGACTTAACTCTCTGTTCTACTGCATATTCTCTGTGTAACATTGATCAAGTCACTAAACCCATGAGCATCAGTTTCTTCAGTAATAAGATGGGAACAATGACATTCCATTATTTCCACTTCACTTTTAAAGCTCTGTATTCCAGCAGGACAGAACTTCTCCGTATTCATAAGATACTTTCCTTTTATACGTCTCCACATCCTGGCCCACACTGTTATCTCTATTTGAAATAGCTTTCTTATTTTCTTCTCTTGGTGGTGAACTCTTATTCACCTTGCAATAAATAGATATGCCATCTCTTCTCTGGTGCTAGATTCTCCAGCTACTTAACCCTTTTGCTCCCAACAGTGTGCACCCACATCTCATTGTGCTATAATTATTTATTTACACATCTGTCTCTTGTGGCTGACTTCAAACTCCCTGGCAATAGAAGCTGTATTTTTCTTATCATTCTCTAATCATCAGAATTAATAGGAGGTGCTCAGTGGGCAATGGTTGAATGAACTGGTGAATGAATGGATACACAGCTGCAGGCCGAGTGAGTGGCTCAGCAGATTGGCTGTCCCATTCTGCCCTTGGTAAGCACACTCCGGACAAGGTGTTTGCCTTTGTGGCTCAATTTTCTACAGTCTTTTCTGCTTCCAGATGACAGAACCTGAGGCCAGAGCCCTTCTCTCTCTTGTGGGACTCCTGAGCCCTTGTGCCAAATCCCTGAAAGCCTATTTAGAGTTCCTCCAGTCAGTGTTCACCTCTTTCCCAGCAATCCCTTTGCTCCCTGCTTTCTCTGTGGGCTCTGGGCTCCTAATTCAGGGTTTTTGTAACCTCAGGACATTCACATAAAACCTTCAGGTGAGTCACTGAGCAGTCCCAACTGGCCTGCCAGCCTTTGGAACTGTGGCTACTTGGTGATTCTGACCACTGGCTTTCGACCTGGCCCTTAATTCCCACCTCTCTGTCCTCCTGGGCTGACCAACCACCTGTCACAGCCCCTTGAATTAGAAGAAGGCAACTAACATTTGCTGAGTGATTATTATGACTGAGTGCTTTGTATACGGATTTACATTTCATCCTCTCAAAAACTTGTGAGCTTAAGGCTACTGTTTCCATTTACAGAAACCCAGAGAGGTTGAAGCTTGCTCAAGCTTAGAAAGTGGCTGATTCAGTACTCAAGCCCGTGTCTGTCTGATTCTAAAGACTGTGTCCTTTCCACATCTTCCTGTGAACTGTCTGGTCTCAGTTTCCTGGGTATTCATTGTCACATGGTCATCTGAGCTGAGATGTGCTGGATTGGGCCAATTTATTTAGACTTCTGGTGTAAATCCATGGGAATGGTTCTGTCTAGGCTCATGGAGCAGTAGGTCCTCCTCCAGGGCAAACTCCAAGCCAAACACCACTTGGGATTTTGAGGTACAGCACCTGGGCTCACTGAAATCTGAGTCTAAGTCCCGGCTGTGTTGCTTAAAGGTTAGAAGAGCTGGTGCAAGACTCATGTCTTTGGTTTCTTTGGCCTGAAATAATAATCCCCGCTTACCAGGCTAAAGTGGGGAGGTAATGAATAACCCACAGGGAAATGGCTAACAGAAACAAGCACAGATGAATGTGGTTCACACTCCCAGACACCCGCATACCCACCCCCAGGGCAAAAACAGTTGCAAAGGGCAGATCAGCTCTGGAATCAATTGCCTGGCTTTGTATTAACCATGTCTTTTACTTTCTGTATTCTTATGCTTTGATATCTGGGGCCTTCTGACCCTGGATGGACTGCCTCTTCCAGAGTTAGCTAGTTCCTAGTGATAGTGAACAACTCACCTGTGAGTGCACTTTTAAAATGCAAACCAATCAATCCAGAGGCCACACTCCAATCACCCTTTGTATCAGGCTCTTATACTCTGGGCCACTGTTGGCTTGGCCACAACTAGTGACAGCCCATATGAAATTGTTTGAACTGGTCAGTCTTAAGTCTGCTTACCCTACCTTGCCCCTTCCACCCTCAGAAACCACAACAAAGGCTCCTGCCCACAACTCCCTCTCTCTCTCTGCCTCCTGACCCACTCCAGTACTTCCTGTGGCCCCCGTGGCATGGTCTGCCCCCTTCTCTTGGAAACTACATATATACATATATATGTGTGTGTATATATATATACACATTTTTTTTTCTTTTTTTTGAGACAGAGTCTCGCTCTGTCGCCCAGGCTGGAGTGCAGTGGCGCGATCTAGGCTCACTGAAAGCTCTGCCTCCCAGGTTTACTTAGGCCATTCTCCTGCCTCAGCCTCCTGAGTAGCTGGGACTACAGATGCCTGCCACCGCGCCCAGATACCTTTTGTATTTTTAGTAGAGATGGGTTTTGACCATGTTAGCCAGGATGGTCTCAATCTCCTGACCTCGTGATCTGCCTGCCTCGGTCTCCCAAAGTGCTGGGATTACAGGCGTGAGCCACTGCGCCCGGCCGGAAACTATATGTTTAATGGCAATCACCTTGCTAGCTATTGGCCTTATATCTTACATTTTCTATTAATACACTATACTTTAAAACAGGTTTTGAATCCAATATTCAAGGCACCAGCTGTATAACCTCAGGCATATCTCTCTGAGCCTCCATTTTCTCAACTATAAAATGGGGACAGTCATCGTTTCTCCTTCTTCTCCTCCTCCTCCTTCTTCTTTTTTTTTTTTTTTTGAGACAGAGTCTCGCTCCATCACCATTACTGGAGTGCAGTGGCACGATCTCAGCTTACTGCAACCTCTGCCTCCCGGGTTCAAGTGATTCTCCTGCCTCAGTCTCCCAAGTAGCTGGGATACAGGCATGCACCAGCATGCCCGGCCAATTTTTGTAATTTTATTTTAGTAGAGACAAGGTTTCACCGTGTTGGCCAGGCTGGTCTCAAACTCCTGACCTCAGGTGACCTGCCCACCTTGGCCTCCCAAACTGCTGGGATTACAGGCATGAGCCACTGTGCCTGGGCCACCATTTCTATTTCTTAAGATGGTTGTGAGGATTAACTAACTGGATCACCTGACACATGCTAAGTGCTCAACCAGGGTTAATGCCATTAGTGTGATGATCACTGCTGTGCATTTGATACTCACCAAGCACCCACCATGGTGCAATGCACAGTCTGGGACATAGTGCAGTCCTGATTTGGATGAGGACAAGCTATTAAGACCCCTTCTCTGTGTATTTCCTGACCATCCAAATACAAATTGGGGCCCCTAGCATCTAGCGTTCTGAAGAATTATACATCTGTTCAGGAGAGGCCGGGAGTGGAACCTGGCCAGTCTTAGGACCTGAAGGAACAGTTATTCTGACTGGTGAATAGCAGACCTGCATTGGACACAGAGTGTTGCTTGCCACGTGGACGGCAGGAGGCTGGATGGACAAGCAGATGGCACTGCTAACTTGGTGTCAGAGTAGAGGTCAAGTGAGAACACGGTGAGCCAGGTTGATGGCTAGGAGTCAGGAGAAGGTGATTGGTCCTATGATTACATTATAGGAGCATCAACCTATATGCAGAGACCATGTTACCAAGACCATTTTTTTTTTTTTTTTTTCTGAGATGGAGTCTCTCTCTGTCACCCAGGCTGGAGTGCAGTGGCATGATCTCAGTTAACTGTAAGCTCCGCCTCCCAGGTTCATGCCATTCTCCCACCTCAGCCTCCCGAGTAGCTGGGACTACAGGCGCCCGCCACCAAGCCTGGCTAATTTTTTTGTTTGTTTTTGTATTTTTAGTAGAGACGGTGTTTTACAAGACCATTCTTTACCTGGGTGTGCTGCAGGAACTGGACCAGTCTAGCAGGTGGAGCAATGGCTGGGCTGAGGATATATAGACAGAGGATAGTGACTTCTAGGAACCCAGATACTCCTTGATCCTCCCCAAAACAGAGGTTCCCAAGTGCACATAGACTGCACCCTTAGAGCTGAGCTAGGTTGGCAAATGTAACCTGTAAGGCTCTACATAATTGTTCCTGTGCATAAAACTATAGCATAATGTGGTAGCACCAGTGATAGGATGTGAATGTGTTATGGAAATGTTGTTGACCTAGTTGGTACAGGAAGAGGGTCAGAGCAGATATGTGAGATCAGTGATTCTCAAATTTGAGCATGCCTTAGAATCACCTACAGGGCCGTATAAATCACAAATTACTGGGTCTCCAGTCCCAATCTCCTGCAATTTTCTGATTCAGGTCTAGGGTGGGGCCTGAGAATTTGCTACCTAACATGCTCCTACACTAGCCAGCACTATGCTAGTTAATATTTTTCAAAAATAACTGCTTCCCTTCCCTACCAGGCACCATGCTCTTAGGACCTTCCTTGAGCAAGGAGTCTATTTTCATACCTGAAGACATCAGGCTTGGTTTCATGACATGGCTTGGCAATGAAATGTGAATGTAGGGATTATGCCAAGAACTATTGTGGACTTCTGCCATGTCTCTTTTCGTCTCTGTCAAGAGACCCGAATGTCCCAGATGTAGGGCTACTCATTCAGTGTGGGTCTTATAATGAAGAAGACATGAGATCCAGCTGTACCTGACGCATGATGAACATGTGACATGGGAAATAAGCAAACTGTTGTCATAAGTAACTGAGATTTGGGGAACTGCTTGTTAGAGAAGCATACCATGGCTTAAAGTGACTGATATAGAAGACTTCCTAGAGAAAATGATGCTGAATAGAGTCTTAAAGGTGAATTATCTAGATAGAGAAGAGGCAAGACTATGTCAAACTTCATCCTATAGGGACCTGATAAAGGAAATCTCAAATGTGACATGTCTAAAACAAAGCCTTAGATGCCATTTCCCATCCCCAAATTGTTCCTTCCAAAGTCTTCTGCAAGACATTAAATAGCACCATCACCTACCCTCTTTCTAAAGGCAAAAAATCAGGAAGCCCTCCTTAATCAACTTGTCTAATTCCCCCACTGCCCTCATCAGCAAGTCCAGCTGGCTGCACCTACAAATACAAGGTCAACTCCAGGGTCTCATCCTAGTTTAAGCCGCCACCATCTCTCCCTGTGTTATTTGAAACTACCCACTTACTGGTCTCCCTGTTTCCGCCCTTGCTTCCCTTTACTCCATCTCCACACTGCAGCCAGAGCAATATGCTAAAAATATAAATCAGATTATGGATTAGGTCATTTCACTGCTTGCAATCTCCAAAGGCTTCCAATTATATTTAAAATAAAACCTCACCTCCTTATTGTGGCCTGCAAAGCCCGACATAATCTAGCCCCTGTCTACTTCGCCAATCTCTCCTCACACCATGTTCTCTAGTCCAGTTCAGTAAGTTCAAGACACACTGGGCTTCTTCCTAATCTTCATTTCCATCTCAGGACCTTTGCACTGTAAGTTCCCTCTGCCAGAAGTGTTTTTCCTCAGTTGCTCACATGTCACCTCCTCCTAAAAGCCCTCCTTGGCTACCCTAACTAACAGGTTCCTCTGTTGCTCTCCAAGTTGATCTCTCCCAGTGTTTCCTTTCCTTTCCTTCATTGCCCTCATTACTGATTACAATTATTTATTTGCCTATTTGATTGTTATCTGCACACTCATTAGAATGGAAGTTCCAAGATAGAAGATTAAAGATTTTCATTCATTCATGCATTCACTCCTTCATTCAACAAATATTTATTAAGCATCTAGTATGTAGAAGACACTGTCAGTTCTGGGGACATAGCAGGCAATACTATTTCAACAATAAACCACTGCCTTAAACATTACAGTTGCTCAATAAATATTAGTTGACTAAATAAATAAATGAGTAAATGAGGAAAAAGGTTGAATCAGAAGGATGTAGATCACATATACATTACTAACAGTAAAACTAAACTTTAATAACAAAGCAACAAAATTGCTAAATTAGACTGGCTGGGACATCCAGATCAAACAATATTGGTCCAGAGTAAATGGGCTAGGAAAGGCTGCCTCATTGGGATTTCTGAAATTATGCAAGAATCATTAAAATGTAGAATATGACTGTGAGTAACCAGCATGAAAATACCAAGTGCATTTCTTCTATTCACAGAATGACTACCCAGTAACTTATTAGGTATAATTTATTAAGGGCTTTCCTTGACAAATGAAAGGAAACTGTATTTGCAAAGGAAACTGCAAATACAGTGTCCTTTCATTTGCAAACTTGTACTGCCGATTTCTATCAATAATTTTGTGTCTAGGATTTAATGAATCTTTCAGGAATTTTTATAAACTGCTGCAAGTCAAAGTCAAGAGACAGTATTTGCAAGAAGCAGTGTTTCAAAGGTTGAAATGCTATACCTGGTTCTGGCCAGAAACTCTGAAGTTCTCTTCTTGTTTTCAGATACTGGAATATTCTTCATGTAATGCAGTATCACTTCTGTGTGAAGTCACATGTAACTTGTCCCCCTCCTTTCTATCACGAGAACTACTGAAGATATAAACCAAATCCAGGTACAGAAAAATCTCAATAATTCAGGCTATGGAGAAAGCCAGTGGGAGCCATTGCGAAGCCTGAATTCTAGAGCACTAGGGTATGGTATATGTGTTTTTTAAAAACGTACATTCAATAATATAAAGTAAGTCAACCAAGTATTGACTTTTGCTAGTACTTGGTGGGGAGGAAGCTAAATTAATGATATATTAAAATACCTTACAATCGCATATTACATATTGATTTGTCCTCAGAAGGAAGATAAACATTTTTTCCTATGAGATTACTTATACATTATTTTCTTAATTCACTTTTTCAGAGCACTTTCAATTGAATTTCAGGCAAAATGCAATCTAGGCCTAGTCCAGCTAAATGCAAACTTTGGATTTGTGGGTCTACATTTTTTATTGCAAAACTTAAAAGCATTCTTATATCCACCATTGTAGAGTTACTCTAACATTCTTCAAAATTTTATCAGAGACTTCTTGCTGTTTTTAGGTGTGAAGATACTAATTGCTTTTTACAATGTGCTGTGACTCATGCTTAATCACTTTCCTTTAACGACTCAAGCAGGGAAACCAGTGACATTTGTGAATAGTAGATGGGATAAAAGGAGCTGGACACATTCTTTCTTCAACATCTGCCATGATATGATTTCATAAGCAAGAAATGTGCCAAGGCTTCTGCCCAAGTAAGCTATTATTCATTTATTTCATTGTTGAGGAATGCCTTAATATGACTAGGATAGAAAAACTATGTTGATATGCTTATACAAGAAAAAAAATGAACGGACCAAAGGAGAAGAATAAAAAGCCCAGGAAACCACAAAGACTTTCAGCAGCTTTATGCCAAAGGGGAAAAAATTATCTTTGTAATGAATGGTGCTGATCAATGGATATCAAAACGGGAAAATAAACATACCTTCACCCCCTACTTCACACAAGTTACAGCTATCAATTCTAGAAGTACAGGTTTCACTATGAAAAACAATAAAGTTTCTAGAAGAAACATAGAGCATCTTCCATCTTCATGACCTTGTAGTATGAAAAGATTTTTTAATAGATCCCAAATTCCAAATCATATTGGGAAAAATAATAAATTTCTATATTAAATTAAGAACCTTTATTCATTAGCCAAATGTAATGGCTCACAGTAGCCTCCCAAAGTGCTGTAATCCCAGCACTTTGAGAGGCCAAGGTGGGCGGATCCCTTGAGCTCTGGAATTCAAGACCATTCTGGGCAACATAGTGAGAATTCGTCTCTACAAAAAACACAAAACAAACAAACAAAAAAATTAGCCACACATGGTAACACACACCTGTAATCCCAGCTACTTAGGAGGCTGAGGTGGGAGTATGGCTTGAGCCTGAGAGGCAGAAGTTGCAGTGGGCCAAGAATCATACTCACTGCACTCCAGCCTGAGTGAGCAAGTGAGACCCTATCTCAACAAACAAACAAACAAACAAACAAAATAAATAAATAAATAAATAACTTTCATTCATCAAAAAGACACAAACATCAAGAAAGCAAAAACCACAGCTCACAGAATGGAAAGTAATATTTCCAATATTTATCTAACAGAGAACACATTTCCATAATAAATAAAGGATGTCCACAAATCAGTAAGAAAAAGACACAAACCCAGTCGGAAACTGGGCAAAAACATAAACAAGTACTTCACAAAATAGAATATCCAAATGGCCAATAAACATACGCAAAGATAGCAAATCTCATTAGTCATCAGGGAAATACAAATCAAAAACACAATGAGATAACACTATACACACAGTGAGTGGAATGGCTAAAATGAAAGACAGATGATACCAATTGTTGAGTAGGATGTAAAGAAGCTGGAACCCCCATAAATGCTTCTGTTGAACGTGTGTGTTGGTAGCACCATGTTTAAAAAGTTGCTGGCAGTATCTGTTAAAGCAGTGTGTAGGCATATCTCATGACCCAGCAGTTTTACTCCTAGGGATATGCATTACGGAAATGCATGCGTATGTTCACTAAAAGATATATATAAGAGGCCGGGTGTGGTGGCTCATGCCTGTAATCCCAACACTTTGGGAGGCCGAGGCAGGCGGATCACAAGGTCAAGAGATCAAGATCATCCTGGCCAACATGGTGAAACCCTGTCTCTACTAAAAATACAAAAATTAGCTGGGCATGGTGGCGTGCACCTGTAGTCCCAGCTGCTCAGGAGGCCAAGGCAGGAGAATCACCTGACCCAGGAGGTGGAGGTTGCAGTGATCCGAGATCACGCCACTGCACTCCAGCCTGGTGACCGAGTGAGACTCCGTCTCAAATTTTTAAAAAAGATATATGCAAGAATATTCATAGCCCAAATTGGAAGCTACCTGAATGCCCATTCAATGGTAGAAAGGAAAAATAAACTGTAGTACATTCATAATGAGTTAGTGAAATAAGAATGAGAAAACTGCAACCACACAGAACAAAATGAACATCTCTCACAAACATCCTGCTGAAACAGTGCAGACAGACACAAAAGAGTAGATACTGCACAATTACTTTTACATAAAGCTCAAAAACAGGCACAACTATCAGCCTCAGAAGTCAGGATGGTGGTTTGTCTTTTCAGGATTTTAACTGGAAGGGGCATGAGGGAGGCTTCTGGGATGTTTAAATGTTCTGAGACATTTTTACTCTAGGTGCTGATTACATGTTCAATTTGTGAAACTGTTCAAGTTGTGAGAAGTCATCAAGCTGGACACATGATCCTTACATAAAACGAACACTTATAATTTATGCATAAAATAAAATCTCATGGCAAGATATTTTATATTTTCTTCAGTTTATTTTTGATTATATTTGGAGAGGCCAATTTTACATGATAGCTTCAAACCAATCATTGTACATTAACCAAATTTTACACACGCCATTTGAAAAAAGATCTAAAAATGTGCTTAGTTATTGGTATTATATAACATTTATCAAGCACCAAGAGTGTGCTGAGAGCTGTACAGAACAAACATAGAAAAGACACAGTCCCTGCCTTCAAGAATACCCATTCCTTCAGGATCTTGCACATAAAATTTCACCTTACATTCCACACTCTTTTATTCATAAGGCATAAATAAGGAAGTTTGTTGCATTTCTCATTGTTACTTAATAAATATTTTAATACCCTTTTCCCCAATTATATGAACAATTATTCGTATTTTTGCCTTTAAATACAAATTTTCATAGTACAATATACAGTATATACTGATTTGGTATTCACACAATTGACCACAATATTCTTGCAGATTGGTTATAATATGAAGCATGTTGAATTTCAACATTCACAAACTTTTATACCACTTAACAGAATCTTTTACTGTTGGCAGAGCTTCTTCTGTTTTGTTTTTTCTATTAAGAAAAAGAACCAACAAATGTGATGTCACTGCTCTTATCTTGATAACCTGTAAACAAAAACAGCACTGCCTTGATTCCAATAAGGGTATCAGAACTATGGCACAGATATTCAGAACAGTGATATTTAGCACGTCTATTAAACTAGCCTTGCAGATATCAATCACATAATTGCATGCCTTAAAATACTAACAATTTATGATCAGCTAGTAATGGATGATGTACGTATGATTTACCTTACTGTATTTGCAGTTTAATGAAGGGGATACTGGTGTAAAATTTCTGAAAAATATGAGCGGGAAAATATTTTTTGCTTTTCTGCAAGGCTGTGTTCAAAACAAATTCAGATTAGAAGATGAAATGATTATGAATTTAATCATTGGTTAAGGATATTTAATTTCAAACTAATCTCTTAAATAATAACATTTTATTACTTTTAAAATGCAGGAAAAATGAAGTGAATTTTGATAATGTAATTTTAGACTCAGGTACAAGAAATTACCCTTTATATAAAAATGCCAGAGTATGGTGGGAGATGGCACCCAGTACAGTAGAGAGGCCCGTCCGTATGTCACCTCTGGGGAGCTCATTGCAACAGGAGGTGATGGGCAAAGATTAGAGGGATGGATAGATGTTTCCTCCTAGCCAAACTCTGTCTTGCTCATTCTGCAAACTCACAGAATAGAGGAGATAGGGTGAGTCTCAGGGTCAGGGAAGGAAGGCTGGGGTGAGCTTGGGGTCAATGGCAAGAAAGGCTCCAACTGTGAACTTTACCTTCTATCTATCCCAAGACCCCAAGCATCCAGTAGCTCCAAGCCATGGTAATGATTCATAACCTCAACATCAGATTTGGTATTATCAGGCTGAGGATGACCCCTTTCCAGAGAAACCCACCTTACTTTTGGCCTCCATTGTCCAATTTCCTGGATTATTACCAGGTCTAGATGTTGCCATTATTCGACAACAATGTTGAGTTGAATTTTAAAGCTCCTTAAAGCGACTCTGGACTCAGAGCAAGACTGAATTTCTCTGACTACCTCTCCAGCTATGGAAAGTATAGAAGAATATTCTACAGAATCCTTTCATTTTCAAGCCTGAGGTGTGACTTATAGTCATGCCCTCCCAAGGTAGCTAGGGATATGCCCAGACGGGGTCCACTAGGAATAGATTCAGCCAAGGGCAGTGGAAAAAGTGGTTTGGTCCAGCCTCTATGGTCCTACCTGTCAAATGGAAGATTTGGGGTGGATTTGACTAGATTTTTCTTATTCTGGGTAAGTACATCTCCATTCTTCTGCAAATCCAGAGCAAGAGGTTGGGAGCTACTATCTCTGATGCTCTGGCACTTAATCTGTGATAAAGAGGAGAATAGTGGGGCTAGAATGTGGTACAGAGTCTTACTGGTTGAGGGATTAGGTGGAAAGGCAATGCCCAGAGTGGTAACCTAGTAGTCTCTTTGGGGTGAAAGAAACAACTTATGTAATATGCCCCATTGAAAACAGAGCACCAAAGAGTATAATTCTGATGACAGATAGTAACATATACATATTTTTTTCATTTTCAATTATAAATCCTCAGTTTTTCATACTAAGGCTTAAGTTTTCAGTCACTGAAATTGAAAATCCATACATAAACATGATAATACAAATAGATAACATGAAGACTTCTAAAAATAAAGGTTTACTACAGATGAAAACATTCATCCCTCACTTGTTAACATAATAAAATTAACTGTCTACCCCTTAATGGTGAACAACAGAATTAGACACAGCAAGCTAAGCATTATTTGGGATTTTTCAGAATGGATGCTAGACTCCTATTGCTTTAAAATTTGAGATGCTCTCAAATCTCTCTTTTAGAAATTTATTATATCATACAGAGTGATTACACTTGCTACCAAAATCTATTTATATCCCACCTTGTTATCAAAAATATATATATAAGGTAGCTAGTTTCTGTCAATCCTTTTTTCTTTAACCTGTAACAACACACTGGAATCAGATGCTGATAGGGATTCTTTCTGTTCCATTATTGGCAAAGCACCATTCAGCAGGTGGAGACAGATCAAATTTGGATGAAATTACAACAGCTTCTTTTACACTAAAGAAACCTCGCTCTCAGGTTATTTAACAGAGAAGACAATAAATGAAAATCAGGTATTTAGATAGACATATAGATAAGTGGTTAAATAGATAATATTTTTTGCACTGCTGACAAGTATTCAAAACTCTGCAGTAGGTGTTGGGGTAACTGAGAAGACCTCAGTGCCTTTATTATTATTATATTATTGAACAAGCTTTCAAAATCTTTTTAAAGCCATTGAAAATGGCAGATATTAGTGGTGCATGAAAACCATGGTTTACAGATAGAATGTCAATGTTAAGCCATTGTCTCTACTCTTCAAGGCACAAGGACAAGTTCCAAACTCTTCAACTCATGTATGAGAGGCAGAGCATCTGGTACCACCAGGAGATAGAAAATCAAGGAATAGAGCCACACACCAAAGCAAGAACAGGAGATCCTTTGGAATGGCCATGATTTTCAAATACTGACCTTACATCGTTAGCAAACAGCTCCCCTACACTTTGGATTGAGGACGGGAAGGTCTCCTGGCCTGAATACCTTGGCCCATCATGCAGTCTGAGCATACTTCATTCCACGCCTGACTTGGTAGTCCAGCTCCTTCTTACTCCAAGTGCAAGGAAGAAGGTCCAGAATGTTTCCATGAAGATCTGCAGTGATGCAGACATTCTGTCTTGTTGATGACAAAAGGGCAAGAATGAAACGTCAGTAGCCCTTGATAAAAGTCGACAGAGAAGTAATACCCTTTAGGGACGCACACCCTGTTACTTCACCAGCAATGGTCTAAGAACTTTATGGAAAAGAGAACCCACCCTCTTTTCTTCTTATGTTGCTACTTCCCTTAGTTTCTTCTAAAGAGGCATGTATTAAATATCTTCTGTATAACTTATTCCCCACCATGAAACATCATCAAAATGGAAAGAACCCAGTTAATCTTCCTTTTTTTTTTTTTTTTGGTTGGAATATTCAATTTGTATTTATTGATAGTCCATTATGTTCTTTTGGTAGGAAAAGATATTGCACTTCTAAAAATGCATCAGAGTGTAATTGAGTCAAAGCTAACAGGTAGGTAGATTTAGGATACTTTCTGAAAACCACCTTCATTCAATATTTGTAGAACTGCCTCCATGATTTCATCTCTATTTCAATAAATTGTTGTCTCACTGCTGCAAGATTCTAAAATACAGACGACAACATCGGTAGTCATAAGCTGTACGTAAGGTTGCATTCTTAGCTCATGATTTCATTGTGCAGATGGGCACGACAATAACGAGGATGACGGTGCATGCCGCAGCAGCGATCAGAGCAGCTATCTTGCAGACCTTGGCTCGTCTGAATTCAGCTTCTTTACGTTTTAGTAATGAATCGTATCCTGGAGTATAAATGTCTTCCATCCAGTACTCTAAATTGTTTGGGTTTAAAGATTCTTGGGTCTAAAAGCGAAGAGAAGATGTTAGAAATACAGTGAATACTTGAAATCAGGTCAAAGACATCCTGACCGTCATCATTCCTGAAGCACTTAAGTTGTCTGCAGCTGGGAGTTAGAGACTGTGTTGCATAACACTGCCCCACCAGCCCCTTGCCTGAGGCGGGCTACCACAGGCTCATCCCACATATCACAGATTGCATGGGCCCCTCCCTCACTAAAAATGTCGTGTTGGTTTTGACACAGAGAAACCCAAGGGTCTTTCATCTGTAAGCAAGCAAAATGGGGCTGAGATGAGCAAGACTCTAAACTTCAAGGGCATGCAACCAAGAACAGGCAGGCCCCTCTGCAAGGGAAACAAGGAAAGTCACTGAAAAATGCTTTCTTCCAACAGGCTCTATGAACAGATCTGCTTGAAACAAGGCCATCATAGCACTCTGAAAAGCTTCTACTGAAAAATCAAAGGAACCTCCAAGATGAGCAGTTCAAATAAAATATAAAATATTTCAACTTCAACCATTTATCTGAGCAGGTCATGCCACTGCTCAAAGTCAAGGTCTACTGACCCCATAGCAGACTGTTCCCACCCCAGACCTGCCTTGGCAATGGATCCAGACTTGGTACAGCTTCCCCCAAGAGAGAGCCCCCACTGACATCTGTCTGCTGATCTCCCCAAGATTAATCAACTATCATCAGGAGAAATACCATATTTAACCTGTATTGCCTGTGAATCCTATTCCACGTTGACAGTTAAAATCTATTTCCATGAAGAAAGGCAGTGTTCTCATTTTATGGCAAGCATTTAATAATATGTCACATAAAAGCAACAACACATTGCAATTCCAAGTGAGGCCATTTAAGTCTTTGAAATGTAAACAAAATATCTATTTTGAAGATTTTCTTAGATTGTTTTATGCTCATAAACATGGGCACATTAAAAATTATTCATACACATATACAAACAGAGGTCCAAAAAACAAACCTTTCAAGGTTTTAAAAAACTCAGTTGTACCATTTATTGATGGAACAGTGATGATTCTAATGCATGATAGTAATTCTCTGCCTGACCTTCTAGATTCATTCTGTTTTTTTTCCATCTTGCTCTGTGCCCCTAGGAATATAAACTACATGGACACGTCATGGGGACTCCCCTGCCTTCAAGCTCCCATGGGGTTTCAACCAATGAAGACAAGAAGAAAGAGAGATTGAGGTATTTATTCCCCCAGCTCCCTCCTGGCTGGGCTGCAGTTTGTCAGTGGCCCAGCTCCTATTGGACACCTGCTGTCAGAGCTGTGGGTCTCAGTGAATTTCAGAAACAGCCCCTTTCCCTTGGCCCTTCAGATCCAAGGGTGGCAACAGCTTCCTACTGGTGCTGGTCTCTGGGTGCTTCACCAGCTTTTGTAAAGAGTCCCCTCCTTAACTACCCCTTTGAGCACGCCACCAGCCTGCTGCCAGGACACTGACAACCCGCAGGCCCTGCTCCCCCAGGCTTGATTATCTACCTGTTGCTCACAGTCATCTAGCACACAGCTAAGCACACTATGGCCTGCAGGCCATATCTCACCTGCCACCTGTCTTTTTACAACCCTTGAACTAAGAGTGATTTTTTCCATTTTTAAATGGTTGAAAAAAAATCAAAATAATAATATTTTATGACAAGTGAAAATTATATGAAATGCAAATCTCAGTGTCCAAAAATAAAGATTTATGGAAACACAACCACTCCTATTTGTTTCCAAATTGTCTATAGCTGTTTTCGTGCTACAATGGCCGAGTTGAGCAGTTGTGAGAGATTATAAGGCCCACAAGGCCTAAAGGATTTACTATCTGTTCCTTTACAAAGAAAGTTTGCCAGCCCCTGTTCTAAGACATGCTATACGACACTGTACAATGGAAAGAGAAGGGGATCTAGGCATCACAGAAAATCTTCCTGGTCCCTTCCCTCACCAAGGCAAAATGTTGAGACTGCTATTTAATTTCTCAAGTTACGTGGAAGGCTGGAAGGTGGTCCTGGACACTCAGGGCACCCAAAATAGAAACCAAGACACTCTCAATGTGGGAAAAGTCCTTATTGTACAGGGTGCTCTGTCCAACCCTTCAGCCTTTGCAAGAAACTCCTGCTACAGCATCCTCTGCTAGAACCCCAGGAGTCTCTTCCCTGAGCTTCCCAGAGCAGTTCCACTGCTGCCGAGGCCTGATTGTTGGACTGCCTCCTCCTCCTGCTTGAGCCGCCAAAGCTCTGCCTGCCACAGGCCCTTGGGACCAGTCTGCTCTCCTTGGTATGAAAACATGAAAGTCCTTCAGCAATTTAACAGACACTAAAGAAAGGAGAGATGGACCCAAGATGGGCATATTTTGCTGGAAGACTGGTCTGCAGAAGTGGGTAATGTGCCCCTAAAGGCTGGGAGCTGGTGGAGGGTCAGACCAGCAGCCCTCCATACCCTGGCACCTGGAAGTCAGGCTCAGCACACTATGGGTAAAACAACCTGCTCTTCTCAGTCATCCTAGGGCTGGCCCAGAAGCCAAACAGTGTGTAAATAACACATCAGATTTTGTGCTTTATTCCCTCCGGCTCAGATAGAAGGAAACTGGCTTCCTTTCATAGCTATATACACTATTATGGGCTGGGATTCAGTGTGTGGAATAAACTATTTTTAATTAGTTTTTTCAATAACTCTAAGCTGTAATCGCATCAGGTAGAAGAGAGGTAATACTGAGGTTTCAAGGGACACAGGCGAATGTATGCAGTTATTAATTAGCCCTGGCAAACACTGGAAAGAAGAACAGGGTTTGCACCTGTGCCTATGCCCTCAAGTGGGAACCACTGATGGCGAATGTACATCTCAACACAAAGGAGCTCCGGGAAGATTGTCCAGACACCAACACTGCCCTAAGACTGTACCCGGGTATCTGCAAAGAGATGAAAAGAAAAAAGGTGGTACTTGCTGCCTTCACCAAGCTCTCAAGGTTGGCTCTTTTTTGCTGTAAACACCCTCATACAGCTATTGAACTCTCTACTTCCTCATATTTTATGCAACTGGATACTCTCTCCTTTGCACTTTTAAGTAATGTCACCTAAAGCTCTATAATCCAAATATCTGTTTTTAATTTTTATAATTTTATCTTTGTGCTTATAAACATTGGTGCACTAAAAGCTCACATATCTGTAGGGGGAAAATCTTCCAGCTCCCTCCCTGCAAGCTTTGCAAAGATGTTTCTCAGTCTACGACTCACCTAATTAATCAAACTCTTTCAAAGTCATCCAGTGATACTGGTGAAATACTGATTATTCCGTTGCTTGAGCCATTCACACCTCCAGGTCCTTTCTGACCCCCAGCTGCTCTTGGTATTCTAATTCCCACAGATCGAGGTATGACGCCCATAGCAGAGCTGCACAGGGACCTACTGGAGGGAGAATCAAATCTCTCTCTAGCCTCCTTGCCCACAGGAAGTTGACAGAAGAGGGATTGACCTGAAGGGTCAAGGGGTGTGCAGTACAAGTGGGAATGTAAAATGCATGAGGTAAGAGGGGTGAGGAGGGGCTCAGGGTTGCTCCTGATGCCCCCACAACACTCACTGTCAGGGTCTGGCCAGAGCTGCCCCTTCCCATAATTGCTGTCATTTAGGGCCCAAGACAAACAAATGTCATTGCAATCATTTTTTTTTTTTAACAACATGAAACTCCACTAAACTCTTAACAATAGCAAAATGAATGGCAAGGAAGTTGTAGAAGAGAAAGAACATGAGACTTATTGCCAGATGGTCCAGTATGAATTTAGACTTGTCTGACCTGGGGCAAATTATTGAGCTTCCCGGGGCCTTGATTTCCTCATTTGTAAACTGAAGATGGTCATAACAATTCCTGCCTCACAGGCCACTGTGCCTGGGACTGAGAGACTGTAGAAAGCACTATGCAAAGTTGATTGATTTCAGCATCATTGACCAGCCCCCAAGGGCCTTCTTTTTCAGTGCCTACTTGATGCCAGGTACTTTAAATATATTATTTTTAATTCTTACAATGATTCACAAGCTCGATATTATTATGTCCATTTAACAGGTGGAGGGGCTGAACCTCAATCAGATGGAGTGAATGCTTCTGGCCACACAGCGAAGGAGTCCGGGATGAAAACCCAGTGCTGCCAGAACATGGTGTTTTCTCTCCACCACACTGTACCTCCCACAGCTCTCTTTGTTCTAGAGCAAGGCCACTTCAGGGAAGCCTTGCCATACTGATCTCCACAGGCAGCTCTCACCAACTGTGCTTCACGTGCATGGTCATTCCGGGACCTGGGCGGAACGGGCACCCCTGGTGCTATGGCCTGGCTGCCTACAAAGCTAAGTGCACAGTTGGGGACAGGGTGCTTCCTTTGTTCCTGTGGTGATCTGGAGACATAGATCAACCCAGTGTGAATGGAACCAGGCAGAGCTGCCCACCAAAATAAAAGTGTGGCCAAAACCCAGCCCTGTCCTGTGGGTGAACAAAAAACATGCCCTCCAGCCACAACTGCATTCACAGAGCTTCTGGGGATGGCTCTTACCTGGGGCTGCTCCGTATGGAAACATAATCCATAGCTTGGCTCCCACAAATATGCTTATCCCACGTGCTACATATGGAAGGAGAAATCAGCTTGTATTTCATTAAACAGTTTGGCTCAGGTCTTGTGAGCAAATATTAGAATCTGCACTTGGTACAGAGTCATAAATGTATCATTAGCAAATCAGATGGCCGATAAAAAATACATAAATAAATCAAGCATTCCTACCGCTAAATGTTTACAAATAAGCAAAATAATGATCCCCTTGTTAAAAGTCTCTTCTGCTCTATGATTTATTAAAGTTCTGAATTCCATGTTGGGGGCCCAGGGAGTTGGAGGGTATGGAAGTGGGCTGGTTGGTCTAAGCCGTCCGTGATCCATTCCTGCATTTGCCAGGGCACAGATAGGCTTCCCCCCACCCAGGGACAGTGAGAGGCTCACCTGCAGGTCCAGGGCTGTCAGCTTGCCCTTGTCGCTCGCATTCCGTGCATACTCCTCAATGGTCCAAGAAGTTTGGCCCCGCTTCACCTCGGCCAACTCAGTCAGCCGCATGTCAGTGTACAGTGGGTTGCTCTTCATGTGGGCCTTGAGGGAGGCAGGGTAGGGGTGAGGGCTGAACACCTGCTCCACCAGAAAGCCGTCTTTGGGCTGCTTGGGCAGTCGGTGCTGTGGGGGAATGTCGTACTGCCTGTCTGCCTGCAGAGGGGCACAAAGAAGTCCAGACAAGTGGCAAAGATGCCCTTGGATTTCACAGTGCAATTGAGCAGCCAGCAGCTTTCTTGTAGACATCCAGGTAGCAAAGTACAGTTACTTCCAAGCAAATTGAAAGTGTGAAAACATAGCCATGTTGGGGGAAATTGTCTAGGAAAAGCTTATGATCATAATGTTACTAATATAAACTAACATTTCTGTGCCAGAAAAAGGTTATTTAATAGAATCTTTACGCCATCACTACCATTGCGAATCCCCATCGTACAGGTAGGAAAACGGAGCCCAGACTCAGTAACTTGCCCCAGGCACACAGCTAGTAAGGGGTGGAGCTAGGATTTAAACCTGATCATCTGGCTTTAGAGAGTCTTTAACTACTGATATTAATGCCCCTCTTTCTTTTACCGTTTTGCACGGGGTACAGATGAGTAAAAGATACGGGTCCTTTCCTCAAGGAACTCGCTGAAAACCCTGATGCTACACTGCTTCTTTGGAAGGAAGAAGCTGAGTCAGAAAGCACGTGTTGAGAGCCTCTACTGATTTTCCCAGGCAGCAGATGGGCCCCTGTCAGAAGGGATATGGCCTTCAGAATAAGAGAGCAGTCTGGGCAGCAGTGTGGAGGTAGGAAGGTGCCTAAAACAGGTGGCAATAATTTATATTCTGAGTCACTGAAATGCAACCCAAAGGTTCCTGCTCTCAGTATACCTGTCCTAAGACTAGGTCGGTGCTCATTTCTGTGACGTCTTAGGACTCTGTCCAGACCCTTGGCCAGCATTTGTGCCTTTGAACTATAACCACCTGTTTGCCCGTCTGGCTCCTCTGCTAAACTATGAGTTCCTTGAAGGCAAGGGATCGTTTTGTTCACCTTTTAATCCCCTTCTCCAGCAAGATAATACCACCAAGTAGAAGACACTCCATGAATATTCATCAAAGGGTTAGAGGCCAATTATATGTAGTCATGTATATGGAACAGAGAGCAAAGAAGTTGTGTATCTCAGTAATAGCAAGAGAAAAAGGAAAAAAGAAGAATGTGAGTCAAGGTGTGTGTACAGAAGGAAGAGAAGGAGAATGTTTAGGTGTGATGTGATGAGAGTTGATGTGCAAGAACGTAGTGGGCACATGTGGTGTATGTGTGTGACTGTGTGGCTTATACACTTGCATAGGGGCTGGAAGCACACGTGGTGTATGTGTGTATGTGTGTGAGTGTGTGGATCATATTACATAGGGGCTAGAAGCACACGTGGCATATGTGTGTATGTGTGTTTGAGTGTGTGGATCATACACTTGCATAGGGGCTGGAAGCACACGTGGTGTATGTGTGTATGTGTGTGAGTGTGTGGGTCATACATTTGCATAGGGGTTGGAAGCACACGTGGTGTATGTGTGTACCTGTGTGAGTATGTGCATCCTACACCTGCATGGCGACTGGAAACACATCTCCACCTACCAGCAAACCCAACCCATTGGCTTTTACCCAAATAGAGCATAACATTTGGCTATTCCAGACCATCAAGACTGCTGACACTGACACAGAGAACACAGGATAAATCCACACAAGAAAATGAGGTTCCCCCTTATTTTCTAACTCATCAAAGCCAAGTATCTTCTAAGAGACTTCACCAGTTTTTGCTCATCACCACCACCCAACACTCAGAGAGCTCCTATTACACGCAGAGTCTGCACCAAGCTGGGAGGAAGGGTAGATGGTGATAATAATAACTATGATGGCAGCCATTGCAGGCATAATTGCAATTAACCAAGGGCTATGTGTCCACCACTCTGCTCAGTGCTAAACATGCATTGTCTTCATTTCATCTTCTCATTAAAATTCTGAGGATGTAACTATTATTATCCCTAGTATGGATGTGGAAACTCAGGTCAGAGAGGTTAAGAGACTGACCCAACGTCAGACAGCTGGTAAGAGGCAGAGCCAGGATTTGAAACTGTTTTCACTTCTAAGACGGAAAGTTTCATTGCTGCCTATGCCTGTTTGTATCACTGAGTTTGTGTTCGTACTGGGCAGTCAATATATATACATAATACGTATTTTCAAAAAAAGTTTGCATCCACTATGTCTGAACAAACAGAAATAAGGGCTGGAGACCAGCAATAAGCCCTAGGAAAGCTTACGGAGACTTATGAAGTAAGGGGCCTCGAGGGGAACATAGGACTTAGATCAGTATGGGGGAGGTGGACCAGAGAGTCTTGGTGGAGGATTCATATGAAGAAAAATTTGACAGTGAAATAGGACCTGGCCATCATAGGTGCTCAATTAGTGTTTACTGAATGGGCCAAATGAATGAGCATGGCTATTTTGAGGAAAAACAGGAAGACTCATCAAGGTAGAGCAGGGTCCAGTCAAGGTATAACAGAGCCTTCTGGTTGAGAAAAGGTACATGAAATTCATAGGGTTGTGAAGGCCTGACTAAGAAGTTTGCAACTCTTTGCGGAGGCAAAGGAGAGTCAGAGAACAGTGGGGAATAGGGGACCCTGTGCAACCACAGAGAGTGGCATTTTAGGAAAGTGAATGCAGCAGTGGCTCATGAGATGAGATGGAAGGTGGACAATGTGCCCAAGCATCCCCAGTAGGGGAAGAACCTTGACTCAAGGTAGAAGTGTAAATGACAGAACGCAAATCCATAGGGTCTGGTAGCTATGCTGGACAAAGTGAGCCCAACAAGAGGGACCAAAGGGGCTTCTTCAGTTTGGAGGATTGCTACAATGCTGACCCCATGCTCACCTCTCCCAGAATGGAAATAGTGAGAGGGAACACTGGTTTTAAAGGAACAGAAAAGCCTGCTTTGGGAACTGTAGATTTTGACATGTAGACAAGACATTTAGGGAAACTGGCCTTTAGCAGTTTGACATATACAACCAAACCTCCAAAGGTGGGCTGGGTCTGGTCACTACCATGGGAATCACCACCTCAAAGATGGTGAGAGCCACAAGCCAGGAAGGAGAAATGAGGTTGCAGAAGGGGACAAAATAAAGAGAATGCATCTCCAGCATTAGCAACTTTGTGTTAGGCCTATCGAGCGGATCCAACTCAAGCTTGTGACTGCTCATTCCTGCTGGCTTTGTGAAGCTTTGACATTTGATAGATGGGAGGCATGGCTAGTTCAGTTTAACCTGATATTTCTACAGAAGCACCTAACCATTTGAGTTCTCTAAATGGTCACTGTTCAATGATATCTGAAACCCAAAGCACCAGAAACCTGGCCAGACCCTGGCAGCTAAGAGACAGTGACAATAGAACCCGAGCAGAGCACTGGACGTGGGTGTCTTGTGCCCAGCATGGCAGCACATATCAAATTCTGGATCCTCTCCAGCACCAAACGTGGTAAGCCACTCCATAAGGGCAGAGTGGTAACCAGCAGACACCAGAGGTTTCTTTAAAATCAGAAAAAAAAAAAAGGCTTCTTCTACTCCCTCCCCTCTTTGGACGCTGAACATTTCCTTAAAATCCAGTTTTCCAAGCTTTTCCTTTTCAGCACCATTTAAGGAGCTCAGCCTCCTCCCTGGCTTTGAATGTCTGTAGCCCACACCACTCTCACTCTCTGACAACACAAACCTTGGAGACCTCAGGAGCAGGGACTTGTCTGTCCACTGACCTTCTAGAAGCAGGACATGGAATGGAGACAAGCAATACACTGAAGTTGTATCACCTTGGCCAGAAAGGGGTTACTATAACCCAGTTAGAATGAACAGAATCGGCCACAGGTCCCACAGAAACAAATCATCCGTACTGCAGGGGGTGAGAGAAAGAAAGGATTCAAGTGTATGTGTATACAATGATTCTAGGACTGAGGAAGTGAAGTCTGCTATAAACATGCAAAAGAACTGAGCTTATGTGAAAGAGCCTCCAACAAGCAACAGTGTAGAGAAAAAAACTAAAAAGGAAAAGAAGATACCAGATTAAGAATTGCTGTCTTTTTTTGAGACAGTCTTGCTCCGTTGCCCAGGCTGGAGTGCAATGCGTGATCTCGGCTCACTGCAACCTCCGCCTCCTGGGTTCAAGCAATTCTCCTGCCTCGGCCTCCTGAGTAGCTGGGACTACAGGCTCGTGTCACCACACCCAGCTAACTTTTTTACATTTTTAGTAGAGATGGGGTTTCAACATATGGCCAGGCTGGTCTCGAACTCCTGACCTCATGATCCTAGTTATCATTTTACTTCCTAACCATCAATTTATTTTATAATGAAAAACAACTCATGCTTAAAAAGGAACATCACATATGCAATGAAGTCCATGAAAGGGATGTATTAGCTAGCACCCTTTTCAGCATTCTTCCTCGTGTACCCGACCTGCATCCTGCTATTTCAGAAAGGACAGGAAGATACCCTTGGTGATGCTTGCCTGGGCTGACACATTCCCCATTCTATGAAAATCTGTTCTCACACCACCTGTCCCATGAATCCCAACCCTATGTCCTGCTGTCGGCAACATCACAGCATGTGCTCCTCCTAGCTGACGGACAACCTGGTGGAACACACGACCTGCCTATGTTGTCCTCTCTATTCCAATGTGAAAAGCCTGCCAAACCTGGAAGGATAATTGGCACACAGAGGACAGGCCTCTTGCCTGTTTAATGCCATGTTCAAGGCTTTGAAATGTGCCAGGGCTATGATGAAGCTGGTGCCTGATTTTGTGAACTTAAATTTAAATTACCTCTTTAGATTTCCGATGCCAGTCTTTATTATCTCCTGGGCCTGTGTCTTTTATCTCCTCCTCATTGAGGCCCACACGGTTGGTGTAAGTGATGGTGCGCCAGTCTCTGGGCGAGTTGGAGATGCTGGCGATTTTGGACTCCGTGGCACTGTTCTCCTCTGTTAGGGATCTAGAGGATGGCCTGGTGAAGAGGCTTTTTTTTAAGGCCTTGACCCGCAGGCTCTCGCTGTTGCTCCCACTAGCATCAGAGCAGCACCAGTCAGGGTTGTTCTCCAGTTTTGGTCCATGGGAGCCACTGTGTGCACGGAACATCCGGGGAGAGGCACTGTCATCAGACGGAACCTCGCTTGTCAAGGAGTTCAGATCTATCTGCACACTCACCTTCTCAGGCTGTTGCATTTTCTGGTCCAATTTATTTAGTTTGCCCAAGACCTGGGAGATTTCCTCACGAACACCCGACAGGGATTCCAGCTTCCGTTCGATTTCGCCGATCCTGAGCACCAGTTTGCACACACTGGTCTTCAGTTCTTCTTCCGAGTGGTGGGTGTTTTCAAGCCGGTTGCCCTTGTCTCCCTTGCTATTGGGGACCCCATTGGCAATTTTGGTTAAGTTGTGCTCAGGGGAACTATCGCAGTCTGACTTATGGAGCTGAGACAAGGACCCTGTGCTGTTGTAGCAGGACGACTGTATCACTCCTGTGGAGCCACTGATGCTCATGTCATCAAGAAATCGGAAAATGTCACTGATGTCATCGCTGACAATTTCTGAGTCATCATCTGAGTGCTTCATGGTGTGCCTGTCACTGTACTTGCCCTGACTGGAGGTGCACAGGTCTCTGCATTTCTTGGGCTCCAGCACGTGCTCAGTCTGGGTGCCCACGCTACTGGTATCTGAGCTGAGCTGCCCACTGGTGCAGTTAATGCTCTTGTCTTTAAACTTTTTGACTGGTTCATGCTTCCCCAAGTCAACAGGGGAGGAGATCTCTTTAGATTTGAGCCCGTTTGGTTTTGCCGCATAAGCAATGGGGAGAATTGGCTGTTGATCCTTTGGCGGGAGGTAAGTCGGGCGCCTGTCTGGGGCTGGGAAATTGGGAGTCTGGCTACTGGCATTTGGATAGCGTAGCCTCTCCTCAGAGGGATTTCTATTGAAAAAGGACCGTTCAAAGTCAGGAACTTCCTCCGTGTTTAGGCTCCAGCTTTTGGCTGGCCAGGGAGTCTGCTTGTTGGGCCTCCCTGGATAGCGCCTGGCTTCTTGGGTTCCCATCACTGGAGTGGGCCCAAAATACGTAGAGGCTTGAAGGTCATCTAAGCTTTCATGCTTTGCTCGCCTTTTGTCAGGAACCGGGGAATACACCGGATTCAGGTACTGGCTGTTATAGGGCATTTCAAAGCTGTGGTTGAAGAAGGGTGGCTTGTGGGGCTCCTTTCGACTCTGGGGCTCCCCGTGCTCATTCTCTGCTTTGCTGATGGGGCCAACCAAACCGGGGGACACCGCCATCAAATTGTGAAAATCCTCTTTAAAGATATTCCTTTTCTGGACACAGGACTGAACCACAAATGGCTCCTCATTGGAAATGAAGGTCTCCTTGATGCTCTGGTTGATGGGTAGGGAGTCCTGGTCTGAAATGGACTCATTTTCTATGTTCATGGGGAAGTAGGTCCTCTGCATCTCACAGGGCTGAGGGCTGGTCACAGAGTATGGGGCCAGGGCCTGCAGCCTGTCCAGGGAAGCAGCACGGTTTTTCACCTCTTTGCTAACTCCCAACAGGAAGTTAGGCTCAGAGGCAGGGACAAACTGCGGGCAGTCCTTACAGTCCATCTTCCGGCACTTGGACGACTGCCTGGTGGGGTAGCCCCGGCTGAAAGACCTCTCACTCAGCTCACAGCTCAGGGGCTCACACTCGGCTGCATTGCAGATCTCTGTGTCCGACCTGCATGATTCAAAGGACGTCTCCTTCTTGCGCACCTTCTGGAGACCCGTAGGCAGCTTCTCCTTGGCTGCCCCACCATTCATTTGGATCAGGTTGAATATCGTCACAATATCTGCTGCCACCATGATTTTCTTTGATTGCTGGTTATTCACAGTGCATTTCATCTTGTCTTTGAATAGAGTGGCTGGAAAATTGGGATCGAGACAAGCCGTGTAGAAGAGCACACTTCTCAGTTTGGCAAGCTGCGACAGATCAAACCGGGCACAGAGAGATTTGCACAGGTCCTGATAAGAAACGGTATTTTGCTTGCTGTCCAGTTCCTCCAAGATCTTCACCAAGAAGAGGGAAGTTTCCTGATTGGTCTCCATGATTTATTACTTGAAAAGCTCGCTGACTACACTGAAACTTCAGGTCAGTTCTGTGGTGGCAATATTGAGAAAGAGAGGAGGAAAAGAGGATTAAAAACACCAGTGGAGTTTGAAGTCAAGCTTCTTATAAACCGTATAAAGAAATACAAAGAAAAACATTTTAATGATTAAAAATGTAGTAAGGACAGTAAAAATATTCATAACATTCGATTTAGTAATTCCCTTCCTGGGAATCTACTTTAATGATCGATGATAACAATTATGCTTAAAGGTGTTCACTATGATGGCACTTATAATAATGAGAAAGCAAAACATCTTAAATATCCAAATAGGTGAATACATAAACATGTTATGATACACCATGAATTTTTACAAACATTAAAACTACATTAATGTACATTCTTACAATGGAATACTACTCATCAGCAAAAAAGAATAAACCACGAGTACATGCAAGGACATGGATGAATCTCGAATGCATTGTGTGTGGGTGGAAGAAGCCAGAGTCAGAAGGTACATCCTCCACTGAACGATTCCATCTTAATGACATTCTAGAAGACAGATCAGTAGTTGCCAAGAGCTGGATGTGAGGATGTGAGGAGGGGGGTGGACCTCAAAGGGGCACAGAGAAGTTTTTCTAAATGATATAATTGTTCTACATCCTGGTTGTGGTGGTGGTTACATGACTGTAGGCATTTGTCAAAACACACAGGACTCTAAACTAGAAAGTGTAAGTTTTACTGCACATAAATAATAACTCAATTTAGAAATTACATAATGAAGATTTTCCATAACAAAACTATGATATAATATGGAGTGAAAAAATATGAAAATAAATCCGTATAAGATCATAATTGTATAAAATTATGCATTCTTGAAAACAAAAATGAAAGAAAATAATGTGCACTAAGATGCTAATAGTAGTTAAGTTTAGATTGTAAATATGGATTTTTTTTCTGAATTAGTAATCTCTCTTCCCTAATACTTTATTATGTAAGTTATCAAATATATAGCAAAGTTGAAAGAATTTTATAGTGAACACTAATATACCCAACATCTGGATTCTCCATTAATATTTTACTTTATTTGCTTTATTACATATCTATCCATATGATCTTTCTTTTTTTTCATCATCAAACTTTCTTTTTTTTAAATTCACTTCAGAGTAAATTGCAGACATCTGTACACTTCTTCCAAATACTTCATCATATATATCATTAACCCAAGTTCAATAATTGTTCACAGATTTTCTTTTAATATAAAATGTACATACAATGAAGTGCACAAATCTTAAGGGTGCATTGGCTGAAGTTTCAACAACTATGTATGCCTGTGTAGAAACCGAAGCCCCTATAAAGAACTAAAATGTTCCCATTGCCCCAGAAAGTTCCCTCACACCCTTTTCTGTTCAACCACTGTTATTTTTATAGGTTTTTTTTTTTTTATCATTTCCCATCTTTTCTAAAATTCTTTACAATGAGCATTTGTTATTTTGTAAGCACCAAACAATAATAAACTTTACTTTGAAATTGAACAAAAACAGTACATTAACAGATCTTGGATGGGCAAATTAAAAATACCAAACCAAACATTTAACAAAATTTCATTCGAGAAGGTGAAGCCCTTGGTTGATAAACATAGATACAGGTTCTAAGACTTACAGAGACACGTCAAATTACACAATGTGTTCATTTCCCTGGTCGCATACTGCTTAGAAAATTAGTATTTTGATAACTGATTTATTGATTTTAAAGCTAACACAGTCCACATGTATCCAACCGATTTTCTAGAGGAATGGTATATTTTCTTTGGATTAAATTTTAGCAGCTCAAGGTAATGAGCTTTCTCTCCATCCTGAAGGCAGCCACTCCCAATAGGCTTCTATAAACATTAGCCTAGTTTCTCCCATGAATGTCTGGAGGGATATGCAGAGACCAGTGGTTTGCATTTTCTTGCAAGGAAAAGGAAACAAACCCTTGACAGGTTCTGTTTCTGCCCAGAACAAGTCACTGAGAAACCATTTTTTCCCATCCCGCCCTAGCCTTCCAATCCATCTGATGGAAGCATTCTGTGTCCAAATGTTCTGGCTTGTTAAAGCGGGGGACAACCTGTCACATGGGGTCTCAAGTAAATGAATGGGTACAGATATCAGAGCACAGGATCAGTGAATGTAATTTTGGGAACAGCAACTACAACTCATGCATATATTTTATAGTTTGGGTGACACGAAGCACTTTCAGGACTTCCAAGCTAATCCCATGTGTGTCCTACCATGCACCTCCCAGGAAAACCCAACAATTTGCTTCTCTGGGAAGATTTCTCAACTTTCTATCCTACTTTGCATGGCAAAGGAAGTCTTAATCCTAGGTCAAAAACCCTATTTGGAAAACCAAGGCACAGTGTCTCCTGAAGTGAATAAAAGAAGTACAAATGTAGTAAGCCTGAGTTATATTTTATCAAAACTGAAATTAGGAGGTCTGTGGATGGAAACAGATGCATGGACATGCGTGCAGCACAGGTGCATGTGATGATCAGTTATCATAGAGAAACTGCACCCAGATTTCCTACAATGCACCAAAGAGAACCAGAGAGGAAGAAGAGCAAGAGGAGAGATGAACTGAAAAATCGATTTCCAGGCTCTTAGCAGTGGAACAGGATCCAACCTCCAGCATGGAGCCCTGAGCAGTCTGCCTCATTTGACCACACAAACAACTGTGTAGGGCAGGAAGAGCACCCCCATGTTACAGATAAGGAAACTGAGGAACTCAGAGAGGAAGTAACTGTATAATCCAGAGAGGTGACATGAGTTGCTGGGGGTTCAGTATTGGGTTAGGGGCCCAAGTGGACTCCAACCCAGGTCTTCCGACGCTGTTGAAGGGGCACTAGGCTCAATCGCATGCCAGGAGGACAAACATCCACCGCCTACTGACAGAGGTGAATGAGGGGTGGAGTAGCCACCGTGGACTGACCACCTACTATGTGCTGAGGCCTTATATGATTTTAAGCAACAGCTCAGAGAGGGGGGCACGGACATTTCCCAGTTATTCAAGAGAAATGAGGAAAAGGAGGCTAGAGAAACTCCACTGAGAGCATGACGCATCACAGTCTGAAGCCGGATCTGGTCAAAGAGCAAGGCAGAAATAGCCGCCTGGAATCTCTGGGGGCTGAGCAAAACTGCCTGGGGACATATGTGTATGCACCCCCCCCACACACACACAGCTTCACACTTACACAGACTCACCCATACACTCATACGCAGACACATTCACATAGCTTCACTCAGATTCACCCAGACACACCTACACGCACTCACATAGCTTCACACTCACGCAGACTCACCCATACACTCACATGCAGACACATTCACAGCTTCACATTCACAGAACTTCACACTCAGACTCACTTAGACACACACTCACACACACACAGCTTCACAGACTCACCCACACTCAGACTCACCCACACACTCACACCCACAGACTCACCCAGACTCACATCCACACCCACATACACCCACAGACTCACCTAGACACTCACACATACCCACACAGACTCACCCAGACACACACACATACCCACACACACTCACAGACACCCACTCACACCCACACACACTCAGACACCCACTCACACCCACAGCCACTCACAGACTCACTCACACACTCATACCCACACTCACACACACCCAGACTCTCACACACACCCACATACACACTCACACTCACCCATATACCCACACAAAGACTCACCGAGACACTCACACCCAGATACACACACCCACACAGACTCACACCCACACACTCACAGACTCACCCAGACATACACCCACACACAGAGTCATCCACACACTCACCCACACTCATATAGCTTCACACCCAGACTCACACCCACACAGACTCACATACTCACAACTTAACACACAGACTCACCCACACACATAGCTTCACACTTGCACAGCTTCAGTCATGCAGACTCAAGAGATATACACATACCCAGACACACACATCACAGCTTCAGTCATACACTCAGACACACACATCCAGACACTTGCAGTTTCCCACTCACACAGCTTCACACTCACACATACCTACACACACACAGACTCACGGTCATACACATACAACCACACATTCATACACTCAGGCACACACTCACACAGACCTACACTCAAACACACCCGCGCGCACATACTCTGTCGCACTTCCACATACCCGTGTGTATACGTAATTCACATAAGTACTCAAGCTCCCCACACATCCACAAACACATTCACACCTCTGCACACACACATTCACAAACACGTATACACCCACCCACACAGGCTCACTCACAATCCGCACACCCGTTCTCTCCTAGGTGTCTCTTAAAGAGCTCTGTCCTCAGGGTTTAAACTTTCTTAAGATCCCAGCACATCTCCACGTGCATATTTTGGGGGTTAAGCAACCAACAAATCCACCCTCTCTGGCGTTTGGGAAGCTGACCCCATGATGCCGCACATTACCTGCCGACAAGATCTGCAAACACAGCCACTGCAGCACCCTGTCACCCCCATCCCCGGGGGCAAAAGCTCCGTGAAGACTCTGGAAGGCCAATCGCAGGACTTCCATCCCACCTGGCTTCAGAGCTCCTTGATGAGGAACAGCCATGCCCAGCGCGGCAGGGAAGCTGGCAGGAGGAGCCGGTGAGCAGCAGAGATCCGAAAATCATGAGCCCAGACTGGGGATTGCCTGCAGCACATCAGGCCTCCATCGGGTCCAACTGACTGCCCAAGCCAACACCGCAGCCCAGGCCTCCCCTCCCCTGTGTCTCACGCAGACCCGTCTACTTGGAGGCCTGCTGCCTGGGCTGCCCACATCCCCCCACAGTCCTGCTCACCCACGCCGGCTCCTGTGACAGCCCTTCTGCCCCAGTCCCTCGCCAGGTCCCAGAGTCTCCTCTAACTGTTCCCTCCGTGGTGCTCCACAGCCTTCCGCCTGTGCCTTGGCTAAAGCGCTTATCACGCAGGAGTTTTCAACCAGGTAAGATTCACCTGGGATGATTTTAAAACATATTGAGACCTGGCCTCCCCTACCCTAGACCAGTTAAATCAGAATTCCTGGGAGGGGTCCAGGTCTTTAGGAGTTTTAAAAGCCACCCCAAATTTCTGAACCATGGGCCTCCAGATTTTGGGACCGAGAAGCCCCATTTAGTAAGTCGGAGGGATGAGGTTTGTGAAAGGCATTGAAGCCTAATGGTAGAGAGGAGTGACAGGGGCCCACAGACCTGGGCTCAGACTCCAGTGCTGCCCACTATGTGACGTTGGATAGGTTACTTAGAGCTCCCACACGCTGCCTCACTTTTTTCATCTGTAACAGTGGGTTTAATTAACAAACATATGTAAAGCATTTAATAATAAAGAGCCTCCCATGTGATAGCCATTCAACAAATAACAGCTGTCACTCATGGAACAGCTGTAGCCATGGGAATACTAGCAGTCTCAGTGGCTTTATGCCTCACAGCACCCTCCGCAGGTTATAAAAAAGGAGTATTTTTGAAAAATGACTCCATTCTGTACAAAGAGCAAGAGACGCCTGCCTAAAGCAGGATTCTGGCCTCTCAAGTTTTACATTTTCAACTTATTTAAAGACTTTTAGTTTCTCGTTATAGAAAGCTTCATCCTCAACCACACGCTCCCATGGACCTTCAGTAGACCGACGATTTACTGCCTCTGTCTAGGCTGCACACGACCTCAGAGGGGAATAACAAATTGGCTGTGGGGTTCATTATTCAGCTTTTCTTTTTTAAAAATAGGAAGACAGTTCATAAACTGATTCCATGAAAAAGTTCTGAAAGCCAAAGGTTGAAATTGCTCACTCAGAATAAATGGGGGTGCTCTCGTCACCCGCCAATCCAAAGCATGTCACACCCTCCTCACTATGTGGCTCTCACTTTGTGCATCTGCCTCATGTGTCCTTGAAGATTCTGTAGGTGTCTAGCCCCGCTAAAACTTGTTTCTGAGCACCCAGTATGTGCATGAGACTGGGCTAGGCACAGCCGGGAAAGGTAAAGGTGTTGTCCCAATAGAACCCACAGTCCCTGGGAAGAAAACACTCTTTAGAGAGGGCTGGATGGGACCACAGTGAACTCCAGCCTAACCCTTCATTTTATGGTCAAGAAAACTGGGGTCCAGAGAGTAACATGACTTTTCAAAGGCACATGTAGAGCTAGTGGCAGAACTGTCCCCAGCACCCAGGGTTCCTGACACCTAGACTGTTTTCATAAATGTCTGTAAAAATGCCAGTTCTGACTGTCAAGTGCCAGAGGAACATAAACATGGAGCTGGGAACCCGATTAAGGGGGAGATGAATTCCAGCCATGGGGAAAAGGTAAAGCTAGCTTCACAGGGAAGGTGCCATCGGCAATGGCCACAAAGACTAAAGAGGAGGAGAGTGTTTGATGGTCTGGAGGAAAGGGACAGATTAGGTACTCCAGGCAGAGGGCAGAAGGCATGAAGGTACAGGGCAGCAGGGAAGAGTCTGTGTGCCTGGTGGGGATGGAGAGAAGGAGGTGGAGCTGGATAAACAGTTAGAATTTAGATAGGGAGTGCTATGGTTTGAGTGTGTCCCTTTAAGATTCAGGTGTTGCCAATGTAATAGTTTCAAGAAGTTGGAGCTTTAAGACCCCCTCCCAGGAATTCTGATTTAATTGGTCTAGGGTGGTGGAGGCCAGGTCTCAATATGTTTTAAAACCATTCCAGGTGATTGTGATTAGGCCATAAGGACTCCTCCCTCATGAATGGCATTCATGCCCTTATAAAATGAGGCTTTGTGCAGCATTCTGCTAACTTGCCCTTTTGCTATGTGAAGATGCAGCAAAAATGCCCTCACCAGATACATCAGAAACTGGCACCTCGATCTTGGACTTCCCAGCCTCCAGAACCATGAGAATTAAATTTGTGTTCCTTATAAATTACCTAGTCTCATGTATTCTGTTACAGCAGCACAAACATACTAAGATAGGGCAGTACACTAAACTCTGGGCTGGGAGTCTGAACTCAATTCTGTAGTAAGTAAGAGCTGGGAACTGACAAAGTGGGTGTTAGAGCAGAGCAAGCCTGTGGTTAAGATGAGCACTGCAACCTACAGAATACACTGATGGGGATCCACATTGTCTTAGCCCCTTTCAAAACCTCCTACCCATACATAGCGAGGGGAAGAACTCCAGGCTCCTCTAATTCCTAACCCATGGGTATTTCCACTAGAAATAGAAAGCTACAATGGTCTGTAGCTTTGGGAAAGGCCAGAACCAGATGCCTGATTTTTCTTCCCATTACTCTATGGCACCTTGTTCATTTCTCATGCCACATTCCGGGCATGATAAACGTTGTTGCTGTCCAGTCTACAAAGCTAAAATGAATACCCACCCTTTCACAATCTTACGCATATTCAACTGCTCACACTCTTGGCATCTAATGTTAATCAAAGCAGAGCAAAAAGAGAGAGAGATGATTTAGGGATATAGTTTGTAGTATTGCTGCTTGAATCTTTGGACAAAAGACAAGCTCTCTGAATTTCATTTCCACCAACTCCCTTAGAAATTTAATCTTCCCTTCTGCTACCAACAACCCCCAAATGAATGACATATACCTTGAACTGGATTAGCAAAACCCAGTTATAAAGTATTCTTATTAAACCTTTCCAATACACCAAAATACATTGATATTTCAAAAACTGAAAAAAAGTGCAGAGATATAACAGCCACAATGTTTTCATTTCATGCTCACGAAAAGCCCACTGCAAGAGAATTCATCTGCAGTATTCATGTAATTCCTGCCTTGGTGTTAGCCTGCTTGTTTTGAATTTTGTCTTGTTTTTATTTTAGGATGGTGGTTGCTACTGTGATTTGGTGAAACTATGAAAAGAAGGTATCAATTTAGGAATCTAAAATTTGTGTTTAAGAATTTCTACATTGTTTGTGTCACCTCTAATAAAATTTCAAACTTAAGGGGGAACACTTTCTCTCCCAGAGATAGCCGTCTTCCACAAAAAAATTGCTAAAGAGGGCAGCAAGGAGTTGGGAAGGGGTTATACTTCTGTTTCTCAAGACATATACCTACAGAGCTCAACCCTAGTGCAAAGCCCTTAATTAAGAAGTCAAGTGATTATGAAGCAATTTCCAGATCTGGCAAGAAAGTAAGCTTAGAGAATATGAAAAACTCCCATTATGAACACCTCAAAATGCTGGATAAAATGCAATTTTTTTTTCTTAACATGCATAACTAAACTTGCGACAGCAAGCTAAATGCCCAGATTCCAGAAATAGAGAAGAGATTGAAAATCACAGAGGTAGACAGGAGAGCTGGCACTGTGGCTGCCCTAAGAGTAAAGGGGATGTCCTTCTAAGGTGGAGTAGGATAGGCCTTCCATGAGATGTAGAGTAGAAACACAGATGTCTGCATAAAGCTGGGACCCTTGAAGGACTATTCTCTAGCTTTATGTCAAAGGATGAAAAAAAATCTGGTGCACAGTAAACAAGGACACTTGTCAGCCTCTGCCTGGGGTCTGGATTAAATAAAGAAAAAAATTAACCCTTCAAAATGGAAAACAAGGCCAATGTCTTAAATATTTGGGGGCCCAAATGTATGTTATCACAGTGCGCAAGAACTCTTGAGGTAAGAAATTAATGTAAAAAATCAGTTCCATGCTGATAATGTCCACGGGTGCAAGCAGAAACAAGAGTGAAAGTACTTAAGACAATCAAAGGTACATAGGAGCACCATAGAAAAAGGAATCCACACTAAGATTGAATTATATTTTTAAAAATTACAACACACAAGAGAAAGTACTACTCAATGAGTAAGAATCAGCAGACACAAAATCACCAGCAGGATTAGACCTTCAAGAACTTAATAAAATGAATCCACAATCTTAAAGAAGATAGAAATGCACTTAAAATAAGTAAGGCTTAAAATTAATAGAAAATCCAAATAAAAGAAGACACTATGAAAAAAGAACATACAGATCTGGAAAAAAACTAAGTCATACTTCTAGAAAAAGAATCATTAAAGTACAAAACATAATGGCATGAAATAGCCATTAAATAGCATATTAGATCTAAATGAAGAGAAAGTCTATGAACTGGAAGATAGGTCTAAGGGAATTTAGCTGAATGCAGCACAAAGAGACACAAAGACAAAAGACATGAAACCAGCCGGGCCTGGTGGCTCACACCTGTAATCCCAGAGCTTTGGGAGGCAGAGGTAGGTGGATCCTTTGAGGTCAGGAGTTCAAGACCAGCCTGGCCAACACGGTGAAACCCTGTCTCTACTAAAAATACAAAAAATTAGCTGGGCACGGTGGCATGCACCTGTAATCCCAGCTACTCGGGAGGCTGAAGCATGAGAATCTCTTGAACCCAGGAGGCAAAGGTTGTAGTGAGCTGAGATTGCATCACTACACTCTAGCCTGAGTGACAGAGTAAGACTGTCTCAAAAAACAAAACAGCAACAATGACAACAACAACAAAAACCATTAAATCAAGCTTAAGAGAAATGAGCATAGAAGGATAAGTTTCAGCAAATATCCATTTGGAATTCTAGGAGACAGAAAAGAGAATGGCAGAAAGATGATAAAAGTGATAATATATAAGAATGTTCCAGAATTAAAAGCATGAATCTTCTAACTCAAGGAGTGATATAAATACTAAATATGACATATAAGTAATGAATTCACCCTTAGCTACCTAAACACATCATATTGAAACTAAAGAATACCAGAAATGAAAAGAAAAACTTGCCTAAAGAATTGAATTACCTAAAAAAGAACAAACTTAAAAGCAGATTTTTAAGAATACCATTGTAGACTAAAAAATAGAAATAAAATCATTAAAATACCAAAGAAAAATAATATACAGATCATAATTTTATTACTATGTAAACTATTATTCAGAAGTAAAGAAATAGTTTCAGAGTTTATAACTCATATTCCTTATTGTAAAAACTATAAAGAAGCTCCTTCAGAGGGAAAGAAAGTGAATCCAGAGGAAATAAGGTGATAAACATATAGTTAATTCTAATCATGTATCAACTCTATAAAACTATGTTAATAATTTAATGGGAGAGGGAGTGATCAGAATTAAAACTTTTAAAGTATTATATTATCTGGAAGAGGAAAGAGATGTTAAATAAATTTAAATGTTAAGTCAAATATGCATGTTAGAAAAAAATTATGAGTAATTATTAAAAGAGCAGGAAGGATTTGTACAAATTAACGCAGGACTTCTAAACCAGTGTAGAAAAAACAAGGGAACAAATAAAACCCAGTCAATTAAGATAAGGTAGGAAATAAGATAAATAAAGAAGCAAAGTGTAACTAATTAATATCACAAATAAAATGACAGAAATATTTCAAAATACATCATATTATAATAAATGTAAATAGCTTAAACTTACCAGTTAAAAGACTATGACTCTCAAGCTGGATTTTTAAAAATTAAAGTAAAATGCAGTCAAAGACTACCTATAGGAGATATACCTAAAAATACTGTCACAGGCCAGGCGCAGTGGCTCACGCCTGTAATACCAGCACTTTGGGAGGCCGAGGTGGGTGGATCACCTGAGGTTGGGATTTCGAGACCAGCCTGACCAACATGGAGAAACCCCATCTCTAGCAAAAAATAAAAAATTAGTTAGGGGTGGTGGCGTATGCCTGTAATCCCAGCTACTTGGGAGGCTGAGGCAGGAGAACTGCTTAAACCTGGGAGGCAGAGGTTGCAGTGAGCCGAGATCATGCCATTGCACTCCAGCCGGGGCAACAAGAGCAAAACTCCGTCTCAAAAGAAAAAAAAAAAAAAAAAAAAAAAAAAAAAAATACTGTCACAGAAAGATTGAAAGTATAAGGATGAAATAAGATTTATCAATCAAAACTAAATCAGAATATTGTTAGTGTTTATTACAGGCAGAATGGCATCATATAGTTAAAGATTCTAAACTCTGGAGCCAAATTGCCCAAATTTAAATACAAGTTCTTCTATTTATAAGCTATGTGATTTATTAGTTATTAGTTGGAGCACTTTTTACCCTGGGACACATTATAGGTCTCTCTGTACTTCAGTTTCCTTATCTACAAAATGGGGATGATAATAGTATCTACTTTACATGATTTGTTTTATGTAATAGTCCCTTACATACAATAAGCACTCTGTAAGTGTAAGCTATAACATTATTATTATTATATTAACATAAGAAAGATATTAAGGTTAAAAAATATTATAAGGGAAACAAATAATTATAAAAATGATAAATAAAAACAACTCACCAGGAAAATAATCCTGAACATATGGACACCCAATAAATATATCCTTAAAAATACATGAAGCAAAAATTAACAAAATTTCTAGGAAAACATATGAAACTCACAATAATGTACAGAGATTTTAACATATTTCTCAAGAAACTGAGTGATCAAAGAAAATAATATGTTTGATAGAAAAATACTAAAATAACGCAATTAACAAACTTGATCTATACAGATAGAGAACCTGGACCCAAGAATACACATTCTTTTCAAGTAATGCTGGCCACGTATTATGATACAAATTTTTAAAAAATGAATTTATATCCTGCAGTGAATTTTTTTTTACAATAATGTAATAAAATTAACCAATGTATACCCAAAGATATCACCTAAACACATGGAAATTTAAACATACAGGTCTCAATAATCCATAGGTCAAAAAATTAATCATAGTAAAAATTAGAATATGGTTGTAACGAAATGTAATGAAAATATGACATATCAAAACTGTAAACTATAGCTAAAGCTATCATTAGAGGAAAGTTTACAGTAATAAATACAAATATTGGAATAAAAGTTTGAAAATCAATGAGCTTAGCATCCTGCTCTAGAAGCAGGAAAAAAAATCAGTATAGTAAATACAAAGGAAAACATAAGAAGCAACTAATGTTATGAGAAAAATTAGTGAAGTAGAAAACAAATAAACATTACCATCAACAAAACCTAAATGATTTCTTTGAAATCTTTGGAAATAAATAAAATTATAATCTCTTTACGAATTGGAAATAAATAAATAAAATTGGAAATCTCTGGCAAGAATGATAAAGAAATAAAGAAAAGAGACATGAATAAATAATGGAACAACATTATCATAGGTAACATTTATGGAGAACTTTACTATGTGCCAGAAATTTTCTAAACACTTTATAATGATTAACGTATTTAATCCTCAAAATCACCTTACAAAATCGGAACTAATATGATCCTAATTTTATGGCTGAATTTTCTCCAGCATAGAGCAAGGTCAGTAGCTTGTCAAAGGCCACACAGCCTAAGACATGTGTGAACCAGGGCCTGAACTATACACCCTAAGTCTAGAGCTCACGTTACACATCACATTATACAGTACTTCACAAAATTAGGGATGAAAACAGGGATAAAGCCACAAATTCAATAGACAATTTTTTGGAAGTTTTATTTAATATAACACCAAGGATTGCTGAATATGCAGGCAGTTTTCATATGTTACTGGTGGGGATGAATATTGGGAGAACCACTTTAGAGGGCAATTTGGCAATATAGATGAAGCTCAAGATAATCAAAACCTATTGCCCCCCAGATCCACCTTGAGGTATTTACCCTAGATAAACATGCACATAGGTTCACAAGGAGGCAAAACTGTTATCAAACACTTTTGAATAGTAAAATAATGTGGGGGAATAAATTAGTTTATCCACATAGTTTATATTATACAACAGCTAATATTAATGAATTTACTTACGATAAATTTGAAGATAAATCTCAAAAACTTAAGAATGCATGGAAAAAGTTGCGAATGGATCTATCATATCATCGATGTAATTGGAAAAAAAAAACCCTCAAATAGATTGTTTAGGGATGTATACATAAAAAGGAGAATGCAAAAATCTATATGGAAATGAAATATACCAGGTTTGGGATAGTGGTTTCTGGGAGGGGCAGGAAAGATGTGGTGTAGGGCCTATATTTACGGCCCAATATGATGTGCTGCCCTGTCACCTGGTGAAACCAGGAGGACCTTGAATGGCCAAACTGCAAATTTCTCTACTCCTGCAGATAAGGTACCCTAGCCAAACCACTCTTCTTATCAAGGGACCAGGCACAGATTCTACCTACCCCGAGTGGCAGCTTCTGCTTCCCTGCCAGTCCTCAGAAATATTCAAACAAGTCAATCACATCCTCTTGTGGGAATCAGGGGTCACCTCACCATTTTGATAAAGCAAAGGCTGCCTCCCACAGCTCCTGCTTGTTTCCTCTGTTCCTAAGTGCAGCCCCCTGTGTGGCCCTCTGTGGCCCTGTGTGGCCTGTGGTGTCCTCTCCCTGCCCTCCTGTGAGTACAGGCAATTAATGAATCACTGTCCATCTCATCTGCTCAGTGTTAGTGTCAAGTGTTCAGTAGAAATCTCCTTAGAGTAGAAACCTTAGAGTAGAAATCCTCTAACCTTAGAGTAGAAATCCTGTCTCACCAATGCGGGGAGTAGCAGGTGATTAAAACAAAAGAAGTGGCAGTTGGGACTTGGACTATATCATATTCTTTTCTTTAAAGACAAAAAACAAACACTGAAGCAAAAATAACAAAACATTAATATCCATTTAATTTCATTGGTATATGGAATGTCTACTGCATTACTTTATGTACTTTTCTTAATTATTTAAAATAAGTACTAATTTTAAAATAAGGTAAAAACACTAGATAAACAAGTTCCAACTTATCTGCTTTTACTGAGAACTGCCAAAAAGAGAGCTAAAAGAAAATCTATATAAGTAAGGCTCTAAATGGGCAGCAACCACAAAGAAAATTCACAAGGCAGTTTTTCGCTATTGTTTATGTTTTGTTGGAAGTTTTTTTTTCATTTTTATGGGACAAGGCCATGCATGTTAAAGGTAACACTAAGTAATTATTTGCTTTAAGTTAATTATCTAAGAATTCTGGTCAAAATAAAAATCTATTTGGATAGCCAAATATGAAAGCTTACTACAAAGCTCCTATTATTATAGTTTGACAGATAAATCAATGGAACAGAATAGAAAGACAAGAAGCAGACCCAAATATAGATAAATAGTCAATATATTATAGAAGTGGCCTTTCAACTCAATGAGAAAATAATGGTTTATTTAATAAACATAAATGTGTTACTTTATTAGTTAAATACTACTGGAATGATTGGTTAATCAACTGGTAAAAAGTTAGCCCCACTTCTTGCCATTTACGAAAGTAAATTACAGATTAAATATAAAGTAGAAAATCTGAGTCAAGATTTAGATAATTTGAGGTTGTGAAAGGGTTTTCCACACAAGATCCCAAAAGTTGAAATAATTAAGATGAAGAGTGATAGGTCTGGAAGGATAAAAATTGCTTACCATGTCAGTAAACATAAAAAACATAAACAGTAAAAAAAAAAGTAAAAAAAACTTGAAAAAACAGAATGCAGAAAATTCTTGCATCTCAGTGAAAGCTCTTAAAAATGAATAAGAAATTATGAACAACTCAGAAAAAAATGGTTAATTTACAAAGAAAGGAAGGCAAAGAAAAAATGTGCAACATCATAATAAATAAAGCAAAGTAAAACAGCAATTTGTTTGTTATTTATAAATCTAAAGAAAATAAAAATGTTTTCTTTCTAAGTGGAAAAGTACTAAAGACTAAGGGTTTTGACTATTATTAAGGGTTTTGATATTATTTATAACCAGTGTATAGTATATTTGTTACAGTATCTATAATCAGTATACCACTCTTGGGGAGAATGCGGGGAAATAGGCACTCCCATGTATTGCTGGAGAACTATATGACTTATAGGAAGTAATCAACAATAAAACTTGAAAGGCCGGGCGCGGTGGCTCAAGCCTGTAATCCCAGCACTTTGGGAGGCCGAGACGGGCGGATCACGAGGTCAGGAGATCGAGACCATCCTGGCTAACACAGTGAAACCCCGTCTCTACTAAAAATACAAAAACTAGCCGGGCGAGGTGGCGGGCGCCTGTAGTCCCAGCTACTCGGGAGGCTGAGGCGGGAGAATGGCGCAAACCCGGGAGGCGGAGCTTGCAGTGAGCTGAGATCCGGCCACTGCACTCCAGTCCGGGCGACAGAGCGAGACTCCGCCTCAAAAAAAAAAAAAAAAAAAAAAAAAAAACTTGAAAAATACGCATACCCTTTAAATGAAGCAAATCCACACTTCTAAGTATTTATGTAAAGAAAATAATCAGATATATGTAAACGAAGTTTATGAATATATTCTCTTTAATGTTGCTTAAAATAAGAAAAAATTAGCAATAATCTTTGTAGCCAACAATGGGTTCTATAAATTGCAGTGCATCTGTATGATAGAATACCAATAACCCATTAGTAAGTCACGGTGCAGAAATACATTTATTGGCATGTTTAATTTTTAATGATGTATTCTTAAGTGAAAGAGTATACCACTAAATGGTGGGTTGTATTATGACAACATTTTCTACATACACTCGCCCTTTGTATATATTAATACTAAAATGTTAATCATAATTGTCTCTGTGTTTTCTCTTCCTTTCATTTCAGAGCTATTTTACTTAAATGTTCTAAATATGTGATTTTATAATAAAAAATAAAGAAGAAAGGATTTGCAAGCAAATTCTGGCAAGGGGAATTTGAGGAAGTAAATTATCTCTAATCTTTGGTTTTCTTATCTATAAAAGGAAGATATCAATTCCTCCTCCTGGGATTACTAACAAGGTCAAATGAGGCATCCATATTATTCATTCAAAAATGTTTCTTTTGTAACTGGCATGTGTCAGGCACTGTCTTAGCTGGTGGCAATAGAGCAGGGTATAAGCAGACAATAAAAAAATCCCTGCCCTCATGAGCTTATAATCTAGTAGGGGAGACAGACAATAAGCAAAATAGAAAAGTAAAATTTATAGTGTATTAGATGGTAGGAAGTGCTATGGAGAAAAGCAGAAAAGGGGAGAACAAGGGGAGGTATTACACATGTAAACAAGATGGTCAGAGGAGGCCTGGGGGAAAGATACTTTTGAATGAGGTCCTGAAGGAGGCAATGGAGCAAACCACGTGCCTGCCTGGGTGATGGGGAGGAGCGGGGTAAGGAGGAGGCAAAGCCCAGGCTGAGGGAACAGCAAGAGCAGATTTTATAAAGTACTTTTATGGCCAAACATGCCAGTCCTGCTTCCAGCCCAGGGCCTTTGCTCTTGCCTGTCTGGGCATGATGGCTAGTAAGACAGGGAACACACACAATTTCCCAAGGCAGCCTCTTCCACAGTTGCACCCACTGGTCCTCATCCTGCCCCAAGGACATGCAGAAGCCAAATCTCCTTTCGAAGGGCAGTTTTTCGAGTATTTAAGGATGGTTCTTACATCCCATTTCTCCCATTTGCTTCAGGACCTGGCTGCAGCTCCCTGCATCTTTTGGGTTGATGGAGAGGAGGCTACCAGGTGCAGTCTCTGACTCAGAAAATCAAGTCAAACCCCAGATCTTCTCCTTATGCGGGAAACTCCCAACAGCCTTGTAAAATGTGGGGGATAAACCAAGTTTCTGGCCTCACCCCAGAGATTCTGACTCAGCAGATGAGGCCTGGAAATATGCATTTATAAGGTCCCCTAGAGGTTCTGGTATAATGGATGCACTGACGGCTGCTGGGAAATTCTGGACTAGACACACCTTGGGGCTAATGATCCATGGTTCTTTAAATAATTTCCAATTGGCTCATGCACTTCTCACATTGTGTGTCCTTCCCTTGAAGTGCAGAAAAGTACAGGAGTCCCATTCCTCATTCTAGACACCATTATTTCAGTTAAGGATCTTTTTGGTGGCCATACTATACTGTTGACCTAGGCTGAGGTTATGGAAGACTAAATAATCCAATACTTTCTCCTTCCTGCTGTGACTACAGAGTCAGGCCTCTCCCATCCCTGCTGAGCATCTTCAGAATCACCTTGTTCTTTCCTTCTTTCACCCAGTAGCTCTAGGGAACACCCAACCTGAGCCAGGCACTGTGCTCCTCACCAGGACAAAACTATAAATGAGACCCTGGCCATGCCTGCAAGGGCAACAGGCTAGAGGAAGGGGAGCACCAGTAAACCATCTGTCATAGCACAGGGCAGTCAGCGTTCCGAGGGCATTGGCACAAACAGCGAGAGCCGACAGTCAACCACCCAGCCCACAGACTATCCACACACACCCCCACACACACTGCCTTAATCCACATCCAACACTACCTACCCACGTCTCAGTCCCACACAACACAGAGAACATTCCCTCACTGACTGCCACCATATCCAACATAGTCATGGCCTACTCCACCCACATCTCATCACTATCCACACATACACACACACACTGCCTACCCCAACCACATCTCATCACTACCCCCGCCACACACACACTGCCTACCACAATACCACAACCACATCTCATCACTACCCACACACACCCCCCCACACACTGCCTACCCCAACCACATCTCACTACTCACACACACACACACACCCACACACACTCCCTACCCCAACCACATCTCATCACTATCCACACACACCCCCACACACACTGCCTACCCCAACCACATCTCATCACTACCCACACACACACACACACACACACATGGCCTACCCCAACCACATCTCATCACTACCCACACACACCCCCACACACACTGCCTACCCCAACCACATCTCATCACTACCCACACACACACACACACACACACACACACTGCCTACCCCAACCACATCTCATCACTACCCCCCTGCCACACACACACTGCCTACCACAATACCACAACCACATCTCATCACTACCCACACACACCCCCCCACACACTGCCTACCCCAACCACATCTCATCACTACTCTCACACACACACACACACCCACACACACTCCCTACCCCAACCACATCTCATCACTATCCACACACACCCCCCCACACACTGCCTACCCCAACCACATCTCATCACTACTCTCACACACACACACACCCACACACACTCCCTACCCCAACCACATCTCATCACTATCCACACACACCCCCACACACACTGCCTACCCCAACCACATCTCATCACTACCCACACACACACACACACACACACACACACGGCCTACCCCAACCACATCTCATCACTACCCACACACATCCCCACACGCACTGCCTACCCCAACCACATCTAATCACTACCCCCCCACACACACACACTGCCTACTTCACCCACATCTCATCACTATCCACACATACTCACACACACACTGCCTACCCCACTCACATTTAATCACTACCCACCCACACACACACAGTGCCTACCCCAACCACACAACACACACTCACTATCCCCCCCACATACACACCTACACACTCACTACTCACTACTACCACACCTACAAAACACACTACCCACCCCAACTAACAACAACCCACCCCAAACCACACCAACACTACACACCCACACTCACTACCCACCCACACACCCACCCACACCCTCACTACCCACCCACACCCCACACACTACCTACCCACCCACACCCCACACACTACCCACCCACACCCCACACACTCACTACCCACCCACACCCACACACCACACCACTCACTACCCACCCACACCCCACCCACTCACTCACCCACCCACACTCCACACACTCACTACCTACCCCACCCACACCCCACACACTACCACCCACCCACACCTCACACACTCAATACCCCCCCACATCCACACCCCCACACACCTCACTACCCACCCCACCCACACCCCACACACTCACTACCCACCCACACCCACACCTGACACAGTACTCATCCCACCCACACCCCACACACTACCCACACACACCCACACCACACACTATCCACCCACACCACACACACTCACTCATCACCTATCCACACCTATACCCACTCACAACCTATCCCACTCACACCTACTCACTACCCACCCACACCCACTCACCAACCACTTATACCTACACTCACTTCCCACCCAAGTTCACACCCAGTCACTATCCACCCACACCCACCCCCAATCATTGCCCACCCACATCCACTCACTACCTATCCCACCCACACTCAATCACTACTCAGACCCAATCACTACCCACTCATACCCACACCTACTCACTCCTCCCCATTTTGCACTCACGCAGCCAAAAGACTTCCATCTTCTTCAATTTCCATGCCTGAGACAGGCTTTCTTTCGTTGTTCCCCAAGGTTTGCCTCCTCACCACTGTTCAGTCTTTTAGGCTGCCAGGATATGCTAAAGCTTTCAGTTCCTAGTGACTGGTTGATCTTTGTTTGTTTTCTTAGTTAGTTACTTGAAGCCTCCTCCAGTAACCCTAAAACTTGCATGTTTAGCTTCCTGAATAAAACTTTTTCTCCTTAAGATCCCAGTGTTATCGAAGAGGGATCAATGGGGTAATCACATGAGCCACTGAAGGTCAAAATTGCTCACTAGGACACAAAGTAAATGGCAGGAAGAAAGGGTGCAGGGAATTGGACACATATTGAGAAAGACACTGAAGTTGGGAACAGTGGAGGGCTCACTGGCTGAGAGCTTTCGCAGTATGAAGTTCTCACAGGCCACGTCAGTAGAAAACTCTGTTATGTGAACTCCCATTGGCTAAGGGCATGGAACAATGCTCAGAGCATCAGAAAAATCGTACAGTTGTGTTTGATAAATCATGCTTTAAGGATAGTATTAAATGACGTTCATGCATATGCATGGAGTCTATTGAGCAGGTAGTTCTCTAACTTGGACAATGAAGGATATGTTGGCATGTCACAGTCATATGACACAGTCATTCAATTCATTCCACTAACTCCCTTGGCTTTCATTCTTGGCTCACAAAGCACCTTCTGTTTATTATCTGGCTTTTAATGGATAGTTCTCTCCGATCACTGAACACATTTATCAGATTCACTTGTTTCTCCCTAAACTATGAAATCAGCATATTATAGTTAGTGCATCAGGCTTTTGATTTTCATGTTCCTTCTCTAAAAGACTAACCTGAGTATATCACCAAATGAGCTCTCCGACCAGGCAAAATGACAGCCACATGCCACAATGTGGTGCTCATATACAGGTCCTGATCCGCATGAAGCCCTGTCTCAGCAAGGACTGGCCTCTTCCCGGATAACACTGCTATCCTGATCAGCAGCCAGTATGATCTCAAGTTCTTTACATGTTGCATCAGTCACGATATGCTTGGTTACGCTGCAGCAACAAGTAATCCCCAGATTTCAGGGGTTTAAAGTACCAATCAGTTTGTTTATTATCAATGGTAAGAAGGTCTGCTCCACATCATCCTCAATCACAGACCCAGGCTGGGGGAGGAGCAGCCACTTTCTGGAGACTTAACTACCACTGAAACAGAGGCAAACAGAGAACATGGTGAGGCACCTACTGACTCTTAAAGGTTCATGTACTTTCTGGCCAAACAAGTCGCATGGCCATACCTAATTTCAAATTAACAGGAAAATGCAATCTTACCATGTGTCCAGAAGCAGAGAGAGCCAGAATATTTATGAACAAAATTAATAGCCACCATATATGTTTCTATCCCCTCTTGGAGCAATCCATTCCCAGTATTAACTTTAATTATTTTGAAGGACTTCCTATAATAAGCCAAAATCTGCCTGTGCCAAGCACTAGAGATATAGCAACAAACAAATCAAAGTCCCTGCTCTCCTAAGATTTCCACCATAGTGTATCATCCACCAGTCTTTGGTCTGCCAGAATAACTTTACTCCCTCTTCATTTCTTAATCCATTCAATAAGCATTTACTAAGCACTTACTTACATGCCAGGCACTGTGTTAGACCCAGAAGGTCCAGGGCTGAAAAAGTTATGGTCCTCCCAGAGCTCTCATTGTAGGGGTTTAACTAGCCATCCAAGAGGATCAGTTACAGGTACGTGACAATTTATTTATAACACTGAGCTAGGTGACCACAACATTTCATCGGAAACACTCAGAGAGGGAATATGCCATATTGCAGAGAGAAGCTTCCAGTGATTCTCAAACTGAATTCTGAAGAGCCCGTGGGGGTTCCAAAGGGTGCTTCAGACACCACACTGAGAGTGAACTGGCTGCTATGTCCCTCCCTTGCTCTTAAATCTGTTTTGCATACTTAACTTTTTTTTTTTTTTGAGATGGAGCTTTGTTCTTGTTGCCCAGGCTGGAGTGCAATGGCGTGATCTCGGCTCACTGCAACCTATGCCTCCCAGGTTCAAGTGATTCTCCTACCTCAGCCTCCCAAGTACCTGGGATTAGAGGCATGCGCCACCACGCCTGGCTAATTTTTTGTATTTTTAGTAAAGACAGGGTTTCTCCATGTTGGTCAGGCTGGTCTCGAACTCCTGACCTCAGGTGAGCCACCTGCTTCGGCCTCCCAAAGTGCTGGGATTACAAGCGTGGGCCACTGTGCCCGGCCACTTAACTTTTATGAAATATTTAATTTAAAGGGTTCTACTCTTACAGAGAGAAGGGGGAAAAGAGAGGAAAAAAATCCATGATCTAGTCTGATACTCTCTCATTTTATACACATGAAAACAAGCATGCATTAAAGTTAAATAATTTACCAAGGTCATACAGTGAGTTCGAAGCATGCCTAGGTAGGAAGCCAACTGTCTCTGCCTGTCTTAAGCTTCATAGCCTTCTTTTCTTTTTTTTTGAAATTTACACCAAGTCTGCAGAGGAAGCTCCAAAAATAAGGATTTGAATGTCTGTCAGTGGGAAAAGCTAATCAGTGGGATTAAATGATATATTCACAGAGGAATCTAGAACCTTTTCCTAGCTAGTTTAAGAATGTACATTACCACCTGGCTGGAGCAGAGAGCAGGGCCTTCCCCTGCCTTCCCCTGGCTATTAAATCCCTGGCCAGCAGGCACACAGCCATAACTGCAACAATGGCTTCTGCTGCACATTTGTCAAGGTTTGAGAAAGGGCTCATTTTGGGAATTCTGAGTGAGAAAATTTCCAGACCAGGTCTGTGCATCTGCTGTGAACAGAGGCAGGAGAGGGATTTCAACCTCACAGGAGCATGACTGTTTCAGACAGAGTATCAGAGAGTTCATAAATATGATGGGTTTTAGAAACTGGAAAGACATCAATTTTGCCTGGATCATTGGCCAGAAAATAATGGCATTATGTATCTAAAATTCAAAAGGAACATAACACCAACAACAAAACCTTTTGTCTGCCTTCCAAATATTAAGTGCTATACACTTCCTCACCAAACTCATCAGAAATGCAAATAAACTGATCTATTCTTTCTCTGGCAACTGACATTTATTTTCACATACTCCCTGATCTATACAAGTCTCTCAGACACACACAATAAAAATCAGACTTTATTTACCAGACATTTAAGGTTTTCCCTCCAGGCTCCAGTAACCTGAGAAAATCTCTAAGTTTGCTCTCTCTGCAGACTCACCACCCTCTCCTACTCTACCCTCCTCTGATACACAAAAGGAAAGCCCATTAAAGGGTGTTGTACAACTCCAGGCATCCTACTCGCTCTAATCCACTTCTCTTATTTCAACAACACCCAATATATTGCTGCTGGGCTCTCAATAAGACTCACTTCAAAAGACATCCTGTGACCACAGCAGTGGGCTAGCTTCCACCTGCAGGGCAGGCCCAGTGATGCTAGTGTCTGAGAAATGACAAGGAAGGGCCATTAACCGACTCTTTCCATCAGAGAGAGATAGCAGTGGCAGCTTGTTTGCTGGAATAAAGGGTGCATAACTGGCCACATAAGCTGCTGCCACACTCCTCCTAGCAACTCTTCATGCCATGCATAATATCACAGAGCATAAAATTGCAGAGCCCAGAAATGAAGCCTCCAACCACAGCCGCAGGAGTGGCTGCATGGTTCTACCACCTGCCAACCAAATGGCTCCATCCACAACAGAAATGGGTGAGAAGTCTTTAAGATAGGTGTATATTGTTTATAGCAGAAACTCTGGATCCCTTAGGTCTTCACCAAACGTAACTTAATTCCCACTGAAAAGAGCAGCTGAACACAATCTTACCTTACCTGCTGTATTATACACAGCCGCTTAACACAGTAACAATCTCCCAGCAAAACAATGCTGGAGTGCGCGCTATGAGAGTTAGGCTACTCAAATGTTAAACGCTCCCCGCACCGCCGGCGAGACAAATGACTACTCTGATGGATTCGATAGCCCAGGGAAATGATCGCTTTCGTAGGGATGGCGGCAGAGCAGGTCGGGCATGCTGCATTTGCCTGAGTTGGAAGGCGTGTGAGCGAGCGTACACTCCCCACAGGCCAGGCCTGGCTCCGATGCTTTCTGACCGGTGAAGTTGAACATCCTTATCCCCTTGGGAAGAACAACGATCCCATTCCATGTCAACGTGACTGGAAATCTCAATTTAAGAACTGGATGCACTGATCGGTCCATCTGCGGTTTGTCCAGCTTTCCATCTTACTTCGCGCCTCTGATGTGTCAGGCTTTTTGCACGGATAGCTAACATATTTAACCCTCAAAACACCGTTTCCTGAAGCGATTCTCAACCAGGAAAACTTGCCCCAAACTGCATGATCTTCTTCCGTGGCTTCTCTTCCCGAATCCCTGCTCTGTCCACCAGGTGCGGCCCAGCCCTGGCACTCGCACACACCTTCTCCGCCGCTGCTCTAAGCGCAGCAAAAAGGGCCCCCACGCCTCCGCGGGCCGCAATGCTACCGGGCCAAGCCGAGGCAAGGAGACGCGCCCGCAGCTCCTCACTTTACAACCTGCGCGCGTGTGCACCGAGCCGCGGGCACACAGCGAACGAACACACACACACACACACACACACACACACACACACACACACACACACACACACACACACACACACACTCTTGCGCTTCCGCCCCCTGCCCCGCCCGGGCTCTCCGAAGTTACCTCCGAGGCGCCCCGGGCGCAGGGCCGGCGCCTCTCTGTGGGTCTGGAGCGGCTGTTCGGCAGTGGTCCGCACGGCTTCGGATGCCGCGCCTCCGGGAGGCTCCAGAGTCAGCTGGTCACTGTCACCTGGCAGCCCAGAATCCGCGCCCGGGGTTGCACCCCGGGGATGGGGAAGCTTTTGCCTCCGCCGCCCGGGTCCCGGTCTGCGCTTACTTGCGCGGCGCCCACCTGGCTGCAGCCCGGGTCAGGGCCAGCGCGCCGCGACTGAGGCAGGCGCTCGGACTCCTCTGGGGCGGGGCGCCGCCGGGACGGGCTCGCATGTCGCCTGCGCTCCAGCGGCCCCGGGACGCGGCCTCACCCTCAACGCCTGGAGGTCTCAGCCTCGGTCTTTGTGTCTCGGCCGGCGTCGCCACGTCACGGACTTGGAGTCTGGGAGCAGGGCGGGCCGGGGACGCGGCTGGGGAAAGCCGGGCTGGGTTTCTCCACCGCCGCCCGCCCTCGGCGCTCAAGCTGGCGGGGCGCACCGGCAGCAACTGCGCGCACCCTGGGGGACGAGGGGGCGGTCCCGGGGAGGGGCGCGGCGTTGCGCCAAGGGGGTCCCCTGCCAGAGGCTGCGGTGGAGGAAAGTGGGAGTCGGAGCGCCGCCGGGGCCCCGGAAAGGCGGTGTCCGTTCGGTCCCAGGTTGCGGCTGTAGCGCCGAGGGGAAGGCGAGCCGAAGCCGCTCGTTGGAGGGAGCCCAGCAGCTGGAGCCACCCGCGGGGTTTGCGTCTCCCCACTCCCCTATGCTGAAGGTTACTGCGGCCCCCAGTGGCAAGCAGGGGCGAACGGTGTCATCGGCTCTCCTCTTCCCAGGGAGCACTCGGCTCACCCTGCTGGGGCTTCGGACTCTGCAGTGCTTTGCAAGGCCAGGGCCAAGTGGTCACTTCACTCATAGATTTCTTCTCTTGGCTGCTGTCGGCTTAATTGGGATCCAGATTGGAAAGACTGTCACGTGACCATCCCTCACCCCACCCCCCCCACACACACACCCCACACACACTCACTCATTCACACATCCCCAAACCTACGAAACTGGGATGGGTTTCCAAAAGTCTTACTGGATACATGGATCAGAAATGGAGGCCTTCCGTGTCACCCCCTGTGCTGCAGTGGGGCCGAAACGCAGCAGCTGCCTCTGGTGGCCCCATCTAGACAGATCCTGTCCCTGTGGCTGGGAAAGCTCACATTAACAGCACGTTGCATCCCCACAAGAACAACACAAACAAAAAGGGTAAGGGAGGGAATCATAGTTTCGAGTCCATGGAATCTCGTTTCAAAAGGAAAGCAACACCCCCCACCCCCACCACCCCACCTCCTTCCCTGCCACGGAGTTACCCAGTTACCAAACAGAGCTGCTAAGGAGCATACTTCCTCAGGGACAAAGCCCTCTCTGGGGGCTGTGGTGGCTTTTCCCTGGCCAGCTCCTCCCTGACATTTGCTACCTGTGATCAAAGCACAGATCTGATCAGGGGACACAGATCTCAGTGTCAGCCTCCCTCAGCTGTCTGGATGTGGGTGGCAACAAAGCTTTAAAAGTGAACTTGTTAATAAATGGATACTTTAAATAAATGCCCTATCAGGGTGATACATGTTGACAACTAGATTTTCCCAGAGCTCCTCTCTGCCCAAGTTTTTAAAATCCATTTGCCTTTATTAAGTTATTGTGAGGCGGGTTCAAATTTATTCTAGTAAGGGCAAATGGATTTGAAAATGTAAAGTAGGAGTGAAGTTTGTTTGATTCACTGTAAGTTGCCTAGTGATTTTAAATTTGTAAGTAGCGCTGGCTCTGTCTTTGGGTCCCAATATTGTTTGTGGCAAAAGGGGGCATAAGCTTAAGGAGTAAAGAGGGTGCCCAGGGTAAGAAGCCTGTTTGGTGATAGCTAAAGACTGTTCGGGGGCCTCATTGCCCTTTGAGTTCAAGGGCAGATTATTTGAGACCTGAAAAAATATATATTTCTCCCAAAACCGAGAACAGTTGAATCCACATGGAACAATTAACACAGGAAGTTGTGTGGGATCTGCCTTTTCTTTGGCTTTGAGTTCTTCTTTCTTGTTTTTTTCTCCTATTTCTTCATGAAATACCACCACAGAGACCACATTCTAGAAGGAAAAACCATAGCTTCCTGAAACTCAGATTCAGTAAAAATCTACTTTTCCCTACCTTGGTTTAGCTGAGGTCGGTAGAGGTTTATTTAATTTCTTTCTGAAATAACCTTTTGGAAAACAACTTTTAAAATTTGAAACAGCATAAAAGGAAAATGCAGAGTAGAATTTTCTGATCCTACAGTTAGTTCTAGCCAGAAGTTGGCTAGTGGTGTTTATAGACACAAAGGATTCAAGTGGTTGCCGTTTTCCCCTCCTGGCTACTGATTTCTGTAAGCCTGCCCCAGAAGCCCTCATTCAAGCCTTGGGAGGTATTCCTCTCACTTGTCGCCACTTACCCCTCCCCACGGGGACACAGATACAGTAATACCTCAGCCAGGTGCTCTGTCCGGTGCCCCCTTCTCTGGGAAGAGGCTGGAACTCTGACTCTCTCTTCCGCTGTGCACACACACAGTGGACATCCTTATGTACACCCCGTCTTGCCCACCCGGGGAAAAGTGAAGGTTGTTTATCTGCACTACTCACTCCATCAGAGTGATACTAAATTATATTCACCATTTATCTATGGACCCAAGGCATTCAGTTTGCAGGGGCTGGGGGATGATGGGAATTCATGGTACCACACACCCAGGATAAGTAGTTATAAAAAATGTTTTGGTCTGGGCAATAGAAATAGAGCGAAGATGAGATGGGAGACTGTGTACCAGATCATGAAGACAAGAATAGAATCAGCATCCACAAACTATCCAGCCTCCACATTTTCCTCTGTTTCTAGTGATGTCCCACTCAGATCTGAAATTTCACTTCATAATATCATTGGCAATGATGTGAAAACCCAATGTGGTGTAAAAGAAACAGCTTTGAATTTGGAATGTGAAGACATGGTATTAGACATTTGTTAAGTGATATAAACCACCTATGTGAACTTGGACAAATCACTTGACCTGGTTTTGGTCCTCTAGCACTTTAAATGGAGGGTTCTACTTAAATTTAATATTTGAACCCAGAAACATGGATGGCTTCCATCTTGCAGGATCAGAGGTTGATTATGAAACCTAATAAATTGATGAGGTCCATGTGATCCAGTCTCAATAAGTATCCTATTCAATGAAATATAGCCCAGCAGCCAAGAGAAATGTATCATTAATCAAATCCCTTATTTGAACTTCTCAGAGACTAACATCCTCCTCTCTCTCTAAGCCCTTCTTATCTCAGCTGCCTCAAAGCTCCTCTTTCTCCAGTGCCCCCCAAATTCTCTCTAAATACATAACACATATCTTCATCTCTCCTCTCCTACCTCCTCTCTACTTTTCTATATTGTGTAGAGCTATGCATTTTCTCTCTCCTGTCTTTAGGGGAGGGAAGGGGAAAGGAAAACTGTGGGCAAAATCAGAATTCTCTTTAGTGATAGAGGTAGGGGAGAAGACTGTGGCCATTGACACATTAATACTTTTTAATCCATCATAATTAGATCTCCTTTGGTACATTTTAGATGTATTGAACTATTAGAAAGGGCACTGGATATAGCATCATTATATAAAGATTTTGTCTCCAGCTCACCTACTGACTATCTAGGTAAACTTGAGGTATTTTCTTAACCTCTCTTGAGCTTCAGTTTTATCATCTATAAAACTGTAATAAGAGGTTTCATAGCGTTTTGGGGAAGATGAGATAAATGCAAAGTGGAAGCCTCATAATAGGTATTCAGCAAAAGTTTGTGACTCTGAAAATGGCAGGCTGAAAGAAAAAACAAAAGGAAGTAAGAAAAGCAGGGAGGGAGGGAGGAAGGAGGGAGGGAGGGGGAGGAAAGGAAGGAAAGAGGGAAGGAAGGAGGGAAGGAGGGAGGGAGGAAGGTAGAAGAAAGGAAGGAAAGAAGGAAGGAAGGAGGGAAGGAGGGAGGGAAGAAGGCAGAAGAAAGGAAGGAAAGAAGGAAGGAAGGAAAGAAGGAGGGAGGGAGAGAGGGAAAGCAGGGAGGGGGAAGAAAGAAGAAAAGAAGGAGGCAAGGAGGGAGAGAGAGGGAGAGGAGAGAGGAGGAGGAAGGAAGGAAGGAAGGAAGGAAGGAAGGAAGGAAGGAAGGAAGGAAGGAAGGAAAAGGACTTTTATCTTGGCATCTAGGCATAAGCTTGACTGTTCCAGTGACTAAGGAATTGGGCACAGAAAAACTGTTTCCTCCTCTAGGCTGAAAGGCTGAGCTGTAATCGCCTTTTGGATCCTGAGAAGACATTGCTTTGCTGGCTGACAAAATGGCAAGAAGTGCAAATTTTTTAAATCATGTCATTGGCATGGGTACCCCGTGATTAGCGCTTAGCAGCTCACTCTGATTCTCCTCTGAGCTGCCCAAGAATCCCGTATCCTTATTTCTCCTAAGTAATCCAGGGTTGTCACCTGCCAGGACAGCACTTAATGACTTTACCCTGAACCCAGAGTTTTTTAGATCTCATTCTATTAAGCCTCACTTGTCCTGTATCTTATATAAGCACTTAAAAGGATATACATCATGAAGAAATAAATCTCACAGATCATTTAAGATATCAATTTTCAGGCAGTAGAACAGTAGCTTCTAACCTCTACTTCACTTCCTAGGGAAAAATTTTTTGATATATTTGTTCCTAGAGGAATTTCACTAGTGGCAGGACTTTAGCTACAACAATAGGTTTATGAGACACAAATTTGGAGTGAAGTGGAATATAGAGCCACTCACCAACTCTAACCCTTTGGTGTGAGTTAAATGGGTAGAGATTGATACTAGCAGATTGCCAATCATAAAAATGAGATCCAGAATGAATGGTAAACTTCTTGTTTTTTAACTTTTATTTTAGGTTCAGGGGTACATATGCAGGTTTGTTATATAGGTAAACTCGTGTCATGAGGGTATTTTGTCATCCAGGTATTAGGCCTAGTACCCATTATTTTTCCTGATCCTCTCCCTCCTCCCATCCTCCACCTGCCAGTAGGCCCCAGTCTCTATTGTTCCCTTCTTTGTGTCCATGAGTTCTCATCATTTAGCTCCCATTTATAAGTGAGAACATGCAGTATTTGGTTTTCTGTTTCTGCATTAATTTGATAAGGATAATGACCTTCAGCTCCATCCATGTTCCTGCAAAGGACATGATCTTGTTTTTTTCATGGCTGCATAGTATTCCACGGTGCATATGTACCACTTTTTAAAATATCCAGTCTACTATTGATGGGCATTTAAGTTGATTCCATTTCTTTGCTATCGTGAATAGTGCTGCATTGAACATATATGCACATGTGTCTTTATGGTAGAACTATTCATTTGCCTTTGGGTATATATCCAATAATGGGATTGCTGGGTCAAATGGCAGGAATTGTAAACTTCTAAGTGATGCTGTGAATTATAAATGAATCTGAAACTAGAACTGAGTTCTTCTGAATGCAGTCCAGTGCTCCCAATGGGTTACTTCCTAAATTTCCTAAAATACAGCCTGAGGTTCAAAGCATCTCTATGCTCTCTAGGAGCTTCTCTGAGTCAGGCTGGAGACTAGGGGCCTCTCCAGACCAAGGTGAGTATAGCAGTACCCATGGTCCCTTTCAGAAGGCTGGGCCCAGGGAGCCAGGCTGAGCATGCTACAGCTGATTTAATCCATGCTCCACTGAATTCTACTCTCCTGCTTTGCAAATGGCCTTTCCAAGCAGAGGCTGCTGTGGTGGCCTGTTTGGCAGGTGCAGATGATATTTGTTTTTTGTTTTTGGCTGCCCAGATTCCAAATTCTCTCCCTATTTCAATGGAAGCTGCCATAGTGAAATGTCAAGAGCCTCTCTTCTCCTGAGCCTTGACAGCACAGGCACGGGCAAGTGGCCCGAGCTTGGCCAACCCAGTGCTGTTGCCTGAGGCTGTGAATCTGAAGCCAGGGATGATGTGAAAGAATCTGGTGACAGTCTGAAAATCATCCCACCTCTAATGGTAGTGGCATCCAGGGTACAATGGTCTGAGTCCAGTGGTGGGAGCCACAGAGCCTAAACAGCCTCTTCCTGTGGCACGAGCTTGTCAGTGATTCCAGCCCCCCAACTCCCCTAGTTTCCTTCAGTTCCTGCATGCATATTTTCCAATACTGATTATCTGGCCCCACCACTGATTCTGTCAGCTCCTGATATCCTTCCAATAGATTCCTTCACTTCCCAAGCACACCAAAGTTAGTGTCTGATATTGGCAACCCAGAGTCCTGACTGGTGCATGAGAGGTTGGCTTTCGACTCTTGGAAATAATCATGCCCTGGAAGTCCCAGACAGGACAGCTGCATTGAGATCCAGCTCCCAGTGTCCAGCCATGATGAAACAGAGCTCACCAGGCCACAAGAGCTTCCTGATGCTTCCTTCTCCTCTGCAGGATACAGGGCCATGTTGTTTAACACAGGGGCCAAAGTGTGTTGTACTGACCAAGGAGGCAGGAGGCTTGGGTTCCAGGCCCGGCTCTCTCATGTCTGGCTCTGGTACCTTGGCCAAGGCACTGCAGCCTCTGGATTTCTGTTTCCTCAGCTGTCGAAAGAGGAGGCTGCACCATGTGTTTCCTAGAGACCTTTGCCACTCCGATGTTCAAGCATGCCTGAATGTCTGGAGGAGAGTCCCCAGTTGTCCTGGCTGCCAATTTTTACCTCCAAATGAGTGAGGCTTGTTGGTTGAGCTGCCGTGAATGAGAGATAAAGGAGGAAACAGTGGAGAGGGGAAAGGAGCTTTGTCCATGGTTTGAGATCCTAATTTCATCATATGAGGTGAGGGAGGAATGAGACGTGCTGTCCTGGTACAGGGGTGAGTGGGGAAATCAATACATTTTGGGCATCACCATTTAACTTACAGTCACCTGTTAACTCACAGTGTTCAAATGTGATGACAGTTATATACTTTGTTAAAGAGAACCATGGGCTGGGTGTGGTGGCTCATGCCTGTAACATCAGCACCTTGACAGGCCGACGAAGGCAGATCACCTGAGATCATCAAGACCAGCCTGGCCAACATGGTGAAACTCCATCTCTAATAAAAATACAAAAATTAGCCAGGTGTGGTGGCGCACACCTGTAGTCCCAGCTACTCAGGAGACTGAGGCAGGGGAATAGCTTGAACCCAGGAGGCAGAGGTTGTAGTGAGCCGAGATGGTGCCCCTGCACTCTAGCCTGGGTGATAAAGTGAGACCGTGTCTCAAAAAAAAAAAAAAAAAAAAAAAAAAGAGAACGATGACTCCTCCTTTTTGAGACAATAATTGCATACTAATGCTTATACAATTTATAGACGTCATTGCTTTTGTTGAAACATGAATGTTGAAACTTGCATCCTGGAAAGAAGTATCTAGGCCTTCCTTCTCTCTCTTCTCCACAGCACCCAAGTATCCAATAACATTCAAGAGACTTGAAAAGCAAAAGAATGAATTTTTGTAGATTTGGGTCATTGATATATCCCAAGCATTAAAACAGTGCCTGAAATACAGTAGGGGCTCAGTAAATATTTGCCAAGTGAGTTCGATGTTCTTGTAAAAATTACTGAACATGAATCTTCATTTTCCAGTCCCCACAACTAACTTCAAGACCCAGCACATAATAGGTGCTCAGCACATGTTTATAGAATCAACTCTGTACTTTCACGCAGTTCTATCTGGGCACCTCCCAGCCCAAGCTTAACATTAACCTTGTAATATCCTCATGCTGCAGCAGGGATTTGGTTTTTTTTTTTTTTTTTTTTTTTTTTTTTTTTTTTATCGTGACTTGACAGATGGGAGAAGAAAGCCACAGTGCTGTGAATGAAATGACTTCACCAGGTCGTTCAGAGAGTGGGAGTTCTCTAATGCTGTCCTAACATTTTCTCCACTAGACTGAACTTCAAAAAGAATTGGATCTCAATTCAGCATACCTAAATAATATTGCCTGAAAAGGAAAGTTCAATGAAAGGAAACTCTATCGAAAAGGGTACTTAAGAAAAATCCATTAATGCTGTGCTTGGATTGCTAGTGCTTCAGGTGTTATTTTGTGATCAGATAAAGACCTGGCCTCTCTATCTGAATGTCTGGTAACTAAGCCTCATTCTGAGAGTCCCATTATTTCCATGGCGTTATCTAGATCCCTGAGATAAACAAAAATATTTTTAGGGTCGGCACTGATGGGCATGCCTTCAGGTTTCCACTGAAATAACTACCTCCTTCATGATGTCAGGGATGTCAGATTGGTGGACAGCTTGAATCATCCAAAATTATCTACCAGCTAAGCAGAAGAAAGAAAGCTCTGTTCGCACCAGATCACAGGGTGGCCTGCATCTTATTCATTCTGTGAAAACACCAGTGCTACCAATATGTCAGCCCCTCTGTTAGCTGCATCTGAATGAAGAGATGTCAACAGAAGCTAACAATTATCTAGAACTTCTTGCATGCTAGGCATCTGTTCTGAGACTTACCTTACTTAATCCTTACAAAAATCCTATAAGGCAGGTCACGCCATTATTCTCACTTTACGGATGAAAAATTGAGGCAATGAGAGGTTTAGTTATTTCCCTAAGGTTGCAAAGATAAGAAGAGCTGGAGCAGGAATTTCAGCCCAGGCAGTCTGGTTCCAGAATGTTTATAACATTCTGAGATGAGTGACTCATGGCCTCTGCCTTCAAAAGTCTCACTGTCCACTGGGAAAGGCAGATGCCAAGAAATTCCTTATAATTCAGCGTGACCAGGGAGTGTAGAATGGTGTGGAGACACTGAAGAGGGTGGGCCATAGAGGAGTCATAGGAGTGTCAGTTATTGTTAAATCAATTGCTTAATTTATTGTTTTGAATAGGTAATAATACAATGGTATAAAATGTTACAACATTCAAAAGAAACCAACTAGTTTCCTTGTCCAGAGAAAACTGCTTTACCGGTTTCTTACACGTCCCTCCAGAGGTAGACTAACAAAATAAAAGCGGGTCAGCATAGTCTGTTATTTTTTATACAATGGTAACATCCTATACACATTAATTTTTTTCACCATCAACATATTTTGGAGATTAACAGTATTTATAAGGCCGCCTTATTCTTTTTTAATTAAGCTTTTTACTTTGAGATATATGTGGAGTCGCATGTAGTTAGCTTATGTTTTATGGTTGCATAATACTCCATTGTAGTGATAACCATAATTTATTTGATGAGTCTCTATGAGGAAATATACAGGCCATTTCAAAAGTTTTGCTGTTATAAATGTCAATGGAATTAACAGACTTGAACATATTATTTCACACATTTGTGAGGAAATGCCTGTAGGATAAACCCTTAAAACTAGAACTGCTGAATCAAAGGGCATATGAAATTTTAATTTGTCAATATTGAAGTTTTACCTTCTCTTGAGGTTACACCGATATACACTCTCCCCCAATTGAGACTTCAGTTCTGCTATGATTTTATTTCTTCTTGTTCTACCTGCCCATGTTTTACCTTCCTCTGTGGTCTGGTCATACTTCCCTCACCTTCTATCTTATCTGGTCTTTAAGCTTCAGTTATATATAAGTGGTAGCTTCATTACACCTTTTGAAACCATGGCACGTACTTGGCACAATTTTGTGACAACATTTTTCCAGGGAATGTTCTTCATTTGCCATTTGTTTTTTTCTTTTCCATTCCTCTTTTTCTGATCTTAGCACCATTCCTGTATGGGTGCCTTGCTTGTTATTCATTTCAGAGTGACATTGTCTTTGCATATCTGAAACCTTTTTTTTTTTTAAATGAAGTTTTGCTCTTGTTGTCCAGGCTGGAGTGCAGTGGTACGATTGTGACTCACTGCAAGCTCCGTCTCCCAGGTTCAAGTGATTCTCCTGCCTCAGCCTCCCGAGTAGCTGGAATTACAGGTGTCCACCACCATGCCCAGCTAACTTTCTGTATTTTTAGTAGAGATGGGGTTTCACCATGTTGGCCAGGCTGGTCTCGAACTCCTGACTTCAGGTGATCCATCTGCCTTGGCCTCCCAAAGTGTTGGGATTACAGGCATGAGACATGGTGCCCAGCCTGCATGTCTGAAGCCTTTAGCTTGGAAGGGATGTTTTACAGTGGTGCCTCCTGACTGTGAACAAATAAGAACTTATTCCTTGAGAAAAGTTATTCACTGAAGGTTTGAGAATGGGGGCTGGGGTCCTCACTGGAGGTTGGCAGACCCCCCTCTCTTCACAAGGTCATATGAGGTGAGATGTTGGGGATGGGGGCTGTTTCAGTGTTTATTTAGTTCCTTTCCTTTGCAGAGGCCACCTCCTGCCAACTGCTCATAGTGCAGTCTCGGTCCTCACCCCACCTTGACAACAGGCTGCTGACTGCATATAGGACGTGTCTGCATCCACTCAAACTCCCACTATTTCTCTCTACATCAAACTAACTTCAGGTAAGTTCCCACCACCAGGCGACCCACCCTTTTCCCTTTCCTCCAGACAAGGCATTTCCGGGTTTTGGCCTGAGGATATGTTGCCTTCCCTGGAGAAGTGCTGGCTTTGCCTGGGATTTGTACAGGCAGGTGGGCAGGTGTCCCCTCTGGGGTCTTCCTTTACCCCTCGCATTCATATGACTTCCACTGCCTTTGGAAGCCCCTCCCTCAACACTTACTCCATGTTTCATCAAAGATGGATTCTGAACTGTTTTTGCCCCTTTGGAGCCCATTTCTAAGAGTAGGGGAAGGCAGAATGACCTCTTCATCCCTTTACCCTAGAACTTCAAATCTAAGAGGTGTTCAATTGGAGGTTGACTGCTGTGTCTGGAGAGATCTGCTGCGCACCTCGGGGACCACCTTCCTTCTGTGACTGAAGGGAGAGAAACAGGTTTCAGGTAGATGCAGTGGCAAAGATGCAGGAGAAGCAAAAGCCTCCTGGACCTGGAGGGAGAAGACCTGAGATCAAGTCCTTCCTTTGATGCTCACTCTGGGTAGATCTTCAGGCAGGTCACTGTGCCCTCCATAAGGAGGTCACTGTCATCATCCTAGGCTGGTGCCGACCCACAGACTGCTACCTGCCTCCAACAGCAGAACTTCACAAATCAGAGTAAGTATTCAGAAACTTCCATAGCACATTGACAGAGTAATTTTATGTATGTTGAATTTAATAATAAACAATGCTGGCTTATATTTTTGTGTGTCTGTTTTGTTACTGTACTTTTTTTTTTTTACTGCATTACTTTTCTCCTATATTTTATTCAAGTTTTATTTTAACTGATGTTACAGCATTTGAAGAGGAGGATTTAATTCCACACAAAATGGAAGACCCTAAAGTGTACCCATTAAACTGCTAAAAGGTAAATTGAGTAGTGAGAATACAACAGAAGTCCAATTTAGATTCTAAGTGTCGTCACCATGTGATTACAATCATATAGACTCTTCCAAGCTTAGAGCTAGAGCTCCTGGAATCTATTTCATACTCTAGTGCAAGAGCAAAAAACAGCAACATGAAAGGAATTAATGGTTTCCTGAATTATTGGTTTCATTACATCCATAATTCCCCCCCCCTCCCCCAAAATGACCAAAAGAAACAGTGACCACACCCTTAGGCCTTTTGGTGTAAAAGAGGTGATGATGAACCGGGGCAAGAACAGGTCATGAAGATTTGTCTGTAAAAGTCCTTTTCAGGTGAGTTTGTACACCACTGTCAAGCAATTAGCCTCTTATTGATTAGGGTTAGGAAACCAAGTTTCAATTCTCAGGAAGTCACAATTTCATTCCTTTACTCAGTATGAATTTACAAAGTGCCCACATATTACCAGCTTCCACTTGTAGTCATTTCTAGATTAAAAAGAAACCTGGTATCTCTAGAGGGAACACCAAGTTCCCCCCAAGTCTACAGCTGAATTACTTTTGCAATAATTTGTAATTACTGTAATTACTTTTCCAAAAATTTATTTTTATTTTACTGTATAAAAGTATTGATTTGAGTAAATTTGACATTTTTTAAAAAACCAGTATTTCACATCAGATAGTTTGAGAGTCACTGCTTAATAAAATACCCAACATTGCCTAATGATATATGCAAATTATCTGAGCCTCTATTAAAAATTTGTATATTCAGTTCTCCCTGTCGAATGATAATCTAATGGATATAACATTCAAGCCATCAAAAGTTTTCTTTTTCCCTCTCTCAGCATCTTAAAGATTTTTCCTCATTGTCTTCTTCCACTTAGTGTTACTGAGATAAATTTGATTTTCATTCATACACAAATAGTCTATCTTTATTCTCTGGAATTTTAAAGAATTTTCTTTGTCTTTGATGTTTTAAAATTTTCACTACAATTTGTTCAGGTGTTGTTTGTTGGATTGTTTTTTAATTCATCCTACTTGGTAAACAGTAGGCCTGTTCAATCTTTTCTGTGGTTGTAGACAATTAAGCTTTTTTTTTCAGATCTTGTATTCTTCTCACCATCATTCTTTCTATTCTCTTCCCCTAAATCTGTTATTAAGTAGATTTGGGGGCCTTTGAATTCATCCTGCATATCTCTGAATATTCCCTTTATGCTATGTGGTTTTTTTCCCTTTAACCATGATTTGAGAGAATGCCTCTGTTCAGTCATATACTTTATTAATTCACTCTTCAATCCTAATCATTCTATTCAGCTCGTTTATTGAACATTTTATTTTAGCATTCATGTTTTTATTTCCAAGATCTTCTTAGTTATAAAATATCTTTCTTCTATCCTAACTATGTGCTGTTTAGGGGAGGGAGAGAAGACACGAAGCTGTTACACATAGACAGCAAAGCCCTCTCTTCATAAAGGGTTATGTTACCAGCTTCCACTTGTAGTTATTTCTAGATAAAAAAAGAAACCCTGGTATCTCTAGAGGGCATGCTGGGGGACACCTACACAGCTGGCCAGAGGATAGTTACAGGCTGCAACTGCAAAGTCCAAGCCCATTCGGGTCCCACTTGAAGTCTGGCGCCATCTGACACTGGTGGTGGTTCACTTCAGTTTAAATATCAGTGGTGACTATGTTGAGTCACGAGGCTCTGAGAGTTCCAGGACACCAGAAACTATTCCAGGACTCCCCTGATTAGTTAGTTCCCACTTTATCAGCTCAGGTTGAGAATAATCCCGGGGCAGAAATACTCTGCCTCTCAGCTTCCCTGCTATCCCTTTTCCTACGTGGTCTTGCCCTCTCACCATGCCACCGCTCCCCATCCCCACAATAGCCAAGAAGGGTAGCCTATGGCCAAGGCATGAACCAACACCCATCACATTATATCTGAAGTCCCAGTAGGGTCATTGTGTTCCTTTAGAATTAAACTCTTCCTTTGTTGGATGAATTGACTCTTTTACATGGGGTTTGCTCTCTGCAAATGTTTGCTGGCTTTAAGTGCAGGCTCATTTTCTTAGCCAAGACTCAGTTAGCGGATCTCCTGCTGGGCTGGGAGAAGATGAAAGAATCACCCCTGCAGAATGCACTGTGCTCACGGAGTGAGGCCAGCTGTCCATCTGGGCATTAGTGTCCCCTTTTCTCCCAGGGCCCTGCCTGTCCTTTCGAGTTCAAGCATCTACACCCACTCTTCCGGCTGGAGGAAAACAGCATTCTTGCTGCTACTCTCGGGCTCCCTCCTGCCCCCAGCTTTTACCACCTTTTGACAAAGAGCATCCTCAGTGTTATCTCCATTTCTCTGTCCCAAGTTGTTCACCTATGGTGTCCCCAGCTGTCCTTCAGGCTGCTATCTTAGGGCTTTCCTTGGTGGCTTTCTGCTGTCATCTTTCAAGGACCCATCCCAGATTCAACACTGAGAGTAACCAGTGTGGTTTACAAGGGTGACTAGCTTACAAAACATTATTTTATATCATTTCTATGGAGTTTGTGGATAGGCAGAGTGGGTGCAGGGGACTGCAAAACCATGCTAAAGCCTTAGGACTAAAGCAATCTTCACAGCGGTATTTTTAAAAGACAGTTTACACCTAAACATCTTACTTAAACAACTTTTATTTTTAGTTCTTAATAGCTTTGCTCTGTGACTTTGAACAAGCATTTCACCTCTCTGATTTCATTTTTTTTACCTATAAATGGAAGATCTGGGCAAGATCTTTAAATTTCTCTCTAGTCTACAATTCCACATTTCTGCCTTAAATGCAGCAGCTGTGTGTGATCAAAGCAGTGGGGCTTTCTACTCTGATTCCCATAAACAACTCACAGCCTTACCATCCTTTATCTCCAAGGAGAATCACATGATTAATTCTACCTTTTCCCAGTCCTTGTATTTGCACTCCGCATTACAGTAAAACCTCATTAACTTGGATGACACTCATTTAGAATGCATGATAATTCCGTAACTGGACCAAAGTTTATCTTCGCTTAGTAAAAACGTGGCTTCATGGAAAGTGCAGATAAACAGTGTCAACAGCACAGCCAAGCCAGTGTTCAAAATCCTTAAGAAGCAGCTATTTTTCAAGTCTCTGCAAGCATTTCCAACATGTGCTTTTGTATCCACCAGGAACCAGTTTTTAATCCACAGCATCAAACCAAATAGCCTGATGGTCAGGCCTCTTGACAGCTCTAAGCCTGGCTGCTTTCCCTTTGGCCCTGCTGTGTGTTTGCTCCATACTTTAAAAGATGGAAGAGTGAACAGCGCACACTGCAGAGGGGATCAAACAGTAAAACAGAGAAACTCTGGTCCTGCAGCAGCAAACAGATGATTTCTAACCACGTCTGCTGCAGCCTCATAAAAAGGGTGCAGGGAAGCTGATGGAAGACACAGGAGATGGCCAGGGAGGAGATCTCCAATTAATGAAGGAGGAAGCCCTTTCAGGTGGCATTTACCACACAAAGTCAGACACTAACAAACCATTTCAGCAGGAAGGCTTGCAGCTTTGGAAGAGAAGCCCATCTTCAGGATCCACATATTTTACAAGTGCCATAGATGATTTCTCAGCCCATCCCTAGGGGAAAAATACTGTGCTGATTAGAAAGGATTATTAACCTTGGTTAATAAGACTTGTCCTGCAATGATGCCTGGAACTGTCTGCAGTTTAATAGACAGATGCTTACGTTAACAGCTTCCTAAACTGTGTATTCTACAATCTTGTGATTGTTAAGGAGATATAATTGAACTATGTGAACCTGGCAATATTTGCAATCAAATCCCTACATTTGAGTGGGCAGAAAAGATGAAAGCAGCCTCCTGCCAAGAAGTGAACTTGGACAGAGTACCTGCCTGTGTTGGAGCCTGCTGGCCCTCTCTGTGGGCGGACAAAGCAAGGTGAGCTCACGATACCTGTATTGCACTTGTGATGTCCAGCAGCTGTCTGCCTAAAGGAAAACTTTATAAATCCCTGGGAGGGTAGAGATTTTCCAGATCCCCTGGGGAAAGGGCTCATTGTCAGCTGGTGTCACAGGCCTCCCCTGTGTCCAAATGGATATAGTGAAGATGCTGAGAGGAGGGGCAGGGGTCGCATTGGATACTAATGGCCTCTTTTACCATATGATGATTGGGAGTCAATGGTCCTAGAGACTGGGTATTCTTGCAAGCTAAGAAGGTAGAACCACAGTGTTCCTCAGCCAACCACCATGATCTCGGCCTGCCTCGCTGACTGCTGTGAATTTGTGGCACTCAGATTCAGGGGTTTATTGTTAGGTTTAGTCTCACTTTTCCCATTTGCTGTTCTAATGCCCTTCAATATCTCAGATTATTTGCATAATGAGTTTCCCCCTCAACCCTGTATTTGCCTTGAAGAGATGGAACTCCACAAGATGTTTGAAGATCTATACACTATCATGAAGCTAAAGAAAATAGCCCGAACAGACTGGATTGCCATTATTAATGAAGTGGTTCTGTCTTGATAAGATGAGACTTATGACTCCTGGAAAGAGATCACAGAACTAGCAAGCTGGGAATTTCTCATAATGGGCCGTGGATCCTGACTGGCCAATATTTTTGGCCAAGAAATCTGTTCGATCACAAACCAACCCCTCCTTTCCAGATGTGCCAGGCGAGAAATTTCCATACCAGCTGCCAATTCAGGGCTGAACTGAGAATTTTAAGACTGATTCATAAAAAGGCAGCATAGGAAGCCAGCTTTAGCTATGATAGAAACAAGTTTCCAGTGTTAAGAAAAGAATTTTGAAAAGCATGCTATATTCACTGAGATGGTGTGTTCCTCGGCCACTAAAATGAAATTAATATCTGAAAGAGAAACAAATTTAAGATATGCTATGTGAACAAAAATTGCAAAGGAATCATATACTGTGTATTACCATTGCAACAAAGAAAATATGTACCTTGGTATATGAACAAGAATTGGAAGGGATGGAGCAGAAGGGAAAGTACTAGTTGATGGTTTTTTCTATAATTTTTGAAAGTATTGCGCGAGCGACACAGAAGACCGGTGATTTCTGCATTTTCAACTGAGGTACTGGGGTCATCTCACTAGGGAGTGCCGGACAATCGGTGCTGGTCAGCTGCTGCAGCCTGACCAGCGAGAGCTGAAGCAGGGCGAGGCATCGCCTCACCTGGAAGCGCAAGGGGGAAGGGGATCCGTTTTCCTAGCCAGGGGAACTGAGACACACAACACCTGGAAAATCGGGTAACTCCCACCCCAATACTGCGCTGTAAGCATACAGGCATTCCAGGAGAATATATCCCACACCTGGCCGGGAGGGTCCCACGCCCACGAAGCCTCCCTCACTGCTAACACAGCAGTCTGCCGCGATCTATCCGCAAGGCAGCAGCGAGGCTGGGGGAGGGGCGCCCGCCATTGCTGAGGCTTAAGTAGGTAAACAAAGCCGCTGGGAAGCTCGAACTGGGTGGAGCTCACAGCAGCTCAAGGAAGCCTGCCTGTCTCTGTAGTCTCCACCTCTGGGGACAGCGCACAGCTGAAGACCAACAGGGGAAGTAGCGGGAGCCGGTGCAGACACGAACGACTCTGTCTGACAGCTTTGGGGAGAGCCGCGGATCTCCCAACGCGGAGGTTGAGATCTGAGAACGGACAGACTGCCTGCTCAGGTGTGTCCCTGACCCCTGAGTAGCCTAGCTGGGAGAAATCCCCCACTAGGGGCAGTCTGACACCCCACACCTCACAGGGTGGAGTACACCCCTGAGAGGACACTTCCAAAGGAAGAATCAGACAGGTACACTCGCGGTTCAGCAATATTCTATCTTCGGCAACCTCTGCTGCTGATACCCAGGCAAACAGGGTCTGGAGTGGACCTCAAGCAATCTCCAACAGACCAACAGAGAGTCCTTCTGACTGTCAGAAGGAAAACTATCAAACAGGAAGGACACCTATACCAAAACCCCATCAGTTCGTCACCACCATCAAAGACCAGAGACAGATAAAACCACAAAGATGGGGAAGAAGCAGGGCAGAAAAGCTGGAAATTCAAAAAATAAGAGCGCATCTCCCCCTGCAAAGGAGCGCAGCCCATCACCAGCAACGGATCAAAGCTGGTCAGAGAATGACTTGGACGAGAGGAGAGAAGAAGGCTTCAGTCCATCAAACTTATCAGAGCTAAAGGAGGAATTACGTACCCAGCGCAAAGAAACTAAAAATCTTGAAAAAAGAGTGGAAGAATTGACAGCTAGACTCATTAATGCAGAGAAGATCATAAACGAAATGACAGAGATGAAAACCATGACACGAGAAATACGTGACAAATGCACAAGCTTCAGTAACCGACTCGATCAACTGGAAGAAAGAGTATCAGCGATTGAAGATCAAATGAATGAAATGAAGCGAGAAGAGAAACCAAAAGAAAAAAGAAGAAAAAGAAATGAGCAAAGCCTGCAAGAAGTATGGGATTACGTAAAAAGACCAAATCTACGTCTGATTGGGGTGCCTGAAAGTGAGGGGGAAAATGGAACCAAGTTGGAAAACACTCTTCAGGATATCATCCAGGAGAACTTCCCCAACCTAGTAGGGCAGGCCAACATTCAAATTCAGGAAATACAGAGAACGCCACAAAGATACTCCTCCAGAAGAGCAACTCCAAGACACATAATTGCCAGATTCACCAAAGTTGAAATGAAGGAAAAAATCTTAAGGGCAGCCAGAGAGAAAGGTCGGGTCACCCACAAAGGGAAGCCCATCAGACTAACAGCAGATCTCTCGGCAGAAACTCTACAAGCCAGAAGAGAGTGGGGGCCAATATTCAACGTTCTTCAAGAAAAGAATTTTCAACCCAGAATTTCATATCCAGCCAAACTAAGTTTCATAAGTGAAGGAGAAATAAAATCCTTTACAGATAAGCAAATGCTTAGAGATTTTGTCACCACCAGGCCTGCCTTACAAGAGACCCTGAAGGAAGCCCTAAACATGGAAAGGAACAACCGGTACCAGCCATCGCAAAAACTTGGCAAAATGTAAAGACCATCGAGGCTAGGAAGAAACTGCATCAACTAACGAGCAAAATAACCAGTTAATATCATAATGGCAGGATCAAGTTCACACATAACAATATTAACCTTAAATGTTAATGGACTAAATGCTCCAATTAAAAGACACAGACTGGCAAACTGGATAAAGAGTCAAGACCCATCAGTCTGCTGTATTCAGGAGACCCATCTCACATGCAGAGACATACATAGGCTCAAATAAAGGGATGGAGGAAGATCTACCAAGCAAATGGAGAACAAAAAAAAGCAGGGGTTGCAATCCTAGTCTCTGATAAAACAGACTTTAAACCATCAAAGATCAAAAGAGACAAAGAAGGCCATTACATAATGGTAAAGGGATCAATTCAACAGGAAGAGCTAACTCTCCTAAATATATATGCACCCAATACAGGAGCACCCAGATTCATAAAGCAAGTCCTTAGAGACTTACAAAGAGACTTAGACTCACATACAATAATAATGGGGGACTTCAACACTCCGCTGTCAACATTAGACAGATCAACGAGACAGAAAGTTAACAAGGATATCCAGGAATTGAACTCATCTCTGCACCAAGCGGACCTAATAGACATCTATAGAACTCTCCACCCCAAATCAACAGAATATACATTCTTCTCAGCACCACATCGCACTTATTCCAAAATTGACCACATAATTGGAAGTAAAGCACTCCTCAGCAAATGTAAAAGAACAGAAATTATAACAAACTGTCTCTCAGACCACAGTGCAATCAAACTAGAACTCAGGACTAAGAAACTCAATCAAAACCGCTCAACTACATGGAAACTGAACAACCTGCTCCTGAATGACTACTGGGTACATAACGAAATGAAAGCGGAAATAAAGATGTTCTTTGAAACCAATGAGAACAAAGATACAACATACCAGAATCTCTGGGACACATTTAAAGCAGTGTGTAGAGGGAAATTTATAGCACTAAATGCCCATAAGAGAAAGCAGGAAAGATCTAAAATTGACACTCTAACATCACAATTAAAAGAACTAGAGAGGCAAGAGCAATCACATTCAAAAGCTAGCAGAAGGCAAGAAATAACTAGGATCAGAGCAGAACTGAAGGAGATAGAGACACAAAAAACCCTCCAAAAAATCAATGAATCCAGGAGTTGGTTTTTTGAAAAGATCAACAAAATTGACAGACCGCTAGCAAGGCTAATAAAGAAAAAAGAGAGAGGAATCAAATAGATGCAATAAAAAATGATAAAGGGGATATCACCACTGACCCCACAGAAATACAAACTACCATCAGAGAATACTATAAACGCCTCTACGCAAATCAACTAGAAAATCTAGAAGAAATGGATAATTTCCTGGACACTTACACTCTCCCAAGGCTAAACCAGGAAGAAGTTGAATCCCTGAATAGACCAATAGCAGGCTCTGAAATTGAGGCAACAATTAATAGCCTACCCACCAAAAAAAGTCCAGGACCAGATGGATTCACAGCTGAATTCTACCAGAGGTACAAGGAGGAGCTGGTACCATTCCTTCTGAAACTATTCCAATCAATAGAAAAAGAGGGAATCCTCCCTAACTCATTTTATGAGGCCAACATCATCCTGATACCAAAGCCTGGCAGAGACACAACAAAAAAAGAGAATTTTAGACCAATATCCCTGATGAACATTGATGCAAAAATCCTCAATAAAATACTGGCAAACCGGATTCAGCAGCACATCAAAAAGCTTATCCACCATGATCAAGTGGGCTTCATCCCTGGGATGCAAGGCTGGTTCAACATTCGCAAATCAATAAACGTAATCCAGCATATAAACAGAACCAAAGACAAGAACCACATGATTGTCTCAATAGATGCAGAAAAGGCTTTTGACAAAATTCAACAGCCCTTCATGCTAAAAACGCTCAATAAATTCGGTATTGATGGAACGTACCTCAAAATAATAAGAGCTATTTATGACAAACCCACAGCTAATATCATACTGAATGGGCAAAAACTGGAAAAATTCCCTTTGAAAACTGGCACAAGACAGGGATGCCCTCTCTCACCACTCCTATTCAACATAGTGTTGGAAGTTCTGGCTAGGGCAATCAGGCAAGAGAAAGAAATCAAGGGTATCCAGTTAGGAAAAGAAGAAGTCAAATTGTCCCTGTTTGCAGATGACATGATTGTATATTTAGAAAACCCCATCGTCTCAGCCCAAAATCTCCTTAAGCTGATAAGCAACTTCAGCAAAGTCTCAGGATACAAAATTAATGTGCAAAAATCACAAGCATTCTTATACACCAGCAACAGACAAGCAGAGAGCCAAATCAGGAATGAACTTCCATTCACAATTGCTTCAAAGAGAATAAAATACCTAGGAATCCAGCTTACAAGGGATGTAAAGGACCTCTTCAAGGAGAACTACAAACCACTGCTCAGTGAAATCAAAGAGGACACAAACAAATGGAAGAACATACCATGCTCATGGATAGGAAGAATCAATATCGTGAAAATGGCCATACTCCCCAAGGTTATTTATAGATTCAATGCCATCCCCATCAAGCTACCAATGACTTTCTTCACAGAATTGGAAAAAACTGCTTTAAAGTTCATATGGAACCAAAAAAGAGCCCGCATTGCCAAGACAATCCTAAGTCAAAAGGACAAAGCTGGAGGCGTCACGCTACCTGACTTCAAACTATACTACAAGGCTACAGTAACCAAAACAGCATGGTACTGGTACCAAAACAGAGATATAGACCAATGGAACAGAACAGAGTCCTCAGAAATAATACCGCACATCTACAGCCATCTGATCTTTGACAAACCTGAGAGAAACAAGAAATGGGGAAAGGATTCCCTATTTAATAAATGGTGCTGGGAAAATTGGCTAGCCATAAGTAGAAAGCTGAAACTGGATCCTTTCCTTACCCCTTATACGAAGATTAATTCAAGATGGATTAGAGACTTAAATGTTAGACCTAATACCATAAAAACCCTAGAAGAAAATCTAGGTAGTACCATTCAGGACATAGGCATGGGCAAGGACTTCATGTCTAAAACACCAAAAGCAACGGCAGCAAAAGCCATAATTGACAAATGGGATCTAATTAAACTAAAGAGCTTTTGCACAGCAAAAGAAACTACCGTCAGAGTGAACAGGCAACCTACAGAATGGGAGAAAATTTTTGCAACCTACTCATCTGACAAAGGGCTAATATCCAGAATCTACAAAGAACTCAAACAAATATACGAGAAAAAAACAAACAACCCCATCAAAAAGTGGGGAAAGGATATGAACAGACATTTCTCAAAAGAAGATATTCATACAGCCAACAGACACATGAAAAAATGCTCATCATCACTGGCCATCAGAGAAATGCAAATCAAAACCACAATGAGATACCATCTCACACCAGTTAGAATGGCAATCATTAAGAAGTCAGGAAACAACAGGTGTTGGAGAGGATGTGGAGAAATAGGAACACTTTTACACTGTTGGTGGGATTGTAAACTAGTTCAACCATTATGGAAAACAGTATGGCAATTCCTCAAGGATCTAGAACTAGATGTACCATATGACCCAGCCATCCCACTACTGGGTATATACCCAAAGGATTATAAATTAGTCTACTACAAAGACACATGTACACGTATGTTTATTGCGGCACTATTCACAATAGCAAAGACTTGGAATCAACCCAAATGTCCATCTGTGACAGACTGGATTAAGAAAATGTGGCACATATACACCATGGAATACTATGCAGCCATAAAAAAGGATGAGTTTGCGTCCTTTGTAGGGACATGGATGCAGCTGGAAACCATCATTCTTAGCAAACTATCACAAGAAGAGAAAACCAAACACCGCATGTTCTCACTCATAGGTGGGAACTGAACAATGAGATCACTTGGACTCGGGAAGGGGAACATCACACACTGGGGTCTATCATGGGGAGGGGGGAGGGGGGAGGAGGGAGGGATTGCATTGGGGAGTTATACATGATATAAATGATGAATTGATGGGTGCTGACGAGTTGATGGGTGCAGCACACCAACATGGCATAAGTATACATATGTAACAAACCTGCACGTTATGCACATGTACCCTAGAACTTAAAGTATAATAAAAAAAAAAAAAACAAAAAAAACAAGAAAAAAAAAAAAAAAAAAAAAAAAAAAATAAGATTTGTCAGCTAGAAGATGAAGAAATGAATGTATTCTATATTTTAATTTTTAATAGAATATAAATTATGAAAATGTAAAACATTGTACAAAACACTCTACCAAATAAATTAGTTGAATTATAAAAAAAAAAAAAAAAAAAAAAAAAAAAAAAAAAAAAAAAGAAAGTATTACCTTACTACACACACAAAAAAAAGTTTTCCTGCCACACTATGGGAATTTTGTTTGTTAAACCCCTGAGCTATCTCCAGGTCTCTATGTTCTCAGCATACAGGCCTGTAATTAAAATTTCTGTTTCATGCTTCGTGACCTTTTCTGGGAGTGCTGCTTTTGTTATGTCTTTGACAGACTTAGACGTGAGCCCCTAGAGTGATGTGGAGGGAAAGATCCAGCCAGCCCTAAGGCACCTGGCCTGAATGCACCCCCTGTAAGTTGTCTCTGTTCACAATCCAATCAAGTAGAGCCCTCATCCAAATTCATCACATAATTTCCCAAAACTAGGTCCATGGTGCAAAGGTTTTGCCACGACTACTACCAATTTTGGTCTGCAACTTCAAAAGAATTCAGCTACCCTTGGCAGAAAAATAGTAATATCCTCCTGATATCAGATTAACAAATATGATCAAGAAATTGCAAATAAGATTATAAGGTCCAAGTTGGGTAATAGCTCCTTCCTGCTTTGGAGGATGTTAAGAAGGCACATTTATTGCCTTATTAGAAATGACACATGGTCTTATCCAGCCAGACCTGTGGCTCCCTATGGCCAACATTGTTAATGCAGGACTCCTCAGCCCTGAAGTCACGACCTTCCCAGTAGGTGCCTGTCAATCTCTGGGTGTGCTTGTCCCTATTCCAGACTAACAGCAACTCTTGGTTCCCCGTGAGCAACCTGTGCTTTCACACTCTGTCCTACTCAACAGGGTCCCTCACCCTGGAGGCCTGTAGGGCTTTCCCCCATGTGAAGCTTATCCTGACACCTCATTGGGTTTCCCACATCTGCATGAGGAACCCAACATGGCATCACTGTTTATTCCTTATCTTGACATGGGCAACCTCAAAGATTCAACCTATGGTCGCTTGTTAAACACAGGCCCATTGTTAAAATTTGTGACTATCTTTTCTTAACCTTGCTGGAAAGCTCTGCATTTCATCACAGATTGGACATGCTCAAGATGCAAACCCCTTGAAGACCCCAGGGTGCTGGTTTGTACCCATCTTGGAGTGCTCGCTGCATTATGCTTTGAGCTATAATTATCTGCATACTCCAGGTTAATTCCCCCATCCCACCCCAATTTGATTGGGTCTTACTCATCTCTGAACCCAAGTGCCCCTCTAGGCACATTACAGGCACACAGTAGGTTCTTAATAATTATTTATGAAATTCAGGTGACTAGTCCAAGGAGGTCACCTATATATCTCCAACCACACTAAAACTGCCTTCTCTTTAGCTATACTATCCTCATTCTTATCCCCATACCTCAAACTCCCTGTCCATCCATTCAAACCATGTTTAGCCATCAAAACTCAGCTACAGCTACACTTCCACCTTAGCATGTCCCCTGGTTTGCCTCTTACCTACAGCTTTCTGTCCTCTTCATAGTTTCAACTGTGACTACATCACATATCATGATACATCACTGCTTTTCTGTACTTGTGGTTTACTCATCTATTTGTTCCGCAACAATCATTGAGCATTTTTTGTGTGCTATGTTCGTGGGAATAGAAAGATTGAAAACATGCATGTAAGTAGAATGGTTGCTTGGTAGGAGGAATTCAGTACACAGGGATCTTAACCTATATATTAGGGCTCTTTGCGTGCACTCACAGAATCTGAAACTGGCTAGCTTGAATTAAAAGAGAAGTTATAGGAAGGATGTAGTGTTGCTTCCAGGAGAGAAAGGAAGGCAGGAAACCCCAGAAGAGCATATAGCAAATGTCTGACAGCAACAAATGCAGGGATCCCCGCATTTTCACTCCCTTTGCTTCTTCCCTTATCATTAACATTCAGGGAATGGTGGATCAATAGCCTAGTGTGCACTATCTCACAACTAGACAAAGGCAAGATCTAATTAAATACATACCCCACCTCACCCTAGATGGTATCCCATAGAAGAGAAGTAAATGGCTGCCATTTTCAGCAGAAGGTGGAATAGGTGCTAGACAGCCATAAACAATTAATATCCATCACAGTGCACAGTGATACGCTCAAATATTTAACAGCATAAAGTTAAAACAGTCTGATGTATCCAGTTCTATAACCAAATCAGACCTGCCACTTAGCACAGTCATGACAAGGCTGGTATGAGGGCATCCTTGCCCCTAGACAGTGCTGGGATACACACTGTCCATCCAAGACTCACAGATAATTCTTTATCCTAACTAGATTATAAAGTTCCTGCTTGAACAAGAGCTACATAAAGTTTATTCTCATGCTCATCTCTATATCATCCCAGTACCTAGCACATGATCTATGTTCAAATGAACACACTTTCAGTGCTACTAAATTGGGACAAGGTCAGTGTTCCTTACCTAGATGGCAATGTCCCGTCTTCAAACCTCACTGTGGGTTTATTTTAAGAAGGTGATTATTTCAATCAAGAAGTTCACTGAAGGAATCAACACAGGCTCTTCGATCAAAGCTTCTTGGTTGTTTCCATGGAGGAGCAACCCCTCTGTTGGGTGCTACAGAGCATCTGGCATGTGTCACACTCCTTGATGAGCCAATAATTGGGTGGATCACAGAGCTCTATATATAGCTGTCTGTGTTGCAAACGATTGACCTGCCAGTGCTTTGAAGGGAGCTTGGGTCCACAGCTACAGTCCTTCTCTGAATCCTTTTTTAAAAAACTTTTAAGTTTAAGGGTACATGTGCAGGTTCAGAACCCTGGCTGGAGAGCCAGTGTGGTCATTTGGAGAAAGAAGGTACTCTGTTTTTTTGTGTGTTTTCAGAGTTCTTGCTCTGGGTCTTTCTCATGTTTGTAGACTGATGTTCCTTCAGTCTTTGAAGTTGCTGTCCTTGGGATGGTTTTTTCTTTTTTTTTCTCTCTTGTATCCTGTTTGATGACCTTGAGGGTTTCCTTGTGTTACAAGTTCAAATGACTGGCTTCATTTCTGAAAAATTTCAGGGAGCCAAGGCTAGGCTTCCAACAACTGGACTGCATACTCTAACCCTAGGGGAATGGTATCAGGCCCAACTTTGTTCTCTGGCTCCTCAAGGTTAGGAACCCACTGTGCTGGGTGCAGCCAAGGTGCTCGCTGACTGCTGGTCACAACTCTCCAATGGGTGGTGCCAGCCAAAGTGTTTTGTAGGGCAGTGGCAGTGGGATCTGTCCTCCTTCACATGTGTCAGTGGTAGTCGCAGTGGCAGTGCAGCAGGGTGCATGCTCACTGGCTACGCTAGGGTGCTAGTGGGTACCCAGGTGCCAGCCTCCATGTGGCCATTGGCAGGAGCAGTGGAGGCAGCATGGCATGGGAAGGTGGGCCCCCCACCCCCAACGGCAACTTTGCATGCTGTCCCACTGGTAGTGGTGTTAGCATGGGAGTGGGAGACTGGCAGGTGCTGGTCTGCGTACACCCTCTGTGTGAGTTCATGCAGGCAGGAGTGGCTGCTTAGGGTGTGGTAAGGTCCACTGTTCTCCCTGCCTAGTTTCACTCCAGCAGCAGTGTTAGTGCAGGCACAAGGCAATGGTGAAGGTAAGGCTGGTGGGCTCTGTGCCTGCCAAGGCTTTGACTGCAATGATGGCATGGTGTGGGGAGGAGGAGGCTGAGTTCACTTATACCAGCAGCAGTGGCAAGGCAGGGCACATGCACACATGCACACTGGCAGGGCAGAGAAGGCAAGATCTGCCTGCTCACACGTGCACCAGCAGTGACTGTGGGAGGGTGGTCATGGGCCCAGCGGAAACTGCAGTAGAGGAAGGAAGTGGGTGGGCTAGTGCATGTCCACAGGGGTTGCTCTGCTGGAGCTTTCTGCTTTGGGTAGCCCTGGGGGTTCGCATCATGGCTTCTGCACTGGAAAACCACACCATGTTTGCCAGTGCAGGAGCTGTGATGTGGGCCCCCACGGCTACCCAAGGCTGCACTGCAAGCAGGCATGGCCAGGGTGGGGATCCAGGAGAGGCCAGAAAACCAAGGGGTGCTCAGGTTGTTGAACTGGCCTCAAATGCCAGGCAAGACCACTCTGAAGAATTTAGTTTTACCAGTTTCCCTAGGGTTAAAGTCTGCTATGGCAGCAAGTCGAGCCTAAAGGGATGGCTGTCCCTGGCTATGCTTCACTGCAAATGCTCCCACACCAAACCCTCTGGGCTCCACCCAGGCTGAAGTGCTGCCCCTACCACTTCTCCAAGCAGCTCTCCCTGCCAACTCAAGTGTCTGTGGTGGTCAAGGGGTCTCCTCTTGCCGGGATTCCAGAGGCCTGTGGTGAGAGCAGGTTGTTCCTTGCCAGTTTAACTCACCTGTTCCCCTGGAGTCATTAGGGGCCAGGAGCTAGTCCCATTGCATGGTAGCCCCATGCAGCAGCTTCCTCCCACTTCAGTGTAGCTTCTGTGTCTTCCCTCCATCCACTCTCAGTGCCTCCTTGCTGAAGATCTGTTAGGAGGGTGCCAGTCGTCCCAGTCCCTCGGTGGCAGGTGTTCCACCTGGCTGTGTATAGTCGGCCATCTTGTCCAGCTCCTTCCAATAAGCTCCTCTGAATCTCATCATTGTTCAAAAAGATAAAAAGATTTAAAGGATGAAATTTGGAACCATGAACTGCCCAGGATAAAGCCTTCCATTTGCATTCTCTATTGCCTAGCCCCTTTGTGGAAGAATCTACCTTTATTGCTGGCCCGAATTATCCCCTCCTAGCCAGAAAGGTTACACATTCACATGCCAGAAATGGGGAGCTCTTGGGAACCATAAGATATATTGAACAGGCTCTAGTTCCTGCTTTTCCCTTGGATGGCTGTGTGACCCCAGGTGAGTTAACCTAATATCTCTGCAACTATTTCTTCCTGCATACCTTAAATAAAATAAGTGATTAAATAAAATGATCAGTTCTGGAATTCTGAAAGTTTCTTTGCTATTGCTAATTATGAGCAACCAACATGTTTCTTGTTCTCAGGTTACAAATCAGTAAGACAAATATAAAGAGAATGCTTTGACATCGGGGTCAAAAGACACATAAAACACTATAGTATAGATGTGACATTCCTGTCAATATATTTTCATTAAAAAGGCAGGAAATGTTTCTGAAAATTTATTGTGATAGACTTGGGAAATTATAATTTAGACTGAAGCACTTGCAAATCATTGCTTCTGAGAGGTTGCTGCCAACTTGCATAATTTTATTTTTCCTTTATCCTGGGCTATTATTCATATATATGCATCTATATATACATATATATATATATTTCACACATATCTTATATTTTTTCCACAATTTAAAGCTTAAACACCTATGGGAAATCTTCAAGCAATATTTTGTAGGTCCCAAATAGCAGTCATTTCCTGTTAAATTAAGCTAGTGATGGAATTTGTTGTATTAACTAAACCAATTTTCATCCAGTTGCAGTGAACATCCTGCACGGCGTGCTGGCTGTCTTTGTGATAGTTGTGCTCTTTTGCTGGCCACATCGCAGTTTTCCCTCCAAGTGCTCTCCTCAGTTAGAAAGATGCAATTAGATGACAACGTCACCCTCTTCTATATTGTCAGTAATAAGGAATGGATGCTTCATTCCGATGGGAAAAATTGAGTCTTTTCACAATAATTAATATCCTGAATTAGAATGTGTTGCTTTATTTGTCATTTTACCTAGTTTTCTATGAATCTGTAATATTTAAAGTCTTGTTTATTTAACCATGAGGCTGATAAAGAAAGGGAACACTGTAAACCATTCTAAGCATATAGAATTATGGGCTATGTTTCTGGAAGGAAATATATAAACCTCCTAGGCCTATGAACTTATTTTCATTTTAAACAATTATTTTTCATTTTAAACAATTATTTACTTAATGAATAGGTGGTATATGTAGTGCAGTATAAAATTCATCGGGTATGAAAGGAGCATAGGGTATAGTGAAAAGTACCAATCCAGTCGAGTATACTTCTTATCTAAACTCAGCACAAAATTTCCTAAAATGGAACTTCAGGTAATTAGTTTATCCCTCCATAGGGCAACTAAGGTTACCAATTTCTTTTGTATCCTCTAGCTTATTTTACAGTTCAGGAAAATTGGGCTCAGAACAGCAAAATGATTAATCTACAGTCACATGGCAAGTTGTTTGCTGCAGCCAAACTAGAACCTTGGCCTCTTCACTATTAACAAAATTTCACCCATAATACATAGCTGTCAGCTGGCTCCAGACAAACCAAAGACATTCTTTTCTTACAATGCGAACCAAAACTTTCTAATAAAAGCAGAAGACTGAGGAAAACATTCAGACAAAGTGCTTTTGTTTGGTTGAATGCTCAATAAAGAACACAGAATATTCTTTTTAAAAGAGATGTATAAGAAATCTATTCCAACGACCTTATTTTACACATGAAGAAATTAAGGCTCACACTGGGAAACAATTGCCCAGCAAATTAATGTTAGTGAGCCTATTTGCATGAACTCTGAGCAGTGTTTGTGACTTTGCAAACGGAATACGGATCCTCCCTCGCCCTACCTCCAATCATTACCTCTTGGTTCCCCTGCCTATATCTGGGGCATTGCGGCTATGTTATAATGGAAAATGCAGGAGCACATTGATTTCCCATAATGGTTTTATCTATAGAAATTTGTGAGGACGTCCTTTGGTTGGAAGATGGGCGCTGAATATCTGAAAGTGCCAAATTGAACTGAGAAGGAGTGTTTCAAAGCAGTGCCTCAAATGAACCTTTGCTCACCAAGAAAAGTCTCTCTCTGCACTTGGCAGACTGTAACTCCTTGACCTGTCCTTATAGGATGTATCGTGCAGTTGGAAATGTGTTGCCAGGCATTAACGACTTCTTGTTGCCTTCTTAGTAATGCAGGTTATAGGCTTCACGAAAAAGCAATCATGGAATCAAGCTTTTGAGAGAAGTTCTGTACTTGAATTAACAAGGAAATCTATATTGAGTCAAGTTTTCTTGTATCTTTCTAATTTAAGTTGTATTAGACAATGTAATTACAGAAACCAAAAGAGGGATTGACAGTGAGATAACAATGTGAATACAGAGAAGCCGTGGGCCCTTCTTCCCTGCCCTGGGAAAGATGCTATGCCTTTAAAATACTTCATGTGGTACTTCTATGCCCTTCCTCTTTTGAATCTCACAAACCTGGGAGGCAGGAATTCTCACCACTTGCATTTTGAAGGTGAGAAAAATGAAAGCCTAGAGGTCAAGTGATTTATGCAAAGCCACACAGCACAGAACTGACCATCCCAGATCTGGACCCTGGGTTTCTGACTTCCAGGGGCCATTCTCTCTGAATTCTCCCCACACCTCTCTTCCCACTCCTCTGTCTCCGTGGCTCAATTCTTTCCTCCTCTCACTCACATTTAGGCACCCCTGAAGTTTCTCTCTGGGGCTGACTTCTCCTTTCTCCTTCAAATGATGTCATTAAAATTCCTCTTACAGCTTTAAATATCACCTCTTTGCAGATGCCCTATGGCTCTGAACACCTCGGGAGTCAGTGTCTTAAGCTCAAAACTGCTCCTCAGCACTCAGGTCATAGATGCTATAGGTCTCTGAAAAGCCCATGGGTGACTCGTGCATCCGATGGGAGGAACTGGGACTGGCAGCAGCAGAAGGTGCAACCCAGCCTGGCAAAGGGAATTGGGTGTTCCAGCCCTCTAAGCAGGGCCTGCAAACTAAACCTGCATAAGGAAGATCTCTGTAGAGTGATATGAGCAGAGAGGGATTTCACACACAAACATTCTTACATCGTTACAGATGAAGAATTTTTTTCCCTTGCTGTGGGTTGGAAGGTCAGGATATTGAGGAGCAAACAATGATACCTCCCATTTTTATAGCACATTGCAGTTTGCCAGGCGGTTTTATGTCCATTGTCTTATTTGATCTTTCCAACAACTTTCTAAAGCAGGAAGGGTAGGAACTAGTACTCTGAATTACTTGCCCAAGATCTCAGTTAGTAAATGGCAGTGCTGGAAGGGTGAACAAAAAGCAGTCTTGTTCTCTACCAGTGCATGCCCCACTTCCTTGCCCACCTAATTACTCTCTTCTTTTTAAGTTTTCTTAGACAGATAGCATAAATCCTCAATGGACTACTACCCATTGGCTCTCGGACAAAGCAGGAGTGAGCAAACGTTTCCTGTCAGGAGCCAGGTAACAAATGTTTTAGACTTTGCAGACTATACAGCCTCTATCACAACTTTTCAGCTTCGTTGTTTTAGTCTGAAAGCAGCTGTAGGCAATACATAAACAAATGAGCGTGGAAGTGTTCCAATAAAACTTTATTTCGAAAAACAGGTGGTGGGCCAGATTTCGTCTTCGGGCTGTAGTTGGCCAACCTTTGACATAAACCTTTGCAGGATGATTCTTGTCCTCTCCAAGATCTGCCTCCATCTTCCCTCATTGCCTCCAGAACAATAACCAGGGTCCAGCTTCAGTTTGAACAGAACAGGGATATAGAGTCCTTACTTTAGGAAGGAATAGTCCACATAACTCAAAGAATTTCAAGAACTGGCTAATATGTACTAACAGAAACTAGGGAGCAAATGCCCCAGTATCTCGAAGGCTTGGGGCAGGGAAAAGTGACAAGAAGAATATAAGGCTGTGTTGGGAGAGTTTATTGATGTAGAAGTACTCTCCCCTGACTCAGGGTTTAATATCCTGCTAAACTCAGGTACAGCCAGTTGTACTTACTGCTGGAATGGCTCCTCCAAACTTTCACTCAACAATAGCCTTCAGCAAATGAAGTTGAGACACTGGGTCTGCCTTGGCAGCATGTGGAGGAAGAGTCAGGAGAGCCAGGGAAGTGGGAATGTAAGAAGGACTCACTGTGTGAGACCAGAGAGCCCACCACAAGTGTGACAGCTTCCCTGGAAATGCATGAAGGAGGCTTCTTTACTAAGGCAATAAAAATCCACTGATGACAGAGGCATTAGCACTTTTAAGAAGCTCAGTGGCCACTGTCTCCCACTGGCCTGGATTGACACTAGAAAATGCTGCATAGAACTAGGCTCTCTAGTAAATGGATGTGACAGGATTCCCACAAAGCAAGAATCACTTTGGTCAGAGATGAGAAAGATGTGTTAACATAACAGGCAGCAACTGGCATGGCAACAAGGATGGCCTCAGAGGTTGATGGTAATGCCTGTTAGGCCATAGTATTCCTGGGGGGCTGGTAAGATAAATGGGTAGCTGGTTAGGGTGTAATCTGACTTCAAAACAGAAAAAGTGGAGATCTGATGAGCAGAGGCCAATGTCAACTGCTGCAACAGAAAATCACTGTTCCTCCTACAGTTTCCAGAGTTAAGTCAGTTCACAGACCCAGGAACTATTGCTTCCCTGGGAGAAATCAATATTCTTCCAGTCCTTCCCCAAAGGGATCTGTGGCTACTTCCCAGAATAACTGTATGTGTGCACTCTTAGATATGAGTTCTAGGCTAAAACTGATGATAAGGGACCCAGCATGCCATTGTGGCCCCCACCTTCCCAGTTAGAGTGAGGATGTGGAAGATCATGTGATGCCCTGGCCCAAATTATCTCACAGTGGGTCCATTGTATCCATAGACCTACCCTCTAGTTTACCAGTTATCAAGTATATAATTATTTCTAGCAGCTGACAGGACATCTCATTCATTTCCTGGTCTGTGGAGAAAGAGCTGTTAAAGCACAAAGGGTGAGTGGAGGTCCATGAAACAGTCCTTCACCCTGGTGAAGACAGCAAATTATAATCCATTCTGCCTCCTGGGTGGAATGGCAAATATTACTGGCTTCCTCAAAGATGGAAAGAGTGCAAGTGTGATGGTCCTCATCACATCTCTGTATTCAGTTCATCTACATGGCTTCTGCAAAAACGAAATAGATATAGTAGATGATGGTGAACTACTTTAAACTAAGCCAAATGATAGCCTCAGTCGCAACCACTATGCCAGATATAGTATCTTTACTGAAAGAGATAAACACAGCCTCAGGCTCTAGGACTGTGGCTACTGAGCTGGTAAATAAGTTCTTTTCAAACCCCATCAGTAAGGAGAATAAAAAGCAGCTCACCTTTCTGTGGGAAGGACAGGAGTACACACTGACTGCCTTGCTCTAGGGCAATGTTAATGCTTTTGCTCTCTTAGTAGAGTATGCAGGGATCTGATTGTCTTGACATTTACAAAGCATCACGATGGCCCACGATATGAATGACATCATGCTAACTGGACTGATGAGCCAGAAGTGGCAAGTATTTCAGATACCCAAGGAAAACACACACTGCCAGAATATTGGAGATAAAAGCCATGAAAATTCAGGGGCTGGTCACACTGGTGATGCTTCCAGGCAGTCAGTGGTCTAAGACTTGCTAGGTTATTCCCTGTAAGATTGGTTGCTGTACCCTGCAATCTCTACCACTAAGGTTTGGTAGGGTTCTTGGAATTTTGAAAGCAGTGTGTATAGTCCTTAGGAATATTACCCCAATTCATTTATCAGATATGCTGGAAGGCTTCCAGTTTTGAGCAGGACACAAGTGAGAGAGGATTCTCTAATAGGTCCAAGCTGGCATTCACACCAATTTATATTGAGCTCCTACCACTCAGGCCATATGACTGGGAGATCTGATATAGCTAGAAGATTCTGAAGGGAGTGAGGATACCCTGTGGATTCTCTGGTAATTACCACAGGGGAGTTTCAGCTCAAACCCCCAGAGTTCTAGATCAAAGCTATACCGTCTGCAGCAGGGAATAGCTTGCTGGGAAGAGCTTGTCATGCTGCTGGGTGTGCCTGAGTTCCTGACCACAGAATCGCAAGTGACTATGAGACTGGAGCTGAGTATTATGAACTGATATTTTTCAGATGCACTAAGGCATGTTGAACATTATATGTATATTCAGAATTGGGTCCAAGAGGGTTCAGAGGTGGCCTCAATAGGAAGCTCAAACCTGCAATACTGCTACCTTTGACACACCAGTGCCACCTCCTCAACTTATACTCATGGCCTACGGCAGAATACAGAGGGGTCCCTATGATTAACAGATAGAGGAGGAAAAACTGAGGCCTACTTCACAGATGGATGGGCTCACTTATGCTGACGCTAAACAAAGCAGGAATGCTGCTGCCCACATCTCCACTCAGGGGTGGTCATGAAGGACATCTGGGAAGGTAAATCCTCCCATTGAGCAGAGCTCACCAACCTAGATGGTCAAGTTTGAGTGGAAGAAGAAGTGGGATGAGGTAAGACCACACATAAACTTCTGGGTAGTGGCAAACATTTTGGCTGATTGATAAAGAGGCCAAAAGGAGCAAGATTGGGAGATCAGAGGTCAGAAGGACAGAGGAAAGGCCTGAGGAAGGGCTGATGGGAGGAGGAAAAAGTGTGCAGAACTTTGTATTTCACACGAATGCCCACCAAAAATATACATGGCAAAGGAAGCATTCACCTGCCATTTTTTAGTTTGAGGCAGCCAGCTTCTCTCTAGATGTTCTGGTGCTTGGGCAATGGGCCCATGAATGGAGAGGCCACAGAAACAAAGGAGGATGCTACAAATGGGCCCCATGGCATAGGGTCCCTCTTATCAGTGTGAATCTGACTACTGATGCAGCTAAATGTTTGTCCTGTCACCAGCAGAGGTTGATGCTGAGTCTTTGATGTGGTACCAGCCCTTAAGAAGACCAACCAGCCATGTGGTGGCAGGATGATTACAATGGACCCCTCCACCTAGCAGGGAATTGTCACCTAATTCATATAGGGGTTTGACTAACCTGCCTGTTGTGCTTCCTGCAGCTCTCCATGCAACGTCTTAAAGAATACCAGGTTTATTGGCATAGAATCTCGAACAATATTGATTCAGACCAAGGAATACCTTTTATAACAAAGAAGGGGTATGAATATGTAACTACCATATACCACATAATCTGGAAGACACCAACATACAGAACAATGAAATTATTTTTAAAGACTTAGAGTAAGTGCCAGATTGGGGACAACACCTGTATAACTGGGGCTCTTTCCTCCAGAATGCAATATATACAATGAGCCAAGGGTCATGCCTGATGTAGTGTCCCCAATATCTAGAATGTACATATTCAGGAACCAAGAGACAGAAATAGCAGTGGTCTCGCTCACCATTATTCTCAATGACTTTCTTGCAAAATGTGTGCTTCCTGCCTCCATTACTCTAAATTCTGTTGGATCATAGGTTGTGATTCCCAACAAAGGAGAGGTTCTAGCAAGATTACAATAAGTTTCCACTGAACTGAAGCTATGACTACCACCTGGTCATTTTGAGTTTCTCATGCCAGCAGGACCAGCAGGCAAGGAAAAAAGTAACCAGACTGGCAAAGATAATTGTCCCTATCATAGAAACTGGGATTGCTGCTATATAATGCGGTCTGAAAGGAGTATGTACAAAATGCAGGGGACACTCTGGGAGGCTCTTAGTGCTTTTTCACCAAGAGATAATGGTAAAGGGGAAAAAGTAGCAACTACCACCATGCAATGGTAAGAAAAGTTAGAGTTCAGATCCCTACGGATGGGTCACTAAGGTCTGGGTTACCCCACCAGCCAAGCAACCTAGACTGACTAAATAAATCACTCATAGGGGATTCTGGAAGGGGAGATAAAAGAGAACATCAATTCCTGCCTCAAGCCTAGTTATAGCAGCAAGGAATATAGCTTGTTCTGCTAACCCTCCTGTAACAAATCAAGTCTTTTTTTTTTTTTTTTTGAGACAGGGTCTCGCTGTCACCTAGGCTGGAGTGCAGTGATGTCATCTCAGCTCACTGCAATCTCTGTCTCCTGGGCTCAAACGATTCTCGTGCCTCAGCCTTCCCAAGTAGCTGGGATTACAGGCACGCACCACCACACCTGGCTTTTTTTTTTTCTTTTTTTCTTTTGAGTAGAGACAGGGTTTCTCTGTGTTGGCCAGGCTGGTCTCCAACTCCTAGCCTCAAGTGATCTACATGCCTCGGCCTCCCAAAGTGCTAGGATTACAGGCATGAGCCACTGCACCTGGTCCTGTATCAAGTCTTGATGAGGCTCCTTCACAAGGCTGTCTGGCCCAAGCAGTGTGAGGACTGGGCTGTGTCAGACATCTCTTACGCTTTACTTCCTATTCCTTGGCCCGCCTTTTTATTTTTTTATTTGAGACAGAGACTTTCCCTGTTGCCCAAGCTGGAGTGCAGTGATGCAATCTCGGCTCACTGCAACTTCCACCTCCCAGGTTCAAGCAATTCCCTGCCTCAGCCTGCCAAGTAGCTGGGATAACAGGCACCTGCCACCATGCCTGGCTAATTTTTTTTTTTTTTTTTTTTTTGTATTTTTAGTAAAGACGGGGTTTCACCATCTTGGCCAGGCTGGACTTGAACCCCTGACCTCATGATCCACCCTCCTCAGCCTCCCAGAGTGCTGGGGTTAAAGGCATGAGCCACTGTGCCTGTCCTCCTTGGCCCACCTTTTACCCCACCATGTGCTAGGGCAATCAGCTTTGTGCTAGGATAACCTGGCAGTGCCAAGCCTTGGCTCTATTATGAATCTCTCACTTTCTGCTTCTGGGCTTCTCTAAAGCCTCAGCATGAGCCACCTGTGGGAACCCACCCAGCATTCACTCACACACGTATAACCTGGGGACTGGACAAAGTTAACGACCATGAGATAACTGGACCCATGGGGCACGGGAGCCCGCAGATAAATGCTCCACTCTTTGGTATCTGGGTGGACATCTATGAGGCATGTTCTCTTCTGCTCCTGAGGTCTCAATAGAATTGAGCCCTAGCCATCCGCAGCAGTGACCAACTAGAGAATGCAATCTTAATCAGCTTTTCCTTCTTCCCCCTGCATGCTCCCTTTCCCCTCCTCCTGATCCCTGAGGTCTCAAAGTAAACCACCTTCCCAAAAGCCTTTGTCACAAGTTTTTCTTTCTGACAGACTCAGGCCAAGATAATGACCTCCTTTCCCTGCCCTCGCCTCCATCACTGCTCCTTTGCCAACCAAGAAGGGCCACTGAGGCTACTCTTCATGAAGAATGCCTCCTCCAAAGTAACGTTCTAACTGCCTAAAAACCTATTGATGGGATTTCAATCACTATCCACATCTATTTTAAAATGGTGTTAAATATCCCCACACAACATACCCCATTGTAAAAGTGATTTGAGAGGAAAATCTTTTTTCTGATTCTCCCACCCTCGTTTCTCTTTTCCATTTGTCCTTTTTGCAGTTACTGGCACTCAGAGGCAAAAAGATGAAGTAACTCTTTCGCACTGCTTCATGTCACTGTTACTCACTTTTCCTCACCAGGTGAAGACAGGGTTTCTCAATCTTGGCACTATTGACATTTGGGAACAGATAATTCTTGTTGGGGGAGCTGTTCAGTTCACTGCAGGATGTTTAGCAACATCCCGCCCTCTACCCACCAGATGCTAGTAGCAATTCCAATGTGACAACCAAGAAAGTCTCCAGACATTGCCAAATGTCCCCTGGGGGCAAAGCCACTCCTGGTTGAGAATCGCTGGTCTAGGAAGTCCTTCTGGTCCTCCTGTAGGCCCTCTGTTATCTACCTCATACTCCTGTAAAGAAAATACTTATCTTTCCTTCTTTTCTAAATAAAAATACAAACTATTAAATATTCGTCAAGCAGCTGCTACATGCCAGAGTATGTCCTAGGCATTATGCCATTAAGAAATGACACACTAATACTAATACTTAAGTGGTTGATTTCATTCATTCAATCATGCATGCAGTCCTTCAACTAATATTTATTGAGTGCCTAGTCTGTGTCAGGAAATATTCTAGGCACTGAAAATCTATTATTGAAGAAAGGAAATAAACATCCTAAGGCACATAGTATTTACTCCCCATGGTATGGTAAAATATAAGGGGTCTGGGGATAGCACAGGCCTGAGTTTAAGTCCTATTTTTGTTATCTTCAGGCTGTTTGGTTGTGGGATGGTACTTAGTTTCTCTGAAACCCAGTTCCTAGTCTAGAAAATGGGGTGTTGTAATGCCCACCTTAGCAGGCCAGCTTAAAGAGTGGAGGTAATGTATGCCACATGCTCACAATAGTAGCTGTCACCACAGGACAATTACTCATTCTGACGGTCTGTTACATTGTTGTGGAAGATCAGACATGGAAAGGTCCTTTGACATTAAATGATCCGACCCCCTCATTTTACAGAAGAAAATACTAGTACTTACAATGATGACAAAGTTAGGAAAACAACATGGGTCTCCTGTTCATTTCTCATTAAATGAGATAATTTTTACATACACAAAATTGTACTAAAATGATGGCATTGTAATTATCACTTACTCTCCTATTTTCCTGTCTGTTAGGTATGTTTAACAGTGAACATTCTAACAGTAATGATAACGAGAAGGCTCTCATCAACTCTAGACCCTAGGTGTCATTTTTGCATTGTTCATTTAATCAGCAAACGTTTACCAAAATGTTTATTGTGTGCTAAGCCATCAACATTCTAGGCATTGGGGATGTGAAGGTGAACAAGACAGCCGATATCCCTGCCTCTATGGTGCCTATACTTTAGTAAGGGAGATGGATGAGAGATAATTAAATACATTAGTAGATTAAGTGATTACAGATCACCAAAGAAGTCAGGAAGAAAATAAACAGGTGCTATGACAAAGAATAAGAGAAGTGACTTATCTGGATAAGGGTTAAGGGAGGGCTTGTTTGTGGAAGCAATTTTGAAGCTGAGAACTAAAATATTAGGAGGGACCAGTGCTGTGAGGAGTGATAGTAGAATGGTGCAGCAAAGGAAAGAGCAGATGCAAAGGTCCTGAGGTTGGGAGGAGCATGACAAGTTCAACAGGTCTTTTAGCTAGACCTCAGTGAGAAAAGTTGGAGAGAAAGTTAGAAGCTTTGCAGTGTTTAGACTTTATCCTCGGTACAATAGAAAGCCATTGATGTTGAGGACAGGGGTTGTGGACAGCAATTTCCTGACCTGGTATACCTTGTAAATTACCCTACTTGCAAAGTAGAGAGGGTCATTGGCTGTCAATGGACCTCACGGAGAGGAAGAGGTCCTGCCTCCGTGGAGACTGAAGCATGTACCAGTCTAGCTGGCTTAGATCCACACCTCCTGATTTCAGCTGTCACTGCAGATAAGAGCAGGATTACACTTGACAATTCTCACAGATGCAATTTTTATTTAGCCTTTCCAGAGCCCATTTAGGTTGACATTTGAGTAATGAATCAGAGGAATGTTCTGCCCAGTATGGGAAGGCAGGTCAGAAACCTTTCTAAAATACAAATCTGATTGTGTCTCTCCCTTGCTTAAAACCCTTCATTACATGCCGGATAAACGACACATTTCTTGGCATGAATTCAAATCCCTTCCACACATGGCTCCTGACCACCATTCCAGCTCATATCTGCTACACACCATCCTACTTCTCCAGACCCAAAACTTCCAGTTCTCCTGGACACATCATGTGTCTCTATGCCTCAATTTCTTCTCTTTCCACTTTTTTGCATTTTTGGACTCACACAAACAAATGATGATCAACTTGTACCAAGATGTCCCCAGCTTTAACACTAGAAGTTGCACTCTGGGAAACCCTTCAGCCCTGGGCACACCAAGACAATTGAGGTGATGGTTAATTGCATGTGTCCACTTGAGTTGGCCTTGGGGAGCCCAGATATTTGGTCAAACACAATTTTGGGTGTTTCTGTGAGGGTGCTTTTGAATGAGATTAAGATTTTGCTGGGTGTGGTGGCTCATGCCTGTAATTCCAGCACTTTGGGAGACCGAGGCAGGTGGATCACTTGAGGCCAGGAGTTTGATCACTTGAGGCCAGGGTGAAACCCCACCTCTACTAAAATTGCAAAAATTAGTTGGGCATGGTGGCACATGCCTGTAATCCCAGCTACTCAGGAGGCTGAGGCATGAGAATCACTTTAACCCAGGAGGCGGAGGTTGCAGTGAAACCTGAATGAAAACTGTATTTTTCATTCAATTTTGCCATGAACCTAAAACGGCTCTAAAATATTGGCTCTATTAAAAACTATACCCTTAATTCTGGTACAAAATGTCATCTGGATAGAACTCTTAATGCTGCCTCTCCTGACATCTTATTCAAATATATGAGATCATGCTACTGCACTCCGGCCTGGGCAACAGAGCAAGACTGCGTCTCAAAAAACAAACAAACAAATAAAAAACATTTAAATTGGTAGACTGAGTAAAACAGATGGCCCTGACCCTCCCTATTGTGTGTGGGCCTAGTTCCATCAGCTTGTGATGGGTAATTTTATGTGGAAACTTGACTGGGCCATGGGATGCTCAGACATCTGGATAAACACAATTTCTGGATGTGTCTGTGAGGGCATTTCTGGAAGAGACTGGCATTTGAATTGGTGGACTGAGTAAAACAGATGGCCCTCCCCAGTGTGGGTGGGCCTCATCCAATCCCTTGAGGTCCTGAACAGAAGAAAAAGGTAGAATAAGGGGACTAACTCTGCATGACTGATCAAGCTGGGACATCGATCTTCTGTCCTCGCAGCTTCTGGTTCTCAGGCCTTTAGCCTTGAACTGGAATCTGCACCATGGTCTCTCTGCCTCATCAAACTACACCTCTGGCTTTCCTGAGTCTCCAACTTGCAGGCAGCAGATTGTAGGACTTCTCCAAGGGAGACTGAGGCAGGCAGATCACTTGAGTCCAGGAGTTCAAGGCTGCAGTGAGCTATGATTATGCCACTGCCTGGGCAACAAAGCAAGATCCTGTCTCTAAAATAAATGAAATAAAATAAAGGACATGAAGGAATCTTGAATTCATATTACTAAGTGAAAAAGCCAAGCTGAAAAGGCTACATATTGTATAATTCCAACTACATGGCATTCTGGAAAAAGAAAGCAAGGGAGACAGTAAAGAAATCAGTGTTTGCCAGGGGTTGGATGGAGGAGGAGGGATGAATAGGTAGAGCACAGAGGTTTTTAGGGCAGTGAAACTACTCTGTATGATACTATAATGATGGATACACATCATTATGCATTCGTCCGAACTCAAAGAATGTACTACACCAAGAGTGAACTCTAATATAAACTGTGGACTTTAGGTGATAATGATGTATTAATGTATGTTCATCAGTTATAACAAATATACCACTCTGGTGCAGGACGTTGATAGTGAGAGAGGTTGAGTATGGGGCCAGTGGGCAGGGAGCATATGGAAACTGTATTTTTCATTCAATTTTGCCATGAACCTAAAACGGCTCTAAAATATTGGCTCTATTAAAAACTATACCCTTAATTCTGGTACAAAATGTCATCTGGATAGAACTCTTAATGCTGCCTCTCCTGACATCTTATTCAAATATAGGCAAATGCAAAAATGCATATGTATATTGACTGATTAATAATCTGATGCAAGAATCTGGGAGAAGAGAAGCTGAAGCAAATTACAAAGCAGATTAACTAAACACGGAAAAATGTATCCAGCTTCAGCTCCTGGTGTACTTTGTTTACCTACCCTTCATGAAACAGACAACAATGATCAAAGATTGGCTTGCACTTTGAATCCGTCTGTTTTCATTTGTCCCTGCTCTGACTGAGTCCTTGCGCCGACCAGAAAATGGGCAGCCAGTTCTTTATCCTGTGCTGCTGCTCCATGAGGAGGGAAAGAGGCTGTTCTGATCTGTTTGGCGTCTTTCCATGTCCAGGCAGAGAGTGCAAAACTCAAAACAACTAAGCAGATGAAAGAAAGGTGAGCAGACTGCTATGTGCACAATACTTTCTGAAAGGCATGGTTCTCAGAAGGAAACTTTCTTCCTTCTCAAAAAATTACTGAAGAGAGAGCCTTTGTGAACCGGGAACGAAGTGCTAGGGAGAGAGCAGATTTAGATGAAAAGATAAAAGGATGAAGCAAACAGACAAGAAAATGAAATAGGAAGATGAATGTAAAAAAGAAATGAGTGAGTTGAGAGGTGCTAAGCAGCAAATGAGAAACAGTGTCATGGTTTTAAAACCTGACCACAAATTTTTTTACAGTCCTGCTTTCAAGAAGTGCAGAATGCATTCCTGCCTCTTACATCCGAACGGGTGCTTTGCCCGGCACTGTCCAACACAAACATAATGTGAGCCATGTGTGTCATTTTAAATTTTCTAGTGGCTGCATAGAAAGAGTAAAAAGAAACAGGTGAAATTAATGTTAACATATTTTATTTAACCAAACATATCCAAAATATTATTATTTCAACATGCAATAAATTTAAAAGTTAATAATAAAATATTTTACATTCTTTCTTGAATATTAAGTCCTTGAAACTCAGAATGTGTCTTGCACTTACACTTGCCTGAAGTCTCACTTCAGGCTAACTACATTTCCAGTGACCACAGTCACATGTCACCAGTGTCAACCATTCTGTGCAGTGCACATTTTGACCAACAGAGTATGATGGAAGAGGTGCTATGTGACTTCCAAAGCTAGATCATAAATCACCATGCAGCATCTGCCTTGAATTAGGAACACTTACACTGGAGTCCAGAGGGAAGATGGAAGAAGTCCAACTACCCTGAGGTTACCATGAATTGAAGAAACTCAAGCCACATAGATGGGCTACAAATAGGTGTTCTGATTGACATTTCTACTTAGGATGGCCAGTGAGCCTTCCTTGCCAGGTACTGCACAGGTGAATGAAGATTCTAGCCCCCAGCCATTTAAACCAGCCTTAGCCATTCAAGACGAGGCCCCAGACATAATGGAGTCATGACAAGTTACTCTCTGTGTGCCCTTTATAGATTTCTGACTCACACAATCTGCAAGCATAATTAAATGGTCATTGTTTTATACTACCAAATGTTGGCATGATTTGTTAGACAGTTATAACATAAAAATAAAAGTTACCACCGCACTAGGAGTTAAAGAGTAGAACTGATGGAACCAGAAAGAAGATCATCGTTATGGAGGGCAAACTTTAGCATTTGCTCTGGAATTCAGAGGAAAAGAAAAATGAGATGAAGCAATAAAAAAGAGGAGTTGCCTGAATTGAAGCATTATCAAAGGAACACTAGAAAAAATATTTCCCAGATTGTCATTTAGACTGACCATGACTTATCAGCAACAACTGATCCAGATGAAAACTGAGTGATATATTCAAAGTATCCATCTAAAATGGTATTATTTGCCATAGTATCAATTAGGAGAAAGAACAAAATAAGGACATTTAAAATGTTCAAACACTGAGTCTATTACACACAGACTTTTATTAAAAGGCCTACAAAAGGATGTATTTAAACATAAATGGGAGATATGAAATAGAAGAAACAATAATGAAACACACAGGAATTCGTAAAATATGTTGGTAAATTTAATTAAACATCTCCCTTTAAAATCTGATATTTTTGTGTTAAAGGGCAAACTAAAATTCTAAATAATAATAACAAAAAAATAGTATAAGTATCTCAATGCATAAAGTCCTTATCCATGGTTGGGAGAAGAATAAAAATGTCTTTTTTTTTAAGTGTAGTTAAATATTTTTAAATTAAGTATGGGCACTTAAAAACCAGAAATATTGGCCAGGCATGGTGGCTCATGTGTGTAATCCCAGCACTTTGGGAGGTCCATGCGGGTGGATCACCTGAGGTCAGGAGTTTGAGACCAGCCTGGCCAACATGATGAAACCCCGTCTCTACTAAAAATACAAAAAATTAGCCAGATGTGGTGGTGGGCACCTGTAATCCCAGCTACTCGGGAGGCTGAGGCACGAGAATTGCTTGAACCCAGGAGGTGGAGGTTGCAGTGGGCTGAGATCATGCCACTGTACTCCAGCCTGGGCAACAAGAGTGGAACTCCTTCTCAAATAAACAAACAAAACAAAAAAACCAGGAACATCATCTACAGTTTCTAAATCAAAAGAGTTGAGTAAAAAAACAAAAACAGAAAATATTATCAGGCCAGTAGAAGGCAGAGAAGAATAAAATGAAAAGATAGACAGAAATAAGTCCAACTACATCAGTAACATTTTTCCACTTATATAGCTTGATAGCCTATAACACAGTGCTTTATAGTATTTACGGATACATAAATAATATGTAACAAAAGTCTAAAACAACATGCATGGAAACGATGCTCTAATTCATGACAGTACTTATCTTTGGGGAAGAAGAGAGGGTACTAGTGTTAGGTACCATTACACAGGAGGTCTCAATTTCTCTGGAATGTTTAATTTCTTAAAACAAAGTTCAATAAAGTAGGACACTGTGTTAAAATTGGATAAAACTGGAGTAGTCAGTACATAGGTATGATATTATTCTCTATTCTTAGCTGTATGTTTGAGATAGTCCCTCTAAAATAAATGTAGAAGGAGAAAGAATGCAAGAACCTCTTCTCCATTTGTAGCTCCTTCTTTGAGTTCAGAGAAGGCTGAATGTATGGGACCTATAAATAGTGGGGAAAACCCATTTTGTGGGCATTTCACAGCAAGAATGAAAACTCAGACTGAAATGCCAGCCTATGGATATAAGAACTGCTGCTCCAGTAACAATTAGACTTCAAAATGCAAAATCTGTTTGCAAACTTCCCTCCCCACATGTATTTTTCAGGAAACCTTGGGTTGCCAACAGAAGGATGAGTCAGTCTCTCAGTCTTCCTAGCCAGAGACACAATCAGAGCCAAGAGAAACTTGTCGCAGTAAACACATGGGAACGGTGGGCGTTCTGCAAAGTTAACATTCTATAAAGATCTGCAAAGCTGATTTTCTGACAGTCTATGGGGAAAATAAACCCTTTTAAAGTATGCCTTTTCGAATGAGCTTTTTAGAGACTTGAGACAGCCTCATTCATTTATTATGTAAATGTCATTTGGTCCTAAATGTGCACTGGTCCACCCACCCCCCTATGCCCCAACTATTCAGACCCTCTTCAGCTCTCAGCATTTTAACAGCACAGTCATATACACTTTGGTGTGAATTCTCCCTCAGAACAAGGCCTACATCCATGACTTACAAATTAGAGGCAGAAAGGAGAGTATGAAATGTCTAAATGGGCCAGGCACTGTGGCTCATGCAAGTAATCCCAGCATTTGGGGAGGTGGAGATTGGAGGATTGCTTGAGCTCAGGAGTTTGAGACCATCCTAGGCACCATGGCGAAACCCCATCTCTACAAAAAAGTTTAAAAATTAGTTGGGCATGGTGGCATGCACCTGCAGTCCCAGATACTCAAGAGGCTGAGGTGGGAGTACGGCTTGAGCCCAGGAAGTAGAGGTTGCAGTGAGCTGAGATCACACCACTGCATGCCAGCCTGGGCAACATAGTAAGACCCTGTCTTAAAAAACAAAATTTTAAAACATGCTTAGATGAACCAAATGGGACTCCTCTGTATTTCTTCTAGGCATTTATCATTTGCTAACTACTGCCTTTGCTGTTTCTCCAATCTATAACATACCTATCATATCTATCCTTTAAAAACCAGTTTAAAGAACACTTCTGCTTGAAGTTTTCCCAAGTGTCACCAGGCAGAAGTGAGCTTCCACAGAACTTTGTTCACATATATCTTTTATAACATCTTGCTTTTATGGGCAGCGTAGTGCTCATGCATCTACAATGTCTTTCAAATCCAGTCCCGAGTGCCTTGAGGAGAGGCACTCTGATTGATTCATTTCTGTATCCTCTCCTGGCATTTAACAGAGGTACTTACAGATAGTAGCTACTCCGTTTTTATTGTCTTATTAACAAAACTTGGCTCTAGTTCCTGCAAGCCTACCACCAGTTATGCTGTTTTATTTCCTGGAATCTAGACCTAGAAATACTAATAGCTTCCAGTTCAAATACTTGCAGACTAGATGTTTTTGAACTTACCCTCCCAAAATTTTGGATAAAACTTCCCAAAAAAGTTGTTCAAATTCCAAATAGCTTCTCTTTAAAGGGATCAAAGAATAAAGAAGAAATGGAAAATTACTGAACTAAAACCTTTAATGAAAATAAAAAGCCAGAGAGGTAAGTCTAGCCTTTTCCTAGTGATAAAGGGGAAAGAAGAAAAATGCTTCAAAACTGAGATTCACTTTTGGAGATGCCCTGAAGCCAGAAGGATAAAGATTCCAATTTAAGTTGGGATGCCAAAGATCTGCAACCTCAGAGCAGGATGAATCAGAAGGGAACCAACTCTTGTACAGCCTTTAGCTTTGTGTCACTGGAAGGCTCAAGCTTTGCAGCCAGATAAGGGTGGTACTGAATGTGTAGTGTCATGTACCTTTTAGAAGAAAAGAAAATGTTACCTGAAGGCCTCAAATTACTTCTTCAAATAATTTTTCAAATACGAAGTCCAGAACAAAAATTAACTCAGCAGACTATCAGACAAGACCACATGAGCAAAAAATCAGCTAAAATAATAAACAGTAGAAAGATCTGCACAATTATTTGAAATATTGGAATTAACACTAGCCTACAGAATTCAAAAAGTAGAAGCCTAGGCACATTGTCATCAGGTTATCTAAAGTTAAGGTGAAGGAAAGAATCTTAAGAGCTGTGAGACAAAAGCACAGGTAACCTATAAGGGAAAATCTGTAACAGCAGATTTCTCAGCAGAAACCCTACAAGCTAGAAGGGATTGGGGCCCTATCCTCAGCCTCCTCAAACAAAGCAATTACCTGCCAAGAATTTTGTATCCAGCAAAAGTAAGCATCATATATGAAGGAAAGATACAGTCTTTTTCAGAAGAACAAATGCTGAGAGAATTTGCCACTACCAGGCCACCACTACAAGAACTGCTAAAAGGAGCTGTAAGTCTTGAAACAAATCCTGGAAACACATGAAAACAGAACCTCTTTAAAGTATAAATCTCACAGGACTTATAAAACAAAAATACAATTTAAAAAGCAAAAACAAACAAACTAACTAAAAAACAAGGTACATAGGCAACAAATAGCATGATGAGTGGAATGGTACCTCACATCTCAATAATAACATTGCATGTAAATGGTCTAAATGCTCCAATTAAAAGATACAGAACTGCAGAATGGATAAGAACTCACCAACCATCTGCTGCCTTCGAGAGACTCACCTAACATATAAGGACCACATAAACTTAAACTAAAGGGGTGGAAAAAGGCATTTCATGCAAATGGACACCAAAAGTAATCAGGGGTAGCAATTCTTATATCAGACAAAACAAACCTTAAAGCAACAGCAGTTAAAAAGGACAAGGAGGGACATATAATTGTAAAAAGCCTTGTCCAACAGGAAAATATCACAATCCTAAACATATATGCACCAAATACTGGATCTCCCAAATTTATAAAACAATTACAAATAGACCCAAGAAATGAGATAGACAGCAACACAATAATAGTGGGGGGCTTTAATATTCCACTGACAGCACTAGATGTCATCAAGACAGGTCATCAAGACAGAAAGTCAACAAAGAAACAATGGATTTAAACTATACCCTGGAACAAATGGGCTTGACAGATATATGCAGAACATTTCATCCAACAACCACAGAATACACATTCTGTTCAATAGCACATGGAACTTTCTCCAAGATAGACCATATGACAGACCACAAAATGAGCCTCAGTAAATTTAAGAAAATTGAAATTATATCAAGCACGCTCTTGGACCACAGTGGAATAAAACTGGAAATCAACTCCGAAAGGAACTCTCAAAACTATGCAAATACATGGAAATCAGATAACCTGCTCCTGAATGATCACTGGGTCAAAAACAAAATCAAGATGGAAATTTAAAAATTCTTCAAACTGAACAATAATGACACAACCTATCAAAGGCGTGGCTAAGAAGAAAGGTTGTGGCCCTAAACACCTACATCAAAAAGACTGAAAGAGCACAAACTGACATTCTAACTGACATCCACACCTCAAGAAGCTAGAGAAACAAGAACAAACCAAACTCAAATCCAGCAGAAGAAAGGAAATAACCAGAACTAAATGAAACTGAAATGAAAAAATACAAAAGATAAATGAAACAAAAAGCTGGTTCTTTGAAAAGATAAATAGAATTGATAGACCGTTAGCAAGATTAACCAAGAAAAGAAGAGAGAAAATCCAAACAACCTCAATAATAAATGAAATGGGAGACATTAGCACTGACACTACAGTAATATGAAAGATGGTTCAAGGCTACTATGAACACCTTTACACACATAAACTAGAAAACCTAGAAGAGATGGATAAATTCCTAGACAAATATAACCCTCCGAACTTAAATTAGGAAGAAATAGATACCCTGAACAGACCAATAACAAGCAGTGAGATTGAAATGGTAACTTAAAAATTACCAAAAAAAAAGTCCACAACCACATGAATTCACAGCAGAATTCTACCAGACATTCAAAGAAGTATTGGTACCAATCCTTTTGACACTATTCCACAACACAGAGAAAGAGGGAACCCTCCCTAATTCATTCTATGGAGCCAGCATCACCCTAACGCCAAAACAAGGAAAGGACATAACCAAAAAAGATAGCTACAGACTGATGATGAACACAGATGCTAAAATCCTTAACAAAATACTAGCTAATGAATCCAACAACATATCAAAAAGATAATCCACCATGATCAAGTGGGTTTCATACCAGGGATGCAGGGATGGTTTAACATCCGCAAGTCAATAAAAGTGATATACCAGATAAACAGAATTAAAAACAAAAATCACATGATCATCTCAACAGATGCAGAAAAAAGCATTTGACAAAATCCATCATTGCTTTATGATTAAAACTCTCAGCAAAATCCGCATACAAGTGACATACCTAAATGTAATAAAAGCCGTCTATGACAAACCCACAGCCAACATAATACTGAATAGGGAAAAGTTGAAAGCATTCCCTCTGAGAACTGGAACAAGACAGGGATGCCCACTCTCACCACTCCTCTTCAATATAGTACTGGAAGTCCTAGCCAGAGCAATTAGATAAGATAAAGAAATAAAGGGCACCCAAATCAGTAAAGAGGAAGTCAAATTGTCACTGTTTGCTGATTATATGATCATTTACCTCGAAAACCCTAAAGACTCCTCCAGAAAGTTCCTAGAATGGATAAAGGAATTCAACAAAGTTTCTGGATACAAGATTAATGTACACAAAGCAGTAGCTCTTCTATACACCAACAGCAACCAAGTGGAGAATCAAATCAAGAACTCAACCCCTTTTACAATAGCTGCAAAAACAAAACAAAACAAAACAAAACTTAGGAATATACCTAACCAAGGAGGCGAAAGAGCTCTACAAGAAAAACTACAAAACACTGCTGAAAGATATCATAGATGGCACAAAAAAATGGAAACACACCCCATGCTCATGGGTGGGTAGAATCAATATTGTGAAAATGACCATACTGCCAAAAATAATCTACAAATTCAACACAATCCCCATCAAAATACCACCATCATTCTTCACGGAATTAGGGAACACAATTCTAAACTTCATATGGAACCAAACAAGAGCCCACATGGCCAACGCAAGACTTAGCAAAAAGAAAAAATCTGGAGGCATCACACTACCTGATTTCAACTATACTATAAGGGCATTATCACCAAAATAACATGGCACTGGTATAAAAATAGGCACATAGGCCAATGGAACAGAATAGAGAACCCAGAAATAAACCCAAATACTTACAGCCAACTGATCTTTGACAAAGCAAACAAAAACATAAAGTGGGGAAAGGACATCCTTTTCAACAAATGTTGCTGGGATAATTGGCTAGCCATATGTAGGAGAATGAAACTGGATCCTCACTTCTCACCTTATACAAAAATTGACTCAAGATGGATTAAGGACTTAAATCTAAGACCTGAAACCATAAAAATTCTAGAAGACAACATTGGAAAAACCCTTCCAGACATTGACTTAGGCAAGGATTTTATGACCAAGAACCCAAAAGCAAATGCAATAAAAACAAAGACAAATAGCTGGGACTTAATTAAACTAAATAGCTTTTGCACAGCAAAAGGAACAGTCAGCAGAGTAAATAGACAACCCACAGAGTGGTAGAAATTCTTCACAATCTATACATCTAACAAAGGACTAATATCCAGAATCTACACCAAACTCAAACAAATCAGTAAGAAAAAAAAAAATCATCAAAAAGTGAGCTAAGGACATGAATAGATAATTCTCAAAAGAAAATATACAAATGGCTGACAAACATATGAAAAAATGCTCAACATCACTAATGATCAGGAAAATGCAAATCAAAACCCAATGTGATACCATCTTACTCCTGCAAGAATGGCCATAATCAAAACATCAAAAAACAGTATATGTTGGTGTGGATGTGGTGATCAGGGAACACTTTTACACTGCTGGTAGGAAGGTAAACTAGTACAACCACTATGGAAAACAGGGTGAAGATTCCTTAAAGAACTAAAACTAGAATTACCATTTGATCCAGCAATCCTACTACTGAGTATCCACCCAGAGGAAAGAAGTCATTATACAAAAAAGATACTTGTACATGCATATTTACAGCAGAACAATTTGCAATTGCAAAATCATGAAACAACCCAAATGCCCATCAATCAACGAGTGGATAAAGAAACTGTGAGATATATATATATATACACACACACACATACATATACACACACACGTAATTCAATACTATATATAATATATATATGTAATTGAATATTACTCAGCCATAGAAAAGAATGAATTAATGGCATTTGCAGTGACCTGGGTGAGATTGGAGACTATTAGTCTAAGTGAAGTAATTCAGGAATAGAGAACCAAACATTGTATGTTCTCACTGATATGTGGGAACTAAGTTATGAGGATGCAAAGGCATACGAATGATACAATAGACTTTGGGGCTTTGGGGGAAATGATGAGAGGAGGGCAAGTGATAAAAGACTACAAATAGGGTGCAACGTATACTGCTCTGCTCTGGTAATGAGTACACCAAAATCTCACAAATCACCACCAAAGAACTTCTGTAAAAAAACACCACCTGTACCTCAATAACCTATGAGGAAAAAAAATAAAAAGTGACATAATACATTTTTAAATAAAGGAAATATAAATTCCAAACAGATTTTTTTCAATGATTGATTTTAACAACAGAGTAATGTAAACGAAACTGAAGGGAGAAGTAGGAAATAAGAAGATAGATCAGAAGTAATCGAGCATGATGAAGAAGAGAAAAAAATATGATAAAAATAATAGAAGAGGTTCTCATGACAAAGGTGATATGGTAAGAAGATCTAACATACATCAATTGGAGGTCCAGAAGGAGAAAAGAAAGAATAGGGCAAAGATAATATTTGAAGAATTAATGATGAAGGATTTTTCAGAACTAATAAAAGACAACTGCATATTCAAGGAAGCCCAGTGAATCCCCCAAAAAATGAATAAATAAAAAGAAATCCATACCTAAACATATCATAGTGAAGCTATAGTAAACCAAAGAAAAGTAAAAATAGCTTAAAATCTGCCAAGAAAAAAGACAAATATCTTTTAAAGGAAGAAAAGTTAGGTAGACAGCTGACTTCTCAAAATGGAAGCCCAAAAAACAGTGGAACAATACAGTCAAAAGGAGAAGGACAATAACTGCCATCCTAGATTTATAATCTATCATATATATATATATATATATATATTTCAAAAATGAAAGTGAAATAAAGTCATTATTAGGCAAAACATTGAAAGTTTGTGCCCAACAGATGAGAACTGAAGGAAATTGTAAGTGATATTAACACATTTAAATAATCATTCTATTTCAAAAAACAGTAATATAATGTCAGATTTCAAAATACATAGAGTTAAAAGACAAGAAAACAACAAATAAATTTCAAAGGGATAAATTGCTTTAGAATTCCAAGACTTATATTGTCTGAGAAGAGATCAGCACTGTTGTTAATGTTGGACTTTAACAGTTAATGGATCCATGTTGGTATTTTTAGATTAACCACAAAAAGAATAAAATAAAAGTGCATAAATATGAAAAGTAGTAAATAATAAAAATGATCATCTAAAAGAGGACAATAAAGAAGAGAAAATAATCATAAAACAGGCAAGACACATAAAAAGCATGAAACAAAATGATGAATTTAACCTCAAATAGATCAATGTTTATACTAAATATAAAGGAAATAAATGTTTAACTAAAACACAAAATCATCAGTCTGGATTAAAACAGCACACAACCAGGAAGTCCTAGCCAGAGCAATCAGACAAGACAAAAATTTCTAGACATCCAAATTGGAAATGTGGAAGTCAAACTTTCTCTGTTTGCCAATGATATGACTACATACCTAGAAAACCCTAAAAAGTCCTCCAAAAAACTCCAAGATTTGACAAATTAATTCAGTAAAGTCTCAGGTTACAACATCAGTGTACACAAATCAGTAGCACTACCACACATCAAAATGACCAAGCTGAAAATCAAATCAAGAACTCAATCCCTGTTACAATAGCTGCAAAATAAAAAAATTTTAAAAACCTATGAATATACTTAACCAAGGAGGTGAAAGATCTCCACAAGAAGAACTGCAAAACACTGCTGAAAGAAATCATGGATAACACAAACAAATGAAATAAATCCTATGTTCATGGATTGAGGATCAATATTGTGAAAATGACCATACTGCCCAAAGCAATCTAAAGATTCAATGTAATTCCTATCAAAATACCCACATCATTTTTCACAGAATTAGAAAAAAAAAATCTTAAAATTCATATGGAACCAAAAAAGAGCGCAAATAGCCAAACCGACCCTAAGTCAAAAACAAATCTGGAGGCTTCACATTACCTGACTTCAAATCATATTACAAGGCCATAGTAACCAAAACAGCATGATCCTGGTATAAAAGTAGGCACAGAGACCAATGGAACAGAATAGAGAACTCAGAAATGAAGCCAAATACTTAGAACCAATTGATCTTCAACAAAGCATACAAAAACATAATTGAGGAAAGGACACTGTTTAATAAATGGTGCTGGGAAAACTGGATAACTGCATGCAGAAGAATGAAATTGGATTTCTTTCTCTCCTGTGTACAAAAATCAAATCAACATGGATTAAAGACTTAAACCTAAGACCTGAAATCATAAAAATTCTAGAAGATAACCTAGGAAAAACTCTTCTAGACATTGACCTAGGCAAAGAACTCATGACTAAGAGCTCAAAAGCAAATGTGACAACAACAAAAATAAATAAATGGGACTTAATTAAACTAAAATGCTCTGCAGAGCAAAAGAAATAATTATCAGAATAAACAGAATAGCCCACAGAATAGGAGAAAATATATCCAGAATGTACAAGGAACTCAAACAAATCTGCAAGGAAAAGCAAATCATTTCATTAAAAAGTGGGCGAATGACATAAATAGACATTTCTCAAAAAAAAGTCATACAAATGGCCAATAAACATGAAAAAATGTTCAGCATCACTAATCATCAGAGAAATGCAAATTAAAACCACAATGAGATACTACCTTACCTCAGCCAGAATGGCCATTATTAGTCGAAAAACAAAAGATGTTGGCATGGATGTGGTGAAAAGGGAATGCTTATACACTGGTGATGGGAATGTAAATTAGTGCAACTTATATGGAAAACAGTATGGAGATTTCTTAAATAACGAAAAGTAGATCTACTATTCAATCCAGCAATCCCACTTCTGGGCATCTACTCAAAGAAAAAAAAAAGTCAATTGCAAATATATAAAAGCAATTTAAGCGCCCATCAACCAATGAGTGGATGATAAAGAAAATGTGGTATATCCGTATCATGGAGTACTACACAGCCTTAAAAAAGAGCAAAACAATGGCTTTTGCAGCAACGTGGATGGAGCTAGGGGCCATTATTCTAAGTGAAGTAACTTGGAAATGGAACACCAAATATCATATGTTCTCACTTATAACTGCTAAGCTATGAGTATGCAAAGACATACAGCGTGGTATAATGGACATTGGAGACTCAGAAGTGGGGTAGGGTTAGAGGGGGTAAGAGATGAAAAATACCTATTGGGTACAATGTACACTACTCAGGTGACAGGTGCACTAAAATCTCAGCCTTTACCACTATATAATTAATCCATGTAACCAAAAACCACTTGTACCCCTAAAGCTATTGAAATAAAAATAAATAAATGAATAATAAAAAATTGTAAAAAGACAACACACAACTTAATGCTGCCCCAAGGAGACACGTAAGAATAGAAACATAGAAAAGTTGAAAGTAAAAAAATATAAAAAGATGTATCACGCATACTGACCAAAAGGAAGTTTGTTTTGCTATTTTAATTTAAGAAAAATAGGTTTTAACTCCAAAAGTCTACTTTACTATAAAGAAAAAAGAATCATTCCTTAATGATGAAGGGTCCAATTCAACATGTAAATATAATAATAATCTTACATGCATCTAATAAAATGACCTTGAAAACACTTAAAGCAAAAGTAACAAGCCTCCAAAGAAAAATACATATATCCACAATCATAGCTGGAAATATTAAAACTATAATTAATAACAAAAACTTGGTAAGGACACAGATGTTGGAATAACACAATTAACAAATTTGCGGTAATGAACAACATGTTACCCAGTAATTAAAGAACACATATTTTCTCGAAACATACATGGAACTTTTATGAAAACTGACCATCTAATGGGCCATTAAGAAAATAACAATATTTCAAAAGGGTGAAATCATATAGAATATTGTCTATTGCCACAATGCAATCAGGCAAGATAAAAAACAGATTTTTAAAATAACTAGAAAAATAATCATATTTTGAAAATTATAAAAAGCATTTCCAAGTAAGCCACAGATCAAAGAAGAAATCATAGTGTTAATTCTAATTAAATTAAATATTTCAACCAAAGTATAAGGAAATCAATATATAGAAAAACTTTGGTAATATACTAAAGCAGCACTTGGGGAAAAAAATGATAGCTACACACACACACATACACACACACACACATACACGAAGAAAGGCTGTAAAAAAATAATGGGCTAATTAAGCCCCCCAAAAGTAAAATAAATAAATACTGCAAAAAAAGAGTAAACAAAGTCAAAAATTTGTTTAATAACATTAATAAAATTCAGGCAAGAAGGATCTAGCAAAACCAAGAGAAACTACAAATAGACAATATCAAGAATGAAAAAGTAGACATCACCACCACTGTATCTACTATAATAATAGGACGATTCTTTTGAAATATTTATGCCAATAAATTGATATAAAAAATAAGAACTATATGTGAAAGGAAAACTACTATTAAACTCATAAATATAGTAGCAAAATCATGTACATAATATTCACAAGCAAAATTCAGCATGTAAAAAGGATAAACTTCATGACCAAATGGGATTCAGTATAAAATCAACATAATTCTGCCAGGTGCAGTGACTCATACCTGTAACCCCAGCACTTTTGGGATTCAGAGGTGAACAGATGGCTTGAGCTCAGAAATTCAAGACCAGCCTGGGCAACATGGTGAAACTGTGTCTCTACAAAAAATACAAAAAATTAACCAGGCATGGTGGTGTGTGCCTGTAGTGCCAGCTACTGGAGAGGCTGACGGTCAAGGCTACAGAGAGCTGTGATTGCGCCACTGCACTCCAGCCTGGGCGACAAAGCAAGACCCCAACAAAAAAATAAATAAATAGCATGAAAATCATGAAAATATGATCATCTCAAAAAATAGAATAAAATGTTTTATAAAATTCATTATTCATTAATGTTAAAAATACGCTCTTAGTATACTTGGTGTAAAAGGGGACTTCCCTTTTATTACTTCCCTATTGTCTAAAGAAATAGAGAAAAAAGAAAGAAAAGGCTACCAAAAACATCATAATTAATGGTAACATACTGAAGGTTTTTCCCTCTGAGACTGGGAAAAGGAAGAATAGTCACTCACTATCACCAGTCCTATTCAACACTTTACTGGGTGTCACGCCATGGTAAGATAAGAAATAAAATATATAAAGATTGGAATGGAAAAAAATTTATATATTTTCAGATATTATGATTGTGCTCATAGACTGCCCAGAAGTACTATAGGTGAATCACTAAAAAATAATTTTAATAATTTTAACAATTAAGAAAGATAAGCAAAATTGTCAGAAAACAAAATCAATTTTACTTCTATGTGCCAGCAACAAACAAAATAAAAATTTTAAAAATTCTACTTACAATGGCATCAAGAAGTATCAAGTATGTAGGAATCGAGATAATAAGAGATGTATAAAACTCACATGAACAGACATAAAACTTTATTGAGAGAAACTGAAGGAAGACTCAGGTAAATGGAAAGGAATGTATTGGAAAACTGTCTTGCAAAGATGTCATTTCTCCCCGAATCAACCTATGGATTAAATGTAATCCCAGGGAAAATCTGAACAGGGTTATATTAATTGTGTGTGTGTGTGTGTGTGTGTGTGTGTGTGTGTGTATTTTAATTTCACTAGTTGTTTCTAGCATTTTCATGGAAATGCAAACAGCTAAGAATAGCCAAGACATCCATGAAAATGACAAAGTGGGAGGACTTGTCCCACCAAATGTCAACACTTACAAAGGTTCAATTATCAAGTCACTGTGGTATTTGCACAGGGATTGACAAATAGGCTAATGAATGGAAATAAAGAACCTAGAAACAGATTCACACATATGTAGATATTTGATTCATGACAAAGATAACATTGCAAAGTAGAGTGGGAAATATAATCTTTTCAATAAGAAACTGAAATAATTGGATAGTCATATGGAAAAATCAAATAAAATTGGACCCTTACTTTCTAAAATACTAAAAACAATCCAGGTGGATTATAGACTTAAATATAAAAGGCAAAATTGTAAAGCTTTTAGATGAAATGCAAGAGACTTTCTTCCTAATTTGGGGGCAGAGAATGTTTGGCATTTTGTAGAAGCCATAATTAGCCAGGCATGGTGGCATGCAACTGTCGTCTCAGCTACTCAGGGGGCTGTGGCTTGAGAATCGCTTGAGCCCAGTATTCAAGGTTACAGTGAGCCTGGGTGCCACTGCACTCCAGCCTGGGTGACAGAGTGAGACCTTGTCTCAAAAAAAAAAAAAAGAAAAGAAAAGTATTAGCCATAAACCAAAAAAGACTGATAAATTATATTACATTAAAATTTAAAGGCCGGGCGCAGTGGCTCATGCCTGTAATCCCAGCACTTTGGGAGGCTGAGACGGGTGGATCATTAGGTCAAGAGTTGAAGACCAGCCTGGCCAACATGGTGAAAACCTGTCTCTACTAAAACTACAAAAAAAAAAAAAAAAAAAAAAAAAAAAAGCCAGGCATGGTGGCCCACACCTGTAATCCCCGTTACTCAGGTGGCTGAGGCAGAGAATTGCTTGAACCTGGGAGGTGGAGGTTGCAGTGAGCCCAGATCACGCCACTGCACTCCAACCTGGGCAACAGAGCAAGACTTCATCATAAAAATAAAATAAAATAAAATAAAATAAAATATTGTTGCTCATCAAAATACCCCTTTTAGAGAACGAAAAAGCCAAATCTCCAAGCAGGAGGACATATAGTCAAAGAAGCAGCAGCACATACTCAGTGAGGAACAATGTAGCATATAATAACATAAAGTGATCAAACTTTTTGCTGCAAAGCCCTAGTGAGGTAGAGATGGGGAGAGTGCCTCTGAAAAGTGGCCCCTCACCTGCAGAGAGTGAATACAACTTATTTTGTTTTGTTTATTATGGTCAAAAGCACATAACATTAAATTTACCCTCATAACCATTTTTAAGGGTACAGTTCAGTGGTATTACGTGTATTCACACTGTTAGACAGTAGATCTCCAGAACTTTTTCATCTTGCAAAACTGAAACTCTGTACCCATTAAAACCTAATTGCTCCTCCCTCCAGCCCCCAGCCCTTGGAAAATACAGGTTATCTGTAATTCATTCAGTCCTTTAAGACTGTTTTCTCTATCTGCTTTCTCTGATTCCCAGCCTCCATTACGCATACTACTTTCTGTGCAAATTTCTCCCCTGGTCTAGTGTTGTAGAACATGGGGGTTCTAAATGAAGACTGTGGATTCCGGTGGACCTGGGCTGAAATCCAACAGTTTTATCATTTGTAAAATCAAGATAATAAATAGTACCTAATGATGGCAGAGGCTGACACCATCACGCTGGCTACGGCTGGCACTGCACACTACATGAAGCCAGTGGGAGCTCCGCCCCTTCTGAGTTGGGGGTGGAGCTCCCCAGGTGCCACTGCAGCTACCCGAAGTGTGGCTGCAGACCCAGGCCTCCTGCTCTAGGGAGCAGAATGGACCTCTGCCCAAACTGTGGCTGTGGATCTGAACCTACCTGTGCTCTTGGAGGTGGCCAGGAACAGGCAGGATCTGCCCTCTTGGGTGCAGCTGCAGGCACCCAACCGGAGATTGAAGACCTGGGCCTTCCGCTCCAGGGAGCAGGCAGGAGTCAGAGACAAGCAGGAGTCCTTCTCCTTCCAAGTGGGTGGGATGGGAACTCCCCAGGTGCAGCTGCAGCCGCTTTCCCAGGTGCAGGGCCTGGGCATCTCTGCAGCCTACATCCTCGGGGACCAGAAACGCCCCCCTGTTCCTGCAGATTCGGGGATGTCTGCTCCCACTGCCTGGCCTCGCTCTTCTCCCAGGGCCTGCTCCAGTCTAGGAGCGGGGTGGGGCCCAAGCCCTGCGGCCTTGAGTGGCAGCCAGAGGCAGAGTCCTGGGCGGAAGGGGGTGGGTCCCTGGTAAAGCCCCAACTTCATGTCCCACGGAGCGTGCTCAGGAGGTAAACAAGCAGTTGAAAGAGGCAGATCCCAGATGGTGATCACACTGGAACCCTTAGTGGTGGCAGTGGTGTTGGTGAAGCATTGGGACACTTGGAAAGGAAATAAATCATGTTTATGCCCTTGTAATTGACTTTGTCAGTGGGAATAAAGACTATATTGTTTTGGAAAGAACATTAGTATGAGATACCCATGAAAGATAATATAAAAGAAGCTTCCCTTCCCCTATATCTGAAAACACTACTCCATAAGTAGATAATCTGATCGAAATTCAGGATGAGGAGTGGCAGGAAGGATAGGTGGCTGAAATATCCACTAGCCATGCTGGTAGAAGTTCAGAGTGAAGTGGAAGACATAGAGAAAGGGATTAAGGTTTCCAGCCAGGAGCTGATGGGGGTAGAGGTAGTGAACTTCTAAGCCAAAGGAGCTGAGCACCCAGAAGAATTGTGAAGGGCAAACACAACTTCTGGCAGCCTGGGGAAGGCCAGCAGGCCACTGTGGGATAGGTGCTGCCAGTGCAGGCCAGGCATCACTGCGAGAATGACCTCTCCCCTTGCAACAGCACTTTAGCTATGCATTCTGGCACTGGGCTTGTGTGGGTATCAGCAAGTGGCAGCCCCAAACAGGTACTACTGTCAGCCCAGAGAAGGTAGGGCTAGTCACAACTATTTTGTTTTTCAGTGAGGCAGATCACAGAGGTGAGTCTGGGGGTCCAGCCACCTTATAGCCTCTCTAAAAAGAAGTTCCTTCCAGGAACAATGCCTGCTAAGCTGTTCATTTCAGCTCAGTTCCTGAGTAAGGAGTCAAAACTCAACAGTACCATGAGCCCATGACCTGCGCATGGCTTGCGTTGTGGCCTTGATGTCTATCTCTTCCTAGGGCAGGCCTGCCATTCATGTTGCTGAGGACTGCCAAGAGGATGGGGTGATCTTCACGCCCATAGCTGCAGAGCACAAAACCTAGAAGGGCAGAGACTCCTTCCTGCAAAGTCCAGAAAAATCTAAGCCCTGTTGAGTAATGAAACCTCTCTCAAGCAGCTACTTTGTACACAACTCACATGATTTTACTAATGGGGAAGCTGGGGCCCCAAAAGCTTAAATTGCTTCTTTGTTAGTGATAGAGCTGGTCACCTCTAGGCTGTGATGCAATATTTTTAAGTCCATATGAATACTTCTGACAGCATCAAGACCCCAGTGGGCTCTGGAAGAAAGAAGGAAGGTGCTTTGAAGACAAGAAGGGCAGCTCCGACATTGGTAAGTCAAGAGTCTGAGCTGACTTTGCAATCACATGGCACACAGTCTTTTAAACCAACGAAATAATCAGGCAAATGCAACGGTTTATCACCCCAGGGGACAGCAGGTAGCTCTAATAAGACCAAGCCAGGTGAGAGTGGCTGCAATATGACTTGTCTTCTTTTGTCCCTATTCTGATGAGATACCAGGTTAAACCTGCCCTCTCAGCCTGGGCACCTTTGGGCAGGGGAACAAACCTCTGTGACATTTAGTACTTGTTCTAGACAAAAGTTACCCAAAAGTGCTAATGGTTCAAAGGAACAATTAGGAGTTTCACTACAGATCACCTGCTACCTCCTTATTGCTCCAGAGGACCTTTTAACCTTCGTCCTGTTTTGCTAAGTGTGCATCTCTCAAACTGTTCATGCTGAAGTGAGCAGGAAATGAGACTAAGAGACATTCACCTTAGCTTCTGTCTGTTGAGGATTTGTCTCTTTTGGTTCATGGGGTCTGTGTGCACTCTGCCTTGGCTCAGGTTCATTTGTTCAAGGGTGTTAAGGTTACACAGACTTAACTGGGTTGCTTTCCTGCCTTAGAGCCCACCAACAACTAGAGGATGCTGCCACCTGGTGGTAGGAATAGCCTTGCATGGGACGCTACACCAGTGACCATCAAATTGCACTAAAAAGCTAAGACTTTGCAAGAATACTCCTTGCACAGAGACTTGGAAGGAAATCAATTTCCAGGTGCCTTGACTACCATTCTTAAAATCTGCCTGAGAACAGATTGGAACGATCAGATAGAGTCTCCTTTCCCATCTTCTCTTTTATAATGGCCTTTTTGGACAAAAAAAGAAAGGCACATCCTTATCCATCCTGAATCTTACTATTGTTCATTGCCCTGAGCTGTAAAACAAAACAAACAACAACAACAACAACAACAAAAACTTCAGGATGCCAAAGGGACAATTTAAAATACTGTCTTCAAGGACAACTCTATTAATGATTAATCAAAGCATCATAGTCTTGTCTAGGATTTGTCTCTTTCTCCAGGTCTGGGAGATATTTCTGTTAGGATAAGTGAGACATCGGAACTTATGTTGGCCTGTGCTAGAGTGTTCTGAATTTGGATATATTGTAGAGTAAAGCAATGAAGGGTTTCACCTCTTCCATCCCCCAAATAATGCCAAGTAGAGCAGCACTCTTGAGGGAGAGCCCTCTGAAAATGTAAAAATGAACCCTCCCTCTCTCTCTCTCTATATATATATACACACACACATATATATGTATTTTTATACATATATATACACACATATATACACACATGTATATGTATTTTTTTGAGACAGAGTCTCACTCTGTAGCCCACACTGTAGTACAATGGCACAATCTCGACTCCCTGCAATCTCTGCCTCCTGGGTTCAAGCAATTCTCCTGCCTCAGCCTCCCGAGTAGCTGGGATTACAGGTGCATGCCACCACACCCGCCTAATTTTTTGTATTTTTAGTACAGACAAGGTTTCACCATGTTGGTTAGGCTGGTCTTGAACTCCTGACCTCATGATCCGGCCCCTCCCTGGATATTTAAGTGATTCCTTTAAAGACATATTTATACCAAGGACCTGCACAGCTTAGTGATGCTGATACTTTTAAGCATGATTAGAATGTTTTCTGAGCTACCAGGATTCTCCAGTATACACTGACTCATTCCTGCAGAAGAAAGCCTTTTGTGATCTTTCAGATTTCACACGTTTCATTCAATAATGTAGTTAAAACCTGTTTTAACACATCATATTATGAAATATTTATTCCAATTACTCTGTCATTACCTTATTTCAGCTTATAAAATGTTTAATATTTTTCTGTCTCTTTTTAACAAAAAACAAAATTATATGCTAGCTGTCAGATTGATTCATTTATACACTTTCATTAAATACATAAGGAAAGCTTGATCAGTATATCTAATGTGATTAATAATTTCTGATTTTATACCTGATTCTTATGTAATTGTTAATTATTTCAAAAAGCTAGCCACCACTGTTTAATACACAAATACATACACAGTTTTCAAATATATGCCTCATATACCTAGCTTCTTAAATAATAAATTTTAGCCACACTTTACATTGCAATAATATTAGAGTAGTTATTAGATATGTATCACTTCATTATTGATTGCTGTTGGTAATATCTTACAAGATGTGCTTTTAAGTTATTCTTTAGTTGTTCTTTCGAAAATACTATTTTTTGAAGCACATATTGAAAAATAAAGTCAATCCCTTCCAGTTTTATTAAATAAAGAAGGTAAACCTAATGTGGCTGAATAGTTTGCCAACAAGACATTGGCTTTGCTCATCAGGTTATGTGGATGATATTTTCCATCAACTGAATAAGCTAAATCTGCAGTTCTAAGATTTCAGTCATAATAAAAATTATTTATAAAGCAGGCAAGACAATTAAGACATTTGATAAAATAATATTGGATTGACAAAGGCATACTGAAAGTAAAATTTCAATTTTCCCCATGCTATTGATTAAATATGGTGCCTGTGAGTAAAGGGGCAACAGTATAATTAATAGCCACTTAATACATATTGGTAAAGATTTTTTTGGTTATATGTTCCAGGAATATAAATAAGAAATCACTTTATGAATGGGCAACATCATTTGAAAATAAGGTGTTTTCCAACTATTTGATTTCAACAACATTGCAGAAAGACCTAATTAGGTCATCAGCTGATATTGATAGATAAGTATATCACTTTTGGCATATTACTTAGAAGAAGTTCCAAGAATTGAGTCGCAGTTCAGAAACATAATTTCTATTCCCACCTCCATAATTCTGAGAACAAGTTTTCTCAGTATTTGTATCTATAAAAATGAAAAAAATAGAATAGATGCTAAATCATGTTATATTTTGGCAATAAGTAAAATTAATCAATGGAATATAATAATGTTTTTACAAGCATCAGTCTCATTAAAAGAATGTATTTACAACAACCTTCCTCTTTTATGTTGTAGTTAGTTGCTGCCCACCCGTGAGCTCCCATGCCTCATCCTATAGTAGAAAGTCCTCCCTGGAAAGCAGGTGTTCACCCAGTGACCTCAGGCATGTCATATGGTCATGTGACTACTTCTCACCCATAGAAAGTAAGCAGTCACAGTGGGTGGAACTTCCAGGCCAAGGCTTTTAAGAAGGTCTTCCCTAAACAATCCTCTTCCTTCTCCAGCTGTATTCTGCTAAGATGAGGAGGCGCTCAAGGATGGAGAAGCCAAAAATTAAAAGAGGCTTGAGTCTCTGAATCACTGGACAGAGAGTCACATGCCAACTAGAACATCCACCTAAGACTGGAAAATGGGACAGAGATAAACTTCCATTGTGTTAGGCCACTGGAATTGGGGATTTGTTTAAACAGCCATTGCTACCTTAAATAACACAACACTCATTATAATATAAGCTAAAATTATGTATTGGAAGGGATGTGGCAAAATAAATTCAAGCAAATAAAAGGATGATATAAAACTTTTTAGCATTATGGAACAGTTTGTTCATATACAATTTTTAAAGATGATAGTTTGCCTTAAATTGCTACCAGAGTCCTTCACTACTTCTTTAAAAATGTTTAAGACTAGAAATCTGTGCATTATAGTAGGTATTTTTTAAAGTTATTAAAGCATGAATTGGCAAGTGACAGATCTGTATCTGAAGTTAGAGACATCTTTATAATCATTCACTACATGTGCATTTATTGACTACTCTCCATACTCCAGACACTGTATTAGAGACTGTAAAAGTATAAAAATAAGACACACCTACACTCAAAGCTCCCTCCCCACACATACACTTGAAAATCCTCCCTACATTCTCTCTCTCTCTCTCTCTCTCACACACACACACACACACACACATTCCACTGGGGGTCTGCTATTTTGAACACCTAGGATGGCATATCCACCTCACCCTAGAAAGTAGGGTGTTGAAAAGAAAATAGGCCCATGTGAGCAAGAAAACGGCTCAACCTAAAATTGCAAATGAAAGAGTCATCTTGTTCATTTATACATTCTGTACTTTATTATGATACATGTAATACCTGTAATCACTGCTCCCTGGTATCCCTCTTGTTCTTCCCAAAGTGGCAATGCCAACAGCTAATTCCAGGTTTTCTCAGCTTCATGAAGACCTACCAGTAAGTAGTCACACAGCCTTGACCCCCCCGTCCCACTGATTGAGGGAGCCACTGAGCACATCGTACTTGAACTGGCCTTGTTACCTGCAAAAACTGTAAAACAGACCCAAGTCTAGACCAGCTAGATGATTCCAGGAAGGGGGAACAAACTCTGAGCACCAACTAAAAAGCAATAAAACAAACGCCAACAATAAAAATGCTAAACAAGAGATATTTGGAGGTTATGATGGATAGTAACCCAATGTCAACAGTTCAGTGAGACTACCAAAAGGTTAATGCTATTTTAGAGACATTAATGAAAGCCTAGGTTCCAGAACAAAGGAGGGGTTGTTTTTCATCTGTCTGACATAGTCAAATAACAATTGCAACAGTGTGTTCTGTTCTGGGTACACTCTGTAAGCAGCCCTGGCAAACTAACACTTCCCCATAAATTCTCTCCACCATCTCCACACAAAGCAATGAGTAGTTATGGGATTAAAGTGGGAAGTAAGTGGGGTGGGACTGGGGTTGTTTTTGTAATTCTGGAGTTTAGAAAATCTTCTGACATTGCATAATTCTACTAAAATACAATATGCAAAATGACCAATAATATCTATCTCTAAGAGCATCTGTCTCTACTCTTCTTATTTAAGTTACCCAAGAATGCCAAAAGCTATCAAACAGAGGGTCCTGATCTTCATAGCATGATTTATAAAAATTACAGTGTTATACTTTAACTTAAAGAAAACTTTCTCTTGAATAGATGAAGTAAGTTTTGAGACGTCACGTCCCCTAACTTGGAATTGATAAGCAAAGGAGGTATAGTAGAAGAGTAAATTGTTAGGTTAAATAATCCCAACTCTAACCTATGTTGCATAGGGCTGCCATATTTTTTGCCCTTCACCTTGGATACAGAGGATGAGAGGACAACATGTCTGACCATCACCACTCACCTTCCTTCTCTGAAAGGCTTCTGATGTCACATAAAATCATGCACCCTGAATAGTTTGGATGTGTGTCCCTGCCCAAATCTCATGTTGAAATCTAATCCCCAGTGGTGGAGGTGGGGCCTGCTGGGAGGTGACTGGCTCATGGGGATGGAGTTCTTATGAATCATTTAGCACTATCCTCTTGGTACAGTCCTTACGATAGTAAGGAGTTCTTGCAAGATCTAGTCATTTAAAAGTATGTGGCACCTCCTCCCTCTCTCTCTTGCCTCTGCTTTTGCCATGTGACATGCTTGCTCCTGCTTTACCTTCCACCGTGAGTGGGAACTTCCTGAGGCCTCCCCAGAAGCAGATACTCTATAGCCTGCAGAACCATGAGCCAATTAAACCTATTTTCTTATAAATTACTCAGACTCAGGTATTTCTTTATAGCAATGTGAGAATGGATTAATACAAACTCTAAGCTCTCCTGATGACAGTGGAACTTGGCCCCACACAATACTCTTTTTTCCCAACCATTACAGAGGATGTCCCTGGGAGTAACCAAGAAAGAGATGGGTAAACACAAGGAATGTCAGTTGTTAACCAGACAGAAGGAGACCAAACAGAGGTGGGACATTGTGCTAATTGGTGACTTGAAGAGCATGGGACAGACAGACCCTCTCCTCCTTCCTGGTCAAGGCCCAGCATCAGAGAACTGGGAAGTTGCACCTGGCATGATCAAAGGGCCAGAGGGATGCTGCTGATAAGGGCCCTTTATATGAACCTTTTGAGGCTTTGGGAATGAAACATTTTTGCAAGACTCTATGGAATTCTGAAGGTCATGAGAAACTACAAGTGTTTCTAGCATTACAAAGACAAAAGATTAGCAATTTAAGGGTGGCTTTGGTGTGAAGTCTTAAGGGAGGAGAAAAAGACCTTCATGTATCTGCCTGATTGCCCTGCTCAGCAACCCAGGATAGGGAATCAGAGAAAAAGTTCACTCTAGGAATGAAGTACACTAGTCTATTTGAAGCATCTCCTAGACTGTGTTTCTTGGGGTCCGCAATCCACTGGACAATTTGCAAAAGGAGTTATGGTCCAAAGCAGAGTTAATGTGATCCACCTGTTTGTCCTGGTCCATTTGCAAATTAACCTTAACAAGAAGGCCTTTATAATTAACCATGCTTCATCCAGAAATATCCCTAAACCCCCAAGTCCTTGTAATCAGGTAGATAATTTGGCAGGCATTTGGTAGAGAGACACTGGGGATGGGAGAGAACGTACCTGCATTCCATCAGTTTCTATCTTAGTTTTATGCATTTTTTCATATGGAAATTTTTAACTGAATCCACCTAAAGTTTAAGCAATTTCCTGCCCAACAGATCCTAAAAAATCATTTTGCTTCAGGCAGAAAAGGTCTCAAATGTAAACCAAAAATAAAATTATAATCCCCCCAACTGACTGAATGGACTCCTCTTTGCCAGGGGCATTCCAAAGTAAACATAAAAAACTAGTTCAGGTCATGATAAGAAGAGGGGACATCTGACATGCCTCATTATACTTTTCTCCCTTTGGAATTCAGGCACAACTTACTAGCATTAACATTAAAACAGTGATCCTAAGACTGACAAAACAGTCTCTTTGTAGCAGTAAGATACCAAATTCCAACCTGACTCTAACATAGCATCACATGGCAGATAGCAGTCCTTGGAAGAAATTGAAGTATTTTACCCTAAAATATATTTATTTGACATATTTTGAAAGGGCCCTGCAAAGTTGCAGAGCCATTGGGGAAAATTTACTGAAGAAAGTCCCCTTCTTTTTCCAGGTCTTTCCCCTTGATCCAGGAGAGATTTAACTAAGAGATTTAACCTTTTAGAGTCTGATAAGAGACATTTACTGAACCTTGCTACCTGGAGGCTTCATCATAACAAGAACCTTGGCTTCCACAAGCTCCCTTATCTTAACTACAAACATTTATTTCTGCTGACTTCAACTCTTCAGGAAGACCATAATCCTTTCAACCAATTGCCAATCAGGACATCTTTGAATCCACCTATGACCTGTAAGCCCCTGCTTCGAGTTGTCCTGCCTTTCCAGACCAAACCAACGTACACCTTACATGTATTGATTGATGTCTTATGCTTCCCCTGTATAAAACCAAGCTGTAACCCAATTACCTGGCGTGCATGTTCTCAGGACCTCTTAAGACTGTGCCTCAGTTCTTGGTCACTCATATTTGGCACAGAATAAATCCCTTCAAATAGCTTACAGGGTTTGACTCTTTTGCATCAACACAAACCCAACTACATAGACCATGAAACCCAAAGCCACAGCAGCTCAGAGAGGCTGTCCACTCTTGCTTTGTATGCTGAGTTTGTCCTCATACCAGTACTTAATCTTCTGTTCATTTGCAGGAATGAAAGGGATAGATGATAAACTACTGTGGGGAGGGGCGGGAAATTCACTGAAGGATGGGCTTGCTCACATTAAACCATATTTATAACCTTTTGCAGTTGAAGACAATTGAACAGCCAAAGAAAATAGCCCAAGAGAGAGACCAAAAAGATTTAAGATGCCTTGATGGAAGATTCTTGACAAAGTTCCCAGACTAGCATAATCCTGTTGAAAATTCAGCCCTTTCTATCCCTTACCAAGAAGTTTCTATGAATAAAAGAGATAACAGCCTATGGTCTTATCTGCATGATTAGTGGTGTTTATAAAACACCAGTTCATTGCATGGCAAGAGAATAACTAGTGCAAACTTGTTTACAGGTATAAAAATAAAACAGTATCTGCTAAAACCAGAAACACAAGGGCTTCATTCTCTTCTATCTCTACTCATTTGATCAGTCTAGGCTAGCAGTGAGCTAGGCTCTGGAGAATCCCATACAGATAAGTCAAAAAATTGTGGATCTGTTATTTAAAGCTATCAGACAAACAAGGAGAAAGCTCATTTTTCAGACATTGCCTGAAATTTGACTTGAAAAGATGGGCCATATGGCTATTATGGCTATAGAAGGGGCACTGTTAAGAAAGGAGAATTCTAAAGGATTCTGTTCAATTCTAATTACCTAGCTAGGAACTGAATGGTAGAGTCAGGGTTGGGGAGTGGTATGGTTTGGCTGTGTCCTCACTGAAATCCCATCTGGAGTTGTAGCCCCCATAATCCCTATGTGTCATGGGAGGAACCCAGTGGGAAGTAATTGAGTCACAGGGGCTGGTTTTCCCATGCTGTTCTGCTGATAGTGAATGAGTCTCACAAGATCTGATGGTTTATAAAGGGAAGTTCCCCTGTGCATGTTCTCTTGCCTGCTACCATGTAAGATGTGCCTTTGTTCTTCCTTTGCCTCCCGCCATGATTTTGAGGCCTCCCCAGCCATGCTGAACTGTGAGTCAATTAAACCTCTTTTCTTTGTAAATTACCCAGTCTCAGATATGTCTTTATTAGCAGTGTGAGAACAGACTAAGACCGGGAGGGAAAGGAGAGGACAAGTCTCAGATATGGAAGATTACAGAAAATTCTGCAGAGAAGGGGAGGACCTTATAACAGTAATTCAATTCAACATACCTGTACTTCAACCTCTCTACCTGCATCTTCCCACATTACAAATTCTCCACCCTGGCAAAGACATCCACCCCTGCCTATCTCCACCATCTCCTCTGGGCCAATAAGCCTTCTACTTACTTTACAACTTCTCTACCCATCTTCGTGAAACTGCCTTTGCAGAATTATAAGTAATGAGAGAAACCTAACATGACTGACTCCATCTTGCTTCTAACGTCACAGGCTAAGGTTTTTCTGTTTGTTTGCTTGTTTGTTTTTGCTTATTCTAGCATGGAGGCCAAGATAACTATGAGAATAATTTAGTTGATAGTTAAACTTTGAGACAAGGAAAACTGATCCCCCTTCTTATTCAGAGATTGATGCCACATTCACAAGAAAAGGTAGAATATGGTAGAGGCTTGAACTTTGTTAAAGAATAGGCATAAACAATGACCTGCCATTGCCTGTCTTGCTTTTCTATAAGTTGCTTACTGTCCCCAGAGGCACATAACCAGAGGCTGCAAAATTTATAACTTCCCCAACTACTCCTATAGATAACATCAGTATTATAAAACCTAAAGAACTGGTCTTGGAAATATTTTTCAGATTTGGCATTTCAGCAGACCAAGAGATGCCCCTAGTCCTGAGACACCCCTCCCAGGAACTAACTCAGCTGCATGAAGACAGTTTAGATACTCCTGTGGTTTCATCCCTGGCCAATTGATGATTTCAGTTCCCTAACCCCCTGCGCACCAAAGTACCCTTAAAAACTCTAGCCTCTGAATTCTTAGAGAGGCAGATTTGAGAAATTTCTCCTATTCTCCTCCCTTGGCTGGAGAGCAATTATTAAACTCTTTCTTTGCTGCAACACCTACTGTTTTCAGTGCATTGGTTTTTTGGTTTTTTTTGTTTGTTTGTTTGTTTGTTTGTTTGTTTTTAGGGCAGCAGGCAATAAGAATCTGTTGGGCTGTGACACTGGGGCCCAGGAAGCTGCATTTCCATCACTTCTCACTGTCACTCAAAAAGTCACCAGCACCAACCCTCATCAACAAAAGACATTTTATATGGATTTTTTTAATATAGTCACATCTTTAAAGATTTGGATATAAAATTCATTGATATACATCATGTCATCTAAACCTACTTAGGGACCTCAATTTCAAAATATGCAGCCTAATCAATTCCTTTAAGAATACATATCTGTGTATTTGGTTTTCTTGAAGTAGGGCCTACTTGGCACACTATTTGGTAAACTAAAAGATACATTCTTAAATATGTTAAAGTTCAAAACTTAAGGCAGTTTCAAGCATGGGCAGATGAATATTCTTTCAGTTTGATCACTGTCAGATTAGTAACAGTTCATCTGCCTCTCTGGAGAAGTTGGCTGGGAAGACTTTATAGATGCCTTTCACACAACCTGTGACTGAGATAAGCTCAGTGCAGAGCTGTTTGTGTATTCAGGCAATGGAAATCGACCACAAAGGAGAAATGCCAGACATGCCAAGTAAAGCAATATGAGCAGAAGATCCTTAAAGAATGACTGTTTCATTCACAGAACCATCAGAAGCCAAAGAACTACACCAACATTCCTTCCCATTTAAGAACTCACAGACTCAAAACTATATCCATAGGTTCCAGCAGTATATCATTGGGTTTCATGGTCTCCATGTAAAAACTACCCCATTAATAACCGAATTCTGTCACTTAGGAGGTCAGAAAATCAGACATAGACATTTGACATTGAATGGCAGAACTAGTTATGAAGAGAAATTATCAATCAGTGCCCAGTTAGGAAAACAGAAACCACTGTAGGTGTTTCAGAGTGTTAGAAGTGATGGAGGAGCAAGAGAGGATGGTTGAGGTGAAACCCATGTGACTAGGGAAGCAAAAGGAAAATTGATATTCCCCAGAGCCCATTGCTGGGGCTGATGGAATCCCTACTCCTGCCTGGCCCAATCTGTGGGATGACAGGAGTCTGCACTCCTGTGGAAGCTGCAGGAGTTCTGGAACCTACAGTCATCAGGGACTGCTCCTGCTGGAGCCAGAGTCCAAGCTTTGAGCTACTGCTGCTATTGCAACTGCCCTGCTTGAGCAGAATCCAGGAAGCTGCCCTAGCAGGGACCTGCTATTGCCACTTGCTGGAGGTGACTTCAGATGAAGAAGGGGAAAAAAAAGGATTTCCCTTCCTTCTGAGAAACAGCAAAGCAGCCCCTGACAGCCAGGAGCTGGCCTAGCACAGCAGGGCCTTGGTGTTCTGTTAGACATAAATCACTTCACAGAACACCAACATCAAACAGGGCTACTCAGGGCCAATGATGGACCAAGACAAAAACAAGACTACTCCATAATTATATGTGAACACAGACAAAACATGAGCACTGTTCAAATCATAAAAATGACCTCACATTCCCCCATTCTGGCTAATATTATAACTGAAATGAGGGTTAGTTGTTTACCTCTTGCAGAGTCCAATTAACAAGATCGAGGTCTGGTATAAAGGGATTTATTTCCAAAGCCAGCTTAGGGGAAGAAGCACAGGCATCCCACCTTTAAATGTACCACTTTGCTTTAGGAACAGGAAGTGGGCACTTTTAAAAAGCAGGGGAGGAGGCCAGCAAGGTGAGAGTCTGCATGTTAGCTTGGAGCCTTACCTACCTGATAGGCGGTCAAGCTAGTGATAACTGGCATCTTCATGGGCAGGACTAGGCTGAAAACTACCCAGGTAGGAGAGAGTAGCAGACATGTTTTTCAACTATTATCTCTCGAGGCAACCCCCTGGTGGGTGAGAGTTTCCTAGTGGGCATGCTTTGGTTTATAAATCCACTGTTAACTCTCAAGGAGAGTTCTGTCTTGGAGAACATAGTTAGATGAACTTGCCTTGTAGGAAATGTCTGATGAAGGAGAGGTAAAAGGCTATATTTGCATTTCTTTCTTTTCCTTTTTCTTTTTTTTTTTTTTTTTTTTTGAGACAGAGTCTCACTCTGTTGCCCAGACTGGAGTGTAGTGGCGCGATCTCGGCTCACTGCAACCTCTACCTTCCAGGTTCAAGTGATTCTCCTGCCTCAGCCTCTTGAGTAACTGGGATTACAGGCGTGTGCCACCATGCCCAGTTAATTTTTTTTTTTTTTTTTTTTTTTTTTTTGTATTTTTAGTAGAGATGGAGTTTCACCAAGTTGGTCAAGCTGATCTTAAACTCCTGACCTCATGTGATCTGCCCATCTTGGCCTCCCAAAGTGCTGAGATTACAGGTGTGAGCCACTGTGCCCAGCCTTATATTTACATTTCTAAAGGGTTAAGTAGAAAGTGGAGAACCAGGGGAACAAGAAGAGAAAATAATAAAATGATTAAAAATAATTAAACTAACTCTCAGAAAAATGGAGGTGCTCAGTTACAATATGACTGACTACTGCTTCTTTACCAATTACAGTTTTGGCCTCAACTAGTTTTCCCTCCTTCTAGATTTATTAAGATACCCAAACATAAAATTAACCCCCAATTCCTGGCACCATCTAATATCTCTTCCTTAGTTAAACTTTTCCCAAAAACACTGACTACAAGCCCAAGTCCTATCATAGGTCCTTTCTAACACTATCTTACAGAGGGACCCCATAATTCCCATGGTGTGCAAGCTCCCTCACAGCAAGAAGCAAGCCCCACCTTTTTCACTAAAGGAGTTCTTAGTGGTCTTTGGCTGGAGCATTAACACTTCCAACTTCCAATCTGCTGCCAGCAAGGTATGTTGGATTCTGACCATCAGTTGGGAATGATGATCAAAAAAGCATGAAAGCCCTCTAAGCATGACAGTAAAGGAAAATCTTGAGTTCCTTCAAGGCAAATTCCAGGCATATAGCTGGCCCTCAGAAATAAATAAGCAACTTGATAAGCAAGAAGGTAACAGTAACTTAAAATAATAGCTAAAGAAGCCAGAATTACACGATGTTTGGTTCTCCTATAGAAACTAAAGACAATATCCTAACATACATCCCTGAGTTGTTTTTCAGAAACCTGGATCCCCATCAAATGGATCCACTGGCACTGAGACCCCAGGCAATGGGGAGCTGAGGACTGAGCTCTGACTACTGTTCTCTGTTCTAAATTACTCCCTGAGGGGCCTGGATAAAGGTATACTCACAAATGAGCTAATTCTTTTCTACTGACCTCAAATTTTTCAACAAAGCTTCTCTTCCTTAACAAATTGCAAATCAGAAAATCTTTGTATCTACCTATGATCTGTAAGACCCTGTTTCAAGATGTTTCGCCCTTTAGGGCAAAACCAATGTGCAATTTCCGTGTATTGATTTATTACTTTACTTGTAACTTCTACTTTCCTAAAATTTACCCCTGCCTTTAAAAACCCCATACCTGCAACCCATTGGGTTGTCCAACAGCCTTTTCTGGCAGCACATTGGGAGATGAAAGTATCAATGCCCCAACCAAAGGCCACCCAGAACACCTGTAGTGGATCGGGTGGGGTTTACTTCTTGCTCTGAGGGAGCTTGCACACTCTGGAAACTGTGGGGTACCTCTGTAAGAGAGTGTTAGAAAAGACCTATGATAGGACTTGGGCTTGTGTTAGGTGTTTTAGGGGAGAGTTTAAGGAAGAGGTGTTAGATGCTGCCAGGATTTGGGTGTCAGGACTTAAGCATTAGCTTCCCAATCTTCCTTGCTTTATGTCCTACAAATAAAAACCTCCCTTTCTCCCACTGCAAACCCAGTGTGGATCTCTAGTCCTACTGCACCAGGTGAGCAGACCTCAGTTTGATTAGATAACACCACCTGAATGCTGGAGTAATTTCCACTTTACTAATCCAATTTTCTATAATATCCAGTAACCTGCTGACCAACTCTGTTTTAGTTCTGCATCATATTGGACTTTGTCAGGCACCACATGAGATGCATTTGGTTAAAGATGCCTTTACATCTCCACCTAAATCCTTCACCCAGAAAGAAGAATAAAAATCTCTGTGTTGTAATTTTGAATGTCTAATTCAGGACCCAGCAGCTGGGGTCAAGTGAAAATGAAACTTGGTTTATAATCAGCTCTGCTTGAAACACATGGACTGACAGTGTGCAAAGGGCAGTTTCCAAGAAAAGCTAGAAGTTCTGTGATTAGAATTAGGAAAAATGGATCTAAGTAGACCAAAATAATGGACTCTCAATTGTTGTTATCTATATACTATAAGTGAGTGAAAACCTGTGCATTTCCTAGGTTCATTCTCAATGCTGTGGCTAGTGCCAGGGAAAACCCCTTTCATGCCCCTTTCTGCTTGGCATTATCACCAGCATCAGCACTGACCCAAGCTGTCATGATCGTTAACATATTCCAGAAGCTGCTTATGCAGCCTTTGCCCCCTCCAGCATACAGGTAAAAAATGGGGTCTACCTCTATATGTTTACATGTTTTACTTTTGGATATTGATATTACTTATATATATACATGTATATATGTTGCTTTGGAGTTTATAATTCAGAATAAGGTAAAGAACTCCAGGATAACCCTGGAAACTTGAGGACCAATGAGGTATTTCTTCCCTAGACATCTGACAATATTAAAATTCCCTCTTGGTTGTCCAGAACAGGCAATTAAAGCCAGGAGGCTATACTAAATGATGTGTCCAGGAACCTGCCAACCTGGAAGGTTTTAGTTTTGTCCACATATTCAAGAAACGTAGAAATAAAAATCATAACATTCATTTATTATCAAATTTCATTAATATTCATGAAGACACTCCCTTTTCTTTCTCTAGGACCAAGGGCTACTTGTGGCTTTTAAGGAGCATGGAGTCTGTGAACTAAAAGATGCAAATCACTCAGGCCTTGAGGCTGTTCTGAATGGTGCCCTGGCCTGCTTTGGAATGAATTGAATCTACTTAAATGGGGGCCCCTTATGTGGAGAGGTGGGTGGGGCCAAACACCACCCTGTCACTCAGAGTGGGTATAAGGAACAGGCTTTATAGGGGAAACACAAAAGCAAAGGACCCACAAGATGAAGTGTACAGCACCTTGTTCTTCCTCATTCGTGGAGAAATGCAAGAGGAGGGGACGTTTGAACAAACCCTCAGGGGCAAGGGGGCTTGGCATGCAGAGAATAAAGTCAGTGCTCAGCTGCCATGCAATGTGAGCTTAGACACCAGATGCTAGGACTCTGACATGGTAGGGAGTGGGATAACAGCTGCTGGGACACAGGGAGCCCTTAGCTCTATGGGAGACTGAGTGCATGCTCAACTCCTCTCACCTGGGGAAGGTGACATTTGTCCCCAGATAGCCCACTTTCAGACAACCTCAGCAGGGCTCCTGGGGTCAACACTAAACAATTCTGCTTGCCCTTCCACAACTTACAAGGCACAAATTCATCTCCAGCCTTACCTTAGCAGAACAATTAAAGAACCATTCATCCTTAGAACAATTAAAGAATCAATTCATCTTGAGGGAGCATGTAAATCTGAATTGAGATTGTGCTGTGCTTTTTTAAAACAATGACCCAGCCATCATTATTCTCTGCAACTGACTTGGAAGTTTCCATCTGATGAGTCAAAACCAGTCACTTGTATATTAATGAAAGAAAAAAAAAATGCACCTTAAAGTGCAGCACATTAAATACACAAAGGGCTGCTGGAATGCTGAAAAAAGAAAAAGAGTCCGACTCTTTCCTCAAAGTCACACGGCTAATAAGACATTCACCGTCACCTTGGAGCTTTAGATTTGTGAAGCCATCCCCAGGCTCTGTGCCTAACATTCAAGTAGCTGCCACCACGAGCTTAGCTTTAGGAGCTAAATGGCCAGGCTTTCCAAAGAGGTGGATAATGGTGAGACGGAGCAGGGACCCCTCTTAGGGGCCTACTGGGCACTATCCCCCAAGCAAGCATGGAAATAAAGGAAAGTCTTCAGTTCCTTCAAGGGGAATTCCAGGCACCTAGCTCACCCTGAGAAGTAAAGGAGCAACTTGATAAGCAAGAAGGTATTAGTAGCTTGTAACAACAGCCATGGAAGTTAATCGTGAGATGTTTGGTTCTCTATAGAAACTAGATGTTGTGGGTGAGCAGTGACTACCTGGGCCAGCGGCTCAGGGGTGTAAGAATTTACCACGGCAGTTGTAGATGAAGAAAGGCAGATTCATTAGGAACATATAAAAATAAAGTTGCAAGAAAGCAATGGGCAGAATCAGCGAGAGAGCAGCTGACTGCAAAGAAACAAAGGCTTCCCGGAGATTTTAGAGGATAGTTCTTGGGCTTCAGAGTGCTATGTACAGTACTGATAATGCCAAGGTAGCAGGAAGGTAACCTGCATTCAGATCTATCAGCCTAGGTGTTTGATGATATTGTGAGCTATATACATTATCTACACAGGAGGGCCATATGCGCTGGGTCATAAAGAAAGGCAGACCTGTAGCTTATCTGCGTCCTCTTTTTGTTTATATGTCCTGAACCATGAAGAGAGGCAGACCTATAGCTTATCTGTGTCCTCTTTTTGTGTATATGTCCTGAACCATGAAGAAAGGCAGACCTATAGCTTGTCTGCTTTATCTCTGCTTTCCCTGGTTGTGCCAGCCTGACTCCTTTTCCCTAATTAGAACTCCACATAAGATAACATCTTAACATATGTCTCTGACCTGTTCTTCAGAAACTCGGACCCCAACAAATGGATCTGCTGGTACACAGACCTCAGATATGGAGGAACCGAGAGGACCGGACTCTTGGTGCTGTGAAAGGAAAATAAAAACTCGGAACCCCAAATTTTTTCCTCTGTGCCAAAAGGAAAAAATTAAGCTGAAAGCTGAGTCATGCAAGAAGCTGCCTTTTCTTTTGTTCCTAAGCAGATAGCTACAGATAAAAGGTTAAATATCTCCACAGATAACTACCCTATGTTCACCTTATCTTACGTAAAGTGCTGATTTACTGAGCGCCAGACATACATAATTGACTGTTCCCCTACCTGCCCCTTTTCTCTTGCAACACATGGATTCAGTAATGTGACCATACCCTCCCTCTTTCCCTGCTTTTCCTCTTTTAAATATTGAAGCCCTCAAAATCACCTTTGGAAAAGGCACAGACTTGTCTCCTGGGCACATCCTTAACCTTGGCAAAATACACTTTTGAATTAATTGAGACCTGTCTCGGATACTTTTTGGTTTGCACTGCCATTCTTTGTTCTAAATTTCTTCCTGAGGGGCCTGGAGGAGATCACGTCCACAGCCAGACCTAACGTTCTTTTCTGCTGACCCCCAAATCTATAGACAAAGCTCCTCTTCTTTAATCAATTACAAATCAGAAAATCTCTGAATTCACCTATGACCTGTGGGCCCTTGCTTTGAACTGTTCTGTCTTTTTAGTTCAAACCAGTGTATAATCTTCATGTATTTGAAAGTGAAACAGGAGAGTTACCCCATCTCAGGATGTATGACAGGGGTGTGACTCACCTGTTCTGTCGTCTCTGCTGCTCAAACCCCTGAGGGGAGGGGGAGCATGCAGAGGGACAGATGCAGGAGCCCAATTGGGTGTGCATTAGAGTGTGCCCTTTTAGCCCTGCCATCCACAGACAGCTTAAGTGTTAATCAGCTCAATGGACCCTCTGCCTTTTTACAAGGGCAGAGGGCCAGTGTGACAGCTTTCTGTATCCCAAGCTCTTTCCCAGTATCCTGGAAGAATCAAGTCACTCACAGGCTTGAAGGATGAATGTGGGATTTTACTGAGTGGTGGAGGTGGCTCTCGGAGGGATGGATGGGGGGCTGGGAAGACGGAGTGGGAAGATGATCTTCCCCTAGAGTTAGGCCATCCAGTGGTCAAACTCCTCTCTGACAGCCCCCAGCTAAACTCCTCTCAGTGTTCAGACATTCCTCCTCTTCTCTCTTTCTCTGCTGTGTTGTTCCACCATTCATCTGCTTATTTCATCTCCTCATCTGCTTGTCTGCTTCTGGAACCTGGGGTTCGGGGTTTATATGGGTACAGGATCGGGACATGGCAGGCCAAAAGGCAACTTTTTGGGAATGAGAACAGAAATGCCAGTTCCCACCTAGGGCCACGGTGTTCCAGGCTCCAGGGGTGGGGCCTTTGCTGGGGAACCGCCCTGTGCTACCCAGTATTTGTCTGTCTCCTGTCTGTATCAAAAGGAGTTAGTCAGCTTGCTTTAGGCAGACAGTAAAGAAAGCATCCCTGGAGAACCTCCGACCTGTCCCACAAGTGCTAACACCAGACATTTTATGCAGATAAGGGAACTTGCACAGGGGGCTTGCCTAAACATGCCCGCAGGGGACTAAGGGCCCACACGCACACTGGGGGAATGGGGGTGGAGCCACCAGGAATTCGTGCCTTATACAAATAGGAAACCCAGTCCCATCAGCTTCTATATAAAAAGCCCTTGTATTCAACTGTGAAGGGCCAACCAGCAACCTGCTTTTTAGGACCCCTCTCTTTGCTGAGAGCTTTCCTTTTGCTTAATAAATACTACTCCACTCACTCTATGGTGTCCACATGCCTAATTTTTCCTGGTTGTGAGACAAGAACCTGGACCTAGCTGAGCTAAAGAAGCAAAGATCCTGCATTATATTGATTTATGACTTTGGCTGTAATCTCAGCCTCCTCGACTTAAAATACCCTTACCTGTAAGCCAGCGGAGAGTTTGGATCTTAAGCATGGGCCTCCCAATTCTCCTTGCTTGGCACCCTGTAGTAAACGCCGTACTTTGTCTTGCTGCGATCCCAGTGTCAGTGTTGAGCTTTGTTGCACTAAGTGGGTGGTGGACCCAAGTTCGGTTTGGTAACAATGGAAAGGAGTTTAGAGTACAGAAATAATCAAATCTGCCCATACTTTATGTTAAAACTGAAGAAAATTAGCAATTTCCTTTTAAAAGTATTGTTTTGCTGCTCAATTGTAAACTGTTATTGTTTTAGTAAAAATATTATATATCATCAAATAGGGTGAAGTCACATTCATATATTCATCAGCCATTTGTGTTTCCTTTGTGAATGACTTGTTTCTCTCTTTGGCTGTCATTTTTCACTTGGAGTTTTTTTTTTGTTTGTTTGTTTTTGTTTTTTGAGTCATTGTAGTTCTTTGTCACTTGGAGTTTTAAAAAGCAAATTATAAGCATTCCTTAAATATAAAGTCACTGGCCATTTCTTTGTGATACAGTTTGCAAGGATTTTCCTGATTTGCTGTTTGTCATTTTTTATATTTGACATACAGACATTTTACAAGTGTTTAGTCAGATCTATCAATCTATTCTTATAATTTCTACATTTGTTTTATGATTAGAAAGTCCTTTCTGAAATAAAGGGTGTGTAAATAATTACCTATATTTTCTGTTGTATGGAGTTTTTTAAACATTCAAATCCACCTGGAATTTGTGTTCATATATGATAAAAGACATAAAACTATTTTTTCAAATAGTTACCTAATTATTCCTAATCTATTTATTCACTAGTCCATTGTTTCCCTCTGACATAAACTTTTCTCATCTAATGAATTATTGTGTATACCTGCATCTGATTCTGGACTGCTGTGTTTTGTCAGTCAGTCTACCCCTGATCAAACAGTTTTTATACTGTAACTTGGAAATGCTACATTATCTGATAGCACACATTATCTTATCCCTCTTTTTTGTTTTCAGAATGTTTGCAATTATTCTTGTATTAGTTTGTTATCATGCTGCTAATAAAGATATACCTGAGACTGGGTAATTTTTCTAAAAAAAAGAGATTTAATGAACTCACAGTTCCACATGGCTGGGGGGGTCTCACAATCATGGTGGAAGACAGAGGAAGAGCAAAGTCACATCTTACATGGTAGCAGGCAGAGATAAGAGCACATGTGCAGGGAACTCCTATTTATAAAACCATCAGATCTCGTGAGACTTAATCACTATCATAAGGACAGCACTGGAAAAACCCATCCCCATGATTCAATTAACTCCCGCCAGGTCCCTCTCACGACATGTGGGGATTATTACAATTCAGGCTGAGATTTGGGTGAGGACACAGGGTCAAACCATATCAATTCTTATACATAAATAAATATTCTATATTAACTTTTAATTTTAATTTTAATTTTTTTTTTTTTTTTTTTTTTTTTTTTTTTTAGAGACAGAGGCCCACTCTGTCACCCAGGCTGGAGTACAGTGGCATGATCAAGGCTCGTATACCCTCAACCTCCCAGGTTCAAGAAAGCCTACCACCTCAGCCTCCTGAGTAGCTGGAACTCAGGAAGACTGAGTAGCTGGACAGGTGCACCAGCACAGCTAGCTAATTTTTTTTTTTTTTTTTTTTTTTGTAGAGGCAAGATCTCACTATATGCCCCAGACTATTCTTAAACTCCTGGATTCAAGCAATCCTCCCTCCTTAGCCTCCCAAAGTGCTGGAATTGTAGACATCAGCCACTGCACCCAACTATATTAACTTATAAATAGTTTGGTTAAGTACTCCCACAAAAAAATCCCAGTGGGATTTTAACTAGCTTTATATTAAATGTATTAACTGACTCTGATAAACTGACTGGTTTACAACATCAACCTTGTTATCCAGGAACTAAAATGTCTTTCAAGTCATAGTTCATGACCTTAGCAAAGCTTTGTATTCTTCTTATAGACTCTAAACAGTTTTGTGAATTCATGTGGTATTTTATTTTTCAATAATAAATTAGACTTTTTATTTTACTATTCAAGTGATTAATGCTTTTTTTAAAAAAGGAAAATATTTAAGTTTCTATATTTATTTTATAAAAGGACACATTCCGAAATCTCTTGTTAATTCTAAGTTGCTTACTTGATTCTCTTGACATAATTTCAGGTTATTAATTCAGTAATTATTTTGGCAAAATATGTATCAGTCACAATAGAATATTTAAATATTATTTTTTAAAATTTTTTATTTCCATAAGTTATTGGGGAACAGGTGGTGTTTGATTACATGAGTAAGTTCTTCAGTGGTGACTTGTGAGATTTTGATGCACCCCTCACCTGAGCAATATACACTGTGCCCAATTTGTAGTCTTTTATTCCTCACCCCCTTCTCACCATTTCCTCCTGAGTTCCTAAAGTCCATTGTGTCATTCTATGCCTTTGTATCCTCATGGCTTAGCTCCCACTTATAAGTGAGAACATATGACATTTGGTTTTCCATTCCTGAGTTAGCCGGGTTGCTGTGAATGCCATTAATTCATTCCTTGTTATGGCTGAGTAGTATTCCATCGTATATATTGAATGTTTAAATAGTTTTAAAATGTAAAATAAAATTCTTTTACCTGAGTTACCTCACTTAATCCTCACAAAAATCTTATGAGATAAGTTTTCTCATTCTTATTTTACAAATGAAGAAACTTAAGCTAGAGAAACCTAAGTCTTCCGTAATCCACACCACCAGCAAATGAAAGAACTGGAACTTGAACTCTTGGAATTGGTTTACAATATCAGTGACATATGGGCAGACCCAGTGGCTCACACCTGTAATACCAGTACTTTGGGAGGCCAAGATATGAGGATGGCTTGAGGCCAGAAATACAAGACTAACCTGGGCAACATAGCAAGACTCTATCTCTACAAAAAATAAGAATAAAAATAAAAAAATTAGCCAGGCTGAGTAGTGTGCACTTGTAGTCGTACCTGCGTGGGAGGCTGAGGCAGGCAGATCGCTTGAGCCCGGGAGTTCAAGGCTGCGGTAGTTATGATCACAATAGTGCACTCCAGCCTGGGTGACACAGGGAGACTCTGTCTCTAAAAAACTAAAAATTAAAAAAATCAATTAGATGGAATATTATGTATTTATTTTAAGTGATTCTGTAGCATACTGTCTAAATCAATGTTACACCATTGTTTTTCATTTTATGGCACACACAGAAAGTGATAGTATCATCATTGTCATGGCACATAGAGTGGAGAGCCAGCCTGGGACTCTGACCACTTTTGGACACCTGCATCTCCGGACTTATATAATCCACTTAAGGCACTGCTGTTAGGATGCCACAGTCTAATGATGTGTAAAGATGTCTGTTTTGCAGTGATACACTACAGTGCACTGTTGTAAGGAATACAAGAGTAAATTTGTAACAATGCCTGCAATAGCAAAAGCCCTCAGTTAGTAGCTATTATTGCCCTTTCTCTTCTGCCCTTGGGTCTACACAAAACAAGTCTTTCTTATGCATCAGGAATGTCCATTTGATAGAAGACAGTAACTATGTGACCCCTAAAAAGTGCTTCCCCACCTAAACACCCCTGGTTCATCGATGGCATAACCAAGTCTATCCCACAGAAACCTGGGCCCTCTACTTTAACCTCCATGTAAGATAGCTCAGGATTCCATCCCATATTCTGTGTGGAGCCCACCCCACACCCAGCTCAACCCTCAACAGTTGCATGAATTTCTAGGTGGATTCAACATCCTGGGGGTCCTCCTGCACCTGCTGCACTCTGTGGCATGCTCTTGGCTATTGTTCTCGGATCCCGTGGCTGCCTGCCCTCTCACAGACCCTCTGTGCCTGTCCATGGCCCCAGATCCTAACTTTTTCTTCCCACGGTCTCACTAACAATTGAGATTGGATTTACTACACTTTTGCTAAAGGTTTTGGGTAACAGTGGGAGAGTACAACATAGTAAAGTACAGGCAAGATGTTATATTTATCATTAAACTTTATTGTCCTAAAAATTTATCAGACATTCCTCCCAAGGGCATTCTTGAAGCATAAGAGCAAGACCTGTTCTGTGTAGACCCAAGGGCAGAAGAAGAAGAGAGATAATAGCTACTACCTAGAGTTTTCGCTGTTCCAGGCATGTATAATAATAAGGGCTTTACTTGTATTTACTCACTTATTCCTTTTGCTTGGTGTAATCAGCTGATTGTTAACTTTTTGATACTATACGTGCTTTCTCTCCCTTTTCTGAGACCTTGATCTCTCAATCTCTTCAGCTGTCAGAAACAACTCCCAAGTTCTACACCATTTATTTGTGGATCTGTTTATACCTCTTTTTTTCTCCTTACCCTTAAAAAGATCATGCCCTGGACAGGGAGACTCACCTTTCAGCTGATTTTTCTATATAAGGAGCCTTCCCCTTCAAATTGGCCAGGGATGGTGGCTCATGCCTGTAATCCTAGCACTTTGGGAGGCTGAGGTGGGCAGATCACTTGAGGTCAGGAGTTCGACACTTGGTCAACATGGTGAAACCCCGTCTTTACAAAAAATACAAAAATTTGCCGGGCATGGTGTGGGTGCCTGTAATCCCAGCTACTTGGGAAGCTGAGGCAGGAGAATGGCTTGAACCTGAGAGGTGGAGGTTGCAGAGAGCTGAGATTGCACCGCTGCACTCCAGCCTGGGCAACAGAGCAAGACTCCATCTCAAAAACAACAACTGGGCCTTCTCCTTCAAATAAACCGTACCACTCCTCTGGTATGCAAATAAACACACAGTCCACTTTTGTTTTGAGTTGCAATTTTGTTCTTCCTGGCTAAATAAGCCTCCTCGCTTCTCTTGTCTTCCCCCGGGCAGAATCCAATTTGTCTGAGTGCCTCTCCTGGGATGCCCAGAGCTGTACTCCTGACAGATGAGGTGCTGCTGCACTCTCTCTTGTTCCAGCCACTGCACTCCCAGTAGATGCAGCGTTGGCATACAAAAAGAAAAGCCCCTTCCCATCCCCACTCCCTTTCTTAGTTATCCAGACTGGAGGAATCAGGAACCCCATCCAGGTCATGGCTCTCCTGTCCCTGCTATCCACTACCCACTTATCTGAGAAGTTTACAGCAAACTTTTCCTTCAAGGAGTAAATAGGCCCAGCCACTTTACCCCAGGGAAAGCTGCATGGAAGTTGCCTGCTTTCTATGAAATTTCGTTTTAAGCATCAGGCAAATAAGAAAATGTTGGGGTCTTAGAAAGCATTTTTTCTTTGCTGAACATCCACTGATGGAAATACTGTTGACTGGAAGGCAGTGGTCAGAGGTCCTAGGGTGGACCCATGATCTCCTTCTAGACCAGGCTAGGGGATGCTTCTGTTAACCTCCTAACCTTGAAGTTGGATCCTACAAATGGCTGTCATAAGAGATAGACTCCACCCCCACCGTCCCCAGCTTCCATCCCAGCCAGGTGCCAGTCACTCTCAATCTGCTCAGTCTAGGCTGCAATCCATAGCCAAACATAATTTTCTTCTGTCAGCTGCATCCATGGGCCATTTGCCTAGACACACACAGTAGGGCTGTTGTCTGAAACCTCAGAAATAAAAAGTGAGCCATTTAAAGTTTTATGCTTTTAAGTGGCAAAATGATGACACACTTGAAGGTGCTGGCTTCAAGTCCTGACCTTGCAGCTATCTGCTTCTCCTGGCTGTTCACAGGGTTGTGAGAGAGCAGAACCCCAGAAAATTCCTTGGACAGAGCCTCCTCCCAGCCTGGCTCTGCTCACTGCGCTCTCCAGTGCCCTTGGCCTCTGATGGAATACAACGAGCAGGACTGACCTCCATACTCTGGTATTCCCCTCATGAGATAGACAGGCACCCTTCAGTGGCCCATCCCATTAGAGTCAACTCACTGATTTATCTGATAAATGAACCTATCCTCACAGAGAAGCTGAGATCGGTACATTAATACATCTCCCAAGAAGGATGTTGATACAGAATTTTCAAACAGAGCAACTGGAGACTTAGACTCACAAGACCAATGAATCCTAGGGTATGATGGCATGGAGGGACTTACAACAATGGTATAAACCAATGCATTAACTTCCCAGATGGGAAAGCTGAGGCTCAGAAAAGGGAAGTGACTTTTTCTATACTTTGCACCTCCTAAGAAGTAGAGCCATACTTCCTGATTTCCCAGCCAGTGTTCTTCCAACTGCCTTGGCAATCAACTGAAATCAGAGTGGACTCAATACACAGGGCGGAGGGCCCCCAGCTCCCTCTACAGTGTCCCAGACTCAGAATCCCCCCAGCACTGCAGTCCACCCAGGAGGAGATGAGCATGCATTCACAGACAATAGGACCCTAAGGAGAAGAAGGTATAACACTAGTTCAAGAAGATGTGTTCTGTTTTGAAAAAAAAAAAAAAAAAAGTTTAAATTCTAAAACTAGTAATGTAATAATGTGCTTGCTTTTTTTTTTTTTTTTTTTGAGGCAAGATGGAGTACAGTGGCACAATCACAGTTCACTGCAGCCTCAACCTCCCAGTCTCAAGCAATCCTGCTGCCTCAGCGTCCCGAGTAGCTAGGACCACAGGCATGCGCTGCCATGCTTGGCTATTTTTTTTTTTTCTGTAGAAATGGGAGTCTCACCATGTTGCCCAGGCTGGTCTTAAACTCCTGGGATCAAGCAATCCTCCCACCTCAGTCTCCCAAAATGCCAGGATTATACCCATGAGCCACCGTGCCCAGCCATGTGCTTGTTTTTTCAAAATATGAAAGAGTATAACGTAGAAAATGGATCCTCTTCTCCAGAAGTATTAGCTATTAAGCTGGTGTATCCTTTCAAATGCTCATATACATATAAACATATGCATATTTGTATGTGTTTATATGTTTGTTCGTAACTGTGCATGTGTATATTCTTTCTATTTTAAATGGGCTCATACTATACATTCTGTTTTTCAGTTTGCTTTCCCTTTTGTCCCGGAACAGATCAAGCATACTTGTCTGTGTCTGCATATGTAAATGTCCCTCTTATTGTAATGCCTCCATAATATTCCACAGTGTTGCATATCTTACTTATTTAACTTACTGATGAATATTTGGATTGTTTTCAGTTTGGGAAAGTTATAATAATGCTGCAGTGAAAATCTCTATACAGATCTTCGTGCACTGCTGAGATGTGTGGGATAAATTCCTAAAAAGAAAAATGCAAGTTAACGGGGATGAATGCTTTCAACAGAATTTTTTAGAGTGAGCTGCCCTGACCCCCTTGCATAGACCTTCCCCATCCCCTGACACTCTCCGTCCCTTTGCCCTGCTTTTTTTTATCTCCATCACAGCACTGCACTCATCACCATCTGAGAGAGTGCATATGAATTTGTGTGTTTGATGTTGATTTTCTTCTGCTGGAAATTTCATGACAGCAGGGGCTTTGGCTGTCTTTTCACTACTGGAGCTGTTCACTGCTGCCATCTGGGTCCTAGCACCTAGCACCATGTGGTAGGTGCTAACGGAATATTCTTAAATTCATTTATTCTTCCATTCATTCATCAAATACATATTGAGCACCTTTTATGTACCAACATTGTTCTAAACTCTGAGGATACAGCACTAAAGAAAATAGACACAAACCCCACCCTGTCGCTAAATGAATGAAAGGGGTTGTTCTAATGGGGGGACATTTGGGACTGGGGAATGCTTTAAATTCTTCGAAGCTCCCAGCTTTTCCTCACCAATCTAACAAAATCCTTTTGAACCATCTCATCCCTACAGAAAGCGTCACATGGGTACATATAGATGCTGGGTCCAGAGGCAGTCTCTTCCATGTACTTTGCCACCCAGGACACGTTCTGGGAGATGGGCGAACAGACCATCAGAATGTCCCATTAAGCTCAGTTTCCCCAACTAATGAGGACAAGCTGGACCAGAAGACTCTTATTTTGCTGACATCTCTGACATTTAATTTATAATAATGATGTTTACTTGGGCTGAAACATCAAAAATTAAACCTCCCACTTAAAATTTAAACAGTAAATTACATTTTCTCAAACACTCAGTCAATTAATCCATAAAAACTAGCTGTAATGTGGGCAGTAGTTGCCACCCAGGAAACCATAAATGGAAAAGGCAATGGATGAGCTCAGAGAAAGGGAGGACAAGCCATTCAGGGGAGGGTCAGGCCGGCTCCTCAGAGCTCGGTTTCCTGATGGCTCACACCTCCTGGCACGCTCACCCTAGATCCCGAGACTAGCCTGATCCAAGGGGTGAGGACTGGAGCCCCTTCTCCCACTCTCAAATCTGTCCTTTTGGTGAGGGTTGCAGTGTATTTGCCAAGCCAAGGATGGATGCTTAACATCGTCAAGCCATGTCAGACAACTGCTAATTGTGGATGTCTGGCTTGAAATTGCAGCACCCCAGGACTGGAGCCCTGCTTTTGATGGCAAGATGGTTTTCTGAGACTCTGAAAATCTTCTTTATGGCTGAGTCACTTTGTTGGGTGAGCTGGCATGGCTTTCTTCCACATACAGTCCCTTCCCTCCAACCAGCCCAGCCACCTAACCTACGGGCTGGATCCACTGTTGCAAGTGACCCTCCTGTGCTGGCCACTCCCACACCTCTAGGTTTAGAAGTGAGTCTACAGGGCCCCTTCTGGCAGCTGTCATCATACAAGTGAGCTATGTTGTTTTTGGATACACACTGAATAACTCTACAGAGTGGGCTTTTTGGATGTCGCAGCTGACTTCCTGGTCTAATACACAGTGTTTTAGAGTTACTTAACTGGTGAATTGGTATAATAGCCTACCTCATTTCAGAAGCATCTGGGGTTCTTAATAATGGGATATTAAAAGGAATAAAGGGCTTACTTCCTGTGTTACTGGTACCAAGTGGGTATGTAACCCCAGTGGCAGGGATTGGCAAGGGTAGGCGATACTCAACTGATCCCCTCTCCTGATTCGTCCTGGCCTTTGCCTCTTAAATAAGAGAAATAATTCATAGAGGGCAGTTATGGGGATAACTGCATTATCAGGCAATTATGCCTGATAATGTTTCTCCACCCCAACGTCTTCTTCCCAGAGAAATATCAGAATTAAGCTAAAAATGGAACTGGGGGTGGAGCTTGAAGGGGAACAGTTGAAATTTAGAGCTTGGTCCCCCACAGGGAAAGACCCTATTTGGCTTCGACCTCCTGGGATTGGCAGTATCTTTGCACTGCTTCTATCTTGCTCCATGTCATGGGAGGGGTAGGATGGGCCTGAGGCTTCCTGCAAAGAGACCCCTTTTCTCCTTAGTGAACCTTTCCTTGAATTTTTCTTTTTTTGCCTCTTCTATTCATTGGAGTGTTTTCACAGGGAGTCTGAACTTAGGCATAAGAGACCAAGAGTCCAAATGGTTTGCTCTTAGCAGAGGCTAAGAACCTGTCATCAGCAGTCGGAATCCATAGAAGACTACATGATCTGCACCACACAAGCCTAATGGCTGAGGGTTCTGGCTGGGGCAAAGCTTTGGGTGGTAAAGAAAGGAGAATTTCCTGAATTTGCTCTCTGTGCAGAAACCTTCCCCCATGATCTGTCTAGTTGAGGGTCACTGTACTCAAGGAAACTGTTGGTCAAGGACTTGGATGTTCTAGATTCTGGCTCCTGGACATTTCTCTCTCCTCCTCTGTCCTCCTTACTCCCCTCCTCACCCCGCAGAGAACAGCCAAGCCTGTAACTTTCATTTTCTAGAAAGAAATTAGTGACAAGAATACTGGGAACTTTGCATAAGGCAAAATGAAGTTTTACACAATCATAGTTAATCTCAGAAACTACAAGCCTCGATTCTTCTTAAAATTTTAAACAATACATCCCAACTACTCATGGAAAGTCCTTTTCCTGCAACTATGTTCCTTTCTTTAGGCTTGTATGAGGGAAATGAAGGGTTCAGTCCACAATCTGTTGCATTTCAATCCCGACTTTGTGATCCCAAACACAAGCTTCCACATGTGGCTCACAATTGTCTAGACAAGGATTTCAGGGGAAGTGGGGGTCACTTGGTTCTCCCTGAGAGATCAACAGCTACACAATGGGAAGAAGCATATGATGAAGTGTGAATCCGGGGACAGGCAAAAATGAAGGAGTGGCATCCTTAGGCTTTGCTGCAGAGAACGTGTTACTTCTTTCTAAGTTTTTTTTTTTTTTTAATAACACAACAATGTCTTCATTTTTTAAAACAGTGGAAAAATACAGAAAAGCAAAATACAGCACAAAACCTACAAATTACCACTTAGATCTGCCATCGAGAAAAAAATCATGGTGATATTTTGATGGTTATCTTTTAGAATTGTTATCTGGGCAACTGTGTGTGTGTTTGTGTGTATGTTTATTTTTAACTCCCAGTGGAGCCATACTATGGATAATGTTTTTGTTTTATAAACTTCATTTTGGTTCTCAGGAAAGTTATTTTAAAAAAGCTTTTCCCTGTAGTGGGAAAATATATAAAATTTTGTTGCCATAGTCATTGAGACCTTTTTTCCCCATTAAATTTTCTAACTAGCTATTGTTGGTTTGTAAGAAAATATTGATTTATATATATTTATATATTATAATATATCATATATTATATATGTATTTTATATATAATATATATATATTTCACCCAACTTTTTACTGTACACTTGCTAGTTCTAATGGATTTTTAGTTAATGACCTTGGGCTTTCTGCTTTGAGAAATCTTAGCCACAAATAAAGATAATTTTGTGTCTTTCAAAATTATGACTTCTATTTTATTTTCTCTTAGGGGCTTAACTGCAGGAAGAAAACATGGTTTCTAAAAGGCATGTGGAACATTAGTAAATCCTCTTAGCTCTCCCCAGCTTTGATGCATCTGAAATCCTATTGACGTCTCAGTTTGGGATTGAGCACATGACGCCTGACATTCTGGTGCTGGGCAGTTTGTCTTCTGAAAAATGACCATGAGCTCAGAGGCTTGAATGTTCACCAGGGACCAGAGCATTATTCAAATGCTGACCTTCCATGGGTGCCTTCTGGGGGTGAAGCCAGGTCAAGGGAAGTTCAGGAACAATGATCTATACCAAATAATTGTGTGGCAAAGAGGTGGGTGTTTTTTTTTTTTTTTTCAATAGTTTTTTGGGGAACAGGTGGTGTTTGGTTACATGAATAAGTTCTTTAGTGGCGATTTCTGGTATTTTGGTGCACCCATCACCCGTGCAGTGTACACTGTACCCAATGTGTAAGTTTTTATCCCTCGCCCCCTTCCTACTCTTTACCCCGAGTCCCCAAAGCCCATTGTATCATTCTGCCTTCGCGTCCTCATAGCTTAGCTCCCACTTATGAAAAAGAATATATGTTTGATTTTCCATTCCTGAGTTACTTCACTTTGAGTAATGGTCTCCAATTCAATCCAGGTTGCTGCAAATGCCATTATTTTGTTCCTTTATGGTTCTCAATCAATAGATAAAGAAAATGTGATATACATATATGATGGAATACTACTCAGCCATAAATGGTTCCAAATTTTTGCAATTGTGAATTGTGCTGCTATAAATATGTTTGTGCAAGTATCTTTTTCATATAATGACTTCTTTTCCTATGGATAGATGCCCCAGAGTGGGACTGCTGGATCAAATGGTAGTTCTACTTTTAGTTATTTAAAGAATCTCCACACTATTTTCCATAGTGGTTGCACTAGTTTACATTTCCACCAACAGTGTAAAAGTGTTCCCTTTTGACCATATCCATGCCAACATCTATTACTTTTTTATTTTTATATTATGGCCATAAAAGGTGGGTTTTTAAAACTCAGTTTTCCCATTTTATTTTGCAAAGTATTTCATTGTGAAAGAGGAGGAAAAGAACCGATTTGGATGTTCTAGTAATTAAAGGTATTTTCATCTTTTCAACAAGCAGATACAGTACTGCCAACTGATTATAAAACTGGTCATGTAACGGATTTGTGTATAAACTGTGAATGTACTTATCTGGGCAAAAGTAACTTGAGAAACCTCAGAATATCAGAGCAGTAGACTCTTGGAAATCATTCATTTTTGGTTTAACATCCTCATAGCACAGCCTAGTAAACTGAAGCCCAGAATAGACAAGTGACTTTCCCATGGTCACCTGACAAGTTAGTAGTTATTATGTCAAGTTATTTTGACTTAAAAATAATATCGAGCCTCCTATCATGATGGCAACTATTTAAGAATGACAGGATTTTAAAAAAAATACTAGGCAATAAATACAGTAACACTGAGGTCACTTAGCCACGACTCATTGTTTTGTTGAGGAAAAAAAGTGGCTTACAGCACACTTGTCACACAGCAAGTTAGCAGCCAGAGTGAACAAAAGAGACCATAAGCCATATCTCTTCTAATTTACCAGGTGCCTGCTGTGCCATCAAACATTTCTAAACACAGCTTCTGCTTTTTGGTGAGAGGTGGCGGCAAAAGGAGTTGATGTACAGAAAACCTGAGATCAGTGAAGTCTGACTTTGACTCCCCAGCCTTCTTGCTTCTTGGCCAGCCATGCTCTCCCTCAGCAGTGTCCTCCATTCCCCCATTCGTTGCGATGGTTAATATTGAGTGTCAACTTGACTGGATTGAAGGATGCAAAGTATTGTTCCTGGGTGTGTCTGCGAGGGTGTTGCCAAAGGAGATTAACATTTGAGTCCATGGACTGGGAGAAGCAGACCCACCCTCAACCTGGGTGGGCACCATTTGATCAGCTGCCAGCACAGCTAGAATGAAGCAGACAGAAGAAGGTGGGCAGACAGCATACTTGCTGAGCCTTCATTTTTCTCCCATGCTGGATGCTTCCTGCCCTCAAACATCAAACCCCAAGTTCTTCAGCTTTTGGACTCTTGAACTTACACCAGTGATTTGCCAGAGGCTCTTGGGCCTTCAGACATAGACTGAAGGCTGCACTGTTGGCTTCCTTACTTTTGCGGTTTTGGGACTCGGACTGACTTCCTTGCTCCTCAGCTTGCAGATGGCTTATCATGAGACTTCACCTTGTGATTGTGTGAGTCAATTCTCCTAATAAATTGGCTTTCATATATACATACATCCTTTTAGTTCTGTTCCTTTGGAGAACCCTAATACATTCATAGTCCATCTAACCATCCAGCTATTCATCCATTTATCTATCCAACTATCCATCCACACAGCCATCTATCCATCCATTCATCCTTCAACCTAGCCCTTCAACAAATATTCACTGAACCTTCTCTGTGCTGGCCACTCCTCTAGGCACTGGGTTACAGCCACAAACACAATAGCCAAGCTACTCATCCCAGTGCACTTCATGTTCTACTGGAAGGAAACAGAAAACAAACAGGAAGAAAATAGAGAGGGACAGATGTAAAACAGAGAATTAAAATGGATCCTGGACAGAGAGTGAGTGAGTGGCATCTATGGACGAGTGGTCAGAGAAGCTTTCTGAAAGGTGAGTTTCAAACAGGGATTAATGTCCTCCATTAGGAGGATGTTGAAAACGGAGCCACCGAAAAATCAGACAGAGCTTTCTAGGCGGAGGAACAGCTGTTGTCCTGGCCCTGAGGGAAAGATGAGTGTGGCTTGTTCTAGGAGCAGAAAGAAGTCATGCGGCTGGAGCAGGGAGGCAGCTGGGAGGAGATGATGAGGCAGAAAAGGATCAGAACACGTGATACATGCATGCCCTTTTGTGTGCCCAGAAGAAGTATTCTGAATATGACAGAGGCCTGGGAAGGGTTGCAGTTATGGCAGTAGTGGTAGGTTTTTAGGAAGAGATGAATAGGATAATTAAATTAAATTTTATTTGTTTTTTTACTGCATAAGGTAACACACAGGTGGTTCAAAATTCACAAGACAAAGAGGGGCATGAATGAGATATAAATCTCTACCCATAGCCTGTCTTCCAGCTACCCAGTTTCTCTTCCTAGATGCAATCTCCATTACCAGAGATGATAAAAAAAAAAAAGTATCTCATACTTTTTAAAAAAATAATTAAGTTGACAGATAACATTCTACATTTTTATCATGATGTTTTGAAGTATGTAAGCATTGTGGAATAATTAAATCTAGCTAATTAACAAATGTATTATCTCACAGTTATCGTTATTGTGGTGAGGACACATAAATCAAAAGTATAATGAGATATCATTTCACTCCAGTTAGAATGGCTATCAGCAAAAAGACAAATAAGGCGGCGGAGCAAGATGGCTGAATAGGAACAGCTCCAGTCTCCAACTCCCAGCGCGAGCGACACAGAAGACCGGTGATTTCTGCATTTTCAACTGAGGTACTGGGGACATCTCACTAGGAAGTGCCGGACAATCGGTGCTGGTCAGCTGCTGAAGCCTGACCAGCGAGAGCTGAAGCAGGGCGAGGCATTGCCTCACCTGGGAAGTGCAAGGGGGAAGGGAATCCCTTTTCTTAGCCAGGGGAACTGAGACACACAACACCTGGAAAATCGGGTAACCCCCACCCCAATACTGCGCTTTAAGCAATGGGCACACCAGAAGAATATATCCCTCACCTGGCCGGGAGGGTCCCACGCCCACGGAGCCTCCCTCATTGTTAACACAGCAGTCTGCGGCAATCTAACCGCAAGGCAGCAGCGAGGCTGGGGGAGGGGGGCCCACCATTGCTGAGGCTTAAGTAGGTAAACAAAGCCTCTGGGAAGCTCGAACTGGGTGGAGCTCACAGCAGCTCAAGGAAACCTGCCTATCTCTATAGACTCCACCTCTGGGGGCAGGGCTCAGCTAAAAAACAACAGGGGAAACAGCAGAGGCCTGAGCAGACGCAAACAACTCTGTCTGACAGCTTTGAAGAGAGCAGTGGATCTCCCAACATGGAGGTTGAGATCTGAGAACGGACAGACTGCCTGCTCAAGTGGGTCACTGACCACTGAGTAGCCTAACTGGGAGACATCCCCCACTAGGGGCAGTCTGACACCCCACACCTCACAGGGTGGAGTACACCCCTGAGAGGAAGCTTCCAAAGTAAGAATCAGACAGATACACTCGCTGTTCAGCAATATTCTATCTTCTGCAACCTCTGCTGCTGATACCCAGGCAAACAGGGTCTGGAGTGGACCTCAAGCAATCTCCAACAGACCTATAGCTGAGGGTCCTGACTGTCAGAAGGAAAACTATCAAACAGGAAGGACACCTATACCAAATCCCCATCAGTACGTCACCATCATCAAAGACCAGAGACAGATAAAACCACAAAGATGGGGAAAAAGCAGGGCAGAAAAGCTGGAAATTCAAAAAATAAGAGCGCATCTCCCCCTGCAAAGGAGCGCAGCCCATCACCAGCAACGGATCGAAGCTGGTCAGAGAATGACTTTGACGAGATGAGAGAAGAAGGCTTCAGTCTATCAAACTTCTCAGAGCTAAAGGAGGAATTACGTACCCAGCGCAAAGAAACTAAAAATCTTGAAAAAAGAGTGGAAGAATTGACAGCTAGACTAATTAATGCAGAGAAGGTCATAAACGACATGACAGAGATGAAAACCATGACACGAGAAATACGTGACAAATGCACAAGCTTCAGTAACCGACTCGATCAACTGGAAGAAAGAGTATCAGCGATTGAGGATCAAATGAATGAAATGCAGTGAGAAGAGAAACCAAAAGAAAAAAGAAGAAAAAGAAATGAACAAAGCCTGCAAGAAGTATGGGATTATGTAAAAAGACCAAATCTACGTCTGATTGGGGTGCCTGAAAGTGAGGGGGAAAATGGAACCAAGTTGGAAAACACTCTTCAGGATATCATCCAGGAGAACTTCCCCAACCTAGTAGGGCAGGCCAACATTCAAAGTCAGGAAATACAGAGAACACCACAAAGATACTCCTCGAGAAGAGCAACTCCAAGACACATAATTGCCAGATTCACCAAAGTTGAAATGAAGGAAAAAATCTGAAGGGCAGCCAGAGAGAAAGGTCGGGTTACCCACAAAGGGAAGCCCATCAGACTAACAGCAGACCTCTCCGCAGAAACTCTACAAGCCAGAAGAGAGTGGGGGCCAATATTCAACGTTCTGAAAGAAAAGAATTTTCAACCCAGAATTTCATATCCAGCCAAACTAAGTTTCATAAGTGAGGGAGAAATAAAATCCTTTACAGATAAGCAAATGCTTAGAGATTTTGTCACCACCAGGCCTGCCTTACAAGAGACCCTGAAGGAAGCACTAAACATGGAAAGGAACAACCGGTACCAGCCATTGCAAAAACATGCCAAAATGTAAAGACCATCGAGGCTAGGAAGGAACTGCATCAACTAACGAGCAAAATAACCAGTTAATATCATAATGGCAGGATCAAGTTCACACATAACAATATTAACCTTAAATGTAAATGGACTAAATGCTCCAATTAAAAGACACAGACTGGTAAACTGGATAAAGAGTCAAGACCCAACAGTCTGCTGTATTCAGGAGACCCATCTCACATGCAGAGACATACATAGGCTCAAAATAAAGGGATGAAGGAAGATCTACCAAGCAAATGGAGAACAAAAAAAAGCAGGGGTTGCAATCCTAGTCTCTGATAAAACAGACTTTAAACCATCAAAGATCAAAAGAGACAAAGAAGGCCATTACATAATGGTAAAGGGATCAATTCAACAGGAAGAGCTAACTATCCTAAATATATATGCACCCAATACAGGAGCACCCAGATTCATAAAGCAAGTCCTTAGAGACTTACAAAGAGACTTAGACTCCCATACAATATTAATGGGAGACTTCAACACTCCACTGTCAACATTAGACAGATCAACGAGACAGAAAGTTCACAAGGATATCCAGGAATTGAACTCATCTCTGCACCAAGCGGACCTAATAGACATCTATAGAACTCTCCACCCCAAATCAACAGAATATACATTCTTCTCAGCACCACATCGCACTTATTCCAAAATTGACCACATAATTGGAAGTAAAGCACTCCTCAGCAAATGTAAAAGAACAGAAATTATAACAAACTGTCTCTCAGACCACAGTGCAATCAAACTAGAACTCAGGACTAAGAAACTCACTCAAAACCACTCAACTACATGGAAACTGAACAACCTGCTCCTGAATGACTACTGGGTACATAATGAAATGAAGGCAGAAATAAAGATGTTCTTTGAAACCAATGAGAACAAAGATACAACATACCAGAATCTCTGGGACACATTTAAAGCAGTGTGTAGAGGGAAATTTATAGCACTAAATGCCCACAAAAGAAAGCAGGAAAGATCTAAAATTGACACTCTAACATCACAATTAAAAGAAGTAGAGAGGCAAGAGCAAACACATTCAAAAGCTAGCAGAAGGCAGGAAATAACTAAGATCAGAGCAGAACTGAAGGAGATAGAGACACAAAAAACCCTCCAAAAAATCAATGAATCCAGGAGTTGGTTTTTTGAAAAGATCAACAAAATTGACAGACCGCTAGCAAGACTAATAAAGAACAAAAAGAGAGGAATCAAATAGATGCAATAAAAAATGATAAAGGGGATATCACCACAGACCCCACAGAAATACAAACTACCATCTGAGAATATTATAAACACCTCTACGCAAATCAACTAGAAAATCTAGAAGAAATGGATAATTTCCTGGACACTTACACTCTCCCAAGACTAAACCAGGAAGAAGTTGAATCCCTGAATAGACCAATAGCAAGCTCTGAAATTGAGGCAACAATTAATAGCCTACCCACCAAAAAGAGTCCAGGACCAGATGGATTCACAGCTGAATTCTACCAGAGGTACAAGGAGGAGCTGGTACCATTCCTTCTGAAACTATTCCAATCAATTGAAAAAGAGGGAATCCTCCCTAACTCATTTTATGAGGCCAACATCATCCTGAAACCAAAGCCTGGCAGAGACACAACAAAAAAAGAAAATTTTAGACCAATATCCCTGATGAACATCAATGCAAAAATCCTCAATAAAATACTGGCAAACCGGATTCAGCAGCACATCAAAAAGCTTATCCACCATGATTAAGTGGGCTTCATCCCTGGGATGCAAGGCTGGTTCAACATTCGCAAATCAATAAACATAATCCAGCATATAAACAGCACCAAAGTCAAGAACCACATGATTATCTCAATAGATGCAGAAAAGGCTTTTGACAAAATTCAACAGCCCTTCATGCTAAAAATGCTCAATAGATTCGGTATTGATGGAACGTACCTCAAAATAATAAGAGCTATTTATGACAAACCCACAGCTAATATCATACTTGAATGGGCAAAAACTGGAAAAATTCCCTCTGAAAACTGGTACAAGACAGGGATGCCCTCTCTCACCACTCCTATTCAACATAGTGTTGGAAGTTCTGGCTAGGGCAATCAGGCAAGAGAAAGAAATCAAGGGTATTCAGTTAGGAAAAGAAGAAGTCAAACTGTCCCTGTTTGCAGATGACATGATTGTATATTTAGAAAACCCCATCGTCTCAGCCCAAAATCTCCTTAAGCTGATAAGCAACTTCAGCAAAGTCTCAGGATACAAAATTAATGTGCAAAAATCACAAGCATTCTTATACACCAGTAACAGACAAGCAGAGAGCCAATTCAGGAATGAACTTCCATTCACAATTGCTTCAAAGAGAATAAAATACCTAGGAATCCAACTTACAAGGGATGTAAAGGACCTCTTCAAGGAGAACTACAAACCACTGCTCAGTGAAATCAAAGAAGGACACAAACAAATGGAAGAACATACCATGCTCATGGATAGGAAGAATCAATATTAGTGAAAATGGCCATACTGCGCAAGGTTATTTATAGATTCAATGCCATCCCCATCAAGCTACCAATGAGTTTCTTCACAGAATTGGAAAAAACTGCTTTAAAGTTCATATGGAACCAAAAAAGAGCCCACATTGCCAAGACAATCCTAAGTCAAAAGGACAAAGCTGGAGGTGTCACGCTACCTGACTTCAAACTATACTACAAGGCTACAGTCACCAAAACAGCATGGTACTGGTACCAAAACAGAGCTATAGACCAACGGAACAGAACAGAGTTCTCAGAAATAATACCACACATCTACAGCCATCTGATCTTTGACAAACCTGGGAGAAACAAGAAATGGGGAAAGGATTCCCTATTTAATAAATGGTGCTGGGAAAATTGGCTAGCCATAAGTAGAAAGCTGAAACTGGATCCTTTCCTTACTCCTTATACGAAGATTAATTCAAGATGGATTAGAGACTTAAATGTTAGACCTAATACCATAAAAACCCTAGAAGAAAATCTAGGTAGTACCATTCAGGACAGAGGCATGGGCAAGGACTTCATGTCTAAAACACCAAAAGCAACTGGCAGCAAAAGCCAAAATTGACAAATGGGATCTAATTAAACTAAAGAGCTTCTGCACAGCAAAAGAAACTACCATCAGAGTGAACAGGCAACCTACAGAATGGGAGAAAATTTTTGCAATCTACTCATCTGACAAAGGGCTAATATCCAGAATCTACAAAGAACTCAAACAAATATACAAGAAAAAAACAAACAACCCCATCAAAAAGTGGGCAAAGGATATGAACAGACATTTCTCAAAAGAAGACATTCATACAGCCAACAGACACATGAAAAAATGCTCATCATCACTTGCCATCAGAGAGATGCAAATCAAAACCACAATGAGATACCATCTCACACCAGTTAGAATGGCAATCATTAAAAAATCAGGAAACAACAGTTGTTGGAGAGGATGTGGAGAAATAGGAACACTTTTACACTGTTGGTGGGATTGTAAACTAGTTCAACCATTATGGAAAACAGTATGGCGATTCCTCAAGGATCTAGAACTAGATGTACCATATGACCCAGCCATCCCACTACTGGGTATATACCCAAAGGATTATAAATTATTCTACTACAAAGACACATGCACACGTATGTTTATTGCAGCACTATTCACAATAGCAAAGACTTGGAATCAACCCAAATGTCCATCTGTGACAGACTGGATTAAGAAAATGTGGCACATATACACCATGGAATACTATGCAGCCATAAAAAAGGATGAGTTTGCGTCCTTTGTAGGGACATGGATGCAGCTGGAAACCATCATTCTTAGCAAACTATCACAAGAACAGAAAACCAAACACCGCATGTTCTCACTCATAGGTGGGAACTGAACAATGAGATCACTTGGACTCGGGAAGGGGAACATCACACACTGGGGCCTATCATGGGGAGGGGGGAGGGGGGAGGGATTGCATTGGGGAGTTATACATGATATAAATGATGAATTGATGGGTGCTGATGAGTTGATGGGTGCAGCACACCAACATGGCACAAATATACATATGTAACAAACCTGCACGTTATGCACATGTACCCTAGAACTTAAAGTATAATAAAAAAATGAAAAAAAAAATAAAATAAAATAAAGTTAGTTTGGAAGAAAGAAAAAAAAAAAAAAAAAAGGACAAATAAAGCCAGGCACAGGGACTCACACCTGTAACCCCAGCACTTCGGGAGGCAGAGGTGGGTTGATCACTTGAACCCAGGAGTTTGAGACCACCCTGGGCAACATAGGGAGACCCTGTCTCTACAAAATATTAAAAAATTAGTGGGCATGGCAGTGTGCACCTGTAGTTCCATCTACTGGGTGTCGGGGAGGGACTGAGGTGGGAGGATCACCCACCAGGGAGTTCTAGACTTCAATAAGCCATGATAGCACCACTGTACTCCAGCCTGGGTGACAGAGTGAGAACCTGTCTCAAAACAAAACAAAAAGCACAAATCACAACAAGTATTGTGAGGATATGGAGAGAAAGGAACACTTACACACTGTTGTTGGGAATGTAAATTACCGCAGCCATTATAGAAAAGGGGTTCCATTTTAGAGGTTCCTCAGAAAATTAAAAATAGAACTACTGTATGATTCAGCAATCACACTACTGGGAGCATGTATACTTTTTACACAAATGGGAGAATTCCATACATTATGGTACGTACCTTTTGTTTTTCACTTAACAGTGTATTTTGGAGATTGATTTATTCCATTACACAGAGCACTATCTAATTTCTAGTAATAGCTGCTTAATATTTCATTGTTGAAATATGCCATTGTTTGCTAATGAGGTCTCTATTGATTTGTCTCCCTATATGAGTATTTCTGTCAGCATTCCTATATTTAAATTCACTTCCAGTTTTTTACTATTGCAAACAACAGGGTAGTGACTATCTTTATATACATATATTTGACAATCATGAACATGTAGCAATAGGAAAAATTCCTAGAATTGCTGGCTCAAAAAGTATATACATTTTCACATTGATAAGTGTCACCATTTTGCCCTTCGAAGGGTGCTGCAGGTTACCATCCGTGTGAAAAGTGACCTGTCATCTGTGTTAAGAAAGCGACTTAGCCAGCAAGTTTCTTCAGAGGGCATTGTGTCCCCTTCAGGGGTTAGAGTGAGGGTTAATGATTTAATGCATGTAACTTATTGAAAATATTGCCTGGCAACAGGGTAAGTGCTTAATAATTGTTATGTCTTATTTTTATTATAGAGCTCTTACCATCTTAATTTCCCACAAGCAAGGTATGACTGGGCATTATTCTCCACACTTTGGACAATCTAGTGTTTGTTCAAACATTTTGATCTGGGTAAAATCAGCTGTTTTTGTTGACTTTCAAAATGATATGCTTTTTTTGGGTTTAAGAGCTTTTTTCCCTTTTTCTGTGTCGGCTCTGATTTCTTTGAGCAGTATTTTGTAGTTCTCCTTGTAGAGATCTTTTACCTCCCTGGCTAGCTGTATTCCTAGGTATTTATTCTTTTTGTGGCAACTGTGAATGAGATTGCATTCCTGGATTTGCCTCTCAGCTTGACTGTTGTTGGTGTATAAGAATGTTAGTATTTTTTTCACATTGATTTTGTATTGTGAGACTATGCTGAAGTTTTTTATCAGCATGAGGGGCTTTTGAGGTCAGACTATGGAGATTTTTAGATATAGGATCATGTCATCTGCAAGCAGGGATAGTTTGACTTCCTCCATTCTTCATTCTTATTTGGATGCCCTTTATTTCTTTCTCTTGCCTGATTGCCCTGGCCGGGACTTGCAATACAATGTTGAATAGGAATGGTGACCAAGGGCAGCCTCATCTTGTGCCAGTTTTCACAAAGAATGCTTGATCTTCTGCCCATTCAGTATGATGTTGGCTGTGGGTTTGTCATAGACGGCTCTCATTACTTTGAGATTTTTTCCTTCAATACCTAATTTACTGAGAGTTTTTAACACGAAGGGGTGCTGAATTTTATTGAAAGCTTTTCTGCATCTCTTGAGATACATCATGTGGGTTTTTTTGTCTTTAGTTCTGTTTATGTAATGAACCATATTTATTGACTTGCATATGTCGAACCAACCTTGTACCCCAGGGGTAAGGCCTGCTTGATCATGGTGGGTAAGCTTTTTGATGTTCTGCTGGATTCAGTTTGCCAGTATTTTGTTGAGGATTTTTGCATTGATGTTCATCCAGGATATTGACCTGAAGTTTTCTTTATCTGTTGTGTCTCTGCCATGTTTTGGTATCAGGATGATGTTGGCCTCGTAGAATGAATTAGGAAGGAGTCCCTCCTCCTTAATTTTTTGGAATAGTTTTAGCAGAAATGCTACCAGATCGTCTTTGTATATATGGTAGAATTCAGCTGTGAATCCTTCTGGTCCCGGGCTTTTTTGGTTAGTAGGCTATTTATTACTGACTCAATTTCAGAGCTCATTATTGATAATGTTTCAAGTAAGGCCACACACATACAACTATCTGGTCTTCTACAAACCTGATAAAAACAAGCAATGAGGAAAGGTTTCCCCACTCAATAAATGGTGCTGGGAGAATTCACTAGTCATAGGCAGGAGATTGAAACTAGACCCCTTCCCTACCCCATATACAAAAAACCAATTCGAGATAGAATAAAGACTTAAATGTAAAATCCAAAACTATTAAAAAACCTGTATTAGTCTGTTCTCATGCTGCTAATAAGGACATACTTAAGACTGGGTAATTTATAAAGAAAAAGAGGTTTAATGGACTCACAGTTCCCATGGCTCAGGAAGTCTCACAATCATGGCGGAAGGTGAAAGAGGAGCAAAGGCACATATATATGGTGGCAGGTAAGAGAGTATGTGCAGGGGTACTGCTCTTTATAAAACCATCAGATCTCGTGAGACTTATTCACTATCATGAGAACAGGATGGTGCGAACTGCCCCCATGATTCAATTATCTCCACCTGGTCCCTCCCACGACACATAGGAATTATGGGAGCTACAATTTAAAATGAGATTTGAGTGGGGACACAAAGACTAACCATATCAAAACCCTAGAAGACAACCTAGGAAATGCCATTCTGGACATAGGAACAGGCAAAATTTCATGACAAAGACACCAAAAGCAATTGTAACAAAAGCAAAAACTGATAAATGGGATCTGATTAAACTAAAGAGCTTCTGTACAGCAGAGGAAACTATCAAGAGAGTGAACAGCCAACCTACAGAATGGGAGAAAATTTTTGCAAGCTATGCATCTGACAAAGGTTTAACATCCAGCATCTATAAGGAACTTAAACAGATTTACAAGAAAAAATACAAACAACTCCATTAAGAAGTGGGAAAAGGACATAAACAGATACTTTTCAAAATAAGGCATACATGTGGCCAACAATCCTATGAAAAAAAGCTCAACATCACTGATGATTACAGAAATGCAAATCAAAACCATAAGAAGATGTCATCTTACATCTACACATAATAGAATGACTATTAGTAAAGGGGGAAAAATAACAGATGCTAGCGAGGTTGTGGGGATAAAGGAATGCTTATACACTGGTGGTGGGAATGAAAATTAGTTCAACCATTGTGGAAGACAGTGTGATGATTCCTCAAAGACCTATAAGCAGAAATATTATTTGACCGAGCAATCCCACTACTGGGTATATCCAAAGGAATATAAATTGTTTCTTTATAAAGACTCATGTATGTGCATATTCATTGCAGCACTATTCGCAATAGTGAAGACATGGAATCAACAACCTAAATGCCCATCAATAATAGACTAGATAAAGAAAATGTGGTACACATACACCATGGAATACTATGCAGCCAAAAAAAGAACAGGATCATGTCATTTGCAGGAACATGGGTGGAGCTGGAGGTCATTATCCTTAGCAAACTAATGCAGAAACAGAAAACCAAATACTGCATGTTCTCACTTATAAGTGAGAGCTAAATGATGAGAACGCATGGGCACATAGAGGGCAACAACACACTAGGGCCTATCAGAGGGTGAAGGGTGGGAAGGGAGAGGATCAGGAAAAATAACTAATGGGTATTGGGCTTAATATCTGGGTGATAAAATAATCTGTACAACAAACCCCCATGACACAAGTTTACCTATATAACAATCCTGCACATGTACCCCTGAACTTAAAAATTAAATTTAAAACATAAAGTAAATACATTTTTAAAAAGAGCTTTCTATTTTTCTTGCCTCTCTGGATCTTTGGCCCAGTCTTTCTATTGAGTTGGTGGTCGTCTTCTTCTTGATTGGTAGCTCTTTATATTTATATGTCTTTCATTTTCCCCAGTTTTCTCTCTTTCCACGAGCATTTCCACTAAATTCCCATATGCTGCTCTATCTCTCATATTATAAAACAAAAACAGTCTCTTCTATATCTCCTTCTGGCTACTGCTCAAACACAGCAAAGCTTTAAACTTAAACTCCTATAAAACATTGTCTCCCTTTCACACTGCCTCATCTCACTGGGCTCACTACAGTGAAGTCTTTGCCTCCAATATTTCATACAAATTACTCTTGTTAAGTCACCAACGACCTCGACCTTGCCAGATCCAAAGTTCAGTTACCAGTTCTCTTCTTGCTGGCCCTCTGGGTTGAATGAGGTTCCCTCAAATTCATGTCTTCCTAGAACCTGGGAATGTGACCTTAAAAGAAAAAGGGTTTTTTGAAGATGTAATTAAAGTAAGGATCTCAGAATGACGTCATCCTGCATGAGAGGACCTGGAATCCAATGGCAAGTCCTTATAAGAGAAAAGAGAGAGACCAAGAAACCACCATGTGAAATGGAGTTGGAGGTTGGGTGGTGTGTCATGGAACCTAGTCACGTATGCTAGCCTGGGGCCACCAGAATCCTGGGGAGAGGCATGGAATGAGCTCTCCCTCAGAGCCTCTAGAAGGAGCCAACCCTGCCAACACCTTGACTTTAGAATGATGGTTTCCAGAGCTGTGAGAGGAAAAAATTATATTGTTTTAAGCTTCCCAGTTTGTGGTCATTTGTTACAGCAATCCTAGGACACCAGCACCAGCTCTTAGCAGCATTTGACACCGAGGCTCACTCCTCACTCCTGAAAAGGTATCTTTTGGTGCCTTGTGGGCCACCACACTCTGGGGGGTTCCTTCTGTCTCTCTAGCTGCTCCCTCTCACTTTCTATTTGACCTTCTCTTCTTCTCAACCTCTATAAATTGGAGGCCCATGGGATCTAGACCTGCTTTTCTGTCTTTATTTCCTTGGTGACCTATCTAGGCCAAGTGTTTTTATTTCACATTCTATCTACATATTTATGGAATCCCAAAGTTTTCTCTCCAGCCCAACCTACCCTCTGAATTCCAGACTCATATGGCTGCTGAATTGTTATCTCTGGAGGACATCTAACAGGGATCTCAAACTTAACATGGCCAAAACAGAGTGCTAGATCTGCCTCCACCAAATCTCCATCCCCAAACTCTTCTTCCCACAGTCAGACTCATCTCAGTAAATGAGACAACCTTTCACCTGGTAGTTCAAATTCACAAAGTTGTCCTTGGCTCCTTTCTCTCTTTTATTGTGCCTCATATTCAACCCAAGAGCCTGTCCCGCATCCTTCACCACTCCAGCTGGTTGAATTGTCATGTCTGCCTGGACTATGCAGTAGCTCCTCACTCCCTGCATCCACTGTTACCCCTGCAGTCTACTACCCACAAAGCAGCCAGAGTGAACCTTCGAAATGGAAATCAACACAAATTTGAAGATTCATAGAAGCCCTATTTGTAATAGTCAAAATTGGAAACAACCCAAATGTCTTTCAGTGTATGGATGTCTAAATAAAATGTGACATATCCATAGCATAAAACACTACTCAGAAATAAAATGAAAGAGCATATATCACGCTGAGTGAAGAGAGGTGATCTCAATAGGCCACATGTTGCATGATTCCATCTACGTGACATCTTCAAAGTGACAAAGGTATACAGATGGAGAACAGATTAGTTGTTAACAGGCACCAAGGGTGGTAGAAGGGAGGGCAGTGCGTGTGATGATAAAGGACTGGCATGGAAGAGATCTCTGTAGTGATGGACAGTTCTGTGTCTTGGTGATGGAGGTTGTATGCACAGTTCCACCATGGCCTGAAAGTTCTCTGTGAGCTAGCTCCTGGGTACCTTGAACTTCACTTTTTAACCACTATACCCCTTTCTCACTGCCACACCGATTCTTATCTCCATGCTGTTTCTCAAAAAAACCCTTATATTCCCATCTCCAGACCTTTGCAATTGTTCTTCCTCCTAGGTGAATTGTCCCCTGCTCAAACAAAATCTCATCAGTGAGACCTTCCTTACTACCCAATCCCAATAATACCTATACTTACTCCATCTCACTCTTTATACCCACACCTAACTTTGTCTTCATAGCACTTATCACTACCTGATATTACATGCATTTACTAGTTTATCTGTTTATTGTCTAGCTGTTCCATGAGATGTAAGTTTCACAAAGGCAGGAACTTTGTGTTTATGTTATTATCTCCCCAGTGGTAGGCAGGGCCCAGTGCAACATAGACACTCAACAAATGGTTATTGAGTTAATTATTTAATTAATTAAGATGACTAATCTTTTGTGACATGAGTTGTAATATGAGTTTTTCCTCAGTTTGCCTTTTGTCTTTTGGTTCTGTTTATACAGTGTATATGTGTGTGTTTGTGTGCATGCTTTACCATGCAACAATTTTAGATTCTATGTAGTTAGATTTATCAACTTCTTTTATGACACTGTATTTCAAAGGACTTCTTGAAGGTCAAGAATATTATTTTCAAAGATTTCCCTCTAGCATTTAAATTTTTTCTCTTTGTAATGTTACAATTTTTATATACCTGGGAGTTATTTTAGCATAAAGTATGAAGCAGAGATTAAACTTTTTTGATATAAAAGTTGTGACACTGCTTTTTCTTTTTGTTCACATAGTATATCTTTGCCAACCCTTTTTCAAATTTGCTGGATAACTTGGTCTTAATTGTGTTTCTTGTATACAACATCTTGTTTATGTTGCATACAACATAAAATTGGGTTGTGCTTTGTGATCCAACATTTTCTCTTCTGATAGATGAATGTCATTTTTCCTTATCTATATGTCAGATATGGTTGATGTAAGGTCTTTTATCCTATCTTTATTGCTTACATCTCTGCTTCAAACTCTTATTTTGTAACGGCAATTACTTAATTATTTCTTTTATTGATAATGACATATTTGGTCATAATTTTCATCTGCCCCCCTCTCGACGTTTTTCGGATTTTCTCATCTTTAATGTATTTTTATGTGTCATTTTTATTTTGTCACATTTTTGTACCAACTGAGATTTCTCAGCCTAGCACTGACGACACTCTGGGTCGTACGCTTCTTCATTAGTGGAGGGCTGTCCTGTGCCTTGCAGGATGTTCAGCAGCATCCCTGGACTCTACCCAGTAAGCGCCTCCTCCTCCCCAGTTGTGACAGCTAAAAATGTCTCCAGACATTGTCAAATGTCTCCTCAGGGGCAAAATCACTCATAGTTGAAACCGCCGATAGAGATCGTGCGCTCCTTCCTTTTGATCCCTTATCTCTGCAAGAAGTGAATTCTTCGTGCTTGGGGATGAGCCCACACTCCAGTGAATTAGGAATTTTTCTTATGGCACAGGGAAGGGGAATAAATGAATTCCTGTAAACTTTACTGCTCTGCAGCCTACTGGGCTTGGCAGCTGTTCAGCAACTCGCAGACCAGTCTCTCTTCTCCATCTGCCTTGCTAACAGCAGCCAGTGATCTGAAAACCTACACCTGGCCATGTGCTCGCCTACCTAAAACCTGTCAAAGGACAAAACTCAACCTCCCTCTTATGGGATTTGTATTATATTGTGGCAATCTGTATTTTATGGTAAGGCTTTTTTGCTAGCCCTTGCTTCCTCTCCATCTTTAATATACCTATTCCCATCTTACCTTCTCTTCCTAGGGTCCAGCCCAGCCAAAGTCCTTATGTCCCCTGAGTACTCAAGACCACATGAAACCCTGTGCCTTTGCTCATGCTTCCTTCCATCACCTGCTGTCTTTCTTCCCCGCTGTCTTTCTTTCTTCACCTCTTTTTTTTTTTTAGACATGGTCTGGCTGCTCTGTCACCCAGGCTGAATGCAGTGGCATGATCGCAGCTCGCTGAAGCAATCCTCCCACCTCACCCTCCCAAGTAGCTGTGACTACAGGTACACACCACCACACCCAGCTAATTTTCTATTATTTTGTAAAGTTGGGGCCTCACTATGTTGCCCAGACTGGTCTCAAACGCCTGCATGCAAGCGAACCTCCTGCCTTGGCCTCCCAGAGTGCTGGGATTGCAGGCATGAATCACTATGTCCAGCAGAATTTCCTCTTATCTGACCCCTCTCACTCAATTAGTCACACTCTACCTTGAGCTAGTACCTCTGTCATAATTCATATTTGATATATGAATGGATATATGAATTAGTGAATGGATACATAAATGAATGATGTGTTTTTCTTATTTATGTCATTCTGGCCAGTAGTTTGGCTTATTAGAAAATTAATGAATGAATGCATCAATGATATCACTTCCAAGTTACGTCATAATTGACATAATGAGAAAATGCTGGAAAAATAACCTCCTTGCATTTAATTGTCCTGAATAACAATTATGGCTAACATCGATTAACCACACACCAGGTGTATTAGTGATCTTTTGCTGCATAACAAATTATCTCAAAAATTTTGGCACTTCACAACTGCAAACACTGCTTATCACCATCTCAATGGATCAGGAATTTAAGAGAGATTTAGTGGGGTGATTCTGGCTCAGGGTCTCTCAAGAAATTGCAGTCCAGATAGATGTTGGCTGGGGCTGAGGAGGTTGAACTAGGTGATTTTCAACAGCTCAAGCTCCATGACACTCTGTGATATGTTGACTGGCCCTGAAATTCCCACAACCTGGTCTCTTACAGAGACCCACACTTCTCCCTGCTGAGGAGCAGGGAGACCATGGCTTGTGCTTGCCCAATCCTTGAGGTAAAGTTGAACTTTATTGATGTTTCTCTACTGTCCTCTTGTGGTCGTTTCTCATATTGCTGCAGTTCTTAAAAAAGATGAAATTCAAGTATTTCCAGTAAAAGCTAATTACCGTGCTCAATACAGTACTTTGAACAGTATTTACTGGGAGCAATGGGAGATACACATTCAAGTAATTTGTCTTTGGAGGTTTAGTCTTAGTAGCAGTGAGACACACAGCCCTAGAAGTGTATGATATTATGCAGTAGCGTGTGTGTGTGTGGTGTGGCTCAGAGCTAGAACAGAGGTCTAACACTGCTCTCTACACACATCACCTCCACCATCACCACCATCATATTCACCACCACCATCACTACCATCACCACCACTATCATCACCACCACCATCATCATAATCACCATCATCACCACCAGCAACACTACCATCACATTCACACCATCACCACCACCACTGCCATCACCACCGTCATCATCACCATCACCACTACCATCACATTCACACCATCACCTCCACCACTGCCATCACCACTGTCATCACCAACATAATCACCACTATCACCGTCATGTCATCACCACCGCCGTAACACCATTGCCACCACCATAACTACCATCACCAGCATCATCACCATCACTACCACTCCTCTGTCATCACCACCTGCTAGCAGCTGCACTGCCACCACCATCACTGCCACCCTCATCATGACCACTACCATCATCACTGCCAACACCACCCCAAATTTGGAGCTATCCGACACTGTGGACTTTTGAAATGGACGTTAATAGAATCAACATCAAATGCAACAGATTAGCTTAAAATTTAATATTTGTACAGAGCTTTTAATTTTACAAGGAACTTTCACAAATAATTTATTATTGAAACCTTGCGATAGCCGTAAGAGGTAAAGCCAAGGCAATTACCATCCTTCTATTTACTTTGCCTTTGAGATGTTTAATGCAGAAAAGTACTAATGGTAACATAACAAACACCCACATATCTGCCACCCAGGACTAACAAACGCTAATTTTTTGTTACACATTCTTCAGTTTTTTAAAGAAAAATAAATACTGCACAGATAAAATGGAAGTCCCCTTTGTACCCCATCCCAATTTCTATCTTCAATTCCCAGAGGTAACCTTTTCTTTACAATCTGTGTTTTTATAATTTTACTATATATTATACATGAACACATTATCTTTCCCATGAGCTATACAGAATAGTGTTTAATGTGTGTTTTTACTGATATGTAAGTGATACCATATTGGATGGTTTTGCTTTTTCACTGTACACTCTGGTGTGTCTTCAATATTATTTCGTGTTGCTTTATTGGGAAATATTTTATTCATTTCCAACTGTTATAAAGTATCCCCATACACAAGCATGAAACATTTTGTTTATTCATTCCCCTGTCCATGTGCATTTGAGTTATATTTTAATGTTTTATCACCATACACAAGGCTGCAGTGAATATCATTGTATATTTCCCTTAATACCACATTTTATTACAAGTGAGGAAACTGACAGTCAGAGGGGACAGACCACATGGTCTACTCATCCTCACACAGCTCCCAGGAGCAGAGGCAGGATTTGATTGCTACAGAACTGTTCTGTACACCAGGAATCTTCTGTGCACGTTCCTGCTGATGCGAGCGTGTGATCAATATCTTATAAAAGAGATCAGGAAAAAGGTAAGTAATTCAAGCTATGAAATGCACCTAGTCTTGACAAAATGGTAGTTCTAGTAGAATATAATTTAATTTTTTAAAAGCAGCATAAGTTGAAAGACTTAGATGGAATTTATCTAACACTATCTGTTAGTGGCTGAATTGTGTCCTCCCCTTTCTCCCAAATTATTCTATTTTTGTTTTTTGTTTTTCCCCCAAATTCTTATGTTGAATTCCTAACCCTCAGTACCTCAGAATGTTACCATATTTGGAGATAAGGCTTAAAAAGGTAATTACATTAACTACAGTGAGCCCTAATGCAACATAACTGGTGTCCTTATATGAAGGGAGAAATCAGGACATAGACATGCACAGGGAAGGGACTGTGTGAGGACACAGAAAACAGCCATCTACAAGCCAAGAAGAGTGGTGTCAGGAGAAACCAACCCTGTTGACACCTTGATCTCTGACTTCCTGCCTCCAGAATGGTGAGAAAATTAATTTCTGCTCTTTAAGCCAGCCAGACTGTTGGATACTTTGTTATGGCAGCCCCCAGCGGACTATGACACTTTGCAACTGATAACAGCTAAAGCAGATAGATCCAATGGATTCCAATCAGTTCACATACAGTCTTGGTAGTAGTAAGGCCTGTTCCACCAGGGTCCGCCACAGCCCAGAGCTTTCAAGCCCCTTGCTTTGGTGATAGATGCGCAAAGCATTTGTTGTCTGTTATTATTATAACTACTTTGACACTTGGAAGTTGTGACATCATAAGCTTCCTGAGTGTTTCATGTACTGGAAACATCTATGTCTCTCTATTTTATAAATCAATCGACCAACTCTAGTGAGTGTAGCGAGTGGAGTTTGCTGGGTTGGATCCACCTAGAGTAAAAGTATTACCTAGGGTGCTAATGTGTTTGTTTGTTTGTTTGTTTGTTTGTTTGTTTTTGAGACAGAATCTTGCTGTCTCTCAGGCTGGAGTGCAGCGGTGTGATCTTGGCTTACTGCAACTTCTGCTCACTGCAACCTCCATCTCCTGGATTCAAGTCATTCTCCTGCCTCAGCCTCCCGAGTAGCTGGGACTAGAGGCACCCACCACCACACTCAGCTAATTTTTGTATTTTTAGTAGAGGGAGGGTTTCACCATGTTGGCCAGGCTGATCTTGAACTCCTGACCTCAAATGATCCACCCACCTCAGCCTCCCAAAGTGCTGGGATTACAGGGGTGAGCCACTGTGCCCAGCCCTAATGTAGTTTGTTGATGGCTTTATCAAGACACCCCCAGATCCAGCTCCACTAGCCAGCCATTGGGGGCCTAGCTTTTTGATGCTTTAACATCTGTCTGCCAGAGCCACAGAAGTTCAGAGAGGGGGAGATTTACAACCTCATGTATAAGAAATGCCCCCACCTCCATGGCACCAGAATGCGAAAGGAGTGAATCTGCAGCTCCAGACTCCACAGCCACACTTCAGCTGCCACCCTTATCCCTGACCAATTATTCCTTTATCAAAATTTTTCATCAGGAATATCTTGTATTGATCTTACAAACTTAGTTTTCAGGGCCTCTTGAGATGACCAAATGGCTTTCCTTATTTTCCTTGCTAGCTGCATAGTCTTGGGAAAAGATTAAATTCTCTGTGTCTCAGTTTCCTCATCTGTAAAATGGGGATATTAATGGTTCCTATGCTGCTGAGCTGTTGTGAGAGATTAATGAAATGCTACACATAAAGCACTAAGAACTGTGGTTGGCGCCTAGCAAGAACTCAATGTAATTTCTTTTGTAGTCATTAATGTTCTATCATAAAAAGTTAGAAAGCTAGCATTTACATTTTCTCTTATCTTCCCTCACCTCCTAATTCTCAATTTCAATTTGCTGTATTGCAATTCTTAAATAATTTGACTTCATAAAATTTATTGTCCTTAGATTGTTCATAGTTGTATATTTAAATGGATGAAATGTTTGTATTTTTTAATGGATGAAATGCTTGCTCACCACCTGCCCTTTTTATGATGGCCCCTTTTCTTTCCTTGCTCAGTAGAGTTTTTCCTGGGGTAGCTGATTCAAGAGTGGTTCAAAGGTGCTCTTTGCCCTGAATTCCTTCTAGTTTTAGAAAGGCCATCTGTGGCCTTTGTATCTGAATGACAAGTTAGCAGTGTATCATTTCCCTGGGTCCACACTCTCTCTCCCTGAGTTCCTTGAGGACACTATTCCATGGTCTCATCTCAGTAAATGTCAACGAAAAGCGTAAGGCCACATGATTTCTCCCTCTGTCAGGTTACTTGCTGTTTTGTCTTTGTTGTTTGTTTGTTTGATGAAACTTCAATGTTGTTTGTTTCTTTATCTTTCCTAGAAGCCCAGGAATGTCACCAGAATCTGTCTGTGTTCATCATTTTGCTTTATTTTTTATGCAAGGTACCTTTTTAAACTGAGGATTTAGGTCTTCCTTGACTTTTATTAAGGCTTTCTTTTTTTATGTCTTTGAATTTGTTCTGTTTTCTTCTCCAGGAACACCAATTATCTGCATGATGGATATCTTTGTTGTACAAAGCTGTCTGGCTTTCCCTAATAACTTTCAGCTTTTTGTTCTATTTTTCCATTTGTTTTTCAGACAGTCTTCTCAAGGCTTTCTTTAGTGTCCCTCCCTTGATTTCAGCAGTGCAGCGCCTGTTCTCATTTTGGCATCTTAAAGTTAACTATCATTTCTGAAATGGTGTTTCCTCTTCCACACATTTCCTGAGATTGGACAGCTCCTTTTCATCTCTTTTGTTGTATTATAATCCCTTCTACAATTTCTTATAACCTTTTCTGAAGTCTTACTGTTTTTTGTTTGTTTGTTTGTTTGTTTCCTTTTCCTAAGACTATGGGGGGGAAAAACGTGTGCACTGTTTGGCTTCCTGAAGTAATTCTTCCGAAATACATTCCCCGCGTGCCTTCTATTTGTTACTTTGCTGTGATCCTGGTCTTGAATTGTAACTTTTCCTTTTGTGATCCAGGTCACTGATTTGCTGAAGAGTTGCACTGTGTGGGGAGAAGTTGAAGCAGAAGCAAGCTGCGAGTCAGAGGTGCCTTGTCCACATCCTTTCTCACCAGCTCTCCAGAGATTTGGGGCTATAAAGCTCCCCCCAACCCTTCCTTCACCCGCCACATCTCCTGCACACCTGCCTGAAAAGCTTGTCCTCTGACCCCACCTGCCCTGCCACTCTGAAATGAGGAATAGAGAAGGGGTTGCCACTGATGCTCACACATGTCCCCTAGACGCTGCCATTCCAAGCTCCATCACTTGGCCCTCCAGGACCAAAACCTTCTTCTTTTAGGAAAGTCTTAACCCTGTAGGACTGTTCTAGTCCTCTCCCTCCCTTTAGTTCAAATATCACGGCATTTGACAGCAACTCTTCATAGCTAGTGATTTTTGACTACGGCTCTTTCCTGGTTTCAGTAATTTAAATTCTATTTTACTCTTACTTGCTTGGGTTGATTTTAAGGAACTGGATGTCAGGAGGAGACAGGGATCTTCCTTTTTACATCAGAAGCCCAAGATAATTAGTTTAGAAGAGTTAATCTTAAACTATTAGTTCTATTAATTCGCTATTAGCTAATAGCAAATTAGGTTCTACTAATTTGCTGCTGTCTGTGAGGCTACTCTGGATTTGTGATAATCTTATCAAACCACAAATGCTTAGGGTATGTTTTTCCCAATTTCTTAGAGCTGAGGTGAGTGCATATACATTAATAAAATTGGTTTTGATTCAAACCATGTTTGAAGGAGAATCTGCCTGAGTACAGCCCTGTTTCACTTAGTTTGAAATATTATATTGTCATTTGAGGACTCTTTCCTACTAATTCTAATTCTCACAGTGGCTTTAAACAAAGGGTGTGGGGGCTTCAGCCACCAGGAGTCTATATTGAACAAAGGTAGCCAAGCCATTACTGTTTCCTGCGCACTATTGAAAGCTGAAAATAGGCCAACAAAACATGTAAAAGTTTTATCAAGTTCTTGAACAATTTCTCCAGGATGTGATAAAAAATGTAAAGTAGTTACTGGTGAAGAAGCCATATCTGAAGACTATTTCTTCCTATGGTCAAATATTCAACTGAAAAACACAAACCTGCAGAAGGAAAATAGCCTTAAACTATGTTAGTATCTCCAGAATTATAATGGCTCAGTAGTTTTGAGGGTATACAAAGGCTTATATCTAGAGTTATATTAGGAAAAAGACAGTTGCTTTCTACATAACCTAAAAGTTCCAATTTGCAGTTTGCTGGTGAGCAAGGAGGAGTTACCAACATTCTAGTCTGTCACTGCCACCAGAGCTGGAAAAACAGGTTCTCCCCAAACTTGCTCCGTATCCTGTCATTCAGCTGTGTTAGATTTTGCTTGCCTGTGAGTTTGACCAAGAATGTTCTATCAGCATTCTTACAATTTTGCTTAAATAAATGTCACAGGGGAATGGTCTCCCCAGTAGACCTGCACCAGGTAAAGTCCTAGCACAGATGCACTCTGGCTTTTGGCTCTCTGGAGATGAACGTCCTAGAATACAGAGTTTAAAGACTGTCCCACTGCAAGCAGGCAGTCAGGATAGAGTGTAAGAGAAGGATTTATGCAAATGTCAAAGCACAGAGGAAGCAAACCGGGCGAGATGGAACACTGAGCAGTCAGGGGCCATTTATTCTTGTACAGACTGGGAATAAAGTGGCCATAGGCTTCACCTCAGCTATGTTTTTCCCTAAGGCTGAAGAGGAAGTGAGCCTGAAAGTTTGGAAATGAGGAAGTTAAATTGCTAAACTCCATGTCCCACATCATACAATATGGAAGCCCAGAATACATTGTAAACACTAGATCAGATGGCTTTTGTTCACAACATCACCCAACTGTGCTCCAGGAGGGAGATATTAATCCATGGGAAATCACAACCACGTAGGTCCCCAGGCCTGGAAGGAGGCCACCATGAAATACTTACAGCTGAATGATAAGCAAGAATGGGCCTGCGAGTTTTACCTTGTCTGGAAAGCAGCCTGCCTTGCCCCAGCATACGGGCCAAGCCTCTCAGAAGGCACCATCTTTCTGATCGCAATAAATTATGGGACTATTGCTGGAGGGTTGTCCTTAAGAGAAAAGCCAACTCTTTAATATGTATTAGTGGGAGGAAGATTCTGGTAAAATAATAGATTGAATGTGCCCCAATCCCCTCTACTCCCACTTTTTTTTTTTTTCCATTTTTTTATTATACTTTAAGTTCTAGGGTACATGTGCATAACGTGCAGGTTTGTTACATATGTATATTTGTGTCATGTTGGTGTGCTGCACCCATCAACTCGTCAGCACCCATCAATTCATCATTTATATCATGTATAACTCCCCAATGCAATCCCTCCCCCCTCCCCATGATAGGCCCCAGTGTGTGATGTTCCCCTTCCCGAGTCCAAGCGATCTCATTGTTCAGTTCCCACCTATGAGTGAGAACATGCGGTGTTTGGTTTTCTGTTCTTGTGATAGTTTGCTAACAATGATGGTTTCCAGCTGCATCCATGTCCCTACAAAGGACGCAAACTCATCCTTTTTTATGGCTGCATAGTATTCCATGGTGTATATGTGCCACATTTTCTTAATCCAGTCTGTCACAGATGGACATTTGGGTTGATTCCAAGTCTTTGCTATTGTGAATAGTGCCGCAATAAACATGCGTGTGCATGTGTCTTTATAGCAGCATGATTTATAATCCTTTGGGTATATACCCAGTAGTGGGATGGCTGGGTCATATGGTACATCTAGTTCTAGATCCTTGAGGAATTGCCATACTGTTTTCCATAATGGTTGAACTAGTTTACAATCCCACCAACAGTGTAAAAGTGTTCCTATTTCTTCACATCCTCTCCAGCACCTGTTGTTTCCTGACTTTTTAATGATTGCCATTCTAACTGGTGTGAGATGGTATCTCATTGTGGTTTTGATTTGCATTTCTCTGATGGCGAGTGATGAGCATTTTTTCATGTGTCTGTTGGCTGTATGAATGTCTTCCTTTGAGAAATGTCTGTTCATGTCCTTTGCTCACTTTTTGATGGGGTTGTTTGTTTTTTTCTTGTATATTTGTTTGAGTTCTTTGTAGATTCTGGATATTAGCCCTTTGTCAGATGAGTAGATTGCAAAAATTTTCTCCCATTCTGTAGGTTGCCTGTTCACTCTGATGGTAGTTTCTTTTGCTGTGCAGAAGCTCTTTAGTTTAATTAGATCCCATTTGTCAATTTTGGCTTTTGCTGCCGTTGCTTTTGGTGTTTTAGACATGAAGTCCTTGCCCATGCCTCTGTCCTGAATGGTACTACCTAGATTTTCTTCTAGGGTTTTTATGGTATTAGGTCTAACATTTAAGTCTCTAATCCATCTTGAATTAATCTTCGTATAAGGAGTAAGGAAAGGATCCAGTTTCAGCTTTCTACTTATGGCTAGCCAATTTTCCCAGCACCATTTATTAAATAGGGAATCCTTTCCCCATTTCTTGTTTCTCCCAGGTTTGTCAAAGATCAGATGGCTGTAGATGTGTGGTATTATTTCTGAGGACTCTGTTCTGTTCCGTTGGTCTATAGCTCTGTTTTGGTACCAGTACCATGCTGTTTTGGTGACTGTAGCCTTGTAGTATAGTTTTGAAGTCAGGTAGCGTGACGCCTCCAGCTTTGTCCTTTTGACTTAGGATTGTCTTGGCAATGCGGGCTCTTTTTTGGTTCCATATGAACTTTAAAGCAGTTTTTTCCAATTCTGTGAAGAAACTCATTGGTAGCTTGATGGGGATGGCATTGAATCTATAAATAACCTTTGGCAGTATGGCCATTTTCACAATATTGATTCTTCCTATCCATGAGCATGGTATGTTCTTCCATTTGTTTGTGTCTTCTTTGATTTCACTGAGCAGTGGTTTGTAGTTCTCCTTGAAGAGGTCCTTTACATCCCTTGTAAGTTGGATTCCTAGGTATTTTATTCTCTTTGAAGCAATTGTGAATGGAAGTTCATTCCTGAATTGGCTCTCTGCTTGTCTGTTACTGGTGTATAAGAATGCTTGTGATTTTTGCACATTAATTTTGTATCCTGAGACTTTGCTGAAGTTGTTTATCAGCTTAAGGAGATTTTGGGCTGAGACGATGGGGTTTTCTAAATATACAATCATGTCATCTGCAAACAGGGACAGTTTGACTTCTTCTTTTCCTAACTGAATACCCTTGATTTCTTTCTCTTGCCTGATTGCCCTAGCCAGAACTTCCAACACTATGTTGAATAGGAGTGGTGAGAGAGGGCATCCCTGTCTTGTACCAGTTTTCAGAGGGAATTTTTCCAGTTTTTGCCCATTCAGTATGATATTAGCTGTGGGTTTGTCATAAATAGCTCTTATTATTTTGAGGTACGTTCCATCAATACCGAATCTATTGAGCATTTTTAGCATGAAGGGCTGTTGAATTTTGTCAAAAGCCTTTTCTGCATCTATTGAGATAATCATGTGGTTCTTGACTTTGGTTCTGTTTATATGCTGGATTATGTTTATTGATTTGCGAATGTTGAACCAGCCTTGCATCCCAGGGATGAAGCCCACTTGATCATGGTGGATAAGCTTTTTGATGTGCTGCTGAATCTGGTTTGCCAGTATTTTATTGAGGATTTTTGCATCGATGTTCATCAGGGATATTGGTCTAAAATTCTCTTTTTTTGTTGTGTCTCTGCCAGGCTTTGGTATCAGGATGATGTTGGCCTCATAAAATGAGTTAGGGAGGATTCCCTCTTTTTCTATTGATTGGAATAGTTTCAGAAGGAATGGTACGAGCTCCTCCTTGTACCTCTGGTAGAATTCAGCTGTGAATCCATCTGGTCCTGGACTTTTTTTGGTGGGTAGGCTATTAATTGTTGCCTCAATTTCAGAGCCTGCTATTGGTCTATTCAGGGATTCAACTTCTTCCTGGTTTAGTCTTGGGAGAGTGTAAGTGTCCAGGAAATTATCCATTTCTTCTAGATTTTCTAGTTGATTTGCATAGAGGTGTTTATAGTATTCTCTGATGGTTGTTTGTATTTCTGTGGGGTCTGTGGTGATATCCCCTTTATCATTTTTTATTGCGTCTATTTGATTCCTCTCTCTTTTGTTCTTTATTAGTCTTGCTAGCGGTCTGTCAATTTTGTTGATCTTTTCAAAAAACCAACTCCTGGATTCATTGATTTTTTGGAGGGTTTTTTGTGTCTCTATCTCCTTCAGTTCTGCTCTGATCTTAGTTATTTCTTGCCTTCTGCTAGCTTTTGAATGTGTTTGCTCTTGCCTCTCTACTTCTTTTAATTGTGATGTTAGAGTGTCAATTTTAGATCTTTCCTGCTTTCTCTTGTGGGCATTTAGTGCTATAAATTTCCCTCTACACACTGCTTTAAATGTGTCCCAGAGATTCTGGTATGTTGTATCTTTGTTCTCATTGGTTTCAAAGAACATCTTTATTTCTGCCTTCATTTCATTATGTACCCAGTAGTCATTCAAGAGCAGGTTGTTCAGTTTCCATGTAGTTGAGCGGTTTTGAGTGAGTTTCTTAGTCCTGAGTTCTAGTTTGATTGCACTGTGGTCTGAGAGACAGTTTGTTATAATTTCTGTTCTTGTACATTTGCTGAGGAGTGCTTTACTTCCAATTATGTGGTCAATTTTGGAATAAGTGCGATGTGGTGCTGAGAAGAATGTATATTCTGTTGATTTGGGGTGGAGAGTTCTATAGATGTCTATTAGGTCCGCTTGGTGCAGAGATGAGTTCAATTCCTGGATATCCTTGTGAACTTTCTGTCTCGTTGATCTGTCTAATGTTGACAGTGGAGTGTTGAAGTCTCCCATTATTATTGTATGGGAGTCTAAGTCTCTTTGTAAGTCTCTAAGGACTTGCTTTATGAATCTGGGTGCTCCTGTATTGGGTGCATATATATTTAGGATAGTTAGCTCTTCCTGTTGAATTGATCCCTTTACCATTATGTAATGGCCTTCTTTGTCTCTTTTGATCTTTGATGGTTTAAAGTCTGTTTTATCAGAGACTAGGATTGCAACCCCTGCTTTTTTTTGTTCTCCATTTGCTTGGTAGATCTTCCTCCATCCCTTTCTTTTGAGCCTATGTATGTCTCTGCATGTGAGATGGGTCTCCTGAATACAGCAGACTGATGGGTCTTGACTCTTTATCCAGTTTACCAGTCTGTGTCTTTTAATTGGAGCATTTAGTCCATTTACATTTAAGGTTAATATTGTTATGTGTGAACTTGATCCTGCCATTATGATATTAACTGGTTATTTTGCTCGTTAGTTGATGCAGTTTCTTCCTAGCCTCGATGGTCTTTACATTTTGGCATGTTTTTGCAATGGCTGGTACCGGTTGTTCCTTTCCATGTTTAGGGCTTCCTTCAGGGTCTCTTGTAAGGCAGGCCTGGTGGTGACAAAATCTCTAAGCATTTGCTTATCTGTAAAGGATTTTATTTCTCCCTCACTTATGAAACTTAGTTTGGCTGGATATGAAATTCTGGGTTGAAAATTCTTTTCTTTAAGAACGTTGAATATTGGCCCCCACTCTCTTCTGGCTTGTAGAGCTTCTGCCGAGAGATCTGCTGTTAGTCTGATAGGCTTCCCTTTGTGGGTAACCCGACCTTTCTCTCTGGCTGCCCTTAAGATTTTTTCCTTCATTTCAACTTTGGTGAATCTGGCAATTATGTGTCTTGGAGTTGCTCTTCTCGAGGAGTATCTTTGTGGTGTTCTCTGTATTTCCTGACTTTGAATGTTGGCCTGCCCTACTAGGTTGGGGAAGTTCTCCTGGATGATATCCTGAGGAGTTTTTTCCAACTTGGTTCCATTTTCTCCCTTACTTTCTGGCACCCCAATCAGACGTAGATTTGGTCTTTTTACATAATCCCATACTTCTTGCAGGCTTTGCTCATTTCTTTTTCTTCTTTTTTCTTTTGGTTTCTCTTCTCGCTTCATTTCATTCATTTGATCCTCAATCACTGATACTCTTTCTTCCAGTTGATCGAGTCGGTTACTGAAGCTTGTGCATTTGTCACGTATTTCTCGTGTCATGGTTTTCATCTCTGTCATTTCGTTTATGACCTTCTCTGCATTAATTAGTCTAGCTGTCAATTCTTCCACTCTTTTTTCAAGATTTTTAGTTTCTTTGCGCTGGGTACGTAATTCCTCCTTTAGCTCTGATAAGTTTGATGGACTGAAGCCTTCTTCTCTCATCTCGTCAAAGTCATTCTCTGACCAGCTTCGATCCGTTGCTGGTGATGGGCTGCGCTCCTTTGCAGGGGGAGATGCGCTCTTATTTTTTGAATTTCCAGCTTTTCTGCCCTGCTTTTTCCCCATCTTTGTGGTTTTATCTGTCTCTGGTCTTTGATGATGGTGACGTACTGATGGGGATTTGGTATAGGTGTCCTTCCTGTTTGATAGTTTTCCTTCTGACAGTCAGGACCCTCAGCTGTAGGTCTGTTGGAGATTGCTTGAGGTCCACTCCAGACCCTGTTTGCCTGGGTATCAGCAGCAGAGGTTGCAGAAGATAGAATATTGCTGAACAGCGAGTGTACCTGTCTGATTCTTACTTTGGAAGCTTCCTCTCAGGGGTGTACTCCACCCTGTGAGGTGTGGGGTGTCAGACTGCCCCTAGTGGGGGATGTCTCCCAGTTAGGCTACTCAGTGGTCAGTGACCCACTTGAGCAGGCAGTCTGTCCGTTCTCAGATCTCAACCTCCATGTTGGGAGATCCACTGCTCTCTTCAAAGCTGTCAGACAGAGTGGTTTGCGTCTGCTCAGGCCTCTGCTATTTCCCCTGATGTTTTTTAGCTGAGCCCTGTCCCCAGAGGTGGAGTCTATAGAGACAGGCAGGTTTCCTTGAGCTGCTGTGAGCTCCACCCAGTTTGAACTTCCCAGCGGCTTTGTTTACCTACTTAAGCCTCAGCAATGGCGGGCGCCCCTCCCCCAGCCTCGCTGCTGCCTTGCGGTTAGATTGCCACAGACTGCTGTGTTAACAATGAGGGAGGCTCCGTGGGCGTGGGACCCTCCCGGCCAGGTGAGGGATATATTCTTCTGGTGTGCCAGTTGCTTAAAGCGCGGTATTGGGGTGGGAGTTACCCGATTTTCCAGGTGTTGTGTGTCTCAGTTCCCCTGGCTAGGAAAAGGGATTCCCTTCCCCCTTGCACTTCCCAGGTGAGGCGATGCCTCGCCCTGCTTCAGCTCTCGCTGGTCAGGCTGCAGCAGCTGACCAGCACCGATTGTCCGGCACTCCCTAGTGAGATGTCCCCAGTACCTCAGTTGAAAATGCAGAAATCACCGGTCGCTCGCGCTGGGAGTTGGAGACTGGAGCTGTTCCTATTCGGCCATCTTGCTCCACCCCCCTACTCCCACTTTTAACTCTTCCAAATCACCAGGCTGTAGAGCTTTTTCATTGGTCAGATGGCCTGTGTGAGCGAGGCATCACCACATCTGAGAGTTTTGAAGCAGCTGCACAGCATTATCTCCCTTGGAGCCTGATAGACAATCCTGTCTGCTGCTCTTAATTAATACAGTTATTAATTCTGTACATTGATGATGGTGGTTTCTACCTGCTCTATCATTCCCTCCATTAGTTCCTTTAACATCAGTATGTAATATTCCTGTTCAGTATGATAATTTGCCTTGAATTCTATTTTGACAGATGCTATGACTATTACCTCACTTTTCATTTGGTTATTTTCCTGGAAAGTCTTTTTCATCCTTTTTCCTTTCTTGTTTATTGATTTATTGATTTACTTTTGAGACAAGGTCTTGCTCTCTTACCCAGGCTAGAGTGCAGTGACACAATCATAGCACACAGCAGCCTCTGTCTGCCAGGTTCAAGCAATCCTCCCACCTCAGCTTCCACAGTGTGTAAGAGTTCCCTTTTCTCTGCATCCTCACCAGCATTTGTTATTTTTTGTCTTTTTGATAACAGCCATCCTAACTGGGGTGAGATGATACCTCGTTGTGGTTTTGATTTGCATTTCTCTGATAATTAGTGATGCTGAGCATATTTTCATATATTTTATTGGCCATTTGTATGTCTTCTTTTGAGAAATATTCGTTCAGATTGTTTGTCCTTGTTTAATTGGATTTTTTTTATCTTTGATATGTTTGAGTTCCTTGTACAGTCTAGATATTAATCCTTTATCTGATGAATACTTTGAAAATATTTTCTCCTGTTCTTCAGATTGTCTTTTCACTCTGTTGATTGTTTCTTTTGCTGTGTGGAACGTTTTAGTTTGGTATTATCCCCCCCCCCCCTTTTTTTTTTTTTTTGCTTTTGTTGCCTTTTCTTTTGAGGTCTTATTTATAAAATCATTTCCCAGACCAATGTCCTGAAGTGTTTTCCCTTTGTTTTCTTCTAATAGTTTTATCATTTGGGGTCTTACATTTAGGTCTTTGATTCATTTTGAGTGGATTTTTGCGTTGGGTGAAAGATAAGGGTCTACTTTCATTCTTCCACATGTGGATTTTCAGTTTTCTCAGCACCATTTATTGAAAAGACTGTCCTCCCAATGAAGGTTCTCAGCACCTTTGTCAAAAATCAGTTCACTGTGTTATGGTTTGGGTTTATGTCCCCACCAAATCTCATGTCAAACTGTCATCCCCAATGTTGGAGGTGGGGCCTGCTGGGAAGTGATCAGATCATGGGGGCAGATTTATCATGAGTGGTTTAGCACCTCTTGGTGCTGTCCTCACATTCTGGTTGTTTAAAAGTGTGTGGCACCTCCCCTCTTGGTCTCATACTCCTGCTTCACCATGTGAAGTGTTGTCTTCATGAGTAAAAGCTCCCTTAGGCCTCCTCAGAAACAGTTGTTACTATGCTTCCTGTACAGCCTGCAGAACTGTGAGCCAATTAAACCTTTTTCTTATAAATTACCAAGTATTGGGTATTTCTTTATATCAATGTGAGAATGTACTAATACAGCTATAGATATGTAGATTAATTTCTGGGCTTTCTATTCTGTTCTATTGATCTATGTGTCTCTTTTTAGGCCAGTACCATGCTGTTTTGGTTACTACAGCTTTGTAGTATACTTTGAGGTCTGGTAGTGTGATACCTCCAGCTTTGTTCCTTTTTGCTTAGGACTGTGTTGGCTATTTGGGGTCTTTTGTAGTTCCATATAAATTTTAGGATTTTAAAAATATTTCTGCAAAAAATATAATGAGTATTTTGATGGGGATTGCATTTAATCTATAGATTGCTTTGGGTAGTATGGTCCTTTTAACAATATTAATTTTTTGATCCATGAGCATGGGAATTTTATCCTCTTCAATTTCTTTCATCAGTGATTTGCAATTTTCCTTGTAGAGATTTTTCACATCCTTGGTTAAATATATACCTAGGTATTTTATTTATTTTATAGGTATCATAAATGGGATTGCCTTCTTGATTTCTTTTTCAGCTAGATTGTAATTTGTATATAAAAATGCTACTGTGTTTTGTAGGTTGATTTTGCATCCTGCAACTTTATTGAATTTGTTTGTCAATTTTAATAGTTTTCTAGTGGAGTCTTTAGGTTTTGCTAGGAATAAGACCATGTCATTTGCAAACAAGGACAATTTGAATTGCTCCTTGAATGACCTTTATTTCTTTATCTTGCCTAATTGCTCTGGCTAGGACTTCCAGCACTGTGTTGAATAAGAGTGGTAAGAGTGGGCATCCTTGTCTTGTTCCAGCTCTTAGAGAAAAAGCCTTCAGCTTTTCACTGTTCAATATGATGTTAGTCAAACCTTAGCTGTTTAGTCATTGCCTTTCTTGGGGTGTGGTGGGGCGAGGAGGTGGGGAATGAGCACCAGGCATCTATCTCTAAATAACCATCCTGTTGCTGTCATTTTCAACATTCTACTTTTATATTTTTCATATATAGCATTTCTACTTGGTTCTTTTTATGACTTCTTGTTACAGCAAAATATTATGAAAATATTCTCTTGTAGACTATATTTATGATGCTACTTAAAAAAATTGTGGTCTACATGTGTCACACCAAGTGTCAGGTTCCAGCCCATGCTGAGGTCCAAGGGGAGTGGGTGGATGGGTGGCAGATAGCAGAAAGAACACTCAGGGGGCTGTAGGCAGGTGAAATGTGGTTTTGTTCAGCAGCTCTCTCACACTATCCGCCTTTATCTCTGTTACCTGCTCCGGCTCTGCGGCTCCTGCGGCTCCCACACTTACAGCTGCATTCCCTGGCCTGCCAGGCTACCTCTCCCTTACAGGGTCAACAGCTTCACACTCTCTCTCTCTCTGGGCACAAGCTGTATGTGCAACATCAGCAGGGCAGTTACACCTTTTACAAACAATAGTGGCTCTGAGCCCAGTATGGGCTTACACAAACGGGCCGGGCCGTATAACAAGTGGAGTTATGCGCCTGTGCGCTGAACTTGCTGAGTCACTCTGGCCAAGATGTCTGCCTCTGCCTATTCTTGACCAAAGCATATCCATTTACTTTACAACATGTTCCAATGATTCTGCTATAACGATATTTTGTATCCATTTGTTTTATCCCCTGCAGTCTAGCTGTTAGGGGCTGTGAGTCATGCTCCCATGAGGTCCGGTGATGTGTATTGAGAAGGACTAAAGGCCAGGCCCTGGTTGGCGTCCAGGAAGGGAACCCCTGGACAGAGAAAATCACAATGGAAAATTCCCATTTGCTAATACTTGACAACTTCATTCAAAGTTCACTTTAAACTCTCAAAAACAACTGCTTTGGAACAAAATGGTGGCCTTAGTTTTTAATCCACCACCCCTGGGCATTAAAAAGGGGAGGACAAGGAAGACTAGATTCCCACCCAGACAGGGTCTTTGATCTACCTGCTGTTGCCCCACACAGCAACCAGCAACCTGGGCTGTGCCACTGAATTCATGGCAAAGGGGGCGGCTGTTTTGTTGGGTGTGTGTGAGTAGAAAGAAGGAAATTAGTATTTGTTTCAGACCAGTATTGTGCTAGGCACATTTGCATACAGGATCAAACAGCAGGTCTGGAAGAAAAGCTGAAGTCTTTTTCTCTAAGAACTGGAACAAGACAAGGATGCCCACTCTTGCGGGTGCCTTAAGGCAACACATGGGAGAGGCAGGCACAGAATGGAAATGTTTGGCCTCCAACTTTTCTTCTGAGTGCTCTCCGGGGGCCTCTGTCCCCAGGCTACAGTGTCCTCCCACCTCTCTCCACAGACCCCTCTTCCAGTTTCTCACAGCTGTGTGTGTGAGAGAGTTCCTCAGATACAGGCTTCTCTCTTGCTTCTGTGGTTTCTCCAGGCTTGATTTGGAGGATGGTCACCTTGCCAGGTCACTACCTGAAGATGACATAGGGTCTTTGTAACTTATCCTCGCCCCCAACTCCATCCAACACATACACTTACTCCACTGTTCTGCAGTTCCCAGATGTCTGTCCACCAGGTGCAATACAAACCCAGCACATTTTGGGGTGCTGGCTGTGAGCATGGCTAACCCAAAGGTCGTGTCCCAGGTGCAGTCCACCCAGGCTTTAGACCTGCTTAAGGCCCAGTTGCTTTGCAGGGAAGTCAGGGGAATATATTAATTTTAGTTAATATTTTAATTGCCTGAAAGATTACTTTATAAATTAAAAGGAGAATGGGGTTTTAAATTTTTTTTTACAATTAAAAATGCAACTCAAATATATTCTTTTTTCGAAGGCAAATGATATGAGAAGCCAGATTGTCATCAAAAGACTGCTTGGTGATCCTAAGAGGAAAAGTCATGACTTTTTCTTCTTCCTATATCACACAACCCACTGGCCCCCTTGTGCTTCTTTCCTTTTGCAATGGATACAGTTACCAAGAAAGGTGACTTTTTAAAATCAATGTTGAATCAAATTCCAAGAGAAAGTAACATGCTTCCACATTCACTAGAGAGCTTCAGCAGAAGCAGCTTCATTTTCTATGAAAAGCAGAACAGTCTCCAATAGTTTATATGTCATTTAGGAGTTCATAACTATATTATATTTACTTTTATGGCTCTTAGAATTCTTACACAAGCCCCCAAATACATAGAAAAAGATATGGCCATTGGCTGAGTGCTGCCACCCTAACTAACCCCAAGGAAGCAACTGTTTTCTATTTCATTTTAGAAGGCTTGTGATCAGATAAAGTGAACCATCCCTCAAATGACTATAGCACATAACACTGAAACTACAGGGAGAAGCAAATAAAAGCTGTTGAATTGCCAGTTCCAACAAGAAATAGCAAGAATGTCTGATAATACATTCTTATAGATAGATCTAGATGGCCAGACTCTCCCAGATACCATCACATCAAGTTTATTTATTAGTGTTTTGTTGGGTGTGTGTGAGTAGAAAGAGGGAAATTAGTATTTGTTTCAGACCAGCATTGTGCTAGGCACATTCGCATACAGGATCAAACAACAGGGCTGGAAGACATACACTGAATACACAAGTCTCTGTGTTTGAAGGATACACTTGCACATTTAAAAGAACATCCAGCCTTTTCCCAGAATTTCCCAACCCAGGGGTGGTTACATGCGTATTTGCAGTTTCGTTCTAACCATGCCTGTTTCCTAGAGTTTTAGTTCATTTAGGCTACTATGACAGAATACCATAGATTGGGTGACATATAAATAACAGAAATTTATTTCTCACAGTTCTGGAGACTGGGATGTCCAAGATTAGGGCATTGGCAGATTTAGTATTTGGTGAGGTCCCACTTTCTGGTTCATAAATGGCTGTCTTGTCACTGAGTCTTCACATGGCAGAAGGGGCTAGGGGCCCACTATAGTTTGGATGTTTGTCCTCTTGCCAATCTCATGCTAAAATTTGATAGCAGTGTTGGAGATGGGGCCTAATGGAAGGTGTTTGGGTCATGCGGGCAGATCCCTCATGAATGACTTGATGCTGTCCTTGCTGAATGAGTGAGCTCTTACTCTATCAGTTCCCACAACAGCTGGTTGCTAAACAAGGCCTGGCACCTCACCGCTCTCTCTTGCTTCCTCTCTCACCCTGTGATCTTTGCACACTGGCTTCCCTTTGCCTTCTGCCATGAGTGGAAGCACCCTGAGGCCTTCACCAGATGCCCCCACCTGCAAAACAGTGAGCCAAATAAACCATTTTTTCCTTATAAGTTACTCAGACTTGGGTATTCCTTTATCGCAACACTAAGCAGACTAAAACAGGCCTTCTCTCAGGCCTCTTTTATAAGAGCACTAATCTCATCCAGGAGGGCTCCACTCTCAGGTCCCACCTCCTAATACCATCACCTTTTGGGGAAGAATTTCAACATATTAACTGGGGAGAAACAGAATAGTCAGTCTACAGCACCTCGAATCCATAACAAGTGATTGTTCCTTCCTTCTTCCCTCCCTCCTCCCTATTTCAAGTTGAGGAGAGTTTAAGGGAGGAAATATTTACAAAGGTTGGGCAGGGTTAAGGCAAAGCCCCAAGACTAGCAATAGCTAAAATTTGTTCCCACCCCAGACATAAAGAGGCCAAGGGATGAGTCTTTACAGAACCAGAGAGAACATGGAACAGGTGGTCTTGCTAGTTAATTAAACTAGAAATCAATGCCACTGCCCAGGGGCTGTGACAGCTCAGGAGCCCCTTTTGAAGTGATAGAAAAAAATGGTTTTAATAAAATAAACTACGCATTTCTGGACACCCCTCCAGGCTATTTGGTTCTAAGCTTCCTCTGAGCTATTTTTGCAACTTCGTGTTTTCTCCACATAGCATATCCTTTTGGATTACTGATTCTAGCCGGGTTCGATGTCTTTGAGCCGTTTTACAGCTCTGTATAAATGTATCTGTCCTTTGAATTATCTTTTGAATCATTAGGACATCTGTCTGGTTCCTTCATTGATTAGTACATAAAATAAAATCTCTAACATGCTGTGATGGTTAATATTAGGTGTCAACTTGATTGAAGGATGCCTAGATAGCTAGTATTGTTTCTGGGTGTGTCTGTGAAGGTGTTGCTAGAGGAGATAAACATTTGAGTCAATGCACTGGGAGAGGATGACCCACCTACCCTCAACGTGGGTAGGCACCATTCAATCGGCTGCCAGCGCCACTAGAACAAAGCAAGGGGAAGAAGGTGGGATAAGATGGCTTGCTGAGTCTTCTGGCTTTCCTCTTTCTCCCGTGCTGGATGCTTCCTGCCTTTGGACATCAGACTCCAGGTTCTTCGGCCTTTGGATTCTTGGACTTATAGCAGTAGTTTGCCGGGGGCTCTTGGGCTTCTGGCCACAGACAGAAGGCTACACTGTGGGCCTCCCTACATTTGAGGTTTTTGGACTCGGACTGAGCCTTTACTGACTTCCTTTCTCCACAGCTTGCAGAGGACCCATCGTGGGACTTCACCTTGTGATCGTGTGAGTCAATCTCCTTAATAAACTCCCTTTATAGCCGGGTGAGGTGGCGGGCGCCTGTAGTCCCAGCTACTCGGGAGGCTGAGGCAGGAGAATGGCGTAAACCCAGGAGGCGGAGCTTGTAGTAAGCTGAGATCCGGCCACTACACTCCAGCCTGGGAGACAGAGTGAGACTCCATCTCAAAAATAAAAAAATAAAAGATAAACTCCCTTTCATATATACATACATCCTATTAGTTCTGTCCCTCTGGAGAACGCTAATACATGCGTTCATTTTATATTTGTATAACACTTATGATTTTATCCTTCTTTGGAAAATTATCTTTCAACAAAGAAAACGTCACCTCCCCACTAAAGTCATCCTGTAGAGAATGCTCTGCAGTAAAGTAAAGTTGCCTGGGCCTCGAGGATTAAAGCTTTCTTACACACAAAGCCATTTTACTACCAGACAGTTGCATCGCAAAGGTTCAGAGTCAGCACCACAAACCAACTCTTGGTCTTTGGAGTCAAGATCAGCTTGCCAGTGCAGATCCATAATTATTTTATGGGAGATCTCATCCCAGAAGCTCTACTGTCTCTTAAAATCTATGGTATGGAGCAAACCAACGCCATTAGACAATTTTTGAAAATCACTCATAATAATCCGGAACCTCAGTTAGAGTCAGAGGTCCTATGTCTTTTCCCTGGGAGATTCTGCTTCCCATGTGAGCTAAATAGATAAGCTTCCAAATTCCACCTGTCAGTTCCATCCAGGCCTCAAATTTAAAGGGATTTTACTAGGCGGAGCAAGATGGCCGAATAGGAACAGCTCCAGTCTCCAACTCCCAGCGCGAGTGACACAGAAGACCTGTGATTTCTGCATTTTCAACTGAGGTACTGGGGTCATCTCACTGGGGAGTGCCGGACAATTGGTGCTGGTCAGCTGCTGCAGCCCGACCAGCGAGAGCTGAAGCAGGGCGAGGCATTGCCTCACCTGGGAAGTGCAAGGGGGAAGGGAATCCCTTTTCCTAGCCAGGGGAACTGAGACACACAACACCTGGAAAATCAGGTAATTCCCACCCCAATACTGCGCTTTAAGCAAACGGGCACACCAGGAGATTATACCCACACCCAGCCGGGAGGGTCTCACGGCCATGGAGCCTCCCTCATTGCTAGCACAGCAGTCTGCCATCTAACCAAAACGGCAGCAGTGAGGCTGGGGGAGGGGCGCCCGCCATTGCTGAGGCTTAAGTAGGTAAACAAAGCCGCTGGGAAGCTAGAACTGGGTGGAGCTCACAGCAGCTCAAGGAAACCTGCCTGTCTCTGTAGACTCCACCTCTGGGGACAGGGCACAGCTAAACAACAAAAGGGGAAGCAGCAGAGGCCTGTGCAGATGGGAACGACTCTGTCTGACAGCTTTGAAGAGAGCAGTGGATCTCCCAACATGGAGGTTGAGATCTGAGAACGGACAGACTGCCTGCTCAAGTGGGTCCCTGACCCCTGAGTAGCCTAACTGGGAGACATCCCCCACTAGGGGCAGTCTGACACCCCACACCTCACAGGGTGGAGTACACCCCTGAGAGGAAGCTTCCAAAGTAAGAATCAGACAGGTACACTCACTGTTCAGCAGTATTCTATCTTCTGCAACCTCTGCTGCTGATACCCAGGCAAACAGGGTCTGGAGTGGACCTCAAGCAATCTCCAACAGACCTACAGCTGAGGGTCCTGACTGTCAGAAGGAAAACTATCAAACAGGAAGAACACCTATACCAAAACCCCATCAGTACGTCACCATCATAAAAGACCAGAGGCAGATAAAACCACGAAGATGGGGAAGAAGCAGGGCAGAAAAGCTGGAAATTCAAGAAATAAGAGCGCATCTCCCCCTGCAAAGGAGTGCAGCTCATCGCCAGAAACGGATCAAAGCTGGTCAGAGAATGACTTTGACGAGATGAGAGAAGAAGGCTTCAGTCCATCAAACTTCTCAGAGCTAAAGGAGGAATTACGTACCCAGCGCAAAGAAACTAAAAATCTTGAAAAAAGAGTGGAAGAATTGATAGCTAGAATCATTAATGCAGAGAAGGTCATAAATGAAATGACAGAGATGAAAACCATGACACGAGAAATACGTGACAAATGCACAAGCTTCAGTAACCGACTCGATCAACTGGAAGAAAGAGTATCAGTGATTGAGGATCAAATGAATGAAATGAAGCGAGAAGAGAAACCAAAAGAAAAAAGAAGAAAAAGAAATGAACAAAGCCTGCAAGAAGTATGGGATTATGTAAAAAGACCAAATCTACGTCTGATTGGGGTGCCTGAAAGTGAGGGGGAAAATGGAACCAAGTTGGAAAACACTCTTCAGGATATCATCCAGGAGAACTTCCCCAACCTAGTAGGGCAGGCCAACATTCAAAGTCAGGAAATACAGAGAACACCACAAAGATACTCCTCGAGAAGAGCAACTCCAAGACACATAATTGCCAGATTCACCAAAGTTGAAATGAAGGAAAAAATCTGAAGGGCAGCCAGAGAGAAAGGTCGGGTTACCCACAAAGGGAAGCCCATCAGACTAACAGCAGACCTCTCCGCAGAAACTCTACAAGCCAGAAGAGAGTGGGGGCCAATATTCAACGTTCTGAAAGAAAAGAATTTTCAACCCAGAATTTCATATCCAGCCAAACTAAGTTTCATAAGTGAAGGAGAAATAAAATCCTTTACAGATAAGCAAATGCTTAGAGATTTTGTCACCACCAGGCCTGCCTTACAAGAGACCCTGAAGGAAGCACTAAACATGGAAAGGAACAACCGGTACCAGCCATTGCAAAAACATGCCAAAATGTAAAGACCATCGAGGCTAGGAAGGAACTGCATCAACTAACGAGCAAAATAACCAGTTAATATCATAATGGCAGGATCAAGTTCACACATAACAATATTAACCTTAAATGTAAATGGACTAAATGCTCCAATTAAAAGACACAGACTGGTAAACTGGATAAAGAGTCAAGACCCAACAGTCTGCTGTATTCAGGAGACCCATCTCACATTCAGAGACATACATAGGCTCAAAAGAAAGGGATGGAGGAAGATCTACCAAGCAAATGGAGAACAAAAAAAAGCAGGGGTTGCAATCCTAGTCTCTGATAAAATAGACTTTAAACCATCAAAGATCAAAAGAGACAAAGAAGGCCATTACATAATGGTAAAGGGATCAATTCAACAGGAAGAGCTAACTATCCTAAATATATATGCACCCAATACAGGAGCACCCAAATTCATAAAGCAAGTCCTTAGAGACTTACAAAGAGACTTAGACTCCCATACAATAATAATGGGAGACTTCAACACTCCACTGTCAACATTAGACAGATCAACGAGACAGAAAGTTAACAAGGATATCCAGGAATTGAACTCATCTCTGCACCAAGCAGACCTAATAGACATCTATAGAACACTCCACCTCAAATCAACAGAAAATACATTCTTCTCAGCACCACATCGCACTTATTCCAAAATTGACCACATAATTGGAAGTAAAGCACTCCTTAGCAAATGTAAAAGAACAGAAATTATAACAAACTGTCTCTCAGACCACAGTGCAATCAAACTAGAACTCAGGACTAAGAAACTCAATCAAAATCGCTCAACTACATGGAAACTGAACAACCTGCTCCTGAATGACTACTGTGTACATAACGAAATGAAGGCAGAAATAAAGATGTTCTTTGAAACCAATGAGAACAAAGATACAACATACCAGAATCTCTGGGACACATTTAAAGCAGTGTGTAGAGGGAAATTTATAGCACTAAATGCCCACAAGAGAAAGCAGGAAAGATCTAAAATTGACACCCTAACATCACAATTAAAAGAAGTAGAGAGGCAAGAGCAAACACATTCAAAAGCTAGCAGAAGGCAAGAAATAACTAAGATCAGAGCAGAACTGAAGGAGATAGAGACACAAAAAACCCTCCAAAAAATCAATGAATCCAGGAGTTGGTTTTTTGAAAAAATCAACAAAATTGACAGACCGCTAGCAAGACTAATAAAGAAGAAAAGAGAGAAGAATCAAATAGACGCAATAAAAAATGATAAAGGGGATATCACCACAGACCCCACAGAAATACAAACTACCATCAGAGAATACTATAAACACCTCTACGCAAATCAACTAGAAAATCTAGAAGAAATGGATAATTTCCTGGACACTTACACTCTTCCAAGACTAAACCAGGAAGAAGTTGAATCCCTAAATAGACCAATAGCAGGCGCTGAAATTGAGGCAATTATTAATAGCATACCAACCAAAAAAAGTCCAGGACCAGATGGATTCACAGCTGAATTCTACCAGAGGTACAAGGAGGAGCTGGTACCATTCCTTCTGAAACTATTCCAATCAATAGAAAAAGAGGGAATCCTCCCTAACTCATTTTATGAGGCCAACATCATCCTGATACCAAAGCCTGGCAGAGACACAACAAAAAAAAGAGAATTTTAGACCAATATCCCTGATGAACATCAATGCAAAAATCCTCAATAAAATACTGGCAAACCGGATTCAGCAGCACATCAAAAAGCTTATCCACCATGATCAAGTGGGCTTCATCCCTGGGATGCAAGGCTGGTTCAACATTCACAAATCAATAAACGTAATCCAGCATATAAACAGAACCAAAGACAAAAACCACATGATTATCTCAATAGATGCAGAAAAGGCTTTTGACAAAATTCAACAGCCCTTCATGCTAAAAACGCTCAATAAATTCGGTATTGATGGAACGTACCTCAAAATAATAAGAGCTATTTATGACAAACCCACAGCTAATATCATACTGAATGGGCAAAAACTGGAAAAATTCCCTCTGAAAACTGGTACAAGACAGGGATGCCCTCTCTCACCACTCCTATTCAACATAGTGTTGGAAGTTCTGGCTAGGGCAATCAGGCAAGAGAAAGAAATCAAGGGTATTCAGTTAGGAAAAGAAGAAGTCAAACTGTCCCTGTTTGCAGATGACATGATTGTATATTTAGAAAACCCCATCGTCTCAGCCCAAAATCTCCTTAAGCTGATAAGCAACTTCAGCAAAGTCTCAGGATACAAAATTAATGTGCAAAAATCACAAGCATTCTTATACACCAGTAACAGACAAACAGAGAGCCAAATCAGGAATGAACTTCCATTCACAATCGCTTCAAAGAGAATAAAATACCTAGGAATCCAACTTACAAGTGATGTAAAGGACCTCTTCAAGGAGAACTACAAACCACTGCTCAGTGAAATAAAAGAGGACACTAACAAATGGAAGAACATACCATGCTCATGGATAGGAAGAATCAATATCGTGAAAATGGCCATACTGCCCAAGGTTATTTATAGATTCAGTGCCATCCCCATCAAGCTACCAATGAGCTTCTTCACAGAATTGGAAAAAACTGCTTTAAAGTTCATATGGAACCAAAAAAGAGCCCACATTGCCAAGACAATCCTAAGTCAAAAGGACAAAGCTGGAGGCGTCACGCTACCTGACTTCAAACTATACTACAAGGCTACAGTCACCAAAACAGCATGGTACTGGTACCAAAACAGAGATATAGACCAATGGAACAGAACAGAGTCCTCAGAAATAATACCACACATCTACAGCCATCTGATCTTTGACAAACCTGGGAGAAACAAGAAATGGGGAAAGGATTCCCTATTTAATAAATGGTGCTGGGAAAATTGGCTAGCCATAAGTAGAAAGCTGAAACTGGATCCTTTCCTTACTCCTTATACGAAAATTAATTCAAGATGGATTAGAGACTTAAATGTTAGACCTAATACCATAAAAACCCTAGAAGAAAACCTAGGTAATACCATTCAGGACATAGGCATGGGCAAGGACTTCATGTCTAAAACACCAAAAGCAATGGCAGCAAAAGCCAAAATTGACAAATGGGATCTAATTAAACTAAAGAGCTTCTGCACAGCAAAAGAAACTACCATCAGAGTGAACAGGCAACCTACAGAATGGGAGAAAATTTTTGCAATCTACTCATCTGACAAAGGGCTAATATCCAGAATCTACAAAGAACTCAAACAAATTCACAAGAAAAAAACAAACAACTCCATCAAAAAGTGGGCAAAGGATATGAACAGACATTTCTCAAAAGAAGACATTCATACAGCCAACAGACACATAAAAAAATGCTCATCATCACTGGCCATCAGAGAGATGCAAATCAAAACCACAATGAGATACCATCTCACACCAGTTAGAATGGCAATCATTAAAAAGTCAGGAAACAACAGGTGCTGGAGAGGATGTGGAGAAATAGGAACACTTTTACACTGTTGGTGGGATTGTAAACTAGTTCAACCATTATGGAAAACAGTATGGCGATTCCTCAAGGATCTAGAACTAGATGTACCATATGACCCAGCCATCCCACTACTGGGTATATACCCAAAGGATTATAAATCATGCTGCTATAAAGACACATGCACACGCATGTTTATTGCGGCACTATTCACAATAGCAAAGACTTGGAATCAACCCAAATGTCCATCTGTGACAGACTGGATTAAGAAAATGTGGCACATATACACCATGGAATATTATGCAGCCATAAAAAAGGATGAGTTTGCGTCCTTTGTAGGGACATGGATGCAGCTGGAAACCATCATTGTTAGCAAACTATCACAAGAACAGAAAACCAAACACCGCATGTTCTCACTCATAGGTGGGAACTGAACAATGACATCACTTGGACTCGGGAAGGGGAACGTCACACATCGGGGCCTATCATGGGGAGGGGGGAGGGGGGAGGGATTGCATTGGGAGTTATACCTGATATAAATGACGAATTGATGGGTGCTGACGATTTGATGGTTGCAGCACACCAACATGGCAGAAGGATACATATGTAACAAACCTGCACGTTATGCACATGTACCCTAGAACTTAAAGTATAATAAAGAAAATAAAATAAAAAATAAAAAAATAAAAAATAAATAAATAAATAAATAAAGGGATTTTACTGAAAACAGGGTGAATCCTAATTCTGTTCACCAATGCATAAGCCCCAAGTCCCTGGCCAGTAAAAATACTCCCTTCTGCCCATTTTACAGATGAGGAAATGAAGGTTCACAGAGGTTGAGTATCTTACCCACCAGTCCTCTTTCTACTAAAATGCCAGTGCTGACACCCTTTTCACCAAGCTTCCCAGATATCAAGGAAAGAGTCTCTCCAGAAAATCCAGATGCAAACAGCATTTCCTATTTCTTTTGCTTAAATATCCTCTAAAAGCACTGGAGAAACTCTAAGGCCTCATACATTTTTAAAGCTGACATCTAAAATATTTCATCATGAATTTAAATAGTGACAAAGGAGATAATTTCTACCATATATTAAACCATTACTTTTTGAAAAATTACATCACTATTTTAAGTGTATCAGTGGATTCTAATTACCAAGATGATGTGATACCCATCATTATCCATAAATAAATGCTCAGAAATTTTCCATCTTTCTCCTTCCTTCTTAGAGTCATACTTCCATTTCATCTTTCTTATGGAACTGTATTACTCTGTTTGAAATTATATAGAGTACCCTATTGTACTTCTCTATAACAAAAAATCTTGAATTTCAAAATGTTTCATATGCTGTTTAACCGTAAAGCTGTAAGTGTTAAAAATATTTCTTCTGGATTGGGTAGTTATTACAACTGTTATTAGTACCTAATTGATCAAAACATAAACACTGCATAAGCAGTACGTTTTATTGCCAACCTTATTTCCTAAATCAACCAGTGGGGCAGGGTTTTTGTCCCCTCAATGAATCTACATATTCACGGATAAATGATTACAATGTTATATAAATAAAACAGGTATCACCAGCATTCCCATTTTTGTTTTTGTTTTTTAAGGTTGAAAGAACCTAGTTTCCACAAAAAGTGGAAGACAACGTGAGTTTTAGTAAAGCTGTGTCCTTCGATTCTTTAAACTCCTTTCTCAGTGCTTGATAAAGATTACATTCAGGCTGGTGGTTCCCTCAGAGGGTGAAGGAGAAGGGCAAGTAGAGAGCATTCCAGAAGCAATGAGTCATGTTGCAGTGCTTAATCTAGGTAGCGGGAGCATAGGATTTTGTATTGTTTTTCACTTTAGACATATTTCACCTTAGACATACTTCGCAAGTAACCTTTTATATATACCCAGTACTTAATTCTAAAATCAGAGAAAAGAAATATCAAAAACATATGAAAGATAAGCAATATTTATCCTTTAATCAAGCTAAATAATTTGTGAGGTTTATGGGGCATCTTTTTAAAGAGATTATTTCGCTTCCTTTCCTACAATGCATTAATGCCTATCAGATGGTACAGGATTTCAGATTTGATAGGTTTCCTTTAGTGGAGACATTGTATCTTCCCTCCAGAGCTACTGCACAGACACCTGATGGGTATGCATTCATTTCTTACCAATGGCAAGGAGGACTAAGGGCAAGTGAGACGGTACCATCTTGAAGAGTGGTTGGGAGGGACTTCACTGATAATGTGCCTTTTGGTCAGAAGGAAATGATGGAGCAGAGCATGCAGATATCAGGGAGAAGGTATTATCACAGGAAACAGCATTTGCAAAGTTCCATTGTACAACATGGTGTGTGACCACGTGAGGAGACTTCCTATTTTGTTTTCATTCACCTGGAAGGAGTGATTTCTTGCCCACCCTACACATCTCTGCACAGTACCCTCTGCACCTCTCTAGGTACTCTGTCTCACACTCTAATTATTTATGTACACACCCATGCTCTGCAGTAAGCTCTGGAGTCCCCAGAAAGGGACAGAAATAAAGGCACAAGTCTCCAGGATGCTCACACTTAGTTTTTATTAGCCACAGTTTCCCACAGTTTTCTACCTCCTAGGAAATACACAGCTCACCAAGGGCACCCAGTCACCATTCTGTCCTGCTTGCATGGCTGACACTGTTGCTCACCTGGGGTAAGCAGATCTGCAAAACTGCCCAGGGCCTGGTAACCTCAGGTACAGAGAACCCCAGGGGAGGAAGAGCCAGAACTTAGAGCCCCTTTCTTCTCCACATGGGATAGGACACCCAAGACAAATGACCCATGCATCATGAAACAGAGGCAGGGCCCTGAGCTGCCCAAAAGGCCTGGGCACTTGGAGTTCCTGCTACCAGCCAGGCCACTGAACTGTTGCCTGCCCACCCTCCCACAGTGGCTAATCCCTAGCCTAGTTGTAAACATCTTTTCAGTGCTGCACACATAATGCAGTCGGATGCCTTCTGATTACTGGTCTCTGAGACCTTCAGCTGCTGAGGTGCAAGAATCAAGCATAGGCATGAAAGGCAAAGGGCTACCACAGCAGCATCGTTCTGCCTCCACCCTGGGCTACGCGCCTAGGAGACCTACGAGAGCTGTTCCAGACTGGGACATGAGGGGCCCTAGAGCAGGATGCCAGGGCTAGGAGTGGACTGCCCTGCTGATGGGTCGTTTTTCTGTGAAGAAGCTTTTCAACAGTAGCACCTGACTGAAGCTGACCACGAACAGGGCAATCGTCTCGCCGATGGACCAGTAAGAGACTCGGCTATTAAGGTCTTCCGCTCGGGCCCGGTCCTGGGCCTCCCGCAGCCGGTAATGCGTCTGGGAGTCAATCACCGTCTTCAGAGCCTCATGGATGGTCACGCAGGCGGACTCCATCTGGGCAGAAAGAGAAAAGCAGTCACGCTGCTAACCCATAGACATATGTGGGATCCAGCAAACAGCAAATGCTGTCGTCAGCATCCTAGGTGACATCCACTGAATGCTAACTATGAATCTATGCTAAGGGTTTTATGTGGTTTTATTTAATCCTCACAACAAGCCTAACTGAGGCTCAGAGAGGTTAAGTAACTTGCCCAGAGCCACACAGTTAGTATGTGGCTGAGTTAGAGTCTGAGTCCTGAGCTTATGCTTTCAAGCACTGCCCCATACTCTCTTATCCAGTCCTTACAATATCCCTGATAGGCATGGATCATTACCCTCACTGTTAATGAGGGCTTATCCCACATACAGATGAGGAAACTGAGGCTCCAAGAGGCTACACAAATTGCCCAAAGTCACACAACTAATAAACAGTGAAGTGTGAACTAGACCACAGTTGTGTTTGGACTCTGAATCCACTGCTCATGCTCATTCTATTATGTAATTGCAGCCTATAGTTTTACCTATAAACACAAACACGTGAAGACACATGCCTCATGTACGTAAGCACATGCACACACATGCAAAGACACATATATATAAACAGGCACCACATAGACACATATGCTTATGTGTAACACATACTACATCATAACTTTCTTTACCTGCAAAAATATTCAGTGTGGTAGGCAGAAGTCTGAAAATGTCCTTCCCACCACCACCAAGATCCCCTGCCCTAATTCCAGAAAGCTGTGAATATGATGAGCTGTCACCGCTGTGACTGCATCATGTTAATATGACACAGCTGACCTGAAGATGGGGAAGTTATCCAGGCCTGATCTAATCACAGACACCCTTAGACGCCAGGAGCTTTCTCCAGCTAGTTGCAGAAGAAGTCAAGACAGTTTCCAAGCATGAGAAGAATACAGTGTGCCACACTGGCTTTGAAGGTGGAGGTGACCACCTGCCAGGACCAGAAAAAGGCCTCCAGGAGCTGAGGGTACAACAGTCAGCAAGGAAATGGGGACCTCAGTCCTACAACCACAAAAAACTGAACTCCACCGACAACCTGAATGAGCATAAAAGCAGATCCTTCCCCAGAGCTTCCAGGTAGGAGCCCAACCTGCCACCACCTTGACATCAGCTTTGGGAGACTCCAAGCAAAGAAACTGGCCACCCTGCTCAGGCTCACACCGTACAGAGCTGTGCAGTAATAAGTGAGTATTGCATTAAGACACTACGTTTGTAGTAATTAGTTACTCAGCAACAGACAACTAACACATTATGCCTGTGGGAAAACACTGAGTTCTTATTCAGAGGCAGCCTCTAAAACACCATGTATCCAAGACCTAGAAAATTCTATCCTATCAGTGAGTTCTCAGGCTAGAGGAATTCACAAAGCATGCACCAGACACTCACTTCAGTTCCCAAACTCCAAAGGCAAACTATTTGTAAAGTACAGTACAATAAACTAGAAAAGACTAAGTCACTCTGTGACCTCCCTCCCCAACACCCTTGTTTCTCTCTCACATTAAACCACTTCCAGAAGACAAACAGGAAACCACTGCCAAACAGTGGTGCTACCCTTACTTGCCTCATTGGGTATCCTTAACTCTGGGCCACTCTAGGAGCTGAACTAGACTATGTAAGGAAGAACAAAAGCTTCCCTTCAGCCTCTGCATTACAGGGCAGCAGCTTCCATCTTTCTGGCAACAGGTCTACCTCCCAAAGCTATGGGACTCTCCTGCACACCGTGGCTGGCCCTCTCATCCTGGTCCATGTGTAAGAAGTGGTGAAATGTCACACGTAGAAAGGTGGCATGATCACTGTGTAGCAGATGGAACTGATAGTGTTAGACTGGGTACCAGCTCAAGGAGCAATATCAAGTGAAGAACAAGCCTATTTGTCCCCCAGTGAGTACCTCTGTCTCGTTTTCTCAGTGACATCCTCTATGCCCTATTATTTTGGGCTACATATCATCTTTCACAACTGGAGTGTAGTCGGCATTGGACTTCTTCACTTCCCCGCATTTGGTAGGTGGGCTATACCTGCAGACATTTGATATTGAAAAAGGGACAAATGATCCTAAGAAGGGTTCCAGACATCAGGAAGTTGACTCCAAAGGGAACTTCCAAAGCGAACTGGCTTCAAAGGCCAACCACCAGAAGAGAAAGCTCGGGTGCAGGTCTCTGCACTGGGGGCAATGGTCACATTTGTGGTTGCTCCTCCTAGCTCTCTGGGGAATGCTTCCAAAGCTCACTAGAGTATGTCAACTCTCACAGATGGAATAGAACACTAAACTGGGAAAGAAGTAGGAAAGAGGTAAATGTGGAGTCGGGCTTAACCTATGTGAACCCGTGTCAAAGCTAACTCAATATATGCCATTTCTAGAAGCCTCCCTAGTGCTCCCTGCCAGACACTACCTATATAGGCAGACGTGGTAATACAAATCTGTTTTGTATTTACATCACCCTGGTGATCCCTGGAAAATCACAAAGGATTGAAGGTGGGGCTGGGGGACTCAGGATAGATACTTGTAGGATGAAGTTACAAGGATTTCAAATCATGGCTGAGTTTTAATCGCTCACACTTCCACTAATTCCTTCATTCAAACATTTATTCAATGTTTATTTTTCTTCCAGGCACTGTGCTAGGCCCAAGGAATTAAGAATCAGAGCCAGACACAGTTCTGGGTCTCAGAAAGTTCACAAGTTAGAGAAAAAATTACTCAACTATAATGCAATATAAAAAAAGCCAACAACAGAAGGGTATGCAGAGTCGTGGGAATACCCAGGAGAAAGATGCTGAGCCTGCCAGAGAAGATGGAGTACCTGACATGGGACAAGACAAGCTGAGCCCTGATGGATGGGCAGGACGTCACCAGGCTGAGGATGAGAACACATCCCAGGCAGCAGAAGCACAAGCAAAGAACTATACAGGGCTTGGTCTGGGATCAGGGACTGACATGGTGATGGGGATGCATGGAGAAGCAGCTGTGGGAAGGTGGAAGCTCACAGTAAAGGGCCTTGAGGTCCAAGGCTTTACCATGTGGCTCTGTGAGCAGAAGATTGGCAAGATTGGAGTCCCACTTTACGAGAATCTGCCTCTGGCAGATATGATGCAGAAAGGGATGTGTGTGAACCAGTCTACAGGCAGGGAAACCACTTAGGTGGCTGCAATTCCACTGGGAAGAGAAGATGCGGGCCTCAATTAAGAAGGTCACCATGTCAGGGAAGAGTGGATTGGGAGGAAGTTGATGGCACTGAAATCACAGGACTTGATAACAAAGAAGATCATTCTTGAAATCAGCGAGAGGGATGGAGACACACATGTAAGTGTATACATGTGTGTATCATGGTCACAGCATATGTGTATATGTATGTGTGTGGCACACGGATATGTATTCATAGGTACACATATGCGTACACATTTGTATGTATAAATCCGCAGAGAACACTACGGAAGGGCTCATTTGATTTTCCAGGCTAGAATTCCATTCTCCAAGTTTGTTTGTCACAAACTCATTCAGAAACACTGGACTCACTTGACTGGGTGCTCCTTGGACTGCAGGCCTTGGCCTGGGAATTCAGCAGTACTGGTCAGCATCTCCAGCCTTCTCCCAGGACCCAGAATCACTGGAGAGGAAGGAGGAAGGGAAGAAGAAAAGATGGAGGACACAGAAATCACAGGTGCAGACACCAAGACAGAGGATAAGTCAGATATTTATGTGAAGCCATCTTCTCTGGCCGAGATCCAGTGACATAGGCCAGAAACCGGCACTAGGACTGCATGAAGAGGCCTCGGTGGCCTTTAAAGGAACAATCTCAGATCAGATCAGATGAGATCAGGTCAGTGACAGCAAAGGGACCAGTTCCAAGAGGGTAACGGAGCAATAGGTGATACTCTACAGCTTTCTTGGCAACTAACACCTGCAGACACCTTCAGGACCTTACACAGACCTGTGAGAGACCCCAGAGCAATATATCCCCGAGAATCACAGACACCTGGATGCTCACCCTCACCATAAAACATGCTACTTCCCCATCCACTGAGATCTTCCATTGGTGCTCGTCTAAATCCTCTTCAGCCTGTTACCACAACATTTCAGTTAGGAATCCCTCAGCCAGCTTCCCACCCAGCAGAAAACCAACAGAACCCCTCTGCTTCTGGGTCCTGTTTTCCCAGGCCACGATTCCTCAGCTCTCCTCCTGTGTGTGACTTTCCACCCTGCTAAGACCACCAGTCCTGGCTGGCTACTAGTGTCCTGGAGCCTCACAGGGATGATAGTTGCCACTTCATGGTGACACCCTGACCCATCCTACTTCTCGCACCATCCCTTTCCTCCATCTCCACACTGACACTCAATCCTGTCCCAGCCACCTGTGGATGCTGAGGTCTTCAGTCTATAACCACTGACAAATTCCTGCAGCCCTCACCTCATCAGGCCTCCCCTGACCCAAGTATCTGCTTCTTTAAATTCTTCAAGAACTCAGTGACAGGGAAGTAGAAGCTGGCCTCAGAGCACTTAGGAAAACCTTTAACCCTTCCTAGGCCACCAGGGAGGTAGCTCTTGGCCTTTGACCTCTGTCAGAAACCTTCAGCTCTGACCAGGATCTGCCCAGATTCTCAGGAAGCCTAGAAGCCCCTCGAGCTTGGCTTTCCTGAAGTCACATTCTCCTGGCCCAGGTCCTCTCTCCTAGGAGCCTGGTTTTCCTGAGCTCAGGCCTGAAACAAGTCCTTTGGGCCTGAATCCCTGGCCTGGGCCCTGGTCACTATGGAAACTGTTCTTTCACCTAATACTTACTTTTGTGCCAGAAACCATGGCCTCTGGCCCACCACTGCACTGCAAGAAGTCTGGGGAGAGGCGAGACAGCAGCTGCTGCGTAAAAGGGGACCCATGCGAAGCAAGATGAAAAGGGCTGGCGAGAAGAAAGTAAGTTACACTCCATAAATGTCACCTGCTCTCTTCATCGAGGAGGCCAAGCTTCTACCTTGTCAAGTTTAAGGTAAAGCTCTCCCAGTGAAGCCTTCTTGACTCCTGGAAGAATTCATCAGTGCCTCCTCAAGACCCCTGGCACTTCATACAGCTCTGACCACAGTGCCCCATGGCCAACTGGCTTGCAGGGCTGTGCTCCTTGCAGGGCGCCCAGCACAGGCACAGAGCCATCCACTGCCGGCACAGTGTGTAAACTGAGTGAATGTCGGCATAAAAGCAAGTACTCTCAAAGGCAGGCACAGATGGTTCAAGGAAGCAGGGTCAGAGAAGTGGAAGGAAACGGCTCTTTTGAGGCTAAGCATGAGCAAAGAAGAGGTTCTAAGATAGAAGAAAAGGGAAGCATAAATCACCCTTTCCTGCAACAAAATCAAACTACTGCTCAGGCTCCAGGAAAGAATGTCTCTATTGACCTAATTCATTAAAGCTTTTCCTACCAATCTGTTTTCTACTGGTTAAGGGGGAAGTTCTTCAGCTCAGCTTTTGGAGACTTACAGAATCTTCCGAATAGAGGCTGTTTCAATAGTGGCCAATAAAACTCTCATGAGTATTGGTTGCAAAAGATCTTACACACAATACACACCTTTGGCTGGATCTTCTAACAGCAGTCATGTTGCCAAGCTCAAAGCTCAAACCCAGTTTTGGACAATGGAACTTTCTGTGCATGGCCACTAGTCACCTGTGACTACTGAGAACCTGGAGTGTTGCTATGGTGCAGATGAGGAAGTGAATTTTTAATTTAATATCAATTAATTTAAATAGCCAAATTTAGACACTGGCTACTGTACTGAACAGTGCAGCTCTAGCCTCCAACTGCATAGGGAAGGTGGAAGACTGGGCAAATGAATCCACAGGCATTCATGAGTGTGTCCAGAGCCACAGAGGAACGGAGCCACCTTGGAGTGCAGCCCAGATCATCTGGCCTCCTTGAAAGTTCAAGACGCTGTGCTTTTGGTTCTGGCACACGTGCAGCTATCGATGGTTATTCCTGTCTTACAGGTTTCCCTGGGCCCTGACAGTCATTTGACAAGTGTTTGGTGAGCTTCTTCCTGTGCCCCACCTTATGCACTGAAGCACTGAGGACACAAAAGTAAAACATTCAGGGTCCTAGCCCTCAGGAAGCCAGCCTGCATATGAAAGGGAAGGAGGAGCTTAAATAGCAGAAGGGAAGACGGATTAAGGAGGCTGGGATAATAGAATAATGAACCTTGACAGCCAAGGGTGACAGACATGACTATCCCCCCAAAATGTCACAGTTTCTCCTCTATAGTGTAGAGCTGTTGCTAAGGCTCTACTTGCCAGCCTTCCTTTCATCCAGGTTTGCCACATGACTAAGTTCTCACCCATGGGGCATGAGCAGGTGATATGATTCCCACTGGGCATGGGCTTTTAAGAAGTAGATGGACTTTTCTCATTTTCTCCTCCTTTGGCAGCTACAGGCAGAAGACCCTGAAGCCCTAAGGGAAGACAGAAAGATGACAAGAAAGAATGAGCCTGGATTCCTGAGTCACATCATGGAGGAAAGCTCCCCACCAACCTTTTCTAGATTATGCGTGAGAATAAACTTCTATTCTGTTAAGCCATTGATGTTTGGCATTTATTTTGTAACAGTACCTTGTGTTACTTTAATACATCACACAAAGTAGGACTTTGGTCTTCATGATACAGGCACATCATATAAGCAGAGACACATGACACAGGTACTTCAAAAGTGGTACTGTGCAAAATACTGAGCGGGAATGAAAGAGTAGAGACAGGAATATCAGAAGAAAGTACTGCAGGGATCTGGTTAGAGAGTGGAAAGGAAGATTGAAAGAAGAGGATGGCATTCTTTAGGACTAGGTGTGAAGAAAGAGGCAAAACCAACCCTGAGACTTCCAGACTGGGAGCTGGATGGATGATGACTCCGACCACCAGCCTAGACAGAGGTCAATGAGGAGGAACGTGCCAGGGGGTTCAGCAGCCCCAAACTGCCAATGTTCACTCACCTGGGTGAGAGCTGTGACCCTGTTCCCCATGTCTGGGAGAATGGGAGGCTCATCGCCCACTTGAAAGTCAAAGTAGACGGTCTTGTGAGAGAAGGTAGAAAACTCATTACTGAAGCAAAACTGATAAACGCCCTTGACCTCGGCCCGGTATGTGAAGCTGTCGTACTGCTTCTTGGTTTCTCTGTAGATGGTGTTCCCCTGGGGGTCCTCCACATAGCAGTCAACATCGTAGTGGCCTCCAGTGATGACCTGACAACCATAAGAAGTTTGCTGTTATCAAAGGGGCAATCACCACTTACCAAATGCCAACCAGACATTGTGATCAGACTCTACAAACATTTCTGTCATTTCATCTTCAAAACTTTCTAAGGCAGGTGCTATGCCACTTCTCACTTTACTGAGGCTGAGCAAGGTTAAATAAATTGGCTGTGGTCACACTGCTTGAAAGTGAAAGGGCTAAGATTTGAATCTGTGCCTGTCTGACTCCAAAGATTGTTCTGCAGGGGTTCAATGAGCCTAATCGTTTCCATTTTACAGAAGAAGAAACTGAGGCTCCAAGGTTAAGTAACTGCCTAAGGTTACACAAGATAAAGTAGAGCTGAGATCTGACCTGAGAGCTTTTGGTTCCAGTGCCCAAACGCTTACCTACTGCACTATTCTGAAGCATGAATAAGCATACCCCAGGATAACTGCTCTTCATGAGATGGTGCTGATAAGGCTTCCAGAAATCAAGAGCAAGATGAGGAGGGATATCCAAGAAACTATTCCAATGCAGCTAGATGCCACTGATTCTTTCTTTGTTCAATACTTAACACAAGACACGCAGCAAATCACTGCTTTAGGGCACTGCCGCTCATTAGCCATGTGACCCTAAACAAGTTACTTTACTCTCTGAGGACATGTCTTTATCCATGAAGTAGGATTCAATAAGTTATCATACCTAAAGTGCTTAGCACAGTGTCCAACATAAAGCAAGTGCCCAAAAAGTGCCAGCCAATTACTGGACAATTGTCAGACTGCAAACTAACCCCCTGGGGGAGCAGTGGAGATGTGGGATCTGATTTGAGGCCACCCTAGAGCATGCATGCTGCACCTCCTGCTTCTCCCTTCCAATAACAGACAGATGCTCCCGCTCCCCCAGCAAGGGTCATTCTTGGCTTGCTGAATGTGTCTAGTACCTATTAACAATATATTATAACTGATTGAATGCAAGAAAAATATTGATCAAGGCATTCATGGAATTTCTGAGTGTCAGCGGTGGAAGAGTCTTTGGGAATCATTTAGTTCTAACTCTCCTTGTAACATAAGAAAAATAAGACCCACATAAGGCAAAATCTCACAAGTAGGCAATGGCTATAACCAAGATCCATCAAAGGACACGGTCAATGGCCTCCATCTGCTTCCAAATTTAAATGGCCTCTTTGTCCAGACAAAAGTTACTAGTCCTGCTCAGCAAGCTTTGCGTAAAGCAGTGAGCATCCTGTTGCTGAGTGTGTTTAAACCCAGGCTGGACACACTTTGACAAGGGATTTCTGCCCTGGCAGTGAACAGATGACATCTAAGGTCTCTGCAACCACACAATTATCATTCTTTTTGTCAATGCATCTAGGTTGCCCATGTTAATCCAGTCACAATTTGCATGTTGTCCACACAGATGTGAAAGTGGACAAATCAGTGACTGAGACTGCCACATATAAGTTGTCTCCAAGCGCAAGCTTCCTTCAGTACCTTTAAGCACAGAGGAACTGGTCAAATAGCTTGCCCCATTCCTGCTGCCCGTGGCACCTCATTTCTGAAGTGCCTGTCAGCATGCGTCCACAAGCAGAGAGCTGTCTGAGTATGATGCCCACTTGGCCCCCAACCCTAGACCTGCTCACTAAATACCGGGGGCAGACTACTCACTCAAGACCTTCTCCTGTCACCTGTGGGCCACGGGTTCTCTCAAAGGAGACGGGAGTACAGGAACTGAGCTTTTCTAAGCCATATGGCAAGAGCCAAGTCATGCAGCCACACCACTCCTTGTAAACACCGCCAGGCCTCAATGGCTGCAGTAATCCCTCCTTTCCAAAGCGCACACTCTCACTTCTGCTGCCCTCACCTTACCCGAACTGTAAACGCCGGAGAGGGGAGGAATAAAATAAAACTATGAACCCACTTCCTCTCGCTGCCATTTTTCAGTACTCGAAGGCGCAACGCAGTCCAAAAGACTGGGGTTAGAGAGCCTCTGTCCAGCCGATCAAAGCTGGCGTTCCTTAGTGTCTCGGGCGCCTGCGGAGATCTCTCTGGCCAGTTCTCCAGGCTGCGGGACCCGCCTTGGCGTCCCCATCCCGGGTTCGCACCAGCAGCGCTATCTCCTCGCTGGCCAGGCTCGTCTCGGGTGGGCCCTAATGATCCAAAACCTTCCTCCACACGGGGAAGTCAACTGGTGTCCGGGGACTCCCACCCCATGCACCCTCCCTACAGCCTTTGTGGCTAATTCGAGCGCCTCCAGTCAGGGGCGCGCCAGTGTCCAGCTGAGACGTGGGAGTGGAGGGAGAAGGGAGCGCTGCCGGGCGCCCGGCCTCACCTGGTAATCCAGGGAGAACTTCACGCCCTGCTCCACCTCCTCGTGGAAGCACTGCTTAGCGTTGTCCGGCAGCTCGAAGGTGAGCTCGGCCCCTCTGGGCTGCTCGGCCCGGAGCAGGAGCAGGAACAGCAGCAGGAGCAGCACGGAGGCGGAACGTGGGGCTGCGCTGCCCATGATGCTCTCGGTCCCGTCCCGAGGGCCGCGGCTCGGGGGCTGCGCCCCTCGCGGCTGGGGCGGCGGCTGTGGAGCCCTAAGAGTATGTAAGGGGATAGACGTGGCGCTGGCCGAGCTCCGCGCTTCCGGGAGGGCAGGCGGCACAGTGCGCAGCCGCGCGCTCAGAGTGGGCCAGGGCCCCCTTCTGCCCGCTGCGCGTGCGCGCTGGTCGCGCTGGGCCAGGGGACACGCCCTCTCCCCGCCTCTCCCGGCTCGGAGGATGGGTCTCGGCGGAGGGTAGGCGGGCCTCCACCCAGCGCGCCCCTACCCAGAAGTGGGAGAAACCCTGTCCACTGTTCTGCGCGCTCCCGGACCCGCAGGGCTGAGCATCCCCCCAGGTAGGCCCAGGTCCACCCCCCAGGTGCTTCAGCACGAAGCACGTGGGGTTTTACTCCCTCTATATGGCTCGGCTTTTAACAGGCTCTGTAACTTCAGTCTCACACTTCCCTCAAGATTCAGTATCCTTGTTTTGAAATGGGTGTGCCCAAACTTAACACCCACAGTAGTTAGGGGGCTAGGTGAAAGGTAAGGGAAAGCTGGGAACCCTATTAACACTCCTTTCTTCATTCCCATACCCTTCCCAAGGTGAGACTGTGCGAAGGGGGTGGGGGATGGGGTGGGAAGAGTAAGTAAAGGCCCATCCTTACATCTGCTCTGGGAAAAACACGAGCGTGCTCACACACAAACGATCTCATGAAAACCCAAGTAAAGTCTCGCAGCCACTTCAGGTATATTTTGACTGTCAGGACTCGCTGAAAATTCTTTTTGCACAAAACTGTCATTTTTGCACTTTAACTTCTTCAAAGCTCTGAAAGCAGATAAATTGGTTTACTGTCTTACCCATGACCACTGACTTAAGATTCTTTTGTATAATCGTAACTATGGGTATAGTTTTATATTCACTGATCCAATAAACAAAGAGAAAAGACATAGATTGTGATATCGATACTCAATAAATAATTTATTCAGGAGAGCATTACTAGACGTGGTATATCTTGATTTCAGGAAAGAATGTTATTGCCCATATAGATCTCCGCTGGACACATTTCACCATGGATGAGCATGCTAACGTGTGAAAGCAATCTGTAGGCTTGGAAATAACATGCATGCATAACATAGTTAATAATATTGACTGGCTCAGTGACAGGCATGGAAGAGGTTTAGTAGTGTCCCTTAAGGTTCCTTCCCTGGCACTGTCCTATTTCACATTGTTTTTTAGGAACTGATAGAAAACATGGAAGTAATAATCATTTGATGTAGATGCACTAAGTGGAGAAACAAATGACAGATATAAGACCTCGATTGGCCAGGTGCAGTGACTCACGCCTGTAATCCCAGCACTTTGGGAAGCTGAGGCGGGCGGATCACAAGGTCAAGAAATGGAGACCATCCTGGCCAATACGGTGAAACTCGGTCTCTACTAAAAATACAAAAATTAGCTGGACGTGGTGGCATGCGCCTGTAGTCCCAGCTACTCGGGAGGCTGAGGCAGGGGAATCGCTTGAACCCAGGAGGTGGAGGTTGCAGCCTGGTGACAGAGCAAGACTCTGTCTCAAAAACAAACAAACAAAAAGCACGATTGCCTTGGCACAGGTGGAGTGCTCTGCTAAGACTAACAAAAAGAAATTTCGGACTGGGCACCATGGCTCACGCCTGTATCCCAGCATTTGGGGAGGCTGAGGTGGGAGGATTGCTTGAAGCCAGGAGTTCGAATCCAGCCTGGGCAACATGGTGAGACCTCGTTTCTACAAAAACAAACAAAAATTAACCAGGTATGGTGGTGTGGGCCTGTAGTCCCAGCTACTTGGGATGCTGAGATGGGAGGATTGCTTAACACCAGGTGTCTGAGGCTACAGTGAACTGTGATTGCACTACTATGTTCCAGCATGGACGACGGAGGGAGACCCCATCTTTAAAAATCAAAATAAATTCCTCTGGATTAAATGTTAAGTCTTACATTTAAATTCTAAGAAAACACCTGCATAAGTTCAGGGCAGGAGTTGACTTCGAAGTAGCTCAAGTCAGAGCATGCAGGCTGTTGGCTGGGACATCTCAGTTCTCCTCCAAGTATCCTCTCACATCTAATAGGCTAGATTACTTCCTTATATGGCAGGCTCAGGGCAGCATCCCAAGAGGAACTAGGCAGAAGCAGCAAGGCCCCAGAGACCTAAGCTTCAGACCTTTTCCAGTATGACTTTCTTCACATTCTGTTGACCAAAGCAAGTTCAAAGGCCAGCTCAGATTCAAGGAGGTGGAAAAATGGAATATACCTCTGGATTAGAGGAGTTGCAAAGTCACACTGCAAAGGAGGAGCATACTGGGATGGAAGGAGTTATGGCTGTTAAGCCATCTTCCGTAGTACCCAGACTCACTCAGCGTGTCAATGGCTAAGCCAGGAAGTGAACCCAGATCTGCTTAATTCTGAAGACTACCAGCTTCCCACTAAACACACTGCTTCTACCCATACCTCAGGGAACACTTGTCCTACATGTTCCATAGGGCAAACCTTGGACCAAAGCATAAATCTAACACTGAGGCACATTTCAGCTCACACAATAAATGACTTTCTGGAACTAGAGATTTCCAAAAATAGAATGGACAAGGATAGTACATTTTTCATCCCTGAAAATACTTGAACAGATGCAGGTGAACAACCAACCACTTAACAACAACAGAGATGATTCATGAACCTGGGTGACAGATTATAGTGGTGTATGACCTCTAAGGTTCCTTCCAACATTGATATTGCATGATATATGGCAAATATTGCATGATATATGGTACTAAAGGTAGGATAACTTGAAAGAAAAAACAAAAATGTTTTCTATCCACTGTAGTCCTGGGGTGACTTCTGTGAAGCCCTTTTAAAACAGTAAATAAACACACAAAAAAATAGTAAATAAAAAATAATTAAAACAGTAAATAAAAATGAGGATCTTAACAGATGCAGAAAAAAAGTGACAAATTCAACATCATTTGTGATAAAAACTCTTAGCAAAACAGAAATAATAGACAACTTCCTTAATGTCATAAAATGTAACAAATTTAGAGCAGGTATCATGATTAATGATAAACATTGAAGTCTTTTCCTTCAAACTTGGTAATAAGACATAAATGCCTGCTATCACAACTGCTATTTAACATTGTCCCAGAAATTCTAGCAGGAAAGGTTAGGCAAGAAAAAGAAATAAAAGGACAAGAATTGTATATATAAACACCCAAATAGTGCTTGTGTCTCAGGGGAAGGAGAATGCAGAAGTCCAGAAGTGGCACCCAAGAGAGACTCATGAATGTTCACGTTCTGACTTTCTTTTTTTTTTTTTTTTTTTTTTTTTGAGACGGAGCCTTGCTCTGCCGCCCAGGCTGGAGTGCAGTGGCCGGCTCTCAGCTCACTGCAAGCTCTGCCTCCCGGGTTCACGCCATTCTCCTGTTTCAGCCTCCCAAGTAGCTGGGGACTACAGGCGCCTGCCTCGTCGCCCGGCTAGTTTTTTGTATTTTTTAGTAGAGACGGGGTTTCACCGTGTTAGCCAGGATGGTCTCGATCTCCTGACCTCGTGATCCGCCCGTCTCGGCCTCCCAAAGTGCTGGGATTACAAGCTTGAGCCACCGCGCCCGGCCTCTGACTTTCATTAACTGAACATTTATGTTTTACTTCTCTAAATATGTACAGATTCTCCTTGGCTTACAATGGGGTTACATCTGAATAAACCTATCATGAATTGAAAACATTATAAGTTACATGTGTTATGATGAGATGGGCAGTATAAGGTGGACCTATCTGTGCCCTAAAGCAGAACTTTATCATTGCTTCATCCAACAGGAGCACTCCCTAGCATGCTATTAGGATGTTGAAACAAAAGCAGAGTTTATGCGTGCCTCATGCAGGTAATTGATGGTGAAGCAAAAAAGCAATACAATCACTGTGTGGATTGACTAAAGCAAACGGAAACTTTGCAGACTACTTAGCATTGCCATGGAGCTATAATCAATACCAGTTTTTCCCTGAACAAACCAATCAAAGAAAGGTGACACACACTGCTCTCCTGAGACTCACCAACTTCCCCAGAACAACTGTTTTTGTGGCTGTCAAGCATTTAACTATCTTTCCTATGGGGAAATCCCAAACTAGGTGGGAAACTCTCCCTCTCATCACAAAGCCAAAGAGGGGCAGACAGTCCCTCTCCCTCTGCTTCTGGGTCCCAAGGTGTGTGGGCATGGGACCCAGGTTCTGCCAACTGGATGGCCTTGTATCTGAATCTTGGAGGGCGGGTGTCTAGAGAGGTAGAAGTAGAGAGTACAGTGATGGTTACCAGGGGCTGGGGGTGAAGGGCTTGGGGAAATGGCCAAGGATTACAAAATTTCAGTTAGATAAGAGGAATAAATTCAAGAAATCTATTGTACAACATGGCATCTGTGGTTAATAACATAGTCTATACTTGAAAATCACTGAGAGTACCTTTTAAGTGTTCTTGCCACAAAAAATGACATATGCAGTAATATATATGTTAATTACCTCAATGTAGCCTTTCTATAATGTATGCATATTTTAAAACATTATGTTGTATACTTCAAATATACGTAATTTTATGTGAATTAAACAAACAAATTTAAATTTGAAAAAGAAAAAGAACCCTTCAATTTTTAAGCTTTGGACAGGAAAATATTGTGACTAAATGACTACAGAATGATCTTTAAAAATTGAAAAGCTTTTTGCAATTCACACATTATGTTGGATTCGTGAAAATGACTCATATTCTCTCTTGAGTGTGAGGTAAAGAAACATTAATATCTTAAATATAGGAAGAGAATAATCCATGTGCCTACTCACCATGCATGAGTTATATTTTCCCCGTGCTAAAAATTCAAACTTCTTCTTACCCCATTGGGTCTTTGTTTCTATATAAATAAATATAATTTCTTCTGCTCTTTAAAAGAGAAAAAGAAAAAAGAAACATCATATAACTTATTTTCTTAACTACAACATGATGGAATGGAAAGAGAATGAAATTCAAGACCCAAAACCTTGGCATTAATGTTTTGACATTCTGTCCTTGTCTGGGAGTCCATGTCTGAAACTTTAAAATAGAGGCTGAGGTTGGGAATTGGGTGAATTGATTCTGAAGGTTTTCTTCTTCCAATTATTAAGACTTTTAATAATTTCAAACAGTGAGCTTGGGCTTCTTTTCTTCAATTTAAAAGAAAAACCTGAAGAAAATAAGAAAAATGAAAGAAGGAAGGGAAGAAAGGAGGGAGAAAGAATGGAAGGGAAGAAAGGAGAGAGAAAGAATGGAAGGGAGGAAGGGAAGGGAAGGAAAGGAAGAGTAGCCTCACATGGTCTATGTATTAGTGAGGAAAAGATATTCTGCAGTAAAAATCAACCCCCAAATCTCAGGGCTCAGCAAAAGTTTATTTCTTATCCATTCTATGTTTTTCACAAGTTCAAAGGCAGAGAACTCTTCCATGTAGTCATTCAGGGAACCTGACTGACAAAGATCCCCATAATCTTGAAATTGTTTCACCTGAAACACACATCTCCTCCGTCACAGCAACAGGGGAAGAGAATGTGAGAAGATCTCGTAACAGCAATTAAATGCATCAGCTCAGAAGAGGCACACACATTACTTTCACTCATAGCCCATCATCTTGAATTGATCTCATGGCCCTGCTAAATCCTAAGGTGAATGAAATTTGCCTTCCATGTGTCCAGAAGGAGAGGAAAACTGAATGGTGGTGAATACTGGTTCTGTTTGCCACATCACAGTAAAATGAGTAATAAAAACATAGCAAAGACTTGCAGTTTCTGGTAAAGACAAGTTAGATTATTTGAACATAAATTTCCCCTGAAAACAACTAAAAATACAACTTTAAAAATGTTTTTTGGGTGGCATCAAAAAGCTGGCAAGAGAGTAAAGAATTACCCAGCCAAAATTGAAAGGAAAACAATAATCTAGAAAGAGAAGCATTCTCAAAAGTTGCTTTTCCCATGAGGGCATTGGCCAGTCCTGAACATTTTTGAATTTTCACTTTTACAGTCTCACAGGGAGAGTGGACAAAAACCAGAGCCTTAAGGAGGATGTTGAGGGCTCATCATTTCACTTTCCTGCTCAGAAGGTGTTACCATCACTTACTACATTAAATTCAAACTCCTGCCTTCACAGAAGCAGCACATCCCCTCTCACCCTGACCATTTCAACTCATCCCAGCTATCATCTCTATTCTACAAGGTCCAGTCTCCATTTGGGCCCCACATGCTATGGCAACCATGGTCATCTCCAACTCCATGGCTGTGCTTGTGTTATTTATATGTCCAGAAGGATCTGCCAGTTCCATTTGGGAACCCCATCCCACTCACACTCTCCACAAAACATCTCTCTCCTCTTACAGCCTATGATGCCCTCCCCTCTCCCTTTTTATAATCATTCTTTGATTCTTCCTACTGTTTCATGGGAATTCCTTATGGTACTTTGGTAAAAATTGAGGCTAATTGACATACAATACCTTGTATATATTTGAAGTGTACAATTAGGTAAGTTTTCACATACACCTGTATAGCCATCATCTCAAGCATGAAATAAACAAATCTATTTCCTACAAAAGCTTTCTCATTCTTTTGTAATCCCTTCTTCTGTTGCTCCACATCCTTGTCCTCTGTTCCTGAAACCATTGATCAGCTTTCTATCACTATACAATAGTTAGCATGTTCTAGAATTCTGCATAAATGGAATCATATAATAGCACATTTTTTAGTATGACTCTTTAATCTTTGCATAGTTGTTTTAAGATTCATCCATGTTGTAGCAGATGCCAATGGTTCATTCCTTTTTATTGCTGAGTAAAATTCCATTGTCCATATATGTATGAGTTCACTTCTGGTCTCTCTAATCTATTCATTGATCTATTTGTCTATCTTTATGCCAATACCACACTGCCTTGATTACTGTAGCTTTATAATAAATCTTGAAATCATGTAGAGCTAGTCCTCCAACTCCATGCTTTTTTAAAGCTGTATTGGCTATTGTAGGTCCTTTGCATTTCCAAGTGAATTTTATAATCAATTTTTTAATTTCTAGAAAAATACCTACATAAATAAAACAAACATATATGTGTACAACTGGTTCTTCACAAAGGCACGAAAGACAACTCATTCAACAAATAATGCCAGGAAAATTAGATACATATATGCAAAATAGATGAACTTGGACCCATATCTCACACCACATACAAATATCAATCCAAATGGATCATAGACCTAAATGTAAAACTAAAAGCTATAAAGCTTCTAGAAGAAAAATTGACAAAATATTTACAACCTTGAATTAGGCAAATATTTCTTAGATAAGACACCAAAAACACAATCTGTGTAAAAGAACAAATTGATAAATTCGATTTTTAAAAATTCAAAAATTTTGCTTTTTAAAAGATTATGTTAAGAGAACCACAAACTGGAACAAAATCTTTGCAAAGCGTACACTGTTAAAGGGTGATCCAAAAGATATAATGAACTCCCAAAACTCAACAATAGGAAAACAAATAGCATAATTGTTTAAATGAGCAAAAGATTTGAACAGACACTTCCTCAAAGATATATGGATGTCAAGAAGCACATGAAAAGATACTCAACATTATTAGTCATTAAAAAATCAACATTAAAATCATAATGAGATACTACTACACACCTAGAAGAATAGTTCAAATTAAAATGACTATAGCAAGTGCTGGTAAAGATATGAAGAAACTGGAACTCTCATACACTGCTGGTAGGAATGTAAAATGATACAATCATTTTGGAAAACAATTTTGTAGTTTCTTAAAAAACTAATATATATCTACCATTTGATTCAGCCGTGCCACTCGTAAGTATTTACAAAAGAAAAAGGAAGCATATATCTGTACAGAAACTTACATATGAATTGTAGCAACTTTATTTGTAAAATCCCCAAACTAGAAACAACCCAACTGATCATCAGAAAGTGAGTGGATAAACAAATTGTGTTACAACGTAATACTGCTCAGCAATAAAAAGGAATGAACTAGGGATACATGAAACCACATGGGTGAATCTCTAAATGATTATGGTAAGTGAAAGGGCCAGATGCAACAGAGTACATGCTATAGAATTTCACTTATATAAAACTCTAGAAAATGCAAGTTAATATGAAGTGACAAGAAGCAAATAAGTAGGTACTGGGGATAAGATTCAAAGGGGATGTGCAGACTTTTGGTGACAATGAAAATGTTCAACATCAGTGAGAACACATGGACACAGAGAGGGGAACAACACACACCAGGGCCTGCTGGGGGGTAAGGGATGAGGGGAGTGAACTTAGAGGACAGGTCAATAGGTGCAGCAAACCACCCCTGGCACATGTATACCTATGAAACAAACCTGCATGTTCCAAACATGTATCCCAAAACTTAAAGTAAAATGAATTCAAAAGAAAAAAGAGAAATATGAAAATGGTCATTATCTTAATTGTGATGATGGTTCACAGTGTATACATATGTCAAAAGGATCAAATTTTACATTATATGCACATTATTGTATGTCAGTTATACCTCAACAATGCTGTTCAAAATAATATGTAAATAATTTTATTCCAAAACATGTATTAACTTAGAAACAATGGATAATTTCTTAAAATAATGTATCCTTTCAAATCTGACTCAGGAAGAAATATAAAACCCAAATAGCTAGGAGTGGTAGATGCTGTTTGGGTGCCCTGTACAGATTCCCTTTACCAGATAGCTCACTCATCCCCAGCTGCTCTGTTAACTGCTTAGTTTTTACAGCTTCCCCCTTCTCCCAAGAATTACCCTAAATCTGGGTCAGAAAAAAATAGCATCTTCTCCTCAGCCCACAGTCTATGACTGACTAAAGCAAGAATAAAAATGGGAGCCCCCTTGCACTAAAGAGGGACAATTCTGCAGCCAGATGCATTCTTTCTACACTCCTCCTCTGGGAATCCAGCCAAAGCTAGACCTTACCTGAAATCACCTCTTTCTGGGCCTTTCTCTCTTCTCATTCCTGCTTCCCTACCTTCCTTAGAGGTTTTTCCTGAAGATCACCCCCTCGATACAACACAGGAGCCCAAATCACTGTCCCAGGTGTTGGTTTTACTAAACCCAACTTAAGAACCCGTATAACCATTAAGTAAAAACAATTAGTATTTAAAATCTGAAACTCAGGTACTTGATAAAAGAGAGGGCTCTGGACACAGATTGCCAGACTGGGGAGTTCCAATACCAAACTACCACTTCCCAGCTGTGTGACCTTGGGCAGGTCACCTAAATCTCTAAGCCTTGGTTTCCTCATTTGTGAATGAAGACCCTACACACTATGAACATGTATGTAATGTGTATGGATGAATGCACACACACACACACACACACACACACACACACGAGTCCCACCTGGTCCAGATGGTTTTACCAGCAAGATCTACTTACAAGAAAAACCTGTGAGTACACAATCAGGAAACATTTCATTTCAAACTTAAACTTTTTCAGAGAATATAAAATGAGTCCATTTTATGAGGCTGATATAAACCTGATGTCAAGCCAGACAATGAGTATGAAATGGGAAAATTCTGGGCTAATCTCATTTATAAGCACAAATCCAAAAAATCATAATCAAAAGATTAGTTTTGCTTTATTCATTTTGGTTTTGTATGTATGCTATAAGGACCCAATTTCATTTTTGTTCATGTGGAAAACAAACTGTCTTATCACCATTCATTGACCTACAGTGCCACCTCTATCATTTCTAAATTTTCCACCTATTCAAGGTCATGTTCTAGGCCCTCTGTTCTGTTTTTGTGGGTCAGTTTATCTATTCCTGTGTCTTATCACAGTATTTTAATTACTGCAACTTTTAAAATCTTGTCATCTGGTACCATCATCTTCCAAATATCATTACTATTCTTCAAAATTGTCTTAGCTATTTTCAGTTTCTTTGCTCTTCTGTATGAATTATAGAATCATTTGTCATTTTTAATGAAAAATCTCATGGATATTTTCATTGTAATCACATTAGGGGAAACCAATTTATGCTATCTCAGCAATATCTGATGGCGTGGGAAAAAGTATCATATTCACAATAATGCTTGCTACCTAGTAATAGGATGAAAAAGAAATGTATACGATCTCTATGAAGAAAACTAAACACTTTAATGAGGGATTACAAACTGAAGATGAACTTTTTAGAGTAACAGTTTATGTTTCTGGATTGGAAGATTTGATCTTTTAAAAATGTTAATTAGTACCAAATAACTAAATGGTATCATAGAATCCCCCAATCATAATCCCAGTATAATTTTAATAATAAAATGATATTAAGAAATAATTTGTGCAGTGAAGAGAACTGAGAGTGGACTCGACTCACAATTTGTGAAAGCAAATTGAAACTCTACGATAATTTAAATGATGTGCTGTGATGCTGGTACAGAAAGATACATCAATGGAATGTCACAGAATGAAACAGAATGGGATGAGCGAGTTCAATAATTTTAAAATAAAGAATTTAGCATATTATATGGTATTATAAAGATGGCATTTCAAAGCAGTGAGTGATACAAGGATGCTTTTGGCTTTAAGTAAACTAAAAACCAACTACAGCTATATTAAATGATACAAGAATATATTATCTCACATAACAGGAAGCTCAGAGGTGGTGTGGGCTCCAAGCATGACATCATCAGGATCCCTTTCTCTGCTCTCCTCTTGGCTTTGCTTTCCTTTTCTTTATCCTTAGACTCTATTCTCCCATGTTACAAGTAGGTTGTCAAACCAAACTACTGAACAAACAAGCAAATAAACAAATAACGTGTCTATTTGGTCATGTCCAGTAAAAGGATGTCCTTCAGTCATGGGATGAATGTCCTTTTGTTCCCTCAATTGGCCTGACTTAGGTCCTGTACCCATCTCTGGATCTAAGGCATTGATAAGGGGAAAGCCATGTGCTGACTGGCTGATGCTGGAGCCCTTAACCAATCACTGGTAAGGAGAATGGAACTGCCATGACTAATTTAGAACAATCATGACTTCTCTTTGAGCTGGGGATGGGGTGAGCTTCCCTTGAATCAAAAAAGCTGCAAAGATAGAGGGTAGCTACATGAACAAAGTCAGGATCTGATAGGAAGTAGAAGGAGGAATCAAACTGAGGAGGCAGCCAACAGTGCCTACTGCAGCACAAACAGGATTAACCACTTACTAAATTGTAATAGGGTAAGAAAAATTAACTTGGACCCTTAACTTTCAGGCATCCTTTGTGTCTAAGACCAGGAGTGTCTGTGATGCTGCCAGAGGAGACAGATGGCTCTAGAAGGGAGATCCGGGTGGTCTTATTTCATCAGGCTGATATTTGGATAGGTTCACATTGTCAGGACTTCGACCTCTTCTATCTTTTAATTACCTCTTTCCCTTCTCTTTCACTTTCCTCCAATCCTTATGCATAAGGGTTATCTTTTCCTTCATTGAGGACCACTAGATTTTCGTACTATGATTTCAAAAGGGACTCTTCCATAATCTCTGCTAGAATGGACCACAGAATCGCTTTTAGTTTAGGAGTCTTGGTGAGAATTGTCAGACTCTTTTCCCTGTGTTGCTGTAATCAGATATTGTTATAGGTATAAAACACTGGCCTCTTTTGATTTCCTGAGGCCCATTCCCTATTTTTAGCATTCATCGCCAGGCAAATTGTGTGATGCAGATCCTGTCCTTCCCATTATATGCATGCCATTTTGTAACTCAGACTAGAGGACACAGAGTGCTATGAATTTCTCTGTATTACCTTTGGATGTAGAAATACCCATTTTTTTTATTTTCCTTAGTAAAAGTAAAATTGATCCTAGGTTCATCTCCTTCTAACAAAGATGACAAGAAAGTCATCTCAGTCATCGTGGACCTCTCCTCGCTCTGTTCTGTGGAAGTCTTCAACAGCTCGTAGCATTCAAGTTCAGGGAGCCCGTTGATCTTCATGCTCATTAATAACCATGCTGATGTGTTCATTATCCAAGCAGCAGGGTTTCTTCAAGGCAGGTGACTCAGATGCCTTCCTGCCATGCTTAACGCAGCCCTGCCTACCAAGATGCACCATATGCCACTCCTCTCTAAGGTTTTCCTCTGAAAAGGAGCAAGTTCCACTCAAGGAACCCCAAACTTCTAAGCCTTTAAACAGACAACCCTCCAAACAACTCCAAATTTGTTTTATTTGATCATCATTCACACTTTTGTTTAGAATATTCAGATAAATTTCTAGCAATTGTAATTATAGAAAAGGTATAATATGTATAGCTTATGTAACAGAAATTTTTACTTTACAAATGAGTTTAGAGATCAATATTTATAAAAATAACTGGGGATCTCAAGGAGGTACTTGAGAAACAATGAGTGACAAGGTCAAAGTGGCTGACCTTAGAGGAGGGAGTGCATTCAATCTTGGGCGTACTCTGAATTAGACTGTGCCTCATAATCTCTCCTCAAAGGATCTGGAAACAAAATGGGCCTCTTTCCTAAAGTTAGAAGTAGGGGAACAAACATCCTAAAACTAGTCCTTTTTTTTACTTAACTGAGTTTATTTCAGTAGTCTAGGAGATAACCTAAGGGTAATCTCCAGAGTACCTGTTCTGGATTGGAACAGTCCAGAGAATCAGCGAGTCTGAATAAAATTTGAAGTACGGAGTACAAGAATTTAAGAGACCGCAGAGACCGTCAAGCTAATTCACTTTATACTTGCTGTCCTGCCCTTGAATAAGAGCTCATGGAAATCAGCTTACATTAACACTTATGAACATTAGAAATAGGGCCCAAGGAGGGATATCCACTGATGGTAAGTCCCTGCCACTAGCAGATGGCAGGTGCAGCCCTGGGGGTTTGAGCATCAGGGGCCAAGTAAAGAAACTCACCCCTCGGAGTGGCAATGCACCTTCTCATTCATTGGACTGTGCTTTTTTTAACCAGGAGAGATACCATAATGCTTGTCTGATTAAAATCTAATTTTGTAAATTATGTGTTCATAAAATATTGGGTGTTTGGTTGATGTTACTAGGCAGTCATGTCAGTTCATCTTAAGGAAAAGGTAATACTTGAGATTGCACTGAGAAAAAGTGGAAAATACTATTGAAGGATTGTAATATATAATTTATTGACATATTAGAAACATCTAAATGGTGTCATTACATGGATTTTGATACATCTCTGAGCACATCATCAGCTTGAGACTAGGATTGAACACTGTAGAGAATCAGTTCAAGCAGCACATGATACATCTGAGGCACCAACACACAAAAAGGAGGAAGGTCAGACACAACCTACATTTGCAAGGTACCATTTACTTGATGAAGTTCTAAGAGAGTTGACAATGGGTTTAAAAAAAAAAAAAAAAAAAAAAGCTTTGGAATGTCTAGAAATTAAACCAAAGGTCCAGACTTTAAACTTTAGTCTCACATTCTGTAATATATTTTGATAAACAGTCCAGAAACACTTAAGCAGTTGAATTACTGAAACTATAGTTTGCAGCTAACTTGTGACTCCAGGATTCCAAAACGACAAGCTAACCTCTGATCTAGAAAGCATGTTTGAATCTAAAATATACTTTTAAAAAGCATTCTTATGAGGTTCATTGACATGGACAAAATTGCATATGTATGCATAATCTATGAGAAAGTATTTTGGTTGTCGTACTGGTATAGAACAGTCTAATTCAACTAACTTATCGTCAAGTAGTGATGAGATAAGATACTATCCTGATGACTGTCTATTGAAAGGCTGATGCAAAGGTCATGACTGACTGATGCAGGCAATGAGTGGCATGAGAGTACCTGATATTACACATTTGTGCAATGGACTGGCTATCCTGAATGAGCAACTCATCATGTTTGGTGTTTCACCTAAGGTAATTACTATAAATGGACCACATTCACTACTTAGGAAATATTGGGTTTCCAAATCTTAGCTAAAGGTTTAGAAAAAAAATTGCTGTGATGCAGTGTCTTGCTAAACTCACAGCTGGATACTACCACCAGAGGTCAGTTTTAACTGATGCTAACAACAGCTGGAAAAGTATGGAAAATGTGTTCTCTGTGTGTGTGTGCATGTGTGTGTTTACATTTAATGAGCTGCTGAGAATGATGGTTGTCGTATGATTCTCTTTTTAGTGCACTGGAAAGTTGTTTCTTTGCCCAGGATAGCTTCTACTTGGTAAGAATTATTAATGATTAAATGGTTCTGAAAATAACAGAGTTGTCCACACTAAACCACATTCATGAGCTATAGATTTTTGCTAATTTGTGTGCTTTTCTTATTTTCTTCCCTTCCTACAAAGTATGAGACCATTAGCCCCATGTTGGAGTGTGTTGGCCAAGAATCTTGAAGGCCCAACACTAGTATTGATTAGTCATCTTACTAAAGCACAATTTGAATTGTCTTAAGTTAACAGGAGGGCTTAGCTGGCCAGTCAACACTCACATTTCCATACAGCTTTGTTGTTCTTGACGTATACGATAGGTCTAGCAGTGGAGATCAATGGAGGTGATGCACCCGGGAGACATCTGGCCTTGTCTAGAGACATTTTTGGTTGTCACAGCTGGGGAGAGGGTGTTACTGCTATCTAGTGAGTGGAGGCCAGAGACGCTGCTAAACATCCTATGACACACAGCACAGATAGCCCTCCAAACAACTCCAAGTTTGTTTTGTTTAACCATCATTAACACTTTTGTTTGGAATATTCAGATAAATTTATAGCAAATGTAGTTATAGAAAAATTGTATAATATGTAGAGTTTATGTGGCAGAATTTTTTACTTTACACATGAGTTTAGAGATCAGTACTTATAAAATAACTGGGGATCTCATGGAGATACTTGAACTTTTCCAGAGAAACTTTATTCCATTTTGTGTAGCATGGTTGAGATATTGCTTCAGCAGTCTCAAGAAATACATTAAAATTAGCTACTTCTTTTTCAGTGACTTCTACCTGTGCCAGGCACAATGGCAGGCACTTTCATACATTGTGTCATTTAATTTTCACCACAACCTTATAAGGTGCAGCATTAGTAATCCTATTTTACAGATGAGGGAACAGAGACACAGAGAAGTTAAGCTGCTTGCTCAAGGTCACACAGCTGGTAAATGATCAGACTGGTATGCAAACCCAAATATGTCAAACTCAAAGCCCTTACTCTTTCCTCTACATGATGCTGTCCTCAGGAACTATTGAACTTTTTAACCATAGAGCAAATAGATCTCAGCAGCACAAGAGGAAACATAAATGGAAATAACCAAAAATATATTCATCTAAGATATGGCTACATTATACCAAATGTGCTAAGTCTCTGCTTTCCTTCTTGAGTTTGCTCAAAGCAGCCTAAAAGGGTTGTACAGGTTATTTCTACAAATCTCCTCTCACCTAGATAGTTCAGAAAGAGAAGAAACCACATTTTTCTTCAATTATCTGGATGACTGAAGGGGAAATGATAGTTTGCATCCCCTAAATTTTTAGGCTGCAAAGTGAATTGTCCTCACTGCTTCTCACCGAGAACCACCCACTTTACCATTTAATCTATGCACAACCCCTCCTCAGTTATCATTCTGGTTTGGGTAGATCTCGTAGAGTTTTAAGAATAATATGGAAATGCTCCTTATATCTGTAATCTATAATTGTATCACATTCAACTCCAAGTTAGTTAACTTTGACTGTTTTTCACAAGATTTCAACACAAGAGCCTGTGTCAGGGGAGGGATCTTGGGAAAGTTTCATTTCTGGAGCAAGATTTGTCTCTAAGGCATAAGCTACCATGACATATCATAATTCAGGGGCCACATAGATGGGATATTTGGGTACTCAGAGCACATACAAATTAGTATGTGAACAAAATATATTACTGGATTGCTGAATGAGTTCAACCACACCACGAATTACAGTGCCCTGACAGAGTCAGAGCCAGGACCCACAGGCCAGAGCCTCTTCCATGGGGGAGTTCTGCTTCTACTCCATCAGATAGAACCCAGACACCCAGATTTAGTCACTGAGGGGTTGGTTTGGGGCTTTTGTACATTCTAACAAATGTTAAAGCCTCATTTTCTATGTAGGCACTTTATAGATTTATTATAAATGACATACTCCAAATACTACCTCCTGATTTAAATTCTTGTTTTCTGTTTGTCTGATAGAAAATTACTGATGTCCTAAGCTTAGATCATTGTACTTGCTATGTTACCGCTGAACTCCAAAGGCTTTCTTCCTTTGCAGAATTTTTAAAAATTTATCTTTAAAACCCAATTATCGTGAGTTCTTTTCAAGTAGGCCTTTAAAAACCCAGGGGTTATTCTCAGAAGTGAAGCAGCATTCTGCTTTTATATCTTCTGAAGTGGCCACACTTCAACATTAAGGAATGATCAGGAAGCAGTCTCATCCGTAGTCCCTTCCGTAAACTATATTGATTATTTTAAGCCTTTCTAAAGCTTCTAGGTCATGATTTCTTCAAAATCAGACAGCTGCTTCATTTGTTCGATTTGCATAGAATGCCTTCTGAGGAGCTTCTTTTTACTTCTTAAGTCAACTCTCTTTGGTGAACTTGGAGCAACAGGAACCATAGATTTTAAGCCACTAGAAAGAGGGGAAGAAGGTTTGCTGCTAGATCTAATATCTGGAATAGGTGGGTTCAGATTCACATTTAAAGGCGGCAGGAAGCCAGGCCTAGTGTGAGAAATATGATCAAGGAGCAGAGTTCCAGAACCTCGTCGTTCTAGAAGATGTGGCGGCCTGCGGCGTGCTGAGCTGGGGGATGTGCTAGGTACAGTGTCCAGGGACTCCCGAGAGCCGTGGAAAAGAGACAAGTGAGAGCTGTTGAGCTTCTTTCTATCTAAAGGTCCTTTGCCAGATTCAAGGGAAATGGAGTTGGGAGGATCAGGCCCTGGCTGTAAATCTAAGTCGTAGAGGTCATTTTCCAGCCATTTGAGGGATGCTGGCTCTTTGAGAGCAGAAGGTCCTGATGGACCCATACCACATTTCTCTTGGTCAACAGGCAGAGTTCCTCTCCTGGCCAGACGCGGGTGGGGAGCCTGACCTTTTTCATAGGCTGCTTTCCAGGATGCCGGTGCTGAAGAGACTGGAATCTTCAGAACCTGCTCTGTGACTGTGTGAAAGAGGGTGGGGTCTTTGCTATCGATACTGTTGGTTCTGGAGAGGGGCCCCCTTTTAGGGAAGGACACGTCACTGATGCTCTTGATGACCTCGTTTTCTGTGCTGGCACCATGGGTCTCATCCTGACGCGTTGAAGCTGCCAGCACCGAGGGCGCGATCAGGCCCCAAGGTTCAGATTGGAGCCTCTTCAGTTGGGGCAAACGGGCCCTTTTGAGATTACTGACTTTCCTAGTGGGTGACCCAGGCTCATTAACAGCCTTGGAGGTGTTACAACTGCTTGGATGCCCTGCTTGGAGGCTGAAGAAGTCATCTTCCTTCTCAGTGAGTGGAGAGTCCAGGCCTGGAGACTTCAGTTCTATGTCAGAGGGAGATGCATACAGTGGAGGTGAGTGCCTGTCTTCTACTTTGGGTGAAGGAGGGACATTAAGATACTGTTTGGTGGTTTTGGTGCCTGAAGACGATTTATCTGTTGTTATAATAATCACCTCCTTCCCTTTGGCTTTGCAGGCATCAAGGAGATGTTTCAGTGCATCCTTGTCATCTGCATTTATTGCATAAACCAGAGCCGAAGCCCCAGTGCGATCCTCAAGGCTGGGGTCTGCTCCATTCTCCAGTAATAAGGAGACCACTTCTCCCCCGGCTCTTCTGATACAGGCATGGATGAGGGCAGTCTTGCCAGACTTATCTTGGATATTGGGGTCTGCCCTGTTGTCCAGCAGGTACTTCACCATCTTGGACTTGCTGATGCTTTGCTGGTCCACATGCTTGGTGATGCATGCCACCATGAGAGCTGTTTCGCCTTTGTCATTGCTTTCATTGATATAAGCTCCCCCTTCCAACAGCAGTCTGGTCAACCTGAGCCTCCCCAGCCACACAGCCTTTAACAAAGAGTTTCCATCAGTCCTTAATTCAGTGTCATCATCCATCATATTGGCTACAGTTTAGAGTACCTACGCCACAGTAGCAATCAAACCTAGCAAAGGAAGAAGAGGGAACAAATGTTATATATTTTATAGCAGATCTGTGCAGCATGCTTATTACAGGGTCTGGGTACAGTCATATCCCAACCTGATCCCAACTTATATTGACTTGACCAACTTATCTAACATTGCTGAGTTAGTTTCTGTGTCTGTAATAATGTGTCACAGTGGGAGGGGGGATAGTAGTAACCTACCTCATAGGGTCATTGTAAAGACTGCCTAAGAGAGTATGTATAAAACATCCACATGAAAAGCAGTTAACATAATGCCTAGCATAGAGTAAATATTTGTTTAAATGCAAGATGTTATTGTGTTGACTGCACAGCACTTACCACAAATGTAGAACTCTACATTCCTTAGAAAAAGGTTTGAATTATTTTCTTCACTGCTGTGTCCTCAGCATTTAGCAATGACTCACATGTAATGAACAAGTCGCCTCATAAATAATTGTTTCATGTGTTGCTATTGGTGTGCATCAAAAAGACTTAGGAAACACACCAAAATGTTCATCCTTATTCTAGGCAGTGGGATTATGAGTGGTTTCATATTCTTCTTTTTGCAGTTTTCCCAAAATAAATATGTATGATTATTGTAATGGGGGTTGATGGGGTAGGGACAGTGAAAACAATTGTAAAACAAAATCAATCTATTTATCCTTTTCCAGGTTGTAGTCCTCACTTTTCCAGCAGATGTCAGAATTCATATTCTCCTTGTTCAGAATAATGCCATGCTATTCCCTTCTCTCTGGTTGAACTGATAGGAGACAGAGAATGGAGAAGGGGATTGCATTTTTGCTCACAAATGTTAGGAAATAAAGCTCAGACCAAAGTTTTCTCAGCTGAGGTTTGTCAAACCTGAGTTTTCTATTTTGATTTTTTTGTCAGTTCCCTAATTCCTGGACTCAAAATCTTCAACCTATGTGTTGCTTGAGGGGCCCTTCACAAATAAGAAGAGGTAGGTGTCCCAGTCTTGATGCTCTGCCAGTCCACGGGTACCACACTGGCCATGTCTCTGCCAGTACAGCACCTTCACATGGGCTTTTTGTGCCTCCAGGCTCCTAATGAGCAGATGGCTCATGTGGTCTACCTGCCACAATGCCTGAGTTTCCTCCTGATCTGATTCACATCATTCTTTCTCTTACACTATTCACCTGATCACTTATTTATTTATTTATATTACTCTATTAAGTTGGAAGGCAAAAGCTTTTCCTGGTTGAAGCTGAGAGATGGATATATATGCCTTTGAAAAATTAATATGTGAATAGATACTTGCTATTAAAATAAAACAAACAAACTACATGTAAGTATATAAAGAGGAAGAGGTCTCCTTTATTCATCCCCCACTCCTCCTTGAAAACTCTCTCCTCTTCAGAAGTAACCACGGCTAAGAGTCTAGTGTATATCTTTCTGCTTCTTCAAATGCATTGTTCTGATAACTACTTGAGTTTGATGTTGTTGTGTTTATGTGTTCTGCTAGATTTCCTGCAAAACTACCACCATTCGAGGGCACTGTGTGGTTATTAAATACATTGACAACAAGTCTCCATTTCTGTCTCTCCATCTCCTTTCTGTCTTCTTCATTCTCCCACTGATCTCTGTGTGTGTGTGTGTGTGTGTGTGTGTGTGTGTGTGTTGTGTGTGTGTGTGATGGTCTTTCTCTCTCTTCTCTTTCTGTCAATTTTAATTGTTTTTACTCCTCTGTGGTCCTACACACCATTGCTGTGTTAAAGCCGTATGCATCAATAAGCTTTTCAGTCTTGAACCCTGGAGATTTGAAATAGAATTTCCAAAGACTAGATAAATGAGTGGAATGTCCAGAGAAAGCGTGCTTCTTTCCATTTCATCAAAGGGGTCCTTCTTCTCCTGGCCTCAGTCTACCTCTCTAGACTCATTCCCTGCCACTCCAGTCTTCTTCACATTCTATCTTCAAATCTCATTTCTCAAATGCACCATTCTTCATGTGTTTTTCCTCTTGGCACTGTTCATGTTTCTAACTATAAGGCCTCCCTGCTCTTCTTTAATTATTCATCATCCCCCAAACTTCAGCTCAAATGTTACTTCCTTTGTACTCAAGAGGAAAATCACTCAAGATCAAAGAGGGAGGGTTGAGTGAAATTACAGTGACTCATCATCAGACTATATAAAGAACTCCTACAAATCACTTCCTCCAAAAGAGGATATACAAATGACCAATAAGTACATAAAAAGATACCCAGCCTTATTAGTACTCAAGGAAAATCAAATTAAAGTAAAACAAAATACCATTTTAGAATGGCTAAAATTAGACAGACTGACAATACCAAGAGGCATGCAGACAGGAAGCAACAGGAACCTGTTGGTAGTATAAATAAATTGAACTAGACTGAATCAAAGCCCACACTCGGACACAGTAATTCCATGCCTAGGTTTACACCTGTGGTAGTTTGCAAACAATGGCCATGAGGTCCTCCCATCCTCATATGTACACTAGGAGTCAGCCTTGTGTCTCACTTTCAGCCATAAAATGTAACTGTGTGATTTCCAAGGCAAAGCCTGAGTAGGCCTTGCAGCTTCCAAGTTTGCTGTCTTGGAACTCAGCTGCTATGTAAAGAAGTCTGGAATACCTACCAGGAAGGGCACATGAAGTTTTAGCTGGTAGCCCCAACTAACTGCAAGAATGTGAGTGAGACAATCTCAGCCCAGCCAGCCCCAGCCAGCCCCTGGAGGATTGCAACTGCATTAGAGAACGCAGGTGAGACCAGTGGAAGAAACACCCAGAGCCTGGGCCAAGTGTAGCAATATTAGAGAATAAACTAGTATGTGTACCAAAAGACGTCAGCAGCCCTATTCATAAAAGACAAAAACTGGAAACAACCCATCAAGAAGAAAATAAGCTGGGCATGATGGCTCACAAGTGTAATCCCAGCAATTTGGGAAGCCAAGGAGGATCATTTAAGACCAGGAGGTTGAGACCAGCTGAGGCAACATAGTGAGACTCTGCCTCTACCAAAAAAAAAAAAAAAAAAAAAAATGCTGGGTGTCATGGCTTGCACATATAGGCCTAGCTTCTGAGGAGGCTGAGGCCGGTGGATCACTGGAGCCCAGGAGTTCGAGACTGCAGTGAGCTATGATCACACCACTGCACTCCAGTCTGGGTGACAGAGTGAGACTCCATCTCAAGAAGAAGAAGAAGGAGAAGGAGAAGGCGGGGAGGGAGGGGAAGGAGGGGAGGGAGGGGAAGAAGAGGAAGAAGAGGAAGAAGAAGAAGAAGAAGAGGAAGAAGAAGAAGAAGAAGAAGAAGAAGAAGAAGAAGAAGAAGAAGAAGAAGAAGAAGAAGAAGAAGAGGAAGAGGAAGAGGAAGAGGAAGAAGAAGAAGAAGAAGAAGAGGAGGAGGAGGAGAAGGAAGAAGAAGAGGAGGAGGAGGAGGAGGAGAAAATAAAGAAAATGTAATATCTTCATACTCTGGAATGCTATACACCATATTTGTATATGCTCTCTCTCTTTTTCTCTTGCACACGTGCATGCACACACACACATACATATGAAAACACACACATACATATACAAAACTAGATGCCACATCCCCTTTGTTCCTTAATTCTTTGCAACTTCCTTTGAGTATCAGTCTTGTTAATCACCTGGGTCAGCCCCCTCCACAGAGCCCCCTGCACCCCTCAAACTAGAAATACTGTCTTTTCTCCCTTCTTAGTTGTGTGATAATTAGAAAGTAGGATAAAGGAAAAGATGGAAGAAAGGAGAAAAAGAAGGAAAGGAAGGTGGGAAGGAAGACAGATGGATAATTGGGTTACCTTTTATGTTACATGCGGTGCAAATCACCTCTAGTCTAGCTCAGAGTCAAGAGAGGAAGGAAGAGAGGCAGGAAAGGAGGCAAAGAAGAAAGAAATGGAAGAAATATGGTGTATGTAGGAGAATCCTTCTCTCTCTTCAGTTGGAATCAGTGGCCTCCTCCTCCCCTATGCTCAGGTTTTGTCCCTATTTTAACTCTTCCCCTTCAGCACCTAAGGAGGCATCAGGTTGCAGAAAAGGCATCCAGGTTCTTTTCTGTGGTCTGGAATATTTATATCTAGCCCACCAATAGGCATAACATTCTGTGTGGTCAGTGAGTTCTTTTGCAAGTTGTCATTTTTTTCACTGTGGGCCTCCCATCTGAACTTCCTTAAATGATGAAATACAAGAGCTTTGTCTGAGGACAGAATCAGGTGCTTACCTCACTCTTGTAGCCCAGATAAAATGTGCCAGGCTAACGTTAACTGTTAGCATGCTGCAATAATCGTACACTTTTCATTTTAAGATTACTGGGCTTGGCCAGGCACGGTGGCTCACGCCTGTAATCCCAGCACATTGGGAGGCCAAGGCGGGTGGATCACCTGAGGTCAGGAGTTTGAGACCAGCTGGCCAACGTGGTGAAACCCCATCTCTACCAAAAATACAAAAATTAGCCAGGTGTGGTGGCACATGCTTGCAATCCCAGCTACTCTGAAGACTGAGGCAGGAGAATCACTTGAACCCGGGAGGCAGAGGTTGCAGTTAGCCGAGATCGTGCCATTGCACTCCAGCCTGGGCAACAAGAGAGGAACTCCATCTCAAAAAAGAAAAAGAAAAAAAAAAAAAAAAAGAATACTGGGCTTAAAAGACTGCTGTTTACATGGCCTCAGTTGACAATAGCCTTACAAATTATGGCAGACTAAATTCATGCATCATGCCAGATATGCATAGCCATGCCTACTTTCCCTGCCTCTGCGTGTTACACACTCACCTTGCTTTCTTGCCTGAGTGGTCTTAGCAAAGTTCAAACCTTTCCCACAGTCTTAGTGTCAGGTCACTGCTGCTGTTGTCTGCTACAAATGGTGAAACCCCCATACCTGGTTTCTGCTGACCAGAAGAAACTGACCCTGTCCTGACTTTCTCCAGCAGTTGCCTGGAAAAACCAGGTTACTCAACCAATAAGTATGAGGGAGTAACCCTTTGTAGAACAGATGTTGACCAATAGAAAATAGAGGATGGGAAAGAGATGTTACATAAACGCTTCTGCCTCTCCTCACCCAATTGCCTGTTCCAAGATGCAATAGATTATACAATTTCCATAAGACAGAATAATCAGCACATTTGCCATGAATCTGTGGCTAGCTCAATAAATGTATTCCCTTGTATTTGCTCTTTCTCCTCCTTTGCGTCACTTTTCATTTTCCTTCATTCCTACTCCCCAGGGTTTATAGCCCAATAAACTGTTAATACGTATGTTTTTGCTCCAGACTGATGTTAACTGCCTCCCATGAACCATGAAATGCCCTGTCAGGAAGGTTTTTCTACCATTTCACAGATGAGGAAACTGAAGTCAAGAGTGAAGAAGTGACTTGCCCATGGTCATTCAGGAATCAATGAATGACTCTGACTCTCACAAGCTACAGTGACTCTTTCTTTCTGATATTATCCCTGCCCTCCCCCACACACACAGTGAGGCTGATGGTTTATATTATTTGACCTGCCCCATGTGCAGGGCTGACTCAACCTTGGGTGGATGTTGAAATTGAGACTGAGAAACACCAGTTATGCTGGGCTGTTTGTAGAGAACTCTGGATGTAAGAGTAGCATTTGTGGGTTAGCCACAAGGGCAGAGAAGCAGAAAAGGTGATGTGCAGAGGAAGAAGAATGAAGTAAATGAAGTAACCACACCAAGACGCTGAGATGAGAGGCAGGAAGAGAGTACTTTTCCTCTATCCTCTGAAGTTTCAACTGTCTTTGGAGTCCATGAACACCTTAGAAGACTTCCAATAAGTCAGCATGTTTTTGTTTATGGTAGCTTGAATTAACTTCTGTTACTTATAACCAAGTAAACCTTGACTAAAACACTGGCATTACTTGCTCATTCATTCATTCATGATCAAACATATATCAACTATCTACTTGCTCATTCATTCATGATCAAACATATATCGATTACCTACTCCAGGCTAGGTGTTAAGGATAAAGAGGTATAAAATTCAGGAATGGCTGCTAAGTAATTTACTATTTAGTAGGAAGGTGGATGTATATTTTAATGACAGTAATAAACATTTATGGTATGCTTGCCATGTGCCAAGCAATGTGCTGGACACTTTATATGCATTGTGTCATTTAATCTTTACAGTAATACTATGAGGTGGGTACTATTATTATCCCCATTTTATGAAAAATGAAACTGAGTCTCAGGAAGGCAAAGTCACTTACCTCAAATCACCCAGGCAATATGTTGTGGAGCTAGAATTCAGATCCAAGCAGTCTAACCCCAAAGTCCACATTCTTAGCCTCTACATGACATAATTGTAGTGCAAAGTAATTAATAAGTCCCAGAGTGGAAGACAAATATAAAACAAGGAGATGTGAGTGCCAGGAGGGACTCGGGGTGGAAATTAGGAAAGGGCTCACAAAGAGAATAAAACTGAGCCAGTACTTGAAAAACATGAGTGGAAATTTGTTGAACCAAAAGGGGGAAGTCCTTACACTCAGGAGTAAGTACAAGTTCAAAGGCAAAAAGTAACAGGACATGGACATTTCAAGAACTTGATGGTTAGTGCATGGTGGTGGTTGGGAAGTGCACTGACGGAGCAAGCAAATACGGGGAGGTCTGCAGAAATCAGATTCCAAGTTCCTTGTAGCCTTGTCCTGCAGTTTGATGTTTGTTATGTGGAAATAGGGAACCAATAAAGAATTTTAAAGAAGAGAATGACATGATCATTGGCCACAGTGTGGGAGATGGATTGGGAGGCTTGGGGATCACCTAGGAGCCTCTGAGAGATGAAGAGGATCAGAAACAGCACAGCTGGGAGATAGAAAAAGACTCAAGCTGGAGAGATGTTTGAAAGGTAGAACTGAATAGCGGTCCATTCGACAGAAGTGTCAACCAAAATCTAATTTACCTTAATTTGAAAATTTACTATTATGCATCAAAGTGAATAAATATTAAAAACATGGAATACTAGAACTATTTTTTTTATTATACTTTAAGTTCTAGGGTACATGTGCACAACGTGTAGGTTTGTTACATATGTATACATGTGCCATGTTGGTGTGCTGTGCCCATTAACTCATCATTTACATTAGGTATATTTCCTATTGCTATCCGCCCCCCAACAAATAGGACCCGGTGTGTGATAATCCCCTTCCTGTGTCCAAGTGATCTCATTGTTCAATTGGAATACTAGAACTATTAAGTGATTTACAGGATCTCTAAGCTTATTGGAGAGAAAAGAAACAATCTGGATTGAAAAAAGCTGATGCATTTTTAGAAAATGTTGAAATCCCATCCACTTTGGCTGCTCTGGGCAGAATATTTTTGTCTTAAAAAAGTAGCAACCATAATGTGGGTTTTTTTCATGTGTATCATAAGAAGAGTAAACTGAGAAGTGAGCAAAGTTTGCCTGGTTCCTCCCTTGCTGTCCTCCTTGTCTCTACCCGCCAATCCTCCACCCCCACTCCACCCCTGCCATAACTTTCACCTCTCTGGGCTGTTTTCTGTTGGACGCATTTCCATTATAACGATGGCCAATATATTTCAGTGGCACAGGGGCTGGAGAGGAAATACTGAAGATTAAAATATCACCAGTGTCAAAAATTAAAAGGATGCCTCCTTCATGGAGGCAATAAGTAGATGTAAATGTTTGCTATCTTTGTCCTGAAGTCCTTTGATTATTTTATTGTCCCCAAAACTAAAGATGTCTTATATTTTTTAAGCTGAGAGGAACCATCTTGTTCAATCTTCCTTGTTTAGAAACAGGAAACTTAAATAAGGGATTGAAACTTTTCTCTCTCTGAATCCAGGGTCTTTCACTCCCATGCCGTCTCACGTCCTTGGCCTGAGTAGTTTAGACCAAGATTACGTATTTAAAGGTCTGATGGCCAGTGTAGCCCACAGTCATGTCTTGCTTGGCTGGCACTGTTTTAAATTTTCTCTGAATGTTTTAAGATGGATTATTCACTGCTCAGTTTGAAAAGGCTCTGTCATTCTCTGTAGTCTTACAATTGGCCCAATTCAAACATTCAGGTTACTTAACTTGCCTGTGTAGGGATGCTGGTTTGTGTATGAAAGTAAAATACGTAGTATATAAAATCATGATGCTAGCATTTTGTCCTTCCTATCACTTCATAGCTGCTTATCTCTTCAGAGTTGTTAGAAGGCCTAAATAAGCTAATGGATGTAAACCTTTATATAAACTTTAAAGTATGGTGTACTCATGTGTACCATTAGAAATTATGTAACTAACACTTAATTACCTGAGTGCAGATACAATGTCATACACTTTATTTCCCCTTCTTCGAGTCACACTGACATTGTATTTTCAGTCAAACATCCCTTGTTAGGCACAGTGAAGATCTCACAGAGGGTAAGGGATGAAATTATACAAAAAAGAAGAGTCCACAGACTTTTGCAGACATCTTCAAAGTTCCTAGACCTCCAAGAAAGGACTTGGATATACACTTTCTAGTACTTAGAGACCAGAGCAAGTTTCTAGGACTTTATAATATATATAATTTGTATTCATTCTATCTATGGCTATAGCCTTAATCTTGTTTCACCTGTGCTTTCTTGACTACTTCGAATATATGCAAACCTGACATCTTGTGGAGCCTTATAAACTGCTTTAAATTCTTTGTGGAACAAAATAGAATATAATCAATAAATGTTTATGACGTTGATCCATATGAAACTGCTGTTTCAAAATGGTTTTAAAAAACATCAATGTCACGTATTTATAGTACTTGTCTAAATACACTTTATTGCTGTAACTGCCCCATAATCCAAGCTCCTGAGGATGTGCCAGTCCGTGTGAAAGGATTATAAGCTAGAGAGGTGGGAGCTCTGTATTCTAATCCCAGCTCTGCTACTAAGTACCTGAGTAATTTCAGGCAAGCATCATTTTGCTAAACGAGTAGAATAACCCCAGTCCTGCCTACTTAACAAGATTGTTACAAGGATCAAATGATAGGCAGTATGTCCACACTCTCTATAAAGTCCTGTTAAAAAAATCTAAGAGGCTATTACACACTGAACTAAGCTCATCCAGAATTCCTCCCACTGAGCCCCGCTCTGTGTCCAGCCCCCTTGAAATGTGCTGAGGGAAGTGTTCACCGCCGATTCTCCTTCTCTTCTAATTACCTGCTCCCTGCTTTCAGCCCCTAACACCCAACCACAATTCCCAGTTTCCGGTCTTTCCACACGTATTATCTCTTTGGCCACCCTCCCCTGACACTTCTGCAAGGAAAGCATTATCAAGTATTTACAGATAGTTAAAATCTGAGGTTCAGACACATTTAGTAATTTTGTCTAAGGGCACACGTTTGTAAGTGCTACGGCTTTGATTTAAACTCTGTTCCTCTGACCCCAAGTTCAGAACTATTTCACGCAGGGAATTCCACTCAAGCATATCTTCCCACCACTGCAATCTGGCAGCGTTTAAGAGCGCAGCCATACCATTTGGTAGTTCCATAAACCTGGACAAGTTACTCGGCCTCTCTTGCTTCAGTTTTCTCATCTGTGAAGTGGGGATATTCATAGGACACAAATTTGTGGTGCACTGGCTTAGCACGGGGCCTTGGCACATGGTAAGCGCTTAAAAAATGCTTTAGATTTTTAAAGAAGTTTGGGTACACCTTCCGAAACCCAGGGAGGCCACACCGTTTGGCTGTAGTTTTCGCGGAAGCTTGGGAGATATCTTTACACTCCGCCTCTTCCTTCTGCAGTCACGGGAAGCAGTTAGGAGCAGATCAGAAATCGAACACGTTTGCTTTTGCGATTCGAGAGCCCTTTCTGGCGCGGAGCTAGAGGCGGTGTTACGTAGCTGCCCTGAACTGAGAGCAGCGGTGGCGGGGGGCTAGGGAGCCTGGCTGTTCGGCGCTCACTGTGCGCCTTGGGCTGTGGGGCGCGGGCTCTGTCCGAGGTACTGAACTCCGGGGCTCCGGCCGCGCCGGCAGAGTGTGCCGGCGTCCATTATTGCCAGTGTCTGTGGGCATCTTCCAGAAGGCCGAGCATGGGGGTCAGGTGAAACCAGGGCGGTAAGTGCTTCTCCCATCATTTCTCAGAAATGCCTAGATGCCTACTTTTTACAATTTCTTGCACATTTTCAGGATCATAACCTCTCACCGCCAGTTCCTCACAGGTTTCTGCAAAAATTAACGACCTTTCTCCCCATTCAGTCCCTGCAAAAATCCAGACACCTATCGCCCAGTCCTGCTCCGCAACCATTTCCTACAAGAATCCAGGCCCATACGCATCTCATCCCCACGCGTCAATGCAAAAATAAAAAATGTTAAATCCGCCTTCCATTCCCGTCTCCCACAATTTCCTGTGATAAAAGCAAGCTCTGTCCTACCAGTTCCCCACTCCTGCCTGTGGCTAAACAGCATGGACTGACTTCTCAGGAGCTCGAGGTCCCCACCCGGGTGACCAATGCAGACCCCTGGGGGGTGCGCTTACCTGGTGGGGACAATCGCTGAGCGAGGCCACCTGGGTCCAAGCTATGGGTAGTGTCATTATTATTCCCAAAGCAAAATCAGGGGGCGTCTCGCACCCCTACCTGCAGCTGCGGGTTGGCTGACAGAGGGCACTGCCAGACTGAACCAGCGCCGGGAGCTGGGGCTACTCTGGGCCCCGAGGGTCCTGTTGAGTCACTTGCCCAGAACTTCTTCAAGGTTCATGAATAAAACCTCTGCGTCAGTTCCTTCAAATCATTCCACCGCTCCTCCAAGTTGCGGTGTGAACAGGGGAGTTTTGGGTTTGGTTTGGTCTGGTTTTAAGAAAAAGAAAGAAGCATGAAAGAAAGATAGGAATCGCCCCCGGTTCCGCGCTGCGGGTGTGCAGGTCTCTGCGCAACCCCAGCCCTCCGGCTTGGTCTTCGGCCGGCTGTGCTGGCTGACGACACGCTGCTGCCCGCTGGCGCCGAAAGCAGCTCTCCAGCCGAGACGGGCGAGGGTTGTGTGGGTGTGCGAGCTGCGAGGAAGGAGGAAGGAGGGGGCCGCGGGGGTGGGGAAGTGCCTACCTGCAGCCTCGGCAGAGGCGCCTGCCGCCCCACCCCCTCGACCCTAGTTCTTGGGGCTCCGACTCGCTCAGCAACTTAGCAGGGGGCTCCTACACTCCCCAAGGGTGAGCGCGGAGCAGGCGCGGCCACCCTTGGGGTCCGGAGAAGTGAAGGGACGCTCCCAAAGTCTGACGTTGCAGGTCTCAGACCCTGGCAGGGATTTGAACTTATGTGTCTCCTTTGTTCTTTCTGCGGCCCTGCCCTCCTCGGCTTTCCTTCACACACGCCCTGGAATCTCAAGGCTGTTTGTCCACAGTGTAGGAAAGAGAGGGAGACAGGAGGGTGCCAGTGTGATCCTCAAAACTGGGGAGCAATCTGATGATCAGGGCTGGTTCCATGGCCATTGGATTTCATTCCAAATCCATGCTTTTGCCTGCCCGCTACCTATTCCCAGGGCTTCCCGTGGAGTCGTTCGCTGACAATCTTCGTTTCCTTTTTACAAAGTAGTTAATAGTTACTGTATATGATTGAAAGCATAAGGCATTGTATTTAGAAAGTAAGTGGCTCGTGCTTGTAAATCCAAGTGCTTTGGGAGGCCAAGGCAGGAGGACCGTTTGAGGCCAGGAGTTCAAAACCAGCCTGGGCAACATAGTGAGACTTACAAAAAAAAAAAAAAAAAGTCTCTACAAAAAAAAATAATAAAACTAAAATGCTTTCCAAAAAGAAAAAAAAAGTAGAAAGTGAGTGCCCCCTCCTCCCCCACCCTGCAGTGTCCTTCCCCAGTAATCAGTTCCCCAGAAGTAACCAGCATTTTTGTCTAGATACATGTATATGCACACAGAGGTTCTATTTGCCCTGTGTTTTTTAAATCCCTACTTCTTGAGTCATTTTTAGCAATTTATATTTTCCCAGGATATTGTCCATCTCGTCTGCATTTTCAAATTTTCTGGCACAAAGTTACAAATAGTGTCACCTTTTATTTATGTTCATCTCTGATACTGTTCTGTGCCTTCTTCTTATTGCTGATATTGTTTATTTGTGTTTTCTGTTGCTCCATTCCCATTTTTTTTCAATCAAGCTTGCTGGAGGATTATCAATTTTGTCTTTTAAGTGCAAAAATATTGTTCCATAAGTTGCCTTTATCACTTAGTGTCTATAGTATCACTTAGAGAAATGTACCTTCCTAGTACCCAATATTTATGATGACTGACTACTGTTTATGGAGTTTTTCTCTCTAAAGTAGTTTCAAATGCATGTCTTATCATTCATGGTTTCTAGATTTCCCATCTTGCCAAGGGAGGCTTCATACACCAGAATCACAATACAGTTCCCTAAATGTTCTAGTAATGTATAGCTCTGTTGTTTATCATTTCATCTGGAAATTGTATTTGTGCACAGGGTAAGGTAAGGATCTGACAAAAATGAGAACCCAATTGTCCCAACACCAATTCAAAAAGTCCATTCTTCTCTCACTGATTTGAATGCCACCTTTATAATACTTTATATTTCTCAAAACAAACTCTACTTGGTTAATGTATGTTATTTTATACAAATACACTGCTAGATTGGAATTATTTATTTATGTGAATATAAGGTTTATTTCATCTATATTAATAAATAAAAATTGTGTTCTTTTTCCTTCTTAGGGGATAAGGGTTCTCATTCAGCTTTGGTGCAAAGTTATGGTAACTTTATAGAATGATTTTGGAAGCATTCTGTTTTTTCCTACACTCTGGAATATTCAAATAATCAAGTTAACTATCTGTTCGTTGAGGGTTTAATAGAACATGCCCATGAAACCATCTGGACTTGATGGATTTTAGAAGGATAGATCTTTGATTATCTTCTCAAATTCATTGATGATTGCTGGCATATTCATCATCTAACCCCTCCTGAGTCATTTTGGGTAATTTGTATTTACCTAGAAAAAAGTTCTTTTCATCTACATATTTTAATGTATTGGCATAATGTTACAAATTATGCTCCTTTATAATTTTTCATGTCCTTAAATCTATTCCTACATCCCCTTTTTATTCCTGATGCTGTGTTCTCCCTCACTGTTTTTGGTGTTTGATGTTATTTTGCTATGAATTATATGATCTACATCATTTCCATGTTATGCTCTGTTTATATGATCAATAAAAAGTTCTCCATGAGCATTTTCCCTCATACTTAATGTAGAAACAAAATGTGCATTCTGTGTTTTGGGGCACAAACAATACAAGTACACCTGCAAAGTTAATTGTAGATTAGTACCTGTATTAGTCCTCTCTCACACTGCTAATAAAGACATACCTGAGACTGGGTAATTCATAAAGGAAAGAGGTTTAATGGATTCACAGCTCCACATGGCTGGGGAGGCCTCACAATCATGGTGGAAGTCATAGGAGAAACAAAGTCATATCTTACATGGTGGCAGGCAAGAGAGCTTGTGCAGGGGAACTCCCATTTATAAAACTATCAGATCTGATGAGATTTATTCACTACCATGAGCACAGTATGATTCAATTATCACCATCTGACCCTGCCCTTGACATGTGGGGGTTATGGGAGCTACAGTTCATGAGATTTGGGTGGGGACACAGCTAAACCATATCGGTACACTTTATATCTTTACTCTGGACTACAGGCAGCATAGTGTATTGATTAAGAGCACAGACTCTAGGATCAGACTGCTTGTATTTAAATCCCAACTCCAGCACTCACCAGCTGCATGGTCTCCAATGAGACACCAAATGTCTTTGTGTCTCAGTTTTCTCCTCCATAAAATTGGGTTAATTATAGTATCTACTTCCTAGAACTGGGATAAGAGGCAGCTAAGGTAAAACATGTAAAATGTTTAGTGCGGCATCTGATAGGGAGTAAGCACTCTGTATGTGTTAACTACATTTATCTGCCTGATCTATCAATATTCAAATTAAACTGTTAAGGTCTCCCAAGAGGCTTGAATTCATTTTGTTTTTCAGCAAAAATTTATTATTGAGTATGGGCTATGTGACCTGATCTGCCTTCTTTTGGAGTGCTATAGATTTAGCTGTGAATAAGACAGACACATTCTCTGCCTTTGCAAAGGAGCTTTCTAAAGACTTGTCAGCATCTCTTTGGAGATGTGTGTGTATGTATGTGTGTAAGTGAATCAACTCACACTGTTCCATGAAGCAAAAGGCCTTTTGCAACCTATTCCAAGTCTGCTTTCTTATGGGTATCTCAGCTACTTCCTCAGAGATGCACCTTATATGCTAGGCCTACTTGATGAATAACAACAAGAATAATACTTTTTTTAAAATTCTAATAATAGCAATAGAAGTTTTGAATATCTACTACTATCAATGGTCCAGCTAAAGACCACCAGGAACCCACTTACAGTTGAACAAATTGGCTGTATCACTTGTTGCAGCGAGGGAGGACACATACATTGGGGAATTGTGGGGTGTCTCACTTAAGAAGGTGCTAGAAATAATTTGTCATGGAATTTGGGCTGTGGTTGAGAGATTTGTGGGAGGATTCACCCACTCTTACACAGGGGTTGACATGTGGGGGTTATGGGAGCTATAGTTCATGAGATTTGGGTGGGGACACAGCTAAACCATATCAGTACCCTTTATGTGAAAGTAAAGTCTTTGTTGACCTCTTGAGCAGTTTCCCTCTCCAGAGTATATTGTCAGTAAGTCATTGTCCATAAGGAAGAGAAAGTCAGATTCAGAGGTGAGCACTGAGTTCCTTAGGCAGAGTTGTCAGCAAGAGTCATCTGATTCACTGAATTCACACAGATTGGGAGGCCAAGTTCTAGGAGGAAGAGATGCTTCCCTAGAATCACATGACAAATTCAATACCAGTCTTGCCAGGTCTCTTGAGACCAGCATTGTGTGATTAGATATGTGCCAGAATATTGTAAATTTTAAAATAACTTTTACTAGATTTGTATCACAATGTGTTACATGTATATTTTTAAAAATACAGATAAGATATGGATTTTTTTTCCAACCTTCTATTCCACTTTTTAATTTTAAAAATTAGTTCCAAATATTTGTATTGCACATTTAAATTGGCTCGCAATTGATGCAAGTAACACAAAACCACATCTTAAACAAAGAGGTGTTTCTTTTCTTTTCTTTTTTTAATTGTAGTAAGAACACTGACCCTGAGATCTACCCTCTTAACAAATTAAGTGTACAATACAGTATTGTTGTTAACTACAGACACAATGTTATGTAACAGATCCCTAGAGGGCTTGTTTTCTCTATATAACTAGAAGTCTGAAGGTAGGCAGTTGGGGATGATGGTTCAGAGGCTCAGAACTTTCAAGGTCAGCAGTGATGCTCATGGCCTTTCCCCTTGAGTTTGTTAGAAGGCTTCTGATAGCTCCAAGTATAGCATCCACATTGCAGATAGGAAGAATGGAAGGGGCAGGCACAGTCACATCAGTCCCTTTTATCAGAAGAACAAAACTTTCCCAGCAGTACATCTCCCAGTCGACTTTTTCTTGCATTTTTTTTAAATTAGAAATTGATCCTTAACCCTTAATAGTTTAAGGTGAAAGAAAGAAAGAAAAAAGAAAGAAAGAAAGAAAGAAAGAAAGAAAGAAAGAAAGAAAGAAAGAAAGAAAGAAAGAAAGAAAGAAAGAAAGAAAGAAAGAGAAAGAAAGAAAGAAAGAAGGAAAGAGGGAGAGAAAAGGAAGGAATGGGTCATATGCAGGAGATGTTGGGGAAATGGAAAGCAAGCTTGTTATGATTGACTGAGATCAAAAAATGATTCCTATCCTTGGTCTGGTCCAATGCCGTCTCAGATAAAATACAGTTCTGTTAGCAAGACAATAAATGGGAAAAGAGAAAAAGAGACTATATTATAATGATATATATATAATGTTATATAATATACAATAAACATTAATTTACACAAATATAATTAAATAATGCAGCACATTATATTCATTTTATTCATTTGTGTCTCCCTTTTCTTCCTTAAAAATAAGCTATAAAGCTATCAATTTAGATTATAATTTTGTACTCTACTATCTTTCCAGTCATTACGTGCTATTCTTCTATTTTATTGTTTGTTTGTTTGTTTGAGATGGAGTCTAGCTCTGTCACCCAGGCTGGAGTGCAATGGCGTGATCTCAGCTCACTGCAATCTCTTTCTTCCGGGTTCAAGTAATTATCCTGCCTCAGCCTCCTGATTACAGGCATGTGCCACTATGCACAGCAAATTTTTGTATTTTTAGTAGAGATGGGGTTTCACCATTTTGGCACGGCTGGTCTTGAACTCCTGACCTCAGGTGATCCACCCCCCGCCTTGGCCTCCCAAAGTGCTAGGATTACTGCATGAGCCACTGAGCCCAATCGCTTCTACTTTATTGTTAATGGCTACATTATATTTTGGTGTATGCATTAATCATAATTTCTTTAACCAATTATCTGTTTAATGTTAGAGTTTCACATAGTTTCCATTTAAAATAACACTGCAATGAATTAATCTCAGTTAATCTTTTTCAAAATTCTGAGTTATTTCCTTAGAGCAAAACATTTGAAGTTTTAGACACAAAGTTTTAATACTTTTGATATAGATTGAAAAATTACTCTCCAGAAAGGTTGCACCAATTTTCGTTAATTCTTTATCATATTTGGAAATGCATCCTCAACCACACTTGATCTAATCATTAAAGAAAGTTGGCAATTTGATAGTTAAAAATTAAAGTATCAGGTCACTGTTTTATTTATTACTAGTCAGATTGAACTTTTAAAATGTTTACTGGCTCTCTTTCTGTAAATTGCCTATTCTTATCTTCTACTTATTTTTCTGCTTGTGTTTGTGATTAATAGTTTATTATAAAATGTAAATAATATTGTTCATAATTTCCCTATCCAGAGAGATAATAATCACTATTACTCATCTATAATTCATACAAATTCCCTCTCTCTCACCCACTATCTCTCTTTTTTTCTCCTCTGCTCCTCCCCTATCCATCGATCTGTCTATCTATCTATCTATCTATCTATCTATCTATCTATCTATCTATCTATCTATCTATCTTATAAGTATTTCCTTTGACTAGATTTCCAAAACAGGTAACAAAATCTTTAGGCTTTGGTTAAGAATGGTCAAATTGCTCTCTGAAATGTACCATGATACACTCTCATGAGCACTATGGTAATGCTATGTTTTAAAATATTTGCTAATTTGAGAGGCAAATTGGAAAGTCTTCTTTTTGTCTGTGATTATGTCCTCATTTTACTATTCCTAATGTTGGCTATTTGGGGTCTCTTTTCTCTTAAGAAGACTTGGTCAGGGCTTATCTATTTTGTTGTTTTCTTTCCAAGACAGATCTTTCATGCTTGATAATTATAATATTTTTCTATTTATAATTCATTTTGTATTACTTTTATCTCTATTAATTTCATATTCCCATTTTCCTTCCTTGGCTATTTGTTTCCTAGCTTTCTGAGTTGAATACACACTTAATTCAGTTTTACTCTTCCTTGTATAGAGTTGAATTCTTTTAAGGATTCAAATCATCCTCAAGGTACAGCTTTGCCAAATCCATCCCTCCCTCCTTTTTCCCCCGACACAAAAACAACTTTTTGAAAAACAAACAAATAAAATGGTACTCTATCATAAGAAAAATTTCAAAAAAGTCAAAGAAATATAAAGATAAAGGAAAATCACCTGACATTCTATAATTCAGAGCTGACTACTATTGTCATTTTGGGGATCATCCTTCCAGAATTTCTGTTTTATAAATGTACCTAAAAATGATGTGAAAATGGTGTCATACTATACTTTTAACAATATGCTGCATACTGAAAACCTTTTCCTGCCAGTGAACAGAGTATACATAATAGCTTTTAATGGTTAAGTTATAGTCTATTGTATAAATGTATAGTTTATTTAACCAATACACAAGAGACGTACATTTTGGCTGTTTCCAGTTTTTCAACATTTTAAACAAGAATTATATCTTGTATTTGTCCAACTATGCTCTTAGAGTAAATACCTACAAAAGAAATTGCTAAGTAACTATGGAGACAATATTTAACTTTTTTTTTTTTTGAGACGAAGTCGCTCTCTGTCACCCCGGCTAAAGTGCAGTGGCATGATCTCAGCTCACTGCAACCTCTGCCTCCCAGATTCAAGTGATTCTCCTGCCTCAGCCTCCTGAGTAGCTGGGATTACAGGTACATGCCACCACACCCGGCTAATTTTTGAATTTTAGTAGAGACGGGATTTCATCATGTTGGTCAGGCTGGTCTCAAATTCCTGACCTCAAATGATCCACTGGCCTCGGCCTGCCAAAGTGCTGGGATTACAGGCGTGAGCCACTGTGTCTGGCCACAATATTTAACATTTTAATAAATATTTGTACCCCATCCTCCTGAATGGTTATAAAAATTTACACTCCACCAACAAAAGATGGTACTAAACATATTTATATACCATCAGCAATTCTGGACATTATCAAGCTTTTTAATCCCTAACAATCTGATAAGGGGGAAAAAAGGTCTTATTTTTATTTTCATTTCTTCAAAAATGAATATATTGATGAAATCTGTGTCTATTTACAGGTTGTTTGTATTGTGTGCGTATGTATATATGTGGATTGGTTGTCCATATCCTTTCCTATTTTTATTTCTCTTATTAACTTTTAAAGCCTTCTCCATATTTTACATCTTATTCTTAATCTGACATACATATTTAAAATATTTTCCCAGTTTTTATTTGTATTTTAGGTTTATTATCTTGTCTTTTGCCATAAATAAGTTTTAGGAATTTTTTAACCTAAAGATTATGAGAAAATTCCAACCTTCTTTTGACTGTCTTATAATTTCACATTTTACAGATAGAATTTTGCTCCATCTGGTATTTATTTTGTGAAATTAACTAGATATGCACTGAAATTAGTTGTGTTCCAACAGACAAGTAATTTCCCCAATACAATTTTTTCCCAATATAATTTTTTAGGAAAATATTTTCCTACTGTTTTTGAATGTTACCCTTATCACACACTAAATTGCCAGAAAAACTGGAATTTATTTGTGAACATCCTTCCTATTCCATTGATCTATTTTTCCTTCTATTTGTGTCACCTCATTCTGATTAGTATAAGTTTATGACACACTTCATATGTAGTGGGAGACTTTCTCCTTAAACTCCCTCTCCAAACAATCTGAATTTTATCACAGATTTACTCTTTCAGATTAACTTTAGAATCATCAAGTAAAGTTATAAAAAGACAACATTGGGATTTTACTGGGATTATGTTGAATGTTTTATTTGATGAAATATCAGTTCACCCTTAATAAAGCCATCTTGCTTAATAACGTTATCTTTTTTCATATTAGAACTTTATATTTCTTGCTAAACGGATTCTGCTATGATATTTTAAATTTTCTCCCAAATGTAAATGGTTTTTCTTCTATTCTATTTTCTAACTTAATACAATTGAAATGTAAGACAGTTATTGATTTTTATATGCTCATTTTGTAATTTGCCAATTTACTGGGTTCCCTAAATGTTTCAATTGACCCCCTTTGTTTTCTAGGTATACAATCTTGTAATATGCAAATAATTATTTTTCCTGTCTTTACAATGAGTATATTTTCATACTTCATTTCTTATCTAATAGTATTGCTAAGCACTTCAGAAATTACATTAAATAAAGGATATGGTAGTCCAAATCTATCCTCCTGTCTGACATTACTGAGAAATTTGGTTACGTAGATATTCTAACATTGCCATCTTGGGCTGGAAGACACCCCTAGAATTTACCGGTGATGTTCATGATCCTTTAAGGGTGTTCTGCAAGATTCATATGTGATGTGATAACTTTATGCATGAAGCCAGATGTTCTTGAAACAGATATAAGAGTCATATCGGGAGTAAAAATCTGATAACACGCACCATCTGTCAGTATCCTAAAATAAAAGATTGTAGTTTTGATCTAATAGTGTTTTCCTTTCTAACCATCATGATACTGCTCAGTAATCTTCTTATTGTTGAGGATCAATTTGAGGTCTATATTTCCAGTGAAAAATCTTACATCGTTTTAAAGAATTATCAGCTCCAGGCTAGCATAAAACCTCAGTCTTTCTCAAGGTGATTGGTGACTACAGACTGTAGACTTCCACAGAAAAGCCAATGTCTCCCTGACCATAAGTCTCCAAGGCTCAATCTACAAACACTTCACAGTAAGTCTTCTGGGCTCAATAATCTGAGTCAATTCATAGATTACTCTCTCCCCATGAAGCCTACTTGGTCTATTTATTTGGATGAGGTCCCAGGAGTACAAGAAATATTTTCTGACAATAACTCCTAGCCTCCTTTTATCTTTCAGTCTATGTTATAAGATGGAAACATTTAGCAAGATTGATTGGATTACCTATGCTAGTTCACTCAGCCAGTAATGGCAGTAAGTCACCCAATGAACATTACATTTTGAAGCAACCAACATGAGTAGCATCATGGAACATGGCTTTCTAAGCAGTGAGACCTTCCTGAAACCACTCAATACCTTGGGCACCAGCCTATGTAAAGTGATGACACTGATTTAAGATAGCACTCATAGATGCATATGTCAAACAATAATAAATATTGTGAGCAGAGAGTAAGAATTTGCCAACAAGGAAATTAAGTTTTTTTTTTTTAGGTTTAGACAGAACAGGTCAGAGTGGCCAGAACCTGAAATTCCTTTTAATCTGTGCATCTCCCTAATCAGCTACTTGTGAGCAAGTTACTCATTACAAATAGAACTCCCCAAAGCCTTGGCACTATGAAGATACTCAGTAAGAGTGTGTTGAATGGATATACAAATGCTGCAGATGCCACAGCTTAGATGAGAGATGAAAGATATGACCTCAGAGACTTTCAGGCCTGTTGTGCAGCCCATTTTCAAGAACACGGGAAGGGAAGATATGTAGAATTTCTTTCCAGAAGGGTATTTAAAATCAACTCTGTCTTCCTGCCTACAAATGATTGGGCAATGTTTCTCATTCCCAGACTCAGTAGCAGTTTCCTCTAGGAAGACATTTTATATTTGGGCCCCTAAGTCTCTGGAGCCTGGTGCTCTCACCTATCACCCGGCTAAATGCAAAGGCTCTGGCATCAACCCTAGTTACCACAGTGTGGATTTGGGAACAGACTATCATGTGCAGGGATTTTTGCCTCTGAAAATCTATCTTGAATTGTCTGTTCAAAGCTATTGTCACCTGGGAAGCAACTTGAAAAGATATTTTAGAAAACTGGAATGTTCACATCTAATGGTATGCTGGTAAATGCAACTGGTTCTCTGGTGGGAAAAATGGATGTATATGTGTATATACATATGTGCATGTGTGTCTATATATGTATGTCTATATATAGAGACACACAAATTTAAGTTTAAACTTTACTAATACAAAGAATATATAAATGGTACATTATTTATAAATAATAAGAAAATATACAATGGTCTTTTTTGTAAATTCTCTATAATCAATTGATTGTCACGGAATGGTTTCACTGAATGTTGACAAACTCTTGTATCCCTGGTCAACCTATGAAGCAATTCAACCGTGATTTGACAACTGAAGTTGCATCCCAATCCACTAACTCTTTTGCTAGTAAATCTACTGTCATCACAGTAGACATATGACCTGGTGTTAAACTATTTCTCACTCTCATACAAATTATACTCATTAACTAAATCCTGCTTCAGCTTTTGCATTAATTTTAAACTTAATCTGCATTATTAACATTTTTCTCCATTGCTTACTTTCTTAAGGATAGGCTGATTCCCTAGTGTAGATTCTCTATCATAGATGACTTCAAGCTACCAATGGAATATTAGTAAATGCAGAGTTGGAGAGAGTTGCAAACCATTATATAGTATTTCCACCATATGAACAAAACACATGTAAAGATCCTAAAGAACATATACAATCATAAAATGTATTCAATAATGCGGAAGGAGTGAATTTTGAGTATTTATTATTGTGTTTTTAATAAAATTTATTTAGTTGTAAGTTTGCATCAACTGTAAATAATGGTTGTGTTTTACAACATGTAGGCAAAATTCCAGGAAACTTAACAATCAGTTCTCACAAGCTGTTACAAGCCAGGTCCAACACACAGCTGTCCAAAATCTCCCAAATCTTAGAAAGGTCAGGCTTGAAGGGCCATTAGTTATGACTAGGTCCAATTTATTTATTTATTTTTGAGACAGGGTCTCACTCTGTTGCACAAACTGGAGTGCAGTGGTGCAATCACATCTCACTACAGCCTCAACTTCCCAGGCTCAAGCAATCCTCCCACTTCAGCCTCCTGGGTACCTGGGACTGCACATGCACCCCACCACACCTGCCCTTTTTTTTTTTTTTTTTTTCTTTTTTAGAGATAGGGATCACTTTGTTGCTCAGGCTGGTCTAGAATTCCCAGCCTCAAGCAACCTTCCTGCCTCAGCCTCTCAAAATGCTGGGATTATAGGTGTAGGTCACTGCACCCAGCCCCAATTTATATTTTGCATAGATGCAGCAACTGCAGCCATAGGCTTACCTAAGACTGCAGTTACAGTTATTGACAATGAAAGGATCCCTCAGGTTCCCAGCAACTAGTCAGTATGCTCTACTCTACGTCTTGCTATTCAAAGTGTGAGCTTGTCAGAAACATAAAATCTTATGTCCTACCCCAGACTTGTGGAATCAGGATAACATAATCTCCAGATGATTCATATGCACATTAAAGTTTGAAGGGCTCTGAATATCAAAGCAGTGATTCTGATACAGGTTGTCCATTAGAATTACCTAGGATATCTTTTTAAATATCCATACCTGGGCCCTACCCTCAGAAATTGTTTAATTGGATGGGGTGGAGCCCAAGCATGGACGGTTGTTAAAAGATCCCCAGATGACTTTCATGTGTCGACTGGAATAAAGATCTTGGCTGTACCACATTTCCTCCATAACACTGGAAGCTGCTGAGGCCAACTTTTCCAGAGGAGCAGGATGAAAGTGTCCACACCCGGAGGTGGCACAGGGACAATGGTCTGGGTGGCTGGAAACCATCTTGGGCAAACTGCCTGAAAACCACATTGCAAGATCTGAATGCATTCACAGCTCCCAAAAGCCTCTTTTCCTCCCAAACAGAATGGGGCATGACCCCCTTGGAACTTCTTTACCATCATCCTGTCCAGTTGGGAAAATGAAAGCTATGGGAAACCAGCAGAGGCAGAGAGCTGACAATATTCTCTTTATGTCAAATTTGTGCTGCCATCTCTGCTTGGGCTCTTTATCTCTTCACTCTAAAGAGACTGTATTGAAGGTGTCATTGCAACATAAACGCAACAATATTATGACTGCCCTCTTCTTCCCACCCTCTGCTAAAGGCTCCTACAGAAATTGCTTTTGTCTTTTCAGAATTAAATTTCTTTATAAAAATAGTCAGCAAATATTTCAGCAAAAATAAATGTCCCTAAATAGCCACTCTATCCAGTATAAGTCATCATCACCAGTGCTTCTCCAAAATGCCTAAAATAGAGTCCATGCTCGCAGTTCCCTCCAAGGAACGTCCTTGTTTAGCTAACCTAGTTAGAAGCTGTGAGCTTGTGCTTTTGGGTCCTGTGAGAGCCTTGTGTTTTTAAAATAATCTTGTCTAAAAACCCTCTCTTCTCCCAAAAGAGGTTCAGGATATGCAAACTTCCAATAACTGGGAGCACAGAATGGCCTTGTTTGTGTAGATGCAGCCCTTGTTAGCAGACCCCAGTGGGAGTGCTGTGTGAGCTTATACCAGGGGCAGTGTCTGAACAGAGGCCCCTCTGAAGCCCCTCCAGGATGCTTCCTTTGGGCCATGCGTCTCTGCTGGCGGCATGGGCAGGATGGGGTCAGCTGTACCTGGACTGCAAGGACCCTTGTCCCTGCCCTGCATTCTTGTCACTCCCTTTAGAGCAAGAGCTGTGGAAGACAGTTCCTGCACTTTAGGCTGATTTCTGCCATGATCCAGGAAAGAAATGGGCATGTCTTTCACCTGTTGTGGAAAGAGCACACTTGCAACAGAGGGAGGAGAGTGTCCTTCTTGCAGCTGAACTCAGCAGATGACTAAAACTCCTGGTTCGGCAGCAGTGATCAACTCACCCTGATTTGCTGGGCACTTTCACAGTTTTAGCACCAAAAAGCACCACTCCCCAAGAACCCTCCCAGTCCTGAGTAAACACAGAGTTCGGTCACCTGAGGTGACAGCCCAGAGATACCTCTCCTGAGGCCTGGAAGAGTAGCCTCAGCTGAGATATCATGATGAAATTTTATAAAATTTAAAATTAAAAGCAAAACAAAGATTTCCTGTGCATGAATCAGATGGGTACAGTTATTAACCAAACCCCATTGAGGGTGGGGGTAGATCCAGCTGCTGTTTCAGGTCCAAAGGGCTAGAGCTAGGGTGAGAGACCCTACCCAAGGTAGCCAGCTGCTGAGAGCACTGGATAGTTGAAGCAGGCACAGAACAGAGCCAGCCTGAGTGAGAGTGGAGGTGAAAGGGAAAGGAGCCTTGCGATGGTCATGAGCTGGCTGTGACTGCAACCTTGCTTTCTTGGCCTAGCTGGCTGCGCATGCATGAGTCAGGCACCTACCCACTGCTGTGCAGAGGCTCTTTAAAGAACTAAAGGGAATGAAAACTGTTAAAGCATGTTCTTCTTTATTTTAAAAGTAATACATTCGTAATGGATAAAAATAGGAAAAGTATAGGAAAAAAATAGAAGAAAATTAAAATATTACGTAAAACCACTGCTCTGAACAAATCATTTTAAATATTGCTATATATTTATTTCTCCCCTAAAAAGCCAGGAATCCCTGTGGTCCAGTTCTGGAACAGTTTAGGGAAAAAAAAAATCTCGCTCCAAAAGTGATCAAAAGCAATTGAGCTCTTCACTGGAGATCCTCAAAGAAAATCCAAGGAAATGTAATTTATAATCTATAGAAACACTTACAGAGTTTTTTTTGCCTGTTCTCATTCTCTTGCCACCTCCCATTGCTTGCAGCTTCCCCAAAGTGCTCATAACCCTTTACTCTTACCTACCAACAAAAACCATCCTAAATCCTACCATCTGGGTGTTTCACTCTTTTCCCCCCTCCTTTCCCTTTTTCATGCTTCTCTTCTTCCTCTAAGAGACTCTGTTCTCATTCCCAATATTAAATTACGTTAACTTCTTTCACTCCTGGCAATTCATCTTTTCTTTCTATCTATTTTCTCAATTCTGCTTTGAAGAGTCTGAACTTGGGGATCTATTCCTTGCCCTAGAAATTGTAGGAGAAGAGGCCATGCAATTAATGACAGAATATTCTTTCATGGGTGAGGGAAGGAAAAAATATTACCAAGTGCTCATAATGTAACATGTTTTTAGAAAAACAATCCATAAATATTTTATGTGAGTTTTTTACAAAGCTAATACTGTAGATGCTATTTTATGTTGTAGTCTATAAACTTCATATTCCTTCATTTACTCATTCCTTAATTCACTTAGAAATGTTTATTGTGGACTTATGATGTGCCAGACACTCTCACTGGGGAAACAACAATGGAAAAAAAAAAGACAAAAAAAATCAGTGTCCTCATGAAGCTTAGTCAAGTGGGAAGAGACAGACAATATAAAAGGAAGGAAATTAGATATTATGCTAAAAGGTAACGAATACCCTGTAATTTTTTTAAGTAAAGTGAAAATGGGTCAGAAGCACTGGGGAGAGGGCTGGTTAGTTCTCAGCAAGGTGAAATATGGACAGAGACTTGGACACGAAGAGGGAGAAGCATGCAGATTAGGGGAAGGGCCTTCTTGGCAGGACAGCACAGGCAGTAAAAAGCAGTAAGACCAGAATGTGCTTGGCATTTCCCAGGAATAACAAGAAAGCCATCGTGGCCAGAGTTGGATGCAATGGGTGAAAGACAGAAGTTAAGGATAACTCCAAGTGTTTTGGCCTGAGCAGCTACAAGAATGGACTTGCCATTAACTGATATGAGAAAAATGGAAGATGGAACAGATTCTTGGGGAAGTATCTGGAGTTTAGTTTTAGACAGGTTAAGTTTTAGATGCCTCTTAGCTATCCAAGTAGAGAAGTAGGAAATATAGTTGAGAAAAATATTTTTGCATGTCATTAAGTATTATTTGAAAACTCTAACTTTTAAACAGGTAATGCTTTTCTTATAAATTCAAAAAGTACAAAAGGGCATATAATGAAAATTGAGTTTATTTCGCTTTCCCTATCCAACCACCTATTTCTCCTCCCCAGATGCATTCTCTAAGTTTCTCATATATCTTTCCTGAAACAGTCTACACCTTTTATAGGTATACATTCTATTTTTCTCCCCTATAAAATTTTTAGCATAATATGCACACAATTTTCCACCATGCTTTTTTCACTTAATCAAATATTTTGCAGTATTTCTATATCAATAAGGATAAAGCATTGGCATCTAGACAGTTGTATAATTTTTAGTTTTGCATTGTATAATATATGCAATATTTTAACAAGGCCCCTGTTGATAGATTTTTTAAGTTTTGTTCCAATTTTTTGCTATTAAAAGCAGTATTGAAATATACAATGAGCTTGTATATATTTCATTTAAATGTGTAACTACATTTCTAAAATAAGTGTTTAAAAGTGAATTTTTGTTGAGTCCAAGGATATGTGAATTTTTATTTAGTTAGATATTGCAAATTTCGATTTGGCAATATATAAGATGATGTTTTCCCACATCCTCCTTGTGGGGAGGATGTGCGATCACATATTTGATAATTTTCTATCTGATATAGTAAGATTGAAAAACTTAAAAATGCATATTATCCTATAATCATATCGTTTATGACTTCTATATCATACTTTAAAAGGCTTTCTGATCTCTGAGCTTATTTTTTAACTATTTTTTGAAGTAAGTTATAGCTTTATTTTTTCATTTAAATCTTTGATATGGAATTAATTTGGAGGAAGGTGTGAGGTAGGGATTCATTTTTCTTTTCAAATAGTTACCCAGGTGTCGTAACACTATTTATTCAATAATAAATACATCTTTCTTCCTGATGAGAAGTGCTACCTATAAGACGTAATAAATTACCACATGGTTTGGGATTTATTGCTGAAGTGTCTATTCTTTTCCATTTTTCTGTCCAATGAAACACATGTTCCACATTAATTTAATTACTCTGACTTTAGATTTTTTAATATTTGGTAGGATTAATCAGCCCTCATTACTTATTTTTTTCAGAAGTTTTCTGGCTATTCCTGCTTAAAAATATAATTTTAATGATATATATTATTCCATCATATGGTATCATAATTCTATCATTTCATCATAATTCACAAGCCATTTCTCTCTTGTTGGACACATGTTGTTTATAATTTGTTTGCCATAATAAATAACATGGAATTCTTTCTGTAATTCAATTATTATATAACGACAGGTTCTAGGAAATGGGGGTGATTGACTTTGAATGATTGGAAAAGTCTTGGCATATCAACAATTTTCTAATCAGAGACGGGGGTGCTAATTTACTTTCCAACTGGTACTGTAATAAAGTGCCTATATCACTACACTTCTGTAAGTACTAAACATTTTAGGGTTTTAAAAAAAATTTCACTTTGTATTTGAAATGTGATGAATATTTAATTTTTCAAATGTTCATAGAACTCTGGTATTACTTCTGTTCATCATCAAGTCAGGACTTCCACCCATTGTTATATTACATGCCCATCTTTTTCTCAAGTCTTTAAAAAATGATCACATAGCAAGGCCACAAAAGGAAACTTAGAAAGAAAAATATTCTCATTTATTCATAATACTTTCACTTTAAAGTAGGGATTGGCAAACTGGACCAAGGGCCAAATCCAGCCTGCAACCTGTTGTTGTAAATAAAGTTTTATTAAAACACATTCATTCATGTACTCTCTATGGTTGCTTCCACACTACAGCAGCAGAATTGAATGTTTGTTAACAGAGACTATCTGCTGTGCAAAGTCTAAAATATTTACTCTCTGCCCTTTTACACAAAAGTTTGCCAAGCTTCACTTTAGAGTGTTATCTGAAATTGTATTCAAATGTGTGCGTATTATAGCCCTGTAATAATTGTTGAGAATTGATTTCAAATTTTCTCTTTTAATTTGGTCATATAGTGTTTCTGATTTTACCCCCTAGTCTTTGTTCTTATTATTTCAATGGCTGATTAATAACCTATCAAGAGGTGATATCGTAAGTGCCTTGACCATTAATTATTTGTCTCCATGCTGCCTTATTCCTAAAAGTGTTAAGTCAGTGATTATCCTCCTATTGTATAATTGTTTATGAAGAACACTGCAATTATAAATAATGTCTTCACATAAAGTTTTTTCATGTTTTGAGAGACATCCATTGGAAAAAATATCCAGAAATAGTATTTGAAAAGGAATTAACAATAAATATGAAAGATCATCAAAGTGACCATATCCTTTGACCCAGTTATCCTATTTCTGGAAGTGTTTTCCAATTCAACAGAGCTTTTATTCTAGGAATAAACATGCATGAATACATGAAAAGTAGCTAGAGAGAGGGTAAGAGAAAAATCTAGTACTGTTAGGGGCATATTCCATGCCTTGTAATTTATGAGCAGTTTATACATTTCCTCCCGCTTAATAAATCTTTTAGAATAGGTATTGCTATGCCCACTTCTCATATAAGAGACCCAAGAATAAGAGAGTTTGGGAAATTTGCACATGATTATACAGCCAGCAAGCAGCAGACCCACAATTCAAACTTAATCTACCTGTCTCCAAAAACAAGTGCTCTTTCCACTGCAGTTTTCCAAGATATGCATGGAAGTGTCTAAAATAGTGTCAAGTGGACCCTTAACAGCTGAGAAGACAACAGATACAGACGGAGATGACAGGGTGCTCCGTCGAGGGCCTCAGCATAGCCCCAGCCTCTCCCTAGTCCTCCCTTTCTCACTCTCTCCTCCCCTGAGCTGAGCATCAGTTTGGCTCCTTTTCCTCTCCCTGCCCTCATCCTTCCCAGGTTCCTGGCATGTCTTGGACCTGAGGTCCCTTCTCACTGCTCTCTCATGCAGCTCCCAAGCACCTTGCCCAGTAGAGCCCCCTCGCACCCTGCTTGGTTGGTCAGCACCCCGTGGACATGCAGCCTTGACCTTGGCATGGGGAGCCTCCACTGTGTCAAGCCCAACATCCAGGCCTCTGAAGACAGTCATTCAGGTAGGACAAAGGGAGAATGGGGCCAGAGAGGGCAGGAGAACTTTGGGTGGCCCTGGGGTGCTTGTCATTTAATAAATGGGATTGACAGTGTGTGCATGTGTAAGTGTATGTGCATGTTTTAATGATTGTGAGTTATGGTAGGATGTGTGACTGTGGATGTATGTGTGGTTTAGTAAATATGAGTACCAGCGTGCATGCATGTGTGGATAACATGTACACTTATCTGTGTGTGTATGTTTACATGTATATTGGGGATGCCTTTTATGAATGCAAATGTTACTTTGTGTAAGCATATCTGTATATGCTATCATGTAGGTGGGGATGATTAAGTTAGATGTAATGTCTTTTGCTTCTGAGAATAAGAGGATCACAGCAAATACATACTTTTTTTTTTTTTACTAAGTCTAGAAGCTGAGATTCTTGAGTATGACTGTTCCCCTGGGCAAGGGTGTCTCAACCTTGGCACTATTGACATCTCCATGTAGGTAATTCTTTGCTGTTGGGGGCTATTCTGTACAATGTTTAGCAGCATCCCTGGCTTCTCCCCACTAGATGCCTGTATCAGCTACCACCGCCTCCCTGCTCAATCATTGTAATAACTAAAAATATCTCCAGACTTTGCCAAGCATCCCTTGGGCTACAAAATCATTCCCTGAGAACCACTGTCCTAAACCATCATTTTCATCTCTGGCTGCACATTAAAATCATTGCTCAGGCTCAAAAAGATCAGTGGTTTTCAGGCAATAGTGGGGAGGGAGGGATGACTAGGCAAAGCACAGAGGATTTTCAGGGTGGAAAACCACTCTATATGACACGATAATAGCAGATGCATGTCACTCTACATTTGTCTAAACCCACAGAATGCACAACACCAAGAGTGAACTCTAATGTAAACTGTGGTCTTGGGTGATAATGATTTGTCACTACAGTTTTATCATTTGTAACTAATTTACCTTCTGGGCAGGGGGTGTTGATAATGGGGAGGCTGTACACTTGTAAGGATGGGAGTATATAGGATATCTCTGTACTATCTGCTTAATTTTACAGTGAACCTAAAACTGCTCAAAAAACTAACGTCTATAACACAAGTACATAAACAAATAAAATACACATATGCAAAAAAATGCCCAGGCTCCACTGGATCAATTAAACCGAATCTCTTGGGCATTGCCAACTTTTAAAAGGAGTTTTCTAAGGATGCTCTCATGGGAAGACTGGGTTGAGAACCCTTGCCTTAATCCAGTGGCTCTCACACTTGAATGTGCATCGGAATCCCCTGGAGGCTTTTCAAAACTCAGAATGCTGGGCCTCAAACCTAGAGTTATTAATTCGGGAGGCTGATGAGGCCTAACAATTTCCATTTCTAACAAGTTCCCAGGTGATGCTGATGCAGGGACCACACTTTGAGAACCTCTGCCTTAAAAAAAGCTATTTGCAAACTTAACGCCTACAGGAATAACCTGGATAGCTTACTGAAAATGTACATTTCTGTGTCTAAATATTCTGATTCTGTGTATCCTGGGTAGGGTCCAGGAATTCACCTTTTAACAAGCCATATCCCAGATTATTTTGAAATAACAGAAAAACTGAATCTATGCAGGGTTTCTAGAAAACCCACTTTGGGGAACTCTGCAACATGTCCGACAGAAGATCAACAACAGTGTGATGGGTGAGGCCCTTTTTCTGGAAACAGTCTCAGCTGGGGGTGCTGCTGAGGCTGGGGCACTAGCAGGGCCATCTCTGCAGCATGAGCCCAGGGCCCAAGAACTTCTCTCACATATTTAGTGAAGGGGAGGGAATTTCACAGGACCAGGTCGAGCATGGAGGCACTAGAGCCAAACCCTCTAAAATTAAAGAAGCTCTTGGAACTCTAAATGAAGAGGACCTGATGGCCGGTCCCCATTGCCTGCTGCTTTGCTGCCTGGACACTGCCTAATTGATAACTGACTTTCAATTCCCAAGTCCTTTGCTCACACTTTCTTTTGTTTACAGTAGTGTCAAGGCAGGCACAAAAATGGCCCATATGTAGTCATGATGTCTCAGCCAGGCATGGCCAGGCACACATACAAGAGAGAAACCCTCGCCTTGCACATTCTCAGGTTCTTACCCACCTGTTTACCCATTGGTCACATCCATTCTTTCTTGTTTACAAGCCCCCGGTCTCCGTCCTTGCTGTTTACTTTCCTGTTTCCATCCTTACTTGGGTTTCTTAGATTTGACACAACAGTCTCCTGGCTTCACCTATGGCTTCACTGAACAGTAAAAGAGACTGATGTGGCTTTGGGCCAGCCTGGGTGTGGCCTTCCCGGTGGGATCCAAACACAAGACCCACTGCCTCTGAACCATTGCCTACAGTGGTCCCCATGACCTGACAGATGACAGTGCATGCATAAGACACCAAAGTTACTTGCCTTCAAGATGCTGTAATCTGGATCTGAAAACCAAGATGGAATGAGCAAGGCAAGAAAAAGGAAAGACATGAATATTAACATGTTAGAGATAACATGAATATTTGCAGATAATGTTATTACCCACCTTGAAAACCCAACATACTCCATGAAAAAACAACTAAAAGATACATCAATAATTTTACACAATAAATGCACAAAAATGAGTAATTATTCCATATGCCACTGAAGGGGCATCGTTGTCTAGGGCAAATACCTGGGGTTCATCATCTTGCGCTGAGAAGATTATTGAAATGACACAGAAACACACACAAGGAGTGGGTTAAGGAACAGAAAGTTTAATAGGCAAAAGAAAAGAGAGAGGAGAGTAGCTATATCTCATGCGAGAGAGAGAGAGAGAGACTTCTGAAAGGGGGAAAAGGGGTAGACTGCAGCAGATTTTATAGGCAGGCTTGAGAAGGTGGTGTCTGATTTACATAGAGCCCACAGATTGGTTCGACCAGGTGTGATGTTTACTTGATGCGTGGGGAAGGCTGGTCACCCCCACAATCTTATTATGCAAATAGACTTTCTACTTAGTCAGCTGCCATCTTGTCTTCTCCTTGCTGTACACGTGGTTGGCAAGGAAGAGAAAGGATGGAGCCGTCATTTTCTCTCTTGCCTATTCCCAGGTAGTTTCTTCCTATTGGCACAACTGCTGGCATTCACCTGTGCAAGCTTCTAGCTTGCTTGTCTATGTCTGCAGCTTGATTTTGCAGGCTGTTCTTAGAAAAGAAAATGATTTGGGGGCTGCTTTTCATTAAAAGGAATATCTTACTGAGGACTCACATACCCTCACTATCTTCCTAATTTTTTCTTAACTCCTATGTCACCACCAGTAAGAATTAGCATGAGAAAAGGAGCCTATTCACAATAGCAACAGTTAGGAAAAACCTTTATAAGGAATAGACAGGTTTTTGTGGGATTTTTCCCCTCCTGACAGCAACAAATTCCAGTACCAATTGGGTGTCTAACATGGAATTCAATTCTGACACTAACTACCCAGAGTTAGCACCAGACTCCACAGGTTTAAAGATTCAGTCCTACAAGACTGTTCTCACTTCAGATGCCAGCCACAAGTATCAGATCCCCAGAATCCCCACACTTCTGTCTGACTTGGCTATAAGGTCAAGGAGTACCACCTCCCTATGCCCCCACTCCAGGTTCAATAATTTGCTAGAATGTCTCACAAAACTTGGGAAAATACATGATATGGTTTGGCTATGTCCCCACCCAAATTTCATCTTGAATTGTAGCTTCCATAATCCCTGTGTATCATGGGAGGAAGGGAGTGAGAGCTAATTGAATCATGGGGGTCAGAAGTCAGCAATGGGCCTCACTGGCCTAAAATCAACAGGACAGCAGGGCCATATTCTTCTGGAGGCCCCATGGGAGAAGCTGTTTCCTGGCCTTTTCCAGTGCCCACAGGCCACCCACGTTCTTTGACTCCTGGCTGCTCACTCCGACCTCTGCATCTCTAACTCCGACTCTCTTGCTGCTGTCTTATAAGGATGCTGTGAATTACATCAACCCCTCCCCTATTCCCCAATAATCCAAGATCCTTAACCACATCTCCAAAGTCCCTTTTGCCATGTAAAGTCACATCTTCATAGGTTTCAGGGTTTGGGATGTGGACATCTTTGGGGGCCCGTGAAACATCTATGGAGAGGAGAAGTAAAGTCCCTAAGATCACAAACCACCAGGTGCCAGGAACTGTGAACATGGAAAATAGGAGGACAAGAAGAGGTTTGTTCCAAAGAGGCCCTTGCTACTTCACAGTCCCACCAGGAGGTCAGTGCTCTGTGCCCAGGGGCAGCCTGAGCTGCTCTCCCTGTGGGGTTGCCAGCTACCCTCACTCGTCTTCCCAGGCCCTGTGCATTCTTCCTTGACCCATCAACAACCTGAGGAAAGCTCTGGAATGCCTTCTCCTAGGCTCTCACTGTAGGATGAGGGCATTTTTCTTACTGTGTGGCTTAATTTCTTGTCTTTCTCCCATACTGACTGTGAACAGAGACCACATCTGCTCCTCTCTGTTCCCAGGACCCAGTACAGGAGCGTCAGCTTGTGCCTTCTGCTCTGTGTGACCTATCAGAACCCACACACTTTCTCTGGTCATCTTAACCTAAGACTCTGTCTACATCTTAACCAGGAGCACCCTAACCCTTTATCTAGAGCCTGGGCTCAGTAAATAAATGAATGGATGTTGTCCACTGATCTACCCCATCATCCTCTTTCAGTTCTCATCATAGTACTTACCACCATGTGAACATGTTCTAACTTATCAAATGTATTATTTGTCTTTCCTTACCAAAATATAAGCTCCAACGTGGCAGGAATATGTCCTGCCTTGTTGAGAGCTGGTACTGAACCTGGCACTTATGACAATAGTAATAGCAATAAGAGTAACCTATGGGGTGCTGCCTCTTGCTGGTATGGGATGGATGAATGAATGAGTGAATAAAGTATAAATCAGAAAAGAAAGCATTTCTAATTAGAAAGTCACGAGATAACATTTCTTAACTATTCATGAAAATATAAAAGTTGCGTGATAGATGCCGATGCCAAGACTATGGAAAACCACTCCCATAGATTTCTGGTGGGGATACAGAATGACGTATGATGTTACCCCTATGGAGAGAACTTGGCAATATCTGGCTAAACTGCATATGTGATTATCATTTGACCCACCAAACCCATTTCTAAGAATCTGTCCAACTGATACACTGGAAAAAGGAATAAATTACATATGCATAAGTTATCCATTACAGCACTATTTGTAATAGCCTAAAGGAAAAGTGAAACAGTATGCAACAGAGTTCTATGCAGTGGTAAAATGAATGAGGGTGACCAGAAATTCCATTTCTAAGAATCCATCCAATAGAAATAAAAATACGTGTTCATACAAAGGCATATAGGTCAGGCACAGTGGCTTATGCCTGTAATCCCAACACTTTGGGAGGCCGAGGTGGGATGATTGTTTGAGTCCAGGAGTTGGAGATGAGCCTGGGCAACATGGTGAGACCTCATCTCTACAAAAACTTTTAAAAAAATGGCCAGGCATGGTAGCGTGCACCTGTAGTCCCAGCTACTTGGGAGGATGAGGTGGAAGGATCACTTGAGCTTAGGAGGTGGAAATTACAGTAAGCCATGATCACACCAATGTACTCCAGCCTGAGTGACAGAGCTAGACTGTCAAAAAAAAAAAATAAAATAAGATATGTATGGATGTTGATAGCAGTATTATTCATAATAATCAAGGACTGGAAGTAATCCAAATAGCCATCAACTGGTTAACAAATAACAGATAAACAAAACGTGGTATTGTCATACAGTGGGGTACAATTAGGCAATTAAAATTGAAATATGAATACATGTGACAACATGAATGAAGCTTAAAGAACGTGGTAAGTGAAAGAAACCAGACACAAAATACCATATGACTGCCTGAAATGTTTAGAAAAAGCAAATGTCTAGAGACAGAAAGCAGATCAGTGGTTGCCTGGGGCTGGTTTGGGAGTGGGGATTGACTGCAAATGGACACAAGGGAAATTTTTGGAGTGATGGAAATATTCTGAAACTAGATGGTGTGGTGATTGCATAACTCTATACATCTACTAAAATCATTGAATTATACACTTGCAATGCATAAATTTTGTGATATGTAAATTATGACTCAATAAAGCTGTTAAGCAAAAATGATTGAGGAAGACTTCTGTGTTCAGCTATGGAGTCATCTGCAGGCTATAACACCAAGTTTAAAAAAATTTAAAAAACAAGGCATGGAACAGTGTACTGAGTGGGCAAGCAATTGAAGTATAAGCCAAAAATTAATAAAAATTATTTATCTACAGAGAGAGAGAAGAAACAGAATGGAAGAAACATGGAAGGAAGCAAGATTCCTCCGAATTCTAAAAGCTAGACTTCTCTCGGTTTTAGTTTTGAATTTGGAAACAAGAAAATATTTCATGTAATTAAAAATATAAAATAAAGCAAATTTCCAATTTCCTAAACTGGAAACAAACTGAAACAAACTGTATATCAAGTTTGTTACACAACTATAAGAGGAGTATTTCAAGTGATTTTGAGACCCACTGCTTGAAGTATGCATGTCCAGTGAAATAGACGCTAAAACACTCATGCATAGCAGAAAAAGCAGTACAGCAAGCCTGACATGGGAGTTGAGGCTAAACATGGTGAGGAGGGCATCTGTGTTTTGGGGGTGCAGGGGGATGGTGGCAGTGGTGGCTACTCAGTGCAGGGTGTCGGGCGATGGCTATTCATAGCAGATACACACTATGGTCCTTGTGCATAGCAGATACACACTGAAGTATGGGGGAATGAAAGGGCATCATGTTAGCAACTCACTCTCAGATTGTTCGGCAGGGAAAAGCTTTTTGAACTATTCCTGTAATTTTTCTGTAAGTCTGAAATTATTTCAAAGTAGAAAGAAAAGATAATGGAAGAATGAATGGAGCACAAACTTATTTTTCTGAGAATTAATAAATAAAGAAAAATAACCAAGTACTTCTCCTACTTTGTTCTGATTTCAAAATAATCAAGTAGTTGATCAGGGAAAGTTATTCTTTAGAGAAGTAGACCAGCTAATTAAGACAAAAGCAAATGATTTAAATAGAGAAAAAGAATCACCACTTTGCAACCCCTAATGATGTAATGGATCCAGGCTACAATCATCAATGGGTGCTAAAACTTTTAGAAGGGTTGTAAGAGATCTTTAAAGTTGATGGGTTCATTTGACAACACTTGAAGTCAGGGATCAATTTTAACATATGAAAGTTGGGGAAATCAGACATTAGGTCGATGTCGTAAGAAATACTCAGCACCACCTATGACTTGTTCCTGCCAAAATGAAAGCTGAGCCAGAATCTAATGGAGTTTCTGGAGCAGTAGCTCTCAACCAACTGGGGAGGATTTTGCCTCCCAGACATTTGGCAATGCCTGGTGACATTTTAGGTAGTTAGAACTCGCAGCCAGGAATGTGCTACTGACATCCAGTGTCTAGAGGCCAGGGATGATACTAACCATCCCTTTGTGCACAGGGCAGCCCCCACAACAAAAAATGATCCAGTCCAAAATATCAACAGTGTGGCGTTGAGAAACCCTCCTCCAGATCTAACTCCCGTATATATATGGGAGACCAAAAAACATGTCAAATAGCATCACAAGGATGAAATCAGCCAAACCTAAAATACTAGAAATGGTATAGCACAAATGATCTACTTTCTCCAACAAATACAGTAAATGGAATGAAAATGGAGAGAGGAGGGGGCACTGAAATAGATTTCTTAGAGACATTAAAAAGATGCAACGTGTGGACATAATTTGGATTCTAATTCAAACAAAGCAACCATTAAAAAAAATTTGAGGCAGTATGGGGAAATTTGAACACAGGCTGAGTGTTATTAGATGATATAAAGAACATTAATTGTGTTCAAAGTGATATTAGTGGTGTGGTTATGTTTTTGTAAGCCCTTGTTAGAGAGGCATATTAATTATTTATAGGTGAGTGGTGTGATGCCTGAGATTTGCTTAAAAACAGCACTTTTCAAAGTGCAGGCTATAGATATCTGAGGCAATCCCCAAGATTATTTCAGGGATCTTCAGAGTCAAAACTATTTTAATAACAGTATTACGATGTCCCTCACCTTTTTCACTGCCTTGACATTTGCACTGATGATGCAAAAGCAATAATGAATAAAACTGCCAATGCTCCAGCAGGAATCAAGGCAGCAGTATAGAACAGTCCTCGCAGTCACTGTATTCTTTTTTTTTTTTTTTTTTTTTTTTTTTTTTGAGACAGTCTTGCTCTGCCGCCCAGGCTAGAGTGCAGTGACACGATCTTGGCTCACTGCAACCTCTGCCTCCAGGGTTCAAGTGATTCTCCTGCCTCAGCCTCCCAAGTAGCTGGGATTACAGGTGCCCACCACTGCGCCTGCTTATTTTTGTATTTTTTTGGTAGAGATGGGGTTTCGCCATCTTGGCCATGCTGATCTTGAACTCCTGACCTCGTGATCCATCAGCCTCCGCCTCCCAAAGTGCTGGGATTACGGGCGCGAGCCAGTGTACCTGGTCTCAGTCACTGTATTCTTTACAGCCACCTATTCAAAGAAAAAAAAAAAAAAGATAAAAATTTAAAAGGTCAATTTCACTTGAGAAGGTACTGGCATGGGAGTGGTGGCTCATGCCTGTAATCCCAGCAGTTTGGGAGGCTGAGACAGGTGGATCACCTGAGGTCAGGAGTTGGAGACCAGCCTGGCCAACATGGTGAAACCCTGTCTCTACTAAAAATACAAAAAATTAGCTGGGTGTGGTGGCTCAGCCTGTAATCTCAGCTACTCAGGAGGCTGAGGCAGGAGAATCACTTGAACCTGGGAGGTGGAGGTTGTAGTGAGCCAAGATCATGCCACTGCACTCCAACCTCGGCAACAAGAGCAAAACTTTGTCTCACAAAAAAAAAAAAAAAAAAAAAAAAAAAAGAAGGTACTACATGAAGCAATAGAAATTATTAATTTTGTTAAATCTTGACCTTTCAGAATACATCTGTTAAGTATTTCATTGACAACATGGGAAGTACTCATCAAGCACTATTAAAAGGTGCCTTCATTTTCCATCTATGGCTATATGTGAGGCCAGATTTTCTTCACACATTTCAATCAAACAACAAATTGTAATCGATTGAATGTAGAAGCAGATACAAGAATCCAGCTTCTGGCCAGGTACGGTGGCTCATGCCTGTAATCCCACCACTTTGCGAGGCAGAGGTGGGTGGATCACTTGAGGTCAGGAGTTTGAGACCAGCCTGGCCAACATGGCAAAACTGTATCTCTGCTAACAATACAAAAAGTAGCCAGGTGTATGGTGGTGGGCATCTGTAATCCCAGCTACTTGGGAGGCTGAGGCAGGAGAATCACTTGAACCCTGGAGGCAGAGGTTGCAGTGAGCCAAGATCACACCACTGCACTCCAGCCTAGGGTACAGAGTAAGTCTCTGTCTCAAAAAAAGAAATAAAGATTTTCTCTATTGAGAATCCAGTTATCTTCCATTAAGCCAGACATAAAAGAGATTTGTAAAAATGTAAAATAATGCTACTCTTCTTTCTAGTTATTGTTTTGTAAAATATAATTTTTTTCATTTAAAATATGTCATTTACATTAACATGTAATAAGTATTACTATTATTTTAAAATGAATTAATAAGTAAATATTTTAAAGTTTCTTTGTTTTAATATCTAATGTAAATATAAAAAATTTAACTGACAAAAGCTGTTTGGGGTCCTCAATATTTTTTAAAAGTGTAAAGGAGTCTTGAGATCAAAGAATCTGATAAATATTGCTTTAAAATTATCTAGAAATGAAATGAAACAAAACCAAACAAAAAATTTGGTGGTGAGAATGAGACAGATTTGATGGGATTGAATGGAATTTGAGTAATGAATGCATGGGATTCCTTGCACTCTTCTCTCTCTTCTTGGTATGTTTTGAATTTTCTGCAATAAATAATTTTTCCAAATAGAGCATTTCCTTCACTAGGATGTTAATAACTACATCCGCATGTGACTTCTGGGCCTGGGAGCCCAGTCAGAGTTAAGAAAATTCTTTGCAAGAAATACGGAACCCCATTCTTTTCTAAGGATGTCTAAGGTGGGGGACATGGGTGGTAAAAAGAAAAGAAAACAATGTCAGGTCAAAGCCCCCACCTGGCCTGTGCCTCTCAGGTAATGCAGGGGTGTCCCTAATGGCCACGCCTAGTGGCCCCAGGAAAAATGACACTGTTTGGGAAGTGGGGAGGCCTGGGGTCTTTTCTCTGCACCACTGGAAATGTGCTAAGAAGCACAGACCCTTATGTGGGCCACAGTTGGACTAGATGATCTTGGAGAGCACTTCCAGCTAAAGCATTTCGTGCAAAGCAATTATTCTTGGTCCCATGAGTTTTCATTCATTTAGTAATTTTAAGTGTTTGTTGACTGTCAAGCACCAGGGTCTGCCTTGTTTAGGAGAAGAATATGAAGCAGAGCAGCATCGGTGACTTCTGTGATACTGGGAAGGCCCAGCTGCCCCTCCACACCCCTGCCCCCGTCTTCTCATTCCAAAAATTCAACCTTTAATGTAACTACTGCCTTGATTCCTTTTGACAGAGTCATCACTGACACCTTAATAAAGATGTGATTCTGACCCTTTCCAAAGACAGAAACCAAAAAGAGGGGTGGGTCTGTATGGAAGGCACTGAACTCAGTTTGACACACATTGATTCGATGGCTCTGCAAGTTGTCTTCATGGTGGTGTCCAGTTGGGTGTATGGGTCTGGAGCTCAGAAGAGTGGTCCCAATGAAAGACAGAGATCTGGGGACTGTCCACTTTGACAAGGCAATGGAGATATGGATATGGATGAGTTCAGCCAGGGTCTCAGCAAACAGAAGGAACCAGGAGACAAGTCTGAGACAAAGAACTCTCAGGGAGAGAAATGTATGAAAGAGACCAGGAAGGAATGGAAAGAGAGTAGGGAGAGGGATACCAGGAAGAAGGAGAGTGTGTGCTCAGGGAAGGAGGGAGTAGACGTTAGTGCCAAATGCAAGCGGTCAGGTGAGAATGAAAACTAATAGGCACCTGGTGGACTTGGCAACAGGGAGCCAATGGTAACCTTGTCCCAAGCAGTTTTGAATGGGGAGCAACCAGCCTAAGGTTGAGAAAGGCAGATGAGGAAGTGTAAATGATAGGTATAGACTACTCTTGGGAAGTTTAACAAAGAGAGGAGCTCCCCACATTCAGCAAGGAGTTTTGCTTAATTTTTTAAATAGGAGAGATCTGAGTATGTTTAAAACCAATATTGTAATCAGTCTTATTGATTGGTGGAAGGAAGCCAATGCACAGAGAGAAGTTGATGAGACGACAAAGATGGTGGATTATCAAAGGATAGAGAGGTAGAAGAAGCAGATTACAAGAAACACAAATGACCAACAAAGAACTACAAATTCAGGCAACAATGAGATACTATTTTGCACCAGCCAATTTGGCTATTTATGGGTAAGGAAACTGAGGCAGAGATAAGTTAAAGATCAAGACCACATCAGCAGCAAATAACAGAGCCAGGATTAGAACCCAGGCAGTCTGGCTCCTGAGCCTGAGTTCTCAACCAGTATACTATGCCTTTTCTCTAAAAGCAGTCATTGCTTAATCATGCATTTCTATAAATAAATACATGTAAATATAAGTATATGTACAAATACATCTATGTGCGTGTGTAATACATATTAACGTTCATGGAAAAAAGACTAGATGCCAAAATATGAAGAGTGGTTATTTCTGAGTAATTGGATTATAGCTGGTTTTCACTTTCCTTGCACTTTTCTATATTTCTGTATTTCCTACAAAGGGTAAATTACTGTGGTAGAAGAAAAAGAGAAGTTATTTTTAAAAACAAGCCTGGGGAGGAGACTAGGATGGAGGCAGGGACCAGACCCCTTTGTTCAAGTCCTTTCTTTTGTGAAAGCTTGCAGGGAAGGGAGGTCAAAGCCTGAAGGGATGAGCCAGTGTCTTTCAGCAGCACAGACAGGACCAACAGGATGTCTCTTTGGTTTTCCTGAAAGCTGGACCTACTGCTTAGCATCTGCAAAAGCCGGGAGCATTTTCCCTGAGGATTACTGTCTCCTGCCTCCAATAAAACTCCTCTGGCCTGAGGAGACCACCACACAGGATCTTAGCCTCTCCAGTAAGACTGGTCCCCATGGCCTCCCCAGGAAGAAATCATTAACCTGCGTTCCCTCTGAATGTGCTCCTTCTCTTGGTTGAAAGTGTGCTTTTCTGGCTCTCTGCAGAACCAAGACCAGGTCAAAGGCCTCCCTGGGCCCCTCTGCAAGGCTCAGGCCCCATGGTCAGCCTTGCAGGTGAACAGGTTCTCCATGACACCCTTGCAAGCAGTCATTCCACTGACTCCATCTCAGGAGGCCCCATTCCCTCCCCTTGGTGACAGCTTTTCCTCAGGAAGACATCACTACCTACTAAGACAGGTGCAACTTCTCCCTGGTGGCAGACACCCTGCCGCACTTCCTCCTCTGTCTGCTGCATTCTCTTTGTGCCACCGTGGGAGAGAGGCCACGTCTAGACAGTGCTTCCTCCATTTCTCATCTATCATCTCAGCGGCCATTATTATTTTAAGCTGTGAAGTTTGGTATGAGCTACTTACAGCAACTGAATTCTGTAAGCTTCTGCTGCTGCTCAAATACTTTTTTCTTAATAAAAGCATCTAAGAGAATAATTCCACACCAAAAAAAATTGAAAACAAGAAAATTTTGCTTATCTTCTGAGAGTAGAAGAAGCCAGTCCACACAGACACATGCACCACAGGATGGGGACCGTGACCCAAAGGAGGTGGGTTGAGTTCCAGGTCTGAAGGAAAGAAAGTTCAGTGTGAAGGGTGAGGGAGATGGGAAAAGCAAAAACTGGAGGCACAGGGCAGGGATGTCCTGCACACAGGGTGGGTGTGCGGATGGACGCAAGAGCCGGGGCACGTTCACATCACTCCTTTCTGTTCCTTGTTCTGCTCTGGCCTCTCTAATAGGTTTCCCATGAGGTCCTGCCCACACAGTGAGGGAGCATCCCTAGGCCTGAGGACTCTTTAGAGAATCTGGCAGAAGTTGCAATGTGGTACATCTCCTCCCTTGGAAGCGTCAAATCCCTGCACGCACACCCACGATTTTGTGCCCATGCCAGGGGTTTCCAGGCCAACTTGTGATACTGTGAGCAGGGGGGGTTCCTGCCCTCAAGGCTACATTCACCAGGCCACTTCTTCAATGGAAACACACCCCAGACTCTGTTCCTCTTCCCAGAGGGCCTAGCAGAGAGGAAAGAACCAATGCTTCTGAACCAGCCCTCAAGGCGTGTGCATCTCATCCCAGCCACTCACCAACCAGCTGGTGTAGGGCCCCTCGCTCATCCACTCTGTGCCTCAGCATCCCCTTCCATGAAGCAGGGACAATGTGAAGATTAAATAGGAGGTGCTTTAGAAGCATTACTTCCTTCTCCAGCCACCCATGCCTTGACTCAAGTCCATCCTCACTCACGAAGCCTCACTCTTTCCAACCCTCTGAGATAGTCTCATTGACTTACACTCTTCATTGGCCTTGTGTTCATTCCTCCTTCATTCAACAGATATTAACCAAGTGTCTGTCTATCCTCAGGACCCGGTACCAGATGCTGGGGTACAAAGGGGAAAGGACACACAGTCCCCACTCTAAAGGATGTAAAGGCAAGGCAGGGATGCAGGACATAACAGCCATGTGTTAAGAAATCTGAGAGAGCTCCTGTGCATGTCAGCACCCACCTCCTAGGGGCAGCCACTGCTAGTGCTTGGGGGGGTTCCTGGAAATGTCCACATGCGGGTAATACCATCAAGAACATCAGTAATCTGTTAAAAAGTAAATGATACTCTCTATGTCTTCAGACTTTGTAGACATCCCAGGAATGCTAATAGGAATCAGTGACAACTGGAGGTGGAGAAGGGCAGAGGTGGGGTGTGGGATTGATGTTGCCATGTGAGCTAAGACATTGATAACAGAAACTAATGTTGGGACATGCAGAATGCTTTCCTGTTCCTTAATAACCTAGTTTGGCTCCCCACAGCAGACTCACAAAAGGAGTTGTTTTTGTGTTTTGTGTGTGTGTGTGTGCGCGTGCGCGTGTGTGTGTGTGTGTTTTAATTAAAAGCCCTACTTTCCTACTTTGCAGATGAGAAAGCACATAGAGAAGTCCTAACTCCGTCTCTGTCAATAGAAGGTGGGGATTTAATACAGATTATTTTGGCCCTGGTGCACGGGGGATTCATTCAGTGAGATAAGAGGGCAGCCAGCATCTTGAATGCTGTCAGAAAGGCCACATCTTTCCCAGTGGTTCTCACGCTGCCATGGCGACAGTCAGTTAAAAATAGTTCAGTCACAAGATGAGGAGTCAACGTGCACTGACACTCGGCAGTCTGGAATGATGAGCGGCAGGCCGCATTCCATCCCAGGGTGGAGTCCTCCTTACAGAGCAGTTGGGTGCAGATTTCCTTTCTTTTTTTTTTTTCTGAGATGGAGTCTTGCTATTTCGCCCAGGCTGGAGTGCAGCAGTGCGATCTTGGCTCACTGCAGCCTCCATTTCCTGGGTCCAAGTGATTCTCCTGCCTCAGCCTCCCCAGTAGCTGGTATTACAAGCACTTGCCACCATGCCCAGCTACCTTTTGTATTTTTAGTAGAGACAGGGTTTCACCCTGTTGGCCAGGCTGGTTTCAGACTTCTGACCTCAAGTGATCTGCCCGTCTCGGCCTCCCAAATAGCTGGGAATATAGGTTTTCTTATGGAAGTAGAGATGGGCTAGGCCCAGCCTGTGGGAAGGTTGTGAGCAAGCTTAGGGAACCAGGACTACTGCAGCAGCCTCCTTGCCGGCCTCCCTCTCCCTCGGCCTCTCTCACACCTGTAGCTGCTGCTTCAGTGGGTTCCTCCCACTGGACTCTTAAGAGCGGCCAGCAGAGTCTGTGTTTGCTCCACAGTGCTCTACCCATAGCCAGCAGCATGTCTGACCTTTAGTGAGTATTCCATATATATTTATTGTTTGAATAAATAAGATAGTAAAATTACCATTTTAACTCCCCATTTTGAAATACACTTTAATATTTCTGCTTCATGCACTGACTAGCCATGATCTGTTTTTGTTAACTAGGATCACATACTCAGCATGTCTGAACTGGGTCTTGATGGCTTAGCTAGCTCAACACCCTCATTTTACAGGAATTCAAAGGGAGCTTGGTCCTAAGTCTCCTGAGTCCCAGTGACATTGCTCTTCTTACCAGCTTTTTCTATCTGGATATAGAAATTGACCTTGATTAAACATTCTCACAACCAGAATGGTTTTAAGACCATTCTGATCGTTGTTTTAAAGAGGTGCTCACATACAAGCTTTCACATACCTCCAGGAAGACAAGGGCTATGCGTTGGCAGCTGCAGACAATTCCAGAATACTAGGAGAGGACAGGAATGTGGGAATGATCTGCCTGCCCTGTCTGTGCTACAGAACAGGTTATTTGCATAATGAGCCCTGTGCATTCACAATCCTGAGAAGTCAATGGGTATTATTAGTGTCATATCTAGGTCATGCAAGAAAGGACAGAGTTTCTGATGGTTCCTGAGGATTGGACATTGCACATGTACCTTGAAGACACTAGCAAAAGCCACTAAACTAGTCAGGCCAGTTCAACCATCAACCCTCCCCTCACTCCTTGGGCTGAAGCCTCTTAACATTTTTTTCATTCCTATCCTCCATTTGTCACTTGTCCATTTCAATTGCCTTGGACTTGGAAGGTGGATGACACCCAAATATTTATCTCCAGTCCATGTTTCTCTCCTAAGTTCCAGACATTTAAATCTTTGGTGGTCCCAGGGCCCAAACAGTACATCCAAAATCAATTGCAGCATCTCCCTCTGAAGCTATTTTCCTGATTAAATTCCTGTCTTGGTAGTTGACAATGCCTCACCACCCAAAGCCCAAGTGAGTCACCTCCTCAACCAATGAACCAATCACCGAATCCTGTCTATTTTCTCCTACTAAAAGTGCCCTTCTCTCCATATCTGTAGAACTGTACCTGCATGATATGGCAGCCCCCAGAATGGTTCCCTGCCTCTGATCTTGGCCCCTATACCCCCTACCCTAATCAGTTCTCCAAAATTGCATCCGCATGGAATTTCTGGTCCCACCATGGCACTTTTCTGCATGACATCTTTTTTGGCTTTCTAAGGCTATAAGATGGAATCTTTGGCCTGGTCCATGGGGCCCTGTGACCACTGCTGACCCCTTCAGGGTCCCCTCCACAACCCTCCCTGCACAAAGGCATGTTCCCTGGGCCTCAATAGTCCCACTCTTTGCAGGCCCCCAAATATACCCTGCCATCTCTCACCTCACCCTCTGCCCATAGCCAGAGCCTCTCAAAGACTGAAGCATTCAGTACTCTTAAAATGTAAAGAAATCCTCATACAAGTTTTCAAAAATGGCAGCAGGGGCCAGGCACAGTGGCTTATACCTGTAATCCCAAGCACTTTGGGAGGCCAAGGTGGGTGGATCACTTGAAGCCAGCAGTTCAAGACCAGCCTAACCAACATGGTGAAACCCTGTCTCTGCTAAAAATACAAAAATTAGTCAGGCATGGTGGTGCACAACTATAGTCCCAACTACCTGGGAGGCTGAGGCACAAGAATCACTTGAACCCCGGAGGTGGAGGTTGCAGTGAGCTGAGATCATGCCACTGCATGGGTGACAGAGAGAGATTCTGTCTCAAAAAAAAAGGGAGGGGGCAACAAATTTTAAATGTTTGCCACTAACCCACTAATGCTATTGGCACAAAAACATTATGATACAATTTAATTGTGCTGGTCTGAAGATAATGAAAGGATTTATAGCATATAATAATTCATACTACCATTCCAGACTTAGGTCTAAGTGACCATCCACCCCGATCTGCTTGGGATTGAAGGGATTTTGGTGCTAAAATCAGAAAAGTCCTGGCTGAACCAGGACAAGCTGGTCATCCTAAGTATGGAACAGTAGTTTATAGTCATATGATGATGACCTTCTTTCAAAACTGTCCATGTACCTCTGTAGCTGTCTAACGATTGGAGATAAAAGGCCACGTTTGAGGCCATGTCAATGAGCTACTCCTGCCCCTCCTTCCAGGCTCAGTTTTTCTGGGCCCAGCTCCCCCTAGCACTGGTCTGCTGATTGTTCCTTCCTATGTTCCTGCAGCGTTCTCTATAGGCCTCCTTTCTAGTGAGGTTGCCCTATATTTTGATTTTCTGCTTGCATGTCAGTTTCTTCCTTTAGGTGGTGAGCAACTTAAATTCCAGGTTGACCCATGGATACTCAGTGGGCAATGAGCAAATGGGGCCATTTGCACAACCCACCCCTTCAGTTCCATGTTGAAATGTTGGGAGATGGGCAAGATGTTGGGCCCAGACAATTGTGTAGGCTTTCCTGAAACCTCCTCTGTGCTAAGTGGGAGGAGTAAAGAGATGGCTGGAGCATAGCCCCAGCCTCAAGGAGTTCCGAACTACTTGAGAGGATAAGGCAGGTGTCGAGAGAGGGAGGGAAAAAGTTAGCAACACTTGTTTCATATCATGGAATGATGAAACACCATCTAATTACTATGGCACAGGGGACCAGAGAGGGACCAAGTGCCTGGGGAGGACTGCCGGGAATGTGTGGAGGTGGCACCCACAGCACCCGCACCAGACATAAGTAGCAAGGAGGCATAGCATAAAGAAATGTTTTAGAAGAACCAGAAATACCAAGTCCCAGGAGTGGTTGCTCCAAGAAGCAAGACAAGAAAGCCAAGTCCAGATAGCCCCTTCTCTGGATGGAGAGTTGAGCATCACGGCCTCTAAGGTTCTTGCCAGGTTCTCCAATTTAACCCTCAGCATTGCCAGCAGAAGGGGCCACAGATGTTGGAATTGAGTGGGATATTCAGGGTGTTGTGCTAGAGCTGACTAGGCAGGTCAGAACTTGGGGGAGAGGAGCCTGGAGAGGTAGGTTGGGGCCTCAATCCAGGTGTGCCAAGTGCCCTGGGATCTATAAAACATTGAGGGCATGGGGAGCAGGGGAGCAAGTAGCAAAGTATCTCAGGAGTGTCCATCCAGCTTGGGACAGCAGAAACAACTACACGGTGAAGGCATGCCAGTATGCCCCCTCTGGTTACTTCTCTCCTGGCCCAGATTCCCCACACTGGCATTTCAGGGCAACCACTGAGATGGAAATCAATCCATCCTCTTTCCACAGTGGGCTCCAAGCAATGTGAAACAGCGGTCACCAGAGTCCACTTCATAGCAGGTAGAGCTAAACTGGAAAAGGCACCTTGGATCTGCAGCTGCAATTGGGTTCCCCAATACATTTCCCTGAATTGGGTTTACCCACCCAAAACCACAGGCTTGTCCCTAACAGGCCACAGCATCAGAGAGGCAGAGGACAGGAGGAAAACTTGTGCTCACATGCATGAGGGCCAAAGGGGAAAGCACTTGGCAGGGGCTGATGGGTCCAACTTCAGGCTCTTTTTTCAATCTCATCAATTTTATCAGATCCTCCCTTCCCCCAGGGAGAAGAGAAGGAGTAAGCCAGGTGAGTGTGGCAGCCTTTAGGGAAGAAGAAGACCATAACCCCTGGTCCCAGAGGCAGCAGGTGCTGAGTCTTATGCAGAGTCCCCAGGTGGTCTTTACAGCTACTGGTGTTCCAAACTCCAGCCTGGTTCCCCCTGTCAGGCCTCTCCTTCTGCACATGCATAGGGTAGGGGAGGAAGGCCCTGTACCCTGTTCCATCTGCACAGACACTCTGTGGGAATCCAGTAGTTGAGTGTAATTCAGTTACTGGATCCAAACAGAACATTGTGCTTAATTCCTACCTTCCCAATAGCAGTAGTGATCAAAGTCTGTGACTGAGCTCTCCCTAGAAAGATAGAGGATACTAGAGTTAGTCTTGTTACAGGAGTCCCTTAGTCCCCTTGATGAGAAAAGTGTGGAATCATAGTACACAGACCTGGATTGGAACCACTGGACCACTGCCAGCTTTGAGATGCTGTGTAAGATGTCACTCTCCAATCTTCTGTTCCATCATCAATACAAAGGGAAGAATAGTAATAGTATCACAAGATGCTGTGGGGATTATGGATAGTGTAGGGACAGCACATATGAGGCACTGAACAAATAGTAGGGGCTTTTTTGTTTTTGTTTTTCCTAAGTATCCCGTTTATTTTTTAGTCATGGGTTACTTACTAAAAGTCTGTGTAACATGAGCTTCTCTCCTCACCCATATTCCCCACATCAGATCAGAAAACATCAAGTGGGTAGTATTTTTGACCGATTAATATACAAAAGAAAGTACCTTTATATCATGTATCTTGGCTCCAAAGGTAGTCCATAGTTCAGCCTCTTCTATTCTGCTTTTGTCACCTGTTACATAAAATGATCTATAAAATCCTTATAAATAAGACATGAGTTTTGCCCGTAATGCAGTAGGATGAAAAAATGCCAGTGCTGCATGCTGTGAAACAACAGAAACTTTATAGGGGAATCCAAGGTTTGTGTGCACAAAAATTATAAATGCCATTTTCTGCTGTGCTGGAAAAACTGAAGTAAAAACACAAATGAACTAGGCCTTTCAAGGATGAGGTATCACAACATTGGCAGCTGCTTAATATATTCATCTTAAGAAGACTGGATGCTAAAAATGCAATCACTGCAATTAATAAAGTTGAGAGAAAACACAAAGATTAGCTAATATGAGTAAAAGATTATTTAGGGTAAAATAAATGTGTGACATTCTCTATGTTTTCAGTCACCTGGGAAGGCAGACTATGGAATATCCGGAAATAAGAGTTTCCTTGTTTTCAGTAACATTGAGGTAACACTTCAGAGTTCAGAAGGTAACTGAGGCTATAAGTAGTAATTAAAAGGACAAAATAGAAGAAAGTAGGGGTTCCATTCTCCAGCTGTTGCAATTTTCCTGAAATCTTAATGTTTTTGAGCCTCTCCTATTTAAGGACAAAACAATTTAGCACACAACAAAAACTTCAAAAAGGGTGTCAGCTGGACCACAAAGCACTGATGAAAAGGCAGGGAGGGTATACTTCCCAAACTTTCATTGGGATGTAAAAGCCATTTTGAAAAGCAATCTCCACTCTCTGTCAAGTTATTTGACTCCTCAATGCAACATGTATCTCAATGAAATAGAATTTGAGTAGCGTTATGTTGGTATGCATAATGATTATGACTTCAAGAAAAATATATCTAGTACATTCTAGGGGTTTTGTGGAGGACTCTGTAAAACAAAGAGCTTGAAGAAAACAGTAATAAAATACAAAAATTTTTAAAAACAGGGTTTTTTTTCCTCCAAATTCCTGGTTTAATAAGGATCTATTTATTTTGAGGAAAAAAAGATCCCAAACATCAGGCTGTTCACAAAAATAACACACAGTATCAACTTTAGAAAACAAATCTTAAGACTATAACACCAATTATTTTTCTAGACGATGCATTTGACATGCCAACTCTCATTCGCAAAAATACATTGTTACATTTGTGTTGAACTGCCCCACACAGCACATTAATGTGGGGGTGTAACACACATACTTCTAATCAAAGCTTCTTTTAGGAGCTACTCAACTAAATAAGATTGTCTTTGCAGTTAGGGAAGCAACTATTGAATTTATTATGTATGAATGAAAAGAACTGTCCTCCCTGCATAACAAGAGATTATTTTGGAGACAATTGATAAAAACCATACATCCTTTTTATTAAGTCATAGAGAGGTATCAAAATTAAAAGCAAAAATTACAAGGTAAGACTTAACAAAACTACTAGAGTGCCAAAGGAAGTGAAAACAGGACTAGGCACAGGGCAACATGAATTAATAAACATGGGAAGGACAAGGATGAGGAGGACAGTGAGCATGTGCTGAAGATACTAGGGGAGAGGATCTGGTGAAAAATTTGATCTTAGACAAGCGTCTAGGTGAAGAAACAATGGGATAAGATTTCTAAACCCCACTATATGCTTAAGAGTCATCCATGCCATTGGTGCTGTCTCTGTCGTCCTCTCCTTCCTCAGCCTCGTTTTCATCATCCTTGATCAACTCCAGCTGGTCATCCCCATCCTCATTATCATCATCACCCAGTACGTCCTCCTCCTTAGCAGAGTCATCTGCACCCCCCTCAGACTCCAGCTTCACGTGAGTCTCATCTTTCTTCACGGAGCTGCTGCTCTGTTCCTCTTCTGACTCATCATTCCTCATCTCTACTGCTTGTTTGCTCTGCTCCTTTTCCATTTTTTCCAGGTTTTCCAGGAGAGAATCCACGTTTTGCTTTTATCTGGGTCAACTCCTTCATAATGGCCTGAAGGTCATCTCCTTTCAACTTTTCAGACTTGGAAGATCCCCGCTCTCCACTCTTAGAACTGAAGCCACTTTTGCCCCTTTGTGAGTTGTTTCCTGATACACGCTGACATTTCCAGGGCACTACAGCCCGGGCAATAGGAGAAGGAGGAGGCACACATGCTGAGTAACTGTACATCGTATCATCATCATCACCTTGATAGTCAGTCCAACTGAAAAGAGGAGCTATACATCTCCGCTGCAGATTGTTTCACACCTGCTTTTCCTCAGTTCACTTTTGGCTCTGCAGCCAGGTTAATAGCTAAAACCTGACCAGCAATCATTCTGCCATCCTCTCCTGCTCCAGCAGCCCGGGCATTTCTCCCATTAAAATTTTGAACGAAGGCAAAGACCTTATGAACAGCACAGCCCACAGTTTTGCCATACTTCAAAAAGACTGCTTCCATGTCAGATTTCTTGACCACACGAGTGTTGAGATTCCCAGTGAACACACAGGAGTTCATGGAGCGAGGATCTGTCTTGTTGGTAACGTTGCTGGCCATTGCATTTGATGATAAGGTTTCTCACAAAGCTGAAAACAGGAGGGGGAGGGAGAAGAGATTTGATTCTGAGTCTCCTACTCCCAGGTTCTACATGGAGAAGCCAACTGCTGCTCAAGGTCAGCAACATGGCCACAACCACTCAGTTTTTGTCTCTTCACAAAAATATCAATAGTAGGTTTTTTTCCTCACCTGTGTAACATCTTGTCACTCCAGATAAACACCACCACCCCTGAGCTGGACTTGACCCAAGTTATCTGGCCACATCTCCATGGCTTCCAAGTAGATGACAGCATCCTGGCTGGGCTATCAGGTCCCAGAATGCAACGATATTATGGAAATATTTCCTGTGACCCCATAAGTCTAGAGGATTGAGGCTGCTTCTCTCCTCTTTCTCCTTCCAAACTGGCTCTGGAACAGGGATAGGCTGTAATATATAGATAGGACCCTCAGAACCTCTACCTGAGGGGTTCAGGGGAGCCAGAGGCAAATAACACCAGGCAGGATCCTCCTTGAATTCATCCTTTATGCCTTTAACAAAGTAACCAAGCACATGCTGTAGTGATAATCAATTTAGGCACATCCCAGAGATTCCATCTTCTCTGTCACCAACCACCAGGCATGATCTAAGCAAGTTCTTTCACCTCTTGGAGACTTAATTTTCTCAACTACAAAATGGAATAACTAAACTTCCTTGAAGGTGAGTTATACGTGATCATGGGTGTGAGCAGCTCTTTGTAAACAATGAAGGCCCAAGCAATTGGAAAGGGTGGTGATTATGGAAACTGTCAGAGGTACATTTGTCCCTGTGGAAAACTGCAGGTACTGGACCATTTTCTCATCTTTCTACAGGTTGCTGGAATCACAACTTATAAGTAATGCACAGTGATATGGCTTGACCCAGTTTCCTAAATTGGAATGTTTCAGCTAAAACTGATGAAAAATGTGAAATTCTTGTCTTCTGAGCAGAGCTAGCTAGATAAACCCCCTCCAGAGCTAATGAGTAAATATATACAGTGAAATATATATATACATATGTATATATAGAATGCATTCACTTATTCAACAAATATTGATTGAATGTCTACTCTGCACCATTTATTAAGCTTAGTGTTTTTCCTGACTTGTCTCATGTAATCTCCACATGAATTCTGTGAGGTAGGCATTGTTATCCTGATGTACAACTGAGGAAACTAACAGGGATTCGATTATTGGATCAAAGCCATACACCTAGAAAGTGGCAGACACACAATTAAAACCATTTCCTTCACCCAATGAACCTGCTTTTTTGTGACACCACATGCCTTCTGCAGGTCTCTCATAAAAGGGGTGCCAGGGTTATGTCAGGGCAGATGGGATTGTGTATTAGTCCATTCTCCCGCTGCTATAAGGACATACCCGAGACTGGGTAGTTTATAAAGGAAGGAGGCTTAATTGACTCGCAATTCCGCAGGGCTGGGGAGGCCTCAGGAAACTTACAATCGTGGTGGAAGGTGAAGTAAACACATTCTTCTTCACAGGGTGGCAGCAAGGAGAAGTGCTGGGCAAAAAGGGGGGAAAAAAACCCCTTTATAAAACCATCAGATCTCATGAGAACTAACTCACTATCACGAAAACAGGATGGGGGACCCGCCCCCATTATTCAATTATTTCCACCTGGTCCCTCCCACAACACATGGGGATTATGGAAATTACAATTCAAGATGAGATTTGGGTAGGGACGGAGTCAAACCATATCAGATTGGATGTTAAGGAACAAGTCAGGCGGATGACAAATTCTGGCTCATATGTGCCCCCCAGTATCTCCATCAAACATCCAACCTTCCCTGGGACCCAGAAGCTCATCCTCCTCCTTCTGCTTCAGGCAGCTCCCTGGGTGCCCCTACAGCCCCTGGAATGCATTTACTGCCTTTTGCCCTTGCTAGGCTCACCAAGTTCGTACCACTGGTGTGCTGCCTCACCCTCAACCTTGGTTCTATCTTGTTCCTCTTCCCACCATCCCAGGCCCCTCTAGGACTGGACTGGCACTGGGGCTTCATTTTCTGATCTGGGCAGCTACACCTCCCCTGCACCCTGACTGGTTGGCAGTCATTGGGCAGCGCAGGATGAGAGTCAGACAGATTGAGGCTCTTCTGATTGCTCCCTATTTGACTTTGAGAAAATAACTTGACTTCTCAAGCCACGGTTTCCCTATCTAAGAGTAGAGAGTAATAGCTGTTTCACAGGGCTGCTGCAGGGATGAAATGAGAAAAGATACTGACGTTTTTGACATCCGGGAGTCACTCCCCAAGTGCTCTCTTTCACTTCTCCTACACTTCCAAAGAAGTATGGCAAATGGTAAATTGTGTACTATGTAACCTTTTTTCTCTATGATTTATCATCTTTATTTACCTTTAATTTCAGTGAGCAGAATTAGATTCGGTGAATCTAATTCCGTTTTCAAATTCAATCCTCAGTATTTCAACATGATTTATTGAATTTTCCTTCCATATTGCTTACTGATGCTCAGCTCTTCACACGTTATAGCCACCTTTCATATAATTTGATCTAATTCTGGGTCCTTTTTGTATGATTTATATACAGTTTTCTCTTTATGACTGCACTTCAGCTGTTTTTATTACTATTGCTTTAAAACAGGTTTTTATAAAAGGCAGATAAATCCTCCCTACCTCTCTTCCCCCAACCCCTGTCAGAATTGTTTCTTATTCTTGGCCATTTATTCTTCCAGGCATACTATTCTGTCAAGTTTCAAGAGAGGTATTGGAGATTTAGACTAGGATTTACTGGGCTACATAGAGGATATAAAGGCTAGCACTTACTTTGCGGAATTTGTGTCTAAATCCCATGAGCCTTGAAATCTCAAGTGCTTGGCCACACACACGCATGCACACACGCATGCACACACGCATGCACACACGCACGCACGCACACACGCACGCACACACGCATGCACGCACAGCCAACTCTGCTGCCTTCTTGCTCTTCCAGTACTTCCCCACTGACAAAGTATAGAAAGAAGGCAGTAAAAAATGACAGTCACCTAGCAGGTCTGGCTCCCATTGAAAGTTACTGAGATTAAGATGGAAATCTGTCTAGATTTAAAGGGGATCCCAAGAGCCTCAGAGTCCAGACTCCTCTGCCCATTCCCCATTACATTGACATTTGACTAATCCGGTGGTTCTCTAAGTCGAGTTCCCCGACCAGCAGCATTAACAGCACCTGGGAATTTGTTGGAAATACAAATTATTGGGTACTGCTCAGGCCTGCTGAATCAGAAATTCTGGGTATACGGCTCAGTAATCTGAGCTCTAACAAGCCTCCAGGTGATTCTGGTGCATGCTAAAATTTGAGAACCACTGGATTAAACAAGCAGAGATGTACTCAAAGGCTACCTCCACCTGAGATTTCAGGCATGCTAGTAGCCTGGTCAGCTACATAGAAGCAACTTGGAACAGTGCTGCAAATGTACAACAGTGCTGCAAAACCAGACACGCTGCAATAGGACCACATGTGACCTATAAATGGATGTGAGGAGAATCAGTTATCTTCACGCGATTGTTCCCACTTGCCAGGAAAATGCAATTCTCTATTTATTTTGGTCTCCTTTAGGAATCAAAAGTAGTATGGCTTTCTCTACCTGGGTCACAATCATTCTGCACTGAGTTTATTCCAAAGTAGTTAATACATTTTGTTACTGTGAATGCAACCTCTTTAGCTGTAAATTTCCTAATTGATTATGCCTGGTATTCATCCTGTATCATGGACATTTGTGGGCAATTAGTCATTTTTCTAACCTCTTTATTTCTTGTCATTTTTAACAGCTGATTTATTTGTCTTTTCAGGTTGTCTTTTAGCAGTATTAGTACTTGCTAACTATTTGTGCTTACTATTTACTACATGCATTTCTGCTTCAGGGAATAGCTGGGAAAGTGGATCTTGCTTGACAGAGGATGATGGGGAAGGGCATTTTAGGGGCCAGCTTGTGCTGGAACACATTCCCGCCTGTCTACCTACCTGGCCTCCACTCAGGCTTCATGATTCACCTGGCAGGACTTCGTTCGGCCCACAGTCCCCTGGGAGGATATGTCTCCTAGTGTTTTTTATCACACTCTTAAGACTGTAAAAATTCACCTTTATTCTTATCCAAGTTTTAAAATTTGTTTGCAGAGTTTTGCGAACTACTCTGTAATCATTCTTTTAATTTAACTTTAATGGTTTCATTTTTATATTTAACTCTTGGATCCATATGGAATTTATTTGCACATGAAGAATGAGGTAAGAAATCCAATTTTTCCCCCTTCAAATAACTAACCAGTTTTCTCGACACCGTTTATGGAATAACCCATCCTTGCTGATAAATTTAACGATGCCATTTTAATCAAATACTCAATTCCCATATGTGCTTGAATTCATTTTTGGACTCTCTATTTTCTTACACTGGTCTCTTAGTTTATGTCTGTCCTAAAATTATATTGTATTAAATATCTGTAGCTTTAAACGAGGTTTTTGTTTTTGTATTTTATTGTGTGGGTTATAACAACGTTTTGGTACCTGATAGTATCATAGTCATGTTCATTAATCTTATTTTTTATTTTTTTTTTCTGATTCCAATTATGTGTTCATTCTACCAGATAAAATTTGGTTTAACTTACCAAATTTCAAACAAAATTCTCTTGGTAATTGGATTGGAAACACACTGAATTTAGGGATTACATTCAGAAATTGAAACTGCTCTATTGAGTACTCTTCTAAAGAAAAACAAGGGAGGTTTTCACTTACTGAAATATTTTTTCTGTCTTTTAACAGGAATTTAAAGTTTTTAGCATAGGGCCCTAACATTGATTATTAGATTTGTCCCTAAACATTTTGTTTGTTTCTGTGTAAAAGGCATCTTTTCTTCTGATATGGTTTGGGTGTTTGTCCCCTCCAAATCTCATGTTGAAATATAATACCTAGTGTTGGAGGAGGGTCCTGGTGAGAGTTAATTGTATCGTGGGGCAGATCCCTCATGAATGGCTTAGCACCCACCATCATTTGGTGATGAGTGAGTGAGTTCTTCCTCTGAGATCATGCCAGATCCAGTTGTTTGGAAGTGTATGGCACCTCCCCTCTCTCTCTCTTGCTTCTGCTCTCACCATGTGACACCACTGGCTCCCCTTCACCATCAGCCATGATTGTAAGCTCCCTGAGGCCTCCCCAAAAGACATGCAGATGCTGGTGCCAGGTTCTTGTACAGCCTGCAGAACTGTGAGACAATTAAACCTCTTTTCTTTACAACTTCCCAGCTTCAGGTATTTCCTTATAGTAATGCAATAATGGACTAACACATCTTCCATTAAATTTTCTAACTGGTTACTAATAATGAAGATTTGATTTTTGATATAAATTTATAACAAGGTGCTTTTTCCTTTCCAAATTTTTTACCTCTTATGTCTTTCTCATGTATGATAATAGTAGTTCTTATTTCTGACTTTAATGGAAATGCTTTTGGCTTTTTACATTAAGTTGTGATTGTTTGGGGTGGAGGATTTTAATTTTTTGTAATGCTAAGGAAGTATCCACTAGTATCTATTTTATTAATTTTTTTAAAAACCTGAAATGAAGATTGAGCAATGGCAAATGCATTCTTTGGCATCAGATTTTCTAGTATTGAGCCATGCTTACATTCTTGGGCTTTATTTATCTTTGTGTATCTTTCTTTTGGTGTCTTATACTTTCTCTCTGCTGATATTTTATTTAGGATTTTTGTATTGGTTGTCATAATTGAGACTAATCTGTAAATTCTTCTTTTTTTTCCCTTCTTTTTTCTTCCATTTGTATCAGATTTTGGTATAGTGTGGTGTGAGATTCTCCCATCTCCGGAAACAGTTTAAAAAGCACCATAGAGTTTGGTACTGTGGCTCATGCCTGTGATCCCAGTACTTTGGGAGGCTTGATGGGGGCAGACCACTTGAGGTCAGGAGTTCAGGACCAGCCTGGCCAACATGGAGAAACTCTGTCCCTACTAAAAATACAAAAATTAGCAGGCTGTGAAGTTTAAGATCAAGATGCTGGCATTTGTTTCTGGTGAGAGCTGCTGTCTGTTTCCAAGATGGTGCCTGTCGCTGTTTCCTCATATGACAGAAGGCAGAAAGGCAAGGGAATGTTCCCTTCAACCTCAAGCCCTTTTATAAGGGTCCTAATCTCATTCATGAGGACAAAGCCCTCATGACTTAATCACTTCCCAAAGGCCACAGCTCTTAATATTATTGGTATTGGGAATTCAGTTTCTGTATGAATTTTAGAGGGCTCAAACCATAACAGGACACAAGAATTATGAAGAATTGGGGAATCATGACACATCCAGAAAAACCTACTAAAGCTGCAACAATGAACCCTAAAGAAATGGAGATCTATAAAATGACTGAAAAATAATTCAGAATAACCCTCTTAAAGAAGGTCAGGGAACTAAAAGAATATATACAGAAAAAATTAAATGAAATTTGGAAAAGAATACACAGACAAAATGAGAAATTTAACAGAGAAATTGAAATAATAAAAAATAGAAATTATAGAGATAAAAAATATAGTAACTGAACTGAAAAGTTTAATAGAAAGCTTTAACAGAAAGCTTGATTAAATAGAAGAAAGAACCAGTGAGCTTGAAGATAGGACATTTGAAATTATCCAGTCAAAAAATAAAAAAAGAATGAAGAAAGCCTCCAGGAATTATGGGATACCATCAAGAGACCCAACATTCACGTAATAAAAGTTGCTGAAGGAGAAAAGAGAGAAAAAGAGCCAGGAAGCATATTTTAAGAAATAACAGCTGAAAACTTTCCAAATATAGGAAAAGATGCCAGCATCCAGGTACAGGAAGCATAGAGATCTCCAAATAAATCCAACCCAGAGAGGAGTTCACCAAGATATATAATAACCAAACTATCAAAAATCAAAGACAAAGAAAAATTTCTGATAGCTGGGTTTTGACTCCGTTGATATATACTGTTCAAATAGCCAGTTAAACATAGAGTAAATAGTCACAGAAAAACAAAATTGTTTCTCCTCTCCTAGTAAATACAGTTTATCTGCAGAATGAAGATAAGGGCTTCTACATCTAAGGCAGGATCTTTACCTTGACACTATTGACATTTGGGACTGAATAATTCTTTGTTGTGGGGCACTGTCTGTCCTGTGCATTGCAGGATGTCTAGCAGCATCCCTGTCCTCTATCCACCAAATGCCAGTAGCACCCTCCATACCTCCAGTTGTGACAACCAAGAATATCTCCAGACATTGCCAAATGTCTTCCCTTGTTGAGAAGCATTGACCTAGAAGAAACACTCCACACCTTTCTCCTAGGCTTCCCACTCACCTATTCCCATCAGTTCCCTTCAAATAGAAGTTTCAGAGTGAGATGTGTGACAGAAGTGCTGCTTTGTAACAGTGGAGAAAGCCTCTGCTTTGACTTCTAGAAGCTTCTATCTCTGATGATACCTTCCAAATTTATGATAAAAACTTATAATCCTTTATTTAGTTGAATGCTACCAATTTATTCCTTGCTAGTGTGTCTTCTACTTCAGTTTTTTATTAATTTTATGGAGAGGGACTTTATGTGTTCCTCTGTACTCTACCATCTTTCCATACCTGTTTCCTCTCTCGGTCCCAGCTCCGAATTCTTTTCACTGCATGTCTGACAGAGAAATGTCAGGTTACAGTAAAATTATAATTAAACCTATAGTCAGCTCTTATCAGATGGCATTAAACAGAGGAACCTGGAATAAAGTACAATGTTCTCTAAAGAGAGAAATATTTTTACATGAATATTTTGGTATTTGTTAATGTACTGGAGTTAATAGAGAGGTGTAGGAGGTGCTGAATAGAACTCCAATTTGTAGTGATGATTGCCAAATTAAGATTAGCACAGAAACCTGTCTGGAGTGGGAGGTAAAGTCTGCTGTTCCAAAGAAGATGTTTTAAAGGTGTAGGTGGGGAGAGTGAGAAAAACGGAATGTAAATGCTCTTGTGACAGGAATGAGAAAAGAGCCTGCAGGTCTCCTGAGAGCCAGGAATATTAATTTAGAAGTAGGTGTGACAGCCAGCCCAGAGATGACCAGCAATGGCCATTCCTTAATCCTGACCTTGTTGACATCCTTTAAAAGCATCGAATTACTTACAGTTTGCAAAGAAATTTCATATATTTAGCATTTTAAGTAAAATGGGTAAATGCATGTGATGGCCTAATAAAAGGATTTGTAATGGGATCCCTAAATGGACAAGGGCATAATTATGATTAGCCAAGGACAATCACTGGGAAGAGGGACTTAGCTGAAAGCTGCTAACATTCAATATTCCCTGTAGCCAGAAGACTTAAGTGTTTCAGTCTTGAAGGTGGGAGAAATCTGGGTGGCAAATGACAGCATCCACTACAGTCTACCCCTTGTGCCACTCAGATCCACTTGTTTTGTAGAAGTCTTGAGAGCAGCTCCTTCAGGATTCTGGTGGGCCTCTTTTCCTGAGGGAAAGGTACAAAACTAAAGTAATTGGGTGGACTATAGCTTTGCCATTGCCACTGGTCTCAAGATCATGACTGGTTCTTATTATCTTTTTTCTCTATTATGCATTTGAGAGTCCCCTCACTCTTGGTGAGCACTTCTGATCTAGGTATTTTGCCTTTTGTGAGTTACCTGTGGTCTAAACCCCAAGTCATTATGTCCTTCTCAAGCTGTGGCAGCAATACTTGACCATTTCCCATGAAGACTGTGCAGGGGAGTACTAAGAGAAGCCCCAGTAGATCACTTTGGTCTCAAACATTTTTCTCTGCTCCCCTTTGGATGACAGCAGCCTTAGCTTTGCCTAATCAAAGTCAATTACCACAGCTAGAATGGTGACTCCTTTCTTTTTCTGTCAGCACAAACTGCCCAGTGATCATGGCAGCAGCAATAATATGAAATTTAATGGAACTTGTGTAGGCCTTGATGGAATCATTTCCCCAACCTGAGGTCAAGACCTCTAGACTCACAGACTCCAAACTTGTGTGAACAGGATGCAGACATTCCCTAACTGGGAGAAATGTAAGTAGGACCACTCTCCCCACACCCCTTAGTTCCCAGACCCACAAAACAAGGAACCACTGAAGTCCTGTGAGTAGAGAAATGGCAATTGCACTGCAGTAATGTTGAGGATAGGCCATAAGGAATGTGTTTGAAGCAGGAAGACCAGAGGAAGCTGTTAGAATTGTCCAAGCAGGAAATTATGTCGGCCTAATAATGGAATATTATTAGAGCCTGACATTTTCTTCAGCAGGAAATCAAGCTCTTGGCATCCAATTAGTGTTTCTGGGTACATCAGGAGGCATACTGTAGGTTAGGAAAGACATTTTTTAAGCTTTCCCTGCACTCATATAAGCAAAACTATTACAGGACCATTCCAAAAATAACTGAGCCAAACTGGTGAGCTGCAGCTTGGCTGTACGTCAGCTTGATCAGCAGAGACGCAGAAATATTGTCACTCCAAAAAAAACAGACAGGTAGACTCTGTGTATCAGCCCCACCGAGAGTGGGGCCATGTATTCTGCCCCCAGCCCTTGTTCTCTGTTTATTCCTCTGTCCCAGAACGTGTATTACCATTCACCTGGAATTCAAGGTATTTACCTGTGTAGTTATCACTTGCTCTAGACCTTGTGATCCCATAGAGCAAGAAGCTTGTCCTATACTATTCTCCACCCTGACCATGCCTGTTACAGCCTCTGGCCCAGAGATCAAGCTCAGTAACTGTTGAGTGGAATTAAAAAATCTTGCAAGTGAGATCACGAAACTACTATCAGTAACCAGTAATAACAACAATAATCATTATAATAGGTAACATTTACTGGGCCCTTCCTATGGGCCAGGCACACTGCTAAGGGATTTCAATGCATTCTCTTAGTTAGTTCTTCCAAAAACACTATGAGGTAGGTGTTACGATCATCTCCATTTTACGCAGAAAGAAACTTTAGCACACAGAATTTAGTAACTTGCCCAAAGCCACCCTGCTACTATGTGGTTATCCCATTTGTCAAAAAAAAAAGACTTAGGAGGTGCTACCACTATGGCCCTGCAAATGTGATACCCATTTCAGCAAGATTCCAGACCTATCTGTGAGATTAATAGCTACTAGGCACTTTCGGTGATTACTAGGAACCAGCACATGTTCGTCAAGAACAAGCCATGCTAGGTTAACCTCGTTTCTCTTCCCATTATTCATTCCACCCCAGGATCCCTGAAAACAACCTTCATCAATGACCATGTATTCCAAATCCTGCCCCACGCCCCCAACCCTGCTGCACAACCTTCAGCCATATGCTCCTTTGAGAGTTTCACACATCCCTTTTATGTAGGCATTTATTTTCAAGGAATCAAAGGTGTCATTGCAGTTTCTCTGTCATTCCTCCTCCACAGCTGCTGCCCTGTCCCTGCACAGCTTCCAACAGTTCAGCCTTGGGTAGACTGCACTTGGAAAGAGGAAACCCAGCTGCCTGGGATCACGTGCACAGCAATATCAACTGGAGCCCCAGGACCAGAACAGCCTCACCCCACCCTCCTCACCCTGTGCCCAGCTTCTAGGTTTCTCAGCTTGCCCATCAGAAGGACAGGTTTGCTCATAAGGGCCTGGGCTTTAACAAGGAGCTGGAACTCCATCCCTACTGCTGGCCATGTGATTTGGCCATCACCTCAATCTCTCACTTCCCTCAGGAGTGAAAAGTTTGCTTCAGGGAGGTAGCAATAAAGTACAAACATGGATATAAGGAACGCCTACAGCTCAACAGCCAAAAACCAAATAACCTGATTTTAAAAATGGGCAGAGGACTTGAATAGACATTTCTCCAAAGAAGACATACAGATGGCCAACAGGTATATGAAATCACCTAATTATTACTAATCATCAGGAAAATGCAAATCAACAACACAGTAAGACATCATCTCACACCCATTAGGACAGTCATTATCAAATAATTAGTGATCAAATGATGAATAATTAGAAAATAATGAGTGTTGTTGAGAATGTGGAGAAATTTGAATCCCCATGCACTGTTGGTGGGAATGTAAATTGGTACAGCCGTTGTGGTAAACAGCATGGAGGTCCCTCAGAGAGTTGAAAATAGAACTACCATATGATCCAGCAATACTACTTCCGTGTATTTATTTAAAGAATTGAAAACAGGATCTTGAAAGAGCTATTTGCATTCCCATTTTCACTGCAGCATTATTCACTATAACCAAGAGGTGGAAACTACCTAAATGTTCATCAAGGGATTAATAGATAAAATGTGGTATATACATACAATGGAATGTTATTCTGTCTTAAAAGAAGGAAATCCTGCCACATGCGACAACATGGATGAACCTGGAGGAATTATGCTGAATGAATCAAGTCAGTTACAGAAAGATAATACTGCAGGATTCCACTTTTTTGAGGTCTCTAAAGTAGTCAAACACATAGAAGCAGAAAGTAGAATCGTGACTGCCAAAGGGGAAGCAGAATAGGAGTTGTTGCTCAGTGACAGCAGAGTTTAGTTATGCAAGAAGAAAAAGCTCTAGAGGCCAGGCATGGTGGCTCATGCCTGTAATCCCAACACTTTGGGAGTCTGAGGCGGGAGGATTGCTTGAGCCCAGGAGTTTGAGACCAGCCTGGGCATATAGTGAGACCTTGTCTCTAAAAAACAAAACAGGCCAGGCATGATGGTTCACCCCTGTAATCCCAGCACTTCGAGAGGCTGAGGTGGGTGGATAATTTGAGGTCAGCAGTTCGAGACCAGCCTGGCCAACATGGTGAAGCCCCACCTCTACCAAAAATACAAAAATTAGCCAGGCATGGTGGTACATTCCTGTAATCCCAGCTACTTGGGAGGCTGAGGCACGAGAATCACTGGAACCCTGGAGGTGGAGGTTGCAGTGAGCCGAGATCAGGCCATTGCACTCCAGCCTGTGCAACAGAGCAAGACTCTGTCTCAAAAAGTATACAATTAATTAATTATTTTAAAAAGAAAAAGTTCTAGAGATCTGCTATATAACACTGGGCTTATAGTTAACTACACCGTGTTTATAGTTAACTACACTGTACACTTAAAAATTTGAGGGTAGATTTCATGTTATGTCTTTACCACATTTTTTAAAGGAAAAAATGTGAAACGAATCCAGAATAAGCATCATCTGTTCCTAACCACATCACTTTTAGTCTTAATTGAAAGGCAGGGGGAAGGACAGCATATAATTTAGAGCCATTTCACTCTGTCCCTCAAAATTTATCTTGACCTGGGTGGCAGCTATATGGGCACGTGTGTGTGTAAGAACTGGGGTTTATACAGAGAACAAATTCATAAGCTGTGTACAGCTTATAACATTTATACATTAGTGCACTTTCTGCACAATGGTATGCTAAAATAAAAATGGAAACTAAAGGGTAAAAAAGCAACTCAATGCTTGAAGAACCTTGATTGACAAGATGAGGAGTTTAGACTATCTCTTGTGATCAGTGAACATCATGGAATATTCTGAGCAAGGGAGGGTCCCACTAGGAGCTATGCTTTTTCTGGAAACTTCCTAAAGTTTTTGGCCTTCTGTGCAGGCCATGGAGTCATGCCCTCACTCTCCCACTGCCCTAAGCCCCTTGAGGGCTGGATTCCTGGCTGCTTTATTGCAGCCCCCGCTTCAGTGCCTGGCGTAGTCACTGGCACCTAGCTGGCTGACTAATTAAGGGTGGGGACACCCTAATCGCTTCTGGGAAATCAATGGAGACAGCCGGCTGGTGCTCAAGGCCAGCCCACTCAAGTCAACCGCATCAATAGGGCACCTGCTGTATGCAGAGTCATGAAATGGAGCCTAGAGAAGCTGCTTCGACAACAGAAATGTTCCCAAATATCCTTCCCCCAAAATAAAGGCCCTCTGTCTAGGTGGATTTTCTCAGAAGCTCTGGCTGATGATTTTCAATTTTGAGTCCCACCCAAAGAGACTCTTTGATGTTATAGGACTTGCCTCAAGATGCAGCTTGCAGACTCCAGCTCAAGGAGGTTCCAAATGAAGCTTAATGAAGATACTTTTGGGGTTAAAACAATCTCTCGTTGCCATGGCAACAGAGCAGGTCATTAAAGAGAAGGCACTTAGGGCTGGCTGGGCTCCTGCAGGTCCTAGGGTTGGTGGGAATCAGTCCGTGGGGCAGGGAGAAGTGGGGCCAGAGAGAAGACTAGTCAGAGAGGCAGAGGTTGCCAAAGTGCCCCATCCTCCTGCTAGGATGCAGAATGGAAAGGACTGAATATACGTGGCACATTCACATGGAATAATGCACCTCTCAGGACTGGTGATGTTTGCAGAAGGGTTGAGAAAAACACTCCTCACTCAGGGCTGACTCAGGAGGCTCCCTTAGCAGGCCCCCACACCTGGACACTGCAGAATATCTGGAACTGTAACCAAAGAACAGGGAATGGGAAGCTGGAATACACACTCTCCTGGGTAGGTCCCCATCCTAGAGGGGCTGAGGAAAGAGGGAAAAAAAAGTGATAGAGAGAGGAAAGGATGATGGGAGGTCTTAAGACAATGAACACAGCCCTCTCTGCCTGGAGCCCCCAGGTAAATGCAGGGAATCTAGGCAGAATGGCTGGTGGGTGAGGGTGCAGACATGGGGGACACCAGGCCACAGGCACACTCAATGCAGCTGGTTCTGGAGGTAAATGGGAGCCAAAGCAGCCCCCAGGGGAGAGAGGACCAAGGTCTGGGCCAGGGTCCGGGTCCCAAACGTGGAGGCTGTAGTTGAGGGCAGGGAAACCAAGAGAGAAGCCCAGAGTTTGAGGGCCTGAGGGCTTTGGCTGTAGGTTTTCGGGAATCACCCAGCTGTTTTTTAGATGGGGAGGCAAAGACCCTGAGATCACACAAAGAGCCCCTTCTAGCCCCAGATCAGGCCCAAAGTCCGAGGTTCCAATGGACAGGAGCCTTCAGAACATCCATGAGGCCCCTGCAAAGTGTTTGGCTGGGGTGCCTTGCTATCTTGTAACAAACAGCAGAACTCAAGCATACCCCACTTTTACCCCAGCCCCTCAGGACCCTGGGAGTGTTCCAACAGCAGGAGATTGCCCTCTAAGGACAGGGTGCATTTTGCTAGTGAGGCTTACGCAGATTTAAAGCATGAAATGTAAGAGAGACGAGGCTGTGCCACCGACCATCCTTCTTCTCTGCCCTTCCTTATCAGATCACAGCCCCTCCTCTAAGTAACTTTGAGAAAAGTAGCTCAAGACTAGTGTTTTAAAGCGTTCCCAATTGTTAGCGTGATGGTAACAACCACACACCCAGTCCAGCCCTGCTCACACACCATGTTCCTACAGCACCATAGTGGCTGAGTCCCAGACAGACCAGAGAGATGAGTGGCCTGGAGCAAGAGCACCGTGCCCTGACTCAGGAGGCCTGGGATGGTGTCCTGGCTGCTTTATAAACGGCCCCTGAGGACTCCTTCACAAAGGGGTGTTCCAGTGTAATAGGGTGCCTGGTCGGAGTTTTCTTGTTGCTCTGAAATGTCAACTAAAAGAGACATTTGAGAACAAAAGGCGGCACCTACCCCACATTGGAGGTCCAGAGCACCACCAGCATTGGGGTCAGCCACTGGGTAAGAGGGTCAATTTAGAGATGCCATTTTGGAGACTCAGCCCTATAATTCCCCTTACCCTGCCCCCTGGACAGAGAGGAGGACAGGACATGGGGACAGGCGCTGTTCAGGAAACACTGTATTTGTGAGTAGAGAGACTTTCATCCTCCTCTTCCCTGTGGGGGTGGGAAAGAGGGTGTCTCTCCCAAGAAAACATTTAAATCTGGGGGAGTGCTTTCAAAATGAGAAGATTAGATTTGGTTCCCTGGTTAGGCATCTGCTTGGTCTCCAGCCTTTCTTCTACCCCTGTATGACCAGAGCTGGGAGGAACTCTCTGGAGAAAGGGATGCCATGGGGACCACAGGCAGAAAGACAGAAGGTCAAGGTCACCACCTCTGACCACCAATCTCTAAGAGGGTAGAAAGTGAATCCCTCCTGGCTATAGTTGGTGGCTTGGCAGTGCTGGCCAGGAAAGAATCAACTGCAGTCAGGGTGTGAGGAAAACCTGTCCTCCTCTCTCTCCTCCTGCATCTACTCCAGAGAAAGAGTGTCAGGATGGGGAGACAAGGGGGCAGTAAGAGCAAACCATGCCCCTGCGCCTCACTCCAATCTACCTGCCAGACTCCAACCCAAACCATTAGTGCTCCGAATCTCACCTGCTCTGAGGAGAAAGAGGAGAAAAGCTTTAAATAGATGTGAGGTCAACATTTAAAAATGATCAGGGCTGAGTTCTTCAAAATTGCAAGTGACTAGACTTTCTGGAAGTAGGCTGTACCATTATTAGGGCAGCTGCCACCCAGACATAAGAACATAACAGTTGTTATAACAACAAGCAGGGCATAACAACAGTCAGGGTAGTTGTGGGGAATGGGGCAGGGGACAGAGCAACTCATTTCATGCTCATATCCTAATAAGTTGCATCTGCTTAATAAACCACTTATGCTAACACCAACTTGTTAGCTCAGAAGTCTTCTAAAACCTTGAGGCAGGAAGGTGAGGCTCATGCTCAGGGATGCCAGATGTGACCAGAGATGAGGCTGCAGAGCAGAGCAGGGAGAGGTCCTGCTGCTAAGGCCAGCTGGGGTCACATTGGGAGAGTGACAGGAATTCCAGGCGGAGGGCCTAGATTTGAGTCCAGGCAGTGCACAGGGAGGGAGAGGAACTGGGTGCCTACAGATTGAAGGGGCATTCTCACTGTGGAAGTTCATTCCCTAGGGTTGCTTGACCACCTGCATGTGCCCCAGGGACTGGGCCCCACTGTGTAGGATTCAGGCAGAAAGATCTGGAGATAGTGGGCCATCCATACATCATAATACCTTTGGTGCAGCCACCAGCCCGTGGCCTGTGCCCTCATCTGAGTTCACACAATCCCAGAGTTTCTGTCTTCCCACAGTGAGCATCACACTCTATGGTGCTTGCTATTATACTTACGAGACATCTCTCATCCAAAACTGTGAAAGTCTTAATGGCAGGGAGGGTTCTTATCATTTTTCTCTCCCAGCACCAGCAAGAACTCTGATCACAGTAGCTGTTCAGTGAATGTTTCTTGAATGAATGGCTGGATAGGTAATAGAATAACTGAACAAATAGATGAATGAATGAATGAGTGGATGGATGAATTAACCCTTTAGAATATAAACATGATTTTTCTCTGTCATATTCCTACCATACAAATGTGTCCAGGTTCTCAACTGAGGCCTCAGAGAATAGGAGACATCTTTGTATGAAATATCTGTGATCTTTAGTATATGACTGAGCTAATGATAGGCCTGACTCAAGTAAACTGTGCCCTCCAGAATATCACAAAATCAAAGCTTCAAGTATCTACCCTCTAGTGTCCAATTGTTAGACTGCACCACTGCTTTTTAACTTTTATAATCACAGCTGTTTTCCAAAAAGATGACGCAGGGCTTTCTGAATTAGGGACACAAGGGATTTGCTTGAGTTCATTCCACTTTTCTGTCCCTGGAGGAAAAGACATTGATTTGCACATCCTGTGTCCCCAGCAAGGGGCTTGTGTGGCATCCCAGCTATCTTCAGGGTGACTGTTCTACCAAGGCATACACATTTGCAAAGTAGAGCCTCATGATTATTTTCTAAAACTTGATAGAGAAAAGTTGACTGGACTCAAAATTCATTTACAGTATCCAAAGAAGCGTCAACATTGCAAGTGCCAAAGAAAGAAAAGAAAGGGCCATCTGATTCCATAAGCATAATTTCAAATGATGAACATTGTTCTTAATTTTTTATCATTTACTGGGGTGGGAAAATTTTTAGTCAGTATGTATTGAATTTAAAAATCATAATCAGGAATTGCATAGAGCCATTTCAGGTATAAAATCTGATTTTTTTTAAAAAAAGGTAGATGCAAACTCAAGTTTCTCATGAAGAAATTTGGTAATTTTTATTTATGTTTCACATAAATTTAATATTTAATATTTTTCCTGATATTTTCTATTATTTCACTCATCTTAATTATATATTATAGAGAAAATATAATGAATTTATTAACCTAGCCCTTAAATGTTCCAAAATTCCCTCCAGTTTACTTTTATGTGCAAGGCAAATATTTTCTGTGTGTACCATGATAGGAAAGAATGTTGGAAAGCACTTGGATAGAGGTTGCCTATTTTAACTCAGAACTGCCAAAATTCTTTAAAATCCTTGTTAAAAGTGTAAAATTCTGGCATAGGCTTAGATTTTAATAACTCAAAACTGATTTAACTGGAAAAAATAAGAGGTCAGGCTCTTTGGAAGCTATAAAACTTGGCAGCCATGATTAATGTATGGCAGATTATGTTTTCCAAGGACGACTGCAACAACATCTCCGCTCCCACATGATCTTCTTACTCTGTGATTTTGGCATCCCTCTCATAATAAAATGGGGTCTGTGTTTTCTTTCTCTTAACTCTGGATTTGTGACAAAAATGGAAGATGTGCTGTTTGACTTCCAAAGCTAAGTGATAGAAAGTAATGCATATTCTTGCTGGTACTCCTGGTACACTGGTTTTGTGGAACTCAGCCACCATGCTGTGAGGAAGCCCAAGCAGCCCCATGAGGAAGTCATGTTAAATGTTCCAGCCAACAGTCCCAGCTGAATTTCCAGCTGATGGCCAGCACCAACCTGTCAACCATGTGAATGAGACATCTTGAAAATTCATCCTTTAGTCCCAGGTTGAGCCACCACAACTGACACTGCACAGAGTAGAGGCAGGCTACTCCCAAGCCCTGCTGAAATTTCAGCTTTATGAACAAAATAAATGAGTATTGGCATTTACACCACTAAATTTTACAATAGTTAGTTACACAGAAATAGATAGCAAGAACAATGAAGAAACAAAACTCAGCTAAAATAGGTCAAAGAATGATAAATTAGCAATACTTACAAAAAGCTCTCAAAAATATACACGCCGCCCTTATACCCAACTATTCCACTATTGGGAATTTAATCCTAAAGAATAAATTAAAGATGTGCATCCAAGATTTCACTACAAAAATATTCTTCAAAACAGCAAAAAGCTGAAAACAACCTAAATGTTCAATAGAGAACTGAGTAATTCAATTATGGTACACGTAATTCTGTCAGTCTAAAATCTGACCATCAGAATCACTTTAGGATCTTTCTAAAGAAAAGGAAAATGAATAGTCCCTCCTTGAGTTACCTTATTGATGAATATTAAGGCTGTTTCCAGTTTGGGGCTATTACAGTCTTGTAATGCATTATATCTCTATTCTTAAGTACTGCTGCTTTTAGTCTCATTCCTAGAAGCGGGCTAGCTGCATCAAAGGTAGGCACAACTTCAATTGTAATAATTTTCCACTAAATCTATAGCAACTTATATTCAGTTCATATGACTTCCCATTTCTCCACAGCCTCACCAGCCCTGGGTGTGACTGACTTCTTAGATTTTATCAATGAGATATACAAACAATGGCTTTGTTTTAATCTGCATTTCCCTGATTACTGGTAGAGTTGAGCAGAAGTTTACTTTTCACTTTCATTTCCTCTTCTAGGAATTGCCTCTTTATGTCCTTTATCCATTTTTTTTTTTCCCTTCTGGTCTGTTTGTCATTTTCTTGTCAATTTGGAGGAGTTTGATCATTAGGGATATTGCCCTTTGTCAGTCATATGGGTTTTAGGTGTTTCCTCTCAGGCCTGTGCTGGCCAGTATGGCAGCCACCAACCACTTGTGGCTACACACATCTAAACTAACTTAAATTAAATAAAATCTAAAATTCTTTTCCTTGGTCACACTAGCTTCACTGCAAGTATCCAGTAGCTACATATGGCTAATGGCTACTATATTGGACAGTGCAGAACAGGAAAGTTATACTCCAACTACCATTCATCTTTCTTTTGTGTTTATGTTATCTTTGGCCATACCTAATCTGAAATGTTTATATAATTAAATCTGACTATCTTTTCTGTATGGCTGCTAGGTATGTCTTTCTGCATTAAGAAGGCCACCCCTGGCTGGGTGCAGAGACTTATACCTGTAATCACATTTTGGGAAGACAAAATAGGAGGATTGCTTGAGTCCAGGAGTTTGAGATCAACCTGGGTAACACAGGGAGACCCCTATCTCTACAAAAAAAAAAAAAAAATTAATTAGCCGAATGTAGTGGCACACACCTGTAATCCCAGCTGCTCTGAAGACTGAGGCTGAGGCAGGCAAATCAGCTGAGCCCAGGAATTTGAGGCTGCAGGGAGCTATGATCACATCACTGAACCCCAGTCTGGGCAAAAGAGCGAGACTCTATTTCTGGAAAAAATAAAATAAAATAAAAATTAAAAAGCCAACCTATCCCAAGATTATTTCTTAAGGCTTCTAGTTTTTACTTTTAATATTTTTACATTACTTTTTTACTTAGATCTTTAATCCAGAAAGAATTAATATTTGCATATGGTAAGGCTGTACATCTAACTTTATTTTCTTCCAAATGTATAGCATGTGCATTTGTTAAATAACTCATTCTCTTAGTTATATAGTTTGTATTTAATGTTCAGATGGGTAATGTCTGTGTAATCAAACTGATTTTTTAAATGAATTATGCTTTACTCTTATGTTTAGACAGTTCTGCCCCACTGTTGGTCAGGTGAGCGCTCAGTTGCATTTTCATCCAGGTACTGAGTGCCAGTGTTCCTTCTGCAATTAAAGATGGGGAAACTGAAGCCAGAAGTTGAAGACCAGCCTGGGTAACATAGCAAGATCTTGTCTCTAAAGCAAACAAACAAAAACGATGGGGAAACTGAGTCCTGGGACTGGTAAGACGACAAGAACAAAGGGACAAGGCTATGGTAATGAGATGCATTTTGAGGGCCGCCAACTTCCAAGCTGGAGGATCTCCCAGTATCCACAGCACTATCTCCATTTCCTGTACATCTGCTGTTTAGCTCTTGTACCTGGCTCAGTACCTGGATCAGCTACAGAAACACACAGATGGTTTTGTCTTAGACTTGAAGCCCCAGTTTCCTCACCAGCATCCCTTCTCACAGGCTGCAAAGCCTCCACCCTGGCTAATGCCCAGGCATTCTCCATGGCCATCCTCTGGGCTCAGCCTCTGCAAATACAGCCAGCCTGGATACAAAACAAACATGTGGTTAGCATAAGGAAACCACGGAGCTGATTCAGATGAAAGATCCAGTGTAGAAGCCTCCCTGAGAGGGAGGATAGACTACATAATTGGTGCAAAATGAAAACTGGGTCCTCTTGTTAAAAATTATTACAAGTTTCAAGATGGTAACAGCAGAGAGTTTAGCCAGGCCCAGGGCCTTCCTATGTATGAGGCCCTGAAGCCACCCCTGCTTCTGGAGGTACTAGACCCAGGGAACTGGGACCTCGCCAAAGCTCCTTTGGTATTCAAATTGAGGCACCTTCATCCTCCTGCAAAAAGAGCCTCAGAGCCTGGACTGCAGGATTAGGTAATGACCCAGCTTCCCACCACTCCCACTGTGCCTCTGAATTAGGGCTCTGCCTTAACTCTCCTAATTCAGAAACTTCAGCTCCATGAAGACCTCAGGCCCCACCCCATCTTCACCCTAGCACTTCTGAGCCCCAGCCAAGGGGTGTGATCTGGAGTGGTGGACAGAGCCCCGCACCACTGCAAAACAAGCAAGAAGTATGCTCAAGGCCATAGGAAGCAAAGATTCTGTACTCTGGAATCATACAGACTTGGGTTTAAATTCCACTGTACTACTCACCACCTATGTGACTGTCACTTAGAGATGCTAATGTGAGCCTCAGGGACCTCCATGAGGATTAAGTGAAGTGAGGCCCATTGTCTGGCACGGAACAGCCACTTTCAAGGAGAGCAGTGTAGCCAAGTGGTAAGAGTATACACTTCCTGAAAAATCCCAGCTCTGGCACTTAGCAGTATTCAGCCTAAGTCATTCATACTCCTGAATGTCTGCCTGCCTCAGTTTCCAAAGAAGTGACATGGGGCTGATGCTAGTTGTACATCCTTCATTGTGTCATTTTAAAGATTAGACAAGTTGGCCGGGTGCAGTGGCTCAAGCCTGTAATCCCAGCACTTTGGGAGGCTGAGACGGGCGGATCACGAGGTCAGGAGATCGAGACCATCCTGGCTAACACGGTGAAACCCTGTCTCTACTAAAATACAAAAAACTAACCGGGCGAGGTGGCGGACGCCTATAGTCCCAGCTACTTGGGAGGCTGAGGCAGGAGAATAGCGTGAACCCGGGAGGCGGAGCTTGCAGTGAGCTGAGATCCGGCCACTGCACTCCAGCCTGGGCAACAGAGCGAGACTCCATCTCAAAAAAAAAAAAAAAAAGATTAGACAAGTTAAGGTTTGCAACTCAGTTTGGAACACTGTCTGGCACATAATGAGCTATATGAGTATGTTTTTTATTGATTAGGAATGCTTTATGAATGTTACGTGAGCATTTGGGATTTGGAATTAGAAGAGTTGGGTTTGCGATTTTCCTCCACCTTGTGGACCTTGAAAAAGAGGCTTGAGCAAGCCCTGTAGCTTATGTGAACTTCAGTCTTCTGGTCCACTTAATGGAAATAAAAGTTGGCACCTTTGATTGTTGCAAAATATGCCCCTGGTGCCAAAGTGCTGATAAGCAAGATGCAAACGTTGGCTGCTGTTGTTATGATTGTCATTGTGATTATCTGTCTGGTCATCAGAATTCCTGGTCTTGTGGGGCCATGGAAAGAGCACGGGATCCATTTATTTGTTCTGTGATATTTACTATTAACCTGCTCTGGGCCCTAGATTGTGCTGAGAGCTAAGTCTATGAAGGTGAGTAAATTGGAGCCCATGCCCTCCAGAAGCTCACATCGTCCTACTCATGGCAGACAAATAAACGTGAATTCTACTGCAGGGAAGTAAGTGTGGCAGCAGATGTAGTATGCAGTGCAGAAGTGGCCATGGTTGCGGGGGCAAGGAGGGCTTCCTAGCATTGGCGTTATTTGACCAGAGGTCTGGCGGTGCCTCTTGCTAGCAGTGTGATCTGAGCCAGGGACAGATACCTCTGTGAGCCTTGGTTTCCTCATCTGTAAAGTGGTTAAAGACTGAATAAAGCAACATATGTGCAAACAATCTGTGAATGGGGAAGTAACAGATGTTGCTTTCTATTATGTTCTCTCCTGGCCATGAATATCAATTATTACAGAAATGAAAAGGGATCCTGCACCCAAATTCAAATCAAGCAAGTTCACCCAGAGGTTGCCATGGGGTGGAGGGCCCAGATCTGGGCTGTTTGGATCTCTATGCAGGATGAAAGGGATTTCCTGGACCTGGCTTTGCTGTCCCTTGTTCCTTTTGTAAGCATCTGACTCTTCCTCTATCCATAAAGATGAAGACATTCTTTCGCAAGGATTTAATATTGGGGCTGCATGCCTGGCCCCTGAGAAAGCCCAAGCTTCCTCCTCCTCTTGAATTGAACCCAGTGCAGCTTTATGCACTCCAGACGAGCCTGCATTCCCCTTAATGCCCCTGGAATTGCTTACTCACACCAAAATCCGCTGCCTCAGGCGTTTCCAGCCAGAAGTAAGCCTTCTTTTCATGGGCAATCAGGCAGTAGCCTGGAGCACAGAGGGGAAGGGGGGGCACCTGTATGCCCGGCTGGGTCTCTGTAGACAGTGGATCATGCGAGGCCTCCCCTCTCCCTGACCCTGTGTGGAAAGAGGCACCCAGGCCAGGGGAGGAGCTGTGTAGTGACAGAAAGGGCATCTACATCTCTACCATGTAAGTAGGGAAACTGAGGCTTGGCCTAGCACCAGATCAGTCATGTTGAAACCTAGGTTTGAACTGGGTCTCTGAATCCCCACCCAGAGCTCACTGCATTAAGGCTGAGGTGCCTGTGAGAATCTGAGAGGACCTTTACTATGAGACAGTGTGTTACCGCTGACTTAGAATCTGGATAAAGAAGATGAATGCATTCAGAGGAGTAGATTCAGGTGTCAGACATTTGCATAAAAGGCCAATTGTTCCTCTTGTTTGGGAGGTAATTCACAAGCTTGAATCTCTAAAAGGTTGCATCTAGTGGAGGGTGGGGCTATGTGTCTGTGCACATCTGGTCTTTGGAGTTCTTATTCAGCAAATACTGATTGCAAGCCCACCATGTGCCAGGCATCATGCCAGGGGCTTGGGATCCAGAGATGAAGAGAGAGTCAACCAAGCCCATCAGGTTCTGCCAACCCCTGTAGTGCGAGTGGTGGTTGGAGCACGTGTTACACCCCCAAAAGGTGGGCTTGTTCCCCCTTCCACTTACCAGCCATGTGTCCTTCTGGATGGCAGTTTCCTCATCTGCAAAATGTGTGCAGCCCTAAGACCTGTCACCCAGGACCATTTGGGAGATCAGCTGTTGTTTTGCAGGTGAAAAGATCCATCTGGTCTCTGGGCCTGGCACTCTATCTATAAAGTGAGACTCTACTCCAACATATACCCAAGGTGTGCTCTGGGTAGTAAAGTGTGGTGGTTTAGCACTTTGCCTTTGGGTCTGATGGTCCTAGATTCAAATCCAGACTCTGCCCTCTATTGTGTAACCTGGTGCATGTCACTTAACCTCTTTGGAACCCAGTATTCTCAACTATTAACTGAGGATGATAATCGTAGTAATCATAGTAGTACCAGACTGTTGGTGTAAAAAATAAATGAGCTAATTAAAATTAAAAAGTAAAGTGTTTTGAACAGAGACACTCCTAGTAAGCCCTGAAGAAATGAGAGCTATACTTTTGATTATTAATATTCTTATAATCCAAAGGATGATGCAGGATTTTTAAAATCTTTCCACATGTATGTTTTTGGACCAGTCCAAAAAAGAATTGGAAACACACTCATGCCGCATAAAGACAGTTATGAGGAACTATAAAACAAAATAAAACCTTTGGAGAATCAACTGCAAAGACATGTATTCTGTTTTTGTTATAGTTTTGAGCCCAACAGTGTCTCACCAGGTGATCACCAGAGATATCCAACATCGTATGTCCACCAGAGGATGGGGAACACTCAGTCCCTTTTTATCAACACCTTCACTGTCCAGCCAGCCCCTAACTGGCCTCTTTCTGTCTGAAGGAGGTGGCTGAGTCTCTGGGCCTGGGACTCTCTGCTCCTCCCAGCCGCCTCTGTCTATCCATCCCACGGCCACCCGAGCTGCTCTCCACAGTCTTGAACCCAGAGCCAAGACACACAGGTGCTGAGTCTCATCCCTAACTGCAATCTTGTGAAAGCACTCTTGGGCCTCAGTCACCTTGAAGAGCAGGAAGGACTCTGAGGGGATATTCATTCCACCCATTATCCCCAGGTTCCAGTTTGCTTTAAAGGAAACTGAGGCATAGTAAAGGTTAAAGACTTATCGAAGATCGTGCTAGAAGCTGAGAGCCCAGCTAGGGCTATAATCCAAGCACTGGGACTTTCACAGTTGTCAGGGGGCATCACAGTTGTACATTCAAAGCCTCAACTGTATCTTGCAATCACCTGGGCACAGCTACAGTGCCCAGGCCACACACTTGACCAATTAAATCAGAATCTCTGGGGATGAGATCTGGGCATCAGTATCAGATAGCCAGGCTTGTATATTCCTGCATTAAAGTGAGAAGGCCCCCCTGTCAACACTAAATGCCTTCATTCACATTCTTTTTGCACCATTCTCAAACCTACTCTTTCCTAGCCACATCCTGAAGATTCTGATGTAATTTGCCATGCATCAGGATCATTCAAAACTCCCAGGTGACTCCAACAAGCAGCTAAGGCTGAGAACCACTGTGTTAATCTACCACCTTCATTTAACTTAAAAACTATATTTACTCTTTAAGTAAAATGATAATATTTAATTGTAGGAAAGAAAAACGTACCTGTTCAGCTGAGACACAATCCATTGCTTGTTAACTGTATTCACATTCCAGGAAATAGAAGAATTTGTAGTTACAGGAATTTTTATCTGTGGTTTTACATCTTTACGCACAGACTTGCTTATGTGTCAGTCCATTACTGCAGTGTGCCAATTCAAAAATTTATTGAGTTTGACTTGGTATAAGTAATTATGAGTTATAAAGGATCATTCTGAATCAACAACGTAATAAATAACCATCTTTAATATAATAGAGAGAATATAAGTTTAGTTAGAGTCATGAAACCTTCTGTCTCAACACATGGTTCCTATAAAGTGAAAAAGACGAAAACATTTGGTGAGTATCTGTCATTAGCTGAAGAAAATGTCTGGAAAGGGACTTTCCCTCAAATCGGATGGCAATTCGTGCTCTCCCTTTTGTTTTTGTTTTTTTTTTTAAGCAAGAGTACCCCAAATTCCAAAAACTCCTATGTGCCTTTATTTACCTTATAAAGAAGTCTGTGGAATAAGCCCTCTTCCCTCACCAACCACCCAACCACTTTTCTCAAGGGGAGACCCTAAATCCAGTCGCAGAGAGCACATTTTGAATAAGTAAAGTGGAGATCTCACTGACAAAACATAAAGGCTACCCCAGCATCCTCAGGCAGGGGGCGCATACCTGGGCCCCCTATGCCCAAGGTCTCCTCCTGGAATCCCCTGCTGTCTTCGGGCACCCAGAGCGGGAGCGCCAGGTTTTCCCCATCATGCAGGTGCAGGCGGTGCGGGGCGCGGGGCGGGGGGGAGGGGGTTCCGGAGGCTGTGAGTGTCAATCACCTACCCTTATCAGTTCTCCGTCCAACACTTACAGTCATAAAGCTGGGCTGGAAAAGTGATAAGGGGACGTGACTGGCCGGCAAAGAAGTTTTGATGAAGATTTGCAGGACAAGATGTAAACGGACGTTTGATTTCCTGGCGAGCCCTCCCCGCCCCCTCTCTGCAGCTCCACCCCTGCCTCAAATTCACAGCCCCTCTGTGCCCTTCTACATTGCTCTGGCCTCTCGCCCCAGTCTCTCCCTCTGACACCTGGAGAGTCACTTATGTTTCTGCACACAGAAATTCAAACATGCAGCTCTGGACAGCTATGGAAAGTAGTAGATTCTTTGCATTTAAAAAAATCAATTAAAAATAGAAATTAATTTAAATTTTAAAATTAATAAATAAGCCGAAGTTAGTGAAGTCTTTACCCAGTGGCTCTCGCAGGTCTGAGGCCCCGGCCCAGCAGGTCCTGCTCCTCCCTAGCGTTCTGTGCTAAGCCCACACCCACATGCCATTCATAAAGTCCCTACAGCAAGTCTCCTCCTCCAACCAGGATTGGTCCTCCAGAGAGGCTGGCCCCAGGCCAGGATCCATCAGCCACAAATCTATGAGCTGGATGTGTCCACTGTGCTGCGTGGCCTTGATGGGATTAGGCCAGGGTGGAGTTTGGTTCCAAAGGCAAGCACGTTCTCATGTATCCAAGCTCACTGCCCCATCACGTCAGATTCTTCTGTCTTGACTGTTTGACCTTCCACACTGATTCATACACAGAGTCTTTGAAAACCAAAAACTATTGACATGGTTTCAAGTGTGGAGGTCTTAACATGATTCTGTGTATCGGAATGAAATCAAAGAGAACCTGTCCAGGTTTCAGAAATGGATTTCTGTATAGTATTACATTGTGGGACGACCACCAACTTTGGATCCCATCTGCTTGCCACTTCCTTGTTGTGTAACCCTGAGAAAATTACTGAGCCTTGATTTCCTGATATATTAAACAGAGATAGTACCTCCTTAACTCCCAGGATTGCTGCAGGAATTAAGTGAGAAAATGGATGGAAAGAGCTTATGCTCACGCCTAGGTTCAAATCCCAGGTCAGCCACCTTCTGGTTACATAACTTCAGCAGGTCTTTTAAACTCTCCACATCTCAGTGACTTATTTGGCAAAATGCGGGTTATAAAAGCTACCTCAAAGAGTTGTTTTGAGGATTAAAATATACAGTATAAGGTTAAGGGCTTGGTCTTTATAGTAAAATTGGTCTGGATTTAAATCCTGACTTTGTCGTTTGCTGGTTCATTGACAGAGAATCACTCAGCCTCTCAGATCACTTTCCAGATCTGCAGAATGGCTGTGATCACCCAAACTTACAGGGTTGTGGTAAAGGTTCAATTAGATGAGCTATAAAACGCCCTTAGAATGGAGAATTTAAAAGATGTGCAGCGGATATCATTAACAAGAAAATACCACCATAGACAGTGACATTGACCCAGAAGATGCCACCAGATGGCAGTTATTTCAGCAAATATTCCAAAAGGTGCATTACTTGAGTGGGCCATGTGGATGGGTCCCTGAGGGTCAGGCCAATCAAGTCTTGTGAGTGAGCTCCAACTCCATCTGCATCCTGTACAGAAGGCACTGATTACTCACAGAGTAGGCACCAATTACTTTGGAAATCAGCTCCTCGATCAGGACCAAGAGCTTATGCAGCTCCTGCCCTCTGTTTCTTGAAAGTGGAGTGTCAAGGGACCAAGTGTCCAGGGCCCAGGGGGACAAATGGAATCAGGAACTCTGGCTCATGGAGCAGTCAAGTCAATCCCAGATCATGAGGAAGTGAGTGCTTTGATGTTCAAGGAATTCAGCTGTGTGGGAGAAGGGAAGACCCTGGTCTATAGTCTGTGGTCTGAACTCCTCAGAGTCCTAAGAATGACCTCTTGGGGAAGCTGAAGCTGTGCAGTGACCATACACTTAGCCCAGAACCCTTGTTCTACTGACAGGAAACCAGAGCCCTGGTAGAAACTCAGCCAAGGTCCCAGGGAGGCAGCTCTCTGTCTCTGACCCTAGACCAGAGCAGGTTTATAATGAGGATCAAAAAGTCAGGTGTTTTCAGGAGGATGTGGGAGGCCTCTGAACAGTGGGACGTGGGGAAACTGATGCCTGGTTAACTGCTGGACTGCCAGGCCCAGTCAACCCCTCTCAAGGGCCCAAATTGTGCCAGAGAGAAAATGCAGTGGTTCATGTCTTTTTCCATGAAAGCAATTGTACTGTCTATCTCAGGGATCCTATAGTCCTCATCTTTGCAACATGGGCCTCACTCTCTGTAAATACATACAGGAGCTTGGAAGTGGGAAAGGTACTCTGGGATGTTCAAACCTACAGTGTTTCTCCTCCACATCCAATCTAAAAGCGAATGCTTTGGCAGGCAGAAGGAGCTCAATTTCAAAGGCTGCTTTCCTGTCTTCTTGCTTCCCTAGCCCAAATGATGTTCATATTTAGGTTTTTAAATATGGCCAATTGCTTAATCTGTTTATTTCTTATAATGATTCCATTGAATTCATTTGCATGGGGCTTTTAAAAACTCAATTCAATTCAATCAACAGGCATTGAAGAGACCATTTATTGTCAGGGACTGCTGTAGACATTGAGGCCAGAGGGCTGAATTCAGTCTCCACATTCAAGGAAATGAGCAGCTCCTGGCTGATGCTGACCCACATGCCCTGGAGTGGAGAGGAGGGAAGGAACCCTAAGGCAGGGGGAGGAGCTTATGCAAAGGTGTGGAGCTGGAAAAGAGGCCTGACCAGGGAGCAGCAAACAGCCCAAGGTGGGGTGATGCTGTGAAATGAGGCTGGAAGCAGAAGGTCAGGGACCATGGACATCAGGTTAATTTGGGTCTTACCTGGCAGGCAAGAGAAAGCTCTGGGGTTCTGAGGAAAATCACATCTATTTTGAGCTGCTAAGACAGGGGAAGGTTTGGAAAAAGATGGGCAGTGGAGGAACTGCTGCTCAAGGCAGGTGGGAGGTGGTGAGAGTTGGAATTCATGCTGTGGCAATGGGGACAGTGATCTTTAATTTAATTTTAAATTCAATATATTCTGGAAATAACAAAAGAATGCAAGTAATGATACTTCTACCTGAGTAGCATCTTCACACCCCATGCTGGGCTCAGCTCGTCTCTCTATAGTATTTCATTTAATCCCCTCAGGAACCCTGAGCAATGTGTATTTGGGATGGTCTTGACCCTTCTTAGGAGCAGTAGGTGTCATGGAAAAAATCAAAGCAAAAGGAAGGATTTCAACTTGTAATGCTCCTCCAAGAGTATAGGCTCCATCATTCCCCATTCCAACTTCTTGTCCAGATGGCAGTCAATCACATGGCGACATTTGGGGCATTTGCACTGCATGTGCCACACCCAGGACACCCACAGGTTGCAAGCTCAGGCTAGCCTTCTGATGGACCACCTAAGCCTTTACCCCATTTACCTTGTCCCCAACATTCCCTCCAAAACTCACTCCAATCCATCTTTTATGGCTGGGTCATAAGACAATGTGCTGATCTACTTTAATTCAGGCTATTCATGGGCACACGGCTTTCGTTTCTAAAATGTCATCAACACAAGGAGGGGGCCCCATGGCCAGGGCAATCTGGAGGGGCTACCCACACAGTTTCATCCTAGCTGGACCCTCTGCCCCTAGTGGTCAAGCACCAGTTTTTCCCTTAGCTCACTCATTCTGTGGTCCCAGAGTTGTGACACTCTCCAGCGTCCCTCTCTTCCTTTTGTTAGGTCTTCATGGATTTTTACTAAAGCATGTTCTAATACCACCCATGTATATATCATTGAAGCTTAAAAACCCTCTAAAATAAACCTTTATATATTATATTATTTGACCTGAATTTTCCCACATCCAGCACAATAATTTTTTTAGGGACCAGTTCTACTCAGCGTGTCACCATCCTCCTCTTTTTACAGAATAGAAAACAGATTCAGAGATGTTCAGCAACTTTGTCCAAGGCTTTACAGCTCATCTGAATTAGAACCCATCTGATTTCTCTTGCATTATCCTCTCTCTCTCTCTCTAAATGCACAAGCAAATGAATGAGCATAACATTCAACATCTCTCACTAAGATGCCGAGTCATGCATGCCTTTTAAAATAATTTACTATTCATTAGCTCCAAAACCAAAGGACAGTCATGGTCAAGGAGGCAGGCTTGAAGGTGAAGCAAAATAATTGCTAAACCACACCCTGCCCATCTTTCATGGGCACCTGTCCAAAAAGCTATGAGGATCATCCCCTGTGCTTTCTCTAACTCCTTTGGCCTTGATTGACTCTGCGTGGGTTATGAAATCCCACCCTTCCAGTTCTCCGGCTGGGTGGTCTGTCACATTAGCTTTGCATCTCACATAATCCTTTCCTGCCGACTGACTGGTTCCACCACAGCCTGTCTGCCTGCCCGCTGGTAAGTTCCTTCTGGGCAGCGCTGAGGGTGACCTCAACCCTCCAAATCCCCGTCCCCCAAAGCTGGTGCAATCCTACTTCCCCATGGTTGAGGGATATAACAGGCTGTGGAAGGGACTGACTCAGGACAGGGAGAGGGAGGGAAGGGGACCGAGTGCCGAGCCCCTTTCCAGAGCAGACGCTGCTGCCTGGCCCCAGCTGTGTTCAGGGGCTATGACCGTCTGTCTCCTCCCTGGTCTCCATCCGGCTGGGCTCACTTCGCCCAGTTTAATGAGCTCAGGAATGTGCTCAGTTGAGACACCCAGTGTTTGATTTGGCCCTTTTGAGCTGAAACGTGCCCCAGGCTCTGCTCATCCACCTGCAGGACTGCACAGTTCAGTCATCAGAGAGCCAGTGGCAAGAGGCGAGCTATGCCCGGAACGGAGTTCAGAGCCTGCATTTAATATATTCTTAAGTATAATAAACATCTACCAGGCCTGGCCTGCAGAGATGCCACAGACCCACATTGGAAGCCGGGGAAGGCACATTTCTTTGAAGTTGGTTCCGGCTCAGCTATCAGCCTTCCCTGCTGTCTTCACTGCAAAGCTGGAGACAACAGTTCAAGAACCGCCACTCCCCTCTCTGGATATTGCTTGGTTCCAAGGGTCGTGGGCAGATCTGCCTCCATCTGAAGCCCACATGGCAGACTGATCACATGTCTAGAAAGCACTTTCTGAGTAGCAGCATGTGCTGAGCTCCGAGCTATGTCCCTGCAGACACAGAGCTGGACCAGAGCTCTCGAGTTCAAGGGAGGTGGGCACATTTACTAGACAGTCCCCACTAGAGGTGATAGGAGAAACAGTAGAGGCATGGAAATGCAAACATAATTTCTAAGACAAACTTGGGATCTGGTTATGATTTTTGCCTAACTCAAGGCTTAAGTATATAAGAGAAGAAAAGAAAATTTATATTGGGATGGTTCCAGAAAATCTGGGTTGTAAAGCATAAAGTGGAAGAAGAGATCAGAGCTGCCCCCACCTGGACCTAGTTATCATCTCTGGCTCTGACCTCTTGTTCTACTTTATACTTACATTTGAAGTGGAGGCTGGGCAGAAGTGATTGGAGAGGTGGATGGGCACTGATTTGGAAGGGTCTTGAAGGCCAGGCAAAGGAAAAGGTTTCCTCTCCTGGAAGCCATGAGCCTGGAAGGATGAAGGATGTGAGATAGCATCTCCTGCACCTCCTTGTCCTTTGTTTATTCTCGGTGTCTTCCACTAGAACACAAACTCTGGGAGGGCGGAAACGTCTGCTTGTTCATTCCCGCTTTCAAAGTGCCTAGGGCAAAGACTGCAGATAGTAGATGCTCAATAAACATTTGGTGAGTGAGTGAATAAGCAGGGAAATTATTTCCTTGCTGGGCCAAGGAGTGAAGGAGGCTGCTTGGGAATTTAAGTTTTTGTTAATACTGGCCCTGGTGCCAATAAATACACTTAAAAAAAAAAAAAAAAAAAAAAAAACTCAAAATCCGGTTTCCTATCCTTTTCTTCCAATGCATGCCAGCAAGTAGGTCTTCCCACATGAGCCAGTCATCCTGGAGAAACCTGATTCTGTCCTCTGTCTCAGACAGCCCACAGTCCTTGGGATTTCAATTCTCAGATTAACCCTTAGCCATCCCACTCTGCAAACCCAGAGTGGGCTGGCTTGCGAGATGGAAGTGGGTATGGAAATTAGACAGAAGCAATCCAGAAAGGTAATCTCTCCCACCAGGAAAAATAACCCCCATAAGATGGAGGGAGGTGGTTACTGGGGGGTTAGAAGACCAATGTTCAAGTCCTAGGTCTGTGCCTTGTTCTCCAGGAGAAATAAAACCAAAGGTAGAGATTTTTTTTCAGAAACACCCATGCACAAGAAACCACCTCATTTCCACCATACCAGACACTCTGCTTCTCTACTGGGTGCTTCTGAGTCATAGGTAACACTCATAGTCTTGTTCTTTAAAGGCTCACCCTCCATGCCTTGCTCTGCATGCCTCAGTGGCTACCATTGCCCCCATAGCCCACTTCTGTCTCCTCTTTCCGACCTAGGGCTCTATACAGCCTGGCCTCTCCTCCTTTATCCATATGTTGTCCATGATATCCTTGCATGAAACTGAGGCCCCAGCCACATCAGACCAGCCGATGAAACCCAGATACACCCTCAACTTTCCCTTTTCCATACCTTTGACCATTCCAGTTCTGTTCATATGAAGATGCCTGCTCCATTCAACTTCAAAGCACTGCTCAGTTGCCATGTCCTCTAAGACACCTTCCCGGATCTTAACAGTCAGAAAGAAGGCCCTCTTCCCTGTTCTGCCCAGCAGTGCATTCATACCTCTCTCCTGATCCTTATTCCTCTGCCTCTCACTGTAATTATATTTCACTCTGTCTTCCCTTAAAGGACAGGACTGTCCCACTCTTTTTTTTTTTAAGACAGAGTCTTGCTGTGCTGCCCAGGCTGGAGTGCAGTGATGTGATCATAGTTCACTGCAACCTTGAACTCCTGGGCTCAAGTGATCCTCCCGCCTCAGCCTTCTGAGAAGCTGGGCCTAGTGCCCCACTCTGAGTAGCCTGAATGTTGAGTGTCCTGTTTGCCACAGTAGGTGCTCACAAATACTAATCAAAGTGGGTGGTGTTGGCTCTTCTTCCTTGCACCCTTTAAGATTTCCTTCCCCCCAACAATGGTGCAGGCAGAATGGAGGAGAAAAGGTGAACTGATGGATCCTTGGCTAATTTACTCTGGCTAGCAGCATGTCAGTGGGAAAAGCATCAGGCCGTCCTCATTTACACAATGTTGACATGATGCTCCTGGCATCTAAGTTCCATGTGTGCCCTGATTTCCACACCTGAATCCCTTCCCTATAGGGTTTCCATCATTGTTCTCATCACAAACTCTGTAAGTTTATTCAATGTCATATGATTTCAACATAGACCTTCAGATATATCCTTCCCATGTCTCCAACCTCTTGCTGAATGAGACATTTCCTTCTAATTCAATACCGTCTCTGTCTACCTGACAAAATAGAACATCAAAAGGCTCCTAAACTTGTTAAGCCCATGCAGAATCTCGTGCAAGGTATATTTCCTATGCACTTTAATACAATGAGCAACCAGGAAAATCAGAACAATGTGCCACATGGCATTAACAGCAGCAGACATTGTCAAAGCCCCATCCATATCCTCTGCACATCCTGTGCATCCCCACTGCAAACATCTGCAATGCTCCACCTAAGGGCTTTTCCTTGGCTTGTGCAGGGGGAAAGCTGGATATGCAGGGGATCGGGAGGCAGTTAGCACCCCTTGGGGGATAGACACCCCAGCTCTCTCATCCTCAGGTGGACAACTCTGACATGTTTTTCCAGAAGCCTTCAGCAGGATTGCAGCCCAGCTGCCCACAGTGATGGCCTGCTCACCAGCACTCTCTGTGTTGGCCTCCTTCTCTGCTGCATCTCACTTCCCCCCTCAACCTCCTGAATAAACCACTTCAAGTCCTTGTCTACGGATCTGCTTCTGGGAGATCCCAGCTTAAGACAATCTCTCTGTCATTTTAAACTCCTCCTATGGTCTGAATGTTTGTGCTCCTGCCTGCCTCCATTTCATATGTTGAAATTCTAACTCCCAAGATGATGGTATTAGGAGATAGGTAGGACCTTTAGGAGGTGATTAGGTCGTGAAGGCAAAGCCCACATGATTGGGATTCGTGTCTTTATAAAAGAGATCCCAGAGAGCTATTTTGTCCCTTCTACCATGGGAGGATGCAGCAAGAAGGCACTGTCTATGAGGAAGTGGGCTCTCACCAGACAGCAAATCTGCTTGCATCTTGATCTTGGGCTTCCCAGCCTCCAAAACTCTGAAAAATAAACTTCTGTTGTTTATAAACCACCCAGTTTATAGTATTTTGTTATAACAGAGAAGACAACCCATTTTAGTATGTGCTTCTCCTCCAGGCCCCAACCCTTGTGTTTATCTGTAGTTGGCCAGAGGAAGATGGAAGGAATTCTAAAAGGATTCTTGGAGTAAAGACACTCAGGGCTGGCTTTCACAAATTATCAAATTTTAGACTTGTGATGACTGTAGGAGTTGGCCAAGTTCAAGTCCATGGTTCTCAAGTAGGGCATCTGAAGATATTAAGGAAGTGATTTGTCCAAAGTCACCCACCAGGTTAATGACAGAGCTGGAGCTAAGACGCTAGTCTTGTGACTCTCAATTTCAGGGCTGGGATCTCTCTGCCATGTTGCTGTGAAAGGATTTAACCAAGTAGCAAGTCTCTCCTAAGGTCACTGGCTAAATTTACTTAAAACAAACAAACAAAAAAAGTGAGGTTCTAACATTCTAACTCTCTCCCATAAACCCGGCAAAAACTTGAAATAGAAAGTACCTAGCCCTTCCAAAGCTCATGTGTCATACGACTTCAAAGCCATAGACAGTAAAGAGAAGCCAATTCTAGAAGAAATTATCTAGATCCCTCCCCAGGGGAGGTTTGCCCTAATAATAATCATTGAAATGGTAGTTATAGCTCCAGATCTCTTCTTAGTCTTTGTCAAGGAGACACAGGGCTTATGAGCAGAGAGCATCCCAGCCTCCAGTTGAGGAGCCCTGGAGGGAAGAAAAAGATATGGCTTGAGAAGATCTTATTCAAATGCCTGCATAGAACACACTACACAAAATAATGTGACTTCTGGGCTCATCCAGAAGATCAAGGAAGAAAGCTTTGGAGGAAATATGGGCTTACATTTCTAAAAGGCTGAGGAATGTTACTCAGAGTGAGTGTGGGTCTGTAACTCCAGTAACTGCCTACATATCAGAGTCCCTCCATGTCCCCTCTGCTTTGTCCTGTCCCCAGTTGGACACATCAGAATTTCACAAAAGCATAACCTTCTCCTGCAGCACACACAAGCTGTTTTTAGACTGTGAACCTATCTGTGTTCAAGCAAAAGCATTTTGATTATGCATCTTGAAAGCGAAAAGTAAGCAAGCAAAAATCACATTCGGTCCAGGCCCCAAAATACCCACACAGCCCATGTACACACACAGCCAAGGTGTGGAGAGTGTGATTCAGCCTGGGAGGCTTCTCACCATGTCTTCAAAGATACTTGAAAACTGAAGAGTAGATTAAAACGTTCCTATCCTTTGATCCTGCAATCTCCCTTCTTGGCAGCCCCACGCAAATAGCAGAAGATAGAAAAGAAAAAAATTATGCACAGAGATGTTCCCTTTACCATTATGTATAATGGCCAAAAAACTGGAATAACGAAAATGGCTGCTTTTAGAAATCAGATGAAATAGGCCAGGCATGGTGGCTCATGCCTATAATCCCAGCACTTTGGGAGGCCGAGGCGGGCGGATCACCTGAGGTCGGGGGTTTGAGACCAGCCTGACCAACATGGAGAAACCCTGTCTCTACTAAAATAAACAAATAAGTAAATACAAAAGAAATTAGCTGGGCATGGTGGTGCATGCCTATAATCCCAGCTACTCGGGAGGCTGAGGCAGGAGAATTGCTTGAACCCGGGGGGTGGAGGTTGCTGTGAGCCAAGATCGTGCCATTGCACTCCAGTGCGGGCAACAAGAGCGAAACTCCATCTCAAAAAAAGGAAAGAAAGAAATCAGGTGAAATAAACTGTGGTGCTTCCATTTTATGGGAAGTGGTAATATTGGCCCCATTTACTGGATGATGCAGTGGTTTTAAAACATGTGTACACTTGGAAACAACCTGAGTGTCCATCAACAGATGAATGGGTAAAGAAAACGTGGTAGGTACACACAATGGAGTACTATTCTGCCATCAAAAAGGAATGAGATCCTGTCATTTGCAACACCATGGATGAAAGTAGAGGTCATCATGTTAAGTGAAATAATCCAGGCACAGGAAGACAAACACGTCACATGTTCTCTCTTATTTATGGGAGCTAAAAATCAAAACAATTGAACTCATGGAGACAGACAATAGAAGGATGGTTGCCAGAGTCTGGGAAGGGTAGTGAAGGGGCTGGGGGGAGGTAGGGATGGTGAATTGGTACAAAAAATAAAAAGAATAAATAAGATCTACTGTTTCATCGCAAAACAGGGTGATCATAGTCAATAATAATTTAATTGTACATTTTAAAATCACTAAAAAAGTATAACTGGATTGTTTGTAACACAAAGGATCAGTGCTTGAGGGGAAGGATACCCCATTCTCCATGATGTCCTTACTACGCATTGCATGCGTATATCAAAACATCTCACGTAACCCATAAATATATCCACTTACTATGTACCCTCAAAAACTAAAAATTAAAAAAAAAAAAGTCCACAGTTTCTTTGACACTCGCTCCATTAAGAGGTGGAGTCCATGTCCCCTCTCCTTGAGTCTGGATGAGCCTCTGTGAATGCCTCAACGAATAAAATGAGGTGGAAGTCATACAGTGTGACTTCCAGGGCTGGGCTGAAAAAGGCCACAGAGCTTCTGCCAGGCTGTCTTGAGACACTTGCTCTGGGAGCTGTGGGCCACCACATCAGGAGTCAGCTGCTTGGAGGCCACCAGGCAGAGACCATGTGGAAAAAGGGATGCCTGAGGAGCCCCAGCTGTTCCGGCCCCACCTGTGTGAATGTCCCCAGCTCAGGAGCCAGACATGTGAGTGAAGATGACATTGAGAAGACCCCAGCCCAGCCCCAGCCACTGACTGACTGCAACCACCTGAGAGATCCTGAGAACCGCCCAGCTGAGCTCACTTAACTCCTGATGAAGAAAAATAAATTATTGGTATTCATTTAGGACACTGTTTGGGGATGGGTTGCTACACAGCAATGAAGAGCTGAAACAGAGAAATGGAGATTTACAAAGGTTTAGAATCATACTCAAGGTCACGTAACTAATAAGTGGGAAGCCTGAGTCAGCATCTGAACTCAGGTCTTCAGCAGGGGAACTGGGATAAGAGTATAGTCAACTCAGCTGCAACGTAAGATAGCTCGTACTAACTGGTGAGCAGCACTGGTAAGCAGAAGAAAGTTGTTGCTCTATTGCAGAACTCAGGTTCTTACTCAACTTTTCCTGACATATTGATGTTTTGCACTGACAAGTTTGCCAAATGCACTAAAGCAGCCGAATGCTGCCGGCTGCAGAGGGAAGCAGGGCTGTGTGCAATGCCCAATGGTGATCACTTCCTCTTAGCTCAGTTCGCCACGTGGGCTCTTTTTGAAATGTTATTGCGCAATCCTCCCTGGCATTTGTGTATTTTGCCCTTGACTCCTTACCTCAGCAGCCTCAACGCCTCCTAACATCAGATCAGAAATGCCTGTACAATGATGCCTGCCCCCCAAAACAGGGCTGACACTCCCCAGTGTCCCACAGTCCCCATCTGGTCACTATAGTCCCTGTCATCCCCACTACTTGCCTGGCCCCTGCAGACCATTTCAGTTTGCAACCCTTGGCTTAAGATACCAAGAAGTTCTTCACGATGGAAATACATCCGTCTTTGCTTAACTCTAGTGTTCTCTACTGGTTTGATCACAGAATTAACCCTTCCCCCATCCCCTCTCCTATTTAATGCCTGCTGCAACATTCTTAGACCTTGTGAGGCACAATTTAGGAAAAGCTGGACTGTGTGACCATGACAGCCTCTTCTAATCCCACTATCAGCACCTGGTCATTAACGTACTCAAGCCTTGGTGAGCTAGAGCCATCCTAAGGCATTCAGAGAATCTCTGGTTTCCCTCTTCCAACTCCCAGTCCACTACCTTTACAATGCGGGGGTTAACGACCACCATTACCCCTGCTGCTCCTCTTCCATGAAGATTTAGTGTCTCATGCCCTTCTGTTTATGACATGAACTATCCTTCTGATGGTTAGAGGGCCTCTGTCCACTCAGTTCACCCTGCAAGCAACTCCGAGTGTCCTTCAAAAGGATGTATATAACAAGGATGGATATTGGACTCATGTGTTCAATGTAATTTAGTTGTCTCTGGGGATCAAAGAGCAAGACCACACACTTGTAGCTGATATAGGATTAATAGCCCTCCATCCTAGAAAGTGACCACCCTGAAATAGGAAATAAGGACTCTGTGACGAGTTGAATTGTGGCCTCAAAAAATATAAATATGTCCAAGTCTTGACCCTTGGTACCTGTGAATGTGACCTTATTTGGAAATAGAGTCTTTGCAGATGTAAGTAAGTTAAGTCTCTTGAGATGAGATCGTCCTGGATTTAGGGTAGGCCCTAAATCCAGTAACTGTTGTTCTTACAAGAATAAGGAGAGGGAGATTTAAGACACACGGAGAAAAGGACCGTGTGAAGATGGAGGCAGAGGTTGGAGTGGCACCTCCACAAGCCAAGGGAGCCCCAAGCATGGCCCCAGCTGCCACAAGCTAGGAGAAAAGCAAGGGACAGTTTCTGCCTCAGCGCCTCCGGAGGGAACCGACTCTGCCAGCCCCTCAATCCTGAATGTCTGGCCTCCAGAACTGGGCGAATACATTTCTATTGTTTTAAACCACCAGATTTATGGTCATTTGTTACGGCAGTCACGGGAGACAAATACAGACTCCAGTGGCAGGTCTCAGAGGAGGAAAAATGGCCTCATCTCAGGGGCCACATGGCTGTGGAGAATAGGGGAGGGAGTTGAGGGGGGCCCTGCTGAGTGCCTGTGGGGTGGGGGCCAGGCTGGGAGGTCCCCGGGACCTTAAAGATGGGCATATTTGTAAGTGACACCCTGGGCCGTGCTTCCCACTCATTCTCACTCAACTCTCAGGAAAACCTCATCAACAATTAGGGCCTGGAGCCAGCTATGCAGTTTGAGAAGTCCAGAGGAGAGCCTGAGGAGCGAAGAGGGGACAGAGTCCCTCTCCCCTGAGTTCAGGGTGGTGGGTGCAGGGGAGTCACTGGAATGGTAGAACCTTCCAAGGAGAGGACCTCTCAGGGTCACAACCCCAGAGGCAGCCCCCAGCAGGGGAAGAGGGACCGGGAAGCAAAGCCTTGACCAGCACCACCCTCTGAGCAAACAGGGAACTGCATCCCAAGGAACCCCCAGAAATAGGGCCATGGGACCTCTTCAGGGGAGTCTAACATCAGAGGCAGTAGAGCTTTTGTCCTATTTTAATTTGACTAGTTAAAAGGAATATGACCTTATTTTTGCAATCACAGGCTGGTGAAGCTCAAAACATTCAAGATAAGTGAATATGCCTGCAAAGTTTCCCCAAATAGCCAGGAAATTAGCACCCCCTAAAATAGCTGCGTGAGAGCGACGAGCAGGGCACAGCCTTGCTCTGAGGCAGCCGCTGCCTCCTTTCCTCCTCCTCCATTTCTCTCTTTTTCTCTCCCCCGTTCCCTCGTCTGCCACTTTCTTCTCTTTTCTCTTGCTCCATTGCTCTTGTTCTTTCTGTTCTCCTACATCCCTTCCTTCCACTTTCCAGACCCTCTCCTCTCCTCTCTCCCCATTTTGCAGGCTCCAAACCCACAGTGTGCATTTCCCAACAGCCCCACCAAGCTCCCTGCAGGAGTCCCTTCCTGTCTTCACTTCTCTGAGGGTGCTGGCTGAGCAGCTAGCAGCATGGCCTAGGGCTACCCATCAGAAAAGCCTCTGTGGGCACATGCTGTGAGGAGGGAGGTGCCCTGCAAGGAGAGCTCCTCTTATTTTAAAAATGAGGTCGTAACATTCTTTCATTCCACCAATACCCCTGGCTAGGATTTAGAGCACCTACTGCATGCCAGCTCACTGCTGCTGGGTAGCAGACAGCTCCGGTGAAAATATGTCCAGGAAGGTATGGTGTGCAGAAGGGAGACATTCAACCCTTTAGGGGGCTGAGAGCAGGGACAATTTCCCTAAGGAGAGGGTGCCCATATATTGTCATTCATGTCCAGCTCAGGACACATTTGAGAGTGGTGATTTCATAGGGGCAGGCGGTGCAAACCGTTACTGTCCCAGGCAAAGCAGGATATCTGGTCACCCTAGCACTAAAGATTGTTCAGGGGGTCCCCATTTGGAAGATACGGGTATTGCATTTCTGACAAAGTGAACAGCGTGAGGGCCTGCAAAACACTTTACAGGTTTCAGGATATGCCCGTCATCAGGTACAGCTGATGTGAGTTTGGAGAGATGATGGGATGGGAGACTGGACAAGTCAGTTTAGAGTGCATCTCTAAAAAGCCTTGAGTATGAAGCCAAGAGTTTTGTTTTTATTCCTCAAGGATTAAATACAATTTTTTAAAAAATTTTTACTATTACAACAGGACCAAAAAAGGACATAAAAGAAAAAGGCAATTTGAGAAAAGCACATATCATATCAATAGATGGCAAAAAGGTATTTCATAAAATCTAATATTTACTCCTAACAAAAAAAATACTGTGGGGACTAAGATTAGAAGAATACTTTCTTGAGATAATAAAATATCTATCTGAAAATAGCAATCAACAGTAAACACTGCAGTTGTTACCATTAAAATAAGGACTAAGACAAGAACACAGCTGTTCCTATTGTTGTGAAACATTGTTCTGAAGGGCCTGGTCAATGCCATAAGGCACAGTAACAAATCAGATGCAAAATTATAAGGCAGAAGATGACAAAACTATACTCATTTTCAGGCAATATGATTTTCTACCTGGAAAAAAATCCATTCAACTTTAATAAAGTAGATTGTTCTATAAAGAATACACAAATATCAATAACATTCCTAAATATCATCTATAGTTAGAAAATATGATGGGAAAAATATGTTCTACACATTTCATATGAATATATAGGTGTGTGTACATGTATATATGAAAATAAACTTAGTAAGAAATATGAAAGTCCTATAAGAAAAAAAATGCTACCATTCATTGAGAAAGTCAAGAGAAGACTTTATTTATTTATTTAGAGACAGGGTCTTGCTCTGTCACCCAGGCTGGAGTGCAGCAGCACCATCATGGCTCACTGCAGCCTCAAACCCCTGGCCTCAAATGATCCACCTGCCTCAACCTCCCAAAGTGCTGGGATTACAGGCATGAGCCACTATGCCCAGCCAGAAGATTTTAATAATTAGAAATATAGGCATTTCCTTGAGGCAGAAGATGATATTATGAAGATGTCTAATCCCAATAGAAATCATAACCAATTTTTATAACATTTATTTTTAAAGTTTGTACAATGAAAAATGCATAAAGAAAAAAATAAACAAGATAATATCTGAAATAAAAAAGCAGTGAGAGGTAATTGAGCTTATAATGTATCAATACGCCCTGCAAAGCTGCAATACTTAAAACAGTGCACTGTCAATGTGAGAAACGACAGATCAATGGAAAGTTCTGAAATGGCTGACTGTGCACATAAGTAGCAGAGCAAAATATCTATATTTTCTGTCAAACTCTGGTGGGACTTGTGGAAGCTACAAAAATGCCAAAATGGCAGGCAGTTCCAAGTGGTGGAGACTTAAACCTGACCACTGTGTTAAGACTGGCTGGTTTTTCCTTCTGGCATAACTTCCTGAACTGACCCTTCAGTCAAGTAAGCACCAAGTCAATCCTGGGGGGCAAGATGTGTAAAACACCACTGTGGCAGACACAAAGCATCCATCAAACATCCATCAGCCTTCTGCTCATCCCCAACACCACCTCCTCGCCAGCTGCCTTGTTGCTGGCCAGGGCTATGTGACCAGTTCTGGCCGGGGCTATGGGAGAGAGTGACAGGTGCTACTTTCAGCCTAAAACCTAGAAGAGCCTGGTGTGACCTTTCACATGTCTCTTCCCCTGCCACGGCAACCAAGGAAACAAGTATTTAAGAGAACGCCATCACACAGTAACAAAGCCTCTGTGACTCGCTCCCTGTGGGGAGTGGAGTCTCCTGCTGACCCTTAATGGACAGACAGTGTGATGGAACAAACCAACCCTTGTTCTGATAAGCCACTAAAATACTGGGATTAATGCACAACTGTAGGAGAACCCAGCTTATTCTGACTAACACCACCAGTGACCTGGATGTTGGCATTTCAGAGCAGAGGTTCCAGTGCACACTGCACATCAGAATCACCTGGGAGCTTTTTGAAAATGTCAGTTCCTGGGCCAACCCTTCAAGAGCTTCTGACTCTGTCGCTCTGAGTGTGGCACGGACATCAGTCATTTCAAGCGTTCCCCAGATGATTGATTGTACTGTGCAGCTGCAGTTGACAAACCACAGCTGCCTTTCTTAAGAAGCTCTGTGTTGTGTAGGGTAATGTTACATGTGGTTTGTGTTTGAGTGAGCATCTGCTCTGCAGACTTGCTTCTTCCCAGGCACTGAGAAGCATTCCTGTGTTTTCCACCGGATTGGCACTGTCCTGGGCTTGCATACAGTTGCTGGTGCTTGAGAAGCTGTGTGTGTGCGTTTATGAAGCTTAGATAACAGGCATTCTGAGGCTGGGGAAACGCCATCTTTGCCCTGTGTTAGAGACACTTCTATAAATAGGCAAGCAGAGCCTGCAGGTGGGAAATTCAACCTGGAATGTGCAATGTCCTGCACACTGAGCATTCAAAACTAAGACCCTCTTGGCTTTTGGAGGCAGACTGATCTCACACTCCTGTATCCTGATGCCACTTCCCTACTGGGGCTGGGAGAGAAGCCGACACTGTGGGCGGGGTTTCTGTTGAAGACTGTGACCGTTTCTGCTGTCACCATCAGCCTGGGACCAGGGTGTCAGGCACGGAGCCTGGATTCTAGGGACTGCAGACAGGTTCATGATGCCCTCACAGTGTGAAGTGGGGCCCACGGCCTGAGAGAGGCCCAGTGCTAGGCAAGGAGACCATCACATCAAATGACAACTCTCTGTCGTGAAACTTGATCCTGAAGGTTTTGCACAGTCTCATCAAAATTTACAAGCTGGTTTCTGTGCCACTTTGGAAATTAAGGGGCCTTGTGCTCATGATGGAATCATAAAGGATGTCTCCTCTCTTGTCCCCACCCCAGGCCTGCACAGTGGCAGCAGCTGTGGCCAGAGGGACACCAGTGGACACAGAGGCCCAGGGAGAAGGGCAGAGGCCAGCAGGAAACAGCAAATGCCGAGGCCCAAAGTGACCAGGACACCATCCTTGTGCACATCCTGGGAATAGCCAAATAGGGAAGTGAATGTCTAAAGAAGGGCTGAAGCCTGAAAATCTGGCGGGACTAGAGCTCAAAGTCATGGTTGCTTGGGGCACTGTTAGAAATGTGCCTCCTTGTGTTCTCCCAGTGATGTGATAAAGGTGGCATCTCACTGAAAAGGACCAGGGTTAGGAGGGCTCAGTAGCTATGGGGTGGCCCAAGGACAGAGAGCTGCTCATCAAAATCAGTGTCAAAGCTGCATGTGCAGCCCTGATGCTCGGGGGTCTCTGGTGCAGGGAGTGCTACTGTGTTCCTCGGCGATGATGCTGCTTTACTGGGGGAAGTATCCTGGTACTGGCAGGGTCAGAAGACGGAAGTGAGGAGTGTGGTGCTTCTGGGAGCCATGTGGAATAATTAGCCAGGCAAGGTGGCGGATGCCTGTAATCCTAGCTACTCAGGAGGCTGAGGCAGGAGAATCACTTAAATCTGGGAAGAGGCTGCAGTGAGCTGAGATCACGCCATTGCACTCCAGCCTGAGAGACAAGAGTGAAACTTGGTCTCGAAAAAGATATAGATAGATATAGATGATAGATAGATAGATAGATAGATAGATAGATAGATAGATAGATGATAGATAGATAGATAGATAGATAGATAGATAGATAGATAGATATCTGGAAGATTCACAGAGAGTAAATGACAGTGTCCAAACAAAAAGTGTCCTTTCCGCCCTTGCACAGTGCCACGCCCATTCCAAAAGCTCCCCTTCCACCACCTTGCAGCCTGTGTGCATTGAAATCCAGCTCACTCCCACCCAGGGCTGCCAGGCAGGACTACAAACACAGGGCATGAAGCTGCTGCTCTCCCTACCTGGCCAGTGGCAAACATCACTAAAGCCAGCCGCCCTTCCCACCAAACCTGCCTGAGGCCTTGGGCTTCTTCTCATCACAGCAGCCCACACAGCCACCGCCTGCCAGTCAATGCTAATTACAGCCACCTGACGCTTGCCTTCAAATCCAAGAGAAAGGTGCAGGTCAACTGTGACCCTGGGGCCAAGGCCAAGTCAGCCACACCCATTTGTTTGGGTATCACCTATGCTGTGCCCATACTGCAAAGGCCAAGTTGAGCAGTTGAGACAGAGACTGTGTGGCCCACAAAGCCTAAGATATTGACCACCTGGTGCTTTACAGCAAAAGCCTGCCAACCCCAGTTAGAAGCAAAGCATGCTCAAATTTGTAATTTTTTTCCAGAATAAAATTATCATTAAACTTATGAATAGGGTTTCTTAACCTATTCTTAACCTATTCACAAAAAGAAACACAGAGAGCCAGAGAGTTGTTATCTAAACTTTTTTAAAGAAGAGAATGGGAAAACCTAATTATCACAGATGTCACATGCTGACTCCGGGGGTGACTATACTTTAGTTGACTCAACCTTGGTTTGGAAACTTGCTTTCACTTTCTCCCTGGAGTCAGAAGCCTTCCCAGACAACAAGTTCACTGGTCTCGGTCTTCGAGGCTATGGGGAGTTGTGCCAAGGAAGCTCACCCTCCACGGGCCTAGAGCACGAGGATGCCAGGATCGGGTGTTGCTAAGAGCCCTTCCTGCTCTGCCACCTCCTCAAGCCCCCCTCCTCAGGAACAGCAGAGGGAGAATGAAGGAAGGCACAGTTTCACCTTCTCCATCTGCCTTGGAAGCCACAACATCTGCCCTCCAATTAGGATGCAGTTACCAGGGTGACGGGGTTGGCTAGTAGTCCCCTCGGCTCCTGGCTCCTCTGGGGCAGCCCCCTGTTCTAATGAAGAGCTAATTAACATGAAAAGCATTGATTTAGCCAACTGCTGCTTTGTATAATCACCAGGCACTCTCAGCAGCAGCTTCAAAGCTGTCTCTCCCTTCAGAACACATGATTCGCATAAAGCGTGGGACTAAACCCTCCCCGTGTTTTTAAACAGTGATTTCCCCATACTCCTGAAATGAAAACACCAGCTCTGTAAGTCGACCACGCAGGCGTCCCTCTCGCTGCCTTCAAAGGGGAACTCTGGTGGGTTTGGTAAAAGCTTGTCCCTGCCCGTGTGACCCAGAGATTGGGTTAGGAATCAGGTTCCATCTTCTCTCCTGGTTCACAAACGTGTGTGTTGCCAAGAACTAGTAGGAGGCCATGGTTGGGCTCTAGCTGTCTCAACAGAGAAGTAGCTTAAACCCTTACCATGACGGGGGAACGTCTTAGCTCTAAGGGACAAAGGCATGGGAAGCCTCTTAGATAACATCTGCATGGATTTGTTTGACTTCCTCATCCCAAATGATGATCATTCATCTCCCTGATCATCCATGTGGGAAAGTTTGAGGCCAGATACCAACTCGAAGCAAGACCAAGAAATTCAGGCTCTGGCTTAGCAAACTTCTGAGGTAGAGTGCCGTGTGAGCCATACTTTTACTGTCTGAAAATGGATCTTTAACATCTACAGGATGGCTACTAGCTGCTCCCATGTAAATCCTGCAGTACCTGAAAACATCTGGAGACTTTAGATAGCCCCAAACCAGCCACAATGGATGAGATTTTGCAGGGGCACCACGTCCAAACATAGCAGGCCAGTCTGCCTCATGGCCAACCCCTGTGTTCCAGTGCCTTGTTCTCATCAAGGGACTATCAGTATAATAAAACTGTGAAACTCTTTCTGGTTTCTCTCTTGACCTGTATCTGACCTCAGCATACTTCACCCAAGGTTGTACTGGTTAGAAGAAAGCAAGTGGAACCCACGATTGTAAAACTGTGACCACGAAAGGGTCATTCATGAAGATTTTGACTGAAGGAAGTGAATTGGAAGCCAAGGAAAAATTCCAGGAAAGAAAAGGACTTAATAGAGTCATTACAGACTCAATCTCTTTTTTTAATTTAATGGGTTTAATAGATTAGTTTGGAATTTGTTGAAGATACTTTTCATCTAGATTTCAGAGAGGTACATAGCATGGTAACCCTGTGAAGACATTGGAGCAATGGATAGTTATACATCCAGGTAGATTGGAAACCAGTTCAACAACTCTAGTCAAAGACTATTGATAAAAGACAATTGACATCTACAAGGAGATCAGAGTCACTAACTAGACGGTAGCTGTGCCTTGGATGAAGCTTATCTAATCTGCAGCCGTCACGAAGTTGAGTACAATATTGAACAAGTCGGATGACAAAATTAGCATCCATGAGACTCCTCTGTACAGCAGCATCACATTGTGATGAAGTTCACAGACTCTGAGCTGAATCTGTCCAGGATCGGATCCCAGCTCTGGCACTTACTAGCTAGTTATGTTTGGCAAATTATTTAGGCTCTGAGTATTAGTTCCATCACTCAACTGAGTCTCTCCCTCATTAAACCAATGAGCAAATTAAAAGGGATTGTATAGGCCAGGTACAGTGGCTCACATCTGTAATCCTAATACTTTGGGAAGCCAAGGTGGAGAGTCGCTGGAGTTCAGCAGTTTGATGCCAGCCTAGGAAACATAGTGAGACCGTGTCTCTAGTAAAAATACAAATAAAATAAAAATATAATTAGCTAGGCATGATGGCACCCTTATGGTCCCAGCTACTCAGGAGGCTGAGGGAGGAGGATCAAGGATGCAGTGAGCCATGTTTACACCACTGCACTCCAGCATGAGTGACAGAGCAAGACCCTATCTCTTAAAAAATAAAAAACAGGGTTGGGCATGGTGGCTCACACCTGTAATTGCAACACTTTGGGAGGCTGAGGCAGGCAGATCATTTGAGGTCAGGAGTTCAAGACCAGCCTGGCCAACATGATGAAACCCCGTCTCTAGTAAAAATACAAAAAAAATTAGCTGGGTGTGATGGCACATGCCTGTAATCCCAGCTACTGGGAAGGCTGAGGCAGAAGAATCACTTGAACCTGGGAGACAGAGGTTGCAGTGAGCTGAGATCCAACCACTGCACTCCAGCCTGGGCAACAGAGTGAGACTCCATCTCAAAAAAATATGAAAATATAAAGAAAAGAATCAAAAGGATGGTACTGTAAAGTGCCTGGAACAGAGTTAGTTTTCAACAACTGTCAGCAGTGTTGTGAGCTGAGGCTGGTCACTGGTTGACTGTAATGTTATCAGTCGGGGTCTCAGTGATAACAGAAAATACACTCAAATTGGGATAATGTGAGGATGGGTTGCTTTGAGATTTAAAGAATCTGAAGATAGTGCTATAACCCAGGGTAGCAGTTGCAATGACGTTACCACTCCTAAGCCTAAGGGCCAAAGGGAGGAAGCAGTTGTTAAAACCCAGAGGGAGAGAGAAGCATAGGAAGGAGGCCACCAAAGGAAACAGTATCCTTTGGTTGAAGGACACAGGTGATCACCCTGGGAGGAAGTCAGAGGAGTAAACATCCCCAACCTCTCTTTGATTCCAGCTGGAGTACCCATTGGCCAAACCCAACAAGAAGCCCAAGAACAGGTGAGCCTGGCCATGCAGGTCAGTTTCTGGGGCAGAAAGCAGGGTGGAAAAAGGTGACAGTGGGTCTGGAGGGACAGAAAGACACATGGTACAAACATGCTGTATTTTATGGGGACAAAAGTAAAATCCTGCCTGTCATTTCAATGAAGCGACTACAAAAATATTCAGGATGGCAGATACTTGACTTAAGAGCAACATCTGGAAACAATGATTGAAAGGGTTCAGTTGGCTACAAGTCCAATATTCAGCCATTGGTTCATTTACTCAGCAAATGCAGGGAATGCATGCTGTGTGTCCAGACCCGCACTAAGCATGACAATACAAAAATAAATAGAACAAGAATGTATCCTGAGCAGAGGACATACTGGCATACAGTTGTGGCTCAGTGAATATATGTTGAACATGTGAATGAATCAGCTTCATTGTAATGGACCATCTTGAATAGTCCAACATGGACATAGGATGATTTGGTGGCAGCAGTGACTAGGGGAGGGGAGGCGGAGGGCAGGGACAGGTAGTATCAGACCCAGTCACAATGCTTATTGAAGTGGTGGAAGGGGGATTGGGAAACTCTCTTCTAGACAGAAATGCAGGGCATCCCCAGGACTCTGGCTCCCTCAGGTCCCATCTGCAAAAAGAAGCATGACATCCAAAACCTCGATGGTTTCTCAAATGCCCAGGGAAGCCCCAAGTGCGAAGGCTGACAGGGAGGGCAAGCCAGGTGAGTGGCGGCAGCCAACCTCCCCTCAGCTGCCATGGCCAGTGGGCCCGGAGCACATGGAGGGCAGGCACCAGGCTTGTGCAAACTCCTGCTCTCAGGCAGGTCTGATCTTGTTGCACCGTATAGGGAGGGGTCCCTGAAAACTGTCAGTCTGAAGGCCCTGGAGGGGAGGTGTGGACTTCTGCCTGGGTAATTCCCAAGCCCAGCAACAGAGCAGAGCAGGGTGTGGTCCGGGGAGTGTCAGGGTCAGATTCTCGGTCACCATCACCACCCCAGGAAATGAGAAATCCAAATAGCAAAAATTTTAAAATGGACAATTTCAGCTGATGGGGGCAAATGGAGGTTTCTTGGGAGAAGACACAGAGGCTGTCTTCAGATCTTCAAACCGAGTCTGAAGGCCAGCCCAGGAGCTGGGGCAATCACTAAATCTGCCTGCTTGGAATCAGCATCAGCGTGGAGAGCTACCATGCCTCCAGCCCAGGTCTGAGGTGCAAGGCCCTCCTGAAGCCCTGAGAGCCACTGTTGGGAAACCTCTCCAAATCCTGCACATGCTGCAAGACATGATTAAAACCCAGCCCAGCCATCTACAGGTTTTATGATTTGGAGCAAGTCAGTAAACGTCTCTGAGCCTCAAAGTCTGCAAATATCTAATGTGAATAATCCTACTTCCCAGGGTTATTGTGAGGATCACAGCAGCTCGTTATGGTAAAATACTTAGCACAATACCTGGCACAGATTAGAGACCCAAGGGCTAATGCCTTTCTCTTCCTCCTTCTCCCACCGCTTGATGCTTTGCAGAAAGCAGTGGTTCCAAAAGCAAATGGGCCTTTGGAAGTGAGGATGGGACAACAAGACCATCTCTGTGGTCTAGAAGAGGCCACACCATGGGGACTAGAGTCCTCCCAGTTCTGCCAGTTGTTCATCCTGTCTTTGAAGTTCCCCAGGGACCATGGTGGCCCATCCAGGCAAGAAATCCCAGGCAGGCTGGGCTCAGGGGCTCACACTTGTAATTCCAGCATTTTGGGAGGCCAAGGCAGGGGAATCACTCAAGCCCAGGAATTCGAGGTCAGCCTGGGCAACATAGGGAGACCCCCGTCTCTACAAAAAAAAATTTAAAAAATTAGCTGGGCATGGTGGTACATGCCTATGGTCCCAGCTACTTGGGAGGCTGAAGTGGGAGGATCACTTGAACCTGGGAGATGGAGGCTACAGTGATCCATGATCATGCTCCTGTACTGCAGCCTAGACAACAGAGCAAGACCCTGTAAAAAGAAAGAAAACAAAGAAAGAAGAAAGAGAGAAAGAGAGAGGGAGGGAGAGCAAGAAGGAGAGAAAGAGGGAGAGAAAGAAAGAAAGAGAGAGAAGGAGAGAGAGGAAGGAAGGAAGGAAGGAAGGAAGGAAGGAAGGAAGGAAGGAAGGAAGGAAGGAAGGAAGGAAGGAAGGAAGGAAGGAAGGAAAGAAGGCTGTCCCAGACAGCACCCTCAGCTGGTGAAGGTTTACAGAGTTCCAGAGCTCAGCTACCAACTTCTGGTCCCTACCTGACTCAGAGTTGCTGGAGACTGAGGAGCATCTCCTTGGCTATTGATTGCATGTATCTGGGGAGCTTTTGCTTTTCATTTTTCTTTGGCTCTCTTAGCATGTCTCCACATCACTGGCAAGCTGGATGCATTTGCCAAATGTAAATCCTCTGGGTTGTCTGAGTGAACAAGCATTCCAAAGGGGAAGCTCCTAGAATTCCTGAGCCCTGGTTGCCCTCAGAGCTCCTCTAGACCAGGGAACACTTTCAGAGGAACAGCCCTCTTTAAGAAGGCAATTAAAGCTCTACTCTTTCCCTCCAAAACTGCTTATACCTTGTACACACACACACACACACACACACACACACACACACACACACACACACACAATTCTTAAAATTTCAAGTGTTTCACAAAATCCCCAGCCATGGATCCATAGATCTCAAGTTAAGAACCCTGGATTCACCTAACCCCCTCAGGTTGCAGATGTGGGAGCTGAGGCCCAGAGAGGGGAAAGGACTTGGATGGCCAAGATCACACAGGAGTTAGTGGCAGAGCCAGGGAAATCTTTTCAAGCTGCCTCCTGATACCTCTCTTGGGCTTCTTGATGCTCCTTTCAGTGTGAGAGCATGAGGAATAGGAGAAGGAGCCTGAAATTCCTATAATCCTGAGAGGCATCACTCTGGCCAAAGGTGGGATCATTTGCATAAAACCTCATATTTGCCTAAACCTGGAGAAATAATAGCAGGGTTTCTCTCCAGTTGCCAGAGCCCTTTCTCACCACCAGGTGGCGCTTGCATCATGCATTAGACTGGCGTTATAGCCAGAAAGCACTTGAAAATAGGAGAGATCTGAGTTCCTCTCCTGATTACAGATGGGGAAACTGAGTCCAAGAGAAAGCAAATGACCTCTTGAGTTATCCTGGACAATTATCTTCCTTCTCCATGATCCTCAGTTTCCCTCGTCCAACCACAAGTAAGACATTTAGACTGGAATCAGTTTCCAACAATGGAACTTTGGGTGTAGTGGAAGTTTCTTGGGCAAGTGTCTTGGGGAAGACGCAGAAGCTATCTTCAGACCTCCGCACCCCTCACTCTGTGCTGCCACGAGCCCAGCCCCATTTTACCTGTTTGACACACAAGGCTTCAATGTACAATTTCATTCAAACAAAGGGTTACGTGGTTAAAATACTTTGAAAATCCCTGACCAGGAATTCCACACAACTCTAGGAATCTTTGTGGCTTCCAACACTGAGGTGTTTCCAAACTGTCAAAGGCACATGGTCCTGATAACCTGGAGAGAGGCTGAGATTCAAACCTAGCGGGAATTCAAGCACATCTGAGTTCAGATGCGGGTCCCATCACAGCGTCAGCCATGCACACTAATCAAGCACCTACTTTGCGCCAGGCATTAGCCCTGTGTGTGTTCAGTGCAGTCACATCTGTTATTTAATCTGCCTCTCCCAACTTTGTCACTATGTGTAAGGATTATCTCCCTATTTTACAGATGAGAAAACTGAGGCTCAAATGATCTTTTTAAGAGAGAAAAATGAACCAGATTTTCTCAGAGATAAGATTATCTTGGTCTTCCAGTCTCTCCAGAGGAATCTACAGATAAAAAGCAGGAAAACTGTGGTTACCCCCAGAGCACCCCTGACCCAGACCTCTCCTTGTGGTCCACTCACTGCCTCTGTCTCTTGGGTACATCTCTCCATCCCTTCATTCATGTTCAGCTCCTCCCTCCCTCCTTCCCACTATGGACTCCCTGGCCATTCCCAGCCTGCTCTCCTTGACACCAGTCAACCTTCCAGACCCCAGGAAGCCTGATGCCTGGATTAGGGAGGAGGCTGCCTGGGCTCCAAACCCCTCCCCCATTCACCATGACTGCAAGCCCACCACTAAGAGTGTCAATATTTGGGGCTGAAGACTATTCCCATGGTAAAATTAAAACCTCTGGGAAGCCACATATTTTAATCTAAAATCAGATATTTGAATCCCAGAGTGAATGAGTATCTGATCTTTCCAGAGAGCAAGGAGAGAAGAAAAAAATTACACGAAGTCCAAGAATGGTGGCTCACACCTGCAATCTCAGTACTTTGAGAGGTGAGGTGGGAGGATTGCTTGAGCCCAGGAGTTTGAGACCAGCCTGGACAACATAGTGAAGCCCATCTCTACAAAAAAATTCTTGAAAAATAGCCTGGCATGGTGGCCTACAACTGTAGTCTGAGGTACTCGGGAAGCTGAGGTGGGTGGATCATCTGAGCCCAGGAATGTGAGGTAGCAGTGAGCTATAATCGTGCTACTGCACTCCAGCCTGGGCAACAGAGCAAAACCTTGTCTCTGAAAAAGAAGGAAGGAGGGAAGGAAGGAGGGAAGGAAGGAAGGAAGGAAGGAAGGAAGGAAGGAAGGAAGGAGGAAGGAAGGAAGGAGAGAGAGAGAAAGAAAGAAGAGGGAGAGAGAAAGGAAGGAAGGAGGAGGGAGGGAGGAAAAGAAAGAAAGAAGATAGAAAGGAAAGAAAGAGAAAGAAAGCAAGAAAGAAGAAAGAAAGAAGAAGAAAGAAAGAAAGAAAAAGGGAAGGAGGGAGAGAGAGAGAGGAAAAGAAAAGAAAGAGGAAGGAAGGAAGGAAGAAAGGAAGGAAGGAAGGAAAAAAGAAAAGCAAAAAAAATTACATGAAGATTCCTGGAAAGACAGAGGAGTAGAGGCTGAAGGGAGGCAGTGTGCACAGTGTGGATGCCATGGGCACCAAGGACTGTCATCATTTACCCATGGGGGTCTCTCCCCCAAGACTCTCACATTCTGAAATGTGTGTGTTCAGGGCCAGTCCCCAAGCTGGGTGCAGCTAAAGAGATTCACCAGGTAAAGTTCTTGCCCTGGAGGAAGGCAGAAACGAATACACACAATGCCACATGAGCGAGGAATGAAAGTTACCTTGTTGTTGTGTGGGATCCCAGAGCTGAGGACACTGTCCTCTACCAGGGAGTCAGGGAAGACCCAAGGAAGTGACAGTGGCCTAGAATCAGAAAGGGTGAGCTCAGGCAGTTCCAGTGTCTGTGGAAGCTGAAGCTTACACAGTGGTGTGCATGTGTGCATGTGTGCATGTGTGCATGTGTGCATGCGTGCAGGTGCACTGGCAAGAGGAGGTAGAAGCCTCTCTAAGCAAAAGGATACAAAACCAAAATTGAATACAAAATCTAATATTAATTTAGAATGAGAGAAGAAATCACAACAAATTCCTTTTTTTTTTTTTTTTGAGACAGAGTCTCGCTCTGTCGCCGAGGCTAGAGTGCAATGGTGCCACCTTGGCTCACTGCAGCATCTGCCTCCCAGGTTCAAGCAATTCTCCTGCCCCAGGCTCCTGAGTAACTGGGATTACAGGTGCTCACCACCACGCCTGGGTAATTTTTCTGTATTTTTAGTAGAGACATGGTTTCACCATGTTGGCCAAGCTGGTTTCAAATTCCTGACCTCAAGTGATCCGCCTGCCTCGTCCTCCCAAAGTGCTGGGATTACAGGCATGAGCCACCACACCCAGCCCAAATTACAATTTTTAAAACTGAAAATATTACCAAGTTCAAGAAAGTCAGAAAAATAATGTTTTTATTAATATTCCTGAATTGCCTCTAAAATGCTTTTCTACCATATATATTTTTGTTTATTTAATCTTGGATAGCCTCTGATATGATAACAATTTGTAATGTCATCTTTTCTTGTAGACAGAATATTAAAATAAGTCTTGCCTTTCACAGGCAGAGCAGTAAAAAATACTCGTTGATAATTTCACAATTTATTATTTGTAGAAACAATTTTTAGGTTTGTTATCAATTTGGGAAAACCTCAAATCAAGGGTCAAGGATCTTTTATATAAAAACTGCAAGATTTCAAGGCATTTCAGGTTTTCTTTTGCAATAACTTCTCTTAACTTCTTTTTAAATTGATGGCACTCACTAAATACCTCGTTACCAATATACTTGTGGTAGCAGCATATTGTAGGTTTCATGTTATCTTTGTCAATGTTGATTCATTCCAAATCAGCAAGAAATATAAATCTTTTATAAATATATTCATATGATTTTTTCCTCTTCATTAATTGGATAAGCAAACCATCCAAGAACCAACCCATTATTTATATTTAAAGTTCATCTCCTCTTAATAAATTATATACAGTATATGTATAATTCACTCCTTAATGACAGAATAATTTTGTTGCTTATCTTTATAGTTTTGTTTCAAATTTCATCAATTTGTATTTGAATATTCTCTCAGTTCTTTAATAAATAAATTAAAGATATCCAAAAAAAGGTTTCCTTCAAGTATGTCCAAACCAGGAGTCTGAGACTTCTCACTTGTTTTGCGGAAAAAAGCTTCCAACATGTCTTCCCAAACTGTAGTTACAATGACATGTTTGAGCTTATTCACTTTTTAAAATAAAGTTTTTGTATCTTGTACTTGAATTTCTCTTCTAAATCTTTAAAAAAAAGAAAATGTGTTTCGACTCCTTAAAATACCATGAGCCCACGTGGCAAGGCTTGACCTGTGCATTTTGGGTTCTAGCCAAGGAGAACTTGAGTTGGGGGAACATTTAGCTTGTGTTAGTGAGGTCACCATCAATTCGATTTAGAGTTAAGTATTGTGAGCCTTTTCGAGTGTAGGAGGGGCTTTCAGGAACACTCTCTCCACACCCTCCTCCATGCCAGAACGCTGATGTCAGGGCCCTGAAGTGCTAGGCCAGCCATCGTATCACAGTAAGAATGTTACTGATTCCTCCAGTGTCACCGACATGACAGCAGGTGTGACGAAGGGGACGATGGAGTAGAAAGAGCCAATGGGCATAGCCAACTGTAATCAAAATACGGTATCTTACTTTTGCACTTGTTTTAAATTTCAAAAATTAATGTCTTAGGGAGGCTGAGGTGGAAGGATCACCTGAGGTCAGGAGTTCAACACCAGCCTGACCAACATGGCACAACCTTGTCTCTATTAAAAATACAAAAATCAGCCGGAAGTGGTGGCACATGCCTATAATCCCAGCTACTTGGGAGACTGAGGCAGGAGAATCGCTTGACCCAGAAGCATGTGAGGTTGCAGTGAACCGAGATCATGTCCATTGGACTCCAGCCTGGGTGACAGAGTGAACCTACATCTAAAAAAAAAAAAATTAATGTCAAATGAACACATTGTTAGAGCCCCTCCTGGGCCTTGGGCTATGCACTGACATTTCCTTAGCTTCCTATAAATTTACCTCTGAGGGTAAGAAGGGTATGTCCCAGAGAGAAAAGGGAATTCCAAGCAAAGGCAATGAGCACGAGCAAAAACATAGTGGCCACTCATTGAAAAATATATAACCAGTAATAAGCCCCAAGCAACTAGGGGGATATGAGGCTGGTGAAATAGAGCCGGGCCAGATGACAAAAAGCCCATGTTCCCAGGCAGGGAGGTGAGACCACAGCTGGATCAAGAGGCCTGTACAGTATTCCCAGATTACAGACATTGCTTCCCTTCCTCTTCACTTGCTGAGGTTCCCCCCAACACACACACACTTTTTCTTTCCTTTGTAACAGGTTTTTAAATCTTTTTTATTTTTATGTTCTAATCAAACGTCCAAGGAGGGAGGTCGAGGAGGACTTGAGGGTAGCTGCTATTTGATAGCAGAATTTTAGAAATGTGCAGAGTCCAATGTCATCTCAAGAGACTTCACCTCTCCCTGTCTTTAACCACAGTGCACATCCCCCACTTGGACAGTTTTGTTCTCAACCACGATGGCTCCAAGAACGGAAAGCAGAGAATGCATTGGCTGCACAAAGCGATGCCTCATAACCCGGGGTGGGTGCTTTACGGGTGGCCACCTTTGGCTCATTTTGCTGTGAATTTCACAGCCCTGTGAGGCAGCTGGGGCAGTTACTATTATTCCTATTTTACAGTTGAGGGAACCAAGGCCCGGAGGGGCTCCGATGACTCACTGTAAACAGGTTAACAAGGTCCCGCTGCTGTGAGTCATCCTCCCAAGCCAAGGCCAGCTGGGCCCCAGCACTGTCTAGATCATCCTATCAGCTGTCACAGGACAACCTGCCTTCAGAGTCATCTCGGAGGTGATCCACACTGTCTCTGGGACCCACCGTTGACAGCAGGACTGTGGAGCCACCGTCCTTCCCACGCACCCACCACCCACTCTCCGCCGGTGTTCTCAGACCTTCAGGCTGCAGGGCTGAACATTGTGAGAGACTGATCAAAAAATATCCTGACCTCTAATTCTCTGCTAAATCCAAGCAGACCTCACCTTCTAGAAACTACTGTCATCACACAACGAGTAAGGATTCAGTGTTAAAGAAAATGCAAAGTGATAAGACACTTCAAATCATTTACATCGAGCCCTTTCAGCCCATGCATTCACAGTCATCTGAGGGCTGTGAACAGAGCAGCATAATTCATCTCCAGCGGGAACAGAGCAACATCATTTATCTCTAGCAAGAACAGAGCAGCATAATTCATCTCTAGTGGCCATCCCCTTTGACATCTCTGAGCTTGAGAGCAACTACCTCTCAGAGTGCAGGGCTGGAAAAAGAGCAGGGGATGGGCTAGCATTTCCTTGTGAAAGTACACATCAAAAGCTCTATCATCCATGAAATCTGATGTGCTCTGCCTCACATGAGCTCAGCTGCCAGGGACCTCATCCCAGAAGCTTCCATCCCTCCCCCTGAGAAGGTACAGAAAGAGAAGTAACGCCAATTAATTTCCTGGTAACCACTGGAGGGTCACTCTTTGATGCTCAGCCAAGAAGGGCATCTCCAGCTTGGGGGTCTGGAGTAGAGAACTGAGAGTGTCAGATCACAGGGCAGATGGGGCCAAAGATAGTTTTGAATGAGGCCGTCTGATCTAGGGCCCAAAATCCTTGAAGTCGAGGTCCCTGTGTGAAGTTCCCATTACCCTGATCTCTGCCCATTTGCACCAAGAGAGCACAGAATTCACTGCAAGTGATGGACTTCTTTGGGTCATTTTTTCCCCCTACTTCTCACATTGTAATGTGCGTACAAATCCCCCTAGGGATCTTCTTAAAACAGATTCTAACTCAGTACATCGGGGGCAGCCCGAGAGTCTGCATTTCTAACAGGCTCCCAGGTGACGCTGATGCCGTTCTGGTCCACAGACCACACTCTGGGTCTCGAGGTGCTCATTTAGTTTCCACCCAAGGCCAAGTAGGCAGGGGAGACGTTCAGAGGTCAGGACAGACAGGTATCATGTGCAGCCACAGCATCAGTGACAGCAGTGAGTGGGGCTCCTTCTCTTTAGAGAGCCTCCCATCCCAGTATTCAAAGATGGCCCATGGTGTCCCCAAAATAGTTTGATCTTTTTTCCAGCATCCCCTGAAGGCATTTAATCAGCAGTTACTGTCTTCCTTCCTTTGCTCACCTAGTGCCCACACTGTTAGAACCAGGTAACTCGAGAGATCCTGAAGATGGCCACGATCATCCGACAGGAGCTGCTCACCCAACAACTTCATCACTTTGCAGGCTAGCACATACAATGGCTAAAAACCAGCATTCGTGCCAGGATCCTTGGGGTTTATCTGGATTTTGCCTCTTATAAGCTGTAAGGCCTTAGAGAGCTTCTCAGAACTTCAGTTCCTTCATCACTAAAATGGGGGTAATAATAAGGGTTGAAGTAAAGAGTACAGATATCTCATTGCACTATCTATAAAGTGCTAGTGTATAAGTACCCAATAAACGTTAGTTACCATAAACAGCATTATAATCTATTATTATTCAAAATTAGAAGCTATACCAAAGCTCAATCTGCCATGAAACTGATAAGCTAGCTACTAGAAGCTGCCTTGGAGCCCAGGGTTTATTGCATCCCCCAAATCTCCCTCTCCTCTAAGATTGTTTACCCATTGATAAATGATGGAAGACAGTCCTTTGAGAGAGACACCGGAGGTCTCCCATTTCCAACCTTTGTCACCCAAATGATAAACCTCAGGAAGCTTGACAAGCAAGTCTAGGGTTAGATATTTGTGTCAGGGTATCTGCTTTAAACACAGGGGGCTGTATTAGATCCTAGGGCTGCCATAACAAATTACTAAAAGCCAGGTGGCTTAAACAATAGAAACTTATTCTCTCAGTGCTGGAAGCTAGAAGTCTCATATGATTTGTCAGCAGGGCCACACTTCCTCTGAAGGCTCTAGGAGAGGATCCTTACTTCCCTCTTCCAGGTTCTGCTGGCTCTGAGCATTCCTTGGCTTGTGGCAGCACAACTCCAGACTCGGTCTTCACATGAACTTAGTTCTATGTGTCTCTCTGCCTTCTATCCTTATAAGAACACCAGTCATTGGATTTAGAGTCTACCCTAAACTTAGGATGATCTCATCTCAAGATCGCTAACTACATTTGCAAAAGTCCTATTTCCAAATCAGGTCACATTCTGAGGTTCTGGGTGGACATGAATTTTGAAAGAACAGTATTCAACCCACTGCAGGGACAATCACCAGAAAATGGCCCAAGTCCCGTTCTCAGCTACCTTGCAGTACGCACCCTTTATGTACACATGTGGACTGTGCGGTACAGAAGCGCACTTGGGAGGGAGAAGCATGCCTTTCTTCCCATCCTTCCCTCCAGTGTCAAAGGACCACACCTACAGGAGCAGAGCTTGGAGTACGAGGAGTCTGGAAGACGTCACTCACAAACAACTCAAGGCTCGGGAGATATTCAGCCTTGAGGGTAATGTCTGGGTGCTGGACAGCAAGAATGAGTCATTACTGCCTGCAGTGCCTGGAGATGCAGGATGGTTGGGACATTATAGATGCTATAAAAGCAGGGGCTGAAGGAAGACAGCACTTGGCTTCATACAAAGACCTTTCCAAAGATGTGGCTTCCTCCCTTTCCACCTGTCCCTAGAGTGTGGCTGCTCCCTGAAGCTCCACTCTCAGCCCGTTCTCACTCAGCACCCTCCACAGGAGTCCAGGGCAGCCACTGGGTGGTCTGGATACAGAGATGGGGGGATGCCCAGTTACTTATCACTGCCCCACTCCTCTTTCCTGAGCTCCAGTAGACATTTGCTGTCTACTGGGGATCTCCACCAACCACTCTCAGAAGAACTAAAAGCAGAATTCATTCCACTTTTATTCATTATCTTTACCACTGCGCCCAGACTGATCTCCTGCCTTTATCCCACAGAACAGGGTTTCTCAACCTCTGCACTATTGACATTGTGGGCTTGATACCTCTTCATTCTAGGGGGCTGTCCTGTGATTTATGGGGTATTTACCGGCCTCTACTTCATCCCCGGTCTCTACCCATGAGATGCCAGTAAACCCTCAACCCCCTGAGTTGCAATCATCAAAAATATCTCCAGGTGTAGTCAAATGTGCCCCGGGAGGGAAATCTCCTGGTTTGGGACCCATTGCCACAGAGGAACCTCCCAGTAACTGATCCAAAATATGAGCGGCAACCTAAACTCACCCTCCTTCTTCAACCCCCATCCAATTGGGCCTGTTTATCCTGCAGTGCCTCTTCTTCTCACCCTTCTCAAATCTATCCCAACCTCTCCAGCTCCAGTGTTGAGGCACGAGTTCAGGGCTTCACTGTCCAGCTGGACTATCAGAACAGTTCCCTAATAACTCCCTCTGCTGTTAGTCTTGCTAGCATTAGATCTGTTGGATCCATTTCTGTACAGCCCCTGAATCCTCTTTCTAAAGCAAACCCTTGGCCACATCACTCCCCTTCTTAAAACCCTTAAGTGGCATCTCACTGCCTACGAGATAAAGTCTACATCAGTCTGGCCCAAGAGAACTTTCTGAGGTGAAGAGAAATGCTTTCTATCTGTGCTGTCCCATATGGCAGCCACTCGTGGTTACTGAACATTTGACATGTGGCTTGTGTGACTGAAGATCTGAATTTTTTTTAGTTTACCTCAAGTATATTAATTTACTGTACAGTACAGGTCTACTTGCTTAATATAATCTACATATCCTTAAATGATCTTCTAGAACATTGGGTCTCAGCTGGTATTTGAATCAACTAGGAAGCTTTTAAAAATTCCAATACTCAGTCACCTCTGGGGGTGGGACACAGGCAGTGGCATTTTTAAAGCTCCACAGGTGATTCTTTGGTGCATGTAAGGTTGGGAACCATTGCTCTAGACCCGGCCTACCTCCCAGTCACACACCTCCAGGGTTCCCCAACACACACCTCCTGCCCAGCTCCAGCTGTGCAGTCATTTGCATTTTCCTAAGAATTTAATGCCATTTTATGCCTTCATGTCCTTATCCACATTCTGCTCCCTCTGCCCAGAATGCTCTCATCTACCCTGTTTAGGTTGGCACCCAAATATGGGATGAGGTTTGGATGAGGAGCACTCCTGGGCAGGACAGGACTGAGTCCTCCAGGAGTGCCAAGGGGGATGCTGAGTCTTTATGTGCCCAGACAGGACAGGCCACCACAGCGGCCTCCACCCAGGCAAGAATGTGCTGAGGAGCAAAAGGGTTCCGGGTGGCCAGGCCTCCCCAGAAAAGCTACCTGCTGTGCTTAGTTTTTCCAGATAATTTCTTCAAGTTCTACTTCATGTGGTCACCAAACATTAGCCCTCAGTCTCCTCATCCATAAAGCAGAGATAATTATGGTTATCTACTTCATAGGGTGGTTAGGGGAATTAAAGGAGCTGATACACGTTAAGAGCTTAGAATGACACCTAGCACATGAGAAACATTCCATAAATGTCACTATCGCTACTAGTATCATGGACAGAGCTGGGACCTTATAAACATTTCCTAATAGAGTGTTGTATAGGTAAATTATATTGAACGTTGCAATGTCCCATATGCTGTATGTGCTTAGCACTTTATTATCTCATTTAACCCTCACAATAATAGCGATGCATTATGGGAACTGTTATTATCATCCTTATTTTACAGATGAGGGCATTGAAGCTCAGAGTGGTTGATGACTTGCCCCAAGGTCACACAGCAAATATGCGATAGTGCCAGAATTTGAGTTGGCTACAAAGTCCATCTCCTTCTCACATCTGTCACTTCCTTGGCTCTTCACAATCTCTGTAAATTGGGACTTCTCCCTGTTTTATAGATGAGGACACGGGCTCAGGAAAGTTACAGCAAGTTGCCCAAGATGATCTAGCAAAGAAGTGGCAAGTAGAGTGGTGTTCAGACTGAAGGCTGACTTCAAAGCCACCGGAGACCTGCAGCTCCTTGCATCTTCACAAAGCTTGTGCAAGTTGATTACAGAGACTTGGAGCCTTTTGGAGCACTTCCTACAAAAGGAAGTAAGGTTTCTGCCTTTGTCATCCAACCATTGCCATGGTCTCTGCACGCTTTTAGCAATTAATTACCACTATTAATTTCCATTATTACCCAGCTCATTACATTTCTTTGTTAATGTCGATTGCTGGCCCTGGAGCAGGCTGTAGTTTTGAAAAGGGGCAGCTAAACCCACTGCAAAGGTGTGCCCCAGCACAGTCACCTGCAGTCCAACCTGGTGTCACAGGAAACCACCCAGGCCAGGCACTAAGATTGCTCAGTGAGTTTAAATGCCTGCATCTCCCAGCAGCCACACCTAGGGTGACTTGATGAAGAGATACCCAATAGATAGAACCAGCTGTCAGCCACTTAGAAACACCTAGAGACTCAGGGTATAGGAGAGCCCTGGACAGGGAGTCAGGAGACCTTTGTCCATTCTCCACTGCTGATGACACTGTGCTCTCACCGCAAATTCCCCACAGGCTCCTGATGACACTGTGTTCTCATCACTAACTCTCAGCCCCTGCCCTGTGCTGCCCACCTTGGGGCTTAGCATCCACGTGCTCACATGCAGCTTTGTGGGGAAGCAAGAAAGGGATGCTTTTACACCCTTTTTATTGGGTATGTAAGGGCTCACCTCTGCTAGTCATGCTGCCTTCAGCACACCCTAAGAAGCAGTCCTCGTCCCCATCCCGTGTCCTCACCTCCAGGCTATGTGATGCCATCTGGGCTCGGATGCAAACCCCAGCAGAAAATGTGGCCTCTGAGCCACCCCACTTTCCTGCTGACCTCCTGATGTGGTGGGGGTGAGCTGGAGCTGCAGAAGCACTGGCAGAGTAGACAGTTGGAAGCACATTCTTGGTACCAGAGCTGGTCCTGGAGAGTGGCTCCAAATCCTGAAGAACTGCAGGGATGCATGTGGAGGGCAAATCTGTGTGCCTAAGGCCGACCTGGAGTGAAGGGGAGTGCAGCCAACCCAAGGACAGTGGCTAGGAGAGGGGCCAGTGGATTCTTGTGTCACCACGTCTGTGCTGTGTAGCACTGCAGGCTCTGGGTCAGGGTGCAGCTTGGGGGAAAGGCATGTAAAACCCATAACACCTCAGAGCCAGTGGGATGTGGAGGCAAGGGAGACTAATCTTTAGAAATGGAACAGATGATCCATTCCACTGCAGTGCCTAGAGAGGGGCCACCTGCCAGCCCAGGGTGGTGTCAGGGGAAGCATAACCATCTCTGCCTTGCTCCAGAAGAAATTGCTGGGATGTCCCTAGGAGCCCAGCAGAGGGCTAGCAGAACAGGGTGGGGGCTTTGGGCTCCAGAACCAGATGTAATCCCAAAAGAGCCAGGCATGATGACCCAAACTGAAACAGGGCCTTCTAACCAGGGCCTAAGGCCTGTAAGGGTGCACATGGGCCCGGGACCTGGGACTCTGAGGTCAGTGTGATCCCAGGGAAGACTCAAGTCTGGGGCAGCCAGAGAGCCCAGCAGGGCAACAAGCAGGACGATGGGCTGAGAGGTTTGGCTCGGAAATACAGCAGTCTGGTGTGCACAGGCAGCCCCTTCAAGGAGTGGGGGGAGGAAGAGAGGCAGCAGCTGCCCCTCATCAACCACTGACTAACACTCCAGACCCAACATTCATTCTGCACGAGGAGAGAAGGGTCATCAGGGATGGGCCTGATGAGGAAGACCTTGTAACACCATGGATGTGGGGACCCTGCAGGGTCAGCACCTCCTTTGGGGTTGAAAAGGAGCATGGTTTTGGCCCAGTTTAGCTCTGGAACCTGGAAAAGGGAAAGGCTCACCCAAGATCACACTGCAGGTAGGCAGCGGAGGCCGGAGCAGATGCCAGATCACATGGTGCCTCCACAGCACCTGGTGGCCTCCCCTGTAACAACATAGAATTGAGAGTGCTGCTTTTTCTCTCACACATGGGCAGCGGCATTCCTAAGCACCCACGTGCCCCAGGTTGCCCTGCATAGAACGTTTCCCTATCACTTGGTTGGTGATTTGTCTTGTAATCATTACTATTAATTTTAACTTTGGAGGGCATCCAACATACTCGATCTCATGTAGTGGAGCCCTCTTCTGATTCTGCAAGGTCTTCTGAATTCCTCTTTTGCAAATAAGGAAACTGAGGTTCAGATAGGCTAGGTAACTTACTCAAGGTCCCACAGCTAATTAGTGGCAGAGCCTGGATTCAGACCCTTTACTGAAACCCCACTGATGCGAGTCAGCATGTCCACACACTTTCACCCACCTATGACAGTCTATGGCTGTCTGTTCCTCTCTGGCCCCCTCCTAGCCATGTAGACAACCAGAGAACAGGCTTTCAATTTCTCCTTTTAAAATTTGCTCACCTTAGTCTTAAAAGACAAATGCCCTGATGCTGACCCAAAGGAATGCTGAAAATCACAGGTGGAGACGCAAGGCCCTCTGCTTCGGAGGCCCCCTGCTAAAATGAATCAACACCGGCTGGACCTCCCTCAGGTTCAAGATGAGATCATTCCCTGAAGCAGGAAGCCTCCCACCAGACCAGTCCTTGCCTTTTCTCTGGAACTGGGATGGGGGTGGCCAGCGCAGGGGTCTGCGTTGCAGAGCATCTTTCCCCAAGGGGGCTACAGATATTGCAGGTGCTTAAGTCTTCATGAAGCCTGCATTCAGCCTGGCCTTTGCAAGGAGACAGGTCCACAGAGCCACAGTACAAATCTCACGCAGAGTGTACAGTAACAAAAGAACAAAAGAGTGTACAGTAACAGCTCTCCCTTCCAGAACTGAAACGTGCATGAACTAAGAGGATTCATGTAAAGAACCCAGGTCAGAGGCTGTACCGTCTCATCTATGGAATGAGAAGAATAAACAAGAAAAACATTCACCTCCATGGGGAGTTTGAATAGACACATTAATCCCTGGGCATAGGTGCCCAGTACAGATTAGCCCAATTTAAGCACACAAAAAATTATGATGAAGATGTTTCTTCTGCTGAGACGTGTTTTTATCATTTTTCTCTTCACATTTTTAGATTGTATCTCTAATTCTAAAGCAATCCATGTTATTTACTTTAAAAATTTTTTTAAACATAAAATATACTGAGCAGCTTTCACTCAAACCAAAAGTAAGCACCTTTGCTAATCCCACCATTTCGTTTAGTCTATAAAGAAGTGAATGCTTCACCCCTCTCCCAACCCCTCTCCCTACTGGCAACAACTATTAACTCCCTGGTGGTTCCTTCCAGGCCTTTATCTCTGTTTAAATAAACACATGTTGACATATGCAATAGATAAATAATGATCAAAGGCATTCTAAGTATCTTCCTCATGTAAGAAAGAATAATAAGCATGTTAAATAAGAAGAAAAAAATATAATGTTTTAAAATATAAATAGAAAGGGCACCCTATCAGTGAACTGACCCTGCACAGCTGCCTCCCGCCCTGTGCCCTGGGTCAGTGGGCAGCCAGGGCTGCAGGGAGTGGCTGTGACACAGTCTGACTACTGACCCAGGCAGACAGGGGAATGCAGGCAGGAAATGTCAGGAGCCCATCAGGGGAATGGGGTTTATCGATGTGGCATCGGCACCTGCCTCTGGGGAGCTTCAAGAAGTGCTCTGCATTGAGCTGACAGGTCCATTAGTTGTCAGCTCTGGCCATATCTTACTGGACTGGCAAAGCAGCCCACAGCCAGCCGGAAGACACGCCCAGATAACACAATCCTGCAGGGTGTAACAGGACATCATGCCTTTGCTGGTAGTCATAATAAATACCAATTGCTGAGTAACAACAACACAGGGCGTTTTTTGCTGGTATCCTATTTAACCCCCTCACATTGTCACTCCTGAAAGATATATAGCTATTATTGACCCCACTTGCAAATGGGGAAACCAAGTCTCAGAGGAGTGAAGTTACCAGTCCAAGATCACAGGATGAGGGTGAAAGCCCAAATTTTCATCACATTCCCTGTGGTCAGAGGTGCAGTGCGTGGTCTCATACTCTTCATGTTACCCCACATGAAAGATAATTTTCTCCCCACTCCACAGATGAGGAAATCGAGATTGAGAGAAGTCAAAATCTGCATCCTCCCAATCCGAAAACCCTATTCTTCCCTTCTGGGGCCCAGCGTGGAGGCGGTGCTGGGAAATTCTGAGAAGGGCAGGTTGCATAACATCCTCGTTCTCCGCCAAAAGCTGCAAACACCCACTTACCCCATTCACGAATCTGGGCAATGAGTGGTGGGAGTCAGAGAAAGATATTTTAAAAAATTATCTTCAGTCAGGGAATTTCACAGTATAATTATATAGTGAGGACACCAAATTAGCAGAAAGAGGGGACTGCCAGATGCAGCAGCCACACACCACTGCCTACATCCCCATGTTCGCAGCCGGCTCACAGCCTCTGGGGTGGGCTGGGGAACTCTCCCTCTAGATCCTAAATACACACGACTCTTCAACTAATAGAAAGACATCACTGGAAGACTCCACAAAGACCATACACCCCAATCCCCTCACCTTACACTTAAGGAAACTGAGGTCCCAGACGAGAGGCTGTGTGTTTGAAGTCACACCCTGATAGGCTCAGGACTAAGGGCTGGTCCTCTAGCTCCAGCCCCTGCCTCCAGACCCACCCAGCTCCTCTGGAGCCAAGAGACAGAAATAAACCATGCTTGGGCTTTTAGAGTCCAAAATAAATGCATGTACAGCTCTTTCCATTGTTACCATGGTTATAGATAACAAGGGCTGTGGCAAAGCACAGCAAATTAGTTAATGATGAAAGAGAAACTTCCAACAGTGACATGTTCTGCATGAACAAACTGCTTTCCTGATTCAGTGGCAGGCTGGACCCCGGTGGCAGGGCAAGTGTCTGCGGTGAGCGGGAGAGTAATTACAGTGGAGGTAAGAGCAGGCGTAGCATGTTATTTATGGCCTGTCTCCGCCTTCCCCTCTCCCTCTGTAACCAAACAGAATGTGAACAATGGAAGACTCACATGATCTGTTTCAGCCTTGCCTCCCAGGCCATCAGGAGAGGTGTTGGTTGTGTTCTCTCTGAGACCCACAGGGAGGCAGCAGCTGGCTCTCGGCAGGATGGGTGGTCAGCACTTGAGCTTAGGAGTTTGAGACCAGCCTGGACAACATAGTGAGACCCTATCTCTACCAAATATAATTTTAAAAATTACCCCGGCATGGTAGCATGTGCCTGTATTCCCAGCTACTTAAGAGGCTGAGTTGGAAGGATTTCTTGAGTCCAGGAAGTTGAGGCTGCAGCAGTAAGCCATGATCATGTCATTGCATTCCAGCCTAGCAGACAGAGCAAGTCCCTGTCTCAAAACAACAACAAAAAGGAATTTGGCAAGGCTAAAGACTTAAGTCTTCCATGAGGCCTTGCTTGATCACTCAGTGAATTTCCTCTTTGTCCTCAAGCTCCTGAGGCACCTGGCTCCAGTCCTTACCTGTGGTGGTTTGAAATACTGGCTGCAGTTCTTCTCCCCGCTATATCCACACCTCTCGGCAATGTGACTTTGCTGCTTCCCCCATGAAGAGAAAGAGCCCATTTCCCCTCCTCTTGACTCTGGACTGTCCTATTAACTCATTTTGACCAAAGAACTGAGTTCTTTGTCTCTGACCCAGGAGTCTCATGTCTTCTGCCAGAATCTATGAAACAGTTACACACTAACCTGTTAGCGTATGAATAGGATAAAAATCAAATCTCAGATCTAATACAAACCAGCCATGTTCTTGCCCTAAGACCATCGCAGTCTCTGTTCCCTCAGCATGGAATATATTTCCCTCACCAATCCACATGGCTTATTCTCTAACTTCCTTCAAATCTGCATTAGTCCTTCCTCTGTGAAGCAGATGCTGCAATAGATTAATCATGCAAGGCTTTTATTAGGGGAAATGCCTTGCAAAAGGAATTAGGGAGGGAGCAGAGGAAGGCGGGGGCTGTAGCTGGATCATGAGGCAAGTCTGATCCCAAGGGAAGGAGAAAAGAGAGAAGGTAGAGTGGAAACCTCCTCTAGTGCTGGGCAGGCTAAGGAAGTTTTGACAAAACCATCAGGGAGTCCCTGAGCTAAAGTGTGCTGATGAGGAAGTCCCAACTCTCCCAGGAGACATAGCCTTCACACAAAAGCAGCTATGAATTTCAAAATGAAATAGCCATGGCCTTCCATCAGTTATGCTCCCTGTAGAAGAAGGTCTTGCAAGACACTTTATCATGGCCACCATAAGACCTCTGCTGAGATGCCCCAGTCTTCCCTGATCATGCCATGTGAAAGAGCAAGTCCCCCTCAGCACCCTTTCATTCTTCCCTATTGTATGCTTTTTAATTGCTCTTATCACCACTGATTATGTAATTACTTGTTTACTTGTAAATTTTCCAATCTCTGACCACTAAAAGGTAAGCCTCATGGCAGCAGAAATTTTTGTCTGTTTTGTTCTGTGCTATATCCTAGGACATAGTCTCTGAATAGTCTCTGGCATTCAAAAAATGGCTAAATGAATGAACAAATAAATGGATAAAATAAGAAATGTTTCCTGACAGGTGCTGAAGGGCCACTTTCAAACTGTATAAACCCCATGTTATAGGCTGAATATTTGTGTTCTCTTAAAATTCATATGCTGAAGCCCTAACCCTCAATGTGATGATATTTGGAGACAGGGCCTTTGGGAGGTAATTAAGGTCAGATGAGATCATGAGGGTGGGCCCTCATGATGGAATTAGTGCCCTTATAAGAATAGACCAGAGTGTTTGCTCTCTCTCTCTCCACGAGCAGAGGAAACGCCGTAGGAGCACACAGCAAGAAGGCAGCCATCAGCAAGTCAGGAAGAGAGTCCTTAACAGAAACCAAATCAGCCAGCTCCTTGATCTTGGACTTTCCCACCTCCAGAACAGTGAGAAATAAATGTCTGTTATTTAAGCCATCTGGTCTGTAGTATGTATTTTATTATAGCAGCCTAAGCTGACTAAGACATCCCAAGTTCAATGTTAGATAACACTTATAAGGAAGTTTTCGGAACACTCCAAGTAATGTTCCAAACTAAGCATGTCTTATTCTACATAACTTCGAATGTCAGCAGGAAGTGGGACCACCTTTCTTGTGGCTGCTACTAGTTCACAAGGAGACAGGAAATTGTATATTTGTAGCTGGTAGTGACAAGTACATATAGGGAGGGGAAGGGGACAATATCTTTGGTTAAGCATCTAATTTTCCATCCACTTAAATTTTCTGTCTCAGAAAATTCCCATGTCGTCCTGGACACTCACACACAGCAGTGCCCCAGAAGACATGGTGTCAGGTGACAGTGGGTTAGTCTTGAGATCTAATCAGCCTCGGAGCTATGGGGCAGTTTTCCCTACCTTGTTACCATGGCAATACAGAACCCAGTGCAAGTGCCCACCTGTCACCAAAACCAGGGCCAGACTCTGACTGCATCTGAACATGCCTGTCGGTGTGGGGAAGGAGGAAGCAAATGTGAAAAGGCCTTATGTAGCCCCAGGAAATTGTAGGTGGTAGTTAGGAAGCAAGTCTGGGATGCAGATCTCTTGACTTTCTCAGCTGGATGCCTGAGTCCCCTTGGTGTGTGCACAAAATCCCAAGACTGCCCTCTTTCTGTGGCAGGCCAGCTGTGAGCATATAAGGTACCTCAACTCCTATAGGCAAGCACTGGTGGGTTCAAAATTCAAGAGAGGCTGCCACCATAATTCCTGCTTCCACCAGAAATTCTTAATCTGCTTATACCTGAGGCTTATCCCCCATATCTGTTATTGCTCCCATGTTCACCTCCAAACCAAGGATGGGGGTCCAGGCTCCATCCTGTTCTCCTATCTGTTGGTCCCTGCTTACCCATGTGATCCTCTCCCCATGACTTACTCTGTCTGCAGCTGCAGTGGTATCTCTAAGGAGACAAAAGGCATGCCAAGATGTGTCAGTTCCAGATTGCCAGGCCAGGGCTCCAGGTTCTGTGATCACTCTCACTGCTGAGGCCTTCAGGGAGCTCTCCTCTCCTTATCCATCCCCCAGAGAGAGCTGTTTGTCACTCTTCACCATGCCATACCACCTTCCTGGACCAGGACCCTTCTTCCTCTTTACTTGGGCCATTGCGTCGGACTCCTAAACCATCCCCTGCTGCCACTCTTCCCTGCCTCCTGGGCCCTGAAGTGATGAGGAATCAGGATCTCACAACATTTTTATGAATGCCACTCTTCTGACTCCTGGCCCAAACCTCTCTCCATCAGGACTCAAAGCTGATTGATATGGTTTGTCTCTGTCTCTATCCAAATCTCATGTCAAATTATAAACCCCAGTGTTGGAAGAGAGGCCTGGTGGGAGGTGATTAGATCATGGGGGTGGTTTCTAATTGTTTAGCACAATCCCCCTAGTGCTGTACCCTGATAGAGTTCTCATGAGATCTGGTTGTTTGAAAGTGTATATCACCACCACCTTCACTTTCTTTCTTCCTCCTGCTCAGCCATGTGAGACTCACCTGCTTCTCCTTCGCCTCCTGCCATGATTGTAAGTTTCCTGCGACCTTCCCAGTCATGCTTCCTGTACAGCCTGCAGAACTGTAAGTCAATTAAACCTCTTTTCTTCATAAATTACACAGTCTCAGATAGTTTTTTATAGCAGCATGAGAACAGACTGATCCTCAGGGCAGACCAATGGTAACGGTCTTGGGGGGAAGAAAGGACAATCACTGACATCCTCCCATTCTCCTTATTTCCCCATCTTTGCATATACCCCTAACCCTCCCTCCTTCCCTAAGCCAAAACAAAAGCCTCACACATATTAACACAAGCAACCAGATCCCTGGAGAACAAGGTGTCCTCCATGCCAGATGTATGCACATGGCAGCTCTGCTCCAGTCAGGGTGCCCTGTTATGTCCATAGATGTGGTAGTAGTATTTTCAGTTGTAAGACTACTCACAGCTGCAAGTAACAGAAACCCAGCACGGCATTCCACACATTGATTCTGTCCTGTAAGAATCCCAGAGGCAGGGCAATTCCAGGTTTGATCAGTTCTGCAGGTCAGCATTATTAGGGTTCTTTCCATTTGCCCTTTCTACCATCATCAGGTTAAGAGGCCTCATCTCCCCTTCATGGTCTCAAAATGTCCACCACAGTTCCAGGCGTCACATGCAGACCAACAGGAAGCAGCAGTATGAAATTACTTCAGAGCCAGGGAATCTTTCCCAGAATGCTGGGTGCAGTGGCTCCTTCTTGTGGTCCCAGCTACTTGGGAGGCTGAGGCAGGAGGATCACTTGAGCCCAGAAATTTCAGGTCAGCCTGGGCAACATAGCAAGACCCCCATCTCTAAACAAAACAAAACAAAACAAAGCAAAAACAAGAAAAATATTTCCCAGAATTGCCCTGATAGTCTTCCCATCACATCTTGGCCAGAATTGTGCCCCACGTCCATTCCTATGCCAGTCACTGGCAAGGGGAATGGAACTCCCGTGATTAGCTTAAAATAATAAAGAGTCACACTGCCTTGGGCTAGAGCAGGGTCCTATTCACCTGATACTGAACTAAACTGGGCTGGCTGCTGAGGAGACAGACGATCAGCTGGTCTGCCTAGATATTCATACTTAACTGGCTCCAACCAGGTATGGTCAGTCCCTCTTTCAGGACAGGCCCAGGCCTGGGCCTGGGAGCAGAAGATTGGGGAAAGCAAAGGACCGGAGGCAGACAGACACCGAGGACATTTCTGCAATGGTCCAACCAAGAAAAGATGGATGCAGAACAATGGCAGTGGTGGTGAAAGTAGAAAAGAGAAGACAGAGGCAAGAAAAAATTAGCATTAGAATCAGTGAATTGTGGCAACTCCTTAGATATGGAGGATATGGGAAGAAGGGGCAAAAGATGACTTGGAGTTTTCCAACCAGGGTAATTTTGGGGATGGTATAGGCATTGGTATTGACTGGGCTGGACATATTTACTCTGGCTCACTGGGAAGGGCAATGTGCATGTGTACAAAACTTGAAGTTGTCAGGGCTTTTCCATTCTCATTGGCCTCATTGGTTCCTCACAGCAACTTTTGCAAGGCAGGCAAGGTGGGACAGGTAATAACATTCCCATTTTTCAGGTGAGGGAAATTGGCATGTTGGCATGGGTCTCAGGCCCTTGGGGTGACACAGCCTGGAGCTGGGACACAACTGGACACCAGGACTGGGGATCAGGCCAATCTGAGTTGGGGTCTTCTTGATTGCTGCATTCATTCAGTCTTTGCCCAGGAGAAACTGTACCTGCCTCCATTTTCTGGCTTGAAAAGTTGAAATTTCTCCTTTGTCTGTGGTTCATACCAGAAGTCCTCTTATTGGTCATGCTCAAAGGGATCAACTTCCTTGTACTCTATTTAACTGATATTTTTAAAGCATCATAATTGGATGTTTATGTTATTATATCAGATTAGGGAAGGACTTTTCAAATATTACTTAAACCCAGAGGCTGAGAAAAAGAACGCGAGAGAGGGAAGGAAGGAAGGAAGGAAGGAAGGAAGGAAGGAAGGAAGGAAGGAAGGAAGGAAGGAGGGAGGGAGGGAGGGAGGGAGGGAGGGAGGGAGGGTGGGAGAGAGGAGAAAGGGGGAAAGAGGAAAGTAGGGGGGAGAGAGGGGAAGAGAGGAAAGAAGGAAGGGAGGGAGAGAGAGAGAAGGAAGGAGAGAGAAAAGAGAGAGAAAGAGAAGATAAAGGAAAAGACTAATAAATTTAAATTTTTAGAAATAAACATTGCAAAGACCATAATGAATAAAATAAAATGCAATCTAGGAAAATACAGTATTTGCAAATCATATTACAAAGGACTAATTATCCTGATAGATAATTAGCTCTAATTATCTAAACTATCTAAATAATTAGATAATAGAGAAAGAGCTCTACATATCAATCTTTAAAAGAGAAAAAAGACCAACAAACAAATAAGAAAGTGGTAAAGGAAATGAACAGAATTCAGAAAAGAAAATACATATATTTGTTGAACCTGTGAAAATATACTCAACCGCAAATTAAATGCACTGATAAATCATTTTTCACCTGACAGTTTATCAAGAAGCAAAAAGATTGACCCTGTCTTTGTGAGGTGTAAGAGAAACAGGGATTCTCATACATTGTGACAGAAGAATTAACTGTTATGAATTTTATGGAAGAGAAGCAATATCTATCATTATTACAAAGATATATGTCCTTTCACCCTGAAATTCCACTTCTAGAAATTTCTTCTCCAGAAATACTTGCACTTGCACCATATTACAAATATACAAAGTATCCTACAATATTGTTTGTAAAAACAAAAGATTGAATACTACCTAAAAGTCTATCAATTGCAGACTGGTTATTAAATTATGACATGCCCATCTTAAAAATCAAGAGCTTTGATTGGACTGATACAGAAAAACCTTTAAGAAATATTAACTGAAAAACAAAGTGCAGTATATACATAGTATAGTGCCATTCATGAAAAATAAATATATTTATTTAGTGGTAATTGCACATACAAGCGTAGAACATCCCTGGAAGGATAAATGAGAAACTGGTTACACAAGTTGTCCTTGGGGAGGGAAACCGAGTAACTGGGAACAGGAAAACAAGAGAAGACTTTTTACTATAAATGCTTTCATAGTTTTAAATGTTGGTACCATATGAATTTATTATCTCTGAATAAATTAGATACAAAACAAAATTGAAATGAAAAACACACTGAAAGGATGAAAACTTTAATTAGCATGTGCTGGTTTAGAGTGTTAGAAATGGATATTGTATTAGTTCTCTATGCTGCATAATGAGTTATCACAAACTTAGCAGTTTAAAACAACACACATTTATCATTTCACAGTTTCCATGGGTCAGAAGTCCAGGCACAGCTTAGCTGGGTCATGTGCTCAGAGTCTCTCAAGGGTACAATCAATGTATCAGCTGGGCTGCAGTCTCATCTGGAAGTTTGACTGGGGAAGAATTCAAGTCAAGGTTGTTCAGGTTGTTGGCAGAATTCAGTTCCATGCAGCTGCATGGCTGAGGGTCCTGACTCTTTGCTGGCTATTGACAGGACATCTCTCTTAGAGTCTAGAGGCTTCTTGCACTTCCCTGCCACATGGGATTCTTCAGCATGGCTGCTCATTTCATCAAATTCAAAAAGGGCATCCCTCCCTCCGTCTGCTAAGATGAAGTCTTACATGACAAAATATAATCAGAGAGTGAGGTCTCATCACCTTTGCCACACTCCATTGGAGAGAAGCCAGTTGCAGGTTCCACTCACATTCAAAGACAGGGATTACACAAAGGGCAAACACCAGGAGGTGGAGATTGTTGGGGAGCACCTCAGAGTCTGTTTGCTGCAGATAAGATTTTTGAGGAAACAACTCTGTGTGCTTACATGTTTTTCTTAATGGATATTTTTTGTGCAATTCCTATATACCAAGGACCATATTTGGCAGTAAAGTGGCAGCAGAAAATAATATAAATAGGCTATATGTGTTCCCAGACTTGTCTCTCTCCCCTCCTGCCTCCCAACTCAAGGTTTTGGAAGCCTTTGCATTCGGAACTAATCCTGCCTCTCCCCTGCTCCTCTGAGGAATCAGGGTGGGGAGGTCCAGTTAAAAAGCTCAAGGCAAGAGCCAACACTGAGAAAAATGCAAAACCTAATGTGTGTTGTGCTGAGGATTGTGAAGGAAAGATATAGACAACCAGTGACACCCACGGGCTGCTGAACTGTTAGTGTTCCCCACCACCACCACCAGCCTCCAGGTGGCTATGGGAGATGCTCACTGTGAAGGTGACAGGCATCTAGGGCCTACTGAGATTGGGGAGGGGAGGGGTCTTCAGATACCCCAAGTTCTTTTTGGCCAATCCTCTCCAAAGCACCATCTTTGTCCTGGGAGCCCTCTCACTACTGGGATCTCCTACCCTGGGTCAGAGTTTTCCTCACACCAAGAAATGAGAGCTTATTTTGACAGCACCCTTAGAGGTCCTCCAAGTAAGGCCAATCTGGTTGAATGACCAGATTGAATCTGGTTGAATGACCAATCTGGTTGACATGACCTCCTGTCTCCTCTGGCCACACCTGTCATTCCCATGGTCCCCACTCAGAAGATCAATCATGGATTTTCTCCCAGGCCCCTTTGTAATTAAACTTTTGTGACCTAAGTTCCTTGGGTAGCTCCGGGCCTATGCATTTCATACTAGACTTACAAGAGTAACATGTACCTTAATGTGGCCAGGCACGGGGGTTCATGCCTATAATCCCAGCACTTTGGGAGGCCAAGGCGAGTGGATCACCTGAGGCCAGGAGCTCAAGACCAGCCTGGCCAACATGGTGAAACCCCGTCATGACTAAAAGTACAAAAATTAGCTGGGCATGGTGGCAGGTGCCTGTAATCCCAGCTTCTTGGGAGGCTGAGGCAGGAGAATCACTTGAACTCGGGAGGCCTAGTAGGTTGCAGTGAGCCAAGATCATGCCATTTGCACTCCAGCCTGGGGGACAAGAGCGAGACTTCCTCTCAAAAAAAAAAAAAAAAAAAAAAAAAGAGTAACATGTACCTTAATGTGCCTTAATGCGTCACAAGTGTCATCATCATACCTACTATGTATTGACTGTTACATGTCTCCGAGCTATAGTCCTGCTAGATGAGTGTTGTGAATTCCCACTTGGTACATGTATAACTTCAGACCCAGAGAGTTTTGGAATTGCCTGAGGCCACTTGGCTCATGAATGAAGAAGCAGATTCAAACCCAAGCCTGCGGGACTGAAAGTCCCTTTTCTTCGTCTCCATGTGGCTGCTTGTTGGTCAATAACTCCAGGTCATGCAGTCAGCATTTCAGTGCAGCCACCATGCGGTGACTCACGGGGTCTCGGACTCCTTGGGTGCGGCCTCTCACTGCCATGGGAAGACAACCCTTCACTGACTTCCTTCTGGCAACTCTGCAGAGAGGCCTGGGAATGTCCTGTGCTCAAAGCTCAGAGTCCCCTTCTCTACCATATTTAAGGGACTCTTCAGCAGCTGACCCAGACACTCAGGCCTCCTCTCCTCACCCGGCCATGTAGGAAGAGAAAAACTATTTCTGGGACACCCTTAGGACTCCCCTCTCCTGCCACATAAGGCAGCAACGTCAGACCCAGAGCTGACAGGCCCTCCAAAGTCATTTGCTCCACATGTGTCTTTCAGTGCTTAACTACTTCTCCATCATATCCCCCAAGAGATATATCAGCTTCTGCTTGCATTCCTCCAATGATGTGATGGTGAGTTCACTACTGGGCTCAGATAGCCCATGCCAAGCAAACCCGGTCTCCTCCCTAAAGGGCTGAATTTAATGGCCCAGCCAATGAGGGGACCTCTCCTGAAGTTAAGACACTGGAAGGCACTTTCAGGTGGAGGGATTTTTTAAAAAAACTAATTATGGGAACATATCCTGCATATCCTGAGTATGTACTCCAGAACCTAAAATAAAATAAAAATTTAAAAAAAAATAATTATGGGGAAAAAAGCATTACAGAATGAGAAGATAAACACCAAGACAAATGTAATTACCCCCCTCCCCACATGGGTGCCTGTCTTTGTCCATTCTGTGCTGCTATAACAGAATACCTGAGACTGGGTAATTTATAAAGAACAGAAATTTATCACCCACAGTTCTGGAGTCTGGGAAGCCCAAAATCAAGGCATCAGCCTCTAGTGTTGGGTAAGGGCCTTCTTGTTGCATCCTCACATGGCAGGAGGCAGAAGATCAAGTGAAGGAATGCTGCATGGAGCCTTTTTTATAAGGGTCTTAATTCCATTCAGAAGGACAGGAACTTTCATCGCCTAATCACTGCTTAATGACCCCAGTTCTTGATACTGTCACACTGACCACTAAGTTTTAACACCTGAATTTTGGGGGGACACACTCAAGCCACAGCAGTCCCTGCACCCCCAGGACAACACTCAATCTCTCCCGTGTGTCATACAAAGACCTTCACCTTCAAAGGGCCCCAACATGATAACCCAGGCCCATTGCCTGCCATGCCCTGCTTCCTACTCACTCTACACGCCCACCAGCCCAACCGTGCAGCTGCTTCCTGAAAAAAAGACCCTTTTGCACTTCCCACATTGAGAGACGATGGTTCCCCTTCCCAGACTGCCCCGTCCCCTCCACTCTTCTTCACATGCCCTTATGCATTGTCTGAGCCTCTGAGCCTCAGTTCAGTCGTCAGCTCTTCTGTGAAGGCTCTGCCAGCCCCGCAGGAGTTAATCCCTCCCTTGCCTCCAGGTCTCTTGCAGTGCTTATAACAACGTAAATAGCTTCCATGGCCTGAACACCTAATAGGGTACCAGGTCCTATGCTAGCACCTGGGCATGCCTCAGCTCTAACTTTCATTAAGAACCCTTTGTAGAAGGCATTATTATCCTTAAAAATAAAAGCAGTCAGTGAGAATAGACTTAGAGATACTGCCTAGACCAGGATCACATGGCTGGCAGCGGATCCAGGATTTAAATCCAGGTCTGTCCTCTTTCCATACCTACAATTACATTGGGATACTTCCTTCCTACTCTGGCCCAGTGTTTCTTAAACTCTTCTGGACTTTGGCCCTTATTAACAAATACATTGTATATTTCAATCTAGTACTCACCTACACACATAAATTTTCAGAAAATAATATCTACCCTTTCTACTTTCAGTCCCTCTGATCTTTCTTATATGCTGGTCATGATCCACTAAATTGATTTTGTTATGGGGTGGGGATTCCCAGTTTTAAAATACTGCTGTGGATTGGCAGCTCCTGCATTTACAGGGCTTGGCACACAATAAGTACTCACTCAATCCCCAAGCCTGACTTCCATTGAGCCAGCCCTCTGCCCTGGCCTTGGGAAATAACTGATCCCTGAAAGCCAATAGGCAAGATCCCTGGGGCCTCACAACCTTGGTGCTGAATCCACTTCTCCCAGTGTTAAATTCAGAAAGCAGCAGAAGCTTTCAGAAGAACAGCTGGAGATTTAGCCTGGCTGGGAGAACATGGCTAGTCAACAGGTCCAAGGCAGCAGCACCGTATGAGGCTCTCTGGTCCCAAGGGCCCGTGTCAGGGACCTACCATGGTGGTTGCACAGCCTGGCCTGAGGGCAGAGCAGGAGTGGCAAGGGTCAGAGGCGCAGACTCAGATGCTGTCAGCTTCCTATGCCACCCTCCATGGGCAGTAGCACATGCCAGCCGGGCAGTGACAGGCAGGTAAGTTTCATCAGCCCTGGATTTCGCCTCTGACTAAACAGTGACTGAGCTCACTAGGACGATGGGTTCTAAATTTAGCACCAAACTCTGGGAAACTGGTGCATTTGCCCCCACTGCCTGTGGCAAAGCAGGCTGCGAGGGTGCTGCTTCATTCTTCCCACTCCACCTGGGCTGTCCTGTGGCCCGGGAGTCCCACTGACTCACCCAGGGCTGCCAGGGTGGCAGGAAGCACACCTTACCCACCTCCTCTGAAAGGCTGCTGTTCAGCTGGGGGAAGGGGGTGCAGGTGAAACCTTCAGGGAGCTCTCAGTTTCTAAGGCTTGACAGGTCTGTCAGTATCCCCACTGACTCCATCAGTATCTGCCTCTGCAGCCCTCCTAATGCCTCACCCCACAGCCTGAGCCGAGCCTAGTCCCAACCAGCTCTATGCAGGGGGGAGCCTCGGGCCTCTGTGCCACTGTGCCTCTGTACTTTGGAGCTGAGAGCAGTCTCCTAGGGTTGGGCAATGATAGCTCCTGCTCTATCATCCAGCCCTAAGAGCTTTTCTTGCAAGAGTGAGTGCTGGGTATATACACAGCTCTTGAATGACAGGTTGCAACTGGGCTCTCTGAATCCTTGGGTCGTCTCCCTTCATCCTCACTAAAACCCTGTGAGATAGAGATTATGATGAACTCATTTCACGTAATGGAAAACTGAGGCTTGCAGAGGTTCACTAACTTGTGGGACATTATACAGCTGGGCCAGTGCAATACCAGACCCCTGCTTTTAATGGCCTCAACTCCACTTGCTTCTATGCCTGGGAACCTGCCCTAAACTTTGTCCTGGAACTTTGCCCAGCTATTGGTATCACTGACCTCCCAGAGCCTGTGAAATAGAGCCTGGGTTAGGATGAGACTCTACAGCTAGAGTCCCTTGCTAGCTGTGTGAGTCTGGGTGTGTTAATTAGCCTCTCTGAGGCTGTTTCCGCATCTGTAAAGGAGGGGTGACCTCGTAATCTGTCCAGTTGGCCAGGCTGAGCTCTATTTTTCAGAATTCACTTCCCTGTGTATTTCTGGCTAGGATGGTTCACAGGAAACCTCCAAGCAACAGCTTTGCAGGGCGGAAGTGAAGCTGGCAGCCATTTTGTAGCTCACACAGGTTGTCGCTTACCTGCTGGCCTACCGCTTTGGTGTGGGGTCTGCGACTTTTCTACCTTCCCTGAAGAAGCCATTCAGCTTCTTCAACCTCTGAGCCAGGTCTGTGTATTCAGCTCCATGACGGGGCACCAGCTTCCCCTAAGGATGCCCAAACTGCCAAGGCTGGAGGTGCAAGAACCGATGTGGCTCGCAGGCTGTCCTCGTGGTTTCCACTTCCCCCCTAGTTTGCCTGGGTCTTTCCCAATTTTAAAACTGAAAGTCTTGAATCTCTGGAAACCCCTTCAGTCCTGGAAATACAGGAGAGTTGGTCCCCTTGTTCTAGTTTGTGCTCATGGGGTCCAGCTGGTTCTTGCTCTCTCCTGCTCATTCATCTCCCTTCCCAGCTGCCTGCCCTGTGGAATTCAAGGTTCCGCATTAGATGCAATGAACTAGCCTCACAGAGATTGCTTAACCAGCCTCCACATTGTGAAGGTCAAACTTCAATGATAAATCCTGAGAGATACATAAGATCGAGAGGAGGAGAAACAGAGAGATGGGGGGAGAGAGAGAGGAGAGAATTATCAGGTGGTAACAGTGTTTGCCTCATGGAGCTGTGAACATTAAATGAGATACACACATGCACAGTGCCTGGCACAGAGGTAGCAGTCCATCCATATTAGATGTTATTGTTGTTATGTAGCCTTTGCTACTTAATGAAGGTCACAAATTGCTCAATTGTAAGATGGCAGTAGCAGTAGCTGATCCTCTGATCTGCAGAGCCACAGATTGTAGGTGAAACTAATCTAGGATGATAGCACTTGTCTTTGGCGAAGATGCTAACTGGGAGGGGCATCAGAGAACTTGCTGGGGTGCTGGCCAAGTTCTGCCTTGATGGTGGTGGTGGTTACGTGGTATACACATATATGAAGATTCATTGAGCTATACATGTAAGATGTGCACACTTCACTGCAATATGTTATAACCCAACAAAATGTCAAATTTAAAAATAATGTAGTGGACAAACCAGGAGAACTAATTCCCCTCTGCCATCAATTTGCTGTATGACCTCATGTAACTTCTTTGGATCACAGTTATCACATGCATAAATTGCATAAGCCTTATCAGAGGTCAGGAAACTGGCCCACATGATCTCCTTGTCTCCAAATTCTCTGGATTTGTTTCAAAATAAACAGAAGAGAAGAAGTAGCTACAGAGGAGGCCCATGAAGAATCGAGGCACAACCAGTCAACAGGAACTGGGCTGCCCTTTATGGGGTGCCTAGTACTTGCATTTCTAGGCACTGTCCTTTGGACAAAGACAGTTGTCGCTTTATGTCTACACAGGAAACACCTCTATGAAAATGCTTCAGAATGCCAGAGATGCTGTGGACTCACGTTAGATGTGGATACCTGGGCCTGGTAGCAGTCACTGGGGGATGGCAAGGGAAGGTGTATGCCCGAGACCTTGTCACCTGGAGTGGGAAGGATGAAGTGCTCATACCTATAGACCCACTAAGTGCTGGGCTCAGCACCAGGTGATTCACACACACCATCCCATTTTACCCAACAGTGGCTTAATGTGCAGTCACAAAAAAACAGACATGTGGGAACTTAGATTGTATATTCTTCACTCATTTGCATTTCCTAATTTTTTACTATATTTACACAGCAAAAAAAAAAAACCCTATAGAAATTAGAAATTGAAAAATATACAACTGTCAAAGAAGTTATTTTTCTCTCTGTGGCAAGGGGTGACTACATTCTGATTTCAGGAATCAGTTGCACATAATCCTAAACAGTCCTAAATTAAGGCAAAGTTAGGCGGTTATTGTACCAGCTGTGTCATCCAGGGACTGTGATTGCCCCAATTGCCACGTGTTTGATTTCGACTTTGATTAACTGAAAGCAAGCTCAGTTGGAGGCAGGGAGACTAGTCGAGAGGCTCTGGCAATAGGAAACAGTCAAAGCGCTACTGAACCCTGTTGCTATAGCAACAGCACAGCAAAGCTATTTAGTTGTTAACTCCTGAGAGAAAAAGCAGGACAAAAATTAGTGTAAAGTTATAGCACAATTTGGACTGCAGGTATTTAACCTCCTTCCCCGCAATGCTCCTGTGAGTATATTCAGCATGTTCCCAGCTAGCTGAAGCTGTGCTCTCTCTCTTCTAGGCCAGAAACCATATCTGAACCAGCAAGAGTAGAGTTATTTGAGGATGATCCCTAGAACAGAGCTTTCAAATCACACTGTGCAAATGAATCCCCTGGGGACTTTTGTTAAAATGGAGAATCCGACTTTCAAGCTCTCAGGTGATGTGGATGCTGCTGATCCACAGACCACAGTTGGAGTAGCAAAGCCCTACTCTAGACTGCTAAACTTTTATGAAGGAAGGAACTGGAACAGGCATGTCTTGCTCTCTGCTGTATCCTCCAGGTCTTGCATGGTACATGATACAGAAGTGTGGAGGGGGAGGGCAAGGAGGCTCAATATATGCTGTATGAATAAATGAGTGAATTAATAATGAATATCAGATTCATTCACATGCTTATACTGGCCTTTTTAACCAGAAAAGTGATGCATGTCCAAGGTAACATCATGAAACAGCAAGGCTTCCCTCCTCTCTGGGCTTCTGAACACCTTTTGACAGGTCTTCACTTATTTTATTTTATCCTTTCAGAAATTATTGTTAATATGCATCTTTTTTGCTGACACAAATGGCAATATATTACAGGCATTACTCCATGTCTTGTGGCTTTTTTCATAATACCTATACTGGGAATTGCTGAGTCTGAATCTTTGTGTCTGCCTCAAAGTTTAGATGTTGAAACCTAATCTCCAAGGTGACAGTGTTGACGCAAGGCTTCGGGAGGCGATTGGGTCATGGGGTGGAGCCCTCATGAATGAGACTTGTACCCTTAAAAAAGAGGCCTGAGGGAGCTTGTTAACCCTTTCACCTTTCCAGCTGTATGAGGACACAGAGAAAGCACCATCTATGAGGAACGGTCCCTCAACAGACACTGAGCTTGCTGGCCTCTTGATATTGTACTTCCCAGCCTCCGGAACTATAAGCAATAAATTTCTGCTGTTTATTAATTCCCCCATCTCAGATTTTTGTTATAGCTGCCCAAAGGGACTAAAACAGAGATTGTTCCATATCTGCACATATAGATGTACTTCATTCCTTTAAACAGCCATATAGGAGTCTATTCCAAATGCATTTACTCATTCCCCTTTTGCTGGACATTTCTCATTTTACAAGTCTTTTGCTGTTTCAAACTGTGCTACAATAAACACCCTTGTATATGTATCTTTGTGCACATGAAAGTAATCTGTTGAATAAGTTCCTAGATGTGGACTCTGAGTCAAAGGGTGTCTGTACTTTTTATGATACTAGATAATGTTTAATTGCCTACCAAAGAAGTTGCACCAGTTTTGCAGTCTCATTAACATTTTATAAGAATGTCTGTTTCCCTGTACTTTAAATTCTATATACTGTTGGCTTTTAACCTAATGAACTTGATAAGTGAAAAGGAGTCCTTGTGGCCGGGCGCGGTGGCTCAAGCCTGTAATCCCAGCACTTTGGGAGGCCGAGACAGGTGGATCACGAGGTCAGGAGATCGAGACCATCCTGGCTAACATGGTGAAACCCCGTCTCTACTAAAAAAATACAAAAAACTAGCTGGGCGAGGTGGCGGATGCCTGTAGTCCCAGCTACTTGGGAGGCTGAGGCAGAAGAATGGCGTAAACCCGGGAGGCAGAACTTGCAGTGAGCTGAGATCTGGCCACTGCACTCCAGCCTGGGCGACAGAGCAAGACTCCGTCTCAAAAAAAAAAAAAAAAAAGAAAAGAAAACAAAAGCAGTCCTTGTTTTCATTTGATCTTATTAAATATGAATGAAATTGGGTATCTTTTCACATGTTTCTACACCATCGTATTAACTAGTAAAGTGTTAGTTAGGAACATTATCAATGTTGCATATTGATCTGGGAACCAGAAACCTGAATTCTCTTACAGTTTTTGTTTGTTTGTTTGAGACAGTTTCACTCTGTCACTCAGGCTGGAGTGCAGTGGCGAGAGCTCAGCTCACCACTACCTCCACCTCCTGGGTTCAAGCGATTCTTGTGCCTCAGCCACCCAAGTAGCTGGGACTACAGGCATATGCCACCATGCCTGGCTAATTTTTTTTTTTTATGTATTTTTAGTAGAGATGGGGTTTCTCTGTATTGGCCAGGCTGTTCTCAAACTCCTGGCCTCAAGTGATTCACTTGCTTTGACCTCCCAAAATGCTGGAAATAGAGTCATTGAGCCACTGTGCCTGGCCTCTCTTACTGTTTCTAATAGTGTTTTTTCAGTTGATTTGTTGGGTTTTCCAGTTATACAATCACAGCATTTGGAAATAATAATTTTGTCTTTTCCTTTATGATTTTTATTCTTTTTTAAAAATGTATTGTAGTAAAAAGAAACATGAGATCAACGCTCTTAATAAACGTGTATAGTAAAGTATATTTAACTACAAGCATAATTTTGTACAGGAGATCTCTAGAACTTTTTTATCCTGTATAACTGAAACTTTTTATGCCCATTGAACAGCAAGTCCCAATTTCCCTCTCCTCCAAACTCACCATTCTACTTTCATTGACTACTTTAGATATGTTATAGAAGTGGAATCATGCAGTATTCCTCTTCTGCAACTGACTTGTTTCACTTAGCATAATGCCCTCCAGGTTCATCCATGTTGTCGAATATGGCAGGATTTCCTTCTTTTAAGACCAAATAACATGCCAGGTACACCACATCTTCTTTATCCATTCATCCATTGATAGACCTTTAGGTTGCTTTTCACTCTCAGCTTACAATTTTTATACCTTTATTTCTTTCTCTTATTGTTTAGTGCTGTAGAAAAACTATCAGATAACAATGGTGAGAGTGAGCATCCTTATCTTCATGACTGTAACAGTATTAATAGGTTTTCATCATGAAGAATAGTGTTTACTTTTGGTTTAAGATATATTTTTTGAACCAAGCATGGTAGTGCATGCCTGTAGTCCCAGCTACTTGGAAGGCCTAGGCAGGAGAATCCCTTTATCCCAGGAGGGGAGGGAGCTATGATTGCACCACTGAACTACAGCCTGGGTGAGAGAGAGAGAGAGAGAGAGATCCTGTCTAAAAAAATAAATAAATTATATATATGTATATATATATATAAATATACACACACATATATGTACTTGACTACAAGCACAATTTTATACAGCAGTACAACATATATATATATATTCTTGTTTTATTAAGAAAATACCTGCTTTGTCATGAGTTTCCTTAATTCATATTGTATTAAACATTAAAAATTTTATTTTTATTCCATTTATTATTCCATTTATTATTATTCCATTTATTATTTTATTCCATTATTTATTTTTATTCTATTTATTTTTTTCAGATTTATTATTATTCCATTAAACATTTGTAACATTTAATAAAATAGGAATGATAGCAAATGAAGTGTAAAAAACTTTTCTAATATTGAACCATCTTTAACTCCTGGAATGAGCCCCACTTGGTTATAGGCCTTTCTCTTTCTTTTAGCGTGCTACTGATTTTCATTTGCTATTATTTTATTAGGATTTCGTATTGATCATCATAAGTGAAGTTCATCACTATTATTCTTTTTTATGCTTTGCTGGATTTGAAATCCATATCACACTGGTTTAAGGCAAAATTTGTAGTGTTTCTTTTGCAGTCCTCTAATACAATTTAAGGGGTTTTGCAACTCTGTTTTCCTTCACATTTGATAGAATTTCATTTTTTCCTTTTTCTAAATTTCATTTCATTTTTAATTGACACATAATAATTGTACATATTTATGGGAAACAATTTGATGTTGTGATACTTACAAACATTGTGAATCATCAAATCAGGGTAGTTAGCAAATCTGTCATCTTAAATGTTTATTATTTCTTTTTGGTAAGAACATTCAAAGTCTTCTCTTCTAGCTAGTTTGAAATAAACAATATATTATTGTTAACTGTAGCCATATAGAATTCAATTTTTGTTTGGAAAAAAAGACTTGTAAAGTCAAAAATAGCCCAGCAATGGGGAAATGATTAAATACATTTGGAATGAAATACTACAAAGCTGTTTAAAGGGAGGGGGTAACTCTTTGGCAAACTTCTCATTTTATTCCACAACAATCCATCAGGTGGATTTAGGTCTTCTGTCTGTAACACAATTAATTTGGGAACTTTATATTTTCCAAGAAAGTAATCCAGTTTCTTCAAATTTTTTTACATAGAAATAAGTATTTTCTTAAATCTTAATTTTCTTTGTTTCTATGATTATTTTTCCATTCTCATTTCAAATTTTTTATATTTTATATATTTATGTTTTCTCCCTTTTTGTCTTGTGTATATTAACTAGTGATTGATTAATTTCTTTATATATTATGTTTATGTTGCTCGGTACTTCTCCCTGCTGCCTTCATGTGAAGAAGGATGTGTTTGCTTCTCTTCCACCATGATTGTAAGTTTACTGAGGCCTCCCCCAGCCCTGCAGAACTGTGAGTCAACTAAACCTCTTTCCCTTATAAATTACCCAGTCTTGGGTATTTCTTCATAGCTGCATGAAAACAAATTAATACAGTAAATTGGTCCTGCAGAGAGTGGGGTGCTGCTATAAAGATACCCGAAAATGTGGAAGCAACTTTGGAAACGGGTAACAGGCAGAGGTTGGAAGAGTTTGGAGGACTCAGAAGAAGACAGGAAAATGAGGGAAAGTTTGGAACTTTCCAGAGACTTATTGAATAATTTTGATCAAAATGCTGATAGTGATATGGACAATGAAGTCCAGGCTGAGGTGGTCTCAGATGGAGATGAGTAACTTATTGGGAACTGGAGCAAAAGTGAATCTTGCTATGTTTTAGCAAAGAGACAGGTGTCATTTTGCCCTGCCCTAGAAATCTGTGGCATTTTGAACTTGAGAGAGATGATTTAGGGTATCTGGCAGAAGAAATTTCTAGGCAGCAAGGCATTCAAGAGGAAGCAGAACAAAAGAGTTTGGAAAATTTGCAACCTAACAATGCAATAGGAAAGAAAATCCCATTTTCTGGGGAGAAATTCAAGCCAGCTGCAGAAATTTGCATAAGTAACAAGGAACTGAATGGTAATCACTAAAACAATGGGGAAAATGTCTCCAGGATATGCCAGAGATCTCCACAGCAGCCCCTCCCATCACAGGCCCAGAAGCCCAGGAGGGAAAAAAATGGTTTCAGAGGTTAGGTCCAAGCCACCCCTCTCCCCCACCCCCCCTCCCCACCCAGGGCATCCTCAGGACATGGTGCCCTGTGTCCCAGCTGCTTTAGCTCCATCTGTGGCTAAAAGAAGCCAAGGTACAGCTTGGGCTGTTGCTTCAGAGGGTGCAAGCCCCAAGCCTTGATGGCTTACACGTGGTGTTGGGCCTGTGGGTGCACAGAAGTCAAGAATTGAGGTTTGGAAACCTCCACCTAGATTTCAGTGGATGTGTGGAAATGCCTGGATGTCCAGGCAGAAGTTTGCCGCAGGGGCGGAGCCCTCGTGGAGAACCTCTGCTAGGGCAGTGTGGGAGGGAAATGTGGGGTTGGAGCCCCCACATAGAGTACCCACTGGAACACTGCTTGGTAGAGCTGTGAGAAGGGGGCCACCATACTCCAGACCTCAGAATGGTAAATCCACTGATAGCTTGCACCATGCGCCTGGAAAAGCCACAGGCACTGAATGCCAGTCCATGAAAGCTGCCAGGAGGGAAGCTGTACCCTGCAAAGCCACAGGGGTGGAGCTGCCCAAGGCCATCAAAGCCCATCTCTTGCATCAGCATGACCTGGATGTCAGACATGGCATCAAAGGAGACCATTTTGAAACTTTAAGATTTGATGACTGCCTTATTGGATTTGGGACTTGCATGAGGCCCGTAGCCCATATGTTTTGGCCAATTTCTCCCATTTGAAATGGGTGTATTTACCCAATGCCTGTATTTCCATTGTATCTAGATAGTAACTAACTTGATTTTGATTTTACAGGCTCATAGACAGAAGAGACTTGCCTTATCTCTGATGAGACTTTGAATGTGAACTTTTGGGTTAATGCTGGAATGAATTAAGACTTTGGGGGATGGTTGAAAAGGCATAATTGTGTTTTGAAATGTGAGGACATGATATTTGTGAGAGGCCAGGGGAGAAATGGTATGGTTTGGCTCTGTGTCCCCATTCAAATCTCACCTTGAATTGTAATAATCCCCATGTGTCAATGGCTGGACAAGGTGGAGGTAATTGAATCATGGGGGTGGTATCTCCCATGCTGTTTCCGTGATAGTGGATGAGTTCTCATGAGATTCAATGGTTTTATAAGCATCCAGCATTTCCCCTGCTGGCACTGCATTTCTCTGTCCTACTGCCATGTGAAAAAGTACATGTTTGCTTCTCCTTCTACCATGATTGTAAGTTTCCTGAGGCCTCCCCAACCATGTGGAACTGTCAGTCAATTATACCTCTTCCCGTTATAAATTACCCAGTCTTGGTATTTCTTCATAGCAGCATGAGAATTAACTAATACAATTTCCTAAAGTTAAAAAAAATCATATGTTGAAATCCTCACCCCAAGATGATGGTATTAGGAGATTGGGTTTAGGGGAGTTGATTAGGTCACAATGGCAGATCTTCTATAAGGGCACTTACAGAAGAGGCCCCAGAGAGACCCCTTACCCTTCCTCCATGTGAAGAAATGAGAAAGCGCTATCTATGAACCAGGAAATAGGACCTCACCAGACACTGAGTCTGTCACTGCCTTGATCTTGAACTTCCCATCCACCAGAACTGTGAGAAATAAATTTCTGCTGTTTAAAAGGTGCCCAGAGCAATGGAAATAATCAACAGAGTGAAGAGACAACCTGTATAATTTGAAAACTATTCACACAACAAAGGATTAATATCCAGAATCTACAAGAAATTTAAACAACTCAACAACAGCAAAAAGTAATAACCCACAAATAGTCTCATTAAAAAGTGGGCAAATGATCTGAATAGATATTTCTCAAAAGAAGACATACAAATGACCAACAGGTATATGAAAAAATGTTCAACATCATTAGTCACCAGGGAATGCAAATCAAAATCACAGTGAGGTATCATCTCACCTCAGTTAGGATGGCTATTATCAAAAAAAAAAAAAAAAACACACAAATGTTGGTGAGGATGCAGAGAAAACTCTTATACACTGTTGGTGGGGATGTAAATTAGTACAGCCATTATGGAAAACAGTATGGAGGCTTCTCAAAAAACTAAAAATAGAAGTACCATATGATCCAGCAATCCCACTATTGGGTATTTATCCAATGGAAAGGAAATCAATATATCAAAGAGATACCAGCACCCCAGTGTTTATTGCAGCAGTATTCACAATAGTCAAGACATAGAATCAACCTAAGTGTCCACCAATGGGTAAATTGATAAAGTGTTGAATATACACAATGGAATACTATTCAGCCATAAGTAAGAATGAAATCCTGTTATTCACAGCAACATGGATGTAACTGGAAGTCATTATGTTAAGTAAAATAGCCAGGCACAAAAAGACAAACATCACATGTTCTCCTATATATGGGAGCTAAAAAAGTTGATCTCATGGAGGTAGACAGTAGAATGATAGTTACCAGAGGCTGGAAAGTGAGAAGAGAATGAAGAGAGTTTGGCTGATGGGTCCAAACATACAGTTAGATAGAAAAAAAATAAGTTTTAGTGTTCAATAGCACAGTAGGGTGACTACAGTTAACAACAATATATTGTATATTTCAAAATAGCTAGAAGAGAAAATTTGAAATGTCTCAACACAAATAAATGACAAATGTTCAAGGTAATGGATATCCTAAATACCCTGATGTGATCATTACACTTTCTATGAATGTATCAAAAATCTCACATGTACTCCATAATTTGTATAATTATTATGTATCAATTAACAAATGTTTGGGCTCTCAAATCTATGGCACTTTGTTCTAGCAGCCTGAATAAACAAAGACAGTAATATAAGAATCTGAGGATAGCTCCAGCTGTAGCCTCTAAATCTGTGCTGTCTAATGCAGTACCCACTAGCCACATGTGACTATTTAAATTCATTTTAATTAGTTTAAGTGAGATAAAACTAAAAATTATGTTCTCTATCAAATTAGGCATATTTTAATGATCTTATAGCCATATGTGGCTTGTGGCTACTGTATTGGACTACATAGATGTCAAACATTTTATTCTGTTAGACTCCAATGCTACAGAATATCATACATAGTTGTATTCATTCAAGTTTCTATAGTTACAAGCACAAAAACCCAACTCAAACTCAATTAAGTCCTAGAGGGAAACCATGAATTCAGTGCCTGCAAATCCCTGGAGTACAGCTGGTTTAAGCACAGCTGGATTTACTGCTTCGTTTCTCTTCATCTTTTGGTTCTGCTTGTACTGGCTTCCTCAAATCATATCACCAGGGTTCTTTCTCCCTCTCCTTGTCTCAGTTATCCTTCTTTCTCTTTGACTTTTCTTCGCTCAGCTTACCAGTGTGTGGCATGGCAGTGAAAACCTTGAGCTACAAAGTCAGACTCTCTGACTATGAATCCTTGTTCCACCATAAATGTCAGCAATTTATTACTTAACCTCTGTATGTTTCAGTGTTCTCATTTGTAAAATTGAGATACAATAAAAACCTTATAGAGTTGTTATACATATTAAATGAGATAAAGCGTATACAACTGACATATAGTAAGTGTTCAACAAAGACTAGCTGTTATATTAGTAAGGTATGTTCTCTCTATGTGGCAGGCTATTTGGCCACTGGCAGCTACAGTCTCACATTGTTCAAGCCTAGCATTCCCAGTAGAAAAGTGTCAGCCTTCTCCATTAGCTGAAGAATCTGTTAGAACTCTAACCCAATGTGGGCCAAATACTCATCTTTGAAACAATTACTGTGGTCCAGATCATTGGTTACTCTTGACTGTCCAGGCCTGGGTCCCATGCCTCACTTCTGTGGTCAAAGTAAAATTAGTCATTGTAATTAACAACTGCATCAAAACAACAAAGTTTCAGACAGATATAGTTTTCCAAAAACAAAGTGGGTTACTTTTGCCAGAGGAAGGATATGGAAAAGTGTGTTGAGTAGTCAGAAACTATAGCAAACAGTCTATTACATTCCACCCTTTGAATACCCAACATGTGCACACACACTGCTTCCCTGGTATATAATTTCTAAATGCCCGTTAACACAATGCAACTTTCTTACATACAGCAAAAATATGTAAACACTTGTCAACAGAAGACAACTCCAAAGTTACATCCAATTACTGTATCTATCTCCAAGTCCAGAATCCCTGAGTATTGTGTATTCCCAATGATCATACACCCACCCTGACTAAATGATGCATTTAACCACCCCCAAGCACACTCAATATACAATGGCAAATAGATGATGCTATAAGTGCAAGTGAGTGCACACACACACACGCACACACACACACCTTGTTGAGAAAATGGAAAATAAGAAAAGAGTAACTGTGGTCTTAAATCATTAGTGTAAGCCACATCCCACTATACAAGAATAAAAAGGACTCCATTATCTGGCCATGGGTTGAATTCCTTGGTCAGTCACTATGTGATATGGTTTTGTTGTATCCCCAGCCAAATCTCATTTTGAATTGTAGCTCCAACAATTCTCACACGTCATGGGAGGGACCTAGTGGGAGGTAATTGAATCATGGGGGTGTTTCTTTCCCATGCTGTTCTCATGATAGTGAATATGTGAAGAGTGATAGTGAAGACAGTGAATCATGAGGTCTGATTGTTTTATAAGGGGGAGTTTCCCCTGCACAAGTTCTGACTTTCCTGTTGCCATATAAGACATGCCTTTTGCCTTCTACCATAATTGTGAGGCCTCCCCAGCCACATGGAACTGTTAGCCCATTAAACCTCTTTTCCTTTATAAATTATCCAGTCTCAGATATGTCTTTATCAGAAGAGTGAGAACAGACTAATACAGTAAACTGGTACTGGTAGAGTGGGGTGCTGCTGTTAAGATACCCAAAAATATGGAAGTGAATTTGGAACTGGAACTGGGTAACAGGAAGAGGTTGGAACAGTTTGGAGGGCTCAGAAGAAGACAGGAAAATGTGGGAAAGTTTGGAACTTCCTAGAGACTTATTGAATAGTTTTGACCAAAATGCTGAAAATGATATGGACAATGACATCTAGGCTGAGGTGGTCTCAGATGGAGATGAGGAACTTGTTGGGAACTAAAGCAAAGGTGACTCTTGCTATGCTTTAGCAAAGAGACTGGTTTTGTCCCTGCCCTAGAACTTTGAACTTGAGGAAGATGATTTAAGTTATCTAGTGGAAGAAATTTCTAAACAGCAAAGCACTCAAGAGGTGGCTTGGGTGCTATTAAAAGCATTCACTTTAAAAGGGAAACAGAGCATAAATGTTTAGAAAATTTGCAGCCTGACAATGCAATAGAAAAGACAAACCCATTTTCTGAGGAAACATTCAAACTGGCTGCAGAAATTTGCATGAGTAATGAGGACCTAAATGTCAATTGGCAAGATAATGGGGAAAATGTCTTCAGTACATGTTAAAGACCTTTGTGGTAGTGTCTCTCATCACAGGCTTGGAGGCTGAGGAGGAAAAAATGGTTTCATAGGCTGGGCCTAGGGCCCCCCTGCTGCGTGCAGTCTAGGACTTGGTGCCCTGTGTCCATGGATAAAAGGGGCCAAGGTACAGCTTAGGCTGTGGCTTCAGAGGGTGCAAGCCCCAAGCCTTGGCAGCTTCCACATGGTGTTGAGGCTGTGGGTGCACAGAAGTCAAGAATTGAGGTTCGGAAACCTTCACCTAGATTTCAGATGATATATGGAAATGCCTGAATGTCCAGGCAGAAGTTTGATCCAGGGGTGGGGCCCTCATGGAGAACCTCTGCTAAGGGCAGTGCAGAAGAGAAATGTGGGGTTTAAGCCCCCACACAAAGTCCTCATTGGGGCACTGCCTAGTGGACCTGTGAGAAGAGGGCTACTGTCCTCCAGACCCCAGAATGGTAGATCCATCAATAGCTTGCACCATGCACCTGGAAAAGTTGCAGACACTCAATACCAGCCCATGAAAGCAGCTGGGAGGGAGGCTGTACCCTGCGAAACCACAGGCGTGGAGCTGCCCATGGAATCCTATCTTTTGCATCAGTGTGACCTGGATGTGAGACATGCAGTCAACATATCTCATGAAGACATTTTGGAGCTTTAAAATTTGGCAGCCCTGCTAGATTTTGAACTTGCATGAGGCCTTTAGCCCCTTCATTTTGGCCAATTTCTCCCATTTGGAATGGGTGTATTTACCCAATGCCTGTACCCCCATTGTATCTAGAAAGTAACTAACTTGATTTTTATTTCACAGGTTCACAGGCAGAAGTAACTTGCCTTGTTTCAGATGAGGCTTTGGACTGTGGACTTTTGAGTTAATGCTGAAATGAGTTAAGACTTTGGGGGACTGGCTGGGTGCGGTGGCTCAAGCCTGTAATCCCAGCACTTTGGGAGGCCGAGACGGGCGGATCACGAGGTCAGGAGATCGAGACCATCCTGGCTAACACGGTGAAACCCCATCTCTACTAAAAAATACAAAAAACTAGCCAAGCAAGGTGGTGGGCGCCTGTAGTCCCAGCTACTCGGAAGGCTGAGGCAGGAGAATGGCATAAACCCAGGAGGCGGAGCTTGCAGTGAGCTGAGATCCAGCCACTGCACTCCAGCCTGGGCCACAGAGCGAGACTCCGTCTCAAAAAAAAAAAAAAAAAAAAAAAAAAAAAAAAGACTTTGGGGGACTGTTGGGAAGACATGATTGGTTTTGAAATGTGAGGACATGAGATATGGGAGGGGCCGGCGGTGGAATGATATGGTCTGGCTCTGTCCCCACCCAAATCTCATCTTGAATTGTAGCTCTCATAATTCCCACATGTTATGGGAGGGACCTGGTGGGAGGTAATTGAATCACTGGGACGGGTCTTTTTTGTGCCATTCTCATGATAACAAATACGTCTCATGAGGTATGATGGTTTTATAAGGGGGGTTTCCCCGCACAAGTTCTCTCTTCCCTGCAATCACGTAACACATGTCTTTTGCCTTCTGCCATGACTGTGAGGCCTCCCAGCCATGTGGAATTGTACTTCCATTAAATATCTTTTCCTTTATAAATTACCCAATCTCATGTATGTCTTTATCAGCAGCATGAGAACAGACTAATACACTATGGGTGCCCCAAATTCTGCACACTGAAGAAATCTGCCTTGATTAATGTTCTACATGCCCTTGCATTAGATAGGTTTGGGGAGGGATTCCCCTTCTAGAGAATACACTGCTCTAGAATTCTATTTCCTGGTGGCATAGCTAAGGAGGTCTGGGGGTTGCCTTTTGGTTGAGCAATCACAGATCCAATTTGCCAGTTTAGTTATATTAGGCCATCTAACTCCTTTAAAATTCTGGTCTTATACCTGAAAATTGTTTTCTGGTATCTCCTTTGAGCTGAAATGCCCACAAGAGAAATACTGCTAAGCTATAGTCTTTGAATTTGAACACCTCTTTGTCATTTCTGTTATTCAGAAATAATCTTCTCAGAAAATCTGGACCGAATTGACTTTTGGTAAATGAAATTTTTGTGCATTTTCGTACTGAATCTGAATTTCCTCTAAAATTGTTTAAGAACAACCTGATTTAAGTACACTTGAAAATAACACAATGAAAACATTTTCTAAGCTATCCAAACCTTAGTTCTGTTATAATCACATGCAGGCAGAAAAAACCCACCCACTCTCCAGAATTTCAGTGAGGAATAAAGATCAACTTTTTGTATAATATAAGATGACTGACAGGCACAATCATAACTATATTGACAGGCATTTTTGCCACTATAATTCAGAGTCAAAGTTAGCTAGCCAAGTTAGCTTTGTCTGAAAACCAAATGAAATGTTAATCTATCAAACTTTTGGGGTGCTGTCTCTAAAGCTGGAGTTGAAACTCATTCATGTCTGTAGAACAATTTCCCCACTCTTCCTTAATCATATGGCAGTGTCTGTGCAAAATAAAAAAAATAAGTTTGTGAGCACATAAATTAACCATCCTTCTTTTGGATGGTTATATTTTCATTTGACAAAGCAGTCTGGGAGTTATCTGATTATTTTTATTAGCACAGATCACTGCATTGATTAGGATTCTGGGCTGCAAGCAACAAAGACCAAGTCTAGTAGATGACACAGAAAATTAGTTCATTAAAGGAGAGTGCATTGCTCTCTAAACTGTTGGAAAAGCTGAGACTTGAGTCTAAGATTTACAAATCAATGCCACACCATAGAACTGTCCTACTGATGAGCCCTCCTTCACTTCTTCCACCACCACTGTCCCCCTGGTTCCACTCCATCTTGCAGATTGACATGATTTGGCTGTATCCCCACCCAAATTTCATATTGAATTGTAGTCTAAATTGTAATCCCCATGTGTTGAGGAGGGACCTGGTGGGAGGTGATTGGGTGGTTTCCCCCATGCTATTCTCATGATAGTGAGGGAGTTCTCATGACAGCTGATGGTTTTTAAGTGTGGCACTTCCTTGCTCTCTCTCTCTCTCTCTCTCTCTCTCTCTCTCTCTCTCTCTCTCTCTCTCTCTCTCTCTCTCGCCACAATGTAAGATGTGCCTTGCTTCCACTTTCCACTATGATTGTAATTTTCCTGAGGCCTCCCCAGCCATGCAGAACTGTGAATCAATTAAATCTCTTCCTTTATAAATTACTGAGTCTCAGGCATTATTTATAGTTGTATGAAAATGGACTAATACACAGACGCTCCATCCCTGAAAGCTAGAAACCTCAGCAGCAACCACATTAGCAACATGATTCCACCCAGAGCCTCCTCCCCACCTTACTGTCATTCAAATTAACATCTCAAGTAGGTAAGACTGATGAGCAGAGATGAGGTCATATGCCTACACCCTAGACACCAGGAAAGCTAGAGAAAGTCTTCAAGGTTCTCCCTTAAGGAAGAAGATCAGACTTGTAAGGGTAGATATTCTCTGAATGTAGCAGTGTGGTTAAAAAAATTCTAAACATCCATAAAATGTGGTCAATGCCCATTTCAATCATCAAACTAGATTTTTCAGCCATGAAATCTACATTCAAACATTTGAATTGGATAATTGTCAAAATTCCATACATTTAGGAGTTGTAAACAGCAACCTCCAGAAGCCTACAGACTATCACATGGAGAAATATAATTGGAACAATGAAATCTTTCTCTATCTTCTTTCCTAAATTCTTATTGAGTTGGCCCTAAATAAACCATTGTTGAGAAAGCTACATAATGAACAAATTTGGCTTACATGGATTCATGCTCTCTAAAAGGTGATAATGAGACATCTCTTCCAGGAAGAAAATTACAAAATTTATCTCATCATTCCCCACTACTGGGTCGCCTGTGTATATCTGGCACACCTAGTTGTTTGTCTTCAATGTTATCAGTCACCTGACTTAGGATCTGCCTCTTCTGGTTAGATGAAGTCTCTTAATGGCTGCCTTCTTTGTGCCTTTTTCCCCTTCTGAATGTCAGAAGCTGCAGCCAAACATCAGTTTTGATTCCCATGCTTGCTTTGATGAACTGACTTTTTTCTTTAGTATCTGGACTGATCTTCTACTGCATTCCCCAAAATGCACCAGGATGGTGGCAGATGACAGATCAAGACTTTTCTAGGAGTCTCTCTAGGAGTTAGGGTCACCACTAAGGCTGCTATAAAAGGGAACATTGTCTTCTATCCCATCCCACCCCTGACTACCAGCACTCTCCATAGCCCTCCACTGAAAGTACATTAAGTCATGGTTGATAATAGAGAACATTTGTCAATCCTCCTACAGAGATAGGATTCAATATGAAAGAACCAAGTTATTTGAAAAAGAGTGGGTCTTCATTTGCATACCATGATCCCTGAAGACTCTCCTGGAACATTTGGATCCACATTTGATATGTAGGTTGAAAAAGAACAGGCTAGACTCTGATTCCTACCTCTCAGTATCACAGACACAAGATAATGATGAACTAAGTGGATTTGATAATGTATACTGGTGGCCTGGATCGCACAAATCCATTTCTTTATTTTTATTTTACATTAATTCATTTTAAAACACCCAGCTAATAAAAACAGTAATCTACTGTCTTTCCTCTTCCCACCTCCATATTTTTAGCTAATACTGCATCTACGTCCCTACCACAAAATAAGAGGTTTCCACCACTATTTCTTGGTTTATCAATTTATTGCAAGATTGACTTTTTGCTGTACTGGATGAGAATGTTGCTATCTAAAACTGTTCCCTTCCCTCTAACCTTCCCCAGTGTCCCAATACAATTATAGCACTAGGTAGAGCTCCTTTTTTGGTTACCTTTGTCAACATGAACAAGAAACTAACACAGTATTTTTTGTTCCATCGGTTTCCCCTTTCCAAAATGAGAAGCTCATAATCCTGGCTTCCCTTCAGCTATTTCTCCTTCCTTCTATATTTCTATTTCTGTCAGCTGAACTCTTACCTTTGCATTTTTAACACTGATAAAATTTGCATTATGTTCTGCAACGAAAATTAAGTTGTCTTTGCTTTGTCTACAGGTTAAAACTAAATTCTAAAATTCAACAAGCAGCGTTTGCATGACTGTGATTATGAAACAATCATTCACTGCAGAGCCAAGTAGTGTAGGATTACTACTCCTTCTTCTTGCATAGCTATTTACTTTTCCTGAAGTTTATAATTATATTCTATTTCTATTATCAGCATCTCCATTTTCCCCCCACATTCCACAATATCACCTAATCTCTCAAGTCCCTTTTATCCCCCAAGGACCCCTTTCAAGGATTGTTTGGCCTGCACAAAAGTCCCTCTAGTTCTCACTGATTTTCAGAGTTGATTCCTCAGTTTCCTGAATCCTACATCTTCACTTTCCTTGGTTTACTCTTTTACTTTGCAGCACATTTTCAAACAGCTTCCCCAGCAAAGTGAATGTAGGAGGTAACATTTCAGAGTTCTAGCATGTCTGGAAACAAAGTACTCCTTCCTTCTAATTTCAGTTTGGCTGGGTATAGAACTCTAGGTTACTAATTTTTCCCTTGACAACAACAACAAATCACAACAGATTGATGCAGAAGCAGATATGGGACTCCAGCTGTCTTTTCCTAAGCCAAACATTTAAAAGGTTGCCAAAAATGTTATTTATGGCCAGGAATGGTGGCTCACGACTGTAATTTCAGCACTTTGGGAGACCAAGGCGGGAAGGTTGCTTGAGACCAGAAGCTGAAAACCAGGCTGGTCAACACAGGAAGACCCCGTCTCCACAAAATAAAAATTTAAAAATTAGCTGGGTGTGGTGGCATGTATCTGTAGTCCCAGCTACTCAGGAGGCTGAGGTGGAAGGATCATCTGATCCCAGGAGGTCAAGGCTGCAGTGAGCTGTGATCGCACCACTGCACTCTAGCCTGACAATGGAGCAAGGCCCTGTCTCTAAAAAAAATATACTAATAAATAAATGTTATTTTGTTAACATAAAATGGGTTTACTATCTTTTAATGGATTCATACTTTTTTTATTTTTTAAGTAATTTTTTTTCTTAAAACTTTGAAGACATTGCTCTATTACAATCTAGCATCCAGTTCTGCAGATGAGAAAACCATTGCTAATTGACCTTTGTTCTAGAGATGACCTATGTTATCTCTGGAGTCTTTTAAGCTCTTCTTGGTGACCTGACATTTCACAACCAAAGGCCAGGCGATGGTCTTCTTCATTACTTATTCTCTGCACTTGGTGTACACTCTTAATCAAAAGATTTGTGCCTATCAGGAAAATCGCCCTTTTTATATATTTACATAATTTCTTTCCCTCTGTTTTCCCTATTCTAGCTTTCTGGGCTTCCAATTATTTAGATGTTGACCCTCCTTAATGGATTTTCTGTGACTCTTTTTTTTCCTCACATCTTTTCCTTTTATTGTATTTTCATTCAACTTCAGAAGATATTTCTTCACATTTGTCTTCCAACTCTTCTTTTGAACTTTCTTTGGCAATGTCATTCTCAATGTCTAAGCACTTTCTTGCCCCTAATTGCTACTTTTTCATGGCATTCTCTTGCTGGTTAATGAATATATCTTCTAGAATTTCTGTGGATACTAATTAGAGGTGCTTTGTGTTGTAAGTTCCCTTTTGTTGCCCCAAATTAATCTATTTTTGGGCCTTTGTTCAGTTCCCTTGGTCTCTGTCTTTCGTGCTGGAGGATTTCTTCAAATGTTTAGTGATCCTTGATTTCCCTTCATGTGCAAGAGTGAGACAACAAGAGAGCTGAGAGAGAGATCTGTGCACGCAGATGGCCTCGTTTTCTTAGGGTAATAAGCAGGGATCCAGCTGATGGGTCTAGCAGGGTGACTCCCAAATACCCAGGTGGGATGTTCTGGCTCAGGACCATGCCATTTCTTTAGAGAGGGCCCTCCAGTGTATTTCTTTTTCCCTGTAGGACAGACTCTTGGGTGTGTGTCTAGGGGGCTGAGGAATGGAGAGTCCATCACCGCAAATAAAACTGTTTGCCCAGGAAAGCCGAGGCCATCTCTCTCACAGTCCGTGTCCTGCCTTCCTGGGCTCCCTACAAGCTTGGTGTTTGCACCTCCCGCTCCAACAGGAGATTAGACCAGGAGGTGGTGCTCTAACCGGCGGCCATCTTCTCCAAGTAGAATATCTCTGCTCCACTAAAAACCTAAATCTTCTGCCGGGCATGGTGGCTCACGCCTGTAATTCCAAAACTTTGGGAAGCAGAGGCTGGTGGATTATCTGAGGTCAGGAGTTCAAGACCAGCCTGGTCAACATGGTGAAACCTTCCCACCACTAAAAATACAAAAAAATGCACACACACAAAACATAGCTGGGTATGGTGGTGGGTGCCTGTAATCCCAGCTACGTGGGAGACTGAGGCAGGAGAATCACTTGAACCTGGGAGACAGAGGTTGCAGTGAACCAAGATTGCACCACTGCACTCCAGTCCTCCAGCCTGGGCGACAAGAGCAAAACTTCATCTCAAAAACAAAACAAAACAAAACAAACACCTAAGTCTTTGCTTTGAAGTTGCCTGTTATCAGTATAATGACTTATCAAAAGAAAAACTAGATTCTATTCTATTCCATCTGCATGTTATTTTCTTTTATTTATTCCCTTCCTCCTCTTCTTTGTCCGTGTCATTCCTTCTTCTTTCTTGGGCAAGCCATAAGCTGGCCAAGAGCACCTGTTGGCATTTTGCTTCATTCTTTCTTTCTCAGGCCTTCAGAGATTGTTAAAAATATTAAACTCCCAGTTCTTGTTGACTGTGGCACTTTCGTGTTCACAATCCATCAAGTGGCATCATTTAACACTGCAACAGCTTCGTCATGATTACCAAAACCAAGGATTTTATTATACATTGAGTGTGCTCCTGCCATATGGTTTTGAAAGACACTTCATGTCTCAGAAGAAAGGCTAGTTTAGGAAATGTGAATATTTAAAATTCCCCACAGTATTACAGCTTTGTGAAGTCCCTTTGCTCCCTACTGTGAGTTCCTGACAATGGGCTTCTGCTCAGGGATGAATTTGGAATGTGATCCTTCATGTCTGCAACACCTCTATGCCCTCTGCTCAGTCTTTGGGCAGGCAGTTCTGTAACTCGGGGTCTGGGCCAGCCTCTGCTATCAGCCCAGGTGCATCATATTTCTGCTGGTATTTATTTTGCACTGAGGAGCTGTCGAATGCCTGTGGCTCTGGCTAGAGTTGTTTTTACATTCACCTTGATCCTGATGCTCACATTAGTGACAGTTAAATTTCAGCAGAATGGAGTCTGACCCCTGCTTCTGGAATCCCCTTGCAGCCCTTCTCTGCCTTCTGTCTGAATGACAATAGCAAGGAGCAGTTTGGTTCTCACTATATCCTTCAAGCCAGGGCCTCTTTAGTTTGAGTCCCTGGTTCCCTGCAGAGGTGTCGGCCCTCTAGTGTCACACACAAGATCATGCTTCCCAAAGACAGAGGAAAGATGATCCCACCAGGAGACACTTGAAAAATGGGAAACTGGGAAACCTGAAACATGAGACTCTATTCTACCAGACTGTTTTTCAGAGACATAACTCAGTTCCTTGTATATGAAAGACAGGATGGGCCAAAAGCTCAATGTGAAAAGGCTTCATCTGAAATATCTGAGGGGTGTTAAGGTCAGGCAGGAAGCTGTACTTTGCAAGGTTAGAAACACGAAAGACTCTTTCAAAACTTCGAGATGATAGCACCAAATCTCAGCCAAGGAATGAACTAAACAAGTGTACTAGCCTCCTCTGTTGAGGGCTGCGTCCCAAGCACTTATGGATCTTGCATTCTAATGGGGGAGTTTGAGAAAAGGAAGGAAGGAAGTTAGGAAGTTGGAAAGAAGGAAGGAAGGAAGGAAGGAAGGAAGGGAGGGAGGGAGGGAGGGAGGGAGGGAGGGAGGGAGGGAGGGAAGGGAAGGGAAGGGGAGAGTAGAGAAGAGAAGGGAAGAATGGATGAAGGGAAAGAGGAAAGGAAAGGAGGGAAGGAAGGAAATGTCAGCTGATGATAAAAAATGCGAATAATTAAAATAGAGGGATTAAGCAGCAAATGGCTGGGAGCTACTTCATTTTGCATGTTCAAGGAAAGCCTCTCTGAGATGCAATTTGAATGACAAGAAGACAGTCATGTAGAAACATCTCTGTTGATCCTATGATATATTTGCTGTCACCAGTTCCTAGATGAACAGACAAGGGTATATAACGTTTAAAAATAACTTATTCATGGTCACCCAGCTACTAAGGAACAAAATCAGCCCAAGGCTCCTTCTGTTTCCATAACTAACTCTGATTCTGCAGTAGACATAAAGAAGTAGAAAAAATTCTTAGGATATTCAAGAGCCTTCTGTCTGGACTTAATCCCCAGATATTTTTCAGGCAGGAGCAGTAGGTGGTTATAGGTAAAATGAGCACCAGTTTTCTGAAATAAGTTCTTTTGGGGGCACAGAGCTAGGGCCATAATACGCAGAGGCACAGCTAGCACTGCACAACTCTAGGGGTGTCATCCACATAAACTACAACGTGAATGGCGCCCCTGCCCCCTGGGATTGTGACAGGCACTGAGGTGCTCCCTAACCTGAGTGATGCACCACTGAATTAGAGCCTCAGGTCTAGCACATAATTGAGTCTGCAAATATCCAGTGATTTTTTCTGAAAAGACAAAGACAGTTATTCTATGGCATTATCTGGTAAAGAATTACAGCATGTCCCAAGGCTAATGTTGGAGGACCACTTCCAGGGCTCATTCAGAATGAGAGCTGTATCACCTTCTTTGATGATAGGAAATGGAGAGAAGCTGGATATAGTTTCCTTCTCCTTCTATAATTCCCCGGTGTACTTTCCTCCAGCTTTTTTCCACAAATTCATTATGATAACCTCTGTAAGTGCTGTTTCAAAATATTTGGTTCTGGTGGATGTTAGGGAAATACAATTAAAACAAAATGTCCTTGCAACCCAGAAAACCTCTCCACAAAGCTAGAGGAAGAGAAAGAAAACAGTTTTATTACTGAATGAGCATTAAACCAGAATGTCATGCATGTCTCAGGCAATTCACAGAGAGACAGCAAAGATAGAAAGAACTCTCCTCCTTTTACTTGGCCAAGCAGATATAGCACACTGCATACATGTTCTCAAGATGAACAATAACTAGTCCTCAAGTAGAAGAACTCAATAGTATCATATGTTGCATGTAATTCATCTCAAGTTCACTTGATAGTTTGGGTGACCACCTATGTTAACTAATTGGCTTTACCCAAAGGGAAAATTAACTTCTCTTTATCTTTTTGACAGGAGGTAGTTTTGCAACTTGGAGGCTCCTACCTTCCCACAGAAACTGGTAGATAAGAGCCCTATCTTCCTTGATCATTACAATTCAAAGCAATGGTTCTTAAGTCCTTAAAAAAAGATGTTCCTGGATCTCTGGGTTGCAAAGCTGGCCATAGGCTTATTTCACTTTTTAAAAGGTTTACATATATATCAAAGAGATGAGAAAAAAACTTATAATTACAAGTTTTCTAAAGCAAATGCTCTGAGAAAAAGGGAGGAGGAAGTCTCTTCCATTATTTTTGACAGGAAGAATTAAGCCTCTTATTTTTAATTTCTATTTGCTTTTTTATGGGCACGAGGAAACCATTGCAAAACTTTAAAATGGTTTTTTAAAATGGTTCTCTTAAAAAATAAATTATGAAATGCTTCTAAGTAGAAAAAAAAGTAAATTTGTAAGGATGAATCTTGAGGGGAAATGAAAGTCACTACTCTTGGTGATGTAAAGCCACCTTATGCAAAATGGTTTGCACATTTTTAAGTAGCTTCCAAAGTCAGTGATTGCACAATGAGCAGCAGTTGCTATGGTAGCAAAAGTTAGTGTTATTCTAATCTAGTTGGTGATGAATTGTCTGGAGTTGCTGCTACTGGATGCAGGAAGCCATGTTCTTCATGTGGAGTTTTTAGTTTTTGTGCCATATCATGGGCACAAATAGGCTGAGCTTACTATATGGAAATCAGGGTGTGAAAGTAGGGCACAGACTCAACATGAGGTCTGAGCAGCCATGAGTCAGAAATCAGAGGAACATGGGAAATTAGAGGTCTTGGGTTGCTCCTTTCCAACCAATCCTCACTGGGGATTGGGCTAGGACTGGGATCAAGGAGAGCAACTGAGTGGTCACTGTGTGCTGCACAAAAACCTAGGGATTTTGTATACATGATCCCCTCTAATCCCTCCAATAGCAGAAAGACAGACCTCACTGTACCAATTTTACAGATGAGGAAGTGAAGGCTTATAAAAACAAAAGCAACATGTCCGAGGCCATAGAGTTGGTGGCAGTGTCAGGAGCCGAATTTAGGTTTTTCGTCTCAAAGTATGATGAGTTGGCAGTATTGATCTGAGCAGAAATTCAAGGAAATCATTTTCACAGTAAGAGGAAGTGTTTGGTCTCAGGGTTAGAGGAGGGAATGGAATAAGTGTCATCAGTGAATTTAGGTCCAAGTTATCTAGAAAGAGAAAGAGAAAGCAAGGAGAGGAAGCTGATGATACAGATTAAAGCTTCACTAGGATGTAAGGCCCAGGAGGGTGAGGATGTTTGTCTGTTTCATTTACTGCCATATCTCCAGGCCTAAGAATAGCACTGGGTACACAGAAAGTCCTCAAAAAAAAAGTTGAATGATTGTTGAATGAATTCTTGCAATAACACAGGCTGAGGGAATAATAGCTCAACCAAGTAGCTTTAGAATTTCAGCAAAGACTAAAATAGTACATATCAATAACTGTGAAGAGCCTGAGGTTTTATCACTTTTACAAGCTGATGAGTTAAGCTGCCAGTTTCATGAATGCTGGCAGAAGACACAAGACTCCTGGGTCAGAGAAAAAGGACTGTGTGACTCACTGTAATAACAACAATCAGAGTATCAGCAGACTTTTTGTCCCACAGGATAATGTAAAGAGGGCCAGATGACCCCTGCATATGCAGTGAATTGCATTTCAAGAGAGGATCTCTGAAGTTAGGGAGCTTAAATATTTTCCAGTGGGCAGTAAGAAAGCCTGCCCTTTACTCCACAGGGAGACACTATCTCCATCTTCCATGGCTGTTTGGATATATACACCATTGAAAGTAGTAGTCTGGAACAAAGGCCTCTATTTGTAAGGCATGCAGAAACATGACAGTCCCATGGAGAGTTAGGTCCCAACAATAAACTAGTACTGTGTTCCCTGGCCAGAGGATCACCCCTCAACAGCAATGACATTGAGAAAACCAAATGCAGATGAAGTAAAGGGTAAAAAGTGATAGATCCCCAAAGCAGACAGCAACAGCCTCCCTGAGGTCTGGGGAGAAGTTCAGAAAGATTTTGACTTTTGATATTACAAAGCTTCAGCAATCAGATTTACAGGGAATACAAGGAAGTGACACTGAAGTGACCTAACAGAAGCTTAATTCCATGAACACATGAGCCTTAAGTACTTTAGTCTAAATTCCCCCCAAAGCTTGCATGAAGTCAGTCTATTCGAAAAGTAATCCCAAGAAGCAGAAGTGAGGAACGGGGAAGTAAGACACTCAAGAAGGAAAAGGTGATCCAAGGATGTGTTCACAAATTGGCCACCTCTGTGGACAACAGTGCTTAATCCCATGGCTTCTGAGGAACCAAAGAAAATGTATCCAGAACTTCCTTCCCCAGAGATAAAAGAAAAAGCATGTATCTGCTGAGTGCATATTGATCAGCTGGATGTGGAAAAATGGGATTTTTATATTCTTGGGTTACTAACTTGTTGCTAATGAAGAACCAAAGACATTTAAATGCCCCCACAGTGTTAGTAAAGACCCCAGGGTTTGCTGCTGACAAGAAAAGAAAAGAAAAGAGGAAAAGAAAAGAAGAGAAGAGGAAAAGAAAAGAAAAGGCATGTATCCATCAGTTCTGTCCCCCACTTCCATCCACTGGTCATAGGATTGAACTTGGCTTGAACATCGAGGCTGCACATGTGTGAGTTGCAAGTAGGTTTCTGGGGTTCTGCGTGCTTGGGGAAGGAAATGAGAGGCACTGGCACAGGCCTGAAAAAAGGAGATATCATGCTGCCCCCGGATGAAGCTGGTCAAAGCCTATGTGGAACTGGTCACCACAACGACAGTGGGATAGAAAGTGAGGCTGAAAGGATATGAAGATACACAATGGGCATTGTATACAGTCCACCCCTTGCACCACTCAGTTCTACACATATCCTTCATTAAGGTCAGTGCATACAGTGTTCCCTACAAGGTGGCGGTCAAGGTGATGGTCAGCCACAATATCTTCAAAGATAGAATGCAGTTGGCCCCAAAGCCATGATTAACCACTATCCTTCCCCTCTACTACTCACCCTAGCTTTGCCTCACCCACAGCCAGTGTAGGAGACAAGGGAAAACTTCCAGTTTGTCCTCTGAAGGTTTGCTGAAGAGTCAACTGACAAAAGGCAGATTAATTGGAGAAAAGGCATACAAATGAATTAATGTGCAGACAGGGGAGAACCACAGAGTAATTATTCCAACCCCCCCAGTGGAATTCATAAGTTTATATACCATCTTAAGGCTATGGAAAGAATAGGGGCTGGGATCATGGCAAAACAGGTTTGGTGGTAAATCAGGTTATAGTGGCAAGACAAGTTATGGGAGAGAGAGAAGAGGCCTGGCTGGCAAATGTAGTCTTGTTATGTAGATGAAATCTCAAAGGTAGCAGCCCTCAGAGAGAACAGATGGTAAATGTTTCTTTAAAGGTGTCAGACTCAGTTCATCTTTCCTAGATCCAGACAAAGGGAGGCTTCAGAAAATGCCTGGCAGCATCAATGCAGATTTTCTACAGATGCAAATCTCCTCCTACAAAAGACAGCTTCTGTTTGTAGACCCTCTGAACAGCCATCTCAAAATATGCCAAGGCATATTTTGGGACAAAATATTTTGGTTTCCTTTGCCAGCATGCTGATCTCTGTTGCTCACTGGGCAAGGTGACCCAGTTCTTTTACACTGAAGGGTGTGAGCCCTTAATCACCTTGCCGGTTGTGGGATTGTGGTTGCCGAAACAGCCCACTCACCATGATCACCAGGCATGGAAATGCCATAAAACTCTAGTAAATCCTCTGGGCTCCAGACCTGCTCCTTTCTGACCCCATTGTATAGCACGGCCCCAGCACTTTGTGGTCATTAGGGTAAATTACATGCCCCACCCCTCAAGTTAAAGCTGTCAGTGCTCCATTCATATCCCCTTGACAATCACTGTCACATGCACATGAGCTTTGTACCTCAAACTCTAGAGACTCTTTGCCAAAGCCTCCCTCTGGCTGTGGGAACACACTCAGCCTGCCCTCAGAGCTGGTCAGAGGTGCTGAGAAGGGGACGCTTTAGGGACAGTCTCAACTAATGATGACTAGGAGTTGGTAGATAAATACCCCAGCTATGTGTCCCCTCTCATGGGACTGGGACAACTCTGAGGCATGTCCACATGATCTTTTGGAGATCCTTAGCAGGACTGAACCCCAGTTACCCAAGATGGTGACCTGCTCCTTAAGAAAAAGCATATATCCTTTGACTCTGCCCCCCACTCCCATCCACTGGTCATAGAATTGAACTTGGCTTGAACATCCAGGTTGCACATGTGTGAGTTGAAAGCATGTTCCTGGGGTTTGATATGCTTGGGTCAGGAAGTAAGACACACTGGCACAGGCCTGAAAAAGGAAGACATCATGCTGCCCCTGCATGAAGCTGGTCAAATCCTATGTGGAACTGGCCACCACAAGGACAGTGGGATAGAAAGTGAGGCTGAAAGGATATGAAGATACACAATGGGCATTGTATACAGTCCACCCCTTGCATCACATGGGCTTCCTTCCCTGCCCTATCCCACTCTCTCATGCCCCTACTTGTGTTTCCTAGAATCACTCCCTAACAAACTACTCATCCAGAAAGTCTAGTCTCAGAGTCTGCTTCAAGGGGAACCTAAACTAAGACATTTGGTACTGAAAGTGTCCCTAGGAAGCAGATCATCAGGCTTTGATTCTGGAATTGAATGTCTCACTGGCCAGGAGGCAAGAAGAATTGAAATTCTGGTGGTAAGTGCAGTGGTCATCACCCCCGCCATGCTGCAGCATCATTCATGTACAGTGGGTTGGGAGGGGCATGGGGGAAGGAGATGTATAGGCTTGAACAATAGCTCTGACATCTGGAAAAATCAGGGGATGATGATGATCATAAGGATTATGGCACTGACTAGCTGTTGTTAATGGCCATAGGAATGATGAAGAAAGAAAATAACAACCACAGGCCAGCCAGATATCAACTCAAGGCACAGTGTAAAAGCCAGAGGGGTCCATGAGGCATTTAAAAAGTCTCTTATCTTGAAAAGTTGGAGGGATGACTGTACTGAAAATCATGCTCCAACACAGAGCCCGCCCATATCACTAAAGTATTTGCTGTGGTTGGGCATTCAGCAGCTTCCTGCCGTGAACACCACTGCTCCCTGACTGCGGGCTTTCTCCAGCTTTCAGAGCATGCCCTGCTCCCATCCAGTGCAGGACAGGGTGCCCTGGAGTTGAAGCTTCTGGGAACAGCAGAAATTAGTGTATAAATACCCATTTCTCTGCCTTTCTGGTGAGACAACTCTAAGGCATGTTCCACATTTCTCCCACATGTCCTCAGCAGAGTTGAATCCCTGTTTCCTCAACAGCAATCCTATGTTGGCTTCCTTCTTCAATCCATCTTACTTCTCTACTCCCCTTCTGGTATTTCCTGCAATCATCTTCCAAATAAACTATTTGCACTCAAATCCTGATTCCAGGACCTGCCTCTGGGAGAATCTATTCTAAGAATCCACTATAACTTTCTTTACCTCCTGGACCATAGGCATAAGGAGTCAAAGTGACTAATTAGATGACAGTCATAGCTTCCAGTTGAAAGGAATTCCTGATAGAAGCATTCCCCACTTGGGAAATAGGACCCCTAATACAACAGAATCTAAGGGTTCAGGACAAGGAAATACAGCTTTCCTAAGTGTCACTGGGAGCAATAGTGAAGGGGGCCAAACTTGCTTCCCCTTTTTTTTTGCCAGACCTGTGTATTCTAGCTTCTGGTGACACAGTTTGCTCACTAGCTCAGTGTGCATATGGCATCCTGGAGCTCAGCATGCCAACCCTGCAGATTGTTGTCCCAGAGCCAGTCCCTTAGCTAAGCCAACAGGTCATGTCATTGCTGCATTAGGCTTGCTCCTTCCAGCTGATGGGTATACCAAGGGAATCCTTTGCAGTGTGCCATTGTCAGCCCTCCCTTTTCCATAAAATAGGTCCCTCAAGCTGGGGCCATGTTATTCAGAATACCATACCAGTTCTGTCTGTCCACAGATAGTAGTGTTGGCAGAAACACTATTGATAGGGAACGTAAACTTATATCTACAGTAGGTAAAAATCTAAAAGGAATAAATTGCTGCCCCAGTAGAAGAAGGGTCTGATGGAATTAACCTGTTGTCAAGTAGTTGGCAGCCTTCCTTGAGCAATAATGCCTTAACATAAGGCTCAACATCAGTCTCAACTTTATGCTTATTGATTGGTGGCAAGTCTTAATAAACTAATTATATTAATAATTTGCCATCTATGCTACATTTTGCCCCATTTTATTTTACCTTTAAGTCTTTATTATAATGGGTTTACAGATATAGAAGTGCCTAGCTTTTGTTTTTAGTGAAATCTACTGACATTCCTGTATGGCTTTTTGTCTCTGTTCCTGTACTTTTAGAAGGCTTTTCTCATTCTCAGGTTGTATATATATTCAACCATTCAATACATATATGTATGTATTCAATATACATACAATATGTATGTATATTGGTATATATACACCAATATTCTCTAGTATACCGATGACTTCTTTCTCTCATTCTTCTAACATTTAGATGTTTTACCTACCTGGTGTGAGGTAGAGATCTCTTTTTTTCCCCCAATGATTGACCAGTACTTCCAGCATTGCATATTGTATCACACAACCTTTCGTCACCGATTTGAGATGCCGTCATCTCCATATGCTGAATCCTTCTAGTTTCTTGGTCTGTGTTGAGATTTTCTCCTCTTTTTCATTTATGTATCAATTCATGTGGCAATCTTAAACTGTATCAGTTATCATAGCTCAAGGCACTTTCACATCTGGTTGGGAAAGATCCCTTTATTAACCATCCCTAAAAATTTTCCAGCTATTGTTGCACATATTTTTTAAAGGAAGCTTCTATATGAACTGGGGAGAGCTATTCCAAAGCATAAGAGATGGAAGAAAGGGGGAAATGTTGCAAGGCTTCCAATTTAGTAGGAAGGATATGAGGGGTAAGGCCAGAGAAACTGTGATCCAAGTGACCCAGATAGTCCTTGTTGTGGTGGGGGCTTAGCCAGCTCCAGGAAGACTCTCCCCATGTGCACATTGAGGGGCAGAGCGTTGGCCAAACCAAAGCTCAGATGATTCACTCTCCCAACAATTTGGGAGGGCTCAGGAATCTCTGGATAAACTCTTTTTTCCTACATCTATAATGGCAAGAGTCAAAATGGAGGTTTACATGTCAAAATGGATACTGGAGAAGGAGTCATTCAAAGAGAGAGATTCCAAATATGAAAGTCTCTTGCCCCACTTGAATCCTTTGAGAGTGCTGGAGCTAGGTCACAAAAGAAATAAAGACCTGGTAAACTTAAGGGGAAAGACTTTGCTGAGATGACCATGGAATGGCCACAGGCTCCCAAGCAAACAGGTCTCTAGTTTGAGCTGGGAGCTTAACAGGGAGCTGTCGGATGCAAAAGGCAATATGAACCAAGAATGTCAGATCCTGGAAAAAAAATAAAAGAGCACATTGAAAGATACATCTTTTGAATCTGTTGGACATTTTGACAAGCAAGAGCGATTCACTCCATAAAATTGTAACCTCCCATGGGGAAAGAAGGCAGGTTAAAAGTTACCCAATATCTATAGTTGTATCTGACTTTTTCAAGTAGGAGCTAAAACTGAAAAGAAAAAGAAAGATGCTGTCGTTTTAGAAGCAGGCTGTGTGAACAGGGACCATGTACTAGCAAATATGGGCACATGCGATCCATTTGCTCAGTGGCTTTGCAGCCCCCTCCAACAAATCATATCGGAAAATGCACTGTAATTGTACAAACCTAAGGAAATGTTTACTGTAAATGCATGTTTGTTTTGAATGAATACAATATATTTAGTTTTTTTAAACATTTTTTTCCCTCGCAAGGGATGTACTGATTAATTCAGAGACAATTTTTTTCTAAAATTATTATCCGCATTTTCGAAGTCACAATGTTAGCTCTTTGAGCTGTTTGGACATTTTCATTATGACAATGAAGGCAGAATTTAAGAAAGCTAAATTCAGCTTTATAAATCAGTGTGTTTACCAGATTTTTTGGTACCACATAAAGGGATGTGAACCTACACTATGATCCATGAATAAACGCATGGACATTTATTTTATTGGGTTTGTCAGGGAACTTGAACAAGGATGTTCAGTATAATGTTTCTTAATGTGGCCAGGGTTGGAAGCCATTAGAGTGTCCATCCCTGGCAGAATTAATAGGTGAAATGTGGAGAATGGATTTCCTGGAGTTCCCTACAGCAGTTACAATCAGTAGATTAGATGTTCATGTAGTAACATAGATAGATCTTAGAAACACAGTGCTGAATTTTTAAAAAAGGAAGAATGGGATCTGTAACATAGTACTAATAACAACAATTTAAAATACATGCCCACAAAACAACAGTGCACATTTACAGGAAGACACAGAAACAAAATAATACTCATTAAATATATTAGAATGGTCTTCTACAGGGAGGAGAATAATGAGAGTAGGGAATGGAGATAAAAAGAGAATAAAAAAAGAACATTTTATATTACCTTTTCAATTCTTTTATGTGTACTTCATATTTAAATTGTGATTTTTTCCCCTTCTAAATCAGAGAAAAAAGCCTCCCACCCACAATATTCTAGGGAGAGAGACGAATATTCACCATCTAACTTTTGAAATTGACATTTATTTTGTGATTCAAGAATAAAAGGTGGTAGGAATAAATAACATAACTAGGGAATCTAATCCATAAAACTGGGAAAACAAATTAGATTTTATTAATAAAATCTGAACTTGGTACAATCATCAGCTTGGGAGATTTACTCACTTGGTGATCTTAACGTGGATGGGGAAAATTTTTAATTAGTAACTTTGCATATTTTTATAGGAATTAAAACTTTTCCTTTGTAGTTTGGGTACACATTCACCACTGGATGCAAAACTCAGTGCTCAGATGTGACATTTTCATTGAGTAATGCTTGTTGTACACAAATAGCAATGGAACTCACTGAGAAACCCTACAGGATGATTAGTCCCTAATACTGTTTTCTGCTTTTGTTTTTATGTAGCACTGGGATTTCAGCTATATCTGTGTCTTCTCAGCTGATTTCTAGCAGCCAAGTCAAGATTGTCAGCAGCACCTGGGTCCAACTGAGCCCCCTGATGAGGCAGGTCTTCCAGCTCTGACCAGTTGGTAAAGGGATCTTAAGCTGGCCTATTACTCAGAGTACCTTGTGGCCTTCCTAGGCCATGCCTAGGGTTGAGCATTCAATTCTTGCTTTTGAGTGAGAAGTCAGAACGCCACAATGAGGCAGAGAACTCACCACACTCCTTGTTGAGAATATCAGTGGTATTGGTGGGCACCTCTGCTGGGTAGCACCATCAAACACGTGCAATTACCTCTCTACCACTCCCATCTTGCCCAGAACCAAAGAGGCAGCACTCAGCACTCATTGTCCTAATTCCCTGCTTCCTCAAACTGGGTGTTGTGTATCTTTCACTAAGCACTTTCTCAACCTACAGAGGAAAGAAGTGTGGTGTCAGTAAACTTAGGAAGCAGAAGCTACAAAGATGCATATGGGTAGCAAGGCCTACAGTGCTGTTTCAGTTATCTATTTCTGGAAAACACAGTGACCTAAAACAAGAACCATCTTGTTTGCTGGAGATTCTGAAGGTCAGAAATGCAGACAAGACCCAGCTGTATGATTCTTCTGTATTGCTCTGTATTGTAGTTCATGTATTGTCTCTTCACTGCATTTGACTGGTGACTGGGCTGGGTTGGAAGATACAGATCGCATGTCTGATGGCTCAGGGCTCCTCCCTGTGGCATATCTCTCTCACCATGTATTTTCTTCATATGATCTCTCTTTCCAGCAGGATGGCCTGGACTTCCTCACAGAATGGTGGCTGGGGTGCAAGAGGAAAAGGCCCAGTGTGCAAGCACTTACCCAGCCTCTGCCTGCATCACATTTGCTAATGTCCCATTGGCTAAAGCAAATCACATGGCCAAGCTCAAGTCTATGTGGAAGGAGACTACACAAGAACACAAATACTGGGAAGCATAATTCTTCAGCAGCTACAAAGTAACAGTCTATCACAATTTCTAATTCCAGTTCTTGCAGCCAGAAGACACTGTTGGGTTCGTAGAGGCAGGGACAGCCCAGAGATCCAAGCAGAGGAAATACGTTTGGCTCTGGGAGAGTCTTGAGTTTTATTAGCAGCTAAAGAGCCTAACTGGGTTGTTGCATGTGACTCCATGGTGCAATACAGGCTCTCCAGCCCAGGGGCCATAAAAGTCAGAAGCCTCCATAACTGGGAGCCAGCGAATGAAGTTATCCTGAACAAGCCTGAAAAGGAGTATCAGCTCAAACAGAAGTTCTGTGGGCCTAGGATGGGATCTTGGCCCCAGAGTGGGAAGCAGAAGAATAAACACCCCAGCTTCCTGGCCCCTCAGAGGTGTTCTGGACCACCTCCCAGAATCCCAGCAAGACTGAGGTCCAGGTGCCTACAACATAACCTTCTCATTGGCATCCTTTAATGGTTTCCATCCCTCCATCCCTGTCATAATTCTTCCCTATCAGGGCTTCCTGGGGTCACCATTCAAATAAATCACTTATACTCAAATTGGGCCTCAAGTCCTGCTTCTAAGAAAACCCAGGTTAAGATAATGATGGATTTGGACGACTGGATGATCTCAAGTTATTCAGTGGTCCAAATCCAAAGCTTGAGAAGTCCATGATCTGATCAGTGGCGCGGTGGTGTGCAGTTGGCACTAGACAGGCATGGGCTAGAGCCTCAACTTTGCAGCTCACCAGTTTTGTGGCACTTTTGTTTCCAGAGAGGGCCACGAACTATCCTTCTCATTCTTGGTTACACGTGCCACTCCTCTCCTCAAGAGATGGAGTCTATTTCCCTTCTCCTTGATTCTGGCTAGCCTTGGGCTTGCCCAGTCATATGCCTTGCTTTGATCAGAAAAATAAAAGTGATATTTTAGGACCTCTCAGTCCAGGCTTTGAAAAGCTTGCAGCTTCCACTCTTTTGCCCTCTTGGAACCCAGCCACCCTGTAAAAATCCCTGACACCCTGCTGAAGAGATACCATGGGCATAAAGAGTCTCCAGCCAGTCCCCAGCTGTTCTAGCCATCCTGGCTTAGAGGCATGGGCTCTGAGAGTTTTTGAGATGTTCAAGTGAAGATGTCAAGAGGTCAGTTAGATACAAATAATTCCCCTATATGTCTCTGAATAACAACCAGGGTCTTTCCTCTGTTGCTTGGGCAAAGAGCTGCATTGTGCCATGTGAGGAGTTTACCATTGTAAATGGCAAGGCTGCGTGTGTATGAGTATGCAAGTGTGTGGTTTGTGGGCGGAGTGTTTGAAACAGGCTGTGCAGTCTCCTGCCCCTCACAGCCTCCCTCCTACAGACCAAGTCTCAGCCACACCTGTCCCCTCAAGGCCTAGCCCAGGTTGCTAAGTCATCAAGCCCCCAGCATGACTGCAGGACCTCACTCCCAGCCACCACATAACGTAGCACTTGAGGCCGACAGGAAAGCCTTTCTCACCCACCTTTGGGACCATCCTAGCATGCTAGCCTCTCCTCTAATGCTTGCCTCCCAGCCTCCCTATCTCACCCATTCACCCTCTGCAACTTCCCTCCCCACCCTTCCCATCAGCCACCCCCTAAATCCCTGTGCCCTGACAAACAAACTCCCTCCCTCTCCCCTTCCACCTGAGTGGTGGCTCTGCTGAGGACGTCCTTCCCTGCACCCCCTGGAGGGGTTCACTGCTCATCCTCATGCACATACCCCCAGCTCAGGGTCTAGAAGTTGGGTCAGGGTCCTCTGCAGCTCAGCATCCTCTCTTCTGCCAGGCCACACCAATTACTATAGGGAAAGGCAGCCCCAGGCCCGGCACCTGACTAGTCTAAGTCAATCATGAGACTCTTAGTAGTAATTGGTGCAAGAGTGAACATGTGACCCAGCTCTGGCCAATGAGATGTCAGGGGAGGTCTGTCAGGGAACTTCTGGGAAAAGATTTCTTGCTCTTAGGAAGGAGACAGCAGAAGGAGTAACTCTTAAACCACTGGACGCTGATGGATCTGGGTGTGATTCCTGGAGCAGCTGCCACCATCTTGCAATGAAGCTGAAAATGAAGTCACAAGGCAGGGAGATGGAGGGAATCTCCATGAGATTATTATACTGTTGAGCCCTGTTCGCCTGAAAACTCTCCTACCTCTGGACTTCGTATCAGGTGAGATAACACAAGGCATTACTGTTTGTCATCTGTAGTCAAAGATGCCCTGGTCAAGATAGCCCTGTGCTTCTCCCATCTTTTGAGGTCTCCTCCCTGGACTCTGCTCTGTGCACTGAGGCACCTGCATGACCCAGAGGGTCACAGGCTTGTGCATCTTACAGCTGGGATCTGCCTTCCAGATTGAATGCCCTGCTACCTTGACATCCTCCACCCCAAACTTTTTATGCCAATGCCTGTAGTCCAGAATCCCTTGCATGGCATTACAAGACCCAGAATTCCTCTCCAGGTTGGCTTCCAAACTGGCTTTGCTACACTCTGCTTCAAGCACACTGATGATTTATTCATATAAGTCATTTTCTATCCCTTGACATGTGCCTGGCACTGTGTAAGAAAAAAAGGACACGAAGGTGAGCCTGGGGTGGCCCCAGCCCTCAAGGAGCTCAGGCTCTAGTGAGAGCCCAGAGGAGTAAATGACAGTAGTATGCGGTGTCAGGTGCTATGAGGTATGCACCACGGAGACTGAGGGGAAGGGCCCTGGGAGAGCAAAGGAAGGCGTCACAGAAGAGCTAACATTAGACCTCTTCAGGTGGATAGGAGTTGGGTGTGTGGGCAGAGGACATTCGTGCATCTTGGGCAGCCTTTGTTCCCAGACCTAACCAGACCTCGGAGCTCTGTGCCTTTGTACTTGTTGTTTCTCCTGCCTAGAATGCCTTTTCCTTTATTGATTGGCCTGGGAACTCCTCTAAGGACCCAAGTCATAAAGCATGTCATCTGAGAAGCCATACATGACTCCTGAGGCAGGCTGCTCCTCTCTCCGTTCTTATATCTTTGCACTCATTTACTTGTGAGAATTTTTTCCCACTTGATTTGCCTATCTATCCTTTCGTCAGACAGTGAGAAAAAGACCAGGTCATACTTACCACTATATGCCCAGCACTTGGCCTAGTTCTAGACACCTGACAAATGCTGCTCTCTCCCCAACCCCCTTGTCCCCTCCCAGCCATATTTTCCAAAGGGTTGAGCAGACTCTGACAGGATTGAGGGAAGTAATGACTGACGACAGGAAGCCCTGTCTGCTGGGCAGCCCCTACAGAGAGGGCTCCAAATACCAAGCCAAGTAGGGTCCTCCCCAGCCTTAGAGACCTTTCCACTCAAGACCACCATATACAGGGGTTCAGGTTGTTTACTTCACAAAGATATCCAGCCAAGGCAGCAAGGAGGGACCGAAATCCAGCCAACACCCCGTTTCCCAAATCTTTTGCTTTTGCATAGTGCTATAACTACCCATAGGGGCACCTTTTTCTAATTTGCACAAAAGTTCTATGTAGAATAGCTGTGGCCCTCGCCCACTTGTGGCAGAACCCTCGCCCATTACAGGGCTCCCCTGGCAGGCCTGAACCCCAAAGGTACCAGGGCCTAGCCAAAGAATTATTGCTAAAGACCGTCCTGATGAAGAGAAAACATCATTGGTCATAGTTCTGTTGCACCTATTTACACTGTTCTGTTTTATGGAAAGTACAAAAAAAAAGTCTCTGGCCTGCAGTATACATCATATTTGCTTGAAATCATGAGGGAAAGTGTGATTCTTACCATAAATTATAAGCATCAGTTACATAGGCCAATTAAAACAAGGTCCACTGCACAAGGAAAGTCAGATAAAAGGTCAGGACTCAGAAATGCCCATCTTAATGACCCAGACAGTTATTAAAGCTGCATTAAAATTTTAACTCTGAATTTCTAGGCAGCCAAAGTTCAAAGGGAATCTTGATCAGCTGCATAATTCTTCATTCAATCAATCAAACATCCTGCCAAGGCTGATTGCTGCCTGCTCTTCCAGGCACTGTTAGACCCAGGGAATCGATGGTGACAAAATAGACATAGTCCTGACCTCATGGAGTTTACATTCTGGTGGGGAAAATAGATTTTTAAGTATACAAGTAAACAGAAATAGGTAAAATGATTACAAATTCTAATATGTGTAATGAAAGCAACAAATAAAAGACTAAGAAAGAGAATAAGAGAAATTGGGAGATCTATTTATAATATAGTAGTCAGAAAAGTCTCCTCTGAGGAACAAAAAATAGGCTGAGGCCTGTAGGACAAAAAGGAGCTAGTCTTGCAAAGGGGTGAAAGGGTGGCTAAAAATTGGGAATAACACATGCAAAGGTCCTGTGGCAGGAAAGGAGCTGGATACAAATATACAACAGAACCATGCATACTTTATTGCACTGATTCACCTCATCTCTGTCCTTACCATCAGTAAGTGTCTGCTTCCCCTGCTGCCCACACCTTAAGGCATCCTGCCCCAACAGGTTGTGTACAAGAAGCCTTATGTAGATCTATTCAGCCCAGTCCCCTACTGACTAGGTACTGGACCAATTCAGGTTTGAGGCAAAGGAGTTTCAAGTGGCCAGGAACCCTGCAGGGTGAGGTTAGACATCCAATCACCACTCCCATCAGTCTAAGCCGGTATCCAATCTTTAACCCCTGGATTCCCAAGTGACCCACCATTATAAGCCCAGAAAGTTCTTCCCATTATCCTGTAGGATTACTTCATTATCCTATTCTTAGGATAATGAAACATGTATATAAAACATACGATGCCTGAGAGCCCCCTATAAGTTCCCTGCATTCTTGCCCCTTGAGCCATGTATGCTTGAGTCAATAGCACTCAAACCAGCCACGCAAAGAAACTAATAGGAACGGAGAACCCTGACAGAATTTGCTTCTTATTTTTATTTCAATCATTAAATCAATCAATCTTTATTTGTCACCTACTATGTGTCAGGCCCTGCACTTTCCATACTGAGAGGATGTGGATAAAGTAGACGTTCGGTTAGGGCTTTTCTCCCAACCAGGCCTGCCCCTCCATCTGGAGTGGCCAACATCCATCTCTTCTGAATCAAATTCTACTCTTCCTCCAAGGGAAAGCTGTCATCATTTGCTTAGCAGCTACTATGTGCCAGGGATCATTTTAAGCTCTGGGGTAAAGCAGAAAGATATGATTGTCTTCAGGGAGCTTAAAGTATAGTGAGGAAGACACTAAATAAATCAGGCCACAAGGGCTTAAGTAATTCCACCTGTGATATGGGCTTCAAAAGAGAAGCACAAGGGATGCTGTGAGAATATAATGAGGGGCCTCAACCCATCTGGGCGGGGCAAGGAAGGCTGTGTAGAGTTTTCAGTAGGAGCCAGCACACTCTGGTCTAATATTCCCATATGGAATCAAAAGTAGAAAATACAACAAATAGAAATAAATCAGAGAGGGGAAACTCAGACCTGAACCATTAGCTTTGCTCCCTACGGCTTGCCTTTAGCAAGACACAGGACTTGTAGTATGCCTGTGTAGAAATTATCCTGCTGTTAGGATCAGGTTCCTGGGTTCCAGTCCAGGCATCACCCTTTCCTCAGTGTATTATTACCCTGGTCTAGTCTATTATCCTCTTGGAGCCTCAGTTTCTCTGCCTGTAGAACGGGGGCAGCATCTCCCCCATGGGATTGTTGGAAGATCAAACAAGAGATGCTTATTAAATGGTACAGTGTACAGAACTGTGGTTAATTCCTCCCACACTGTGACAGCCACATGTTCCTGTCTTGTCATCAACGGTACTCTATTTCTGAAATTCCCAGAGCTCCTCAGCCCGATCATCCCATGGACATGCTGATACACATCGGGTTTTTTTATATGCCCCTCACAAAGGTATGAGATTCTTAACTAAGCTGGAATCTCCTGTCCTTTCTGTCCAATTCCAATTTGACAGCATGTTGCAAATATCTGTTTGACACTGTCGACAACCAAAATAGAAATCCCATCTCCAGCTACCCTGGATACAGCTTGTCACTGTCTTTAGAAGATAAATTTGGTGATGGGCTCACTTAGAATTCTTTCCAGTAAAGGAAGGAGCCACAGAAGCTAGACATCAAGTCCATTCATCCAGATGTGTGGCAGAAGGTGGCATTTTAACAAACTGAGGGGCAGGCGGAACATCCCCTTTCACTGCGCTAGAAAGCTGTTTCCTATTCATGCCTGTATTACACTCCAGCTGACTTTTGTTTAGATTGACAGAAGCTATTATTTATTAAAGTCTACCATGAGCCAGGCCCTGTGGTGGGACTCCATATACAACACCATTAATGCTCACAACCACTTTGCAAAGCAAAGATTTTTTAGTCCATTTTATCGATGAGAAAACTGAGACTTCAGAGAGGGTAACTGGTTCCAAGTCACCCAGCTGGAGAGTGCTAGGGCCAAGCTTTAAGCTCAGGTGCCCCACCGCAAGCTCTGTCCAGGGTGCCACAATGTCTCTGCCTCACTCATGGACATTTTCCATCTCTGCCTCTTGCTCTTGGCCTCTGCCTTCCTCGGCTCCTCTTAGCTGGTGGGTTCACAGCATTCCTCATCTGTGGGCCCCCAAGCTGGGATCTGGGCTTCTGGTAGACACAGCTGGTGCCTGACCCCTTTACCCATTGTTGTTAAAGAGACCCAGGAAAGGCTGTGCCAGTGTCCCCAGACCCCTGTGTTCCACCCGCTGTGCCTCTGCTTGATGCCTACTTCTGAGTCTGACCTTTGCCCTGCTGAACAATCTAAAAGAGGCTGGAAACCACAAGCGGGAGTCTCCCCTAGGCCCCCTGCTGATCTCTGTATACCAATCACCACTTCCCAGGCCTTCCAATCGGCCTGCACTTCCTACAGCCTTGCCCACCAGAATGGTCTCCAGCATTGGCCCAACTCTGCCTTTTGGGCAGTGGAGCGCAGGTCACCCTTCTGTCCTGATAAAAATCGTGGACTTTTTACCTGAGGTCCCCCTCATTAGAATATCCTTCATCTACTGATATTTCTCTCGGCTCATACCAGCCTCCCAAGTACAAAGGCAGGAAGCATCACCCATCGAGCATTCTGCAAGAAGCAAACTCACCTGGACTACTGGTGCAGGAAGGGCCTTCATACCCATCTTGCTGATCCCCACAGTGCACAGGGGAGACTGAAGCCCCAAGAAAGGAAGAGGCACGGGGACTCACTGGCAGAGCAAAGTCTAGAGCTCAAATCAGGTGGCTGCTGTTCATGATCAGGCTATCCATTTGTGATTAGGATTTTGAATGGTTTACAGGAGATAATGCTATAAAAATCTAGGGCTAGTGTCCTTTGGACAGTCCAGAAATCCCCCATACAGGTTTTTTGCCACTAGAAAAATGTGCCCCTTCCTCAGGGGGTCCCAACTCCACACCAGGGCAAAGTCTCAGCCAGCAGGGTAAGGGCTAGATTTCTAGCATGCCCCTTCCACCTGCCTCTTCAACAGAGCACCCTTGTGCAGTAGAGTACCTGAACAACTACACATGGTAGCCCTGCACATGTATCAGTGAAATTCTTGGCTTAAGTGTGTCTGCTTCTTCCACCAGACTTTGGGCTTTTTGTGAGTGGGCAGCCTGTTTCATTAATTCTTGTGGCTGTCCCCCATACACAAGGCATGCTGGGCAAAGAGCTGAATCAATGTGTGTATAAATGAAAGAGTATCTCTTTGCAACCTCACTACTTCCCTTTGCATACATTCACTTAAGCAACCTTTACCTATATTTAATTTTTGTAATTTGCCTGCACCTCAGTGTACCCATCTGCAACAGGAAAACACTAACATCTGCTTGTTATCTTCCTCCCAGGAGTGTTGAGAAGCTGGATGGAAGCAACAATAGTTTTCTTATCTCCTTGGAGAAAGATACAAGCCATTACCAAGGTTTTATAGATGAGATCCCCACTGTTCTCCCTGAATTCATGTCTCTGAGCTCCTGTCTCCCTGATTATGCATTGCTGGCTGGCTGGAGTTATTCTGGGCATTTCTTCAAGTGTCATTGGTAACTTAGAACTCACCAGTGACAAGCTGGCAAATTCACTTACAGAATGCAGCTCCTGAAAAATACTAATGATGCCGTGAGAAGACAGGAGACAAGAACCAGCAGTATTTGGTGTTCAGTTTAAGGCATAAATATCTGAAAATGAGAAATTCCTTGGAGCCAGCCTCCCAGATGGAACATTTAGTGCTCAGTTACATAAAGAGCTACAGAAGCCAGGAGGTCAGGGCAGACTACAGCAAGGCCTGGCAATGGGCCTGGGCCGCAGGCGTGGGGGACAGTGAGAGTGTGTATGGGAGAGGGGAGCATTGAGAGTATCGCCCAGCTCACAGGGAGTGGTGAATGTCCAGCTTCCCTTTATCCATCTATCCAGCTACTGAAATAAGAGCATAATGCCAGACACTGCCGGGAGGAATTTGAATGTGGCAGGATTGCCCAATAGGTGAACTGATAGTGCTTTATGATATTATAGACTCATTTGAAAGAAAAGTTTCAGAAAACAGAATTAAAGGAACCTCATATTTCTCCTCTGAAGAGAAATAGGAGGTCTCTGTGTCCTGAGATCTGTTCCACAGGAGAAATGAAAGGCTTTTATTTTCTGAAGTCTAGGCACTGGGCACAAAGAGCTGGCTTGTCTTGGATGGGCAGGGGCTCTGGGATGGGCAGGAAGAGGCTGAACCCACGGGGAGACCCAGGTTTTCCAGAGACAGGAAGCAAAGCCATGGTGGGATGTATGTTGCTGTACTGGTGCAAGCTAACACGTGTTCTCAGGGTGGTGGGCTGGAGGGCAGGGGCTCCTGATTTATAGTGTTTACCAATTTCTGTGGTGTAAATATTTCCGCCATGGTCAATTTCAAGCTACCAACTTTATGTCATTGAGCAGGAAGGTGGGAAGAGACACACACAGTCGGCTCTCCTGAGTCAGTACAAGCCCGCTGCAGCACACCACTGACATGGAAACGCGCACCCAGCTAAATGCAGCACCTCAGGAGGTGGCAGGACCTTTGATGGGGAGGCCCTTGGGTGCCAGGGACTGACAATCAAGCTCTAACACCTTGTGAGCTGCTGAAAAAGATCTCAGAGCCTGGCTTTTCATTCCACCCTTCTTTGGAATGAACCATTTGGACTTGAGCATGAGGCTCCAGCAGTGACCATATGGGGCTGAAGAACACAAGCTTTGCTGAAGTTTCTGGACTATGTAAACCATCCTTGCCCACCCTAAGGAGGGGGTGCTCCAGGCAATGACTCAACTATGGTGACTGGGAGCTCACAGCCAGATTTGGTTTACAAAAATAAAATACTGCCATGGTTCTTGCACATGACTGTTGGGATGCAAATTCATACCTGCTGCAGAGATTGCTGGGTTCCTCTGATTTATGGGGACATAAGTTTCTCAGTCTAGGAGAGGAAAATGAAACAGGCATTCAAATAACCATTATGCCCAAAAGAATGTGGTATGGACCATAAGAAGGTTTACCAATATAGTAAAAAAAAAAAAAAAAAGGCTGGGCGTGGTGGCTCAAGCCTGTAATCACAGCACTTTGGGAGGCCAAGACGGGTGGATCACGAGGTCAGGAGATCGAGACCATTCCGGCTAACACGGTGAAACCCCGTCTCTACCAAAAAATACAAAAAAAAAACACTAGCAGGGCGAGGTGGCGGGCGCCTGTAGTCCCAGCTACTCGGGAGGCTGAGGCAGGAGAATGGCGTAAACCCGGGAGGCGGAGCTTGCAGTGAGCTGAGATCCGGCCACTGCACTCCAGCCCTGGCGACAGAGCGAGACTCCGTCTCAAAAAAAAAAAAAAAAAGGCTGTCACCCATTTATATGTTACCACATTTGCAAGGAGCTTTCATGTACAAGATCTCCTGCCAGGCCAGGTGCGGTGGCTCACACTTGTAATCCCGGCACTTTGGGAAGCTGAGGTGGGTGGATCACCTGAGGTCAGGATTTCGAGACCAGTCTGGCCAACATGGCGAAGCCCCATCTCTACTAAAAATATAAAAATTAGTCGGGCATGGTGGTGCTTGCCTGTAATCCTAGCTAATCGGGAGGCTGAGGCAGGAGAATTGCTTGAACCCAGGAGGCAGAGCCAAGATCGTGCCACTGCACTCTATCCTGGGTGACAGAGCAAGACTCCGTCTCAAAAATAAAAAATAAAAGGATCTCCTGCCATCCTCCTCACAACCCTGAAAAGCTGATAATAGTACCATTTCACAGATTTGGATGCTGAGAGTCAGGGAGGCCCAAAACTATATGGTCCATCGGTGCAGCACCAGCACTCTCCTTCCTGTCTTCTGACTGCCACGCTCAGTGTTCTGACCCCTGTGAAGTTACCTACTCATCCTGGCTTGCCCAGAACCTTCCCAGTTTGGGCACTGAACGTCCTGTATCCTGGAAAACCCCTCAGTCCCAAGCAAACCAGGATGATTTGTCCAGAACGGGTTTCAGTACAAAAGTCCTTTGTCCCTTGAACCTCTTCATCTTGAGCAAACAGGAACAGTTAGTCACTCTAATCCCCCATCCTACTATGGAACTCAGAGGAGAAAAAGGAGGAACTTTTGGCTGGGCAGTTGAAATCAAGGAATTCTGGAGGAAGCTTCCATTGGCTAGGTCTCTAAGGCTGAATTTGAACATATGGGAAGGCGGGGGATGTGCTAGGGTGAGGAGATGAACACTTTTCAGGCAGAAATAAAAATGACATAAACACAGAGAGGGGGTCTCCGAGGGCATGAGGGCATTGGCAGTTGTGGTTCTGCCCGGGGCATCAGGAAAACCGAAGTGCCACCTCACCTGTGCTTTCTGGAAGGAACAAGGTCTTAGCAGCTAGAGTAGTTAAGAGTCCAGAACACTGCTAGTCCCTTACCAGTATTCATTCTCCCTTTCTCCCTTGTTAACAGAAACCCACTTTGGCCAGCAATATCTCCAGCTAAAAGAATATATTTCCAGCCTCCCTTGCACAATGGCCAATAAGATACAAGTAGAAGTTGTTGGATAAACATCCAGAAAGGCTCCTTAAGAGAAATCAGCCAGCCAGAGAATGCCCCTTTGCCTCTTCCTATTTTTCTTCTTGCCTGGAACCTGAGTGTGATGACTAGAATGCCAGCAGCCATCTTGTGCCCTTGAAGATGAAAACAACATGCTAATGAAGTTAGAGCAAAAAGGTAGAAAGAGGTTGGGTCCCTCATGACCATGGAGCCACCAAACCACCCAGGACCACCTACTTCTAGACTTCTTTACATGAGAGCATGAACCCGCATGTATTTAGACCACTGGAATGAATTCTCTGTTGCTGGCAGCTAATTATAATTCCAGCTAGGGCACAGCTCAAGCAAAGGCACTGAAGCAAGAATGCACACAGCTTTGGGGGATGCTTGATTACTCCCTAGGGTGGGATAATCCCTTGGTGTGGTTTCTCTGGATTTTAATTTTCATTAGGATCTCTTTCCCTACTCTCACCCATGGGCCTCTTCCTGGCAACTCATACTAGTGTGTAATGGATTCCTGGGACCCAGGATCACATCTTCCTTTGTCCCTTGGTACCTCCAACTACTCGCCAGCTTTTCACCCAGTCAGCCAATGGCATTAATGACCTCAGGGAATGAGTGTGCATGGAAAAAAGCAGGAAATAAAAGAGCTAATGCTTAGCTTTTGAGTTACAAAATCAACTGTTGGAACTCACGACAGAGACATTAGTTTGAGAAAGGTTTTTCTAATTTCAAAAGCCTGGATACTGTACATCCCTGTGAAATTTCAAAATACCAGCAACAAAAGACCCCACAAGCTTCCAGAGAGTAAAAACAGATGACATACAAGAAGGAAGAAGAACCAGAATGGCTTCTGAGTTCTCAGCAACCAGTTGCTAGAAAACAGGGAGCAGTACCTTCAAATTTTTAAGAGAAAATGATTTTCAACCTAAAAGCCTATTCCCAGCCAAAGTATCAATCAAGAAGGATAACAGATCCAAGAGACTCTCAGACATCCAAAGATTCAAATATTCTGTCTCCCACACACCCTTTCTTTAGGTAGCAAATGTAAAACAAGAAAGAGAAAGACACAGCTTCCAGGAAGCCAGGGTTCCAACACAGGACAGCCATGAAGGGGAATCTCAGGAAAATGTATACAGTTGGCCTAAAAAGTAACCAGGAAGGGAGCATATGGGAAAACGTGTAGCCACAGGTGCAGAGAAAAGCAGAAAAATGAAAGGCAAGGCAGCTATGAACTCCAGGACAAAGAGTTAAACAGCGTAGAGACATTGTAAGAGTGGACTCTTCATTTATCACGAAGCAATATTTGAACACATATAATACTGTATACGCCAGCTAATAAAACAACCAAAATGTGAGAAAATTATGGTAGATAGGGGTTAGCAATGGGAAAGTTGTGGGAGAGTTAAGTTCATATCTACCATGACAAAATATAAACCAATAACATCAATTGTTGATGAATAAAACGATATCCATATAAATATATCGTTTAGGGACATAGTAAATACAGGGAAGAAAATTCAGAGGAATTGAGGGTAGTTGCCTCTAGTGAATGGATTTCAGGACATAGGAAGAGGTGGGATACTAACTTTTTAAACTATGTACATTTATTATATCACTAAATATAAATAATAGCTTTGAAAACTATCATTTAAAAATAATGAAATTTTTTCATACCTGTATCGCAATATCTCATGTACCCCATTAAATATACATAGCTACTATGTACCCATGAAAATTAAAATAAAAAGTTTCAAACTAAACAAATAAATAAAAATAAAACAACTTTTTAAAATTTATAAACTAAAATTTTTAATCATCTTTTAAAGCCAAGGCCCTAAAGGCACAAACAGTAGATTACAAAACATTTATGATAGATCAGAATAGTTTTTTGCAATACACATGTATATTTTAACTTTTTATTTTAAAATAATTATAGATTCACAGGAAGTTGCAATAAGAGTATAAAGGGGTCAGTATATCCTCCATCCAACTTCCCCCAAGGGTCTCATTTACATGACTACAGTACAATAACAAAACCAGGAAACTGGCCGGGCGGGCGGGGTGGCTCACGCCTGTAATCCCAGCACAGGAGGTCGAGGCAGGCAGATCATGACGTCAAGAGCTCGAAAGCAGCCTGGCCAACACGGTGAAACCTCGTCTCTACTAAAAATAAAAAATAAAAATAAAAAAATTACAGTGTGGTGGTGGGCACCTGTAATCCCAGCTACTCGGGAGGCTGAGGCAGGAGAACCACTTGAACCCGGAAGGCGGAGGTTGCAGTGAGCCGAGATCATGCCACTGTACTCCAGCCTGGGTGACAGAGCAAGATTCCATCTCAAAAACAAAAAACAAACAAACAAACGAACAAAAAAAACCAGGAAACTGGCATTGGTACAATGTGTGTGTACAATTCTATACCCTCCTGGCATGTGTGTACATTCGTGTGATCCCCTCTGCAATTAACTGTTTCATCACTACAAAGATTTCTATCCTGCTGTTCCCCCAGTTTCTAAACCCTGACAATCACTAATCTGTTTTTCATCTCTAAATTCTGTAATGTTTAGAGTGTTATGTAAATGGAATCATATCTACAAGATTGGCTTTTAAGACTGGCTTCTTTCACTCAGTTAGTACCCGTGAAGTCTATGCAGGGTGCCATGTGTCTCAGTAGTCCATTCCTATTGATTGCCAATTATGATTCCATAGTATGGCTGTATCACAGTTAGTTTAGCCACTCACCTATTGAAGGACATCCTGGTTGTTTCTGCTTATTGGCTGCTGCAATAAAGCTGCTGTAAGCATTTCTGTACAGGTTTTTGTGTGGACGTACATTTTTATTTTTCTGGGATAAATGTCCAGGAGTGGGATTTCTGGATTGTATGGCAAGTTCATGTTTAGTTTTGTAAGAAACTGCCAATCTCTTTTCCAGGTTGGTCATCCCTTTTTACATTTCACTAGCAATGCATGAGAGACCCAGGTTCTCCATATCCTCACCAGCATTTGGTATTGTGACTGTTTTTTATTTTAGCTCTTCTAGTAGGTGTGAAGTGATAGCTATCATGGTCTTAATTTGCATTTCCTTAACACCTCGTGACTCTGAACATCTTTTCATGTACATATTTGCCATCCATGTGTCCTCTTCAGTAAATTGTCTCCTCGTGGTTTTTTGCTCATTTTCTAATTGTATTGTTTGTTGTTTTGCTGTTGAGTTTTGAGAGTTTTTAAATATATTCTACATATGAATCTTTTGTCAAATATTTGTGGTTTGCAAATATTTTCTCCCAGTTTGTAGCTTACCCCCTTTTTATCCTCTTGGCAGGGTCATTTTAAATCTTTTTGGTTACTTTATTTTATTTTCTTGTAAACTGACAGTTTATAATTGTACATATTTATGGGGTACAAATTGATGTTATGATTTATGAATACACTAGGGAATAATTAAATCAAGCTAATTAACATATCCATCACCCAAAATACTTATCATTTTTTATGGTGAGAACATTTGAAATTTACTCTCTTAGCAATTTTGAAATGTTCAAAACTCTATTATTAACTATATGCACCATGCTATGCTATGCAATGCAATAGATATTTAAAAAAAAAAAAAAAACCTTACTCCTCCCATCTAAGATGTTGTACTCTTTGATCGGTATCTCTCCACTCCCCACAACCCCTGGCCTCTGTAACCACCATTCCACTCTCTGCTTCTGTGAGTTTAATTGTCTTAGGTTCCACATACAGATGAGAATGTGCAGTATTTGTCTTTCTATGCCTGGCTTATCTCACTTATCATGATGTTCTCCAGTTTCATCCATATGCTTGCTAATGACAGAATTGTCTTCTTTTTTAAGGCTGAATAGTATTTCATTGTGTGTATATACCACATTTCCCTTATCCATTCATCTGGTTGATTGACATGTAGGTTGATCCTGGAGCTTGGCTATTGTAAATAGTGCTACAATGAACATGGGAATGCAGACATCTCTTTGACTAACCAGGTTTAAATCTTTCGGGTAAACACCCAGAAATGGGATGGCTGGATCTCATTTCTAATTTTGATTTGGTCAAATTTATGATATTTTTCTTTAATAAATCATCTTCGTTGTTATATCAAATTAATCTCACCAACTCCTATGTCCTGATGATTTTTTCTATATTTTCTTCTAAAAGTTTTATAGTTTATGTGTTATATTTACATTTATGATCCATTCTGAGTTAAAAATTTTTTTTTTGTATACAGTGTAGGGCTTAAGTTGAGGCCCACAGTTTTGCCTATGGATATCTGATTATTCCAGCACCTTTCTTGAAGAATTATCCTTCTTCCATTGAATTGCTTTTGCACCTTTGTCAAAAATCAGTTGGTCATAATTGTTTGGGTCTATTTCTGGATCTTTTCGTCAGTTCCATTGATCTATGTGGCTACCCCTCTGCCAATACCACACAGTTATGTAATATCTTGAAATCAGATAAACTAATTCTTCCCACTTTCTTCTACTTCTTGATTATTGTTTTAGTTATTTTAGTTTCTTCATATTTCTATATAAATTTTAGAATTATCCTGCCTATACTACAAAAAAAATGTTGCTTGAACTTTGATAGGAGTTGCATGAAGTTGGCATATCAATTTGGGGAGAATTGGCATCTTAGCTATGTTGAGACTTCCAATCCATGAATATCATATATCTCCATTTATTTAGATATTTTTTATTTCTTTTATCAGCTTCTGCAGTTTTAAGTATACAAGTCCTATACATATTTTGTTACAATTATACCTAAGAATTTCTTTTTTAGCAATGATGAATGGCATTGCATTTTTAGTTTTGGTTTCTGTGTAATTATTGCTATTATATAGAAATACAATTTATTTTCATGAGTTGCTCCTATATCTCACAATCTTGCTGAACTCACTTATAGTTCTAGGACCTTTTTGCTTTGTTGATTCTTTGGAATTTTCTATATAGACTATCATGTCATCCGAAAATAGATAGTTTCATTCTTTCCCTTCTGATTGGTATGCTTTTTATTTCCTTTTCTTGCCTTATTGAGCTATCTAGGACTTCCAGCACTATATTGAATTGTTTAAAGAAGAATTAACACTACTTGTACATAATCTGTCTCAGAAAATATTAATGGAATAAAGAACACATCCCAATTCGTTTTATGAAATCAATATTACCCTGATAGCAAAATCAGATAAACACACTTCAAAATGTGAAAACTACAGACCATATCCTACATGAATACAGATACAAAAATTCCTTAATAAAATCTTAGCAAATAGAATTCAGCAATATATAAAAGGGTCCAGGACATTTTACACATGAGGACCAAATGGAGTTTCTTCCAGCAATACAAGGTTGGTTCAATATTTAAAATTCAATCAACCATATTAACAATCTACCATATTAAAAAGCTAAGAAAAAATCACATCTTAATATCAACTGATGCAAAAAAAGCATTTGACAAAATTCAACACTTTATCACTTCATGATAAAACCTCTTGGAAAACCTCAAATAGAGAATAACTTCCTCAGTTTGATAAAGAACATCTATTTTTAAAAACCTGAAGCTAACGTACTTAAAGGTGAAAGCTTAAATGCTTTCTCCCTAAGATAAGAATAAGGCAAGAACAAGTACTGTTGCCACTATTATTCAAGTGACTATATATTTTTTGATTTTTTTTCCTATTATATAATCCCTGCACTGGAAGATGGAAAGAAGTCAGATGGCAATGAGGAGAATTGAAAGATAGAGTGGGTCCCCAAGAAGGGGCCTTGTACCACCACTCCTGGATTCAACCCTATGGAAATGGAACAGCAGAAACCCTCTCTCTATGTAGGGATCACACAGCAGAAAAGCCCTGTGCATCATCTCCCAGTTTCACTCACACCCAGCTTGGTGCTAGGGCAGTAGAGCAAAGCTGACTTCTTAGGGTGTCTGGGCAATGGCCCAAGTTAGCTTCAGAGTCTCCACTCCTCAGTGAACAGGATGGGGGGACCAAACGTTCCTTGCCCCAAGGTGCTATTGAAACAGCTGAGAAAGGGTGGTACCTAGAAAATTCTGCAAGTCAGGGATGAGGCATAGCAGTGACCTTGTGTATTGTGTGTGACCAAGGTCCAAATGGAATAAAGAGCATCTCCGTAGATGCTCCAGTGGCCCTGTCAGTGATCACACACACACTCCAAAAGCTCACCACTCCTGGGTGTTTGCTCTTCTACAGTCTACTGCCACCCCGAATTTAGACAGAACACCAAAGAAAAGGGAAGTGAATCCCTGACTAAATGGAAAATGTGAACCGACTGGATTTACTGTCTGCCTCCTATCAGAATCAGGCACAAAATAGAAACGAATCTCAGTTATAGAAAAATACATGACTTGCACATGTAAGTTTATGGCCTGAGTGGCTGCTGCACTCATTTGAATGCAGATTTGCCATTATCACTTGGCAACCTGATGTAAAATGACCAATAAAAGAAAACCTAGAGAGATCTATTTTGAAACATTGGAATCCTCTGACCCACTTAGGTGCCCCTGGGGGTGGGTGGAAGGAAGACAGAAGGGTAGACCCTGTGGCTGAAAGAAGGATCATAATGGTGGAAAGAGCATTACATTCCATTTTAACAAAATACGTACAACTTGAATCACAGGGTTCCATAATGCTTGGAAGAAAGTGTTGGTCCCTAAAGGAAACGCAACACTCCCATCTGGCCACCCTTTCCTCACTCAGCACTCAGAAATGCTAGAAATCAGGCCTCTGAAAGAGAAAGTCCATGCTTTCACTGAAAAGCCCATGCTCCAAAATTCTTACCAGGAAACCTCAACAGGATTGAAAGCAAAAGCCTCTCATTTCCTACACCAACCTATGACTGATGGCATAACTAGCTAAGGATCAGGAGATCCCCAGGCATCAGCTCACCTCTGTTAATAAAAATTCCCTGGCAGATTCAAACTTCCTCCCTGACAGATAGCAGATAGCAACAAGTGACCCAGAAAAAATACAGAGATGGCCAAAGCTTAGACTTTGTTTGACACAACTCTGGGTTCCACACACAGGTTTCTATACACCATGACCCCTCACATACCTCTGTCATCTCTGTCATCAAACAGCAGAACAAAGCACCACTTTGAAACTCTGAAATCCTTCCCCAGGGACCAACAGCATTTTTCCCCCACGAGATGCCACACCCACCAGAGGTGGAGAAGGACTTCAGCAGGACAGCCATCAACATCTGGCACAGATGCTCTGTAGATATCCTGAAGCTGCCGTGTTTGGACATGATCTGCCACAGAGTGGCACGTGGGCCACTCCAGTGGGACATTTCCCCCTTCCTGAGCCTCCATTTCTTTACCTGTCAAGTGGGGTTGTTCTCAGGGAGAGGGCCCTCCAAAGGAGTTTACAACCTCAGTGCTTGGTGGCTCCAGTTTGAACACACACAGCAAATTCAGAAGGCAAAGTCATTCAGTTCATTTCCCTTTTAGCTGTACTAGCAAGGATTCTGTAGGATGCAAGTGATAGAAAACCCAACTGGCTTAGGCAGAAAAGGGGAATGCACTGACTAATTTAACTGAAAAGTAGATTCAGGCACAGCTGGATTCAGTTAAACAAAATCATCAAGAACCAGTCTCCTTCATTCATTATCTCTGCTTTTCTCATGCTGGCTTCAGTCTCACTGATACTGGCAAGACTGGCTGCCAACAGCTCTAGGCTCATATCATTATCTTTTCAGCATCCCCAGCAAAAAAGAAAATGCATATTCCCTGAGAGCTTCAGAATGCCCCTAAAATTTAATTTTTTTGTTTGTTTGTTTTTGTTTTGTTGTTTTTTGAGACAGAGTCTCGCTCTGTCACCCAGGCTGGAGTGCAGTGGCCGGATCTCAGCTCACTGCAAGCTCCGCCTTCCGGGTTCCCGCCATTCTCCTGCCTCAGCCTCCCGAGTAGCTGGGACTACAGGCGCCCGCCACCTCGCCCGGCTAGATTTTTTTTTGTATTGTTAGTAGAGACGGGGTTTCACCGTGTTAGCCAGGATGGTCTTGATCTCCTGACCTCGTGATCCTCCCGTCTCGGCCTCCCAAAGTGCTGGGATTACAGGCTTGAGCCACCGCGCCCGGCCCTAAAATTTAATTTATTTGGCTCTGATTGGCCTGGCTTGGGTCACATGACCATCCCTAAGCCATTCACCGAAGTCAGGGGGTATCATGAAGATTGGTCAGGCCTGGAGCTGCAGGTAGAGTCACTTTTCATCTGAGCCATATGGCTGAGAAGTGGGAAAGAGGAGCCCCAGAAGAAACCGGGGTACTGTTACCAGAAGAGGGAATGAATGCTGAGCAGCAAAAAAAAAAGACATGTCCACTTCATTGGCTCTTACTCTTCTATGAGATGCAGTCCCCATTCTAGAATTCTAGCACCTGAAATTTTTGTAGCCCTGTGGGCAACACTGTATTTAGCCTGCCCTGGAGGTGTCCATTCCAGGGTGTGAGGTTTAAGGCAGAGAAAATGAGGTGGTGAGTCCTGCTGTCCCTATCTACAAAGAGGATGCAAGCGTCTGGTGATGCCTCCCCATCAGCTAGCTGGCAAGTACCCACCTGTCTTCCTGCCTACCACAGCAGCCCCAAGGCAAGGCCACAAGAGGTGATGATCCACAGAGTGAACACAAGCAGCATCAGAGAGTCCAGAATCTCAGCACCCTTTTGAGCCCCTCTGCAAATCAGGATGCCTACACTCGGCAGTTTTATCCCTGAGCTCTGGCCAGAGGGGCATCACCACTGTGCACCTCAAACTCCATTCCACTGGGTGCATGGCTTCCCCTGGGCTCCAAAACCAAACCCACACAGAGCCTGAGCTCCCCGTGCAGTAGGGATCTAACCAGCAAGACTTGTTTCCAATGGGTCTGCTTATGGATGATGCTGGATCTCTTTCAGATCCACCTCTCCTGATTCACCTTGATCCATGTCCTAAGAAGCTTATCTTTATGGACTTCATTGACAGGCTCTTTGGCCCTCTGCCTTCTGATTAGGTTTGTTCAATGGAAAGCATCCATAGGAGATCCGGGGCAGGGAAAAGTTGGAATGTCAATTCCTTCCAGGTCACCATGGGTTGTCTCTATCCCTTAATGAAGGTCATGGCTCCTGTTGCATGATCCTCCCTACATGGCTCTCCCTTTGGGACTAGCGACTACCCCTTCAAGTCTGGTTTAGTGACAGCTCCCCATTGTTACTGGCCCTGGGCTACTGCACCATCCGTTGTGGTTTTCATAAACCCTGACACTCCGTTTCAAATAATTCTGCTAATAACTGTCCTCTGTTACTCAGAGTGTGTCATCTGATTCCTGCCAACTCCCTGTCTAATCCATGGCCCATTCCATGTGACCCCTTGGCTTTCCCAACGCAGAGCCCAGTTCTTTTCCAGAGCATCAAAACTGAAAGGAACCTGCTCTTGTGGCTTTAGAGCTTGCAGCGGAGGAGCATCAGCTTAGGTGGCAACCCTTACAATGAGGCTTTGTCATAAGAAAGTAGAGGTGGCAATAGTACAGATGAGAATCAAAGAGAGATTAAGCGACCTGCAGGTGGAAGACTTTACATTGACTGCTAAGAGGGAAGAGTATTGCAGGCCAAGAGATGAAGGAACGGCATGTGCGAACACCAGAGGCATGAAGCAACCTGGGAGGACTAGGGAACCTCATGCAATTCATCATGACGTCAGCAGAGGATGCAGGTCAGAAAAAGGGGAGCCTTGAATGGCATGCTGGTGCGCTTACATTTTACTCTAACAGTAACGGAGAGCAAATCAGGGGCTTTAAGCAGGGGCTTCTTATTCTCGGATCTAGAGAGCAGACTGCAGGGAGGGAGGCCAGTGAAGAGTCTGTTTGGGATTGAGAATCTGGCAGTAGGGATGGAGAAAAAAGGAGAAATAGAGAACTCCAGAGATTGTGTATCTGAGACTTGGTAACCATCTGGTAGTAGATGAAGGAGGCATTTTACTGAGACCCAGAGAAGTGAAGCAACTTGCCCAAGGCCATCTAGAAAATCAGCAGTCTTGTGGTTCGCCGAACCAAGGTCTTTTGACCCCAGTCAGGACTAAGTGCATTTCTCAGCAATTTGCAAATTAAAGTTGATCTGATGTTTGATGTAATCAATTTTGCAGACTCAGTTCCTGCTTGCTGAACTGCCCACCTAAGGACCTCAAAATCCATACCTCCCTTGCCTTCACATACACAAGATGATTTGGAACATGCTTCCTTATCTCCCATGTGTACACGCTCCTCCTCAGCACAAAGACTGGATTTAAGCACTCGGTCCCTTTGGATAAGAAGCTGCCTGTTCCTCACCCTAGAAATAAGGCAATGTCTTTGGCACACACTCCCCTGGATTCCTCTGACATCTTAGGTATCACGAGCTTTTCAGAGGAAAATTCTGCAATGAGACAAGGGCAGGACCCAAAACAGTTTTTGAAGCGGCAAAACATCACAGAAAAGGGCTAAATAAATTGGCCTTCCAGTTGTGCTGTGCCTCTAGCTAACCTGGCAAGCTCAGGTTTTCTTTCTTCCTACAGGTTGGGATGAATGAAGGGCATGTAGAGTGGTTAGACTAAGTGATTTCTATAGTCCCTTTCAAATATAACTCCCTGTGCTACTGTGAATGATTCCAGGATTAAGAGACTCGGTTTCAAGTCTTGGTTGTGTCACTGGGAAAATCACTTAACATTTTGAGCCATCTTTTCCTCACCAATAAAAATAGGAGAGATGACAACAATCTCATTGTATTGTTCATGCCTATCTCAAAAGGCTATTGCATCTCAGAGCTCAACAGGCACTAACTCACAGCAGATTAAAGGCAAACAGGCTAGAATCAGGCCAGGTGACCTGCAGAAGGATAACATAGGTCACAGAGATCTCCACATTCTCAGCACCAGAGTTCCCCAGGAGGTGATGGAGTCCCCATCATGGGGTCCAGCCAGAGACAAGGAATCTGGAAAGAAAGATATTCCCTGGTTCCAGTCCTAGGAGAAGGAGCTTGTTATCCTCAAGGGTACAGAGTACAGTTCAAGGCTGTACTGTGAGCCTCCAAAGGTATCAAAGCCCTAGGCATTCTTCGAGGAGAGGAACTTGGAACTGGGATCAAGATGGGGGCACCTAGGCAGGGGTTGCAAGGAGGACACAAGCTCAGAAACTGGGGGAAAAGCCCTGTCACAGGATCAGAACTGTTAGTGGGTAAAGCAGGCAGTCACTTGAGGAACCGTGCAGGGGACCAAATTAGGCTAAATGAGAAGCAGGCTCAACACCCATTTCCTTAGAGTCAGAACCTAACATGTTTGGGAATCACTCAGGAACTAGAGAAGAGCAACACCTGAAGGTGGCGCATCTGTGTGCCCAGCTACAGAGAGCTGGAGATGGTAGAGACCAGGAAGGTGAAGTGGAAGAGAAGTTAAGAGCTATGAGAAGCAGCTGAAATGGTGACTTCGAAGGCACTTTGAAAACTATAAAACACTCTGCAGACAGAAGGCCGCAGTCTTCTCCCTCTTGGTTATCTGGGTTCTTGGGAGGCAGTGTGACATCGTGAAAAGTGCGTGGGATGTGAATCCCATAAATTAAACCCTGCCACATATGAGTTGTGTGACTCTGGGCGGTTTCTTTTATCTCTCTGAGATTTCGTTTCCATCCAAACCTGTTATCCCCTCCCTCCCAGGCACATGGCTAGTCCACATTTCCCAACTTCCTTTGCAGTTAATGAGTGGCCAAATGACTAGTTTTCACCAATGGAATGTGAACGGAAGTGAGATATGCTACTTCTGAGATGGAGCTTTAAGAAAGAGGCTGTGCCTCTGCCCCACTATTTTCCCCTCCCACGATTAGAATCTAGCTAAGTAATATACTGACTAGAACAAGGCCCTAGGGAGTAGCAGAACCACAAGATGAAAGAAGCCTGGATCCCTGAATTGCCATGTGGAGAGACACTCACCCAAATACCCTGCACTATTAATAAATCAGAGGAATAAACTTCCACTGGGTTTAAGCCATAAACTTTTGGATTCATTTGTAAGGTCTAACCTGTGTCAGCTAAGACCCAGAAACAGACCTGGGAGTTCATTTACAGTGTATTTAGGCTATGAAAAAAAGTGCCTTCCTTCTTCCCTATATGTCTCAAGGAATTGTGCAAAGTATAAGAGCTCGAAAGGTGAGACATTGCTATGGTTTGAGTGTCCCCACCAAAACTCATGATGAAATGTCATCGCCAGCCAGATGCAGTGGCTCATACCTGTAATCCCAGCACTTTGGGAGGCCGAGGCAGGAGGATCACTTGAGGTCAGGAGTTCGAGACCAGCCTGGCCAACATGGCGAAACCCTATCTATACTAAAAATACAAAAATTAGCCAGGTGCGATGGCGCACACCTGAGGTCCCAGCTACTCGGGAGGCTAAGGCATGATAATCGCTTGAACCTGGGAGGCAGAGGTTGCAGTGAGCCTAGATTGCACCACTGCACTCCAACCTGGGTGACCAAGCGAGACTCTATTTCAAAAAAAAAAGAGAGAAAAAGATTAACTGCCAATGTAATGGTGTTGGGAGGTGGTGCCTTTAAAAAGTGATTAAAAGTTTGTTGTGACAGATTGTCTTAGTTCTCACAGGAATGGCTTAGTTCTCATGGGACTGGATTAATCCCTGTGAGCATGAGTTGTTTTAATGTGAGGACACTCTTGTGTTTTCTCCCTTCACATGTGTTTGATCCCCCTTGACCTTCCACCATGTTATGATGCAGCATGCAAGCCCTTGCCGGAACCAAGCAGATGCCAGTAACAGGCTCTAGGACCTTCCAGCAACAGAATCATAAGCTACCTAACCTCTTCTCATTACAAATTATCCAGCCAAAGGTATTCTGTTATAGCAACACAAAATAAGCTAAGACATTAAAAGTTATTCATAAAGTGATTCTCCATTTTGGGCACCTCAGTTGCAACAAGAAACCCCTCATTGATTTTTCCTTTTTTTTCTACTTGAAATATTGAAATAATCATAATGATATATTTTTTAAACTCTCTGAATTCCATTTTTTAAAAATCCTCTCCTATTTTGGACTCTGCAACAAACCTACTCCAAAGAATCTGTATGGGACTTTGGACCAACGATTCCTCATTTAGTAAGGCAGTAAAAATCTCTTCTCCAGAACACTCTAGAAACTCTCCAGAACTGTACCACTGTGGATAGATGAACACTCTAAATAGCTGAAGATTTGCCTACTCTCTTAAGCACCAGAAGTTTTTGACTGAAAACATTTCTTAAAGTGTTTTATTTCTTTACTATCGTAACTTTTTATTACAAAAAGTAGAAAATATAGATCAGAGAAAAAAGAATATTGAATCTAAATGAGAAACTGAGCACATATGCCTACCTCCCCTCCCACTCCCCTAAAATGATTCAAAAGATCAGATTAGTGAGACCTGATTCCAATGAAGGGGGTGGTAAATCTTTGACTTATTTTTCATATTCTTCTGTGTTTATAAGTCAGTTCTAGCTCTCTGTATTTAACAAAATTGAATTGAAAGACAGAATACTGGAGAGGCAAGAATAGCAAACTAAGACCCCAGGGTCCAGAATTCTAGTTCTAGCCATAAACTTGTGACCTTTAGCATGGCTTTTTCCCAATCAAAAGATGAGGAACTTGGGCTGAATTATTCCTAAGTTTCCTACCAGCTGTGTATCATTTAGGGTCCAGCAGGAAACAGATGAAACATTCAGATTGGGTAATTTGAGAGGTGGGTGTAATAAAGGGACTATCTGCAAAGGTTTGAGCTGGGAGTAGGGAAACCACAGGAGCCGGTGCACTGCCCTAGAGTAAATACCATCCCTAGTCCTGAAGCAGTAAAGGCAGGGAGCAGTTACAGGAACCTAGGGATAGGGCTGGTAGTAGAGATGCAACACCAACCTCATTCTCCTCTCTCCCTCCAGGAAAACAATTCTCTTGGTCCAAACCACACCAGAAGCCCTTGATGCAGTTAAGACCCAGAACTGATAACAGCAGAACTGATAACAGCCTCCTGGGACACAGCAGGGTGGAGAAGAGTGGAGAGCAGGTCTGGAGTGGCAAATGGGAGCTGTCCAGCACAAACTTGTACTGGTGATTGCACTAGTGCATGATACTCTATCCTCTGGGCTCATTGAAGACTTACATATGTTTCTCTTCACTTACTGTCAACCACATGTTTGGCTCACTCATCTATGAGTTTTTCGTACCCAGTCCTCAATGTGCTAGGAAGCCACATCATCACGTTCACTAAAAGGCATTATTGTATAATATAAATGCAGAGGCGATGTGCTACGACCTAGGGGGCTTAACTCTGGTAACATCGGAGCTTGGGAGTACATGGACACTAGTGGTGTTCCTTTTGGCTACTCAGGGGCCCTTTATGTTGGTTTCCTGGCCTGCTGCTGCGTTCTAGACATTAGCAAATCCTTGAGCCTCAGGGACACTGGACAGTGTTAGAAGAGAAAAATATCAGCTTTCTCCAGCCCTGGTGCTCTTGACAGTACAAACATCTGCAACTTCTGTGCACAGCTGCACCTACTCTAAACAGAGATCAGTATCAGAGATTTGTTCCTGAATAATATAACTTATTAAACTGATATGTGCCTAGATATGTGTCCAACTCTATGTCCTGTGAAAAGAGTATGTGTTTCCTTTCCCAAAGTCCATGGAACAATCACAAAATTAACCAGATACAGGACCAAAAAAAAAAAAAAAAAAAAAAAAAAAAAAAAAAAAAAAAAAAAAAAAACAGCAATAGATTTTGAACTGTAGAAATAACACAGACCATTTTTCTGAACACAATGCAATATAGCTAGAAATAAGTAAAAGCAAGCAAAAAAATCTACTTGGAAATTCAGAAAGTACTCAGACAGTTAAACTTTGATAAATATCCACCTAAAGAATACATTAGTTTCATACTATTTTAATATAGTGGTAATCAAAAATTTATATAGCAATCCTGGTGTATCTGGAAGAAATCTGCAATTACAAGAAAAGGCGTAGTCTTAAACGCTATTATTATTAAGCAAGAAATAATGAAAATAAACTAAGCATTCAAGAAGTTGGGGGGGCAACAAAACAAATCTAAAGAAAGCAGGACAAATAATTTAATAAATAAACATATAGGTACATATTAATGAGCTAGAACAATAGAATTGACAAATAAATTGGAAGTCTTAATAATATAATTTAAACTCTTGTAAGAAAAAACAAGTAGTATAAAAACACAAAATCAGCGCTTTAAAAGGGGAAGTAACACGTGAAGAAAATTAGAAACACTGTAAGATAATATTTGGTAGGGTTATTTAACAAATTGGAAAATGTAAATAAATTATCTTGGAAATTATAAATTACCAAGATTGACTCAAAAAGAGACAGGAAAAACTAAATAAATCAATGATCATGTAAAAATTATCCATGGCTAAGTGGGGTTTATCTAAGAAATACAAGCATGCCTAAATATTGGAAAATATATTAACGTACTTCAGTTGTCTAACTGGCAAATCCAAAGAGATGAATTAAAATTTTAGAAACAAGAATGATTCAGGACAATAACAGCTTAAAAATAAATATATAAATAGCAATCGTTTTCATGTGTACTAAGACTGCCCCATTTTTAGAAAACTAGGAAAGAGATCATATTTCCAACAGTAACTGCAAAACATATCTAGAAATAAATTAGACAAGAAATATGCAAGACATGTATAAAGAAAAGTGTAAAATTCCACCAAAAGATTTTTAAAAACAAAGAATTGGCATGATACCTTTTTTCCTGAATAAGAAGACAAAACATTTATAAAAGTATTCATTCTTCCTAAACTAATAAATATTTTCAATGTAATTCCAGTTGAAACCTCAATGAGACTTTTTTGAAACTAGACAAACTGAGTATGAATTAATCTTGAAAAGTAAATACAAAAGAATATTCAGGAACAGTATAAAAAGGAAAAGTGATGAAGATGTATCTGTACTTGCAGCTTTCAAAATGAATAATAAAGCAATAAGAAATAAAATCATTTGTCACTGGCATAAGAACAGAGGGACACATCAATGGGACAAAAAGTAAAATCTGGAAATAGTCCCAAGTATAGACAAGAATTTGGTATATGATAAAAACGCTACTTCTTATCAGTAGTAGAGTTTGGATTATTCAAACAAGTGGTGGTAGACAACTTGCCAGCCATTTGAGGAAATTAATAATAAAGCCAGACTCTAACCTTAATCCTTTCTCAAAAATAAATCCAAATGAATTAAATGATAAATGCAAAAAATAAAACTACAAAAGAAAATACAGCAAATATGTTTCAATCTTGAGCTAGCACGGTAAGGGGGCAATCTAAAATCAGAAACTATTAAAAAAAGATCTGTCAACATTCAAATTTAAAATTTGTTACAACATACACAACATATAGATATGGATATACAAGATTAAAATACCAACAACAAAGTGAAATAAGCCAGTCCCAAAAAGACAAATACTGTTGTATGATTCAGTTACCAGAAAAAGGGATCTCACTCCAGACCCCAAGGGAGCATTCTTGGATCTGAGGTGGGAAAGAATTCAAGGTGGGTCACAGAGTATAGTGAAAAGAGATAGTTTATTGAAAGCAATTGCATTATAGAGTGGGGCGTCCTCAGAAAGCAAGCAGAGAAATGCACCATCTTTAAGATTTTATTTTATAGGGTCTTATCTATGCAAAGACTAAACTAAGTTGTGCCCACATGCGGGTGAGCAGGCAGCCTGACAAAATTTATTATTCTACTGATTTAAAGAAAACTGTCCTTGACATTTTAGTGTGAGAGTACACTGAAGCCTAACTATTATTATCTTGAAAGCACATGTTGTTATGGGTATTAAGACATCTGGGCCTTCTGCTGTTTTAGGTGTGCGTCCTTGTGGGTTTTCCTCAACTATAAACATCTTTGGACCCTGGGTTGCAACTGGCAAGGAGTGTGCCTTGCTAGTTCTAAGATGGAGCTGAACTTAAAATGGCTTTACTCTGGCTCTCCTAGGCTTCTCCTTCCCTAACAATTCCACTTATGTGGTACTTAGAGTAGCTAAATTCATAGAGATGTAAAGTGAAACAGTGGTTGCCAGGAACTGGGGAGAAGGGGGAATGGGGAGTTGTTGCTTAATGGGCAGAGTGTTTCAGTTTTACAAGATATAAAGAGTTCTGGAGATGGATGGTGGTGGTGGTCGCACAACATGGTGAGTGTATTTAATACCACTGAACTGTACGCCTAAAAATGACTAACATGTAAACATTATGTGTATTTTACCATAATGAGAAAAAGACAGCACTATTTCCAGCATGTATGATAGCCAGTGGTTAATATCCCTAATATATAAAACACTGTGTTAAATCTACAAGAAAAATATAAACACGTCTGCCAAAATAAAGATATAAAACAAAAATTCAAAAAGAAGAAATCGAATGACTGTAAACATGTTAAAATGTCTAACCTCACAATTTTAAAAAGAAATTAAAATTAATGCGAGAAGGAATATCATATTTTTGCCCTTTCAATATGGGCAAATATTTAAGAGATTGACAATATTAATATCCAGGATTGACAAGTGGATGAAGAAATGGACTGTTTCATCCACTGCTGGTAGCCATGTAAGGAGTAAAAGCTTTCTGGAAATCAAGTAATACAAACCAATGTTGTAAATGTACATCATTTTAACCCTGAAGTGCCACTTTCAGAAATTCAGCCTAAGAGAGGGAAGTGTATATAAAAAGATACCAATTGCATTATTTCCAAAAACTGTGAGTTGAAAACAACCTAAATCCCCAATCAGAAAGAATCCATTAATTAAATGTGTAGTAATATTTAAAATGTCCCCACATACTGTGAAGTAAAGAGACAGCAAGAGATTGAGATCATAAAATAGCATAGCATAGTTGCTGTATTCCAGAAACACACTTTGGTAAATATATTTACTTAGGAAAAGAGGATTGTATAGAAAAAAAAGATCATTGGAGAAATTATCTATTTATTTTCTATATTGTCTTAATTTTTTACAAAGAGCCTGCAGTAATTTTAATCAAATGGAATACTATGGCTATTTCCATTGGCTAGAAAGCAAAAGCGTAAATCGCCGTTGTCTATGGTTGGATGTCTGGGCAAAGCTGGCCAACGGAGCCCAAAGTTGGAGTAGTAAACCCCCATGGGCAAAGCCTCCATTGCCAAGTCACTTCTGACCCCTTGTGCTTAAGTCTTCATTTCTTTAAATGACATGGAAACTACATTTTTCTTTTGGAATATGTTGCCAAAGGAGCAAAGGTTCTCTAGATATTCCATCCACACACGCGCCGCATGCCCCACACACATACACTACATACCACTCAGAACCTTCCACACATGCAATAGACAACACACATCACACACACACGCGCGCGCACACACAGACACTAGAAATCCTCACTAGCTGGCACCTCCCATCCAGTCAGACCCACAGAACACCCACCTCAACAAATGCTTGAGCTCCAGTCCAAAGTCTAATTGAAATCCCACATGAAGACTTAGCAGGATTTCGAACTGGGCAATGTCCCTGTCATTAGCTAGCCATTTCTAAATACAGAGATCAAACCCACCAAAATATTCATTATTTCTCTTTCTTGATTCCTTATCTACAGAGACCTCAGTCCACAGGGCTGGGAGGTGGGAAATCCAGTAAGACAGTTCTGGGATGAGACCTGGACGAGCAGTCAGAACACCTCATCCCAGCTCCTCCCTGTAAGACTCTGTGCATGTTGTTTCCACTATCTGGGCCTCGGTTTTTCCATCTGTGAAATGGGGTTATTAACCCTTATGCAAACCCTTCTTGGGAGAATGGAACGAAGCATGGCAAAGCCCAGGTGCACCTACAGTGCTCCTGTAGAAATCCTCTCCACCTTTGAGGGAGGGTTGGCCTTAAGCCTAGTGGACAGCACACATGACAGCTAGGTGTGCCCACTTCCACCACCTATGGCAGGGAATGCCTACCCTCTTCTTGGTATTCCCCACCCCCACCCAAGCTGGGTCCAGCCTGGTAAACGGTGTCTTCTTAGCCAGCTACCTTAAGCACCTTCCAGGGGCTCTGAACTCTGACTAGCATTGAGGCAAACGACCACAGAGGGGCCAATCAGGAGCTCTTCTTCGGTTTCCGCCTGTGGAGACTGGAGATAAATTAATATGCACACAGCTCAGATGGGAGTCATCAAAGTGCCAGGGCTGATGCCACCGCCCTCTTTCTCACACAGAGGTTTTAAGCCAAGCCCAGCCCTCCAACGTGGACTGGCCCACCAGGAATTCCTGTAACTCCAAGACCAGCAAAAGGAGGTGGCTCAGACTCCCCAATGCCAGCAAGGGGAAGGAGGGAGTTGAGAGAAGATTTTCTTGGCCCAGGCTTTAGACCAGTGTTTCTCAACCCCAGCTGTGCATTGGAATCACCTGGGGAGGTTTTAAAAGCACAGATGCCCAGGGCCCACCCTCAAAGGTTCTGACTTAATTGGCCTGGGGTGCAGCCTGAGCACAGAGATTTTTAAAACCTCTCCAGGTGGTTCCAAAGTGCACCAGGACTGAGATCCACTGAAGTGGGTTAATTTTTTTTTTTTTTTTTTTGAGACAGAGTCTTGCTCTGTCACCCAGGCTGGAGTGTAGTGGTGCGATCTCAGCTCACTGCAACCCCTGCCTTCCAGGTTCAAGCAATTCTCCTGCCTCAGCCTCCTGAGTACCTGGGACTACAGGTGCGTGCCACCACGCCTGACTAATTTTTTTGTATTTTAGTAGAGGCAGGGTTTTACCGTGTTGCCCAGGCTGGTCTCGAATTCCTGAGCTCAGGCAATCCGCCTGCCACCTCTGATAGGAATCTTTCCCCCAGATCCAGGGGAAGATGGTTCTCTTCCTGCTACACTAAGGGTCAGGCAGAGAAGGCATGCCTGGGCATCCCTTACAAGACAGGGACTGTATTTTGTTTATCACTGTATCCCCAGTGGCCCACCCATTCCTGGCACAGATGAAGGGCTAAATGAACACTAGTGGAATGAAATGTGTGTGAATGAGTGAATGATTGAATGAATGAATCCCATCACCTCCCACCTCTCAAGTGCCCTAGATCTTTCAAAGTGTGGTCTGCAAACCAGCAGCTTTTCATTATCAGGGAACTTGTTAGAAATGCAGATTATCAGGTCCTGTCCCAGATCCACTGAAAGAGAATCTGCATTTTCACAGGATCCCCAGGTGATTCATGTGCACATGACCATATCATTAGTTCTCCCGTATATGAGTGGTTCTCCACCTTCACTGCACATTACAATTAACCATGAAAGTGTAGCTAGCCCACCCATGATCTCTGGGAAGTGCTTGTTAAGTGCTCCCAGGTGATTCTGATGTGCAGCCCAGGTTCAGAACCTATGTTCCTAAGTCCCTCTGCCACAGCAGCCTCTGTGCCGGCTCAGCCTTGGCTCCAGCCTACCTGGGAGACCCTCTCTTGACCATCCTACACCCTCTTGGGATAAAAGCCAACCTCCCTGCAACCCAGGGACCACCCACTTAGCTCTATAAAGACCTCTGGGACAGACTGCCCATTCAAATCCAACCTCCGCTACCTCCTAGCTGAGCAGCCCTGAGCAAGTCATTCAACTCTCCCATGCATCAGTTTCCCCTGTCTGCACAATGGAGCTCACTGGGGAAAAAAATAAACCTACTACATTGGGTTGCATGAAGATTCAATGGCTTAATTGATCTAAAGCACTTAGAACAGTGCCCCTTCCCTGAATTTTTCTTGGCTTCTGTAACAGACTTCCGAATGAGTTTAGATAAAAGCCAGATTAAGACCCTCAATCCTGCAAACTCTGCTTCCATGAAGAGAGCAAATGAGAAGAAAGATGCTCACAGTGCAGGGAAAATTAAGACTGAATGAAAAGGCTTAGCCATCTAGTCTATTTGCATTATTTGTGAAGAAAAATCAGCACCACTGAGTCCTTGGGGTCCCTAGGACTGGAGCGATGGCACTAAAGGGAGGACTAAGGTTAACAAGGCCAGTCCCTCCCCCAAAATGCTCCCACTCCAGGAACACAGGCCTGCCTCATTGTGCTCAGGAAAGGGGCAGCTCCGTTCCTCCACAGCAGAGCTTCTCCCTGGATTCTTCCATGACCTACACAGGGCTGCCTGGTTTCTAAGCCCTTCCCTAGGGCTCCAAACTAGGGTGTGTGTGTGTGTGTGTGTGTGTGTGTGTGGTGTGCTGCATGTGTTGTGTGGGGTGTGGTGTGTGTGTGCAGCCCAGGTTTGGTGTGTGGGGTGTGTGTGTTTGGTGTGTGTGGTGTGGTATGTGTGGTGTGGATGGTGTGTGGTATGTGTGGTATGTGGTCTGGTGTGTGGTGTATGTGTGGGTGTGTGTGGGTGTGGTGCGTGTAGTGTGTGTGATGTGTGTGTGGTGTGTGTGGTATGTGTGTGGTGTGTGTGTGGTGTGGGGAGTGTGGGGGGTGGAGTGTGTAGTCTGTGTGGTGTTCATATGGTGTGTGTGATGTGTGGGGTGTGTGTGTTGTGGTGTGTGGTGTGTGGGGGGTGTGAGGGTTGTGGGGGAGTGTGAGGGATGTGTGTGGTGTGTGGTGTGTGTGTGGTGCGTGCAGTGTGTGGCATGTGTGTGATGTGTGTGGTATGTGTGGTGTGTGCGTGGTGTATGTGTATGTGTGGTGTGTGGTGTGGGGAGTGTGGGGGGTGGTGTGTGTAGTGTGTGTGGTGTTTGTATGGTGTGTGTGATGTGTGGGGTGTGTGTGTGGTGGGGGGTGTGGGGGAGTGTGAAGGATGTGTGTGTGGTGTATGGTGTATGTGGTGTGTGGCATGTGTGTGGCATGTGTGGTGTGATGTGTGGCATGTGTGTGGTGTGTGGTGTGTGTGGTGTGTGGCATGTGTGTGGTTTGTGTGTGTGGTGTGTGCGGGGTTGGGGGTGGGGAGTGGTGTGTGTGTGTGGTGTGTGTGGTGTGTGGATGTGTGGTGTGTGTGTGGTGGGGGTGTGGGGGTTGTGGGGAGTGGTGTGTGTGTAGGCTGTGTGGTGTGTGTGTGGTGTGTGGGCGTGTGATGTGTGTGTGGTGTGTCAGTGTGTGGTGTGTGGTGTGTGTGTGGTGTTTGTGTATGCGGTGTGTGTGACGTGTGTGAGTGTGCGTGCGTGTATGGTGTGTGTGGTGTGTGGGTGTGTAGTGTATGGTGTGTGTGGTGTTTGTGGTCTGTGCGGTGTGTGTGGTGTGTGTATGGTGTGTGTGTGTGCTGTGTGGTGTGTATGTGTGCGTGTGTGGTGTGTGTGTATGGTGTGTGCTGTGTGTGAATGGTGTGTGTGTGTGTGTGTGTGTCGGGGAGGGGCGTCCGCAGTTTCCTTGCGGAAAGATGGTGTCTTGCCTTCGGAGGGCTGCGCGGGCACCCATCCCCGCTGCAAAGCGCCCGGGCCAGGCGCGGCTTGCTTTGGGTCGGGGCGAGCCCGCTGCCCTCTGCGGCAGACGGCGATGCGCGCTCCCCGCTCCAGCTCCCAGCTCGCCCCGCAGCCCGCGCGCTCTCCCGGTGCAGCATGCGGGCGCTGTGACGTTCTCGGATAAATGCCGTGTAACTGTGTAGGCGAATGAGAGCTAAAAATAAGAACGGAAAATCTATCATTAAGGTATCATTGCGCCAGCGCAGCTATTTGAAGGCTCCCATGGTCCCCGGCGCCTGCGTTTGAAGCCCGCCTTCAGGCTTTGGTGGGTATTTGCAGAAAACTCCCAGCAGCGGCTCGCCAACCAGACCTCAGGGTGCAGGGCGGGTGGCGCCAGTAATTATGGCAACTCTCAAAATAAAATAATACAAAATAAAGTAGCCAACGTTCACCAACCACCACCCCATCTCACCCCCTGTACTGTCCTCAGGTAGCTGGGGAAGCCGCCGGGAGTGCGGCCGGATGCTGGAATTCAGTGTGACCCGGCTGACTATGCAAAGACTAGGACTGGACGCTTTTGCAGCTCTATTTCGCCACCCACCTTCCTCCTTCCACCTTGTATTAGAAATAAACTAAGGGGTGGGGGAGCCTTTGGAGGAGAAAATGACAACTGACACTTAACCCCAGGTCTACAGTGCGCCGCGGTGGGGCGCAAAGACGCAAACTCCCTGGTTGACTAGCCTCCGGGGTCCCACTGGGTTAAACGAAAATTGATCTGATTTGCTTTTTAACATCCGAAGGAGAGAAGGGGAGATGAGGGGAGGAAGGACAGGGTTTGTATGTGTGCGTGTGCGCGTGTGTGTCTGGAGAGGGGGAGGACGCGCCAAGGTGCAGCCTGCGCGCGGCTCTGCGCCTCGGCGGGGCTGCGTGCGTGTGTCTCTGTCCGCGCTGCTGAAACCGGCTCTTCGAGGGATCGGCGTCACATGACTCCGCCTGCCCCTCGCCAGCGCGCAGATCGCCAGTCCCTCAGTTTGCCCGGCGCCGGAGGAGGGTCGGGCGGGATCTTCTGGGCACTGGGGCTCTGCGGAGCGGAGAAGAGGTTCCAGCGGGGAATAGTATATCTGGATTCAAGAAGCCGCGGCTCGGCGCCAGATCCTGGAGTGTAGATATTTGGGGGGAGGGGAGAGCGAGGGAGCGAGCGAGCGAGCTCCAGAGAGAGGCAGCCCGCAGCGCGCACGGACGAGGAGCTACTGCGCGGAGAAGATGTAAGCGCGTGGGGTCTCGCTGGCCTCTGAGCACCATGCAGAAGGGGATCCGGCTAAACGATGGCCACGTCGCGTCCCTGGGACTGCTGGCGCGCAAGGACGGCACGCGCAAAGGCTACCTGAGTAAGCGGAGTTCAGACAACACAAAATGGCAAACCAAGTGGTTCGCGCTGCTGCAGAACCTGCTCTTCTACTTCGAGAGCGACTCGAGCTCGCGGCCCTCGGGGCTTTACCTGCTGGAGGGCTGCGTCTGCGACCGCGCGCCCTCCCCCAAGCCGGCGCTGTCGGCCAAGGAGCCTCTGGAGAAACAGGTGAGGCGAGCGTCGCGTCCTGACCTCCCCGCGTCCCGGCCGCGGCCCTGGGGGCTCAGGGCCTTCGGCTGGCTGATGGCGCTCGAACTTTGGTCCCCCTACTCTTGGCACCCTAGGCGCTCTCTGCACCCTCAGCGAGAGGGGAGGCTTGCTCCCAGCCGGGCGAGTGACTGCCGCGGGGAGAGGGGGCAGGGACTGAGGGCGGGGAGTAGACGTGGGCTGCGGCTGCCCTTCGCCGGAGAGCCCCGTGGGAGGCAGGTACAGAGGGGCCGGCACCTGGAGATGCAGAGGAAGATGAGGTCCTAAGGACCAGACAGAGACGCTGAATCTGGACACACGTCCAGCCAAAAATGGTGCTCCCAACCCCCACTCCCACCACCCAGCCCTAGTAGCCCCGATCGTCTGCTTCACACCGGGAACGTGTAATTCCCCGCGCTTAGGCATGGGAAGGGCAAGACAGAAGTGTCCGAGCGCTGCCAGCCCTTGCCTCGCCGCAGCTGAGGGCGAAGAGCAGCCTGCGCTAGCTCCGCGGAGTTGGGCGGGGGTTGCGGGGCTACTCGGGTCAATTCGGTACCATCGAACGGTGGTGGGCTACCAGCTGGCGGCCGCTGGAGCAACAAGCCCAAAGATTCCCAAGGACAGCTCTGATGCGCCGGCTCTAGGGCCAGGGCTGCTGCGGAGGCAGCGGGACAAGTGGGAGCTTCTCTCCTCCCCCCCGCCCCCTGTGCCGCCGCCGCCGCAGTCGCGGCTATAGCGCTGCGCTCCGGTTTCCTGAGCTGCAAGGCTAAAGAGCCAGGCCTGGATCTGACAGGGAGCCCGGGCCGGGTAGGGGTGAGCCTCTGGCCTGAAGGGAGGAGGGGCACCTGCAGAGAGAGCCACATTTAAGCTTGGTGCGCTTTCCAAAAGCATCTGGTTCAGCCCCTTGCCTCTAGGAAGATAAAGCAGATGATAGTGGATCCTAAAATGCCGCTGCCGGCAGGAACCTGACATCCATAGGGCCCAACGACTGGTGATTGCCTAGATGGGGACATTGAGGCCCAGAGAGAGAAATTTCATTTGCTCAACGTCATGCAAGTAGTTGAGGCCGTCCCAATGTTCTGAAAAGACAACTGAGATCTCAAAAACCACTGCTGCACGAAGACGCAGACTGGTGGTGATTGAATTGAATTGGTTGAAATAAAAGCATCGCTTGAAGTCTTCCTCCCAATCGTCAGGACAGAGATCTGAGCTCAGTCTCTCTAGCACATCTCTTCCTTCCCTGCCCTCAGCCAATGAGTGTTAGGAGATGGTTTCTGAGGACTGGAAAGTGTGGACAGGAATTTTTGAGGGTGGGTCCCTGGGGATGACAAGCCCTGTGGTGAGCAGGGACTCCCAGATGGAAAGAAGAGCAAAGGGCAGGCTGCTCCTTAAGCTTAAAGCTCACATGGAGCCTGGGGAACTCATGTGGAAGAGCCAGACCCAGGCCAGGCTAGAGAATTTGCTCGCAGCCCTTCAGAACTTGTCCCTCTCCAGCCAGTGTCCACCAATACCTACTGGGGGACTGCAGGCCAAGCCCCAGCCCCAGCCAGAACCCCCCTCCATCCCTCAACCCACTACGCTAGACCCCAGAGCTGAGCTCCTGGGTAGGCAGGACGGGATGGGTGGGGGAAGTCAAGTTGATATGGGCTCATATTATCTGTTCTCAGCCCCCTGGACCTGAAGACAGACAGGCCTGAGACTGAATCTCAGTTCTACGACTTCCTGGCTGTGTAACTTCAGTTAACTTGCTGAACTTCTCTGAGTTTCTATTTTGTAATCTACAAAATGAAGATAATAACAACCACCTTTCTGGGGTTTTGAGAGCCCTACATTAAATAATGTATTTGAAAGTATGCTCCCAATACGTTTTAGTTAGATCTAGACGAATCATAGTTGAATCTGAATTATACCCACCTGGACAGAGCTATTTAGGTCACCAGATGTTAAAGTTGAACAGGACCTCAGAGATACAGCCTTCCCATTTTACAGACCAAGAAACTGAGAGGCAAAGAAAGGGAGTTACCCAACAACGGAGTAAATCAGTGGCAGAATCAGACCTAGAATTCATCCAGTGTCTAAGAATTCCTGGAAATGAGACCCCACATTGATTTCAAATCATGCAACTCTTGGCCCAGGTATTGAATTATCCTAGCAGTAGATCATGGGAGGAACATCAGTGCAAAACTAATTGATGAGATGCACTCATGTTCAGAGCCGTTTCCCCGGAACACTACTAGTCAGAGATCCTCAGGTGTGTTCACAAGAACGGCCCTCCTGACACAAGAGAACAGAACATGGTTAAAAGTAGCCAATGATGGTTTGGCACAAATTTTTGTTAGAGACTCATACTTTAATCACATATGTTTATATAGGTTCCACTTGCCTCTAGACCAACTTTGGCTCCTGTGGAAAACTAGATCCTGCTCCTTCGGGCTACACATGTGTACAGAAATTCATCACTGTTTCTTTTCTCAATCTTGGAGTAAAATTGATGGTGCCAGCAGCTACTCCATGTTTCTCTTTGACTGGGTGCCCCATGGCATAAGCCACAGAGCCTAGCATGATAGGCCTAACTCCAGGCCATTCTGTGACCAGGTCTGAGCTATGAGAAGCTTTGGCTCAGTCTGCTGGGCATGTACAGAATGCCTGAGTTGAGAGGCCTCTATGAAGCCATCTGTTTAACTAGACTAGCTGCTATCTAATGAAGAATTGGTTTCAGCAGGAAGCCATTTTACCAACGTCCAAGCAGACAGCTTCCTCTCTGAAGGGTCAAGGATGGTTTTTGAAGGAATAGAAACCAACTCTTAGCTGGGAACCCCTAAGTGGCTGGGACAGAGTCAGGGACCGTGCACATAGTAGATGCACAGGAAATGCACACTGAGCTGGACTTGTTAGCCTATCATATGTTAATTCCATATTTTATGTCCTCAGCCTAGAAGCTGATTGTCACAGGCTGTGAGCCCCTGCGGAAGACAGACATAGATAAGGGTGAGCTTCTCACCCTGTGAAGATGCTCTAATAGCAGGATATGCAAGGTGCTCTGGGAGCCCTGGCACTGAGCCTCAGGCCCATCCTAACATTGTGCAGTCTCGTCTGACTGTATCCAGACCAGTTTGACTGCCTCTGGTGCAGCCCCAGTGTCCAGGAGCTCTATCCTGGGATCTTAAGGCCTCATGAAGCCAGACTGGCACATCCATGCCCCCCATTCCATCTGGCAGCTGCAAGCCACCTCCCTGGCCTGGACCCTTTGCTCAGTCCTGCTCCCAGCCCTGTAGCCCACACACTGAAAGCCCAGGTGCTGTTGACTTAGAGCTTGGGTTCAGCTTCCCTAGAAGTTGGCCCTTGTTGTTCCATACCCTTCTTTGGCATGGAGTCCCCCGATCCTGGCTTTTCCCACTCTCATTCCAAACTCCCTGAAATAGAATGTCCAGCCCCAGCTTCTCAGTAGGGTGCCCAGCCAAACCACCTCCAGCACTCCTTTCACCCTTCCCAACCAGGAAGGGTCAAAATGTGGGCACCAGGCTCTTCCTGATTCTCTTAGGACAGAAGAGACTCAGACAAATCCTTGCAGCCAGAACCTCAGAACCTGATGTTGGTGGAGGTCCCAGAAGCAGCTCTTAGTACCTATTATGTACCCACTTTGTGCCCTTCCCCAGAGACAAGACAAAGCCCCACTCCTGGTCCTCATGCACAGTACATATTACTGGTTGGCCTGACAGATTCAGATCAACAACAGCCCTGAGGTTGATGGGTACACATTTTACAGATGAGGAAACAATTTCATCTGTGGCCACCCAGCAAGGCAATGGCAGAAATGAGACACGTTCTCTGGCTTTCTCACTCTGTAGCTATTCTGTTGTCACCACAAAGCACACCCTCCTTGAAATTATAGCACATTCAACCTCTCAGCCACTCAGAAAAATGAAAAGCTGAATGTAGAAAAATAAGGTTGCTCTAAAAGCAGCAGCCCTTAGACACAGAACCCTGGGATGCTCCGAAAGCATCAGTGGCTCCCATTGCCTTTAGAAAAATATTCAAACTCCTGACCATGACCTGGAGTACCCAGTGAGATCCACCCTTTGCTGGCCCCTCTAACCCAGAACCACCCATCCCACTCCCTTCCTCATCCTGATCAGGCCACCACTTTTCAGAGCTGCATATGCCTCCCCTTTCCTATCTCAAGGCTGTGGCAGAAGCCGTTCCCTATGCCCTTAGAATGAACAGCTGCTTCTTCTCCTGCAGGTCTTAGCCTAAACGTCGCCTCCATCATCGCATGCATTTACAGCACTGGACTCTTCATTCATACAGTTGATCACAGTCTGTGATTACTTCATGTATTTGGCCAGTTGCAAACCATCCTTCTCCCCACTAGAACATAAGCACCAGGAGCGCAGGAGGCAGGCAGAGGCAGGAGACTAATCAGGGGCTGCTGAAACCCAGAGTCCAGGTGAGAGAGGTGGAAGCCCCGAGAGGATGAAGGAACGGGGTCTTTACGATTAAAAAGAAAAAAATCTTTACCGAGAGAGACTCAGGTGGAAAATTAGCAAGACCTGCCATCCCATTGGTTGTTAACAGAAAAGAAGACAGGCTCAAACCTGATGTCCATGGTTCTGCCTGAGGCCACCAGGCAGATGCATGTCACCTGTAGAGGGGGGAGAACTGAAGACAAGCAGGTTTATGGGCAATGGAAGATGATGAGTGGCAGTGATCTCATCACATGTAATCTCAGGGAGGTCACATTTGAGAAGCCCAAGGGCAGAAAAGAGCTTTAGTGTCCCCCACTCTCCGATATGGTAAGGACACTTATTACAGAAACCAGTGGAGCCCCATAAGGAGGACAGTGGGTGGTGTGTGCTGAGGGGGGTGGAACGAACAAAAGGGCATGTGCAGAGACTCAGCAGTGGCAGCCCTGTTGTCCAGAGCCCAGGGAATGAAGTGATGTGGCTGCCAGGTGCACCGCAGGGGATGTGCAGGCTGGCTCAGGATAGTGCCAGCTGGGCAGAGCCTCATGAGGTCACTTTGGGGTATGGCTGCACTCAACGCTTTCACAGCCTGGCCTGGCTGGTCAGCTTTTTCTTGCACTTCTTCAAGGGCAACTAGCCAGCAGTGGGAAGTTGAATTTGGTGGCTTGTCCACACTAGGATTTTAGTTTTCAACACTGCCAGGCAGGTGCCATCACTCCTTCGTAGGATTTGCCAAAGCTGCACAGAAGAAGTAGGGTTTGAACCTTCTCTCCCATTGGGTCACTGTGGACAAATCCTCAACTTCCCTTCATCGATGGCTTTCTGCCTCATTCTGAGGAGCCCTGGGGGCCACACTCCCACATCAATCAGAGCAGTCCCATTTTTAACTGTTTTGTGTATTAGGTTTCCACATGAGATTTTATCTTTCCCCATGCTTTAAAAAGCTTGCCCTTCACCATGAGTTATTACTAAATGCCCTTCAACTCTGCCATGCTATGAATGCAGATTTAAATGTACATAATTTTGTAGCAGGATGTTTCAAAACGCCAGATCGAAAATACTGAATGATAATAAATACCATTTATTGAGCATCTGCTGTGTGCCAGGCACCAGAGTGCATGTTTTACATATAGCTCTTCCCTTAATTATTCCAACAGCCCTGTGAGGTTCTCACTATTTGCCCATTTTCTAGATGACAAAACTGAGGCTCAGAGATGTTAAGTAAGTTGTTCAAAGTTACAGAGCAAGTACATGCAGAATCTGGCCCATGAACCCAGAAGGTCTTCCTGATTCTAAAACCTGAGCTCTTCATCCACAAACAGCATAAAGACTGGCTGGGAACTGTTATTCCTTGCTGTCTATTACCAAAATACATGGAGAAAGAAAGAGAATTAACAGCAGGTGAAAATATGTCACAGTCGCGCCAGTGATTTTTGTGAAGGCGGCTTTTGTTTCTGCTTGGGTGGGAACTTTGCAACTCTGAATCCCCTGAGCATTGATGGGAAGCGCACCAAGGCAGGCATCCACGCCCCACAATCCGGTTTCCCTGGAATCTGTGGGTGCGTGGAGCCAGTGCCCGTGTGCATGCAGCCAAGAACAGAACTCAGCCCCCTGATGTTTATGCAGGAGCACTAGTGACGCGTGGACTTGAGAGAGGTCCAGAACACTGCCAACGCCCAAACACTTCCGTGAGGGCGACTGTCGTGCAGGGAGCAGCTGGGAGGTGTGGGCACCCCCACTCTCTGTCCCCGACTCAGAGAGGAGAATACAGCCCCTCACACACACAGCCTTCATTTCCAGCCTCCAGCCTCCTTCACTGAGGAGTGATTTTGCCCCTGATAGTGAGGCAGCATTGAGAATTTCCAGCCATTGAGACCCAGCGTTAGATCCTGGCTCTAAATCTCGGCTCTGCCACCTCCTAGCTTGGGAAGGCTTTTAAGTTCTCTGAGTCTCAGTTTCTCCATCTCTGTGTTAAACTACATGCTGTTTGGAAAGCCCTAGCACAGAACAGTAGGTGTTATCAGTAAATTGTAGCAGCTGGGGCTTCGGCTTCCACCTTTATGACAAGACTGTTCCTCACTATAGCAGTGACCTGGGTCCCTGGGGTCTCTCGCAGGCTGGAAGCAAGTCAACACTGAGCCCTGACCCTGCATATGAAAATAGGATGGAAATCTTAGCTCAAAGAACCTGCGAGTTCCTGAAAAGGTCTGAGCAAGCAAGCCCCTACCAAAGGACAGGTGATTGCTGTGGGAGCTTCCTTCATCCCTGTGGACAAACTATCACCAAGCTCTGTTAGTTTTTCCTCCTGGGTATATCTCTCAGAGCTGTGCCGTCTGTCTCTCTCTTCCTCCACCACTCTGGTCCAGATTGGCATCACCTCTCACTTGGACTCATCTTATGCAATGGCCGCCTGACTGGTGTGTTGGTCAGGGTAGGTTGGGTTGTGCTGTAATAACAACCAACCCCCAGATCTCCATCAGCACAACTAAGACTCATCTCTTGCTTGTGCTTTACATCCCAGGCAGCTGGCAGGAGGCCACTGCTCATGATGATCACTCAGGGACCTGGGCTGGTAGAGGCTTGGTCCTGATGCCAGCCTCCATGGTCCCCTCCACTGAGGAGAGGGAGTGTGACAGATCTGTCATTGGCTTTTCCCAGAAGGGATCCACTCTGAGCACAGTTCTCTAGACAGGGTGAGCCACCTGGCTTCATTTCAGAAGAGGTGCAGAAGTGCAGACCTACTGTGTGCCTGGACACAGAGCGCCAGAGAGGATATGGTGCTAATGGTATCCACTGTCCCCACACATGTGCTGTGCCCCCTCCCCCAGTCCACTGGCCTCTCTGCAGCCAGAACTACCTTTCTAAAATGCAAATCTGATCATCAGGAACACACACAGTAGCTGAAGAGAGGTTTTATGGTGGTTTCATGAGGACACGGATAGTGTGTGGTGTGAGTGTAAGCTCGGAGCTTACGGGGGCAGGATCCTTGCCTGGCCTCCCCTCCTTTCATTAAGCTCAGTGACTCTGTCATTCTTGACCAAGCGTCACAGAAGCATTTTGGCCACCAGGCTTCCCTGGAATTAACAAGGGAGAGGATTTTAAAGGTTAAAGTGTCCTCCTGAGATGTTAATACTCCATTGACAGCCTTCACTCAACAGAGATTTACCAGTACCTCCAAGGAGCCAGGCCTATGCCTTCCTGGCGCTGGGAGGATGGGACAAACAGCAGGGACCCTCCCTGGAGGGGCTTGCCATCCAGTGAGGGGACAATCTGTGAACAGACAGTGACAATGCAGTGTGATCCTTGCTGGCACACCAGAGAGCCAAGGAGGGGTGGGAGCTATGGGAGTCCAGTGAGGGCACTTCCCCCAGCCCCAGGTGTGGGGGGGGTGATTAGGGACATATAGGCTGCAGGGGACACCAAAGCTGCCCTAAAAGCCTGTGTGCTTTGTCACAAAGCTCAGGTCTTCCCAGGCCCAGTGTGGAGCCAGTGCAGGGCTCTGAGTGAGAAAGGGGCGGCTCCGATCTGTGTGTTAGGAAGATACTGCAGAGTGAGAATGAACAGGAGAAAACCCATCTGGAGGCAGGAAGCCAGTTCAGAGGGGGCTGCAGAACTGAGCAGTAGCAAAGGCCTGAATTTGGGAAGTACTGTGAGCAAAAAAGATCTCCCCTCCACTCCCATCCCAGCCTGTGACTCAGCCACTGAAGCCTGTGCTTAGTGGTGGGCCACTAAAACCATCCAGAGCTCAAGAACCTGAGACTCTGCAGCCCCATGCCCTCTGCCCCATGCCCTCTGGGGCTTCCCACCTACTGGGTTTGGGGCGGCAGTGGGAATGTCAAATTCTCATCCCATGAAAACTTCAAGTGTTGTCTCCACACCTTCCAAGCCAGCCACCCACTCAGATAAAGCACCTTTTCAGATTACAGAGTCTTTTTCATGATTAACATTTCATTTAACCACCATAGTAACCCTGCAGTTACTGTGGTTCTACATAAGAGAGGCACATCCTCATTTGACAGAGGAGGCTTGAATAGACAGAGTTCATTCTCTCCACAAATACCTGTTGAGTGTCTATTTTGTGCCAGGCACTGAGCTCTCACTGCTAAATGTCGGAATCTTCACCAGGCCTCCCGGTTCTAGGTCGATAAGGTCAGTGGACATGAGGCCAGTTGTTAAATGAGGTAATTTATACCCTAAAGACTAGATTTTACTAATCCATCAAGGCTAATGCAATTTCTTTCCCCTGAAACATGAGATAATTATTTTCCAAAAGATATTTCCTAGTGGAGCTTTCTTTTTTCGAACTGGAAAATCCAACTCAGATCTTAAAATAAAGCCCTTTCAAAATCAGTTTTAGAAGAATGAATGAATTTTTGGTAACCTTAGCTGGTGTTCCAAAACTCCATATAGAAATTTAGAGAAACCTGATCAAGATGAACTTTTCTTACTAGACTATATGAGTGAAATATAATCAACTTTATTTAGATGCCTCTTGGGCTTTTAGCCAAACTCAAGAAATTAATGAAATCATTTGGAAGAACCTGTTCACATGTAGTGTTCTCAGCCTGCCCAGTTTCCCTGTGCCCTAAGTCTGCTGCTGCCCTCCCACCCCCTTTCCTCCTCAATGGGCCTTCCTGCCCCCTCACTGCACTAGTAGCCACCCCAGCTCCCTTCACCTCTGGTCCCATCTGCAGGCAGCAAGGAATTGGGGTTAGGGGGAAGGGCTGGTGTTTCAGAAGGAAAGCCAATATTGGGTGGGCATCAGTGAGGAGAAGCAAGTAATTACATCTTAGTTTCCTGGTAGCCTGAGCAAGGAAGGAAACAGGCTGGTTATGAGATAGTCATTGCCACATGGAAAGACAAAGTCCAGTTGCTCAGACAAGAGTACTTGTGTCCCTGGAGCTTGCATACGGGGGACCAGGAGGGAAACGATGATGACCTTAAGGGTAGAGGCACTGCCAGTATAGGGCTTGCCCCCATGAGCAGCATCTGCTGGCTCTTAGGGGTGGCTGAGCATGCTCAGTGAAGACCACACTACAGGAGGCTTAAATGGTGGGGTCCCAGGGAGGAGTGTCCTGGTGTCCAGATAAGACAGTGTGCAGCTTGGAGAAGCCTGGGGAATGGATGGGCAATTTGAGCCTCTTAAATAGCCATTGCCTTCTTTTTTTATTTTAAATTTTAGGATTGGTAATGCATTTCCATAGCTCAACATTCAAAGAGACAAAAAAAGTATACAGTGACAATGCTCCTTTAATGACTCTGTTCACTTCCCTAGTGGCCATTATACCAGTTTCTTATACATTCTCCCAGAGGGATTATATATACATACACACACACACACACACATATATATGCAAACATCTGTCCATCTATATGCATGTGTGTATAATTATATAAATTAACACAGTCTGCACCATGTTTTTCTATTTTGTGGAGAGGATTCTCTGTGAGTACATTGATCACCATTCTTTTTTATGGCTCTATAGTATTCCATGGTGTGGATATGCTATCATTTTTTTGACCATTCTCTTCTTGAGGGATATTTAGGTAATTTAAAGTCTTTTGCTTATTAAAGTAAATATCCCTGCACATGGGCCATTTCCAACCAAGTTTTTGACAGAAGCTGAAGGGCAGATACATCCATACTGAAGTTCGTACCTTCATTCAGCAACTATGAGAAAGGGGGCTGTTGAAAAGGGGAGGGCAGGCTGGCTAAGGCATCATCACAGATTGAAAGATGTTTGTGCAGGACCAGCCAAGTATAACAGCCACCAGGACCCTGTTTCATCTGTAGCCATGGCGCCCAGGTCCTGAAGCAATTTACATTAAAACAGAGACCCTTCCGCAGGCAGAGACCCTACACTGACATGGGCCCCCAGGCCTTGGGTCAAGCACAGCCTCGTCCAAGGTTGATTCTGAAAGAGGGGGGCTTTCAAGGGCTTCTAAGCCCTGAGGTTGCAGTCACTTCCTGAATCTCCTCCCACCTACTTCCTCTCAACTCCCAGTGAGGCCAGGCAGGGAGGATGAGTGAACATGTAGCATGGCACCCAGGAGGTCAGTCTCTGGCCACAGGCCTCTTCCTGGGCTGGTTTGGGGCCCAGAGTGACTTATGGCTCAGGCCCTAAAGACTGGGAATCTGGACAAAGACCTGAGACAGGCACTGAGAACAGGGACAAAGCAGAGGTTCTGGTGCAGCCACAAGGGCCCAGGAAGACTCAGACTTGAGAACTCAGAGTCAGAGTTTGGGCAGAAAGAAGCCAGTTGGAGCTAGGAAGGAGGTCACGAAGTGGGGTCCTGACCCTGTGTAAAGCCACAGCTCTGGTTAGCTGGCCCTAACCAGAGCAGCAGAGTGGGACCTGGTAAGGAGTGGGATCAGCCAAGATTGGTGGCATCTATCCCCGAGCCCACCCCACCCACCCCTTCTCTCAGAGGAGGCAATAAGCAGAGGCCCAGGCAGTAGGTCTGAACTCCCGAAAGCAGGATGAATTGGAGGGGCAAGGAGATCGGAGGGGACTGTTTGATGGTCCAGGTGGGTAATGATGAACCCCTGAAGCAGGCATGGCAGTGAGGATGGGGGAAGGCACAGATTGCAGAAATACTAGGGAGGAAAAACAGATACAACTGGCAGCCAGTGACACAGCGGGAATAGGAGAGAAGCAGGAACTGAAGATGATGTGCAGGATGCCACAAACGCCGACTCCCTATAACCCACTGATCTTGCATGGCTGTGGCCATTCTGGTTATGAGCCCCTCCCCACCACATCCTCAGGATGGCGGCTGGATCCTACATTGTGTGTATGTGTGCAGGCATATGAATGCTCATGCAATTCTAGTGTTTTCTAGTAATGTGCCACTGCTAGGTTGATTACACCCATCATTTGACCTTGTAAATGAATCCAGTGGTTACAAAACACTATTTCAGCCTTTTCATGAATGAGGAGCTCCCACAATGTTGTCCTAAACAACCCCGTGAGGTGGGTAATATTGTCCCCATTTTGTGAAAGAGGAACCTGTCCACAGAAGTGAAGAGGTGTGTTGAAGACCCCAAGGCTAAATGATAAATAATAAATTTGAACCCAGGTCTGATGACTCCAAACCCTGGCAGACCCCACAACCCCAGGGCCCCAAAGTGGACTCCCTGGAACACTGGTTTTATGGAATATTGATAGCTCTTCCCAAAAAAATGAAAACAAAAATATTCCATGGGGGTTCCAGAAAAGGCTCCTTATGGAAGGACTGCTCTGTGCCCTGTCAGCTCTCCCTGAAGAGGCACAGATGACTTTCATGAAAAACAAGTCCCCCCAGCCCCTTCCAGCCAGCTCCATTGCCCATGCCTGAGGGGTATATTCAACACCACCCACTTTGTGGCTTTTGCTATTAACCAATTAATAAGCTGGGCTCCTGGGCAGTAGTGACAAATGCATTCAGTCACCCATTCAGTCAACCAGGGCTACCCTGTGCCCCGGCCAAGGCATGGTTCCAGGCTCCAGGGAGAGTTCTTGGTCAGGAATCATTTATTTGAAAGGAACAGGAGTCTTTTGCTCAAAGCAGCTTGAGCAAGAGAGGACTATCCTGGAAGAAACACAGCAGTAATTGATGGAACCCAGGGAGAAAATACATGTCTGAGTCTCCATGGCCTGAACACCTCCACCTGGCCTTGCCCCCACCACTTGAGTTCCATCACCTCCTCTTGCCATTTTCTCTGAGACCCTTCTGCTTCCTTCTTGGTTTCTTACTTGCACTTAGAGCTCAGCACATGCAGCTCATCAGCCTGGTCTCTCTGTGCCACTATGCCACATTCCCAGGAGCCCCAGATGGGTGACCCCTGGTACACATCCACTGCTGCTCCAGGCAGTTGCATCCAGGACCATGGGCCTCTGAGAGGGCATGAGGGGCAGGGGAGAAGTCCTGTATTTCTCGTATGACAACAACCACATTGCTCCTCCCTCAGGGATTCCAAGCTCTGGGTGATTATAACCAGCTGAGGGGTTTTCAAAAAGACCAATGCCTGCAACCTCCCCTCCCCTCCCCACCCACCACTCTGTTTTAATGGATCTGAGAAGGGACTTGAGCAACGGTACTTCTTTAAGTTCCCAGACATCGCTAATGTGTAGCCTGGATTGAGACTATGGGCTGTAGCTGGAAAGATAATCAGAACATCATTATGAGTTGAGAATGATGTTCTTGATGGCGCAGGATGGGGTTCTATCTGGGAGCCCCTGGCAGCTCACCCATTAGGAAGAACCACCATGCCTTTCTGAAAGCACGTATACAGTGGCATGCGTGTTGTCATTGATGGCTGCAAAGTGAACCATGTCTGGCTTCTAGTGGAGGCTAAATACCAGTTGAATTAATGAACAAGAAATGATTTGGAGAGTTTGGCGTGGGAAATTTTCACTCTAATACCACGTGTATAGAATTGACCAAGGCAAGTGTTGTTGGGCCTGTTTGTCAGAAAAGAACCAGGGCTCGGAGAGATGAAAAGGCTGCCCAGAGTGCCCAGCTCTAAGTAGCACTGCCAGACCCAGACTCAGCTATGGAGGCTTCCACCTGCTCCTCTGTCTGTAGGGGAACCAAACATCCCAGTTTGCTCAGGACTGTCTTGGTTTTAGTACTGAAAGTGCCATGCCCCCGGGAAACTCCTTAGTGTCAGGCAAACTCAGCACAGTTGGTCACCCTACTGTCAGTGGTTGTCCAATGTTCCATGTTCAGTGCAGGGGCTGCAGGGGCTGCTGGTGAGTTGGGAGAGGCAGGAGGCAAAAGAGAGGCTAAGTAGGTGGGGCTTCAAACCCCCAGCGCCAGCTTCCAGAGGGGAATTAGATCCAGCTCCAGACTGACCTCAGGTAGCAGGGGCCATTTTGCATCTTGGTTGGGCAGGAGAGGCATACTGGGGCCAGGAAGGACATACTGGACAGGAAGGGCATACTTGGGCCAGGTATGAGCTGGAGCTTATGAACCTCCAGGCCAGCTGAGGCCACAGGTGTGGTTCCAGAACATTTCCTCCAGCAAAGACAAGGGCCCGCAAGTGAGTCTAGTTGTGGCACAACCCCAGATGTGATTTCTGGGTACGTCACAGGTATAGTTTGTGGATCAATTCCTTTTTTCCTACTAAGGCCCCAGGCGAAAGTCTAGACTAGCGAATAGTTCTCAACCTTGACTGCCCATTGGAATCAGCCAGGGATGCTATGTAAAACTCCAATGTCCAGCCATGGTTGAGACTCGCAGGTCTAGGGATACTCAGCAACCCAGGTCAAGCCTCAGGAGGTCCAGGCTCCATCCCTGCACCTGAGAAGGCCTTGGAATCATTGTGGATCTGTTACAGTGATTTTGATACCGCCAATATTTCTCGCTTGATCTTAGGACTCCTGGTGGAATTCCAAATCAGGTTATCCATCTCTTACTTCAGGTCTAGGGAAGCTCTAGGTCCATCTTTGATTTTTGTGGAGGCCCCAGGTGGAGCTCTGGGCCCATCTCTGCAGCCCTGCAGGAACCTTAGAAGTGGTTCACCAAGTCTTACCTCTTCTCTGGCAAAATCGGGTGTGGCCCATTGGTGGTTTCTTCCTCTGTTGCATTTCTGGGGAATCCCTGAATGAGGCTGTGGCCTGTTCATACAACTGCGGTTGGACCCCAGTGATGGTTCTGTGAATCCCTGGATGCATTATGAAGCCTGGGGGTGGCTCTGAGTTGGCCCCTGCAGGCTAGTGAGGCTCATGATAAGGGTCTTTCTACACAGCCCATGGCACCTTCCAGGTGTGGTAGTGGACCTGGGCCTCCCGCCCAGGTGAAGCTCCACATAGGATATTGGCCCTGCCCTCACAACCTGGTGAGTGCTCTGGTAGTGCTGAGGCTGTCCTTGCAGTCCTAGGCTAAGCCAGGTTCGGATGTATCTCCGGACTATAAGACTCCCCATCACTGACCCTCACATCAGCTGCCTACCCCACCCTAACCTGGCTCCAGTCTGGTTCAGGGAAGAGCCTCAGCCCAATTTCCCCACAGGTGCCAGCTTCCCTTAGAAGGAGCCATGGGCTTATCAGTTCTCCTTGAAGCATGAGCATGTAAGGAATCACCTAGGATGCTCTTCAAAATAAATCTCTGTCGTACCCCTAGGGATCCTGATTCAGAAGGCCTGCTAGTACTTGGAGATCTACATTTTTAGCAAGCGCCCCAAGGGATGTGGAGTGGACAACTGGGATACTGAAGTAGGATAAATGCATTTTTACATCTGCTTACCTCTGGGGCAGGTGTAGATCCGAGCCTGATCCTGGAAAACTGGTGATACCCAGCAAGACTGAAGACAGTCCTGGCCCCACATGTAATTTTATCTCAAGTGATGGTGGCTTGTCTTAAGCTATGCTTCTCATACCTCAGAGTGCAGCAGGATCACCTGGGGGGCTTGTTTCAAAACAGAGGTCTGGGGTGGAGCCTAAGAACTTACATTCCTAACAAATTCTGAGGTGATTTGGGTGCTGCTGCTGCTCCAGTGACTTTAAGGATTCTCATGGCAATAAGGGTGGTGGGACATTCTTGGAAGAACAAGAACCACAGTACAGGCAGCATTCCCAGCACACATAACTGAGAAGAGGTGGAATCCAGGTGTTCCAGGGCAGCCAGTCTTGTCCCCATGCCACCCCCAACCACCTGCAGCCAGAGCCTGAGACACCACCTCTAGCTTTCCACCCTCAGTGCAACTCAGTGGCACCCCGTGTCTGCTAGTGCCATCCTCCGTGCTCTGCCATCTCTGCTTGGCCTCACACCTCCTGCTCACCTGCCCTTCATGGCTTCTGCTTGTTCATAGTCCTTCTTGTCTCTCACAACCCCAACTCCTAGTGGTCTCCTTACAGCTTCTGATGATACTGCCAACCAACTGCCTCTCCTCCTACTTCCTAAGGCAAACTCCCAGCCTCACTTCCCTGTTGGGGCAGTTTGGAGAGCCCTTGGTCTACCTGGCCCCAGTCCAGTTCCCCACAGGAACCAGCTGCCCTTAGAAAGAGCCATGGGCTTATCAGGCATCATGACTCCCCTGTCCGGGCAGTCTGGTGAAGGGCTGCGGGGGATGCTAGATCTGCTCCAGCAACTCTAGTGGGCCTGTGAAGATTTGTTATTGAAACTTGGATGCAGGTCCGATATCTGAATGTATCCTATATCCTTGATCACATATAGTGAGTCTTGATCACATCCAGGGCCCAGGGAAGGTGGGCATGAGGCTTTCTGTTGCATTGGAGAGTCCTAGGGTGTCCCTGGGACTGACTCCAGAACAATGCTATTGTTCTGCAGAGGAATCCAACTGAGATCCAGGCAAGCCTATGTGGTCACATTGTTGTGTCAGGTGTGACTCAGGTCCTATCCTGTGGTCACACTGAGGATCTCGTGTTGTGACTCTGAGAAGCTCTGGGTAGCTCTGGTTGGTCTCAGCATTATTCTGGGGATGTCCAAGTTGTGATCCTGGCCTCATTACAGCAGCTCCAGTGTTGCCCCCAGTGAGAGTCTGGTTTTCAGTCTGTAGCTTTGGAGGGATCTGTCTCTGGCCTCTGCCCAACCTTATAACTCTGAGGAAGCCCAGGTGGGAGTTCAGCTTTCAAAGGTGACTCGGGTCAGCCTGAGCTCTGAATCGATACCAGCTGAGGTTATGAGACTATCTCAAGAGCTCTGGTGCTATGCAGGGTCGTTGTTTTTCCATGGAAGAAATTGATATTAAGATTATTTATCAAGAACTAACAGAAACCCCCTAACTGCTCCAGACCACCACCCTCGTGAGTTCCTCAGGCAGTTGCTGGCAATATAATGCTCCTTAGTTCTCTGCAGCTATCTCAGAGCTCCAGGGAGCTGGGCTGGCCTGACTGAGGCTTTGGAGCTTGGGCCTTAAATCAAAGCAGGCCACTGGCTCCTCCTTCCTCCCTAAGCTCATTTCCCAATAGCAGATGGTACTGCTCCAGAATCCAGAAAGCCTCTCCCAAAATACACCCAAACCAGCCAGAAAAGATCACAGGGACAGGAGAGTGAGTCTTAGGGCCAGAAGATATGTGTTCAGACTTCTAGGACGGGGGAAGGAGTGGGAGCCCCTGCCCCTGGTACACTCAGTCACAGCCTGGAGAAGAGGAGGGAGCCAAGAAAGGGGAAACTAGGGGGCCCCAATATGGGGTGCCGCTTTGCAGCTGGTACCACCCTGACCAGTTAACTTCACCTGCCATGTGGAAAGAAGCTGGGAAGAGTGGGGAGGGAAGACTTGGAAAGGGGACACAGAGGAGAAAGGCAGGAACAGAGACACAAAGAAAGGAGGAGACAGCTGCAGAGGGCCAGGCGCAGTGGCTCACAACTATGATCCCAGCAATTTGGGAGGTCAAGGCGGATGGATCACTTGAGGGCAGGTGTTCGAGACCGGCCTGGCCAACATGGCGAAACCCCATCTCTACTAAAAATACAAAAAAAAAAAAAAATTAGCCAGGCATGGTGGCACACACCTGTAGTCCCAGCAACTCGGGAGGCTGAGGCAGGAGAATCACTTGAACCCGGAAGGTGGAGGTTGCAGTAAGCAGAGATTGTGCCACTGTACTCCAGCCTGGGCAACAGAGTGAGACTCTACTAAGAAAGAAAGAAGAAAGAAAGAAAGAAAGAAAGAAAGAAAGAAAGAAAGAAAGAAAGAAAGAAGGAAAGAAGGAAAGAAGGAAAGAAGGAAAGAAGGAAAGAAGGAAAGAAGGAAAGAAGGAAAGAAGGAAAGAAGGAAAGAAGGAAAGAAGGAAAGAAGGAAAGGAAAGAAGGAAGGAAGGAAGGAAGGAAGGAAGGAAGGAAGGAAGGAAGGAAAGAAGGAAAGAAAGAAAGAAAGGAAGGAAGGAGGAAGGAAGGAAGGAAGGAAGGAAGGAAGGAAGGAAGGAAGGAAGGGAGGGAAAGAAAGCTTCAGAGAATGCAAAGGAGAGAGACAGAGAGAAATGGAAAGAACAGAGAGGAAAGGAAATGATCCCTTTCCAGGCTCAAAGAGCCAAGAGGTAGGGTTTTCCTAGAACTTTGGTCTATCCATGCCAGAGGCAGCCCTGCTCCTTGTTGAAAGTGCAGTAATGGGAGATAGCCTTGCAGGGGGTCCTGAGACCCACCATGAAAACAAGGCTTCAGGCTCAGACATGTCCAGGCTCAGCCACCATCCATCTCCCTTGCATATTTGCTCCTTGGGAACACAGCATGAGCATCAGCAGCCCAGCCTGAGGGTGCAGCTGCTCTCCCAGGGCTGGAGACCAGCAGAGGATAAGAGGTCTGAGTGTCCCTTGGGGAGGGCTGCCCTGAGCCTTGACATGCTCCTGTGCAGCCACCAGTCATGCACAAGTTGGGCAGTTCAGATCCTCAACAACTTTGTGTCTATTTCCCTGAAGTTGCCCTTAACTTCTAAAATGGAATGGGGCCTAGAAGATCATCATATTTTTACTCCAAGCCCATATCAGCCAAGAAATCACCGGTGCTTTAAAGTGGCACCCAAGCTTGCCAAGGAGAAAGTTATAAAAATATTAATAAAATAAGAAGCATAGTGAACATGCATTGGATGCTTGCTTGCAGGCACCAGAATTATCTCACTTGACTCTCACAACAACCATGCAAGGAAGGGACTCTTCTTATGCCCATTTTGTAGATAAAGAAACTGAGGTGAGAGCCATCCAGTGACTGGCCCCAGGTTACACACCTAGCAAGTAGTACCAACAATAACATTTCCCAGATAACACAATGCCACCTACACCTGTCATTTGTTGTCATCTGAAACATGAAGGAATATGAACCTCCACCTGCTTAGTCCGCCTCCAATTATTAAGGCCACTTCTTTATCTCAAAAGGAAATCAAGTTTCCCAAATAGAGTCTCCCTTTTTAAAAAAAAACCCCAGACAGAAACTAAGGCTGAACTGAAGCATTTGTCTCCCTTTTTCCCCAGTTATATGCTCTGTCCCAGTCAGGGGAGCTGCCCAGATAGGGGCTGAGTGGAGAATGGGCTCCTTGACCCAAACTGGACCACAAAGCTGGACTATTGCAACCCCGAGACTCCCATGTGCTCTCCATCTCCAAAGTCCCAGAAGATCAGTGGGACACACAAGCATATCCCAGACCCAACCTCACACCTGTGGAACCAAATGCGTCCTGAGCAGAATGCTAGCACCTGAGCATTTCCCAGGGAGGAGCAAGGCACCCCGAACATTACTCCCCAGCCCCTGCTGCCACCATCCATGGACCTCGTGGGGACATCCGGGCTTGGGGGCTTCCACTGTCTTCAGGTGTCTGTGTCAGCTCATGGCAGGGAATCTTCCATTTGGGTGAATGGCACATAAGAGCCTCATAAGGGCCAGGGTTTTCTGCAAGTGTCGTAAAGTGTAACGGTGAAAGCTAGGTGGTGGGATATGAGTTTTTACTGTAAAATAATTACAATGTCTGGGAATGTTTAAAATTTTCATAATAAAATGTTGGCAGTGGGTGAGGAAGGTGGACAAAGATCAAGGCCTTTTCAGCCCAGGCACCTCAAGGACCCAATAAGAAGCAATAGGAAGTCCCTTCTTCTGCCCGTTTCCCCCAAATCTTTGCCTTCCCTTACTTAAGAAACACCAGCATTGATAGTCTTTACTTTTCTGATGCCATCACCAAAAAATCTCTTTCTGTCCAACTGCTGCAGCAAGACCTGCTTCCCCTGGAGAAGTCCCTCCATCCTGGCTGGAAAGCAAGATAAAGATGGGAAATTGGTTGGCACAGAGAAAATTCTATCACTTATATTCCTCACTCCCAGGGCTCTGCTTATTTGGGGTGAGCCTACATTGGGACAAAAACAGTGGTTATAGATCCTCACTAACCAAAGACAGCAAACAGGGTCTTGCCATCCCCACATGGGCCTGTGTCACTGAGAGATGCAGCAGTGTGGCTGGGATGTCACAAGTGCCCAGAAAGGTGGCTTACAAAATCATTAACAAGTGCAAGAGGGGTGAGGACCATCATGAGGTCCTGGGTGCCTCATCAGGACATCATCGGAACCCCAAGGTGAAGTATTCATACGTCTGTTCACTCATTCATTCTTCAGCTATTCATCAGCATCCACTCAGTACTAGGCTCTGTGCAGGGTTCTAGAGTTTCCAAATAAGTAGGTACAAGCCCCGGCCCTGAGCAGTCCAAGACCAAAGGGTCAGCCAGGCTGTGAGGCTCCAAGGAAGGAGGGGCCTCATGGAGAAGTCTTGTAGGTGAGGGGAAGGATGGAGTGCAGACACCCCCCATCCCCAGCCTAAGCCTGGCCAGGCCTGAAGTCCAGGAAAACTCTTTTCCGAGACCTGAATCTCTGGCTTGTGTGTTCCCTGGGGCCCAGGGAGGGGTCCTTGCCTGGCCTCTGCTGGGGTTCAGCCTGCCAGGCTGACCCCAGGACACAGTGCCATGCCTAGACCCTCAGACCACACTTAGGCCACACACCTGACCCTGACAGAGAAGAGGGATGGGCCAGAAACATACACAGCCTCTGAAAGCTGCAGGAGAGATTGGGAACAACCCAGGGCCTATCCAGAAGTGCAGGGAAAGACCCAAAACACATCCACACACATCCACGCATGCACACTCTCATTCACATTCTCCAGACAGATATATTCATAGATGGATAGATATAAAAGCATGTGTATGTGTGTGTGTGTGTGTAGATATATATACACACAGATATATATAAATATATATTTTTATGTTTATATATATGTGTCTGTGTGTGTATGTGTATGTGTGTGTGTGTAAATATATATATATGAGCTCAAAAAGACCTTGAGCCCAGCTCATCTAACTCCCCATTTCACAGATGAGGAAGCTAAGAATGACAAGGAGGAAGAGACTTAGTTGCCCCCGAGCCACACTGTCTGAACTGCAGAACTGACACCAGATAAGACCCCCTTTCCAGTGTTCTTTCTGCACCCAGAAAGCCACTTGCCCCCTATTAAGTCTTGTCCATTACAGTGAAGAGAACAAACAGGGTGAACAGAAGGGCCCTGGGCTAAGAGTCAAGCCATTGTCACCCTAGACAGCAATCCCAGAGACACCTCACCCCCACCTCCAAGCCTCAGCCCCCTCTGTGAAGTGGGGTCATGCCACCTACCTCCAGCGTGGTTGGGCTCCCTCAGGAACACAGTGACAATGCCTGCAGGGTGACAGGCACACAGCAGAGCCTCACAAAAACAGTCACTTTCCCTTTTTTTTCCCCACACCACTGGTTGTGTTTTAGGTTTTCCTGCACATAGGTTTGGAGATCTGACATTCTCACTGAGTCCCTTTCAACTCTCTAAGCTCCCATTTTCATAGCATCTTCCAGGAGCCTAGAGCTCATCCTCTCTCTCTAGACGTGGTCTTTGGTCTTTCCCAGTGGATTATACTCTGTCTCTGTGTCTCTGTAGGCTTCTCCCTCTCCCACCCACCCCCCACCCATCCATCTCTATCATATCTGTCTCTGTCTCTATCTCTGTCCCTACCAGTTCCCACATAGAGCAAAGTCTCATTACTTGCTACCCAAAGTCCGGATTTGTGCTGATTCAGAAACTCTGGGTGGAAGCTTACTTTCCCTTAGCAAACAATTTCTACAAGTCAGTCGGGCAATGTGGTTGCATAAAACAGATGTCAGGGGGCAGGTTTACAAGCACAAAGGGAACAAACTGCTCTCAATTCATTCGAGGCACTTATATTCCAGCTCAGGCCTCCTGCAGCAGCAAAAGCACCATTGGGCAAAGGTAGCCCAGGGTTCTGGCTTCAGTGATGCTGTTTCTAGCCTGGTGAACTTGGACAAATGAATGTGTCTTGCCTCAAAACATCCCCAACTAAATGGGAATAACAGACTTAATTTCTAGGGCAGTTGTATCTCTAGTCAGCTGATGTGTGCAAAGAACCTAGTACCATGCCTGAGGTGTGGTAGGGCCTCCAGTTTCCCCTTCTCCTTAAGGTGGAGGCCCTCACAGCTGCCTGAACTGCAGTTCCTCTGGCCAGGAGCCTGAAGTGGCTCTGGACTCTCCCAGAGCTCACCCTGGACCCTGGAGCCTGTCTGTCATGCCTCACGGGGAAGCTTCTGGGTCACACCTGTCCTGAAAGCCATCCCTCCATAAACTGGCCACTACACTTGAACTCCAGGCTCGTCAGTCACTCAGGGTCTAGGCAGTGTCTCTTATCCCAGGAGGACAGCAGATGCAGGATGCTTGTTAGGAGACTGTGGCAGTAGCCCTGGAGAAAGATCGTGGGGCCTAACCTAGGGCAGCAGTGATGGGGTCAGAGCGAGGCCACACAGATGGAGTAGACAGGCAGATGAACTAGCAACTATTGGAGTGACAGGAAGGAAGTGGGGAAAGCCTCTGGGTAGCCTACGGCCAGCTTTCTGAAGCCTCCAGGAGCTCCATGCCTGGTCTGCAGGACAGAGTTGGGCATCATCACCTGTCAGAAGCTCAGGGTCTCTGATGACTGGGTTCAGGCCTGGAGGGTCTTCCTGGCATCCTTCCTCACAGTTAGGTTTCCAGCAGGGGTGAGGCTGCAGGGGATTCCAGTACACACAGGTAGAAGGGAGCCATCTGCTTCCCCACTCAGTAGGGCCAATTGGGAAGACTCTGTGAGGAGTGAAAGGCCTCAGCCGAGCCCATCACCCCATGCAGCTCTGAGTCCCCTGGTGACCCAGTGGGGAAGGAGAACACTCCTGCTCTGGTCCCAGCAATGGGCCCCTATAGCTCTGGGACATTCCCCTTGGGGCTCTAAGGAGACCCAGCAACCCCACTGTGCCTATATGTAGCTGAGTGCCTTGTTTCTGATTTGGGACTCTGAGTCTCACCTGCCTACAGGCTCCTTGAGGTGGGGACTTTGCCTTTTTATCTTTACATCCCAGAACCAAGCCCAGGGCCTAAGCAGGCAGCAGTTGCCCAGTGCAGGTGTGTCATCCTGGCTCCTCTGCTTTCCCACTGTTTGACCTTAGGCAAGCAGCTCAACCTCTCTGAGCTTCAGGTTCATCAGCTGTAACACAGAGAATACCTGTTCCGCTTGGTGAATGTGGAAATAATGAGATCATGGGAGACAAGCATTTGTGTGTTCATCATCTCTCGAGAGATGGGGAAAGTGCTAGGTAGCCGCCTGCCACTATGTGTCACCTGCTTCCTCCTCGAGGGGGGCGGGTTGCCCACTGGAGCCTTTCAGATTCAGTTATTTGAGGCTATAGCTGACATTTCATTCTATAGCCCCAGTTATCTGTTTCCTAGGAAACAAGAGACAGACATTGACTCTGTAACAACTCTCTCTCTCTCTCTCTCTCTCTCTCTCTCTCTCTCTCTCTCTCTCTCCCCCCTTCTCCCTCTCTCTCCCCCCCACCGCACTCATTTCCCCCGCCCCCTGCTTCACATACACCCGGCTGCCACCTAGACTGACAATTAACAAAAATACATAAATGTCAGCAGAAGCTAAAATTAGTTTACACACTGCACCTTGTGCTGCTGCTCCCTGCCACCTGGACACCGAGGGATGGAGGGATGGGCACCCTCTCTGGCTCAGTACCACACCATGGCTGGCCTGTGGTGCATCCTCTGAATGGCAGACCTAAGGACCCCTCTCTGCACCTCACCCCCTGCCTCTCTCCTCCCCGTTTCACCAGGACTAGGCCCAGGCTGGTCCCCCAGCACTTCGTTTGTCTGTCTGCTCTCTTCGACAAATCCCTCTGCATGTGGAACTGGCCCCTCAGAGCCCCTGCCCCTTCCTCCTGCCAATGTCCCAGCCCAGTCTGACTCTCCCAACATGCCCCGTTGCTCAAACCAGAAACCTGGGCTTTGTACTTGCTGTCCTCTCCTCCCACGGCTCCCCCTCTCAGCTGCACCCCAGGTCCCTGCCCGCCTGCCCACTGGCATCCCTGTACAGCCCCCTCCCCCTCCCAAATATGCTGTGAGCTCTGGACACCAAGCTGTCCCCATGCTCTTCCATTCAGCTGAAATAAAACCAGAACCAATGTCCCATCCTCTGGGAAGCCCTCCTGATCTCCCTGGGATAAGTCAGTGGGTGACTTGCTGTGTGCCCCCACAGCCCTTTGTTCTTACCTCCATGACAGTAGTGATTGCACCACATTAATTATAGCAATTACAGTGCTTACTATGTGCCAAGCATTCTTCTAGGAGCTTTACATGAATTTAATTCGTATAACAGTATTGCAGATGGGTGTCTATTGTCTGACTCTTCCTCTTCCCTGAGTCCTTAAGGGGCAGGGCCCATGGTTGGCATGGTTCTAAGTTAGTCACCTACACCCAACACAGAGGTGGCTTCCAGTGGGCTCTTATAGGGACCGTGTCTGTTTACTCATTGCTCTAACCCCAGGACCTAGAAGGGCACTTAGTCCATTTTTGTGCTGTGAGTTAAATACATGCTGCATTGAATTGGTAACCCAATTCCCAAAAGGATGTTCTAATGATGTGCTTTCCCTGCCTTCCCATCGGCGTGCCTGATGGTTTCAAACTGGCTTTTTTGCAATTTGTTGCCAAACAGGGCTTTGTGTGTTTTGTTTCCTTCTTACAATATCCTAAGCATAGGTTCTGTTACATGGTACAAAAGCCCTTTTAATCGAGAATTGGAAACTGCTAAATAGGATGGCATTCTGATTATCACAAACAAGGAATCTGTGCCTAGCTGATGTGGCAGCAGGCACTTTGCAAAACAGCTAGATTGATTGCAGGAGTCTCTGTTGGTCCCATGGACACTCTGGTAATTGGAGATGTCTTCTTCTTGGTACAGCATTACTTCACGGTGAACTTCAGCCATGAGAACCAGAAAGCCTTGGAGCTGAGGACAGAGGACGCAAAAGATTGTGATGAATGGGTGGCAGCCATTGCACATGCCAGGTATGTCTCCGTGCCCCGGGCAGGAAGCCCCCACCCCATAGTCCAGGCAGAAGAGACCAGACCCAAGGGCCCTTGAACAAAGCCAAGCCCCATGAAGAGGAGGGCAGGGGAAAGGAGGAGAAGAAGCATCTCTTGGCAGGGTCCACCCTTACAGCCTGCACCTCTGAGATGAGCCTCTCGGTGCCACAGGGAATGAGAGGCCACGAGTATTGTAGCTCCTACCCTGTTCCCACACTAGTTACCTCTTTTATATTAGTGGAACCAAGTATTTGGTTTGGTTAAAGGATTTTGTGGTTCCTGAAGCCTAAGTCCTCCAAGATTCTGACCCAAATGCAGCCATTCATTTGCTGCATGACCATGGACCAGTCCTCTCTGCTCTCTGGACCTCACTTTTCTCATCCAGAGACTGACATTCTAAACCTCTCTGAACTTTGACACTCAGGGATTCTAGGCCTGCTCCTTGCCTCTGCTCCGGCAGTAAGTGCCCCCTGGAGGGAGACTCCCTGGGCCAGGAGAGGGGAAAGACAAAGGACAATAGGTACCACAGAGACAACAGGGGCTCCAAGCTGAACGGAGTCCCTTTTGGGTCCTAGAGAAATGATGGGTTTGTGAGCCAGGATGTGATTCCAGAGCTGACAATCGTCTGGCAGAGCTGAGCATGGTTAGGGGCAGCAGCACCCAGACTTTCCCTTCTGGGCAGTGGATCTTTCTACCTTAGTGAGTAATGGTGTTTCTGTGTCTGCTGCCTAAAAAAATGGAAGCTCCTGAGGGCAGGGATCAGATGAGATTCTTTGCATTACTGAGGCCTGATAAATGCATAGACAGAGTGCCCAGTAAATATGGGTTAGAGGAATGCAAGAATGGATGGATGGTTGGAGGATGGATGCAAAACTGGTTGTTGAGTTTATATACGGAAGATGAATGGTGAATTAATGGAGGATACGTGGATGATGCATGGACAAGTTGAAAGTATGTGTGGATGATGGATGTATGCTTGGATAGATGGATCCTAGGGCCCCTCCTTGAGCCTTGGGTCAGACTAGTTAACCAGAAGCCCTTATTATGACTATAGCAATGACCTTGGCCCTGAGATAAGGCCATCTCTAGTTCTTTCCTCAAGGGGTATCCATTCTAGCTACAGAGACCAGGTTGTCACATATGAACCAGTAGTCAGGCCCAGTGCACAGTGCTGGGAGACAGATGGATGCAACATAAGTATTCCATCTCAGGTAGACATTAGATGTATGCACAGATAGCTCTGGTGCATGAGGCTGGGTTAAATACAAAACAACATGAGAGAGAGACATTACTTCCATCTGCAGGGAAATGGGAGAATATGGGGAAGCCGGAAATAGGGTAAGATTTGGCCTGAGTAAGGGGATTGGGAGTCAGACTTAATGGGTTAGATTGGTAACATTGAAATGCTCATTTCTCCCCACCCCCCACAAAAAAAGCTTTAAATAAAGGCACTGATACAGGAAAGATAATGAATAATGAAGAGGCAGCTTGGGTGTCATAAAGTGATGAGGTTGGCCAGGTGCAGTGGTTCACACCTGTAATCCCAGCACTTCGGGAGGCCAAAGTGGGCAAATCACTTGAGGTCAGGAGTTTGAGATCAGCCTGGCCAACATGGTGAAGCCACATCTCTACTAAAAATACAAAAATTAGCTGGGCATAGCGGGGGGGTGGTAGGGGAGCCTGTAGTCCCAACTACTCAGGAGGCTGAGACAGGAGAATTGCTTGAACCGAGGAGGCGGAAGTTGCAGTGAGCCGAGATCGCGCCATTGCACTCCTGCCTGGGCAAGGGAACAAGGCTCGGTCTCAAAAAAAAAAAAAAGAGAGAGAGAAGGTCGATGAGGTTGGACCGTGGGCTGGAACCAGACCATAACTGGATCTTGAATACTGCTGAGATGTTTGACCTTTCCCCTGTGAACAGTGGGAAGCCATCGAGGGTGTTATACAAGGGGAGTAGCATGATCAGAACTGTGATCTGAATTGGAAATTGCTCATGATGTGGAGGATAAAACTGAGTGAGGAAGAACCCAGATGCAGGGGGAGCAGTTGGACCTCAGTCTCCTAAGCACTAAAGTAGAACCAAGGGCACAGTTATTTTGAGGAGCAAATGAAATTATTTATGTGAAGGGGCTTTGTAAATGTAGAAGTATTATAGAATTCTAACTTTTACGTGCTGATAACCAGGACTACATTGATTTAGAATCTCAATCAATACGAAAAGTTTCTAAAGGCAATGAAATACCAATACTTATATGGTAGAGTGGCTAAAATGGTTAAGACAGAAAATATTGAATGTTGAAGATGAGTGGAACAAACATGACTCTCATCTAGTGCTGGCAGGAGGATAAAATGGCACAACCGCTTTGGAAAATTGCAAGGCTGTTGCTTAAAAAATTAAACATACATCTGCTCTGTGACCCAGCAGTTCCACTTCTTGGTACTTATCCAAGAGAAATGAAAAAATGTCCATAAGAAGTCGTATGCAAATATCCCTTAGCAGCTTATGCATGATAGTCCAAAACTAAGAATAGCCAATGTGTCCATCAACAGGCAAATGTCTAAAGTCACCTTGGTACATGCATGCAATGGGATGCTGCTCAGCAGTAAAAGGAACCAGTTACAAATGCGTGCAACCTAGTGGATGAATCTCAATATCAATTTGCTGAGTAAAGAGTCAGACACAAAATAGTACAGGATATTTGGTTCCAGTTACATGAAATTCTAAAATAGGCAAAATGAGCCTGTGGTGATAGAAATCAGAACGGTAGTTGCTTCTGGTGTAGGGATTGACAGGGAAGGGCATGAGGGAACTTCCTGGGGTGATGGAAATTTCATCTGGATTTGAGTGCATGCATTTACCAAAACTGATCAAACTGCACTTAAGACCTGTGCTTTCTACAATATGTATGTTAAACCTCAAATTTTAAAAATGAATGATATATATATTTTTTAATTTTAAAGATAGTGTTTTAATTTTCTATTGCTGCATGAGAAATTACCACCAACTCAGCAGCATGAAACAACACCCATTATTTTACCTCCCTGTTCTTTGGGTCAGAAGTCCATGCTTGACTGAGGTCTCTCTCTGCCCAGGGTCTCACAGGCTAAAATCAAAGAGTCATAATCCCAGCACTTTGGGAGGCTGAGGTGGGTGGATCACGAGGTCAGGAGATTGAGACCATCCTGGCTAACGTGGTGAAACCACATCTCTACTAAAAATACAAAAAAGTAGCCAGGCGTGGTGGCGGGTGCCTGTAGTCCCAGCTACTCAAGAGGTTGCAGCAGGAGAATGGCTTGAACCCGGGAGGCAGAGCTTGCAGTGAGCAGAGATCGCGCCACTGCACTCAGCCTGGGAGACAGAACAAGACACTGTCTCAAACACAACAACAACGAAAAAAGAGGCAGTGGGCTGGGCTCCTCTCTGAAGGCTCTGAGAAATCATCACTTCCAGGCTCGTTCTTGTTGTTGCCAGGATTCAGCTCCTTGTAGCCATGGGACTAAAGTCCCTGTTTCCTTGCTGGCAGCCGAGAAGGGGGGTAGGGGGCAGTTCCTAGAAGCTGCATACTCCTTGCCACATGTCCTCCTCCATCCTCAAGCTAGTAACTCTCCAGCCTCAGATTTCTCACTGTCCCTTCTACAACCAGCAGAGAAAACTCCCCGCTTTTAAAGGCTCATGCAATTGGATCACAGCCACCTAGACAATCTCCCTGCTTTAAGGTCAACTGAGCCACATTGACACAAGCTGGTGACAGGAGAAGAAGCCCTGAAGGGCAACTGTGCAACGGTGCATGCAAGGCAGGCAAGGCACTCCTCTCCTGCCTACCATGGACAGGATAATTTTTCAAGCAATTCACTAAATTAAGGACTGGCTCTAAGAAGCCAATAAAATAATAATAATCCAATTGACATCAATGCTGCCAAGCCTGTCTGAGCCTCCAGAGCCTGACAGAATGTTCTGCATCTGAGGGTGTCTGTCTGCTCTACAGTCTGTCCAGCTCTCACAGTTCATCATGTGCTTATGATAACCCAGGGAGGGGTCCCTTCAGCCCATTTGACAGACGTATGACCCAATGTCACACAGGACATGGGTGCCTAAGTGGGGGTTGTAGAGTTCCAGATCCTGGCTCCCAGTAAGCTGGGAGCTCTGCAACTGCCAGGTAATGCAGATTCAACACAAACTAGAAGCCTTCCTCCCCAATAAAGGAGCAGCTGGTGATGGAGACCACAGACCTGTGAACAAAAACCTCTCCATATGCTTCATCCTTTTGGAAGCCAGGGGCACATGTCAATGGGACAGTGATGGAATGATGGGACATGCTGATTGTTTGCCTTCTTCCTTTGTCAAGCCCTGGGGCCAGCCCACTGGCCTCTCAGGAATGTCTCCCATTCAACATGGGGGCTGGGGGAGTGACACGGCAATGGTCGCAGAAAGGGAAATCGAGGCACCTTCCTTAGAATAGTCAACATCAACATCAGCCATCCTGGCTGAGCTGAGGCTTGTTGAGCAGTGCCTGGGACAATAGGAGCTATCATGCTCTTATCTATGGAGTTGGCCATAAGACCAGAGGGGGACACTGTAACTGTAAGCATCACTGAACCCTCAGACACCGTGTGTGTGTGTGTGTGTGTGTGTGTGTGTGTGTGTGTGTGTGTGTGTGTGTGTTTGTATCAAGGGAGACACTGGCTGTCTTCCACAGCCATATTAAGTATTTTTACATATTCCAACTTAGTTTTTATTTACATATATATAATAGATACTTCCTGTGTACAAAAAAAGGCACTGGAGTGTATTAATATCATGTAGAAACACAATGTTCTCTCGTGCTGTATGTATAATATTCTGGTATTACGGGATGCCTCTGGGGGGGGGGTGTGTTTATGTACAGCAAGGTATAAAATGCAACATCAAGTGCATTTTACAGTGTATGTTTCAGTGGAGAGAACTGTATGCCAAACCAGAAGATGAAACCACTAAAGGAGGCACAAATACACTGTCAGGGGCTGGAGCCCGACTCTAGCTCCAGCTTTGACACTCATGGACTGTGATTTGGACCTCAGTTTCTTCATTTGTGAAATGAGACAACTGGTCTTTTGTGATCCCCAAGTTTCCTTCTCTGAGAGTCTGTGAGCCTGTAAAGATCGCGCCTGCACAAGGGAGGATAGAAGGATTAGAAGGATAGGAAGGAAAGGAAGGATAGGAAAGATAGGAAGGAAAGGCAGGAAAGGAAAGATAGGAAGGAAGGGAGGGAGGAAGGGAGGGAGGGAAGGGAGGAAGGGAAGGAAGGATAGGAAAGGGAAATATAGGAAAGGAAAGGAAAGGGAATGGAGGAAGGAGAGGAAAGGAGAGAAGGATGGAGGGAGGGTTGGAACGAGGGACAGAAGGAGGGAGGGAGGCTAGCAGAGCAGCCTGCAGATGAGGTGGACACCTGTTTTACAGCACTCTGACGGGGTCCATTAGTAAGAACAGACTAATGAAGCAGCCGAATTTTCACACCTGTGGGGTCGGGGGAGGTATGGTGGTACAAAACAGACTCCTTCAGGCTCTCAGCTGAATTTCCTTTGCAAGGAAAAACAATTAAGTCTCTTGAGAAGATGGAAAAACTTAAAAACCTGATATTCATTTTCATAACAGAAGCACAAAATCTTATTACACTTTAATAGGACAGCATTACAAACTAAAGGATTCTCTCTTCTAGCCCTGTTATTTATCTTTAAAAGTGGGTGGGAACAAGAACGCAGATGTGCTTTCTAGATCAGACTCGCACTCGGGCCCACCACCCCACCTTGCTCCAGCTGTCTCCCTCCCTGGACTGCCCCCAGCTCCACCCTGCCAAGCCCTCTCACTCTGCAGGATGCTGGGAGTCAGGGCCTTCTGCTAAGTGCAGGTGGGTGGGTGAGCCCCTCTCCCAGTCAGTGCCCTGCTTGGTTCGCCAGAGGACAAGGAGTCAGCATCTTACCTGCCATGTCCATCTGTCCACAGCTACAGGACCCTGGCCACAGAGCATGAGGCATTAATGCAGAAGTACCTGCACCTGCTGCAGATCGTGGAGACGGAAAAGACCGTAGCCAAGCAGCTTCGGCAGCAGATCGAGGATGGGGAGATCGAGATCGAGCGGCTGAAGGCAGAGGTGACTGCGGGCTGGCGGGTGGAGAAGGCTGGCCAGGGGCCCAGGCCCTAGGCACAACATCTTAAACCCTGGGCTCCTGCAGGATCAGGGAGCCACATGACGGGCAGGGGAACCAGCTCCCAGATGCAGTTCTTCCAGGCTCCAAACTTAAGATGTGGTAGTACTGGCAGAATGAGAAGGTCCTGTGGTCAGACTGGGTTTAAATCTCATCTCTGCCACTTACTGACTTGCAACCTGGAACAAGTCCCTCAACGTGCCTGTGCCTCAGTTTCTGCAGCTGTAAAACACGGCTTTCTATAAACACCTGACAAGGTCGTGAGGATTGAGTGAGATTACCTATGGGCAAGCTCCTAGTTACTGTGTCAGCAACTGTATTGACTGAGCATTCTGCATTAATAGCCCAAGACTCTGGAGGGCGCAGGGTCACTGGTAGGTCACTAGAGTGTGGGCTTCTGCTCAACTCCAAGGCAGCCCCTTCCCTCCACCCATCTTGATGAAAGCTCCTGCAGGGGCCCACCAGCCAGCATTCTGGAGGCAGCATTGTTGCCAGACTAAGCTTCTTGGCACCTGGCTTCCCCAAGTGCGGGTCATGAAGCAGCAGCATTGATTTCACCTGGAACAGAAGCTCAGGCCCCGCCCCAGATCTTCTAAATTAGAATCTACAGTTTAACAACAGCCCAGGTGATTCCATTTACATTAAACCTTGGGAAGCACCAGCTCTTAGTCCCTTAGATGCACCTCACCAGCTATCAACCCCGACACAGAATGATCTGATCATCTCTTCCCCCCATCACCTCACCAGCATGCTCAGAACCATCTGGCCATATCATACAAGGACCATGGACTCTGCACTGAAGAGGGGAAAATGAAAACACAGACCCCTGAAGTCAGCTGGGTATCCAATTTGCAGGGTCTGATGCGAGGTGAAAATGCAAGGCCCAGGCCAGGGAAGTCATTCTCCTGTCCCACAGCCTCCTGATCTAACTCATGGCAGACAGGCAGCACCCAACCTCAACCTCCAGCCTGCCCTGCCCCGACTGCCAGGATGTGCTCAGTAGCTGGACTTGGGTGGGCAAGGAGCTCCTTCTGAGTCACCCACCTAATGCACCCTGGCACTGCCAGCCTGTAGCACCGTGGGGTGCACACTGGCCCCCAGCCTGCACCTATGCCCAGGCACCTGCTGAGGGCCAGGGGCGATGGTAGACTGTGAGTCTCCTCAGCTGACTCAACCAGTTGCTTCCTCAGCAAATGGTAGCAGAGGTCTTGGGGCCTGGGATGCCAGCGTGTGAGGAATAAGCAGTCAATAACCCATCCAAGTTGCCGAGAAAGCAGTGGCAGGTAGGAACATGCATGAGCCAAGGCTCCAAGACCCTGTGGTGTGCTCATGGTCCCATCAGATTTCACTCACTAAACACAATTCAAAGAGAAAACTATTTTAAGAATTTCAACAAAAGAGCTTGAAGTCCCAAGTGCAGGGCCTTCTGAACATAGGACCCCATCACACCTGCTAATCCAGCTCTGCCTGGAATGTTCAAAGATCTAAAGCCAACAATTCCACCTTGTTCCGCAGCAGCCAAGCCCTGAACTAAAAGTAACAACTTGCAACCTCAAGGTCAACAAAAATTCCAGATTCTACACACCTCGGCTAGCCTGATAATGGGCACCTTCAAGACATACATTCTTTCTTTCCCCACAACCATCCTGATAGGATCAGTTACCTGCGTTTCACAGGAGGAACCAGACTCAAAAAGCCCGAGTCACTGGCCCAAGCTCACACAGCTGGGAAGTGGCAGAGGACTGGAACCCGGGTCTCCTATCTGCTTGCCAGTCTTTCCACTCTACTCTGGTAGCCTCTTCCCACAGGGCTACCAGAGCTCAGTTCAGGGATGTCCCCTCTCCAGCCCACCCAGTTCATTGTGGGATCAATCCTTGCCCAACACAGATTCCTAAATCCAAACTGAACTCCTATACAGGATCAGGGAAGGAGCCCAGCCCCAGTACCAGATTATTAGCTTCATGATCAAGGGTGTCCAGGTGTCATTCATTCATTCACTTACTCACTGAAGATCACCTACCACTGACCTCATCCTTGTCCCCAAGCACTCACCTCTTCACTGTGGGCACCAGTGCACTACCCATCTCCTGGCCTTTGCACATGCTGGTGCTTCTGTTTGGAATGCCCTTTCATCCCCAAGCGTCCTACCTGGTGACATCCTACCAAACTCAAATGCCTCACCCTGGGGGACTCCTGGACTGGAGGGTGCTCCCTGCTGTCTGCTCCCATGGCTTTCCGACACTCAGCTCACCATGTGAGAGCAGGCTCCATGCGTGCCTGTCACCCCAACAGGCCTGGCAGGAACTCCATAAGGACAGGGCTGTGTCGCTTATCACTCCTTCCTTTGGCCTGGCACATAGTAGGTACTCAATAAGGGCTTGATGAATGAATGGTTGTCAGACTTTGTGGGAAGCATTAGAGATATGAAAGTTTCTGCCTTTGGGTCTGATTGTGGTAGAGTGTCATCAGTGCCATAGTAGGGTTTGCGGTGTGAACCCAAGTCAGGAAGTCAGTTGTTTTACAGCCTGGGAGGTGTGGGGTCATGTTGCACATGGCCTTAAAAGGTGTCAGGGCAATTTAGGTCAGAGAAGGGGTATAGGTGCAAAGGGCAGAGCCCCCTGTGGTGTTGGGGAGCAGAAAGCAGGTCAGTCATGACTGAGTGAGAGTGTGTGTGTGTGTGTGTGTGTCTCTAAGTGGCAGCAGAGATGAACTTGATGGGAATTTTTGGAGCGATGCTTCCAACTGAGTGTATTACCGTTCAGGGCAAAAGATTTTTTAAAGAAGACTTTGAAAGAAGGACCATCTTAACAAAGCTTTCTGGCCATAGTATCTCTCTTGGTCTCTCTCTCTCTGTCCCCCTGATATATACACACACACATACACATATGCAAAAACATGTCCTGCAGGTCAGAGGGTACCTGCTGGCTCTGAGTGGGCTCTAGGAGAGTGGAAACAGAGCTTATTCCTGAGGAGTGGCCATCAGGTGGGCAGGACACACTGAAAAGCCAGGTGAGTGATGAGTGACACCAGTGAGGAAGGCCCAGGGTCTTAGACTGTCAGAGCCAGGAGGACTCTGAAGACACCAAGTCCGTGAGGAGGAAGCAACTTACCCAAAGTCTCTCGCCTCCACCACTGGATCTCCTGGCTGAAATCCTTGGCCTGAGCCTGCCCCACCACAGCCTTCTCCTCCCTGCTGAGGAGAGGACCTTGATAACAAGGTACGTATTCAGGAATGACAGTGTTGCCTGGATGGCCCCACACTCTCATGGTCCACCTCTCTTCTGATGGCCAAATAAGCTTCCTCAGGCCCCATCCCACATATTCCTGAGGATTCCCAGGGGCTTACATTCCCCTGGCCACCTCTTGCTTTCAAACTCCACTCTCCTGACCTGTCACTGCACTTCTCATGGCAGCTGCCTCCACTCAGTCTTCACTGCTTCTTTCCCCTTTAGTAGTCACTACCTGTATCTGTCAGAATGGGCTAGATTATGCTGCAGTAACAACCTCCAAATCTGAATGTCTTAAAACAACAGAGGTTGATTACTGACTCTGTGTGTCCATTGAGAGTTCTGCTGAAGACTCTGCTCCCCAAAATCCTCCAGTGATTGAGAGACAAGCCAAGGAGGCTTCTGCCATCAAGAAATTCACCAGTCATGTGGCTGGGCTGGGGAAAGGCACATGGCACACTGCTCACATCACATTGGACAGAGCAAGTCACATGACTGTACCCAACTTCAGAGGATCTGGGAAATACAACCCACCATTTCCAAGAAGAGAGAGAACCAGAGTATCTGCAAAAGTCCCAACAACGACTCAGAGGAGGCTCCTCCTTCAGTCCCTAAACCCATAACACAGGCTGTTGTATGTAACAGAATGGAGGGGCACTCCACTATTAAAACAGAAAACAGCTCAAAAATGAATAGAAAACACCTCTGCCCTCATGTCACCCAGCCTTTCCTGCCACAACCATCCTTCACCAACCTCCCCTTTACACACTGACTTCTCTCCTCACACTCCCACGTGCCACTTTTGTTGTTGTCTATAACCTCTTTCCCTAACAAGATCTTCCCCCTGCATCCAGTGATGTGCCAAAGCCTGCTTCTACCATTGGCCATTGGCCATCTACACAACACTCTATAACACCAGCTTGCAAGAGCCAACTGCTAGATTTTCAAGAATTTCGCTAGCTGCGTATTTGACCTTTGGTAGCTTGAAATGGGCTGAGCTAGGAATGGGCTGACATCATGGGAACTGGCAAATGCTACAAGTCAGTTTTCCTTTCAGAGAGCTTTACCATTTATAATTTACCATTATATTGTTGTCTGTAACTTTTTTCATGACCAGCTCTGTAATTTGCAGGGCTCAGCACGAAAGAAAATGTGGGGCCCTTAAAAACTTCGAGACAGCAACTGCAGAAGCTTAAACCAACCATTGGGCCCTTGTAAGCCTGGGGCTCTGTGCAAATGCACAGGCCACACATCCATGAAGCCAGCCTGTCTCTTCTCCCTTTGTACCCTCCATCCTGTGGCACCCACCCCAGCCATCTCTGTAACAGGAGATCATGCTGACACACCTGTAACGTTACTAAGTTAAACAATCAATCCCCTGCTGACTTAGTCTCTTCTCTCCCTTCTAAACAATCCTATCAGGCCTTCTCTTTCATTACCAGAAAACCCCATCAAGGAACCATCTAAACAAGGGAACGTCTGCCTCTGAGAAGACTCCTCCCCTCCTCTAGAATGCTCAGTTTGGCATGATTTCATTTTCTTAATAGCTATTTCTCTCCCATTTGCAATTGGAAGTAAATTTGGATAGCTAAGACAGGCCCTAAAGGGCAGCATAGGAGTTTGCAGATGGCTGTAATATTTTATTGGCATGGGAACACACATATCCCAGAAGGCTGACAGTGGAGGGAACTGCAGAGATCTTTACCCTAAGGTTCAAAATGAAGACTTAGCCTTGGAATCAGTTTTAGGTTTTTTTATTTTTTTATTTTTGGAGATGGAGTTTCAATCTTGTCGCCCAGGTTGGAATGCAATGGCACGATCTTGGCTCACTGCAAACTCCGCCTCCCAGGTTCAAGCAATTCTCCTGCCTCAGCCTCCCAAGTAGCTCGTGTTACAGGCACCACACCCAGCTAATTTTTGTATTATTAGTAGAGATGGGGTTTCACCATGTTGGCCAGGCTGGTCTCGAACTCCTAACCTCAGGTGATCACCTGCCTCAGCCTCCCAAAATGCTGGGATTATAGGTGTGAGACATCGCAACTGGCCTAGAATCAGTTTTGCAAACACACTTTGATGTGGAACCCCAATATATAAAATAGGTAGAAGACTGCTCTGGGGAAAGGAGGGGAGGGTGGCCTTGGTCCTTCCCCACCAGCACCCCCTCTCCATGGCCACTCTCCCTGCTGTGGCCCTGCTGCCCATCTCCTGCCATCCCCCATTCCCAAGACTTGGTGCCCTGGCACACAACACTCTATCACACCCATGCCTTTGTTCATATCATTCCCTCTATTTGAATTCTCTCCCCCACATATACCAACTGTTGGACTCCTGTTTGCCCTTCAAAACCTTTCCTGGGGAGCCTTGCCACTTCCTGGCCGAGGCCCTCCCATGGCAGTGGGTACACAGCTCTGTTCTGGCCTGGCCTTGTTGGATTGCAAGTCACCTCTATGAATGCCTGACCTCCTTCTTAGCCTGGGAGCTCCTCCAGGGAAGGGGCACTTGGCACGGTGCCCAAACAGACACCATCAGAGCATGCTGATAAGGTTGGCACAAAGGAAAACAGAGATGGGGGCACCTGTTAGGCTTGGATGGGGGCAGAGGGAGGCAGGGAGGCAGGAAAGACAGCTGAGTTGTGTGGCACCTGCTTGAAAAGCAAGCAATGCAGCAATCTTTAGTAAACCCTTGGCTGCTAACAAAGAGCAAAAGACCTGGATTGATTCCATCACCCATTACTGCACTGACTAAACACATTCTGGGTTAAAGAAAGTGTCTCCAGAGAGGGGAGTAGGGTGGAGCAGGAGCCAGTGCACCATACCCAAAGCAGGTGTAGCAAGTAAGAGTTTGCCTCTAGGGGCAAAGAAAGCCAGTCTGAGGGTGGTGGGTGGGCAGGAGCCAGCCAAGACACCAGGCATGGAGCCAGGTGTGGAGTCAGCCAGTCAGAGTCAGGGTGTGAGTCAGAGGTCCAGTTCCCCATGGCTGTAATTCACCAGGGTCAACTAAGTGGGGCAGGATGTAACCAAACAAAGCAGGATGCAAAGCAAAATCTACTTCTAGGAGGCACCTGCCAGTGTCAGGGAAAGGCTGCCTCCATGAGCCCTCCATGAGCCCTTTAGGCCTGGGGCTCCCACCACCAGCCCGATATTGGCTCCTAGTTGCAATCGGCCAAGACTAGACATAGTTCAAGACTCTTGCAGGGTCCCCAGGCTTGCAACCCTCCAGAGCTTTGCCCACTTAGCCTGATCCTTAAATAAAGACTCCAAAGCTACCATTGTTGCCTGTGCATGTAGCATGGTGCCTGACCTAATTGCATCTGTTTTTCTGCCCTGGTGCCTGTTGAGTAGATGTCCCGGAATGTCTCTCTCTGAGAAGATCACCATCAGTTTTAAACACAGACCACTTCCCCCACCCCAGCACACATACACACACATATCACCATCCTAAAGTGAAAAGAGTTGCTATGTGCAAATCCCAAAATTGGCAAAGAAAGCACAGAGGTGAGAAGAAGCTGAAGGTTAAGGTGTTGACTGAGCAGGCTCCAAAGGCATGTGTGTGTGTTTGTGTGTACACACACTTGTGTGTTCCTTAGCCCTTTAGAGTCCAGATCAAAGAATCAGTCATCATTTCAATGTGCAAATGTTCTCAAAGGATCAAAAAGGGGGAGGGGGAGGGCAGAAAAGCCCATCTCCATGCTGACTATTTCTCAGTTAGATATTTTCGGCCACTCTTCAATCACAGGGGTAATTTTAGCAACCAGGGAGTGAAGAGCGGGTAACTGTTCCATTTTGCTTTCAAAGTGCTTGATTTGCTCAATTATGAGCACCCATTCATCCTGTGGTTCAGCAAGTGGCCTTGAGGGGACAAAAGCCATGTGTTCCCAAGAGGGAACAGCACCGGGCTTTGTGGCTGTGTTCATAGAATCCCCCAAGCTACTATCTTTAGACATGCAGGGCTTCATTACTGCAGTGTTTTCCCTTGGTTAATGTTTTTGTTGCTGCTGTTGCTCTGATTTTTTTTTAATTCACTGATTTGTATAGACAACAAGAATGTGCTGAGTGCCCAACGTCGCGCTAGGCACCAGGAGCACAATAAATGAAACAGCTGCAATCCCTTCTCCCTTAGAGCTCACAGCAAAGATAGAAGAGTAGACAGGCAATTCCAGCATTTTCACAGGAAAGTCCGTGGTGCAGTGGGAACCCTGCTACAGGACACAAAACAAGGACTCACAGAATTGGAGTGGTTGGATGAGCCCTGCGCAGGAGGATACACCACTGGCCTTCTATGGGATGAGTCCCAGAGGCCCCTGGCCACAGTGCAGCTTAAGGTGCACCTTCTCCTAGGCACCATGCCTTGGTTTTGTTCTTGCAGCTATGTCGACATCTGTGATCCCCAAATTATGCAAAAGGAGATGTTTAGAGCAGCTAGATATTCAAAGAGCTATTCCACTTTTCTAGGCCAGCAGTTTCGAGGTTATGATTAAAACAGGCCTCTGATTCTAAGAGGTGCTTTGGGGCTGCCCAGGAAGGAAAGCGCCAAGCCAGCAGGGCTTCACCCGGAGCCACCTGCTCTATCTGATTTATATCCAGATACAATTTTGTTTGAAAAATAAAGGGATTACCTAGATGCCCATCAAAAGGGGGAATGGATAAATAAAATGTGGTCTACACACACGAGGGAATATTGCTCGGGCCTTGAAAGGGAAGGAGACTCTGACCCATGCTGCAACATGGAAAGGAACTTGAGGACATTATGCACCGTGAAATAAGCCAGTCACAGAAAGACAAATAGCGCATGATTCTACTTAGATGAGCTACCTAGAGGAGTCCAATTCAGAGGCACAGAAGGTGGAATGTGGTTGCCAGAGACTGGGAGGAAGGGGAATGGAAAGTTATTGTTTGATGAGTACAGAGTTTCAGTTTTACAAAATGAAGAGTTCTGGAGGTAGATGGTGGTGATGGTTGCACAACACTGTGAATGTCCTTAATACCACTGAACCATACCCTTAAAAATGGTAAAAATGGTAAATTTTATGTTACATGTGTTCTATCACAGCAAAAATTATAAAATAAAGGGACTAGTGGTTTGGGGAGTAGGGAGGAGAATCACAGATTTAGGTCAAATTCTGAGATTACAAATGAGGTGGCTATAGCCCCGAGAGCAGAAGGACTTCATCCAAGGTCACTGTGGTTGGGCAGCCCAGCTGGCCTGGAACCCAGGTGTCTACCCATCCCCCATGCAGCACTTGCTTCTCACAGATGTCTGGGGCCTGTCTGGTTCCATGACCTGGATGCACAGAGTCAGAATCACAAGCTGTGGCATCATGGTTCTTGGGGAAGAAGAGGCAGGGCACTTGGCTGCCACCCTGTGCCTGCCACCCACCGCTCAAAGACCTGGGGCCTCCATGAACCAGTGTCCCTCGCAGGCTGACCTGTGTTTCTGTTGCAGATCGCATCCCTGCTCAAGGACAATGAGCGCATCCAGTCCACACAGACTGTTACCCCCAATGATGAAGACAGCGACATCAAGAAAATTAAGAAGGTCTGTACTATCCCTCTGGGTGGCCCTCTTTGGAGCTCTCTCTTTAGAGAGCCAGCCCAGGGTTGGCAGTATCCACCCACAGTCCCACTGTCCTCAGGGCGTGCCCCCCATCCCCCAACCTCAGCTCCAAAGACAGAGCCCACAACCCCTTATCCCTGAAGGGTACCTTGTCAAGTCATTTCTTCTGGTTATCCCTGTGGGGTAGAGTGCTTCAGCCCCATTTTATAGATAAAACTGAGGGCCGGGCGCAATGGCTCACACCTGTAATCCCAGCACTTTGGGAGGCCGAGGCAGGTGGATCACGAGGTCAGGAGATCGAGACCATCCTGGCTAACACAGTGAAACCCCGTCTCTACTAAAAATACAAACAATTAGCCAGGCCTGGTGGTGGGTGCCTGTAGTCCCAGCTACTCAGGAGGCTGAGGAAGGAGAGTGGTGTGAACCTGGGAGGTGGAACTTGCAGTGAGCCAAGATCATGCCACTGCACTCCAGCCTGGGTGACAGAGTGAGACTCTGTCTCAAAAAAAGAAAAGAAAACCAAGGTTCCACAAGAGGAAGGAGTGGGGAAAGCCAGGACAGAAACCCAGGCCCGGGACTCTCAGCTGACCACTTTCCTCACATTGCCATTCACCTTGCCAAGACCCCCAGGGCCACCTCTCCGCTGCCACTCCCTGGCATGCCACCCCCACTACCATGTACATGCCCCCTCTCACAAATACCTCCTGAGTCCCCAGCAGACCCAGCACAGTAGTCCAGCCTTTTTTGGACCTCACTGCTTTTACCCTATGAGAGTTCAGGAGGAACAGACATCTCAGAAGCTACCAGGGATCTGCCCAGTGGCCAAGTAGTGACATACCATGGGCCACCCTGTGGTGGTGTGGCAGAGGGAAGGAGCATGGGCTGTGTTTGTAGCTTGCCAGACTCAAGGCAGGGGAGCCTGACTCACCCTAAGAAAAACAGGTGAAACCACAGAATCCTATTTGTTGAGTGCATAAAAGGACCCCAATGCCATCCCTAGAAACTGCAAACTGGCGTCCCATGGGCCAAGTTCAGCTTACCAGTGTGTTTGAGATTTTGACATTTTCATCCCAGTGGGCTTTTTTTTTTTTTTGGTTTACATTTTTAAAAATTTGTTGCCAGTGCTTTAAAAGCTAAACGCATCACACAAAAATCTGGATTTCTGGTTTCTTAAGAATAGAAATAGCTAACATTAATTAACTACTTTCTATGTGCCAGACATTATTTTAAGAGCTTTATGCAGATTAATTCTGTCCTCACTAAAATCCTCTGAGGTTTATTTATTATTTTCATTTTACATATGGGGAAGCTGAGACACAGAGAGGCAAAGGAACTTGCCCAAGGTCACACAGCTAAGTATATACAGAGTAACATTCAAACCCTGGCAGCCAAGCTCCAGAGGCTATGCTGCTGGGACACAACATCTCCTTAAAAAGCAGAAGGTCCAGCAGCCCCAGGTCACCTCCTGCACATGACAGCAGCTGGCCCAGGCAAGAGGTGCCACCTTTTGATATACCCCCGCCACCCCACCCCGCCAGCTTCACGCACCTCTAGGAACTGCCAGGGCCCCACAGGCATTGGGACTTGCCACCCAGGTCTGAGTCAAGTCCCATCTGGGCAGAGATGCCCTGACCCATGTTCTCTGCTATAGTCCCAGTGAGCTTCCCAGCCCACCCCTGTATTTGGAGCATTCTGGTTGGAACGTTTTGTTAAAGGCTAACTGAAATCCACCTCCCATTGCTCTATTTTCACCCTCCTGGAACCTCAGAGTAAGCCCCTCCCTCTTTGAGAAAGCCCTTCCTATCTTCAGAGGTAGCTCCTGGGGCTTGGGCAGGCCTCTTCTCTCCACAGCACCCATCTCTAGCCAGCAGGTCTGCCCCTAGACAACTGTACCTGCTGTTTGGAGACAGTGGTCCTTTCAGTGGAGAATATTGTATGAGCACCTCTGCCTGGTCCCCAGTGGCTCATCCCAGCACCCTTCCTCCCAGTGTGGACTGTGAGCTTGCACACAGCTCAGAAGCCCTTGATTGGAAGCCTGTACAGCTTAAAACAACTCTCTGTGTGCATGTCAATCAAGGCCCTTTCCCGAGTTCTTGCCAACACGAGGCCACTCCAAGCAGCCCAGCTCCAAGGCAACTGAGTTAAGTGTCTCTGTTCATTTCCCTACTGAGTCAGGAGGAGAGGCTCCAGGCAGGCACCAGGACTCAGAAGCCGCTGATGAGGGCTAAGTATGAGTTAACTAATTTTCCATGTTCTGTTCAATTTGATAATCACCTTTCTATCCAGAAGAGCTTTAATTGAAACTTCTGGGCTTTCAGGCAAGTCATTAGACAACACAAGGCATGACCCGTGCCCAGCACAGCCCTGCAACCCTTTATCCTCAGGCGACCTCCCATTATGGAGACATGGAGCCACATTTTCCCTCCTCCAGCGAGTGCTTCCAAAGCAACCCAAGGGGTCTTGTTAAACTGCAGAGGTCTGGGGTGGGGCTTGAGAATCTGCATTTCCAATAAGCTCTTCAGAGATGCCGGTCCAATTTGTGGACCACACTTTCAGTCTAGCCATCATCTCTTTAGCCCCATTTTACAGATGGGAAAATTAGCTCAGAGCAACGAAACAACTTGCCCTGCATCATGTGGGCAACAGAGCCAGACCTGGTTACATCTGAGCTCTTTTTGCTACATGCCCGGCATAGGAATAACAGCCTTGGTCCCTGCCCTTGGGGAGCTCACAGCCTCGAAGGACAGGAGTGGTTCAGCCTCCCTGACAGGAGCCTCTCCCCACTGGTCTTGCTGCCCAGGTGCAGAGCTTCCTGCGGGGCTGGCTGTGCCGGCGGAAGTGGAAGACCATCATCCAGGACTACATCCGGTCACCCCATGCTGACAGCATGCGCAAGAGGAACCAGGTGGTGTTCAGCATGCTGGAGGCTGAGGCTGAGTACGTGCAGCAGCTACACATCCTTGTCAACAATTTCCTGCGCCCACTGCGGATGGCCGCCAGCTCCAAGAAGCCTCCCATCACACATGATGATGTCAGCAGCATCTTCCTGAACAGGTGAGCACCCCTAAAGGTTGACCAAGGCAGGAAGGAGACTAGTGAGCATTGGCCACAGCTAAGCTTTGACACACTCTCTCATGTGTTTCCCACTAAGTGCAGATGAGGCCCAGAGAGGATGGAAGTGCCCAAGATCACATGGCTAGAAACCACCAACCCCAACAATTGTGGGGTCTGGGGCAGGGGCACAAATGTAGGCTCACAAAGTATAGGTCTAAACCAGTGGGCCTCAACTGGGGCAGTTTTGCTCCCCAGGGAACACTTAGGAATGTTTGGAAATATTGTTGATTGTCACCACTTGAGGGAGGTTGCTGTTGGCATCTAATGAGTAGAGGCCAGAGGTGCTGTTAAATATCCTACAATATGCAGAACAGTCCCCCACCAACAAAGAATTATTCCAACTAAAATGTCAGTAGTGCCACAGTTAAGGAACCCTGGTTTAAATGTTCAAGAGTTATAAATCAAGCTACAAAACGTAAAATAAAATATTCTTCGACCTTGATGCCATCATAATGACCTGGAGGCCAGGTTGAAGCTTACAATTCTCAGGTGCCTTAGAGTTCTGCTGTGGCACGCTACCCACATGCCTTACATCTTTGTCACGTCTCCCAGATGGTGACCCTGGCATTAGTATGAGGTTTATGGTTCTTCAGAAGGCTGCGCTGATGGCTGCTCTTCTGCTGTTGACTTCTTTTTAAAAGGAAATGGTTTAAATGAGCTTTCTGGTGGGTGATAAAATTGTATAAACTAGATAAAAGCAACAAAAATGAAGACACGCAAACAGCGTGCTATTTACAATGGAATGTCATCTACTAATTAAAGTAAATCATTATGTTCCCCTAGATGTTCATTCAACTACATTTCTTTTCAAATATTCAGCATTCAGTCCTTTCACTAATCTCAACCAGCCTTTTCTCCAAGCCCTCTGCATGAATATTTGGGACCCAGGGCCACCTTCCCTGTGTCCTCCTCTTCCCCTTTCCCTAACAGTGTGATGTGCCTAGTTTGAGGGGACTGTGGAACACCCCAGGGAGGGGGTGTATGAGGTTGTGAGTCAGACATGAGTCTGAGGCTCAGGTGAGAGATTGGGCTGAAGAAACTGAAAGTCATTGGAGTCAGACAGGTGACACCATAGATGTGGACAAGGCATCAGAATATGGGGGACAGAGAGAGAAGGAAAGAGAGAGAAGCAGGCAAGAGGAGGAAAATAGCTTTTGGCCTCATGAGACCTTTTCCAGACTGAATCACAGGGCCCCACAAGGTTGCTTTTTAATAGACATGCTGATCACAGTTCTTAGACATTCAATAAATGCTTTTTATGCATTGACTAAAACAACAACAAAAAAAGAATTATGTGTGTGTGAAATCAGGTAACATTTAACCCAGAAACTCCAAGTGGGTTGTTTAGATTCAGTGACCTGGAATTTGAATGAAAGATGTGAAGAACGTGTTCCTTGCTGAGCAAACCCTTGATAGCTCAGCTGACTTCACAGATTCTCAAACACAAGCCCATCTGTAGGTCTGGGTGGAGCCCGGGGGACTGCATTTCCAATGAGCTTGCAGGTGCTGCTGATGCTACTGGTCCCAGATGGCACTAAAATGGGAGGCTTGAGATAAACAGAGGTGGCTGCCTGTGTTTATCTCCACCATGATTCCTTATTTGAGGTTTACTTCAGGAGGCAGTGGTGTAGTTCTATGTTGTTTGTACTTTTTTTGCATATTAGGCCACCAATGCAAACTTTTGGTGACGATTTATCATCATCGCTAAGAGGTGTCCTTTTGTGTTTGTTACCTTTTCGAAATTTTATTATATTTCATTGATTCATCTGAAATAGAATTCTTTTGACCTGGAATCTTTGATAGAGAATATTCATGCCAGCTCACAGCATTTGTTCAAAAGTTGTTCGGAAAAAAAAAATGACAACATGGTTTTATATTTTTATCTTCAAAGAACTGAATGGATCAGGTCAGATACCTTTAATGGAGAACAAATGAGAAGGAGGAAAGGGGGGGGAGGTTTGCCTTCTCATGAAGCTGATATTTTCAACAATGACCTTAAAAGGAAACATGATAGACTTCAAGATAGACCCAGAAACAAAACAGGGCAAGTGCCCTTCAGCAGGGCAAGTGGAAAGATTTACCCAAATCTGTTTTTTCCTTTCTCTTGTCAATACAAGGCAGTCCATAGGGTGGGGCCCCAGCAATGATTAGGGATGGAAGGAATGGGTTGGTAGCCAGCAGCCCCACCAAAGGCAAGGACACTCATCCACTCGCTCATTCAACAAGCAACACAGAGTGCCTGGCTGCGTGCTGGGTTCACATATATAGAGTGAGCCATGTAAACCCCACCATCAAGTCGAATGATCCAGCAGATGTTTGCCATGAAAGGTGAGAACCACCAGAGTCTTCCTGGAGGAGGTGGTGTCTGAGCTTAGTCTTTAAGGACACGAGAGAGTTTACAGGAGAAGGAGGAGGAAAGAACTTTTCAGGTAGAGAGAACAGCATGTGCGAAGGCCCAAAGGTGAGAGTGGGACTTGATTCTGGAGGCAGGAAGGAGCCATCAGACATTTCAGGCAGAGAATGTCATGGTCAGGTCTGTTGCAGGAAGCTCAGCCCCTCTGCCATGTAGGGGGCACTCCTTGGGGAGAGTGGAAGATGGGAGGCTGGTAGAGAGGCTAAGTGAGCATGGAGGGACTCCAGGGCCTGAGCAGGCATGACTGCCCAGCACATGTTTGCATCCTGCCAGCAGAGGCAAATGTGCATCTGAGCGCACTTCCCTGGTGCCTTGTAGGGGCCTGGATAACTGAAGGCTGGTGGACCCAGAGGCAAAAGTTTGGAAAAGTAATGAGCTCCCCATCACAGTAAGAATTCAGAAGAGTAACCCTTTGTCAGAAACATCAAAGAGGTTTAGAAGTTTAATTGGATGCCCTTTAAGATCCTCCAGCTCTGAATAGTGACACTATGAATGCGATGCTTTCAGGGCCTCCTAGGCAGTGTGCATGCCTGCCTAGAACAAAGACAAGTGGTATCCTCCACAGGCTTCAGCCTGAGAAGCTCCCTTACCCATCCCCATCTCCCCAGGTAGCTGCTTCTTCATCCCAAGGATGCTGCCCATTTCAACTTCTTTACGATGGGCCCAAGGCCAACTGTTGCCTACCTTAGCAATTTTATTGATCTCAGGAAAAATAGCAGCAGCCTGATCAATTCCCAAGACCTCTAGAATATGGACTCTAGAGGTCATCAGAAAAGGCTGCCCCAGGAATGGTACCTGCCTCTTGCAGGCACTAAAGGATCAAGAGACTTGGTGTAAAGTGTTTAGCACAGAGCCCAACATAGCCCAGGTGCTCCATAATAATGCACCATGCAAGAAATCAAAATCAAATATAACATGGAAGGAACACTTCTGACTCATTTTACAAGTCAGCATTACCCTCATATCACAACCAAATACATCACAAGAAAACTACAGCCCAATATCCCTCATGTGCATATATACAAAATAGCAAAGTGAATCTAGCAATATATAAAAAGAGTAATACATCCTGACCAAGTGGGATCCATCCCAGGAATGCAAGGCTGGTTCAACATTGAAAATCAGTCAATGTAATTTACTCTATTGTCTTCCTAGATTAAGTGAGAAGCCCTGGTGGTTATATCAATAGCTGCAAGTCTGATGAGGCTGGTTCCTCTCCTCCACCCTGGTCCCTATTCTCAAACATGTGCAAGCCAGAAATCTTTCCTTCCCCAGGGGTCAGGGTGGGAAGGAAGAGCTGGAACATGATGGTCTCCAGATCATCCTTGCCTTATACATGGTCACTTGGGGACAGCACAAGCTCTATGATTTTTTGCAAACGTAAGGAACAGCTGGAATTTTTTTTTTTTTTTTGTTACCTTAAAACAGCCCCCACTCAGCGCTTTGCAGGATTGAAGTTTCTAGACTGCACTTCCCATACTATGGCAATGCTTTATAGGACCTGCATTGTGCTGGGCTCTCTGCCAGCACTTGACCTGCATGCTTTCTGATCCTCAGAGGCACCCATGAGGCTGAAGCCAGGATCAGAGAGGTGGCAGGAAATGCTCAATAGCACACAGTGAGTGGGGCAGGCTGGGATTGTAACCTAGATTTGTTTAATGGTAAGGCCCCAGCTTCCCACTGCTGCCTTGTTAAATAATGGGCTGGAATCCTCTCCAGGAACCCATTTTCCTTGCCCCTACTGCTAATGAGTGTGGGTCATTACAGCACAGGTCTGGGCATGCACCCTCTGTTGGAGAACTCCCCCTTGTGTGTGAGACCCACGTTTTCACTTGCTGTCCACGCTGTGGGGGCCGATCCAGGGCGTGAACCTCGCCGCTCTCCTTGCCTCAGACCACAGCACAAAGGTCTGTGTGTCATAAGCCATGGTGGAGCTGCCAGCTCACTTGCTGCAAAGCTTTTCCATATGTAGCTCTCCCCTAGATTTGCTTTTAGGCTGAAATATACAGCCACATTAGAGACCTGATGCTAATTTGGTGATTTACTGAAGCTCATTTTAAAAGGTCCTTGGGAGGACAGAAGCCTCTCTCCAGCTTGGCAGATTCATCGAGGATGTTGCAGAGCTGGGGAGGGTGTTAACTGTGTACTTCTCAAATAGAGGGGAAAAGATCTTTGAACTAAACATTTGCAGCAGGCTTTGTTCAGTCAAGACAATAAGCTTAGAAACTGGCTATTTCCCTTTAATAAAAACCATGCCCAGTGCCATGTGCTGGGAACCACAGGTGTTGCCCATGACAAGAGGCAGCCTGTCCTGGTGGCAGATGGTTTATATCTTGCTTCCTGCGCTGACTGATTGGCAGTGGCTGCCTGGAGCCCTGAGTTGAGGGAATGATGAGGCTCAGCAGAAGAGCATGCCACAATCAATTCATCCTGTCTGCATGGGCTGGAGGGTGACGAGGGGCAGGCCCGGAACCCATGATGAGTGACTGGTGCAATGCAACAGGCAGGGTGTGGGGGCAAGAGTGAAGGGGCCTGGTTTAGTCCTGCTCCTGCCCAGCCCTATCTGCCTTGGACTGGCATTGGTTACGTCATGCCCCTTTCTGGGCTCAGGAAGCGAACCAGGCAAAATGAACATGTCCTGCAGTTAGGCCACTTCTCTTGCTGGAACGTTCTTCCCACCCTACTCTCCTTCTGACAGCAATCCTACTCTTTCTTCATGTCTTTCCTTGGTTGCCATGTCCCTGACCACCCCCATGCCCCTTGCCACCACTGGTTTATGTGCTTTGGTCGTGCTGTCCCAGAGCCCCTATGCTTCTCTTTGTTGCATGCATCACACTTAAATAAAGATTTCTTTTTGTGTTTATGTCTCTCACTATATTAACTGTTCAATGTGAGTGGGGACAGGGCCATAGATTACAGCTGCACCAGCTGTGCACTGAACAGTTCTGGGGGCACTGTTCACGTTGCACAGGGGTGGGTGGACTTTCTTCTGTAAAGAGCCAGTTAGCAAATGTTTTAGACTTTGTGAGACATACCATTTCTGTTACAACTAAGCAGTCACAGATAATCCAAAAACAAATGAGTGTGGCTATATTACAGTAAAACTTTTCTTTTGTTTTCAACCATTTAAAAATGTAAAAATTATTCTAAGCTCTCAGGCCATACAGAAACAGCAGCTATGCTAGATTTGGCCCATGGGCTATAGTTTGCCAACCCCTGACATACACTAAGCTGTGAATGGTGCCCACTAGAACTGTGCATCCAGCAGCCTTGATGGGGACTATTTCTGTTTTTATGATTGCTGAAGTTAGACGCAGGGAGACCATTGTCTGAGCAAGTGCCTGACACCTTGTAGGTACTCAATAACTATATGTTGAATGAGTGAATGAAACACTAGTTCTGCAAGATGTTATTAGGTATTCCACCTTCAAGGGGTCATGTAGATTTGAGAAAGGTCCATGGTATAATCCCCTTAGAGGGTCACAATGAACTTGGCATTTTAAAAGAATCAATCATTTTTATTTAAACTGTTATAGAACATTGGATAAAAGGAGAAAACTTCCCAATTTTTTTTACCAAAACTTGGTCTTAAAAATAGCACATTTATGTGTGTACAGACACACTCTCTCTCTCTCTCTCTCTCTCGCTCTGGCTCTGATAAATAGAAGAGCTATGCCAACAAAGGGGGTGGTGAGAGCAAAGGGAATGGCCTGTGCAAAGGCCTTAAGGCAGAAGAAAGCAAATCCAGGGAACAGAAGGCCAGAGTGGTGAGAGAGCATAGGGAAGAGGGAGTAGCCCATGAGACAGACAGAGGCAGTTCCTACAGGGGGCTGAAGGCCAAGTTAAGGCCACTCTCCTGATTGGATTCAATTTTTAAGAGATGAATCCACTGTGTGGAGAATGGGTGGACCAGGAGCAAGAGTGGAAGCAAAAGACCAGTTAGGGGCCCACTGACAATGGTCTAGGCAGAGGTGACAGGAGTGGCAGATGCAACAGACAGGAGACAGCAGAATCAGCAACTTTGATGGAGTAGATATAGGGGTGAAGGGGGAAGAGGTGATAGGTGATTCCCAGGTTCTGTCTGAGAGCCTGGTGGGAAGGGCTGCTATTTAATGAGAAGAGAAGGAAGAGAAGCAGCTCTGTGGGGCAGACCCAAGGTCAGGGTCAATGAAAAAAAAAAAAAACTCCTAAAAACTATTAGGAGTTCATGTTGTTAAAATATAAGCAAAATCAGGCTGGACACAGTGCCTCATGCCTCTAATCCCAGCACTTTTGAGGCAGAAGGATTGCTTTAACCAGGAATTCAAGAACAGCCCAGGCAACATAGGGAGATCTCATCTCTACAGAAAACTTAAAATTAGAAGGTCATGGTGGCACACACCTGCAGTCCCAGCTTCTCAGGAAGCTAAGGTGGGAAGATCGCTTGAGCCCGGGAGACCGAGGCTACAGTGAGCTGAGATCACACCACCGTACCCCAGTCTGGGGGACAGAGCAAGACCCCGTCTCAAAAAAAAAAAGAAAAATCAGTAACTTTTCCCTATATCTACAGAAACCACTTAGAAAATATACTATGAGAAATAGCAACAAGAACATAAAATGTCTAGGAATAAACAAAGTATCTATGTGATGAGGCATCAACAAAGGCATAGTAAAGTAGAGAGACACACTAGCATCCTGGACAAAAAGATGCGTGTTGTGCCAGGTGCAGTGGCTCATGCCTGTAATCCCAGCACTTTGGGAGGCTGAGGTGGGTGGATCATGAGGTCAGGAGATTGAGACTATCCTGGCTAACACGGTGAACCACATTTCTACTAAAAAATACAAAAATTAGGCAGGCGTGGTGGCGCGTGCCTGTAGTTCCAGCTACTAGGGAGACTGAGGCAGGAGAATGGTGTGAACCCGGGAGGTGGAGCTTGTAGTGAGCCAAGATCATACCAGTGCACTCCAGCCTGGGCAACAGAGCGAGACTCCGTCTCGAAAAAAAAAAGAAAGTATGTGTGTCGTAAAGATGTCATTTCACCCAGAATATTCTGTAAATTTAATGTGATGCCAATCAAAGTGCAGCCTAGCAAAATGATTTTAACATTCAGTTGGAGGAATAAATGCATACAAACAGATAATATTCTTAAAAAACAACGAAAGAATTTCCTACCTGTAATTAAAATATATTATAAAGGCTTATAAATATATTAAGTAATAAAAACAACCTAAGACTAATCCAAGATCAACAAAATAAAATAGAAAGTCCACAAAGAGACTTACGCATATATTTGAATTTTTTTTTTTTTTTTTGAGACAGGGTCTCACTCTGTTGCCCAGGCTGGAGTGCAGTGATGTGATCTTGGCTCACTGCCAACCTCTGCCTCCTGGGCTCAAGCCATCCTCTAAACCTCCTGAGTAGCTGGGACCACCAGTGTGCACCACCATGCGTGGCTAAGTTTTTTATTTTTTGTAGAGATGGGGTCTCCCTATAGTGCCCAGACTCAAGAGATCCACCTGCCTCAGCCTCCCAAGGTGCTGAGATCACAGGTGTGAGCCACCTCATCTGGCGAGAATTTGGTAACTATGAAAAACTAGCCTAGTAAATAGCTGGTATATTTGATTAACAGAATTGACAATTGGCTAACCAAACTGAAGGAAAGGCTATGTCTATCTCCCTTATTCATATCATACACCAAAGCAAACAATAATTAAGTATTTACATGTAAAAATGAAACAATAAAATAATATATACATGAGTATGTAAGCAGTCTGGGAGTGGGGAAAGATATGATTCCCCAAGCCAACCAGAAAGAAAATGGCCCACTTTACAAGGAAAAATGGAAAAACTTCAGAATAACACTAGACACAAAATTAACAGGCAAATAGCTAAGCAAAGATGTCTACAACATAGATGTCAGACTGTACACTTAATATAGTTATTTAAAATTAATAAGAGAGAAAAGATTAATAAGAGAAAAAATAGCAATGACCATGACTAGGCAATTTTTTAAAAAGAAATACAAATGGCCAATATATAAGAAAATGTTCAATCAACCCATTAATAATTTGATTTTTTTAAGCAAATCAAGTCAAAATGAGATAATTTTTTTAGTTGGCTGGGCAATGATAGTAATTTCTGAGTAGTAGGATTACAAGTTAAATTCTTTAAATTTAACCTTAGAAATGGAGGCTTCATCAACTGTATTTTTATAATTCTACCTTATGATGTTCCTGATATGCTACTGCACAGGCATGTGCAGTATTGGGATATAAGAAGGTTCATTTTCTCCCTGGTCCTTCCTGAACAGTTGTCTGCTGTGCTGAAGCTGTCTGAGAATGGCAATCCTAAGTCTTGCCATGGCAGTACTCAGGGTTATCTAAAAGAATCTAGACATATGTCAAGATCCTATGTATCAGGGGTCCCCAACCCCCAGGCCACAGACTAACACTGGTCTGTAGCCTGTTAGAATCTGGACCCCACAGCAGGAGGTGAACAGTGGGTGAGCAAGCAAAGATTCATCTGTATTTATAGCCACTCCCCATTGCTCACATTACCACCTGAGCTCCACGTCCTGTCAGATCAGTGGCAGCATTAGATTCTCATAGGAGCACAAACCCTATCATGAACTGCACATGTGAGGGATCTAGGTTGCATGCTCCTTATGACAATCTAATGCCTGATGATCTGTCACTGTCTCCCATTACCCCCAGATGGGACCGTCTAGTTGCAGGAAAACAAACTCAGGGCTCCCATTGATTCTACATTATGGTGACTTGCACAATTATTTCATTATATATTACAATGTAATAATAAAAGAAATAAGCCAGGCATGGTGGCTCATGCCTGTAATCCCAGCACATTGGGAGGCCAAGGCAGGTGGATCACCTGAGGTCAGGAGTTTGAGACCAGCCTGGCCAATATGGTGAAACCCCATCTCTACTAAAAATACAAAAATTAACCCAGCGTGCTGGTGCGCACCTGTAATCCCAGCCACTCGGGAGACTGAGACAGGAGAATCGCTTGAACCCGGAAGGAGGAGATTGCAGTGAGCCGAGATCACGCCATTACACTGCAGCCTGGGCGACAGAGCAAGACTCTGCCTCAAAAATATAATAATAATAATAGAAATAAAGTGCACAATAAATGTAATGCACTTGAATCACCCTGAAACCATCCCTCCACCACACTGCCCCCACCCCACCATCCGTCTGTGAAAAGATTGTCTTCCACAAAACCAGTCCCTGGTGCCAAAAAGATTGGGGATGGCTGCCAAATATGGCTCCCTCAAGAACCCCTGAAAGTCCCCTGACCTGACCTCCTTGCATCCCACCTCAAGTCAGACATTCTTCCCTCTCTGCACTATCACGCAACCCTGGGTCGGTCTCTTGCTATTGGCCATTTTGAAGGGTCTTCACATGTGGACTCCCAAGGTTCTTAAAATTGGAACATTTATCCATTCAACAAACTCATTTGAGGGTCAGAGCCAGACAGAAACCAGGCTTACCAAGGGTCATAAGATGTCGCCATACCTGGAGGGACCCTTTCTCTGGGAACTTTAGGGAGATGACAGACAATTCACAATACTGGTGGGGTCCACACTCAGAAGTGAGAGTTCAAAGTCTTCTCTGCTTGGATTTTTAAGTTCGCATTGGTTTCAGTCTTGCTCAGTTTTCCTTTCCTTCTACATATTCTGTGGAATGCAGTTGCTAGTTTCACCCTTTAGCCTGGAGGTGTTGTGTTCTCTTCTGTTCTCTTTCCCTGCCTTTCTTCCCGTCTCCCTCTCTTACCTCCCTCACCCCTTCCTCTCTCTCTTGCTATCTCTCTCACATCCTCTTTCTCCCCACCCTACCTGTTTATCTGCAAAGCAGGCATGTGCAGGACATTTCACATCCCTCTGGGGTCCTGAGCCTCTAACCTCTGAGCCCCTCCATCCACTGGCCCCTGTGCCCTGCCCCACACCACCTTGAAGCTGGAGCATCTCTGTGCTCACCAGATGTCTTCCACCCTCTGCTCTCATTGTTCTAAGACAGTGAGATGGAGGAGGGCTGCCTCAGAGCACAAACAGCTGGGAGAAGGGCCAGCATCCCAAGGTGGGAAACACCAGGTACCTCCAACAACCCAAGAAAGCCCTGGAGAAACAGAGGCGGGAGGGAGCCCAGAGCACACCGTGGAGAATGCTGCCAAAGACAGACAGGAGAACATTCCAGGGAGACAGAGGGGCCTGCCCAAAGGCTCAGGGCTCTCCCTGACTCCTGAGGTACTCACTTTCTCTCTATGGGCCTGTTTTCCTATCCATAAATGGAGTGTACCGCAAAGAGCCTAGAGGGAATCTGGGGAAAACTCCCAGGTCTCCAAGGTGGTAGGAGCTAAGGAGTAGGGGAGAAATGGTTGGGCAGGAAGGAATGGGGGTACCTTCAGGGAGCAGCAGAAGCCGCCTCTCTCTGGTATTGTCTCAGTCCTCACAGCTTGTCCTGGGAGAGGAGACGCCCCGACTGTGTTCTGGGACCAGCTGCTTTGGGAGCAGTGGGTGGAAAACGGGTTGCGGGGAAGGCCCAGCAAATGTGGCTGTCTGTATCCAGCCCGCTAAGCTGCCAATGAGAATACGAGTTCAGCATGTTATGTGGCAACAAAACAGAGGCTTTGCAAGCAGCAAGACTCTGGGTCTTTTGGCTTCTCTGACTTTGATTCCAAAAAGCAGGGGCGGTCACTGGGTATTGGGGACCTAGCGTTTGCCGAGCGTCTCCTGTGCACTGGGCACTCAAATTGTCCCATGGCTTCCAGGGGCTTCCTCATTTCACCTTCGCATTTTACACAGAAGGACTCAAGACTGGGAGACCTTAGGTAACTTATTCATGGTCTCACAGCCGGGAAGGGGCATTGGGCAGATTTCAGCCCCTCTCTGTGCTAATCCCAAACTCTAGCTCTTCTGTTGATCCGTGGCTTTTACCCGTGTTCGCCAGAGCCCTGGTTTCCTCCAAGATACCTTGGGGTAGGGGGTGTGGAACCCAGCAGGCTGGGACTTGAGGAGACAGAGGCCACTGGCCAGAGCAGCTCCCTGCCCTCTTCTGGCCCATGGATATGCCACCCCATGCATAGACAAGCCTGGGCTTGATTTAATGCTCTGCTGTCACCATCTGGAAATGCTTAGTAATTCTTTAACCAGGGGCCTGCATTCTCATTTAGCACCAGGCCCCCCAGATTATATCATCCATCCTGCCGATGCAGTTTTCACGTAAGGTCTCACATGAGAAAAGGGTTTGCTGCTGAAGTCGCGCAGGAGGTTTGGGGACAGTCACCTCTGGAGGAGCAGGAAGTCCCTGGGGCAGAGGTGACCCTGTGCTTTCTCTTTCAGTGAAACCATCATGTTTTTACATCAGATCTTTTACCAAGGCCTGAAGGCCCGCATCTCCAGCTGGCCCACGCTGGTCCTGGGTGAGTAGTCAACCCTCACTGAGGCCCCCAGAGAAATCCCCCTCCAGGGGCCACCCCAAAAGGCTGCGGCAGTTTTGTCCTTCTAGAGCATAATAGAGTATCACTTTTTAAAACCCACAGAATCCCTCAGAGGGGGCAGAAGAGAAAAGACAAGTTGGCAAATCCTGTATTTCTAAGAGGAAATGATATATTTTTAGTTTCCTATCCACTTTCCCCTTTTATAAAGAATGTATACACATCCATTTCAGAAAAATTGAGAACCCATAAAAGTAGAAAATGTTTAAAAATATCAAGCATAGTTCTGCTTCCCAAAGATAACCACTATAAACACTTTGGTGTGTTTTCTTCCAATTTTTTTCCATGCATAGATCTTGGGTTTTTTTCCACTTTACATAATTGCAAACATACTGAATATAGAATTTGTATCTTGCTGTGTGTTTTTTTTTTTCTTTTACTTAGCATTATCCCATAAGCATTTTCTCATGCCAAAAGCATGCTTTTTGATCACTGTGTAATACTCCAGTACCCATGAAGGCACTGTCATTTATCTAACTGTCTGCTATGGTTGGCTCTTAGAGTTGTTCCAATTTTTTGTTATTAGAAATAATCATCTCTTCATAAGAAATTTTCTCCATATTAGAGATCATTTCCTTGGGATAGGTTTCCAATTAGCAGAATTGCTAAAAACAAAGAACCCAAAAATGTGAAAGGCTCTTGCTTCATACATATTATCCCATTGTTCTCCAAGATGGCTGCACTGCCCTAAGTTCCACAAGCAACAGACAGAAGAACCTCCTGCATCTCACCCTCAACCTGCACCAAGTGTCTTTCTTTTTTTTTCACTTTCTTAATGTGGTAGATAAAGGTGAGTGTTGGTGTCACCTCCACGATGGAGGCAAAGAAAATGGCTTAGGGAAGTAAAGGGATAGCAAAGGCTGCATAGGTAGAGGGCACAGAGCAGGCCCAGGCCTGGCTCTCCAGAGCTCCCCTGCCCTCAGCTTCCCAGGGGGAAGTAAGCACTATTATTTTTCTGAAGTCAAAGACCCATACTTTTCTCTAAGGTCAAAATAAGAAGTGTCCTTAGAAAGATGGGGTCCTCATCTTCTGCAATTGCATTGTTGAAGATATTGTCCATCAGGTGGTCGGACACCCATCACATGAGCTACCATTTAGAGTTGATTATAAGGAAACCATGTTTCCTTTCTTAAATGGGACTTATAAGAAGATGTTTTGGCCAGGTGTGGTGACTCATGCCTTTAATCCCAGCACTGTGGGAGGCTGAGGCAGGCAGATCGCCTGAGGTCAGGAGGTGAAGACCAGCCTGACCAACATGGTGAAACCCTGTCTCTACTAGAATTACAAAAAATAGCCAGGTATGGTGGCGCACACCTGTAGTCCCAGCTGCGTGGGAGGCTGAGGCAGGAGAATTGCTTGAACCCAAGAGGCGGAGATTACGGTGAGCCAAGATCTCACCATTGCACTCCACTCCAGCCTGGGCGACAGAACGAGACTCTATCTCAAAAAAATGAAGAGGAAGAAGAAGAAGATGTTTCAAGGCCAGGCACAGTGGCTCATGCCTATAATCTCACCACTTTGGAAGGCCAGGGCAGGCAGATCACTTGAGGTCAGGAGTTCAAGACCATCCTGGTCAAAGTGGTAAAACTCTATCTCTACAAAAAACACAAAAATTCAAAAATTATCTGGGCGTGGTGGTGCACACCAGTAGTCTCAGCTACGTGGGAGGCTGAGGTGTGAGAATCACCTGAACATGGGAGGCAGAGATTACAGTGAACCGAGACTGTACCACTGCACTCCAGCCTGGGCAACAGAGCAAGATTCCATCAAATAAATAAATAAATAAATAAATAAATAGAAGATGTTTCACATGACTCCATCCCAGTCTATCAAATGTTGAAGGGCAGATTTGGGGAAATTGGTTGGGACTTAGGGGCACTGAAAGGAAAGTTATATGTCCAGGAAGCTCGAGACAGAACTATAGCCAGAAAGGGCCCCACCTGGTGAACTAGATAGTGCTGAGCCTGGAAGGTCTGCTGGGACAATGACAGATGAATGAAGGAGCAGAGACTCATGTGTCATATGGTAGGAAAACCCCTGGAATCGGGGTCAGGAGACCCAGCTCCAGTCTGGCTGCTGACTTGCCCTGTGACCTCAGATAGGCTACTTCTGTCCCAGGACAGAGGCTCCAGGAGGGAGGGAGGCCTCTTGGGGAGTGTCCTAGGCCATAGCACCATAGGGCATGGGGGCAGGCAGAGGGAGGATCTGGGCAGCATTCCAGCTGCAACAGAACCTCAGCCAACCCCACAGGAAGCTATGGAGAAGGGGTGACCTCACACTAATGTCCCGAATTGAAGCGGGAGGACAGACCAGGCAAGGCAGCTTCCTCCAGCTGAGAGCAATGCCTGGAGAGGGACCCAGCTGAGAGTCATTGGCCACCAGGACTCCTGGCAGCTGGGGGGATCCAGGTGGCACCCCACAGTGCCCACTCTACCTTCTCTCTCTGACACTCCCATCACAAGTGTCTCTAAGAGTCTGTGATTCTAATGTGGTCCCAATGACAGAGGCCCACTACTGGCACTGGACAGGGCAGTGGTCCTGGAGTTATCCCCAAGAGCAGAGATGTCTCTGGGGTGAGGAACTTGAACCTGGCCCCTGGCCTCTCTGGGTATAGCTGGGGAAGCCAAGGGCCTAGAGGATTCTGTCCCCACCAAGCTGCCCTGGCCACCCACTGACTGCCTCATCCTTCCAGCTGACCTGTTTGACATCCTGCTGCCCATGCTCAACATCTACCAAGAGTTTGTCCGCAACCATCAGTATAGCCTGCAGATCCTGGCCCACTGCAAGCAGAACCGTGACTTTGACAAGCTGCTGAAGCACTACGAGGCCAAGCCTGACTGCGAGGAGAGGACGCTGGAGACCTTCCTTACCTACCCCATGTTCCAGGTGGCATCTGGCCCTGCCTGGGTGGGGGAGAGTCAGGGAGGCAGGCATGGGGAAGGGACCATGGCAGGCAAGGGGGCTCAGTGTTTAACGTGCCCCAGCTCTGGGTTGCCAGAGGGGGTGGGGGAGGTGGTTAGGGCCAGCAGTGGACAATGCTGGGTGCAGGGCAAGCTGACTGCGGGCCTGTCCACCCACCTTTCTCTCCTGGCTCCTGAGCACCCCACACCACCCTCAACCAGAGGAGAGCCCTAGACAAGACCCTGGAAGAGCCTCCAAGTTAGAGTCTGTGACCAAAGGGCAGCCTATCTCCTTCCTCAGTTCTGCTCATGGAAGTCCTCTGGGCTAAAAACCATTCTCTCTCTCTCCCACCACCCCCCTTCATGCTCTCTCTCTCTCTCTCTCCCCGCACCTGCACCCTATGCCCATGTGCTCGCTCGCTCTCTCCCTCTTTCCCCCGCCCTCGCCACCTCTTTCTCTCCCTCTCCCTCTCCCTCTTTCTCTTTCTCTCTTGCTCACTCCCTGTCTGACCCTGCCTTGCTCCCCGGCCCTGCTTCCCTGGCTCTTTCTCCACCCTCACCTCTGCCACCTGCCCACAGATCCCCAGGTACATATTGACCCTCCACGAGCTCCTGGCCCACACACCTCATGAGCACGTTGAGCGCAACAGCCTGGACTACGCCAAGTCCAAACTGGAGGAGCTGTCCAGGTGAGGCCTGGCTCTTCAGTGCACCAGACCGGCAGATGGGGCAGGGCTGAGGACGCCCCTCACCAGGAGTTCGCTGAACCCCTGACAAAGCTCGAGTTCAGATGGGGATTGTAAGGGAGGGGCACAGCTTGCTGCAGCTCAAAGCAGAGTCCCCTGGAGTGGTGCTAAGGGGGTTACAACTCAAGCCCTGGTAGGCAGGAATAGTGGGTGCTGTGCTATCCCTGGCACAGATGGGGCCCAAGGAAGGCCCCTGGGCACTCAACATCTCCCAGGAGAGGGAGCTGTCTGGGACTCCCAGGCACTCTCTGCCTGTTTCCTCTGTTCTCCAGTGTCAATGTGTCAAAACCTGTGGCCATAGGAGGCCCAGAGGGGGTCCTGGGTGACATGCCCTCATGTGCCCAAGTCTCTAGTCAACCAGAGGCAGGTAGTGGCAGTGGGTGGATAAGCACATGGCTTGTCCAATCTAGTGCCCCAGTCCTCTGGTCAAGGCCCCTCACCTGGCCCTCTTTCAGCCCCTGAAGCCCAGAGGGACGCTTCCTCTGCAAGGGCAGACATGGGGGAACACAGAGGGGCTCTTGCAGCACCCCAGGCAGCAGACGACTGTGGTCATCCAGGAAGAGGTTCCAGGAAGAGATTCAGATCCTGGATGCAATGGGATTTTCTGATGGATTTGATGTGGAAAGAGAAAGAGTAGAGTCACGGGTGATTCCAGGATGTGGGGCTGAGCCACAAGAGGGTGGAGGTGCCATCAACCGAGCTGGAGAAAACTGCAGCAGGGACAAGTCTGGAGGGGAGTTCAGGAGCTTTCTTGGGAGCATGTTGAACCTGAGATGCCAATTCAATGTCCAAGTGGAGATGACAAGAAGGGACTGGGGAATTTGAGTCTGGAGCGGAGGGGAGAGAGAAATCCGGTAATCATCAGCTTGCAGATGGTGTTTAAAGTGACAGCACTGGTGAGATTGCCAAGGGAATTAGCTTGGGCAGGAAAAAGATGAGAACCAGAGGCTGAGCTCGGGGGTATCCACCCTGTGAAGACCAAGAGATGAGGAAGGGCCTTGTGGTCAGAACTGGGCTGCCAAGGGCTACAAAGAAGGGTCAGTCTGCAGGGTCTGGGATCCAGCCCCGGCCCCTACCCAGGGCACTGCCAAACACTCAGTGCCCTAAAAGTCTTCTTGAGGCCGGCAAGGGGCAACCAACGAAGCCACAGCTCCCAGCTGGGTGGAGAGAGGACCAGGCTGGACCAGCACAAGGTATAGGGTGCCCCCTGATCCTTCCACGACCCAGCCGAGTTGCACACCTGAGTGGAGAATCAGGGCAAGGATGCCATCAGAGTGTGATTGCAGAGTTGCAGAGTAACGAAACCACCGATCAGGAAGGTGGAGGGACTCCAGTCCTCCCATGCCCAGGGTTCCAAATCCTGCACACTCTTCCCCAAGGAAAAAGGTTTGGGACTCCTGTAAGGCAGCAGGGCTCCTCCTTGCTGAGGGATATCCTATCCTGTTGCAAACAGAGCTGCAGGTGGCACATGGTGCTGAGGTATTTGACATAAGACCCTGATCCCTTATCCCCGGGATCCTCGGTGTGTGGCCTACTCTTCCTTCCTCCCACCCAACTACCTGTACCTGGCCCTGAACCCAGCTCCAGTGGCACAAAAGGTTTTCCTATCACCATGACAGTATCCCTTTCATTCTCCTCTCACGTTCCCCCAGGGAGGAAGCCATTAGATAGCCAAACTTCTCCTAGGCTGCGCTCAGAAACACTCCCCACCTCCAGGGACTGGGCCTTCATCCCACCTTTTTATCCTGACCCCTATATTCTCTGCTCACTGATAACCCAAGTCATCATTTCCAGGGCTCCCAGGAGCCTCACAGCCTGGAAACTCCCACCGCCTTCCTAGAGCTCCCACATGTGTGCATGTGGGTCCCGAACACAAACCCCACTTGGGGCTGGAACTTAGAATGTGTAAACTGCAGCTGCTCAGGAAAACTAGTTTTGCTACCTTGGAATTACCCCCCTTGTGTTTTACCAAACACAGGCTTCCCCCACAAAATCCCACCCTCATCAAGAGAAGGGTTTTAATTACCATTGGCTACTTCCATAATGAATCCATCTCTAGGGAACTAGCATGTGCCCAGAGGTGCCTCCCTCTCAAACATCAAGCAGGGGCCTGGGCTTCCAAGAAGAGCATTGCTGGGGAAGAAAGGGGGAAACTGAGGCTCCCAAAGAAGAGACTCCAGCTAAGGGCCCCGGTCCATTTATTAAAGTGCTCGTCTAGTGAATTTAAGCCTAAAATGCATGTCCTTAACCAGGAAAGATAATAACAACTCTTTTGCAACCAATGATAATATCATCAACAATGACTACTACCCTTTATTTAAGCAGCTGTCATATGCCAGGCATGGCATGGCATGGGCGAGTACCTGAAATCCCTTTTATTTCACCTTCACCCCAGCATTCTGTAGATGAGGAAACTACGGATCAGAGGGATTGAGGAATCTGCTCAATGTCATGCTGATTCAGTTAAGCACAGATCCATCTCCGGAAGAGGCAGTGTCATCTTTATTTGGGGTTTAAATTGGATAATGTCTATGAGAGAAGTTTGTAAGCCACACATATTAACCAGCCCTTTTGTTGGTCTTAGCTGTAGAAATTCAGGCATCAGCAGCAGATAAAAGGTTTTGCTTGGAGTAGGTGGGGTACTTTTGGCAGAAGCCCCCCTTCCCCACTCCCCAGACCCTGCCCCTGCCAAATTCCTTACTACCTTCCCAAGACTCCTGGAAACCCACCAAGGCAAAATTGGCGGCTCACACCCACCTTTTCCCACCAACGCCATTTTTTAAAAGCTATTGGATGGCGCCACCTCTCGGAGAGGAGGGGTATTACAGCGGTAAATAGGGGAGTTGTCTATATTCAGGCTAAGGTCAGCCAGAGCTTACAGAAGTAGGCTAAGGTCAGTCATCCCCTGAGCCAGTGGGATTGCCAGGTGCTCCAAAAGGTAAGCCAGTTCAGGACCCAAGCAATATTAAAGACACAACTATGCAAATATTTGGAGAAAGATCATTCAAGAAGAGGAGACAGCAAGTGCAAAGGCCCTGAGGGAGCAATGAGCTTTGTTCTTGGGATGGGAATAAGGCTGGTAGAAGGATGAGGGTCAGGGTCATGAACATAGGATGTCTCCTCTATTCCCATATCCTTCCCAGTGCTGAGCTGCACCTGCTGTCTGTTCTACATAGTTCGGACTCTAAAATCTGACAGAGCTGCTTCGTAGCTGCTGACTTCTGTTTTCTTTTTTCTGAAATAAGGACAGTTGCCTCCTTGAGCTGTCAGAAGGATAAAATGAGGTCATGTCTATGCAGTGCCCGGCATGCAGCAGGCACTCAGTAAATACACACCCCCATCCCCTCCATGACCACAGACCCCACCTGAGAATCTGCGTACCAGGCTTTCTTCCTAGGTCTGCCCAGAAGCCTGGCATTCTCACCTCCCTGGGAAGTGGGGGCAGCCTGTCTCTGACTGTGCAGCTTCCCATCCCCACAGGATAATGCACGATGAAGTAAGTGAGACAGAGAACATCCGGAAAAACCTGGCCATTGAGCGCATGATCATCGAAGGCTGTGAGATCCTCCTGGACACCAGCCAGACCTTTGTGAGACAAGGTATGGCCTCTCCACCCTGTCTCCCCTGCCCCCACCAGGTGGGCCCCAGCAGCAGGAGAGAGGCGGCACTCGGGGACACCACCAGTTGGTTTGGCTGCTACATGCCAAGACCTGCCAGTGTGATTGCAGAATATTCCCAGGCTGCTGGCGGAATGCAACAGCTATATGTAGATGTCAGTATCTATACATATAGATGCAGATATTATTGGTTTTCACAGTTTTCTTCTCTCCAGATGTAAACAGAATTCTACCCAGATGGCCTTGGTTTGTCTATTGTGTGTCATAGTAAACATCGACATGTCCTTTTTGGGGAGAAAGTATGGGGCGGGGGATGAGGACAGCTAACAGTTGTCTCTGTGAATAAGAAGCATTTTCAGTGTCTGGGAGGAGGTCAGTGTTGGGTCCATTTCCCTGTCCTTTCCTCATCATCCTCTGCTGCTTTAGAGAGACCATTTTCACAGTGGTTCTCATGGGTAAAAGGTCTTTCCCACACTTTAGCCTTGCTTCCCTTGACAGCAGTGATTAAGAGGCACAGCCCAGTTGAGAGGGGCGGGTGAAGGCTCTCTGTGGCTCAGGGGACTGACATCAGAACTGCAATGCATGTGAAATTCATCACATTCAACTTCCATGTTTTGTGGGAGACTAAGCTCCTGCTGGCATGCCTCACAAGTGACCTCCACCTCAAACGGACCTCCAGAGTCTCTTCTCTGTCGCCCTGGGATTCTCTGCCTAATGAAATACTTGCCAGCGCCTCCCGCTGGCCTATGCAGCTGCCTTGGACAAGGGTATCACCTTTTCAGAGTTTTGTCCCAGCCCCTGTGTGTGGTGGCCCCTATGTCCTTCCCCAGGCCCACCCTGTGACCTGCTGAGCTCAGAGCCAGCTCTGCCTGTTTCTCAGCTCCCCTTGGGCTGTGCTGGGTGTTCTCTATGCCAGAAGTATTCTCACATAGTATTTTAGGCCCCCTCTGAAGGAACCCCAAGTGGACCTGGCTTGGAAGTAGCCCAAGAAATGACCCCTCCTGGAGTGGCCAGTATCCCCACAGACCAGAAATCTGCTCCATCACCCTGAGCCAAGACATTTTCTCCCTCTCCAGCTGGGCTGGACCTGAAGACAAAATGAGTGGATTCTGCAAGGTGTTTCTCACTTGTCAGTCATGCAGCCAACACTGATACCTGCCCTGCTCATGCCAGACCTACAGCGGGTTCTGGGGACACTCAGAGAATAGCCCCAGCCCTGCCCTCCAGAAGCCTATTGTACAGAGGGAGAGAGTCATGAGGGGACAAATGCAGGAACGTGTGCCAGGTGGATCTCCCTGATGCAAGAGGCAGAGCGGTGGCCTGGAGCAGGACCAAGAGAGTCACGAGGGCTTTCCCAAGGATAAGCAGGAATTCACAGGGAAGACAGAGTGAAGGAAGGGCTTTTCAGAACTAAGAGTGACACTCAGGCTAACTTGACCCGGAACTACATGTGAGGCAGAAGAAGGGGACAATTCCAAGAGGGCAGGCTGGGAGGTGTGCCCAAGCCAGACCGGTGGGAGGCCTCGAGTGCCTGAATCCTGGGGACAGTGAGGAGCTGTGGACGTCAGTGGGGAGGGTCCTGTAGGGTATGTATTAGGGTGGGGAGACCAGAGTAGGGCAGCAATGGCTTTCATGACAGGCACCTACTCTGCTCAGTAATGGCTTCCTAGAGTGCTGTGCTGAGGACTGAGAGGCTCTGTCTGAGCTCTGCAGTATGGTGCAGTGATTGATTGGTGATGTCTACCATGGCTGTGGACAACAGGAGTGCAATGTATCTTTTTTTTTTTTTTTTTTTTAATCTTAGTAGCTAGCTTTTTTACAAATAGGATGGGATGCAGGTTTTGCCCTAAGCAGTTCCCAGCAGGAGTGCAATGTATCTTGTTAACCCCTCGGGGCCTGCAGCCGGCTCCCCACTTATTCAGCCCCCTGCCATCCCCAGACCTCAGCCCAGCCCTTCATTCTCACCACATGGGCCATGCCCTTTGGGGTTACCTTTGCTTGCTGAGTCCCTAGCCCCTGGCTGGCACATCAGTGGGCACTGCATGGAGCTTCTCTGATCACCTCTCATCTCCCAACCATCTGACCCTGCAGAGAGGCCTAAAGGAGCATCCCAGGAACACATTTGCCACTGGGAACCAGAATGGACTTGTCCCACTGCTGCTGCCCCAGTATCTCAACCTTCAAAGCTGGGTCAGAGGCAAAAGTCACCCCAGAAGATGGACTCAGGGTCTCTCTCCTCCACCCACAGGTTCCCTCATCCAGGTGCCCATGTCTGAAAAGGGCAAGATCACCAGAGGGCGCCTGGGGTCTCTCTCCCTAAAGAAAGAGGGTGAGCGACAGTGCTTCCTGTTTTCTAAGCATCTGATTATCTGTACCAGAGGCTCTGGAGGGAAGCTTCACCTGACCAAGGTAAGGGCTGCGGGAGAGGGGCTCAGGGGCTGCCCAGTGAGGTCACGCAGGTGCTGTCCTGGCCATAGGGTCTATGGGCCCAGGTGGTGGGCAGGGGTGTTGGTGACATATGCATGCACACACACACAGATATACACACACCCTGTAGTTTGGCCAGTTGGAGCGAGCAGAGCTTGACCAATTTTCCACTAGCGAAATCCTGGGAGATGGGAAGGTGAGAACCGAGGGCCTCAGATTCCCCACGCTGGGCACCTGGGCAGAGGAGCCAGAGGGCCTGGACAAACCCCTAAAAGGCATGTGTGTGTGCATGTGTGTCTGTGTGTGTTTGTGTGTATGTATGTGTGGTGTTTTTGTGTCTGTGTGTTTGTATATGTGGTGTGTGTGTGTATGTGTATATGCATGTGTGTGTATGTGTGCATGGTGTGTATGTACATGTGTGTGTGTCTGTATGTGTTTATATCTCTCTGTGTGTATTAGTCCATTTTCTTACTGCTATGAAAAAATACCTGAGACTGGGTAATTTACAAAGAAAGAGAGGTTTAATGGATTCACAGTTCCACATGGCTGAGGAGGCCTCACAGTCATGGTGGAAGGCGAAGGAGGAGCAAAGGCACGTCTTTCATGGCAGCAGTCAAGAGAGCATGTGCAGGGGAACTGCCCTTTATAAAACCAGCAGATCTTGTGATATTTATTCACTATCACAAGAATAGCTTGGGAAAAACCTACCCCCATGATTCGATCCCCTCCCACTGGGTCCCTCCCATGACAGGTGGGGATTGTGGGAGCTACAATTCAAGATGAGATTTGGGTGGGGACACAGCCAAACCATATCAGTATGGATATATGTGTATATGTGTTTGTGTCTGTGTGTGTGGTGTGTATATGTATGTATGTGTATATATGTGTGTCTGTATTTGTGTATATGATATGTGTATTTGTATATAGTGTGTGTAGGTGTTTGTATGTGTGTTGTGTCTCTGTGCATTTGTGTGTGTTCAGTGTGTGTGTGTGTGTGTGTCTACAGTATATGGCATATGTATGTGTGTATATGTGTTGTCTTTCTGTGTACAGGTGTGGTGGGTATGTGTGTGGTATATGTGTACCTATGTGTATATCTGTGTATGTTTATATGTATGTATGTTGTGGGTGGGTGTGGTATATGTGTATATGTGTGTGTGTCTGTGTGTGGTGTGTGTATGTTTCTGTGTACGTGCGTATGTATGTGTGACGTGTGTGTGATGTGTATATGTGTGTGTTTGCATGTGTGATGTATGTGTGTATCTGTGTGTGTATGTGTGAGCTATGTTGTGTGTGTGTGGTATGTGTTTTTGTGTCTGTGTATGTGGTGTGTGTGTGTGTGTGTCTGTGTGTGGTGTGTGTGAGGGGCAGGGTGGAGGGCCTCCACTGGCTGAGGGCCAAGGCATCACTCAGAGTCTTTCTTTCATCTCCACCCCAAGGGAGCTCTGACAGAGCCCATCCCAGTGACCTTCTCAAGCATTCCCTCCTCCAGCACAGGAGCCCTGGAGGCTGCTGAGCTTCTCCACACGGAGCCTCTAGACCTCGCAGCCCTGTGTGAGGCCCCCAATGCTCAACTAACCAGCTCATCCCTAAAGGTGGAGGGAATGAGTATCTCAGACCTGCTCCTGCCTCCTCGTAGGCCCAAGGCCTTTGCTCATGCTGTCTGTTCAGCCACACAGCCTCCTCTCCCCTGGCAGACCACCTTCACATCCCTAAAGGCCTGTTCAAGTGCCACCTCTGCTGTAAAGCCTGTGGCCTGGGCAGGATCTCCTATCCCCCGACACAGCCCACTGCTTGTCTCATTGCTCTGAGCTCCACATCAGTACCAGCTCCATCCCTTACACACATGTGACCCTGGAAAAGACCCCTGCCCCTGTCCACACTTCTTCTATCAAATAGAAACATTGGCCCTCACAGAGACATTGCACAGATAAGTTAGCGCTGAGCTCACAGTGGGTGTGGATTTCCTGTGAATTAGGAAGCACTTGCCTCTGTGAGCTACAGTCCCCGCAGTCCTGCATTCATCACCTTGGAAGCCTGAACACATTGTGGCCTGGAAAGGGCCAGAGGGTGCTCTTAATTAAGCCACAGCATCAGAGACGCCATTCTTCCAGACCCTGGATGCCTGGCCCTTAACCTCCTGCAGAGCTAACAGACCCAACAATGGCTTCAGGGAATATACTGCTTATGTTCACATAGCCACAAATTAGCTGGCTGGCTGCACAAGGGGAAATTAATTTACAAATATTGAATACTTCTGTTTTAACCAAATTATGTATCAAGGAAAGCTTTCATTATTTATTAGCTCTGGAGTTTCTACTGAGAAGATCTCTGTCTAGGCTTGGGGGTGGCAGGGGTCAGTGGGGACAGGTTAAACTGAAGACACGAAGGCTCTGAAAATCCAAAAGCGTGTTTTTATGTTTGTTTTATTTTATCTGGAGTTTTTTGTTTGTTTGCTTGTTTGTGTTTAGTTTTTTGTAGGGGTTTTGGGGGGATATTTTTGTTTGTTTTTGAGATGGAGTTTCGTTCTTGTTGCCTAGGCTGGAGTCCAATAGTGCAATCTCTTCTCACTGCAATCTCCGCCTCCCAGGTTCAAGAGATTCTCCTGCCTCAGCCTCCCAAGTAGCTGGGATTATAGGCACCTGCTACCATGCCTGGCTAATTTTTGTATTTTTAGTAGAAACAGGGTTTCACCATATTGGCCAGGCTGGTCTCAAACTCCTGACCTCAGGTGATCCACCAGCCTCGGCCTCCCAAAGTGCTGGGATTACAGGCATGAGCCACCGTACCCAGCTGTTTTTAGTTTTAAAAGTCTGTTAGCACATTGGTGAAGAACATGGACTCAGAAATCAGCTCAAATCCCAGCACTGCCATTCACCAGTACGTGGCCTCAGACAAGTCACAAGGCCTCATCAGGCTTCAGTTTCCTTATCTGCATAAAGGGTGTGGAAATACCTTCTTCACAGGAGTGCCGTGAGGAGTAAGTGAGGGAGTTCTCATGTCAGGTACACACTGCATGCTCACTGGATAACAGACATTGTCACTCTTAATTATGTAATAATGAACTTGTATTTCTAGTATCAAGCCCTTACATAATGCTTACAATGGGGCAAGAACTCGCTCAAATACATCATGTATATTTAATTCCCAGAAGAGCACACTGAGACGGATACTATCATTTTCCCCATTTTATATAGATAAGGGAAGCGAGACAGAAGAAGCCAGCAAAGCCAGCACATGGCAGGGCTGGGATTTGAACCGAGCCAGTCTGGCTCCAGAGTCTGTGTTCTTAATCACTGTGCTCTACTCTCCAATAGCCGTAAGCTAAAATTCAAATCACTTCTCTTGAAATATCACAAGTGGCAATAGAATGCCTTAAGTCCTTTCTGAAGGGGGCAGACTACAGATCTGCAAGATTTAAAACGACTGTAATAATTTTTGAGACCCTGAATTAAGACAATGTCAGAGCTAGATGGGGCTTTCCAAATGATGAAGCCCAGTGATGTCACTGGGCAGGCTTGAGGCCCAGTGGGTTAGTCCTGGGGGCTAACCCAAGGCCATAAAAGAGCAAAGCAAGAAGTCAAACCCACGGTTTGGCGGTCCACTTTGCCTCCCAAGGGGCAGCCTGCTCTGCAAGCGTTTTCATATATAAATTAGTCACATGGCCAGGTCTCCTTATTATTCATTGTTGTTTTACTTCAATCTGTTGCTATGTAATAAATTACCCCCAAATGTAGTAGCTTAAAACAAACATTTATTACCTCATAGTTTCCCTGTGGGTCAGGAAATCAGGAGCAACTTATCTGGGTGGTCTTGGCTCAGGGCATCTCAGGGGTTTGCAGTCAAGATGTCAGCTGGGGCTGCAGTGTTCTGAAGGCTTAACTGGGGCCAGAGTATCCTATCCTTTTCCAAGATGGCACACCTCCATGGCTATTGGCTGGAGGCCTCAGTTCCTCATTCATAGACCTCTCCCCACAACATGCCAGTTGGTGTCCCCCAGAATAGGTGATGCAAGAGACAGCAAGAGAGCAAGCAGGAGGCTGTGATCTCCAAAGTGGCACACCATCACTTCTGATTTATTCTTTTAATTAGATGTAAGCCACTAAGTCCAGCCCACACTCAAGAGGAAGGGAATTAGGCTTTGCCTTTTGAAAAGAAAAATGTGAAAGAATTTGTGAACATGTCTTACAACCACCACAGCTGTGGCCACTCTTATTTCTCACTACAATATCAAGGGACCTCCTACCCGAGAGATGCTCACACACTCATGGATGGGAGGCATTTTTCCAGGTATTCCTAATAATTAAAAAAAAGTAACTGACCAGGACTGGGATCGGGCCCTTGAGGCTCTCTCCAGACTCACTGCTAACTTGCCAGGGGACCTTGAACAAGGCATGCAACTTCTCTGTCTTCATTTCTTCACCTGTAAAATGAGAATTACAATACCCATAAGATCAGCCTCTGTCTTCCTGTGGGTAACCTGATAGCTTTGGCCCCAAATGGGGGATTTCAAACCTCTGCAGACTTAAGGCTGTGAAGCGATGCCCTGGAACTGCTGTGGAAGCAAGAAAGGGTCGAGCAGGCCAGGTTCTGGCCGCTCCACCCATGACCTGAACTCAAGCTTGGATGGGGGAAGACCTCTCTGAGACAATCCCCTTTGACCCACTTCACTGAGCTTCTTAATATGAGGATAAAGTTCTTCCACTGAAAAAGCAAAATATCCACTTGGCATATAATATATCCATACATCTGTGTGTGTACATGGACGCTCCTTGTTAAAGTCCCTTCCAGCCCTATCATCCAGGGACTCCTAAACCAGCACATCTACCCCCTCCATCCAAAGTAGCCCCTGCTGCTCTTTTTCAGAACGGAGTCATATCCCTCATTGACTGCACTTTATTGGAGGAGCCAGAAAGCACGGAGGAGGAACGTGAGTGTGAAGCCTGCATGGGCGCATGTGTGTGCTTGCACAGACACACACATGCTCACTCCTAAAGGTTGGGCCAGGCATTGGTTTCTTTGGGAGGAAGGGAGGATGCTGAAGTGCAGAGGGGAGGTCCACACATGCCCTCATGCACGCACCCTATTCAGTCCCTGCTACAGCTGGGCTCTGCTCCCCTCGTACTTCCAATAAGGTGTGGAGAGGCCAGAGCCTGAGGCTTTAAAGAAAGAGCTCCCAGCCCAGCAGGTGATGACCCTGATCCACCTTCCTGGTTCCTTCCAAGCTCCTTGGGCTGCTGGGCCAGTTGGCACTGTTAGGTTTTGGGGTCATGGCATCTCGGTGAGCACCCCTCATTCATGCACCTGCATGTGACATGCACAAGGACTCTCAGGGCCACATGCTGGGAGCCAGGGAGACACCCAGCCCTATCTCTGTCCTGCAGTAGAAAAGGAAAGAATGTGCAGTGGGCACTGACAGAGGGATTGCAGGGCTGAGGGTCCTGAGAGAGGGAACTATCCCCTAGCAGGGACCAGGAGGGGAGGCAAGACCTCAGTGAGAAGGGACTGAACAACTCAAATGGAGCTGAATGGGGAAGTGCACGGAGGGCAGAGCCCTTGGTGCTGTGATGTTTGATGGGATTTACCTCCCAAGGCATCAGAATTGGAGGTGGGGTCATTATTCAGATTAGGGGGAGTAATCACTACTGTTGGGCCAAAGTTGGCACTCATCTCCCTTCTTCACTGACCCCAAGCCAAGACCCTCAGAGATGCCTGTGGATACCCTGCTCTGTGGGGACACCAGCAGGACCCGTGCTCTTTTCCCTCCTCAGACTGGGCCTCCTGGGGTGGGCTGTGTCTGAAGCACCTCAGCATCACAGGCCCAGCATGGCATGGGGATGGGCATGGGCCTGGGGGTTGCCACACACACACTTGGCAAACATAAACACACACACACATGCCCTCGTGCATGCACCCTGTTCAGCCCCTGCTACCACTGGGTTCTGCTCCCCTCATGCCCTTCCAATAAGGGCCAAACCAAGTGGTTCCCCAAGGGAAGAATAAACGAGGAGGCAGCTTACCTGGAGCCTTCCTACCAGTGCAGCCTTCTTTCATCTTGGCCACAGCAGGTCCACAGGAAAGCCTAGACTCAAGTGGCACTATCAGACCCCAAGGCTCTTTACCCTCCTAGGCCCAGGGAGGTGGGAGCATGGCCACAAGCGTCCCCCACCTGAAACACACTCACACACAGGCACCCACTTCTCAGAGACTCCAGCACAGTCCCAGGACAATGGACTCCCCCGTGCCCAGCAAGGACTCCTAAAATTCTCAGGTGTCAGAACTGGAAGGGACAGGAATCTCAGAAATCAAGTCCCACTCCTGTTGTACAGGAGGACATCTGAAGCCCAGAGGGGGAAGGAAACCACCTCAACATCACACAGCCATAGAGCTTCAGAGCAAAACAGAACCAAAGCAGGCCCTTTACACCATTAACCCATTCAGTGCATCCCCAATTAATGTGAGTGCATTGAAAAGAATCTTGAAGCCGTGGTCTTAGTTTTCCAAATAAACAGCTTTCAAGACTTCAAGGAATTTTCAGGTTAAGAGCAGTAATAAAAATACCTAGGATTCACTTTTGCTTTGGGGAGCTCTAAACTGAACTAAATGTCCAGTCCAATCCATAAAAGTTTAAGATCTTGAAGTTCCTCATTTGGCCCCAGAACCACCTTGGGGGTAGCAGGAGGGCCTGGCTGTGAGGCCCATTCTAGCCCTGCCCTGGCTTGGCCGCCACCCTGCTGGGAGCCTTGGACAAGTCCTCGCCCGGGACCTCACCTCCATTGGTGTAATGAGGGCAGAGGGCAGACTGTGATTCCTAAAGTCTCTCCTGCTCTGAATCTGGAACTGCCCCTGAGTGGTCGTAAGCTACATCTTAGTTTTTCCATCTTTGAAATGGAGATTCCCCACTTAGGAAAATAATATTCTGAAAGTAGCAGCAATTGGCCTGGTGCCTTACCAATGCAGAACCTCCACTGGTACGTACGACAGGGACCAATAAAACATTTTCCAACTGAAAAAGTGTCCACATTCATGCTGCTAACTTTATGTTTTACAACTGGAAGCCAAAGGATCCAGCCAAGACATAGATCACTTGGATTTTAAAATTGGGGTGGAGCCAAAGGATTCCCCGCCCTTTACGGTCATCCTAGTGGCCTCGTCCAGACAGGAGAAGGCGGCATGGACCAGTGACATCAGCCAGGTGAGTAGCGTCACCTGTTCCTGAAAGCGAGCGGTCCCTTCATGCCTAACCAGGTCAGGGGCTTGGCTGGTGGGGGGATGGGGAGGGGCGGTGGAGTAGCTGCACTGTTCTACAGGGAAGATACAAGAATCTTCCAAGTCCACAGCCGTACCCAAAGCTGAGCTCAGCTAGTCCATCCCGTTTACAGTCCCCTGGGTCACCTTGAAAGTGTGGTCTGGAAACCCCTCTTGCATCTGTACCACCTAGCAAGGTGATTTTTAAAACTTCAGTTTCCTGGACCCTTCTCCCCTTTCCCCACTACCCCGCTGACCTACAAATCTAAATTGTTGGCATGTGACCTGTAAATCCACATTTTAGTTCATGCCCCAGGTAATTGATATGCACAGAAAAGTCTGAGCATATTGGATGTAATGTTCACAGTGAGAGAATGGTCTCCCTGAAAGCCGAGGGTAGCTTCTTCAGTGAGTCGGGGCAGCTACCTAAGATCAAACCCAGCCTCAACTATGCACACGGAATATTTAGTTTTGCTTTGGCCTGCTGCAAGCATTAAGGTCATTCGCCCTATTTGGAGCATTAACCAGGAAGCACAGACTTTCCCAGGTACCAGTGAGCAGACCCAGAGTGCCCATGGGTGCCTAAAGTACAGGGGTGAGACTTGAGTCCAGAAAGAGGCTGTCAGCAGCACCGGGGTTCAAGCCAGGACAGGCCCCTCCCTGAGCCCAGCAGGGGCCTGTGATGGATCAGGGATGTGCCATCCCAGCAGCTGGGAGCCTTGGTCATCCTCTCTGTGGGGTGGGGTGGTAGGAGAGCAGCCAACAGCAGGAGAAGGGGAGGGAGGTTGGTGGCCCCCCATGGTCCAGAGGGTTGCAGGAGGCCTGTGCCTGTAGGAACTGAAAGGGCAGGGCAGCATCTTCATGGGACCTAGGACGGCTGCCCTTGCTCGCGCCCCACCTTCTTGGTTTTGTGCCCCTTCCAGGCTCCCCTGACTGCCGCTCCCAGCCTTCCTTCTGGCCCACCTGCCCATCTCACAGTCCCAGAGGAGTAAGGCGGGTGGGATGCTGCATAGCACATGCCTGTTCTGAGCCTTCCCACGTGTCTTCAAAACACCCAGGAAGCCCTGGAGAAAACTGCAGACCCTGAGCTTGGCCCTTTCACATCCCCAGTGAGCTGCAGCCGTCAAAGGCCCAGGGCTACTTGCCCGGAGGGTGCCCACCAGTCCTCTGCCCTCCTTGCAGCTGTTGTGGATGCCAGTGAATGGGTCAAGGTGGGAGTCCTCTGGCCCCTACACCAAGCCCTCCTGCCTCCATAACACTCTGAGCCCCTGGCCAAGTCTTTGTTTTGCAGTTGCTAGTAGAACCAAAGCTAGAGAGATTGTCAGGTGGGTGAGAGAAGTGGGACTGAGAAATGCAAAGGGCAGAAGCCTCCCTCATTGGGGTCCTGGCCCTGCCCAGAAGTCTGGGCCTGGGAGCTCCACCACCCACTGTGCCAGCTCTCAGTTGCTACTTCCCAATGACTTTGACACCCTCCTCCCTGCAACACACACATTCTCAAAACCAGAAGATTCTGTAATGTGCCACCAAGGCTTCCCCATCGCTATGCCAAGAAGAAACCCTCTCATGGCAGAAATGTGAAGACTCAGGGCAGGGGACAGTGCAGGGGAAAAGAGGCAGCCCCCCCAAGAGATGCAGGTTTTATTTTTGTTTGGGCGAGTACTTTTTATTCAAAGCAAAATTTGGATTTTGAATATTTTTGGAGGCCAAGTGAAATGTACAATCATCTGTAGCCCTCCTGCCAGTAGCCTTGCCTTCCCCAGGACCCCACACCCATGCATTCTTCATATAGAAAACCATCCACTGCATCCAAGTGTTGGCACTGTGATGGTCAGAGCACAGAGAGAACAGTTCAACACCCCCGTGCAGGGGGGCAGAGGCCCTGCTGGGCTGGCCTCCCAGGAGAGAGATCCCACATCATCTTGGATCTGATCTTGTCCTTGACACTGGACCCCAGAGGTCAGCAACAGAATGGTCAGTGGCAGATGCACTCATTTTGCATCCCAGTGGTTGTTTGCAGTCAACTCATTGAGGTAGAAGTCATTATCCCCACTTTGCATATAAGGAAACTAAGACTTGAGATCAAGTAAGTTCCTCAAGGTCACTCAACTGAGACTTGACTTCTGGCCAAAGTCTAAAGGATGCTCCATGCTGACCCTGCCTTTGCCAGGACAATGCCCTTGAAGCTTGAGGACCCTGTGTCAAGCCAAGGCATATGAACTTTACAGTTGGCAGAGCTCCTGGTGGGCCTGGGGCCAGCAATGGAGAGCTCTCACGCTGGGGTCCTCTCTCTGATTCCAGTGTGTGGATAACATCCGATGCAATGGTCTCATGATGAACGCATTTGAAGAAAATTCCAAGGTCACCGTGCCACAGATGATCAAGTAAGTGCCCTAAACCCCTCTTGACCAGGCAGTATTCCAGAGACTGAGTACCACAAGGCGACAGCCAGGACACTGGGATGAGCCAGCTACTGGGGTTCAGAGATGCTGGGCTTTGTCTTTGGGGGTGTTTTGGATATTTTCTTGTTTGTTTGTTTTGAGTTGGGTGATTGCTATTTGGATGATTGCTTTGGCTTAGTTTTTTTTTTTTCTTTGTTTTAATTTTTTATTTCCATAGGTTTTGGGAGAACAGGTGGTATTTGGTTACATGAGTAAGTTCTTTAGTGGTGGTTTGTGAGATTTTGGTGCAGCCATCTCCCCAGCAGTATACACTAAACCCAATCTGTAGTCTTTATTTTTATTTATTTATTTTTATGGGTTTTTTTTTTTTTTTTTTTTTTTTGAGACAGAGTCTCACTGTGTCACCCAGGCTGGAGTACAGTGGCACGATCTCGGCTCACGGCAACCTCCGCCTCCCAGGTTCAAGTAATTCTTCTGCCTCAGCCTCCTGAGTAGCTGGGACTATAGGCACCTGCCACCATGCCCAGCTAATGTTTTGTATTTTTAGTAGAGACAGGGTTTCACTGTGTTAGCCAGGATGGTCTCGATCTCCTAACCATCTCGTGATCCGCCAGCCTCAGCCTCCCAAAGTGCTGGGATTACAGGCGTGAGCCATTGCCCCTGGCTCCAATTTGTAGTCTTTTATCCCTAACCCTCTTCCTACCCTTTCGCCCTGAGTCCCCAAAGTCCATTGTGTCATTCTTATGTCTTTGCATCCTCATAGCTTAGCTCCCACTTATCAGTGAGAACATATAATGTTTGGTTTTCCATTCCTGAGTTATTTCACTTAGACTAATAGTCTCCAGTCCTATCCAGGTTTCTGTGAATGCCATTAATTCCTTCATTTTTTTGGCTAAGTAGTATTCCATCTTATATATATATACATGTATACCACAATTTCTTTATCCACTCATTGATTGATGGACATTTGGGTTGGTTCCACATTTTTGTGAATCGTGCTGTTATAAACATGCGTGAGCAAGGATCTTTTTTGCCTAATGACTTCTTTTACTCTGGGCAGATACCCAGTAGTGGGATTGCTAGATCAAATGGTGGTTCCACTTTTTGTTCTTTAAAGAATCTCCACACTGATTTCCATTGTGGCTGTTCTAGTTTTCATTCCCACCAGCAGTGGAGAAGTGTTACCTTTTCACCACACCCACGTCAACATCTATTTTTTTTTTTTTTTTTTTTTTTTTTTTTTTTTAGTTTTCTATTATGGGGCTTTGGCTTAGTTTTGTTATGGGTCATCTGTTTTGTACATGTGGATTATTTTTGTATTTGGCTGTTTAAAATATAACATTAGGAATGAAACTTTATGTACTCTTTTTTAACAACTATTTTTCTTTTCCTAATTAAAAAATGAATACATAGAACATTTCAAAAACCAGAAAAACCAAAACACAGGCTCCAGGACCACTGTGTTTGTTTGAACAATCCCCAGAGACAAGAGGGATTTAGCAGGTGTCCTACTAAATGCAGCTCTCCAAGCCCTGGGTCATGCATCCTCCCTCACCTGCATCGGGCACAATTATCTTGCAGCCACCTGCATGCCTAACCCCTCACCATACCCTCTTTCTGCCCCAACCCTGAAGCCCAGTGGCTCTCTGACCTCAGTTCCCATCTCTGAGTTCTGAGCCTGCCTTGCTCACCTGGCGCATGCTAGGACTGTGTTCCCACCTGGGCCATGTTGCTGTTGCCAGAATAATCATCTGGGTAGCCCAGGCCTCTTTGCTACTTCACATACATGCTCTGGGGAACCGCAGAGTTAATGCATTTAATGCAGAACATGATTTAATGTGTGAAATCCTTTGTTTCCACTCGCCACCAATCTGAAGTCAAGCATGATGTGAAGCGAGCCCTTTATGAACCTACTGTGTGCCGGGAGCTAGCCGAGGCAGTTTCAGGTCCACCAGGTCTTTGAGCCTCTGCACAAGTTGATAAGGAATTATTCCCCTCATGACTACATCGCTGAACAGGTGGTGGGGTACAGCAGGAAAGTCTGGCCTCGAAAGCAACAGCCCTGGTCACCAGCCCTAGCTTTGTGTGTGACTACAGACAAGTCGCTTAACCTTTCTGAGCTTGGGTTTCTCACGTTGTAAATGGGGGACATGACAATACCCACCTGCCTCCTAGATCCGTTTCAATAATCCAATAAAACTCACAGCTGGAATTACCATTATATGTTTAGTGAGTATCCACTCAATTACCATTATATGTTTAGCGAGTACCCACTCATGCTCTGGAAAGGGTGCACATTGAGACAGCCAAAGGACCAGATGAACTTTGGGAGGCCAAGGCGGGTGGACCACTTCAGGTCAGGAGTCCAAGACCAGCCTGATCAACATGGTGAAACCCCATCTCTACTAAAAATACAAAAATTAGGCCTGGTGGCACATGCCTGTAATCCCAGCTACTCAGAAGGCTGAGATGGGAGAATCACTTGAGCCTAGGAGGCAGAGGTGGCATTGAGTCGAGACCTCACCACATGTATATATGTATATATGTTTTATATATATGTATATTATATATGTATATATTATATATGTATATATAATATAATATAATATAATTTATATTACTATAATATATAATTTTATATAAAATAATATAAAATTTATATTAATAAATTTTAATAAAATTTATTAAAATGTTATTAATTTTAATAAAATTAAAATCACCTATGAAAGAAAAAATAACAAAATTTTGAACTGTGATGGTGATAAAGTGAATGGAATGTCCAGATTAAAATGACAACTTTAAAGACCCATCTGCTACCAATCTAAAGCCTGGCTTCCTTCACAGGAGGACCAGTGAGGGGACCAGGGAAGCAGAAATGAGCAGGTGGGGTCTCTGTCCTCGGGAAATTCATCGTTTAGTGAGAGAGAGACACATAGAGAGAGTATTAGAAAGCAGTGTAGCGCATGCTGCAGAATGGAATCTGTGTAATCCAGGTGAGGTCCAGAGGATGAGTGACAGATCTACCTGGCACAGTTAAGGATGGTTTCTTATGGAATGGGACATCAGAGCTGGCCTGGAAGGATCAGTTGGACTTTGCTAAATGACTGAGGGGGAAGGGCATTCTGGAAAGACGGCACAGCATGAACATAGGTTCAGAGGCAAAAAAGTGCATGGTGTTTGGGGAGAGTGCAGGGTTGGGGAGAGTGACATGTCATGAAGGCAATTGTGGTCTCCAGGTACACTACCAGACAAACTATTCTAGAGGCTTTGGAATAGATTCATAGGCTAAGTTAAGATGCTTCATTTTGGGGCCTAGAGTATTGATTTTTTTTTTTTGAGACAGGGTCTCACTGTCACCCAGGCTGGAGTGCAGTGGTGTGATCTCAGCTCACTGCAGCCTCAACCTCCTGGGCTCAAGTGTTCCTCCCACCTCAGCCTCCCAAGTAGCTAGGACTACAGGTGTGCACCACCACACCTGGCTAATGGTGTATCAATTACAAACACATAGCAAGACACCAGGGAATGGAGATGGGATAGCTGCTGATGGAGTGAAGTTTGAACCAAGGAGCCCATGCGATGGAAAACACTTGGGCCAATGGCACAGACTTGCCCTCTCCCCGGTGTAGGGGCGAAGGCCTGGCCACAGCTGCAGCCATCAGTTCACCTGGAGAACAGCTACACCTTTCTCTGCATTTCTTGGGCAGGGGCCACAAAGGGCCAGAACAGCCATCACCAATAGGTGGCTGACTTAAGACCTAATAAATTTGAATGTCCCATATGCCCCATGAATATTAAGCATAGCATCAATATTTGGCGCCTTGTGGCTATTTAGTGCCTTTGGTCCCTCTGTCCCTTCCTATGTTCAGCATGCAGGTGCTCTCCTTGGTATACTGTGTCTAGTGTAAGTCTTCTGTACTTAGCTTCATCTATCTTCCTTATTTATTTCTCTTACTTTTATGGCCCAATTTGACTTTCTTAAATAATATAGCGATCCATACGACGTAGTGAAAGATGGGGCTGGAGCAGTGGGCAAGGGTCAGATCACCGTAATGTGACAGGCGAGGAGTGGGGCTTTGTTCTGTAGGTGATAGAGACAAACCAGGGGAGTGGCAGGCTCCCTGCTGCTGGCCACTCTGATGGGGAGAGTGGGGAGTGGAGAGCCTAGCTGGAGAAAGGTGTAGGGATGATAGGCGGGGAGTTGGGGGTATTCCTCCCATATGTCTCCCAAAACATGCTGAGTTTCTAGTACAGTTCCCTACTCTCAGACTGTGAGTCAACAGCATCCTGATTTTGGGTTTGCAAGACAAAGGCATACACCCTATGTGGCCCAAGTACTCCCACTAGCCCCCAACATGATGCATCCAGGCCTTACCACAGCAGCTCTGTGGGTGGATGTAGCAGTCAGGGTCTCAGGTCAGCCACCAGCAACCCAAAACTGAAAAGTCTTCTTCCACCTGCCAGGCTCCTGGGGCTGAGGCTCTGCCCCAACATGTGACCTCAAGAGCAGGTAGACTCAAGGTGGGGGCACTGTCCCTGGGAAAAAAAGAAAGAGAAAGTCCTTTTCCCTTCAGGCAACGCCTGTCATTGATGCCTGGGAGACAGGAATACCACTTGGAGCATTCATCAAGAAGTGTTGGAAGATCAGAGAGAAGCAGATCTGAATTTCCAATGAGAAAATGTTCACATTCTAAGGCACTGAATACACTTTCTAGCAGGGATAGCAAGTATCTGGCACTCAAGCCAGTCATCTCCCATCCAAAGCCCCTGGCAGACATTGCTAATGGATCACAGCACTCTCTTGTGTTGAGTCTGGAAACATAGTCCTGGGCCACTGCCACCAGTCTGCCTACTTTAATGCACCCTCCCATTTTGCATACAGGGAAGCGGAAGTCCAGGATAGTTCTACAGAATATTGGGGATATTGCCGGGTGTGGTGACTCTTGCCTGTAATCCTGGCACTTTGGGAGGCTGAGGCAAGCAGATCAATTGAGGTCAGGAGGTCGAGACCAGCCTGGCCAACATAGTGAAACCCCATCTCTACTAAAAATACAAAAAATTAGCCAGTCATTGTGGTGCATGCCTGTAATCCCAGCTACTCAGGAGTCTGAGGCAGGAGAGTCACTTGAGCCCCAGAGATGGAGGTTGCAATGAGCCGAGATTACACCACTGCCCTCCAACCTGGGCGACAGAGTGAGTGAGACTCTGTCTCAAAAAAACAAAAAAGAGGCCAGGTGCGGTAGCTCACTCTGTAATCCCAGCACTTTGGGCGGCTAAGGTGGGCAGATCATAAGGTCAGGAGTTCCAGACCAGCCTGGGCAACACAGTGAAATCCCGTCTCTACTAAAATACAAAAAATTAGCTGGGTGTGGTGGTGGGCGCCTGTAATCCCAGCTACTTGGGAGGCTGAGGCAGGAGAATCACTTGAACCCAGGAGGCAGAGGTTGCAGTGAGCCAAGATTGCACCACTGCACTCCAGCCTCGGCGACAGAGCAGGGGTCCATCTCAATTAAAAAAAAAAAAAAAAAAAAAAAAAAAACCAGCTACTCGGGAGGCTGAGACAGGAGAATGGCTTGAACCCAAGAGGCGGAGCTTGCAGTGAGCTGAGAGCCGGCCACTGCACTCCAGCCTGGGCGGCAGAGCAAGACTCCGTCTCAAAAAAAAAAAAGAGTATTGGAGTTACCAGAGGCACTGGAACCAACAGTGATTGTGAGGTTTAAAACAGAAAAGGGGCTGGGCACGGTGGCTCACGCCTGTAATCCCAGCACTTTGGGAGGCCGAGGTGGGCGGATCACGAGGTCAGGAGATGGAGACCATCCTGGCTAACACATGGTGAAACCCCGTCTCTACTAAAAATACAAAAAAAAAAAAAAATTAGCCGGGCATGGTGGTGGGCACCTGTAGTCCTAGCTACTCAGGAGGCTGAGGCAGGAGAATGGCATGAACCCGGGAGGCAGCAGAGCTTGCAGTGAGCGGAGATGGCGCCACTGCACTCCAGCCTGAGTGACAGAGTGACAGAGCGAGACTCCGTCTTAAAAAAACAAAAAAAAAAAAACAGAGAAGGAAAGGGACAGGAAGGAGTAGAGAAAGTGGGGGCTTTTCTTCACTTTCTCTTCCCCCTCCAGTAAGCAGGAGCCCACAGAAAAGGTGCTAGAAGCAAACCCTTGCCAGAGGGGTCAGATGATCCCTATTTGGATGCCAGGCCTGGGCTGGATGCTTTGGGATCCATGATGTGGGAGTGGCTGTCCTCTCCCTCTGAAACATGCAGCCCAGTGGGAATGACTTGGCTTCATTTGAGAGACAGTTCCTGAGCCCCTTCAGCCTCCAGGGCTGGACGTAGCCCTTACTCGATGTTGCTGTCCCAGGCACTTCCTCCAGCCCAGTATTTCTTTTATTAGTGCTTCTTCACAGTTTCTCGCCTTCCTTTTGAGACTTTTAGTGTTGACTAAAGGAAAAATGATCAAGCTTTTAAAGAATTCAGGTTTCTTTTCTTTAGAAGCCTTCCTGAGGACTATAGACGGAGGCTGGCAGCCCGGGAGCCGCCCTTCAGGGAGGTCCTATCAGATCCCAGCACAGTGTTTCAGCCAGCTTACATGCACGTAGGGGGTTCAGCACCTGCAGAATCACATCAGACTTGCTGAGAAGTGACATTGAAGCAGAATCACATAAAGGTTTGGGCATGAGAATACATCTGGTTAGAGATGACAGAGGCATCCTCACTAATCCCATCAGACGTCATCTTATGTTTGGGAAAGGCAAGGACAAGGGTCATTTATCTTGTAGGGAGAATAGAGACTCAGGCAAGAGACCTGGGAGGCCATATGCTCTGGCCTGCTTTGTCCTCAAAGCATCTTTCCAGAGAGCTGCACATCATCACAGAGTCGGGGGCCTTGTGGAGTTATGCCGTCGAGCAGAAATGAGCAGTCGTGGCTTCTCTCGTTTGCTACTTTGTCTCACAGCAGTGAGAGGTCCTCTCTCTGTCCACTGTGTGTTGCTTCCATTTTCTCTCATTTCAACCTCTTTGTCCTTCTCTGATTTCTAGGGCACTTCCACAAATGTGTTTAATAGACCACTCTGATTTTCTGATTGTCCGATCTGCCATTTCCTGAATTCATCCCAGCCTTCAATTCAGCACTCTTGTTTTTCACATCCAGGAAATCCTTCTGACATCGGATTACTCCCTCTTCATGGTTGCTTCTCGAGGTCCCATAGATGCAGTGCATATTTTCCTGCATCTTGGTGGAAACCAAATCAGGAGTCTTCTAAAACGTTTTGTGTCTTGCAGCAAAGCTAACTTAGAAGGCAGCATTTCCTCAGTTTCTTTGGAATGGTCTCTTTTTGAACTGCAGTATCCTTTCAGGCCCTGTGCTTTTCCCATATTGTTCTCATCCTAAAAAGAAATCCCCCCACCCTGCTTATTGAAGGTGCTCAATAAAGGTTGTTTGTTTATTTCAAATCCCAAGAATGCTTCCAAAGAAAAGCATTTAAGAAAGATAGTGTGAAAGGGAGGCTATGTCCATTTGCTCGCTTCCTCTGAGCACTATCTACACTCCTAGGTAGAAGATATCCTCGAAAGAACAGGTGAGCCAGGTGCAGTGGCTCACGCCTGTAATCCCAGCACTTTAGGAGGCCGAGGCAGGTGGATCAAGAGGTCAAGAGTTTGAGACCAGCCTGGCCAACATGGTGAAACCCCGTCTCTACGAAGAATACAAAAATTAGCTGGGCATGGTGGTGTGTGCCTGTAATCCCAGCTACTCGGGAGACTGAGGCAGGAGAATCACTTGAATCGTGGAGGCAGAGGCACTCCAGCCTGGGTGACAGGGCAAGACTCCATGTCCAAAAAAAAAGAAAAGAAAAGAAAAGGAAAAACTAGATAGTCTGGGCACAGTGGCTCACACCTGACATCCCAACACTTTGGGAGGCCAAGGTGGGAGGATCTCTTGAGCCCAGGAATTCAAGACCAGCCTGGGCAACATGGTGAAACCATGTCTCTACCAAAAAATACAAAAATCAGCCAGGCATAGTGGCATGCACCTGTAATCCCAGCTACTGGGAAGGGTAAGGCAGGAGGATCGCTTGAGCCCAGGAGGGCAAGGCTGCAGTGAGCCGGGATTGCACCACCTCACTGCACTCCAGCCTGGGCAAATGAGACCTTGTCTCATTAAAAAAAAAAAAAACAAAAAACAAAAACTAGATACAGCCAACAGTATGTAATAAGGACAAACAAAAAATAAAGAAGTAAATAAAAAGTAATGAGCACTATATTTGATTCTAAGATTCTTGGTAGTCAAAACAAAAAGTAAAACATGATGACAAAGACAATGTCCAAAAAAATGAAAACCCACAGTTGCTCAAGAGTCCTGATAGCTCCCATTGGATGACCAATAAAACACGATTCCAGTGGTTGAACCACCAGAGGGCGCTGTGTGGTACAGCAGCCTTCAGGGCCACTGATTCCCACTACCCCCTGTAGCGGCTGCTGACCTCAAGTTCACAAGCAGCTGAAACAAGACCCCTGCAAGTTCACACCCATCTCAGCCCCTTTGTCCTCACATCTTGGCAGCTGCTAGCAGATCGAATAGACCACATTTTGTTTTTCCACATATCAGCTGATGGACACCTGGGTGGTTTCCACTTTGGGGCGGGCTATTATGAATAATGCTGCTAAGAACGTTCATGTACACATTTTTTTTTTGAGGCACAGTCTTGCTGTGTCACCCAGGCTGGAGGACAGTGTCACAGTCTCGGCTCACTGCAACCTCCATCTCCCGGGTTCAAGCGATTCTTGTGCCTCAGCCTCCTGAGTAACTGGTATTACAGGCATGCGCCACCACACCTAGCTAACTTTTGTATTTTTACCAGAGACAGGGTTTTGCCATGTTGACCAGGCTGGTCTCGAACTCCTGACCTCAAGTGATCCTCCCACCTCAGCCTCCCAAAGTGCTGGGATTACAGGCGTGAGCCACTGCACCCCATTCACGTACACATTTGTGTGAACAGAGTTCCTTGTATCTTGTGAACTCAACAACACGTTTTTAAGTTTGTAATATTCCTCCTGTACTTCTAGGGGTTTTATAATGGAGGGTTTTTAGGATATTGGAAAAACGAAGTTGTACTCCTCCTTCAATGTCATCCTTCCCAAGCTTGTTCTCTTAATAAGACCGTCCTGGGCTGTCAGTGTGTGGGGGAAGCAGTGATGAGCAGGCCTGGTGGATACCATTCAGATGCCTTTAGACCCATGTCACCTGCGTCCTTCCTCCCCTCTCAGGTCTGACGCATCCTTATATTGTGATGATGTTGACATTCGCTTCAGCAAAACCATGAACTCCTGCAAAGTGCTTCAGATCCGCTACGCCAGCGTGGAGCGGCTGCTGGAGAGGCTGACAGACCTGCGCTTCCTGAGCATCGACTTCCTCAACACCTTCCTGCACTCCTACCGGGTCTTCACCACCGCCGTCGTGGTCCTGGACAAGCTCATTACCATCTACAAGAAGCCCATCAGTGCCATCCCTGCCAGGTGGCTGAGGTGCCCTATCCTCCTATGCCCACAGAGCTTCCAAGTCTTGGAGGAAAACTGGGCTTGCACAGGGTCGGGGGGTGACCTGGAAGGTCCCTGGGGGAGCAGCAGTAACATGTGCTGGGGAGCTGTGTGATGCTCACTGCCACTGCCCCCTCTCCCCTGGAACCAAGCTTCCCTCTGCAGAGAGGCAGGGATAGCTCACCTGTCTGGTGCTACTGCTCAGTCTCAGCTTCTTCCATCTCCACCTGCAGGGATCCTGGGGTGTAAAGGGTGCTCTCACCTCTTAGCCCCACTCCTGGAAGCACAGGGTCCCACCCTCATAAAAGGACAGTGCTTCCTTTGGTGAAAAAAGAGAAAGGAAATGAGGGGAGGGAGGACAGAAGGAGAGAGGGAGAGGGAAAAAGAAAAATAAAGGGAGAGAGGGAGGAAGGAAGAAAGGAAGAGAGAAGGGAATCTTACCCCTGCTCTGCTTGGGCCACCTCCTACTCTGAGAAACGATGGAGCCCTTTTTGGCCTAATTGGAGTGAGTCAACATAAGGAATGCCGGCCACCTTAGCCTTGGCTTCCCAAGAGACATGGAGCAATGAAGGACTTGGTCAAGGCTGCCCAACAGTAGGTCAAGTTCAGGGATTGGTTCAGGCCCCTGATGGGCCTCACTGCTCCAGGAGGAGCCCATCCAGGAATGGTAGGTGATTATCTTTTCTGAGAGGCCACCTGCCCAGATCCCAGTTGTGGACAGCCCATCCCAGCCCTCAGAGGCTCAGAGGTTCTCTGAGTGCCCCAGCCCAAAATACCCTAGGCAAGAGATGAAGCCAGAGCCTCAGCTCTAGGGCTGCCTGGAGCAGAGCTCCTGAATCACACTGGCTCCCCAGGGCTCCCCAGGAACCTCACCATTCCTCCCCCAACCCACACCTCTGCTGCCAGAGCAATGCAATGACCCAGAATACACCCATTCCCTCTTCTGCTCTCTCCTCCTGCCCCCACCTCAGGACTCACTGGGGCAGGGCACATCTTGCCTCTCTGCCCTGAACTTCTGACACCTCAATGATCCGCTTCCCAGGGCTCTGAGAAAGCAGAAGAAAACATCCTATCCAGGATGGATTTACCCCTAAAAGTCACCGAGATCATTCCCAGGGGCCCAGCAGCAGTGCCCTTCCCTTCCCAGCAGCAGTGCCCTGCAGAACAAAGAGGCTGGTTCAGAGACTGCTCTCAGCCCTGTGGCCTTGGCTGAGTCCCTTAACCTCTCTGAGCCTCAGTTTCCTGCCTATGACATTCCTACAGTTATCCTGTAGGACTAAGAGTGCCTACGTTCTGAGGCAACAGTGAGGGTTAAGAGAGAAATCCTATCCTGTGCGCAAAGTGGAGCAGACAGCCTTGATGAAACAAGCTATGATTGTTCTGGATGTGTAACCTGTTTCCAGCCTGGCCTGAAGTGGGACCCTGTCATGAGGATAGCAGGGGACACTTTCAGCTTCCCATCCCCCTAAGTTTGCATATAGGGCCACTCAAGCCTCATGGCAGGTGGAAAGGACCCTGGGTTTAGAGTAGGAGGCATCAGATGAGTCATTTCCTGTCTCTGAGCCTCAGCTTCCTCATTCCACAAACCACGCCTGAGGACCTCTCTAAAGATGAGGGCAGAATATGTAGGCGGGAGCAGGCCCTGTGTGGGATGGAGGGGGTTTTGCACAGCCTGCAGGTCAGGGGACCCTTAGCACTTCAGGTCAGACGCTGCAGCTGCTGCCCTGAGTGGGTGGGGGACGGAGCACAGAAGCTCCATATCCTCTGCCCAAACCATCCAGAGCAGGACCCTTGGCCCCAGGCCATTTAATCACATTGTCCCTGCTCAGATCAGCTCAGGCTTCGGTTTCAGGGATCATGAGAATGATGGAGCCATTGCTGCCACTCTGAACCCCGCTGGAGACAGCCCCCAGGCCTAGGAGGGCAGGCAGGCCTACGCTGTCATTTTCACCCCCACCCCCGCCCTCCCAACAGGTCGCTGGAGCTTCTGTTTGCCAGTGGCCAGAACAACAAGCTTCTGTATGGTGACCCCCCCAAGTCCCCGCGCGCCACCCGCAAGTTCTCCTCGCCACCACCTCTGTCCATCACCAAGACATCATCGCCAAGCCGCCGGCGGAAGCTCTCCCTGAACATCCCCATTATCACCGGCGGCAAGGCCCTGGACCTGGCCGCCCTCAGCTGCAGCTCCAATGGCTACACCAGCATGTACTCGGCCATGTCGCCCTTCAGCAAGGCCACACTGGACACCAGCAAGCTCTATGTGTCCAGCAGCTTCACCAACAAGATTCCAGATGAGGGCGATACGACCCCTGAGAAGCCCGAAGACCCTTCGGTGCTCAGCAAGCAGAGTGAGTGGCCATGCCGTCGGAGCTGCCCCCCAGCCTCCCAGCCCCACTGAGGCTCAGCCTGGCCCAACAAGGCCTCAGGGCTGCTCTTCCTGCTCCCATGGGGAAGGAACGGAGAGGCTGGGGGTCCCACCAGGCAGATCGTGGAGGCAGCACAGAGTCTGCGCGGTGCAGAGAGGTAGCCCTATGAGGGAGCCTAGGCTGCGGGGGGAGGCAGGCAGAAATTCCCAGGGCATCACCACACTTTAGATGAGTGTCAGTTCCCATCATGAGCAATTTAGGCATCCCTCTGCCCTGACCACAGCATCCTGCGGCATCCCTGTGTTTGTCCATGTCTGCAGAGGACGGGGCCTGGGCCAGGACCATTCAGGGCCCAGGAGAGAAGAGGTCGTCAGCAGCTCCTGCCCCCTGGGATTCAGTCTGGCTGAGGACTCAGACCAGACACTGAAATGTGGACACCTGATATGAATGGCGTGTGTTAGGGGGATGCTTGAGGGACACAGAGGTTGGGGTGAGAACACCATTGGGGGTGTCATAGAAGGCTTCCTGGAAGAACTGTTCGATCTTGATTTTTACCAAGAGGAAAGAACATTCTAGACCATGGGAACAGGATGGGAATGACTGAGGAGCAAGAAAAGAAAGGCCTTGTGTGTTTCGGGGACAGCTGGATGCCAGGCAGACCTGAAATGCTGGGTGTGAGACAGAGGCTGGAGATAATTCCAGGACAGGCTGGAGATAATTCCAGGACAGGTTGGAGCCTCCCTACTCTCACGGTTTTTCCTGACCGTTCTAAAAGTGTTAGGCCTGGTTCTGTTTTAGATCTGATCAGGCCACATCTTGGGTGCCACCAGCGTTGTCTTGGTTAGCACATGAGAGCATGTGCACACACCCACGTGCAAACCAGGGCTGGTCAGATGCCCCAGGCTTTGAGGAGAAGGCCTTTGAAGAGGGAAGGATTTCTCTCCTCCAAGCTGTCAAGAGGGAAGGCAGAGGGCACCCCAGCAGAGGGCACAGTTGGGGTGAGATAAATCCTCCACCAGGCTCCTTACCAAGTAACACTCACTATGGCACATGCAGTTAATGGGTGGTGTGTGCAACTGAAAGTCAGTAACCAAGGAAATGGCCTACCAGAAATTTTATAATTTCACATTCTGAAATGTAACGCAAGGCAGTCCTGAGAAATTATCTTGTACCAGGCTTCTTGGTTGATGATCCAGGAGCCCATGAACCTAATTGTGTGCCAAACTGTGTGTGTGTGTGTGTGTGTATGTGTATGTGTATTTATGTATGTATAAATATGTGTGTGCATGTGTGTGCGTGTGGACATTATTGTCTAAAGAGAAGACCTGTGGCTTTTTTGGGTTCTCAAGGTCAGATGCAACTACATCCACTTTCTATGTGGGAAAACTGAGGCCCAGAGCAGTTAAGAGTTTCTGACCAAGACGTCACTGTGCCAGACCTAGGCTTTTAATATAATTCATCAGCTTCCCCAGGGTGTGTGGACCATGAGTCTCCCAAGATTAGGAAGCCTCTATAATTAATTGTCCGAGACAGGACATTTTTTAAGAGTGACCAGGGGCATGGGGCAATAGGTAAAAAGCAGAGGAAAACTGGAGCAGATGGTCACCTTAACTAAGAAGCTTCGGCAAAAAAAAGAGAGGCCCTCACCTGGAACTTGTTAGAAATGCAGACTCAGGCCCCACCTGAGACCCCTGATCTTGTCAGAATTTGCATTCTGACAAGATCCCCGAGTGTGTCTGGTAAGGTTTGAGAAGCCCTGGTAGAGCAAAAGCCATCTTGGAGATTGACGGTGCTCGTTAGCAAGAGAAAGGTTCTGATAAGTCCTGTGGGAAACAAAGCTGTTAAGCTGTCTCCAGCAGCTGTATCGCAAGCTTACTCTGTTTTGCTTCAGTAAATTATAGACATAATTTTAAAAACAGGTATTTAAATTTTAAAATTAAAATTGAGAAAAGTAAAATTACTTATTTCTTTTCTCCCAGGCTCAGAAGTGTCCATGAGAGAGGAGTCAGATATTGATCAAAACCAGAGTGATGATGGTGATACTGAAACATCACCAACTAAATCTCCAACAACACCCAAATCAGTCAAAAGCAAAAATTCTTCAGGTACAATGCACCAGTTCAAAACCACAAATAGATTTCCAGTTTGGGAGAGGGCAGCAGGTCAAGTCGAGTCCAGGCAAGTGGGTGTCATCCCTTATGCTTTATGAGTGGCTCCTAGGAGCAGTAACTTTTCTGATGTTTCACGACCCACCCGACCCACCCCGGGGGAAGGGGCTGTGGGCATTAGAACATTGGCTAGGTAGATCCTGCTCTTCAACTCAACCAAGTCACTCTCCCAACTTCAAACAAGATTGCCTTGAGCCCACCCAGCACAGGTGGGCAGGGAAGCTCAGCATCTAGGGCTCATTCATGGAAGATCCTGATTCAGAAGGTGCTTCCTGAACTGCGTGTCAGGCTCTGCGCAGGCCCCTTTCATCATCTTGACAACCTTGCAGAAAGGCCAGGTTTTTCAAATCAGGGGAAAGACTCCAAGAGGTGGTGACATTGCTCACCTGCAGTCTCAGACTCCTGATCCTGAAGGGTCCTTGAGAAGCAGTCTTGGTCTCTGGTTTTCATAAAGCCCTTTCCCCTATACAAGGGGGTTGTGAGATACCCAATGGTGAGAGAGAGCTCCAAGGGGACCCACCTCCCAGGCAGCCCCTCCTCACACAGCTTTCTCCAATGCCCCTGCTCTCACATGCAAAGGGCAGCCTGCAGCCTGAGCTCCCCACTATCCAGGCCTTCAAAAGAAACCCGATAGGTAACGGGGTCATCGAACTTTAGAGAGAAACTGCCCAAACGCACTGTAGCCCTGCCACAGCTGCTCAGACACACAGAAACAGAGCCTATGGAGAGCCAAATTTCAGAAATAAGCTTTGAGTCCTTAAAATAAATCATCTGTGCCTCACAGCATAAATCTGCTATTTTGTCTTAGTCTGGATTGCTTTCTAGAGACAAGATGAAACCAAAGGTTTCAGGAGTAGGCTTCTCCTGTCATTACTACTAAAAATTATTATTATTCTTATTACTAATAGCAATGATATTCCATAGCATTTATATAGCTTTTCACCTAATACAAAGTATTTTCATCTATATTATCGCCTTTAATCTTTATATCCACCTTTTGAAGCTTTATCCCTGTTATTCAAAGGAGATTGCTGAAACCCAGAGAGGCTAAATAACTTAGCCAAGGTCACACAGCTAGTAGGGGATAAGGGAGAATTTCAACTTAGGTGACTGGACTCCAAGAGCCATCTTCTCTCCATCCCACTGTGCCCATGAGCCCATCAGTATGAATTGTTACGGATGTCAGACATTGAACAGGTTATGTGTTAATCCCAAGTAGACTGAGAGAGTAAGAAAACTCATGATGCTGCCCTCAGGCAGGCCCGTGCCCAGCTGGACCTGAGATGTGAAGGGGTTGAGAGCTGCAGAAAGATGGAAGGGGTGACTGGAGACCTTCTTCAGAAGCAGGAGGGTGCTCCCCATCCTGGGGCAGCCCTAAGGGTGTTGTGGTGTGACTCTCCCCAGAGATTCTAACACAGAGAGACCCACACACACAAACCAGCACCACCCAACATGCCCTCGTACCCTGAAGACACAGCCTGCTGGCTCTTGACGCTGGTCTAGCCTCGGGACCCCTGGTTTTCTAACAGCCTGAGGAGTTGGGACTGGAGACAGCTGAGGGTTCGTTCCCTCCTCTCTGCAGAGTTCCCGCTCTTTTCCTATAACAATGGAGTCGTCATGACCTCCTGTCGCGAACTGGACAATAACCGCAGTGCCTTGTCGGCTGCCTCCGCCTTTGCCATAGCAACCGCGGGGGCCAACGAGGGCACCCCAAACAAGGAGAAGTACCGGAGGATGTCCTTAGCCAGTGCAGGTATGTGGGGTGGTCTCCGCTCACAGGGTCCTCCCCATGATCAACCCCAATGGCAGGTGATAACCAGCATGGTCCCAGGGACTTGTTCTGCTGTGGGTGTTTAAGGTGTGCTGCTGAAGGCACAGGTGGGTCCTGTTAAATTGCTTCAATTGATTACATTCACTCACTGGACACGAAGCTTCCTGAATCATTATTTTGACTTGGGCACCGCCTTCCACTTATGGAGGTGTGGGGTCACAATCCCCACCTCTCTGCACTGGTTGGGGCTCTGCACACACCCAGGGCCTGAACCCCACACCTAGAGCCAGGGCCACTGCACATCTAGGGCACAGCCTGCCCTGCACCCTCCTCTTCCAGCTCCCAACTGAATACCATCCATCCCACCCCCAAACTTCCACCCTGTAGGCATTTGCTAGTGCTGACCCTCCTGCCTGGAGGCCCCTTCCTTCCCACCCATCGCCCTTTGCTACTTGGCCAACTTCTACTCAACATAAAGCCCATTGCCCGTGGGAACCTCTGTTCCCCCATGCTCCCACCTCCCACTTCTGCAGCCTTGGTCCTGCAGCAGAGACTGGAATAGGGGCCCCCATGAGCTCTGGTCCCTGGGGAGGGCCTGCATGGCTCTGTCTTGGGAGGCTGCCTGAACCTTCCAGCAGCTCTTGAAAGATGGAGAGGTCTAGAAGAGGCTGGGCATGCATGGACCATGTCCACTGAGAAGCCATGACATCTGTGCTATTGGTCAGACACTGGTTGTTAAATATGTTATTATCCCTCTGCCCATGACCCTCTCAGGCCAGCTCAGCCAGATCCAAGAGGCAAATCCAGACTAGTGTCAAGCTCTGTTTCTTGTCCTCACCTGTCCTCTCTCCCCTCTGCCACGCATGCTGCCAGGGTTTCCCCCAGACCAAAGGAATGGAGACAAGGAGTTTGTGATCCGCAGAGCAGCCACCAATCGTGTCTTGAATGTGCTCCGCCACTGGGTGTCCAAGCACTCTCAGGTGGGTGGGAGCCCTCCCTGGGCAGGCTGCTGGGGACCACCAGGCAATGGCCCCAGGAACCAGCTGCCTTCCAAAAGCAGCTGCGGGCAGAGTGAGCTGATGGCTGGCAGTGGGGCAGCAGGAGGGAGGGAGATCAAGTGTGCCACCCTGATGTTCCCAGAGGACTGCTCAGATTCCCTAGGAGGGAACCAAGGACAAGGAAGGGACAATGAGCCTCTGTCTATCCACCCTGCCTGTAGCAGGGGTACAGGTAGGTTTGTGCCTCGCTGGCCCGGGGTGCAGCCAGCTGAAGGATGGGCTTTGGTCTGGCCCCAGTGCCTTTATCTAAGATTTTCTAGGCCTGGAGAGCCTCTCATGCCCTGCCAGGAAGCCAGCAGAAAGGAAATGAGGCAGGTCAGCCTGCCCTGGGCAGAATAGAAACTGGAGCTCCCTCCTCTGGCCTGGGCCCAGACCACTTCAGGGCAGCTCAAAAACAGTAACCAGAGCCACCCATCATGCCTTCCCGGCAGGACTTTGAAACCAACGATGAGCTCAAATGCAAGGTGATCGGCTTCCTGGAAGAAGTCATGCACGACCCGGAGCTCCTGACCCAGGAGCGGAAGGCTGCAGCCAACATCATCAGGTAAAGGCAGTACCTGGTTCCTGGCTCAGGACTGCCTGCTGGGACAGGAGCCCTGCCTTCTGCCTCCATGTGGGCTGGTCAGAGGCCAGGGAGGTGAAGAGCGCCCTTGTCAAGGACAGCCCCAAGTAGGAGTGCTGGGGTAGAGGTGAGCTCTTGGGGACAGGCTCAAGCCTGGGTAGTCCATTTGTCCTTTCCTCTCTCCCCACCCTGTGCCAGACCTTGATCTCTTCGAAGCAAGAACCCAGCACACTTCTGCATGTGTGTCCACAGCTGCTAACCCCTGTCTAGCCTGTGCCATCCAATATGGTAGGCGCTAGCTACACAAGGCTATTTAAATCTTTTGTGTGTGTGTGTGTGTGCTCTTGTCGCCCAGGCTGGAATGTAGTGGCACGATCTTGGCTCATTGCAACCTCCACCTCCCAGGTTCAAGCAATTCTCCTGCCTCAGCCTCCCCAGTAGCTGGGATTATAGGCGCCTGTCATCACGCCCAGCTAACTTTTTTATTATTATTATTTTTAGTAGAGACAGGGTTTTACCATGTTGGCCAGGCTGGTCTCGATCTCCCGACCTCAGGCAATCCGCCCGCCTCGGCCTCCCAAAGTGCTGGGATTACAGGCATGAGCCACCGTGCCCAGCCTTGGCTATTTAAATCTTAATGAAAGTTAAATAAAATTTAAAGTTCAGCTCCTCAATGACATGAGCCCAGCAGCCTCAGCTTCACCCCTGACATGTGGCTAGCAGCCCCTACATTGCACAGTACAGGGTGTAGGACGCTGCCATCACTGCAGAGATCTATTAAACAGTGCTGGCAAGGCCTGATTTGTAGGTGCTCAGGGAGTGCCTGTTGAATTGAATTCAGTTCAGTTGTTTATCCTCAAACCCATGCTTGTCCTTTCCTGGTGGAGGTCAGGGTCAGGCAGCCCCATGTCTGAGCTGGCTCAGCCAGTGACTCATGTGAACTGGGCAAGGCCCCTCTCTGAGCCTCATCCATAAAATGGGTGAATAACACCCACTTCAAGGCTGGGGTGAGATCACAGGTGTCACTTCTACAAGCTGTTCAGTGGGTGGCGGGCACCTACCGACTCAGCCTGTCTGCTCCCAGCCCAGCCCAGGTGTGAGGGCTTGGGCCCTGGCCTTTCCTCCTCACCTCTTGCCTGGCCTCAGCCTCCCCAGACTTTCCACCAAGTCCTGCCTGTGACCAGAGTGCCCAGTCTTCCTCCCCAGCCAGGCCGTCGAGGCCCCATGCTGGGGCCCATTCTTCCCTCAGGCTCACAGTCCTAAAATCTCTTTCAGACCTCCCCATCTTCAGTACAGAGGCCAGAGTGTGTGCACACACACACACACACACATACGCACGCGCGCATGCATATGCACACAACCACCGCTCACATCCTCCCAGGAGGCCTTAGGAGTATGTGGAGCCCCCCACCGAGCATATTGATCAAAGCCACCCTCGGAGGGGAGCCTGTTCCCTGGGTGCGATGAAAGAGCAAGCTCTGGAGTTGGCTGCCCTGGTTTGGAGCATAGGCCCACCATGCTCCAGCTGCAGGACCCCAGGTGAGGCAGTTCCCTGAGGGGCCATTTCCTCAGCTGTAAGATATACAACAATGCCTTCTGCCAGGCTGATCCAGAGAGCCACTCCCTGCAGCTCCAGCAGGCCTGCAGACCCGACTGTCCCCATGCAGCCCAGGCCTGGTTCTCCAGCGTCCGCAGCCTCCGTTGGCACTCACCAGCTGTGACTCTGAGGCCATCACTGTGAGCGTGAGGCACTTTGGCCTGACTTTGAGACTCCACCCTTATTCCCCACCATGGGTATCACTCTCCTCTGCAATCCCAAATCCATCCTTGCAGTCCTTCCTTTGGGCCTGTGGCTGCCATACTGCTGCCTCCCCACTCCCTGTGCTTCCTTCCTCTCATGCATCCCGTCATCCATGTGCTCGCAGGAGTGCCTGCTGAATGTCCAGTCCTATGCTGGCACCAGAGCTATGGGGCTGAATCAGATACAGTCCCTCCCTCAAGGGCTCCCTGTCTGAGGTGGCAGAAAGGCCATTCCCACCCAATCAGATGCAGAAAGCCCAGGGACTGAGAGGGCCCCAGAAGGGGACCTCCCACAGCCAGGAGGGTCAGGACCATCAGGAAGAAGAGAGTGAAGAACGAAGAGGAAAGGGTGCTCCTGGCAATGGGGATGACGAGGACAGAGGGGCGTAAGAGCAGAGGCCGTGTGGGGCTGCCTGAGCTGGGGAGGGGCTGCAGAGGAGTGAAGTGGGGCTCACCATGCTTTCTCATTCCTGCCTAGGACTCTGACCCAGGAGGACCCAGGTGACAACCAGATCACGCTGGAGGAGATCACGCAGATGGTGAGCCGGGCCCACCCTCTTGCTTTCCAAGACTTTCCTCCCCGTCCTCCTGCCCAGGACCCCTGACCCAGCACAGGCATCACCTGTATTCATTTTCTGTGGCTGTTGTGAAAAAATACCACAAACTGGGTGGCTTAAATAAACAGGAATGGGCTGAGCACGGTGGCTCACACCTGTAATCCCAGCACTTTGGGAGGCCGAGGTGGGCAGATCACCTGAGGTCAGGAGGTGGAGACCAGCCTGGCCAACATGGTGAAACCCCATTAATACTAAAAATACAAAAATTAGCCAGATGTGGTGGCAGGTTCCTGTAACCCCGGCTACTCAGGAGACTGAGGTGGGAGAATCGCTTAAACCCGGGAGGCGGAGGTTGCAGTGAGCCGAGATCACCCACTGCACACTCCAGCCTAGGGAACAGAGGGAGACTCCGTCTCATTTAAAAAAAAAAAAAAATTATTCTCTCATAGTTCTGGTCTGAAATTAAGATGTGAGAGGGAGGCCAGGCACGGTGGCTCATACCTGTAATCCTAGCACTTTGGGAGGCCGAGGTGGGCAGATCACTTAAGGTCAGGAGTTCAAGATCAGCCTGGGCAACATGGTGAAACCCCATCTCTACCAAAAATACAAAAAATTACCCAGGCATGGTGGCGCATAACTGTGATCCCAGCTACTTGGGAGGTTGAAGTGGGAAGACTGCTTGAGCGTAGGAGGCAGAGGTTGCAGTGAATTGAGATCGAGCCACTGCACTCCAGCCTGGGTGACAGAGTGAGACCCCCATCTAAAAAAAAAAAAAAAAAAAAAAAAAAGATGTTGGAAGAGTCGTGCTCCCTCCGAAGGCTCTAGGGGAGGCCCTAGTGGCAGTGTAAGAGCTGGTCTTCACACCCAGGTCTGGCTGACTCCAGAGTGACAACTCTTCCTCATTCCGTCTACCACACTGCCTCATCCCCAGAAGTCAGGCTGCAGCTCACCACCTGCCCAGAAATGATGGGACCCCAGAGAGAGAGCTGTGCTTACCACAAACAAATCCAAGCTCATAGTGGCATTCCACAAGGAGTAAGGGAATGATGGTCTTGTGCACTTCCAGTGTCCTGCTACAGCCCACTTTTTTCCAAGTCAATGCTATGCACCCTAGAATACCATCACAAGCCACCCCAGAGCCCTTGGCCCCTGCATCACAGCAGCCAGGGATGTTCAAGACAGACTCACTTTGACCACACCACCCCCACCAGAGGCAGAGATTGCGCCATGCTGGCTCAGCCCCTTGCTGGCTGAGTGACCTTCAGTCTGTTGGAAGTAGCCAGCGTGAGGACTTGGGACTCTAGGCTCTGGGCCCCTGCTGCCCCCACCCCTCCCATGTTGCCCTCCTGGTTCCTGGAAGTGGTGCGGGCACCTATGAAGCTGTAAGCACTCTGCCCACACTCCGCCCCCAGAGCAGCGCTGCAGGGCTGGGCCCCCAGGAACCCACACGTGCTCCTCAGGCAGGGAGGTTGACGGTGCCCAGACCCTACTTCCTCCAGACTGACCCTTTGGGGCCAGAATGCTGGGTAAACCCCAGGACAGAAGTGCTCCTCTTGGCAGCTGAAGGGAAGCTGACTGTACTCTGCTCCTGTTTCCCAAAAGGGGCCCACCTGGAATGTTTACCTCTCAAGAGCATGAGGGCCCCTTGTTCCTTCGTGAACAGCCTGAGGTTCTTCCAGAACAAACAGCCGCTGAGCTGCCCGTTCTTGTCACCAGAGCCCGTGTGGGGCAGATCTGGGTTGAGAGGACCCCGCGGCCTCACTAGAGACAGCGAGGATTTTCAAAAGCCTATAAAAGGTGGAGGAAGTTGTCAGTTTTGACGTCCACTTCCAGGGTCACCCTGTTTCCCAGGCCACCCCAGAAGGGAGCAGAAGGAGCCAACTAACCCACCTTGGCCAGAACGCCTCTTCTGGCCACTGGTACTGGTGCAGGCCTCTGGGCCCCACAGTGCCTGGGCCTCTGGACCATAAGCCACCCAGCTCCTTGAGCTTACCCTTGGCCCTATCAGTTCAGCCCAACCCCAGGGCACCAGACAGTACCCTCAGATGGGAAGGTGGCTGGGCTGCCCACCTGTATTTATTCACTCAGCTGCTTCAGAAGCTGAGGGTCCCCTCCCTGTGAGCACACAGGGGATCCCCTGCCTGGGTCCTCTCACTACAACCTGGCATCCCAGTGGCCCTGCCACTCTCCTCTCCACGTTCCCAAAGACTTCATGTCCTCCAACATCCATACTCCTGCACCTTGGTTTCTGTACACACCCCTCCCTGCCCAGGGCAGCCCTGCCAGGAAAAACTCACCGACAGCCACCACACACACACACCACACACACCAAACACACACCACACACACACTACACACACACACACACACCCAGCAAACACACATACCACACACACCACACATACACTACACACACCAAACACACACCACACACACCAAATACACCACACACACACTACACACACACACACTCAGCAAACACACATACCACACACACCACACATACACTACACACACCACACACCACACACATACACTACACACACCACACACCCAGCAAACACACATACCACACCACACACACCCAGCAAACACACATACCACACCACACACACCCAGCAAACACACATACCACACCACACACACCCAGCAAACACACATACCACACACACACCACACCACACACACACAGACACCACGCACATGCCATGCACACCCAACAAACACACATACCACACCACACACACAACACACTACACACACAACACACACATCACACCACACACACTACACACACTTCACAAACACAGTGCTCACACACCACATACACACACACCACACACACCACACATACACCACACCACACACACACTACAGATACCACACCACATACCACACATACACACACCACATATACACACACACATCACCCACACAGGTGCACACCACACACACACACCACATACACACACATATCACAGATACCACACACACCACAGATACCATGCACACACACACCACATATACCACATACATCACCCACAGGCACACACCACACACACACCACACCACACGCCACACCACACACTCCACGCACACAACACTCACATACCACATACACACATACCACACCACACATACGCATACATATACACACACAACCACATGCACACCGCATTATACCACACATTATACCTGCTGTGGCCTCAGTCATCCCTGGTATTCATTGCAGTTATTCTACTTATATAATTTTGTATCCTTCGTCCTTCATCTGACGCTATGCCAAAATGGCATTTGTAAACATTATTTTTAATGAGTGCACAGCATTCTCTAACAGTGTGTTACTAAGCCACGAGGGTGTTTTCAGTCTCCACTTACACACACATCAACACAGGAGCACACCACACACACATACACACCACAGATACCACACATGCACACACCACACACCACATACACATCACAGATACCACACCACACACACACAAACACATACCACATACACACCACACCACATACACCACATACACAAACACATACCACATACACACCACACCACACACACCACATACACAAACACATACCACATACACACCACACCACACACACCACATACACACATCACCCACAGGCACACCACACACACACACACACACACATACACATACACATACCCCACACCACAAACACCCCATACACACCACACACACAGCACCCACATGGCACACACACAGAGGCTGTTTTTCTCCACGGTCCTCGCTCCGTTCACATGACTTGGAACCACTTAGGCTGGAGCTCCCTGAGGTCAGGGCCAGTGTTTCCTGCCTTTCTGTCTCGGCATGTGGCAAGCACCTTGGTGCAGACCTCAGTGCTCATGTGAGGAGGAAATGGGAGGAAGGGAGACACTTAGTTTAGGAGAGATGGCCCCACTTCCTTTGGGACCCAGCAGATGGGCTGGTTGTGGGTGCTCAGCCCAGCCCGCTAGGACTTCTGGACAGAGTGAAGTGAGCATGAGAAAGCGAAAGCATGAGGCCCACAAGACAGTCATCTGTTGGAGCACCTGTTGCCCGAGGAGTTGACCCCTCTCCTCTCCTCCTGTGTGGCCCAGCTGGTCCTGAGGTGGTGATGGGGGAGGATTCTTGTTCCTAACAGGCTCCTCCCAAGACCAACATAGTTGTCCCTTTACCCACCGCCTTCCAGCACTCCTCACGCAGATCCAGCAGACCTTCCACGAGGCCTTTGTGCCCAATACACTGGCCTCCCCATGTCCACCTCTCATCCATCTCCTGCCGTGGGCACCACTGTCCCCTGGCTAATGTTTCCCTGAAGATTTTCTCTGGTCATAGGGCCCAAGTAGTGGACACCCTTAATGACGGTATCCAAGGGTGGCCCCTGGGGACCAGAGACATTGACTAAGGCCCAGGACTAAGGTGGGTCAGCTGTCTTCTAAGCACAGGACCATCCCAGGAGCTAATCACGCCTGGGAGTCCACACCTGCTAGTTTCAAAAGGAAATTGTATAGAGCCAGTTGTTGGCTCAGGCGGACCCTGAAGGGAGTGGCCAGGCACAGCCTGGAGTCAGACGACCTGGGCTCCAGTCCTAGTCAGCGCACTTCCAGCTTAGCAACTTGGGCCAGTGGCTCACGTCTGAAAACCTCGGTTGTCTCATGCATGTGCTGGGAGCTCCCTGGCAGGGTGGGTGAGGGCAGTCCGAGCACTGGGCTGCACACACCAGCACAACAGGGCGGGGCCCATCTCCCTCCATTCCCTTCCCTCCACCTTCCCTCATCATACTCCATCCACCCGACCACCTGATTCAAGGCGGAGTCATACCCCATCCACCCGCCCACCAGATTCGAGGTGGAGTCATATCCCATCCACCCGCCCACCAGATTCAAGGTGGCATCAAAACCCATCCACCCGCCCACCAGATCCGAGGCAGAGTCACATCCCATCCACCCGCCCACCAGATTCGAGGCGGAGTCACATCCCATCCACCCGCCCACCAGATTCGAGGCGGAGTCACATCCCATCCACCCCCCCACCAGATTCGAGGTGGAGTCATATCCCATCCACCCGCCCACCAGATTCAAGGTGGCATCAAAACCCATCCACCCGCCCACCAGATTCGAGGCGGAGTCACATCCCATCCACCCGCCCACCAGATTCGAGGCGGAGTCACATCCCATCCACCCGCCCACCAGATTCGAGGCGGAGTCACATCCCATCCACCCGCCCACCAGATTCGAGGCGGAGTCACATCCCATCCACCCGCCCACCAGATTCGAGGCGGAGTCACATCCCATCCACCCGCCCACCAGATTCGAGGCGGAGTCACATCCCATCCACCCGCCCACCAGATTCGAGGCGGAGTCACATCCCATCCACCCGCCCACCAGATTCGAGGCGGAGTCACATCCCATCCACCCGCCCACCAGATTCGAGGCGGAGTCACATCCCATCCACCCGCCCACCAGATTCGAGGTGGCATCAAAACCCATCCACCCGCCCACCAGATTCGAGGCGGAGTCACATCCCATCCACCCGCCCACCAGATTCGAGGCGGAGTCACATCCCATCCACCCGCCCACCAGATTCGAGGCGGAGTCACATCCCATCCACCCGCCCACCAGATTCGAGGCGGAGTCACATCCCATCCACCCGCCCACCAGATTCGAGGCGGAGTCACATCCCATCCACCCGCCCACCAGATTCGAGGCGGAGTCACATCCCATCCACCCGCCCACCAGATTCGAGGCGGAGTCACATCCCATCCACCCGCCCACCAGATTCGAGGCGGAGTCACATCCCATCCACCCGCCCACCAGATTCGAGGCGGAGTCACATCCCATCCACCCGCCCACCAGATTCGAGGCGGAGTCACATCCCATCCACCCGCCCACCAGATTCGAGGCGGAGTCATACCCCATTCACCCGCCCACCAGATTCCAGGCGGAGTCATATGGAGTCATACCCCATCCACCCGCCCACCAGATTCGAGGTGGCATCATACCCCATCCACCCGCCCACCAAATTCGAGGGGGAGGAACCCCCAGAGAGGCAGCTGAGAATCCAGGAGGTGTTCGTGGTGGGTCTAACTCAAAACCTTGCTCCCCTAACTCAAAACCAGGCTGAAGGCGTGAAGGCTGAGCCCTTTGAAAACCACTCGGCCCTAGAGATTGCGGAGCAGCTAACCCTGCTAGACCACCTCGTCTTCAAGAAGATTCCTTATGAGTAAGTGTTGCAGGCAGCACCTGCCTCCCCCTGCTTCCTCAGGCACTGTCTTGGACAGCACCCCAGAAGCATATGCAGTGAACTTCCAGAGCTGTGCGGACCCTCCACAGCTTAAAACAATAGTGCCTGGATCCGCAGAATGAGGGAGAAGCCTGTTTCCGTTCCTGCCCACCAAGTTCTCTCCTTACCTATCAGCTGCACATACACACCTTTCTGGAATCATCTCTAACTCAGAGCTCCTAGAAAGACAGTATCTAGAAAAGAGCATGTGTTCATGTGTGTGTGCACATGTACCTGTGAGAAACTGTGAACACAGGTATGAGCGTGGGCGCGTGTGTGGGTCCAGTGATCTCCAGGAGCTGATTTAGGGCACAGGTGTGGACTTTGAAGAAGCCCCAAGGCCTGCTGTTACCTGCTGTGGCCTCAGTCATCCCTGGTATTCATTGCAGTTATTCTACTTATATAATTTTGTATCCTTCGTCCTTCATCTGACGCTATGCCAAAATGGCATTTGTAAACATTATTTTTAATGAGTGCACAGCATTCTCTAACAGTGTGTTACTAAGCCACGAGGGTGTTTTCAGTCTCCACTTTTATATTTATCGCTGCAGTAAACATCCTTGTAACAAATATGTCTCAATTCCTAACAATGGTCCCAGAATGGTTTCCCAAAATTGAGCTCACCGGATTTGAATGATTGAGGGGCTTTTGGCCTCAGCTCCACCTGGCACTCTCGCAGCCCTCCCCAGCGTGGGTGCTGCCTCGTGTAAATAGAGAGCGTCGGCACTTTGGAAACCTGTCACATCTCCTGGACATAGAAGCAGCTGATATTCCTGATATGTCCCTGTAGGAGGAGAAGCGGGTTATGTTTTCAAACACAGATCACCTCCTCTGGCCCCTTCTGCCCACAGGACTCTGCCAAGGTCCCCTCTCCCTGTCACTTCATGATGTCAGGAGCCTATGAGTTGGCTTGCAGGCATTTTAAGCCTTTTATCTGCCCCCTTTTAGAGTCTTCTATTCCCTCATCCTACAGACCAGCTGCTGCAATGACTAAAATGTGAATTCTCCCTGTCAGAAAACAAGATTCATAACAAATTATTTCCACTGTACCTCACAATAAGGTGTGTGCCTTCCCACACCTTCTTTCAGCCTCCCAGTAATCCTGTGAGGAAAGGATCGTCTTTATTCCCATTTTACAGAGGAGGAAACTGAAGCCCTGCTCTGTGAAGGGTTTGTCTGAGGCCACACAGCTGCAACAAGGCAGAGCTGGACTTCAGCCCAGGGTTCCTTCCTTCCAGGGTTCTGCAGAAAGTCGTTCCCCCAAAATGACAGCCTCAAAAAGCCAAAAAATAAAAATAAAATAAAAAGCATGGAGCAATGAAATCAGCAAGGCAAACCTCACTTCCTCCACCTGGGTCTCCCCTTACTTCCCACAGGGAGTTCTTCGGACAAGGATGGATGAAACTGGAAAAGAATGAAAGGACCCCTTATATCATGAAAACCACCAAGCACTTCAATGATGTGAGTATGGATGGGAGCGCTTCTCTCGCTGAGGTTTTCCTTTGGCAAGATGCTCAAGAGGCTGGGTAGAGAACGGGCTATACGCCTGGCTGGAACCAGACTGCTGGGTCCTCTCCAGCCCTGCCACGCCTTGCCATGTGGCCTTGGGCTGGTTGCCTCACCTCGGTCTCGGTCTCTTTTCCAATTAAGTGGGGCTGACCATAGAATGGTCGTAGGATGATTAACTGGGCAGTCATCTAAAGACATTCAGCCCAGCAGTGGCTTGCCACGAGCCCTCACTCAGGACTTGTGATTCCTAAGAGGGGTCACTCCTCGGAGCAGGGCGTTTGGGGAGTCTGCGGCAAAGAGAACAGAAAGGAATGAAGGATTAGAAGGAAAGGAATGAAGATCTTGCTATGCTTCCTATTTTTTAACCTCATCAAATGGCAGACAGCTTCCCTCTAATTCATACATTATCCAGAACCCTCAGAATCTCCTAATGTTTTGGCTGTTTCGGCTACCCTGAAAGTGATGTCCCACTCGCTGCCCTTCTTCTTGCCTTTCTTGTGGTAAGATAGTCTTTTGGGATAACATTAAAGAGAATGTTTAATTCTTTTTAATGTTAGGAGGCCACAGTGCTGAGCGAGACTAAGGCTCCTGAATGTCCCCAGCTAGGATCAAGATGGTCCAATATCCAGCTCCTCCAGCCCCCTCCTCTAGACCTCCCAGCCCCAGCTTTCCTGGGGAAGAACTGTTGAGATGGGACCAACCACTGGGCCTGCAAACTGGCCTGGCATAAGCGGCTCAAAGCATCTGGACTGACTGATTAGCACACTAAGTTCAGATGGGTGCATCACACACCCCCAGCTCCCAGAATCCCTTCTCAAAGAAACATGGGAGCAGCAGAGAACTGGGGGCCAGACAGGTCCCAGAGCCTTCTGAGGCTCAATTCATGTCCACAGGGAGCATTTGCAATGTTCTTTAATAAGAATATCCACTGCCCCCTAACCGGGTGCCTACCTTGTGCCTAGCACTGAGCTTTTTGTGCGTAGTAATCTCATTGAACGCTCACATCAACTAAAAGATGGGGACTGTCCTCACATTTTTAGATACAAAGAAACCAAGGCTCTGGAGGGGCAAATGCTGAGGTCTCCTAACCGGTGTGTGGTAGCTCATGACTTTCATTGCTGCACAGTGCAAATCGGCTGTGAGAAAAAAAAAAGAAAGAAAAAAATCCCTCCCGGCAACTTCCCCACATTTGCGCAAGTTCCAGCCCCTGAACCACAGAGATGGGTCACTCCCAGCCTCGTAACAGCCCTGAGAACAGTTGCACTCAGCATCCTCATTCTTCTGAGTTTAATCATCAACATGAGGAAAGAGCCTTTGAGGGCCGGTGGTGGGAGCACATGATTCCACTTGCCCTGACCACCTTGGCCAGGGCCATGTCCCACCAGCCCCAGCCCCCAGCGCACATATCCTGGGAGGATCCTTAGCAGCCTGGAAGAAACAAGAAAGACCCAGGGATTGCAGCTCAGGGGAGGAGCCCTTTGGGGCCTCCCTAGGCCCGGGCACCCAGTGGCTCCTGCAGTAAGCCCAGCAGCAGAAAGGAGACTCGTGTGCCTCTCAGGAGAGAAAGAGGGACAGAGACCAAGCCTCAGGAAACATCCTGACAGAGGCCTGATCTGACCACACGTTACAGCACCAGGCGACAAATCACCTTCCCCTCCCTTCCCCTGTCCTACTGTGTGCCCAGGAGTTGAGCAAGTGAAAGACAAGAATATGAAATGAGCATTCATTGAGTGTTCACCGCATGCTAGACACTGTGCTTCAAAAGCATCATCTCATTTAATCCTGCCATTCCCACTTTGTGGATGAAGAAACTGAGGCTCGAGGAGGGGAAATTTCATCCCCAACATTACACAGCAGAGTACAATTTTGAACGCACACGGTCTACCTGAGAAGCTGCCCTTGTAACGACCTGGCATTTGGCCATCTCTGTTCAAATCCACCATTTGGTTCTGATACACAGAACATGTGCTGGCACAATAGCGATTTACCTCGTCTCTCCCTGGCACAGTTCTGTTTGCTGTTTTCTGGTCCTTTTGCCTTTAATGTCTTTGTCCTCTTAGCTGGTACTGGCCAGGATCTTCAGGACCATGGCCACGCTGGGGTACTGGGATAAGACAAGCCAGGTCCCCAGAGAGCAAAATCTAAGCAGCTACTTGCCCTCCTGCACTTGTACCCCATACCTCGCCTGCCTCACCCTAGTCCCATCTCTCTCCAGGACAGCGTGGAATGGACATGGTGATCATGTGTCTCCTTCTTGGGTTTTTTGTGGGGTTTTTTGGGTTTTCTTGGGGGTTTTTTTTTTGGAGGGGGGTTTTTTGACAGAGTCTCACTCTGCTGCCCAGGCTGGAGTGCAGTGGTATAATCTCGGCTCACTGCAACTTCCACCTCCCAGGTTCAAGCAATTATCATGCCTTAGCCTCCCAAGTAGCTGGGATTACAGGTGCACGCCACTGCACCCAGGTAATCTCTGTATTTTTAGTAGAGACAGGGTTTCACCATGTTGCACAGGCTGGTCTTGAACTCCTGACCTCAGGTAATCCACCCGCCTCGGCCTCCCAAAGTGCTGGGATTGCAGATGTGAGCCACTGCACTTGGCCACCTTCTTGGTTTTAAAGGAGATGCTTCCCGTATTTCCCCCATGTGGAGTGATGTTTGTTCCTTTACCAGGTTTTTTTAAAATTATCTTTTGTTCCTTGGGGGCTAATGGATTTAACCATGAACAAATACAGAATTTTATCAAATATTTCTTTCTGCATCCGTGGAGATGGTCATATGGTTTTTCTCCCTTAATCTGTTGATCTAGTAAATGACAGTTATACTTTTTTTCTAATATTCAATCATCCTTGCATTCCAGGGATAAACCCAATGTGGTCATGGTATATTAAACAAAAGGGTGTGTAGCTTTCCTTTCTTTTGTTATCCATTTCTGGTCTCAGTATCAAGGTAATACTGGCTTCATAGAATGAACTGGCAGATATTCCTTTTATCCTTCTTCTCTGGAAGATTTGACTGATCTATTTATTTCAAAAATTAGTATAACTCTTATATAAAACTGTTTTTAAGTTCCATGTTCTCTTGATGGAAAAAAATTTAACTACAACTTCAATTGAATTAAGCGATATAATACATGTACTACTGTGCGTTATTATCCTTCCTGATAATAAGTAGTAGTTCTTAAGTAGTATTTCCATTCTTAAGTAGTTTTACAATTCATTCTTCTTGATGAGCATCCTTTAGAAATTATTTTTGAGGTTTCTTAGCAATAAAGCCCTATAATATTTAATTCATCTGTAAATGTCCTTTTATTGCCTTTTTTAAAGTAGTAGTCTTTTTTTTAATTTTTAATTTTAAAATAATTAAACAGTCACAAAGGCCAGGTGCAGTGGCTCACACCAGTAATCCCAACACTTTGGGAGGCCGAGGTGGGCAGATCACTTGAGGTCAGGAGTTCGAGACCAGACTGGCCAACATAGTAAAACCCCATCTCTACTAAAAATACAAAAATTAGTCAGGCATGGTGGTGTGTGCCTGTAATCCCAGCTACTTGGGAGGTTGTGGTAGGAGAGTCACTTGAACCCAGGAAGCGGAGGTTGAAGTGAGCCGAGATGACACCACTGCACTCAACCTGGGCGACAGAACAAGACTCTGTCTCAAAAAACTAAATAAAACCAAAAAAGTCTTAGAAAGTGGCAAAAGAATGTATCAGAAAGCCCACTGCTTCCTGCTGTTCCAGCTTCTTGCAGTTCTAATTCCCTGATGTTCTAGCGCCAGCTTCCCACCCCCGCCCCCAGCTGCTCCAGGTCCAACCTGCCCTTGATTTGTTCATGTGCATGTCATGTTTGGAGATGGAGTCCTAAAAGATATCTTTTACTGTGTATGTGAGACCAGCAGTGCTTCAAAGTGTGTCCTGTCCAAGCTCTAGTTGTATGATGGGGGATTCCCTCAGAATTTGGCCCCTTTTAACTATTTGTTCTTCCAGATGAACTTTAGAATTACTTTGTCTATAATTACTTTTCTAGAGAAAGCTCTCGTTGGTATTTGGTTTTTTGTTTGTTTTCAGGGTTTTTGTTTTGTTTTGTTTTTTGTTTTTTGTTTCTTTTTGAGATGGAGTCTCACTCTGTCGCCCAGGCTGGAGTGCAGCGGCGCGATCTCAGCTCACTGAAACATCCACCTCCTGGTTCAAGTAATTCTCTTGCCCCAGCTTTTTGAGTATCTGGGATTATAGACATGCACCATCACACCCATCTAATTTGTGTGTGTGTGTGTGTATTTTTTTTAGAGACAGGGTCTCACCATGTTGGTCAGGCTGGTCTCGATCTCCTAACCTCAAATGATTCGCCCACCTCGGCCTCCCAAAGTGCTGGGATTACAGGTGTGAGCCACTGCACCAGGCCTGAGTGTTTTATTGGATTACATTAAACACATGTATCAGTTTTCAGAAAAATGACATATTTACATTCCCATTTGGGAATCTGATCTCTTTCTCTGTTATTCAAGCCTTTTATATCCTTTGGTGACCTGTTTTTTCCATCCTACATAGTTCTCATTAAGTTCCTAGGTATTTACAAATTCCCATTGTTATTTGGAAGGTTGCATTTTTGTTGTATTTTCTAACTGATTATTGCTAATGCATATATAAACTTTTCATTTTTCTATATTGAACCTTTAGCCAGCAACCCTAGCAAGCTCTGTTAATTGTTCTCACAGTTTTCCAATTCCTTCTTGTATTTTCAAACAGGCAATTATATCTGGAAATAGTGATTATTTATCATCTTTGCAATACTTATTCCTCTTTTTCCCTGTCTTATTGCATTGGCTTAAAGATCAGTAACTTGATTGCTTCAGAAATCATCCGCAATGAGGACATCAATGCCAGGGTGAGCGCCATCGAGAAGTGGGTGGCCGTGGCTGACATCTGCCGCTGCCTCCACAACTACAATGCTGTGCTGGAGATCACCTCATCCATGAACCGCAGTGCAATCTTCCGGCTCAAAAAGACGTGGCTCAAAGTCTCTAAGCAGGTGCGGGCAGGAGGCTGGCACCACTGCCTCCCTGGGGTGGATTGGGGATGGGGCAGGAAGACCAGTGGGCTGGCCACTGGGCATCTACAAGTGGGCAAAGGACTGGGCTGAGGTCTAACACTCCCAGGTAAAACAGAGAATCACTTCCCGTATATCACCTGGGACCAGATAGCAGGCCCACAGATGTGGCAGTGAGACTGTGGGACTGTAATTCCCAGTTGAGTAATTAAAACCTCAAAGTGGAAAGAATATGTTGGTGATTATTGGTCCCAACACTTTTCTTCTGGAGTTGGGGCAAGAGTGGTGGCTTTATGGGGATCTGCAGGGCAGCTGAGACCGTGGTCAGGTGAGCCTTCCATCAGAGGACCCTTCCGTCAGATGATCCTGCAAGCCCTTCCCAGGATTCTGATTTCACCTGCCCTTCTGGCCACAGAGAATTAGCTGCTCCCTGGAACCTGTCGGCTAGTTGATCGCCTTAAATGTGGGCTCGATCCCTCTTCACTCAGAACATGAATCTGAAAAGACATAAACATAAAACATGAACATAAAACCATAAGATAGATTCTTCCTCAGGAATAAAGTTGCAGGCATTGGGGTCAGGAGGGACCAGTGCTCCTTGTAGGAGAGCACAATGAGGCACTTGGACCACTTCCTTAGTGCACTTGGTGGATGCCCCCACCCCAGCCTGCATGTGTGCAGGAGGCCGGACAAGCACCCCCAGTAGACAGGGCAAGCCCCCAAGCACAATCCCTTGGCAGCAGTGTCTGTCAGCCTACCGCTGGGTGGGCTGTGCAGGATCCCCTGGCTCCAAGGGCCCTGTCTCATCTGGGCCACTCTGGACTTGCATACTGTGTCGCCCTCATTGTTCTCTTTATCACCTGCTCCTCGCTACCCTCCTCATGTCAATGGCAAGTCTTGATTCCACCCACCAAGCAGGCGGCATGTCCATAATCCTCCCTACTTAGCAGCCAAACTCAGGAAAGTCCTGGGACATCTCTGCTACCCTTCCCCCACCTTCTGGTCACTCCAGCCCCTGATGACAGCAGGACTACAGAACATGCAGGGACACCCCCATTACAGCCCAGTGGGATTGGGCCTTTTGCTTCTTGGCACACAGAGATGCCAGGCTTGGGGTCAAGGACCGTGAAAGATGCTACTCTTGTTTGCGGGCTCCAGGAAAGAGCAGAGCTCAGGAGCACAGGAGCTCAGAGCTGCAGGCACATCCAGCCAAACATGGTACATACTGTCATGAACTCCTAGAGGCAGGTGTTGAGCAAGGCTCTGCAGAACCTCCAAGTCACCCAACCTCGTTTGGCTTGTCAAGGTTCAGGCATGGCCCTTGCCACAGTCTGGGGGCCCATTCCAGGTAAATCTCTCTCTCCTTCTCCCCTGTACTATGGGAATGACATCATCTTTTCCAGAGGCCTTGCAGACCAGACTTCAGTTTCCCACCCCACTTATGCTTCCTGGAACCCACACTCCTTGTGTTTCTTGGTCTCGATCTCCAGCATCACCCTCCTCATGGATTTGGGAGGGAATGAGCTTGGCCATCCTGAAATCTTCTGTTCTCTGCAGTGAGTGCAAATCAAGGACGCTCGGTGGTCAGGGCATGTGATTCAGCCTGTGTTCTAGGATGTCCTTCTGGACTTAGTGTCAGCTGGCCTGGTTCAAAAATCAAAAATGCCTTTGGCACCACATGAGGTCTCCACCCTCTATGGCAGTCTGGACCCAGCTGTCTTCTGCAGCCCCCAGCCGTGTAAGAGTTGTGTGTCTGCACAGCACCTGCCCCCAGGAGCTTCTGGGAGTTCCTGGTCATGGCCTGCTCAGCATCTGCCAGGGGCAGTTCATTATCTCTTAACAGGTGTCCCAGGACATTGGAGACCCTCTGAAATGGCCACGTTTCTTAGATGGCCTGAACTGTAACCTCAGCAGCCAGTTCTTATTGCTCGCTTAAATGTGTTCACCATAGCAGAAAAGCATTATGTCCAAGTCTGGTTCAGCCCCTGGCAAGAGTCAGGCAGCTGGGTTTCATTTGGGACTTTTCATTTCCCCTTTCTTCTTTTAACCCCTCTCCCCATCCTCTTTGAAAAAACAAAACAAAACAAAAAAACAAACCTCAAGAGAGGATCTGATGATGATGCTCTTCCATAGGACAGTACAATGACTAACATGGATTTGTGTGTCGCCTCTCCTGGAGACAAAAGCCTCGCCTTGGCTAACAATAGATTTCGGCCTGTCTGGGAGGGAACATTCTTGGCCAGCCAGAAGTCCTCCGCTTGGTGAACAGGAAGTGATGGAATTTTGGAGACCACAAAATCATCTTTCTTCCTGACATTGACTCCAAGGCTCCTTGCTTGGTCCCTGCTCTCAATCACATATTCCAAGGGCCCCTCATTTCTGCCTGCTGGTGTCCACACTCTAACAGAGACACCCAAGATCCCAGAGGCTTGGTATCCCATGGAGCATCAAAGGATAGAAGCTCCTGGCCCAGCTAGAAGATAGATACTTGAACTGCTTCAACTTGGAACATACTTTTTAAGCAGCAGCTGAGAAAATTCTGTGGCTTCCCAGGCCATAGAGCTCCTTCCTGGAGAGAGCATGACAACCCAAAGAGGAGCAGCCATACACAGCAAGCATGGGGATGTGGAGGAAGTTAAAAATGTGCCCAGTTCAGAGCCACACATTGGTCCCGGAATATCTTCTGCACATTTTCACGGCCTCAGAGCACGGTGACACTTCATCTAGAACTACCTGGCCACCGGGACCTCCTGATCAAGCTTCTGTGTCTCCCACAATTCTAGAATATTGGAGCTAGTATTGCCCTAGGGAACACCTGGATTTACCCTCCCATTTTCCATATGGGACCCTGAGGGCCAAACAGGCAAGAGGAGTGGTGATTTGCCAGTCGGCATGCCAAGGGTAGGTGACAGAGGCTGGGGAGGCCCTAGGTTTCCTGACTCAGCCCCCGCCTCTGACCTCAAGCCATATCAGGTCATTCCTCTGCAGGTGGATGGAGAGGAAGAGGAAGGAGGGTGCAGTTCTGGAAAGGGGCAAGTGCAGGAGGGAAGCTGAGATCTAGAACAAAGGTGGGCCGGGGCATCCAGCCTTCGCCAGTCATTGGAGAGCAGACATCTCAAGTGAAAGCAGAATCATCTGCCTTGACTCTGTGTGCTGTGTGCTATTCTGTTGCGTGTCAGATCCAGAACACAGTTGTGCTCTGAACAGGATTAGTCCACACCAGGTGGCTAGGCTTTTTCTGCTCGTTGATAAGGCACAGAACTGAATGGTACGCTCAGCCCTTCTTTCCCCTTGAAGAGCATACACAGATCTCCTCCTGTCAGAATGGAGACTTAGATTGTCCTTTTCAGTAGACAAGTTTCTCAGCAGAAATCTGACCCCAAGATTGGGCGTGTGCTTGGCCTCCAGGGCCTGTGTCCCCTTCAGGCTGACTAGGGCTCTGGTGGTGCGACGTACCGCTGTGCTCCGGTGGTTTCTCAGCCACATTCTGAATCTTGAGGAACACAGCTGCAAAGGAAGTCTCTAATCTATCTCCCCATTTTATCAATGAGGGAGCTGAGGACCCCCTGAGGGAAAGGACCTTCCCTCAGGCTCCACAGCGCACAAAGCCAGGCTTGACCCAGGGCGCTCCGTGGGTCAGACAGACTCCAGCCACTGAAACTCGTCTCCAGCCTGATGGGTGTGCTGGGCCTGGCGGGATCGCCTGGCAAAGCCCTTTGCTCTGGGGCTTCCTCTCTCCAGCCAGGCCTTTTCTTTTCTGATGATCAGTTCGTCTCCCATCTTTTTTCTTGATCCTTAAATCTGGGTGATGTTTCTGGTGTGAAAAAGGGAACGTGTGAGATGAGGGTCACATCCTTTGGGTGTAGTTCATGAGAAAGATGAGGAAAATCAAAAATCTGCCATTTCCTGCTCTCAGCGTAGGCTCCTGAGAGTCAGCCACCAAATCCTAAACTGCCCAGGTCTCAGGCTCCTGCAACATTTCCCAGGGCCAAATCCACACTCAGGTCCCTCACATCCACTTCCTTGCTTCTGAGAGATGTGTGAGCACAGGCACACTCAACAAGGACCCATGCCCAACTCCTGAGGAGTTCAGGGGCAAGGCGCCCAAACACAGGAGGCCCCCAGATCCCAAGGGAATGCAATTCTGGAACCCTGGCGGGCAGCATGCTGGAGTGTGGGCCTGAGGTCCCGGGCCTTGGTGTGTGCTGTGTGTTAGTAAATGCTTCTGATTCCTTCTAGACTAAAGCTTTGATTGATAAGCTCCAAAAGCTTGTGTCATCTGAGGGCAGATTTAAGAATCTCAGAGAAGCTCTGAAAAAGTAAGTGTCTGTCGTTTTGTCACGGTTATTTTTAAAATCATAGACCCGCATTGCAGAGGCATTCACGTGCCACCCCCAGCCAGAACAGGAGGTCTGTCTGTCTGTCTGTTCATCTGTCTACCCGCAAGACCCCTAGATTTCCTGGACCCCAATGGTGGAGTCCTCCATGGTCTGCCAGAGAAACTCCAGAGTTTGCTAGCATTTCCTGGGAGAAGCACAGGAATCACGCTGGGATCCCTGAAAGCATAGTAGCTGTGATGATAATAATAGTGGTGCCAGATGTCTCGATTCTAAAATGCACGTTTTCTTTTTACATTTTAATAATTCTGACATCAGGAGATGTCTTAAAGTCACTTTGTTTATTTAACATGATTGTGTTTCCTTTTTCACTTGAGAATTCCTTATCAAAATATGCTTTCATTTTATAGAAAGTGGCATCTTGGAATCAAAAAAATACTGTTTTACAATAATCATACTTAAAGTTTGTAAAGGACTTGCCTAGACATTGTGTGTTTAACGCTATCAACATTGTCCATAAGGCGGGCTCCTCAGCCTCAGCACCCTTGCTATTTTGACTGCGATGATCCTTTGTTGCGGAGGACTGTCTTGTGCACTGTGGAATCTTTAGCAGCATCTCTGGCCTCTACCTGTGAGATGCTAATGGCACCCCCTTCAGTTGTGACGACCAAAACTGTCTCCAGACAATACCAAATGTCCACTAGGGGGCAAAATCCTCCCCCCTTGAGAACCACCAGGATAAGGCTGCTTCCCACATCCTGTTCTTGCAGACAAAGAAACTGAAGAGCTAGTGACTGGTCCAAGGCCATGTGGCCATGGCGTAGCACCAGGACTGGCCCAGGCTGGCCTCCAGAGCTTGGCAAAGTTTGCCCCGGGCTCCAGACAAGCTCTCCCAGGGAAGCGCTGATTCAGCCCATCTGCACACACTGTGGCCGCACACTCACACGAAATGGGGGGTTTGCTTCTGTCACTCTCATTAGGTGCTTACTCAGGCTTCTGCACTAGTCTCAACCCTCCTTTCATTGAGTGAGTGTCCGTTCCTCTCCTTGCCTGACTGGCTACTTGCCACACTTTGGAGAGACCCGGGGAGACCCCTGAGGTCCTGGTTCCCTGTACAGCTTCGGAAGCCTCTCCTCCCTTCCTGGTGTTCCCATGATCATGGCTGATGCAGGGACCACCAGAGTTTACTACCCCCAGACCCTGAGGATGGGGCCAGCCAAAACCTCCAGCCCTTGACAGTGGCTTTGACGGACTGCTCACCCCCTCTGCCAGCCTCGTCTGCCTCCTCGTTTTCTTCCTGCCGTACTTGGTCTGTCCTTCGCCAGCTCTGTGTGCCATCGCCTTGACCATCTCCACTTTATTTGTGTTCTCAGACAGATGTTGCACCCATCTGTGCTGTCCGGCCGTCTCTCTTCTGCCTGGGCTCCCCAGAGCCCCTGTGGACTGTGCTTGTGGGGAGCTGCCCCTCCGTGCATTCACCAACTTGTCCGTCCGCCCCCGGGGCACCACTCCATCCACCTCCTCACATGGCTGGCTTCCTCGTCTGCCGCCGCCACCACTGCTGCCTCCACTGCCTCTGGGGCCCCCCCATTCTGTCTGAGTCCCCATCCTGACCGTCTTCCCTCTTTCAGGTGGCCTGCGGGCCCGTGTGTCTCTCCCACATTCTCCTAGTCCCTGCAGCACAGGGCAGAGGTGGCCTGCGGGCCTCTGGGAGCTAAGAGCTTTATGCAAACCAGGTTCTGGACTTACAGAGACGTAGGCAAGGCACGCAGAGGAGGGAGGGACTGGGGAAACCTGGGGAAAATGCTTCCCGCACCCCCTCTCCTGAGGCTGTAAGGTTTTCACAAAGAGCAATGTTGCATGAATATTGAGCGTCTGTTTCACCAGGCAGGGGACGGGGGCAAGAGTAGCAAGGTGGTAGTCCATGGGCATAGCCAATGACCTCCCCAGACAAGCAGCCATGCTATAGGCCTCACCAAGTTGGTCTGCAACCCATTCATATGTCCCAGGCATCTTTTTCAGCTTTTCATTAAAATATCCAATATCAGGCTAGGCACAGTGGCTCATGCCTATAATCCCAGCACTTTAGGAGGCCGAGGCGGGCAGATCACTTAAGGTCAGGAGCTAGAAACCAACCTGGCCAACATGGCAAAACACTGTCTCTACTAAAAATACAAAAATTAGCCAGGCGTGGTGGCGCATGCCTATAATCCCAGCTACTTGGGAGGCTGAGACAGAGAATCGCTTGAGCCTGGGAGGCATAAGTTGCAGTGAGCCAAGATCGCGCCACTGCGCTCCAGCCTGGGTGACACAGCAAGACTCTGTCTCAAAAAAAAAAGAAAAAGAAAAAGGAAAAAAGAAAAAATATCCAATTTCTACCAGCATCCGGGCTGGAAAATGGCCTTATTGCCTTTCCCAGGCAAGACTTCACCACCAAACCCTAAATCAACACCCTGCCAGCCATTCTCTTAAATGTCCCTTGCCGCACCTACAACAACCCTGTGTGTGCCCCTTCAGTCCCTGCCGGGTGCCCTGAGAGTGGCCTCATCTCCCCTTTTCATTCCCCGAGCCTACATCCTGGTGAAGTCCCATTACTGTTCCCTCCTCCCAACCTCCCAGCAATCAGAACCTTTCCACAGCTCCAGGCAACAAGAATTTGGTTGAGAACTGAATTTAGCAGTAAAATGTGGTCACCAGCTCTTTTGGGGCCAATTCCAGTTTTGACTACCCTGTCTAATCTCAACTGAGCACACCCTTGCATATCTGCACATTTTGTGTTTAATTTGAATAGGAGGAAGTCCTTGATTTAGAGGAACATGTGGGACAGACTGTTATTGTAGGCTGCTGCAGTGAAAGTTTTTCCCCTTTGTTCCCCTGAATTAAGGATGGGAACAGCCGTGGAGGAGTGTGTCAGCTAGCTGACTGCCAGGTCATCCCCTATGCCCTTTAATCAGGGTGAGAATCAATTTATCTATATGGATATGATGAGCCCAAAGGCTGAGCTCTAGAATTTCAGGGGTTCCAGCAAAGCCAAATATCTATCTCTATCTTTATTCTCTGCCTGTGGCCACAGAGCAGAGTAGCAACCCAGTGGTAAAATGGGACTTTCCATCCCCACCCCATCGCACTTCTTTTTTTTCAAAGACTACCTACCTAATCACCCTGTACCTTGTGCCAGAACCATGGACCCTGGCCCCAGGGGATTCAGCCCACACAGCCCAGCCTCAAAGGCCCTCATGCCCTCCCTGAATGCCCATCCCAGACCTTAAGATAGAAGAGAAGAGATCCCCAACTACAGTCGGCAGAAACTTGTAAGAGAGAGTGGCCCGTCCCACAGCCAGGGCAGTACAGGGAAGAGAAAAGTTGGAGAGAAGGAGGAAGGAGAGATGGACTCAGTGCTTGTCATGGGTCGGTTTCCTGGAGTTTGGTGTAGAGCAGCTGCCTCTTGCCAGCAGTAGCTTGTACCCCATAATCTCCCTTATTCCATTTAACATCATCAGGAGCATCTTGGTGGAAAGAAACATCCAGTTTGGGGGCTCCAAACAACCACAGGCAAGGTCAGGTGTCACCAAGCATGGGAGTGCCACAACAAGGCCTTGCCCAGAAACCAGAAACAGCTTTCAGGCCAGGGGTGGGACACTTTCCTCTCTGCTCCCTAAAATGCTAGCTGCAGACCTGTGAGGGCTCTGCCAGAAGAGGAAGCCACCCCTGTATCAGCTCTGCTCAGTAGCCAAGAGCTGGACCTCACCCGAGAGAGGCCAAAAGGCCCATATGGAAGGTTCAGGACTGGCCTGTTGTTGGGTATCTTGCCTACAGGAAGCCCCAACATGCTTCCCTGTTCATTCAGAGGCTCGGTGTGGCTCAGTCCCCATGCCATGTGTCCCTGTGGGGCCCTCCAGCAGTCCTCTGTCCCACTATGGCAACTCCATACATTTGCCCACATGGCTGTGGATTTCGGATGCGGGTGTGTGTGTGTGTTTGATTCAGTGTGCTCTCATCCCCTCTTTCATGACCCCTCACTACAGAGCAAGCTTGTCCAACCTGTGGCCTAAGGGCCGCATGTGGCCCAGGATGGTTTTGAATGCAGCCCAACACAAATTGGTAAACTTTCTTAAAACATTAAGAGATTTTTTTGTGACTCTTTTTTTTCCAGCTCATTAGCTATCGTTAGTGTGTTAGTGTATTTTATATGTGGCCCAAGGCAATTCTTCCAGTGTGGCCCAGGGAAGCGAAAAGATTGGACATCCCTGCCATAGAGGTAGTAAATAGGGACAGAGGTTAGTACTGGGGCTGGGCATGCTACTTGCAAGTGATTCAATTGCAAATCCACCACCTTCCCACAACTGGACTATGACTCCCCATAAATACCAGGGGAAGTCGACCCTCAGTGATCAGAGGACCTCGGATCCTTTTCACTAGTCTGGGTGTTCAGAAACCCCCAAAAGCCTTGAGAAACACTCTGAGTCCTTTGACCATTTGCAGTCAGCTCGCAGTCACCAGGCCTCCCATTCTCCCTTCCATCCTTAGAGCACTCCACGGCTACCTGGCTACTGTCACATGTGCAGGTGGCAGGGTGAAGGGGGAGAGCACCTCTCAGAACCCACTAGTCCGCACTGCCACAGCCTTACAACCCCAGAGTTACTTCTCAGATCTTTGGATTATTTCTCCATCAGACTCATAATCCTGGGCTTCAGACTTGGAGAATGATGGAAAGGAAATGAAGAGCTGGCTGGTCACAGTGGCTCACATCTGTAATCTGAGCACTTTGGGAGGCTGAGGCAGGCAGATCACTTGAGCTCAGGAGTTCTAGACCAGCCTGGCAACATGGCAAAACCCTATCCCTACCAAAAATACAAAAATTAGCTGGGTATGGTGGTGCGTGCATGTAGTCCAGCTACTTAGGAGGCTGAGGCAGGAGGACCATTGGAGCCCAAGAAGTCAAGGCAGCAGTGAGCTGTGATTGTGCCACTGCACTCCGGTCTAGGTAACAGTGAGACCCTGCCAAAAAAAGAAAAAAGAAAGGAAATGAAGACCTGAGCACGTAATAATCATGGACTAGAAGGAATGGAAGGACGCAGAGCAGCCCCTCCAGTGGCTGGATGATCCTTACTCTTTTTTTATCACAAACCACAGTAAATATATATATTTGAAATTACAAGTCTGTATACAAATGCATATATACATTACAGGAGCAAAAATTCCACAAAACAATATATACCTTTATTCCATTTGATGAAGTCAGATATTTTCTTTTTCACTTGTTATTTTTATTTGTTTTCAATTAAATAGAGATGGGGTCTCACTATATTGCTCAGGCTGGTCTTGAACTCTTGGATGCAAGTGATCCTCCCACCTCAACCTCTCAAATCCCACTCCCTGGGATTACAGGAGTGAGCCACCATACCCGGCCCTTTTTCACTTTTTAAAAATTCTGGTCTATACCCTCTAAATTGATTTCAACACCCATGACAGGGTCAGCCCTACATTTGGAAAAACACTTCTGCCTGCTGTGTCCCTAACGCCAGGCATCTGCCTCCTACACGACTTTGCCATACTGTGCCAACTGTACTTGTATTTACCTAACAGCCTCTTTAAATTAATTCACTTTTTCCCAAAAATATATAAGAAGGAAATTTCTATATCATGACAAATGGAAAACCAGCATACTTGCTGTAAATACAAGAATGCCATTAAAAAATATATGGTAAAAACAAAATAACGTTATTGAATTCTGACCAAATACTGGTGCTTGCCAACACTCTGATTCTGACACCTGTCGCTATTTGTTTAAAAAGATAAAATGTGAAAGGAGAATGGCAAGTATCAAAAGTGTCAAAGTCACACTATCACCAAATGAGGCACTCTCCCTGAGCAGAAGGGGGAAAAGTAAAAATCCAATGTTTCTTACCACGTGAATTCGTGTTATTTAATATTGTGCCTGTAAGTCACCTAAAATCAGCTATCAGACCACCTAAAATTGTCTTAGCTGGCATCATTGCTTTATACATGAGGAGCCTGAGGACCAGAGAGGGAAAGGCCTGGCACGGGGTCACACAGTAGGCAGGTGAGGGACAAGGCCCAGGTTTCTGCTCTTGCTCTATCATCCTCCTGGCCTCCCCTTCCTCCAGGTTAGCAGGGTTACCAGGCGGCCATAAGGAGACAAAGGTGAGATGGACTGGGAATGAGGGTCACTGCACTGTGCTCGATGATGCCACCGTATCTGTGTGCTGAGCTGAGAGGAGGTGGTAGAGCACTGAGGAGGAGGCCCCAGAAGGAGCTAAAGGGAGCCCTGCTGGCACATAACAGCTGCCAGGCTCCATCACAGCCTCCATCAACCCTTACCCAGCATCCAGCCAGGGGCACCAGAACATGCTGGGAAGGAGCAGTAACAGGAGCCCCTGCTTTGGACCAAAAATCAGAGAGGCATGGCCTATCACTCCAGGGGCCCCGCTCCCAAAGATGCAGTCCCCCAAGAGTCACCAACTATGGAAACTATCACCCAACCTCCTGCCCCAAAGCTAAGATCACTTTCAGGAAAGTGATCTCAGAGAGCAAGGGTTCCCTGCCCTGGCACCCAAGCCCAGTGCTTAGGTGGGTGGGAGATGCCAGTGGAGACAGAGGTCTCAGGGAGCAGAGACAAGGGAGTCAGATAGGGTACTGGCAGGAGTGGGGTGGCTGGGGCTGCAGAGTCCTCCGGGAGGTGATTCAGGGGGCAGATCTTGATGGAAGAGGCTCAAGGAGAGATAGGAAAGGTGAGTCTAGAGGGGCTGGTGACAGAGCCCAAGGACTGACTGGGACAGAAGGCAGGGAGGTAGGGGAGGACCTTCTGGCTCGGGAAGGAAAGAGACAATTTGAGATGCCCCAGTGGGTATAAGAGGCCCCAGTCAGTACCATGTCGCCCTCACCACCCCAGAGGACTGGCCCTGAGACCCAGCTGACAGTCCTAGGCTTGTAGAATAGTCAGTCCTAGAGTATAGTGTGATTCTTGGTGACTGCACGTCCCTTTGCCTCTAGCAAAGCAAAAGGTGCACGTGGGATGTTCTGTTCTTGGTAGACGTTGCCTTTTTTTAAATGAAAAATGTTTGTTAATTCCGTTTGCTTCCAAGTTGTGACCCACCCTGTGTCCCTTACCTGGGGATGTACCTCACCGACCTGGCCTTCATTGAGGAGGGGACGCCCAATTACACGGAAGACGGCCTGGTCAACTTCTCCAAGATGAGGATGGTGCGTTCCCCCCAGCCAGGCAGGGGAAGGGGGGTGTCGAAGCCCAGATGACTCGACCTGGGACCCACCCACACTCTGCCCCCCAAGGCTCAACCTGCTGCATAGGGTGCCCCCATTTGGGAGCCTGGGTCCAGCTTCCCAATGAGAGCCATCACTATCATTGATGAGCATTTAGAATCTGGCAAGCCCTGAGCCATACTTTCACAGGCATTTCCTCCTCTAGTCCTGACAGTCTGAGAGGTAGCTGCTCTTATTCTGCACCTTTCAGATGAGCAGACTGAGCCTGGGTGAGGTCAAGTGAGCAGCCCAAGGTCACCCCACAAGCAAAAGGCAGAGCTAGGTCTGGAGCCCAGGTCCAGGTGACTCCAGAGCCCCACACTGTTATTCACATCCATCTGTATTGTTCATATTGATGCTTGCTGTGGACTAAGTAAAACCACTTACACAGCACCTCCTAAAAAAATAAGTTTCCAATTTTCCCAGAAAAATCAAGAACCTGAGATAAGGGATGAGGAGACTTCTCCCATCAGAAACAGGATTCTAACCGTCCCCTTCTCCCCTCTCACTTCAACTGGAAAGCCTCTACTTGAACCAGTTTTGTATAATGGGCCTCTACATTTGATTTTTGTTGGATGGAAAGGGTTTCTTCAGGCACCATCCTGAAGAGCGAAAGCCCCTTTTTGTCATGTCTTGTGCACAGCAGGCACTAAGGAAGTGGCAGATACCTTTAACTTTTGCTGGAGTCGTAGGGTTTTGTTTTAGTGATGTTAGGTAGCTTATGCCACTAATTAAAGGAGATTTTTTTCTTCTCTCAGTCACATAGTGTAATTTACCTACAGAATCTTGACAAGTCTTGGAAGCAGATTTCTGATTTAAGAAAAAAGAAAAAAACATGAGGCCGGGTGTGGTCACTCACACCTATAATCCCAGCACTTTGGGAGCTGAGGCGGGTGGATCACTTGAGGTCAGGAGTTCGAGACCAGCCTGGCCAATATGGTGAAACCCCATCTCTACTAAAAATACAAAAATTAGCTGGGTGTGGTGGCATGCACCTGTAATCCCAGCTACTCAGGAGGGTGAGGCAGGAGGATCGCTTGAACCCAGGAGACAGAGGTTGCACTGAGGCGAGATCATGCCACTGCACTCCAGCCTGGGTGACAGAGCAAGACTCCATCTCAAAAAATAAAACTAAAAACAAACACACATGATGCCTCTGTGGGACCTTCCAGGAGGCAACACGTATGGAATTAAGAGGCTGACTTCAGATTTTGCTGTTGATGCCCCTTCAGTTCTGCAACATGGGGGGTAGAACTAGGAGAGCAAACTGTGTTCTGAAACTCTTCTTCCTTCCCACAGATATCCCATATTATCCGAGAGATTCGCCAGTTTCAACAAACTGCCTACAAAATAGAGCACCAAGCAAAGGTAAGCTGGTGCCTTTTCCTGGTCACTTGCATGCTTTCACAGTGGCTCTGTCTAGGCCACCTTCCACCCTATTCCCTCCATACCCATCCACTTTCCCTTCCAGAATTCTCCTGGGCCCAGCTCAAACACTATCCCTGTAAGCAAGCCTTCCCAAGTCCCTATTTCTTCAAATTGGGTCTGTGTTCATCTTGTGACTCTTGTCTGGTTTTACCTACCGTAGGATGGTTTATTTTCATGTCTAATCTCCCCCAGGGCAAGAGAGGCAGAGTTGATAACATCTGTTTCTGAAAGGTACTATGCTCACAAGTTACAAAATCCGCAGATACAAGGAGTGCACAGTGAAATGTTCCCCAGCCACCTAGTTCCCCTTCCAAAGGCAGCATTTCCACCCATTTCTTGTGTCTAGGTCCACAGGCAGTCCATAAGCACAAGCAGACTTTGCATACTCTTCTCCAGCATACTATATACTGCTCAGTATCATTCTTTTTTCTCCTTCATAATATATCTTGGTGATCATTCTCTATTAAAACAGAAGCATCCTCATTCTTGCTTACAGCTGCAGAGGAATTTATTTATTTAGCCAGTCCTCTGTATTGATGGTCATTTAGGTTGTTTTGATATTTTGCTGCTACAGACAAGGCACAAAGAAATACTTTGTACATCCAGAAACAGGCAGGGAGGGCCATAGGGTATGGATCCCCAGGGTCTGTGCTGCTCTGAGGGCCTAGAGAGCCTCAGTGGAGGAGGAGAATCTTGGAAGAGTTTTCCTGGTTGGGGTGGACATGTCTTTCTTGCAGAGAGACAAGCTTGTATAAGGCTAAGTACAGTGACCCACCACCACCACCAAATGGCTGGCTGCAGAGAGCAGCATCAGACCTGGGACTTTGTCCTTAGGACCATAGGAAGCCCTGAAAGGAGGTTATATAATTGGACTAGTTTGCATTTTTAAAAGATTGCAAGGCCATGTAAGAGAATGGTTGGTCTGAAAAAAAAAAAAAAAAAAAAGTCTCAGCTCGCCAAAAGAAAAAAAAATTGTTTAATAAAAAAGAATGGTTGTCATTTTAGTCTCATTTTATTATTCAAAGCCTGTGCTGTTAGCCCCATTTTACAGATAAAATAACTGAGATTTGCTAACCCAGACTCTTGGGCTCCCAATACTATGACTTTTCTTTTCTTTTATTATTATTATTGTTTGTTTGTTTGTTTGTTTGTTTGTTTGTTTGTTTGTTTGTTTTGAGACGGAGTCTCACTCTCTTGCCAGGCTGGAGTGCAGTGGTACAATCTTGGCTCACTGCAACCTCCACCTCCCGGGTTCAAGCAGTTCTTCTGTCTCAGTCTCCCAAGTAGCTGGGATCTGGGACTTTGTCCTTAGGACCACGGGAAGCCCTGAAAGGAGGTTGTATAATTGGATTAGTTTGCATTTTTGAAAGATTGCAAGGCCATGTAAGAGAATGACTGGTCTGGCACGCCACTATGCCCTAGTAATTTTTGTGTTTTTAGTAGAGACGGAGTTTCACCATATTGATCAGGCTGGTCTCAAACTCCTGACCTCAGGTGATTCACTCACCTCAGCCTCCCAAAGTGTTGGGATTACAGGCATGAGCCACCGCACCCAGCCTCCAATCCTATGACCTTTCTTCTCTGCCCAGAGATACAGCATCTTAACCTCCTAGTGTGCAGTTCGCAAAAACATCCAACTCCAGACACACCCTCAAGCACACCAGAAAATCAAGCTTTTATTGTTTTTCCCTTCTAATGTCCTTTGTGATCGATGTATTGTTTGAGAATGTGTCTATTTTTTGCCATGTTCTGAGAACTCATGATCTGCTTTATAACCGATAGCCATATCGAAGGAGAAAAATCAGTGGAGCAACTACAATTAGTTAAACTGGCCACTTTTGCTTTGCTTTCCATTAATTCTCTCACTCTACAAATATTCACTGAGCAAGTCCTACATGCCAAGCACTCTAGTAGGCTCTTGGCTCAGCAGTGAACAAAATAGATAAACTCTTGGCCGTCACGAGCTTGCCTTCTAGAGGGAGATAGACTAAGAGGCAAAAAATATAATATGACAGATGATGATTACAACCATGGAAGAAATGAAGCAAGGGAGAGGAATGGGAGGTTGGGAAAGGAATAGGGGGCCATGGGGTCCTAGAATTTTCTTTTCTTTTCTTTCTTTCTCTCTCTCTTTCCTTCCTTCCTTCCTTCCTTCCTTCCTTCCTTCCTTCTCTCTCTCTCTCTCTTTCTTTCTTTCTTTCGACGGAGATCTTCCTCTGTCACCCAGGCTGGAGTGCCGTGGCGTGATCCCAGCTACTTTTTGTACTTTTAGTAGAGACAGGCTTTCACCATGTTGGTCAGGCTGGTCTCGAACTCCTGACCTCGTGATCCACCTGCCTCAGCCTCCCAAAGTGCTGGGATTACAGGTGTGACCTAGGATTTTCAGTGTTGGACAAAACAGAAATAAAGGGCATCATGAGCCACAACATCACCTATGTTATGCATCAAAGTGCTTGAATCTAATCAGGAGGAACCAACAGACAATTTCAGAATATGGGACGTTCTGTGAGACAACTGGTCTGTAACTCAGTGGTATGCTAGTAAATGTTAAACTGGTTTTGGGGGTGGGGGATTGAGTCCTGATGTGTAGCATTTGCTGTTGAAGAGAAAAACGATTGGAATACTGTTAAAAATGGTAAAATTGGAACACTTGTTTAAAATAGTAGGTTTTTTCAAACCTAATGCAATAGAGGCCAAGACTGTTTCTTGGGGGAGAGAGATTGAACTCAGCTGCAAATACAACAGGGACAAGTGGGGATTTGTAGTCAATGGGTCGAGGAAGGGGGTCAGTGGATGGAAAATTACTAAGAGGAGATATCAAGAGTAGGGGAATTCTTGCTGAACTGGCCTAACGAGGTTTTTATTAAAGTCAGGCCAAGGACTTCAGATATCAGGGTTGGAGAATGAAGAAAAATACACGATCTCGGCTCACTGCAACTTCTGCCTCCCGGGTTCAAGTGATTCTCCTGCCTCAGCCTCCCAAACTAGCTGTGATTACAGGTGCCCGTCACCATGCCTGACTAATTTTTGTATTTTTAGTAGAGACGGGGTTTCACCACATTGGCCAGGCTGGTCTCAAACTCCTGACCTCAAGTGATCCATCTGCTTTGGCCTCCCAAAGTGCTGGGATTATAGAGCCACTACACCTGGTAACGTGAGATTCTTATACCAGCCTGGGATGGGTTGTTTTTGATGATTAAATATGACAACCTTTGTGAAAGGACTTGATAAAAAGCATTGCTGTCTGATGCAAGAACTCGTGCATACATGAGTAACAGTTGGTTTCTGGTCTCCGTGGATGGGGGCGGGATTTTGAGGGCCTGGTGAGGGGGTCTAATGTGGCTAAAGAGGGAGGTTGTTGGCAACTGCATGGCTAGAGCCCCTGCTTTGGAGGCAAGAACTTCAGGGAAAGAGCAGAGGTGTTTAAAGGCAGTGAGTCTCCAGTGTCCATGTGCATCCGAATCACGCCCACCAAAAAGAGTGAGTTGTACTGTATGTACCTTTTTTAAAGTGAAACAATATTCAATGCTTGACAAGCCTACTCTGCTGACAGTGTTGGCCATTGATAAACACTGTCTTGAAAGAAATATGAAAAATGCAGTAAGGAACCCATGATCCTTCTCCTAGGGATTTACACTTTAAAAACTTAGTTGAGGCAAAAGGCTATATTCTAGAAGATCTTCATCGCAACATTTATTTTATATATAAAATAGCAAAAAAACCTGAAAACAACTGGTCAGGAGTTCTCGACCAGCCTGGCCAACATGGTGAAACCCGTCTCTACTAAAAATGCCAGGCGTGGTGGTGCACACCTGTAATCCCAGTTACTCGGGAGGCTGAGGTGGGAGAATTGCATGAACCCAAGACGCAGAGGTTGCAGTGAGCCGAGGTCACACCACTGCCCTCCAGCTTAGGTGATAGAGCGAGACCTCATCTCAAAAAAAAAAAAAAAAAAAAAAAAACCTGAAAACATATCCAACATATCCAACATATCTTACATACCCAATAATAGAGAAAGAGGTTAGTAAATATAGTGCAAGATGATGCAGTCTTACAGCCACTAAAAAGTGTAACTTTGGAGATTTTGTTATGGAAACATGGACATTTTTCCTAATAGTATAAGTGAAAGCATACCAAGTGCTAGCCATTCCGTAGGTACAACTATGGAAAAGTACTTTTGTATTTTAAGAACTAGACGATCACACACACAAAAAAATGAAAACAGTTATTTTAGAGTGGTGAGATTACGGGCTTCTGTTTTTCTCCAAAAATGTATTTTATATGGTTACATCCTTTCTTCTACAATAAAAAATATTAAGACAAAAGTATCAACATAATTCAGCAGGATTTGAGGGTCTGTGTTTGTGTGTTCATCCAGCCTGGGAACCACAGAGTTGCCATGTGGATCACACAGGGCTCATCCAGAAGGCACCATGGTCACAGTGGGCCCTGGAAAAGTCTCAGAAGTTACCAAGAAAATTCCAGGGTTTTCTTCCATCTCCTGCTTTTTTGTCTCCTTAAACTTTCCCTCAAGCTCTGATGTGCAATACAAATAAATATTACTGACCAGGGCCAGTGGCTCACACCTGTAATCCCAGCACTTTGGGAGGCCAAGGCAAACTCCTGAGGTCAGGAGTTCGAGACCAGCCTTGCCAACATGGTGGAACCCTGTCTCTACTAATAATACAAAAATTAGCCAGGCATGGTGACATGTGCCTGTAATCCCAGCTACTCGGGAGGCTGAGGCAGAAAAATCGCTTGAACTCTGGAGGCTGAGGTTGCAATGAGCCAACATCACATCGCACCACTGTACTCCAGCCTGGGTGACAAGAGTGAAACTCCCCCTCAAAAAATAAATAAATAAATATTACTGCTCTTCAGTCTTCTTTCATTAACAGCTTTGCAATGGTGGTATATGCTGCCAGTCTCCCTCGAAAGTACAATGTCTTAGGAAAATTAGCCTGACTTAGCCAAGTCAGGTCAAGAGTTCGACACCAGCCTGGCCAACATGACAAAACCCTGTCTCTACTAAAATTGATCCTGCACATGCTCACTATGGAGGAAACTAATCAGTTTGCTGATCCCCAGGGAGCTTGGGAGGTAGAGATTCATGCGTTCTAGAAAGGACTGTTCACATGACGCTACTATCTAGACATAAAAGACTATTTCACACAGTCATAAAATCACCATGTCTTTATCAGTGGGTGTAGGTTAAACCAGACTGTGATATCTAAAGTCATCTTCCTAGAAGTGCTGGGTATGAGCTGCTAATCGGACATAGTAATCACTTTATCTGCTATCAGCGTAGCAGACAGCTGGTTCCATCCTTTATAGTAGCAGAGTCAATTAGCCAAGACAAAAGCAGCAGACTTTATTTTTCTCAAGCAGCTATCAAAAGATTCCCAAACATATAATAAGAAAATTTGGCTAGGCACAGTGGCTCGCACCTGTAATCCCAGCACTTCAGGAGGCCGAGGCAGGTGAATCACTTGAGGTCAGGAATTCAAGACCAGCCTGGCCAACATGGCAAAACCCTGTCTCAACTAAAAATACAAAAATTAGCCAGGCATGGTGGTGCATGCCTGGGATCCCAGCTACCCAGGAGACTGAGACGGAAGAATCGCTTGAACCCGGGAGGCAGAGGTTGCCATGAGCCCAGACTGTACCACTGCACTCCAGACTAGGTGACAGAGCAAGATGCTGTCTCAAAAAAATTTTTTTTCTTTCTGCTCTGGATTTATGTAGGGGGGAGAAATGTGCCTTTAGTTCCAAACAACTGACAAATAAATAAGTCTTGGAAAGACACTTTTTGGAGCAGGGGGCTGCCTGTGAGGTTAGAGCTCAGATCTCTCATTGCACATTTAATGCACAGGCATTCAGCAAAATGCTTCAGAGCAGGAGTGGGGTGGGGAGAGAGGAGAAGACAGGATAACCTAACTCATATGATGCATCTTTCTGATTTTCCACTGTTAAGATTTCTCCCCAGGGTAAGAAAAAGGGAGGCTCTTCTCTCACACAGCCTCCATTTCTACTTGCCTCTCTTGGAGTGAATCTCTCACAGTACCATGTAATCCTAGTGTTTAAATATATTTTATCCCAACATTTTATTATAAAACGTTTTATTTTTATTTTATTTTAAGACAAGGTCTGTACCCACGCTGGGGTACAGTGGTGTGAACACAGCTCACTGCTGCCTTGACCTCGTGGGCTCAAGTGATCCTGCTGCCTCAGCCTCCCATGTAACTGGAACCACAGATGCACACCACAATACCCAGCTACTTTTTTGATTTTTTGTAGAAACAGGGTCTCACTTTGTTGCCCAAGCTGGTTTCAAACTCCTGGGTTCAAGTGATCCTCCTGCCTCAGCCTCCCAAAGTGCTGGGATTAGAGGCATGAGCCACCATGCCCAGCCTTATGAAACTTTTCAAACATACGGAAACACTGACAGAATTGTGACAGACAGATCAAACATAAACACTGACAGAATTGTGAACACATATATCTGCCACCTAATTTCTACAATTGACTTTTTTTTACTTTTGTACCAACCTTAATATTATGACAATATTAAATAATAATCCTAAGACAATACTTACATCAACTACTTAAAACTTATGTCAAGATGGAACGCTACTGAATGCATTTTTGCCTCATGTGCCAACCTGACTCTCCCCAGGAAGAGACTTGGGCCCTAGGAGATAAAGGGCATCCACAATCAGTACTATGGAGGTCCCACAACCCTCCCATTCCCTTTTCTCTTTTCTTTTCTCAGGTAACGCAATATTTACTGGACCAATCTTTTGTAATGGATGAAGAAAGCCTCTACGAATCTTCTCTCCGAATAGAACCAAAACTCCCCACCTGAAGCTGTGCCCAGCCCAGACCCAGCTGTTCCCGGGGACACGTGCTAGATAATACTGTACATATTCGTTTGGTTTCACTGGATTTTCTTCTTCAGTATGTGCTTCTCCAAGAATACAAATTGTCCTTGTTCTTAGATTCTTGTAGAACCGGAATATGAGTTTCTGCACCGTTTCAGACTTTGCCCACCTGTCCCTCCCCTCGTCCCCTGCAGTGCCTGTTTCTTTTAAACAGCTGTACTCTTGGTCCCTCTTCCCTAGACTCCTCACTCTTCTCAGAGGGGAAACAGCACCCTTGCATACAAGAATCTCAGACTCCAGTCCTGCTTCCGTCCCTCTCCAGCCCAGGCTCCTGGGTTGAGGTGGCCACCCAGGCATCCTCCCAGCATGTTCCATGTAGTTGTTATAACTGGGTGGGGGGTGGGGGGTGGGGGGCGGCGGGAGGGGGAACCATACCCTGAAGTCCCGTCATTGACAAATCTTCCCGCTGATGGTGATGTCAATTTCCAAAGCAGCTTCTCCAGCCAAAATCGCAGGTCTCAAAACTCCCCATCTGTCTCCCAGTACCCTGGACGGAAGGGAGTCCTTTCTGCTCAGAACCACACCCCTCGTACAAATGCTGCCATCTCGTTCAGGCCCCATGTTGCTCCTTGCTCTAGGATTAACACCAGATAGCATGAATAGCAGTCTCACTACAACTGGATGAGGCCCTAGACTTCCCGAGGATACGGAGTCACAAACACCAAGCCACGTCGACTCTTGCCGACCGCCGGCCCAGCATTCACTGAAAGTCGGGAACACAAAAATATCACTTTTCCTCTTTAAGCCGCCTAACGGTTACTACAAGCTTACATTGAGATGCTCTAAGTCTGTATACCTTGTGATAATTAGTACCACACTGTAGAATTAGGAAATCAATAACCAAGTGTTTTTATTGCATATACTGTAGTCCTGTCTAAATGCCTTCTAGCAGGAATATAGTAATGTAGTGCTTATTCTGTGAATATTACCATGTATTTTTTACATTGTACAGTATAGAAAACACAGGTTAACTCCGAAGTGGCAGGCATGCTCCACTACAACAGACAGACAACTTTTGCTGTAAGCAATACCTAGTGGTATGAGAATTCTATTTCAAGTCCTAAAATATTTCAACTTACAGCTGGTTTGGAAAACAATTTCCATTTTTGTAAAAATATATGTTTCCTGATTACCTCTTGCTAATAAATCTATTCTATCTCAGGGTGAACAGCGAGTTTTGATGGGTTTCATTTGTTCAGTCAAAGAATATTTGATGAGCACTTGCTCCTTACCCAGCCCAGGCTGGGACCAGAGATCCAGAGTGTCAAGGACACTGCTTTTTAGGCACCAACAGTTTGATGGGGAAGACTGTTTCAGTTGCCTACTGCACCAAGAACAAGCCACTCCAAAACATAATGGCTTAAAACCATTTTTTGTTACCTTTCACAGTTCTGTGGGTTGACTGGGTCCGGCTGTCGGTTCTTATTTGGAGTCTCTCATGAAGTTTCAGTCACACAGCAACTGGGGCTGGAGTCATCCAAAGGCTCAACTGGACCGGGTGGTGCTCTAGTTGGTGCACCAAGATGGTGCTGTCACATGACTGGGTGTTGATGTCTGCTGGGCTGCACTGGGGCTGTTCATGGGAGCATCCACACATGGCCTCTCTATGTGGCTTGGGCTCCTCACAGTCTGGCACCTGGGTTCCAAGAGTGACTGTTGCAGCAGCCTCAGGCAGAAGCTGCAAGGCTGCCCAGATGACATCCTGCCCAGCTGTGTCCTCACTGTCACCCAGGAAGGGAAGCCCCGGAACACCACCCTCAGTCACAGGCATGGGGCCCACTGTAAGGCACAACCCCTTCCAGAGCTCCCAAGGCCGCCTCCCCTGGGACCTGCAGCCACCTGGCTCCATAACCGCTTTTCCGTTCCCTCCAGGCATTTCCATCCCCTACTTTGTGCTCGGATCTGAGGGGGATAGCAAGTGGAGAAAGAGGGGATCTAGAGGGAGAAGGTTCTAGATCCTTCTTTTGACTGCCACCTGGTTTTGACTGCCAGCATTACCTGCTTCATGAGCTCAGCCAAGTCACTTAACCTCTCAGAGCTTCAGTGTTCTCATCTGAAAAATGGGGAGGAAAATGATATCTCATGACAGAGTAGAATTAAATGAATTATTATAATTAATGGTATTAACTACCATTAAACAGTTAGTGGTAGAGAAGGAAGAGTGTGTTTTGAGGTGCCAATGAAGTACTATAATACAAGCTGCTTTGTTAAGCAAGACATCAGCTGTTACTCCTGACACCAAAAGCCATCCTGGGGTTCCATGGGTCAATGGCTTTGATACCAAAACAAACTTGGATCCACCTGCTTGGCACAGCAAAGACAAGCACTGACACTGGGATTGCAGCAAGAGAAAGTGAGGCGTTTATTGCAAGGGCACCAAGCAAGATGAATCACGCCACTCATGCTTAACACCTGAACTTAAGTCTTTACCCTACCTGATGGCTTACAGGTAAGAGTTTTTAAAGTTGGGATGGCAGGGGTTACAGGCAAGGTCATAAATCCACACACGGAGGCTATACTTTGATTAACATATAAAGGCGGTTGCATCTTGAGGCGAGTGCTGTGCACCGGTCATAGGTAGAGTCAAAAATTTTCTGGGCCAGACGCAGTGGCTCACACCTATAATGCCAGCACTTTGGGAGGCTGAGGCGGGAGGATTGCCTGAGCTCAGGAGTTCAAGACCAGCCTGGGAAACATAATGAAACCCTGTCTCTACTGAAAATACAAAAAATTGGCCAGGTTCAGTGGCTCACGCCTGTAATCCCAGCACTTTGAGAGGCCGAGGCAGGCAGATCACAAGGTCAGGAGATGGAAATCATCCTGGCCAACATGGTGAAACCCTGTCTCTAATCAAAATACAAAAAATTAGTTGGATGTGGTGGTGCGTGCCTGTAATCCACACCTGCAATCCCAGCTACTCAGGAGGCTGAGGCAGGAGAATCGCTTGAACCCAGAAGGCGGAGACTGCAGTGAGCCAAGATCGCAACACTACACTCCAGCCTGGTGACAGAGTGAGACTCCATTTCAAAAAAAAAAAATTATCTGGGCGTGGTGGTGCACACCTGTAATTCCAGCTACTCAGGAGGCTGAGGCAAAAGAATTGCTTGAACCCAGGAGGCAGAGGTCGCAGTGAGCCGAGATAGCACAACTGTCTTCCAGCCTGGGCGACAGTGCAAGACTCTGCCTCAAAATAAATAAATAAATAAATAAATAAATAAATAAATAAATAAATAATAATAAATTTTTTAAAGATTTTCTGATCTGTAATTGATTAAGGAAGAGAAGCTTTGTCTAAAAATTTGGGATCAGCAGAAAAAAAATGTTAGCTCTGGCTTGTGGACATGACCTCCTCCAGGCCCCTCAGGAAGAAATTTAGAACAAAACTGCAGTCAGAGTTCAGTTCTATGTGCCAGTGGGTCCATTCGGTGGGGTCCCTTCCTCTTCACTGAAGGTGAAAAGCACAGTTGGGCAGTTTGGCCTTCCAGCCTCAGGAGGGAGGCTTCTGCCTCCATCCCCACAAGCAGACACTGGGGCAATGGATGCATCAGATTGGGACTCAAGCATTTCTTCATGTATTCAAAATAGGAAGGCAGTGTGGTGGAGTGATTACAAATTCTAGAGCAGGCCAAGTGTGGTGGCTCACGCCTGTGATCCCAGCTGAGGTGGGAGGACCACTTGAGGTCAGGAGTTCAAGACCAGCCTGGCCAACATGTGAAACCCTGTCTCTACTAAAAATACAATTAGCTGGGCGTTGTGAGGTGCTTGTAATTCCAGCTGCTCCGGAGGCTGACGCAGGAGAATCGCTTGAACCCCAGAGGTGGAGGTTTCAGTGAGCCAGGATCACACCACTGCACTCCAGCCTGGGCAACAGAGCAAGACTGTCTTAAAACAAAAACGAGCTCTAGAGCAGCAGTTACCAGCGGGGCGATTTTACTCCTCACCTCAGAGTCTGAAGACATTTTTGGTGGTCACAGTTGGGGGGGCCAGGTGATACCTCTACTAGGTAGAGACCAGAGATGCTGCTAAATAGCCTACAATGCACAGGACAGCCCCTACCACAAAGAAGTATGCAGCCCAAAATGTCAATCATGCTGAGTTTGAGAATCCCTGCTCTAGAGCCAGACTGCTCAGGTTCAAATCTCGGCTTCACTGCTTACTAACCATATGACCTTAGGCAAGTTACGAGACCACTCTATGCCTCAGTTTTCCCACCTGTACAATGGAGACAAGAATAGTACCTGCCTTGCCAGGTTGTTGTGAGTATTAAATGAGCTGCTACAGGTGAGGTGATCAGCACGTGGCAAGTGCTTGAGAACCATCAGCTGTTGTTCATTCATGAAATATTTCCAGAGCACTTACTTTGTATCAGGCCCTATTCCAGGCATTGCTGACCTAGTGAACAAAGCAAACAAGATCCCTGCCCACACAAGGCCTATGTTCTAGTGGGCGGTGGGGAGTGAGCAATTTTAAAAAATACCCAAAGGAGGCTGGGCACGGTGGCTCACGCTGGTAATCCCAGCACTTTGGGAGGCCAGAGGTGGGTGGATCACCTGAGGTCAGGAGTTCGAGACCAGCCTGATCGATACGGCGAAACCCCGTCTCTACTAAAAATACAAAATTAGCTGGGCATGGTGGCGTGTGCCTGTAATCCCAGCTACTTGGGAGGCTGAGGCAGGAGAATTGCTTGAACCCAGGAGGTGGAGGTTGTGGTGAGCTGAGATCACACCATTGCACTCCAGCCTGGGCAACAAGGGCAAAACTCCGTCTCAAAAAAATTAAATAAATAAATAAAATGAATTACCCAAGGTAGGGTGATAAAGACCACAAGGACAATCAACAGGGGAACACTGAGGCTGGGATGTCTAGCCTGAAACTTGGATAATGCAAAGCCAGATACCTATCGTTAAGGAAGCTGTGAGGTCATCACTCACTCACTCACCTTGAGAGTGAGCCCGGGACTCCTCTTATAGGCCTGCTGGGCACCCCCCAGGGATGGAAATAAAGGAAAATCTTGAGTTCCTTCAAGGGAAATTCCAGGCACCTCCTCTCCCTGAGAAGCAAATGAGAAACTTGATAAGCAGGAAGGTAACAGTAGCCTGAAACAATAGCCAAGGAAGTTAGAGTGATGGGATGTTCCCTATGAAAACCAAAGATAACCTCTTAATATATATTATTTTTTAGGAACCCAGATGACCCTGGCACATAGCAGGTAAGGGGGAACCAGGACTAACCTCTGTCCATCACTCTTTGCTCTTCCTGAGGGACCTGGAGGAGGTCATGCCCACGAGCCAGAGCTAACATTTTTCTCTGCTGATCCCAAATGTTTAGACAGAGCTTCTCTTCCTTAACAATTACAAATCAGAAAATCTTCAAATCCACCTATGACCCATGCCCCCCTCCCCAAGATGTCCAGAATTTTTAGGTCCAATCAATACATAGCCTCCACATTTTGGGGGTTTGTTGCTGTTGTTTGTGGTGGTAGTGGTGTTTATTTGAGACAGGTCTCACTCTGTTGCCCAGGCTGGAGTGCAGTGGCATGATAATAGCTCATTGCAGCCTCAACCTGCTAGGCTCAGGTGATCCTCTCACCTCCGCCTCCCGAATAGCTGGGCCCACAGGTGTGTGCCACCTTGCCCATCCTGCCTCCATGTATTGATTTATGACATTGCCTGTAACCTCTGCCTCTCCACCTTTAAAAGCCCTTGCTGTAAGCCATGAGGGAATTCAGGTCTTAAGCATGAGCTGCCCTATTCTCCTTGCTGGGTGCCCTGCAATCATTGCCTCCCTTTCTCTCACTGCAATCCCAATGCCAGTGTTCGGCTTTGCTGTACCAGGTGGGCAGACCCAAGTTCTGTTTGGTAACAACCTGCTGCAGATGGTCAGTGTTCTGATCTGGCGGGAGGCACTGGGCGATTCTCAGGGACTTTTTCAGGACCTACACTAGGATGAGGCAAGAGAAGTACCCACTCAGGTATAACGTTTAAGGGGCTGCCAAAAAAAAAAAAAAAAAAAAAAAAAAAAAAAAAAAAAAGGTATTATTATTGAAATGAATAACATTTTATGGCAATATTTTAAAAAGTCAAAATTTACAATAAAATCCACAATGACCAAGACACCAAAATAATCAAAGACAGGATCAATATTTCTGGTGTTCTTCTTTTGCCTCAGGCTTCAAAATGTTAGACACTGGGCTTCTTGGCCCTTGGTCAATGAATCATAAAATACTTCTAGTTCACAGAAGGAAATAGCACTCTAGGCTCTAGGCTAGTTCCTGGGGAGAGAGGCAGTGGGTTTGGTTAGCTTCTCTGTTTACTGGTGGATGTATGTGGTTGGTTGGTTTTTCAGGATCTTCCCTCCCAACTCTATGAAGGAGTTTTTTAAGGTCAGCACAGACGAAAGTTTGCACCTGGCCTATTAGCATTTTTTGGTGTAAGTGGGTTTCACAATGGCAGATGGTGTCACCTGTTGATGTATGACTGCCCCTCAGCAGGCTTCATGCTCTTGCCTGGTGTTTAAAGATTATAGTCTCTTTCCAAACAGTGGCCCTGTGGAGGCCTCCCTGGCTGCCAGGCCAATAACAAGCTGAAGAGGCAGGTTGTTATTGTCAGGGGAGTATGAAGGTGCCACCCAGAACCACCCACCCTTTAAGCATTCATGAAGTGCCTGTGTGTGCATACCTAGGTAACAAGCATGTAACCAGCTCCTGACCTCCCCAAGCCCATGACCCAGCTGGAGAGTGGAAAACCACAGGTCAAATAACATGTGTTTAGCTCCCAGCACACACATCGCTCCAGACTCCAGATCCTTATAGCCAACCACCTAGAAGCTGTCTCAATTTGAGGGCCCTGTTTCCACCTCCAACTCACCTGGACCAAACTGAGCTCATCTTCTCCATCACATCTCAGCTCCCTCAACTCCCCACTCAGTTGTGCAAGCCAGAAACCCAGAAGTCACCCCTAACCCCTCATCTTTCTCTTCCTTCCCACAAAGGGTCACCACATCCAGTCAATATTAACCTCCTAATTATCTTTCTAATAGAGACAGGAGGCAGAGAAATTCTAGGCAGACAAGGGCAGGTCCCCAGCAAAACCCCACCTTCCAGCTGAAAACCCTGTAACCCACAGTCCAAAGTGAGAACTTATATCCCTGTTTGCCCTCTCCCAGTTGGTTCTTTCTGAATTTTTTTTTTTTTTTTTTTTTTTACCAATCAAATGTTGCCTTTTCCAAAACTACCTATGGCCCGCCCCACCCCGTATCCTGTGCCTATAAAGACCCCAGATTCAGTTGGTAGAGGGGAAGAAGCGGCTTAACTGGAGAGAGGCAACTTGACTTCAGAGGAATGACTGGACTTCAAAGGACAGACCACTTAACTTCAGAGAAGAGCTGGCTGGGGACAGCTGGACTTCAGGGAAGATTACCTGCCCATCCCACCCCCTCTCCAGCTCCCCTCTCTGCTGAGAGCCATTTCCACCACTAAATAAAATTATCTGCCTCCACCATTCTTCAAGTGTCTGTGCGACCTCATTCTTCTTGGACACTGGACAAGGGCTTGGGACCCACCAAGTGTGGGTACCCAAAAAAGGCTATCACACTGGCCCTTTGCCCTCGCTGGTGGAGGGCAAACCCCCACACGATGAGGCAAGGGACTCACTGAGCTGATAACACACCACTGTCCACGGACAGTGGAGCTAAGAGAGCATTGTAACACGCCCTGTGTGGTTTCAGGGGTCACAAGCACCCCCACCTGGGTGCCGCTGCAGCGCCTGCACAGAGCCTGCTCCTGCTAGTGCTCAAAGCAGCCAACCAGATCTCACGCTTGTTCACCCATGCCTGATCTGCCCATGGGGCCTGCATGGAGCCATTATGCTAAGTGAAATAAGCCAGTCACAAAAGAACAAATTCATATGACACCCACTCATATGAAGTACCTAAAGTAGTCAAATTCATAGAGACAGAAAGTAAAATCCTGGCTGGCAGGGGCAGAAGGAAGTTATTGTTTTATAAATATAGAGTTTCAGTTTTGCAAGGTGAAAAGAATTCTGGAGATGGACAGTAGTGGCAGCTGCACAATAATGTAAAATTCCCTAATGCTACTGAAACATACATTTAAAAGTGGTTAAGGCCCAGCACAGTGGCTTATGCCAGTAATGCCAGCACTTTGGGAGGCCAAGGTGGGTCGATCACTTGAGGTCAGGAGTTCGAAACCAACCTGGCCATCATGGTGAAACCCCATTTCTACTAAAAATACAAAAATTGGTTAGGCACAGTGGCTCACGCCTATAATCCCAGCACTTTGAGAGGCTGAGGCAGGCGGATCATGAGGTCAGGAGTTCAAGACCAGCCTGGCTAACATGGTGAAACCACATCTCTACTAAAAATACAAAAATTAGCCAAGCGTGGTGGCATGCACCTGTAGCCCCAGCTACTCAAGAGATTTGAGGCAGGAGAATTGCTTGAACCCAGGAGGCGGAGGTTGCAGTGAATGGATATCATGCCAGTGCATTCCAGCCTGGGCAACAGAGCAAGACTCTGTCTCAGAAAAAATAAGGGTAAGATGGTATATTTTATGTTATATGTATTTTGCCACAATAAAAAATTTTAAATAACAACAAACCCATAATGCATAATGCATTATGCATTAACTTTTCAAAATAAAAAATAACCATTTTCCAAAACGAATAGTTTAGTGAGAAGACCGGCATCATTTTACATTTTTGCAAATCTCTTTAATATGTGGCTTAACAGAAGCAGCTGCTTCTGAATTCAATCAACTATGATATCACAGGCCACGTAGACTTTGGAAAACTACTGTATGCTCATGAGAGAATAAGAAGGAAAAGGATAATATCTTAATATTGGTGTAGAAATTGTCTCTACCTCACAAACACCTTTTGAAAGCCACCACTCTGCACCAAGCCTTGACTGGACTTTTTTTTCTTTTTTTTTTTTTTTTGGAGACAGAGTCTCACTCTATCCCCCAGGCTAGAGTGCAGTGGCGCCATCTCAGCTCACTGCAACCTCCGCCTTCTGGGCTGAAGCGATTCTCCTGCCTCAGCTTCCCGTTCTCCTGCCTCAGCTTCCCAAGTAGCTGAGAGTACAGGCGCACGCCACCGTGTCCGGCTATTTTTTTATTTTTATTTTTAGTAGAGACCAGGTTTCACCACGTTGGCTAGGCTGGTCTCAAACTCCGGACCTCAGGTGATCCACCCACCTTGGCCTCCCAAAGTGCTGGGATTACAGATGGGAGCCACCATGCCCACTAGACCTGTATAATCTTGCCCTCTCAAACTCCTAGGCTTTCTGTGTCCTTTCTTGGGCATTAATCCTCCTTCCAATCTTTTTTTCAGCTACAGTCGAAGTGATCTTTCCAAACACCAATCTGATCATATTACTCTTGTCCTCTAAATTCTCTAAGGCCATCCCATTCCTCTCAGGATAAAGTTCAAAATTCTTAATGTGGTCTCCAACAAGGAGACCTGTGGTTTCCTTGTCTACCTCCTCTCTCCTTGCTTCCTGGGCTCCGGCCACACAAGCCTTCACTCTGTGTTTCCAACCAAGCTTCTTTCCAACTCCAGGCCTTTGCACATCCTATTCCCGCTTTTCCTCAATATTTATCAGATGGTCTTTCAAGACACCATACCTTTGTCATACATTCTCATGCCTCCTATTTATTTTCCTTACATAATTTGTTACTTAATTCCTATGTTCCTCACTAAAGCATAAACTCCACAAGAGCAAAAACATGGCTGCTTTATTCATCACTGCCTGGTATATTGTGAAATTCTACGGCGAAGGTTTATTGACCAAATGAACCAGGTCTTTTCTATTCAAAATGTGACTCCTAAACCAGCAACATCTGGACAGCCTAGGAATTTATTAGAAATGCAGAATCTCAAGTCACAACTAGACTTCCTGAATCAGAATCTGCATTTTTTTCTTTTTTCTTTTTTTCTTTTTTTTTGAGACAGAGTCTCACTTTGTCGCTCAGGCTGGAGTGCAGTGGCGTGATCTCAGCTCACTGCAACCTCCACCTCCCTGGTTCAAGCAATTCCCCTGCCTCAGCCTCCTGAGTAGCTGGGATTACAGGTGCATGCCATTGCCACCATGCCCAGCTAATTTTTTCGTATTTTTATTAGAGACGGGGTGCATGCACCATGTTGGTCAGACTGGTCATGAACTCCTGACCTCAGGCAATCTGCTCACCTCGGTATCCCAAAGTACTGGGATTACAGGTGTGAGCCACTGTGACCGGCCCAGAATCTGCATTTTAACAACATCCCCAGGTGATTTGTATACACTTGACCATTTTAGAAGCACTAGAATAATATTGTAAAACAGCGATACTCTGTCTCAGAAAAAAGAAAAAGGAAAACCCTCCTACACATGGCCCGACATAACCCTTCCCTATAGAAAGACCCTATAAAACTAACCCACACACTACCCTTGAGGAGCAGCTATTCCTTTTCCTTTCTTGGTTCTGGTTCCCTTGTTCACAAGCTAAAATAAACTTTCTTTGCTATCGTGTCTGGTGATCTCTCTTGATTTCTATCCTGAGAGATTATAATACCCAGGTTGCCACTAACAAAAGCATCTACCACACCTGACTGTTTATATCTCTCTCAGCATGGTGGGCACCATCATCCCCATTTTGCAGATGAGGAAACCGAGACTGTTGCACAGCAAGTGTCCAGGCCAAAGTTAATAATAAAAGTCAGAGCAAGGATCTCCTGTCCCTTCCCACTTCCCTGCCTTTGTCAAAGCTGTTCCCTCCACCCTGAGCACCGTTTTTGCTCTGTCTTTTCTGCCTTTCCAATCCTATCCTTCTTCAAATGTCCTTTCCTCCAGGAAGCCTTTCCTGATTTTCTCCCAGGCAAGGGCTTCATCTATACCCATCTCAGGTCAATAGGCTCTACCTGATGGCACAGACCCATGTCACTTCCCTCACATGAGATTCCACATGGGCCAGGGAAGTCTGACTTAGCTGGTGTCTCATGCAGCTCCCTGATCCATGTCTGACCCATGGGAGATGCTCAGGAATCAGGTCTGATTCAAAGCGGGTTTCCATGAAAAAGGAGATAAAGTGGACTTCATCAAAATTATAACTTCTGTGCATCAAAGGACATCATTAAGAAAATGAAAGGACAACCTATAGAGTGGCAGAAAATATTTGCAAATCAAATATCTCACAATGGTTTAATATTCAGAATACACAGAAAACCCCTATAACTCAACAACAAAAACCAGACAACCCAATTAAAAATCAATTAGCCAGGCATGGTGGAGGGCACCTGTAATCCCAGATACTCGGGAAGCTGAGGCAGGAGAATCGCTTGAACCCAAGGGGTGGAGGATTCAGTGAGCCAATATCGGGCCATCGCACTCCGGCCTGGGCAATAGAGCAAAAACTTCATCTAAAAAAAAAATAGACAAAAGATTTGAATAGGTATTTCTCCAGAGAAAATGCACAAATGGCCAACAAGCATATGAAAAGATGTTCAATACCACTGGTCATTAGGGAAATACACATCAAAACCACAATGAGATACCACTTCATGCCCACTAGAAGAGTTATGATCTGAAAAAAAAAAAAAAAAAAAGGAAAATAATAAGTGTGAGAAAATGGAAAAATAAGAACCCTCATACATTGCTGGTGGAAATGTTAAATGGTTTGGCTGCTGTGAAAAAATAGTCTGACAGTCGCTCAAAAAATAAACAGAGTCACCACATGACCCAGCAATTCCACTCCTAGGTTTATATCCAAGAGAAATGAAAATGTGTCTACACAGAAGCTTGTACCCAAATGTTCATAGCAGCGTTATTCATAATAGCCAAAAGGTGAAAACAGGCCAAATGTCCACCAACAGATGAGTGGATTTAAAAAAACGTAGTATAGGCCAGGTGTGGGTGGTTCACACCTGCAATCCTAGCACTTTGGGAGGCTGAGGCTGAGGACGAATTGCTTGAGCTCAGACTTCCAGACCAGCCTGGGCAACATAGTGAAGTATTTTCTTTACCAAAAAAAAAAAAAAAAAAAAAAAAAATACAAAACTTAGCTGGGCATGGTGGGGAGTGCCTGTGGTCCCAGCTACTCAGGAAACTGAGGTGGGAGGATGGCCTGAGCCTGGGAGATAGATGATTCAGTGAGCTATCATCACACCACTGCACTCCAGCCTGAGCAACAGAGGGAGACCCTGTCTCAAAACCCTGTCTCAAATACAAAAACAGGCCCCGTCTCTACTAAAAATACAAAAATTAGCTGGACATGGGGGCATGCACCTGTAATCCCAGCTACTCGGGGTGGCTGAGGCAGGAGAATCACTTGAACCCAGAGGCAGAGGTTGCAGTGAACTGAGATTGCACCACTGCACTCCAGCCTGGGTGACAGAGCAAGATTCTGTCTCAAAACACACACACACACACACACACACACACACACACACACAAAATGTAGTGTAGCCATACAACAAAATATTACCCAGCTTTAAAAAGAAATAAGTACTGGCTGGGCGCGGTGGCTCAAGCCTGTAATCCCAGTACTTTGGGAGGCAAAGATGGGCGGATCACGAGGTCAGGAGATCGAGACCATACTGGCTAACACGGTGAAACCCCATCTCTACCAAAAAAAAAAAAAAAATACAAAAAACTAGCCCGGCGAGATGGCGAGCGCCTGTAGTCCCGGCTACTCGGGAGGCTGAGGCAGGAGAATGGCGTAAACCCGGGAGGCGGAGCTTGCAGTGAGCCGAGATCCGGCCACTGCACTCCAAACTGGGCGACAGAGCAAGATTCCGTATCAGAAAAAAAAAAAAAGAAAGAAAGAAAAAAGAAATAGGTACTAATGCATGCTATAACTTGGAAGAACCTAGAAATCATTACGCTAAGTGAAAGAAGAGAGACATAAAAGGTCTCTCATCATGTGATTCCTCTTAGGTGAAGTGTCCAGAATAGGCGAATCCATAGAGACAGAAAGCAGATTAGTGGGTGCCAGGGGACTGCGGTGGGGAGAGGGGAATGAGAAATAATTAGTTCATGGGTATGGGGTGTTCTTTGCAGGTGACGAAAAAGTTCGGAAACTAGAGAGAGGTGATAGTTGCACAACATTATAAATGCACTAAACACCACTGAGTTATACACTTTAAAATGGCCAATTTCATGTTGTGTGAATTCTGCCTCAACAAAACAAGAGGAAAACTGGCTGTAACTGCTCATTCACAAAGCACTTCAGATGTGATCAGATTATTTAGATTGATGGGATAACTGAATTACATACCTTAAAATGGTTGAGTATATGCTATATGAATTTCACTTTTTTTAAGTTTAAAAAAAAAAGAAAGAAAAAGGGATTGGCAAGGGAGAGCTTCTCAGAGGAAGGGTCTTAAACTTGTTCTTGAAGGAATAGAAGAAACCCAGGGTTTCTGGAGAGAAGAGGGGCTGGGGCGACCCAGATAAGGTAGACTCTAAGTGATGGGTTGAGTTGCAATAGGGTGAGGAGTCCAGGGAGAGTGGGGCCCCTGTAGCCGGTGGGGGGGTAGAGGCAAGTGGCGGGTGGTTGGGCCTGGGTATGGGGCTGGGTGGGTGGCTGGTCCCAGAAGTGTGGAGAGGCACCACAATGGGGCTTGGTGGTGAAATCTTGTAGGCTCTCTTCTTACCTGGCCTGATTCCATTTTCATTCAGTCAAGACCTTATCAGCCCTTGTTTGCTTGTTTACTATGCAATTATTATCCAAATCAGAGCAAGTGACTCATGACCCAGAAATAGCCAAGGCCCTTCTCATGGCCAGGAAGGGGAGTTAGGAATGTTCTGCTCATGTCGGGCAGGTCCAGGCAAACTTGCAATCCTCTCTGGTCACTGCCTCTTCTGGGTCTCTCCATGGTCCTAACTGTGTCTTCGTATTTCTTTGTTCCCTCTAAATCTTGCACCCACCTGCAAACACCATCCACCCGTTTTTGCTTCTCAGTAGAGACTTATCAAGGCACTCACAAGCCTATTCAGGAGGTGAGTACAGCACCTCCAAATGTCTCTATTCCAGGACCCTAAGCCCTTCAAACATCACCTTCAATGCCACAAGCCTTTTACCATCTGAACTCAGAATAAACAATAAAAACTACTGTTACTGCTACTGCTACCGTTTGTGTTGTGTCTGCAGAGAGCCTGGCTCTGTGTTTGAGCACTAACGCATGAGTGTGTTCCATTTCACTGAAGACACAGGAAACCAGGGGAGTGATTTTCAAAATATGTAACCACCAGTGTGGCGTGGGTACTGAACCACTCAGACTAACGGCCAAACAGATGCACACTGGCTACAGATCAGTCAGCTGCAGGACACCCTGAAAAGCCATGAAGGATTAAACATGAGTGTGTGGTGCAGATCATTAATTCAGGAGCTCAGGAAGAGGAAGTTTCCATAAAGGGGCAATTCATCTGGGGTGAAATTTAGAATAGGTTGAGGAGGGTTGTCACATGTGTCCATGTGAAGAGACTGCCAAACAGGCTTTGTGTGAGCAACAAGGCTGTTTATTTCACCTGGGTGCAGGCAGGCTGAGTCCGAAAAGAGGTCAGCAAAGGGTGGTGGGATTATCATTAGTTCTTAAAGGTTTGGGATAAGTGTGCGAAGTACATTCTTAAGGGCGGGGGAGAATATATCGTATCAGTTACATGAGTGGGAACAAATCACAATGGTGGAATATCATCAGTCAAGGCAACTTTCACTTCTTTTGTGGATCTTCAGTTGCTTCAGGCCATCTGGATGTATACATGCAGATCACAGAGGGTATGACTGCTTAGCTGGGTTCAGAGGACTGACAAGGGTGTGGCTGAGAAGGAGGAGAGGTGGGGAGAAGGATTGAGATGGGTCTGTGTCCAGGACAGGAAGCAGATCTGTGAACTGATACTGAGTGCAGAGGTGGTGGGCATTACAAACAGGATAAGGATATATCACAGAGGGTGTTAAGTGCAAAGCAAAGGAGTATAGGCTGTGAAAATTTGTGAACAAAGAGAGACTGAAGGAGTCCCTGGAGAAGAAACAAATGGAGGCTATAACTGTGTGATTCAGAACTCCTGCCTCTGAACTCCTACCTCCCCCAGAGGCAGGAGTTATGCCAACTAAGCTGGGATAAGCTCACACTGCACAGGAGTTTGCAGCTTGCAGAAGAGTCCAGAAACGAGTACTCTTATCACAGGGCCAGGACTAGGGTGAGAGCAGCGAGGCATATTATTGAGGTGCAAAATGTAAGGGGGTGCCCAAAAATGCAGTAATCAAGATAAATAATGCTTGAATGCAATATGTTTAAAAATGAAAAGTTAATGCAAAAAAAAACACATGGTGAGCAAAATGTCACATTTTAAAATAAATATGGGATCAGGCCGGGCACAGTCGCTCATGCCTATAATACCAGCACTTTGGGGGCCGAGGTGGGCAGATCACCTGAGGTCAGGAGTTCATGACCAGCCTGGCCAACATGGTGAAACCCCATCTCTACTAAAAATGCAAAAATTAGCCAGGCGTGGTGGCGTGTGCCTGTAATCCCAGCTAATCAGGAGGCTGAGGCGGGAGAATTACTTGAACTGGGAGGCAGAGGTTGCAGTGAGCCGAGATCATGCCATTGTACTACAGCCTGGGCAACAAGAGTGAAACTCCATCTCAAAAATAAATAAATAAATAAATGATCGACCTTTGCACTTGCACAGCATAACCTCGCTGCTTCACCCTGATCCTGGCTGTGATGAAACACCAGCTTCTGGACTTTTCTGCAGGTCTTCACACTTTTCTTGGCTGTGGGTGCAGCATCTCCAGCGTTTGGCCAAAGAGGTGGTGTTCTCCATGTTCTCTGACTTTCCAGGGGACAAATAGCGCCTTCTCATTCAGTCAATGGACATTTTTCAGGCTGGACTTCTCTGACCCACAGCCAAGGGAAGTAACCAAGGTGGCTAGGCAGGATGTCTCCTGGCCAACAGAACAAACAAGAAGTTCAAATTCACATTACAACCCAACTGAAGCTGCTTTGGTGACTGAACCTCCTTGATGCAGACTTATACCCCTACTGTATTCGTTACCTTTTCCACTCTACAAACTTTGGTCACTCAACCCTGCATCCATCCATCCCTCCTTCCACCCATCCATCCAACAATAAAACTGTTTGTCCATCTTGTCATGGACAGAGCTGTCTATCCAGCCATCCCTTCTTCTATCCATTCATCCATACATGCATCCAAACACACAGCCAGGCACCCAACCACTGAGCCAATGCTCCACCCACCTACCATATAAAATCAGCCTGTGGATGTGAAAGGAGTCCCACCTGTTACCAGCAGGCCTACTTAACTTCTCCAAGTCTCAATCTCTTCATCTGAAAATTGAGTATGTGTATGCTCATAAGGGCCTTCACAGGGTTGATATGAACAGTAAATAACAAAACCCATGTGAATGGTGGCTATTATATTGCTATTGTACAAAAATGAACATGGCTAAAGGCCCAACTTGTCTGCTACGACGTTGGCTCTAACAGATAATCCGGAAAACCAGTCAAACCTGTAGTTAACAGTTGCGGTGGTGGGGGAGGGGAGTGATAAAGTTGATTTATCCTTTTTGTTATCCCCAGATTCGGCTTAAGAAAAAGAATAAATGGCTGCGGGGCAGGTAACAATGACTAGAACATTCATGCAGGAGGCATTCTGCATGCAGGCATTGATTGCAGATTCCAGAACTTGTGGTTAGTGGACTCCTACTGATGTTTCTGGGAATTCTAGACCTGGAAGTTCAGGAAGGTAGGCAAGCCTCAGGACTCACTGTCATCACTTGTTCCCATGGGGCAAATACTTTAGTGGAGTAGAACTCTGGACTCAGGTACCCAGGAATTCAAATCCCACTCTTACTTACTTGTATGGCCTTAGACAATGTACGTAAGTGCCTCAATTACCTTATCCATACAATGGGGATTTAAAAAGTGAAGATTCTGCTGGGTGAGGTTGTGGTGGCTCAGGCCTGAAATCCTAGCACTTTGGGAGGCCTTGACAGGTGGGTTGCCTGAGCTCAGGAGTTCAAGACCTGCCTGGGCAACATGGAGAAACCCTGTTTCTACTAAAATACAAAAAATTAGCTGGGCGTGGTGGCAGGCACCTGTAATCCCAGCTACTCAGGAGGCTGAAGCAGGAGAATTGCTTGAACTGGGGAGGAGGACGTTGCAGTGAGCCGAGATCGTGCCATTGCACTCCAGCCTGGGTGACAGAGCGAGACGCTATCTCCAAAAAACTAAATAAATAAAAATAAGATAAAAAGTGAAGATTCACAAAGTTGTTGTTGTTGCTGTTTTTCCTTTTTTGAGATGGAGTCTTACTCTGTCGCCCAGGCTGCAGTGCAGTGGCATAATCTCGGCTCACTGCAAGCTCCGCCTCCCGGGTTCACGCCATTCTCCTGCCTCAGCCTCCCAAGTAGCTGGGACTACAGGTGCCAGCCACTACGCCCGGCTAATTTTTTGCATTTTTTAGTAGAGACAGGGTTTCACTGTGTTAGCCAGGATGGTCTTGATCTCCTGACCTGGTGATCCGCCCACCTCGGCCTCCCAAAGTGCTGGGATTATAGGCATGAGTTACCGCGCCCAGCTGATTCACAAAGTTTATTTGTGTGAAGCACTTGGAGCAGGGTCCAACACATCCCCACAAGAGGTCGTGACTCTGACCATGGATAGGCCTGCTCTCTGCCCTTGGCCTCCCAGCTTCCATAAGCACCAGACCTTCAGACCAATGAGGCACCTGCCAGCTTGGGCATTTCATCTGGTATATTGGTTTCCTCCTACTGTTGTGTGCTAATTACCACAAACTTAGAGGCTTACAACAGCACAAATGTATTCTATGGAAGTTCTTTAAGTCAGAAGTCCATGTGAACTTGGTTGGTTCCCTGGAGGGTCTCGGGGAGAATCTGCTTCCAAGCTCATTCAGAGTGCTGGCAGCGCAGCTCCATGCTGGTGAAGGGCTGAGGTCCTGGTTTCCTTGCTGGCTGTCACTAGGGTTATTTCCAGCTTCTAGAGGTTGCCTGTGTACCTTGGTTTTTGGCCCCCTTCAAAGCCAGCAGTGGCATAGAGAGTCCTTCTCATGATTCAGAGCTCTCTGACCCCACCTGCCTCATCCCTCCTCTAACTTCTCCGACCTCTCCTTCTGTCCCATCTCTCTGACTCTTCTCCTATGCTCTTCTGCTTCTAAAGGCCCACATGATTCCATAGGGCACCTCGGATAACCCAGGATAATCATATTTAAAGTCAGCTGATTCAAATGTTAATTCCATCTGCAAAGTCCTTCATGGCAGTCACTAGATTGTGCTTGAGTGAATAACCAGGGAACAGGAAGCTTTCGAGTTCTGCCTACCAGCCCTGTCCAGCCAAGACGGTGCCAGAAGCTCCAGTCCTCAGCCTCATTTCTGTAGAGGTGCAGAGAACTGGAACCAGGAGAAGCCCTCTCAGAGGTGACAGCCAGTTGGAGACAGAGAGTCAGACAAACTCACTATGAAAGTGTGTGCAGGTAGCAAAGGACAAAAAGCACACAACAGAGCATCAGAAAAGCCCATGCATGGCAGGGAGTCACTATTCTGGTGCCATGCTCAGGGCCAGGCATTTTACCTATAACTATATTTAAACTGCATGACTGTATCTAACTACCCTGGAAAGCAGGGACACTTGCTCCATTTTACAGATGAGGAAACTGAGGCCCAGGGGGAGGGGGGAACCAGTGCTTAGGTCACACAGTGAATCTGTAGTATGGCTAAAACCAAACATCGGTTTCCAATTAACCAGGTCAGTGCCCTCCACATCTCAGCACCCAGCGGCCCTGGCTTGCTGGAACTATCCACAAAGGAGGGTCACCAGGGACCTAGCGCAGTGGGCAGCTCTGGGGTCTGAGGTCTAGTATGCAGAGCTTTTAATTCTGACTTTCTCCAAGTGGCTGGGATGAGCAGAGGGGTGAAGCATTCCAGGCACACTTGAAGGGCAGGACATCTGCCTAGGGAGGACACCTTTATCCCAAGGCCAGCGACTCACGTTCCAAAGAGTAACCCAGCAGGGTCTTTTCTGAGACGTTTGTCACCCATAGGGGCATCCAGACAGGGATGGAGTCACAACCTAACGAAGATCTGCTTTATCTGAAAAAAAGTGCCTGCTGGAGCTGACCCCTGGTCCCATGGAGATTCCATGTCCATGTGCCACACTGGCCGCAGGAGAGGAGAGAGACTGTGGGGGAGGCTCTTTAAATGCAGATTTCTGAGCCCTACCGAGACCCAGTAGGTCAAATCCCAGGAAAGAAGTCCAGGAATCTGCTTCCCCAGGTGCCTGAGAAGCAGAGTCTGGCTAGAACATCAGGGGATAAAACACCAGTAGGAGGGAAGCCGTGAGAGAACTCAGATCTGGCTCCACTCACAGGTTGGAAAGACACATTTTTAAAAAGAGAGGGCAGGGCATAGAGGCTCACACCTTTAATCCCAGCACTCTGGGAGGCTGAGGCAGGAGGATCACTTGAGCCCAGGAGTTTGAGACCCCATCTCTACTAAAAATACAAAAAAATTAGCTGGGCTTGAGCCTGTGGTCCTAGCTACTCAAAAGGCTGAAGTGGGAGGATCTCCTGAGCCTGGGAGGCCAAGGCTGCAGTGAGCTGTGATGATGCCACTGCACTCCAACCTGGGTGGCAAGAAAGCCAGGCCCTGTCTCAAAATAAATAAATAAAAATTTAAAAATGAAGAGACAGAGGAAGAGAAAGCCCAGAGCAGAGAACACTGCAGTAGGTCAAGGCTGGGTTCAGACACTCTGCATGCGGACTGGGAAAGTTACAATCTACTCTTGGGGCCTCAGTTTCCTCTTCTGTAAAATGGGGGGGTCAACAACATGCCACTTTGCAAGGTGATGATGTAAGTGAAGAACAGGGTGCCACTGGGCACTCGAGGCTACAGCACAGGCGGTTCTAAATCACCCTTTCCTCACCCAAAGCAGTGACAGCACCAGCCTTCTCGGCCTGGAATGCACGTTCTTCTGTCTGTCTCACACCCACACCCTTACATACCATCTTCTTCAGCTTTGCGAGCTTCAGAGAATGGCCCTACAGTTCTTAATGTAACTTCCTCAGCAGAAAGACTAAAATGTTTATTAAGGGGCAAAGCAATTCACAAGGAGGGTGTCTAGCTTCTCCAGTTATAAGTCCACTCCAAGCAAAAGGGAAGCCAGGGGAATGTTGTTAACCAGGGCAGGGAGACATGGGGAGGGTGGGGGAAAGTCCGAGGTGGAGACACACAGGGACATGGGGGGGGGGTGTGAGGTGGGGACAGGCAGGGAGATGGGGGTGCAAGGTGGAGACACGCAGGGACATGAGGGGGTGCGAGGTGGGGACAGGCACGAAGATGGGAGGTGCAAGGCTGGGACAGGAAGGGACATAGTGGTGTGAGGTGGGGAAATGTAGAGAGATTGGGGGGGTGCGAGGTGGGGACAGGCAGGAAGATGGCAGGAAGATGGGGGTGCGAGGTGGGGTCAGGCAGAGACATGGAGGGTGTGAGGTGGGGTCAGGCAGGGAGATGGGGGTGTGAGGTGGGGACAGGCAGGGACATGGAGGGGTGTGAGGTGGTGACAGGCAGGGACACGGGAGGTGCGAGGTGGGGACAGGCAGGGAGATGGGAGTTGCGAGGTGGGGACAGGCAGGGACATAGGGGGTGGGAGGTGGGCACAGGCAGGGAGATGGGGGTGCGAGGTGGGGACAGGCAGGGAGATGGAGGGTTCAAGGTGAAGACAGGAAGGGACATGGAGGGTGTAAGGTGGGGACAGGCAGGGACATGGGGGGTGCGAGTTGGGGATAAGCAGGGAGATGGGGGTGCGAGGTGGGGATACGCAGGGAGATGGGGGACGTGGGGATGGCGACACGCTGGGAGAGGGAGAGGCCAGGCTGAGACCTCCCGCGCTGTGCCAGCCAGTCCAGGCAGATCGAGGACTCAGCCAGGCCTGATAGCCAGACAAGCCCTTCCTCCCAGAGGAGATAAGGGAGCGACGCGGCCGGGTGCTATGTGAACTACAGCTGGAGGGTTAGTCGGCGCCGCCCCCTCCCGCAAGCCTGGCCCCAGGGGAGTCCCGCCCACCCCGCCCTGCGCTCGCTCCGCCCTGCGTTCGCACCGCCCCGCGCTCGCACCGCCCCTCCGCGGTTGTGCAGCCCCGCTGCACTCGCAGTCGCAGTTGTGGGCTGCCACCTCCGTGGACCCTGAGCGCCAGAGCCCAGCCGCCACGGCCGCGATGTGGGTCACGCTGCCCCTGCTCTGCGCCGGAGCCTGGCTCCTGGGAGCCCCAGTGTGCGGCGCCGCGAAACTGTCCGTGAACTCCTTAGGTACGCAGAGGGGGCGCCGCCCGAGAGGGTGCTGGCAGGTCCTACAGTGGACGCCGGGAGAACTTGGCCGGGGACGCACTGGGCTCCGGAGGAACGGGGCAGAGCTTTCCCCGGTGAGAGGCCAGGGACTCTGCGTGCTGGCACGGGGAGGGGTGAACTGCATTATGGGGTGGGGGGACGTCTCGGAGGGTAGGCGGCTTGTAGGACCAGAAGAGCAGATGGGCTGAGTGTCCAGGGTCCCGCTTAGCCAGGCGGCTCTCCAGCCTAGAATACCAAAGGAGCCCGCAGCTCCTTCCGCCTTCCCCAACTGGGGACACAGAGTGTCACACAGAGGACTCTGATCTGTCCCTGCCAGAGTCGAGCAAGGACTTTCCAGCCTTCTATAGCAGCTTCCCCCGGGACTTGGCACACAAGGGATCTCCATAGTGTCCTGGGAGTCCCATCTGTAGAGTAGGTTGGACGGGCTGTTTGAAAGAGTGTGCAACGGCAGCAGGGAAAGCACTCAGTCCAGCAGCGCTTTTAACCGCACCCCAGGGCCCATGGTGTCAGGTGGAGCCCCAGGACTCCTCTTGTTGGCCAGGCTGTGACTGGTCCAGCTTCGTGCTGCCCTTGCACCCTGTCTACTGCCCGGGCTCAGGCACTGCCCTGGCTGAAGGCAGGGAGTCTGCTCTTCCTTACTGCCTCTCTCCTTTCCTACTGCCCCTGGTCCCAGCCTCAGCCCACAGGCTCTGAACTTAAAGACCACCTGCCCCCTTCACAGAGAAAAGTAGCCAAGAAACAACCCGAGGAGCCAGGAACCTAGGGAGGGGGTGCTCTGAGCTCTGGAGGAACGGGACAGGGCTTTCCCCCAGCTAGAGGCTCAGGGGATGGGACAAAGATCACCGAGGCTGAATCTGGGCCGGAGGGTTGCCTCATTCCTTCCCACCTATTTATTAAAAAAGCCCCCCAGTCTTGCAGACCTCAGTGGGTGGCCAGCTCCAGGTCAGTTCCCGCCTAAGGAAAACCCAGCTGCCCCAAGTGAGGGCTGCTTGGAGGAGGCTGGCACTGAGAGACTGTCTGAATTCCAGAGCAGGGCTTGGCAAACTTTTTCTGTAAAAGACCAGATGGTAAATAACGTAGGCTTTATGGTGGTCTCTGTAGCAGCTACTAACTCTGCCATGGTAGTGTGATAGCAACCATAGATTGTATGTAAGTGAGTGAGTGTGACTGGGTTCTAATATAGGATTTTTATGGCCACTGAAATTTCAGTTTCAAATGACTTTCGGATGCTATAAAATATTATATTTCTTCTAACCATTCAAAAGTGTAAGAAACTGTTTGTAGCTCAGGAGCTGTACAAAAACAGGGGCCAAGGACCGGGTGCGGTGGCTCACACCTGTAATCTCAGCACTTTGGGAGACCAGGGCAGTCGGATCACTTTAGGTCAGAAGTTTGAGACCAGCCTGGCCAGTATGGTGAAATCCTGTCTCTACTGAAAATACGAAAATTAGCTGGGTGTGGTAGCCAGGCGCCTGTAATCCCAGCTACTCAGGAGGCTGGGGCACGAGACTCACTTGAAACCAAGAGGTGACGATTACTCCAGCCTGGGTGACAGTAAGACTCCATCTAAAACAGACAAACAAACAAACAGGGGAATACTGTAGTTTCCTGAAACCTGCTCTAAATCCAGGCAAGGCAGCACACATTATGGCACTTTTAAAAGTCCTGACTAGATTGGAATGGATCTATTTGAGGGTAGAGTATGGTTCACCAGCAGATTATTCTGGCCCCAGAATAATCTCCCCAGAGGCAAACTGGTAGTCAATTGTCCTAAACTCAAACCCTGCCTCCAACTTTTGTCCTGAGTTGAGGTCTGTCTTCCTCTAAAGCCCTCAGCTGCAGCAGGGCACTTAATCAAGATTTGGAATCCCCTGAAACCCTAAAGGGACCCATGTTGGGGAAATGTGCATTTTCCCCCAGGGAAAATGGCCATAGATTGGTCTCTGGAACAGGTTCGAGACCCCAAAACAGAGATCTGAATGCTGTGTGGTAGTGATCTTCACACTGGAGGTATGAATCCTTGGGGGAATACAAAGATATTCCAAGTGATGCCGGCAGAGAGTGTTCTGGAAATCCATTTATAGACCTTTTATTTCCAAATGTCCTCTTTGCTAAAACTGGGAGAGAGCTCCTGAAGGCAAGGGGGTACCTCTTTCCTCTCATTCAGTCTGAACCTGAACCCATGGGTATAAAAACAACAGGGACGGCAAACAAAAAGACAAAACAGTAATAAATCCTTCATATCTGGCATTCTCAATTCCTCAAGGAAACTGAATTGAAGAGGAGAGGACCTCATGGGGGTATCAACTGATGGGGTCTTAAAGATAATGTTGAGTGAGGCCAGGCATGGGGACTCATGCCTGTAATCCCAACACTTTGGGAGGCCAAGGTGGGTGGATCACCTGAGGTCAAAAGTTTCAGACCAGATTGGCTAACATGGTGAAACCCCATCTCTACTAACAATATAAAAATTAGCTGGGAGTGGTGGTGGGCACCTGTAAACCCAGCTACTTGGGAGGCTGAGATAGGAGAATTGCTTGAACTGGGGAGGTGGAGGTTGCAGTGAGCGGGTATCATGCCACTGCCCTCCAGCCTGGGCAACAGAGCCAGACTCCATCTCAAAAAAAAAAGAAAAGAGAAGGAAGGAAGGAAGGAAGGAAAGAAGGAAGGAAAGAAGGAAGGAAGGGAGGGAGGGAGGGAGGGAGGGAGGGGAAAAGAAAAGGAGAAAAGAAAAAGAAGGAAGGAAAGAAAGGAAAGAAGAAAAAGAAAGGGAAGGAAGGAAGGAAAGAAAGAGAGAGAAAGAGAAAGAAAGAAAGAAAAAGAAAGAAAGAAAGTTAGTTGAGTGATAGAGTACCATGGGATTGGATGCACAGAAAGGAGTGCAAAGAATTAAATGGCATTGCTCTTAAAAACTGCCTGCATTCCCAGCTGCTTATTTGAGCAGGGTTTCCCAGCCCTTTGACCTATAAGAAACAAAAATAAGACCAGAATTAATGCTGAACCTTTTCTCAATTAAACAATATTCACTCATGAAAATATAAATCCATTGTGGGGGATGGGTAGTAGAGTCCTGTTTATTTCATTAAGAGATGCATTTCTGATACAATTTTACTTTTGATGTTTAACAATTACTTTTCATAATGCATAATACATTTGAAATGTTTTAATCATTTGGGACACTAAAAATAATTATGATTACTCAATTCAGAATAATTTTTTTTTTTTGAGATGGAGTCTTGCTCTGTCACCCAGGCTGGAGTGCAACAGCACGATCACAGCTCACTGCAAGCTCCGCCTCCCAGGTTCAAGCGATTCCCCTGCCTCAGCCTCTTGAGTAGCTGGAATTACAGGCACACACCACCATACCCAGCTAATTTTTGTATTTTTGTGGAGACGGAGTTTCACCACGTTGACCAAGCTGGTCTTGAACTGAACTCAAGCAATCCACCCACCTTGGCCTCCCAAAGTGTTGGGATTCCAGGCATGAGCCACCGCACCCAGCTGGAGTAGATAGATTTTTAAATTAACTTCTTACTGAAATATAACATCATACAGAAAGGGGCACAATTCACTAAGTATGCATTTCCACGCATTTTCGCCATCTATACACACTCGGGTGACCAGTGCTCAGATGAAGAAACAAGACATGAGCAGCACCCCAGAAGTGCTTTCTGTGCCCCCACCCAGTAGGCATAACCACTATCCCGACTTTTAACACCACTGATTAACAGTACATACTTTTTCATGTTAATTTGGGGTACAAAACCAGGAAAAGTCAGAGTTTCTTTTAGCATTCTGCATTATATCACACCATTTTTGATGTTTTAAATTTAGCCCAGTTTTCTAAAATGCAAATCAGTTCTAAAGTGCCCTACTTTACTATAGACTCAACATTAGTGTGATGTGCCCAGACCTAATTTTTTTTTTTTTCTTTTTACAGAGAAGTTTCACTTCAAGTCATGGATGTCTAAGGTCAGTGCCCAACTTCTTCTTTCTGAAGTTTTTCATTTCACAGTTTCCTGTTATCAAACCAAACTGTCCCAGATTTGAGACAATGAAAGAGGGAATTTCCAACTTGGCCTAATGGGGTCTTTCCAGACATTGAATTGGCCAAACACTGGGAAAGATGCAGTTAAGTAAATTCCTTCCAAATAGTGGTCCCAAGTGATGAACTTGGCTGACAGCCTTCCAAGCCCTGGGATTCGTTTCTGTATTTTGTATTCAAAGCATATTGTGGAGAATGTAAATTAGTACAACCATTGTAAAAAAAAAAAACAAAAAAAACAGTATGGGGGTTCCACCAAAAACTCAAAACAAAACTACCATATGACCCAGCAAGCCTGCTACTGAGTATATATCCAAAAGAAAGGAAAGTTGTATAATAGGGAGATAACTGCACCCTCATATTTATTGCAGAACTAGTCACAATAGCCAAGATACAGAATCAACCTAAGTGCCTGTCAACGGGGAAAGCAAACATGGTGTATATACACAATGGAATATTATTCAGCCGTAAAAATATGAGATTCTGTCATCTGCAGCAACATGGATGGAACTGGAGGCCAGTATGTTGAGTGAAATAAGCCAGGCATAGAAAGGCAAATATTGCACATTCTCACTCATATGTGAGAGATAAAAAGGTGGATCTCATGAGGAAAGACAGTAGAATGGTGACTACCAGAGGCTAGGAAGGGTAGGGAAGCAGGGATGAAGATAAATTGATTCATGAATACAAAGAAATTTTTTTTTTTTTTGAGACAGAGTCTCACTTTGTTACCCAGGCTGGAGTGCAGTGGTGCACTCTCGGCTCACTGCAACCTCCACCTCCAGGGTTCAAGCGATTCTCATGCCTCAACCTCCTGAGTAGCTGCGATTACAGGTGCCTGCCACCACGCCCAACTAATTTTTGTATTTTTAGTAGAGATGGGGTTTCGCCATGTTGGCCAGGTGGGTCTTGAACTCCCGACCTCAGGTGATCCACCCGCCTCAGCCTCCCAAAGTGCTGGGATTACAGGCGTGAGCCACCACACCTGGCCCAAAAATAATTAGATAGAAGAAATGAAACCAAGTGTTTAGCAAATAAGTAGATTGGACTGTAGTAAGCAATAATTTATTGTGTATTTCCAAATAGCTATAAGAGAATAAGTTGAATGTTCCCAGCATAAAGAAATGTTTAAAGCAATGGATATCCCAGTTACCTTGAATTATTACAGATGATATGACTATATCAAAATATTACATGTATCAAAAAAGTACATCAGCTATATATCAATAAAAAATTATACACATTTGTTTTTAGAAAACCAAAGCACACTGTGTACTGGTTGTAAAACCAGTTGAGGAACACCAGTGCTTGTGCTTTTGAAAAATGGTGATTTTTGCCATAAACTTGACCCAGCACCAGCAGTGGCGTCCAGGAGTGCCCCGCATGTGGCAGGTCTGTTCACCAGTGCCTCTTGGACCGCAAGCTGACTTTCAAGCAGCTGCATGGTTTTCATTCTGGCCACAGGACCCTGAAGATGGGGTTGTTTTGTAACTTCCCAAATTTCTCAGCAGAGACTAAGGGCAGTGCCCCGCCCATTAACACAGATTCGGCCTGTGAATGATAGCAGAAAGAAAACCTTCAACTTTCCTCTTACGAAAACAAAAAAGTCTCCCTCTGGGGAGCTGTATCCTGTTTCCATGACTTGCTGTTGGCATGTTTTGTTTTAGCACCATAAGACATACAGCACAGAGGAGTACCACCACAGGATGCAGACGTTTGCCAGCAACTGGAGGAAGATAAATGCCCACAACAATGGGAACCACACATTTAAAAGTATGTGGACACCTTCCTTCCTGGAAGGCAGTCAGTTAGTGAACCAGCCCATGAAAGGGCCCACTGGGTGCTGGTGGGTGGAGGGAGCAGAAGCCCGGGCTCTGAAGTTGTGTTTGGCTGACCTCAGATTGTGGCTCCACTGTTACTCTCTGTGTGATGTGGGATCGTAAATTTGGGACAAAGCTGGTACCCCTCTGGGTGGTTGTGAAGTTTACAAGAGACTATAGAAGCCCCTGCCCCATTCCTGCCATCTGAGGGTCCAGCCTAGAAGCCAAGCTCTGTCTTTGGATTGTTGTTGGGGGATAGGGGTTGCTCATGGGCTCAGAGCAGCCCCTGGGAACATCTGCTTTCACTCCGGATTAATTTCACTAGAAACTCACACACACGTCCAGCATATTTGCTAAGGACTCTGAGAAATATTGGTAGTTGACTAAATTGCTAATAAAGGCATCAAGCATGAACTGGAAGGAAACCTGGGCTTGAAACTCATTTCTGCCCAGTCCTAGCCTGTGACCTTCAGGGATGCTAACATGGGCAGTAAAGAGGAAATGAGGCCAGGTGTGGTGGCCCACGCCTGTAATCCCTGAAGACGAGGTCAGGAATTCGAGACCAGCCTGGCCAACATGGCGAAACCCCATCTCGACTGAAAATACAAAAATTAGCCAGACATGGTGGCAGGCGCCTGTAGTCCCAGCGACTAGGGAAGCTGAGGCAGGAAAATCGCTTGAACCTGGGAGGCGGAGGTTGCAGTGAGCCGAGATTGTGCCACTGCCTCCAGCCTGGGCAACAGAGCGAGACGCCGTCTCAAAAAAAAAAAAAAAAAAGAAAAAGCGGAAATGATCACGCATCCCTCCTGGGGCTGTGTAGAGACCAAATTAGGCAGCAGGTGGGAAGGCCCCTGGCAGCAGTGGAGTGGTTCTTTACCTAGCCATCCATCAGATTGACGAGGGGAGTATCTAAAAAAGTAAGTGCCCAGGCTCCACCCCAGACCAACTGCATTAGCATCTCTGGAGTGTGGCCCGGATATCTATACCATTGAAAAAGCTCCCCAGGTATTTTGGCAGCACTGTAAGGGCTGACCTTAGTTTACTGAATTATATTAAATACAGAAACTTAAAGGAGATGAGTTGCAGTGGTTCTAAACAGGATACAGGTAAACAGGAGGTTTTATCATTTTTTCTTGTCTCTTCATTAATGATTCGCTAGCCACCTGTTTTATTTTGGTTTTTTCCTTCCTCTTTGTAGTGGCACTGAACCAATTTTCAGACATGAGCTTTGCTGAAATAAAGCACAGGTATCTTTGGTCAGAGCCTCAGGTAGGTATAATTCATTGCAACCAAACCTGAATCCTTTTAGTGAAACCTTTGGAATAAATTTGGAGCCTGCTCTGCTTCTAGGCAGATTCAGTCCCATCCCCAGATGCAGCTGAGGGTGTCCCCAGATTCTTTGGGGGAACCAGAGTAGTCAGCTCTCAGCAGTCCAGGCCCATGGCCTTAGCAATGTGGACCCTTAACTTCGGGCTCCCAGATTAAAATATAGATGCTCAGTTAAAAATGAATTTCAGATCAACAACAAGTAATTCTTTAGCATAAGTATATTCTAAAGATTGCACAGGATATACTTACACTACAAAGTTATTTGTTGTTTACCTGAAATTCAAATTTAACTAGGTGAGCTGTATTTTTATTTGCTACATCTGTCTACGCTATCCTAATGCTCTGGACTCTCAAGGGGACATGTAATTTAGCATTTGGGAGCAGTAGACAGGAGAGGGAAGGTTCTGACAGCTGCAGTCTTTCTCATTCTCTCTTGGTGATTCTGTTTTTATACCTTTCTTCTTCTTGTTGTCAGAAAGGTGTTTGGTTTTGTTTATTTTCCTGAAAATAATGTATTTGGTTGTTCCAGAATTGCTCAGCCACCAAAAGTAACTACCTTCGAGGTACTGGTCCCTACCCACCTTCCATGGACTGGCGGAAAAAAGGAAATTTTGTCTCACCTGTGAAAAATCAGGTATGCTTGGCAATCTCCATCCTCTCCCTGCAAAACAGCCACACTCCCAGACAATACACCAGGAAGAACAACTCAAAAGGTCCACAAAACCACCTTAAGCACATCCCTGCCTCTGTTTCCTCTCAGCATCTCTCCAGCCCTCTTCCTTTGAGGGGCCAGGGAGGTCAGCACTTCTCTCGGCTGCTCTGGAGGATGCAAAAGTTCCTCTTTATTGGGCTAAAGTTCACTGCCTTCCTTCTCCACGCCTCACATTTTCCCATTGGTCCCAGGTCTCTCCTACAGGGCCATCCAAAACATTATGTTCCCTGTGCCCATCTGGACACCAGAACCCCATGCATCTCCTCTTCCCTGCTCCTTCCTCTCCAAGCCACCAGGGGCCAGCCCCTGCCCTGGCTGGCCACATCCCTCTGGTTAGTCCATGTGTCATGCATCAGCAAGCTTCTCATGGCGGGGGCTGGCCTCTGTGGCCCTCGTTGTGGGGCACAGAGGGCTTGGCAAGGTGAGAGGCCCCGCCTTCCTCCATGGGGGAGCAGTGGGGGGGTCTCAATACAGGCCCTGTCCCAGAGTCGGGACCCAGCCCCCACTGTTCTTCCAGCCTGCTGTGGCCCCTCCCCTAGCAGTGAATCTGCTGTGGCCTTCTTCAGAAAGACGCTGACCTCTGGTCTCTAGGAAATATCAAGTGAAGGTTTCCTTCCTGGAAACTCCTGGCTTTCCATCAAAATTCTCCATGAGAAATGTTTTTTCACTTTCCAAAAAGCCATGCAGCACAGCTTTAAATCCTCCCGGGCTCACAGTGTTCATGGAGCCTGCCAAGTGTTGGATGTTTAACTAGCACCCAGGAGCCAAAGCAAACCTCTCCTTGCTGCAGGGAGTGGAGCAGAAGCCTACCTTTGCCCCTGTGACCTTTTTAGACCCTCTGAGAATCACATGACAATTCAGGGCAACATGTAGTAAGTGTGGAAACCTAAACCTGCTCACCACTTGGACAGGTAGGAAAGGGAGGCCCATCAAGAATTTTCCAAGTCCTCCTGTTAACAGATCCTGGGCTATCAGGCAGAACGCAGCCAGCTGGGCTAAGGGAGCAGAATGAGGTACTTTCTGTCATAGATGTGTGCTATCTCTTACTGTGGCCGCTGTGTGGGGATAGAGATGGACAGCAGCCCCAGCGTCCATCAGCTCAGCACCCCCTTTGAGAGTTGTTCACTTTACAGCGGGGGAGCCTGAGAGGGAGGGTGGTTTGCCTGAAGTCCAAGGTAAGTAAGTGACAGAGGGGACTCAAAACCAGGCCCCTGCCCCAAGTCTAGCACCCAAGGCTCAGCCCAGCTCCGCCTCCTTCAGCAGTGAGCATAGTCTCCCCGGAAGTGGCCACACCTGCCTCATTGACTGTCTCAGGGACTCTCACCAGGCCGTCCCTCCGTCCCCCAGCTGAGAGAGATATGTAAAGGGAAGAGATTGGGGGAGGCCAGTGTGAACCTGGGATGATGACATGGAAGGCAGGAAGGGGACTTAGAGACATTTCAGAAGCCGAAGATGAAAGACTGAACCAGCGAGGCAAAGAAACAGGGATGAGCCCGAGAGAAATCCTTACAGCAGCCACCAGCATTGTGCCCATAGGGGCGACTGCCTGACCAGCAGGATCTGACCTAACCCTGCTAGTGCCCTGCAAGCAGGAACCCTCGCCATTCCCACTTTACAAGCAATGAAGCCAAGGCTTCGAGAGGGGAAGTGACTTGCCCAGGTCACCCACCTGGTGTGTGGCAGAGCTGGGATGTGAACCAGGCAGGCAGGCTGCAGCCCCCCACACCTAACCCTCATGTTATTCTGGAGGTGTTGTGAATAAGGGGGCCAGGCAGCGGCAATGAACTGTCAGAAGGTGGGGAGATGGGTGGATGGGGCGGGTCCCCCAGAGTCTGGGGTGTCAGGGGTGTCTGGGTGGGGTTGTCTGGCAGTTAGTTGGATGTCTGAGCCTGAGTGGAGGTCAGCACTGGGCTAGGGTTTGGGGAGCTGTTAGTTTAACAGGACTGTGGGCAGAATGAGACTGGAGGTGGAAAAGTGAGAGAAGGTTCTAAAAACAGAACTTTGGGGCATCCTTCTACAGGGAACCAGTGGGGAAAAGAGGAGCCAGCTGAAGATCGAGAAGGAAGAGAGCCAGAAGACTGTAGAATGGGGTGGGGGACTCCAGGCCCTGGCAAGATGGTGGGGATTGGCCACCAAGAGGTGGGGATTGGGATGAGCCACCTGCTGCTCCTGCTCCTTTGCAAGCCTTTCAGGACTTGTGAGGCTCAGAATGAATGGATCTGGAATAGGGCTTTGTAAACTGTCAAGGCACTTGAGGACTCGGGAGCTCTGGCAGGATCAGCAGAGGAAGGCAGAAGGCAGGGCTGTCTCACGGTGTCCCCATCACTGATGTCCTCTGCCCTCCCCTGGCCTTTCCAGGGTGCCTGCGGCAGTTGCTGGACTTTCTCCACCACAGGGGCCCTGGAGTCTGCGATCGCCATCGCAACCGGGAAGATGCTGTCCTTGGTAAGAAATCAGCCACAGGCCACCCCCTGCAGAGGACACCCCAGCCTGATGTGGGCCAGGCCTGAGCCTTTGGTCTCCCTGGAGCACTGGCTAAGGGTGCTGTTTCAGGTGGACCCAGATGCCCCAGCCTTGTGGACATCTAGCATGAGAATCTTAACTGATGCTTTTCCTGGGAAGGATCTGAGTTTATTAAGGAACTGGCCCAAGGGTTCATTCCCAGGTGGATCTGGGTGGTCCTTAGCTTGACAGCCTGGAGCCTTCCCCGCAGAGGGGTTCAGAAAGGCGGAGCCTGCCTGGTGGGTAGCCAACTAGGAGCTATGCCCTTCCCAGCAGCCTCAGTTGTCTTCATGAGGGAAGAGCTGGGACCTATGCATCCATCCCCTCGCCCACATGGGAGGGATGATGCCCCTGCAGGAACTGTCCTAGCCCCTGCCTCTGTGTAGGAAGGAGGGAGTGTGCACAGCAGGCCTGGTGAGGCCATGAGGGCCCTAGGTTGAAGACAGGTGGGGGTAGGGTTTCTGGCTAGGCCTGTTTCCCCCATCCTATACACCGCTGTGGGACCCCATGCTCTGCATCGTATGGGCACACCTACAGGGCAAGGGCTTGGACCCAGCAGCCCTCGCCCCCTCTCACCTTCCCTGGCTGCCCCTGCTTACTGAGTCCCTCCCGACATATGCCAGCTGCTGAGCTGGCACTGCAGGACATACAGCAACTGTTCCTGCCCTTGGGGAGTTTATAATTTGGTCACCTGGACACAGCACTGATGGGGCCCCAGATGTGGCCCAGCCAGGGAGGCTCAGCGCCTCGTGCCAAACCCTTGATGGCTTCTCAGCTCGCAGCTTACTGGGTTGTGTCCTTCTTCCAGGCTGAACAGCAGCTGGTGGACTGCGCCCAGGACTTCAACAATCACGGCTGCCAAGGGTATGTCCCTGTCCAGGAGGGGCCCAAAACCTCTTCATTTCCCACTGACCGCTTTGACAGGATGCAGTGTGTGCTGGCTGTGCCACAGATATAATCCCACCACTGCCCTGGGTGATGGCTAAATGGTCTCTGTCATACAAGGGCGGTCACCTCACATGGCCATGTCTCATAGCCAGGACAGGGCAGAGCTAGAATCCGAGCCCAGGCCTCTGTCCTCTCTCCACTGTATCACCTGGCTCTCCACAGCACGGTTGACCCCACCCGCCACCAAGGCCTCTGGGAGTGTGGCTAAAAGAATTCAATAGAGTGAGCAACACACCATTACACATCATCCTCCAAACCCGAGATCCACACACAGATACAGGGTTGGCCTTTAGATGAACTTGCTAAAGTCCCAGCCTCCCAAGCTCGTTGCGCCCTGTGAGGGTGAGGTGGCCGTGCGTAAGGGCTGTACCTTGCCTGGACCTGCTTTCCTGGCCCACTCTAAAGCAGGTTGCCAGGAATTTGCTGACATTTCTACAGTGACTGTGGCCCTCCCTTCATGCAGTGCTCTGAGACATTTCGGTGGCCTTTGCTCACCTGGCACATTGTGTGCATAAAGCCAGGCCCTTGGGGTGCCCTGCCTCAGCTCCCCTCCACCTCCCTGGGGCACATCCCTCTCCCAGGCCCCAGCCCCTTTGAGCTGGCTCTTCCTCCTGTAGGGAGCCGTGCTGCAGCTGAGTCCTGGGGACCCAGGGGTGAAGTCACAGCCTGCTGTCAGATCCACCATCCTGCTCAGTGTCCCCTCACTTCTGGTCTGTTTCCGTTCCACAGCTTAGAAATCTGACCCATAACAAGAGTCTGACATTTGGGCACTCTGGGGTCTCACTGTTTTTATCTTTATTTCATTATTTATTTATTTATTTATTTATTTATTTATTTTTGAGACAGAGTCTTGCTCTTGTCACCCAGGCTGAGTGCAGTGATGCAGTCTCGGCTCGCTGCAACCTCCGCTGCCTGTGTTCAAGCTATGCTCTTGCCTCAGCTTCCTGGCGGTGGTACACGGCATTACAGGCGCGCACCACCACACCCAGCTAATTTTTGTATTTTTAGTAGAGACGGGGTTTCACCATGTTGGCCAGGCTAGTCTCATACCCCTGACTTCAGGTGATCTGCCTGCCTTGGCCTCCCAAAGTACTGGAATTACAGGTGTGAGCCACCACATCCAGCCTGTTTTTCAAAGGAGTCTGTTTGCTTTGGTTCAGGATGGTACTTCCTTTTCTCATTCATACAACAAATATCACGGAGCACCCACTGTGTGTAGGCCCTGGGGATACAGCGCTCAGCAGAACTGGAGGAGCGGGCATTCTGACAGGCTCAGACAGTGGTCAAGGCTAGACTAGGTCAGGTGGTGCGGAATTCTGTGGAGAGAAACAGAGAAGGGATGGGGATTGCTGGGCAGCTGCTGAGTTTTTGTTTATTCTGGGAGGCCATGTGATGTAGAAAAAGACCCACTTTTGAACCACTTCCCAGCTTTAGCTGTGTGGCCCTGGCCAGGTTATTCAGCCTCTTTGCCTCAGCAAATTACAGCATCTACCACACAGGGTCGACATGAGGGGTCAGGGAGTCATGCCTGGGAAGCACCTGCTCAGGGGCACGGCCGTGTTGATGACTGCTCTGGGCTGATGCTGTTGACTGTGGTGTGGGGCTCTGCGCTCCTGACAGGCGGCTGGCCTTGAAGGGTCTCTGTCCCACTGAGGCACGTTTGGACTGGTCCTTGGACTCCGGTGGCCTCACCTGAGTTTGCTGAGACTTATCTCAAGGCCTCTCAGAGACCCCTCTGCCACTGGGACATGCCCAACCAAGTCCCCAGCCTGCCAGGCCAGACATCTTGCTGCGCCAGCCCCCGAGGGTCCCGCCTCTATCAGGACAGCCCCAGGTGGCCTCACCTGTGTGTACTTCTTGCAGGGGTCTCCCCAGCCAGGCTTTCGAGTACATCCTGTACAACAAGGGAATCATGGGTGAAGACACCTACCCCTACCAGGGCAAGGTAACTCCAACAGCCTCCTCTCTGTCTCCTTGGTGTACAGCACGCCTAGTTTCACTCCCTCCCCAGCCTTGGAAGACATCCCTTCTCGCTCCACCTCCCTCCCACTGGAATTCTCACAATTGTCTGTGCTCTCCAAATTCTTCCTTCCCCTCCTCCACCCACCTGAGCCCACTGCTCTCACTAGTCCAGGGGCCTCTTATTCTCACCCCATACCCGCTCTGCAGTACCATATCTCTCCTTCCTGAGCCAGCCTTCTCAGGACCCCTCCTTCCCCCTACCTGCCCCATCTTCCTGGCTCCTCTCCCTCCTGCCACGAGCGCCATCGTCTCGCCTCTAGCCTCTGTCCATGCAGTCGGCCTCTTGTGCCAAGGACCTTTGGGGGCCCACCCCCACCCCCACACTATCAAGGCTGCTGGTTCTCCCCACCATCACCTCCGCCCAGCCTGGCCACAGCCAAGTGACTTGTCTTTCCCCGAGACCTGTTGCTCCTCCTGTATTTCCCCTCGCGGTGACGAGCGGCACTGGCCTCCCTCAGAATTTCCTGGGTGTCCATAGTCCTGTCAGGCCGGTCCCCCTCCCTACCCTGCCCTGCCGCCAGCCTGCTGACCACCATAGACCTCACATGACTCCCTTTGCCCATCTGTGTCGCTGACCGCTCAGACTGGGGCCTCCATCCAGACCCCTGAGGGTGGCCTCCCCCAGGCCTCTCAGACCCAGCTCAGACCCCATGCCTGCCTGAATCAGAAAGCCGCAGAGGCTCCATGAGGCCTTCAGGAGAAAGCCCAGACTCCATCTCAGTCTCCCTGTCCCTGTCTCTTTTACTCTCCCTTCATTTTTTTTTTTTTTTTTTTTTTTTTTTGAGATGGAGTCTTGCTTTGTTGCCCAGGCTGGAGTGCAATGGCACAATCTGGGCTCACTTCAGCCTCCGCCTCCCGAGTTCAAGCAATTATCTGCCTCAGCCTCCTGAGTAGCTGGGATTACAGGCACCTGCCCCCATGCCCAGCTAGTTTTTTGTATTTTTAGTAGAGACAAGGTTTCACCATCTTGGCCAGACTGGTATTGAACTCCTGGCCTCGTGATCTACCCGCCTCGGCCTCCCAAAGTGCTGCGATTACAGGCGTGAGCCACTGCACCTGGCCAACTCTCCCTTCTTAACCTCACGCCAGGCCCAGCCCCATGCTGGTTCCTAAATGCCAGGTCCTGCCCTCCCTCCAGTCCTGTCCGTTGTCCTGCTGCCTTCTCTCCTGCCTTGAAAGGGCTGTGCTTCCCTCCTTGTGACCTTACCCCTGCACCTGCCTCTTGCCAGCGTTGTTTCCTGGGCTGAGACTGTCCCCACTCCCCTGCCACACAGGCTCTGACTCAGCCTCCACTTCTCAGCGAGTTTCCTCAGGCCGGGTCAGGCCCCTCCCCAGGCTCCCACCACACACCATGTGTGCCCACCTCTGCCAAAGCCAGGACAGGACCATCTGCTACCAGACCCTAAGCTCCTTGAAGACAAGGATGCCAGGCCCTGGCACATCTTGTTTTGTTTAGTAAATGTTATTGAACTGGATGGGGAGGCTGAGACTTCAGGTCCCTAACCTGTATTTCATGCCCTTTGCATCCTCAACAGGATGGTGACTGCAAGTTCCGGCCTGGAAAGGCCATCGGCTTTGTCAAGGATGTAGCCAACATCACAATCGTGAGTGCCGATCCCCCTCTGGGATGGGGAATGTGTCCTGATGAGGAGACCTCTCTCACGCTGTCCGATAGCCAACAGGCCCAGCAGGGCAGCCTTTCTGACAGCACATTCCTTTGATGAGTTCAGATTATCACTGGGTCTCAGTTGCTGTGACAGTGGCGAGGTGGGACATGGGAGGGAAAGTGCAAACTGGCAGGCAGGCTCTTCGGTTCTGAACTCCAGATCCACCCATGCCTTCATTCTTGTGGTTCTATTTTCTTGCCTGTAAAATGCAAGCAATTGTCCACATCCCACAGAAGCAGGTATGAGCATGTGCTTGACACAGCGTGTGTGAGACTGAGGAGGGTGAGTGTCACTCAGGATGAGCCAGGTTCTGTTGTAATAACAACTGTGCCCAATCTGCATGGCTGACAACAGTCAAAGGGTGTGTGGCACTCCTGCGCCCGTGCACAGCTTAGGGAGGGTGGTGTGTGCTTGGTGTCATTGGCCTCATGCCAGGACTAGAGGGAAAGAGGGTGGTAAATGATGCCCTAGCTCTAAAGCCAAAGCAAGTCGCCCAGTCACAGTTGACCTCAAGTGAATAGGGATGTGTGGTCTTACCCTGCTTCTCCCAGAGAGAACTGGAACGTGAGTGAATGCCCTCGTGACTCCAGCGTGCATGCGTACAAGTGTGGGAGGGTGTGTGTGAGGAGTGGAGGAATATCCCTCAGGTTGTGTGTGTGCCCACGAATATACGTACAGTTCACAAACGTGATGTCTGTGTAATGACAGCAGCATTACATTAAATGTAATGACAACCATTTAGTTGAAGCATATGCCAAGCTCTCAGCAGTAACATCCTTAACTTGATGGAGTACTTCTAGGCGATGTACCAACCCTCAACACACACTATCCCCTCTAGACCCGAACTGGCCCTAGGAGATGAGTATCCTTATTACCTCATGTGATAGATGAGGAAACAAGCTCCAAGTGGTTAAGTAACATGCCCAAGGCCACAGAGCTAGGAAATGGATGCTGAATTTGAACTAAGAATATGTCATTCCAGAACCAGGGCTCATTGCCTTGACAGCGTACAGCCCACACCCTGTACTCAGGATATCACCCTCTTCAGAATGTTGCTGCTGTCACTCAAGCTGGCTGCTCTGGGCCGTGATATCCCACAGACAGGTGAATTGGGGCCTCAAAGGTATCCTTTGCGTGGTCCCCAGAAGAGCCTCATTGGTGACACCTGCAGGGCCCTGACGACCAGGCCAGAACTGGCATTCAGCCCTCTTGGGCAGGCCCATGGGGTGGAAATTGTGCCACCCACAGAAGTCATCACCGCTGTGCTGGGCCGGCCTTTGTGCCCTCCAAGTCTCAGATATTCCCCGACTTGTCGGGCTCACAAGGCCTCGTCCACATACCAGGAAGAAAGGCACTCCCTCGCCAGGCAACTGTTTGCTTTTCACCGCTGGGTCTCTGTCCACCCCTCCAGGGAGGCAGGATGGAGGGAGGCTGGGCGCCCCGTTCCTCCTGCACTTGCTTCCCTTCAGCAGGGCCCTGGCCTCAGCGCAGGTAACTTTCACCCCCATTTCAACTCCCAGAGGTCTCTTCGTTAGCGCACTTGAACCCAGCCACCCCCAACCCAAAAGCTCCAAAAAGTGCTGATGCCTGGGCCCCACCCTGCAGATACTGTTGTAGTTGGTCTGGGGCACAGCCTGGACTTGGGGTTTTTTAAAAGTTCCACATGAGGTTCTACCTGCTGCTGTCACCTGGTCTCTGCAGCTCTGTTCCAAAGCTGCAGCCTCCAGGAAGCCACCCTGACTTCCCCCACCTGCCTTCCCCCTTGGAGGGGACAGGTTCTACTCAGAAGGCACACAGCTCTCAGCTGGGTCTTCTCTTGTTTCCACCGCCATCTGGGACCTACCCGTCCATGGTTTATAATCCCTGTGTTCTAGCAGCAAAGCTTTGTGGACTGGGTTTATGGGTGTAGGGCGTCCTGGGGTAGTGGGACATCATACCCATCTCTGCAGCCCTGAGAGCTGCTGGCCCAGGAGAGGACCTCAGGGAATGGGTGTGAATGACTGAATGAGTACGTCCATGCTGTACCCCAAGGTCCCTATCCCAGAGGGTGCAGGGTTTCCTAGGAGCAGAGTTGGGGAGAGGAATGAGAAATGGCCAGACAGACCCAGCCAGAGACGGGAAGGGAGAGAGGCCACAGGGGAGCTAGTTCTGGCCATGATGCTGCTCTGGGCCTCTAGCCCCTAGCTTGAGGCAAAAGGCTGTACTGTGAAAGGAGTAGGGAGGTGACAGGCCATGTGTGTCTGTCTCGGTCCTGTTTCTACAGTATGATGAGGAAGCGATGGTAGAGGCTGTGGCCCTCTACAACCCTGTGAGCTTTGCCTTCGAGGTGACTCAGGACTTCATGATGTATGAAACGGGCATCTACTCCAGGTGAGTCGGGGTCCCAGGAACCAGGCGGGACAGTGGGGAGGGCCTTGGTGGACCTCCTCACACCCCACTCATGGGACTTGGGCTCGCAGCCCAGACTCCTGTGTGTCAGACCCTTCATGACACCTGCCAGGTGCTGGGCGTTTTACACATCCCTCAGGTAATCCTCACACAGCCCCAAGGTCTAGGAGCCACGGCCTCTAGCAAAGGAGAGAAGGTCAGAAAGGATACAGCAGACACAGGCCACCTGGCTAGTGAGAGCTAGGGCCAAAATGTGAGAGCTCTGTGTTCCTTAACAGAAGAGCTGCCTCCAGTTTGAAAAACCCATGTTCAGGCCAGGCGTGGTGGCTCATGCCTGTACTCCCAGCACTTTGGGAGGCCAAGGTGGGTGGATCACTTGAGGCCAGGAGTTAGAGACCAGCCTGGCCAACATGGTGAAGCCCCATCTCTACTAAAAATACAAAAATGAAAAAAGAGCCAGGCATGGTGGTGCGCACCTGTAATCCCAGCTACTCGGGAGGCTGAAACACAAGAATTGCTTGAACCCGGCAGATGGAGGTAGCACTGAGCCAAGATTGTGCCACTGCACTCCAACCTTGGTGACAGAGCGAAGCTCTGTCTCAGATAAAGAAAACCCATGTTTAAAAATTTGAAGACATAAAATAGGGAGAAGAGAGTAGCTGCCCTCACACACTAGGATCCTGTGCTGGAGGAGTCACCCAGGCTTCTTCAGAAAAACCAAGCTTTAGCCTCTTTACTACGGGGTTTCTCTCACCAGCACCTCTTCGCCTGCCTGGTTTGCAGCCTCACTTCCCTCCCTTCATCAGTTGCTGCCCTTTAACGTCACTCGCGTCTGTGCTCTCCTCTCCCTCCCTGAGGCTCTGCCCTGGCCATCATTGTCCTTGGACCCCCTAACCCCCCACACACTGTTCCAGCCTCCACTGGGAGCTCTCTGCCTTCTGAAACACTCCTCTTGACACACCAACCTTTGAATACACCAGTGTCCCTGCTTTCCCAGGGTCCTACCCTCGGGGGGACCCTCATGATCTGGTCCTCCCTCTTTTTCCACACTCATCTGCCATCAAACCCTTGTCTCCTCTGTTCCACCCTGCAGCCCTCACCCCAGCCACGCAGAAGGGTTCATAGTTCCATGGGCATTCCCTGCCTCCTCAGGGAGCCTTCCCTAACCCACCCTGCCCACCCCCACCCCAGTAGGTTGGATCCCCTCCTGCGGGCTCTGTCACCCTCCCACTGTCACAGCCCTCAGGCCACTGTAGAGAAGCAGCGTCTTTGCCAACCTGCTCCCTGCCAAACAGGGCTTCCAAGGGACAGTTATGCATGCTGCCTGGATCCCAGCACCTGGCCCTGGGCCTGGCGTGAGCCCATGGCCCACTTGCACATCAGCTGAATTCACACCTGACCACTGCAGTTTGTTCTCTTGAATTTCTTGGAATTTCCTTATGGAAGCTAGTTCACTTTTGTAAACAGAAGAAGTTGTATTTTTGCCATAGGTGTAAAGTAATATTTAATAAATGCAGTGGCAACAAGGCAAAGCTGTGTTAAATTCTTCCAGACGCTGTTGCCTGAAGAAGGTGCAGCAGGAAGGCGGCTCTCTCCTTGCTAGGAAAGAGGGAGTAGAAAGTGTCAGGGGTGAGACATGGGCCAGCACCATATGGAGAGTCTCCCAACAGGAGCAGAAGAACCAAAAGAACTAAAAGAGCCGGGTGTGGTGGCTCACACCTGTAATCCCAGCACTTTGGGAGGCCTTGGTGGGTGGATCACCCAAGGTCAGGAGCTCGAGACCAACCTAGCCAACATGATGAAACCCCGTCTCTACCCAAAATACAAAAATTAGCCAGGTGTGGTGGCACATGCCTGTAATCCCAGCTACTCAGGAGTCCGAGGCAGGAGAATTGTTTGAACTCTGGAGGTGGATGTTGCAGTGAGCAGAGATAGCACCATTGCACTCCAGCCCGGGCAACAGAGTGAGACTCCATCTCAAAATATAAAAAGAACTGAAAGGAGTTCTCTCGCGGTGACTAAATGTGATTAAATCACCACCTTACATACCTCCCTGGTCCCTGTGGGGAACATTGCTCTAAAGTACTCAAAGAGGCGTTGCTGGATGGGACTGTCATTGCTTTTATCCTTCCCATATGATCACCTCTTTTTAAATTTTGTTTTCCAGTACTTCCTGCCATAAAACTCCAGATAAAGTAAACCATGCAGTACTGGCTGTTGGGTATGGAGAAGAAAATGGGATCCCTTATTGGATCGTGAAAAACTCTTGGGGTCCCCAGTGGGGAATGAACGGGTAAGCAGCTCCCAGGTCCCACTGCTGGGAGGGGGATGTTGCTCAGGCCTGGAGGCCCTGGGGGCATCACTTCCATCTCAGAGTTATGGCTTCCACAAATGAGCTGGTCAGCCAAGCCCTAGCCCAGGCCAAGGGGAAAGGGAGCATGAGAATGTAGCCTCCACATCTCCAAGCCCCCATTTGCAGCCTCACAGGGCCCCAGGTCTTCAGGATGCTGCAGGGAGAGCAGGAGGCCAGCTGGCTCAGAAGGACTGCTAGGAAAACAGCTCAGAACTCGGAACTCTGCTGGCATGAAATCAGTGTCTGGGAGGGTCCGTCTCTGAGAAATCAAGGCAACAAATGTACCCCTGATCACTGACAGCCCCTCCTTTGGGGAGAAAAGGCTGGCATGGGGTGGCCTTTGTACATGCTGCTGTGCCTTTGTTCTGTCCTCCTCCCAGACTCCATGTCTTCATCTGAAAAGGAGAGCTTTCGTGTTCCCTCAGGGTCCTGTTGATTAAATAGCTGTGTGAGGGCCTGGCCAGGGCTAAGAGGGGGCCCTTGGTAAATTTTCGGGAGAAGTGGGATATAGAATGTTCATCTGGCAGCCAAGGAGAAGGAAGAATGAATTCTTCATAAAGTCAGGTCAGTGATTTGCTGGTGATCAAATAAGCTGAATGCTACTGTTTTATGAATAAATTCAGAGGGTCTCATCCCTAAAGTCAGCTCTTGGTGAGCAGCAAAACATTCTAGAAAGGCCTGTGGTCAGGAGACCGCCAGCTGGGCCTCAGCTCCTCTCTTTGCCCAGGTACTTCCTCATCGAGCGCGGAAAGAACATGTGTGGCCTGGCTGCCTGTGCCTCCTACCCCATCCCTCTGGTGTGAGCCATGGCTGCCGCAGTGCAGACTGGCGGAGAAGGAGAGAAACGAGCAGCCTGGGCCTGGGTGGAAATCCTGCCCTGGAGGAAGTTGTGGGGAGATCCACCGGGATCCCCAGCATTCTGCCCTCACCTCTGTGCCCAGTCTAGAAACCTACAGAGAAGGAGGAGTTCCACCACGAGCTCACCTACGTCTGTGACGCAAAGATCACCAGCCATGTGCCTTAGTGTCCTTCTTAACAGACTCAAACCACATGGACCACGAACATTCTTTCTGTCCAGAAGGGCTACTTTCCACACATAGAGCTCCAGGGACTCTCTTTTCTGTATTCGTTGTTCAATAAACATTGAGTGAACACCTCCCTGGATGGAGCATGCTGGTCATCAGTTGCCCATCTCTACTGAAAATACAAAAATTAGCCAGGCATGGTGGTGTGTGCCTGTAGTCCCAGCTACTCAAGAGACCGAGGCAGGAGAATTGTTTGAACCCGGGATTGGGAGGTTGCAGTGAGCTGAGATGGTGCCACTGCACTCCAGCCTAGGTGACAGCGAGACTCTGTCTCAAAAGAATAAAATAAAAAATAAAAGGGGCAGCCAGGCGCAGTGGCTCATGCCTGTAATCCTAGCATTTTGGGAGGCCAAGGTGGGTGGATCACAAGGTCAAGAGATTTAGACCATCCTGGCCAACATGGTGAAACCCTGTATATACTAAAAATACAAAAAATTACCTTAGCATGGTGGCACACGCCTGTAGTCCCAGCTACTTGGGAGGCTAAGGCAGGAAAATCGCTTGAACCCGGGAGGTGGAGGTTGCAGTGAGCCAAGATCGTGCCACTACACTCCAGCCTGGCAAGAGAGCAAGATTCCATCTCAAAGCGGTGGGGGGTGGGGGGAGAGGAGCAGGGGGGCTGCAGGGGCCAGTTCCCTCCTTTTCAGCCATTTATCAAATACCTACAGAGTGTCCACTGTGTGCAGTCCTCTCCTGTACCAGGCACTGGGGAGCACACAAGGATGTTTCTAGCATCCAGTGTTGGCAAGACTGTTGTGAAATAAGCAGAATGGCCTGTGCCTTGGTGCTGTTTGGAGTTAAAGAGATCGGCAGACATGGCTACTTCCAACTGGGATAAACAAATTTCAAATGCACTTGAACCCTGAGGATGCTACAGAGCCTGGTAAAGAGCAGGTGCTGCCTAATTGGTCTCAGTCATCACCCCTGGCCCTACTCCATGACGGGCCCCGTGCGGACCTCTAGGAATCTCAGGCCCATGGACTATGTCTTTGACACTAAGGTGCTCCCACACTTAGGGGAAAGATAGCAGAGTTTTTAAAAAACGAAAAACAGTTAAAGTCCAAAGGTTAAAAACAAAGACATCACAAGAAAAGAAAACTACAGAGCAATGTTCCTTATCAATACCAATGCCAAAATCCTCAATAAAATACTAGCAGACCAAATCCAGCAACATAGAAAAAGAATTATACACCATCTCTACTAAAAATACAAAAATTAGCCAGGCATGATGGTGTGCACCCGTAATCCCAGCTGCTCCAGAGGCTGAGGCAGGAGAATTGCTTGAACCCAGGAGGTGGAGGCTGCAGTGAGCCAAGATTGTGCCACTGCACTCCAGCCTGGGTGACAGAGCGAGACTCCGTCTCAAAATGAAAAAAAAAAAAGCATTACTATATGACCCAACAATTCCACTTCTAAGAGAAGTGAAAACATGTACACACAGACACTTGTACATGAATATTCCTAACAACATTATACATAATGGCCAAAATGTGGAAACAACCCAGACATCTGTCAACTGACAGATAAAATACGATACATCTATACAAAGAAATATCCAGCATAAGAAGCAGTGCTGACACAGGCTACACCATGGATAAACGTTGAAAACCCCAGGCCAAGTGAAATAAGTCAGACACAAAAGACTACATGTTATATAATTCTATGAGCCAGGCACAGTGGGCTCACGCCTGTAATCACAGCACTTTTGGAGGCCAAGACAGGAGAATTTGTTGAGGCCAGGAGTTGAAGACCAGCCTGGGCAACATGGCGAAACTCCATCTCTCCAAAAAAAATACCAAACAAACAAAAAATTAGCCAGGCATGGTGGAAGAGCCTGTAGTCCCAGCTACTCAGGAAGGCTGAGAGGTGGGAGGATCACTTGAGCCCAGGAGGTCAAGGCTCCAGTGAGGCATGATTGTGTCACTGCACTTCATCCTGAGTAAAGAGCAATACTGTCTCAAAGAAAAAAAACGAGAAGGAGAAGGAGAAGAAGAAGAGAGAAGAAGAAAGAAGAAGAAAGAAGGAGAAGAAGGAGAAGAAGGAGGAGGAGGAGAAGAAGGAGAAGAAGAAGAAGAAGGAGGAGGGAAGGAGGAGGAGGAGGAGGGAGGAGGAAGGAGAAGGAGGAAGAAGGAGGAAGAAGAAGGAGAAGGAAAAGAAGAAGAAGAAGAAAACAAAGCAGAAGGCTGTGTACTCAAGACTTCAAAATTTCAAGACACATTAATTGTGGAAGATCAGGGCATGTGCCTGCCATGGTCATTATTAGTGTGAGTGAACTAAGCATCTCCTCCCAAAACCATAGCGTCCATGACAGGAAGCCCAGCTCCTGCCAGAATATCCACTGGAAAGAATGTTAATGGAACACAGCTTTTTGGAAGCAGACACACCTGGATTCCAATCTCAGTTCTCCCTTGAATTTTCTGTGTGACCTAGGCGGTAGGGGGGTGTTAGTTACCCTCTCTGAGCCTCCATTTCATTGTCTATAAATTGATATAATCATATTTTCTTCACGATTTTTAAAAGTTTTTTAATTTTTGTAGAGATGGAGTTTCACTATGTTGGCCAGGCTGGTCTCAAGCTCCTGGACTCAAGTGATCATACCACCTCAGCCTCCCAAAGTGCTGGGATCACAGGCATGAGCCACTGGGCCCAGCCTTCTTCACGATTTTGTGGACAGAACTGAGATGATTTATGGAACTGCTCAGCGCCACATCTGGCTCTTAGAAAGCACTCATAAAAGAGAGTTATCTTTCACTCATTTGTCCAACATTCGTGTATTAAACCCCGACACATGCCCAGCCCTGCCCTAGGAGGCAGAGGAGGCACACAGCGGGGGCAAGTCAGGTCTACTAGCTGCACCTACAAACTCATGAGCTTCCTCACCAAAGGGAGTCTTTTCACTTTGCCCTGGAGACAGCCAAGAGCCATCCTGCCAGCCAGGTTTAATGTGGGACTGTTGTAAAAGTTCCATCTGCGTAGATCAAGCTCGTATTCATTAAGCACCTAGTGCAGGCTAGGCTCTGTCCTGGCACTCCAGTCATCTGACTTCCTTTAGTCCTCCCTCTGGCCTATGAGGCAAATAGTCCCATTTATAGAAGAGGAAGCTGAGGCTCAGTGAGATGACGTGGCTTGCCCATGGTTACAAGCCATAGGAGAGGAACCTGGGGTGGCCTGAGCCCTAGCCAACATGCTCCACCCAACCAGACGCCTGAGAGAAGAGCTGGATTTATCAGTATGGGAACTTTCTCTTTGGTACAATTGCTCCTGGCCTCTAGGAGTGATTCAGGGGCGTGTGCAAAAATGTCCACTCCTGCAGAGCTGGGTGTGAGTTGATTCGCCCCCTTTTGTGAATTCAGCCACCACTGGAGGGCACAGAAGCTACCCTGCTGGGGACCAGGCTGAAGACCTTCAGCAGTCCTAAGATCTGGGATGATTAAGCCCCTTCTCCTACTCAGATGTGTGTGTGTGTGAATAAAATGTAGAATAAATGTATATTGCTTGAAATGTCACAAATGGGCCAGGCATGGTGGCTCGTGCCTGTAATCCCAGCCCTTTGGGAGGCTGAGGCGGGTGGATCACCTGAGGTCGGGAGTTCAAGACCAGCCTGAGCAACATGGAAAAACCCCGTTTCTACTAAACATACAAAATTAGCCTGGCACGATGGCGCATGCCTGTAGTCCCAGCTACTTGGGAGGCTGAGGCTGGAGAATCGCTTGAACCCGGGAAGTGAAGTTTGCAGTGAGTCAAGATCTCGCCATTGCACTCAGCTTGGGCAACAAGAGCAAACCTCCGTCTCAAAAAAAGAAAAAAAATAAAAAAAAAAGAAATGTCACAAATGTACATGCATGCAAAAATTAATAGCTTCCTTCTAGGTTGTCAAATTCTAGCTAAGGTCACTGAAGAAGAATTTAGGCTGGGAGTAGCCTTGTTTTGGGTGTGTGGTGACCAACCAGCCCGATTTGCCTGGGACTGAGGGTCCTTCTGGGACCTGGAACTTTTAGTGCTATTAAAACTGCAAAAAGTCTCAGGAAAATGGCCAGGCAGGGCTGGCTCCAAGGGCGTGTGACCAGTGAAGTCATACAGGGCTGGGGTTTTAATACTCTGCCATCATCATCTTAACATGCGTAATTATTTTCTCTTTGAATATGTGTTTTGTAAGTGAAGTCCGAGGGGACAACTGGAGCACATGCCAGGGGGCGTGGAGCCTCAGCTGAGACATGTTACCACTTCCCACCACCTTCCTGCCTCTCCTGGCCAGTTTCTGAGCCACTCACTTCTCTTAACACATGGCAGAGGCCTGAATGAGAGATCAGGAGGATTTGGAGCCAGGCACACACGCTTCATAGCAGCTCAGGATGGGGCATGGTGGTGGCTACCCCTGACGCAGGCTGGCAGCTCCATGGCACACCAGGCAGGCAGTTCAGTGGGGGTGAACCTCTCACCCACCCCTGATCCAGATATAAAACATGTTCCAGCACAGAGGCTGCAATCCCTGTGGGCCACCTGTCTGCATGGTTAGGAGCAGCATGTCCATGGAAGGGGGAGACTGACTTCCTGCCCCCGCCGGGTCCAGGCATTTGTTCAGAGGCTGATGGGCCATGTGTGCATGGAGTCGCACAGCAGGACCCCAGATGCCTATGACAGCCTGTACGTGCCAGGCAATTCTCCCTATGCCCAAGGGAACACAACACTAAATAACACATGGAGAACACTATGAGAGGTCAAGAGAGAGGCCGCAGGAGAAAACATTTTGTGTTTTCTCATACCTTTAATGGCACTGGTTTCCTGCTTTGTTGGTTTTTGTTGTTGTTTTTTGTTTTTTGAGCCAGAGTCTCGCTCTCTTGCCCAAGCTGCAGTGCAGTAGCATGATCTCAGCTCACTGCAACCTCTACCTCCCAGGTTCAAGTGATTCTTATGCCTCAGCCTCCCCAGTAGCGGGGATTACAGGTGCACACCATCATGCCTGGCTAATTTTTGTATTTTTAGTAGAGACGGAGTTTTGCCACATTGGCCAGGCTATTCTCAAACTCCTGGCCTCATGTGATCCACCCACCTCGGCCTCCCGAAGTGCTGGGATTACAAGCATGAGCCACTGTGCCCGGCCTGGTTTCCTGCTTTTTGAACAAGGGGCCCCACATTTTCACTTTGATGCAGCCAGCTGTACCAAGAGAAAGTGGTCACCCTATTTGGGTCCACCTGCCTTGTAAGTGGTCTGGTGTACATAAAGCCTTCATCTGCTCTTGGGGTCACTAGCCCTGCTCTTGGTGGCCACCTGTGCCAGACCTCTCATCCAGAACATGTGCCAGGTGGAGGCCCAGAAACCCATGCAGGAATCCTCACTGGCTTCCAGGAGCAGAAAGCATTCACAGTTCCAGCAGGAGCCATGCCATCATTCGTGGGAATTAATCATCACCCAAACACAAAGAAGGTACAACATGGTGGTGGCCTCTGGTTGCCTGGGCTCAAATTCCAGCTCAGCCATTCACTTTATCACCTTGAGCAAAAATCAATAAAAACCTACTCCAGTGTCCTTGCTGTATTATGCTGGACTATGCTATTTCACATTTATTACTTCCAGTCCTTACAATGACTTGTAAGGTAGGATTTATTAGTATCGTCATTTTACAGATGGGAGAATGAGTCACTTTCCCAAGGCCCTACAGCTAATGCAAGAGAGCTGGAATTCAAACCCAGGCCAGTCTAACTCCTAAAATCTTTACTGCTCTTCTTTCCTACTTCCCAAACCCTGCTCTGAGCCTCAAAAATGGAAGCGAGACTAACACCTTCCTCACAGGACTACAGCATCTACTTGACATAATGGACGTATGACCTGAAAACTTATGGTCAAAGTATTTTTTAGAGATGTAGCATTGTTCTAAGGCTCCAAATAAACAGATCATTATGTTTCCCATGGTAGAGTGACATTAGGATAAAACCTCAGCCCACAGGTACCACTACAATGAACCACGAAGACCCCACAGTCAGCGATAAACCCAGTCCCCAATACATGTAATTACGCAAAAAACCAAGAGGCCAAATTCCATTCATTCCTTATCAGATGCTTTTTTCTTTACAGATAATAAAGTAAATATGCATATTGACTCTTATGGGTACACATATATTCTTCATTACAGAAACTCACTGAACTAATGAATGAAATCAGCAATCTTACTCTTAACTTCCCATTACAACAAAACTCCTGAGGTTTTTCCCCTAGCAACATCAAGAAATGCCAAGCTCATCTCAAAAGTTAAGCTGAATGGAAGGTTTACCTGGTTCCCACCAGCAGTCACTTCAGTTATGGGTTTTGAACTCAGGATGAAATATAAACTTTTTTAAACTGACAAAGAATCATTATATATGTTTATAGGGTACAATATGATGTTTTGATACATGTATGCATTGGAGAAAGATTAATCAAACTTACATATCCAACACCTCACCTACTTACCCTTTTTTGCAGTGAAAATGTTTAAAATCTAGTCTTCTGGCTATTTTGAAATATATGGTCACCATGCTATGCAACAGATCTCTAAAACGTCTAACTGAAACCAACGTCTTTGACCAACATCCCCCTTTCTCTATGTCTCCCCCTCCAGGCCTCTGCTAATCAACATTCTACTCTCTGCTTCTATGAGTTCAACTTTTTAAGATTCCACATATAAGTGAAGATTGTGCGGTACTTGTTTTTCTGTGTCTGGCTTATTTCGCTTAGCATAAAATCCTTCAGGTTCATCCATGTTATCAGGATGGCAGGATTTCCTTTTTAAAGATTGTATAGTATTCCACTGTGTATATATACATTTTCTTTAGTAATTGTTCTTAGCATCCAAACAGCACTCAGAGTTTAAGTAAACACAAGAATTTCAGCATGAAGCTGTGTTAGCCTGGACGGACTTGGAGAGCGGGCCAGAGGCAACTTGCATGAAGGACCACAGGGCCTCCTGGGAAACAGCCACCATGGGGGACAGAGGAGGAAGCATCCTACCAGCTGGTTAAGAATACTGAATCAGGGCTGCAGCCCTTGTGGTGACCTTGCCCAAGGGCACTCCTGGCCTGTCAAGTCAAAGCCCCTGCACCAGAAACCTAAGGAGAAGATGGTAAAACTGACAGAGTAGGCCGGGTGCGGTGACTCACACCTGTAATCCCAGCACTGTGGGAGGCCGAGGTGGGCGGATCATGAGGTCAGGAGTTCAAGACCAGCCTGGCCAACATGGTGAAACCCTATCTCTACAGAAATACAAAAATTAGCCAGGCATGATGACGGGTACCTGTAATCCCAGCTACTCAGGAGGCTGAGACGAGAGAATCGCTTGAACCCGGGAGGTGGAGGTTGCAGTGAGCCGAAATTTCGCCATTGCACTCCAGCCTGGGTGACAGAGTGAGATTCCATCTCAAAAAAGAAAACTGACAGAGTAATTTCCCCTATGCTCCTGAGGGGCTCTGAGAGCCTACAGTCATGCTGGTTTTTTGACCTCTATCAAAGGGCAAGAGAGAAGCCCTTCCTTCTTGCAAGTGAAGCAGGTTAATCAGCTCAGCTCAAACACTGGCGTTTTCTTAGTTTCATTTAACAGACACTTTTTATTTGCCAGGCACTGCACTAAGAAATACACAGCGCACTCACTCCCCACAGCAACCCTGTGAGGTAGATACTATCATGATTCTCACTTTCACATGAGGAAGCCAAGGCACAGATTGGTTAAGTAACTTGCCCCAAACCACAAAATCGGTTAGTGGCAGAATCAGGGTTTATACCCGAGCCCTCCAGCTCCAGTCTCTGTTCTCAGCCTCCCTCTCTGCTTCCTCTCCAAAGAGGATGCAGAGTCCTTAGGATTCTTAAAAAGTCTGAAAGTGATTCAAAATGACTATGCTCGGAGGAGACCTGGCCCTGCCCGCCAGGCCCGGGGTGACAGCTGAGGTCTGTCTACATAACTCCATCTATGGCACTGCCCCATCTAAGGCCTGGTGGGTTCCCTCCTCCTGCCCACCTTGATAAACAAGTCCTTTATCAAGCTCTCCTCACAGTACCCAGTAGACTGTGCTCTTTCTCAGGGAGCCTAGCTGATACAAGGGAGTAGCTGAAAGGTAATATTATGGGATGCTTTTTAAAAAATAGTTCTTGGCATTTTAAAAAACATTTTAAAGGAATTATGCAAATGTAGAGCGATAGAGTAAGTCTAGGCTAGAGACAGAGAACAGATTTTCATTATTATGGGAAAAATCATTTGACCAACTTCCTGTGGTTATGTGAATGCAAAGTCAGTGTGTGTTGTTCTAGGGGAAGGCTATACACAAGATCTCTGGTTTGCTGTGTGTAGTTCAGCAGAGACGATCTCTCCTGGAATTCCAGGGTGCAAGGTGGACCAATTTGCACAGGAACCCAGAGATGAAGTTGGAGACAGCCATTTGGGTGGTCTGGGATGCGCTGAAGCAGGCTCATGGCAGGAAAAGATCTTAAGGGGACTCCCTCAGAAGGGAGGGGAAGAGAGGGGGCTGGCCCCAGTTCAGGATCTAAAATTTCACAGAGGCCAGGTTCCCACAGTGGGTAGGGCTGAGTGAAGATACGGCGGGCTTGGAAACTCTGGTGGGTGCCCTACTGTGAGGGATAATGGCTGAACATGAGGTGGCCGAGAAAGGAGTAGCTTTAGGGCACTGGAGTAGGATGCTACCTCGGCCCTGTGCAGGTGGGCAGTGCAGGTGGGCAGAATGGCTGAGCCCATGGATTGTGGGGAAACCCTTACAACAGCGACACCTTATGGCCACTATGGTAACATAGTGCACACATCTAATTTTCTGGTCTCCCAGTATGGCTTTGGAAAGACTGGAATTCTTGGATAATGAAGGGAAGGGTGATCAAGGGGGAAGAATGAGATTCTCTGCCTATGGAAGTAAAGGCTTGCACAATCCTCTGGAAAAGTAAAAGTGCAAGAATGTGTCCCAAGTTGACACAGGTTGCACCAGGAACCTCCAGGGTCCCAGATCAGTTCACCTACAGTGAGTATCCTTGTGTCTCCGGCTCTGGGATCAGAAAGGGCAGGTTGACTTAGTTCCTGAAGGAAACCATGTAGCCCTCACGTATGTCACAAGCATAGAGGAAACCTGCTACCTTTATTGCTCAGGTTCACCAGGGGGCTTTGCAATGCTGAGACCATTCCTAGGCCCAGGACAATCTGCCATTAGCTCTGCCCATGGTAACTTTATGCCAGAGAGCACCAGGTCAAGGACATACCAAACTTCCCTCTTCACACACACACACACACACGCATGCACACACTCAAAGGTTTGTCTAAACTTAATCACCTCTAGACACACCACCAGCAACCACCCAAACCCCTCCCAGGACTGGAAGCATATCCTAGGCTCAGCTGCCCTTCTCTCTCTCCCCTAAGTTTGTATCACAAACACACATGCTTCTGCTCTTCTGAAACCAACCATTCATCTCACATTTCTTCTTCGTCATTTCCTAATTGTTTCCAATATTCTAATGTCAAGAAATAAATAAGTGTAAAGACTACTTCCCCGACGGGCATGGTGACTTGCACCTGTAGTGCCAGCTGCTCGGGAGGATCATGTAAGCCCAGGAATTTGAGGCTGCAGTGAGCTATGACCATGCCACTGCACTCCAACCTGGTTGAATAGACCCTGCAAGACCTGGTTGAATAGACAGAGCAAGACCCTGTCTTCAAAAATATATATATTTTTTAATTTAGAAAATAAAGACCACTGGCCAGGCATGGTGGCTCATGCCTATAAACCCAGCACTGTGGGAGGCCAGGGCGGGGGGCTCACCTGAGGTCAGGAGTTTGAGACCAGCCTGGCCAACATGGTGAAACTCTGTCTCTACTAAAATTCCAAAAATTAGCCAGGCGTGGTGGTGGGTGCCTGTAATCCCAGCTACTCGGGAGGCTGAGGCACAAGAATCACTTGAACCAGGGAAGCGGAGGTTGCAGTGAGCCAAGATCGCGCCATTGCACTCCAGCCTGGGAAACAAAAGCATGACTCCTTCTCAAAAAAAAAAAAAAAAAAAAAAAAAAAAAAAAAAAAAAAAAAAAAAAGGCTACTTTCCCTTGGGTTTCATTTTCACAGCTTCCCCTAACCAGATTCTCCCCAGAGGGCATGGGGACCACCCAGCCCAGCAAACCCAAGGGCAGAGAGTTCCACCCCACTGTGTGACTATTGGTTTTATCAATTGCGAGGACAGCTGAATGTTTCCATCATTCCTAGGGATTGCTGTCCTCCCTCCTCTGAGTCCCCCAGGGCTGAGTTTCTCACCTCTGCCCTGGCCCTACTAAAATTCAGCTGTTGGTCACAGGGGAAAGTCTGGAAGGATCTACACCCCATTTTAAAACAGTATTTAACCAAGAATAAGTGTGAGGAAGAAGAATCAATAGACTTCTGGATAATTTTACTTTCTTTCAAAAAAGCACATACATCTTTTGTAATTAAGAGGTCTAGGCCGGGCGCGGTGCTCATGCCTGTAATCCCAGCACTTTGGGAGGCTGAAGCATATCACCTGAGGTCAGGAGTTCCAGACCAGCCTGGCCAACATGGTAAAACCCCATCTCTACTAAAAATTAAAAAATTAGCTAGGTGCAGTGGCGGGCGCCTATAATCCCAGCTGCTTGGGAGGCTGAGGCAGGGGAATTGCTTGAACCCTGGAGGCAGAGGTTGCAGTGAGCCGAGATCGCACCACTGCACTCCAGCCTGGGCAACAGGGCAAAAACTCTGTCTCTAAAAAACAAAATCAAAAAAAGAGGTCTGGAGCTGTTAATCATACCCCTTTCCCTTATAAGTGCTAAGCCAATTAAGAAGCAAGCATGGAGCCACTGGGAACTAAAATATACTATCTGCTTTATTGCTGGATCTGAGAAGCTGCTCCAAACACACCAGACTCTTCAGTCCTTCTTATGTTCCGCACCCCTTCCTGCCATGAAGTCTGTGCAGGCTGTGCCCTCTGCCTGGTGAACTCTTCTCCATGTATCAGATCTCAACTTCAGCATCACCTCCTGAGGGAAACCTTCTCTGAGGAACACAAGTCCCCTCTCTAGGCTATCACAGAACTTCACACAGCTGTGATTTCATATTTTCAGTGGAGGGGGCATTTTCCTGAGTTCTGTGAGTTATTCTAGCAATTTATTGAACCTAGGGGAGTCATGGGAACATCTAAATTTATAGCCAGTTGGTCCAAAGTGCAGGTGGCCTCAGGACTCTGAAGTTGCAGCTGTAATTTAAAATAAGGGCTCCCTTGGTGGGGACTGTGCCCTTTAACTTGTGAGGTCTGCACTAAATCCAAGTGGTCAGTGCCAGAATTGAATTGAGATACAGCCAGTTGGAATGGAAAAAGAAAAGCCTTTGGAAAGAAGGGCCATGTCTTCCTTCTTTCATTCCCACTTCGATGTTTGTGAGGCAGACCCTATGACAGACAGAAGGTTCAGCAGCCACCTCGAACCAAAAGGTGGCCTTGGGAACAGCAACCATGGACGGAGCAAGAAGAGGTGCCTGGGTCCTTGGCCCCACAGTATCACATTGAACTTCCTGTCTCCAGACTTCAGAATGCAAGAGAAAGAAGTAAACTTTTACCTTGCTTAAGCTGCTGTTCATTTGAGGCTTTACACTCTTCACAACCTGACCAAATCCTAACTAGTATAGTGAGTCAGTGGGTACTTGGATTTTTTTAAAGATATTACCAGATTGCATTCCACAAAAGGCTCTAATAATCCACATTTCTACCAGCCATAATGAGTACCCTTTCTCTACATCCCTACAAGAAATGGTAGCATTACTTTTTAACTTTTAGCAACCTGGTAAGTCTCTATCCAAATTTTCTCTGTTGAATAATGCAGTTTTCACCATAAGAAAAAAGAGTAAATTTTAAATGTAAGGAATGACCAAAAAATAATAACATCATGCCTAGCGCATAGAAATGATAGATTCTTTCCTTGGACTTTACACCAGGCAATATCATGATTTATGAAATCTGGCTCTGTTACTAGGTAAGCTGAAATCATACCAACCATAGGTTAAAACTATTCTGGAAAACTATACAATAAAAGTCAATCAATTTCAGCAGAGCACGGACTCTTAAAAAAAGTCAACCAAGAAACTAAAGACCAAAATGACCCTGTACTTGCAAGGGACTGAATTTGAAACCTGGAATATTCAAAGATGTTTCCTCATATGGTGTTTAAAAATTACTCCAGATTTTTTTTTTTCCATTTCTATGAGTTCTCCTTGAAGATGCTTTAAAAACTATTTTAGTATATCTAATCAATATTTTCCTGAAGTACCCTACTGTTCCTCCCAGGAAAGAACAGATCATTTCAGTGAGAAAATAGTCCACTCCATCCTAGAATGTTTCATTGGTTACAGCTGTAATCCCAGTGTTTCGAGCAGACCTCTAATTCTGTGACATTTCTCCCACTGACAGGTAGAGTCTGTGTCCCCTGCACCTGAATCTGAAAAAGCTCTATGACTCCTCTTACCAATAAAAATAGCACTTTCAAGCACAGCCCTTAACTAGCCTGGCAGCTTCCATTTCTTGTCTCTTTGAACCCTCGCTTTTGGAGTTCTGAGATACCATGTAATTAGTCCAGCCAGCCTGAGGCTGGCAAGTCACAGTATGAGATGTACAAACCACGCAGAGAAGACCTCAGTGGTTAAGATGCTGTGTGGAGGAAAGAGGGGCCAAGGAACACAGAGGTACGAGATATGTAAAGTGAAGAAACCATGTTGGAAGCAGATCCTCCAATTTCAGCCATGGCAGCTGATGCCAAATGGATCAAAGATGAACTGCCCAACCAAGTCTATCCTGAATTCATGATTCAGAAAGGTATGAGCAAAACAAAATGGTTGTTTTAAGCTATAAAGTTCTGGGATAGTTTGTTAGTGCAGCAAAAGATAGCCAGAATACAAACCTCATATAAAGCTTTTTAAAAATATCAGAATGATATAACCACAATTGTGTTTTAAAATCAAATGGTAATCCCAACACTTTGGGAGGCCAAGGCGAGCGGATCACTTGAGGTCAGGAGTTCAAGACCAGACTGGTCAACATGGTGAAACTCCATCTCTACTAAAAATACAAAAAAATTAGCTGGGTATGGTTGCACACACCTGTAATCCCAGCTACTTGGGAGGCTGAGACAACAGAATTGCTTGAACCCGAGAGGTGGAGGTTGTGGTGAGCCAAGATTGCACTGCACTCCAGCCTGGGCAAAAAAGTGAGTCTGTCTCAAAAAAAATTTTTTTAATTAAAACAAATAAATAAAATGGTGCTTCTGCCTGGTCCTTTGGAAAACCCTGTCCCAGTAAAACAAGGCTTGGCTATTTGCCTTTTTGTAATCCTTTCTCCATCTGGAAGAAATATAGAGATGTGGTAACTGTAACAAGGAGATACTGCTACCTCTCAGCTTGGGCAATTCCACCCCCAAGAGGTGATTTATATGTGTTACAAGGAGCAAAGGAGGAGAAGGCAAAACTGTTCTGGGTGCTGGAACCTCTGAAGCCGCTTCTGAGCATCCCCCCTCTACCCCCAAAATAGAGACAGGACCCAACAGCTTTTATCAGGCGACTGACAGAACAGCAAGCTACCAGGAAGGAGGAAGAACCTTCCCCCGCACCGGCCACCCTCCTCGCCCCGACCCTTGCCTTCCAGTTTCCCTCTAACGCCCTCTACTGGCAGAACCTAACAAGAAGCCAGCTGACAAATAATTTAGGGTCGAGCCACAGGATCACAGAGCAGGATTTAGAGCTGAGATCCAGTAACTTCATAACCAACTCAGTCCTCTCCTTAGGATGCTAAGCATCCATCTATACCCTTCCACGCATATTTTCATCACCATATACCACCACTACTTCATGCTGTAGCCTAGTAAGACACAATATCCTTCACACAAAGGAAGACACTCTCATCCTCTCCACCAGTGTCAAGTCTGTATCCCTCACTGTGCAATGTTAATTACTCTTCTAATTCAAATGTAATCCCATGTGGATATTCTATGACATGAAAAAAGGCACAAAGTTGTTATAGGCCTTGTCTTCATCTTATCTTCATAATTGGTCGTAAGACCCTATCTAGTTGATATTTCTTCTTCTGCCTGCCTGTTCCATGTTTCCTTTGCTCTCAGCCAGCACCTCAGCTGTTTGTGGTTTTGGTCTGATTTTGTCACCAGATAGGGTGACTTCAAAACTTATTCCTAAAGAATCTGAAGCCTCAGTGGTCTTGTGTTTTTTAATTTATGTACTTTCCTATTAAACTTTACCTAGGAACATAGAAGTACTAAGACATATCCCAGAGAATCCTCTGGGTTCCAGACAAGGTCCTTTCTCCCCTCATTGTATAGCAGCACCCAAATTTCTTTTTGGTAATCAGAGCCGATTATCTCAGCCAGTGCAGTACTTCTCTTCTTTGCCTGTTGGCTCGGTGGTATGAGGAAACCAAAACAGCTATCTAACTTCCAATCCAATGGAACTATCATGTTGCCTGGATGACAGAATTTCTCCTTGGGAACCAAAACCTCTATACCAACTGAACCCAAAGTTACAGGAATGAGAAGCACACATTCTGTGATTGGTTTGTCATAGTGAGAAGTCACTCCTATTAATTTCCAAACCTATGCGTTCCATGAGAGATCACCATATATGGGCCATTCATTCAGAGCACATACTGCATCCTTTAATTAAGAACCTCAACTTTTCAGGTCTCCCAACTGGCACCACAACTGACTCCTCAACAGCTCATTCCACCATTTTCTCAGGCTGATAGGGTACATCAGAAGCAATATTACACTGACTACCATGAATAAAGGTTTCTGGGTCCACGGATGATGGTGTTAGCGAAAGCATTAGACAGGGAAGGTATTCATATTTGTAATATTAATAAATCCATATATCCAGAATGCATGTCTATTCCAGTGAGGAAAAATTGGCATCCCTTTAATGATGGATGGGATCCAAAGTAATTAACCTGTCACCAGGTGGCTGGCTTGTAACCTCAGGAAATGGTGCCATATCTGGGGATGGCAGATTTGGCAATGGCAATGGCAAGTAGCCAAGTGTTCAGGTCACCCTCTACTACATAACAAACCACTCCAAAACTTAGTAGCTTGGAACATTATTTATCTGACTCACAAGTCTGCCATTTGGGTAGGAGCTGAAGGGGACAGCTTATCTCTGTCCCTTTCTGCATCAACTGGGAGGGCTCAAAGACTGGGAGCTATAATCATCAAAAGGCTTACTCACGTCTGGCAATGATGAGACCCTAGCTGGGGACATGGTTAAAACACCTGTAAGTCTTCTTATGCGAGATGACGTATGGGAGCCCTGTCTATCATGAATGCCCTTTGGTGAACTTTCATACAAGACACTAATATCTTCACTCTGGATCTAAAGAGGCCCATCTATATAACTCCTCCTCAGAAATCCTCGCATCAACCTTCCATATTGTATAAGGCATGTCAATATTTGAAAAATTTGCGTAACTCAGTATTTTCCAAATGACCAAATGCAAGGTCTTACAAAACCATGCATGAGCAAAATATCCATGCAAAGACTAAATGATTCTAATGTAACAAGAATTTTTAAAATTGATACACTTTCACAGTCCACCTTGCAATGAACATTTAAGAAACTGACTGTAATCCTGGCACTTTGAGAGGCCGAGGAGGGCAGATCACGAGGTCAGGAGATTGAGACCATCCTAGCTAACACGTGAAACCCCATCTCTACCAAAAAATACAAAAAATTAGCCGGGCATGGTGGCGGGTGCCTCTAGTCTCAGCTACTGGGGAGGCCGAGGCAGGAGAATGGCGTGACGGAGCTTGCAGTGAGCCGAGATCGCACCACTGCACTCCAGCCTGGGTGAAGAGCAATTCTCCATCTCAAAAAAAAAAAAAAAAAGAAACTAACAATATACACCTATTTTGTTCTGGTGGTCTCAAAGGATATCCACAATTACCTGAAATGGCTATTTTAAAATGCTCCCTTTTCTGTGTGAGGCTCGATTTTCTCCATATACCTCAACTGAAAAAAATGTACTGCAAGAGACCGAATGCTGAAATAGAATGAGTTATCAATTTGCGAAAACATAACACAATGCCACTTTTCTCACTAAATTTTCTTTTGAGGGTAACCATTTTAATTAAAAAATATGCTATTCATGGTGACAAAATACAATGGGTTTTGGGGGCTTCATTCTGCTTTTCTGCCACAATTGTTCCCCATTCAGCCTTAGTTCACCCTTTGTGAACTGTTTCTTTGACTGTTTGTTCCAAAATCTAGGCCGGTCTTCAGGTGAACGTGGCACACAAGACTGCACAATTTTTCAAGGTCTTTAGTCTTTGGCCACACTGGAGTTATTCTCACACTCCTCTTCCTGTTCACTCATCTCATTCTGACCACCTTCATCAAAGTCCTCTTCATCTGTTTCTTGCAGAATTGTTTTAGTGGATTTTCTGGAGCTTAGTCTTAGGAAAATGGAAAAATATATTCTGGAGACATTAAAAGCCCTGGGAGTCTCCATGAGAAAATATGGCAAAGTCAAAGCATTTAAGCTGGTACTAGAAAAATACAAGTATCAGGGCCGGGCACAGTGGCTTACGCCTGTACCTCAGCACTTCGGGAGACTGAGACGGGTGAACTACTTGATCTCAGGAGTCCAAGACCAGCCTGGACAACACAGTCAAACTCCGTCTCTACAAAAAATACAAAAATTAGCCAGGCGTGGTGGCACACGCTTGTGGTCCCTGCTGAGGTGAGAAGATCACTTGAGCCCAGAAGGTCAAGGCTGCAGTGAGCTATGATCATGCCACTGCACTCCGGCCTGGGCAACAGAGCAAGACACTATCTCAAAAAAAAAAAAAAAGAAAAGAAAAGAAAAAAATATGTAAGTATCAATTCCAGGAAGCACAAAGCAGTTTATGAATTTTAAACTTTTTCCATTTAACCTCTAATATGAAAAGTATCAATATGCATAATCCACACAAACAAAAGTTCATGACTCAAAATGTTCTGAAAACAAAATGAGAATCACTGCTTAGGCCTTACTCAAAATTGGGTCTTTTAGGTTACTCAGTAAACATATGAGAGCAGTAAACTCAAATGTGCTTTACAAGGTATCAAAATTCAAAGAAGTCTACTACATGACGTGCCTCCTTTCTCAGTGGTTGGTTATGCAAGCTGAGAAGCAAGATGGCATTCACCTAGATGGGAACATACCAACAGGTTCCAGATGACTGGATACCCCGCCCTCCTAGAAAACACCACCCAGTGGCAAGCGCCTGAATTTTTGTGATTTATCTCCCCTATCTGGCTCATAAGTGATCCCCCGACAAGTCCAGCGGAACTGCCCAGCTGAGCCCAGCAAACCTGTAGAGTCATGAGAAATAATAAATCATTATTTTAAGCAAACTAAGTTTCAGGGTAGTTACACCAGCAACAGATAACCGAGACAAACTTTGTATTTATCTCCCATCCTTCTTTCAATCTTATATTTTAAACGTGTCCCTTGTAAATAGCATACAGTTGGGTTTTGTTCTTTTAACCAGTTTGACAATCTTTTATAATGAAGCATTTAACCATTTACATTTAATTACTAATATATTTAGGTTAGGTTAGAACCTGTCATCTCAATATTTGTTCTACCCCTCCTATGTTCCTCTTCTCTGTTTAAAACCAACAACAAAAAAAATTAATGTGCATTAACCCAAGCAAACTAATAAGCATTTGCTTGGAAGCTACTCTTAGCAGTCTTCCAATGGTTACCCTAGAGTACAAAACATGTTTTCTTGATTATTACCACCTTCTTGGACAATGAAAGATCTTTTATGTCATGATCATCATGGGATTATAAAGACAGCACCATAGGTTTATACAGTCAACATTAACGTACCCACAAATCTGTCATTTGCACTGAGCTTTCTTTGCTTCTTCACGCATCTCTGACCTTCTATTACAAAATATTTTTTCTCGGCCGGGCGCTGTGGCTCACGCCTGTAATCCCAGCACTTTGGGAGGCCGAGGCGGGCGGCTCACAAGGTCAGCAAATCGAGACCATCCTGGCTAACATGGTGAAACCCCGTCTCTACTAAAAATATAAAAACTTAGCCAGGTGTGATGGCATGTGCCTGTAGTCTCAGCTAATTGGGAGGCTGAGGCAGGAGAATGGCTTGAACCTAGGAGGCGGAGGTTGCAGTGAGCTGAGATTGCACCACTGCACTCCAGTCTGGGTGACAGCGAGACTCCATCTCAAATAACAAAAAACAAAGTATTTTTTTCTCCAGTTTGGGTTTGCTGGTAAATTTTCTAACATTTTTCCAGTTTTGTATGAAAATGTTTTCTTGAAGGGTTTTTACTGAGTTTAGAATTTTTAAATTGCAGTTTTCTTTCAGTTTTCTAAACATACTCCATTGTCTCCTGGCTTCCATTATTTGCATTGTCAAGTCTTTTTAATCGGGATGCCTTTAAAATTGTCTTTAGGTTTTAATTATATATGCCTTTTTTTTTTTCTCTTAAAGACGTCTTGGTTCTGTTACCCATGCTGGAGTACAGCCTTGAAGTCCTGGGCTCAAGCAATCCTCCCACCTCTGCCTCCCAAAGTGCTAGGATTACACTAATTAAGCTGCAATGCCTAGTCTTAGTATCTTTAACTGGTTTTTATTTTTGCCATGCTTAAAGTTAACACTTTATTAACAGTTCTGCAAAGTCATCAATCTCAATTATTGCCCCATTCGCTCCTGCAATAATTGTATTTTCAATTAGGTTTACCACTGCATTATCTATCCTTAATGTCTTTGTCCCTCAATACGCCTATTTGTTTCCTGACCTATCTTCCCACTCTTTAATCTGTTAAACCTATTCATTGAGTTCCTATTTTAGCTACTGCGTTTTACATCTGGAATTCTGATACGCTTTTTAAAGTTTGCTGTTTAAGTTCTTTTATCTCATCTAAATATAGTAAGCATAGTTTTTTAAATGTCTTACATTGTCAGTGTCTGACTTTGCTTACTTAAGGAATGATCTAGGGCACTTTGTTTTGTTTTTGAGACAGTGTCTTACTCTGTTGTCCAGGTTGGAGTGCAGTGGTGCAATTTCAGCTCACTGCAACCTCAACCTCCTGAGCTCAAGTGAATCTCCCAACTCTGCCTCCAGAGTAGCTGGGGCCACAGGTGTGTGCCACCATGCCCAGTTCATTTTTGTGTTTTTTGTAGATGAGGTTTTGCCATGTAGCCCAGGCTGATCACCAACTCCTAGGCTCAAGTGATCTTCCTGCCTCAGCCTCCCAAAGTGCTAAGATCACAGACAGGAGCCATCATACTCAGCCAGCACTTGTTATTTCTGAAGTAAATTGGATCAGAGAGCCTATATCCTGTCTCTGTTTCTCAAACGAGTTTCTTGATGCTTTCTGCAAGTACTTCTATTTCTTTTTTGAGACAGGCTTTCTCTGTTGCTCGGGCCGGAGTGCAGTGAGGCAATCAGCTCACTACAGCCTTCCTGGGCTCAAGCAACCTTCCCCATCAGCCTCCCAAGTAGCTGGGACTACACACACACACCACCACACCTGACTTCATGTAGTTTTGTCTCATGCAAAACTAGCTATTTGCTGCGTATATTTGTAAAATTGTAAAATATATTTGAAGAAATAGTTAAACCTGGTTCATCTTTATTCCTGGGGTATCCTTTTGGGGTCCTAATTTCTTGGCAGGTATCAGACTCCAAATCATGTCCAAGTGAGACCATCAAAAGAACCACACCATAAGCCTCTCTGACCTTGGCAAACAACTGCAAAATAAAAGCCACACTGAACATGGACTTACAGCCCTGAAACTTAATTCTCCACCAAATGCTGGCCCATCACCATTTTCTTAGGTCTCCAATGCCTTCGAGCAGATGTTTTCTCTCTGCTTATTTTCTAGTCTTCAGTGGAAGATTGCTCTGAATTATTTGCAAAGTATCCCATTACTTTATACTGGTCTTGGTTAAGTCTATTTTGTTTGCTTTTCTCACATTTTCAATTCTTTTTATATATTTTAAATACTTTGTATGCAGTATCTATTACCTAGATTGAAGCCGAGATCATGCCACTGCACAGCCTGGGTGACAGAGACTCCGTCTCAAAAACACAAAACAAAAAACACACCGATATATGTATATACCCTAGGAAATAACGGTATTTTTTCATATACTGTATTACTGTTCTCCAACTTGCTTTTTCCATTCAACAGCATGTGAAAGCAAGCTTAGAAGCAAAAAACAAAGGAGAACTGATTGAAACACAGCATGGTGATGTGAAGACTGGGGAAGCCTGTGGGCGAAGGATTACTCAGGTGCCGAGGCAAGAGACTCAAGGCACAAACTGTTTCAGTATAATAAAGAAAATACTTAGAATAGTTATAACACAAATTGGATCTAGAGATGACCATGGACATTATCAGTCATGAGGATAAACATTATCATTGGCTTTTAATATTACTCCTTGTTGTATTACTGATATAACCAAGGAATAACCAACCATAGGGTGTAGGGTCAGGTACTTTAATGATAAACATTATCATTGGCTTTTAATATTACTCTTTGTTGTATTACTGATATAACCAAGGAATAACCATAGGGTGTAGGGTCAGGTGCTGAAGGGACACTGTGAGAAGTGACCAAGGCGGCAAGAGGTGAGCCCTCTGTCACACCCGCATAAGGGCCGCTTGAGGACTCCTTGGTCAAGGGGTAATGCCAGTGTCTGGGAAGGCACCCATTACTTAGCAGACCACGAAAGGGAGTCTCCTTTCCTTGGAGGAGTCAGGAAACACTCTGCTCCACCAGTTTCTTGTGGGAGGCTGGATATTATCCAGGCTTGCCCGCAGTCATCTGGAGGCCTAAACCCCTCCCTGTGGTGCTGTGCTTCAATGGTCACACTCCTTGTCCACTTTCATGTTCCTCCCATATTCCTGGTTCCTCTTTGAAGTTCTTAGAAGATAGCAGTAGAAGAAATAGTGAAAGTCTTAAAGTCTTTGATCTTTCTGCTAAGTGCATAGAAGAAAATGCTGACATATGCTGCCTTCCCTCTCTGCTTCAGCTACCTAAAAGAGCCCCCGTCCCATGATCACATGACTTGCTTGACCTTATCAATCACTTGGACAACTCACCTTCCTTACCCTGCCCCCTTGTCTTGTATGCAATAAATGTCAGCACGTCCAGCCATTTGGGGTTACTACCGGTCTCCGCATCTTGGTCGTAGTGGTTCCCCGGGCCCAGCTGTTTTATCTCTTTGTCTTGTGTTTTTATTTCTTACAATCTCTCATGTCTGCACATGGGGAGAACACCCACTAAGCACCATAGGGCTGGACCCTACAGAAGCTGTGTTTAGCAGAGTTTGTACCTTAACCTAACTTGGCCTTTACTCCCATGATTCAAAACACTATCATACAGGAAACCATGTTTTAAAGGAGAAAGGAGCATGATTATTTTAATCCAGAAAACTATTAAAATACTCTCCACGGTAGACATTTAAGAGGCAGATGGAACAGACGAAAGTATTTGGTAATTCATAACTCAGGCATTAAATGTTTAAGTGTGTGACTGGGAAACAGAGTAGTGTTTAACTCAGCTCTGTCACTCCTTAGCTAAATGACCAGACCACAGGCAAGGGTTACTAAACCTCTGTAACTTTGTTTGAAATATACACTGCAAAAATGACAGCAGATACTACTACGACAAATGCCCATAAGACATGGCAGTTAGAAGGATGCCCAAGAAAGGAGAATCAAGGGCCAATTATCTCAATTTTGAGGAAATAATTTCAAAACTTAGAAAATATCACAACTGATCAATGGGAGTGCCTGGCTTGTGCTCATTGGAAATTAACAAAATTTTTAAAAAAGAAATAAACCAGCCGGGCATGGTGGCTCATGTCTGTAATCCCAGCACTTTGGAAGGCCGAGGTGGGCAGACCGATTGAGACCATCCTGGCTAACATGGTGAAACCCTGTCTCTATTAAAAATACAAAAAATTAGCCGGGGGTGGTGGCGGGCACCTGTAGTCCCAGCTACTTGGGAGGCTGAGGCAGGAGAATGGCGTGAACTCAGGAGACGGAGCTTGCAGTGAGTCGAGATCACGCCACTGCACTACAGCCTGGATGGGAGACTCTGTCTCAAAAAGAAAAAAAGAGAAGAAAGAAAAAACCAAAGTGCCTAATACGCAAACAAGGTACCACTACGTCAATGCTGTCAGATGACATAAAATATGGCAAGAGAGCTAATGTCTTTCACAAGTGTATCCTACTCCTGACATAACCACAGCCTACAATTTTACAAATCTATTTCTCCATGAACATGTATATCAATTTCTAACATTGTACCTATTACATATCATTTGCCATTTTACAAGTGATTTGAAAATAGTTAATATAACGCTTTAGAAACAAAGACTACGATTGAAGGAAGTGAACTTTTGGCCGAGTGCGGTGGCTCACACCTGTAATCCTAACACTTTGGGAGGCCAAGATGGGCAGATCACTTAAGGTCAGGAGCTCGTGACCAGCCTGGCCAACATGGTGAAACTCGTCTCTACTAAAAATACAGAAATTAGCCGGTGTGGTGGCACGCACCTATAAGCCCAGCTACTCAGGAGGCTGAGGCAGGAGAATCGCTTGAACCCAGGAGGGGGAGGTTGCAGCGAGTGGAGATCACGCCACTGTACTCCATCCTGGGCAACAGCAAGATTTCATCTCAAAAAAAAAAAAGAGTGAACTTTTAAAAACTATGTATTGAGGCCAGCTATGGCGGCTCAAGCCTGTAATCCCAGCACTTTCGGAGGCCAAGGTGGGCAGATCATCTGAGGTCGGAAGTTGGAGACCAGCCTGACCAAGATGGAGAAACCCTGTCTCTACTAAAAATACAAAATTAGCCGGGCGTCATGGCGCATGCTTGTAATCCCAGCTACTCGGGAGGCTGAGGCAGGAGAATAGCTTAAACCCGGGAGGCAGAAGTTGCAGTGAGCCAAGATTGCACCATTGCACTCAGGCCCGGGCAAAAAGAGCGCAACTCTGTCTCAAAACAAACAAACAAACAAACAAAACTTGAGAGGCCAAGGCAGCAGATCACTTGAGGTCAGGAGTTCAAGACCTGCCTGGTCAACATGGTGAAAACCTTATCTCTACTAAAAATACAAAAAATTAGCAGGTCGTGGCAACGGGTACCTGTAATCCCGGCTACTCAGGAGGCTGAGGCAGGAGAAGCCTCCTGAACCAGGGAGGTGGAGGTTATAATGACCTGAGATTGAGCCACTGCACTCTAGAGCAAGACTCAGTCTCAAAAAAATAAAACAAAAACAAAAAAAACCCTATGTATTACTTATAGACCAGAACCTTTAATTAGAAGCAGTAACAGGAAAAGGAGAGGATGGCCAAAAGCCAGAATACTTGTCAAAATGCACCCTTCATCACAAGCCATGCTTCTTCCTACCGTTCCAGTAACTCTTCCTTCAATCTACTTGAATGATTAGTTCAAGAAATAAATTGAAGACTAAAAATTCTCTAGATTGTACTATAAGGCAACTAATCCAGGAAAATCTCTAACATGGCTGAGACTCAAACCGCCTTGTTTAATAAACACTGGAGGGTAAAAACATCTGGAAACATGCTGGGCGTGGTGGCTCACGCTTGTAATCCCAGCACTTTGGGAGGCTGAGATGGGTGGATCACTTGAGGTCAGGAGTTCGAGGCCAGCCTGGTGACCACGGAGAAACCCCTTCTCTACAAAATTTACCTGGGCGCGGTGGCGCATACCTATAGTCCCAGCTACTCAGGAGGCTGAGGCAGGAGAATCGCTTGAACCCGGGAGGCAGAGGTTGCAAGTGAGCCACACTCGCACCACTGCACTTCAGCAGCCTGGGCAACAGAGCAAGATTCCAAAAAAAAACACGCCTGGAAATAAAGACCTAGGTTTAAAAGAACATATTGAGGCCGGCTGCAGTGGCTCATGCCGGTAATCCCAGCACTTTGGGAGGCCGAGGCGGGTGGATCACGAGGGCAGGCATTCGAGACCAGCGTGGCCAACACAGTGAAATCCGGTCTCTACTAAAAATACAAAACTTAGCTGGGCGTGGCAGCATATGCCTGTAATCCCAGCTACCTGGGAGGCTGAGGCAGGAGAATTGCTTCAACTTGGGAGGCGGAGGTTGCAGTGAGCCGAGATCGCGCCACTGCACTCCAGCTTGGGCAACAGTGCGAGACTCTGTCTCAGAAAAAAAAAAAAAAAAACTTAATGGTACTAATATTAATATTCATCTAACTTCTATTAATATTCATCTAATTTCATTTTTTGGTAAGCAATGATTAATCAGTATGATTTTGATTACATCATTCCAGCTACTTACTACTAATATGTAAGACATTCTGGAGCCACAGTAAGAATTACTAGAAAATGAAAACATTCAAAATACTCTGTAGATTTAATATCCAAAGATTATTGCCTCTTTTAGTGTCATCAAGTAAACCCATCAAATGCTCTATTCTAATGCCGTGTTTAAATGGAGTGAGGAGGCTTAATGAATAATGAAGAAAATCCTGACTTTCAGGTTTTGTGAAGGAACGTTTAAATTTCTAAATCCAGAACCCTAAGATTGTTATAATCCTATAGCAGCAGTTCTCAACGAGTGGTACAGAGATCTCTGCAGTACCTGAGATATTTTCATGCAGCCTAGGAGGTTAAAGCTATTTTAAATCATTAGTTTTTTGTCAAGTGTACATGAAATTTTCTTGAGGTTACATGTGTGACAGTATCATTCTGATGACTAACAAACACACATATTTCTAAGTTTTAAAGCTTTAATTTCTACCATAGTAAATACTGATAACATAAACGAAAAGATCCTTTGAGTCCTCAACTTTTTTTTTAAGGGACAGGGTCTCTTGTCACCCAGGCTGGAAGGAACACAATGGTACAATCACAGCTCAATGCAACCTTGATATCTTGGGGTCAGGTGATTCGCCTGCCTCAGAGGCCTCTCAGGTAGCTAGGACCATGGGCACACGCCACCACAGGCTACTTTTAAAATTATTTGTAGAGGCCAGGCACAGTGGCTCACGCCTGTAATCCCAGCACTTTGGGAGGCCAAGGTGGGTGGATCACGAGGTCAGAAGATCGAGACCATCATGGCTAACACGGTGAAACCCTGTCTCTAATAAAACTACAAAAAATTAGCCGGGCGTGGTGGCGGGCACCTGTAGTCCCAGCTACTCAGGAGGCTGAGACAAGGAGAATGGCGTGAACCCGGGAGGCAGAGCTTGCAGTGAGCCGAGATCGCACCACTGCACTCCAGCCTGGGCGACAGAGCGAGACTCCATCTCAAAAAAAATTATAATTATTATTATATTATTTGTAGAGACAAGGTCTCCTCCCCTATGTTGCCCACGCTAGTTTCAAACTCCTGGGCTCAAGTAATCCTCCCACCTCAGCCTCCCAAAGTGCTGAGATTATAGGTGTGAGCCACCACTCTCGGCAAGCAAATCTTTAAATACCTAACAAGTAACACTAATGTTCAAGGGACCATGAGTACACATTTAAAAATCACATCTAGGGCTCACTTTGTTAGCAAAAATATTAAATATTCAAACAATAAAGATTAGCATGGCCTCTGCGCCCAAGAACGACACGTAAATTCTTGAAGTGTTTCATTTTTTTTTAAAGTCACATCTACATAAACGAGAACATTCAACAGCTCAAAGACACCAGGCAACAACAATCCCTATTTGTTAGAAGTCCAACTAAATAAATCAGTACAGTTGTCACAAAAAGGAAAGGGTAATGAAAAAGAGAACAAGGAAGCCGAATGAAGGAGGCAGAAGGAAGGCAACTATGGGTAGCAGCAGTTCCCTTCAAACAACCCAAGCAAATTCTGCTTCTTTGGAACTTATTCCTATTTCCCTCTTGCACTCATTTTCCCTCTTGTATTGCTGCTGTAACTCTTGCCAACTGAACTTATCTGCTGCATTGCATTTTAATTTTAATTGTTTTTTGAGGGTTTTTGTTTTTTTTTTTTTTTTTTTTTTTTTTGATACAGAGTTTCACTCTTGTTGCCCAGGGTGGAATGCAATGGCGCAATCTCGGCTCACTGCAACCTGCGCCTCCTGGGCTCAAGCAATTCTCCTGCCTCAGCCTCCTGAGTAGCTGGGATTACAGGCATGCGCCACAACGCCCGGCTAATATTTGTATTTTTAGTAGAGATGGGGTTTCTCCATGTTGGTCAGGCTGGTGTCTAATTCCTGACCTCAGATGATCCACCCACCTCAGTCTCCCAAAGTGCTGGGATTACAAGCGTGAGCCACTGCACTCGGCTGCATTTTAATTCTAAGCGTCTGCCACCCTCTACCCAAGTACAGACCACTTTAGTGTCTCTATCAAAGGGGAGAAATGTTGCCCTTTACAACCTTTGTGTTATTTTAATATGTTGTCTACTGACATTTTTGGTTGTTTCTAGGGTAAATCCATAAAAATAAATAATTATAGACAGAAAAAAAGCTGACCATAATTTTATACCGGTAAAAATGCCCTTAATTAATGCTCAGAGTAACAATTTGGGGAAAGTAAAAAGACAGTCATGTAAACTTCTAACTTTTTAGCTAGGACTCAAGACAGCAAACTGCCAAAGCTGCTATGGGTTAGCGCTACGTACTAAAGCTAAAGCGTATCATTCCATCAAGGCCATACCAGAAACAAAGCACGCACCTGAAAAAACACTGTCTAAATACAAGAAGGAATACACAAATATACAATGGTTTTTGTAAGGCATCAATACAAGCACACTGGTTTTTTGAAATGTAAAGAAAAAATTTATTGAAGATCTGAAAAACAATTCCTAAAAGATTGACTTTTCCAGAAAACTAGCTACACAATGCATTGCGTCTATCATGTTAAAACGTGCATTAGACACAAATACAAAAACCATGAAACAAGCCACCATTCTTCAACAATTTGAGCAAAGATAAAATGCCTAAGTAACAACATGGATGACTTGCAAAGGATGGGCTCTTTACTTCAAGCACCATTTAAAAAAAAAAAAAAAAAAAAAAAGAGGAGCACAAATGGATGAGTGTGTTCAGTTATATACACTGAATTGAACCTTTGGCACTAGGAATCAGAGCATTTTGTCATATAGCATTAACACGTATTATAAAAGTGCGTAGTGTCAAAGGAATAGAACCACCAGCATTCAAAAGCAGCTTTGTCAACTAGGCAATAAAACACTCTACAGCATATCCCTCTGTTGTCCATCATTGAAAACACTGGCAGCAAATTTGAAATGAAAAAAAAAGAAAAGAAAAGAAAAGAAAAAAGGAGCTATTACTCCTTTTATTTTCTCTGTTTAAAAATCAAACAGAAAACAAACATCAATTGTTATACACTAACATCTTCAAAGCACATCGTTTGTACAAGAGATAGACTAAGAACAAAAATGTGTTTACGGAGATCCAAACATAACCGAGTGAGAGTGCCTCTCACACAGCTTTCCGATGGTACTCAGGAGGAGCCACTTCGTAATCGCTGGCACTAAACAAAGTTGCAGAATTCTTTGCCAGGTACCTAAAAATAAAATATTCATTACAAAAATTTTTTAAAGTCATTATCTTGATCCAAATTTCTTCCTATATATTATATACGTAAGCCACAGAAAACACTTCCCTAAAATACATTAAACCAGACATTCTCTCACAATAAAACCACACATAATGACAATTCAGGTAAATAAGGTTCTATAATAAACAATACTATGCATATACAAAGGAATGAACTCTGGAATTACTCCCCTATTTCTAAATAGGAAAGAACAGTTATGTCTTCAGAATACCAGCCTGGGAGTCTGAACTATCTTTAAGAAACAATTAACCTATTACACGACAGCATTACCCTAAAAGAACATCTAGATATTTTCTTTAGAAAAAAATCGTATCAGCCGGGAGTGGTGGCTCATGCTTGTAATCCTAGCACTTCGGGACGCCAAGGCAGGCCGATCACCTGAGGTTGAGAGTTCAAGACCAGCCTGACCAACGTGGAGAATCCTCGTCTCTACTAAAGACACAAAATTAGCACATGGTGGCGCATGCCTGTAATCCCAGCTACTTGGGGGGCTGAGGCAGGAGAATTGCTTAAACCTGGAGGCAGAGGTTGTGATGAGCTGAGATCACGCCATTGTAGTCCAGCATGGACAAGCGCGAAACTCCACCTCAAAAAAAAAAAAAAAAGAAGAAGAAGAAAAAAGTCGTATCAGGCCAAGAGTGGTTGCTTACACCTGTAATCACAGCACTTTGGGGGGCCGAGGCAGAAAAATTTGAGGCCAGGAGTTCACGACCAGCCTGGCAAACATGGCAAAACCCCGTCTCTACTAAAAATACAAACATTAGTCAGGCATGGTGGTATACACCTGTAATCCCAGCTACTTGGGAGGCTGAGGCACGAGAATCGCTTGAACCCAGGAGGCGGAGGTTGCAGTGAGCCGTGATTGCCATCACTGCACTCCAGCCTGGGCTACAGAGCAAGACTCCATCTCTAAATGAATAAACTTTAAAAAAAAAAAAAATTATATAAAAGAGAAGGTGAAATGTCAAGTAGTACAGCACATTCCATAAAGAAGGTATTTATCATTAGTAAAGCAAAGACAATAAATTTTGCCTAGATTCTCAAGTCCACGTTGCAGTTTTAAATTTACTCTAAAACGATTGTAATGAGAAAATTCATATACAGAAATATACAAAGTAGAAACTGAAAACTCCCACCCTTCCTCCCAACACCACACCCAAGAAATAATCCAGTATTAACTAAGATCCACATCGGAAAGCCAGATCTTATGCAAAGATTAAAATAATGTTTCTCTACAAGTAAGAATTACACCATACTCCTCTACCACAACTTGGCTGTTTTACAATTGAAAACACAGACATCTTTATCAGTATGTTTAGAATGACCTCATCCTTTTAATTAAGTTCTTGTTTCAAATTCTTCACTATTATAAAAATGCCCTCCAAAAACTAGTAGAAACCAGGATTGCCCTTTTCTCCATTTCTTCAAACATTTAAACCTTAGCCAATCTGACAAGTGCTACTTTACTGACAGTTTAGACTTGTATCATTATTTTTGACATATTTTTAATGGTCCTTTGTGCTGCCATGGCTGTAAACTTCCTGTCCTACTTTTCACTGGTTTGTTCATTTCTTACCAAAGAACTCTGTGTATTAAAGGTACCAGCCATTTATCATAAATGGAACACTACAGAACTATGAAAATATTACATTTGTCCTCTCATTATCTTAACAATTTTAAACTTCAGATTCATCTAGAATTTTGGTACACGTGTGATGTTTAGTACATGACATCACACAAAGTGTGGCTTTGTTTTCTTCCAAACTGTCAGCTGTCTTATCACCATCTACCAGACTCCACTGCTTTCCCCTACTGCACCAATAGGCCATCCATATACCATCTGTCATTTCTGAGACTCCAATATATTTGCACTTATTTATACTGCTCCATTATGGTCTATCTATGCCTGTACCAATACAATGTTTAATGTTTTAGCCTCTATACTGCCAATCCCTCCCATTACACACTAATTTTCAAATTCATGTTTATAATTTCAAGCACAGACTTACTTTAGGAAATCGTGAAGATAATTGAGTAATAAAGCAAGGCTCTTCTCATCCAGAGGTGTATAGGCCAACATTGCTCCAATTCGTACTGTTTAAACAACAGAATTTATCCAAAATTACATCCAAGGCAGGAGCACTACAACCATGTACTTTAATTATGTGAGCAAACACCACCAATTCCTTTAAAATGATTTTAGGCCAGGCGTGGTGATTCACGCCTATAATCCCAACACTTTGGGAGGCCAAGGTAGGCAGATCACTTGAGGTCAGGAATTCGAGACCACCCTGGCCAACGTGGTGAAACCCCATTGCTACTGAAAATACAAAAATTACCACAGGTGTGGTGGTTCACGCCTGTAATCCCAGCTACTTGGGAGTCTGAGGCAGGAGAACTGCTTGAACCCAGGAGGCGGAGATTGCAGTAAGCAGATCGCACCACTGCACTCTAGCCTGGGCAACAGAGTGAGACTCTGTCTCAAAAAAAAATTATAATAAAATAAAAATAAATAAAGTAAAATATATGATTTTTGAAACCCCTGCTCCCAAAGAGATTTTGCTATTTAACATTCTAGACAAAAGTTCACATTAAAATAGAGTCATGTTTTGGAAAGTGAATTATTTTACCTCTTACTCATTTAGGGAAAACCCCTCCAAAAAATAAAATCCATTATTTTCCACATGGAATATTACCAAATAATCTGAGGAGATGTGGCGCTCCATACACCTGGGACATGGGTGCATCGGGATGATCTGCAAGAATTTCGGCATACTGTGGTCTCTCAAATTTGTAGAGTAGCTGGGTGCCCAACATTACATTGAAGTATTCTTTTATCCCTGCCACAACTTCATTAACCGCATACTCCCTGATAAATGAACAAAAATATTCCAAAACTGGTCAATGAAAAGAACTGAGATACAGAATAATTCAACCAATTTAAAGAATTAAAAGCTGAGCTAGTAACAATGAACCATAGCTGAGATGTTTTAAAAGGGCATATGAAAGCAGGGTTTGATAAACTAAAGCAATTAAGATGATTCTTGGGCCGGGCGCGGTGGCTCAAGCCTGTAATCCCAGCACTTTGGGAGGCCGAGACGGGCGGATCATGAGGTCAGGAGATCGAGACCATCCTGGCTAATACGGTGAAACCCCGTCTCTACTAAAAAATACAAAAAACTAGCCGGGCGACGAGGTGGGCGCCTGTAGTCCCAGCTACTCGGGAGGCTGAGACAGGAGAATGGCGTGAACCCGGGAGGCGGAGCTTGCAGTGAGCTGAGATCCGGCCACTGAACTCCAGCCTGGGCGGCAGAGCAAGACTCCGTCTCAAAAAAAAAAAAAAAAAAAAAAAAAAAAAAAAAAAAAAAAAAAAAAAAAAAAAAAAAAAGATGATTCTTACATTTTCACATGGTTAAATTTTAAATGGTTATAGAAAATACCTACATGATAGCTTAAATTTTGCCTAAAAATATTTACTATCTGGCCCTTTAAGAAAAAGTCAGCCGGCCAATTCCTGTGTCAAAGCAGTGAAATTCTATTTTGCTAGTTTCTGGTGGTACTGGTTCGGAGTCAGTACAAGTTTCGGATGACTTATTTAGAAACTTTTTCAAATGTCTTTGAGTGTATCTGAAAAATGTATATTCTTACTTATTATCTGTGTTTCCACGAGATTTCTTGTAATTTGCATAATCCTCAAGAATGGAATCCACATTCTTCTTGGCAGGAAGATAAAAGAGCTATGAAGACAAAAACACGCTTAAATATACGTACTCTCTTTTTTAAAGAAAAATTATACCAGGCAAGTTTTTATACAAAGATCAGGTAACAGTATTTCAAATTAAGAAATATTCAGCACTTAAAACATGGATAATGTAGCTGAGAAACTAAAAATTTAATTATAGACAGTTCCCAACTTACAACGGTTTGACTTAATCTTCCAACTCTCTGCTGGGTTTATTGGGATGTAACCCCATTGTAAGTTATGGGGCATCTATATATTTAAACAGCCAAATGTGGCTAATGAGACTCTACTGGACAGAACAGCAAAACTTTTAAAAACGTCAATCTGTTAGACACACAACAGACATGAATGTGCCTTTGTGGTATTACCAAGTCATCATTTACTGTTATGCATATTATTTGCTAGACCTAGTCTAAAGCATTAAAATAATTATCTTTTCATCCTCTCATCAGCATTGTCAAATAGGAACTATTATTCCATTAAATGCAGAAACAAAAGCACAAAAAGGCTAAGAAACTTGTCCAAGCTCACAAATAATAAGTGATACAGCCATGGCTTCCATCTTCGCAGTTTAGCTGTAATTGCATAATCCTCCAAAGGATTCAAATCCAGAAAAACTGTATCCACATACAGACTGATATGTCTCTTAAGTCTCATAATCCTCAAGCAGTCCCTAATCATCTCCCCCCACTATCCCTAACCCTACCTATGCCATTTGTTTAAACAGCTTCGTTTGTCCAAAAAATTCTCAATTATAGAGTTCAATGATTGATAAACATGTTGCTCCATTAAACATCTTATTTCCTGCAAACTAATAATAGACTCAGGCGCTTAATAAGATTCAGGTTCTTTTCAGGGTCATGAACACCTTGCAGGTAGTGGTGTGTGCTTTCTATGTCCTACCATTAGCAATGACAATAAGACAGTAAACACATGCTTCTTTGCCTTTACGAATTTTCAGAACGAGTTCCTGCCGTAGCAATCTCCAAAAACGAGTTATTTCCACCTTTATCATTATAAACTCATAAAATGTATATGTGAACTTTTATTCTTCTCCAAGTTATTCTTTTTTTTTTTTTTTGAGACGGAGTCTCGCTCTGTCACCCAGGCTGGAGTGCTGTGGCCGGATCTCAGCTCACTGCAAGCTCCGCCTCCCAGGTTCACGCCATTCTCCTGCCTCAGCCTCCCGAGTAGCTGGGACTACAGGCGCCGCCACGTCGCCCGGCTAGTTTTTTATAGTTTTTAGTAGAGACGGGGTTTCACCGTGTTAGCCAGGATGGTCTCGATCTCCTGACCTCGTGATCCGCCCATCTCGGCCTCCCAAAGTGCTGGGATTACAGGCTTGAGCCACCGCGCCCGGCCTCCAAGTTATTCTTTCTGGTAGTAGTTCTAAAATGTTCAGCCTCTAAATTACAGTATTATTTTATCAGTCGTACCTTAATAATTCAAGTCAATATAACATTTTCCTTTAAAAACTTTTTTTTGCTAGCAAGAATGTATTATACAGCTTAACAATCTGGGTAGCTTTTCAGGTTACCTGTTTTTGCCTGGTAATTAAGTCCCAGTCATCAACAAGCCACGGTTTTAGCTCTTCAGGAATCTTTACTTTAACTTCAACTCTGTTCATGAATGTTTCCTCCTAAATAGAAATAGGAAGAGTATTAAAAACCTAACATTTCTTGCTAAAGCTAAATACCAAACATGGAAGGGAGCTGACTTTTAGAAGCACTAGGGATAAATTCTTAAAGTAGCCAACCACACATACAGCTGTACTGTCATTTTTAAAAATCGTAAATGAAAAAGACCATACATAGTTTGCTGTTGGGAGAAAAGAATCTGACCCAAACTATAGTCTATTTAGTGCATTTTCTTGTAAAGGTAAAAATTCTTCAGTAAGGTTCCTCTTGTTCAGGAAATGAAACACACTGACTTGATATATTTTAACTTAATATTTTCTTATTTACCATCGATATCAAAACAACTATTCCAAACACAACTATCTTAAAGGTACATCTTTAACTAATAAAAATATATATCTAACACCAAAGAAATAGTCTTGTAGGTGAAGCTTACACAACAAATGATGATTAACTGAGTAGGTAAATCGAGAGCTACAGGTGAAATAAAGATGTACAGAAACATATCCTTTACCCCTAAAAGAGAAAATGTTTAATTTCAAGAATTAACCATGTAAGCAAATCTTGTAGAGAATCAAAGCTCCCATGGTTATGTCATGTAACTGAGACTAAAAATCCTAACATGCTACTCATAAACTCAAGAAAAACTCACATTTTCAACAGTAGGATCTACCCGGGCCCTTTTCTTCCGAGGAGGCTGAGGGGTCTCACTGGTACTGCCACCATCTCCATTTCCAGGTGCTGTAAATGTTGGGGGGGAGGAGTCTCATTTTAGCTAATTTAACAAATTCTATAAGGAAAACAGTCTTTTGACGCATTATCCCTTTTCATTATATTATTTCTCCATTACACAGCTGTTACCTGAATCTAAGTTAAAGAATCATATTCCCACCAAAAATACAACTTTCATGAAGAGCTCTACCAAACATTTAGTGTAGGCAACATTTAGTATCATCATCGTCCATTTATTTATAAATGTTATCTTCTCAGTGGGAGTCATTAAGACTAAAGCAGATGAAAATAAATGCTCACAAGTTTCTCCTTGGTAAAAAAAGGTCTCTGCCACCATGTACCTATTTTATAACACTGCTGTGAGACACCTATTTGAGATAATCAATAAATATAAGCCTACTCCAAAATTTCATAGCTTTCAAAATAGTCTAAATAAAAATGTCAATGTTATAAAGGTAACATAAATTAACGTTAAGAAAGTTAATATTCTTACTTTTCTGTTTGTTCTTTTTTGTTTTCCTAAAAGAAGAGAAAAAGAAGAAAAATAATTATTTCCAGTAAAACTGCCTTTGTTTCAACTCCCTTTATCAGGGTTAAGTTCACAGAGAAATACTAACTTGGATAAAAGATCAGGTGGTAAATATGTGTCCTACTCAGACACAAGGATTTTTATTAACAATTGGTTAAATTCCCATCTCTCTTCACATAATAGAAAAAAAATTAACCAAGCCAGGCGCAGTGGCACATGCCTGTAATCCCAGCATTTTGGGAAGTGAAGGGGGGTGGATCTCTTGAGCTCAAAATTCGAGACCAGCCTGGGCAACATAGCAAATCTTGTTCTCTATAAAAAATACAAAAATTAACTGGGCATAGTGGCAAGCGCCTATAGTCCCAGTTACTTGGGAAGCTGAGGTGAGAGGATCGCTTGAGCCCAGGAGGCCAAAGCTGCAGTGAGCCGAGATTGCACCACTGCACTCCAGTCTTGGTGACAGAGTGAGACCCTGTCTTAGAGACAAAAAAACAGAAAAGCAAACCAAGAACACTTTAGTAAACAACTTCGTTCTTCCAAGGTTATATTAACGTATGTTATAGTATACACTACATTATTAGACCCACCAAAAAAAAGTGTCAAAGGTTAAAATTTTTTTCCAATTATTTTTGTTCCCCAAAATATTAATTTTTAGATTTGTGTATTTCTTTTGTTGTTGGGTTTTTTTGTTTTGTTTTGTTTTTGAGACAGTCTGTTGACCAGACTGGGGTACAGTGGTGCAATCACGACTCAATGCAGCCTTGACCTTCTGGGCACCAGCAATCTTCCCATCTCAGCCTCCCAGGTAGCTACAATCGTAGGCACACACGAACATGCTGGGTGAATTTTTGTTTTTATTTTTTATTTTGCAGAGACAGGGGTCTCTAGTACCATATTGCCCAGGCTTGTATACTTCTTAAGTACCAATCTGTTATTCTATTCTCACTGGTCCAAACTTTGTTTCACTTTATTTCTTCTCTAAATTATGTTCCCTCCTGTTCAATACTACGCACTCCATAATCCCACATTTAGGACAACACTTAAGTCTCCCCATCTTGATTATCATCTCTAACAGCAACTTAACTCATGTCTACTTACATACTGCCAAATGGTAAATTGCTAATTTTGCTTTCTTATTTTATTTATTTATTTATTTGAGAAGGAGTTTTTTTTTTTTTTTTTGAGACAGAATCTCGCTCTGTCACCCAAGCTGGAGTGCACTGGCCAGATCTCAGCTCACTGCAAGCTCCGCCTCCCAGGTTCACGCCATTCTCCTGCCTCAGCCTCCCGAGTAGCTGGGACTACAGGCGCCCGCCACCTCGCCCGGCTAGTTTTTTGTATTAGTAGAGACGGGGTTTCACCGTGTTAGCCAGGATGGTCTCAATCTCCTGACCTTGTGATCCGCCCGCCTCGGCCTCCCAAAGTGCTGGGATTACAGGCTTGAGCCACCGGCGCCCGGCCGAGAAGGAGTTTTGCTCTGTCTGTTGGGTGATCTCGGCTCACTGCAACCTCCTCCTCCCGGGTTCAAGCAATTCTCCTGCCTCAGCCTCCCAAGCAGCCGGGTTTATAGGCACCCACCACCACTCCCAGCTAATTTTTGTATTTTAATAGAGATGCGATTTCACCATGTTGGTCAGGCTGGTCTCAAACTCCTGACCTCAAGTGATTCGCCTACCTCGGCCTTCCAAAATGCTGCTATTACAGGCGTGTGCCACCATGCCTGGCCTAATTTTGCTTTTTTACATTATTATTTCTAGACCACAAGGGAAACAGTTTATAAAGCCCATGATTATGGATTACTTTCAATGGAAAGATATGTTAATAATATCTGGCTTTTTTTATTTTCTGTAGCTTTAAATAATACTTATAAATGTTCTTAATTAAACATATTCATTTAATTTAGGTCTAAAGGTTTGACAATTAAAATTAACTTATGTTTGGATATAAACACAAAAATCTGGCCAAACTGAAGTACAGGTTTTCTCTGTTAGTTTTGTAAAAATCTGTTGGACTGTATTTCTCGGACAAAGTCAACCATGAACTTTAGTCGCACATGTCAATATGTGGAGACCAAGGGAAACCGAGAGTCCTCACACTCAATCCTTTACCCATTCACTCTATAATATAAAACTAAAACATTGACAAGTGATCTCAACTCTAAAGTAAAAGATCTATAAAATATACAGGTTCAGCATCCCCAAGCCAAAATGCTCCAAAAATCCCAATTTTCTGAGCCAACATGACATTCAAAGGAAATGCTCAATGGAGCATTTTGGATTTTGTATTTGGGATGTTCAACAGGTAAGTATAACGCAACCATTTCAAAATCCAAAAAAAGTCTGAAATATGAAACACTTCTGGTCCAAAACACTTCACATAAGGGATATTCAACCCATACACTTCAATAAGTCCCAGTAGTAAGAGCCTGACATTCAGGTTTCAAACGTTTAGACTCAGGTTCCTTCAAAAGACTCAGAAGCCAATTTGAAGAGGCTTCTACTGTCCAAGAATGGGAAATTTGAATTTTAAAGCTTTACTTCATATATTTACTCAGCCATTATTTTTGTAGTTGAAACTGCACAATACTGTATTCAAATGCAAATAACTTATGGGCATACTACCACTTGAATTTCTATATAACTTAGCACAGTGATAAAGAATTAGTTATAAACTATTGCTTTGATAAAAATATCTTTTCTAAGTAAAGAGAATTGTTGCCTTTTAAGATATAATTACTATTAAATCTTAATACTACACTCCAGTTTTACAAAGAACCAGATCATGAAAACATGTTACCACTTAATAAAACTATGAGCAATCCTCAAACAGTAACACACTTACTCCTTGCCAAACCAATTATCTTCTCACCAAAAGAGTAAAAAAAAAAAGTTTCAAACATCTCCAAATGCATTAAATGCCAAATACCTTCATTAGTAACACCTTTTTTTAAGAGGCTAGAATGCAGTGGTGCAATCATAGATCACTGCAGCCCAGAACTCCTGGCCTCAAGTAATCCCTCTTCCCTCAGCCTCCCAAAGCACTGGGCATAGTAACACCTTACTTTTAAGTAGAAAAGTCAGATCAGTAAGTCTGGTAAGAAATAAAATGGCCTCTTAATAAAAATTATAATCTTTGTTTTTATTATTAACAAATACTTAAGAATACTTATTAAGTTACCACTCTTGTCATCCACTTTCAGGTACATCAGCTTTTTTTTTTCTTTTTTTAAGACAGGGTCTCACTCAGTTGCCAAGACTAAAGTGCAGCCTTGACCTCCTGGACTCAAGTGATCCTCACATATCGGCTTCCTGAATAAGTGGGACTACGAGCATGTGCCACCACCCCCCGGGCTAATTTTTTTATTTTTCTGTAGAACCAGGGGCTCCCGATGCTGCCCAAGTTGGTCTCAAACTCCTGGGCTCAAATCATCCTCCTGCCTCAGCCTCCCAAAGTAGGGGAATTAGAGGTGTGAGCCACCACACCACCCTACACAAACTTTAAACATACAAAATGTATACATGCACATGACTTTCTCACTCTAGGCTTCTTATCAGATATTCTAAAATCTAGAGTTAACAAGAAGTAATGGTTTTGGGCCGGAAGCAGTGGCTCACGCCTGTAATCCCAGCATTTTGGGAGGCCAAGGCAGGTGGATCACCTGAGGTCAGGAGGTCAGCCTGACCAACATGGTGAAACCCCATCTCTACTAAAAATACAAAAATCAGCCAGACGTGGTCGCGCATGCCTATAATTCCAGCTACCTGAGAGGCTGAGGCAGGAGAATCACTTGAACCCGGAGGCAGAGGTTGCAGTGAGCATAGATCATACCACTGCGCTCCAGCCTGGGCAACAAGAGCGAAACTGTCTCAAAAAACGCAAAGGTTTTCTTGGGGGTGAAGACGGGGAGGGCAGTTATTTGAAACCTTAACTTCTCACAAATTCTTACCATGGGTTTCACCAAAGTGGGAGTTAATTGGTATGTATTTTTAGCACTTGCCAGCACTTGCTTTTTATGTTTGAAAAGGCTTGCCAAAAATTATCTCAAAACTTATAACCACTAATACTATCTTTGTAAGAGAAAACGTTATACACACATATATTTATACACACAAGTTAAAGGGAGGGGGAACCTGCTGAGGAAAATTAAGCAATATGATTTTAAACTACTTTAATGACCTGATACCTGAGGAATAGGATTCTTACTGGTTCCGACAATGTTCCGAAAGTTTCAATTTTCAACACAGTCTAACACATGAGTATAAAATATTATCTTCACATATAGTACGCAAAATCAAAACAAAGAGCTTCTTACACTTCAACATTTTTCTGTTGCAGACCAGATGTCTTCTTTCCTGGGGCAGCCCCTCTCATCTTCCCCTCTGCATACTGCTCCCTTCAAAAATAATTTCAGTAATGTCAACATAAAATGAGCATTTACGTGAAAAAAAAAAAATTATGTCAGCCTGATTCCATTAGGAATTTATATTCAAATTCTGGCACCAAGTTTTTAACAAGTTGGACAGGGATATTTCCAAAAAATCAAACAAAATACTCAAGAAAGAGAAAAAGGCTCAATTAAAATCAATGTAATAAAAAGTGACTGTAATAGACAGTTCTCATAGCACTGAAAATTCCATTTGCTTTGGAATTCACTAATCCCAATGTTTTATTTGTTCCCATTTTTTTTCTCTTTTCTGAGACAGAGTTTCGCTGTCGCTCAGGCTAGAATGCAGTGGCGCGATCTCCGCGCATTGCAAGCTCCGCCTCCCAGGTTCACGCCATTCTCCTGCCTCAGCCTCCCAAGTAGCTGGAACTACAAGGCGGCTGCCACCATGCCCAGCTAATTTTTTGTATTTTTAGTAGAGACAGGGTTTCACCGTGTTAGCCACGATGGTCTTGATCTCCTGACCTCGTAATCCACCCGCCTCAGCCTCCCAGAGTGCTGGGATTACAGGCATGAGCCACCGCGCCCAGCCATCATTTTAATTTTTTTAAATATACGTTTCAACTTTGAAATTACCCTATAGATCATACAGTCTTTCAGGGTTCCTTTTCCTGTGCTTTCAGAGATGAAAAACAGAATAGGAAATGCCTCGTTTGCTTTCTTGTTTCCCCACCAAATTTGTCTTCCAGAGCCCCAAAAATAAGAAAGATGTTTACCAATGAGTTCACACCTATAGCAATTTCCAAAAACATTCTGCTGTTTTCTACCTAGATCTAAAGATAAGCTCAAGTAATGGCAGGTATGCTACTTCCTTTATCTAGAAATGGCCTGATTACTTGAAGTCAAAGCTGTAACACAGCAGCTGAGAGGTACCAGAAATTATTTTATAGGCAGGGCAGCCAACATGATCTCCATTGTTCATTCCATGCCCAAAAATTAATCTACAGGCATTTCTCCTTAATATTCAGTTCACAAAACAAACTTACTGATTGGCTTTTTGAAGTTCTCGCTGTTTCTGCAAATTGGTGTCCACGTATTTGAGTACTCTGCTCTCTGGAACCCACTCATCCCAACTGAAAAAGAGGAAAGTTAAAATTTAACTCAAAAATACTCTGTTCTCCAACTTATTTTCTGAGATCCAAGAGGCAAGACTGGATTTCTCTGAAATAATTTGATCAACTGGCACTACAAATACAGTCTCAACTAAAATGAAAATCTAAAGGAAGTCTGTTCTATAAAAAGGAAAACTTTTTATTTTCAAAAAGCAGCATTCCAAATCTAAGCTGCCAGAGTCCAAAAGCAGATTATTCAAATCATTTTTAGAAATGGCTTAAGAGTCTGGCACCTAATGTAACATTCACTAAGTGATTAGCCTTATGTTATCTTAAAGACTTTATTTGTCAAAAATAAAGCAGAGGAGTCAAAAACTCAGTTATTTTTAAAAATTAAAACCAGCCGTGTGTAATGACAAAGTTCCACATAGCTTTTTGTGTTTTCATTTCATTATGAAATGAGAACAACAGTACTTATCTCAAAAAATTGTTATGAGAATACATGTAAAACACCTGAGAATCCCTGACACAAACAACACTAAAAGTATGTCAGAAACATATAAGGAAGTCTACAATACTCAAACACCAACCAGACTGGGACCTAGCCAAGTTTGTAAAGTATTAAAATGATTTGACACCATTCTTCACCTTCATTCAGTCACAAATGAACACACACTAACTTTCAAGGCTGATCAGAAAGCTGGCTTTCTAAATATTAGAAGGCAGAACCAACTCTCTTAAAAACATTAAGGCATTTTGGCACTGCAAAAAGCTTGTTCAAAACACAATTTCTGATTATGTTTTTTCACCAAAAATGGCAAACGAAAACAGTGTTATTTCTTAGGGAATGCTAAATTTTTTTGGGCAGTTAATCTTTTCTCCTGCTGATGGAGCTCCTTTAGTGACACAATTAGGTGCACTCTCAAGGTACCCAATTAAAAAAAAATTTAAGACCTTCTTTTGTTTAATGATTTCCCACCTCTGACCTCATATAATACAGCCAAAAGGAAAATAATAAAAAGCACTCCTGAACATGATTTCCTAGAGAAAATTTCAAAACATGCATTTACCTAGAGGTCAGGAGGGGGTGGTGTACTGAGGGAGCTCCTTCAGGAACAGGAAAAAGGGCTACAATATCCTCACGTGTCTTCAATGATTTTTCAGAGCGCCTGGGCCTCACAGCACTTCTGATACAGACAGCATAGTACAAAGTAATCTCAGTGACCAGGTGCAGAATTTGGCTTCAGCTTTATTAAGATTCATTTACAAATGGAATATTTAAGTGTCTGTGCCAACAAATTCTAATGAGGTTTGAAAATTTAGAAATCTCAATCAAATCTAGTATGTTTTTGAAAAAAGATTAACTGAAGTTTAAGAAAATTCTAATTTGGGGATTAAGGTTTTGTTGTATGAATTTTAAAAAGTACCCCACACAAGCCATTTTCAAAATGAGATTTTTGAGATATTTGTGTGTGTGTGTGTGTGTGTGTGTGTGTGTGTATATATATATATTTTTTTTTTTTGAGACGGAATTGCACTCTTGTTGCCCAGGCTGGAGTGCAACGGTGCGATCTTGGCTCACCACAACCTCCACCTCCTAGGTTCAAGCAATTCTCCTGACTCAGCCTCCTGAGTAGCTGGGATTACGGGCATGCGCCACCACACCCGGTTAATTTTGTATTTTTAGTAGAGACGGGGTTTCTCCATGTTGGTCAGGCTTGTCTCAAACTCCCAACCTCAGGTGATCCGCCCACCTCAGCTTCCCAAAGTGCTGGGATTACAGGCGTGAGCCACCGTGCCTGGCCATGTATTTATATCTATTCCAATTCTCTCTAAATCAAAGGGAGTTAGCCAATTTTCAATTACAAGTTTCCATTTTAGAATGTTATAAACCCTTTCCCACTGATATAAAATGTATTTAAATAAGCACCTTGCTCTAAACACAAAGTTATTGCTAGAGTTTGCTTTATATGTAAAGAGCTGACAATCCTTGCTGAACCAAAGAAAAACGAAGTGGACATCTTTTGCTCTAAGGAACATCACTACTAGGATAATAACTGAAAGCCAAACACTCAGAAATTTTTACATGTAAGTCAAACATAAAAGAATTTCAGAATGTTTTCTTTTTTGTTAAGACAAAGTCTCACTCCAGGCTGGAGTGCAGTGGCATGATCTCGGCTCACTGCAACCTCCGCCTCCTGAATTCAAGCGACTCCCCTGTCTCAGCCTCCCAAGTAGCTGCGACTAAAGGTGCGCGCCACCACACCCAGCTAATTTTTGTATTCTTAGTAGAGATGGAGTTTCACCATGTTGGCCAGGCTGGTCTTGACTCCTGACCTCGTGATCCACCTGCCTAGATCTCCCAAAGTGCTGGGATTACAGGCCTGAGCCATCCCGCCCGGCAAGTTTTTTTTTTTTTTTTTTTTTTTTTTTTGAGATGAATCTTGCTCTGTCACCCAGGCTGGAGTGCAGTGGCATGATCTTGGTTCACTGCAACCTCTGCCTCCCAGGTTCAAGTGGTTGTCCTGCCTCAGCCTCCCGAGTAGCTGGGATTACAGGCATGAGCCACCACACCCGGCTAATTTTTGTACTTTTAGTAGAGACAGGGTTTCACCATGGTGGCCAGGCTGGTCTCGAACTCCTGACCTTGTGATCCGCCCACCTTGGCCTAACAAAGTGCTGGGATTACAGGCCTGAGCCACCACACCTGGCCCAAATTTCAGAATTTTCTAAAGATCATTTGCGAGTGCAATTCTCAAAGTTATAATGATCCATGGTAATAACTGAAGGCCACTCAGAAAATTTTATATATAGGTGAAGCATAAAAGAATTTCGTAATTTTCTTTTCTTTTTTTTTTTTTTAAGACAGAGTCTCATTGTGTTGCCCAGGCTGATCTCGAACTCCTGACCTCAGGTGATCTGCCCACCTTGGCCTCCCCAAGTGCTGGGATTACAGGCGTGAGTCATCACACCCATCTAGAATTCCGTAATTTTCTAACGGTAACGTGACTACTTCCCAGAGTCACAATGATCCATGGACAGTACTTACACAGACTAAATACACAACACGCTAGGTATTTGTATAACTCCTCCTCCTTTCAAAATGAATTTAAAGGTTTCTTTGAAGACTTCCTAAAGCTAAGATCATTCTTTCAATATTGCGTATATTTATCTACACGCCAAGTCAACCAAAGACATTTCTGATATATTCCTCAATACATCTACAAAGATGGTAACAAATCTAATATTTGATGCCATTTTTTCTTAACTTTCCCCAACAGTAATTAAAATGTGTCAAATTAGTTGAGAACAAAAAAATCTACACAAACCTATCATTTCTTTGAGTTACTGGACTACAATACACCAGAGGAAAATTTTTCGAAGCAGTAAAATCAGAAAATACAAAGCATTTGGTATTTTCACAATTTGTGACAAGCTACAAATGCCTCTTAAAATCCAGTCTTTGCGCTGTACACATCTATGTGTGCAATTTTATACAGGGTATCTATTATATGTAAAAAAGAACTAAGCACAAAAGCTGTATTCACAGTTACTAAGGTGAAATTCTAAAATAATTTTTTAAGGTTTTTAAAAATATCTTCTTTATTCTATTATTTTTTCATAGTTTCCTTTACTTCGTTTCTTATGTGTTCAATCTTTTTTTTTTTTCCTGAGTCTCGCTCTGCAGCCTAGGCTGGAATACAGTGGTGCGATCTCAGCTCACTGCAATCTCCACCTCCCGGGTTCAAGCGATTCTCCTGCCTCAATCTCCTAAACAGCTGGGACTATAGGCGTGTGCCACCACACCTGGCTAATTTTTTTTATTTTTAGTAGAGATGGGGTTTCACCATGTTGGCCAGGCTGGAGTCGAACTCCTGACCTCAAGTGATCCAACCACTTTGGCCTCCCAAAGTGCTGAGATTACAGGCGTGAGTCACCACACCCAGCCTCAAACACTTCTTTATAATTTTTATTTGCTTAATTATAAGAGGGGTGTCTAGCTACGTTGCCCAGGCTGGCCTCAAACTCCTGGGCTCAACCTCAGCCTCCCAAGAAGCTAAAAGTATAGGTACCTCCATACTGGCTCTAAAACAATTCCTTTAAAATGCAGGAGGTGGAGAAGAGTAAGCCTAACCCATAAATTTGCTTTGTATTTTTCTTTTATATCCTTTATGGTCTTTCCCAGTCATAGTGTGCATAAAATTATTATCTTTCCTGTAGAGAAATGAGATTCTCCTAACACTCTCAGCTTTATCTGGATATTGCCAGAATATCAACACATAAAATGTAAGTCTAATAAAGATTGAAATGCAGTTTTAGCAAGGCACTATTTAGTAATAAAAAGCTATGAGATACACTAGGAGTCACTATTTTCCTGTTTCCTAGATACTAGAATCCATTTAGTACTAAAAGCACAGTTTACTTCCACCAAGACAGTTTTCTCCGTTATTTTCCCAACTTCTCAATATTTAAAATACAAGTCCATGAGGCTGGAGTTACCTATCATTATTAGACATTACCTATCATTATTAGAAATAGATGTTATTGTTTCTTTTTAAAGGAGTCCAGGTCTTGCTCTGTTACTCAGGCTAGAGTGCAGTGGCACATCATAGTTCACTGCAGCCTCAAACTCCTGGGCTCAAATAATCCTCCTGCCTCAGCCTTCCAAGTAGCTGAGGCTACACGTGCGCACCACCACATCTCACTGATTATTAGAAATACTTTAATTATCATTAACTGGGAAAAAAACCCACAAGCTGTCAGGATGCACTTCTATGCATTTCAGATTTCTACCTTTCCACATTTATATTAATGGAAGTGAAATGTCTAATAAATTCTCAGCTGAAAACATCTGATATGTGAAAACAACTTCCTAACAAAAGAAATAAAATTAACTGGGTTGGTCACCTAGATAGAGTACTAGATGAAACAAGACCAAAGTCACAGGGCCAGTGAACTTCACAGGGAAAAAAAAACTCCTTCCATAGTAACAGAATACTCATCAAATCAGATGGCACTGCTCCCATGGTAAACCAGGTACCAGAGCCTGAGTCAGGTGACACAAAGCTACTAGAGGGCAATTCCGCAAGAACAATACTAAATAGCAATGGCAGTGCTATCTTTGAAGGACAAAGCATCATTAATAAAATGTAAAATCTCCCATAGTAAAAATTACAAGTCTTTTAATTACAATCACCAAATAGGAGAGTTGGGTAAATTTTTAGACAGGGTTACTTGTGAGGCCCAAGGAGAAAAGTCTCATCACTGAAAAAGAGCTCCACTGTATGGACATTCTAGAATGTGTTCAATCTATACCCACTGTCCATTCCTGGAAATAGATCAGTAACATCGGTGCTTTACATACACATACACAACATACACACACACACACACACACACACACACACAGACACACAGGCCGGGCACAGTGGCTCACACCTGTAATCCCAGCACTTTGGGAGGATCACCTGAGGTCAGGAGTTCAAAACCAGCCTGGCCAATGTGGTGAAACTCCGTCTCTACTAAAAACACAAAAAATTAGCTGGGCGTGGTGGTGGCTGCCTGTAATCCCAGCTACTCAGGAGGCTGAAGCAGGAGAATCGCTTGGAACCCAGGAGGCGGAGGCTGCAGTGAGCCAAGCTCACGCCATTGCACTCCAGCCCAGGCAAAAAAAAGTGAAACTCCATCTCCAAAATAAAAAAAAAAAGGCTTAACTCTTAGGGGTGAGAAATTAAGATTCTGTAATTGAATTTCTGTGTTAAATCTTGCTAAAAAGTGAGTCACATGAAGTCATTTTCTGTCAACAATAAATCGTGTTTCCGAAGTTCAGAAAATGGGTTAGTAAATTCTGTCTTTATTTCTCAATGAAGCAACCTTTATCCTTTCCCCTTTTCTAGACAGAAAACCCAACTGGTTTTTAGCACAGCTGCTTGAAATAACATATATAACCAATGTTTGTGGTAAGGCCAAAAAATTCAGGCCACCCTAAAAATGTACCAAAACCGGAAAAAAAAACAAAACAGAAACAAAACAGAAAAATGTGATTGCCACGTTCAACCAGAATAATTGGTTGACTATATGACTATTAGGTATTACACTAGCACATAATAAATATTCCCAAGAACCAAGTATATTTAAATTAAAATGGCTCAGTACCCTAATTTCCAATAGTTTTGTCACACTACAAATGATTCACCCTTGCTTCAATATGTACTATATTACATTAAAACTGCAGAAGAATTGAAAAGCATATGCTTGTTAAGCCAGTCCGTGACACAAGCTGTCTTGTTAAATATCAATAAAATTGTTAAGATCTAATACTCACTTTTTATTCCAACCACTGTAATGTATAAAGTATTTCACTTGTTTGTCCTTTATGGCAACCTTTACACACTGAAATAAAAAAAAAAAATAATAATTCACTTAGAAATTTTTTAAAGAGACACTACCTTTTCAAATCATCCTTCAAAGACACTCTACACAAGCTTTATGGTGGCCTGAACAAAAGGACTGAGAACACTATTTAAGCTTGCAGAATACTCAAGTTACAAAACTGCAGATTAGTCACAAAGGTCCAACAAAGCTGAGAACCACAAGCATAAAAGGTCACCCTAAATCTTTAATCAATGGATTACAAAAGCCATCCAAGGACAGCTAAAGAAAGCTATGCTTGTGTTTTCTCAGTCTAATTAGCCAGGAGCTATATTTATTTCAAAAGCAAATTCCTCTAAAGCAAAGTCTTTAAACTATATTATAAAAGAACTTCATTGGCTTATGAAAGGCAGTAAACGGACCTGTTTGAGAAAAATTAAACAACTTGTAAAGCAATGAATTAAAAACATTTCACATTTTTCTTAAAAGCAGCCAGACAAAAGGAATTATTAGAAGCAAGTCATTAACTATGACAAGTGATGACTAACTGGATTTGGATTTAAAAGTCTTTAAGAGAAAACCAAAATAACCACAACAGTTTAATTTGTTTTGACAGCTTCAATTCAAAAATTGTTCACCAGAGTGTCAGCTGCCAGGAGAAAACTCAGCCAGTTTAGTAGAGTTTGCCAAACGTTGATACACAAAAAACAACATTCAGGGATAAAAATGATTAACAGGACACACAAATTTTTTTTTTGGTAGAGACAGTCTTGCTATCTTGCCCAGACTGATCTCAAACTCCTGACCTCAAGAGATCCTCCTGCCTTGGCTCCCCAAAGCCCTGGGATGACAGGCTTGTAAGTCACGGCACCTGGCCATGAGCCGTAATTTAGCACTTACAAACTGCATAAACTTATAAACTGTATAAATCTTATCATTAAGATATATGTACATATACACATACTTAGAAATTCCTGACCATCTCCATACATCCAAATTCAGTCATTTTAGGATTTTTTTTTTAAGAGACACTCTCCCGGCCGGGCGCGGTAGCTCAAGCCTGTAATCCCAGCGCTTTGGGAGGCCGAGACGGGCGGATCACAAGGTCAGGAGATCGAGACCACCCTGGCTAATACGGTGAAACCCCGTCTCTACTAAAGAATACAAAAAACTAGCCGGGCGAGGTGGCGGGCGCCTGTAGTCCCAGCTACTTGGGAGGCTGAGGCAGGAGAATGGTGTAAACCCGGGAGGCGGAGCTTGCAGTGAGCTGAGATCCGGCCACTGCACTCCAGCCTGGGCGACAGAGCCAGACTCTGCCTCAAAAAAAAAAAAAAAAAAAAAAGACAGTCTCCCGCGGGGTGGTGGCTCATGCCTCTAATCCCAAAACTTTTGGGAGGCTGAGGTGGGTGGATCACAAGGTCAGGAGTTCAAGACCACCCTGGTCAACATAATGAAACCCCATCTCTACTGAAACTACAAAAATTAGCTGGGTGTGGTGACTGGCCCCTGTAATCCCAGCTACTCAAGAGGCTGAGGCAGGAGAACTGCTTCAACCCAGGAGGCAGAGGTCGCACCTCGGCACTCCAGCCTGGATGACAGAGCAATACTGTTGGGGGAGGGGGGGGCCGGGAGGGAGAGAGAAGAATCTTGCTTGGTTGCCCAGACTGGCCTTGAACTCCTGGGCTCAAGCAATCCTCTAGTCTCAGCCTTCTGAGTAGTTGAAACTACATGCATGTGCCACTGCGTTTGGCTCTTCAGAACTTTAAAAATATACTTCTGTGTATTTAGAACACAGGAAAAAAAAGAAGTAGTGAAAATAGCTAATATTTAGTCAGAATTGTCTGACACTTTATAATTAAGGCTATTTTCAGACACATATAGCATAAAACTATTCAAGAATTTACGCAGAAATTGCATAAACATACTGTTTTGTATTTTACGGGTTCATTTTTAGAGCTACAACTGTTTAAGGTATAGTCAAGTCTTAAATATTTTTACTAAAAAAGTTATCAGAAACAAAATACTACAACTTTTTTTGACTTTGGAATGCATTCTCCTGCTTACCTTCAGTTAAATGTAAAATCAGTTTTTATAACTGGAGCACACCCTGATACAAAAGGAGCCTCCCAGGATTCAAATTTTGACAGACAAACCAACAATCAAAAGTTAAATGTACTTATTTTTAATATTAGCTTTTACCTTTAACCTAATATAATTAGCTCAATGCTTACTCAGCATATATTTACTTTTAAAAGTAACTTGAGCAATGTTTTCTCACCAAGTCATTAACCATAAAATGCTATTTTTTCCCACAAACCATCTTCCCCTTCTAACACTCCCCTCAAATGCTACTTCCAGATTGGTAAGAAAAGTGGAAGAGAGTAGCCATGTTTTAATTTATTTGAGCCACTAAGCAAAACAATAAAAATCCCAGAAAGATGAATAAATTTATTAACTACGAACCTAAAACAGGCAACTCCCTTACTGAGGCAACAACAAAACACTGCACTTGTATATTAAACGGTCAGATCTAACCAGTAGTTTTGGCCAACTTCTCAACAGAAAACAAGTTTCATACCTTTGCTTCATAAAGAAGAGGCCCATGAAAGCACAGCACTCGCTCACCTGTAAAGGGAGAAAAAGTACTGGATTAATTGTAATTTCTTCTCATCTATAAGATGATTCACATCTTAGAGAGTCACCACACTATTATTAGGGTATTCCTAGCCAAATTAGGAAAAACGAGGACGGCTATATAGAGTACCACTTTGGCTCAAACTTCAACCATACCCTACAACAAAAACACCGTTGGTATCCGATGGTAAAAACAAAAACAATTTATTAGCAGGTCAATCTACTTAAATAATCAAATCATCTATCACCTGTCAAGCACATAGGTAGAATCTCCTGCAACGCTGTCAAGGTTGGTTGGTTTTAACTGTACATCTGAAAACACAGTTTTTTTAAAGATTTCCTCAACTGGTTTTCTAAGTTGAGGACCTTTATTCTCCACTTGTAACTGTGCTTCCAACCCTTTTACTCAGTAAAATATCCTACAAATTAAAATATCAATACGCATCAGAGATTGGCTGGATTAAGGGGTCTCACTATGTTCATTCCTCAAATGTGGAATGATGTTCTAGGTGCTAAGCTGCTTCAATGAACAAAGAAATGAGACAATAAAGCCTAACCTTTGGCACTTAACAGTCTATGCTGAGCCTACTCAAGACTAAACAAAATGTCAGGACCTGGAAGTCTTGGAAGCAATTCTAGGCAGTACCTCAGATTACATTTGACTATAGCTGAAAGATTTTGCACACATTTTCAGTCCACTTGGTTTCAAGAGACCCACGGACAACTGAAATATCCAAGAATGTCAGCTCCTTTTTAGCTCTAAAATTAACAGAGCAGGCATGATGAGGTGGCTCACGCCTATAATCCCAGTACTTAGGGAAGCCGAGGTGGGTGGATCACCTGAGGTCAGGAGTTTGAGACCAGCCTGGCCAAGAGGAGAAACCCTATCTCTTCTAAAAGTACAAAAAATTAGCCAGGCATGGTGGTGTGTGCCTATAATCCCAGCTACTCAGGAGGCTGAGGTACGAGAATCACTTGAACCCAGGAGGTGGAGGTTGCAGTGAGCTAAGATCGCGCCACTGCACTTCAGCCTGGGTGAGAATGAGACTCCATCTCTCATATACATATACATACACACACACATATACACATATATACACACACATACACACATGTATATATACACATACACACACACACACACATATATGTATCACCTGGACGTGGGCGTGCACACCTGTAGTCCCAGCTACTCGGGAGGCTGAGACAGGAGAATTGCTTGAACCCAGGAGCTGGAGGTTGCAGTGAGCAGAGATCACACCACTGCACTCCAGCCTGGATGACAGAGCAAGACTCCGCCTCAAAAAAAAAATTAAAATTTGAAATATATTTTTAAACTATGTATTTTCAAGCCTCACCAGAGACCCATATTATAAGAATCTCCCAGAGCACGACCTATTAACTTTATTTAATCCTTGTAAGTAGTTCACTCTATAAAGAATCACTGCTAGAGGCTGCTGGACCTACGCAAAGCATTTCTGCATTAAGGTGGAGATTGGAAAACAGTGAGATCAAAGACTTCTCCAACAGCCCAGGAACAAGAACTAAAATTTTAAACCATACTGCTAATAACAGCGCCAAAGATCAGATCAGATCTGTTTCCTAATTTCACTTTCCAGGTACATTTTAAAGGCACTCTGAAAATGGCCTACCATTTTTTTCCCCTTGGCTGCTGCTGCCAGAAAAAAGTGCACCGATGCCGAGGTCCTCTGACCTCCATTCTAGCTACGAGGCTCTAGTATTCTGTTGAAAAAATACACAGCTAGCTGAGGAGTATGACCCAGGACAGCAAATGCTCCATCTCAAAAACAAAACAAAACAAAACAAAAAAGCATTTCCAATGGAAAACCAAGTCCAGTGCAAAGAAATCACTATGCCTTAAGAATTGCTTACAGAACATTCAAAAAAAAAACTTTTTACAAGTTTACGAGAATCATTAAAAACACTATTTCTCGGCCGGGCGCAGCGGCTCGCACCTGTAATCCCATAACTCTGGAAGGCAGAGGTAGGCTGATGACGAGGTCAGGAGATCGAGACCATTCTGGCCAACATGGTGAAACACCGTCTCTACTAAAAATACAAAAATTAGCTGGGTGCGGTGGCACGTGCCTGTAATCCCAGCTACTCAGAAGGCTGAGGCAGGAGAATCGCTTGAACCCAGGAGGCAGAGGCTGCAGTGACCCGAGACCAGCGCCACTGCATTCCAGCCTGGGCAACAGAGCAAGACTCTGTCTCAAAAAGAAAACAAAAGGCTGGGCGCGGTGGCTCAAGCCTGTAATCCCAGCACTTTGGGAGGCCCAGACGGGCGGATCACGAGGTCAGGAGATCGAGACCCTCCTGGCTAACACGGTGAAACCTCGTCTCTACTAAAAAATACAAAAAAAACTAGCCGGGCGAGGTGGCAGGCGCCTGTAGTCCCAGCTACTCGGGAGGCTGAGGCAGGAGAATGGCTTAAACCCGGGAGCTTGCAGTGAGCTGAGATCCGGCCACTGCACTCCAGCCTGGGCGACAGAGCGAGACTCCGTCTCAAAAAAAAAAAAAAAAAAAAAAAAAACCCCACAAAGACAGAAAAGAAAACCCCTAAGGAACAAAACTCAGCCGGGCGTGACCGCGCGCGTCTGTGATCCGAGCTACGTGGGAGGCTCGCTTTAGCCCGGGGGGCAGAGGTGAGCCGAGATACCATAACAGCACTCCAGCCTAGGTGACAGAGTGAGACATCGTCTCAAAAATATAAACAAAAAAGTCACTCATTAACAAAATACCCCTAAAACTCCCTTAAATATCCCCTAAGATTACAATACGCAGTACTACGGTTTGAGATTTTTGTCTCTAAAAGGAATTCTAATGCAAGTCTAAAAATCCCTAGAACAAAAATCGTACACATGGAGACACCGTATTTACGGTAACTAGCATAAATTTCCATAGCAATGAAAACGAATATTAGAGTGTTCCTCCTTTTCAACAGGATTTTACTTCCTTTTTAGCTATTAGACCTCCACCTTATTATACATAAATTGAAGCGTTGTGAAAATTTAAAGAGCTGCCTTCCACTGGCAGTCTAACCTTAGCCAAAACTCACGTCAATCGAAAACCAATTAATAAAAATAAACTCAACATTCAAGTCACTGTTAAACACTGCAACTAATCAAACAATTACTGCATTTAAAAAATGACATCGAGACAACGGGACTTACAAATGCAAACGGCGTTAACACTGCATTCAGATCATTTTCTTTTACTTTTTAAGAGCAACTGCAAAGCGAGAGCGCACTAACATTACCATAGGATCTTGGCACTGCGCCTAAGAACAGCAGAGTGAGGCCTCCAGGCAACAAAAAGCGGAGGAAAACGCTCATCCCACTGATCCTTTTTTTTTTTTTTTTCTGTCCCCACCCACCACTCTGAGGTAAGCGAAGGGTCCCGGCAACCTTGCGGTCTTCGTGGAAGGGGGCGCTGCATCTGCCCTGAAGCTGCGCCTGCATACGGGGCAGAGACGCCGGCGGCCATGATGGCGCCACCATCTTGCAACGGCCATTTTACAACGCAGTTCTCCCGCCCCGTGGCGCCAAAGCCACCCCCATTCGCAGCTCCGAGTCTCCACCGAACGCGACCACCCCGGGGCTCCAGGAAACACCTAACTGCCCGTCGTGGCTGCCCAAGCGGCCGGGCGCGCTACAGGACCGCCAGAAACCACCGCTGCCCCTCCCCCCGCCGCCACATCACTTCCCCTAACCGCCGCCATGGCGCCACGGTCGCCTCCCTACAATAGGCTGCTCTCTCCGCGCCCTCTTCCTCAGAACAATAACAAACACTTGACGAGGGTGTGCCACGCGCCAAACGCTCCCTCTCCCACTCTAACGGCTGCGTAGCACTCTCGCTTCACAAAGCGCTCACAATGACGCATCGGAATTGCCATCCGCAATGCGTTTTCCCCGCACAAAGCACTATCCGCCGCCTTCCCAGGGCGCACCCCGCGCCACCCCCGACCCTCAAACCTCAACCACCTCGAGCCCGCCTCCATCTCCTGCGCCGTTAGGTGCCTTTTTCCCAAAAGCGCACACTCACCCTCCTGGAATTTAGGCTTCGGGTCCTGCTTCGGCGCCATTTATAAATGATTCGCCGCCTCCTCCTTCTCCCACCACCCCCGACTACCGCCCCCTACTCTCTACCCCACCCAACTCCGCGTCAGACGCGCCGTCAGGGACGGCCAGCTCTACATCCTGGGCCGGATTTGCCAGCGCCCGCAGACCTCACAGCAGCGCGACCCGCGCAGCCGCTGCTCCAGCCAACGACAACCCGCCGCGCCCGCGCCCCTGCGCCCGCGCCGCCCCGGGGCACGCCGGGACTGGTAGTTTCTAGTCGGTGTAGGCGCAGCTGGGTGGGGGAGGGGCCGGCTACCCCACCCCACTCCTCCCCACCCCCCCCCACTCCTCCCCACCCCCCCCACTCCTCCCCACCCCCCCCCCGCCACTCCCCATCCCCCCGGCTGCTGTGGGTTGGTAAAGCGGGGATTTGATTTCGTGGGAGGTTAAGGCAGAGCTGGCAATGGGGGAGAGTGGGGGCGGTGAACCACCAGCGATGAAAGAATAGGAAAGACCCAGTTGCGACGTCCCTTGGGCAAATAAGCCCCCATTGATGTTGAAGTAGCCGGAGAGAATAGGGCTGCCTCGGAAACCTACATTCAATAGCATTCCGCTAGTTTTTGCATAGAAAAGCTTTAGGATCAGCAATGTGGCCACAAGAGGATGGGAAGTGGGGTCCGCTTCTGGAAGCTTCGTTGTTTAGCAAGCCCACTGCCTAGTCTATTTGGTGGGATTGATAGCCATTTGTTGGCTCCCAGGTCTACCTCCTCCTCTCCAGTCCCGGCCTTGCGGAAATGAGGAAGATGACGTGGGAAACACTAGTCAGGCTTTGGCTTTTTGAGATAATGGAGCTCTGCTATCTGCAAAAGACTAGTGTGAATATGCCAACCTCTGCATACCGTACCTGCCCTGTTTGTGCTTTTCTGTCATCTATTTTTTTGAGCCATAATTGAATGTACACACACTAAACAAACGGATTTCTTCAATATTATATATTTATCTTTTCTTTTCTTTTTTTTTTTTTTTTTGAGATGGAGTCTCGCTCTGTCGCCCAGGCTGGAGTGCAGTGGCACGATCTTGGCTCACTGCAGCCTTCGCCTCCCAGGTTCAAGCGATTCTCCTGCCTCAGCCTCCGGAGTAGCTGGGGTTACAGGCACGTGCCACCACGCCCAGCTAATTTTTGTATTTTTAGTAGATACCGGGTTTCACCATGTTGGCCAGGCTGATCTGGAACTCCTGATGTCGTGATCCGCCCGACTTGGCCTCCGAAAGTGCTGGGATTACAGGCGCAAGCCACCGTGCCCAGCCTGCCTCCATGGCTTTTCTAAGCCCTCCCCTGCCCGGGTTCCACACCCTACCATTTCCGGGCCTCTCTCCATTTTTCTGACTTTCATTTCTCCTTCAGTCTTTTTAACACAACCCCTTCCTCGACAACAGAAACCCACAAAAACCTTCCTTATTCCAGTTGAATATACACCATCTTGTCACGGCTACTTCTTGCAAGCTTGTCCAACCTGCCTTATTTTGCTGTTGTTTTGTTTTGTTTTGTTTAGGCTTTTAGCACCCTGAAGCCATGGTTTTTAGTTTCAGTCTCTAGTAATAAGTAGAAAAGAGGGATGAGGAAGGGGCTTTACTGGCCCAACCAGAAACAGAAACTAAGAACCCATGACTGTATTCCCTCCCTTGGACACCATTACTAAGCTGTAAAAAGGGACAAGGGCTTATTTGGACCCCACCCTACCAAAACTGTCCTGTACACTTTTAAATTTTTTATTGAATATAAAATACACACATGCTTTATTATTATTATTATTATTATTATTATTATTAGAGACAGAGTTTCGCTCTGTTGCTGGGCTGAAGTGCAGTGGCACAATCTCAACTCACTGCAACCTCTGCCTCCTGGGTTCAAGCGATTCCCCTGCCTCAGCCTCCTGAGTAGCTGGGATTACAGGCGCATGCCACCACGCCTGCCTAATTTTTTGTATCTTAGTGGAGACGGGGTTTCACCATGTTGGCCAGGATGGTCTCGATCTCCCGACCTTGTGATTCTCCTGCCTCAGCCTCCCAAAGTGTTGGGATTACAGGCATGAGCCACTGCGCCTGGCCAATTTTTGTTGTTGTTGTTTTGAGACTACGTCTCAATCCTTGCCTAGGCTGGAGTGTAGTGGCGCAATCTCCGCTCACTGCAGCCTCCACCTCCTAGGTTCAAGCGGTTCTTCTGCCGCAGCCTCCCAGTAGCTGGGATTACAGGCACATACCAGTATGGCCGGCTAATTTTTGTATTTTTAGTAGGGACGAGGTTTCACCATGTTGGCCAGGCTGTTGTTGAACTCTTGACCTCAGGTGATCCACCCCCCTCAGCCTCTCAAAGTGCTGGGATTACAGACGTGAGCCACTGCGCCCGGCCTGCACATACTTATTTAATCCAAAAGTTTAAAAATATAAAAATGAAAATAGTGTGCCAGGCGCAGTGGCTCACACCTGTCATCCCAGCACTTTGGGAGGCCAAGGCGGGCAGACCACGAGGTTAGGAGATCAAGACCATCCTGGCTAACATGGTGAAATCCCATCTCTACTAAAAATACAAAAAATTAGCCAGGCGTGGTGGCGGGCGCCTGTAGTCCCAGCTACTCCGGAGGCTGAGGCAGGACAATGGCGTGAGCCAAGATCGCGCCACCATACTCCAGCCTGGGCGACAGAGTGCGACTCCGTCTCAAAAAAAAAAAAAAAGAAAGAAAGAAAATAGGGAAAAGTCTGTTTCCCACCTTCACCCCTGATTTGCCCAGTTCCCCCCACAAAGTAACCACTGTTATGAGTTGTTTGGGAATCCATGAGGAGTTATTTTTATCCTAGAACCCTCTTTGTGTTATTTCTGCTTTTGTATTGAAGTTAACTTATTTGCCTTTATGTGTTAATTACACAGGTAATACTTGAATATTTGGGTTCATGATGCAACAATTGAGAAATCTAAAATACAGGGCAAAACTTAAGGAACACGTTTATTTCTCCCCATTAACCTTGCCACCATTTGGTGTGTGCATTTTTCTCTACCTTTTTTTTTGAGACAAGTCTCACTCTGTCGCCCAGGCTGCAGTGGTGTGATCTCAGCTCATTGCAAGCTCCACCTCCTGGGTTCACACCATCCTCCTGCCTCAGCTTCCCGAGTAGCTGGGACTACAGGCGCCCGCCACCACGCCTGGCTAATTTTTTGTATTTTTAGTAGAGACGGGGTTTCACCATGTTGGCCAGGATGGTCTCAATCTCCTGACCTCGTGATCCGCCCGCCTCAGCCTCCCAAAGTGCTGGGATTACAGGCGTGAGCCACCGTGCCCGGCCTATGTATGTATGTATGCATGTATGTATGTATATATTTATTTTCACCATAAATGGTCTGTACATACTGTTCAGTTTCTTTCTTTTTTAACATAATAACATGTCCTGGAGATTGTTCAAATTACACATAGGTCTATCTCACCCGTTTTTTGTTTTTTTTTTTGGAAACAGGTCTTGCTCTGTCTCCCAGGCTGGAGCACAGTGGCATGATCATGTCTCACTGCAGCTTGCAGCTCCCAGGTTCAAGTGATCCTCCTGCCTCAGGCTCCCCAGTATCTGGAACTACAGAGGGGCGTCACTACACCCAACTAATACTTTTATTTTTGCAGAGATGTGCTCTTACTATGTTGACCAGGCTGGCTTCCCACTCCTGGCCTCAAGTAATCCTTGCACTTCTGCCTCCCAAAGTGCTGGGATTACAAACATAAATACTTTACATTTTCAATAGCTTTTGACATATCATAGTATAAATATTTCAAGATTTATCTCATCTTTGTGCACATTACTTTTTCTTTCTTTCTTTTTAAAGAGACAGGACCTCACTATTCACTATGTTGTCCAGGGGAGCGTGTCAATATAGCCAGGCTATAATACTAGGCTCGAGCAGTCCTCACGCCTCAGCTTCCAGAGTAGCTAGGACTACAGATGCATGTCACCATGGCTGCCTTCTGCACTTTGCTTTTATTTTTTTAGGACCTTAGAAGTAGAATTACTAGGTCAAAGGATGTGGGCATTTTAAATTGCCTTATGAGAGGTTTCATCGTTTTACATTTAAACTAGCAATTTAAGAAAAAAGACTTGTTTTTCCACATTCTTGACAAACACGATATCATGGAGTCTCTGAAAACTGGTGTTTGTTTTTGTTTTGACATGGAGCCTCACTCTGTCACCCAGGCTAGAGCATAATGGCATGATCTCAGCTCACTGCAAACTCCTGCTCCCCGGTTTAAGCGATTCTCGTATCTCAGCCTCCTGAGTAGGTAGGATTACAGGTGCACACTGCCATGCCCGGCTAATATTTTGCCTTTTAGTAGAGACGGTGTTTCATCGTGTTGCCCAGGCTGGTCTCGAACTCCTGAGCTCAGGCAATCCACCCGCCTCGGCCTCCAAAAGTGCCGGGTTACAGGTGTGAGCCACTGCGCCCTGCATGAAAACTGGCTTTAATATAACAGGAACTCGTGTTGTACAAAAGAAACCAGACATGAAAGAGTACATACTTTATCAACAGTGTTAGAAATTAGGGGCACTAGGAAACTACAGAACAGTGGCAGAAATATTCTGTATCTTAATCTGGTGTGGTTAGATGGTGTTACATGTTATACACATGTAAAAAACCATCAATCTGTACACTTACTAGTAATGCACTTTACGAAACCTACATTATACCGCAATAAAAAAAATTTTAAAGTCACTTTTTAAAGATTTTATTTTGAAAAGTTCAAACATACAGAAAAGCAAAAAGAATAATACATTTTAGCCAGGTTGCGGTGGCTCACACCTGTAATCCCAGCACTTTGGGAGGCCAAGGTGAGTGAATCACAAGGTCAAGAGTTTGAGACCATCCTGGCCAACATGGTGAAACCCCGTCTCTACTAAAAATATAAAAATTAGCCAGGCGCGGTGGCACATGCCTGTAGTCCCAGCTACTCAGGAGACTGAGGCAGAAGAATCGTTTGAACCCTGGAGGCAGAGGTTGCAGTGAGCCGAGATTGTGCCACTATACTCTAGCCTGGGCGACAGAGCAAGACTCCGTCTCAGAAAAATAAAAAAAATTAAAAAAATTAAAAAAGAGGAAGAAGAAAAAGACATTTTATGTCACGTCCATTAAACAGCTGTGAACATTTCCTCATATATGCCTTATATTAACATATATTTATGTGGTGTGTGTATGTGTGTGTGTAAACACACAATGACTGTTCACACCTGGTTTCTTTAGTATGTACTTCCAAAATAAGCATTTTCTACATACCACAATACCATATCACATCCAGCACAATAACATGCAGTCTGCTTTCAACTTGTTGCTGTTAGAAACCTATGTCAATGGGGAATAACAATTGTTTTCTAAAATTATGCAGTACTCCAAATTTCCTCACTTGTTTGTGTCATCCTTTTTAAAAAATGAGACCCATTAAATGACAATGTATTGCATTTGATTATTACATCTCTCTCTCTCTTTTTTTTTTAGACAGAGCTTCGCTCTTGTTGCACAGGCTGGAGTGCAATGGCACGATCTCAACTCACCGCAACCTCCACCTCCCAGGTTCAAGCTATTCTCCTGCCTCAGCCTCCTGAGTAGCTGAGATTACAGTCATGCACCACCATGCCCGGCTAATTTTTGTATTTTTTGTAGAGATGAGGTTTCTCCCTGTTGGTCGGGCTGGTCTCGAACTCCCGACCTCAGGTGATCTGCCTTCCTCAGCCTCCCAAAGTGCTGGGATTACAGGTGTGAGGCACCACTCCCGGCTAAACTCTCTGTTTTTTTTTTTTTTTTTTTAATTATGCCCCAGAACTGAGCAATCTCTTGTTTTTTGTTTGTTTGTTTTGTTTTGTTTGAGACAGAGTCTCAAATCTCGGCTCACTGTAAACTCTGCCTCCTGGGTTCAAGCCATTCTCCTGCCTCAGAGTAGCTGGGATTGCAGACACACACCACTACACCCAGCTAATTTTTGTGTTTTTAGTAGAGACAGGATTTTACCATGTTGGCCAGGCTGGTCTTGAACTTCCGACCTCAAGTGATCCACCTTCCCCAGCCTCCCAAAGTGCTGGAATTACAGGCTTGAGCCACGACGCCTAGCCAAATAGCTTGTCTTTTTAAACCTAGAGCAGAAGTTCTTAAGCTAGGAGTCCGTGGATACAATTGAAAGGGTCCATGAAGATGAATGAGGCAAAAATAACATTTTAATTTTCACCAAATTCTTTTTTTTTTTTTTTTTTTTTTTTTGTTTTGTTTTGTTTGTGAGACAGAGTCTCACTCTGTCACCCAGGCTGGAGTGCAGTGGCACGATCTCGGCTCACTGCAATCTCTGCCTCCTGGGTTCAAGTGATTCTTCTGCCTCAGCCTCCCGAGTAGCCAGGATTACAGGCACATGGCACCACACCTGGCTAATTTTTGTATTTTTAGTAAAGACAGGGTTTTACCATGTTGGCCAGGCTGGTCCTGAACTCCTGACCTCAGGTGATCTGCCGCCTCAGCCTCCCAAAATGGTAAGATTACAGGCTTGAGCCACTGCATCTGGCCCCAAATTCTAATTAAAATTTAGCGTTTCCTAGGCAGGGCGCAGTGGCTCACGTCTGTAATCCCAGGACTTTGGGAGGCCGAGGCGGGCAGATCATGAGGTCAGGAGATGGAGACCATCTTGGCTAACACAGCGAAACACCATCTCTACGAAAAATACAAAAAATTAGCCGGGTGTGGTGGCAGGCGCCTATAGTCCCAGCTACTCTGGAGGCTGAGGCAGGAGAATACTGTGAACCCGGGAGATGGAGGTTGCAGTGAGCTGAGATTGCGCCACTGCCACTGCACTCCAGCTTGGGCGACAAACCGAGACTCCATCTCTAAATAAATAAATAAAAAAATAAAACTATTGTAGTTATTGGACCTGCTGCTAGATCTTGTTATTTAATGCATTAATAATGGAACATGTGTATTACCATATTGTACTTTTAAATATTTTGGTAACTGTATTTCAATGTAGTTTTTTTTTTAATAATCCTGTTTTTTTTTTTTTTTCTTTTTTTTTTTTAATGCATTTAAGACATTCTGAGAAGAGAATTCACTGGCTTCACCAGACGGTCAATGGGGCTGGAGGGGAAGCCTTTGGCTCAAATACAGTCTGCCCCCCAACACATACCCTTTATTAGTAGTGGTATTAGTCTTTGTTTAGTATTAGTATTTGCTTTCTGAAGAGCCCAAGCCTTTGTTGAATGTCTGACATTCTGAATTCACTCGATTATTTACTCACAGTGTTACTTGTTACTTACATTTCCTATAAATGTAAAGTTAGGTCTAAAGGCTTGATTAGATCTAAGTTGAGTGTTTTGACAAGAATATTTTAAAGGTGATGCTGTGCAGTTCTCATAAAATTACATCAGTAGGCACATAATATCTGGTTGTCCCACTGTTAGTGATGCTAAGTGTGATCACTGGGCTACAGAGGTTAAGACAGTTTTGTTTTTGCATAATCTAATGGTATTTAAATTTATGGAAAAATGTAAACATATACAATAGCAGAGGTGATAGTGTAATGAACTCTGTTGTGTGGGTCACTCGGCTTCTACAATTATTAACATGTGGCCAATCTTGTTTCATTGTTATCTCTTCATTCCTCTCCCCCGAAAAATACATATACCCAGATTCCAGAGATCGTGTCTATTTTATTCATAAACAATAGTATGTATCTCTAAATGACATTATTGCATTTAATTGCAAATAACTCCTTATCTTCAAGTACCCAGTCTGTGTTCAGATTCCCTGATTGTCTCATAGATGTTTCTTTATGACTGGTTCAAATCAAGATGGAAACAAAATCCACACATTTCATTTCATTAAGGTATCTCTGTCTCTCTCTTTTTTTGCCATTTACTTGTTAAAGAAACTGGATTGCATTGAATTAGCACACTGTCTTAAAGTATTCATTTATAGATTAATTGAACATAAAATCTTCAAATATGAGTTCCATGGGAGAATAAAATGTATTTGACATAGTATATCTTTGCATTTTTTAGTACAAATAGCAATAAGTCACTACTCAACGTAATGAATCATCAGCTAACAATAAGAAAAAATATCCATTAAGATTAAGCTTGTTAAAATGCTACTTCTGAAGGCTCAGTGATCCTAACTTCCTCCCTTGACCTTAATTTAGGACTGCATCAAAAAAAAACTATTGCTTCTCATAAAGACTTTTTGAGAATGAAGATGATGACAATTACTTAATATAAAGTATAATAAAAAAAATTTAAAATCAAAGTTACCTCCCAACTGGAATACTGATTGTATTAGTTTCCCGGGGCTGCCAAACATAAATTTATTATTTCACAGTTCTAGAGGCTAGAAATCCCATATAAACATGTTGGTAGGTTTGATTCCTTCTGAGGACTGTGAGGAAGAATCTGTGCCATTCCTGTCCTCTAGCTTCTGGTGGTTTGCTGGCAATCTTTGGCATTGCTTAGCTTGCAGGAACATTTGGTGTTCCTTAGCTTGCAGAAGCATTACCTCAGTTTCTGCCTTCGTCTGCACATGGCTTTCTCCCAGGTTTCCAGATGTTGGTGTCTGGGTTTGTGTGTCTTTTTCCAAATCCCCCCCCGCTTTTTTTTCTTATAAAAATACCAGTTATAATGGATTAGGAGGCCACCTTACTCTGGTATGACCTCATCTTAACTAATTACATCTACAACAGAGCTTTTTCCAAATAAGATCTCATTCTGAGGCTCTGAGGGTTAGCGCTTTAAATAAAAATTTTGGGTGGGACTCAAGTAATCCCGCTCTTCTATTTTAAATTAATGTATAACATTTCCATTGACCTTTCATCAATTTACCAATTTGGTTTTTTTCCCACCTGGTTTACTTCTCTGGAAAAAATCCGGGCCTGGTGCGGTGGCTTATACCTGTAATTCAGCACTTTGGAAGGCCGAAGCAGGTGGGTCACGAGGTCAGAAGTTTGAGGCCATCCTGGCCAACATGGTGAAACTCCCTCTCTACTAAAATACAAAAAGCTAGCCGGGTGTGGTGGTGCGAGCTGTAGTCCCAGCTACTTAGGAGGCTGAGGCAGGGGGATAGCTTGAACCCGCGAGGCAGAGGTTGCAGTGAGCGAGATCGAGCCACTGCACTACAGCCTGGCAACAGAGCAAGATTCTGTCTCAGAAAAAAAAATTTAAAAACAAAAATAAAAAATTCACCTCACCTCCCATCACCTAGAGATTAATTATGCATCTGTAATAACGGGGGTGTTTGGGTATCTTCATTTCTGATGCTGAAATTTGCTGAAAATTTTCATTTTTCTTTTTTTTTTTTGAGGCAGAGTCTGGCTGTCTCCCAGTCTGGAGTGCAGTGGCGCAATCTCGGCTCACTGCAAGCTCCGCCTCCCAGGTTCACGCCATTCTCCTGCCTCAGCCTCCAGAGTAGCTGAGACTACAGGCGCCCGCCACCACACCCGGCTAATTTTTTTTGGTGTTTTTAGTAGAGATGGGGTTTCACCGTGTTAGCCAGGATGGCCTCGATCTCCTGACCTCGTGATCCGCCCGCCTAGGCCTCCCAAAGTGCTGGGATTACAGGCGTGAGCCACGGGCCCAGCCAGATGCTGAAATTTTTTAATATCTTTTTTCCAAGGTCTGAAACTGTATTTTGAATTGATGAGATAACATATAGTAATTGTGGAGAACATTTGAGAATTGCTGGGAATGACTAAAAATATTTAGGTAGAGGAAAAAACTTGGAACTGTCAACATACAATAGTTTTGCTCAAAGAAAGTGAGCTTCTGGCCGGGCGCGGTGGCTCACGCCTGTAATCCTAGCACTTTGAGAGGCCAAGACAGGTGGATTACAAAGTTAGGAGTTCAAGACCAGCCTGGCAAACATGGTGAAACCCGGTCTCTACTAAAATACAAAAATTAGCCGGGTGTGGTGGCCTGCGCCTGTAGTCCCTGCTGCTCAAGATGCTGAGGCAGGAGAATCGCTTGAACCCGGGAGGTGGAGGTTGTAGTGAGCCGAGATCGACTCACTCCACTCCAGCCTGGGTCACAAAGCCAGACTTCGTCTCAAAAAAAGAGAAAAGGAAAAAAAAAAAGAAAGAAAGAAAGTAAAAAGGGTATCTACATAGAAGCACTCAGGAGGAAAAAAAAAAAAGATAAAAAAGTTGTAAGGCTCTGCTCACAGTAACCACCATATTTGTTCATCGCTAAAACAATCTTTTTTTTTTTTTTTTTTTTTGAGGCGGAGTCTCGCTCTGTCGCCCGGACTGGAGTGCAGTGGCCGGATCTCAGCTCACTGCAAGCTCCGCCTCCCGGGTTTACGCCATTCTCCTGCCTCAGCCTCCCGAGTAGCTGGGACTACAGGCGCCCGCCACCTCGCCCGGCTAGTTTTTGTATTTTTAGTAGAGAGGGGGTTTCACTGTGTTAGCCAGGATGGTCTCGATCTCCTGACCTTGTGATCCGCCCGTCTCGGCCTCCCAAAGTGCTGGGATTACAGGCTTGAGCCACCGCGCCCGGCCCGCTAAAACAATCTTAACGGTGGTTTAAAAATATGCAGAATTGTTCTCCAAACTAATCTTCAGTATCACATAATATTAAGTAAAAAATATTTCAGACGTTTTAACAGAGATTACTTCGGCAATATTATGAACTCTACAATTTCGTGAATTTTAATGTCTTCTTATGCCCTAACCTTTGGCGTTCGGCTGCCCTTCAAACAGGCCACTCAGCAACAAATACTTTTCTAATACTTTTCTAGGGCAGATAACCTTTAACTGTGTAATTTACAAGATGAAATTTTCTGGTTTCATTTTTCCTTTTTTTTTTTGGAGACGGAGTCTTGCCCTGTCGCACAGGCTGGAGTGCAATGGCCCGATCTCGGCTCACCTGCAACCTCCACCTCCTGGGTTCAAGCGATTCTCCTGCCACAGCCTCCTGAGCAGCTGAGACTGCAGGCACTCGCCACCACACCCAACTAATTTTTGTATTTTTAGTAGAGACCTTGCGGGGTGGGGGGACGGTGGGGGGGTGGGGGACGGTGTGGGGGATGGGCTCACCATATTGGCCAGGTTGGTCTCGAACTCCTGACCTCGTGAGCCACCCTCCTCGGCCTCCCAAAGTGTTGGGATTACAGACGTGAGTCACCGCGCCCGGCCCATTTTTCCTTTTTTAGGTTAGCTTAGTTTTAGTAGTTTTGTATGTATTGAATTATTTGAAAATAAGACCATACGGGCTGAAGTCTGTTATTACAGTTGATGAGAGCTGAAACTGGTGAAATTACTAACATTGATTAGACCTGAAGTTGGTCAAATGAAAGCAACCTGAAGTTGGTCAAATGAAAGCAAAATAGATGCCGCCCAACGTGGGGCTCGAACCCACGACCCTGGGATTAAGAGTCCCATGCTCTACCGACTGAGCTAGCCGGGCAGTTACACGAAGGTGCTCTTTCTAGATCTTTTCAAAGGGATAAGCTTGTTTTGCTTTGCTCCAAGAAATTGCATTTCGTATTAAACGATCTTTCCGTTTTATATATATATATATATGTATTTTTTGTAAAGTTTTTCACGACTTTTAAAACTTGTGTTTCATGTCTGATTCTGTGCACATAAACTTTTGTTGTTTAATAAAAATGTATAAACAGCCCTCTAGTGGTCAGCACCTTTCCGTTTCCTTAAAGGAAGGCGATGCCGACTCCAGCCCGGAGAATAGGAGTGAGTGTGGGGGTGCTTCCAGTTAATCCTAAAGATTCCCGCCGGCAGAGCGCCCACCCCCTGCAGCGCGGGGACAGGAGATGTTCTCAGCACGCTCGTGGCCCACTGCAAAAGAAGGCTCGGGAGAAACGTCCTGCACACTCTCTGAAAACGATTGAAACTGAAAACCCAGCTGCAGAGCTGGTTGGCCTCTTGAGATCGTGTGACTTAGAGATTTTCGGAATTCTTTTCTTTGGCACGACAGTAGTTCAACTAAGACATACCATGGTGTTCACACAAGAGATTAGAAAACTAAAGCAGTCTCAGCGAGTAATTGAAAATACCGTAGAGAGTTTGCTCACGCTCAAAACTAAAAAGTGAAAACATTTATTCCATAGACTAATGGAACCTCAGTGTGGGAAGGGACCATTATTCCAAGCCTCTCCCTACTAAAACAAAAAAATAAATAAAGATTCATTCTGTTTTCCAGTAGAAACGATTTCACAGTAGCCAAACAGTCCCAGTTAATGAGGGAAACTACTTTGTAAGAAAAAAACAAAGGCCGAGCGCGGTGGCTCACGCCTGTAATCCCAGCACTTTGGGAGACCGAGGCGGGCAGATCACGAAGTCAAGAGATCGAGACCATCCTGGCCAATATGGTGAAACCACGTCTCTTCTAAAAATACAACCGGGCATGGTGGCACGCGCCTGTAATCCCAGCTACTTGGGAGGCTGAAGCAGGAGAATCACTTGAACCCGGGAGGTGGAGGTTGTAGTGAGCTGAGATCATGCTACTGCACTCCAGCCTGGTGACAGAGCAAGACTCTGTCTCAAAAAAAAAAAAAAAAAAGCAGGATTAGAAAAGCATACTTTGGCAAATTCACTTATTATTATTATTATTGACATAGAGTCTTGCTCTGTTGCCCAGGCTGGAGTGCAATGGGGCAATCTCAGCTCACTGCAACCTCCACCTCCAGGTTCAAGTGATCACTCATGTCTCAGCCTCCCGAGTAGCTGAGATTACAGGTGTGCACCACCATGCCAGGCTAATTTTTGTATTTGTAGTAGAGATGTAGTTTCACCATGTTGGCCAGCCTGGCCTCAAACTCCTGACCTCAGGTGATCCACCCGCCTTGGCCTCCCAAAATGCTGGGATTACAGGAGTGAGCCACTGCACCCAGCAGTGGCAAATCCTTTTAAACAATGGTTATCAATTGTGGTTAAACCATTATGTTAATTTTATATGTTAATAGTTGGTGGAGAACTGGATATTTACAGGGTCGAAGTAACACCACACAGGTTAGTAGATGCAAGGACAATCTCATTGTATGATGGTGGGTTCAGGTTGTTATTACCTTAATCCAGAAATTAATCTGAGTTTTGCTAGTGCTTTACTAATCCTCAACGAGATAGATAGTGTATCTTTAGCAGTGATACAACACAAAATCAATGGTAATTATTTATTCTAGTCAAAAAATGTTTTTGATTAATTAGTATCTAAATGTCAATAGGCCTTTAGATATTAATTCCAGTGTACAGGAAATGTAAAGGATAGAGGAACAAGATGAGTGACACCATAAGGAACCAATAACACAAAGTCAGAGGGTGGGAAATTCTCCAGGACAATTAACCTTCAACAAGTATTATATAATTTTTTAATGACTTTTGCTAGTTTTTCTTTTTCTTTTTTTTTTTTCTGAGACGGAGTTTTGCTCTTGTGGCCCAGGCTAGAGTGCAGTTGTACAATCTCGGCTCACTGCAACTTCTGCCTCCCAGGTTCAAGTGATGCTCCTGCCTCAGCCTCCTGAGTAGCTGCGATTACAGGTGCGTGCCACCACACCCAGCTAATTTTTGTATTTTTTGTGGAGATAGGATTTCACCATGTTGGGCAGGGTTTCACCATGTTTGCCAGGCTGCTCTTGAACTCCTGACCTCAGGTGATCCACCTGCCTTGGCCTCCAAAAGTACTGGGATTACATGTGTGAGCTACCAAACCTGGCCAACTTTTGCTAGATTAAAAGAGACAAAAGGGCCATGATAATCAGATGCAACAGGTGATCCTAGATTGGATACTGTTCTGGAAAAACTAGTTACAAAGAGATTTTGGAGTCAACTGGAGAAACTTGAATATAGTTTAAATATTGGATGAGATGAAAATTTACTGTAATGGAAAGTGGAGATGTTTTGCTGAAAAAAGCAAGTTACAGAATAAATGTAATCACTCATTTTGGTAAAAAGAAGGCCATTTACTAAGATATTAGTTATTGTTATTTGGGTAGTGGAAATCTGAATGTTTTACTTTTTTAATTTTTTGCTTGTCTTTGTTTTCAACTTTTCTAAAATGCATATGTATACTTCTGTAATATTAAAAGGGTTCTTTCTTAAAAGTACATGAGAAAGAAGAAATAAAGTAAAGCAAAGATAAAACTTTAAAATGTGGCCAACAATTAGTCTTACTCTGTCGCCCAGGCTGGAGTGCAGTGGTGTGATCTTGGCTCACTGCAGTCTCCGCCTCCCAGGTTCAAGAAATTCTCCTGTCTTAGCCTCCTGAGTAGCTGGGACTACAGGCACCCACCACCATGCCCAGCTAATTTTTGTATGTTTTTAGTAGAGACGGAGTTTCACCATATTGGCCAGGCTGGTCTCGAACTCCTGACCTTGTAATCCTCCCGCCTCAGCCTCCCAAAGTGCCGGGATTACAGGCATGAGCCACCAAGCCCAGTCTCTTTTTTTCCTTTTTATTGTGGCAAAATATACATTACATAAAATTTACCATCTTAACAATTTTTAAGTGCACAGTTCAATGCCATTAGGTACATTCACATTATTATGTGACCATCACCACCATCCATCACCAGAACTGTTTCATCACCCCAAACTGAAACTCCATGCTTAGCAAACTGTGACTTCACACTGCCCTCTCCCACCATCAGCTCCTGCAACCACCTTTTTTTTCTTTTTGAGATGTACTGTTGCCCAAGCTGGAGCCCAGTGGCGCAATCTCGGCTCACTGCAAGCTCCGCCTCCCGGATTCACGCTATTCTCCTGCCTCAGCCTCCCTAGTAGCTGGGACTACAGGCACCTGCCACCACGCCTGACTAATTTTTTTTGCATTTTTAGTAGAGATGGGGTTTCACTGTGTTAGCCAGGAAGGTCTTGATCTCCTGACCTCATGATCCGCCTCCCTCAGCTTCCCAAAGTGCTGGGATTACAGGCATGAGCCACCAGGCCCGGCCGACGCCCTGCTAATTTTTGTATTTAACCGCCATTCTACTGTCTCTATGAATTTGAGTATTCTAGGTACTCATATAAATGGACTCATATAATTTTTGTCTTTTTGTGTCAGGCTTATTTCACATAATGTCTTCAAGGTCCATCCATATGGTAGTATGTATCAGAATTTCATTTCTTATGCTGAATAACATTCCCTTATATGTATATATCAGGGAATTTTTGTTTATCCATTCATCGGTTGATGAACATTTGGGTTGCTTCCACCTTTTGACTATTGTGACTAATGTTGTTATGAACATTGGTATGGGGAATATCCGTTTGAGCTCGTGCTTTCAATTCTTTTGGGTATATACTCAGAAGTGGAATTGTTGAATCATGTAATTCTATTTATAATTTTTTGTGCGTTCCTCTGGAATTTTTTTTTTTTTTTTCGAGATGCAGTCTTGCTCTGCTACCCAGGCTGGAGTACAGTGGCGCGATCTTGGCTCACCGCAGCCTCTGCCTCCCGGGTTCAAGCAATTCTCCTGCCTCAGCCTACTGAGTAGCTGGGATTACAGGCACACACCACCATGCCCGGCTATTTCCTCTTTTTTTTTTTTTTTAGTAGAGTTGGGGTTTCACCATGTTGGCCAGGCTGGTCTCAAACTCCTGACCTCAAGTGATCTGCCCGCCTCAGCCTTCCAAAGTGCTGGGATTACAGGCGTGAGCCACCGCGCCCGGCCTGTTTGGAATTTTAACCTTTATGAAAGTCACTTCCATAATGCAGGCCTCTGTTTCTTCATCTACAAATAAAAAGGCGGGGTAAGAGACAGAGGGAGGGCTAAGTAAGGGAGGGCTTTAGGAGATCTCTAAAGAGCCTCCCAGCCTTATAGCTCAGGAATTGATGATCACTCAGAACCCTGGACAAAAGTGCTGGTCCCCTATTTAGAGCCTCTGTGAGTAAGTACAAGAAGAAAGGCTCTTCTTCCCAAGAGGCACAACTTGATTTTTACTTGGTGCTGGTTCTGGAGGGGCCTAGGGCTGAAGAATGGAGGATGGGTGGCCAAGGTTGCACAGGCTGGTGGCACTACGGGGCCCCTCTGCTTCTCCCCATCTCATCCCAGTATTTCTTTCCCCATCCCCTCACTTACTCAGTTTGCCTCTGTGTGTCAGAGAGAAGTGGGTGAAGCCAAGGTCTAGTCCAGCATGAAACAAAACACTTGAAATTTCAGCAAGGAAATTTCATCAGAAGGAACTGTACTATCTTCCGGTGTCACCATGGAGACGGCTGAGATGAGACTCATGAAAACCCTTGGACTCTAGTCTCCTTGCCTTCTCCCCCTGTATATCAGCTGCAGCTAAACCAGACTCCTCAGTGATTTGTGGAGACCTCTGTAGCCAGCACAATCATTCTGATATTTCCCTAAAACTCTGCAAAATTACCCACTGCTTCAGGATGAAGTCCAAAGTCCAAACTCCTTAACAAGGCCTACCACATCTTGCTTATGGTCTAGCTTCAGCTTACCTCTCGGGCCTAATTGATTGGCAACCTATACCGGATGTTCCAGCCATGCGGAGCTGCTGCAAAGGGCAAAGCCAGGCACTTTCTTTTCTTTTCTTTTTTTTTTTTTGAGACGGAGTCATGCTTTGTTGTCCAGGCTGGAGTGCAATGGCACGACCTTGGCTCACTGCAACAACCTCCGCCTCCCAGCTTCATTCAGTTCTCCCAGTCTTCCAAGTAGCTGGCATTACTGGCCTTCACCACCATGCCCGACTAATTTTTTTGTATTTTTATTAGAGATGGGGTTTCACCATATTGACCAGGCTGGTCTGGAACTCCTGACCTTGTGATCCGCCCGCCTCGGCCTCCCAAAGTGCTGGGATTACAGGTGTGAGACACTGCACCGGCCCTTTTTTTTAAAATTAATTTAAAAAATTTGTCCGGGAGCAGTGGCTTACGCCTGTAATCCCAGCACTTTGGGAGGCTGAGGCGGGCGGATCACAAGTCCAAGAGATCAAGACCATCTTGGCCAACATGGTGAAACCCGGTCTCTACTAAAAATACAAAATTAGCTGGGCATGTTGGTGCACGTCTGTAGTCCCAGCTACTCAGGAGGCTGAGGCAGCAGAATCGCTTGAACCCAGGAGACGGAGGTTGCAGTGAGCAGAGATCACACCACTGCACTCCAGCCTGGCAACAGAGCGAGACTCCGTCTAAAAAAAAAAAACTGGCCGGGCACAGTTGCTCACATCTGTAATCTTAGCACTTTCAGAGGCCAACCAAGGTGGACGGATCACTTGAGGTCAGGAGTTCGAGACCAGCCTGGCCAAAATGGAGAAACCTTGTCTCTACTAAAAATACAAAAATTAGCCGTGTGTGGTGGCACATGCCTGTAGTGCCAGCTACTTGGGAGGCGGAGGCACAAGAATTGTTTGAACTAGAGGTGGAGGCTGCAGTGAGCCAAGATCGCACCACTGCATTCCAGCCTGGGTGACAGAGTGAGACTCTGTCTCCTCCTGCCAAAAAAAAAAAAAAAAAAAAAAAAATTATGCAGAAGGGGTCTTGCTATGCTGCCCAGGCTGGCCTCAAACTCCTGGCCTCAAGCCATCCTCCCACCTCAGGCTCCCAAATTGCTAGAATTACAGATATGAGCCACTGTGCCTGGCCAAGTCATGCACTTTCAAGCTTCCAGAATGCCAAGTGCACTCCTCCCTTACCTTGGAATACTTGCTCCCCACTCTCCTTTCTCAACTGTGTCCTAGAAGACCTGTATCAGGAAGCACCTCCTCCAGGAGGGCCTTACAGCTTACCAGGAAGGCAAATGTGCTCTCTCATACACCCAGACTTGACTGTACTCCCTTTTGACTCAACACAGTCCCTCTGCCATGGCTAGTGTGGAGAGGAAGCACCCAGTGATACCACCTAGGTTCAAATCCTGACCAGACCACTCATAAAACCACAGGACATTAAAAATTGCCTACCTACTTCGTAGGAGCATTTTTGCCCACCTACTTCTTAGGAGCATTGTGAGGACTGCATGAATGAATATGTGTGGTATGTGCTGCCTGGCACATAGAACACTTGGCTTCCTCCTAGCAATCTGTGAACTCAGCTGGACTTGTGTTCTACCCTTAATGGGTGCCCTTTTTTTCTTTCTTTCATTTATTTATTTATTTTTATTTTAGTGTCAGTGTCTCACTCTATCACCCAGGTTGGCGTGTGGTAGCGCAATAATAGCTCACTGAAGCCTTGAACTCCTGGGCTCAAGAGATCCTTCCTCCTCAGCCTCCCTAGTAGCTGGAATTACGGAGTGACTGGGGCTACAGGCCCCCACCACCACACCTGGCTAATTCTTATTTTTTATTTACTTGTTTATTTCAGTAGAGATGGGGTCTCCCTATGTTGTCCAAGCTGGTCTGGAACACTTGGTCTCAAGAGATCCTTCTGCCTTGGTCTCCCAAAGTCCTGGGATTACAGGCATGAGCCACTGTGCCTGGGATGCCTGTTAAATTAGGGGCTTGGTGTCATGAGCTCTCCAGTTGTCTCATTCACATCGAGGAGATGGTATTGTAGATCACATAAGGTTGGATTGTAAGGGAGGGGGCAACCAAGGCAGATTCAGGGGCATTGTGGGGATGACAAGGGAGCAGCCTGAAAGTCAAGGAAAGGCCACACTGCTGCCAAGCTGCTAGCATGAAAAAGACAGATCATAACGAGTATTGGAGAGATGGGGAGAAATTGGAACCTTCATACATTGTTGGTAGGAATGTTAAACGGTGCAGTTGGCAAATTGTATGGCAGTTCCTTAAAAGGTTATGCATAGAGTTACCGTATGACCCAGCAACTCCACTCCTAGGTAGAGATCCAAAAGAAATGAAAATGTGTCCACACTAAAACTTGTACACAAATGTTCATAGGAGCATTACTCAAAATTGCCAAAAAGTGAAAACAAACCATATGTCCATCAATTGATGAATAGAGACATAAAATCTTCTGTAATATTATATTCTATATAATGGAATATTATTCAACCACAAAGTAAATGAAGTACTAATACATGCTACAGCATGGCTGAACCTTGAAAACATTCTACTCTGTGAAGAAAAGCCAGTCACGAAAGACTACATATTGTATGATTCCATGTAGGAGGCAGATTCACAGAGACAGAAAGTAGATTAATGGTTGCCAGGGGCTGGGAGGAAGGATAAAGAAAATGGTATAAAATTAGATAATGATGATGATTGCACACATATATACACTAAAAACCATTGAATTGTACAATTTAACAGGGTGAACTTTGTGGTATGTAAATTATATCTTAATAAGCTGTTATTTTAAAAGGAAGGGAAAACATGACAAAACAAGATTATCAGGTTTAGATATTTTCTAAATATTTATTTAAGTTGCAAGATAAATGTTTGCTTTGCTGCATCTTGTCAGTGTGTTTAATGATAGAATAGACAACTCCGTAAGGAGAAAAGGTCAAATGTCTAGAGTCAAAATGTCTCAAATGTCCTTTGGGAAGGTATGGCCTGGAGCAGTGGGGCCCCCTGCTGCCCCCCATATGAGGCTCTGTTTCCAGCACCAAGTCGGCTGCTGATTTGCCCTGTGGTGCCAGGCAAGTCTCCATCCCACTGGAGTTCCAGGCTCTCCATTTACATAACAAGGAGACTACTGCACAGGATCCTGCAGGCTGTCCCTCCTCTGGCATCCTGCACAACTTTGACCCTCCCTGAAGTTGGCTGGTGGAATTCTGCACGGACCCCCATGCATTCCCACCCAGGCCCCAAATGGCATCCCTTCAGGTTGAAAGGACAGAAAGGAAATTGTGAGCCCTGTGAGCTCACAATGGTGCCATTGTGCCCAGCAGAGCCTCTTTGTTCTTTTCAGCCCTCTTTCAGATCTGTATCCATTTCCCAGCTCTGGAAGGGGTGGGAAGCAGGGCTAGTGAATGCTACGGAATTAAGCCAAGAGGTTAGCAGGCACTTAATGAATATAGTAGCCATTTGTGGAGTCGCCACTCTGTGGAGGCCCGTCAAGTACTAAAAGGACCTCAGCAAGGCTAAATGACTTGTCCAATACCACACAGCTAACTAGTGGCAGTGCTGGGCTTCACACACACTCCTGGACACCTTCAAAACCTCCAGTTACCAATGCCACGGTCAACTTCCTTCTGTAACTCTTTTCATTTTGCATGTCCCAGAGACTTTCCTAAGACTTCATGTATGTTAACTTGTGTAAGTCTCATAACAATCCTGGAAGGAGGGAGTGTTGTCATCATCACAAGGATAAGGAAACTGAGGCACAGAGTGGTTAGGTAACTTGCTCAAGGTCATACAGCTAATAAATGGCAGAGCTTGAACTTGGATAAAGCTGTCAGGCTCCAAAATCCATGCTCTTACTATTATGTACCAGGCAGTTGAATGTGACCTTTCACTTTGATAGACTTATGAAGAACTTCTTGATTGGCTGAATAGAGATTCAAGTATAGTTATAAGAGCTCTGGTGCCCAGGTCTGCCACTGACTGGATGACTGAAGGGCCAAAGGTGCCTGTGAGACTGGTTTTTTTAAATGTCTGATCTAAAGGGGCAGACACTGCTGGACGTGCAGGCCCAAGATCACTGGTTCTGCTGACTTGATTTAGAAACGAATCAGAAATCTGGATTTTAAGTGAAAATTTCTGAATTTTTTTTTTTTCTCTTGAGTTGGAGTTTCACTCTTGTTCCCCAGGCTGGAGTGCAATTGCGCAATCTCTGCCCACTGCAACCTCCGCCTCCTGGGTTCAAGCGATTCTCCTGCTTCAGCCTCTCAAGTAGCTGGGAATACAAGCATGCACCACCACGCCTGGGGAATTTTTTATTTTTAGTAGAGATAGGGTTTCTTCATGTTAGTCAGGCTGGTCTTGAACTCCTAACCTTAGGTGATCCACCAGCCTCGGCCTCCCAAAGTGCTGGGATTACAGGCATGAGCCACCATGCCCGGCTAACTCCTGATTTTTAAATGTTGGCAACTAACTTTTTTTGGGTGCGGTGGGGGACAGGGTCTCACTCTTTTGCCCAGGCTGGAGTACAGTGGTGTGATCTCAGCTTACTGCAATCTCTGCCTCCCAGGTTCAAGCGATCCCCCTCCCAATGTCAGCCTCCTGAGTAGTTGGGACTACAGGTGCGCACCACTACACCCAGCTATTTTTATAGAGACAGGGGTTCCCCATGTTGTCAAGGCTGATCTCGAACTCCTGGACTCAAGCAATCCACCTGCCAAGATCACACCACTGCACTCCAGCTTGGGTGACAAAGCGAGACCGTGTCTTAAAAAAAAAAAAAAAAAAAAAGGCTGGGCACGGTGGCTTATGCCTGTAATTCCAGCACTTTGGGAGGCCAAGACAGTGTCGAGGATTAGATCCAATAAATTGTTTAATTAAATTGTACAATTCAATGGTTTTTCATATATATGTGTGTGTGTGTGTGTGATTATCACCACTATCTAATTTTATACCATTTTCTTCATCCTTCCTCCCAACCCCTGGCAACCTGGGCAAAAAAGTCTCCTGTTGAGAATTCATAACTATAGTGTGGCTTTGGTTTATGGTTTTAGGGCCTAAAGCATATACTTCGTGTGCTAAGATGTGGTCCAAAACAATACAAGCTGTTTTTTTTTTTTTTTTTTTTGAGACAGAGTCTCGTTCTGTCATCCAGGCTGGAGTGCAATGGCATGATCTTGGCTCACTGCAACCTCTGCCTCCCAGGTTCAAGCAATTCTCCTGCCTCAGCCTCCTGAGTAGCTGGGACTACAGGTGCCCACCACCACGCCTGGCTAATTTTTGTATTTTTAATAGAGACAGTGTTTCATTCACCATGTTGGGCAGGCTGGTCTTGAACTCTTGACCTCAAGTAATCTGCCCGCCTCTGCCTTCCAAAGTGCTAGGATTACAGGCGTGAGTCACTGTGCCCTGCCCAAGCTGTATCTTAATTAAAAGTGGCAGAAGCAAATGAAAATCTCTCCGGTGAAGACTACCCTCAATCCAGATGGCAAAGAATTCCTAAAGTGTATGTAAACATGACCTCACAATCAGAAGTGACATCAACAGACATGACTGACAGCATAATTATGCCCATAAAAACTTAAGCTACTATGATTAGACTATAATAACATTAAGTTTAAAGAAATAAAAGATCTACTTGAAAACATGAGTAAGAAACAAAAGGCTAACAAAAATGGGAAGGAGCCAGGTGCTGTGGCTCACACTTGCAATCCCAGCACTTTGGGAGGTCAAGGCAAGAGGAGCGCTTAAGCCCAGAAGTTCAAGGCCAACATAAGCAACAAAGCAAGACTCTGTTTCTATAAAATAAAATAAATACAATAAAATAAATTAGCCAGATGAGGTTGTGTGCACTCATAGTCCCAGCTCTTCGAGAGGCTAAAATGAGAGGATCACTTCAGCTCAGGAGTTCGAAGCTGCAGTGAGCTATGATCTATGATTGGGCCACGGTACTCCGCTTGGATGACAGAGCAAGACCATGTCTCTTAAAAAACAAACAAACAAACAAAAACTTAAAGCAGCCAGAGGGAAAAGACAGATTACCTAAAATAAATCAACAGTTAAATCAGCTGGCTGCGGTGGCTCACACCTGTAATCCCAGCACTTTGGGAGGCCAAGGTCAGTGGATAACCTGAGGTCAGGAGTTTGAGACCAGCCTGACCAACCTGGTGAAACCCCATCTCTACTAAAAATACAAAAATTAGCCAGGCATGGTGGTGTATGCCACTGTAATCCCAGCTACTCGGGAGGCTGAGACAGGAGAATTGCTTGAACCTGGTGAAGGGTACAGTGAGTGGAGACCAGCCTGAGCAACAAGAGTGAAACGCTATCTCAAAACAAAACAAAACAAAACAAAACAAAACAATTAAATTGATAGCCAATTTCTCAAAAGCAAGGATGGAAAACCAGAAGACAGTAGAATAATGTCTTCAAAGAGCTGGAATAAAAAGAACAATCAACTTACGATTAAACTAATGAAGCTGTATTTCAAGAATGGTAAGAAAATCAGATCATTTTCAGACAAAGGAAAATTAAGTTTATCAACAAACCTTCACTAAAGGAATGTTTAAAGGAAATAGTTCAGAAAAAGAGAAAATGAGCCTCAGATAAGTTTGAGATACAAGAACAAATGTTGAACATTATAGGATAGTTATTAAAAGACTAAATGGGCCGGGCGCGGTGGCTCAAGCCTGTAATCCCAGCACTTTGGGAGGCCGAGACGGATGGATCACGAGGTCAGGAGATCGAGACCATCCTGGCTAATATGGTGAAACCCCGTCTCTACTAAAAATACAAAAAACTAGCCGGGCGAGGTGGCGGGCGCCTGTAGTCCCAGCTACTCGGGAGGCTGAGGCAGGAGAATGGCGTAAACCCAGGAGGCAGAGCTTGCAGTGAGCTGAGATCCGGCCATTGCACTCCAGCCTGGGTGACAGAGCGAGACTCTGTCTCAATAAAAAATAAAATAAAATAAAATAAAAAATAAATAAATAAATAAATAAAAGACTAAATGTAGAGTATACTACTCTCCAACTACTAGAGGGAAAAAATGAAATGAGAAAAATAATTAAATCCAAATTGAAAGAGGAAATTAAAACATAGAAAAACAAAGATAATGATAAAGTATCAAATGTGATAGAAACGTATCTAGCCATTACAGTGAAAACCATAATAAATGTGAATGAACTAAATTAGGAAGGCAAAAAAATTGTCAGGCTGGATTAAAAGTAAAACAAAACCAAGTTTATAAGAGAAACACCTAAAATAGACACAGATAAAAATATTTCTAATAACAACTAACTAAAATAAAGCGGGCTGGTTAGCTTGGGCAACATAATGAGACCCAGTATCTACAAAAAAAAATTAAAATAAAAAAATTAAATACAAAATTAGCCAGGCATGGTGGTGTGCACCTGTAATCCCAGTTACTCAGGAGGCTGAGGCAGGAGAGTCTCTTGAACCCGGAAGGTGAGAGGTTGCAGTGAGCCAAGACTGTGATTGTGCCATTGCACTCCTGCCTGGGCAACAGAGCAAGACTCCATCTCGGGGAAAAAAAAAAAAAAAAAAAAAGCCAGGTGCGGTGGCTCACTCCCATAATCCTAGGACTTTGGAAGGCCAAGGAGGGTGGATCACAAGATCAGGAGTTCAAGAACAGCCTGAACAATGTGGTGAAACTCCCTGTCTACTAAAAATACAAAAATTAGCCAGGCGTGGTGGCTGGCACCTGTAATCCCAGCTACTTGGGAGGCTGAGGCAGGAGAATTGCTTGAACCCAGGAGGCGGAGCTTGCAGTGAGTTGAGATTCGCTATTGCACTCCAGCCTAGGTGACAGAGTGAGATTGTGTCTCAAAAAAAAAGAAAAGAAAAGAAAAGAAAAGAAAATCATCTGAGTATGGTGGCATGTACCTGTAGTCCCAGCTACTGGGAAGGCTGAGGTGGGAGGATTGTTTTGAGCCCAGGAGTTCGAGGCACCTATGATCACACCACTGCAGCCTGAGCAACAGAGCAAGACCTGGTCTCAAAAAAAAAAAAAAAAAAAAAAAAAGAAAGAAAAGAAAAGAAAAGAAAAGAAAAGAAAACTGATGAGACTATATTAATTCAAAAAAGGGGAAAAAAGAGATTATAAGAAATGAAAAGATGACCAGATATTAGGGATAGACTGATGAAAAAGACAAGACATCGCCCCATAAACGTTAACTGTAGTAGGGGAAACTTGGAATAGACATAAACAAAAAAAGAAACACCAATGCCAGTGAGTATTATTTTGGAAAAGAACAGGAGAACTCAAAGGAAAACTGTGGTAGAGACACCTATTTTAGATTAGAGGTCAGCAAAGACCTTTTTGAAGAAGTGCCATTTCAGCTGAGCCCCGAAGGCTGTCACCTGAGGCAGGAGATGAGGGGCAGAATGTCCTGGAGAGACAGAACCAATTTCAAGAGTGAAAGCCCCAAATGGGGAAGAGCTGATCATAAGAGGAGAAAGAGAAAGAAGACTGGCTGTGGCCAGTGAATGAGGATGGATAATCCCTTTTCTTCCCAATGGAAACACTGATGGCCACCATCTAACTTTTGCTGTATGAACTGAGAGCCTCACCTTTTGATTTGGAACAGTTGCAAAGAGTTTAAGTGCAGTGAGTTTAGGTGAGAGCTCCCACAGGGAAGCCTGAGCTGGAAAGCGAGCCCACCCCATCTGTTCTAAGAACAGCAGAGCTCCTGAACTGCTCTTTTGCCAAGGTCATTCTTGCCATCAGGGCCCTGAGCATCCTGGGCTAACCAGAGTCACTCTTGCAGGTACCCTAGAAATCAGGTAGGGCAGCCTTGGTCTACAGGCCAGTTTATTTGAATAAAAGGAGTTGAGGTTTCTTGGTTGCTTTCCAGAGGAGCTCAGTTGGAAGAGAAGTTTCCTTCCCTGGAAGGAGAAAGTCAGGGTTGGGACCCCAGAGAGGGGAGACAGATATCCCGGCCCTCAACACTTCTCTTCAGGACTGTGCTGCCAGGGATGGATAGCAAATAAGTGCATACGGCAGGGCATGGTGGCTCACGCCTGTAATCCCAACACTTTGGGAGGCCAAGGCAGGCGGATCACCTGAGGTCAGGAGTTCAGGACCAGCCTGGCCAACATGATGAAACCGTCTCTACTAAAAAATACAAAAATTAGCTGGGCATGGTGGTAGGCACCTATAATACCAGCTACTAGGGAGGCTGAGGCAGGAGAATCACTGGAACCCAGGACATGGGGGTTGTAGTGAGCCGAGATTGCTCCACTGCACTCCAACCTGGGTGACAGAGTAAGAATCTGTCTCAAAAAAAAAAAAAAAAAGTGAATGTCACACCAGGGCCAGACCCTTCCCATGGAAGAGAAAGGGAAGGGTCAAAGTTCCCATGAGTGTTAGCAATGTCCCCTGCCCCATATATCAATTCATTAAACAATCATTAAATGTCATCTTTATCAATGCCTACTGTGTATGTAGCACAGGGCTGGATATAGGAGCCTAGAGTCAAAGAATCAAGACCTAGATAGAGCCTTGGAGATCACTGACTCTGACCTACTTATCTCACAGAGGGGAAGCAGAGACCCAGAGAGGAAAGGGCTTTGCTTACATCACTCACATGTGGGGTGGACTTGGGACAAGCCCTGCCTCCTGGTGCCCAGACCAGTGTCCTGCCCCACAGCCCTGCTCTCCTCCATTTACTCCACCTCCATCTGCCCACGTCCAGTCTCCCTTACTGTTGGATTATGGCAGCTCTGTATACAGAAGCCATGAGCCTCCTTCAGAATCCAGCTCTGTTCTGAGAATTTAAGAAGAAAAGAAGCTCCGGTGAAAAGCCTATTAGTTTCCTCTGCATGGAAACTAATACATATTTAACAGTGGAGTTAAGTTCTGAACCTGCAGGAGCCAGGAGGAGAAATCTTAAATTTCCATCCACAGAGAAACCCAGTGCTTTCACTAAGCCCTAGCTGACTCCTCCATACCTCAGAGGTAGGGACCAACTGGGCCTAGAGCCACCAGGGAGTCGAGATAAGAACAGCTACATTTTGGCCAGATGCAGTGGCTCATGCCTACAATCCCAGCACTTTGGGAGGCCAAGGCGGGCGGATCACTTGAGGACAGAAGTTCAAGACCAGCCTGGCCAACATGGTGAAACCCTGTCTCTATAAAAAATACAAAAATTAGCTGAGTGTGATGAGATCCACCTATAATCCCAACTACTCAAGAAGCTGAGGCAGGAGAATCACTTGAACCCAGGAGGCAGAGATTGCAGTGAATAGAGATCACACCACTGCACTCCAGTCTGGACATCAAAGCAAGACTCAGAAAACCAAAAAAGTCTCAAAAAAAACCCAAAAACAAACAAACAAACAAAAAAACAACAACTGCCTTTTACTGAGTGCTTACTAGGTGCCAGGCAATTTGCAGTTGTTTCTTCTTTACTTCTCAGAGCAACTCAACAGGGTAGATACTAGCATTTCTCACTTCATACATGGGGAAACCAAGACTCAGAGAGATGCGGGAATTTACTTAGGGTCACACAGAGAGCAAGGAACAGAGCTAGCTGGATTTCCCCAAATTGCAGAACATCAGAAAGACTTGCCAGCATATTGCTAACAGAGCCTCTCAAAATACATACCATGTGGTGTACATTTATTGAAAGAAATGTTTACAGAGATCAAAGTTAAATAGCCCAAGAGAGATTTTAAAAATCATGTCTTTTGTACAGATAGAGCACAACAGTCAAAGACAAGCAGAGCTGGAGGCCCAGGGGGAAGTGCCCAGCAAGGCAGACGCTGGGAAGCTTTAGAGCCTCAGCCACCTTAGGCCTGGCGGCCCACCTCACTGCCAGCTGGACCATTGGTCCTGCTGGGTCCAAGTGACAGACTGGGCCTCAGATACCTCTGCTTTTTCACTCTTTTCTAGAACTTGTCTGGAAGGCTTTATAGCCAGAGAAAGAAACCACGACCCATGACCCATAGGGGTAGGATGACCACCACTGGTGTTTGCCTGAGGCTGTATCAGTGTTAGCAATGCCAGGTGCCAGGAATTCCCTCAGTCCCAAGCAAACAGGATGCTTGGTCACCCTGTCTGGGGTGGCCTGGCTTCCTCCTGGGACTCTGTCAGACTTAGAGAGGCAGGCTGTGGCATCTCTTCCTGGTGTATCCTCAGACAGCAGCCTCCCTCCCTGAATCTCAATTTCCCCATCTCTAAAATAGGGATATTTAGGCCGGGCATGATGGCTCATGCCTGTAATCCCAGCACTGCCGAGGCAGGCAGATTGCCTGAGGTTAGGAGTTTGAGACCAGCCTGGCCAGCATGGTGAAATCCCGTCTCTAAAAATACAAATATTAGCTGGGCATGGTGGTGCACACCTGTAGTTCCAGCTACTCGGGATGCTGAGGCAGGAGAATCATTTGAACTGGGAGGCAGAGGTTGCAGTGAGCCGAGATCGCACCACTGCACTCCAGCCTGGGTGACAGCACAAGACTCCATTTCAAAAAAACAAACAAACAAAAAAGGTGGGGGGATATTCAATAGCACCTCTGAGGATGCTTCTAGCTTACATGTTCCACAGTTTCTGAACCAATGTTTTGTTGATTAATGGCATGTTTTGGTCCCTTGCCTAAATTGCCAACTCCCCTGGGGCAGTGCTGAAAAAACAGTGACTACTAGATCCCTGCAGGGGTGGCCTCCTCCACTCCCTGCACACAGAGTCTTACTTTTTCCATTCTCTAAGCGTGTCATTTAAGAGATGATTATTCATGCCAGCCACAGCAAAAGGGCATTTAAAATGGAGCCCTGTTCCACTCCCCATGGAATTAAAAGTGAGTTTACAGATCCCTGCTTACTTGACATTTTAATCAGGGAGTTAAGAGCAGAGAAACTTAAAGGGGAAAGGTCAAGAGCCAGGGTCACACACATTTCCATTTCAGCAAGGAATATTCCACTGCCCACTCCAGGCCAGAGGCTGTTGTGGGGGAGACACACACAGACAGGAGAAGCATGGTCCCAGCTTCCAGAAGCTCCTGCTCAGCTCAGGAAGGGGGTGCCATGCCCACAACGGATGGAACCAGAAGCACCCTGTGGCAGGTGCTCTTCAGAGCCCCCAGGAACCAGAGGAAACCTGAACAAGTGCATGACTTATCAATACAAACCTGCCATATCTGGCAGTCTAAAACATTATTTCCGCCATATCTGGGGATCTAAAACATTATTTCCATCAGGCCCAAACCACTGTCTGTGGAACCTGAGTGCTTTAAAAGAGGTGGTAAAAAATGCTTTGAGAGGCAAGGAAGGCCAAAAAGGGAAGTGGGTTCTGACTCAGGGTGCTGAGTCTAGGGATCAGCAGCCAGGACAACAGAGCACCACAGTACCAGATAAACAACGGACTTTGGGAACAAAAGAAAACCTCCCACCCAGCAGGGCAGGGCAGGACTGGCATTCCAGGCAGAAGGAACAGTGGGAAGTGGATTTGCTCAGGGCACAGGCATGAGGGGCGTGGCCAGAGAAGACTGGAGAGGGAGTCTGGGCCGTGCCAAGGCCATGGGGGAGACAAAGGATTCTGGGCTTTACCTTGCTTCTCAGAGTTCATGCTTCTCAAAATGGGGCTCTCCACAGTGCTACTCAGGATATAGCTGGAATATCTTCCAAGAGCGTCAGTCATTTGAGGATGGGAGAAGGGGATCATTCTTTTTTATTGTAAAATAAACTTGTGAACAGTAGTCAGCAGACAACCAACTAGACTACTTTTGAAGACAAAACTCAAGATTTCGGCTGGGCACGATGGCTCATGCCTGTAATCCCAGCATGCTGGGAGGCCGAGGTGGGCGGATCACTTGAGGTCAGGAGTTCAAGACCAGTCTGGCCAACATGGTGAAATCCCGCATCTACTAACACTATAAAAATTAGCTGGGCATGGTGGTGCTCACCCATAATCCCAGCTACTCGGGAGGCTGAGGCAGGAGAATCGCTTGAGCCTGGAATGCAGAGGTTGCAGTGAGCTGAGATTGTGCCATTGCACCCCAGTCTGGGCAACAGACCAAGACTCCGTCTCAAAAAAAAAGGAAAAAAAAATTTTTTAAGGCATGCTTCACTCACAACCAAAGGCACAGCCCAGAAGTGACTGTGCTCATGCTTTCTCCTCTGTGCCACACTACCTCTACTGCAACCAGAGCCACTTTCACCTTCACGCTGTCTGTCCTTCCCACTCAACTAGTCTCCTTGAGCCCAAAACCTCTGCTGTGGCTCCCTGTTAGACCATGTGGGGCCACTCCCATACTTCTAATCTTGGGCTGGATTTCAACACATTTTTTTGGAGGTGGGGGGACACAATTCAATGCACAATAGCATCTTTTTTCAAATATGGTTGTCAATCTTGGGGTTCATGCTATCTACAACTACCTCCCCAGCCCCCTAAATAACTCTAGGTATTCTCATCCCTCGCAAACGCTCACTCTTCCATGGTCTCTTCTCTCTTCTGTCTTCAGCCTCTTCTGTTCTACTGGCTCCTTCCCACAAGTACCTAAAGAGCCACCTGCTTCTCTTACAACCCTACGGCAACTTCCCATTCTCTTTCTCCATCCCAGGTCATGTTGAAAGGGCTGTCTGCATTTGCAGTCTCAGCTCCTCGGCTCCCATGTATGGACATTGCAGACTCTTCTCCTCACCTCCCACCTATTCTGCCAGCTGCTGTGATCTGGTTTTCCCTGCCCTGCCTCTCCCATCCTGTCCTGGGAGGTTGGAATTCAGCCAGGAGTGGCCTTATATCAGTCAGTGGTCAAGACTCCATTTCTCAGAGAGTATCTTGAAGCTTTTGCTGCAAACCCAAGTCCACTCTCCTCAAGCAACCCCCACAAATCCAAAAGTCTCTAGGACAACCTCTATTAAGATAAAACAATTGTTGACCGGATGTGGTGGCTCACACCTGTAATCTTAGCACTTGGGAGGCTGAGGCACATGGATCTCCTGAAATCAGGAGTTTAAGACCAGCCTGGCCAACATGGTGAAACCCTATCTATACTAAAAATACAAAAATTAGCCAAGTGTGCCTGTAGTCCCAGCTACTCGGGAGGCAGGAGAATCGCTTGAGCCCAGGAGGCGGAGGTTGCAGTGAGCCAAGATAGCACCACTGCTCTCCAGCCTCGGTGACAGAGTGAGACTCCATCTCAAAAATAAATAAATAAATAAATAAATAAATAAATAAATAAATAAATAAATAAAATAAAACAACTATAGAAAGTAGCAAGCCATCAGTCATCTCCACATTTACTTGGATCATTTCTGTCTTGATTAACTCCAGTCTGACAACTCTTATTAAAGGCAGTGCAGGGTGGGAGACCTGGGATTGTCTCTCAGCTCTGTTGTTGATTGACTGTATGCCACTCCTCTGCTTGAAGCCTCAGTTTGCTCCTGCAGGAGGTGGGAACAATAATAAGATCCAGCTCCCAAAGATGCTATGAGGATGAACTGAGATGATGACATAAAGGGGAATGTGGCAGGCTGAACAAATGTGAGTGCCAGAGAAGACTCAGGCCAGCTGGCCCATTCCTCAAGAGCTTGGATTTTAAGAGCAACTTTCTGGAATCTAGGTGAGGCTTTGGCAGACCCTGCTCAGGGTAAGGGAATGAGGAAAGAGACCGAAGACAGCATCATACACAGGCAAACTGGAGAATGAGAATGTACCTTGCAGAGTGCACTCACATATTGGTTATTTATTGAGAACTTACTGTATAAGCAATTCAAGCAAAAGTCAGACACACATTGACAGTTCATAATTGAAGAGAAAACATGAAAACATACTTAGCATTCAGGTTGCTATACCTCACAGGCAAAGCACTGTGCCAGGGGAGCCAGGTAGGCCAAAGGAAGTGCAGGGTGTCCGGGAGTGGAGAGTGAGAGCCACAATACAGACAGAGAAAGGGCACAGGGCACACAGGAGTAGAGCAGTGGGCACAAAGTGGGAATACAAGGGCCCCCAAGAGAGTAGGCTGGGGTTCAGGAAAGGACTAGAACATTTTTTTCTTTTTTTTTTTTTTTTGAGACAGAGTCTCTCTCTGTCGCCCAGGCTGGAGTGCCGATCTCAGCTCACTGCAGTCTCCGCCTCCTGGGTTCAAGTGATTCTCGTATCTCAGCCTCCAGTGTAGCTGGGGTTACAGGCGCCTGCCACCATGCTCGGCTAATTTTTGTATTTTTAGTAGAGACAGGGTTTCACCATGTTGGCCAGGCTGGTCTCGAATTCCTGACCTCAGGTGATCCACCTGCCTTGGCCTCCCAAAGTGCTGGGATTACAGGCATGAGCCACTGTGCCTGGCTAGGACTAGAACATTTCTGTCTGAGGTTCCAACACCTGGAAGAGTCCATGGAGGGGGAGGAGTGAGGTGGAATAGAAGAAAAAGAAAGGCTCAGCCGCTGTCCTGTCTGAAGGGGAAAAGACAAAGGTGGTCAGAGTCAGGAGGGGCTCTGCGCCAGCGAGACTGTGTGACTTAGGGTGGGGAGCTCAGAGAAGCAGTCTGCCCTCTTTGGGAGAGAATTCAGCACAGAAAGCTTGACAGGGCCTAGCCTGCAGAAGCCTGGCTGCTGTGAGAGGTGGGGGACACCTTTGTGAGCTGAAGATGCTCTTTCAGATACCCACCCACCTTTGCCCTCTTGGAGGGGGTGCAGGAGTCCGCGGGCTGCCCCTCACAGCCCTCCCCCATTTGCCACTGAGGGGACTGGGATGTGCTGGGATGAATGACAATATCAGACACACTTATGATTTACTCAGGACATTGCTTCTCACCCTCCTTCCCTCCTCTGCAGCATCTGACACCAACACCAACCCAGCTGCCATTCATTCATTCACCCAGAGCATCTATTCTTTTCCCAGGTGCCTGGCTTCTTTGTGGTCTCTGTGCACCAGGATATAAGTTCTTATTTGGCCTTTTAGAGCACTTTGCTCCCCTTCTTGGCACTTGGCAGATGAGCCATTAGTGATTATGAGTTTGGAGCCAGGCACAGTGGCTCACACCTGTAATCTCAACACTTTTTGAGGCCAAGGTGGGAGGATTGCTTGATCCTAGAAGTTCAAGATCAGTCTGGGCAACATAGTGAGACTCTGTCTAAATACAAAATAAAATAAAATAAGGTAAAATAAGGCAGGGCACAGTGGCTCACCCCTGTAATCTCAGCACTTTGGGAGACCGAGGCGGATGGATCACCTGAGGTCAGGAGTTCAAGACCAGCCTGACTAACATGGTGAAACCTTGTCTCTACCAAAAATACAAAATTAGTCGGATGTGGTGCATGCCTGTAATCCCAGCTACTAGGGAGGCTGAGGCAAGAGAATCACTTGAACCTGGGAGATGGAGGTTGCAGTGAGCCAATATCACACTGTTGCACTCCAGCCTGGGCAACAAGAGTGAAATTCTGTCTCAAAAATAAATAAAATACAAATAAAGAAAATAAAAGCTGGGCATGGTGTCGTGTGCCTGTGGTCCCAGCTACTAGGGAAGCTGAGGTGGAAGGATCATTTGAGCCCGGAAGGTCTAGGTTGCAGTGAGTTGTCATTGCTCCACTGCATCCAATCTGGGCAACAGAGACCCTGCCTCAAGGATGAAAACAAAAACAAAACAAAACAAAACAAAACAAAACAAATGAAAAACCCCAAGAATTTGGACTTCAGAATCAGGGAGCTGTGAATAAAACACTTGCTATGCCATCTTATAAGCTGTGTGACCATGGGCAATTTCATAACCTCTCTGAGCCTCAGTTTCTTCCATACAGCATAAATAATATGATGCACTAAAAACATTTGTGAAGATTAAACATACACGAAGTGCTGCACCTGCCTCATTGTCAAGTGCTCAATAAATGCCAGCCCATGGCTCTTTTACAAACTTTGGGGTTTTTTTTTTTGTTTTGTTTTGTTTTGTTTTTGAGACGGAGTCTTGCTCTGTTGCCCAGGCTGGAGTGCAGTGGCATGATCTCGGCTCACTGCAAGCTCTGCCTCCCGGGTTCACACCATTCTCCTGCCTCAGCCTCCAGAGTAGCTGGGACTACAGGCACCCGCCACCACACCCGGCTAATTTTTTTGTATTTTTAGTAGGGACAGAGTTTCACTGTGTTAGCCAGGATGGTCTGGATCTCCTGACCTCGTGATCTGCCTGCCTTGGCCTCCCAAAGTGTTGGGATTACAGGCGTGAGCCCCTGCGCCCGGCCCTGGGGTTTGTTCTTTCCTTCAGAAACCTCATGTACTCTGCATTTCTCTGCATGCATTTCCTTTGTGTCTCTCTTCTCTGCATTCATTGACTACTCACTCTTCCAGCCACCCTATCCAGACCATCTCCTCCGTGTAACCCTATGCCTTCCTTTGGAGGCACACCAGAGACCCATGTCCATACTGTAGAACAGTTCCCAGAGGACTCAAGAGCACCAGCTCGGAGCTGGGTGCGCAGTCCAGTACTAGCAATATGTGTATTTATTTGATCTTCCCCTCTTAAGAGCCAGTCCTCTTCTGGGTGAGCAACCTGATGCTTTTATAACAAAAGCTAGTAAAATTTCACCCTGGCCTTGATAATAGAAAACATTCAGAAACTAAAAGTTCAATATTTTATAGGATCTCAACTTTGTGGCAAGAAATGACCCAAAAACAATTTGTGCGTAAAGAGTAATTAGAAAAGAATACAGAGTGGGTAAAAACCACTGATCTGAAAAATGCACAAGGAACTCAATTTTTCTCATTTTATAGATGAGGAAACTGGGGTTCAGAGAGGCAAAGTTACTTGCTTAAGGTAACAGGACAAGAAAGAGCAGGGGCTTCTGACCAGGCTGACTCCAAGTTGAATGCCTTTGCCTCCAGACCCTGCTGTCCACTATATGGTGTTTATGGAGTAACTGGTGTAGCTTTCTGCAATATTCTTTAAAGAGAATCGTTTTAGGAGTGACTGTTGGCCAGGATCAGTGGCTCACATCTGTAATCCCAGCACTTTGGGAGGCTGAGGTGGGTGGATTACTTGAGGTCAGGAGTTTGAGACCAGCCTGGGCAACATGGTAAAACCCCATGGTTTAGCTGGGCGTAGGCCAGGAGCGGTGGCTCACGCCTGTAATCCCAGCACTTTGGGAGGCCAAGGTGGGCAGTTCACAAGGTCAGGAGATCGACTAACTGGCTAACATGGTGAAACCTTATCTCTACTAAAAATACAAAAATTAGCCAGTCGTAGTGGTAGGCGCCTGTAGTCGCAGCCACTTGGGAGGCTGAGGCAGGAGAATTGCTTGAACCTGGGAGGTGGAGGTTGCAGTGAGCCGATATTGCGCCCCTGCATTCCAACCTGGCAACAGGGCAAGACTCCATCAAAAAAAAAAAAAAAAAAAAAAAAAAACAGCTGGATGTGGCAGGCACTTGCAATCCCAGCTACTTAGGAGGCTGAGGCAGGAGAATCGCTTGAACCTGGGAGGTGGAGGTTGCAGATTGCGCCATTGCACTCCTGCTTGGGAAACAAGAGTGAAACTCCTTCTCAAAAAAAAAAAAGGGGTGACTTTTGCCCTGGGCTTCTATTTAATAAGGTATTCTTTCTTTCTTTTTCAGGGGTTGGGGGACAGGTTATCACTTTGTCACCCAGCCTGGAATGCAGTGACATGATCTTGGCTCACTGAAACCTCTGCTCCCAGGTTCAAGTGATTCTCCTGCCTCAGCCTCCCTAGTAGCTGGCATTACAGGCAGGTGCTGCCATGCCTGGCTAAGTTTTGTAATTTTTTTTTTTTTTTTTTTAGTAGAGATGGAGTTTCACTATGTTGGCCAGGCTGATCTGGAACTTCTGGCTTCAAGTGATGGGCCCGCCTTGGCCTCCCAAAGTGCTGGGATTACAGGCTGTGAGCCACCGCGCCTGGCCTCCACCCTTTTAATTCTTTTTTTTTTTTTGAGTCTTGCTCTGTCACCCAGGCTAGAGTGCAGTGGCAGGATCTTGACTCACTGTAACCTCTGACTCCCGGGTTCAAACGATTCTCCTGCCTCAGCACTCTTTTCATTCTTCGGACTGTTTCTAACTCAGGGGATGGGCTGCAGGAAGACAGGAAAAAGCATTAGTAGGGGACTCTTCTCCCTCCTATTGCTCCCACAAAACACGTGCCCCTGCACTTGAGGGAGAAATGAGCTACAAATGACTCACTTTATTTTTTATTTTTATTTTTTTTGAGAGAGAGTTTTGCTCTTGTTGCCCAGGCTGGAGTGCAATGGTGCGATCTTGGCTCACTGCAACCTCCACCTCCTGTGTTCAAGCAATTCTCTTGCCTCAGCCTCCCAAGGAGCTGGGATTACAGGCATGCACCACCATGCCGGCTAATTTTTGTATTTTTAGTAGAGACGGGATTTCACCATGTTGGCCAGGCTGGTCTTGAGCTCCTGACCTCAGGTGATCCACCGGCCTTGGTCTCCCAAACGGCTGGAATTACAGGTGTGAGCCACCGTGTCCGGCCATGACTCACTTTAAAAAGAACACCAAGAAAGGCCGGGCGCGGTGCCTCAGACGCCTGTAATCCCAGCACTTTGGGAGGCCGAAGCTGGTGGATCACGAGGTCAAGAGATCGAGACTATCCTAGCCAACATGGTGAAACCTGTCTCTACTAAAAATACAAAAATTAGCTGGGCATGGTGGCATGCACCTGGCATGCACTAGTAGTCCCAGCTACTCAGGAGGCTGAGGCAGGAAAATTGCTTAAATCCAGGAGGTGGAGGTTGCAGTAAGCCGAGATTGTGCCATTGCACTCCAGCCTGGCGACAAAGTGAGACTCAGCCTCGGGAAAAAAAAGAACACCAAGAAAAATAATCAAGGTTTAAAGCTACCTATGAACCACTGCATTCTCTTCTTTCTTTATCTTTTAAATGTTTCCTGACTCCTAGAACTGACACTGTGTTTTCTTCTTTCCAAAAATGTAACTTTCCTTTTAAGTAGACAACCACTACTATAGGAGCTAAGATTCTTTGGTCTGGAGTACTTTGAAGGAATAATAGTATCGCCCACACCAAGCGGTTCAGGCACTCTTATTCCATCAGGCACTAGCTATGGGTAGGTATTGCCCCCAATTCGAGCTGCTCTGGGATGATACATCTGTAGACATTTGGGTTGACACAAGGTCCTGTGCAGGCTCTTTGCTTGGACAGCAGGCATTGTGGAATGTGTTTTTCCCTCTATGTTCAAGCATCAAGTCTTTCTCATTCAACGCATCAGGCATGAAATTTATGAGCAGGTCTTTTTGCAAGCATGCACATATAAATTCTGACCTCTGGCCATCTAATCTCAAGTGATGTGTATTGAGAATGCTGCTTTATGGCGGCTTTGCATCAATATGAGACTCAAGTGTTGCCTATTAGAGAAGGGATCTAACTTGGCTGTCTTTAGATTAACCTTCAGGTGCTTTTGGGGAGCAGGGGAAGAGAGGATGCTGACTGCTAAGGCTTACAGCATGCAAACGCTGAAGTTATACTCCTACCTGGTCCCATATCAGGTACAGGGTCACCAGGCTAAAAGGAATTGCAGAAATCATCTAGTCACTCCACAGCCTCACTAGATGCATCAATTCTGTCTCCAACATTCTTTGTAAGTGATCAGCTAGTCTCTGCTGGAATACCTCCAAAGACAGGGAGCTCATGAGGCTCAGTTGCTCAAAAATGGAAAAAGTCTGTCATAATTAGGATTGAAATCTGCTTCCTATGACTTTTCTACCACTGGTCCCAGTTCTGCCCTCTGTGGTCACCCAGGCCACTGCTGCTTCACCCAGCCTGGGGGTGGGAGAGGGTGACTACCCTGTCCTCTTCTCCAAACTGCACAGCTTCAGCCCTCTGGCTGCTTCTTGCAGCCCCTTTTCATGCAATATCTAACACTCTCAGAGTCAGCATACTGCTGAATCAGTGCTGCTTGGGGTCAGCCAAGTCCCCAGGATCTTAACAGGACATGTAACAGGAAGGTCTTAAAGATGAAAGCTCAGAAATCTTCAGCCATTGAGGGCTGTCTTTGAGCCTGATGCTCCTCCATTGTAGGTTTCCAAAAATGGCCCAGACCTCTCCCTGGGAGCTCCCTCCTAAAAATAAAAAGGAAACAAAACAGAAGCCAGGACAGTTAAGTCCCTTAAAGTGCAATGAATGGAGCTCATACCATTTGCCGAGGCTGTGCTAGGAGGATCAAAGTGCTGGACCTGGCAGAGTCCCCAAGATTCATCTCATCCCCAAACTTTTCCAATGGGGAAACTGAAGCCAGGGAAGATGGGGCTCACCTTAGGACACGCAGGTTAATGATGACTCTCAGTCTTAAGTAATCTCCATCAATGGACCAACCCTGACCTTCCAAGAGACCCCAGAATAGCGGCCTAGAGGTCAGACCCTACTTCTTGATGTCATCGCCCTAACCCCAAATGAGCCAATTTACCCCATGCCTTTGGTACTGAGGCAAAGACAAGCGGCCCTCACTGGGAAAGTGCAGCCGCTGGGGCGCTGCCGTGGGAGTTGGGAGGGACACCGGGCGCTGGGCTTAGCTACACAGCTCTGGAAGGCCCTGTGGGAAGTGGCGCCACAGCAGGCAGTAAAGCAGTGGGCTGAGGCAGTTGTTGCAGTGCGCCAGGCAGATGGAGACCGGGAAGAGGTAGGCCTGAACCAGGAAGTAAGAGCGGTCCAAGGGCATGGCGTTCAGTTTGATTAGCATCCCTCGGAGTGTGAACGCTTGGTTGGGCAGCCAACAGAGCACTAAGACCAGCAGCACGCAGGCCAGCGAGCAGGTGACTCAGGAAAGCAGTCGGCGCCTGACCCTCGACGGCCAGCGTGCACGCCACAATTGCAGGAAGAGCAGCAGCAGTAGCAGCTAGCAAGTACCCAGGGTGGCCAGCGTCAGCACGAAGGCCACCGCGATCTTCTCTGCAGGTGGTAGAGCGTTTGCCAGTTGGGGCCGCCATCGGGGAAGGGCAGCAGACACGAGTGCTTTCCCCCTACCCTAGCTGCCGTGGCGAACAGGGCGGTGGGTGCTGTAGCCAGGACAGCCATAGCCCAGAGCAGGCAGCACACACAGCTGGCCCGGCTCGGAGGCAGCGTGCCAGTCACGGTGCAATAGCGTGCCACGCTCATGGCGCTGAGGAAGAAGCTGCTGGCGTACGTGTTGAGCACTGTGAGCGTCAGCACCACCTTGCAGATGGCACCCCCGAAGGGCCAGCTGAAGTCGCGCACCGTGTCCACGACCCAAAAAGGCAGCGTTAGCACAAACTGCAGGTCAGTGGCTGCCAGGTTGAGGAGGAAGCAATTGAGCAGCCAGTGGCGGCGCCGCTGCTGGGACTAGGATTAGCACCAGCACGTTGCCTACCAGGCCTACAGCGCGCCGGGCCCAGTAGGCGTCCGCAATCAGCGCCCGCAGCGCCGGCGCCGGGACTGCCCCTGCCACCCAGTCCAGGCCGTCCAGGCTGCGGGGACTCCGGGCTGGGCGAGTGCTCTCCCATCCGTTGCCCAGGGAGCTGTTAGGGCGCAGCCCTGACGACGCCTCTTCCAGCCAGCTGAAGGGAAGCACGGCCCAGAGAGCTCGGGCGATTCGACCCTGCCGCTGGCGGACGCCATCGCCGTAGATGGCGATGCAGGGATCCGCTCAGATCCACTCCAACACCGGCAGTCGCTGAGAGAGAATTAGGGGTCTGCGGTACCTCGCCGCAGCACCTTTTAAAAACTGGGGACCACTCGCTAGCCTGCAATCGGCCAGCTGCACCCGTGGTCCCACCCCAAAGGCCTCCGAGCTGTATTTCCATTAGCTGCTTCTGTACCCTTGAATTCGCGTTGAACCGGGGACCCTTTGCGGGTGCAACTGAGACGCGGAGGCCGGAAGCCCGAACCAGAGGAAACAGCGTCTGCGATTCACCCAAGGTGTGGGGCCACAGCTGCTGGTTCCCACCCCACGACGCAGCTCCAGCTTCCCAGTGCCTCCCAGAGGGACTCTGATACTCGGGGGAGCGCGGAGAAGGGAGGTCATACAAATTCTTCCTGTGGAGGCAGTGCGCCCCTCCACCTCCCGTGTGGGCCCCGAGATAGCCAACTGAAGACCAAGGAGGGTTGCCCAAGTCCGACCAGTGGGGCCTGGCAGCCCACTGCCCGCCAACCCTGCTTCCTTGAACCCCCTGCTGCTGATAAAGGCATTTCTCCTCCCCTGCTTTAGCCATGGGTACCCTTCATCTCCACCTTCACTGTGGTCTGCTCTGCAAGTATCTGTGACCTTCTTCCCAAGGTCAGCCTGAGAAGCAACTAATCTAGGAGCAGTGAGAGAAAGAGACACGCAAACAGGGTTTAAAAGACCAGTGTTGGGCCAGGCACGAGGGCTCACGCCTGTAATCTCAGCATTTTGGGAGGCCAAGGGGGCGGATCACCTGAGGTCACGAGTTTGAGACCAGCCTGAACAACATGGTAAAACCCTGTCTCTGCCTAAAATACAAAAATTAGCTGGGCTTGATGGCATGTGCCTGTAATCCCAGCTACTTGGGAGGCTGAGGCAAGAGAATCGCTTGAATCTGGGAGGCGGAGGTTGCAGACAGCCCAGATGGCAGGCCATTGCACTCCAGCCTGTGCGACAGAGTACGATTCCATCTAAAAAAAAAAAAAAAAAAGATTCAGTGTTGAGAGACCAGGACTGGGTCAGCACTCATGCTCAGCATGCATACAGGAGGGTCCTAAAGCCTGGGGAATCCTGAAGGGCTTCTTGGAGGAGGTGATTTTTGAGCTGATCCCAATATTGCCTTGGCTTCCAATTCCAGTGAGTTCCTCCTATAGTTAAAATAAAACCCAGATTTCCTGCTTTGGACTACAAGGCCTTATGACAGAGGCACTCAACTATAGCTTTTTTTTTTTTTTTTTTTTTTTTTTTTTTTTTTTTTTTTTTTTTTTTTTTTTTTTGAGACAGAGTCTCACTCTGTTGCCCAGGCTGGAGTGCAGTGGCATGATCTTGGCTCATTGCAACCTCCGCCTCCTGGGTTCAAGTGATCCTTCTGCCTCAGCCTCCCATGTAGCTGGAACTACAGGGATGCATCACCACACCCAGCTAATTTTTGTGTTTTTAGTAGAGATGGGGTTTCATTTTGTTGGCCAGGCTGGTCTTGAACTCCTGACCTCAGGTGATCTACCTCCCAAAGTGCTGGGATTACAGGTGTGAGCCACCATGCCCAGCCAACTAAGGCTTAAAAAAAAAAAAAAAAGCCAGATGCGGTGGCTCATGCCTGTAATCCCAGCACTTTGGGAGGCCCAGGCAGGCAGATCATGAGGTCAGGAGAATGAGACCATCCTGGCTAACATGGTGAAATCCCTTCTCTACTAAAAATACAAAAAAGGTAGCCGGGCGTGGCGGCGTACTCACGTGGCAGTGAGCCAAGATCGTACCACTGCACTCCAGCCTGGGAGACAGAGCAAGACTTCGTCTCAAACAAAAAACAAAACAAACAAAACAAAACAAAACAACAACAACAAATCAATGCATGGGTCCCATACTCCAGAGGTCTGGAGTAAGCACTGTGTGTGTTTTTTTTTTTAGACAGAGTCTCATTCTGTTGCCCAGGCTGGAGTGCAGTGGAGCGATCGTGGCTGACCACAACCTCCGCCTCCCAGGTTCAAGCGATTCTCCTGCCTCAGCCTCCCGAGGAGCTGGGACTACAGACGCAAGCCACCATTCCTGGCTAATTTTTGCATTTTTAGTAGAGACAGGTTTCACTATGTTGGCCAGGCTGGTCTCAAACTCCTGACCTTGTGATTTGCCCACCTTGGCCTCCCAAAGTGCTGGGATTATAGGCATGAGCCACCGTTCCTGGCCAGCCCTGGTATTTTTAAAGGTGCCTAGGCAATACCACTGTATGCCAGGGTTGACAAGTCCTCTGTGCTCTCTCTGCCCATGTCCTAGACCTTGTCACCTACCACTCTGAGCCTTGCTCACTTCACTCCAGACACAGTGGCCCTTCCCCAGGTATACCACTCTGGCCCGCCTCAGAGTGGTGCTGTTCCATCTGCCAAGAATGCCCTTCAACCGGATTACCATGTGGCTGCTCCTTCTCAGCACTCAGGCCTCAGCCCAAATACCACTTCCTCAGAAGAGACTTTCCTCTGCCACCACTCTGTTTACTTCCAAAAACATTCATTGCGTGCCCACTATGTGCCAAGCACTTTGCTAAGTACCCAGGATGCAGCCTGGAGTGTGTCTTCTACTAGGGGATAAAGACAAACAAGTAAATGAGATGAATGTATGGGGGAAAGAGTGACAATGAAACAAAGCAGGGTAACAAGATACAGAGTGAGGGGCAGGGCAACAGGCTGAAGGAAGGGGTATGAGTTAGGGATGGGAGGGCTCCCAGGGGAGGAGGAGACCATGGTCCCCTTTATGCCACTTACCAGGTGTATGTCTTGGGGTTAACCAGTTTTTATATTTCTTATTTTATTTTATTTTATTTTCGAGATGGAGTCTCACTCTGTCACCCAGGATGAAGTGCAGTGGTGCGATCTTGGCTCACTGCAATCTCCGCCTCCCGGGTTCAAGCAATTCTCATGCTTCAGCCTCCTGGGTAGCTGGGATTACAGGTGCTTGCTACCACACCCGGCAAATTTTTGTACTTCTTAGTAGAAATGGGGTTTTGCCATGTTGGCCAGGCTAGTCTTGAACTCCCGACCTCAGGTGATCCACCCACCTCAGCCTCCCAAAGTGCTGGGATTACAGGTGTGAGCCACCACCTCCAGCCAGAGGTTAACCAATTAATCCTGCCTATCTGTAAAGGAAGATGCTGATAACCCCTTGTCAGGGTCATAGGACAATTAACCAACCTCATGAGAGAAAGCCTTCAGCTCTGTGCCCAGTACGGAACTCTTCTTCTTATGATTATTATTGAGAGGCTAGAGTGACCTCCCATTTTGCTGAAGGCCCTCTCTGGAACTTCTTAGCCAACTTTAGTCTGGAGCTCCCACTGTATGTCAAACCTGGCATACCGTGCACTTGCCTTTTCCTTCTTTCCTACCTCCATTTAGAACACAGGCACAACATGCCACCAGGAGCTGGGAGGTGGTTCCCAGAGGGCAGATCTCCTTCATGTCTCCTGCCCTCAATCAATCACCACTGCCAGAGCCTCCCCATCACTCCCAGGCCTCTGCCTTGCTTGCTCAGGAGACAGGGAATCTGCAGTAAGTGGCATTCTCTGCCCAGCAGTTAGGAAAGGGGAGATTAGCCTACTTACCGAGACATAGACTAGGCCAGAACCTGGATGAACTGGGAATCTGATTGAAAGTTTCCAAAATTAGATCATGCTTTCCCAGGGTTTCCTTCCAGCAGGGTCTGGTGCCTGGGATTTTTTTCTTCCTTCAGTGGAAATTGTCACTGAATGTTAAGTGGCCTGGGTTCTAGTCTCTGTGCCCTAGCACTCTGTGTAAAATCAACTGACTTTTCCCATTCTGGTCTGTTTTCTCATTTGTAAAATAAGACACCTTCTAATTTGAAGAGTGTTTTTAGAGACAAGGTCTCGCTGTGTCACCCAGGCTGGAGTGCAATGGCCTGATCATAGCTCACTGCAGCTTCTTCGCATTGGCTGAGCATCTACTATGTGCCAGGTCCAGTGCCAGGTGTTTTACAAGGATCATCTCCTCCAGTCCCCATGACTGCTCTGTGAGACAGGGAATGTGACCCAGACTTGACACAGGAAGAAGCAGGCTCAGAGAGAGGACTTGCCTAAAGGCCCACCCAGCAGGTGAACAGAAGCCTCCCTCTGAAGAGGCTGTCCAGTTTCCCTGAGGTGCTCTGCTGACAACACTCCTAAAATCTGCACACCAGGGGAGTCTCCCAAGAGAAACAGTTATTGGTAAGGGAGGGTCACAAGTTGGGGATATATTTCTTTTTCTTATTTATTTATTTATGAGACAGAGCCTTGCTCTGTTGCCCAGGCTGGAGTGCAGTGGCTCCAGCTTGGTTCACTACAACCTCTACTTCCCAGGTTCAAACAATTCTCCTGCCTCAGCCTCCCGATTAACTGGGACTACAGCTGTGTGCCACCACACCTGGCTAATTTTTGCATTTTTAGTAGAGATAGGGTTTTGCCATATTGGCCAGGCTGACTCGAACTCCTGACCTCAAGTGATCTGCCCACCTCGGCCTCCCAAAGTGCTGGGATTACAGGTGTGAACCACTGCACCTGGCCAGATGCATTTATTTTTCTTTTAAAAAAGTATCTTTATGTTCAGGCACAGTGGCTCACACCTGTAATTTTAGCACCTTGGGAGGCCAAGGCAAGAGGAACACTTGAGCTCAGGAGTTCAAGACCAGCCTGGGCAACATAGTGAGACCCTTTCTCTATCAAAAAAAAAAAAATTAGCTGGGTGTGGTGGTATGTGCCTGAGGTCCTAGCTACTCAGGAGGCTGAGGTAAGAGGATCGCCTGAGTCCAAGAGTTGGAGGCTGCAGTGAGCCATGCTTGTGCCACTGCACTCCATCTGTGGCAACAGACGAGACCCTGTTTCAAAAAAAAAAAAAAAAAAAAAAATCCCTTTATGGCCAGGTGCAGTGGCTCGCCCCTGTAATCCCAACACTTTGGGAGGCCAAGTTGGGAGGATCACTTGAGCAGAGGAGGTTGGGGGGCAGTAGGCCATGTTCCTGCCACTGTACTCCAACCTGGGTGACAGAGCAAGACCCTGTCTCGAAAAAACAAACAAACAAAAAAGCCCTAAAACACAAAACTCTTTATATTATTACTGCAGTGAAAATATAGCATTTCCACATGTAATTTTGTACAAATTATGTGGCCAGTGTTGATTTTTCCCTTGAGAAAATTTCCCCACCATGAGATTATAGGTGACTGTGTCAAGTTTTGGTGTCTTGCTGCATAATCCCTTTGATTCCCCATTCCCATCTCCACAATAGGCCACTCAGCCCCTTCCTTTGCTGCACTGGGAAGATCACAGAAACATCAGGGCAGTATTCCCAGAGTCCCTGGAGAGCCCAGAGGAAGTGGGGAGGTCCGGAAGCAACAGACAGTAGGTCAAGGCCATGATAGGGAGACAGGCCTGGCCTGGCTCAGGGGCCTTCCCCTCCTCCCACTGCATGAGTGGTGTGTGTGTGTGTGTGTGTGTGTGTGTGTGTGTGTGTTTGATGGGCTAGGACAGAGTGGGCTGGTTTTCAGCTCGTATTTCTGTATACAACTTGACTCTTTTAAACCATGAACATATATTACTTGGATGTAAAGCAAATTAAATAGTAAAAGCACAAAAACCTTTGCAAATTTGATAGGTGGCAAATGCTCCACAGTTGCTTGGATTTGCATTCCTTTAATTTCTGGCAAGGCTGTACATTTCTCAAATGTTTCTGCACCATCTGTATTTTCTCTACACTTTTGGCATTTCCCATCAGGGAATAGGGTAATGGCTGTGGGCCTGGCACCTGGAGGCAGACAGATCTACCTACAAGTCCTGGCTCTGCCAGTTACTGGCAAGGGACTTAATTTCCATTTTTTTCTTGTCTGCACATTGGAGATAAAGGTTGTGTTTCCCTTATTCAAAATGCTTGAGATCAGAAGTGTTTGAGATTTTGGATTTTTTTGGATTTTGGAATATTTGCATATGTATAATGCAAATCTTGGGGACGGGGCCTACGTGTAAACATGGAATGCATTTATGTTTCATATACACCTTATACACATAGCATAAAGGTAATTTTAGGCATTGTTTTATTTTATTTATTTATTTATTTATTTTGAGATGGAGTCTCCCTCTGTCGCCCAGGCTGGAGTGCAGTGGTACTATCTCGGCACACTGCAACCTCCACCTCCTGGGTTCAAGCAGTTCTCCTGCCTCAGCCTCCTGAGTAGCTGGGACTATAGATGGGCACCACCATGCCTGGCTAATTTGTGTATTTTTAGTAGAGACAGAGTTTCACCATGTTGGCCAGGCTGGTCTCAAACTCCTGACCTTAGGTGATCCGCCTGCCTCGGCCTCCCAAAATGCTGTAATTACAGGCGTGAGCCACCATGCCCAGCCTATACATTATTTTAAATAATTTTGTGTATGCACACATCCATTCCTAGACCTCTTGAAATCTGCCCTGGGCTCCCTCATCCCACCTCCATCCAGAGTTGCCTAAGTTGCAGGTCCAGCAGAGGCAGGATTGCTTGGTGGTGAGAAGGTTAGGTCTGGCTCAGACCGAATAAGAAGAGATAAAATTTGCCTAAAACTGGCAATGGCTTTGCTGCATGGCCTGAAAACACCCGTTCCTGCCCTCTCGACTGAAATTTCCTTGTGACACAGAGAAGGGCAAAGGTCTGAGCCCAGAGTTGATGGAGGGAGTATTTCAGGGTTCAATTCTGGGACTCCTAAAACGATGAGGGTGTTAGGGAGACAGGCCCAGAGTGGGGACTGGGAATATAAGGAGAGCTGGGAACAGATCCCTTAGGTTCAGGAAGCTTCTGTGCAAGCAGTGAGGATGGCTGGCGCTATGGGGCTGCTCCGCCTGCCACGCTAGCTGTGAGTTGAGCAAAGCCCTGGGCTCATGGCGCACCAAAAGCCTGCGGCTTGAATCCTAGGCCTGCACAACACATTCAAAAGGATCGTTTTGTTTTGTTTTTAAAGAAAGATGAGATTGGCTTGGTTCTCCATGGGCACATTTTATATAGCTCTTTTTCTTTTTTTCCTTCTCATTTCGTTTTGGGGAAGAAATCTGTACTGTGCTGAGATTGTGAAGAACATCTCTGCACTCAAACAGTTTACAGAAATAAATTTAAAAAAAATTTTTGTGCATGAAACTAAGTCTAGGTACATTGAATCATAGAAAGGAAAGGTGTTGGGTATGGAATTTTCACTTGCGGCACGTCAGTGGTCAAAAGGAGCATTTCAGATTTTGGATTTGTGGATTAGGGATGCTCAACCTGTAGTAAGTTTACCTCATAGGGTTGCTCAACTTTTAACTAGAAAATTAACATAATGCAACATGGTGAAACCCTGACTCTACCAAAAATTAAAAAATTAGCCAGTCTCATAACTTGGTATCAAAAAAAAGTAAATAAAAATTGAAAAATAAAATAATGTTTTTAAATGCTGTATTTTGTTTTATTTTATTTTGAGATAGGATCTTGCTTTGTCACCCAGGCTGGAGTGTAGTGGCCCGATCTTGGATCACTGCAAACTCTGCCTCCCAGGCTCAAGCTATTTCCACTTGCCTCTCCCTGATACCCTGGCTCATTTTTGTATTTTTTGAAGTGATGGGATTTTGCCATGTTGCCAAGGTTGATCTCAAACTCCTGAGCTCAAGCGATCCGCCCGCCTTGGCCTTCCAAAGTGCTAGGACTACAGGCGTGAGCCACCGCGCCTGGCCTGTATTCTATTAATTTTCCTTCCTCCCTTCAGAAAGACATAAAATATCTGTTGTTTGTTTGTATGTTTGTTTTTTTGAGACAGCGTCACACTCTGTCATGTAGGCTGGAGTGCAGTGGCACAATCACAGCTCACTATAACCTCCAGCTCCCAGGTTCAAGTGATCCTCCTGCCTCAGCCTCTCAAGTAGCTGGGACTACAGGCATGCACCACCACACCTCGCTAATTTTTGATTTTGTGCAGAGACAGGGTCTTGCTCTGTTGCCCAGGCTGGTCTTGAACTCCTGGTCTCAAGCAATCCTCTGGCCTCAGCCTCCCAAAGTGCTGGAATTATAGGAATGAGCCACCATACCCAGCCAGATGCTGTATTTCTTTTCTTTTTTTTTCTTTTTTTTTGAGATGGAGTCTCGCTTTGTCACTTAGGCTGGAGTGCAGTGGCATGATCTCAGCTCACTGCATCCTCTGCCTCTCGAGTTCAAGCGATTCTTTTGCCTCAGCCTCCCGAGTAGCTGGGACTAAAGGCGCGTGCCACCACACCTGGCTAATTTTTGTATTTTTAGTAGAGACAGGGTTTCACCATATTGGCCAGGCTGGTCTCGAACTCCTGACCTCATGATCCGCCCGCCTCAGCCTCTCAAAGTGCTGGGATTACAGGTGTGAGCCACCGTGCCTGGCCCAGATGCTGTATTTCTAACAAACTCCTAGGTGATGCTCTGCTGTTGGTCCAAAGGGCCACATTTAATGTAGGGAAGGAAACTATATTCTACTAGTAGCAATGGGCTAATGGCTGGGCATTATAGTCTCTATGTTTTACTGGGAGACTGGTGGTGTTGTAGTGAGTTAGGTTGGCAGAAGTTGCTAAGGAACTTCCACTGTGACTAACACTAGTTTACAAAGTACTTTCGCATATATCATCTCATTTGGGGCATTATTTTAATGCCATAGGGTGTTACTGTAATCATTATTATACCATGGGCCATTATTTTAATCTCCTGTTCTTTTTTTTTTTGAGTTGGGGTCTAGCTCTGCTGCCCAGGCTGTAGTGAAGTGGTGTGATCATAGCTCACTGCAACCTCGAACTCCTGGGCTCAAGTGATCCTCCTGCCTTGGCCTCTCAAAGTGCTGGGATTACAGGCATGAGCCCCTGGACCCAGCCACCAACTCTTTTTTTACACTAAGGATTTAGTGTAAAATCAGAAGGATTGGTTGGGTGCAGTGGCTCACACCTGTAATCCCAGCACTTTGGGAGGCCAAAGCAGGTAGATTGCTTGAGACCAGGAGTTTGAGACCAGCCTGGCCAACATGGTGAAACCCTGTCTCTACTAAAAATACAGAGATTAGCCAGGTATGGTGGTACAAGCTTGTAATCCCAGCTACTCGGGGTTCTGAGGCAGGAGAATCGCTTGAACCTGGGAGGTGGAGGTTGCAGTGAGCCGAGATCACGCCACTGTACTCCAGTCTGGGCAACAGAGCAAGACACTGTCTTAAAAAAAAAAAAAAAAAAAAAAAAAAAGACCAGGCATAGTGCTCATGCCTGTAATCCCAGCACTTTGGGAGGCTGAGGTGGGTGAATCATGAGGTCAGGAGATCGAGACCATCCTGGCCAACATGGTGGAACCCCCTCTATACTAAAAATACAAAAATTAGCTGCGCGTTATGGCATGTGCCTGTAGTCCCAGTTACTCAGGAGGCTGAGGCAAGAGAATTGCTTGAATCCAGGAGGCAGAGGTTGCAGTGAGCTGAGATTGTGCCACTGCACTCCAGCCTGGTGACAGAGTGAGACTCCATCTCAAAAACAAACAAACACAAAAAAACACGTAGCAGAGCTGAGACTTGAACCCAACCGTATTTAACTCCAGAGCCTGCCACCATTACTACGTGGCGCTCACCTTGAGAACATCCAGATCCTGAATCTAGTCTGGAGGGAGGCAGCTAAGTTGAGCCAGGCCTGCGGGTCTTATTTCTACCAGGAGGTGTTACAATTGGTCATTAAGATGATTTGCAATTAAGCCTTTGTGGGTTCCTGTACATAGAGCCAATAATCTCTATTGCTTTGGATTTTGTTCCTTTCTTGTGAAGCCTCCCTCCTGGGTCTCTGCCTTCCTGTTTATGTCTGGACTGGTGTCTCTTCTGGCCTGCTAACCAGCTGTGATCCTGGAATCTACCTTTACTATTATTCTGGAGGCTCCCTTCACCTTACGTTTGTGTTGGATCTGTTCCTTAGGGCCTCAGTCTTTCTCTTTCTTGGCTTACTTCTTCATTTTGGTAGAACACAACGTTTAGTAACTTTTGGAAAAAGGGTTCATAGAAGGCAAATATTTTGAGTCTGGTGCAGTGGCTCATGCCTGTAATTCCAGCACTTTGGGAGGCTGAGGCAGGCAGATCACCTGAGGTCAGGAGTTTGAGACCAGCCTGGTCAACATGGCAAAAACCTGCCTCTACTAAGAATACAAAAATTAGCCTGGCGTGGTGGCAGGTGCCTGTAGTCCCAGCCACTTGGGAGGCTGAGGCAGGAGGACTGTTTGAACCTGGGAGGTGGAGGTTGCAGTGAGCTGAGATCACACCACTGCACTCCAGCCTGGGTGACAGAGCAAGACTCTGACCAGCCCCCCCCAAAAAGTTTGACCTTGTATGTCTTAAAATGTTCTTATTCCACTTTCTTACACTTGATCAAGAGTCTGGGAGTTGAATCCTATGTTGGAAACCATTCTCCCTAGAATTTTGAAGGCATTGCTCTGTTGACCTCTAATCTGTAGCATTACTGGAGAGAATTCTTTTGCCACCCCAGTTACAGAGTCTTTGGACCATTTTTCTTCCTTCTCTGGAAAATCTGGAAACAATTTTCTCTAATATCCCAGAGTTATGGTACGCCAAGATGTCATGTCTTGGTGTGGGTCTTTTTGTGTGTGTGTGTGTGTGCTGGAAGCCAGTAAACCCATCTAGAAATTCATGTGCTTCAGTTCTGAGAAAACTCTTGTATTATTTATTTGATAGTCTTCCCTCTGTTTCCTCTGATCTTGCTAGGTCTCCTATGTTTTGGATGTTGGATTTATGAAGTTTTAAGATATGGACAAGTTTTTACTTTTCATACAGGCATATCCATAAACTGTTTTCCTACAGATTTTGCTGTTGATTTCATCTTTAAAATATCCTTCCCAATCCCAAAAATTATATAACCAACTTCACTTTTCATGTTGGCAATAGCAGTTTCAAAATAAGGTTCATGCTGTTTTTCTTGTCTAAGTTCTACTGTAGGCAGCAGAAGTGACTATTTGTTGGATAAATAAAACAGTGAAATGATTTATTGATTTTAAAAAAGAAAAAGAAAAATGATCCATGTAATTCATTTTATCCAGCATCTTATTGCCAGCAGGGATTCTGATTTTTATTTTTTATTTTTTAAATTTATTTTTTATTGTTTATTTTTGAGACAGGGTCTCACTTGTCGCCCAGGCTGGAGTGCAGTGGCACAATCTTGGCTCACTGCAACTTCAGCCTCCCGGGTTCAGGCAATTCTCCTGCCTCAGCCTCCTGAGTAGCTGGGATTACAGGCACCCACCACCACACCTGGCTAATTTTTGTATTTTTAGTAAAGACAGAGTTTTACCATGTTGGCCAGGCTGGTCTCAAACTCCTGACCTCTGGTGATCCACCCGCCTCGGCCTCCCAAAGTGCTGGGATTACAGGTGTGAGCCACTGTGTCCAGCTGGGATTCTAATTTTTAAATGTGAAAACAAATATTTTCTTTACAAAAGTTAGTAAAATGCATGAAAAAATAAAAGATAAATAATGAGCAGAAAGAGCTCCTAAATATTCAGTAAACACAATAGAAAAGCAATACAAGTTTTCAAATTATTTCCAGACACAAAAATATGGAACATCCATTGCTGAAACAATGGTGTGAAAAAAGAAGAAAAACACAATTTTAAAAAGAAGAAGAGGATGGGCATGGTGGCTCACACCTGTAATCCCAGCACTTTGGGAGGCTGAGGCGGGCGGATCACTTGAGGTCAGGAGTTGGAGAACAACCTGGCCAACATGGTGAAACCCTGTCTCTACTAAAAATACAAAAATTAACCGGTTGTGGTGGCGGGCACCTGCAATCCTAGCTACTCGGCAGGCTGAGGCAGGAGAATCGCTTGAACCTGGGAGGCAGAGGTTGCAGTGAGCCGAGATCACGCCACCGCACTCTAGCCTGGGCGATAAGAGTGAAACTCATTCTAAAAAAAAAGAAAAAGAAGAAGAAAACAGCCAAGGCAGTAAGTAAGCTATAGCATCAAGGTGGTAAAGAAACCCAAAGATGGTTGGGTTTGTACCAGGACAAGGCTGGGTCAGGTAGCGTGTACCGCTCACACTTTCAGCACTGGTTAGACTCTCAAACAACAGTCTTCTGAGATCCTACTAAGCACCAGCCCATCAGACATGGCCCATGCCCTCTCGGTGTTCATGAGCTAGAAGTGAAGATAAGATTTGACTGCAGGAAAGAACGAGATAGCTATCATTAAGAGTCCCTTTGCAAATCAGCATGGCTCTTGGCAATTAGCACTTAGTATATGTTCATCAGTGAGTCTCTGGTGAAGGGGATCTGGCAGCCTCCCACATATCCAGCTGTCTGACAGACTTAGAAACAACTCTAAAAGGAGGAGTCCTGAAGAAACAGATCCTTTAATGATAGAAGCCAAAATTGGTAATTTGGAGAGGCAGTGATATGGAGTGGTTAGGAATCCAGGCACTGGAATTAGGCCAGTCCTGGCCCTGACACCTCCAAATGTGGGATGTTGGGCAAGTTACTTAACCATTCCATGCCCCAGTTTCTCCACTCCTAAAATGAGGAAAATAATATTTGCTTCATGTTGGAAAGATTACATGAGACATTGTGTGTAAGGCACAGTGCCAGAACATAGGATACAGCACTCCTTCAACTATCTCAATTTGCCTCCATCAAATCATCATTCTCACTGCCCAAGTGGCAGCTCAAAGGCAGTAGAAGCCAGTCATGAGCCTTTTTCCCATCAGCTAAGTGCTGGCTCCGAAATCCCAATGTGGATAATTCTCATGACTCTTCCTGTGGCATTTCTCCCCTACGGTGAGGGGGCAGGACAGACTCCCAAGCTGCAGAGGCAGCTGTGGCTATGGCGTTGGCGGGTGAAGGCCGCAGTGCTCCAGAGAATGGGGATAGATTGAAAACACCCATGTCTCCAGGGCTTCCAGAACAATGACTAATCAGGCCCACAGTGGCAGCTCAGCATCCCTTTCCAAGTCAATCATCCCATACATTTTCAAGGCCAGCTCATACTCTGCCCAGTTCTGTCTAATGAGGGAGCTTTTCTGGGGATCCTTGTTTAGAAATCTGCAACCTAAACTGGCGTTTTCAATTATTTTGCAATGCTTGAAATTTACCGGGGTGGAAGGGACCCACCAAAAATAATGTCTTTAATTTGGCAATACCTGTCTATCAAAGTCACAAATGCACACATCTCTGACAGCAATCTCAGTTCAAGGACTTTATCCTACAGATGTACTCATGCAGGTGTATCGTGGACATGGCCAGAAAGAGATCAGAAACAATCTAAATATCCTTCAGTAGAAGATGAGGATAATGGCATATGCACACAATGGAATATCAATCACGTAACATTTATTTAAATATTGAAAATAGCTATTGAACACATACTACACGCCAGCCACTGTCCAAAGTAGTTAGGACACATTAGAGAGCAAAGTAAAGATTGCTTGCTCTCACAGAGCTCATATTGTGGCTTATGTGCCACAAGCTCCACAACCAAGGATATGAAGCCATCTCCAAGTTTATACACATATGTGTGTGTGTGTGTGTGTGTGTATACATATATATACGTGTGCGTGTGTATATGTGTGTGTGTGTGTATATATATATATTTTGTTTTTGAGATAGAGTCTTGCTCTATCACCCAGGCTGGAGTGCAGTGGTACGATCTTGGCTCACTGCAAGCTCCGCTTCCCAGGTTCACTCCATTCTCCTGCCTCAGCCTCCTGAGTAGCTGGGACTACAGGCACCTGCCACCATGCCCTGCTACTTTTTGTATTTTTAGTAGATATGGGGTTTCACCATGTTGGTCAGGATGGTCTTGATCTCTTGACGTCACGATCTGCCTGCCTCGGCCTCCCAAAGTGGTGGGATTACAGGAGTGAGCCACCATGCCCGGCCTATATATATATATATATATATATATATATATATTTTTTTTTAGACAGAGTCTTGCTCTGTTGCCCAGGTTGGAGTACAGTGGCATGATCATAGCTAACCACAGCCTCTCCAGCTAATTTTTTAATTTTTGTAGTCTCACTGTGTGGCCCAGGCTAGTCTTGAACTCCTGAGCTTCAGCAATCCTTCCACCTTACCCTCTCAAAGTGCTGGGATTATAGGTATGAACCAGGACACCCAGCCTCCAAGTTACATTGTTAAATTTTTTAACAAAGCCGGGTAAAGATAGAGAGTATATATGCTAGCATGTGTGTAAAATATATCTTTGTGTTTGCAATGCATTTTTCTGGAAGGATTCATGAGAAACTGAAACAAGTCATGGCCCCTGAGAAGGAGCACTGAGGGACCAGGGGTCAGGTTTGGAAGGGAATAATTACTTTTCAATGTTTGTAAAGTTTACATTTTTAATTCTGTGCTGTCTTACCACAAAATACAAAATAAAACATAAAGGCCTTTACTTTTGCCAAATGCCTCAAATCCTTTCTTTACTCCTCTAGACCAGGGTTTCTCAACCTTGGTACTATTGACACCTGGGGCTGAAGAATTCTTTGTTGCAGGGGGTTGTCATTTAGCCACACCCCTGGCCTCTACCCATTAGATGCCAGTAGCACCCTCTCCCTGGTTGTGACAACCAAAAATGTCTCCAAACATTGCAAATTCCATGGAGGCAGAATCACCCCCACTTAAGAACCACTGCTCTAGATAACATATGAAATAGGGGTGTAGGAGTCTCTATCTCCACTAGACAGATAAGAAAGTTGAGGCCCGAAGAGATTTTATTTTGTTTTTAAGAATTGTGTTCCTTGTCCAGGTGCTGTGGCTCATGCCTGTAATCTTAGCACTTTGGGAGACTGAGGAGGGCGGATCGCTTAAGCCCAGGAGTTTGAGACCAGCCTGGGAAACAGAACTAAACCTCATCTCTACAAAAAAAACAAAAATTAGTTGGGCATGAGGCACATGCCCGTATTCCCAGCTACTCGAGAGGCTGAGGTGGGAGGATCACCTGAACCTGGGGAGTTTGAGGCTGCAGTGAGTCCTGAGCATGCCACTGCACTCCAGCCTTGGTGACAGAGCAAGACCCTGTCTCAAAAAGAAAAAAAATGTGTGGCTCATTTTCTTTGTTATTTATTCATTTATAATTTTAAATGGATGGTGTTCTGCTATACTTTCCTATTTTTTATTTATTATTATTTATTATTTTGAGACAGGGTCTCACTCTTCCTCAGGCTGGAGTGCAGTGGCATAATCATGGCTCACTACAGCCTGGGCCACCGGGCTCAAGCAATCCTCCCACCTCAGCCTCCTGATTAGCTGGGACTACAGGTGTGTGCCACAACACCTGGCTAAATTTTTGTAGAGACAAGGTTTTGCCATGTTGCTCAGGCTGGTCTCCAACTCCTGGACTCAAGCAATCCTCCTGCCTCAACCTCCCAAGAGCCACCACACACAGCCCTTTCCTACTTTTTAAGCAATCTATCAATATATAAATGGATATACAGAAGCAGAACAAATATAGTTTCTTTTTAAATTTTGATCAGTTTCTGGTAATGTTTTAGCTATGTTAAAACTTACTGGAGATGTTGGGTCATATAGCATGATAATCATTTAAACAATAAATGAAATAATTTATATCAAGATACAGGGGAGAAGCTCACTAACTGGATACTCGACACTCTGAACAATGACATAAAATATATGTTGAAATATCAGATCTCTTGCTTTGTTCAAAATGTACACTTTGGGCTGGGCTTGGTGGCTCACGCCTATAATCCCAGCACTTTGAGAGGCCAAGGTGGGCGGATCACTTGAGGTCAGGAGTTTGAGGCCAGCCTGGCCAATATGCCGAAACCTTGTCGATACTAAAAACACAAAAATTAGCCAGGTGAGGTGGCGAACGCCTGTAGTCCCAGCTACTCAGGAGGCCGAGGCGGGAGAATTGCTTGAACCCAGGAGGCAGAGGCTATAGTGAGCCAAGATCGTGCCACTACACTCCGGCCTGGGCAACAGAACGAGACTCCGTCTCTAACAACAACAACAACAACAAAAACAAAACTCAAAAAAAACAAAAACAAAATGTACACTTTACTTCCCAAAATTTGGAGTTGGCTGGTCCTGTATTTCCAGTTGAATCATGCATCATGATGGCATGACTAAGGCTTATCATTTTTTGTATCTTTTTTTGGTATCCCATGGTTTCCAAGGAGGTTTAAAATGAAGGCATCCAGCAGGGTGTGGATGGAGTAAAGACCAGGACCTGGGACACTGGAAGAAGCAGGCAGGGACTGTCATCAGCTGCGGGATTTGAAAACACAAACTTCAAGGCTGCATTTCAGAAAAGCCTCCAATCTACTGTTGGGCCTTGGCAGCATGGAGGCAGTTTGTGGCGTTGGCCAGGGAGGGCTGTGTGTCCCCTCCCAAGATCCTCCTGATCTCTAGGGTTTGCTGTGCTGGTGGCAGGGATCACAAAGACTAAGACATGACCTTAGCATCTCACAGTGTGTCAGGGTTGACAGACCCATAATCAGACAATAGCATTCTAGTGCGCTGTCAACGAGAATGGCAAAGGGTACTCCGGGGAACCTAAGAGGTCAGGGAGGGCATTTTGGAAGGGGTGACGTATAGCCTAGATCTGAAAGGACAAGTCTCAGGGACATCAAGTTTATGCCCATCTTTTATTTATTTTTCTTTTTTTGAGACTGAGTCTCGCTTTGTCACTGGCTGGAGTGCAGTGGCATGATCTCAGCTCACTGCAACCTCTGCCTCCCAGGTTCAAGCAATTCTCTTGCCTCAGCCTCCTGAGTAGCTGGGATTACAGGCATCTGCCCACCACCATGCCCAGCTAATTATTTTGTATTTTTATTAGAGAAGGGATTTCACCATGTTGGCCAGACTGGTCTCAAACTCCTGACCTCAAGTGATCTGCCCTCTTCGGCCTCCCAAAGTGCTAGGATTACAGGTGTGAGACACTGCGCCTGGCCAGTGTCCAGCTTTTTACCATTTATTTTTATTTCTAGAGACAGGGTCTCATTCTCTCGCCTAGGTTGGAGTACAGTGGTGCGATCAGAGCTCACTGCAGCCTCAGTCTCCTGGGCTCAAGGGATCCTCCTTCCACATTCTCCTGAGCAGGTAGGACAACAGGCATGCATCCAGTGCCTGGCTCACATCTTCTCCCTTTCACCTTCACATGACTGGCTCCTTCTTGTCATTCTGGTATCACAGCTTAAATGTCACCTTTTTAGGAAGGCCTTCCCTGGCCACCCCATGGAAAGTAGACTCTCTAGTCACTTCCGGTTTTATTTTCTTCAAAGCACCTCTCTGTAGCTGGTCTTGTTTATATGGTGGTCTGAATTGTTTATCCATCTGTCTATTTGCTTGCTGTCCGTGGCCTCCTCCAGAGTGGGAGCTCCAGGGAACAGAGACCTTATCCATCTGTTCACAGCTGTGCCCCCAGTGCCCTGGGTCTGCAGTGCATACTTGATATTTATGGAGTGAAGAAGATATGTGCCAGGTGATAAGGGCAGAGTGGAGGCGTGTGAATGGGGAGGGCATCTCTAGAACGCACTGCGCAGGTCAAGGTGGAGAAGGAATTTGGCTTTGACACCAAGATGGGGATGGACAAGAGGCTTAGCCTGAGGTACAAACAGGAAAAGGGGGAATCTAGACAACCTTGAGGGAGAAGTTTGACTAAGACAGGGAGCAGGTATGTGGGGTGGGAACTAGAAGAGACATCCAGTCCACGGAGGGGTATTATCAGTACTTTTTTTCTTTTCTTTTTTTTTCTTTTTTGAGACAGGGCCTCACTTTGTTGCACAGGCTGGAATGCAGTGGTGTGATCTTGGCTACTGCTCACAGGTGGGGCTGGGCCCGGCCCAGCCTCAACCTCCTGGACTCAAGTGACCCTCCCACCTCAGCCCCCCAAGTAGCTGGGACCACAGGCATACGTCACCATGCTGGGCTAATTTTTAATTTTTTTGTAGAGACGGTGTTTCACTATGTTGCCCAGGCTGGTCCCAAACTCGAGGCTCAAGTGACCCTTCCACCTTGGCCTCCCAAAGCGTTGGGATTGTAGGTGTGAGGCACCTTGCCTGTTTTTTGTTTGTTTGTTTTTCTCTAGAGACAATGTCTCAGTATGTCTCCCAGCCTGTCCTGGAACTTCTGGGTTTAAGTGATCCTCCCTCCTCAGCCTCCTGAGTATCACTGGGACTACAGGCCTATGCCACTGTGCCCAGCTATTAACAGTATCTTTAATAGGAGGAAGACAAGAATGTTTTTAGACTGACGATCACCAGCCCAAGGAGACCGAGGACAGTGGGGGACACCTGGAGCAGGACCCTTGAGGAGACAGGAGGGGAGGGAGCCACAGAGCCCTGGTGGAAGCATTGTCTCTGACTGCTGGAGGGCACCTGTTTCACAGGTGGAGGGTCTCCACTGCTGGAGGGAGAAGCAAGTGGGTGCCAGCTATAAAGGCTCATTGCATGCAGTGCAATGGATGGGGTGGTCTGAATTGTCCCTGTCACTGAGCAGCAAGACCAGCTGGTGTAAGCGGTGGGGAAGAAATGGAAGGTGGTTGGGTAGGGGCCAGGAGTCAAGCAGTGGATATAGCTAGGGAGGGAAGTAGGTGAAGCCAGGAGGGGCTGGTAGATGGGGCTAAGAGGAAGGTATCAAGGGACTGGAGGAAGAGCAATACATAGTGGGATTGTAAAAGTGGAAAGGAGGGCAGGGTTGGGTCTGAGAGGAGGGCACCTGATCTTCGGATTTCCGAGATGGAGCAGTTCTGAATGATGACACAGCCCAGGCTGTGACCCTGAGACCTGATGGCTAAGGTGGAGTGGAAGGTCATTGGAGATGAGGTAGAGGAAGTAGGTGACCCTGTGCTACTCGAATTCCCTAGAGGACAGAAGGGTTGAGGGTGGAGAGGAAGCCAGAAGTGAGCTTCCAGGAATTGAAGGAAAGCACCCAGGAGATTGAACAATGAGGAGGTGTGCGGACCTCAGAGGGCAGGGGGCACACAAAGGCTAAACAAAGGGAGGAAGCTGACCATAACCTCCCTGAGGACCAGACTGGCATCCTCCGGGCAGGGCCATGTTTAGTGATGGCAGAAGGGAGAGAGGAAGCTCCTGGGAGCACAGGGGGAAGGGGAGCCCGAAGCCAGAGCCAAGGCTGGGGCCGCGAAGAACAGATGGCCGGTGTTAGGGGCGGAGGCTGGCCTGGGATGTGAGATTGGGGTTGGCCGGCCTCCAGGCTCCCCGGGGGCCCCTGTTGAAAGTCTGTGGGCGCTGGCCTAGGCGAAGCCGCGGTCCCCTGCCTGTGGACTCAACTCTGCGCTCTGCTTCAAGCAAACACACTAGGAGGGGAGTCAGGAGATGGGGAACTGCGGGGCCCCACCTAGCGCGGGCAATCCCTGTCCATCCAGGGAGGGCCCAGGCCTCTCTCCGCAGCTAGCTTTGAAGCAGGGACCCCGCTGCCCCTCTGTGTGACCCTGGACCCTCGGGAGGCCTCCCGTGTCCCCTTTTGAGGGGCTGCCCTACTTGGCCCGGAGAACACAGCGAAGGGCACCTCCTGGAGCCCAGTTTAGGGACAACACAGAAATTCTGGAAATTCCAGATTCTTTGTGGGGAGCCTCAACCGGACGGGGTCGAGAAGGCCTGGCTGGGCTCCGCCGGCAGGGGGCGCTGGGGACAGGGGGGCGAGGGGCGCGGACATCCGTCGTGGGGCGCTGCCTGCGCCGGGCCCTGCCAGCCCTTGAGGGGAGCGCGGCCTGCGGGGCCGAAGAGGCCGGGGCCGGTGGGGGCGGGGCGGGGCCGGGGGCGGAGGAAGGAGCCCGAGGGGCGGGGCGGGGGCCGCCAGCCGCCCTCCCTCACCCTCCCTCCCTTTCTTTCTTTCTTTCTTTCTTTCTCTCCTTCTCGCTCTCTTGTCTTTTCTTTGCCTCTGCAGCCGGCCAAGGGGGCGGGCCCTGCAGCCTTTGTTGCCCGCGGACCGAGCGCAGCCGACCGGAGTCTGGGCCGGGTAGTCGGGAGCTGCACGCGGGCGGTGCATGTCCTGAGCCGGACCTGGGACCAGGCAGCGACCGGACGGGACGGACGAGAGCGTGCGCGCGGAGTCACCCGGCGGCCGCCCGGTCCCTGCCATGCCTGGCAGCCCGAGTCCCCGCAGCCCCGCTCCGTTGCTGCGCCCCCTCTTCCTGCTCCTCTGCGCTCTGGTTCCCGGCGCCCCCGGACCCGCACCAGGTGGGTGTCCGCCCCTCCCCGGCCAGCCAGCCCTGCCACCCCTTCCCGCTCCCCAAGTCTCGGTTTAATCCCTCCTCACCTTTGTGGTCCCCGCGCCGGCCCTGCTCTGCCTGGAGGTGGTCGTGTCTTCTGCTCCCAGGGTATTAGGGGACAGGGGTGGGGTCGGGCCGGCGGGGGAGTGAAGCGGTGCCTCTGGGGAAACTTCCTCAGCCCCTGATTCAGCTACTGACACTCTCTGTTGCCTGGAATAAGCCCCTTCCGCTCTTCGGGCTCCGGTTTCCCCACCTCGGGTGCAGCAACGCGCCTCGCTCCTGGGAGAACTCTCGTCCGAGTGGGCTGGATGGAGCGCGGTTTACCCACTGAGGATTTGGTTTCTCACACTCCTTAGCGGCGCTCTCCTGGAAAGCGGGCTGTCCGGGACACCGCCGGCGAGGGCGCCAGGTCGCAGGTCTCCGCGGGTCCCCGCCGCCCCTCCCCCCTCCCCCCCCCGCCAGCTCCCGCCTACCGCATCTGGGCTGCTCGCGCGGTCCCTGGTGGCCGGGGGGACCGGGTCTTGCGCGGTCCTTGCACTTCCTGCCTCTCCCTCCCCCAAGTGTGAAGACGCCGGGAATGGAACGGGGAGCAGGAGCTTCTTTTCCCGGCCGTGGGTTAACTCTCCCCGCCCCGCCGGGCCGGCCTCCGACGAGCCTCTGGCCTGCGTCCAGACTCTTGTTTGGCGGAGACCTGCCGGGCCGCCGCGCTGCTGGCGCGTCCGACGCAGCGCAGCGGGCCTGGGAATTCAGTAACCGAGTATGTAGGAGACCCCAGGCCCGGTGCTCGGGGAGCTCCCAGTCAGGGGAGGCGGTGGATAGTTGGGAGAGCCCTGCAATAGAGGCGATCGGCAGGCTTTGTAGGAGAGGAGGGGCATGAGGTTGGAGAGACTGGAAGGATGGATGGATTCTGGATGGGCTGGAAGGGCGTGGAGGGAGTGGGGCCCTCCCCTGGGGAGCATCAGTTGGGGGACTGGAGTAGGGTTGCTTGCTGGGACGGGGTCGACCTACCTCCCCACTGGAGGGATTGTGACTAGAAAGTAGTCTGGGCGGGAATGATGGGGACATTTACTCTTGGTCTCAGAGGTTTGGAAAGTCAATGAGGGGAGCAGCTGATGAAAGCACTGTTTTGGGAAGATTTGGTCTAGCAGCCATGTGCAGACTGCAGAGGGAGCGAACATTTAATGAGCACCTACTGTGTGCCAGCCTTACGGGTTCTTATTTCTCGTAATCTCCACAACAACCCTGCAAAGCAAGTGATGGAAAGGTCTTGTATGGACCAGCAGACAGGCTCAGAGTAGAGCGACCTGTGGGGTTGGACTCCTGAGCTTCCTGAATGAGGCCTGTGTTTTCCACTGTCCAGAGCTGGGGGCTGAGGAGGATGAACCGGGCAATGGGAATGAGAGAGCAGGAAAATGCTTCCTTCAGGACTTGGGTCCAGGCCCCCTGGCAACTGTGGGAAGAGCTGGGTACGGTCAACCTGGTAGTATTCTTGTGAGGATTAAATGAGATACTGAATATGTCAGTTGCTCAGTACAGGACACAGTGACTACAATGTAGTGGTCATTATTTTTATTAATCTGCCAGGCCAACCCAGGACTCCCCAGATGACCTGGACCTGCTGTTTGCAGGTGGAGGCAGGCCAGGCACTCTCCTTTACCTAATCTGGGCACAAACACTCCAAGGGTGGAGTCTGTCTCTAGTGTTCCCATAGATATAGAGCATGGGGTCCTCCCTGTTCTGCACTCCCTCAGGATTGGTGACTTTGAGGCTGCTGGCCTGTTTGTCATTTTCTTTGGAGCCCAGTATCTAAGCCTGGGGCTCCTCCTCCTACTGAATGTTACCTTCTTTGAGACCAAAGGGCTCATCCTGGGCTCACTTTTAGGAAAATATATCCTTTTTCCCCACTTGTGACTAACCCAGGGACCTGCTAGGGTTTCTGAGGCTGGAGCCCAGTCATGTCTCCTCCTTATGCTGTATGGCACATGTGAACCCTGTGTGCATGTGTTTCTGTGTGTACTAGGACTCACAGAGGAGGGCATTCACATACCACCCCCCACCCTGCCAGTTATTTTTCCTTCTTGGCATGAGCTGTGGGTCATTTGAAGGGTTGGACTGTAACTCAGGTTCTTGATAGGGAGGTGAGTGAGGGTAAACACCATCTTGGCATTTCTTTGGTAGAAACTCCAAAGTGACAGTTCTGTCACCCAGGGGAGATATTAAAAGTATTTAACACCCAATGTGGCAGGAGCTTGGTCCAATCAGAACAGACCTCCTGACTTGGCAGAATAGATATGGCCATGAATCTCTGGCAGTCCTCCTGAATGGTGCCTGTTGCCATCCCACTGTCACTTGAGCTCTGCAGGCTCAGCTTTGATGCAAGCACATGACCATTTGAGACTGGAACCTGCAATTACTCCTTGCTGGCACTGGGTGGTGCTAGTTTCAGCCACCAACAGCTCTACTGCGGTCAACTGTAGGCTACAGTGAAAGTTACTTATTTTTAAACTTACCCCTGCACTCTTTAAAAATATTTTAATGGAAAAGCAATACAAGTTCATTATAAAAACTTAATGCTGGTGGGGTGCAGTGGCTCATGCCTGTAATCCCAGCACTTTGGGAGGCTGAGGCTGGCGGATCTCTTGAGGCCAGGAGTTCAAAACCAGCCTGACCAGCATGGTGAAACTGTTTCTATTAAAATAAAAAAATTAATTGGGTATGGTGGTGCATGCCTGTCATCCCAGCGACTTGGAAGGCTGAGGCATGAGAATCACTTGAACCCAAGAGGCAGAGGTTGCGGTGAGCCGAGATTTCACAACTGCATACCGGCCTGGGTGACACAGGGAGACTCTGTCTCAAAACAAAACAAAACAAAAAACCAACCAACAAACCAAACAAACAAAAACTAAACAAAACAAGAAAAAAATTATTGCAATAGAAGTGGCAACATCCTGTAAGTCTGTTCTTTTCTTGTTGATTGAAAAAGATGTTTTAGACCAGGCACAGTGATGCACACCTGTAATTCCAGCACTTTGGGAGGCTGAAGTAGGCAGATCATTTGAGCCCACGAATTCAAGACTAGCTTGGGCAGCATAATGAGACCCCATCTCTACAAAAAAATTAAAAAATTATCCAGGCCTGGTGGTCCACACCTGTGGTCCCAGCTACTTGGGAGGCTGAGGTGGGAGGATTGCATGAGCCCAGGAGGTCAAGGCTGCAGTAAACCATGATTGCATCACTGCACTCCAGGCTGGGTGACGGGGCGAGACCCTGTCTCAAAAAAAAAAAAGAAAAGAAAAAGAAAGAGAGAGAGAAAGAGAGAGAGAGAGAAAGAGAGAAAGAGAAAGAAAGAAAAAGAAATAAAGAAAAGAAAAGAAAAAAAACATTTTTTGGTTTGGTTTGGTTTGTTTGTTTTTAAGCCATTAGGCAAACAGATAAAACAACACTTTTTTAAAAGAAAAAGCTAAGTATACATTAGAAGTTCTCTTGCTAATTTTCAGTCATAACTTAGCTCACATTTGTTATGTGCCAGCTATTGTTGTAAGCACTTACATGCTAACTTATTTAATTCTTACACAACCAAAAAGAGCAGCTGTAATTATTATCATCCCCATTTTACAGATGGAGAAACTGAGATTCTGAGTGGTTGAGTAATTTACCCATGGTCTCACAGATATGGGTAGCAGAGCTGGGATTCAAACCCAGCCTGTCTGGCTCTAGAGCTCACTAATCCGAATGCTTTTTACCTGCAGCATGGCTCTACTTAGCCCTGTCCACATTTTTGAACTTAATAGGATGCTTCTTTGTAACTCATCTGGAATTTCTGTCTTGCAATATTTGCCTAGGATCTAGAGCAGGTATTCTCAACAGGACTGTACATCCCTTGGGGCATGGGTCCTTCCTCAGAGATACTTTATTTTTTCAAAGCTTTTGGGGCCTTTTCTCCCCAGTGGTTGATTCCTCAGTTACATACCTGCTTCCATCCCCCAACCACATGCATTTGAGGACAAAACTTGCCTAAAAGAGTGTCATGTGGCTCCTCCAGTTGAGAACTTTAGAGCTAGTTGGCATCAGTGCCCCCTGACCTTCAGCTCGTCTTTAGCTGCCTTGGCTGGGATTGTCCTTGCCCTGGGAACCAGTGTTACTACTCACTTAAAACAAGTCTTGGATGGTGGGCACAGTGGCTCATGCCTGTAATCCCAGTACTTTGGGAGGCCGAGGTGGGTGGATCACCTGAGGTCAGGAGTTTGAGACCAGCCTGGCCAACATGGCGAAACCCCATCTCTACTAAAAATACAAAAAATTAGCTGGGCGTGGTGGCTCGCACCTGTAATACAGCTACTTGGGAGGCTGAGGCAGGAGAGCTGAACCCGGGAGCTGGAGGTTGCAGTGAGCCAAGATTGTGCCATTGTATTCCAGCCTGGGGGACAAGAACAAAACTCTCTCTCAAAAAAACAAAAAAACAAAACAAAACAAAACGAGCCTTGGAGTTGTAGTCTCTGCGAATTGTGATCCTTGGGAAAGTGAGGAAATCCCCCACTGGAAATGAACCTGGGAAACAGTTCTTCCCTATCTCTGTCATTTTCATCTCCTTGACCTGGGCTCCCCTCCTTATGTTTTTCTGGCCTGGATTCTCCAAGCAGATGAGGAAACTGAAACCCAGAGACATGCAGTGACTCAGATTATACAACTATTAAGTGGCCCACTTGGGCCTGCCCGTGGTCTTGTTACTTTCAAAGCCCATGCTCTATAGTGCATTATTTTGTCCCTCCATTGCCTCCCATTTTACAAAACACATGCCTGGGCCAAGATTAAACTTCTTGTTGCCCATTCTTCTGGCTTTTCCCCCACTTCTCTGAGGGTTTACCACACAGTGCCCCTACCACCAAGAGGCCCTCCTTGTCTTCACTGTTGAATTAACATATGTTAAGGGCCATCTCAAATGCATCCTCCTTGATGAAACTTTTCTTCATTCTGATGCATTCATAAGGTGTCATCCCCTCCCCTTGCTTGGACCCTGTCAGCACTGTGCCAGAGTGAGGGTCTTGGATTTACCACACCCATTTTTCTGTTTTTTTTTTTTTTTTTTTTTTTTTTTTTTTGGGGTGTGTGTGTGTGTGTGTGTGTGTGTGTGTGTGTTTGGGGGGGAGTCAGAGTCTTGCTCTGTCATCCAGGCTGGAGTACAGTGGTGTAATCTCTGCTTACTGCAATCTCCGCCTCCCAGGCTCAAGTGATCCTCCCACCTTAGCCTCCGGAGTAGCTGAGACTACAGGCATACACCACCATGCCTGGCTAATTTTTGTATTTTTTGTAGAGATGGGATTTCACCATGTTGCCTAGTCTGGTCGCCAACTCTCGAGCTGAAGCAGTCTGCCCTCCTCGGTCTTCCAAAATGCTGCAATTACAGGTGTGAGCCACTGCATCCAGCCATTTCTCCATTTGAAGGCAAGGATGGTGTCTTATCCACTTTCCTGGACTTTGGAGCACCTAGTGCACCCTCACAGTTAGTAGCCAAGGGTCACATACCAAATGCCATGGACTAGGCAGGTAATGTAAATGAGCAAACAAGGTGGGCAGGGAGACAGATTTTTCCTGAAACGTGGGGCCTCTTGGCCCATCTCTTGTTTTCCCACTTTTGTTAGAGACTCAGTTCTTTACTGAGTGAAAGGAAACACAAGCATGATGGGAAAGGGAGCCTACTTGCAGCCACAGTATTGGGAATGAATAGGGAGTGGTGGGGACTGAGGACTGGGGAGCATAGGCCCTTCCTAAAGGGAAGTCACTGCTCCACCCTGGCCACTTTTGCCAGGCAGGAATTTAAGCCTGACATGGATGGATGATAAGACTTTTCAAGAAAAGCTGAAAATTGAGATTTTTGTACAAGATCATGTGATTCTTTTTTTTTTTTTTTTTTTTTTTTTTTTTGAGACGGAGTCTTGCTCTATCGCCCAGGCTGGAGTGCAGTGGCGCTATCTCAGCTCACTGCAAGCTCCGCCTCCCGGGTTCACGCCATTCTCCTGCCTCAGCCTCCCAAGTAGCTGGGACTACAGGCACCCGCCACCATGCCCGGCTAATTTTTTTGTATTTTTAGTGGAGATGGGGTTTCACCATGTTAGCCAGGATGGTCTCGATCTCCTGACCTCGTGATCCGCCTGCCTCGGCCTCCCAAAGTGCTGGGATTACAGGTGTGAGCCACTGTGCCCGGCCCCAAGATCATGTGATTTTTAAACATTGGCAGTTGACTAAAACGTTTTTCAGTATTTGTGTCAGCCAAAACAAACCAAAAAATCAGTAACCGATCAACACAAGCAAATCTGCATGCTGTGATTAAGGAGTTGTAGTCCCATATGCCCTTATTAGGATGTCAGAGCAAGAAGTCTCCTTAAATCTTCCAGTCCGGTGGCTTCTGAATGCCAGCCTCTGAATTGGCTAGATCAGAATCCCTGGGAAGGTCTAGAAAAATACAGAAAATACACATTCTAGGGCCCCCAGAGCCCTAGATCTGTGGAACCAGAATCTCTGGGCTGCGTCCTGGCATCTGCAGTTTTTCAGAGCTCTCCAGGTACTGTGATGACCAGTCAGGTTCACTCCCAGTGGGGGATTTCCTAACCTTCCTGAGGATCACAGTTCCTGGAGGCTCTTGGTAAAAACATAGCTTCCTAGTCCATAGTCCTAGTTTCCTGGAAATGCTGACTTAGTGAGTCTGGGATGGGACCTGGGACTCTTTTTTAAGAAACTTATCTGTGAGGTCTGGAAAATCCTTGCACTAGTGGCCCGCTGAAGCTCAATGACAGGGAAGATTAGCTCAGAGCCACACAGCACGTTGCCCCAGCCTACCCAGTCTCTTGACACTCAGAGAAGGCTCTTTGAGGCTGGCACTGCTGGGGCGGTTGGGAGCAGAGGGAGATGCTCTCAGCAGGGGCACAGCACTGGCATGTGCAGGGCACTCTACGTGCAGTTTGGCAGAGGACAGACTGGAGGGTGGGTTTGGTTTCTGTAGCCTGCTGGGATGGAGCTTTGGACTGGGCAGCAGCAGAAGGAACCCTGGTGGGATGTCAGCAGGGCACTCAGGCATTCATGCGAGCCTGAAGAGTCTATTGTCGTGAACAGCCAGGATCCTGGGAGCTGGGTGTAAATCCAGTCGAGAAACTCCTGGTTGCCAAGTTCCCTAACTGTGCTCTTTAGAGCCTGGGAACTGCAGAGAGGGAAAGGCCAGGGGGGAAAGCATGGGTGCCGGGCTCCCCCAAACTCCAGCACATGAGATTTCTTTTGAGACTAGACCTGGTGGCCAAAGAGATTTGAGAAACGTGATCTAATTCAACTTTTTCACATTAACGATGGGGAAACTGAGGCCCAGCAAGGGATGGAGTATTGAGAATATAGAGCAATGTTACTGAAGAGACTGAAATCATTTGGGGGACTTGAGTCCCAGTCTCAGCACTGTCATTCTTACTGTCACTGTGTGGCTCTAGGCCAGTCTGTCTACCTCTCTGAGCCTCCCTTTGCTCTCTCACCTAGGAAGCAGTCTGGACACCTTACTGCAGGTGTCCTAACCTGGGCTTCACAGCCTGAGGGACTGTGGACTCAGGGGATCCATGAACTTGAATGGGAAAATATTACATATTTACTTTTTGTAACCTCTCAAAGAAATTTAGCATTTCTCTCAATTATGAATATCATTAGCAAATCCCAACAGCACCTGTGGTTTTGTTACCACTAGAACAAATACTTTTCTATCTCATTATGGTTGTTGCACGTATCTTGAAATAAAGTTTACGTTCATCACTACTTCAACATTTCCACAGTTGCCCGGCATAGTGGCTCATGCCTGTAATCCCAGCACTTTTGGAGGCTGAGGTAAGTGGATCACTCAAGGCCAGGAGTTCAAGACCAGCCTTGCCAACATGGCAAAACCCTTCTCTACTAAAAATACAAAAACTTGCTAGGTATAATGGCATGCACCTATAGTCCCAGCTACTTGAAAGGCTAAGGAACAAGAATTGCTTGAACCTGGGAGGCAGAGGTTGGGTTGAGCCAAGATTGAGCTACTGCACTACAGCCTGGGTGACAGAGAGAGACTCTGTCTCAAAAAAAAAAACAAAAAACAAAAACAAACCATAGTTGTTAAATATGCCACAAAATCTTGTTTAAAGTTTAATTCTACACCCTACTTTTAAAGTTATTTTTTGTTTTGTTATGTTTTGTTTTTTAGATAATGTCTCACTCTGTCACCCAGGCTGGAGTGCAATGGCACCATCATGGCTCACTGCAGCCTCGACCTCCTGGGCTTAAGAGAGCCTCCCATCTCAGCATTCCAAGTAGCTGGGACTACAGGTGTGCACCACCTTGCCTGGCTAATTTTTTTTTTTGTAGCAACAAGGTCCCATTATGTTGCCCAGTTGGTCTTGAACTCCTCATTCTCCCAAAGTTCTGGGATTACAGATATGAACGACCATGCCTGGCCTTAAATTATTTGGATAACTATATTTCAGTATAATCAATTTCCTTGGTACTTCTGTGTATTTTATTTTATTTATTTATTTTTTGTGGCAGGGTCTCACTCTGTCACCCAGGCTGGAGTACAGTGATGCGATCTTGGCTCACTACAACCTTCACCTCCCAGGTTCAAGCAATTCTCCTGCCTCAGTCTCCTGAGTAGCTGGGATTACAGGCATGCGCCACCAAGCCTGGCTAATTTTTGCATTTTTAGTAGACACGGGGTTTCACTATGTTGGCCGGGCTGGTCTCAAACTCCTGACCTCAAGTGATTCACCTGCCTCGGCCTCCCAAAGTGCTAGGATTACAGGCGTGAGCCACTGTGCCCAACCACTCCTGTGTATTTTATTTAATGCATTTCAAAACATTGTTCTGAGGAGAAGGAGTTTGTGGCAAAAAGGGATAAGAATCCAGGCCTTACTGGGAAATCCAAGAGGACAGAGCAACAGAGAGGGATTTTTAAACTGCAAGGGCCTGAGCAGAGGTCTGCCAATTTTTTTCATCCCTGGAAGCTTTCTTTAAATGAATTCTTGTATGTAAAAGAAAGAAACCAGAGCTACTCTGTTGAAGTGGCAGTTAGGGGCCAGGGAGCCCCACTGGGGTGGTCTTTCTCTGTCTCTCCATTCCAGGAGGCCTGGAGACATTTGCAGAATGCTCACGCACCTGAGAGCACATTTTTCAATCCATCAGGCTAATAATAATAATAACAATCATAACTGCCATCATATTCAACCGTGGCTCAGGCACTGCTAAATGTGGAGTAGCTCACCAGGTTTAATCTTCACAACAGCATCGAGAGTGTAAGTGCTGTGGTTATCTGCATTCTACAGAGTAGAATTTTGATATTCAACAAATACCAAAAAAGGACTAAGTTCTGGACACTTCCTCTGACACTTAAATCTTCAACAAAGAATATAAAGGGCCAAGTGTGGTGGCTCACACCTATAATCGCAACAATTTAGGAGGCTGAGGTGGGAGGATCACTTGAGGCCTGGAATTTGAGACCAGCCTGGGCAACATAGCAAAACTGCCATCTCTACCAAAAAAAAAAAAAAATTAATCAGGGCCAGCCTTGATGCCTCACACCTGTAATCCCAGCACTATGGGAGGCTGAGGTAGAAGGATTGCTTGAGCCCAGCAGTTTGTCTGAGACCAGCCTGGGCAACATAGTGAGATCCCATCTCTATTAAAAAATTTAAAAATAAAAAAATTAGCCAAATGTGGTGGCACCCACCTGTAGTCCCAGTCCCTTGCTACTTGGGAGGCTGAGATGGGAGGATGACTCAAGCTCAGGAGTTGGAGTCTGCAGTGAGCTATGATTGCACACTTGCACTCCTGTCTGGGTGACAGAGCAAGACCCTGTTTCAAAAAAAAAAAAAAAAGTGCAAAGAATATAGATTCTTGCCTTCCTAGACTACATTGGGAGGGGTGTGAGAAAACAAATAAATAGAAAAAATACTGAAAATGCTAAGTGATATGGTATGTCAGAAGTGATATGGGGAAAAACAAAGCAAGGAAGGGGGATAGGGAGAGCCAGGGAGTTGCAATTTTAAAATAAAGTCATTAGAGGAGGCCTCATTGAGAAGGAGACATTTGAGCAAGAACTCAAAAGTGAATGGTTTAGCCACGTGGAAAACAGAGAGAAGAGTGTTCCAGGTGTAGGGAACATCAATGCAAAATCCTGAAGCAGGAGCATGTCTGGCCTGTGGAGGAACTGCAAGGAGGCCAGTGGGCGGAGTGGAGGCAAATAAGGCGGTATAGCTGGAAATGAGACTGGAGAGGTTACCTTGCCTAGGGCCTCATATAGGCCAGAACTTTGTCTTTTGCTCCCTGAGATGGGCGCCATTGCAGGATTTTGAGCAGAGTAAGACCATGATCGCGCTGGTTTTGAATGAATCTTTCTGGCTTCTATATTGAAAACACGAGGGGAGGGGCACCTGGGGTAGGCAATAGTTGAAACAGAGAGACCTGTTAAGAAGTTACCGCAGCAATCCAGGCCGGGCGCGCAGTGGCTCACGCCTGTAATTCCAGCACTTTGGGAGGCCGAAGCGAGCGTATCGCCTGAGTTCAGGAGCTTGAGACCAGCCTGGTCAACATGGTGAAATCCTGTGTCTACTAAAAATACAAAAAATAACTGGGCGTGGTCGCGTGTGACTGTAGTCCCAGCTACTCCTGAGGCAGGAGAATCGCTTGAACCCAGGAGGCGGAGGTTGCAGTGAGCCGAGATCGCACCACGCACTCCAGCCCGGGCGACAGAGCGAGACTGTCTCAAAACAAACAAACAAACAAAAACCCCAAACACAAACAACAACAACAACAAAATAGGTTACTGCAACGATCCAGATGGAGAAACTGAGGCACGGAAAGATGAAATGGCAAAGTTAGTAGATAGCCCAGGGAGGATTTGAATCCAGATACTCTGACTCCAGCAGCCCCCTCTTGGCTTCTCCCTTCTGGTCTCCGGTCACTAGCAAGGACCCGGGTCTGCCCTGGGCTTAGGCGTTTGTGGTTCTCTCCCTGCAGGACGTGCAACTGAGGGCCGAGCGGCACTGGACATCGTGCACCCGGTTCGCGTTGACGCGGGGGGCTCCTTCCTGTCCTACGAGCTGTGGCCCCGCGCACTGCGCAAGCGGGATGTGTTTGTGCGCCGAGACGCGCCCGCCTTCTACCAGCTGCAATACCGCGGGCGCGAGCTGCGCTTCAACCTGACCGCCAATCAGCACCTGCTGGCCCCCGGCTTTGTGAGCGAGACGCGGCGGCGCGGAGGCCTGGGTCGTGCGCACATCCAGGCCCACACCCCCGCCTGCCACCTCCTTGGCGAGGTGCAGGACCCTGAGCTTGAGGGTGGCCTGGCGGCCATCAGCGCCTGCGACGGCCTGGTGAGTGCGCTGGGACATGTATACTTGGGGCAGTCTCGGGTGGTGGGATGTGGAGATTGGCTCCAGTCTTGCCACGCACTTGTCTGGTGGCTTTGCCCAGTGCATTTTTCCTCTGCCAGCCTCGGTATTCACGCCTGTAAAGTGGGAGTGACAACGCAGGCCTCGTTATCTCTAGGACAGCACTTCTCAAAGTTTAATGTGAAAGCCGGGTGGTGGTGCACCTGTAGTCCCAGCTACTTGGGAGGCTGAGGCGAAAGGATCACTTGAGCCCAGGAGTTCAAGGATGTAGGGTGTGATGATAGAGCTTAACTGGTGATACAGCCAGACCCTAGGCACTAAAAAAGAAAAAAAAAAAGTACTATGAGCTCAAATCACCTGCAGGCCCTGTTTAAACAGAATGCTTGCAGGGTAGGTCTGAGGTGGCGCCAAACACTTGGATTTCTGAAACCGTCTCAGGTAATATTGAAGATGCAGGTCCAGATATCCCACTTTGAGAACCTCTGTTTGACTGGACTAAGTAACTGAAAAAGCAGTTGGCTTCTCTTCCCTGTGGCATCAGTTATGACTGTTCCTTCACAGGTCCTTTTAGGCTGCTCTTCTCCAGGAAAGCCACCCCTCACCCTGTAGCCATTCTGCAGGGTGTGGTGAGGAACCCCTTTCAGCCCCTCTGCCCGGATCAGCATTCCGGGCAAAGCAGGCCTCAGCTTCCTGGCTTCGTCTGGCTGAAGGGTGGTGCTGGCTACTGCCTGCAGCCCTAATGGCTCCCTGACTGGGGCTGATTAGAGCAGCTTCCACTCCAGGCGGAGCAGGGCCCCTTTCTGTTCGTGTTCAGGTGACCAGCCCCACTCTCCCAGCTCTGGAGGTTGGGGGTTTGGGAGGAGTAGGGGATATGTGCACACTGTCAGCGTCCACTGTTCCCAGGAGGCCCTCGGCTTAGATTGCTCAGGCAAAAACCATGGGCTGTGGCTGCACAGGGCCTAATGACAGGGCAGCCCGCAATACAAGCTGCACAACATCTGGACCTTTGAAGGCCCATCCGCCCTGCACAGTATTCTCATTTATGGAGCCTGTGCCTGTCCCTTAATGTACAGTTGATGTTGTTGAGCCTGAGCAGCACCTGTACACACGGGGCATCATTCCCATTTCACAGATGAGGAAACAGGCTCAGAGGGGAACTTGCCCAGGGTCACCTAGTCATTCAGTGAGTGGTGGGTGGGAGGGGGGGGGACTCCGCATTCATACCCTGGTCTCCAGACCCAAGAGCTGATGTACTCTCTAGCCCTCCCTCCAGGCTTCCTGGTCCTGTGTGACCCAAGGGGCAGAATTGGTGCCTACGAGGGGAAGTCCGAGGCACGTAAGACCTTCTTCCCTGTTGGAGCCCTAAGCTTCCTCAGGAGGTAGTGGGCATCAAAGATGCTTCCCAGGGCCCCTCCCCTCCGTGGATTCTGAATGCTGGCAGACATGTCCAAGACACTCCTGCCAGCTTCCCTTCTCTGGGTGGCCCTGGGCCCAGAGAACAGGGTGTCCTGGTGGCTGTGGGCATCTCCTTTGCTCGGGTGTGGGTGTAGATGCCTTGGAGTGATTCATTGCCTTAGGGAGATAGAGGGAAGGTCAGAAGCCCTGGCCAGCTGGCAAGGAGCACAGTGCTGGAAATGGCTGGCATGCAGAGGAGATGGAGAATAGCCTGGAGGCCTGGGCACAAGCTGCCCTGCTCAGGATGGCTGTCTGAGACTCTGGAAGACACCATTTTGTCAGATTGGGATGCAGACCCATTTCCCTCTCCTAACGGGGTGGGTGTGTGGGGCAGTTTCCCCAGGGGTGGAGGCTTCTGAGCTTCACTTTGAAGGTTTGGCTGTGTGTGAAATGGCAGAGAAGGGCTTTCCAGGTGGAGGCTACAGAGTGTGCAAAGGCCCAGTGGGATGAAAGTGCAGAGTGTCCGTGGGCAGTCACAGGTGGTGTGGGCAGTGGGGGCTCAGCTGGACAGGATGGGTCTCTGGGACATGCAGGAAGAGCAGCTGAGGGCCAGCCCTCCCTGTGTAACTCTGGTGCTTCTTCCCCAGAAAGGTGTGTTCCAGCTCTCCAACGAGGACTACTTCATTGAGCCCCTGGACGGTGCCCTGGCCCGGCCTGGCCACGCCCAGCCCCATGTGGTGTACAAGCGTCAGGTCCTGGAGAGGTTGGCACAGCGGGGTGATTCCAGTGCTCCAAGCACCTGTGGGGTGCAAGGTATGCTCTTCTGCTTCCAGTTCTCGGGTGGGTGCTGGGCCTGGGGACATGAAGGGGCCTTTCTAGAAGCCCCTCTTAACATCCCCATGCCCAGTGCCTGTTAGACCAGGGGACACAGATAGACAGACGGATACATCACCATAGCCTGTGCCCTTAATTGTGCCACAAGACTGTGTCCTCTGCCTTTCAGGCCTGCCCCAGTCAATCCCCCACACTGATCTCCTTCGCTCCGTCTCACCTACTTCTCCCACCTTGGGGCTCAACCTCCCTCTGCTCCCTCCCCCCCATAGCCTATGGCACCTGGCTCTGCCAGCCATTCTTCCTCCAGTGCCCAGCTCCAACAGGGCCACTAGCCAGGAACCTCCCTCCCTCCGCCACCCTGCTCCCACCCTAGAATAACTACCTCTATTATTGGAAATTGGAGTGTGGTACCCAGTGCCTCCTCTGCAGAGCAGCAGTAGTGCTGGCCAGTCCAGGTGAGGAGCTGCCTGCTAAGGGTTGCTGGTGTTTGGGGAATGTTTGGCTGGCATGCCAATCTCAAGTTGCCCACAGCTCTGGTCCTCTATTTGCTGGAGTACATATCCACAGAAGCATGCTTCTTGGCCTCAGTTTCCCCAGCTTCATAGATGTGCTTCCTCTTCTGATCTGGAGCAGCCTGGGTCAGGGGAGCAGGCCCAGTAGGGCCAGCTGGGCTGGATCTTGGCCAGCTTCCTCAGGCTGGGGTTTAGAGGGTGAGGTCAGCCTGTGTTGGGATGTACTAACCCCCCAAGAGGGGAGGAAGTGACACAGGGAGATAGAGGCCCAGTTGCCAGCTTTGTCAGGCCCAGGAGTTCCCCTCCCATGGACACAGTACTTTACTGTGTTTATATCCACCATTTCATTTGCCCTTTGAGGTCCCCCTGTGAGGCAGATCAACTTATTCCTATTTTTAGTTAGGGAATCTCAAGATCAGAGAAGGAAGGTGACCAGGCAGAGCCACACAGCACAGGTCTGGGGCAGAGCCAGGAGGAGAATTCAGGCCCCTGACCTCTGATCTCAGTGTGGTTCCCAGTGCCCCAGAGAGAGCTCGCTGAGGAGAGGTCCTGGAGACATGTGCCCTGGGCCAGTCTGCTGGCAGCTAACCTCACCCCATCTGGACCTCCAGTGTCCCCGGAGCTGGAGCCTCGACGGGAGCGTTGGGAGCAGCGGCAGCAGTGGCAGCGGCCGCGGCTAAGGCGTCTACACCAGCGATCGGTCAGCAAAGAGAAGTGGGTGGAGACCTTGGTGGTAGCTGATGCCAAAATGGTGGAGTACCACGGACAGCCGCAGGTTGAGAGCTATGTGCTGACCATCATGAACATGGTGAGTCTGTGTGGGCCAGGAGTGGGTGGAGGGGATAGTGTTAGGGGATGGGGGTGCAAAGAGTGGGTGCAGGGCAGGAAGGCTGGCAGGCTGGACCCCAGACCCAGGTCTAGGCCCCGAGCAGGAAGAAGGGTATCCAAGCTCCTGAGGCAGGAAGGGGTGGGGGTCTTGACAGCAAGTCACTATGAGAGGGCCTGGGCAGAGGGCTGCTGTGGGGACACCACAGAGTGTCATGCCACCGGGAGGGGGAGCGGGAGTGGGAGACTGAGGCAGCCACAACTCTGTGCCTGCCTAGGGGGCTTGTAGACTAGTTGGTTCATTCATGCTTCCCTGCACAGATACCTCCTTCCTTTGTATCAGGACCTGCACTAGATGCTGGAAACACAGAAATGCCTGATCAGACCACACTCTGCCTGAGACCCTGCCTGAGACATCAGCACACATTACAGTTGGAAGGATCTGTGCAGTTCTGTGGTCACTAGCTGGCAGCCTTGGGCAAATCACTTGCCCTGTCTGAGTCTCAGCCTGCTCATCTGTGAACTGGGCATGACCACGGTACCTTGTGGGGTTGGCAAACTGCTCTTGACCCCATATGATGGATGAGATATCAGAGGCCTTGAGAGGACAAGTACTTGCCCAAGTCACACAACGAGGCAGGGTAGAGCCAGATGGGAGCCCAGGTGTCCTAAGTCCCACTGGGGGCACTGTGGCTGATTGCAGCTGGTGATTCCTGGAGCCGACTACTGCAGAGCTGCCACTCCCTGCTCCTGCCCTGTGGGTGCAGGTGGGAGGCCTCAGGCTTCAAGCTGCTTCCTGCAGCCCCTGGGAGGAAAGATCTCTGCTCCTGGCATTCTTAGCAGCCACCTGGTGGGCAGGCCACCATATAACCCTGTTTCTCTCCTGGACTGGGTGGTTGGGGGCAAGGTAAGGGTGTGTGCTGTGAACAGGATGACATCTAAAGGAGCCCTGGGCCAGGATCCTATGCTGCTGCTTCCCCCTGCCAGCCCCTCACCTCCTGCAACCCTAAAGGAAGTACCCTCTGAGATCATCCAGTGTCTGGCCCCCTAGTTTATCACTGTGAAACCTGAGTCTCAGAGAGAGGAAGGGACTGCGTCCAGGGCTATTCTCTCTACGTGCTGGCCACCACATCCCCACTACTTGAGTTCTCATCAGCAAATGCAGCTCTGGGCCAGTTCTTCCCTGACTGGGACACCCTCATTGGCTCCCTGTTCCATATGGAATAAAAGTCACAGCCTTCTGCCTGGCATTTGAGGCCTTGAAGGCCCAGACCAAGCCTCATCTGCCTAGGGAGGGAAGCCACTAACAGCCAGGGTCCAGCAGGGCTATTGCTGGACAGCAGGGCCTGGACCCTGGGCTATAGGGGTGGAGCAAGGGGCAAGACCAAGTTCTCAGGCCTTGAGGTTCCCTCCTTCTCATTCTCAGCACTTTGGGGGCTCAGCCTGAAAGACCCAGGAGGCTGGCTGGAGCCACTGATGATTAACTGGGTTCATTTCACCCCCGCTTTTCTGAGTGTTCCCTGTGCTCTAGATTCTGGGCAAAGTAAGACTCACCTGAGCGGGTGTTGTGGTTCATGGCTATAATCCCAGCACTTTGAGAGGCTGAGGTGGGCAGATCACTTGAGGTCAGGAGTTGGAGACCAGCCTGGCCAACATGGTGAAACCCCATTTCTACCAAAATACAAAAAATAGTTGGGTGTGGTGGTGCACACCTGTAGTCCTAGCCACTTAGGAGGCTGAGGTGGGAGGATCTTGAGCCTGGGAGGCGGAGGTTGCAGTGAGCTGAGATCGCGCCACTGCACTCCCACCTGGGTGACAGAGCGAGACTCCATCTCAAAAATAAAAGACCCACCCAGCCCAACAGGTTCCCCATAACTTAACCTGGGTGACAGGATTCAGGTGTTTTTGCCCCCCAGGTCCTGGCCCCTTCCTGGCTGCCTTGCCCTGGCTCATAGGACCCACACATTCACTTGGCGAGCCCCATCCCTGGGGAGAGGGTGGGCCTGGTTCTCACACTCACCTGCTCTGACAATATCAAGCTTTTCTGAGCTGGTGAGCCCAGCATCGGTCAGGTCAGGATGGGGGCACCTTTGAGCCTGACAGTGCTGGACCCCCTAGGAGGCTGCAGGAATGACAGGGACATGGGAACCCATGTGGCCAGCCTCTGAGGACGGCTGTATTGTGGGCTGAGGCCCTGGTGGGTTAGGGCTGGAGCCTTGTGAATATCTGTCTACTTTTTGTCCAGGGTTCAACACCCAACACCTCACCTAAGCCTCACCCCCATTTTATTTATTTATTTATTTAATTTGTTTATTTATTTTGAGATGAAATTTCACTCTTGTCGCCCAGGCTGGAGTACAATGGCATGATCTCAGCTCACTGCAACTTCCTCCTCCTGTGTTCAAGTGATTCTCCTGCCTCAGTCTCCTGAGTAGCTGGGATTACAAGTGTGCCCCACTACGCCTTGATAATTTTTGTATTTTTAGTAAAGAGGGAGTTTCACCACGTTGGCCAGGCTGTTCTCCCTGGCTCATCCTCCCAAAGTGCTGGGATTACAGGCATGAGCCACCGTACCCGGCCCTCATCCCTATTTTCGAGTTGAGGGAACAAAGATTCAGAGAGGTCAAGGGGCTCGCTCAAGGTCACACAGCTAGTAAGTGGTAGAGCTGGGACTGGGGCTCAGGTCTGTTTGCCTCCAAAGCCCCATTCTGTCTCCTGTGCCCCTTAATCTGCCCTGGAGAGGGGCAGACAGGGTGGGCCAGAAGGATGGGGAACAGATGTTCCCTTGGGATCAGATGTTTATTTAAGACTGACTTGTCGAGAGCCATTGCTCTACCTGGAATAAAGTGATGGATGTGGAAGAGCACGATCCTGCACTTAGGGACTCTGTCTCATTGTAGCATTTCCCAAGGAATATTTCAGGGAATGTGTTCCAAAGAATGCCAGTAGTGTACTGTGAAAAAAGATGCTGCTATTGAGTAATTTGGGCCACACAGGGTTAAAAAAAGTAAAATAGGCCAGGCATGATGGTGCACGCCTGTAGTCCCAGCTACTTGAGGGGCTGAGGTGGGAGGATTGCTTGAGCCCAGGAGGTCGAGGCTGCAGCTGGGCTGCAGTGAGCCGAGATCATGCAACTGCACTCCATCTTGGGTGACAAAGTGAGACCCCGTCTCAAAAGGGAAAAAAAGGTAAAACAGACTTCTTTACTACAGGACTTCTTGGAGCCCTCAAAGTAAATATGCATTGAGAATCCCCAACAGAATAGGCAGGCAGCATTCCCCAAATTTAGGAAATAAGCAGGGGCTTTGAAGCAGCGAAACCTGGGTTCTGAGCCCAGCTTCACCCTCTCTTTGAGCTTCAGTTACTTCATTTGTAAAACGAGGATAATTGTGCCTACCTTAGAAGTAAGAAGATTAAATGAAATAATGCATGCTAAGCCCCCAGCACAGGGACTGTACATGTTAGGCTCGTTCAAGGTTGGCTGTGGCTATTTTTTTGGCTGCTGCAGTATTTGACCTACAACCACCTTCAGGACAGCCACACCTTTCTTTACCAACGCTACCTACAGAGCCCAATTTATCAGTGTTCTCCCTGTGCTAGATTCAGACCTGAGTCCTAGAGCTTGGGTGGGTCTGTCCCAAGGACAGCAAGACAGGTCCCTTTTCACCCCATTTTCTTTCTTTTTTCTTTCTCTCTTTCTCTCTCTCCTTCCTTCCTTCCTTCCTTCCTTCCTTCCTTCCTTCCTTCCTTCCTTCCTTCCTTCCTTCTTCCTTCCTTCCTCCCTCCTTCCTCCCTCTCTTTTCTTTCTTTTGGAGATGGAGTCTTGCTCTGTCACCCAGGTCAGAGTGCAGTGGTGAAATTGCAGCTCACTGCAGCCTCTGCCTCCCTGGGTTCCAGCGATTCTCCTGCCTCAGCCTCAGCCTCCCAGGTAGCCGGGATTACAGGCATGCGCTACTACGCTGAGCTAATTTTTGTATTTTTAGTAGAGATAGGTTTCACCATTTGGCCAGGCTGGTCTCGAACTCCTGACCTCAGGTGATGCAACTGCCTTGGCCTCCCAAAGTATGGGGCTACAGGCATGAGCCACCACACCCAGCCTCCACTGTTTATTTTTAATGAGATAATACATTAGAAATACTGAGCAAGTACCCAAGGTACATTCGTTCATTCAACAAATATGTCTTGAGTGCCCATCATGTTCCAGGTATAAGACGTGTCACTGGGGCTCTAAGAGGAAGTTCACATATAGCTGGCCGTATCCTCATGGAGCTTGCGGTTTCTTGAGGGAGACAGACATTAGTTAATGAAACCATTACCTTGTTGACGATGAAGGAGCAATGGAGGGAGGTGCTAGGAAGGACAAATTCATAGTGCTTTGGGAGTGCTAGATCAAATAAAAGCTCCCCAAAGGACATGACGAGGGGTTGAGGGCAGGAGAGAGGATAGGAGGTAACTTGGGGAAGACAGGTGGGAAGATGTTCCAGGCTGAGGCCATAGCATCTGCAAAGACCTTGTGTTAGGAAGAATTATGGGATTCTAAGAGAAAGACAGAGTGGTTGGAGCCAGAGAGTGAGAGGGAGGCAAGGGGAGGTCAGAGAGGAAGGCAGGGACCAGATCCAAGAGGCCTGTTGGCTAGGCTGGGGACTTCCGTCCTTTTCCTGGACAGTGAAGAGGCACTTACTGCTTTAGGCAAGGGCGTGTCATGATTGGGTTTGCATTTCAAAGACCGATGGTGGAGCCACTAGTCTGCAGGTGGCCTGGAAGGGCTGCAGAATATGGGTACACTTGTAGGAGGCCTCAACAACTGAGCAGATGAGATGATGATGGCAACTTGGACGAGGCAGTGGTGTTGGAGATGGAGAGAAGGGACAGAATCAGGCAAAACTTGGGAGGCAAAATTGGTTGGCTGTATTGGAGAAAGATGGTTCAGGGTTCCAGGGCTCCCAGCCTGTGTGTGGAGGCGACAGTGGCCCATGATATTGCTGTTTATCTTCCCCATTTCTGACCTTGGGTTCTGAGAGTGTCATTCATCCCCATAATCAGGGGCTTTACTGCCCTCTTAACAGTGTTTGTTTGGTCCCTTCCTATTTTAATATTCTTTTTCTTGATGCATTGCTAGAAGCCAACTCACAACGGGCCTTTTCTGCCATCTCTGTCCTCTGGGAACCGGCCAGCTATCCCCAGTCACGGGCTGGCCTCTTTTTTGTTCTGAGGGAGTTTTAATTATAAAAGAGCAGATGGCTTTCCCCACCCATTTCCCCTCACCTTGGCTTATCTTCCATCTTTTGGGGATAGCCCTGTCTCCTGGGGCTCAGTAGGGAGCCCCATGTAGCCATGGGGACTCTGATAGATGTGCATACCTGCCTCCTTGGCCCCATGGCTGCCAGTCCTGGGGAGATGGAATAGCAGAGCAGTGGGGAGGCTCCATAGCCCTGTGCCTACCCTCACTCTACTCTCTGGGCCCTGCCCAGGTCTACGCTTCACTGGAGGGCGCACTCCTGAGATGCTGGTCCTGGCATCCCCAGGTCAGGAGGGCACTGCTGTCATAGACCAGGGGCAGTTGGAGGACTAGGGCCCTGAGACAGGCCAAGAAACCAGCATTTGGAGGTCTTAACTGCCATTGCCTGTGCTGGGTGGGCATGGAGTTGGTACTTGGAAGCAGATCCCAAACTGGTGCTCAAGAGAGGCTGCAACTCTGGGAAGGGGCCTTGGAGGCCTCTTGTCCTCTCCAGGTTCTGCTGCTGCCGGGTTGGGGCAGTGTGTGTGAGGTGTGGGGACACTCATGCATTGGTGTACGTGCATCACCTGTCCGCTGCGCAGCCTGTGTGTACCCATGTCAGCGTCCCTGTGTGTGAGCGTGGGTGTGCGTTGCCCTGGTGGGTGGCTGGGTTGGGGTGATCATTGGCTGCTTGTATCCTTCATCCTGGTGACAGCCTGACCCCCCCATCTCTTGGGCAGGTGGCTGGCCTGTTTCATGACCCCAGCATTGGGAACCCCATCCACATCACCATTGTGCGCCTCGTCCTTCTGGAAGATGAAGAGGTGAGCAGTCATGTGGTCCCACGCTGCCCGGCAATGGCTTCGGCTGCCAGAGCCCTCCTGCACCATGACCTGTGCTGCTCTGTATAGAAGGGCACAGTGAAGGCCTCCTTGGCCTGGACTGTGTCCCCTGCCACCCCCTGGTTCCTGACTGACCCTCTCTCAGGTCCCAGGTCCTCTGCAGGAGGTTCCTACAGGAGGGGTGGTCAGGCCAGAAGCTGGACTGGTGCCTGCGGGCCTCCCACTGCCCTGCTGGGCCTCTGTCTCCTGCCTTTATATGGAGGAGAATTGGGCCTGACCCTCTCGGAACTCAGGGGAGGCATGAGCGGTCATTCTCTCTGCCCCCAGGAGGACCTAAAGATCACGCACCATGCAGACAACACCCTGAAGAGCTTCTGCAAGTGGCAGAAAAGCATCAACATGAAGGGGGACGCCCACCCCCTGCACCATGACACCGCCATCCTGCTCACCAGGTACTGCCAGCTGCAGGAGGGTGGGAGCCTGCATCTCAGGGAGGTGGTTCACGGCCCTACGGGAGAAGCCCTGGTGGAGGAGGGGGCCGTGCTCTCAGGGAGCCCCAATTTTAGGAGAGTTTCCGCACCTTTGGCCCAAGGCTGGATTCTGTCTGCACTCGGGGAGGTCTTTTTATTTTGAAATAATTGTGGATTTTCATGCTGTTGTCAAAAATAATAGAGGACCTCTATAGCCTTCATCCATTTCCCCCAGTGGTAACGTCTTGCATGACTAGAGCACAGTATCCCAACCAGGAAACTGACACTGATACCATCCGCAGACTTCCTCAGATATCATTAGTTCCACACGTACTGCTCTCTGTGTGAATGTGTGTGTATTCAGTTCTGTGCAGTTTCATCACTGTGGGTTCACCTACCCACCCCCACAGTCTAGATACAGATCTGTCTCATCAGAAGGATGTCTTGTACTACCAGTTTATAGTCACAGCCACCTTCCTCCCTCCTCCCCTAACCTCTGGCAACTGCTGATCTGTCCAGAGGCAGTTATTTTCCCTCTGCTGGACTCTGGCAGCTTCTGTCAGCACCCCTGCTGGATAGTAACCAAAATTGTTCTGTGCGGGTCTGTGCTCCCAAGGGCCAAAGAGATGCCCAGCGGATTGTGTGTGAATGAGAGCACCTGCTTCCCATGTGGCCACTGTGCTGGCCTCATGCCACAGAACAGTGGGAGGGACATCCTTTTCGTTTGGAATCAGTTCGGGGGGACCCTTCCCTGGCCTTCGCTCAGGTGGGCCTGGCACTGGGCCAGGTTAGCCTGAAGGCCGCTTCTCTGCCTGTGCAGGAAGGACCTGTGTGCAGCCATGAACCGGCCCTGTGAGACCCTGGGCCTCTCCCACGTGGCGGGCATGTGCCAGCCACACCGCAGCTGCAGCATCAACGAGGACACAGGCCTGCCGCTGGCCTTCACTGTAGCCCACGAGCTCGGGCACAGGTACTGTGCCTGCCCCCATTGCTACACTGAGAGCTGAGCTTCACCCTCCCAGCCTGGGGGCACCGGGTATCCAGTCTGTGGGTCACAAAGTACAGGGGAAAGGAAGCTCTCTGGAGAAGGAGCCCTGACTGTGGCCATGTGCTGTCCCTGCACTGTCCCCTCCCCACAACCAGGCTGCTTCCCTGTAAAGCAGGAGAGAGGCCTGTCTGGGCATCTCTGGGACTTGCCTGGAGGGAGTCTTATGTAAAGGGGAGTTGTGATGGGTCAGAAAGTCATCGTAGGTCTTTGGCTGTCCTTCCCCATTGCCCTCAGTGCTATATTTTTTACTCTCGATCCCTGTCCCTGTTCCTGTTGGCTCTGTGGCCTGGGCCAGTGCCTGCCCTCTCTGGGCCTCTGTGTGCTTCCCATAGATTGAGGGGTTTGGATTCAGTGACGTCCAAGGCTCCCTCCATCTGACACCGCTGCCTGAGGCTCCTGCCTTCACAGGCCTCCAGCCACCTGTGCCCGGGCTGTTGAGCTGGCGAATATGGCAGCATCTTAGATTGTCCAGCAAGCTTTCAAAAGCAGGCTCCCAGAGGGTTCTGTGGTCAAAGCTGTTGGGGTCATCCATTCAGACGTCTGGGTGATGGCTGTGCCTGCAGGACCTTAAAGCTGCCTATGGCTGCAGAAGAACAGCCTGCCGCAGTACTGCAATTTCCTGGTTGTGTTACCCTGGCTAGTTCCTTAGACTCTCTGAGCCTCCCTGGGGGTAATAATGAGAACTGAGTGAGACTGTGTTTCTGAAAGTGCTTAGCATGGCCCCTGGCACAGAGTAGATGCTCAGGAAATAATTTTTCTCGTGTCCTTCCCAAGGATGGTCTCTGGAGACCTTTCTGTGACGCAGCAGCTCAGATCCCCTAACTCAAGTGCACAGCCTTGGGACAAGGACCTGTGAGTGGGAACCTCTGTCAGAGTGTTCTTGAGGCCAGTGAGCTTGCAGCGGCCATCACGGGCCCCCATCTGTGCCACCTGGTTTGCCATTGCTGGCCAGCCCCCAGGCAGGGGCAGGGCTGCTCTGGATCCCTGGCCCTCATTTCAGGCCAGAGCTGGAGCCCTTGGGGTCCTAGCTGTCATACCCTCATTTTACATTAAGGAAACTGAGGCTCAGAGAGGGGAATGTGACTTTCTGCAGCCATTGGGTGTGGCCATTGGGTGGCAGAACCAGCCCTAGAACTAGGACTGTGCACCTTGTGGGTCTCCAGGGGAGGGCAGGCTGGCAGCCTCCCGCCAGCTCACCCGCCCCTGGGGCCTGTGCTCTCACACAGTTTTGGCATTCAGCATGACGGAAGCGGCAATGACTGTGAACCCGTTGGGAAACGGCCTTTCATCATGTCTCCACAGCTCCTGTACGACGCTGCTCCCCTCACCTGGTCCCGCTGCAGCCGCCAGTACATCACCAGGTTCCTTGAGTAAGTCCTCCAGCACCAGGCCCCTACGCCTTGATCCATGAGGTCAGGGTCTACTGGGAGAGCTGCAGACAGTCACATTGGAGGGGTAGAGGGAAGCAGAGGGACAAGGTCGTGATCTGTGAGGTCAAGGTCTAATGGGGGAGATGCAGACAGTCATACTGAAGAGCCGGGGTAGAGGGAAGCAGAGGGGCACCTGGCAAAGATGTGGTGCTGGTGTCCCAAATGTCCTCCTCGAAGGGACACCTGAGCTTGAACTTGGAGGAGGAGCGAGAATTCACACATGTGCAGAAGGGAGAAGAATGGCGCTCCTGGTAGAGGAAGCCTGAGAAAGGCCTGCAGCCGTGAAGGAGCGGGAGAGCTTTTCAGGGAATGGCAGAACCCTGAGCCAGGCTATGGGAGCCAAGGCTGCGTAGAAAATGAGGCTGGAGGAAGCGAGGGCCGGCCACAAGGTCCAGTGAGAGGCAGGAAGAAGGGGCCACTAAGGGAACTGAAATGTGAAGCTTTCTCCTTTTTTTCATGTTCTCTTCATTTGTTCTGGTGTTTTTGTTGTTGTTGTTTGTTTATTTTTTGAGATGGAGTCTCGCTCTGTCTCCCAGGCTGGAGTGCGATGGTGTGATCTTGGCTCACTGCAACCTCTGCCTCCCAGGTTCAAGCGATTCTCCTGCCTCAGCCTCCTGGGTAGCTGGGACTACAGGTGTGCGCCATAATGGCTGACTAATTTTTGTATTTTTAGTAGAGATGAGGTTTTGCCATGTTGGCCAGACTGGTCTTGAACTCCTGACTGCAGATGATCCACCCACCTTGGCCTCCTAGAGTGCTGGAATTGCAGGCATGAGCCACCATGCCTAGCCTGTTCTGGTGTTTTGTTTTGTTTTTTAAATTTGCGATTTAATGTTGTTCTAAGTAAGAAAAAGTTTTAAATTTAAATTGTTGGCATAAATTGTACCATTCATCTTTATTTTGTTTAGTGCCAGTTTTAAATGCAAATATAAGAGTATAGCTGACCCTTGAACAACTTGGGGGTCGGGGTGCTGACCACTGTGCAATTGGAAATCCACGTATAGCTTTCGACTCGCCCAAAACTGCTAATAGCCTACTGTTGACTGGAAGCCTTACTGATAACATAAACAGCTAATACATATTTTGTATGTTATATGTAATATATACTGTGTTCTTACAATAAAGTAAGCTAGAGAAAAGCAAATGTTATTGGAATCATAAGGAAGAGAAAATATGTTCACTGCTCATTAAGTGGAAGTGGATCATCATAAGGGTCTCCATCCTCATCCTCTTCATGTTGAGTAGCCTGAGGAGGGAGGAGAAAGATAGGGGATGATCTCAGGGGTGACAGAGGTGGGAAAAAATCCACATATAAGTGGACCTGTGCAGTTCAAATCCATGTTGTTCAAAGGTCAGTTGTATTAACGTGTATGCAGAGTCACCAAAATTACACAGTTCATCTTTTGTAGCTGATATTTACCAGATGATAAGATAGAATAAAACTATCTCAACTGGTTTCATCTCACTCCTTGATATGGGCACAATTTACCCAGGCTCTCTACCTTTTGTTACCAATGAGGAAGGAAAGACTGAAAGGAGAAGGAACTATGGGGTTCTCTTTTCTCCCATGTCTTCATTTTCTGCATAGCGATTGGCTAATACAGGGGTGTTAACATGAGTAAGAAAGGACGATGGGGCTCCTTGGTCATTGTCTTCTTTCTGCATTTGAAGTAAGTCTGTTCAAATGGAAAATGCCTGTCACTGGGCCTGTCACTGCTCCCCGTCCCTTACTCAGTTGTTGACATAACGTGTTTATCATCTGATAGTTTTGAATCTCACTGAACTCCTACACATTATAGATTCTGAGCTCATGGACCAAAGTAAATGTTAGATGCAAGTAGGGCAGCAAGGAATGCTGGACACAGACATTACCTTTGCCTCCTCTGCTCAGACACAGGCTCCTTTGTCCCATCAGACCTTGCTTACTGGCCCGGCGTGGTGGCTCACGCCTGTAATCCCAGCACTTTGGGAGTCCAGGCAGGTGGATCACTTGAGGTCAGGAGTTTGAGACCAGCCTGGCCAACATGGTGAAACCCCTTCTCTACTGAAAAACACAAAAAATTAGTTGGGCATGGGGGCAGATGCCTGTAATCCCAGCTGTTCAGGAGCCTGAGGCAGGAGAATTGCTTGAACCCAGGAGGCGGAGGCTGCAGTGAGCCAAGATTGCACCACTGCACTCCAGCCTGGGGAACAAGAGCGAAAAAACTCTGTCTCCAAAAAAAAAAAAAAAAAAAAAAAGAAGATTGCAACAGCAGAGCATCGTACACCTGCCCCACTTCTCCCCACCCTCTATTGCTTTTTTCTAGGCAACCACCTTCAAACCTAACACTTTTAGCTTTTTCTTGTATTTACTTTTCTATTTCCAAAAAGCATTGCTAGACTCTCATTTATTGATTTTCCAGTTTAGATATTATCTAGAAGGTTGGGATGTAGCACCCTTGCACCACTTCCTGTACATACATTTGTCTCCTCACCTTTCATCCCAATTTAGTGTTAACATATTTGGATTAAGTCCATATTCTGTGTTTTCATTATTATGGCTATAAATCTTGATGGCTGAACTAAGTGTTGTAATAAGACGGCATTTCTTTCTTTCTTTCTTTCTTTCTTTCTTTCTTTCTTTTTTTTTTTTTTTGAGAGAGAGTCTCACTCTGTTGCCCTGGCTGGAGTACAGTGGTGCAATCTTGGCTCGCTTCAGTCTCTGCCTCCCAGGTTCAAGCGATTCTCATGCCTCAGCCTCCTGAGTAGCTGGGATTACAGGCACCTGCTACCCCCACCCAGCTAATGTTTGTATTTTTAGTAGAGACAGGGTTTCCATGTTGGCCAGGTTGGTCTCAAATTCCTGACCTCAAGTGATTCACCACCTTGGCCTCCCAAAGTGCTGGGATTACAGGCATGAGCCACCGCGCCCAATCCAGATGGCATTTCTTTTTAAGAACAAGTTTTTTAATTGCTTGGTTTTCGTTGCTTTTCCAGGCCTTCCAGCTCCTTTAACAGTTTTATAAGATGTCTCTTAATCCAGTTTTCCCAAAGGTAATCCCTACCATATAATCCAGCAGTTCCCTTCTTTCTTGGACCCTCCTCCCAACTTCCCTCTGTCCTCCAATTTAGACTGGATACTTTCTAGGCCTGCCCCAAAATATTAATGGAGGGTCATCATGTTTCTTAGATCCCATGCTACTTTTTTTATGGGGAGGTACCTTTTTTAAAAATTTGTTTTGGTGGAGCACATCCTCAAGCAGCTTTCTGAGAAAGAGTGCATGGAGGTAAACGGTTTGCCTGTCTCAAAGTGTCTTTATTCTTCCCTCACATCTGATTGGTATTTTGATTTGATATCAACTTCTGGGTTGGAAATGACTCTTCTTCAGAATGTCGAAGGCATTTTTCTGTTGTCTTCTAGTTTCCAACATTGCTCTGAAGAGGTCCCATCCCATTCTGATTTGAATGTGACCTTTTAAAAAATCTGGAAGCTTTTAGGACTCTCTCTCTTTCTCTCTCTCTTTTTGGTGATTTTAAATTTTACAATATATGCCTTGGTCTGTTTTAATTTGAGGGAGCACTCATTGGAGTGTTTTTATCTAGAAACTTGTGACCTTCAGTTCTTGAACTGTTGTTGTATTATTCATTTGATAACTTTCTTACATTTTCTCTTTCTGGAACCCTTCATATGCAGCTATTCTCTTGCTTTCCTATTTTTAAACATTTTACACTTTTTCATCTCTTTCTATTTTCTTTTCCTTTCTATCATCCCTCCTCTCTCTCTCTCTCTCTCTCTCTCTCTCTCTCTCTCTCTCTCTCTCTCTCTTTCTCTCGGTCTTGCTTTGTTGCCCAGGCAATCATGGCTCAATCATGGCTCACTGCAGCCTCGAGCTCCCAGGCACAAATGATCCTCCTGCCTCAGCATTCCAAGTAGCTGGGACAACAGTTGTGTGCCACCACACCCAGCTAATTTTTTAATTTTTACTTTTTTCTAGAGATGGGGTTTTGCCATGTTGCTCAGCCTGGGCTTGAACTCCTGGACTCCTCCCTCAGCCTCCTAAAGTTCTGGGATTACAGACATGAGCCAGCGTGCCCGGCCATCTCTTTCTGTATTCTAGGAGGCATCTGATTTATCTTTACTTTACAATCTTTCTACTAAATTTTTCATTTTTTTCATTGTACTTTTAATTTCTTAAACTTTCTCATTCACTAAATACACATTGTGTGTCTCATATCTGAAATACTTGGGACCAGAAGTGTTTTAGATTTTGGATTTTTTTTTTTTTAATTTTGGAGTATTTGCATTATATTTAGCAGTTCAGAATCCCCAGTTTGAAAGTCCAAAATCTGAAGTGCTCCAAAGAGCATTTCCTCTGAGCATCATGTTAGTGCTCAAAAGTTTTGGATTTTGGAGCATTTGGATTTTGGGATTGGACATGCTCAACCTGTGCACCTTTTGATCCTATTCTTATTTCATGGGTACAGTAGGTTCTCTTATCTCTGTGAGGTTATTACTTACATGGATTTGACTTTTTTCTTCTGTTCCCTGAAATGTTTTTCTTTCCTTTGGGTTATTTTTTAAAAAAATATTTGTTTCATGTTAACAGTTTTCTTGGCCAGGCACAGTGGCTCACGCCTGTAATTCCAGCACTTTGGGAGGCTGAGGCAGGCAGATCTCTTGAGGTCAGGAGTTTGAGACCAGCCTGGCCAACATGGTGAAACCCTGTCTCTACTAAAACAAATATAAAAAATTAGCCGGGCACGGTGACTGGTGCCTGTAATCGCAGCTACTCAGGAGGCTGAGGCAGGAGAATCGCTTGAACCCGGGAGACGGAGGCTGCAGTGAACTGAGATTGCACCACTGTACTCCAACCTTGGCAACAGAGAGAGACTCTCTCAAAAAAAAAGGTTTCTTAAAATGCATTGTCTGTATTTCCTATATAGCAAGGAGATGCAGATACTAATTGTTCAGTTTGTGGACTTGGGCAGGACTTTTCCAAGTCACTGCAGAAGGACTGGTTTGGATAGGGCTGTTTTGGGGAGATACTCTAATGTCAGTATCTGAGGTCATTTTTCTGAGTGATTCAGTTGCCCAAGCGGAATCTTCTAGACTTTTCCTGGGAGAGTGTATGTCTGGCTGCAGCATTCCGGCATCCAAGTGAGGAAGGGGCTTGGCGTGTTTCTTACCCTTCAATGTGTAGACTTTTGCTTGTTCTCTTTTCTCTGTAGGTCCTTCTGCCTTGGGCCTTCATCTATGCCCAGTGTTGCTGGGCCAGAGCCTCTTGGTTCACCCTTGCCAGGGAGTGATCCCCGGCCCTCTGCTGGGTGGCAGGTGACAGTCACTTGGCTACTCAGGGTTGGGGAGGGGATCTAGGGTCTGATCAGTTCTTACAGACTTTCAGCCCTACTGTCTTCAGCCCTCCTGGCCCTAAGGCCCTGAGGGGTCCCTGGCAACTCAATTCCTGAGCCTTTCTGGGCTTCTGCTTCTGAGTGGTTCCTCCCTGCAGGCATTTGACTCTCAGCTTTCATCACTCTACCAAGTCAGCTACTGGCCGGCCATCTGCTTCCCAGCTTCCAGAATCTTGTTGACATCGCTCATTACCCATCAGCACCTCTTATGGATTTATGCTGTGGTCATTTCCTCTACTGTCATCAGAGTGGAGTTTTGGAAGGGAGCATCGATAAATCTGTCTACTCAATGTGCCATGTTTTTCTAGAAGTCCACTCACTGTGGGGTTTAAGCAGGGATGTGACCAGGTCCATTAGGGATGTTAGAGCAAGGAGGCTGGCCTCCAGTGGTAGAGGGATTACTGGTGTGGGGAGTGGGATTAGAAGCAGAGAAGAGTTTTGTTTGGTGGTTAAGGACCTAGACTGGCTGGGCACGGTGGCTCACACCTGTAATCCCAGCACTTTGGGAGACGGAGGTGGGCAGATCCCTTGAGGTCAGGAGTTTGAGACCAGCCTGGCCAACATGGTGAAACCTTGTCTCTACTAAAAATACAAAAATCCGCTGGGCGTGGTGGTGCACGCCTATAATCCCAGCTACTCAGGAGGCTGAGGCAGGAGAATTGCTTGAACCTGGGAGGTGGAGATTGCAGTGAGCTGAGATCACGCCACTGCAGTTCAGCTTGGGTGACAGAGTAAGACTCTGTCTTGTGGGGGGAAAATAAAAGAACCTAGACTGTGGCCCAGGCTTCTACCTGTGTTGGCAGACAAGTTATATTATCCCTTAAGCCTCAAAAAATGGACATCATGATGGGACTGCCTTGTGCATGTGATATGAGGAATAAGTGAGAAAACACGTGCAGTGCTGAGCACCGTGCCTGCCACGCAGTAAGCATTTCACACACGCTCACTACTATTCCTTCCACTGTTACCAAGTGATAGATGGGATGGACTTGAACCAGGCAAGTGGCCTGAAGGTGGAGAGGAGGGTGTGTCTCCGTCCCCAGAGAGAGGCAGAGAATGAGAGAATGGCTTCAGAAAATCAGAATAGTAGCTGCCACCACAGCACCCCCAGGGCTTGTTCCCAGCTGCCCCCACCCAGGGTGCCGCCCAACACCCTGGCTCTAGGACAGACAGACAGACAGACAAGTCTCTGTCCTCATTTGGCTGCTGGCATGCTTGAGGGACTTGGCTCGGGGCCTGGGGTGAGTGGGGGAGGACAGAGTGAGAGTCAGAGCCAGCCGTGGTCTCCCAGAGCCTTGGCACTGGGGTGAGCCAGACAGAAGCAGAGCAATCCATGCCTCGCCAGTGGAGGGGTGTTTGGGAGGAAGAAGAACCCCATCTTCCCAAGGTCCTTCCACACTTTCACCTTTGCATCCTGGGAGTCAGGCAGCAGGGCCCTCCCAAGGCCCAGGAGGTGGACGGAAGAGGGTGTGCGGAGGTGGGGAGGGTGGCAGCAGCCTGTCTCCCAGCCTGCAGCCTTTGGTCTCCTTGCTGGGGGTGGGACAGGAGAGAGAGGATGGGCCCCACCCAAGCTGGTTGGGGGACAGAATGAGTGAGATTCACCGAAGTGCCAAATGGTCAGGCAGTGTTTCCAGGACTTGGGGGCATCTCAGAGGCACTCACAGACAACCCCCTCATCCTGGCTGGTCCTGAAGCCCCTTGGCTTCCTGTGCGTAGATGCTTATCCAGCCAGGTAGACCCACAGGGCTGAATCCAGACTCGTTCTTGCTGTGTCCACAGACTCCATGTCCATCAGGCCCTGTGTGTGGGGACCGTGGTAAAGGAGAGACCTCCAGGTGCCTGTCCTGCAGGTCCTCACACCAGGGGGAGATGGAGAGATGACAGTTGGGGATGATTGGCACTGAGGCACGCAGTCCTCGTGGGCTGTAGGACTGGGGAGAGGGGCACCAAGCCCTCCTGGGGTCAGGAACAGTGACTCGGAGAAGGAGCCTGCCCTCTAAAGGCTGACTTCCACCCCGAGGAAGAAGGGTGCCAAGTGGAGGGCAGGCTGGGCAGAGGCTGGGGCCACACGAGTGTAGGGTGGGGCAGAAGAACCCTGAGGAGGTGGCGGGGAGGGGGTGCTGGAGGGTAGCATCTGGAGCTTGTCCAAGAGGGTTGACCTGAAGAACTCTAAGATCCTTTCCGCGCTGACAGGTGCTTTAAGGGACCCTGGGCAGAGGTCACAGCATTTCATTGATGTCAACTTGGACTTGGGTGGGAGAAGGGGAGGCCCTGGTCCCTGCTTTCCTTGAAGCCAGCATTTCTACAGGGAGAGAGACAGGCTGGGTCACATGTGGGGTCTTTCGCTTCACCCCATGGACCCCCCATTCAGTGACTCCATGACCAGATCCCAGGGGTGGCCAGGGGAGTGGGCCCACAGGTCTCTCCTGTCAGTGGTGGGCAGCTCTTTGCAGTCTCAAGGTGAGAGTGAGGTTTCTGACCAGAGTCACCTACTGTCTGCTCTGACCTCTTGTGGGACTGCCCAGCCCCGCTATAATTAGCTTAAGGAGGGGCGTGGAGGGGAAGGGCTGACGGGTTTGGGGATCTGGGTGTGTCGGCAGCGCAGAGGAGCTGGCGGTGAGCCTGCCAGAGGAAGGAAGGGCTGGCTGCCGGCCGCCTGTGTGATTTTTCCCAAGAAGACACTGCTATTTATACCCCTGTAGCTTGGGATCAGCTTCTTGCAGATGAGGACGTGAAGGCCCAAGGCCACACAGCAACTACAGCCAGGCAAAGAGTAGAACTTGGGTTTCTGACTCCCAAGACAGCACCTGGGCCTGATTCTGGCAGTGGATTCTGTGAGGGTCGCCTCATGCTCCCGACTTCTCCCACACACCCAGGGTGGGCTGAGAGGTTGTTGTGGCTTCAGCTGCCCAGCAGCAGGCCCACAGGAGCCACACGAGCAACGAGTCAGCACTGGGCCAGCCAGGAAACAGAAGGGCTGGGCTGTAGCCCAGGGACTGTTGGTGCCGGGATGAGACGCATTGGACCCCTCAGCCACGGGGTCAAAGGACTCCCTGGCTGGGATGGGTGAGCCCCCAGTCTACCTCCTGGAGCCATGGAATGCTAGCGGGAAGGAGGGAGCCCAGCCCAGCTGAGCCCACCACCCCCTGCTGACACTCTGCCCCGGGTGCAGGCCCAGGGAGACTCAGGGAGCCCCAAGCTGCAGGAGCACTTGGGACATTCCTTTCTCCCCACTAGGCCTTGGCTGCCATGGTTTTGAACTTGTATTTGGGGTGAAGTATTTGAGGCCAGGCTTGTGGCTGAATGGGAGGAGCCCTGCACTGGGGGCAGCTTAGTGAGTAGACACAGCCTGGTGCAGGCAGCCTGGGCCTGGCTTCAGATCCTGGCCATCACGTCCCTTTTGTGTGACCCAGGGCAAGTGACGTATGGGCCCTGAGTGTATGAGGAGAGATGATGGTAGAGTCTGCCCGGCATGTTGTGAGGAGCAAATGAGAGGGTATGCCCCCAGTACTCGGGACCAGCCTGGCACGTGGTCATCTTGGGCACTAGAACTGCATCCAGCAGCTGCTCATCTGCCAATGCCCGTGTTCCAGGGTCTGTTTCCAGCCAGCATGGGCAGTCTGGGTGATTCCAGGAGGATTCCAGGGTTCTCAGTAGAAGTCTGGTCACCTTGGCTTTCTTCTCTGCAGCTCCGGGCAGAGCCAGGGGCCTGTCATTGGCCAGGGGACTTAGGAGACCACACAGACCACCCACCCCACCCTGGGTCTCCCAGCTGCCAGGCCCCCTCCTCTGAAATCTGGGTTTTGGGATTCCATGGTCTGATCTACCCTCCCAGCCTCTTTCCACACCTGCCTTCAGCGGTCTTGGCTCTGTTTCCAGACCCTTTCATGTTCTCCCAGCCTCTCCATATCTCGGAGTATCTCTTTCTCTCCCTGTTGGACTCCAGGATCCATCACCTTTGCCCTTCTTCCCTGTGCAACCCCCCGCCTGTCCCAGTCAGGACTGTATGCTCATCGTGGCCCTCTGGCCTGGCACCACCTACCCTGAGGCCACCCAGACTGGAGAACTGGAGGGTTTGTGCCTCCCCATCTCTCCTGCCTGGCTAGAGGCCCCAGGTCCCACGGGTCCTGCCTCCCTCCATTGCTTCTGCCCAAGCCGTGGTTGCCTGGGTCATCCCCAGTCCTGCATGTCTGCGTGGCTCAATTCTCCCCAGCCACTGCTGCTGCCAGAAGGCCCCGAACCTTCCTCCAGGACAGCAGTGAGCCATAGGTGGGGTGGTCAGCGGGTTAGGGCACTCCTGCTGCTAAGCCGTAGTGGTGCCTGCCTAAGGTCCAGCAGGGGCAGCAGGCTGGTCACCTATCCCAGAAGCAGTAGTATACCCAAGGGCTGTACAGAGTGAGGCAGAGGCAGAGGCAGAAGTGAGTGCCAGCTGGGCCTGGGCCACCCTCCCCAGGCTCCCCACCTCTGTGCTCCCTGCCTTGTGGTGTTGTGTCTGGGCAGCCTTGTCTTCACCAGACTGCAGCAGCAGGAGTGTGTGGTGGACACACATGGCACCTGCTCGTGTCTGCCAGTTTCCCTGCCACCACTGCCAGGGAATGCTGGCTGGAGGAAGACAGGAGTGGAGGCCGGAGGCCAGCCCTGTCAGGGGGTGGGGGGAACCGGACAGGCACGGCTGCCCTGGGCTCTCTCCCGGGAGTGGCTGCTTTCCAGACCTTGCCCTTCCACAGATGACCTGAGGTCTCTGCCTGGGCGGGGCCATCGGAGGCTCTGTTTTGTCAACTGTGATGTGATGTTCTCTGGATCCTTGTTGGGCCTGGCTCCAGGGTCTGGGCTCAGGGACGGAGGCTGCAGGGTCAGAGAGCAGCGCCACATGAGGGCTTGGCGGTCCAGGAGGCCTTCTGAGGGAAGGGCCCTGGCAGCGTGTGCAGAGGGCTGGGATTGGGGTTGGGGTTGTTTAGCCAGCTGGAGTGCCCAGGAGGTGAGATGAGAGAGGCCGGGAGGGCCTGTGCTGCTGGCTGTGGTTGGAGGATCAGCTGAATCGAGCGGGGAAGCTGGAGTTTCCTACAGCTGTAGGGCTCTGTGCCCCTCCCACCTCTCCTCCTCTCCCGGCCCCACCGAGGCTTCTCCGATGGGTCTCACAGGCTACACCCCCTCCATCCTCCCGTCCCATCTCTAGCCGTGGGTGGGGCCTGTGCCTGGACGACCCTCCTGCCAAGGACATCATCGACTTCCCCTCGGTGCCACCTGGCGTCCTCTATGATGTGAGCCACCAGTGCCGCCTCCAGTACGGAGCCTACTCTGCCTTCTGCGAGGACATGGATGTGAGTGGGGCTGGTGTGGGTGTGGGTGTGGGGACCTGGCAGGAGGGCTCAGGGGACAGCTCTCACCAGCCCGTGGATGCCAGCCTGGGAGTAACCTCACCTGGCCTGGGCTGCGCTCCCGAGTGATACTGTGAGACATCAAGTGGCCTGTGGGAGAGGCCAGGGATGGGCGGCCACAGACCCAGCTCTGATTTCTGGGTCAACCATGGACCCACTGTGACACTTTGGGCAAGTCCCTTAGCCTCTCTGGAGCTGGCTCATAAGAGGGAAAAGGGACCCCAGTGGGGAGGGTCTATTTATCCTGGAGAAGATTGCCTGAAGTGATCTTCTAACGGGAGTGTTTCCAGAGGAGGGGCTGGGCCGGGAGAGGTGGGGACAGCTGGGGATGGCTCTGAGCAGCGCGGCCCCGGGCACCCCACACCACCACATGGTCTGAGGAGGAAAGTGGGAGCAGACACACAAGAAGGGACCTCTGGGGGTCTGTGGGCTCCTGCCATGTGAAGGGGTGCCTAGGGGACCCTTGGGGACAGGGAGGGGGCAGGGTGGGTGGTGGCGCTGGGAGGGTTGAGGGTATGGCCCATGCCCTCCTCCTCGCAGAACGTCTGCCACACACTCTGGTGCTCTGTGGGGACCACCTGTCACTCCAAGCTGGATGCAGCTGTGGACGGCACCCGGTGTGGGGAGAATAAGGTAGGGGATGTCCCCAGTCCCGGCGGTGGGTGTTGGAGAGGACAGACCTGCTGTGACCGGGCCCTGGGGTCAGCCCCGGCTCACAGTCTTGCTTGTGCTCCTAGCAGAGCCCCACACTCTCTACAGCCCAAGGCCCCATCTGCAAAGCGGAGGCATTGGGGCCAGGGCTTTGATTTGATTCCATGATTCCCCAGGGTGTCTTCAGCTGAGTCAGCACGTGGGCTGTTTTACTCCCTGCTCAGCTCCTCCCTGCGGCCTGGGTCACAGATGATTGTGATGATTGTGATGATTGTGATGATTGTGAGGGGGTCTCTCTCACCTTCCATCCTTACCCTCTGTGCCTTTCGCAGCCTTCCCACCCACCTTGTTCTCACTAGGGTGAGGATGACTGATAGGCTGGGGGGTGGGGTGGCTCTACCTCCATCTGTCACAGTAGTGGTGTCTCAATGGAGAGTGCGTACCCGTGGGCTTCCGGCCCGAGGCCGTGGATGGTGGCTGGTCTGGCTGGAGTGCCTGGTCCATCTGCTCGCGGAGCTGTGGCGTGGGCGTACAGAGCGCCGAGCGGCAGTGCACGCAGCCTACGTGAGTGTGGGGCCCAGGGTTCCCTGGGCAATGGGACAGAGGGACCCAAGCAGTCAGCCGATTGCAGGAGCTTGGCTCTGTCTCAGCCCCTGGCTCTTAGAAGTGTCCTCATAATGGTCAGTCCGAGTGTCCAGGCCACCTTGAGTCACTTTCAAGGAGTGTTCTGGGAGCTGACAGGGTCCCTACTACTGACCCCTTTCCAGAGAGGGGGACACTGAGGCCCAGAGACTGGAGAGACTCATCAGAGGCCACATGGCAAAGCAGTTGCTGGCTGGAAGGAGGCAGGAGAGAAGCAGTGGCGAAGAGCATGGGCCCTGGACCTTAGATGGCTCTGGGTTCGAATCCTCTGTTCACCCCTTCTCTGGGCCTCCGTTTCCTCATCTATATAATAGCAGTGCCCATCCAGTAAAGTTGTAGTTGGGGGCAAATGCAGTTTATGCAGGCCAGGCCCTCAGTTTTGCAGCTCGTCTGTAGTGGGCACTCAGTGGGAGGGGCTTGGTGGCCTCAGAGGCACAACAAAGGTCTGAGATGAGACAGGGCAGCTTGGAGGAGGTGACAGCATTCAAGGGGTGGCCTGAGGTGAGGTGACTTCACCTCTCTGGGCCTCTGTTTCCCTGTCTAAACGGTGGGGTGTGAAGATCTGGTGAGATGCAGAGGCCAGTGGCACTGAAGATTGAAGCACTACCTGGCTGATCTTCACTTCAGGAGGCCACCCGGGGCAGGCATGGGGTTCACAGCCAGCCCCACCCAGGACCCTGTGCTTACCCAAGACTGGCCTGTGGCTCTCCTGCCTCCTGGCCTCCAGGTCTGAGCTGGGTGGGGGCCAGCGACCCTGGCTTAGATGCAGAGGGTTTCAGGAGCTGTGCTCGGTCAGACCTCTCAGCTGGCTGGGGCCCTGGGCGCTTCCTTTAGACCCAGGCTGGGGGTACTGCCACCAGGAGGGAGGCTGAGGACTCAAGGGCTTGTTAGGATGCTGGTGTCATGGGCTGGAGACTCGGAGCAGTCCCTCCAGCCAGTGCCAGTCATGCCTGCAGCTTGTCCCAGCTTCTCAACAGCCCTCTGCAGAGGCAGCCCCAACCTCACTTTATACTGGAGGAAACTGAGGCCCAGAGGGTGGCTGAAGACTTGCCCCCGATCACACAGCAGGTTGGGGGCAGAGTTCAGGCTTCCTGCTGCCACCTCCCCGCAGGTCCTTACAAACAGGGAGGGTGTGTCTGGGCCAGAGGGTGGGCAGCCCAAGGGAGGAGAGCAGCGTGCACAAAGCTGGGCGGCAGGGATCTCGGGGTGTGGGTGCAGGAGGAAGCTGCTCGCTCTGGGCTGTGGCCATGCAGTAGTATTCACCAGTCCCTCACTGGGGCGCACCCCGGTCCTCCCCACAGGCCCAAATACAAAGGCAAATACTGTGTGGGTGAGCGGAAGCGCTTCCGCCTCTGCAACCTACAGGCCTGCCCCGCTGGCCGCCCCTCCTTCCGCCACGTCCAGTGCAGCCACTTTGACGCTATGCTCTACAAGGGCCAGCTGCACACATGGGTGCCCGTGGTCAATGATGGTGAGTGCTGCCTCCCATGGAGACACTGAGGCTCAGAGGGCTGGGGGTGTGTGTGTCCAAGGTTACCTTGTGATGCAAGCAGGAGGCCCAGTCTCCATCACAAGCCTGGGCTGCTCCCAATGTCCCCTGGGGCTGCTGCTCACCCCAGCTCTCCAGTCCGCAGCCTTGCAGATAGCTACCAGCCCAGCCGGAGCCTCCAGCATGTTGGTGTTGCTTGGGAGCCTCTAGCCTGCTATGGATGTGTGTCACAGAGGGGTCTTCCTCTTCCTGGTGGCCTCCACACTCCTGCCCCAGCTGTTGCTGATGGCTCTTCTACTTGGGCCCCCAGTGAACCCCTGCGAGCTGCACTGCCGGCCCTCGAATGAGTACTTTGCTGAGAAGCTGCGGGATGCTGTGGTCGATGGCACCCCCTGCTACCAGGTCCGGGCCAGCAGGGACCTCTGCATCAACGGCATCTGCAAGGTGTGCCTGGTTAGAAGAGGCTCTCCCAGCACTGGCTGCCCCCAGCCCCACTGGCGGGCCTCAGGTTCTCTCCTGGGTCCCTCCTGGTCCTCCTCAGGCCACCCTCCCCATGCTCTATCTTTGGGCTTCCCAGCCCCTACCCTCTATGACCTCTAAGGCAAAGCCCCTACTATGCCTCCTGGTACTGGGGACCCCTCCCAGTCAGGCCTCGCCCCCTGCATCTCCTTGGATGCCTGCACCAGCACTGCCCCAACCAGGAAACCAAAGCCCAGACAGTGACTTGACCTCTTGCTGGCTGGCTGACCCCAGGCAGTGGTTTGCTCCCTGACAGAAGGGGTTAAATGAAGTGGCCCAGGTGACATGAAGGGCTCTGAGCCCAGAAGAATAGTGCTCAGTATTTGGTAACAATTTCTATTCTTATTTTTAATAACAACGATGGCCTCTCCTCTTTGCCTATGTCCCCAGCCACCTACTTGTCCCTGCTTCTTGCCCTCTAAGCCTCTGGGGTATCAAGGCCTGGGCTCTGAGGAGGACCAGCAGGGAGGTGCCAACCCCCAGTGCCTTTGACGTTGAAATTCCCTGCACGCGCTGGTCAGGAGCCTATGGCGCGTCAGATCCCCTGCCTGCCCACGGCCTTTGCAGAACTCTTTCCTTCTTTTGTCTCATGTGATGCTCACGACATGCCTTTAAGCAAGGGGTGGGTCTCCCCATCTCACATCTGAGAAAACTGAGGCTCAGGGAGGTAGAGAAGTTCACCTGGGTCAGAGGCACAGCTGGGGTGGGGCAGGACCAAAGAGAGGCCTCCTGACCCCCACTCCCAGCTTTCTCCTCCTGAGCCTGGCTGGCCCCCGGGGCTGGGGCCACAGAGGGCTGGCCGCCAGCACCAGGAGCCTCCCCTCCTTGTGTGTTGCAGAACGTGGGCTGTGACTTTGAGATTGACTCCAGTGCTATGGAGGATCGCTGTGGTGTGTGCCACGGCAACGGCTCCACCTGCCACACCGTGACTGGGACCTTCGAAGAGGCCGAGGGCCTGGGTATGGGGTGGGACCGCTGTGGGGGAGGGATGTGCTCTTCACCTGGTGGCCCCTGGCCCATCTCCCCTGGGCCCCTGTCCTTGGCCTCCGTGGTCCCCACCCAGCCTGGAGATGGCTAAGCAGGGAAGCCTTGCTGGGGTGGAATTCTTGCAGGAGTCAGGGGACCCCTGGTCCACGTGCAGACACCTGTCCCCATGGGGAGTCCTCCTGTCCCAGAGACCCAGGCAGGGCCAACCCGGCTTGCGTGTGGCCCCTGGGCCTTTCAAAGAATGGTAGTCTCCTCCTGAAGCTTCTGAGACCCCCAGCTCTGTGCCCTCACCTCCAGTCTGTTTTGCACGCATTGCTCAAATACTGACTGTGTGCTAGGTGATGGGGACATACAGGCGAAGCGCTCAGTCCTGCAGGGGGCAGAAGCTTCTGGTGTGACCAGTGCAGTGGAGGGAGGCCCAGAGGGCTATGGGAGCACCGAGGAAGAAGGTCCTGGCCTGGGGAAGTCAGGGAAGGTTTCCTTTAGGAGGTGAAAGTTGAGCTGAATCATAAAAATCAGAAGAGATGGAAGGGGCCTTCCAAAATGGAGGAAGAGCTTGCGCCAGAGCCTGGAGGCAAGAAGAGAAGGCAGGACCAGCTATGGGGCCTTGAATGTCAGGCTGAGAAGCTTAGATTTCATCCCAGAGATGCAGTGCAGTGTGGTGGATAAAGCACTGGCCCTGGAGGCTGCTCATATCCCAGCAGGACGCTCATGCACGTTACTATCCCTGTCTGCCTCATTCTGCTCATCTGTAAAATGCGGATAACAATAGTACCTAGGCTATAGGGCCATTACCCATGAACTTACACAAGTGCTGAGAGTAGTGCCTGGCATGTGACGGGTGTGACGGAAGTGAACGAATAAAAGCAGGCTGTGTGGGGATGAGGAGGGTGTCCCAGGAGAAAGGCCTGGGCACTTTGGTTTTTTTAGAAAGAGAATTAGTGTAGGGGATGGATCTAGCCTTATGATGACCAGTTTAGGTCCTCAAGAGAGGGGTGACGGGGCATGGCCACGGGGTCAGGATCTGTGGCACCTCTGTGAGGTTTTGGTGACCATGACACATCTGAGCAATTTGGGGAGCTCAGACTTTAAAGCTAATGGTGAAATCTTTGGCATCAGCAGGAGGAGGCAAGTGGGGAGAGACGTGAGGGAAGCGGGTGGGGGATAAGCAACCTTCTCACCCCGGGCACAACCTACGCACAACCCTTGGCTGACAGGGTATGTGGACGTGGGGCTGATCCCAGCCGGCGCACGCGAGATCCGCATCCAGGAGGTGGCCGAGGCTGCCAACTTCCTGGCACTGCGGAGCGAGGACCCAGAGAAATACTTCCTCAATGGTGGCTGGACCATCCAGTGGAACGGGGACTACCAAGTGGCAGGGACCACCTTCACATACGCACGCAGGGGCAACTGGGAGAACCTCACGTCCCCGGGTCCCACCAACGAGCCTGTCTGGATCCAGGTGCCTGCCTCCTGAGGCCCAGGGTGGGGGAGCGGAGGCGCAGTCCCCAGGCCCAGCACCCCCGATGGCAGGTCTCGTCCTGGAGGAGTGAGCCCTGGGTCAGTCACAGAGCCTGGCTCTGAGCCAGGCCCTCCTGCTGTGGCCTCTACCTTGGTTTCCCTATCTTTAAAATGGCCCAGTGGTGTAGCTGCAGTTCACAGAGGTGGCTGGGGTCAGCTCCTTTAGGACTGGGTGGATGGAGAAGACACCTCGTGCTCACAGGCTCCTGCCTGCCCACCCAGCTGCTGTTCCAGGAGAGCAACCCCGGGGTGCGCTATGAGTACACCATCCACAGGGAGGCAGGCGACCATGGCGAGGTCCCACCACCCGAGTTCTCCTGGCACTATGGGCCCTGGACCAAGTGCACAGTCACCTGCGGCAGAGGTGAGAAGTGGGGCAGGCACAGCCTCGCCAGCAGAGGCTTTGTCTCTAGACAGGGACGCTGGCTTCAGCTTCCAGCTCACTGCTGGGCCACCATGGGTTTGGAAGTTGGCTTCTCTGAGCCTCAGTTCCCCATCTGTGAGATGAGGCTGGCAACTGCCCCATGTCCCAGGCCCACTGGGAGGGTAAATGGATGAGGCAGGTGGGTGCTGGCTTGCGGCACGTGCTCAGTGTGCTCCAGCTCTTGGCATTCTCCCTCCAGCGGACACAGCTCCCTCCCGATTGTGTCCTTGCTCAGCTCCGGCAGGTCTTGTGCCTGCATTTCTGCTGCGTCCTGGAGACCAGTCCAGTGGCCCCTCACCACGCTGACTTATTTCCCTGAACTATTTATAAAAAGTAGGGCAATTTCATTAACTCCGACTCTTCCTCCCCATATTTCCCTCAGTCTCCCCACATGCTCCTCAGTCCCCCCCTCTGTCTCTTTGTCTCCTCCCCACTGCTCCTCAGTCTCCCCTCTGCCCCTCCGTCTCCTCCCATACTTCTCAGTCTTCCCTCACACCCCTCAGTCTCCCTCCTGCCCTCCAGTCCCACCCATGCCCCTCGGTCTTCCTCTCCGCCCGCTTGGTCTCCCCCACCGTTCCTCGGTCTCCCCACACCTCAGTCTCCCCTTTTGTCTCTTAGTCCTCCCTTTTCCCCTCGGTCTTCCCATCGTTGACACTCAGTGTCCTCAGGGTCTCATAATCGGGAATCTGAGATACAGACATTTGTGCATTCCTTAAAATGCTATTATGATGACAAAATGAAAATGGAGAACTGGGCAGATACCTTCCAAAGCTAGGAAACCCATGTTATCTAATACAGCTGTCTTTATTTATTTTATTTTATTTGAGATGGAGTCTCACCCTGTTGCCCAGACTGGAGCTCAATGGCATGATCTTGGCTCATGGCAGCCTCTACCTCCCAGGTTCCAGTGATTCTCCTGCCTCAGCCTCCTGAGTAGCTGGGATTTACAGGAACGCGCCACCATGCCTGGCTAATTTATATTGTTAGTAGAGATGGGGTTTCACCATGTTGGCCAGACTGATCTTGAACTCCTGACCTCAGGTGATTTGCCTGACTTGGCCTCCCATAGTGTTGGGAGGCGTGAGCCACTGTGCCTGGCCTAACACAGGTGTCTTTAATTGGACAAACGTGGAAACCAACACATACATTTGGAGCACTAGACATTTGGGGAATTGTCTTTCAGCAAATTGGCTGCTTCGCAGGTGGACCACTTGGGAGTGTCTGCAGAGGCAAGTGCCCAGTGGTGGCTGGAACAGACAGGGGTTCTTTGTCTCAGGCAGGAAGTCCCAGATGCACAGTCCAAGCTGGCGGGACCTGGAACTGACTGGCCCTCCGCCACTGTCCTTGCCACAGCAGCCTCCCCTACACTCTTGCTTGTCACAGATGGTGTCCTCCCTTCCAGGGCTCTTACCGTGTACCGGGCAGGAAGAAGGAGAGGGGAAAGGGTTGACTCCCAGCAAGGGACTTGTGCCTTTTTCTCCCCAGCCAGAACTGTGTCCCAGACCCCGTAGTTGCAAGGGAGCGGCAGTGGGGTGTGTTTTCAGCAGGTCCCATTGCTGCCTTGAACAAAATCAGAATCTGTTGGTGAGGAAAGAGGGGGATGGGTGTGGGACCGGCAGCTCAGGGGAGGGACAACTTACTCTCAGGACCACGGGGCAGGGGGTGGAGCAGAGAAGGCAGAGCCACCTGCAGAGGGGGTCCTGCGGCTGGGCCTCAACAGGCAGTATGGAAGTGTGTGTCCAAGGTGAGGAGCGTGGCCGTGCAAAGGCCCCAGGATGGGCAGTGGCAGATGGTGTGAAGGACAGGAGCAGTGCCAAGGCTAGTACGGGGGTGGAGAGCAGGGGCTGCCCCTTGATGCCCAATTTCTTGTCCAGATGTTCTCTGAGCCATTGGGAAGGGTGTGGATGGTGGGATGGTGTGTCGGTGGCCCCTGTACACACTGGGCCCTGAAGGCTCAGGCAGCGGCTCCTCCAGCCACAAGTTCTTCAATGAGGCTGACTTCATCCCAGGCCACCTGGCCCCATGCCTTTCACCCACCTCATCACCCAAGCCAGCCCCGGGAAGAAGCAGAGGGAGCTGGGCTTTCATTCTCTTCCCAAGGCTGAAGCCCCAGCCCCTGGTCACCCCTCACCCCAGACTGAGCCAGCCTGGACACCTGTGGTCCTCCTCTTTGGGCCCCTGGATGTGGAAATAGGCCTCAGGGCAGGCTCAGTTTCCTTGAGGGGAGGGTGGCAGGAGCCATGGGTGGGTTTGCGTGCTAGCAGCAGCTGGCATGGATTGAGCTCTTAGGATGTGCCAGGCGTGGGCTGAGCCTGCACATGCAAGAACACACGCAGTCCTCCCTCCAGGGCTTGGAGGAGGCAGGATTGTTGCTCCCACTTCACAGAGGAGGACGCTGAGGTTCAGAGAGGCCAAATGAGTTGTCCAGGGTTTCAGCTAGGATGCAGAGGGTCGAGGCACCAAAAACCTATTAATCCTCCACACTCTGCCACCCCTCCAGGGGCAGCCAGAGGGGAGGCTACATAAGAGAGAGGGGGTGAGTGAGAACCAGGAGGACAGCGAGGAGGTGACGGTGGAGGTCTGCCTTCATCTTGACATGGGCAGTAAGGCGCTGTTCTGGGAGGGTTCTGGCAGAAAGGGTGTCTTTGGGTCTTGGGCGGTGGGCACCTGGGTGCCAGTCCCAGGCTAAGCCCCATGGCCCCCAGGTGTGCAGAGGCAGAGTGTGTACTGCTCGGAGCGGCAGGCAGGGCCCGTGGACGAGGAGCACTGTGACCCCCTGGGCCGGCCTGATGACCGCCAGAGGAAGTGCAGCGAGCAGCCCTGCCCTGCCAGGTGAGCCCGCCCCTACTCCCCCACCAACTCCCCACCCCTCGGTGTCTTGAGTCTGCCACAGGCCCCTACATCTGGGTCCCCAGAGGCCCTGGGGAGGAGCAGAGGGAGCCAGGCTTTCATTCTCTTCCCAAGGCTGAAACCCCAGCCCCCGGTCTCCCCTCACCCCCCAGCCTGGGCCAGCCTGGACACCTGTGATCCTCCTCTTTGGGTCCCTGGATGGGGAAATAGGCCTCAGATCAGTTTCCTGAGGGAAGTTTCCCTGAGGGGAGGGTGGCAGGAATGGAGGGGGTGTGCCATGTCATCAGGCTCAGTTTCCCGGAGCGGAGGGTGGCAGGAATGGAGGAGCTGTGCCATGTCACCAGGCTTTGAGGGCAGGACACTTACCTGGGCTTGGAGCTCTGGAGAATCATCCACTGGCCTCAGTCCCAGCTCTGCCCAAACCCTGAGGGCCTGGAAGCCCAGCCTGGCCCTCCCTGCTGGTGAGCCTGCCGGTGCCACCCATCTGATGCCATGCTGATGCCACCTGTGTGCCCTCGCCAGGTGGTGGGCAGGTGAGTGGCAGCTGTGCTCCAGCTCCTGTGGGCCTTGGGGCCTCTCCCAGCGGGCCGTGCTCTGCATCCGCAGCGTGGGGCTGGATGAGCAGAGTGCTCTGGAGCCCCCCGCCTGTGAACACCTTCCCCGGCCCCCTACTGAAACCCCTTGCAACCGCCATGTGCCCTGTCCGGCCACCTGGGCTGTGGGGAACTGGTCTCAGGTGAGTGTGGGATGGGAGGGGGTCCGCCTCCAGCTCCACCCTTGGTCTTCGGCTACAGATAGGCAGATAGCCTTCCTGGAGCCTTCGTGGGTGGGAGGGAGCCTGGGCATTCCAGGGTCCAGCCCCTGACTCTAAAGCCTCAGGGATCAGGAAGCCCCTGGCAAGCATGTCCACAGCCATGGCCTTGAGCTGGGCAGGGCCAGAGAGGGCTGGCTGGGATCTCTGCCACTCTGACATCAGGCAGTGGACAGGTTACCCAGCCATGACCCTCATCCTGGCTTCCCCTGCAGTGCTCAGTGACGTGTGGGGAGGGCACTCAGCACCGAAATGTCCTCTGCACCAATGACACTGGTGTCCCCTGTGACGAGGCCCAGCAGCCAGCCAGCCAAGTCACCTGCTCTCTGCTACCCTGTCGGTGGCCCCTGGACACACTGGGCCCTGAAGGCTCAGGTAGCGGCTCCTCCAGCCACGAGCTCTTCAATGAGGCTGACTTCATCCCACGCCACCTCACCCCACACCCTTCACCCGTCTCATCACCCAAGCCAGCCACCATGGGCAACGCCATTGAGGAGGAGGCCCTAGAGCTGGACCTGCCGGGGCCCGTGTTTGTGGATGACTTCTACTATGACTACAATTTCATCAACTTCCATGAGGATCTGTCCTATGGGCCCTCTGAGGGGCCTGATCTAGACCTGGCGGAGACGGGGGATCAGACGCCCCCACCACACAGTGGTCCTGCTGTGCCCTCCACAGGTAGCCCTGTGCCTGCCACAGAGCCTCCTGCAGCCAAGGAGGAGGGGGAACCAGCACCTTGGTCCCCTAGCCCTTGGCCCAGCCAGGCCGGCCGCTCCCCACCCCCACCCTCAGAGCAGACCCCTGGGAACCCTTTGATCAATTTCCTGCCTGAGGAAGACGCCCCCATAGGGGCCCCAGACCTTGGGCTCCCCAGCCTGCCCTGGCCCAGGGTTTCCACTGATGGCCTGCAGACGCCTGCTGCCCCTGAGAGCCAAAATGACTTCCCAGTTGGCAAGGACAGCCAGAGCCAGCTGCCCCCTCCATGGAGGGACAGGACCAATGAGGTTTTCAAGGATGATGAGGAACCCGAGGGCCGTGGAGCACCCCACCTGCCTCTGAGACCCAGCCCCACGCTGCCCCCTTTGTCCTCTGTCGGCAGCACCCACTCCTCTCCTAGTCCTGACGTGACGGAGCTATGGACAGGAGGGACTGTGGCCTGGGAGCCAGCTCTGGAGGGTGGCCTGGGGCCTGTGGACAGTGAACTGTGGCCCACTGTTGGGGTGGCTCCTCCCCCTCCTGCCCCCATAGCCCATCTGCCAGAGATGAAGGGCAGGGACAACTCCCTGGAGCCGAGGACTCCCACCCTCCCAACCCCAGGACCAGGCTCATGGGACATGCAGACTGTGGCAGTATGGGGGACCTTCCTCCCCACAACCCTGACTGGCCTCGGGCACACACCTGAGCCTGCCCTGAACCCAGGACCCAAGGGCCAGCCTGAGTCCCTCAGCCCTGAGGTGCCCCTGAGCTCTAGGCTGCTGTCCACGCCAGCTTGGGACAGCCCCGCCAACAGCCACAGAACCCCTGAGACCCAGCCGCTGGCTCCCAGCCTGGCTAAAGCAGTCTCCCCTGCAGACCTGTTGGCTGTCAGGAACGCTAGCTGGCAAGCGGGAAACTGGAGCCAGGCAAGTGGTGCGCGCTGGGTGGGCTGGGAGGGCTGGGAGTTTGCGGAGGACCTTGGTGACTGTTTCCTCATCTGAAAATGAGCAGGGTGGGACACAGGCGTCATCTGTCTCGCCTCTCTTGGGGCAGGAGTTCCCAGGATTAGGGGAATGAGGGGACCCCAGGGCCCACTTCTAGGCAGCAAAGGGGGCCTCAGGGAAGGCAGGGGCAGGCACGCTCTGGCAGCACAGCACACCCCAGGATGGAGCTGGCTCAGACACTGTGCAGTGGGGAGGGTCCCCGCATGGCTGCCAGGCCCAGTCCTGCCCAGCAGGCAGCAGCTTCCCTGAGGCTCGGCCTGGCTCCTCCAGGCTGGGCTCAGCCCACTGCCACCTGGCTCTGCCCTGAGTGACTCCACCCTCCTTTGACAGTGACCTGCAGGCATCTGAGCTGCCTGAAAGAAGCTGGCCAGGGCCCCCTCCCTAGGTCCCCAGATGGTCACTGCAGGAGAAGCAAGCTTCTGTTCAGATCCCTAATTTGGGGGTGGGAAGGGGCAGGCTGAGGCCCACAGGGCTTGTTTTGCGCATCGATACCCAGCGATTTGGCTGCTGGTTCCAGGACCCAGCCTTCCTTCCCTGGTGCCTCTGGGAAGCGACGAGGCTGGTCAGGACAGCTGGTCAGGGGTGCCCCCAGGGTCCCCTCCCCGACCTCTGCACCAATGACACTGGAACACAGGCCCTTTGTCCCATGTGAGCGGGGACGGTTGGTTGCTGGGGGGATTTGACTTTTCATTCTCACGGTCTTCCTGGGAGATGGGTGGAGGAGCCTATTTTGCAAATAAGGAAACTGAGGCCCAGAAGAGGGCCCCTGTCTTGCTGAGGTCTCGCTAGGCTAGGTAGGTAGTTTCCTGGCTGTAGAGGCCTGGCGGGGATGGGATCTGCCTGGCTTTCACCAGTCTGTGCCCTGCAGTGCTCTACCACCTGCGGCCTGGGTGCCGTCTGGAGGCCAGTGCGCTGTAGCTCTGGCCGAGATGAGGACTGCGCCCCCGCTGGCCGGCCCCAGCCTGCTCGCCGCTGCCACCTGCGGCCCTGTGCCACCTGGCACTCAGGCAACTGGAGTAAGGTGCGTGAGGATGGAGCCAGTACAGGCATTCCCAGGGCATGGGTTGGAGCCCTGGTTCCCCATGGCCTGTGTTCCAAAAGCAGCAGGACAGGGGAGGGCTCCAGGCTGCACGTCTCTGCCCCCGATCACACCGGATTCCGAATCTCTTGGGAGTATTCTCATCTTTGTCTGGCTTGGCCTGTCTCCTTTCCTCTGTATTTTCGACCCCATCTGGACTTGTCTTTCACCAGCTTGCCTTTGTTCCTCCCTTTCTCTGTCTGTCCCAGCCCCTGGCAGCCCCTGGCCGTGCCACCTTTTGCCTGGGTCCTGCCAGCCTTGGCCTCTCACTGGAGCTTTTCAGGGACTTGCCCAGAGCTGGGGCCTGGGCCTGATGCCTTTCCTGCCACGTGCCTCATGGGGTCACGCCTGTGGGCCTGCACGTGGCGATGTGTTCCCACACATCTCTCGGTCCCCAGTGCTCCCGCAGCTGCGGCGGAGGTTCCTCAGTGCGGGATGTGCAGTGTGTGGACACACGGGACCTCCGGCTGCTGCGGCCCTTCCATTGTCAGCCTGGGCCTGCCAAGCCACCTGCGCACAGGCGCTGCGGGGCCCAGCCCTGCCTCAGCTGGTACACCTCTTCCTGGAGGGAGGTGAGGCCTGGGGTTTCAGTTGGGGGGAGAGGACGCCCTCAGATGCTGGCTGTGCCCTGACTCCTTCCCTGCCCACCCAGTGCTCCGAGGCCTGTGGAGGTGGTGAGCAGCAGCGTCTGGTGACCTGTCCAGAGCCAGGCCTCTGCGAGGAGGCGCTGAGACCCAATACCACACGGTCCTGCAATACCCACCCCTGCACACAGTGGGTGGTGGGGCCCTGGGGCCAGGTGAGCTGGGCTGCGTGGAGGAGCAGGGAGCAAGTTTGTGATGGCGCCTGGTCAGTCCTGGGTTGGGTGAAGGATCTTTTGAGTGTGTGCTGTGAGCCAGGCTCTCTGTGGCCCCTGCGCATGCAGCAGTGACTGGACGAGGCCCTGCCCCGCTGATGCTCACACCTGCCAGGGAGAAACAGACAAGGAAAGGGCACGTGTGCTGTGATGTCAGGGAAGGCCTTCCAAGGAAGGGTCTGGGGTTGAGACCCGAGGGAGGAGTCAGTGATGCCAAGGACAGGGATCAACGGGACAGCAGGTGTGAAGTCTGAGGCAGGAATGACAAGCTTGGGGGTATCAGGGAGCCCAGCAAAGACCAGCGGCAGAAGGGGGCAGAAGAGGGGCCTCAGATGGGCAGGACACCTTCTGCTGGGCCTGTTTGGAACTCAGGGGTTCAGGCGTTTCAGATTTGGGCCCTGAACAGGGTCCTGGAGTCAGCTGGGCCAGCGTTTGAGTCTTTGTCCCACTGGCTGCTGAGTGACTCTGGGCAGGTTGCTTTGCTTTGCTGGGTCACTGTTTTTTCATCTGTAAAATTGGGACAGCTTGGGAGAGGAGGGTTGGGAAGATTAAATGAACGAACACAACAAAGCACAGGGCTGGGCACAGCACGACACTGGCACAGACTCAGCACATGTTTAGGGCTTTCAGACCCACACCTGATAACAACGAAACCTGGTGGGCTGGGCCCCGGCTGTGAAACCTGTCTCCTCCCCTCCTGCCCATGGACTGCGGCAGGTCCTCTGCCCTGTCCCTCGGGCACAGCGGTGTCTCACCCACATTTCTGCCTACTGCTGCATCAGGGCTCCATCCCGGGGCCCCTGCCCAGGCCTCTCAAGCATGTCCCGTGTGAGGGGCTCACTGCCCAGGAACTCCGAGGGTTGTCCCACTGTTCTCATGTCCCTCCCCTCTGCAGGAGCTGATCCCACAAGTGAGAGTGGGGTTCCAGCACCAAGTGGGCTCTAGGAATGGGACCAGGTCCTCCAGGAGGCACTGAGGGGGCGGCTGGGAGCAAGGGCAGGCCTGTCAGGTACAGGGCACAGGGATGGCTTCCCAGAGGAGGTGTCACTGTCCCCATTGCTAGGACTGGCCCCGGAGAAACTCATTCCTCCCCCGCTCCCCCCAGTGCTCAGCCCCCTGTGGTGGTGGCGTCCAGCGGCGCCTGGTCAAGTGTGTCAACACCCAGACGGGGCTGCCAGAGGAAGACAGTGACCAGTGTGGTCATGAGGCGTGGCCTGAGAACTCCCGACCGTGTGGCACCGAGGATTGTGAGCCCGTCGAGCTTCCCCGTGAGTCCCCTGACCCCAAGCTCTCTGCTGAAGTGAGGTGGGGCAGGGAGGGCAATGGGGAAATGGGGTTGTCAAACCATTGCGTCTGGGCTCAGGAGCCATGTGGCCACTGAAAATCCTGATGCCACAGGATGCCATGCTGGAGGCTGGGCTGTGCTGGGGGTCAGTCAAGGGGAGTCCCAGTCACACAACATCCTGCAGGCAGCTGTCTGACCTCGGGGGAGTAGAGGGAGCAGCCCTGGCCCCTGATTTGCTGTGTGAACCTGGGTAAGCTCTTTCCCCTCTGGGTCTCAGTCTTCACAGTGAGACCAGGGATGTCCCTGAGGCTGTGTGAAAACTGGGCCTGGGTGAGTCCCTGTCCCCAGTCCTGGCCTGTCCATTCCCTGGCCAGAGGACTGCCTAGAGTGAGCAATGGAGCCGCAGGAAGGGCCTCCCTTCCAGGATCCTGCTGATGAGCTAATGGGGTTTGAGGCAGGAAGGGCCTCCCTTCCAGGGTTCTGCTAATCCCAGTGGTGGGGGGTTTCCTGGCCAGCTGGGTCCTGGTGGAAGGGCCTGGGCTAGAGGTGGTTCTGCACAACCCTGCTGCTGCCTCCAACACACACACACACACACACACACACACACACACTCATACACTTCCTTCCTGCAGCCCCAGCTGCTCTCAGCAGTGCTGATGGCAGGAAACGTGGTGGCCCTGGAGTGTCACCTAGGCTCCCCTCACCAGTTGTGTGGCCTTGGGCTCCATTTCCCTCTCAGGGCCTTCATGTGCTGAATAAAGGGGCTGCTAAGCCCCATCCTTGCATAAATGAAGTCTGGGCATGAAGGGCCCAGCACTGCGTGGGCATCGAGGGGATACTCAGGGAAAGCAACTTTTTCCCCTGTGCCAAAGCCACTGTCATCCCCAATTGCAAGGTCAGGGAGAGGGCCTGGGACCAGCCCTGCCAGTCTAAGGAATCCAGAAGCTGTGGCGTGAGGAGCTGTGGCCCCTGTGCTATTGGCTGTCTGCTCCCTACCCCTAGGACAGAGTCCTCAGCCAGGGCCCTCAAGCTGGCATTCGGGGCCCCTGCAATCTCCCCGGTCTGCCTTCTCCCCTTGTCCAATACAGCCTTCTCTATTGCACTGGCTCCTGGGCAGCCTTCATTCAGGCTCAGAGTGGCCCCTGCCATGCCTCGTTACCCTGCCTCTGGCAGGGGTGGCCTTCCTGCCTCAAACCGCATTACCTCAAGGCCCAGTGGCAGTGCCCCCACCCTGTCCTGCCTGCCCTCAGCATGCACCTAGCCAGCATCTCAGAGTGCTCCTGTGTGTCGCCTAAGCTGGGTGCTGGCACCATGTCTCTCACCTTCAGGGTTAGGGCTGGCCAGAGGGAGCAGGGTGGTTATGATCCCCGGGGATGAGGACCAGATGGGGCAGAGAACAGGAACTGAGGCACCTGGGGGCCTAGAACCAAGGACGGATGGCCCAGGAGGCTCTGGGCTTGCAAGGTCTCCCAGGAGCGGGTGTGAGTGAGCTGCAGGGAGTGGGCAACGGGGGCTGGTTAGGTGGCTGAACTAGAAGCTGTCCTAAGTGAGGAGTTTTCTGCCACCAGTGAACAGTGGAGGGGCAGCTGGGAAGGTATCTTGGACTTCCAGACCTGGAATTCCCAGGATGTTTTGCCGGTCTGTGGGACAGTTGGCGGGACATGTGGAAAGCCGGAAAACTGGTGTGTGTGTGATCACTGCAATGACCCAGCATGGCCACATCCGTTTGCTGTGGAGGTGGGGTTGACAGAGGAGGGAACCAAGGCCCAAGAGGTGAAGCAGCGTATCTGAGGTCACCCCGGGTGACCAGGATGTAGGCCTGCAGATGTACACTTTGGAGCTCTGCCTGGAGTTGGGGTGGAGGAGCCTGCCTGCTGCCTCGTGCCCTCTGCCGGGCCTGGAGGATGTCCCAGGGGCTGCTGCCTTCCTGCTCCTCCTCCCCAGGGAGGTCTGCTGGAGTAAGCAGGGCCCGGGCAGCAGTTGGGGGCTGTCAGCAGTGGCAGTGGCATCAGGAGCAAGGCCAGGAGGCTGGAAACAAGCCACTTCCCAAAATAGCTCTGATAACCTGGGGCAGGAGGGCCCAGCCAAGCCTCAGCCCTGACAAGCACAGCCTGCAGCCGGCCTCCCTCCCCAGTGGGCCTGGGCTCAGTCCCTGGTTTCCGCTGACAGCCTGTAAGGCCCACTCTCTCTAGGCTTCGTGGCCCACCTGAGAAGTGGGAGGCTGGTCTGGGAGATGGGACCCTGTGACCCAGAACCAGAGGCTGAGTACAGCCCCTGTGGCTCGAAGTGGTCACGGAGGCCTGGCAGGACAGATGTACTGGGGCAGCGGGCAGTTCTGGGAGTTGGGGGACAGAGGCTGCTGCAGGCTGGCAGGAGGCCCTGGGACCGTAGTTCTGTGCCAGGATCTGTTGGGGAACACCAGGGGTGAGCAAGGATGGAGATGGGGTGGCAGGGAGTCGCCCTGGGCAGGCTCTTTCATGGGCATGTGAGGGCATCAGGATGGGGTCTCAGGACCTTTCCTCCAGAAACCTCAGCCCAGCAGCGCCCATTCTCGAGTCTTGGGGTTGGTCATGAGTAGGTGGGAGAGAGACAGCAACAGTTGGAGACCTGCAACTCCGGTTCGCGAGCCACTCCAAAAACCGAGGCTCTCTACTTGGTGGGGTGCTGCTGGAGCCTCCTTAAGGTGGTTGGGGTGGGGAGCCAGGTTCTGGGTACCCTAAACCACTGGTTCTGATGCCTCTTTGCCCCCCACTCCAGGCTGTGAGCGGGACCGCCTATCCTTCGGGTTCTGTGAGAGGCTGCGCCTACTGGGCCGCTGCCAGCTGCCAACCATCCGCATGCAGTGCTGCCGCTCGTGCTCTCCACCCAGCCACGGCGCCCCCTCCCGAGGCCATCAGCGGGTTGCCCGCCGCTGACTGTGCCAGGATGCACAGACCGACCGACAGACCTCAGTGCCCACCACGGGCTGTGGCGGAGCTTCCACCCCCTGCGCCCTAATGGTGCTAACCCTCTCCCTACCCAGCGGCAGGCTGGGGACCTCCTCCCCATCAAAAAAGGTATTTTTTTTTATTCTAACAGTTCGTGTAACATTTATTATGATTTTACATAAATGAGCATCTACCATTCCAAAGCACAGTGTGACTTCATCCTGGATTTGGGGAATCTTAAAAGTCAGAAACTCTTCCCCCAACCCCTCTGCCCAAAACTCCACCACAGCAGCACCTTGGCAGGTGCGGCTTTTCATGTGCTCCTCTGGGGCAGATCTGCAGTGGGCAGAGCAGCAGTCGGGTCCATGAGAGCATGGTGTCTGGTGAGGCACAGAAGGCCTTGGAAGCCGGGGGCTGCTGCCCAGGGAGGCCTGTCTGCAGAGGGTGGGGTTCTGGGGGCAGGAAGGTCTTCTGGGCAGGGGCACAGCTTGGCCCTTACTTGCTGCCTGCCTCCAGCTCAGGCTCCCAGCCTCCCCTGGGGCCCCACTCTGTGGTTGTCAGAGACCTGTTCCACAGGGATTGGGCCCACCTTGTCACTTGCAGGGACTGCCCCCTGGAGTGATGGGGACTGGGGCCCCCGGGGGCACCTCCCTGGCCCTGTTTGTTCTATCTGTTGACTCTTCTGCAAAAAGCGGGCAGAGAGGGGAAGAGCAGGGTGGCCAGCTGTGCACTACTGTGTCCCCACGTGTCCCTTCATCTCTGTGCCCAGAGATAGGGCTGGGCTAATTGCCACTGCCTCGGGGTGGCCCCTTTCCCACCACCAGCCCCAGCAACAGGTTCCTACCGTGCTGATCAATGGTCCAGCACCTGGCACCTGCCTACCCACAGCCCCTTCCCCTCCCATAAAACCTAGTCCCATGGAGCCAGACAGTGGTGCCCACAGCAGGGAACAGATGGGCATGAATGTGTTTTAAAAAGGGTCCTGTCCTGGCCAGGGGCAGGAGGCTGGGGAAGGGGCAGACACTGTCCGCCCAGGCCCAGGCCCAGCCCTGGAGCTGACCCTATCCTCTGTCTGTGAGCCTTGGACTCAGCTGTTGACAATTTCTTCCTCAGCCCTCCCCCTGGAAGGTGTTACGCCCATTCTCCAGGTGGGGACACTAAGGTTCAGAGAGGTCACCCTGCAGCCTACAGGGGTCACCTCTCACATTCTACTCTCCAGCATATGACATCCCTGGATGAAAGGCGAGTGTGGCCCTGGAGCCTGCATGCGGCAGCCACGGCCACTCAGGGCTGGATGTACGCTGGGGATGGAGGAGACACCACTGAAAATCACTCCTGGCTGGGTGCAGTGGCTCATGCCTGTAATCCCAGTGCTTTGGGAGGCTGAGGTGGGCAGATCACCTGAGGTCAGGAGTTTGAAACCAGCCTGGCCAATGTGGCAAAACCCCGTCTCTGCTAAAAATACAAAAATTAGCCCGGTGCAGTGGTGGGTACCTGTAATCCCAGCTACTCAGGAGGCTGAGGAAGGAGAATCACTTGAACCCAGGAGGCGGAGGTTGCGGAGAGCTGAGATCGCGCCTTTACACTCCATCCTGGGCAACAGAGTGAGACTCCATCTCAAAAAAAAAAAAAAAAAAAAAAAAAAAACAAGTGACTCCTTAGGGACTGAGACCAAGAAACAGTATCAGAGGCTGAATCTTGTGCGATGAGCATCTGTCCAAGGACTTGGAAGGGAGGGAGGGAGCGTGGCCAGGGTAGCTGCCTGCTGTTGCGTGTCCTGCTGCTCCCCAACTCAACATGCTCACCTCATTTCACACCAACACACCCTATCCTCAGAGGAGGAGCCCAAGGCTCTGAGAGGAAGTAACTGGCCCAAGGGCACATGCCCTGCTGACACAGGCTCATCCTAGGCTCCGACTGCCCACCTCCAAGCTCCAGGCCACCCTGAGCAGGTGGAAGAGGGAGAGGGCCCCGAGCAGGTCCCAGCGGCGGCTTTGCACAAAGCAGGCAGCCTGCCAGAGGTCACGCAGGAAAGCAAGTTGCTGGGCAAGCTAGCGTGAGTCCCAGCCCTGCTGTGCTGCCCGAGGGTGGAGGAGCGTCAGGAGTGCTTCCTGTCTGTCTACAGCAGCCCGGCTGGCCCAAAGAGACCCTGGGGGCCCATGCTCTGAGTCATGGCTTCCCAGGCCTTAGTCAGAACTGCCTGTGGTGGCAGCCCCTTCCAAGGGGTGGGGAGCAGGGCCTGTCGACTTGCTCCTGACCCACACACTGAGCCAGTCCCTGTCCCAGCTCTGCCGCCGCTGCTGTGCTGCGTGACTTCAGGAACCCCCAGCCTCGCTGAATCCATGTTCCCAGAAGGGAAAAGCCTGCCAGGTCTTGGCTTGCCCTGTCTGGGAATCCTTGCTGGAGCCACCCCTGAAACACCCCTATGGGAACCCCTTTGGCTCATCATTCTTGGGTGTTTTCCACTGATGGCTGGGGGTGTCTCCAGTGGCAGCTGGGCCTGAGCTGTCAGCCCAGGCAGGAGACAAACAAGCCTGTGACTCAGGCAGGGCATGGCACAGCTGGCGGAAGGAGGCGTGCCTGTTCTTTGTGGCTGGGTGGGGGGTTATCTGGACACAGGGAGTCTCCAGCTCCTGGCTTTCCACTTTGGTGCCCCCAGCCCACACCTGCAGCTTGGCCATGGTTCTTGGGGCCTCCCAAGGCTGCCCCTGCTGGCAAAGGCATCCTGACGCACCTGCCCCAGGGTGAGCCAAGGGCAGGGACACCCAGAAATGCCAGGCTGGAAGGTCAGAGAGCCCCTCCTCGCCTCCCAACACCAATAAGCCCTGGTCCACCCTCCAAGCCCTTGGGGTGAGCCTCATCACTAGTGACTATAACAGAATTTCAGTGCAGAATATCATACAAATTAGTTTATTTCTTCCTTAGTATTACAGTTCCAAAATGTAACTTGAAGGTCAGCACAGGAGCTGCTATGATATAAAAGGAGAGAGTCACCTGGCGCCCCCTGCAGTCCTCCAGTTGCCCAGCAGCGATGGGACACTCAGCAGCACACACTAGGTCTCTGTATGGCCTCCCACCTGCAAGGACTTCCCCGGGCAGGCCCAGCTGCCCAGAAGCCCCGGAACACACAGGAAGACAAAACTATAGGATGGCGGGTGGGGATCTGTGCAGTACAAACTTGTAGTTAGAAAACCCAACCGAGGATCTGTCTGGAATACTTTCTATATCAATATACCGTAGTTGGAACCAGAACCGTCTCCAGCCATCAGCAGTCTTGGCGGCTACTGTACAGCTGTCAGCATGACTACAGGCGGCGCCCGGGGCTACCTGGGGTAAGAAGTGGGCCCGGACATCACATCAGCGAGTCAGTGAGAGTCAGGGCCTGAGGGAAGAGCAACTCGGAGGCTCAGGCTGGCACAGATACAAGGGAGTCACACACATAACATAAGAACTTGTTATATAAAATAGATATGTGGAATCTAGAAACACCTTGAGAAAATAGCCTATAAAAATATAAACTGTAGTGAAAGCACACAAAAGTATTAACAGAGGTTCAACCCATAAAAAAACCCCATCCATATAAAAGTTGGCAATTCCCAGCAGGTGTGGGGAGGGAGCTCCCCTCGGTCCTGGTGCGTGTATTTGGACAGGCCTTTGGGTTTCCCAGCTGGCAAAGTCCCCCTTGCAGCGGCCATGGGCTGGGTGTTGGGGTGAAGGTTCTGAGGAGGAACAGCAGTGTGGGGCAGCCCCTGCCAGAAGGCCCCCTGCCATGGCAGCCAGTGGAGGCCAGGGACCTTCAGGGCACTGGAGGGGACAGAGCAGCTCTTTCCTCAGTGACATGAAGCGGGGAAGTGTTAGCATGAAAGAGTGGAGGCCACAGTCCTGGAAGGAGGAGTTGGCTCCATCCTGTTCCCAAACTAGAACCAGGCAGAGCTGTCCTCTCTTGCCTTCTGGACACACATCACTTGATTCTAGGCAGGAGAACCTCTGAGAAAGTGTCCCCAGTCCCTTTCCTCCAGGAACTCTCCTGCTCTCACACACACTGCCCGGCAGCTGCTGACAACAGTCTGGAAACACGAACATACCACTGTGGGTTGCAGCCATGACGGGACCCAGGTCAGGTGCATCTCTCAGGGCAAACTGGACAACACGAGCCTGTCCCTAAAGGCAGCGCGTCTTAGCCTCAGGACATGGCAGTATGTGCTGGCATGTTCTAGGGGCCATCAGCTTGGAAACTAAAACCTGAGGGCAGCTGGTGCCGGCCCACGGGCCCAGCCCCATTCCTGCTGCACCTCCTCAGCAGCCGCCCCCCAGGCTGACAGCTGTCGTTTCCCGATGGGCTGAGGGGTTGGGAGGTTCCAACACTTGATTCGAGCAGACTGCAATTCCCAGCTCACAGTCCTGAAGGAGTCAGACCTCAAACTGCTGCTCTCAAAGACAAAGACAATGACAACACCCATTTTTGATGCCTGAAAAGAAGCAAAGGCTTTTGGCTAAATATAGAGGCCAGCCCCTCTACCCAGTGAAACGTTAACCAGCTCCACTAAAGACAAGAAGCCGGAGCTCAGTCTAGCGTGCGGAAACGCCAGCTTCGCCGTGGCACTGCTAGAAAGTTGACAGCAAAAAATAATAGGAAAAAAGTACTTCTTAAAACTGCATTGCTATTTTGGGAGGCCGAGACGGGTGGATCACGAGGTCAGGAGATCAAGACCATCCTGGCTAACACATTGAAACCCCTTCTCTACTAAAAAAATACAAAAAACTGGCCGGGCGCGGTGGCTCAAGCCTGTAATCCCAGCACTTTGGGAGGCCAAGACAGGCGGATCACGAGGTCCGGAGATTGAGACCATCCTGGCTAACTCGGTGAAACCCCGTCTCTACTAAAAAAAATACAAAAAACTAGCTGGGCGAGGTGGTGGGCGCCTGTAGTCCCAGCTACTCGGGAGGCTGAGGCAGGAAAATGGCATAAACCCGGGAGGTGGAGCTTGCAGTGAGCTGAGATCCGGCCACTGCACTCCAGCCTGGGTGACAGAGCGAGACTCTGTCTCAAAAACAAAACAAAACAAAAAAACTGCATTGCTTCAATTCTTAGTCTCGGTGTGTTCGTATCAACAAAGGATGATTTCCAGTTTTTTTTCAGGTAATATGAAACATTCCACTGAGACCGTTTTTCTTGTATTTTCATAACACTGTGGGAGAAAACGTCCTCTCACATCTACGCATCAGGGATGGTCTAGAGGGATTAAGCAAAAATGAGCTCCTTGCTCAAAGCCTCTTCCCAGCCTTCAGAAAGGCAGTCCTGTGAGTTCCCAGAAACTGCCGTGTCAGAGGCATCAGTGACCCTGTGTCCTGGCAGAGAACAAGGATGCTTCCAGGCAGTGGTGGGGTGGGCACACACCTGGGAGAGCTCACCCAAGCCTGGGCCCCAAGCAAAAAAGTTTCCCAGCCCCGGGCACTGGCAGCCGGCCTCCTGCACAACCCAGTCAGGTGGAGGAGACACCAGGAGCACTGGCCATCTCCAAGGAAGCCAAGGTTTTCAACTGTCCAAGAGCATTCATGCTGCAGCTGCACCACTGCCCTGCAAAGCGCCACCGAAAAGATTCCTCCATCCCCTCGACCAAGGCCAGCCCAGGGGTGGGTCTGCTTTGCAATATGCCGGTCCACCGTTGACTTGGAATCCCGAACCATCGTACTTGGTGAATGATTCCCACAAGTCAAGAAGGGCATTCCACAGAATCTCACCAAGCCACGCCAGGCACGCGACAAGCTGGGGACAGAGCAGCCCAGTGATCTGCAAACGCAGGCTGGCCATGAGAAGTGAGGGTGGGTGTCTGGGCAGCCAGGCCCTCCCCATGCAGGCTGGGAGCCACTATTGGAAGGGTTGCATGTGGAAGAGCAAAGGCTATTCTAGAAATGGGGCATGGCTGGCAGCTTAAAGCCACTGGTGGGAGGTTCACAGGCTTTCTACAGTGGCCATTTCTGAACAAGGGATGTGTCTGCTTTTCTAAGGCAGTCCCTTTTCATACCGACCTTATGCTGAGGCAGCAACCCTCTGGCCTACAGGTGCCTGAAGCACAGTGGGCATCCTTCACAGCACTGCCATTCAAAACCACACACCACTGCCCACTATGTACAGGAGAGAGAACATGGGGGAGACGCCCAGCAAAGCAAGGGTTCGGGGTCAGAGCACCGACAGGCTGACGGAGGCTGGAAACAGGCTCTTGCAAATAGCCACTGGTAAGCCTGAGGATCCACCAATCAGGCAGAAAGCATGACTGAGATACGTGTAACCAAAAGCATGGCATGGAAATGGCTGTAAACAGATGAGACCTCCCACCCCTGCCCCCGCACAGTGGGAAATGAGGAAGTGCAGTCTGGCTTTGGACATCTGCCCAGCAGATTCCCAGAGGCCACACACGTTACATTCTGGCTTTTAAGCGTGCTTTCACCCTTTGGGCACACTTTGGTTGTGAAGGCAGGAAGAGCAGCATCCCGGGACCCACTCAGGTATCCTCCTCCTCATCGCTGACCAGCTCACCCTTGTCAGGGCTGGTGTCCCGCTCACGCAGGAAATCCTCACGGATGGCCTCCAGCTCGGTCAGCTCCAGCCGGACCTTCTCCAAGTGGTAGGCGCGTCGGTTCCGGATCTGGCGTAGGGGGAAGGGGTTCAGGTCCCCAAAGGAGATACTGATCAGCTTCCTGGCAGGATGCAGGGGAGAGATAAGAGAATCAGCAGTGCTCATGTGAGTGCTCATGCACAGCCCTCACAAGCACAGCAGGTGGCCTGACGCAGGGTGGGAAGAGTGCTGGCCAGGCTAGGGGTCTGACGTAGGGGACGAGGCCCACCTTCTGCAGAGAGGTGACAAGGAACAATGGCCCAGCCAGGGGCAGGTTCAGAATGATGGCCTGGACTCCAGCTCTGCCACATGCTTGCTGTGTGACTGAAATCACCCCCTTTTCTGGCCTCTGATTCCTCATCTGCACACTGGGGATAACAGTAGTGCCACCTCCTAGGGTGTGGGATTACTCGAGTTCCCACACATAAGCGCTGAGAAGAGTGCCCAGCACTTGCATGGTGATGACGGGCGTGGGTGTGTCTGCATCCTCAGGTAGGCATGAGGCCTGGCACCGGGCATGAGTCCGGGACTGTCTGTGTCCCAGGACTGATTGACTGGGAATGAACACAGGCCCAGGCAGTCCCGGTGATGACTGTCAGAGCCAGTTGGCAATGTGACAAGTGTCCAGATGCAGTCTACAGAGAAACGTGCAGCTCGTGGGTTTCACATTATCCCCAGGTCAAAGCTCCAATTTACAATAAAAATGTTAAGGTTGTGATCACTTGCTCCTAACCACTGGTCAGTGGCTTAATAGAAAAGAAACCAAAAGCTGTCCTGAGGCCTGGCTATGGATTTGTAGCACTAAGGGGTCAGCCACGCTGGTCTCTGGGGATCACAAAATAAGCCAGTTCCTCCAACATGGGGCCACCATCTTCCCCTCTCTGGATTCTGCCAGGCCTCAGACGCTCTGCATCCAGCAACAGGGGCTCGTTCCTTTCCTGTCAACCAAAGGCCCAACAGATACACCAGCCCCAGGAAAAGCTGTGATGAAACAGAAATGCCCCGAAGAACTTCCTGCCTGTCCCCAGTGGAGCAGGCCATTTGCTCCTGCTGCCGTCAGCCGCCTGGGTTCCTGTCAACACACGGCGCACACGAGGGTGCAGCCTTCTGTGTTTCCAAACCCCGCTGCCTGGACATGCTTAACTCTCGTCCAGAGGCTCAAGGTCAGAAAGGCCAGCTTTATTTAAATTCTGAATTCCCCAGCGTGTGTTCTAGAACATGGGAGCACCAGAGAACAGGGAATACCTGAGCACAGGGGTCCCCGCATGTGGATTTCTCAGGTTCCACCTCCTGCCTGGCTCTGCGGACTGGGCTGCCAGCCCCACCAGGTGGGAGGAGGCTTCATGTGAACGGGGCACGGGGTCCCCACTCACCAGTACTTTCTCCCCCATAGCTGTCAGCCCACAGCCCCCACAAACCCCAAACCTAGGGTGCCCACCCCTCCTGTGCTGCAGAACGTGAGCCTGAAGTGTAATTCTTCATTTGCTCCTCAGTCAGGAGCTGACAGAGGCCTCTGAGCCCAGGCTGGCACCCGGGAAGCCAGACCCCACCTCTGCCTCAGGCCTGGAAGATTCCTCTGGGAGATGAGAAGACGCTCTGTGGTCAGCTAAATTTGGGAGATGATGCTCAGCACCTTGAAAGGCTCCCAGAAGTCCCGCTGCAGGGCCTGGTTCAATCCTGTTTAATCCCTGTCTCCCGAATGCAGCTGACCACACAACTCCCTCCCTGTGTTTCTGAAGGCCACTCACTGTGCTGCAGGACTGGCCTCCTTGCAACCTCTAGTCTGGGGAGCTCACTAAAACACTGAGGCTGCAGCCCATAGGTGGGTTATGGGCCCCTGCAGTCTTGATAACATCAGGGAGCCTGCCGCCATGCTTGGACACTCTTTAAAACACCTGTCGGTCTGGCGACCCCACTTTCTAAAGCAAGCTGCGGGGGAGACCATATCAGGAGCCGTTCACAAGGAGGCGCTGCAGGACCATGCAAGGTCCAGCAGTGTGGGAGGGGCCAGGTCGACCTGCGGTGCCAGGGAAGGGGCGGGCACTTGCCAGAGCCATGCCCACTCACCTCCGCTCCTCCTGGCAGCACCTGGAACCCAGTACAGAACTGAGGGCAGCGGCACTCCCGACACAGCCCTAGCTGTCGGCATGGGTGAGCTCATTCCGTGTCACTCTCAGGAATCCTGACCCAACACGAGATGAACAGAAACTCTCCAGGCTCACCCCAGGACTCAGAATCAAACTTTCCCCAGCAAATATGATTCTCATATCCTTCCTCATTTGGCAGAAATCAGGACACTGTTGTGGGTGCTATTAGTAAGCCTGAAACTATTACAAACCCACTTCCTAAATAAAAGGCCCTAAAAATAGTGATGACCTCCTGGAAGCCTGGCATGACCTCAGCCAGCACCTCAGCTCCCAGTGTCCAAATCGGCTGTCAGCGTCAGAGCAGCCAACAGCTGTGGTCCAGGGGACGAGAGTGGCCCAGAAAAGGCAATGACTGTGTGGCCAGGGAGGTTCCTAAACACTTGGCTGCCCAGGCCATAAACCCAGGGCTCTTCCAAGTCAAGGATTGCTTGAGCCCAGGAGTTCGAGACCAGTCTGGGCAACATAGTGAGACTTGGTCTCTATGCAAAAATTTTAAAACTAGCTGGGCTTGGTGGTGGCATGTGCCTGTAGTCCTAGCTACTTGACAGGCTGATGTTGGAGGATCACTTTGACCCCAGGAGTTTGAGGCTGCAGGGAGTGGTGATATCACCCACTGTACTCCAGCCTGGCGATGGAACAATATCCTATCTCCAAAAAAAAATTTTTTAAACTGAGTAGACAGGTGTCCTGGTGGCATGATAGGTCCTGGGTCCCCTTCCACATCTGTGATCTTGGACAGGTGACTTTTCCTCTGGACCTCAGTGTCCCCATCTGAGTGGGAAAAGGTGGTTGGGAGGCAGATCTTCGAGTTGAAGCAGTGTAGAAGCCACGTCTGAAAAGCCATACTTGGGGCTCCAAGTCCAGCACACAGTACTAGGGCCCGGCAGGGCAGCCAGGGTGGCACAGGCATCAGGTTCCAACCTCCTTCCCTTTTTGCCCACTCTCAGACCAACGAGTTCATCTTCTCAGAGCTGCTGGCCAACCTGTACTAGCATGGGGATGAGAACACGCTGATGGAGGAGTCAGCAGAGCAGGCACAGCCGGGCGATGAGATGCTGCACATGTACCATGTTTTGATGGAGGTGCCCAGCATCATCGGTGACATCAACATGACCACTGTCAGCACACCCATGGGGGCTGGTGGATGACTCCTGGTTGCAGATGCAGAGCATCCCAGCTAGATGCAGGTACCAGGGCCGGCCCCCATTGGCCCCAAAGTCCCCCAGCCTCCATGACTGAGCCTGGGGGCTCTTGAAACAGGCTCCATGCCCAAGCTTTCAGATGTGGGTGCTCTCTGGAGCCAGCAGAGAGGGCAGAGAGCTCGTGGTTCATGGTGTAGGGGCTGGGAGCTTGGAAGGGGTTGTGTGTGGGGATGGACTCTGAGGTGGCCAGAGGTCTAGGAACATCACCCTGGGCACACCGTACCTGTCATGCAGTCTGAGTCATGCTGCCAGGTCAGGGCATCCAGCTCCCAGCCTGGGAGTGCCGAGAGCCAAATCCACTGCAGAGCAGGGGTGATAGTCAGGGTCCCACCTCCTCTATCAGTTGGCAATCCAGTGGCGATCTAGGTGAGAGTCCCACACACACAGTCATCCCACAACACACTCCACAGGCAAGGCAGGGACACACAGCCCCCTTCCCTCCCTCCCAGGTGCCATCATAGCTGCTAGTGTGTGACCAAAGGCAGGGTCCCTGGCCCCCAGTGAAGCACTACCACTGGCCAGCAGGCTCACACACCTTGGCCTGTTTTTCCTAGAGGTCGCCTGTGCTATTCAGCCAATGGGACCACAGTGCCAGCTGAGCTCTGCCTAGCGAGCCCACCTGCCTTTCCTGCCATGGACTCTCCCTCTTCTGCCTTTCCCAGTAGGAAGGGCGCAGCCTCACCTATGCAACCTGCAGCCCCCTATCAACCAGTTGAGACTCCCCTCATAGATCTATAAGTCTATGGCCAGTGGCATCCGGCTACCTGCCCTCCCTGCCTTCCCCAGGCTCCCTTCAGAGGGCCCTGGTCTTGCTGACCACCCAGAGGGGCCTCTGGTGCTCACTCCAGCCATCCATCCTTTATAGCTTCACCCTTTCGGTTCAAGCAGTGTTTCTTATCAGGCCAGTTGGCTGTTGGGTGGGGCTCCCCAAGCAAGAGGTGGCCCTGGGCCAGTGGGTTGGAAGACAGGGTGACCAGAGAAGAGGGAAGCCCGAGGAGGCTGAGCATTGAACTATGATAGGTGCACTGCCTGGGTCCTGTGAGAGAGGTCAGCATGTGTGGGCTGGGGAGGGCCACCACAGCCCCCAGGCACCACTTGTGAAGCTCTGGCTCCTCCCTCCCTCTTCCTCCCCTTTCCCTTCCAGCCCCTCTTTTCTAGGAACCTTGCCACACCCACACCTGTGCCTCCCCTCCCCAGCCCTCCCACAGCTGCTGTGGCTCGCCCATGCTTTGGACTTGCCTCACCAGCTCTGGCTTTTCTTTAATCTGTTTTCTCTGCTTCCCTCCAACTCCCAGCTGAATGGGTCAGGCAAGTCCATCCCATCCTGAGAGCCCCAGGTCCCCCTTCAACCTCTAAACAGATCCTCCTCTTCTGGGAGGCCTCCCTTTCCAAGCCTGCCTGGGTGGGTGTCCTGTGACTTGACAGTGGCTCCCCAGCCCAAAGCCAGCCCCCTTCATCTGTGACTTAGTCTGTTTTAGTGCTGAGCTGACACATCCAGGTATGACCGTTGTTGAAAACTTGTGCTCCCTCTGTGGTATGCCCTGCCCTGTTCTATAAATATCTATAAATATTCTGTGGTATGCCCTGCCCTGTTCTATAAATAGCTCTAAATACTCATATATATATATACATCTACACATGGCTGACCGCCTCACCTCTAGCGCTGGGAATCAGTCACTGTGCTGTCCTTGTGGAGTCTTATGGCCCAACAAGAGAAAGCTGTCCTTTGACATTGCCCTTCCAAAGAGCGCCACCTCCAGTGAGCCTCCCTGTCATGCCCAGCCTGTGGACAGCCAGCCTCCGCCATCCCTCCCACCCCCCACCAAGCATGGGGGTGCTGTGCAGGCAGCTGTGTGGGCTGACAGTCTCTACCAGTCCTGCTGTCCCTCAGCTGAGAATCAAATCCATTTCTGGATGACAGGGAATGTGTCCTCTGCTGGCTGTGTTCTCTGTGGAGCTCAGGGGAGGGAAAAGGCCAACCCATTTCTAGGGTGCTGTTGGGAGTGGTGAAAAGGCCACACCCTTTCCAAGTGACACTTCCAGAAAAGCCACTGGAGCTTAGCTGGCTCTTATCCTGTGAAGCTGGCTGTGGCCACTAGGGGGCAGGGCCATGAACTCAGCCTGGAGGAGCCTGCGGGGCACCTGTCACTCTGGAGGGACAGACAGAACAGGCCACCCAGTGCAGATAGGCGAGAGGGGCAGGGGGGCTGAAGGGAAGATGCCTGGGGTGGATGGAAGTCAGTGTCCTTGGGTGCTGGTATCTGCCTTCCTGGCCACTGCTACATCAGGCTTCTGAGACTGTTGGCTGTCAGGGCCTTGCTGTGCCCTATAGGTGCCATGGCAGCCCCCGTGGAATCCACCAGGTGTCATCAGACAGCATATAAGTAACAGGCCTGGAAGGTCCTCAACAGCTGAGCTGGACATGCTCAGACACTCTGGGACTCCTCGTTCAGTGGCACAAACTCCAGGACCCAGTGAGGGAAACAGGAACCCAGCGGGCTGAGCAGTATGGCTAAATCCATTTATTCCAAAATGAAAAGCAAAATAAACAGGAGTCGCAGCACCAGGGAGCCACAACCCCATCCCCACCTCCTTCCTCTGTCCTATGCTATCAATAAATAAGTTTCCCAGCCATAAATAATGATTAGAACCTCCTCCTCATATGCCAGCTCCACCCTCCACTAGGTACGATACAGGGGGCAGCCCTACCTCCCGGAATATACAAAATGTTACACAGATACTATATGCACACTGGGGAAGGGGGGCCACCCCAGCAGCCGGTGCCCTCGCCTGCTCTACACTTAGCCCCACTGTCCCACCTCAGCTGCCTCTCTGAATAAGAAGATGGGAGCCCCCCGAGGGAAAAGTTGCTTTGGTAAGAGTAGGGAGGCCATCAGGACTCCTCCAAACAAACCAACTCCAACAGCTCTGGCTCCTAAATAACAAACATCACCATCCGGAAATTTAAGCACTCAGCCCTGGTCAAGATGGCAAAGGGTCTGTTTGTCTCCCTCCATTAGATGGGGTCTTGTCTTGCTACCCTAATGGTAAAGGGGTGACTGGGAAGGGGTGGTTGGTACATGGTGGGGCGAAGACTCTAGCCTCACTTCTCCAGGCTTATGCTGACAGGGGCTTGCTTTTATTTATTTTTATTTTTATCCCATGACTTTTTAAAAAATCTCATAACTTCTTATAACTTTTAAAAAAAACTTTTCATAAAACTTTTTCTACTTTTTTGGCCACTTTTCCACAGCATTTTTTATCCCATAACTGTTTCATCCCACAACTGTCTTAAATTCCCATAACTTCTTTTTAGTTTCTGTTCTTTTAATAAACACACTTGCATAGTTACAATTTTGTAAAAATAAAAGCCGGTTATCTCATGCCAAGCGTGCCCAGCATTTGCACAGTCTCAATACCTTTAATACCATAGTTTTCAAGACACACAAAATTTACGGCAAAAACAACACTTTGCAACAATTTCCCAATTTATTACATTACAGTAGCATCACAGTAGCAGTCAATAATTCCAGTTTACACAAAAGTTTTTCAGTATTTCCATTATACATTCTGTTGACAGGAATTCATAAATTGGTAAAAGTCATTCTAAGAAAACTCAGCAAATAAAGCTTTGCATTGGAATTGGCATTTCTTTCTCTACTTTTCCTTCCCCCAGGTTCTTTGCTTTAAACTACAGTATTCATATGTTAAGATGTTTTAACTTATTTTAAAACATTAACATAGTTACATTTTTGAATAGTTATATCATTTTAAAGTGACTCTGTAAGATAAAGTTTTAGAGAAAGTATTATGGATAGGGCTGATTTACATTTTCACATTTTCTAAAAATCAGCTTTGGTTTTAGAACTGATTTTTTTTTTTTCATTTCTGGAAAACCTTTCAGGTTTAATCAGATACTTTAAAAATAATGACCATATATTGCAATCTTTAAATAGGTATTTTGATTCTTTACTTCCTACAGAAATTCAATTTTATTCAGTTCAACTCACATTTAAAAATTCTGTATTTCTGATGAACTCTAACCTTCTAATGTTGCCTTCTAAGCAGATTGAAAGTTGCCTTATACTGAATGAGGAAGAGAACAAATACTTGGCTGAATGAGGTATTGCAAAGATTGCATGCGCTTTGAAGACTTAAGTTATTGTCATAGGATTTCCATTCTTTCTAGCTTTTTCTGAAACATATGACAAAATACCTACACAAAGTGGTATTTCAGTTAATATAGTACATTTATTTTCCAGACTGACATTCAGCTTAAATATGCCAATATGTGATTTAATCCGTGACCACATTATTGTCAGATTGGTTACAGCTGCTAAACACTATCTGAAGGTCATTCCTAGTCATTTATATTTATCAGGGTAAAAGTGAAGTGATTTAAACCAAAAAAATTCCTTTGAAATAATTTATCAATGTATTAGGTAAACCCAGTTTCAGAATGATAAAGAAAAACTGTTAGACCAAACAAGGTGGCTAATTAACAGTGGTGCGATTTCTAGCCCGAGGGTTTAAAATGGACTTAAAGTAACTGTCTTTCAAGTGAACTCAAATAATGCAAAAGTGGCAAGTTCACAAAATAGAAGGCAAGAACAGGACCTTAAGTCCATTTTAAACACTCAGGCTAGAAATCGTACTACTGTTAATTAGCCACATTATTTGGTCTAACAGTTTTTCTTTATCATTCTGAAACTGAGTTTATCTAATACATTGATAAATTCATACAATTTGGAAGAGCCAGTTGAAGTCACAAGGACCCAATATTTGCACTCTTTCAGTGAATGCAGGCAAATCTGTTATTCCATCTGTAAAATCATATTATTGCTCTCCTATTAATGTCGTATTTATGAAAGTATCATGAGGATGTCAAATGCTAAAAATGGAGATGGTCTAGTAACTAGAAATGCCCACCCCAGGGAGCGCACATGCATCTCTCCGTACATCCTAATACTGTGACGTATTTTCGAACATAGACATTAGAACTTCATGAAGTTTTAACTGTTGATTCTTTCCCAAGCATCATGAAGTTATGATTTAGGTAATGTATGACTGAAATAATTCATTCATCATGTATAGGCACATTAACATAAATGTGGCACAAAATATGCCTCTAACTGAAACCGAGAGGTATAAAAACATATTTCACTCTTCGTAAAGAACTTTGTGAGGAAATATAACTCTGTGATTGTATAGACACTTTTCCTCATAATACTGTGACATTCACCAACAGTAGATTGCACTGCAGTTTGTAAACATTTTAAGTTGTGTAAACTTCCCCTTGATTTTCAAATGTAGTATAATAGTGTCCACTAAAACTGCTTTTTGTTTCAACTAAGTACTGTCACATATATTGGTTTATAGTAATGGTTGTTATGATTTTTAAAGTGTTTTCCATTCAAGGAAAAGAAGTAAATTCCTATTTCAGAGTAACCAATGTGGTTGAAGTATAGGTATTAGCCAGAGAGGTCTAGATGGTAAAATCAATCTTCTAGCCTCAAGGAAGATCCATGAACATAGAAGAATGCCAGGTATCACTCAAATTCATTCTTGACCAGAGCCTGTATGCCTGTTCCAGGGATATTTAAACTCTGAAAGGATTTCTTATGATATTTACTAAATACATTAAGAAGAATATCAACCAGTGCCCTTTTGTGTACCGGGACATGTAGTCATGTGATTAAAACAGGTAACATGAACTCTGACGTTAAAATGTATTATAGATATAAATGCTCTAAGCTAGAAAAGGTTTTCCGCATCCACAGTCAATGATGGGAGCCTTTCATTCCTCAGAAAGAATCCCTTTTTAGGTCATTGAGAAAGAGTCCAACTGCTGCAGCTCATGCTGCAATATCTTCATGAGCCCAGAGTACATACAAATCCTAAGGGAACTACCATAGTACAGCACTCATTCCTTGCACCAGAACAAATGAATCACACTCTATCCTGCACACACCTGCCAGAGCAGGCCACTTTCCTCTTCTGTGAGATTTAAAAAGCTCCCCAAAATGTTATTACTCCCATCCCCAATACACAGAAAATAGGGGAAAGGCTGTTTCCAGTTCTCGGCCTTTAAACAACTCTAAATGTCGGTACTCACAGTGGCATATTACAAAGTAAGAAACAGTTTGCACTTGAGGGCAAACCACATATTGAGCTAATGAAGAGCTCACTGTGATTAGGATTCGATCAAACATCATAGCAGAACATAAGCAGATTTTATCTGAATTCTGTAATGAATATACATGCTGCAATAACATTTAAAAAGCATGGCAGCCTATTCCAAACCATCAAGAATAGTTTTGTGCAAAGAGTGGGTCTTTGTGTGTTTGAACTCCCACCATCTAAGGGCAAACTCGATATGCGAGCTAATGACCTACAATTATCAAATTAAAACCAAAAATGCTAAAGGAAGCCAGAGTGAACATCAGGAAAAGACCCACTCTCCCTTAACTTTTCACAAAGAAATTTAAACTGTAAATTAGAAACATAAATAAACACGAGGGGCTCTAACATTCCAATGAGGTAAATGAATTGTGTAGGGGATTAACCTCATAACTGTTTTTTTTTTTTTTAATTTCTTGACCAGCTCTTAGATTATGATGATGTTTATATCCCTGTTCTCGGCTGCCCGGTAAAAGAATGGCATGCAGGGTCTGGTGGCCAAGCCTGGGTGCTCCTGGGTGTCCTGCATTACAGGAAGCAGCTGCAGGATCTTCTGTGCAGTGGGGTTGTCATGGGGAGAACCCTCCCTGGCCTCTCCTGGTGCAGGCTCCACACTGTCGGCCAGGCTCACCTCATAAAAATCTTCAGAGAAAGGGAGGTGGGGGTCTGAGCACAGTGCGAGCCTCCCCTGTCCCTACCTGTCCACCCCGCCTGAGGGCTTTACTCACCACCCTGCTCATGGGCAGCCCCAAGTTCCTGGGGGGCTGGGGCCCCTGGAGCGGGCTCATCAACAGGGTTCTGGGCAGCGGGGAGGAATTTGTCATGCCCCTCATGGTCACCCACAAGTGGCAACACCAGCTCCTGCAGCTCCAGCAGCTTCACCTGAAGGGAGGAGTGCTCAGCTACCACATCAGAGCCTGTGCTCACACCCACCACCATCCCTGCAGAAATGTTTCATGCCCTACATTCATCTCCTCCTCATTCTGGTCCAGACTGTTGACCTCCTCCTCCTGGTGCCGCCTGTTTGGCACTGCCCCTTGGCTCCCATATACGGTGATGTACTCTCCTGCAAGAGGACAGGGCTCAGACTCTGGGGCCCCTCCAACAGCCCTGCAGCTCCCCATACCTACGCCGTGGCCTCCCACTCACTCATGCCATCTGTTGCTCCAGAGAGTTGGATGAATCCAAGCTCTAGGTTCTCCACCTGCTCCTTCCCATCCACCTTCTCCTTTGGGAGGTCCATAAAGCTGCTCTGGAGTCAAAATAATGGGGTCACATCTTGGGAGTGACCTCTCCTGCCCCACCCCCACTTTTCTTGGCCCATGTCAGGACTCACTCACTTTCACCTTCTCCATGGCCTCCTTCAGGACCCAGTGGCTCTCCCCACACACAAACTCACCCCCAGTCCCTGGGGCTGGGGCCTCTGCCTCTGGCTCCTTCCAGGCCGAGGCCACCAGGTGAGCCAGGTGCAGGCAGCACAGCCTTCACACCTTCCACTGCCCACATAGCCGTGCCTGCTTCTCCTGGAAACTGGCTCCAGTGGAGTTGAAAAATGCCACTTGAAGGCAAGAGGTGAGTATTCTTGTAGGGGCATACACAGAACAAATGGGGCAGGGAGGTGGAGCACAGCCCCTTCCTTTGGGGCCTCAGAGAGTGCACCTGTTGGTCACCGATGAAATGATGTCTGACCACTGGCTCCTGGAAGGGGTGAGGGTCCAGAGAAATCAGAAGGCGGGGAAACCAAGAGCATAAGGGGGTCTGGGAGGGACCACAGAGGAAGGTGGCAAAGTGGGGGCAGGGAAAGTCAGTCTCACCATGGCCTCCTGGCTCTCCAGGTCCTCTGGGATGCTCGGCATAGGCCGAGGCACGCCCTCCTCCTCAGTGTCCAGATGTCCTCCTCCATCTCCTGTGGGGAGGTGGCCAGAGGGGTCCTCAGACAACCCAACTAGGGAGGTACTGCGGGCCCACCTCTGTCCCCACCCTCACTGTGTGACCCGAGACAGCCCCTCCCCAGAGGCGAATGAGCTGCTGTTCTTTATTTTTCCTTTTAAAAACCAAGATCCTGCTATATTGCCCAGGCACAGTCCTGCTACTTGTGGGTGTGGGAGTTCTGACCTGCTCCCTTTCTGATCTGGGCCAGTTCATTCATCCTTAGGCAACCCGGTGGCTCCCTGCTCCCGGGCGGTCATCATATTGATGCCAAACTTAGTGTAGACACCCCGTTGGCATAACAACCAGCTGTTCTAAAGGTCTCTTCCAACCCCTCAATCTTATGCTGACAGTCCCCCCTTCCTCCTGGGGCTCTCTCCTCTTCCTCTGAGTGGTCTCCTGTACCTTCTCCAGGGAGAGCCATGAGACTGAACTGGGTCTCTAGCTGTTGATTCTCCTGGTTGGCAGCTTCTAGGTGCTCCTAAGGGGATGGAAAACAGACTGAGAAGGCACGGAGGCTGCCAGGTCATCCCCGTCCTCAGCGACTCCCTCTCCTGGGTCTCCTGCAACTTTTGGCAGGCCATCTCAGCCACCGCTTCGCCCTGAGCTTCCTGCTGCTGCAGCTGGTCCACAAGCTGGGTCTGCAGCAGTAACTGCCTGTGAGGCGCTTCCTTCTCAGGGGTCAGCTGCTGATAGGTGACCACGTACTGCTGCAGGTGACCCAGGTACCAGTCTCACTGCTGCTGCTGCAGACTCTGAGACTCTTGGCTCTTCAGCTGTATCTGCAGGAAGACCCTGGGCATGAGGGCATGTGGTGGTTGGCTTCCGATTCTGGGCCCATTAATAGGGTAGTGAGGGCACTGTGGGACTCTGTCACCTGCCCGGGACCCTGGCCCCTTGCTCCAGGCCTAAGAGACTTCCCCTCTTGCCTAGAACCCCACGCCTCCTTCCCCAGCCTCAAATCTCATGTCCTTCTTCCCACCATTTAAACTGTAGACCACAGACTGGTGGAAAAGCAGAAGGAGCCAACCACCATCTGCTAAGCGTGCTACATGCCTAATGCTTTCCATGTGTTCTCTCATTTAATCCTCAGCACCTCCATAAGAAAAATGCTAACTTCCTTTTGAAGTTAAAGAAACAGAGACTTAGAGAGGAAAAGTAGTTGAATGGTGACCAGTGGAACCGAGGCAGGAATCCAGTTTGAATCTAAGCAGGCTTTTTTCTTTTGTTTTGAGACAGAGTGTCACCATGTGGCCCATACTGGAGTGCAGTGGTGCAATCTCAGCTCACTGCAACCTCCACCTCCCAGGCTCAAGAGATTCTCATGCCTCAGTCTCCTGAGTAGCTGGGATTACAGGCATGTGCCACCATGCCAGGCTAATTTTTTGTTGTTGTTATAATTTTAGTAGAGATGAGGTTTCACCATGTTGGCCAGGCTGGTCTCAAACTCCTGACCTCAAGAGATTCTCCTGCCTCAGCATCCCAAAGTGCTGGGATTACAGGCAGGAGCCACTGTGCCCGGCATAAGGACCCTCTTATACCACTGTCTCCATCCCTATGATTGGGGGAATCCATGCCTCTAGCTGGGAAGATGATGTCCAGACCTGGGAGGAGCCCAGGGCTACCCACCTCTAAAAGTCAGAGGGCAGGAAGCAAGAAACAGTCATGGAGCTGCCCTGGAGGGTGCTGGGGTCACCTGCCCCCCAGCTGGAGCTGCCTTTGGCCTGGCACCTCTCCTCCTCAGAGGCTGGTGCATGCCTCCCAGCCCTTCTTGGATGGGGCAGAGGTTACCATCTCATTCACCTCACTCAGCTTCTCCTGCAGCTCGTTTACTTGCTGCTCCAACAGCAGTGCGCTCTTGTTCTTGTTGTTCTGGACAGAGAGAAGCAATCAGTGGTCAGCCACTGCAGCTGGAGACCCCAGAACTTGGTGTCTGCCTCCCATATCACCGGGAAGGGTGGAGGTAGGTTAGAAAAATCATCCCCTCTCCCCTACAGCCATCAGAGCAGGGCCTGATGAGCTCTGGCTCACAGGTGCCTTTAGAAGTACCATGTCATGTGAGGGCTACACTGCCTCCTTTTACAGGTGGGGAAACAAAGGCCTGGAGGGCTAGGGATGAGGGCAGGCTGCCCAGGTGGGGCAACCCACCAGATTCTCCAAGTCACACTGTGGCTCAGCCAGTTGCTTGTCGAACTTGTGGTTCTGGGAGAGCAGGAGCCTCTCCTCCTGCTTTTGCAGCCTCTCCTCCTGTTTTTGTAGCCTCTCCTCCTTCTCCCACATTCTCTCCTCCTGTTTTTGTAGCCTCTCCTCCTTCTCCCACAGTCTCTCCTCCTGCTTTTGCAGCCTCTCCTCCTGTTTTTGTAGCCTCTCCTCCTTCTCCCACAGTCTCTCCTCCTGCTTTTGTAGCCTCTCCTCCTGCTTTTGCAGCCTCTCCTCCTCCTTTCGCAGCCTCTCCTCCTGCTTTCGTAGCCTGTCCTCCTGCTTTCCCAGCCTCTCACCCTGCTCCCCCAGCCTCTTCTGCTTCTCCTGAAGCCTCTCCTTTTGCTCACATAGTCTCTCCTCCTCCCGCAACCTCCTCTCTTCCTGCTCTTGGAGCCTCTCCTCCTGCTCTTGGAGCCTCTCCTGCTGCTCTCTGAGCCTCTCCTTCTGCTCCTGGAGCCTTTCCTTTTGTTCCTTGCTCAGGAGACTCAAGGCCTGATTGTTTTCCATCTGGAATTGGAGCTGTCCCTCCAGACTTTCCACCTCCTTCCTCAGGTGTTTGGCCTCATCTTGTAGCTGTTCCACCTCAGATGTTCCTGCTGGGTCCACCGGGGATGGGGGCTCAGCTGAGAAATGAAGCAGACAATAAGGGTCTCTGGATTCCCCACCCACCCCCCACTCAAAGAAAAAGCCCTCCTTTTGATGCAGCTCAGCTCGTCTCAGGCTTCCCAAATTGGCCTCACTGTTAATAATTCCTTGCACCCAATGGTAGCCAATTTCCAAGCCATGTCAGATAGAGGACACTGTGGGTGGCTGACAATGGGCACTCCTCCCTCTTGGCTGACAGGGACCCTGAGGCTCATGGAGATGACAAGACTTGCCTGCTGCTGGCACAGACCTCTTTACCTCTGCCTCAAATCCCTTCCATCCACCCATCTCCCTGGGGCATTCTAAGCCACCCCACAGCCCTCTGATGCCAGTCCTGCTCCCAGGTCACACCACCCCCATCTTACCAATCTGGTGTTTGATTTCAGACAAGCTCCTCTCCAGCTCCTGTATCCGATGTATGTCATGCTTCTTCTCCTCCCTCAATGCGTGAGCCTGCCCAAAGCACAGGGGGAAAGGGCCCTGGAGACAGGGGCTGGTTGCTGGACAGGCTACCATCTCCCTCTCTGCCCCCACCTCCACAAAGCCCAGACCCATGACCACCTCTGGCTGTACTAGTCCCATTTTACAGATGCCCAGAAAGATCCAGTGACCCATCTAAGGTGGGGCTGAAGGGTCAGGTCTCACCTCCATCAACATTTTCTGCATCCTCTCCTGCCACCAGGCCCTCTCTCCTTTTATATGTTGAGCATATTCATCTCTCTGTAGCTGGACTTGTTTAAGTGACTCTGTCACCTGCAAGAATGGGCACAGAAGTTAAGAAGGCTGTCACTAGTCCTCACCTGCTCCTGGTCAGCTGGGATCATCTTCCCTCCACATCCCTCCCTCTGCAAAGCCTCACCTGTGTCACGTGTGCGTTCAGCAGCGCCTGCTCCTTTCTGGTCTGCTGTAACTGCCGCTGGAGGACTGCTTCACCGCAGCTCGAGGACTGGATGTGAAGAGTGAGAAGTTTTGATCTGTGGAGCCCGGGCAGTCCCCCTTAAAGGGCTAGGGCTCGGCTCAATATACAACTTGGTCCATAAAGATCGAGGCATTTCCAAGCCTGTGGCCTGGTTTTTAAAAGAACTCAGCAATGTTGGAAGGGGCAGGGAAAGAGATCGAACTTAGAGCTGGCTAACAAGAGGCCCAGAGAGATCAGATAACATTGCTATTGTTATTACTGTGATTAATACCACTGTTTGAACCTTTATGGAGTGCTTCACCAGGTTCCATACTAGCAATCCCATGTAATCCTCACAACCACCATGTGAGACAGTTACTAGGATAACCTCTATTGTGTAGATGAAAAACATGGAATGTTCGAGGTTAAGTGCTTGCCTAAGATCACTGAGACAGAGCTGGGATTTGAACACCCAGCTCTATCCAATTCTCTAAGCCTATTTTCCTTGCTGGGGGTGGGGGCACAGAAAGGAAGGAGAAATTAATCTTTTGTTCACTTTTTGAAAGAATGATACATTCGCATAGTCCAAAACTCAGAAGGTACACCATGGAAGTGTCTCCCAGCCACCCTGTTACTCTCTCTTGAGTTTTTTGTGAACCCTTGCAGACATGTTCCATGTATATTATCATAGTATGTACACACACACAGACACACACAGACACAGACACACAGACACACACACACCTTTCCTCTCTCTACAGAAATGGTAACGTACTAAAGGTACTCTTCTGTACCTTCACAGTACAAGTACCCAATACCCCACCTAGGATTTGGCCAAGGCCACAGCCAGGTAAGGGCAGGGCAGGCACTTGGTCTTCAAGCTGTGTGTGCAGTGCTCACTCCCCACAGTGTCCCCTAACTCACCCACAGCAGCTGACTCAGCCCTAGGCTGTCTCTAACAACCACACACAAAAGCAGCTAGAAATGAGCATGCTGCCTTCTGGGCAGGACACTGCATCCTGCAGAAGGGACTTTTACACTCTCTTCTCCATCTGGGAAGCCGGGCTGCCAGGGGATGGGGCAGTTGGTTGGACTCACCCTGTCCTCTTCCTGCTGCTGTGTAGACACAGCAGAGAGAGCCCGCTCCAATTCTTGAATACGCTGTAAGGAGTATTGCAGGTGGCCAGCAAGATCCTTGGACTCTTCTGTAATGACAGAGGTTGAGATGGGACCCAAAGGACTCCCCCTAAAGACCTGTCAAAGTGCCAGGTTGAAGGATGATGGGGTGCCCTGATTCCCACCTTCGAAGTGTCTGGCGGCATGTTTAGTATGGTAAAGGGTGGTCTTCAAGTCTGCCTTTTCCAGCGTGAGGATGTTGATTGTCTGAAATTGAATATTTGGGAGAAAAGTCAAGGAAGTGCTGAAAGAGAAGGAAGAAACATTCTCCGGAGGACAGGAGAAAACTCCACCCTCCACTCACCTCTAACTGCTCTGTTTGTGCTTTGTGTATTTCATTGTTTGCTTTCTTTTCCTGTAGGAAGTGGAAGACAGAGCTCTTACCATGGGAAGGCAGAGATGGCACAGCAAGAGACATGCCCCCAGAATGCCACCAATGCCCTAGCACAGGCCCACCCATGAGACCAGGTTATCAGGGACCCTGTGGGGATGTGGTGGAATCTGAGGGATGTGCCTTCTTCCCCAGGCTGGGAGTGGGCGAGATGAGACTGGTGCCTCTACATCTGAGTGCCCCCCAAACCCAGCAGTCATGCTGTGAGCAAACAAAGAAATCACATTACTTCTTCCAGCTGATGTTCCACTTGTTTCTTCTGTTGTTTCTGTGGGGACAGTCAAATTCAGGTGACTGAGGGGGTCCCCCTTAACTCTATTCCCCAGACCAGGAAGTGGTAGGCAGGGGCCAGGAATGAATTTTAAAGACAACATTCTCAGACTCAATGGCAACATGAACTGATCAACTCTCCTCAAGCTCGCAAGGACAGAGGATTTGGGTATTTGTTGGTTTTTGCCCACAGCCACAGAACTCAAAGTCTGAATCTGGATTCTCTCAAAAGGACAGTAACATAAACCTCTAGAGACAGAGTCTGAAAAATTACTACCCTTCTGCCAGCTTGTGATTGAGAAAGGTGCATTCATTCAATAAACATTTACTGAGCACATACAAGCCAGGTACAGTTCTTCACAGCAGATATAGAATGGAAAAGGACAGACAGGAGCCCTTGGCCCTCAGGCTTACATTCTAGGAGCCTTTAAATCTCAGACTCTCAGAGCTAACTGAGACCTTTGACGCTCTACCTCCTTCGGACACACCAGCGCAAGGAGGAGAGGTGGCTTGTCTAGACTCAAAGAGCAAATTAGGGACTGAGTCATGGCAGAAATACAGGGCCCCTGAGAAACCGTCAGGCTAGTGCTTCCCTGAGAGGTGACAACCCCAGGGCGTGTGTGGCAAGGACTGGAGCAGGGGTGTCTGGAGAACAGAGAGTCGGCAAAGAGGGCAGTCACAGAAGAGCCATGCTGCATGCTCCTTGTTCTGGGGCCCCTCCAGATGAGGCCTGGGTGCTCCAGCTCCCCATTTGCCCTTGGCACTAGGGGACCCAGCCCCTTTCTTCAGAGCCCCAAGGGGAAACTAAACCCCAGGATTGGCAGCGTGGAATCACAGGACCCCACTGGACTCTTACCAGTGATTCTATGTTTTCATAGAGTTGATTGATTGTTGTGGAGCTTGAGTCCAGGGCTACTTCCAGTTCTTGGTTCCGGCTCTGAGGCGCATACAGGGAGGAGGAGTTGGAGGAGGATTGTGGGAAGAGGTAGAGAGAACAATCATTAGAGCTGGGGTGTGTGTGGGCTGTCTCAGCTGGCAGAGGGGCACCCAGCCCCCACTGTGAGAGGACGTTGGAGGGCTGGCCTGTAGGGTCACTGCACCTTGGCTCAAGACCTCTTACCTCCAGATCCTTCAGGGTAGCAGATGATGCAGGAGTAATAAAAAAGAGAAATTAAAGAAAAAAAAAACTTATAGGGAAACCGTTGCAGATATAGAGAAAGTATAAAAACAGCAAAGGGGCTGGGCACAGTGGCTCACAAATGTAGTCCCAGCACTTTGGGAGGCTGAGGCAGATGGATCACTGGAGGTCAGGAGTTCAAGACCAGCATGGCCAACATGGTTAAACCACGTCTCTAATAAAAATACAAAGATTAGCCAGGGCGTGGTGGCAGGTGCCTGTAATCCCAGTTACTAAGGAGGCTAAGGAAAGAGAATCACTTGAACCTGGGAGGCAGATTCCACCACTGCACTCCAGTCTGGGTGACACAGTGAGACTATCTCAAAAAAAAAAATAATAATAATAATCCCCAAATCGCACATGCCTGCTCTGTATATTATTCCCAAGTTACTTTTAAACTTTAAGGTCTCACCATTTCCAAGATGATAAAAGATGCGGGCAAGGAAAAAACCCAATCAGTCAAGCAGGTGAAGAAGCAGACATAAACAGGATGAAGGTTAATGGCAGCAACATAAAACAAGGCAGAGGCAAAGTATACCCCAAACCAGAGAAGCCTCAGGGGCATGCACAGCTGGAGAGAGCAAGCCAGAGAGGGGTCTTGGCACTGCCTCACTTTCCACTTGTGCAATGGGGGAGCGCTACCCCACTGGAATGGTGAAGGTTGGACACCAGCACCTGCAGAATGTCCTGAATCTATAGGAGGGGACAAGGGAAAAACAAGGGCTGGGGGAGAAAGACAGAAGTGGCTTAGAGAGAAGCAAAAAAGTAGGGGAGGAGGAAGATGTGGGTTCAGGAAAATGAAATGCTGAGGAAGAGCAGAGGAGATTGAAACCATGGCCTGTGCCATTCTTCCAAATGGCCACCTGCTGCCTTGCTGGGGGCAGGAACAAATAGATGGAAATGTTCCCTGAGCGATGCAGTCACAGGGTGGAGTCACATGACCAACGCAGCTCTTAATATGCTCACTGGACCCCTGTCCTCAGGTCCAGGATGTGGACGATGAATCTGGTAGAGCTCCAGACCTCCACCTCTATTAAAAAACCAGACTCCTGAGTAAGGGTTCACCTGAACTAAGGGGCTCCAGCTAAAAAACAAATTTGAAAGACAGTGATCTTATCGAGTGTCATCTTACAATGGAGAAAACTGAGGCCCATGGTAAGAAGTGATTTTTCTGTGGTCACCCAGCAAGCTGGTGGCAAGTTAGATCTTCTCTTACTCCTAGTGCCTGGGGCTCTCCTCACCACACCCTGAGCCCCCTTCTGTGACTCCTAAAGGGACAGCTTGATAGCAAGTGGCTGTACTCATTGGCCCAGCTCCCCCTTGAGACTGGGGATCAGGAAAATCAAACAGCAATGACCATTTCCTGGGTATCCTGGGTGTTCACAGCAGGACATGTACTAGGGATTAACATAAAAACAACAACAATATGGAATATCATTTAAACTTCAGAAATGAAAATCAAACAACACTACCCCTATTTTACAGACGTGTAAAGAGAGGCCCAAAGAGCTCAAGCAACTTGCCATAAATCAGATCCCTAGCCAATGGAGAGGCAGGATTCAAACCCAGAATTCTTAACCGGTACCCAGCAATCTTAACAATTACCCTCTACTGCCCCCTTCGGCTCCCTGTCCCCAGGAGCCTGGCCAGCCAAGACTCACATCCCCACGTGAGTGGCAACCACCAGAAGTGGTTGTCTCAGGGCTACTGCCAGTTTTCTTCTTTTTTGTCTTCGCTCCTGCCGGAAGACCAGGGCTGTTCCTCTGCTGATATTCTTTCAGCTGTGGGAAAGAAGAGCAGTAATACTCATGAGAACTACCAGCCCCTACAGCCACATCCCCCTTTACAGTTTTTCAAAATACTCTTATACACCATCTGATTTAATGCCACCAACAACTGTACAAGGTGTTTTCACAATCACTTACTGATTGAGAGGGATGGATATTATGACTAAAAAAAAGGGAGGGCAGGCAATAATGAGACTTAAACTCAGTCTTCTGACTCCAAGCTCTGGGGTTTTGCCACAAGTCAGCAGCTGCTAGAGACCAAAATCAGAGCCAGAGGTAGAAAACTAAACATTAAGTAGGCAGGAACTGCACATCGTGTGGTTTGGAGTCATACATTCTCACACGTCTGTAAGTGTGAAGAAGTGCACCAGGACCTCTCAAACTTCTATATCCATGTGTCCTCATGGCAGAAGGCAGCTTTTTTGTTAAATCTGGGAATTGATCTGAAAGAGGACAACCCAAGTCTCATTTCAGAGAGAAGTCTGGTATACTCTTAGAAATGTATGTGACTAAGTTGGCTGAGTTGGTGATCTATGATGGGGGAGTGGGATGTAGGGCTGGTGCCCAGGTCCTTTTAGATGCCAGTCCAAAGAGCCCAGGGAGGTCAGGCTTGGGTCAGCAGGAGGGGAGAGTACAGTCTGCAGCAGGAAACCCCAGGAGTCACCAGCCCAAAGTCACCTAGGGATGACTGGCGATGGTGGGCGACTATCATCCCTAAGTACATTAATGTTTTTTCTCTCTCAAGAGAATCAAGGGAAATTGATGCTTCAGAAAGATCTCCCACATTTATCCTGTGGCACTCAAAGTACCCCAAGTTGAGATGATATGAGGAAGATTCAAGCTGTCAAGTTCAGTTTCCCAGGATCTATTCCACAGAAGATAAGCAAATCTCACTTCAGAGACCACTGACTGAAGGGCAGTCTGGTCCCAGAACTGTGGAGAATTAGAATATGAGGTGGAGAACTCAGAAAAATATGTTAAAGTCTCTCTGGAGAGTAGAAGGCTGGGAGGGAACCAAACCAAACCCATTCTCCCATTGCCACCCAGAGATACTGTCAACATCTGATCTCACAGGGGAAGTGTAGGCTTTTCACAAAGTCAATGTCTATGCAAGGAGAGTAAGGCAACCTGAAACCTGTTGCTCCTAAGTCCCATAGTCCCCATTCCCCTTCCAGCTGGAAATTTGTGCTGTGGCCAGAGGAACCAGAAATGGGGCGAGAATGCTTAGGGGACTGGGTTGTAAGATCATAGGCCAGTCTTGCAGCAGTAATGACAGTTCCTAGGGGGACTGTGACATCACTACATTCCACTCCTCCTGGGGTTGGGGGGAACCACATCAGTGCAATGGCTGAGTTGCTGATCCATGATGGGGGAGTGGGACGTAGAGCTGGTGCCCATGTCCTTTTAGATGCCAGTCCAAAGAGCCCAGGGAGGTCAGGCTTGGGTCAGCAGGAGGGGAGAGTACAGTCTGCAGCAGGAAACCCCAGGAGTCACCAGCCCAAAGTCACCTAGGGATGACTGGTGATGGTGGGTGGCTGGGGCTGGGGGACCCAGGTCCTCGGACAGCTGAGCCCAAAGAACCCAGGGAGGTTGGGCTTGGGGCAGCAGGATGTGAGGGGCGAGTATGGAGCAGGGAGCCCCTGGAGTCACCTGCCAAAAGTCACCATGGGGCAACTGGCGAGGGCAGAGGCTGGGCTGCTTGCTGAGGGGGCAGGGCTGACTGATGAGACTGTGGTGGGGGAAGCCCAGAGGTGCCAGGGTTAGGGGGTGCCTCAGGAATGTATGTACTCTGGCAGTGGTCTTGTCATCGGAGGGGATCTCTGGCTAGGTTGGGGGGCCATGACCTGTTGTATCTTACCTTTTTCTTGGCTGCTGCCAATTGACTCTGTCGAGTTTCTTCTAACATCATGGGGTGGGGAGGGAGGCAGGGTTGGGGCCACATCAGGGAACACCTCCAGTCACCTACCAGTCAGCTGTGTGACTGAGCCAGAGGAGGCGTAACCAAGGCCCCAATAGAACACAGAAAGGGGGCGTGGCCTTTATGCTCCAAGCCCATTGGTCAGTGAGAAAGATAAAAGGGAAAGGAGGCGTGGCCAGGCAGCAACGTGTCCATAGGAACCTGTGGCATCACAAGGGAAGCTGCCCATGCAACTGCTGTCCCCGCCCACTTGGGGTGAGGGGCGGGGCCTGCTTACTCTGGGAGGGGGGACGGGCCGGCTTTTGCTTTAAAACTTTAAAAAATATATGTGTTTATACTCTAAATATATGTGTGTCAGTGTGTGTGTGTGAATACATGTTCCTCCAGAGCTCTCTTCATTATCCAGCTTCTATGCATGGTCTATGATTTTGGCCTACATTTTCTATCTTCAGATGGAGTACAAGAATTACCAGTATTACCTCAATTGAGACAAATCCTATAAAAATGGAAAATCCATAGCATATGTGATGATTAATGAAGTGGAGTATATTATCCAACATTCCAATAAGGTAAAATAATCACAATGATTTCTCTTTTTTGGAAAAACATTTCTTTTATTCTCCTACATTATTAAGATTTTTTTAAAAAACAAGAAACATGTCTAATATCTTTAAAAACACAAAGCTTTTGGGCTGGGTGCGGTGGCTCACACCTGTAATCCCAACATTTTGGGAGGTCTAGGCGGGTTGATCACCTTAGGTCAGGAGTTCAAGACCAGCCTGGCCAACATGGTGAAACCCTGTCTCTACTAAAAATACAAAAGCTAGCCAGGTGTGGCGGTGGGTACCTGTAATCCCAGCTACTCAGGAGGCCGAGGCAGGAGAATAACTTGAACCTGGGAGGCAGAAGCTGCAGTGAGCCAAGCTCATGCCACTGCACTCCAGCCTGGGCGACAGAGTGGGACTCCATCTCAAAAATAAAATAAAATAAAATAAAATAGTCAAAAGTAAATAAAAACACAAAGCTTTCAACTTAATAGGCACTCAAAGCTCTTTCTGGTTTAAAGTATACACAAGGTCTATTTTTCTAGAATCACCTGACCTCTCTAAGCCTTGCAAATGAAACTGAATTTCTCACTTGATACTTGGCTGTGACTTGCAATCATGAAAACCAAGAACTGTGTTATGTCACTGTGTATTGCTTGTTACCTGAATTCCACACTAGGCTGAGATCAAGGGTTGACTCTTTCATGATTTGCTCCACAACCTGTGAGCTTCTTTTTCCACACCAAACTAAGCTTCTTTCTAGAGTTCTACAATTTACAGTTAGTAGACAAGAGTGGTTCTCAAAAATGTAGTCTCTCAACTAGCAGCACCAGCAGAACCTGAGAACTTTTTATAAATGCAAATTCTCAGGCCCCACCCTGGACCTGGTGAATCAGAAACTCTGGAGTAGGGCTCAGCCATCTGTGCTGCAGTAATCCCTCCAGATGTTCAAGAACCTCCGGCACACAGTAGGTAGAAAAATGTGTTTCCTTCTGTAGATCCAAAGCCAGGGATACCATATGTTCTGTCTTGATATGAAACCATGACATGCAATTAAAACACATAAGTCCCCTTCCTACTCCCACCCTCCATCCAATGTGTTTTATTTTTATGAGTTAAATAAGAAAACAAGTGGCAATCAGAGATTCAGTCTAAAAAGTATATTTACAATGTCAGTTCTCATCCAGCCTGATCTCATACAATACCATTTACACCCTCTCACCTCTCAAGTGTTTTTTTAAAGTGTCTTCACAATGTACGTCTCAGGCACGCTAGCAGTTCTACAGTAAAACTCCAAGTAGATCAGAATGTCCAAACTTACTACAGAAGAAAAGGGGAATGATTGGCTGTATTTTCAAATTGCATTCAACCAGAAATGTAAGTTTTGAATTCTTTTCACCTTCACACTTCCAAGTTAATAGAATTAAATCAAAATACTCCATTCTTTCAAAGCCACTAAGCCAGGGCAAAGTTTTACTGTATTACTTCTTGCTTTCAATGGATATAAAGCAGAATCCTGGTAGGCGCATTTTGTATGCCTGCAAAGATACAGAACTAAACAGTTCCATCTGTTCAATATTAAAAACAAAAGTCCTGTAAACCTCAGATGGTGAGTGTAATACTTCAGGACTAGCACCAATGCCTCAAACATAAAAAGATACCAAGAACTCCACTAGCAAACAAAATGAGCTCTCGGCCAGGAGCAGTAATTCACACCTGTAATCCCAGCACGTTGGCAAACCAAGGTGGGAGGATCACTTTATGTCAGGAGTTCAAGACAAGCCTGGGCAGCACAGCGAATTCACATCTCTACAAAAATTTTTAAGAATTAGCTGGGCATCGTGGCACATGCCTGTAGTCCTAGCTACTTGGGAGGATGAGGTAGGAAAATTGCTTCAGCTCAGCAGTACAAGGCTGTGGTAGCTATGATCATGCCACTGCACTCTGTTCTGGGTGACAGAGCAAGATCTACATAATTACAGTCTGTCCTGCTCCTGTTTATGTCAAAATGCTTTCAATCAACAGGATAAAATTTAAGTGAAATGTGACTTTGGAGGTTGGCCACAAAATAGGCAATGGAGAAACAGGCACTTCCCACAAGAAAAAAAATGACCAATAAGCATATAAAAAAGATTCAAGGCTGGGTGCCATGGCTCACGCCTGTAATCCCAGCACTTTAGGAGGCCAAGGCAGGTGGAACACCTGAGGTCAGGAGTTCGAGACCGGCCTGAACAACATGGTGAAACCCCACCCGTACTAAAAAATACAAAAATTAGCCAGGTATGGTGGCAGGCATCTGTAATCCCAGCTGCTTGGGAAGCTGAGGCAGGAGAATGGCTTGAACCCACAAAACAGAGGTTGAAGTGAGCCGAGATTACACTGTTGCATTCCAGGCCTGGGCGATAGAGCAAGACTCCATCTAAAAAAAAAAAAAAAGGCCGGGCGCGGTGGCTCACGCCTGTAATCCCAGCTCTCAGGGAGGCAGAGGTGGGAGGATAGCTTGAGCCCAGGAGTTCGAGACCTGCCTGGGTAATACAGCGAGACCCCGTTCTCCACAAAAAGGAAAAAAAAAAAAAAAAAAGACAAAAAAAATAAAATAAAAAAAAAAAAAATTGCAAAAGCACTAGAAACCAAAGAAGTGTAATGAAAACAATGAGATTTTCTCCTTAAATACCAGTAAAGTGGACAAATGGAAGGGGACACTGGAGCTCTGCCACTTTGGGAGTATAAACTCTGAACCAATTTTTCTGCAGGATAATTTGAAAATTTCTATGAAAGATCTTTAAAGTGTTTTATGTTATTCTCCTCCAGAAATTCTACTTCTATGAATTCAGCCCAAAAATGCTTGCTTGCATCCATTAAAAAATATATATAAGAAAATTTACTTCTGGGGTGGCAATGATTAACTTAATATACATCAAGCTTTTAAAAAGGATGATGTCAAGGATATATATACTGCCATAGAAATATGCCCAAAACAGAGTGATAAAAGACTATATATTATGATTCTACTTACTAAAATGTTCAAATGCATAAAGAAGTATAAAAAACAACAAGCCAGAACGTTTTGAGTGGCAACATTAAAGACTTTTCTTCATATTTTGTCTTCCAAATTATTACAAAAAGAATGTGATTTTCTTTACAATCAGGGAGAAGCATTATTTTCATTTATTTACATGTAAATTTCTTTTCCTTACTTTTTCTCATGTGTGTATCACATGTACTCTAGAGAGCTTGAATCCCTACCTCTTGAGGTAAATCAGACCATTTCGGTCTCCATCAACTTGCCTTTTCTGGACATTTCAGATCAATGGAATTATACAATATGTGTTCTCCTCTCTGGTTTTTTTTTTTACTTAGCTAATGTTTTTGAGGTTGGTCCATGACATATGACATGTTTTGGTAGTTTGTTCCTTTCATTACTGAGTAGAATTCCACCAATGGATATAGCACATTTTGTCAGCAGAGAACCTTTTAAACTTCAATTTCCACTTCCTGTGGTCTAAATGAAACTCCCGGAACACAGGACTTCTAGGGAAAGCTGCTGTGCATGTCAAAATAACTACTTAGCAGAACCAGCTTTGTCATCAGGAGCCTGAACTGCTGCAGACATTTTTATAATTTTGCAACTTCTTTTTTCACAAGCAAGTTTTGTTCTACTACTACACATCAGGACTTTTGAAGCATCGGATACATCCATCTAGTAAGTATGAGCACGTGTCTGAGTGGACAAGTGAAACCATCTATGCTACACTGCATATTTTTTCCTCCCCCAGACTAGACCAGGGAATCTCTCAGCTTTCTAGAGTACCCTGTCTCCACTGACAAAGCGCAACAGTATTAAAGACCCTGCTGCCTTCGTTAGGCAGATTTGGAGGGGAGGCCCAGCAGCAAGGGTGGAGAGGAAAAAGAGAGGGGAGCTTGTGGAACAGGAAGCACCCTGGGGTCCGCGCATGGCTCCCCGCTGCTGAGGATGTTGTGGATGGGGAAGTGCTGATGGTGTCCTGAGGCAGCCTAGCACCTCCACTGGGCCCAGAAGGTCTTGACTTTGGAAGCTTACCCATGTTCCAGAAGTGTTTAAAAGCTGTTTTTGTTTTTGTTCTTTTCCTAAAAAATCATTACTTCATAGTTATTAGTCTTTCTTTGGGAGAGGGACAGGGCTTTAAAACTGAAGAACATAATTTTCACTAAAATATCAAAAATGGAAAAAAGTTACTTTGTAAACAATTTGCTCTACAAACCAAATGGTAGCTGTTGAGAATCTCAATAAATGGTTAAATGCATTTGCTGCTGTTAGAAGAAATAAAGAAAAAAATTAGAATAAAAAAATGCATTTGCTGGCAGTGGTACCATTAACCTAAGGTTGGGTCACTGTGTCATCATACTGTGGTGGGGGGTATGTGTGGTGTATATGTGTGAAACTTTTCATCTCAGGATGGATCCTAATCTTAGCTGCAGTTTTCCTTCCAAATAGGGTTAAAAAGTAGGAAAACATGGGCTTGGAAGTGACAGACCTGAGTGAACCAGCCCAGCTTAAAGAAAAATCCAATAAAACTAACTTTTAATAATCCTGAGGTTGGTTTTTGAAACAATAGATACAATGATTTACTTTAAACATCTGGTTATGATTTTGAATTAGTAATACATATTGTCTCAACCCCCTTTTATTCTTATGGAAACAGAGATTTCACCCAGAAAACCACAAAACAGTGATTTTTTTTTTTTAAGACAGTCACCCTTCTGACTTTATACTGTGTCCAGTTATCTACTAATACACATACTGGTCATTTAGGACTTAAAGTTAAAAATAGTTATTATGGTTTCTAACATTTCAAAAAGACTATATCTTCCTAAAAATGGCTTGGTGGTTACACTTTTAAAGCAAAATAGACAAATTGATGTTGAAATTAATGTTTTGCTTTCTTCTTGTATCTATTTTCACTTCTCTGTCATTTTGATGGAGAAAGTTTCATGTGGAAGGATTTTTATTGCAAAACAGAAATAGCATGTGACATGAGAATGGGAACACTGAAAGGTTCAACTTTCCAGTTTACTAAGTTTGTCACAAAAGCTACTGACAGTTAATCATGATTGACCTGTATTGAAAGTGAATTAACATTATGTACAACTTAAGCACTATACTTTCTATCGGATATAGAAAAATAGGTGGTGTGTTTGTAAAAGTATTGGGCTAGGAGTCAGGAAGCTTGACTGTTAGTCCCAATTGTGCTTCTTCAACTGAGCACCCCTAGGCAATAATTCAGCAGCTATTTCTTAAATACCTAATGAATTTCAGGCGTTGTAGTTGGGCTGGGAATATAGACATAGATACTGCATTCATGATTCTCCAAGGCTCCCTTCCTCACCTGGCTCACAGTGAGCTTTCTTATGCATTGTGTAAATCTGTCCCCTAACAGTCCCCTACTCTGTCTCCAACCTGCTTCCCAGGGCAATTGTGAGGATCAAATGAGGGAGAATATGTGTGAAAACAAATTATAAATGATTTTAAAATGTAATAAAAATATGATCCATCAAAAATTATTTAAAGATCCTTAGATTTTTAAATAAACAGTACATTAGGCCAGGCTCTGTGGCTCACACCTGTAATCCCAGCACTTTGGGAGGCTGAGGCGGGCAGATCACGAGGTCAGGAGATCCAGACCATCCTGGCAAGCATGGTGAAACCCCATCTCTACTAAAAATACAAACTATTCACTGGGGGTGGTGGCGTGTGCCTGTAATTCCAGCTACTCAGGAGGCTGAAGCAGGAGAATCACTTGAACCAAGGATTCAGAGGTTGCGGTGAGCTGAGATCAAGCCACTGCACTTCAGCCTGGTGACAGAGCGAGATGCTGTCTCAAACAACAACAACAACAACAACAAGTACATTAACTTGAATTCTCTCTGGTTTTGATTTTAAATAGATATGAAAATTTTTCAATGAACCACTGAGATGGTTGAAAATCTTGGCTTGATTATTCTCCAAGAGAATGATACAGTGGTTTTTATGATTAATTTTCTAAAATTGCTAGCAAAAGAAATCAAACCCTTTTTTGAGTTGCTGTATAATGGAGAAATGTTTTATGTGTTCACTAACAGCTTGCCTTTGTTTGATTCTAGCTGCAGCATACCATGAGTGATGAGATTTGTGTGCAGGTGACTGACCTTTACCTGACAGAAAATAATAATGGGGCCACCGGAGGCCAGCTGAACACACAGAACTCAAGGAACCTCCTGGAATCAACGTATCAGTGGAAAGCTGAGCAGCTAATGTCAGGTGAGAATTGATTTAAGGTGAGATTTGCTCAGGTAGTCAAAGAACTTGCTGGTGACAATGTAAGTTGGTAGGATTCTCTGAACCAGAAGTTAAAGCCGGGGTACTCTGACCCTGTGATTCTACTCCTGGAACTTTTTAGAGTTCCTAATGAGATCACCAGAGAAATACAAAGTGGAAGTAACTATCTTCCTGGACAATCTACTTTGTTTCTTTCTTCCTTAAAAAAACAAACAAACAAACTAGTTATATATGATTTTTACAATTTTATATTCTTCTTTTTCTCTGAATATTTTTCATAGTATGCTTTGTAAATACTATGGTTAGAAAAATATTGGCACATGAAATCCATGGTCATTGTCATTATAGAAAATAGGCCTGGCACACACAACTCACACTTGTAATCCCAGCACTCTGGGAGGCCGAGGTGGGTAAATCACTTAAGACCAGCTTGAGCAACATGGCAAAACCCCATCTCTGCAAAAAATACAAGAATCCAAAAATTAGCCAGGTGTGGTGGCAAATGCCTGTAATCCCAGCTACTCAGGAGACTGAGGTGGAAGGATGGCTTAAGCCTGTGAGATCAAGGCTGCAGTGATTCCTGATCGGGTCACTGCACTGCAGCCTGGGTGACAGAGCAAGACCCTATGTCCAAAAAATAAAATAAAATAAAATGCAGATAACCAAAACAAGTCACCTTAGAATTGTTTCCTGAAATTACCATTGGTGACATTTCTAGACTTTTCTATGTTTGAGTATATATTTTGAAAAAGTTTATACTGGACAAATGGGTTTTAACTTTTTTTTGAGACAGGGTCATGCTCTGTTGCACAGGCTGGAGTGCAGTGGTGAGATCATGGCTTATGCAACCTCTGCCTCCTTGATTCAAGTAATTACTGTGCCTCAGCCCCTCTAGTAGCTGGAATTACAGGCATGTGCCACTACACCGACTAATTTTTGTGTTTTTACTAGGGCTGTGATCCCTGTGTGTCTCTGGGCCATCAGGCTCTTCCCCTCTCTAAACCTCGGTGTTCCCCTTCTAGAGAATGGGCAGAATTTTCTTCAGACAATACTTGCTCATGTGTTGGGGCCACAGAGAGGAATGGGGCATAGAGTTTCAGCAAGGAGCTGGATATAGGTGAGAAGCAGTCAAGATCAGAGGGATGAGAGGGTCCCGTCACCTCCCTGATTGCCCAGGACCTCACTGAGTCCTCATATGCGTGACAAGATCTGTCCCACCAAGTCAGAGGCAAAACCCCTCAGCTCTGCCCCAGTGCAGGGGCTGCAAGAAACCCATATCTCCTCTTGGGGCCTCCTGATAGGATGACTTCTGCAAGCTCATGCCATCCTAACAGGGAGAGCACTTCCAAGTTGGGAGAGAGCTGGGTGAAATCAGTCCCCTCCAGGTATGCACAGCACGGAGCTGCTCTCCAAGGACCCCTCAGCCACAGAAGGCGCTGGTCCTCCTACAGTGCTGCCCCACCCCCACCACCGCAGCCTTCTCGGGGTGTGGTCAGGGGTGCCCTCCTTCAGGCTCTGCCCTCACACCCACTCCCTACACAACTACTTTCCCTGCCGGCCACCCCAGAGACCAGATTGGTTTGGGCCTCTGCCTCCACAGGCCCGAACCACCATCTCTTCTGCTCCCCAGAAGCCAGTTCCCAGCAGACAGGCCATGTTCCCTCTTCATTCCTCAACACAGAGGACCCATCACAACCCCCTCAGCAGATGGTAGAGCTCCCCACGCATCCTCTTACAGAGGCTTCACCGTTGATGGCCACAAACCCCACCATGACCTCCTCCCAGGGAGTGAATTTTCTTACATGTCTCCCACCAGAGCAGTGACAAAATAAAACATAAAAGCAGCATCTGTTAAATTGTCAGCAGCATTTCCTAATAGGATCAACTCTCGGAGTGAGCAGCGTATTCCATTAGCTGGATCAGTGCAGGGGTTAGCAAGCATTTTCTGTAAAGGGCCAGATGGAAACTCTTTAAGGCTCTGCAGGCCACTGCGTCTCCATCACCACATACTCAAACCCTCCCCTGCAGCAAGAAAGCAGCCCTAGGCAACATGTCAACAAATGAGCATGGCCACATTCCCAGAAACCTTTCTTTATGGACATGGAAGTTTGCATGTCACGTACTTCTCATGTGTCACAAGATAAGATTCTACTTTCCATGTTTTCAACCATTTAAACATGTAAAAGCCATTCTTAGCTCATGGGTCACACAAAAACAGGCAGCAAGAAATCTCATTTTTAGACCAGTGGCGGCTGACCCCTGGATGGAGCATTAGAGCTTGGGTGCGCGTCCCACCCCAGGGCTTCCAGGAGAGGGAGTGGAGGCTGATGCCACCTCCACCCCCAACACTCTAGGGGAGAAGGCGGAGCTGGTGCTGTATGAAATTTGGCTGCAGATCCTGGGCCAGCCCTACACCAAGGCCTTGGAGGACAAAACCAGACCTGACTTCTGGGCACTTCAGGGGCAGCTGACGAGATGGGTGAAGTGGCAGGATGAAGTAGGGGGGTCGGGGAAGAGGCCTTGGGAAGATGGGGGATGAATGAACAAGACTTTGTTAGAGCTGTGACCCTCTTCATCCTCTCCTGATCCCCCAGCTGACCCTTGTCCTCAGACCTCTACAAAACTTTGACCAAGTAGTGGTGGAGGAATTCTGGTGGGTCCAAGGTGGCCCTGGGTGGACCAGGGTACCTGGGTTCTGGGGTTGAGGGCAGGAGGCTGGAAGAGATGACCTCCGTTAGGCCCCTCAGGCTGCCCAGCCCCCTGAAGTGGGATGATCCTCCCACCAGGCTAGATCCACTGACCACGAGAGTGGGTGCCACCTTCTTCAGGATGGTGCCAGCCTCTGAAGGCTCTCGTGTGGGACTGTGTGTGCCAGGGTCTGCACATCCTGGGGGAGGCAGAGGGCCTCTTGGTAGAGATGGTCATCCCAGACCTCAGTCAGTACCTCCTTCCCTCTCTAGGCCCCCTCCATCTGTCCACCAGCCTCCTCCCTTGGGCTCACTGTCTCTGCATGCCCTGATCTGAAACCTGCCTCCCCTCCTCATGGAGCCCACCCAGATGCTCCTAGTCCCAGCTCTCCGGTCCCACAGCAACTTCTGGGCCCAGATTCTGCCTTCTCAGAAGTCTGGGAGGCAGAGCCCCTGCCTGGCCATAGCCTTCTTGGTCTGCTCTAGGCACTCCTAGCCCTGAAGCTGGTATTTTAAAAAGTGATTTCTGGATATTTAGAAAGTCACCCGCTGTGAGGAGCTGGGAGGGTCCAAGGATAGAGCCCACAAGAGGAGGAAGATTGAAAAGGGGTCAGAGTGGGAATGGGAGCTGCTGAGGGCAAGGCCCACCCCCAACCCTGACCCCCAAACCCAGCCCCAATGCCAGTCAGCCTCAGGCCAGAGGATGTGAGCAACGGGGGCCCTGGCTGCTCTACAGTGGATCAGAGCCACTGGGTGTGGGGAGCCTTCCAGGGGAAGTGTGGGGATGCCGGGGCAAGGTAAGGCAGGCTCCCAGGGCAGAGACTGAGGCTGACCCCTGCAGCCCCCGTACTGCAGCAGGGGAACGCTGGGATAGGCAACAGTCTTAACCTAGAAAGCCCCAGCAGCTCCTGTGCCCATCAGGACACCGTTGAAGCTTGGTGGTGGTGGAACCCAGGAATGGTCTTTGAACCCACAATCTGGAAGGGGAAGCCAAGGACAGTCCTGGCCCGTAGGCTCCCCTACCTGGAAGCAGTGGGCAGGCCCAGTGAGGGGACCCCAGGAGCACAGACCATGAGCTTACCTGGCCAAATACAGCAGTCAGCACCAAAACATCAAAGAGGGTGGGTAGAAAGGTCATCACATTGGGGTTGACTGCGGCCAACACCAGGTTCCTCTGTACTTCTGGAACACACAGGCCTCTCCTTCCTATCCCTGAAGCGCCCCTGCCCCCACCCCAGCACCCCGAAGACCAGCCTAGTAGATGCACTTGTCCTGGGTCAGCCCCGCTGTCCAAGCAACTACAATTTCTGACTAGAGAGCCAGGGCGGGGCAGGGTGCAGGAGGGGTCCCTGGAAGATGCTCCCTGGGATGCCCTGATGCCTAAAACGTTCCCCATTGGGCCTTCTCAGGGAGGGAGGGTTACGGCAGCCTGTTCTCTCCAGCCACCTCCATCACCAGAGGAGCCCTTACAGACGTTACGGGAGAGAATTGACCTACTGGAGCCAGGAAGAGCGTGGACGCAGCCCTGGGGCTGAGGCTAAGTGGACTCTGGGAGACCGTCACTCTGTCTTCAAGCTTTGGTCTCCTGGACCTCTACAAGCCAGGCTGTTTCAGGCTTTCCATGAGGCCTTGCACAGAGACAGAGTCCAAACACAGCTGGTGAACTCAGTGGGCTTTAGGGAGGGGGCACATACTTAGTGGTGAGGGCTGGGTACCAGGAAAGGGAGGTCCTGGGGCAAGTATGGCCTGTCTGGAGGTGACGCAATGACATATGAACCAGGTGAGGAGAGAGGATTCCCTTGGAAGTGTGGACCAGCCAGATAGCCACCAAGCTGGACGGCCACTGCCAGAGCCTGCAGGACAGCAGAGGGGGCTGGGAAGGGACAGAGGACAGCTGAAGGGCAGGGAACCTGGTTTCCTTCATACAGACACGTGAGTCTTCCCGAAGTGGGTCTTCCTCAAGGGGGTGAAGGTCATTCAAAACACACCTCCAGTCCACCTCAAACCATCTCAGGAGGCCACCACCAACTCACACAGGCCAGCTGCATTGTCACAGTGACCCCAGAACAGCACAGCCCTATCCTTCAGATGAATAAACAGAGAGAGAGACACATCTCACATCCAGGAGATGGGACTCAGACCCAGGTCCAGCTGCAGTGCTACCTCAATGGCTCCCCCTGCACCTCCTCCACGACTCAGTTCCTGCTAACAAGTGAGCACTTGAGTACAGGTGAAATAGGTGCTATTATCCCTGTCCAGTTGCTGGGGAAAGGGAAGCAAGGCACAGGTGACTTGCCCAAGACCAATGTGACAGGGCTGGTTCAACCCCATCTGTCTCAGCCAGCACATCCCCATGGCAGAGGCTTTACTGTGATCCAAACCTGGAAGGTGGAACTCCTTCCAATGTATCACCCAGGGCACAGAGCATGCAGCCCCATGTTTGGGGAGGTGACAGTGTGGGAAACAATCTGGCTAGGCCATGGACTTATGGAGCCCAGGGTTTCCTAGGGCCAGGAGAGCTCTGGAGCCCACTCCAACACCTACTATAAACCTGGAATCCGCACCTGCAGGAGATCAGGAGAGGGGTTCATCCTCTGCTGCACCTACAGCAAGGTGAGACAGGCACAGGTGGGCACCTTGCTTCCAACCAGCCTCAGGTGGGCAGGAAGCAGATCTCCTGCCTGACCTTCCTCTCCAAAGCAGAGGAGAAGGGGCAGCCGCCCATCAGGCCATTGCCCAGATTGAAGCCGCTGAAGCTAGGTCTCAACAGGCAAGTGTGGCCCCTGAGTATCCCAGGCCCGGCCCAAGGCAGTCCTGTCTCTGGTGAGGACCTGGTAGACAGGAGATGTGATGTCCCCAAGTGCCTCTATAAACCTCTGATTGTGGATAATCAAGGAAATGGACAAGACCATCATGCTCAGCCAAGAACCTGGCAGGCACAAGGGGAACCAGGGGCAGGCAAAAGTCAGTTTGGTCCCAGGCCTAGTCCCTGGAAGGATGGTGGATGAGGGGCCAGCCACAGTGAAGAGGAATGGAAGGCCACGGGCTGGGTGGCCAGGGCTGTCAGCTCCTGCAGCCCCTGCAGAACATCTGCCCGGGCCTTGCTCTGCATTCAGCCTTCTGCCTGGAGCCACAGGTGCCTGGACACCGGCCTCCAGTAGGGATGGTGGTAGGAAAGGCACTTGTGGTCACATGTGGTCACCTAAGCATGGGACAGAGGGGTATCTTGCCCCCAAAGAAACCATAGAGGCCAAGAGCTTAAGCAGATGTGACACCATCAATAAACCCCCTTGCCCTGGGTCACATCAATTAAGTCAGCGCCTACCCTGACCCTGAAGCTGCAGCTCAGTCTGGTTGAGACTCACAAAGAGATGTTAGTGCTGGGCAGGGGGCCTGGCCCAGCCTGTGATGTCCAGCAAAGCCGTGGGCTGGACAAGAATCTCTGAAGATTAGTCCAGGACAAGAAGCGCTGTGCCTGGGCAGGGAGTGGGGGCAATGCCCAAGGTGCAGGAGGCCTGAGAACATTTAACTAATTAGGGTGCCAGGTCAGGATGCACAGAAGAGAAGGTGGCATGGCAGCATCCTGCCCGAGGCCAGGCTATAAACCTAGGGGCCGCCTTGTCGAGCCTAAACCATGCTGCCACCCAGATGTCATCCTTCAAATGTGAGGCAGGGCTGGGAGAGCCCCCAGAACCCTCATCCCTCCTACCCCAAGCTGGTTCCCATCCCTCACCAGAAGGAAAGGGAACTCTTCTACGGGGCACAGCATGCCAGGTTCTCTATCACCTGGGGGAAGGGGCCAGGGGGAGGGGGAGCTGCAGGTGAGTGAGAAAGAACCCAGATCCCTCTCTGTCCCTACCTGACAGGTGACCTCCAGCAAGCTGCTTTCTTTGCCTGGGGCCAAGGAGAGTCACAGGGGAGGGACCAGGTTAGAAGAGCTCCACCCTGGAGCCCAGAGCTACCCAAAGAGAAAACCCCCCATCCTCCTGATTCTGCTCCCAGCTCATGCTGCTGGGATAACATTCTCGCCATCAGAGAGGCCATGGGAGGCAGAGGCTGACCCTGCTCCTTCAGGCACCTCAGCGGGTTTGGGCCCACCTTCATCATGATGAGGGAGGGGGTCCCTGGGATCACAAAGGTGAGGGGCAGCTTCTTGGGCTCCAGGTGCTCCAAAGTAGACCCTGCAGGGCACCAGAGCAGAAGGGTGTTAGAGAGGCTGGGCGCAGTGGCTCAGGCCTGTAATCTCAACACTTTGAAAGGCTGAGGTGGGTGGATCACGAGGTCAGGAGATCAAGACCATCCTGAGTAACATTGTGAAACCCCATCTCTACTAAAACTACAAAAAGTTAGCTGGGCATGGTGGCATGCACCTGTACTCCCAGCTACTCGGGAGGCTAAGGCAGGAGAGTCACTTGAACCCAGCAGGCAGAAGTTGAACAGGGCCAGCACCTGAGCTCTGCCTGGCCATGGTGACTCTGATGCAGGTAAGCAATCTGTCATTGTGTCTCATGGGGGATGTCAGCATTACCTTTGGAGTCAAAGTAGGTAAGCCAGGGTAACCAGAGTTCCCAGTAGGGACCAAGACCAAAGGACACAGGGGTCAGGCCTGTCCTGGAAGGTCAGGCTGGACGAGGGGCTCTGTGAAGCTGGGACAACCAAGGGCCTGCCCTTCAGGTTACAGGCATCTGGGTCCTGGTCTAGACCCTCATATGCCATCCAGAGACCCAACCCTGGAGACAATTCCTCCCAGGCTGGTAGCAGAGAGTCGATCCTTGTACTCACCCCACCAAAAACTCTGAAATGAGGGGGCCTATGGGTAGGGGAAAGACTCATCAGAACAAGGTTCTCGGGGCAGGTATGGCTTTAGCTGGGCCTTAGGGCAGTCAGAGAGGTAGGTGACAGGTCCCCTCACAAAAGCTGCCAGAGCATGCAGGAGGGTCACAGGTGTAGTGTTGGGAATGTTCTGTAAGACAGCAGGCAGCCTCTTACTCACCAGTGGGGCCAAGTGCGGTCAGGTCCATACACCAGGAGAAGCTGGTATCCACACACTGGTGCACTTTGTTTCCTGTTTTAGAGACAGGGTCTTGCTCCGTTGCCCAGTCTGGAGTGTAGTGATGCAATCATAGCTCACTGCAGCCTTGACCTCCTGGGTTCATGTGATCTTCCCACCTCAGCCTCCTGAGTAGCTGGGACCACAGGCATATGCCACCATGCCTAATTTTATTTTTTGTAGAGACAGGGTCTGGCTGTGTTGCCCAGGCTGGTCTCAAGAGCTTTCCACCTCAGCCTCCCAAAACACTGATACAGAGACAAGCCAGTGCTCCTGGCCATGCTGGTGCATTTTGGCTGCCATGGTGCACAGGAGGTATGAGCTTGGGGGGTGTATTATCTGCTTCTGGACTCTACCCAGGCCTGCACCCAGACTGACCTCTGAGCTGCAGGGAACAGGTGTGGAGAGAACGCAGCAAGCAGAGTGGGCTAGCCAGTGATGGAGACCCAGGCTGGGACTAGGAGAGGTAGGGCTCCAACCCTCAGCCTAGTGGCCCTGCCCGACCCCTTGGGGCCAAGATGATTTCCTGGGAAGCCAGGCATGGAGGCCAGCATGCACCTGAACTGAGGACAGAAGACTCTGATGAGAGGGAGGGGGAGGCCTCTGACATAGTTTGGATGCTTGTCCCATCCACATCTCATGTTGAAATGTGATCCCCAATGCTGGAGGTGGGGCCTATAGTGTGAGGTGTTTGGGTCATGGTGGGGGACCCCTCTTGAATGGCTTAGTGCCCTCCCCATGGTAATGAGTGCGCTTTCTTCTTTCGTTTTTTCTTTTTTCTTTTCTTTTTTTTTTTTTTTTTTTTTTTTTTTTTTGAGACAGAGTCTCGCTCACAGCCCAGGCTGGAGTGCAGTGGTGCGATCTCAGCTCACTGCAACCTCCATCTCCCAGGTTCAAGTGATTCAATGAGTGAGTTTTCTATCAGTTCACAGGAGAGCTGGTTGTTTAAAAGAGCCTGATGCCTCCTTTCTCTTTCTTCCTCTCTCACCATGCAACAGGCCTGCTCCCTCTTTGCCTCCCGCCAGGAGTAAAAGCTTCCTGGGACTGTTTGCACCAGGGTCTGTCTGCACACCCGTCATCCCAGACCTTGGTCAGTACCTCCTTCCCTCTGCAGGCCCTCTCCCTCTGTCCATCTGCCTACTCCACATGCCCTGATCTGAAGCCTGCCTCCCCCCATCATGGAGCCCTCCAAGATGCTCCTAGCCCCAGATCTCTGGTCCCACAGCACCTTCTGGGCCCAGATTCTGCCTTTTCAGAAGTCTGAGAGGCAGTGCCTCACCTGGTCATACCCTTCTTGCTCTGCTCTAGGCACTCCTGGCCCCAAAGCCTCCAGCCCACTGGACATCTTCATCTCCAGCTATGCCATGGCTCTCCTCATCCTGAGCCTCCTGTTCGTCAGAATTGCCCTCGTCCGCGTTAGTGTCTGGCTGGGCCTGGGCTGCTTCCTGAGGAGCAGGCTTAACCTTTGATGCTTTGAGCCTTTGAGCCAAGCTGAGGGGTGAGCAGGTCCCTTTCCACCCCTGATTCCCCCATCCAAGCCCAGCATCTCCTCATCCTCCAGTTGGGGCCATGGGGTGTGGGGCCAGGGGGGTGGGCCTGATCCCAGTGTCCTTGCCCTTCTTGTCAAGGTGCTAAACTTGAGGGCATGCCTTGGGTGCTGACGTTCCCAGGAACTCAGAGCCAGAGAAGGCCAGGCACCAGCCCGAAGTCACATAGCCAGGGGCTTCTTTCCTCCTGGACCCCTGAGGACTGGACTTGCAGGGCTGGGAAAGAGGTGGAGTGGGGGAAAGCAATGCCTTATCAACCCATGCAGGGAGCCCCACTCCCATTCCCAAGGTGCATAAAATCAAGGAACACCCGTTTCCAAGTCCATGTTCACTCAGGGCCCTGCTCCAAGTGCTTGGCACTCACACCGGCCTCCCGCCCTCCATGCCACAGGTATCGGTCTCATTTACAGAGCGGGAAATGGTGGCCAAAAGCCTCCCCCAGCACACATAGCTAGACCACACAGAGGTCTTAGGTGCAGCTGAGGGGTCCACAGTCTCTGCTGCCCCTTCTGCCACTCGTGCTCCCAGGGACCACACTTCAGAGAGGGAGGAATAAGAGAGAGCTGGGTGCTCACACATGGGGCACAGGGGACTAGGGAAGAGTCAGCCAGGAGGAAAGGGCAAGATCTGATCCTGTACATACACATCACACAGCCCGCGGAGTCAGGAGAGCCAGGGCCAGGTCCCAGCTCTGCAGCTGCTTGGTATGTGACCATGGTTAAGTTGTCTCCCTGGACTCTCCATGCACTTGTGTGCTGCGTGCACCTTCTAGAAGGAGCCTGGACCCTGACTGGCCTCACACTTGCTGCGTAGGCTGCAGACACACAAGTGCTTCTGCAAGGGGCTTTGCTTCTCCTCATAAAAGTGGTACAGGCCGGCCGTGTGCTCTGGGGGTAGAATGGAGTAGCTTTGGAGGTAACAGGTGGGGGCTTGGCTTGGGTTCCTGGCCCAGACAAGGCAGAGTACACCTCAGGGTCACAGGGCCTTGGCAGCAGCCCTTGGCCCACACAGGTTGCCCAGCTGCCCACCCACAACCCATACCTTGGGACAGCCCCAGCTGCTGCAGTTCACTGGCCAAGGATCCGCCATCGACACTGTGCTTGGCCGCACTGGAGAGGATGAAACTCAGCACTGCTACTGTGGCCTTCACATCGCTTGACTCTGATGGACCCGTGAGTGGGACAGGTGGTGTCACTGTGGCCCCAGCCACCTCCCAGTTGCCCTATTAACTTCAGCTCAAAGCTCCCAGGCCTCCTGAAGCCACAGGCACTGCTCCTGCTCCACCAGGAGCTGACAGAGGACAGGAAGGTGGGACTGTCAATGTCTTTCTTTCCCTCATGCTCCTCCACTAAGGAAGGTAAGTTAAGGATGCTGCTGGGAGGGTTGGGGGGCCCCTCTGTACCAGGCACTAGGCTGAAGTCCCAGGGTTGCCTGGGGCCTGTGGACTCAGCGGGGTACTCACCAAACTTGACATCAGCTGTGAACTTCAGGATCTTCACATACTATGGGGAAAGGAGACCTTCAGAGGGTGCCAGAACGCTATTCACCAGCCCCTCACCCCTAGCCTGGATCCTGCAATAAGGAACAGACAGGCTGGAAAGAAGTATAGGAGGTGCCCAGAGAGGTTTCGGGGCTGGGTCACCCATCTCCCCAGGCCTAGTGCAGAGCTTCAGGGCACTGGGGGTCATAAGGTCATGGGACAATGGGGTGCTGGGTCTTGTACTCACATCAGTCCCCTGTCCCAGTAGCTCTTTACTACCTGGCTGCAGAGCAGCTGCAACTTCACAGAGGACTGGAAGGGAAGTCCTTACATCAGCCAGGCTGGTGAATCTCACCCCTCCTTCCTGGGGACTGGCTCAGAGCAGGCCAGTCACTGATCAAGGTCACAACCCATGGTAGCACAGGCTGAGAGCACTGAGGCCCCAACCCCAGAGAAACCTCACCAATCATCTACACCCACAATCCCCAACCCAACGCCCCTCCTCTACCCAGACTAGACCCTGTGCACTCAACCTTCTTGGCCAGCGTGCTGATCTCTGCCAGGACCCAGTCGGGACAGTCCAGATCACCACAGAACCAGAACCTCTGCAAGGGTGTAATCAGGCTGTAATCAGGCTGGAGGGAAGGCTGAGGTGTGGCCAGGATCCGTGTCTCCCACACTGCTGACCAGCAGGGACCCCTGGTCCCCATCATAGATGGACATCCTCTGGCCACTTCTTCTCCCCTATCACCAGGGTGTTGAGTGAACTCTCTCTCTGACCCACCCTGCCACCAAACCCTGCTCTGAGGTCTACTCCAGGCATTTGTCTGCTCAGCAAACATCAATCAAGCGCCTTCTCTGTGCTTGCTCCCTCTGAAAGCGCTGGGGGTACAGGGGGTAAAACAAAGTCCTGGGCCTCACACAGATGAGTGACCTCTCTCCCCTCTTCCCCATAGCCACACAAGTGCAGCCACTCCGGCTTCCCTGCTGCTGCTCAGGGACACCAGCCTTGCTCCCACTGCCATGCCTGCTGCACTCTGTGTAGCACACTATCCTTTATTTCATTCCACTCTCTGCTCAAGTGACCCCTCATCAGACCAGCCTTTTTTTTTTTTAAGACAGAGTCCTGCTCTGTTTCCCAGGCTGGAGTGCAATGGCACAATCTTGACTCACTGCAACATCCGCCTCCCAGGTACAAGCAATTCTCCTGCCTCAGCCTCCTAAGTAGCTGGGACTACAGGCACACACCATCACACCCGGCTTTTTTGTATTTTTAGTAGAGACAGGGTTTCACCACGTTGGCCATGCTGATCTCGAACTCCTGACCTCAGGTCATCCACACACCTCAGCCTCCCAAAGTGCTGGGATTACAGGCGTGAGCCACTGCACCCAGCCAGGCCGGCCCTTCTTGATCATACTTCCTAAAATAGCCCCTCACACAAGGAAATTTTGGTGGCCGGTGGATGTGTTCATTATCTTGATTGTGGTGATCCAAGAGCCAGGAAGATTTGGTCTTTGCTTGTGCAACCTCATCTTTCCCTAACCTCCAGATGATACTCTCCCAGCTATGGGAAATGCATTCATTCCTGGGGAGCCATGCTCTCTCTTACCTGGTCTCTGCATATGCTGTTCCCTATCTGAAGACACACGCCTCCACCCTTGCCTCCCAACCCCTGGTACACAAACTCTACTTTGGCCAGCCAGCTCCTGCCATCGGCCTTTAAGGTTGATGGCATCCTCAGGGAGCCCTCTTAGCACTACACACAAGGTGCAGTTAGGTCTCCGCCCCTGGAACCTTAACTATGACTGCCAATTCAAGCCTCCGGTTTCCCCTTCCCTGGGCAGCTCAAGTCCTCCCAGTTCCTAGCACACTTCATGGTATGGACTAGGTGCTTAGAACACACGGATGGATGGATTGGATGTGATGGACGGATTGGATGGATGGACAGATAAGTCTCAACCCCAAAACTACTACTTTCGGGCTCTGGAGAGAGTGGAGGGGCTTCCTAACACTGTGGAAGAGTGAGACTGATTCTAAGCAAGTGTCCAAGTCCCACAGGAGGGCTGGGGAAGACAGTGTCTTGGGAGGTCCTCTTGGGGCTGGGGAAGACCTGAAAGGACTCCCAGCTCCAGACAAGCCCCACTTCCTGCCCCGGGAGACAGGGGCCCTTCCTCCCGCCAGGGAAGCACCTGGACTCTGAGCTGGCCCCCCACCCCCGCCCCGTCTCGGGAGCGGGATGGCGGTGGACTTTTCTCTACCAGACCCACAGCCCTCAGGCCCGCACACACTATGTTTGCGGAGAGGCCAGGGCAGACAACCTCCACCCTTTTCCGGAGCCACTGGCGCCCCCTCATTCCCGCTCCAGCATCCCATGCCTTCCTTCACCCCTGGTGCCTCATCAGCGCGCCAGGAAGCCAGGGCCCGGGAATTTCTTTTTCCAGTCGCGTGCCGGGTCAGCTGATTCCACCATCACTTGACTTGGACTAACGGACTCTGGGAGGGCGGGGGCTGTTCGAGTGCGGTTGAGAGCGGAACGCAGCCCACTGGAGGTGCCAGGGCGAAAAGCTGGCGTCTCCTCCTCATCTCCCAGAATCCTTCCCTGGAAAAAACCAGCGCCCACCGCCAGTTTAACTGACAGTGGGAGTTATTTCATTTGTTTAACTTAAGCGGGCAGGATCGCGGGAGCCGGGGGGATTCAGGTCATTGCCATGTTTTCCACTGTTAAGCAATTAACATTATACACAGCTGCGGGCTGTGGCAAAAGACATTTTAAAAACTTGAAATCTACTACACATACAGAAAATTGTAGCTATTATAAATAAAAAGCTTAATAAGTTTTCATCAACTGTAGACCTCACATAACCAGCACCCAGATAAGGAAATAACCAGATAACTTCTTCAAGTGCGTGGGTATTTTATTTCATTTTGATGAGTCGTCTAGGTGCCTAACAAAAAGACTGTCATAATTAACACGCTCAGGAAAATTCCTTACAGCTTCAACATCAATAGATTCTTAATTATTGCCAATCGGATGGGGAAAAAAATCGCTGGCTTAGATTGCAGGGGTAGTCAGCTTACTGGTAGCTTTGAGCTAATGGGTAATCTAGAACAACTAAGTTTCTGACATTGACTTGAAGAGGCAAAAACAAAAAGAAAAACAACAACAAAAATACATTAGAGAATAGACTAATAACCAGAGAAGAAATTGAATAGTCATCCCTTAGTAACCTCAGGATATTGGTTCCAAAACCCCAGAGATACCAAAATTCACCGATGCTCATGTCCCTGAGATAATATGGCATAGTATTTGCAAATAACCTATACACATCCATCTGTAGATTTTAAATCATCTCTAGATTACTATAATAGCTAATGCAACATAAATGCTTTGTAAATACCTGTTATGAAGTATTTATAAATGTTTGTTTTTTATTATTTTACTTTTTTCAAATATTTCTGATGCACAATTGGTAAAATCCAGGGATCCCGAACCCGAGGATACAGAGGGCTGACCGTAGTTTGAGCTGTCTCCTCAATTCCATGCCCATCCCATGCACCAGGTGCAGCTGGTTTTATTGTTTCAGGCTTTCAGGTTTTCAAAAGACAGAACTCATGACAAGTAAACTGCTCTACAGAATAGAAAGAAATGGAAAGTGCCCCAATTCATGGTAAAATTGAGCTCATTTCTGAAGAGTTCTTTTACAAATCATAAGCACTAGCCCCTTGAAAACAACAGTATGTTAAGTTACTAGACCATCCTATACCACATAGAAGAAAAATTTTAAGAACATAAGACCTGTAATCACAGCACTTTGGGAGGCCAAGGCCGGTGGATCGCTTGAGCCCAGGAGTTCTGGACCTGGTTGGGCAACATAAGGAGACCCCAGTCTCTACAAAAAATTAGCCACTTGTGCTGGTGCACACGTGTCATCGCAGCTACCTAAGAGGCTGAGGTCAGAGGATCTCTTGAGCCTGGGAGGTGGAGGCTGCAGTGAGCCACATGATGGCACCACTGTACTCCATCCAGCCTGAGCAACAGAGTGAGACCATCTCAAAAAAAAAAAAAAAAAAAAAAAAAAGCTGGCCGCAGTGGCTCATGCCTGCAATCCTAGCACTTTGGGAGGCCAAGGCAGGCATATCACCTGAGGTCAGGAATTGGAGACCAGCCTGACCAAAATGGCAAAATCTCTCTCTACTAAAAAAAAAAAAAAAAAGCAGGGCATACTGCCGGGTGCCTGTAAATCCCAGCTGCTCAGGAGACTGTGGCGCAAGAATCACTTGAACCTGGGAGGTGGAGGTTGCAGTGAGCCAAGATCTCATCACTACATTCCAGCCTGGGCGACAGAGTGAGACTCCATATGAAAAGAAAAAAAAACAAAACCAAAACAAAAGCAAAAAAAAGAAGAATGGCTCAACTTTAGTTTCATCCTATCAATAGCTTAAAGAAGAGAAAAATGGATAGATTTGGAAAACCACTTTTTATTTAAAAAGAGAAAATTAGGAACAGATGAAAACTGTCTTAAGAGTATTTGAAAAATAAAACAGCAAATTTAACATCAGACAGACAAAATATTTAAATTCCCTTTTAATGTCATACTGTAGCATTTTTCACTAGATACTTATTTTACAATTAAAGATGATTTGACTATTTAGAGCAGTGATCCTGACACATTAGAGTGCACCATAATCACTTGCAGGGCTTGTGAAACTGGCTGCTGGGCCCCACACCAGAGTTTCTAACTCAGTAGGACTGAGGTGGGGCCTGAGCATTGCATGTCTATGTTCCCAGGTGATGCTGATGCTTCCAATCTGAGACCATGCTTCAAAAACCACTAGTGTAGGGAAATATACTGGAGAATATGTATATAAGTTAACTTACAGATTTCTGTCCAGTAGGAAAGATAACTCCCAAAGAGGACAGTTTTATTTCCCAATATTATTTATTTATTTATTTATTTATTTATTGAGACAGAATCTTGCTCTGTAGCCCAGGCTGCAATGCAGTGACATGATCTCGGCTCACTGCAGACTCTGCTTTCCATGTTCAAGCGATTCTACTGCCTCAGCCTCTTGAGTAGCTGGGACTACAGGCACCCACTACCGCACCTGGCTAATTTTTGTATTTTAAGTAGAGACAGGGTTTCACCATGTTGGCCAGGCTGGTCTTGAACTCCTGACTTCAGGTGATCCTCCCACCTAGGCCTCCTGAAGTACTGGGATTACAGATATGAGCCACCACGCTCAACCTCCCTTTAGGAGATTAACAAGTTTTGTCTCTATTTCAGATTGCATTTCGGAATGCCCTTCCTGGAGCACTGCAGACACTGTCTCTCAAAACACTCCTTGAACTAGCTTCACCGTGTTGCTGACTCCCTTGTAAATTAAAGAAAATATCTTATACATATTCCTTCATTATTTGTGTGAAAGTCAAGCTTTTCATATTGTGGAAATTATACTTCAGGCTGGGTGCAGTGGCCCACGCCTGTAATCCCAGCACTTCAGGAGGCCGAAGCGGCAGGATTACTTGAGGCCAGGAGTTTGTCACCAGCCTGGACAACATGTCGAATCCATGTGTACTCAAAAAAAAAAAAAAAAAAATCAAAATTAGCTGGGCGCGGTGGCACACATCTGTAGTTCCAGCTACTTGAGAGGCTGGGGCACAAGAATTGCTTGAACCCAGGAGGTGGAGGTTACCAGTGAGCTGAGATCATGCCACTGCACTCCAGCCAGAGCCAGAGCGAGGCTCTGTCTCAAAGGAAAAAAAAATAAAAAAAAAAGAAGAAAGAAAAGTATACTTTGATACAGTACGCTAATATAAAGGATATGATACGGTTTGAGTCTGTGTCCCCATCCAGATCTCATCTTGAATTGCAATAATCCCCACACATCTAGGGTGGGACCAGGTGGAGATAATTGAATCATGGGGGCAGTTTCTCCCATGCTGTTCTCGTGATAGTGAGTGAGTTCTCATGAGACCTGATGGTTTTATAACAGGCTTTCCCCTTTGCTCAGCTCTCCTCTCTCCTGCTGCCTGTGAAGAGGTGTCTTCTGCCATAATTGTAAATTTCCTTAAACATCTTTTCTTTATGAATTACCCAGTTTTGGGTATTTCTTCATAGCAGCATGAGAATGGACTAATACAGTGTACTAATAACAGCCCAGACAGTAGTATACAGGTACTACTATACTTGGATGCTAGAGGTATTCCCATTAAGGTCAGGAGCAGTCTGTGCTATCATTACTATGATCTAAGATTGTTCCAGAGGTTTTCAGGTCAGCAGTTGTCAACTGGAGGCAATTTTGCCTCCCTGGGGATATTTGACAATATCTGGAATCATTTTGGCTGTCACACTGAGGAGTGCTACTGGCATGTAGCAGGCAGAGGCTAGGGGATGTTGCTAAACATCCTGTGAGGCACAAACAGCTCCAAACAAAGAATTATCCAGCCCAAAACGTCAATAGTGCTGCCGCTGAGAAACTCTAGTCTAGACAAATGAAACATGGGAAATCCGTTAACACAATGTGGGAAATAATAAACTAGTATTTGCCAATGACAGTCTAGCTAGGAGGTCCAAAAGAAGCACCTGGAGAACAGCTAGATTTTGCAGGGGCAGCATGTTGGCTCATGCCTGTAACCCCAGTGCATTGTGAGGTCACATTGGGAGGATCTCTTGAGACTGGGAATTCAAGACTGGCCTGGGCAACATAGTGAGACTGCGTCTCTACCAAAAATTAAAACATCAGCCAGATGTGGTGGTGTGCTTTGAGAGTCCCAGCTGCTGAGGTGGGAGTATCGCTTGAGCCCGGGAGCTGGAGGCTACGGTGAGCTGTGATCATGCCACTGTACTCAAAAAAAACTTCTTTTGAGACAGGGTTTTTCTGTTACATATGGGGTCTTGCTATGTTGCCCAGGCTGGTCTTGAACTCCTGGCCTCAAGCAGTCTTCCTGCCTCAGCCTCTGAAAGTGTTGAGATTACAGGTGTGAGCCCCTCCCCCGGCCTTAAAAAATAAAAAGAAAAAAAAAATTACATGGTGTTATCTGGCCAGTTGAAAGATGTTGGAAAACAGTTGTGCATGTGACCCCACTGTAACCAGTTATAAAAGTATCAGGATTAAGAAATGTACTGGATCTGGCTTTCCCAGGTTTAGGTTCCTGCTAAAAGAATGAGATGGATTTTTTCTTCCTCCGCTCCTCACCTTCCTGCAAGAACCAGGATTGTGCATTTTGATGTGCAGGCTCTTACCTCTGGCAGGCCACGGGGGCATGCAGAGCCTTTCTGCTTGTGTTTTTGGGCACTTGGGTAAAGACCCCCTGTCCAGGCCTTTGTTTAGGATATTTGGCCCATGGAGGAATGAGGCTGCAATCACCTGGGAGGGACAGAGGCTTCGACTAGAAGGAGGAGTGACCTGAACTCCAGGTTCTAGGCCTACACTTTGTTCCCATGCAGCACTCTGTTAGTGGTGATTGGGGCCTGGAAGTCAGGGACCTTGGTGACCAAGTGTTGGGTGGACAGGAGGAGCTAAGGGAGGTGAGGAGCATTTCTCCCGTACTGCCCCCTCCCCGGTCCCCAAATCAATGCCCTCTGTCAGCTCAGACATAGCCCCCGGCCAGCAGCAGTGTGGGTCAGGAAGGATGAATGCAGTCAGCACGGATCTGCTCCACAGTCTCCGCCTCACTTCATCTCGGGTTGTGGGGAGTGAGTCCCTGCAGCACTGATGATATGCTGTCAGCTGAGAACATTCAGCTTGATTTAGAAAGATAAGATGGGACATCTCTTGGACATGGCGTGTGGAGCAGTGCCATCCCTCTGTGGCAGTGAGCCAAGCAATAAACCAGAATGTGCAAAACCTGTGTCCCAGAATCTCCGTTCCTGGAGGGAAAGCCTATATTGTCAAGATGTCCCAAACATTCCACCCGACCTCGAAAACCAGTAGCACTTTAACATTAATATACTAACCCTCAGGTCTTTACAGAAATGTGTAAGAATAGCCACATACTGTAACGTGTGGTCATTGAGAGAGAGGAGCCCGTCAGAACAAATGGAACCAAGTCTAGAAACATGTCTGTCTAGGCGCAAGATGCCAGCATGTGTGTCAGCCAGGGAGGCAGACCAGGAGGAGATATTTATTAAGATTTAAAACTGGGCTCCGTAGCTCAGGCCTATAATTCCTGCACTTTGGGAGGCTGAGGTGGGAGGATCACTTGAGCCCAGGAGTTTGAAGCAGCAGTAAGCCATGATAATGCCACCTGCATTCCAGTCTAGATGACAGAGCAAGACTCTGTCTCAAAAAAAAAAAAAACAAAGTCCTCAGATGTGCCCTTACATGAAGCCACCTTTGGCACAGCTTCCAAGACTGGCAAGGCCTCACTCAGGACCAGGGGGCCCAGATGTAGCTCAGCTTCCACCGCCTGAGTGGCACCTGGAGGAGGTGGCCACAGTGTCCTTAGTCCAGGCTCTGTCGGGTCTCAGGTCCCCCGATCACCATGCCTTTTCTGCCCAAGCTCTGCCTCATGATGGCCTCCACTGACCGCAGCCCTTCCACCTCCCCAAAGGGACCCCTGCTCATGCTTCCCAGCCCGCAGGAGTGCCTGCATCTCCAGGAAGCCCACCCTGCTGGCTCTGGGCTCTATGTAGGAGAGCTGGGCAGGCTGGATCCCACCACTGAATTCAGTCTTGGGGGTCTCCACCCACACTAGGCTTCCACTGATGGGACATAAGTGGCCTGAGGGTCCTTTACATCCACATAAGAGCCCCATGGTGACCAGTAATGGGGTTCTGAGAGGTTAAATGAGTGGCCCAAGGCCCAAGAGCTGGCTAGAATTCCTGCACTGCCACATCCAAGGCCCTCCCACTCGGGGGCATGGATACCCCTCTGCATCTACCAGGCTGGGAAACACATGTCTGCCACAGCTTCCTCCCAGTGACTTACAGCAGCTGAAGATATTTGGGGGGCCTTCTACGGGGCCCACTGCAGCAGGGAGCCGAGAACTCTTACAGAGCCCTGTGTTCTCTCTCTGCCCCCTTCAGCTCCGAACTCATGTACTAGCTGCTCTGATGTAAGAACAGGCCTTGGTGAGGGTGTTGGGGCTCTCTCTGGTCAGTAGCCCAGGACTTCAGGAAACAGGTGACATCAATCTGAAGAGGAGGAGCCTGCTGCAGGGAGCAAGCATGGGCAGCCCCTCTTCCTTCCCAGGGTCCCCTGAAGATCTGAAGGCTTCCAGGGTAAAGCACAGTGTTCAGCTGTGTCCTGGGGTCCAGGAAAGCCAAGGAGAAGTTGCTCCACCTGCTGTCCACCAGGCACCCCGGCAGAGAACAGCCTCAGCCCACCCCAGCCCAATACCAGATCCCAGGGACTGACCCACCTGTAAGAGGGCAGCATGAGACTGCCCCCATTGTCCCCAGAGAGTCCCCTCAGTCATGGGCCCTGACCAGGGTGCAGGTGGGCCCATCAGGCTGGCCCAGAGTGGGTGTGGCTGCCCATTGGTCCTCTGAAGAGCCTCAGGGGCTTGTGGCAGCTGGTGTGTGTCTGGGCCTGGAAGTAGAGGATGACCCCCAGCCAGAAGGCAGGGGACAGTTGTTTTGCATTCGAGTCCTCTGCAAGGACAGGGATCCCAGGCTCCGGGCACCCCAGCTCTGCCTGCCCTACCCACAGCCAACCACCATTTGGCCCAGGCAAGTTGCCTCGGCTCCCACAGAGGGAGCCACCCTTCCCACCTCCTGATGTTTGCCCACACCAGTCAAGTTCCATTCTGGAAAAAAAAACCCTCCACATCCTTGGGAAGGCACGTCATCCTTGACTCCTTTCCAGAGCTGTCGTCCCCACTTCCATTTTCTACCTATCATTCGATGCAGAGACCAGCTTCTTCCCTGGGCCAGGGCTGCTCTGGAGGCAGGGAGGTTGTGACCAGGCTGTGGGGTGTAGCAAAGCACCGGGTATAGACCAGGCTCTCCAGGCACACCTGGGCAGAGAGATCAGAGGCCCACAGGTGAGTGCCCCTCCTTCCAGCCCCACCCACCTCACAGGCAGAAAGAGGGAGGCTTCACAAGGAGGCTGAGGTAAACAGGGGAGCCTGGGTCACCTCTGTCTGATCTCCCACCCTCCTGGGACAAAGCCAGAGGTTGAAGCTGGGAGGTGTCAAGAGCCCTGGTCCAGCCCTGGTTTCACTGATGAGGCTCAGGGAGGGGCTGGGTCAGCCTGTGTCACTGAGTCCATAAGGGAGGGTCCTTGCCAGTAACCCAGGGCCCTAGAGCTAGCTGAGGTTCCATCCCTTTCCCATGTAGACCAAGGTAGGGGCATGAACTGGCTTCTGGCTTCTATGGCTGAGGCTCAGCTCACCTCTCCCTCCCCTTGCCTGCAGCTGTTGTCACACATCAAAAGTGAGTTTTTTTGCCGAGGGGCTGGAGGCGCAGCTCCTTGGACTGGACCAGATGGCCAATCCAAACAAGTACCTGTGTGTCCCCGCCAGCCAGGAATTATGCCACGCAGCAGCTGGGGGCACCAGGATACCCTGGGGGATTCCAGGGATGAGCCCTCCCTGAAGCTTCCACAGCAGCACTGCTGCTCCCAGACCCGCCACAAACCCCATGTGCATGCAGCCTTTGAGAACCTGGCCCCTCACACACACCTGCGCCACTCCTCACACCTGGCTTTCCTGTGAAAAGTGGAACTGGTTCCACCTGGGCCAGCTGGAGAAGGGCCTCAGGAAATCACCATTTTGGGGATTCATTCCAATCATTCATTCATTTATTCACCTAATACCCACTGTCCACCTTTCTGTACCAGGCCAGGGTGATGGTCAAGCGGAACACATGTCCCAAGGAGCTTTCCTGTCTTTAGAGACAGGTGGACTCTCACGCCATGAGGTACCCTCCGGGCTAGGGGGTGCTCAGGGCTGGATGCAGGGAAGGGCCTCACCCACAGGAGGTGCTGGTGGGTACGGACGTGGAGGCCGCCACGGCATGAGGGTGTCCAGACAGAGGACCTAGCTTGTACCCAGGGTGTGACCTGGGACAGGTGCGGGGCTGCTGTGTCTGGAAGGCTTCCTGACTCTGCCAATGATAGGCCGTGACTGGATCAGGCTTCATGTCGATTTTTAACGTTTAATACATTTTGATTATGTAACTAAGCATTGTGATAAAAATTATGAAATACAAAGGTTAAAAACACAAAAAACCAGCAAACTCCATCTGTCCCTAAATAACAGCTTCAGCCGTATTTTCGGACTTTTTTCCCCATGTATCAGCACATAAGCTTATAAACATAAGCTGCACAAGATAGTATCCTTCCCCATATTCTGTTTTGGAGCTGGAGTTTTCACTCAGCAGTGAATAGAGGCAGGCTTTAAACAGGCCAGGCACTGTGAGAGCCCTGGGAAAGGAGACTGACCATGTTGCTGGGTGACTTTGGGCAAGTCTCGCCCTCCTCAGAGCCTGGATTTTCTCAGTCCACTGAAGAGGCAGGAAGGGCTGTAGTTGGACTGCATCACACTTCCCACACTCAGAACCGCCATGTGGAGCTGTGTGAGCTGTCACTGCACAGCCCCAGGGGCAGGAGCATTCTTGTCATAGCCTCTGTGGGTGGGGCTCCTGCCCGAAAGTGTGGTGTGTGAACCTGGGGCCCACAAGAGGATTTCAGGCGATACGCAGATGCATTTATTTTTACCATTACCTTCTATTTGTAGTAAATGAGACTGATTCTCACCGGGAGGGTTAAACCACAGATCACTGAACCCCCTCCTCAGAGGTTCTGATTCAGGAGATCTGGGGTGGCACCTGAGAATCTGCATTTCTAACAAGTTCTCAGGTGATGGTGATGCTGATGCTGCTGGCTCAGGGACCACACTTTGAGAACCACTAATCACAAATTTCCTTTTATTCATTTATTTATTTAAGGCAGGGTTTTGCTCTGTCACCCAGGCTGGAGTGTAATGGTGCAATCATGGCTTACTGCAGCCTCGACCTCCCAGGCTCAAGCAATCCTCCTGCCTCACTTCCCGAGTAGCTGAAACCATAAGCGCACACCACCATGCTGGACATTTTTATTTTTAGCAGAGACAGAGTTTCACCATGTTGCTCAGGCTGGTCTTGAATTCCTGGACTCAAGTAATTTGCCTGCCTTGGCCTCCCAAAGCAAAAGTTTCCTTTTTAAATACATTTATTTAGGTTTTAAAAATGAGTTGACTTAAAGCACAGGAATAGATCTTCAACACCAACCACTGGGGAAATGCAAGTTAAAACCACAGTAAGATGTCACTACATATCTATTAAAACAGCTCAAATCAAACATAGTGATAATATCAAACATTGGCGAGGATGCAGACAAAACTCACTCTCTCATACATCACTGGTGGGAATACAAAATGGTACAGATACTCTAGAAAATAGTTTGGCAGCTTCTTTAATTAAACATACACCTAATATATGACCCAGCAATTGCTTCTGGGCATTTGTACCAGAAAATAAAACTGATGTCTGCACAAAAACTCACACATGATTGTTCATGGCAGATTTATTTGTAATAGCCCCAAACTGGAAACAACCAAATACCCCCCAATAGGTGAATGGTAAGCAAACTGATACATCCATTTATGAAATACTATGATGGCTTACGCCTGTAAACTCAACACTTTGGGAGACCAAGGCAGGCAGATTGCCTGAGGTCAGGAGTTCAATAGCAGCCTGGCCAACATAGTGTAACCCCATCTCTACTAAAAATACAAAAAAAAAAAAAAAAAAAAAAAAAAAAAAAAAAAAAAAAAGCTGGACGTGGTGGCAGGCACCTGTAATCCCAGCTGCTCAGGAGGCTGGGGCAGGAGAATTGCTTGAACTTGGGAGGCAGAGGTTGCAGTGAGCCGAGATTACGCCATTGTACTGGGCAACAAGAGCAAAATTTCATCTCCAAAAAAAAAAAAAAAAAAAAAAGGCCAGGTATGGTGGTGAGTGCCTATAATCCCTGCTACTCAGGAGGCTGAAGCAGGAGAATTGCTTGAACCCAGGAGGCAGAGGTTGCAGTGAGCTGAGATTGCGCCACTGCATTCCAGTCTGGGTAACAGAGCGAGAATCCATCTCAAACAGAAAAAAACAATAAAAAGGAACATGCACAACTTGGATGGCTCTTAAAGGGCATTTGCTGAGTAGAAAAAAAAAAAAAAGTCAGCCTCAAAAGGCCACATTCTGTGTGATTCCATTTATATTATCTACAATAATGTTCTTTTTTTCTTTGTTTCTGTTTTGTTTTGTTTTTGTTTTTGAGACGAAGTCTCACTCTGTGGCCCAGACTGGAAGGCAGTGGCATGATCTCAGCTCACTGCAGCCTCCGCCTCCCAGGTTCAAGTGATTCTCACAGCTCAGCCTCCCAAGTAGTTGGGAGTACAGGCACGCACCATCATGCCTGGCTAATTTTTGTCCACCTGCCTCGACCTCCCAAAGCACTGGAATTATAGGTGTGAGCCACCGTGCCAGGCCTTCATTCATTCATTCATTGAGAGAGTCTCACCCTGTCTCTCAGGCTGGACCGCAGTGGCAGGATCACTGTAGCCTCCACCTCCCAGGTTCAAGCGATTCTCCTGCCTCAGCCTCCTGCATAGCTGGAACTACAAGCTGGTGCCCCCACGCCTGGCTAATTTTTGTGTTTTCTAATGTTCTTGAAGTGAGAAGATTATAAAGACAGAAAGCAGATTAGTGGTTGCCAGGAGTAGGAATAGTGGAGGGGAAGAGTGCAGGGGAATAGCAGGAGGGGGATTTTCGTGGTGGTGGAACAGTTCTGTATCTTGATTGTAGCAGTGATTAAAGGAGTCTACATATGTGATAAAATGGCATAGACCTAGACACGTGACATTGTTAGATATTGTTCTACACTAATATAAAATAGAACCTTTGGAGGAAACTGAGTGAGGAGTCCATGAAACCTCTCTGCACCATCTTTGAAATTTCCTCTGAATCTATATTTCCAAATAAAAGGTTAAAATATTTAAAGTTGCTTTAGACAAAAATATTAAATAAAAATAATATTGATTGTATGCTGGCCTGGCAAACTTTTGACGCATGAGTGACTGGCATCTCGAACCCATCCAATGCACAGTTGCCCCTGGCCAGGTCTTGTCCTAGGCTAGGTCACCTGCTGGAAGATAAGACTCTGGACTCTCTCCTGCTTGGCTTTGGGGTAGAGATGCCAGATAAAAATATAGGACACTCAGTTAAATTTAGATTTCTGATAAAAAGTAAACTTTTTTTAGTAAGTATGTACCATGCATATTTAGGACGTACTTATACTAAAACTTATTTCTCTAAATTCTTTTTTCACCTTCCTTCACAGGTATTGATATTTCTCTAAATTCTTTAATGTATGTATGTAGTTACTTTAAAGCTCCTCTTGCCTGCTAATTCCAATGTGTGAGCTATGTATGGGTCTTTTCTTTCTTTCTTTCTTTCTTTCTTTCTTTCTTTCTTTCTTTCTTTCTTTCTTTCTTTCTTTCTTTCTTTCTTTCTTTCTTTCTTTCTCTCTTTCATCTTTTTTGTTTTTTTGAGATGGAGTTTCACTCTTGTAGCCCAGGCTGGAGTGCAATGGCAACATCTCAGGTCACTACAACCTCTGCCTCACCTGGCTGGTCTTGAATTTCTGACCTCAAGTGATCTGCCTGCCTCAGCCTCCCAAAGTGCTGGGATTACAGGTGTGAGCCACCATGCCTGGCCCTTTTTGTTTATTTGTTTCTTTGAGATAAGGTCTCACTCTGTTGTCCAGGCTGGAGTGCAGTGGCATGATCTCAACTCACTGCAACTTCCACCTCCCCGGCTCAATCCATCCTTCCACCTCAGCCTTCCAAGTAACTGGGACCATAGGCATGTGCTACCTGCAGTCCTGACTGGTTTCACAGAAGACAATTTTTCCAGAGACAGAGTCAGGGGCGGTGGTTATGGTATGAAACTGTTCCACTTCAGATCATCAGGCATTAGATTCTCATAAAGAGTGCAAAACCTAGATCCCTCACATGTGCTCCTATGAGAATCTAATGCCTGCTGATCTGACAGGGCGCAGAGCTCAGGCAGTAACACTCACCGCCCACCACTCACGTCCTGCTGCGTAGCCTGGTTCCTAACAGGTACCTAACTGGTACAGTCCACAGCCTGGGGGTTACGGACTCCTGCACACCACCACACACAACTCATTTTTGAATTTTTAGTAGAGATAGGGTTTTGCCATTTTGCTCAGGCGGGTCTCAAAGTCTTGAGCTCAAGTGATCATCCTGCCTTGGCTTCCCAAAGTGCTGGGATTACAGGTAGGAGCTGCCATGCATGGTGGGTCTGTTTGAATTGACTGGTTTTCTCTTAATTTTAGGGTGTATTTTCTCGCTTTTTCACACATCTAGTAAGTATTTCTTGAGCTATTGGACATTGTGAACCTTCATTGTAGAGATGTGGGTTATGTTATCCTACTCTAGTGTTGTTTTGTTTTGGCAGAGAATTAAATTACTGATGGGTTAACTGGATCATGTGTGTCAAGGCTACATTTTAGGTTTTGTTAGGGTGAGCTGTTTTTTAGTTTTGCCCTTATTCCTACGGAATCTTCCTTAATCCCAAGGCATGGCCTTCTAGACCCTCCTGTGAATGTCTGGGATATTCATCAAGACCTGAGATTCCAAGACTGGAGACTCTGGCTGAGCCAGAATTCAGATGTATCTCCAGCAGTCTGTGACCACTGAAATTACTGCTTAGCTTTCAGCTCCCCGTTGGCTGTTCTGTGCTGGGCCTTGCAGAGTCTCAATCTGCACATTCATCATTTGGGATTTGGCCAAGGACCTGCAGCAACCTCTATAAGATTTCTGAGGCTCCTTCTCTTCAACTCTGTCCTTTCTGATACTCTGCCACACACATTTTAGCAGCCCTGAGCAGCAGTCTCTGTTTCCTCCACCAAACAAGACTGATCCTCTTGGCTTGGACTCTGCTTCCTGGTGCTGTCATTGAGGGTTTGGAAACTCCCCACCAGAAAAATGTAGCAGTCACTTCATGTGATTCCCTTCTCTCAGATTGTACCTGGAACTGCCTATTGCCCAATGTCTGAAGACAATTTCTTCATGTACTTTGTCCAGCTTTGTAGGTGTTTATGCTGCGAGACTATCATCAACACAGGTACTCCATCGTGGTCACAATTTGAAGTACGATTAATATCATATTCATTCCATTCCAAAAATAGAGAAGACAAAGACCAACAATTCTAAGAAAAATTGAAAACATATATGAGAGTTCAAAGAAAAAGAAACGCAAATGCTGCTGACACACAGGAAAAAATATTTAACTTCACTGATAATAAGAAAGACAATTTTAGGCCAGGCGCAATGGCTCACACCTGTAATCCTAGCACTTTGGGAGGCTGAGGTGGGAGGATCACTTGAGGCCACAAAGTGAAGGTGGCAGTGAGCCTAGATGGCGCCACTTGGGGTGACAGAGCGAGATCCTGTCTTAAAAAAAAAAAAAACAAGAAAGAAAAGAAAAGATACAGACATAAACAACATCCTGCAACCTCTACCTGTGGCCATGATTGATAACAGGGACCAGATTTGCCTCCCACCTTGAACAACTAGAAAAATGGAACAAAATATATAAAACAACAGTTTTCGGACATTGGAGATAGGTCGAGTAGAACTATGATCCCTAAAAGATGAACCCTACAGTGTCCTCAGTTTACTGCCAGAAGCAATTCACAGGCTCCAACACAGGGAATCCAAATTCCAGTGACATGTACACCACTCTTGAGCTGTTTTCTATTACCTCCAGCCTTGAGAATTGGTATTGGTGACCAAGGGAGTAGAGAGGAACATGCATAGAGCTCTGTATTTAGACTGACACATTCACACTGGGTTCAGTTTCAGCTGACAGACGGTGAGCACATCGCGAGCCCACTCTGATCCTGTCTCCTAGTTGTGTGATCACCTATTTCCCATCAAGTGCGAGGCTGGAGAGAAAAGTGCCCACTCTGGCCTGTACACGTTAGGAGCTTAGTGAGCTTAAGCTCTCTTTCTTCCCCACTATCCTAACGTATTAGGGGAAAGACAGAGATGTGGGGAATGGCACCTGGGAGGCTCCAGCTGTATGCTTCACAATCCTACCAATGAAAAATCTGAATTAGGCTTCAGTTTCCCGTCTACAAAATGAGACAGGACAGGACTGGGTAGAAAGAGGAGGAGCTGGGCTCTGTTGGTTTAAGCTGGTCCCATCTTATTCTGTAACGTGGACTTCAGGGTTCAGCCAACTCCCCAGCCGGGGCTTCGCCTGCTCAGAGTGTCTTTTGGCCAAGTCCAAGGTTGTCCAGGATCGGGGTGTGGAGAAGCAGTTCGCATATATATAACCTGCAGGTGGCACCAGAGCAGCGCGGGAGCAGAGGGTTCCGCTCAGCCTTCCTGGAGCCCCAGGGAGGGCGGGGTAGGGCGAGGCAGAGGTGGTGTGCACCGTTCAGCTGGGCAGCGGCACGGGACTGTGGGCTAGTCCACACAGTTTAAAATGGACATATGGGTCTTCTGGCTAATTTCCTCTCTTTGGTAGGGTGATCATAAGCTTTATCATCCAAATCCAGACACTTTGGAGAGAGAAAGGGGTCACTATAGTAATTGCACCGGGACAGCAGACATAACCTTAGCTGTGCCTTGTTGCTGGGTAACCCTGGGCAAGTCTCGCCCTCCTCAGAGCCTGCATGGTCTGAGAACGTATGGTCACCCTACTGTCTGGTCACTTTTTCTTCCTTGTTTCTATTCTTTTCATTTTTTTTTTTTTTTTTTCTTTTTAAACACAGCATTGACTTTTCCCGAGCACCACTGTCTTTGAAAATGCTCTTGCATTCGGGATATTTTCTACCAGGCAACATCTGCTTTCACGTCTTGAGTCTGAACAGTCTCTCTGAACCCACCACAAAGGCTGGTTTTAGTTTCCAGTCAGAAGATTCTGTTCCTGGCTTGCCACCCCCATGACTGAAGAATTAAGGGTGTCAGACGTGGAACAGTGACCATTATCTCAACTTTGGTGCCTCTTTGCTAAATTTATCCCTGCAAATTTGTGTTTGTTTGTTCATTTGTTTGTTTTCTGAGACAGAGTCTCGCTCTGTCACCCAGGCTGGAGTGCAGTGGGGCAATCGGGTCACTGCAACCTCTGCCTTCCGGTTCAAGTGATTCTCATGCCTCAGCCTCCCAGGTAGCTGGCACTGTAGGCACCCACCACCATGCCCGGCTGATTTTTGTATTTTTAGAAGAGATGGGGTTTCACCCCATTGGCCAGGCTGGTCAGAAACTCCTGACCTCTGGTGATTTGCCTGCCTCAGCCTCCCTAAGTGCTGGGATTACAGGCATGAGCCACTGTGACTGGCTGTATTCCTATAATTTTGTTCTGAGTGCTCATGTCCTTTGCCTCTTTGAATTTACGTATATTGGTTTATTGAATTGCAAGTAGACAAGTCCCATTAAGCACGATTCTTGTATTTCCAAGATCATCTCATTACTCCATTCAACCCCAAATTAGCATGCTATTTATCCTCTTGTTTCTGAACCCTCTTCACTTAATAGTCTCATAAACATCTATCCATTGCAAAAAGGACTCTAACTGTTGTCACTTCCATTTTTAGTTGATTCATTGCTATCCAAGTAATGATTTGTCTGGGGGAGTCAGTAGAGAATTATGCCCTTAAATTTATTTTTATAGTTGGATTCTGCTAGTTAATATCTCTCTCTGTCATTCTCACATCGCAACAAATGACTATGGGTTCCTGTCTCAACCTAAAATCTAGGTTAGAAATTTCATTTTATCTGAATAAGGTATTTTTAGATAATGTGAGAAAAAAATTAACTTACTGAAACTTTTCTCAGCTAAGAATGACACTCATGGTCACAAACATGTATGTACACAAGTGGAAAACTGGGCTGTAAATATATAAACTCTTAAAATATTATGTTTAGAGACAAGATTTTTCTTTTTTCTTCTTTTTTAGTAAAGTATATTTGCTATGGTTGGAATGATTGTGTCTCCTCCAAAATTCATGTTGGAACTTAAACCCCAGTGTGATAGCATTAAGAGATGGAGTCTTTAGGAGATGACTAAGTCATGAGGGAGGAGCCCCCTCATGAATGGGATTAGTGACCTTATGAAAGGGCTTGAGGGAGCTACCTAGCTCGGTTTTCTTCTTTTGTTTTTCTGTCCTTTCCACCATGTTAGAACACACTGTTCAAAGTGCCATCTTGGTGGCACCCAAAACATGGCAAAATCTCACATGATTCCATGGATTCATTTCATCTGTTCTTCAACTTCATGTAAATGCAATCATTCATTATGTGCGCATTTGTGGCTGGCTTCTTTCATTCAGCATAATCCTGTGAGATTTAGCCATGCTTTGGGTACTGGTAGTTGTTTATTTTTCTGGTTGTGTAGTTTTCCATATTTCATTTATTACCCTTTTATTTTTGTCTCTAACTCAGTGTCTTGTGGGGTCTATTGATCCTTTTTAGCTAGATTGATATTGAACATCTTCTTATCAACAGAGCTTAGCAAATTTTTAAAAGACAAAAGCCTAATAAATCCAAGCCCCCCAATCTTAAGCCAAGTTTCCTTCTCATGCCTGCTTGGTTGCTCTTCTTCATGTGGTATTATTTCCCTCACAAAACTGATGGAAATTAAGAAACCCAAAAGCTCTTCATCATGTTATCAGCTTAGGGACTCTTGTTATCTGAGTAACAGGGTAGATATTTATAATCTGAAATGTTAAAATAACTAAAGCAAACATTTAGATAGCAATAACTGCTATTCAAAGTGCTTCATATATATTATCTTCCTCAAAACAACTCTGTGAAATAGACACTATTATTGTCATCCCCACATTTTAGATGGAGATATTGAGGCACAGCAAGACCGTGTAACCTTGCCAAAGTGGTAGAGCCAGGACTTGAACCTGTGTTTTCAGGTTTTAGAGCCTCTACCCTTCACCACCACACCATATTGCGTAGCATGATACTTCCTCTGGTTAAAGTGTTTTATTAGCTTGGGAGTATTTTCTGAATAATTTGAATCTTATAAATTTGCTTCAAAGAATACAAGTAAATTGAACTGAAAGATCTAATATAGAATGTGTGGCATTTGTGAATAAATTATAGGACTCTCTGGTTTTAAATAATAATTATCTGCTTATCTTGTGACTTTTGTCGGCAGGGCTGCAATGTGCTTGCCTCATTTTCCTTCTCTTCAATAGGAGAAGATGGGCTCAGAGACAGGCACAATTTATCATAAAATCTCATCACACTTTCCCTCACCATCTGGAAGTTGGAGATAGGTTTGTGAAATCTTGGTTGAGAAAGAGTTGAATGCCACTTGTAGCATAATGAGTTTAAGAAAGATGGTTTTACTAGCCAGTTCTGTTGCACAGAGTCCTGCAAGTTTTGGTAATTAACATATGTGATTGACAGTTTTCTCACAAAGATTATCAGGGTTCTAGAGGAAATTATCTTGTAGTTTTATTCTGCTGCTAAAGTGCTATATTTTTTATAGATGAACGAATTAATTATTATTATTTTTTTATTATACTTTAAGTTCTAGGGTACATGTGCATAACGTGCAGGTTTGTTACATATGTATACTTATACCATGTTGGTGTGCTGCACCCATCAACTCGTCAGCACCCATCAATTCATCATTTATATCATGTATAACTCCCCAATGCAATCCCTCCCTCCTCCCCCCTCCCCATGATAGGCCCCAGTGTGTGATGTTCCCCTTCCCGAGTCCAAGTGATCTCATTGTTCAGTTCCCACCTATGAGTGAGAACATGCCATGTTTGGTTTTCTGTTCTTGTGATAGTTTGCTAAGAATGATGGTTTCCAGCTGCATCCGTGTCCCTACAAAGGACGCAAACTCATCCTTTCTTATGGCTGCATAGTATTCCATGGTGTATATGTGCCACATTTTCTTAATCCAATCTGTCACAGATGGACATTTGGGTTGATTCCAAGTCTTTGCTATTGTGAATAGTGCCGCAATAAACATACGTGTGCATGTGTCTTTGTAGTAGAATAATTTATAATCCTTTGGGTATATACCCAGTAGTGGGATGGCTGGGTCATATGGTACATCTAGTTCTAGATCCTTGAGGAATTGCCATACTGTTTTCCATAATGGTTGAACTGGTTTACAATCCCACCAACAGTGTAAAAGTGTTCCTATTTCTCCACATCCTCTCCAACACCTGTTGTTTCCTGACTTCTTAATGATTGCCATTCTAACTGGTGTGAGATGGTATCTCATTGTGATTTTGATTTGCATTTCTCTGATGGCGAGTGATGATGAGCATTTCTTCATGTGTCTGTTGGCTGTATGAATGTCTTCTTTTGAGAAATGTCTGTTCATATCCTTTGCCCACTTTTTGATGGGGTTGTTTGTTTTTTTCTTGTATATTTGTTTGAGTTCTTTGTAGATTCTGGATATTAGCCCTTTGTCAGATGAGTAGGTTGCAAAAATTTTCTCCCATTCTGTAGGTTGCCTGTTCACTCTGATGGTAGTTTCTTTTGCTGTGCAAAAGCTCTTTAGTTTAATTAGATCCCATTTGTCAATTTTGGTTTTTGCTGCCGTTGCTTTTGGTGTTTTAGACATGAAGTCCTTGCCCATGCCTATGTCCTGAATGGTACTACCTAGATTTTCTTCTAGGGTTTTTATGGTATTAGGTCTAACATTTAAGTCTCTAATCCATCTTGAATTAATCTTCGTATAAGGGGTAAGGAAAGGATCCAGTTTCAGCTTTCTACTTATGGCTAGCCAATTTTCCCAGCACCATTTATTAAATAGGGAATCCTTTCCCCATTTCTTGTTTCTCTCAGGTTTGTCAAAGATCAGATGGCTGTAGATGTGTGGTATTATTTCTGAGGACTCTGTTCTGTTCCATTGGTCTATAGCTCTGTTTTGGTACCAGTACCATGCTGTTTTGGTTACTGTAGCCTTGTAGTATAGTTTGAAGTCAGGTAGCGTGACGCCTCCAGCTTTGTCCTTTTGACTTAGGATTGTCTTGGCAATGCGGGCTCTTTTTTGGTTCCATATGAACTTTAAAGCAGTTTTTTCCAATTCTGTGAAGAAACTCATTGGTAGCTTGATGGGGATGGCATTGAATCTATAAATAACCTTGGGCAGTATGGCCATTTTCACGATATTGATTCTTCCTATCCATGAGCATGGTATGTTCTTCCATTTGTTTGTGTCCTCTTTGATTTCACTGAGCAGTGGTTTGTAGTTCTCCTTGAAGAGGTCCTTTACATCCCTTGTAAGCTGGATTCCTGGGTATTTTATTCTCTTTGAAGCAATTGTGAATGGAAGTTCATTCCTGATTTGGCTCTCTGCTTGTCTGTTACTGGTGTATAAGAATGCTTGTGATTTTTGCACATTAATTTTGTATCCTGAGACTTTGCTGAAGTTGCTTATCAGCTTAAGGAGATTTTGGGCTGAGACAATGGGATTTTCTAAATATACAATCATGTCATCTACAAACAGGGACAATTTGACTTCTTCTTTTCCTAACTGGATACCCTTGATTTCTTTCTCTTGCCTGATTGCCCTAGCCAGAACTTCCAACACTCTGTTGAATAGGAGTGGTGAGAGAGGGCATCCCTGTCTTGTGCCAGTTTTCAAAGGGAATTTTTCCAGTTTTTGCCCATTCAGAATGATATTAGCTGTGGGTTTGTGATAAATAGCTCTTATCATTTTGAGGTACGTTCCATCAATACCGAATTTATTGAGAGTTTTTAGCATGAAGGGCTGTTGAATTTTGTCAAAAGCCTTTTCTGCATCTATTGAGATAATCATGTGGTTCTTGTCTTTGGTTCTGTTTATATGCTGGATTACGTTTATTGATTTGTGAATGTTGAACCAGCCTTGCATCCCAGGGATGAAGCCCACTTGATCATGGTGGATAAGCTTTTTGATGTGCTGCTGAATCCGGTTTGCCAGTATTTTATTGAGGATTTTTGCATCGATGTTCATCAGGGATATTGGTCTAAAATTCTCTTTTTTTGTTGTGTCTCTGCCAGGCTTTGGTATCAGGATGATGTTGGCCTCATAAAATGAGTTAGGGAGGATTCCCTCTTTTTCTATTGATTGGAATAGTTTCAGAAGGAATGGTACCAGCTCCTCCTTGTACCTCTGGTAGAATTCAGCTGTGAATCCATCTGGTCCTGGACTTTTTTTGGTGGGTAGGCTATTAATTGTTGCCTCAATTTCAGAGCCTGCTATTGGTCTATTCAGGGATTCAACTTCTTCCTGGTTTAGTCTTGGGAGAGTGTAAGTGTCCAGGAAATTATCCATTTCTTCTAGATTTTCTAGTTGATTTGCATAGAGGTGTTTATAGTATTCTCTGATGGTAGTTTGTATTTCTGTGGGGTCGGTGGTGATATCCCCTTTATCATTTTTTATTGCATCTATTTGATTCCTCTCTCTTTTGTTCTTATTAGTCTTGCTAGCGGTCTGTCAATTTTGTTGATCTTTTCAAAAAACCAACTCCTGGATTCATTGATTTTTTGGAGGGTTTTTTGTGTCTCTATCTCCTTCAGTTCTGCTCTGATCTTAGTTATTTCTTGCCTTCTGCTAGCTTTTGAATGTGTTTGCTCTTGCCTCTCTACTTCTTTTAATTGTGATGTTAGAGTGTCAATTTTAGATCTTTCCTGCTTTCTCTTGTGGGCATTTAGTGCTATAAATTTCCCTCTACACACTGCTTTAAATGTGTCCCAGAGATTCTGGTATGTTGTATCTTTGTTCTCATTGGTTTCAAAGAACATCTTTATTTCTGTTTTCATTTCGTTATGTACCCAGTAGTCATTCAGGAGCAGGTTGTTCAGTTTCCATGTAGTTGAGCGGTTTTGATTGAGTTTCTTAGTCCTGAGTTCTAGTTTGATTGCACTGTGGTCTGAGAGACAGTTTATGATTTCTGTTCTTTTACATTTGCTGAGGAGTGCTTTACTTCCAATTATGTGGTCAATTTCGGAATAAGTGTGATGTGGTGCTGAGAAGAATGTATATTCTGTTGATTTGGGGTGGAGAGTTCTATAGATGTCTATTAGGTCCGCTTGGTGCAAAGATGAGTTCAATTCCTGGATATCCTTGTTAACTTTCTGTCTCGTTGATCTGTCTAATGTTGACAGTGGAGTGTTGAAGTCTCCCATTATTATTGTATGGGAGTCTAAGTCTCTTTGTAAGTCTCTAAGGACTTGCTTTATGAATCTGGGTGCTCCTGTATTGGGTGCATATATATTTAGGATAGTTAGCTCTTCCTGTTGAATTGATCCCTTTACCATTATGTAATGGTCTTCTTTGTCTCTTTTGATCTTTGATGGTTTAAAGTCTGTTTTATCAGAGACTAGGATTGCAACCCCTGCTTTTTTTTGTTCTCCATTTGCTTGGTAGATCTTCCTCCATCCCTTTATTTTGAGCCTATGTATGTCTCTGCATGTGAGATGGGTCTCCTGAATACAGCAGACTGATGGGTCTTGACTCTTTATCCAGTTTGCCAGTCTGTGTCTTTTAATTGGAGCATTTAGTCCATTTACATTTAAGGTTAATATTGTTATGTGTGAACTTGATCCTGTCATTATGATATTAACTGGTTATTTTGCTCGTTAGTTGATGCAGTTTCTTCCTAGCCTCGATGGTCTTTCCATTTTGGCATGTTTTTGCAATGGCTGGTACCGGTTGTTCCTTTCCATGTTTAGGGCTTCCTTCAGGGTCTCTTGTAAGGCAGGCCTGGTGGTGACAAAATCTCTAAGCATTTGCTTATCTGTAAAGGATTTTATTTCTCCTTCACTTATGAAACTTAGTTTGGCTGGATATGAAATTCTGGGTTGAAAATTCTTTTCTTTAAGAACGTTGAATATTGGCCCCCACTCTCTTCTGGCTTGTAGAGTTTCTGCCGAGAGATCTGCTGTTAGTCTGATGGGCTTCCCTTTGTGGGTAACCTGACCTTTCTCTCTGGCTGCCCTTCAGATTTTTTCCTTCATTTCAACTTTGGTGAATCTGGCAATTATGTGTCTTGGAGTTGCTCTTCTGGAGGAGTATCTTTGTGGCGTTCTCTGTATTTCCTGAATTTGAATGTTGGCCTGCCCTACTAGGTTGGGGAAGTTCTCCTGGATGATATCCTGAAGAGTGTTTTCCAACTTGGTTCCATTTTCCCCCTCACTTTCAGGCACCCCAATCAGACGTAGATTTGGTCTTTTTACATAATCCCATACTTCTTGCAGGCTTTGTTCATTTCTTTTTCTTCTTTTTTCTTTTGGTTTCTCTTCTCGCTTCATTTCATTCTTTTGATCCTCAATCGCTGATACTCTTTCTTCCAGTTGATCGAGTCGGTTACTGAATCTTGTGCATTTGTCATGTATTTCTCGTGTCATGGTTTTCATCTCTGTCATTTCGTTTATGATCTTCTCTGCATTAATTAGTCTAGCTGTCAATTCTTCCACTCTTTTTTCAAGATTTTTAGTTTCTTTGCGCTGGGTACGTAATTCCTCCTTTAGCTCTGATAAGTTTGATGGACTGAAGCCTTCTTCTCTCATCTCGTCAAAGTCATTCTCTGACCAGCTTTGATCCGTTGCTGGCGATGGGCTGCGCTCCTTTGCAGGGGGAGATGGGCTCTTATTGTTTGAATTTCCAGCTTTTCTGCCCTGCTTCTTCCCCATCTTTGTGGTTTTATCTGTCTCTGGTCTTTGATGATGTTGACGTACTGATGGGGTTTTGGTATAGGTGTCCTTCCTGTTTGATAGTTTTCCTTCTGACAGTCAGGACTGTCTGTTGGTCTGTTGGAGATTGCTTGAGGTCCACTCCAGACCCTGTTTGCCTGGGTATCAGCAGCAGAGGTTGCCGAAGATAGAATATTGCTGAACAGCGAGTGTACCTGTCTGATTCTTCCTTTGGAAGTTTCCTCTCAGGGGTGTACTCCACCCTGTGAGGTATGGGGTGTCAGACTGCCCCTAGTGGGGGATGTCTCCCAGCTAGGCTACTCAGGGGTCAGGGACCCACCTGAGCAGGCAGTCTGTCCATTCTCAGATCTCAACCTCCGCGTTGGGAGATCCACGGCTCTCCCCAAAGCTGTCAGACAGAGTCGTTCGCATCTGCACCGGTCCCCGCTGCTTCCCCTGTTGGTCTTCAGCTGTGCGCTGTCCCCAGAGGTGGAGACTACAGAGACAGGCAGGCTTCCTTGAGCTGCTGTGAGCTCCACCCAGTTCGAGCTTCCCAGCGGCTTTGTTTACCTACTTAAGCCTCAGCAATGGCGGGCACCCCTCCCCCAGCCTCGCTGCTGCCTTGCGGATAGATCGCCGCAGACTGCTGTGTTAGCAGTGAGGGAGGCTCCGTGGGCGTGGGACCCTCCCGGCCAGGTGTGGGATATATTCTCCTGGTGTGCCTGTTTGCTTAAAGCGCAGTATTGGGGTGGGAGTTACCCGATTTTCCAGGTGTTGTGTGTCTCAGTTCCCCTGGCTAGGAAAACGGATTCCCTTCCCCCTTGCGCTTCCAGGTGAGGCGATGCCTTGCCCTGCTTCAGCTCTCGCTGGTCAGGCTGCAGCAGCTGACCAGCACCGATTGTCCGGCACTCCCTAGTGAGATGACCCCAGTACCTCAGTTGAAAATGCAGAAATCACCGGTCTTCTGTGTCGCTCGTGCTGGGAGTTGGAGCGAACGAATTAATTCTTGATCACTTGTTTTTCATTAGACATTTCTCTGCCTCTTTATGCTACGCTTTACATCTTTTTATGTCCAACCCCAGGTTTCTTCTTCTAATTACAAGAAAATCATTGAAATTTTCTCTCTCTCAAACTCCTGAGCTCAAGTGATCCTCCTTCATCTGCCTCCTGAGTAGCTGGCATTACAGATGTGCACCACTGAACAGATACACACATATACAACCATACTTATAGACACAGAAACATCCACATATATACACAAACACACAGAGACATACACATATCCACACATACTCATTAGATATACATTTACACGCACAAACACACATGTGCACACACACACATATACACATCTTGTTTCCATCTTCTTCTCAGGACTCGGGGCTCTCAGAGAGTGGAAAGAGTGTTGTACCATGAGTCCAGGATCTACTGTGCAACCTTGCCCAAACGTCTTCCCTCTTGAGATCTTGTTTATGATAATAAACATCCTTACCCACCAATTAGGGTTATTTTGAAGATAAAACAGAAAGGATAATAGAGTGATGGCATGTTGTACAGTTTCAAATAAAAATTAACCTTGACCGAAAAGAGGTCTGGCCTTTGTCCTAGACTCCTGGGAGGTAATCTTCAATGTGTAATGCCTAACAGGGGTATCTTTGCCTGGGGGTCTTGGGTCATAAGGGATAGTCTAATAATGAGATTTAGGGTGGGGTCTAGCCAGGCCGGGAAACCAACTAAGAGATTTAGAGTCCAGGCTTTAGGTCACCCCTGGAAGGACTGGAAACTGAAAACTGAGAAGATCCATGTGGACAATCAAGCATGCCTCTGTGATGAAGTTCCAGTAAACACCTTGAACACTGAGGCTTGAGGGAGCCTCTCTGCCTGGGAATACTCCATGTGTATTGGCACATAGCAAAGCCAGGAGGGTAATGTACTGCCAGACTGAGAGGACTACAATAAATACCTAACTCTTCAGTGCTCAGGCATTGAATGTCCACAAGCATCAAGACCATCCAGGAAAACATGACCTCACCAAACAAACTAATTAAAGCACCAGGGACCAATCATAGAAAAACAGAGATACGTGACCTTCCAGACAGAGAATTCAAAATAGTGGTTTCAGGGAAACTCAAAGAAATTAAAGATAACACAGAAAAAGAATATGGAATTCTATCAGATAAATTTAACAACGAGATTCAAATAATTAAAAAGAATCAAGCAGAAATTCTGGAGATGAAAAATGCAATTGACATAATAAATAATGCAACAGAGTCTCTTAATAGTGGAATTGATCAAGAAGAAAAAATTAGTGAGCTTGAAGACAAACTATTTGAAAAACACAATTAGAGGAGACAAAAAAATTTAAAAGAATGAAGCACACTCACAAGATCTAGAAGTAGTCTCAACGGGCAAAGCCAGGAGTTCTTGGCCTTAAAGAGGAAGTAGAGAAATAGAGGTAGAAAGTTTATTCAAAGGGATAATAACAGAGAATAAATATTCAAGTACAAGAACATTATAGGACACCAAGCAGATTTAACCCAAAGAAAACTACCTGAAGGCATTTAATATTCAGACTTCCAAAGGTCAAGGATAAAGAAAGGATCCTAAAGCAGCAAGAGAAAAGGAACAAATAACGTACAATGGAGCTCCAATACATCCGGCAGCAGACTTTCAGTGGAAACCTTACAGGCCAGGGGAGAGTGCCATGATATGTGTGATGGGCTGAAGGAAAAAAAACCTTATACCCTAGAATAATATATCCAGTGAAAATATCCTTCAAACATGAAGGAGAAATAAAGACTTTCCCAGAGAAGCAAAAGCTGAGGGATTTCACCAACAGCAGACCTATCCTACAAGAAATGCTAAAGGAAAGTCTTCAATCAGAAACAAAAGGACATTCATGAGCAATAAGACATTATCTGAAGGTACAAAACTCACTGGTAATAGTAAGTACACAGAAAAACACAGAGTATTATAACACTGTAATAGTGGTGTGCAAACAACTCTTAAGTAGAAAGACTAAAAGATGAGGCTGGGCACAGTGGCTCACGCCGGTAATCCTAGCACTTTGGGAGGCCAAGGCGGGCAGATCACGAGGTCAGGTGATTGAGACCATCTTGGCTAATACGGTGAAACTTCACCCCTACTAAAAATACAAAAAAAAAAATTAACTGGGCGTTGTGGCACGTGCCTGTAGTCCCAGCTACCTGGGAGGCTGAGGCAGGAGAATCGCTTGAACCCAGGAGGTGGAGGTTGCAGCGAACCGAGATGGCACCACTGCACTCCAGCCTAGGTGACAGAGCGAGACTCTGTCTCAAAAAAACAACAAAAACTAAAAGATGAACCAAACAAAAATAATAACTACAACTTTTCAAGACACAGTACAATGAGATATAAGTAGAAACAACAAAAAGTTAAAAAGCAGAGGGACAAATTTAAAATGCAGAGTTTTTGTTAGTTTACTTTTTGCTTGTTTATTTCTTTGTTCCTTTATGCAAGCAGTGTAAAGTTATCAGTTTAAAACACTGGGTGATAAGATAGTATTGCAAGCCTTGTCGGAACCTCAAATAAAAACACACACACACACACACTCAAATAATACACACACAAAAAAGCAACAAATTAAATCATACCACCAGAGAAAATCACCTTCACAAGAAGAAAGACAGGAAGGAAGGAAAGAAGAAAGAGAAGACCACAACCACCAGAAAACAAATAAAACAAATAGCAAAATGACAAGAGTAAGTTCTTACTGATCAATAATAACCTTGAATGTTAATGGACTAAACTTCCAATCAAAACTGTTATGGAAAGAACTGTTATGGAAAGCAGTTCTCCCCATCCCCACCCACATCATTTTTCATCAACTCTAGATGAGCTAAGGGCCACCAGATGCCTTAGGCGTAGCTTTCCTTGGGGAGAAGTCCCTTCCTGCTCAGAGTCTAAAAACAAGTAGTGACACTGTTTCTGCCTAATAGACCTTCAGTCTCCAGAGTGGAGAATCTGCCTTTGTGTGGGGTCTTAGTAAGAAAAGCTAGGAGCCAGATCAGATCCTCTCTCACCCTGCTGCAGCCAGGGAGTGTGCATGTGACTTAGACTCAGCCAACCAAATGCTCTTTCCTTGCACGTGGAAATTTGAGTGAGAAAGGCGGGGAAACAGAGATGGCTGTAATACCACCAGAGGTCGTGGGGTGGGCAGGCTGAACCATTTTTTTAAAGAGACTGTTACTGTGGTCTTTGGGGCCTTCCTCTTTGTTTCTTTATTCCTAACTGTTCTCAAGCCTGATCCATCAGCTTCCTTCTATTCTGTCAGTTCCCTGACAGTCTTTCAATAAGTCCCTTTTACTTAAGTTAGCCAGATTAGTTCTCAAGCTTTTAACCAAGAATGCTTCCTGGTGGAACCGAACCTCTCTCACCCCTGTGGTTTGGCCAATAGAGAAAGGAATCTCTTGGGGGAGCAACCTTGAACTTGGCTTTGTTTCCAGGCTTGCCTCACTGTGGCAGGCTGGTCTTAGGGTACTGCCTCGGCTACCAGGGCCCTTCTCAGTGGGATCATTATGCCATATATTGATCTTAGGTGTGACTTCCTCTCTGTCTCATGTAGGATAGGTCCTTAACACTGGCAAGAACCAACCTCCCAGAATCAGACACAGAGGAGACGGCTTCTCTAGGACTCTTCATGACAAGCTAGTGCCAGTTCTTGTGGTCAAGTGTTGACATGGGTTAGGAACAGAGCAGTAAATGAACTCTTGCACTGCTGGAAAGTTCCAGCTGTGCATCCCCACCCTCCCCTGCATCTTTTCTCTTTTGTGTAAATTTCCTTTCCTGGTAAGGATGGACACGTGGGGAAACTCATCTTTGTTAACACAATGTCATCCCTCAAAAATCACTGGAGGGATGGTGGCCTGTAGTTCTGCATCCAGGGGCTTAGTGCAGACTTCTCAGGCTGGCATGGAGGTAGTGCAGTTTGCATGTGGTCAGTCTGGACTGATAAAGGTGCTACCAGGGTACTGGATAAGATTCACTAGCTAAACCTCACTTTGCATCTCTGTATTTGGATTAAAGAGGTTAATTAGTGAAAAACAGGTGAATTTCACTTCTTTGGAGTGGTGCAGAGGATTTTCTAACACAAAACTCAGATGCTATAAAAAGACAAGATTAACAAATTTGATTGCATAAAAACTTCAAATTTCTATAGCATATAACAAAAAGCAAACTGAGAAATAGTAGCAACTATTGTGTCAAAGAGATAATTTTCTTAATATACAAAGAGCTCTTACAAATAAATCCAATTAAAAATGGGAAAAGGACTGGGCATGGTGGCTTATGCCTCCCAGCAATTTGGGAGGCCAAAGTGGGCAGATCACTTGAGGTCAGGAGTTTGAAACCAGCTTGGCCAACATGGTGCAACCCTGTCTCTACTAAATTAGCTGGGCATGGTGGTGCATGCCTGTAATCCCATCTACTCGGGAGGTTGAGGCAGAAGAATCACTTGAACCCGGGAGGTGGAGGTTGCAGTGAGCTGAGATTGTGCCACTGCAGTCTAGTCTGGGAGACAGAGCAAGCCTCTGTCTCAAAAAAAAAAAAAAAAAAAAGGCAGTTATTTCACTGCATGTGCCTCCAGTAATTGCTCTGTGCAAAATATACAACTATTCCATCATAGACCATTAAGGGTGCCTCTCTCCATTCTGAGATTTTCCACTTGAGTTTCTAGGCAGTTTCTCACCTGTTTTCAAGCAGGGTTCGAGCAATTATTTCTTCAACAGCGCCAGCCCTAGGAACACCAAGATACAGGCCAGCCTCCCACTCCCTGGCACCCTCCATTCCCCCATGCTGAGACTGACAGGTAAGCAACATGGTGGTCGGTACTAAAATGGAGAGTCAGCCGGGTGCAGTGGCTCACACCTGTAATCCCAACACTTTGGGAGGCTGAGGAGGGAGGATTGCTTGAGCCCAGGAGTTCGGGGAGACCCTGGGTTCAAGCAAGGAATTGAAGGAGAGAGATAAATACAGATATCTATCTATCTATCGATAGACAGATAGATATATAAATAGAGAGATCTTATCTCTCTCGCGCGCTCTCCCCCTCTCTCTATGTGCGTGTGTGTATATATATATGTGTGTATATATACATAATTTATTATTTTTTTTAAATAAAATTTAGAAGACGTCCAACAGCTGTGCTGGAGCAGTGTCTCTGCCTAGGGAGGTGATGACAGGCCAGGCTCCACCCAGGAGGAGCTGAAAGAATGGGAGTTCCGCGGCAGAGGAGGCAGGCAGAGCTTTTCTCCAAACACAGGTATACCACGTGCGAAAACAAAGGGGTGTACGAAGGCCGGGTGCATGTGTACAGCTGTAAACTGGGAAAGAGGCGCCAGGCTTGGGCGATGAGTATTTTTTCCTTCATGGATTCCCTTCCTGCCCAGGGTCCTCTCTCGCTGGTCGGGGGCGCCTAACAATAATCCTTGCCACGGTTGGTAGCTGAAAACGACCTTCAAGTCCCTCCATCCACCTTTCACTTTTCATAGACAAATACACAGAGGCCTTAGAGAAGTGAAACGGCTCGTCTCAGGTCACAACTCTGGCCAACACTGGAGTCCTGACGGCCAGTCTGCGGATTTTCCTGCCTCTGGCCTGCGGGCACTGCCCAGGTTATCAGCCGCAACCCTGCTCAGGGGACCGCTGTCGGGTTCGTCTCCGGGCGGACTACGCCTCCCACAATGCGTTGGGCCCAGACTCCTTCCCGCCCTCCGGCTTTGGGTGCTGTCTCCGCCAATAGAAAGGCAGAATTCCCAGGGCCGTTCTCGGCAGCCAATGAGTGCGGCGGTGGGCGGACCTCTCCCGCCCAGGGCTCTCCCTGCAAGAGGCCGGGCCGATTGTTTAGCATATCATCAAAAGGCCGGGGGCACTTTTGCACGTGGAGCAGCCGCTACCGCAGGACCTGGTATCCCCAGAGGTGACCTGGAGAGGCACGTCTGGAGCCGCGCGGACCCCGGGCAGTAGACCGAGGCAAGGGAATAGCGGGCCTGGAGCCAGCTGCCGGCAGCCCTGCTTGGGCTGGGCCATCTGGGTCGCGCTGCGTGTCCCGCGGGCCAGGGCAGCCTCAATTTACGCGCCCGGCTGCGCTCCACGAACCGTCCCGGACACTTCTCCATGGTGGAGCGCTCCTTGCCTCTCCTACCTGGAAGCGCAGACTTTGGACGGGAAGGGACATTCGACGACATCACGCGCAGCCTACGCGTTTTACAGATGGGGAAACTGAAGTTCAGAAGGGACGTGTGATGCCCCAAGTCAGACGGCAACTTAGCTGACCAGGCACAGTTTTCCCAGGCTCCCAAGTGGGAAGGGTTCTCTTTTACCATATGCCACTGTTTCTTCTAGTCATTTGAGTAAAATACATGTTGAGAGCTTCAGTTTTCCACTAGGTTTTTCTTTCTATTTTTCTTTCCTTTTAAGCTTTTTTTCCTACTTTCCCCCCACCTTTTTATTGAAGGGGATTGTCATCTGAGTTTTTATGATGTAGTAATTTTTAATTTTTTTTTTCCTTTTTGTAGAGACGGGGTCTCAAGCTGTTGCCCAGGCCGGTCTTCAACTCCTGATGTCAAAGGGGTGTGAACAACAGCAACTCCATTTTAAATAGGAGCTGGGTAAAATGAGGCTGAAACCTATTGGGCTGCATTCCCGGATGGTTAAGGCACTCTAAGTCACAGGATGAAATAGGAGGTCAGCACAAAATATGGGTCATAAAGACCTTGCTGGTAAAACAGGTTGCAGTAAAGAAGCCGGCCAAAATCCACCAAAACCAAAATGGTGACGAGAGTGACCTCTGGTCCTCCTCACTGCTACATTCCTACCAGTGCCATGACAGTTTACAAATGCCATGGCAACGTCAGGAAGTTACCCTATATGGTCTGAAAAGGGGAGGCATGAATAATCCACCCTTTGTTTAGTGTATCATCAAAAAATAACCATAAAAATGGACAACCGGCAGCCCTCAGGACTGCTCTGCCTATGGAGTAGCCATTCTTTTATTCCTTTGCCTTCCTAATAAACTTGGTTTCACTTTGCACTGTGGACTTGTCCTGAATTCTTTCTTGTGTGATATTCAAGAATCCGCTCTTGGGGTCTGGATCTGGACCCCTTTCCTGTAACACTGGCCTCAAACCGTCTTCCTCTTCAGCCTCCCAAAATGCTGGGATTACAGGCATGAACCACAGTACCTGGCCTAAAAATAATTTTGTATTGCTTTTATAATATTTATTTTAAGTCGTTTGCAATTCCACTGCTCTCAATATTTTCTAGCTGCCATCTGGTTCTTTTTTCCTGTGTATGAGTTCATTTTTAAAGGGAATTGGGGACTTACTGTGTCTGTGGTTTTTCTGCCTTGCTGGTTTTGTGTTTATCCATTATTTTATTTATTTATTTATTTATTTATTTTTTTGAGACAGAGTCTCACTCTGTCTCTCAGGCTACAGTGCCATGCGCAATCCTGTTCACTTCAATCTCTGCCTCCTGAGTTCAAGAAATTTTTCTGCCTCAGCCTTCTAAGTAGCTGGGATTAGAGGTGTGCACCACTGCGTCCAGCTAATTTTTGTATTTTTAGTAGAGATGGAGTTTCACCATGTTGGTCAGGCTGGTCTCAAACTCCTGACCTTGTGATCCACCTGCCTGAGCCTTCCAAAGTGCTGGGATTACAGGCGTGAGCCAGCATGCCCAGTGACGTTTATCCATTATTTTCATATCAGAAGGATTATCTTAAATCATTAGTGATTAGTAATCTTTGTGAGTATAATTTTCAAAATACTAAAAAATACATATAGTATAATGCACAGATCTTAAATTTCATGTTTGCTCTTATGCAACCATTGCCAAATCAAGATATTGAAAATTTCCAGCATCCCAGATGGCTCCTTTGAGCCCCTTCCCTGTCATTACCACCCAAAGGTAGCCTTTATTATACCACAGTTTCTGATATGTGCTACTATACGGATGTGCTGTAGTTTATTAGCCATTCCCCTGCTGGTGGATTCTTAAGGACTCAATTTTTTGGAATTAGAAATAATGTTGTGGTTTTGTGTCCTTGCAAATAAATTTCTTTTTGCAAAGATGGATTTTTGTTGTTGTTATATATAAAATTTCGGTGCCGCAAAAGAAATAGCACTCTAATATAAAATTTTCTTTTGAATTCTCAGCAAGGCAAGTTACTTCTATAGAAGGGTGCACCCTTACAGCTGGAGCAATGCTGAGCACACACTTGGACAAGGGAGGGGAAGGGGTTCTTATCCCTGATACACATGGCCCCTGCTGCTGTGTTGTTCCCTTATTGGCTAGGGTTAGACCGCACAGGCTAAACAAATTCTGATTGGCTAATTTAAAGAGAGTGACAGGGTGAGTGCTTTGGTGGGAAAAAATGGTTATGCAGGGTGGAGAATGAGTCAGGGTGGAGCAGGTAGCAGGTAATCTGAATGAGTTGGGGTGGAATAGGCAAAAAAGGTTGCTTTGCAAGGAAGTTAAGTTTAAAAGTAAAAGGCAAAGAATTGAACATATTGACATATTGATTCTTTGAAGATAAATTTGGAACTTATATCTAACATTTTTAAGATAAATTACTGAGGGGCCAAGACTGGATTGGAGATGTATGAGCATGTCTTAATCTTCATAAAGTATGGTAATAACGCAGTCGAAATATTGCCTTTCTTCCAATGAAGCTCAAAGTGCTTTGACATCTGATCCATTGCTAATCCTTGAGATGCCTCCGTAAGAATATAAAGATGAGTGTTATTATCTCTCTTTATTAGGTGGTCACTGAGATCGAGTGACTAAGGTATATGTTAGCTCAAGGTCACACAGTGCAAGTCAGAGCTGACTTAGGAGAGTCCTCAGTATTTCAGTCATGGCCTTTGCATTTCTGATACTCATTCTCTGGTGTTTTGGAAGGAACAATGCTGTATTTTTTGTGCTTGTGATACTTTTTTTTTTTCTTTTTGAGACTGAGTCTTGCTCTGTTGCCCAGGCTGGAGTGCAGTGGCATTGTCTTGGCTCACTGGAACCTCCACCTCCCAGGTTCAAGTGATTCTTCTGCCTTAGCCTCCTGAGTAGCTGGGACTAGAGGCACATGCCACCACACCCAGCTAATTTTTGTATTTTTAGTAGAGACAGGGTTTGGCCATGTTGGCCAGGCTGGTATCGGACTCCTGACCTCATGATCTACCCATCTCAGCCCCCACAAAGTGCTGGGATTACAGGCGTGAGCCACTGCACTTGGCCACTTGTAATACTTCTTAACTTCGCTTACCACAGAGAGAGGTGTTTTCAGGAATAAGTCAGTTTTCCTTTAAGAGGGACAGGAAGCATCTGTTGGTTTGCATATGTAAGGACCACCTGGTGGTCTGACCTGGGCTCTTGTGAGTTAGATTGCTTTAGGACAGTCCACTTAGTGATTATGGTTCTCTTTTTTGTTTCTCAGCAGGACTACTTGTTGCGATTTGAGGAGGGGGGTGTCTTACCCCAGAGCCTGGCTGGAGAAGACTGAGGTTCAAGGCTTGAAGCCTAAGTGATTGCCCCAGGACCTTGGATGATGGCTACAGAGATATCAAGAGTGACCACTCTGCTGAGCCCCTTGGTCCAGGTGCCTCAAGAGTGTAAGAGTTAAAGAAAGAGTAAAAAAAAACATGAACTATGGCTAGACAGTTAAAGACAGGTTTACTTTAGACAAAACCTGAGAGGGGCTTCTGGCCAATTTCAGTCAGGAGTCCTTTCTCTTCCAGACTAAGAATATATATTGGTTTTAGGGTAAGGGTGCTTATTACAAGCCTGGAATGTTTCTGTGTGGGGCAGAAGTTTTGGCGGGTTTGGAATGTCTCTGGGCAGAAGGGAGGTTATCTTGGGGCTGACATCTTTCCGGAAAGAGGCAGGTTATCTCAGGGCTAGCATGTCTCTGGTTGGGAAGGAGTTTGGAATGTTTCTGGTGAGAGATGTTAGTTTGTGGCTTATGGTCATGCTGACCTTAGCCATTAGGCTGATGCCCTTTGGATTTAGGTTTTTGATTGGATTTAGAATGGGCTTGTCCAAGATGGCAATGCTCCTGCTCTGTCAAAGAGGAAGAGAGACAAGAGGAGGAGGCCACCATAATGATCCTGGAGGATGACTCCTGGGTGCAAGGGCAGCCCCCAGGCGGAGGCGACCAGGGGACTGCAGAATGTACTTGGCCACCTCTGAGAGCTCTGTCATCATTGGCTGAGGCCAGAGGTACACACCAAGGAGCAGATGTTGACTGTGCTGCAAGGAAATTCAGGCTTGGCTGTAAGAGCATTGGCCTGAAAACAGTGAGGAGGCAGCAGCCCTGGTGGAAGACTTCACCCAGACCCTTCAGGACAGTGGTGAGATATAGAACCTCGTAGGGAGAGGACGGGAGCACCCTTCCAAGGTGGAGGAGTGTGTTGTTTCAGAGGAGAAGGTGGTGTCCAAGACAGAGTGGGGGACAGCACCATCCCTCTGCTCTGTCTGTAGGCAGTCAGTGTGTTCATCAGCCTTTTAGTGTCCTCACTGTGTGTAGTGTCAGCTCCAGAACTGCAGTGTAGGAGGGGCTTAGAGCTGCATTTGCATAGTAAGCACAGTTTTTACTTAGATTCAGAGAGGTTGGAAAGCTGATGGAAGTTATACGGGGAGGAGCCGGAGACCCCTGCAAACCACACTCTGTCACCTTCACTTCGTTGTGCAAGAAACATCCAAATAGTTCCTGCAATTAGAGAAAACAATCTGATGTTTTCAAAGTGATTATTTTTATGAAACCAACATAAATTACAAGTAACCCAGCTAATGACTAGAGACTTTCTGTGGTATGAAGTCATCCTGGGCTCTTAAAATAGTAATTGTAAACTTGAGCTCTTTGCAATAGTTACTCTACTTGTCTCCAATGTTACTAATAAGTGTTGGGATCCTGACCTGCTGTTTAACTGCCCTGTCTCCCTCCTGGTTTTCCATTTTAAACTGGACTCACTTGAACACCAAATATTTACTTTAGATGAACCTGTGCCAGTAGAGCAGTCTGAGGGTTCATAGGATATAGCTGTCTTTGTGCTGATGAGAACTACAGAAGTTCAGAGAAGGTAGTATGGAGTGGAGAGGTCAGGTCAGAGAAGGCTTCCTGGAGGAGGTGACACCAAAGCAGGAGGTTGTAGAAGGGAGTAGAATTCGGAAAGGCATAGGGCAGGGAGAAGGGTGTAGCAGCTGAGAGGAGCTGTGCTGAGCAGAGGCTCGGAAGGGCAGAGCTAAGGTAGTTTATACCTTTGGGTGACAGGAGAGCTGGCTGATTGGAGTGGCAAGTGTGTTTTTAGGAAGCGGTAGGACATAGATTTTAGGGGAAGGGTGGGTGAGGGCTTGGACTGAATGTCATTGGCCTCAGCCAGTTCTTGAACTAGGGCCCAAGGGGCATGGGAGGAAGCGGAGTGTGGCAACAGGATGTAGGTTTGATTAGGGTAGTGAGAGGTAGGGACAGGAGAGCAGTCAGGAAGCTGGCTTCTCATCAGGTGTGCAGTGATGGTGGTCAGCCCCAGATGGGACACATGTGAGAAAGAACCGATAGTCACAATGGCTAGCATTTCCCAAGCTCTTTCTGCAAGCCAGGAAATATGCTTGGTATCTAATATGGAAAACTCATGTAATCTTCACCAACCTGGAATATAAGCAGGATTATCACGAGATCCCTTAAGATCGGCGTCTTTGTACCAGGCAGAACCAAGATTTGAATGCACGTGTCTGAAGACATAGCCCATGTTTTTCAGCATTTTGTCACATGTATTTTTTTTTTTTTTTTTTTTTGGAGACAGAGTCTTGCTCTGTTGCCAGACTGGACTGCAGTGGCACGATCTCAGCTCACCACAACCTCTGCCTCCCGGGTTCAAATGATTCCCCTACCTCAGCCTCCCAAGTAGGTGGGACTACAGACGTGTGCCACCATGCCCAGCTAATTTTTTATATTTTTATTAGGGACGGGGTTTCACCATGTTGGCCAGGATGATCTCAGTCTCCTGACCTCATGATCCACCTGCTTCGGCCTCTCAAAGTGCTAGGATTACAGGCATGAGCTACTGCGCCCGGCCTGTCACATGTATGATTGTAAGTGACAGTTCCTAGTGGGTGTTGGAAGGAGGGGATACAGATGGAATTAAGACAGTGACTAACTCTGGAGCATCTGGCCTGGAGGATTCAGGAGAGAGAAGAAAAGAGAAGGAAACTGAAGGTGGTTTAGGGCAGAGACTGTGACAACTCCCACGGACTGGGAGAATGAGTAGAGCTGTCCTATGGAGAAAGGGACTGATGCCAAAGGTCCGCAGTGACCCAGCCCTGCCCTGGGCACCTTCATGCCTGTCTCACTAAGAATCCTGTGAGTGGCTGGCATTGTCATTTCACAGATAGGAAATGCAAGTTCAGGAAGCTCACACAGCTGTTAAGTGGTGGAACCAGGAGTCAAACTCAGACCTGTCTCCTTCTGCATAGAGATCCCAGTTTTGCTTGAAGCAAAGTGCTTGATTTTCTTTGGCCCTGAAAAAAAAAACTTTTAATTGTATTCTTCCTATTAAAATAAGCAAACCTTCATCCTATTTTACAGCTGTCTTTGCTTCCTTCCTAGTGGAGGTGACCAGTTTGTCATGAACTTTGGATCTGCAGTCAGATACTGTGGAGGAGAGAGTGGTGGAGGGCTGAGGAGAGGCCTCAGGTTGTTATTTGGTTGGGGAGGCACAGAGCAGAGGTTCAGGTCTCAGCAGGTGTCAGAGGTGATTACAGCTCTTCCCACCTGGCTTGCGGCAGGGCCTCTGTGCCTTTCATCTTTCACTGGGCACCCAAGATGGGGCCCATTGGGGACCATCCCAGGTGCCTGGGTTTGTCTGTCCCCAACTTCTGCCTCTGAGATTGTCTTTGTTGGTCTTTAACAAATGCCCCTGACCTTCCTCATGATTGCTCACAGGAGTCTGTGCATTCGTCTTCATTCCTTCTTAAACATTTACTCGACATAAGGCTGCTTGACCTCTATTCTAATTGTCCAGCTTGGGACCTTTGGACACATTCACCCAGCTCGGGATGTTTCCAGAACTGGTTAGACTGTGGTTTTTTAATGTTCATCTAGCAGGAACTTCCAGGCACTCACAATTCATGTATCTTCTAATTCTAATGAAGATCAGACCTACGTTAACAGTTTAAGTGGCAGAGCTTATCTCTATCTGTGAATGTTTCCTGAGGACGTTTTACCTCCATACCCAGCCCTAATCCAGGCACTTGGTGTTTCTCACCTGAATTCTTGCAGCTGCTGCCAAACAGCCTCAGCCCCTTCATTGTAGCTCTTTCACTGCTTCCTGAGTGATAGGGCGCCCCTCTTAAAAACCTTCATGAGCTTCCCATTGTCTACCAAATCAAGCATGACCTCCATGTTCTGCTTGGAGTCTGCAGCCCTATGGGACCTGGCCCAGACCTCCCTGCAGCCTGCTCCTGCCCCCAGCCCCCCATGCTCTAGCCCCACTCCATTCTAGATCAGATCTTGCTGTTTCTTGAACACAGCCTACATTTTCTAGTATTCACCTTTTGCTACTGAATTTTTTTTTTCTTTTTTTTGAGACAGTGTCTTGCTACATACCCCAGGCTGGAGTGCAATGACTCTATCTTGGCTCACCACAACCTCCACCTCCCAGGTTCAAGCGATTCTTCCGCCTCAGCCTCCTAAGTATGAGTAGCTGGGACGACAGGCACATGCCACCATGCCCGGCTAATTTTTGTATTTTTAGTAGAGACCATGTTGCCCAGGCTGGTCTGGAACTTCTGACCTCAGGTGATCCACCCACCTCGGCCTCCCGAAGTGCTGGGATTACAGGTGTGAGCCACCGTGTCCGGCCCTTGCTCCTGAACTTTTGGCTTGGAACAGCCTTGTCCCATCTCTGTGTGACAACATCCCAGCTGTTGTTTGAGTGCCCACCCTTGGAGACCCTCTTCATAAAGCGTTCCTTAAACCCAGTCCCTTTTCTTGGTCCCCAGTTCCACACCCCTCGGAGCACCTCTCATCACCTCTGCTGGAAGTCTTCTCCCCCAGAATGTTTGGATTCTTTCTCTTGGCTTTTGTATCATAGTTAATCTTGTTTTCTGTTTATGTGAATACTTGTCTTATTTCTTCTAGGAACCTGTAAAATCCCAGAAGACAAGGAACCTGTCCTTTTTCCTCGCCTCTCTCTTTTTCCTTCTCTTGCTCATTCCCCCACCTCTCTCTCTTTCTCGCACCCAACTCCCTCTTCCTCTCCCTCTGTCTCTAATATCACGAACCTCTGGACTCCGCCCTAGAACTCCTGAATCAGAAACTTCGAGGGTGATGCCCAGCACCCCTCTAAGTGATCCCAATTCAAACTCCAGTTTGAGAATCTCTGCACTAGACCTCTGGTTCTCAAACTCAGCCGCACATTAGAATTACTTGGGGACCTGGAGTCCACTCCCAGGGATTCTGATTTTCTGATTTAATTGGTATGGGGTATTGCATGGGCAAGGGATTTTTGAAAGTGCTCCCGGTGGTTCTATTATGCAGCAAAGTGTAAAGACCACTGCCATAGAGCTTTGTTACCCAGCGGGTGGTCAGTGGGCCAGCAGCATCGGCTTACCTGGGACTTTGTTAGACATATGGACTGTCAATCTCACCCAGCCCAGCTGAAGCGAATTTGCATTTGACAAGCTTTCCAGGTGATTCCTATGCTCTTCGAAGTTTGAGAAGCACTACCCAGGAGAGGAATAGAGGTTATCAACTTCAAGCCTACTCTTGTCCAACAGTTGAGCAAAAGAGTCACAGCTGGCCTGTCCAGCCATCCTCAGCATCATCTGGCTTTCAGCTGTCAGAGGCAACAGGTGATTTGTTTTGAGCTTGCTGCCCCAGCAAAATGCTCCCTTAATGATCACAAATGAACACATGCATTCATCTTGGTCATGTAAATAAATATGGTGTGTATACATGCAGACATGCATACAGATACATATACACATCCACACAGTTAGAGACATTTCTTTTTCTTTTTTTTTTTTTTTTTTTGAGACGGAGTCTCACTCTGTCGCCAGGCTGGAGTGCAGTGGTGCAATCTCGGCTCACTGCAACCTCTACCTCCCGGGCTCAAGTGATCCTTCTGCCTCAGCCTCCTGAGTGGCTGGGACTACAGGCGTGTGCCACCATGCCCAGCTAATTTTTTGTATTTTTAGTAGAGACAGAATTTCACCGTGTTGACCAGGATGGTCTCGATCTCCTGACCTCATGATCCGCCGGCCGAAGCCTCCCAAAGTGCTGGGATTACAGGCGTGAGCCACTGCACCCGACCTGAGACATTTCTTAATACACATCTATATTTGTTTAAAAATATCTATGAACATTAAGTAGCAAATCTCTCTTAGGGAAACTGATAATTTCAGCAAATTCAGTAAACCCTTCTGAAAACATGTTGTTAACTTATTTGTATAGTATCATCAAAAATATATATACTAGTGTCTAACTTACAAATAGTACATTCTTGCAAAAATTCCCAGCTTGGAAGTATTAATATACATTGATCTCTCCTCCTACATTCCTGCCCCCCAAGAGCCCACTTCTCAGGAGCAACCACTTGCATCCATCTTCCATTGGCGCTGTAACAAATTATCACAAACTTAGTGGCTTAAAAAAACAATACACATGACAAATTGATTATCTAGTCCTAGAGGTCAGAAATCTGAAATGGATCTCACTGGATGAAAATCAAGGTGCTGGCAGGGATGAGTTCCTTTCTGGAGGCTCTAAGGGAGAATCTGTTTCCTTGCCTTTTCTAGCCTCTAAGGCTGCCTGCATTCCTTGGCTTGTGGCTTCATTCCATCTACAAGCCTGGCAATGGTGGTAGAATCTTTCTCCTACTATATCATTCTGAAATGACTCTTCTGCCACCCTCTTTCACTTCTAAAGACCCTTGTCATTACATTGGGCCCACCTGAATAATCTAGGCTAAGCTTCCCATCCCAAGATCTTAATTTAACCGTATCCACAAAGTTCCTTTTGTCATGTAAGATAACATATTTAAAGATTCTAGAGATTGGCTGGGCGCAGTGGCTCACGCCTGTAATCCCAGCACTTTGGGAGGCCAAGACGGGTGGATCATGAGGTCAGGAGATGGAGACCATTGTGGCTAACATGGTGAAACCCCGTCTCTACTAAAAATATAAAAATTAGCTGGGCGTGGTGGCGGGCGCCTGTAGTCCCAGCTACACGGGAGGCTGAGGTAGGAGAATGGCGTGAACCCGGGAGGTGGAGCTTGCAGTGAGTGGAGATCGTGCCACTGCAATGCCTGGCGGACAGAGCGAGACTCATCTCAAAAAAAAAAAAAAAGATTCTAGAGATTAAGATGTGGACATATTTGAGGGGCCATTATTCTGCTTACCAAACCAGCATTATGTGTTTGATGCATACCTAGGAAGACTTTTTGGTACATATACAGTTATATTTGTATTTCAAAATGTTTTATCCAGCTACTTGGGAGCCTGAGGCAGGAGGATTTCTTGAGGCCAGGAGTTTGAGACTGTAGTGTGGTTTGGTCATGTCTGTGAGTAGCCACTGCACTCCAGCTTGGGCAACATTAACAAAAAATTGTCTCTAAAAATTTTTTTTAAATATATATTTTAAATTACTAAAATGAAATTTCATACTATTCTACTGCTTGATTATTTTTACTTGGCAGTATATAATGCATAGCTTTCCACATTGGACAAGATAAATCTATTAATATTTTAAAGGAAGGTTTTCTTCTGAAATTTTTAGAAAATGTGGCCTTTTTTGGTCAGGCATGGTAACTCACATCTGTAATCCCAGCACTTTGGGAGGCCGAGGAGGGTGGATCACAAGGTCAGGAGTTCACAACCAACCTGACCAACATGGTGAAGCCCTGTCTCTACTAAAAATACAAAAAAGTTAGCCAGGCGTGGTGGCAGGTGCCTGTAATCCCAGCTACTTGGGAGGCTGAGGCAGGAGAATTGCTTGAACCTGGGAGGCAGAGGTTGCAGTGACCTGAGATTGTGCCACTGCACTCCAGCCTGGGTGACAGAGCAAGACTCCGTCTCAAAAAAAGAAAAAAAAAAAAAAAGAAAGAAAGAAAAAAGAAAATGTGGTCTTTTTTTGTTGTAAAATAAATAAATAAGGGAGGAAAAAAGAAACCAGGAATCCTGCCTTAGGCTAAATGAAGTGAAAAATGAAAGTGGGACGTTCAAGAGAAGTAGTCTCAACTGTTTGTAGATGGCAGGTGAATGTGGTATTTTAGGAAGCAGTTACTATCCAATTATGTTCTGCTTAGCTCTGGTGAAAATACTCTCATATGCTCCCTGTAGTGGGCATTTGTGGTTATTTTACTGCTTAGCATCCATTCCTCTTACCAACAGCATCTGACTTTCCTTAGAGAGAATTACACTCCCCAGTGGATAACATTTTTGGGTGTGCCCTGCACATCTTCTAGCGAAGGTGGCCACATGACCCAAGCAAGGCCAATCAGATACTGCCTCTTTTAAACCTAAAATTTGGAGTTTTTTTTTTTCTTTCATGGGATGGAATCTGGCTCTGTCACCCAGGCTGGAGTGTAGTGGCACAATCTTGGCTCACTGCAACCTTTGTCTCCCGAATTAAAGCAATTCTCCTGTTTCAGCCTCCCGAGTAGCTGGGACTACAGGCACACGCCACCACGCCAGCTAATTTTTGCATTTTTAGTAGAAATGGGGTTTCACCATATTGGTCAGACTGGTCTTGAACTCCTGACCTTAGGTGATCCACCCACCTCGGCCTCCCAAAGAGTTGGGATTATAGGTGTGAGGCACTGCACCCAGCCTAATTTGGAGAAATTGACAATTAAAGAACAGTTGAAGTTTATCCATCCTCAAAATGGCTCTAAAATGATTAAAAACAAAGCAAGTACTCAGCAAAATATAAAACAAAACCAAACCCTAAAACCAACATTGAAGCAGGTCTTCAGAATTGTAACAAAAAATAGTTGTAAGAATTGTTGGCTGGGCACAGTGGCTCATGCCTGTAATCCCAGCACTTTGGGAGGCTGAGGTGAGCAGATTGCTTGAGCCCAGGAACCAAAGACCAGCCTAGGCAACATAGTGAAACCCCATCTCTACAAACAATACAAAAGGCAAAAATGAAATGGACATGGTGGTGTGCGCCTGTAATCCCAGCTAATCACGAGCCTGAGGTGGAAGAATTGCTTGAGCCCAGGAGGTGGAGGTTGCAGTGAGCCGAGATCGCACCACTGCACTCCAGCCTAGGCAACACAAGGAGACTATGTCTCAAAAAAAAAAAAAAAAAAAAAAGAAAAGAAAAAAAGAATTGTCAGTCTGTCTGCAGCATGGTAGATAAGAGCTATTTTGTTGAGATCTCTGGTTTTTATCATTGGGGTAAAAAGGTGAGGGTATCCTGGGAATTGCTCATGCAATCCCAAAATATAGATAGCATTTAGGCATTGGTAACCTAACATTACAATTTGGGACACTAAGGTCTCTTTTGCACCCAAGCCGTGGTGCCCACCTACCTCTGTGCTCCGTAGCCAGGTCAGCTGAGTTGAACAGCTTTAGTCAATATCTGAGCTGGGTGAGGCTGGGTGAAAGAGCAACAGGTGAAAACAGTTCCAGCAAGATGCCATCTATTCCTTAGAAATCAATTACTGAGATATCAAAAAGGAAAAGCCGCAGAATGCTTTGCCTAAGTAAGCAGTTGAGTTTATAACTATATGATAAAATAACAAAAGTAAATGCAGCACATTTATCAGAGCTCTTGTTTGTAAACAGTGGGAACCCACGTTGGCTCACTTTGAGCACCACAGAGGAACAAAGGGAGAGATACAAGAGGTGCTCCCAGAAAGTGGGAGGAGAGAAGGACCAAGCCCCAGAAGACAGGGGGCACAGATTTGGCCAGTGGGATTCTCCAGCTCTAGAACCGAGGACTTGGCACTTTGTATCATGTGTCCATACAATGTGGCTTCATTCTTTCATACCAGCCTTCTCCATGTGGTGGAGGTACATGGCTGCTTCTAGACATCATCACTACAATAGAAAGCTCTTCCTCCCAGTGAAACTCCACTTCAGAGTCCTGGGGACGGCCTCTGATTGGTTTAGCTTTCATAGCCTCTTTGAACAATCACTAAAGACAGTGCTTGATGCATGGTAATTAACAACGTTCCTGCCCTATGACTGGAACAGAGAGATCAGGGGTCCGTAATTAGAAATTCGCACTAGAATCACATGATTGAAATGGAGAAAGGTAGAGAGAAACAATTGATGTTCAATGAAGCCTGTAATATGGAGGCAAATATGCCATATTTGGGTATTCATAAGGCTATGGGAAGAAAGAATCTGGATATCATTTGGTTTCACAAACTAACATCCCATCAAAAGTGAAAACAAACAGGATGTATTCAACAAATATTTATATAGGTTCAAATGAGCAAAGCTTGTTTATTCCTGATTTTTGACCACTCACTGACTTTTTCAGTATGCCACTGACATTTTTGTCTCTGAATGTGGAGGTCTTTCTAAATTGTCTTAGTAATATCCCTCCTGAAGGGTTTCCTAGTATGCAGGAGATAAAGAATTACTATATACTTGCCCTCAGCATGAATTTCTTCATAAGCTGGATTCCAAAGGGAATACTGCATCCATTACCAAAGTTAGAATGCATAAGTCTATAGAGCTACAACTTTGAAAATATTTAAAATACAAAAAGATGTGTGCATGTATGTCTGAATGCAAATGTGTGTATGTGTATTTGTGTATGTAAAAACTCTGCTGTAAAATGAAAAATAAAGGGCTGAGTATCCTAGATAGTTCTACAACTTTTAAAGGAAAAACATACACCTATTAAATTTGACTTATGATGTTTATTTTGCCTGCATCGTGAAAATGTTGATTTCATTGGTCATAGTAGTTGGCCAATGACAGCAATTTCAAAATAATCCCTGGATAGTTGACAGCCTGCCAACCATTTCTACAGTTATGAAAATACTCCTCTTTATATGATGTTAGGATGTATTGTTGCATTTTTTCAAAGTTCAATTTCTTTATTTTTCATAAGCTAGTGAAAATAACTTTTAAAAATCGCTCTTCACATTTTCACTGCAGGTATCACCACAAGTATGTATTATTTAGGCCTATCAACTGACAGCATATTACTTTTGTCAAGAAAATTACTAATATTTGTAGCAAATAAGAAATGAATGTAGATAGGCAAACTTATGATGAAAACTTACATCTTTGTTTGGGTTCCCCAAAATGCAGACTGAGATAAAGACTTGATTACAGATGGTTTATTTGGTGATCTCAGGAACTTCATGGGATGGAGTGAGGAAAGGGAGAGGAAGAAAGGAGAAAAGTAAAAAGGGGGTGCCTTAATTAGTAGGTTCCATTTTCCTCAGCCACTGGGGCTCACTTCCACTGGGGAGCCTCTGAGAAACCATATAGAATAGGCCTCAGGAGGAATTCACTGAGGGATGGGGAAGTTGGGAGTACTTATCTTCTAACTCTTGAACCTTATTGATTAAAGGTTGACCTTGGGGGCACTATGCCCTCAGCACTTCCAGGATACTCTCACTACGGGCTGAGAAGGGCCTCAGCAGAGAAGCAGAGTTACAGCACTTGTGGTATGAAGATGTCAGTGTGTACGGACATATTTGCAAGCTGCAGGGGAACAAACAGGTGGGCCGTGGGCAGGGTATCAGTAGTGACTACCATGTTCACTCCTTGCTCTCAGCAGATCCTCTCATGCCCACCCTGAGTTTGCTCTGTTACTGACATTTCAGGGTTGTAGCTGGCTGCAATCTCCAAAAATGACTGAAAATAGAAGAATATGTGGAACAAGTCACAATCTTCACTGCTACAGCTGGTCCCAAGGCTATAATCTATACTCATCATCCCTCTGCTCCACCACCTCTTCTAGAGTTCCCGAATCCTTGGCTAGCACTTCCACTAGTCATCGTTGCTTGCTCAGTGAATGACCGCACCTTCATCTCTGAGTTGGTTGAGCCTTGATTACCTTGCCCTTGTCAGGCCATGGTTGCTTCAATTGCTTCTCTGCTATTATCATCAGGCATAGAAACACTAAGGGGTCCCCAAGTGAATCCCCTGAGTTCTAGACATCTTCCTTCTTGGGCCCATTATGTAGCAGCAACTCCAACTCTTCAAGATAATCAAAGTCAGTCACCCCTGCCAGTGTAATCATGCCCATTTTGCTTGCTGATCTGACAGCATGGAGATGCCCAAGTCCTCAGGTGACACTGTATTGATGCAGTGAAACACTTACTGTCTCCCTCTGTCCACACACCCTGAGACCAAGGCTTTTCATCAGGAAGAGCCTGAAGTTATAAGAATTAAAAACATAATTTCCACTAGTGGCTCAAAGGGAGTGTGTTTAAGTTCATCCTACTTGCACCCTTTAATTAGCGTTCCTGTGTATTCGAGATGTTCGGGAAACAGCACAGTGATTGCATATGGTGATCATTGGTTCAGCAAACATACTGCATCCTCAAGGACAATGACCCAGCCATGCGAGGTGTCATTTCTAAGTTGATGCCTTAAGTGTTTACAGGGCTATTCAGATGCTTCCTCTGACCTCCTCAAAGCCAATAGTCTTCTGATACAATGGATCAGAGCATTACTCTCAAGGGTAGTTTTGGTTTGTTTTTGTTTCTTTTTGTTTTTGCTTTAGCTTCAAGAATTCAAAGCAGCTCAGCAAGTGCTGTGCCTCTCTCTTAGTGGTAGGAAATGTAAAATATTCCTTCAGATAGGACGTCTCAACATACCTTTAGATCTTTGGGCCTCTAAAATATTCCCTGACGTGGCAGGCTTCCAGAACTTTGTAGGGTTTATCTCTCATCCTTCAGCATGAAGTATTTCAAGCCAGAATACTTGCTCCTTCCTGAAAACTAAGTCCAATTATTATTCTGTCATTAATATAATGGGCCAGGATGATGTTCTATGGAAGGTCAAGATGATCAAGGTGACTGCAGACTATATTGTAACAGAAATGAGGAGCATTTAACAAATTCCTAGGACCAGGTCGTGAATGATAAAGAGAATGCATTCAACCAAAACAACAGTCTTTGGCACTTAGTGTGAGACTATTGCAAAAATAGTTTGCATTCACAAGAGAAAGATAGAAGTACACATGCACTATTAGTATGAAGGATCTTGCTAAAGCAACCAGCTTACTCAGTCTTCATGTGCTTTGCTTTCTTTCAGCATGGTGGCCTCAGGGTAGGCTGTCTTCTTACACAGTAGCTCAATGCCACAGAGGCAACTGTCCCCAGGAATAAGGTAGAAGCTGCATCACCTTTTATGACTCAGCTGTGAGAATCACACAGCATCCCTTCTGAACACTACTGGTCAAAGCAAGTAAAGTCCAGCTCAGATTCAAGGGGATTAAAATTAGATTTCGGCCGGGCGCGGTGGCTCACACCTGTAATCCCAACACTTTGAGAGGCCGAGGCAGGCAGATCACTTGAGGTCAGGGGTTCAAAACCAGCCTGACCAACATGGTGAAAACTCCATCTCTACTAAAAATACAAACAAACAAACAAACAAACAAACAAACAAAATAGCCAGGCATGGTGGCAGCTACCTGTAATCCCAGCTACTTGGGAGGCTGAGGCAGGAGAATTGCTTGAGTCTGGGAGGCAGAGGTTGCAGTGAGCCGAGATCGTGCCATTGCACTCCAGCCTGGGTGACAGAGTGAGGCTCCAAGGCTCTGTCTCAAAAAAACAAGAAAGAAAAAAGAAATTAGATTTCATCTCTTGGTAGGGGAATGACAAGTTTGCATCGTAGAAAAGCAATTGGGATGAGAGATATTGTTGCAGCCTTCTTTAGAAAATACAACCTGCCACATCTCTCACAGCAAGAACTATGCTGCCCTGCTCAGGGCCTGCTGAGACTTGTTCCTAGTTTTTGGAATATAGGCAATGAGGGCAGGCAGTAGCAGATCTTGAAGCAATCTTGGTGGTGTCTGCTTCAGAGGAGGACTGTGTAGAGTCTCTAGGCAGTGGGAAGCTGTTCTCTTCAACTAATGGGGTGCAGGATACTTCTAACCTGGAGGGTTCAGGGAATCTAGGGGTTCAAGGTTCTCAAGCATGTCTACCCAGATGCCTGCCTGCACCCCAGTAGTTCTAGGGACCATTTCCTTCCTCTAGGGCTTTGTCTTTTACATCAGAGGACTGCCTGGACTGTGCCTTCAGTCGGCTTTGTAGTTCTGTTACTCTTGCAATGAACTCCTGAGTGTCGTTTTTTAGAACAGTCTGCCCCCGATTGCAGGAAATGGGGATTTTTTTTTTTTTTGAGACAGAATCTGGCTCTCTGTCACCCAGGCTGCAGTGCAGTGGCATGTTCTTGGCTCACTGCAACCTCTGCCACCTGGGTTCAAGAGATTCTCCTGTCTCAGCCTCCTGAATAACTGGGATTATAGGCGTGCGCCACTATGCCCGGCTAATTTTTGTATTTTTAGTAGAGATGGGGTTTCACCATGTGGGCCAGGCTGGTTTTGAACTCCCCATCTCAAGTGATCCACCTTCCTCAGCCCCTCAAAGTGCTGGTATTACAGGCGTGAGCCCCCACGCCTGGCTAAGGAAATGGAGAAATGGAGATCACTTTAGATCCTTCCAAGGAGGCCTTCTGGCTTTCACTACTATGATCTGAATGGATAATTGGATGATATAAACCTGTCTTTCTTTTTCCCAATTCTTCTAAGGCAGTTAACAAGAACAAGACAATCCTTCAATTCCTGTGACTATCACAACCCCATATCCTTCAGGAGGATGAGCACTACTGCATAAGCTAAGCTTCTCTTTCACCTTTACCTCATCCAAGTACACCATGGGTCAAGTGTAGATATGGAATCTTCGAAGTGCCAGGGTTTGTCACCACCTTACTCACCACCACCAGTGGGGTTTTTGTTGCCACCATACCATTGAGAATATACTTTCTATAGTCACTTCCAGTACCCGTTACCTTAATTTGAGTTCCTCCAAAATCAAACCTTGCGACAAAGCTTTGGATACAAGAGGCTATCTTGGAGAGGATCCCAGGTAGAGCAAGTGAGTGAGTGTGGAAAGTGAGAGAGGTGAAACAGAAAACTGAATTGATGAATGGGTTATTACTGTGGGCAATTTGGGCTCTTTCCCATTTGGGACCTCTGAGGAACCACACAGAATGCCTCCCACCAAGGTATGGGATGGTTGGATATTAATCCACTGATCCTCATCCTTCATGGGTTGAGGGGTGTTCTGTCCCCAGCAATTCTAGGATGCCTTGTGAAGGTTGGGCAAGCTTTTGTTATACTGGAGGAAATCCTCAGTCAGAGAAGCAGAATGAGGCAGGTGCTTGAGTGGGCAAGCCGTCAGCATGCTTAGGATTCCTAACTTCACTGCAGCTGCAGGTCAGGTCAGCTCAGTCCAGGGGACATGGGGAAGGGCATCAAGATGGTCTGCTACCTGCTCTTCGGTAATTCATATGGAAAAATCAGGAGGCAGTCCCTGTTAAACATCGTGGACTGAACACATGTGTTTATCACAGCTCCATCCTGAAGCATCTCTGAAATGACTGAAAAGGAATAAGAAACAATCTTATAAAAACTGGAAGGATAAAGAGAACAGAAGAGGCAACAGCAGACAAGAGCTAACAAGAAAATGCTGGAAGATGGAAGGCAGATGGGTGAGCGGTAACAAAGTCAGCAGAGCAACAAGAAAGTTTGCTTTGCTGTGAAAAATACCAGAAAACAAAAGTAATATAGGGTGTTTATAGCAGAAGCTGTCCCTGCTCTACCTATGTCATCTGGGATCCCTCTGCCATCTCTTTGCAGACCAGCTGAATTCCAGTGTGCATTCTTTCACAAAAGCCAGCATTCTGCTGGAAGGTGCAAGAGCCAGAAGCGCCTGAGGACTTATGTCCCTTCCCTCCCGGCACAGCCCTTAACCAATGACTGACGAGGGTGGGGACAGACATACTCCAGCTCTTTTGCCGTCTCACTGGGATGACTTTGAGGTGTGACCTATGATGTCCCCCCAAGCCCTCTGCAGGAATGAATCAAAATTGCCTTCCAATTGGGACTTGGCTTGATGTTGTACCCTTACGTGGCCTCTTTCTACTCCTACTTTCTCACTTCTCTCTTTTCCCTGGGAATATTTCCTAAGAAATCACTTTCATGTGCCTTTTCCTCTAGTGCAGCACTGCTTGAAGATACTTCTGTTTCAGTGATGTAGGAGTGTGTGTGTGTGTGTGTGCACGCGCATGCATGCGTGCGCACGTGCATGCATTGGGTTATCATTTAACGTGAATTTCTTATCATGAAGCCAGTTTGAAAGCCACTGTTCTATACCACATTAAACTGCCTGTTTGTTCACTGAGCTAGAAATTTTCCTTGATGCCCCAAAGTAAGAACTGTAGATCACATTCCAAATCTTACTGCTTATTTGAGCACAGTGACTTAAAACATATTAAATAAAAATGTAGGCTGGGCACAGTGGCTCACACCTGTGATCCCGGCACTTTGAAAGGCTGAGGCGGGTGGATCACTTGAGGTTAAGAGTCCGAGACCAGGCTGGCCAATGCGGCGAAACCCTGCCTCTTCTTAAAAAAATGCAAAACAATTAGTCAGGTATGGTGGCATGCGACTGTAGTCCCAGCTACTCAGGAGGCTGAGGCAGGAAAATCGCTTAAACCTCGGAGGCGGGGGTAGCAGTGAGCTGAGATTGCACCACCGCACTCCAGCCTGTGTGACAGAGCGAGACTTTGTCTCAAAATAAACAAACAAACAAGTATTAGTTATGGCTCTAAAGAACGAGGTCAACTTTGACACAATTGGCTGGTCTGGTCTTTGACTTCTTGAGCAGCCAACCATGCTAAAAAGCTTTCAAAGTCCAGGCATCCCTTTAAGGTTGATAAATGTGGCATAAAGGTTGTGATAGTTTGTTGGGAACAGGCCCCCCAAAATCTGGCCATGAACTGACCCCAAAACTGGCCATAAACAAAATCTCTGCAGCACTGTGACATGTTCGTGATGGCCGTGATGCCCACGCTGGAAGGTTGTGGGTTTACGGGAATGAGGGCAGGGAACACCTGGCCCACCCAGGGTGGAAAACTGCTTAAAGTCATTCTTAAACCACAAACAATTGCATGAGCGATCTGCGCCTTAAGGACATGCTCTTGCTGCAGATAACTAGCCAGAGTCCATCACTTTATTTTGGCCCATCTTGTTTCCTGGAAGGAATACTTTTAGTTAATCTCTAATCTATAGAAACAATGCTTTTCACTGGCTTGCTGTTAATAAATACGTGGGTAAATCTCTGTTCAAGGCTCTCAGCTCTGAAGGCTGTGAGACCTCTGATTTCCCACTGCACACCTCTATATTTCCGTGTGTGTCTTTAATTCCTCTAGCACCACTGGGTTAGGGTCTCCCTGACCGAGCTGGTCTCAGCAATAGTTGATCATTAATTTTTTTGCAGGCTGGCAGAAACAAGAAGATCAAGTTTGCCTTGTAGCAGAGCCAGAAGGTGTGCCTGATCACAGGCAGGACAGTCACCCGAGGACTCTGGCCCTTGGCTTGGCTTGGCTTGGATGGAGAGAGGTGAGGTGTACAGAATTGCTTTGCATTTGCCCCCAAAGACAAGCTAGTTAAGAGAAGATAACACACCATATATTCACTAATAACCAGTGAGACCTAGCAAAGAGGTCACATAAATTTCTGTCAGATTTGTGGGGATCCCGGGGCAGGCCTGACTGCCAGAATCAGTCAGAGGCCATGAGTGGAGGGCTGAGAACATCAGTTCTATAAGTACAGTGGAGATGAAATCTGAAAGACATTGCAAAGGAAGGGGCAGGAGACTCATCTTCCCAGGAAAGCCGTGGGATCCCTGGCATTACATGTGTCCGTTGATAATCCTTATTTGTCAGTACATGAAGTAACACTGTCTACATGTTTAGAAAAGACCAAAAATATGTTGAAAAATCTGATGGAATGATTGAGACACAAGGAAGAAGATCTAAACTCATCAAATTTAGGATGAAGATGGCTGTGAGTTAAGAATTTACAGGGGGCTGGGCATAGTAGCTTATGCTTGGAATCACAGCACTTTGGGAGGCTGCAGTGGGAGGATCACTTGAGGCTAGGAGTTTGAGACCAGCCTGGGCAATATAGTGAGACCCTTTCTCAAAAAAAAAAAAAATTAGCTGAGCTTGGTGGTGCACACTCGTAGTACCAGCTACTCAGCGGGCTGAAGAGGCAGGATGACTTGAGTCCAGGTGTTGGAGGCCATAGTGAGCTATGATTGTGCCACTGCACTCCACCCTGGGTGACAGAGTGAGACCCTGTCTGAAAAAATAATAATAATTTTTAGAGTCTAATACTGTCCCAAAGAAGAGCCTGACTTTCTGATGAGCATGGATATTCTGGACTCCCTGAAGGTGTGGTGGAGCGTGGGGAGTAGGTGCTCATCAGCACCACCAGGGTCTCTGTTAAGCAGAATACTGTGTATGGGTATCAATCCCTGCAGGGGAATTCTGTGTACTTATTAATCCCAGGGGAGAACTCTAAACACCTCACCAACTTCTACTACTACTAAGGTTCCTAGATCTAGCAGTTTTCTAGATCTAGCAGGAGGTTTTGCCCAAATCCAGCTGCCAGTGTTGGTGAGACTTAGTACTTAGCAACTTAGTACTCCCAGACAGGCAGGAAGGGCTGACAGAAGTCTAGGATCCATGATGTGCTGGCCCCCAAGGCTCAGGGAGGCTGCCCACGGTAGATGCAGACTTATCTGTGTGTGCCCTACTTTGCACCTGATACAGTTTGGATATTTGTCCCCTCCAAATCTCATGTTGAAATGTGATCCCCAGTGTTGGAGGTGGAGCCTAGTGGGAGGTGTTAGGGTCATGCGGGCGGATCTCCCATGAATGGCTTCGTGTCCTCCCCATGGTAATGAGTGAGTTCTCACGCTATTAGTTCACATGAGATCTGGTTGTTTTAAAGAACCTGGTGCCTTCTCCTTTCTCTCTTGCTCCTCATGTCATGTGACATGCTGGCTCCCCTTTTGCCTTCTACTATGAGTGGAAGCTTCCTGAGGACCTCACCAGAAGCTGAGAAGATGCAGGTGCCGTGCTTCTTGCACAGCCTGCAAAACCATAAAACAAATGAACCTCTTTTCTGTATAAATTACCCAGATATTCCTTTATAGCAACACAAACTGGACTAATATAGCACCACAGCTGAGGCACCCTGAAAGCATTCTGCTCTGGTTTTATACCTCAGAGGCCACTTGGGTTGCTGAGCCAAGCAGTGCAGGCTCTTCTAGGAATGACAGAGACGAAGCCTGGAGCATTCTGGGCATTTCCTCCTCATCTCAGCATGTTGCATTCTCCGTATATTCTGCCCAAGAATTGCAAGCAAGAGAGGGTCAGCCAATGCTATTTGGGGACTTGTCCTCCTGTCTGGTTGAAGGATCCTTCAGCACCAGCCACCTCTCTCTCCTGGCTCCATGTTCAGTCTGCTACTTTCTGATTATTACTCCAGGTTGGAGGGATGGCTCGTAGACAACCCTTTTCTCATCACCAGGAGGGCATGTTCCCCATTGAAACTGAATCCACTGAGTTGAGACTCAGTCGATATCATGTGCGTTTAGGTTGTGGGAGCCAGTTTTCAGCATCAAACTCTCTCCAAGGTGTTGATATCCAAGCTCCTGGCTGAAATAACACACATAATGGCTTAGCACTGTGCCCAACAGATTCTAGGTGCTTAGTGAGCAACGGTTGTTATTAACTCTAGATGCCAAAGCCTGTTGAAATATGTGTAATTGAGAAATCAGTAAGAATGAAATCCAATTTTAAAACTTTCAGGCCGGTCGCGGTGACTCACACCTGTAATCCCAGCACTTTGAGAGGCCAAGGCAGGTGGATCACATGAGGTCAGGAGTTCAAGACCAGCCTGACCAACATGGTGAAACCTCCTTCTCTACTAAAAATACAAAAATTAGCCAGGCATGGTGGCACATGAGTGTAATTCCAGCTACTCAGGAGGCTGAGACAGGAGAATTGTTTGAACCTGGGAGGCGGAGGTTGCAGTGTCCTGAGATCGCGCCACTGCACTCCAGTCTGGGCGACAGAGCAAGACTCTATCTCAAAAAAACAAAACAAAACAAAAAATTTCCAATAGTTTGTGCTTCTATAACATGTCATTAACAGCCCACATGGGAATTTGAGAAATATCGTTATTCGCATCCGAGAGGGATGTAACTGGAAGCTGTGAAGATTAACATCTGAGGGCACAGAGAATAGGCTCAAGTTTACTGTTATGTAGCCCTCCTCCTAGTTCCTGTGTCCCACTGGAGGTGCCCTGAAATCTTTTTTTTCTGTAGTCTGTGATCCACCCAACATTTAGGTCTGTATGTGTCCATTTTAAATAAAATTGCATTCCCACTATGTAATTTCCTCATTGAAAAGTTGGGGCACACAAAGCCCTATTGATCTCATCAAATCCTGATTAGTGGCCCTGCGTCTTGCAACTCATGGAAGAAGACATTTAAAATGACGTCCTCATTTATACATATATATATATATATATTTTTTTTTTTTTTCATTGTTCCGGCTTTCAGCTTTCCAATCAGTTTAGGTATAGGATTTTATTGATTTCAGTGTGCATTTATTTGGATGTTAGTAATTAGATGATTCCACAAAATGGGATAGAGAATACCCAGAAACATACTCATCCTAGACTCTTAACTGTCCTTACCCTCCCATCCAAGCTTCTCAGATTGACTCCTTCTAATGTGTCAAGATTAAACCAAAACCTTACCTATTGAGAACAAAAATAGACAGCTATCAAGGAGCAGAAGCATATCTTTAAACAAGTTCTGAAGATTACCTTCATTGGGCTCAGTTTAGACCCCAGGGTAAAACTAGGGTCTGATCTTTGTTCCTGCCTGAAATATTCATCCACGGCTACATGAACGAAGCAGGAGGCAAGACCAGTTCTGTTGTTTAGATAAGGGTTTCCAAAATAATTGTACCGTTTAAATAACACAGCTTTATGGTCACAGGAACTCGTTCTTAAATTTAAATTTATATATAAATTCCTTTTACAGAGAGGCTCATTTAAGACAATAAGAGAACTTTAGATAAAGTTAGGTAGAGCAAAGAGAAATAGAAATACAAGTCTAAGAAGAAAAATGAATAAAAGCAAGACCTTAATGATTTGTATAACTGGACGATGGTAGGGAACAGAGTGCTATGATATTTACATTCCATTGACTATTCTAAAACTGCTATTAGAGTTTTGTTTTAAAGTCAATATTTATTTTTTATTTATTTCATTTTTTTGAGTCAGAGTCTCACTCTGTCATCTAGGCTGGAGTGGTGCTAGGATTATAGGCATGAGACACCATGCCCGGCCTAAAGTCAATATTGCAAATTATACCCTTAACAACTATTTAATCTTATAGAACTTGTCGTTATCAATCTAGCAATGTGTGTCTGTGAGGCAGAGGAGGGTGGGGAGGGGACACATAGGTTTCTAAAACTCTTTTGGAGGTACCTGAGCCAAAAAATGTTTGGCAACAGCCATTGTGGGATTTGGAGGCTTAAATGGCAGAATCTGTCCTCACTTCCCTAAACCTGCGTGCTGCAGTACAGTAGCCACCAGCCATGTGTGGCTGTTGAGTGCCTGGGACATGGTTAGTCTAAAGGAGATGTGCAATAAGTATAAAATGTATACCAGGTTTCAAAAACTTTGCATCGGCCGGGTGTGGTGGTTCATGCCTGTAATCCCAGCACTTTGGGAGGCCAAGGAGGGCGGATCATGAGGCCAGGAGTTCAAGACCAGCCTGGGCAACACGGCAAAACACCGTCTCTACTAAAAATACAAAAATTAGCTGGGCGTGGTGGCAGGCGCCTGTAACCCCAGCTGCTCGGGAGGGTGAGGCAGGAGAATCGCTTGAACCTGGGAGGCGGAGGTTGCAGTGAGCCGAGATCACACCACTGTACTCCAGCCTGGGTGACAAGAGCAAAAATCTGTCTCAAAAAACAAAAACTTTGCATTAAAGGAAAAAGAATGTAAAATATCTCAAATAATTTTTATATTGGTTATATATTAAATTATAATCTTTTGGGTATGTGGAGTTAAATAAAACACATTATCAAAATTAATGTCACCTGTTTCTTTTGTATGTGGCTCCTAGAAAATTTTTAAGTACATATACATAGGTGGTTGCATTTTTGATTTCATGTGATATTTCTATTGAATAGCACTGTGTCTAGACAAATGTTTCCCAGACCTCAGAAATCCCTGTAGCTCTTCAAGATTTTTGCAATATCTGCTATTACTGATGGTAATATTTTGAAATTATTACTTTTTCACTTTATATTGACTGACATTTTAAAGTTATTTTAAAAGGAAGGTATAGATCATGGGTTTAATATATTAGCTCAAATTGTTAATACACATTAAATATATAACTCTTGAAATTTAAAAGAGCCTCTCCCTCAGCATACCTCTGAAACCATGTTATATTGCAGTAATAACAGGGCAACTATACACTGGGAAACGTTGCCCTGGACTGAGGAAAAGGGATTTAAAGGGAATTTCCTTGGGTGGTGGAAGCTCTTGGCCCACTCCTGAGCAGTGCTGTTCCTGGCCACCAGAGGACTGGCCACCAAGAGCCATGGCCTTGGGAGCAGCTGTGAGACAGCAGAATCTGAACTTCAGAGGAGGGATGAAATTGCCTGCCTTAGGGAGACTCTAAGACAACTCTAAGAAACATTGGTGTAGACAACAAGCATCTCAGTGGCAATCAGATGGACTGAGTAATAAAGATCTTTCTCTGTTTTCCATACATCCCAAAAGCAGCCCCCTAACTCTCCAAAGGAAAGATTGCCCCACCCTGACATATAGGGTTTGAAGTCAGGTTAAATTTGATTTAGAAAAATAATGTGAGTCTTAACCCCAGGATTATGCAATAAAATTCAGACCCCTTAAACATGTCTGCAACACGGGTGCCATGATCCCCATATATGTATCAATGAAGCTCAGATGGCCTAAGTCACTTCCCCAAGGTCATTATAGTTAACAAGTGACAGCCTGCTGGCTCCAAACCTAGAAGCCTTGTTATACCCATTTTACAATAGGGCACCATGGACACAACAGAGATATGGCCCTGCCCTCCACACCTGTCTGTTCACTTACTTCGTGTCAGTGAAACTTGGGAGGTGTGGTGCCAATCTAATTGGGACCCCAAGGCAAAAGTCCTTGGTAAATGTATCTAAGTAATAATATTATGGTGATCATAGCAAATAATCATTCCTTGTTCTTCTCTTTCCTCAAGATCGACTTTAATACAAAACAAGAGCAAGCCTTTCATCTAAGGAGCATAAAAAGGCTGAATGGAATTTGTGTGGCTGCACCTGTCTGTTTGCTTACTTAGTGTCACCATTTTCCTAGAATCAATGTGATTATTCACCTGTGGACATAGTTTCCTAGCAACACACATCTTGAACCAATTCAGGTAAATTTCCTCTATCACTTATAGTCACCTGGCTTCTGCATCAAGTGGCTCTTCGCAGGCCTCCATGAATATTAGTATTATGCCTGCTTAAGGGAAATGAGCAAATGTTAAGCTATACACCACCTTTCTCTTGGGATTTTACGATACGAAGCAAAGAGCCATCAGCAGAGGCTGCCACAGTCTCTTTGAAGGCTGTTGGGTGGTCACAAAGCCTTGAAAACAGAGCAGAACAGATTTATCTTCAGGGTTTCCTGATCATGAGGGAAAGGAGTAGTCCTTATTCAACAATCATTGTTAATGATCAGGAGAGAGACCCAGGAAATAATCTGATTTTCCTACACAAGGGTCTAACCTGGTCTTCCCGCTGAGAGCAGGCTGGCAAACACCTTTAAGGCAAACGACAGTCAAGTTATTGCCAAACCTCTTAGCAAATAATGTGTGCTTTTTCCATGTTTTAAGTGTATTATTTATTTTAAATTCCCTTTATCCTTCCAAGACTGATTGAAAGAAAAGATTATGTTGTTTGAATCCCTACAGGCAGGACATTCACTTTGATACTCATTCAGCGGGTTTTTGTGGTTGCTGATCATATGCTCAACAATGATGTGCCACTTTTAATTAGAAAAGTAATGACCATTGGCCGGGCGTGGTGGCTCACGCCTGTAATCCCAGCACTTTGGGAGGCTGAGGCAGGCGGATCACCTGAGGTTAGGAGTTCAAGACCAGCCTGGCCAACATAGTGAAACCCTGTCTCTACTAAAAATACAAAAATTAGCCGCCATGGTGGCGGGCGCCTGTAATCCCAGCTACTCAGGAGGCAGAGACAGGAGAATTGCTTGAACCGGGAAGCAGAGGTTGCAGTGAGCTGAGTTGGCACCATTGCACTCCAGCCTGGGCAACAAGAGCAAAACTCTACCTCAAGAAAACAAAAAAAGGCTGGGCACGGTGGCTCAAGCCTGTAATCCTAGCACTTTGGGAGGCCAATGTGGGTGGATCGCCTGAGCTCAGTAGTTCAAGACCAGTCTGGGCAACACAGTGAAACCTCGTCTCTACTAAAATACAAAAAATTAGCTGGACGTGGCGGCATGCACCTGTAGTCTCAGCTACTCGGGAGGCTGAGGAAGGAGAATTGCTTGAACCTGGGAGGCGGAGGTTGTAATGAGCCAAGATTGCACCACTGCACTCCAGCCTGGGTGACAGAGCAAGACTCCCCACAAACAAAAAAAAAAAAAAAAGGAAAATAAAAATTAGCGGGACCTGGTGGTGCACACCTGTAATTCCAGCTACTCAAGAGGCTGAGGCAGGAGAATTGCTTGAACCCAGGAGGCAGAGGTTTCAGTGAACTAAAATCGCACCACTGTACTCTGCCTGGGTGACAGAGCAAGACTCCGTCTCAAAAACAAAACAAAACAAATTGACATTGGTACAATCCATAGAATGTATTCATATTTTACCAGTATAGGCTCATTTGTGTGATGTGTGTGTGTGCGTGTGTGTGTGTAGTTCTATGCAATTGTATTACATGTGTAGCCTTGCGAAACTACCCCCTTAATCAAGATACTCAAACTGGACCATCGTCATGGGTCTCCCTCTTGTCGTTATTTTATAGCCACATCTCTTCCCTCTTTGTCGTTAACTTTTTTTAACCTTACATCTTTCTTTCTTTCTTTCTTTCTTTCTTTCTTTCTTTCTTTCTTTCTTTCTTTCTTTCTTTCTTTCTTTCTTTCTTTCTTTCTTTCTTTCTTTCTTTTCGTTCATTCTTTCATTCTTTTGTTCTTTCTTTTGGTTTGGTTTTGTTTTTTTATAAAGACAAGGGTCTGGCTAGGCATGGGGGCTCACACCTGTAATCCTGGCACTTTGGGAAGCTGAGGCGGATGGATTGTTTGAGGTCAGGAGTTCAAGACCAGCCTGGCCAACATGGCGAAACTGTCTCTACTAAAAATACAAAAATTAGCCAGGCAGTAAGGTTCAGCGGGAGGTCAAAACAGGAGAATTGCTTGAGCCTGGGAGGTGGAGATTGCCCTGATTGCCCCGGGAGCCAAGATTGCGCCACTGCACTCCAGCCTGGGTGATAGAGTGAGACCCTGTCAACAAACAAACAAACAAACAGACAAGCGACAAGGTCTCACTCTGTTGCCCAGGTTGGAATGCAGTAGCATGATTAGGGCTCACTGCAGCCTCAACCCTCTGAACTCAAGCAATCCTCCCACCTTAGCCTCCCAAGTAGCTGGGACTACAGACATGTGCCACCACATCTGGCTACTTTTTCAATTTTTGGTAGAGATGGGGGTCTCATTATGTTGCCCAGGTTGGTCTCAAACTCCAGGGATGAAGTGATCCTCCCACATTGGCCTCCCAAAGTGCTGGGATTACAGGCCTGAGCCACTGCCCCCAGCCTGGGAGTATTTTTAAATTAACTGAAACACACACTTTATCATATAACCCAACAGTCTCACTCATGGCTATTTACCCAGGATAAATGAAAGCATAGCTTCACACTAAGACCTGAATGTGAAAGTTTTTAGAAGTCTTATTCATAATTACCCAAAACTGGAACAACCCAAATGCCCATCTAATAGGAAATGGGTAAACAAATTGTGATGCATCCATACAATGGAATACTATTCACAACAAAAGGGAATGAAGTACTGATACGTGCAACAACGTGAATGAATCTCAAATGTGTTAACATGAAGAAAGCAAGGTGCAAACGACCTCAGGAGTGATTCCATTTATATGATACTTCTAAAAAGTCACAGCTACAGAAATCAGATCAGTGGTTGCCAGGCGCCGGGGTTGGGAGGAAGATTAATTACAAAGGGGCGTCCTGAAGGAATATTGGGGGCTGATGCTTATGTTCTCTATCTCAGTTGTGGTGGTTCTTACACAAATATATACATTTGTCAAAAACTGATCAAAATATACATCTAAATTTTACTATATGTAGATTTTACCTTAACCTGAATTTAAAAAATAAGTACGATAGACAAAGGTCCTTTTTGGTAGCTTACAAAGCATTCTTGTGTTCAGCAGTGCAAAGTGGGCATAACTGCGGTATAAAGTCAGCATTTCATAGAGTTGCAGAACTACAAAGTCAATGAGTGGTCAGGCAAGGCAGGTCTGCTACACTAAGGTCAGGGCCCTAGTTGAGAAAAGCTGGGACCCTGAAACATGGGATAAGGACATCTGGGTGAAGGACCCCTGAAGACTGTGGCTCTGCAAACTCCCAAGCCCTTAGAGGCTGCAGAAGTGCCCCATCCCCCACAAGTTGAGATCTTTGCCCAGGAAGGAGGACACTGCAGAGGCCTCTTTTCTTCAATAGAACAAGTGTCCCCTCAGAATACTACCTCTTCTCCTGGTGCCAGATGGATAAACAGGGCTAAACCCCAGCATACTACTTCCAAGGACATGCTGTGCCTGATGATGGAAGAAAAAGATCACATCCCAAAACAGCTAGAAGAATTAGCCACCGTGGACTGGCAGAAGCCAAGGGAAGAACTCCTGGGATTTCATGTTGAGGGTGTTATATCAAAGAGGCCAGAATATAAGACTGGATGAGCAAGACTTCATAGTCTTGGGACACTGTCTTAGGACATTGGATTTAACACCGTGTCTCTTAGGAGATAGGCAGATTCATGTCTGTGTGGTTCTTGGAAGCACGAAGAAAGTGATGACCCTACCAGAAAGCATTCTCCAAGGAAGAGGCACTGAATAAGCAAGTAGGCAAAAATGACCTGGGCAGCCAGTGTTATCCAGCCTTTGTCATTAGTTGCCCCAGAATTAGCACAACCTGCCCATGAATGAAGCTGCCACAGAAGCAGAGCTGGGCCCAACGGCATGAACTCCCATGATCTAGCTATGGCTGCCTCTGAATGTCCAATCTTCCAGCAATAGATCCCAATGCTGACCCTCCAATATGGCGCTATCTCTTGAGGAGACCAAATTGCCACTTGGTGACAAATTGACTATATTGGTTCCCTTTCCTCATTGGAGGGCCAGTGATTAATTCTCACTGGAATAGATAGCTATACTGGTAAAAGTCTGCATTTCTTGCCCATGGAGCCTCAGCCTGCTAAGCTCCCTATTTGGGAGCTTATGGAATGTCTGATCCATAGGCATGGAATCCCACACAACATAACACCCAACAGGAGACCCACTTCACACTAAAGGAAGCCCATGTCGATAGGGCCAACTTGTTGTACCACAACCATCCAGAAGCAGCCAGCCTGAAAGAGCACTGCAATAACCTTCTTACTGCCCAACTTCAGTGCCAGCCCAGACACAATATTCTGTAAGAGCAGGTGTCATCCTCCAGGATGCAGCATATGCACTGAATCAAAGACCTGTGGAGGCCTGTCCTCACGCATGCAGCTGTATCTCCAGTGAGAAGAATGCATGGACCCAGGAACCAGGGGCAAGAGTGGGAGTGCCTTCCTTTCTACCATCTTCTCATCCCTTCTAATGACTCAAAGGGGACATTTCACTTCCTGGCTGCACATCTGTGGTCTCTGTAGGGTTAGAGCTCCTGGTCCTCAAAGTGGGTGCACTCTAGCTAGGGAGCAAATCCAGAGTTCCATTGAACACACGGTTAAGGCAGCCTTCCAGGGCACCTTGGGCTCTTTCTCTCCTGAGACCAGCAAGTGAGAAAAGAAGTCACCATCCTGGCAGGAGTAATTTATCTTGATCAGCAAGCAAAGGTAAGAACATTTTTATACAATGGGCAGAGGCATTGTGTACATATGGAACTCAGGTGACCTCCTTGTGTGCCTCTTAGTATTCCCATGCCCACCTGTACTGTGAAGGGACCCCTTGTATAGCAACTTCGGCCAGAGATTACTCAAGACTCAGCCTCTGCAGTAATGTGGTCTGGAACACATCACCAAGTAAGCATCCAAAACTTGCAGAGGTCATAGCCAAGGGTAAAGGGCAGTTAGAATGCATAGTGGAGAAGAGAGGAAATGAGTGCCAGTTGCAACTCCAAAACTAACCAAGGAGATGGGGGTTGAGGTTCATCTGACCACCCTCTTCTGAGCTTCTCCCCAGGAAGCAAAGTTCACAGTAACTGTGAAGGAGCAGCTCCCTGATCATGCATGGAAAAGTAGTTCACATGGGGTGAACCGCAGAGTTGGTTCTGATTATGCTACTAAAATTAAAAGCAAAATTTAATATTCCTCCACATTTTCATGCCAAGAACACTTAAATTATTAAAATTTGGGAAAAAAGTCCATTTACAGAAATATAATCATTTATACTTTAGCAAAGCACTGTCCCACAAAATGGGTGCATATGTAACACATCTGCTCAAGAACTTTCCAAAAGATCCCCAAACAAACAGCTTTTAATCTATTTCTTCAGGTCTCATCAAGTTTTCCTGTTTCCACAACTCCTGATTCTAAAACATACATATCAATTTTTCAACCCTATAACATGTTTAAAAAATTTAAGTTTGCACCTATTGAAAAGGAAACTACCGTTATATAAAACATGAATAACCGGACAGTTTTGGAGGGGCTTGTGTCATTATATGTAAATGGTTTCAAGTATTTTAATTTCATCCACAATCAGACTTTATGCCAATAGAGAGTAAGGTCTGTGCCTTATATTTCGTGTATCCCTCTGGGCCCCAGGAACTCTGCCTGGGCTTAACAAGTTTCAGGCTGGGCACAGTGGCTCATGCCTGTAATCCTAGCACTTTGGGAGCTGAGATGGGTGGACCACCTGAGGTCAGGAGTTCAAGACCAGCCTTACCAACATGGTGAAACCCTGTCTCTACTAAAAATATAAAAAATGAGCTTGCTGTGGTGGCAGGCACATGTAGTCCCAGCTAGTCAGGAGGCTGAGGCAGGAGAAGGCTTGAACCTGGGAGGTGGAGTTTACTGTGAGCCGAGATCACACCACTGCACTCCAACCTGGGTGACAGAGCGAGACTCTGTCTCAAAAAAAAAAAAAAAAAAGGTTCAATAAACAACTAATTTATTTAATCTCTCTCCATCCTCTCCTTTCTTCTACCACGACACTAGGATAATAGCCATTATACCTCTTAAGGCCAATTCATTCTTTTTCTTTTTCTTTTTCTTTTTTTGATTATTTAGTTTTTATTTCATAATCATAAACTCAACTCCGCAATCCAGCTAGGCATGGAAGGGAACAAGGAAAACATGGAACCCAAAGGGAACTGCAGTGAGAGCACAAAGATTCTAGGATACTGTGAGCAAATGGGGTGGGGGGTGCTCTTCTGAGCTACAGAAGGAATGGTCTAGTGGTTAAGATAAAACCTAAGTCAAACTTATTAGAGCTGTCCACAGTCAGCAATGGTAATCTTCTTCCTGGTCTTGCCATTCCTGGACCCAAAGCGCTCCATGACCTCCACAATATTCATACCTTCTTTCACCTTGCCAAAGACCACATGCTTGCCAACCAACCACTCAGTCTTGGCAGTGCAGATGAAAAACTGGGAACCATTTGTGTTGGATCCAGCATTTGCCGTGGACAAGATGCCAGGACCTGTATGCTTTAGGATGAAGTTCTCATCATCAAATTTCTCCCCACAGATGGACTTGCCACCAGTGCCGTTATGGCATGTGAAGTCACTACCCGACACATAAACCCTGGAATAATTCTGTGAAAGCAGGAACCCTTATAACCAAATCCTTTCTCTCCAGTGCTCAGAGCATGAAAGTTTTCTGCTGTCTTCGGAAACTTGTCTGCAAACAGCTTGAAGGAGACATGGCCCAAGGGCTCACCGTCAAGGGCGATGTCAAAGAACACGGTGGGGTTAGCCATGGCTGATAGTACCGGGCTCCCGACAGCAGGGGCGTCTGCAAAGCCTCCTTGGTTTTCTTTTCTCAATATGCCTAAATATTTAAAATTATTTTAAAATTATATCAACAAGTCTTCTTATTTTAAAAAGTAAAATATATTCATATATATATAAGAATAACATTAATAACCTTCTTCCAGTCCCTTCCATCCTCACCCCATAAACAAGCAATAGTAACAGCTCGATGTCCCTTGGTCCATATCTTCCCTTATACTTGTACAGACCTATAAAAATTGGTATATCCAACTATAGTGTTTTATGATTGATTAAAAAAACCACACTTAAGCAATGTGATTTTTTCATCTCTCTGTCCCAGTAAGTGAGACTCTGGATCAATATTTTTAAGAACTACATCATATTCCAAGTTATTGATAAAACCACAGATTATTCAGTTTGCTTATTCCTGAGTTCTAATGACATTGAGTGTATTTTCATAATATTATAAAACACATGTTTCTCTGCTGTGCAGTTTGTTCATATTCTTTATTCCTTATATTTAAATGTCTAAACCATCAGAACCTTATTTTTGTGAATGGCATGAGATAGTGGATTTAGTTGTGTTTTCTTCTAGATTGATGGCCAGTTTATATTTAAAAAATTAACCTTTTCCCACTGAATTGCAATAGTACCCTGCCTGTATTTCATGTTCATATAGATACTTACATTGATTTTGGATCAATTTCTGATCCACAGAGACATTTTTATTCATCTTTTAATGTTGTTTTGATTATAGTGACTCTATAATGTAGGTTAATAATTTGGTTGGGCAATTCTCCCTTTTTCTATTTTTTATTTTCATAGTTTTCTTGCCTATTCATTTTTTTTCATTTGAACTTTACATTCGTTTGATGTACTTTTGTAAAATGGCTTGCTATGGTTTGAATGTTCGTGCCCTCCCCAAATTCCTGTGTTGAAATCCTATCCCCCAAGGTGACAGTATTAAAAGGTAGAGCTTTTGGGAAGTCGCTAGGTCGTGAGGGCAGAGCTCCCATAAACAGGATTAGTCCCCTTATAAAAGAGGCCCAAGGGAGCTTGCTTGTCCCTTCCCCCACTGAGGGCATAACAAGAAGGCACCGTAAATAAACAATGAAATGGGCTCTCACCAGGCACTGACCTGCCTGTGCCTTGATCTTGGACTTCCCAGCCTTCAAAACTAGGAAAAATCAATTTATGTTGTTTAGTAGCTATCCAAGCTATAGTATTTTGTTACAGTGGCCAAAATGGACCAAGACGTAATTCGATGTGATTCTAATGGGGATTGCATCACATACATTAATTTTTCTAAAAATTAATATTAACACTATCCTTACTGGAGTACTAGCATGTCACTCCACTTGCTTAGATCTTGTTTTCTGTCTTTAAAAATGACTTCATATACAAACATTCTTAGCCATTATTGTTGTTGTTTTTGTTTTCGTTTTCGTTTTCTTTTTTCTTTTTTCTGTATTTTAGTAAAGATGGGGTTTCACCATGTTGCCCAGGCTGATTTCGAACTCCTGAGCTCAGGCAATCCGCCCACCTCGACCTCCCAAAGTGCTAGGATTACAGGCGTGAGCCACCGCACCCGGCCTATTGTTGGTTTTAATCATGATTTGTTTTTTTTTTTTTCTTGAGACAGAGTCTCGCTCTGTCACCCAGGCTGGAGTGCAGTAGTGCAATCTCGGCTCACTGCAAGCTGCGCCTCCCGGATTCACGGCCATTCTCCTGCCTCAGCCTCTTGAAGTAGCTGGGATTACAGGCGCCCGCCACCATGCCTGGCTAATTTTTTTGTATTTTTAGTAGAGACGGGGTTTCACCATGTTAGCCAGGATGGTCTCAATCTCCTGACCTCGTGATCCGCCCGCCTTGGCCCCCCAAAGTGCTAGGATTACAGGCGTGAGCCACCGCACCCGGCCTATTGTTGGTTTTAATCATGATTTTTTTTTTTCCTTGAGACAGAGTCTCGCTCTGTCACCCAGGCTGGAGTGCAGTAGTGTGATCTTGGCTCACTGCAAGCTACGCCTAACGGATTCACGGCCATTCTCCTGCCTCAGCCTCCTGAGTAGCTGGGATTACAGGCGTCCGCCACCATGCTTGGCTAATATATATATATATATATATTTTTTTTTTTTTTTTTTGAGACGGAGTCTCGCTCTGTCGCCTGGGCTGGAGTGCAGTGGCCGGATCTCAGCTCACTGCAAGCTCCGCCTCCCGGGTTTACGCCATTCTCCTGCCTCAGCCTCCGCAGTAGCTGGGACTACAGGCGCCCGCCACCTCGCCCGGCTAGATTTTTGTATTTTTTTAGTAGAGACGGGGTTTCACCGTGTTAGCCAGGATGGTCTCGATCTCCTGACCTCGTGATCTGCCCATCTCGGCCTCCCAAAGTGCTGGGATTACAGGCTTGAGCCACCGCGCCCGGCCGCTTGGCTAATATTTTTGTATTTTTAGTAGAGACGGGGTTTCACCATGTTAGCCAGGATGGTCTCAATCTCCTGACCTCGTGATCCGCCCGCCTTGGCCTCCCAAAGTGCTGAGATTACAGGCATGAGCCACCGCACCCGGCCGATTTTTTTTTTTTTCTTTGAGATGGAATCTTGCTCTGTCACCCAGCCTGCAGTGCAGTGGTACAGTCTCGACTCACTGCAACCTCCGCCTCCCGGGTTCAAGCAATTCTCCTGCCTCAGCCTCCCAAGAAGCTGGGACTATAGGTGCATGCCACCATGCCTGGCTAATTTTTGTAGTTTCAGTAGAGACGGGTTTCACCATATTGGTCAAACTGGTCTCAAACTTCTGACCTAAAGTGATCCACCCATCTCGGCCTCTCAAAGTGCTGGATTTGCAGGCATGAGCCACCAGGCCCGGCCTTATCATGATTTTAAAGAAGATATTTCAAATTTAAAATTGTATTATTAAATATTTCAAATATACAGAGAAATATACAAAATATTCCAGTCAACATGTACCCTCCTCTCATACTCACTAGATTTTAACATTTTGACGTATTTATAGAATGTGATGACATTCTTTCATCTTCCCCCTTTCTAGATATGTGGCCACTGTTTAGGAGCCAGTGTGTGTAATTCCCAGACATTTAAACATTTTTAAAATGTATTTTTGCATTTCTAAATAATAGATAATGGTTTTATATGTATTCCTATGTAATATATAATGCTTTTTTGTGTTATTTAAAAAATAAATTTATATCCATGACTAGTTATTCCTCATATTGAGAAAGGCTAATATTTTTTATGTACTGTATATATCTTGATTTAAGGTATTTTATTAAATTATTTTAACGGTATAGTATTTATCTTATTAAAATCAAATTTTCTCTGTTCTCTATTATATGCAAAAATATTCAATTTTACCTTTTTTGTATGATACACATACCATACTTTTTTTCCATTCTTTTTTTCAGTTTAATTAGCTAAACATTTTAAATAATGTTGACTAACACTGGGGAAAGCAGCATGTTTTTCTTATTCTTGATTTCAATGGAAATGACTTTAGAAATTCTAATATAATGTTTCTGTTAATTTTTATAAGCTTGTCATATTTAAGCAAGACTTTTAACTTATTTTTTTTCTTTTTAGGATAATGTTTTGCTGAATCCTCACAGTGATCCAAAGAGGCATGTATCAGTCCGTTTTCACACTGCTGATAAAAACATAACTGAGACTGGGAAGAAAAAGAGGTTTAATTGGACTTATAGCTCCACATGGCTGGGGAGGCCTCAGAATCATGGCGGGAGGTGAAAGGCGCTTCTTACATGGCGGTGGCAGGAGAAAATGAGAGAGAAGCAAGAGCAGAAACCCCAATAAACTCATCAGATCTCATGAGACTTACTGACTATCATGATAATAGCATGGGAAAGACCAACTTCCGTGATTCGTTACCACTTCCTGGGTCCCTCCCATAACATGGAATTCTGGGAGATACAATTCAAGTTGAGATTTGGGTGGGGACACAGCCAAACCATATCATTCCAACCCTGGCCCCTCCAAATCTCATTTCCTCGTATTTCAAAACCAATCATGCCTTCCCAACAGTCTCCCAAAATCTTAACTCATTTCAGCATTAACCCAAAAAGTCCACAGTCCAAAGCCTCATCTGAGACAAAGGAAGTCTCTTTCACCTACGAGCCAGTAAAATAAAAAACAAACTAGGTACTTCCTAGATACAATGAGGGTACAGGTATTGGGTAAATACAGCTGTTCCAAATGGGAGAAATTGACCAAAACAAAGAGGTTACAAGGCCCGTGCAAGTCCGAAATCCAGTGGGACAAATTTTTTTTTTTTTTTGAGATGGAGTCTCGCTCTGTCACCCAGGCTGGAGTGCAGTGGCCAGATCTCAGCCCGCTGCAAGCTCTGCCTCCCGGGTTCATGCCATTCTCCTGCCTCAGCCTCCTGAGTAGCTGGGACTACAGGTGCCATGCCCGGCTAATTTTTTTTTTGTATTTTTTTTAGTAGAGACGGGGTTTCACGGTGTTAGCCAGGATGGTCTCGATCTCCTGACCTCATGATCCACCTGTCTTAGCCTCCCAAAGTGCTGGGATTACAGGCTTGAGCCACCGCACCTGGCCGGGACAGTCAAATTTTGAGCTCCAAAAAGATTTCCTTTGACTCCGTGTCTCACATCCAGGTCACACTGATGCAAGAGTTGGGTTCCCATGGTCTTGGGCAGCTCCACCCCTGTGGCTTTGCAGGGTACAGCCTTCCTCCCGGCTGCTTTCATGAGCTGGCATTGAGTGTGTGCAGCTTTTCTGAGCACATGGTGCAAGCTGTCAGTGGATCTACCATTCTGGGGTCTGGAGGACAGTTGTCCTCCTCACAGGTCCACTAGGCAGTGCCCCAGGAGGGACTCTGTGGGGTGGGCTCTGACCCCACATTTCCCTTCTGCACTGCCCTAGCAGAGGTTCTCCATGAGGGCCCTGGCAGCAAACTTCTGCCTGGGCATCCAGGCATTTCCATACATCCTCTGAAATCTAGGTGGAGGTTCCCAAATCTCAATTCTAGACTTCAATGCACTCACAGGGTCAACACCACATGGAAGCTGCCAAATCGTGGGCTTCCACCCTCTGAAGCCACAGCCTGAGCTGTATGTTGGCCGCTTTCAGCCACGGCTAAGTGGCTGGGACATAGGGCACCGAGACCCTAGGCTTCACATAGCACAGGGTCCCTGGCCCTGGCCCACAAAACCACTTTTTCCTCCTGGGCCTCCAGGCCTGTGATGGGAGGGTCTGCTGTGAAGGTCTCTGACATGGCCTGGAGACATTTTTCCCATGGCCTTGGGGATTAGCATTAGGCTCCTTGCTACTCACGCACATTTCTGCAGCTGGCTTGAATTTCTCCCCAGAAAATCGGTTTTTCTTTTCTATCACATAGTCAGGCTGCAAGTTTTCCAAACTTATGCTCACTTCCCTTATAAAACTGAGTGCCTTTAATAGTACCCAAGTCACCTCCTGAATGCTTTGCTACTTAGAAATTTCTTCGGCCAGATACCCTATATCTTCTCTCTCAAATTCAAAGTTCCATAAATCTCTAGGGCAGTGGCAAAATGCCACCAGTCTCTTTGCTAAAACATAACAAGAGTCACCTTTGCTCCACTTCTGAACAAGTTCCCTGTCTCCATCTGAGACCACCTTAGCCTGGATTTTATTGTCCGTATCACTATCAGCATTTGCGGCAAAGCCATTCAGCAAGTCTCTAGGAAGTTCCAAACTTTCCCACATCTTTCTGTCTTCCTCCGAGCCCTCCAAATTGTTCCAACCTTTGCCTGTTACCTAGGTCCAAAGCCACATCCACATTTTCAGGTATCTTTTCAGCAGTGCCCCACTCTACTGGTACCAATTTACCGTATTAGTCCATTTTCACACTTCTGATAAAAACATACCCAAGACTGGGAAGAAAAAGAGGTTTAATTGGACTTGTAGTTCCACATTGCTGGGGAGGCCTCAGAATCATGGCAAGAGGCAAAAGGAACTTCTTACATTGGCAGCAGCAGAAGAAAATGAGAGAAGCAAAAGGAGAAACCCCTGATAAACCCATCGTATCTCATGAGACTTATTCACTGTCATGAGAATTTAGCACAGGAAAGACCAGCCCTCCTGATTCAATTACTTCTCCCTGGGTCCCTTCCACAACACGTGGGAATTCTGGGAGATACAATTCAAGTTGAGATTTGGATGGGACACAGCCAAACCGTAACAAGGCAGGAATTATTATTAACCCATCTTCCCAATAAGGGAACTGAGGCTGAAAGGAAGGGATTTGCCCAGAATCACACAGCTGGGAAATAAGCAAGCCAGGACTTGCCTCAGGTGTGATGATCTCCAAGTCCAGGCATGCCCCTAAGCCCCAGTGAGAGTGGGGCTTTGCCCATCTGCCCTCACTGCCTGCCCTGCCTTGCTGGAATATCTACAAGGATTATCAGCAGCTGGAGCTGGCCCGTGAGACAGGAGGAGGTGAACAGCTGGAAGTCCTCCTTTCTGAGGGCTGGCGTGTACCTTGAGTGTGTTGGGGTGAGCGGCAAGGCAAGGAGAGGAGGGGCAAGCTGCTGATACTAGGGGGCCCTGGGGCACCATCCACAGTGATGCCAAGTCATGCCATGTTTATGAGCCCTTATTTGGCTCAGAAATAACCAGGAATCCTCCCCACTATCTACTCTGGGGGTGAGATCAGAGTTAAGTTTTCTGGTCCTCCCATCCTTCTCCAGTGGCAGTTTTGTGTCTCCGTCTCTGCCACAGATGGCATTTCCTGCATGCCCTTTCTATGATGCTGGTTTCCTGTGACTGCCTTCTCTTTTCTCCCCTATTTCACTGTGGCACTGTCTAGCGGAGCCTTAGAGTTGGGGTGCAGTGTCCCAGCTTCACTCAACCTCTCCCCTTTTCCTCGCTGTGTGTGTCTACTTTGGCTGTGCTCCCTGGTGCCAGCAGTGGCGGCAATGTTGGTGTGTGTGCCTCCCAGGATGAGAAGAAAGTGAGTGTGACCTTCTCCTGCTTCCTGCCAGGTGTCTGCAGCCTGGCACCAGCTCTGGCCAGGTCTTTAAGCAAAGGACCTGCAGATGTTGTTTTCTCATTTCTGGTTTGGGAAATTGAGGCAAACTCTGGGTACTACAGTCAGAAACAAGATGAGGCTGAATCAGGGGAGTCTGGGGTCCTGAGAGATATAGGGATAGGCAGAGACCTGAAACCCTTTAGAGCATGTGGGGATCTGGGTGTCTGTTTAGGCCAGTTGCTTCTCTCTCTGCATCAGTGTTCCAGGTACCCTTGCAGGGGATGCCTGGAGCCTGGCTACATGGCCTGCCTACCCTGATGCCCTTGTGTTCTTCATGACAGGCCAGCAAGACCGAGGGAAATGGCTCCGACAGCTTCATGCACTCCATGGACCACAGCTGGAGCAGCAAGTGGAGACCATTCAGAACCTGGTGGACTCGTACGTGGCCATTGTCAACAAGAACGTGCAGGACCTCATGCCCAGACCATCATCCACCTCATGACGTGCATGTGCCGCCTCATGGGGGTGGCTATGGCAGTTTCTTATTTATGCTAAACCCTTTGCTGTCATTTCAACAACCTTCACAGCATCTTCACCAGGAATATATTCCATTTCCAGAAACCACTTTCTTTAATCATCCGTAAGAAGCAGCTTCTCCTCTGTTGAAGTTTTATCCTGAGATTGCAGCAATTCAGTCACATCTTCAGGCTCCACTTCTAATTCTAGTTCTCTTGCTATTTTCATCACATCTGAAGTTCTGGCCTCCTCTGAAGTCTTGAACCCCTCAAAATCGTCCATGAGATTTGGATTCAGCTTCTCCCAAACTCCTGTTAATATCAATATTTTGACCTTCTTTCATGAATCATGAATGTTCTTAATGGTTTCTAGAAGGGTGAATCATTTCCAGAACATTTTCAAGTTATTTTGCCCAAATTCCTTGGAGGAATCACTATCTATGGTGGCTACAGCCTCATTAAATATATTTATTAAATAATAATACTTGAAAGTGGAAATTACTCCCTCATCCATGGGTTGCAGAATGTATGTTGTGTAAGAAGGCACTAAAACAACATTAATCTCCTTGCACATCTTCTTCAGCATTTTTGGGTGACCAGGTGCCTTGTTCAATGAACAGTAATATTTTGAAAGGAATCTTGTTTTCTGAGCAATAGGTCTCAATAGTGGTCTTAAAATATTCAGTAAGTCATGCTGTAAACAGATGTGCTGTCGTCCAGGCTTTGTTATTCCATTTATAGAAGGCAGGCAGAGTGATTTAGCATAATTCTTAAGGGTCCTAGGATTTTCACAATGGTAAATAAGTACTGGCTTTAAATTCAAGTCACTAGTTGCATTAGTTCCTAACAAGAGAATCAGATGGTCCCTTGAAGTTTTAAAGTCAGGCATTGACTTCTCTCTCACTATGAAAGTCCCAGTTGTTATCTACTTCCAAAATAAGGCTGCTTCTTCTACATTGAAAATCTGCTATTTAGTGTAGTCACCTTCATCAATGATTTTAGCTAGATTTTCTGGATGACTTGCTGCCACGTCTGTATCAGGATTTGCTGCTTCACCTTCCTTTTTTCTGTTATGGAGATAGCTTCTTTCCTTAAACCTCAGGAACCAATTTCTGCTAGCTTCAAACTTTCTTCTGCAGCTTTCTCATCCCTCTCACCCCTCAGAGAATTACAGAGAGTTAGGGTCTTGCTCTGGATTAGGTTTTTGCTTAAAGAAATATTGTAGTTGGTTTGATATTCTATTTAGACCACTAAAGCTTTCTCTATATCAGCAATAGGGCTCTTTCACTTATTTATTTTTTATCATTCCTCTGTTCACTGGAGCAGCACTTTTAACTTTCTTCAATAATGTTTTGTTTGCACTCATGACTTGGCTGTTTGGTGCAAGAGGGCTAGATTTCAGCCTGTCTTGGATTTAGATGTGTCATCCTCATTAAGCTTAATTATTTCTAGCTTTTTTTTTTTTTTTTTTTTTTTTTTTTTGAGACGGAGTCTCGCTCTGCCACCCGGGCTGGAGTGCAGTGGCCGGATCTCAGCTCACTGCAAGCTCCGCCTCCCGGGTTCGCGCCATTCTCCTGCCTCAGCCTCCCGAGTAGCTGGGACTACAGGCGCCCGCCATCACGCCCGGCTAGTTTTTTTTTGTGTGTGTGTGTGTGTATTTTTTTGGTAGAGACGGAGTTTCACCGTGTTAGCCAGGATGGTCTCGATCTCCTGACCTCGTGATCCGCCCGTCTCAGCCTCCCAAAGTGCTGGGATTACAGGCTTGAGCCACTGCGCCCGGCCAATTATTTCTAGCTTTTGATTTAAAATGAGAGGTGTGAGGCTCTGTTATGGTTTGACTGTGTTTCCATCCAAATCTCATCTTGAATTGTAACTTCCATAATTCCCACGTGTTGTGGGATGAACCTGGTGGGAGGTGATTGAATCATGGGGGTGGATCTTTCCTGCACTTTTCTCATGATAGTGAATGAGTCTCATGAGATCTGATGGTTTTACAAACGGGAGGTTCCCTACACAAGCTCTCCATTTGCCTGCCACCATCCATATAAGATATGACTCCATAAAACCTCTTGCTTTTGTAAATTGCCCTGTCTCAGGTATTTCTTTATTAGCAGCATGAAAATGGACTAATGCACTAAATAGTTACCAGTAGAGTGGGGTGCTGCTGAAAAGAGGCCCAAACCATGGAAGTGACTTTGGAACTGGGTAACAGACAGAAGTTGAAACAGTTTAGAGGGCTCAGAAGAAGACAGGAAATTCCTAGACACTTGTTGAAGTTCTAGACACTTGTTGGAGCTTCTTAGATGCTTGTAGAATGGCTTTGCTGAAAATGCTGATAGTTATATGAACAATAAGGTCCATGCTGAGGTGGTCTTAGATGGAGATGAAGAACTTGTTGGAAACTGGAGCAAAGGTGATTCTTGTTATGTTTTAGCAAAGATACTGGCAGCATTTTGTCCCTGTCCTAGAGATTTGTGGAACTTTGAACTTGAGAGAGCTGATTTAGGGTATTTGGTGGAAGAAATTTCTAAGCAGCAAAGCATTCAAGAGGTGATGTGGGTTCTGTTAAAGGCATTCAACTTTGTAAGGGAAGCAGAGCATACAGGTTCAGAAAATTTGCAGCCTGACATTGTGATAGGAAAAAAAGGCCCATTTTCTGAGGAGAAATTCAAGTCACTTGCAGAAATTTGCATAAGTAATGAGGATCCAAATATTAATCCACAAGACAATGGGGAAAATGTCTTCAGGGCATTGCAGAGGTCTTCACAGCAGCTCCCTCCATCACAGGCCTGGAGGCCTAGGAGGAAAAAATGGTTTTGTGGGCCAGGCCCATGGTTCCCATGCTGTGTACAGTCTAGGGACTTGGTGCCCTGCATCTCAACCACTCCAGCCATGACTAAATGGGGCCAAGATACAGCTCAGGTCATGGCTTCAGAGGTGCAAGCTTCAAGCCTTGGTAGCTTCCTTGCGATGCTGAGTCTGTGGGTGCACAGAAGTCAAGAATTGAGGTTTGGGAAACTGCCTAAATTTCAGAGGATATATGGAAATGCCTGGATATCCAGGCAGAAATTTGCTGCAGGAGTGGGGCTTTCATGGAGAACCTCTGCTAGGGCAGTGCAGAAGGGAAATGTGGGGTTGGAGCCCCTACACAGAGTCCCTACTGGGGCACCACCTAGTGGAGCTGTGAGAAGAGGACCACCATCTTCCAGACACCAGAATAGTAGATCCACTGACAGTTTGCACTGTGTGCCTGGAAAAGTCACAGACACTCAACACCAGCCTTCTTATAGGAGGAAGGCTGTACCTTGCAGAGCCACAGGGGCAGAGTTGCCCAACACCATGGGAACCCACCTCTTGCATCAATGTGACCTGGATGCAAGACATGGAATCAAAGGAGATCATTTTGAAGCTTTAAAATTTGACTGCCCTGCTGGATTTTGGACTTGCATGGGGCCTGTAGCCTTTTTGTTTTGGCCAATTTCTCTAATTTGGAATGGCTGTATTTACCCAATGCCTATGCCCCAATTGCATCTAAGAACTAACTAACTTGCTTTCAATTTTACAGGCTCATAGGTGGAAGAGACTTGCCTTGTCTCAAATGAAACATTGGATGGTGGACTTTTGAGTAAATGCTGAAATCAGTTAAGACTTTGGGGGACTGTTGGGAAGGCATGATTAGTTTTGAAATGTGAGGACTTGAGATTTGGGAGGGGTTAGGTGTGGAATGATATCGTTTGGGTGTGTCCTCACCCAAATATCATCTTGAATTGTAACTCCCACAATTCCCACATCATGGGAGGAACCCAGTGGGAGGTGATTGAATTATGGGAATGGGTCTTTCCTGTGCTGTTCTCCTTCATAGTGAATGAGTCTCATAAGATCTGATGGTTTTAAAAATGGGAGTTTCCCTGAACAAGCTCCCTCTTTGCCTGCTGCCATCCAGGTAAGATGTGACTTGCTCCTCCTTGCCTTCCACCACGATTGTGAGGCCTCCCTAGCCATGCAGAACTCTAAGTCCATGAAACCTCTTTATTTTGCAAATTGCCCAGTCTTGGGTATGTCTTTATCAGCAGCATGAAAATGAATTAATACAGGTTCTTGAATTCTTAGAGGCCATTGTAGGGTTATTAATTGGGCTAATTTCAATATTGTTGTGTCTCAGGAAATAGGGAGACCCAAGAAGAGACAGCAAGATTGGGGAATGGCTGGTCAGTGGAGCAGCCAGAGGACACAGGACATTTATCAATTAAATTTGCCATCTTATATGGGTGCAGTTTCGTGGCACCCCAAAAAGAGTACATAGTGACATTAAAGATCACTGGCGACAGATAACCATAACACATATAATAATAGTGAAAAAATTTGAAATATGGCAAGGATCTCCAAAATGTGACACAGAGACACAAAGGAAGCACATGCATTGGAAAAATGACTGTGACAGACTTGCTTGAGGCAGGGTTGCCACAAACCTTCAATTTGTTTAAAAAAAATGCAATATCTGTGAAATACATAAAGTGAAGTGAAATAAAATTGTATATTCCTGTACATGGTATGTTTCCCGTACTTTTCAAGTCTTAAAACTTCGGGATTCTAAATCACAACAGCTTCCTTTCTGATGTGCAGGTGGTAGGAAAAGAGTCTGGGGCACACAGAGGTCCTGCTGCATGCCCAGCATCAAACAGCTGGTAAGTGATAGATATAGGATTCAAACCAAGGCCTGTGCACCTCAAGAAAATGCCTCTGAATGGTTAGCCCAGTACTTCCTGACCTTTTTCATATCACAGGACAGAAAGAAAATAAAAATTGTTGTTTAATGCATTGGGAGAAGAGGATGAAGCTGTTTGGGATCAGGACAAGTGGCCCCAGGCTGTCTGAATGGCTGTCATTCCAGAGTTTTGCACAGTTCACCCATTCACACAACCTGCAGCATGCAAGCGGGGAGTCTGCTCAGACAGCCAACTTTCATTTAATGAACATTATTCGCCCTCTTACAAGGTTCAACAGTGGTGTTTAAGGACAGGACTCTTGAGCTAGACCAACTGGCTTTGAATACCTATTTTCCAGTTGTTAGACCTTGGGTGAGTTGCTCAAGCTCTTTGTGCCTCAGTTTCCTCATTTGTAAAATGGAGATGACAACATAGTTGTAACTTCCAGTGGAAAGCAGCTACACTCCCGTGGCTCCTAAAGAAGAAAGGAAGTGGTGAAACAGGTGTGGGGGCATTTCTGAGCTCAAGGTGACCCACATGGCTTTATGTGATGGCAGATTGGGAGGCAGCAGCTCCTCAAACCCAGTCCTTGAATGAAAGCTGCAGATACCCTTGCCCATTCTCTAGGCAAGGCTGTGCTTGTCTCATGGGAGACTGTGCTTTTCCTACACAGACTGATGAATGGTGGAGGACCCACCTGAATCAGCTCCCAGAAGAGTAAGTCAAGAATACAGAGCTGTTGAAAAAGCCTCAACTAAACCTTATTGAATTTCTCTTTGTATTTCAGCATTTTGGGAACCATTCCCTCGGCATGTGTTTATCCTTGACAATTCTAAAATCAAACCCCACATCTCACAGGCATAGTTCAGAGAAGGAAAAGGTAAGATTGATATCCCTGTCTAAAATACTATGCCAGGTTTCCCAGAAATCACTTGACATTTCAGGTTCTTTTAGTAAATGAGCTGAATGGACCAAAAAAGTAGGTGAACAGAAACATACTTCTAATTCAGGAAGACTGTGTGTCTTCATGGCCCCCTCTAGACTCATGCAAGGCCCAAGAAGAGGCTTGTTTTCTTAGCTTTTCAACCACAAGCCAGTTTATGGTTCTGTCTCTTGTCCTTTTACCTTAGTACGGAAAGACTACGTCTGCTGGTGCCAATGAATGTGTTGATCTAGAGGGAAGGGACTCAATGTTTTGGTGCTGGATGAATTGGAGTAGAGGCTAGATGCCCACTTTATGGGCTCCTTGGCAATCTGATGGGAATTCTTAGCATCATCATGCCCCCTTGCTCCTCTCTGTCCTGGAGTCCTGAATGAAGTCACACCTCCCAGACCCAGGATGGAGTGTCCACCTCCTCCCTATGTTGTATCTTGAGGTTTGACATCATTGAGTCAGGAACAGGTTCTGGGTGAAGCCTTACAGTGGTAACCCCACTGTCACCCCCAAATTGGTGGCATCCACATGCCTGATGGTTCTTACCTTAGTTTCTGCCTAGTTATCTTGCCTAGGGCCAAATTCTTGTAGTCCAGGGACTTTGTCCTGAGTCCTAGCTCAGGGTTTAGAAACGAAGCCTTTCCCTACTAGCCTCTCTTCTTGGGGGTGGATCCAGCTCACCGTGGCTTGTCCGCTTACTGGAGTCTCTGCTGATACTGGCTGTGGCTTTGAGATGGGCCTTATGCTCTGGGGTAGACCAAAGCTTGATGATCCACATCAAGTTTTCTGTTTTTTAGATACTGTGCCTTCACAGCCTAACTACCTTTTGGAGACCAGCCTTTTTGCTAGCTTTGTTTGCCAAGCCTCGACCTACCTGAGCTCAGCTCCCCACCTGCATCTGGTGGTTCCAAGTCTCAGCAGGCATAAAGCTTTACTTTGTTTAACTGTCCTCAGTCTGTTGGACTGAACAACCCGTGGGGCTTTCCTGACCTGGGATCCTGAGTCTATGAGGGTTGTAACAGCCTCTGGCATCGGTAGAGGGCTTTACCGTATGCTGAGGCTTTTTGCAGGTCATCTTCACATTCCACTGGGGCCTTGCATGAATTTGGAGGTGGGATACTTCTTTGATGTGTATATAGTTTCCTAGAGCAAACAGCATCCCAAATGTGGTTCAAAGTTCAAGGTTTAGTTGAACCTCAATTCCCTCTCTGCTTTGTGCCTCAAGAGAAGACAGCTTTACTTCTAACACTAGGGTCCCACTTGAGATACCTCAGGCAGGTGTTTTTTTGAGGGTATATCTCCTGTGGATTTGTTACCTGGGGCTAAGTTTCTTTTAAATGGGATGGTGTTCAGAGTCAAGTGTTTAGAGAATGACTGGAATTTTTTGTAATTTTCATTCAATTACTTAAACCTTGTACCTCCAGTATAGTGCTTATCAGAATAGCTTAGTGCTTATAAACATGGACTCTGGGCTCAGAAAGACTCAGGTACCTGTGGCATAGACAATTCTATTTCACTTTTCCTTTTGGTAATGGAACACAGGAATAATCCATTCCCTAACTTCCCCTGCAGTGAAGTGGGACAGAAAGATGATGTATGCCTGGTAGCTAAGACCTTTTAAGTAATTCTCGTTTCTTTCCCTTTTTTCTCCTCGGTTGGCTGGATAGAGAGGACCAAGAAGAGAACTCCAATGCAGAAGGAAGTTAGGCCCCCCAAAAACTGCATGGGAGACCCCTTGTCACATATCCAATAGAACATGAGCAAGAAATACATCTTTTATTGTGTTTTAGCCACTAAGATTGGGAGTTATTTGTTATGGCAGTTGGCCTTTATTGAATAATACAGTTATGAGGCTAGTTCTACAACTAACTACATGACCTTGGCCAAATCCTTGAATTTTTCTGGGCCTTCTCATCTGTATGAAATTTTCCTGGCAGTCTTGTGGTCATAAGCACGTAGGTGTCTTCCCGGAAACAGTGTGCTTGCCCACAGTAACTCACTTACCCATTGCCTTTCTCATTGTTCCTCCAATGTACTGGACTTGATCTGGGCTTTTGTACTTGCTGTTACTTTTTCTTATGAAACTTTTCTCTCAGGTCTTATGGATCACCTTTTTCTCATTATTTAGGGCCAATCTTTGACATCACATCTTCAAAAAAGCCTTCCCTGGTGACTCAGTTAAATCAGCATCCCTGTCCTCCCATTCTTTATCCCAAGTGGCCAACTTAATTTTCTTTGTTGCCTCTACTTCTATCTGAAAGCAGATTATTTATGTATTGGTTAATAAGAATATTATATATTATTCCCCAACCAGAATGTTAGCTCTATAAGGGAAACACTTTTGCTAGGATTTCCCTGGAGCATAGGACAGTCATAGGAACATTGTAGGTGCTCAGCAAATACTGATGAATGTACAGGTCAAATGCTGTTAGGATTACAGGAGGTCCTTATGTAAAAAATTTGGCACTTGACCTGGTACATGGCAAGTGCTCAAAAATAGCAGATGGTGGTGAGTATCTGATTGTATGGAATTTCTGTTCACTTCACATGTCCCTATTTTCCACCTAGTTGTAAGTCTCTCAAACTCTCAAAGTCAGAAACTAGATCTCATTTATCTCTGCTTCCCAGTGAACCTTGTACACAAGAGGTGACCAATAAATATCTGTGAAGGGAACATTTGAAAAGAACCTCAAATTGTGTCCTTGATCTGGTACATTCAAAGACTAACGAAACCATCCTTGTTCTAAAAAAAAGTAAACCTTTTTATTAGTACATTTATTTTATATATAAAAGAAATACAAAAAAAAGAAACACAAAGAAAATGCTTTTATGGCAAATCAGGTTTGTTGGTGCCTTCAGCTTGGGCTCCAGGCTCCGTCCCGCTGGGTGACAACAAAGTCCGCCAGTTATAATGACCCTTGATGATTCCCGTGTTGTTGTTCTCATTGAGTAGCTGCTTCTGCCTTTGCCTACTGAGGGACTGGCCAAGTCCCAGGACAATCGCAGCCAGGGAGTACTGCCCAGGCAGTCTTCTTGGGAGCAAGATGAATGGGTTGGGTTGGACTCTTCCCAGGAGAAAGTACGTTTTGATTTTTCCTTCCTGTTCACTGATGCCCTTCACATAGATCTCCCCTCGGTAATCAAAGGCAAAGCCCTGGTCCTTCAGGATGAGATAGGTCTCCTCTGGGACTTGGATCCGGCCACTAACCCCTGTGCTGTCCATTCGGCTTGCCAGGTTCACAGTTTTGCCCCAAATGTCATACTGTGGTTTCTTTTTTTTCTTTTTTTTTTTTTTTTTTTTTTTTTTGAGACGGAGTCTCGCTCTGTCCCCCAGGCTGGAGTACAGTGGTCGGATCTCAGCTCACTGCAAGCTCCGCCTCCCGGGTTTACGCCATTCTCCTGCCTCAGCCTCCCGAGTAGCTGGGACTACAGGCGCCTGCCACCTTGCCCGGCTAGTTTTTTGTATTTTTTAGTAGAGACGGGGTTTCACCGGGTTAGCCAGGATGGTCTCGATCTCCTGACCTCGTGATCCGCCCGTCTCATACTGTGGTTTCTTAGCGCCGATAACGCCAGCTACCACTGAGCCGTGGCTGATGCCCAGAGGGTGAACCAAAGGAGCAAGAAGTCAGAGGCAGAAGAGGTACACTGGGGGTGTCAGAGGGAGAAGAGGGACATTGGGGTGTCTGGACCCCTCCCTGGGATAGTGATCACTATGTGTGAGGTCTCTGTGGATGAACGGGAGGGTCCAGATCCTGCCCCCAGTCACTTATTAGATTACCTATTTGGACCTTACTTTTCTCATCAATAGACTGGAAATAATTAAAGGAAGATTTAGTGAGATCATATAAATAAAACCACTGTGGCATAGTGCCTGGCAACCAGTGAGTGTTCAATTGAATATAATTATTATTTTCATATGAACACTGACTTGTCTCAGTCCATGGGATGATCAGAGCATGGACCAGAAGTCAGGACCCTGGGATCTCCTGCTTCTACTGACACAGTGCTCTGAGAGCCTGGACAGATCTTTTTCCTCTCTGTTTTAACCTAGGTCCTCAGTATCATTCCCTTGGTCCATGGCGATGGCTTTCTAACTGTCCTCCCTGTCTCCTCCCTTGTCCCCTTGACCTCATCCTCCATACTGCTGCAGGAGCGGGAGAGCTCTTTCTGATCAAGTTGCACATCTGATCAAGTTATGACCCACTTAAATATCTTCCAGGGCTCCTTTCACTTACAGGATAAAGCCAATGATCCTTAGAATCACAGTCAAGAACCTCTCTCATATGGCTTTGGCCTGATTTTCCAGCCTCATTTGTCCCACTCTCTTCCTTACTGCTGCATTATAGCCACACTGAACTGCTGGAGTTTTCCTAACCTTCCAGCCAGTTACCCACCTTTGTGCCTTTGTCCCTGCTTGGGCTATTACTTCCCCACACTTCCACAGTTTATCTGGTAAATACTTTTAAAGACAGTTTCAGTGCCTCCTTTGCTAGGAAACACAGAATTCTAGAAATGGTAGCATTTCACCAAACATGTTAGTGGGCATGTGTGTCTCTAATAGACACAATTATTTCATTCTACAAACATTGGCTAGGCACTTGCTATGAGCCAGGTACAGTCCTAGGCATTGGGGATATGGTGGGAAAGGAAAGAAATACAGCCCTGGTCCCCATGGAATTTACCTTCCACTGGGGAGAGATAGAAAATAATTTTACAAATGTAATATAATATTAATGAGTGATTAGGACTACAAAGAAAAACCAATGAGGGTAAAAGAATGGAGAAAGATGGAAGAGAGTGTATTTTGGAGTAAGGGGGTTCGGAAAGACCTTGTTGAGCAGAGATTTGAAGAAAGTGGTGGGAATAGCCATGCAGGTATCTGGGTAAGATTATTCCAAGCCAAGGCAAAAGCAAGACACACATACACACTGATATAATTGACTGGAAATTTGAAAATCTCACTCTATAGAGTACATGGGAATCACAATGATAGTTAGCTCTTTAAAATTTGCAGAGAACTTTGACAGGCAGTATCCCATTTGATTCTTGTATTATTATTGTGAGGTAGGGAGGCAGAGGAGGTAATAATTTAACACCCAGCTTACATAGGAGGAAACGGAGACACAGAAGGTTTAAATGATTCACCCAAAGTCATACAGCTGGTTACAGCAGACCCAAAACACAAATTGAGATGCTTAATTCAGTTGGGAAGTTAATTTTCCAACATCTGAGATCAGTGAAACTATACTAGGAGTATAATATGTCATGACAAGGGTTGACCCTGATTTGGCAACATCTTCAGAATTTACTTAGAATATCTCTGCTCATCATTATGGTTCCCTTTTTATTCCTGGTTTAATTGTGTAGTCAACAATTTCAGAAATGACATTGATAAGATTGATGGAAGCTGTGGGAACAAGCCTTGAACATCCCATCCATAGATCAAAAACATAAAATATAAGCCCTTAAATGCAAAGAACAAAGACATATGGCATTCCTTAGATCTGACAAGTCAGGTATTGGTATTTCTTGACCTCTTTTTCTTGAAAGCTGCTAAGGTAGAAGCAGATAAAGTAAAATGGCATATCAGCCAGAAGATGTCTACAATGTGAGGACTGTAGCAACAGTTATTTTAAACTGCACTCTGGCAGCCAAAGTGTCATTGTCTCAGAGTTAGGAAATGCTGGAGCTGCTGCTGGTGTGACTGTTTGGCTGTGTGATCTTAGGCTAGTTACTCCCTTTTTCTACGCCCATGTTTACTCATCTACAAAATGAGAATGTGGACTAGACGGGGGTTTTCAGACTGCATTTTAGGAGATCATTGAGGCTCAGTAGAGATGTGGAAGGAATGGCAAATTATAAAGGATTATTATTGATTGCAGTGATTTTTGTTATGTTGTTGCTTTGCACAATGGTGTCTTTAAGCCCAAAGAAAGGGCGAGCTTTGTAGCTGAGTAAAGCCTGTCCCTGGAAATATATTATCTGCCATCCCCAGGAGTAGAATCATACTTTTGTCTGAAGGAATTATCCTGAAGACCCTGAGAGCAATACAATGACCACGAGCATTGAGCTACCCGGGAGTCAGAATTAAATGACTGATTAGTCAGCTACATCTCTATGCACGACCTTGCATGGGCGGGCAAGTTGGAAGAGAGTTTCACAATAGTCTAGCATTTGCCAAAGGCTGGCTGCTTTGTATTTCTGCACACAAGCCAGTATCCTACTCTTGTTTCCAGCATCTCGACTGAGAGGAAACTAAGAAAAGACCTGAGCTGACCCTGTCTCTATCCTTGGCAGGGTCATGCTAGGTCTATTGCATTCTGCAGGAAAAAGCTTCCCTGGATTGGTGTCCAAGGCAGGGGGAGGGTCTGTCGGAGCAAGGTCAGCTGGCTCTATCAGGACCCACCTGCAGCTGCTACTCACCAATCCAGAGTTCAAAATTGTTGAATGAATGCTTGTTGATCTCCTGTATGCTTTCTGTCAGGGCGAGTGAGAAGTCAGCCAGAGCACACAAATGTTCCCACTTGTCTTCACATGGCTGAAGCAAACATGAGGAGAAGAATTCATTTAATGTGGAATGTGGGGAACATTAACATTTCTGCAGCAGGGGCTTTACATCCCAATCCAACCCTACCTGCACATCCCTTAAAGGAAATAATCATGTGGGTGAGCCCCTCTACCCTCAAGTCACTGGTATCTCAGAACATAGGAAGACATGATATTTGCTTGCAAGAGTGTAGTATATGTGGGTCATTGTGTTCCTTCGTCCACATCTACGCCTGTCTGTTCAGGTTGATGTAACATCAATTCCTGAATGTATGCTCACTCGCGTGTGTGTGAATGGGTGTGAGTGTAGGTGTGTATGTGCGTGTATGTTGGGGGTGTGTGGGTATGTGTATGTGTGTGTGTGTGTGTATGTGCTCCTATGTATGTGTAGCTTTTCCAATCTAAGAACTATTTCCTTTGAATTGCTCACAGTGTGTGTTTAAGGGATACATTTGCTTACAAAACTTCTAAGGGAAGTGCTGCATAAGGCTCTGGGCCTCTCTGAACCTCAGTTTCCAAATCCATAAAATGGGGATAAGCATACTTGCCCTTCCTACTTCGTAGGTATTGAATGACATTTTTTTATATGAGAGAACTTTGTGCCCCTGTAGAACAGAGGTTAGCAAATAGTTTCAATAAAGGCCGGATAGCCAATATTTTAGGCTTTGTAAACCATATGGTCTTTGTTGTGACCCTCAACATTGCCATTTTAGCTTGAAAGGAGCAATAGGCAAAATATAAATGAATGGGCATGACTGTGTTCCAATGACGTTTTATTTACAAAAACAGAGGGTGGGCCAGATTTGACCTGTGGGCTGTAGTTTTCTGATCCCTGCTGCACACATACCAAATAATAACCAGCCTGAGTTTCGTCCCAGATAGTCACTCTTGAAGTATTTTATTGTTTTTAGTTGGAAAAAAGCATAGGAAGGATTGGAAGAAATTGATGAGAATTCCATTTCCCCAAGTATCTGGACTCATATTCATTTAACACTAACTGAGGACTTTACTAGATGCAAGGCTTTGCTTGGGGAGCATGACATTATCTGAGATAATTCATACATTAACCCTGGAAGGTAGACAGTGTTGCTATTTAACACCAGTGCTTGGAACACAGTCAACACTCCAAAAAGCAGCAGCTATTATTATTATTATTATGTAAGACTTTTGAAAGACAAAATAAAAATAAGAAAAAAGAGGCAAGTATTAGGGGTTTAGTAAGATCCACAATGAAATCACAATAGGTTATTTCTTGGCTCTTGATTTTGTTTAAGGGAACAATGAGGTTCAGAACAAAGCCTAGAAGTTTCTCAAAAAAGCAGCATGGCTTCATCTGGTAGACTCTACTTACCTAGGGGGCAAATCCACATCACATAACTACTACAATCCAATCCATTAGATTTTCTCCCTATCTTTCCCCAAGGATCTTGGCAACAGAGGCTTCACCACCATCGGTGACATGACAACAGCAAAACCCCTGCATTACGTTGTGGCTGACTCCAAAGAGTCTTTTACCTGTTTTTCAGGTGACAGGCCTGACATGGCCATGTAGGTGCTGCCAATGGTCTTAATCTTTTCAATGTCTTGAAATCGGTCTTCACCAAGCAACTGAAAGAGAGCCAGGCAATGGTGTTAGCCCTGGCGTTTATTCTTCCAGCGGCCTGGGCCTCCTGAAAACAGACCCCTGGCTCACAATGAGCTACCTCTGGTGGTTCAGCATCCTCAAGTTACCTGCTTTTCTCTCTGAGAATCATGCTTTCAGCCAGTCACATATATTTGATGAGCACTTGCTAAGGGTCAGGAGTGGAGATGGGTGTAGCCTGGTACTCTTTAAGAGGTAGGTCTGCCCCTTCACATGTAAGTCAGATCCTGTCTCTGCTCTGTGCAAAACCCTGCTATGGCTTCTTGTTTTACTCAAGGTCAAAGCCAGTCTTCACTGTGACTTGCAAGACTTGCCAACACCTGTCCCCTCTCTTTTTGTCTTCCTCTCTCACTCTGCTCCAGCTGCACTGATCTCCTTTGCCCCTTGCCACACTGACCTGAGAAGAAGCCAAGCTTGCTTCAGCCTCAGGACTTCTGCACCCATTGTTCCCTTGCTGGGCTACTCTTCCCTCTGACAACTGCATGGCCTACTCCCTCACCTCCTACAGGTCTTTCTTCAAATCCCATCTTTGCAGTGCAGTCTTCTTGACCACCATATTTAAAATTGAACACAGCATCCCATCCCCACATACATATTCTTTCTTCCTTCCCCACAGACATATTCTTATCTTCCTTCCCTGTTTTACCTTCTCTCCTTAGCACTTATCCCTGATATTGCTTATTTATTGTCTTCTTCCTCACGGGAATGTAATATTCCTGAAGCACATATTTTCCCCTGTTGTGTTTACTACTCAGCACCTGGTCAGAATGTAGAGATGAATGAATGAGTGAATGATTAAAGGAAAGAATGGGTACAATCCTGGGACATTTCCTCTACCTTTACCTGTGGTTTGGGTTTCAATACTAAGAGAGGGAAACCTTGGTGTCTTATTAGCAACGGTGGTAGGCAGAATAATGCTTCCTGAACCTAGATCCCAAAGATGCCCATGTCTTAATTCCTGGAACCTGTGCATATGTCACTTTACATGGCAAAAGGGACTTTGCAGGTGTGATAAGGCAAAGGATCTTGAGGTGCGGAGGTTTCCTGGATTATCTGGATGGGCTTGATCTAATCACAAGGTCATTATAAGTGAAAGAGGGAGGCAGGACAATCAGAGAAGGAGTTGTTATGGTGGAAGAAGAAGTCTGAGTGACCTGATTGCTTGCTTTGCAGATGGAGGGAGAAGGCAATGAATCAGGTAGTCTCTAAAAGCAAGAAAAGGCAAAGAAGGCCGGGCGCGGTGGCTCAAGCCTGTAATCCCAGCACTTTGGGAGGCCGAGACGGGCGGATCACGAGGTCAGGAGATCGAGACCATCCTGGCTAACATGGTGAAACCCCGTCTCTACTAAAAATACAAAAAACTAGCCGGGCGACGTGGCGGGCGCCTGTAGTCCCAGCTACTTGGGAGGCTGAGGCAGGAGAATGGCGTGAACCCGGGAGGCGGAGCTTGCAGTGAGCTGAGATCGGGCCACTGCACTCCAGTCTGGGCGGCAGAGCGAGACTCCGTCTCAAAAAAAAAAAAAAAAAAAAAAAAAAAAAAAAAAAAAAAAAAAAAAAAAAAAAAAGAAAAGGCAAAGAAACAGATTCTCCCCTAGAGCTTCTGGAAGGAGCACAGCCCTGTAAGATTCATTTTGGATTTCTGACCTCCAAATAGTAAGATTATAGATTTCTGTTGTTTGAAGCCACTAAATTTGTAGTCATTTATTATAGCAGCAGTAGGAAACTAATACAGTAACTATTCATTGAGTTCTTATACGTTGGATAAACAAGATACATGAGCTCTACCAACCCAAGTAGGGAGGTCAGATGTTAAAAATAAATACACAAAACATGCCCTAGTTCAATTTTAATAGAGTTTATGTTGGAAACATACAGGGTAGATGGATGAGGAGATCAGGCCATTTTGATCTAATCTGGAGGATCTTGGAAGGGATCCCTCAGCAAGTGATTTCCAGCTTCAGTTCTAAAGGGTGAGGAGGGGTTTTACTAGCAGTGAGTGAATGCATTTGCATGTGTTGGGGAAGCTGGGGTCATGGGAAGGGGAACATCCAGAAATAGGGGTCAGCATAGATGAGGTCTGGAGGTTGGGAAGAATGCACAGGAGGTCCAAAGAGTGAAGAAGAGGCCAGTTTGGCCACGGTGTGGTAAGCCAGGTTTTAAGTTGAAGGAAAGGAAATTCCTTTGAATTTCCCCAAAGTAATCTCTCGATGATGTAGTTTCCAGATCTATAGTACTCAGTTTACATGGTCACGCCCTTTCCCAAATTCTTGGGAACGGCATGGGCCAACGACTAGAACATGGTTCTGTGTGGTTCAGCACAGCTGGGTTGGGACTCCTCTGCTTTTACACTACATAGTTTTTGGCTTCAAAGTCAAAACTAAACAGGAATAAATCTTGTTCTCATGAAGCTTATACTCTATTGTGGGTGAAGAACAATCAAAAAGAAATTTTATAGCAGGCTGTATGCCGATGGGAAAGATCTAGCAGAGAGGGTGATGGATGGAGTCAGGGACAAAGGGAGAATAGCTGCAGCAGCATGCCTAGGTGACAAGGGATGGGACCTATGCATGCCTGTGGGGCTCAGCCCTCACCAGGAGCCCTGAGAGTTCCTCCCCATTCCTGGAGAGAAGGCACATGTGTGCACACAGGGGCAGGTACAGGTAAGAGGAGCGGGCTGGAGAAGTGCCTGGAGAAGACAGGAAAAGTGTGCTGACCTCTGGTTTAAGAAATTGCTTTTGACATACTGATTTAAAGGCAGGAACTAGCTCTAACTTTCCTCTTACATGTTGTCTGCCCAGGGGCTATGGCGTAGGTATTTCTCTGTTTCAAGGAGAAAGTACCTGAGACTTGGTGATGGAGCTGGCTCACCTCCAAGGCTGCACAGGGCACAGTTTTAACCTCACGTCTGGAGTGAGCCTTTGGCAGGAGATTATAGTGCACACCTGCTTCTCCAGGCACTTCTACAGCTCACTCCACTTACCTGCATCTGTGTGCACACATGTGCCTCTCTCCAGGTGTGAGGAGAAACTCTCAGTGCTCCTGCTGAGGGCCGAGCCCCACAGGTATTCACAGGCTCCATCCCTTGTAGGCATGTGGCTCCAGCATTCTCCTTTGTCCCTGACTCCATCCATCTCATCCTCTCTGCTAGATCTTTCCCATCGGCATACAGCCTGCTATGAAATTTCTTATCCTACAGAAGTCTTTCTTGACATCACTTTCCTTTCTACTTGTCTCCTGTACAACTTCTGAAAAGAGTTGTCTAGACTGATTGCTTCCAATTTCCTCCTCCTCTTTTTTTCCTAAGCCCAGTCCTGCCATGCCACTGAAACTGCTCCTGTCCAGGTCCCGGAGGCCCTCCATGTCCCATGCTGCTTGCTGTCCTCAGCCTCACTTCTCTTGGGCTACCAGCAGCACTGGAGTGCAGTGATGCGATCTTGGCTCACTGCAACCTCCACTTTCTGGGTTCAAGTGGTTCTCCTGCCTCAGCCTCCTGAGTAGCTGGGATCACAGGTGCCCACCACCACACCTGGCTCATTTTTTGTATTTTTGGTAGAGATCGGGTTTCACTATGTTGACTGGGCTGGTCTCGAACTCCTGACCTCGTGATGCGCCCGCCTCAGCCTCCCAAAGTGCTGGGATTACAGGTGTGAGCCACAGCGGCCGGCCTCTGTTGTTTTAAGACACCAAATGTGTGGTACTTTGTTACAGCCACACTAGAAAAAATACACATAATAATAAAATGAACATTTAATGATCATAATTATGTGCCAAGTGTATTAGTCTGCTCAAGCAGCCATAATCAAAGCAACTTAAACAACAGAAACTCATTTCTCACAGCACATGAATTTTGGGGAGGAGACGCTATTCAGTCCATTGCATCAAATACAGTCGTAAGTGCTTTTTAGTCTTTGCATTTAACTTACAATGACCCTACTGTATCTCATTTTGTAGATGGGAAAACTGAGGTACATAGAGGGATTAAATAACTTGTTTAAGGACACAGAGTGAGAAAATGGCTAAATTACATACATTTAAAGCCCTTGCAGGTAACCATTAGATTAAAAATTCCAGGCTAGGGATGGTAGCTCACATCTGGAATCACAGCACTTTGGGAGGCTGAGGCAGGCAGATCACCTGAGGTCAAGAGTTCGAGACCAACCTGGCCTATGTGGTGAAACCCCCATCTCTGCTAAAAATAAAAACTCCACAGTAGCTCATATTTTTAAAAATATTCAAAGCATAAATTAAACATTTTAAACAGATTAAAAAGTAGACTGGAAGAGGGGATGTCCGCATATACTATGGCACAGAACTAGGGGCTCTGCCTCCAGTGATCATCTGTTTCTCTGAGTGGCACTTTGAGCTTAATACTCTCAGATTTATTTTGCAGATGAATCAGCAGAGGCTCCATGTGGTAAAATAATGTGTCCCAAGGTCCCAGGGTGAGAGAGGGAAAACAGGACCACACATAATTTACAGGGCTCAGTGCAAAATGAAAATGTGGAACACCTTTTTCAAACATTAAGATGTCCATGAGAGCAACAGCAGAACATTAAAACAAATGTGGGTCCCTTTTGTGACTGCACAGGCTGCACGCTTGGGAAGCCGGCCCTGAGTGGGAGAGCTAGGATCAAACTCAAACCTCACTGATTCCCAAGTCTAAACTTTGTCTTCTTATTTCCACTCTTAGAAGACATTTAGATGCAATTTCTGATTCTCTAGGCTTTGCCTCCATTTAAGATTGTAATATCCTCAGGGTCTCATGTCATCCTGGGGTGGACAGACAGGCAGACGGAGCAGAAGATGGGTTCTCTACAGACTCTCTTGTTTCAGGCACCATCTTAAAATTAATCAGGGGCGCTCAGGCCTGTAATCCCAGCACTTTGGGAGGCCAAGGCGGGCGGATCACGAGGTCAGGAGATCGAGACCATCCTGGCTAACACGGTGAAACCCCGTCTCTACTAAAAATGCAAAAAATTAGCCGGGCATGGCGGCGGGCGCCTGTAGTCCCAGCTACTTGGGAGGCTGAGGCAGGAGAATGGCATGAACCCGGGAGGCGGAGCTTGCAGTGAGCCGAGATCGCGCCACTGCACTCCAGACTGGGCGACTGAGCAAGACTCTGTCTCAAAAAAAAAAAAAAAAATTAATCAGGGGCTAAGAAACTTGGAAAATTCCTCCTTGAGAGAAACTCTTCTGGGAACATGGAGAACACAGGAAGGTGCTTTGCTTTGGGGGGCGGCGGAGGGGGGAGTGTGTTGTGTGTAGCCTGATTTACAGCAGGGGCAGCCTTTGTTTATTATTTTTGTTTCTTGAACTAAAGTGAAGACCCTCTTCTGCTCTCACAGAGATTCTGCCAGTTATGCCCAGGGTATACAGGTCTTCAGCCTTGGATCATGACTGATCTTTGCTTTCAGACACTAACCAAACATATTTGGTGTTTTGGCAGCCCTTCAGCTGCTAATGTTTCAGCTTTAAAATCCTGGAACATCTTCAATTGCTCACCTCCCTCCCTCTGCCTCCCTGTAACTACTTTCCCCCAGCTTTCTGCCGGCAGTGGACTGATCTGATATGGCCCTGTGGAGAGCAGGTACTTTTCCTTCTCTTCAGAACCAATTGGCCAAGAGCTAGCTTCAGGCTCTGGTAAGCCTCCCCCTCAGAAGACAATTTGGAGGCAGAAAGGAACTTCATTATCTCATTTAATATCCACACAACAGATTTATTTACTCTATAGCTAAAAGTGTCTGCAGGCATAGCGTGGTCCCTGATCAGCCCATTTGTTCACTAGAGCAAATGGAGAAGTTAGATGTGAGAGGGCTCTTAAGCCCTTTGTTGAGGTAGGGGCGGTGGGGTGAGGAGCCCTTGGGTTGGGTTATTGCAAACACAGTCTTGGAGAGTGTGATCTGTGAAAAGCTCAGCTTTTCTCTGAACCAGGAGAGAATTTTGCATGATCTCAGATTCCTGTGGTAATTACATCAACGAGAAGAGAAGCATCAGTATTAAAGTGAACAGCAGGCGTCTGGCTGGAACTCAGCCAGGCAGAATCTAGAGGTCCTCTCTTGACATAAAAAAAAAAAAAAGAGGCCTGCCGAGTGCCGAGTGACCCAAACACCCACACAGGCAAAGCTGAGAGTGTTTGGGCTGGCAATTCAGACTGCGTTTTTATTTTTCCTGTTGACTATATTCTCCCCTACCTTCCCCCCGCCCTACCCTTTCTCTTCCACCTCCTCCCCTTTCCTCCTCTTTTCATCTTTCTCTTCATCGCTGCCTCTCTTCTCTCTCCTGTCTCCCCTCCTCCCCATCTACTCCTCCTCCTCCTCCTCTTATTCATACTTTTCCTCCTGGTCGAACGCCCATGTTCTAAAGAACCCAGCCTCCTAGACTAATCCCCTTTTCTCCAACTTCCCTCTGCAAACACCAATTTCAACCACTAGGGGCACTGCCCTCCTTCCTCTGCTTTCCAAGTCTAGAGTGTCCACAATTTGGTTCACCGAGATGCAAATGTAATTCAAACGTACTTTATTCGTTACAAGTTTAAAATATGAGAAGGAGCACTTTTGAAAGATGAGTTACTATAAAGCAAGCTTGTCCAACCTGAGGCCCACTGGCCGCCTGTGGCCCAGGGCAGCTTTGAATGTGGCCCAACACAAATTTGTAAACTGTCTTAAAACATTATGAGGTTTTTTTGTGGCAAATTTTTAAAAACCCATCAGCTATCCTTAGTGTTAGTGTATTTTATATGTAGCCCAAGACAATTCTTCTTTCAGTGTGGCCCAAGGAAGCCACAACACTGGTCACCCCTGCTGTAAAGTTTAAAATACAACAAAGCCTGACGTCTTAACCTTTAGTCAGATATTTTTAATAGGGTAATTTAAAAAAATTGGAAGTATGTTTTGAATTGCGTTAACCTATCTTCACCTTACTATCTGCCAGCTTGTTTCTGTCCTCCCATTAATGAATTAATTCCTTTAGCAAGTACTTAGCAAGTATCTGCCATGTTCATCTCTTATGTGCTAGACACAGAGTTTGGCCCTGGAGACTTAACAAGATACAAGAATATGGTTTCTATCTTAGTGAGCCTATGGCCTAGCATAGAGGATAGGAGGTAAAGGTGCTATTGTCACAAAATTGCCTTCACCTCCCCACCTTGCAAGGCCCTCTGTACTAGCACACTTACCAGTGACTTCTTGTGTTAGGGCAGCTCATAGTCACCCTGCCTCCCACTGGATGGTGAAGCCTTGGGAGGCAAGAAGCGATCATGTCTTATCCATCTTGACCCCCCACAACCATCCCAGGGCAACTACGATAACCGTATTTGGGGTTATGACTTCAAAATCATTACCATGAAATGCCACGTAAGTGAGAAACAGTGCAACACAAATGATTACAAATCAAAGCAGTATGGGAGACTGGTATTCAAATCTTGGCTTTGCCACTTAGTGGTATGTGACCCTGGTCATTTTTGGTGTTTCTAAGTCTCAGCTTTGCTAATTTTTAAAATGAAGGCTAGTAATTCCTAGCCTAAGGGTTTATGTGAGAGGTAAATAACTATTAAATGATATATATTGAAAATGCTTTGAATTTCCGGCAACACTTGTAAAAACCTATAGAGATTAGTAACATGGGCTTCTACCCTAGAACTAAGTGGCTAGTGGATGGTAAACAAGGTGGTACTGAAGGGTTTCAGCCTCTATGATAGGAGGTTTCTCAGAGTATAAGTTTTTCACTAAAAAAGGAGTGACAACATTTACCTGGATAGAGGCCTTCAAAAGTAGAAGTAATGTTTGAATTTACTGTTAAATGAATGTTAACTTTTCAGCTGGTCATGGAGTCAAGGGAGAGAGAATGGGGTAAGGGCGAGGATGGCATGGCCTCCATGCAGAAAGCACAGTGTGTGAGAGCCAGGTGGGCTTTTTGGCTTGTAAGTAGTCAGGTGGTGCTGGCCAGGTGGCATACAGTGAGAGGTAAGGCTGGAGAGGAGGCAGGGGCAGTAAGTGCAAGGCCCCCAGTGACCTGCTAGAGTTGATGAAGGGGAGCCACAGAAGGGTTTAGGCTTCAAAGGGATGTGACAAAATACTCCTGCCTTTGGTGGTTGCTAATGGTGAGATGCAGGCAGGGAGAGCAGATAGGAGTTGACTGCCATTGTCTAGGAGAGAAATGATATGGCCTGAAGCAAGATAAAAGCAGCATTGATGGTGAGAAAAAGGCAGGTGTGAGAGCTATTAAGAAAGTTGATGAGATGTCTGCACACCCATGTTCATCTCAGCATGTTCACAACAGGCAAACTATGGAATCAGCCTAAATGTCCATTGAGAAACGAATGGATACACACACACGCGCATGCGCGCACACACACACACCACACACATACACATATACATACACACAGTGGAATACTATTCAGCTACAAAAAGAAGGAAGACCTGTCATTTGCAACAACATGGATGGGCCTGGAGGATACGATGCTAAATGAAATACGCCAGGTACAGAAAAACAAATACGATATCACTTATACGTGGAATCTAGAAAAAACGTCAAACTCAGAAGCAAAGAGTGGAATGGTGGTTATCAGAACCTGGGGGTGGGGTGGGAACAGGGAGATACTAGTTAAAGGGTATAAAGTTTTAGTTAGACAAGAGGAATATGTTCTGCAGATCTATTGCATAGCATAGTGACTATAGTTAATAATAATGTATTGCATACTTGAAAATTGCCAGGAGAGTAGATCTTAAATATTTTTGTCACAAAAATGTGGTAAGAAGTGAGGAGATGTTAATTAGCTTAATTTAATCATTCCACAATGTACACATATGTCAAAACATCACATTTTGCACCATAAATTTCTACAATGGAAAGAAAGACTTCACTGGACTCAGTAGCTGGATCTAACGTAGGGATGGAGGGAGAGGATGCTATTTAGAGTGATACAGTAGTTACTCTTGTTTCCCACCCCAAGCCCTTTGTGGCGCCATCCTCCAAAATGTCGTGAGTGCTGGCTACTTACAATGCATTGCCATACCTTTTTTTGGATAATTTGCCGGGCCTCATGAGAACTCCCTTGCTAGAAATGCCTGGGAGGTTAGGTACCTCTACCAAGGCAGCACATGACCAACAATGACTGACCAATATGGGTATCCAAAAGCCTGGTCCCCTGCCTCAGTGTGAGACAGTTGTACCATTTGTGTCCCTGAGTTCCCTCTGGGGTTAGGCAGGGATTTGGCTTCTTCCACAGCGTTTTCTCAATGAATCACTTGTTTCCCATCTCAGGCTTAAGTAACTGGATGGACACCGGTGTCCTTCAAGATGGGGAATGGGGGAGGAGAAGGCCCACTTGTGTCAAGTTTATGACTGGAACTGAAGTACAGCATGAGTATTTCCCCTCACAGAATGTGTTCACTAGACTAATGGAGCCTGGAGGAAGAAACTGTTATCTGTAGTATGTTTATACTTGCAATTAGTTCTCTGATCAACTGCAAATGGACAGTTTTATCTTTGACACTTTGAGAAGATGGAGCATGCCTGAGTCAGCGTCCAGCCTCTGTGGTGTCAGTGCCTGAGTAGTATTGGCCTCATACAGGCTTCTAGTCAAGTCCTGCCTTTTGCTCTCTGCCAGCTGTGTGACACTGGGTTACGTTACTTAGCCTCCCTGAGCCTTATGTTCCTGATCCCCCAAATAGAGAAACAATAGCATTTAACTCAGGTGATAATTGTGATAATTAAATCAGATAAAGCATGTTTGTGTTAGAATGCAGGCTGGAACTCCATAAGTGCAAAAAAAATAAGTAATTCCTACAGTGAATAACACAATGCTTTGACAATGATGCCCGTTTGTGATTGTAAATGTCCCAGGCTTAGATTTACCTCATCGAAGTCAGCAATGATCTCATTCAGCAAGCGCAGGCATTCCACTCCCTGGTTATTATTCATTTCAGTCTGAGAGTAAAAGTCCGCAAATCCTGGGATGGAGGCAAACATCACCCCAACAGCATCATAGGATTGAGAATACAGCTCCTGGACAGAGACACACAGAGGGCACCAGAATTGGTCATCAGAGGTTGGTTCTGCAATGATGCTTCCTGTGCACACATGTGTGTACACAGGGGCACAGGCACCCACCCACAGAGAGAGAGAAAATGAGGCTTGGATATTGTTATGTCAACACTGTGTGTTTTAGTCCACGTGGGCTGCTATAACAAAATACCTCAGACCGAGCGGCTTATAAACAACAGAAATTTATTTCTCACAGTTCTGGAGGCTGAGAAGTCCAAGATCAAGGTACTGGCAGATTTGATGTCTGGTGAGCACTCACTTTCCGGTTCAGAGATGGTGATTTCTCACTGTGTCCTCAAGTGGTGGAAGAAGCAAGGCAAGTCTTTGGGGCCTTTTAAAATAAGGGCACTAATCCCATCCGTGAGGGTTTTCACCTTCATGATCTAATCACCTCCCAAAGTTCCCACCTCCTAATACCATCACCTTGTGAGTTAGGGTTTCAACATACGGATTCTGGAGGATCATGAATATTCAGTCCATTGCACCACAACCACAGCATCATCACCATATGGAAAGTGATGACTGAAAATTCATGGTCTCCAGCCTCAGCTGGGCCCTGAGTTCTGACTGCAAGTTCATTCATTCTTGGTCAGCTTCCTTTTCTTTTCTCCTCAATGGCTGGTCCAAACCCTCAGATCTCCACTTAACGCTCTACTCTGTTTCTCTCAGTGGATGATCTTACCTTTCTACTTCATTGAGAACATGGTGGTGGCTCTTGGTGGTGACTTACCTCTGTTCCAATCCTCAGACTTGTCTGTTATTCATTTTCTTCTCTTTCACTTCAACTCCAGGTGATGATGTGTCTGTCTTTCCTTCTCTTGCTGAAGGTCAGTACTTCTAACTGATCATTTTATAACTTCTTCAGCAACTTACTTTTTCAGTGATCCTTTTCTTTCTCATTTTTTTTTCTCCTGGCCTCCTCTCCCTGCTCCTCCTCATCCTCTAAGAGTCTCTTCTGAGAAAAAGAACAAAGTGGCCTGGATCCTGCAGACACTTGTGGCTATCAACCAGTTTCTCTCCTCCTTGTTTCCAAACTTCTCAAACTAGTTACCTTTACTGCCTATTCCCATGCTCTTAATGCAGCTGGAATGAAATGAACTAAGAACAGTCTAGCCCGGCCGGGCGCGGTGGCTCAAGCCTGTAATCCCAGCACTTTGGGAGGCCGAGGCGGGCGGATCACGAGGTCAGGAGATCGAGACCATCCTGGCTAACACGGTGAAACCCCGTCTCTACTAAAAAAATACAAAAAACTAGCCGGGCGAGGTGGCGGGCGCCTGTAGTCCCAGCTACTCGGGAGGCTGAGGCAGGAGAATGGCGCAAACCCGGGAGGCGGAGCTTGCAGTGAGCTGAGATCCGGCCACTGCACTCCAGCCTGGGTGACAGAGCGAGACTCCTTCTCAAAAAAAAAAAAAAAAAAAAAAAAAAAAAGAACAGTCTAGCCTGCCAGTCAAAGTGGAAAAATCAATGTAGACATGTAATTTTACATCCTACTGGATACCTGCAGATTGGTGTTTTTGTTGACCTCCCCCAAGATCTTGATTCTCTTGACTTTTTATGCTTTAGTGATGTCCTTTGCTTTTCTCATGCCTGGCCCCTTTGAGAATGCCCCCCGCCTTTTTTTGCTTCTCTTCCGCCTTACATGTTGATGATTGCTATGGTTCTGTCCTTGGCCAACTGAATTGTTCAATTTTACAGACTTGCCTGGTCCATCTCTTTCAGTCCCAGCCTTTTCAATACCCATGTGCTGACGGTTTCTAAATTCCTATGTCAAGGTCAGTTATCCTTCTTGGGCTTCAAGCTTCCATGTCTCATCCTTGGTTGCCCTCGCCCTCTTCCAATCACAAATTCCATAAACCTAGTGCATCTTCTCTCCAACTAAGCCTGTGTCTGCTGCATTGCTCTCTAATTCACTTGGTGGCACCAGCATTGCCAAATCATCAAAATGAGACACGCTTAGAATCATCCTGACTCCTTCCCCATTGTATCCATCTTCAATAAATCACCAAGTTCTGCTGGGTTTGATTTTGTCTTCTAAACATGTTTTCTCCTACCACTGTGTGTTTTTAAAAATCAGGCTCTTCCCATTTTCCTTCTTGATCACTAAAATGAGAGCCTCCTACTGGGTTTCCTGACTCCAGTCTTGTTCCATTCAAAGGCATCCTTCACACAGCAGCCAGAGTGATCTATTAAAGATACACTATTGACCATGCCTCTCCCTATCTTAAATCCCTCCAATGCCTCACTATTGCCCCCAGGATAAAGCTCACACACTGAAGCATGACATATATGCATGCCCCTGCCTCCACCTATCACTTCAGCTTTATTGTCTGCAACTCCGCAGTTGGATATGTGCTCCAGAACATGGAAGCATTTGTACTTCTGTGTGCATGTGGTGTGTGATGCTGTAGGTGCTGTCTGCATCCTCTTACCCAGGGTTCAAGTGACAGCCCTTGTGTTTCTTCGCCACTAGATGGTGTTTTTCTCTGGCCACTAGAGGGCACTCTGCCCATGTGAAACGCAGACTTGGGCGGTGCCAGGAAATTAACACCCCAGGGAAGCAGCACTTGACCAATGCCAATGGGAACTGCTAGAGAGTCCCGGCTCCCTCGCCCCTTGGGCCTGATAATTTTGAGGCATGCTCTCACACCATTTCCCTGAATTTCCCAGTGGGATTAAGCTCCAGTCGCGCTGCATCATTTATCGGTTGCCTTCCTTCTCATTTTCCAATCTGCTTGTGTTTACTGGGACCACCGCTGAATAAATTACTTGCATTCAAATCCTTGTCTCAAGGTTTGCTTCTGGAAGAACCCAAACAAAGACACAAACCCTGTTCATTTCACACTCAGATGCTTTTATTCCTGCCGTCTGTCCCTGGGTGAGAAATGTTCTTCCTTCCCTGCAGTTAGCTTCCTTTACCAGGTTAGCTCTTGTTTTCTGCCTCCACTAACCATTTAGAGACTACGACTTCCATAAGTCACAGAGGGGGTTTAGAGGCTGCACTTGCTGCTTTGCAGTGACCTCAACAATTCTACAGTATAACTCTTGCCACCTGCATTACTGTCTTAACATCCATTTCTTCCTTTACGTGTGGATTCCATGAGGGGAAAAACCACATGCCATTCATCTTCTTGCACTCCGATTATGTATCATGTGATTCGTAGTTTTTAGATGCCCACAATATAATGCACACCCTAGACAGTCTGGTCCAAGGTAAATACTCAAAACTGTTGGTTGATTAATGACTTCCTGACCTTCGTAGGAAACATGAAACCTTACAAATTGCTTTCTGAGACAGTCCCTTCACTGAACTCACTCCAGTCCACCGCCTTGAGTGTGCCATCTGTTTCTTGCTATTTTGGGCTTCAAGAAGATAAAAACACTGTGAAAACTGGGGAGGGATTGATGAATATAGAACAGCTATTATTGGTTTATTGTTATCTTCCCCTGGTTGGTTGAAGGTATAGGTTTGGACTTAGTAGATGATTTTGAGCATGTGCGTGCACTCCGTTGCACACCCGCATATGTCAGTAGGAAGACTGATGTCCTGTCTGCCTGGGGAACTATATTCCGGTCCTTCACCTGCTCAGGCAACTCCAAGTCCTGCGTTGCTTATACCAAGTTATGCCACCTCTCAGCATGGGAGAAACTATGTCTGAGACTTGCAAATCTTATTAGTATCCTTCCATGTCATTCAGGTCTCTGATCAAATGTCACCTCCTTAGAGAGAACTTCCATGACCCCTGCTCTTTTCTGAATGTGTCCCCCAAATTCATATGTTGAAACTTCACTGCCAGTGGGATAGTATTAAGAAATGAGGCCTTTAGGAGGTGACTCAGTGATGAGGGTGGAGCTCTCATGAATAGCATTAAGGCCCTTGTTATAGGGTATGAGGGAGTGGATCCCTTCTTTCCCACTCTTCCACCATGTGGGGACACAGCGTTTAAAGTGTCATCATGGAAGCAGATAAAAGGACCCACACCAGACATGAAACCTGCTGGCACCTTGATCTTGGACTTTCCATGCTCCAGACCTGGGAGGAAATACGTTTCTGTTCTTTAAAAATTGCCCAGTATCAAGTATTTGGTTATAACAGCACAAACAAACTAAGATACCAGTGTAAATACCCTTTCAACACTCTATTCCATCATTCAGCTATTTCTATCCTCATCAAATTCATCACTCTCTGGCACTATGTTATATATTTATTTATTTGCTTCACTGTCTGTCTTCCCACAAAAATACATGTTTCACAGCAGCAAGGGCTTTGTCGTTTTGTTCACTGTTTTAACCCTGGTGTTTAGAACAGCATCTGGCACATGGTTGGCCTTCAATAAATACTTGAGGAAGGAATGGGTGAATGAAGGGATAGGGGGTGGGGTTGTGACTGGGAAGGAGTAGAAAAAATAGCAATGACTTACATATATCAAAAACAATAGCCAACAACCAGTGTGCATTTAAAATATGTCAAGCACCATGTAAGTGCTTTAGGCATGATAATGCATGTAAATGTTGTAATGAGTCAGATGAAGATGCAGAGTATGGTTATGATCCCTTTGTAGCACAACAAGGGGCACGAGGAAAACAAGGTCCAGAAAGGTTTATTATCATTTGCCCTTGGTCATAAAGGTAGTGAAAGGAGGAGCCACAACTAAACTCCCAGCACTGGGGTTTTGAATCCACCCACGCATGGCCTTTCTATACTGAAGCTGCCTTGCACTGGGCTGCATTGGGGACTTAATGTGTTATCCAATTTAGCTCTGACCCCAATTCAGCAAGGTCAGTATTATTTCCTCTATTAATCAGATGAGGAAATGGACTCCAAAGAGTTGGGTAACCTGGCATAGGTCACACGCTAGTTAGTGACAGAGATGGGATTTATGCTGTGTGGAATCTCCAGCACCTGGGACAGCTGCCCTTGCTAGTGTCTTTTCAACAACTCCTCATAAAGCCATGATGAGCCAGCGGGTTTCCCGGGACTCAGAGCTAGCCTGCTTGACATTGATGAGATACCCAGGCCTGGACCTCCAGCTGGTTTTATTTGCAAGAATGTTCCTGACCAGGGGAAGTGAGTGCTATTCTAAGCCAAAAGCCCAGCAGAATAGCAGAAGCTGCCAGAATGTTTGTGTGGGTAACACCGCCTTGGACAGGAGGCTTCTGGGTGTGAGACCCTGTCCACTGCCTGTGTTTGGATGGTTTGAGTCATCCTTTGTCACAGTTCCCCTTCTCTGCATGCACTTACAGTGAGGTGGAGGGGAAAGCACTGGCTTTGGTGTTACACATACCTGGGTTTGGATTTGAGCTCACTACTCGCTAGCTTTGTGACCATGGGTAAATTTCTTTCCTTCCCTGAGCTTCAGTTTCTTCATCTAGAAAATGGGGATAATAGTTCCTACCTCCTATTACACATGGAATCAGATCCAAGCTACTTCAATGCTCTTCAAGACTTGTCTCTTTGTACTTAGGATACCTCTGCTCTGGCCTGTTCTTAAAATATTTGGGTGCTTGTAGTCCCCCCAGTCCTTCTCAGCAAATATCCTATAGTGTCTCGTCTTTATGCCTTTGTCCATTTGGGCCTGTCTGCCTGGAATTCGTTCCCTCCACCTCCTTGACTGATTAACGTCTGGGTCCTAGGAGGGCAAGAATTAGAATTGTATTACAGCTGAAGAAACTGAGGCTCAGAGAACTTAACTTTCTCCAAATCACGTGCTAGTAAATGGAAGAGCTGGGATTTGAATACATGTCCTTCTGACTTAATAGCTTGGGATTTTCCCACTAGGTCACATGGCCTTCCTTGGAACACCTCAAAAGGGGTTAGAATCCAAGGAGGGAGAGAAAAGAGAGTCTGAGCTTGCAGCAGTGATGCCAATGAAGGCTCTCAGCATACCCCTGGCTGCTGTGGCCAGGGACACACACACAAGTTACACCTAAGAAGTCATCTGGCTTTGCCAGCTGGAGGCTGTACCTTCAGTTCATTTTTGATTGTGGTCTGTGGAATCATTTTCTAAAGTGTGAGGCCCACATTGATGCAAACAAGTCAGTTGGAGGCTTTGTGCATCAAGCAACTCTTCTAGGTCAGCTGACGGTCAGCCATGAAGGCATTGCCACCCCAGGGATAGACTTGGGAGATACACTGGCATAGCAGGAAAAGGTGGTGCTTTGGGTGCTATCGTGACCCCATGAAACTCACAGATGTCCCCCATCAGATGTTCAGAAATTTGTATCACAGTTCAGGTTTGTAGCAAGAGGAGAAGCTAAAAATGCCTTTGCCTCTTATGGCAACAGAGCATGAAATTGGGAGTTCTTGCCAGCCACTACAGTCCTGCCCCTTCCCTGACACCCTTTTACATGTTGTATGATTCTGTCCTTCTCTCTTTTTCTACACACACACACACCTTTTGCCATACTCCACAGTTGGTATGGGTAGCGGCATTGTAAGGGAGAAAGGGGCATGGAAGAAATAAATCTGAGGGAGTGGATTCCCCTTGCAGCTTTCCATAACGAAAGTCAGGCATTCCCTTCACCTCTCAGGGCCTCAGTTAACTCATTAATAATATGAGGCTGATGGAACTCTTAAGGTTGTGAATAGAATGAAAGATAATTTTCATCAATTGCCTATTTCAGTATCTGGCATGGAGTAGGTGTTCAGTAAATGATATATTATCCTAATGTGAAAATTCTCTAGGCAATGTAACCATGATCGGTGTTTAATCCTAGTCCAGTGTGAACTGTTTAAATATTTATAAAATCTCAAATAATCCTGACAAGATGTCTTATACATGCGATGAATGCTGAAGCAGTCCTTTATTTTGCTCAGCAGGGGTTTGGCCTGAATGACAGCTGATGACCTGGAGTCTCAGCATGCATCTCTGGTTGGTTTCCTTCCTTTCAGGATAAAACCAGTATGTCCTTGCTCTTCTCCCACTCTCAGACCAACGAGTTCATCTTCTCGGAGCTGCTGGCCAACCTGTACTCCCGTGGGAACCAGAACAGCTGATGGAGGAGTCCGCAGAGCAGGCACGGCGGTGCAAACAGATGCTGCGCATGCACCACGTGCTGAGGGAGGCGCCCAGCATCATCGATGACATTAACACGACCACCGTCAGCACGCCCACGGGGTTCGTAGATGACTCCTAGCTACAAGTGCAGAGCGTCCCGGCCCGACGCAGGTAGCAGAGCCGGCCCCCACGACCCCAAAGCCCCAGAGCCCGGGCTGCTGGAGAAGTGCCAGACCAGGCATGTGGCGCGCCCCTTCCCCAGAGTGGCTCCCACTTGCAGCAAGAGGCGGAGCTTAGAGAGGGCGGGGCTTGCTGTGGAGCGCGGCCTGCGGGGCTGGGTGGAGCTGGGACCTTGGCGCCGCTGGCGGCGGGCTTAAGCTCTGGCGACCGCCTCAGGCAGGCAGGGAGGATCTTGCATGCATGGGCCTGGCTAGCACTGGGCTGGGGCGGGGCCTCAGGGTGGGCGGGGCCACTCATTATTCCTCTCTCTGTTCCTGGCTCCCTGTCGCCCGCAGGTCCCCCAAGTCCAGCCCCACGACGCAGAGCGGAGCCCCCGCCGTGCGCCCAGCCTGGCCCGGGTCGCGGAGCCCTGCTCCTGGGCCTCTGCCTGCTGGGTCCGCCCTGGGGGAAGCGCCCCTTGTACCCTCAAGGACGGGGGCTTCCCCTGACCCCTTCTGCCCTCCCCCAGCAGGTGCCCTCGCGCCCCGCCCGGGGTCCCCAGGTGAGTAAGGGCTGAATACGGCGGGAGAGGCCGCCGGACGGGCACGGCCGGGACGGAAATGGGGCTGGATTCTAGTGCATCGGACCTGGTTGCCAGAACCGGCCGTCTCCATTCCAGGCATTCGGACCGTGGGTGCTGGAGCCCTGAGTGGCCGAGGGCTGACGGAGCCTGCCCCCAAAGGAGTACTGAGTCCCGGAGGTGGTCGTTTTTAGGGAGGGGGCTATGGGGCTCGTCCCACCTGCCCCCTTCTTTCCAGCACTTGCATGGCGCATCCCTCCATATTCACTCTTGGCGGCCGCCCCACACGTTGCATTCCTCCTCCTTTCTTCTGTCTATGCTCCATCCTCCATTCCCTCCAACTGCTCTCCCAGCCCCTGGGGAGCCTACCTCAGGTCAGAGAGTCTGAACCCCGATCTGCCCTGGGTGTGTGGATTTCCTTCAGCTACCCTGATGTCCCCACTTTCAAGTCCTGATTCCTTTGAGCCATTCCAAGGGGTGTCCGGCCACTGGCCCACAGAAGCAGAGACCAGGCTGTGACTGTGTGACGATCAAGGTGTGTGATGTGTGTGGGGGAGCTTGCACACGAGTGTGAAAGTGTAAGAATGGCACCCAGGCCTGGGCTAGGACAGGAGCCTGGGGGCCATGGGCAGTCTGATTTTTTCCTCCACCCCCACCCGGCCCCCACCCCCGCCCCACCCTACCTGGTCTAAACCAATGTGGTAGTGGTGGCTGCAGGGGCAGGGACAGGAGTATCTGAAGCCTGCTTCACTCCCAAAGATCTAAGGAAAAGCGTTCTGCATCTTTTGGCTTGGCCTTGTTGATCCATGGCCCTCTTTCAAGGACATGCACTCTGTTTCCCAGTGTGCCCTGTTTCCACTGGTCATGTTCTCTAAGGAAGAACAATAGCATCTGTTTTTGTCTCCAAATGACTGTAGGGTAAGCGCCCATAAACCAAAATGAGGCAGGGTTTGGGGCTTGCCCTATGACACACTGATGACCAATGTAGATGGGTAGAGGCAAGCAGCATGGTATTGGGCAAGAGCACTGGACTGGGAGTCCAGAGATGCTGCTTCACCCTGGGCCTTTAGGCAAGTCCCTTTGCCTTCCAGAGCCTCAGCATCCTTTCTATCAAATGATGACTTTCTGCCTTTCTCCCGTGGTGGCTGTGGGGATCAAGGGAGACAGTGGCCATAGAGATGCTGTGTTAACTACAGATGCGGCTGTAGGAGCACTTTGCTAACTACCAACGTGAGTTCAGACTCTTCAGGGTATTTGGCACCCAGGTCTATGGTGAGGTGTGACATATGGGATGTAAGGTTTGATGCCTGCTCCGACTCCAGTCTTGCTAACATGAAAAACATTTGGCAAGTCATGAAGAGCAGGCTGGGAGAGCTTCTTCAAGGCAGCCTGGCTTCAGTGCAGTCCGGGGCATGACAGATAGAATTACGTGGCAAGGAATTCACCCAGGAGGCCTCAGGAAGAAGTGAGTCCTGTTCGTGCACTTGGGCTGATCACCGCTGGATCCAGCTGCAGGTGTCCAATGGGCAACACCAGACCACTGCACTGCTGGAGATGCAGACCTTGGAGCCCTACCTCCGTGTGGCCAAAGGCTCTGGCCTCATGGTCCCTCAAGGAGGCCAGGGCAGCATCGACATAGCCAAGCTCCACCTGGACACCAACCTTGACATCCGCAGTGGGGATGAGGTGCACTACCATGTCACAGCCGGCCGTTGCTGGGGACAGTTGCTGTGGGCCACTCAGCCAGCCACAGCCTTCTCCCACGAGGACCTGTTGGATGGGGCTGTTCTCTAAGGCCTCAATGGCAGCCTCAGCCCCCGCAGCACCCTGACCTTCTCAATGGAAGTGGGGCCAGTGCACACGGATGCCACCCTACAAGTGACCGTTGCCCTAGAGGGCCCACTGGCCCCACTGAAGCTGGTCCGGCATGAGAAGATCTGTGTCTTCCAGGGAGAGGCAGCTGAGATCAGAAGGGACCAGCTGGAGGAGGTAAGCGGGGGTGTGGGCCAGGTAGAGGGCCTCCAGCCCAGCTTCCATGCCAGGTACACATGTGACTTGGGCTGTGGCTGTGGTGGTCCCAGGTTGCATGTGTGCACGGGTCTCAGATGTGCTCCCGTATATGTTGTGCTCCCAAGAGTTTCTGAGGAGCTTGCTATACACCCATCCTCCTGGGAGTTGTGTGTGCCTCCAGAGTTCATGTCCACTCATGTCCATGGCATGGCTGAGCATGCAGATTCCTGGGCCCCACCAAGCCCTACTGAATTTATGAAGTGGAGCCCAAGAATCTGCATTGCAGTCAGTTTCCTGGGAGGGCATCACAGGTCCTGAACTTTGGGGATTGCTGGCCGTGGAGACAGGTGGCTGCTCCTCAGATCCACATGTTCCCCGTTCTTTTCTCAGAGCCCAGACCAGGACTAGGAGGGTCTGTCAAGGGCTTCTGCCCACCCAGGAACCCCACAGAGCAGCCACAGGCCCTCCAGCAGGCTCACTGACTTGCCCTGTGACCTCAGGCCAGTCCTTGCCCACTCTCGGCCTTACTCTCCTACACTGCTCATTTCGGAGACCCTTCTGGTCTGCATGTCTGGAGCTTGAGGCTGACAGCGAACTAGCAGATCTTGCATCAGGAAGGCCTCACAGGAGGCGGCAGCATTTGGGCCGGGCTCTGAAGAGCACAGGCCATCAGTAGCAGAGAATGGGGAGTGGTATTCCAGGCAGAAGGAACATTCCAGGCAAAAGCATAGAAGAATGTGAGTTTGAGGGTGGTTTAGCCTCTTGTGACTGGCCCATCAGGTGAGGGAGCCCATGTGGCCTTTGGGGCTTGAGCTCCATAGGGCTGGGCTGAAGGCGGCTGTGCCTCCAGGAGGGGTGGGGCAGGGCGCCCTCTGATGGTCCTGGTTGGTAATAGCAGGGGCTGGGGAGGCACTGCCTGCAAACCAGCCACAGGCCTGAACAGATCCTGAGCAGGGGGCGTGTGTGTGCGCGCGCGCGCGCGCGCGCGCGCGCATATGTACATGTGTGGCTGCATCAGCGTATGATGAACTTGTGTGTCTGTGTCACTGAGTCTGGGGATATGTGATTATGCACCTCCCCGGGGGAGTGCATCTCAAGCTGTGTGACTGACCCCCTGTAACCGTGTGTGGGGTGGGTACTAACATGTGACCAGCAGCCAGGGCAACCCAGTGAAACCCCATCTCTACACAAAAAATTTAAAATTAGCTGGGCATGGTGGCACGTGCCTGTGGTCACAGCTACTTGGGAGGCTTAGGTGGGAGGATCCCTTGAGCCTGGGAGGTTGGGTCTTCAGGGAACTGTGATTACGCCACTGTACTCCAGCCTGGGTGACAGAGTGAGACTGTCAAAAAACAAAAAATGTGACCAGCTGCATGCCTGGCTGCTGTGTGTGTGAACCCACGTGTGTGCTTGTGTGTCTTAATGAGCAGTGGTATCTAGGGGAATAAGTGGGGCAAGATCAAGCCTGTTCTGGCTGCTTACGGCCACAATGGTCCCCTCAGAGACTGCCTCTGTGGCCCCATGTGAGTCCTCATGACTTCTGTTAACCAGGCAGCCCAGGAGGCAGTGCCGCCGGCAGACATCATATTCTCAGTGAAGAGTCCACCAAGTGCCGGCTACCTGGTGATGGTGTCTCGTGGCGTCTTGGCAGATGAGCCACCCAGCCTGGACCCCGTGCAGAGCTTCTCCCAGGAGGCAGTGGATGCAGGCAAGGTCCTGTACCTGCACTCCCACCCTGAGGCCTGGAGCGATGCCTTCTCACTGGTTGTGCCCTTGGGCCTGGGTACTCCCCTCAAGGGCGTCCGCGTGGAGCTGGAGGGGCTGCCGGCTGCCATCTCACTGGAGGTGCAAAACTTCAGTGTCCCCAAGGGTGGCAGCCTCACCCTGGCCCCTCCACTGCTCTGCGTTGCCAGGCCCTACTTCCCTACTCTCCTGGGCCTCGGCCTGCAGGTGCTGGAGCCACCCCGGCATGAAGCCCTGCAGAAAGAGGATGGACCTGAAGCCAGGACCCTCAGCGCCTTCTCCTGGAGAGAGGTACAGCTGTGAGAGAGGCCCAGGGGCTGCAGCCCAGCTCTGGGGGCAGAATGGAGGGAGCCCCTGGGACTCCCAGTCTGGGGGTTATACACAGAGAGATGGGGAGTCACATTTCAGAAGCACCTGTGCTTTAAATACTGTATCTCCTTTCTTCCTCACAGCTCCTCTGGGAGCCAGAACTTATGGTCCCCATTTTCCACCAATGGAAGCTGAAGCCCTAAAAGAGTCAGTCTCCTCCTGCACCCAAAGGCAGGACATGAAGGTGCTGCTGGGGCCTGACTAGCCCTGGGCCTGCCCATAGGTGGAAGAGCAGCTGATCCGCTACGTGCACGACGGGAGCGAGACACTGACACAGTTTTGTCTTGATGACTGACGCCTCGGAGATGGACCGCCAGAGCCATCCTGTGGCCTTCACTGTCACGGTCCTGCCTGTCAATGACCAACCTCCCCATCTTCACTACAAACACAGGCCTGCAGGTGAGAGTATTCCTGGCACCATCCCCCATGTCTGCTTCAAGAAAGAGGCCAGCATCCCCTACTTCCCAGCACAGAGCTCCCCCTCTTTGAGCCTCAGTTTCCTCCTCTGCAAAATGGGGACGCTGCCGCATGCCTCATGGGGTTGTTGGAAGGAGAGTTGTGAGATTGTGCTGAAATGGAGCACAGGTGGGAAGTTTTGTTGCTGGACGCTTGCAAGTAAGGTAGGCAGACTTCTGAGCGGCCACAGGTGGCTCTGCTGTTCCTTCTCCTGTGGCTCAGGACCAGAACTCCCGACAGAATCACTTACAAGCCCGTAAGGGCAGGTGTCAGGGCAGGAGCCGACAAGCTTCCCACCTTCACCCCAGCAAGTGAAGGCCACGGCTTGGCTCCCCAAACTCCTGCCCCTTGTGCTACAGCAGAGCAGGGCCCCCATTTGGCAGAGGTGGAAGTTGAGGCCCAGACATGTGATGGAACCTCTCCATGGTTGCGAAAGTAGTTCTGGTGGAACAGAAAGGGCGTGGCCTCACTAAGCCCACATGGCAGGGCTTTGAATGCCGGCTTCCGGGGTGCATCCTCTGCGGACAGCGAGTCACTGAAGGTTCCACAGGAGAGCTGACTTGGGCTGTCTCTGACATGGGGCGCTGAGAGGGGCTTTGGTGGTCTAGGATGTGCCCATAGAGGGTGGCCTCATGGTGCGGAGGTCACAGAAGAGTGAGACACAGCCCCCTGGAACCACAAGCCAGGAGAGCTGTGTGTCAGTATGGCCACCAGGTGGTGCCATCCACTCGTGTTTGCTCTGGGAGCCCAGCAATGGGACCCTGCCCCCCACATTATGGCCCCTCCTGCCAAGACTCCACCTGAGGGCTCCCTGGGGCCGGGGAAGGAAGCCCAGGAATGCCAGAAGGTTCTGTTTTCCGGGCATGTGAGTCCCACTGCAGCTCTCCCCACAAGTAATTGACCCAGCAAGACTGGTACCAGGACCTCAGGAACAGGTGCCTCCTCTGCTTGCAAGGGGGAGGCCTGAAAAGGGGTCCCCTTCGCCCAACATGAGGAGGCCTGTAACTGCTCTGGAAGCACCTGGGCCCATCGCAGCGCTGATTCTGTGCTGCAGAACAGTGCCAACCATCAGCCCCCCACTCTCCGCGCCACCCACCCCTCCCTCAGCTGGAGGGAGGGCCCATTTCTAAAATCACCATTCCCACCTGTGCCCAGCCCTGGCCAGGCACACACGGAGGCTCTGAAAGGAGACCCCTGCCCCACCAGTGAGACAGATTAAGGAGCACTGTTGGTCAGCGTTGGGGATTTCTGGGGGTGAGAACTTGGTGAGGGTAAGAAGTGGGGCCTTCCTGGGTAGGGGACACAAGCTGACCTTGAGGGACACGCAGGACTAGGGCAGATGGAGAGCAAGGAGGCTGGGCCTGGAGGGTGACCTTCCCTGGGACCTTCCCTGGGGTGACAGGGAAGGTGAATGTGGGGGGACCTTTTGTGCAGGGGAACCAGAGCAGTGCCAGCCTCAAAGCCACCTGAGGGCCTGAGCAGCAGCAGGATTGGAGCTCTGGTGGCAGCCCAGGGCTGGGGAGGAAGGGGTGGGTGAGCATGGTAAGGCAGAACCTTCACAGGCCTGTGTTCCCAGATGTGGGAGGGGGCCACTGCGCCTATCCGTACAGAGGCCCTGAGGAGCATGGACAGTTACTCTGGGCCCCCGAGCATCTGGTTTACACCATTGAGCAGCCCAGCAAAGGGCGGGTAGTGCTGTGGGCAGTGCCGGGCACCAAGGTGCGCTGTTTCATGCAGGCCCAGCTGGACGGTGGGCTCGTGCTGTTCTCACACAGAGGTGGGTGCTGATGGCCAGGCCCTGGGTTCCTGCTGCCTGCAGGGGTGCCCTGAGATGGGGAGCCAGCTTGGGCCAGCCAGACCCAATGACTCTGTCCTCAGGAGCCCTGGATGGAGGCGGTCCACTTCGGCTTCTCCGATGACAAGCACACTTCCTCTGGACACTTCTTCCGAGTGACGGCCCAGAAGCAAGTGCTCCTCTCGCTGGAGGGCAGCCAGACACTGACTGTCTGCCCAGGTGGGTGTGCTGATTGTGGGCATTCCTGGGTGTGCCAGGAGCTGGGGCAGAGCTGAGGGTGGCACGCCAGGGTCACGCTGCCTCTCTGCAGACACAGGCCTGGGCCTGGATCTCAAAGGGTGATGGCCCCTTTTGCCTCTGGCAGGGTCCATCCAGCCACTCAGCAGCCAGAGCCTCAGAGCCAGCTCCAGCGCAGGCACCGGCCCCCAGCTCCTGCTCTACGGTGTGGTCCTGGGCCCCCAGCTGGGCCGGCTGTTCCATGCCCAGCAGGACAGCATGGGGGAGGACATGGTGAACTTCATTCAGGCAGAGGTAAGGGCCTCACTCTGCAGCCACCACTCAGATGCCCACAGCCTCAGGTGGCCGCTGTGCCACGGACATCATGTGGATATGGGTGCAGGTTCCAGCATCGCTGGCAGCAGACGCTCCCAGTCCTGCCATTGTCCAGGCCCTGGTGTCCTGCCCTCCAGGAGCCACCAGGCTGGTAGGGCAAGTTCATGTTCCCAGAAGGAGAAAGAAGGATGCAGGAAGTTGGGGATACAGGGCCCTAGAGCAGGGCTGGGGTCTTGGGGTGTGGCTTCCAGAAGAAAGCTACAGCCAGACCCAAGGGTCTGGAGAGGGGGCACCATGTGGGAGCACTAGTGGCACCCTAGTAGCTGGCGAGGGGCAGTGCTTGGTCCAGAGGGATGGAGTTGGAGGTGAAGCAGCTGCTGGGCCTGTGGGCAGAGGCGTGAGCCTGGGGCTCGGGTCAGGTGCCAGCCAGAGACAGTGGATCCTAGGGACAGATGAGCTGATGAAAGACAGCTGAGTCGGCCAAGATGGTGAAGCCATGGTTCATCCATCCTGGTAGCTTCAGAGACCACTAGGAAGAACTAGAGCTCTCAGCCATGGGTATCAGCAGACTGTGATAACTGTGCCATGGAGGCCAGCCCAGTCATCGCTTAAATGAACACCTCTCCCCGAAGGCAGAACATGAGTTGTTCCATAGCAGGGCAGAGTGGTGCAGACTCTTCCGTGGGCCGTCCTGGGCAGGTGGTGCACCTGATGCTCCCACCAGGAGGCTGCGTGGGCATCTGGACCCAGCACATGATCACAGTGAGTTCTGAGTAAGGAGCGGTCTTGTAAGGCGCAGAGCTGACTCTATTGCTCAGGAGTCACAGCACGCGGTACTGCCCCAAGTACCTCCAGAGGGGTCTGGCTAGCTGGTCCCCCCGCCAGCCCTTGAAAATGGCACAGCCCACCTCAGCCCCCTTTCCAAGCTCCCTTGCTTGGGCAGGGACCTCCTGAGCCTGGCACTCTCCCTCCTGAGAGGCGCAGATGGCATTCAGCAAGTGCAAAGCCGAGGTTTCTTGGGCCTCTCACATCAACACCTCCCAGTCCCAGGTTCTGTATTTCCCTGGAGCCCCACTCCTGCTATGGCCCCCTCCCCACAATGAGATATTCATCAGGCTGGTGTCTACAGCTGCTGCATACCCTCAGTTGCTGGGAGCCTTTGTCAAGAATGCCCAGGAATGGGGAGGGCACGGGACCCGGCCATCAGCAACCCTCTCGCACTCTATAGTCCCACATTACTCAGAGCTTCCCCGTGCCCCAGCAATATGAAGGACTAGATTGAATGGGCACCAGAGAGCCAGGCTGGCAGTGCCACCCAGGAAAGCGGGCAAGAGGCTACATGGGCTACCCGGCCCACTCAGGGAGGAGGGCAGGACTGGGTAGTGTCTTGACAGCAGCCCTGTCCCACAACACTGAACTGGGCAGGGAAGGGGTCAGATGTTCCCCTGACATGGGACTGGATTCCAGAGCATCGGACCTGGCTGCCAGAACCGGCCCTCTCCTTCCAAGGCACTGGGGCCATGGATGCTGGAGCCACATGTGGCTGAGGGCAGGGAGCACTGAGTCCCGGAGGTGGTCGTTTTTGGGGAGAGAGCTATGGGGCTTGTCCCACCTGCCCCCTTCTTTCCAGCACTTACATGGCACTTCCCTCTATTTTCACTTTTTTTTTTTTTTTTTTTTTTTTTTTTTTTTTTTTTTTGAGACGGAGTCTCGCTCTGTCGTCCCGGCTGGAGTGCAGTGGCCGGATCTCAGCTCACTGCAAGCTCCGCCTCCCGGATTTACCCCATTCTCCTGCCTCAGCCTCCCGAGTAGCTGGGACTACAGGCGCCCACCACCTCGCCCGGCTAGTTTTTTGTATTTTTTAGTAGAGACGGGGTTTCACCGGGTTAGCCAGGATGGTCTCGATCTCCTGACCTCATGATCCGCCCGTCTCGGCCTCCCAAAGTGCTGGGATTACAGGCTTGAGCCACCGCCCCCGGCCTATTTTCACTCTTGGCGGCCACCCCATGTGTTGCATTCCTCCTCCTTCTCGCTGTCCTCCATCCTCCATTCCCTTCAACTCCTCTCCCAGCCCCTGGGGAGCCTACCACAGGTCAGAGAGTCTGAACCCTGAGATACGCTGGGTGTGTGGATTTCCTTCAGCTACCCTGATGTCCCCACTTCCAAGTCCTGACTCCTTTGAGCCATCCCAGGGGATGTCTGGCCACTGGCCCACAGGAGCAGAGACCAGGCTGTGACTGTGTGACCATCAAGGTTTGTGATGTATGTGACACATCACACGAGTGCGAGAATGTGAGAATGGCACCAGGCCTGGGCTAGGACAGAAGCAGCAGGAGAAGGAGCCTGGGGGCCATGAGCAATCTGATTTTTTATCCACCCCCCCCCCCCACCCTACCCAGTCTAAACCAATGTGGTAGGGGTGGCTGCTGGGGAAGGGATGGGAGTGTCTGAAACCCACTTCATTCCCAAAGATTTCTAAGGAAAAGCATTCTACACCCTCTGGCTTGGCCTTGTTGATCCATGGCCCTCTTTCAAGGACATTCACTCTGATTCCCAGTGTGCCATTTCCACTGGCCACGTTCTCTAAGGAAGAACAATAGCATCTGTTTCTGTTTCCAAATGGTTGGAGAGAGGGGCTGTAGGTCCAGCGCCCATAAACCAAAATGAGGCAGGGATTGGGGCTTGCCCTAGGATGTGCTGATGACGAACGGAGATGGGTAGAGGCAAGTAGCACAGTATTGGGCAACACTGGGAGTCCAGAGATGCTGCTTCACCCTGGGGCTTTAGGCAAGTCCCTTTCCCTCCCAGAGCCTCAGCATCCTTTCTATCAAATGATTGCTTTCTGCCTTTCTCCCAGGGTGGCTGTGGGGATCAAGAGAGACAGTGGCCATAGGGATGCTGTGTTAACTGCAGATGCAGCCGTAGGAGTACTTTGCTAACTGCCAATGTGAGTTCAGACTCTTCAGGGTATTTGGCACCCAGGTCTGTGGTGAGGTGTGACATATGGGATGTAAGGTTTGATGCCTGCTCCAACTCTAGTCTTGCTAACACATGTGAAACATTTGGCAAGTCATGATCCTGCCTTCAGGAAAAGGGCAGTCTGGGAGAGCTTCTTCAAGGCAGCCTGGCTTCAATGCAGTCCAGGCATGACTGAGATAGGCTTACGTGGCAAGGAATTGGAGGGTATCTGGGTAAAGAGCTGCAGTGTGGGCAGAGGTTTAGTGTGGGACTCACTGAGGACAGTCACTGGCCAAAGCAGGGAACAGAGACAGAATGAGAAAGAGCTCTGTGGGGAGGGTGGGGCATAGGGTGGAGAACTTCAAAGTCCGAAGAGTATGGCTTGTTGGGGCTCAATGCTGTAGGCAGTAGGGGCCATGGAAGGCTCTCAGGTGGAGAAATGACAGCTGAACATTAGCGAGCAAGCGCTGTCTCCATGAGCAGCATGGGTGGTCCTCTGAGCATGCCAGCACGAGTGTGCAGGGAGCTGGTGCAAATGCCTCTGTGTGTGGGTGAGCTTCTGTGTTGTGACTCTGCCCAAGTGTGTGCTTCAGTGTGCTGAGTGGCTGCACGCCCCAGATCTGTGCTGCACGTGCCAGCCAGTGAGGGTGCTGGGAACCAGGAGGTGGCAGGGAAGGAGGCGTGTGCGTGTTGTGGGCATGTGTGTTAGCATGTTCGTGCCGGCAGTGGGGCCTCACAGCATGTGTGTGCACACCCCGGCATGTGCATGTGTGTGTCCGCCAACCCCAGGCCTGCCTCACCCATGCATGTGAGCTGCCATGTTGATTTGATGCTGTCTTTCAGAATCACTATCAGTGGCCCCTGAGGAGCATCAGCCATGGTAGGTACATGCCTGGCCGCCTGTTGCATGAATGGTGTTCCCGCCCTGCTGCACCAGCTCCACACGGGGGCACACCTGGGACCTCAGATCCAGGCTCCCTGCCCCTCCCTTCTGGAACTGCAGATTTGCTCTTTCCTCTTTCTGTCCTCGTGCTGCTGGTTCTCTCATCTCCCTTCCCTGTGAGCCATGGGAATCAGCGCCACTGCCCATGGCCTCCATGGCTGAGCCTGGGGGCTCTTGGAACAGGCTCCATGCCCAAGCTGGCAGACATGGGTGCTCTCTGGAGTCATCAGAGAGGGCATAGAGCTCATGGTTTATGGTGTAGTGGCTGGGAGCTTGGAGGGGGTTGTGTGTAGGGCTGGATTCTGAGGCGACCAGAGGTCTAGGAATGTCATCCTGGGCATGCCATACCAGTCGTGCAGTCTGAGTCATGCTGCCGGGGCAGGGTATCCAGCTGCCAGCCTGGGAGTGCCGAGAGCCGAATCCACTGCAGAGCAGGGATGATAGTCAGGGTCCCACCTCCTCTATCTGTCGGCAATCCAGTGGTGATCTAGGATAAAACCTTAAGAGTCCCATACACACGGTCACCCCACAACACACCTCACAGGCCAGGAAGGGACACACAGCCCCCTTCCCATCCTCCCAGGTACCATCATAGCTGCTAGTGTGTGACTGAAGGCAGGGTCCCTGGACCCCAATGAAGCATTACCACTGGCCAGCAGGCTCACCCACCTTGGCCTGTTGCTCCTAGGGGTCTCCTGTGCTATTTAGCCAATGGGACCACAGTGCCTGTTGGCCCAGCTGAGCTCTGCCTAGCAAGCCCACCTGCCTCTCCTGCCACAGACTCTCCCTCTTCTGCTTTTCCCAGCAGGAAGGGCCCAGCCTCACCTATGAAACCTGCAGCACCCCCACCCCGCAACCAGTTGAGGCTCCCATCTTAGACTTACAAGTGTATGGCCAGTGGCATCCGGCTACCTGCCCTCCCTGCCTTCCCCAGGGTCCCTTCAGAGGACCCTGGTCTTTCTGACCACCCAGAGAGGCCTCTGGTGCTCACTCCAGCCATCCATCCTTTATAGCTTCACCATTTTGGTTCAAGCAGTGTTCCTTATCAGGCCAGTTGGCTCTTGGGTGGGGCTCCCCAAACAAGAGGTGGCCCTGGGCCAGTGGGTTGGAAGACAGGGTGACCAGAGAAGGGGGAAGCCTGAGGGGGCTGAGCATTGGTCTGAACTGTGGGTGCACTGCCTGGGTGCCGTAGGAGAGGCCAGGGTGTGTGGGCTGGGGAGGGCTGCCACAGCCCCAGGCACTACCTGTGAAGCTCTGGCTCCTCCCTCCATCTTCCTCCCCTTTCCCTTCCAGGCCCTTTTCCAGGAACCTTTGTCACACGCGCACCTGCACCCTCCCCTCCCTGGCCCTCCCACAGCTCCTGTGGCGCGCCAGTGCTCTGCACTTGCCTCACCAGCTCTCTGCTTGCTTTTCTCTCTCCTGTTTTCTCTCTGCTTCTCTCCAACTGCCAGCTGATCGGGTCAGGCAAGTCCATCCCATCCTGAGAGCCCCAGCCACACTTTGACCTCTAAACAGATCCTCCTCTTCTCGGAGGCCTCCCTTTCCAAGCCTGCTGGGTGGGTGTCCTGTGACTTAACAGTGGCTCCCCAGCCCCAAAGCCAGCCCCCTTCATCTGTGACTTAGTCTGTTGTAGTGCTGAGCTGACACATCCAGGTGTGACTGTTGCTGAAAACTTGTGCCCCTCTGTAGTATGCCCTGCCCTGTTCTATAAATAGCTATAAATACTCCGTGGTATGCCCTGCCCTGTTCTATTAATATCTATAAATACTCATATATATATATGAGCAAGCATGGGGGTGCTGTACAGGCAGCCATGTGGCCTGACAGTCTCTACCAGTCCTGCCGTCCCTCAGCTGAGAATCAAACCCATTTCAGGATGGTGGGGAATGTGTCCTCTGCTGGCTGTGTTCTCTGTGGAGTTCAGGGGAGGGAAAAGGCCAAGCCATTTCTAGGGTGCTATTGGGAGTAGTGAAAAGGCCACTTTCCAAGGGACACTTTTCCTGGAAAGCCCCTGGAGCTTAGCTGGCTCTTATCCTGTGAAGCAGGCTCTGGCCACTAGGGGGCAGGGCCATGAACTCAGCCTGGAGGAGCCTGTGGGACAGCCAGCACTCTGGAGGGACAGAACAGGCCACCTGGTGCAGACAGGAGAGGGAGGCAAGGGGATGGAACGGAAGACACCTGCAGTGGATGGAAGTCAGTGGCCTTGGGTGCTGGTGTCTGTCTTCCTGGCCACCGCTAGACACCCACTGGAAACCTGGAATCTGCACCTGCAGGAAATCAGGAGAGGGGTTCAGCCTCCACTGCACCTACAGCAAGGTAAGACAGGCACGGGTGGGCGCCCTGCTTCCAACCAGCCTCAGGTGGGCAGGAAGCAGATCTCCTGCCTGACCTTCCTCTCCTGCCTCCCCAAAGCAGAGGAGAAGCGGCAGCCGCCCATCAGGCCATTGCCCAGACTGAAGCCGCTGAAGCTAGGTCCCAACAGGCAAGTGTGACCCCTGACTATCCCAGGCCCGGCCCAAGGCAGTCCAGTCTCTGGTGAGGACCTGGTAGACAGGAGATGTGATGTCCCCAAGTGGCTCTATAAACCTCTGATTGAGGATAATCGAGGAAATGGGCAAGACCATCACACTCAGCCAAGAACACGAGGGAGACTAGGGGCAGGCAAAAGTCAGTTTGGGCCCAAGCCTGGCTCCTGGAAGGATGGTGGATGAAGGGTCAGCCACAGTGAAGGGGAATGGAAGGCCACGGGCTGGGTGGCCAGGGCTGTCAGCTCCTGCAGCCCCTGCAGAACGTCCACCCAGGCCTGCCTCTGCACTCAGCCTTCTGCCTGGAACCACAGGTGCCTGGACACTGGCCTGCAGTAAGGATGATGGTAGGAAAGACACCTGTGGCCACATGTGGGCACCTAAGCATGGGACAGAGGGGTATCCTGCCCCAAAGAGACCATAGATGCCAACAGCTTAAGCAGATGTGACACCATCAATAAACCCCCTTGTCCTGGGTCACATCAATTAAGTCAGCACCTACCCTGACCCTGAAGCTGCAGCTCAGTCTGGTTGAGACTCACAAAGAGATGTTAGTGCTGGGCAGGGGGCCTGGCCCAGCCTGCGATGTCCAGCAAAGCTGTGGGCTGGACAAGAATCTCTGAAGATTAGGCCAGGACAAGGAGAGCTGTGTCTGGTCAGGGAGTGGGGGCAATGTCCAGGGGGCAGGAGGCCTGAGGACATTTAACTAGGTAGGGTGCCAGGTCAGGATGTGCAGAAGAGAAGGCGGCATGGCAGCATCCTGTCTGAAGCCAGGTTATAAACCTAGGGGCCGCCTAGTCAAGCCTAAACCATGCTGCCGCCCAGATGGCAACCTTCAAATGCGAGGCAGGGATGGGAGAGCCCCCAAACCCCTCATCCCTCCTGCCCCAAGCCAGTTCCCATCCCTCACCAGAAGGAAAGGGAACTCTTCTAGGAGGCACAGCATGCCAGGTTCTCCATCACCTGGGGGAAGGGGCCGGGGGAGGGGGAGCTGCAGCTGGGTGAGAAAGAACACAGGTCCCACTCTGTCCCTATCTGACAGGTGACCTCAGGCAAGCTGCTTTCTTTGGCTGGGGCTAAGGAGAGTCACAGGGGAAGGGCCAGGTTAAGAGGACTCCACCCTGGAGCCCAGAGCTACCCACAGAGAAAACCCCCATCCTCTTGATTCTGCTCCCAGCTCTCGCTGCTGGGATAACATCCTCCCCATCAGAGAGGCCATGGGAGGCAGAGGCTGACCCTGCTCCTTCAGGCACCTCAGCGGGTTTGGGTCTGCATTCTTCATGATCAGGGAGGGGGTCCCTGGGATCACAAAGGTGAGGGGCAGCTTCTTGGGCTCCAGGTGCTCCAAGGCAGACCCTGCAGGGCACCAGAGCTAGAAGGGCATGGGCGAGGCTAGGCGCGGTGGCTCACACCTGTAATTTCAGCACTTTGAAAGGCTGAGGTGGGCAGATCATGAGGTCAGGAGATCAAGACCATCCTGGGTAACATGGTGAAACTCCACCTCTACTAAAACTACAAAACATTAGCCAGGCGTGGTGGCATGCGCCTGTAGTCCCAGCTACTCGGGAGGCTGAGGCAGGAGAATCACTTGAACCTGGGAGGCAGAGGTTGAACAAGGTTAGGACCTGAGCTCTGCCTGGCCATGGTGACACCGAGCCAGGTAACCCTACATTAGTCGCAGTCTGTTACTGTGTCTCACTGGGGATGTCAGCATTACCTCTGGAGTCAAAGTAGGTAAGCCAGGGTAACCAGAATTCCCAGCAGGGACCAAGACCAAAGGATGCAGGGGTTGGGCCTGTCCCGGAAGGTCAGGCTGGACGAGGGGCTCTGTGAAGCTGGGGCAGCCAAAGTCCTGCCCTTCAGGTTACAGGCATCTGGGTCCTGTTCTAGACCCTCATATGCCATCCAGAGACCCAACCCTGGGGACAATTCCTCCCAGGCTGGTAGCAGAGAGTCGATCCTTGTACTCACCCCACCAAAAGCTCTGAAATGAGGGGGACTATGGGTGGGGGAAAGACTCGTCAGAACAAGGTTCTCAGGTGCAGGTAAGGTTTGAGCTGGGCCTTAGGGTAGTCAGAGAGGTAGGTGACAGGTCCCCTCACAAAGCCTGCCAGAGCATGCAGGAGGGTCACAGGTATAGGGTTGGGAATGTTCTGGAAGATAGCAGGCAGCCTCCCACTCACCAATGGGGCCAAGTGCGGTCAGGTCCACACACCAGGAGAAGCTGGTATCCACACACTTGTGCACTTTGTTTCTTGTTTTAGAGACAGGGTCTTGCTCCGTTGCCCAGTCTGGAGTGCAGTGGTGCAATCATAGCTCACTGCAGCCTTGACCTCCTGGGTTCATGTGATCATCCTACCTCAGCCTCCTGAGTAGCTGGGACCACAGGCATATGCCACCATGCCTAATTTTATTTTTTGTGGAGACAGGGTCTGGCTATGTTGCCCAGGCTGGTCTCAAGAGCTTTCCACCTCAGCCTCCCAAAACACTGATACTACAGGGACAAGCCAGTGCTCCTGGCCATGCTGGTGCATTTTGGCTGCCATGGTGCACAGGAGGTATGAGCTCGGGGGGTGCAGAATCTGCTTCTGGACCTCTACCCAGGCGTGCACCCAGACTGACCCCTGAGCTGCAGGGAACAGGTGTGGAGAGAATGCAGCAAGCAGAGTGGGCTAGCCAGTGATGGAGACCCAGGCTGGGACTAGGAGAGACAGGGCTCCAACCCTCAGCCTAGTGGCCCTGCCTGACCCCTTGGGGCCAAGATGATTTTCTAGGAAGCCAGGCATGGAGGCCAGCATGCACCTGAACTGAGGACAGAAGACTCTGATGAGAGGGAGGGGGAGGCCTCTGACATAGTTTGGATGCTTGTCCCATCCACATCTCATGTTGAAACGTGATCCCCAATGCTGGAGGTGGGGCCTATAGTGTGAGGTGTTTGGGTCATGGTGGGGGATCCCTCATGAATGGCTTAGTGCCCTCCCCATGGTAATGAGTGAGTTTTATTATTTTATTATTTTTTATTTTTATTTTTTGAGGCGAGTCTCGCTCACAGCCCAGGCTGGAGTGCAGTGGTGCAATCTCGGTTCACAGGAACTGCCACCTCCCAGGTTCAAGTGATTCAGTGAGTGAGTTTTCTATTAGTTCACTGGAGAGCTGGTTGTTTAAAAGAGCCTGATGCCTCCTCTCTCTTGCTTCCCCTCTCATCATGCGACACATCTGCTCCCTCTTAGCCTCCCGCCAGGAGTAAAAGCTTCCTGAGGCTTCACCAGAAGCCTAGCAGATGCTTGTACAGCCTGCAGAACTGTGAGGCAAATAAACTTTTTTATAAATTACCCAGTCTCAGGGCCAGGAGTGGTGGCTCACGCCTGTAATCCCAGCATTTTGGGAGGTGAAGGCGGGTGAATCACTTGAGGTCAGGAGTTCAAGACCAGCCTGGCCAACCTGGTGAAACCCTGTCTACTGAAAATACAAAATTAGGTGGGCATGGTGGTGCATGCCTGTAATCCAAGCTACTTGGGAGGCTGAGGCATGAACATTGCTTGAACTGGGAGGCAGAGGTTGCAATGAGCTGAGGTCATACCATTGCACTCTAGCCTGGGCCAGAGCGAAACTTCATCTCAAAACCCTGTCTCTACTAAAGATACAAAAAATTAGCCAGGCATGGTGGTGCATGGCTATAATTCCAGCTACTCAGGAGGCTGAGGCAGGAGAGTAGCCTGAACCCAGGAGGTGGAGGTTGCAGTGTCCTGAGATCATGCCACTGTACTCCAGCCTGGGTGACAGAGCTAGACTTCATCTCAAAAATAAATAAACCAGTCTCAGGTATTCCTCTAGAGCAATGCAAAATGCACTACTACAGTGTCCATTGGACCTGACACTCAGGGAAGGGCTGGTCCTGACTCTACCATTAACAGCCAGACTATGACAGAGTTGTTCCCCTGCTCTGCCTCAGTTTGTCCTCTCTCAGCTGAGCAGAGCAGGGATAATTGCTTCCCATGTGGGCCACAGAACAAAACAAAGCTCTGAGTCCCACAGGAAGGTAGGTGGGCTATGTCCAAGGGAAGACAGACCTGGGGCAGTATTTTATGTCCCCGGGATGGCAGAGAGACATGGAGAAGATGCCTCCTTTGTGGGCAAGGGAGAAGGGAAGATAAGCAGAGAGGCGCCAGACACCTGCCTCCCCCACCCCACACCAGGCCCATTCCCACTTAGCCCCCAACTCAGGCTGCACCGTTGCCCTTACGGTCAGTGTGACTTCCCAGACAAGCTGACAGAAGCCAACAGCTTGGATTCATCAGAGACAGCATGTAGTGTAGGTGATATGCAAGATGTAAGTGGAGAGGGGACACGGGAGCTGTGGTGTCAGGTCTGGGGCTGCCAACATGGGCTGCCCCGCCCTGGCTGTGGGCAGACCATGCTGGTCCCCCCTGCCAATTAGAGGCCAATTAGAATATGGCCTCTAATTATAAGGTCTCTGAGTTCCAGGCCAGGACTGGAGCCATACTCCCCTTGGGGACAGGGGACACAGTCCACATAGACATCACTTGTGCTTTGGGCAAAGCCAGCTGGACAAACGAATGGGAGGGGCCCTGCTGGAGGGTAAAACTGGGCCTGGACTACTCAGACCTGCCTCTGTTACAGGACAGTCCCATCCTTCCAGTCCGACTCCTGAGCTGGAAGCCCACCCAGCCAGGGAGTGGGAAAGGGGCGGCCTGCAGTCTCCCTTGAGTCTGTAGCCCCTCCCACCCAAGGAAGCTTGATACAAAAACATGCAGAAACACCAAGTGCTCCTCCCAGCTGCTGGCTGCTTCCTGACATGGCCTCTAGGACCCTGGATGAGTCAAGATGGGGCTGCCAGCAGCTGGGGGCAGGGGGAAAGCTGGGTCCCCAGGGTGGATGCCTAGCAGGAACATGCAGGCATGGTGAGTGATGAGCCCTAAGGGCTGAGCTCCTTCTGCCCAGGGGGCCTTGGTGACACGCCTGCTGCTGAGCTCAGCCCAAGGAGTCAGGGTCTGGTGCCAAGCAGCCTCTCTGCTTGCAAAGACAGTGCTGGGATCATTACCCCTCTGCCCAGGGCTCAAGTATCCAGGCTGTGGAAGGGCCAGCCCTCAGAAAGGAGGCCATGGGTGTGGGTTCCCTAGCAGCCAGGGGCATTGGAGGACAAAGCCCCTATGAGGGGCATGAGGGGGAAGGGAGACTGAGCTGTACCTCCCACCCTGAGATCTGTGGTACCGGGCTCCAGAGGGGGCCCTGGGGGGAGACCAGCATGAGAGGAACTGCTACTGATGCCTTTGGGCACCTACTCTGCAGGGCTGGGCCAGCCTGAAGTTGGCAGCAGAGGGGTGGGACGGGCACCACAAGGAATGAGGCTTTGTTTGGTAGAGCTGTGACCCTCTTCATCCTCTCCTGAACCCCGAGTTGACCCTCATCCTCAGACCTCTGCAGAACTTTGACCAAGTGGTGGTAGAGGAATTCCGGTGGCTCCAGGGTGGCCCTGGGTGACCCAGGGCTCTGACCAGGGTTCTGGAGTTGAGGACAGGAGGCTGGAAGAGATGACCTCCCCCAGTCCCCCAAGGCTGCCCAGCCCCCTGATGTCTGTGATAATCCTCTCACAAGGCCGGGTCCACTGACTGACAGAGTGGGTGCCACCTTCTTCAGGGTGGCACCAGTCCAAGCTCTCCTTTGGTCTGTGTATGCCAGGGTCTGCACATCCTGTGGGAGGGAGACGGCCTCTTGGTAGACACGGTCATCCCAGACCTCGGTCAGTACCTCCTTCCCTCTGCAGGCCCCCTCCCTCTGTCCATCTGCCTCCTCCCTTGGGCTTGTTGCCTCCGCATGCCCTGATCTGCAGCCTGCCTCACCTCCTCATGGAGCCCTCCAAGATCTCCTAGCCCCAGTTCTCTGGTCCCGCAGCACCTTCTGGGCCCAGATTCTGCCTTCTCAGAAGTCTGGGAGGCAGGGCCCCACCTGGTCATAGCCTTCTTGCTCTGCTCTAGGCACTCCTAGCCCCAAAGCCTCCAGCCCACTGGACACCTCCATCTCCAGCTATGCCATGGCTCTTCTCATCCTGGGCCTCCTGCTTGTCACAGCTGCCATTGTCCTGGTGAGTGTCTGGCTGGGCCCAGGCTTCTTCCAGAGGAGCAAACTTATCCTTTGATGCCTTGAGCCTTTGAGCCAGGCTGAGGGGTGAGCAGGCCTTTTTACATCCCTGATTTCCCCACACAAGCCCAGCATCTCCTCATTCTCCAGCTGGGGCTGCGGGATTTGGGGCCAGAGGTTTGGGTCTGATCCCAGTGTCCCCACCCTTCTTGTCAAGGTGCTAAACTTGAGGGCGTGCCTTGGGTGCTGACGTTCCCAGGAACTCAGAGCCAGAGAGGGCCAGGCACCAGCCCAAAGTCACACAGCCAGGGGCTTCTTCCCTCCTGGACCCCCAAGGACTGGACTTGCAGGGCTGGGAAAGAGGTGGAGTGGGGGAAAGCAATGCCTTATCAACCCACACAGAGAGCCCCACGCCCATCCCCAAGGTGCATAAAGTCAAGGAACACCCCTGCTCCCATGTCCATGCTCATTCGGGGGCATGGCGCCAAGTGCTTGGCACTCACACCAGCCTCCTGCCCTCCATGCCACAGGTATTGGTCTCATTTACAGAGCGGGAAATGGTGGCCAAGAGCCTCCCCCAGCACACACAGCTAGACCACACAGAGGTCTTAGGTGCAGCTGAGGGGTCCACAGTCTCTGCTGCCCCTTCTACCACTTTGTGCTGCCAGGGACCACACTTCGGAGAGGGAGGAATGAGAGTGAGCTAGGTGCTCACACATGGGGCATGGGCAACTAAGGAAGGGTCAGCCAGGAGGAAAGGGCAAGGTCTGATCCTGTACATACACATCACAGAGTCCGCGGAGTCAGGACACCCAGGGCCAGGTCCCAGCTCTGCAGCTGCTTGGTATGTGACCATGGTTAAGTCATCTCCCTGGACTCTCCATGCACTTTGCATGCTGCATGCATCTTCTAGAATGAGCCTGGACCCTGGCTGGTGTCATAATTACTGCATAGGCTGCAGACCCACAGGTGCTTCTGCAAGGGGCTTTGCTTCTCCTCATAACAGTGCACGGGCTGGCCGCGTGCTCTGGGGGTAGAACAGAGTAGCTCTGGAGGTAGCAGGTGAGGGCTGGGCTTGGGTTCCTGGTCCAGACAGGGCAGGGTACACCATAGGGTCACAGGGCCTGGCCCCCTCTCTAGCAGCCCTTGGCCCACAGGCTGCCCAGCTGCCCACCCACAACCCATACCTTTGGGCAGCCCCAGCTGCTGCAGTTCACTGGACAAGCATCCGCCATCGACACTGTGGTTGGCCGCACTGGAGAGGATGAAACTCAGCACTGCTACTGTGGCCTTCATATCGCCTGACTCCGAGGGACCCGTGGGTGGGACAGGGGGTGTCACTGTGGCCCCAGTCACCTCCCAGTTGCCCTATTAACTTCAGTTCAAAGCCCTGAGGCCTCCTGGAGCTATGGGCACTGCTACTGCTCCACCAGGAGCTGGCAGAGGACAGGAAGGTGGGACTGTCAATGTCTTTCTTTCCCTCATGCTCCTCCACTAGGGAAGGCAGGTTAAGGATGCTGCTGGGAGGGGTGGGGGGGGGCCTCTGTACCAGGCAGCAGGCCGAGGTCCCAAGGTTGCCTGGGGCCTGTGGACTCAGCGGGGTACTCACCAAACTTGGCATCAGCCTTGAGCTTCAGGATGTTTTCATACCATGGGGAAAGGTGACCTTAAGAGGGTGCCATGCCCCTGTTCACCAGCCCCTCATCTACAGCCTGGGTCCTGTGATAAGGAACAGACAGGCTAGAAAGAAGTATGGGAGGTACCCAGAGAGGTTGACAGATGGGGTCACCTGTCTCCCTGGGCCTAGTGCAGAGTTTCAGGGCACTGGGGGTCATAAGGTCATGGGACAATGGGGTGCTGGGTGTTGCAGTCACATCAATCCCCTGTCCCAGCAGCTCTTTAGTACCTGGCTGCAGAGCAGCTGCAACTTCACAGAAGACTGGAAGGGAAATCCTTACATCAGCCAGGCTGGCGAACCTCACCCCTCCTTCCTGGGGACTGGCTCAGAGCAGGCCAGCCGCTGATCAAGGTCACAAGGCATGGTAGCACTGAGGCCCCAACCCCAGAGAAACCTCACCATCCTCTATACCCACAATCCCTAGCCCAGTGCCCCTCCTCCACCCATACTAGACCCTGTGCACTTAACCATCTTGGCCAGCATGCCAATCTCTGCCAGGACCCACTTGGGACAGTCCAGATCACCACAGAACCGAAACCTCTGCAAGGGAGGGGGGCAGGTAATCAGGCTGGAGGGAGGGCTGAGGTGTGGCCAGGATCTGTGTCTCCCACACTGCTGCCCAGCAGGGACCCCGGTCCCCATCATAGATGGATACCCTCTGGCCATTTGTTCTCCCCTATCACCAGGCTGTTGAGTGAACTCTCTCCCTGACCCACCCTGCCACCAAACCCTGTTCTGAGGTCTACTCCAGGCATTCGTCTGCTCAGCAAACATCAATCGAGTGCCTTCTCTGTGCTAGCTCCCACTCTAAGCGCTGGGGGTACAGCAGGGGATAAAACAAAGTCCTCTGCCTCACACAGACGAGTGACCTCTCTCCCCTCTTCCCCATACCCACACAAGTGCAGCCACTCCGGCTTCCCTGCTGCTGCTCGGGGACACCAGCCTTGTTCCCGCTGCCATGCCTACTGCATTCTCTGTGTGGCTTGCTATCCTTTATTTCGTTCCACTCTCTGCTCAACTGACACCTCATCAGACCAGCCCCCTCTTTTTTTTTTTTTTTTTTTTTTTGAAAATTGGAGTCTTGCTCTGTTTCCCAGGCTGGAGTGCAATGGCACAATCTTGGCTCACTGCAACCTCCGTCCCCCAGCTTCAGGCAATTCTCCTGCCTCAGCCTGGGACTACAGCATGTGCCACCACACCTGGCTTTTTTGTATTTTTAGTAGAGACAGGGTTTCACCACGTTGGCCATGCTGGTCTTGAACTCCTGACCTCGGGTCATCCACACACCTCAGCCTCCCAAAGTGCTGGGATTACAGGTGTGAGCCACTGCATCCGGCCAGGCCGGCCCTTCTTGATCATACTTCCTAAAATAGCCCCTCACACAAGGAAATTTTGGTGGCCGGTGGATGTGTTCATTATCTTGATTGTGGTGATCCAAGAGCCAGGAAGATTTGATCTTTACTTGTGCAGCCTCAGCTTTCCCTAACCTTCCAGGTGATACTCTCCCAGCTATGGCAAATGCATTCATTCCTGGGGAGCCATGCTCTCTCTCACCTGAAGTCTGTGCACACGCTGTTCCCTGTCTGAAGACACACGCCTCCCACCCTTGCCTCCCAACTCCTGGTACACAAACCGTACTTCGGCCAGCCAGCTCCTGCCATCAGCCTTTAAGGTTAATAGGATCCTCAGGTAGCCCCCTTAGCACTACACACAAAGCGCGGTTAAGTCTCTGCCCCTGGAACCTTAACTATGGCGTCCAATTCAAGCCTCCGATGTCCCCTTCCCTGGGCAGCTCAAGTCCTCCCAGTGCCTAGCACACTTCATAGTATAGACTAGGCGCTTAGAACGCACGGATGGATGGACTGGATGGATGGATGGATAAGTCTCAACCCCAGAACTACTACTTTCTGGCTCTGGAAAGAGCGGAGGGGCTTCCTAACAGTGTGCAAGAGTGAGCCTGATTCTAAGCACCTTCTTGTCTAAGTCCCACAGCAGGGCTGGGGAAGGGGGTGTCCTTGGGAGGTCCTCTTGGGGTTGGGGAAGACCTGAAAGGAATCCCAGCTCCAGACAAGCCCTAGTTCCTGCCCCGGCAGGCGGGGGCCCTTCCTTCCCCCAGGGAAGCACAGGGACTCTAAGCCGCCCACCTGCTCTAACTTACCCGCCCCCTACCCCCGCCCCCGTCTCCGGAGAGGGGTAGCGGTGGACTTTTCTCTGGCGGACCCGCAGCCCTCACGCCCGCACAAACTGTGTTTGCGGAGAGACCAGTACAGACAAACTCCCCCAGTTTTCGGAGCCACTGGCGCCACCTCATTCCCGCTCCAGCAGCTCCTGGTTTCACCCCTGGGGTACTCACCATCCGCCAGGAAGCCAGGGCCCGGGAATTCCTTTTTCCGGTCCCGCCGGGTCAGGGGAGTCCACGATCACCTGACTTGGACTAACGGCCTCTGCGAGGGCGGGGCCTGCTCCAGTGAGGCTGCGAGCAGACCGCAGCCAACTGGAGGTGCCCCGGGGGCGAAATGCTGGCTTCTCCTCCTGTCTTCCAGAATCCTTCTCTGGAAAAACCAAGCGCACACCGCCAGTTTAACTGAGGACAGAATTAAGGCATTACGAAGACAGTGGAAGTTATTTCATTTGTTTAACTTAAGGGAGTAGGATCCCGGGAGCCAGGGGAATTCAGGTCATTGCCATGTTTTCCACTGTTAAGCGAATAGCATTATACACAGCTGCGGGCTGTGGCAAAAGACATTTTAAAAAGGATTGAAATCTGCTACACATACAGAAAATTGTACCTATTATAAATATAAAGCTCAGTAAGTTTTCATCAACTGTAGACCTCACATAACCAGCACCCAGATAAGGAAATAACCAGATAACTTCTTCAAGTGCGTGGGTATTTTATTTCATTTTGATGAGTCGTCTAGGTGCCTAGCAAAAAAGGCCGTCATAATTAACATGCTCAGGAAAACGCCCTACAGCTTCAACATTAATAGATGCTTAATTTTTGCCAATCTGATGGGGAAAAATCGGTTGCTTAGATTGCAGTGGTAGTCTGCTTACCGGTAACTTTGAGCTAATGGGTAGTCTAGAACAACTAAGTTTCCGACATTGACTTGAAGAGGCAAAAACTGAAAGACAAAACAACGACAAAAACACATTAGAGAATAAACTAATAGCCAGAGAAGAAATTGAACACAGTCGTCCCTTAGTAACCTCAGGATACTGGTTCCAAGACCCCAGAGATACCAAAATTCACCGATGCTCAAGTCCCTGAGATAATATGGCATAGTATTTGCATATAACCTATGCACATCCTTCCGTATACTTTAAATCATCTCTAGATTACTATAATACCTAATACAACGTAAATGCTTTGTAAATACATGTTATAAAGTATTTATAAATTTTTGTTTTTATTGTTTTACTTTTTCCAAGTATTTTTGATGCACAGTTGTTTAAATCCAAGGATCCAGAACCTGAAGATACAGAGGACTGACCGTAGTTTGAACTCTCTCCTCAATTCCATGCCTATCCCATGCACCAGGTGCAGCTGGTTTTATTGTTGCAGGCTTTCAAGTTTTCAAAAGACAGAGCTCATGACAAATAAACTGCTCTATGGAATAGAAAGACATGGAAAGTGTCCCAATTGAACTCATTTCTGAAGAGTTCTTTTACAAATCACAAGCACTAGCCTGTTGAAAACAACAGTATGTTAAATTACTAGACTATCTTATACCATGTTGAAGAAAAATTTTAAGAACATAAGACCTGTAATCAGAGCACTTTGGGAGGCCAAGGCTGGTGGATTGCTTGAGCCTGGGAGTTCTAGACCAGCTTGGGCAACACAGGGAGACCGTGGTCTCTACAAAATATTAGCTGCTTGTGCTGGTGCACACGTCATCCCAGCTACCTAAGAGGATGAGGTGGGAGGATCTCTTGAGCCTGGGAGGTGGAAGCTGCAGTGAGCCATGATGGCGCCACTGTACCCTATCCAGCCTGAGGAACAGAATGAGACCATCTCAAAAAAAAAAAAAAAAAAAAAAAAAAGGCTGTGCACAGTGGCTCACGCCTGTAATCCTAGCACTTTGGGAGGCTGAGGCAGGCAGATCACCTGAGATCAGGAGTTGGAGACCAGCCTGGCCAACATGGCAAAACCCGTCTCTACTAAAAAAAGAAGAAAAAAAGTGAGCTGGGCATGTTGGCAGGTACCTGTAATCCCAGCTACTTGGGAGGCTGAGGTACAAGAATCGCTTGAACCCAGGAGGTGGAGGATGCAGTGAGCCAAGATCGCACCACTAAATTACAGTCAGCCCATGCAACAGGGTGAGACTCCCATCTCAAAAAAAAAAAAGGAAAGGAAGAATGGTTCAACTTTTATTTCCTCCTATCAATATGTTAAAGAAGAGAAAAATGGACAGATTTGGAAAACTATTTTTTATTTGAAAAGAGAAAATTAGGAACAGATGAAAACTGTGTTGAGTATTTGAGGCTGGGCGCGGTGGCTCAAACCTGTAATCCCAGCACTTTGGGAGGCCAAGGCGGGTGGATCACGAGGTCAGGAGATCGAGACCCTCCTGGCTAACACGCTGAAACCCCGTCTCTACTAAAAATACAAAAAAAAAAATAAAAATCTAGCCGGGCGCGGTGGTGGGCGCCTGTAGTCCCGGCTACTCGGAGGCTGAGGCGGGAGAATGGCGGGAACCCGGGAGGCGGAGCTTGCAGTGAGCCTAGATCGCACCACTGCACTCCAGCCTGGGCGACAGAGCGAGACTCCATCTCAAAAAAAAAAAAAAAAAAAAAAAAAAAAAAAAAAAAAAGAGTATTTGCAAAACAAAGAAAGCAAATTTAACATCAGACAGACAAAATATTTAAATTGAGAAATAAAGTTAAAAGGTTTGGCGTGCCCTTTTATCATCATACTGGAGCATTGTTTCATAGATGCTTGTTTTACCATTAAAGATTGACTATTTAGAGCCTTGGCTCTCACACATTAGAGTACATCATCATCCCCTGCAGGGCTTGTGAAACCAGCTGCTGGGCCCCACACCAGAGTTTCTAACTCAATAGGACTTAGGTGGGGCCTGAGCATTGCGTGTCTATTTTCTCAGGTGATGCTGATGTTTCCAATTCAAGACCATGGTTTGAAAATCACTAGTATCCCAGCACTTTGGGAGGCCGAGACGGGCGGATCACGAGGTCAGGAGTTTGAGACCATCCTGGCTAACACGGTGAAACCCCGTCTCTACTAAAAAAATACAAAAAGCTAGCCGGGCGAGGTGGCTGGCACCTGTAGTCCCAGCTACTCGGGAGGCTGAGGCAGGAGAATGGCGAAAACCCGGGAGGCGGAGCTTGCAGTGAGCTGAGATCCGGCCACTGCACTCCAGCCCGGGTGACAGAGCAAGACTCTGTCTCAAAAAAAAAAAAAAAAAGAAAAAGAAAAAAAAAAGAAAATCACTAGTGTAGGGCGATATACAGGAGAATATGTTATGAATATACTGGAGAATATGTATATATGTTAACTTACAAATTTCTGTCCAGTAGAAAAGACAACTCCCAAAGATGACATTTGTATGTCCCAATATGATTTTTTTTTTAAGTTGGAATCTTGCTCTGTCACGTAGGCTGGAGTGCAGTGGCATGATCTTAGCTCACTGCAACCTCCATCTCCCAGGTTGAAGTGATTCTCGGGCCTCAGCCACCCAAGTAGCTGGGACTACAAGTGCCCAGCACTGTGCCTAGCCAATTTTTGTATTTTTTGTAGAGACAGGGTTTCACCATGTTGGCTAGTCTGGTCTTGAACTCCTGACCTCAGGTGATCGGCCCACCTCGGCCTCCCAAAGTGCTGGGATTACAGGCATGAGCCACCACACCCGGCCTCCCTATAGGATATTAACAAGTTTTGTCTCTATCTCAGAATGCATTTCAGAATGCCCTTCCTGGAGCACTACAGACACTGTCTCTCAAAATGCTCATTTACTAGCTTTTTCGTGTTGCTGACTCTCTTGGAAACTAAAGAAAATATCTTATATGTATTCCTTCATTATCTGTATGAAAGTCAAGCTTTTCACATTGTGAAAATTATACTTCAGGTTGGGTGCAGTTGCTCACGCCTGTAATTCCAGCACTTCAGGGGGCCAAAGTGGCAGGATCACTTGAGGCCAGGAGTTTGACACCACCCTGGCCAACATGTCAAACCCCATGTGTACTAAAACAAAATCAAAATTAACTTGGCATGGTGGCACACACCTGTAGTTCCAGCTACTTGGGAGGCAGAGGCACAAGAATTGCTTGGACCCAGGAGGCGGAGGTTGCCATGAGCTGAGATGGTGCCACTGCACTCCAGCCAGAGCTAGAGTGAGACTCTGTCTCAAACAAAAATAAAAAAGAAAGAAAATTCTACTTTGATACAGCATGCTAATATAAAGGATATGATATGGTTTGGCTCTGTGTCCCCATCCAGATCTCGCCTTGAATTGCAATAATCCCCATGTGTCAAGGGTGGGACCAGGTGGAGATAATTGAATCACGGGGGCAGTTTCTCCCATGCTGTTCTCATGATAGTGAGTTCTCACGAGATCTGATGGTTTTATAACGGGTTTTCCCCTTTGCTTGGCTCTCCTCTCTCCTGCTGCCCTGTGAAGAGGTGTCTTCTGCCATACTTGTAAGTTTCCTGAGGCCTCCCCAGCCATGCAGAACTGTGAGTCAATTCAAACCTCTTTTCTTTATAAATTACCTAGTCTTGGGTATTTCTTCATAGCAGTGTGAGAATGGACTAATACAGTGTACTAATAACAGCCCAGACAATAGTATACAGGTGCTACTATACTTTGATGCCAGAGGTACTCCCATTAAGGTTAGGAGCAGTATGTGCTATCATTACCATGATCTAACATTGCTCCAGAGGTTTTTAGGTCAGCAGTTCTCAACTGGAGGTGATTTTGCCTTCCTGGGGATATTTGACAATATCTGAAATCATTTTGGCTGTCACACTGAGGAGTGCTACTGGCATGTAGCAGGCGGAGGCTGGGGATGCTGATAAACATCCTGCGAGGCACAAACAGCTCCACAACAAAGAATTATCCAGCCCAAAACGTCAATAGTCCAGCTGTTGAGAAACCCTAGTCTAGACAAATAAAACATAGGAAATCCATTAACATAAATGTGGGAAAATAATAAACTAGTATTTGCCAATGACAGTCTAGCTAGGAGGTCCAAAAGAAGCACCTGAAGAATGGTTAGATTTCGCAGGGGCTGCATGGTGGCTTATGACTCTAACCCCAGTGCATTGTGAGGTAGCATTGGGAGGATCTCTTGAGGCCAAGGGTTCAAGAACAGCCTGGGCAACATAGTGAGACTGCATCTCTACCAAAAATTAAGGCATCAGCCAGATGTGGTGGTGTGCTCTGAGAGTCCCAGCTGCTGAGGTGGGAGTATCGCTTGACCCCGAGAGTTGGAGGCTACAGTGAGCTGTGATCATGTCACTGTACTCAAGAACATTTTTTTTGAGATAGAGTTGTTCTCCATTGAGTACGGGGTCTTGCTATGTTGCCCAGGCTGGTCTCAAACTCCTGGCCTCAAGCAGGCTTCCTTCCTTTGCCCCCAAAACTGTTGAGATTACAGGCGTGAGCCACTGCCCCTGGCCTTACAAAATAAAAATAAAAAACAAAGAAGGTACAGGATGTTATGCGGCCCAGTGAAAGATGTTGGAAAACAGTTGTGCATGTGACCCCGCTGTAACCAGTTATAAAAGTATCAGGATTAAGAAATGTACTAGGTCTGGCTTTCCCAAGTTTAGATTCCTGCTGAAAGAATGAGGTGGACCTTTTCTTCCTCTGCTCCTCACCTCCCTGCAAGAACCTGGACTGTGCATTTTGACGGGGAGGCTCTTACCTCTGGCAGGCCACGGGGGCATGCAGAGCCTTTTCGTGTGTGTTTTCTGGGCACTTGGGTAAAGACCCCCTGTCCAGGCCTTTGTTTAGGATATTTGGCCCATGGAGGAATGAGGCTGCAATCACCTGGGAGGGGCAGAGGCTTCAACTGGAAGGAGGAGTGACCTGAACTCCAGGTTCTAGGCCTACACTTTGTTCCCATGCAGCACCTCGTTAGTGGTAACTGCGGCCTGGAAGTCAGGGGCCTTGGTAACCAAGTGTTGGGTGGACAGGAGGATCTGAGGGAGGTTAGGGGCATCTCTCCAACACTGTCCCCCACCCCTTCCCCAAATCAATGCCCTCTGATGGCTCAGACACAGCCCCAGCCAGCAGCAGTGCAGGTCAGGAAGGACGAATGCACTCAGCACGAATCTGCTCCATAGTCTCTGCCTCACTTCATCTCAGGTAGGGCAGAATGAGTCCCCGCAGCACTGATGATATGCTGTCAGCTGAGAATGTTCAGCTTGCTTTAGAAAGATAAGATGGGACATCTCTTGGGCATGGCGTGTGGAGCAGTGCCATCCCTCTGTGGCAGCGAGCCAAGCAATAAACCAGAATGTGCAAAACCTGCGTCCCAGAATCACCATTCCCGGAGGGAAAGCCTGTATTGTCAAGATGCCCACAACTAAATTAACCCAAACATTTCACCCAGCCTCGAAAACCAGTAGAACTTTGACATTAATATACTAATCCTCAGGTCTATACGGAAATGTGTAAGAATAGCCACATACTGTAACATGTGGTCATTGAGAGAGAGGAGCCCGTCAGAACAAATGGAACCAAGTCCAGAAACATGTCTGTCTAGGTGCAAGATGCCAGCAAGTGTGTCAGCCAGGGAAGCAGACCAGGAGCAGATATTTATTAAGATTTAAAATGGGCTCCATAGCTCAGGCCTATAATTACTATACTTTGTGAGGCTGAGGTGGAGGATCACTTGAACCCAGGAGTTTGAGGCTGCAGTGAGCTGTGATCCTGCCACCCAATTGCAGCCTAGAGACAGAGCAAGACCCCATCTCAAAAAAAAAGTGCTTAGATGTGCCCTTACATGAAGCTACGTTGGGTACAGCTTCCAAGACTGGTGAGGCCTCACTCAGGACCAGGGGGCCCAGCACTAGCTCAGCTTCCACCACCTGAGTGGCACCTGGAGGAGGTGGCCACAATGTCCTCAGTCCAGGCTCTGTCAGGTCTCAGGTCCCCCGATCATCATGCCTTTTCTGCCGAAGCTCATTATGGCCTCCACTGACCGCAGCCTCTTCCACCTCCCCAAAGGGACCCCTGCTCATGCTCCCCAGCCCGCAGGAGTGCCTGTGTCTCCAGGAAGCCTACACTGCTGGCTCTGGGCTCTATGTAGGAGAGCTGGGCAGGCTGGAAACCACATATTGAGCTAATGAAGTGCTCACTGTGATTAGGATTCAATCAAACATCTTAGCAGGACATAAGCAGATTTTATCTGAGTTCTGTAATGAATATACATGCTGCAATAACATTTAAAAAGCATGGCAGCCTATTCCAAACCATCAAGAATAGTTTTGTGCAAATAGTGGGTCTTTGTGTGTTTGAACTCCCACCATCTAAGGGCAAACTCGATATGCGAGCTAATGACCTACAATTATCAAATTAAAAACCAAAATGCTAAAGGATGCCAGAGTGAACATCAGAAAAAGACCCACTCTCCCTTACTTTTCACAAAGAAATTTAAACTGTAAATTAGAAACATAAATAAACACGAGGGGCTCTAACATTCCAATGAAGTAGATGAATTGTGTAGGGGATTAACCCCATAACTTGTTGTTGTTGTTTTTAAATTTCTTGATCAACCCTCAGATGATGATGATGTTTATCTCTCTGTTCTTGGCTGCCTGGTAAAAGAATGGCACGCAGGGTTTGGTGGCCAAGCCTGGGTGCTCCTGGGTGTCCTGCATTACAGGAAGCAGCTGCAGGATCTTCTGTGCAGTGGGGTTGTCACGGAGAGAACCCTCCCTGGCCTCTCCCGGTGCAGGCTCCACGCTGTCATGAAAATCTTCGGAGAGAGGAAGGCAGTGGTCTGAGTACACTGCGAGCCTCCCCTGCTCTGGCCTGCCCACCCCGCCTGAGGGCTCTACTCACCACCCTGCTCCTCGGCAGCCGCAAGTTCCTGGGGGGCTGGGGCCCCTGGAGCGGGCTGATCAACAGGGTTCTGGGCAGCAGGGAGGAATTTGTCATGCCCCTCGTGGTCGTCCACAACCGGCAACACCATATCTTGCAGCTCCAGCAGCTTCACCTGAAGGGAGGGGTGCTCAGTTGCCACGCCTGAGCCGGCGCCAGCCGCCACCCTCACCCCCACCCACGGAGAGATGTTGCACACCCTCTACCTTCATCTCCTCCTTGTTCTGGGCCAGCCTGCTGGCTTCCTCCTCTTGGTGCCGCGTGTTTGGCCCTGCCCCCTGGCTCTCATATACCGTGATGTGCTCTCCTGTGAGAGGACATGGCTCAGACACTGGAGCCCCTCTGAAGGCCCTGCAGCTCCCCGTGCCCGTGCCCTGGCCTCCTGCTTACTCATGCCATCTGTCGCTCCAGAGAGCTGGCTCAATCCAAGCTCTAGATTCTCCACCTGCTGCTTCCCATCCACCTTCTCCTTCGAGAGGTCCATAAAGCTGCTCTGGAGCCAAAATAATTTGGTCACATCACGGAAGTGACCTGTCCTGCCCCGCCCCCACTTTTCTTGGCCCATGCCAGGACTCACTCACCTTCACCTTCTCCATGGCCTCCTTCAGGGCCCGGTAGCTCTCCCCACACACAAACTCACCCCCAGTCCCTGGGGCTGGGGCCTCTGCCTCTGGCTCCTTCCAGGCTGAGGCCACCAGGTGAGCCAGGTGCAGGCAGCACAGCCTTCACACCTTCCATTGCCCACATGGTCGTGCCTGCTTCTCCTGGAAACTGGCTCCAGTGGAGTTGAAAAATGCCACTTGAAGGCAAGAGGTGAGTATTCTTGTAGGGGCATACACAGAACAAATGGGGCAGGGAGGTGGAGCACAGCCCCTTCCCTTGGGGCCTCAGAGAGTGCACCTGTTGGTCACAGGTGAAGTGGTGTCTGACCACTGGCTCCCGGAAGGGGTGAAGGTCCAGAGAAATCAGAAGGTGGGGAAACCAAGAGCATAAGGGGGTCTGGGAGGGACCACAGAGGAAGGCGGCAAAGCGGGGGCAGGGAAAGTCAGACTCACCGTGGTTTCCTGGCTCTCCAGGTCCTCTGGGATGCTCGGCATAGGCCGAGGCACCCCCTCCTCCTCAGTGTCCAGATGTCCTCCTCCATCTCCTGTGGGGAGGTGGCCAGAGGGGTCCTCAGAAAACCCAATAAGGGAAGTACTGTGGGCCCACCTCTGTCCCCACCCTCACTGTATAACCCTGAGACAGCCCCTCCCGAGAAGGGAATGAGCTGCTGTTCTTTATTTTTCCTATTAAGATCCAAGATCTTGTATACTGCCCAGGCACAGTCATACTACCAGTTGGTGCGGGAGTTCTGACCTGCTCCCCTTCTGATCTGGGCCAGTTCACTCATCCTTAGGCAACCTGGTGGCCCCCTGCTCCCGGGAGGTCACCATATTGATGCCGAACTTAGTGCAGACACCCAGTTGGCATAACAACCTGCTGTTCTAAAGGTCTCTTCCAACCCCTCAATCCTATGCTGCTAACAGTCCCCACTTCCTCCTGGGGCTCTCTCCTCTTCCTCTGAGTAGTCTCCTGTACCTTGTTCAGGGAGAGCCATGAGACTGAACTGGGTCTCTAGCTGTTGGTTCTGCTGGCTGGCAGCTTCTAGGCACTCCTAAGGGAATGGAAAACAGACTGAGAAGGCACAGAGGTTGCCAGGTCGTCCCCCTCGGGGCCCTGTCCTCAGCGACTCCCTCTCCTGGGTCTCCTGCAACTTTTGGCAGGCCATCTCAGCCACCGCTTTGCCCTGAGCTTCCTGCTGCTGCAGCTGGTCCACGAGCTGGGTCTGCAGCAGTAACTGCCTGTGCGGCACCTCCTTCTCAGAGGTCAGCTGCTGATAGGTGACCACGTACTGCTGCAGGTGACCCAGGTACTAGTCTCACTGCTGCTGCTGCAGACTCTGAGACTCTTGGCTCTTCAGCTCCATCTGCAGGAAGACCCTGGGCATGAGGGCATGTGGTGGTTGGCTTCCAGATTCTGGGCCCATTAATAGGGTAGTGAGGGCACTGTGGGACTCTGTCACCTGCCCGGGATCCTGGCCCCTTGCTCCAGGCCTAAGAGACTTCCCTCCTTGCCTAGAACCCCATGTCCCCTTCCCCAGCCTCAAATCTCATGTCCTTCTTCCCACCATTTAAACTGTAGACCACAGACTGGTGGAAAAGCAAAAGGAGCCAACCACCATCTGCTAAGCGTGCTACATGCCTAATGCTTTCCATGTGTTCTCTCATTTAATCCTCAGCACCTCCATGAGAAAAATGCTAACTTCCTTTTGAAGTTAAAGAAACAGAGACTTAGAGATGAAAAGTAGTTGAATGGTGACCAGTGGAACCGAGGCCAGAATCCAGTTTGAATCTAAGCAGGCTTTTTTCTTTTGTTTTGAGACAGAGTGTCACCATGTGGCCCATACTGGAGGCCAGTGGTGCAATCTCAGCTCACTGCAACCTCCACCTCCCAGGCTCAAGAGATTCTCATGCCTCAGTCTCCTGAGTAGCTGGGATTACAGGCATGTGCCACCATGCTGGGCTAATTTTTTGTTGTTGTTATAATTTTAGTAGAGATGAGGTTTCACCATGTTGGCCAGGCTGGTCTCAAACTCCTGACCTCAAGAGATTCTCCTGCCTCAGCATCCCAAAGTGCTGGGATTACAGGCAGGAGCCACTGTGCCCAGCATAAGGACCCTCTTACACCACTGTCTCCACCCCTGTGATTGGGGGAATCCATGCCTCTAGCTAGGAAGATGATGTCCAGACCTGGGAGGAGCCCAGGGCTACCCACCTCTAAAAGTCAGAGGGCAGGAAGCAAGAAACAGTCATGGAGCTGCCCTGGAGGGTGCTGGGGTCCCCTGCTCCCCAGCTGGAGCTGCCTTTGGCCTGGCACCTCCCCTCCCCAGAGGCTGGTGCCTGCCTCCCAGCCCTTCTTAGATGGGGCAGAGGTTACCGTCTCATTCACCTCACTCAGCTTCTCCTGCAGCTCCTTTACTTGCTGCTCCAACAGCAGTGCGCTCTTGTTCTTGTTGTTCTGGACAGAGAGAAGCAATCAGTGGCCAGCCACTGCAGCTGGAGACCCCAGAACTTGGTGTCTGCCTCCCATGTTACTGGGAAGGGTGGAGGTAGGTTAGAAAAATCATCCCCTCTTCCCCACAGCCATCAGAGCAGGGCCTGATGAGCTCTGGCTCACAGATGCCTTTAGAAGTACCGTGTCATGTGAGGGCTACACTGCCTTATTTTACAGGTGGGGAAACAAAGGCCTGGAGGGCTAGGGATGAGGGCAGGCTGCCCAGGTGGGGCAACCCACCAGATTCTCCAAGTCACACTGTGGCTCAGCCAGTTGCTTGTCGAACTTGTGGTTCTGGGAGAGCAGGAGCCTCTCCTCCTGCTTTTGCAGCCTCTCCTCCTTCTCCCATAGTCTCTCCTCCTCCTTTCGCAGCCTCTCCTCCTGCTTTCGTAGCCTGTCCTCCTGCTTTCGCAGCCTCTCACCCTGCTCCCCCAGCCTCTTCTGCTTCTCCCGAAGCCTCTCCTTTTGCTCACATAGTCTCTCCTCCTCCCGCAACCTCCTCTCTTCCTGCTCTTGGAGGCTCTCCTCCTGCTCTTGGAGCCTCTCCTGCTGCTCTTGGAGCCTCTCCTCCTGCTCTTGGAGCCTCTCTTGCTGCTCCCGGAGCCTCTCCTCCTGCTCCCGGAGCCTCTCTTGCTGCTCCCGGAGCCTCTCCTCCTGCTCCCAGAGCCTTTCCTTTTGTTCCTTGCTCAGGAGACTCAAGGCCTGATTGTTTTCCATCTGGAATTGGAGATTTCCCTCCAGACTTTCCACCTCCTTCCTCAGGTGTTTGGCCTCATCTTGTAGCTGTTCCACCTCAGATGTTCCTGCTGGGTCCACCGGGGATGGGGGTTCAGCTGAGAAATGAAGCAGACAATAAGGGCCTCTGGATTCCCCACCCACCACCCCCCCTTAAAGAAAAAGCCCTCTTTTTGATGCAGCTCCTCTCAGGCTTCCCAAGCTTGGCCTCACTGCTAATGATTCCTTGCACCCAATGGTAGCCAATTTCCAAGCCATGTCAGATAGAGAACACTGTGGGTGGCTGACAATGGGCACTCCTCCCTCTTGGATGACTCTGCCTCAAAACACTTCCATCCACCCACCTCCCTGGGGCATTCTAAGCCGCCCCACAGCCCTCTGATGCCAGTCCGGCTCCCAGGTCACACCAGCCCCATCTTACCAAGCTGGTGTTTGAGTTCGGACAAGCTCCTCTCCAGCTCCTATATCCGATCTATGTGATGTTTCTTCTCCTCTTTCAATGCATGAGCCTGCCCAAAGCACAGGGGGAAAGGGCCCTGGAGACAGGGGCTGGTGGCTGGATGAGCTACGATCTCCCTCTCTGCCCCCACCTCCACAAAGCCCAGACCCATGACCACCTCGAGCTATACTCTTCCCATTTTACAGATGCCCAGAAAGATCCAATGACCCATCTAACGTGGGGCTGAAGGGTCAGGTCTCACCTCCATCGACATTTTCCGCATCCTCTCCTGCCACCGGGCTCTCTCTCCTTTTATATGTTGAGCATATTCATCTCTCTGTAGCTGGACTTGTTTAAGTGACTCTGTCACCTGCAAGCATGGGCACAGAAGTTAAGAAGGGCTGTCACTGGTCCTCACCTGCCCCTGGTCAGCTGGGATCATCTTCCCTCCACATCCCTCCCTCTGCAAAGCCTCACCTGTGTCACGTGTGCGTTCAGCAGCGCCCGCTCCTTTCTGGTCTGCTGTAACTGCCGCTGGAGGACTGCTTCACTGCGGCTCGAGGACTGGATGTGAAGAGTGAGAAGTTTTGATCTGTGGAGCCCGGGCAGTGCCCCTTAGAGGGCTAGGGCTAGGCTCAATATACAACTCGGTCAGTAAAGATCAAGGCATTTCCAAGCCCGTGGCCTGGTTTTTAAAAGAACTCAGTAAAGTTGGAAGGGACAGGGAAAGAGATCGAACTTACAGCTGGCTAACAGAGGCCCAGAGAGATCAGATAACATTGCTATTGTTATTACTGTGATTAATACCACTGTTTGAACCTTTATGGAATGCTTCACCAGGTTCCATACTAGCAATCCCATGTAATCCTCACAACCACCATGTGAGACAGTTACTAGGATAACCTCTTTTGTGTAGATGAAAAACATGGACTGTTCAAGGTTAAATCCTTGCCTAAGATCACTGAGACAGAGCTGGGATTTGAACACCCAGGTCTATCCGATTCTCTAAGCCCATTTTCCTTGCTGGGGCTGGGGGCACAGAAAGGAATGGGAAATTAATCTTTTCACTTTTTGAAAGGATGATACATTCGCATAGTCCAAAACTCAGAAGGTACACCATGGAAGTGTCTCCCAGCCACCCTGTTACTCTCTCCTGGGTTTTTTGCAAACCCTTGCAGACATGTTTCATGTATATTATCATAGTATGTACACACACACAGACACAGACACACACACACACACACATACACCCCTTTCCTCTCTCTACAGAAATGGTAACGTACTAAAGGTACTCTTCTGTACCTTCACAGTACAAGTACCCAATACCCCACCTAGGATTTGGCCAAGGCCACAGCCAGGTAAGGGCAGGGCAGGCACTTGGCCTTCACGCTGTGTGTGCAGTGCTCACTCCCCACAGTGCCCCTCAACTCACCCAGGCAGCTGACTCAGCCCCAGGCTGTCTCTAACAACCACACACAAAAGCAGCTAGAAATGAGCATGCTGCCTTCTGGGCAGGACACTGCAGCCTGCAGAAGGGACCTTTACACTCTCTCCTCCGTCTGGGAAGCCGGGCTGCCAGGGGATGGGGCAGTTGGTTGGACTCACCCTGTCCTCTTCCTGCTGCTGTGTAGACACAGCAGAGAGAGCCCGCTCCAATTCTTGAATACGCTGTAAGGAGTATTGCAGGTGGCCAGCAAGATCCTTGGACTCTTCTGTAATGACAGAGGTTGAGATGGGACCCAAAGGACTCCCCGTAAACACCTGTCAAACTGCCAGGTTGAAGGATGATGGGGTGCCCTGATTCCCACCTTCGAAGTGTCTGTCGGCACGTTTAGTATGGTAAAGGGTGGTCTTCAAGTCTGCCTTTTCCAGCGTGAGGATGTCGATTGTCTGAAATTGAATGTTTGGGAGAAAAGCCAAGCAAGTGCTGAAAGAGAAGGAAAGAAACATTCTCCAGAGGACAGGAGAAAACTCCACCCTCCACTCACCTCTAACTGCTCCATTTGTGCTTTGTGTATTTCATTGTTTGCTTTCTTTTCCTATAGGAAGAGGAAGACAGAGCTCTTACCATGGGAAGGCAGAGATGGCACAGCAAGAGACATGCCCCCAGAATGCCACCAATGCCCCAGGACAGGCCCACCCATGGGACCAGGTTATCAGGGACCCTGTGGGGATGTGGTGGAATCTGAGGGATGTGCCTTCTTCCCCAGGCTGGGAGTGGGCGAGATGAGACTGGTGCCTCTACATCTGAGTGCCCCCCAAACCCAGCAGTCATGCTGTGAGCAAAGAAAGAAATTACATTACTTCTTCCAGCTGATGCTCCACTTTTTTTTTCTGTTGTTTCTGTGGGGACAGTCAAATTCAGGTGACTGAGGGTGGCCCCCTCAACTCTATCCCCCAGGAAGTGGTAGGCAGGGGCCAGGAAGGGATTTTAAAGACAACATTCTCAGACCCAATGGCAACATGAACTGATCAACTCTCCTCAAGTTCGCAAGGACAGAGGATTTGGGTCTTTGTTGGTTTTTGCCCACAGCCACGGAACTCAAAGTCTGAATCTGGATTGTCTCGAAAGGACAGTAACATAAACCTCTAGAGACAGAGTCTGAGAAAGGCCCACCCTTCTGCCAGCTTGTGATTGACAAAGGTGCATTTATTCAACAAACATTTACTGAGCACTTACAAGCCAGGTACAGTTCTTCACAGCAGATATAGAATGGAAAAGGACAGACAGGAGTCCTTGGCCCTCAGGTTTACATTCTAGGAGCCTTTAAATCTCAGACTCTCAGAGCTAACCGAGACCTTTGATGCTCTACCACCTTCGGAAACACCAGTGCAAGGAGGAGAGGTGGCTTGTGCAGACTCAAAGAGCAAATTAGGGACTGAGTTGTGACAGAAATACAGGGTCCCTGAGAAACGGTCAGGCTAGTGCTTCCCTGAGAGGTGACAACCCCAGGGCATGTGTGGCAAGGACTAGAGCAGGGGTGTCTGGAGAAGAGAGAGTCGGCAAAGAGGGCAGTGACAGAAGAGCCATGCTGCATGCTCCTTGCTCTGGGGTCCCTCCAGGTGAGGCCTGGGTGCTCCAGCTCCCCATTTGCCTTTGGCACCAGGGGACCCAGCCTCTTTCTTCAGAGCCCCAGGGAGAATCTAAAGCCCCGGATTGGCAGTGTGGAATCACAGGACCCCACTGGACTCTTACCAGTGATTCTATGTTTTCATAGAGTTGATTGATTGTTGTGGAGCTTGAGTCCAGGGCTACTTCCAGTTCTTGGTTCCGGCTCTGAGGCGCATACAGGGAGGAGGAGTTGGAGGAGGACTGTGGGAAGAGGTAGAGAGAACAATCATTAGAGCTGGGGTGTGTGTGGGCTGTCTCAGCCGGCAGAGGGGCACCCAGCTCCCACTGTGAGAGGAGGTTGGAGGGCTGGCCTGCAGGGTCACTGCACCTTGGCTCAGGGCCTCTTACCTCCAGATCCTTCAGGGTAGCAGATGACGCAGGAGTAATAAAAAAGAGAAATTAAAAAAAAACTTACAGGGAAACAGTTATGGATATAGAGAAAGTATAAAAACAGCAAAGGGGCTGGGCACACTGGCACATGAATGTAGTGCCAGCACTTTGGGAGGCTGAGGCAGGTGGATCACTGGAGGTCAGGAGTTCAAGACCAGCATGGCCCACATGGTTAAACCGCATCTCTAATAAAAATACAAAGATTAGCCGGGCGTGGTGACAGGTGCCTGTAATCCTGGTTACTAAGGAGGCTAAGGCAAGAGAATCACTTAAACCTGGGAGGCAGATGTTGTAGTGAGCTGAGATCGCACCACTGCACTCCAGTCTGGGTGACACAGTGAGACTCTGTCTCAAAAAAAAAAAAAAAAAAAAAAAAATCCCCACATCGCACATGCCTGCTCTGTCCATTACTCCAAAGTTACTTTTAAACTTTAAGGTCTCACCATTTCCAAGATGATAAAAGATGCGGGGAAGGAAAAAAACCCAATCAAGCAAGCAGGTGAAGAAGCAGACATAAACGGGATGAAGGTTAATGGCAGCAACATAAAACAAGGCAGAGGCAAAGTATCCCCCAAACCAGAGAAGCCTCAGGGGCATGCACAGCTGGAAAGAGCAAGCCAGAGAGGGGTCTCCGCACTGCCTCCCCTTCCACTTGTGCAATGGGGGAGCGCTACCCCACGGGAATGGTTAAGGTTGGACACCAGCACCTTCAGAATGTCCTGAATCTATAGGAGGGGACAAGGGAAAAACAAGGGCAGGGGGAAAAAGACAGAAGTGGCTTAGAGAGAAGCAAAAAAGTCTGGGGAGGAGGAAGGTGTGGGTTCAGGAAAATGAAATGCTGAGGAAGAGCAGAGGAGATTGAAACCATGGCCTGTGCCATTCTTCCAAATGGCCACCTGCTGCCTTGCTGGGGGCAGGAACAAATAGATGGAAATGTTCCCTGAGTGACGCAGTCACAGGGTGGAGTCACATGACCAACGCAGCTCTTAATATGCTCACTGGACCTCTCTCCTCAGGCCCAGGATGTGGACGATGAATCTGGTAGAGCTCCAGACGTCCACCTCTATTAAAAAACCAGACTCATGAGTAAGGGTTCACTTGAACTAAGGGGGCTCCAGCTGAAAAACAAGTTTGAAAGACAGTGATCTTATCCAGTGTCATCTTACAATGGAGAAAACTGAGGCCCAGGGTAAGAAGTGATTTTTCTGTGGTCACCCAGCAAGCTGTTGGCAAGTTAGATCTTCTCTTACTCCTAGTGCCTGGGGCTCTCCTCACCACACCCTGAGCCCCCTTCTGTGACTCCTAAAGGGACAGCTTGATAGCAAGTGGCTGTACTCATTGGCCCAGCTCCCCCTTGAGACTGGGGATCAGGAAAATCAAACAGCAATGACCATTTCCTGGGTACCCTGGGTGTTCACAGCAGGACATGTACTAGGGATTAACATAAAAACAACAACAATATGGAATATCATTTAAACTTCAGAAATGAAAATCAAACAACACTACCCCTATTTTACAGATGTGAAAAGAGAGGCCCAAAGAGCTCAAGCAACTTGCCATAAATCAGATCCCTAGCCAATGGAGAGGCAGGATTCAAACCCAGAATTCTTAACCAGTACCCAGCAATCTTAACAATGACCCTCTACTGCACCCTTGGGCCCCCTGTTCCCAGGAGCCTGGCCAGCCAAGACTCACATCCCCAGGTGAGTGGCAACCACCAGAAGTGGTTGTCTCAGGGCTACTGCCAGTTTTCTTCTTTTTTGTCTTCGCTCCTGCCGGAAGACCAGGGCTGTTCCTCTGCTGATATTCTTTCAGCTGTGGGAAAGAAGAGCAGTAATACTCATGAGAACTACCAGCCCCTACAGCCACATCCCCCTTTTCAGTTTTTCAAAATACTCTTATACACCATCTGATTTAATGCCACCAACAACTGTACAAGGTGTTTCCACAATCACTTACTGATTGAGAGGGATGGATATTATGGCTTTAAAAAAGGGAGGGTGGGCAATAATGTGACTTAAACTCAGTCTTCTGACTCCAAGCTCTGGGGTTTTGCCATGAATCAACAGCTACCAGAGACCAAAATCAGAACCAGAGGTAGAAAACTAAACATTAAGTAGGGAGGAACTGCACACTGTGTGGTTTGGAGTCATACATCCTCACACGTCTGTAAGTGTGAAGAAGTGCACCAGGACCTCTCAAACTTTTATATCCATGTGTCCTCATGGCAGAAGGCAGCTTTTTTGTTAAATCTTGGAATTTATCAGAAAGAGGACAACCCAAGTCTCATTTCAGAGAGAAGTCCGGTATACTCTTAGAAACGTACGTGACTGTCATCCCTAAGTACATTCACGTTTTTTCTCTCTCAAGAGAATCAAGGGAAACTGATGCTTCAGAAAGATCTCCCACATTTACCCTGTGGCACTCAAAGTACCCCAAGTTGAGATGATATGAGGAAGATTCAAACTGTCAAGTTCAGTTTCCCAAGATCCATTCCACAGAAGATAAGCAAATCTCACTTCAGAGACCACTGACTGAAGGGCAGTCTGGTCCCAGAACTGTGGAGAATTAGAATATGAGGTGGAGAACTCAGAAAAGTACGTTACAGTCTCTCTGGAGAGTAGAAGGCTGGGAGGGAACCAAACCAAACCCATTCTCCCATTGCCACCCAGAGATACTGTCAACATCTGATCTCACAGGGAAGTGTAGGCTTTTCACAAAGTCAATGTCTATGCAAAGAGAGTAAGGCAACCTGAAACCTGTTGCTCCTAAGTCCCATAGTCCCCATTCCCCTTCCAGCTGGAAATTTGTGCTGTGGCCAGAGGAACCAGAAATGGGGCGAGAATGCTTAGGGGACTGGGTTGTAAGATCATAGGCCAGTCTTGCAGCAGTAATGACAGTTCCTAGGGGGACTGTGACATCACTACATTCCACTCCTCCTGGGGTTGGGGGGAACCACATCAGTGCAATGGCTGAGTTGCTGATCCATGATGGGGGAGTGGGACTTAAGGCTGGTGCCCAGGTCCTTTTACTTGCCAGTCCAAAGAGCCCAGGAAGGTCAGGCTTGGGTCAGCCAGAGGGGAGAGTACAGTCTGCAGCAGGAAACTCCAGGAGTCACCAGCCCAAAGTTACCCGGGGATGACTGGCGATGGTGGGCGGCTGGGGCTGGGGGACCCAGGTCCTCGGACAGCTGAGCCCAAAGAACCCAGGGAGGTTGGGCTTGGGGCAGCAGGACGTGACGGGCGAGTATGGAGCAGGGAGCCCCTGGAGTCACCTGCCAAAAGTCACCATGGGGCGACTGGCAAGGGCAGAGGCTGGGCTGCTTGCTGAGGAATCAGGGCTGACTGATGAGACTTTGGTGGGGGAAGCCCAGAGGTGCCAGGGTTAGGGGGTGCCTCAGGAATGGTATGTACTCTGGCAGTGGTCTTCTCATTGGAGGGGATCTCTGGCTAGGTTGGGGGGCCATGACCTGTTGTGTCTTACCTTTTTCTTGGCTGCTGTCAATTGACTCTGTCGAGTCTCTTCTAACATCATGGGATGGGGAGGGAGGCAGGGTAGGGGCCACATCAGCGAACACCTCCAGTCACCTACCAGGCGGCTGTGTGACTGAGCCAGAGGAGGCATAACCAGGGCCCCACTAGAATGCGGAATGGGGGCGTGGCCTTAATTCTCCAAGCCCATTGGTCAATGAGAAAGATGAAAGGGAAAGGAGGCGTCGCCAGGGAGCAGTGTATCCAGAGGAACCTGTGGCATCACAAGGAAAGCTGCCCATGTAACTACTGTCCCCGCCCACTTGGGGAGAGGGGCGGGGCCTGCCTACTCCGGGGGAGGGGGGGCTGGCTTTTGCTTTAAAACGTTCAAAATAAACTTTAAAAAATATGTGTGTTTATACTCTAAATATATGTGTGTCAGTGTGTGTGTGTGAATACATGTTCCTCCAGAGCTCTCTTCATTATCCAGCTTCTATGCATGGTCTATGATTTTCGCCTACATTTTTCATCTCCAGATGGAGTGCAAGAATTACCAGTATTACCTCAATTGAGACAAATCCTATAAAAATGGAAAATCCATAGCATATGTGATGATTAATGAAGTGGACTATATTATCCAACATTCCAATAAGGTAAAATAATCACAATGATTTCTCTTTTTTGGAAAAACATTTCTTTTATTCTCCTACATTATTAAGATTTTTTTAAAAAACAAGAAACATGTCTAATATCTTTAAAGACACAAATCTTTTGGGCTGGGTGCGGTGGCTCATACCTGTAATCCCAACTTTTTGGGAGGCCTAGGCCGGTGGATCACCTTAGGTCAGGAGTTCAAGACCAGCCTGGCCGACATGGTGTAACCCCGTCTCTAGTAAAAATACAAAAGCTAGCCAGGTGTGGTGGTGGGTACCTGTAATCCCAGCTACTCAGGAGGCCGAGGCAGGAGAATAACTTGAACCTGTGAGGTGGAAATCTCTTTCCTACACCCACCCTCCATCCAATGTGTTTTATTTTTATGAGTTAAATAAGAAAACAAGTGGCAATCAGAGATTCAGTCTAAAAAGTATATTTACAATGTCAGTTCTCATCCAGCCTGATCTCATACAACACCATTTACACCCTTTTACCTCTCAAGTTTTAAAAGAGTATCTTCACAATGTAAGTCTCAGGCAAACTAGCAGTTCTATAATAAAATGCCAAGTAGATGGGAATGTCCAAACTTGCTAGAGAAGAAAAGTGGAATCATTGGCTGTATTTTCAAATTGTATTCAACAGGAAATATAAGTTTTGATTTTTTTTCACCTTCATACTTCCAAGTCAATAGAATGAAATTGGAATACTCCATTCTTTCACAGCCTCTAGCCAGGCAAAGTTTTACTGTACTACTTCTTGCTTTCCATGGATATAAAGCAGAGTCCTGGTAGGCACATTTTGTACGCCTGCAAAGATGCAGAACTAGAGTTCCATCTGTTCAATATTAAAACAAAAGTCCTGTAAACCTTGGATGGTGAGTGTAATACTTCAGCACTAGCACCAAAGCCTCAAATATGAAAAGATACCAAGAACATCACTAGCAAACAAAACTAAACTCTCAGCCAGGAGCAGTAGTTCACACCTGTAATCCCAGCACTTTGGCAAGCCAAGGTGGGAGGATTATTTGAAGTCAGGAGTTCAAGACTAGCCTGGGCAGCATAGCAAATTCACATCTCCACAAAAATTTTAGAAATTAGCTGGGCATGGTGGCACACACCTGTAGTCCTAGCTATTTGGCAGTCTGAGGTGGGAAAATTGCTTGAGCTCAGCTGTTTGAGGCTGTAGTAGCTATGATTATGGCACTGTACTCCAGCCTAGGTGACAGAATGAGACTTAAATACATTCTCTCCTGCTCCTGTTTACACTAAAATCACTAAGTTGAAACATTTTCAAATTTGGCAGGATGAAAATTAAGTGAAATATGACTTTGGAGTTTGGTTAGCAAAAGCAAAGGAAAGGAAAGGAAAAGAAAGAAAGAAGAAAAGAAGAAAGGAAATCAAGTAAAATGACAAACTACTTACTGGGAGAAAGTTTTTGTAACTTCAATGACAGATAAAAGGTTTGTATCCTTAGTCAGTAAAGAAATATTTAAAATTACTGAGAAAAAACAAATGATTTTCAACAGAAAATGGGCAATGGAGAAATAGGCACTTCTCACAAGAATAAAAATGACCAATAGGCATATGAAAAACATTCAAAAGCACTAGAAATCAAAGAAATGTCATGAAAACAATGAGATTTGCTGTATAAAGGCAGGAAAGATGACAATGGAAGGGGGAACCTGGAGCTCCGTCCTTGTTGGTGGGAGTACAACCTGAGTCACTTTTCCTGGAGGATAATTTGAAAATTTCTATTAAAAACCCCCAAAATTATTTTCTCCAGAAATTCTACTTCTATGATTTTAGTCCAAAAATACTTGCTCGAGTCCATTAAAATGTATATATAAGAAAATTCACCTCTGGTGTGGCAATGATTATTAACTTAATATACATCCAGCTATTAAAAATGATGATGCCAGGATATATTTACTGCCACAGAAATATGCCTAAAATATAGTAAGTGACAAAAGACTATATACTACCATTCTAGTTTTTAAAAGGTTTATATGCATAAAAAAGTATAAAAAGTAACAAACCAGAACGTTTTGAATGGCAAATTAAAGATTTTTCGTAATATTTGTCAACCAAATTATTACAAAAATAATGTGATTTCCTTTATAATCAGGGAGAAGTGTTATTTTCATTTATTTATATTTAAATCTCTTTTCTTTTTCTTGTTTTTTTCCTGTATGTATCCCATGTAGGCTGGAATCCCTGCCTCTTGAGGTAAATCAGCCCATTTTTGGCAAGTGCACTACATAAAGCTGTCCCATCCTCCTTTTATTTTAAGAGATCTGGAGGCATTTTTGTTTCAAATTGCTTTATTTTTCTCAGAGTATTTTTTTTTTTTTTTTTTTTTTGAGACGGAGTCTCGCGCTGTCGCCCAGGCTGGAGTGCAGTGGCTGGATCTCAGCTCACTGCAAGCTCCGCCTCCCGGGTTCACGCCATTCTCCTGCTTCAGTCTCCCGAGTAGCTGGGACTACAGGCGCCCGCCACCTCGCCCGGCTAGTTTTTTTGTATTTTTTAGTAGAGACGGGGTTTCACCGTGTTAGCCAGGATGGCCTCGATCTTCTGACCTCGTGATCCGCCCGTCTCGGCCTCCCAAAGTGCTGGGATTACAGGCTTGTGCCACCGCGCCCGGCCGACTTTTTTTTAAGTATATGAAATTGAGGAAAAGACAAAGGAGAGGCTGACTCCCTACCCTCCTGGGGCTGCTCTTCGAATTTTTGCTGCTATTGTTATGTATTAATATTCACCGGGTACTAAAAAGATGGGCAGCCCCTTAGATCCTTTTTTCTTATTTCTTTCTCATAATCCTACTTCATTCCTTCATTCACTTATTTTTAAAAGTATCATGTGAACAAATACATTGTTCAGAAAATGTTTAAATATAACTATCTATAAAAGCATGTGGCAAAATCTCATTCACCGTCTTATTCTCCTTCCACAGCCAACAATTTTCATTGGTTTCCTATATATCATTTCAGAATTTATCTTTGCAAATACAAATATATGTTCTTATTCTACTCTTCTCTCTCAACACAAAAAGTAGCATACCATACATACTATACCATTCCTTGTTCCCTTGAAAAAACACACACAATGTATCTGAGTTCTTCTACATGAGCACAGAGGTCTTTCTCATTCTTCTTTACAACTGCACAGTATTCATCATTTGGAGGTAGCACAGTTGGTGGACACTGAAGTCATCCCTATCATATTATTACAAACAACAATGCCAAGCATAACCACCCACACACACCAAGTTCATTTCTGAATCTGCCTTTGATGAAGCCTGTATTTGAATCACCACAAGGTCACAAGGCTGAAAAGTGAGCCCCTTTTTTAGTTTTCTTTATGTACAGCAGTATATAGCAAAAGGCTCTCTTGGGCAAAGCAAATGTACTCTTTGGGGATTTACTTCATAACAATACATGGATAAACAGAACATCAAGGAGAACCATTTCTATTTAACCACGCACATGTATGTATACATTACATGTATATGCATAGAAAGTATACAATAAATCCATCAAAACACTAAGCATTGTCTCAGTATGGTGGATCTATGGAGTGCTTTGTAGACCACCCTCCTTGCCTGTCAATTCTTTCTAATTTCACAACAGTGAATATGTACTATTTTTGTAATATAAAACTTCAAAAAAATGTTAACTCAAATTAAGCTGTATACATTCCTACAGTCTGTCCTATATTTGTATGGTACTCCAGAGTGCTCAAATATCACTTCACTAAAAATAATTATTTATTTTTTTCAAATATAGAGACAGGCAGGGCCTTGCTCTGTCAACCAGGCTGGTCTTGAACTCCTAGATCCTCCTGGATCCTCCCACTTCCACCCCACAAAGTGCCAGTATTACAAGTGTGAGCCATCACACCTGCCAGCTTCATTTGAGAAATCTTTCCCCAGCACTCCATATATTACAGATAATTCCTTTCTTTTTGTTTTGATAGCATCTTAGTCATATCTCTGTTACCTCACTTGTCATATGATAATCAGTTGCTCGCCCATCCATCTCCCTTGATTGCTCATGAGCTCCTCGAAAAGAGTCTGATTATCAGCACATATGCTTCATACACAGAGAAGGACATGATTTCACTACAGTGTAATTATTCCCAGAATTCAATGCCCATATTTCTAAATTGTTCTAGATACTCTGCCAACAACCTGAGAATGTTATGTTTTTCTCTAAAACTTCCATCCATTACTGAGTGTCTATGGTCATAGTTGACTCAATTGCGATGCGACCTCTGGCCAAACCCATTCCTAGTTTCATTGTTTAGGTGATTTTTAATTTTAATTTTTGATTTTGATTGTTTCCTTTTTGTTTTTTCTAATCTAGCAGTGGTTGGTAAACTTCAACATCTTTATATCCCTGTGTCTTTGCACCTGCTGGTCTCTGCTTGGAATAATATCTCAAGGTTTTATTCACCTGGAACAAATTTCTCCTCACCCTTAAAGAATCAGCTTAAAAAGGCTGGGTGTGGTGGCTCATGACTGTAATCCCAGCATTTTGAGAGGCCAAGACAGGTGGACCACCTGAGGTCACTAGTTCCAGACTAGCCTAGCCAACATGCTGAAACCTCGTCTTTACTAAAAATACAAAAAAATAGCTGGGTGTGGTGGCAGATGCCTGTAATCCCAGGTACTCGGGAGGCTGAGGCAGGAGAATCAGTTGAACCCAGGAGGCGGAGGTTGTGGTGAGCCGAGATTGCACCATTGCACTTCAGCCTAGGTGACAGTGCAAGACTCCATCTAAAAAAAAAAAAAAAGAAAAAAGATTCCAGAAGAAAGTTTCTGCTTGCTCTGGTCTGGGTTGGCTGGGTAGCTGGGACACTAAAACCGCCACCCCCTCTAGTGTCATGTGGTTGAAGTAAGGCTGGGAGATTATTAGTTCAGAGTGCCATGCCAAAATACCACACACTGGGTGGCTTAAACTACAAACATTTGTTTGTTACAGTTCTGGACGCTGGGAAATCCAAGATCAAAGTGCCAGCAAGGTAGATTTCATTCTGAGGCCTCTTCTCTTGGCCCATAGGTGGCTGCCATATTGTGTGCCCACGTGACCTCTTCTTTGTATTTGTGCAGAGAGACAGTGAGTGCACTCTCTGGTGTCTCATCTTATAAGGACATTAATCCTACTGAATCAGGTCCCCACCCTTATGACCTCATTTAATCTTAATGACTTCCTGAGAGGCCTCATCTGCAAATACAGCCAGGCAGAAGTTAGAGCTTCAATATATGAATTTGGAGGAGACAGACACTCAGACCATGATGGGAAGAAAAACTATTCATGAAAAAAGGGGTGCAGTGGCCAGAAAAGGGGGCAGATGAAATATTCTACACATTTCACCCAGTACACAACACAACACACACACACACACACACACACACACACACACACACACGGCCCTGCCTTTTCCCCTTTCCCACAAGGCCACTCTCCACCCCATGATTATTTACTTCCCTCCTATCCTGCTCTCTGGAGCTGCCCCTTCCCCTACGTTGTCCTGTGGCTCACTGATTGCTGCATGCAGGTAGGTGCATGTAAATGTAGCCAGGGCTGGGGGCCTCCTGGACCATGTGTGTCCTGAGCCCAATCATGGCACTGGGTCAGGAAGTGGGTCTCACCCATATCTATTGTCCTCAGGCAGAGCCTAGCCCTGGGACATGAGCTCAGTGGGTGCTACAGCTTTGTTGGATTCACCTGAGGCCCCCTTTCCCCACATCCACTTATAAGGTTCCCAGGGCCTTGATACCTCTGTCCTTAGAAGAGAAGAATGTGATTACCCAGCTCACATGAACCTGCTGATGACTTCCCACAATAGAAGGACATGATTTTCTTTTTCTAGTTCAAAAGAGTCTACCAAGTGACTAGCACAGTGAATGAAGACAGACCTACAACAAGGCACATCATTGGGAAATTCCAGAAAACTAAGGGTAGAGAGAAAATCCTAAAATCTTCCAGAGAGAAAAGACAGGTTATATGTAAAGAGCCAAGACTCCACATGACACTGACTTCTTCCCAACAACATTGTGAGCTAGAAAATAATAGAGCAGTATTTCCCAATATGAGGAGAAGTTACATTTAAATTAGAGCATTACATCCAGCCAAACTAGTAACCAGGAGTTGGGGCAGAACAATGACATTCTAAAATGTGTGAGGGTCAGAAAGCTTGGCTTCCATTCACTCCTTTTCAGGAAGCCACTGGAAGATGTGCTGCAACACAATGAGAGAGTAAACCAGGGAAAAAGAAGATCTGGGGCCAGGGAACAGGAGATGTACACAGAGGAAGCAGCAGGAAATTCACACAATGGTGCAGAGACATGCCAGGATGCCAGCTGTGCCACAGGTTGAGAGAGCTGAGTCCAGTTTGGAAAATAAGGATGGAGGGCAAGGGAGAGAGGGAAGCCTCCAGGAAAATAATGGGGCTGATAGAGTATCTCGTGTATCTTAGTTTTCAGATAATTATTACCAGGCATTTCATAGATCAGTTGGAGCAACTCAAAAAAAGGTAGTTAATAGGTACAAAAACATATAAGCAAATGAAGGGAAAAAATTTGAAGCAATTATTACTCCAGGGGAAATAAAGGAAAGAAATGAAACAATTTCAGTGCAGGACTTGGCTTAGGAAACAAAATTTAGGTATCTACAATAATGTAAATGCTTTTCATTTCAAAAGATTGTGATCCAGTGAAATTGGTAGAATGGAGGCAAGGAAATTGTTAAGACCTCATAAGGGAGGTAAGCCCTACATTATGCTATTCCAGGAAGTAGAGAGATACTGAAGAAAACAAATCAAGAAATAGCAACATAAACAATCTTTAGAAATATGATGATAAATACTAGAGGAAGTAGCAAAATGAATTTAAAGTGATGGTCTCTGGGAATTAGGATGCAAAGGTGTTGGGTGATCAGACCCAACACTAGGCCATGGGGGCTACGAAGCCCAGCAGAGTCAAAGGAATGAGAGAAGACAAGTTGAGAGAGAAAGTGGGACCAGGGGGCAAACGCTAGTATGGAAGCTGCAAAAGACCCAAGCTCTGGGAGCCCAGGCTATTTATTGGTGATCCAAAAAAGAAACAGGTGGTGAGGATGTGGGGGTTGAAAGGAAGCGACGTATCAAGCAAATAAGCTACAGCTGTGATGGCATAGCATTTTTCTTTGAAACATATGGCTACTTGAGATAATAGGCGTGCTAGAAACAAGGAGCCAGCAAATCTAGACACATTCCAAAGGCCATGAGGGGTTTTAGATCCTGGACCCCAGACGTGTTCCAAGCCCTGCCTCAGCTTATCTCCCAACACTCAGCCTTTCTCCCAACACAAAGGCAAGAAAAGAAAGGGCTGAGGAAATGCTTTTTGATATAAACCTTTTATTACCATTTTGTTCTTTTTTTCTTCTTTTTTTGTTTTACTGAGGATTTCTTGCTCCAGATACCATTTTCTTATTTTTTAAAAATTTATTTTTATTTATTCATTTATTTATTTATTTTGAGACAAAGTCTTGTTCTGGCACTCAGACTGGAGTGCAGTGGCATGATCTTGGCTCACTGCAACCTCCGCCTCCCAGGTTCAAGCAATTCTCCTGCCTCAGCCTCCCAAGTAGCTGGGACTACAGGCGAACACCACAAGGCCTAGCTAAACTTTTTTTGTACTTTTAGTAGAGGTGGGGTTTCACCGTGTTAGCCAGAATGGTCTCAATCTCCTGACTTCATGATCCACCCACCTCAGCCTCCCAAAGTGCTGGGATTATAGGCATGAACCACCACACCCAGCCCCATTTTGTTCTTAACTCTGTGTATCTAGTAGTTTGATCAAAATTAAATATAATGTTATAAGTTCTGAAGATCTGTTGTACAGAATGATGACTATAGTTAATAATAATGTATACTCGAAAACTGCTAAAAGATTTTTTGCTTTTATTATTATTATTAATTGACACAATAATTGTACATATTTATGGGGTACAGTATAATATTTTTATAAATGTATACAATATGTAATAATTAAATCAGGGTAATTAGCATCTCCACCGCCTCAAACATTTATCCTTTCTTTGTTCTGAGAGTATTCAAAATGCACTCTTCTAGCTATTTGAAAATATATAATAAATTGTCATTAATTATTGTCACCCTATAGTGCTAAAAAACACTAGAACTATTCCTCCTATCTAGCTGTTTTTTTTTTTTTTTTTTTTTTTTTTTTTCAGACAGGGTCTCACTCTGCCCCCTAGGCTGGAGCGAAGTGGTGCAATCACAACTCACTGCAGCCTTGACCTGTTGGGCCCAAGTGATCCTCCTACTTCAGCCTCCAGAGGAGCTGGGATCACAGGCATGCACCAACATGCCTGGCTAATTTCTAAATTTTTTATAATGATGGGATCTCCCTATGTTGCCCAGGCTGGTCTCAAACTTCTGGGTTCAAGTGATCCTTCCACCTCAGGCTCCTAAAGTGGTAGGATTATAGGCGTGAGCCACCAGCCATGTACTCTTTTATCTGTTAACCTGTTAGCCAACCTTTGGCTACCCCCTCTCCTTTACCCTTTCTCACCTCTAGTAAACACTACTCTAAGCAAATAGATCTTAAATATTCTTACCACAAAAATAATAATAAAAGTATGTGAGGTGATAAAAAATGTTAACTTGATTTAATCATTTCATAATGTATGCACACATCAAATCATTACATGGAACACTGTAAATATACACAAGTTTTATTTATCAATTATACTTTAATAAAGATGGAGGAATAATTGAATATAATGTTAAAACATGAAACAATTGCAGGCTGGGTGCGATGGCTCATGCCTGTAATCCCAACACTTTGGGAGGCCAAGGCAGGTGGATCACCTGAGGTCGGGAGTTGGAGACGAGCCTGACCAGCATAGTGAAACCCCATCTCTACTAAAAATACAAAAATTAGATGGGTGTAGTGGCACACACCTGTAATCCCAGCTACTCAGGAGGCTGAGGCAGGAGAATCACTTGAACCCAGGAGGCAGAGGTTGCAGTGAACCAAGATCGTACCACTGCACTTCAGCCTGAGCAACAGAGTGAGACTCTGTTTCAAAACAAAACAAAACAAAACAACAACAAAACAATTGCAAAACCTGAAGAAAATCATTAATCTAGTCCAGATCAGCCTTTTACAGATGAGGTCACTGAAGTGCAGAGAGGCGAACTGACTTGTCTCATCTTACACAGCAAGTCATGGCACAGCTTGACCTGAAACCCAAAGGCAAGTTGTTTTCTATTACCTCCAGGTCCTTCAGTCCAGCCCTCTAAGGGCTCTGCCTTGGAAACTGGTATTGGTGACAAAGGGAATAGAGAGGAACTTGCATGGAATTTTCCATTTAGATTGACATATTCACACTATGCCAGGGCATCGGCAAGGAACAGTGCAAGCTCCAAGAGCGCTCGCTCCAACCCTTTTCCCCCTCCCCATCCTCTCTCTTAACCAACTTCGCTAAAGGTCTGAGAAGAAAAGGGAATCTTAGATGACTCTCACTAGGGTGTAAATGACTTTTATCATGATTTTTATTTTATTGAGACATAACTCCAAAAGCAGTTTGATGGATAGGATGTTAGGCAGTAGGATGAAGACAGTTGGGGAAACTTCCCAGGGTAATGAAGAAGGTGGAGGCACTGAAGCCCTGAGTAATTTTAGAAGGAACACTTTCAGAAAGGTCCAGCACCGTGATTTCTTACCTTCACTACCCAGGACCAATAAGGTCCCACGTCCTGACAGATTTTGTTTATCAGACAAATTGCACTCAGTCATGCTTCATTCATTTTCCTGGGAGAGTTCCCAGGTTACATAGAATTGAGATAATCTCCCCACCTCGCCATCACCCCCACGAAGACACTGCATGTTTCTGTTGCAATACAGTCTTATATGGATCAATATTAGATTTTCAGGTGCTCTTTGCATTTTGCAACTGTTGCTCAAGCTGGAGACCCTAAAAAGAGTACTAGCTTTAGAGTCAAAGACCCCTGGGTTCCAGTTTCAGCTGAGAGACGGTGAGCACATCGCGAGCCCACTCTAATCCTGTATCCTAGTTGTATGATCACCTATTTCCCACCAATTGTGAGGCTGGAGAGAAAAGTGCCCACTCTGGCCAGTACACAGTAGGAGCTTAGTAAGCTTAAGCTCTCTTGCTTTCCCACTATCCTAATGTCTTAGGGGAATGACAGAGATGTGGGGAATGGCACCTCGGAGGTTCCAGCTGTATGCTTCACAATCCTACCCATGAAAAAATCTGAATTAGGCTTCAGTTTCCCGTCTACAAAATGAGACAGGACAGGAGTGGGTAGGAAGAGGAGGAGCTTGGCCTTGTTGGTTTAAGCTGGGCCAATCTGATTCTGTAACGCGGGCTTCACTGCGGGGTCCAGCCCACTCCCCAGCCAGGGCTTCGCATGCTCTGAATGTCTTTTGGCCAAGTCCAAGGCTGTCCAGGGTCGGGGTAGGGAGGCTGGGGAGAGGGTAGCGAGTTGGAGAGAAGCAGTTCCCAAATATAACCTACAGGTGGCACCAGAGCAGCGCGGGAGCCGAGGGTTCCGCTCCAGCCTTCCTGAAGACCCGGGCAGGGCGGGGTAGGGCGAGGCAGAGGTGGTGCACACCGCTCAGCTGGGCAGCGGCATGGGTCTGCGAATCAGTCCACACCGTTTAAAATAGACACATGGATCTTCTGGCTAATATCGTCTCTTTGATAGGGTGATCATATGCTTCATCATCCAAATCCAGACACTTCGGAGAGTGAAAGGGGCACCATAATAATTGCACCGGGACAGCAGACATAACCTTAACTGTACCTGGCAAACCAGAATATATGGTCACTCTACCCTCCGGTCACTTTTTCTTCCTTGTTTCATTCTTTCTTTTAATTTATTTTCTTTTAAACACACAGCATTCTCTTTCCCCAAGCACCACTGTCTTTGAAAATGCCCTTGCAATCGGGATATTTTCGACCGGGCAACATCTGCTTTTGCATCTTGAATCTGAACATCTCTGAACCCACCCCAAAGGCTGGTTTTAGCTTCCCGTCGGAAGACTCTGTTCCTGGCTTACCATCCCCATGACTCAAGAATTAAGGATGTCAGACGTGGAACAGTGGCCCTTATCTCAACTTTGGTGCCTCTTTACTAAATTTATTCCTGTAATTTTTTGTTCTGAGTGCTTATGTCCTTTATGTCTATGAATTTACTTATATTAGTTTATCAAATTACAAGTAGACAAGCCCCATTAAGCAGGTTTCTTATATTTCCAAGATCATCCCATTACTCCATTCAACCCCAAATTAGCATGCCATTTATCCCCTTGTTTCTAACCCTCTTCACTTAATAGTCTCGTAAACATCCATCCATTGCAAAAAGGACTCAAACTGTTCTCACTTCCATTTTTAGTTGATTCATTGATATCCGAGTAATTGATTTGTCTGGAGCAGTCATTAGTAGAAAACTGTGCCCTTAAATTTAGTTTTACAGTTGGATCCTGCTAGTTAATATCTCTCTCTCTGTCATTCTCACATTGCAACAAATGACCATGGGTTTCTGTCTTAACCTAAAATCTAGGTTAGAAATTTGATCTTATCTGAATAACATATTAATAGATAATATGAGACTTTAAAAAATTTACTGAACCTTTTCTCAGCTAAGAGTGACACTCATGGTCACAAATATGCATGTAAGCAAGCAGAAAATCGGGCTGTAAATATATAAACACTTAAAATGTCATGTTTAGAGACAAGATTTTCCTTTTTTTTCCTTTTTAGTAAAGTATATTTGCTATGGTTGGAATGTTTTTGTCTCCTCCAAAATTCATGTTAGAACTTAAGCCCCAATGTGATAGTATTAAGAGGTGGAATCTTTAGGAGATGACTAAGTCGTGAGGGAGGAGCCTCCTCATGAATGGGATTAGTGACCTTATGAAAGGGCTTGAGGGAGCTACCTAGCTCGGTTTTCTTCTTTTGCTTTTCTGTCCTTTTCACCATGTTGGGACACAGCGTGTCTCACCTCTGGAGGACTCAGTGTTCAAGGTGTCATCCTGGAAGCAGAGAGCAGCCCTCACTAAACTACAAACCTGCTGGCACCTTGATCTTGGACTTCCCACCCACCAGAACTGTGAGAAATACATGTTTGTTCTTTACACATTACCCAGTCTCAGATATTTTGTTATAGCAGCACAAATGGATTAAGACAGTATCTTATATACAGTGAGGTGCATATACCTTAAGCTACAACTCTGTACTATTTACATATGTGCACACTCATGTGACCACCACTCAGATCAAGAGACAGAATGTTCCCATCAGCACAGAGGGCTCCCTCTTGCCCCTTCTCAGTTGCTGTCCCCTCAAAGTTAACCAGGATCCTGACCTCTGTCACCATGGATTAGTTTTGCCTGTTCTTGAACTTCATATAAATGGAATCATTCAGTATGTGCACATTTGCGGCTGGCTTCTTTCATTCAACATAATCCCATGAGATTTAGCCTTGTTTTAGGTACTGGTAGTTGTTTATTTTTCTGGTTGTATAGTTTTCCATATTTTATTTATTACCCTTCTGTTTTTATGTCTAACTCAGTGTTTTGTGGGGTCTATTGGTCCTTTTTAGCTAGATTGATATTAAACATCTTCTTATCAATGGAGCTTAGGACATTTTTAGAAGACAAAAGCCTAATAAACCCAAGCCCCCCAATCTTAAGCCAAGTTTATTTCTCACGCCTGCTTCAGTTGTTCTTCATGTGGTATTTTTTCCCTCACAAAGCTGAGGGAAAATCAAGGAACACAAAAGCTCTTCGTCATGTTATCAACTTAGGGACAGTTGTCATCTGAATAACAGGGTAGATATTTATAATCTGAAATGTTAAAATAACTATAGCAAACACTTTTATAACACTAACTGCTGTTCAAAGTCCTTTACATATATTATTTCCATCAAAACAACTCTGTGAAATAGACACTATTATTGTCACCCTCACATTTTAGATGGGGAAATGGAGGTACAGAGAGACCACATAACTTTCCCAAGGTGGTAGAGCCAGGACTTGAACCTGTGCTTTCTGGTTTTAGAGCCTGCACCCTTCGCCACCACATCATATTGTGTGGCATGATACTTCACGTGGTTAAAGTGTTTTCCTCTATTAGCTTGGGAGCATTTTCTGAATAATTCAAATCTTATAAATTTGCTTCAAAGAATACAGGTAAATTGAAATGGAAGATCTAATATAGACTATGTGGTATTCATGAATAAATTATAGGACTCTCTGGTTTTAATAATAATTATTTGCTTATCTTGTGACTTTTGTCAGCAGGGCTGTAATGTGCTCGCTTCATTTTCCTTCTCTTCAATAGGAGGAGATGAGCTCAGAGACAGGCACAATTTATCATAAAATCTCATCACACTTTCCCTCACCATCTGGAAGCTGGCGATAGGTTTGTGAAATCTTGGTTGAGAAAGAGTTGAATGCCACTTGTAGCATAGTGAGTTTTATAAAGATGGTTTTACTAGCCAGTTCTGTTGCACAGAGTCTTGTAAGTTTTTGCAATTAATGTGGCCAACAGTTTTCTCACAGAGATTGTCAGGGTTCTAGAGAAAATTATCTTACAGTTTTATTCTGCTGCTAAAGTGCTATATTTCTTTATAGATAAACTAATTAATTCTTGGTCACTTGTTCTTCATTAGACATTTCTCTGCCTCTTTGTGCTGTGCTTTTTGTCTCTTTATGCTCAGCCCCAGGTTTTTCCTTCTAACTGCAAGAAGAAGATTATTGAAATATTTTCTCTCTCTCAAACTCCCGGGCTCAAGTGATCCTCCCCTGTCTGCCTCTTGTGCAGCTGGCATTACAGGTGTGCACCACTGCACCCTGCTGATTTTCTCTTTAACTTTCCCCCTGAGCATGTGTACACACACACACACACACACACAAACATGCATATACACACACAGACATCCACATGGGTACACACACACAGAGACATACACATATCCACACATACTTATTAGACATACATTTACACACACACACACACGTGTGCACACACACATATACACACCTTCCCTCCATCTCCTTCTCACGACTCAGGGCTCTCAGAGTAGTGGAAAGAGTCTTGTACCATGAATCAAGGATCAACTGTGCAACTTTGCTCAAGTGTCTTTCCTTTTGAGATCTCATGTATAATAAACATTCTTACCCACCAATTAGGGTTATTTTGAAGATAAAACAGATAGGAAGGATAAGAGAATGATGACATGTTGTATAGTTAAAAAAAATTAAGCTTGACCAAAAAGAGGCCTGGCCTTTGTCCTAGACTCCTGTGAGGTGATCTTCAACACGTAATGCCTGATAGGAGTATCTTTGCCTGGGGATCTTGGGTCATGATGGATAGTCTAGTAATAAGATGGTGGGGGCCGGGTGCGGTGGCTCACGCCTGTAATTCCAACACTTTGGGAGGCCGAGGCGGGTGGATCACAAGGTCGGGAGATCAAGACCATCCTGGCTAACACGGTGAAATCTCATCTCTACTAAAAATATGAAAAAATTAGCCAGGCATGGTGGTGGGTGCCTGTGGTCCCAGCTACTCGGGAGGCTGAGGCAGGAGAATGGTGTGAACTTGGGAGGTGGAGCTTGCAGTGAGCCGAGACTGAGCCAATGCACTCCAGCCTGGGTGACAGAGCGAGACTCCATCTCAAAAAAAAAAAAAAAAAAAAAAAAAAAAGATGGTGGGGACTAGCCAAGCCAGGAAAACCAACTGTGTGATTTAGAGTGCAGGCTTTAGGTCACCCCTGGAAGGACTGGAGACTAGAAACTGAGAGCAGCCATGTGGACAATCCAGCATGCCAGCATGCCTCTGTGATGAAGTTCCAGTAAAAACCCTGAACACTGAGGCTTGAGGGAGCCTCATTGGCTGGGAATACTCCATGTGTATTGGCACATAGCAAAGCCGGGAGGGTAATGCACTCTGACTGCATGGGGAAGGGATAATGGACACTCCGTGCCTGATGCCCTCCTGGACCCAGACCTATCCCTTTCTTCCCCTGGCTGATTTTAATCTGTATCCTTTCAGTGTAATCAAACCATAACTGTTAGTATAACAGCTTTTCGTGAGTTCTAGCCACTTCTTAGAGGTAAGCAAGCAGAGCTCATCTACTGCCTGCTGTAAAAACTATTTTAAAATTACCTAAACTGAAGAAGGCCAGAGCTCTCATGAATCTGATCCAACAGATTTTGAAGCCAAAGCTGAGGGCATTTGAAGCCAAAGCCAGGCCAGACAGAGATGAGGCTCCTGGGAGGGAATAGGTGCAGCCCTGCTCAGGCTGCAGTGTCCCAGGGCTACAGCTGGACAAGGGCTCCTTCTGGCTCACAGCTTCTAGGGGCAGAATTTGGGGCTGGTTGACTGTCTGATTTGTAGGACTCTGGTGATGAGCTCATCTGGGAAACTGTGTGGTGATGGGAAGAGAATGGTTTTGCTTTTCCAAATCATCTACCTCCTGCATCCCTTGGTCCACATGGGAACTCAGGGTGGAAACTGCCTTTGAAGAGCCTAAGCCTGAACTCTGGGCCATGTGTTCAGTTTCCTGGCCTCCAGCTTTGTTCACTCCTTACCCCTACCCATCACTGATGCCAGTTCCATCCTCACAAATATCCTTTCATCATGTTACCCTCCCCACCACCTCATGGCACCTCTACACAACAGGAAATGCCTCCCACCTCAGCCTGGCATTCAAGGTTTTTTCTGATGTGGCCCACCTCTCACCAGCCCACCTCTCACCACCCCACCACATCTCCCTGTGGGCCCTGCCAACTTGGATCAATTTTTCCTGTCCATGAGCTGAACTTTCCCACCTCCATACTGCTGCTTACACTGTGACCTTCCTGTGCATGTTCTTTCCCTCCTTCTCCCCAAGTCCAAATGCTATAGACTAAATTGTGTCTCCCCAAAATTCATACTTGGAGCCCTAACCCTCTAAGTGATTGTATTTGGAAACAGGCTCTTAGGAGGTAAAGTTAAGTGAGGGAGGAGGGGCAGAGCAAGATGGCTGAATAGCAGTCTCCACCAGTGATTCTTCTTGCAGGAAAATCAAATTTAACAAGTGTCTACACCAAAAAAGCATCTTCATAACAACCAAAAATCAGGTGAGGACTCACAGTACCTGGGTTTAACTTCATAACACTGAAAGAGGCACTGAGAAGGGTAGAACAGTCTTGAAACACTGAGGCCATTCCTCTCCCATCTCCCGCAGTGGCCGCTGTCGTGCTGAGAGAGAATCTGTGCACCTGGGGGAGGGAGAATGCAGCAACTGTGGGACTTTGCCTTGAACTCAGTGGTGCCCTGTCACAGCAGAAAACAAACCAGGTGGAACTCACGTGACACCTGCCCATGGAGGGAGCATTTAGGCCAGTCCTACCCAGAGGGGTTCACCCATCCCAGTAGTTAGAAGGCTTGAGGCTTGGGTTTTGACAAGCTTTGGCATGGCAGGCTATTATGCCCTGGGGCCCTAAATAAACTTGAAAGACAGTCTAGACCACAAGGACTTCAACTCCCAGTCAAGTCTCAATGCCATGCTGGGCTCAGAGCCAGTGGACTCAGGGGGCACACGACCTAGAGAAACATCAGCCAGGGCAGCCAAGGGAGTGCTTGCACCACCCCTCCCCAAATCCCAGGCAACGCATCTTTCAGCAACAAAAGTGACTTCTTCCTTTTGCTTGAGGAGAGGAGGGGGAAGAGTAAAGAGGACTTTGTCTTACATCTTGGATACCAGCTCAGCCACAGCAGGATAGAGAACCAGTCAGAGTAGAGAGGCCCCCATTCCAGAACCTAGCTCCTGAAGTGACATTTCTAGACACACCCTGGGCCAAAAGGGAATCTGCTGCCTTGAAGGAAAGAACTCAGTCCTGGCAAGGTTCATCACCTGCTGACTTAAGAGCCCTTGGGCCCTGCAGAGGCAACAGTGATACCCAGGTAGTACAGTATGGGCCTGGAATAAGGCTCTGAGACATGCTGGCTTCAGGTGAAACCCAGCATATTCCCAGCTATGGCGGTTGTGGTGAGAAACTTCCGCTTGAGAAAAGCAGAAGAAAAGGTAAAAGAGACTTTGCCTTGCAGCTTAGGTACCTCCCTGGCCACAGTGGGATACAGCACCAAATGGGCTCTTGTGGTTACTGATTCTAGGCCTTGGCTATTAGACAAGCCCTGGACCAGACAAGCTATTGGACCTGCCCTGGGCCAGAGGGAAGGTCACTGCTCTGAAAAGTGAGTCCCAGGCCTAGAAGCATTCTCCACAAGCTGACTGAAGCGCCCTTGGGCCCTAAGTGAACATTGACAGTAGCCTGGTAGTACTCCTGTGCGCCTGTGGAGGTGGCCACAGGGCAAGGCTCCTCTGCCTGTGGAATGGGGAAGGAAGAACGGCAAGGACTTTGTCTCATGGTTTTCAGTGCCAGCTCAGCCATCATAGAATAAAGCACCAGGTAAATTTCTAAGGTTTTTGACTCTAGTCCCTGACTCCCAGAAAGCATCTCTGGACCCACCAGGGCCTGAGGGAATTCATTGCCCTGAAGGGAAGGACACAAGCCTGGCTGGCTTTGCCACCTGCTGACTATAGAGCCCCAGGGCCTCGAGTGAACATAGGCGATAGCCAGGTAGTGTTGACGGCAGACCATGAGTGAAACCTAGTGCTTTGCTGGCTTTAGGTCTGACCCAGTGCAGTCTCAGCAGTGGTGGCCATAGGGATGTTGTGTCAGCCCACCCCCAGCTCCAAGTGGCTCAGCAGAGAGCGAGAGAGTGAGAGGGAGAGAGAGAGAAAGAGAGATTGAGACTGTTTGGGAGAAATTACAGATAGAGAATAAGAGTCTCTGCCTGGTAGTCCAGAGAATTCTTCCAGATCTTATCCAAGACCACCAAGGCAGTACCTCTATGAGTCTTCAAGCACCATAGCATAACCGGGCTTGGAGTGTCCCCTAATACAGATACAGTTTAGATCATAACACCCACATCCTTTCAAATAGCTGGAAAGTCTTCCCAAGGATGAGTACAAATAAGCCCAGACTGAGAAGACTACAGTAAATACCTAACTCTTCAATGCCCAGGCACTGATGAACATCCACAAGCATCAGGACCATCCAGGAAAACATGACCTCATCAAACAAACTAATTAAGGCACTAGGGACCAGTCCTAGAGAAACAGAGATATGTAACCTTCCAGACAGAGAATTCAAAATAGTGTAATCCCAGCACTTTAGGAGGCCGAGGCAGGCGGATCATGAGGTCAGGAGATTGAGACCATCCTGGCTAACACGGTTAAACCCCATCTCTACTAAAAATACAAAAAATTAGCCGCCATGGTAGCGGGAGCCTGTAGTCCCAGCAACTCAGGAGGCTGAGGCAGGAGAATGGCATGAACCCAGGAGGTGGAGCTTGCAGTGAGCCGAGATCTCACCACCGCACTCTAGCCTGGGTGACAGAGCAAGACTCTGTCTCAAAAAAAAAAAAAAAAAAAAAAAGTGGTTTTAAGGAAACTCAAATTCAAGATACCACAGAGAAAGGATTCAAAATTCTATCAGATAAATTTAATAACAAGATTAAATAATTAAAAAGAAGCAGAAATTCTGTAGTTGAAAAATGCAAATGACATAATGAAGAATGCATCAGTCTCTTAATAGTAAAATTGATCAAGCAGAAGAAAACGTTAGTGAGCTTGAAGACAAGCTGTTTGAAAATACACAGAGGAAACAAAACAAAAAAAAGAAGCACACCTACGAGATCTAGAAAATAGCCTCAAAAGGCCAAACTGAGTTACTGGCCTTAAAGAGGAAGGAGAGAAATAGACAGAGGTAGAAAGTTTATTGAAAAGGATAATAACAGAGACCTTTCCAAACCTAGAGAAAGATATAAATAATCAAGTACAAGAAGGTTATAGACACCAAGCAGATTTAACCTAAAGAAGACTACTCAAGGCATTTAGTACTCAAACTCCCAAAGGTCAAGGATAAAGAAAGAATCGTAAAGCAGCAAGAGAAAAGAAACAAATAACATACAATGGAGCTCTAATACATCTGGCAGCAGACTTTCAGTGGAAACCTTACAGACCAGGAGAATGTGGCTATATATATATATATATATATTTTTTTTTTTTTTTTTTCTAAGACTGAGTCTTGCTCTGTCACCCAGTCTGGAGTGCAGTGGCGCGATCTCAGCTCACTGCAACCTCCGCTTCCTGGGTTCAAGCAATTCTCCTGCCTCGGCCTCCTGAATAGCTGGGATTACAGGTACCCGCCACCACACCCGGCTAGTGCTTCTGTTTTTAGTAGAGATGAGGTCTCACCATGTTGGCCAGGTTGGTCTTGAACTCCTGACCTCATGATCTGCCCACCTCGGCCTCTCAGAGTGCTGGGATTACAGGTTTGAGCCACTGTGCCTGGCTGGGATGACGTATTTTAAGTGCTGAAGAAAAAAATATTTTACCCTAGAATAATATATCCAGCGAAAATATCCTTCAAACCTGAAAGAGAAATAAAGACTTTCCCAGAGAAACAAAAGTTGCAGGATTTCATCAACATCAGATCTATCCTACAAGAAATGCTAAAGGAAGGTCTTCAATCAGAAACAAAAGGAGCAATTAGTGAGCAATAACACATCATCTGAAAGTACAAAACTCACTGGTAATAGTAAGTACACAGAAAAACACAGAATATGATAACATTGTAATTATTGTGTGTAAATGATTCTTAAGTAGAAAGACTAAAAGATAAACCAAACAAAAATAATAACTACAACAAATTTTCAAGACATACACTGCTCAATAAGATGTAAATAGAAACAACAAAAAGTTAAAAGGCTGAGGGACAAAGTGAAAGTGTAAAGTTTTTGTGTTTTCTTTTTGCTTGTTTGCTTCTTTATGCAAGCAATATAAAGGTGTCCTCAGTTTAAAATGGGTTATAAGATAGTATTTGCAAGCCTCCTGGTAACCTCAAATCAAAAGACATACAATGAATACACACACACACAAAAAAAACAAGAAATTAAATTTTACATCCAGAGAAAATCACCTTCACCAAAAGGAAGAAAGGAAGGAAAGAAGAGAAGACCATAACAACTAGAAAACAAATAACAAAATCCTGATCAATAATAATATTGAATGTTAATGGACTAAACTCTCCAATCAAAGACAAAGTAGCTGAATGGATTTTTTTTTAAAAAAAGATCCAATGATTTATTGCCTGCAAGAAACACACTACACCTACAAAGACACACATAGACTGAAAATAAAGGGATGGAAAAAGATATTCCATGCCAATGAAACTAATAAACAGCAGGAGTGGCTATACTTATAACAGACTAAATAAATTTCAAGACAAAAACTATAAGAAGAAACAAAGAAGGTCATTATATAATGATAAAGGGATTGATTCAGGGCTGGGCATGGTGACTCATGCCTGTAAACCCAGCACTTTGGGAGGCCAAGGTGGTTGGATCACAAGGTCAGGAGATCGAGACCATCCTAGCCAACATGGTGAACCCTCATCTCTACTAAAAATACAAAACAATTACCTGGGTGTGGTGACATGCACCTGTAGTCCCAGCTACTTGGGAGGCTGAGGCAGGAGAATCACTTGAATCCAGGAGGTGGAGGTTGCAGTAAGCTGAGATCACAACACTGCACTCTAGCCTGGGTGACAGAGTGAGACTCCATTAAAAAAAAAAAGAGAGAGAGAGAGAGAGAGATCAACTCAGCAAGAGGATATAACAATTTTAAATACATATGCACCCAACACTAGAGCACCCATATATGTAAAGCAAAGTCTATTAGAGCTAAAGAGAGAGAAAGACCCAATACAATAATAGCTGGAGACTTTAACACCCTACTTTCAGCACTGGACAGATCTTCTGGACAGAAAATCAAAACAGAAACATTGAATTTCATCTTCACTGTAGATAAATGGACTTAATAGATATTTACAGAACATTTTATCCAATGGTACAGAATACACATTCTTTTCCTCAGCACATGGATCATTCTCAAGGATAGACCATATCTTAGGTCACACAACAAGTCTTAAAACACTCAAAAAAAAAAAAAAAAAAAAAACTAAAATAATATCAAGCATCTTCTCTGGCCACAATGGAATAAAACTAGAAATTAATAACAAGAGAAAATTTGGAAACTATACAAATATATGAAGATTAAATAATATGCTATGGGTCAATGAAGAAATTAAGAAGGAAATTGAAAGACTTCTTGAAACAAATGAGAATGGAAACACAACACACCAAAACTTATGGGATATTACAAAAGCAGTACTAAGAGGAAAGTTTACAGCTATAAACATCTACTTTTAAAAAGTAGAAAACATCAAATAAATCACCTAACAATGCATTTTAAAGAAATAGAAAAGTGAGGGCAAATCAAACCCAAAATTAGTAGAAGAAAACAAATAATAAAGATCAGATCAAAAATCAATGAAATTGAAATGAAGAAAACTATACAAAGCATCAATGAAATGAAAAGTTGGTTTTTTGAAAAGATAAACAACATTGACAAACTTTTAGCCTAACTAAGACTAAGAAAAAAAGAAAAAAGACCCAAGAAAATAAAATCAAAGATGAAAAAGGAAGCATTACAACTGATACCTCAAAAATTCAAACATCTAAAGAACTAATACCAACCTTACCCAAACTATTCCAAAAATAGAGGAGGGAATACTTCCAAACTCATTCTACAATGCTAGTATTACCCTGATACCAAAACTGAAGATACATTAAAGAAATTAAACTACAGACCAATATCACTGAAGAATATAGGTGCAAAAATCCTCAACAAAACATTAGCAAATTGAATTCCAAAACACATTAAAAAGATCATTCATCATGACCAAGTGGGATTCATCCTGGAAGGATAGTTCAACATATGCAAATCAATCAACGTGATACATCATGTCAACAGAATGAATGACAAAACTACATGATCATTTCAATGAATGCTGGAAAAGCATTTGATAAAATTTCACATCCATTCATGATTTTAAAAACCCTTGAAAAACTGAGTATAGAAGGCACATGCCTCAACATAATAAAAGCCATATACAACAGACCCACAGCTAGTTTCATACAGAATGGGAGAAAACTGAGAGCCTCTTCTCTAAGATCTGGAACATAACAAGGATACCCACTTTCATCACTGTTAATCAATATAGTTTTGGAAATCCTAGCTAGAGCAAACAGACAAGAGAAAGAAATAAAGGGCATCGAAATTGGAAAGGAAGAAGCCAAATTATTCTTATTTGCAGATGTCATAATCTTTTATTTGGAAAATCCTAAAGACCCACACACAAAAAAATGGTTAGAACTGATAAACAAATTCAGTAAAGCTGCAGGATACAAAATCAACATACAAAATTCAGTGGCATTTCTATATGTCAACAGAGAACAATCTGAAAGAGAATTCAAGAAAGTAATTTCATTTACAATAGCTACAAATAAAATAAAATACATAGGAATTAACTTAACCAAATAAGTAAAAGTTCTCTACAATGAAAACTATACACTGATACAAGAAATTGAAGAGGACACCAATGAAATGAAAAGATATTCTATGTTCATGGATTGGAAGAATCAATATTGTTAAAATGTCCATACTACCCAAAGCAATCTACAGATTCAATGCAATGTCTATCAAAATGTCAATGACATTCTTCACAGAAATAGAAAACATCCTAAAATTTATAAGTAACTACAATAGACCCAGCATAGCCAAAGCTATCCTAAACAAAAAGAACAAAACTAGAGTAATCACATTACCTGACTTCAAATTATACTAGAGAGCTAAGTAGTCAAAACCACATGGTACTGGCATAAAAACACATGCCAAAAATATACATTGTGGAAAGAACAGTCTCTTCAATAAATGATGATGAGAAAATTGGATTTTTTAATATGGCAAGAGATAGGGGCTTGATTTCATTCTTCTGCATATGGATATCCAATTTTCCCAGAACAATGTATTGAAGAGACTGTCCTTTCCACAATGTGTATTCTTGGCACTTTTGTCAAAAATAAGTTCCCTGTAGATGTATGAATTTATTTCTGGGTTCTCTATTCTATTTCATTGGTCTATGTGTCAACTGAAACAACATGGATGGAACTGGAGGTCATTATGTTAAGTGAACTAAGCCAGGCACGGAAAAATAAACTTCACATGTTCTCACTTATTTGCAGAAGCTAAGTTAAAATAATTGAACTCATGGAGATAAAGAGTAAAATGATGGTTCCCAGAGGCTGGGAAGGGTAGTGGGGAGATGGTAAGGAAGTGGGGGTTGTTAATGGTACAAAAAATTAGTTAGAAAGAATATGATCTAGTATTTAATAGCACAACACGGTGACTACAGTCAATAATAATTTACTTACACATTTCAAAATAACTAAAAGAATGCAAGTGGATTGTTTGTATACAAAGGATAAATGCTTAAGGTGATGGATACCCCATTTACCAGATGTAATTATTATGCATTGCATGCCAGTATCAAAATACCTCCTATAACCCATAGGTATATGTACCTACTGTGTATCCACAAAAATTAAAAATTAAGAAAAATAGGTCAGGTCATAAGTATGGGCTCCAAATCTAATAGGATGAGTGGCCTCGTAAGAAGGTCCATGTACCAAGGAAAGGTCATGTGAGCATAAAATGAGAAGGTGGCCACCTGCAACCCAAGAAAAGAGCCCTCATGAGACACTGACCCTGCTGGCTTCTTCGTCTTGGACTTTCCAGCTTTCAGAACTGTAAGAAAATAAATTTCTGTTGTTTCAGCCACCCAGTCTATGGTATTCTGTTATGGCAGCCTGAGCTGACTGATACACCAAACTATATCTATCCTTCAAGGACCTTGCTTAAATACTAGGTTCCCAGAAAGAGGCTTCTTTCTCTCTTCCCTATCACCCCCCACCATCCATACTGGTCCTTTATGTGACTTACCTTGGACACTTTTTATAATAAACTTTGCATTACAGTTCCAATCAACTAAACTGGAATATCCTTCAGGGCAGGGACCTTGTCTTTTTGGCTGTATAACCTTACAGCACCCAGCACACCATAGGTACTGTGATGGTTAATATTAGGTATCAACTTGATTGAATTGAAGGATGCCTAGATAGCTCGTATTGTTTCTGGGTGTGTCTGACAGGGCATTGCCAGAGGAGATTAACATGTGAGTCACTAGACTGGGAGAGGAAGACCCACCCTCAGTGTGGGTGGCCACCATCCAACTGGCCACCAGCATAGCTAGAACAAAGCAGGTGGAAGAAGGTGGGATAAGATGGCTTGCTGAGTCTTCTGGCTTTCATCTTCCTCCAGGGCTGGATGCTTTCTTCCATTCTTCCTGCCCTTGGACATTAGACTCCAGATTCTTTAACTTTGCACTCTTGGATTTACACCAGTGGTTTGCCAGGGGCTCTCAAGCCTTTGCCCACAGGTTGAAGGCTGCACTGTTGACTTCCCTGCTTTTGAGACTTTAGACTTGGACTGAGCCACTACTGGCTTCTTTCTTCCCCAGCTTGCAGAAGGCCTATTGTGGGACTTTGCCTTGTGATCATGTGAGCCAATTATCTTTAATAAAGTCCATTTTATATATACATATATCTTATTAGTTCTGTCCTTCTGGAAAACCCTGACTAATACAGATTTTTGTACTTGGAGTGGGGCATTGCTATAAAGATACCTGAAAATGTGGAAGCGACTTTGGAAGTGGGTAACAGGCAGAGGTTGGAACAGTTTGGAGGGCTCAGAAGCAGACAGGAAGATGAGGGAAAGTTTGGAACTTCCTAGAGACTTGTTGAATGGTTATGACCAAAATGTTGATAGTGATATGGACAATGAAATCCAAGCTGATGAGGTCTCAGATGGAGATGAGGAACTTATTAGGAACTAGAGTAAAGGTCACTCTTGCTATGCTTTAACAAAGAGTCTAGTGGCATTGTGTCCCTGCTCTAGGGATCTGTTGAACATCAAACTTGATTTAGGGTTTCTGGCAGAAGAAATTTTTAAGCAGCACAGTGGTCAAGGTGTGACCTGGCTGCTTCTAACAGCATACGCTCATAAGGATGAGCAAAGAGATTATCTGAACCTGGAACTTATATTTAAAGGGAAACAGAGCATAGAAATGTAGAAAATTTGCAACCTGATCATGTGATAGAAAAGAAAATCCGATTTTCTGGGGAGAAATTCAAGACTGCAGAAATTTGCATAAACAAAGAGGAGCTGAATGATAATAGCCATGACAATAGGGAAAATACCTCCAAGGTATTTCAGAGACCTCCCTTGGCAGCCCCTCCCATCACAAGCCTGGAGATCTAGGAGGGAAAAGTGGTTTCATAGGTCAGACCCAGGGCCCTGCTGCTTTGTGCAGCCTTGGAACATGGCTCCCTGCATCCCAGTCACTCCAGCACCAGCTATTGCTAAAAGGGATCTAGATATATTTCAGACCACTGCACCAGAGGGTGCAAGCTGGAAGCCATCAAGGCTTCCATGTGGTGTTGTCTGCAGGTATGCAGAGGGCAAGAGTTTAGGCTTGGGAGCCTCTGTCTAGATTTCAGAGAATGTATGGAAATGCCTGGATGTTCAGGCAGAAGCCCACTTCAGGGATAAAGCCCTTATGAAGAACCTCTACTAGGGCAGTGCAGAGAGGAAATGTGAGGTAGAAGGCCCCACATGGAGTCCCCACTGAGGCACTCTCTAGTGGAGCTGTGAGAAGAGGGCCAACATCCTCCAGACCCCAGAATGGTAGATCCACTGACAGCTTGTGCTGTGCACCCAGAAAAGCTACAGACACTCAATGTCAGTCCACACAAGCAGCTGAGGGGGGCTGTATCCTGCACAGCCATGGGAGTAGAGCTGCCCAAGGCCTTGGGAGCCCACCCCTTGCATCAGCATATCTTAGATGTAAGACATGAAGTCAAAGGAGATTATTTTGGAGTTTTAAGACTTAATGACTGCCCTGTTGAGTTTCAGACTTGTGTGTGGCCTTCAGCCCTTTTGTTTTGGGCAATTTCTCCCTTTTGGAAAGACAGTATTTACCCAATGCCTGTACCCCTATTGTATCTTGGAAGTAACTAATTTGTTTTTTATTTTACAGGCTCATAGGTGGAAAGGACTTGCCTTGTCTCTGATGAGACTTTGAACTTGGACTTTTGAGTTAATGCTGGAATGACTTAAGACTTTGAGGGACTGTTGGGAAGGGATGATTGTGTTTTGAAAGGTGAGAAGTACATGAGATTTGGGAGGGGCCAGGGGTGGAATGATATGGTTTGGCTCTGTGCCCCCACCCAAATCTCATGTTGAATTGTAATTCCCAGCATTGGAGGAGGGGCCTCCCTTGGCAGCCCCTCCCATCACAAGCCTAGGAGGTGATTGAATCATGGAGGCAGACTGCCTTGCTATTCTCGTAACAGGGTTCTCATGAGATCTGGTTGTTGTAAAGTGTGTGGCACCTGCCCCTTTGCTCTCTCTTCCTTTTGCTCCAGCCATGTAAGACATGCTGGCTTCTTCTTCCCCTTCTGCTGTGATTATAAGTTTCCTTAGGCCTCCCCAGCCGTGCTTCCTGGACAGCCTACAAAACCATGATCCAATTAAACCTCTTTTCTTTAAAAATTACCCAGTTTCAGGTATCTCTTTATAGCAGTGTGAGAACAGACTAATACAGGTACTCAATAACTTGAGTAGATACAGGAATGAATAAATGAAGTAAAACAGATAATAAACACTATGGGAAATCCGAGGAGAGGACTTACTCCTGGAAGTCATCATCAGGGATGGCCTTTATGAGAGGTCTTTGAAGGACAGGGAGGATCTAGACAGGCAGGGGAGGGAGACAGAAAGATCTCAGAAGTGGGACCATAAAGGTCTACTGGGGACAATGAAGATGCAGTCTGGTCAGAGCAGAGGTTCTCCCAGAGAGACAGGAAATGGTCATATTTGCAAACTGGAGAGAAAGATTTGGTACTACTGGTCCTAAGGGGAGGGGGATGGACTTGATGACCTTTCAAAATGGTTCATAACCAAATGGTAAATGCCAAGTTTTTACAATGAAAGGTCCAGGGCTGGCCCCTTGAAGGTAAAGCCTTGGGTTGAAAAGTGATGGTGCCGAGCCACTGTAACTAACAGAACAGTGTCTAAGAGAGATGTGTACTCACTTGTGCATGCTGGAGAAGGGAGGGCTCTTAAAAATGATCTGATCAAACTCTCTTATTTGGCAGAAGGAGAAACAGAGACCAAGAGAAAGAAAGGCTGCCAGACAGAGGCAAAGGCAGCACTTGAATCTGGAGTCCTGCGAGATGTGCTGCCCGTGCAACCCTGCTGATTCCTCCTACCCGGGGCAGCCAAGAAGGTGGTTTGCATTTCTCAGTTCAGCTGTTCCCAATGAGATGGGCCAACCCAAACCCCATAGTTCCTCTGGCAAACACTGAAGGTATTTTGTGAGTTTCAGCCCCACGGGCAATATTTTGTCAATCTAGAATGTGTCAGACCTACAGTCACAGTGAGATCAGAGAAGACCTCGAGTGCCTGCCAAGAGCTGGAGCTTTATCAGGCCAAGGAAGATCTCTGGGAAGAAGGAGAAACATTGGTGCACCCTGCTGGTGAGGAAGCTGGCGCCTGTGGCAGGGGTCTGGGGGCTCTCTCCTTGCACACCCCGTGGGCCTAAAAGTGGTACATCCGACTTTTTCCAAGGAGAGTTTGATTTCCTTCCCCAGCACTGAACTTGTTTCTGCTTGACATAGTGACAAAATTGTGTGTATTTTACCTAGGACTGGAGATCAGTCAGCATCAAGAGCAGCAATTTAAGAAGAAAAGGCTGGCAAAGGGAATGTAGCCCTGAACTATCCAAAGGCCAAAACACTTTTTTGTGGCCTTCAAGGCCCCTGGTGTCTGGCTAAAAGGGAGAGCACAAAGATGTGCGGCTGAAGGTCCATGCTCCCATCCCATCTCTGCTATCAAGCTACTATGTGCAAACACTCACCCTCTCTGAACCTCAGTTTCCTCATCTGTAAATGGAGGAGAATATCACCACCCTCCCTGGGCTTGTGGGAGGTTCAAATCAAGTTCAGCTCTGCATAGATATTTGACACAGATTTGCGGTCTTCCTCAATTGCCCCCTGCAAGCTCTCAGTTCCTTATCTGCTGGGGCTGGAGGTAAAAGGACCAACCAGGAGGCAGCTGAGGCTTTCCACAGAAGTGCCCCTGGGTAGCAGAATCAGAGTCTAACCGAAAAAGGATCCTCAGTGATAAAGGAGAATGACAGAAAGGAGGGGAGACAAAGGAAGGGAGGTGGGCTTGGGGGTGGGGTGCAAAAGCTGTTCATTCATCTTATTTGAACCTACCATGTGGCAAGCACCATGCTGGGTCCTGGGAACTCAGATGAACAAGACTCTCATTCATTCATTCATTCATTCAGTCAGTCATTCATTGAACATACAGTTATTAAGGGACTTGTATGAAGCTCCCAGGTTCTGGGATAGAGAGAGGGTCAGGCAAGCAAATGAGCAATTGAAATGCAGGCTGGTGAGTAGCCTAAGAGAGGATGTAGAGAGCGGGGCAAAGGGCATTGCAGATGGAGGGAGGCCTCCTATTCTGTGGCTGCAAGGAATTTCCCAAGGTTGGAAGGGACAGTATGTGTTGTGGTTAGAGGGGAGGCTGGGAAGGCCAAGAAAGACCCTGAATGCTACCAAGAGTTTGGACCACATGTACATAGAAAGCCACTGAGCACCTTCCCAAAGGGAAATGCCAGACTCAGATTTTAATTTGGCTACAGTGTGGCCTAGTGGAATGAAACTGGGGGATGAAGCAACGAGGAGGGGAAGAAGGAAGAGATGAGACTCGAGATGGTTAAGAGGACTGGGTGACTGGCCTTTAGAGGGTAGGGAGAGGGGACAGGCAGCCATGCAGCCTGTATTCACTGAATGGGAGCAGAGCAGAGTGTTGGGGAACTTGCTAACCGCACAGGTTCCTAAGCCCACTCGAGGTGCACTGAATCAGAATCTCTGGATAGGGACCCAGCAATGTGTATACTGTAGCTCAGTGTTTCTGGTCTTGGCGGTTGTATGGAGAATCCCTAAGACCAGCCATGGGCTCAATGATATAAGGACTCAAAGGACTTAGAAAAGCTATTATACCCTTCGTCATGGTTCATGACAGGGAAAAGATACAGATTAGAATCAGCAAAGGGAAAAGGGACAAAGTCTATGAGAAACCAGGCACCAGTTTCCAGTTATCCTTTCCAGTGGAGTTGCACAGACAGTGGTTAATTCTCCCAGCAATGATGTGTGACAGCACATGCTAAGTGTTGTCTACCAGGGAAGCCCACCCAGGCAAGGCTTAGTGTTCAGGGTTTTTCTTGGGGGTCAGTCACGCAGGCATGCAGCTCCTGGGTAATGGACCCCAGCTACTCAGGCTTCGGTCCCTAGAGAAGTCATATTGATACACCAAGGCTCAAAGTCTCAGGCATACAAAAACATTATTAGAAGGTAGGATATTCAGCCAGGCGCGGTGGCTCACGCCTGTAATCCCAACACTTTGGGAGGCCGAGGCGGGTGGATCAACTGAGGTCAGGAGTTTGAGACTAGCCTGGACAACATGGCAAAACCCCGTCTCTACTAAAAATAGAAAAAAAATTAGCCGGGCCTGGTGGTGGGTGCCTGTAATCCCAGCTACTCGGGAGCCTGAGACAGGAGAATTGTTTGAACCCAGGAGGCGGAGGTTGCAGTGAGCCAAGATGGCGCCATTGCACTCCAGCCTGGGCAACAGAGCGGGACTCTGCCTCAAAAAAAAAAAAAAAAAGGCAGAATATTCTAAGGTTATCTCCCCAGAGTGGTCAAGGGCCAGTCCTTTTTTTGGAATGTGCAGGGTTGGAGTGACCCAAGGCTGCTGAGCAAACTAACCCTTTACTGTCCAGTGGTCTATAGTAGAATGGCCTGGGGAGCTTTCAGAATGCTCTATGGCCAGGCTGCACCCAGACCAATCACTCAGAGTCTCTGAAGGGTCTATCCAAGGTCAAGACCCACTGCCATAGATAGTAATTGGTACCAAAGGAGGGAGTGAGTTCATCCCACAGGGAATAAGGAGAGAGTGGTCACAGGTGGAAGAGATGGCCAAGAGCAGTGGACTAAGGATCAGGAGAGGCTGCAGACTGTGGGAAGGATGGCACACAGAGAAGGAGTGGCCAGAGAAAAGGCAGGGAACCAGGATCCCCAGAGTCTGGACAGCAAAGAGAGAGAAGAAGTAGGCCATCAAGTCACATAGTGACCTGGTGCCTTAGTCAGCTCGGGCTACTATAACAAATTACTAGGTGGCTTAGACAGTCATTTATTTTTCATAGTTCTAGAGGCCAGGAAGTCAGAGATCAGGCTGTCAGCATGGTTTGGGTTCGGTGAGGACTCTTTCCTTGGTTTCTCCCATGGAACCTCCTTGCTATATCCTCACACGGCAAAGAGAGGGAGAGAAGACCTGCTTGCTCATGTTTCTTCCTATAAGGGCATTAATTTCATCATGCAGGATACAAACATTCAGTGCATAGCACCTGGGAAGGCTCAGTTAGGTCCAAGGTGGGGACAGGGTGCCAGGAGGAGCAAAAATTTCTGTGAATCTGGCACTCTCTTCCCCCTCCCACTCCTCTTCCTCCTCCTCCTCCTCCTCCTCCTTCTGATCCCCTCCCTCTTTCTCCTCTGCAGCTCTCCACTCCCTTCCTAGACGTTCTTCATAGAGCCAGAAGGGGGTGCATGAATTGGCCTGGACTGCTCAGCCTGTATGGTTCAGGGAGTGGGGTGGGGTGGATGGAGTGAACTCAGCAGGCACCCCCAGCTCTGCTTTCCTGTGGTTGTGACTGGATCTCCAGGAGGGACTTCAACTTTTCCAGGTCTTAGCACTGAACATGCTTTGGTGCTTCTCCACAGGGGAGAAAATTCAAAATAAAAACAAAACCATAAACCATACAACACAGCTTTTATATGGATGCTAAAAATAAAATTTTTTTTTCTTAAAGTTTCCAATGGCAAAAGTCTGACTATTTGGAAGCTGAACCTCCTTTGCCCTCTTTTGGAGGATGTACTGGTTTTGTAGTCATCTGAAACCTGCCTTGGTTTACTTATGTACTGGGTCACCCAGCCCTGTGGACCTTTGAGTCTCAAGCCCATGCACACCAGGGCAAAGGCCTTTGGAGCCCTAGTATTCTTCCCGGGGTGGGGAACACACTGACTCCTCTGCATTATCCCCCTCACCCCTACCCTAATGGTTCTGCAGGGGAGAAGGGCTTTAATGCATTATTCAGGGATCTTCAGGGCCAGCTCTCAGCTGATTCCCAACATGTGACTCACCATGAGCTGGAGCTCAGCTGAGCTCTGGGGAGACCCAGGTAAATAGAAGCCATCCCCGGCCTGGACTGGGAACAGGGGGAGGGGGCAGGACTCTGATCAGCATCAGTCTTGCCAGGCAGAGGCCCAGAAGCTTGGGGGGAATTCTAGGAATGCCTTGGCCTGAGGCTCTAGGTGTCCAGGAAGAGGGGAACGTGAGCTACTGAAGCCATAGCAGAGACCTAGGCTGTGGCACATGATAATATGTGGGATTCCTGGGGCAGGGCCTGTGCCTGGCATGTGGCAAGAGCTCAAAAACTAATGGTGGGATCAAATTCCCACGAGCAGAGCCCATCCAGGGTCACCAAAGAGCCTCCTGCCACCCTGGCCTGTCTCACTGGGGTTCTGTCTTGCTGATGCTGAAAATCTGAAGCTGATTACAGTAAGCAGTCAATAGCCCTCTCCCAGCCTGCTCCTTCCTGGCCTCAGGCCACATACCACTTCCAGGAAGCCCTTGTTTTCCACTGCAGTGTGGCTTCCTCTGCTCTGAGTGTGGATCTGGTGTGAGCTTGGTATTGGAAGTCGCTTGGCTGGATTCAGACCTAGGTCCCAGTACAGCAAAGCCACTCATTAATCATGTGGTCTCAGGCAAGTGACTTAACCCCTATGAGCCTTAATTTCCTCATCCATAAATGAGAACTAATACTAGTGTCTATTATCAGAGCTCACAGAGTGAAGTGCAGAGCACAGTGTCTGGCATATGAGAAGCACTAAGCATGTGTTAACTGGATGAACAAATGAGGAAATGAAGGAAGTGGGGCCTGCCCAAGGATTGACCTAGAGGAAGCATCTCCTGGCTTCCTCCCCATAAGGATCTGGTCAAACCCTCCCCATCACTCAGAAGGCCTCAGGGGCCAGCAGGTGACGGAGGGGAGGAGAGAGTGACAGTGGGGAACACCTCCAGACCTGGGAGGGTCCTGTGGGGGCCCTTCCTGTCACCAGGAGATGAGGGAGAAAAGGATTAAAGGTAGGAGCTTTCCCAGGACTAATCAAGTCATTACAGGATTGGATTGCAGGCGCTCGGTTTACATGATAAATCTCCTTTTGGAAGGGGTGAAAATAATATTGGTTTTAAGAAACCATTTAGCTTCCATGACATGACTGCAAAGGGTAGAAATCAATGTGAATGCCTAATCCAAATTCAGTACTCTCCAAAAAGTATCCAACTCTCTGAAAGTTGGTTTTGAAGGAAGCTTTTCCCCCACTCCCACCCAGACCCTGCCCCTAAAAGGTGAGGCATCCAATCATCTGGCAGGGGAAACAGCTTCAATTCTGCCCAGCCCTGGTTGTTCTTAATTAAAGAACAATCTGTTTTTTTTTTTTTTAACTCTTTGTTCTGTGATCTTTGTTACCTCATCTCTTTTCAAAGCTGGTTTTGTTTTGTTTTGTTTTGTTTTGTTTTGTTGAGACAGGGTCTCACTCTGTCTCCCAGGCTGGAGTGCAGTGGTGTGATCTCAGCTCACCGCAACTTCTGCCTCCCAGGATCAAGCAATCCTTCCACCTCAGCCTCATGCCACGCCATCGTGCCTGGCTAATTTTTGTATTTTTTATTGTAGAGATGGGGTCTCACCATGTTGCCCAGGTTGGTCCAAAACTCCTGGACTGAAGCAATCCTCCTGCCTCGGCCTCCCAAAGTACTGGGATTACAGGCATGAGCCACCTTGGCTGGCAAGAGCTGTGATCTTAATGCATCAGAGAGGAACATCAAGAAAGCAGAAGCTTGCTTGGCTTGCCAGATCTTGGGAGGTTTTATTCCCATGCTAGGTCTTGGGCCTCTCTCACCTGGAGCTACAGCAGACATTTCAGCCACTTCTCACAATACTGATTTCAGCTCTCCTCTCTCCCACTACATGAAAACCAGGAGCTTCATTAGAAAGCCTTAGCCTGACATTGTGACCTTTACATTGTGGTAAATAACTAGATAGAAAAAAGGTCTATCTAATCCAAAATGTCAGAGAGGCTAGGTGCGGTGGCTCATGCCTGTAATCCCAGCACTTTGGGAAGCTGAGGCAGGCAGATCACCTGAGGTCAAGAGTTTGAGACCAGCCTAGCCAACATGATAAAACTCTGCCTCTACTAAAAATACAAAAATTAGCCAAGTGTGGTGGCAGGTGCCTGTAGTCCCAGCTACTTAGGAAGCTAAAGCACAAGAATCACTTGACTCTGAGAGCTGGAGATTGCAGTGAGCTGAGATTGTACCACTGCACTCCAGCCTGGGTGACAGAGCAAGAGTTAAGTCTCAAAAAAGAAAAGGAAAGAAAAGAAAAAAGTCAAAGAGAAACCCTGGGTTAGAGGAAGGGTTGTCCTCCAGTGAGTACGGCCTTAGGCTTTCAGCTCCTGTAAGAATGAGTTGTTCCTTGATTTTTTTCTCCATCTCTCATTGGCCCAGATGTGGGGGAGGGAGGAGTTAGACCAGGGTAGGATCCAAGCACTCCTGAACCTCTGAGCCAAATATGGTTCTCCAGATAGCACAATTTCCCTGAAAAATGCAGTCCAACATGGAGTGGGTGAGAAACATGCTTCATCTTCTACTACATTGGCTTTAAAAACTAATCTTAAAAACATGACAAGAGGCCGGGCACAGTGGCTCACGACTGTAATCCCAGCACTTTGGGAGGCCGAGGTGGGCGGATCACCTGCGGTCAGGAGTTCCAGACCAGCCTGGCCAACATGGTGAAACCCCATCTCTACTGAAGATAAAAAATTAGCTGGGAGTGGTGGCACGCACCTGTAGTCCCAGCTACTCAGGAGGCTGAGGCAGAAGAATCGCTTGAACCCGGGAGGCAGAGGTTGCAGTGAGCTGAGATCGCGCCACTGCACTCCAGCCTGGGTGACAGAGTGAGACTCCATCTCAAAAACAAACAACAAAAAAATGAAAAGAACATTCACTGTAGAACTGTTCATAACTGAAAAAGATTTAAAAAAACCTAAATGTCTATTTATAATGACCAGATAAATAAATCATGATACATTCATGCAGTGGGATTATATGCAGTTGTTGAAAGAGTGAGATAGCTCTAGAAATAATGATATGAAACAATCTACAAGACATATTATTAAGAATACTTAATGTGTGAGCCACCAGGCACCTGCAATCGCAGCACTTTGGGAAGCTCAGACAGAAAGATGGCTTGAGCTCAGGAGTTTGAAACCAGCCTGGGCAACAGTGAGACCACATCTCTACAAAAACAAAAAAATAGTCGGGTGTCATGGCACACGCTTGTGTTCTCAGCTACTTGGGAGGCTGAGGTGGGAGAATTGCTTGAGTAGGTGAGGTAGAGGCTGCAGTGAGATATTACTGTGTCACTACACTCCAGCCTTGTTGACAGAGCAAGACCCTGTGTCAAGAAAGAAAAAAGGTTATCAGAAAGATGCAGGAACAATATGCCAGGTGTAGTAATACTTGTGTGAAAAGAAATTTTAAAATACTATTGAAACCTAGATGCTGAGTGTGCATAAAATCCTCTCAGAAAAGATACCCAAGAATGCAGTAACACTGGTTGTCTTTTGGGAGGGGAGCTGGGGCCTGCAGGGGGAAGGGACAGGAGAGAGATTCACTCTTCACTCTAGGTCCTTTGCATCTTTTGAATTTTGTACTCTATGCACGTACTATCTATTCAAAAACAAACACAGATGGTCCCCAGTTTATGATGTTGTCTTTTTATATTTTTATCATAATTTTTTGAGACGAAGTTTTGCTCTTGTTGCTCAGGCTGGAGTAAATGGCACAATCTTGGCTCAATGCAATCTCTGCCTCCCAGGTTCAAGTGATTCTCCTGCCTCAGCCTGCCAAGTAGCTAGGATGTGCCACCACCCATGGCTAATTTTTTGTATTTAGTAGAGACAGGGTTTCACCACATTGGTCAGGCTAGTCTTGAACTCCTGACCTAGGTGACCCAACCTGCCTTGGCCTCCCAAAGTGCTGGGATTACAGGCGTGAGCCAACGTGCCTGGCCCCACAATGGTTTGAATTAATATTTTTTGACTTTACAATGGTGCAAAAGTGATACACATTCAGCAGGAACCGTACTTCAAGTACCCATATAACCATTCTGATTTTCACTTTCAGTATTCAATAAATTACATGAGATAGTCAACATTTGATTATAATATAGGCTTTGTGTTAGATGATATTCCCCAGCTGTAGGCTAATGTAAGTGTTCTGAGCATGTTTAACATGGGCTGGGCTAAGCTATGATGTTCAGTAAGTTGGGTGTATTAATTGCATTTGTGACTTACAATATTTTTCATTTACAGTGGGTTTATTGGATGTAACTCCATCGTAAATGGAGGAACATCTGAGAGTACACACAATGGGACACTATTCTGCCCTAAAAAGGAATAAAATTCTGATACATCTTACAACATGGATGAACCTGGAAAACATGCTAAATGGAATAAGAGACAAAAAGACAAATCTGTATGATTCCACTCATATAAGGTACCTAAAATAGGCAAATTCATAGAGACAAAAAGTAGAATAGTGACTATTGGGGCTGGGGGAGAGGGAATGGGGAGTTACTGTTGAATGGGTACATTGTTTCTCTCTGGGATGATGAAAAAGTTCTGGAACTGGATAATGGTGATGGTTGTATAGCATTGTGAATGCACTTAATGGCAGTGAACTGTACATTTAAAAGTGGTTAAATGGTATGTTTTACATTACAGATATTTTACCGCAATAAAAACCAAATATATAACATAGTCTATTTTAAAATAAATCTTTTACAATTTCTGTGTCTAACAACCACTTAATGAAAATCCACCACCTCCAGTGGGAGTGTGTGACGTTTAAGAGCCTGAGCTTTGGAATCAAAATGAACTGAGTTGGACTCATGCCTCCACCATAACTAGTTTTGTCACCTTCTAAATTAACCTTCTAGAGTAGAGGTCAGTAAACTCTTCCTATAAAGGGTTAGACACTGAATATTTTAGGTTATGCAGGCCATGTATGGTTTCTGCCGCAAGCAACTACTCAGTGTAAAAGCAGCAACCATAGACAACACATGAATGAATGAACGAGGCAGTGTTCCAGTAACAAGGGGCAGTGGCTGGATTTGGCCCACAGGCTACGGTTAGTCAATCTCTGCTCTCAGTTCCCACATTTGTAAGACAGGGACAATAATATAGCTACCACATAGGGCTCTTGTGGGAATAAATGGGGCAATGTGTCAAATTCTTTGCTAAATGCTTTATGTATAAAAAGTAAGCCAATAAATGTTTATTTTTGTTGATGTGGTTGTTGAGGTAGATGCAGAGAATGCAGAAGAAGGAAGCCACATTTATGGAGCACCTACTGTAAACACAGTAGGGCCAACTCTTAATGCAACAGGATTTGTTATTTTTATTAGTCACTTAATCAAAACATCTCATGTTGGCACGGAGCTTTGTGCTTTGGATCCATTAGCTCGTTTCATCTTCCTGATTACTCTCTGGGGTAAATGTTCTGAATCAGGAAGCCAGACCTCCGAGGTCACCCTGCTAGGGAAAGCAGAGACAAGGTTTGAAACCTCAGCCATCTTATTCCAAAGACTGGGTTCTCAACCAAGGGTGGTACTGCCCACTTCTACTCCACCCTGTTCTCTCCATCCTGGGAGATTTGGAAATGTCTGGGGCTTTTTTTTTTTTTTTGTGGGGAGGAGGGTTTTATAAGAATGAGGAGGCACTGCTGGAGTTTAGTGGCCAGGGTCCAGGAACGCTAAATGCAGACTCATTGAAATGTCTGTAAAGCAAAAAATTATCCAGTCCCAAATGGACTCCCAAATATCAGTGGTGCTCCACATCATGCTGCCCAGACGTGACTCCATTACCACCCTGCCTTGAGCAGCTCACAGTCCTATGGGGAGACAGTGCACTGGAACACAGATTCTTCCTGTTCCCTTTAAACCTGCATGAAAGGCAGTGCGGTGTAATAGAAAGGGCACTGAATTGTCAGAGACTAAAACCACCGACTTGACCACTGAACAGCTGTGCAAAGTAGGGCAACTGGCTTGACCTCTCTGGGCTTCAGTATCCTTGGAGTGAAAAGAGGATCCTGACACATGCCTGTCCCCTTTTAGGGATGTAACTAGGTTCAGATGGAGCAGCAGAGTGAAGGTGCACACCTCTGTACGAAGACCTGGCGTGTTATTAAATGAATTGTAAAGCAATTGTCAACACAGTAAAGCTCTTCCCCTTTAAATCTCGAGTGTGGCTTCCAAAGGCTGCGTGGAGGTTTTATCTAACAGCCCAGGTGCAGATGACTGCCACCAGCTGCCCCTCCTGCCCCCAAAATTGAGATTTAGCTTTGATTGCTTCTCCAGCAAAAGCAGCCAGGGTGAAAAATGAGCTCAGGAGAGAGCGAATGTGCTTCCTGTTGGCCATGCCTCCTCAGGGTCATAAAGAAGCCATCCATTTCCAGCCAGAGACTAAGCTGGAAAAAGGCCGGAACAGCCTGATGGGGCCACTTGTGGGTCAGGCCCCACAAGCCGTTTTCCCCCCAGGACAGGAGGGAAAGGGTTAATAGCTCCTTTGGTCAAAATGCTAAGTTGGAATCAATCTACATAAATGTCAAGCCTGCTCTGTACGCAAAAAATGAGGTGCATCATAGCAGGAAGTCTGTCTGCAGAACAAGGTACAGATGTCTTTTCTATAAGGCTCTGATTTCTCTTTTTCTACTCAGAGTCCAGATGGCAGTTGGGTCTCCTGCCTCTTCAGATCTAGCTAATTGTGGTCCTGCCTCTGCAATTCCACACCTCCTGAAGGCTTCCCCAAACTCTCTGCAAGGGCCTGGGGACTGGCATCATGCCTCACATGGCCTGTGCCCCTGCATGCCCTTGTCAACCCAGCAATGAAACTTGATCCATTCTCTAGTTTCAAAAACAGGAAAAACAATCCCAGGAGGATTGAGAAGAGAGAGAGAGAGAGAGAGAGAGAGAGAGAGAGAGAGAGAGAGAGAGAGAGAGAGAGAATCTGATGAAGTTTCCCATGCCAACACAGTAAGCAACTTTGTATTGCAGCAAACAGGTGTTGCAGTCGAACTTCTAGAACCCAAATCCTTTACTTACGTAATGGGGCGACCTCAGAAAGTCACTTCACCACCGGGTTTGATATTTTCATTTGTAAAATGAGGTTGTCAATCTCTACATTAAAAAGCTGTTGTAAGGACTCAATTAAATTTGTCATGTAAATGGCAGGCACATAATACATGCCCATTTCAGTTACAGCTCTTGGCTACATATTGATTTATTTAAATCACTTCCTTTTATTTAAAAGGAACATGTAGGCTGGCCAAACTGTAGAGTCTGGCAACCTGCCAGAGTCCGGCAGAATCAGATCCGGACTCTTCTCTCTTCTAATTGTTTCCTTTTCTGTCCTCCAGCCTTCCTCATAGTCATAAAATGACTGCAGCTGTGCCAGGTATCACATCTACCTTCTGCAGCATCTAGAAGAAGAAAGCTGTTTTTCCTTTGCCATGGGACAAAAGTCCTGGATTTTTCTCTGATCAGAACACTTAAGGTCAAGTTCCCACTTCGGAAGCCATCACTGAGGCTGGGGGCATACCATTCCATGATTGACTTGGCATAGGTGATAAAGGGGTGGGATTATACTCTGTACCCTGAGGTACTCCAAAGTCCAGGCTCCTCCATGTACAATCCTGTCTTCACATCTGTGTCCCCAAAGCCTGACACAACATTTGACACACAAGAAGATGCTCAGTAAGAGCTTATTGGATGAATGATGCTCATCGAATGAGGATTATAAAAATCTAAGGAGAGAATAAGTGTGTGTGTGGTTAGAACATCTCATCATTCTCTCAATCAGTTGCTCAGTTAGTGGTAATTTCCCAGATATTCTTTTCAATGAAATCCCAGGTTGCAAATGTTGACCTTTGCCTTTTCTCAGACAGCAGCTTGCTTCTCCTGGTAACACCCGGGAAAGCCTAAATACATCCTCTTGCCAGGCCTCGTGAGCTGTCTGAAAGCTGCTGCTGCTGCCCCTGCTGCCTCTGCACAGCTCACTCAAGCCAGGAAGCATGAGTCAAAAATCCAATTCCATTTTTAATTACTGAGTCCAACAAGGGAGATTAAATTTATCTTTTTTTTTTTTTTTTTGAGATGGAGTTTCACTCTTGTCACCCAGGCTGGAGTGCAATGGCTCAATCTCGGCTCACTGCAACCTCCACCTTCCAGGTTCAAGTGATTCTCCTGCCTCAGCCTCTCAAGTAGCTGGGATTACAGGTGCCTGCCACTATGCCTGGCTAATTTTTTGTATTTTTAGTAGAGACGGGGTTTCACCATGTTGGCCAGGTTGGCCTCAAACTCCTGACCTCAGGTGATCCACCTGCCTCGGCCTCCCAAAGTGCTGGGATCACAGGTGTGAGCCACCATGCTGGGCCTTTTTTTTTTTTTTTTTAAATCAGAGTGTGTGGGGAGGCAATCCCCAGGTAGCCATCCTGAGGGATGTTCTCTGCAGCTGACCTGGAGATCTCGACAAGGTGAAGCTACAAAATCTGGGGGTAGTTGGCCAGGCGCAGTGGCTCCTGCCTGTAATCCTAGCACTTTGGGAGGCCAGGGCAGGCAGATCACTTGAGGCCAGGAGTTTGAGACCAGCCTGGCCAACATGGCAAAACCCTGTCTCTACTAAAAATACAAAACTTAGCTGGATGTGCCTGCAATTCCAGCCACTTGGGAGGTAGAGACACAGGAATCCCTTGAACCTGGAAGGCGGAGGTCACAGAGAGCCGAGATCCCACCATTGCACTCCAGCCTGGGCAACAGTGAGACTGTCTCAAATAAAACCCAAAGTCTAACGGTAGCAGAGCCATGGTGCCCATGAAGAGGGACACAGACCCCTGGGGGTGTGGCAGAGGAGGCGGAACAGCTGAGCCCCACACTTCAGAGAACCCCTGTCCTGGGCCCACTGGAGCACACAGCATGGAAGGTGAGGGAGGAATGAAGCCGGGTCACACAGCATTCAGCCGGGTCTGCCCAGAACCTCCACGGCCAACACACAGGTATGGGATGCCCACTTAACACTGCTGCAATCTTGGGGAGCATAGGGAACCCCAAGCAAATAACTCTAACAGATCCCTGGGATTCAGTCCCACACAGTTGCTGGTAATAGCCTGAATGGCCTCCTCCAATTCACTACATCCAAACACAAACTCATCACCCAGCTCACGCCTGCTGCTCCCCAATCTGACTCCAATCTCTGTAACAGCCCCTTCAGCCCCCAAGACTTCCTATCAAGTTGCTGCGCATCGTCCTAGACCCCCCACCCCCACCTGCATGGCCATTACTTACCAAGACCTGTTGAGTCCATCATCACAACACCCATGGCCTCTCTTGACTCCCAGCCCTTCCCATCCCCTCTCACCTGAATTGGCCTTTCTGGCTCCAGTCTTGCCCCTCCAGTCTGTGCTTCCAATACACAGGTCATATCCTGCTATTCACCTCCTCAAAAATTTTCAGGGCTCCCCATGGCCTACAAAATAAAGCCTATGTTTTCATGGAACACCCAAGACCCACCACTTGTTGTTCTATTCTCATTTCCAATGCATAAGGAGCCTTGTCTTCAGAACCAGGGGATGCTTTCCTGTCTTGCAGCCTTTGCTTGTGCCCCTCTGGACATGGGGCCTGCCTTCTCCCTTTCTCTTCCTTCTGAAGTCTTTCTTATTTTCCACACTCCTGTTTCAATGCCTCCTCCTGCAGGCACCTCCCTGGGTGTGTGCGGGTAAGTGACTGTTTTCTCCTTCCTGCCACTGCCCCTACGCTGGGGTCTCTATTTCAGCATGCTTTTCATTTGGCCCAGGGCAGTGAGGACAGTGGCCTGCTAGCTGTATTCAGCATTTATATTGTATCAAGCATGGCCAGGTTAATTTCCACCCATGATCTCATTGAATCCACACTGTTAGGAGAGGTGGTTTATCCTGTTTCACAGACAGGAATCTAAGGCTCAGAAAGCAGAAGTGATTTTCCCAAGCAAGTGACAGAGCAGGTTCCACTCTGCATATTCTCTATGGAGTCCGGGGAAGTTCCTCCTCCACCTCCCTGCACAAGGCAGCCCTGGGGTGGGAGAACCCTCAGGAAACCCATCTGCACTCTGCTTTATTTAAAGGGCCCTTGAGTTCCAAAGGGGGCTGGCGGAACACACTCCTGTGATCACTAATTCACATTGTGCTCCCTCCCCGGCCCCTGACTTCCCAAGGCCTACGAGGAATCAGGGCCCCAGGCCCAGGACTGAGCAGGTCTGCATAATTTCCTGAATGTCACCAAACCCATCTGTCACTCCCTGTGCTTCCCAAATGCCATCCCAGGTGCACCCAGGGAGGCCCTGAGCCATATGGCCAGGGAGCCCCTCTGTGAAATCCCATTAGTGCTCTGAGCTAATTGGCTTTAAAGCATGCAAAGTAATTAGGAAGGGGACCATACATGTGTCCTTATGGGGGAATGGGAAGTACACCATCAGACAGCCTCTGAGAGCTCCCTCTTCTTTCGCTCCCCTCTGTGAGCTTATCTCTTCGTAAATGTCTTCCCTCTCTCCCGTGGCCTCGCTGCTGTGGTAGGGCAGGAGGATGGCTCAAAGAAACATTTATATTCAGACACATAGGTCACTAGGATGGAAGCAAGTTTTGAGATATTAACAGGTTTTCTCCTCCCTGCCTTCCCCCTCATTCTAGCCAGCGGCAGCTCTAAACTTCACTGCTGCAGGGGAGGATATGGTAGAGCGGAGGGAGGAAGGGAGGGAGGCAGGAGGCAGAGGGACCCCTGACCCTCTTGCATAGCATTTCCTGCCACCCCCAGCAATAGTGTGGTGTGTCTGGGGTGACACTGGGCCTGTCACAGAACAGAAACGATGGAGAGAAAAATGGATGTCTCAGTGGTAACCAAGGTAGAAGGATGACAGAGGACAGGTATCTCTCTGCACACCAAGCCCCCAGACTTCACATAGATCCAGAGCGCCAAGGCATACTTGACTGCCAGGAAAGGGACCTTGACTTCAGAAACTCAAGTGTTGCATTTAAGATCAAGAAATTTAAGATCAAATTTCTTGTGCACTGCATTCTGGACTGAACCACCGCCCAGTGCTGGGGTTTTGTGTTCAGCACTTTGCATCCATTCTCTTTGACCTCCCCACAGCGCACTAAAGAAGACTCTACTGCCCTCATTTCACAGATGGGTCAGAGGCCACAGGAAGGCCATGAGGAAGGAGGAGCAGGTCTGAGTTTGATACCCACTTCCTCTCACTCTGAGGGTGATGTTGAGCAGTGCCCCAAGAGGCAGGGGCCAGAGCTGGAGGCGTAGACACAGTCACAGACCCTCCTGGGACTGCTGTGCCATTGTTGGAACTTCCTCTTTGGAGAAACTTTGTGTACCAACTATTTCTACCCTGTAGCACTTTCCCTGGCTGGAATCCTGCAATTGTCACAGTGGTCCAAGATCCAGGAAGACAGGGCAGGAGCATCATGCCCGCTTTCCAGCAGGTACAAAGGGAGGCTGAGGGCTGATGCACAAGTCCAGCCAGCAGGGAGCCCATGGGAGGGTGAGGGGCGGGAGGAGTGCGTGGAGAACCTCTGTTGACTGCTCACTGCCTTAGCTGGCAGGTCAGGACCCAATTGCAATTCCAGGTTACAATTAGAGAAGTATTTTGGATTTTAGATTTTTTTTTTTTTTTTTTTCAGATTTTGAAATTCAAAAATCTGAAATCCAAAATGCTCCAATGAGAATTTCCTTTGAACCTGGCCTTTGAGCATCATGTCAGCACTCAAACAGTTTGGGATTTTGAACCATTTCCAATTTTGGATTTTCAGATTAGGGATGCTGTATTATCTTCTGAACGAGGCCACTCATTCAAGAAACCCCAGAGCTTGGGGAGATGGAGCTGCAGGCCAAAGAGGTGATTTCTGAGGTGCCTCCCACTGTGGAAGGGCCTACAAAGTGGTTTCAGGCAACCCACAATCTAGGAAACCCAATATTTAGCTAATGGAACATGAATAAAACCTGCTGAAGATGTCTAATTCAAATGGAGCCAAGCCAATGCATTATTTAAAAAAAAAAAAAAAAAAAGAGATACCAATCTCTCTGCAAAAGCACTGAATTGTACCATAAATAGTCAGTGGTAGTTTTCTAGGGATACGAAGAAGGGGTTTTCACAACACATCGCACGATACACTATCTCCCAAATCTCCAAACATTTCTCTCCACAAGCCCTGTCCTTTAGTTATCTAAATCCCTCCCTCTCTTCTCTTGCTGTCTCCAAAACTCAGAACTGTGCTCTGATTTTCTACATCCTGCCCTCCCTTCTTGGCCCCTCTGGAAAGCCCCCCACTTCCCCAGGGCGTCCCCTCCTCCCCTCGTGGGGTTCCCCCATCTCTCCTCAAGTGGACCAGTTTGGCCCCTCTTAGTTTCTTTAACTTTGCATCTCAACCTTTCTCCCTTCACTATGCAATAATGTCCAGGAGGCCAAGAGTCTACAAACAAGGGATCCTCCCTTTTCAGAAGGGAGAAGAGAGGTGACTACAAATATTTGGTTATAATTATTTTCTCTGCCACACCTGTTTCCATGGGCAGTGCCGAACCCCAGTCCTGGCAGATCTCAGAATCCAGGCTCTCATGAGCCGGGGAAAGTAGGGCCCAGGAAGCCTCTGGGTTGAGGACCTTGCATCCCACTCTGCAGCCACCCTGCCCTGACCTCTGCCCCTTCCCGGTCCCCCAGGCCTGCCCTGCCCTGCCCTGCCTCAGCCTGCCCAGGAAGGCTACTGCTTGAGGCCTCCAGGAGGCTCACCCCAGAGCAGGCATTATGACGGGGACTGGCACATCCCACCTGCAGACTCTGCCTGTGGCTTTGGACCAGCCAGGAAGCTAATGCGGACAGGGCTGCCCCCCAGCCCAGTGGTGGGTGAGGCAGGCCAAGTCTGAGCCCTCACCAGTGTTCCCCCTATCCCCAGGCCTGGCTTCCTCCTAGCACCCAGTCACCCAGGTCCCACCCACCCTGTGCTCTGCCAGGTCAATGGACTTCTGCTATGGTACTGGAGGGTCAAAGGTGCAGAGGGCCCTGGAATTGATTAGCCGAGTCCACCTCCCATGCCTCAGGATGGGGATTGTTAAGGCCTAAAGACAATCAGGGACCCTCATCCATAAGAGATCACATAACTTTGGACAGAATGAGCTAGAACCCTGGTCTCTGAACCTCTAGGCTAGTGTTTTCCCCATAGTATGTAGGGATTACATCATTCCTAGCTGGGCTTATTGGTTCATGCCTGTAATCCAAACACTTTCAGAGGCTGAGGTGGGAGGATTGCTTGAGACCAGGAGCTTGAGACCAGCCTGGCAGCAATTTGAGACCCTGTCTCTATAAAAAATAAAAAAATAGCCAGGCATGGTGATGTGCATCTGTAGTCCCAGCTACTTGGGAGGCTGAGGCAGGAGGATTGTTTGAGCCCAGGACTTCAAGGCTGCAGTGAGCTGTGATTGAGCCACTGCACTCCAGTCTGGGTGACAGAGCAAGACCCTGTCTCTAAAATAATAATTTCTAAACTATGAAGGTGGGTGGAGGGTGGGTATTGTTGAAATTAATGGAATTGAAAGTGTAGATTATGGGTTCTCCCATGGTTATTTGCATTGTAAGTGGAACACAAAGATCAAAACATCTCCTTGACACAGAGGCAAATCCACAGAGACAGAAAGCAGATGAGTGGCAACCAGCGCCTAGGGGAAGGGGCAGAATTGGAAGTGACTGCTTCATGGGTACGGGGTTCCTTCTGGAGTGATGAAAAGGTTCTGCAGTGATTAGTGATGATAGTTACACAGCACTGTGAGTGTACTTAATGCCGCCGAATCATACACTTGAAAATGGTTGAAGTGGGGTTTTGTTTCATGTATTTCCCCACAATTAAAAGAGAAATCTCCTTGACTCAAATACATAAGACCTGTATCGAGGAAAGGTCTCACCACTGGGAGTTTGTTTTGCTTCTTCCCTTCTCTCTTCTGTCCCTCTCTCAGCAGACCTCTGCTGAGAGCATTCCCAGTCTAAGAGGGGAGCGACACACAGTGGAGAGAGTGACTGAGACTCCACTCAAGGACACCATACTGAGAAACAAGACAGAACCAAATGATAAAAGGAGTTGTTCCTGCAAAAACATCTAGGAATGGGGGGAGGTAGCAAAGATCAAGCCACAGGGGAAGGGATCTGTGACAGACACATGACTCCACTGGACACCACTGAATGCTTGGGTGGTTCCTGAGTGCACATTTTAAAATTAATTTTATTTTATTTTTTAGATGGAGTCTGTGGACCAGGCTGGAGTGCAATAGCACAATCTCCGCTCACTGCAACCTGTACCTCCTGGTTCAAGTGATTCTCCTTTCTTAGCCTCCAGAGTAGCTGGGATTACAGGTGCCCACCACCACACCCGGCTAATTTTTCTGTTTTTCATAGAGATGGGGCTTGCCCATGTTGGCCAGGCTGGTCTCAAACTCCTGACCTCAAGTGATCTGCCCACTTTGGTCTCCCAAAGTGCTGGGATTACAGGCCACTGGGCGAGGCCCTGAATACACTTATTTTTAGATTCCACATGTGAGTGAGATCAAGTGCTATTTGCCTGTCTGTGCCTGGCTTTTTTCACTTAACATGGTATCCTCCAGGTTCATCCATGTTGTTCCAAATGATAGGATTTTATTCTTTTTATGGCTGAATAGTACTCCATTGCATATAAGAAATGATACATGCATGAGGGGATGGTTGTGCTACCTCTCTGAGTTGATCATTATGGCACATATCTGTATTGACACATCAAATTGTACCCATAAATATGTACAATTACAACGTACCCATTTCTAAAAAGCTGGCTCACTGTGGAGACCAAAAAAGCCTTTCTCAGCTCCAAGGGAGATCACAGACTGTGAAGCAGGCTGGGGGCTCCAGGGCCTGGGCCTCTTGCACTCACGACTGTACTTCCCAGCCACAACCCTCCCTGTCTTTAATGTCAGGCATTGCCCCTCCCCTCCCTGAAAGCCCTACTTCAAGCCTGCCTCCTCCTTCCTCACCCAAACCATTCACTATATTTTCACACCTTATTAGAAAATTACTTAGGCTGTGAAGATCTGCATACATTTACCTGCTTTCTGTAAAGGTTTTCCTATCAGGCAGTTTCCCACAGGGTTGGAATCTCAACACATTGAAATGGTAAGTTATTTCTTCCTTAATCCTCTCACTGAACTCCAACAGGGCCTAACACCATGTTCTGCACACAGTGAGTCCATCATCTGGCAGACGCTGGTTCTTCACCTGGTGTTGCACTCGGAGCACTTGCCCCACAGTGCCGAGCTGGCAGCGCTCACTGGGGTGGGAGGGAGTTGATGCCCACTCTCCTCGGAGTGCTCTTGCAAGTGTGTGTTAGATCTGTGGTCTGAGGCATGTCAGGAGCCCAGAATGGTTTCCCAAGGGGAAGAAATAAAAGTCCCCACAAGAGAACAGAGCTTGCCCATCCACTGAGGAAGAGTGCTCCGGGGTCCTTTTCTGACCCTGTTCAGCTGCAAACTTCTCCTCGCCCATCCCTCCTGTTTCTCTTCCTCCACCTCCTCCTTCCATAAGGGCCTGAGCACTGTGCTGGGCCCCTGCCTCTTGTGTTTGACTTTCCCCCTTGCATGGAGTGCTCAAGGAAGCCATCAAGTTGAACATCTTCCCACAGGGCACAATCTAAATGGGCACCTAGGGCTGTCAGCCACAGACTGTTGCATGAATGTGCTCACCCCAACCCTTCAACTCACACATAGGGCAGCCTTATCCCAAGCATGTGCTTCGTAAACACACACTTCTCAGGAGCAGACAGGGAATCTGGGCTCCCACATCAGCTTAGCTGCTGATCAAGGTATGACCTTAGTCCCTCCCCTCTCTGGGCCTCAGTATTCCCAGCTGTATGATGAGACCACTGGACTCCAATGCACTTGGCTTTCCTTTTAGTGTCAGTGTTCACCAAGTTGTCCTTGGTGTCCCTCAAGCAGCTGCTCCTGCCTCCCCCAGCCCCACCCACACACACACCTCATGGTTAGAGTGGGAATGAGGAGGTGTGGGTGGGTAGCCCCCTCAGAAACTGCTGGCCCTGCTGGTGTCACCACCGAGAGGCCCTGGACACAAAGCCCTCCGAGGACCCCCTTAGGCTTGCCTGGCAACACACAGGGGCCTGTTGCCCAGACACATGCTTCCTCATGGTGCCCCTCAGCTGACCACAGGGAAGCTTTGGAACTATCCCATAGAAAAGACTTCATTAGAGCTCATTCTCCTCAAGTCCATTAGGGGAGACGGGGCCGTAGAGTAAGAGGGCTCATTTTCTGGTTGCATTAGCCATTAGCTCTGGAGGTCTGGGCCCTGAAGTCCTGGGCAGCGCAGGGAGAGGCAGGTGGGCATCTACTATACCCCAGAGGCTGCTCCTGGCCTTGCCAGGCCTGACCTCAGAGGGGTTGGGGGTGTTTTCTCCCTGAGACTCACGGAGACACGCCAAACGCCAGGAAGCGGGGTAGGTGAGGACTACAGAGGGTAAGGAACTTGCTGAGGCCTCCACTGTGAAGGGGGTACCTCCAGTGCCTGCATCAGAAGATCCTCAGGCCTGAGCCCCCTGTAGCACCAACACAGGGCAGTGCTGAACCACTACCCCCCTATCCCACCTCCATAAGGTGTGGCTAATGGGTCAACTGGCCTGGTCCAGGGATGTTTCTAGCCCGCAACATTTCGCTCTGAAGGTGGCTTTCCTGCAGCTGCTGTAACAAATTAAAACAAAATGGTTGGCTAAAAATCCCAGAAATTTGCTCACAGTTCTAGAGGCCAGAAGTCTGACATCAAGGTGCTGGCAGGGCCACGTTCCCTTGGAATGTGCTATGGCAGAGTCCCTCCTTGCCTCTTCCAGCTCCTGGAGGACCCAGACATTCTTTAACTCATGGCTGCATCACTCCAGCCTCTGCCTCTGTCTTCCCATGGTCTTTTTTGTGCCTTTCCTTTTCTGTCTCCTATAAGGACACTTACTGGATTTAGGCCCTGCTCAGATGATCTCATCTTGAAATCCTTTACTATACCTACAAAGACCCTGTTTCCCAATAACGCCACATTCACAGGGTATGGGGGTTAGGAAATGGACATATCTTTTTGGGAGGCCACTGTTCAACTCATAACATACACCATTGGATTGCCCCGCTCCCCCAAACTGCCAGCCAGACTCTGCCATTTGTTCATGCTTTGTGGTAACAATAACAGCAACAACAATACTAACAGATAACATATATTTAGTGCTTACTAAGTGCCAGGCACCATGATAAGCCTTTAACATATTAACTTATTTAATTGTCACCGCAACCCTGTGAAGTGGTTACTATTCTCCCTAAACTACAGTCGAGGAGACGAGGGTCAGAGAGGAACATATTGTTGGTAACAGGTGAATACAGAACTCAACTCCTGGGATCCCAGAGTTCAGAGTGGACAGAGACCAAAGTAAGATACGGAGCTCTTGTCCCTGGAGTTGAAGGGGGTGAGGAGCTGAGGAAGGTGATGGAGGAACTCTGGCCAGCACCACTCTGCCCCTTCCAGCTGTGTTACCCTGAGCCAGGGTCTGGCTGTCTCTGAGCCTCTGTCAGGTGAAGTCTGGGGTGGACTCTTCTTGGCGCAGGCCTAGGTTTATGACACTGGTTCTTAACCCTGGATGCGTATCAGGATCCCCTGGGAGCTTTTCAAAATCCCGATGTCCAGGTCACTCCCCAGGCCAACTACAGCAGAGTCTCTCGGGGGTGGGATCCTGGCACATGGGTGGCTTTGACAGCTCCCAGGTGACTCCAATGTGTGGTCCAAGCCAAGAACCGCTGCTCAAGTCTGTCCATTCTCTCCCTGGCTCACCATGTCCAGTAGGGAAGCTGAGGCTCTGACTCCCAGTAGTTACTGGACAGCCAAGAGATGGGCCTGACTTGGCGCAGATGAGGGACACCTGGGGCTGCAGCCTGGGTTGGGGTGGGACAGAAAATGGGAAACAAGTCCCTGGTGGGAGTGGGAGTGGCTGGCCAGCCTGCCAGAGCCCCCTGATGTGAGTTCAGTCTCTAGCAGGCCCAGTCCAAGAGACAAAAGGCCTGAAGGAATGACGCATGGTGAGTTTTGGGTGTCAGAAAATGGGACACAACAGGACACAGAAACTCCCACAGTGTGACTTCTGGGAAGAAGGGCTGGGCAGGAAATGATGGAGGATTCATGCCAATGAGAACACAGGGACACTGTGCTGGCCTGGCCCTGACCTTTCCATCGCAGCTCTGACAGCTGGGGTGGTCTAAGGCCCAGAAAGGGGCTGGTGTGAGGACTCTGTGTGAGGTTTGGGAAGATTTTTGGTATAGACTTGGCTGGGGCCAACTGACCAAATAGCTCAGGCTGCTGGGGCTGCCCCAAATCTGGGATTCTGTGCCCTGGTTGGAGAAAGCAACCAGGAGAAGCAGAGAGAAAAACCCTCCTTCTCCTCTTTTCCAAGAATGAGAATGTGGCCTTCTCTGACCATTTGGGAACTGGGTTTTTAAGACCAGGTTAGCAACTATTCTTAAGGAAAAGAAAAAAAAAAAAAGGCCCTGCCACCCCCACTTAGAACATTCATTTTGTAGTGAAACTTTGGCTTCAGTCTCTCTCTTCCTTTTTTTCTCTGCTCTCTAAGCCAACTGTATCTCTCTTTGTCTTGCTCTGTCTAGATGTCTCTCCCTTTCCCTGTTGTATCTTTTTCTGCCTCTCTCTGTGTATCTGACTCACTCTCTGCTTTTCTCTATCTCATTCTATCTTTATCTCCTATGATCTCTGTCAGATCCCGGGGTCTGGGTCCAGCCCATGCTGAAGTCCAAGGGGAGTGGGTGGATGAGCAGAAAGAACACTTCAGGGGCCATAGGCAGGTGACTATGGTTTATTCAGCAGCAGCTCTCTTACACAGCTTATTTAAATTGGCTTTCTCATCAACAGCTTACTCACACACTGTTCACCCTGTCTCGGCTGCTTGAGCTGGCTGCCCCCATGCACAGCTGCGCAGCCCGCTCTCCCTTGCCTTCAGAGTCAGCAGCTTAACTCTTTCTCTCTCTGGGCACAAGCAAGCCAAGTTGTGTCCTGGCTCCTCCTGTCCGTCTGCAAGACGGACAGCTTTGACTCTCTCTCTTTGGGTAACTGCACACTTGCCATGTCGAGCCATGTTGAGCCAAGCTGAGCCCCCAAGAACCAAGCCCCATGCACAAAATCAGCAGGACAGTTACACCTTTTACAGATAATAGTAACTTAGAGCCAAGTATGAACTTACGCAAACGGGTTATATAACAAGTGGAGGTGTGCACTTGTGCACCAAACTCGCTGAGTCAGGCTGGCCTCGATATCCACCTTGGCCTATTTCTAGACCAAAGCCCATCCATGTTTCTTACAATCTCTTTCTTTGTTTCAGCCTTTCTCTCTCCCATTCTGAGTTTTCTGACTCCTTCTTCTTTTTTTTTTTTTTCTTTTTTCTTTTTAAGACTATGGCAGCCCATAGAAGTAAGAATGTCAGTCCTGGAGAGAGAATGAGACTTACCTAAATTCACTCCTAGAGCAAGCTGATACCTGTGTGAGGCCCACAGCCCTGGCCTCCAATCCCCAGGCTGGGCTTTTTCCCTAGCACTAAACTGCCACCTATCACTGGTTATCAGAATTGTTAGTGCACAGCTGGTGAGGCCAGGTGCTAGGCACAGGACTCCCTGAGATGAGCCACAGGGTGGTCCCAGTGCCACATAAGATCTTGCCCTTCCAGCTGGAGTCACAGCTCTCCAGGCCCATAGCTCTGGCCTTCCAAGTCTTGTTTCTGGGAAGCCAGATTGAATTAGCTGCTGGGCCCATCTGGTCAGCCCTTGGCCTAATACTGTCTGGCAGCTCATGCCTCAATGCCAACCCCAGCCCCATGGCCTCACGGCCAAAAATCCAATTTACCGAAGCTTAATTGAGCCCCGGACTCCCTGGAGCATTGGCCCTCAGGCCCTCCTGCTCAGCTAGCAGCAGATTTCCCGGTGATTAGGAAAGGAGGAAAAAACGGCAGGAGCCAAGTTAATTTCAATTACCCTCATTTTCTCCCTGGAGCAGCACACACCCCTTGCTAAGTGCGTCTTTATGTCAGCTGCAGTGGAAGTTGATGAGTATTAAATATTAGAGCTCTGGGTGCCCCAGACACCTTGCATTTTATCTGCTGACTCCAGAGAGCAGACTGTACCCCCCAACTGCTGGTCCTCAGCATTTAGTCCTATTTTACGGAGCCCAGAGAAGCTAGCTCAGATATAGTAAATGCCCATGTGGGAAAAGGGAGGAATATTTTAAGTCGTTTCAGAAAATTGTGGATAATTTTCTTAAATACTACACCAAAACTCAACAAGTGGTACTTCTTAAAGGTTAATTGCAATGTGGATTTGGAAACCATATCGATGAAATTTCAGTACTTTGTGACTCTAAAATCCATTGATCTATCTCGCACTTCAGATGGATTTTTTACCTATGCATGATTTTATAACATTATGCATTGGTCATTTGGAAAATATTGGTTTTCTGAGTTACGCAGATCTTTCAGATGTTGATGCATCTCATCATATAGTATTTTTTTAAATATTATTATTACCACAATCTCATTAGAAAAGTCTGTAAGTGGCCGGGCACGGTGGCTCACGCCTGTAATCCCAGCACTTTGGGAGGCTGAGGCAGGCAGATCACAAGGTCAGGAGTTCGAGATCAGCCTGGCCAACATGGTGAAACCCCATCTCTAGTAAAGATACAAAAATTAGACAAGCGTGGTAGCAGGTGGCTGTAATCCCAGCTACTTGGGAGGCTGAGGCAGGAGAATCACTTGAACCCAAAAGACAGAGGTTGCAGTGAGCTGAGATTGTGCCACTGCACTCCAGCCTGGGCAACAAGAGCAAAACTCTGTCTCAAAAAAAAAAAAAAGAAAGAAAGAAAGAAAAGAAAAGTCTGTAAGTATTGGGAAGATGTTAAGCTTGTGGTAACAAATACAAGTTTTCCAAAATTCTCATCTTCGCTTGAAAGCTCAAATGTTATCATTGCCTATAAGTACTGTCAGTTTTCCTTGAAGTGGCAAGCTTACTTTGTTCATTTTCTAGACAACATCCATCTCTGAATAACTGGTTTGTCCACCATCCTTTCAAGCAAAAATGGTGTTTCATGAAAAATGCAACTAGTTCAACTTGCAACTCAAAGACTGCACAAATGTTTTTCATCTAGACATTTATATTTTGCTATAAAACAGAAGTGCTTTATGTCTACCTCTCATTTGTTCACACAAATGATTTAAAAGATGTGAACTCAGAGGTTGAGATTTAACAAAATTAATACATATATATTTGCTTTATCCAGGGCAGTCAGGAATGAAATGCCAAGTTCCACTTGCTGTAAGTGTGTGATGGTGAAGAAAACTATGACCACCAGAATAGTTTGGTGCCACTGCCTTGATGTGGGTTAGGGCACTGGCAGTTTTACTCCCCATTGCTTTTGCATGATCAATGCAAAAGGCTAACATCATAATCTATTATGAAAATAACTTTGACCTTGTAGATCCTCTAAAAAGACTTTGGGGACCTCCAGAATTTCACGGGTCACACTTTGAAAACCACTGCCCTAAAGCAGGGATCATCCAACCCCAGGATACATAAAAGTCACCTGGAAGGCTGATTAAGATGCTGATTCTTAGGCCCTAGCCCCAGAATTCTGAATCAGTAGTTCTGGGATGGGATCTATGATTCTGCATTTCTTTTTTTTTTTTTTTTTTTTTTTTTTTTTTTTTTTTTTTTTTTTTTTTTTTTTTTTTTTTGAGACGGAGTCTCACTCTGTCGCTCGGGCTGGAGTGCAGTGGCTGGATCTCAGCTCACTGCAACTCCGCCTCCCAGGTTTACGCCATTCTCCTGCCTCAGCCTCCCGAGTAGCTGGGACTACAGGCGCCCGCCACCTCGCCCGGCTAGTTTTTTGTATTTTTTAGTAGAGACGGGGTTTCACAGTGTTAGCCAGGATGGTCTCGATCTCCTGACCTCGTGATCCGCCCATCTCGGCCTCCCAAAGTGCTGGGATTACAGGCTTGAGCCACCGCGCCCGGCCTGATTCTGCATTTCTAACAAGCTAGCAGGTCATGCTGATGCTGCAGGCCCAGCAAACAAATTTTTTGTTTTGCATTTATATTTTTTATTTTTTGTAGAGAGGGGGTTTCACCATGTTGCCCAGGCTGGTCTTGAACTCCTGGGCTCAAGTGATCCATCCACCTCAATCTCCCAAAGTGCCAGGATTATAGGCCTGAGCCGCTGTGCCTGGCTGGGAACCAAATTTTGAGTAGAAAGATCCTAAAGTACACAACACTTCTTAAAATATTTTCATAGAATGTTAGCAAATTTAAAAACATTTGGGAAGAACTGGATTAATCAAAATTATACAAGCTTATTTACTGTGGGACTTCTCAGAGCCTTTAATATGCCAGTGTAAAATGGGACTCCCCAGGAGAGGCATTGCGTACTCTGGGTTCCCAAACCTATTTGGTTTAGAATGCTTTTTCAGGGCTGGTAGCAGGGGCTTGTAAGTTAATGTTCCTCAGAGCATGCTTTCTGAGCCACTTCTGTAACAGTTTATGAATCAACTACCTAAGGGAACAGAGCAGACTATCCCCATCTCCTCCTCCTCCCCTCTCCCTCTCAGACCAGCTCTGCTCCCCTTCATACCTCATCTACATCTCTGGGGAGGGGGAAGTGGGGACCACCCAATTTAACTGTAGGACTGCATTGTACCATACTTGGCACACTGAGTTTTGTTTCACTTTATCAGTCTGTGGTAGACTTATTTCAAACATGGATCACCAAAATCAGGGGCATGCTGTTCAATATGCCTCTTGGTATCTTTTTCTTTTTTTCTTTAAGAGATGGAGTCTCGCTCTGTTGCCCAGGCTGGAGTGCAGTGGCACAATCTCGGCTTACTGCAAGCTCCGCCTCTCGGGTTCACGCCATTCTCCTGCCTCAGCCTCCCAAGTAGCTGGGACTACAGGTGCCCGCCGCCATGCCCAGCTAATTTTTCTATTTTTAGTAGAGATGGGGTTTCACCGTTAGCCAGGATGGTCTCAATCTCCTGACCTCATGATCTGCCCACCTCAGCCTCCCAAAGTGCTGGGATTACAGGCGTGAGCCACCATGCCCAGCCGCCTCTTGGTGTATTTTTTAGGTCCTTTTCTTTTTTTTTTTTTTGAGATGGAGTCTTGCTCTGTCACCCAGACTAGAGTGCAGGGGCACAACCTCAGCTCACTGCAACCTCCACTTCCCGGGTTCAGGTGATTCTCCTGCCTCAGCCTCGCAAATAGCTGGGACTACAGGCGCCCACTGCCATGCCTGGCTAATTTTTGTATTTTTAGTAGAGACGGGGTTTCACCATGTTGACCAGGCTGGTCTCGAACTCATGTGATCCACCCATCTTGGCCTCCCAGAGTGCCGGGATTACAGGCATGAGCCACCATGCCCAGCCCGGTTCTTTTCTTCTTAAGCTTCTATACAAATGAGTTCTGTGCACCTTTCTATCAGGCATATGCACACCTCCAGAGCTCACAGACAAGGTCACAAAAACCATTCTCTAAAAAAGACATGTAGTTGGAGGGTGAACTCAAAAGGAGCTTCAGGACTCATATTGCACAATTCACTTGGCTTCTAGGGCAGGGTCAGTTATGGGGAATCAGGGAGCCCCCTCCCATGGTGATATGACTATATAGGCATCTGGACTGGGGACAAAAGCTAACCTGAGAGGGAGGCTGCTATGAAGGAATCCTGGTAACCAAAACAAGTAGAGGAGTGAGGAAGTAAGCCAAGAGGATGCAGAACTTAGCTCCTGCCTGGTGACAGGCACTGCTGCCTCCATGCTGAATGGCATGGGAGCAGCTTGGCCAGAGGGGCTTAGATTCCTGGTGTGCCCAGAGACGTGGATGTGGACTATGCAGACAGGAGCCACCAAACATGAGCTTGTTCTGCTCTGCCTCTCTTCAGGCCCTGGCCATTATTAGTGTGATAAGTGTGTCGGAGACTCTAAAGGATAGAAGAGGAACCTACACCAGACTGCACAATCACACAGGGCTGCCTGGAGGAGGCAATACTGGAGCTCCTGCAGGGAGGTGGGTGGTATGGAAATGGGAGTCCAGGAGAGTTACCCTGATGATTTCCCTCTACATGGAAGGAAAAAACAAGAGTGGGGGCATAAGTAATCCTTCCCCCAGCAGATGGATTCAAGCCATCTAAGAACAGAAGGGGGAAAGAAGTGTTCCAGGCCAGGAGCCAGCATGAGCTAACATCAGGAGGCATCTAAGAGCACGGCTCACTAAGAAACTACAAAGAGATGAGGCTAGAGATACAGGCAGAGTCCAGCTCACAAAAGACCTTGAATGTCATGGCAGAAATTTGATCCTGCTGACTCTAAAGGTCAACTGAGGAGTTCAAACAGGGATCTACGCTCAGATTTCTGCTTTTGGAAGGTCACCCTGGCTGTGGTAGCATGTGCTGGGGATGAAGGGGCTAAAGGTGGCACAGCCACAATGATCCCAGGCAGGAAAATGAGGCTGAGTTAGGGCAGGAGCTGTGGGAATGAATGGGATTCAAGATGGTGACTGAGAAGGCACATTTATATCCTCTCCTTCCCTTCAACTGATGGACCAGTGTTTTAAACAGGCTAAGCTACAACAACAAACATGACAGGTTGAATGCGGTGGCTCACACCTGTAATCCCAGCACTTTGGGAGGCCTAGGTGAGCAAATCACCTGAGGTCAGGAGTTTGAGACCAGCCTGACCAACATGGCGAAACCCCATCTCTACTAAAAATACAAGAATTAGCTGGGCATGGTGGTGTGCGCCTGTAATCCCATCTACTCTGGAGGCTGAGACAGGAGAATTGCTTGAACCTGGGAGGCAGAGGTTACAGTGAGCAGAGATTGCACCACTGCACTCCAGCCTGGGTGACACAGAGAGACTCTGCCTCAAAAAAAAAAAAGAAAGAAAGAAAGAAACAAAGAGGATGGAAGGATGTCGTTAGTCATTAGCAGACAAGTGATTTCATCTGGAAGATGAAAAGGAGTTAGAGACCTGTGGGGTAAATTAGAGGGGCTGGAGCACAGCAGGGCTGAGCCATCTGCCTGTGAGAACCTGAGGGAGCCTCTAGGCTCCAGTGCAGGTATCACAGAGAGCAAAGTGAAAATGGGGCTAGAACAGGCAGAATAAATGAAGATCTAGGTATGGACAGTTAATGCCCCTTCCCCCAAGTCATGAGTTCAACCAAGCACTTACCCCAAGGTAAAAAATCAGACTCTGCTGGACGTGGCGGCTCATGCCTGTAATCTCAGCACTTTGGGAGGCTGAGGCGGGTGGATCACAAGGTCAGGAGATCGAGACCATCCTGGCTAATATGGTGAAATCCCGTTGCTACTAAAAATACAAAAAATTAGCCTGGCGCGGTGGCGGGCACCTGTAGTCCCAGCTACTCAGGAGGCTGAGGCAGGAGAATGGCGTTAAGTAAACCCAGGAGGCAGAGCTTGCAGTGAGCCGAGATCGCGCCACTGTACTCCAGCCTGGGCGACACAGCGAGATTTCCTCTCAAAATATAAATAAATAAATAAATAAATAAATAAATAAATAAATAAATAAACAAATGAGAACTGTGTACACCACCTGGTGAGATAGGTGCTGCTAGTATAGGGGTCGGCACCCTTGAGGAAGCCCTCCTTACTATGGCATTTAGGGGTCCATAAGTGTAATGACTGGTTCCCACTCTAAGCTCTGCCCACAGGCACATAACCCCCTTTGGCCTGTGCACAAAATTCCTTTAGATATGGAAGGACACCAGGTAGCCCCATATATTTTAGAAAAGCTTCCAAAGTGAAGGAAAAAGAGCCAAAGAAGTCCTTAGAGAACCTTCAGAGAATAAAATATTAAAAATAAATAAATAAAATGTGTATTCTCAGGGAAGCTCAAGGAAATACAACTTAAAAAACACACACACAAGATGTTAAGAAAAAAAGGAACAATTAGAGAAACAATTATCTTTTTAAAGATTGTGGCAAATACATAATATAAAATTCACCATTTTAACCATTTTTAAACGTACAATTCAGTGACTGTATTAGTCTGTTTTCACACTGCTATAGAGATACTACCCAAGACTAGGTAATTTGCAAAGGAAAGAGGTTTAATTGACTCACAGTTCCACATGGCTGGGGAGGCCTCAAGAAATTTAAAATCGTGGCAGAAGGCGAAGGGTAAGCAAGAACCTTCTTCACATGACAGCAGGAGACAGTATGCGTCAATGCAGGAAAAACTACCAGTTATAAAACCATCAGATCAGGTGAGAAGTCATTCACTATTACGAGAACAGCATGGGGAAAACTGCCCCCATACTCCAATCACTTCCCACCAGGTCTTTTCCTAAACACCTGGGGATTACAATTCAAGATGAGATTAGGTGGGGACACAAAGTCTAACCACATCAGTGGCATTAAAGATATTCACATTGTTCTAAAACTGTCATCAACAACCATCTCCACTCTTTTTATCTTGCAAAACTGAAAGTCTGTACCCATGAAGCAATAACTCCCCATCCTCAGCTGGCCCTGATCCTGGCAACCACCATTCCACTTTCTGTCTCCATGAATTTGACTACTCTAAGTATCTCATATGAGTGAAATCATACAATAATTGTCCTTTGTTACTGGCTTACTTCACATGCATAATGTCTTCAAGTTTCACTAATGTAGCATGTGTCAGAATTACCTTCCTTTTTAAAGCTGAATAATAGTCCATTTGGCATGGATATACCAAATTTTGTTTATCCATTCATCTGTCTGTGGACACTTGAGTTGTTTCCACCTTTTGGCTATTGTGAATAATACTGCTGTGAACATGTGTGTGCAAACATAAAACAAGTAATTTTTTGGCCGGGCACAGTGGCTCATGCCTGTAATCCCAGCACTTTGGGAGACCGAGGCAAGCAGATCACCTGAGGTCAGGAGTTTGAGACCAGCCTGGCCAACATGGTGAAACCCTGTCTCTGCTAAAAATGCAAAAATTAGCCAGATGCAGTGGCGCATGCCTATAATTCCAGCTACATGGGAGTCTGAGGCACAAGAATCGCTTGGACCTGGGAGGTGGAGGTTGCAGTGAGCCAAGATCACGCCACTGCACTCCAGCCTGGGCGACAGAGTGAGACTCCATCTCAGAAAAGAAGTAACTTTTTACAATTGAAAATATGGTTAACAAAATAAAACTTGCTAGATGGCTTGGAAAATAAAATTGATGGAATGTCTGGAATGCAGACAAAACATCAAAAAGACAAAAAAATACAAGACGAGAAATAAAATACATCAAGGACTTATTCAAGTTCAACATTTAACCAGTTGACACTCCAGAAAGAGAACAGAGACAACAAAGGGCAAGGGGTTACCGAAGAAATAATAAAAGAAAATTTCCTAGAGCCATGAGTTAACCATGTTGAAGCCCAGCCATGTGTCATGTACCTTGTGGATACTGGAGCTACATACAACTGCCACACGTTCCTGCCACATGGTACTGAGAATCTTGGGAGAGAGAGACAGAAACCAAACAATTGCATAAATTAATGTAAAATTGCAGCTAGAATGCAGAGTGCAAAGGAACCTATAAAAACTTAGGCCAAGGCAGAGCCTCCTGAGACAGGGATGTTCAAGCTCAGAAGCAACCAGGCAGGAGAGAATGGGAGGAGTTTTTGGCAAAGGGAACAGCATGTGTAAAGACTGTGTGGCCAGAGAGGGCATGATGAGTTCGAAGAGTTAAAAGAACACCTGCATGGCTGGAGCTAAGAAGAGGCTTCCTAGGTGGTGAGCAGTGGAGGAGGTGAGGAGTAGATCCAACCATGTCAGACTTTGAGGGCCCAAGAGTGATAAGAAGCCAAGTTTTAGAGACAAAAACAGGTCCCTAGGGAGATAGAGAATGCTTTCTATTCCTTCTGGATACCAAGAAACAAAGCACAAGTTAAATCCTCAGCAACTACTTACTTCTCTAGTGCTGGATGGGACTTCCTACTCCACTGTGAAGAGCTCAGTCTGGCCCTGTCCTGTGCAGCACAAGGAGGGCAAAGCTCCTTAGACTAAATCATGGTGCTTTGGTTTTTAAAACTTGACTGAAGGACTTGGGTGACTGATGGGTGAGCAAGAGGAAAGTTGTTTGGATTCATGGGTGTACATTTAAGCAGTTTCAATATTCCATGTTTGAGTGCAACTGTGATGCATATTGATACATTCATTTTGCACATCTGATTATTTCTTTAGGATCTATTTCTAGAAATAAAATTTCTGGTATAAACAGATGGGGCATTTTTAGGGCTTTGGCCCTACAGAGCAGTTGTTCCAGTTTACAGCCCCAGCAGTGGATGAGTGTCTGTTTACTCAAACTCTCCCCTGCCCAGCTGTCATTATTACTATATCTTTCTAATCTCTGCCAATTCAGCAGGAAAAAAGAGGTATCTTGTGGTTTTAGTCCTCCTTCTCCTCTTCCTCCTCTTCTTCCTCTTCCTCCTCCCTTTTTAAGACAGGGTCTCAGTTGGTCACCCAGGCTGGAATGCAGTGTCTCAATCACAGCTCACTGAAGCCTGGACTCAGGCAATCTTTCTGCCTCAGTCTCTGGAGTAGCTGGAACTACAGGTGTGCACCACCATGACCAGCTAATTAAAAAAAAAAAAAAAACTTACAGAGGGCTGGTTGTGGTGGTGGCTCACACCTGTAATCCAAGCCCTTTGAAAGGCTGAGGCAGACAGCCTGGTTAAGTCCAGAACTTTAAGACCAGCATGAACAACATAGTGAATACACAAAACACAAAAATCCGCTGGTTGTGTGGTGGTGTGCACCTGTAGTCCCTGCTACTTGGGAGGCTGAGGCAGGAAGATCGTTTGAGCCTGGGAGGCAGAGGCTTCAGTGAGCCATGATCACAGCACTGGACTCCAGCCTGGGTGACAGAGTGAAACTGTCTCATTTTGTGGGTATGGGGTTTCACTTTGCCGCCCAAGCTGGTGTTGGACTGCTAGCTTCAAGCAATCCTCATACCTCGGTCTCCCAAAGTGCTGGGATTACAGGCATGAGTCACTGCGTTTGGCCACATTTATTATTCTCATGGTTACAGTTGTTTCATATATTTACGGGTCATTTCTACTTTTTTATTTTTTGAGATGGAGTATTGCTCTGTCACCCAGGCTGGAGTGCAGTGGCATGATCTCAGCTCACTGCAACCTCCGCCTCCCAGGTTCAAGAGATTGTCCTGCCTCAGCCTCCCCGGTAGCTGGGACTACAGGTGCCTGCCACCATGCCTAGCTAATTTTTGTATTTTTAGCAGAGATAGGTTTTCACCATGTTGGCTAGGCTGGCCTTGAACTCCTGACCTCAAGTGATCCACCCACTTCAGCCTCCCAAAGTGCTGGGATTACAGGCATGAGCCACTGCGCCCAGCCATATCTACTTATTTTTAAACTATATATCCATGCCCTGTGCCCATTCCTATTGGGAATATGTCTTTTTCCTATTGATTTGTACCGATATTAACTCCCTGTGTGATATACATTTAATTATCCCAATTTATCATTTGCTTATTAATTTTATGATATTTTTATATCACAAACAAATCTTTTTGCAGTCACGTTTCCAATCTTTCCTTTATGGTTTCTATTTCCATGTTAAACTTAGGATGGCCTCCCTCACATTGACATTACATAAATGTTTTCCTCTATTTCATTCTATTATTTGTTTGGTATCCTTGTTTACATTTAACTCTATCCCATTTGGAATTTATGTTAGTATGTGGTTTGAAGAAAGATCAAATCCTTAATTTTTTCAGCCATATTTATTTCCTCTCCATTTTGAAATGCCAAATGTGTCATTTTCTAAACATTTAAAGTATACTTGGGACTTCTGGGCTTTCTACTACATGACATTGGTGTATCTTTTATAACTGTTATAGCCCCCTACATTCTTTTTTTCTTTATTTACTTGATTTTTCTCTCCCATTTACCAGTGATTTTAAAATGAATTTATCAAGTTCACTACCACCCTCCCTCCAAACAATTCCTTTAGGACCTTGACTGGAATTTATAAATTAACTTTAAGATAACTTCCCTTGCAATGATAATTGTCCCATCTCTTGGCTTCAACGCCCCACATTAGAGCATGTTTACAATAAGCCAAGGTCAAATCGGTGCATCCAGCAGGTTCCTGTCCCTGCCGGGAAGCACAAGTTTCTCCCTGTCCCCTGCCCACCCTGCTGGCTCTGGCAGGCCCTGAAAGGCCCATTAGGAAGAGGCCACTCCTCCATCTTCATTAACACCTGTGCCCTGGGGACCAGACCAGAAGTTCTAGGAAGAGGAAAGTCCTCTCCTCACCTCTCCCCACATACCATGCACTTCCCCCAACAATGTGAGGAGCAGCTGCAGATTCACCATGCCCTGCCCCCAACCTAACATAAGCACTTAGAGTTGGAGTCACTGAGGCTTCAGGGAGAGGGAGGGACTTGCCTGCCACATCCTGGGGTCTTGACTGGGTAGGTTTCCCTGGGAGACCAAGAACACAGATGTTCTGATGTTCTTTATCATATTGATGGGGGAGGAGGGTGGGTGTTGAGGTTTACTAATGACAATTTACAGGAGTCAATTACAAGTGAGGATGAGCACAGCTATCCCAACTGCAGCCTCCTGTTTCCCTCCTCTGCCTACCCCACCCCACTCCCACCTCCACGGCCCTCTATAAACTGTGGCAGATGGACCTTGGTAACACCACCACCCGGGGCTTGTTAGAAATTAGAAATGTGGCTTTCCGGACCTGGCCAAGCAGGAGGCACCATCATGGGAGTTGACATCTGCCCCAACAAGGTTCCGCGCAAGGAGCCCAGGAGCCAGGATATCTACCTTAGGCTGTTGGTCAAGCTGTACAGGTTTCTGGCCAAACAAACCAACTCCATATTCAACCAGGTTGTACTGAAGAGGTTGTTTATGAGTCACACCAACCGGTCACTCTGTTGCCCAGATGATCCTGAAGATGAAGCTTCCTGGCCGGGAAAACAAAATGGCCGTGGTCGTGGGGGCCATAATGGATGACGCGCGGGTTCAGGAGGTACTCAAACTGAAGGTGTGTGCGCTGCGCCTGACCAGCCGGGCGGCCGCCGCATCCTCACGGCAGGGCAGGGGGCAAAATCATCACTTTTGACCAGCTGGCCCTGGACTCCCCCAAGGGCAGTGGCACCATCGTGCTCTCTGGTTCTCTCAAGAGCCAAGAGGTGTACCGGCACTTCGGTAAGGCTCCGGGAACCGCGCACAGCCACCCCAAACCTTACGTCCGCTCCAAGGGCCGGAAGTTCGAGCGCACCAGAGGCCAACTGGCCAGCCGAGACCACAAAAACTAACCCTGGAGCCTACCCTCTTATTAAAAAGATTTTGGATGAAGAGAGAAAAAGAAAAGGAAAGAAAGAAAAGGAGGAAAGAAATGTGGACCCCACCCTTGTCCTGCTGAGTCAGAAACTGCGTTTCAATCAAATCCCCAGGCAATTGTGTGCACGTGAAAGTTTCAGAAGCTAGGATCCCGAGACTCACCTGAGCTGGATGGAGCTCACAACAGCCGCTGAGATAATCACCCACCCTGGCTCCGCCTCTCTTGGGACAAGCCTGACCTCAGGAGTAGGGCCTGGGCAAAGCTGAAAAGTGAAAGAACCAAAGCTTCTCTCAGACACCAGGTGCATCAGAAACCAACCTATTTCGTGCGTCGAGGGCTGTGTGGAGTGATGGTCAAGCATGAGGTCAGTGTGACACACACTTGGGTTCCAGTTGTTGCACTGACCCTTACAGGGGTTGTGACATGGGGCCCTCTATGAGCCTCAGCCGACTTACCTGTCAAGTGGCAAGAACTATACCACCCCACAGACCTGATGGGAAAATAGAGGTAAGTTTATCAAATGTCCAGGAGAGTGCCACATCATAGTGGGTATTTACTACAAAGGATAATATTGATGCAGGGCAGGTGAACCCCAGAATTGAGACTTAGCCTGGAGGGTTTTTGGCTTCTCTCAGGAAAGAATTTAAGGGTGAGCCAGTGGTGTTAGACAGCAACTTTTACTGAAGCTGCAGTGTACTGCAACAGCAGAGTGACTGCTCCTTGTGGGACAGGGCTACCCCACAGGCAGTGTGCCAAGAATAGCAGTTCACAGGCAGTTTTGTAGTCATATTTATATCCACTTTTTTTTTTTTTTTTTTGAGATGGAGTCTTGCTCTGTTGCCCAGGCTGAAGTGCAGCCTCGACTCACTGCAGCTTCTGCCTCCCAGGTTCAAGCAATTTTCTGCCTTAGCCTCCTGAGTAGCTGGGATTGCAGGTGCATGCCACCACACCCGGCTAATATTTTTATTTTTAGTGGAGACGGGGTTTCACCATGTTGGCCAGGCTGGTCTTGAACTCCTGGCCTCAAGTGATCCACCTGCCTCAGCCTCCCAAAGTGCTGAGATTACAGGCATGAGCCACTGCACCCACCATCATCTCTAGCTTGGACTTCTGTGAGCCTCCTCACTGGTTCCCTGCTCTCACATTGAACCCCTAGACTCTTGTCTTCATCCAGCAGCTAAAACAAGCCAATTAAAGCAATCATGTCACATCACTCCCTGCTTAAGACTCTCCAGAAGAAACTCTAAATCCGTTTCCTAATTTGAAGACCTTAAATGATGATTCCTACCTTACTATCTCCGTCTAACCATATTTTAGGCTAGTCTTCTCCTTGTTCACACTATATTAGCCTCACATGCCGAGCCCGTCCCTCTGTAACTTTGCCATCTCCTACTCTGTCTGCCTATAATCTTCTCCCAGAGTAGGGTTGGTTCCTTCTGGTAATTCAGGTCTCAACTCAAATGTCACCTCCTCAGAGAGCTAGGGTACCCCTTCTCTGTCACCCTGCGTCACATCACTCTGTTGTGTATTCTCTAGAGCCCTCACCACAACAAGCAGTGGTTATCCTGTATGTTTATTTCTTTTTCTTTCTTTTTGAGACAGGGTCTTGCTCTGTTGCCCAGGCCGGAGTACAGTGGCGTGACCTCAGCTCACCTCTGTCTCCCAGGCTCAAGTGATCCTCCCACCTCAGCCTTCTGAGTAGCTGGGACTACAGGCATGAACCATCATACCTGGCTAACTTTTGTTTGTTTGTTTGTTTGTTTTAGTAGAGATGGGGTTTAACCATGTTGCCCAGGCTGGCCTCAAACTCCTGGGCTGAAATGACCCACCTGCCTCAGGCTCCCAAAGTGCTGGGACTCCAGACATGAGCCACCCGCACCTGGCCCTATTTCTTTACTTGGTCATTGTCTCCCCATCTCACACCCCCACCATCCATAGAATGAGGGATAATAAGGATTTTGTTTTGTCCACTACTGTATATCTAGGACTTAGAATGGTGACTGGGACATATTACGTGCTCAGTTAACATATATGAATAAAGTAATAAAGATGCTTACTCTTCACCCTCCTTTCTGCTACCTTCCTGCTGAACTGTGTGCAGTGGCTGGCTATATACCACATCAGCCCAGAGCAGTGTTTATAATGGCGGTTTTCAGGCATCTCCTCTCCTTCAGATGCATGAATTAGAATTTCTGGGGGAGTGTCCTGGGAATTTTTATTTGGAGGCCACTGCTTTAGATAACCAAGAATTGGTTCAGGTCAGGGCCTAGCAGAAAGCCTTTTTCTCCCCCCCTCTTCAAAATATTGTGACTGACTGTGCTTTCAAGAGGACATTGATAGCTTCATCCTGGTATGCAGGAAGCACTTAAGAACTATTAGTTGGAAAGAAGATGAAATGAAATCTGTACTTAGTTATTACAACTTTCTTTTTTCTCTTTTTCCCAAGATACCAAGGGCAAGTAATTACAACTTTCTTGATGCAGTAGAGGAATCACTGATCTGGGAACCGAGAGGACTGGGTTTGTCCCCCAGTTGTTGCTGCTTCCTAGGGAGGGCAGCCTCTGAGCCCCAGATTTCTTATCTATAAAAAGGGACAAGTAGTACTTAGACAATGGAGTTGTTTCATTCATTCATTCATCCATTCAAACGTTTATTATCTCTGCATACTAGGACTGAGCCAAGGCCCAGGTGATATAGAAATAAGAGGCTAGGCATGGTGGCTCACACCTATAATCCCATCACTTGGGGAGGCCGAGGTGAGTGGATCACCTGAGGTCAGGAGTTCAAGACCAGCCTGGCCAACATGGTGAAACCCCATCTCTACTAAAAATACAAAAATTAGCCGGGCATGATAGCAGGCACCTGTAATCTCAGCTACTTGGGAGGCTGAGGCAGGAAAATCTCCTGAACCCAGGAGGCGGAGATTGCAGTGAGCCAAGATCACACCACTGCACTCCAGTCTGGGCAACAGTGAGACTCCATCTCAAAAAAAAAAAAAAAAACAGACATTGTGAGGAATAATGATATGTGTCCCCAGAATCAAAAGTGCCCCACCCTCTCCCTGTTTGTAGCTGTGGTCTCAGTGAGGCCCCAGAGCAACACAGGAGGAAGGACCTGCTCTGATACAGAGTCTGATGGAACTTTATTTAAATCATGATGCCTCTAGCATTATGGGAACAGGCATGAGACATCCCAAGCCAGCTCAAAGGAGTTAACTTTCTTCAAAACTTATATAGAATAAATTCACTTTCTATGCTACCAATCTTCATTCACTCATCCATACAACAAATATTTACTGCATATTCACTACTATTCCTATTGGATGTTGTGCAGCTGGTGGAGGAGGTTGCCATTTGCAGTAAAGGAAACATTGGCTAAGAAACAGGTTTGAGGCTGGCCGTGGTGGCTCACGCCTGTAATTCCAGCACTTTGGGAGGCCAAGGGAGTCAGATCACTTGAAGTCAGGACTTTGAGACCAGCCTAACCAACATGGTCTCCACTAAAAATACAAAAATTAGCCAGTCGTGGGGGCATGTGCCTGTAATCCCAGCTACTCAGGAGGCTGAGGCAGGCGAATCGCTTGAACCTGGGAGGTGTAGGTTACAGTGAGCCAAGGTCATACCACTACCTGGGTGACAGAAACTGTCTCAAAAAAAAAAAAAAGGAAAAAAAATTTAAGGGAATATTGTGAATTTCATTCTAGAGAAGCTGAGTTTAAGGGCCTATGAGAGATACATGCCTGGAACTTAGGGAAGATGCCTGGCCTCCAGTGTACAGAAGATATTGTAAACTATGCGTGCAGGTGTGCTAGGGGGAGAATGTAGAATAACAGGGCCCAGGACCCTCGATCTTTTTCCACTGCAGGATCCCCCCAACTTTCACCACCGGAACAACCCACACCCCATAGTGGAAAGTGAGAGGTATAATTAAGGGAATCAGAAGAAGGGAGGTTGTTATGCCCTTCTCTGGAGTCTTATTAGTCATTTTGCTCTTCTACTTTCAGCCTTTTGATATCTTTTACAGCGTTTGCCAATGAGTGCTGCAGGAATTCTTCGTGTATCTGGGTGCTCCCAACATCCCTGTTGTGAAAGGAAGGAGAGTCCATCATAAAAGTTTTTAGCAGCAAATACATATATATATTTTTGCTTAGTGTTACTTTATTCTACAAGTGATTTTTATTTTTATTTGCACAAATTTATGGTGCATGTGTGAGATTTTGTTACATGTATATAATGCATAGTGATCAAGTCGGTATTTAGGCTGTCCATCTCACGAGGGCAGTACATTTTTGTTTAACCCTAGTCACCCTACTATGCAATCAGTCGCTGAATTTATTCTTTCTTTTTTTGTTTGCTTTTTTGTTTTGTTTTGAGACAGGCTTACTGTCTTGCCCAGGCTGGAGTGCAGTGGTGCGATCTCAGCTCACTGCAACCTCAGCTCACTGCAACCTGCACCTCCCAGGTTCAAGCAATTCTCCTGCCTCAGCCTCCCAAGTAGCTGGGACTACAGGTACCTGCCACCATGCCCAGATAATTTTGTATTTTTAGTAGAGATGGTGTTTCACCATGTTGGCTAGGCTGGTCTCGAACTGCTGACCTCAGGTGATCTGCCTGCCTCAGCCTCCCAAAGTGCTGGGATTACAGGTGTGAGTTATCACACCCAGCCTTGAATTTATTCCTTCTAATTGTATGTCGGAGCAAACAATTTGAAGGTGAAATTTTGAAAATCTCATTTAGAGTGGTACCAAAAATTGTATAAAATACCTGAAAATAAATCTATCAAACCTCCACACTGAACACCATAAAACATTGTGAAATTGAAGAGGAACTAAATTAATGGAGAGATATGCCGTGTTTTGGATTGGGAGATACAAAATTCCCCAATATAATTCTTTCCCAATTTATCTATATACTCAATGTAATTCCAATCAAAATTTTCAGCAGGCATTGTCATTTTGTTTTTCTCAGAATTTGAACAGTTGGTTTTAAAATGCATATGGAAATGTAGAGGACCTAGAGTAACTAAAACAATTTTTGTTTTGTTTTTGAAACAGGATCTCGCTCTGTTGCTCAAGCTGGAGTGCGGTAGCACCATCATGGCTCACTACAGCCTTGACGTCCCCTGGATCAAGCAATCCTCCTACCTCAGCCTCCCAAGTAGCTGGTATGTGCCACCACACCCGGCTAATTTTTTTCTATTTTATATACATATGTAATTATATGTGAGATATATATAAATATATATAGATATGTAATGTATATATACACTAAATTAGCCAGGTGTGGTGATGTGCAGCTGCAGTCCCAGCTACTAGGATAGGGAGGCTGAGGTGGGAGGATCTCTTGAGCCTGGGGGATTGAGGCTGCTGTGAGCCGTGATCACGCCACTGCACTCCAGTCTAGGTGACAGAGCAAGTCTCATTCTCAAAAAATATAAATGTATGTACTGTATAATTTTGTTCATACAAAATTCTAGAAACTGCGAATTAATCTATAGAGACAGCAGATCAGCAGTTGTCTGGGACAGGATTAGAGGGAGCGACGGATGACAAAGGGGCATGAGAAAACTTTGGGGGATTATGGAAATGTTTGCTGTCTGAATTTTGGTTTCATGAGTGAACACAAACATCGACACTAATCAAGTCGTACATCTTTAAAATGTGCAGTTTATTGTACTCCAGTTATCCATCCATAAAGTTGGGGTAGGGGAACTCTGAAAACCAGGTGAAATGAATCTATACCATTAGAAATTAGAATAGTGGCTCCATTTGGGAGAGTGGGGACCTGGAGGAAGTACAGGGGGTCTTTTGGGGTGCTTGTATGTGTCTTGAGCTGGATGCTGGTTACACAGGTGTGTTCAGTTTGTGAAAATTCATTGAGTCGAACGTTTATTTGTGAACTTTTCTATACATATATTATATCTCAATTAAAAGTTTCTTTAGAAAAGCTCTTTCACCAGGCCTTAGATGAGTGCTGTAGTTACAGACAATATCGGGATGATCTGGACTCCGGAATCTGCCTGTCTGGATTTCACATTGCCTATTTTTCACCGTATGTGTAAGGAAGATGCTCTTGATCTCCCTATTTAACAGATGAAAAACATGAGGTGTTAAAGAGTTTGCCCAGGGTTGCACAACTAGGAAGCTGCAGATTGCAAGCCCAGGACACGTGATGCTATCACTCACCTCTGCAGTCTCTCCTAATCTAGGCTTTACCTGATACACTTAGCACAGTGCCCAGCAGATGGGAAAGCACTGAATGCATGTTCTTTGCTGTCATTGTTATTGTTTAAGGTGTCTCCATTGAAAATGCTTCCAACAAAGGAAACAAGGAAATCAGGCCCCATCAGGGCAGGCTTAAAAATCATCATCTGCCCTTAAGTGGAGCACCCAGCAATGTTACCTCAATTCCCTTTGAGTATTAGGCTTTCCCAGCAATGTGCCAAAATCCTGGTACAGAGCATTAGGCTTCTTGTCTCCCCTGTAAGTTCATCGAGAGCAGGGATCCTGGCTTCATCCATCCCTTAAGCACATGGCCTGGCACAGATCTGGATCTTTATGGTATGTGAACAAGTGAAAGGGGGAATTGGAATAGACAGGTTCTCAGGTCCCTTTTTAGCCCCTGAGGGTCTGGAGTCCTTGAAGCCGTTGAGCTTCCTCTGCACAGCCTTTCATCCTGGAGCCCATTGCAGCCCATGCCTTCCATGGGGCTGGAGATGGTAAGTGCTCTGGACAGCAGATGCTGAGATGTAGTAAAGAATGAAAGAGTGTTCAGTGGGGACCAGTAATTACTGTGAAAGATAGGGGGAGGTAGCTGGATTGGGCAGGGGAGGACTTCAGACTGCCATGCAGATCTAACAAAGTTTCAGCCCCTGCAACAGGAGGACTTGGAGTTTGAGTTGAGCAAAAATGGCAGGCCCTAGGACTCTCACTGTGCTCAGTAGTTTGTTTGGAGGCTACCCAGGAAAAGTGTGACCTCTACTCAAAAGCTGAGGTGGAGCCTGAAGATGCTAGCCACTGGAGGCAGGCAGCTAACTGCATTCTTGCAGGTGGGAGATTTGAACATCTCTGCAGTGGTCACAGTCACAAAAGGGAAGGAAAACACCCAGCAGGTTTTCCGCCAGCACCGCCAACCTTTGCTTGGCTGTTAACAGACAGCTGGGGAGCCATGTGAGGCAAGCTATGGAGAATCAAATGTGGCGTAAGGAGGTCCCTCAATGAGGAGACCATAAAGGTTGGAAGGAATCAGGGCCGGCTTTTCCAAGATGAGTCCTGAAAGCCCAGATGCTTCTGATCAGCAGGAAGGAGGGAGGAGGTGATTCAGGACAAGGTAGAGTGAACCCTTGAGATTTAAAGCCAGCATTTGAAACAGCTTAATGTCTTGCATCCCTTAGAACTTTCAGATGGAAGTACACATCATTAGTTATGACTGATTGAGGAAGCAACAGGCAGGGTTACATTGTAAAAGGATCATGCAACTATTAAGCACCAACTGAATTCCCATCTGTTATAAAGGAGACAGGAGAAAGGAGAAGGAAGGGGTGGTGTGCTATCTGCGGAGGCTTTCATTATTCATCATCCCATTTAAGCCTCAGACCAACCCTATGAGCGGGGTGACAAATTATCACCCTCTTTTTACAGATGGAAAAACCAAGCCTAAAAATGTGAGATAACTTGCCCACCACAGCTGCTAAGTGACCAAACGGATTTGAGGCCAAGTCAATCCAACCATAAGTTTTTGTAATTTCTCCCCTTCCACCACTATCCCTAGTGCCGCCATCGTTTCTGAACACTTGTTGAGTACCAAATCACTGTGCGACATGCTCTACCCACGTTACCTTGTTGAAACATCAGGACAGCCCTTATAGATGAGGAAAAGGAGAAAGTAGCTAGTCCAGGGTCATGGAGCTCCAAAATGGCAGAACCAGAATGGGTACCCTTGTCTGTTGACCTCACTACCTTCATTACCATCTACAAATGAAAAGTCGTGGAGTCACCAGGTTGGAAGGGCCGTGGAGGAAACTCATTCCAATCTGCTGCATGATGAGAGGATTCTCTGAGACTGAGCAAGGTTTCAGGCCAGCAGCAGGCACTGAGATGCCACCAGCCCAGATGATGAGGCCTCAGATGGTGCTGGCCAGAGGGGTGGGAACCAGCTGTTCCTTGTCTCAAGGCCTTCGGGTTGAGTGACTACACTCCACAAGGCCTCATGTCTGAGTCAGCCCTGACTCATATCTTCAGGCCGCACTGGCAGAGCCACCAGTGCTACTGGCTCTGTGGCCTCACCTGCTGTGTGCCCCAGACACTGAGGCACACAGGTGGAAAAGGAGAAGAGCAGAGAGCAGCAGGGCCTGGGAGACTATGGCCTCATGACCCAGCAGAAGCCAGATACAGTCAGGAATCACTGCTCTACCTCCTGCTGCAGCTGTGGGCAAGTTACAAGTGAAGGACCTGTGGGCTTTGCTGCTTGGTAATCGTAGGTTCAAACTCCAGCTTCACCAGACTCCTTCCCTATCAGCTTTCTCACTGGAATATGGGGCAGTAGCTTCTTATGAGGATAAAATGATGAAGTATCTAGCACCAAGTAGCTACCAGGCATATTGTGGCTTCCTCATCACCTGTCCTAAGAGATGAGGATCCAAGACCCTGCCCTGTCCCTGCAGCCCTTTTGGGCTAGTGTGGGGCAGATGTGACCCTTTTCAAAAACAAGTTCTGTTAAGGGGCTGAAGGAAGCAGGCCTCCCTCTGGGGCTATCAAGAAAGGATGACTACCCAGGGTGAGGGCGTCCTGCTTCACTTGTGTTCCCAGTGCTCAGAGAGCACTTGCTGCTTAAAACCTCCTTGATGGAAGTGTCAGGATTCAGTCAGGGAAGAAGCAGAACCATGTGAGTTATGGGCTAAGAGATTTATTGCACAATTAGACCTTACATGATTGTGGAGGGGCTGGGAAGTAGAGGTGTGGGGAGGGATCTGGAGAGTCAGAGAAGGGGTCCACCAATTGGTCAATCTGAGAAGCTGAAACATGTCCAGCTTCTGGTGGAACCACCAAGGGCAAGGCCCTGGAGAGGTCTCTGGGCAGCTGTGCCTTGCAGAGCTCCCACATCTGTGGGTCTGCACAAAGTACCTGTGGTGGGCTTAGGGTCAGTGCAGGTCATATGGTCAGCAGTCGGGGAGAAGAGGTAGACTCAGGGCAGAGTGAGGATAAGCTGGCACCTGCCAGCACCACTACATCCATCACTACTGAATGGAGGGGTAAATTTGATCAGGTCTGCCTGCCGCCCTGCTTGCTTTTGGCCGCTTGCTTTTTGTTTTGTTTTTGCTTTTTCCATGAACCCTGAGGCCATGGTCCACTGAAGGCTGCACCTCAACCTTCACTGGCTGCTTTATAGATCACAGTCATAGGTTGCCATGGTCATGGTTGCTTCAGCTGTTTTTCAGGAACTTGGGCCAGCTCTTGTCCAGTTCAAACCAGTTGAGACCACTGACCCTTCAACTGGACCTGTGCTAATGCCCGAGAAAAGGTCCATTTTGATGTCAGAGGGCCAAATACTCCACCTTCAGATCATGCTAATGCCATCATTTTCTGCACTTATGTCCTGTGAAATGCCGCAAAGCCCGACTACACTTGCACGAAACGAACCTATGACTTCATTTTTCCCTGCTGCCAATCACCTCTCTTCACATCTTAGACCATCACACTTCCCTAGCCCATGAGCAGCCCTAAGCCTTATCTCTGCGGAGGTGGATTTGAGAGCTGTTCTCCCCCTTCTTGTTTGGTGGCCTTGTGCATAAATCAAGACCTGTGTCACAGTGATTGATTTGCTGTGCACAGGCAGAATGGACCTAGACCTCGCCAGTGACACCGCTTATGGCCACCTTCAGACAGCAGTGGCTGCCTCTTTCCTTCTGCCTTACAAATCACACAGAAATGCCCCTTTTGGCCAACTCTTCCTCTGGAAGGCTCCTCAAGAGGCACCAGCACTGATGGGGAAGCCAGAGAAAGGCAGTTCAGGCTGGGGAGTGAAAAGCCAGGAATGTGAAGACCAACTTCTGCTTGGCCCTTACTCCCTTAATTAGAGAGGCTGGAGCCCAGGGCATCAGCCACAGGTCTCAGGACAAGCCGTGGGCCCAGGAAAACAGAGCTGGATGAATCCTTGGACACTATGAGATCCACCATCTCACTCCACAGATGGGGAAGTTGGGCTTTGACTCCTGCTGTCATTTGTGGCAGGTCCCAGGCTGCTAACTCTGTCTTCTCTGGCCAGCACCACTGCAGCCTGGGCCTCAGCTGGTAGAGCCAACTAGGCCCACCCACTGCCAAGGCAACTGTAAGAAGGGCATGCGACAGTCATGGGCAGAGCCCTGGTCCAGAACATCAGTCTCTCTGGCCTGTGGACAATTGCTCAGCCTGCAGCTGGGGCCTGGCTAGACCAGACAAGGGGCCGGGTAGACAGCAGGAAGGGCGCCTGCCCATGTCCACAGCCATCCTCCTCCTGGGCACACTCACCAAAAGGCATTCCTTTAAAAAAACAAAATTTATTAAATATTTCAAACATACATAAATCTATAGGAACCCATATAACAAACACTGGGAACCATTATCCGGGGTTGTTAGAATATACTCATATATAGTCATATTTGCTTCAGACCTTCTTTTCTCATTTTATGAACTAAAGCAAATTTATTTATGAAATAAAACCCCCAGAACCTCCCCCCACCCTTATTTTTCTTCCCGTCCCCAGTGGTAACCACTTTTCTGAACTTAGAGTTTATCACTCGTGTGAAATTTTATAGTTCTGCTACTTACGTGGATATCTTTAAATATGTTTTTAAATGTTAGCTAATGTGTATATGTGCATGTATGTTATGTGTGATTTGTAGATATTCAAAACTTTAACATTTTTTAAAGATTTATTTTTGTTAATACATGTGACTGTAGATCAAGGGTCAGCAAACTTTTTGTGTAAAATGCCAGATAGTAACATATTTTAGGCTTTGCAGACAACATATGTCTCCGTTGCAGTCTTTGCTTTGCATTCATTGTTGTGTTGTTTTGTTTTTATAATGCTGTAATATTATAAAACCCATTCTTCTTAGCTCCAGATTTGGCAGATGGGCAGTAGTTTGCTGGCCCCTGCTCCAGATCATATTGTATTGTGTGAGTATCCCACTGTTCATTCCTCCATGTTCTTGTTAATGGACATCTAAAGGGTTTCCAATTTCACTACACAAGGGTGACTATGAACATTATCATATAAATGTGTAAGTCTCTCTGGTGTGCACACCAAGAAGTGGAAGGGCTAGGCATTGGACACAAGCATCTTTGACTTTACAATACATTATCAATTTCTCTCCAAACTGGCAGACCCAGTTTACATCCCCATCAGCAGTTGACGAGTGCTCCTGCTGTTCCACATCCTTACTGGCACTTGCTATTATAGGGCTTTCAAAATAATATGAACTGCCAGGAGTGGTGGCTCACACTTGTAATCCCAGCACTTTGGGAAGCTGAGGCAGGAGGACTGCTTGAGCCCTCCAGTTTGAGACCAGCCTAGGCAACATAGTGGGACCCGGTCTCTAAAAAAAAAAAAAAAAAAAAAAAAAAAAAAATTAGTCAGCTGTAGTGGCATGGCTGTGGTCCCAGCTACTTGGCAGGCTGAGGTGGGAGAATCACTTGAGCCCAGGAGGTTGATACTGCAGTCATCAGTGATCATGCCACTGTATTCCAACCTAGGCAACAGAGTGAGACCCTGTCTCAAAATAACAATAAGAATATATTCTTTTTTTTTTCTTTTTTTTTTTTTTTTTGAGATGGAGTCTCACTCTGTTGCCCAGGCTGGAGTGTAGTGGCATGATCTCAGCTCACTGCAACCTCCGCCTCCTGGGTTCAAGCAATTCTCCTGCCTTAGCCTCCTGAGTAGCTTGGATTACAGGCATCCACCACAACACCTGGCTAATTTTTGTATTTTTAGTAGAGACAGGGTTTCACCATGTTGGCCAGGCTGGTCTCAAACTCCTGACCTTGTGATCCACCCACCTCGGCCTCCCAAGTAGCTGGGACTACAGGTGCCTGCCACCATGCCTGGCTAATTTTTCTTTTTTCTTTTTCTTTTTTTTTTTTTTTTTTTTTTTTTTTTGTATTTTTAGTAGAGATGGGGTTTTACTGTGCTAGTCAGGATGGTCTCGATCTCCTGACCTTATGATCCACCCACCTCGGCCTCCCAAAGTGCTGGGATTACAGGTGTGAGCCACTGCACCTGGCCAAATCTCTTTTTCTAATACATTTTCTAACCTGTTATTATTGATATATAGGAATGCTAGTATCTCATGGTCATCTCTGTGTCCATTCCCCTCATTTCTATCCATGTTAAACCTCTTCCTATGTTTGCAGGTCATTCAAGTTTTCTTTTCTATGAATTACATGTTCATATTGTTTGTCCACTTTTCTTTTGGTTGGTTGACTTTTAAAAATATTGATATTTATAGGAATTCCTTAAATATTCTAGATATATATCCTTTGTTGATTATGTGAATTGCAAATATCTTGTAATCTACGGTTTCTCTTTAAACTTCGCTTGTGGTATGTTTGGTTGAATCGAAGTTTAAATACTTTAGTGAAGTCAAGTCTATTACCATTTTTCTTTTTAGCTTATGCTTTTAATATTTCTTTCTACCTGAGACAGTCCCACTTTGTTGCCCAGGCAGGAGTGCAGTGGCTCAATCACAACTCACTGCAGCCTCAAACTCCTGGGTTCCAGTAATCCTCCCGCCTCAGTCTCCTAAGTAGCCAGGACTACAGGCATGTACCAGCACACTCAGCTAATTTTTTATACATAGAGAGGAGACAGGGTCTTGTTATATCACCCAGGCTGGTCTGGAACTCCTGGGCTCAAGCAATCCTCCTGCTTCAGCCTCCCAAAATGCTGGTATTACAGGTATGAACCACCATACCCAGCCACTTTTAGTATTTTGTTTAGGAAATTACTTTCTTCTTGTTGTGGATTGAATGTTTGTGTCCCCTCTAAATTTATATGTTGAAATTCTGGCCTCCAATATAATGGTGCTAAGAGGTGGGATCTTTAAAAAGTAATTAGGTCAGGAGGTTGGAGCTCTCACGATGGGATCAGCACCTTTAAAAGAAGAGATGCAGGAGAGTTGCTTCCTGTCTGTCTTGCTCTCTGCCATGTGAGGATACAAGAAGATGACCCTCTGTGAACCAGGAGGTGGGCCCTCACCAAGAGCCAACCATGCTGGCACCCTGATCTTGGACATCTAGCCTCCAGAACTGGGAGAAATCAATGTTTGTTGATTTCTCAAACCCAGTCTATGGCATTTTGTTAGAGCAGCCCACACTAAGACACTACTCCAGTCGTAATAATGTCCCCCTAGATTTGCTTCTAAATGCTTTCAAAATTCGCTTTTCAAACTAGATCTTTAATGAACCTGGATTTTATTTTTGGTATGGTGTGAACTAGGGATCTAGTTGTATTTACTTTCCATATGGATAATCAATTGTGCCAACATCATTTTTAGAATATTCCATCCTTTCCCCAATGATCTACAAGGCAACTTCTGTCTTATTTCAAGTTTCTACGTGTCATGGATCTTTTGCTGGGTTCCTGTTCTCTTCCAGTGGTCAATTTGTACATCCCCCTCAACAACATTTAACTGTCCTGATTCCTATGACATTATTGTATGTACACAAATCTTAAGCCTTCCATTACCCACTGACCTCTATGTCATTCATTTTTTTGTTTGTTTGTTTGAGACAGTCTCATTCTGTCACCCAGGCTGGAGTGCAGTGGCATGATCTTAGCTCACTGCAATCTCTACCTCCCAGGTTCAAGTGATTCTCCTGCCCCAGCCTCCCAAGTAGCTGGGACTACAGGTACGTGCCACCATGCCCAGCTAATTTGTTTGTATTTTTAGTAAAGAAAGGGTTTTACCATGTTGGCCAGCATGGTCTCGATCTCTTGACCTCATTATCCACCTGCCCCGGCCTCCCAAAGTGCTGGGATTACCACCGCACCCAGCCTATGTCATTCTTATTCTTTAAAAATGTATTCATTTGGGTTCTGCTTGAAGGAGAGCCTGAGTCAAGGATTTGGGTGCAAGCATGTTTTTAGAAGATGATTCCAGGAAGCAAGGCAAGAGGGTGAGAAGTGACATAGGGAAGAGAAGAAAGCCAATAGATGGTGCATGAATGAGCAGGTTGCCACAAAAGGTAATTGGGGTTCAATCTCACTGGGCCCTTCAGTTATTCCAACTGAGGGGTGGGGAAGCTGTGGTATTTATCCACCAACACCCTTTCCTCATGGCTGTTTTAAAATGCACTCAAGATTTTCATCAGACATGGCAAGACACACAGATATGGAAATGACTGTTTTGAAAGAGTTTTTTATATTCAGAGGTCCCTAGAAACAAGAGACATGGCATACCAGGCAGGGATACATGGGGAAGCACCAGGGTTGGTGAATAAGTAAAGGTAGCTGGGGGGAAACGTGGGCAAGAGCTTTATTTGTGGCATCCAAGAGAAAGGCAAGTCAAGCCAGGGTAAGCAGGCACAGGATTAGCTATTAATAGTTTAAATAATTTCACTTGACTCTGGGGCATAGGGCTATCCCTAGTTGTCTGGTTCATGGCCCTGGGATGATGAGGGCAGATGGACAGTGGCCCAGTGTAAGAGTCTGATGAAGGGGGTGGTTGGGGGTATGGGCTATGGATTAGCTGGTTTGCATATGGAAGGTGCATTTGCAGGTGAGTCCCTTACTGTCTCGGGGAATTGGCTAGCCCTGGGAGGAGCAGTCTCTCCAGAATCAGCAAGGCCTCAGCTGTCAAAACATCAGGAAATACAGGAAATGAAAAGGCACGATGAATACACTGAGGGTACTCTTAAAAGCATCAGCTCCCTGGCATGTATGCGGTTGGCAATACCAAGGGGTATGGAGAGGGTACCAGCAGTGTATGGACACTGTTCTTGACCCCTCAATTACTACATGAATTTTAGAATCAGTCTGTCAAGTTCCACAAAAAAAATATATTGGGATTTGGGAATTGCTTGAATTTATAGATTAATTGGTGAGAAGTAATATGTTTATAGCATTGAGTTCTCCCATTCATAATACATATGGTCTATCTATATTTCAATTTAGTTCTTCCTGAGTAATTTTTGTATTTGTCTTTGTAGTACTATAACAAAATACCTAAGATTGGGTAATTTACAGACCGCAGAAGTTTATTTTCTCAGCTCTGGAGGTTGGGAAGTCCAAGATCAAGGCACCAGCAGGTACTGTGACTAGTGAGGGCCTGGTCTCTGCTTCCAAGATGGTGCCTTGAATGCTGGCTTCTCTGGAGGGGACAAATGCTATGTTCTCATGCAGCAGAAGGAACAGATAAACCTCCCACACAAGCTCTTTTATAAGACACTAATCTCATCCATGAGGACTTGCCATTATGACTTAATCACTCCTTAAAGGCCCTACCTCTTAATATTATCTTGGCAATTAAGTTTTAACAAATATGTTTGGGAGACACATTCAGACCATAGCAATACTCTTCATGAAAGGCCTTACATATATTTTGCTAGATATATTCTCAGGTTTTTGTTGCTATTGTGAATGGAATCTCTTTTTCTTTTCTTTTTTTTTTTTTTTTCTTTTTTTTTGGGGGGACGGAGTTTTGGTCTGTCACCCAGGCTGGAGTGCAGTGGCACGATCTGCAAGCTCCATCTCCTGGGTTCACACCATTCTCCTGCCTCAGCCTCCAGAGTAGCTGGGACTACAGGCGCCCGCCACCACGCCTGGCTAATTTTTTTTTTTTCATATTTTTAGTAGAGACGGGATTTCACCATGTTAACCAGGATGGTCTCGATCTCCTGACCTCGTGATCCACCTGCCTCAGCCTCCCAAAGTGCTGGGATTACAGGCGTGAGCCACCGCGCCCGGCCTAGAATCTCTTTTTCTATTACATTTTCTAATTTGTTATTACTGATGTCTAGGAATTGTAACAGGTTTTTTTAAAGATGATCTTGAATTCAACAACCTTGCTTAACTCTCTTACTAGTCTTAATAATTTATCTGTATATTCTTTTGGATTTTCTGCATAGACAATCATACCTGTCTGCAAATACAGGTAGTTCTTTTTCTTTCCAATTTTAAAACTTTATTTCCTTCATTTCTATTATAGGTTGAATCACATACATTTCTGATGTTGGGCATCTCATAATCGTTAAAAAAAATGGCATTTTCATATGTATTAACCTAACACATTGCCTAGGACCTCCGGTGCCATGTTCAACAGAAACAGTGATAGAACACACCCTTGTCTACATCCTAACTTTGATGGAAATTGCTTCTAAAGTTTTACCATTAAGTATGATAATTGCTACACATTAAGAAAGATAGGGCCAGGCATGGTGTTGCATGCCTGTAATCCCAGCACTTTGGAAGGCTGAGATGGGAAGATCGCTTGGGCCTGGGAGGTGGAGGTTGCAGTGAGTCAAAATCCCACCACTCCACTCAGGCCCGGGCAACAGTGAAACCCTGTCTCAAAACAAAGAAGCTAGCTTGCTAATAGTGAATTATCTGATGTTGACTTTGCCCTTGCATTATTGTAATAAAACCTAATTCATCATGATGCATTGTTTGTGTATGTGTACATTGCTATATTCAACTTGGTATTATTTAAAATTTTGGAATCCATGTTCATAAAAGTTAATAGTAGCTAATATTTATTTGGTTTTCTAGGTTCTGGGTATTAAGTTACTTTCCATGAATTATTTCATTTTATCCTAGAACGCTTATTATGAAGGCTATTTTCCCCCTTTATATATGAGGAAGTTAAGGCACAGTGAAGGCAAATCATTTTCCCTAAGGTCACAGAGAAGATAAGTAATGGCACCAGAATACAAATCCGGATGCCTGGCTCCAGAAACGATGCACTGGTCACTGCTCTGTGCTGTCTCTCTGTGACAAAGACCCATAATTCAGATTGTTCTATGATGTACTTTCCTTGTACATCCTTGTTCTAGTTTTGTACCAAGATTATATTATTCTCAATAGATAATTAGCTGCTCTTTTTATTTAAAGAAAACATATGTCAAACTTCTATAAAAACCTATTTCATCCTATCTCCTTTGCTAGCCTAACTTTTACAGTTTTGCAATGGCCTCCAGGTTTTATGTCCTTTCCAAGCTCTTGTCCTGGGTATATTGGGGATGTACACATCCTATAAAGCCAGGGATACAGACCACAGATCAGCAGCAGGTCCCCTGCTCCCAGCATCCTTTCAAGTCCTGGCATACACCCAAGCTCCCAGCTTCTAGCCAAGAGTCTTTTGGTCTCCATCTATCCCAAAGGACCTGCCACTGTCTTTGGTTTCCAAAGCCCAGCAGGCTCCAGGCTCTTCAGCCTCCAACTGCTTTGCATTTCTTTTCTGGTTTTGGTTCATGGAGATGAGTATCTTATTTTCCAGCCTTGCCATGTCTTTTTTATTTACTTTATATATCTCACTTATTACTGCTGCAGTTTGGAGAAGAGAGGATGCCCTCAATCCTAACTTCTCCAAAGCATCCCAAAGGGGAAATCTGCTCCACTTCAATAGTGTTGTTTTTGAAGACTGTATGAAAACATGTCAGATTATAGCAAAATGATGTGGGGGGAGCAATATGAAAGCAAGACTGAGAGTCCTGGAGATAAGGTGGCAAAGCTGCCTTTTTACAGGTGTCACTCCCTCAGACCCTGCCCTTTCCTGCCTTGTTCCTCTAGTTGTCAGATTTGCCTGTTAGGGCCCACACAGGGGAGTAGATAGGAGGACTGGACTGAGAGGGAGATGGAAATGCTGCAAGAGACCCTTCCGGATCCAGAATTGAGGCAGCAGTTCCAGCCAGGTCCTGAGGTGGCAGCTGTCCCACCACCCGCAGGAGAATGGTACTGATTCCAAAAATGCGTCAAAGAGAGGGCTAGGAGAGGGATGTGCTTGTTCCCTTGAATCACCTGAGTGGCCTCTGTTCAGCCCATATTGGAAGGCCCATGGGGGAGGACGAGGCCAGCCCACTCCAGCCCCATCCCCTCCCTTTTAACTCTGCTCCTTCCCCAGCCCCCAAGCTGGGTGAGGGGTCCTGAGCTATTCACCCTCCCAGATTCCACTCACTTTTCCTAAATGCCCTCCCTGCAAACTCTGCAAAGAGCAGCGCTCCCTCGTGTCGGCTCACCCCGCAGTGTCGTTTCTTTCAGCAAACCCCATGCGAATGAACTTGAGATGACTCATTTGCCTAAAAGCCTCTTGGAGGTGAGGGAAGGCAAAGGCCAAGGACCTCCCCGCTCAAGCACATGCTCCTTCCCCAACAGTAGAGGGATCCTGCGCTAGCGTCTTCCGCCCTCGAGGGCTCACTCTCCCCAGCTGTACCAAGGGTGCCCGCACTGTCCTGCCTGCCTTCCTTGGGGGAAGGTTGGGAGGCCCGAGGAGATCGGGAAGCCAGGTGGCAGGTGAGGTCCAGACCACCCACGGCGTCGAACCGGAGCAGCTGGCCCAGTTCATCCCCAGAGTGGGCGGGACTCCCAGCTGCTGCCCACGCGGGGCTTGGCGGGGCTCTCCGCGGGGTCCTAGTGTGCGCCGCTGCGCCAGCAAACCTCTGGGGCCAGAACCGGCGCTCACTCGACCGCGCGGCTCACGGGTGCCCTGTGACCCCACAGCGGAGCTTGCAGCGGCTGCCACCCGGCCCCGCCAGCCATGAGGCACGCGCCTTCCCTGGTCCTTTTCCTCCTGGTCGCCCTTTGCGGGCGCGGTGAGTTCTTTTCGGGGAAGGAGGGAGGGGCGCCTGGGTTGGGCTGAACGGGGCTGGACTGGCCACAGGTGGGAGGGAAGGAAGGATGCCCTACGCCCGGGTGAGTGGCCTGAGATTGTCCCGGCCAAATGGGGACGTGGGCAGGGCTGAGCCCACTCGCCGAAGCAGCGGGGGCGGGCCTGCGTGGGTGGGTCTGCCAGGTTTGGAGTGGAGGCCGCCTCTTCTCGGAGCCCTTGGCGAGGGCCAGGGCTACCCTCCCGAGTGAGTGTCTGTGGGCTGGGCAGCGGGGCTGGATGACACCGGCTTTGCAGGCACCGCGAGTCATCCCCAGTAGTCTGGGAGGCTGCAAGTGCACCGACTCCCACTCCCAACAGGGCCGAGGCTCCTTCCTTGCCTAAGAGGTGACTTTCTTGAAGCGTGAGCTCAGAGGAGCCGGCCACCTGGGCGGTGTAGGCACTTGGGAGTGAATCTGCTGCTCAGCCTTAGAGAGAAGTCTCCTCCAACACAGCTGTGGTAGAGATGGGGAAACTGGGCCAAGAGGGAAGGGGGCTTGCCCAAATCACCAGCCCTGGAATGTTTTGTGCTTTGCGGGTAGATCTCCCAGGAAACACATTTTATGGCACCACTGCCTCTGGTCACCCACCCAAGGTGTGCCGGGCCTGGCCAGGCAGCTTGACTGAGTGCCAGGCTGGTGAAGTCGGGCCTGCCACTCAGGAAGGAGACCCCAGCCCTTCTCCAGGTAGAGTGCACATATGAGGACTGCCTTCTCAGGGTCTCAGTTTCTCCACCTGAATTCCAAGGGCCCTACTAGCTCCTACACTCACCCAGGCTTTTCCTCCAAGCCCCAGTCAGCCTAGAGGACCAGGGCTACCTCTTCCTTGGATAGAGACCCACCATAGTGGTGGAAGGAGGTAGGAGTCAGGGAATATATAAGGGACTAATAGTCTGAGAGGAAGCCATAGCTGGAATTCTAAACTGTGTGAGTGTGTGTCCAGTTTGGGAAAGCATATCCAATCTAAAAATTCATATTGAAAAATATGGAAAGATATCCCCATCATTTTGGAATACAAACTACAGAAAGTAAGTTTGTACTACTCCTATAAAGAAGAGGAGCTCTCACCAAAGATGGTGTCTGCAGGCAGTCCGTGTATCATGGCTCTGCTACTACTTGCTGGGTGACCCTGTGCCATTTCTTTCACCAGCCTGGACCTCAGTTTCTCCATCTGTTCTATGGAGATAATATGCCCTGCCTACATATTTGGAGACTTGGATGTGTGTGAGGGCCAGTTGCAGTGTTTCTTAGGTGTGGTCCTGGGGTGGCCTGTATCACCCTGTACAGATTTCTGGGCCCCACCCTAGGCTCACAGGATCAGAATCTCTGGGAATAAAGCCTAGGAATCCAGGTGATTCATACACATGATTGAAGAAACACTAATAATATGTTATAAGCTCTTTATAAAAGATAAATTCTCTACTTAAAAAAAATCATAGCTGCCTTTTAATAAATATAAATATCATGTTCCCTTCCTCAGTTAAGGACATACACCCCAGTTGAAAAATCACTCTGCCTTTCCAGATGCAGAATCTAATCTTTCCAATAAGATTCTGTTAACTGTTACTTTCTGCAGTTTGTATTCCAAAACAGTGGGAATATCTTTCCATTTTTTCAATATAAAGTTTTAGGTTGGATATACCTTTCCAAACTGGACACACACTCACACAGTTCAGAAGTCCAGCTATGGCTTCCTCTCAGATTATTAGCCCCTTTCTGGGAGGGAACAATTTTTCCCAAGAAGGCCTGGAAGACAAAACCCTGGGCAGAGGCTGGGGGCGGGGGCCCACTCCTCATCAGAATCATTGAATCATGACTGACGCCTAGTGGTGGCTTCTCTGTTTAACTGTCAGCCCATGGGCTGGGATGTGACCCCTAACCGTGCTGCAGAAGCTTCTGCCCATCTGGGACCACCCCTGCCATCTGGGGGCAAAAGGCCTATTGCTTGTCTTTTGAGCCCAGCAGGCCTCACAGGCATTTAGTACATTGGAAAGTTTAAGCATGTGCTGGGCTGGGGTCCCCTGCCCCCTTCTGGGGAGGCAAGTGGGGTGCATTCCAGCCCCCAGTATCCCTGCTGTTTATTCCCACCCTTCACCAACCCCCCCGCACCCCCCCATACACTCACAAGTACAAACACAGGAGCAGTCATGGGCACACACTGCCCGGGACAGCACCATTTCCAGCCCCTGCAGGGCAGTCTCCTTACAGGGAAGCTAATGAGGCACTGAAGAAGGCTCAGGGGTCAGGGAATACCTCTGTCGGAAAGAGGCTCCTAGACCTGGTTCCTCCTCTGACTTGCTGGGGGCACTTGAGAAAGTTTCTTCCCCTCTTTGGTCTCAGTTTCCCCAGCTGAGAAACAGGGGGTTGGGCCAGATGGTCTAGGGTTCCGGGAACCTCTAACTCGAGCCCACAGCTGGTGGTCAAGATGGGGAGTCCCTCTGGGTCAGCTGAATGCCTGAGAGGCAGGGCAGGCCCAAAGGTGAGCCACCTGAGCACATCAGGTGGGCTGGGAGCTGGAGCATGAGCCCCACAGCCTACAGAGCAGCCCTGGACTTGGGAGCTCAGTCGGACCGGCCCAGTGGGACTTCAGAGATGTGGGCTCCAGCCTCCCCTAGTATTGCAGGGCTGGGGCATGGGAGCTGCAGATTCTGACTCCAGAGCTGCCTCAGACATGCCAGATGGGCTTGGGCAAGACACACCCCTCTTTGTGAAATAAGTCGGTCCAAACAGACATGCTAAAGAAGGGCTGTGGGAGGGACCCAGCTCTAGCCTGAGGCTACAGACTGGCTTCCAGGGTACTCAAGCAGCTGGCCTCTGGGAAAGGGGTCCTGAGTATAAGAGGCAGGGCTCAGAATCTAGGCCAAGCATCCATAGGACCCCCGTCTGGAGAGCCCAGGGCAGCCTGGGGGAGGGGCAGCAGGCAGCAGGTGCACTAGGAGCATCTTTCACAAGGCACTAAATATTGCATCTGCTCCAGATAGGCAGCGAGTTGGAAAGTGGATGGAGTAGGCAGGGTGGCGGCTCTCCCCACAACCAGGACTCCAGCCCAGCACCCACCCTTGAGTCCACCTCAGGCCTGCCTAATTGGGTTGGTCTGTGCTCTGGGCCCTCTGGCCCTACCCACAGAGGGAGGGGTTTGGTGCAACTAGGTGAACTGGCCCTTGCGGGAAGATGTAATTGACTCCTGAGCCTGGCGAGCCAAGCAGCCCCTCGCCAGCATCCCCACCCCCACCTCTCCAGCCCGCCTAATTCCCTGATCCTCCCACCTGCTTCCCTGCCCCAGCACTGTTTCCTCTGCTCACTTTCATCTCTTTACTTGCTCCCAGGCTTGCCTCCTCAGATGTCCTTGATTCTCCTGAGTCTCCCTTTTTCCAAGCCACCTCCTCTCTGTTTTACACATTCTCCCTGAAGACACCAGAGTACACAAGCTCAAGTCCCTGAACCTCACCTTTACTCCCAGACATGTGAGGGAGATGACATAAAGACCCAAACACCACTTTGCAAGAGATCGGGGGTGTGCAGAGGAGCAGATCTGAGGCTATGGAAGCTCAGGGGTGCTCCCTGCAGGAGGCGGCATTTAGGCTGGGTCTTTAATGTGGCTCTGAGCTAAGTAAGACCTCTCCTGGAAACTCCAGACGAGGAGCCAGCTGCCAGTTGGACCCCTCCGTTTGGTGTCTCAGAGGGACCTTACACTCTGTAGGTCTAAAGTCTGAACCTGGAAAATCCCCCCGCCCCATCTCAGCTCTGTTTCTTCTTAGGGAAAGCACCACCTTGTACCCATTTCTGCACCCAAACACATGTGAGTAATGGGGCTGTTCCCCTGCACTGTAAGTGCTCTGGTGGCAGGAACCATTTCTGGCTTTTGCTTGCTATTATCCTCAAAATGTAGTAAAGTACCTGGCACAAGACAGACCCTCAGATCATTCATAACTGGTGGGCTGGGGGCAATCCTGGCAGAAGAAAGAGTGTGTTCAAAGAAGTGAGACAAGCTGGGTGTGGTGGTGCACACCTATAGTCCCAGCTACTAAGGAGACTGAGGTGGGAGGATCCTTTGAATCCAGGAGGAATCACTTGAAACCAGCCTGGGCAACATAGCAAGACCCTGTCTCTAAAAGAAAGAAAAAAAAAGGAAGTGAGACAGTGAAGGTCACAGGGGGAAAGGCAAACAGTAGGCTACGGCCAGAAGAGAGAGTATCTGAGTATCTGGGGTAGAGGTAGAGAGGTGGGAGAAAATCAGATTGAGAAAGATAAGCCAGTGTCAGCAGGGAAAGGGCCTTGAATGCTGAGCCAAAACATTTGATTTTTAAATCTACCTACAGCTCTGAGAGTTGTGGGTAGGGAAGTGCCCTAGACCAGTTTGCTGTAGAAAGACCACTCTGGCAATGTATGGTACATGGATAACAGGGGCAGACTGGGGGTGGAGAGACCAGAAGGAGGGCAGGGGTAGGGAGGTGGGGACATGGCTATAGCATTAGAGATAAGGAGGACAGACTGAGGGATTTGGAAGGTAAAAGACAGGACTAGGGTTGGGCATGGCGGCTCACACCTGTAATCCCAGCACTTCGAGAGGCCAGTGTGGGCAGATCACCTGAAGCCAGGAGTTCTAGAGCAGCCTGGCCAACATGGTGAAACGCCGTCTCTACTAAAATACAAAACTTAGCTGGATGTGGTGGCATAGGCCTGTAATCCCAGCTACTCTGGAGGCTGAGACAGGAGAATTGCTTGAACTCAGGCAGCAGAGGTTGTAGTGAGCCAAGATCACACCACTACACTCCAGCCTGAGCGACAGAGTGAGACTCTGTCTCAAAAAAACTAAAAAAAGGCAGGACTAAATGGCCACTTCGATGAACCAAGGGAGAGGTCAAGAAGAGACACCCAGTCTTTGTACCAGATATGTAGAGTGTGGGATGCCATTCATTGCTAGAAGGAAGAGGAGGAGGAAGAGGTATGGCATGGGAGGAGACAGTGGAGCTCTGTGTTGAGTGTATTTAATTTGAAGTCTTCAAGGAGAGACAGGCCTGCCAGCACCTTCACTGCTTCAGCCAGCCCTAAGGGCACCTGTGTTCCCTCTCAGCTCTCCGCTTCGCTGCCACGGGCTGCAGTGGGGGTCAGGTGCACAAGGGTCCAGCAGGTCTGACTGTGTGTGTTTTCCCAGGGGACTGCCGCGTGGCCAATGCAGAGGAAAAGCTGATGGACGACCTTCTGAACAAAACCCGTTACAATAACCTGATCCGCCCAGCCACCAGCTCCTCACAGCTCATCTCCATCAAGCTGCAGCTCTCCCTGGCCCAGCTTATCAGTGTGGTAGGTGCAGAGGGCAGCTGTGGCTCAGGCTCAGGCAGAGAGGCTGCTCATGCCCAAGCCCCAGGCGATCATTGGCCAGAGGAATGAAACTACTATAGTTGACTTAGACTTACCAGTACACGTCAGGGAGGCTGCAGAGGGGTCCATGAAGTTCATAGGTGTCCAATATTTAATGAAGTCATGGTTTTGTTATAACAAAGAAGAAATGAGGGTAAGAGCGGGGTGACATTGGGTAGGCAGCCAATGGGCCTGCCATAGACTCTGCTCAGCTGGGTCTCCACCATGACCATAAGCTTCTGTTCCTTGTCCTCACAGCCCCACCCTATTCTCTCCCCTAGCCTGCTCAGATAACCTTATATGCTTCCTACTTGTTGGGAGAAATAAGAACCAGACTGGGGGAACTGATGGATACGGAGGCCTAGGTGTAGGGGCAGGACCAGAGGCAGTAAAGTACCTATAGAGCCAGGCGGGTGAGGGTCTGGACGGTGGGCGTGGCTGCTGCAGGCATGGAAAGGAGGAGGGGTACTGTTGTCAGATTCTCCATATGTGGATGTGGGGCAGAGGCAGGGGTGCTGAGGGAGGAGGTGCCTGGGAATTTCTCTTCTCTCTGCTGCCTCTGAGTTGAAGATGTCAGAGGAAACCATGGCCTATTGTAAACCTTCCCATGTCCCCATCCACAGGGTTAGAACCCCGTCCCTGGAAGCAGATCTGGGGGATCTGGGGGAGCATTCACAAGGGGAGAGTGCAGGGTGCTGTGTCCAGCCAGGGGAAAGAGATCACTAAGGGGGCTGACCCTCCTCTGGCCAGGTGGCTGCCTTCTGAAATGCCAGACACTCTCTCTCTAACACGGTTGGCCCACACACACCCAGCTTGTCAAACCTACAGCCCTCAGGAAGGTTTTGGCCAAATTAATGACTGGCTCTATCTCCTGGGAGGACACACAGCCCCAGGATGGGGAGGGCTGTAGAGCTGTGTACTCTCTGCCCCTCTCCCTCCATAGTCAGGCTGGAAAGAAGGAGGGCTTTCAGCCAGGCTTGCTCAGGCTGGTGTCTGAGTGTTATTGTCCAGTCCAGTGTTTCTTGCTTAATGAGGTGAGCCCAGCCGCTGCTGTGCAGCTGCCGCCCTAGTGAGGGTGAACGAGCGGGAGGCTCTGCCGCACTTCCAGACTCAGGCTGCCTGGTCAGATCTGCTCTGTGGGCCTTATAGGGTGATAGAGGCTACCAGGAGGAGGGGATGCAACCACCAGCCCCCAGGCATGCAAGTTATATTTCTGAAAGCTTATGTATACAGTAAATATTAGGTTGTGGGTTGCCAGGCCAGGAGGGGGTATTGTCCTCCTGTTTTTCAGGGTTTATTTATTTATTTGAGGAGGGAGGGTTATAGGTACAACCAGTTTAAAGATGGAAATTTTTAGAGAGCATGTAGGAATTTAGTGCTGGGTAAGGCAAACAGGCTTGTCAAAGCACCTGTTTTGTAATTGACTTCTGAGTCTGGTGAGCCAGGCACTCCCTCACCAGCATCCCCACCCTCACCTCTCCAGCCCTCCTTATTCCCTGACCCTTCCACCTGCTCCCCTGCCCCAGCACTGTTTCCTCTGCTCACTCTCATCTCTTTGCCTGCTCCTTGGTTTGCCTGTTTCGAGGTCCTTGACTCTCCTCTGAGTCTCCCTCTTTCCAAGCCATTTCCCCTGTACTTGACACATTCTCCTAGAAAACACCAGCGTACACAAGCTCAAGTCCCTGAACCTCACCTTTACTCCCAGACATGTGAGGGAAATGACATAAAGACCCAAATGCCACTTGGCAAGAGATCAGGGGTATGCAAGGGGGCAGATCTGAGGCTATGGAAGCTCAGGGGGTAAGTTTAAACCCAAATATATCAGTAACTACATTAAATGTAAATGGCCTAAATATTCTAATCAAAATGAGACAATTGCCATGCATTCTTCTTCTCCCTTCTCCTTCCCCACCAACAGCTTGGAATGTGGAATTTATAGTTGGAGCTCCAACAGTTATTTTGGTCCATTCTTATGAGGGCCACACTCTAGGTATGGTGGAGAAGAAAGTAGAAAAGAATCTGGGTACCTATCAGAACTTTGTAGAGCAGAACTGCCATATATGTCTAAAGTGTTAACATGAGAGGGATATGAATTACTACTTTATTTCAGCCTGTGTTACTCTGGATCACTGTTACTGGCAGCCAAACCTTATCTTACTGGTAATCTTATATAGTTGTAGGTTCCTTGAGGAAATGTCTCCCAAAATGAGATCAGTATGCTGGAAGTTATCTTGATGAAGGAGAGGCAGCAAAAATAGTACAAACTGAGAACACAAGACTTATCCAAAGTACTAAAGAAGGCCAGGGGGCTGGAGTATAGAACAGAGGGACATAAAGAGGTGAAGTGTGGCTGGGAAACCTGGCAAGGCCCTGTAGACCCTGTGAAGGAGCAATATTTTTATTCTGTAAGTGAAGGAAGCCAAGGAAGTAATCTAAACAGGGATAAAATTGAGGGAGGAAATGACAGGAACTTTGGAAGATTTATTTTGGCTGCAGAGGAAGAAGAGATATGTGTGTGTGTGTATGGTGGCGGTGTACAGAATGAACATAGACCAGTTAGGAGGGTCTTACATGGTCCAGGTGAGACGTGGATGATGGTGGCCTGGCTTATCATGGTAGGATTCATGTATTTACTCAGAAAAGATTTACGGAGTGTCCAACATGTCACATACTCTTCTAGTTGCCTTATTTCCTCATAGTCATTAGATTCTAGTGGGAGGTGGCAGACAATACACAGATAGATAGATAGATGGTGTTTAGGTATGAGAAATGCTATGAAAAAAAATAAGAAGACTGGTGATGTGGCTTGCACCTGTAATGCCAGCACTTTGGGAGCCTGAGATGCATGGATCACTTTAGCTCAGGAATTTGAGACCAGCCTGGGCATCATGATGAATCCCCATCTCCACAAAAAATTTTTTTAAATTTAGCCAGGTATGGTGGCCTGTGCCTGTGGTCTGAGCTACTCAGGAGCCTGAGGTGGGAGGATCACTTGAGCCTGGGAGGTGGAGGTTGCAGTGAGCAAAGATCACGCCACTGTCCTCCAGCCTGGGTGACAGAGTGAGACCCTGTCTCAAGAAACACACACACACACACACACACACACACACACACACAAAAGAAAGAAAAATAAGGCAGGGCAGGGACAGAGGTGCTACTTTATGTAGGTCAGGGAAGATTTCTCGGATAGGATGACATTTCTGAGAATAGAAGAAAGTGTGGAAGCATCCTGGTGGGTTTCCAGGAAAAGGGAACAGTGTGCGGGAGCAAAGAGGCAGTGCAGTGGAAATGGAATGAGCAAATGGCAGAGTGTTGAGATAAGAGGTCATAGAGCTAATGGGATGAGGGGTGGTGGGGAGGCAGATCATTAGCGCCTTGTAGACTCTAAGCAGAACTTTGGTTTTTACTTTGAATGAGATGCAGCAGCAGAGCAATTAGTCAAAGGGATTGAGATTGTAAAGGGATCACCCTGGTTACCATGTAGAGAATAGACTAAAGGCAGGCCAGGGCAGAGCAGGAAGCCCAGTTAGGGGACTGCAGTAGTCTAAGTGACAGATGATGGTGGCGGTGGAGAGAAGCAGACAAATATGAGATGCTTTAGGAGATATAACTTACAAGACTTAAGTTTTTGTCTTAAGTGATGGATGGATCAGAGAGCAAAGTGTCAGAGACAATGTCCACGCTTCTGGCTTGTGGAATTGAATGGCTAGGGGTGGCATTCACTGAGACAATGAAGCCAAAGGAGGATCAGGTTTTGGGGAAGATCATGAGCTTTGTATCAAACATGCTGAGTGTGACATACCTTTGGGCCATCCAAGAGATGTTGGGGTGGCAGTTGGTCACATGGGCCTGGAGCTCACAGCCTTTTGCACAATAAAGTGAAATCCATTTGTGAGGCTCCTCCTTCCTGGTTAACTGATAGCCCTGTTTCCCTCCCCAGAATGAACGAGAGCAGATCATGACCACCAATGTCTGGCTGAAACAGGTAAGTGCCCTGAAGGGCCCCTAGCCCAAGAGATCTTTTCTTGAGGGCTGCCCTTTGGTGGCAGTGGACCTACAAGTGACAGGGCCTTGCCTGTCTGTCCAGGAATGGACTGATTACCGCCTGACCTGGAACATCTCCCGCTACGAGGGTGTGAACATCCTGAGGATCCCCGCCAAGCGCATCTGGTTGCCTGACATCGTGCTTTACAACAAGTGAGTGGCAGGGTTGGTGGAGGCCTGGTGACAGCCAGGCCAGGGCAGCAGGCCCAGCTCTAAGCGTCATCCAGGCCTGAGTCCAACCCTGAGCCCCATCTCTGCTTTACCCAGCCTTCCAGGCCATCAAGCTAGAAGAGAAACAGAGGTGAGCAGAGCCAGAGCCCTCAGTTACAGATGGGAAGTTGGAGGCTGAGGGAGGGGAGGGGCCTTGTCTGATTCACTGAAGCACAGCTGAGACCAGAGCAGTGTCCTGACCTCAAGCCCAGTGCCCTTTCTATGCTCCATACTATCCTTTTGAGCCTCTGTTGCTTTGCCAGTGTTGGTGTTGGTACCACTGACTTACTATGCATAAATATCTTAGGCAGGTGGAGGAAGCCAAAGAGACTCTCCCTGAGTCATGATTATACTAGCAGTAGCATGTAATGGCTAAGAGTGTGTGGTCTGGGGTCAGACAGACCTGAGTTCAAATCTCAGCTGTCCTGCTTACAAGTTTTCTGACCTTGAAGAAGTCAACCTCTCTGGGCCTTGGCTTTCCCATCTGTAGAATGGGGATAATAATAAAACCTGCCTCACTGGACTACTGAGAGGCTTAAATGAGCTATTCCATGGGAAGCCTTAAGAGTGCTTGATGGACCGGGCATGGTGGCTCACGCCTGTAATCCCAGGACTTTGGGAGGCTGAAGCGGGTGGATCACCTGAGATCAGGAGTTTGAGACCGGCCTGATCAACATGGAGAAACCCCATCTCTACCAAAAATACAAAATTAGCCGGGCATGGTGGTACATGCCTATAATCCCAGCTACTTGGGAGGCTGAGACAGGAGAATCGCTTGAACCCGGGAGGTGGAGGTTGCGGTGAGCCGATGTCACACCATTGCACTCCAGCCTGGGCAACAGAGTAAGAGTCCATCTCAAAAACAAACAAACAAAAAAAGAATGCTTTGGTCCTTTGATGGTAGGGCTCTCTCCATGACATAGTTGCCAACAAAAGCAGGCCCCTTTCAGTGAGGGCCTGGGGGACTGGAAGGGTGGAAGGGTGACTAGTGGGAAATAATCCCAAAGGGCTCTTCAGTGAGTTCTGAGAACAGGCCAGGCCTTGTGTATGGGTTTCACGATGTTCTTCATGCCCTGACCCTGCCCAGCGCTGACGGGACCTATGAGGTGTCTGTCTACACCAACTTGATAGTCCAGTCTAACGGCAGCGTCCTGTGGCTGCCCCCTGCCATCTACAAGAGCGCCTGCAAGATTGAGGTGAAGTACTTTCCCTTCGACCAGCAGAACTGCACCCTCAAGTTCCGCTCCTGGACCTATGACCACACGGAGATAGACATGGTCCTCATGACACCCACAGCCAGCATGGATGACTTTACTCCCAGTGGTGAGTGGGACATAGTGGCCCTCCCAGGGAGAAGGACAGTGAACCCACAGGACCCCAGCTATGTGGACGTGACTTACGACTTCATCATCAAGCGCAAGCCTCTGTTCTACACCATCAACCTCATCATCCCCTGCGTGCTCATCACCTCGCTGGCCATCCTCGTCTTCTACCTGCCGTCCGACTGCGGCGAGAAGATGACGCTGTGCATCTCTGTGCTGCTGGCGCTCACAGTCTTCCTGCTGCTCATCTCCAAGATCGTGCCGCCCACCTCCCTCGATGTGCCTCTCATCGGCAAGTACCTCATGTTCACCATGGTGCTGGTCACCTTCTCCATCGTCACCAGCGTCTGTGTGCTCAATGTGCACCACCGCTCACCCAGCACCCACACCATGGCACCCTGGGTCAAGCACTGCTTCCTGCACAAGCTGCCTACCTTCCTCTTCATGAAGCGCCCTGGCCCTGACAGCAGCCTGGCCAGAGCCTTCCCATCCAGCAAGTCACACGTGACCAAGCCCAAGGCCACCATCACCTCCACCAGCCCCTCCAAACTCTATGGGAACTCCATGTGCTTTGTGAACCCTGCCTCTGCAGCTCCCAAGTCTCCAGCCGGCTCCAGGGATTTCCGGCTGCGGTCCTCTGGGAGGTTCCGACAGGATGTGCAGGAGGCATTAGAAGGTGTCAGCTTCATCGCCCAGCACATGAAGAATGACGATGAAGACCAGAGTGTAAGTTGCTAGCCAGCCCCTGCCCACCTGCCCAACAGAAAGGGCTCAGATAGTAGCACCACTGGGAAGTGGAAGTGGAAGTGGAAGCTTCCCACTTCCTGCAGTTAATTCACAGGAGACAAGAACTCTCAAACTCTGAATAAGGAATCCAAAATTGAAATGAGTTTGTGTTAAATATTATAGCTTCGTGCATCTGGGGAAGGGAAGGAAGTGCCAGTGATATTGTTTGTTTGTTTGTTTTAGGTATCCCAGAAGCAAACCCTAAGATGGGGACTTGGGTGCAGGTGGTTTACTTGGGATGTGATCCCGGGAAGCACAGTGAGGAAGGAGGGAAAGTGAGACAGGGAAAGGAGAATGAATAAGCAGGATACTGCCATGGGTGCCCAGGACTCAGTACCCTTGCAGACCCTCTGAGGACCCATAGGAACAAGCCTCAGGATCACCCCCCTGGAAGGAGGCTGAGGTATTTACCCAGCAGCCCCCATTCCCTAAAGGATGAGGGTAGCCCCAGGACATTAACTCCCCTGCACTTCCAGGTAATGCCAGCCTGCCAGAGAAAGCGCCCTTGGTGCTGGAGAAAGCCCTGAGGCAGAGGAGAGAGGAAATGCAGGCACCAGAAACGGAAGGCTGGGAAGTGACTCTGCAGGCTTTAGGGAACACAGGTGGGCTGGGGTACCAAGCGCATCTGCCCCATCCTCTTCAGTCTTGCAAAGAAGCCATTCAAGCACTTATATCTTTCAGGGCTTTAGGAACATCAGTAAAGATACTATGATTACCACAGTAATGAATTAATCAATTGTGCTAACTAGAATTGCAGATTTTTTATTTTATTTATTTATTTTTTTATTTGAGACAGAGTTTTGCTCTTGTCGCCCAGGCTGGAGTGCAGTGGCACAGTCTCGGCTTACTACAACCTCTGCCTCCCAGGTTCAAGTGCTTCTCCTGCCTCAGCCTCCCAAGTAGCTGGAATTACAGGTGCCGGCCATCACACCTGGTTAATTTTTGTATTTTTAATAGAGACAGGGTTTCACCATATTGGCCAGGCTGGTCTTGAACTCCTGACTTCAGGTGATCCACCCACCTCAGCCTCCCAAAGTGCTGGGATTACAGGCGTGAGCCACTGAACCTGTCCTAGAATTATAGATTTTTTAAAAAGAGGTTTAATTTACTTTCACAGGACAAAGCAATGAGTGCTGGAGTCTGAGTATTTCACATGACTCCTTTGAATAAATAACACTTCTAAGGACAATGTCATAGTAACAACACAGAATGTGGTGGTGACAGAAATTCTCACACCCATTTCCATACCAGGAGGGAGAACAAGTTTCATGCTCTTGTGAATGTTCTCATATCAACACCTTCAGATCAGATTTTTTGGGCAGGTTTTTACTGTACAACATGGTGTCTACCCCTGTGCAGCTGCATGGACAAAAATGGACGTCTCCTCATTCTTATCTTTTCAAGATTGCTTTCCACTCGCTGCATTCTCAAGGAGAAGCACCGGCATTCCATTAGTTAGCCCACAGAGAAAAGAGCAGGAACAGCTCCAGAATCACACTGTGCCAAGAAAAGAAGAGAAATGCAAACAAATGGAATATAGGACATGAGATATTCTTCTGGTGTAGTTCTTGGACCAGCAGCACTGGCATCACCTGAGAGGTTATCAGAAATGCAGAGTCTCAGGCCCCAGTCCAGACCTGCTGGCTCCAAACCTGCATTTTAACCAGGTCCCCAGGAGATTCCCAGGCCCATTGCAGTTTTAGAAGCACAGCTTTATAGGATTCTTAGATTTCACTTTCTAAAACATTAATTTGATCATGCTATTACTTAGGTTAAACCATTCTGTAGGTCAGCATCACCTAATTCATTGGTTCCCAAACATTACTATGCAGCCTGGGGCCCTGCTGGCTAAGTGAGAACCACATGGGCTATGCTGTAGGACCACCCTTTCTTGACTGAACCAGGATCTCTCAGGGAGGCATATTGGAGCCTGCATTTTTAACCAATTCCTGGTGGTTCGTGTGCACATTCTAGATTGAGCAGTACTGGTCTCCTGCATCCCTGGCTGAGCCGGCACCCACCCTGAACTCTCTTCTAAAGACCTCACCACCCCCTTGGCACTCACGTACCTTCTGCTCTTTCTAGCTCAATTAATTACAAGCCTCTTAAGGGAAGGAGCCAGGCAGGACCACTGTTATTATAATCACCAGTGTTCATTAAGCTCCAACCACACATCAGGTGCTCTGCCAGGAGCTGACATAAATTACTGCTAACCCTCCCTGGAATCCTGTGAAGTGGCTTCTAGTAGAACCCCCATTTTACAATAAGGAAGCTTTCAAAGCAAAGCTCAGAGAGGTTCACTGACTTGACCAGTGTCACACAGCTGGCCCAGGGCAGTGCCAGGCTCTGTACCCAGATCTGCCTGACATCCTTAAACTCTCTTGCCCTTCCTAGTTTCTTGCCCTGCACTGAGCACATGGCCGGCTTATTGGTTGATTGACTTCTTTATGGATAGTTGGAGAAAAGAGGCTTTCTTCCCTTCCAGAGCATGCCTGCCCCTAAACCAGCCATGCTGCTTCTCATCTTCAGTACTTTCACCCACCCTGGTGATTAACTGGTCACTATAAATAGCACAAAAATATTAAAAGGGGGAAAAGCATGTGCGCGTGCACACATACGCACATGGACACCGCTTGAAATTAGGGCTGTTAAAAAGAAACCCAGGAAAGCCAAGGAGTGCTCTGTGGAGAGACCTGTGCTGTGCCTGCTGAGTCTTGGGGACAGGTGCCAGTCATGCTTGGTTGCGGGTGTCGGGGTTGGCTTGACACAGGATTATCCTGCACATTAGATACACCGTTGACAGGGCCCTGACAAATTGGGTCACTGACATCAGCATGCCCGTTGCTGCCCACATTTCCAACTCCAGAGCCTCTGCTGATTTCCCAAGCCTTCTGATCCAGCCTGTCTCTGCCAGGGAATGAATGCAGTGTGAGCCAGCCAGTCCAGGAGTGTGAAAGCAGGCCTAGGGAAGGGAGGGCAGGATCCTGGGCACATGGGCGTTTCTCTGGGCTCTCCCCCAGTGCAAAGGAGACAGGGCCCATCTGTGGTGGCCCCTCTGGAGACCAGCCAGGTCTCTGCCAACCTCATACCCTGCAGCAGGGTCTAAGAAGACCACAGAGACCTGGATGATGCAGCAGGAGGAGGCTGGGTCTTAATTACAGGGAACAGACACTGCTGTGTACAGACTTGAACAAATTAAACAGCAGGATTTCCAGGTGTTCTGTAAGCCCCCGTTTCCCTGCTCCCACTGAACTAGGTGAGAGCCACCTAGTTCTTCCTTTAGCTAGAACCAGCTCAGGCAGTGAGTTTGGGGTGAAAGTGAGAAAATGGGGCTTCAAGATCCTCAGGCCCTATCTCCTATTTATAACCAGATTTTGTTTTCAAATCACAATATGCGGTATTAACAAGTCCTCACATTCCTAACTTTTCTGTACAGCCCAAGTTCCCAGTGGCCCTAAAGTGCTGTGGGGGACAGGCCGGGGTGGAGGTGGAGAACAGCCAGAGAGGCTCAGAGCTGCCCAGCTGATAGGCCAGTCTGGGACTCAGAACTTGCCCCCCTAGTATGCAGTTCCACGCCTGTGGCCTGTGGAGTCCCTGGCCAGATAGTAAGGGCCTGACTTGGGGAAAGGAGGGACCCCAGTACTTGGCACCTGTGACCAGCCCTTCTCTCTGCCTACAGGTCATTGAGGACTGGAAGTACGTGGCTATGGTGGTAGACCGGCTGTTCCTGTGGGTGTTCGTCTTTGTGTGCATACTGGGCACTGTTGGGCTCTTCCTACCGCCCCTCTTTCAGTCCCACACAGCTTCGGAAGGGCCCTACGCTGCCCAGCGTGACTGAGGGCCCCCTGGGTTGTGGGGTGAGAGGATGTGAGTGACCGGGTGAGCAGTTTGCTGCTTCCTTCTGGGTTGTGGCTGATGAGGCCCTAAATAAATTTGACCACTGGCCATCAACCCCATCAAACCAGCCACAGCCATGGAAGAGGCAAGGATGGGGGCCTGGACTGTCCTCTCTGAATGCCTTGGAGGGATCCCAGGAAGCCCCAGCAGGAGGGAGCTTCAGACAGTTCAATTCCGGCCTGTCTTCCTTCCCTGCACCGGGCAATGGGGATAAAGATGACATCATAGCAGCACCTACTATGCGCCAGCCATGGTGCCGGCCTGCCTCTCCATCGCCATCTCTCTGCACTTCCCCTTGTCCAGTCCCTCACATACTTCTAGTTTCTTCCCAGCTCAGAGGCTTGGCTCAGAGGCTTGGCATTTACCATATCATCTTTTTTTTTTTTTTTTTTTTTTAATGGAGTCGTGCTCTATCGCCCAGGCTGGAGTGCAGTGGCGTGATCTCGGCTCACTGCAACCTCTACCTCCCAGGTTCAAGTGATTCTCCTGCCTCAGCCTCCCAAGTAGCTGGGATTACAGGAAGCTACCACCACGCCCAGCTAATTTTTGTATTTTTGTTGGCCAGGCTGGTTTCGAACTCCTGACCTCAAGTGATCCACCTGCCTCGGCCTCCCAAAGTGCTAGGATTACAAGTGTGAGCCACTATGCCTGGCCTTCCGTATCTTCTACTTGAACCTTCTTCCTCTTCCCCCAGGCTTCCCAAGCTCTTTCCACAGCCACATCAGTCAGGGCATGGCTCCAATCTATTCTTTGCTTCAATGTCACCTCCTCTGAGAGGCCTTCCCTAACCACCCAATCATTCTAAAGCAGCCTCCCTATGATCACGTTACCCTGCCTTCTTCCTCGAGCACTCCTTGGTACCTGCCGCTTTTATCTGGTGGCATATTTGTCATCCACAACTCACCCACTGGAGTGTGAGCTCCATGAGAACAGGGACCTGCTCCTTCACATTCATAGTGGTATCCCCAGGGCCTAGGACAGAGCTTGGCACACAGCAGGTGCTCAATAAAGGTTTGCTGAATGAATGAATGGCTCCTACCCCTTCTTCAGATCCAGATGCCCCTCCTCTGAGCAGCCATCCCTAGTTTCCCCATCTGAAAGGCATGGCTTGCTCCTCCATGACTCTACGGCGCTGGTCATTTTGCAGTTCTCTATCATGGCTGGGCTCAGGTCTGTCTCCCACACCGATGCTCTGATTCACTCCTCACACATATTACCTTTTGCACAGTGCCTGGCATGTAGTAGGCACTCGAAATATTGGTGGAATGGAGGAGGACGTTCTAAAAAATTCTATTTTAAAAATTACTATATGATAAAATTGACGTTTAAATATATAGTTCTAGGAATTGTAACACATGTATAGATAACCACCATCACAATCAGGACACAGGAAAGATCTGTCATCCAAAACAACTCCCTGCTGCTATTCCTTTAGACTCCTGACTCCCTGCACTCCTAGCCCCTGGCAACCACATATCTCTTCTCCATCACTACAGTTGGGTCTTTTCAAGAATGCCATTTAAATGGAATCATACAGTAGTGACCTTTGGAGACTGGCTTCTTTCATTCAGCATAGCGCCTTCAAGATTCAATCAAGCCGGGTTTTTTTGTATTGCTGAGGAGTTTCAGTTGTATGATGTTGACGCATGTTTAGGTTGTTTCCAGTTTTTGGCAATTATGAATAGAGCTGACATAAAGATTCACATATAGGATTGTGTATGAATAAAAGTTTTCATTTATTTAAACACTCAGGAGGGTGATTGCTAGGTTATATGGTAAGTGTATATTTAACTTTATATGAAACTGTTGAGGCCAGGCGTGGTGGCTCACGCCTGTAATCCCAACACTTTGGGAGGCTGAGGTGGCGAATCACCTAAGGTCAGGAGTTCAAGACCAGGTTGGCCAACATGGTAAAACCCTGTCTCTACTAAAAATACAAAAATCAGCCAGGCATGGTGGTGTGTGTCTGTAGTCCCAGCTACTTGGGAGGCTGAGGCAGGAAAATCGCTTGAACCTGGGAGGCAGAGGTTGCAGTGAGTCGACATTGTGCCACTGCACTCCAGCCTGGGTGACAGAGCGAGACTCTGTCAAAAAATATATATATATAATAATAATAATAACATGAATGAAAGAAAGAGAAACTGTCAAACTGTTTTCTGGAGTGGCTGTACCATTTTGCAATCCCACCAAAGTATGAGAGATCCAGTTTTTTAGCAAGTGGATTCCACCCTGGTTTTAATTTGCATGTCCCTGACGGCTAGTGATTTGAACATCTTCCATGTGCCTTTTTTTTTTTTTTTTTTTTTTTTTGTCTTCTGTATACCTCTTTGGTGAAGAGTCTGTTTACCTCTTGCTCATTTAAAAAATTAAATTGTTCATTTCCTTACCATTGAGACTTTTTTTAAGAAAACTTTATTGAGGTATAATTTACATACCATAAAATCCACCCATTTTAAGTTTACAATTCAATGAATTTTCGTATGTTTATCACCAGAATCCAGTTTTAGAACATCTACATCACCCCAGTAAGATCCCTCATATGCATCTATACTTACCGTTGAGTTTTGAGCGTTCCTTATACATTCTGGATACAAGACCTTTGTTAGATATATGACTTACAGTATTGTCCCAATGGAGGACATTTGCCAAGAGATGAGAATGCTATAATTGGGGCCCTGAGAGGTGGGTCCCAATCCTTACAAACATCTTCCATTCCACAAACGATCTCCTTTTGTTTGGTTTTAATATGGGTAAGCAGCACATTCTGGAAACAATAAAGGCAACTCACCATCTGAACGCCAGGAGGAGAGTTTATGACAGAACTTCCTCCTGTGATAAAGGGAGGTCAAAGAAACCAACATCAAGGCGCCACCCCCATCCCTGGTGGGTGGTCAGAGAGGGCAGGAGGCTCCAGGGCACCCTGCCTGGCCAATCAGTGCACATTCTTGGGGTTGCAGATGGTGGTGGGGAAGGGGATAGAGGGGTTCTGTGGGGGACTAGGGTGGGAACCCCAATGCTCTCTCAGATTGCTTCATCAGAAGAGCAGATGAGGCCGGACACAGTGGCTCATGCCTGTAATCCCAGCACTTTGGGAGGCCAAGGCAGGAGAAGCACTGAGCCCAGGAGTTCCAGACCAGTCTGGGCAACTACAGGGAGAAGCCCCTCTCCACAAAAATAAAAAATTAACCAGACACGGCGGTGCCTGCCTGTGGTCCCAGCTGCTTCAGAGGTTGAGGTGGGAGGGTCGCTTGAGTCAGGGATGTGGGGACTACAATGAGCCGAGATGGAGCCACCGCACTGCAGCCTTGGTGATAGGGTGAGACCTTGTCTCAGAAGAAGAAGAACAAATGAAGCCTCATTTTAAATTCTGTCTTATCTTTCTTTAGTTTTGTTGGGAGAAAAGCTGTGTTGGGGGAGAAGCTGAGGCAGGGTTTGGAACACGTCCTGGGTCCAGGGTAAAACCCCTCATGGCCTTTGAAACCTGTCTAGACTTGCCAGCTCCTTGCTTCTAGCACTCCCATTATCTCAAGTAGCCAAATGTTTCAAAGAAGAATGCTAAACCGTCACAGTTGTAGTTCATTCGCTTCATACATCACTTCCTTTCAAACCCCACATCCTCACCACCTGTTTCTTTGATCATCAATAAATAGCATGGGCTCCCAGAGCTCAGGGCCTTCCCAGCCTCCATACTAGGGTTGGCCCCCTGGTCCCACTTTCTCTTTTGCCTTTCCTCATTTCTTTGACTTCGTTGCCCCCACGGCCTGGTGTTGGGTCCGATCACCCCAACAAATTTTCATTAAGGAACAAGCCAAACATAATCTAAAGTTAAGAGCAGTATAACCTCCAGGTACCATCACCTTGCCTCGACAATTATCAACTTATGGCCAATATTGTTTTAACTAATTTCTACCCACCCCTAAACTATAAGGACTTAAAAAAAATACCAGTGTTATATCTAAAATACTTAACAATTACTTAATAGCATTAAATACATGAAGCCTCTTTCTGAGTGTGTTGGCGCCTCTCCTACAGCGCCCATCCAGCCCGGTGGTCCCAACCCCCTGCGGGAGCTGCACACGCTCCGGAAGCCAGGGACAGAGATTGGGTCCCTCTCCTTCCTGGCGATGGTGACAGCACCTGTTCGGATCTGGTTGTGTGCCGCCGTCCGGAGCGCCCAGCCCGGCAGAGAAGTAGCCCGCCCAGCGCTGGGGACTCGGACGGGGGGAGCCCCTTCCCCTACCGCACGTACGCCCAGCCCCGCCCCACGCACGCCCTCGCCTGGCGCAGCTTCACTCCTGTCCTCCCGCAGGTCCGAGGGCGCCGGAAACTCAGTGGCGGCGAAGCAGAGAGGAGCCCTCCGCGTCTCCGCCCGTAGGGCTCGGGGTCTGGGGTCTGCGCTGGAGCCTCGCGGGCAGAGGCCGTAGCTGCGCCCGCCGCGCCCTCTCCCGACCGTCCGGGTCCGCGGCCAGCCCGGCCACCAGCCATGGGCTCTCGCCCGCTGTCGCCGCCGCGGCTGCTGCTGCTGCTGTCTCTGCTGCCAGGTAAGCTCACGGGCGTTAGGGCTCCGGAGGAACGGGCGCCCGAGAGGAGGCGCGGGATCCGGAGGGGCTGCCGGTGAGAGCACTGCGCGGGCGAGCGGAGAAGGCTGGCGCCGTAGCGGGGGACTCGGAACCCGCGCAAACTCGCTCCAGCCCGGCGGCGACTTGGGTGGGGTGGCTTTTTCCCTTTCGGCTCGCCCCCTACCTCTAGCCACCACCAAACCTGGGAGTCACCGAGTGGGCGCTGGTAGGCGCGGGGTAATGAGGAGGTCGAGACTGGGTCCTTCGTCTTGGGCGCAGGAGTTGGGGATTCGCGTCCCAGCACTGCCCGTCGCCCTGCCCCGCGCACGAGCTCCCAAACTGGCACGCCCAAGCCACCCGCTCCACCGTCTGCACCCCGCCCACCTCCTCATTTGACGGATAGATAGGGAAACTGTATCCAGAGGTGGCTAAAGACTTGGCCAAGGCCACCTGGGGGAAAGAAGAGTCGCTTGGGGACTGGGGCTGGAGCCGGCGCGCCAGCCTCTCCTCCAGTCCTAGCCCCCAGCGCTCCTGGCCGCGTCGCTGTGGGACCCTCCACCGGGAGAGTGCCTCCCGTCTTCCTCCCGCTCTCCAGAGGAGCCTGCTGGGGGAAGCCGGTCCTGGCCCGCCGCTGGGAGGCTCTTGGGTGCCTGGGAGGGCTGGTGGATAGCGAGGGTCGGGGACCGGGCAGGGCTGCAGGGAATTCCCGGCGGGCCCGGGCGGGAGGTCTGTTGTGCGACTGTGCGCTCAGAGCGCTTTCTGCCCTCGGTGCCGAGGCCTCTACTATTCAGAACGGCCATACACTCTCAGCCGACCTCCTGCCTGGGACCCTCCTTTCACTCTGCGGAAGGGGAGGGGGGAGCAGGAAAAATCCCATTTCAAGACCTGACGAAGTTGGATTCAACTTCCCAGAGGATTCCCCTCCCGCCTCCCCAAGCTGCCCCCGGATCTGTACGTGGGAATCAGAAAACAGCTGACCCCCGTATGCCTCACCTGTACTGGGGTGTGGCTTAGGAACAAAGAGGGGTGCCCAAGGGTTGCAGAGAGGTCAGAGTCTTTGATCAGTATGTGAAGACAGCATCAACAAGAGCTGGGGGTCACACGAGATCACGGGAGCCACATAGTGCCTTGGCTTCTAAAAGGGTTGGTAGCCAAACCCCTACAGGGTGAAAGGCAGGAGAGGCCCAGATCTGGGTTGCGTTCTCCCAGAGGCTGGGAGACAGAAGACCTGGGCCTGGGTGACCGTGGGTGGCCCTGCCCCTGGGGGTGGACTGGCCATCTTTCCATAGTGGAAGCAGCAAGCTGCTGTATCTAGGCAGACAGCATTTGCACCACACCCCTGCCTTGCAGTAACAACCCAGGAAAGGATTGCGAATAGTTCTTGAGCTCTTAGCACAGCACCAAGCTGTGCACTTCCTTCACAAAAACCCTTTGAGGTGGATACGTTTATAATCCTTATTTTGACTGGTAAAGACACTGAGGTTCAGAGAGGTTAAGCCACTTGCCTAAGCTCACACAGCTCACAAGTGATTTGTCAGGATTTGCACCAGATCTGTCCAACTCCAGAACCCAGGCTTGCAACCACTGTGCTTCTCACTGAATGTGTGTGGCCTGGTAGAATCCTGCCCATCTTGGGCCTCAGTTTCCCATTCTGTAACCCACTGGGTAAGACTAGCCTGAAAGTCTAGGGTTCCACAGAATCCCTCCACAGGTGGAGGGGATGCTGTAGATGGGTGATGTTTCTGGTGGGCTGGGCGGGGGAGGTTAACTAATGATTTCCCCGGGACTGACAGGGCTGCTTCCCCCAGTGGCCAGGGCCTCAGAGGCCGAGCACCGTCTATTTGAGCGGCTGTTTGAAGATTACAATGAGATCATCCGGCCTGTGGCCAACGTGTCCGACCCAGTCATCATCCATTTCGAGGTGTCCATGTCTCAGCTGGTGAAGGTGGTGAGTGCTGGAGCCACGAGCCGTGGCCATGGGGACCGGGGCTTCTGAAGGAGCCTTTCCCAGAGTGAGCCTTGTTTATATAATTCTCCTGTCTACTTTAATCCCTCTTTCTAGGATGAAGTAAACCAGATCATGGAGACCAACCTGTGGCTCAAGCAAGTAAGTGACCACACCCTAGGCACTGCTGCCCCCTGGTGGTAACTGCTTTATTTGCTTCAGATGACCAGGCTTCATTTACTTCTGGAGAACCCAGATTGGACTGACTATCTCTTCTAAGGCTTGAGGTCATATGCACTGCCCAACAGTCCTCCTGGAAGGACTGTAGGGCCCAACCCCTCAAATCCCAGTTGGACAGGTTGCAGCCTGGTGAAAGACATTCTTCATGTTCAAACAACAGAACAGTATGAACCTGAGATTGAAGCCCTGTCCCCAAACCCTAGGGTGGTGCCTGAGACACCTCCTTCTCTCCTTGCTAAAAACTCAATTTTTTTTCCAGACAGGATCTCGCTGTGTCACCGGGGCTGGAGTGCTGTGGTGCAATCTCAGCTCACTGCAATCTCCACCAGCAGGGTTCAAGCAATTCTCCTGCCTCAGCTTCCCAAGTAGCTGGGACCACAGGCATGCACCACCACGTCCGGCTAATTTTTGTATTTTTTATAGAGACAGGGTTTCGCCATGTTGCCCAGGCTGGTCTCGAATGCCTGAGCTCAAGCAATCCACCCACCTCGGCCTCACAAAGTGCTGGGGTTACATGCATGAGCCACTGCACCCAGCCCAGAAACTCATTCTTAAGTCAGAATCAGATGCTGCTGTTGTTGGTAGCATGGGAGTAGATTTTTCTGTTCACATTGAGGCCAAGAAATTGGCTTCCACATGTCCTCCCCAGGGAGGCTTTGTCCAGACTTGCCAGGAGACATAATGGCCCATTGGCCTGCTGGTGACCCTTCTGCCAGCCTTGCCAGCTGAGCACTCAGCACACACAGCCTTTATCCCCAGGAGGCTGGAAAGCCAGATGGGCACAGTGCCCCACCCAGTACTTGATGCACACGTTCCCTCTGTGGCCGCAGCCTCACCCCTCTCTCCTCTGGTGCTCAGGACTCAGACCTCCCAGCCTCTGGACCCAGACACTTCCTGGGCCCTGCGGGGGTCATGGCTTCTTCCCCCAGAACCTTTCAGAGGCCAGCCTTGCTTAACCTTGGGGTGAAAGAGAGTCTGTATTGGAAAACACCCCTGGAGAACCATTCAGGGGCTGTAAACAGCAGGCACATGGACCTGGACATGGTGCAGGAAGTCCAGGAGGCTCCGCCTGGCACTAGAAGTGACCAGAGAAAGCACCAGTGGACGCTGTTTGGTTGATGAGGGGCTGGGCTTGCTCACGGTTATGTGGGCAGTGGCTTCCGTAGTGCCAGGAGGCGGCCTGCAGATCCAGCCCTGTGCTCTCTCCCCACTGCACCCACAGGAGAAGTTGGACTATGTGATCATGGCATGGATGTGGCTCTGTCACATGCAGCAGGGGTAAAGACTCACCAAGATGGGTGGTGCCAAGAGAAGTAAAACCAGGCTGATTCTTTTACTGTCTCCTTCTCCCTCCCTGCTTCCTTCCCTGAGATCTGGAATGACTACAAGCTGAAGTGGAACCCCTCTGACTATGGTGGGGCAGAGTTCATGCGTGTTCCTGCACAGAAGATCTGGAAGCCAGACATTGTGCTGTATAACAAGTAAGGTGCTGGGGGGCCCATGCCCTCTCAGGGCTGTCAGCCTGGGCTCTGGGTTTTTGGCCCACTGTGCTTAAAACTTGGCCTTTTCCAAGAGGGCTTCATTCATCTGTTTATTCCACAGGTACATATTCAGCAACTGCTGTATACCAGGGACCAGAGATGTTGGAAAGCCGTGGATAGCAACAGTTTGCTGAATGGCTTCAAAACAGGCATGGGTGGGTGGAGGATTGCATCAGGGAAAGCTTCGGGGAAGAATTGGCATTTGAAGTGAGTCCTGAAGATTGTGCAGGATCTCAGGACATGGAGCAGACGAGGGCCTCGGGAGGCAGGAGAGTATGTCATGGGCAGCCAAGGTGACCTCATTGGCTGGACTGTGGGACATAAGGATGGAAAGATCCATGGGCCAAGGACCAACCCATGTGTGGAGGGGGAAGGCTCAGATGCCGGGGGCACCTGGAATGTAGCATCTGTTAGCAGCTCTGTGCAAACAGACAGGAATGGAGTAAATGGTCCCTCCTCACCTTTTCTTTGAAAGAGAATGAGAGTGTTGGAGATCATAGCTGGGTGGGCCCTGCCTGGCTAATTTTTGTATTTTTTAGTAGAGATGGATTTTTGCCATGTTGGCCAGGCTGGTCTTGAACTCCTGACCTCAAGCAATCTGTCTGCCTTGGCCTCCCAAAGTGCTGGGATTACAGGCATGAGCCACCGTACTCAGCCCCGATGAGCTTTTTAAAAATACAGGTCTCGGCCAGCCATGGTGGCTCATGCCTATAATCCCAGCACTTTAGGAGGCTGAGGCAGGCAGATCATTGGAGGCCAGGAGTTCGAGACCAGCCTGGCCAACATATCAAAACCCCATTTCTACTAAAAATACAAAAAAAAAAAAAAAAAAAAAATTAGCCAGGCATGGTGGCGTGTGCCTGTAATCCCAGTTATTCCAGAGGCTGAAGCAGGAGAATTGCTTGAACCTGGGAGGTGGAGGCTGCAGTGAGCTGAGATCGCACCACTACAGCCTGGGTGACAGTGAGACTCCATCTCAAAACAAAAAAAAAAGGCCGGGCGCGGTGGCTCAAGCCTGTAATCCCAGCACTTTGGGAGGCCGAGACGGGCGGATCATGAGGTCAGGAGATCGAGACCATCCTGGCTAACACGGTGAAACCCCGTCTCTACTAAAAATACAAAAACTAGCCAGGCGAAGTGGCGGGCGCCTGTAGTCCCAACTACTCGGGAGGCTGAGGCAGGAGAATGGCGTGAACCCGGGAGGCAGAGCTTGCAGTGAGCTGAGATCCAGCCACTGCACTCCAGCCCCAGCGACAGAGTGAGACTCTGCCTCAAAAAAAAAAAAAAAAAAAAAAATACAGGTGCCTGCATTCAAAATATTTTCTTCTTTGTTCTTCACTGTCTTTTCTAAAGTTAATATGTATTACGTTATCAAAAAAATCTCTATACCTGTCCCCAGGTCCTGCCCTACAGAAACACTGAGTCAATGGCTCTGGGTAGGCCTAGGAATGGGTGTTTTCACAAAGCTGTTCTGGGGACTGTGTGACCAGCTTGTTTTGGGGATCCCTGATCTGGCCCATCCCTGACATTTCACAGATAAGGACTGAGGGCCAGAGTGGATGTGTGACACAGCCAGGCCTGGGGTGGTCTCAGCCATCCACTGTGGCTTTGGGGCCGCTGTGGGCAGTGGATGCAGGAGGCCGATGCTGTGATTGGGGGCTGAGCTGGACACCCCAGCCTGTCTCTGCCTGTGTCCCCAAACCCCTTCTCTACTCTCTCAGCAGCAAACCTGCCATCAGACAGTTACCCTGCTACACGGTATACCCTTCAGAACTCCTCCCACTGGGAAAAGGTCTGGGCCTTGGAGAAAGGATTGATGCTCCCCCAAGTATGTGAAGTGAGGTTCCCATGTACAGAGTAGCATGAGCTTTCTGGGCCCCGTGCTTCCAGCCCGTCTAGGTGGCTGCATCCAGGTCATAGTTGAGAAGGGTGAGTCTAGGACTAAAAAGACTTCCCTGGCTCCTGCCATACAGAGAAGCTGCTCTTGTGCCGGTCCTTCACAATGGGCTACTTCCAGTCTCCTCTGGATCCAGAATGCGCATCTTCCCACCAGTTTTGGGAGGCCTCTCCTCTTTCTCTCTTGTAAAGGTTCTTCCTCTGCCAGACTGGTCCTGCTCATCATGGCACCTCCAAAACCCCTCTCTTTTCTCTAAGTCCACTCAAAACTGATACTTTTCACATTTAAGCTCTTTCATTGGACTGACATAAATTTTAGTTGATATTTTACAGCATGCTCGTTCTGTAGGTATTGAAGAATATCATTTTTGTACCTGTGCTTTGGAGTTAAAATGTTTTAACATTTAAACATTTTACATTTACATTTAAACAATTTTCAGCAAAACACTTGATATAGAATTAGTCTATTCTGATTTTAACGCTAAAAATATGTCTAGGTTTTTATGCCATATTAGTACAAAATAATGTTTTCTTAGTAGTAGTGTTGATTTTACAGTTAGTGTCAGAACTAGAGAAGCTAGGTTTTATACTGAATCACACTTTCTGGACTCTGGCAAAAACAAAAGGGGGTCTTTACTCACTCCGAAGACAGTCCATGTTTTATTTACTATTTTCCCAAGGAAACACAGCACTTATAAATGTTTCTTCTATGTGATTTGTATTTGTAAACTGATCATCAAAGAACTGGGACACAATATAAACTTAACAGGCTTGCAGATTTTTTTTGTTGTTCACTGTGAGTTGTCATAGGAATCACATAGTTTAAATGCTCTTAAGGGAACTGGGCAGGGTGTAGAGAATTTTTGCTAAGCTAGAATTAAGAAAATGAGCAGAAAGTTTAATCTTTATGTTTTGGGTTTTATAACCATTTTCTTACTGGCAATCTTGAGTGAACAGCTGGAGTACTATAGGATATATGATTTTAGCAATAAGAGGCGTAGCAAAATGTTTCAAATTGGATGTGGAGAGGAGCAAATATCATAAGGAATTTCCTTGAAATCTGAAGCTGAAAATAACATTTAGAAAAAATCATCCAACTCATTTTCTCTTTCTTCTCCTAGTTAGAATTTCAGTTGCTCAGGATTGACCCTCTGTTAAGGATTTCTCTTCATTTTTTAACACAGTAGGAACATGTGTTTTCATATACCAAAATTTCTCCTATGATATTTTGTTTTCTAAAGTTCATTCCCTGATAGAATCCTCCAAGTGTTCATGGACACTGTATACTCTGTGTTCTGGCAAGTTCATAATTCATTGTAACCTTTTTAGAGAATACTTTTAGGTAACTTGGCTGGGTGTAAAATTATTGGCTCCTTTTTACCTTCCATGAAAATCTTTTTTTTTTTTTTTTTTTTTTTTTTTTTTTTTTTTTTTTGAGACAGAGTCTCGCTGTGTTGGACAGGCTGGAGTGCCTTGGCTCATTGTAATCTCTGCCTCCTGGGTTCCAGCTATTCTCCTGCCTCAGCCTCCTAAGTAGCTGGGATTACAGGTGTGTGCCACCATGCCCAGCTAATTTTTTGTATTTTTAGTAGAGACAGGGTTTCACCATGTTGGCCAGGCTGGTCTCAAACTCCTGACTTCAAGTGATCCGCCCACCTCAGCCTCCCAGAGTGCTGGGGTTACAGGTGTGAGCCACCATGCCTGGCCTACTTGTTCTTATGTTTCTTCTGGTTTTACATATTTATTTTTTTTGAGACAGAGTCTCGCTCTGTCACCCAGGCTGGAGTGCAGTGGCGTGATCTCGGCTCACTGCAAGCTCCACCTCCCAGGTTCACACCATTCCCCTGCGTCAGCCTCCCAAGTAGCTGGGACTAGAGGCGCCTGCCACCACATCTGGCTAATTTGTGTATGTGTATATATATGTGTGTGTGTATATATACACACACAAAATTAAGTGAAATTTATATACACACACACACACACACACACACACATATATATATATATATATATATTTTTTTTTTTTTTTGGAGACCCAGTCTCACTCTGTTGCCCAGACTGGAGTGCAGTGGCACAATCTCAGCTCACTGCAAGCTCTGCCTCCCAGGATCACGCCATTCTCCTGCCTCAGCCTCTCAAGTAGCTGGGACTACAGGCACCCACCACCACGCCTGGCTAATGTTTTTCATATTTTTAATAGAGATGGGGTTTCACCATGTTAGCCAGGTTGATCTCAATCTCTTGACCTCGTGATCCACCCACCTCAGTCTCCCAAAGTGCTGGGATTACAGGCATGAGCCACTGCACCTGGCCTCTTCTGGTTTTATTTCTAGAATGATTTTTTTCTTTTTCCTAATTCTTTCCTAAATTCTACTAATTCTTTATACATTCTGTTTAACCAAATTATCCCTTGTCTTTTCTGATGTCTGTTGTTGTTTCACAGTTTCTAAAAATTTCTTAGTTTCTTTTCACTTAATTTGTAATATCAGATTATCATCAGCTTCATCTGCTTGGTGACTCTGTTTTTGTAGTTGCTGTTAATCTGCGTGTGTGTTAATTCAGTTACTTTTTTTTTGTATTTTTCTTTTCTTTTTTTTTTTTTTTTTGAGACATAGTTTTTTTGCTCTTGTCACCTAGGCCAGAGTGTAATGGCATGATCTTGGCTCACTGCAACTTCTGCCTCCTGGATTCAAGCAATTCTTCTGCCTCAGCCTCCCGAGTAGCTGGGACTACAGGCGCCTGCCACCACGCCCAGCTAAAATTTTTTTTTTGTATTTTCGGTAGAGACGGGGTTTCACCATGTTGGCCAGGCTGATCTCGAACTGCTGACCTCAGGTGATCCGCGTGCCTCAGCCTCCCAAAGTGCTGGGATTATAGGCATGAGCTGCTGCACCCAGTTTGTGTTTTTCTTACAGTATGTTTTCATAAGGCTCTGTTGCTCTTGTTTAAATAGATGGCCTTGCTGTACTTCTAGGGCAAGTTGCTGGAGGGAATAGGAGAAGACAGGTAGTGTCCTTGAGGTAACACTTGTCTCTCTGCATGGACACCTCCAAGTCTCCACAGTCGTGACACCACAGCCATGACATGCCATGACACCACACCACATGCCACAGTCACGGCACCTCCATGAGCTGCTGTCTCTGGATGCTGACTTCAGTTTCTGAACCTTCTTTCTCTTCTCAACCCCACTTTTTACCCCACTGAGTTTGGATCCTACCATAAGCTGCTTTTTCTCTGAGTGGTTCTCTGTCCTTCTGACAGGGAGGTTTTGGGAGGCATTTCTGACATCCTCAAGAGCCCACGCCAGCCGACTGACCTCTGCAGACCCTAAGTGGGTTCCCGTGGGGTATGTTTTGTTGTTCTTGCCCACAAATCGGAACCTGTGGAGCCCTCTCTGCTCCATTGTTCCTCTTACCGAGGATTCAGTGCAGAGTGGGGTCCTCGTCTTTTGAGGGGCAGCCACTTCTTGGAGATTTCTGTGTCTGGCACTTTTAGGATCTTAGGACATGAGAACCCATCTTTCTTTTCCCCCGGCTGCCTCTACCCAGCAGCTAATCGCATGGGGGTCCCACAGGTCCTGCTGGTGGTGGTGGTCTGACCCCCACACTCTCATATCCTGAGGTGCTGCGTAACCTAACTTTGTTGACGATGTGATCAGAAGGTTTGTTATTTTTCTGTCATCCTAGTTGCCCTATTTTTCTGAAGAAATTTAGAGAGATTTTAAAAACCCATGCCATCATGATCGTTCTCATAGCCCTCACCACCCCACCCCACTTCTGTTCTAAAATATCTGTATGATAGTTTAGATATCTACAGATATTTGGCTGATCATTTGCACCCATACTACCTTTTCTTTCTTAATTGCCTCACATGGTTTGGCAGTACCCCTCCCCACCTCTGCTGTCCCTTGCTGCCAGCCATCTCTGGGTGTGATGTTTATTGATTGTTTGATTGATTGATTGATTGAGACAGAATCTCACTCTGTCATCCAGGCTGGAGTGCAGTGGTGCCATCTCAGCTCACTGCAACTTCCACCTTCTGGGTTCAAGCAATTATCCTACCTCAGCCTCTCGAGTAGCTGGGATTACAGGTGTGCACCACCACACCCAGCTAATTTTCATATTTTCAGTAGAGACGGGGTTTCATCATGTTGACCAGGCTGGTCTCAAAACTCCTGACCTCAGGTGATCCGCCCACCTCGGCCTCCCAAAGTATTAGGATCACAGGCGTGAGCCACCGCGCCCAGCTTTCATTTACTTTTTGGTCATTCGTTAGGTGAACAAATATTTACTGAGTGCCCTTTATGAGCCTGGTGCTGTGCCAGACCCCAGTCTCCAGCTGGGTCTGCATGTTCTGTCTCCTCCTAGCAGAGATATAACTGTTTACACTGCCCCAGGCAGCACACAGTCCTTCTGATCTGGGCAGACACACCCCAGGGGTGCCGTGGGCAGCAGCAGCAGTGACCAGGATCCCCAGATATGAGCCATCAGCCCAGCTCAGCTCACCTCTGCCATAAACTCACTGGGGTCTCCAGCAAATCATTCCTGTCCTTTGACCCTCAGTTTTCTCGTCAGCAAAATGAAGCCTTTGGACTAGAGCAGGGGCTAGCGAATGTTTTCTCTAAAGGGCCAGAGAATAAATATTTTAGGCGTTGTGGGTCGTACGTATAGTCACGATCACAGCTATTCATCTCTGCCCTTGGAACTCAAAAGTAGCCACAGATAATAGACCATGAAAGGCAGTGGCACTAGTCCCCCCAGATTTTATTTACAGAAATAGGACTGCAGCTTGCCAACCCCTGGTCCAGACCTTGGGCTCTGACGCTCCCTTGCTGCTTTGACATTTTGTTGATCCAGGATCCAGGATTCTGATCACAGAATCCAGGATTCTGTGAGGAATTGGTTCAGGAGGCCTCTCCTTCCCAAGGGTCTTTTCAACCTTCTGCTTAGCCCAGCCCTCTCCAGGGCCCCTCAGTGCTGAACATGGGCTGAGTCCACTTGGAGACTGTGTGGATATTCACCTCCACCCCCACCCTCCTACCTCTCCCTTTTTTCTGCAGTCAGAAGCAGTAATACTCTTGTAGGGAATTAAGGGCATGGTGGGAGTGAAGTGGGGGCAAAGGATGTATAAACTCAGCAGGGCACCTTTGGGGGCAAACCAGCCAACCAGAGGAAAGACAGGCAGTGGCTTTGGCATTTAACCTTCATGGGTAATGATTATCCTCCTCAGCCGAGACCCAGGAGAAACTAACAAGGAAGAAGGACACGCACCAGAACATTCCCCTTCTGTTTTCACAGGTTCTCATCCAATTACAGCAGCACAAAGATATCCCTAAATGTTTAGGTTTTTCAGCTTTTTGTTTACAAGGCAAAGGAGTGTGGCAGTTGCTCCCTTTGAAGGATGTAAATGCCTTCACAAGGCTAAGAAACTTAACAGGGCTGATCTGAGGAATTTTTAAGAACCTTCCTGGGCAAGGCCATTGTGGAAGCAACCGCCCTTGCTCTCAGATGGACCATCTGGCCATCATGGATGGAATGCCCAATGCAAGACTCAACAGGGATCATCAGCTGATTTTCTGTCGAACAAACCAACAAGACTATTCCTAGAAAAATGTACATTTCTAAGGCCAGGCAGTGGCTCAAGCCTGTATTCTCAGCACTTTGGGAGGCCAAGGTGGGTGGATCACTTGAGGTCAGGAGTTTGAGACCAGCCCAGCCAACATGGCAAAACTCCATCCCTACTAAAAATACAAAAAGTGGCACATGCCTGTAATTCTAGCTACTCAGGAGGCTGAGGCAGGAGACTCACTTGAACCCTGGGAGACAGAGATTATAGTGAGCTACTGCATGCTAGCCTGCTCAAAAAAAAAAAAGAAAAACATATTTCTGTGTGAAAATAAAGTCAGGATGTACATAGTGAAAAGGAAGGGAGAAGAAACATGGGGAGAAAATGGGGACAGATAGGGACACAAAAAGTGAAGAAATCTGTTATGCTGAATTCAAAAGACAAGGAAGCGAAAACATGATTATTATAAAACAGTACTGGGAAGAATGGGGGTGGGGAGGGTACAGGGAATGGTCGAATCAGGATCCAGAGATAGGGTTTGGAAATAAACCCATCTGATGAGGTTCTGTTTAATGGGGGTGGACTCCCCTGTGTGGTCTGTGCGGCTCCTTCCAGCTCCACAGTCAGGTTTCACACACACATTAGGCTCCCGGTGCAGACTGAATGAGAGGGCCAAGCCTCAGGGACCCTGGGTGGCAAATAATCCCAAAGGCTGCTTCAGCACCTGGCTCCAGGAGGATGACCTTCCTCCCATTTCTTTAATTAAAGGGGGAACAATCCAGGCATTTGGGAGTCTATCAGTTTGGGACCTGTGTTGTGGGATGAACTGGTGGCATGCCCTGGGGGGTGTTCAACATCTCAGATTGTTGTTGGGGAGGGATCTTGGGCCTCAGTATCCCCATTGGTAAATGGGGCTGGGAATCGGGTGACTTTATGGCACTTTCAGCTCTCATCTTCCACTGCCTTCCAAATCATTACTGTGAGAAGCTGGTCGAGATGACCACTATATGACCAAGTGTTAATGACCATGTGTTACTATGCCCCCCATCTGTCTTTGCAGTGCTGTTGGGGATTTCCAGGTGGATGACAAGACCAAAGCCTTACTCAAGTACACTGGGGAGGTGACTTGGATACCTCCTGCCATCTTTAAGAGCTCCTGCAAAATTGACGTTACCTACTTCCCGTTTGATTACCAAAACTGCACCATGAAGTTCGGTTCCTGGTCCTACGACAAGGCGAAAATCGATCTGGTCCTGATCGGCTCCTCCATGAACCTCAAGGACTACTGGGAGAGCGGCGAGTGGGCCATCATCAAAGCCCCGGGCTACAAACATGACATCAAGTACAACTGCTGCGAGGAGATCTACCCCGACATCACCTACTCGCTGTATATCCGGCGCCTGCCCTTGTTCTACACCATCAACCTCATCATCCCCTGCCTGCTCATTTCCTTCCTCACTGTGCTCGTCTTCTACCTGCCCTCCGACTGCGGCGAGAAGGTGACCCTGTGCATTTCTGTCCTCCTCTCCCTGACAGTGTTTCTTCTGGTGATCACCGAGACCATCCCTTCCACCTCACTAGTCATCCCCCTGATCGGAGAATACCTCCTGTTCACCATGATTTTCGTAACCCTGTCCATCGTCATCACTGTCTTCGTGCTCAACGTGCACTACAGAACCCCGACGACACACACAATGCCCTCATGGGTGAAGACCGTATTCTTGAACCTGCTCCCCAGGGTCATGTTCATGACCAGGCCAACAAGCAACGAGGGCAACGCTCAGAAGCCGAGGCCCCTCTATGGTGCCGAGCTCTCAAATCTGAATTGCTTCAGCCGTGCAGAGTCCAAAGGCTGCAAGGAGGGCTACTCCTGCCAGGACAGGATGTGTGGTTACTGCCACCACCGCAGGATAAAAATCTCCAATTTCAGTGCTAACCTCACGAGAAGCTCTAGTTCTGAATCTGTTGATGCTGTGCTGTCCCTCTCTGCTTTGTCACCAGAAATCAAAGAAGCCATCCAAAGTGTCAAGTATATTGCTGAAAATATGAAAGCACAAAATGAAGCCAAAGAGGTAAGGATATGGCTCTTACTACATTGATCATTCATTCATTCAACAAACATTTATGGATTCCTTGTGGGGCAAGGCATAGGGTAGGGGTTAAGAAATTACACTCTGGAGTCAGTGGCCTGTGTTAAGACCAGTTATATGTCCTTGGGTATGTTACCTCACCTCTCGGAGCATGTTTTCTCATCTGTAAAGTGGGATGATCAAGCATGTAGTATGTGGTACCCAGAAGCTAGCCACTAGGCTGCCAGCAGGCTGGACCGTGAAAACACCTGATGCCAATAGAGTAGATTAGGATGTAGGCTGGAAAAGGGCATGGAGCCAGATGATCTCCGGTTGGTATTGGTTAACTGAGGTTATATTTTTATTTTTACTTTATTTTTAATTATTTTTTTGAGACAGGGTCCTGCTCTGTCGCCCAGGCTGGAGTGCAGTGGCTCAATCTTGGCTCACTGCAACTTCTGCCTCCTGGCTCAAGCGATTCTCCCATCTCAGTTTCCTGAGTAGCTTGAACTGCAGGTGCCCTGCCATCATGCCCTAATTTTTTACTTTGTTTGTTTGTTTGTTTGTTTGTTTTTGAGACAAAGTCTCGCTCTGTCACCCAGGCTGGAGTGCAGTGGTGTAATCTCGGCTCACTGCAAGCTCTGCCTCCCGGGTTCATGCCATTCTTCTGCCTCAGCCTCCCCAGCAGCTGGGACTACAGGCACCTGCCACCACACCTGGCTAAATTTTTGTATTTTTAGTAGAGATGGGGTTTCACCGTGTTAGCCAGGATGGTCCCAATCTCCTGACCTTGTGATCCACCCGCCTCGGCCTGGGAGTACAGGTGTGAGCCACCGCGCCCGGCAATTTTTTACATTTTTTTGTAGCAATGGGGTTTTGCCATGTTGTCCAGGCTGGTTTCAGACTCCTCGACTCAAACGATCTGCTCACCTCAGTCTCCCAAAATGCTGGGACTACAGGCGTGAGCCACTGCACCTGGCCTTTATTTTTACTTTCTAATTATATATGTGTTCTCATTGAGGAAGAATTTATGTGGAGTAAAGTGCACACCTCTTCAGTGTACATCTCAATGAATTTTTACATCATGTATAGAACCATGTAACCAAGATCCAGGTAAAGATATAGAACACTCCCAGTGCCCCAGAAAGTTCCCCAATGCCCTTGCCAGTCAGTGTCTCCTTCCCTGCTTGATACACACCATCCTGGTTTAGGCGCAGTGGCTCACACCTGTAATCCTAGCACTTTAGGCAGCTGAGGCAGGTGGATGGCTTGAGATCAGGAGTTTGAGACCAGCCTGGGAAACATAGCGAAACCCTGTCTCTAACAGAAATACAAAAATTAGCCAGGCATGGTGGCATGTGCCTGTTGTCCCAGCTACTCAGGAGGCTGAGGTGAGAGGATCACTGGAGCCCAGGAAGTCTAGGCTGCAATGAGCCATGATCATGCCACTGCACTCCAGCCTGGGTGACAGAGTGAAGTCCTTTCTTAAATTAATTAATTAATTTTTAAAAAATAACCATTATACTGATTTATTTGATAATTGATTCATTTTACCTTTTTTTTTTTTTTTGAGATGGAGTCTTGCTCTGTCACCCAGGCTGAAGTGCAGTGGTATAATCTCTGCTCACTGCAAGCAACCTCTGCTTCCCAGGTTCAAGTGATTCACATGCCTCAGCCTCCAGAGTGGCTGGGACTACAGGTGCCTGCCTGCTACTATGCCTGGCTAATTTTTTGTATTTTTAGTAGAGACGGGATTTCGCCATGTTGGCCAGACTTGTCTCAAACTCCCGACCTCAGGTAATCCACCTGCCTTGGCCTCCCAAAGTGCTGGGATTACAGGTGTAAGCCACCATGCCCGGCCAGTTTTACCTATTCTTGATTTTCATATAAATGGAATCACATAGTATAAACTCTTCCATGTCTGACTCCTCATTCAACATAATGTCTTTGAGGTTTATCTTTGTTGCTGTTTCTTTCTTATTAGTGTGTAATATTCCATAATATTACTATAATACTGCCTTCTGTTTATTTGTTTTACATTTGTTGGACATTTGGTTATTTCCAATTTGAGGCTATTGTGAATAAAACTGCTACAAACATTTATGTCTTTTGGTGAATGTATGCACTCATTTCTCCTGGATGTATATCTAGCAGTGGAATTGCTGGATCATTGGGGAGATGTCTTTAACTTCAGTGCATACTGTAAGGTTTCCAAAGTGATGAAATCATTTGACACTCCCCTAGCGATGTTTCAGCGTTCCATTTGCTTCACACCCTCGCTAACGTGTGTGATGTGGCATTTTACTGCAGATTTAATTAGCATTTTCTCATTGAGTAATTATTAGGGCTCTTTGTCATATACTTATTGGTCATTTGGATATCTTCTTTAGTGAAGTATCTATTCACATTCTTTTGCCCGTTTTTTTGAGATGGGGCATTGCTATGTTGCCCTAGCTGGTCTCAAACTCCTGGGCTCAAACGATTCTCCTGCATCAGCCTCCCAAGTTGCATGCCGGGACTACAGATGCTACCACACCCAGTTCTTGCCCATTTTTAAATTTGTATTATTATTATTATTTTAGATGGAATGCAATGGTGTGATCTCAGTTCACTGCAACCTCTGCCTCCTTGGTTCAAGTGATTCGCCTGCCTCAGCCTCCCAAGTAGCTGGGGTTACAGGCATATGCCACCACACCTAGCCAATTTCGTATTTTTAGCAGAGGCAGGGTTTCACTATGTTGGTCAGGCTGGTCTCGAACTCCTTACCTCAGATGATCCACTCACCTCGGCCTCCCAAAGTGCTGGGGTTATTACAGACATGAGCCACCATGCCCAGCCCATTTTTTAATTGAGTGAACTTAGTTCTGTTTTCTCCAAAAATCTTATGCTTGAACTTAAGAACTGGGAACTTATGTCAAGTAATAAGAATAGGAAAGACTTACTGTAAATAATGTCATGTGCCTGGTCATTCCATGACTGTATACCACCAAGGTTACCAGGATCACACTTAATGACTTTATGAGAAGTTCTGCTTTAAAATGAAGTGGATCTGCCTTAAGTTGTTTATCAGCAAAGAGGTAATTACCAGATAACTTCATCTCTTGACCCACTGTAGGTAATTAATATTGATAAGGTATGTCTGGAGCCTCTTTTATTCAGCTGTGAGTGGAATACCAAAGTGGATGGGACAGGAGGGAGACAGCCACAGTTGCCCTCATCCCCTCACCCCCCCCCCCCCACCCATCTGAGCAACTATGAGTATGTCTTGTGACCATAATGGTGCAAAACCTCCAGCTGATCCCAGTAATTTAGCTGAAGAGTCAGGCACTCCTTTAAATTCAGTTGAAGCAGTTGTTGGACACCATGAGTAATTACAAGTGAACAAATGAACAGGGCCGGGCGCAGTGGCTCATGCCTGTAATCCCAGCACTTTGGGACGCCGAGGCGGGTGGATCACCTGAGGTTGGGAGTTTGAGACCAGCCTGAACAACACGGAGAAACCCCATCTTTACTAAAAATACAAAATTAGCTGGGCATAGTGGCACATGCTTGTAATCCCAGCTACTTGGGAGGCTGAGGCAGGAGAATCACTTGAACCCAGGAGGCAGAGGTTGCAGTGAGCCAAGATGGAGCGCCATTGTACTCCAGCCTGGGCAACAAGAGCAAAACTCCATATCAAAAAAAAAAAAAAAGGCCGGGCGCAGTGGCCCAAGCCTGTAATCCCAGCACTTTGGGAGGCCAAGACGGGCGGATCACGAGGTCAGGCGATCGAGACCATCCTGGCTAACATGGTGAAACCCCGTCTCTACTAAAAAAAATACAAAAAACTAGCCGGGCAAGGTGTCGGGTGCCTGTAGTCTCAGTGACTCGGGAGGCTGAGGCAGGAGAATGGTGTAAACCTGGGAGGCGGAGCTTGCAGCGAGCTGAGATCCAGCCACTGCACTCCAGCCTGGGCAACAGAGCAAGACTCCATCTCAAAAAAAAATAGTAAATGATCAGTGAAAATCTATTTGTCTAATACTGATAACTTTTGTAGACATCTTCTATCCTTTACCCACTTTTAAAATAATTATTTCTTTACTAAAGGTCGAGATCTAAGTACCCATACTCTAGCTTTTGTCAGGCTATTAGAAATTACTTTTATTCTAAAACTTATTTATTAGATACCATACAAGGTATTAGAGTTTTAGAAGGGCCTAAGGCATGGAGACAGACATATAAAAAACTTATAATTAAAAGGGAGGTCACAAACTTAAATATAAGGCAGGTAGATTGGTGAAATGGCCTAAATGCAGTGGTAGGGAGTGGTGGGGTCTGTGGCAAACTAGTGGCACATGGTCCGTCTCAAGAGGCAGCCACTGCTCACCTCTGGTCATGTCTCCACATGGGCTTGTGAGCCCATTATTGCTAGATCTTCCTGTTTTTTTCAGAGAAGGCAGAAATCTGGCCAGCAAGCCACCAGATTGTCTATGAGAAAGTAGCGAGTGTTAGAGTAAACGTGCCAAGTCAGTGCTCGGAGGAGAAAGTCGAGCTGTCTGAAGGATTCCTTCTTTCCCTGAGTGACTGACACTCTGCTATTTACACAGAATTTTTCAGAGATATTTTAATTTCCTACATCTCTGGCTCCAGCTTGGCTGGTTTTAACTGTCCTTGGTTCTAAGGAGCCTAGACTGAAGCCTAGGCTGTTTTCCCAGAGCCATCTCCTGAGGGTGCTGCGAGCCTGTGAATGCCGATCCCTGGACACATTCACTGGCTCCTAAGGTAGGGGAAGTGTCCAGCCTTCCTTGGCTGTTCTTTTTTAAGAAATTGTTCACACCAAGAAGCAGCTTCTGTGTTCCTTCTTGAATCTCCGCCTGGTTCAGCCTGCCTGTCTCCATTCCTGCCTCCACTATATCCATCAGGGTGACCCAGACGTCCTACAAGGTGTCCACCTCTGCCCCCCAGGCCTTCAGCAGCCGCTCCTACACAAGTGGGCCCAGTGCCCACATCAGCTCTTCGAGTTTTTCCCATGGGCAGCAGCAGTTTCCGGGGTGGCCTGGGCGGAGGCTGTGGCGGGACCAGCGGTATGGGAGGCATCAGTGCTGTCACGGTCAACTTCTTCTTGTGAAGAAGATCAAGACCATGGGAAGCTGGTATCCAAGTCCTCTGACACCCTGCTGAAGTGAACAGCCACAGCAGCCCCTCCCAGCCTGCCCTTCCTGTGGCTGCCCCAGAGCCTGGGAGGGAGGCCCATGTGCAGGGGGGCACAGGGAACGGAAGACCCACCTGAGGCTTCCCCCAGCCCTCAGCCCACCCATGGGGGAGTTCACCGCCTGGACACCCCTCTTGCCCATGCCTCCAGCTACAAAACAATTCAATTGCTGTTTATTTTCCCCAAAAAATAAAACCTCAGCTAGCTCTGCCCAAAAAAAAAAAAAAAAAAAAAGTTCACATTGGTCATCCCCATAGGCTCATACTTGGTCTTATTAGTAAGGAATTTAATTAGCAATAATACTCTAATTTTAGAGTTAGGACTGGGATTGGATTATCAAATTAGAAAACTAGTTAGGGAGCTGGTTGGTGGTAGCAGAGAAGCACTCTTTGTTGAGAGTTGTTTTGATGGCTGATCCCTCAGTGACTGGCACACTGTAGGATTTGCTTTCTAGATCTTAGAGGGGCCACCGATCCCAGCCAGGATCCTGGTTTTTTTTTTTTAATTTTTGAGACAGAGTCTCACTCTGCCAGATTGCAGTGGCATGATCTCCATTCACGGCTATCTCCACCTCCTGGGCTTAAGTGATTCTCCTGCCTCAGCCTCCTGAGTAGCTGGGACCATAGACACAAGCCACCATGCCTGGCTACTTTTTGTATTTTTAGTAGAGACAGGGTTTCACCATGTTGGCCAGGCTGGTCTCAAACTCCTAACCTCAAGTGATCGCCCTCCTCGGCCTACCAAAGTGTTGGGATTATGGACGTGAGCAACCCAGCTATGATATTTTGAGCTGATAATTCTGAGACTTTTTTTTTCTATTTGGTAGAGAAAGATATAGGTATAGATATAATTTCATTCATTCCAGTTGGAGCCTGGCCTTTGATCAATTGTTTATTAATTTGCATGTGTTGTAATTACTGCTTTATCAGGATTACATTTGTTATGTCACATTTTCTATTTACTCTTTTTTTGATATCGAACAGGTAATGTGCCACGTGTGTTTTATATTTATTCTCCTGTAGCTATTCCTAACTGATTTAAACCCATCCCCCAGTTCCCTTTCCATCTCGATCAGTCTCTTATATGTCTCAATATCTGTATCTTACACCCATCCACTCTCCTTCCCCTCTTACCTTCCCATAGAATAAAGGGAACTGCCTTTAGCCACCCCAGTTATTCCTAGTTCTGGATTTTTATGAATGTACATTTTCATTTTTGCCGTTCCTTTTTTTAGTCTACAATGAACTTTGCCAAGTTTACTTATCCTTCACATACATTGTATGGTGTCCCCCTGGATTTATTTCTCTTCTTTAAAAAAAAAAAAAATTCTTTGAAACAGTGTCTTGCTCTGTCTCCTACGCTGGAGTGCAGTGGCACGATCACGGCTCACTACAGCCTCAACCTCCTGGGTTCAAGTGATCCTCCCACCTCAGCCTTCCACATGGCTGGGACTACAGGTGGACGCCACCATGTCTGGCTAATTTTTTAATTTTTTGTAGAGATGGGATCTCACTATATTGCCCAGGCTGGTCTTGAACTCCTGTGATCAAGTGATCCTCCTGCCTCAGACTTCCAAAGTGCTGGGATTATAGGTGTGAGCCACCATGCTCAGCCAATTCCTTCTCTTACAGGCGTGCCTTCTCAAGAGTGTTTAAGGGTAAACCTTCTGGGGCCTGGCAGGCTAAAAAATTTATTATAGCCTCACTTTAAAGAGGGAGTTTAGCTGGCTACAAAACTCTTCAGCTAAGGTTGGATACTTCAGCTAGGGTTGAAATTCTCTTCCGTAAATACTTAAATATTGCTCCACGGTCTTTTTCGCCTGTGTCACTTTTGAAAATCTCAGCACTTTGGGAGGCCGATCATCTAAGATCAGGAGTTCGAGACCTGCCTGGCCAACATGGTGAAACCTCATCTCAACTAAAAATAAAAAATTTAGCTGGGCATGATGGTGGGCACCTGTAATCCCAACTACTCGGGAGGCTGAGGCAGGAGAATCACTTGAATCTGGGAGGTGGAGGTTGCAGTGAGCCAAGATTGTGCCATTGCACTCCCAGGTGATAAGACCAAGACTCTGTCTCAAAAAAAAAAGTTTTAAGTGAGTCTGCGTGTTGGTCCTTTGTGAATACTGGATTCTGCCTAGGAGCTATTAGAATTTGTAGAGAATGTGTCTGGGTAGGGTCTCTCCTACTCTGGTTGGCACTGGTTATAAGCCATTTCATTCTGAAGTTGCTGTCTTTAATTCTGAGAGATTCCAGCTTCTGATTTCTGTAAAGACTCCTTCCCACCCCTTCCTTTTCTCTTTTCCTGAGCTCCTGTTGCAGCGACATGTCGGTGTCCAGCCTCCCCATCTCTTATGCTGTATGCTTCCCATCTCGTCATTACTTCTGGCTGCTCCCAAGAGCTTTCCATAGTCTCTCCTCCCACCTCTCTGCTTCTTTCCTGGGTGGCATCTATCCTGCCAGTTACCCCATCCCCTGAGTTCTTGATTGTAACTTTTCTATTTCTCACACCTGTTATTTCCACTTGGTTCTTCTGTAACACTGCAGGTTCTTTAGTTTCCAATGGTCCCTTATCTCATGTTTATTTTAAATCTATAAATTTTCTTTCAAATAATTGAGTTGGTATATTTGGGGCCTGTAAACTCACTTTTCCTGGGGGTGTCAGTCATCCTTTCTGAATTGTGTTTGGGAAGGGGCTAAAATCCAGGCTTTCAGAATTCTGAGGGTCCACACAGCCACAAACTCTGCTAGATCACCTTTCAAGGTCATCCCCTCCAGATGACCTTCTCCCTCAAAGAATGTCTCATTATCTCCCTGACTCTGATCTCCTCTAAGTACCTCCTGCTGGACTGAAGCTGTTTAGTCCTTGATGTGTGGAACTTCAGTCTTAGCTGAAGAGTTTTGTATCCAGCTACTCTCTCTGAAGTGAGGCAATGGCCAGGCACAGTGGCTCACACCTGTAATCCCAGCACTTTGCAAGGCCAAAGCAGGAAGATTGCTTGAGGCCAGGAGCTAGAGACCAGCCTGGGCAACATAATGAGACCTCATCTCTTAAAAGATAATAAATAATAAAAGGGGATGGGCACCGTGGCTCATGCCTGTAATCCTAGCACTTTGGGAGGCTGAGATGGGTAGATCACTTGAGCCCAGGAGTTCAAGACCAGCCTGAGCAACATGGGGAAAACCTATCTCTACCAAAATAAATAAATAAATAAAAGTGAGGCTGCAATAAAATTTTTAGCCTTCTCTTTTTTTTTTTTTTTTTTTTTTTGAGGTCTTGTTCTGTCATCCACTTTGGAGTGTAGTGGAGCCATCGTAGCTCACTGTAGCCTCTAAATCTTAAGCTCAAGCAATCCTCCAACCTCAGCCTCCCAAATGCTAATTTTTTTTTTTAATTTGAAGAGGTGGGGGGTCTCACTGTGTTGCCCAGGCTGGTCTTGAACTCCTGGACTAAAGCATTTCTCCTGCCTTCGCCTCCCAAAGTGCTAGGATTAAAGGTGTGATCCACCACACCTGGCCTTTTGAGCCCTTAGAAGAACATTTATCCATAAACATTCTTGAGAAGGCATGCCAATAAGAAGAGAAACAAATCCAGGGGGCTACAAGGGGGAGGAGGAAAGCCTCGGGCTCTACCAGTCAATGGGCAGCTCAGTTCTCTGCACTTCCCTTCAGCCAGGCTCTGCTGGGCTTGCGAAGGGACCCCCCTGAACCTGCATCTCTGGGCTGGGAGTGGCAGGCTAAAGAGGCAAAGAGGCGAGAGAACAAAGAACTCTCCCTAGCCCTCCCCTCCACCAAGCCCCTCCCCCTGCCCAGGGCTGCCATCCCCAGTCCCTGGCCACACCTTCCCAGTTTCTGGGCCTTTAAAGTAGTCTTCTCTTGCTTCTGGGCCAGCTGTCAGTTTGGGCTAGTTCACCATTTTGCCTAACACTCATCTATCTGTGACTCATCAGAAAATAGCCAATATCAAGTGCTTTAAAGACTTTAGGAGTTAGATATAAGTCCAGCACAGTGACTCATGCCTGTAATCCAACACTTTGGGAGGCCAAGGAAGGAGGATCTCTTGAGCCCAGGAGTTCAAAACCATCCTGGGCCACGCAGGGAAACTCTGTCTCTATAAAAAAATTAAAAATCAGGCCAGGTGCAGTGACTCACGCTTGTAATCCCAGCACTTTGGGAGGCCAAGGCGGGCAGATCACCTGAGGTTGGGAGTTCAAGACCAGCCTGGCTAACATGGTGAAACTCCATCGCTACTAAAAATACAGTAAATTAGCCTGGGGGTGGTGGCATGAGCCTGTAATCTCAGCTACTCATCGGAGGCTGAGGCACGAGAATTGCTTGAACCTAAGAGGCAGAGGTTGCAGTGAGCCAAGATCACGACACTGCACTGCAGCCTAGGTGACAGGGTGAGACTCCATCTCAAAAAAAAATTGCAGGTGCAATCACACCTGCAATCCCAGCACTTTGGGAGGCTGGGGCAGGTGGATCACCTGAAGTTGGGAGTTTGAGACCAGCCTGGCCAACATGAAACCCCATCTCTACTAAAAGTACAAAAATTAGCTGGGCATGGTGGTGGGCACCTGTAATCCCAGCTACTCAGGAGGCTGAGGCAGGAGAATCACTTGAACCTGGGAGGCGGAGGTTGTAGTGAGCCGAGGTCATGCCACTGCACTGCAGCCTGGGCGACAAAAGCCTAGGCGTCTCAAAAAACAAAAAAAAGTCACCTGTGTGTAGTGACACACACCTGTAGTTCCAGCTACTTGGGAAGCTGAGTGCAGATTACTTGAGCCCAGGAAGCCGAGGCTGCAGTAAGCCATCATCGTACCCCTGCACTCCAGCCTGGGCAACAAAGCAAGACCCCATCTCAAAAAAAAAAAAAAAAGATAAAAAATTTCTGTCCAGCCAGCTCTTTTTGCACCACTATTTATATTCATGTGTAAGATCCAAGTGTCATCTTTCTTCATGAGGCTTAAGTAAGGGTCATTTTATAAATCAGCATTAGTATCACTAGGCTCTATTCATTAAGGACTCTTCTGAAACAACCTTCTGAGGGAGGTACTGTTCTTATCCCCATTTTACAGATGAGGAAAATGAGGCTAAGAGCGGTCATGGAATTTACCCAGATTCTCACAGCTCGAAAGGAGCAGAGCTGGGATTCTAATCAGTTTGTCTCCAAGTCTCTGCTTTTCCACCCCTCTGGCCTCCTAGAGCCTTAGGACGTGGCCGGTAGGGGGTGGGTAGGAATCTCACATCTCAAGGTGTACCTGAAGCACACACAAACCAGTCTTAGGAATTCAAATAAAGTACCTTATGGCAAATATGGCATCATAATTCTAATTTTACCTATGACAGTAGTGTCACCAAGAGGACACATTTACTCAGGCTCACAATGGTGATGTAAAATCTTCGTCTCCCAGTGCCATTTCAGTATACCTAAATTAATAAATTACATGCTGCCTCTTTATTTTGATTATTGCTTTAAAATCAGCTGACTCCTGGGTTCTCTCTCTCAATTCAATTATGGCTTCTTTGCTTTTTGAATTGTCTAGGAGTATAATTACCCTACAAATTTCCTTCCTATTTCAAGCCCAAATTGAAGCTGTATGATATATAATTGGTCTTGCTTTTTCTCCCATCTTTTACTTTATTGTCAGCAATTATTTCTGATGTTCAACCTGCTCTCCAACTGCACAGTATTCCGTGATACTTTGGCCTTACACTAAAAATGACTTTTGATCAGCTGGGCATCGTGGAGAGAGGGCAGTGGGGAGGGAAAGGGTGATGAGGATGGACTTGCCCTGATGTGTGTTCTCATTTTTGGAACAGATGTTAAAAGGAAATTTATTTTTTGAGACAGGGTCTCGCTCTGTTACCCAGGCTGGAGTGCAGTGGTGCAATCTTGGCTCACTACAACCTCCGCCTCCTGGGTTCAAGAAATTCTAATGCCTCAGCCTCCCAAGTAGCTGGGATTACAGGCATGCACCACCACTCCTGGCCATTTTTTTTATTTTTTGTAGAGACAGGGTTTCACCATGTTGGCCAGGCTTGTCTCAAACTCCTGACCTCAGGTGGTCTCAGCCTCCCAAAGTGCTGGGATTAAAGGCGTGAGCCACTGCACCCAGCCAGAAATTTATATCTAAAACTGGATAAGGAGTACTTTGAAGCACTGGTAGATTATGTTGGACTGTATTAGGCATTCTAACCAAGGCCCAGAATCCTTCCGTGGAAGTCCAAACTGGTTTCACTAACTTTATAAAATTGGAATTCAATTTAGAAAAACTAGGTTATGCATATATTAGGAAACTTCTGATTTGAAACAGATCTAACATGACAAATCTTTTACACCTGTTTCTCTCCTGCATCAAGAGAAACTTAAGAATGGTAGCTTTCCTCAGACTACATCAATTAGGAAAAAAAAAGGGCTTCTTGCATATTAGAGACAAAATGGCTTCTACTGCAATGTATTTATTAAATCTTCAGTATTGAAAATGTATTAATTTTGCCTTTCCCTCCGTGTTTTTTTTCTCTTTTGTCATTTTGTTTTGCAGATTCAAGATGATTGGAAGTATGTTGCCATGGTGATTGATCGTATTTTTCTGTGGGTTTTCACCCTGGTGTGCATTCTAGGGACGGCAGGATTGTTTCTGCAACCCCTGATGGCCAGGGAAGATGCATAGGCACTAAGCTGTGTGCCTGCCTGGGAGACTTCCTCGTGTCAGGGCAGGAGGAGGCTGCTTCTTAGTAGGAACGTACTTTCTGTTATCAAGCTACCAGCTTTGTGTTTGGCATTTCGAGGTTTACTTATTTTCCAGTTATCTTGGTTTTTGTCAAAAAAAAGAATCATGCAAAAAAAAGTAGAATATTTATTATGGATAAATGAACATTTAGCCTTTTTGGTATGGTAAAGAGATGTCAAAATGTGATTCTTCTATGTAATTAGTGTGCTGTGCTATGGAATATACATGTAAAAATGTTTCCTTTTAAGACAAAACTGGATAGGAAAATGCTGTTGAGAAATATGGAAAGTCATTCAGTTCAGTATCACTACAGATGTCCCAGTGGTTTTTCTTATTTAGCCCATAATCTCTTTGCAGGTTTATACTAATTCAGCAATCTCCTACTGTTACCCATTTCTTACCACGCATTTCTCATTCTTTACTGGGTCTAAAGGGCTGTGCCTCCATTTCAGAGAGCTTCAACTAATTCTCTTGCATAATTCTAAATTATACCATGAGAAATCATGCTTAGTTATTCATTGTTAATAAACTGTCTTAGTACACCATAAACTGGGTGGATTATAAACAACAGAAATTTATTTCTCAGTTTTGAAGGCGGTCCAAGGTCAAGGCACCAGCAAATCTGGTGTCTGGTGAGGGTCCTCTTCCTCAAACGGTGCCTTCTAGCTGTTTCCTCACATGACTGAAGGGACTAGCTACCTCTGTGGGATCTATTTTATAAGGGCACTAACCCCATTCATGAGAGCAGAGCCCCCATGGCCTAATCAGCTCTCCAAGGCCCCCTCCTTCTAAGACAATCACACTGGGATTAGGTTTCAACATATGAATTTGGGGAGGACACATTCCGACCATAGCATGAACCTTTAGAACAGGGTTTCTCAGCCTTAGCACTATGGACATTTTGGGCTGGATAGGTATGTGTTGGGACAGAGTGGGGGTATCCTATGCATTGTAGGATCTTTAGCAGTACCCTGGGCTCGACTCACTAGATACCAATGACATACCCTGCTTCTTCACCAGTTACAATAACCAAGAATGTCTCCATTGTTAAATGTCCCCTTAGGAGCAAAACTGCCCCTGGTTGAGAAACATTGCTTTAGACAAATTGTTAAGAAAGAGTATCATGTACTACACTTCTGAATCTTAACGTGATCATCACTGACGGATGATTCAGAGACTGTTTGAATCTTGTCTCACTAGCTGTTTTTCCTATGCAAAAATAAAATGGACAGAATTGCAGCCTGCTGTGACTCATGTTTCAGTAAGTCAAAAGAAAGATGTCAACAAAATTTATTTATATATAAAAATCGTAAGTAACAGTAATGGCAGTATAAGAGAGATCAGGGATGTATACAAGCTAAGGTAGCTAACAGGCAGTTTAAATTCATCACACCAGGCTTTCACTCATTAAATGGCATTAAACACCTGCCTACAATTAAATGCAAATTAGACAGGGTCTCTCTCTTCCAAAGAGCATTAGCTTGAACTTAGATAGGTTACTTATTATAAATAAATGAGGTATTTGTGATCTCAACAGCTAAGAGTCCTAAATTGAACACAGGGTTTTTGTCAGTGTTTGCTACCTGGTCACACCTGAAGTGGTGACATTTAGAGATGAAATGTAACTGTTTTATCCTTGATACATTATACTGTACTAAATCATTTATGCTGTACTAATAGACTAAGATTGATTACATCTAAAGGCCCTTGCAACTCTAAGATTCTATTATTGTAATTGTTAGAATGAAGGAGAGAAAGTTGAAATATTACAAGTATATAACAGTGCGCTTATACCAAATTAGAATACTATTTTTAATATTAAAAGACTTTTCTCACAGAATGAGTTAGACCTAAATGTGTTTTTTATTATTTATTTTTTGAGACAGAGTTTCGCTCTTGTTGCCCAGGCTGGAGTGCAATGGTGCAGTCTCAGCTTACTGCACCCTCCACCTCCCAGGTTCAAGTGATTCTCCTGCCTCAGCCTCTTGAGTAGCTGGGACTACAGGCACCCACTACTAATCTTTTGTGTTTTTAGTAGATTAGTTTGCCCAACTAATCTTTTGTATTTTTAGTAGAGACAGGGCTTCACCATGTTGGCCAGGCTAGTCTCAAACTCCTAACCTCAAGTGATCCACCCGCCTCAGCCTCCCAAAGTGCTTGGATTACAGATGTGAGCCACTGCCCTGGCCCTAAATATGTTTTTTTAAATGGGGTTCATGTGATTGTAGTGGACTGACTATTCTAAGATCAAGGATAAAGAGATACTACCACAATTTATATAGAAGATGGTTCTATTAATTGTGGGAAATGTGGACAACAGGATTGAAATTAATGTTAAGGATATGCTACTGCGTGTCCACAGGAGTTGTCTACTATATGACTTTACAGTGGAAGGTAAGCTACAGAAATAGTTAACACAATAATTATTAAGTTTAAGCATCTAAAGAATAAAGTAAGCCTTAAAGGAGTTCCCAATTCCTGTTTTTCATTTATTTTAAAAACGTTGGTTATGAAAAAGCAACATCACATTAAGTTGTTGTTGTTGTTGTTGTTGTTGTTGTTGTTGTTATTTGAGACAGTGTTTCGCTCTTGTTGCCCAGGCTGGAGTGCAATGGCGTGATCTCAGCTCACCGCAACCTCCACCACCTGGGTTCAAGCGATTCCCCCTGCCTCGGCCTCTCAAATAGCTGGGATTACAGGTGTGCACCACTACCCCGGCTAATTTTGTATTTTTAATAGAGACGGGGTTTCTCCATGTTGGTCAGGCTGGTCTTGAACTCCCGACCTCAGGTGATCCGCCTGCCTTGGCCTCCCAAAGTGCTGGGATTACAGGTGTGAGCCACCGTGCCCGGCCACATTAAGTAATTATTATATCAAGCATCACATTAAGTAACTATATCAACTAGTCAGCTTTTTAAATATAGCAGTATAATATATTAAAGATTAGCTGTTACTCAGTGAGTATAGGAAAGTTTACATACCTTTACCAAATGCAGAAAAGTTTTAAAATCAGTCTTCAAATACAACTGGAATTCTCTAGCACAAAGGATGAACTTTACTGTGGATTATAAATTAGTATTATTTGCCAGGATATAAATACTAGAATTTTCACTAGTACAGTTCAGATAATATTTTGCTGCTATTTTTAGAAGATCAAATGTTATCTCATCAGTTACTACTTCAGTCATACAGCCAACTGTTCAAATGGATCATCTGTTAACATAAATTGAGGTTAGCAACTGTTAGTCTGTTAAAGCTTGCACCAAATTTAACACATAACTTACATTTTCATAATTTTTTAAGTGCCATAAGATATATGTGTGTTAACTAAAGGTATACTTCAGTCCCTTGGGAGGATTCACTTATTTGCATTTCCAGTATGAACTGGTATTAATATATTTGCCCATTTATAAATAACAGGAACAAAAAGCCCAAGAGATCCAACAATTGAAACGAAAAGAAAAGTCCACAGAAACATCCGATCAAGAACCTGGGCTATGAATTTCCAATCTTCAACAACCTGTTATGAAAAAAATAAAAATGCATTAAATAATTGTAAATTGTGTACATATTTTAACATATAACAAACACACTGAGTTAGAAGCCAGATCAATTTCTGCCTCCCGTTGCTGCCTGTAAACAGTAACTGACCCTATACTCAGCTCAGGGACAGACACTAGCCTGATAGTCTGTTATAGATATAAGCTTTAAAAGACACTACAAAATATGTTCATTTACACATCAACTTATATTACAAGTGGTTTATTTTGATAGATTAAAATAAAAATTAAAATAGACTACTTGGATATTTTACAATAAACTAAAAGTTATTCTTACTATGTAGTTATTCTTGCTATTTATTCTTGCCCAGCAGTGTTTACTTATTTTAATATTTTCAGAGACTCTAGGCTGAGATTAATTTCATGCCAAATTAAAAGTTGGTTCAGAATAATACATGTTAGAAAGCTGTTCATCTTCCCCACATACACACTTTATTTATTTTTGGATTTCCTAGGGACCACTTCAGTCTAATTTCATGAGCACAGAATGGTCTTCCCTGGAGCCAGCTTTAGTAGGGAGCTGGCTCAACAGCTCAGAGCCACAAGGAAAGAGAAGGATGAGCCCAGCCACTGAGCAGCCCTTTCTACCAGGCCATTTCCTTGACCAGGGGCTTCCCTGGCCCTGAGCCTCTATGAAGGATGGTGTCTATATAGTTCCTCTATAGGAACTGTGCCTCCAAGGTGTAGGATAATTTAGAATTTAGGGCATTGTAAACACTCTGTTACTTCTCTGCTTCTTTTATTTTGAGACGGAGTCTCACTCTGTCCCCCAGGCTGGAGTGCAGTGGCACAATCTCAGCTCACTGCAACCTCTGCCTCCCAAGTTTAAGTGATTCTCCTGCCTCAGCCTCCCAAGTTTAAGTGATTCTCCTGCCTCAGCCTCCCAAGTGGCTGGGACTACAGGCGCACACCACCACACCCAGCGAATTTTTCTATTTTTAGTAGAGACAGGGTTTCACCACATTGGCCAGGCTGGTCTCAAACTTCTGACCTCATGATCCACCTGCCTTGGCCTCCCAAAGTGCTGGGATTACAGGGCATGCCACCGCACCTGGCCACCTCTGCTTCTAAGTTTTCTTCTGAAAATAAAGCCAACCTCCCTGATCCTAGTAGTATGAGCCATGGCCCTTTTGCACAGTATTTTGCAGACGTTTATTAAATTCCATCTCAGTCTAAACCATTATCTAATAAATATAATGTACTTTTGAAAACTCCATTGATAGCTCCAAACCTTATAAACTAATTTAATTATGCTACCACCAAATAGATACTTTACAAACCCACAAGCATTAAAAAGTTTTAATATTGGTTGCCCAAAGTCTCAGAAATCAGCATGAAAGAACTTATGCATGTGACCAAACACATGCTCCCCAAAAACCTATTGAAATTAATAAATAAGGAAGGAAAGTCTTAATGAAATTAAATCATTCAAATATGAAAAAAAGTTTTAAAAAAATATACATCAAATGTCCCTTTTGGGGTAAAGGCTATTATTTTGCCAGATTTATTCTGTCTCCTCATACCTGATGGAAGATTTTCCATTTAAAATAGCTCTACAAATTATAATTCACATAATTTTAATGTGCATTCAATTATGAAAATATTACTATAGTCATAGGTTTAAAATAATACACAATAGAAGAAATAACCATGACAAAACTGAAATCTCACACATTTTGAAAGAAAATGCGGGCCAATGTGATCGCATTAATAAAATTAAAATGTATTCATGTTCAATTCTTGAATTTTAAATAAGGAGACAGAGCAATTTTTCTATAAAAAAGTTTCAAGCAAATTTTTGATTTTAGGCAAATTAAGCACAGTAAACACTAAGTTTCAATGAATCCTCTGATATATATAACACATAACACAAAAGAACACCTTACTTCTCTTAATTTCCCTAATATTCTCTTATAAATGAACAAAAAGATTTGTTTTAGAAAAATATATTGGCTATATTTATAAGTTCCACATTAGGCTCATTCTTTATCATAACTTTTTTTTTTTTTTTGAGATGGAGTCTTGCTCTGTCACCCAGGCTGGAGTGCAATGGTGTGATCTCGGCTCACTGCAACCTCCGCCTCCCAGGTTCAAGCGATTCTCCTGCCTCAGCCTCCTGAGTGGCTGGGACTACAGGCATGTGCCACCATACCCGGCTAATTTTTGTATTTTTAGTAGAGATGGGGTTTCACCATGCTGGCCAGGCTGATCTCAAACTCCTGACCTCAAATGATCCACCTGCCTCAGCCTCCCAAAGTGCTGGGATTACAGGTGTGAAGACACTGCGCCCAGCCTAAAATAACTTTTGATAACTCCATTAACTGTTATAATCGAGTTCTGCCTTCAGATTGTCACAATTCAGAAACAAAGTTACTGAAGACAAAATTAAAACAATTCACCCACTGCCCTCAACCCAAGAAATTAAAGAAATTCATCATGTCAGAGCCAAGAAATATGGCAGGAATATTATTCCTTAGAATATATAACACTAAATTTTCTTTAGAGTTATCCAAGATGCTGATGGGGGAAGTGGAGAAGTGCGATTTGTGTAATGTGTAAAATTACAAAAGTGTAATTGTAAATGTGTAATTGTAATGTGTAATTGTAAATGTGTAATGTGTAAAATTACAAAAGTGTAATTTGTAAAATGCCCCATTTTGCAGGTGTTTTAACTGAAACAAGCCTTAGTAAAGATCTTTTATAGAAAATTATGTCAACCATTCTGGCCCTCAATCTATGCTTAGTCTTACTTAAGGGTCATGCTGTTTACTCTGCCAAAATTAATGAAAGTAACTTCTGAACTTGGAATGGAAGCAGATCTGCGTTTGTAAATACACATCACAGACCTCATGGACATCATTTTCCTTCATGATGTGTCTTGTAATGTAGCGAATAGAATCGAGCGCAGTTTCCAATGTGTTTCTAGAAGATTCTGGTCCACTACCACTCTCAGTTTCCTCTTTCTGAGTGAAGTACCTATCGACATGACTTCTCATGCAAAGCAGTTTGGGAAGCTTGTGAAGAAATATCTTGCGGACCCAAGGCGGCATGGCATTATGTGTTGAGGAAGAACGATGATGAATGTTGATAGCGAAGACGGTTACCATAATTGACAGTGTCACAAAAATCATGGTAAATACCAGATACTCTCCAATCAGAGGTATGACTTTTGAAGATGAGGGTATGATCTCTTCAATAACCAGAAGGAAGACAGTCAAAGACACAAGTACTGAAGTGCAAAGACAAATCTTTTCACCTTCATTTGAAGGAAGATAGAAAACAAGTACAGTTAAAAATGATAGCCCAATACAGGGTATTATAAGGAACAAGGTATAAAAGAGAGGCAGGCGCTTGATTACAAATGAGTAAGTGATATATGGATACCAGCAACAGCTGTCGGTTCTGTTTCCTTTGCTCCCCATTGCACTCACAATTTCCCATTCTCCATTATCAAAAAAATCTCTCTTGTCTACATCTTGGTCCTCTAGAATTATATCAACCTGTGATCCATCGTAAGTCCAAGAACCAAATTTCATGGAACAGTTCTGCAGGTCAAATGGGAAAAACGTGACATCTATGGTACAGGAACTTTTGTAGTTTGCAGGTGGAGTCCAGGTGACAGTGCCATTGTACCTGACGACTGTTTTCGTACTGGTCCCTTCAAAACGTCCATCTGCACTAAAATACACACATAGACGATAATGCAGAAATTAATGCACATGAATTGTATTAATATAAGCCTAATATAAATGCAGGCCTATCACTGATTGCATGAAATAATTTTTAAATTACTATACTTCAGATAAGATATACCTGCTACACAGAATATCTGCTACACAGATATTCCTGTTCCAGGAATATATTCCTTAAATATCTAACTCTATGAGAACTGAACCCCTTCTTCTGCATCTACTCCAGAACTGACAAATCTCTATTTCACAGAAGCCTGAGATTCTAATGATTGAAAAGACCTCACCTTACACACAAAACAGACTCAGGCTATTTACACAATGGGCACGCATACAGCCAGAACCTGAATCCACATCCCTAGACTCCCTGCACAGCGCTCTTCTTCCTTCATCACAAATACTGGCCGTTTTTTACTTTGATGAGGAAAGGCCATCACCACCACGCTGGGCATGACCCTGAAAAGCTGCTGTGCCTCTCAAGCTCTCCCACCAAGTGAATTCATATACTAGAAACGTCTAGCAGGAAAGCACATCACCAACGTAAGCTTTCTTTAAAATGTTGCTCTTTGGCCGGGCGCGGTGGCTCAAGCCTGTAATCCCAGCACTTTGGGAGGCCGAGACGGGCGGATCACGAGGTCAGGAGATCGAGACCATCCTGGCTAACACGGTGAAACCCCGTCTCTACTAAAAAATACAAAAAACTAGCCGGGCGAGGTGGCGGGCGCCTGTAGTCCCAGCTACCCGGGAGGCTGAGGCAGGAGAATGGCGTAAACCCGGGAGGCGGAGCTTGCAGTGAGCCGAGATGGCGCCACTACACTCCAGCCTGGGTGACAGAGAGAGACTCCGTCTCAAAAAAAAAAAAAAAAAAAAAGTTGCTCTTTGTCTTCAAATTAATGTGGCTTTTGCACAGTATTCTGTAATATATCCATGTTTAATATAAAAATGTTTTCAATTACTGAAAATAAAATGATGCTCCAGGAAGCTGCATCATGTGTCCTTACAAGCTTTGTTCACTTCTTAAGAAGCATGGAGGTAAAAGGTGTCAAAAGATTAAAGATATTTTTGCATAGCAGTTGCTCTGTCCTCATGCCAAATGGCCTTCTTTCAAATTAGATAAAGTGCTTTAAGATAAGCACAAATTCCCAGATTTGCCCAGGAGTGGTCTTAGAAAACAATAAAACTGGTAGCCAGAATTATCCTCTCCCCTAAGTTTAAAAAAAAAAAAAAAATCCTCAAAACACAGCTAGGTAGGATGCCTCTAAAGATGAATTAATAATTAACCCAGCATTCCTCATTGTGGGAAAATGACAATATAGTATTTAAACGCAATTAGAAGGATGCACAATTCAACATAAAATATGACCTCAACGATGTAAAAAACATATTTAAAAAATCTGGAAGTCTGCCAAATATGTAGTCTAGTAAATCAAAGGGTAAATGGAAGTATCAGTCCCCTTGGTGTGACCCCCCTACCCCGCCACATGATAGCTCTGTGATCTGCCACGTGATAGCTCTGTGAACCACTACCCTAAGCCTCTGTTTCCTCATCTATAAAACATGTAATCATAACCAATACATGCAGTCATGTCATCTGATTTTTATACCTAAACAATTTTCAAAAGGGAGAAAAATTATTAGTGCCTAACAGAAACACAAATGTTTTCTTTTGGAAATATGAAACTATATTTAGAATATAACTTACTTATCAAACAAAACGATATCTGGTGTCCAGACAGAGCCTGAAGGAACACGTATCACTTTTATTCCACCATAGTCATCAGGGTTCCATCTTAATTTTACATCTATCCATTCCTTTAAAACAAAGAAATCTGCCTCAATTTCAATAAAACTAATAGTCAAAAACAGTGAATACTATACTTTTTTTCACACCAGAAATTTTAGACATGAGATCACCTCTACCCCCAATAGAGAACACCTCCCTATCTTTCTTATTATGGGCACCAGATAACCCCTCCCCTTGTGTGGTGGTTCTCACCATGGTCCCTGTGAGACACAGGTGAGAACCAGAGCTAGATGTGTTCATGGCTCTGCTCAGCAGCTCTTCTCCCATCAACTGACTGACTACATCCAGTACTTGAAGCCACACGCACTTAATACCCAGGTTCAAGGGAAACATTCTTTTTTCCAGATGTATTGTCACCCAATTTGGCTGTTCTGGTCCACGCAAAAGGGAGTTGGATTTATTGCACATTTCAACACCTTGCCCTACCCTCCATGCAGTTACAATTCTGTGATCAAGTTAGGAGCTGCAGCCTGAGAAAAGCATATATGCCTTTCAGGAGTTTGGGGTTAGGAAACAACTAGTAGGTATAAAAATTAGGGACAAAGAAAAACAAAAGGAAGCATTCAACAGCAGTTAGGATATATGTATGGTGGCCCAGAAAAAAACAAAAGTCCTTTATATAAAAGGGACTATTTACAAAAAAAAAAAAAATTCATTTCATTCTTGCCTATTTCCACCTCAGAGAGTCAGAATCCTTGCAGTGGACTATAAGCAGCTGCTACTCCACCAGCCTCTTTTTGCTTATCTGACCCCATCTCCTACACCCCCTCTCCCCAATGGTTCTCTCACCACTAGCCACACCAGCCTCTCTGCAACTGCTTAAACACACTAGGCACACACCAGCCTCAGAAACCTTTGCACTTGCAGGTCCTGCTGCCTGGAACACTCCTCCCCAGATATACACATGGCTTGCTTCCTCTCCGCCAAGACTTTGTTCAGACATTGTCTTCTCAGTGCTGTTTTCTCTGACTACCATTTTTATAAGTACACCCCCCCAATATTCCCTATCTTCTTTTCCAGTGTGTTTCTCCCCAAGCTTATCAGTTTCTAAGGTACTATACAACTTACTTGTTACTTTTCCCCCACTAGAATGGAGTTCCATGAGGGCAGGTGATGTAGTTTGGCTGTCTCCACTCAAATCTCATCTTGAATTGTAGCTCCCATAATCCCCACATGTTGTAGGAGGGACCCAGTGAAAGGTAACTGAATCAAGGGAGATGGTATGTCCTGTGCTGTTCTTGTGATAGTGCATAAGTCTCATGAGATCTGATGGTTTTATAAGGGCAGTTCCCCTGTATACGCTCTCTTGCCGGCTGCCATGTAAGACATGCCTTTGCTCCTCCTTCACCTTCCACCATCATTGTGAAGCCTCCCCAGCCATGGTGAACTATGAATCCATTAAACCTCTTCCCTTTATAAATTACCCAGCCTTGGGTATGTCCTTATAGCAGGGTGAAGACAGACTAATACCACAGGGTTTTTTGTCTGTTTTGTTCACTGCTGTTTCCACATAACACTGTCTGGCACATAATAGGCACTCCAAAAATACTAGCTGAATAAATACAAGCACTCCATCTACCCTCATCTTTCTGTATCCTGCCAATCCACCAAGGCCATACATTCACGTATTCATTCATATTCACAAATATACATCCTCTTGTATTTCTGCTACAAGACATATAATAAAAATAGGTGTCTCAGTCACTAATTGGGTGCCTGTTTGAATTTTATACATACCTGTTTCAACCAGACGTTTGTTGTCATTAACTGATTTTTCTCATCCTTTAAAAAGCAAAAATTTAAATAAGGTTGATTTCAATTACAGAAACAATAATTATTTAAATAATAAATTTCACATTGTTATATAAACACACTTCTTCACATAGTACCCATATTTCATTCATCAGTCTGGTTCTCTAGAAAGCTAGGATCTTTCTTCCAGCCTAATTTCACATTATTCCTTTCAACATACTCTCTATTTCAGATAAACTACACTAAAAGATACCTTTGGCATTTTTGCATTTAACATTAATCATCTCAACTACTATATTTCCTCAAATTTAAGATGCAGTCTAAGATATAAGCACAGTATTATTTTATGTGCTTAGCACTAAGAGGAGAAAAAAAAGTTGGCAATGAATTTCAAGCTGCCATGAATTATAAGACACATCATGATTTCAGAGGTGTTAAAATGCAGACAGACAAAGGTAGGATGATCCCCAGGAGGAAACCACTAATAAATGGAAAAATGTTAACTACAAGTGTAAGCATAGCAGAAGAGTTTCAGGGGTAATCATATTTATAAAAAGATTTTATCTTTAAAATCAAAACAAGCCAAAAATGAGATTAAAAAAAAAAAAGACAGAATATGTGGGAAATAAGGTAGGAATCCACCAAATATGATTCCAGGGAGCTTAGCGATAAAAGGAACCTAAAATAGCTCAGACACAATTCAGTGAATTTTCCATTCTCCATCTCCAGGGCCCTCACCCTTCATCCCCCCGACTCCAGTCCTCTTCCATGTTTGTAGTCACTGACATTTCATTTTCTGGGCTCTTCTCTCAAGAAGCAACCCTTCCCCAACTTCTCTGCTTGGTTAGCCCTTCCTTCTACCACTTTCTACAAATGTTCCTCAAGGATCAGGTTCCTCCTCTTCCCACTAACTTTAAAAACTCATCAAAGTGGGAGGTGAGAGGCAAGGGCAAAAACAAAAACAAAAAAACTCATCAAAGTTTTCAACAGTCACCTCCAAGCCAGCAATTCCAGATGGACATCCTTGTTCTCATCTGTCATCTCAGAGCCAGTCTTGACTTCCCAAAAGCTAGTGAACATTTCCTTTGGAATTAACACCTCAAACCACAATCAAACTCATCATCTTCTCTGCCCTACTCCCATAACAATGAAGATTCTTTTTCTTTTTTTTGAGATGGAGTCTCACTCTGTCACCCAGACTGGAGTGCAGTGGCATGATCTCAGCTCACTGCAAGCTCCACCTCCCGGGTTCACGCCATTCTCCTGCCTCAGCCTCCCAAGTAGCTGGGACTACAGGCACCTGCTACCACGCCTGGCTAATTTTTTTGTATTTTTTAGTAGAGACAGGATTTTACCATGTTAGCCAGGATGGTCTCGATCTCCTGACTTCGTGATCTGCCCGCCTCAGCCTCCCAAAGTGCTGGGATTACAGGCGTGAGCCACCACGCCCGGCCGACAGTATTTTTCAAATGTGTTACTCTTCCACTCTAATCACCTAGGCTTCAAAATGTGACACCTCCCTCCATATTCAGTGGTCAAGTCCTGCTCCTTTTGTGTGGTCTTCTAACTTGCCTCTCATCTTCTAGTCTCTCTTTCACTCCTCAAAATCATGTACATTACTGTTTTACTGATCTTCTGAAAGTACTGCTTTGATCATGTCTGTTGCCTATCAGGTCTCTCAGTCATTCCGCATTTACTATGTACTAGATACGGTGCTAGGCTCTAGGACAGATACAAGGAATAAAGCTCACCTAGTTTTGAAGATGAAACGCCAGAGCACATGAGTACCAGTGAGTGTAATGGGCACCATATTAAAGTGCAAAAAAAAAAAAAAAAAGTTTGAACACAGGAGAGGCTGTCTTATGTAGTCTGGAAAGATTTCACAAAGGGTCTGACAAATGAATTTGGCCTTGAATAATAAATGGCTAGTGCAGGTTGGAAAGCTCTCCCAAGAAGTAAACATGGCAGGAGCAAAGACAAAGTGGCATGCAGAGATCCTCCTCATCTTCTCCACCATCTAGTCAGACCACTCCTGTATGCCAGGGCTCCCAACATTCATCTTTTGATCTAAACAGCTGTACAGCAAGGCTCAGTTATCACACATACCTACCATTATATTGTTCCTTTGTACTTAAATACTTTTCCTCTCTGCCATGTCAAACCCTACACCTCCTACAAAGCCAGCTCAGGTGCCACCTCATCTACCCTACCTTCTTTGATAAGGTCATTCATCAAGATCTGAATTCCCAGCTCTTTCTGGTATCATGATTTAGTGCTACAGTTTTCTACACCATTTGTGTGCCAATGACCTCAACCAGAAAGATCTTTGAGAGCAAGCCCCACCCACCTTACTTTTCTTTTCCTGTTTTTTTTTTTTTTTTGTTTGTTTGTTTGTTTGTTTGTTTGTTTTTGAGACAGTCTTGCTCTGTTGCCCAGGTTGGAGTGCAGTGGCACAATCTCAGCTCACTGCAACCTCTGCCTCCCGGGGTTCAAACGATTCTCCTGTCTTGGCCTCCTGAATAGCTGGGATTACAGGCACGGACCACCGCCCAGCTAATTTTTGTATTTTTGGTAGAGATTGGGTTTTGTTATATTGGCCAGGCCGGTCTCAAACTCCCAACCTCAAGTGATCCACCCGCCTTGGCCTCTGAAAGTGCTGGGATTACAGGCGTGAGCCACTGTGCCTGGCCACCACCTTACTTTTCCACTTTCCTATTTTCATTTAAAATCTCCCCATAATGACTAGCCAAAGGCTGAGCGCACAGTCCATATATATTCATTAACCTTTCTGGAAGCAGTTAGATGACACAGCTATAGACTTTGAAAAAGGTATATCCTTTGGTTCACTAACTGCCTTTCTTAAGGAAAGGAGATGTTCAGGCATTTGTATACTAATATATTCATCATTGTTAATTATAATAAGAAAAATTGGAAACAAGCTTCTGTTCAAAATGGGAGAATGCTTAAATAAATTATAGATGAAATATGTAACCATTAAAAATTACATTTGAAGAGCATGTAATGACATAGGAAAATGTTCATTATGTCATAGTAGAGAAAAAGCAGTAAACAAATTATTTCTAAAATATTATTCCAATTTTGTAACATACACACAAAGAAAGTCTGGCAAGAAACACAACTAATTATTAATATTAGTCATCTCCGGGTAGTACAATTACAGTCAATTTTTAACTTCTCATTTGTAATTTTTTGCCCTTTCCAAATTCTCTACAAAAATCACCCATTGCTTCCGTAATCAGAACACAAAGCACATCTATAAATGTTATTTTAAAACATATATATATATATATACGTATACATATACTTGGTTATTCTGGGAACACAACAGGGAAATAATTATTGATTTACACATTCAGAACAAGAAGAAACTAGTTTAAAAATTAGCATGAATGTTTTAGTTTAAATAGATAGAATCCCTTGGCAATAAGAACAATTTATCAAGGGAACTACTTATGAATGTCACATGGAAAAATTTCTGAAATGTTTTAAGTGTGAGCCCAAGATAATGATCTCTTGTGATACTTTTAGGTCCTAAGAATCTATCACTCTAGGCTGGGCGCGGTGGCTCAAGCCTGTAATCCCAGCACTTTGGGAGGCCGAGATGGGCGGATCACAAGGTCAGGAGATCGAGACCATCCTGGCGAACACAGTGAAACCCCGTCTCTACTAAAAATACAAAAAACTAGCCGGGCGAGGTGGCGGGCGGGCGCCTGTAGTCCCAGCTACTTGGGAGGCTGAGGCAGGAGAATGGCGGGAACCCGGGAGGCGGAGCTTGCAGTGAGCTGAGATCCCGCCACTGCACTCCAGCCTGGGCGACAAAGCAAGACTCCGCCTCAAAAAAAAAAAAAAAAAAAAAAAAAAAAAAAAAAAATCTATCACTCTATTTTTGGACTTTTTCTCCTAAACGTAAAATTTTTTTTTTCTTTTCCCTACTTTCAAGCTAACAAGTTACTCTTAAACTTTTTGAACCTATTTTTAACACATTTAAGGAATATACAATGTTTTAGATCTTTGAATTTGTTAAAGATAGACTTATAATTACCAAATTGAGATAAACAGTTTCTAAACTATAAAATATATAAACACAGTGTGTTATCATGTATGTGACACAATCATTACTTTACCCTGGTGAGTTCCTTCAGGCAAAGGACTGCCTCAATCACCTTTGTAATCCTTGGTGCCTAGCACAGTGCCTAGCCACACACCAGGCTCTCACTAAATCTGTGAGAAATTGAGTATAGAAGGATACGCACACCTACCACATCCACCAATTGAGATATTGCAAGTCCAAACTTTATTTTTATTTTGTCATTCAGGTGTTCCACAGGACGAACCCATCTTTCGTAGTCTTGAAATAAATCCTTAAGCAAACTATCTTCATGTTTTGCAATAGAAGAAGGTTCAGATAATCCTGTATAACAAATTTCTAAAAGTTAATGTACTGGCTTCTCTCCCACAGATCCCTATACTTTCAAACAAAAGTTCAAACCCAGGAGGCAAAGGTTGCAGTGAGCCAAGATCAGGCCACTGCACTCCAACCTGGGCCATAGAGAGAGATTGTCTCCAAAAAAAAAAAAAAAAAAAAAATAGGAAAAAAAAGTTCAGCATTATTAATAATGAACCAAACTACAACTTAGGCTATTATTAATGCAGCTTTTAAAATGAAATATTGACCGGGCGCAGTGGCTCACGCCTGTAATCCCAGCACTTTGGGAGGCCAAGGCGGGCGGATCACAAGGTCAGGAGATCCAGACCACGGTGAAACCCTGTCTCTACTAAAAATACAAAAAATTAGCCGGGCGCGGTTGCGGGCGCCTGTAGTCCCAGCTACTCGGGAGGCTGAGGCAGGAGAATGGCGGGAACCCGGGAGGCGGAGCTTGCAGTGAGCCGAGATCGCGCCACTGCCCTCCAGCCAGGGGGACAGAGGGAGTCTCCGTCTCAAAAAATAATAATAATAATAAAATAAATAAATAAATAAAATGAAATATTAATATAAGTATTTCTGATCGAATAAGGGACACTCTGGCTCAGATATGTCTTAAATTATACTGACTATGGAATATGCTGAGTTCCTTAAGAAACATTCAGTACTCAATACAGAATAATTTCAAATCTAAATAATAAAAGCTTTTAAATTGCCAGGGTGGCAGGAGTTATCTTGAAATTCTAAACCTAGAAAACAGATACACTAAAGCAAAGTTCATTTATCAATTATAAATGTTAAAATTGCTTTAATTTGCATAATCTTTTTTTTTTTGAGACGGAGTCCCACCTGGTCTCCCAGGCTGGAGTGCAGTGGTGTGATCTTGGCTCATCACCACCTCTGCCACTGGGATTCAGGCAATTCTCCCACCTTAGCCTCCCGAGTTGCTGGGACTACAAGTATCCAACACCATGCCAGGCTAATTTTTGTATTTTCAGTAGAGATGAGGGTCCACCATGTTGGCCAGGATGGTCTTGAACTCCTGACCTTCGGTGATCTGCCCACCTCAGCCTCCCACAGTGCTGGGATCACAGATGTGAGCCACTGTGCCTGACCTTATTGGCATAATCTTAATAAGAAATATATAAATATTGAGTGACTTATTTAGCTTTGACATACTTTGCTACTATATTTGTGTAATATATTGTTATATTTGTATAAAACATTTGTATAAAACTGCTTTTTAGGGAATAAGGAAGGAAGAACTCAAAGATAGCAGATAGCATGCTGTCCTAGAAGCTAAATGAAGAAAATGTAGCAAGAAGGGTTGAGCCTCCCAATCTGTTCGATGCTACTGGTGAGCCATGGAGAGGCAGCTGAGAACTGAGTGCTGGATTAGCAACAGTGAGGTCGACGATGAATCTAACAAACGCCATCTACGGGAAGAGAAGAGAGTTGACTTGGAGTATGTTTAAGACAGAGTGCAAAGACAGGAATGACCTCTTTCAAAAGTTACGCTGATATAGGGATACTGAGGATAAAGAGTCAAGAAAGGTTTATTTCAAGATCAGTAAGAAAATAAATAGGCGGTGCCTCATGTCTGTAATCCCAGCACTTTGGGAAGCCGAGGCAGACAGATTACCTGAGGTAAGGAGCTTGAGACCACTCTGGCCAACATGGTGAAATTCTGTCTCTACTAAAAACACAAAAATTAGTCAGGCATGGCAGCACACACCTGTAATCTCAGCTACTCAGGAGGCTGAGGCAGGAGAATAGGTTGAGTCCAGGAGACAGAGGTTGCAGTGAGCCTACAGTATGCCACTGCACTCTACGTGGCCAACAGAGCGAGACTCTGTCTCAAAACACAAATAAATAAATAAATAAATAAATAAATAAATAAATAAATAAATAAACGTATGTATGTTTGTGTGTGAATGTGAGCATGATTGGCTAAATAATTCACAAGGCCCAATGCAAAATGAAGAGGAGGATTTCCCGTTCAAAAATCAGGAAACGTGCCACTAAATATACTAACATAAACTTTTTTCTTCAAAAAAAAATATATTTTAGGACCTAAGTTGTTAAAAAAAAAAAAAAAAAGTCAAAATATAAAATGTTTTGGATACCATGGCCAAAGACTGGTTAGATTTGGGGATCACAGTTATGTTTATACTCCTACAGAGCTCGAATAAGCCTCTCTGAAGAAATGAGTTTTCAGTGTTCTCTGGCCTGGGATCACTTAAGGAAATGTGAAATGTATAAAAAGCAAGCATGACATTTACTTAAGACTAATAATATTATGAAAAAAAACACTTTTACTTGAAACAAAAATGTCACTGGCTTATTAATCAGCAAATATACACACAAGGATTACAGTAGCTAGTGATGGTTCTTCTCCAACCTAAAAGAAATGGTTGGAGAGAAATTAACACTTTCACAAAATCTTCTCTTTATGATGACAGACCATGTTTTCCACGCAGAGATATGAACGAATACCCAGGTACTCTAGCTCGAGGAAACCTATTTCCCAGTTCTCCTTTGCTGCCTAGTTCTTCATAAATAACCTACTCCTCAAGAGTTTGTGTCCTGCTTCCCTGAATAACTAGTTTAATTTTTTTTAAATATTTATTTTATTTTTTATTTATTTATCTTGAGATGGAGTCTCGCTCTGTCACCCAGGCTGGAGTGCAGTGGTGTGATCTTGGCTCACTGCAACCTCCACCTCCCGGGTTCAAGTGATTCTTTGTCTCAGCCTCCCGAGTAGCGGGGATCACGGGTGCACTCCACCATGCCTGGCTAATTTTTGTATTTTTAGTAGAGATGGGGTTTCACCATACTGGTCAGGCTGGTCTTGAACTCCTGACCTTAGGTGTTCCTCCTGCCACAGCCTCCCAAAGTGCTGGGATTACAGGCATGAGCCACTGCCCCAGACAGTAACTAGTTTAAGATACTTAGTTTAATCTACAAATACTATGGAGTTTGTGTGGTGACACCTATAAATCTCCTTATGCTGAAATGCACAGCATTGAAGATATTTAGACTCATTTAGAAAATTATACACTAGAGTCATTCTTATTGTTTAAAAGCCATTAATTTTAGAGCTTCAAGTTAAAATAGCATTATTGAACCATTTCTCCTCTTCCAATCCTAATTATAGTCCCTCAAATACCAAAAATTTAAGGGTTAAAAGATAAAAGTATTAATAAATAAAATCTTTTTTTTTTTTTTTTTTTAGGACACAGGGTCTCTGTCACTCAGGCTGGAGTGCAATGGTGCAATCTTGGCTCACTGCAGCCCTCGACCTCCTGGGCTCAAGCGATCCTTCCACCTCAGCCTCCTGAGTAACTGGGACCACAGTCATGCACCACAACTGGCTAATTTTTTATATTTTTGGTAGAGATGGGGTTTTACTATGTTGCCCAGACTGGTCTTAAATTCCTCCTGAGCTCAAGCGATCTGCCTGCCTCTGCCTCCCAAAGTGCTGGGATTACAGGTGTAAGCCACTGTACCCAGCCTAAAATGTCTTTCAATAGCATCTAAGGAACTTTTGCCTGAGTGGGGAAAAAACTAGCTTGAATTGCTATCTCAAATCTTGTTTGAAAGAAAGTAGACAGGGTATAAATAAAATACTAAATTAATCTCAACATTCTCCCTAATGAGAATCTTCAAGATACTGCTTTGTGAATATCTTCGCAATACATCCCATACTGGAAATACCATTTTCTTATGACACTTTATAGCAGTATCTGGTGCAAATGTCAAAGGTATTTTAGCATAAAACCTAATTCTTAGCAGTCATGCTTTTTTATCTGGCTGTAAATGTTTTAAGTTTACACTGTTCACAAACCTCAGCGTGTTAAAAAGGAGACAATCCAATGCATCCCCTCATTTTACAAATCAGGATATATGTATGACCAGAAGGGTTGCTGCTACAGAGTTCATTAACTGCAGAGCTCTGAGGGGCACCCTTGGCTTCATGCTCTTGTCACAATAACATCTTCCATCTTGTGACAACTTTCTAGATTAACTTAATGATGCCACACCCCTGATAGCTCTAGCCCACGTTGATGTTTACTTATTCATTCATTTAACAAACATCAGACAGGCACTGGGAACATACTGGGAAACAAAACAGACAACATCGACATTTACAGTCCGGTAGGAAAGACTGACACTATATATGAGCTAAATTCTAAAGAAACTGAATTAAATGGAAAAGTTCTTTTTAAAGGTTGTTTTAAATAGTTAACATTTGCTCATCCTATTCAAAACGAACATTTTTCTGGCATCGCTATAGCACTACATATAGGCTGATGACAGTAATCGCTTTTTTTTTTTTTTTCTTTTTTTTTGAGACTGGGTCTCGCCCTGTCACCCAGACTGGAGTGCAGTGGCGCCATCATGGCTCACTGCAGCCTGAAACTCCTGGACTCAAGCAATCGTCCCACCTCAGCCTCCCTCCTATCTCAAGCTCCCACACAGCTGGAACTACAGGCATGTTCCACCACACCCAGCTAATTTCTTTATTTTTTGTAGAGACAGGGTCTCTTTTTGTAGCTCAGGTTAGGCTGGTCTGAACTCTTGGGTTCAAGCAATCCTCCTGCCTTAATCTCCCAAAGTGCTATAAGATTCACCACGCCCGGCCTTATTACATTATTACATTTTAATTTTCTTCCCCTTTCTTGTCTTAAAAATTGTTGACTAGGGGAGGGCGCGGTGGCTCACACCTGTAATCCTAGCACTTTGGGAGGCCGAGGTGGGCGGATCACGAGATCAGGAGATGGAGACCATCCTGGCTAACACGGTGAAACCCTGTCTCTACTAAAAATACATAAAATTAGCCGGGCTGGTGGTGGGCGCCTGTAGTCCCAGTTACTCAGGAGGCTGAGGTAGGAGAATCACTCGAACCTGGGAGGCGGAGCTTGCAATGAGCCAAGATTGCGCCACCGCACTCCAGCCTGGATGACAGAGCGAGACTCCATCTCACAAAAAAAAAAAAAAAAAGTTGACTTGGGCCAGGCGCTGTGACTCACGCATGTAATCCCAGCACTTTGGGAGGCCGAGGCAAATGGACCACTTGAGGCCAGGAGTTCGAGACCAGCCCGGCCAACATGGCCAAACCCTGTCTCTACTGAAAACACAAAAATGAGCTGGGCGTGTAGTGCGCACCTGTGGTCCCGGCTACTAGGGAGGCTGACGTATGAGGATCTATTGAACTCGGGAGGCAGAGGTTGCAGTGAGTCAAGATTGTGCCACTGTACTCCAGCCAGGGAGACAGAGGGAGACTCTATCTCAAAAACAACAACAACAACAAAAACAAACAAAACAAAAAACTTGATTTAAAAAGATCCCTTACATCAAAAGGATATACAACCCAGAGAAAACATCTGCAAATCATATATCTGATAGGGGACTTGTATTTAAAATATATAAAGAACTATTATAAAAATCAATAATAAAAAGATTCAATAATCCATTTTTCTAAATGGGCAAGAGATCTAAATTAACTTAGACATTTCTCCAATGAAAGGCCAGTAAGTATATGAAAAGATGCTCAACACCTTTAGCCATCAGGAAAACACAAATCAATACCACAATGAAATAGCACTTCATACCTAATAGGACTGGCTATAACCAAAAAGACAGATAAGTTACTCAACTTTGCAGATGACTTTTCTTCATCTGTAACATAGGTATAAAAAAAATACCTCCCTTATAAGGTTATTGTAAGGATTAGCTAAAAGTGTAGATATAAGTGCCAGCACAGGGTCGTTCTTATTCCTCCATAAATGATTGCTAAAGTAATGGTAACCGACAGACCAACAAAGATTGTCTCCAGACAGTCCTAGCCAATGGAACTTTGCAAAAATACAAAGGAAGAATGTGCTTGTGACATTAGGTACTCTTTTTTTTTTTTTTTGAGACGGAGTCTCGCTCTGTGGCCCAGACTGGAGTGCAGTGGCCGGATCTCAGCTCACTACAAGCTCCACCTCCCAGGTTTACGCCATTCTCCTGCCTCAGCCTCCCGAGTAGCTGGGACTACAGGCGCCCGCCACCTCGCCCGGCTAGTTTTTTGTATTTTTTAGTAGAGACGGGGTTTTACCATGTTAGCCAGGATGGTCTCGATCTCCTGACCTCGTGATCCATCCGTCTCGGCCTCCCAAAGTGCTGGGATTACAGGCTTGAGCCACCGCGCCCGGCGTAGGTACTCTTAACACAGTGCAATGATGGGTCACTATAAAGCTTTCCTCAAGTCTCTATTCTTGAAACCAAATAATAGTAATTATAATACAACCTGCTAATAGCATATAAACCACATATCTCAGAAGAACAAAGGAAACCAAGCAGTGAAGCACACTAAAAATAGGATAAGAACAAAAAAAAAAATCTAATGGGATAATTCTTCTAAAGTAGTTAAAAGTACAGCTGCTAAGAGAAAAACTAAGCTGAATACCTAACGAAGGTATAAATGTGTATAGAGTAATATCACTAACACTTTTATATATTTATATTTTGGTTTTACAAATTCAATTTTAACTATCATTCATTGCCTAAAGTTTGAGGAACTGGGAGAATGACATTTAAAAAAAAAAAAATCACAGTCAAATCGTTTGGTGAAACCACATTTATTTTCAAAGAAATGTAACCTTGCTTCTTAGTTTTAGTATGGTGGAAAGGAAAGGACACAGAACGGCAAAGCTGAAAACCTTAACTTGAATACTTGGCACCACTGATTAGCTGTTAACCTCCATAACCCACATTTTTTTTTCTTTTCCCTTTTTTTTTTTTTTTTTTTTTTAGACAGGGTCTCACTCTGTCGCCCAAGCTGGAGTACAGCACACGATCTTGGCTCACTGTAGTCTCGATCTCCTGGGCTCAAGCAATCCTCCTGCCTCAACCTCCCGAGTAGCTGGGACGACAGGCATGTACCACCATGCCCAGCTAATTTTTCTGTAGAGACGTTGCTCAGGCTGGTCTTGAACTCCTGAGCTCAACAAATCCACCTGCCTCGGCCTCCGAAAGTGCTGGGTGGGATTACAAGTGTGAGCCACCGCGTCTGGCCCATAATTTTCTAGCCCATATAAAATAAGGATATCTGTTAGCAATATGTCAATAATTGTTAAATGGGTATGGCAACAACTTTTTAATTCATTACATTGGACCATTCTTGTGAACATTTTTATTTTTCCATTATAAAACATTAGTACAAAGGAGAACCTCTGCTTATCTGCTTCACTCTCATCTGGATCAAATGAAATAAAGTACATTATCTTACTATGTTGGGTAGTGTCTAAGTAGTTTAAGTTTTTTTTAAAAAATCTTCTTCACTAAATATAGTATGTAGCCAAAAAGATACCTGAGGATTTTTTTTTTTTTTTTTTTTTTGAGACGGCGTTTCGCTCCTGTTGGCCAGTCTGGAGTGCATTGGTGCAATCTCGGCTCACCGCAACCTCTGTCTCCCGGGTTCAAGCAATTCTCCTGCCTCAGTATACTGAGTAGCTGGGACTACAGGCATGAGTCACCACACCTGGCTAATCTTGTATTTTTAGTAGAGACGGGGTTTTTCCATGTTGGTCAGGCTGGTCTCGAACTGCTGACCTCAGGTGATCCATCCGCCTGCCTTGGCCTCCCCCTGAGGGAGCGTGGTGGCTCAACACCTGTAATCCCAGCACGTTGGGGGGCCGAGGTGAGCGGATCACAAGGTTAGGAGTTTGAGACCATCCTAGCCAACATGGTGAAACCCTGTCTCTACTAAAAACACAAGCATAAAAATTAGCCAGGTGTGGTGGCACACACCTGTAGTCCCAGCTACTCAGGAGGCTGAGGCAGAAGAATCGCTTGAACCTGGGAGGTGGAGGTTGCAGTGAGCCGAGATTGTGCCACTGCACTCAGGCCTGGGTGACAGAGTGAAACTCTGTCAAAAAAAAAAAAAAAAAATTCTAGGAACATTTGATAGTGCTTTGCTCTGGCATTTTTCCATGAAGAATCATGATTTTCTTATCAAAAGGTAATGATTTGGAAAAAAAGTCAGCCAACATAGTCAGCAGCCAAATGTGGATATTAGCAGTCTTTAGCCAACCTGCAGATAGAAACAGACATTAACTATAATTTTAAGTTTCTGCCATAAATTATTCTTAAATATTTAGCATCTGCTACAACTTAGCCACACTAGAGCCTAATGTGATATCTCGTTCAATTCATTCATTAATTCAACAAATGTCAACTACCTGCTTACTGTGCCAACCTCTGTGCCAGATGCTGGAGGGAGAGCAGAAAACAAAGACCTGGTGCTGTCTTCCTGGGGTACAAACTTGCACATTTATTTACCTTATTATATCATACTTGTAATTCTATGGCTATGCAAACTACACCCCACAGTGAGAATGGTGCCCCTGCCACTGCACAGTGCATCATCTGCATATTCCAATACCACTGCAGCTCTAACACAGGATTTCTCAACTTGGCACTACTGACATTTTGGGCTGGACAATTATTTGTTGTGGAGGGCTGTCTTGTGCCCTGTATGTTTAGCAGCATCCCTGGCTTCTACCCACTAGACATATCACCACCCCACGTGACAACCAATTGTGTCTCCAGACATTGCCAAATGTTGGTGAGTGGGGAGCAAAACTGACCCTTTTTGCAAACCACTGTTGTAACACTAGTAGCTAATAAGCAGCAGAAGTAGACCTCGGACCCAGATTTATTTTGGTTTTTCTCAAAATAATGCTATAATTGCAAAAGTAATGTGTGATCACTGTCAAAATTCAAATCCAGACGCTCATAAAGAGTAAGAATTCTGGCCAGGCGTGGTGGCTCACGCCTGTAATCCCAGCACTTTGGGAGGCCGAGGTGGGTGAATCATGAGGTCAGGAGATCGAGACCATTCTGGCTAACAAGGTGAAACCCTGTCTCTACTAAAAACACAAAAATTAGCCGGGCATGGTGGCGGGCGCCTGTAGTCCCAGCTACTGGGGAGGCTGAGGTAGGAGAATGGCGTGAACCCGGGAGGCGGAGCTTGCAGTGAGTTGAGATCCCACCACTGCACTCCAGCCTGGGTGACAGAGCGAGACTCCGTCTCAAAAAAAAAAAAAGAGTAAGAATTCTCCCTCTCCTCCTCTCCTTCCCCTTCCCTCCAAGGGTAACCATTGTTAATTTTGATGTGTAGATATTTTAAATTACATGCATGCTCACTCACACATGGAAACATGTTTTCCTCTAAGTTCTGCAACTTGTTTTTTTTCATTCAATACTATATACCAGCCGGGTGTGGTGGTTCACCCCTGTACTCAATCCCAGCACTTTGGGAGGCTGAGGCAGGGGATCACCTGAGGTCAGGAGTTCGAGACCAGCGTGACCAACGTGGAGAAACCCTGTCTCCACTAAAAACACAAAATTAGCCAGACTGGTGATGCATGCCTGTAATCCCAGCTACTTGGGAGGGTGAGGCAGGAGAACCGCTTGAACCCGGGAGGCAGAGGTTGCGGTGAGCCGAGATCATGCCGCTGCACTCCAGCCTGGGAAACAAGAGCAAAATTCCATCTCAAAACAAAACAAAACAAAACTGTATAAATTATATGCCAGTAGATGTCCAACCATCTTCAGTCTTCCTTCATAAGCTGCAAAGTGATCTTCATTATGGGTGCATCAGACTTTATTTAAGATTTCATCACTGACTGGCATTTATACTCTTCAGTTTTTAGTTATTTCTAATAATGCTACAACGGGAAAAATGCTATAATTAAAAATTAAATTATTCAAAATTAAAAATTAAAAATCTCTTTTTCCATACTGATGCACAGATTTCTATAGCAATGATTCTTGGAAGTAAAACTGCTGAGTCAAGGGGATGCACATTTTAAATCTTGCTAGGTGCTGCCAATAGCTTCCTTTTCTTCTTCACAGGCTGCCATAAGAAGGAAATAAGATAACATATCTAAAAAAGATTTGAAGAGTGATGTATATTATACCTCCCCAATTAATAATCAAGGCATTCCTGGAGCAGTTAATCTACCCCTGAAGTCTCCTTGTATCTTTTTATAAGTTAGCAAAAAGTGACTTGTACTCTTGAAAAAAAAATCCTCTTTGCAGCAGTCCTAGGAGGGCTATTTTAAGCAACGGCAAGATAAAGCAGTGAACATAACCATTTGTAAACGAGGGGAAATGCGTACTATATTCAACATTTTCCATGTGACAAACAAGAATGCTTACCAATCATTAAGTATTACAGATAAAATATAGAGGGATTTTTTTTCACTCTAGGATTTTCATTATATTTTATATTGATTTTTATCACAGAATTATAAGATAAAGTTACACTGCAACTGCTATGCTTTAGTAAACTTAATATCTTACCCTGACTCTCAGAACACTTGCAGTAAGAAAATGAATGACCTTAGGTGGTATTAATTTAGGTGCAGTCAATAGTTCTCAAGGAGACGAGACAACTTGCACACTTAAAAAAAAAAAAAAAACGCTGAGCATCATCAGATCGAGTAAATGCAGAGTTCATTATCTTAACTTGGGGCTATAGATCTCTCAACAGGCAATAAATATGTATTACAAGCTAGTATATTTACAGTATTATGGAATAAAACACCTAATGGTGCATGAGGTTGCCTGTATGACCTTGAAAAGACGCTTGCAAATTTCCCCCTTAGAGATGTCCAATTATGAATGAATACTAAGCACTGGAAGAAAATATGGAAAAGTGAAGACAGTTGCTTTGTTAAGATAGCAGGATAATGCTTGTTTTCTTAGCTTCTATTAACCTTACATTGTTTGGGCTACAATTCCCTGTAAATTCACTATTTTCATAATTACTTTCATCAGCTTCCCTTGAGAGTTTACCCAATTGGTATGAATGTGGAATTTTCTACAACCTTGCTATTTAATTGTGATACACTGACTCAACAGTATTCACATCACCTGGGAGCTTGTTAGAAATGCAGAGTCTCAGGCCCTGCTTCTGACCTACTGGATCAGCGTCTGCATTCTCAGGGAATTCCTGTGTACATCTAAGTTTCAGAAGCCCTGGTCAACAAGACCTAGAGAAGTGGCTCTCAAGGGGTAGGGAATGTGAAGCACAATTTTGCCCCCAGGGCACATCTGACAATGTCTGGAGACATTTTTCAGTGGGTGCTACTGGCATCTCATGGCTAGAAAACAGTATGCTGCTAAACATCCTACAAGGCACAGGACGCCCCCTCTCTGACAACAAAGAATTATCCAGTACAAAATTTCAGAGGTTGAGAAATCCTGACCTAGAGGAAAGAGTTTTGCCTAATTCCATATATATATATAGTTGACTGAAAAATAAAAATGAAAATAAAACCAGAGAAAAATAAAACCTAACAGTTCATATCATCTTTTTTGTCAGAATTCAAATATTCATATTTAACTCCTATTTTTACTGGTAAAAGGCTATATTTTATAATCACACTTTGGAAGAGAAGAGCATGAAGTCACTGAATGAAATACAATAGGAGGGGCTGGATGTGGTGGCTCATGCCTGTAATCCTGGCACTTTGCGAGGCCAACGTGGGCGGATCATTTGAGGCCAGGAGTTCAAGACCAGCCTGGCCAACATGGTGAAACCCCGTCTTTACTAAAATAAATAAATAAATAAATAAAAAAGCTGGGTGTGGTGGTACACCTGTAATCTCAGCTACTTGGGGGGCTGAGGCACAAGAATCATTTGGACCCAGGAGCCAGAGGTTGCAGTGAGCCAAGATCACACCACTACACTCCAGCCTGGGTGACAGAGCAAGACTCTGCCTCAGTAAAAATAATAAATAAATAAACACAGTAGGACAAACAACATCATGTTTCCTCAAAAGGAGAACAAAACATCTAAATTAACATTTTTCATCGTAGAACAGAAAAGGATAATTTTTTTTTTTTTTTTTTTTTTTTTTTTTGTATTTTTAGTAGAGACGGGGTTTCACCGTGTTAGCCAGGATGGTCTCGATCTCCTGACCTCGTGATCCGCCCGTCTCGGCCTTCCAAAGTGCTGGGATTACAGGCTTGAGCCACCGTGCCCGGCCAGAAAAGGATAATTTTAAATAATCCTTTCCATCATGTTGTCACTATAAAACTATACCCAGGCCAGGCGCAGTGGCTCACGCCTGTAATCCCAACACTTTCGGAGGTCGAGGCAGACAGATCACCAGAGGTCAGGAGTTCGAGACCAACCTGGCCAAAATGGAGAAACCCCATCTCCACTAAAAATACAAAAATTAGCCAGGCATGGTGGCACATGCCTGTAATCCCAGCTACTTGGGAGGCTGAGGCAGGAAAATCACTTGAACCCAGAGGCAGAGATTGCAGTGAGACGAGATCATGCCACTGCATTCCAGCCTGGGTGACAGAGTGAGACTCTGTCTCCAAAAAAAAAAAAAAAAACACTATACCCATGCTGTTCTGTGGAACAGATGTCTAAAGAAACAAATCCCAAACTTCTTTCAAAAACAATTCCAGGCCGGGCGCAGTGGCTCACATCTGTAATCCCAGCACTTGGGAACCCGAGGCAGGTGGGTCAGACTCTGTCTCAAAAAAAAAAAAAAAAAAAATTCCAGTATTTAACAACTCTAACTGTAGACATGCTTGTTTAAGAGTGAACTTAAACTATCATCTGATAATTTAATTCCAATGCTTTGAGAAGAAAAATAATGCTATTAGAAAAAAAAGTTCTGCACCGAAATTACTGAAATAAAAACTTCAAGTCCTAATTATAAAAAATTACTTGCTAGATCTAATTTGTAGATTATAGGTTGAAAAAAAATGCTATTTTTTATAAGCAAATTTTTATTTCAGAAACCCTCTGAAGCCCAAGAATTAATGGTCTGGGGCATTAATTCCTTTATATCAATGCTGATATTTTTCTTTTTTCTTTTTTATTATTATTATACTTTAAGTTCTGCATAACAAACAACATGCAGGTTTGTTACATATGTATACATGTGCCATGTTGGTGTGCTGCACCTGTTAACCCATCATTTACATTAGGTATATCTCCTAATGTTATCCCTCCCCGCCACCACCCCACAACAGGCCCCTCTGTGTGATGTTCGCCACCCTGTGTCCAAGTGTTCTCATTGTTCAATTCCCACCTATGAGTGAGAACATGCGGTGTTTGGTTTTCTATCCTTGCGATAGTTTGCTCAGAATGATGGTTTCTAGCTTCATCGATGTTCCTACAAAGGACATGAACTCATCCTTAAAAAAAGCTATTCTTACAATTGACTGAAAACCTCAGAGTTTAGCCCATATGCTACATTAATAAATACAGGTACATCTGCAATGTATCAGGAAATACACAGACAAATGAAATCCTGCCCTCCAGTTGCTCAGTCTAGTTCATAGAGCATATTTAGTAATTCTTGGAAATCAAACTAATTTTAAATTGCAGATTAAATTGTGTATAAAGTTTATGTAAGGACATACATAACCAAAGTAAAACTGACAGTCACTATGTGTGTACTTCTGTTAGCTTCTGAAAATGTTAATGAAAATGACTAAAGGTGAGAGGAAAAAAATCTTTGATAGCTCTCATTTTCTACGAATTACTTTATTTTCAGCCACTACATACACTAATTAAGTTTCAACCATTTAAAATGTCACATAGCGTGCAGTCACAAAAAAGAATGAGTTCATGTCCTTTGCAGGGACACGGATGAAGCTGGAAACCATCATTCTCAGCAAACTAACACAGGAACAGAAAACCAAACACCGCATGTTCTCACTCATATGGGAGTTGAACAATGAGAATACATGGACACAGGGAGGGGAATATCATACACCGGGGTCTGCCGGGAGGTTGGGGGCAAGGGGAGGGAGAGCATTAGGACAAATACCTAATGCATGCAGGGCTTAAAACCTAGATGACAGGTTGATAGGTGCCGCAAACCAGCATGGTACATGTATACCTATGTAACAAACCCGCACGTTCTGCACATGTATCCCAGAACTTAAAGTAAAATTTTAAAAAAATTAAAAAAATTAAATGTCACACAGCTAAGAAATACGACCATCAGCTTTAAAATGTCACATAGCTAAGAAATATAATTAGATAGTTAATGATTATCTAACTTCCATAATCACTGTCCCAATCACAGGTCAGTTTAAAATGCTTGTATTATCTTAATGTACTAGTTCATTATACTTTATTATACTTTAATTGTCTCCTGAGCCACTCTCCACAGCTCTGTGACTGTTCATCAGTCAAATAATGCCTGCTGGCTGTCTAGATATTCTCTTTACCTGGGGACTGGCTCACAGAAAACCATAGAGAAAGGTTACTATTAAGAACCTAAGACGAATATGAAAACAATAAATTGTAAAAATAAAGGTAATTATACTTGAACTTAAAAAACTTAAAGTTGACTTAAAAAACATCTACTACCACCCTTTCATTTTAAAGAGAGAGAAATAAAGAATTAGCAAGGTCAAGTAATACATCCAAGGAAACACAGACAGTCAGTGGCAGGTCTCCTATTTCCAGACAGTACTTTCAACCACCCACATGCAACGACAGCTGTACACAAATGCATATTAACAGTTAAGAGTAAGTGTGCAATTACATCATCTATTCAATATCACTTTGTTCTTCAAGATGATCACTTCTAAGAGCACAAAGAATCTTACAATTTACGAGGTGGAAGGGGGAATCCTTTAATGGCCCCTCACCAAACAGATGGGGAAACTAATATCCAGAGAGGTAATACTGTTCCACTCCTTCCTTCCGCAAACCTTCACTGGGCTCCTACAGTAAGGTAGGTGTTGGGGATACAAAGATAAACAAGAATCACAGTTCTTAAGGAGCTCACGTGGAACAAGGAGGAAACATTAAGTGCAATACAACCAGATGGTTATTATGAGAGAGATATTAACTAAGTGGGGCAGAAAGCAGGAACTAATCAATTTCACTTTGTTACTGAACACCATGCATGAAGGGGGATAGCTATTTACACTATTTAACGCTTGGCTACAGTGTTTTATATTAAAAGAAATGAAACAGATTTTTAAAGTTCAATTTCATCAAAAGGGGTAGAGAACTACCATTTTCTCGAGTGTCAGACACTGTGCCTGGCATTTTATATGCATTATTTAATCCTCAAAAGAACTCTGAGAGGTAAGCACGATTACCCCCATTTCTTAAAGAAGGAAAAGATCTGAGAGAAGTTTGTCCAGGCAGGATGCACCAGAGCCATAATTTAAATGCCTGGCTCCAACATCACATTCCTTTCTTTCTGTTTAACTCTCTCTGCCCAGGATTCTCTTAATTTGTTTAAATCACCCTCCATCTTATTTCTCTTCGGTCTACACTAAGCAATACATCCTGCAATGACTTATTCTAGTCTTATTACTTCCTAAAATCAGGAACCATAAATTAAAAACCTTAACAAAGGAAAGGCAAGAAAAGGTTCTTGCAATATTTCCCCTATTTAAGAAACTCACTCATGAAACCTGAAATACAGACGTAGTGAACTTCTGCAATCATATCTTGCTTATCTTGCTTTCTATGTTTAGATCACACCATAGCTGCTCCACAAACGTATTTTTCTTCAAGGTATTGAGAGAACTGACTCTAAAACTTTCCCAGGCACTTGAAACATGTGGGACTACGCGATTTCTTTTGTTGTTTCCATTCCTGTCCAAAACCTCTTGAAAAACATCAGGCTGAAAAAAGCTGTGCTCTCAGGAGCTAGTGAGGAAATTTGGATGCAAACGATTAGCCCAGAAGCCAGGCAAGTCGGCCGCCTAGGCTGCTACAACACACACTTTTCATCTCCAGAGAAAGGAAAGGTTTTCAAATGCTGCCGTGGGTGGGGGACAGGAATTGGGGAAGAGGCGGGCAGGAGGTGGAAGGTAAGTCCCAACCCCTAGAATAACACCCAGAGTCTCTATATCCCGTGAATAGGCAACAAAGTGGTAAGCCTGGCTGCCACCACGACAGGAAAGCCCTACTGGACAACAGCGGCATCTTTTACTGAAAAAGTTGTGTGAAAGTACACGCTAAGCCAGCCTCGTAGTCTCCAGCGATGCAGGTCGTGGAACAACAACGAAAACCCACCCAAGTGGCCTTTTCTCTGCATTTAAAGGAAGAAATCTGGGCATTTAAACTGAAACCTCACTCCAAGCCCCCAGGAGAAAAAAACCCACCTCGCCTCGCAACCAGGTTTTCCGGCGGCCATTGCTTGGCGGCTTCCTGGGCACCGCGGTTGGGGGCCGGGCCAGTCCCCGCTCTGGCCCGCGGCCCCCCGCCCCGACCCCCTGCCGCCCGGGCTTACCTCCCTGCGCGCCGCCCGCCGCGCCCGCCAGACCGCAGCACCCTGCGACCAGCTGGACCAAGAGCAGCAGGCGGAGCGCGCGGGGTCCAGACCCCCGCGCCGCCATCGCCCCGGCCCGCGCGGGACCGCGGGCAGCCGCCTCTCGACCGCCGTGCGGGGAACGCGGACTCTTGGGGGATGGAGCACCAAGTGTGAGTCGTGAGAGAAAACGAGGGCAGACGCAGCAGAGGCGCCGCTCCGCTCCTCAGATCCCGCCGGGACAGCAGCCTCAGCCTAGCAGCTTCAGGCGGGCTGGGGACGCGTGTAGAAGCTCGCGGCGCCTGGCCCCGCCCCTGTTTTCTCTTGCCCCGCCCAATCCCCGCCTTGTTCCTTCTGGCCCTGTCCGGCCTACTCATAGCCCCGCCTCCGATCCCCACCAGGCCTTTCCCCCCCGGCCCCGCCTCTGGCCCAACCCTGTCTGCTCCTAGCTCCTCCTTTTCCACCCCTGGCCCCGCCCCATCGCCCTGGCCCCCGCCTCCAGGCCTTGCTTCTGGCAGGCGCGACCTGGAGCAGAGTTCCAGGAAGGCAAGGACTCTAGGCTGGCATCGCAGGCGCGTCCTTCTCTAACCACCGGGTGTCCTTGGCCAAGTCACTGCACACCTTAAGATAACAGCTATTCATTGATGTCTGCTCTGTGCTCAGCACCAAAAGGGAAGCAGAGGGACAGATTGCTCCCAGCTGACAGAAAATGTAAATAAAGTAATTCCAAGTTGTGATCAGAGCTGCGAAAGAAACAAGCGGGAAGCTGGGGCAGAATCACAGTGGTGGGGGACTTGCTCCGGGCTGCAGAGTTCTCCATGGGCCCTGCTGCCTACTCAAGTCTTTCTCACCAGAAAGTACCAGTCGCAGCTTGACTGCCTCCTGGGGCTGTCGTGCCAGCCAAGGGGTCCCCACCAGGAGACCTGTGTTGTGGCCCAGCGAGGCAATCCTGGGCAAGTCACCTTCCTCTCTGGGCCTGTTTCCTCGTCTGGAAACGAGGAACCGAGGCAGATAAACTAGAGGACTCGGGAAGGTACAGCTCTGACACTCAAGCCATCCCGGGAAATGATATGCAGTTGCCTCAAACGTGGGCATCACCCTCCGTGTTGCCATCAATTAACATTTGTAAATATTAGTGACGCTATCTGCTACAGACACTTAGCAGCTCCAGTGGAGATTGGTGCTGACTGCTGGAAACCCGTCTCGAATCCCTCCAGACCCTATATTTCATCCTCTCTGTCCATAATTGATTAGAGAGGTTCGTTTGACTGAAGGGATTCAGGCGAATTATCTTTAAATTTCAGTGGCAGAGGGAGCCGCTGACTCTTCACAGTATGCTTTGTGGAGTTGACACCTCTAAGACTCACTGTGAGCAGAAATTTCACTCCAACCTCCAGACTAGTAAATCTGTGAAAAACTAAACCTGGTTGCAAAGAATCTAAACGGCAAAATTCAGTGAAGACGCTCTTCTTAGGTCCAACCACAGCTAGAAAAATAGAATTACATCCAATGGAGCCAATCTGTTTAAGCAGGACTTACAGAAAGGGGCCACAGAAAAGGAATGCACAAGACATGGTTAACCGCGGTTAGGGTTAGTAATTAATTGTACTTCTGCACAGAAATGAAAGACAGTACCTATCATCTTTTCACTGCAAATTTATGTTTTACTCTGAAGAATTTATGGGACTTATAGGCACTTATGCAATTCATCCTAACAGTGTTTGGATGACTTGAAAGTGTTATTCTGCTTTTACAGCTAATTGATTTGAAACAGAGGAGTTGAATAACTGCTGAAGGTCACAGTACTTGTCAGTGGCAAAACTGGAATGAAATGGTTGTTAGTGGAGCCACTGGAAGTATAATTGGAACTCCTAGATGTTATATCAATAATCATGAGAATGATGGTTATTTACATAATCTATGAAAAATACTATTAATTGTCGCTATTAAGTGAAAGGCAAAGCATGTCATTTGTAGGGCATTTTAAAATCCAAGCAAATAATCAGAATATAACGTCTACATCTTAGATGGTTTTTCCAGGGGGATATGCCAATTTCTCATGTTTGCTGGATGCGGTGCTACACCTGACTCTGATAACAGACATCTTCACACTGCTAGGAGACATTAGCTGATCAAATGACCATGAAAATTGCTACTGTTATTGCAGCCACCACCTACAAAGTTCCCCCTAAGTGGCCTCTATCTACCAACTTTCTGAGACTTAGCCAAAGGGACTATTACACAGTTCTTGCATCCCAGACACCACATTTTCCTCTGAAGATGGTAGAATTTTTATTACACTTTCCTGTCTTCACTTGTCCTTCCTTCTCCCCTTTTCTGAATATCCAAACCCACCCTTTCTTCAAGGCTCATTTCAAATGCCACTTGCCTTTTCTTTATCTATTTCACTATAATCATGTTCTCTACTAGATAATGGGTTTCTCAGTCTAACGGCTATGTCTTTTTTTTTTTTTTTTTTTTTTCCTAGTAGAGACAGGGTTTTACTCTTGCCCAGGCTGGAGTGTGTAGCAGTGTGATGATAGCTCACTGCAGCCTCAACCTCCTGGGCTCAAACTCAAGCAATCCTTCCTCCCCAGCCTATCAAGTAGCTGGGATTACAGGTGTGCACCACTACAACCAGCTAATTTTTTTAGTTTTGATTTTTTTTGTTTGTTTCTTTGGTTTTCTTTGGTAGAGACAAGGTCTAACTATGTCATCTGGGCTTGTCTCAAACTCCCAGGCTCAAGAGATCCTCCCACCTCAGCCTCCCAAAGTGCTGGGATTAGGAGTGTGAACCACCATACCCAGTGGGGCTATGTCTTATTCACCTTTATAATACCCACTGGCCAGTCAGTACTTTGTCATAGAAAGTAGAATTTAATAATTAAATTAACACTGCTAAGTAAGGGGACTGTAAGAAGTTAAACACTGTTTAATATGCTAGTTCATTTAATCTCAATATTATAGGAGTGGTACTTTTATTATCCTTGTTTTGGCCAACTCCTTCTCAGTTCTCTTGGCAGGTTCCTACTCTTTGACCCAGGCTTTGCCTGTTGGAAATTCCAGAGGCTCACATCTGGGGCCTATTCTCCTGTCTCTGTCAACTTCCTCCCTCAGTGATCTCATCCATTTCCCTGGCTGTAAATACCATCCATAGATTGATGATGACCAGATTCATACGCAGGTAAGTGCTGATCTTGCCTCTGAGCTCCAGTGTATTTGACTATGTACTTTACATTATAGTCACTTAGATATGTCGCTTAAGATGTCCCCAAACCATGTTATCCTCTTAGCCTTCCCATCTCAATCAATGCTACCACCATCTGACTAATTACTCAAGCTAGAAAACTGGAAGACATCCTTAGTTCCTCCCTCTACTTCACCCACCAAGTCTAATTCAACCCTAAGTGCTATTTACCTGGAATTTATTTATTTATTTATTTATTTATTTATTTATTTATTTATCTATCTTATTTTTAAGAAGGAGTTTCACTCTTGTTGCCCAGACTGGAGTACAATGGTGCGATCTCAGCTCACTGCAACCTCCGCCTACCGGGTTCAAGTGATTCTCCTGCTTCAGCCTTCCAAGTAGCTGAGATTACAGGCATGCGCCGTCAGGACCAGCTAATTTTGTATTTTTAGTAGAGATGGTGTTTTACCATGTTGGTCAGGCTGGTCTGGAATTCCAGGTGATCCACCCGCCTCAGCCTCCCAAGGTGCTGCGATTACAGGCATGAGCCACCGCACCTGGCCAGCCTTGAATTTATTTTGAATCCATCTCCTATATCTCCTTTCCACTCCTACTTTATTCAAATGCATCTCTATCTTAGACTCCTGCCCCAGCCTCTCACTGGGTCTCCTTCCCTGGATCCTCCAACACACTCTGCAGATGGCAGCCTGAGTGATTGTCTTCAAACAGAAACAAAATCCCAAGTCCTTGTCATGATTTTTAGAGGCCTCCCGCCCCACTCTACGCTCACAAACTCCACACCACACCCCTACCCTTTGCAAACTAAATTCCAGCCCCCTGGGCCCCTTCAGTCCAGGAACCACCAAGCCCAGTCCCGCCCTAGGGCCTTCACACATGCTGTTCCTCTGCCTGGACTAATCTCTCCCCACCCCTCCTCCTCCTCTGCTTTGCCTAACTCCTAGTCTTCCTCCAGCACTGGGCTTATTGTCACTTCTTGTATGAAAGCAATCTCTCTAACTAAGTTGGGCCCTGTACTCCCTCTGCTCATTGCTTTCACTGAATACATGAATGCTGACTGGTTTTCCCAAGATCTCAGAGCTAGCAAGCTAGAAAATAGTGGACAGGGATGCAAATCCAGGTGACCTGACTTCAAAGACTTAACCATTCACTAAACTAAAGTTAATCTCTTTAAGCCCCATTACTAATTTTTAAACAGTGCCATAAAACCTGCTTCACAGAATATAAAGTTAATAAAGTCCTTAGCACAGTGCTTGAGTATGCAATAGATGGTAGCTATTATTATTTATGTAGCAATTATTCTGTGACGTACTTTCATACTTACAAAACCCTTAAGTAAAGGCAGTTGGTGCTTTGGAGTTAAAAAGAGAGTGCATGGAAAGGGAATTTGGAGGCCAAATAAATAGCAGAAATCAAAAATAAACATTGTCATCTGTTAGTGGTATGGCCTAATGAGTTGTCTTTTATATCAATGTTGTTCACTTTTCTTTTTTATAATGGGGTCAACTGAGCTAAATTCAGCTTCTCTGAATCTTCCATTCAGCACTTCTATTATGGCTTGGTGATAAATTCTGCTGTGAGCCTTTAAGATGAAAGCCAAACTGAAAAGTTAATTAAAGATAAAAGTGGATGCTGTCAATTTTACTGCTGAAATTAAATTCATTTTCACAGATTAAATGAAAAAAGCAAGTATTGATGTGATATTAAAATTCAACCCTTCATAAGAAACAATATAAGAAGAAAAGGTCTCTTTAAAGGGCTATTTCAATGACCACAATCAAAACGTAAAAGTACAGACATATTTTAATGTGGAGAGCTTCAAAAAAGAAAATCAATTGGCCACATTTTTATTAGATTGTAATAACTAAATAGCAATGCATAAAATCAAATATCACAAAAATATAAGCCATATATAAAACTAAACCTTCTCAACAGAATTTAATAATAGCATATATATATAACATAATGTGACAGGTTCAATTACCTACGTTCAAGAAAAATGCATGTTAACAAGGAAATGGCAATTCAGCTACCAAACTTTTTTTCTTTTTTTTTTTTTTTTTTTGAGATGGAGTTTCACTCTTGTTGCCCAGGCTGCAGTGCAATGGCGTGATCTCGGCTCACTGCAACCTCTACCCCCCAGGTTCAAGTGATTCTCCTTCCTCAGCCTCCCAAGTAGCTAGGATTACAAGCATGCCTCACCACGTCTGGCTAATTTTGTTTTTTTAGTAGAGATGTTTCACCATGTTGGCCAGGCTGGTTTCAAATTCCTGACTTCAGGTGATCCGCCCCCTTGGCCTCCCAAAGTACTGGGATTAAGGCATGAGCCACCACACCTGGCCTACAAAACGTTCTTGTTAAAAATGAAGATACTAGGCTGGGTGCAGTGGCTCATGCCTGTAATCCCAGCACTTTGGGAGGTTGAGGTGGGTGAATAACAAGGTCAGGAGTTCAAGAGCAGCCTGGACAATACGGTGAAACCCTGTCTCTACTGAAAATACAAAAAATTAGCTGGGTGTAATGCCAGGAGCCTGTAATCCCAGCTACTCAGGAGGCTGAGGCAGGAGAATCGCTTGAACCCAGGAGGCAGAGGTTGCAATGAACCGAGGTCCCATCACTGCACTCCAGCCCTGGCAACAGAGTGAGACTCTGTTTCAAAAAAAAAAAAAAAATGAAGATACTGTTTTTCACTTTTAAGAAAGTACAATACAATATCGCATGTGCCCTAAATGTTGAAAGCTTTTAAATCTGGGAATGATGAATTACATTATAAAATAATTTTTCTTTTTAAGACAAATATGAATTTCCATAAAGTCCTAGAGTAAAGTAATAATTTTTAATATGCAAAAGTTCAACATTTGTCTACTAAATAAAGACACCTTATTAGGAATATGTAAATGTGTATAATACAAATACATATTGTCTGTTCTCCATAGATGGTATACTATTATAAATGTTAAAATGAAACTTACGCTTTTAATTTGATATCTACAAGACACAATTACAAATATTCAATTCTGTGCAAAAGGTAGAATTGGAATTTTTTCTAATATCAAATATCTAGCCTCTATCTCTCCCTCAGGCTTTCTATTCTGCACTTGAGAGGTATTTATAGACACTGCTATGTATACCAGAAGTATACAATTTATACTGCAGGTTTTAAAGTACAAATTATACTGCAGGTTTAGACCACAAATGTTCCAGATATTTGTGGCTATAGACCAGGAGAACTGTCATCTTAGAATTTAATGTATTGATTGCCAAATTATTTGTTCCCAGATTAACTCTCGTTCAGTCAAGAGATATTATGAAATTCTGATCCTCAAAAGCACAAAAAAATCCAAAATTAAATATATTTCATTTCCATGTGTAATCTGTAAACTGCCATATGTTGCTTTTAGGGAAGTGATGGTAAAATGAAGATAGAGCTGCTTCTCTGATACGGTTTAGAATCTCTGCTTTAATTATCATCTCTTCTAATTTATTTAGCAAGGGTTCACTTTCTCATCTAGCTTCATTTCCCGTGGAATACTAATTGACATCAAGGTTTCTATATGGATAAGAAACAAGACCAGATAAGCAACCTCTCAGCAATACAAAAAGCTCCTTCTGAAGATTAGAGTTATGCATGGCATTGATTGTTCCAGGGAATTGATTATCTTTAATCTAATTCTAAGCCACCTGATCCAAATCTCTTAAAACTGGAAATCATTTGGTAATTTCCAGTTCCACAGCTGTCTCACACAAAACACAATTTTTCCTTGCTCTTTTAGAACATGGCTGATTAATTTTAGGTGTTTTAAATTTTTTGAAAACTGAAGAATACTTGAAGTCACCTGTATGGAAAATAATATTTTGATCCTTGATTATATCTGATCTTCTCAGTCATTGGTGAACCAGAATTGAAACTGCCTATGTTCTTAACACACACATGATCTTTTCAATGCTCTATGGTATAACAGATTGGGAAATACAGAAAGCTTTTGGCATATTGGGCATCGCACAGCCTTTGATTTGATAAACATGAGTTTGAATCTTTGCTGTCACTCCCAGCTATTCATTCATTCATTCAACGAATATTTAAGAAACAACTAATGTATATGCCAAATTCTAGGAATGATTTAGTGAACATGATAGTTAATGTCCCTGCATTCTTGGAAAGTACTGCCTCGGGAAGGAACTCAAACAATAAACAAGTAAACAAAGCTGGGTGGGAAGGAACTCAAACAATAAACAAGTAAACAAAGCTGGATGCGGTGGCTCATGCCTATCATCCCAGCACTTTGGGAAGCTGAGGTGGGAGGATTGTTTAAGGCCAGGAGTTCCAGACCAGCCTGGGCAACATCAAGAACCCCCTTATCAATAACATAACATAACATAACATAACATAACATAACATAACATAACATAGCCAGGTGTGGTGGTGTGCACTTGTGGTCCTAGCTACTTGTGAGGCTGAAGTGGGAGGGTCCTTTAAGCACAGGAGTTCACTGAGCTATGATCATGCCTGCTGCTGCACCCTAGCGTGGGCAACAGAGTGAGAACTTGTCTTTAAAAAACAAACCTTGGTTGGGCACAGTGGCTCATGCCTGTAATTCCAGCACTTTGGGAGGCTGGGGTGGGTGGATCACCTGAAGTCAGGAGTTCAAGACCAGCCTGGCTAATATGGTGAAACCCCATCTCTACTAAAAATATAAAAATTAACTTGGTGTGATGGCACATGCCTGTAATCCCAACTACTTGGGAGGCTGAGGCAGGAGAATCGCTTGAGATTATAGTGAGCAGAGAGTATGCCATTGCACTCCAGCCCTGGTGACAACAGCAAAACTCCATCTCAAAAATAAAAATAAAAATAAGCTTTGTCTTAAAAAAAAAAAAAAAAAAAAAAAAAAAAAAAAAAAACAACATAAGACCTTGTCTTTAAAAAAAAATAACAAAAAACAAGCAAGATAATTTCAGAATTTGATAAGAACAATTGAGGAGTGCTTGGCGCGGTAGCTCATGCCTGTAATCCCGGCACTTTGGGAGGCCTAGGCAGGTAAATCACGAAGTCAGGAGATGGAGACTATCCTGGCCAACATGGTGAAACCCCGTCTCTACTAAAAATACAAAAAATAGCTGGGTGTGGTGGCGCATGCCTGTAATGCCAGCTACCTGGGAGGCTGAGATTGCAGTGAACCAAGATTGTGCCACTGCACTCTAGCCTGGCCTGGCAACCGAGTGTAACTCTGTCTCAAAAAAAAAAAAAAAAAAAAAAAAAACGATTGAGGGATAAAATTGATGCAGTAGTTAGTGGGTAGGGACTTTTACTTTAGATCAAGTGGTCAGGAAATGCCTTCCTGACAAGGTAACCTGAGTTAGGACAGAAGATGGAGAAAGTGGCAGTCGTGCAGGATGGAGGGAAGAGCATTCCAGATAGAGGGGTGATCTAGCTAAAGACACTTAGGTAGAAAAGAGCTTGCTATGGCTAGGCACAGTAGCTCATGCCTGTAATCTCGGCATTTTGGGAGGCCAAGGCAGGAGGATCGTGTGAGCTCAGGAGTTCGCCAGCCTGGGCAACATAGTGAGACCTCATCTCTACTAAAAATAAAAATTTTCTGATTGTGGTGGTGCACACCTGTGGTCCTAGCTACATGGGAGGCTGAGATGGGAGTATCACTTGAACCCAGGAGGTTGAGGCTGCAGTGAACTATGATGGCACCACAGCTGTGGTGATAAAGAGAGAACCTGTCTTAAAAAAAAAAAAAGAACAAAGAAGTTTGTGTGAGGGAGGGGCAGAGAGGAATCAGGTACAGATTCTCAACAAGATAGGGGGACAATGGAAAACAGGGACCAATTCTGGTTTATACTGAAGATTATATTATTTGGGAAGGTGGGAAGGAGTTCTGTTTAAGCAAAGAATATGACAATACAAGCCAGGTGTGTTGGCACGTGCCTATAGTCCCAGCTACTGGGGAGGCTGAGGAGGGAGGATTACTTGAGCCCAGGAGTTCAAGTCAAGCCTCAGCCTGGGCAACATAGCAAAACGCCATCTCTACAAACAGAAAAAGAATAGGATAGTACAAATGTGAAATTGGGTGTGAAATTGGTTATTTACTTAGAGCAAAAAAAATTTCAACAAATTACATTATTTGTTGGACCACAACACTCAAAGCCAGAACAAATTTTTTAAAAGATGACAAACATCACAGTAACTAGAAAATGATAGTTTGACTATCAGTCTAACATCCTATGGTACTTTTCCCACTTCCTGTTTTGGTAATGATGAGAACTGAATCCTTAGCTTATAATTTTATACATCTGGAAACCGGAAGTGTTTATCATAGACTAGCTTCTGACTCCATATATTTCAAGCCTTGTTTCTCTCTCCAGTATTCATAAACTTCCAATGATGGGCACCATAGAAGACGTAGTTCACGTGGTGACACAACCTCTGCCCCTGTATCTTCTTGTCATGATGCCAGGTGAGTTGGCACAACGGTGATAGAAAACATCCCGAAGCCATTTCTACACTGGAATGGTCAACAATAAGCTCACTGTCCATGAAAGTGACTGTGAATTAACACATTCCATTACACCCATGACCTCTCCCATGTCTTCCAAAAGGAGGAGAAATTTGTGCAGAAACAAACAGTAGTGCTTTTCAACTGCTGTTAAAAGATATTTTGCGGCCAGGCGCAGTAGCTCACTCCTGTAATCCTAGCACTTTGGGAGGCCAAGATAGGCAGATTGCCTGAGTTCAGGAGTTCGAGACCAGCCTAGGCAACATGGTGAAACCCCGTCTCTAGTAAAATACAAAAAAAATTAGCTTCGCATAGCAGCATACGCCTATAATCCCAGCTACTCGGGAGGCTGAGGCAGGAGAATTGCTTGAACCCAGGAGGTGGAGATTGCAGTGAGCCAAGATCGTGCCACTGCACTCCAGCCTGGGCGACAGAGTAAGACTCTGTCTCTGAAAAGAAAAAAAAAAAAGGTATTTTGCGTATGAGCATAAGAATACATTATTAGGGTCCTTCCCAGAGCCTAGGAAGGAGCCATGCAAATGAAGACTTGAATCTTAAGCTGCATTAGCTTCACAGTAAATTGGGGAAGTTCTCCGATGGGAAACCTATGTGAGGTTTAAGACATGTGTTCATGTGCTCCGACTGACATATTAAGAAGATCCCTCTAGCAGTGAAGGAAAGAATAGGTTGGAGGGGAACAAGCATGGGCAGCTATTATAGAAGTCCAGGCAAGGGAATGATAGTGATGGCTTGCATGGAATGATAGCACTGGAGTTGTGTGACTTGGCACAAATTACTCACCTTTTCTGATCTTTGGTTTCCTCAACTACACGATAGAGAAATTGCCTCTAAATCACTGAGCACAGAGTAGGCCCTCAAGGGTTTACAAGGTTGTTGTGAGAATTAGCACTAACATTTATAATGTAGCTGACACTTACTGTTTATTCAACAAATGATAGCTTCCACTCTGCTGTAAAGAGAAACAGGGCTTTCTAAGGCTGCAAAATACTTGGGCGCGGTGGCTCTCGCCTGTAATCCCAGCACTTTGGGAGGCTGAGGTGGGTGGATCACCTGAGGTCAGAAGTTCGAGACCAGCCTGGCCAAAATGGTGAAACCTCATCTCTACTAAAAATACAAAATTAGCCAGGCGTGGTGGTTTGCATCTGTAATCCCAGTTACTCAGGAGGCTGAGGCAGGAGAATGACTTGAATCTGGGAGGCGGAGGTTGCAGTGAGCCACGATGGTGCCACTGCACTCCAGCCTGGGCAAAAGAGTGAGACTTCATCTCAAAAAAAGGAAAAAGAAAAGCAATTAGAAGAAAAAAGTGTTTTTACATTTCTCCATTAAGAGTATTTTTAGGCTGGGCGTGGTGATGGCTCATGCCTGTAATCCTAGCACTTTGGGAGGCCGAGGCGGATGGATCACTTGAGGCCAGGAGTTTGAAACCAGCCTGGCCAACATGCTAAAACCCCCTGTCTGCTAAAAATTAAAAAAACAACAGCTGGGCACGGTGGCAGGTGCCTGTAATCCCAGATACTTTGGAGGCTGAAGCAGGAGAATTGCATGAACCTGGGAGGTTGCAGTGAGCTGAGATTGTGCCACTGCCCTCCAGTCTGGGTGACAGAGCAAGACTCCATCTCCAAAGAAAATAAAATAAAACAGTCTTTTAAAATAGCTTGCCTATAATTTGCTGAAGGTTACCAGTATACTCATTCAGTATCTAAACTGGGCCAATGAGATAAGTTAATAGTGGCTAACTCTGGGCAAGATATTATGGGTGATTTTTATTGTATTCACTGTGTGTTTTCCAAAGTGATCATGCATTGCTTTCCTAATCAGAGAAAGTAAGTTATTAGATTGTTCAGGACTCAGAAGACAATTTACCCTGGATTCTCCCATTCCATGTGATTCCTAATTTTTCAGAGGTCATTACATAAAGCTCTTAGGTACAGAATCAAAGACATGGCCTCTCTAGTGTTAAGTATAAAGAAACTTAGAGAAAACACTCTTCCTGCCAAGATGAAAGGAAGTGAAAATCCTCTCCAACTGTGAGACCTACTTCTATAACTAACAGATTCATATACATTTACTCAAATAATCAACCCATTTCCCATTTCTATTGGGTTCTTATAGGAGAAAATAGGGCAAAGTAGATTTTTAAAAAAATCCATATCACTAATGTTCATGTATGGCATAAAGATGGATTTTAAAATAAACCAAAAATTCTACTTCAAGGTGTATACTCAAAATAAATGAAAACGTGTGTCCACACAAAAAACTTGTACATGGGTGTACATAGCAGCATTACTCTTAAGAGTAGAAATAACTCATATTTTTGCCAATGAGTAGATAAACAAAATGTAGTATAACCATACAATGGAAAAAAATATATCTCTGCTTTTTTTCTCTAATCTAGTAAAAAATTACTAATGCATACTACAACATAGATAAACCTTGAAAACATTATGCTAAGTGAAAGAAGCCAGACACAAAGGACCACATATTGTATGATTCCATTTACATGAAATGTCCATAATAGGCAAATCCGTAGAGATTGTAAGAAGATGAGTGGTTGCCTAGGACTGGGCAGTGATTTGGGAGTGATGGCTAAGAAGTATGTGGAGTTTTATTTTTGGGGTGATGAAAATGTTCTAAATTGATTGTGGTGCTGGTTGCACAATTCTGGGAGTATACAAAAACCGTCCGAAATGTATGCTTTAAATGGGTGAATTGTATGGTATGTGAACTGTGTCTCAGTAAGGCTGTTACCAAAAAATAACAAAAATAAATGGAGAAAGGTAAATAACTATCATTTCATGTAATTCTGAATTCACTCAAGAATGGAAAATTCCCAAGTAGTCTGAACAATTGAATTAAAGTTTCATGATTAATTTAAATACTGCTTTTAAAAATAGATTAACAATTATATTTTGCAAATTGTGTATTATAAAGATGATTACACCACAAATTTACTAGAATAATGTTGATGTACTTTGGCATGGGGAATATTTTTATGTGCATTGTACTAACAAGAACTTGAAATGATAGCTTTGTTTACATAAACACAAAACAACCCTTCAGTACATCAGCATCAAAAACAAAATAAAAATGCAAATGCTACAATGAAAAAAAATGTAACACAGATGACAAACAACTATATTTAAAAGAGCTCACAAATGAATTTTTAGAAAGTTAAATTCTCTGATAGAAATTGGGCAAAAAAGATGATCAGACAGTGCACACAAGAATACAAATGAGTAATATCTGGAAGAAGAAGGGGAAAAAAGCATTTGACATGGGTTTACCCTGATGTGTGATATGCAATGTTGTTTATAGAATTCTTCCCTACTAGGAATATTAACTCTAACTGGTTTCATGTGATAACAATAGTAACAATAAAGGCATTAGGAAATTTTAAGAGTCGTTCATCATGTTCACTGAGTACTTTTTTAGATCAGATTGTGACTACTTGAATTTGACGCCCTTGTCATCCCTTTCTCTTTCTCTCTCCTCTGTCACTCCATGGCAGCTTCCCTTCCTCTCTGTTCCCTTTGCTACAGTCTTACACCGTCATCCTTCCTTGCCTATTTCAGTAGCCTCCTAACTCACTGTCTCTTCCCACCTAGTCCATCTTCTGGGCTCCCAGAATCATTGTTCTAAAGGAGTCAGAGTAATTGTTTTTCTTACTCACTAAAAAATCTCAGCTGCCTCTGCATTGCATACAGCACAGACTTCAAGACCTGCAAAGCTGTCTTCTCATCCTAGTGTACATTTCCAACCTCATCTCTTATTTCCCCAGTAAGTTGTGCTCTAGCTCTGCTTAGCTACTGTGAAGTTTTCCCATTACCAAGCCTTTGCACGTGCGGTTCCTTCTGCCTTTACTCCCTACCCTTCAGCACACAGCTACCTGGAGTCTAGCACTCCTCCACAATATTAAGTAGTTGATTATCTGCTTTTCCTGCAAGACTGCAAGAGCCGAGAACATGTCTTATCCATGTATCCCCACCACCTAAAATTATCGGGAACATGGTAAGTGTCCAATGAAGCAATGAATCAACTTTCTGGTTTTGTTTTTCAGAGTATGGAATATTTTTGCACTGCTAAACAAACACTCTCATGAAACTTTCAAAGTGCTAGACTGGCCAGGCGCGGTGGCTCAAGCCTGTAATCCCAGCACTTTGGGAGGCCGAGACAGGCGGATCACGAGGTCAGGAGATCGAGACCATCCTGGCCAACACGGTGAAACCCCGTCTCTACTAAAAAAATACAAAAAACTAGCCGGGCGAGGTGGTGGGCTCCTGTAGTCCCAGCTACTCGGGAGGCTGAAGCAGGAGAATGGCGTAAACCCGGGAGGTGGAGCTTGCAGTGAGCTGAGATCTGGCCACTGCACTCCAGCCTGGGCGACAGAGCAAGACTCCGTCTCAAAAAAAAAAAAAAAAAAAAAAAAAAAAAAAAAAACCACAAAGTGCTAGACTATACAAATTCCAGAGTCTTCCTTTATTTTCTAAGAAGAAACACCAGAAGTAAAATTATACATAGGAGTACATGATTTTTTTACATGATTTATTTTTAAAAGCATGATTTGAAAGCTCACCAAAATGAAATCAACTTGACTTTGATTTTAAAGTTTTGACTCAAGATTTAAAACTTAGCTGTCTTTGGTTTCTACTTAATTATACTAAGGTGCTTCTGAGCTGGTAGGGTCCCTGTGAAAACCCATAAGTTTTGCCCAGATGAATGAAATGCTCGCTATTAGTGATGGGCCCCTGTTCAGATGTGTATCAATTGCTAAGCCGACATTTGGGATGCATCAGGCAACGCTCTGGAAACCAACAGCCCTGCAACTCAGGTTAAAAATATGCCACAGAGGCCGGGCGCGGTGGCTCAGTGGCTCAAGCCTGTAATCCCAGCACTTTGGGAGGCCGAGATGGGCGGATCACGAGGTCAGGAGATCGAGACCATCCTGGCTGACACGGTGAAACCCTGTCTCTACTAAAAAATACAAAAACTAGCCGGGCGACATGGCGGGCGCCTGTAGTCCCAGCTACTCGGGAGGCTGAGGCAGGAGAATGGCTTGAACCCAGGAGGCGGAGCTTGCAGTGAGCTGAGATCTGGCCACTGCACTCCAGCCTGGGTGACAGTGAGACTCCGTCTCAAAAAAAAAAAAAAAAATATATATATATATATATATATATACACATATATATATGCCACAGAGCAGAGTGTATATATATATATATGCCACAGAGCAGAGGAAAGTGGGGCTAGTGTGAGAATCTAGACTAGGTAGGGAAAAAAACTGAGTTATAGAGTAGCCTTTGCCTCACCTCCTATCTTTTGCTTTTCCCCATGGTATGAATTTATTTCAACAAAAGGATGAATACATTGAAATTTGCCTGTTGTTAGGGTCAAATTCTGAAGACTTTCCTGATGTGGCAGCAAACTATACCAGACTCTCTTATCCACTATTGCCTTTGAAGAAGCTGTCCTAGCTTTCGGCAAGTGTTGAAGGGGTAGTCAGAATACAGAAAATCCACCAGTGCTATTGATCTGGATGGGAAGTGGGTATTTTTTAGGATTTCACACCAGCATATCCAGGGCATTTATTCATTCATCAGTATTTATTTGTTGCCTAACATGTGCCAGTTTCTGTTCTAGGTACTGAGACACAACTATTGAATGAAAACAAAGTACTGCTCTGGAAGCCTGTATTCCAGTGGAGAGAGACAATAAACAAATACACCAGTTGGTGATGAGTGCTATGGAGAAAAAATCAACAGGGTATGTATGGGGAATAGAAAATGTTAAGTGTGAAGGGGAAAAAGATTGCTTCTTCACAGAAGTACCCCAAAAAAGGTGACATTCAAGCAGAGACCTGGAGATGAGGGAGTGGGCGATAGATACCCAGGAAGACCATTCCCAAGGCAGAAGGATTGGCAAGTGATGCGAGGGGGGCTTGGCATATTCAGGACTGTGATGTCAGCACTTTGGGAGGTTGAGGCAGGAGGATCACTTGAGTCCGGGAGTTTGAGACTGGCACGGGAAACACGGTGAGACCTTCCCTGCTTGCTGTCTCTACGAAAAAAAAGTTTAGTGTTGTTCCTAAGCATAAGAGGGCTGTGATGTTAACACTCTGGGAGGTCAAGGCAGGAAGAGGGTTTGAGCCTGCAGTGAAATAAAATCACGCCACTGCACTCCAGCCTGGTTGACAGAGCAAGACCCAGTCTCAAAAAACAAAACAAAACTAAAACATTCAGGTAAAGAGCTGTTGGCTGAGTTCTATGTTAATGAATCCACAATATACATTTAAAAAGGTGTCTTTAAGTAGAAACACACAAAAAACAGGTTATGTACTGATCAGTTGGTAAAAATGTGACCAGTGACTTGTAGGACCCTAACCCAGTACTAGGTGCAAGAGTTCAGTTATTTAGTTTTAGTGGTGACTTTAGAATATAACTACCAAAAATAATGAGAACCAGCTGTACAGAGTAACGGAATAATTTAGAAGTTCAAAAAAGTACTGCAAATAGGGCTTGGAAATACCTTAGCCAATACAGAAAACTGCAGGGAGCTGCATTAAGAAAATCTGCAATGAGGCATTAGACCGCAATCCCGTATTTGATTGACAACAGCTGAGAGAAGGGTAAAGCCTGGCTCAATGCACGGGTCTCATTCTGGCTGATGGAAATGACCTGAAGAGTTTAAGCTATGTTACTATCTGGGTTCCACCACAGAGCTTAAGTTAATTGATATGGCATGCTTACAAGTTGCAAAAGCTTCCCAGGTGATTCTAATATGCAACAAAACCTTCTAAAGGTTTATTTAGCATTCCTGAGAATCACATGCAGAGCTTGTTAAAACAGATTACTGGGTTCCACCCTCAGACATTTTAATTCAGTAGATCTGGGATGGGACATCAGAATCTGCATAGGTGATGCTAAAGCACCATGGCTATGCATTAAGTGCCCCATTATCAATTCTGTCATGAAGCCACAGACACCCAAGGGAACTCCGGTTGAACAAAGCCCAGCAACAGAGTTCCCTTCAGCCAACACGTAACTGTTCTTATCTCTTGGTTCCACTTTTCCTCTGTGGCCGTAACTTCTATACCTCATCTTCCACGCAGCTTGGGCTGCTGCCTGTGGGCAGCCTCAGTCCTAGCTGCAAGATCCACACCCATATATCAATTCTGGCTCAAGTGTTCATTCTCAAACCAATCCCTGCAGACAGCGACAAATAATCTGGCCAGCTTGAGGAATGTGCCCATCTTTGTGAAAGGACCGTAAGCCACAGTGTGCAAAAGATGATCGCCCTGTCGGTTTTTGTATATTTAACAATTACTGCTACAGAGAATTTATTCCTTCATTTCCGTTTTCCAAATTTTATTCCAAAAAAAGAGGATGTGTGTGGAAGATTAAGATGTCCATGAAGAGTAACCATCATCATTACAATAAGGTATTCAATTGGACAGAAATGACAAGGACCCAATTCAGTATGTAATGTCCTATTTTCCCACTGCACCACTTAAAAAAAGTCAAAGACTTCCTAGTGTGGAAGAGTAGGACAGCTTTTACACTGAAATGGTGCCCCAAATGAGTAATAAAATCTCCAATTTTGTCTATTTATCCTTTTCTTTCTGTTCTTTTTCTTTCTTCTCACGCTCAGCTTTAGCTTCTTCTTCCTCATGTTTTTTGATCAACTGTTCTACTTCTTTTTGTTTGAGAACTCTGATTACCGTCTTTCCATTCTCTCTTGTTAGTGTTGCAATTTCCACTAAAAACAAACACATACATGTATTTGTATTGCAGGCAGGCATACTTAGCAGAGAAACTTAATAGGCACTCATGGTTTATGCTGGTCACATCATTTAAACATTAGTTCAGCACTCTCCTGTTTTATGCTTAATATTATTCCCTTTTATGAGAACAAAATATCTTTGATTTTGTAATGTTTTAATTACAATTTTTACTTAAATACCTTCTCCTCACCCATCCCAACTTTCTTAGTGGCCATTTTGTCACTCCCTTAGAAAAAGTATAATCGACCAATTGCTATTGCTGGCCTGCTATTAGCTGTGCCGATTAGACGAACCACAATTTTCTTGTAGGAACCTCTGAGGGCTCAGCCAGAATCTTCAACTGGTAATAATAGCTTATTTTTTACGGACTTTTCAAGTATTTTTAAAAAAAAAAAAAAAAAAAAAAAAGGGGCATGAAATGGCCAAGAAAAGCAGACTGATACCTCAAGTGGAAGGAATTTTTTTGTACCAGGGAAAGTGAGTAGTGCCTCCTTGAAACTGGGTGGAAGTAGACAACAGAGGGCAATCTGCATGTAAATGACATTTTCTTTTTCTTTTTATTGAGACAGAGTTTTGCTCTCATTGCCCAGGCTGGAGTGCAATGGTGTGATCTCAGCTCACTGCAGCCTTTGCCTCCCGGGTTCAGGTGATTCTCCTGTCTCAGCCTCCTAAGTGGCTGGGATTACAGGCATGCACCATCAAACCTGGCCAATTTTTTTGTCTTTTTAGTAGAGGCGGGAGTTTCACCATGTTGGTCAGGCTGGTCTTGAACTCCTGACCTCAGGTGATCCGCCCACCTCGGCCTCCCACAGTGTTGGGGATTACGTGCGTGAGCCAATGTGCCTGGCCATAAATGGCATTTTCTAAGGAACACCAGGAGCTAAACTGTCCTAACATAAAACAACATGTTAATTTACCACAATTTCTGAAAAACATTTAGAAATATTCTTTTTCAGGCCGGGCGCGGTGGCTCAAGCCTGTAATCCCAGCACTTTGGGAGGCCGAGACGGGCGGATCACGACGTCAGGAGATCAAGACCATCCTGACTAACACAGTGAAACCCCGTCTCTACTAAAAAAAAAATACAAAAAACTAGCCGGGCGAGGTGGCGGGTGCCTGTAGTCCCAGCTACTCGGGAGGCTGAGGCAGGAGAATGGCGTGAACCTGGGAGGCGGAGCTTGCAGTGAGCTGAGATTGCACCACTGAACTCCAGCCTGGGTGACAGAGTGAGACTCAAAAAAAAAAAAAAAAAAATTAGCTGGGCGTGGTGGCGTGAGCCTGTAGTCCCAGCTACATGGGAGGCTGAGGCAGAAGAATCACTTGAACTCAGAAGGCAGAGGTTGTAGTGAGCCAAGATTGTGCCACTGCACTCCAGCCTGGTGACAGAGCAATACTCCATATTTAAAAAAAAAAAAAAAAAAAATTTACAGCTGCTAATTCCCCTTGGCTCAGTTGAAATCATTAAGGTAGAGGATATGAATTACCTTACCTTTTTCAGCAGAGAGTTTACTAACATCCATGGTCTTATTTAGTACTTTGATAGCTAAAGCAAGTGCTGACTTCAAGGTCATTTCTCCTTCTTTGTAGTCTTGTTTCAACATTGACACAGCTGCCTATAAAACATGAATCAACACAGAATTTTAAGTTTTTACATTTTTTAGAAACATGAATTGGTCTAGAAGAAAAATGCCTGAATTACTATTGGCATTACAAGTATAAACAATTTTTTTTTTGACACGGGCTCACTCTATTGCCCAGACTGGAGTGCAGTGGCATGATCTTAGCTCACTGTATCCTGCAGTCTCCCCAGGCTCAGGTGCTCCTCCTCCCACCTTGGCCTCCTGCGTAGCTAGGATTATAAGCACATGCCATGGTGCCCAGCTAATTTTTGTACTTTTTGTAGAGATGGGGTTCTGCCATGTTCCCCACGCTGGTCTCAAACTGCTGGGCTCAAGCAATTTGCCTGCCTCGGCCTGGGATTACAGGCATGAGCCATCATGCCTGGCCCATATAAATAATTTTGATGACAGGGAGGGCACACATGGCACAGGGTGAGAAGAGGTGGTACTGATGCTCTATATAGTGTGTCTTTAACCTGAGGTCCTCAGTCTCCCAAGGGGTCTGTCATAGAATTCAGTGGGTCTGTAAACTAGGATGTGAAACAAAAATCACAACTTCTAATTTCACAACTCCTAACTGAAAATTAGCATTTATTAATGTAGTTAACGAACCCCAGTATATTAGCTATACCAGCAACTCTGTCCCCAACAGAAATCACAGATATTTCCATATCACATTAAGGCTGTTGCAGCTATCTTCAAATACTGTTTACATTCATCACCACGGCAAAATTATGGCATCTATCAGACGTTCTGCCAGATTTCAAAGCACAACAAAAATACTCACAGCGCTATTATTTCCAATGCATGTGGCCTTCCATCCCCCGTAATTTCCACTTGGGTCACTCTGATAGAGCTGAAAGCCATAGTGCTTATCCCAGCCAATGTACAGCAATGAAACACCAAACGGACGTTTTCCTTTAACAAAGACAAAAAGCCAAATATATGAATAATCTAAATTTAGTATCATTATAGTTACTTGAGCTCAGTGAATGTAGCTAAACCTTTCTCTGTGAACTTAAGCATTCATAAACTGTTCTGTATTCTGGCTACCAGAGATAAGCTCCATTACAAATTCCACTTTTGTTTCTACGATTTGGACACAGCCAGGAGAGGGAACAGACAAAGGACCAGTACTGAATTTCATTATTATGTAAACAGCAGTTAGTTTCCAGATTTGAAAATGCTGTTTTGGACTTTCAATATCCTATTAATAAAACTACGGTAATCTACATGGTGGAGAAACACGTTCATTCATGAAGCAAGAATGTATGGGCCGAGTGCAGTGGCTCAAGCCTGTAATCCCAGCACTTTGGGAGGCCGAGACGGGCGGATCACGAGGTCAGGAGATCGAGACCATCCTGGCTAAACCCCGTCTCTACTAAAAAATACAAAAAACTAGCTGGGCGAGGTGGCAGGCACCTGTAGTCCCAGCTACTCAGGAGGCTGAGGCAGGAGAATGGTGTAAACCCGAAAGGCAGAGCTTGCAGTGAGCTGAGATCTGGCCACTGCACTCCAGTTTGGGCGACAGAGCGAGACTCTGTCTCAAAAAAAAAAAAGAAAAAGAATGTATGAAATTCTAGTGTTTTATGCTACTGTAGGATTAATATGGTTAACTGTAACACGTTAGTTTCAAATAGCTAGAAGGATATGGAAGGCTCCCAACACAAAGAAGTGTTTGAGATGATTAATGTGCCATTTACCCTGATCTGATCATTATGTGTACCGAAACATCATTATGTACCCAACGAATATGTACAATTCTTTTTTTTTTTTTTTTTTTTTTTTGGAGATGGAGTCTTGCTCTGTGCCCCAGGCTGGAGTGCAGTGGCCGGATCTCAGCTCACTGCAAGCTCCGCCTCCCGGGTTTAAGCCATTCTCCTGTCTCAGCCTCCCGAGTAGCTGGGACTACAGGCACCCGCCACCTCGCCCAGCTAGTTTTTTGTATTTTTTAGTAGAGACGGGGTTTCACCGTGTTAGCCAGGATGGTCTTGATCTCCTGACCTCGTGATCCGCCCGTCTCGGCCTCCCAAAGTGCTGGGATTACAGGCTTGAGCCACCGCGCCCGGCCGAATATGTACAATTCTTATTTGTCAATTAAAAAAATTAAATTCAATTTAAAACAAAGGGTCTATTTTCAGTTTTTTACTACCTCAAAAGGGTTATAACTCATAAAATGTCTTAACTTTTTGGAATAACATTTTCTTTTTTTTGAGATGGAGTCTCGCTCTGTTGCCCAGGCTGGAGTGCAGTGGTGCGATCTCGGCTCACTGCAAGCTCCGCCTCCCAGGTTTACGCCATTCTCCTGCCTCAGCCTCCCGAGTAGCTGGGACTACAGGCGCCCACCAGCATGCCTGGCTAATTTTTTTGTATTTTTAGTAGAGACGGGGTTTCACTGTGTTAGCCAGGATGGTCTCGATCTCCTGACCTTGTGATCTGCCCGTCTCAGCCTCCCAAAGTGCTGGATTACAGGCTCGAGCCACCGCACCCGGCCCGGAATAACATTTTCAAAAAAATTAAGTACCTCCAAATTGTGTATAAGCTTGCTTGATATCACACAGTGCTGTAACCAACTGCTCACAAGGTATCGGCTCCTGATACTGTAATAAATACCTAGGATAAAGAGATGGGCATATTAGTAGTTTTCTCTAAAACACAGACTCTAAGGAAAATATTCTCTGAAAAGCAATCCATGCCATGGGGGCAACCTAACAGTCATTTGTAATTTGAAGGGGAGGGAACAAGTCAACATCCGAATATTCTCATAGTAAATAATATTTTGTAAGTTTGGTTGAAAAAAATCTGTAATTTTCAATTCAAAGATTTTTAATGACTTTAATCTTTGCAAAAGTGAGCTCTCCTTAGAAACTTCAAAACTAGGCCAGCCGCAATGGCTCATGCCTGTAATCCCAGCACTTTGGGAGGCCGAGGTGGGTGGATCATGAGGTCAGGAGATCGAGACCATCCTGGCTAACACAGTGAAACCCCGTCTCTACTAAAAATACAAAAATTAACCGGGTGTGGTGGCACGCGCCTGTAGTCCCAGCTACTTGGGAGGCTGAGGCAGGAGAATGGCATGAACCCGGGAGGTAGAGGTTGCAGTGAGCCAAGGTGGCGCCACTGCACTCCAGCCTGGGCAACAGAGTGAGACTCCATCTCAAAAAAACAAAGAAACATCAAAACTAATTTCTGTATCATCAGTTATGCTATTTATGACCATACCTTTGAGCAATAAGCCTTAGTTCATTAGTCAGAACATTAGCATCAGAAGTTATGCCTGCCACACTGCAAGCCATGTCCCTTGAAGAAAAAAAGATATTGATCTGTAAGCAGGGAAGATGCCTGCAAGGAGCGTTTATAAATATTAAAAAGCACAGAATTCTATTAGCAATTCACTACGTTTGCTTCACAGCAGCTACTTCCTTCAGAAGAAACCTATAAAAGTCTTATCTTTGTAGGAGACGTTTACTTGATGTCATTCAACATGAAAGATAAATAAATGCACCCTTAAGTTCGTTAATAGATGTATTTATCATTACCACCCTGTGAATAGGGTAACAGGATTAACGCCAAGAAGCTAAAGTAAATCTCAAGAAGATTTAGCAACAGAGAATACAAAGACAGGCTCGCCACAATGGCTCATGCCTGTAATCCCAGCACTTTGGGAGGCCGAAGTAGATGGAGGGCTTGAGCCCAGGAGATTAAGACCAGCCTGGGCAATGTGGCAAAATCCCATCTCAACAAAAACTACAAAAACTAACTGGGTATGGTGGTGCGCACCTATAGTCCCAGCTACTTGGGAGACTGGGGTGGGAGGATCACTTGAGCCTGGGAGGCAGAAGTTGCAGCGAGCCGAGATGGCGTCACTGTACTCCAGCCTGGGTGACAAAGCGAGAATCTGTCTCAAAAAAAAAAAAAAAAAGATTTTGCTAGACAGACTGCTCTTGAGTAGTATTCATTTCCTAAGGCCTGGCTTGATGGAGGTGACAGGGGACAGTGGCAGGAGGGTTTACAAGCCTGCTTAGGAAGTACAGGGCTAGACTCCTACTCGAGATGCATTTCATTTTTTTTGGAACATTTCCTGAGGGCTGCCCTGGCTCTCTTATAGCTGAGACTCACCCTGTGACTATGCCTAGCCAAGTGTGCCAGCTGTTGGGTGAGCCCAACAGAGGCTCTGTGGAGGGGTGACACCACTTTGGACAAGTGTATCAAAAGGCCCTGATAATCAGCATTTACCAAGCCCACCATCACTGAAGGGAAAGTCTCTACTTAGCATGGCCAGCTCTCCATGAGCTGCAAAGTTCTGCACACCTAAATATAACGAACATATCATACCGTGTACAAGGCTTGGCTAAATTCTTCCGAGACCTCCAACAGGCTTGTTCTTTAGTAAGATTCAGTATAATTCAACAAAATCCTGCATAGCTATTCTAAACAATACTTTAAGGGCCTACTATATGCCAGACACTATACTATTTTATTTCATTCATTTTATTTCATTAAACTGCCACAACCACTTTAGGAGACTCTGAGGCCCAAAGAAATTAAATAATTTGTGCAAGATCACATAGCCTGCACGGGGGAAGCCTGGAGCTGAACCCAAATCTGTGTGACTACTAAGTCTGTACTCTTACCACTACGCAATGCTAGTTTCTCCACTAAGTGTTTGCCCTGCACTTAAAAGGAGTAACACATGGTACCAGGCCTCAAAGAGGTTTTAAGCAAAATAAAGGCACAACTTCAATCCTACCACATCACACGGAAGAGCCCTCCCAAATTACATAGATCCCACTTATGTGAGAAAGTGAGATTTTTTTAAAACTCTTTCCTAAAATCTCACTTACTCATTGAGTTTATAAATTTTTTCAGAAAAAAAGACTTCATCAAGAAGCTTGTGGATGTTGCGTCTCTCTGCTGCAAGCAAAACACCATCATTTGCTAAAATTCCCAAACAGGTGCCTGCATGTCCAATAGCTTCCATGGCATATTCAACTTGGTATAAGCGACCTACAAAACAAAAGCAGTGAGAAGCCAAGACTCTCCTCTATGCTCTTGCACCACTGACCCAAAAGAAATCAGCAATGAAGCAAGCTAGAAACAAATTCCCACTTTCACTCTTCTATGGTATAATCAACCCGGTGACCATAATTGCTTCGAAGTACAAAAAGGATGAACTTTGCAACTACCAAAAAAAGTTTGTAATTTTTTTTTCTAAAAGTCTAACACATGTTTTTTTTAACTTGAGGCAGATTAAACAATTTCTATTTTACCTTCTGGAGAAAATATAGTGGTCCTGGAGTCATATCTTCGAGACTGCAAAGGAAAAACACATGAGTGATTCCTAACCACTGAAAGTAGGCCAACTCCTGCAAGCCTACAAATCACCTTACAAAACCTATCCTGGTATACGAAGTTCAGCAGGTGAGAGGAAACTGACAAGAAAAAAGGCCCCATCTCACTGCTTTCCTTCTATTTCAATTTTCCCACACAAGTCTGTAAGCTGAGTACAAGCAATACTATTTATCAGGCAACAGTTTACTGGCACGTGTATTAACTTACCATGTTTTCTGAACTTTATATAGTTCCTGTAAAAAGAAAATCAGATCATCATCAAAATAAGATTCACAAATTAAAAAGCATTTGCTGACTTTACAAATCTGTTTTATTTACTCCCTTTATTCAGCTAAGTGTCAGGCGTTATGCTAGATGCTGGAATACCAAAATGTGTAAAACCAATTCCTGTCCTGAAAAGCTAATACTGGCAGTTAGGTGAGAGAGGTAGTCATAGATTATAATGCGGAAAGAGGAACCGGGGGTAGAATGGGAAAAGGGATGATGAAAAAAATCCAGAAAGTATTTTTTGAGAAACCGATACAGAAAATGAAAGTAAATCAGAGACGGGAGAGGCAGAAATAAGGCTGAGAACTCTTGGGTCTAAGAGAAAGAACAGGGGAAGAAAGAAGGGAAGGGCACTCCAGACAGAGCAGAAGGTATGAACAAAGGGTACTGAGGCAGGATAGCTTAGTGGGCATGAGACAAACTACTGATGTTTTTAAAAATATATAAATAAGAGCTAAGCGAGTATCCAAATCCTGCGGAGCCTTGAATGCCAAGTTAAGACACTTAGCCCTTCTCCAGAGAGTCCTGAACTTGGGGGTGGAGGCAGTTATCTTGGGTACCATCAGTACCATTCGTGCAAAAGGCAATACTGGGTGCTCAGCGTTATTTGGTAAAGCCTCAGTCCAAAGCCCACATTCCCAAATACTGGAATATAGGGAATCAAGACTGGAAAGGTAAGCTGGAATCAAATCCTGGAGAGCCCGCGTGCCCAGGTAAAAACAGAATTTTCTCCCTCAGCCACTGGGGCTCCTCTGAATGATTCCCAAGGCCCACAAGAACTGATTAGCATTTTAAATGATCACTCTGGCTGGTGAGAGACGGAGGGCAGCGAACACCATGGTTGAGGTAATAGGAAGGTGCAAAGGAAGGATGGCCCAGAGCAGAGAAACAGGTAGGACACAGAGAGACACGCCGGGGATTTCTGATTCGAGCGTAAGCACAACTTTCTGTGGTCTCCACGCCTGACGCCGGTCACAGCACGATTTTGAGTTCACCGGCACCTCCGGGAGCGCTAACTTTCACGTACCGAACTCCCGGGGACGGAAGCCGCCCCGACTCCTGGGTCCTGCCCACAGACCCCCCACCCTCAGCTCGCCCCCTCGCCGGGCCCCGCCGTCCAAGCTCGGCACGGGGAAGCCCCCGACGGCGGCCGGCGGGGGCCATTCCCGGCAGCTGGTCCGTCACCGTGGAGGCGGTGCAGAGTCATCGTGCCCACTGCTCCTCAGCGGCAACTGCAGGCCGGGACCGACTGTCTTGACGTTCACGACACCAGCCCAAGGGAAGAGCGGCCATGCTTCCGCGGGCCCCCAGGGGCCAAAGGCTCACCAGATGGAAGACCCTGAAGACTTCAGATGTCCACTGAGCCTTTATCTCCGGGGGAAAATAAACCACCAGCGCTGATCGAACAACCGCTGCTAATATGGCCCCCGCGCTTGCGCAGAACCGCTAAGGGAGGGGGTAGTGGGATGGCCGAGGACACGGAAGTCCTCCTTGTGGGGCGGAGTTAGAACCCGTGGCCCTAGTGGAAGCTGGGGCGCGGGGGTGCGGAGGCGCTGCGGCGCTGCAGCAGGTGGAGGAGTTGCTGTGCCATGGGGAGGAGGGCAGGAAGACCGTAGCCAACCAGAAGGTGGAATAACTAATTTCCTTCTCTTACCCTTGGCGCTCTACTTTCACTTTCTCTTCACTATTCAGACCTAGGATAGCAAATAGTGTGGACCGGCTTCTTAATTGCTACCATTCTTGTCCTGTTTCCCGAAATGGTTCCAATCACATGAGACTTTACCCCTGTCATCATCTCCCTTTTTCATTCTGGCTTTCACTTTTACTGTTGATGCATACATTTTGGACATTTACCTTATGATGAGGAAAGCTGGGTGGCTCACGCCTGTAATCCCAGCACCAGCACTTTGGGAGGTCGAGGAGGGTGGATCACCTGAGGTCGGGAGTTCGAGACCAGCCTGGCCAACATGGTGAAACCACGTCTCTACTAAAACTACAAAAATTGCCCGGGTGTGTGGTGCACGCCTGTAATCCCAGGAAGCTGAGGCATGAGAATCGCTTGAACTCAGGAAGCGGACGTTGCAGTGAGCCAAGAGTGTACCACTTCACTCCAGCCTGGGCAACAGAGTGAGGCTCCATCTCAAAAAAAAAAAAAAAAAAATTATGATGATGGTCGGGCATGGTGACTCACGCTCGTAATTCTACTGCTTTGGGAGGCTGCGGCAGGAGGATGGCTTGAGGCTAGGCGTTTGAGGCTGTAGTGAGCTGTGATCGCGCCACTGCACTCCAGCCTGGGTGACAGACAAAAACTCTGGCTCTAAAAATTAAAAAACAATTATGGTGAGGTTCACACTTTTGGGAGAATTTTCACCTTGGTCTGTTTCTCTGCTTTTCACCAGTCAGAAAGGATTTCCCTGACCAGCGTAGTTAAAACAATACCCTACTGTCAGCATATACTCGCACCATTTTATCTTCTTTACTGAAATTGTCATACTTATGTGTTCATTATCCATCTCTCCACCCTTTTCCTCATTCAGCCTCGGTCCCTATGTAAACTATCTACTGTTCATTTCAGGTTTTTTCAGGCTAGAAGGTTGACTAGATCTGGGTTCATATGAAGTCATCTGCTCAGTCTCTCCCAAAAAGCAGCCCATTGGGCAGAAACTCCGTCCTCTTCATGTTGGTTGCAAAATAATTGGGGGATGTGGGCTTTGAAAAGGAGATAGCTTGGAAGGAAGTTGCATTTTGGGGTCTCACCTACCGTCTCTGCTTTCCAAGCACACAGGGAAGTGAGCCAAGGCAAGATGGCAAAGAGTCACATGCAGGTGGTGCTCTGAAAGCATCCTCAGGTGGTGTAACGTATGGCATCTCTGAGGGCCCCTGCCTACCACCTTAGTTCATTCTGCAGAATTCAGTGAACAGGAACTTTTAAGTCAGAGGTAGAATTTCTCAGGTCAAAAGAAGAAGGATTAGTTGAGAAAAAGGACAAAAGAAGAATGAGTCTGACAAGTGTGGGTGACTGAGTAGTTCCATCTGATCTGAATGGAGGAGATAATACAGGAAGTAAAGAAGGAAAGGCGTTTGAGGCCAAAGTGTAGAGTGCTTTCAGTGCCAGAATTTGTTTTGGTCAGTAATGGGAAGACAGGATTAAAGTGATGTTTTAGGATGATGAACCCTCAACATCTCTCATCCCACATGTTCCTCTTACAGTGTGCCACAGATGGTTCCCATTGAGAGGTTCTGTGTCCCCTTATTCTGAATCTGGGTGAGCCTGTGACTACAATGGAAGGGATATCATGTGACTTCCAAGAGCAAGTCACAAATAGTGATATGGTTCTGTCTTGTCCTCTTGGGATGGTCGTTCTTGGGACCCAGACACTATGCTGTGAGGAGGCAAAGGCCACATGGAGAGGTGTTTGGCCAACAGCCTAGATGAAGTCCCAGTGTCACCTGCCAGATAGCTGAGTGAAGATCCCTCCAGATGATCCTAGTACCCAGTTGTAACCAGGCAGCTTAGCTTCAAATTGCATTAAATTTTTTTCCTCCTTTTCCTTGGGTTTAAAGATATAACCTTGAGGCAAACTGCAGAAGCCTTTTCTAGACTCCACATCCTTCCCTTTCTCATCATATATACTCCCTTCACATAACTGTCTATTAGTATCTAATTATGTGTCTTCTTAGAAGTTCCAGGGGTCAATCCTGAGACACAGAGACCAAGTCTGGAGACCCAGCTGCAAGGTTCCACAGATTACTTCAAGGCAGCTAGTTAACAACCTGGCCATTGTTGAAATGCCATCAGCCCAGGGTCCAGGTGGACCAGAACCCAAGATAGCCACCAGAACAAGACACACGGACAACTGTACTCAGCCCAGTTCTTGCATGTCTTCCTTATCAAGTTTTTTCTTTTTAAACCCCTGCCTTCTTCCTAAAAATAGAAGCCATTAATTTGGATAGGAATCTGACTGCTTTCCCTTTACTATTTTTGGTTAATAAATTCTTTCTATCATACCTCACCCTTGTCAATTGGACTCTTAAGAAACGAGTGTTCAGTTACACAGTGATTGAGTCTCTCCCAGGCATCAAATCTCTCCCAGCCTTAAAGTCTTCCTAGCTGAGGCCCCAGCACTGGGGAGCAGAGACAAACTGTCCCAGGGCCTGTCTGAATTCATGACTGCCAGAAACCATAAGCTAATAAAATGATTGAAGTTTTAAGCCATAATTTTTTTGGTCATCACACAGCAATATATGTAACCAGAGTTTTTATCTGCCTACGTAATACGAAGTGCAGAGGTTAGGGAGACTAAGAACACCAGAAAGTAAAGGTGTGTTGTAGTCCAGGGGCGTTAAAAGCCTGGACAGAAGGCATTTGCAAGAGCAAAGAGTCTTTGCCAGACATATGGTATTAATTACTAAATCTGGAACTGGGTTTTCTCCACGTTGTTTGAAAGGACCAGGACCTGGCACTTGTAGTAGTGTGTTCATTCTTACAGTTTATTCAACAGATCTTTACTGGGTCTTCTAGGGGCTTGGCATGGTGCTAGGTCCTGAAGGTAAAGTAAAATAAATGTTTAATTTATGCATTGTATTAGGGTTCTCCAGAGAAACCGAATCAATGGGATGGATGGATGGATAGGTAGACAGACAGAAGGGGATTTATTATGGAACTAAATTATGGAGGCTAAGAAGTCCCACGATTGCTCTCTGTTAGCTGAAGAACCAGTGAAGCCAATTGTGTGATTCAGTTTGAGTCTAAAGGCTGGAGAACAAAGGAGATGATGGTGTAACTCTCAGTCTGAGGCTGAGGACCTAAGCAGCCCTGAGGGGCTGCTGGTTAAGTCCTGGAGTTTGAAGGCCAAGAACATGGAGTTTTGCTATCTGAGGGCAAGAAAAGATGGCTGTCCCAGGAGAGAGACTGAATCCATCTTTCCTTTGTCTTTTTGTTCTATCCAGACCTTCAACAGATTGGATGGTGCCCACCCATATTGGTGAGGGGGATCTTCCTTACTCAGCTACTGATTCAAATGCCAGTCTCTTCTGGAAACTTCTGCACAGACATGCTCAGGAATAATGCTTTGCTACCTATCTCTGTGTCCCTTAATCCAGGCAAGTTGACACCTAAAACTAACCATCACAGCCACCAAAGAGTTTATATAAACCACATGAAATTGATTGATTGGAGACAAGTTAGAACAAACACCAAATAGTAAAATATCAATGTAATGTAGCATATAAACATCTAAACAGTGGTCAGCAATATTTGCATTAGGAATTGCGTGAAAGGAAATCTATGTTAGCAGGGGCAATCAAGAGGGAAATCTATAGAGTTTCATCAATTCAGAGGATCAACACTGGTCTGAAAGTGAAACCCAAGTTTCAGTCCATTTTTCTGGTTCCCAGTTTTTAGCTTGAGTGGTCAACCTAGATAAAAACCACAATCCCTTAAATTTGAGAAACGTAAGTGCTTTCATGGGAATGATCTCATTTGTTCCTCCTAGTGTGTGTGAGTGTGTGTATGTGTGTGTGTGCAGCAGGGACAGGAGAGGAGGGAGAGGGAGAGAAAGTAGCGTGGAACTTCGTGGTAGTGAAGAGCATGGTCTGCATCAGAAAGACCTGACTTAAGCCATAGCTCTCTTTGAGCAAATTATTTTTACTTTTTCAGCTGCTATTATCTGAAAATGAGGATTAATAATAACAGTACTTCCCTCATGGGTTTGTTGTAAAAATTGAGTAAGCTAATGTGTGTAAAATACTTCAGTGCTGAATAAATGTTGGCTTTTATTATATATTGTTAAAAAACAGCACAGGCTGGGTATGATAGCTCACGCCTGTAGTCCTAGCATTTAGGGAGGCCAAGGCAGGAGGATTGCTTGACTCCAGGGGTTTGAAACTAGCCTGGGCAACAGTGAGACCTTATCTCTACAAAATAAAATAAATTAGCCAGGCATGGTGGCACATGCCTGTACTCCCAGCTACTCAGGAGGCTGAGGTGGGAGGACTGCTTGAGCTCAGGAGGTAGAGGTTACAGTGAGCTGTGATCACACCACTGCACTCCAGTGTGGGTGACAGAGTGAGACCCTGACTCAAACAAACAAAAAAACCCAAAAAAAACCAAAAAACTCAAGAAAGACAGAGATTCCTAAAATTCTACGATTCTAAAAACCAGTAGGGCTCACTGAATGTAAGAGAGGCAAGCAAAAAATTACTCCAATATTTTGAGTTTGGATAGCCTGGAATATGGTTCATTTATTGAGTAAATAGTTACTGAGTCCTATGTGCCACACACTGTGTTAAGCACTTGGCACTGTTCTCTCATGAAATTCTCACAATGAACTCTGTTAACTCTATGAGATAGGTATTACCCCAATCTCTACAAAAATTTAAAGAATTAGCTGGGCATGGTGGCACATGCCTGAAGTCCCAGCTACTAGGGAGGCTGAGGTGGGAGGATCACCTGAGCCCAGGAGGTTGAGGCTGCAGTGAAACCCTGTCCCCCTGCCCTCAAAAAAAAAAAGAAAAGAAAAGAAAAGAAAAGAAATGAAACGAAATTGAGGGACAAAGAAGTAAAAAATGAACCATATAAGACAATTTAGAGAAATATCTACTTTGGGAAGACTAGGTAGGTAGACAGAAAGATGGAGATAGGATCAATGCCTGTTCCTATATATAGAAAGATAACTATTGGGTATTTGAATGGCCAGGGTTCTAGGCTTGAGTCTTCTGTAGACAATGAATAGTTGAAACCATAAGAATAGTAAACAGCCATTTACTAAATCATACTAAAGGAGACATGAAGAGAAACCAGTGAAGGAAACACAGTGGGAAACCTTCAGCCAAGTATACAGTGAGCTTCAGTCTACCCAATCTACTTCATAGTCATCCAAAAATAAATTATAGAGAATTAAAATATATATGCTTAAGGAGGTTCCTGGTATCAGTCTGAAAGGAACCATAATATTTAGGTAGGTGAGGGGTTAGTGGCCTTGCCTGGATGTCATTATTTGCTTCCTTGCAGTTCCCAGGGTCTTCCAGCATCTGTCTCTGGAGTTCCAGTTTCAATCACCTTCTCAGACAAGTTAAAATTTTTTCTCCAAGAATGCTGCCTGTGGCCAGGCGTGATGGCTGACGCCTATAATCCCAGCACTTTGGGAGGCTGAGGTGGGTGGATCACAGGGTCAGGAGTTCAAGACCAGCCTGGCCAACATAGTGAAACCCCGTCTCTACTAAAAAATACAAAAAATAAGCCAGGCATGGCAGTGGGCGCCTGTAATCCCACCTACTCAGGAGGCTGGGGCAGGAGAATTGCCTGAACCTGGGAGGTGGAGGTTGCAGTGCCGAAATTATGCCATTGCACTCCAGCCCGGGCAATAGTGTAAGACTCTGTCTCGGCCGGGCGCGGTGGCTCAAGCCTGTAATCCCAGCACTTTGGGAGGCCGAGACGGGCGGATCACGAGGTCAGGAGATCGAGACCATCCTGGCTAACACGGTGAAACCCCGTCTCTACTAAAAAATACAAAAAACTAGCCGGGCGAGGTGGCGGGCGCCTGTAGTCCCAGCTACTCCGGAGGCTGAGGCAGGAGAATGGCGTAAACCCGGGAGGCGGAGCTTGCAGTGAGCTGAGATCCGGCCACTGCACTCCAGCCCGGGAGATAGAGCGAGACTCCGTCTCAAAAAAAAAAAAAAAAAAAAAAAAAAAGACTCTGTCTCAAAAAAAAAAAAAAAAAAGAATGCTGTCTGTGCTTTCTCCTAAAGCATCTTAGTGTGTGCCTTCTCCATCCTTTCTTCTGGCACACATTTATTTTCAAATATTTTTAAAGACCTCTTTGTAGGAAAGGCACTATAATAGGTGTGATAAGAAGGGACGAGGAGACAAAAATAAGTTCTACATGGTCTCTGCCCTCAATAGCTCTCAGGCAAGATGACTGTACAACCATAATCCATTATGCAAAGTGATGGGCCATGAAAAAGACACAGTGCACTGGGATTTGAAAGAAAGGACAGATCAGAGGAGGTTTCATAGAACTGCTAGTATGTTATCTAGGTCAGTATGTTATGTCCAGATATTTAAAATATGTCAATATATCTGTATGTATATATTATTTTAAAAATTGAAAACAGTCATTAATCTCAGGGCTGGAATAGATCTTGTGAGATTATCTGATTCAAAATGGTATCATATGTGTTTATAGACATGGCAAGTGAGACTCACAGAAAAATATGCTTGCTCGTGGTACTTTTGTGAATTTTAAAAAATTGTCATGAGATTGCTTGAAGACCTAGGGATTTCATGTGCTCTGTCATATTCAGAATTGATCCATTCCATCAATTGATTTTTAACTATACAGGAAAATCCTTCCTAAAATTTGATTGGACCCTATTTTAATTATCCACATTAAAGTGAACTTTTAGTCACATGGAGATCTCAGTCACATGGAGATCCCAGATTCATAGGATTTGGCAGTTTCAAACCAGATTTCTTCTACAGCTTTCTGACCCATGTCAAACATTTGCTGTAAGTGTTTCCACCCGGTTTTTGCAGTAACCATGAAATAGTCTTTGTTCTCTGGGTATAGCTGGCAAGAGTATGCAGCCATGACAAGTGACTGGCAAAAACGACTGCATACAAGTAAAAACAAAGCACCCTTCTCTACAGCTGTCAGTGGGGTGATGCTTTCAAACCCTGCAAGGACATGGCCTCCTACTTGTATAGGATTCTTGCTTTCAATCATCATGTACATGATGGTAATTGCCAGTTCAAACACATAGTAGCCATAGCTCATGTCATCAAAGTCTAAAATCCCAGACACTTGATATTCAGCATTTCCAGAGGCTGACTTGCTAGACTCTATTAAAATATTATGGTCATTAAGATCTCCATGATTGATACCTGAAAATAGAAAAATCACATAAAAATAGTTATTGAATATCCCAATTTATTCCCCTTTCATTTCTCTTTCATAGGCAAAGCCATTCAGATAATTTGATGAGCAGTCAGAGATAAAGGGCCAAGCCCTATTTTTCTTGAAGTAAAATAATTTCATCTGAAAAGAATAAAAGCAGTTAATTTGGGGTGGTTGTTTTGCTTTTCATCAATACAAGGCCAGAAGATGGAGACTGCAGTCGCTACAAATACCTGATTTTGGCTATTAAAAGAGTAAAGTGAAAAGAACTGCTCAAACCCAGAAATGTTTAAAAAGAACAGAAACATATTCATATTGTTAGAAGAAACAAAGAGTCCTAGAATGAACCAGATTTACCTTTATTTTCATCTAGGATTTTATTTTTATTCTTTGAGATGGAGTCTCACTCTGTTGCCCAGCTGGAGTACCCTGGCACAATCTTGGCTCACTGCAACCTCCATCTCCTGGGTTCAAGCAATTCTCCTGCCTCAGCCTCCTGAGTAGCTGGATTACAGGAGTGTGCCACCACACCCAGCTAATTTTTATATTTTTAGTACAGGCGGGGTTTCACCATGTTGGCTAGGCTGCTCTCGAACTCCTGACCTCAAATGATCTACCCGCCTCAGCCTCCCAAAGTGCTGGGATTACAGGCCTGAGCAACCATGACTGGCCTCACCTAGGATTTTAAACAAAATTTTCTGATAATGTGGTAATTCTAAATTTCCCATTTTTTGATTCCTGAAATAGGTGGTGAGATATATATATATATGTGTGTGTGTGTGTGTGTGTGTGTGTATATATATATATATATATATTTTTTTTTTTTTTTTTTTTTTTTTGAGACGGAGTCTCGCTGTCTCCCAGGCTGGAGTGCAGTGGCGCGATCTCGGCTCACTGCAAGCTCTGGGTTCACGCCATTCTCCTGCCTCAGCCTCCCAAGTAGCTGGGACTACAGGCGCCTGCCACCATGCCCAGCTAATTTTTTGTATTTTTAGTAGAGATGGGGTTTCACTGTGTTAGCCAGGATGGTCTCGATCTCCTGACCTCGTGATCTGCTCGCCTCGGCCTCCCAAAGTGCTGGGATTATAGGCGTGAGCCACCGTGCCTGGCCTGGTGGTGATATTTTAAGTCAGTACTACTCAAAGTGGGGTCTGTGGCCAGTACTGGTCTACAAAATGTTACTAGTCTGCATGAGATAAGAACAGAGTTGAGAGTGTTTAGAAAATTTTACAGTGATATGACATCCAAGAGTGTGATCATTGGCCTTGTCTCATTGAACGGAGCGTACATGAGTTCAAGTTTTGTCAAACTCCCATGGTTAGTTGCATGTGACACGAACTGTAAGCGAATCATGCATAGTAGGACCATATGCCAGACTGTAATGGGTTAGGGGAAAAAACGCACACTTGTCTTTTACCATTGATAGTCTAAGAAGCACAGATTTAAGCCACTGACTAAAGATTAGTAAGAGATGTAAGTGTCCATGAGCAATGAAGCCCTGAGTCACATACATGATATAAAGTATATAATTTTTAACTTTTAATTATAATGCTGACTTTTTCTATATGATTTAGGATTGTGTAAATCATGCTTAAGCAATGTAACATAGTGAGTGGGCACATAGAAACAATATTATTGTAAATCATAGATTTTAAAGTATGTATTTCTGAAATTGGGACATATTATATAATTGACTCAAAAATATATAAGGTAAAATTTGACTGGGCGTGGTGGCTCATGCCTGTAATCCCTTTGGCCACTTTGGAAGGCCAACGAGGTGGATTGCTTGAGTCTAGGAGTTCCAGACCAGCCTGTCCAACATGGTGAAACCCTGTTTCTATTAAAAATACAAAATTTAGCCAGCGTGGTGGTGGGCATCTGTAGTCCCAGCTACTCAGGAGGCTGAGGCAAGAGAATCACTTGAACCCGGGAGGCAGAGATTGCAGTGAGCCCTGCACTGCAGTCTGGGCAACAGAGCAAGACTCTATCTCAAAAAAAATTTATATACATATATATATGGCAAAATTTGACAGAAATACAAGCAAAGAATAGGCAATCTGCAATCATAGTAGGATTAAAATATACTTTAACATGTACTTTACTCAATAATTGTTAAAAAAAAAAAAAAAAAAGCAGACCAAAATGTAAGTGAAAGTTACAGAAAATTTAAAAATTATTAATAAACTTGACATAATGGGCATATATAACTTCATACCCAACACTGCAGAATACACTTTCTTTTAAAGCACACATGAACCATTCATAAAAATTTACCAAATACTACATGATAAAGTGTATTTGAAATGACTGAAATCATATAGAGCTTGATCTGTCTAATATGGTAGCCACTAGACACATATGGCTATTTAAATTCATTAAGATTCAACCTGGAGGGCTGGATGTGGTGATTCACGCCTGTAATCCCAGCAGTTTGGGAGGCTGAGGTGGGCGGATCACTTGAGGCCAGGAGTTCAAGACCAACCTGGCCAGCGTGGCAAAACTCCATCTCTACTAAAAATACAAAAATTACCCAGGCATGGTGGTGCATAATTCCAGCTACTAGAAAGGATGAGGCATAAGAATCACTTGAACCCAGGAGGCAGAGGTTGCAGTGAGCTGAGATTATGCCACTGAACTCCAGCCTGGGCAACAGAGTGAAACTGTCTTTAAAAAATAAAGGGCCGGGCACGGAGGCTGAAGCCTGTAATCCCAGCACTTTGGGAGGCTGAGACGGGAGGATCACGAGGTCAGGAGATCGAGACCATCCTGGCTAACATGGTGAAACCCCATCTCTACTAAAAAATACAAAAAGCTAGCAGGGCGAGGTGGCAGGCGCTTGTAGTCCCAGCTACTCAGGAGGCTGAGGCAGGAGAACGGTGTAAACCCAGGAGGCGGAGCTTGCAGTGAGTTGAGATCCGGCCACAGCACTCCAGCCCGGGGGACAGAGCGAGACTCCGTCTCAAAAAAACAAAAAGAAAAAGAAAAACAAAACAGGATTCAAGCTGGGTACATTGGCTTATACCTGTAATCCCAGCACTTTCAGAGGCTGATGTAGGAGGATCACTTGCAGCCAGTAGTTCAAGACCAGCCTGGGCAACATAGTGAGACTACATCTCTATAAAAAAAAATAAAAAATCTGCTAGGCATGGTGATGCATGCCTGTAGTCCCAGCTATAAAAAAAATTTTTTTAGCTCAGTAAGATTAAAATAAAATTGAAATTCCTATTCCTTAGCAGCACTAGCCACATTTCAAATGCCCATAGCCACATAGGAGCTACTGTATTGAACAACACAGATATAGAACATTTCCTTCATTGAAGAAAATCCTACTGGACAGCACTAATATAAAGTATGTTCTCTGATCACAATGTAGTTACCGTAGAGATCAACAATAAAATATAACCAACAAAGTTCATCGTATTTTGGGGAACAGGATTTATACTTCTAAATATCCATGAGTAATAATACAAAAAAAGTAGCCAGGCATGGTGGCACACACCTGTGGTCACAGCTATTTGGGTTACTGCAGCAGGAGAATCTCTTGAACCCAGGAGGTGGAGGTTGCAGTGAGCCGAGATCGCACCACTGCACTCCAGCCTGGGTGACAGAGCAAGACTCCAGCTCAAATAAATAAATAAATAAATAAATAAATAAATAAATAAATGGTGAATTTCATGGTTTGTGAATTACAACTCAATAAAGCTGTAAAAAATAACAGGGCCCTGGTGCGGTTGCTCATGTAATCTTAGTGCTTTGGGAAGCCAAGGTGGGAGGATCGCTTGAGCCCAGGAGTTTGAGACCAGTCTGAACAACATAGAGAAACCCTATCTCTACAAAAATAAAAATATTCACCAGGCATGATGGTGGATAGCTTAGTCCCAGCTACTTGGGAGTCTGAGGTGGAAGGATCACTTGGGCCCAGGAGGTCGAAGCTGCAGTGAGCTGTGATCGCGCCACTGCACTCCAGCCTGGGTGACACAGCAAGATTGCCTCAAAAAAAACAAATTCAGAATTACACATCCAAACATACCATACCATGAAAACACATGCCAGAGAATGGGACAAAATATTTGTAACACATATAACTAGCAAAGGACTCATATCCAGAATATATTTAGCATTTCTACAAATCAATGAGAAAAAAAAATTCAATAGAAAAAAGGCCAAAGACTTGACTTGGCATTTCTCAAGAATATATTTCAAATGGCCAATAAATAGGGAGATGGGCCCGGCGCGGTGGCTCAAGCCTGTAATCCCAGCACTTTGGGAGGCCGAGACGGGCGGATCACGAGGTCAGGAGATCGAGACCATCCTGGCTAACATGGTGAAACCCCGTCTCTACTAAAAAATACAAAAAAGCTAGCCGGGCAAGGTGGCGGGCACCTGTAGTCCCAGCTACTCGGGAGGCTGAGGCAGGAGAATGGCGTAAACCCAGGAGGCGGAGCTTGCAGTGAGCTGAGATCCGGCCACTGCACTCCAGCCTGGGCGACAGAGCGAGACTCCGTCTCAAAAAATAAATAAATAAATAAATAAATAAATAAATAAATAAATAGGGAGATGGATTTTAAAACCATGATGTAATGATAAAGTATTATGTACAAATCAGATTGAGAAAATTTTAAAAGTCTGACCACACCAAGGGTATAGAACAATGAAAACTTTCACACTCTGCTAGCTGTAGTATAAATTCATAGAACCACTTTTGAAAACATTGGTATTATCCAGTAAAGCTGAATATAGACATTAGACATGTCCTATGACCTAGCAATCCTACCCCAAAGTATACACTCAAAGACTAATGAACATGTATACTGAGACTCAAGCATGTTCATGACACCACTGTTCTTAGTAGCCCCAAATAAGAAACAACCCAAGTATCCTTTAAGAGTAGAATAATGTGTGGTATAGTAGTGAATACAATATTCTAGTTATAAAAGTTAGCCAACTCTAGCACATGCAATGACACGAAGAATCTTATAAAAGTAGTATTGAGAAAAAAAGGGAAGATAAGTGAATATATATGGTAGAGAGGCACAGTAGGAGCAGGGAGACCAGTTATAAGGCCACTGCAATCATCCAGATCATAGGCTCTCCTTTGAAGAAAGAATGGATAGAATTTGATTAGATTTGTGATGTGAGAGAAAGAACAAAGTGAAGCCTGATGACTCCTAACTTTTTGTCCAGATTAACTAGGTGAATGGTGGATACCACTTTAATGAGATGAAGAAGATTGGGGGAAAAACAGGTTTAAAGGGAAAAAAATCAACTCTGTTTTTATGCTACACCTTACATTGTGTTTACACAAAGTAAGTCAACACCGAGAAACACATACTGCCTATCTTAGGCCTTGATAGAAATGCCCTTCAGTTACTTGCCTTTTTTTTTCTGAGATGGATTTCACTCTGTTGCCCAGGCTGGAGTGCACTGGCACGATCTAGGCCCACTGCAACCTCCACCTCTAGGGTTCAAGCGATTCTCTTGCCTCAGCCTCCTGAGTAGCTGAGATTACAGGCACACGTCACCATGCCCAGCTAGTTTTTCCATTTTTATTAGAGACTGGGTTTCCCCACATTGGCCAGGCTAGTCTCAAACTCCTGACCTCAAGTGATCCACCCACCTTGGCCTCCCAAAGTGCTGGGATTACAGGTGTGGGCCACTGTGCCCAGTCAGTTCCTTGCCTTTGACCAGTACTTAATGCTGGATGAAAAAGCTGGTTATATCTAGATATACACCCTAGAGAAACACTTGTCTGTGTACACAGGGAGATATATACTACAGCAGCGGTTCCCAACCTTTTTGGCATCAGGGACTGGTTTCATGGAAGACCATTTTTCCATGGACAGGAGACTAGGGGAAGGATGGTTTTGGGATAAAACTGTTCCACCTCAGATCATCAGGCATTAGATTCTCGCTTAGATCCCTCGCATGCGCAGTTCACAGTAGGGTTTGCACTCCTACGAGAATCGAATGCTACTGCTGATCTGAGAGGAGGCAGAGCTCAGGCGGTAATGCTTGCTTTCCCTCTGCTCACCTCCTGCTGTGTGGCCCAGTTCCTGGGGTCTGGGGACTCCTCTACTAGAGGGTTCATTGAAGCATCATTTATGTAGCAAAGAAATGGGAAGCAACCTAAAATTCCATTAACAAGAGAATGGACCAAAAAATTATAGTAATAGTACATGCAAATAAGTTATGGTATATTCATACTATGCAATACTATTTAGCAGTTAAAACTAATAAACTGAACTAAAACTACAAATATTCATATGAATCAATCTGCAAAACATGTTGAATAGAAAAGGCAGGTTGCAGAATAATAATACACAGTGTGATACCATTGATATAAAGTTTGAAAAACACAAACCCTACTATAAATAATGTATAAATCATGCATATGTAATGTGCAAATTTAATGGGAAGAAGAGAGGTAGACTCATGTAAAGTTTAGAGGAGGCTTCAAATGTAGCAATTTTGAGGAAAGTAAAAATATTATTATTTAAAAAGCAATAGAAGCAAATATGGCAAAATTTTAAGATTTGATAAAGCTAAATTGTACCTCCATACTTTTTTGATGATATGAAATTTGACAGTTTAAATATCAAGAAAAATACTTAATTGGGAGAATACTCACATTCTCGAAAATGACTTAATTTGGTCATTACTTCCTCCTTGAACAGATGAATGACATGCTCGACAATCTCTCGGTTTCGATTCTGGCCCAGGACATACAGGTATTTCTCCAGAAGAGGAACATTTTTCAGATTCCAGATGAAGTTCTTCCGATGAAGACTACTTAACTTTGGGTGATGGAATTTCTGAATCAATCAAAAGCGAGATATTCTTAGTCTCTCGACAGAGCAACCACTGTTGAGAGGTGGGAGGTGCTGCACATTTTTCTTTTTTTTTTTTTTTTTTTTTTTTTTTTTGAGACAGAGGAGTCTTACTCTGCCGCCCAGGCTTGGAGTGCACTGGCACGATCTCGACTCACTGCAACCTACACCTCCTGGGTTCAAGTGATTCTTCTGCCTCAGCCTCCCAAGTACCTGGGATCACAGACATGTGCCACCACGCCTGGTTAATTTTTTTTTTTTTTGTATTTTTAGTAGAGATGGGGTTTCACCATGTTGACCAGGCTGGTCTCAAACTCCTGACTTCAGGTGATCCACCTGCCTGGGCCTCCCAAAGTGCTGGGATTACAGGTAGGAGCCACCTCGCCTGGCCGGTGCTACATATTTTTAATCAACCAGACCTTGTGAGAACTCACTCACTATCACAAGAGATCTGCTGCTTCAGAAGACTACCTGCTCTAGACTGGCCAGGGAGTCTCTGAGGGAGACAGGTGGCATTCTCTCATGGTCATTGACTTGCCCCATTTACTTTAACTCACAAAATAGTAAGCCCTTCGTATCTGTGCAGGATGTCTCAGTTTGGGGAGCACATTCCCAGCTCACTTGATCCTCATGATTATGTAAAGATAGGCATTATTGCCCACAGCTTACAAAAGAAATCGGAGGCAGCTCTAAAGAACTCTGTTCTCACCCATGCCCCTTGTAACCTCTTTGACTTCATCTTCTACTGGCTTTGCTCACCTACTTCAACCACCCTGGCCTCCCTGCTGTTCAAGGAACATGCTAGGCATGTTCCCACCTCACAGCCTTTTGCTTTTGCTGTTTCCCTTTTTGGGGATGCCCTTCACCAGATGGTTAGTGCCGTCATTTCTACCAGGTCTTTACTCAAAAAACACCTTCTCTGTGAGAATGTCCTGACCACTCCATCTAGAATTTCAACCCTCTCCCTGATATTTTGTACCTGTCATCTCTGCTTGTTTTTTCTTCTTACCACTTATTGCTAACATTTGTCATAGTTCACTTACTTATTTTACTGTCTACTCTCACTAGAATATAGGCTCCATGAGGGGTAGGGCTGTTTTTTGTCTGTTTCGTTCACTCCTGTATCCCCACACCTACAACAGTGCCTGGCACATTGAAGGCACTGCTTGAGCAATACTTGCTGAATTAAAGGATGTTCTTAGAATAAAAAAATTCTGGAATTGGAAGGGCCTTTAGACTTTGACCACTCTATCTAAAGATGTAAATAATTTTCACTATCATTGCACGAATGGGGAAACTGGGGTTCACAGAGGGATAACAACTTGTAATTATAAGGCTGAGGGAGGACCTGGATCTTGTGACCCACAGTTCAGACCTCTTTCACAGAGTGAGTGCTGGAAGATGCCTTGATGGTCATCCAGTGAAGTTTATTTCAAACTTTTTTGCACAACTTGCAGTAAGAAACATATTTTACATCATAACCCCAGTATACAGGCACACACATATAAAGAAAAAAGTCTTAGTAAACAATTCTCAGACCATTATATGTGACATATTCTGGTGTTTTTAAAAATTATATTCTGGCCGGGCGCGGTGGCTCAAGCCTGTAATCCCAGCACTTTGGGAGGCCGAGACGGGCGGATCATAAGGTCAGGAGATCGAGACCATCCTGGCTAATACGGTGAAACCCCGTCTCTACTAAAAAATACAAAAAACTAGCCAGGCGACGAGGTGGGCGCCTGTAGTCCCAGCTACTCGGGAGGCTGAGACAGGAGAATGGCGTGAACCCAGGAGGCGGAGCTTGCAGTGAGCTGAGATCCGGCCACTGCACTCCAGCCTGGGCAGCAGAGCAAGACTCCGTCTCAAAAAAAAAAAAAAAAAAAAAAAAAAAAAAAAAAAAAAAAAAAAATTATATTCTGGCCAGGGCATGGTGGCTCACGCCTGTAATCCCAGCACTTTGGGAGGCTGAGGTGGGTGGATCATTTGAGGTCAGGAGTTCGAGACCAGCCTGGCCAACATGGTGAAACCCCATCTCTACTAAAAATACACAAAATTAGCCAGGCATGGTGGTAGGTGCCTGTAGTCCCAAATGCTTGGGAGGCTGAGGCAGGAGAATAGCTTGAACCTGGGAGGCGGAGGTTGCAGTGAGCCAAGATTGCGCCACTGCACTCCAGCCTGGGTGACAGAGTGAGACTCCGTCTCAAAAAAATATATATATATAAAATAAAATTTAAAAAATGTATTTCTTTTAAAAGTTCCTCTAGGCCAGGCATGGTGGCTCACGCCTGTAATCCCAACACTTTGGGAGGCTGAGGTGGGCAGATCACGAGGTCAGGAGATCAAGACCATCCTGGCTAACACGGTGAAACCCCATCTCTACTAAAAAATACAAACAATTAGCTGGGCATGGTGGTAGGTGCCTATAGTCCCAGCTACTTGGGAAGCTGAGGCAGGAGAATGGCATGAATCTGGGAGGCAGAGCTTGCAGTGAGCCGAGATCATGCCACTGCACCCCAGCCTGGGCGACAGAGCGAGACTCCGTCTCAAAAAATAAATAAATTTAAAAAAATTAAAAAAAAAAAAAAAGTTTCTCTGAATGGATTTCAATACTCACTATTATGACCGGGAGTTTGAGAGCCTTCCCCTGATGATTCTCTTATCAGTAGCATTTTCTTGCTAAATAGTCCTGTAGCCTGTTGGAATACTTCTTGATATGGTTTGGATCTGTGTCCCCACCAAATCTCATGTCGAACTGTAATCCCCAATATCAGAGGTGGGACCTGGTGGGAGGTGATTGGATCATAGGGGTGGTTTCTTATGAATGGTTTAGTACTATCCTTTGGTGCTGTTCTTGTGATAGTGAGAGTTCTCATGAGATCTGTTTTTTTTTTTGTTGTTGTTGTTTGTTTGTTTTTGAGACAGTCTCTCTCTGTTGCCCAGGCTGGAGTGCAGTGGTGCAATCTTGGCTCACTGCAATCTCTGCCTCCCAGGTTCAAGCAATACTCCTGCCTCAGCCTCCTCAGTAGCTGGGATTACAGGCACCCACCACCATGCACAGCTAATTTTTGTGTTTTTAATAGAGACAGGGTTTTACCATGTTGGCCAGGCTGATCTCGAACTCCTGACCTCAAGAAGGCTGCAGAAATTTGCATACATAAAAAGAAGCCAAGCACTAATAGCCAAGACAATGGGGAAAAGTTCTTGAAGTCATTTCAGAGACTTGTGGCAGTCCTTACCATCACAGGCCTGGAGGGCTAGGAGGACAGGATAGTTTTGTGGGTCAGGCCCAGGGTCCTGCTGCCCTACACAGCCTTAGGATATTGCTCCCCACATCCCAGTTGTGCCAGCTCAAGCCATGGATCAAAGGGGTATGGTACAGGTACAGCTTGGACCACTGCTTCACAAAATGCAAGCTAGAAGCCTGGGTGGCTTCCAAGTGGTATTAAGCATGTGGGTGCACAGAATGTAAAAGTTGAGGCTTGGGAACCTCTGCCTGGATTTCAGAGGATGTACGGAAAAGCCTGGATGTTCAGGCAGAAACCTGCTGCAGGGGTGAAGCCCTCATGGAGAACCTCTACTAGGGCAGTGTGGAGGACAAATGTGGGCTTGGAGCCCCCACACAGAGTCCCCACTGGGGCACTGCCCAGTGAAGCTGTGAGAAGAGGGCCACCATCCTCTAGACTCCAGAATGGTAGATCCACTAGCAGTTTGCACCCTGCCCCTGGAAAAGCCACAGGCAACACCAGCCCTTGAGAGCAGCCACAGGGGTGGGGCTGCCCCAGGCCTTGAGAGCCCACCCCTTGCATCAGTGTGCTTTGGATGTGGGACATGGAGTCAAAGGAGATTATTTTGGAGTTTTAAGATTTAATGACTGCCCTGCTGGGTTTTGGACTTGCATGAGGCCTGTAGTCCCTTTAGTCCCTTCCTTTTGGCTGATTTCTCCCTTTTGGAATAGGAGTGTTTACCCAATGCCTATACTCCCATTGTATCTTAGAAGTAAACACCTTGTTTTTAATGTTATAGGCTCATAGGCAGAAAGGTACTTGCCTTGTCTTAGGTGAGACTTTGGACTGTGGACTTTTGAGTTAATGCTGGAATGAGTTAAAATTTGGGGGAACTGTTGAGAAAGGATGATTGAATTTTGCATTGCGAGAAGGACATGACATTTGGGAGGCCAGGGGCAGAATGACATGGATTGGTTCTGTGTCCTTACTAAATCTCATGCCAAACTGTAATCCCCAATATTGGAGGTGGGGCCTGGTAGGTGATTGGATCATGGGGGTGTTTTCTCATGAATGGTTTAGCACCATCCTCTTAAGGCTGCTCTCATGACAGTGAGTGCATTCTCATGAAATCTGTTGTTTAAAGGTATGCAGCACCCCCGCCTTGCTCTCTCTTGCTCCTGCCCCTGCCATTTAAGACACCTGATCCCACTTTGCCTTCTGCCATGATTAGAAGCTTCTTGAGGCCTCCTCAGAAGCAGAAGCCACTATGCTTCCTGTATAGCCTGAAGAAGCATGAGCCAATTAAACCTATTTTCTTTATGGATTACCCAGTCTCATGTATTTCTTTATAACAATTCGAGAATGGACTAACAGACTTCCCATGGTATGTACTTTTTACCCTTATTGAGATGGCTTTGTGTTCTTCCTTTTGTGCAGTTAAAATCTGCCTCTGCCTCTCTAATAGTATCCATGCCACTGGTTCCAACTATGACCTCTGAGACCATCTGGAACAGGATTAGTCCTCCAGGTTTTTGAGGATAGCACTCCTGCTCTCTCTCTTCTTTCTTTTTTTTTTTGTTTAATCTGAGACAGAGTCTCACTCTGTTGCCCAGGCTGGAGTCCAGTTGTACAATCTCAGCTCACTGCAACCTTTGCCACCAAGGTTCAACTGATTCTCATGCCTCAGCCTCCCAAGTAGCTGAAATTACAAGCATGTGTCACCATGCCCAGTTAATTTTTTAGTATTTTTAGTAGAGACAGGGTTTTATCATGTTGGCCAGGCTGGTCTCGAACTCCTGGGCTCAAGTGATTCACCCACCTTGGCCTCCCAAAGTGCTGAGATTACAGGTGTGAGCCACCCCACCTGGCTTTGGAGCTTCTCTTTTTTTTTGAGATGGAGTCTCACTCTATCACCCAGGCTGGAGGGCAATGGCACGATCTCAGTTCACTGCAACCTCCATCTCCCAGGCTCAAACAATTCTCCTGCCTCAGCCTCCACAATAGCTGGGATTACAGGCAGCTAACTTTAAAAAAGTTTTTTTAGTAGAGATGGGGTTTCCCTATGTTGGCCAGGCTGGTCTCGAACCAGAGTCTTCTCTTTTGTACATTTAACATCCTGTGTGTTAAATGCCAATTGCGATCACAAAGACATTGCATAGTAAGCACTGAAAAAACACTGTTAGGAGCTGTTACTTTTGGAGACTGGGATTATGGAGGAATGGAGATGATGGTGGAGAGAAAAAAATTTTCATTTTATACCTTTCAGTACTGTTTGAAATTTTATACTGTGCATATTTATTATTTTTAAAGAAAGTAAAATAGCTGGGCATCATGGCTCATGTCTATAATCCCAACTAGTTGGGAGGCTGCGGTGAGAGGATCACTTGAGCTCAGGAGTTCAAGATTACCCTGGGCAACACAGTGAGATCTCATCTGAAGAAGAAGAAAGAAGAAAGAAGAGGAAGAGGAAGAGGAGGAGGAGGAGAAGAATGAGAAGGAGGAGAAGGAGAGGAGGAAGAGTAAAAAAAGAAGAGGAAGAAGAGGAAGAGCAGCAGGAAGAGGAAGAGGAGGAGGAGGAAGGAAGAGGAAGGAAGAGGAAAAAAGAAGAAGAAGAAAAGTGAAATAAAATATTCTAGTTGGGTTACCAGTGGAGCGACAGTCTACTCAGGGAAGGCTCTGAGTCAGCTTCTGAAATGATGGCACGATTGTCCCACACAGCCGTGGAACTTCTCTAGTATGGGGTACTGGGAAAAATCCTGGGGTTGAGTCAGACAGATCTAGGTTTCAACTGGTTCTGGCCACTTAATATCCCAGATATTCGTTTCCTTAGATAGCAAAATCAAGCTATCAATTACCAGTTTTACAATCAATTGTGGATTCACTAAGACATGAAATGAAAACTTCATACATATAGGTGCTCAATACATGTTTGTTAAAATCAGTGTTGTCCTTGATCTGCCTGACTTCTCTGGCTTTTCTATCCACTTGGTTCCTTGCTACACCAACCTGAATTCTTGACAATTTAATCAGCACTCTTTATTAGCCTATCTTAGCCCTCCTCTTGTTATTAGGCTGGTGCAAAAGTAACTGCAGTGTTGCAATCAAAAGTAATGGCAAAACCACAATTACTTTTGCACCAATCGAATAACTCCCTCATTCTCTACCCCACACCTCAGCTCCCATTTCCCATGCATATTGTATTCTCAAGTACAAAGCTTTTACCACAGTCATACTCATAAGCCTGTCCTATATTTTCTTCTTTCTTATAGTTAATGAAATCTCCTGAGATTGACTTCCAGCCCATCTGTGGACCAAATGGCAACCAAATTCCAGTACTATTTGGTCCCTTCACTTGTTAACTCCTCAGTTCTGGCCCCTACAATCCCCAGAACTACCTTCTTTGGATCCCACAGGCCTACCTGACCAACTGCGGGAAGCTTCAATGGCCCAACCATGTCCCCAGCAGAGCAGCCACCAGCCTCGGCCATGCCTACATGACTAAAATACCACACTTGTATCTATTATCTTTCATAGACTCTACAGTTCTTATACTTACAGAAAAACTAAGAACTTAGCTCCTGCAAAGCCATGGGGTAAGACTGGGTGAGGGGATGAGCAACAGGAATAATGCATGATAAGATGCATGTAATGCCAAATGAAGAAGGCTTGGTTCCCTCTAGAGCTCTGTTGTCCTCTGTAAGACAACTTAAAGTAAGTTGCACAGCAGAGCAGTAGGTGGCTAAATGCACAGCAGAATTGACTCACTGTCAGCAATGATGTGGTGCTATTTCCCTCTGAAACTATTACTTTTTCAGAATATAGAAGGAAAAGTTGAAAGTTCAGTGGCCATAGGCATATGAATGAAGCCCACATATAGGGCAGAAGGAAAGGTTACTGGTAAAGGAAAGCTATTATGTAACAGACAGTCATTTAAACAGCTCAATAGCAGGTTTAAGTCTGAGGAAGGTAGACAGACTTTACTGAGCACTACAATCAGTTCAAAGGTTTTTGTTTTGGGTTTTTTTTTTTTTTTTTTTTGAGACGTTGTCTCACTCTTTCACCCAGGCTGGTGTGCAGTGGTGTGATCTCGCCTCACTGCAATCCCCACCTCCTGGGTTCAAGTGATTCTCTTTACCTTAGCCTCCCAAGTAGCTGGAACTACAGGTACCTGCCACCACGCCCGGATAATTTTTGTATTTTTAGTAGACATGGGGTTTCATTATGTTGGCCAGGCTGGTCTGAAACTCCTGACCGCAAGTGATCCACCCACCTTGGCCTCCCAAAGTGCTGGGATTATAGGCATGAGCACCTGGCCCAGTTCAAAGGTTTTCTAAATAAAATTAATATGTGAAGAAAATTTCCTAAAAATAAGTTAATTAGAATGGGCTATTTAAATCCAAATTATATTATTATGAACAAATGAACATTTTAACGAAAGTCCACAAATGAATTTGCTCAAACTTAATTGAAAACTATTTCAAGTGAAATGTTTAATATGTTTACCACCCAAACCCTTGTAGAAGCTCAATAAATATGTGTTGAATAGATGAATAGAGTGCAATATAAAATGGTGATTATTGTAAGTACAGAAGAAGGTCTGTGGGTTTATAAACATATGCTAAGCACCAAGTATGCCCCTGGGGCTGTGGAATAGTGTGGCACATGGAATAAATGGTTCAGAGAATGTCATCTCTGGATGATGGAATTACCAGTAACTTAATTTTTCTTTGTATTTTTATCTGGTTTTCTTTACACAACAGATCACACAAGGATTTTTAATCAGAAAAAAAGGTTACAATATTTCTATTTGACAATCTAAGGATAAATGAATACTACTTACACTGCAGGGGCTTCAGTTTTTATTTTTTTTATAAAGAGTCTTGCTCTGTCTTGCCCAGGATGGAGTACAGTGGTGTGATCTTGGCTCACTGCAGCCTCTGCCTCCTGGGTTCAAGTGATTCTCCTGTCTCAGCCTCCTGAGTAGCTGGGATTACAGGCATCCACCATCACACCCGGCTAATTTTTACATTTTTAGTAGATGGGGTTTCACCATGTTGGCCAGCTGGTCTTGAACTCCTGACCTCAGGTGATCCACTTGCCTTGGCCTCCCAAAGTGCTGGGATTACAGGTGTAAGCTACTGCGCCCGGCCTGGTCTTGAGTTTTTGGCCAAGAGGGGGTTTACCCTCCTGCCAGAAAAATCAAAAACAGTGGACAAAATACATTAAACACGGTTTTCAAGTTATTAGACATTAGGTAGTGAAAAACAGTGATCCCTGAGAGAATGAAAACAAATAAGGGTCCCACGTGTGGTGGCTCACGCCTATAATCCCAGCACTTTCAGAAGCCGAGGCAGGTGGATCATTTGAGGTCAGGAGTTCAAGACCAGCCTGGCCAACATAGTGAAACCCTATCTCTACTAACAATACCAAAAAATTAGCTGGGCAGTGGTGGCAGCTACTCAGGAGGCTGAGGCAGGAGAATCCCTTGAGCCTGGGAGGCAGAGGCTGCGGTGAGCTGAGATCGTGCCACTGCACTCTAGTCTGGGTGACAGAGTGAGACCCTGTCTCAAAAAAAATAAAAAATAAAACACACACGGGTAGTTTGCCCCAGCTCACTGCCTTGAGAGAGGATGCGGTGCAGAGAGGGAAGACCCAGATGGAGCCCAGAGGACTCTCTGAGTTGAGGAGGTAGAGCTGAGAGTCCAGGAAGACCAAGGTAGTTTGAGTTTGCAGGACAGATGACCAGGAATGGGAGAGCTGCAGAGAGAGAGCACTCCAGGGATCTGCATTATGTTCCCCTTGATAATTTAGCAGATTGGTGTATGACCCATGTGTAAATGTGAGGAAACTACTCAAAACTGGGAAAAGAGCTACCTGAAGGGATTAGAAGAAAGAGTACCTGGCACGCACAGGACCAGGAAGAGTGCCTGTTCCTACCGTCCACACTGGAAAACCTCACAGTTCACAGGACACTGAAGGATTCTGATCAGTAGTAAATTGATCCTTGGTCCCATCTATCAAGTAGTAAAAGCATGACCCAAAAGGATCAAACTGCTTCCAAGTAATTTCACTACATCCACTCAAGGAATCCCAGTGGATGGCAAGCATAAGAAACTCGAGGAAAACTATACAAAGTCACACCTTAATCAAACTGCTCAAAACTGGAGATAAAGAGAATTTTTTTTTTTTTTTAAGATGGAGTCTTGCTTTGTCACCCAGATTGGAGTGCAGTGGTACAATCTTGGCTCGCTGCAACCTCCACCTCCTGGGTTCAAGTAATTCTCCTGCCTCAGTCTGCAAAGCAGCTGGGATTATAGGCATGCACCACCATGCCCAGCTAATTTTTGTATTTTTAGTAGAGATGGGGTTTTGCCATGTGGGCCAGGCTGGTCTTGAACTTCTGACCTCAAGTTATCTGCCTGCCTCAGCCTCCCAAAGTGCTGGGATTACAGGTGTGAGCCAACCCGACGGGCCTCAAGAGAAAGTCTTAAAAGCAGCCACATACATACAAGAGACACATTACATTCAGAGGAACAATCTGATGGCAGATTTCCTGTCAGAAATAATGCAAGCAATGGGCCGGGAGGCAGAGGTCACAGCACTGCACTCCAGCCTGGGTGACAGACAGAAACTCTGTCTCAAAAAAAATAAGAAAAGAAAAAATGCAAGCAAGAAGTGGAGCAATGTCTTTCTTTTTTCTTTTCTTTTTTTTTTTTTTTGAGACAAGGTCTTGCTCTGTCACCCAGGCTGGAGTGCAGTGGTGTGATAACAACTCACTGCAGCCTCAACCTCTTGGGCTCAGGTGATCCTCCCACCTCAGCCTCCCAAGTAGCTGGGACTACAAGCATGCACCACCACGCCAGGATAATTTTTTGTATTTTTAGTAGAGACAGAGTTTCACCATGTTGCCTAGGCTGCTCCCAAACTCCTAGCCTCAAGTGATCCTCCTGCTTTGGCCTCCCAAAGTGAAGGGATTACAGGCGTGAGTCACCGCACCTGGCCTAAACCTCTTTTCTGTATAAATTACCCAGTCTCCGGTATTTCTTTATAGCAGTGCAAGAATGGCCTAATACTAAGACCAACCCCCTGGCGAGGCGTGGGGTAGCTCATGCCTGTCGTCCCAGCACTTTGGGAGGCAGAGGCGGGAAGACTGCTTGAGCTCAGGAGTTTGAGACCAGTTTGGACAACATGGCTAAACCCCATCTCTACAAAAAATACAAAAATAAATTAGATGGGTGTGGTGACACACTCCCGTAGTCCCAGCTACCCAGGAGGTTGAGATGGGAGGAATGCTTGAGCCTGGGAAGTTGAGGCTGCATTAAGCTGTGACGGTACCATTGCACTCCAGCCTGGGAGACAGAATGAGACCCTATCTCAAAAAAAAAAAAAAGACCAACCCATCTCTTCCTCCTTCTCCTCAGCTCACTCAAAGTGAGGATGACAATGAAGACCTTTATTTTATGATGATCCATTTCTACTTAATAAATAGTAAATATATTTCCTTTGTCTTGTGATTTTTTTAATATAAAAGGTACTCAGTCAATATTGAATAAATGAAGATGTTTTATGGGTGAGTCTAAAAGGCACCTGTCATACATTATATTGTTTTTATAGGGCAAAAACATCCTTAACATACATTATTAATCCATTTGCAACCTAGCTATTGCTTCACACGGAGCTCCAGCTGATTATACTGTGACTGGATGAAATCTTCAGGTTTCCATTTGTGAATATTGATTGTTTTCAGTGAGCAGCATGAAGAATATCATGAATTTCTAAAAATTTAGGTAATCTTTCCAATACACCAGTAAGATTTATTTATTTTTTAATTTAAAGAAATTGCCCAGGCGCGGTGGCTCAAGCCTGTAATCCCAGCACTTTGGGAGGCCGAGACGGGCGGATCACGAGGTCAGGAGATCCAGACCATCCTGGCTAACGCAGTGAAACCCCGTCTCTACTAAAAAATACAAAAAAAAGTAGCTGGGCGAGGTGGTGGGCACCCGTAGTCCCAGCTACTCGGGAGGCTGAGGCAGGAGAATGGCGTAAATCCAGGAGGCGGAGCTTGCAGTGAGCTGAGATCCGGCCACTGCACTCCAGCCTGGGCGACAGAGTGAGACTCCGTCTCAAAAAAAAAAAAAATTAAAAAAAATTTTTTGGAGACAGTATTGCTCTGTCGCCCAGGCTGGAGTAGTGGTGTGATCTCGGCTCACTGCAACCTCCACCTTCTGGCTCAAGCAATTCTCCTGCCTCAGTCTCCCAAGTAGCTGAGACTATAAGCACATGCCACCATGCCCTAAATTTTTGTATTTTTTAGAAGAGGCAGGGTTTCACTATTTTGGTCTCAAACTCCTGGCCTCAAGTTAGATCCCTCTGCCTCAGCCTCCCAAAGTGCTGGGATTACAGGCGTGGACCACCACACCCGGACTACACCAGTAAGAGTTTGGCAGAAGTTGGCCTTACTGTCATAAAATGTATGCACTCTAGGACTCCATTCCCTTCATAACATACCTTAGGTGCACCATACATAAAAAGAGAATCTGATTCTTAGTTTATTTTAAAAATAAAATAACAAACAAACATCCCTTAGAATAAAATAAAGCCCCATATCTTACCTGCAGTGTCTTATCCAATTTGGCAGCTAGCTTTCCGATTTCATACAACAGCTGGGGGCTGATGGGAATCTCAGCTATGGGTCTTCCTGGGAGATAAGTCAGCAGCCTCACCAAGTAGCTTCTGATTTCAGAGCCACTATCTAAATGGATGGAATAAAATATCCTTTGACTATTTTAAATATATACATTGAGAGACAGATAGATATAGATAGATATTTAGATATAATAGAATTAGAAGCTATTCTGCCTTTGCAAGTATTATTGAAAAGAACAGAAATTATAGAACAACAACAAAAATGTGCTAATCTAAAACAGCTCGGCAGGATTCTGAGGCAGAGTTGAGCAGATGAAGCAAGAAGGTAGAATACACAAACCTTAAGAACACTGGAACTGGCCATTGACATAGCAACAAAATTATAGCCCTAACTCTGCTAGCCTTAGCTCTACACAGAAATTACCTACTGTGGTAAATGAAAGCAACAACACATACTCTTTTATAAGTTCACAGTTGAAGGGAGTGAGGTACCAATAAATGACTTCCAGAATCAGGCTTCTTGCAGGACAGCCTGTGTTTGCAACACAGGACAATAACTATGTCTCAGGGAACAATGGGCCTCAGGTATTTGTAGCAATGCAAATTAAGAAAGAATGGTGAACAATTAAGAGAGAAAAAGACAATCAAGATTTCAAACCTTTAAAAAAACTTGAAGAAATTGGTTTTAGCCTGCTGCTTAAAGAGCTGAATTAGGTCCATTCTTGGCATTTTAGTATTTTGAGGTGAAAAGGACTGTCTCACAGATGAGGACTGGTGGTCTTAGGGATTTAAGTGGTCTATGTGTCCAAGGTTACATATACAGTAATGACAAAGCTAAAATCTAAAATTCCTGATTTCCAGTATTCTTTCTACTATACTGCAGCACCAGAATTTATAGCTTCTCTAATAAAAATATTTTATTATTTTTCTGGTTTAAAAAAAAAAAAAAACAAGCCAGGCATGGTGACTCATGCCTGTAATCCCAGCACTTTGGGAAGCCAATGCAGGCAGATCACTTGAGGCCAGGAGTTCAAGACCAGCCTGGGCAACATGGCAAAACCCTGCCTCTACAAAAACACTACAAAATTAGCTGGGCGTGGTGACGCGTGCCTGTAGTCCCAGCTACTTAGCAGGCTGAAGCGGGAGGATCACCTGAGCCCAGGAGGTCAAGGCTGCAGTGAGCTGTGACTGCACCACTGCACTCCAGTCTGGGTGATAGAGTGAGACCGTCTCAAAAAACAACAAACAAAAATAAAAACCCAAAACCACCAACAACAAAACAAACAAACAAACAAAAAATGTTCCCCTGATTTTCACAAGTTCCCTTAGTTACTATCTGTCAGGGCCTTTCTAAACAGAAAACTTATACCACATTGGGCTCTAACCACTACTCAATCAGAGGACCAATCACCACTTTGATGATGCTGTGGTTTCTCCCAACACTGAAAAAATAACCACCTCTAAGGGTGTACTATTGAGGCTGCTAAAAAAATAACAACCACATCTACCCTTGGAATTATGAACTTGCCCTTCATAGTTCTACTTGTGGTCAAAAGGCAGTGATGTGTCTGGATAGGTAATGGGTCAGCAAGTTGGTCATCTCTTACCTACAGACACGAGAGAAGCTGTGTTGTCTCCTTTAGCGCGACACACAGAGGATGTTGGAAATCCAGCTGCTTTCAAAAACATGATGATGTCATTCTGCACTTCAATCCGGTCTGGATTTTTGCTAGCCTTGGTGTTGCTTATTTTGAGGACATATTCAGTTGGGCCATCTTTGGTTTTTGAAGCGTAGACATGAAAGTTTTGGTCATCATAGCTAGGAAGTGGCTGGACCTTGGCAACTTTCAACCCAAACACTGACTCCGCTAATGCAGAGGCCTGTTCCTCACTGAAAGTGGGTTTGCTAAGAGCCTCTGACTGCTGATCATTTCCACTTGACATTATGTCTAGGGGAACAAAAAGTAGCAAACAGAAAGGGGACACAGGATGAACATATTTATTTAAATGATTTTTCTCAAGACAGACCAATAATGTTTTTATTGATTCTGTACTTCTTTTGATTGTTAAGTTTTACTCATAAAATTAAAAAATATCAAATCAGTGAATAAGATCAAGAAGTAGATGTTTTGACAAGTGCAAACAAATTCTTATAGGACAAATTACTTTTAAACTTACCTCCCAAACACAGATCAGGAAAGCACCTTGGTATCACCTCGTCCAATCCCTCCTCCTCCCCCATTAATTTTATAGGGGAAATTTTGGTTCTGAGAGGTTAAGTGACTTGCCCAAAGTTACATACTAAGTCATAGTAAGAATTCAGCTCTCGGGCTGGACCTGGTGGCTGAAGCCTGTAATCCCAGCACTTTGGGAGGCAGAGGCAGGCAGATCACCTGAGCTCAGGAGTTCGAGACCAGCCTGGCCAACATGGTGAAACCCCATCTCTACTAATAACACAAAAATCGGCCAGGCGTCGTGGTGGGCACCTGTAATCCCAACTACTCAGGAGGCTGAGGCAGGAGAATCACTTGAATGCGGGAGGTTGAGTCCGCAGTGAGCCAAGATCGTACCCCTACACTCCAGCCTGGGCAACAGGGCGAGACTCCATCTCAAAAAAAAAAAAAAAGAATTCAGCTCTCTAGACTTCTAATCCATGATTATGTCCTTTTGACTATATTCCTACCATCTTAGGTTTAACAATAAATTCAAATACAGTGATCTTTTATAGTCACAGTTTTGCTAAATTATAAGGATCATTATTTAATTTATTATGCATATTTCAAATAGAAAAACATAGACTGATGAGCTAAGTATTGTGTGAGTCACTAGAGGAGATAAGGCCAGAGAGCCAAAGAAAACCCTGTATTAACTATAAGTATTAACCTGAAATGATTGAATTAACACTGAAGTGACTGAGATTACCTTAAATTGTAAAGAATATGTTTTCCACTGCTGAGGGGAATAGGGGCTTAAAATTAAAATTAAGGTCAATTGCAAAAAGTAAAGTTACATTTGAGTTTGTGACCTATAAAATTAATATCTGCCAAAACTGTGACAGAAGCTGAGAGGGAGAGAAATTACTACAGCCTAAGGGAAGACATTCTTGAGAAGATAGATTTGAATTTTTACTTTTAAAGATAGAGATGGGGGACTAATTTTGTTGCCCAGGTTGGTCTCAAACTCCTGGCCCCAAGTGATCCTCCCACTTACACCTCCCAAAGTGCTGGGATTACAGGGTGAGCCACTGGACCCGGCCTGAATTGATTTTTTTTTTTTTTTTTTTTTTTGAGACAGGGTCTCGCTCCATCACCCAGGCTGGAGTGCAACAGCGTGATTACAACTCACTGCAGCCTCAACCACCAAGTTCAGTGATCCTGAACCTCAGCCTCCTGTGAACCTCTGCCTCCTGGGTGGCTGGGACTACAGAAGCCACCATATCAGGCTAATTTTTTGTATTTTTTGCAGAGACAGGTTTTCACCATGTTGGACAGGCTGGTCTTGAATTTCTGGGCTAAATGATCTGCCTGCCTCAGCTTTGTAATCCTAAAGTGCTGGGATTACAGACATGAGCACTACGCTGGGCCTTGAATTTTTAAGTATGATTTGGATACATGGGGGAGGCAGGAGACTGTTGTCTTTCACTTGGTAATTCCACCCTCTGCTACTCATAGCTGGTATATTTCCTGAGCATCTAGCTACATGTGAAAGACAATGTAGGACTTCTGAACATCCTTCAGGAACCAAATATTTAAGGTTGTTACAATCTCATGTTGTTTTCCCAAAATAGTTTTATTCTAATCCTTCTTTCATACTAAGTTGTAAATAATTGATAACATCGTGAGGGTGAGCTGCATTTTAGGGTATGTTTTGATTGCTGTTCAGGGGATACAGTATTATACAAAAACAATCATATCGGCTGGGCACAGTGGCTCCTACCTGTAATCCCAGCCAGAACTTTGGGAGGCCAAGGTGGGAGAATCACTCAAGGCCAGGAGTTCGAAACTAGTCAGGGCAACATAATGAGACCCCCTTCTCTATTGAAAAAAAAAAAGAATCTCATGAACAGTTAGCTTTTCTGGAAAGTGGAAGATGTGTTGTTTCTGACAGGGAAGGGGCATGAGAGAACTTTCTGAGAGACAAGTGTTCTACATCTTGATTAGGCTTTGGTTACATGGCTTACATTTGTCAAAACTTAAAACCTAAGTAAACTAGTAAGATCTGTGAATATCACTGAATGTAAAATTTACCTTTAAAAAAGAAAGAGCCCTTCTGAGAAACTGGCTAGGACAAGAGAGGTGGATCTTAGGAATTTCTTGGAACTCCAAAAATCAGACCATATGCCTGTTAATGCCTAATTTACTTGGCTCTGTCACAGCAAAATCCCACCTAACTCCAGTGAGGGAAAGGGGATAACATTCAGGGAGACACACCAGAAATCTCCTATATGACCCCCTCCCTGCCTCAGTCCCAGGACTATAGCCTGATGACTCAAGTTAAAATAAGGGTACGTAGAGACAGTGGCTGACGCCTGTAATCCCAGCACTTTGGGAGGCTGAGGTGGGTGGATCACCTGAGGTCAGGAGTTCAAGACCAGCCTGGCCAACATGGTGAAACCCCCATCTCTACTAAAAATAAAAAATATATAAAAATAAAATAAAAATCAGCTGGGCGTGGTGGCTGGCGCCTATAATCCCAGCTACTCAGGAGGCTGAGGCAGGAGAATCACTGGAACCCAGAGGGGTGGAGGTTGCAGTGAGATGAGACCGCATCACTTCACTCCAGCCTGAGCGAAAGAACAAAACTCTGTCAAAAAGAAAGAAAAGAAAAGAGAGAAGAGAAAGAGAAAGAAGAAAGAAAAGAAAGAGAGGAAGGAAGGAAGGAAGGAAGGAAGGGAGGGAGGGAGGGAGGCAGGGAGGAAGGGAAAGGTAAACCTCAAACGCTAACCACCCCCTCCCCCCTGCCATGGCCTTCCCTGATCCTCCTACCCAAAGTGATTGCTCCAGCCTCTTAACTTGCATAGCTTGTGCCACTGGTCGGTTTCCATCACCTGTTACTGCAAGTTAATGCATTCTTGACAATCATGTTTCCTGTTTACTTTCTAACCAGGCATTTGCTTTCAGAAGCAAGTTAAGCCATTCAGATTTTGTTCACTGAAAATATTGTGACAAAGCCTAAATGGAGTTTCAAAACAATCTTTGCACTTGAAACTTCTGGGAACCAACACATCCTGTCACACTGTATTTAGGCTTAAAACTTTACAAGGAATTTTAACATTCCTTCTGGAGATAGGTAAACTGGTATAAGGTAAGTATTCAAAATGTAATATGAACTGAAGCATTAACTCCAAGATGAACTCCTGGAGTCATTTTCAACTCCCAAAGTGTGAGAGATGTCAGAACAATTCTGAATTTGAAATGAATGATAAGTTCCTAAAGTTGGAAGGAACCTTAGAGGAAACTGGTGAAGGCCAATCTCCTTTCTAGTCCAGATGTTCCCATACAATCTTTGACTTGTTAAGCTCCTTTTAGGAGAGCCCTGTTTTCCATAGCTGTATAAAGCAAGGTTGTTAGCTCTGGCCATCCAAAGCGACTGATGTAATAAAAAGTTGTGCTGGGAGAAATAGGACATATTTTAGTCCCAGCTCTGCTACCTAACCTCTGAAACTCTGGACTAGTCATGTTCTCCTCTAAAACAGAGTTGGACTAGATTATTACTAAAAGTCTCCTCTAGCTCTAGTATTCTTTTTTTTTTTTTTTTTTTTGAGACGGAGTCCTGCTCTGTCGCCCAGGCTGGAGTGCAGTGGCGCGATCTCGGCTCACTGCAAGCTCTGCCTCCCGTGTTCACGCCATTCTCCTACCTCAGCCTCCCGGTAGCTGGGACTACAGGCGCCCGCCACCACACCCGGCTAATTTTTTTGTATTTTTAGTAGAGACGGGGTTTCACTGTGTTAGCCAGGATGGTCTCCATCTCCTGACATCGTGATCCACCCGACTCGGCCTCCCAAAGTGCTGGGATTACAGGCGTGAGCCACCGCGCCCGGCCCTAGCTCTAGTATTCTATGCCACTAAAGTTCTTTTAAGTTTGCCTTTTTTCTTTATACAAGGGCTCCAAATCATAGAACTAATGGCACAGATCAAGTCAACTCCTGAAAGTAAATAAAAACAAAGAAAAAAATGTTTATCAGACATGTCCATCTTAATCAAATGTCTCCTATGTATGGAGAGGAATTCTCTTTTTTTTGAGATAAGGTCTCACTCTGTCACCCAGTCTGGAGTAGTGGCGCAATCACTGCTTACTGCAGTTTCCAACTTCTGGGCTCAAGGGATCCTCCCACCTGAGCTTCCCAAGTAGCTGGAACTGTAGGCAGGTGCCACCACGCCTGGCTTTTTTTTTTTTTTTTTTTTTTTACTTTTTGTAAAGACAGGGCCCCACTATGTTGCCCAGATTGATCTCGAACTTCTGGGCTCAAGCAATCCTCCTACCCTGGTCTCCCAAAGTGCTGGGATTACAGGTGCAAGCCATCATGCCTGTCTTTTTAATTTTATTTTATTATTTTTATATTTTTAGAGACAGTGTCTTGCTATGTTGCCCACTCATACATTTTTAAAAATTATTAATTTTTTTTCCAACTTCATTCAAAGGGAGAGGAGGAATTCGGGTACTATAGGTTGTTGCTCTATATATCCGGCCAACAGTATTTTAGCTCCTGAAAAAGCCCGCAGGAAGCAAGTGTGATTTCCAACTCCAGGATCTGCGCCAGACTCTCACCACCTTTGTCCTACAGCCAGCAGGGGCTGGACCTTAAGCTCTGTACTTTGTGCAAGGTATACCAGACAAGAAACAGGAGTCATTATTGATTCTTTCCTGTCCCTCACTCCCAACGTGTAACAAAGTCTAGTAAATTCAACCTTAGCAATGTCTTCCAACTCTACCTTTCTTCTCCTACATTCCTTTTTGCTGCGTCCTTCCAAGGGATTATACCCAGTCAATCTCTGTATTCTCAGCCCCTAGGCTAGTCCCTTATTTAATATTAAATGGTGAACTAAGGGTGACCTTCACTCCACAGACCCATGGGGCAGTTCACCCCCAAGGGGATCATGAAACAGAAAGGTGGGGAATCTAGCATCTGTAGCTTTTCAAAGACAACAATACACTACTAGCTGCTTTTAAGGGTCTTCCTGGTGGGTGAAGGGGAAAGAGTGGTGGGTGAGCGGGCTGCGGAGGGGCTGCTGAACCAAGAGGCTGGAAAAGAGAGGAGGAGGGCGCACCAGTCAGGTTCGCAGGGTTATCAGTGAGGTCCAGTGGAGCTCAGAGACTGCTCCCAGTAGACACCTGCCAGGCGCAGGCACAGTCCTCGGCCAGCGACCCCACACAGACCTGGGAGGGCTGCCCTCGACAGCTTCTCGGGTGCCATGCTTTCATACTGGGGGCCCAGCTCAGCCCTCCTAGGTTACAGGTGAGGTCCGGGGAGAAGGGTGACTTGCCCATTACGCACGCCGCGAGCTGAGGGTAGCGCGGACTGGAGGAGCCTGAGGCGTAGGACTCACAGCTCCACACTCGCAGCGAGCCTCCCTGCCCTCGGGGACGCCCCCGACTCCCGCAGCGGGGACGCGGGGCTCGTCTCTGCTTTCCCCTCCTTGGCTCACCCGCAGCGACCCGACGTCCTGGGGTGGATCTCGCTCTCCAGCAGCCGGGTACTGCGGCCTCGGCCCCGCACTGTAGCCAGGAGGTAGAGCACGGTCCGCAGAGGCCGCAGCCCCCGCGCCCCTCCTCCAAGCCCCGCGAGTCCTGACTTCTGATTGGTTTCCCCCGGTCCCTCGTCGCCCAGTCAGCGCAGACTATTGGAAGGCGGGGCGAGGCCGGGAGACCCGGATTTTTTTCCTGGCCCCGCCTAGGAGGCTGCTACAGAATGGAACAGAAATTCAGAGATCCGACTTCCGTTGACTTTCTGCAACCCTGCCCCGCCTTCTCACAGTGAGTATCCCAGTCAGAATTCGGCTACATTTTCATGAACCGGACTCCTTATTCCTGATTGGCTCTCCGGGTTGCCGCCCCACCCCCGAGTGGGCAGGCTTTCGGCTCTTGAGTGGCACCTCCGAGTTCCCCAGGGTCCAGGTTGTCGTGGCGGTAACCCTGATAGCTCCTCACCCGCATCCACGTTTTTGTTTCCTAGCCTTCCCTCCTTCTGTTGGAGGCACGTATCCTGGAAGTGATACGTTTAGAAAACGTGGCCCCAGGGAGACTCGACCCCAGGCCAGCCCCAGGAACTGCAAGAGTCCTGTTTGGAAGGCCTGAGTAAGGCCTGGCTGCGTTCCGCAGGGAGATGCTGGAATGTTAGAATCCGAACAGTTTAGGCAGGGCGCAGGTGGGTCACGCCTGTAATCCCAGCAATTTGGGAGGCCGAGGCGGGAGGATCACCTGAGGTCAGGAGCTCGAGACCAGCCTGGCCAACATGTGAAACCCCCTCTCTACTAAAAATACAAAAATTAGACTCAGGGGGTAGGTATGCCTGCAGCTGCAGAAAGCTGTATGGGAACAGACACACAACTCTCCCTCCCAGATAAGCGCAACAAAGAGACACAGAAGCAGTCCAAGCCTCTAATAAACTCTCCCACTCCGAATCCTTAAAAACTTAGTCTGTAAGAGTGTGCTTCTGACCTAACTTGGCCAGACGCCCCTGTCAAGTTTGTTTTCTCTAAAATAAACCTCTCATGATCTTAACTGTCAAGGGCATGAGGCACTGATACATAGCTTGATGCCGTTCTCCAGCAGAGCAGGACTTCTTGGGTAAGTCAGAGCACTCTATCTACTGTAGGCTACTGGAAGAGAGTCATGGGCACTGGTCCACTCATGCCTACAACTTGGTCTCTATTTTGTTTTTGCCAAGGCACATCCACCCTGTTTTCTGTCAGGATATAATACACTCGGATTATCTATAGTCACCCTGACTTGGATGATTCCCAAACCCCTATCAACCACTTACTGAGGGAGGCTTCTTCCCCTGCTTTAGATATGGTTCTTACCTGCTTCACTTCTTTTTTTTTTTTTTTTTTTTTTTTTTTTTGAGACGGAGTCTTGCTCTGCCGCCCAGGCTGGAGTGCAGTGGCCGGCTCTCAACTCACTGCAAGCTCCGCCTCCCGGGTTCACGCCATTCTCCTGTCTCAGCCTCCCGAGTAGCTGGGACTACAGGCGCCCGCCTCGTCGCCCGGCTAGTTTTTTGTATTTTTTTAGTAGAGACGGGGTTTCACCGTATTAGCCAGGATGGTCTCGATCTCCTGACCTCATGATCCGCCCGTCTCGGCCTCCCAAAGTGCTGGGATTACAGGCTTGAGCCACCGCGCCCGGCCAACCTGCTTCACTTCTAATCTCCAAAAGGCAGGGCTGTTTTTCACAACCCCAGGGGAACATAATTAATATCTCATTCCTTTATATTGTCAAAGAATAATTTTGACTTGGATTTTTCTGTAACCAGAATTGGAATCCTATTGGCTCCCTTAGGCCCCTCTGCATGCCTTTTCCCTTGAGTGGCTTCTGAGTTATTTCCACCTGACATTATTCCAGCTATTTTGGTATTTTTCTACTTCTCTTGGGATAAGGGAATGGGAATTAAGACTGTATCTGTAAATTGTGAGAACTGGAGGCAGGGCTACTGGATCCACAACTGCCCTCTTTGGTATGTGCCTGTTTCCACTCCATGAATTCTTCTGAAATATTGTATTTGGTAGGGTGCGGTGGCTCACGCCTGTAATCCGAGCATTTGGGGAGGCTGACGGAGGTGGATTACTTGAGTTCAGGAGTTTGAGATCCGCCTGGACAACATGGTGAAACCCCATCTCTACTAAAAAGACAAAAATTAGCCTTGCATGGTGGCAGGCGCCTGTAATCCCAGCTCCTAGGAGGCTGAGGTAGGAGAATCGCTTGAACCTGGGAGGTGGAGTTTGCAGTGAGCCGAGATTGCACCACTGCACTCCAGCCTGGACGACAGAGCAAGACTCCGTCTCAAAAAAGAAAAAAAAATGTACTTTGTAAATTGCCTTTTTCACTTTAAGTGACCATTTCCTTGTTTTAAAGAATATCCTCATACATAAATCTTTCGTGCACTTTATGTGTTTAAACTACTCAGCGTCATATTACTAGGTATAAGATAATAAACACTTTTAAGGCCTTTTTATTTATTTTTTTTTTTTGAGACAGGGTCTCAATCTGTTGCTCAGGAGTGCAGTGGCACGATCTCAGCTCACTGCAGCCTCTGCCTCCTGGGCTCAAGGGATCCACCGACCTCAGCCTCCCGAGTAGCTGGGACTATAGACGTGCATCACTACGCCCCGCTCGTTTTTTGTAGAGACGGGTTTCACCATGTTTCCCAGGCTGGTCTTGAACTCCTGGGTTAAGCAATCCTCCCACCTCAGCCTAGCAAAGTGTTGGAATTACGGGCGTGAGCCGCTGTACCCGGTCTAAGCCTCTTAATACATGTTGCCAAATCATGTTTTCCTCTCAATAATGCCAACATTGGATATCATGATTTTTTTTTTTTTTTTGGAGATGGAGTCTTGCACTGTTGCCCAGGCTGGAGTGCAGTGGTGCAATCTTGGCTCACTGCAAGCTCCGCCTCCCGGGTTCACGCCATTCTCCTGCCTCAGCCTCCTGAGTAGCTGGGACTACAGGCGCCTGCCACCACACCCGGCTAATTTTTTGTACTTTTTTTTTTTTTTTTTTTTTTGAGACGGAGTCTCGCTCTGTCGCCCAGGCTGGAGTGCAGTGGCCGGATCTCAGCTCACTGCAAGCTCCGCCTCCCAGGTTCACGCCATTCTCCTGCCTCAGCCTCTAGAGTAGCTGGGATTACAGGCGCTCGCCACCTTGCCCGGCTAGTTTTTTGTATTTTTTTAGTAGAGACGGGGTTTCACCGTGTTAGCCAGGATGGTCTTGATCTCCTGACCTAGTGATCCGCCTGTCTCGGCCTCCCAAAGTGCTGGGATTACAGGCTTGAACCACCGCGCCCGGCCTTTTTTTTTTTTTCTTTCTTTCTTTCTTTTTTTTTTTTTTAAGTAGAGACGAGGTTTTACCGTGTTAGCCAGGATGGTCTCAATATCCTGACCTCGTGATCTGCCCGCCTTGGCCTCCCAAAGTGCTGGGATTAGAGGCGTGAGCCACCGCGCCTGGCTGGATATCATGATTTTAAAAAGTTCCACCAGCGTAAGACAAGATGTGTTGTCATTTTTTTTTTTTTTTTTTTTTTGAGACGGAGTTTTGCTCTGTCACCCAGCCTGGAGTACAATGGTGTGGTCCCAGCTCACTGCAACCACCACCTCCTGGGTTCAAGCGATTCTCCCGCCTCAGCCTCCCAAGTAGCTGTGACTACAGGCACATGCCACCATACCCAGCTAACTTTTGTATTTTTGGTAGATACGGGGTTTCACTATGTTGGCCAGGCTGGTCTCGAACTGACCTCGTGATCTGCCTGCCTCAGCATCCCAAAGTGCTGAGATTACAGGCGTGAGCCACCGTGCCTGGCCAGATATCTCATTTTAAGCCGGGCGTGATGTTGCAAGTCTATAGTCCCAGCTACTCCAGGAGGCCTAGGCAGGAAAAGTGCTTGAGCCCAGGAGTTCGAGGTCAGCCTGGGCCACATAGTGAGACCCGTTTCTAGGGGTGAAAAAAAAGTCATGTCATTGTATTAACGTTTCTTCAGTTGGCTACTGGAGCAGTTTTACGTAGTGGCTCTCAAACATAGCTCAGTGGCTGGTCATGGTGGCTCATGCCTGTAATCCCAGCAGTCTGGGAGGCTGAGGTGGGGAACTGATTGAGGCCAGGCTTTTTTTTTTTTTTTTTTTTTAAAGAGCTCAGTGATAAAAAACTGGAGTGAAACAAAATGAACAATTTGCAGTGAGATTATAGACATGATTTTACATTATAAAACAATGTCCCATAAAATATCCCAGCAGTTTTATGATACTTCCTTTATATATTACAAGTTGTTTAAAATGCTCAAAATTGGCTTTAATCTCCACAGTGGGCTACAGCTAAAGCAGCGCTTAGAGGAAAATTTAAATATTTACATTTACATTGGAGGAAAAGTGTTAACAAAGCTGGGGGAAAGGAGGAAATTAAATAAGTAACAGAAAGGAAACACTTAAGAGCAGAAATCAGTAAAAGAAAACAAACCGGGCACGGTGGCTCATGCCTGTAATCCTAGCACTTTGGGAGGCTGTGGCAGGCTGATCACGTGAGGTCAGGAGTTTGCGACCAGCCTGGCCAACAGGGGGAAACCCCGTCTCTACCAAAAATATAAAACAAATTAGCTGGGCATGGTGGCACATGCCTGTAATCCCAGCTACTCAGGAGGCTGAGGCAGGAGAATTGCTTGAACCCGGGAGGTGGAGGTTGCAGTGAGCTGAGATCATGCCACTGCACTTCAGACTGGGCAACAGAGCCAGACTCCGTCTCAATAAAAAAAAAAACAAAAAAAACCCAAAACCAAACAAAAAACCAGAAAACAATGTAAAAAATTGGCTCTTTAAAAAATTAATTTAATTTCTAACCCCTTAGAAAGACTGATCACGGAAAAAAAACACAAATTACCAATATTGGTAATAAAAAGGGACCCTGCCACAGATCATACAGATAATAATAGATGGAAAATATTGAAAAAAATGCTTTAAAATTCAGTACTAACACCACGTAAACACAAAATTCACAGTGACAACACACTTATTCAAGAGACAGGATCTTGCTGTCACCCAGGCTGGAGTGCAGTGGCATAAATCATACCTCGCTGCTGCCTCAACCTAGGCTCAAGCAATCCTCCTGCCTCAGCCTCCCAAGTAGCTGGGACTACAGGTGCACACCACCACACCAAGCTAATTATTATTATTAAGAGACAGGGCCTTGCTATGTTGCCCAGGGTGGGGTCAAATTCCTGACTTCAAGTGATCCTCCTGCCTTGGCCTCCCAAAGTGTTGGGATTATAGGTGTGAACCACCTCGCCTGGCCCACACTTGTCGTTATACAAGCAAATTTTGTGAGAATTATTTATTTGCTTTTGCAATAAATGCATTTTTCAAGTATACAACACAGGTTTACAACATACATCAAATCAAAACGGTAAAGCTGAAGCTACTTTGTAATTAAAAAGCGAAATTAGCATCAAGTGAAAACTGTAAGCCAACTAAATGCTACACTGATGAAGCTGGAAATTTCCTCCTAGACGGATATTCAAACTATCAGCTTGTGCCTATGTTAGTATTAGCCTTTGTAATGCAAACTTCTTAGATACTAAATTGGAATCCTTAGAAAATTCTAATAAAGTGCCAATTGTGGTTTATGATTACTGAATTCTAATAAATAAACCTTACTCATTTAGGTTGCTAATAATAGTGGGAAGAAAGTCTTTTTGAATCAATGTCCCCGCCTAAATCTCATGTGGGACTGTAATCCCCAGTGTTGGAGGTGGGGCCTGGTGGGAGGTGACTGGATTATGGGGGCGGTTCCTTATGGTTTAACACCATCCCCCTTGGTGCTGTCCCAATAGTGAGTTCTCCTGACATCTGGTTGTTTAAAAGTGTGTGGCACCTCCCCTGTCCCTCTTCCTCCTGCTCCGGCCATGTGAAGTGCTTGCTCCCACTTAATCTTCCACCGTGACTGCAAGTTTCCTGAGGCCTCCCCAGAAGCCGAGCAGATGCCAGCATCATGCTTCCTGTACATCCTGCAGAACCATGAGCCAATTAAACCTTTTTAAAATAAATTACCCAGTCTCAGGCATTTCTTTATACAATGCAAGAACAAATACACCTGGGATCCTGGCTCCCAGCTTCCGATGACTTGCTTCATGAACATTAATGAACAGGCAGCACAGGAAGCAGGCATCCTCTTGCCCTGCGCTGCTCCTGTAGCACAGAGGCACACAGGAACACATAGCATCTGGATGGCAGCACATTTTTTTTTTTTTTTCCTGAGACAGAGTCCCGCTCTGTCGCCCAGGCTGGAGTGCTGTGGCGCAATCTCCGCTCACTGCAAACTCTGCCTCCCGGGTTTATGCCATTCTCTTGCCTCAGCCTCCCAAGTAGCTGGGACTACAGGTACCTGCCACCATGTCCAGCTAATTTTTTTATTTTTAGTAGAGACAGGGTTTCACCATGTTGGCCAGGATGGTCTCGATCTCCTGACCTTGTGATCTGCCCACCTTGGCCTCCCAAAGTGCTGGGATTACACGCATGAGCTACTGTGCCCAGCCGGATGGCAGCGCATTTCCTACATCATTTTGTTTTATTTTCAACTACTACAAAATAGAACAAGAATAAAATGTGATAATACAATTTTCTTTATTAAAAATAATTTACAGCATCAGTAACATATACACAATTGTCAACTGAACTTTGCCTCCAATATATTTTTATACAATACTTAACATTATTGAACTTAAAACTGTTACACTGTTTTGTTGGCTTTAAATAATAGACAATAATTTTTGTCTATTACTTAGTGATAGACAAAGTGATTACTTTGTCTGTTACTTAAGTGAGATTATGGTTTCATAGCCACATATTATGTGTAAAATTGATAGAAACATCAGCAATATCACCCTTTGGGGGAAAAAACACTGAAAAAGCCAAAGTCCACCCTCCTCTTCTCTCTTATTACTCCAATCAAACTAAGATAGGATAAACATCCAGTATCTTAGTATCTTCTCCTAAACCTAAAGACAAAAGAAAGGTGTCTTCTATTCAACCACAGAAAAATGTCAAGTAATTTCTCCTCATCCTCTCATTCATCACTGTGAAAGCAAATGAACACAACCTTGTTACCATATATGCAGGCAACTATGATTCTGACTTAGGTCCTAGCTTTACTTTCCTTTAGTACAACTGTTGTTTGATTACCAACGAAAACCTGAGCACTCTGGCTAGAGGCATACTAGTACCTTCTTTCAAATGTCAGCATGGAGATAAAATAGTGACAACTGTCATCTTAGATACTTTTTAGATATAATAATGGCAATTCAGTGGCTGGATGACATTTTCACTGATTCCATTGTATAGGCAGCAAAACCCCAAAATATGAAAATGGCAATGACATGTAGCATAATGTTTTTAAAGTATAAAAAAAAAACCTGCTGTTGGTAATGACCTTTGAAATTGTACTTTAAGCTTACAACACTGATTTGCTTTTCTTGTGTGTCTGACATTACACTTCCTTATTTTTTTTGGTAACACAAAATTATCCAGCTATAGTCAACAAAGAAGATATAGACAATAAAAACTAACAGATGCCACATTTTGCAAACATAGCATTTCGCTAGAGGCAGAATTATAAGGTATACATATTAAAACATACATCCACGACTCTCCTCAATTTGAAACCATGTTTATCAAGTTTTTACTTCATTGTATATAAGCCAAAAAATTAAGAGAACCTTGATTTGTTCCTGAAATACAAGATTTGCTTGTATTATTACTAGACTAGGTAGACTGGATATGTGAATGTTTAATTCATAGTTAGCTAGCTTTACCATCATCTCCTGAATCAGCTGCTAAGGATGCCTGTGCCTCCGCCCATAACTATATATAGAGTATGCTTTCAAAACAATATAGGCCGGGCGCGGTGGCTCATGCCCGTAATCCCAGCACTTTGGGAGGTCGAGGTGGGTGACCTCACGAGGTCAAGAGATTCAGATCATCTGGCCAACATGGTGAAACCCCGTCTCTACTAAAACTACAAAAATTAGCTGGGCGTGGTAGCGCATGCTTGTAGTCCCAGCTACTCAGGAGGCTGAGGCAGAAGAATCGCTTGAACCCGGGAGGCGGCGGTTGCAGTGAGCCAAGATCATGCCATTGCACTCCAGCCTGGTGACAGAGCAAGACTCCGTCTCAAAAAACAAAACAAAACAAAACAGATTTGTTTCCTGCTGCACAATCTGGAATTACCATTTCTTCAGAGCACATACAGGCATTTCATCATTCAACTTGTAATTTCTCCTAACTCATGTTTTCATGTAAATTAAAAACACATGCACTGACAAATAAATATACAGTATATATCAAGAACACAATATAACTTGAAAGTGTCGAAGAAAATACTTATACAAAATTTAAATAAAGAAATCATTTTGTCAAACTCTAGTCCATCTTATTGTCTAAACACATATTTGCAAAATATTTTCAAAAGATTGTATGATTATGTGCAAAGTTCTCAGTGGTCTTCATCCACTGGTTTGGTAGTTTCAGCATTTTGCTTAAAACAAATAATTCTTTATGCAATGTGAACTAATTCTGAATTGCAGTAACTAAGTCATAGAAAGATCTCTATGTGAAAAAAAAATCACTACAATTAACCTTTAGCCTGCTAAATTTCTTAATTAAGAAATGGTATAGAACCTTCTATAATTAATTTTCCAACCTTTTTTAAAAAAATTGCCAAACATCTTGTTGACAGAACATTTGATGTGATGGGCAGACATGCATATTGAGGATACATAGTACTCAGCAACTTAAGTATTTTATCCTTACAGTCAGCTTTGGTTAAAACATAACAAAATTAATAGAATCATGCATCGCAGGTGATAAATGATTCAAAATGGCAGGAAATCAATTTAATGAAGAAATAGCAACATTTAAAAAATGCATAGGGTTGAGTACCCGTATAATTGAGGGTGGATAATTTAAATGTCTAGAAGAAATCAGTTCAGAGTTTAATGATTAAATAACATTCTCTTTAGCAACTATGAGTGTGAAATTTTGGTTAATGACACCGAAAATATTAGGTTATAGGAAGTTACAGTATTACATAAGGTGAGCAAAATAATCTAATCCAATTAATATAATGCCATCGGGGGCTTGTCAGATAGTCATAGTGGCAAACTGCTGAAACATTAAAGGCTGCGTCATATGTGATATGTATTTCCACTGCTAATACATGGTGCCACACAATCAGTTGTATTTTGCCATGGTCCATCTTCATATGTGGAGGGAACCTTGGCTGGACTGGACAGAATGATTGTGACCTGGGGCAGGTTCTATCCCTTGAAGTTAGACTAAGGATAAACCTGATTATATGACAAACTAAGAATGCCAAATGTGTCCAGCTCAATTCTGAAGAGCAATTAGTATACTTAAAAGGTCCACTTATAAATGAGATTCCAATGACCACAATTTTAGAGTCTAATCTGGCTTCTTGTATTTCAATCTGCTACTCTTAAACCAACAAACAGTAGTACACAGTTTTATTGGTGCAAAACTAAACAACTCCAGGAAGGTTACTCATATAAGAATCTTCAACACAAATTCTGCCTTTATTTACAAAATGGTCTGATAAAATATCGCCCCCCCCATACTTACAGGTCTCTTCCACAACACACTTCACACGTTGATTTTAGCAATGTTAATAGCACCATTCGTATATTATTTAAAATCAAGAAGATTTCATTTCAGTTACTATGTTGATTCATCATCATTTACATCCATGGATAAGTGAGTATACTGGGACTATCTGCAGCTCCATGGTAAGGATTCCTGGGTCCAGCACAAAAGGCTTTGCAGTTATCAGTTATGAAAGGTATCCATGGTAAGTAGATACTATGAGAATTTTCGTGCCACAAAGTTTAATAATCCTCCATGTTTGTACAATGTTATTTCCACATCATCTTCAAACGAAGCAATCACGCTGAATACTTTTCCAGTGCTTGTCTTTAAAGAAACAAAAACATTTCATGTGAGCAAGTAAATCTTCCAGGTGCTACTTGGTGGTTAAGACCATTTGTCTTCATATTTAATGACTATACTTGCCACATATTCTGTCTGATTTATCCTGGTTCTAATTTCTTATATTCTGATTGCCTGAAACTTTTCTGCTGCTTGAAAAACACCTGAGATACCTGATCATGGGCTTCATAGCTAAGTAGAAAAATAGCTACATTTAAATTTTGACTTATTAATTGGGGAAGTTATACTCACTGTTCATATTCATTTTACACCAAATATTCATTGCATCAATAACTCCTACTCTTTCCCCTTTTTTCTTAGTTGTAAAGTCTGTTTTGCTCTAACTTTGAACGTTCAACTTTGCTCTCTCTTTGGAGTGGTATGTATGCCTCGGTTAAAATTAGATTGGGACAGCAAAAAAAAGACCACCATGAAAAGGAAGCTGGCACTTGTTAAGTGGAAGTCAAGATTCCCCTCCATGTGTTCTTTTTTCTGGTATAAGCATCCAGTTCTTTCCACTTTTCCTCAGAAAACTTGAACTATTAACACAGCTAGATTTAAGTATGGCGGAGTGAGTCATCTTAAATGGCAACTTAACATGCATTAAGAGACTTCAGTATATAATTTACAGCAATTGATTCTTATTCAATTCATAAACATTTGAGTGCATAATCATATATTTGAAAATTTTAGAGATACCTGTATATTCAATGTAATTCCAGGAGACAGTTCTTCAGGAAATGTTAAAGAAAATGTTTCTCTACCGGAGAGGCCCAAGGAATCTGCATTTTCTCCTGGAAGGAACTGAAGTGGAGCTATGCCAATTCCAATCAAATGATCTTTGTGTATTTTTTCATAACTTTCGGCCAAAACAGCTTTCACACCCTGTAATAAATGTGCATTTTATTTCCTCCAATCACTTCTGAAAGTTATTTACTGAGCATTTAAAGGGGGTAAAAATCTACTTTGGCCTTTCTCTAAATACTTTTAGTCTAATACCTCATACTGCATCAATATTCCATCAAAGTATTTACAGAAACTTTATAGATTATTTTTCTGAATTTTTATGGAGCTCCCTAAATTATTCTGGCTCCCCTTCTGCTGCTCTAGGGTTAAGTACTGCTGCTGCCTACTACATCGTAAGAGCTCTATAAATGGGGTGGTTCCTTTGACCCCAAGGTAGGGGGCTCAGAAGGATTTCTATTTAAACATGACAGCTCTAATATATGTGTTCAACACTCTTGAAATGCCACTAAAATAAAGGAATAAAGAAGGTATATGGGGCCTTATATGGCACAGTGGCTTATATGCTTATAATCCCAGTACGTTGGAGGCTGAGGCAGAAGGATTATTTGAGGACGGGAGTTTGAGACCAGCCTGGGCAATATAGTGAGACCCCGTCTCTACAAACAAAATAAAAAATAAAATAAAAAATAACAAGAATAGGCTGGATGCAGTGGTTCAAGCCCGTAATCCCAGCACTATGGGAGGCCGAGGTGGGCGGATCACTTGAGGCCAGGAGTTTGAGACTAGCCTGGCCAACATGGCGAAACTCCATCTCTACTAAAAACAGAAAAATTAGCTGGGCATGGTGGTATACCTGTAATCTCAGCTACTAGGGAGGCTGAGGCAGGAGAATCACTTGAGGTCGGTAAGTGGAGGTTGCAGGGAGCTGAGATCATGCCACTGCATTCCAGCCTGGGCAACAGAGTGAGACCCTGTCTCCAAAAAATGTAACAACAATAATGAAGAGGGTATAAGCCCATAGTAACAAAGGGAATAGGATGAGAGAATTCTATAAATATTTAGAAAACAGAGATAGATAACTGATTTAGAAGACAATGTTGAAACCACAGAATGATAAAATGAAATTAGAGAGTGATACCAGTCAAGGTCTGAGTTAATGTGCAACATAAGTCCCAGGAAAAGGATTGAGATTCAGAGGATGAGCTTCTCAGAATACTTGTGGATACAGGTTACAAGCCACACAAAGTAGTAAGATCCAGCTCAATCCCCACTCCATAAGAGTAGAGGTTTATTCTCTGGAAAAAAAAAATGAGCCAAAGGCTCTAGGCTTGTGTTTTTCAACTTTTTTCTCCACTGTCTACCTAAGGAGTCTTTTAAGACTTTCCCCCCCTATAATTGTGTCTTCCTGTTCACCTCCTTTCTCTCCAAAATTTTAACACCACTAAGATGCCGTGTATCTTTTCATGTACTCTATATTTATCTGTACTTCATGTGCAAAAAGTAAATATTTTTTTTTTTTTACCACCTGAGAACCAATTTCTGTTCCTTGGGAGTGCCATCACCCCTCTTGAGAATATATTCTTCTTAAAAAATTTTTTTACTCATTTTTTGTTATAGTAGAAATAAGGAAGAGAATACATTCTCTAGACTGACAAACACTGGGCAATAGGGGCTTGAGAATACCCCTGAAACAGGAAACTAAGTAGATGTCTACATCCTGAACAAGTCTCTTTCCTTGAAGAAACTGAATGGCCACAGAGAAAATACAGATAATGACATATAGAATCTCTCAATGAAAAGGTAGCTTATCACCCAATCACCTATAGTAAGGCACAGTAACTGACAAAACCGAGCCCCTATCCACGGCTTGTAATCAGTTTTTTAATATCTAACAAATGGAGGGCCAAGCATCCCCTGCCATGAGGAAAGCTTTCAACATCAAATACAAACACGAAAACACTTTCCAGGATAAAAAGAACCTATACCTATCATTAATACTCATAATAATACTTATAATTAGTATCTTAGAAGGATGAGATTTTGGTTTATTCCTATAGCCCCTCAGAGTATTTACATTTTAAAGGAGATATTAAAGATTAAAATAAGAATGAGGCCTACATGATATCTGTGTTTCAGCCAGCCTTTTTAAAGCTACAATTGTAAAGAGAAGCACTTGTCAGTATGAAATGGCAAAAAGCACATGTCACATGACTATTCCCCCCAGCAGATGGCCTATTTGCTCTGCAATAAGGAAATAGTCTCAGGAGAAATGTCCTCCTGGCAGACAGCCAGGCACCACAATCTCCTATTTAGGGGGAAAAAAGGTGAAGCTTGGCCCACTACTTCAGAGTCTTTTACCCACTAATGGGGCAAATCGGAGAAAATTAAATCAAAAGGAGGCAAATAAAATTAACAGTGGGGGCCGGGCACAGAGGCTCAAGCCTGTAATCCCAACACGTTGGGAGGCCACAGCGGGAGGATCGCTTGAGCCTAGGAGTTCAAGATTAGCCTGAGCAAAATAGGGAGATCCCATCTCTACAAATAATACAAAAATTGGCCAGGGGTGGTAACTCATGGCTGTAGTCCCAGCTACTTGGGAGGCTGACACAGGAGAACTGATTGCACCTGGGAGGTCATGGCTGCAGAGAGCAGTGACTGCGCCACTCCACTCCAGTCTGGGTGACAAGGACATGGACTCAAAACAAAAAAACCAAAAAAAAAAAAAGATCAATACGTATAAATAATGATAAAACAATATTTTAAAACAGAATTTCCTTTCCCTCTATTATGCTGACTTCTTCACATAAGACTGATGTAGGTTTAACCAAACTCAAGAGTATTAAAATGATACTAACGAGTACAAAGTATTATCTAAGATCACTGAAACAAACAAACAAAACCCTCTATACCTATGAGGTTCAAATAACTCTAAAAAATCCAAATAAACTTTGACAGTATGTTACTGACAAAAGGGAACATTTAAAACTCTTTGAAGCTTAAGATGATAAATTTTAAGATTCAATACCAGTAAATATGGTCCTTTGGCAGCCCAGTCTCTGGAGTTTCCTGAACCATATTTCTTTCCTGCTAAAATAATCAGTGGGATACCTTCTTTCTGGTACAGCTCTGCAGCCTCAAATACATCTAGCTGTAGATTAAAACAAACACAAAAAATCTTTAATACAAATTTTGATCCAGTTAGAATTGTCTAAATACTTTGTGTGCATCCTCACCGTCTGTCCTGACGGAAAATGAATTGTTTTAGGAGCTGGTTTTCCAATAAACTTATTAAAAAGCTTGATATTTGCAAAAGTGCCTCTTGTCATTACAGCATCATTACCTCTTCGAGCTCCGTAAGAGTTGAATTCACGAGGGGTAAGGCCTACAAGAAAGTAATGAAAGTCAGTTTTCATTACATATGGAAAACAATCACACACTATTGAGTTGTAAGACTTACTAAAAAATTTTTTTATCACAGAAAATTTCAAACACAAACAAAACAAAACCATGAATGTCCACGTGCCTATCACCAAGCTATAACTTAACGGATTCTTGGTTTCTTCTACAGTCAACCCCATTAGATCATTTTGAAGCAAAACTGAGATATATTTTAACAGCATACATTTCAGTACATTTCACTAAAAGATATAGACTCTTAAAATCTTTACACCAAAAAAAAAAAATCACAATAATTTCTTAATATCAGATAGTCAGTCAATATTCAAATGTCACTGATTATTTCCATACTACTTTAAGTTGGCTTGTTCAAATCAGGATCCAAATGCAGTTCACAAATGCATTCAGTTGATCTCAAGTGTTTTAATCTACAGTTGACCTTTAAACATAAATTTGAGTTGTGTGGGTCCACTTATACATCCATTTTTTTCAACCAAATGCTGACAGAAAATATATTATTCACAGGATGCAGAAAACTGCAAATACGATTTTTCATGCATGTGGCCTCTGCATGAATTCTGTAGGAATTCAGTATGTGTGCATTTGGGTATACATGGGTGGTCCTGGAACCAATCCCACATCTATACCAAGGAGTGACAGTATATGTTCCCTCTCCTTCCTCCTGCTTGTGCTCTATCTGATGAAATAAAGTCACTTGTATAGTTTTCTGTACCCACATTGTGTTGACTGCATCTCCATGGATCATTTAACAAGTTCTTCTGCCTTCTGTTCTTGTAAATCACATGTTAGATCCAGTGGCTTGATAAAATTTGGGTTTTTAATTTTTGGCAACAATGCTTCATAGGTCATGTGTACTTCTATCAGGAGGCACAAGATAGCCAATTGTCTTTTCCTGGAATGTTACCAAGCTCATTGTGGTCTAGATTGCTTATTTTACTAGAGACTGTAAAATAGTGACACTATAATTCACCCATTCCTTCTTCATTTTTTAGCTATAAAAGTTCTATAAAGAAAAACTTTCCAGCAGGCATGGTGGCTCCTACCTGCAATACCAGCACTTTGGGAGGTCAAAGTGGGAGGAATGCTTGAGCCCATGTGTTGGAGAACAGCCTGTGCAACAAAGGGAAATCTCATCTCTACAAAAACTTTAAAAATTATGCAGGCATGACGGTGTGAGCCTGTAGTCCCAAGCTACTCAGGAGGGTGTGACAGGAGGAGTGCTTGAGCCCAGGAGTTCCAGGCAGCAGAGGGCCAACTGCCACTGCCCTCCAGCCCGGGCAAGAGTGAGACCCTGTCTCTACAAACAAACAAACAAAAGACAAACTTTCCTTCATCAATGATTTGGTTATGCTGAAATACATTCTATACAGGAAAGGCTGGTTAAAGAATTGATAATATTTACCAGTTTTCAAGCTAATGAGCTGGTCCGGGCCCTGAGACCCTTAGACAGAAGACTGATGGTCTCTTGACAACTCCCTTGTTTTTGGTAATCTTGGTAATTTTTGGTAAAATCGTGTACATTTTCCAGTCCCAGATCTGGAATCACTAATTTCTCCATGAAGCACTGTGTCACCATACTGGGAAATAGTATTTAGAAAACATAATCTGGGTGCTAGGGGTATTGCTACTGGATTAGTGACTATATATAATGTTTTAGGGAAAAATAACTGAACATGAGTATCTCAACAATCAACAACTGACTTTCATCGGCCTCTGATCTGGTCTTTTACGCAGAGGCAACAATACTCTACATTTGTGCATTTAAATTCTTACTTCAGGGTGGGAGTGTTAGGAGGTTTGAGTGTCTTTATTTTTAGAAAATTCTAATTGATGAACACTACTGGATTAAATGTGCTAAGAAATACATACCAGAAGGCATAATAATTATAAAAATTGTACATTTGAGAGAAGTGTTGACTGTTTTTCTTTTTTGGAAGTATGTCACAATTATGATGAAGATGGAAATCACAACCAAAAAAATATTTATAGAAAAGAAAACTTACTTCTCACCACTTTATAATAAGAGCTATGCAATATTATCACATGTCAAGACAAGCTATATTGACATTTTGGCCAGGCACGGTGGCTCATGCCTGTAATCCCAGCAGTTTGGGCAGCCAAGGTGGGCAGATCACTTGGTCAGGAGTTTGAGACCAGCCTGGCCAACGTGGTGAAACCCCGTCTCTACTAAAAATACAAAAACTCAGCCGGGCGCGGTGGCTCAGGCCTGTAATCCCAGCACTTTGGGAGGCCGAGACGGGCGGATCACGAGGTCAGGAGATCGAGACCATCCTGGCTAACACGGTGAAACCCTGTCTCTACTAAAAATACAAAAAAAAAAACTAGCCGGGCAAGGTGGCGGGCACCTGTAGTCCCAGCTACTCGGGAGGCTGAGGCAGGAGAATGGCGTAAACCCAGGAGGCGGAGCTTGAAGTAAGCAGAGATCCGGCCACTGCACTCCAGTCTGGGCAACAAAGCGAGACTCCGTCTAAAAAAAAAAAAAAAAAAAAAAAAAAAAAATACAAAAACTCTCTGGGCATGGTGGCATGTGCCTGTAATTCCAGCTACTTGGGAGGCTGAGGCAGGAGAATTACTTGAACCTGGGATGCAGAGGTGGCAGTGAGCTGAGATTGCACCACTGCACTCCAGCCTGGGTGACAGAGTGAGGCTGTCTCAAAAATAAATAAATAAATAAATTTCAATGAAAAAGCGTGTCATTTTAATTACACAAGCATCAAACAAGCATCCAATAAGCTAATCAGGTAGCAGTACTACAAATTCTGCTTTTAGCAAAACTTTGTCTCACTGTCAAAACAGTCCCTTGATAACAGGGCAACTCTACATGATTAATCATGTAGAAATGAAATAAAATCTTACTAGTTTAAAATTTTTATCTCCAATATAAATAGCCTTTACATTTACATTTATTGTTCCTATAAAATTTTAGGCTCATGAAGCAGAAATTCATTGTCTTTTGATTTGATACACATCATTCCCAGCCTCACACATGTACATTTTACAGCCCATAAAATACACATTTAAATTCTTTACTCTCATAATGGGAAGATGGTTTTAACCAAATGAGCAGGCCTCATTTGGTAGGTAAAACCAAGCTGATTTTTCAATAAAGTAGCACTGAAAAAGAAAAATCTTATTTCCAATCAGCTGTTTACTGAGACTATAAGGGCTCAATTTAAAATTGTAATTTCATTGTCTAAAGTCACAAGCAAAGACAGGTACAGAAGGTACCCGCCCCCCTCCACTCTCCATTCTTGCTTAAGACAAACACACTGGCAGTCAGGTACCTATGATAGCATGTATTTACTGGAAAAAAGGAACATGACCAATAGAAGCCTCTTAATCAGTAAGAAACAAGAAAAAACAAAAACACTCTAAAGCCATGTACACATACCCTCTGTTTGTCAAATACTTAGCGGCAGCACTATTCCTAGCGATACTTCCTGCAGGTGATATATGATCTGTTGTGACAGAGTCTCCCAAATATAATAAGACATGGGCATTTTCAATAGCCTGGAGTGCAACTGGCTCTTTGGTCTAGAAGGTAAAAGTTCAAGGCATTTAACTCTTTACAAGACTTCTTAGTTTATAACAATCTTTAAAAGATCAAATAGTCAAACAGTACTTACAAGTTTATCAAAAAATGAAGGGCATCTGATATAAGTAGACTTTAAGTCCCATGGAAACAAAACTGAATCCGGTGCTTCTAAGGAATTCCACCGTTTATTCCCCATCTGTGAATACAGTTAAAAGGGCTCAGAAGAAGAGGCGCATGAAAATGATCAACAGAATAAAACAGTACTTAGGTCAGAACAAAAACAACAAAAATAGGCCTTATCCATTTGGAAAGAAAATTAAGACAGGGTATTCTTTTTTTTTTTTAATTTAAAATTTTTATTTTTGCCCAGGCTGGTCTTAAACTCCTGAGCTCGTCTTAAACTCCTGAGCTCAAGTGATACGTGTGCCTTGGCCTCCCAGAGTGTTGGGATTATAGGCGTTAGCCACCATGCCCAGCCAAAACAGTGCATTGTAAAAAATCATGAGGTTTTTGGACAGAATGATTAAAAATTTGCTCCTCAAATTCTAGCACACCAGATCTCCAGGTACACTGTAAGGGGAAAGTTTCAATATAAACTGAACAAAAAGACTACAGAGTCCAAAAAAGTTAAAGAATTTAGAAAGATTTCTACATGTTGCTACGGAGAGATTAAGCATGTATGAGGTATGCTGTTAATGTCTAAGAATGTTATAATGGAGAAAAATCTCTGCTTTTTCAATGTATTTGTTCCACATCAAAGCCTTCAAACTACATCCAAAAATCTCACCATTTCTTAGGCCAGGCACAGTGGCTCACACCTGTAATCCCAAACTTTGGGAGGCTGAGGTGGGTGGATCACTTGAGTCCAGGAGTTTGAAACCAGCCTGAGCATCTATATATTTTACAAAAAATAAAAAACTTAGCTGGGCCTGGTGGCGAGCGCCTGTGGCCCCAGTTACTCGGGAGGCTGAGGAGCAGGACTGCTTGAGTCCAGGAGGTTAAGGCTGCAGTGAGCTGGTTCAGGCCACTGCACTCCAGCCTGGGTGACAGAGTGGGGCACCATCTCCCAAGAAACACCAAAAAATAAATAATAAAAAAAAATTGCATAATTTATATAATTATTCTCTTTACAGCTTATTTGCCTCTCCCCAGAATTCTGGGTTTTGTTCACTGATGTATTCTGAACACCTAATCAATTCTTTCTTTTCCTCCTCAACTTTTTTTTTTAACTTCTGGGGTACATATGCAGGATGTGCAGGTTTGTTACATAGGTAAATGTGTGCCATGATGGTTTGCTGCACAGATCATCCAATCAACACTAATCAGTTCTGATAACTCTAAGACATTTTCTTTTTTTTTTTTTTTTTTTTGAGATGGAGCTTTACTCTTGTTGCCCAGGTTGTAGTGCAATGGCACGATTTCGGATCACTGCAACCTCTGTTTCCCGGGTTCAAGCGATTCTCCTGCCTCAGCCTCCTGAATAGCTGGGATTACAGGCATGCGCCACCACACCTGGCTAATTTTTTTGTATTTTTAGTGGAGATGGGGTTTCTCCATGTTGGTCAGGCTGGTCTTGAGCTCCCGACCTCAGGTGATCCACCTGCCTCGGCCTCCCAAAGTGCTGGGATTACAGACATGAGCCACTGTGTCCAGCCGCCATTTGCTTTTTAATTATAGATTCCAGATACAAACTATTACACATCGAAAACCGCGCTCAAATAATGTAATTTTAATTTTTATTCTAGTCAGAAGACAAGATATATGAAATAAAAGAACACTGCAAATTGATTAAACTATTTAAGAAACACATAAGACTCTTACTTCTATTTTATCTTTTAATGCTTTAAACATGGATAGTATAACATGTTCTTCCTCTACTCGATGAACTTCTTCTCGACTAGGCCAAATATCATGCAGGTAAATGTTCTTGCCAGTGGGGTCAGTACCTGGTTAAAATTTTTGAACATGACACTCAGTAAAAAAATAACTCTCTGAAAATGTTCATACCTTTTCAAAGACATATTATGGACATCAAGTAAATGATTCAACTGGGTGCTTCAGGCTTAAGCGGCTAGAAGAACTAATTACCTGCACATTTTATTTTCTTCACATAAACACAGAAATTAATAACTATACATTATAAGTTTTCCTGAAATAACTCAAAGAATAGATGGTCTAAGAAACATTTCAAAAATATAATGACTTCTATGGGGAAACATATGTGTAGGTATACATATACATAAAGGAAAAGATACCTAAAGGTTCTGTCTGGAAATCTATATTCACTGTGCCTGCTATAGCATAAGCTACCACTAAGGGTGGAGAGGCAAGATAATTGGCACGAACACAATCACAAAGACGACCTTCAAAATTTTTGTTTCCAGATAAAATTCCACAGGTAACCAAATCACCCTGAAAAAAAACACAAACACACAAACATACTCAATTCTAGAGATGGTACAAATTTGGATAATCATATATAAGCAATCTTAAAGTCTGAGGGCGAGATTAACCAAAAAACATATTACTAATTTTTAAATATAGAACTATCCATCTTGCGAATAAACTAAATCAATTCCTTATATTATGAAGGAATTATTTCAAGGATCTACAAATGAGTCTTTGAATCATTTAAACATTCACAAGTTACAACTGCCAAGAGGTGCAGAGTTTACAGAAATATTAAACACATCAATATATATTTTCTATAATTTAATAACAAAACATAGTTAAGAGAATCATTTAGATGTCTTGCCGATCCACACATTTTACCTGTTTTACCGCATTTAAAACTGCTTCTGATAAGGGGGCTGTATTTCCCACACAAGTTGAACATCCATAACCAACGATTTCAAATCTGCATTTCACAAAAAAAAAATGTGACTGAATAGCACATCACAATATCTGTAGAGAAAGGACAAGTCTTACCTTGTAATTCTATCACTGTAATAAGATTACTTAAAAGACTATTCATGACACATGGATTAACCTTCATCAATACATTCACTTCACAACATTCTGAGCAATCAAGTCTAACTCTCAGGCATGCTATTTGAACCAACTCACTGCAGCCTTAACCTCCTGGGCTCAAGCAATTCTGCTCCTTAGCCTCCTGAGTAGCTGGGGCCACAGGCGCTCACCACCAGGCCCAGCTACTTTTTTTGTAAAATAAAAAATAAAAATGCTCAGGCGGGTCTCAAAGCTGAATGCAAACCTTTGAAGAGCCTTAACAGCACTTATCACTGCACAAGAGAATTCCCCCAAATACTACTTGCTAGGAATATAACATGACCTTTTAAAATAATTGATTCTGTACTTCCATCCAAGGGTTTAAAATGTAAAGAGGACCTGGCTATAATAACCTGACCAAAGGTCCCAAAAGAGGTACTGTAACTGGGCACTCTGATAGGAGTAATCTCTTAATTATCAACCAGTTAAACCCAAGAAGACTTCCTGACAATAAATCCAAGATGATACAACTAAAAGATTACAGGCACAGTCCTCTAAATTACTTTCAGATGCTATTCTAAAAGCAAAAAAATCTAAAATTTATCCATTTTGCAAAGGAACTGATGACTCATATGTTCTAAAACACACACTGAAAATATAGCTAGGCTGGGTGTGGTGGCTCAAGACTGTAATCCGGTCTGAGATGAGCAGATCACTTGAGGCAATGAGGTTGAGACAAGCCTAGCCAACATGGCGAAACTCTGTCTCTGCTAAAAATATAAAAATTAGCTGGGTGTGGTGGTGTACACCTGTGGTCCCAGCTACTCAGGAAGGTGAGGTAGGAAGACTGCTTGAGCCTAGGAGGTCGAGGCTGCAATGAGCTGTGACTGCACCACTGCACTCCAGTGTGGGCAACAGAGCAAGGCACTGTCTCAAAACCAAAAAATTCCAGCACAACTAGCATCAATTGTTTTGGATTACATAAAAATGTATGTAATTTTTTTTTTTTTTGAGATGGAGTCTTGCTCTCTTGCCCAGACTGGAGTACAGTGGCATGATCTCGGCTCACTGCAACCTCCGCTTCCTGGGTTAAAGCAATTCTTCTGCCTCAGCCACCTGAGTAGTTGGGACTGCAGGTGTGCATCACCATGCCTGGCTAATTTTGGTGTTTTTAGTAGAGACGGAGTTTTACCATATTGGCCAGGCTGGTCTCAAACTCCTGGCCTCGTGATTTACCTGCCTCGGCCTCCCAAAGTGTTGGGATTACAGGCGTGAGCGACCGTGCCCAGCCCAAAAAACATAAGTTACTTTCTCCAAGGTTCAGGGACAACTTAAACTTATGTATTATAGACCCAATAACCTCATAAAACTAAAATTATGACAATTTTCAGTTAATAAATGCAAACTGTAAGATTTCTTTCTTTTTTGAACTGACCTACACAACTGACCTACACAAGTATATACATTGTGTATACTTGGTATCTTTTCTTATACTGTAACTGTTATTTGGTTGTACTTGTTTGTCTTGTCTTTCCAACTAAGTATCTTGAAGCTAAGACCACATCTCCTACTTCTGTGTATCTGAGCTGGTGCTTTGCTCATTTGATATGCCCAATAAGTGTTTCCTGAGTGATAAGGCATCAAAAATTGTATGGTAATGGCAAGGTAGCAAGTAAAACTAAAGCATATTTTTTCTATCTTCTTTTTTGTTGTTGTTGTTGTTTTTTGAGAGAGAGTCTCGCTCTGTCCCCCAGGCTGGAGTGCAGTGGCGCAATCTCGGCTCACTGCAAGCTCTGCCTCCCGGGTTCACACCATTCTCCTGCCTCAACCTCCTGAGTAGCTGGAACTACAGGCACACGCCACCTTGCCTGGCTAATTTTTTGTATTTTTAGTAGAGACGGGGTTTCACCGTGTTAGCCAGGATGGTCTCGATCTCCTGACCTCGTGATCCACCTGCCTCGGCCTCCCAAAGTGCTGGGATTACAGGCGTGAGCCATCATGCCCGGCCTCTATCTTCTCTCTTTTTTTTTTTTTTTTTTTTTTTTTGAGATGGAGTCTTGCTCTGTCGCCCAGTCTGGAGTGCAGTGGCGAGATCCCAGCTTACTACAAGCTCTGCCTCCCGGGTTCACGCCATTCTCCTGCCTCAGCCTCCCAAGTAGCTGGGACAACAGGCGCCAGCCACCGCGCCCGGCTAATTTTTTTTGTATTTTTAGTAGAGATGGGGTTTCACCGTGGTCTTGATCTCCTGACCTTGTGATCTGCCTGCCTCTGCCTCGGCCTCCCAAAGTGCTGGGATTACAGGCATCAGCCACCGCGCGTGGCTATCTTCTCTTTGTGTATGAAAGGCACAAACAAGCAGCTTCAGTACCTACTGAACACCAATACCAATATGAAGAGCGATAGCTGTCACTTACCCAAGCTTACTGAGATACGGTAATACTCCACTTGAACTGAGGTAATGTGTAACCATCCCACTGCCTGGCGATAAACTTGTTCTTATATAAGGTTTAACACGTAGACCAGCTTCAACAGCCTTTTTAGCCAAAAGACCTGCACAGCCAAGAAACAATGATTTATTATGGCAGTGTTTCTTTCCCTCTCTCACTCATATTAAAGTAAAAAGTGAGAAGTAATTTATTTAACAGATTCATCTCCAATTCAGATTAAAGTATGAATTCATAAACTTATTGTCATTATTTTTTCCCCTTTATTCTACTGATTTGCTTCATTTACAACAAATTTAAAATTACAGTAAATATACTAGCCTTCATGTTGAAAATTATTAAGATACAGGCTGACATCATTCACACAACTGGAAACAAAAGATGCACATATATAAGTACACATTAACAAAACCATCTTTTTTTTCTTTCTTCTTTTCTTTTTTCTAAAGCGAACCATTTTAAAGTCATAATTACAATAAGCTAAGCGGAATGTAACACATTATACATGGTTTTATACATCGAAGGAAATGTTCCAATGGGCATACAAATTGATTTCATTTACAATCCTTGCCAAGACAATGATCTTTTACTACTTTTATAACTTTTAATGAAATCTTCCACAGTGTTATGGTTAACTTCTAGATAATCAAGAAATACCTGCTAAACAACTATAGTTCTAAATTAACAAGAGAAGCAGATACAACCTAAAATTAATTGATAGGTAAGTTATAGTAAACAGTAAATTTACCTTCAGTGTAATAAAAACAAAAGAACATAAATCAAACTCAGGCTCCTTAAGATCTAACTAAAATACTAGAAAGTCTCTCAATATCAAATGTAGACACTCTTGCATCAAAGAAACAGAAAGTTACAATAACAGAAAAGCTAACAATAATTAAGGAAAAAAAAAAAGTATGGCCATAAACTACAACCCACCTGCGGCAAGCATGACAGATGGATTGCAATTATTGGTACAACTGATAACTGCAGCAATGACCACTGATCCATGAGACAGCTTATATTCACTTCCTTCATAATGAATGGAGACAATATCCTTTTGTTTTTCAGCTGCAATTTGGAAGCCTTTAAATCCAACCTATACAAATTCCACAAAAATATAAACTAAATATTCTGAGTATGTACAGAATAAAATACGGGCAGAAAACATAGCAGACTGGACATCTGATGATTTAACATTAAAAATCATATTTGTGAGTGATGCTCAAGGCCCATAACATTCAGTAGTTGTTTAACTCAGCTGAAGCATAAATCTGCATAGGCACAATAAGAGTCTGGTATGTTCACAAGTAAAATTTTTATCTACTAAGAAAGTCCAGCCTACCACTCAGAATCCAGATCTTATTTGGCTTTGTTGTTCCTAATCATCCCTGTTTACAGTAATTCTCAAGAGATGGCACATATTTTTTTCTGCTAAAATGACCCCGAAGATTTCCTCCAAAGGGATCCTATGTGTGTCAGTGCGGTATAGCTGAAACAAGATTGGCTATGAGCTGCTAATTATTGAAGCTAATTGACAGGTACATGGCAGTTCAGTGGACTATTTTGTTTTTGTACAAGTTTAACATTTTCTGAACAAAAAGTCAAGAAATCATAAAAAGAAAGGCTCTGAAAGGAAAGCCAAGTACTAGAGATCTCAGAATAGAGAAAGTGTCAAGACTAAAACTGTGATTCTGAGACAGAAAATACAAACCCCAAAAAGCCAGAGACCACCTGGTATTCAGTCACATTTACCAAATTTTATGAGAGCAGACCAGGTGTGGTGGCTCATGGCTATAATCCCAGCACTTTGGGAGGCTGAGGCGGGCAGATCACTTGAGGTCAGAAGGTGAAGACCAGTCTGGCCAACATGGTGAAACCCTGTCTCTACTAAAAATACAAAAATTAGCCAGCAATGATGGTAGACGCCTGTTAATCCCAACTACTTTGGGGGCTAAGGCAGGAGAATCACTTGATCCCAGGAGGGAGAGGTTGCAGTGAGCCTGAGATTGTGCCTCTGCACTCCAGCTTGGGCAACAAAGTGAGACTCTGTCTCAAAAAAAAAAAAAAAAAAGAAAGTTTCTGTGATGATGTATTCAATTATCTATGCTGTTCATCAATACAAGACCCATATGTAGTTATTCAGCATTTAAAAATGAGACTACTGTGACTAACAAACTCAACTTTAAATTGTATATAATTTTAATTTAAATAGACACAATCAATCTCTGATCCTCACAATGGAATTGTACCAAACGACTGACTGGCACATCAGACAGAAGGAAAATAAGGGGGCTGCTGGTGTGTGCCATAATATATAAAACATAGCAGTGAATTGAGTTTATGGGTCACCTTGTTGGTTCTTTACTACTAACAATAAAGTAACCTACCTTTTCATTTAAGCAAGCCTGGAAATCGCTTTTCATATCTGTCACAGCAACTCTATCTTGAGGTCTTTTTGGACCACTAACAGATGGAACTATTGAATTCAGATTAATCTGGATCACCTAGGAAATGAGAAAGAGAAAGAACAAGGAATCAGAATTTCTCACAATGGATTCCAATTCAAGCATTACTTTCCAAATCAGAATAAGTATATTAGTATTTACTTTAATGCAATTTGTTTTAATAGTATAATACACCCTCAATCCCAAGAAATAAAGATTTTAAAACAAACACATTTAAATGTATGAAACATGAAAATTTGCTAAAAGCAAGACTAGCAAGTATGCAATTAAACTACCACAACACCAACTATACTGCATATACAAAATCTAGTTTCCCAAGTGTTTTTTCTCACAAAGATAAACACTGTCTTAACTGATGTCCAATGATAAAATAGATGCCTGTGTCAGCTGTCAACTTATTGCTCTGAGCTCCAAATTCACCCTCCTTTGCCAGCTCTGTGATCATAGAGGTAAACCATTAGTGAACATTTCTCCTTTGTCAGCACACATGATGTGACAACTGGTCACTAGAGGGTGCTGAAGGGACACAGCAGACAAAGGGTTCTTCTTCCTATTCCAGAGGGTTTCACTGGCCAGCCTGCTGCAACCCAAGCTTTTATTCCTTGGTTAAGAAATCGTATTTTTTGTTAAAAATCTCACTTCCCAACTAGATTTTTATTTATTTCTTCTGGTATTTCTATTACTTCTTTCATGCATTTATGTGAATATAATCAACTCGAAACTTTTCATCATGGCTTTCAACATTATTTTATATCCCTGTTTATTCTGACTGATCCAACTACTTACACTTTATTTATTTACTATTATTATTATTTTTATTAAGAAAAGGTCTCACTCTGTTGCCCAGGCTGGAGCACAGTGGCACAGTCAGGACTAAATAAAGCCTCAACCTTTACTTAGCCCCACAAGTAGCTGGGACTACAGGCATGCGCCACCATGCCTGGCTAACTGAATTTTAGTAGACATGAGGTCTCACTGTGTCACCCAGGCTGGTCCTGAGCTCAAGCAATCCTCCCGCCTCAGCCTCCAAAAGTGCTGGGAGCTCAAGCAATCCTCCTGCCTCAGCCTCCAAAAGTGCTGGGATTACACGTGTGAGTAACCACACCTGGCTTACTTATACTTTCATTTAGTGGATTCAGGCAATCCTAGTCTTTGCCCATAAATATCCATTTAAGAAGTTTCTCTTGAAATCAACATCCTAATGATTTTAATTTCTTTATACAGTCAGGTTTGTGTTTTTTCTTAAGAGACAGGGTCTTGGGCCGGGCACAGTGACTCACGCCTGAATCCCGGCAATTTGGGAGGCTGAGGCAGGTGGATCACTTGAGGTCAAGAGTTTGAGATTAGCCTAGCCAACATGGTGAAACCCCGTCTCTACTAAAAATACAAAAAATAGCCGGGCATGATGGCACGTGCCTGTAATCCCAGCTATTTGGGAGGCTCAGGCAGAATTGCTTGAACCCGGTAAGTGGAGGTTGCAGTGAGCTGAGATCGCGCCACTGCACTCCAGCATGGGTGGGTCTTGCTACCACTCAAGGCCAGAGTGCAGTGACTCCATCATAGCTCACTGCAGCTTCAAACTCATGGGCTCAAGCCATCCATCCCTTTTCTGTAGGGACAGGGCCTTGCTTATGATGCTGGTCTTGAACTTCTGGCCTTAAGTAATCCTCTTGCCTTGGCCTCCCAAAGGGTTGTAATTACAGGCATGAGCCACCATACCTGACCTGGTGAGATTTTTATTTATTTTTTTTTTTTTTGAGACAGAGTCTCGCTCTGTTGCCCAGGCTGGAGTGCAGTGGTGCGATCTCAGCTCACTGCAACCTCTGTCTCCCAGGTTGAAGCGATTCTCCTGCCTCAGCCTCCTGAGTAGCTGGGACTACAGGCACATGCCACCACGCCCAGCTAATTTTCTGTATTTTTAGTAGCAACAGGGTTTCACCGTGTTAGCCAGGATGGTCTGGACCTCCTGACCTCGTGATCTGCCCTTCCCGGCCTCCCAAAGTGCTGGGATTATAGGCATGAGCCACCACACCCGGCCATTTTTTTTTTTTTTTTTAAAGACAGTCTCACTCTGTTGCCTAGGCTGAAATGCAGTGGTGTCATCTCGGCTCACTGCAACCTTTGCCTCTTGGGTTCAAGCAATTCTTGTGCCTCAGCCTCCTGAGTAGCTGAGATTACAGGCCCCCGCCACCACAACTGGCTTTTTTTTTTTTTCTTTTTTGTAATTTTAGTAGAGATGGGGTTTCACCACGTTGGCCAGGCTGGTCTTGAACTCCTGACATCAGGTGATCTGCCTGCCTCAGCCTCCCAAAGTGCGGGGATTACAGGCGTGAGCCCACCGCACCTGGCCAAGGGTTTGTAACAGGCATATTTATTTCATTTTATTCTACCACCAAAGTTTCCCCTTTTTCTTATTCTTTCCACTTCTGTATTTTAAAAAATGTGAAGGAGGAAAATACATGGACAAAGCACTAGATCTAATAGAGGTGAAAACGATGGAAAATGATCAGAAGTAAAAAGATTTGCCCAAAGTAGCACACAAATTCAATTTCTGTGGGTCCTATATGTATTCATTTATTCACCTAACATGTTTACTGAATATCTACTATGTGCCAGCATTGTTCTAGGAGCTGGGGATACAATACCAAACCAAAGTTCCTGTCCTCGTGGAGTTTAATGAACAGTTAACCAAAACTGTAAAACCATGTTGCTAGAAACCTTTGACACACTCCTAGAAAACGAATTTTATTAAAATTTAGTCTTTCCTGGAAATGAATTCTGCCTATTTTGATATACATTTCCAACAGATAAATCTTTTTTTTTTTTTTTTTTTTTTTTGGAGACGGAGTCTAGCTCTGTCACCCAGGCTGGAGTGCAGTGGCCAAATCTCAGCTCACTGCAAGCTCCACCTCCCAGGTTTACGCCATTCTCCTGCCCCAGCCTCCCAAGTAGCTGGGACTACAGACGCCCGCCACCTCGCCCGGCTAGTTTTTTGTATTTTTTAGAAGAGACAGGGTTTCACCGTATTAGCCAGGATGGTCTCGATCTCCTGACCTCGTGATCTGCCCATCTCGGCCTCCCAAAGTGCTGGGATTACAGGCGCGCCCGGCCTTTCTTTTTTTTTTTTTTTTTTTTTTTTAGACAGGTTCTCGCTCTGTCACCCAGGTTAGAGTGCAGTGGCTCACCACAGCTCACTGCAGCCTTGACCTCCTGGGCTCAAGCCATCATCCCTACTCAGCCTCCTGAGGATCTGGAACCATGGGAATATGCCACTACTCCTGGCTAATTTCAGGTAAGTAAATACTTAGATTGTAAAATATCTTTATAACTAACATGTAAGACTGCATAGTAGTGTGTATCTTTAATAAAGGAATGTTGCAAAATACACAAGTAAACCAGATGCAGATAACATCAAAACTGATTATTCTGAAGGGAGATATTACTCTTATCATAAAGTAGAAATAAATTAGAGCAAAGAATTAAGAGTCACTATTATTAAATACTAAAAAATTAGACTTCATAGGCTGGGCTTGGTGGTTCACACCTGTCACCCCAGCAATTTGAAAGGCAAAGGCAGGAGGGATTGCTTGAGGCCAGGAGTTTAAGACCAGCCTAGGCAACATGGCAAAACCCTCTCTCTACAAAAAAAAAAAAAAAAAAAAAACCCAAAAACCACAACTAGACTTCATAAAATATTACAAAATTCACTACAATAAAACTCTACGTAAAATTAATGAATAAAACAAAAGTACTGGGCTACAATAACATTACTTAAATAATAATAATAATAATAATAATAATAATAATAATAACAGTAATAATAATGATAGCTACCCCCTCAGCCAGGCCCAGCAGCTCCTGCCTGTAATCCCAGCACTCTGGGAGGCCAAGGCTAGAGAATCTCTTGAAGCTAGGAGTTTGAGACCAGCCTGGGCAGTAAAAGGAGACCCTGCCCAGGGTCCAAAAAATAATAACATTAAAAAAATAGTAATATTAAAACAAAAATGGGGTTAAGCATGGTGGTGGCTCACGCCTGTAATCCCAGGAAGGTGGGAACTTGAGCCCAGAGGTTGAGGCTACAGTGAACCATGATTGTGCCACTACACTCTAGTCTGGTGAGACAGCCAGACTGGGTCTCAAAAAGCAAAACAAAAAGATTAGCTACCCTTTACTGAGCATTTACTATGTGTCTGAACTATTCCATGAATTTGTTTTTAATATCTAAGAATCCTTAGAGGCAGATACTATTGCAGTATCTAAGAGATGAGAAAACTGAGGCAGAAAGGCTAAATAAATTGCCCAAGGTTATACAGCGAACACATCTTAGAGCTGGGATTCAAACCCAGGTGGTCAGGTACTCCAGAATTTACTTTTTTTTTCTTTTTTGACACAAGTCTCACTCTGTCACCTAGGCTGCAGTGCAGTGGCACGATCTCAGCTTACTGCAACTGCTGCCCCACAGGCTCAAGTGATCCGCCCACCTCAGCCTCCCAGGTACCTGGGACTACAGACACAAGCCATGCCCAGCTAATGTTTGTATTTTTTTGCAGTGAAAGGGTTTTACCATATTGCCCAGGCTGGTCTCAAACTCTTGAATTCAAACAATCAACCCACCCCAGTCTTTCAAAGCACTGGGATTACACCACAATTTATACTCTTTACTACTAGGTGGGTTATTCTGCATATACCTGGGAGTATTCAGGTTTTCCTGAAGAATTCTGGTCATTTCGAAACAATTTCACAGCTTTAAGGTATGTTTCCATTGATTCGAGTTTGGCTTTGCTAAAACCTAAAACCAAGATGAACAAACAACAAAATGCAGTGAGAAATTTCTTTACTTATTATTTTTTTCAGACAGGATTTCACTTTGTTGCCCAGGCTGGAGCACAGTCCTGCAATCACAACTTCACAACTCACTGCAACCTTGACCTCCCTAGCTCAAGCAATCCTCCCATGTCAGCCTCCCAAGTAGCACACCACCGTACCTGGTTAATTATTTTTTTACAAATGTTTGTACAGATGCGGGGGGGGGCGGGGGGTCTTGTTTTTTTTTTTGAATAGGGTGGTCTCGAACTCCCGGCCTCAAGAGATCCTCCTGCCTTGGTCTCCCAAAGGGCTGGAATTATGGGTATAAACCATAACATCCCACCAATAAATTTATTATTTTTAGAAACAGGGTCTCACTGTGTCATCCAGGCTGGAGTACAGTAGTGCCATCATAGCCCATTGCAGCTTTGAACTCCTGGGTTCAAGTGATTCTCCTGCCTTAGTCTCCCAAGTAGCTAGGACTACAAGTCTGTACTGCCACATCTGGCTAATTTTTTATTTTTTATTTTCTTGTAGAGATCAGGGTCTTGCTATGTCGCCCAAGCTAGTCTCAAACTCCTGGACACATGTGATCCTCCTGCCTCAGCCTCCCAAAGTGCCAGAATCATAGGTGTAAGCCACTGAGCCTGGCCTCAGTAAGGAATTTTGAAATCTTTGGGGGTAAGAGTACTGAATTCCAGTGATGAGCAAGAAACAAATACTATTTACATATTCATTTACATTTCTCTTTCTCCTAATCCTTGAGAATCTACCACGTGAGAAAGCCCAGACTACACAGAGAAACCACATGAGGGTGTTTTGCCTGACAGCCTTACCTAAGTCCTCAGCTGCTGACAGCTCACAATTTGCTGTCAGACATGCAAGCAGAACAAGCCTTCAGGATTCCAGGCCCTGCCTTTCAAATCTTGCAGTTGAGGCTCAAAACATGAAACAGAGATGAACTGTCCCCACTGTGCCCTGTCTCAATTACTGACCCACTGAAACCATGAGCTAATAATTACTGTTTGTGCAACCCACTAAATTTTAGGATAATTTGTTACACAGGATCACTAAAATCTTAACTCAAGATTAATAAGCAAGGAATGAGGCACTTATAACCATTTCTACTTTGAATGTTCTACCAACTCAAATGCAGAAGTTTTGCATTTGGGGGGATCATTCCCTCCAGAATTCTATATAACCATTCATTAATTTTGCTGTCTGATTAACTAACATAATAATCTGCCCACACACTGAAGAATATTACAATATATCCTCCAAATATATATCTATGTTTAGAAATGAGTAACTCAGCAATGATTACCTCATTAAAGAGATTAAAAAAAGAGATCTTACTTTTTAAAGAGCAGCCTTATGAAATATCAACATTATCTTGTTTTATAGGTACTTTCTACTTTATTAATCTAAACAGTCAATAGAAGAGTGTCCAAAATTCCTAGTTAATCAGATTACAAAACGATTTGGAACCTGTGGTCCTATGTTGTTTTTTGCAAAATTTTGTGCTTCTTCTTCTTTAGATAGAAAACTGGTTCCCAAACCCCACTTGTCTGATAGCTCCTCTACTCTTGGTTGTAGAAGGGGACTGCTGTAAGTATGTTTAAGGCTGACTTCCATTAAACCGCAACCTCTGACCCCTAAGTAGAGGCGGAGGTATCTATTATTATGGGGAAACAGTCAAGTCAGGACCAATGGTTTGAATAATTCCTTTAAATTGTTTTCAATGGGTCACAGGGAACTAGGGTTTGAAGACACAACACTCTTTAAAGACATCTGATGTTTGCTTGGAAGTTGTTATTTCAACATAATGTAATTTTGTGAATAGTAAATAACATGTATAAGGTAGTCATTTATAAAACATTATCAAACACATTGGAAATGTAACATGCTTATTCTAATAATCTTTTATCTTCTTACCTGTATGTTCTAAATGTTTTAATGTCACATTGTCAACAGGGAAAAAGCTGAGGATAGCACCATATTCCGGACACATGTTTGCTATTGTAGTTCGATCAACTATAGATAATTGTGAAACTCCACTTCCAAAAAACTCAACAAACTTTCCAGCCACTCCTACTTGCCTGAGGTGCTATAAAAGGAATACAAAGAAACACATACAAAATTGCAAAGACAAGATTAGCAAGGATTGTTTGAAAACTATAAAATATAATTTTTAATCAATACTAGTGATGGTGAAGGAATGAGATTCTTCGTTGTCGTTAAGAATCAACTCATTCTGGTTTTGGGGGTATTTTAAGATAAGGAGTCAAGAGAAGACCGGTCCAATGTCACTGTTAATCAGGGTAGAAAGGGGCCTGAAAGCTCAAGGTGGCTATAATTAGCATTTTCATGTCTTTGAAATCAGGGCACATCAACTCAATAGTGTGTCTGTTTAGCTGGCAGCCCTTTTTCTTTCTTTTAGAAACAGGGTCTCACTCTGTTGCCCAGGCTGGAGTGCAGTGGTGTGATCACAGCTCACTGCAGCTTCCAACACCCCGGCTCTAGCAACCCTTCCACCTTAGCCTCCCAAGTAGCTGGGAACTACAGGCATGTGCCACCACACCCAGCTAATTTTTTTTTTTTTTTTTTTTTTGAGACGGAGTCTCACTCTGTCACCCAGACTGGAGTGCATGGCCAGATCTCGGCTCACTGCAAGCTCCGCCTCCCGGGTTCACGCCATTCTCCTGCCTCAGCCTCCCGAGTAGCTGGGACCACAGGCACCCGCCACCTCGCCCGGCTAGTTTTTTTGTATTTTTTAGTAGAGACGGGGTTTCACTGTGTTGGCCAGGATGGTCTCAATCTCCTGACCTCGTGATCCGCCCGTCTCGGCCTCCCAAAGTGCTGGGATTACAGGCTTGAGCCACTGCCCCCGGCCACCCAGCTAATTAAAAAAAAAATTTTTTTTTTGTAGAGACAGGGTCTTACAGTGTTGACCAGGCTGGTCTTGAACTCCTGGCCGCAAGTGATGCTCTTGCCTTGGCGTCCCAAACTGCTGGGATTACAGGTGTGAACCACTGTGCACAGCCCCTTATTCTTTCTTAGCAGTGCATAAAACAGTGGTGTTTGTTAACCACTGATGGCATCTTAGACTTAATGAAATACTAATAGACTGATGAAACTGTATATTTAAATAAATTATATACTGACTATAAAAATTTTTCAAATTGTAATTACTGGCCCAAATGTTTACAGCATCTTTAATCACAGGCAAATCCCACTTTGGTAGAATTTGTTAACATGTGGTTTCAAACTTAATTCCTTCTAAAATTATTTTTCTTGGTTATTATACTATCAAGTAACCCAACCAGTTATTCGTCTTTTCTAAATTGTAAAATGGTCTCAGATTGGTATAGGAGGAGTGACTAAGGAGGTGACTAAGAATGAAACTATCCTCGATCTATGAATAATATTAAGCCCTAACATTTTGTAAGTGCCAGGGATCACTTAATCCAAACCCTTTTTTATAGATACAGAAACTCAAACCCTACGTGTAAAGATGTTTCCTCACGTATGGTTGTATTTTTTAGGATGAGAGAAATATAGATTAGATATTACAAACCAAATACTGCTCTCATCAAAAACACAACACAGGATTACTCCTGTAAGGATCATAAATGGAACAAGGTCTCAAAAAAGAAGTAATAATATATTTAATAAATGTAAACATACTTAATAGTTTAATTTTTTAACAATAAATTAAAATGTCAAAAAACACATAGTAATATTGTCAGGAAAAAACAGCCAGAGAAGCTAAAAAGCAGCATTAATTTTCAGGATGTCTAAAGTAAAGAATTGATTTCTGTAAAAACATAATGGGATATTCCTTTTCCTTTAGAAATAATCCTGCAATTCCCAATTGACTTCTTGATCTTTTGGTACCATACATTGAATCAATAATTTCTCTAAGATGCCAAATTCTTTTCTAATTACGGAAGAAGGATCAAGACCAAATGCTGGGAGGGAGGCATTATCATTTCCTTAAGCTGGAGCATCCGGAAAGCTTTCATATCAATAATCTAAGCAAAAATGCTGAGACTGATACTCCTGAAAGCCTCTGTACCAATCATCTAACCAAAAATGCTGAGATTGGGATCCAAATTGGAATTACATGTGGAACATTTTCCAGGTACATTCATTTAACAAAATAGGACTTAAGCATTAAAATAAAGTTAGTAAAAGCCAGACATTTAGGAAGAAGAGTTACAAATTATTATTCACTAGGAAATCCGTGAGCCTGTGTATTAATACGCTTAAGAAGCTCAGTGTACGTATTGAAGTTCTGCAGCCAGTATTTTAAAAATTCAGAGAAAAGGTTTTTACATAATCCAGAGAAATGTTAAAACGGCAACAGAAAAATGATATATCACATTTCTACAGTCCATGTTTTTGAAAGCATTACTTAGTAGAGCAACAGTTTCTAATGGGCAAATAATTTAAAGAAGATACAATCAACTTTTGCTAAACATTTTTTTTTTAATTCACATAGGAAAAAGAAAAAAAAATCATGTAATCAGCAAGTGTTCATTAAGGCAACAAGGCACTAATAAGGCATAATGGTTAAGAGAATGGACTCAAGAATCTGACTGTCTGGAATCTTTGTTCTACCCCTTACTACTCAGCCCTTTGACCCTTTGGTAAGTCACTAAACCTGACACTGTATCTTAGTTTTCTCAGAGTTACAATGAGAATAGTAATAGCACCCATCTCACAGACTTGTTACAAGGAATAAATGAGCTAACATAAGTGAACACAACAAATTTCTTTGTATTTATTAGTACAAAGTAAATGCTACATTTGTTGTTATTACTATAACTATGATGACATGGCTAATGTCAGAGACCCGAGGAGGATGCAGTAATGAACCCAAATCCCTGCTCTCATAGGGCTCTTCCATTTTTATAAAAATAATGTTCACTAAGTCGTAGAGCTACCACAACTTTAACTTACCTTTGTAATACCAAGAACAACATCTATGGATGTAACAAAAGGGTTTGATGACCCAGTTAACTCACATCCAACCACCTCTGGTAAAGTAAGAGAAACTGGCAGACCAAGCATAACTGCTTCTGTTTCAATGCCTCCAACCCCTAATGTAATAAAAACAGGTATATTAGCACTGTATATTTAAAGATAATTTATCTCTGTAACATCTGAATCTCTAGGTGTTTCATGAGCTTGTCTTACACAGTACTTTACAGAGTTGCTGTATTGCTATTAATGTGGACACTGAACCCAAGGCTTCCCAAAAGAAATGACTCCACGCGCATGGTCAAAAAACTATTATTTTACCTTTATATTCAAGATAAAATATTAGTTTTAAGTATATTCAAGTTAAAATATTAGTTTAAGTATTCATTATGCTAGGCACTGTAGTGTATTCAAGATACAGATAAAAACAAAATCCAGTCTCTGCCAACCTCAACAAGTTCAGTCTAATGAAAAAGGACAAAAAATTCAACAATTATAACATGCTGTGAAAGAGTAAGTTTACAAAGTGAGGTACACTGAACTCGGCAAGGGAGTTAAGGTTTTCAGAAGATAACTGTGGCCAGTCTTGGATGAGTTAATAGTAGCCACATTTCACAAAGTCATGGTCGGCAGAATGCATTCTGCCAGAAGAAATAGCCTATGCAAAGTCATGGAGTATAAAAGAGCACAGTTAGCTGGGCTCAGTGGCTCATGCCTGTAATTCTAGCACTTTGGGAGGCCGAGGTAGGTGGATCACTTAAGGCTAGGAGTTCGAGATCAGCCAGGCCAACATGGTAAAACGTCATCTCTACTAAAAATACAAAAATTAGCTGGGTGTGGTGGCATGTGCCTGTAGTCCCAGCTACTTGGAAGGTTGAAGCATGAGAATCACTTGACCCCAGAAGGTGGAGGTTGCAGTGAGCCAAGATTGTGCCACTGCACTCCAACCTGGGTGACAGAGCAAGATTCTGTCTCCAAAAAAAAAGAAAAGAAAAGAGACAGCCCATATAAGTAAAGAAATGACTAGTCTCTAAGATGGGTGTTGGTGAGTGGCTAAAGGGACACCAGAGGTTGTGAAGGGCCTTGTATAAAATGGCAAGAAATCTGGACTAATAAAGAAGACCAGGAGAAGCCACAAAGTACCTTAGACAAAGAAGCAACCTTTGTAGACATATCATCATCATTCAATTACTTCACAAATGGTAGTGCTGTACTAGGCACTGTGTAAATTTCTTTTGATAAATCCTCTTTTACAACACTGATCACAAACTCTTGATTAATATTTTGTTGTTGCTGCTACTATTACAGATGAAAATCACAGAGCCTCAAAGAGGCTATAAAAACTCAATAATTTATGTTCTTTTACAATGTTCTTGACATTCTTAACCCCAAAAGAAATGAAATATATTTAGTCATTTACTTACCCCACCCCAGAATCCCTAAACCATTCACCATCGTTATATGTGAATCTGTGCCGACTACACTGTCTGGAAAGAGGAGGTCCTTTTCTTCAAAAACCACTCTTGACAAATATTCTAAGTTTACTTGATGAGCCATTCCAGTTCCAGGAGGGATTACTGCTACATTCTTAAAAACTCTTGAACTCCACTGTATTTTGTTTAAATTTAAGAAATACAAATGTTAGTATTTGAATCTGTGTTCACAATCAAGGTGTAACATTAACACTAAAAATATTTTAACTAATGTTCAATACGGTAAATAAAAAGTTCATATCACATAGTTAAAAACAAAGATACAGATATTGAACCTAAATACATTTTTTATTAAGATACCCTTCAGGTCAAATAAAAATATTTTAAGTCCAGACAAATGACAGTATTCAACTGTGTTCCAAAGATTCTCAGGAATGGGAAGAAAGAAAGGCTCAGTGTACAAGGCTCCCTCCAAGTTCTCTCTCCTAAACTAGAGCCACTGTTTTCATCTTTCTTTACACAATAGGGTTTCCAATAGGATTTCATTTGAGGCACAAAAGCGTTCTATTACTATAATGCCTTTAGAAACTACTAAAGTGGCTGGGCAGAGTGGCTCATGTCTGTAATCGCAGCACTTTGGGAGGCTGAGGCGGGCAAATTGCTTGAGGCCAAGAGCTCAAGACCAGCTTGCCCAACATGGCAAAACCCCGTCTCTACTAAAAACACAAAAATTAGCCAGGCAGTGGTGCACACCTGTAATCCCAGCTACTCAGGAGGCTGAGGCACGAGAATCGCTTGAACTCAGGAGGTGGACATTGCAGTGAGCCAAGATCACACCACTGCACTCCTGTCTGGGCAAGAGCATGACTCTTCCTCAAAAATAAAAATAAATAAATAAATAAAGTAATAAAATAATAAATAGGCCAGGCACAGTGGCTCATGTCTGTAGTCCCAGCACTTTGGGAGGCCGAGGCAGGAGGATTACCTGAGGCCAGGGGTTCAAGACCAGCCTGGCCAACATGGTGAAAACCAATCTCTACTAAAAATACAAAAATAAGCCAGGCGTGGTGGTGTGCACCTCTAATCCCAGCTACTTGGGAGGCTGAGGCAGGAGAATTGCTTGAACCTGGGAGGTGGAGGCTACAGTAAGCTGAGATCACGCCACTGGACTCCAGCCTGGGTAACAGCGAGATTCTGTCTCCCCGCCCACCCCCCAGCAAAAAACAAAAACAAAAACAAAAAAACAACTAAAGATATAAAAATTGTACCTATCATTAGTTTATATATTACATTACACAAATTTCCCTGAATCATTTATACCTTAAAAAACTGAAGCCTCTCTCGATTTCTGCCGAATTCTACTTCTTGATTTTTTAACACTGTTTCAGGTCTAAAAGGAAGAAGAGCTGGCATTAAATATATGTATTACAAAAAAATACTTGCCTTGTTTCTTTCTAAGTCATCATTCTTAGGTGCATATATATATATACAAATATATTATTAAAATCTTTGGAAGAACTATTTATTTGGTTTCTCAGAATTATTTTCTTTTTCAACAAAGTTCTGCTTTAAAATAACACACTAGAAAACTACAAAAATGAGTTGTACTTTACGGAGTGTAAGGAAGCCACATTACACCAACGTCCAAAACTGTACTTAAGTGATAATAAAAATACACTGTTGGGTTATCCACTTCAAGAAAAGAGGAAGGTAGTAGCTTCAACGACAAGCATGTACTTTCCTCCCACCTGGCTCTTGTGCCTGTTAAACTAGGAGATGGGTGCTGATTATTGCTATGCAGCATTGATGAACAATACCTCAACATCATTTTATAGTTTAAAAACAGCTTTTTGCAAAAATATTTCATTCATCTCATACCAAAAGAAGGCTCTACTTTATGTATAAGTAGCAGTTCACTTTACATGGATTATAAATATAGTTTATATGAATTATTTAAACTAAGAGACAAAAATAATTGACCTCTATGCAGTAACATAGTACCATTTTTAGAAAATTATTTTTATCTAATAGATATTTAAAAAAATTATTGCAAACAGCTTTAAGCTGGTTCTTTTACCTGCCAGCTGGTGACTGGGTGCTCACTAGAATATCAATATAACTTAGATTATACATGTCCTCCAGGGACCAGATAATTACTCCAGATAATTACAGTTGTTTAACTGTTAACTTTTTTTTTTTTGAGACGGAGTTTCACTCTTGTTGCCCAGGGTGGAGTGCAATGGCGTAATCTCGGCTCACCGCAACCTCTGCCCCACTGGGTTGAAGCGATTCTCCTACCTCAGCCCCCTGAGTAGCTGGGATTACAGGTATGTGCCACCACACCCAGCTAATTTTGTATTTTTAGTAGAGATGGGGTCTCTCCATGTTGGTCAGGCTGGTCTCAAACTCCTGACCTCAGGTGATCGATCTACCCCCCTCAGCCTCCCAAAGTGCTGGGATTACAGGCATAAGCCACCACACCCGCAAAACTTTTTTTTTTTTTTTAAACGAATATTACTTTAATAATTCATAGTTGAGTCATCTTTTGAAGCCAAGCATATCTTAGTGAGATTTTTCCAGGGCCTCAGGGAACACAGCTTTCTGAGCCACTCCAATTATTTTACCTTTCAACAGCACTTATGGCTACAAAGTGCCATATAAACATTTATTGGCTCATAACCTGACTTCAAATAGGGGGTAATTTGAAGTGCCAAAGGTTATGCTCTCATCTTTCTACTCAACTTCTTAAGTCTGTAATTAATACTTCATTGACATATTAAAGGATACCAATGAGTCACTATTATCACATAGCCAGGAGCTACAATAAAATCTATCTTAATACTTTGTAATTCAGAGTCAAAATTATGGGGAAATGTTACAGAAGATTGGATTTTTAGAAACAAAAATATAGCACTAAGCACTTATGATGTGCCAGTTATAAAAGAAACAAAAACTAAAGAAATCAATGATTTTGAATCAATAAATCTGCCTTTTCAGGAAATTAATTTCTGTATAAGAGGTGTTAATCTCAAAAGTCAACATGTTCCTAACAACCAGGACAACTAGGCAACAGGAACAAGAAAGCGATTACACAAAACTGTCAAAATTTGATGGCAAAAGACTCACAGATTATACTGAATCCTTAGAAAGGAAGAGCATACGAGGTCACTATAACCTGTGGCTTTATAAAAATATTAAGCCTAAAATTTTAGAACTAGGCAGAATTTGGAAGATCCGGTCAGGAATAAAGGAATTAACGTATTATTTGGTACTTAGGATAAATGAATGGACATTACTCTTAGCTACTCTAAATCTTAAATGTGTTAAACTTTTTAAAACCTAAAGTGTAAGTATTTTTTACTAAATTAAAAAAACAAGGCCAGGTGGACTGCTACATGCCTGCAGTCCCAGCACTTTTGGAGGCCAAGGTGGGATGACTGCATGAGCCCAGTTCAAGACCAGTCTGGGCAGAATAGTGAGACCCCATTTCTACCCCCAAAGAAGGTAGATAAAACTAGTCAGGCCTGGTAGTGTGTGCCTGTAGTCCCAGCTACTCTGGAGGCTTAGGCAGGAGGATCACTTAAGCCCAGGAGTTGGAGGCTGCAGTGGACTATAGATGGTGACACTGTACCCCAGCCTGGGTGACAGAGAACCCCCCATCTCAAAAAAAAAAAAAAAAAAAAAAAAAAAAGACAGTTTACTAACAATGGGATAAGCTGTTATATTTTACATGAATTATTTAAGACAAAAACAATTCACATAACTCTCCTAAAAATAAAAAAATGGCTGGGCACAGTGGCTCATGCTTATAATCCCAGCACTTTGGACAGCCAAGGAAGAAGGATCACTTGAGACCAGGAGTTCGAGACCAGTCCGGGCAACACAGTAACACCCCTTGTCTACAGAAAAAATTAGCCAGGCATGCTGGTGCATGCCTGAAGTTCCAGCTACTTGGGAAGCTGAGGCGGGAGGATCACCTGAGTCCAGGAGGTCGAGACTGCGGTGAACCATGCTCATGCCACTGCACTTCAGCCCAGGCAATAGAATAAGACTCTGTTTCAAAACAAAACAAAAAAACCCACTTTGGAAGGTCAAGGCAGTAAGATCGCTTGAGCCTAAGAGTTTGAGACCAGCACAGGCAACATAGTGAGACCCTGTCTCTAAAAATAAATAAATAAATTTTAAAAGTTTGGAAACTTTATAGTATATATTTTAAAAAGTCGTAGGACTCCCTTTTTTTTCCCCCGAGACAGAGTCTTGCTCTGTCACCCAGTGGCGTGATCTCTGCCTCCTGGTATAAGCGATTCTTGTGCCTCAGCCACCAGAGTATCTGGGATTACAGGTACCCACCACCATGCCTGGCTAATTTTGTATTTTTAATAGAGATGGGGATTCGCCATGTTTGCTAGGCTGGTCTCGAACTCCTGACCTCAGGTGATCCGCCTGCCTCAGCCTCCCAAAGTGCTGGAATTCCAGGCATGTGCCACCTCACTTGGCCATAGAACTCTTTTTCTTATTTAAAAAAATTACCTATTAGGAAATGCAGCCAAATCCTAGGAATAGAATTATTTTCTAGGCATATTTACTACTTTCCATGTTACCATATAGGAAATCACTTATTTAAAAGAACTTACTAGATTTGAAACATAAAAAAATAATAATTTTATTGTTAACATAGGGCCTTTTTTTTTTTTTTTTTTGAGACAGTCTCAACTCTGTCACACCCAGGCTATATAGTGCAGTGGCGTGATCCTGGCTCACTGCAATCTCCACCTCCTGGGTTCAAGAGATTCTCCTGCCTCAGCCTCCTGAGTAGCTAGGACCACAGGGGCGTGACACCACACCCAGGTAATTTTTTGTAGAGACAGGGTTTTGCCATGCAGCCCAGGATGGTCTCAAACTCCTGAGCTCAAGTGATCTGCCTGCTCTGGCTTCCCAAAGTGCCAGGATTACAGTTGTGAGCCACCATGCCCAGCCAACATAGAGCACTTAATGCAATAGGAAAAGATAAGAAACCCCCTAGTAGGAAAAAAATGCTAAAAATATATACAGAGAATTAACATAAGAAATATGAATGACATTATAATGAGTATACGAATGGTACAAATGTACTAAAAGTAAAAATTTTACTTTAAAATGAGACCTCATTTTCTGCTTACAATCGTCAAAAAGATAAATTATTTTTACAGATAAATCTTAAGAAAGGTTTGTTTTCTTAGTAATGGTAAAGAGAATGGTACTTAGAGATCACCATTTTCACTAAATTTACTTCTTTTAGTATAACAGGAAATACATATAAAAATTCAATCCAGTACTTAAGTGTGAAGGTAACATATTAGTTACAACACAACATAGTAATTGGGTGGGAATGAGAATAAATTTGATTTTCTTAACTGGAAAATAACCTGGTATTAATAAACACTAAGAAAAACAATCTCATACTCAGGCACTGGTTGCAAATGAAAAGGACACAGGATGGGTGTATTCTCAATCTGTGAAGAAAATGTTCCTGAGTTTCGGCCTAGTTCTCCAGAATCACAAGATCCTCGGCAGGTAGTCTGGCCTCTGCAGGGAAGCTTCTTAGGCTGCACTTTAAGTGGAGAAAGCTTTCCTGCTTTCTGCAGGTCACCACCTCCAGGGTTTGGTGCATTCTGTATTGCACTGTCATTCCAAAAAGAAAACAAAATAAAGCCATTTAAAAGGGACAAAAATTAGCTCTTAAAAAAAATGCACACTAGCAACGCTATCTGGAAGTAACTGAATGATGTTTGAAGGCTAATGTATCATTTAACTCAGGTTTCAAAGGCAAATCTTGGATTATATATATATGTGTATATATATGAAACAGGTCATTTAAATTTACAGAAATGAAAACATAATTCTAAGAGTCCAGTAAAATCACTTTCATATACTCTACTAATTCACATAACTTTTAGCAAGTACTGAAACAGATTTTTTCCCCCTAACAACTTAAAAGAAATTTAGAGCTACAGTTTATCTCAAGGGCAAAATCTCTCTCATGGGCTATAATAAATTACAGTCTTATTCCACTACTCCAGGGAATGTTTTAAAAAAGTTAATTTATGGCAACAGAAATACATCTTCTCTAGTTTGGTCTTAGTCAAAGGGGTCTTATAAATACAAGATACTTATTTCAGTGGAAGGAAAATAGAGCTTTAGTGAGTTCAACGTTTTTAATCACCAAATAATTAAAAACATTTATGGCTCACATCTTTCGATTCTTTCTGAAAGACAAGTAGGTTAAAAAACAAAAAGGAAACAAAGACTGAATTCAGAGGTTCACTCCAAAAAGCAGGTCCTAGGCGTATACATTTCTACCAAAAATGTCAGCAGAAATACACAAATATGAAAATAACTTTACACTCAGACTAATTCCAAAAAACCCCACCATTCCGAACTTTTCACCAGTTTTAGCTTTTATATACTAGCCAATACTAAATTTAGCATACTTTTCTCTGCCATAAATTATCTCTATTCCTTTTCCTCTACACGACACATTTCCAGTCAGTTAACTTGCATGGCTGTCTATAAATATTTGTATTGACGCACCATTTACTGAAGTCAATTTGTAAAGAATGGTCAACTGTAAGATCTGTTGGACAAGCAGGATGGACTTTCTTAGGATCACCTCCAAGAGTTTTCACTGCCTCCCTCATAGCAGCAAAATCCACCATTGCCGGTATTCCACTAAAAAATAAAGAATGGTCAAATTATAGTCCAAATTGTTTTTTATACATGCTTAATAAATGATAAACTTTTTCATTTTCACATTTTAAAAGTATCCCTGTCTAGTTTACATTCAGTTTTCATAATGTAATTATCTAAATTTAGGATATCCTGGTTTAATGGGAATTAACATTAAACATTATCTAAGAACTGAATTACTCGGGCAAATGTGCCAAAAATAGTAAGAGATAATTTTTGGAGGCATAAGTGAACTTCAAGGAAACTGCCTGTGAAACTCTCTTTCGCCATGTATTTTTTTTGATGCACCTTCCCCTTTTCCTAGTTCCACCCCCTTCTGCCTAGTGCCTTCATGTTACCCCAAAGCTATCCACAGTAGCTTTTGCCATTTTACATTCATCCCCCATCTATCCAGCCAACTATATAACAAGTATTATCAAATGCCTTCAGTGTGCTAGATACCAATGGTACAAGGCCAAGTCAGACACAGTTCTGGCTCTCAAAAAAACTTTAGGGAAGGTAATGATTACACAATAGTATCATAAGTACTATAATAGCTGCATAAAATAACAGCTTGAGCCCAGGAGGTCGATGCTGCAGTGAACTATGATCACATCACTGCACTCCAGCCTAGGTGACAGAGTGTTGACTGTATCTCAAAATAAGATCAAGTTTTCAATATGTTAAGTTTGTAAACCTATTGGCTATGTGGAAATCATAAGCAGGTAGTTAAGCAAAAGTAGTTTCTGAATAAATGGTGTAAGAAATACCATTTATTTCTTATGCGGCTATGTATTGCAAGTACTGTAATGGCAGCATAGATAGGTTACAAAGAGCTGTGTCACATAAACCAGATTTGAGTGGGTGGGTGAAGAGGATGTTCTAGCTAACCCCTATGCCTCTTTCAAAACTCAGCTCAAGGTTAACTCTTCCAATAAATAATCCCTGGACACCCAGATCAGGCAAAATCTTTCAGAGTATGGTAAAGGCTCTGGATTTTGTTTTAAGTGTGATGGAAGCCAGCTGGTATATGGAGGGATAATATGACTTGATTAACATTTGTAACCAAGTCACTCCATCTACTGTGTAAAGAACAGACTATTGATTGCAAGTGTGACAGCAAGGATACCAGTTAAGAGACTACTGCAGTTATAGTCCAGGTTAAGAGAGAATGGGACTAGAACCACAACGACAGTGATAGAGGTGGAAAGAAATAATTGGACACAAGATATATTTCAAAAGTAGCACTTACAGAGCTTGCTGATAGACTGGTTAGAGGGTATTAAAGAAAGAGAAAAATCAAGGCTAACTCCTAGATTTGAAGCCTAAACAAATGGGAGTGTATGGTGCCATTTACTATAACAGAAAAGACTTAGAAAGAAATATGTGAGTTGAGATAGACAATCAAAAAATCAAGTTTTGATGGCTAGGGTATGGTGGCTCATGCCTGTAATCCCAGAGCTTTGGGAGGCAGAGGCAGGAGGATCGCTTGAGCCCAGGAGGTTGAGGCTGCAGTGAACTATGACTGCATTACTGCACTCTGGCCTAGGTGACAGAGTGAGGCTCTACCTCAAAATAAAATCAAGTTTTCAATATGTTAAGTTTGAGAAACCTATTGGTTACATAGAGATCATAAGAAGGTAGATAAGCAAAAGTAGTTTTTGAATAAATGGTATACAAAACAGGTACCTAATTTTTAATGAATTGCTTCAGTTTAGAAAGGGCAAAATTTTTAAGTTTATAAACTAACCTTAAAATTAAAACAAAACAAAACAAAACAAAAAAACAGAGCCATCCATCAGGGAGTCTGAATTTTTATTTTTTTTCTATTTTTAGAGACAGGGTCTTGCACTGTCACCCAGGCTGGAGTGCAGTGGTGGGATCACAGCTCACTGCAGCCTCAACCTCCTGGGTTCAACTAATCCTCTCACCTGAGCTTCCAGAGTAGCTGGGACTACAGGCATGCACCACTATATTCAGCTAATTTTTAAATTTTTTTTTGTACAGACAGGGTCTCACTATGTTACCCACACTGATTGCAAACTCCTGGGTTCAAGTGATCTTCCTGCCTTGGCCTCCCAAAGTGCTGGGATTACAGGTGTGAACAACCACACCCAGCCAAGAGTCTCAATTTTAAAAAAGAAACACATTCTAAGAGTTCATTTATGAAAAACCCACTACTTACGTAAAATCTTGAAGAAGAACACGGGCAGGGAAAAAGGGCACTTCAACATTGCTTTGTTTGGTTTTCCAGTCTAAAATGTTCATAACATCTTCCTTCTTCATTAAAAAGCCATCACAATTTCGTACAGCAGCTTCCAACAAGACCCGTATTGAATAAGGCAGAACATCTGATTCAATAAAATATTACGATTAATAAGCAAACAGTCATACCTATATATTATTTTTAAAATGCCATAGCAAAAAGTTAGATAAAGACAAAAATGCAGGTTTCTCAATTTAAACAGTACATTTTTAATCTAACAAACTAGAGTATAACATCGTTCATGTTAACATCACGTGTTTTGTAACTGACTTTCCTGTACATAACCTCAAAGCCCTGAAAAAAGCAGAGATAAAAACCTTCATACAAGAGTTGCATTGATTTAGGAATATCATACTGCAACCATGACAAATACTTGACATTCAAGGAATTCACAGAAAAACCAAAAAGCAGAGAATATCAGAATTGAATTAAATAATGTAGACATCCCCTAGTATGGCAAAAAGAAAATGATTAAATTGTATAAAGTCTATAATAAATTTAAATTATTTCTACCAAAAATGATTAAAGTTTAAAAGTAAACTGGAATGCCTGAGTGAGTAAAATTCATTTCACAAAAACTTTGATTCACTCTTAATTACTTTAAGGACACAACTGAGAAAGTGATTTCAATATCTTTAAATTTTCAATCATATTAAATTCTCACACCAGATTGTGCCACACAAAAGTGTTTCCTTAGGATTTAAAGAGAAGACTGAATTAATATGGGGTTAGTTGAATAAATCACTGTAATTCACACAATGGATTACCATGCAGCTATTTAAAGGAGTGAAGTTACATGCTGATAAAGAGTGAGCTCCAGAATATATCATTAAGAGAAAAAGCAGGGCAGAACAGGGTTTATAGTATGCTAACTTTCCTGTAAGAAAGAGAGTTTAAAAATATACCCATATTATTTTAAAATAATTAAACATAAGATCATCAAATGTGTATTATGAGAAATATGATCTTAAAAATACATCAGCATGTGTATTTGAATAAAAAGACACAATGAAAGGATAAATGAAAAAACTAAGCATATATCTCACACAGCATTTCCACTTACTTCCTTATTGGGAGTACCTTCTTGGTACTAAGTACAAAAAGAATCACAAGAAAGAAAAGTTATTCAGTCATTAGTGCTGCTATTCACAGACTGTGATTTGTGTAACAAGCAGCAAGCAAAAAAGTACTTTTTGTTACAGTGGTTTCAAGAACATACAAGTTTAAAATCAGAGTAGCTAATGAGAGCTAAAGTAACATGAAGTTTTTTTTTTGTTATTTCACAGGAGCATTTGCATTTTGGGAATGAAATTGTTAAACCTGAAGTCTTGGAGAATATGCTAACTGTTCACTGGGTGGGGTGGAGGGGGGCGAGGAGGAGGAAGTATACAGAGAGAAGACTTCTGTGCCTGTTGAGTTACATTAGTTCAGATCGTCTAACCATTGTTCTATATATGTAATTTAGTTAATACTGTTGTGTTTGAAGTATACAAAACTCCTAATGCTCAAAGTATGTTAAAAGTAGAGGCAGTAAAATAATCCGTTTTTAAACATCCTTTTTTTTAGGAAGACCTGTCTTCTGGGAGTGGTATTTGTTAACCTACCTCTTAGAGCTAGATACAGTACTGTACTTAGTCCCTGAAATGATAGAAGAGGGAAAAGGGGTGAAGGGTGAGGCTCTTTGCCAGTGTCTCCATATCCAGAGGACAGGTTTTAGATATTAACCATAGGTCTCTATGTGCATTTTTGGTAAAACATCTGTTTATTGTGAACAAAGTTCAATCTTTATTTTGCAACATCTAAGCTTTATAGATGTCCTGAGGTGACAATGTATGATAAAAAGCAGAGCTAGTGAGTTAGCCAATTTGTAAATATCTTGGTATAATTGATAGAAAAGATGCATCTTGAACACAGAACTATTAAACCACCTAGGTAGTGTATATCAGGCCTTATTCAATAGGTTGGCAGCTGAAGGGCAGAAGGTAGCTTTGGGGTTCTCAACTAACAGTTCATGATATGTGAAAAAGCATGATACATACTGTATGATCTCAATCACATAAAATTGGATGTCATGTATATACACACACAAGACCTAAGGGCATGTCAAACTGCTTATGATTGTGGATGACTTTGTTCCTCATTTCTTGTGTTTTTCAGTTTCCAATAGCGCATGTTAATTTTTTTTTTTAAATGAAGCTTATTTTTAAAATCTGGGGGAAAAAGTCACAGTAGCCAAGTTAAAGAAAAAAAAAGTCCTTACATTTCAATTATAAACATGGATATGAAGTTATGATTTATTTTTCTCTTCCTAAAAAATAGGTGTTTCCTAGCTCTGTCACTGAAAATGCCCAGAATAACAACAACCCAACAGTAACAAACCCTTAATAACTGTTTGTTTTTTCTTTTCTTTTTCTTTTTTTTTTGAGACGGAGTCTTGCTCTGTCGCCCAGGCTGGAGTGCAGTGGCCGGATCTCAGCTCACTGCAAGCTCCGCCTCCCGGGTTCACGCTATTCTCCTGCCTCAGCCTCCTGAGTAGCTGGGACTACAGGCGCCCACCACCTCGCCCGGCTGGTTTTTTTGTATTTTTTTAGTAGAGACGGGGTTTCACCGTGTTAGCCAGGATGGTCTCGATCTCCTGACCTCGTGATCCGCCCGTCTCGGCCTCCCAAAGTGCTGGGATTACAGGCTTGAGCCACCGCGCCCAGTCCTGTTTGTTTTTTCTAAACACTATTTCCTAAACACACACAACAGAACACTTTTTCAGAGAAATGACTGATTCTAGTCTGGAGAAGGATTTGTACAAAATGAGCCTGGGATATCCAGTGTCCGAAACCAAAGAAGTTATCAAAGACTAATAGGGATACTAATGGGTCAATTTGAGCATCAAAATGAGTAATAACTATAATTCACCAAAATACATCAAATATATAAATAGCCCTTAGTTCATAATGACTCTTAACCTTTCATTGATCACCAATGAAAGTTGCTAGGGTATCAACTCATTACTCTGAAAACTGACAAAGGTGGAAAATCAATAGTTAACATTATCTTTCCTTACTTCAGGTAACCAAATAGAGAAAAGTACTTTGTTATAGAAGAATTACAGCTAGTAAATGTGGAAGAAATGATGTAATTTGAAAGATCACCAATGTGCAATACCTAATGAAATAATGGATCTAGATAATGGTCACAAATAGGCGCTAAAATCATTAGGATTTATGTGGATGGGGAACTTGCAAGCTGATAACACTCATACCCACTTAGCATCACCAAAAGTAAGAGATCAGAGATATTATTTGCCTCCTGATGAAACAAAAAACTACATGTACCAACTAAGAAGTGTTCTTGCAAAAACAAGGATGTAAATAAACCTGAATCTAATTAAACCTCTAGCTCTAACTCCCAGTTAACCGGAAACATGGGGGATAGTAGGGAAGTATGAAACCCCAAAGAAGCTATCAGTCAAATCTAGAATGTGGGACATTCTATAGAATAAAGAACCTAGGTTTTTCAACACAAAAATGGCATGAAAAAAGAGGAGAGGAGGACTATTACAGATTAAAAGAGACAAAAGACATAACAACCAAATACTATGTGTTGGCCCTATTTGGATACTGTTTCAACGAACCAAATGTAAAAATGTATTTTTGAGACAACCAGAAAAATCTGAATATGATCTCAGTTTTAGATTTTATTAAGTGGATGGGCTCAGTGGCTCACCACCTGTAATACCAACATTTCAGGAGGCCAAGGCAGGTGGAGCACTTGAGGTCAAGAGTTACAGACCAGCCTGACCAACGTGGCGAAACCCCATCTCTACTAAAAATACAAAAATGAGCCAGGCATGGTGGCATGCGCCTATAATCCAAGGTATTCAGGAGACTGAGGCTCAAGAGTTGCTTGAACCCGGGAAGCGGATCCTACACTGAATTCTACAAGCAGACACCTTGCCACTGCACTCCAGCCTGGGCGACAGAGTGAGACTGCGTCTCCAAAAAAAAAAAAAAAAACCCCGATTATATTAAGGGATTACTTAATTTTGTTAGGAATAACAATGGCACTGTGATTTTTTAAAAGTCCTTTTATATATCAGCTACGTATATGGAAGAATACAGGTTAAAAAACGGTGAAATACATGAAACAAAAGATTGGCAAAATGCTGATAAATGGCTGACAATTACGTGGTGGGTTATAAGACTATTCTCACCCTACTTTTTTTTCCCGATTAAGAATATACTTATTGGCCAGGTATGGTGGTGCATACCTGTAATCCCTGCACTTTGAAAGGCCAAGGAGGGAGGATTGCTTGAGTTCAGGAGATCAAGACTAGCCTGGTCAACATGGTGGAAACCCCATCTCTGCTAAAAATACAAAAAACTAGCCAGGTGTCCTGGCGCGCGGGTATGGCTCCAGCAACTTGGGAGGCTGAGACAGGAGAATCACCTAAGCATGGGAAGTCAAGGCTGATCCTGCCACTGCACTCCAGCCTGGGCAATGGGAGTGAGACCCTGTCTCAAAAAACAACAACAAAATGAATATATTTATTCACTTTTCTAGTATGTTCCAGCACTAGGTGAACAAATGAGATGTGGTATCTGCTCTTACGAAGCTGGAGCCTACTGGGAGATTCGGACCATAAACAAGTAAACAAACAAATATTTAGAAACAGTAGGTGCTATGAGGGAAGTGAGTAGGGTTCAGGACAGAAGATAACACCCTTAGATGGAGTGAGTGGTGAAGGCACCTCTGCGAAAGTGTGATGACCAGCTGGGAGTGGTGGCTGCTGCTTGTAATCCTAGCATGTAATCCTTCGGGAGGCGAGGCTGGAGGATCATTTGAAGTTTGGAGTTTGAGACTAGCCTGGCCAACATAATGATAGGCTTAATTTTTTTTAGAGCAGTTGTAGGTTCACAGCAAAACTGAGAGGAAGGTATAGAGACTTCCCATATACCCGCTACCCCACACATACATAGCCTCCCACACTATCAACATTTCCCACCAGAGCTGTACATTTTTTACCATCGAACCTATATCAACATATCACAATCACCCCAACTCCAGTTTACATTAGGGTTCACTCTCACTGTTGCATATCGCCCTACTTTCATGTTTGAAATTTTTCACACACACAGACTCATAAAACTGTATGTAAAGTAGAAAAAGGACTACAGTATCCTTTTTGAATACTAGATTCAAAGCCTGTATTTACTACAGGTATGACCTCTGGAAAGTGACTAAGTTAATACATTTTCTCACTAAAATGGGACTGTCAGCTACCTAACAGAGATGTGAAGAATATCTTTCCTACCTCATCTATCCAGTTGGTACATGTAAAGCTCTCAAAGTACAATAAATAGTTGGCATTTAACCAGTATTAGTTTCCATCTTTACTTCAATCAGAAACATAAAAAGTCCCCCAAGCCAAGGGGAATTACAGGGTAAAATTTTTTTTAATAGAACATTTGGAGATAATGAGAAGGCAAATATTATCACAGAAATTATATACAAGATTAACCTTTTATTTAGATAATTATTATGGAAAAACAATCTCAGGAATATTTTTTGTTTATAAAAGTTATAAACCCACTAGAAAAAAAAGTGATAGGGAGAGGCAAAGTCAACAAAATTTTGAAAAACAGAGTATTACTAGATGGATGACTAGTAATGGATTGAGCAGAATAGGGGAGAGACAGCTGAAATTTATAAATGTCTACATGGGGGAAAAGTAAGCAGAAACAAAGTTTAGGAAATCAGGATTGCCTGGGATTTCTTAGGAGGAGTGTCAAAATCTAGCAGACAATGGAACAATGCCTTCAAAATTCCAAATGAAAATAATTTCCAACCAAGAAATTTTTACACAGGAAAACTATCAATCAAGCAAGGTCTCAAAAATGTATTTCTCAGGCATCCTTTCTTAGGAAGCTAGTGGAGGACATGCTCTATAAAACCAGAGTAAACAAAAAATAGAAAACCACTAAATCTTAGAAAGTCTCCAAAACAAAGAGAGCGCAGACTCTTCTACGACAATGGCTATGCAAGCTACAATGCAATCAGTCCCAGATGGACCAGAAGATGAAGTCCAGATAGGATGTCACCAACAGAAGAAAAAAAAAAAAAAAACCCATAGATTACATGATTATACCAAGAGGAGGAATTTAGTTCTTTTGGAGAGTTCAGAGATGATTTATTCATAACGACATAGAATACTAAGCAACCAAAAAAGGCAATCCATTAATCCCAGGAAAAATACAAAGTTATATGAGAAATAAGATACAATCATCATTTACTACATGCACTAAGAACATTTATAGTCACAATAACATAAATGCTGAACATTGACTCCACCAAAAATTATGAGTTGCATAAATACACAGAAGAAGTGTCAAATTACCATTTTCACAGTACAAAACTACTAAAGTCTAAGACTGGAAAATCAAGAAACAGTAGTATAAGAAGGGCAATTTAACAACATGGAGGAAATTACCAGAAGAAACAGTCAAGGGAATTGAAAATAGTACTCTCTGGGGAGTAGAAATTGGGGACAGGGCAAAAGGCTACCGTTTTAGTTATAATTAAACAAGTAGGGTTTTAAAAAATTCTTATTCAAAAATTAAAAAGCAATTATCAAGAGTGCTATGAGAAAACACTAATCACAAATGTATTTTATTTTTTTGAGACAAGGCCTTGCTCTGTTGCCCAAGCTAGAGTGCAGTGGCACGATCATGACTCACTGTGCCCTTGACCTCCTGGGCTCAGGCAATCCTCTCACCTCAGCCTTCAGAGTAGCTGAGCTATAGGCATACACCACTATGCCCAGCTTATTTGTGTAATTTTTTTTTTTGTAGAGATGGGGTTTCGCCATGTTGCCCAGGGAGTTCTCAAACTCCTGGGCTCAAGCAATCCTCCCACCTTGGCCTCCCAAAGTACTGGGATTACAGGCATAAGCCACCACACCTGGCCCCACAAATGTTAACTCAACATTTTGTCATGAAGAAGCACCAACGATCTCAAATTTGTCTAAATTTGCAAAAGTAAAGACTAGAGACCTACTGCCAGGGAAGATGCAAATGAATAAATATACCACTCTCTCTGAAAACAAAAACAAAATGTCTTATTTCTCCCTGTGGTAGCCAATCTCCAAGATGATACCAATAATACTTGCCTTCTGATAGTCATGCTCTCATATAATCTGTACTGAAATCAGTTCTGCTTGTCTGACTCAATAGAGTATGGCAGAGATGACAGAGTGTGTCTGCCAAAGCTGGGCTATAAAAGTATTTTGGCTTCAGCCTTCCTCTCTTACTCGGTGAAAAGTCAGCAGCCTATTATGAGACTATTGAGCAGCACTGAGGAGAGGCCCATATGGAAAATAACTGAAGCCTCTCCATCATCAGGAAGCGCCAGGCTGTCAGCCATGTGAGTGAGGCCTTGGGCCACGACTATTCAACTAAGCCACTGCAAATTCCCGACCTACAGAAATTGTGACTGTCATAAATGTTTATTGTTGCTTTTGGTTTAATTTGTTATGCAATAGATAACAAATATGCTTTTCTTCCTCAACTTTTCCAACAATAACATCTGCAGTTGTTTATTTAAGACTAAGGGGCAGATACAGAGGTACTTTATATAAATTATTCCATTTAACCCTTAAAGTAAACCTACAGGTAGATATTCCAGTAGAAGAGTTATAACAAGAGAGTAAACCAACAGATGTGAAAAAGGAACACATGCTCGGTTTTTTTCTTTTTAATAGAAATGGATCTCCCTATGTTGCCCAGGTTGGCCTCCCAACTTCTGGCCTCAAGCAATCCTCCAGCCTTGGCCTTTCAAAGTGCTGGGATTAAAGGCAGGAGACACCATGTCCAGCCTTGGTTTGCTTTTTCAACAATATTAATTCTACATCCCCACTTTCAAACAAGTATAAAGTTCAGGAAGGCCCATTTATTCCCTTTCTTCCTTCCTTCTCTCGCCATCTCACCTCTACATACGCTCTTATGCTCCAACTATACCATCCTGCAAGTTCCCTAAACTTCAGAACCTCTCTGATCCCCACTCTTACCACACCTGTTCTTCAATACTGTGGGGACTTTCTCCTTACTCGTAGGCACCAGCCTATCCACGCTTTCCTTACTTATGCAGTTAGGGTCAATGTGGTTCAATCTCTCATCCCCAAACCCTACATTAATCCTCTTTGTTCTTTTACCCCATTTGCTCAAGAAAACACCAATCCTGTTCTTTTTTCACCCCACTCCCGCAGTTGGTCCACTCCACATCACCTCCCTGCTTAAGCACTATTCTCTTTTTTAAAACTATAATTCATCCTTTCCAAGTGTATGATTTAGTGATTTTTGTAACGTTAAGTTTACCAAGTTGTACAATCAACATCATAGATCAGTTTTAGAACATTTTCATCATCTCAACAGATCTCTCATGCCTATTTACTGTTAATTCCTCTCCCCCTCCTCTCTAACCCAAGAAACCACCAATCTACTTTTTGCCTTTCCTGTGCGTTTCATATGAATGGAATCATAAAATAAGTCTCTTACGTCTGTATTTTTTTCACTGAGCCTGCTTTCTACAGTTCATCCACATTGTAGCAGGTATCTATAGTCAATTTCTTTTTACTGCTGAATAGTATTCCATTGTATACCAAAGTTTTGCCTATTCATTCACCCACTGCAGGACATTTAGGTTGGTTTCAAGCTTTCGGCTATGAATAATGCTGCTAAGATCATTTGAAAATCTTTGTGTAATAAGTGTTTTCATTTTTCTTGGATAGATACTTAGGAATGAAATTGCTGGGCCACATGGTATATTTATGTTTAACTTTTTAACAAACTGCCAAATTGTTTCCCAAAGTGGTTGCACTATTTTACATTCCCACTAGCAGTGTATGAGGCTTCCCATCTCTCCATATCCTCCCTAACATTTGTCATTGTCTTTTATACAGTACCCATTCTAACATGAATGGTAATTTGTTGTGGTTTTAAGTTTTATGTTGAGGAAGAACAATGAGGAAAAAATTCCTAAAACATCAACGCAGAGAAACTGGTACCCATGTAAATACATGATTATAACTTCAATCAGGTCTTCACTACTCACCCAGAAATCCTAATGTTTCTCTGATCTGCTTATTTTCCCACACGCCACATCAATTAATTCTTATCTTCATCCACTCTCCTTAAAATTTAATCTCTATCTTCCACAGGACCTACCCCCACTTCCTACCCCACTGATAAACATAAACTAACAGTTCCTACCTCTCAACTTCCTCCTACTATACCCACAAGCCTCGCTGCCTCTGAATTCACCCTTTCACCAGTAAAGGGAGCTGCGGACTTCTTCCTCCTACTAAATGATAACTTCTCTATAGGATTTTTGCATCCTATTTCCATTAACCATTTTAGGACCCAAGAGTCATCATTTCCTCTCTCCTTTTTTTGCAAATTGGTTTGCAATTCAATTGGTTTCTTCCCATCAATATTTAAACAGCTCTTAGCCCCAAGTGACAACAAAAGTACTGCTTTCTTCAAATTCTCTATATTTTCAGCGCCCACTTTTCCACCTTCCATTCACCTTAGCCCTAATCTATATGACTTCTATCCTTAAACACAAATGAAGCAGGTCTAGCTAAAGTCCCAACAGCCTTGTAGCAATATTCAACAGAGCTATTAATTACCTCCTTTTTGAAACACTCTTTCTACTGGATTCCACAGCACCATCTTCCAGTTTTCTTTCTAACATATTGTTGGAAGACAATTTTCCATGTCTCCCATCTCACATTTCTTCAAGACTTGTGAACAGAGGCAATGACTGCCTTTGTTCCAGACTACTTTTTCAGAGATGTCTATATAGTGAATAGTCTTCAAATACACGATAGCGTCTCGCTCTGGAGCAAAGAGCAGGCATGTTTACTACCCGTTATAAAAGACTTGGGTTTCCTAAGCCACAGTTCCTTTTCTGTAACACAGCCCCTGTGTGTGCAGGTGTTACCTGGCCTTCTTCAACATTACCTTGTAGAAACTGGAGCTTGGGAAACCAACATAAATACTGGTAATAAGGATAATGCTTTGCTGTGAGTAATAAACTATCCATTGTCTCGGATCCAGGAGTCAGGTGCCTCCTGCCAACACACAGGAAACTACGTCAGGTTAATTTGTTAACTTTCAAGGAAGGTAAAATTTTAGATCCTCTATAGTTCTTTTTCATTTTTTAAAAATACAGATAGAGGTCTATGTTGCCCAGGCTGGTCTCTAACTCCTGGGCTCAAGAGATCCTCCCGCCTCAACCTCCCAAAGTGCTGAGATGACAGGCGTGAGTCACCATGTCAAGCCTTTATAGTTCTTAACACTTCTAGGTAGCCCTATTTTCCTTTTTAACCTCTACTCCTTTATCTGATCTTTAAATGTAGGAGTTCCTCAGAGTTCATATTGAGACTCACTTTTTTTCTTACTCTACACTGTTTCCTCCATGGAGTACAACTGCTCCTATGGCTTCAATTATCACTACATCTACACTAATAATTCCAAAATATTTTCTGTAGTCCAAGTCTGTCTTCTAAGCTCCAAAACCACATGCCTGGTTCCTCCCGAACATGTTTACTTTAATACTGGTATGTTCCCAAATTCACTAGTACCTAAACTTGAACTCAGTGACTTCCCTTCTGCCCCTTCCCCTTATCATCATCTCATCTTCCATTTCCTAGAGCAGTAAATAGCACCACACCACCATCCTTCCAGATGTACATGCCAAAACAATGAGGCATCTTCCTCAATGCCTCTATCCCACATCTTTTTGTCTTCTATCAATATCACCATTAAATCTAGTCCAAATCACCACTACATCATCTCTCGCTTAGGTTCCTCAGGGGGTGCCTCCAACACCATACTGTGATTTTCAAAATGTGGTCCTAAACTGCTGATGCCTTAGCGGGACTCAAAGCAGGGGCGCCAAATTGTACTACAGGTTGAGTATCCCTAATCCAAAATTCCAAAATCCACCAGGTGTGGTGGCTTACTCCTGTAATCCCAGCACTTTGGGAGGTCGAGGTGAGTGGATCACCTAAGGTCAGGAGTTTGAGACCAGCCTGACCAACATGGTGAAACCCTGTCAGGTGCAGTGGCTCACGCCTGTAGTTCCAGCTACTAGGGAGGCTGAGGCAGGAGAATCGCTTGAACCGTGGAGGCAGAGGCTGCAGTGAGCCAAGATTGTGCCACTGCACTCCAGCCTGGGAGACTAGAGTGAAACCCCATCTTAAAAGAAGAAAAAAGAAAAAAATCCAGAGTGCTCCAATGAGCATTTCCTCTGAGCGTCGGTGCTCAAAAAGTTTCAGATTTCAGATTTTCAGATTAGGGATACTCAACCTGTAGTACTTGTATTGTTTATTATCACACAAAATACCAGTTTCACTTAAAAATGTCCCTAAGAAGCAGAAAAACTTAATTTTATTAAATCTCAACTGCTGAGGTCAAGTCTTAATATTCTGTGTGACAAAAATAAAATATATTTATACAACATTTCTACTCAATACCAAAGTACATCAGTTGCCTGCAGAAAAACACTTGTATGATTGAGTTGCAAGCTAAAATTAAGCCATTTTTTTTCAAAGAACAGTTTTTCACTTGAAGGAACTGACAAATTATGGTTACTCAAATGTGTATATTTGGCAAAAAGTTTCTCAAAAGTGAATGAAGGCTCAGCACGGTGGCTCACACCTGTAATTCCAGCACTTTGGGAGGCCGAGGTGGGTGGATCATCTCAGGTCAGAAGTTTGAGACCAGCCCAGCCAACACGGTAAAACTCCGTCACTACTAAAAATACAAAAAATTAGCCAGGCGTAGTGGGTGGGCACCTGTAATTGCAGCTACTCGGGAGGCTGAGGCAGGAGAATCGCTTGAACCTAGGAGGTGGAGGTTGCAGTGTGCCAAGATTGTGCCACTGCACTCCAGCCTGGGCAACAGAGCAGTATTTGAATGAAATAAGCTTCTACCAGTCTGCTCATTACATTATTGGTCTTTGAGAAATAAGAGTTCATCAAGTTATACAGAACTTCCAAATGTGGACACCATTACACTGTATATTAAAACACACACACACACACACACACACACACACACACACACAAATACATACAAATGTGTTAATATCACCACAGCCCTCTCAACATGGGAGCCGGAGTTCCTATATAGCTGTACGCTCTGAAGGCCTCCTGCCTGTGCCAGTACCTGGACTGCGGCACTCTCGTAAAGAAGGCCTGCTGCTCTGACAGCACGTGGACTCCATCTGTAAGCTGCCTCAAAGGTCACATATTGAGCCGTCACTCCTTCTGCAAGCCCCAACACGGCCTATGAGCTCTGAAGGGCTATTGCCCCCTACCAGCATGTTTTCCCAACGCATGCCCACACCACTAGTTTCTGATCATCAGATCCCCTGCCTGCACTCCAGAGGGTGGCCTACTGCCTACCTAGCAACTCCAGATCAGCTCCAACCTGGCCAAAACCAATATACTTCTCTGTTATCTGTGAGCCAACCCACACCTATTCCAGTGAGTTCTGAACCTCTTCCAAGTTTGTCCTTCCTTGGGTATTCTCCCTTAACCCTACAGTACTACATACAATTTTCCTGTATTACAATTATTCTTATCGTAGTTAATAATTATGTATATTAAGCTTCCTCTGTTTAACCTATTATGTGGTTTCTATCTCCTGACTAGACCCAAATTGCTACAACATAGTACTGTACTGTACGCATATTTTCCTTGTATGTCCCCATTACTAAATCGTGTGTTTTCTTTAGCACAGATACTCTCTTAGCCATCTTTCATTTGCTAGAAATATATAAGTACTCAATAAATATTAGCTGAATGAATTAAATGGTATTGTTGAGAGACTCATGCAACAAGTAAAAAAAAATGGACTAGATTACTACCTGCCTCTTCTAATCAGGAATTTCTAGAATTCTATGAATCCATAAAGCTAACCCTTTAAGGACAGGTAATTAAAAACACCACGGAGGAACCAGGATGCTGGTAATTTAAACTGGTTAAGTATAGTAATTCATGTTATCCCACTTCTGAAATAATCTGGTAACAATAAATATCCTTTTGATCAGTTACTTAGTAGAAGATCCAATAGGTGGTTCAGCCGCTGGAAAAAAAAATGCTGAGGACTGCTATTGTATATGGGAAGCATCTGATGAAAGGCAAACCAAGGCTCCCAAGACTGCAGATTCTACTATTCAAGGCTAAATAGCTGCTGCAAAGATTAGAAAATAAAGTGTATCTCTCAGTAGAGAGGTTACAAACTGTCTCATGTCTGCTGGCCTGCAGACATGTTTTGCTTGTTCTGCAGAGTTTTAACATTTTAAATTTAACTGCCAACATTTAAAAAACCACAGGTCTTTCAATCAGAACACTTTACAATACCAACCTTATACTTCTGCTGGAACTTAGTAAGCACCTACTCTACATAGGACATGCACCTTCCTGTTTGCCACACAATTCCCAGCAGAGCATTTCACTTGTTTATGTTGCCTCTCTGGTCCCTATAAGCATGAGCTTGCAACCCCTGCTGTAATAGGTTTTTACAAGCATAGGTTTTGGAATCAAGATTTTTGTTCATGCTTCTGTTCCACCACTTAGTAGGTAATGGTAATTAGTTGTGGGACCTTGGCCAAGTGTATAACAGAGCTTATAGAAGTGGATAAATACATACTCAACAAATACTTAAAAAAAAGTTTTTTTATTACTGACATTACTAAACTGGGAAATAGCACGGCATTGGAGAGAAAAGGTGTTGGTCTTGAAATCAGAAGATCTGAGTTTAAGGATAAGTTTCCTCACCTAGAAGATATGTTGTGACCTTAGGCACATTACTTAGATTTTTAACCTTATCTGTATCACCTGCACACGGCAGATTTAAAACTATCTTCCCTGCTTATCATGAAGCAGCAGAGTGAAGTAAAAGGGTTTTGTTATTGGTAAAAATGGAAAATTCCAAGTTCAAGCAGTAGTGAAGAAATTACCCATGAGGAATATCAGTACTCTAGTAAGCAGGCTTTAGATAACTGAATGTAACAGAGAAACCCATCAGCCTGAAGGAAGAGGGAAAGACTCTGAAGCCACAGGTTCTCTAGGCCTGCCAAAAGCCCCCAGAGACTGCATTTTTGGAGTCCAGACTGGGAAAGGGGGGCTAGAAGACCAGAGCAGGAACCAGCCAGCAGAGCTACAGGGTAAAGCTAGCCCTGCTGAAGGCTAGGGGCCTGGAGAAAAGATTAGGAAGCCCTTCTAGAAGGCCCTGTAAATCACATCAGGCCTGGCAACAAGACTAACCCATGCCCATGTCTGACTAGAAGCAAAGAAGTATTTCTGTCTCTAACCAGAACCAGGCAGGACAGGGATGATTTCCAAAAAAGAAAGTCTGACCTCCACAGAACAAGACCTTGTCTCTTCAAATAAATAAACAAACTCTGACCTTTTTTTTTTCTCTTTTTAAACAAATTGCCATTGGGCCGAGCACGGTGGCTCATGGCTGTAATCCCAGCACTTTGGGAAGACAAGGCGGGCAGATCACTTGAGCCAGGAGCTCGAGACCAGCCTGGCCAACATGGTGAAACCACATCTTTACTAAAAACATAGAAATCAGTCGAGCGTGGTGGTGCGCACCTGTAATCCCAGCTACTCGGGTGGCGGAGACACAAGAGTTACTTCAACTCGGAAGGCAGAGGTCACAGGGAGCCGAGATCATGCCACTGCACTCCAGCTGGGATGACAGAGCAAGACTGTCTCAAATAAACACATACTTACATACATACATACATTGCCATTGACAGAGTCCGAGGAAGCAAAAAACAAAACAGATTCCTGCATAAGATTTTGTTTTTTCACCTGTACTGGCAGGTCCTCAGAATGCCTACACCATAGCCCTCTTTCTAAAAAGTTTCTTCTACACCAATTGCTAGTGGGCTCTGGGTAGCCTTGCCACCCTGTCATGAATGGCTGGGACCTGGAGCCAGCCTTCCAACAGACAACCAATCTAGAGTCTGGCCAGTGGCATAGGGAATAGCCAAGCACAAATGCCACATCTAATAGCCTGCCTCAGTCTCGTTCTGTGATACCTTGAACTTGACTTAGGGAGAAGGCAGAAAACAGATGGAAACAAAAAGGAACCAAGAGAAAAAGAAAAACAGAATAATGGGCTGGGCACTGGTGGCTCACACCTGTAATCCTAGCACTCTGGGAGGCCAAGGCAGGAAGACTGCTTGAGGTCAGGAGTTCAGGAGACTCCCATCTCTATAAAAGATTAAAAAAAATTAGGCCGGGAGTGGTGGCTCACACCTGTAATCCCAGCACTTTGGGAGGTTGAGGCAGGAGGATCACCTGAGGTCAGAAGTTTGAGACCAGCCTAGCCAAAATGGTGAAACCCCGTCTCTACTAAATATATAAAATCAGCCAGGTGTGGTGGCACATACCTGTAATCCCAGCTACTCAGGAGGCTGAGGCAGGAGAATCGCTTGAACCTGGGAGGCAGAGGTTGCAGTGAGCCGAGATCTCCCCACTGCACTCCAGCCTGGGTCACTGAGCGAGACTCCATCTCAAAAAAAAAAAGGAAAAGAAAAAGAAAGGAAAGCAGAAATAGGGAAAATCAGCTCAGTCAGAATCATGGGCTCTACATAATGCCTACCGAGGGGAACAAAAAGTCTGATCTGACCACACAATCAGATCCCCTCAATCTCCATATTTCTTTCAAATCTTCACAATAAACCCCCCAATTTAATGTAGAAGAAAAAACATTTTTTTCTTCACTTCATTCACTGACAGAAATTGAGCCAACAAGAAAAATAATATCTACTATTGATCAAGGTTCAGAAACACATATTCTTTTCATTCACTACTGGTAAGCATGTAAACTGGCATCATTTGCTAACATAATACAACAGATGTCCTTCGTGGTGCCTATCCAAACTGCTACCGTTCTCAGTGGCCTGTGGCCTCCTTGGCTACAGCAGCGAAGCAAAAGCCAATCCCCTGGCAGGCTGATGACCAAAAGTCTTGTGAGAAAGGAGACACTGGGGCAATTAGATTCACCTATCAGAAATGTGTAATCAGGACAGAGACTGAACCGGAAAGGTGTTAAGAGGTAAGCTAGGGTCTGAGGTTGCCATTTGAGGCCATGTACAAAGTGAGCGGGCAGAGGGGGATTGTCTATAGTGAAGTAGAGGAAGTAGAAGAGTGGAACAGGGTAGAAATCTGAAGCTCCTCAGAGAAAATAATAAAGAACTTTCTTTCTTTTTTTTTTTTTTTGAGACGGAGTCTCGCTGTGTCGCCCAGGCTGGAGTGCAGTGGCGCAATCTCGGCTCACTGCAAGCTCCGCCTCCCGGGTTCCCACCATTCTCCCGCCTCAGCCTCCGAGTAGCTGGGACTACAGGCGCCCGCCACCTCGCCCGGCTAGTTTTTTGTATTTTTAGTAGAGACGGGGTTTCACCGTGTTAGCCAGGATGGTCTTGATCTCCTGACCTCGTGATCCACCCGCCTCGGCCTCCCAAAGTGCTGGGATTACAGGCTTGAGCCACCGCGCCTGGCCATAGAACTTTTTTAATTCTGGGCCACCACCATTTTCTTGAGAGACAGCCACATTTCATTGGCCTGGGGAGTGCTGTATCATTACAATAAATCCTTCTTCACTCGAGCTAGTGTCTGTTCCTTGGAACCAAAAGGGCCTAATCTAGAATAGGAATTGACAATAAAAGCAAAGTTGAAATGTGGAGGGTTGATAAATATATGGCTGTACATGGACTAGTAGGATAATGTCAGGTAAAGGTAATCCTTGGAAAGTTATGTACTATGTGTACAAATTACAAGCAAACTATTTCATTGCCTACCCAACCCAGTCTTTTCAAAAGTCCACATAAAAGATGAACAGATTTGTGTCTCTACCAGCAAGATAACCGGACCAGCAATAGACTCCTGACAAGTGCAGTCAAAATAGGTTAAAACAACAGGTAAGCCAGATACAACGGATCACACCTGTAACCCCAGCACTTTCGGAAGCTAAGGCAGGAGGATTGCTTGAGGCCAGTACTCAAGACCAGCCTAGAGACCCTGTCTCTACAAAACATTTAAAATTTAGCCAGGCATGGTGGCATGTGCCTGTAGTCCCAACCACTTGGGAGACTAAGGCAGGAGGATCACTTGAGCCGAGGAGGTCCAGGCTGCAGAGGGCCATGATTGAACCACTACACTCCAGTCTGGACAACAAAGCAAGACCCTGAGGAAAAAAACAAAACAAGTACAAGATTCACCTAGAGGTACAGTCTTAACCGGTTGGTAATCCAGCCGTAACATACAAGAATGGTCAGCAGTGGCCATATTGGGCATTATACAAAAATGAGTAAGTAAAGTAAGCTGTAGAGATGGAAGACTGGATATTCAAAAAGAAACAAAAAATAAGGAAACCAGGCAGCCTTCAAGTGACAAACAGAACACTGCCTCTGGCTTAGAAATTCTGGTTCCCTGAAACTTGACTACGCTTTCTTCCTTTGTCTTTGGATGTCTGGAAACTGCAACCTATTTTTTACTTGAGTGAGTTTTTGTTCCTTACAGTCCAAGGTAAAAACTGGAACCAGACCGGGCGCAGTGGCTCATGCCCATAATCTTAACACCTTAGGAGGCCAAGGTAGGTGGATCACCTGAGGCCAGGAGTTCCGAGACCAGCCTGGCCAGCATGTCGAAACCCTGTCTCTACCAAAAATACAAAAAAAGAAGGGTGTGATGGCATCGGCCTGTAATCCCAGCTACTCCAGAGGCTGAAGAAGAAGAAGCACTTGAACCCAGGAGGTGGAGGATGCAATGAAATGAGATTGTGCCACTGTACTCCAGCCTGGGCAACAGAGCAAGATTCTGTCTCAAAAAATAAAAAATAAAAGACTGGAACCAAGAGAAAATAGTAAAAGTATAAAAATAAAAGTGTGTGATGGGGTGGAGGGAATAACATACTTTCAACCCAACAATTCTATATAATGACAAGTTTGCACAAAAATGTAAGTATTACACATGCAAAGCTTTATAAATAGAGAAAAGTTACTATCAGCTTCAATATTCAAAGGTCTGTTAACTAAACCATAATGCATTCATACAGGCAATATTGTGCAGCTATTAGAAGCTGTAGAGAAGTACAGGTATCCCTTTCTACCTGAACTCATGGTCTGTGACTGAGAAACCAAATAGATTCAGATGGCAACGGATACCTGTATTCAATGACATGGAAATGTTCATGATATATTAAGTGAAAAAAAGGTTACAACATATACTCTATTTTTATTAAAAGTGGCATATTTACATATACTTTTGTATACACATAAAAATGAGACTTTCTGTACCGTCTGCAATGTTCTTGTCTTTCTGTGATTCTTCTAAATGATAAAAACTTTCCTAAAAAATTAAATACAGCATTTTCTTTCAAAGGCTACAAGGTAGGATTTGGACACTAAGTCCCAGCTCTACTGGAGGACTAAGCAGTACTGTGGTTAAAAAAGCAAGCAGACATAAAGGACAAAAGAAAGAGTGAATGAGATGACCTGAGATAAAGAAGGGTGCCTGGGGGCTTTACACCACCAGAGGCCCTGTTGCCCAGTAACAGGTACTATCTTAAAACTACCTTTCACTCCAGTTAGGCCAGTCTCTCTACTATCTTCCCCTTCATTCAAGATAGTCATTCATGTTTCCACTATGCTGTTCATTCTAATTATCTGGTGTTGACTGTCCTCCATCATACATGGAGACAACACTGATTTTTCCTCTCCCTAAAAATAGCAATAGTTTCAAATTCAGAGATCTACTTAAGAGAGTCACCCAAATCAGCTACTCGAGAGGCTGAGGCGGGAGGATCTCTTGACCTCAGGAGTTCGCGGCTCCAGTGAGCTATCATCATGTCACAGCACTCCAGCCAGGGTGACAGTGAGACCCCATCTTTATAATTTTTTTTTAAGAGTTACTCAAAATCTACATTTTGAGACTACCTAGATTTTGACATGTTTCTAGTCAGCGCATTGTAGTGCCAGACAACCAGCTCCAGAATATTAAAGAGATTCCCCACACCTGGCTAAGTGCAGTGGTTCACGCCTGTAATCCCAGCACTTTGGGAGGCCAAGACAGGAGGGCTGCTTGAGGTCAGGAGTTTGAGACCAGCCTTGTCAATATGGCAAAACTCCATCTCTACTAAAAATAAAAAATTAGCCGGATGTGGTGGCACACACCTGCAGTCTCAGCTACTCGGGAGGCTGAGGCATGAGAATCGCTTGAGCCCTGGAGATGGCTGTGGCAGTGAACCAAGATCGCACCACTGCACTCCAGCCTAGGTAACAGAGCGAGCCTCCCTCTGTCTCAAAAAAAAAAAAGATTCTGCACAAGCAAAATGATATAAGATCAAAATGTAATCAATGTCTCAGATGTGCCCACTTCCATAGAGGTACCTTGAGTATAAATTTGGGAAGCGAAAGGATAAATAGCAGTAAAAAAGCAGAAATCAAATAATCTGTGTTGAACTCTATCTAAAGTCAGAATAAGAGAAGGCATCAGGTTGGTAACGCAGATAGACTAGTCTGGTTCACTTACCACCCACTCCCAACCACTTCTCCCTTTCCTTTCTCTATTGTAAAAGCTGTAAAAGTAAAATACAGTACCCCATCTTATCTATGCCTTTCTGTGGTTTCAGTTACCTGCAGAACAGCACAATAAGATATTTTGAAAGAGAAAGACTATATTCACATAACTTTTATTATAGTACGTTGTCATAACTGTTCTATTACCAGCTATTGTTAATCTCTACTGTGCCTAATTTATAAATTAAGTTATATCACAGATATGTACGTCTAGGAAAAAAATATATACCAAACAGTATATACATGGTTTGGTACTATCTATAGTTTCAGGTGTCTACTGAGGGTCTTGGAACATATCCCCCATGGATAATAGAAGACCATGATTATTCCATCTTTCAGCCTTCTTGAAGCTAAGAGTGGCCACTGACACTTTGGCCAAAGAGGCAAAAGCCCCTGGAGAGGGTTTTTATTTTTGTTTTGCTCCTCCAGCTGTTTAGAACATGGACATAATGCCTGGAGGTGCAACCAAAAGAATAAAAACAAAATGGGAAGAAAGGACGAGCCTAGATCCTTGCTGAGATTGGTGCTGCACAGCCCCATTCTGCCCATCTCCACACTTTGTTACGTTAGAAAAATAAACTCCTATTTCTTAAAGTCATTGGACAGCAAGTTTTCAGTTCCTTGCAGCTGTAGGCATCCCTAATACAGTTAGCATGGAGCTTAGAACAATGTTTCTCAACTATCTTTACTCTGCAACATTTATGAGGGATAGAATCCATTCCCTTCATTAATTGTTACTCATTACAACAGTCATTTTCAACCTAGCAGGCATCAAAATGTGGAATGGAGGCAGAGAAGACTGGCTCTGAACCTTGGTGACTACCAAAGCAATGTCTTTTTGTAGGGATATGTCTAGGAGGCAATTCAATCTGTTCCTTTCAAAAATGCAGTAAGTTCCTTTCTTTCAAAGTCAATTCTTCAAATTTCACTCCTTATTAGGAAATTACTTATTACTTAATAACCTCTCATGATAATCACTCTATTGAAAAACCAGGAGGGGTTGGGCACAGTGGCTCACTGCTATAATCCCAGCACTTTAGGAGGCTGAGGTGGGTGGATCACTTGAGGTCAGGAGTTCGAGACCAGCCTGACCTACATGGTAAAACCCCCGTCTCTACAACTATCTGGGTGTGGTGATGTACGCCTATAGTCCCAGCTACTTGGGAGGCTGAGGCAGGAGAATCGCTCGCACTCAGGAGGCAGAGGCTGCAGTGAGCTGAGATCACACCATTGCACTCCAGCCTGGGTGACAGACCAAGATCCTGTCTCAAAAAAATAAGTAAAATAAAATAAAATAAAAACCAGGGTATTGACCCCACATAAATAAAAACCAACTTTCTGTTTTGAAAGTATTTATATTCACAGGTATTCTATTATTGCATTTATCATGGTTATAAAAACTGGTAATTCTGGAATTACGTTAAGTATACATGTACTCTGTACAGTTACGTACAAATTCCCATGACAGCTTACTTCCCAGAGAAAATTTAACTTTCAGATTATCAATCATTCCCTTTCAATACATTTTACAGTTGTTTTTGATAGTTTCCTACTGATTCCTTAAATTTAAGAAATATAGGTCATCTTCAAGTAAGCACATTTCTACAGATTATACAAAGAAAGTATTTATACTCAATTTTCAAAACATCATATGTGCTCCTTTAATTTATTAAACTATGAAATCTGGGTTAAAAGACTTCCAAGCCAGGATCACTAGATTATTTTGGAGAAGTAAAAGGGAACCAAAACGACTATTCTTGTAAACAATCAATCTAGCTGTTTTCTTTTCAAAATTAATGCAAACTCATCATCAGTGAAGGGATAAAATTAATGGGAAAGACATACATCATTAAGAAAATGACCAACCTCCTTTAACAAACACATCAACACAAATCACTGCAGCTACACATGCAAGGTAAAGGATATTGCTCTCATTTTGGCAAACTGTTTATTTTTAAATGACAACCTAATTCTAAAATGGGGATTCTCTAAGATACCCCAAAATAGCTGTCTTTCACAATACACAAAAACTATTGCACACAGCAGTGAAGAATATTTAAATCCCTCAAAATCTACAGAAAAATCAAAAGAACAATCTTCTTAAATAATGCAAGAAAAAAAAGGTTAAAAGTCCTTCCAAAACTGACTGCAATAGATGTGGCATTCAATTTACCTTTTCATGTCACTGTCATGGAAAAGTTCACAAAGAATAATCAGTCTTCTCAACAGGTCTCTTTATTGGCCTAATTGAGAAAGTTACTCAACTGTCAGTAAAGCCAAAACTCCCATTCAATGCTCTACAGGTCACCCACATTCACTCGTCCGAGACCACAGAGAAAGGTTTGACCTTGATAAGGTGAATGAGAATGTCTGCCAAAACTATAGGTGTGGAGGTTGAGGCAAACCACGCCCAATACTTCAGAACAACTCAAATCAATGGGTCCTGTTGGTGATTCCTATTCAACAGACAGCAGAAAGAACAGATGTGGGCATTGTTCATTTGACAAAGTAAAACAGGCCAGGCACAGTGGCTCATGCCCGTAATCCCAATACTCTGGGAGACTGAGGCAGATGGATCACTTGAGATCTGAGACTAGCCTGGGCAACACAGCAAGACTCCATCACTACAAAAAATATAAAAATTAGCCAAGTGTGTTGGCACGCACCTGTAGGCCTTGTTACTTGGGAGGCTGAAGCAGGATCGCTTTAGCCCAGGAGTTCAAGGCTGTATGAGCTATGATCATGACATTGTGCTCCAGCCTGGGCAACAGAGCAAAACTCTGCCTCAAAAAAAAAAAAAAAAAAAAAACAAGAAAAGAGAAAGTAAAATATACATTTAATTGGTGTAGAATATAATCAGTCAGTCAGGTTCTTCTAAAAATCACATTAGGCCAGGCGCAGTAGCTTACATGTATAATACCAAAACTTAGGGAGGCAGAGGCGGGAGGATTATTTGAGCCCAGGGGTTCAGGACTAGCCTGGGCACTATAGCAAGACCCCCGTCTTCACAACAACTTGAAAACTCCATTATTGGTTTCTTTGAGAAAAAAAAAATAGTCCTTAATTAACTTAAGATTTTTAAATGAGAAGTGAAGGTATGGGCCTACATCTTCCCTGAACAAAAGTTGTCTCAAGAGGAGTATTTAAAATGGTATAGGTATGTGTGGGTGTACCTGTTACAATACGGTGGATATACATTTAAAATTTCTTCAGCTCAGCTTGACAAATGCATTTTCATCGTTAGAGACTAAACAAACCCAAGAAAATGTAAAGCAACATTACCATACTTGGTGCCTCCAAGTTTAGATATATCGAAGAACTTCTTATGTGAACTGTCATTTAATGTTTCAATAAGGTACTCAAAGGCGTATCCTGAAAAAATATATATATTTTCATTAAACGCAGCAACAAAATACCTTATTCAAGTGAAAATACCTGGAAACTAGCTTTATCCAATAGAATTTTCTGCAATGGTAGAAATATTCTATGTTTGAGCTGTCCAGTAAAGTAGACATTAGCAACGTGTGGCTATTGAGCACCTGAAATGTGGCTACCGTGCCTAAGGAACTGAATTTTTAATTTATTTAATTTTGATTAAAGTCACACAGGGCTAGTATCCACCACACCGGACAGCACAGCTCTAAACCATAATTTGTCAAGTAAAAACTAGTAAGATAATTCACTCCTGAAATGTAACGAAGAAAACCTGGAAAGGGACAGTAAGAATGATTTAAATAATCCACGGGGACGTTTTGGAAAGCCATGTCTTGAAAACTGCAGAGACAGGAATTTGTGAATTCCACAATTAACATTAGAAGGACTGATTAAAAACAAAAACCAAAAGACGGATTTTTACAGAGCATTCAATAAACCAAAGCAAAAAAACTTCTCAATTAAGTCCTTACCAGAGCGTAGTACTGAAAAGTAACAGAATATCTAGGAAATTAGCATATTCTCCCCGAAAGAGACAAGTCCTTCTGGTTTTGCACGAATTGAAGCTGAACTACAAAGTCAAAGATCCAGAGGTCTCATTTGAATGTGCCTCAGCTCCCAACATTCTAGGGGGCAGTGGCGGGGAGGCAGCCTTGAGGTTGAAAAGAACCTTCAGATCTTTTGTGCAGACTCATAGCGGTGGGTGGGCAGGACCCTCAACATTAAGGCTTTCATCCAAAAGGAGAAAACATAAGCACAGCCCACTTTCAGAACAAATAGTCTTTTTTCCTTTTCTTTTCTTTTTTGTAGAGGGAGGTGGACGGGGGAGGAGACAACGTTGCAATAAATGGTCGGAGAACTGACTGACCAATGTTCAACCTTGACTGCCCCTCATTCGGTTTCCAGAGGCACAGAGAGACTGAGGGGCCTGAGGCTGGACCGTGGAATCAACATCTAGCTGCGTGAGACCCGAACACGGAGACGCAGGCCCCCGCCCTCATCGCTCGCCAACGGGGGGGCGGGCAGGGGAAGATGGTGGGCCTCTCCCTGCCCCTGGCGTTGCTGACGGGGGCCAGGAAGTCGCTGGCAGCAGGCAGCGGCCACCGAAGAGAGAGGGGTGCTGGTCAAGGCCAGCGGTGGGGCGGCCCGCCCTGCGGGGGTCGCGCAAGAGGGTGAGGACCCGGAGCCCCAGCTTCCGCGGCCTAGGCTCACAGGGCGGCCCAGCAGGCAGGCCCTGAGGGGAGCACAACCCGAGCCCCGAGGGCCTGGGCGCCTGCCGAGCGACTCCAGGCGAGAAAAGCAAGGAATTCGGCGCCTAGACAGCGCGCGTTTCCAACTGCCAGACCCAGCTCGGAGGCCCGAAACTGACCTGCTTTTGGGGCGTCCATCGCCGGAGACCATATTATCCCTGCGGGGAGGGGGCCAGCGGGGGAACAAGGGGGAGGCCGGGCAGGGAAGAGGGGTAGGAAGACAGGCGGACTGGCAAGGGAGGAAAGAAGGAAGCAGGCTCGCGCAAATATCGCGAGAGCCGCAGAGCCAGCCCCGGGTCTGCGCTCGCGGGATTTGTCGCCTAACTCCCGCGAGATCGTCGGACAGAAAAACAAAGAAAGAGAAGGGGCGGAGCTCACCAGGAAGCGTTTTCTCGCGCCGTTGCCCCTGTTCTCGCGAGCGGGGGCGGAGCGCTGGGGAGGCTCCGTTGGTGGCATTGGCGTGGCTAGTTTGGCCTTGGCAGCGATCCGTTACTTAGTTGTGGCCTTAAGTTTTCTGTTGGGGTCATGAGTTCGAGCGGTGTGTGCATTCCCACAAGGTGTCTGTTGGAATCAGGGTCGGAATCGGAACTGTTAGGAGAAAGAGCTCAAGGAGAACTGCTTTCACCTAACTATAAAGGCTTGCATTAACTTGTCAGACATGGGCGACCCACACGCGTGTTTTCAAGTGGGGGCGGCCATACTGATCGGGCGCCTGGGAGGTACTCAACTGTTGAATGAATGAATTTTTTCTTACACTCCCATAGCTTCCGTCTCTACCGACTTCTTCCCAGTGGCAGTTAACATGCTTAAGCCTCTCCAACCCTCCGCCTCAGCTCCTTCAGTCCCTATGTTCTCCACCTACCAAGCATTATCTTCTGTGGACAGCAACATTTTTTTTTTAACCAGGAAGAGTCTCTCATACTCGCTCTCCCCCACCCACTTCTTGTCCTCTTCCAGTCTGGCTTCCACTGCCAGAAATGCCTTTAGCCAAGGTCAGCCATAACTCCACTTTCTAATCTCACATATATCAATCTTGACTGGTTCTCTCCCATTGTTGAAAAATACTCTTCCATCAGCTTCTGTGACCTCAGACTCTACTTTCTTTTCTTCTCCTAAGGGTGCTTGATTTCAGGCTCCTCTGCAGTCCTCTTCCTCTGCCCAGGTTTTAAATGTACTGGGCACTTGATTGGCACAGTAGCTCATGCCTGTAAATCCAGCACTTTAGGAAGCCAAAGTGGGAGGATGGCTTGAGCTGAAAAGTTCAAGACCAAACAGAGCAACACAGTGAGACCCCATCTCTACAAAAAAAGTTTAAAAATTAGCTGGATGTGGTGGCATGCACCTGTAGTCTCAGCTACTCAGGGGACTGAGGTGGGAGGATCCCTTGGGCCCAGGAAGTTGAGGCTATGGTGAGCCATGATTGCACCACTACACTCCAGCCTGGGCAACACAGCAAGACCCTGTCTCAAAAAAAAAAAAAGCATTGGACATTAAATGTGCCCCCAGGGCTCTGGTCTTGTACCTTCTCCCTCTGTCCATTTTCCCTGGCCCATCTCATACATCCTTTGATTTAAGTTATTAGTTAATATATTGATGCTTCCCAGTCTGCCTGTGACCTAAACCTATCTCCTAAACCCGGAGGTATATATCCTAGTACCCATGGGATGCCTCCACATCCCAAGGCACCTTAAACTAAAAATCTCAAAAACCGAACTCATCACTTCCCTCCTTAAACCCCACTATTTCTTTCGTATTGCCTGTATCAGTGAATGGCGCCACCATCCACCTGGTTGCCCAAGCCAGAAATCAACACATTATACCCGACTCCTTCACCCACTCCCTTTAATCATTGATCCAAGCCCTGTCAACCCAAACTCCTATCTATTTCCTTTATTCACCTTGGTGTATTTTGTAACATCTCTTTAAAATCCCAGCATGAAATTCATAGGTAATATAATCTACATACACAACTATAAATACTCTACTTAATCACCTAACTGTAATATAAAGGAGAAAAATAGGAAAGTAATTTATTAGAAAATAATATGTATTACAATATGTAGGTGCACAGGCATGTCTCTATAGATGACAAAATTGAGTAGTCAGATGCTTGTATCTACTTAAAATGAATGAGTTTGGTTTTACAGGACATCTAATATTCGACTGGACCAGGCCCAGTTGGTGGCTCAAGCTTATAATCCCAGCACTTTGGGAAGCCAAAGCAGCAGGATCGCTTGATGCTAGGAGTTTGAGACCAGCCTGGGCAACATGGTGAGACCTTGTCTCTACAAAAACTTAAAGAGTTAGCCAGGCATAGTGGTGTATGCGTGTAGTACCAGCTACTGTGCAACAGAGGCAGGAGGATCACTTGAGCCCAGAAATTCAAGATTACAGTGAGCTATGATTGTGTCACTGCACTCCATCCTGGGTGACAGAATGAAACCCTGTCTCAAAAAACGGTAAGGCCGGGTGCAGTGTCTTATGTCTGTAATCCCAGCACTTTGGGAGGCCAAGGCAGGCGGATCACGAGGTCAGGAGATCAAGACCATCTGGCTAACACAGTGAAATTCCATCTCTACTAAAAGTGCAAAAAATTAGCCGGGCGTGGTGGCGGGTGCCTGTAGTCCCAGCTACTCGGGAGGTTGAGGCAGGAGAATGGTGTGAACCCAGGAGGCGGAGCTTGCAGTGAGCCAAGATCACGCCACTGCACTTGAGCCTGGGCAACAGTGCAAGACTCTGTAGGTAATATTCAGCTGAATATGGTCAACACTTTTTATTTATGTCTGACATTGCAAAATAAGGATTCAATATATACATACATATCATGCATAAATATATATTATAAATGCATATATGGTAAATTCACATATGTATAAAATGTACATATATATCATGAATGCCCTCTAAAGACTAATAAAAATATATTTGTGACTCAAATTTTGGAAGTGTTGTCACTATTGTGATTTTCTGAAATGGTGAGTAACTCTTGGTAAAGTTCAAAACAAAAAAAAATAAAACCTTTGCTTTTTTTACACAATAGTTGTATTCCTAGAAAATTCCATATATATTAAAACCATACACAAATTACTTTTGTTTTTACTTGTATATGGGGTTAAACTCTAGGCTCGGATAATTATAAACAAATTTATTGCTATTGTTTTTATGTTTGTGTGTATGTTTAATATACTTGAATATCTGACAGTATAGGTCTTGTTTGATTCTTTCTTTTTTTTTCTTGAGATGGAGTCTTGCTCTGTAGCCCAAGCTGCAATGCAGTGACGTGATCTTGGCTCACTGCAACCTCCGCCTCTCGGGTCCCGGTTCAAGCAATTCTCCTTCCTCAGCCTCCTGAGTAGCTGGGAATACAGGCATGTGCCACCATGCCCAGCTAAGTTTTATATTTTTAATAGAGATGGGGTTTTACCATGTTGGCCAGGCTGGTCTTGAACTCCTGGCCTCGTGATCCGCCCATCTCAGCCTCCCAAAGTGCTGGGATTACAGGCGCACGTGCACCACCAGGCCTGGCCCTTGTTTGATTCTTTGTTGTGTAATTCTATAGTGTGGAATGCAGGTAATCTAACATTCATTAAATCCCAAGAGTGTCCCATGATGGTGACAAACAAAAACACCCATTTTCTCAGTGTCCTGCTTCCACTGAGAAGCACTAACTTAGAACAATCATGATATGTTCCCGTGTGGCTGGACTCATTACCTTTTTTTTTTTTTTTTTTTAACAGTTTTACTTACTTTTTGAAAATTTTATTTATTTTAAGACAGAGGTCTGTTTATTTTCCTAGGCTGAGCTCAAGGGATTCTCCTACCTCAGCCTCCCAAGTAGCTGGGACTACAGGCATATGCCATCTCAGTCAGCTTTAACAGTTTTATTGAGATTTAATTTAAATATCATAAAATTTACCTATTGTTAAACTTTCTTATTTTGTGATAATTGTAGATTTACATGTAGTTGTATTAAGTAATGAAGATCCCATATATTCTCCACCTAGTCTTCCCCCATGTAGCATAGTACAATATAAAAACGAAGAAATTGACATTCATGCAATCATTCCACCTTATTCAGATTTAGGTAGTTCTACATGTACTCCTTCGTAGGGTGTGTGTGTGTGTGTGCGCATGCACACATGCGCGCATGCACGTGTGTATTTAGTTCACATGTGTGGCTTTGTGTGACCATCACTACAGTCAATATATGGAACATTTCCAAGGATCCTTCCTGTTACTGTTTTATAACCGCGGCTGTTTTCCTCCTAGGCTGCCATTTCCTCATCCCCTACACCCTATTTTGAATGTTATACAAATGGAAGCTTATGGTATGTTTTCACAGTACATTTTTTTTTCAAGTTAAATTTCCAGGGAGATTTTAGCACCCCTTTAGATCAGTGTCTTGGGCAATGTCCAGGCTGATTCATCTCTCCTTTTTTTTTTTTTTTGAGAGAGTCTCACTGTGTTGCCCAGGTTGGAGTGCAGTGGGGTGATCTCGACTCACTGCAACCTCCATATCCCGGTCTCAAGTGATTCTCCCACCTCAGCCCCTGAGTAGCTGGGACCACAGGTGCATGCCACCACACCCAGTTAATTTTGGTATTTTTTGTAGAGACAGGGTTTTCCTATGTTCCCTAGGCTAGTCTCAACTTCTGTGCTCAAGCTGTCTGCCCACCTTGGCCTCCCAAAGTGCTAGGATTACAGGTATGAGCCACTGCACCTGGCCCATCTCTACTTTTTAAATTAAACATTTTATTTTGAAAAACAAAATTCAAGAATACAGAAGAATTGCAAGATAATTACAATAAAATTCATATACACTTTAACTAGATTTATTTATTCACTGTTAACATTTTGCCACATTTGCTTTGTCTCTCTCTCCCTCTCTGCTATTGCAGAGGTAAGATCCTCATTATTTCTTATTCTTTTTCTTTTTTTGAGACACAGTCTCACTATGTTGCCTGGTCTGGGGTGCAGTAGGTATTCACAGCAAGATCATAGTGCATAGGATTCAATCAATCCTCCTACCTCAGTCTCCCAAGTAGCTGGGACTACAGGTGTGTGCCACTGCACCTGGCTATTTCTTATTCTAATTTTTTTGGTACCATTTCAGAGTAAATTTTAGAGATTATGACCCTTCAGTCCTAAGTACTTTATCATGTATCTACTAAAAATTATCAAATTCAGGAAATGTAATTGATACAATACAATCAATTGTATCAATACAATTCCTATCCAAATTTTATGAACTTGAATTATCAAATTGTATTAAAAATCCATAGTCAAACATTGACACAATTTACAATCCATATTTAAATTTTGTCAATTGTCCCAATATTGTTCTTTCTAGAAACTCTTCTCCAACCCAAAATGCTATCCAGGATAAAGCATTGCATTTAGATGTCATATCTGTTTAGTCTCCTCTAATTTGGAACACTTCCTTAGCATTTCATTTTCTCTTATGGTATTGACATTTTTAAAGAGTATTGGCTCATTGTATTGTGGAATGTCCTTTAATTTAGGCTGGCCTGTTTCTTCATGATTAAATTTAATTATGCATTTTTGGTAGATATGCTGCATAAACCATATTGTGTTCTTTTTGGTGCATCATATCAGGAGGCACCTGCCTTTACTTAGTTCCTCTTTTTTTTTTTTTTTTTTTTTTTTTGGTAATGGAGACATCACTTAACTTAAAATCAGAGCAGAGTTTTAATCCCAGGTCCATGAGACTCTTTTTTTCTTCTTCTTCTTTTGAGACAGGGTCTTGCTGTTACTGAGGCTAGAGTGCAGTGACACAATCAGCTGACTGCAGCCTTGACTACCTGGGCTCAAGTGATCCCCCCATCTCAGCCCTGCAAGTAGCTCAGCCTCCCAAAGTGCTGGGATTACAGGCATGAGCCACTGTGGCTGGCCTCCATGACACTGTAGAGCCCATGTTTTCACCCACGTGCACCTCTGTGGTTAGATATGGTCTCAGTTATTACAGGGGGTGAGTTGGAGGCTCCCATAGCCTTTCTAAATCTTCTCAGTATGATCTCTCAGTAGCTAAGTCCCCAGTGAGGCCGTGTTCTTTCAATCTATGTTTTAGTTCTACACAAAGTCTGTTTGGTTATTGATAGTTCCAACATAAATGTCATATCTTCAAGAATCAAAAGCATGATAAACAAGATCTCCTGCCATTCTGTGGCTGACCTTTGTAGCCACTGCTGAGCCTCATCGTGGGTAAGATGAGAGCAGTTGGCTGCCAGCCCTTGGCATATGAAATTAAAGGGAACCATTGCTCATCCAAAGAAGGTAACTACATGTTCTGCCTATCCAGCCAAGAGGAATGCAGATAAGAGTTTTTTCTCTTCACTAATGAGAGTAGACCACACATTAAAAGGGTTTTTTGTTGTTGTTATTATTGGTCTGTTTGTTTTTGTTTTTGTTTTTTAGAGATGGAGTCTTGCTCTGTTGCCCAGGCTGGAGTGCAGTGGTGTGATCTCAGCTCACTTCCACCATCTACCTCCCAGGTTCAAGCAATTCTCCTGCCTCAGCCTCCCGAGTAGCTGGGATTACAGGTGCACGCTACCATGCCTGGCTAATTTTTGTATTGTTGTAAAGATGGGGTTTCCCCATATTTGCTGGGCTGGTCTTGAACTCCTGATCACAAGTGATCCTCCTGCCTCGGACTTCCAAAGTGCTGGGATTACAGGCATGAGCCACCGCACCCAGCCCACACATTAAAAGTTTTTAGAAGCTCACTGAAATCCCTGTCTATTGCCAGCAGGTGATTAAGGATGTTGTTGCAGGCTTATAGAGCAGAACGCTGTCCTTGGAACTGTGTTAAGATATGGAAATGGAAAAGACCCTTATTCCTTGGACCCTAATTCCATTTTCTAAGGGAAAAGGCAGAATTGCCATCAGTAAAATGACATGGAAACATAAATTTCAAATGTACTGTTGTTATGGGTTGAATTGTGTCCCCCACAAAATTCATATGTTGAAGTCCTAATTCCTAATACCTGTGTATGTGACCTTATTTGGAAATAGAGTCATTGCTGATGAGATCATACTGGAGTAAGGTTGTTCCTAATCCAATGACTAGTGTTCTCATAAGAAGAGAAAACAGGCACATAGACACACAGGGGAAAGGCCATGTGAAGAAATGTCAGCACACAGAGAGAAACGCTATGGGATCATGAAGATGGAGATAGGGCTGACAGGTTTACAAGCCAGGAAGAGAGGCCTGGAACAAATTTTTCCCACAGTTCTCAGAAGGATCCAACCCTGCCAACACTTTCATTTCTGACTTCCAGCCTCCAGAACTGTGAGGCAATAAATTTCTGTTGTTTAAGTCTCCCAGTTTGGGAAATTTGTGATGGCAGCCCTAAGAAGCAAATGCAAATACCTTTTTGGAAGACCTAAGGTACAGTGAAGACAGTGCAGCAGAGCAGTCAGGAGTCCTGGGTTTCAATCCCAGCCTTACCCCAATTCTGCTGTGTGGCTACGCCAAAATGAATAAATCTATCAGGCTTCAGCTGCAGAATTCACTGGTTGAAGTAAACACTTTCTAGGTTCAAGAATGATTTTTATAGACTGTGATTTTATGTTTCCACTTTCAGACATAAGTCCTTTCCTTTGCCTCTCTCATCAAAGAACACCATTATGTCCTATCAAATTAGAGCTCCTGATGTCTCTCAGTTTATCTCTTCTACTGCTGCTTTGGTTTGGGTTCCAATCACTCTTATCTGGACCATTGCTTGGGAAGGAGACTGAGGGCATTTGATCATTTTTAACCAAAAAATAAATAAATAAATAAGATGATTTTATATGGCTCAGCCTAAGAGTCATTTCCTAAGTGGTGTCCCTGTTTCAGGCTTGCCTCCCCAACCCTCTCATCATTGCTCTAATCATGCTTTACAACCCCACCAGGATATTCTTTCTTTTTTTGTTTTATTTTTGTTTTTTTGAGATGGAGTCTCGCTCTGTTGCCCAGGCTGGAGTGCGGTGGTGCAATCTCACCTCACTGCAAACTCTGCTTTCTGGGTTCAAGCGATTCTCCTGCCTCAGCCTCCCAAGTAGCTGGGACTACACACACGTGCCACCACGCCTGGCTAATGTTTTCATATTTTTAGTAGAGATGGAGTTTTGCCATGTTGGCTAGGCTGGTCTCCAACTCCTGGCCTCAAGGGATCCACCCACCTTGCCCTCCCAAAGTGCTGGGATTACAGGCATGAGCCACCGCACCCAGTCTCATCAGGATATTCTTTCTGAAAGGCAAATTTGATCATGTCTGCTTAAAATCTTCAAAATCTCCCTGACCACCTTCAAGATGAAATCGTAACTTTCCAGCCTAGCCTTTGACGCCTTTTGGGGCCTGATCCTCACCTACTCTCCAGTCTTACCTCTTGTCCCAAGCCCCATTCTTAACTAACACAGAACCCAAACAGAACTAATACCACCTGGATTTCCCTGAAAATAAACCTCATGCTCCTTCAAACCTTTGCACATTCATCAGCCAACTTCTAGTTGTCAATCAGAAGCTGAAGCTCCTCTTTTTGAAGCTTTTTCTGCTCCTATGCACTCCCCTCCACTGCTACCCTGGGCTCCCTCTTTATTGCCCTCAAAGCCACTCATGCCTCCCTCTCACAGCACTTAGCTTGCCATGCTGTAATTCTTTGTTTGTCTGTTCATTCACTAAACTGAACTCCCTGAACACAAGCACCAAGTGTTTACTCTCTCTCCCTATCTCCTAGCGCAGGCCCTGGCATATGCCATTGCTCCAGAGAGTCTTGTTGAGTAAATGAATTGATAAGTGAATGAATAAATGAATGAAAAAAACCCCGATTCTGCATGTAAGAAGTTCCAAATCTGTACAACAGGAAAATGAGACATAAATGATTTGAATTATGAAATGATTCATCTTTCAAAAATAATTTTCTACAGGAATTCTGTAAATAGCAAGCTATCCTACTGATTTTGAAAATATGACTTATATTTTAAAATTCCATCAATAGAAACCTGACTCTTGTAAAGTGGTGGCCTGGATACTTTGGTTTGGTTCAACCACCATTTGAGTATTACATGCTAATACCAGAACAGTGAGGAGGATGAGACCTGCCCTTGAGAAGCTTATAAATAGATAACATTAGTATAAGTGATAATGAAAGTAATAATAGTTAATGCCTATTAAACCTTGTTAAGGCAGAGGGCAGTGGTTCACACCTTTGGGAGGTCAAGAGCGGCGGATCCCCTGAGCCCAGGAGTTGGAGATCAGCCCAGGCAACATGGTGAAACCCTGTCTCTACCAAATATACAAAAAAATTAGCTGAGTATGGTGGTGCATTACTGTGGTCCCAGCTACTCAGGAGGCTGAGTTGGAAGGATTGCTTGAGCCCAGGATGTGGAGGTTGTGGTGAGCCAAGATTGTACCAACTGCACTCCAACCTGGGTAACAGCATGGACCCCATCTCAAAAAAGGAAAAAAAAAAACAACTTGTTAAATACTTTACATACATTATCTCATGAGCACAGTGGCTTACCTGTAATCCCAGCACTTTGGGAGGCCAAGGCAAGGAGATCGCCTGAGGTCAGGAGTTCAAGACCAGCCTGGTCAACATGGCGAATCCCTGTCTCTACGAAAAAATACAAAAATTAGGCATGGTGGTGCACATCTGTAGTCCCAGCTACTGGGGAGGCTGAGGTGGGAGAATCTCTTGAATGTGGGAGGCGGAGGTTGCAGTGGGCTGAGATTTCACCACTGTACTCCAGCCTGGGTGACAGAGTGAGACCCTGTCTCAAAAAAAAAAAAAAAAAAAAATCCTCAAAACACCCCTAGAAGGCATGGTATTGGGTTGTTTTCAGCTATAAGTAAAAGAAACATTCAACTCAAACTGGCTTAAATATAATACAAGCCACACCTTGTACCAAGTGAAGTTCTTGTATTTTCTCAGAAACATTAGCCAGCGACATGGGCAACAGAGCAGCTCCCTTACAGAATCAGAGAAAGGTGGAACTTGAGCAGCTTTGTGAATGGCTCACCTGCCAGGAAAAAGCAGTCCCATTGAACAACACACATTTATCTGATGGCTGATCTTAGCCAGGCCTTATGGTAAAGGCTGGGGACACAGGATATAAGGCTAGCTCCAGGATGTAAGGGTTCCCTTAGTTTGAAGAATTGGGACAATGAGAGATAAACAGACGGTAACAATGTGTCTGAGGAGTCAGAAAAGATGTTACTGAGAGGCAGTAGTAACTGAACTCAGAAACTTGGTGATCAGGATCTTTGTGGACATTTGATAAGTCATTTCCTGTGTCTCCTGTCCAAATGATTCTGAACTTCCCCTGGGCAATTCAGCTCTTCCCCAATTCGCATCCACAGGTCCACCATGGATCCAGCATTCAGATCAGAAATTGGAGATTTAACCTAATTAGAAGCAACAACTCACAACAAGACTTGTTAGGGCTTCTGAGAAAGGGAGGCTTTCTTTTTTCCTCAACAAGTTGTGAGAGGGAGGTTCTGACATCTGGAACTGCTGGAGCCATTTTATCACCACAGGAGTGAGTTTGGAGGTGGGGCCTCCACTGTGTGGTACCTGAGAATAAAGCCATTCTCTATGGAAGGCACAAACAAGAGAGAGAGAAATTCTGGACCCCAGGTGTCATTCTTTCCATTTCTGAATCAAGCCTTGCCTGTTCTCTACAAGAACTTTCTTTGGAATTCTCTTCAGTTATGTGAGCCAATGAACTTCCTTTACGGTGTTAAATAAAATTTACAGGAGGTCATTGGTTTGGATTGAGCTCCTGCACTAGGCCCAACAGACCAAACCATAATGGAGTCACTCACACTGAAGTTCCATGCCACCAAGCCTAAATCAAATTGTTTACCTGACCTTAGAAGAAATCAAGAGAGAGAAGTAGTCAAATCCTCAAACAGGCCAGCTTTATCTGGTGTGATAAGGAAGTCCCTTCTGCTTCTACCTTACAAGGAAGGTAACTTTGAAACAACCAATCTGCTTTTCATTCTCTGTTTCTACTTTCTTCAGCCCTTTTCTGCCCATAAACCCAACCTCCTCTGCTCAGCTCATTGGAACACTCATTTCATTTCATAGTGTCAAAAGACAAAACAAAAGACAGAAACTAGGCCGAGAAAAGGCTTGAGCCAGGAGTTTGAGACCAGCCTGGGCAACATAGTGAGACCCTGTGTCTATTTGTTTTAAAAAAGCATAAAGAAATTTTTTTTTTAAAATTTTAAGTAAAAAACAATAATAATAAACAAATTTAGTTTAAATATTTCTCCATGTCAAAATATCAATGACATTCTTCACAGAAATAGAAAAAAAAATCCTAAAATTCATGTGGAATCACAAAAGATCCCAAATAGCCAAAGTTATCCTGAGCAAAGCTGGAGGCATCACACTACCTGACTTCAAAATACTATTACAGGCACACCCTGTAATCCCAGCACTTTGGAAGGCCGAGGTGGGCAGATCACCTGAGATCAGGAGTCTGAGACCAACCTGGCCAACATAGTGAAACCCTTTTTCTACTAAAAATACAAAAACTAGCCAGGTGTGGTGGTGCATGCCTGTAATCCCAGCTACTAGGGAGGCTGAGGTAGGAGAACTGCTTGAATCCAGGAGGTGGAGGTTGCAGTGAGCCGAGATAGCGTCACTGCACTCCAGCCTGCGTGACAGAGTGAGACTCTGTCTCAAAAACAAACAAATGAACAAACAAAGCAAAATATTACTACAAAGCTATAGTAACCCAAACAGCATGGTACTGGCATTAAAATAGATCCTTAGACCAATACAACAGAATAGAAAAGCCAGATAGATGTAAACCCACAGGTTTACGGCCAAGTCATCTTTGACAAAGGCTATACATTTATAGTCAACTGATTTTTGATAAAGGTGCGAAGAACATACATTGGGGAAGGGACAGTCTCTTCAATAAATGGTGCTGTGAAAACTGGATATCTATATGCAGAAGAACAAAACTAGACCCTCGTCTCTCATCTTATATGAAAATTAAATCAAAATTGAATAAAGACCTAAATGTAAGATCTGAACTACGAAACTACTAGAAGAAAACATGGGAGAAATGCTTCAGGACAGTTGTCTGGGGAAAGAGTTTTTGGATAAGACCTCAAAAGCACGGGAAACCAAAGCAAAAATAGACAAATGAGATTATATCAAGCTAAAAGGCTTCCGTGCAGCAAAGGAAACGATCAGCAGAGTGAAGGGACAACCTACAGAGTGGGAGAAAGTATTTGCAAACTATCCATTTAATAAGGAATTAAAAACCAGCTATATAAGAGGCTCAACTCAATAACAAAAGAGTAAATAATTCAATTAAAAAATGGGCAAAGGGTTTGATAAACATTTCTAAAAAGAACAAGTAAATGAAAAATGATGAATATCGCTAATCATCTGGGATGATATCAGAAATGCATATCAAAACCATAATGAGATATCATCTCATTCAAGTGAAAATGACTTATCAAAAAGACAAAAAATAACTGGTGAGGATGTGGAGAAAGGGGGCCTCTTGTACACTGTTGGTTGCAATGTAAGTTAGTACAACCACTATGGAGAACAACATAGAGGTTCCTCAAAAAACTAAAAATAGAACTACCATATGACCCAGCAATCCCATGGCTGGGTATATACCCAAGAGAAAGGAAATCAGTATATCAATCAATGAGATTCTGCACTCTCATGTTTATTGCAGCACTGTTTACAGTAGCCAAATTATGGCATCAATCTAAGTGTCCATCAACAGACGAATGGATAAAGAAATGTAGTGTATATATGCAATACAGTATCATTCAGCCATAAAAAAATACGGTCCTGTCATTTGCAGCAACATGGATAAAACTGGAGATCATTATGTTGGGGGTCCCAAGTTTTTATTTTTCTTTCACAGAGCCATGCACAGAGAGACAAATATCACATGTTCTCATGCACACGTGGGAGCCAAAAAAGCAGATCTTATGGAGGGAGAGAGTAGAATGAGGGTAATCAGAAGCTGGAGGAGAGTTGGGGGATGGGGGGGTGCATGAAGGGAGGTTGGTTAAGGGGTACAAAAATATAGTTAGAGAAAAAGTATAAGTTCTAGTGTTTGGTCTTGCTTTGCTGCCCAGGCTGGAATGCAGTGGCACTATCTCAGCTCACTGCAGTTTCAACTTCCCAGGCTCAAACAATCCTCCCACCTCTGCCTCCCGAGTATCTGGGACCACAGGCATGTGGTACTAAACACCATTAATTTTTATTTTTTGTAGAGACAGGGTCTTTCTATGTTATTTAGGCTTGTCTCAGACTCCTGGCCTCAAGCAATCCTTCTGCCTGAGCCTCCCAAAGCGCTAAGATTAGAGGTGTGAGCCACTGTGCCCAGCCCAATTTGTGTTTTTGTTTGTTTTCTGAAACTTGCACTAAGAGAATTTAACTGATGTAGCTATTTACTAGCTGTGCAGTTTTGGGCAAGTTACTTAACATCTCTGAGCTGCAGTTTCCTCAGCTGTAAAGTGGGGACAATACTACGAACTACTTGGATTGTTGTGCCAATTAAATGTATCTGAGGGTTTGTATTTATTTCCAATCGTGGCTGTAATAAATTACCACGAACTTAGTGGCTTAAAACAGCACAATTTAATTATCTTACAGTTCTGGAGATCAGAAGTCTGAAACGGGTCTCATTGGGCTAAAATCCAGGTGTCAATGGAGCTGCACTCCTTTCTGGAGGCTCTAGAGGAGGATTCATTTTGTCACCTTTTCTGGCTTCTGGAGGCTTCACGCATCCCTTGGCTCCTGGCTCTTTTCCATCTTCAAAGCCAGCAGTGGTGTCACTCGGACCTCTCCCTCAATCTTCACATCTATCTCTGACTCTGCCTCCTTCTTTCACTGATAATGAATCTTGTTGTTACATTGGGCCCATTGGATACTCCAGGATAATCTCCCCATCTCAAAGTCAGCTGATTAGCAAACATAATTCCATCCTAAGCCTTCATTTCCCCTTTTGCCATGTAACATCACCTATTCACAGGTTCCAGGGACTAGGGCATGGACATCTTTGGAGAGGTGGGGGAATTATTCTGCCTACCACAGTGGCCTATTTGGGTATGGACATGTACCTAGCATTCAGTGAATCATTCCCATAGACTTTGAAGCACAGATGAAGAACATTTAACCCCACTTGGAGGGAATTTAAAAAGGTTTCTAAGAAACCTTAATAGAAAATGATTTTTTTGAGCTGTGTCCATTTAAAAACAATGTCCAAGGCTGGCGCAGTAGCTCATGCCTGTAATTCCAACACTCTGGGAGGCTGAGGAGGGCAGATCGCTTGAGCACAGGAGTTCAAGACCAGCCTGGTCAACATGGGGAAACTCCATGCTGAAACTCTACAGAAAACAGAAATATTAGCCTGGTGTGGTGGTGCACACCTATAGTCCTAGCTAGTTGGGATGCTGAGATGGGAGAATCACCTGTGCCCAGGGAGGTCTAAGCTGCAGTGAGCCACAATCATAGCACTGCACTGCACTCCAGCCTGGGTGACAGAATGAGACCCTGTCTTAAATAAATAAATAATAAAATAAAATAAAAACAGTCTGCCATTTACTGAATACGTCAGACAGTGTCTAGGCTGTTTGCATAAATTATTTGTAATCCTCATAATAACCTTGAAGATAAATATTATTAACCCTGTTGTACAGAGAAGAAAACTGAGACATGGAAAGACATAATCCCTCATTAGCACTAACTCGTTAGTTGGTGAAACTAGAAAAAGTCATTTTTGGTAAGAGCAAAAGAAGAAAAAATGCTTAAAGTTTAGGGCCCCTACTAAAGGGAAGACGGGCCCAGGAGGGGCCTTGCACTGTGGTTTCCCAGATGGCTGGAGGACAGTGTCTGGGTGCTGGGAGGGATGTTTGGGGAGAGAGAAAAAAAGGGTACAGGAATATAAAGGGTATTTGGGATGATGCGGAAGTCACATCCCACTTAATTTACAGATTTCATAAACACTTTAAAATGTCACATGGCCACGTGTGATGGTTCATACCTGTAATAAATGTGAATAAAATAATAAAATTAAATGTCAGAGCAAAAAGGGAAGATGAGAAACCATCTAGTTTAATGGCTTTATATATGGGCATGGGACTTGCTTAAATTCCCACAGTGAGTTATACAGTGAAATAATGGCAGAGCAAGAATGGGAAACCAGATTGTGGGCCTCAATCCAATATGCCTTCTGGGAACACGGGCCAACTGCTCTGGTTTCCTGAATTTAGGAACAAGCTGAATCCTCTTAGAACCACTCCTCTGTTCTCGATTCTCGAGCGCTCTTCCACGCAATTCTGCAGGCTGAACCAAATGGTTTGTGCCCAGAAAATACCAGGTGAAGTTCAGAAGTTACAGCTTGAGCTGCTGTTAGGCCTAGTGGCCTCCAGGGGGCAGCAGCAGGCATTGTCCCTTCCAGTGATGTAAACAGAGACAATAAGCAGCATCTGACCTTGACACCCGTGGTTAATAAAACACTGAGGGAACAATAAGGGATTGAAGTTCCCGCTGTACCCTCTAGCATGGCAATAAAAACTTTTTTTTTTAACGTTTAAAACACCCAAATGGCACTTTCAATCAAAGCCAAAGTATTCTTTTTTTTTTTTTTTGAGACAGGGTCTTGCTCTATCGCCCAGGCTGGAGGGCAGTGGTGCGGTAGCTCAGTGCAGCCTTCGACTTCCCAGGCTCAATCCGTCCTCCCACCTCAGCTTCCCAAGTAGCAGGGACTACATGCCAGGTGTACGCCACCATGCCTGGCTAATTTTGTTGTCCAGGCTGGTCTCAAATCCTGGGCTCAAGCAATCCACCCGCCTCAGCCTCACAGAGTGCTGGGGTTTCAGGGGTGAGCCACCATACCCAGCCTCAAAGCAGCTATTCTACTAGACTACATGTCTATTCCAAATGAAGCTGCCCTACTCAAAACATTGCAGTCACTCTTCTTTCAGAGTGGCCTTCAGAGCTGGGACTGAACCAGAAGGGTCAGGCTTGAGGGTGAGCATCTGCTTTGGAGGCCGTTCATCTAAAGCCCGTAAGACTAAAATCTGACTTTTTCAGGTGCCCTGGGCCTGTCTCCTACAAACTTCCACTCCTCCCCCACTGATAAAGAAATATCATCCTGGACTGGGCATGGTAGTTCACACTTGTAATTCTAGCACTTAGGAGGCTGAGGAGGGAGGATCACATGAGGCCAGGAGTTGGAGATCAGCCTGGGCAACAGAGTGAGACCCCATCTTTACAAAAAGTAAAGAAATTAGCCAGGTGTGGTGGTACATACCTGTAGTCCTTGTTATTTGGGAGGCTGAGGTGGGAGGATCACTTGAGCCCGGGAGTTCAAGGCTGCAGTGAGTTGACTGCACCACTGCACTTCAGCATGGGTGACAGAGCAAGACCCTATCTCTAAAAAAGATAAATATATATACATACACACACACAATCCTGGTTCAGGCCACCATCATCTCTGCCCTGGATGATGACAGCAGCCTCCTAAATAGTCTTAGCACAACAGCCAGAGGATGCTGTTAAACAGGAAGCCAGCTCATGTCATTCTCTGCTCAGAACTCCACACTGGCTTCCATCTTACTCAGTGTAAAATTCCAAGTCCTCCCAGTGGCCTCCAAGGTCCTAATCTGACTCCTCCTCTTTGGTCTCATCTCCTACATCCTTTGCTCACTCTGTATTGGTCTCATTCCTTGCTCTTCGCTGTTCCTTGAACACCAAGCACACTCTCTTCTTTAGGCCTCTGCATTTTCAGGTACGTCCTCCTAGACAGCCAAATAGATTGCTCCTTCACTTTCACTGAGTCTCTGCTCCAATTTGCCCAGCTCTGTGAGGTCTTCCTGAACACGCAGCATATATGGCGAACCCTAGCACCCCTTATACTCATTATTCTTTTCATTCCTCTCCATAGCACTTATTGATACAGAATGGCTGAGCTCCCAGCTAAACTCCACCCTTAAGCCTGGAGCCATAGCCCTAAGTGAAAACAGCTGAACCCCCCCCCTTTTTTTTTCATGAAAATGTTGCTGGTTTGGCCTGCCCTGCCCGTCTCCTGTGCCCATAAAAAGACTTCAGCTGGCAAAGCAACACAAGCAGCTGACCGTTGGGGATGCAGCCTGCTGGGATTTGGGGATACAAGAGGCCGAACGGCGAGCAGAGAAGCAGCAACTGAGTGTTGGAGTCTATGGATAGATGCAGCTAACTTCAGACAGTGCGGCTTCAGGAAAAGATCACCTTCTTCCCGCACCATCCCCTTTCCAACTCCCATGCTGCTGAGAGCCATCACCCAATTAAATCCTCCGCATACACTACCCTTGAACCCATTCGTGTGACCTGATGACCTGATTCTTCCTGGATGCTGGACAAGAACCTGGGTGCTGAGAGGGCAGGGGCTTGCACACTGCTGCAGGGATGCACAGAGCCTGCTCCCACCAGAGAGAAGTGACTGGCCCGTTCCAGCATTCATTCCCTCCAGTTCCTGTACTCACTTGCTTGCATGCTCCCTCTCACAAGAAGTGGCCAGCCCCGGGCTGAGTGAAACAAGCCACTCCCATTCCTGCCCACGAAGGGGGTCAAGGTCAAGGGAACCAGCCCATCTCATTATCATGGTCTAACATGCTGCACATTTAACTCATTTGTTTGTTGTCTATTTCCTACTAAAACGTAGGTTCCATGAAGGCAGGGACTTGGTTGTTTTGTTCACTGCTGTATCCCCAGCCCCTAGAATTGGCACCTGGTAGGTGTTCAGTAACTATTTATTGAAAAAAAAGCATGGATCAAGTGACCCTGCAGGCAGGCTCAAAGACTCAACTTTTCTCTCTGCACCTGGAGTGGGAAACATCGGGGCAAAGATACCTCTATTGATTCTGGTCATATTCACCTCTGTGACTTCAGTTAAGTGAGCGCTTAAATTTTCAAGTTGAAAAGTTTTTTCCTCATTAAGGGTGTATCTATTGTGTTGGCAGCAGGGATGGTGGAAAATTGCTCAAGCAGCAGCAAAAAGCAGAAGCCAGACAAGCTGAGGCTCCTCCAATCCATGCGGTGGAGAGCCCTAGGGAAGGTGTCTCATTCCTGGGTCAGATGTCACAAACCTCATGCTTTTTCTCTCTTAGTTTTAAAACCGCCTTTGCAAAATTCTGACAGAGAGAGAGATCTGACATAGTTGGCTCCGTCTTGCTTCTGACTTCCAAGCTGTTCTTGGTCATTCCTGGGTGTAAGTCAAGTTAACCTTGGGAAGAATTCATAGTTTAACTTGAAAGCAAAGATGATAATAGTCCCTCCCTAAAACTAACTCTCTCCTCTCTCAGGGACTGAAAACAGCCTATGTCAGACTAATGAAAAGCCATAAGAGGCTAGGTGCAGTGGCTCACATCTGTAATCCCAGCACTTTGGAAGGCAAAGGTGGGGAGGTGGGGAGATCACTTGAGGTCAGGAGTTCAAGACTAGCCTGGCCAACATGGTGAAATCCCATCTGTACTGAAAATACAAAAAGTAGCTGGGTATGGTGGCACATGCCTGTAATCTCAGCTACTCAAGTAGGCTGAGGCAGGAGAATCGCTTGAACTAGGGAGTTGGAGGTTGCAGTGAGCTGAGATTGTTCCACCGTACCAAGACTCTGTCTCAAAAAAAAAAAAAAGAAAGAAAGAAAGAAAGAAAGAAAAAAAGCCTTTAGAATATGGGAGGGGCTAGAATGTAGGTATAATTTTTATAATCCCTGAAACATGAGCAGTAATGCTCAGGGGTCATGTAGCCAGAGGTCACAAGACTTGTGACTTTCCTAATTGCTGCTATAGATAACATCACTATTGTAGAACCTAAGATTAGATTTTTTTGAGATGTTTTCCAGACTGACCCTACCTGTACTCGTGACTCATGACTCAACTGGTCCTGTGGCCCCACCCAGAGGCAGGCTCTGTGCATGAGGACTGCTTTCCACACCACTGTAATTTCATCCCCAACTAATCAGCAGCACCCATTCCCTAACCCCCTGCCCACTAAATTGTCCATAAAAGCCCTAGTCTCTGAGCCTTCAGGGAGACTGGTTTGAGTGATAACTCTAGTTCTCTTGTCTGGGTCAGCCTCGTGTCAATTAACTTGCTGTACTCCAATGCCACAGTCCCAGTGAATTGATTTTGTCTGTGCAGCAGGCAGGAAGAACCCATCTGGCGATTGCAGTTTTAGGACCCAGAATACCTTTGTGTGTTCTTGAAACAAGATGCTTTGTCCCTGGAAATGTAATGACTTGATCCTGATGTTCAGAGAGAAGGGAGATTAACATAATGTTCATGGAAGGAATTGAAGTTTGGTTCCCAGGTTCCATAGCTCAAAGCGTGCCACATCCCTCACCTGTGTTCTCCCTTTCCATGCCCTTGCCATCACCTCATCTGGGGCTGGATTTCCCCTGTCCCCCTGACTGTATATGTAACAGCCCAGCTGAGCTTCCCGAGGCACCAAATTGATGACAGCCACTTTCCTGTTCAAAATCCCCAGTCCATGCACAAAAGATCAAAGTCTAAACTCTCTAGCCCGGCTGGGCACAGTGGCTCATGCCTGTAATCCCAGCACTTTGGGAGGCTGAGGGGGCGCAGATCACTTGAGGTAAGGAGTTCGAGACCAGCCTGGCCAACATGATGAAACCCCATCTCTACTAAAAATACAAAATTTAACCCAGTGTGGTTGCAGGCGCCTGTAATCCCAGCTACTCGGGAGGCTGAGGCGCAAGAATCACTTGAACCCAGGAGGCAGAGGTTGCAGTGAGCTGAGATGGTGCCATTGCACTCCAGCCTGGGTGACAGACGGGGACTCAGTCTTTAAATAAATAAATACATACATAAATGAACTCTCCAGCTTGATATTTGAGCCCTCTCACCTTCCTGGATCGTCTGCGTCATCTCACTGAGTCATCTGCTTTCCAGGGGAAGCAGGCCCTGAGCTTCCCTACATCAGCCTCTCTGTTTCTCCTGTTCCACCCTCACCCCCCATTCATCTCCCATGACAGTATGCCACCCCCTTCTTCTCCAGCTAGGCAAATCCACCAATCCATCACCCCACTCTTTTTTTTCCCCTGAAATCTTCCCAATCTTTCACACCTCAATGTCACTGCTTCTCTCTCAACATGGATGACATCATTATTGGAGCATTTCTGACAGCTCTTCCGGCAGACCCATGGAAGGGCCCTTTCAAACCAGGCACTGCTGAGCAAAAGGGAGGCTGGGTTGGAAGGATTTGGCAGAGCTACAGAGGACCCTTCAGCACCACTGCCTCCCACTAGCCCCAGCTCCTGAGGCCCTCTCCCAGCCTCTTGGCCATTGACCTTTCAGAGCCCTGCCCTACACATTCTGCCTGCTCCTTGTCACCCTGCCCCCCAAATCAATCTTTCATAATGTGAGTATCTATCTCCCAGCACCAGGTATGTCTGTAGGATTGAATTTTTTTTTTTTTTTTTTTTTAGACAGGGTCTCACTCTGTCACTCAGGCTGGAGTGCAATAGTGTGATCTCAGCTCACTGCAGCCTCCACCTCCCAAATTCAAGCAATTCTCCCACCTCAGCTTCCCAAGTAGATGGGACTACAGTCGTGTGCTACCACTCCCAGCTAATATTTGTACTTTTAGTGGAGACGGGGTTTTGTCATGTTGACCAGGCTGGTCTTGAACTCCTGACCTCAAGTGATCTGCCTGCCTGAGACTCCCCAAGTGCTGGGATTACAGGCATGAGCCACTGCACCCAGCTGCATTGAACATTTTCTATTTTTCATGCAATTAAGCCCAAAACACAAGCCCATTACTGTATCTGGTACTCAGCTGAAGAAGCTGCTGTCTGTCTATCCTGGAGGAAAAGCTGGCTGTATTGATCTTATTCAAAGATAATTTTGTCATGCAATATATAGAGAACCTAGAGGATTTTCAAGGTCATTTTGACTAAATAGGATTTTTACTTTAAATCCTGCTTTAGAACTTATGCCTGTAAAAGATATGGCTCTGCTATGTAGAGTTTGTGAGATTATTAGGAAGTATGACTCCATTTGGAAAAATAGCTGCTCTGAATAGCTAGAGACCTTTGCAAACTGTCTCTGAATCCTAGGATGTCTTCTCCTGTAGGGCGTGAGCCTTGGGAGGAAGCTGGGAGCTGATTCAACTGATACAACAGTGTTCTGACCCCTTTTTGTCAAATGAAGCAACTGAGGCCTGAAGGAAATAGTGTATACAGTGGTCCATTTCCAAGACAAAGTGCCTTAAATCAGCTTAGGTCAGCAAACTACATAAGAAACAGGATATACTAGGCCCCTGCTTGGATAGCCGAAGCCTGCTTGTTGTGCGCAGCCCCCTCACCACCCTCGTCGCCTTAGTTGCCCTCACCTGAACCAAAGAAGTTTAGTCTAAAATGAAAGTTTATTAGTCTGCAAAATAGCTTACTTTGTCTGTTCTTATCAGCCTACCCAGCTACTTAGGTCATAAGTCAAATACTTAAAGAGCCCCTGAGTTAACTAGGATTGCAATGCATTGTGGGCTGCAACAAAATGCAGCAAGACAACGCTAAAGAAAATACCTAAAGCCCCTACCCAACAACCAATAGACGACGTCCAGGAAGATTGTGACCCCCCGCCCATAGTACGCAGCCTATGAGGAACAGGTGAAGGGACCTGCTCACTAGGGGATAAATTGCTTGTTAAAACTGTGCTGGGTGTGTCTGCCTGTCAGACACCAAATCTTGCAAGACCATCATTAAAAGTCTCACTTTCGCTGATCTCCAGGTCTCTGAGTTCATTCTTTGGGTTTGGACAGGTAAGTTTGTTTCTCACAAGGCCCAGAGAAAGGAAGCAACTTATCAGAAAGTGTGAAGGAGAAGATAGTAGGTGAGACTCAGCTTGGCAAATGTCACAATCAGGACACTACCATGATCAGATACCACAACCGCTGCTGCTAGCTGAAGAGTCACTCTGTGCCTGCCACCATCTATACTAGTTAATGCCTCATGCTCTGCTTCTTAATACGCATAAAGCTTGTGACTGGACACTGGAATTTCTCAAGGGCCACTGAAAAATCAGCAGACGCGGAGAAGTATGGCCTCCTCCTCACGTTCCATTCAAGCCCATCTGATCTGCTGAGCCCAAATCACACCACAAATCTTGCTGCAGGGGAGTCTGGGAAATACAGATCTGAGTTTTCCAGCTTCCTCAGTGGAGGAAGGTACACACGGAGGATGAAATTGATGCTGAGCACCAATTCATCATTATAACAAACTTGTTTTTGTTATCCAATTAGCTACAGTAGGTTCAGATTCAGGTGTCTACAAATCAAAACCACTGTCCCACACAGGTTCTGTCTCTGGTGAGAGTGTCCCTTCTCACTCCCTCCAGGAGATGCCTGTTCCATTGTGTGACAGGCTGTCTATGAAGATGTTTTCTTTTATGTTGAGCTGAAACTTGTGCTCATCTGGTTCTCACCTGTCCCAACTTTGCTTTCTGGAACCAAACAGAATGCATCGACTCCTGTTTCCATTTAACTGCCCTTTGGTGATCTGAAGATGGTGATGGTGATGTTCCCCATACTGTTCAGCAGCGCTGAAAACACTGGTTTCCAAATGAAAAAGCATTGAGGCAAGCCAGGCACCAATGTAAAGGTGAAGAGAGTTTGGCATTAAAGAGATGACAAGGGCAACCATTCATTGGCTTCCACTGAGGGGAGAATATATTCACCTTGTCTTAGTAAAGGTAAAAACCACAACCAATTCACAACTCCCAGGCTACTAAGAGGCTGTAGAAACCAATTAATTCAAAATGCATTATACACAGTGCACTAAATTGGTCACCAGAGGGAGTCTAGATATAATAGGATCTTTGGCTAGAACCATCATTATGACAGTTTGTATTTGGAGAGCTTTTTCCTTCTCTCATCCAAAGGAGTCCCAGCACTTTGCCACCACCTGTCTCATTAATGAACACACTATCTTAGTGAGCGAGGCAGGTGGCCAGTCTCATTATCTCACTTTTTAAAGAAGGGCACCTAGAGGTCAAGTGACTTTTGTTTCACAGCACGCTAATTAAAACCTTCTGTAGCTGTTATTTGCAAGTTCATGGGCTCCTTAAAAGCTTTGTCAGTGATTTCAAAAGCCTAATTCACTTACTGACTGCTTTCACACTCCCGTTAAGAAGAGGAGTAAAAAATAAACCATAAAAGAGCAGTTTTGTCCTCATTCTGGTTATGTATGAATGTCAAAGGATTTGGTTAAAAAAAATTAACTGGGCCGGGCGCGGTGGCTCAAGCCTGTAATCCCAGCACTTTGGGAGGCCGAGACGGGCGGATCACGAGGTCAGGAGATCGAGACCATCCTGGCTAACACGGTGAAACCCCGTCTCTACTAAAAATACAAAAAAAAAAAACTAGCCGGGCGAGGTGGTGGCGCCTGTAGTCCCAGCTACTCGGGAGGCTGAGGCAGGAGAATGGCGTGAACCCGGGAGGCGGAGCTTGCAGTGAGCTGAGATCTGGCCACTGCGCTCCAGCCTGGGTGACAGAGCGAGACTCCGTCTCAAAAAAAAAAAAAAAAATTAAAAATTAAAAATAAATAATAAATAAAATAAAATAAAAAAAATTAACTGCCTGCTGAGGCAGGGTTTATTCATTCACAATCTTGCCGGTTTCTCACTTTGAGTAAATATTATGGACTATACAAAGACCTAGACCTTGGTCCCAAGAAATTACATTTATGGACTATAATTAAATATTATGGACTATACAAAGATCAGGACCTTGGCCCCAAGAAATTACAGGTGGGAAGGGCTGTAGGAGTGGGCTAGAGGAGGATAAAGCCATTTCTGGCTGGGGTGATATGGAAATGCTTCATAAAGAGACGGCAAAGGATGGGGAAAAAAACAAAGCAAGCAATGGGCATTCATTCTCTACTGTGGGGCATCCTGGGCCCCTGGCCAAGGCGTGCTGGATGCCCAGTCCTTGTCCTGCCTCCTGCTCTGCTCCCCAGGGTCTCACAGATTCTGGTGCATCCCACTATCTTTCCAGCAAATTCCATTTTGACTTAAGCCAGCCTGAGTCTCTGGTCAGTAGACTACTTTCTGGGCAGTACCAACGAGTGAACAAAGTCCTGGAGGAGGGGAAGACCAGGCCTTTCAGGGGATTGGACCAAGTAGATTTGCAATGGCAAGGTGTGAACTGCCAATCTTCTTTCAGAAGCTTTCAAGTACCAAGCTCACATTTTGAAAGTGTGCTGCCATTATATAAAATGTGACCATTGGAGGAAGCTGGGTGGACGGTACATAGGATCTCTCTGTATTTGGCAGCTTTCTGTGAGTATAATTACAGCAGGTCCTCAAGTAATGTCGTTTTGTTCAATATTGTTCCATTTTGTTTCATTATAATGTTGATGAGAAAAGAAATGGATTCCTAGCTTGGGTCACTGTCTATAGGGAGTTTGCACATTCCTCTATATCTGCCCAGGTTTTTTCTCTACTTACTCTAGCTTCCTCCCACATCCCAAAGATGTGCACATGAGGTGAATCGGCATGTCTACATTGCCTCAGGATGAGTGCGTGTGTGTGTGTGTATGTGTGTTTGCACGTGCACACACCCTGCGATGAGATGGTGTCCTGTCCAGGGTGGGTTCCCATCTTGCACCATGAGGGGCTGGGATAGACTCTGGCCACCTGTCACCCTGAACTGGAATAAGCAGGTTGGAAAATGAACGCATTAATAAATTAAAATTATTTTAAAATAAAAATTCAGCCTGATGCAGTGGCTCATGCCTGTAAACCCAGCACTTTGGGAGGCTGAGGCGGGATGGATCACAAGGTCAGGAATTCAAGACCAGCCTGGCCAACATGGTGAAACCCTGTCTCTACTAAAAATACAAAAATTAGTCAGGCACGGTGGCAGACATCTGTAATCCCAGCTACTCGGGAGGCTGAGGCAGGAGAATTGCTTGAACCTGGGAGGTGGAGGTTGCAGTGAGCCAAGATTGAGCCACTACACTCCAGCCTGGGTGACAGAGCAAGACTCCATCTCGGGAAAAAATCATAGTAAAAAGTAAACAAATAAATAAAAAATAAAAATTCATGAAGTGTATGATAATCATCCAAATGTTCAACAGTATACACTGCAGTACAAAAGTGCTCAGCAAGCTCTCCGGATCTGAGATTGTTTTTGAACTCCAACTCCATGGTGGTAGGAGGTGCTCCTTACAATATTCACTTTGCAAACATTTGTTCCTTGATTTTATTTTTTAATTAATTAATTAATTTTTATTTATTTATTTTGAGACAGAGTCTCTCTCTGTTGCCCAGGCTGGAGGGCAGTGGCATCATCTCAGCTCACTGCAGCCTCTGCCTCCTGGGTTCAAGCAATTCTCATGCCTGAACCTCCCAAGTAGCTGGGATTACAGGCATAAGCCACCACACCCAACTAATTTTTATATTTTTAGTAGAGATGGGGTCTCGCCATGTTGGCCAGGTTGGTCTTGAACTCCTGACGTCAGGTGATCCACCCACCTTAGCCTCCAAAAGTGCTGGGATTATAGGCGTGAGTCACAGCGCCTGGCCTTTTCCTTGATTTAACCCATCACTATGATGGTTGTCACTCACTGATTTGCCAAAAATAGGGTAATTACCTACTTGTTTTTATTACTCTTTATTAAATGCATGTATAGCACACATTTATTTTGATGTTTAATATTAGAAGTGTTTTGGGTCTTTATTTAGAAGTTTGGTGATATTTTAATGACCAGAAATATGCCATAAGAACTTAAGTCTTATTTATATCAATTAGCCTGTAGTGGCTGGGCATGGTGGCTCACACCTGTAATCCTAGCACCTGGGGAGGCCGAGGCAGGCAGATTGCTTGAGACCAGCCTGGGCAACATGGTGAAACCCTGTCTCTAAAAAAAACAAAAATTAACTTATAGTAAAATTGGTTTTCTTATACATCATTTCACTTAAAGTCATGGGTTACAAAAACCTATTGACAGCATTAAGTGAGAACTCCCTGTATTTTTAAAAAGGTTTTTTGGGGTTGAGGGAAGGCTGAGGCAGGAGGATCACTTGAGCCCAAGAGTTCAAGTACAAACTGGGCAACATGGTGAGACCCTCACTCTACTAAAGATAAAAACTTAGCCAGGCATGGTGGTGCCTGGAGACCCAGCTACTGGAGAGGCTGATGTGGGAGGACGGAAAAGGTGAAGATGTGAGAAATTGCCTCCTGGATCCACTACTGCCTGAAGTTTACTCTTACAAACTACTGGGATGCGATGCATGGGTGTGTTGGCCCCAACTAAAAAGGCCAGGGGAGAGGTGAGGGGACAAAGATAATGTCCTAGTCCTTTTGAACTGTCATAGCAAAATACCATAAATGAGTAGTTTAAACAACAGATTAACAAACGTATTTCTTTTCCTTCCTTCCTTCCTTCCTTCCCGTCTTTTCTTTCTTTCTTCTTTCTTCTTTCTTTCTTTCTTTCTTTCTTTCTTTCTTTCTTTCTTTCCTTTCTTTCTTTCTTTTCCTTTCTTCCTTTCTTCCTTTCTTCCTTTCTTCCTTTCTTCCTTTCTTTCTTTCTTTCTTTCTTTCTTTCTTTCCTTTCTTTCCTTTCTTTCCTTTCTTTCCTTTCTTTCCTTTCTTTCCTTTCTTTCCTTTCTTTCTTTCTTCTTTCTTTCTTTCTTTCTTTCTTTCTTTCTTTCTTTCTTTCTTTCTTTCTTTCTTTCTTTCTTTCTTTCTTTCTTTCTTTCTTTCTTTCTTTCTTTCTTTCTTTCTTTCTTTCTTTCTGAGATAGGATCTTGCTCTGTTGCCCAGGCTGGAGTACAGTGAGGTGATCTCTGTGAGCTCACAGCAACCTCTGCCTCCCTGGCTCAAGCAATCCTCCCACCTCAGCCTCCTGAGTAGCTAGGACCACAGGCCCAAGACACCAAATCTGGCTCATTTGTGTGTGTGTGTGTGTGTGTGTGTGTGTGTGTGTGTGTGTGTGTAATAGAGATGGAGTCTCGCTATGATGCCCAGGCAGGTCTTGAACTCCTGAGCTCAAGCATTCTGCCTACCTCAGCCTCCCAAAGTGATGGGATTACAGGCATGAGCCACCGTGCCTGGCCAGAAATGTATTTCTCTCAGCTCTGGAGGTTGGGAAGCCCAAGATGAAGGCATTGGCATATTCAGTGTCTAGTGAGAGCTCACCCTCTGGTTCATAGATGGCGACTTCTTACTGTGTCCTCACATGAATGACAGGGACAAGGCAACTCTCTGGGGCCTCTTTATAAGGGCACAAATCCCACTTATACTCATAATCCTTCATGATTTGATCACCTCCCAAAGACCCCACCTACTATATCACCACACTAGTGATTAGGTTTTGACATCAGAATTTTGGGGCAGCAAAAACGTTAGCATAGCAGATGGGAAGAGCAATAATCAGATGAATGGATAAATGACTGCTCACTGGTCATGTGCGAGACACTGAGCCAGGGGCCACGTATGGATTTCATTTAATCCTCACATCAACCCTTCCTGGCAGGGGGTATCATCTTCCTCTACAGATGGAGAAAAGAAGCAAAGTGTCTTGTTTTGGCTAGTAGGTAGCAGAAGTATGATGAATGTGCAGGTCTGTTGGCTACAAGCCAGTACGGCGGCCATCAGGCACTGCTCCACCCCAACCTGCACCTCCAGCCCCCTCCTCAACTCTAGGGGCACAGACTATTTCCCCTCAAGGTACTAAAATGGCTTCACATTACCTCATCTACACCCTATCCTGCTTCATTTTGTTTTTTTTTTTATCTGTAGCTGTTTGATTTACAAAACAAAAGCAGTAAGTCACTCAAATATCCATAAACAGATGAATGAATATACAATGACATTTTATAGCAGAGTATATTTCTCAGCAACGTAAAAAGAATGAACAATTCATATGTCTACATTGATAGTATCAAAATAAGCATGATGACAGAGCACCCAGGGATTATAAGAGGAAACACTTTATTACATCAGTCCAAAAATTCCAGAAAGTAGAAAGTACTCTATTGTACAGCAAAGTATATCAATGGTTATCTGGAGGGCAGAAAGACTTTATAAAAAGGCTCCAGGTAAATGTAAAGGTGTTAGATAAATTCATTTTTGTGACTCTGATGATAGTTTCATGGGATTATATGAAATACAAGACTTATACTACAGCTTAAATATGCATAGTTTATTGGATGTCATTTATACCTTTTATTTTTTTTTTTGAGATGGAGTCTCACTCTGTTGCCCAGGCTGGAGTGCAGTGGCACAATCTCGGCTCACTGCAACCTCTGCCTCCCAGGCTCAAGTGATCCTTCCAGTCTCAGCCTCCCGAGTAGCTGGGACTACAGGCACATGCCACCAAACCTGGCTAATCCCATCCTGTTTTAAGTGAAGTTGCCCCTGCCCCGTGCTCCTGGCCACAGCTGATTGAATCTGGCGTGGTCACCGCACCTCAGGGCCAGCAGTCCACAGCAGGCTACCACTGGTGCAATTGCTGGACCCACTGGCATATATGTTACTAGTCTTGATGAATCTTGCCAAATTGCTTTCCACAGAGGTTGCACCACTGGATACTTCCACTTCCCTATGCCCTTTGATAACCATCTGTCATCAGGATTATTTTTCTTTTCTTTTTTTTTTTTTGAGACAATGTCTTACTGTGTCACCCAGGCTGGAGTGGGATCATAGCTCACTGTAGCCTCGACCACCTGGGCTCAGGTAATCCTCCTGCCTTAGTCTCCCAAGTAGCTGAGAAAACAGGCACACACAACCATGGTTGGCTAATTTTCTTTTATTATTACTTTTTGTAGAGAAGGGGTCTTACTATGTTACCCAGACTAGTCTTGAACTCCTGGCCTCAAGGGATCCTCCTGCCTTGGCCTCCCAAAGTTCTGGGATTATAGGTGTGAGCCACTGGCCAGGATTTTACTTTTTAAAGAGGATCTTGCTATGCTGCCCAGGTTTGCCTCAAACTCCTGGGCTCCGGCAATCCTCCCACTTCAGCCTCTCAAGTAGCTGGAACTACAGGCATGAGCCACGATGCCCGGCTTGTAATCAGGACTTGTTGATCTTTACAATTCTCAGGGTAATGTTTTAAAAATCAGCTTTATCAAGGTATAATTTCATATGATACCCAGGGTAGTTTTGATTTGCATTTTCCCCTTTAAGAAGTGAGGCTCCACCTTGTTTCATAAGCTTAAATGATGAGAAGATTTCACGGTCCCTCAAGGAGAAATACTGTCCTATTTGGTATTTTACCTTAGCACAAATTCCCAGTTTGTGCCAGGCAGTAACACACCCTGTTTATCTTAAATCCCCAGGTATAGTCGTTTGGGTCTTCACTGGTTTTAATCCCAAGGCTGTATGAGCTTCATGTACATTATCCTGTCTGTTGCTCACAACACTTCTATGAGATGATGATGACGATTTCCATTCTAAGAATAAGGAAGCATAGGAGACACAAATAAGCCAGAGGCAATGCTGAGTTTAAATCCTGGTTGGCTTGAGGCCACAGCCCATAATCTTCTCACTCTCTCACTCCAACTTGAATTGGAATCAGACCACCAAGATGCCCACCACAGCTTGGCCATTAGTTGCTGTGAGACATTGAGAAAATCCTTTCCCCTTTCTGGTCTCTGTGCAATGAGTGGTTGGAGTTGCTGACTTCCATGAGCTGGGTGGGAGAACAGGGCAGGAAATAATCCAGGACTGTGAAGCTGTCAGTCTTCTCCTTGTTCATCAGAGTGAGTGAGTAGCAAAGCAAAGGAAAAGCAAAACTCCCACTCCCCAAAATGCAGGCAGCATCCATTCAGTCTTGAATTCCAGGGAAGGGCAGGAGATGAGGACAGGTCCATATTTCAAGCATTTATCCAACATATGCAGGGCAGGCCAGCCTCCTCAAGAGGCTTTCTTTGTCCCTGGAACAAATTACAAAGGCAGGTGGAAGTAGTTATCCTTGTTGAGAGAAACAGGGCACAGGAACTTACTCAGGCCCTGAAAGATGATGAGAATGAAAACCAGATTTCACAGGGTTAAGGGAGCGAGTAAAGGAGAGCTCCCATTTAGTTTTAGAAACACAAGGCACACATTTTAAAGGAAGGGGAAATGAGGCATAGACAATCACGTGACTTATGCAAGGTCACACAAGTTTTAACACGTGAACACAGGTCTGTGGATTCCCAATGTGATGTTCACCATTTCCCCATCCCCCTGCCAATCAGCCAAGCTTTACCCACTTACCCATGTGCAGGGAGACTTGAGAAGGCCTACACTGTTGGAGAGGAGCAGTAGGATTTAAGTCTTGATGACACTAACAGGATACAGCTGCTGGGCTTCCTAATTTAATTGGACTGTTACTATCTGCACACTGATGATGCTGTTGAATACTTTGCCTTTGGATGTTTGGTTAAAATGACTCTGTGTTTTGCTCTATCATTTACTGGAATCTGCAGGGACAGAACTATACTCTCTAAAGGAATACATGAAAAATTCCAAAGGTGTGGTTCATCCTGGGAACACATAGGAATTTTTGCCCACAGTTTATAAAACATCTCCATCCTTTTAAGCCCCTCTTGGCTGTCATAGTACATGAACTATATTTCCTTAGGGAAGCTCAGAGAAGCTCACCTCTCTCAAAGGTGCCACTCCATGTTGACCACAGTCCTGGCTACATTCTCTCTTTGGGGTGGGTGGATGAGCTGTGCTGGGGCAAGCCTGGTGGTGCTGAGAAATGAGGGAAGCAGTGCTGAGGAAAGGCCAGTCCATACATTGTTGACTATTGTCCCAGCTGTCTTTTGTCATTACTATCCATGCCCTAGATTGCCAGGGCCTGGAAAAAAGGATACAGGTTTGACTCTAGTTCTGAACCAGGATGAAAAGGCTGAGCACCAAGCCTTTGAGGTTCAAATAAACTGGGTTTGAGTCCCAGTTCTGTTTACTAGCTGTAGACTTTGGGCAAGTTATTCCACTTCTCTGAGTCCCAGTTTGTTCATTATCAAAGTGTGAATGAACAATAACAGCACATACACTATAGGGCTGTTGAGAGGATTAAATGAAATAATGTGTGCCAGCTGATTAGGACTCCGTAAAGGATAGTAAGGCACCATTATTTTACATACCATTAAAAAAAGAAACATTGCCAATTAAACTATTGCACAAGCCTTTCTTATCTAAAAAAGATAGATACTATCTTTCTTTAAATAAGAAAGATATCTATGAAAAAGCTCTGACTTTACAAGTTGATATTTAATAATGTCACTTTTATACGTATATAAAAGGGAAAATGTAAGCAGAATAAATTCACTTCAGAAGGGTGCAACTCTTTTGAATCAATTTAAACATTTTTTTCTTTCTCTGTACCTGAATGGATGCAAACTGAATCACTTGTTGATTTAGCATCACTAGTGACTATATTTTCCACATAGTATTGTTATGGGCACATTTCTGGCCAGAAAGCTGTGGCCAGTGGTGCCTTTGCCCAAGTTGTGCTTGGGCTGTTGGGTTCATTCCACCCACTCAGCCTGGCAGGTTGCAGTCAGCTCACACTACTGGCCTGGATCCCACACCTCCAAGAGACTGTAGTCAGGTGTGGAGTGGTGAGGGGTGCATGAGTGAGCTGAGCGAGTGTGGGGTCTGGTCACTGTGCAGTCAGACACACGAGTTGCCATGGGACGGACAGCTCCAGGTGCTGGCATGGGTGCAGGCTCTCTGCAAAGCTGCAGCTGGACCAGGTACACTGCAAGCAGCATCCCCAGCTGGCACTGGGGAATGTGGCAGCACCTGGAAGCTTGGAGATGCCAGGAACCACAGGGCCCCAAGGAGGGAGTCACAGCCCTGGCTCTGGGAGCTCCCAGGTCTGGACTCCCCGAAGGGCCACAGATGTTTGCCCACAACGTGGCAAGCAAAGGGCACGTTTCAGGCCTATTTGTGTTACAGCAGCTCTTTTAGCCTCACCATTGTGTGGGGCCCGAGTTTTTATCCTGCAGTCCTAAGTTATTGTCCTGCAACCAAGAAGAATGATGTAGTCAGCTAAGTGGAGGGTGAGCAAGATGAAGGGGAGTTTTATTGAGCAAGAGAACAGCTCAGAGAAGACCTTGCACTGTAGCCAGGGTGTCTGGAGGAGTGTTCTGCCCCTAGCAGAGAGGGTAGCTCCTCTCTCCAGCTGGTAGTCCAGTCATCCCTGTGTCCTCTACCCTGCTCTGGCTGAGCCTGGGGCTTTTATGGGCCTCAGAGGGGAGGAAGTGAGTACCAATTGGTCCATGGGCAACCATGGGCGGGCCAGAAAAGACACAAGTCTCCACTCTGGTCCATAGGATTGGCAGCCCAGTCCCCAACCTTCAGACCCTCCTTGGCCTGAAAGTGGAGCCTCACCAGGGACCTGCCCCCCTCCACCCAGGAGCCCATCTACCTTGCTGTGCTGACCATGGCACCCAGGCTGCTTGTACCAATGGGCACCTGCAGGCCAGCACCAAGCTGCCCTCAGCCCCTCACTCCCCAACCCCTCATTGTCCAAAGTTCAGAGGGGAAAAAGGCAGCAGGGCCCAAGCATGTGCACACCCTGCCTGGGCTCAGCCCCCAACCCCACTCTGAGATTGGAGCAGGTGCCAGCAGCAGGGAGAGGCCAGGCAGTGGAAAGAGGCACTTCTGAGCCTGCAAGGGCAGTGCACGGCCTTCCCAGGCCCCCAAGAGCATACAGAGGCCTGGCTCCACAAACTCAACTTGGGTGGCTGCTGCTGCACCCAGGAAGGCTGGGCTGCTGCCTGCTCCCCGCTCCTCCTGGCTCTGTGGAGCATGCAGCCCTGGCCCATATCCCCTCACAGCCTGAAGGAGGGCTCCACATCCTCGCTGGCCCCTGGCTGAGCATCCAGGGCAGAGGTTACATTCACCACAAGCTCCCCAGTGTTGCCCCAGTGCTCAGGGGTGACCAGGCTATCAGGAGTGTCAGGCTCAGCGGTGATGCAGGGCAGACCCCAGGGACATAGCGCTGCTCCCAATTCCAGCCCTGGCGGGGTGGTGGTGGCAAAACGGGGCCCCAGCTCCCTGCCTAGTTCCTGCATTCCTTGTGCATGCACAGCTCTGCCCTGGGCCCAGCTCCACCTCCAGGCCTTCTCTGCCAGACTGCGCAGCTCCCGCACCAGCTGGTGATTTGACCTGGCCCCATCACCCACCAGGGCAGCGGGCTCAGTGGTGATGGGGGTTGGTGGGGGTGCTGTCTGCCTCCTCCCCGTACCCTCCCTGCAGTGGCTGACGTGATGGCAGTGGCTGCTCCGGACAACCTGCCACCGCCATCAGTATCATCTTCCAAGCCATCAACAGTGTGAGCGATGCACGATTTCTTACGAGGGATCTTTCCTACTGTCCCCAGGCTTTCCTCACAAATCACCCAGCCTCCCCAAGGTTTATATATGTGTGACAGCTGTATCTGATGGCCACATGGTAACCATGATTGTAAGATGCATCCTGCGTTCAGAGATGTCTAAATGTGAAAGTGTCAAAGTGCTTTCTTTCTTTCTTTCTTTCTTTCTTTCTTTCTTTCTTTCTTTCTTTCTTTCTTTCTTTCTTTCTTTCTTTCTTTCTGCTTCTTTCTTCTTTCTCTTCTTCCTTCCTTCCTCTCTTTCCTTTCTTTCTTTCCTTTCTTTCTTTTCTATTTCTTTCTTTTCTTTCTTTCTTCTCGTCTCTCTCTCTCTCTCTCTCTCTCTCTCTCTTCTCTCTCTCTCTCTCTCTCTCTCTCTCTCTCTCTCTCTCTCTTTCTTTCTTTCTGAGATCGAGTCTTGCTCTGTTGCCCAGACTGGAATGCAGTTGCCCGATCTCTGCCCACTGCAACCTCCGCCTCCCAGGTTCAAGCAATTCTCCTGCCTCAGTCAGAATTACAGGCACGCACCGACACACCCAACTAATTTTTGTATTTTTAGCAGAGGTGGGGTTTCGCCATGTTGGCCAGGCTTGTCTTGAACTCCTGACCTCAAGTGATCCTTCCGCTTCAGCCTCCCAAAGTGCTGGGATTACAGGTGTGAGCCACCATGCCCAGCCCAAAGTGTGTGTTTTAGAATAATAAAACATAGTACTACCGATGTGTTACAATCAGTGATGAAATGTAGTGAGACATTGGTAACTAACAATAATTAAAGCTTTTTTTTTTTTTTTTTGAGATAGAGTCTTGTTCTGTCACTCAGTCACTGCAACCTCCGCCTCCTGGGTTCAAGTGATTCTCGTGCCTTGGCCTCCCAAGCAGCTGGGATTACAGGCATACACTACCACACCCAGCTAATTTTTATATTTTTGATAGAGATGGGATTTCACCGTGTTGGCCAGGCTGGCCTTAAACTTCTAGCCTCAAGTGATCTGCCCACATTGGCCTCCCAAAGTGTTGGGTTTATAGGCATTAGCCATCATGCCCAGCCTAATTAAAGCCTTAAAGTTTGTAAGTTGCTTACTTCAAAAATTAGAGTATTCATTTCTACTGTTCTTCACAGCCAAGTTGCTACTACTATTATTACTATTACATTTACATAACATTCTCTAAATGCCATTCACGGACATAAATGCTTTACATAAATTATTAACACATTTAATTCTCACAACAATTGTATTAGGCAGACATAATTATTATACTCACTTTACAGATGAGGAAGCTGAAGCAGAGAGGTGAAGTAACTTGCCTGAGATCACACAGCTAGTTTGTTTCCAGAGTCTTGTTCTTAACCACTACGGCAGGGTTTCTCAATCTCAGCACTACTGACATTTTGGGCCAGATGAATGGATCTTTGTTGAAGGGGCTGTTCTGTGCATGGTAGAGTGTTTAGCAGCATCCCTGACCTGTATCCACTAGATGCCAGTAGCACCTGTTACCCAGGTGTAGCAACCAAAAAAATCTCTAGACGTTGTCAAATGTCCCCTGCGGGGAGAAATAACTCCAGTTGAGAACCACTGCATTATAAGTGGCCCCTTTGGGCAGCCACTGGTGAAGCCAGATCCCAGGCCTTGATGCAGTGTTTCATTCAAGTCTAGAAATTATGGGAAGAACCCAAGACTCTGGTCATGTGGCTGGTCAGCCTCTGGTGGAGTCATGTAGACCTGCAGAGAGCTAGCTGCTGTGGTAGTGGCCGAGGCAGAGCCAGTGGCCAAGGGTTCAGGAGATAATTGAGGCCAAGAGAGTCTGGGAGATGCATCAGCCGTGTCTGACACGACAACCACCTCACAGAGAAAGTATTACATAATTCTCCTTTGTCCTTCAGACCCATCCCACTCTTTTTTTTTTTTTTTTTTTTTTTGGTGCTTTGAGACAGGGTCTCACTCTCTCACCCAGGCTGGAGAGCAATGGCGTGGTCTCAGCTCACAGCAACCTCCACCTCCTGGGCTCAAGCGATCCTCCTACCTCAGCCCCACTCCTCTTTGTTCCCTTCTCAGGCACAATCACTATCATGAATATAGTACATATCCTTTTGGTGTGTTTCATGCTTTCACCTTTATAAATTTATATTCATCAACGATAAATACATAGAACTGATTTTTGTTTGAAAACGTAAACAATTTTTTTTTTTTTTGAGACAGAGTCTCATTCTGTTGCCCAGGTTAGAGTGCAGTGGCACAATCTCGGCTCACTGCAACCTCCACTTCCCGGGTTTAAGCAATTCTCCTGCCTCAGCCTCTCGAGTAGCTGGAATTATAGGCACCCACCACCACATCTGGCTAATTTTTGTATTTTTAGTAGAAACAAGGTTTCACCATGTTGGTCAGGCTGGTCAGGCAGAAGAACTTCTCCTGACCTCAGGTGGTCCACCCATCTCGGCCTCCCAAAATGCTGGGATTACAGGCGTGAGCGACTGCACTCAGCCATAAATAAAGTTTTAATTTTGCATGATACAATTCTGTTTTCACTCAACAGTATATTTTGAGATGTATCCATAATAACACATACAGCTTTAATTCATTCCTTTTAATTGCTGTGAAATAGTCCATTGTATAATTATGCCATATTTTACCTTGTCATTCTCTTATTGGCGGACATCTGAGTTGTTTCCAGTTTTGCATAATTACCAACATCTGCAGTGAACATCCTTGGATGTGTCTGCTTGTGTGCACACTGAACTTCTCTTGGGTATATGGAATTGCAGGCTTATAGAGAATGTAATTGAAATTAAATGTTCCATTTTGTCAGATGCTGCCAAGTTGTTCTCTATTGGGTCTATATCAGTTTACACTCCCACCAACAATGCATAAAAGTTAGCCTTTTCTACACTGTTACCAACACTTGATATTGCCATTTTAAGAAATGTGTGTGAATCCAAGTGAGTCTATTCTTACTAGGGGTGGGTCAAGCATGTGAACAAACATTGTCCATCATGTGTGTCTCAGAGGGGAAAAGGCTGAGCGTTGCTCAGTCTGTGAGAACAGTCATGTTTGGCCACAAACATATCGAGATTTAAAAGTTGATGAATTGCTCAACAACCCCTGATAGTAAGTCACTTTAGCCAGTGAAACAAAAACTGCTCTTAAAACAAAGCAGTCATCAAATTAACTGCTGTGATGAAAGGACTTCCCAGTGGATTTCATCAATGTGGTCTGAAGTTTGTGCAGCAAGTCCCTGTAGATGTTCCTCAGTGGTGCAATAACATTGAATCTGGAGGTCTGCCCTCCCGTCCACAAGGCTCTGCATGTGGGCAGGTGTGAAATGAGAGACTTGCCCCTATCCTGATGCATGATCAAGTATTGGTAGGGTAGACCGTGGTGGTCTGCATCTTTGCCCATCATGGAAGAAGCTGGGGTTGACCTCGCAAGACTGCTTCAGGAAGTGAGCTCTGCCGGTTTTAGTCCTCTTCTGTACTGGGACCACCTCTTGATCCAGGCCTTTTGGGCCCTTCTGGCTCACCTGCTCCCTCCCAGTCATGCACCTCCTCCCCTCCGAGTCATAGTCTTCAGGGTATTACAAAAACACAGCAGGAAGCCCAGGAATCAGACCTAGGTTCCACTTCTACCCCATTGTTCAGTGGGCTGGCAACTTCATCTGCATAGTGGGGACAATCCCTTCCCCTGGGATCTGCAGGGGTTAGTGTGAGGAACAGCACACAGCAGGAAGGTCTTTGGAAACTACCAAGTGTCAGGCTGGGCATGGTGGCTCACGACTGTAATCCCACCTGGGAGGTGGAGGTTGCAGTGAGCCAAGATCCCGCCACTGCACTTCAGCCTGGGCGACAGAGCAAGAGCGAGACTCCATCTCAAAAAAATCAATTTGAAAGACTCTAAGATACAGCCATTGTGAGACATAGGCCTGATTTCAGAGACGTTAAAATGGTATAATTCACCCAACAGCAAAAGGGTTCCAAAGCCAAAGATGTTAGGGAGACACCTTTTCCACAAGATGTTTCAGAGCTTTTAAATGCTGCCTTTCAATTGAGCTCAAGTGAGTTACCGCATTTGGAAAGAACTCAGACTGAGTATACAATGGAACCCCTTTTCCATGAAATAAATTGAGAATTCTATGACATACGGCTTGGGGAGGGCTAATCTAGTTCAACACTCTAATTTCATAGATGGGGAAACTGAGGCCAGAGAGAGGAGACTTCCTGAAGTTACTTAGGTGGTTAAGTGGTGAAGGCTAGGCTACTGAATAGCCAAACTGGAGCTCCCTCCACTAAACCGCCTTTCCTCCCAACTAACCTGTTACCTACCACACTTGATAGTTTCCCTTTTTTTTTTTTTTTTTTTTTTTTTTTTGTCGTTGAGACAGAATTTAGCTCTTGTTGCCCGGGCTGGGGTGCAATGGCACAATCTTGGCTCACCACAACCTCCGCCTCCCAGGTTCAAGTGATTGTCCTGCCTTAGCCTCCCGAGTAGCTGGGATTACAGGCATGCGCCACCACGCCCGGCTAATTTTTGTATTTTTAGTAGAGATGGGGTTTCTCCATGTTGGCCAGGCTGGTCTCAAACTCCCAGCCTCAGGTGATCCGCCCGTCTCAGCCTCCCAAGGTGCTGGGATTACAGGCATGAGCCACCACGCCCAGCCTCAAATATGGTTTAGTAATAGCTGTCAATCTTGAGTGTCAACTAAACACAGGCACTAAGTAACTTAATAAATTCGTATTTATTTAGTTTTTCATTATTTCCAGTAATCCTGAAAATTAGGGACTATTATTATTCCCACATTGCAAATGAGAAAACCAAGTTGCAGGCAGGTTAAGAAACTCACCTGGGATCACATGGCTAATAAACAGCAGAGCTGGGACTTATATCCTGATGAGGCTGAACTCTTTTTTAAAAATTATTATTATTATTTGTACAGATGGGGTCTTGCTGTGTTGTGGGTCTTGAACTCCTGGCCTCCAGTGATCCTCCTGCCTTAGTCTCCCCCAGTGCTTGGGATTATAGGCATGAGCCACGGTGCACAGACAAGACTCTGATCTCTCAGGCCCACCTGGAATCCTGTCTGTGATCCAGTGACCATGAATGACACATTGCACAGTTCTCAAAGGCCTTGAAAGTACCATGTTCCTTTAGAAAGAACAGAACCATAAATGAGCAGAACCTTTCTAGCACTGGCATCAGAAAACAAGACAGTGGGCCTCTGAATGCACCCAGGCTAGCATGTGGAGCAGCAGGGGAGTGGCAGTGGGAGGCAGGAAGGCCAGCATGGAAGCAGAGGGACCCGGATCTGGCCTTCCAGCAAGGGGTTTTATGAAGTGGCTTTGCTGGGCAAAGGGGAGATCAAACAACTGACCCACCTAGTAATAAGGACTGCACCCTAGACGTGGATCCTGCCCCAAACTTTGCAAAGCCTTTCCCACTCTGACAGTCCTCAAGGCACACCTGTGAGGTAAGCAGGTAGATTCACTGCCCTCACACACCTAGGTGAGGATGCAGAGGCCCAGGGGAAGTAAAACCTAGAAATGCCTCCTTGTAGCTGTTTCTCACTGGGGTCTACACAGGCTGTCTGTTCTCCCAACTCCAACATGCAGGAAAAAAGCAGACATTGCTTCACCTTAGGATACGGATTTCTAGGCCAACCTGTTTCTGATGATGGCAATTACAAAAGCCATCCCTTCCACTTCCTTGTGTCCCTCAACAGCCTGGTGGCCCTGCTGGGTTCCTAACACCCTGCTTACCAGAGAAGAGCTGAAACTCATTCCTGTTGAAGTATCTCTGTCTGTTATCAGCTGCGTTCCTCACGCAAGAGGGATTTGTGTCTTGCAAGGGAAGGAAGTTCTTATAACCAGGCACGTTTTTCAAATTGTAATGTGCATACCAACTCTGGGGGATTGTGTTTAAAATGCTGAGTCTGATTTTGCAAGTCTGGGCAGGGCCCGAGATTCTTGCATCACAAGCTCCCAAATAATTCTATGACTGCTGGTCTAAGGACCACACTATGAGAAACAAAGACAGTGGTTTGATGGAGAGCCTGGGGCTGAGATGTCTGAGCTCTGCTTCAATGCCTTCTTTCTATCTAGCTGACTTCGGAAAGCTACTGACCAACTTCTACTCTCAATTTTCATCTGTAGAACAAGAAATGTTTTTAGTAATTAAGAAATACCCAAATATTAGTAAATACTGAAAATAGTAGTAACTTCCTAGTAGAATTGTTGAGAGGATTAAACGAAAAACGTACATACGAGGTACTTAGCTCAGAGCCCGGCACTTGGTAAACCCTCACTAAATATTAATTAGCAGCTATTATTAGGGGGAGTGGAAAAAGCTAGTTTGGGAGAATCACAAGCACCAGGAAGTCATCAGGGAGGTGGGAAAAAAGGGGATTCTTTCTGGCGTCAGGAAGGTAAAGCCGTTCTTATTCGGCCTTGGAGCCTTGGAGGCAAGGTCCCCTCCTGTCATTCACCAATGCTGCCCGCTGGTTTCCCTGGAAAGAATGAGAATCCTGGGTCATTCTGGGCAGCAGTGACAGGTCCAGCCTCCTATCTTTGCAGCTTTGTCTTCTCAGCAGTGTCTCTGTGGGTTTTTCACTTGCTTACAGCCACCCTCGGCTGCTTCTTCTTAAATCATCTCCACATCACAGAGGCTTGGGAGCCCGCCTGCATCTCAGGGGCTCCAGCTGTCTCCTGTGGAATATGAATAGCACTGTCAAGCTGTTTGTCTTGTTGCCTTTGCAATCTGCTTTCTGCACAATGTCTAGGTTGAGCACATTTGCAGGCTCAGTGAAGCCATTATTTTTCTTGGTGACATTTTCTGGCAGCAGTCTAAATTCATGAAGAGCTGAGGACAGCCTTTGCCTATGCCTGGAAATGGGTGGCCTACTTCCCCATTGCCATCTGTGTCTATTTGTCCTTGGACTTAGACACAGACTCATTCACACTCAGACCAAAGAATCCCAGGTCAGTGGAGCTCAGGTGTAGCCCTTGTAAATTGAAAGGTACATGGGATGCCCCAGGGATCTTGTTAAACTGCAGACTCAGTAGGTCTGGGGCCAGGCCTGAGAGTCTGCATTTGTAACAAATTCTCAGCACCATCTCATCTGAGGGTGCTGGTCCATGGATCAACCACACTGAGTAGCCTAGTGGTTCTCAAGCTTCATCCTGCATCAGAATGACCCGTAGGTCTTATTAAAATAAGATTTCTGGGCCTTTCCCAGTCTGATTTGGAAGGCTTAGGGTAGAGTCCAATATTTTGCATTTCTAAGAAATTCTCAGGTGATACTAATGCCGCTATTCTAGGGACTACACTTTGAGAACTATTGTTTAGTTTCCTGACCTTTCCATTACCTTTATTATTATTCCTTGAGTTCTGTGACTTTCTTCGAGTTCTCTAGTCCTGACCACTTGCCACAGTTCAGTCCTGCTGAGTACCTCCAGTCCGTCATATCTATAACTGACAATGCCCCAACTTGGCCAATGACACCTTTGTGTTCCTTTTGGCCTCTGTCTTGAACCCGTTGCCCTGGCTTGCTTCACACTCTGCAAACTTGCCAGGCTCATTTTCTCACCCACAGCTTCTCCTGGTCCTTTCAGCCTGAGCCCTAACATGGTATCTCCAGCATTGGTCTTTGTATCACTGCTCTGCCAACCCCAGACTTCCTGCACTGGCTGGCCTGGGTGAGGGGTCCATTCCTGCCCTAGGCACCCCCCTCTTTTTCTGGCTCCTCTAGGGGCACCAGGCAGCTGTCAGGGTCCTGGCATGCAAGGCTGTGCCCAAGGGAAGCAGAAATCGTGGAGCTAATTAAACCAGTGTGGACCCAAGTCCCTGGAATTCAGGAAGCTGTCCTCTCCCAGCCACCCCAACAGAGCCCTGTAGAGGCTGGAGTGAGTTTGACCTTCTGGATTGATGCAGTTAATGAGATGGTTGTGTTATGCTTTGTTTAACAGGACTGGTTTCTGGGCCTGGCCCAAGGCTAGGCTGGCTTCCACGTCCCAGCCCTGCTTGCTCCCTTGAGCCGCCCCCTGGCCAGTGCCCTCTAGGGGCCAGGGCTGGTATGTTATTGCTAACTACTCCGAACTCCTCTGCCTCCTCTGAGGAACCCGGGGACAATTCCTCTGACCTTTCTCCGCAAGCTCCATCTCTGTGAAACTTGGTCTCACAAACTAGCCTTTCTTGCTTGGAAAATCTGTGTTTGAAGTCAGAGCAGAAAAAGAAAAACAGGCTTTTCAGGGCCTTGCTTGTGGTAAGTAAGTGACAGCCTGAGGGCCTGGTAGCCATACCTCTGTGACTAATAATCTTTGGCCTCAAAGATGTAATTTTCTTTCTCTTCCTTGCTATAGCTCCCAAAGTTCTTTCTCACCTGTATGACAGCTCTTGCCTCAATTATTCTAGGTCGTCTTCCCGGAGTCTAGCACACAGCAAGGCCAAAGGCTTGGTATCAGACTGGCCTGGGTTTGAATCACAACTCCATCACTTTCTAGCTGTGTGACCCTGGGCAAGTGATTTAACCTCTCTTACCCACAGTTGCCTCATCTGTAAAATAAGGAACATAGTACCCATCACCTCACTCCTAGGGACAGTCCAGGGAGAAAGTGAGAGGATGTAGTGAAGCACCTACCACAGAGGCCAGTACACAGGGGTCTTACTGGTTACCCCAACCCAACCCCAGCACCCTCCAAGGGGCTGGGCTTCACACGGCTCAGCTTTTCAGACAATGAATGAGTGGATCAGGCTGGGCGCAGTGGTTCACACCTGTAATTCCAGCACTTTTGAGGGGCCAAGGCAGGTGGATCACTTGAGTTCAGCAATTCGAGAGCAGCCTGGCCAACATGGCGAAACCCTGTCTCTACTAAAACTACAAAAATTAGCCAGGTGTGGTGGTGCATGCCTGTAGTCCCAGCTACTCAGGAGGTTGAAGAAGGAGAATTGCTTGAACCTGGGAGGCAGAGGTTGCAGTGAGCTGAGATGTGCCACTGCGCTCTAGCCTGGGCGACAAGGCGAGACTCTGTCTCAAAAAAAAAAAAAAAAAAAAAAAAAAAAAAAAAAAAAAAAGAAAGAAAGAAAGAAATGAGTGGATGGGATTCTAGGCTGGTTTGGTTCCTTCCTGGCTCTAACTTGAGTGAGAATAGCAGAGTGGACTAACAGACAGTACCAGGGGAGAGGACCTGAAACCTAGGCCCGGCTGAGCACCCCTCCCAGTCTGTGCGACCCCAGGGAACCCACCTTCCCTCTCTCTGCCTTGGTGGTGTCATCTGTAAATGAGACCACTCAGTTGTAAAACCCAAGTTCTCTCCAGCTCCATGATTTGAAAATAGCTACTAATAAAATCAATAAACATGTCTAATTTTTGACAATTTTTGTCAGTGAAAAAAAATGGAATAAACACTTCCTGGCTGGTGGCTGGGACTTGTGTGAGCACGTGGAGTTGCTAGGGTGGGTTCTGGACCCTCCTCAATCCCTGCTCTTAGTGAATGCTGAAAACCAGGACACAGTTCCTCCAACCCTAGGTCACCCTTCCATGATTCTGTCTCCATCGCGGAATTCCTAAGCCCTTGACTTCCAAACCATGCTGTTACAGTGTCTGTGTTTTCCTCTTTCTCATCCAAGAGCTATTTCCTGGTGAGTCGGACATGTCGAGCCACATGTGGTAGAGCAGTGAAAGGTTCCAGAACCTGTAGGTGGTCCCTCCCCAGTGGGCTTGTAATCACTTCCCGGATTCCAAAGCCTCATTATGTGAAATCCAAGCTGGAAGCCCCATCCAGAGTTTGCCTCTCCCGTCTCAGCTGTCAGCGGGTGCTTGAATTGTTTAGAACTGTTTGGAGGGAGGTGGGAGGACTGAGGCTCAGGAAGGTCTGTTTGCAAACTGCCCCCAACCCCCGCCCCCATCTTCTCCTTGTTAATGTTGGCCCTGGTGGAGTCTCCTTTGAGAGCAGTGGTCTCATCCTCTGGTGTCCCTGCTGTGGGCCTGCCAGCCTCACTGGGCTCAGAGGCAGAGCATTTGACTTGAGCCTGACCCTCTCACTGGGGTGGGGGCTGTGGGGCAAAAGGCGGGGCTCTCAGGGAACAACTATTATCTTACTTGTTCACATTATCAGAATTAAACTTGAAATGAATCTAGACATCTTGTTGTACCATTCCTTTCTTAATACCTTCAGAAAGAGGGACTGAACACCTCCTACAACCCAGAGCAGATGCTATGGGGAGCTTCAAAGAATTATCACATACTAACCCTGCCCTTTAGGAATGAATAATGTAGAGACTAGGAGGTAGTCAGGTCTCCATTTATTCTTTTTTTTTTCTTTTTTTGAGACAGAACCTCACTCTGTCACCCAGGCTGGAGTGCAGTGATACAGTCTTGGCTCACTGCAACCTCTACCTTTCGAGTTCAAGCAATTCTCAACCTCCCGAGCAGCTGGGACTACAGGCTCATACCACTATGCCCAGCTAACTTTTGTATTTTTAGTGGAGATGGGGTTTCATCATGTTGGCCAGGCTGGCTTGAACTTCTGACCTCAAGTGATCACCCTACCTCAGTCTCCCAAAGTACTGGGATTACAGGCGTGAGCCACCATGCCCAGCCTCCATTTATTCTTTTATGTATTGGGTCAATAATCTGTCACTGAGCCTTGCTTTGTCTCTTAGCTCTCAGGTATAAATGGATGTTTTTTGAGGGAAGAGGGAGGACTGAAGCTGAAGAGATTCTGATTCTATATGTCTACTCCCTTCTTGGGGCTAGTGCAAACGGGGGATGTTGAGATGGGAAAATGCAGCCCTTAACCTGGGGTTGCACCAAGCCTAGCACACAAACAACTAGATATGAGGCAGACTCTTTTAGGTGCCTTTATAAGGCAGAAAAAGTGAACTGGGAGTGCATAGGAGGCAAAGATCACTCCCAACTGGGGAACCCAAGGTGGCTTCCTGGAGAAGGCCACTAGCTATGCCTGTAAGAATGAGGATAGGATCCCTTCAACTGGAGATGGAAAGGAGAGAATTGTAGGTACTTATAGATAATGGCAATGTGTAAGAAAACCCATGGAAAGGCTGGAAAAAGCAAGCTGTGCTCAGGGAACAAGTTCATTAGAAATTAAGCAGGAGAGATTATCCTCCTCTACTGAATAGCTGTATGGTCTTGGCTGAGTCACTTAAATTCTCTGGGCTTTACTGCTTTGTGTATACAATGGGGAAAAGGCAAACAACTCCTGTGAAGTCCCCTTCCTTCCTTCCTTCTTTCCTTCCTTCCTGCCTTCCTGCCTTCCTGAATAAGACTAAGTCCCTGCCCTCATGGAATTGGGAGGAAGAAAATAATAAATAGGAAAGGCCGGGCACGGCAGCTCATGCCTGTAATCCTAGCACTTTGGGAGGCCAAGGTGAGAGGATCACTGAGATGAGGAATTTGAGACCAGCATTGACAACATAGTGATGCCTTGTCTCTATAAAAAATACAAAAATTAGCCAGGTGTGGTGGTGCACATCTGTAGTCCTAGCTACTTGGGAAGCTGAGGCAGGAGGATTGCTTGAGCCCAGGAGGTTGAGGATGCAGTGAGCTATCATTATACCACTGCACTCTAGCCTGGGTGACAGAGCAAGACCCTGTATCAAAACAGAAGCAATAACCAAATAATAAATAGGACAGAAAGTGCTAAATGCCTTGGAGAAAAATAAAGGAAGTGGAGAATGGGTAGCAGTAGGATAGCAATTTAAGCAGGATGTCAAGGCCAGGTTTGGTCATTCACACCTGTAATCCTAGGACTTTGGGAGGCTAAGGTGGGAGGATTGCTTGAGCTCAGGAGTTCAAGGCCAGCCTGGGCAACATAGTGAGACCCCCATCTCTATAAAACAATAGAAATTAAAACAAGATGTCAGGAAGTTCTCACTGATAAGATGACAATTGATCAACAACCTGAAGGACATGAAAGAGGCAGCCATGTGGATATATGGGGAAGAACTGTCTTCTGGATAGAAGAGACAGGGCATGCAAAAGCCCTGGGGTGGTTGCAAGCTTGGTATGTTCAAGGCCCAGCAAAGTGGAAAGCATGGCTGGGATAAAGAAGAGCAGATCTGCTGGGCGTGGCAGCGCATGCCTGTAATCCCAGCACTTTGGGAGGCCGAGGCAGGTGGATCACCTGAGGTCAGGAGTTCGAGACCAGCCTAACATGGTGAAACCCACCTCTACTAAACGTATAAATTAGCCAGGCATGGTGGTGGGTGCTTGTAATCCCTGCTGCTTGGGAGGCTGAGGCAGGAGAATCGCTTGAACCTGGGAGGCAGAGGTTGCAGTGAGCCGAGATCGCATCATTGCACTCCAGTCTAGGCAACAAGAGCGAAACTCCATCTCAAAAAAAAAAAAAAAAAAAAAAAAAATGTAGATCGCCATGGAAACTGGCTCCAGAAGGATGTATAAAACTGGTCCTCCTTTTGCCAGGGTAAGTTTCATCGTGTAATCAGAAATAGCTTGATTGGGCTGGTTAGCAGGAAGCACTTTCAATGCTAGCATTAGCAGCTGGCCCGAGTGTCTGGGGTGCCTGGTGCACCTGGGGGCAGTGATTGGCTGGGCCAATTGTCTGAGATGCACCGACTGCAGGGATTCTCCAGGAGCTCCTGCCTGGGACTCAGTTTGCAGCTCTCTTTGGAGCATAGCAGGGTATAGCACAGTGTCGCCCATGCTGCAGCAGCAGGCCTCTGGCACTAATGCTGCTACTCCTCTTACTGGACACTAGCCCTGTGCTGATCCTCAGTAAGGAGACAGGACAGTGTGGGGAGAAAGCATTTGACAATTTAACAGAGCCCTGCTTCCCAATCCCCAATATCTCCTTTTGCCCCTGGCCTGGGAAGTTATTCCTTCCCTCATTCGACTAGCCAAAGGGTCCCTTGCTTGCTACTCAAGGGAAGCAAAGACTCATCAGAGCTCCAGGAACAAAGTAACTTTGGCTTTGGAGTCACCAAGACTCAGGGATATCTATGGGGCTGAAAGATGAGGATGAGTGAGGATGGGGCTCTCAGGTCCCAGGGGAGAAACAAGATCATGATTGGGAGGTAGGAGAGGAGGCAGAGGAAGAGAAAGACTGCAGATGGTGGGGTCCCTTTGGAAGGACACTGTGGATGCTGCGGCCCTTCCAGGTCAAGTGCATAAGCAGAAGGGGTCACTGTGGGGTGTCCAGGCTGACTGGGGTCCCAGAGAGCATTCCCCAAGCTCTGGGTCCTGCTTGATGCTGGCTCCGTCTTATGGTCCTGTGTGCTCAAGAATGGGCTGGATGTGGACCCTGGGAACCCAGAGGCCAGACCACTGGGCTTCGGGGAGGATAACAATGTCAAACCCCCATATTAAGAGGAACAAATATTTATTACATGTAGCATTCATTCTATAGCACTACACTTGTACTACCTCATTTAGTTCTCACAACAACCCATTACAGGAGGCACTATTTTTCTTCCCATTTTACAGATGAGAAAATTGAAGCCATTATGAGGACAAATAACTTACCTAAGGTCCCAGGGCCAGCAAGAAGCGTGGCTGGGATTTGAACCCAGACAACCTGGTTCCAGAATCTATTCTCTTAACAGTTCCTAACATCCACCCCAACCCCCTTAACTCTCCATAAACCTTCCCAGAGTTTACATGCAATCCCAGGTAAAACAGTGAAGCGGAATCCCAAATTGACTACGATTACATTTCTACCACCTTCTAAAATGGGGCTCACCAGTGACATTTAGTTTACTTACAGGTTAATGAAGAGTGTGTGGACTAAGATTTCTCCCCATTGTGATAGACACCCAGAACTTGAGTACTTCTCCTGCTATTGTTGCTGCTCCTCCCACAGTCACCACCATTAGGTCACCTTCCATGGAGCAGGTCAGGAAATTGAGCCACCGCACCTAGGGTAAGAACAAACGTACACCCACTACCGGGAATATGGCTTCCCTTTTCCTGCTCAGGGGTTTCTGGTTCTTGGGCTGAGCCATTCTAAGTGGGTGAGGTTGAGGCACTTCTCACTGACTCCAGCGGAAGGCTTCCTGGGATTGACTGGAGGCATCCATCACCCCATTCATTCAGCCTATTATGCCCGCAGCTCTACCCTCATCTGGAAAGAATGAAGGCAGAAAAGCCCTATGGTCCCCTAATGCAAACCATTTGTGGAGTCAGAAGGTAAATGGATGTAATTCACATGGACATTCCAGCTTCTCTTTCAAGAGCCGGTGGTCAGTGTGGAGAGGGCAGGGTGTTTTTGCAGAAAAGGGACATTTCTCATCAGACTGGACTCATTCTCCCATAACATCCCTGGACCTCTTTGGGGAGCTGGGTCTGATCCCCTCTCGGTTCCCTCCAGACGAACCATGTGTGTGTACAAGAGGTCAGTGTTTTAGAAATTCCAATTGGACAACTTTGGCACTGTCTTAATTTCTTACAGGTCACAGCCCAAGATACAATAACAGATTCGATATACCAAAGAATACTGAAAGGACACTTCAAAGTTATCATCCCATTTCTGCAGATTGTAAACTCCCTGAAGTCAGAGGTATTTATAATTGGTTTGATCTCCACGATCTAGCACAATGCTAGGCCCCTATGAAGAGTTTTATTTCAACTTCCTTTCCAGTCTCTATTTCTCTATATGTCTCCTGACTGCCTGCCATCCTGCCACACCCAGCCTCTTTCTGTCCCTTGTAGACTGCCAAGCACTCTTGTGCCACAGGACCTTTGCACATGCTATATCCAGTTAACCCCCATTACTTCTGAGCTCTCAGCTCAATTATCACATGCACAGGGAAGTCAGCCTCCCAGACTAGGTCAGTTCCCCCATTACAGATTCACATTACATTTTGTAACCCTCTTTGTTGCATCTGTGACAGTTGTTATTTTATACTTTTTCATATGAATCTTTGGTTAGTATCTGTCTCCCTCTCCACATCGTCAACTCCATGAGGATAGGAACTGTGTCACCATCTCCCCCACTGCCTTGCCCAGTGCCCAGCACCTAGTATGAAATGGTTACATCAGCATTTATTGAGCACTTGGTACTGTGTACCAAATGCTGAACAACTCTGAAAAATAGATAGTAGCCTTCTTTTACAGATAAGTAAACTGAGGCCTAGAGAAGAAAGGAGACGTGCTCAAAGTCATACAGTGGCAAGGGCCAGAGGCAGACTGATTCCAGTTCTTCTGACTCACACCCCAGGATCCTTTCCATCTGTGTTGCCACCTACATGTCTACTAATATGTTGAAGGATTAACCTGGTTATTTGGGATGGACAGCATCAGCCTTGCATGTAAATTTATAGACAGAAGAATTATTCCAATGTGAATTAGCAGAGCCCTTGCCCAAGAAAGGAGGCTGTCTGAGTTCAATTCCAGGCCAGCCCCTCACTATTCAGCTGGGGGCAGAAGTTCTCCACCCAGACAGTGAGCTGTGCTGGTTCTCTCATGCCTTCTGGGCCATGAACTCTGAGGGTGGTGAGGCAGGCATTTCCTGGGCCCCCAGTAATGTGCCTCTCAGTTATGCAATGTCTAGAGCAGGCCACATGCACACCAACTGCACTTTGGGAAACTGCCCCAGGTCCTGGTTCACAGAATTGCCAGGAAAATGACAGCTCTGAGTCCACATGAAAGGCATTCTTGGAAAATGTCTCTCCACCCTTCCTCCTTCCCCAGCTGGAGAACTTTTTGCTGTGAATTGTTGCAGCAACTGCTGGGATCAGTTTGAGAGGAGGGAGCTGGGTCTCATTTCTTTATTGCTCCAATGTGTGCAGAATCAACTCACTTCTCCAGTAATTTCCCTTCTTTCCACCTCCCCGTGTAATGAAGATGCCCAGAGAAGTGGAAACAGCAGACAAAGGGCTTTGGGTTCCCTGGACTCTCCTGCAAAGCTCCCCTGCCACATTCCAGACCCTCTAACAAGTACAGAGGTCGAGGGGAAGGGACTGTGGAGTCTGGGTTGTAATCGTCTCCCCTGCACCAAGTTACCAGGAAGTAGACAAAGCAGCAGCAAAGGGGTAGTTCTTCCATGTTGTCTGCACATCCCAGAAGCGACGGCTGCGGTCATTACTAACAAAGATGCACCCATGGCGGTGGGTCTGGACAGGAGGAAGTGGAAAACGGCAAAGTAAGCCTGCAGACTTTCAATGAGACATGAAGCTACATTGTACTTATTAAGCTTTTGCTCTCAAGTGGAGTTTTGTTTTTGTTTTTTTGTTTTTTGAGACAAAGTTTCGTTCTTGTTGGCCAGGCTGGAGTGCAATGGCGTGATCCTGGCTTAACGCAACCTCCACCTCCCCGGTTCTAGCAATTCTCCTGCCTCACCCTCCCAAGTAGATGGGATTACAGGCATCTGCCACCATGCCTGGCTAATTTTGTATTTTTAGCAGAGACCCAGTTTCTCCATGTTGGTCAGGCTGGTCTTGACCTGCCTCATCCTCCCAAAGTGCTGGGATTACAGGTGTGAGCCACTGTGCCTGGCCTGTTTTTTTTTTTTTTTTTAAATAGACAGAGTCTTACTATGTTGCCCATGCTGGTCTCCTCAGCCTCTCAAAGTCCTGGGATTATAGGCATAAGCCCCCATGCCCAGCTTCAAGTGGAGTTTTGTTTGCACTGAGCCCCTTCAGGGGAGCAGGGATGAGTACATTATCACACTTCAGGAATTGTATTTCCAACAGCTCCAGGTCTGTAGAGCAGCGCTGTCATATATACATTTTTTTCTTTTTTGTTTTTAGAGAGAGAGAATCTCACTCTGTCACCCAGGCTGGAGTGCAGTGGCACTACCACAGCTCACTGCAACCTCCGCCTACTGGATTCAAGTGAGCATGTCTGGCTAATTTTTGTATTTTTAGTAGAGACGGGGTTTCACCATGTTGGCCAGCTGGTCTCAAGCTCCTGACCTCAAGTGATCCACCCCCCTCAGCCTCCTAAGCGCTGGGATTACAGACGTGAGCCACTGCGCCCAGCCTCCTGTAGACCTTTCTGCGTGGGATGGGAATGTTCTGTCTTTGAGCCATCAGTAGAATAGCCACCAGCCACATGTGGCCACTGAGTACTTGAAATATGGCTAGTGCAACCCAGGAACTGAATCTTTACATTTCGTTTAATTTGAATCAAGTTAAATAGCCACATGCGGTTAATGGCATCTTATTGGATGCTGCAGTTCTAGAGTTTGGCTACTCAAAGGGTCGTCTGATGACCAGCAGCATCACCTGAGAGTTCATTAGCACTAAGCTCCACCCCGGGACTATTGAATCAGACTCGTTTTAACAAGATCCCCAGGTGCTCTGTGTGCACATTAACATTTGAGAAGAGTGTCTCTGGAGCACTGCCAAGAACAAAGGAGCAGCAGGTAAAAAATAACAAAGAAGAAGAAAAAAAACGCTGCTGGATTGGGAGAACAGCTATCACAAATTCTCTGTACCTTTCTCACAGAATTCCCTCCACACTCATTTAGGGTATACTAATGCTTGCTTTGGACACAATTGCAATATCTTTGGCTATGGTGTGTTATTTTCCAGCCTGCAATAGATTAGAAGTAGCAGTATAGAAGCAGCTAGAGGCACAATTAGAGCATCTTTACCACCACTGCAAAGTGCTACATGAATGTAAAAACGCTGATTGCCCATGCCATTTTAGAAGGAGAGGTCTGGAGGATCTCTCCAATACTGTATTAGAATTTCTTTACTAGCATTCTGCAAGCCAGGGCAGCATTCCAAAATTTCATTTTTAAGTACATGTTAGTGTCTGGTACAGATAATAAAACACATGCTGCATGCCGATGAAATTTAATGTTCAAGCTAAATAATAAAATGTTTTATTTATGGGCAAATTTTATATCTCCCCATAGGGAGATAAGTTAGTGTGCAAGCCCTTCCCACTTCTCCTAGGTCTGATACGAAGCCAGTTTGTATCCCCTTGATATTCCAGGGGAAAGACAGGAGTTGGAGGGGTTGGCGGGGTGGGGGTAAGGCAAGGAATACAGGGAGAGAAGGCTCTGTACTTATTAGCCTGGGTACAATGTGGCTGAATGACAATTTTACTGGGCTTTCGGTGTAAGAACAGTGGAGGAAGCAGTTAAATAGGACTACCTTTCTGACCTCGGCCGAGTCTCAGTTGTTGAGTTAGGATTGATGGAGACGGTTGTATTTGAGAACTTTAAAAAAAAAAAAAAAAAAAAAAAAAACTCTGAAGAGACCACAGATGATTATGATTGTGCTAGGAAGGATTCCTAGCCCTTACTAGACCTTATCCTTATCAGCTTGCTCTTTCATCTCAGGATTCAATCAGCAAATGTTGATTAAGCTCTTACCATGTGCCAGGCATTGATCCTACGTAATGGGGATAAAGAGTATGAAGCAAATCAGAGGCCTTGTTCTCAAGGAGCGTGCATTCCAAGCACGTGTTATGGGACATAAACATGTGCACAAGTAATTTGGGGAAATGAGAAGGGCTGTACAGAAGATAAAACTGATAGATCTGGCAGTGGTCAGAGAGGGCTTCTTAGAAAAAGTCACATTTGGATTGAGTCCTGAGATTTCATGAGAAGGAGGCAGCCCCTGAAGGTCTAGACGAAGGGCATTCCAAAGAGAAGGACCAGCAAGGGGCCGACAGCATGTGTCACCACATTCCAGGAAAGTGGGGGAGTGGAGTGAGACAGGGTGGGGATCTGGAGGAGGGGGTAGACCATGCAGGGCCATGGTAAGGTGGTGGAATAAGCTGTGTCTCAAGCAGAGGAGTGATATTGTCAAAGCTCACCCTGGCTGAACTGTGGCAGTTTGGGGAAGAAGCTGTTGTATTCCAGGTGACAGACAATGGTGGCTTGACTGGGGGCAGTTGCAGAGGTGTAAGAAGTGGCTGGATTTAGGATATATCCTGCAAAGGGAACTGATGAGTCCTTCTGATGAAATGGACGCTCATGCAAGGGTTGAGCTCCGTTGTCTGAGCAAATGGGTGAATGGTAGCATCATTTGGAGGAGAAAACTAGTATTTTTCTTTCTTTGTTTTTTTTTTTTTTCTTTTTGAGACGGAGTCTCGCTCTGTCACCCAGGCTGGAGTGCAGTGGCACAATCTCGGCTCACTGCAATCTCTGCCTCCTGGGTTCAAGTGATTCTCATGCCTCAGCCTCCTGAGTACTGAGATTACAGACGTGCACCATCATGCCAGGCTAATTTTTGTATTTTTAGTAGAGATGGGGTTTCACAATGTTGGCTAGGCTGGTCTCGAACTCCTGACCTCAGGCTATCTACCCACCTCAGCCACCCAAAGTGCTGGAATTACAGGTGTGAGCCACCATGCCTGGCTGAGAAAACTAGTATTTCTTTAAGTTTGAGATGCCATTAACTATCCAGGAGGAATAATATTTAGGAAGTTGGATGTGAGTTTAGAGCTCCTAGAAAAAGGCAGGGGCTGGAGATTTTTTAAATGTGAGGGTCGTCAGCACATAGAAAGTGTTGAAGCTACAGGACTGAGAACAGAGAACACTTAGAAAGGGATAAGAGAGAAGACTGAGTCCTGGGCATACTACCCTTTAGAGAACTGATGGAGGAGGAGGAACCAGCAGATGAGACTAGGAAAAATGGCTGGAGACGAAGGAGGAGAAGCTAGTGGAATTTGTCACCATGTCAAATGCTGCTGGAAATTTGAGTAAGATGAAGACAGAGAAGTGATCTGTAGCTCTGGGCTGGTATAGGTCACTGGTGACTCTGAGAAGGGGCTTTTTAGAGTCAGCGTGGATAGAAGAGCCCCATTAGAGTGTACAGAGGTATTTACGTATATACCAAGGACATCAAGAAATGAGTAACATCAGTTGGCTCCAGGGGGACGGGGAAACCAGGTGGCTGGGAACAGGAGTGGAGATACACTTACTTTTCATCATGTATTTCTTTTGTACTATGTTACAAGCACCTATTCACAATGCCACAATGGGGTGAGGAAAGAATGGGCAGTAAAACAGAAAAGTGGGGACACCAAATATAGACAACTCGGTGGAGATGTGCTGGGAAAAGGAAAAGAGAAATGGGTTGATGTGGGGCCACGCTATGGTTTCCTAAGAGTATGTTTATGCATGGATGAGAGTGGTCCTGCAGAGAAAGAGAGATGGACAGTGTGGGAAGGAGAGGTCATAACTGCAGAAGCAAGATCCTTAAAGAGGCCCAGGTGGGGCTGACCTGAGACGGGAGTGAGGACAGACATTTCATCTCATGTGGCAGGAAGGAAGGTGGGGCTGTAGGTTTAAATACAGTGCGATGGTGGAATAGGCAGGGGAGATGCTGAGGTCATCACTTAAGGGTGTCTGTGTTGGGGCGGGGAGAAGGTATTGAAGTTTCAAGAAAAGAGAATGGAGGCCTGGCCGCTACCCACTCTCCTGTTACAGCCACAGTCTCAGTTGCTGCAGGGTGCCTGGGTGTCTGGGCAATCCGTGGACAGCAGTGAGGGCCACAATGACAGATTACGGCAGAGTAGAGCAGTGACCTGGAGGTTAGGGAGTCCATCTACCCTGACTCCTTCACAGACAGGTGTCTCCCAGCTACCCCTGCATAGCTCCAGTCCTGCTCATGTTCTCTCACCAGCAGTACTTCCATGCTGTAAGGATGTTCAGGGGATGAGTGAAGAGGAGTCTGAAAGTGTCATTAACTGGCTTGATTGCACCTTGATCCAACTTTGCTAACAACTAGTCTTCCAAAATACAAATGTACTCTCATTGTACCACATTCTCCTTCAGTAGTGCTTCACTTGATGAGGTCCTGCTAAGTATTATCAGAAAATCTACCCTGGCCAGGTACAATAGCTCATGCCTGTAATCCCAGCACTTTGGAAGGCCGAGGTAGGAGGATTGCTGAAGCCTAGGAGTTTGAGGACAACCTGGGCAATGGGGTGAGATCCTTGCCTCTACAAAAAAAAAAAAAAAATAATTAGCTGGCCACTGATCTGTTCTGTCTCTATAGATTTGGCTGAGCTTCATTGTACTGATCTTTCCAACCACTTTATTCTAGTTGTCCCTCATGGTGGCAGCCCTTCTTGGGCTCCCTCAGGGTTGCCCCATACTCTGAGCATCCATGACTGTCCTTGGCTCCTCAATACCCCAAAGCCAACAACAGTCCAAAACCAACATCATATTGTCTCCACTCCATCATCACCAACCCAATGCCAATATCCAAGGCCAACACCTCAAATTCACCCATCCCCTTGTCCCATCAATATCTCTCCCCAAAGCTGTCTGGTCTGTTGCTACCAGCCGCTCTTCTGAATTCCTGGTAGTCCCAGTTCTGTGCCATTCTTGTATTCCCATGCTATCCTACCCCTACTCCCTGGTGGCCCCTCACCACCAAGAAGCATCCAAGGAGCCGAAGGACCACAGCCGAAGGTCCTCTCAGCCAAAGAAGAATCAAGGCAAGCCTCCAAATGCAGAGGAACCCAACTAGAAGGGAAGTATTTCCGCCTTTTTCTTCCCAGAGACACCCCACCCCCAACTATCACACTTCAAGTTTATGACCCTAAACTTCAACTAGGCACTCAACACTGACAAATGAACCTCAAACTGCCTTAGGAAATCTGCTTACCATTCCCTAGAGTGATCATTTCATACATTCTTTCTTCTTTAATTTGAAATTTTAAGTCAGTTTATTAAGTTCAACATGAAAACTATCAGAAGAATATCCTCAGCTTAGCATGGTGGCTCATGCCTGTAATAACAGCACTTCGGGAGGCTAAGGTCAGAGGATTGCTTGAGACCAGGAGTTCGAGACCAGCCTGGGCAACATAGACCTTTTCTCTACAAGAAATTTTAAATATTAACCATATGTGGTGGTGCACACTTGTAGTCCCAGCTACTTGGAAGGCTCACATGGGCCTGGGAAGTTGAGGCTGCAATGAACTATGATCATACCACTGCACTCCATCCTGGGTGACAGAGCAAGACCCTGTCTCAAAAAAAAAAAAAAAAAAAAAAAAAAAAAATTCTCCTTATAATTATTTCTTCTTGGAGAAAAGGAAAGGAAAATCAAAACCCTCTGAGCATAGCCAGGATGCTGTGGCAGTCAAGCCTCTCTACGATGGGGACAGTCCTCTGGTCAGTGGAGTCACTCTCTGGGTCAGCAGGATTGGAGTCTGGATCAGCGTCCTCATCCTCCAGCTCCAGGTCATCCATTTCCTGGAACAAAGACTTAATTACTTCCACGTTGTTTCCAGCATCCTCCAAGAACTGGGTATCAGATGTGTCAAGATTTGGATCTGTTTCAAGTAGCTGTTTCCCACTTAATTTATTTTTTCCTGCTTGTTCTTCCATCCATTTCTTTTTAATTTCCAAGCCTTCTGCAGCAAATTTGGACTTCCAATTTAAGACATTCTCGATTATAACAGGAATGCCATGGAATAATTGCTTTTCAGCTTATTTGGATTCTTTCTGTTTCTTTTTTTTCTTCTCTTCTAGTTTTTTTATCTGATCTATTTCTTTTAATTTTTCTTGCACAACTGTCACTAAAGATCATCACCATACCAAGATTTTCTTCAGCCTGTAATGCTAAGAATTTTTAAATGTCTGAGACATTATCTTCTAGATTTTCTGAGAATACTTCATAAAGGCAGGGTTTATCTGGGTATTTCTCCTTGTCTGTAAACTTGAGGGTAGTCTGGACAGTTTCATCATTTTCTCCAGCCTTAGATGTCACAGTAATGGTGAAGCTGGGTGAATTTCCTTTTTTTTTCTTTATTATTATTTTTTGAGACAAAGTCTCACTCTGTTGCCCAGGCTAGAGTGCAGTGGCACAATCACGGCTTACTGCAGCCTCCACCTCCTGGGCTCAAGCCATCCTCCCACCTCAGATTCCTGAGTAGCTGATTCTACAGGTGTCCTGGTTTGGGCGGGTAGCAGTAGTGGCATCCGGGGAGCTCCCACCAGCTCCACGGAGTGTGTAGCCCCAGCCGAGCCTCCCTGCTGCAGCCAGCATTCTGGCAGCTGCTGTCCTCAACAGCCCTGTACCCAGCACATAGGCCTTCAGCTGAGTATAACCTGGGTATGGTGGCTCATGCCTGTAATCCCAGCACTTTGAGAGGCCGGGGTGGGAGGGTCACTTGAGCCCAGGAGTTCGAGACTAGCCTGGGCAACAAAGCAAGGCCTCATCTCTAAAAATAATATAAAAATAAATGAGTGTATTGAATGTATAAGCAATATCTTTGCCAACAAGGGGTGATGCCAAAAAGCTGGACACATTTTTTTGCAATGAGCATATATTACTCTTACAATCAGAACAATCAGAAGAAAACAAATTATTTTTTATGGAGTCTCACTCTGTTGCCCAGGCTTGAGGGCAGTGACTGGATCTTGGCTCAATTCAGCTTCTGCTTCCTGGGTTTAAGCTATCCTCCCACCTCATCCTCTCGAGTAGCTGGAATTACAAATGAGAGCCACCACACCCAGCTAATTTTTGTATTTTTAGTAGAGATGGGGTTTCACCATGTTGGCCAGGCTAGTCTCAAACTCCTGACCTCAAGAGATCCACCCACCTTGGCCTCCCAAAGCGCTGGGATTACAGGCATGAGCCACTGCACCCAGCCAAGAAAACAGATTTTTAAAGTGGTGGTGGCCCTTGGAGTTCTGCCTCAGTCCTCCGTTTTCTCATCAAATGGCCTCCCTGCACTCAGTCCTTTATGCTTGTGTTCCCCTCTCACCTGGCTACTGTCAACTCCCACAAAACTCATCTCCCCTGCTTCTCTTCAGGCCCAGGTAGCCAGGTGCCTGCAGGGCCTCTCCTCCTGAGACCCCCTGTTACAAACATACTCGTCATCTCCAGGCCTTGCCCCGCCCTGCTCCACTTCCTCTTCCCCACCTCAGCGACCAAGACCTACCATCCTCCTTGTGCTCTAGCCAGCATCCTGGAGGCCTCTTGGACTCCCCCGGCCCATATCCACCCCACCACCAAGCCCTGGCCTTCCACCTCACATGATCCCTCCTCCCATCCCTGCTGCCACCACTGCCTGCCGTGGTCCTCTCGTTTCTCCTGTGCGGGCACCAGCTGCCCTGACTCTATTCCTGCCTCAGCCAACCCATCCTCCACACTTTAACCAGAGTGACCATCCTCCAGTGTAAATAGGGTCACCTGACACCCCTTCTTAAATATCTCTATCCTCATAGTCTGCATGATGAAGTCCAAATTCCACTGCATGGGCCATTCACGGTTCTCTGCCTACCTCTCTATTTCCCAGTCTCCAGCTCCTCCCGTGCAGGGAACACCTCCAGGCCCTGTGTCTGCTGTTACCTCTGCCTGGAATGCCCTCTCCCTCTTACACTGGAAAACCACCTATTACAGGGCTCTGTTCTGTGAAGTCTTTCCTGACCTATCCAAATGGAGGTGTGGTTCTCTCCTTCACATTCCCATACAACTGTGTACCCCTCTTCCCACCCCTGACTGTGTGCCCTCAAGGGCAGAGCCCTGTGCAGCCTCAGCACCTGGTGCTGTCCTGGCACCGAGTTGAGTACTTATTCCCTGAGAACCCGCATAAGGTGCCCACACCAGGCCTTCCCAGTGGCTCTCAAAATGAGAGCATAGTGGGACCTGGGAGGTAGCCATGGCCCTTGTGGGTAAATATGGTGACCTCCTTCTTCTTGGCTGTGTCCCATTGCCCAGCACAAGGCCTGGCAATAGTAGGGGCTCAATAAACACTCACTGAAGGGACAGAGGCATACAGACATGAGTAAAATGAATGCTGGGGCTGAAAAGGTCCAGAGATCTTCTGCCTAGCCCACATCACCCACCTATGCCTCAACATTTCACAAAGGAGGAAGTTGAAGTCCCCCCAAGGGCAGGGACTTTCTCGAGGTGAAACACTGGATTCCTTCCTTGCCAAAAGACCAAAACCCGGATGTCCTTCTTCCCAAGATTTCCTCTCCAAAATCTACAAAGGCAAAAAGGCTCCAAAAAGCAGGTGGGGCTTATTGCTGACACCCCCAGCCCCATGCCTGAGCACACACTGTGGGCCAAGCTTAGGGTTGGTGTTCTTAGGCATTACTGCATGTGCTCCCATGTCAACATGAGGAGGGAGGCACTATTATTATCTCCATCTTACATCTGAGAAATTGGAGGTTCAGGCTGCTGAAGTTACATGGCAAGAAAGTGCAGAGGCTGGGCATGGTGGCTCACATCTATAATTCCAACATTTTGGGAGACTGAAGTGGGAAGATCGCTTGAGCCCAGCAGTTTGAGACAAGCTTGGGCAACATAGTGAGATCCCATCTCTAAAAAGAAAAAAAAAATACATACACACACACACACACACACACACACACACACACACACACACAGGTGCGATGGCATCCGCCTATAGTCCCAGCTATAGGAGGCTGAGGCAGGAGGACTGCTTGAGCCCAGGAGTGTGCACCACTGCACTCCAGCCTGGGTGACAGAGCAAGACCCTGTCTCCAAAAAATAAATAAATAAATAAAGTGCTGGAGACAAAATTTGAATTCTGGGCTGGGCGTGGTGGTTCATGCCTGTAATCCCAGCACTTTGGGAGGCCAAGCTGGGAGGATCACTTGAGGTCAGGCCAATATGGTGAAATCCCATCTCTACTAAAAATACAAAGATTAGCTGGGCGTGGTGGTGCCTGCCTGTAATCCCAGCTACTCAGGTGGCTGAGGCAGAATTGCTTGAACCTGGGAGGCAGAGGTTGCAGTGAGCCAAGATCACACCACTGCACTCCAGCCTGGGCAAAAGACCAAGACTCTGTCTCAAGAAAAGAAAAAATTGAACTCTGTTTGACATGACCCCAAGATTGGCATTCTCAGATTCCACCCTCTGCCCCAGAATGGCTTGGCTAGGAGTGCCTGAGGGGCGGGGCTGGCAAAGCAGTGCCTCCTATATGAGGGAGAGGGAGGAGGCCTGATAGGGCGATGGCCTCTCTGGGACCTGGTCCAGAACTAGGAAGCCTGAGAGGAAGGGGCCTCTCTTCCCACTCTATGGCAACATGGCACAGGCCTTTCTCCACCCCTGCCTCTGCTGGTCTCAAAACATGGGGGGCATTTCAAAGGGGATAAACCTGAAGGGCTTCTGTTCAGGTGAGAGAAAGGCAGGATCCAACTAAGAGTCAGGTTACACCCAGAGATGTTCAAAGCTCTTGTCATGGGGCATGGGGACTCTTCTCCTCCATGCCCCATAGGCCCATCCAGTCCCTTCTCCACAAGCTAAACATGCCCATCTGTGTCCCCAAACCAGCAATAGTTGTTGGTTTTCAACTGGATAAAGTCCAGATCCCTTAGCTTGGCATTCAAGCTGCTCTGGGATCCCATTTTTGACTATTTGTCCTACCTCATTCTCTCACTAAGCAAGCTCTTTGCATCATCAAGTTAGGCTGCTCACCATTCCTCTCAACATGTTTGCTGCTTTCCTGCCTCCGAGGCTTTACCCATGCCTTTCCCCCTAGAGTGCTTTTCATTCCCATGTTCTCCTATTGAATCTTACCATCCTGGATGGGCACGGTGGCTCACGCCTATAATCCCAGCACTTTGGGAGGCCAAGGTGGGCGGATCACTTGAGGTCAGGAGATTGAGACCAGCCCGGCCAACATGGCGAAACTCTGTCTCTACTAAAAATACAAAAGTTAGCCATGTTTGGTGGTGTACCCCTGTAATGCCAACTACTCAGGAGGCTGAAGCAGAAGAATTGCTTGAACCCAGGAGGCGGAGGTTGTAGTGAACTAAGATCGCGCCACTGCACTCCAGCCTGGGCAACAGAGTGGGAGGTTTTCTCAAAAAAAAAAAAAAAGTAAAGAAAGAAATCTTACCATCCTTTTAAGCCCAGGTGCACTGGCACCTTCCCCTTCCATAGAATTTTTTTTCCCCCTCTGTTAAATCCCAGGGCGCTTCACTTTGTACAGACCTGCTGACTCATGTGTGGATTATCTGCGTCTGTGCCCTTCTCCTAGATACTACATGTGAGGGTGGCAGCAGCCTCCTATTCATCACCATATCCCCCAAGGGCCATGTGCTCAGTAGGTGCTCTAGGAATGCCTATTGGACTGATAAAGGCATGAATGGATTCCTAAAATCAATGGGAAGCATTTCTGATCCAGAGGCACCTGCATTTTAACGGGGACCACCACTTGCCCTAATGCAGAAGAATTATCCAAAACTAGGAAATAAAGCAAAAGGAGTATTATGTGCCCTTTAAAAATCTCCTTAGAGTATGTCTGACTTACTATTTACCATTGGTTAGTGCCCAGACTTTGTAAAAATTGATGTTAACTGTAAAAATTGATGTTGCAAATAATTTCTATATACTTCAAAAAGAACAACCCTGATGGTTATGATTTGGTTGTCCTGCAGGACATTAAATAGTTTTGTATGTTACATAGCCATCTTAAGTAACCAGCATTCTTACTTAGCCATCTTAAGTAACCAGCATTCTTACTTAGCCATCTTACGTAGTCAGCATTCTTTTTTCATTGACCATACTTCAATTTCTAATATCTTCCTTTAAACCATCTTTGCCATTCTGCTGGGTTCCCTCATTCATGAGTTAAACAAATCTTTCACTTGTGTTCACTATACGTTTATATAAGAGTTATGTCTTTTAAATTTTTGAAAATTATGCTTTGACACAACTTTGGGCACATTAAAATCATCTGTGGGGCATTTAAAAGATACAGAATCCCAGCACTTTGGGAGGCCAAAGCAGGCAAATCACTCGAGCCCAGGAGTTTGAGATCAGCCTGGGCAACATGGCAAAAACCTGTCCCTACAGAAAACAAAAATAAAAAAATTAGCCAGGCATGTTGACGCACACCTGTGGTCCCAGCTACTGAGGAGGCCAAGGCAGGAGGACTGCTTGAGCCTGGGAGGTTAAGTCTGCAGTGAGCCATGATCGTGCCACTGCACTACAGCCTGGGCAACAGAAGAAGACCCTTTCTCAAAAACAAAAAAAAGAAAGATATAGAAACCCAGGTTCTACCTCTGGGATTCTGATACAGAAACTTCTGGGTGGGACTTTGCTGCCTGTTTCTTTAGTACTCTCAGAGAATTCTAATTAATAGTCAGAGCTGAGAACCTCTCTACTAAAGGGCAACAGCCTTTATTAGGCTTGTTTGTTACCACAAACAAGCACTCGTTAAATGTTCGCCATTATTGCCTGGCACAGTGCATGCACCTCTAATCCTAGTTACTTGGGAGGCTGTGGCGGGATGATTACTTGAGCCAGGAGTTCAAGTCTGTGATGCAATATGATTGTGTTTGAGAATAGCCACTGCACTGTAGCCTGGGCAACATGGTGACACTCCATCTCTTAAAAAAAAGAAAAAAAAAGTTACCCATTGTTATCGTTAGTTCTGACAATGGAACTTCAGACACAGGGATGAAGATTTGGTATAGTGGTACTCTGGGTGTTCCTGAAATCATACCAGCTTTACACTGGGTCTTTTGGATCATGAGAGGCCATGGTATACAATACTGGGTGTATCACTGTATTAGTTTCCTTGGCTGCTGTAACAAATGGCCATACACTTAGCAGCTTGCAACACAGATTTACTATCTTACAGTTCTGGAGTTCAGAAGTCTGAAATAAGCCTTACCAGGCTAAAATAAGGTTGTGGCCAAGGCTGTTTTTTTCTGCAGGATCCAAGGGAGAGTCTCTTCCGTGCCTCTTCCAGCTCCCAGTGGCTGCCAGCGTTCTTTGGCTCATGGCTTCATCTCTCCAGTCTCTGCTTTGGTGGTCACATGGCCTCCTCCAACCACCCACTTTGATCTCCTCCCTCTCCTTCTTATAAGGACCCTGTGATCACATTGGGCTCACCCAGATAAACCAAGGTAATCTCTTTGCTGGAATGAGCTCAGTCGGGGAGACCCTAACCCAGCAGTGCTAGAGTAATTAAAGACACACACACAGAAATATAGAGGTGTGAAGTGGGAAATCAGGGGTCTCACAGCCTTCAGAGCTGAGAGCCCTGAACAGAGATTTACCCACGTATTTATTAACAGCAAACCAGTCATTAGCATTGTTTCTATAGGTATTAAATTAACTAAAAGTATCCCTTATGGGAAACAAAGCGATGGGCCCAATTAAAAGAATAGGTTGGGCTAATTAACTGCAGCAGGAGCATGTCCTTAAGGCACAGCTCACTCATGCTATTGTTTGTGGCTTAAGAATGCCTTTAAGCGGTTTTCCGCCCTGGGCGGGCCAGGTGTTCCTTGCCCTCATTCCCGTAAACCCACAACTTTCCGGCTTGGGTGTTAGGGCCATTATGAACATGTTACAGTGCTGCAGAGATTTTGTTTATGGCCAGTCTTGGGGCCAGTTTATGGCCAGATTTTGGGGGGCCTGCTCCCAACGCTCTTCATCTCAAGATCCTTAATCTAATCGCACCTTCAAAGTCCCTTTTGCCACATAAGGTAACAGTCACACTTTCTGGAGATTAGCGGGTGGACATTTGGGGAGGCATTATTCAGCCTACCAGAGTCATCCTTCTCTGCAGCCTCAGGATCCAAGGCATCACCCCCTGCTGAGAGCTCACCACTCCCCACCACCCCACATCCCTTGGAGCCATGGAGGACCCACTGTGTTCTCAGTGTAGGGGATCAGAGCAAGTGGAGGTTTTGCAAACCTCCAAAACTAGGGGTTCTATACTGAAAACAGTAATAAAGTTGGAATTTCAGGAGACAAGAGAGAGAATTTAGAGGCAGCTCTGGATGATGCAGCTGCCTGTGGGTGGTCCATAAAGCCAGCATGGATGTCTCCCTGTCACACAATCAGGTCACCACCACCTCTCTTCAGTAGCAGTCTGCCCTCTGGGCTGCAGCTTTATTTACTGTTGTATTAAGTTATTAAAATTAAAAAAAAACACACACCTGTCTACTATTTATTTTAGTAGATAATAGAAATGAGTTAAGATGGCTGCATTACATCTCCATGAAGTAATTATGATCTAAGAGCTCCGCAAAAACCCGTCAGAGAATAGGCAGAAGCTTCATTTTCTTCCCTGCATCTGAATGTGGCCTGGGTTTGCAAGGGCAAGCAGGGACACTATGTGCAGTGGGGAAAGGCCTGCCTTCCACAGCCCCGGGCCAGGGTGAATGACTGGGCAAGTGGGGTAGGAGCTGGGATATCTGGCAAGCAGAGTAGGAAAGCCAGATTCCCTTGAATAGTGAACAACCTGCACATCTGAACACAGCAGCCCTCGTTTCCCATCTGCATCCACGTCCTTGCCTCTATTGTGAACTCATTTCACCAGATCTTAAGGTTTACAAACTCTCAAAGCATCCCCAATATCGTCTCAATCCTCACAACCCCATGAGGCTGGTCAGCTTGGTATCATTGTCCCATTTTAGAGATGAGAAAACTGAAGTTAAAGACATGAATGATTTGCCATCACCTGGCTTGTGGGTGACGCAGTCGGATGCCGAAGTGTCCCCTTCTTGACATCACTCAGTGCAAGGTGGCCCTGGGGTGGGGAATGGGGCATGCATTTTAGTGGGCAAGGCTTTCATCTTGTCATAGGCTGTCAGCAGGCCAGACTTCAGGAACCTCCTCTTTAAGAAAGCTACCCACTTCCCATACCTCTGCCTGCCCTCCTCAGGGTTCTCACATTCTTCTAATCCTGCCTCTGAGACACTCAGCAAATGCCACGCCCCCTCAGCATGTCTGCTTCTGCTTCCACAGGGCAGGCTCTGGGGCAGATGATCCACAGTTACTTATTCAAAGAAGTGAGGGAGTTAATGTACTTTGAATGGATTTTATCCCTAATTGAGCAGGCGTGTAAGCTTGCTGTGGGTCCTGACTGAGGGATGTCCCACCAGGACGCAAGCCCTCTGGCTTTTCATGACGCATCAAGATCAGAGGCAGAGAAAGCTCAACCCACACTGACACGAGGAAGAGACAGCCTTCTTGGAGGACCTGGAAAACAATTTGGCACCTTGTTTTGGTGTAACTGGAAAGCTGCTCTAACTGGGAAACTAGGGTTGGCCAAGGCAGGCACGTGGGTTCTGCTGTACAGCTCAGCAATGCCCTAGGCTCAGCGTTCCCTGCCTGTTCCCACCAAAGGGCCCCAGACATCTCATCCATCCTTTGTTTGAAACTCTTCTACTCCCTTGCTGGCAAGAGATAAAGCCCACCTGGAGATTTATGATGAAAACACTCACCAGACCAAGGAACCCACTGGAGAGGGCATGCAGTGGAGCAGGGGGTCACAGATGGAATTCAGAAGGTCTGTGGACTGGGATGAGTCATAATAAAAAAGGACATCTCTATTTTCCCTACCCTCTAACTGAAGATCAGCATTTCCTTCCATTATACAAACCCCAGCAGTTTTAGCAGCACTTGGCATTCTGTTCCACAGAATTCACTGATATTTTTATATCACATCACAATGGCTACAGGTATCTTGAGATATGGTTTATGCTCCTCACTACTTCAAAATTATGGTAGTTATTAGACACACTGCCCTGCTGGAATTTTTTCTTTTTCTTTTCTTTTTTTTTTTTTTTTTTTTTTTTTTTTGAGATGGAATCTCACTCTCTCACCCAGACTGGAGTACAGTGGCATGATCTCAACTCACTGCAACCTCTGCCTCGTGGGTTCAAGCGATTCTCCTGCCTCAGCCTCCTGAGTAACTGGAATTACAGGCATGTGCCACCATACCCAGCACATATAGCTAATAAAAAATTAGCTAATTTTTTGTATTTTTAGTAGAGAGAGGGTTTCGCTATGTTGGCCAGGCTGGTCTCAAACTCCTGACCTCAAGTGATCCACCCATCTCAGATACCCAAAGTGTTGGGATTACAGGCATGAGCCACCATGCCTGGCCCACTGCTGGATCTTAATTGATGGGTTAATAAAGAAAAATGTATTTCTATTTCACAAGGCAAAAAATATTTTGATAACCAAATCTCAATATAATTGGTTGCCTTTGTAATTCTCCTTTTTGGTTTTGGTTTTTGTTTTGTTTTGTGAGAAAGGGTCTCATTCTGTAACCCAGGCTGGAGTGCAGTAGCACGATCTTGGCTCACTGGAGCCTTGACCTCCCAGGCCCAGGTGATCCTTCCATCTCAGCCTCCCAAGTAGCTGAGACCACAGTTATGTGCTACCATGCCCGGCTAATTTTTAAATTATTTTGTAGAGACGGGGATCTTATTATGTTGCCCAGGCTGGTCTTGAACTTCTGTGCTTAACGATCCTCTTGCCTCAGCCTCCCAAATTGTTGGGACTATGGGTGTGAGCCACCATGCCCAGCCTCAGTATGTATTTTTTTAAAAATGTATTTAAAAACATTATTCTGAGCAGGGGCCCATGGCACCAAGAAAATAAAAATGTGAAGAACTCTTGTATACAAAGTAACTCTACAGAAGGCGAGGGGCTGAGGTTATATCACTTAGGAGGAGAATGTCTGGTTGAAAAATACACTTTCAGCTGGGCACAGTGGCTCATGCCTGTAATCCTAGCATTTGGGGAGGCCAAGAAGGGCAGATCACCTGAGGTCAGGAGTTCGACACCAGCCTGGCCAACATGGTGAAATGCCTGTCTCTACTAAAAATACAGAAATTAGCCAGGTGTGTTAGCAGGTGCCTGTAATCCCAACTACTCGGGAGGCTGAGGCAGAAGAATCACTTGAACTTGGGAGGCAGAGGTTGCAGTGAACTGAGATCGTGCCACTGCACTCCAAAAAGAAGAAAAGAAAATACACTTTCTAGGTAGGGCATGGTGGCTCATGGCTGTAATCCTAGCACTTTGGGAGGCTGAGATGGGAAGATTATTTGAGCCCAGGAATATGAGACCAGCCTGGGCAACATAGAGAGACAGGCCTCTACCCCCATCTCTAGAATTTCTTTTTTCTTTAAATTAGCGGGGCGTGGTATACATGCCAATAGTCCCAGCTACTCAGGAGGCTGAGGTGGGAGGATCTCTTGATACCGGGAATTTAGGTGAGCTATGACCACGCCACTGCACTCCAGTCTGGGTAACAGAGTGAGAAACTGTCTCAAAAACAAAAAAGAAAAACATTTTTAAAAATTACAGATTCTAGGGCCCTGTCACAGGCCAGGCTCTCTGGGAAGCAGACCCCTAGATGGAGTTTAGGGTCCACAGTTCAGAGGGTTTGTCGGTGTTGTGAGGATCTACACTTGTGGAAGGGAGGGGTGGAAAGCAGGATTGGACAGTCTCAAGAGAGCCCTCAGCTAACCCTATGGGGAGCTCTGAAGATGGGATGGCTCCTTCAGAGTTGCTCTAAGTTGGGGTGAGGGGGCCAGGCCTTTATGCCCCATGTTCATCAGTCATTAGATGCAATTACCCTAGGGAAGGGATCTGACCTTGGACAAGGCTGCTGTCTCCAGCTGAGGCACCTGTCAGAGAGGACCACCAGCTAACTGAGGGCTTCCTGCCAGCAGCACACCCAGAAGCTGGGGAGAAAGTCATTCATTCCTACAGGAGGGTCTGGGTGGTGGCTCACACGAGTCCACTGAAAGCTTCTACTGCAGAATTATTGTAGCTAAATTCCTGAATGCAGTCCGGAGTCCATCATTTTTAAAGTTCTGTCGGTGATTCGGATGGTCTGCCTGGTTTGGAAGCCCTCAATTGCAGGTAGTCAAAGCTCGAGAGGGCTCTGAGATCACGGAGTCTGAGGGACTTGGTTCAAGGCTGTTCAGCCGGTCAGTGGCAGAGCCAGGAGGGTGCTGACCTGACCTTGGCCATGGCCTTGCTCCACTTTTAAATTTCATTCAACAGATATTTATTGAGAATCTCCCACCACCACGTGAGGCACTGGGGATGCACTAGTGAGCAAAAGAACACAGTCCCTCCCCTTGGGATATTCACAGTCCTGCCCCCCACGATTCTCTCAGCTGGGCCTGCAACTACTCAAACATTGCTCATGGGACCATGAGTTGGGAATTTCTATCAACGCCGTAAATGTATCTACTCAGCATTTCCACCTCTAGGTATTTATCCTACAGCTAAACCTCCATATGGGTGAAGTGATATACGTACAAGAGTATTCACATATTCACCAGAAATTTTTTATAATAGCAATACCCTGGAAACACCCTAGAGGTTGATCGATGGGGTTCTGGTTGAATAAGCCATATCCTGGGTAATCACTAAAAATAAAAGAGGCACCTTTCTATATAATGATATGAAGAAAAAAAAAAAAAGAAACCTCCCAAGACATATTGGCAAGCAAAAAAGGAAGATACAGATAACACCAATTATAACATGCCACTATTTTGGTGAAAAAAAAAGAAAAGATATATGTGAATTTGTTAAGATTTTCAGTGAACCAAGAGCTTTAACAAAGAGGGAAACACTCAGTCCAAATAGAAAAACAGAAACCACTCAAGGTTTTTCACACAGAGATCATTTAATTCAGGAAATGGGTTCAGCAAGTGATACAAGAGCTGAGAAACCAAATACACCTATCAGCTGACCTAAGACCTTGGGAAATAATAGCCTGTAAGGGCTTAGCCTCCCAGGATACAGAGAAGAGGAGGAAGAGGGTGAGGAGTGAATTTCAGGCCACCATAATAGTGTCCAGGATAATATGTTTAATAAATGCATAGAGTATATGCCAGAGGTCACATAAGAAACAGTCATGGTGCTTGTCTCTAGGAGTTGGAGACTGGGAAGGAGACCTAGATTATATAGGATGCCCTTTGGTTTACTTTGAAATTTTGTACCATGAGTGTATGTTGCCTATTTAAAACAAGACACTTGCCTGACGTTCATATTTAGTATATTGGTAAAGGCAAAGCCATTATATTTTTTCACTGGAAAACATCCTTCTGGAAATGAAATGCCAGCAAAATCTCCCCACACATCTCCTGTAATTATACCCCCGAAGACAGCACAGCAATTTTTTCTGTGCATGCTTTTTACAAGTGTCCTCTTCAAATCCTCCTTGGATGAAGCACAGCCCTGAGAGAAGGCAGAGACCACTGGAGTGGGGAGGATGTTTTCCTCTCATCAGCAGCTGGCTTGCTGTGTGATCTCACACCACATCTGTGGCCACTTAGGAAGCTGCCGGCCGGAAGGCCTCAGCTGGCATCCCAGAGCCGTGGTGCCTGCCAGCGCACGTCTGAAGGGGCTGCTGCATCACTCTCTGGGGAACAGCACACACTGGGTGCCACTGGCCAAAGCCCTGGGTGCCCACAAGGGAGGAAGATGTGGGCTCCTGGGCTCTGCCCTCGACTAACAAGTTTTGTAACTCCATAAAGAAGATGGATGGTGGAAGAAGTAGAAGGGCTAGCTCTTGTCATTGACAATTAACCCTGGTAAACCGTATGAGGTACAGGAAGTATAACTAACTTGCCCAGGGTCATACTGTCCTACAATGACAGAGGTGGAATTCAGCCCACATCTGGGTGAGATCATGAGTCCAGTCCTCTCACTGTGCCGACAGGGATACCCGGCCACTGAGGGTCACAGAGGCACCAGCCCAAGGGGTTCTGACCTTCCATGTCACCTCCCTTGTCCCTTAGGGGCTCTCAAATCAGACTGCCCCAACTCTACTACAACTCTCAAAACCTCAGTCTTCTCTGCTATCAAGTGGAACTTTACTACATATTTAAAAGTTCGTTATGAGGTTTAAATTTGTCAATGACTATAAAGCATTTAGCGCATAGTGGGCTCAACAAATGCGAGTCTATTTCTTCCTTTTCTTTCAGTATTTTAATTCCTCCTCCTCTTACTGAAACCTTGCAGGGTTACTAGAGGCTAGACAAGAACGCTACACTGACCTCTCTACAAAAGCCTCGGGCTGTACCGCAGTCCCACTGTCGGGCCTGGGAGCTGGGCTGTGCCTCTGTGGATCCTTCTGCCCTGAAATCCAGGTCCATGTTCACTTGGCATGCCATCTTCCCTCCTAACTCAAGGCAGAGAATTCAAGTTGGGTTAACTTTCCCTGCTATTAACATTTCCACGAATGCTTTCCCAGCTATTTTCATCAATTCTGAGCAATTTTCTTAAGAAGAAAGGGAAACGTCCTCTCGGCTTCAGCCTCCTGCTCCTCTGGGTTCTCCGGCAGATGAACTTCTGTTTGCACATTTGGGACTCTGCTCAGCTCCCTGATTCCTGTCCCCCCAGAACAAGGTGGTCTCAGTAAGTTGCCAGATCCACTACCTAGTGGTGCAGGTTGTACCTCTCTTTCTGAGTCTCCCAGGCAAGTATTCCGGGCCTGTCTCCTGGCCCCAGAGCTCTTCTCTCTGGTGGAGGCCATGTGGTCCTCGTGAAGGCTCAGTCCCTCTTCAGTCTCTGGGCTGATGCTGTCCATGGTTGATACTGATGGGAGGAGCCTGCAGCTGTCATTTACCTCAGTGACTTCATTCAGGTCAGCCTTGCTGTGGGCTTCCGTGTGACCTCCAGCCTAGAGGATCCCCTCTGTCTTGTGAGAAACAGCCCCTGGCCCCCTGTTTCCCCAGGGCTTCATAGTCTATCGGGGCGACAGGCATGTAGTGAGACGATCATAGCCCAGTGTGGTCAGAGCTCTGCAAGAGCAATGCAGGAGTAACTCAGGGAAAAAACAAATAAAGGAAGAAGCACTGAAGTTTTCCCAGATGAGTCAAGGACAGTGTTCTAGTTATCTCCTGCTCCAAAACATAGTGGCATAAAACGACCATCTATGCTTCCAGATTCCATGGCTCAGGAATTTGGATAGGACACTGCAGGGTGTGTCTTCCCTGCTCTGTGATGCCTGGGCCTCAGCTGGGGTGACTCTAATGGCTGGAGGTGACTTGAAGAGTTGGGCATCTGGGCTGGGCTGGCTGAAGAGTGGGCTCAGCTGGGATTGTCGACCGAGGTGCCTACTTGTGGTCTGTCCAGCCTGGTAGTCTCAGGACAGCTGGACTTTTTTTTACATGGTATTGGGGTTCAAGTGTGAGTGTTTCCAATGAACAAGGCAGAAGTTGCATGGCCTTTCATGACTTAGCCTAAGATGACACATAGCATCACCTCCAACATACTCTATTGGGCATAGCAGTCATAAAACCAACCAGATTCAAGGCACAGGGACACAGAATTCATCTCTTGAGGCCAAAATATTGCAGCTATGTTTTAAAACTGCCACAGAAGTTTCCCCAGAAAAGGTAACGCTTGAGCTGAATTTTGAAGGCAGAGTAGAAGTTTTCTGGATAGACAACATGGCAAGGGTGTCCTAGGCTGAGGGATCAGGATATGCAAAGGCCCAGGGGCACAAGAGTGAACTGACTGCATGACATGTCATAAGTCCCACAGGACTTCCCAGGAGCTCAGCACACAGACCCTTCCTGCCAGCTCAGACAGCCATTGCTGGCTGGTCCTTCCCCGAGTGCTAAGAACCTGCTGTGCCCCAGAGCCCCAGAGCTCACACACCAGCCTGTCAGTCGAGGGCTCACCCAGATCATGGGTTGATTGGCAAATCCACATCCCAGTGGCCTGGCCTCACCCGGCTCCTGAGGCTGTGGTGAGCACATAGGGAGATGCCACCTGGGAACAGTTCAGTCAGACTCCATGCCCGTGTTCTCATCTCCAGCTCTTGACTTAGAAACTCAAGGCCCAGCCAAAGCTTTCTTGGTTTGGTTTTTCAAGGCACTCTGTCTCCATTGGCTTGAATCCTGGCAATTCTTTCCATAATGCTTAGTTCTTTTGAGTGGAGGCATAAAAACTCAGACTAGATTAAGCAAAAAAGGGAAATTACTCATTCTTGTAAATGGAATATTCCAGGAGCAAATCCTGGAGTTTAAACAACATCAGAATTCTCTTTGTTTATCATCTGCCCATTTTTTTGTGTTGGCTTCATTTTCAGGCAGAGTCTCCCGCAAAGTACCAATGATGACCCCACAGTTCTAGGCTTAACTAATCCCCGTAGCCAGCAAACCCAGACAGAAGAGAGCACCTTCTCCCTAAATGCTCTAAATGCTCTGGCTGCAGTCCCAGAGAGGGCTCTGACTGGCTTAGCTTAGATCACATGCCTGTCCCAGAACTGATCACCATGGCCATGAAGCTGTAGTGCTATAATTGGCTATGACTGAATCAAGGGCTGACCCCTGGTAGGCTGATGGGTTAGCCCCACAGTAATGACAAAGTCACTTTCTTTCAAGAAATAGGGGCTCTGTAGAAGGGAAGGGAAAATGTAAAAGGCAGATGAAATTTAGTGGCCACAGCCCCAGGGCCACTAGTATAGTTGCACAATTTGTGCACTGCTAAGCAAGGATAGAGTACCCTCCTTGTCTGCCCAGAAAAGGTCTCCTTTTCTAATTCACACAAAGGCAGCCCCATGGACACATGTCCACCTTTGCAAGGCCTACCCCACTTTCCTTTTCCCTGTGCTCCAGCACTGCCTGGAATATACCACCTGCTTCCTCCAAGTCCTCGTTCCAGTGCCTACTGCCACGTGCATTGGCCAGGATGAATCTCAAGTTCCCCATGGGCCCACAGAATCACAACTTCTGCTTTGGTTATGGTTGTCCAGTTGTGGTTCTTTATCTGTCTCCCTGTCTGGCCTAAGACAGGTTCCACAGGGACAGGTGGTGTATCCAACCAGGGAGTATATCCAAGCCCTCCCAGGCCAGATGGAGGAGATGCATAGGTAGGATCTGCTTGGTGGGTGGAAAGAAAACAGAATTATTCTCATTGCTGCCCCAGACTCTCTCCTGGCTGTTCCCTGCACATCCTCAATGAGAGGCTATCTGCCTGATCCAAGCACCTCCTGTCTCACTTCTACTAGCTGCTAGAGACAAAGCTGAAAGGAAGGGGTCTTGAATAATGCACCCACAGGGCCACCATTCAAGGCTGGGCTCCAGATATGAAGAGCCCTTCTTCAGGAGGCCTCGGGGGAAGAGAAGGTGGCTGGGCTCCATCTGGCTTCACTGAGGCTGCCAGGCAATTGCTCTAGGGCTCAGCTCTAGCTCCTGATGAAAACCAGATCTGGGAGCTTGGAGCCTTTGGTGAAACTGGATACCTGTCAACGTAGGCAAAGGAAATACACTGTGGGAGGGAGGCTGGCTGGCAGCCCAGCAGTGCTGGGCTGGGCAGTAAGGTTGAGCTTTCCTTCTGAAAGGCCCCGAGGAGCCCTTGCCATGTGGGGTGATGACAGCCCTAAGAAACAGGAACCCCATGGAGATGGCAGAAGCACACCCACTTCTCCGTCACTTTCCTCCCTCTTCCCTTCTCTTTCTCTGTTTCATTTATTCAGATAGAAGACCTGGATTCAATCCCAGTACTAACTTTTATTCACTTTGGGTGAATGATTTAACCTCTCTGAGCCTCAGTTTGATGATCTGTAAAGTGGGAGTGAAAACAGTAACTACCTAGTTGGCTTACTGTAGGATTAACGGTGAAAATGCATGCAAAGTGCTTAGCACAGGACCTGGAGCATAGTAAGCCCTTACTAAATGTCAGTGATTGTTATGCCTTCTCCCTGCCTCCTTTTCTATGAAAAGTTATTTGATACCATTAAGCCATAAACACAATACTTGATGACCATAGTAAGGAAAATAGTTTGTGTCCCTAATGGCTGATAGGATGGCAAGAGCATTGGCCCTGGAGTCAGACATCCTGAGGTTGTAATCCCAGCTCTGCCATTTACAAACTGGGTAATTTACTCAAAGGACTTAACTTCTTTGAACTTCAGCACCCCCGTCTGTAAAATGGGGACAGTCCCGATACCTGCTCTGCTTGGGGCCCCCTGGTTGCTGTGTGTCACACATAGGATACATTTACAAAGGAGTACCAGAAACCACGCAGAGCCATACATCTTGGTAATCATTATTTATGCTTCCAATGTTGTGCTTTCCTTCTTGTTGTCTCCTTTTTTCCTGTTTGGTTCTTCTTTTCCTTTTTCCAGTCATGAGTCCAATAAACTTTGTGGAGTCAAGAGTGTTAAAGCTGGAAAAGACCTCTGTGACCATTGGTTCAGTGGTTCTGTCAGAAATCACCTGGGGAATGCAAAGAAATTAAGATTCCTGGGCTCCAACCCAGACAAAGAGAATCAGAGTATCTTTTTAAGTGAAAACTTGTTTTAAATTACAAAAGTCATACATGCTCATTATAAATGAATCCCAACCATACAGAAATAATGAGAGTAAAACAGTCTCTCAGAGGTAACCACTTTTAATGGTTTGGTGTGTGTCCTCTAGGGTTTTGGGTTTTTTCTCTTTCCCCTGGAAAGAGCTAAGCATATAGCTTTTATTTTTCCCATTAAACTAGATCACCACTCACTTAAAAAACAAAAAACCGAATATAGCTTAGACATCTTTCCACATCAGTACACATATGTCTACCTCACTGTGTTCTACAGCTGCAGAGAATTCCACTGTGTGGCTTATTGTGGATGACTTAACCATTTCCCTATTGGTGGACATTTGGGCTGTCCCTGGTGATTCACATGCAGTCCACCCAGCCGCTGCCCATGTTTGGCAATCTCTGATTTCTACAGATGGGCAACAGGAGGCCCAGGGAGGGTACAAGAAAGAGCAGGTAGGTTCAAGGAGCAAATTAGTGGCAGAGCCAGGACAAAACCCTGGTCTCCTGGCATGCTCTTTCCATTGAACTGTACTCCCACCTTCATCAAAAACAAACAAAGCAGCAACAATTTTTTTTTTTTTTTTTTTTTTTTTTTTTTTGAGACGGAGTCTCTCTCTGTCGCCCAGGCTGGAGTGCAGTGGCGCGATCTCGGCTCACTGCAAGCTCTGCCTCCCGGGTTCCCGCCATTCTCCTGCCTCAGCCTCCGGAGTAGCTGGGACTACAGGCGCCCGCCACCTCGCCGGGCTAATTTTTTGTATTTTTAGTAGAGACAGGGTTTCACCGTGTTAGCCAGGATGGTCTCAATCTCCTGACCTCGTGATCCGCCCGTCTTGGCCTCCCAAAGTGCTGGGATTACAGGCTTGAGCCACTGCGCCCGAACACAACAATTGTTTTTAAATGGTGATAAAGGGACCTTAATAACATTTTTCTGAACCTATTCCTAATAGTAGGAAAGAGAAAAAAAATCCTCAATTTTATTTCATGTATTCCAAGGATTGGATGTTTTCCCAAACTTTCTCAGGGTTTTCACTTTTCATTATGTTCTTTGTAAGAGTTCATAACTCAATAATTTTTTCCTACACATTGTTTCTGAAGCCAGTGTGTTTTTTTTTTGGTTTTTTTTTTTTTTTTTTTTTTAATGTTAGTATCTCCAAATCCCACTTCCCTGGAGTATGGCTATTCTGAGAGACCTTGGTCAAATTCCACTATAAGAAACCAGCCCCCCTCTTCACTCACCATAATTGATGAGTTTTCCTGGCTTGTGAAAACAAATGGAATTATAAAATTGTGACTGTCATCTATTTTTTTATTAAGTAAATTCCTCCAAGTCCTGTAGGTAATTTTCCCAGAAAGATGAATTACCCAGTTGTAACAAATACAACGTATTTGCAGAATCCTTGTGAGAATTTGCTCTTTGCCCAGAAATTATGCTTAATCTTCCTACTACAGAATGGAATGTTAATCCTGCCTCCAATGAGCTAATGGAGATTTGATTGGAAGTGACCACTGCCCATCAAGTTCTGTTCTCTTTGAAGCAGTTGTCCTCACAGCCTGGTGCTGAGTTACAGACTCCAAGTCTACTGCCCCTACCTCCATCCCCTGCCACAAATGGATTGGTCAAAAACTACTCCGATTTCTGAGTAAAAAGGAAGAGATGTCATCCCCACATAGCTGAACACAGTGCTGACAACATCTGAATACTGTTTAGCATTGTCTTGGGTAGAAGATAATGGGAACAAAGAAGTACAGAGTAACTTTTTTTTTGTTTTTGTGTTTTTTGAGTTGGAGTCTTATGGTGCCACCCAGGCTGGAGTGCAGTGGTACAGTCGCAGCTCACTGTAGCCTCTACCTCCCAGGCTCTAGCGATTCTCTTGCCTCAGTCTCCCAAGCAGCTGGGACCACAGGTACATGCCACCACATCCAGCTAATTTTTTTTTTTTTTTTTTTTTTTGAGACGGAGTCTCGCTCTGTCGCCCAGGCTGGAGTACAGTGGCGGGATCTCAGCTCACTGCAAGCTCCGTCACCCGGGTTTACGCCATTCTCCTGCCTCAGCCTCCCGAGTAGCTGGGACTACAGGCGCCCGCCACCTCGCCCGGCTAGTTTTTTGTATTTTTTAGGAGAGAAGGGGTTTCACCGGGTTAGCCAGGATGGTCTCGATCTCCTGACCTCGTGATCCGCCCGTCTCAGCCTCCCAAAGTGCTGAGACTACAGGTTTGAGCCACTGCACCCGGCCACATCCAGCTAATTTTAAAAATTATTTGTAGAGATGAGGTCTTGCTATGTTTCCCAGGCTGGTCTCGAACTCATGGGCTCAAGCAATCCACCCACCTTGGCCTCCCAAAGTGCTGGGATTATAGGTGTGAGCCACAGCACCCGGCCCAGAGTAAGTGTTTTGTCTGTGACCTGCCTCCTGGGACCTAAAACTCTAGCTTCTATCTTAGAATCAAAAGCAGGCCCATCTCTTGGGCCCTAGATTGTGGTTTCTAAATGCCATTGTCTCCTAAAACAACCAGGCTTCTTGGAAAAATGGCTGATTCCAGGTCTGGAACAGGAAATGAACCAGAGTATAGTATTAGAATAAATGGCAAAGAAGTTATCAAAGATAACTAGGGTCCTACCAAGACTCAAGACCCAATATAAAGAAGTTCCCAGTGGCCAAAGATGGGTCACTTTCAGCATCAATGAGGATAATAGCTACATTGAATTGAAACATATCAAATACATCTGAAATGACAAAAGTCATACGTTTGCATTGTAAATGAATATCAACAATAAGGAAATAATGAGAGTAAAACGGTCTCTCAGAGGTAGCCACTCTTAATGGTTTGGTGTGTGTCCTCTAGTGTTTTGGTGTTTTTTTTTCTTTTCCCTGGAAAAAGCTAAGCATACAGCTTTTATTTTTCCCATTAAACATATCAAACATGTTTCAATCCATAAATTCATAATGACATTAAAAAGGGAAAACAATGGCTGGGGCACAGTGTCTCATGCCTGTAAGCCCAGCACTTTGGGAGGCTGAGGCAGGAGGATCACTTGAGCCCAGGAGTTTGAGATGAGCCTGGGCAACATAGCAAGACCCCATTTCTAAAAAAAATAAATTTGTTTTAAATTAGCCAGGCATGGTGGTGTGTGCCTGTAGTCCCAAGCTACTCAGGAGGCTGAGGTGGGAGGACTGCGTGAGCCCAGGAGGTCAAGGCTACAGTGAGCCATTCTCATACCACTGCAATCCAGCCTGGGCAATAGAATGACACCTTGTCTTAAAAAAGAAGAAAATAAAAAACAGAAAAATATATTGGTCACTTTTTGAAGGATGCCAGGAAAACCAATTCATTGCTCTAAAAACTAGTAAATACGGGGAAAGAATCAAGTACTTATTCTGTCTTTCCTATGCATACTGTACCTCAGGATAACCACATAGCAGACGAGGGCAAGTATTTCTTTCTTTTTTTTTTTTTTTTTCTGAGACGAAGTCTCACTCTGTCGCCCAGGCTGGAGTGCAGTGGCGGTATCTTGGCTCGCTGCAATCTCCGCCTCCTGGGTTCAAGCAATTCTCTGCCTCAGCCTCCTGAGTAGCTGGAATTACAGGCGCCCACCACCACGCCCAGCTAATTTTTTTGTGTTTTTAGTAGAGACAGGGTTTCTCCATGTTGGCCAGGCTGGTCTTGAACTCACTGGCCAAGTATCTTTTTAGGAAAGTATTCCAGCTCATAAATGAAGGAGGTAGAATTAGAATATCCCCATGTTTCAATCTCTAATGAGAACTATAAGTGTAGCCAATGATCACCAACGGCTGTGAATGTCATAGAAAGAGACAACCAGGGCCAGGTGCAGCAGCTCACACCTGCAGTCTCAGCACTTTGGGAGGCCAAGGTGGACAGATCACAAGGTCAAGAGATCAAGACCAACCTGGCAGCCGGGCGCGGTGGCTCAAGCCTGTAATCCCAGCACTTTGGGAGGCCGAGACGGGTGGATCACGAGGTCAGGAGATCGAGACCATCCTGGCCTACACGGTGAAACCCCGTCTCTACTAAAAAATACAAAAAACTAGCCGGGCGAGATGACGGGCGCCTGTAGTCCCAGCTACTCGGGAGGCTGAGGCAGGAGAATGGCGTAAGCTGAGGCGGAGCTTGCAGTGAGCCGAGATTGCGCCACTGCACTCCAGCCTGGGCGACAGAGCGAGACTCCGTCTCAAAAAAAAAAAAAAAAAAGACCAACCTGGCCAACATGGTGAAACTCCAGCTCTACTAAAAATGCAAAAAATTAACTGGGTCTGGTGGTGGGTACCTGTAGTCCCAGCTACTCGGGAGGCTGATGCAGGAGAATCGCTTGAACCCAGGAGGTGGAGGTTGCAGTGAGCCGAGATCACGCCACTGTACAGCCTGGCAAGAGAGCAAGACTCTGTCTCAAAAAAAAAAAAAAAAAAAAAAAAAAAAAAAGAAAAGAAAAAAGAAAAAAGAAAGAGACAACCAGGTGTTTTGAGTCTTCCTAAGGGAGGAGAGCATACCATCTATGAAGTATTCTTGCCAAGACATCAACCTTGAGTCTGGCTGAGCTTCTAGAGCTACCAAGCTACAAAAAAATACAGAAGACAGAGAATATGTTAAGTAACACCACAGAAATATAATCATCAAAATCTAGACTATGTGAAGCTCTGCAGGACAAACAACCAGTTTCTCCACAAAATACAATAAAAAAAAAAAAATGAAGCAGAGGAAAATGTATACATTCAAAGAGATTTATAGTTATTTCAATCCTGATTTGAACAAGGAGGTAAAAATGACAATCAGGAAAATCTGAACACTGGTAGGATCTTTGATGATATTAGAACTTGTTAATTTTAAGGTGTGATAACATTTTTATTGTTATTTTTAAGGGAATTATTAACATTTAGAGAAATTATAGGTAGATTTTTTAATTTTTTATTTTATTATTATTTTTTTTTTAGACAGAGTTTCCCTCTGTTGCCCAGGCTGGGGTGCAGTGGTGCCATGTCAGCTCACTGTAACTTTCTCCTCCTGTGCTCAGGCCATCCTCTCACCTCAGCCTCAGGAGTAGCTGAGACTACAGGCATGTGCCACCACACCTGGCTAATTTTTGTATTTTTTTTTTTTTTTTTTTTTGGTAGAGATGGGATTTCACCATGTTGCCCAAGCTGGTCTCAAACTCCTGGGCTCAAGTGATCTGCCCATCTCAAACTCCCAAAGTGCTGAGATTACAGCCACGAGCCCCACACTGGCCATCCTTTTGATCTTGACAAACACCTAAAATGATGGTCTTGGCCAAGTCGTTTCCTGTTTCTGGGTTCCATCTCCTAGCAGTTGGAGTTGCTTAAAAGGGGAGAGGTTCTGATGGGTTGGTTTAAGCACAACTGCCCATCCAATGTAAGGGTTTGTAATTTCAAATCTACTCTGAGATGTATTTATTTGACCCTTTGGGGACTTTGTGAAGATTAATTTTTCACCCAGTGACATCCCACATTTATTTTGTAGGACACTTCGCTGGACATTCGGGAGGGCAGATATACATGTAAGTGATGTTTTTGACAAGATCTGGGGACTTTCTGACACTAATGGATAGTTACAGTAAAGTGTTGGAAGGAGGGAAGATCCCTGGAGGGTGCTCCCAGAGGAGGGGGTGCCTCTGAAGGGAGTGGATGGGGTTGGATTGGAGTGTGAAGGCTGCATTTGTAGACTTGCTGCCCCATATTATTTTCACTGATAATATCCTTGCGGTGTACTATGAAACTCTGGCTCTTATGGCAATGAGAAGAGACTGAAGAGGGGATTGAGAGAGATGTTACATTAGGAATGGGGTCTTACCATCCATAAAATATGTTAACTTCATTGTTTCTTTTCAGCAAGATGGCACATTGTCTAGTTCCATGGCACTGGTCGTCATCATCAAGACAGATGACTAGAAATCCGCCAGCTAGACAAATCTACAAGCCTCTGTCCTTCTTTAGGTTACCTTGGTGTATCAGTTAGAAATACTTTTAGGTGCAAGTACAGAAACCACTGAATAATCAGCTTAAACAAACAGGGGCTACCTGCCCTCCTCCTCTCCCTTCTGCTCCTTTTTTTTTTTTTTAATTATTTTATTTCAGTAGTTTTGGGGTAACAGGTAGTTTTTGGTTACATGAATAAGTTTTTTGTTTTGTTTTGTTTTTTTGAGACAGAGTCTCATTCTGTTGCCCACGCTGGAATGCAGTGGCACCATCTGAGCTCACTGCAACCTCCACCTCCTGGGTTCAAATGATTCTCCTGCCTCAGCCTCCTGGGTAGCTGGGATTACAGGCATGCACCACCACGCCTGGCTAATTTTTATATTTTTTATAGAGACAGGATTTCACCATGTTGGCCAGGCTATTATTACACTCCTGACATCAAGTGATCTGCCCACCTCAGCCTCCCAAAGTGCTGGGATTACAAGGTGTGAGGCACCACAACTGCCCAAATTTTTGTATTTTTTTGTAGAGATTGGGGGGTCTCGCTATGTTTTCCGTCTCAAACTCCTGGCTTCAAGCAATCATCCTACGTTGGTCTCCCAAAGTGCTGGGATTACAAGAGTGGGTCACCCAGCCAGTTTTACAAGGATGTAATTCACATAGCATATAATTCACCCATTTAAAGTATACAATTCCATGGCTTTTAGTGTATTCATAGGGTTGTGCAACCATTACCACATCGATCTTAGAACATTTTCATCACTCTAAAAATAAACTGTGCACCAGTCATTCCCCATTTCTCCTCAAAACTTCCAGCCTTAGACAACCACCAGTCTACTTTCTGTCTCAATGAATTTACCTATTCTAGAGATTGCGTATAAATCAAATAATACAACAGGCAGTCCTTTGTGGCTGGCTTCTTTCACTTGACGTAATGTTTTTAAGGTTCATCCATGTTGTAGCAGAGTACATTTCTTTTTGCTGGGACTGGTTGTGGTTGGGTTTCTAGCACTTGCAAACTAAAAGTGTGGTCAGAATTTGACACTAGATCTGACAGGCACCAAAGCCCTTGTTCTTTCTGTTTTGCCTGGTGAGGCCAAATCATGGAGGGCTTTGAATGCCAGGCCAAAGGGTTTGACTTCCCTGCTATAGACTGTAGGGACTGCTGAGCTGGGGAGTGACAAGCTTACAGCAGTGTTTTGGTGAGAGTATCCTGATGACAGTGTAGCTTTCATCCTATGTGTGTGTGTATTTACATATCATATGCAATGTGTATACACACAAATGTTTTAGGGCTGATTATAACAGCAAATCTCAAACTGGGTTCCACGGAACACTGCAGTCTCATTAGTGGTGTTCCATGAGGGAATGAGAAATACCGTGCCTTTTATCTGGAAAATGCAGAAAGAACAAGATTCAAGAGAACCAGGATGCAGCCAGTGTTCTGAGTCTAAGTGAACTACTGGCACTTGCTGTCACTTCATCTAGTCATCCAAATATCCCCACCCATGCCTGTTGGCTGTCAGGCAGGATGAGAGTTACAGCTGATAGCCTCCTTTACTCTGCTCTGTTCCTCAACCGTTGTGAAAGCGGATCTGAAAGAAACTTGTGAGGGAAAGAAAGGCCTTCATCCTCTCTTCAATCTGACCAGGTCTTTTATACAGAACCATCATGGTATGGCAGGGCAGTGCTTTTATGGAGCAAATCTAGATATGGAGAAGGCACTGAAGCAGTGGGAACTGGGAAAGGGTGTAGACCAAGATGTCTGAGGCCTCACCCAGTCCATCCACAGTGGCAATGAGTACCCAGTACCTACAGACAGAGTCCAGATATCCCAGCTTCATCCATCCGGCATGACTACTTGCCTTGCCCTGTGTGGCCAGCTCAGTCCCCACACTTCCTCTCTCTCTTTTTTTTTTTTTTTGAGATGGAGTTTCGCTCTCGTTTCCCAGGCTGGAATGCAAGGGCGTGATCTTGGCTCACTGAAACCTCCGCCTCCTGGGTTCAAGAGATTCTCCTGCCTCAGCCTCCTGAGTAGCTGGAATTACAGGCACCCGCCACCATACCCTGTTAATGTTTGTATTTTTAGTAGAGGCGGGATTTCGCTATGTTGGCCAGGCTGGTCTCAAACTCCTGACCTCAGGTGACCCCCCCACCTTGGCCTCCCAAAGTGCTGGGATTATAGGTGTGAGCCACCATGCCCAGTCACGTCCCCACAGTTTCTAATTGAATTAGAAATTGAATTAGCACATTCACACTCAGGTGGGCCCTCCAATTGCATTTCTCTCCACTGCTGGAGCCCCAACAAGGAGGCTCAGGATGTGAGATGTGTTCTATTCTACAAGAGATTTCTCCCAGGTGAGTTTCACATGTAGGTAGGTAGAGTCTGAGTGGAGGGTTGAGGTCCTCCATAAGCAAATGTAGGTTTGCTACCTGTGTGTGTTTTCATCCTTTCAGCCTAGGGTTCTGGGCTAGGGGTGGGGGGTGAAACCTCAGGTAAACTGTGTCCCCATCTACACTCAGGTGATAGCACCTGGGCCTTGGGTGTCTCCCCTGCCAGAGTGTGAGCTTGTTAAGGGTCTCCTGGCCTCACTCATGCCCATACACTGTTGGATGGCCCACTCTGACCCAGCTTTGCTGAGAACCCGTGTGCTTAGTGTTGGGAACAGGCCTCCCAAAATCTGGCCATAAACTGGCCCCAAGACTGGCCATAAACAAAATCTCTGCAGCACTGTAACATGTTCATAATGGCCCTGACACCCAAGCTGGAAGGTTGTGGGTTTACAGGAATGAGGGCAAGGAACACCTGGCCTGCACAGGGCGGAAAACCGCTTAAAGGCATTCTTAAGCCACAAACAATAGCATGAGCGATCTGTGCCTTAAGGACATGCTCCTGCTGCAGTTAATTAGCCCAACTTATTCCTTTAATTAATTCGGCCCATCCCTTCATTTCCCATAAGGGATACTTTTAGTTAATTTAATATCTATAGAAACAATGCTAATAACTGGCTTGCTGTTAATAAATACGTGGGTAAATCTCTGTTCGGGGCTCTCAGCTCTGAAGGCTGTGAGACCCCTGATTTCCCACTTCACACCTCTATATTTCTGTGTGTGTGTCTTTAATTCCTCTAGCGCTGCTGGTTTAGGGTCTCCCCAACCGAGTTGGTCTCAGCACTTAGGATGACAAAGACAGAAGCCAGGCAGGCAAGGTAAATGAAGCAGGGGCAAGGATGGGGTCTAAAGGGAAGCAGAGAATATTAGTTCCATTTTAAAAGGGGAAGCTGCTTGGCCAGTTGTTACCCTGTGGGAATGTAGGTCTGGGGATGCCAGATTTTCCCAATTTTTCATTTAAGGAAATAGAGATTCAGATTACGTGAAATCTACTGATTTTCAAATTTAAAAGTCAGCAGCTGTGTGGGTTGTTGTCTACGTGCATGTTCAGATCCATTCTCCCCCGGCCATGTCCTGGGAGGGTGACCCTTGTGAACAGCACCCTCTTCCCTGCCCTCTCCATTCCTATTGGAGTTGGCCAATGGACAGAATAGATAGAGATTGAAAGGTGGGAGATAGAGATTGAAAGGTGGGAGATTAGGATATTTATCCCCCTTGTTCCAAGCCAAGTCTCCCATGACTTGGGACTCCATGACTCCATAAACACTGGGGCCATGGTTTTGGCAGTGGCCCTTCTCCTAGGTGATAGCTCTCATGGTCTGGTGACCCCTCTTTCCCTTCTGTCTTCAGGCCTGGGGGTGAATCCCTCCACTGCTTGTCTTTGGGTGCTTCCCCATCCTTTGCTGGCTCTATTCATCCTGCCAGTATAAACAGTCTCTTCATTATGAGCTCTTCCCTGTTAACCCTTTTAAATGTGCCCTTTCCTGCTGCGAACTACTGATACCAAGTAATTCAATTGAACAGCCACATTGGGAGGTGCAATCACACCTGGATCTGCAGTCTGGATCCAGCCAGTCTGCGGGAGCCCAGCTTACAACCACTGATGTATGCTCAAAGCCCCACACCGAGGCCAGCAGGCCAAAGCTGAGAGTACCACACAGACCAACACAGCGCCAAGGACAGTAGGTACGCAGTAACTCCCCTGTTGAAACTGAAGAGGCAAACCAAAAAAGGAAAAGGTTGAGACACATCCAACCAATTTAATGACTTCGAAACCATGCAAATACCAAACTATGGAGCATTGGGGATACAAGAGGCACCAAGGCCTTGAGGGCTGAGGTGGGGGACACTACAACATTGTCATGGGGAAAATGGGGTCACCTAATATTGGTAGGAGTAAAGGGCGGTCCACTGGCAGCTCAGAACTATGATATATTCCTCAGGAGAGCCTGCATCCCTTCCTGAAAGTAGGAGCAAGCCAGCTGCCTTCACTCTCGGACATAAATTCTGGTACAGACCACGTCATCGGCGCCAAACGTCTGCAGAGAAGAAGAAAAGGAAAACCAATCAGTGCAGATGCCTGCACAAAAATGTTTAAAGCATGTCACTAATAAGGCCACTTATTGCCCTGTTAAAAACTCTTTGTAACAGACATTCAATTTCCTGTGTGTGTGCTCATGCTAAGCATTAGGGATTTTTTTCCCCCTTAAGCACTATTGGCAGGGAGGGAACCAGGGTATAGAATTATGTTATACACCATTTTCCTTTGCTTCTGGAACCTGTAAAATGCTGACATAAGAAATGCCAGGAGTTTTGGTTTTAAAATTAAACTGAAAGGGAAAGAATGTCACAATGGACATTTCTGAAGTGGCTCTGTCTCTTTTCAAATGACTTCAAGATACAAAGAAGCTCAAGCAGCTGGAGTCATGGGGCCCAACACTCACCAGCCAGTTCTGTTCCTTGCTTTGGAGAAGGAACAGAACTGCTTTCCAGGAAGCAGTCATCTAACCTGGGAGACAGGCTGAGATGCTGTATGTGTAATACTCGAGTCACCTGCAAGCTAGAAAATTGGTCTCAGCTGCAAAAGCACAGCATTGGCATCCAAACCTAGCTCTGCAGCTCACAGCTGGCTAAGCTTGGGGCAAATGTTTTCCTCTCGTGGCCTGTATGGGAAAGAGGCAGGCAGGGGCTGGTGTTGAGAAGAGAGGTGGAATTGACAAGATGATCATCGCAAAGGCTCTTCCAGCTAAAATTCTATGGCCCTTTGTTTGTTGAGAGGATACGAATCATTGCACAGATGGAGGAGGACTTTTTCTGCTGGCCCCTGAAATGATATTGCCCATAAGTAAACTGTCTCAACTTTCCCCCAAAACTAGCACTCACAGGCCTGCTCTCCTGGGCCTCTCACAGGCAGTTAGAACAGGGAAAGCAATATGTATGTTAAAAAAAAGAAAAAAAGAAAAGAAAAGAAACAGAAATTCCCCAGTCTGTAAACCTGATGTGAGTATGTTTGTTTGCAAATGTACATTTATGTGCCAGAAGGTCCTTATCTTTCAGATTCTCAAAGTGGCCTGAAATTAAAGAGATGTTAAAACCACTGAATGAGGCATTTAGCTATCCTAGGATCTTTATATTCTTACCCTGCCCTCTTAGTTGGTTATGAGATGCTTTCAGAGAACATATGCTAAAACATTATCCAGACACGTGTGCTTCAGGGAAATACTTCTAGTCCTTAGTGACTGAGGAAGCAGATGCCCATCACTAACTTCTTTTCTTTTTGAGACAGCCTCACTGTCGCCCAGGTTGGAGTACAGTGGTGTGATGTTGGCTCACTGCAACCTCTGCCCCCCAGGTTCAAGCGATTCTCCTGCCTCAGCCTCCCAAGTAGTTGGGACTAAAGGCACACACCACCACGCCCAGCTGATTTTGGGGTATTTTTAGTAGAGATGGGGTTTCACCATGTTGGCCAGGCTGCTCTCAAACTCCTGACTTCAAGTGATCCACCTGCCTCAGCCTCCCAAAGTGCTGGGATTACAGGCATGAGCCACTGTACCCAGCCACTAGCTTCTTTTCATGCTAGGGATCTCCTGACCAGACTGGCAGGTATACTTACTTCTGGACACCTTTGTCTTAGCTTCTTCTCTATTAGGAAGAAATGCAGGTGATTCTGCATGCTAGGGGGTGTGGGGCATGACTTTCCCACCATAAGTCTACCTCGCAGATGTCTGGACGCCTCAGAACCATGTTCATTTTCCATACTTCTTTGAGTTCTACAGCCACAGACTGTCAAATAGCTGCCAATATTCGAGTATTTAATGCTGTACCCTGGAGAAGCTATTCTCGCTAGCTGACAGCTCTCCCAGGCTAACAAATGGCTTCATGACATGAGAAGAAATCGCCGCATTTCCAACCACATTTGAAGTGCCCTTCTCAGTCTGCAAACTATGCTTAGAGGTTCCTGACAGAAACTCTCTGTAGAATATTCCAGAGTGGTTTGTGGGAGTATACTCAGTTTTCAAAGGAAGGCAACTTATAGCCTGGGGGCAATTTACTGTTGGCGCTGGGAGAGCTTATTTCAACTTAACTAGAATAATTGTCTCTTGTTATATGGAGACTGCATCTCTCTGCGTTTTAGATTTATTAATGATAATAACCCTTGAAACAAAAGCCCGTATTTCAGATCCCAAATGCCAAGAGTTAATACTCCCTTTCCCTTTGAGGCTTGTATATATGTTTGCTGTTCCAGTGAAGGCTGCAGGGATAGAACTATAGTTGGGGGGAGGGAGGATTTGAAAGTGATGGGGTCCATCTAGCAGAATTTGGCCTGTGACGCCAGCTGCTCGTATACTACAGAGGTTAATAAAATCACTCTTTCTCAGAGCCAACCGATCCTACTGAACCCTCAGCTACATTCTAAAACTCTAAAATCATCTCCCTCTTTGCTGTCTCTGGTACCAGTAAACCATATATGCCTTTTCTCCTAAATTTCCATGTCTCAGCCTCAAATTTCTCCCCCAAACCCAGCAAGTATCCCTTCCCTGGAAACAATATTAACCAGGTTGCAAATTAAGCCAGTCCTTTCTCTGTGAAAGGAGAAAGCATGTTAAATCAACCCAGGGAAGGACAAGAGGAGAAAGAGGGAAAGATCAAGCAGTCTCAGTTCAAGTAATAGCTCAATTTAGGGTCTTCTTGCAGAATAAACATGTAATTTCAAGGCTGAGAGGGACCTCAGGGATCAGACTTCAGCTTAACCCCCATTACAGCATGCAAAGAACTTGGGAAGGGAAGGCCCATATCCAGGTCACACTGCAAGTCCTTTCCTAGCACCCTTCAGCAGGCAGTCTCCTGTTCACAACTTTTCAAGGTGACATTCACTAAGATGGAGCAGAGATTAACAAAATACCTAATGGAGAACAAAGGATATAATTTCCTGATTACCCAAAACAGCTTTCCGCTTTTCTAGTCTGGAAGAAAAGGGTGGTTGCAAAAACCTTAGTGTTTTTTTTTTGTTTTTTTTTGTTTTTTTTTTGAGATAGGGTCTCAGCTCTGTTGCCCAGGCTAGAGTGCAGTGGCACGATCACAGTTCACTGCAGCCTCAAACTCCCGGGCTCAAGTGATCCTCCCACTTCAGCCTCGAGTAGCTAAGACTACAAGCATGTGCCACCACACTCAGCTAATTTTTTTTTTTGTAGCGGCAGAGGTCTCACTATGTTTCCCAGGCTGTTCTCAAACTCCTGGGCTCAGTCTCCCAAAGTGCTGGGATTACAGGTGTGAGCCACCAATCCCCGCCCAGTTCTGAAACACAAAGGGAGAGTGACGGAGGATTGTTCCGCCCTCAGCCTTCCTTTGTTCTCTACCTCAAAAAAGGGGATGAAATGTGTGCTTAAGTTATAGAGGTTTCTAATTTGGCCTCTCCAGGTAAGTTTTGTTTGGCTGGGAGCGGGTATTTAAAATGTTTTCGTCTGAATTTTTTTTTTTTTTTTAGAGACAGAGTCTCTGTCACCCAGACTGGATGGAGTGCAGTGGTGCCATTTCAGCTCACTGCAACCTCTGCCTCCTGGGTTCAAGCGATTCTCCTGTCTCAGCCTTCCAAGTAGCTGAGACTACAAGCTCGTGCCACCATGCCTGGCTAATTTTTGTATTTTTAGTAGAGATGGGGTTTCACCATGTTGGCCCGACTGGTCTCTAACTCCTGACCTCAAGTGATTTGCCTGCCTCAGCCTCCCAAAGTACTGGGATTACAGGTGAGATCTACCGTGCCCGGCCAGTCCGAATACCATTTTTCCTTTTTTTTTTGAGACAGAGTTTCGCTCTTGTTGCCAGGCTGGAATGCAATGGCGCAACCTTGGCTCACTGCAACTTCCGCCTCCTGGGTTCAAGCGAATCTCCTGCTTCAGCTTCCTAAGTAGCTGGGATTACAGGCATATGCCACCATGCCCGGCTAATTTTGTATTTTTAGTAGGGATGGGGTTTCTCCATATTGATCAGGTTGGTCTCGAACTCCCAACCTCAGGTGATCCGCCTAACTCGGCCCCTCAAAGTGCTGGGATCTGAATACTTTTAAGGAAAAGTCTACCTTTTTTAGTTCTAAAGGGGCTCATCTCTCCACATTGTGTTATATTCAGACACTTCCCAAATTAGCATTCATTGCCTGGCTCCCAAAGGCCATTGGAGTTTGCAAATCACAGGTAAAAATGTTCTCTAAGGCTCTGAGTGCTGATGTGATAAAAATTACTGAAACCTTTCCCAGCCAGCAAAAGGGGAAATGAGAATGAAAAAAAATCCCTTCTGCCATGTGAGCATGGGGACCTCATAGGACCCAAGCACTCCAAACCTGATGAGAGGGGAGCTTGGCTTAAAGCATGTCACCGCCACTGGGATGTATTAGTGTGGATAGTGGCAGGCACTCCAGCCTGTCGCTAGCCCCTATTCTGCCCTCTGAGCCACTTCTCTTTCCTGCCAACCATTTAACAATGATTTCCTCTGACCTGAACTGTCATCTCGGGTTTTCTGCTCTAATTTTAATCCAGGGCAAATGGTGCCTTTCTCTGAACAGCCAAGTGAGGAGAACATATTTGTGGGGCCCATCTCGGGCACCATCTGGGAGAACTTCAGGATTATTTCAGGGTCAAGGGGCCCTACCAGGATAAGTTCATCGTTGGCCAGCTCCCGGGTCCAGTAGGTTTTGGGGCCATCCCCTTCAAGAAGAGTTTGCGTGCAGTGGATCTTGTTCTCATTCTCCCAAGTGGCTAAACTCTGCGGGTGGGAAAACCATTAGTGACATTAATTACAGTCTCAGCAGCGGGAGCAGGAGCAACAATGAGCATTGAAAAATAATTGCTGTGCAGAGAATCAACACATGGTCCCTGTCAGCAGGCCACAGATTCTTCTCCACTGAGCCTTAGAAAGTTCAAATTCAGAGTGCTGGTCACAGATTTTATGGGGTATAAATACACTTTGTATAACACACACACACACACACACACACACACACACACACACACAATCTCTTACTGAAGCAGCAAGGCCTTAGGCATGCTTTACATCTCTAGGAATAAAATTTAGAGCATGAAACGATTCATTTATATAAAAATTAGCTACTCCTTCAAACAAATTGGATTTTACTTATTTTTATTTATTTATTTATTTTTTGAGATGGAGTCTCACAATGTTGCCCAGACTGAACACAGTGGCACAGTCTCGGTTCCCAACAACCTCCACCTCCCAGGTTCAAGCAATTCTCCTTCCTCGGCCTCCTGAGTAGCTGGGATTATAGGTGCCCGTCACCACACCCAGCTAATTTTTTTGATATATTTAGTAAAGATGGGGTTTCACCAGGCTGGTCTCGAACTCCTGACCTTAAGTGGTCATAATTCGGATTTTAAAAGCAAGAACCTTCACATCAGAACCACAAGATTTTTCAACAGTGAAGACACTAAGCTTGTAGCCACATCTGTCATCAGCCTATCAGGAGCACGATTCCCTGCACTGATTTTTGGGATAAGAACATCCTTTCTGTTTACTCCTTATCAGATGTAGTGCACCCCTATACTGATAAACCTGGGTGTCTTTGGCTCTGAGGGTTAAAATTCTGCCACTTTCCTGGTTACATCCCTTTAGAAAAATTTTAAAAAGCAAATCAATCTGAAGGGTCTTCATGCTTTTGGAGGTGGGAGGCAAAAGGGGGGATTTCCTGAAGTTTTCTCCAGTGTCTGCACAAAGCAAAGTGTGGTACAGCTGGGCTCGGGGGGTGAGCCAGAGCTGAATGTGCACATAATCAGTTTTTAACTAACACATGGGACACATTCATTAGGCAAGGTGTGGGGGGAGGGGTGCATAAAGCCCCACTCTTCCAGCTGTTGTGTGAACCTTTAATTTTTTTTAAAGCAGAATTACCCTCCCTGGCAGTAGCCACCATTGGATGTCCCCGCACTGAGCCCAGCCTTTTGCCAAGCCTCCTCTCTTAGACTCCCAGCCCTTCACTCTATGCTGTCTTGCTCTTTGTTTCTGCACTATAGTTTGGGCTTCAGATCCCAACCGCTCCAAGCCTGGAGATCATTTTCAGGCTATGACAATTCTGGGAGCCAAAGATTGCCTCCTAGATCAGCCTGCTTCCGGGGGGCTTTGTTTCTTTGTCCTTCCAAGCCCAGTGCTCAGAGAGTCCCATTCTGAGATGAGACCAGGCACTGCTCAGGAAACGTGAAAGACACAATTTCCCACTCTCTGGAATGTTATGACTTTTTTCTTAAAAAAAAAAAAATTGGAGAAAGGGAGGGAGACATTCTGTCACTTTTTAAATAAGTGGTAGCACCAGTGATTATTTTTCCATCTGGTTAACCAAATGCAATTTTTGCCCATGCAAAAAAGGAATGTACAACCCCTTGCTTCAGTCCACCGGTTCATCCCTGGGCCGATGTATGGAGAAATAAAAAAACTCTTGCCCTTGAGGACTAAGAGAGGGCAACTAGTCCATTTTCCCAGCCAGAACCTGTCTTGCTTTTGGAAAGCCTCCGCGGTTCCTTTAAGGAACCAGGCTGAGGGTAGGTGGGGAGAGGTGTCGGGGCCATCGGGACTGCTGAAACTGGATCCGGAGAGTACCCAGGCGGCCCAGGGACCCGGGCGGGCGCGGGGGATACGGCAGGAAAGGAATGCAAGAGCTGCGGCTTCACCTGCGACAGAGAACCTGGCATCCCCTGTAACCTCCTCCTCCCGCGCCGCCCGCGCTTGGCGCCTCAAACCGCTGCAAAAGCCACAGCTGGGAAAGCGGCGCATCCCAGAGCCCGCTCTTTAAGGAGCTGCTGTTAGCACCCTAGGAGGCGGCTTAGGGATGGGGTTGAGAAGGAATGAAGGTAATACTTTGTCTTGAGCCAGGGGCAACTAGGATGCATAAACCCCCTCTGCAAACAGCCAGTGCACACACCCTGCAAGGAAGGCGCGCCACAGGCTGCAAAGGGAGACATAGGTTCCTCCAGCAGCAGTGGGCCATGGGCTCGGAGTGGGGACCCGGGGACGCTGTACTGGCTCTGGGGTCTCACCCTGCACTTGCGTCCGTCCACCGTCTCCTCCTCAAAGCCTTCTCCGACCTTGAAGTTGATCTCAGTGGTGCGCACCGTGGTGGATGTCTTGATGTAGAACTGATCCCCGTCCTGGCGGATCTCCACGTGCGGCTTGGACGCAGCCGCCACGGCCACTTTCCTCAGCATGGCGTTCACACCTGCGCAGGGTGCACCACAAGCTCGCGTCACAGGGCCTCGCCGCCGGTCTCGCGACCGGTCGGGCGCTGCTCATACCCTAACTTTAGAAAGAGGCCTTAAAATTGATCCACTCGTTTCCCTGCCCTCGCCCTTGTTTTCGAGATGAAAAACTGAGGCACAGAGAGGGTAAGTGACTTTCCTTGAGTTGCACAGTGAATTCGTGGCAGAGCCTGGTCTCAAATTTGAGTCTCCAAATTTAAGTCCCGGATCCTCCTTGCTCTCCAGTAATCTCTCCTCGCTATGATCTAGCACGCGATAAAGTCTGCACCATCTAGGAGGGCGGCAAACGTTCAGCAAACGTTCCCTGAACGCATGGTTCTGGGCTCTCTACCAGCTTCTCCGAGACCTGGTGCGCCTGGGAGACAAGGCGATCTATTGCCCCGGGGACTCCCTCCTGCCTAGGCGCCCCAACTTCCACCCCCGCCCCCCAGGACCGGGGCACTTCCGGGACCAGGGTACCTCTGGGCCCCCTCTACCCGTCGGGGCGCGCCCTCTGCACCAGCTTACCCAGTGCCTTGAGCAGCTCGTCGAAATTCTCGCTGCTGCGCATCTTCCAGGTGCCAGCGAAGTTGGGCATGGTGGCGGTGGTGGCGGCGGCGGCAGGTACGGACAGCGGCGGCGCAGCGGGTACACTCTGAGCGTGCGAGGCGGAGACTGGGGCTTTGCGCCCAGTGCTGCGCGCCTTGAGTCACTAGGAGAGCGCCCCCCACCCCGCCGGGCTTCTGGCCCCGCCCCTCCGGCCCTGCCCCCGATGCCCCCGCGGTCCCTACCCAGTATGAGCTCAACTGCCAGCCCAGTTGTGCCTCAGCCTCCAGAGGTGCGGGCACCCGCTCTCCAACTGGGGGCGCCTCCACCTCTCTCAGGACACTCACATCCCGCTTTAAAAAGGGTAGTGGGAAAGGGTTAGCTGAAACAAGATTGGCTTGGAGCGGATGACTGTTAAAGCTGGGCGGTGTGGACTTGGGTTATCATTCTACTCTTCTCTCTACTTTTGAATATGCTTGAAAATATCCATAATATAAACTTAAAGTGGCTAGCGGGGCCATCAGGGCATGGGATCCACTCTTTCTTCACCTCTGGTCATATCTACTGGGTGTGCCCAGACTGTCCCCCTTCCCTCCCAGTCCGGGATCCTATTCTGAAACCCTCTCCCCGCATCCCCAGGCCCCCACAGGACCCATGGGGAGTGAGTGACTGGAAACCCCAACCCCCATCAACACCAGCTTGGGCACTGCTGCGTGAATCCACGAACTGCGGGTCCTCTGCGTTCCAAGTGCAGGAGGGGGCCAGACCTTTGTCAGGGCTCAGGACAAACTGTGGGTCGAGAGGCCTGGACTGAATGAGCTCCAGAATCTGGGCTAGGTGCGGCCTGTTTTGCAAAATCGTGAGCCTTTGCACTCTTTCCGCAGGCTGTGACGGACAAGGGGAGGAAGGCTTTGCCTTTCTCCCTTTGCTCCCAAATAACCTAAACATGACAACCTAAAGTCCCCTCGGTGTTTCCACTAAGGGAGTATAAACACTTCACCATTACCCTTGTAGCTCTTCTCTGTACATTTTCCTTCCAGCCTTTTCTCACTATTTTGCCATCTGCACACCTCAGCCAAACTGTACAACTCAGGATTCTAGAATGTGCCATGCATTTTATTATCTCTAAGCTTTTGCCCATGCCATGGCCTCTTCCTTGAATGCCCCTTTCCTCTTCAGGTTAATCAAATCTTGCCCATTCACCAAAGCCCATCTTTATGCTGTCTCTTTTGTGAAATTCAGTTTCCTAATAAACTGTGATTATTTTTCTCTGAATCGACAGGATCCTTGTCTGGTCCTGCTCTTCTTCAGGTCTTAGCTCTGCTATAAACTGAACTCCTGGAGGGCAGTGATTGTTTATCCACTTGTTCTCCCTTCCTAAGGCTTAGCTAGGTGGGGCTCGATAACTGTGTATTGATTTGAGAAGGATGTGAGTGGTGGCCTGGGGTGAAGATTCCCCCAGGACCTTGGGGAATCTGTGCTGAGTGCCTGCTGAACAGGGCCCTAGACTTCTGGAGGTGAATGGGGCTGGGATCCTGCCAGGAGGCCCCGAGGAGCTGTCTAAGAAAGCAGCTGAGGACAGGAGAGGGGAGAGGGGCCATCACCAGCTGGAAAGGGGCATGGGCAGGGCGGGCATTCTGGATGTGCCGTCTGTGCAGTCACACAGGGTCATGCACTTAGAAGGGCCTGGTAGTTAGGCTGGAAAATGGAAAAGCAAGAATGCTCTGCTATTGCCAGCTTGAATATCAGAATACCTTTTTTTTTTTTTGAGACAGATTCTTGCTCTGTTCCCCAGGCTGGAGTGCAGTGGCAAAATCTCAGCTCACTGCAACCTCCGCCTCCTGGGTTTAAACAATTCTCGTGGCTCAGCCTCCCAAGTAGCTGGGACTACAGGTGCCCGCCACCATGCCTGGCTAATTTTTTGTATTTTTAGTAGAGACGGGGTTTCACCGTGTTAGCCAGGATGGTCTCGATCTCCTGAGCTCGTGATCCGCTCTCCTTGGCCTCCCAAAGTGCTGGGATTACAGGCATGAGCCACTGTGCCTGGCCCCATAATACTTTTTGAACAAGGAGTCCTGCATTTTTATTTTGCACTGGGATCTGCAGATTAAATAGCAGGTCCTGGATGTGGGAGGCAAAGGATAGAGCTGCCATAGAATCAAACCCACTTCACAGAGGGTCGAGTGTCTCTCCAGTGAAGGGGCAAAACAGGAGTGGCACCCAGCTAATGCAGGCCTCCGTCCCCATCCAACACTCCTCGCTAACAAGACTTCAGCCATCTTAAGGGCAGGGCTGGGGAGAGACTGGGGCAGGCGGCTGGAGGAGGGCAGCAAGGTTGGAGCAGCATCCCAGTTTACAGCCCAGAGAGAGCCTGTGAGGAAAGTCAGAGGGCCGCAGATGAGGCACAAAGGCAACAGACAAGTCTTGCAGCAAAGGCTTTGGGTGGACAAAAAGGGAAGAGGGAAAGAAGAAGGTGAGGGAGGGAGTCAGAGAGAGAATGGGGCCAGAGGGCCAGGTGAAGGTGTCCACTCCAAAGGTTGGCGATACCAGGACAGGACAGTGGTTTTGTTCTGCAGGCACAAAACCAGGGTGGGAGCAGGATCCAGGAGTGAGGACGGCACAGCCAGTTCAGAAATAGAGTGGGAAGTGGTCCCGGAGTCCTTTGTGAGCCCACTCTCCTTGTTTTTAAGACAGGGCCTGGCTCTGTCGCCAGTGCTGGAGTGCCCTGGTGCCATCTTGGGTCACTGTAATAACCTCGCCTCCTGGGCTCAAGCAATCCTCCTGCCTCAGCCTCCCAAGTAGCTGGGATTACAGACATGCACCACTGTGCCTGGCTAATTTTTGTATTTTTAGTAGAGACAGGGGTTCGCCATGTTGCCCAGGATGGTCTCGAACTCCTGAACTCAACCAGTTTGCCCAGCTCAGCCTCCCAAAGTGCTAGGATTACAGGCATGAGCCACTGCAACCAGCCTGCTGTCCTTGTTAATGGAAATTTAGAGGTGACCAGAGCAGACAGGAGGGGCCAGGAGTTCTCAGAAGCCCCAAATCTCATCAGGTGGCACATGGAAATGGGAGGGCAGGCTGCTGTTGGGAGCAAGCCCCCTAAAGTCCGGCGATAAACTGGCTCCAAGACTGGCCATAAATAAAATCTCTGCAGCACTGTGATATGTCCATAATGGCCCTAATGCCCAAGCTGGAAGGTTGTGAGTTTATGGGAATGAGGGCAAGGAACACCTGGCACGCCCAGGGCGGAAAACCGCTTAAAGGCATTCTTAAGCCACAAGCAATTAGCATGAGTGAGCTGTGTCTTAAGGGCATGTTCCTGCTGCAGTTAACTAGCCCAACCTATTCATTTAATTCAGCCCATCCCTTCGTTTCCCATAAGGGATACTTTTAGTTAATTTAATATCTATAGAAACAATGCTAATGACTGGTTTGCTGTTAATAAATATGTGAGTAAATATCTGTTTGGGGCTTTCAGCTCTGAAGGCTGTGAGACCCCTGATTTTCCACTTCACACCTCTATATTTCTGTGCGTGTGTCTTTAATTCCTTTAGCGCTGCTGGGTTAGGGTCTCCCCGACCAAGCCGGTCTCGGCAGGCAGCTGTCACCTTCCTGGCTATTGGGGAAACCCCAGAACCAAGAGGGCCACAAAAACACCACCATCGTGGCTGGGCACGGTGGCTCACACCTGTAATCCCAGCACTTAGGGAGACTGAGGAAGGTGGATCACCTGAGGTCAGGAGTTCGAGACCAGCCTGGCCAACATGGTGAAACCCCATCTCCACTAAAAATACAAAATTAGTCGAACATGGTGGTGTGCCCCTGTAGACCCAGCTACTCAGGAAGCTGAGTGAGGAGGATCACTTGAACCCAGGGGTCCCAGGTTTTAGTGAGTGGAGATTGCACTACTGCACTCCAGCCTGGGCAACAGAGTGAGACTCTGTCTCAAAAGGAAACAAACAAACAGCCAAACAAAGCCACCACCATTGTGATATTTCTGTGGATCCAGAGCAGGCGCCCCGCTGGGCAGAGACCCAGCTCTTGGCCTGGGTATTCAAACAGATGGCAGAACCATCTGAAATGCTCTGACCTCCCTGTCTTCTCTCTTTCTCTTCTTTTACCCTTCCATTCACTAGCCTTTGTGGACCACCTCTGTGAGCCAGGAACTGGGTGCACCTCCGAGGATAGTGACCACTCAATATCCAGGTCCTGTCTTGAAGGTTCACTGTTTACACAGGAGGAAATAACCTAGAAACTCTGTGATCACCACATGGGCTCACAGTGCCTGAGTGGCAGGCATTGAGCCCAGCCTGGGTCGAACCTTAGGAGTGGATCCAGAGGGGCTGTGAGACTGAGGGAGTACAATCAGAAGAGCAACATGTGCAGGGAGAGTAGGTGTAAACACGTGCAGGGGCAGGGTTATGTGTTTATAGGAACCACATATCTTTTGGCCTGACTGGAGTGCATGCATTGAAGGGAGCAAGGTAGGAAGTAAGACAAGAGATGAGCTGAAGGCACTCTCCTAAGGACAAAGGGTCATGAATGCGGTGTTCCCAGGTGGCCACACAGAAGGATTTAAGCAGAGATGAGCCATGGTCCTACTGCACATTCGGAAAGTTGCCACCACCACAGTATGGAGAATGAATGAGAGGAGACAAGCATATTACCAGGGGCGCAGGGAGGAGGATTTTGCCCTGAACTAGGCAACCAGCGGTGATATCAGCAGTGGGTTGGACCACAGTGATTCCCTAAGGCTAATCTGTGATTTGAGTCAGGCATTACAGCAGCCTGGGGAGCTTTCTAGAAATTCAGATTCCTTGGCCCCAGCCCAGGAGATTTGGATCCTGTAAATCATGGATAGGGCCCAGGAAACTGTGTTTGGTAAGTTTTCCAAGTGATTCTCCTTGCACGGCCAGATTGACTTTACAATATGTCATGACTGGTAGGGGTGAGGGAAGTGGGAGCAAGAGGCCAGAATGACTCCTAGATTCCTGGGTGGTGCACTTGTTGGTCTCGTTTGCTGCTATAGGTAACACATGGATGGCAGATGAGTTTTATTTGGGAAGCGTTGGGTTTGAGTTGCCTGGGTGTCCAGGATCCAGTGGGAAGTGTGGTTTTGGAGTTTGAGAGAGAGGTCTTAGCTGAAGACAGGGATGGGGGTCACCTGTTTCCAGCAAGCAGTTGAAGACATGACTGTGGATGAGATGTGCAGAGACAGGACACAGAAGGAGAAAAGCAAAAGGCCAAGGGTAGAGCTTGGAGAATCTCAATGTTTAGGGGTCAGATGCAGGAGGTGAGCACTGAAGGAAGCAGGAGGGGAGAAGGAAGAAAACCAGAGGGTGATGTCCTCCCAGTCAAGGAGCCCAGCAATTTTTAAAAGGAGGGATTGGCTGGGTGCGGTGGCTCATGCATGCAATTCCTCCACTTTGGAAGGCTGAGGTGGGCAGATCACCTGAGGTCAGGAGTTCAAGACCAACCTGGCCAACATGGTGCAACCTCATCTCTACTAAAAATACAAAAATTAGCCAGGCATGGTGGCAGGCACCTGTAATCCCAGCTACTTGGGAGGCTGAGGGAGGAGAATCACTTAAGCCTAGTGGGTGGAGGTTGCAGTGAGCCAAGATTGCATCACTGCATTCCAGCCTGGGTGACAGACTGAGACTCCATCTAAAAAAAAAAAAAAAAAAAAAAGAGGGATGGACCAACAGTAACAACTGCTCCAAAGAGGTTCATGGAGGCAAGGGCCACCAAGTGTCCCCCGGATGAGCAGCAGGACAGTCTTGGTGACTGCAGCCAAAGCAGTTTTAGGAGGTGGTGGGGTCTGAAGGCAGGATCAACAGGTTGAGTTTGAAAAGGAAAGCATGAAATTGGAATCAGAAAATGTAGGCAACTCTTTCGAAAAGCGTGACTGTAGGGGAGGGGAGAGATGAATTGGAAGTTATGAGAAGAGGTAGCACCAAAGGACTATTCAGAGTTTTGCTGTTTGCATTTCAGATGGGAGGGATTTGAACATATGTATAAGGTGAAGGCAGAGACTAAAGAAAAGACAGAAGGTGCAGGAGAAATAGAAGATGGACACATGTGGTAGAGATGGGAGAGGAGGAGACCCAGAGTGCAAGAGGAGGTTCCAGGTAAAGGAACCAGAAATTAAGGCGTTCCTGTCTGTGTCCTTTCCTTTCTCTGTGAAGTAAGAGAGGGATCTTCTGCAAAGAACGAGGGAAAGGTTGCAAGATGGGGCTCTTGGAGAAAGCTTAGAAGAACCCCTTCTGAAAATAGGAGAGGCGACTCAGGGTGCACAGAAATGATGCTCCCACCTCCCTCACCAGGCAGGGCTCCCGGAAGGTTGGAGAGCAGGACAGGGGCTGGCTCCAGATCTCACAGTGGAATGTGTTTTTCTCCAGCAGATCTGGGACTCCAACATATAGGATGGAATAGTGGGCATGTGAACTGATGCAGAGACAGAGAAGAGCAGAGCAACTGAGAGTGATGGCAAGAAGGGGTTGAGGTGTAGGACCGGGGGTTCTGGGCAGAAGAGGGATGGAAGTTGAGCCAGGACAGGGCTTGGTAGGCAGGGAGAAAATGGAGAAACTCAAAGGCCTGGAAGTGCTGTGAGGTTGAAGGATTGGTGTGCTGGAGCAGGAAGGTGGGCGTGGTCAGAGATTAAGATACTGCAGTTTAGGATAACAATGAAGCCATCTTTAAGATGTGAGTGTACATTATTAATCTTGAAGAGGGCCATTGGTGTGCACCATTTCCTAAACATATTGAATCTTATATCTGGAGACTCTTGCAGGGCTGGTGTTTCATAGAACCCACTTCAATCAACTCCAATAAAAGATCATGGGAGCTGCTAGGTGCAGTGGCTCATGCCTGTAATTCCAACACTGGGAGGACAGGGTGGGCAGATCACTTGAGGCCAGGGGTTTGAGACCAGCCTGGCCAACATGGTGAAACCCCATTTCTATTAAACATACAAAAATTAGCCAGGTGTGGTGGTGCTTGCCTGTAGTCTCAGCTACTCGGGAGGCTGAGGCAGGAGAATTACTTGAACTAAGGAGGCAGAGATTGCGGTGAGCTGAGATCGCACCACTGCACTCCAGCCTGAGTAATAGAGTGAGACTCTGTCTCAAAAAAACAAACCCCAAGAAAAGGTAATGGGAGCCATGGAAGGTTTTTAAGGAGAACATGACTTGGTCAGATTGCATCTCAGACAGGTCTTGCTGGTGGCCTGTATGGAGGATGGATTAAAGGAGAGTGAGAGCTGATACGTGGAAAGGAATGAGGAGTCTACTGCAGTGGTCCAGGCAAGAGATACAGAAGGTTAAAACTTGAGGGGTATTAGATCTGAGAAATATTTAGAAAGCAAAATATTTCTTTCTAGAAATATTTAAAGTAGGACAAGTAGGACAGATTAGAGGTTGGAAGCGAAGGATAAGGAGAAATAGGTGCTGAGTTTCTAGCTTGGATATGACATGGAAAGTGAGACCAACCCAGATGGTGGTAGACAATTTTGTAAGGAGGATGCTGAGTGCCAGCTTGGATATAATAGCTTTGAGGCTCATGAGGACAAACAGATGGAAGCGTTCAGAGCATGAACTTCAGTGAAGCAACAGGAGGGAGTGTTCTGGAAGGCCTTGAGGATGAGGGAGTCAGTTTGCCATAGTATAGGAACCTAGAGAAAGAACCCTTGGAATGAAGGTGTAGGGTAATGTGAATCACCATGACATTTGAATTTGGGAATACCTAGGCTTCAGAGTACAGCAATGATGGCAGAGCGGGAAGCCTGGGGACAAGAGCATGGAGTGCCAAATGGAATTCTGGTGGTACATGGTCTGGGAGCTTGGCAGTGCCTGCCTGGATAGTTAAGGGCAGGGATCAGACCTTGGCCCCCTACTGCTCAGCCCAAGGAGGCTTGACTAGCACTGGCCAGTAGGCAAAGGTGACGTATTGGCTGAACACAGCTACGCAACTGTCAGTTAATTCCATGACTGTAGGATTCTAGCACATTGCAGGGTGTCTTGTGTGTATGGTACACGCTCAGGCACACATATGCTTACATTCAGGATCCTCTTATTGTTTTTTTTTTTTTGAGATGGAGTCTCGCTGTGCCGCCCAGGCTGGAGTGCTGTGGCCCTGATCTCAGCTCACTGCAAGCTCTGCCTCGCGGGTTTATGCCATTCTCCTGCCTCAGCCTCCCGAGTTGCTGGGACTACAGGCGCCCGCCACCTCGCTCGGCTAATTTTTTGTATTTTTTTTTTGGTAGAGACGGGGTTTCACCGTGTTAGCCAGGATGGTCTCGATCTCCTGACCTCGTGATCCGCCCGGCTCGGCCTCTCAAAGTGCTGGGATTACAGGCTTGAGCCACCGCGCCCGGCCTTCCCCTTATTGTTTTGGCTGGAAAAGCTGATCTTTGAATCTCTGGAACTTGAGGCCAGGGGTTTGAGACCAGCCTGGCCAACATGGCGAAACTCCGTCTCTACTAAAAATACAAAATTTACCCAGGTGTGGTGGCGGGCGCCTGTAGTACCAGCTACTCTGGAGGCTGAGGCAGAATGGTGTGAACCCAGGAGGCGGAGCTTGCAGTGAGCCGAGATCACACCACTGTACTCTAGCCTGGGTGACAGAGTAAGACTCCGTCTCAAACAAACAAACAAAAAAAAAAAAAAAAATTAGTTGGGTGTGGTCACTTTAGCCTGTAGTCCCAGCTACGAGGGAGGCTGAGGCACGAGAATCGCTTGAACTCGGGAAGCAGAAAGACTTTTTTTTTTGAGATGGAGTTTCACTCTTGTTGCCCAGGTTGGAGTGCAATGGCGCCATCTCTGCTCACTGTAACCTCCGCCTCCAGGGTTCAAGCGATTCTCCTGCCTCAGCCTCCCAAGTAGCTGGGACTACAGGTGCCTACCACCACACCCAGCTAATTTTGTATTTTTAGTAGAGACAGGGTTTCACCATTTGGCCAGGCTGGTCTCAAACTCCTGACCTCAGGTGATCCACCTGCCTCGGCCTCCCAAAGTGCTGGGATTACAGGTGTGAGTCACTGCACCTGGCAAGACTTCTTAGAATGAAGATCTGTGAGTAGATGCACTTACTCACCCCCACTCACCAAGTTTGGAGGGAATGCTGTGTGTCAGGCATGGGGTTTAGAGGCGAAAGGACATGGCCCAAGAATGGGAACTCACAGGCCGGTAGGGAAGAGAGATGCACCAAGATAAAGTTTGGGACAATGTGGCAGTTGCCACGAAGCGGGAAAGGGGAAGCATTTTGGGAACTCAGGAGAGGGCATCTAACCCTGGCAAGTTTGGACTTCCCAGAGAATATGACATTAAGCTTAAGGAGGGCCCTGAAGGACGAACAAGAATTTAACAGGCAGACAAAGGGGAAAGGACATTCTGAGCAGAGGTAACAGCAGGGGCTCAGAAGGGAAGCTGAGCAGGGCCCTGAGGCCTCTCGCAGCTCCAGTGTGGGACAGTCTGTAAGGAACCTTCTGAGAAGGGACTTCCCTGGCAATCAGGTAACCTCACCTTAGAATCCAGGGACCTCAGTCTGAACCACTCCTTCCTCTCTCCCACCACCCATCCAAAAGGATTTTCTCAGCTGGCTGCAGTTGCCTATGGTGTGTGGCCAGTTCTGGTATTTCCTCTCCTGATGTGGATTTCTCAAGGGCAGGAGCTCAGGCCTGAACCCTGTCTCCAAGACCCCTTTGTTCTCTGGCTGGCAACCTAGAGTCTGGCTCCCGCCTTTGCAGACCCCATGTTGCCAGCCCCTCCCAGGCCACTGACCTGAATCCCTGCCTGGGACATTTCTGCTGAGTGTAGCTACTTTTGCCTGGAGGCACGCCAGAACCTCCACCCCCCAGGGGCCTGCTGGCCTGGGGCCCCACGCCCTTAGGCAGGTTGAATTCATGCTGGAAGAATGGGGGTCAGAGTTCAGTCCCCGAAAGCTGGGAGCTCTGAAGAGGGTCCCAGTGGGGGTCTTCAGGACAGCTCTTTGTGGAGGGGGCTGGGGCCACCATGCCCAGGACAATCTGGGAGTCAGCAAAACAGGACAAAGAATAGCAGGGTTCCTGGGGAAGAATGGCATTTGGGCTGCACTTGCTCTGCTTGGTGGGTTTCTTTTAGGTTAATGGAGTGGAAGGAGCACTGGATTGGGAGTCAGATGGCAGACAACCAGGATTGAAGGGGTCCTGTGGATCATGGAGTCTCTTAGTAGAATAAAAACAAATAGCTAACATTTATTGAGCTTTCACTATGTGCCAGGCACTGTGGCAAGCGTTCCATGAGTATTCATTCATTTCTCCTTTACCAATGTCCTGTGAGGTGGATATTCATTTCTAGATGAGGAAACTGAAGCACAAGAGGCGAGGTACCATGCCAAGGTCACTCAGCTAGTGGGAGCCAGAGCTGGGAGGTGGGCCCAGGCGGGCTGGCCTCAGATTTATGCTGTTAGTTTATTGTACAGAAGGGGACCTGGAGGCCCAGAGAAGGGGTGTCTGGGCTCAGGTCACACAGTAGAGCAGGAAGTATCCCTCTTCTCCTGCCCACCAGCCCCAGGGATCTTGGGCTCATAGGCAGTCTCCAGAGCCTGGGACGTCTGACCACCTGAAGGCTAATGAGAACAACTCTGCTTAAAACCAGGGCCAGGAGAAAGGGTTGTGGCAGATCCATTGCTCTGTTGACCTGGGCTTTAGTCCTGGATTGCCACTGAGTGGCTGTACAACTTGGAGCAGGTCACAACTACTGTGAACCTGTTTCCTCCTGTGTATTAATAAAGTGGAAGTGAAAATACCAACCATGCCTGTTTCAAAAGGTAAAATGAATTAATAAATGTGAAAACAAAGGACCAAACAACTGCTGATTAGAATCTAGGCTCAACTCAGTCCTGGCCTGCCCACCTACTCTTAAATGGGAGCTCTGGCTTCTCCTTTAAGTGACTGTTACACTCATTCATCAAACATTTATTGAGCACTTACTATGTTCCAGGCCCTGTAATCAAATAACTCTATGGGTTTTGTTATTATATCCGTTTTATAGACTTGGAAAATGAGGGTCAGAGGTGAACTGACCTACCCAAGGTCACAGAGAAGTAATAGTCAGAGCCAGGATTTGAATCTATGAGTCTCAGTTGAGAGTCTGAGCCTCCTAGAAGCTGATAAGTGAGGCTGGTTCGAACGTCCACAGTGCCACCTAATCACCCTATAGCAGGCACAACGATGAAGGAGTAATCTGAGATGCTTAGGAGCAGGAAGGAGGGAATGACTGTGCCAGGGGCAGTCCAGGAAGACTTCAGAGAAGGGTTGGCCCTTGAGCTAAAGCTAGAAGATGTACAGTTTGCCAGGCAAGTGCTTCGGACAGAGGAAACAGCAAGAGCATAGACCTGGCAGTGGGAAAGGCAGGGAAGTGCAAGAGATGGAGGGAGCCTGGATCCTAGGGTGCAGTGAGGCAAGCGGGGAGCTGGAAACTGACCTGTAAGGGCAGCAAGGAGGAACCCAGGGAGGCTGCCACACCTGCCAGAGGGCGCTGCAGCCTGTCACAGGGCATTGCTGCTGCAGGGCAGGAAAGGTGAGCAGCCCAGTTGCAGACGTTGAGTGCAAGAGTTTTGTGAGGTCCACAGTGTTTCTCTAAAATGGTACACCCCACCAATGTTGAAAATCAGATTTCGTGTCAATCCAGATTTCTGGCTCCTCTTGAAAACCAAATGATCTGCTAACTTGGGGCTGACCTCCTGTATCACAACCTGTTATGAATTGGATGGTTCCCCCCCACCCCCGGCAAATTCACCTGTTGGAGTCCTAATCCCCAGTCCCTCAGAATGGCACCTTATTTGGAGACAGGGTCTCTAGAGAGGTAATCAAGTCAAAATGAGGTCATCAGGGTAGACTTTAATCCAATATGATTGCTGTCCTTATAAGGGGAAATCTGGACCCAGAGACACTTGGAAGAAAGATGATGTGAAAAGATGCAGGGAGAAGACAGCCATCTGCAATCCAAGGAGAGAGGCCTGGTACATAGCCTTCCCTCACAGCCCTCAGAAGGAATCAATCCGGCTGACACCTTGACTTTGAACTTCTGGCCTCCAGAACTGTGAGACAAGAATTTTCTGTTGTTTAAGCCGCCCAGGTTGTTGTGATTTGATACACAGCCCTAGCAAACCAATATGCAATCCCTGGCAAGCCAGGAGGAAATGCCAGTTGAGGGTGCCCTCCTCTAGGCTTCCTCCCCACCCCTCCTTCCAAGTTCCCCTTGCCCCTGCCCCATTTACCACTCTTGCCTGTGCCCTGCTTCCCCCTTGGGCCATGGAGGTAGAGCCTCTGCCATTTCACTCTGCCTGTCTGTCCTACTGTGAGGGGCTCTTTGGTTAGCCCCAGCATAACCCGGTTCACTCCAGCTGCAGGAGGAACAGAAGAACTCATTTGAGCCTGGTTGGTGGGCTGGCAGCTGGTCCTTCATCTTGTTGGGGAGATTTGAACCCAGGAGAACCAGTCAGTCCTTGGGAGGGAGTAAGCTCTGTGAAGGGTCTGAACTGGAATGGACTTCCTGATTGTCTGGGCCTTGTGGTCTGTGGACCAGCAACATCAGAATCATCTGGGAGCTTGTTAAAATGCGGAACCCCAGGCCCCAAGCTGACTTGCTGAATCAGAATCTGCATTCTAACAAAGTCCCCAGGTGATTCATACTACATTCAAGTTTGAGATGCACTGGATCTTAAATGTCACTGCACACTGGAACCACCTGGGGATTCCAAGTGACTGCTAATGCCTGGGTACCTTCCCCAAAGATGATGATGTAATTATTCTAGGGTGGAGCTTGGACGTCACAGTTTGAAAAGCTTCCCAGGTTATTGTAATGCACAACTACATTTGGGGACTGCTGGTCTACTGTGGGTATTTACACCAACTCCCCTTCCCATCAGAAAACTTTTATAGCAAATAGCAAAACTAGAGCTAGTGGGTCCAGAAAGAACTGCCCACATCCACCCCCAACCACCCAAATAACTCAAGCTGTCTGGGGAAGGGCCTATACAGATGACCACTGACCAGTGAAAGGCATGGTCAGAGCCCTGTTTGGGTGATTAAGAAAGCTTCTAGTCCTTAGTAGTATTTAAATTCTTAAGTGTTCTTTAAGTTCTGGGAGGGACTTGGAATTGTACCCAATGCCCAAAGATGTTAAGTGACTTACCCAAAGTCCCATGGTTCTTCTTGGCAGAGCTGGGACTTGTGAGTGGGTGTTTGAGTCCCACTTTGGAGCACTTTGTTGATCGAAGTCAGGGGTATGGTCTGTCCCTTGGGGCATGTGTCCTCCTGTGTCATTAAAAGAGTCATGGCCTGAAAGTATTGGGCTGACTTTGAGTCCCTATTGTGAAATTCAAGATGTACCCAATTCTGATGAACTTTGGAAAAGGCAGACAGGTTACAGTTGACTCTGAGGCCCGATGGTTCTAATGAAGGCTAAAGGGAAACTACTGCTTCTTGGAAACCAGGAAGGGACTAGCAGAGGAAACAGAGGCAGGACCCTGCTCCCAGATGTAATAACCCTCCGCCTGTGCTGGGGTCATAGTCACTGATGATTAGCTAGTGCTTTCAGGGCTCAAATGTTGGACTTGAGGTTGAAGTTGCTTTCTATTTACTTCCATCTTTTTCACTAAGTAGTTGAGAGAGTACAGAGTAAGGGGGTGTAAGGGAGAGGATGCCCCTGGAGTCCTGGGGACTAAGGTTTGGGACCCAAGCTCCACATTAACTAGTTGTGTGACCTTGGACCAGACACTCAACTTCTCTGAGCCTTGGTTCCACATCTGTGAATTAGGGGAATTTTTTTTTTTTTTTTTTTTTTTTTTTTTTTGAGACGGAGTCTCACTCTGTCGCCCAGGCTGGAGTACAGTGGCACGATCTTGGCTCACTGCAAGCTCTGCCTCCTGGGTTCACACCATTCTCCTGCCTCAGCCTCCCGAGTAGCTGGGACTACAGGTGCCCGCCACCACACCTGGCTAATTTTTTGTATTTTTAGTAGAGATGGGGTTTCACCACGTTAGCCAGGATGGTCTTGATCTCCTGACCTCGTGATCTGCCCACCTCAGCCTCCCAAAGTGCTGGGATTACAGGTGTGAGCCACCGCGCCTGGCCAAAAAAAATTTTTTTGAGACAGGGTCTCACTCTGTTGCCCAGGCTGGAGTGCAATGGTGCAATCTCAGCTCACTTACCACCTCCACCTCCTGGGTTCAAGCGATTCTCCCACCTCAGTCTCCCAAGTAGCTGGGACTACAGGCATACACCACCATGCCTGGCTCATTTTTATATTTTTAGTAGAAACAGGGTTTCAGCATGTTGGCCAGGCTGGTCTTGAACCCCTGACCTCAAGTGATCCTCTCGCCTTGGTCTCCCAAAGTGCTAAAATTACAGGTGTTACCCACCGGGCCTGGCCTGAATTGGAGGAAATATTAACACCCACTGGCCTACTATGAACCTGGAAGGATAACATGAAATAATGTGTGTTGAAGTATACTGTTAAGGGCCATGCCTAGGTTGGACAGATGTTCTTGCTTTGTGTACTGTGGAGGGTGATGCCTGTGTTATAGCGTTCATGCATGCACAAGCAACTACATACTATCTACCTGAATGAAAATGTGTCCACGTACTCACAGGTCCACAGTTCCTACATTCTGAAAACAAAACATTTGTTTTGTTGTCCCAAAGGATTCGAATCCTTTTGGGCCACATGTGTTTCAGAATTCTGAGGTTTGCAGAAAAGAAAAGAATTTTCCTTTTTTTTTTCTTTTTTCTTTTTTTTGAGACAGAGTTTAGCTCTGTCACCCAGGCTGAAGTGCAGTGGCATCATCTAAGCTCACTGCAAACTCCACCTCTTGGGTTCAAGTGATCCTCCCACCTCAGCCTCCCAAGTAGTTAGGACCATAGGCGCACACCACCATGCCTGGCTAATTTTTGCATTTTTGGCAGAAATGGGGTTTTGCTATGTTGGCCAGGCTGGTCTTGAACTCCTGACCTCAGGTGATCCACCTGCCTAAGCCTCCCAAAGTGCTGGGATTACAGGCATGAGCCACTGCACCCGGCCTGGTTTGCAGATTTTCAAAACTAATGTGATACTCCATAATCAAACACCTTACTATTATCTCAGAGAAACATGTGAATAGTCATGTGAAATTGGATAAAAAAGAAATGGCCTCATGTCCGTTCTGCTCTGGTTTTGCCCCCTAATAGGAAGAAATGTTTTGTTTCCAGAATGTTCAGAATTTCAGAAAAGGGGTTGTAGACCTATGTCTTAATAGCTCAGGCACCTTGAGCATAATGTCCTGTGTGCCTGGCATCATGCTGGTGCTTCCCACATTTTACTCACTGTGTCCTCTCCATGGCCCTGTGAAATGGAAGGTGTTGTCAGCTTCATGGGAGTGAGTTGTTCAGGACATTCCCCTGCAGACATGGCTGTGAATAGTGACATTAACCAGCAGAGTCAAGCTGGAGAATATGCCCTTGCTAGAGGACATCCGGGCCATGGGGCCTCTGCCAGTGTGCCATGTGTCCTTGCCATGGTCTGCTCACTCCCATTCCTCCACTTCCCTGAGTATCTTTAACATCTAAACAAGAGCACATCCCATGAGCCCACTGATTCAAAAGGCTGCTTTTACCCTTTCTAAAATTGGCTTGCCCTTTGTTTTAGTGGTTTGAATTTCGGTGTTTTTTTTGGTCTGTAGATGTGTGTGTGACAGCCTTTGTGTGTCTGTGACTGGGTGTGTGTGTGTGTGAGCTTGGGCTCTGGGATGGAATGCAGTGGGTGTGTCTGCCTGCCTTGTGTCTATGCCTCTGTTCTGTGTGTTCCTCGGTGTGTCTCTCCAGGTGTCTAGGGCCTTGGACACATGGAGAGTGTGCCCCAGCCTGGGCTGTGAGTGATGAAGAGGGTTATCCTAGCCTATGATGGTGACTGCATTTGTGCTGATAACATTGTGTGTGTAGAGGCCTGGGTGTTGGTGCTGTCTTTGTGACTGTATGTCTCTGAGTTAGGGTGACCAACTGTCCCAGTTTGCCTGGGACTGACAAGTGTTCCCAGGACATGGGACTTTTCCATGGTGAAATGAGAAACCGGGACAAGCTGGTGCCCCTCTTCCCAGGGTAGTCACGCTCTGTGGTTCTGTTTGTGTGCACCTCTTCTGTGTGTTCTCGCATATGTCTGCACATTGTGGGTGTGTATTCTGCATGCATTTCCTCAGAGTGTGTGTCGTGGATCAGCTTTGCACATTGGTCATGCGCTTCTCTCTGCACGTCTCTCTGTAGCCAACTCCGTGCACATGCGTCCTCTGTGTTGTGTCTGTGTATGCCTATGTGCGTCAGTCTCCACATGTTTGTCTCTGCATGCTCTGGAATGATCCGAGTGTCTCTGTGTATATCTGTGAATCTCTCTGCCTGTGAGCTCATATCTTTTTTTTTTTTTTGAGACGGTGTCTTGCTCTGTCGCCCAGGCTGGAGTGCAGTGGCCGGATCTCTCAGCTCACTGCAAGCTCCGCCTCCCGGGTTCACGCCATTCTCCCGCCTCAGCCTCCTGAGTAGCTGGGACTACAGGCGCCCGCCACCTCGCCCGGCTAATTTTTTATATATTATTTTTAGTAGAGACGGGGTTTCACCGTGTTAGCCAGGATGGTCTCGATCTCCTGACCTCGTGATCCGCCCGTCTCGGCCTCCCAAAGTGCTGGGATTACAGGCTTGAGCCACCGCGCCCGGCCTCTGTGAGCTCATATCTAAGGGCACATGTGTTCTCTGGAACAGACACAGGGTCTCTCTGCGTGGCCATATCTGGTTCACTGTGTATTCTGCTGTGGTCAAGCTGGCCCTTCCCATGGCTCAGCCTCCTCTCCTCTCCATCCCAGTGCCCATGGATCCTTCTTTCTGAATCCAGCCCCTCTCTACCCTCACTCCCAGCCCTAGCCAGAACCATTGCAAAAGACGAGTCCATTCTCCACGTAGTTAGTGCAACATGGTTGGAAACTCCTGCCTGCCCCTGCTGCTGTATCTCAGTGCTCTGCCTTGCAGGCACGCTGTGGCTCCTCCCTACTTCCTAGCTCTTCCCGCTCAGCACTCTCCATCCTCTGTACATTCTTTCTCAGTCTTTCTGCCTTTCCCAGTATCCCTGTCTCTCCCCAGCACCCCTCACTTTTCGCTAATTCTTGAAGACTGTCATCAGCATCACCTGCTCTGGGAAGCCTTCCCCTCTCTCCCCCAGGCAGAGTGAGCATTTCTGCCTCTACCCTCCTATAGCCTTAGTAGCTTATCTCCACAGTGGGGTTGTGGGGGGTCATCCCTAGGCTAGGACTCTCCATTTATTGAGCCCCCTCCAGAAGGTGCCAAGCACTGGGCTGCATTGTCATTTAATCTTTACAACCATCCAGTGAGATAGGTGTCCTTATGCTGCTTTTCGGATGAGGGAACTAAAGCTCAGAGAGGTCGAGGCACTGGCCCAAGGCCACACAGCTAGGAGGTAGTACAGCTGGTTCCAAAGTCCAGACTCCTGACACCAGGCTACCTCATGACACCCTTTTGTGGGGGTCTGCCTGGTGTGGACCTGGTCTGGCCTGTCCACACTGTCCTGTGAGCATTTTCATGCTGAAGGCAGGTTTGATTTGTCTCTGTGTGCCCAGCCCTCAGCACAGACCCAGGTACCTAGTACGCACTCCATAAAGGTTTACTGAATAAATGCCTGCTCTCGAAAATGACAACCTCAGCTTTCATTAGTCTGATTTATACATGTGCTGGGATCTTCTGGGTTGCAAGGCTGCGGAACGGGTAGCTATAATTTATCAGAAAACGTGGCAATTGTTCCAGCTTCTCTTTCAGTGCAAGAGGAGAAAGTAAATTGATGGCCAACAGCCCTGCACCGAGAAGGGCCTGCGATGGTGGATACCCCAATTCTTGCTAACAGAGCAGGCACATGACTGGGAGGCCCTCCAGCCATCCCCCACGTGGGCTTTCCTATCCACCTGCTGCCTGGAGGTGGCCACAGGGGGGTCAGCTGCCTCTCATCGATCGTCCTGCTCAGGATGCCAAATGGTGCCTTTGAAAGTCCATAAAGAAAGAGACACTCATTCATCCCTGATCAGTCACCTTTTGCTGCCCCTTGTGCGGCACGTGCAGGACACAGCACAATGCCGGCTCGTCACGGGTGCTCAATCACCATTTCGGGATTAATGGTTTTTCAGATGGGAGTCACGCCCACCTCCTTCCCCCTCATCCCCAGGCCAGGCATCTCCAGGACAATGCTGCAGTGGTCTGAGAAGCCCCCAGCTCCCTGAGGCCCTCCTTAATCGAGATTGACGGATGTGGGGCGTGTGGTCCATAGAAGCCCCGGGCTCCTGCAGAAGCCAGAGCCAACTCCTTCTGGGGATGGATGGGCAAGACAGCTGCCTCAGCCTTCCCAGATGTCCAGGAGAACCCATTCTCTCTCCCGATCAATGTGGCAGCTGGGTGAGCCCCAAGACCCCCACCTGAGGGGCCCCAAGCCTCAGGCCTCCACCAGGCCGGGTTGTTAGGCCAAATGGCCTCAGCTCAGGAAGGCCTTTGAGCTTGAGAGCTGGGGGCATGGGCTTGCTTCTCCCTCTGCCCCCAAGTGACAAGCCCCCCTTTTCCTCCTGAGGCTGTCCCAGACTGGGCTGTGAGTGATGAAGAGGGTTATCTTGGCCTATGATGGTGATTGCATTTGTGCTGATAACTTGAAAATTAATCATCATAATAAGGCCTGCCGGGCCGCTGAATGAGACGGATGGTCTCCCCACATTCCGGCAGCACCGAGCTTCCTGCTGAGCTGCGATCATGTCGTCATCTTCATGGCTCCCTGAGGCCTGCAGGATGTGAATATTTAATTAGCATCCCTTTCCTGCTCTCTGGGGTGTTTGTAAATATGATTCATGGGCTGTATTGTTACCTCAGCTGAGCACTCCCTGCCCTCCTCTGCCTGCCAGCATCTCAGGCAGAGACAGTGCCCTGGCAGCTTAACCCCCCAAGTCCCACCCAGTGTGCACATCCAGGATTGGCGTCGGGCCTGGACACGGATCACTTCCCTTCTACAGCACCCAGGGTGGAAATCGAACCACATTTTCACCTTGCGTTTGTACTGCAGGCCCAGCAGTTACTTAACAGGCCTTTGAGGAAGGTTCCCCAAGACAAGAGGCCTGATTCAGGTCAGTTGTTCACAGGGAGTAGGGAATGACCCCAAGGGAAGGCACGACTTCACCCCACCCTCACTTAGATCAAATACACACAGGCAAACCAATCACTGAGCACCTTCCCACCAGTGCAAACCAGGGACCTGCCTTGGCTCTGAGGGAAAGGCCTGGGGCCAGGGAGCAGGAGCCTGGGGTCTTGGTCTGGTCGCTGCTACCAGCATGCTTCCTGACCTTGGGTAGGTCATCGGACCTCAGTTTTAACATCTACACATAGGCCCGATAACATCTATTCTTTTAGGCTCACAGTATGATGGGGGTGCTGGGGAAACCACAAAGTTCCATGCACATTTAAGAAATGGAGCTACTCAGGAGGCTGAGGTGGGAGGATTGCCTGAGGCTGGGGATGTCGGAGCTGCAGTGAGCTGTGATTGTGCCACTGCACTCCAGTCTGGGCGACAGGATGCCATCTCACACACACACACAAAAATATAAAGAAAAAAGAAATGGAACTCAGGGCTGGGAGGGCTTACATCTCTCATGTACAGATGGGGAAACCGAGGCCCCAAGAGGGAAAGGAACTTGCCTAGAAGTGCATTCAGAGCAGGGGCAGACTGTAGGACTGCTGACTCCCAGCTAGGGGATTTTTCTGCAACAGAGTTTAGAAACAAAACTATTTTATTCTTCCAGCTGTGTTCCTGCATTTGCTTGGTAGTTATTACTACAGGGAATGAAGGGAGGGCGCTTCTCCCTAAGACACAGTGCAGGCTGGGAATGTAGTGGGTTCCCTGCGTGGTGCTGCAGCTGTTGTTGGAGGTCATGTGGTGGGGAACAAAGGCAGTGGGGCTGTCTGGGCACACCCTCGGTCTCAGGGATCTACCGTGGAGTACTGTCGCAAGCTGCCTCTGCATCTCCCTCAGCGCTCCAGCAGGGTGATCTTGTGGGGCACCCACGCAACGCATACAAACGGCCCTGAGACCACTGCAGAAGCTGGGCTTTCGCTGTCCTCACGGGATCCACACTTCCCCTTCGCCCCCTCAGCTGCTGCGGCTCTCCAGGGCCATCTCCACAGTCCTCTTCACTGCTGTCCCCCGCACCAGGTCTCCCGGTCTACAGTCTTTTCTGCCTAAAACCCTTCTGCAGTGGCCCCAGCTTCAGAAATGAGTCCTCTCCCTGGCCTCAAAGACCTTTGTGATTTGGGTGCCTCCATCCCACTTTGCCTCATTCCCTCCCCCTACCCCCTCCCTATTTGCCCCCCAAAACCACAGGCCCTTGTATACTTCTTTTGCTTTGCACTGCCCTCCCCTCCTTCTGCCTGGCAAAAACTCTCTCTCACAATTCAGAACCCAACTCACATCCCCAACTCTAGAAACATCCCTGGTGCTCCAGGCCCTCGCCTCTGCCCCCACCCCCACCCCCACCCCAGACATACCATCCTCAGAGTGCTCAGCCTCAGGATTTCTAAACCCGTCTTCCTCCAGTTTGAGAGCAGCACTGAGTCAGAGACCAAGTCCTGCTCCTCTCTGTGCCCAGGGCCTAGCCCAGGGCATGGCACAGAGTAGACTGCAGTGATATCCATGAATGAGAGAGTTTTCCAGGCAGGTTCTCTGTATGCACGGTCTCAGGTTCACAAGCATGTTGTCTACACAGCAGCTGGTCTAGGAGCCATGCTCTTCCCTCCCTCCCCAGGCCTTTGTCTGTTCTACTCATCTAGGCCCGGAGCCAGGGGCCCTGGCAGATGGAGTGGAAGGAATGGGGAGAAGGGCACAGTGGTGGCTGGAGGCGCCATGCATGTGGAGCCTGGTCCCCCTCCATGCAGCTTCTCGGAATCGGGTGGGAGGCCCTGGGATCTGAACAGCTTAGCAGGTTCCTTATCCATCCTCTTCCACAGGGGGTGGGGTGGGGGCCTTTGTCTGAGGCCTCTTATCAGACTCTGTGTCCTACCTTCTCCCTGATGGAGAAAAGCAAAAATAAGATCCTGGGAAGCAGCTGGCTTTGCCAGGTGTTGAGGGTAGAGTTCCTGCCCTCAGCCAAACAGGAGGCTCTTCTGGTCCCAGGTGACCTCATACCCAGCCCGAGGCCTTTGCCTACCTCCTGTCCCTTCCCCATCTTGAAACGCTCCGATTATTGATTCTGCCTTTGGTCTATTCCTGATGAAACCTCTGCTCCTACGTGGCGTGGGTGCCTCAGGGATGAGGAGAGTGGGTCTTCTAAGGGCAGTGGGGGCTTTCCTGCCGCAGTCATTTTGGGGACACAAATGAAGAATAGCAGTGGTTGGGCTGCCTGTCTTCAGGGATGCCTGGCCCAGCGGTCATTAGAGCCATTCGCCCCCAGTCCATGAAGGGGGTCAGACTCCCTAACTCATTAACGACCGGCCCATCCATCTTGTCCGTCTGCACGGACACAGCCATCCCCTCTGACAGCTGACACGGCCCTCCTGGAGGCATTACCCTCTGTGTGGGGATGAGGGGTGGGCTTGGCTGGTGGGAGAAGGAAAAGTCTGTTTGGGAAATGTCCTTATTGTTTCAACTACTTTGAAGCCACTGTGTGTGTGTGTGTGTGTGTGTGTGTGTGTGTGTGTGTGTGTGTGGAGGGGAAGTCTGTTGGTGGAATTACGTGAGCAGACCTGGGTTTGACGTGGGCTGTACCACTGCCCTGCCATGTAGCTTTGGGCAAGTCCCTTCCCTTCCCGTGGATCCTCAGCAACCCCCTCTATACAGTGGAGAGACAAATCTGTCTGTTGATCCATTAGAATACAATGGATGGGGACTGCCAGCACTGCCCACCTTCAAGACACCAGGACTCTTAACCTGAAAATGGCCACCTCCCTGCAGCACACATACTGGGCTCACTTTTAAAAGCAGGCCAGGCTAGCCTGACCTGACGGGTTCACGTCTGAGGCTACAAGTCCCCACGTAAGATTTGTGAAGGGCCTTTGGAAGCCAAACTAGGCATTGCCAACTTTCTGGACAGGGGAAGAAGAGATCAGTCATTAGGGGGCTGTTTTCTATTGCCCAGTTTCCTGTGGTCTGCCTGGATGGGCCTTTGCTTGCTCTTGGGTAGATGTGGCTATGGGTTGTTGAGCTGTTTATTGAGTTGATCTGTCCTGGACCTCTTCTCCTCTACCCCACAGCAGTGCTCTCTACAGACCCTCTAATGGTCAAGTCCACTCCCAAGTAGCAAGTCATGTGGATGCAGAGGAGTTTCTCTGCTCAGTGTCTGGAGAGAGAGTCACAGGTTCCCAGGCTGGACTGGGCCTGGGCACCTAGGGGAGACCCTCCCATCATGCATGCATTCTGCCTGCACCCCTAGGGATGCCCCAGGCAGCCCGAGCCACTGAAAGCTGGGGTCTCAGTCTGTGAGGAAGCCCCTGCTCAACTGCCTTCTCCGGCTCAACTCTGCCTTTGGGGGCCTCTGGTCTGGACCCAGGGTTCCAATACAGAAATCATCAGAGAGAAAGAGTGAATGGTCCATGTCTCCCCCTTCCCAACGTTCCTGCCTCTGGGGCCTCCAGTCTTTCCTGATGTGACACACTTGAGTTCCATCCTCATGCTAGTCTCCCTTTGGGGAATGTTCATGTTAGCCAATGTCCCTCTTTTTAAAGACATGCATATATTTTAAAAAATAAAATATCGTATAGAAAATGGAACAAAGAAACAAATCCACTGTTTGCCGTTTTGTATTTCCTTTCAATTTCCTCCTCCACATCTGTTAAAGGGTGATCATACAGCATACAATTATGAACTGTATTATTTTGTCTTGGTTTTATGGCCCAAGCCATTTCCAGTCCGCTATCTGATATTCATTTTCTTAAAGTTCGAAAATAATGCAATGGAATGAGTCAATATCATAAAGTTTTCCATTCACCCCCAAAATACTCTATAAAATTCAAGGCCATGCAAAATATTAACAAGATTTTTCATATTTGACAGGTTGGCTCTAAAATTTATATGGATGAATAAATATATAAGGATAACCAAGACAGTTATGAAAAGGAAGAGTAAAGAGGAGGAAATTTTTCCACCAGATATAAAAATTATCCTAAAGCTTTAATGTTTTAAAACCATGGAAATTGGCATAGGAGTAAACAAACAGATTGATAGAACAGAATTAAGAGTCCAGGAACATATCATCTGTGCATATATAGAAATGCAGGACATAAAAAAGGGGCACTTCAAATGTAATGCACGTGTATAATATTCAAATGTTCCAGAATTAATTAAATACATAAGTCTCCTCCTCCCTTTTCCAGCCAACTTCAGGTCTTTGGTGTGGACAATCCCATCATATGGATGTATACTAATTTACTCAACACGGTCCCTTTCTATTGGACATTTAGGATTTGCCCATTTTTTTTTAGCAGTATGAGAGGCACTGCAATGAGCATCTGTGTCTCTGAAGGTGTTTTTCTTTGTTTTTGGATTCTTTCCTTAAAGAGCTGTTCTAGGAGTGGAATTGCTGAAGCAGAGGGTAGGGTATGCCCATATTGCTTTCCCAAAGAGCTACTGTGGGGTCAGGGAGAAGAGGTCCAGGATGCATAGTTATTTCATTCATTCATTCATTCATTCATTCATTCATTCACTGAGCTCCTGTACTGGGCTGGGTGTCAGGACTGGGGATCCAGGTCAGGCACAGAACATATGATTCACTGAAGGAGAGGCATGGAAACAGGGATCTTCAAAATCAGGAGAGTGAAATCACCTGGCATGGCAGTGCTCGGAGCAGCACACTGTGAGTGTCCAGAAGAGGGCTCCCTCCCCAAGGTGCTGACATTTAGACTGGGCTGCCTTCTGGAGATGGGTGTGAGAAGGAGCAGAGGCAGATCACAGAGGGCCTCAGATGCCAGGCTGAGAAGCTGGGACTGTGCCCTGTGGCCATGGGGAGCCACAGAAGGTTGATGAGCTGCGGAGTGATGTGTTCGCCTGCGTTGTAGGAGGCTCACGGGGGCAACCTCGGCGCAGCTCCTGCCATTGCTGGCCCTCCACTTCCCAGCTCTGTTGTGCTGCCAGCCCTGCCTGACCCTCCGAAGCAACAAAGCCTCCTATATTCAGAGGCCTCCTGGCCTCAGGCTCAACCCCTAAAAGTCCAGGAATGAGCAAAAGTCCCATTTCACCCTTTTCTTGCCCTCAGGAAACTGTACCTTGTCTCAGAGTCATTGAGGGTGTGTTTAGTTGGATCTGCACCAAATAGGGTGGTGGTGACTATGGAATTTTATCACATCAGTTCTTGTCCTGCCCGAGCTGCTGATTCCTGAAACGACCTTGGGTGAGTGAGTCCTTGCTTTTTCAGGCCTGAGGTTCCCCACGGTAGAGTAAGGAGTTTGAATCAGCTCATCCGAGAGCTCTGGCAGCCTGTATTTACACCATGCAAATGGAGCCCTAGCCCCTAAGACCAAGCATCAGCTTTTATAGGGGAAACACTGGGCTCGGTCAAGCAGAAACCACACCTGACTCGCGTGGCTTTCTGGGACTCCTTCCTGACCGCCTGCCTCCTCTCAGTTGTCTCCGGTTAAGCCTGTCAGATCTGGTTCTGTCTGAAGAGATGTGCACAGGCTGCTTTCCACCCAACACCCATCCCAAGGTCTGTTCCAGGCCCCTGTTGTCCCCCAGGCAGCAGAGGCCTAGCGACAGGCCTCATTCATCTTCCCACTGAGTCCAGAGACAAAGGGCCTAATGTGTGTGCAGATGGGCCTGCCCCTCCATCATCCCTCACAACCAGTGTCCGATAATGTGCCTCCAATGAGTCCCCCGTGGCCACCGTCTGACCAGGGGGTGGCTGGGCAATGACACATGCAAATACAGGGACTGGATGACAAAGCAAGCCTTGAGGGGGCATGGCGGGGGGTGGGGCATGATCACAGCCCCATGGAGAATCCCATAACTCATTTCTGACATGGATACATTAGGCCTTTCAAAGACCACTTGCCCCTGAACACTGAGCTGCCAAATTAATTGACAAGGGACCTTTAGAGGCAGCTCCTAGAGAGCAGGAACCCCTGTCCCCAGAGGCCCGGCCCAAGAAGCTGTCATTTTCTGGGAGAAAAGAATTGTGCCCTATCTGGCCAGAGCTCAGTGCCCTCCTGGGCTGATTGAGACCCTGGCCACTCCAGTGTCGCATGTATGTGTGAACAAGGAAATTGGGTCCCAGAGAGAGCAGTGATGTGCTTTAAGCACGCAGTGCATAGGCGGTGGAGGTAAGGCTGGAACCCAGGTCTCCTGACTGCTCTGCCAAGCCCTTTCCCTCCCTCTTGCAGCCAAGCCCCTGAGTGCTGCAGAGGGCTCTGACTGCCTAGTCATAGGTCCTCCCCACCCTCATGGCAGGGGTTGTAGGGGCTGGGGGGGAGAGTCCTTAGCCCCTGTTCTCCCACAGAGCCTGAGCCTGGCCCTAGTGAAAACACTGATGACCCCCTTCCTTTTTTATTTTTTTAGAAACAGGGTTTCACCTTGTCACCCAGGCTGGAGTGCAGTGGCAAAATCACGACTCACAGCAGCCTCAAACTCCTGCCTCAGCCTCCCAAGTACCTAGGACCACAGGTGCATACCACCATGCCTGGCTAATTTTCTTATTTTTTATAGAGACAGGATCTTGCTATGTTGTCCAGGCTGGTGTTGAACTCCTGACCTCAAGCAATCCTGCCTCAGTCTCCCAAAATTCTGCAATTACAGGCGTGAGCCACCGAGCCAGCCTAAAGTCCCCTTTAAAATGCAGACACAGAGCAGGAAGAGTGGCAGAAAGGATGCAGGGAATGCCAGCAGCCAGGAAGCCATAGCTGACCATTCACAGAAAGCCCGAGCACAGTATTAGAGACACGGAAGACTGTGGATGGGAGTGGGCATCGGGGGACTAGGCTCTCATCCCCACTCTGCCCTGGCCCTCTGAGGGATCTTAGGTCAGCCAAGTCCTTCTCTGAGATCCTACCTTTCAGCAGAATGAAAGACTCAAAACAGGAAGCAATGATCCTATCACTATTCGCTCCCGTTTATCAAGCACTCCCTGTGCCAAGCACTACACTAAGTGCTGCTGAGCCCTCGTCTTATTAATCTTCGTAACAGCCCTCAAGAAGAAATTGTCTTCGTTTTACAGATAAGGCTGGGCTCATGGCTCACACCTGTAACCATAGCATTTTGGAAAGTCGAGGTGGGAGGATCGCCTTAGGCCAGAAGTCCAAGACCAGCCTGGGCAACACAGTGAGACCCTGTCTCTACCAAATAAATAAAAAATAAAATTTGTAAAAATACAGATAAGAAAACTGAGTTTCAAATAGCTAGTTACTTTTCTTACAAGTGGCTGAGCCCAGCTTAGAACCCAACCTCTGGGCGTGCTCCTGGCTTAGGGACAAGGATAAGAGGGGACCAGAGAACAGATAGAGAATCCCAGGTTCAGCCAGAAAGGGCAGGTCAAAGTGGGTCCCGAGTGGGGAGGCCCATTAGCCACCAGGCCCCTTGGCCCCTGGAGAGAGGCACAGCACAGAGGGAAACAGCCCACCTCCCCGCAGGTCTTGCTGAAGACCCTCCATTTCCTTCTGAATCTCTACCTCCAGCCCCTCCCACAACTGGGTCCCTTAGGTCCCTCCTATAGGAGTAGCCTCACCCAGGTGGCCTTAATCTGGTAGTCATGGAAAGTTCTTTTTTTTTTTTTTCTTTTTTCGGGGGGGGGGGGCGGTGGGCAGAGTCTTACTCTGTTGCCCAGGCTGGAGTGCAGTGGCGCGATCTCGGCTCACTGCAAGTTCCACCTCCTGGGTCCACACCATTCTCCTGCCTCAGCCTCCCAAGTAGCTAGGACTACAGGTGCCCACTACCACGCCCGGCTATTTTTTTTTTTTTTTTTTGTATTTTTAGTAGAGAATGGGTTTCACCGTGTTAGCCAGGATGGTCTCAATCTCCTGACCTCGTGATCCGCCCACCTCAGCCTTCCAAAGTGCTGGGATTATAGGCGTGAGCCACTGCGCCCTGCTGGTCATGGAAATTTCAACAGCCCTGGGCCCAGAGCCCAGCTTGCTCTGCCCTGCTCCCCAGAGTCCCTTTCTAGTTACATGTCCTGGAGCTAGGTCATGGGGCTGGGTCACCTCCCTTCAGCATATAGAGACCCTGCTAGTCTGTCACCTGAGTGCATCTAATCCTGAGGCTCCCCCTCCTTCCTCTCAGAGTGGCTTTGTCCATCTCCACTCCAGGACCTGGCAGGAGGAGCACAGAAAGAGCCCGTGAAGAACCCCAGACTGAGATGGCTGAGGGTCTCGGAGAAGGATTCCCAGGACGTTGGATGGCCACCCTGGATTTGGAGATTCACAAAGGAAGGATATTGTTTGATGGGAGAGGAGCCAGATCATAAGGAGTGTGAGCACTGAGGCCAGAGAGGAGGGCCTCACTCCAGCCCCCAGCCCTCAAAACCCCATGGGACGCTGCCTGCATCTTATAGTTGTGCACAGCAGAAGCCCCCAAGATCTGGTTGCTGAGAGGGGAGAGGTACAGTGCAGAGATCCTGGTATGGGTTGGGTAGATATTGGAGGGTGAAGGAGTCCAGCATTGGAGCTGTCCTGGTTCGAAGGTTCCTTCAGTCTTTTGCAGTCCTCCCGACCACAGCTCAGCAACAGGAGCAGGCTGGTGGTGACGGGTGGCTGGGGCACCACACTGTGCTGCTGGGGCCCACTCTACCAGCCCTGAATTTGGCTGTTCAGCTGTGGCTTGTACATCCCCTGGGACTGGAGGCTTATACCTCCAAGGCAGCCCCTACCCCTGTGGGATGGTTCTGCCTGTGAGAAAGACCCTTCTTCCTATGAGTCCAGGTGCTTCTCTGTGGCCTGTCCCTAGGGCCTGGTCCCATTCGAGGTCAGAGACTATATGCACGCCCTCGGAGCAGCATAGCCTGACTGAGGTCTGCCCAGCAGGCCCAGCACCCACCCCGCCTCCGTCTCCCAGGTCTCTGCAGGCCAAGGATGCTGTTATTTTTTAGCCATTCCATGGAGTATGACCCCCTTGTTCACCCGAAGCACTGCCTCTCCTCTAGGACCTCAGTTCTGCAGGATCTCTGTCCTCCTGACTGAGTGCTCAGAGCAGATATTGTGCAGTCTAGGGGCCTCTATTACTTGGTTTCCCGTTCCCCACTGATTCGGCAGAAGCCTGGAATTGAAGTCCGTGGAGGATCTGGGTCAGTTTCTTTACATCTAGAGCTTTTTCAGAGAATAACTCAGTTCTTCAGGCACAAGATGCCCCCAATAGCAGCTACTCCCTACACCAATGTGATGAGTTCCCATAGACACGCCAGCCCACCCAGCACAGGCCCCTCACTGACCTCCCAGCCTCCAATAGGTCCCCTGGTTCCTGGCCTTCTCCGCAGGGCTGCAAAAGGCTCTTTGGGGTGTCCCCATTCCAGATCCCTTCTCGCCCCTCAATAAATCATCTCTGAAGGCAAGGGAGTGAGAACTTTCTTTGCACGCCAAAAAAAAAAAAAAAAAAAATTGACTGAATTTATCAAAATAGTAGATTATTTGCAATCATGGGTACTTGGAAACTGTATCAGCCTGGATTCCCCCTAAAGCAGAGCCTAGAACAAAGACCCCAAGCAGGGAGCTTTCTTAGGAATTTGATCCCAGGGAGCAGGAGTGAGGGGCAGGGGCGAAACAAAGGAAGAAGCAAAAGCCAGATCAAGGATGCATTGCTGAGTTGGCCACCAGCGCTGAAGGGCCTGTGTCAAGCATCTCGGAACTGTCCCTCAGGGGCCAAAGGGGGAAATATTTACTCATCAGCTTCAATCTCCCATTGGTCAAGGCTGTCCCACAGCCAAGAATTCTTCTGGGTGAATGTGGAGTGGTTCCCAGGGCAGGAAGATAGAGGTGAAGACTGGGGGAGGGAAGGTGCTGTCAGCTCATGCTTGGGCAGAGCTGGCTGACATTTGTGCAGAATGGACCCCAGGGTAGTGGCTGCACTAAGAGAGACGAGGCTGAGAAGATGTGTCGTGATGCACATAAAGTGTCCTATGCAGTAGTCAGCTTCATCGCGTGTGACACAGGCAGCTCACAGCTAATGTGACAAGCCTGTGGGAAGGACACTGTGGTCAAGAACAGCTGAAGTGGATCAGAAGGTCAAAACTGGAAGGAAGTTGGTGTGGTGTCTCACACCTGTAATCCCAGCACTTTGGGAGGCCGAGGCGGGAGGATCACTTGAGTTCAGGTGTTTGAGACAAGCGTGGGCAACACAGGGAGACTCTATCTCTACAAAAATAAAAATAAAATAAATTAGCCAGGCATGGTGGTGCACACCTGTAGTCTCAGCTACTCAGGAGGCTGAGGTGGGAGGGTTGCTTGAGCCTTAGAGTTTGAGCTGCAGTGCCAGTGATCACGCCACTGCACTCCAGGCTGGGTGACAGAGCAAGACTCTGTCTCAAAACAAAAACTGAAGGAGTCCCAGAGCCAGTGGATTCACGGGACAGACAGCTAGGGAAACTGAGGTCCAGAGAGGGTTCAGGCAGAGGCAGGTTAGAAAGTCTCCCTTTCAGAGCCAGGGATGGTTCCTGAGGCCATCTGGGTGACTTGCCAGCTTCATACCTGGCACACACTTAGTGATCAAAAATGGGAATGATAACAACAGTGACAATAATAATAATGGCTCCTGATGTGAGGTTCCGTGTTCTGGCCGCTAAGCCCCTCGGCCTCCAGGGGCACTTTTGAGTGTAACTGCACAGCAAGGTCTCCACATGCTTTCATTCTTCTGCTATTAATTTTAGTGCAATGGCAGTCAAGGAGTTAAAGCAGTGCTTTCAGCTGGAGATGCCAGCTCTGGCACCAGGATGCGCTGGAGACTCACATCTAATGAGGGGACTGGACCTCAGCTCCCTCTCTGAGTTAAGGGCTGTGTGTGGAAAGAGTTTTGTGGTGAGACTGTTCTAAAGCTACCTTTGGCTTCTTGAATTCCTTTTGTCCTTCAGAAGTGCATTCGATGCAAGAGTCCTGGGACTTTCCCAAGCTTTCCAGCTTGGGGCTACCACCTGTTCACCCTGGCAAGAGACCCTGGGCTTAAGCTGTGGCAGGAAGGGATTTCCAGGTTCTGTTGGAAACATCATGGCGGTGAGTTTTCTTCCTAGAGCTCCTTTTGCCCCCTTGCTTCCCTAGTACAGGCCCCTCTGGGTCAGCACTTCCCTGCTGTCCTGCCTTTCCCACCCGGCTCTCAATTCTTTGACCGCCCCCCACCAACTTTGTAAATAAAAATCCCTATATTTTCAGCTCTTTCATGGTCCCTTATTCCAACCCTGCTGTCACCACAGCTAGCTCTCTGTATAGGACAGTGCTTCCTGGCAGCCTCTGGTGGGAACACTGCAGGTATGCACACCGGGATCGAGAGTGACACCCCCAGCAACATAACAGAACCGCTCAAGGGGATGCTGGAGCTGGTACATACCAGCTTACCAGAGCAAATTGTACCTATCAGTCAGCAACTTCCTGTCCGTGGCTTGAAATAGCCCTTGGGGCATGGTGACAGGGGCCTGTAATCCCAGCTACTCGGGAGGCTGAGGCAGGAGAATCACTTGAACCCAGCAGGCAGAGGTTGCAGTGAGCCAAGATAGCTCCACTGCACTCCAGCCTGGGCCTGGGCAACACAGTGAGATTCCATTTCAAAAATAAAAGAAATAGCCCACGGGAGCCGTATTTACACTATGGGAATCAGCAAATGCTATAAGCCAGGTTTAGGGTTTTTCTCTGAAGAGCCTGTTGTTAAATACTTACCAGCCTATCACTAACCCCTGATTCTCCTCCTTCTGCTCCTTTGAGACTCTCACTATCCAGGTAGACCCCTGGCTATGGTTTGAATGTGTCCCCCAAAGTTAATGTGTTGGAAACTTAATCCCCAAAGTGACAGTGTTAGAGGTGAAACTTTTCAGAGCTCATTAGGCCGTGAAGACTCCACCCTCATGAATGGATTCGTGCTGTTATAGTGGGAGTGGGTTCCTTATAAAAGTACAAGTTCAACTCCTCTTGCTCTCTCTCTCTCTCCTCTGTCTCTCCTCTCCTTCCCCCACCACGCTGTCTCTCCTTCTCCCTCCCTTGCCGTTCTGCCTTCTGCCATGGAATGACACAGTAAGAAGGCCCTTACAAGGCACCAGTACCTTGATCTTGGACTTTCCAGCCTTCAGAACTGTGAGAAAAGAAATTTCTTTTCTTTCTAAATTACCCAGTCTTGGCCAGGCACAGTGGTTCATGTCCATAATCCCAGCACTTTGGGAGGCCGAGGTGGGTGAATCACCTGAGGTCGGGAGTTCAAGACCAGCCTGGCCAACATGGTGAAACCCCATCTCTACCAAAAATAAAAAATTAGCTGGGCATGATGGCACACACCTGTAATTCCAGCTACTGGGGAAGCTGAGGCAGGAGAATTGCTTGAACCTGGGAGGCGGAGGTTGCAGTGAGCTGAGATCACACCACTGCACTCCAGCCTAGGAGACAAAATAATAATAATAATAATAATAATAATAATAATAATAATAATAAATAACCCAGTTTCAGGTATTCTGTTATAGCAGCACAAAACAGACTAAGACCCAACTCCTTTACCTTCGTCATCATGCTCACCTACCAATCTCTTCTATCTCATTCACTGCAGACAGTGGCACTAGCTCACAGCTTCCCAATTCCTGCCATCCTTCAGAGGCTTACAGCCTCCTCCTGGCAGGCCCACAACCCTGGCCTCATTGGCTCACTCCTACACTCTCAAGTGCCTTGGCAGCCATCTTTTTCGGCCCAACTTTGCTGCCTACTATGTCAGTAGGTAAATGTCAACTATGTCCAGAAAGTGATGGCATGAAACCCAACTACAGCAGAATTTCATGCACAGCTGGGCTTCACGGTCCCTGTCCCCTCCCCCACACATGGGACCTGATTTCCTTCAGTTGTACTTGGGGTCCCCCAGTACAACTGGAGAAAAAAATCAAGGAACAACTCATTCTTACAGGAGCTGAAAGCCTAAGGCCGTACTCACTGAAGGACAACCCTTCCTCTAACCCAGGGTTTCTCTTTGATTTTTTCTTTTCTTTTCTTTTCTTTTTTGAGACTTAACTCTTGCTCTGTCACCCAGGCTGGAGTGCAGTGGTGCAATCTCAGCTCACTGCAATCTCCAGCTCTCGGAGTCAAGTGATTCTTGTGCCTCAGCTTCCTAAGTAGCTGGGACTACAGGCACCTGCCACCACACTTGGCTAATTTTTGTATTTTTAGTAGAGACAGGGTTTTATCATGTTGGCCAGGCTGGTATCAAACTCTTGACCTCAGGTGATCTGCCTGCCTCAGCCTCCCAAAGTGCTGGGATTACAGGCATGAGCCACCGCACTTAGCCTCTCTGACATTTTGGACTAGATAGACCTTTTTTCTATCTAGTTATTTACTGCAATGTAAAGGTCACAATGTCAGGCTAAGGCTTTCTAATGAAGCTCCTGGTTTTCACGTAGTGGGAGAGAGGAGAGCTGAAATCAGTATTGTGAGAAGTGGCTGAAATGTCTGCTGTAGCTCCAGGTGAGAGAGGCCCAAGACCTAGCATGGGAATAAAACCTCCCAAGATCTGGCAAGCCAAGCAAGCTTCTGCTTTCTTGATGTTCCTCTCTGATGCATTAAGATCACAGCTCTTGCCAGCCAAGGTGGCTCATGCCTGTAATCCCAGTACTTTGGGAGGCCGAGGCAGGAGGATTGCTTCAGCCCAGGAGTTTTGGACCAACCTGGGCAACATGGCGAGACCCCATCTCTACAATAAAAAATACAAAAATTAGCCAGGCACGATGGCGTGGCATGAGGCTGAGGTGGAAGGATTGCTTGATCCTGGGAGGCAGAAGTTGCGGTGAGCTGAGATCACACCACTGCACTGCAGCCTGGGAGACAGAGTGAGACCCTGTCTCAACAAAACAAAACAAAACAAAACCAGCTTTGAAAAGAGATGAGGTAACAAAGATCACAGAACAAAGAGTTAAAAAAAAACAGATTGTTCTTTAATTAAGAACAACCAGGGCTGGGCAGAATTGAAGCTGTTTCCCCTGCCAGATGATTGGATGCCTCACCTTTTAGGGGCAGGGTCTGGGTGGGAGTGGGGGAAAAGCTTCCTTCAAAACCAACTTTCAGAGAGTTGGATACTTTTTGGAGAGGACTGAATTTGGATTAGGCATTCACATTGATTTCTGCCCTTTGCAGTCATGTCGTGGAAGCTAAATCGTTTCTTAAAACCAATATTATTTTCACCCCTTCCAAAAGGAGATTTATCATGTAAACCGAGCGCCTGCAATCCGATCCTGTAATGACTTGATTAGTCCTGGGAAAGCTCCTACCTTTAATCCTTTTCTCCCTCATCTCCTGGTGACAGGAAGGGCCCCCACAGGACCCTCCCAGGTCTGGAGGTGTTCCCCACTGTCACTCTCTCCTCCCCCCCTCCCCCCCCCGTCACCTGCTGGCCCCTGAGGCCTTCTGAGTGATGGGGAGGGTTTGACCAGATCCTTATGGGGAGGAAGCCAGGAGATGCTTCCTCTAGGTCAATCCTTGGGCAGGCCCCACTTCCTTCATTTCCTCATTTGTTCATCCAGTTAACACATGCTTAGTGCTTCTCATATGCCAGACACTGTGCTCTGCACTTCACTCTGTGAGCTCTGATAATAGACACTAGTATTAGTTCTCATTTATGGATGAGGAAATTAAGGCTCAGAGGGGTTAAGTCACTTGCCTGAGACCACATGGTTAATGAGTGGCTTTGCTGTACTGGGACCTAGGTCTGAATCCAGCCAAGCGACTTCCAATACCAAGCTCACACCAGATCCACACTCAGAGCAGAGGAAGCCACACTGCAGTGGAAAACAAGGGCTTCCTGGAAGTGGTATGTGGCCTGAGGCCAGGAAGGACCAGGCTGGGAGAGGGCTATTGACTGCTTACTGTAATCAGCTTCAGATTTTCAGCATCAGCAAGACAGAACCCCAGTGAGACAGGCCAGGGTGGCAGGAGGCTCTTTGGTGACCCTGGATGGGCTCTGCTCGTGGGAATTTGATCCCACCATTAGTTTTTGAGCTCTTGCCACATGCCAGGCACAGGCCCTGCCCCAGGAATCCCACATATTATCATGTGCCACGGCCTAGGTCTCTGCTATGGCTTCCGTAGCTCACGTTCCCCTCTTCCTGGACACCCATCTTTGGACGATCCTAGAGCCTCAGGTCAAGGCATCCCTAGAATTCCCCCCAAGCTTCTGGGCCTCTGCCTGGCAAGACTGATGCTGATCAGAGTCCTGCCCCCTCCCCCTGTTCCCAGTCCAGGCCGGGGATGGCTTCTATTTACCTGGGTCTCCCCAGAGCTCAGCTGAGCTCCAGCTCATGGTGAGTCACATGTTGGGAATCAGCTGAGAGCTGGCCCTGAAGATCCCTGAATAATGCATTAAAGCCCTTCTCCCCTGCAGAACCATTAGGGTAGGGGTGAGGGGGATAATGCAGAGGAGTCAGTGTGTTCCCCAACCCAGGAAGAATACTAGGGCTCCAAAGGCCTTTGCCCTGGTGTGCATGGGCTTGAGACTCAAAGGTCCACAGGGCTGGGTGACCCAGTACATAAGTAAACCAAGGCAGGTTTCAGATGACTACAAAACCAGTACATCCTCCAAAAGAGGGCAAAGGAGGTTCAGCTTCCAAATAGTCAGACTTTTGCCATTGGGAACTTTAAGAAAAAAAAAAATTTTTATTTTTAGCATCCATATAAAAGCTGTGTTGTATGGTTTATGGTTTTGTTTTTATTTTGAATTTTCTCCCCTGTGGAGAAGCACCAAAGCATGTTCAGTGCTAAGACCTGGAAAAGTTGAAGTCCCTCCTGGAGATCCAGTCACAACCACAGGAAAGCAGAGCTGGGGGTGCCTGCTGAGTTCACTCCATCCACCCCACCCCACTCCCTGAACCATACAGGCTGAGCAGTCCAGGCCAATTCAGGCACCCCCTTCTGGCTCTATGAAGAAAGTCTAGGAAGGGAGTGGAGAGCTGCAGAGGAGAAAGAGGGAGGGGATCAGAAGGAGGAGGAGGAGGAGGAGGAGGAAGAGGAGTGGAAGGGGGAAGAGAGTGCCAGATTCACAGAAATTTTTGCTCCTCCTGGCACCCTGTCCCCACCTTGGACCTAACTGAGCCTTCCCAGGTGCTATGCACTGAATGTTTGTATCCTGCATGATGAAATTAATGCCCTTATAGGAAGAAACATGAGCAAGCAGGTCTTCTCTCCCTCTCTTTGCCGTGTGAGGATATAGCAAGGAGGTTCCATGGGAGAAACCAAGGAAAGAGTCCTCACCGAACCCAAACCATGCTGACAGCCTGATCTCTGACTTCCCGGCCTCTAGAACTATGAAAAATAAATGACTGTCTAAGCCACCTAGTAATTTGTTATAGTAGCCCGAGCTGACTAAGGCACCAGGTCACTATGTGACTTGATGGCCTACTCTCTTCTCTCTCTTTGCTGTCCAGACTCTGGGGATCCTGGTTCCCTGCCTTTTCTCTGGCCACTCCTTCTCTGTGTGCCATCCTTCCCACAGTCTGCAGCCTCTCCTGATCCTTAGTCCACTGCTCTTGGCCATCTCTTCCACCTGTGACCACTCTCTCCTTATTCCCTGTGGGATGAACTCACTCCCTCCTTTGGTACCAATTACTATCTATGGCAGTGGGTCTTGACCTTGGATAGACCCTTCAGAGACTCTGAGTGATTGGTCTGGGTGCAGCCTGGCCATAGAGCATTCTGAAAGCTCCCCAGACCATTCTAATATAGACAACTGGACAGTAAAGGGTTAGTTTGCTTAGCAGCCTTGGGTCACTCCAACCCTGCACATTCCAAAAAAAGGACTGGCCCTTGACCACTCTGGGGAGATAACCTTAGAATATTCTGCCTTTTTTTTTTTTTTTTTTTTTTGAGGCAGAGTCCCGCTCTGTTGCCCAGGCTGGAGTGCAATGGCGCCATCTTGGCTCACTGCAACCTCCGCCACCTGGGTTCAAGCAATTCTCCTGTCTCAGGCTCCCGAGTAGCTGGGATTACAGGCACCCGCCACCAGGCCCGGCTAACTTTTTTCTATTTTTAGTAGAGACGGGGTTTTGCCATGTTGTCCAGGCTAGTCTCAAACTCCTGACCTCAGTTGATCCACCCGCCTCGGCCTCCCAAAGTGTTGGGATTACAGGCATGAGCCACCGCGCCTGGCTGAATATCCTGCCTTCTAATAATGTTTTTGTATGCCTGAGACTTTGAGCCTTGGTGTATCAATATGACTTCTCTAGGGACCGAAGCCTGAGTAGCTGGGGTCCATTACCCAGGAGCTGCATGCCTGCATGACTGACCCCCAAGAAAAACCCTGAACACTAAGCCTTGCCTGGGTGGGCTTCCCTGGTAGACAACACTTAGCATGTGCTGTCACACATCATTGCTGGGAGAATTAACCACTGTCTGTGCAACTCCACTGGAAAGGATAACTGGAAACTGGTGCCTGGTTTCTCATAGACTTTGTCCCTTTTCCCTTTCCTGATTCTAATCTGTATCTTTTCCCTGTCATGAACCATGACGAAGGGTATAATAGCTTTTCTAAGTCCTTTGAGTCCTTATAACATATCATTGAGCCCATGGCTGGTCTTAGGGATTCTCTACACAACCGCCAAGACCAGGAACACTGAGCTACAGTATACACATTGCTGGGTCCCTCACCAGAGATTCTGATTCAGTGCACCTCGGGTGGGCTTAGGAACCTGTGCGGTTAGCAAGTTTCCCAACACTCTGCTCTGCTCCCATTCAGTGAATACAGGCTGCATGGCTGCCTGTCCCCTCTCCCTACCCTCTAAAGGCCAGTCACCCAGTCCTCTTAACCATCTCCAGAGTCTCATCTCTTCCTTCTTCCCCTCCTCGTTGCTTCATCCCCCAGTTTCATTCCACCAGGCCACACTGTAGCCAAATTAAAATCTGAGTCTGGCATTTCCCTTTGGGAAGGTGCTCAGTGGCTTTCTATGTACATGTGGTCCAAACTCTTGGTAGCATTCAGGGTCTTTCTTGGCCTTTCCAGCCTCCCCTCTAACCACAACACATACTGTCCCTTCCAACCTTGGGAAATTCCTTGCAGCCACAGAATAGGAGGCCTCCCTCCATCTGCAATGCCCTTTGCCCCGCTCTCTACATCCTCTCTTAGGCTACTCACCAGCCTGCATTTCAATTGCTCATTTGCTTGCCTGACCCTCTCTCTATCCCAGAACCTGGCAGCTTCATACAAGTCCCTTAATAACTGTATGTTCAATGACTGACTGACTGAGTGAATGAATGAATGAATGAGAGTCTTGTTCATCTGAGTTCCCAGGACCCAGCATGGTGTTTGCCACATGGTAGGTTCAAATAAGATGAATGAACAGCTTTTGCACCCCACCCCCAAGCCCACCTCCCTTCCTTTGTCTCCCCTCCTTTCTGTCATTCTCCTTTATCACTGAGGATCCTTTTTTGGTTAGACTCTGATTCTGCTACCCAGGGGCACTTCTGTGGAAAGCCTCAGCTGCCTCCTGGTTGGTCCTTTTACCTCCAGCCCCAGCAGATAAGGAACTGAGAGCTTGCAGGGGGCAATTGAGGAAGACCGCAAATCTGTGTCAAATATCTATGCAGAGCTGAACTTGATTTGAACCTCCCACAAGCCCAGGGAGGGTGGTGATATTCTCCTCCATTTACAGATGAGGAAACTGAGGTTCAGAGAGGCTGAGTGTTTGCATATAGTAGCTTGATAGCAGAGATGGGATGGGAGCATGGACCTTCAGCCGCACATCTTTGTGCTCTCCCTTTTAGCCAGACACCAGGGGCCTTGAAGGCCACAAAAAAGTGTTTTGGCCTTTGGATAGTTCAGGGCTACATTCCCTTTGCCAGCCTTTTCTTCTTAAATTGCTGCTCTTGATGCTGACTGATCTCCAGCCCTAGGTAAAATACACACAATTTTGTCACTATGTCAAGCAGAAACAAGCTCAGTGCTGGGGAAGGAAATCAAACTCTCCTTGGAAAAAGTCATATGGGATGTACCACTTTTAGGCCCACGGGGTGTGCAAGGAGAGAGCCCCCAGACCCCTGCCACAGGCGCCAGCTTCCTCACCAGTAGGGTGCACCAATGTTTCTCCTTCTTCCCAGAGATCTTCCTCGGCCTGATAAAGCTCCAGCTCTTGGCAGGCACTCAAGGCCTTCTCTGATCTCACTGTGATTGTAGGTCTGACACATTCTAGATTGACAGAATATTGCCCATGGGGCTGAAACTCACAAAATACCTTCAGTGTTTGCCAGAGGAACTATGGGGTTTGGGTTGGCCCATCTCATTGGGAACAGCTGAACTGAGAAATGCAAACCACCTTCTTGGCTGCCCCGGGTAGGAGGAATCAGCAGGGTTGCACGGGCAGCACATCTCGCAGGACTCCAGATTCAAGTGCTGCCTTTGCCTCTGTCTGGCAGCCTTCCTTTCTCTTGGTCTCTGTTTCTCCTTCTGCCAAATAAGAGAGTTTGATCAGATCATTTTTAAGAGCCCTTCCTTCTCCAGCATGCACAAGTGAGTACACATCTCTCTTAAACACTGTTCTATTAGTTACAATGGCTCGGCACCATCACTTTTCAACCCAAGGCTTTACCTTCAAGGGGCCAGCCCTGGACCTTTCATTGTAAAAACTTGGCATTTACCATTTGGTTTTGAACCATTTTGAAAGGTCATCAAGTCCACACCCCTCCCTTTAGGACCAGTAGTACCAAATCTTTCTCTCCAGTTTCCAAATATGACCATTTCCTGTCTCTCTGGGAGAACCTCTGCTCTGACCAGACTGCATCTTCATTGTCCCCAGTAGGCCTTTATGGTCCCACTTCTGAGATCTTTCTGTCTCCCTCCTCTGCCTGTCCAGATCCTCCCTGTCCTTCAAAGACCTCTCATAAAGGCCATCCCTGATGATGACTTCCAGGAGTAAGTACTCTCCTCGGATTTTCCATAGTGTTTATTATCTGTTTTACTTCATTTATTCATTCCTGTATCTACTCAAGTTATTGAGTACCTGTATTAGTCTGTTCTCACACTGCTATAAAGAGATACCTGAAACTGGGTAATTTTTAAAGAAAAGAGGTTTAATTGGATCATGATTCTGTAGGCTGTACAGGAAGCATGGCTGGGGAGGCCTAAGGAAACTTATAATCACAGCAGAAGGGGAAGAAGAAGCCAGCATGTCTTACCTGGCTGGAGCAAAAGGAAGAGAGAGCAAAGGGGCAGGTGCCACACACTTTACAACAACCAGATCTCATGAGAACCCTGTTACAAGAACAGCAAGGCAGTCTGCCTCCATGATTCAATCACCTCCCATCAGGCCCCTCCTCCAATGCTGGGAATTACAATTCAACATGAGATTTGGGTGGGGGCACAGAGCCAAACCATATCATTCCACCCCTGGCCCCTCCCAAATCTCATGTCCTTCTCACCTTTCAAAACACAATCATCCCTTCCCAATAGTCCCCCAAAGTCTTAAGTCATTCCAGCATTAACTCCAAAGTCCAAGTTCAAAGTCTCATTAGAGACAAGGCAAGTCCCTTCCACCTATGAGCCTGTAAAATAAAAAACAAGTTAGTTACTTCCAAGATACAATAGGGGTACAGGCATTGGGTAAATACTGTCTTTCCAAAAGGGAGAAATTGCCCAAAACAAAAGGGCTGCAGGCCACACACAAGTCTGAAACTCAACAGGGCAGTCATTAAGTCTTAAAACTCCAAAATAATCTCCTTTGACTTCATGTCTTACATCCAAGACATGCTGCAACGGGTGGGCTCCCAAGGCAGCTCTACTCCCATGGCTGTGCAGGATACAGCCCCCTCAGCTGCTTGTGTGGACTGACATTAAGTGTCTGCAGCTTTTCTGGTGCACAGCACAAGCTGTCAGTGGATCTACCGTTCTGGGGACTGGAGGATGTTGGCCCTCTTCTCACAGCTCCACTAGAGAGTGCCTCAGTGGGGACTCCATGTGGGGCCTTTTACCTCACATTTCCTCTCTGCACTGCCCTAGTAGAGGTTCTTCATAAGGGCTTTATCCCTGAAGTGGGCTTCTGCCTGAACATCCAGGCATTTCCATACATTCTCTGAAATCTAGGCAGAGGCTCCCAAGCCTAAACTCTTGCCCTCTGCATACCTGCAGACACCACCACATGGAAGCCTTGATGGTTTCCAGCTTGCACCCTCTGGTGCAGTGGTCTGAAATATATCTAGATCTCTTTTAGCCATAGCTGGTGCTGGAGTGACTGGGATGCAGGGAGCCATGTTCCAAGGCTACACAAAGCAGCAGGGCCCTGGGTCTGACCTATGAAACTACTGTTCCCTCCTAGATCTCCAGGCTTGTGATGGGAGGGGCTGCCAAGGGAGGTCTCTGAAATACCTTGGAGGTATTTTCCCTATTGTCTTGGCTATTATCATTCAGCTCCTCTTTATTTATGCAAATTTCTGCAGTCTTGAATTTCTCCCCAGAAAATTGGATTTTCTTTTCTATCACATGATCAGGTTGCAAATTTTCTACATTTCTATGCTCTGTTTCCCTTTAAATATAAGCTCCAGGTTCAGATAATCTCTTTGCTCATCCTTATGAGCGTATGCTGTTAGAAGCAGCCAGGTCACACCTTGACCACTGTGCTGCTTAAAAATTTCTTCTCCAGAAACCCTAAATGAACTTTGATGTTCAACAGATCCCTAGAGCAGGGGCACAATGCCACTAGACTCTTTGTTAAAGCATAGCAAGAGTGACCTTTACTCTAGTTCCTAATAAGTTCCTCATCTGCATCTGAGACCTCATCAGCTTGGATTTCATTGTCCATATCACTATCAACATTTTGGTCATAATCATTCAACAAGTCTCTAGGAAGTTCCAAACTTTCCCTCATCTTCCTGTCTGCTTCTGAGCCCTCCAAACTGTTCCAACCTCTGCCTGTTATGCACTTCCAAAGTCACTTCCACATTTTCAGGTATCTTTATAGCAATGCCCCACTGCAAGTACAAAAATCTGTATCAGTCAGGGTTTTCCAGAAGGACAGAACTAATAAGATATATGTATATATAAAATGGACTTTATTAAAGATAATTGGCTCACATGATCACAAGGCAAAGTCCCACAATAGGCCTTCTGCAAGCTGGGGAAGAAAGAAGCCAGTAGTGGCTCAGTCCACGTCTAAAGTGTCAAAAGCGGGGAAGCCAGCAGTGCAGCCTTCAACCTGTGGGCAAAGGCTTGAGAGCCCCTGGCAAACCACTGGTGTAAGTCCAAGAGTGCAAAGTCAAAGAATCTGGAGTCTAATGTCCAAGGGCAGGAAGAATGGAAGGAAGCATCCAGCCCTGGAGGAAGATGAAAGCCAGAAGACTCAGCAAGCCATCTTATCCCACCTTCTTCCACTTGCTTTGTTCTAGCCATGCTGGTGGCCAGTTGGATGGTGGCCACCCACACTGAGGGTGGGTCTTCCTCTCCCAGTCTACTGACTCACATGTTAACCTCCTCTGGCAATGCCCTGTCAGACACACCCAGAAACAATACGAGCTATCTAGGCATCCTTCAATTCAATCAAGTTGATACCTAATATTAACCATCACAGTACCTATGGTGTGCTGGGTGCTGTAAGGTTATACAGCCAAACAGACAAGGTCCCTGCCCTGAAGGATCTTCCAGTTTAGTTGATTGGAACTGTAATGCAAAGTTTATTATAAAAAGTGTCCAAGGTAAGTCACATAAAGGACCAGTATGGATGGTGGGGGGTGATAGGGAAGAGGAAGAGAGAAAGAATCCTCTTTCTGGGAACCTAGTATTTAAGCAAGGTCCTTGAAGGATAGATATAGTTTGGTGTATCAGTCAGCTCAGGCTGCCATAACAGAATACCATAGACTGGGTGGCTGAAACAACAGAAATTTATTTTCTTACAGTTCTGAAAGCTGGAAAGTCCAAGATGAAGAAGCCAGCAGGGACAGTGTCTCATGGGGGCTCTTTTCTTGGGTTGCAGGTGACCACCTTCTCATTTTATGCTCACATGACCTTTCCTTGGTACATGGACCTTCTTACGAGGCCACTCATCCTATTAGATTTGGAGCCCATACTTATGACCTGACCTTTTTTTTAATTTTTAATTTTTGTGGATACACAGTAGGTACATATACTTATGGGTTATAGGAGGTATTTTGATACAGGTATGCAATGCATAATAATTACATCTGGTAAATGGGGTATCCATCACCTTAAGCATTTATCCTTTGTATACAAACAATCCACTTGCATTCTTTTAGTTATTTTGAAATGTGTAAGTAAATTATTATTGACTGTAGTCACCGTGTTGTGCTATTAAATACTAGATCATATTCTTTCTAACTAATTTTTTGTACCATTAACAACCCCCACTTCCTTACCATCTCTCCACTACCCTTCCCAGCCTCTGGGAACCATCCTTTTACTCTTTATATCCATGAGTTCAATTATTTTAACTTAGCTTCTGCAAATAAGTGAGAACATGTGAAGTTTGTTTTTCCGTGCCTGGCTTAGTTCACTTAACATAATGACCTCCAGTTCCATCCATGTTGTTTCAGTTGACACATAGACCAATGAAATAGAATAGAGAACCCAGAAATAAATTCATACATCTACAGGGAACTTATTTTTGACAAAAGTGCCAAGAATATACATTGTGGAAAGGACAGTCTCTTCAATACATTGTTCTGGGAAAATTGGATATCCATATGCAGAAGAATGAAATCAAGCCCCTATCTCTTGCCATATTAAAAAATCCAATTTTCTCATCATCATTTATTGAAGAGACTGTTCTTTCCACAATGTATATTTTTGGCATGTGTTTTTATGCCAGTACCATGTGGTTTTGACTACTTAGCTCTCTAGTATAATTTGAAGTCAGGTAATGTGATTACTCTAGTTTTGTTCTTTTTGTTTATGATAGCTTTGCTATGCTGGGTCTATTGTAGTTACTTATAAATTTTAGGATGTTTTCTATTTCTGTGAAGAATGTCATTGACATTTTGATAGACATTGCATTGAATCTGTAGATTGCTTTGGGTAGTATGGACATTTTAACAATATTGATTCTTCCAATCCATGAACATAGAATATCTTTTCATTTCATTGGTGTCCTCTTCAATTTCTTGTATCAGTGTATAGTTTTCATTGTAGAGAACTTTTACTTCTTTGGTTAAGTTAATTCCTATGTATTTTATTTTATTTGTAGCTATTGTAAATGAAATTACTTTCCTGAATTCTCTTTCAGATTGTTCTCTGTTGACATATAGAAATGCCACCGAAATTTGTATGTTGATTTTGTATCCTGCAGCTTTACTGAATTGGTTTATCAGTTCTAACCGTTTTTTTGTGTGTGGGTCTTTAGGATTTTCCAAATAAAAGATTATGACATCTGCAAATAAGAATAATTTGGCTTCTTCCTTTCCAATTTGGATGCCCTTTATTTCTTTCTCTTGTCTGTTTGCTCTAGCTAGGATTTCCAAAACTATATTGATTAACAGTGATGAAAGTGGGTATCCTTGTTATGTTCCAGATCTTAGAGAAGAGGCTCTCAGTTTTCTCCCATTCTGTATGAAACTAGCTGTGGGTCTGTTGTATATGGCTTTTATTATGTTGAGGCATGTGCCTTCTATACTCAGTTTTTCAAGGGTTTTTAAAATCATGAATGGATGTGAAATTTTATCAAATGCTTTTCCAGCATTCATTGAAGTGATCATGTAGTTTTGTCATTCATTCTGTTGACATGATGTATCACATTGATTGATTTGCATATGTTGAACTATCCTTCCAGGATGAATCCCACTTGGTCATGATGAATGATCTTTTTAATGTGTTTTGGAATTCAATTTGCTAACGCTTTGTTGAGGATTTTTGCATCTATATTCTTCAGTGATATTGCTCTGTAGTTTAATTTCTTTAATGTATCTTCAGTTTTGGTATCAGGGTAATACTAGCATTGTAGAATGAGTTTGGAAGTATTCCCTCCTCCATTTTTGGAATAGTTTGGGTAAGGTTGGTATTAGTTCTTTAGATGTTTGGTAGAATTCAGCATTGAAGCCATCAGTTCCCAGGCTTTTCTTTGCTGGGATAATTTTTATTACTGCTTCGATCTCATTATTTGTTATTGGTCTGTTCAGGTTTTGGATTTCATCATGGTTCAGTCTTGGTAGGCTGGATGTGTCTAGAAATTTATCCATTTTTAGTAGGTTTTCCTATTTCTTTGCATATAGTTGCTTATAATAGCTGCTAGTTATCCTTTGAATTTTTGAGGTATCAGTTGTAATGCTTCCTTTTTCATCTTTGATTTTATTTTCTTGGGTCTTTTTTCTTTTTTCTTAGTCTTAGTTAGGCTAAAGTTTGTCAGTGTTGTTTATCTTTTCAAAAAACCAACTTTTCATTTCATTGATGCTTTGTATAGTTTTCTTCATTTCAATTTCATTGATTTTGATCTGATCTTTATTATTTGTTTTCTTCTACTAATTTTGGGTTTGATTTGCCCTCACTTTTCTATTTCTTTAAAATGCATTGTTAGGTGATTTATTTGATGTTTTCTACTTTTTAAAAGTAGATGTTTATAGCTGTAAACTTTCCTCTTAGTACTGCTTTTGTAATATCCCATAAGTTTTGGTGTGTTGTGTTTCCATTCTCATTTGTTTCAAGAAATCTTTCAATTTCCTTCTTAATTTCTTCATTGACCCATAGCATATTATTTAATCTTCATATATTTGTATAGTTTCCAAATTTTCTCTTGTTATTAATTTCTAGTTTTATTCCATTGTGGCCAGAGAAGATGCTTGATATTATTGTAGTTTTTTTTTTTTTTTTTTTTTTTTTTTTTTTTTTGAGTGTTTTAAGACTTGTTGTGTGACCTAAGATATGGTCTATCCTTGAGAATGATCCATGTGCTGAGGAAAAGAATGTGTATTCTGTACCATTGGATAAAATGTTCTGTAAATATCTATTAAGTCCATTTATCTACAGTGAAGATGAAATTCAATGTTTCTGTATTGATTTTCTGTCCAGAAGATCTGTCCAGTGCTGAAAGTAGGGTGTTAAAGTCTCCAGCTATTATTGTATTGGGTCTTTCTCTCTCTTTAGCTCTAATAGACTTTGCTTTACATATATGGGTGCTCTAGTGTTGGGTGCATATGTATTTAAAATTGTTATATCCTCTTGCTGAGTTGATCTCTCTCTCTCTCTCTCTCTTTTTTTTTATGGAGTCTCACTCTGTCACTCAGGTAGAGTGCAGTGCTGTGATCTCAGCTTACTGCAACCTCCACCTCCCGGATTCAAGTGATTCTCCTGCCTCAGCCTCCCAAGTAGCTGGGACTACAGGCGCATGTCACCACACCCAGGTAATTGTTTTGTATTTTTAGTAGAGATGAGGGTTCACCATGTTGGCTAGGATGGTCTCGATCTCCTGACCTTGTGATCCAACCACCTCGGCCTCCCAAAGTGCTGGGTTTACAGGCATGAGTCACCATGCCCAGCCCTGAATCAATCCCTTTATCATTATATAATGACCTTCTTTGTTTCTTCTTATAGTTTTTGTCTTGAAATTTATTTAGTCTGTTATAAGTATAGCCACTCCTGCTGTTTATTAGTTTCATTGGCATGGAATATCTTTTTCCATCCCTTTATTTTCAGTCTATGTGTGTCTTTGTAGGTGTAGTGTGTTTCTTGCAGGCAATAAATCATTGGATCTTTTTTTTAAAAAAATCCATTCAGCTACTTTGTCTTTGATTGGAGAGTTTAGTCCATTAACATTCAATATTATTATTGATCAGGATTTTGTTATTTGTTTTCTAGTTGTTATAGTCTTCTCTTCTTTCCTTCCTTTCTTCCTTTTGGTGAAGGTGATTTTCTCTGGATGTAAAATTTAATTTCTTGTTTTTTTTGTGTGTGTGTGTATTCATTGTGTGTCTTTTGATTTGAGGTTACCAGGAGGCTTGCAAATACTATCTTATAACCCATTATTTTAAACTGAGGACACCTTTATATTGCTTGCATAAAGAAGCAAACAAGCAAAAAGAAAACACAAAAACTTTACACTTTCACTTTGTCCCTCAGCCTTTTAACTTTTTGTTGTTTCTATTTACATCTTATTGAGCTGTGTATGTCTTGAAAATTTGTTTTAGTTATTATTTTTGTTTGGTTTATCTTTTAGTCTTTCTACTTAAGAATCGTTTACACACAATAATTACAGTGTTATCATATTCTGTGTTTTTCTGTGTACTTACTATTACCAGTGAGTTTTGTACCTTCAGATGATGTGTTATTGCTCACTAATATCCTTTTGTTTCTGATTGAAGACCTTCCTTTAGCATTTCTTGTAGGATAGATCTGATGTTGATGAAATCCTGCAACTTTTGTTTCTCTGGGAAAGTCTTTATTTCTCTTTCAGGTTTGAAGGATATTTTCGCTGGATATATTATTCTAGGGTAAAATATTTTTTTCTTCAGCACTTAAAATACGTCATCCCAGCCAGGCACAGTGGCTCAAACCTGTAATCCCAGCACTCTGAGAGGCCGAGGTGGGCAGATCATGAGGTCAGGAGTTCAAGACCAACCTGGCCAACATGGTGAGACCTCATCTCTACTAAAAACAGAAGCACTAGCCGGGTGTGGTGGCGGGTACCTGTAATCCCAGCTATTCAGGAGGCCGAGGCAGGAGAATTGCTTGAACCCAGGAAGCGGAGGTTGCAGTGAGCTGAGATCGCGCCACTGCACTCCAGACTGGGTGACAGAGCAAGACTCAGTCTTAGAAAAAAAAAAAAAAAAAAAAAAAAATATATATATATATATATATATATAGCCACATTCTCCTGGTCTGTAAGGTTTCCACTGAAAGTCTGCTGCCAGATGTATTAGAGCTCCATTGTATGTTATTTGTTTCTTTTCTCTTGCTGCTTTACGATTCTTTCTTTATCCTTGACCTTTGGGAGTTTGAGTACTAAATGCCTTGAGTAGTCTTCTTTAGGTTAAATCTGCTTGGTGTCTATAACCTTCTTGTACTTGATTATTTATATCTTTCTCTAGGTTTGGAAAGGTCTCTGTTATTATCCTTTTCAATAAACTTTCTACCTCTGTCTATTTCTCTCCTTCCTCTTTAAGGCCAGTAACTCAGTTTGGCCTTTTGAGGCTATTTTCTAGATCTCGTAGGTGTGCTTCTTTTTTTTGTTTTGTTTCCTCTGTGTATTTTCAAACAGCTTGTCTTCAAGCTCACTAACGTTTTCTTCTGCTTGATCAATTTTACTATTAAGAGACTGATGCATTCTTCATTATGTCATTTGCATTTTTCAACTACAGAATTTCTGCTTCTTTTTAATTATTTAATCTTGTTATTAAATTTATCTGATAGAATTTTGAATCCTTTCTCTGTGGTATCTTGAATTTGAGTTTCCTTAAAACCACTTTTTTTTTTTTTTTTTTTTTTGAGACAGAGTCTTGCTCTGTCACCCAGGCTAGAGTGCGGTGGTGAGATCTCGGCTCACTGCAAGCTCCACCTCCTGGGTTCATGCCATTCTCCTGCCTCAGCCTCCTGAGTTGCTGGGACTACAGGCTCCCGCTACCATGGCGGCTAATTTTTTGTATTTTTAGTAGAGATGGGGTTTAACCGTGTTAGCCAGGATGGTCTCAATCTCCTGACCTCATGATCCGCCTGCCTCGGCCTCCTAAAGTGCTGGGATTACACTATTTTGAATTCTCTGTCTGGAAGGTTACATATCTCTGTTTCTCTAGGACTGGTCCCTAGTGCCTTAATTAGTTTGTTTGATGAGGTCATGTTTTCCTGGATGGTCCTGATGCTTGTGGATGTTCATCAGTGCCTGGGCATTGAAGAGTTAGGTATTTACTGTAGTCTTCTCAGTCTGGGCTTATTTGTACTCATCCTTGGGAAGACTTTCCAGCTATTTGAAAGGATGTGGGTGTTATGATCTAAACTGTATCTGTATTAGGGGACACTCCAAGCCCGGTTATGCTATGGTGCTTGAAGACTCATAGAGGTACTGCCTTGGTGGTCTTGGATAAGATCTGGAAGAATTCTCTGGACTACCAGGCAGAGACTCTTATTCTCTATCTGTAATTTCTCCCAAACAGTCTCAATCTCTCTTTCTCTCTCTCTCCCTCTCACTCTCTCGCTCTCTGCTGAGCCACTTGGAGCTGGGGGTGGGCTGACACAACATCCCTATGGCCACCACTGCTGAGACTGCACTGGGTCAGACCTAAAGCCAGCAAAGCACTAGGTTTCACTCATGGTCTGCCGTCAACACTACCTGGCTATCGCCTATGTTCACTCGAGGCCCTGGGGCTCTATAGTCAGCAGGTGGCAAAGCCAGCCAGGCTTGTGTCCTTCCCTTCAGGGCAATGAATTCCCTCAGGCCCTGGTGGGTCCAGAGATGCTTTCTGGGAGTCAGGGACTAGAGTCAAAAACCTTAGAAATTTACCTGGTGCTTTATTCTATGATGGCTGAGCTGGCACTGAAAACCATGAGACTAAGCCCTTGCTGTTCTTCCTTCCCCATTCCACAGGCAGAGGAGCCTTGCCCTGTGGCCACGTCCACAGGCGCACAGGAGTACTACCAGGCTACTGTCAATGTTCACTTAGGGCCCAAGGGCGCTTCAGTCAGCTTGTGGAGAATGCTTCTAGGCCTGGGACTCACCTTTCAGAGCAGTGACCTTCCCTCTGGCCCAGGGCAGGTCCAATAGCTTGTCTGGTCCAGGGCTTGTCTAATAGCCAAGGCCTAGAATCAGTAACCACAAGAGCCCATTTGGTGCTGTATCCCACTGTGGCCAGGGAGGTACCTAAGCTGCAAGGCAAAGTCTCTTTTACCTTTCCTTCTGCTTTTCTCAAGCGGAAGTTTCTCACCACAACCGCCATAGCTGGGAATATGCTGGGTCTCACCTGAAGCCAGCATGTCTCAGAGCCTTATTCCAGGCCCATACTGTACTACCTGGGTATCACTGTTGCCTCTGCAGGGCCCAAGGGCTCTTAAGTCAGCAGGTGATGAACCTTGCCAGGACTGAGTTCTTTCCTTCAAGGCAGCAGATTCCCTTTTGGCCCAGGGTGTGTCTAGAAATGTCACTTCAGGAGCTAGGTTCTGGAATGGGGGCCTCTCTACTCTGACTGGTTCTCTATCCTGCTGTGGCTGAGCTGGTATCCAAGATGTAAGACAAAGTCCTCTTTACTCTTCCCCCTCCTCTCCTCAAGCAAAAGGAAGAAGTCACTTTTGTTGCTGAAAGATGCGCTGCCTGGGATTCGGGGAGGGGTGGTGCAAGCACTCCCTTGGCTGCCCTGGCTGATGTTTCTCTAGGTCGTGTGCCCCCTGAGTCCACTGGCTCTGAGCCCAGCATGGCATTGAGACTTGACTAGGAGTTGGAGTCCTTATGGTCTAGACTGTCTTTCAAGTTTATTTAGGGCCCCAGGGCATAATAGTCTGCCATGCCAAAGCTTGTCAAAACCCAAGCCTCAAGCCTTCTAACTACTTGGGATGGGTGAATCCCTATGGGTAGGGGCTGGTCTGAATGCTCCCTCCATGGGCAGGTGTCACGTGAGTTCCACCTGGTTTCGCTTTCTGCTGTGACAGGGCAGCACTCAGTTCAAGGCAAAGTCCCACAGTTGCTGCATTCTCCCTCCCCAGGTGCACAGATTCTCTCTCAGCATGACAGCGGCCACTGCAGGAGATGGGAGAGGAATGGCCTCAGTGTTTCAAGACTGTTCTACCCTTCTCAGTGCCTCTTTCAGTGTTATGAAGTTAAACCCAGGTACTGTGAGTCCTCACCTGATTTTTGGTTGTTATGAAGATGCTTTTTTGGTGTAGACACTTGTTAAATTTGATTTTCCTGCAAGAAGAATCACTGGTGGAGACTGCTATTCAGCCATCTTGCTCTGCCCCTCCTCCCTCACTTAACTTTACCTCCTAAGAGCCTGTTTCCAAATACAATCACTTAGAGGGTTAGGGCTCCAAGTATGAATTTTGGGGAGACACAATTCAGTCTATAGCATTTGGACTTGGGGAGAAGGAGGGAAAGAACATGCACAGGGAGGTCACAGTGTAAGCAGCAGTATGGAGGTGGGAAAGTTCAGCTCATGGACAGGAAAAATTGATCCAAGTTGGCAGGGCCCACAGGGAGATGTGGTGGGGTGGTGAGAGGTGGGCTGGTGAGAGGTGGGCCACATCAGAAAAACCTTGAATGCCAGGCTGAGGTGGGAGGCATTTCCTGTTGTGTAGAAGGTGCCATGAGGTGGTGGGGAGGGTAACATGATGAAAGGATATTTGTGAGGATGGAACTGGCATCAGTGATGGGTAGGGGTAAGGAGTGAACAAAGCTGGAGGCCAGGAAACTGAACACATGGCCCAGAGTTCAGGCTTAGGCTCTTCAAAGGCAGTTTCCACCCTGAGTTCCCATGTGGACCAAGGGATGCAGCAGGTAGATGATTTGGAAAAGCAAAACCATTCTCTTCCCATCACCACACAGTTTCCCAGATGAGCTCATCACCAGAGTCCTACAAATCAGACAGTCAACCAGCCCCAAATTCTGCCCCTAGAAGCTGTGAGCCAGAAGGAGCCCTTGTCCAGCTGTAGCCCTGGGACACTGCAGCCTGAGCAGGACTGCACCTATTCCCTCCCAGGAGCCTCATCTCTGTCTGGCCTGGCTTTGGCTTCAAATGCCCTCAGCTTTGGCTTCAAAATCTGTTGGATCAGATTCATGAGAGCTCTGGCCTTCTTCAGTTTAGGTAATTTTAAAATAGTTTTTACAGCAGGCAGTAGATGAGCTCTGCTTGCTTACCTCTAAGAAGTGGCTAGAACTCACGAAAGCTGTTATACTAACAGTTATGGTTTGATTACACTGAAAGGATACAGATTAAAATCAGCCAGGGGAAGAAAGGGATAGGTCTGGGTCCAGGAGGGCATCAGGCACGGAGTGTCCATTATCCCTTCCCCATGCAGTCAGAGTGCATTACCCTCCCGGCTTTGCTATGTGCCAATACACATGGAGTATTCCCAGCCAATGAGGCTCCCTCAAGCCTCAGTGTTCAGGGTTTTTACTGGAACTTCATCACAGAGGCATGCTGGCATGCTGGATTGTCCACATGGCTGCTCTCAGTTTCTAGTCTCCAGTCCTTCCAGGGGTGACCTAAAGCCTGCACTCTAAATCACACAAGTTGGTTTTCCTGGCTTGGCTAGTCCCCACCATCTTTTTTTTTTTTTTTTTTTTTTTTTTTGAGATGGAGTCTCGCTCTGTCACCCAGGCTGGAGTGCATTGGCTCAGTCTCAGCTCACTGCAAGCTCCACCTCCCAAGTTCACACCATTCTCCTGCCTCAGCCTCCCGAGTAGCTGGGACCACAGGCACCCGCCACCATGCCTGGCTAATTTTTTCATATTTTTAGTAGAGATGAGATTTCACCGTGTTAGCCAGGATGGTCTTGATCTCCCGACCTTGTGATCCGCCCACCTCGGCCCCCAAAGTGTTGGAATTACAGGCGTGAGCCACCGCACCCGGCCCCCACCATCTTATTACTAGACTATCCATCATGACCCAAGATTCCCAGGCAAAGATACTCCTATCAGGCATTACGTGTTGAAGATCACCTCACAGGAGTCTAGGACAAAGGCCAGGCCTCTTTTTGGTCAAGCTTAATTTTTTTTAACTATACAACATGTCATCATTCTCTTATCCTTCCTATCTGTTTTATCTTCAAAATAACCCTAATTGGTGGGTAAGAATGTTTATTATACATGAGATCTCAAAAGGAAAGACACTTGAGCAAAGTTGCACAGTTGATCCTTGATTCATGGTACAAGACTCTTTCCACTACTCTGAGAGCCCTGAGTCGTGAGAAGGAGATGGAGGGAAGGTGTGTATATGTGTGTGTGCACACGTGTGTGTGTGTGTGTAAATGTATGTCTAATAAGTATGTGTGGATATGTGTATGTCTCTGTGTGTGTGTACACATGTGGATGTCTGTGTGTGTATATGCATGTTTGTGTGTGTGTGTGTGTGTGTGTGTACACATGCTCACGGGGAAAGTTAAAGAGAAAATCAGCAGGGTGCAGTGGTGCACACCTGTAATGCCAGCTGCACAAGAGGCAGACAGGGGAGGATCACTTGAGCCCGGGAGTTTGAGAGAGAGAAAATATTTCAATAATCTTTTTCTTGCAGTTAGAAGGAAAAACCTGGGGCTGAGCATAAAGAGACAAAAAGCACAGCACAAAGAGGCAGAGAAATGTCTAATGAAGAACAAGTGACCAAGAATTAATTAGTTTATCTATAAAGAAATATAGCACTTTAGCAGCAGAATAAAACTGTAAGATAATTTTCTCTAGAACCCTGACAATCTTTGTGAGAAAACTGTTGGCCACATTAATTGCAAAAACTTACAGGACTCTGTGCAACAGAACTGGCTAGTAAAACCATCTTTATAAAACTCACTATGCTACAAGTGGCATTCAACTCTTTCTCAACCAAGATTTCACAAACCTATCGCCAGCTTCCAGATGGTGAGGGAAAGTGTGATGAGATTTTATGATAAATTGTGCTTGTCTCTGAGCCCATCTCCTCCTTTTGAAGAGAAGGAAAATGAAGCGAGCACATTACAGCCCTGCTGACAAAAGTCACAAGATAAGCAAATAATTATTATTAAAACCAGAGAGTCCTATAATTTATTCATGAATACCACACAGTCTATCTTAGATCTTCCATTTCAATTTACTTGTATTCTTTGAAGCAAATTTATAAGATTTGAATTATTCAGAAAATGCTCCCAAGCTAATAGAGGAAAACACTTTAACCACGTGAAGTATCATGCTACACAATATGGTGTGGTGGCGAAGGGTGCAGGCTCTAAAACCAGAAAGCACAGGTTCAAGTCCTGGCTCTACCACCTTGGGAAAGTTATGTGGTCTCTCTGTACCTCCATTTCCCCATCTAAAATGTGAGGGTGACAATAATAGTGTCTATTTCACAGAGTTGTTTTGATGGAAATAATATATGTAAAGCACTTTGAACAGCAGTTAGTGTTATAAAAGTGTTTGCTATAGTTATTTTAACATTTCAGATTATAAATATCTACCCTGTTATTCAGATGACAACTGTCCCTAAGTTGATAACATGACGAAGAGCTTTTGTGTTCCTTGATTTTCCCTCAGCTTTGTGAGGGAAAAAATACCACATGAAGAACAACTGAAGCAGGCGTGAGAAATAAACTTGGCTTAAGATTGGGGGGCTTGGGTTTATTAGGCTTTTGTCTTCTAAAAATATCCTAAGCTCCATTGATAAGAAGATGTTTAATATCAATCTAGCTAAAAAGGACCAATAGACCCCACAAAACACTGAGTTAGACATAAAAACAGAAGGGTAATAAATAAAATATGGAAAACTATACAACCAGAAAAATAAACAACTACCAGTACCTAAAACAAGGCTAAATCTCATGGGATTATGTTCAATGAAAGAAGCCAGCCGCAAATGTGCACATACTGAATGATTCCATTTATATGAAGTTCAAGAACATGCAAAACTAATCCATGGTGACAGAGGTCAGGATCCTGGTTAACTTTGAGGGGACAGCAACTGAGAAGGGGCAAGAGGGAGCCCTCTGTGCTGATGGGAACATTCTGTCTCTTGATCTGAGTGGTGGTCACATGAGTGTGCACATATGTAAATAGTACAGAGTTGTAGCTTAAGGTATATGCACCTCACTGTATATAAGATACTGTCTTAATCCATTTGTGCTGCTATAACAAAATATCTGAGACTGGGTAATGTGTAAAGAACAAACATGTATTTCTCACAGTTCTGGTGGGTGGGAAGTCCAAGATCAAGGTGCCAGCAGGTTTGTAGTTTAGTGAGGGCTGCTCTCTGCTTCCAGGATGACACCTTGAACACTGAGTCCTCCAGAGGTGAGACACGCTGTGTCCCAACATGGTGAAAAGGACAGAAAAGCAAAAGAAGAAAACTGAGCTAGGTAGCTCCCTCAAGCCCTTTCATAAGGTCACTAATCCCATTCATGAGAGGGCTCCTCCCTCACGACTTAGTCATCTCCTAAAGATTCCACCTCTTAATACTATCACATTGGGGCTTATGTTCTAACATGAATTTTGGAGGAGACAAAAACATTCCAACCATAGCAAATATACTTTACTAAAAAGGAAAAAAAAGGAAAATCTTGTCTCTAAACATGACATTTTAAGTGTTTATATATTTACAGCCCGATTTTCTGCTTGCTTACATGCATATTTGTGACCATGAGTGTCACTCTTAGCTGAGAAAAGGTTCAGTAAATTTTTAAAAGTCTCATATTATCTATTAATATGTTATTCAGATAAGATCAAATTTCTAACCTAGATTTTAGGTTAAGACAGAAACCCATGGTCATTTGTTGCAATGTGAGAATGACAGAGAGAGAGATATTAACTAGCAGGATCCAACTGTAAAACTAAATTTAAGGGCACAGTTTTCTACTAATGACTGCTCCAGACAAATCAATTACTCGGATATCAATGAATCAACTAAAAATGGAAGTGAGAACAGTTTGAGTCCTTTTTGCAATGGATGGATGTTTACGAGACTATTAAGTGAAGAGCGTTAGAAACAAGGGGATAAATGGCATGCTAATTTGGGGTTGAATGGAGTAATGGGATGATCTTGGAAATATAAGAAACCTGCTTAATGGGGCTTGTCTACTTGTAATTTGATAAACTAATGTAAGTAAATTCATAGACATAAAGGACATAAGCACTCAGAACAAAAAATTACAGGAATAAATTTAGTAAAGAGGCACCAAAGTTGAGATAAGGGCCACTGTTCCACGTCTGACATCCTTAATTCTTGAGTCATGGGGATGGTAAGCCAGGAACAGAGTCTTCCGACGGGAAGCTAAAACCAGCCTTTGGGGTGGGTTCAGAGATGTTCAGATTCAAGATGCAAAAGCAGATGTTGCCCGGTCGAAAATATCCCGATTGCAAGGGCATTTTCAAAGACAGTGGTGCTTGGGGAAAGAGAATGCTGTGTGTTTAAAAGAAAATAAATTAAAAGAAAGAATGGAAACAAGGAAGAAAAAGTGACCGGAGGGTAGAGTGACCATATATTCTGGTTTGCCAGGTACAGTTAAGGTTATGTCTGCTGTCCCGGTGCAATTATTATGGTGCCCCTTTCACTCTCCGAAGTGTCTGGATTTGGATGATAAAGCATATGATCACCCTATCAAAGAGACGATATTAGCCAGAAGACCCATGTGTCTATTTTAAACGGTGTGGACTGATTCGCAGCCCCATGCCGCTGCCCAGCTGAGCGGTGTGCACCACCTCTGCCTCGCCCTACCCCGCCCTGCCCGGGTCTTCAGGAAGGCTGGAGCGGAACCCTCGGCTCCCGCGCTGCTCTGGTGCCACCTGTAGGTTATATTTGGGAACTGCTTCTCTCCAACTCGCTACCCTCTACCCAGCCTCCCTACCCCGACCCTGGACAGCCTTGGACTTGGCCAAAAGACATTCAGAGCATGCGAAGCCCTGGCTGGGGAGTGGGCTGGACCCCGCAGTGAAGCCCGCGTTACAGAATCAGATTGGCCCAGCTTAAACCAACAAGGCCAAGCTCCTCCTCTTCCTACCCACTCCTGTCCTGTCTCATTTTGTAGACGGGAAACTGAAGCCTAATTCAGATTTTTTCATGGGTAGGATTGTGAAGCATACAGCTGGAACCTCCGAGGTGCCATTCCCCACATCTCTGTCATTCCCCTAAGACATTAGGATAGTGGGAAAGCAAGAGAGCTTAAGCTTACTAAGCTCCTACTGTGTACTGGCCAGAGTGGGCACTTTTCTCTCCAGCCTCACAATTGGTGGGAAATAGGTGATCATACAACTAGGATACAGGATTAGAGTGGGCTCGCGATGTGCTCACCGTCTCTCAGCTGAAACTGGAACCCAGGGGTCTTTGACTCTAAAGCTAGTACTCTTTTTAGGGTCTCCAGCTTGAGCAACAGTTGCAAAATGCAAAGAGCACCTGAAAATCTAATATTGATCCATATAAGACTGTATTGCAACAGAAACATGCAGTGTCTTCGTGGGGGTGATGGCGAGGTGGGGAGATTATCTCAATTCTATGTAACCTGGGAACTCTCCCAGGAAAATGAATGAAGCATGACTGAGTGCAATTTGTCTGATAAACAAAATCTGTCAGGACGTGGGACCTTATTGGTCCTGGGTAGTGAAGGTAAGAAATCACGGTGCTGGACCTTTCTGAAAGTGTTCCTTCTAAAATTACTCAGGGCTTCAGTGCCTCCACCTTCTTCATTACCCTGGGAAGTTTCCCCAACTGTCTTCATCCTACTGCCTAACATCCTATCCATCAAACTGCTTTTGGAGTTATGTCTCAATAAAATAAAAATCATGATAAAAGTCATTTACACCCTAGTGAGAGTCATCTAAGATTCCCTTTTCTTCTCAGACCTTTAGCGAAGTTGGTTAAGCGAAAGGATGGGGAGGGGGAAAAGGGTTGGAGCGAGCGCTCTTGGAGCTTGCACTGTTCCTTGCCGATGCCCTGGCATAGTGTGAATATGTCAATCTAAATGGAAAATTCCATGCAAGTTCCTCTCTATTCCCTTTGTCACCAATACCAGTTTCCAAGGCAGAGCCCTTAGAGGGCTGGACTGAAGGACCTGGAGGTAATAGAAAACAACTTGCCTTTGGGTTTCAGGTCAAGCTGTGCCATGACTTGCTGTGTAAGATGAGACAGGTCAGTTCGCCTCTCTGCACTTCAGTGACCTCATCTGTAAAAGGCTGATCTGGACTAGATTAATGATTTTCTTCAGGTTTTGCAATTGTTTTGTTGTTGTTGTTGTTTTGTTTTGTTTTGAAACAGAGTCTCACTCTGTTGCTCAGGCTGAAGTGCAGTGGCACGATCTTGGCTCACTGCAACCTCTGCCTCCTGGGTTCAAGTGATTCTCCTGCCTCAGCCTCCCGAGTAGCTGGGATTACAGGTGTGTGCCACTACACCCATCTAATTTTTGTATTTTTAGTAGAGATGGGGTTTCACTATGCTGGTCAGGCTCGTCTCCAACTCCCGACCTCAGGTGATCCACCTGCCTTGGCCTCCCAAAGTGTTGGGATTACAGGCATGAGCCATCGCACCCAGCCTGCAATTGTTTCATGTTTTAACATTATATTCAATTATTCCTCCGTCTTTATTAAAGTATAATTGATAAATAAAACTTGTGTATATTTACAGTGTTCCATGTAATGATTTGATGTGTGCATACATTATGAAATGATTAAATCAAGTTAACATTTTTTATCACCTCACATACTTTTATTATTATTTTTGTGGTAAGAATATTTAAGATCTATTTGCTTAGAGTAGTGTTTACTAGAGATGAGAAAGGGTAAAGGAGAGGGGGTAGCCAAAGGTTGGCTAACAGGTTAACAGATAAAAGAGTACATGGCTGGTGGCTCACGCCTATAATCCTACCACTTTAGGAGCCTGAGGTGGGAGGATCACTTGAACCCAGAAGTTTGAGACTAGCCTGGGCAACATAGGGAGATCCCATCATTATAAAAAATTTAGAAATTAGCCAGGCATGTTGGTGCATGCCTGTGATCCCAGCTCCTCTGGAGGCTGAAGTAGGAGGATCACTTGGGCCCAACAGATCAAGGCTGCAGTGAGTTGTGATTGCACCACTTCACTCCAGCCTAGGGGGCAGAGTGAGACCCTGTCTGAAAAAAAAAAAAAAAAAAAAAAAAAAAAAAAAAAACAGCTAGATAGGAGGAATAGTTCTAGTGTTTTTTAGCACTATAGGGTGACAATAATTAATGACAATTTATTATATATTTTCAAATAGCTAGAAGAGTGCATTTTGAATACTCTCAGAACAAAGAAAGGATAAATGTTTGAGGTGGTGGAGATGCTAATTACCCTGATTTAATTATTACATATTGTATACATTTATAAAAATATTATACTGTACCCCATAAATATGTACAATTATTGTGTCAATTAATAATAATAATAAAAGCAAAAAATCTTTTAGCAATTTTCGAGTATACATTATTATTAACTATAGTCATCATTCTGTACAACAGATCTTCAGAACTTATAACATTATATTTAATTTTGATCAAAGTACTAGATACACAGAGTTAAGTACAAAATGGGGCTGGGTGTGGTGGTTCATGCCTATAATCCCAGCACTTTGGGAGGCTGAGGTGGGTGGATCACGAAGTCAGGAGATTGAGACCATTCTGGCTAACACGGTGAAACCCCACCTCTACTAAAAGTACAAAAAAAGTTTAGCTAGGCCTTGTGGTGTTCGCCTGTAGTCCCAGCTACTTGGGAGGCTGAAGCAGGAGAATTGCTTGAACCTGGGAGGTGGAGGTTGCAGTGAGCCAAGATCATGCCACTGCACTCCAGTCTGAGTGCCAGAACGAGACTTTGTCTCAAAATAAATAAATAAATGAATAAATAAAAATAAATTTTTAAAAAATAACAAAATGGTATCTGGAGCAAGAAATCCTCAGTAAAACAAAAAAAAGAAGAAAAAAAGAACAAAATGGTAATAAAAGGTTTATATCAAAAAGCATTTCCTCAGCCCTTTCTTTTCTTGCCTTTGTGTTGGGAGAAAGGCTGAGTGTTGGGAGATAAGCTGAGGCAGGGCTTGGAACACGTCTGGGGTCCAGGATCTAAAACCCCTCATGGCCTTTGGAATGTGTCTAGATTTGCTGGCTCCTTGTTTCTAGCACGCCTATTATCTCAAGTAGCCATATGTTTCAAAGAAAAATGCTATGCCATCACAGCTGTAGCTTATTTGCTTGATACGTCGCTTCCTTTCAACCCCCACATCCTCACCACCTGTTTCTTTTTTTGATCACCAATAAATAGCCTGGGCTCCCAGAGCTGGGGTCTTTTGCAGCTTCCATACTAGCGTTGGCCCCCTGGTCCCACTTTCTCTCTCAGCTTGTCTTCTCTCATTCCTTTGACTCTGCTGGGCTTCGTAGCCCCCATGGCCTAGTGTTGGGTCTGATCACCCAACACCTTTGCATCCTAATTCCCAGAGACCATCACTTTAAATTCATTTTGCTACTTCCTCTAGTATTTATCATCATATTTCTAAAGATTGTTTATGTTGCTATTTCTTGCTTTGTTTTCTTCAGTATCTCTCTACTTCCTGGAATAGCATAATGTAGGGCTTACCTCCCTTATGAGGTCTTAACAATTTCCTTGCCTCCATTCTACCAATTTCACTGGATCACAATCTTTTGAAATGAAAAGCATTTACATTATTGTAGATATCTAAATTTTGTTTCCTAAGCCAAGTCCTGCACTGACATTGTTTCATTTCTTTCCTTTTTTTCCCCTGGAGTAATAATTGCTTCAAATTTTTTCCCTTCATTTGCTTATATGTTTTTGTACCTATTAACTACCTTTTTTTGAGTTGCTCCAACTGATCTATGAAATGCCTGGTAATAATTATCTGAAAACTAAGATACACGAGATACTCTATCAGCCCCATTATTTTCCTGGAGGCTTCCCTCTCTCCCTTGCCCTCCATCCTTATTTTCCAAACTGGACTCAGCTCTCTCAGCCTGTGGCACAGCTGGCATCCTGGCATGTCTCTGCACCATTGTGTGAATTTCCTGCTGCTTCCTCTGTGTACATCTCCTGTTCCCTGGCCCCAGATCTTCTTTTTCCCTGGTTTACTCTCTCATTGTGTTGCAGCACATCTTCCAGTGGCTTCCTGAAAAGGAGTGAATGGAAGCCAAGCTTTCTGACCCTCACACATTTTAGAATGTCATTGTTCTGCCCCAACTCCTGGTTACTAGTTTGGCTGGATGTAATGCTCTAATTTAAATGTAACTTCTCCTCATATTGGGAAATACTGCTCTATTATTTTCTAGCTCACAATGTTGTTGGGAAGAAGTCAGTGTCATGTGGAGTCTTGGCTCTTTACATATAACCTGTCTTTTCTCTCTGGAAGATTTTAGGATTTTCTCTCTACCCTTAGTTTTCTGGAATTTCCCAATGATGTGCCTTGTTGTAGGTCTGTCTTCATTCACTGTGCTAGTCACTTGGTAGACTCTTTTGAACTAGAAAAAGAAAATCATGTCCTTCTATTGTGGGAAGTCACCAGCAGGTTCATGTGAGCTGGGTAATCACATTCTTTTCTTCTAAGGACAGAGGTATCAAGGCCCTGGGAACCTTATAAGTGGATGTGGGGAAAGGGGCCTGAGGTGAATCCAACAAAGCTGCAGCACCCACTGAGCTCATGTCCCAGGGCTAGGCTCTGCCTGAGGACAATAGATATGGGTGAGACCCACTTCCTGCCCAGTGCCATGATTGGGCTCAGGACACACATGGTCCAGGAGGCCCCCGGCTACATTTACATGCACCTACCTGCATGCAGCAATCAGTGAGCCACAGGACAACGTAGGGGAAGGGGCAGCTCCAGAGAGCAGGATAGGAGGGAAGTAAATAATCATGGGGTGGAGAGTGGCCTTGTGGGAAAGGGGAAAAGGCAGGGCCGTGTGTGTGTGTGTGTGTGTGTGTGTGTGTGTGTGTGTGTGTGTGTGTGTTGTGTTGTGTACTGGGTGAAATGGGTAGAATATTTCGTCTGCCCCCTTTTCTGGCCACTGCACCCCTTTTTTCATGAATAGTTTTTCTTCCCATCATGGTCTGAGTGTCTGTCTCCTCCAAATTCATATATTGAAGCTCTAACCTTCTGCCTGGCTGTATTTGCAGATGAGGCCTCTCAGGAAGTCATTAAGATTAAATGAGGTCATAAGGGTGGGGACCTGATTCAGTAGGATTAATGTCCTTATAAGATGAGACACCAGAGAGTGCACTCACTGTCTCTCTGCACAAATACAAAGAAGAGGTCACGTGGGCACACAATATGGCAGCCACCTATGGGCCAAGAGAAGAGGCCTCAGAATGAAACCTACCTTGCTGGCACTTTGATCTTGGATTTCCCAGCGTCCAGAACTGTAACAAATAAATGTTTGTAGTTTAAGCCACCCAGTGTGTGGTATTTTGGCATGGCACTCTGAACTAATAATCTCCCAGCCCTACTTCAACCACATGACACTAGAGGGGGTGGCAGTTTTAGTGTCCCAGCTACCCAGCCAACCCAGACCAGAGCAAGCAGAAACTTTCTTCTGGAATCTTTTTTCTTTTTTTTTTTTAGATGGAGTCTTGCACTGTCACCTAGGCTGAAGTGCAATGGTGCAATCTCGGCTCACCACAACCTCCGCCTCCTGGGTTCAACTGATTCTCCTGCTTCAGCCTCCCGAGTACCTGGGATTACAGGCATCTGCCACCACACCCAGCTATTTTTTTGTATTTTTAGTAAAGACGAGGTTTCAGCATGTTGGCTAGGCTAGTCTGGAACTAGTGACCTCAGGTGATCCACCTGCCTTGGCCTTCAAAATGCTGGGATTACAGTCATGAACCACCACACCCAGCCTATTTAAGCTGATTCTTTAAGGGTGAGTAGAAATTTTTTCCAGGTGAATAAAACCTTGAGATATTATTCCAAGCAGAGACCAGCAGGTGCAAAGACACAGGGATATAAAGATGTTGAAGTTTACCAACCACTGCTAGATTAGAAAAAACAAAAAGGAAACCATCAAAATCAAAAATTAAAATTAAAAATCACCTAAAAAATGAAACTAGGAATGGGTTTGGCCAGAAGTCGCATCGCAATTGAGTCAACTATGACCATAGACACTCAGTAATGGATGGAAGTTTTAGAGAAAAACATAACATTCTCAGGTTGTTGGCAGAGTATCTAGAACAATTTAGAAATATGGGCATTGAATTCTGGGAATAATTACACTGTAGTGAAATCATGTCCTTCTCTGTGTATGAAGCATATGTGCTGAAAATCAGACTCTTTTCGAGGACCTCATGAGCAATCAAGGGAGATGGATGGGCGAGCAACTGATTATCATATGACAAGTGAGGTAACAGAGATATGACTAAGATGCTATCAAAACAAAAAGAAAGGAATTATCTAATATATGGAGTGCTGGGGAAAGATTTCTCAAATGAAGCTGGCAGGTGTGATGGCTCACACTTGTAATACTGGCACTTTGTGGGGTGGAAGTGGGAGGATCCAGGAGGATCTAGGAGTTCAAGACCAGCCTGGTTGACAGAGTAAGGCCCTGCCTGTCTCTATATTTGAAAAAAATAAATAATTATTTTTAGTGAAGTGATATTTGAGCACTCTGGAGTACCATACAAATATAGGACAGACTGTAGGAATGTATACAGCTTAATTTGAGTTAACATTTTTTTGAAGTTTTATATTACAAAAATAGTACATATTCACTGTTGTGAAATTAGAAAGAATTGATAGGCAAGGAGGGTGGTCTACAAAGCACTCCATAGATCCACCATACTGAGACAATGCTTAGTGTTTTGATGGATTTATTGTATACTTTCTATGCATATACATGCAATGTATACATACATGTGCATGGTTAAATAGAAATGGTTCTCCTTGATGTTCTGTTTATCCATGTATTGTTATGAAGTAAATCCCCAAAGAGTACATTTGCTTTGCCCAAGAGAGCCTTTTGCTATATACTGCTGTACATAAAGAAAACTAAAAAAGGGGCTCACTTTTCAGCCTTGTGACCTTGTGGTGATTCAAATACAGGCTTCATCAAAGGCAGATTCAGAAATGAACTTGGTGTGTGTGGGTGGTTATGCTTGGGATTGTTGTTTGTAATAATATGATAGAGATGACTTCAGTGTCCACCAACTGTGCTACCTCCAAATGATGAATACTGTGCAGTTGTAAAGAAGAATGAGAAAGACCTCTGTGCTCATGTAGAAGAACTCAGATACATTGTGTGTGTTTTTTCAAGGGAACAAGGAATGGTATAGTATGTATGGTATGCTACTTTTTGTGTTGAGAGAGAAGAGTAGAATAAGAACATATATTTGTATTTGCAAAGATAAATTCTGAAATGATATATAGGAAACCAATGAAAATTGTTGGCTGTGGAAGGAGAATAAGAGTGAATGAGATTTTGCCACATGCTTTTATAGATAGTTATATTTAAACATTTTCGGAACAATGTATTTGTTCACATGATACTTTTAAAAATAAGTGAATGAAGGAATGAAGTAGGATTATGAGAAAGAAATAAGAAAAAAGGATCTAAGGGGCTGCCCATCTTTTTAGTACCCGGTGAATATTAATACATAACAATAGCAGCAAAAATTCGAAGAGCAGCCCCAGGAGGGTAGGGAGTCAGCCTCTCCTTTGTCTTTTCCTCAATTTCATATACTTAAAAAAAAGTCGGCCGGGCGCGGTGGCTCAAGCCTGTAATCCCAGCACTTTGGGAGGCCGAGACGGGCGGATCACGAGGTCAGAAGATCGAGGCCATCCTGGCTAACACGGTGAAACCCCGTCTCTACTAAAAAATACAAAAAAACTAGCCGGGCGAGGTGGCGGGCGCCTGTAGTCCCAGCTACTCGGGAGACTGAAGCAGGAGAATGGCGTGAACCCGGGAGGCGGAGCTTGCAGTGAGCTGAGATCCAGCCACTGCACTCCAGCCTGGGCGACAGCGCGAGACTCCGTCTCAAAAAAAAAAAAAAAAAAAAAGTACTCTGAGAAAAATAAAGCAATTTGAAACAAAAATGCCTCCAGATCTCTTAAAATAAAAGGAGGATGGGACAGCTTTATGTAGTGCACTTCCCAAAAATGGGCTGATTTACCTCAAGAGGCAGGGATTCCAGCCTACATGGGATACATACAGGAAAAAAACAAGAAAAAGAAAAGAGATTTAAATATAAATAAATGAAAATAACACTTCTCCCTGATTATAAAGGAAATCACATTATTTTTGTAATAATTTGGTTGACAAATATTATGAAAAATCTTTAATTTGCCATTCAAAACATTCTGGTTTGTTACTTTTTATACTTTTTTATGCATATAAACCTTTTAAAAACTAGAATGGTAGTATATAGTCTTTTGTCACTTACTATATTTTAGGCATATTTCTGTGGCAGTAAATATATCCTGGCATCATCATTTTTAATAGCTGGATGTATATTAAGTTAATAATCATTGCCACACCAGAGGTGAATTTTCTTATATATACATTTTAATGGACACGAGCAAGTATTTTTGGACTAAAATCATAGAAGTAGAATTTCTGGAGAAAATAATTTTGGGGGTTTTTAATAGAAATTTTCAAATTATCCTCCAGGAAAAGTGACTCAGGTTGTACTCCCACCAACAAGGACGGAGCTCCAGGTTCCCCCTTCCATTGTCATCTTTCCTGCCTTTATACAGCAAATCTCATTGTTTTCATGACATTTCTTTGATTTCTAGTGCTTTTGAATGTTTTTCATATGCCTATTGGTCATTTTTATTCTTGTGAGAAGTGCCTATTTCTCCATTGCCCATTTTCTGTTGAAAATCATTTGTTTTTTCTCAGTAATTTTAAATATTTCTTTACAGACTAAGGATACAAACCTTTTATCTGTCATTGAGGTTACAAAAACTTTCTCCCAGTAAGTAGTTTGTCATTTTACTTGATTTCCTTTCTTCTTTTCTTTTTTCTTTCTTTTCCTTTCCTTTCCTTTCCTTTGCTTTTGCTAACCAAACTCCAAAGTCACATTTCACTTAATTTTCATCCTGCCAAATTTGAAAATGTTTCAACTTAGTGATTTTAGTGTAAACAGGAGCAGGAGAGAATGTATTTAAGTTTCATTCTGTCACCCAGGCTGGAGTACAGTGCCATAATCATAGCTTCTACAGCCTCAAGCAGCTGGGCTCAAGCAATTTTCCCACCTCAGCCTGCCAAATAGCTAGGACTACAGGTGTGTGCCACCATGCCCAGCTAATTTCTAAAATTTTTGTGGAGATGTGAATTTGCTATGCTGCCCAGGCTAGTCTTGAACTCCTGACTTCAAATAATCCTCCCACCTTGGCTTGCCAAAGTGCTGGGATTACAGGTGTGAACTACTGCTCCTGGCTGAGAGTTTAGTTTTGTTTGCTAGTGATGTTCTTGGTATCTTTTCATATTTGAGGCTTTGGTGCTACTGCTGAAGTATTACATTCACCATCCAGGGTTTACAGGTCTTTTGTTTTAATATTGAACAGATGGAACTGTTTAGTTCTGCATCTTTGCAGGCGTACAAAATGTGCCTACCAGGACTCTGCTTTATATCCATGGAAAGCAAGAAGTAGTACAGTAAAACTTTGCCTGGCTAGAGGCTGTGAAAGAATGGAGTATTCCAATTTCATTCTATTGACTTGGAAGTATGAAGGTGAAAAGAAATCAAAACTTACATTTCCTGTTGAATGCAATTTGAAAATACAGCCAATGATTCCACTTTTCTTCTCTAGCAAGTTTGGACATTCCCATCTACTTGGCATTTTATTATAGAACTGCTAGTTTGCCTGAGACTTACATTGTGAAGATACTCTTTTAAAACTTGAGAGGTAAAAGGGTGTAAATGGTGTTGTATGAGATCAGGCTGGATGAGAACTGACACTTGTAAATATACTTTTTAGACTGAATCTCTGATTGCCACTTGTTTTCTTATTTAACTCATAAAAATAAAACACATTGGATAGAGGGTGGGTGTAGGAAAGAGATTTATGTGTTTTAATTGTATGCCATTGTTTCATATGAAGACAGAACATATGGTATCCCTGGCTTTGGACCTACAGAAGGAAACATGTTTTTCTACCTACTGTGTGCCGGATGTGCTTGAACATCTGGAGGGATTACTGCAGCACAGATGGCTGAGCCCTACTCCAGAGTTTCTGATTCACCAGGTCCAGGGTGGGGCCTGAGAATTTGCACTTATAAAAAGTTCTCAGGTTCTGCTGGTGCTGCTAATTGAGAGACTATATTTTTCAGAACCACTCTTGTCTACTAACTGTAAATTGTAGAACTCTAGAAAAAAGCTTAGTTTCATGCGGGAAAAGAAGCTCACAGGTTATGGAGCAAATCGTGAAAGAGTCAACCCTTGATCTCAGCCTAGTGTGGAATTCAGGTAACAAGCAATACACAGTGATATAACACAGTTCTTGGTTTTCATGACTGCAAGTCACAGCCAAGTATCAAGTGAGAAATTCAGTTTCATTTGCAAGGTTTAGAGAGGTCAGGTGATTCTAGAAAAATAGACCTTGTGTATACTTTAAACCAGAAAGAGCTTTGAGTGCCTATTAAGTTGAAAGCTTTGTGTTTTTATTTACTTTTGACTATTTTGTTTTATTTTATTTTTGAGATGGAGTCCCACTCTGTCGCCTAGATGGAGTGCAGTGGCGTGAGCTTGGCTCACTGCAACTTCCACCTCACAGGTTCAAGTTATTCTCCTGCCTCAGCCTCCTGAGTAGCTGGGATTACAGGTACCCACCACCACACCTGGCTAGCTTTTGTATTTTTACTAGAGACGGGGTTACACCATGTCGGCCAGGCTGGTCTTGAACTCCTGACCTAAGGTGATCCACCCGCCTAGGCCTCCCAAAATGTTGGGATTACAGGTGTGAGCCACCGCACCCAGCCCAAAAGATTTGTGTCTTTAAAGATATTAGACATGTTTCTTGTTTTTTAAAAAAATCTTAATAATGTAGGAGAATAAAAGAAATGTTTTTCCAAAAAAGAGAAATCATTGTGATTATTTTACCTTATTGGAATGTTGGATAATATAGTCCACTTCATTAATCATCACATATGCTATGGATTTTCCATTTTTATAGGATTTGTCTCAATTGAGGTAATACTGGTCATTCTTGTACTCCATCTGGAGATGAAAAATGTAGGCCAAAATCATAGGCCATGCATAGAAGCTGGATAATGAAGAGAGCTCTGGAGGAACATGTAGACACACACACACTGACACACATATATTTAGAGTATAAACACACATATTTTTTAAAGTTTATTTTGAACGTTTTAAAGCAAAAGCCAGCCCCCCCTCCCCCGGAGTAGGCAGGCCCCGCCCCTCTCCCCAAGTGGGCGGGGACAGTAGTTACATGGGCAGTTTTCCTTGTGATGCCACAGGTTCCTCTGGATACACTGGTCCCTGGCCACGCCTCCTTTCCCTTTCATCTTTCTCATTGACCAATGGGCTTGGAGAATTAAGGCCACGCCCCCATTCCGCATTCTAGTGGAGCCCTGGTTACGCCTCCTCTGGCTCAGTCACACAGCCGCCTGGTAGGTGACTGGAGGTGTTCGCTGATGTGGCCCCAACCCTGCCTCCCTCCCCATCCCATGATGTTAGAAGAGACTTGACAGAGTCAATTGACAGCAGCCAAGAAAAAGGTAAGACACAACAGGTCATGGCCCCCCAACCTAGCCAGAGATCCCCTCCAATGACAAGACCACCGCCAGAGTACATACCACTCCTGAGGTACACCGGGCTGGGGCCCCTAACCCTGGCACCTCTGGGCTCCCCCCACCAAAGTCTCATCAGTCAGCCCTGCCCCCTCAGCAAGCAGCCCAGCCTCTGCCCTTGCCAGTCGCCCCATGGTGACTTTTGGCAGGTGACTCCAGGGGCTCCCTGCTCCATACTCGCCCCTCACATCCTGCTGCCCCAAGCCCAACCTCCCTGGGTTCTTTGGGCTCAGCTGTCCGAGGACCTGGGTCCCCCAGCCCCAGCCGCCCACCATCGCCAGTCATCCCCGGGTGACTTTGGGCTGGTGACTGCTGGAGTTTCCTGCTGCAGACTGTACTCTCCCCTCTGGCTGACCCAAGTCTGACCTTCCTGGGCTCTTTGAACTGGCAAGTAAAAGGACCTGGGCACCAGCCCTACATCCCACTCCCCCATCATGGATCAGCATGACTCAGCCATTGCACTGATGTGGTTCCCCCCACCCCCAGGAGGAGTGGAATGTAGTGATGTCACAGTCCCCCTAGGAACTGTCATTACTGCTGCAAGACTGGCCTATGATCTTACAACCCAGTCCCCTAAGCATTCTCGCCCCATTTCTGGTTCCTCTGGCCACAGCACAAATTTCCAGCTGGAAGGGGAATGGGGACTATGGGACTTAGGAGCAACAGGTTTCAGGTTGCCTTACTCTCCTTGCATAGACATTGACTTTGTGAAAAGCCTACACTTCCCTGTGAGATCAGATGTTGACAGTATCTCTGGGTGGCAATGGGAGAATGGGTTTGGTTTGGTTCCCTCCCAGCCTTCTACTCTCCAGAGAGACTTTAACATATTTTTCTGAGTTCTCCACCTCATATTCTAATTCTCCACAGTTCTGGGACCAGACTGCCCTTCAGTCAGTGGTCTCTGAAGTGAGATTTGCTTATCTTCTGTGGAATGGATCTTGGGAAACTGAACTTGACAGTTTGAATCTTCCTCATATCATCTCAACTTGGGGTACTTTGAGTGCCACAGGGTAAATGTGGGAGATCTTTCTGAAGCATCAGTTTCCCTTGATTCTCTTGAGAGAGAAAAAACGTGAATGTACTTAGGGATGACAGTCACGTACGTTTCTAAGAGTATACCGGACTTCTCTCTGAAATGAGACTTGGGTTGTCCTCTTTCTGATAAATTCCAAGATTTTACAAAAAAGCTGCCTTCTGCCATGAGGACACATGGATATAAAAGTTTGAGAGGTCCTGGTGCACTTCTTCACACTTACAGACGTGTGAGGATGTATGACTCCAAACCACACAGTGTGCAGTTCCTCCCTACTTAATGTTTAGTTTTCTACCTCTGGTTCTGATTTTGGTCTCTGGTAGCTGTTGATTCATGGCAAAACCCCAGAGCTTGGAGTCAGAAGACTGAGTTTAAGTCCCATTATTGCCCACCCTCCCTTTTTTTTAGCCATAATATCCATCCCTCTCAATCAGTAAGTGATTGTGAAAACACCTTGTACAGTTGTTGGTGGCATTAAATCAGATGGTGTATAAGAGTATTTTGAAAAGCTGTAAAGGGAGATGTGGCTGTAGGGGCTGGTAGTTCTCATGAGTATTACTGCTCTTCTTTCCCACAGCTGAAAGAATATCAGCAGAGGAACAGCCCTGGTCTTCCGGCAGGAGCGAAGACAAAAAAGAAGAAAACTGGCAGTAGCCCTGAGACAACCACTTCTGGTGGTTGCCACTCACCTGGGGATGTGAGTCTTGGCTGGCCAGGCTCCTGGGAACAGGGGGCCCAAGGGTGCAGTAGAGGGTCATTGTTAAGATTGCTGGGTACTGGTTAAGAATTCTGGGTTTGAATCCTGCCTCTCCATTGGCTAGGGATCTGATTTATGGCAAGTTGCTTGAGCTCTTTGGGCCTCTCTTTTCACATCTGTAAAATAGGGGTAGTGTTGTTTGATTTTCATTTCTGAAGTTTAAATGATATTCCATATTGTTGTTGTTTTTATGTTAATCCCTAGTACATGTCCTGCTGTGAACACCCAGGGTACCCAGGAAATGGTCATTGCTGTTTGATTTTCCTGATCCCCAGTCTCAAGGGGGAGCTGGGCCAATGAGTACAGCCACTTGCTATCAAGCTGTCCCTTTAGGAGTCACAGAAGGGGGCTCAGGGTGTGGTGAGGAGAGCCCCAGGCACTAGGAGTAAGAGAAGATCTAACTTACCACCAGCTTGCTGGGTGACCACAGAAAAATCACTTCTTACCCTGGGCCTCAGTTTTCTCCATTGTAAGATGACACTCCATAAGATCACTGTCTTTCAAACTTGTTTTTCAGCTGGAGCCCCCTTAGTTCAAGTGAACCCTTACTCATGAGTCTGGTTTTTTTAATAGAGGTGGACGTCTGGAGCTCTACCAGATTCATCGTCCACATTCTGGGCCCGAGGAGAGAGGTCCAGTGAGCGTATTAAGAGCTGCGTTGGTCATGTGACTCCACCCTGTGACTGCATCACTCAGGGAACATTTCCATCTATTTGTTCCTGCCCCCAGCAAGGAAGCAGGTGGCCATTTGGAAGAGTGGCACAGGCCATGGTTTCAATCTCCTCTGCTCTTCCTCAGCATTTCATTTTCCTGAACCCACACCTTCCTCCTCCCCAGACTTTTTTGCTTCTCTCTAAGCCACTTCTGTCTTTTTCCCCCTGCCCTTGTTTTTCCCTTGTCCCCTCCTATAGATTCAGGACATTCTGAAGGTGCTGGTGTCCAACCTTCACCATTCCCGTGGGGTAGCGCTCCCCCATTGCACAAGTGGAAGGGGAGGCAGTGCCGAGACCCCTCTCTGCCTTGCTCTCTCCAGCTGTGCATGCCCCTGAGGCTTCTCTGGTTTGGGGAATACTTTGCCTCTGCCTTGTTTTATGTTGCTGCCATTAACCTTCATCCCGTTTATGTCTGCTTCTTCACCTGCTTGATTGATTGGGTTTTTTCCTTGACCGCATCTTTTATCATCTTGGAAATGGTGAGACCTTAAAGTTTAAAAGTAACTTTGGAGTAATGGACAGAGCAGGCATGTGCGATGTGGGGAATTTTTTTTTTTTTTTTTTTTTTTTGAGACAGAGTCTCACTGTGTCACCCAGACTGGAGTGCAGTGGTGTGATCTCAGCTCACTACATCTGCCTCCCAGGTTCAAGTGATTCTCTTGCCTTAGCCTCCTTAGTAACCAGGATTACAGGCACCTGTCACCACGCCCGGCTAATCTTTGTATTTTTATTAGAGATGCGGTTTAACCATGTCAGCCATGCTGGTCTTGAACTGCTGACCTCCAGTGATCCACCTGCCTCAGCCTCCCAAAGTGCTGGGACTACATTCATGTGCCAGTGTGCCCAGCCCCTTTGCTGTTTTTATACTTTCTCTATATCCATAACTGTTTCCCTGTAAGTTTTTTTTTTTTTTAATTTCTCTTTTTTATTACTCCTGCGTCATCTGCTACCCTGAAGGATCTGGAGGTAAGAGGCCCTGAGCCAAGGTGCAGTGACCCTGCAGGCCAGCCCTCCAACCTCCTCTCACTGTGGGGGCTGGGTGCCCCTCTGCCGGCTGAGACAGCCCACACACACCCCAGCCCTAATGATTGTTCTCTCTACCTCTTCCCACAATCCTCCTCCAACTCCTCCTCTCTGCATGCGCCTCAGAGCCAGAACCAAGAACTGGAAGTAGCCCTGGACTCAAGCTCCGCAACAATCAATCAACTCTATGAAAACAGAATCACTGGTAAGAGTCCAGTGGGGTCCTGTAATTCCACGCTGCCAATCCGGGGCTTTAGATTCTCCTTGGGGCTCTGAAGAAAGAGGCTGGGTCCCCTGCTGCCAAAGGCAAATGGGGAGCTGGAGCACCCAGGCCTCACCTGGAGGGACCCCAGAGCAAGGAGCATGGAGTATGGCTCTTCTGTCACTGCCCTCTTTGCCGACTCTCTCTTCTCCAGACACCCCTGCTCTAGTCCTTGCCACACACACCCTGGGGTTGTCACCTCTCAGGGAAGCACTAGCCTGACCATTTCTCAGGGACCCTGTATTTCTGTCACAACTCAGTCCCTACTTTGCTCTTTGAGTCTGCACAAGCCACCTCTCCTCCTTGTGCTGGTGTTTCCGAAGGAGGTAGAGCATCAAAGGTCTCGGTTAGCTCTGAGAGTCTGAGATTTAAAGGCACCTAGAATGTAAACCTGAGGGCCAAGGGCTCTTGTCTGTCCTTTTCCATTCTATATCTGCTGTGAAGAACTGTACCTGGCTTGTAAGTGCTCAGTAAATGTTTGTTGAATGAACGCACCTTTCTCAATCACAAGCTGGCAGAAGGGTGGGCCTTTCTCAGACTCCGTCTCTAGAGGTTTATGTTACTGTCCTTTCAAGAGAATTCAGATTCAGACTTTGAGTTCCGTGGCTGTGGGCAAAAACCAACAAAGACCCAAATCCTCTGTCCTTGCGAACATGAGGAGAGTTGATCAGTTCGTGTTGCCATTGGGTCTGAGAATGTTGTCTTTAAAATCCCTTCCTGGCCCCTGCCTACCACTTCCTGGTCTGGGGAAAAGAGTTGAGGGAGCCCCCCTCAGTCACCTGAATTTGACTGTCCCCACAGAAACAACAGAAGGAACAAGTGGAGCATCAGCTGGAAGAAGTAATGTGATTTCTTTGTTTGCTCACAACATGACTGCTGGGTTTGGGGGGCACTCAGATGTAGAGGCACCAGTCTCATCTCGCCCACTCCCAGCCTGGGGAAGAAGGCACATCCCTCAGATTCCACCACATCCCCACAGGGTCCCTGATAACCTGGTCCCATGGGTGGGTCTGTCCTGAGGCATTGGTGGCATTCTGGGGGCATGTCTCTTGCTGTGCCATCTCTGCCTTCCCATGGTAAGAGCTCTGTCTTCCACTTCCTATAGGAAAAGAAAGCAAACAATGAAATACAGAAAGCACAAACGGAGCAGTTAGAGGTGAGTGGAGAGTGGGGAGTTTTCTCCTGTCCTCCGGAGAATGTTTCTTTCCTTCTCTTTCAGCACTTGCTTGGCTTTTCTCCCAAACATTCAATTTCAGACAATCAACATCCTCACGCTGGAAAAGGCAGACTTGAAGACCACCCTTTACCATACTAAACGTGCCGCCAGACACTTCGAAGGTGGGAATCAGGGCACCCCATCATCCTTCAACCTGGCAGTTTGACAGGTGTTTAGGGGGAGTCATTTGGGTCCCATCTCAACCTCTGTCGTTACAGAAGAGTCCAAGGATCTTGCTGGCCGCCTGCAATACTCCTTACAGCGTATTCAAGAATTGGAGCGGGCTCTCTCTGCTGTGTCTACACAGCAGCAGGAAGAGGACAGGGTGAGTCCGACCAACTGCCCCATCCCCTGGCTGCCCAGCTTCCCAGATGGAGGAGAAAGTGTAAAGGTCCCTTCTGCAGGATGCAGTGTCCTGCCCAGAAGGCAGCATGCTCATTTCTAGCTGCTATTGTGTGTGGTTGTTAGAGACAGCCTGGGGCTGAGTCAGCTGCCTGGGTGAGTTGAGGGGCACTGTGGGGAGTGAGCACTGCACACACAGCTTGAAGGCCAAGTGCCTGCCCTGCCCTTACCTGGCTGTGGCCTTGGCCAAATCCTAGGTGGGGTATTGGGTGCTTGTACTGTGAAGTTACAGAAGAGTACCTTTAGTACGTTACCATTTCTGTAGAGAGAGGAAAGGTGTGTGTGTGTGTGTGTGTGTGTGTGTGTGTGTCTGTGTGTGTCTGTGTCTGCGTGTGTGTACATACTATGATAATATACATGAAACATGTCTGCAAGGGTTCGCAAAAAACCCAGGAGAGAGTAACAGGGTGGCTGGGAGACACTTCCATGGTGTACCTTCTGAGTTTTGGACTATGCGAATGTATCATCCTTTCAAAAAGTGAAAAGATTAATTTCCCATTCCTTTCTGTGCCCCCAGCCCCAGCAAGGAAAATGGGCTTAGAGAATCGGATAGACCTGGGTGTTCAAATCCCAGCTCTGTCTCAGTGATCTTAGGCAAGCATTTAACCTCGAACAGTCCACGTTTTTCATCTACACAATAGAGGTTATCCTAGTAACTGTCTCACATGGTGGTTGTGAGGATTACATGGGATTGCTAGTATGGAACCTGGTGAAGCACTCCATAAAGGTTCAAACAGTGGTGTTAATCACAGTAATAACAATAGCAATGTTATCTGATGTCTCTGAGCCTCTGTTAGCCAGCTGTAAGTTCGATCTCTTTCCCTGTCCCTTCCAACTTTACTGAGTTCTTTTAAAAACCAGGCCACAGGCTTGGAAATGCCTTGATCTTTACTGACCGAGTTGTATATTGAGCCTAGCCCTAGCCCTTTAAGGGGCAGTGCCCGGGCTCCACAGATCAAAACTTCTCACTCTTCACATCCAGTCCTCGAGCCGCAGTGAAGCAGTCCTCCAGTGGCAGTTACAGCAGACCAGAAAGGAGCGGGCGCTGCTGAACGCACACGTGACACAGGTGAGGCTTTGCAGAGGGAGGGATGTGGAGGGAAGATGATCCCAGCTGACCAGGAGCAGGTGAGGACCAGTGACAGCCCTTCTTAACTTCTGTGCCCATGCTTGCAGGTGACAGAGTCACTTAAACAAGTCCAGCTACAGAGAGATGAATATGCTCAACATATAAAAGGAGAGAGGGCCTGGTGGCAGGAGAGGATGCGGAAAATGTCGATGGAGGTGAGACCTGACCCTTCAGCCCCACGTTAGATGGGTCACTGGATCTTTCTGGGCATCTGTAAAATGGGAAGAGTATAGCTCGAGGTGGTCATGGGTCTGGGCTTTGTGGAGGTGGGGGCAGAGAGGGAGATGATAGCTTGTCCAGCCACCAGCCCCTGTCTCCAGGGCCCCTTCCCCCTGTGCTTTGGGCAGGCTCACGCATTGAAAGAGGAGAAGAAACATCACATACATCGGATACAGGAGCTGGAGCGGAGCTTGTCCGAACTCAAACACCAGATGGGTAAGATGGGGCTGGTGTGACCTGGGAGCAGGACTGGCATCAGAGGGCTGTGGGGTGGCTTAGAATGCCCCAGGGAGGTGGGTGGATGGAAGTGTTTTGAGGCAGAGTCAGCCAAGAGGGAGGAGTGCCCATTGTCAGCCACCCACAGTGTTCTCTATCTGACATGGCTTGGAAATTGGCTACCATTGGGTGCAAGGAATCATTAGCAGTGAGGCCAAGCTTGGGAAGCCTGAGAGGAGCTGCATCAAAAAGAGGGCTTTTTCTTTAAGCGGGGGTGGTGGGTGGGGAATCCAGAGGCCCTTATTGTCTGCTTCATTTCTCAGCTGAGCCCCCATCCCCGGTGGACCCAGCAGGAACATCTGAGGTGGAACAGCTACAAGATGAGGCCAAACACCTGAGGAAGGAGGTGGAAAGTCTGGAGGGAAAGCTTCAATTCCAGATGGAAAACAATCAGGCCTTGAGTCTCCTGAGCAAGGAACAAAAGGAAAGGCTCCGGGAGCAGGAGGAGAGGCTCCGAGAGCAGCAAGAGAGGCTCCAAGAGCAGGAGGAGAGGAGGTTGCAGGAGGAGGAGAGACTATGTGAGCAAAAGGAGAGGCTTCGGGAGAAGCAGAAGAGGCTGGGGGAGCAGGGTGAGAGGCTGGGAAAGCAGGAGGACAGGTTACGAAAGCAGGAGGAGAGGCTGCGAAAGGAGGAGGAGAGGCTACAAAAGCAGGAGGAGAGAATGTGGGAGAAGGAGGAGAGGCTACAAAAACAGGAGGAGAGGCTGCAAAAGCAGGAGGAGAGGCTCCTGCTCTCCCAGAACCACAAGTTCGACAAGCAACTGGCTGAGCCACAGTGTGACTTGGAGAATCTGGTGGGTTGCCCCACCTGGGCAGCCTGCTCTCATCCCTAGCCCTCCAGGCTTTTGTTTCCCCACCTGTAAAATGAGGCAGTGTAGCCCTCACATGACATGGTACTTCTAAAGGCATCTGTGAGCCAGAGCTCATCAGGCCCTGCTCTGATGCCTGTGGGGAAGAGGGGATGATTTTTCTAACCTACCTCCACCCTTCCCGGTAACATTGGAGGCAGACACCAAGTTCTGGGGTCTCCAGCTGCAGTGGCTGGCCACTGATTGCTTCTCTCTGTCCAGAACAACAAGAACAAGAGCGCACTGCTGTTGGAGCAGCAAGTAAACGAGCTGCAGGAGAAGCTGAGTGAGGTGAATGAGACGGTAACCTCTGCCCCATCTAAGAAGGGCTGGGAGGGAGGCACCAACCTCTGGGGAGAGGAGGTGCCAGGCCAAAGGCAGCTCCAGCTGGGGAGCAGGGGACCCCAGCACCCTCCAGGGCAGCTCCATGACTGTTTCTTGCTTCCTGCCCTCTGACTTTTAGAGGTGGGTAGCCCTGGGCTCCTCCCAGGTCTGGACATCATCTTCCCAGCTAGAGGCATGGATTCCCCCAATCATAGGGGTGGAGACAGTGGTATAAGAGGTTCCTTATGCCAGGCACAGTGGCTCCTGCCTGTAATCCCAGCACTTTGGGATGCTGAGGCAGGAGAATCTCTTGAGGTCAGGAGTTTGAGACCAGCCTGGCCAACATGGCGAAACCTCATCTCTACTAAAATTATAACAACAACAAAAAATTAGCCCAGCATGGTGGCACATGCCTGTAATCCCAGCTACTCAGGAGACTGAGGCATGAGAATCTCTTGAGCCTGGGAGGTGGAGGTTGCAGTGAGCTGAGATTGCACCACTGCACTCCAGTATGGGCCACATGGTGACACTCTGTCTCAAAACAAAAGAAAAAAGCCTGCTTAGATTCAAACTGGATTCTGGCCTCGGTTCCACTGGTCACCATTCAACTACTTTTCATCTCTAAGTCTCTGTTTCTTTAACTTCAAAAGGAAGTTAGCATTTTTCTCATGGAGGTGCTGAGGATTAAATGAGAGAACACATGGAAAGCATTAGGCATGTAGCACACTTAGCAGATGGTGGTTGGCTCCTTCTGCTTTTCCACCAGTCTGTGGTCTACAGTTTAAATGGTGGGAAGAAGGACATGAGATTTGAGGCTGGGGAAGGGGACATGGGGTTCTAGGCAAGGAGGGAAGTCTCTTAGGCCTGGAGCAAGGGGCCAGGATCCCAGGCAGGTGACAGAGTCCCACAGTGCCCTCACTACCCTATTAATGGGCCCAGAATCTGGAAGCCAACCACCACATGCCCTCATGCCCAGGGTCTTCCTGCAGATGGAGCTGAAGAGCCAAGAGTCTCAGAGTCTGCAGCAGCAGCAGTGAGACTAGTACCTGGGTCACCTGCAGCAGTACGTGGTCACCTATCAGCAGCTGACCTCTGAGAAGGAGGCGCCGCACAGGCAGTTACTGCTGCAGACCCAGCTCGTAGACCAGCTGCAGCAGCAGGAAGCTCAGGGCGAAGCGGTGAGATGGCCTGCCAAAAGTTGCAGGAGACCCAGGAGAGGGACTCGCTGAGGACAGAGCCCCCTCTGTGCCTTCTCAGTCTGTTTTCCATTCCCTTAGGAGTGCCTAGAAGCTGCCAGCCAGCAAAACCAACAGCTAGAGACCCAGTTCAGTGTCATGGCTCTCCCTGAACAAGGTACAGGAGACGACTCAGAGGAAGAGGAGAGAGCCCCAGGAGGAAGGGGGGACTGTTAGCAGCATAGGATTGAGGGGTTGGAAGAGACCTTTAGAACAGCAGGTTGTTATGCCAACTGGGTGTCTGCACTAAGTTCGGCATCAATATGGTGAACTCCCGGGAGCAGGGGTCCACCAGGTTGCCTAAGGATGAGTGAACTGGCCCAGATCAGAAAGGGAGCAGGTCAGAACTCCCGCACCAACCGGTAGTGTGACTGTGCCTAGGCAGTATACAAGATCTTGGATCTTAATAGGAAAAATAAAGAACAGCAGCTCATTCCCTTCTCGGGAGGGGCTGTCTCAGGGTTATACAGTGAGGGTGGGGACAGAGGTGGGCCCACAGTACTTCCCTTGTTGGGTTGTCTGAGGACCCCTCTGGCCACCTCCCCACAGGAGATGGAGGAGGACATCTGGACACTGAGGAGGAAGGGGTGCCTCGGCCTATGCCGAGCATCCCAGAGGACCTGGAGAGCCGGGAAACCATGGTGAGTGACTTTCCCTGCCCCGGCTTTGCCGCCTTCCTCTGTGGTCCCTCCCAGACCCCCTTATGCTCTTGGTTTCCCCACCTTCTGATTTCTCTGGACCTTCACCCCTTCCGGGAGCCAGTGGTCAGACACCACTTCACCTGTGACCAACAGGTGCACTCTCTGAGGCCCCAAGGGAAGGGGCTGTGCTCCACCTCCCTGCCCCATTTGTTCTGTGTATGCCCCTACAAGAATACTCACCTCTTGCCTTCAAGTGGTATTTTTCAACTCCACTGGAGCCAGTTTCCAGGAGAAGCAGGCACGACCATGTGGGCAATGGAAGGTGTGAAGGCTGTGCTGCCTGCACCTGGCTCACCTGGTGGCCTCGGCCTGGAAGGAGCCAGAGGCAGAGGCCCCAGCCCCAGGGACTGGGGGTGAGTTTGTGTGTGGGGAGAGCTACCGGGCCCTGAAGGAGGCCATGGAGAAGGTGAAGGTGAGTGAGTCCTGGCATGGGCCAAGAAAAGTGGGGGCGGGGCAGGACAGGTCACTCCTGTGATGTGACCAAATTATTTTGGCTCCAGAGCAGCTTTATGGACCTCCCGAGGGAGAAGGTGGATGGGAAGCAGCAGGTGGAGAATCTAGAGCTTGGATTGAGCCAGCTCTCTGGAGCGACAGATGGCATGAGTAAGCAGGAGGCCAGGGCATGGGCACGGGGAGCTGCAGGGCCTTCAGAGGGGCCCCAGTGTCTGAGCCATGTCCTCTCACAGGAGAGCACATCACGGTATATGAGAGCCAGGGGGCAGGGCCAAACACACGGCACCAAGAGGAGAAAGCCAGCAGGCTGGCCCAGAACAAGGAGGAGATGAAGGTAGAGGGTGTGCAACATCTCTCCGTGGGTGGGGGTGAGGGTGGCTGCTGGCGCCGGCTCAGGCGTGGCAACTGAGCACCCCTCCCTTCAGGTGAAGCTGCTGGAGCTGCAAGATATGGTGTTGCCGGTTGTGGACGACCACGAGGGGCATGACAAATTCCTTCCTGCTGCCCAAAACCCTGTTGATCAGCCCGCTCCAGGGGCCCCAGCCCCCCAGGAACTTGCGGCTGCCGAGGAGCAGGGTGGTGAGTAGAGCCCTCAGGCGGGGTGGGCAGGCCGGAGCAGGGGAGGCTCGCAGTGTACTCAGACCACTGCCTCCCTCTCTCCGAAGATTTTCACGACAGTGTGGAGCCTGCACCGGGAGAGGCCAGGGAGGGTTCTCCCCGTGACAACCCCACTGCACAGAAGATCCTGCAGCTGCTTCCTGTAATGCAGGACACCCAGGAGCACCCAGGCTTGGCCACCAAACCCTGCGTGCCATTCTTTTACCGGGCAGCCGAGAACAGAGAGATAAACATCATCATCATCTGAGAGTTGGTCAAGAAATTTAAAAACAACAACAACAAAAAGTTATGGGGTTAATCCCCTACACAATTCATTTACCTCACTGGAATGTTAGAGCCCCTCGTGTTTATTTATGTTTCTAATTTACAGTTTAAATTTCTTTGTGAAAAGTTAAGGGAGATTGGGTCTTTTCCTGATGTTCACTCTGGCATCCTTTAGCATTTTGGTTTTTAATTTGATAATTGTAGGTCATTAGCTCGCATATCGAGTTTGCCCTTAGATGGTGGGAGTTCAAACACACAAAGACCCACTATTTGCACAAAACTATTCTTGATGGTTTGGAATAGGCTGCCATGCTTTTTAAATGTTATTGCAGCATGTATATTCATTACAGAACTCAGATAAAATCTGCTTATGTTCTGCTATGATGTTTGATCGAATCCTAATCACAGTAAGCTCTTCATTAGCTCAATATGTGGTTTCCAGCCTGCCCAGCTCTCCTACATAGAGCCCAGAGCCAGCAGGGTGGGCTTCCTGGAGACACAGGCACTCCTGCAGGCTGGGGAGCATGAGCAGGGGTCCCTTTGGGGAGGTGGAAGAGGCTGCAGTCAGTGGAGGCCATAATGAGCTTGGGCAGAAAAGGCATGATGATCGGGGGATCTGAGACCCGACAGAGCCTGGACTGAGGACATTGTGGCCACCTCCTCCAGGTGCCACTCAGGTGGTGGAAGCTGAGCTAGTGCTGGGCCCCCTGGTCCTGAGTGAGGCCTCACCAGTCTTGGAAGCTGTACCCAACGTAGCTTCATGTAAGGGCACATCTAAGCACTTTTTTTTTTTTTTTTTTTTTTTTGAGATGGGGTCTTGCTCTGTCTCTAGGCTGCAATTGGGTGGCAGGATCACAGCTCACTGCAGCCTCAAACTCCTGGGTTCAAGTGATCCTCCACCTCAGCCTCACAAAGTATAGTAATTATAGGCCTGAGCTATGGAGCCCATTTTAAATCTTAAGAAATATCTGCTCCTGGTCTGCTTCCCTGGCTGACACACTTGCTGACATCTTGCGCCTAGACAGACATGTTTCCGGACTTGGTTCCATTTGTTCTGATGGGCTCCTCTCTCTCAATGACCACATGTTACAGTATGTGGCTATTCTTACACATTTCCGTATAGACCTGAGGATTAGTATATTAATGTCAAAGTTCTACTGGTTTTCGAGGCTGGGTGGAATGTTTGGGCTAATTACGTTGTGGGCATCTTGACAATACAGGCTTTCCCTCCGGGAATGGTGATTCTGGGACGCAGGTTTTGCACATTCTGGTTTATTGCTTGGCTCGCTGCCACAGAGGGATGGCACTGCTCCACACGCCATGCCCAAGAGATGTCCCACCTTATCTTTCTAAATCAAGCTGAACATTCTCAGCTGACAGCTTATCATCAGTGCTGCGGGGACTCATTCTCCCCTACCTGAGATGAAGTGAGGCAGAGACTATGGAGCAGATTCGTGCTGAGTGCATTCGTCCTTCCTGACCTGCACTGCTGCTGTCTGGGGCTGTGTCTGAGCCATCAGAGGGCATTGATTTGGGGAAAGGGTGGGGGACAGTGTTGGAGAGATGCCCCTAACCTCCCTCAGATCCTCCTGTCCACCCAACACTTGGTTACCAAGGCCCCTGACTTCCAGGCCGCAGTTACCACTAACGAGGTGCTGCATGGGAACAAAGTGTAGGCCTAGAACCTGGAGTTCAGGTCACTCCTCCTTCCAGTTGAAGCCTCTGCCCCTCCCAGGTGATTGCAGCCTCATTCCTCCATGGGCCAAATATCCTAAACAAAGGCCTGGACAGGGGGTCTTTACCCAAGTGCCCAGAAAACACACACGAAAAGGCTCTGCATGCCCCCGTGGCCTGCCAGAGGTAAGAGCCTCCCCGTCAAAATGCACAGTCCAGGTTCTTGCAGGGAGGTGAGGAGCAGAGGAAGAAAAGGTCCACCTCATTCTTTCAGCAGGAATCTAAACTTGGGAAAGCCAGACCTAGTACATTTCTTAATCCTGATACTTTTATAACTGGTTACAGCGGGGTCACATGCACAACTGTTTTCCAACATCTTTCACTGGGCCGCATAACATCCTGTACCTTCTTTGTTTTTTATTTTTATTTTGTAAGGCCAGGGGCAGTGGCTCACGCCTGTAATCTCAACAGTTTTGGGGGCAAAGGAAGGAAGCCTGCTTGAGGCCAGGAGTTTGAGACCAGCCTGGGCAACATAGCAAGACCCCGTACTCAATGGAGAACAACTCTATCTCAAAAAAAATGTTCTTGAGTACAGTGACATGATCACAGCTCACTGTAGCCTCCAACTCTCGGGGTCAAGCGATACTCCCACCTCAGCAGCTGGGACTCTCAGAGCACACCACCACATCTGGCTGATGCCTTAATTTTTGGTAGAGATGCAGTCTCACTATGTTGCCCAGGCTGTTCTTGAACCCTTGGCCTCAAGAGATCCTCCCAATGCTACCTCACAATGCACTGGGGTTAGAGTCATAAGCCACCATGCAGCCCCTGCGAAATCTAACCATTCTTCAGGTGCTTCTTTTGGACCTCCTAGCTAGACTGTCATTGGCAAATACTAGTTTATTATTTTCCCACATTTATGTTAATGGATTTCCTATGCTTTATTTGTCTAGACTAGGGTTTCTCAACAGCTGGACTATTGACATTTTGGGCTGGATAATTCTTTGTTATGGAGCTGTTTGTGCCTCGCAGGATGTTTATCAGCATCCCCAGCCTCCGCCTGCTACATGCCAGTAGCACTCCTCAGTGTGACAGCCAAAATGATTTCAGATATTGTCAAATATCCCCAGGAAGGCAAAATCACCTCCAGTTGAGAACTGCTGACCTAAAAACCTCTGGAGCAATGTTAGATCATGGTAATGATAGCACATACTGCTCCTAACCTTAATGGGAATACCTCTGGCATCAAAGTATAGTAGCACCTGTATACTATTGTCTGGGCTGTTATTAGTATACTGTATTAGTCCATTCTCACACTGCTATGAAGAAATACCCAAGACTAGGTAATTTATAAAGAAACAAGGTTTGAATTGACTCACAGTTCTGCATGGCTGGGGAGGCCTCAGGAAACTTACAATTATGGCAGAAGACACCTCTTCACAGGGCAGCAGGAGAGAGGAGAGCCAAGCAAAGGGAAAACCTGTTATAAAACCATCAGATCTCGTGAGAACTCACTCACTATCATGAGAACAGCATGGGAGAAACTGCCCCCGTGATTCAATTATCTCCACTTGGTCCCACCCTTGACACATGGGGATTATTGCAATTCAAGGCGAGATCTGGATGGGGACACAGGGCCAAACCATATCATATCCTTTATATTAGCATACTGTATCAAAGTAGAATTTTCTTTCTTTTTTATTTTTGTTTGAGACAGAGTCTCACTCTAGCTCTGGCTGGAGTGCAGTGGCACCATCTCAGCTCATGGCAACCTCCGCCTCCTGGGTCCAAGCAATTCTTGTGCCTCTGCCTCCCAAGTAGCTGGAACTACAGGTGTGTGCCACCATGCCAAGTTAATTTTGATTTTGTTTTAGTACACATGGGGTTCGACATGTTGGTCAGGGTGGTGTCAAACTCCTGGCCTCAAGTGATCCTGCCACTTCGGCCCCCTGAAGTGCTGGAATTACAGGCGTGAGCAACTGCACCCAACCTGAAGTATAATTTTCACAATGTGAAAAGCTTGACTTTCATACAGATAATGAAGGAATACGTATAAGATATTTTCTTTAGTTTCCAAGAGAGTCAGCAACACGAAAAAGCTAGTAAATGAGCATTTTGAGAGACAGTGTCTGTAGTGCTCCAGGAAGGGCATTCTGAAATGCATTCTGAGATAGAGACAAAACTTGTTAATATCCTATAGGGAGGCCGGGTGTGGTGGCTCATGCCTGTAATCCCAGCACTTTGGGAGGCCGAGGTGGGCCGATCACCTGAGGTCAGGAGTTCAAGACCAGACTAGCCAACATGGTGAAACCCTGTCTCTACAAAAAATACAAAAATTAGCCAGGCACAGTGCTGGGCACTTGTAGTCTCAGCTACTTGGGTGGCTGAGGCCGGAGAATCACTTCAACCTGGGAGATGGAGGTTGCAGTGAGCTAAGATCATGCCACTGCACTCCAGCCTACGTGACAGAGCAAGATTCCAACTTAAAAAAAAAATCATATTGGGACATACAAATGTCATCTTTGGGAGTTGTCTTTTCTACTGGACAGAAATTTGTAAGTTAACATATATACATATTCTCCAGTATATTCATAACATATTCTCCTGTATATCGCCCTACACTAGTGATTTTCAAACCATGGTCTCGAATTGGAAGCATCAGCATCACCTGAGAAAATAGACACGCAATGCTCAGGCCCCACCTCAGTCCTATTGAGTTAGAAACTCTGGTGTGGGGCCCGCAGCTGGTTTCACAAGCCCTGCAGGGGATGATGATGCACTCTAATGTGTGAGAGCCAAGGCTCTAAATAGTTAATCTTTAATGGTAAAACAAGCATCTATGAAACAATGCTCCAGTATGATGATAAAAGGACACGCCACCCACCTTTTAACTTTATTTCTCAATTTAAATATTTTGTCTGTCTGATGTTAAATTTGCTTTCTTTGTTTTTCAAATACTCTTAACACAGTTTTCATCTGTTCCTAATTTTCTCTTTTCAAATAAAAAATGGTTTTCCAAATCTGTCCATTTTTCTCTTCTTTAACGTATTGATAGGATGAAATAAAAGTTGAACCATTCTTCCTTTCCTTTTTTTTTTTTGAGATGGAGTCTCACCCTGTTGCATGGGCTGACTGTAATGTAGTGGTGCGATCTTGGCTCACTGCATCCTCCACCTCCTGGGTTCAAGCGATTCTTGTGCCTCAGCCTCCCAAGTAGCTGGGATTACAGGTACCCGCCAACATGCCCAGCTAACTTTTTTTTTCTTTTTTTAGTAGAGACAGGTTTTGCCATGTTGGCCAGGCTGGTCTCCAACTCCTGACCTCAGGTGATCTGCCTGCCTCAGCCTCCCAAAGTGCTAGGATTACAGGCGTGAGTCACTGTGCCCAGCCTTTTTTTTTTTTTTTTTTTTGAGATGGTCTCATTCTGTTCCTCAGGCTGGATAGAGTACAGTGGCGCCATCATGGCTGACTGCAGCTTCCACCTCCCAGGCTCAAGAGATCCTCCCACCTCATCCTCTTAGGTAGCTGGGACGACATGTGTGCACCAGCACAAGCAGCTAATTTTTTTGTAGAGACCACGGTCTCCCTATGTTGCCCAAGCTGGTCTAGAACTCCCAGGCTCAAGCAATCCACCAGCCTTGGCCTCCCAAAGTGCTCTGATTACAGGTCTTATGTTCTTAAAATTTTTCTTCAACATGGTATAAGATAGTCTAGTAATTTAACATACTGTTGTTTTCAACAGGCTAGTGCTTGTGATTTGTAAAAGAACTCTTCAGAAATGAGTTCAATTGGGACACTTTCCATATCTTTCTATTCCATAGAGCAGTTTATTTGTCATGAGCTCTGTCTTTTGAAAACTTGAAAGCCTGCAACAATAAAACCAGCTGCACCTGGTGCATGGGATAGGCATGGAATTGAGGAGAGAGTTCAAACTACGGTCAGTCCTCTGTATCTTCGGTTCTGGATCCTTGGATTTAAACAACTGTGCATCAAAATACTTGGAAAAAGTAAAACAATAAAAAACAAAAATTTATAAATACTTTATAACAGGTATTTACAAAGCATTTACATTGTATTAGGTATTATAGTAATCTAGAGATGATTTAAAGTATACGGAAGGATGTGCATAGGTTATATGCAAATACTATGCCATATTATCTCAGGGACTTGAGCATCGGTGAATTTGGTATCTCTGGGGTCTTGGAACCAGTATCCTGAGGTTACTAAGGGACGACTGTGTTCAGTTTCTTCTCTGGCTATTAGTTTATTCTCTAATGTGTTTTTGTCGTTGTTTTGTCTTTCAGTTTTTGCCTCTTCAAGTCAATGTCGGAAACTTAGTTGTTCTAGACTACCCATTAGCTCAAAGTTACCGGTAAGCAGACTACCCCTGCAATCTAAGCAACCGATTTTTCCCCATCAGATTGGCAAAAATTAAGCATCTATTAATGTTGAAGCTGTAGGGCGTTTTCCTGAGCATGTTAATTATGACGGCCTTTTTTGCTAGGCACCTAGACGACTCATCAAAATGAAATAAAATACCCACGCACTTGAAGAAGTTATCTGGTTATTTCCTTATCTGGGTGCTGGTTATGTGAGGTCTACAGTTGATGAAAACTTACTGAGCTTTATATTTATAGTAGGTACAATTTTCTGTATGTGTAGTAGATTTCAATCCTTTTTAAAATGTCTTTTGCCACAGCCCGCAGCTGTGTATAATGCTATTCACTTAACAGTGGAAAACATGGCAATGACCTGAATCCCCCTGGCTCCCGGGATCCTACTCCCTTAAGTTAAACAAATGAAATAACTTCCACTGTCTTTCGTAATGCCTTAATTCTGTCCTCAGTTAAACTGGCGGTGTGCGCTTGGTATTTCCAGGGAAGGATTCTGGAAGACGAGGAGCAGAAGCCAGCATTTCGACCCCGGGGCACCTCCAGTTGGCTGCGGTCCGCTCGCAGCCTCACTGGAGCAGGCCCCGCCCTCGCAGAGGCTGTTAGTCCAAGTCAGGTGATCGTGGACTCCCCTGACCCGGCGGGACCGGAAAAAGGAATTCCCGGGCCCTGGCTTCCTGGCGGATGGTGAGGACCCCAGGGGTGAAACCAGGTGCTGCTGGAGCGGGAATGAGGCCGCGCCAGTGGCTCCGGAAACTGGGGGAGTTTGTCTGTACTGGTCTCTCCGCAAACACAGTTTGTGCGGGCGTGAGGGCTGCGGGTCCGCCAGAGAAAAGTCCACCGCTACCCCTCTCCGGAGACGGGGGCGGGGGTAGGGGGCGGGTAAGTTAGAGCAGGTGGGCGGCTTAGAGTCCCTGTGCTTCCCTGGGGGAAGGAAGGGCCCCCGCCTCCCGGGGCAGGAACTAGGGCTTGTCTGGAGCTGGGAGTCCTTTCAGGTCTTCCCCAACCCCAAGGGGACCTCCCAAGGACACCCCCTTCCCTAGCCCTGCTGTGGGACTTAGACAAGAACGTGCTTAGAATCAGGCTCACTCTTGCACACTGTTAGGAAGCCCCTCCGCTCTTTCCAGAGCCAGAAAGTAGTAGTTCTGGGGTTGAGACTTATCCATCCATCCATCCAGTCCATCCATCCGTGCGTTCTAAACGCCTAGTCTATACCATGAAGTATGCTAGGCACTGGGAGGACTTGAGCTGCCCAGGGAAGGGGAAATCGGAGGCTTGAATTGGACGCCATAGTTAAGGTTCCAGGGGCAGAGACCTAACCGCGCTTTGTGTGTAGTGCTAAGGGGGCTACCTGAGGATCCTATTAACCTTAAAGGCTGATGGCAGGAGCTGGCTGGCCGAAGTACGGTTTGTGTACCAGGAGTTGGGAGGCAAGGGTGGGAGGCGTGTGTCTGCAGACAGGGAACAGCGTGTGCACAGACTTCAGGTGAGAGAGAGCATGGCTCCCCAGGAATGAATGCATTTGCCATAGCTGGGAGAGTATCACCTGGAAGGTTAGGGAAAGCTGAGGCTGCACAAGTAAAGATCAAATCTTCCTGGCTCTTGGATCACCACAATCAAGATAATGAACACATCCACCGGCCACCAAAATTTCCTTGTGTGAGGGGCTATTTTAGGAAGTATGATCAAGAAGCGCCGGCCTGGCCGGGTGCAGTGGCTCACACCTGTAATCCCAGCACTTTGGGAGGCTGAGGTGTGTGGATGATCCGAGGTCAGGAGTTCAAGACCAGCATGGCCAACATGGTGAAACCCTGTCTCTACTAAAAATACAAAAAAGCCAGGTGTGGTGGCACATGCCTGTAGTCTCAGCTACTTGGGAGGCTGAGGCAGGAGAATTGCCTGAAGCTGGGGGACGGAGGTTGCAGTGAGCCAAGATTGTGCCATTGCACTCCAGCCTGGGAAACAGAGCAAGACTCCAATTAACAAAAAAAAAAAAAAAAAAAAAAAAAGAGGGGGCTGGTCTGATGAGGTGTCAGTTGAGCAGAGAGTGGAATGAAATAAAGGATAGCAAGCCACACAGAGAGTGCAGCAGGCATGGCAGCGGGAGCAAGGCTGGTGTCCCTGAGCAGCAGCAGGGAAGCCGGAGTGGCTGCACTTGTGTGGGTATGGGGAAGAGGGGAAAGAGGTCACTCGTCTGTGTGAGGCAGAGGACTTTGTTTTATCCCCTGCTGTACCCCCAGCGCTTAGAGTGGGAGCTAGCACAGAGAAGGCACTCGATTGATGTTTGCTGAGCAGACGAATGCCTGGAGTAGACCTCAGAGCAGGGTTTGGTGGCAGGGTGGGTCAGGGAGAGAGTTCACTCAACAGCCTGGTGATAGGGGAGAACAAGTGGCCAGAGGGTATCCATCTATGATGGGGACCAGGGGTCCCTGCTGGGCAGCAGTGTGGGAGACACAGATCCTGGCCACACCTCAGCTGTCCCTCCAGCCTGATTACCTGCCCCCCTCCCTTGCAGAGGTTTTGGTTCTGTGGTGATCTGGACTGTCCCAAGTGGGTCCTGGCAGAGATTGGCAAGCTGGCCAAGATGGTTAAGTGCACAGGGTCTAGTATGGGTGGAGGAGGGGCACTGGGCTAGGGATTGTGGGTATAGAGGATGGTGAGGTTTCTTTGGGGTTAGGGCCTCAGTGCTATCAGCCTGTGCTACCATGCCTTGTGACCTTGATCAGCGGCTGGCCTGCTCTCAGCCAGTCCCCAGGAAGGAGGGGTGAGGTTTGCCAGCCTGGCTGATGTAAGGACTTCCCTTCCAGTCCTCTGTGAAGTTGCAGCTGCTCTGCAGCCAGGTAGTAAAGAGTCCCCTGGGGGGACAGGGGAATGATGTGAGTACAAGACCCAGTACCCCATTGTCCCATGACCTTATGACCCCCAGTGCCCTGAAGCTCTGCACTAGGCCCAGGGAGATGGGTGACCCCGCCTGTCAACCTCTCTGGGTACCTCCCATACTTATTTCCAGCCTGTCTGTTCCTTATTGCAGAATCCAGGCTGGGGTTGGGGGACTGGTGAACAGGGGCCTGGCACCCTCTGAAGGTCTCCTTTCCCCATAGTATGAGAAGATCCTGAAGCTAACGGCTGATGCCAAGTTTGGTGAGTACCCTGCTGATTCCACAGGCCCCAGACAACCCTGGGACCTTGGCCTGCTGCCTGGTACAGAGGCCCCCCCGGCTCCCACCCCTCCCAGCAGCATCCTTAATCTGCCTTCCCTAGTGGAGGAGCATGAGGGAAGGAAAGACATTGACCTTCCTGTCCTCTGCCAGCTCCTGATGGAGCAGTAGCAGTGCCCATAGCTCCAGGAGGCCTCAGGGCTTTGAACTGAAGTTAATAGGGCAACTGGGAGGTGACTGGGGCCACAGTGACACCCCCTGTCCCACCCACGGGTCCCTCAGAGTCAGGCAATGTGAAGGCCACAGTGGCAGTGCTGAGTTTCATCCTCTCCAGTGCGGCCAAGCACAGTGTCGATGGCGGATGCTTGTCCAGTGAACTGCAGCAGCTGGGGCTGCCCAAAGGTATGGGTTGTGGGTGGGCAGCTGGGCAGCCTGTGGGTCAAGGGCTGCTAGAGAGGGGGCCAGGCCCTGTGACCCTGAGGTGTCCCCTGCCCTGTCTGGGCCAGGAACCCTAGCCCAGCCCTCACCCGCTACCTCCAGAGCTACTCCGTTCTACCCCCAGAGCACGCGGCCAGCCTGTGCCGCTGTTATGAGGAGAAGCAAAGCCCCTTGCAGAAGCACCTGTGGGTCTGCAGCCTACGCGGTAATTATGTCACCAGCCAGGGTCCAGGCTCATTCTAGAAGATGCATGCAGCATGCAAAGTGCATGGAGAGTCCAGGGAGATGACTTAACCATGGTCACATACCAAGCAGCTGCAGAGCTGGGACCTGGCCCTGGGTGTCCTGACTCCGCGGACTCTGTGATGTGTATGTACAGGATCAGACCTTGCCCTTTCCTCCTGGCTGACCCTCCCTTAGTTGCCCATGCCCCATGTGTGAGCACCTAGCTCACTCTCATTCCTCCCTCTCCGAAGTGTGGTCCCTGGCAGCACAAAGTGGTAGAAGGGGCAGCAGAGACTGTGGACCCCTCAGCTGCACCTAAGACCTCTGTGTGGTCTAGCTGTGTGTGCTGGGGGAGGCTCTTGGCCACCATTTCCCGCTCTGTAAATGAGACCAATACCTGTGGCATGGAGGGCAGGAGGCTGGTGTGAGTGCCAAGCACTTGGCGCCATGCCCCCGAATGAGCATGGACATGGGAGCAGGGGTGTTCCTTGACTTTATGCACCTTGGGGATGGGCGTGGGGCTCTCTGTGTGGGTTGATAAGGCATTGCTTTCCCCCACTCCACCTCTGTCCCAGCCCTGCAAGTCCAGTCCTTGGGGGTCCAGGAGGGAAGAAGCCCCTGGCTGTGTGACTTTGGGCTGGTGCCTGGCCCTCTCTGGCTCTGAGTTCCTGGGAACGTCAGCACCCAAGGCACGCCCTCAAGTTTAGCACCTTGACAAGAAGGGTGGGGACACTGGGATCAGACCCAAACCTCTGGCCCCAAATCCCGCAGCCCCAGCTGGAGAATGAGGAGATGCTGGGCTTGGGTGGGGAAATCAGGGATGTAAAGGGCCTGCTCACCCCTCAGCCTGGCTCAAAGGCTCAAGGCATCAAAGGATAAGTTTGCTCCTCTGGAAGAAGCCTGGGCCCAGCCAGACACTCACCAGGACGATGGCAGCTGTGACGAGCAGGAGGCCCAGGATGAGAAGAGCCACGGCATAGCTGGAGATGGAGGTATCCAGCGGGCTGGAGGCTTTGGGGCTAGGAGTGCCTAGAGCAGAGCAAGAAGGCTATGACCAGGCGGGGCCCTGCCTCCCAGACTTCTGAGAAGGCAGAATCTGGGCCCAGAAGGTGCTGCGGGACCAGAGAACTGGGGCTAGGAGCATCTTGGAGGGCTCCATGAGGAGGTGAGGCAGGCTTCAGATCAGGGCATGAGGAGGCAGCAAGCCCAAGGGAGGAGGCAGATGGACAGAGGGAGGGGACCTGCAGAGGGAAGGAGGTACTGACCGAGGTCTGGGATGACCGTGTCTACCAAGAGGCCGTCTCCCTCCCACAGGATGTGCAGACCCTGGCATACACAGGCCACATGAGGGCTTGGACTGGCGCCACCCTGAAGAAGGTGGCACCCACTCTGTCAGTCAGTAGACCCAGCCTGGTGAGAGGATTATCACAGACATCAGGGGGCTGGGCAGCCTTGGGGGACTGGGGGAGGTCATCTCTTCCAGCCTCCTGTCCTCAACTCCAGAACCCTGGTCAGAGCCCTGGGTCACCCAGGGCCACCCTGGAGCCACCGGAATTCCTCTACCACCACTTCGTCAAAGTTCTGCAGAGGTCTGAGGATGAGGGTCAGCTCGGGGTTCAGGAGAGGATGAAGAGGGTCACAACTCTACCAAACAAAGCCTCATTCCTTGTGGTGCCCGTCCCACCCCTCTGCTGCCAACTTCAGGCTGGCCCAGCCCTGCAGAGTAGGTGCCCAAAGGCATCAGTAGCAGTTCCTCTCATGCTGGTCTCCCCCCAGGGCCCCCTCTGGAGCCCGGTACCACAGATCTCAGGGTGGGAGGTACAGCTCAGTCTCCCTTCCTCCTCATGCCCCTCATAGGGGCTTTGTCCTCCAATGCCCCTGGCTGCTAGGGAACCCACACCCATGGCCTCCTTTCTGAGGGCTGGCCCTTCCACAGCCTGGATACTTGAGCCCTGGGCAGAGGGGTAACGATCCCAGCACTGTCTTTGCAACCAGAGAGGCTGCTTGGCACCAGACCCTGACTCCTTGCACTGAGCTCAGCAGCAGGCGTGTCACCAAGGCCCCCTGGGCAGAAGGGGCTCAACCCTTAGGGCTCATCACTCGCCATGCCTGCGTGTTCCTGCTAGGCATCCACCGTGGGGACCCAGCTTTCCCCCTGCCCCCAGCTGCTGGCAGCCCCATCTTGACTCATCCAGGGTCCTAGAGGCCATGTCAGGAAGCAGCCAGCAGCTGGGAGGAGCACTTGGTGTTTCTGCATTTTTTTGTATCAAGCTCCCTTGGGTGGGAGGGGCTACAGACTCAAGGGAGACTGCAGGCTGCCCCTTCCCCACTCCCTGGCTGGGTGGGCTTCCAGCTCAGGAGTCGGACTGGAAGGATGGGACTGTCCTGTCACAGAGGCAGGTCTGAGTAGTCCAGGCCCAGTTTTACCCTCCAGCAGGGCCCCTCCCATTCGTTTGTCCAGCTGGCTTTGCCCAAAGCACAGGTGATGTCTGTGTGGACTGTGTCCCCTGTCCCCAAGGGGAGTCTGGCTCCAGTCCTGGCCTGGAGCTCAGAGACCTTATAATTAGAGGTCACATTCTAATTGGCCTCTAATTGGCAGGGGGGACCAGCATGGTCTGCCCACAGCCAGGGCATGGGCAGCCCATGTTGGCAGCCCCAGACCTGGCACCACAGCTCCCGTGTCCCCTCTCCACTTACGTCCTGCATATCACCTACACTACGTGCTGTCTCTGATGAATCCAAGCTGTTGGCTTCTGTCAGCTTGTCTGGGAAGTCACACTGACCGTAAGGGCAATGGTGCAGCCTGAGTTGGGGGCTAAGTGGGAATGGGCCTGGTGTGGGGTGGGGGAGGCAGGTGTCTGGCGCCTCTCTGCTTATCTTCCCTTCTCCCTTGCCCACAAAGGAGGCATCTTCTCCATGTCTCTCTGCCACCCCGGGGACATAAAATACTGCCCCAGGTCTGTCTGCCCTTGGACATAGCCCACCGACCTTCCTGTGGAACTCAGAGCTTTGTTTTGTTCTGTGGCCCACATGAGAAGCAATTATCCCTGCTCTGCTGAGAGGACAAACTGAGGCAGAGCAGGGGAACAACTCTGTCATAGTCTGGCTGTTAATGGTAGAGTCAAGACCAGCCCTTCCCTGAGTGTCAGGTCCAATGGACACTGTAGTAGTGCATTTTGCATTGCTCTAGAGGAATACCTGAGACTGGCTTATTTATTTAGTTTTGAGATGAAGTCTAGCTCTGTCGCCCAGGCTGGAGTACAGTGGCATGATCTCAGGACACTGCAACCTCCACCTCCTGGGTTCAGGCTACTCTCCTGCCTCAGCCTCCTGAGTAGCTGGAATTATAGCCATGCACCACCATGCCTGGCTAACTTTTTGTATCTTTAGTAGAGACTGGGTTTTGAGATGAAGTTTCGCTCTTGTGGCCCAGGCTAGAGTGCAATGGTGTGACCTCAGCTCATTGCAACCTCTGCCTCCCAGTTCAAGCAATGTTCATGCCTCAGCCTCCCAAGTAGCTTGGATTACAGGCATGCACCACCATGCCCACCTAATTTTGTATTTTTAGTAGACAGGGTTTCACCAGGTTGGCCAGGCTGGTCTTGAACTCCTGACCTCAAGTGATTCACCCGCCTTCACCTCCCAAAATGCTGGGATTACAGGCGTGAGCCACCACTCCTGGCCCTGAGACTGGGTAATTTATAAAAGAGGTTTATTTGCCTCACAGTTCTGCAGGCTGTACAAGCATCTGCTAGGCTTCTGGTGAAGACTCAGGAAGCTTTTACTCCTGGCGGGAGGCTAAGAGGGAGCAGACGTGTCGCATGATGAGAGGGGAAGCAAGAGAGGAGGCATCAGGCTCTTTTAAACAACCAGCTCTCCAGTGAACTAACAGAAAACTCACTCACTGAATCACTTGAACCTGGGAGATGGAGGTTGCAGTGAGCTGAGATTGCACCACTGCACTCCAGCCTGGGCTGTGAGTGAACACTGTCTCAAAAAAAAAGAAAAAAAAAAAGAAAAAACAAAAGAAGAAAACGCACTCATTACCATGGGGAGGGCACTAAGCCATTCAAGAGGGGTCCCCCACCATGACCCAAACACCTCACACTATAGGCCCCACCTCCAGCATTGGGGATCACATTTCAACATGAGATGTGGATGGGACAAGCATCCAAACTATGTCAGAGGCCTCCCCCTCCCTCTCATCAGAGTCTTCTGTCCTCAGTTCAGGTGCATGCTGGCCTCCATGCCTGGCTTCCTAGGGAATCATCTTGGCCCCAAGGGGTCGGGCAGGGCCACTAGGCTGAGGGTTGGAGCCCTACCTCTCCTAGTCCCCGCCTGGGTCTCCATCACTGGCTAGCCCACTCTGCTTGCTGCATTCTCTCCACACCTGTTCCCTGCAGCTCAGGGGTCAGTCTGGGTGCACGCCTGGGTAGAGGTCCAGAAGCAGATTCTGCACCCCCCGAGCTCATACCTCCTGTGCACCATGGCAGCCAAAATGCACCAGCATGGCCAGGAGCACTGGCTTGTCCCTGTAGTATCAGTGTTTTGGGAGGCTGAGGTGGAAAGCTCTTGAGACCAGCCTGGGCAACATAGCCAGACCCTGTCTCTACAAAAAATAAAATTAGGCATGGTGGCATACGCCTGTGGTCCCAGCTACTCAGGAGGCTGAGGTGGGAAGATCACATGAACCCAGGAGGTCAAGGCTGCAGTGAGCTATGATTGCACCACTGCACTCCAGCCTGGGCAATGGAGCAAGACCCTGTCTCTAAAACAAGAAACAAAATGCACCAGTGTGTGAATACCAGCTTCTCCTGGTGTGTGGACCTGACCTGCACTCGGTCCCATTGGTGAGTGGGAGGCTGCCTGCTGTCTTCCAGAACATTCCCAACCCTACACCTGTGACCCTCCTGCATGCTCTGGCAGGCTTTGTGAGGGGTCCTGTCACCTACCTCTCTGACTGCCCTAAGGCCCAGCTCAAACCATACCTGCACCTGAGAAGCTTGTTCTGATAAGTCCTTCCCCCACCCATAGGCCCCTTCATTTCAGAGTTTTCGGTGGGGTGAGTACAAGGATCGACTCTCTGCTACCAGCCTGGGAGGAATCGTCCCCAGGGTTGGGTCTCTGGATGGCATATGAGGGTCTAGACCAGGACCCAGATGCCTGTAACCTGAAGGGCAGGACTTTGGCTGCCCCAGCTTCACAGAGCCCTCGTCCAACCTGACCTTCCGGGACAGGCCCAACCCCTGCATCCTTTGGTCTTGGTCCCTACTGGGAACTCTGGTTACCCTGGCTTACCTACTTTGACTCCAGAGGTAATGCTGACATCCCCCATGAGACACAGTAACAGACTGCGACTAATGTAGGGTTACCTGGCTCGGTGTCACCATGGCCAGGCAGAGCTCAGGTCCTAACCTTGTTCAACCTCTGCCTCCCAGGTTCAAGTGATTCTCCTGCCTCAGCCTCCCGAGTAGCTGGGACTACAGGCGCATGCCACCACGCCTGGCTAATTTTTTGTAGTTTTAGTAGATGTGGTGTGTCACCGTGTTACCCAGGATGGTCTTGATCTCCTGACCTCATGATCTGCCCACCTCAGCCTTTCAAAGTGCTGAAATTACAGGTGTGAGCCACCGCGCCTAGCCTCGCCAATGCCCTTCTAGCTCTGGTGCCCTGCAGGGTCTGCCTTGGAGCACGTGAAGCCCAAGAAGCTGCCCCCCACCTTTGTGATCCCAGGGACCCCCTCCCTGATCATGAAGAATGCAGACCCAAACCCGCTGAGGTGCCTGAAGGAGCAGGGTCAGCCTCTGCCTCCCACGGCCTCTCTGATGGGGAGGATGTTATCCCCGCAGTGAGAGCTGGGAGCAGAATCAGGAGGATGGGGGTTTTCTCTGTGGGTAGCTCTGGGCTCCAGGGTGGAGCCCTCTTAACCTGGCCCTTCCCCTGTGACTCTCCTTAGCCCCAGCCAAAGAAAGCAGCTTGCCTGAGGTCACCTGTCAGATAGGGACAGAGTGGGACCTGTGTTCTTTCTCACCCAGCTGCAGCTCCCCCTCCCCCGGCCCCTTCCCCCAGGTGATGGAGAACCTGGCATGCTGTGCCTCCTAGAAGAGTTCCCTTTCCTTCTGGTGAGGGATGGGAACCGGCTTGGGGCAGGAGGGATGAGGGGTCTGGGGGCTCTCCCATCCCTGCCTCGCATTTGAAGGTTGCCAAGGACTGAAGGTGACCACCAACTGCTGGTCAGCAGCTGGTGAATAGAATTGAAACCCCACCCTGAACAGTTGCTGGGTGCAAAGAACTGAGTCCCCCAGGCTATGCTCCCAGGCTGCAGCCCCTCAGGCAGGTATGTACAGAGGATGGGAGGCCTCAGCTGCCCCTGGGCAGGACACTCTCTCCCCGGCTTCTTCCTTCTGCTGTAACTCCCTTGGGGATCTCACTTCCAGAACCTGTAAGTGTGGTCTGGGAACCACACTTTTGAAAACCACTAGAGATTAAGGCCGTAGTGTTAGGAATTTTGCTTTCAAGGTGAGGAAGGTGAGGTCTAAGTCGCCTTTGCTAGGGGTCCCATAATGACTCAAGAGCAGGAATTCACTGCCTCCGGAGTCCAGAGGAGCCCGGGAGGGCAGGTCCTTGCTCTCCATCAGCAGGGGCCAGCCAAGTGGCCATGCGCAGGCAGTGACTGCCACCCTCTGGCCAGGCGTGGTAAAGCCCCTGGCTAGTGGCTCCACTGCGGTGGTCTGTGTTCCCGACTGGGGACTGTCAAGGGACCCTGATTGCAGGGTAGGAAGCTAGTTCCAGGAGGTTCCCTGATTCAGCATTGGTAGACCAACTGAAGAAAGTAGTGATGTGTCCCTGTGGGTTTGGATTTGAATCCAGACTCCCGCCTCTGGCCCCATGATTGTCCTGCCCTTACCTTCTCCATACCCCTTTCCTTCCTCTGAGCTCCTATTTCTCTGCTTTCCCTCCCCAATACTGTGGAATTAGGAACAAAAAATCAGCTACACCCAGTTCAGCTTGGGTTTCCATCCTTACTCTGCCTTGTTGGCTGAATGACCCTGGAGAAGCCACTTCGCCTTTCTCAGGGTCAGTTTCCTTCTCTGTGTGAAATAGCGATATTTATTTCTCACGGTGTGGCCCAGTCCATACATCCACCATTGCAGCCCTCCGAGTGTTTGAAACTAAACTGAAACTAAAATATGAAGACATTAGTGTCTCCAAAGTGGAATGTGTATGCCCCAGACGGTGAGCAAGACTGTATGGAGTATGGGAAGAAAATATTAGATCTTCTGATATTTGTTTTTATCTTGTCCCTCTTCTATTTTTATATTTGTTTTATAATGTACATAAATATTATAGTAGTATAAATACATATATATTTATAAATAACGTACACATAGAATGCATGATGATCATTTTTTATTTTAATTTAATTTTATTTTATTTTGTGAGACAGGGTCTCGCTCTATCACCCAGGTTGGAGTGCAGTGGCACAATCTCAGCTTACTGCAGCTTCTGCCTCCGGGCTTAATAGATTCTCCTACCTTAGCCTCCTGAGTGGGTGGGACCAGGGGCATGTGCCACCACACCTAGCTAATCTTTTTGTACTTTTTTGTGGAGAGGGGTTTCATCATGTTGCCCAGGCTGGTCTCAGACTCATCAGCTCAAGTGATCTACCTGCTTTGGCCTCCCAAAGTGCTGGCATTACAGACATGAGCCACTATGCCCAGCCAGTAACAATTTTTTAATAATAGGTACATGGGGTCACTGCTTTAGAGAAGGGGAGGCATAACTTTCTAGAAGTTTCCTTGTGAAGAAATGCTCAGAGTGGCTGATTGCTGGGTGAAGTCTGGAAGTTGCCCTGGCTATAAGCTTCAGAGAGGTAAATACCCTTAGCCATCTGGCAAGCTAGTGAGGAAAAGAGACCTGGGGCCTTTCAGGGCCTTCCCTAACAGTGGACTGTATGTTTGAGAAGTCCCAGAATGGCAATTGTAAGAGTAATCCTAGGTGGCATTTATTGAGTGTTTTCCTTGTGCCAGGCACTGTTTTAAGCATTTTACATATTTTAACTCTATTAATCCTCATATCAGCCCTAAAAGGAAAGTTCCAGTATTATCTCCATTTTAGAGATATCCCAGTGGGGTTACATAATTTACCAGAGCCTTGGATGGAGCAGCCAAGATTGAACCCAAGCATTCTGACTCTAGAGGCCAAGTTGTTTAACCCCTTTGTGCCAAAACTGGAAACAAAAGGGGTCTGGGGCCTGTCTGGTGGGGCATGGAGGAGAAGGAGGTGCTACTTGATGAAAGCAGGGAAGCTTGTGGGGCAGAGTGAGGGTGGCATCCGTAGAAGAAGAGGGATACCACATGAGACACTGTGGCCTGCAGGAGAGGAAGGAAGAGGGAGACCAGGAAAAAGGAGAGTCAGGTGTCAGCTGTGGGGGCCAGAGAGGAAACCTGGGTTAAACATCAGAAAGTGTGGGTGGGGTCCCTGACATCAGACTTTGCCACCTGGGGTTCTGAGGAGAACCGTCAGAACTCTACCCAGGGCAGATGTGGCCCTGGGCCTACCTCTCCTTCTCCCTGTGCTGAGCAGAGAGCAGGACTTTTGCCTGCACCCCACTCCAGACCTGCTGATTCATGTCTTTCCCGGGAAGTCAAATAAGGCTTCCCGGAACTGAGGCAGAGGGAGCTGTTCCTCCCAAGGAGGTAGTGAGCTCCCTGTCCCTGGAGGTATTCAAACAGAGGCTGGATGATCCCATGGTGGGGTTGTATAGAGGGAGAGAGGTATGCGATAGACCTGTGAGGTTCTTCTTCCTTCAGAAATGCTTGGACCTGGGACTCTGAGTGGAGAGGAGTATAGGGGTGAGTCCTGGGACACAGTGGCCTGGTATCATTCTGCCTGCTTCAGCCTCTCTCTGTGTCTGCCTTATGCAGGGCTACTTGGAAAGACAGTGAATGATTCTCAGGGAACAACTATGTCCCTGTGGGGCTGCAGCCTTAGAGGGAGCCTCCCAACCTTAGCATCCTTATGAATTGTAGATCTTTTCAGGACAGGCCTTACATCTTGGAGCTACTTCACCATTAGCCTGGATGTTTACCTATCTTATTCTAAAATCTTTTCATTTCCTCCTGACCTGCAAGACCACAACTCTTATTATAGATGTTTAAATGGCATATACAGTGGCAAGTCTCTCCAGATTTTCTTACAATGGGCATTCCGCAGATCTGCGAACTTTGATGGGAAAATAATTATATCTTTATTTCCCTTAACCTCTAACTGGAATTTAATATCTTCTTTAATGATAAATGTATGCAATAAATCCAGGAGTATTAGTAGTACCTGTGACTTTGTCACCAATACAAATCACAAATATTTTCCTATCACATTGCAGCTGTTGCAAGTAATTCTAAATATTGTTTATGCTCATTGCTACTTTAAAATTACAGAACAGGCTGGGAGCCATGGTTCACGCCTGTAATCCCAGCACTTTGGGAGGCTGAAGTGGGCAGATCACTTGAGCCCAGGAATTTAAGACTAGCCTGGGCAACATGGCAAAACCTTTTCTCTACAAAAAAAAAAAAAAAAAAATTACAAAAATTAGCCGGGCATGGTGGCACATGCCTGTAGTTCCAGCTACTTGGGAGGCTGAAGTGGGAGGACCACTTGAGCCTGGAAGACTGGGCTGCAGTGAGCAGTGATTGTGCCACTGCACTCCAGCCTGAGTGACAGAGCGAGACCCTCTCTCAAAAATAAAATAACAAGATATTAGACATGCTGCAGTAATAAAGCACATATACTACTGTTTCACAAATATTTTGGTAACTACTTTGATATAATTGGTTTCCTTTGTAATCCTATGTAGTTTTTTCTTATGTACTTAAAAACATTATTCTGCCGCACCTGGCTGTTCTGTGATCTCATGACCTTTCAGTGGGAACTCAGACTCAGGAGGGCTGCAACCAGCACTGGCCCAAATGACTTTGGTGGTTTCTACAGCACGCTGGAGACAATCTGAGAGGATTCCCAGCAGGAATTTGGGGATTCTCTGGGTGATGCATCAGTTATTACAACTTTATTTTTACCAGTTTTGCTAAGCAGCAGCAATAGCAGAGATGATTAAGAAAAATGAAAGAAAAAAATACAAAAAGAGAATAGGCATAGATGGTGGTAGCTGCTTTCTTGATGTTGATACTGAGGGCCAAGCTTTCCACTAACCTTTTGTAGTTGCAGAAAACCTCAGATGTAATGGTAGTGTTACAGGATCTTTGGAGGGGTTTGGGGGCTACTGATTTTCTTCCTGGGAGCTCCTTTGCCTGAGTTCTTGTCCTGTGTCCAGGAATAATGAGGTACTCAAAGAACTTACTGAGTTTACCTGTTAAGCAGCTCAGAGAAGACCCACAGTGGGTAGCTCCTCTGAGCAAGTCATCCCATGGAGTGTTCAGCTCTCAGCAGACAGGAGGCCTGGAGAGGGTAGCTCCCCTCTGCCCAGTGGTCATCCTGTCGCCTGCTGCTCTCAGCAGAAAGAAGACCCAACCCTGAAGAGGGGAGCTGCTCTTAGCAGAGAAAAGACCTGCTCCTGGAGAAGGAGGCTGTTCTGGGGGATCCTCTCCTCAGGTCATTTGGAAGTCTCTACAGGAGGAAGCAGGCCTCCTCTCTGCAGGTCCTTTGAAAGTCTCCGCAGGTCTCTTCAGCTCTGGCAGACAGTAGCTCCTCTCTACAGCTGCTCTTCCTGCTGTCTCTCTGTCCTCTCCTGCAGTTTGGCTGAGCCCAGGGCTTTTATAGACCTCAGAAAGGAGGAAGTGTGTGCTGACTGGCCCATTGGCAGCCATGGGTGGGCCTGGAGGAGGCACTACAAGCTCCCACTCAGGTCTGTGGGACTGGCAGCCTGGTCCCCAGTCTTCAGTCCCTCCCTGACCTGAAGATGGGGCCTTACTGGAGACCCACCCACTTCTGCCCAGGAAACAATCTGCCTCCCACTGCCATTCATGGCCTCTGAGGCTTGGCCCCAAGCCCTGTTCCAAGATCAGAGCAGGGGTGGCAGCCGAGAGAGGCCAGGCAGCAGGAACAGACACCCCCAAGCGACGCGGGGGGGGGGGGGCAGTGGGGTCCTTTCTGGGGTCCACGAGGGTGCAGGCTGCAGAAACTCTCTGGGTCCTGCACCTAGGAGGGTAGATCTTGCCTGCTGCCAGCCCCCTCCAAGAGCACAGGGAGGCTCGGATCCACAGCCGCAGTTTGGCGGTTGTAGCCCCGCCCAGGGGCTGCAGGAGGCCTGAGTTTGGGCGGCCGGAGCAGCACCCGGGGAGCTCTCCCCAACTCAGAAGGGGCGAGGCATCCACCGGCATGCAGCCCCAGCTGTGCCTCCCCGCCACAGCCCTGTGATGGCAGCAGCTACTGCATCAATAGTGTAAACGTTGGCCGGACACGGTGGCTCACGCCTGTAATCCCAACACTTTGGGAGGCCAAGGTGGGTGGATCATGAGGTCAGGAGATCGAGACCATCCTGGCTAACATGGTGAAACCCCGTCTCTACTAAAAGAAATACAAAAAATATTAGCCAGGCGTGGTGGCAGGCGCCTGTAGTCCGAGCTACTTGGGAGGCAGGAGAATGGCATGAACTCGGTAGGCGGAGCTTGCAGTGAGCCAAGATTGCGCCACTGCACTCCAGCCTGGGAGACAGAGCGAGACTCCATCTACAAAAAAAAAGTGTGAACATTTTGAACTGCATGTATTATTATATCAAGGAGTGGCATATCTTACATGAATGATCTCTTTTGTGTTTAGGTATTCTAAACACTCTTAATGTGAAAATGAAGTGCATGTAGCAAAAACCTTTTACTATATGAAACTTCACAACACTTGTAAAAAAATTAAATTTGGTTTGTGCACAGTGTAACGTTTCTCCTTATATTGTCCAAAATTACACCCACAAACACAAACCGTTCACCCTAATTAGGTGTTGGCCTCAACCTACGCATCTGGGACTGTTCTATTAAACTGCTGCCAGAATCTTACATCCAGTTACCTCCACTTTCTAGAACGTATTCTGTAATAATGCTATCAAAACCAATTTCTACTCCATACGGATTTTATTTTGCAATAGCAATTAAAATTTTTTCTTCCAAAAAAAAACCCCATTGTTCTGAGACAGTATTCATAGACTTCATCAGATGCCTGAGACATCCACAGTGTAAAAAAGGCCAATTATTCTAGCTTTATAGTCCCAGTGCTAAGGTCATGCCAGTGACCTCATATGTCTGGCCCTCTGGGGGGGATGGGGTGAAAGTAGGTACTTATTACATCCTTTTTGAATGAATGGTTTGGAGTTCTTGTCATAATTATAGAATTATAAAGCTAGAAAGTCTTTCGTACGATGATTTTCAAAGTGGCCATGACTCATAGCAAGAAATGTATTTTCATTTGTGACCCAGTAACCTCATGGGTGAAACAGTTTTTATAAAACATGATGTAACTTTACTATGTATGATGCACTCATATCTTCTATTCTACTTTTTTCTTAATGTATTCCATTTCTCTTTTTTGAGATGATTAATTGAATTTTTATCCAAAACAACTTGCTTCAATTGAAAATTAATAGTAGCAGATTTGGGAGCAAATAAACAGAAATGGAAAGTCTTAGTATTTGGCTTAATTATTCTACAAGCATGCTGATCACATTTATGCTTTTTTAATTTTAAATTTTAATTAAATTTTAAGTTAAAAGGCATAAATGTGATCAGTGTGCTTTTAGAATAATTTGAAGGTGTGGTATTTATAGTTAATGTGTAGAAAAGAAAAAAACCTCACATAACCCCAGATCACACAAATTAAAATTCACTTAGTCATACAGTTGTGAGCACTTTTGATAGCCAACATTTCACCATTCTTAAAGTGGGAGTCTTTCAAAAATACTTCTTCATATTCAAAAGCTAAAAGTTAGAGTGAAGATGGCCCAATTATCTTGGTGTGGGAGAGGTAACATAATCATCTATTTCCAAAACTCACAAAAACCCGTAAATGTCACCAACAAAAAACAAAGCAGCGGATTGGCCAAAACCAAGGCAACTGGTTATACTGGAAGGCGGCAGATCACTCATTTAACTGCTAAAAGCCATTGCTTTGTAGTACTAATGTTAATTCCTTCCCGCACTTCGGGAACCCACATCGCAGCCAATGCAGGGTCAGTTTCTGTGTATTTAGCTCTGTGGAATGTGCCAGAACACCAGTCAGCACTTAAGTCAATCTAAAGGGAATTCTCTACAGTTTGAAAATCATCTCACTGGCTTTATGATATAATTTGTACATTCTTCCTTAGCTTCAGGGGCACATGCCTGCCCCCTGGTCCAATAGATCCAAAACGGTTACAAGGATATCTTGACTTATAGGAGATGCCACATAAGAATTTTGACAATTCAGTCTTGAAGTCTGCTCACTTTGACCCAAACTTTCTAAGCCAGTGACATGCAGAGGGTCCACCTGGAGCAGATGAAATTTCTGTGGACAGAGATGTCACAGAGCTGGGAAGGAGAGAAATAGCTCTCCAGTCAATATGAGTGAGAAAAATTAGTCATATCACTTTGAAACATGTGAACTTGAGGGTTAAGGATGCTGGCATGCAGGGAAGTCACGTGCGCAGCAGAAGAGTTGCAGGATGTCTTCTCTTTTGTGTTAATGTGAGATTACTGAGGACAAGAGAATAGGTCCTGGGAGATGTGGTGTATTAGCCAATTTCTGGTCACACACAGCCTCCTCAAAAAGCCCCTAAAGATGGCCAGGCACAGTGGCTTACGCCTGTAATCCCAGCAACTTGGGAGGCCGAGGGGGTGGAGCACCTGAGGTCAGGACTTTGAGACCAGCCTAGCCAACATGGTGAAACCCTGTCTGTACTGCAAACACAAAAAATTAGCTGGGCATGGTGGTGCGTGCCTGTAATCCCAGCTACTGGGGAGGCTGAGGCAAGAGAATCACTTGAACCCAGGAGGCAGAGCTTGCAGTGAGCCGAGATCGTGCCACTGCACTCCAGCCTGGGCAACACAGCGAGACTCTGTCTTAAAAGAAAAAAAAGCCCCCAAAGATGAACTTCACCTACTTGTAAGTGGTCTAATAGTCCTCCATCTCTCTTTATATTTATATTTTTGAACTTTAAAACTAGTTTTTTTGAAAAATATTTTTTAGAACCAGGGTCTCACTCTGTTACCCAGGCTAGAGTGCAGTGGCCCAATCATAGCTCACTGCAGTCTCAAACTCCTGGGCTCAAGTGATCCTTACCCCTGCCTCCCGAGTAGCTAGGTCTACAAGTGCACACCACTGCGTCTGCAATTTTAAAATTTTTTGTAGAGATTGGGTCGCACCATGTTGCCCATACTGGTCTTGAAATCATGGCCAGAAGCAATCCTCCCACCTTGGTCTCCCAAAGTGCTGGGATTACAGGAGTGAGCCACCACATCTGAGCCACAGGGCGGCCTCCAAAATGGGGCATGAGCCTCTTCCCATCTCTTTTTTTGTTGTTGCTGTTCAAGACAGAGTCTCACTCTTTTGCCCAGGCTGGAGTGCAGTCGTGTGATCTAGGCTCATTGCAACTTCCGCCTCCCAGGTTCAAGCGATTCTCCTGCCTCAGCCTCCCAAGTAGCTGGGACTACAGGCATGTGCCACCACACCCGGCTAATTTTGTTTTTGTTTCTATTTTTTCACTTGAGATGGGGTTTCACCACGTTGGCCAGGTTGGTTTCAAACTCCTGACCTCAAGTGATCCACCCACCTCCGACTCCCAAAATCCTGGGATCACAGGCATGAACCACCACACCCAGCCCCATCTCTGTTTTTTTTTTTTCTTTTTCTGAGACGGGGTCTAGCTCTGCCCCCCAGGCTGGAGTGCAGTGGTGTGATCACGGCTCAATGTAGCCTCAACCTCTAGGGCTTAAGCGATCCTCCTGCCTCAGCCTCCCAAGTAACTGGAACTACAGGCGTGTGCTAATTTTTTTGAATTTTAGTGGACACGAGGTCTCTCGCTATGTTGCTCAAGCTGGTCTGGAAATCAGGAGCTCAAGCGATCCTCTCACCTCGGCTCCCAAAGTGCTGGGATTACAAGCGTGAGCCACTCTGCCTGGCCCTCCAAAAAAAAAAAAAAATTTGCCAGTGACAACCTATTAAACTGATATCTGTCACGCTAATGGGTCATGACTAGCAGTTTGAAAGACAAACCTCGATTTCACTGAATTTATTTTAGCAACAAATTTATTTTGCAATGAAATTGCAACACAAGCCCCTAAACCTGCAGTTGCCGGAAGCTAAACGTCTGCGCTTCCAGGAACAAATTTCCAGCTACCACGCCTCTGGAAGCAGGGCGTGGCTTCCTCCCTCCTCTCTCCGCCCACCCCTCTCGGCATCCGCCTGGCACACGGCGTAGCGACGGCAGGGGGCGCTGCGGCGTGCTCCGCGCCGTGAGGGCGGGGCCGGCGTGATGCCCCGCCCCCTCGTAGCTCATCTTTGCGCGTCGCAGTCGCGCTGACCCCGGTTTCCGACGTGCGGCCTGGCAGTGCAGTGGTGAGTTGGAGTGCAGGGCCGTTGGGGATGGCGGTCATTAGGGCAGTTGACGGTGCAGGCCAGAGGGCGGGTGAGAGAGGTTGGGCCCGAGGCTGCCTGTAAGCAGGTCCGTTCAGGGATGCTGTAGGCCCTGGGACCTGAGGGTGGCTTCCGTGACTCCATTTGCCTTGGCTGTCCCTCGGTGTACGGGGCCTGAAGGGAGCGAGGGAGGCCCGTAGGTGGCCTCCTTTTGCGTCCTGAGAATGTTCTGGGCAGCACCGAGATTAGGGCTGGTTTCTCTGCGGAGGAGATCAGTTATCCGTAGGTGGGAGGACGGTATTAACCGAAGTTTTCCAGTAGTGGGCCACGCTTGTCTTCTTAGGTAGCGTGCTGGACAGATACAGACATCACTGGACGAGTACAGAGGCTGGGTGCGCTTTACGCCAAGTACCGTGCAATACTGTGAGCTGTTGACTTGCCTGAGTAGTTTCATCGAGGCATCTGTAGTGTTCCTTGGAAACACTGAGCCAGTGATGAATTCTGCCTGGGAAAATTAGGGAAAAGTTTCCCAAAGAGAGAAGATGGCAAGAGAGGGCTAAGGTCTAAAGTCTTTTAGCTCTGACCTTCATAAGACCCTGAAGTAAGAGGTAGTGTATCTTGGTAGCATATACTGTAGATTGTATCCACCTTATAGTGTCCCTTGGGGGCTTCCTTAACCGCTTCTAAGCCTCCATTTTCTTATTAGAAAAGTGGAACTGATAATAAGAAAATAGTGCGAGGTGTACGTTCCAGTGGATGTTTGAAATCTTGGATAGTGAAGGACCCTGACTGACTTACCGTGGACCCTGACCACTTACCGTGGTTTACCTATGTAAAATTTTTCAACTTTACATAGGTTTATTGGGAAGTAGCCCCATTGTAAGTTGAGAAGCATCTATACTGTGTTTTTTCTCATACAGGTTACACATACATACCTGTGATTACTTAGTTTAATTCGTAAATTAGGCACAGTAAGAGATTGACAACAATAATAAAATAGAATTATAACAGTGTAATAAAATGTATGTGAATGTGGTCTCTCTCAAAATCTTACTGCACACTACTCACCTATTTTTGGACTATGGTTGACCTCGAACTGTGGAAATCAAAACCTCAGCTAAAGAACTACTGTACCTAGTAAATGGGGTTATGAGGTTTCAGTGAGCTAATCTTTGTGTGTTACTTAAAATAGGACCGGATTCATTGTACATCCTCAAATGTGCACTCATTGATAGAATCACACCCTTGTCTTTTGGAACCCGGGGTTTTGGAGGTTGACTTACCGCAAGCCTTACTTCTTTTTTTGTTTCTATCCATTGCCAAATGTGAGGCCCAGAATGACAGGGAAGAGGACAAGCCTGTGCTTCAGCAGGCAGAAGGCTGTGCTCAAGCAGAGGTTGAATACCATTCCCATTAGCCAAACTGGCTCTAGCGCTTTCCTGTCTTTCCTACCCTGGGCAGAAAGAACCCTGTTCATGGATCACAAATGAATAAAACACTACCAACCTGTCTGTAATCCCAGCACTTTGGAAGGCCGGGACAAGAGGATCGCTTGAGGCCAGGAGTTTGATACCAGCCTGGGCAACATAATAAGACCTTGTCTTTACAAAACCAAAACAAAACACAACCAATTTGAGATCTTCATAGGCAAGGATTAGTTATAAATTGTTTGTTTGATTTTCTGTTATTGGAAAACTTTCGGCAGCTTTTTGGGCTGGCACATTTAAAGAAAGTAACCTGAACCTGGATGCCTTAACTGTATGGTCCCTTAAATTGACAGTGGGTAGAACTGCGAGGGCCGTGAACTTGGATGAGAGGAAAAATTGCATCTTTGTTTCCTAACCTCCAACTGAAATTTAGCATTTTCTTCCGCTATGAATGTAGGCAATAAATCACATTATTAACAGTGTGACTTTGTTATGAATATAAATTACAGATATTTTCATATCACGGTATTGTGTAAGCTCATTTACAACTTTGAAATTATGGTAGTTATTAAATTTGCTTCTAGATTGCATATATAATGAGCCAATAAAGAAGCACATATGTTTTTGTATTTTAATAAAATTTTAGCATATAGTCTATCCTCATTATTTGTGGATTCTGTATTTATGAATTCACCTACTCACTAAAATTTATCTGTAGCCCCCAAATTAATACTTAAAATGCTTTTGTGGTCTTTGGAAGACATAACTTTTTTTCACATAAAAATTTTAGTCGCTTGATGCACATGTTCTCAGCTGAAGTCAAACAAGGTGACACTGCCTTCTTGTCAGCTCTCATATTGTAAACAAATGTCATTTTTGCAGTCTTTGGTGCTACGTTTTTCTCTGTGCTTTTTGTCGGTGATTCCACTGTTTGAGATGGCCCCCAAGCATAGTGCTGAAGTGTTTCTAAATGCAAGAAGTCTGTGATTTGTCTTACGGAGAAAATATGTGTGTTAGATAAGCTTTGTTTAGGTATGAGTTCAATATTAATGAATTACTAATGTATATTCAGTAAGTGCCTCTAAACATAACACACATAAAACATGATTATGTATTGATTGGTTGACAAGAATGTGCCCAGAGGCTCTCAGGAACCAGTTTCCCAAGGAACAGCGGTTCTCTATTGGATAATTTAGTGTCTGTAGCGACTTCTTAGAACATAATTGTTGTGAATAATGAGAACCTACTGTAATTGGTTTCATTTCTAAACCTGTGTATTTTCTGTAAAGACATCCTGAGCCAGAGTCTGGTGGCTCACTCCTGTAATCCCAGCACTTTGGGAGGCCAAGACAGGAGGATCGCTTGAGCCCAGGAGTTCAAGACCAGCCTAGACAACATAGGGAGACCCCCATCTCTATAAAAAATTAAAATATCCAGGCATGGCACACACCTGTAGTCCCAGCCACTCACGGGGCTGAGGTGAGAGAAGGCCTGGGAGGTTGAAGCTGCAATGAGCCACGATTGCACCACTGCACTCCAGTCTGGGTGATGGAGCGAGACCCTATCTTGGAAAAAAAAAAAAAAAAAAAAAGGCCACTAAAGGGAGTCTGTGGCACACACAAAGAAATAAGAACCATTAGCCCTTAATGTAGCCTGAGAAATTAGATCTATTCTTTTTTTTTTTTTTTTGAGACAGAGTCTTGCTCTGTCGCCCAGGCTGGAGTGCAGTGGCACGATCTTGGCTCACTGCAAGCTCCGCCTCCTGGGTTCACACCATTCTCCTGCCTCAGCCTCCCGAGTAGCTGGGACTATAGGCGCCCACTACCACGCCTGGCTAATTTTTTTTTTTTTTTTTTCTTTCTGTATTTTTAGTAGAGATGGGGTTTCATTGTGTTAGCCAGGATGGTCTTGATCTCCTGACCTCGTGATCCGCCCACCTCGGCCTCCCAAAGTGCTGGGATTACAAACGTGAGCCACCATGCCCGGCTTTTTTTTTTTTGAGACGGAGTCTCGCTCTGTCACCCAGGCTGGAGTGCAGTGGCACGATCTCGGCTCACTGCAAGCTCCGCCTCCTGGGTTCACACCATTCTCCTGCCTCAGCCTCCCGAGTAGCTGGGACTATAGGCACCCACTACCACGCCTGGCTAATTTTTTTTTTTTTTTTTCTGTATTTTTAGTAGAGATGGAGTTTCACTGTGTTAGCCAGGATGGTCTTGATCTCCTGACCTCGTGATCCGCCCACCTCGGCCTCCCAAAGTGCTGGGATTACAAACGTGAGCCACCATGCCCGGCTTTTTTTTTTTTTTTTGAGATGGAGTCTCGCTCTGTTACCCAGGCTGGAGTGCAGTGGCATGATCTTGGCTCACTGCAACCTCCGCCTCCTAGGTTCAAGTGATTCTCCTGCCTCAGCCTCCCAAGTAGCTGGGACTACAGGTGCGCGCCACTACACCCAGCTAATTTTTGTATTTTTAGTAGAGTCATGGTTTCACCATGTCGGCCAGGATGGTCTCAATCTCTTGACACCGTGTCTCCCTCCAGCCTCTGCCCTTATTTACCTGACTATTGGCTCTTAAAGGCATTTTTGGTTGAGACCTTTGCGTGTAACATAAGAACTTTACCATCTTTGGATTTCCCCTTGTTTGTTTTTAATAAATAATGTTTAGTATTAAAAGGAGAAGTGGTTTTCTTCTCTCTAAAAAGCAGCAAAGGACAGAGACTGGTTACTCTCTGTAGTCACACTTGAGGTGAAGAAACCGTGGGATGGGATTAGCTGTTAGTTGAGTCCCTAGGTTCAGAGGAAGAAAAAAGACCATACCACCTGGTAGGGAGTGTGAAGGGGGTTCCAGGGACTGATCCATAGAAGGGCATCAGAACAACTTCATAATAAGGAGTTGCTTTATTTTCTTGGTCAAGGGGAACTTCCTGTGTGCCCTTCTATCCTGATAACACCCCTCACTGAAATCCTGGTGTTGTTTCCACAGAACTGTCTGGCCTTTTGCCCTTGATCCTTGGTTAAGGAAATGACCAACCAGGTAAGGCCCATGTTGAAGGGAAGAACATCAGTTGGTCTCTTTGCCAAGTTCAAGTCCAGTAGGTTTTCTGGATGTGTAGTCAAGAAAGTAGCATCTCATTCTTGCCGTGCTCCTAAAAAACTGGATGACCCTGGGTACCTAGTCGCCTAGTTACCACAGTGTTAGGTGGGACTAGTAAAATGCAAATACTAAGAGGAGGACTGGTTCCTCTAAGTCTTTACCACAGTTTAGTGAGTAATAGAAGAAGCTTAAAAGATGTTGTACAAAAGAAAAAGCAGCAAGATCAGGATAGAAGATAGAACAGGAGAAACAGATCTTTGTAATAAGATTAGGGACGAAGTTAATAGACTGTTATGCATGCTGTGTGCTCTTATGCAGCTGCAAAATTTAACCTGCAAACTGGACTCTGAGCTTCCTTGGTGATCAGAACAGAAAAAGAAAACATAATTTATTGGTCTCTTCTTGGGTGAGTGTGGGTAGTAGGAAGGGGGAGAGAGTGTCAGTTTCTTTAAGAATTTTTTTCTGATAGGACTGTACAAATCTTGCATGAGTGGGAATCAAGGAGCTTGTAGGATGGCCAGGTTGACAGCAGAGGAAGTAACTAACATGGTAGTGACTCTATCTACTTGGGGAGGAATGCTTTCTGCAGGCAATGTGAGACATCTGAAATCTGACCATGGGTTTAATGTGGCTTCTGTTCTTTTTTTAGTATGGTATTCTCTTCAAACAAGAGCAAGGTAAGTAGCCTGCCTGTTTAAGCAATTCATCTGTGAAAAAAACTGTTGTCCCTGGTTTCTTTAAGACTTTTGTCATGCTGACCAGACATGCAGTTTTCAAGTATACTCACTTTGCAGAAGAATTGGCAGCTGAAAACAAATACTCTTAAAAAACAAACAACAACAACAACAACAAAAACCTGAACAACCAACTAAAAAAAAAAAGCAGTCATCATGATAGGTTGGAGGCTTCCAGGCTGAGGAAAATTTTCCCACCTGAGGAAGACATGACCGAGCTTCCCAGCTGGCGAGGTGGAAGAAGGAAATGCTTTGAGCCTCAAAACTCTGTTAATGCCAGCTCATCCGGGGAGGTGAACGTGAGCCTTTTTCTGAACTCAGAACTTGCTTTGGCCCTTAATGAAAGTGATGCCTATAATAGTGAGATGAATTTCTTTTGAGGCCACTGAGTGCATGGGGAGGGCTGGGAGCTGTGCAACAGTGGCAGTGGCAGGGATGGGAGAGCAGGCCGCAGGTCAGAGTGGGCTGGGATTGTAGCTGACCAGTGGTCCAGAGCTTTGTACCCAAAAAGGAGTCATGTCTGTGCATGGGCTACTCACCCATCTCATTTCTTCACTATAGCCTCCATGAGTTTGGGAAAGCCTAAGGAATTTGTGGAATGCCTAATCAAAGCTCTTCCTCTCTAAATAGTGACATGTAGGTAGTTTGACATTTACGCCAAAAGCATCATCCAGGTTAGCTAGTGTAAGTAACTAATAGGCTAATTGGGCATGCCAGTCAACTACCTTATATGTAGCTATTGTCATCCAGGTGGCAAGTTAGCAGGTTTGAGTTAGATGGGGTTTGAAATGGAAGCCACAACTCTGTCTGTAATGCATAGCTGTTTAAGTTTAATGCCTTTATATTCATATTTTGGGAAGGTATCGCTGGAGAATTGTTGCCAGGCAGGGGTAAAGCCTCCATGTGCACTTGTCACATTTTTACATCCACACTGGGTCTGCACATACAACGGTGTGGCCTACCAAACCTGCAGCTTACAGACTTAGATTTAAGGTAGACTTTAATTAATAGAGATTGGATTTGAATGCTAGCACCTCTCATTCCTTGTCTATACAATGAGGATATTAATAGTACCCACTTCATAGGATTGTTGTAATAATTGGCCCATTAACCATAATAAAGATACTTGTGGGGAAAGGCAACTTATTATATGGAGGCTATATTAGGTATTTTCTTTTAGATCTATACTGTTTAGAATTGAACTGCCTACTCGTTTCCAAAGATCTTTACGGAGTATCTGTTACCGGGTTTAGGTCTTTTCTTGGTAGGAGGGGGTCTTCCCCACTGGTTTTACTTGTTTTAGCCAAGTGATAGCCCTTGTAGACTCCTATATACCAGATAGCATGCTAAAAGAAAGGGCACTGGATTTAGAGTCCAAAGTACTACCATCCCATCCGGTAAGCATGAGATTTAGGGCAAGTAGCTTCTTCAGAACCTCCAATTTTCATATGTGGCCCCAAAATTTCAGTAAAAGCTGTATAGGAAAGCACTTTGTAAAATAGTAAAGCAAATACGAATAAACGTTACCTTACAATTGTTGAACAGTATTTCAGCTTCATTAAGTCATATGCAAGAAGACTTTACTTTCCATTCTAGCCCATGATGATGCCATTTGGTCAGTTGCTTGGGGGACAAACAAGAAGGAAAACTCTGAGACAGTGGTCACAGGCTCCCTGGATGACCTGGTGAAGGTCTGGAAATGGTGAGTACCTCTCCCCTAACATACAGCCTTGGAAAATTGGGGGCTGAGGTTTTGCTTCTGAACTCTCCAGTTGCAGTCTGGGAAATACTTTTTTCTAGGCAAGAAATCTATAGCAATATGGTGGTGTAAAACAGCAGCTTCTTTTTCCCACTTGTTTTCCTGTTATTCTGTATTAAAGCCCTAAAGTTTAAAAAAAAATCTTAAAGTCCTACATTGAAAACCTGGCAGCATTTGGTGTTCTGTAGCTCATTAACTCTTCTCTGATTCTGTATTTCATAGACCATTGGTATTGCATAGTCACAGGGACCCAGAATTTCAGATGCCAGGTAAAGTGTGTTCTGTGTGAAGAAATCCATTTCTCTGTCCCCTGTTGAAGGCGTGATGAGAGGCTGGACCTACAGTGGAGTCTGGAGGGACATCAGCTGGGAGTGGTGTCTGTGGACATAAGCCACACCCTGCCCATTGCTGCATCCAGCTCTCTTGATGCTCATATTCGTCTTTGGGACTTGGAAAATGGCAAACAGATAAAGTCCATAGATGCAGGACCTGGTAAGAGTTTTACTTGTAGGGGAGATAATGGAGGCTCATGATTTCTTTTCCAAAATCTTTAGGGATAGATGTGTTTTACAGCTCAGAATTTTTTGGATTTGAGAGGGATGATAATGGATGCATGAACTGTATTTCACATAATACCTTCAGTGGGGCTGGAAACAGCACTCTAATGAAACACTCTGCAACTAAACGTGAGTATTTACACTAAGTGAGATAAATAAAAGCTATAAATAGCCCTGTGTCAATTCAGCTTAGATTTTGCTGCCAAATGAATTTTGGTAGTAAACCTGTGGAAAAAGCTAGTAGTTTCCAGAGCTTTTTGGATTTCAGAACTGCTGGTTTGGGGCTTTTGACCTGTATTTTGTGTTTTCTAGAGGTTCTCTATTTACCATATTCTGAACTGATTCATTCACTGCCTTATGGAAGCCTAGAATGTAAAGCATGGGGTCCTTATAGATGTGTATCATGGTCATCTCTACTCATTTTGATTAAAGGGTGTGATTCCTGGTATGTGATACATACGAAACTTTTAAGAAACATCGATTTTTTTGTTTTAAGTACTGTAGAACAGCATAATCTTGTCCATCAGCCTTGGTAAACATCATCTGAGATGACGGAAGTTAATGATGTCATAGGCTGACTAATGTGGAGCACAGAGGACATTTCAGGATTCTTTTGAGCTTCACATTTACTTATAAATGGCTGCACAACTTTCCCCAGCAGAACCTGCTCTGCCAGAATGGGTGGTAACCTCTAGAGGGTGCGAATAGCCTGGCATTCTGTGGCACACCCCTTTGTGGGCTGATGATAGAAGAGCTGCTTAGGTGTTCCATGAACACAGTTCCTTGATTGATGCCCTGGATGGATTCACCTCCCACGAGTTATGCTCAGTAGCCACTCTAGGCTGTTCCTGTATTGGAAATAATGATGGTTCCAGAGTTTTTAAAGAGGCTGGGTTGTCTGGAAACTGAGTGCATTTTCCCTCAGAAGCAATATTTCTTGTCTGTAATTCTTACCACTGGAGCTCTTTTAAGAATATGCATACCCAGTCCATATTTTGGATCCACTGAATCATAGTGTTCGGAGTACGTGGGGTGGGATATATATTTGGAAAAAGCTACCCAGATGCACCAGATGCACCCTGACTCCCCAGATGGTTGTCTTTACATGTGCCCTTACTCTGCTTACGTTACTTACAGAGGACTTGGGTCCCCAAACTATCCTGCAAAGTCCATTAAAACTCTAATATATAAGTATGGTCTTAAGAAAAGAGGAAGAGGCAGAACTGTTTCTACCTTTTCATCTTGGGCACCTAAGCTTTCCTAGGGGTCATAATGCTGGTGTCATTGCATGCTGGTTGCAGCCCTGGGCACGAGGCAGCTGAAGAAATCATTGCTGGATTGGTTCCAAGTAAAAGGATGGCGTATGTATCCAGCTCACTTTCCCTGATAAACAGTACCTTTTACTGGGTGTTGTCCAAGTGTGGCAAGGTTTTAAAGGTTACTGTTATGAATGAAAAAGACAGAAGAGGCCAGGCGTGGTGGTGGTGGCTCATGCCTGTAATCTCAACACTTTGGGGGGCTGTGGCAGGTAGATCACTTGAGATCAGGAATTCAAGATCAGCCTGGCCAACATGGTGAAACCCCATTTCTACTAAAACATACAAAAAATTAGCTGGACGTCTGGATGTGGTCGTGTGTGCCTGTAGTCCCAGCTACTCGGGAAGCTGAGGCAGGAGAATAGCTTGAACTCAAGATTATACCACTGCATTCTGGCCTGGGTGACAGAGCGAGACTCAATCTCAAAAAAAAAAAAAAAGAAGAATGGAGTCTGAAAGTTGGGTTTATATTCTTTTTGGATAGGAGTCTGCATAAAACTAGACAAGGCCATTAAACAGCCAACAGTTATTTGGTCCAGTAACAAAAGCAAGCATTGCTATTAACAGCTAAAGAGCAGCTAAATTCATCTGAAGGTAAAACTCCTCAGATGAGTTTGGGTCTGATGAATGTAGGGAAAATGAACACTTAGTTTCTACCTATCTTGAAAATATGCATGGAGAATCTGAACCACCACAAAGGAAGAGAAAAAAAGAAGAGAGACAATCCCCAGTCATGGAGAAGTGAGGAAGTAGGAGGAAGCGAAGACCATGAGTGTACCAGTCTTTGTGTGGACATATGTTTTCATTAGGAGTAGAATTACTGGGTATTATGGTGTTTGTTTTTACTTAAACTGTCAAACTGGTTTTCAAAGTGGCTGTGCCATTTTACATTCCCACCAGTGTATGAAGGTTCTGGTTTCTCCACATCCTTGCTAACACTTGATGTTGTCCTATTTTTATTAAAAATTTAAGAAACCCTTAAACTGAATTTAAACTTGATAAAGAATTAGCGTCTTTACAACATAATTTTCTGAATCAGGACACTGCTACTCCAATTTAAAAAGATGTGTCTTTTGGTAAAACTTTAGTTTTTAAAATTAAGGCCAAATCTTTTCACACTGTATTTTTGTCCTTCTTTTTTCTGTTCAGTGGATGCCTGGACTTTGGCCTTTTCTCCTGATTCCCAGTATCTGGCCACAGGAACTCATGTTGGGAAAGTGAACATTTTTGGTGTGGAAAGTGGGAAAAAGGAGTATTCTTTGGACACGAGAGGAAAATTCATTCTTAGTATTGCATATGTAAGGAAACATTGCTCTCTTTTCTCCTTCTGATTCTTTCAGTTTGCCCTTCCAGCCTGTTGCAGTCCTTGGCACAGATTCTGCCTTGGTCTGGTCAGGCAGCTGCTATCTCACTGGTGTGGTTTGCCAGGTTGCTGGTTAGACCTGTAGACAGCAGGAGGTTTGCTTGAGTTTGGTAGGGATAGCTTAACAACATGGGGTCTGAAAGTGCTAATTTTTCCATATGTTCTCTGAACAGAGTCCTGATGGGAAATACCTAGCCAGTGGAGCCATAGATGGAATCATCAATATTTTTGATATTGCAACTGGAAAACTTCTGCATACGCTGGAAGGTATATATCATCATCTTATTTTTATAAACTTGGTTATCAAATCACAAAGGAAGAATTATTCTTTCATTAAAATGCCATTAAATGGCAAACGGGCATTAGATTGACAAAATATCAATCTCAGTTGGAAAACTGAAATGCCTCCAGGTTTTAATCTTGTCACTATAGGTTTTTTTTTTTTTTTCTTTTAGAGACAGGGTCTTGCTCCCAGACCGGAGTGCATGGGTGTGATCATAGCTCACTGTAGCCTTGAACTCCTGGGCTCAAGGGATCGTCCCACCTCAGCCTCCCGGGTAGCTGGGACTACAGGTGCACACCATGATGTCTGGCTAGTTTTTAAATTTTTTGAGGAGATGGGGTCTTGTTATGTTTCCCAGACTGGTCTCCAACTCCTGGCTTCAAGAGATCATCCCGCTTTGGCCTCCCAAAATGCTGGGATTACAGACATGAGCCACCATACCTGGCCTGTCACTGTAGTTTTAACCTAGACATACTAGTTCTTATAACAGTGTTAAATGCTTGTTTGGGTGAACAGACTTACTTTTTATTGATTATATCATCTATCACATTATATATATGTGTGTGCTAATATTTATTTTGCCTATTTCTGTCATTTTGGATTCTGACGAACTTTGTGATTGAAAACAACTTTTTGTTGATAATTTGAAGGTGGATGAAAGTATTGTGCCCACTGTCCACACTGGTGGCCTCTGGAAAGGAGGACTGGGTAGCTAAAGAACAGGGGTAGATTGGAGGGAGACCTTATTACACATACTTTCGTGCGGTTTTGAATTCTGATCAAGTGACTTTATTACCTCCTCACATGGCTATAGTTTATCCTTTACACTGTAATAAAGGATTTGATAGGGAAATAACATCTTAATTTGTTCAACCTTACAAATCAGGAGCAATGTATATTTCCTTGTGTGGCCATATTTGTAGTAGAGAAGTTCTTTAAAACAATGCATGCTGAGGGCAGGGAAGGGAACTAAAGAGAAATGGCTCCAGGAGGAGAGACTGGGATTATGTGGATGTTTCGAGAACATTAAGAGGAAAGGCCCAGTCAGAACTCTTGGTTTTCTGCCTGAAGCACCTGAGTATTTCAACTCGGTGGCTTGTAATCATTAAAAGGGGCATTGTCAGTGGGAAGCTGAGTGAGGAGGCAGTGGTTCACCAGATTAACAAGGGCCTTTATGAATTTCAGGCCATGCCATGCCCATTCGCTCTTTGACCTTTTCCCCGGATTCCCAGCTCCTTGTCACTGCTTCAGATGATGGCTACATCAAGATCTATGATGTGTAAGTTACCTGTCGAGATTCAAGGTGTCTCCCTTACTACTGATGTCCATCTTGTCCCCTTATTGTTACAAGGAGCCCTAGGGAGCAGCCCTAGTAAAGACCTGTGCTCAAGTCACATCGGACACCTTGACTCCGCAGGCGGTCCTCCCCCATTCAGCGCCCATTTTTAGTGTGTGTCCTCAAGGGCTGCTTGGAGGAGGATGTGCATGGGTTCCCTGGTAGGATCAGATACTTGCTACTTTTTCTTAGGCAGCCTGATTTTTGTGAGCTTACTGATTTCAAATTCTTTGGGATAGGTAAGTAATATACAGATGAGGAAATGGAGCCATGGGCTGTAGCTGGCCCCTGGGGACAGGAAAAAATTAGAGCATCCATTTTCAAGGGTAGGGCTGTTCTGGCAGACATGCCTCTGCCCTAGTTAGGGAGCAGTCAGTTTATAAGCCGCCCTGCTACAGGTCTAGATGGGAGTGTTTTTGGTTTTGGCCTTTGACTGTGAGTATAGAAGCAAGTTAATCATCCTCTTTCATTCACAGCCATCATTGTAAACCTGTGCAGACCCCCTTGTCTTCTTGTTTTCCCCCATCAATTTTAGCCCTGACTCCTATTCCCTACTGAGGTATCCCCTGTAATGTGTTGGATCTGTGTTCTTCATACTGTGACTCAGTGCTATGGTCAGCTCTCCCTGCCAGGCATGCCTCTGGCTCATTGCTCCTGAACATGGCATTCTAACCCACTGCAGGTACATATCACACTCCGACCCTAGCCATGGTGCCAAGACCTCCTCCACCTGCATGTACTGCAACCCTGACCATCCGTGTGTGTTCTTTCAGGGGCCTGTGATAATTGCTTGCGAGTTTAAACCTCACAGTAGGAACACTGCTCCCTCTAGCCCACTTCTGGTTAAAATGCAGTTTTTTATGGCAAAAGATTTTCAGCTAGACGTAGAATTCTAACTGCAGTTTTTGGAATTAGAACTGAATGAGGGTGCTACAGCCGAGAGGGGAAGATGTCTCTGTAGAGTTGTACTTGCCTGATAGTGGCAGAGGCAGTATAAATGCAGCAGTTCCTTACATTTGTGACTTTATGATTTCCATTGCCACTGTTTTATTGATCCTCCCAGCAACCAATGAGGTAGCAGCACAGATTAGTGTCCCCATTTTGCACATGAGAAACCCAAGCTGAGGTGGTGATTTGCCCAAGGAGGTGGTACTGAATGAAGACCCAAGACTGGTTTTTTCCACCCAATATTGATGCATTATTATTTATTAAAGTCCATATTTTACATTAGGGTTTACTCTTTGTGTTGTACATTCCATGAGTTTTAACAAATATATAATGACGTGTAGCCACCACTAACTACAGTATCACGCAGAATAGTTTCACTGCCCTGAAAATCCCATGCTCTACCAGATCATCCCTTCCTCCCACCTTGAGCTCCTAGCAACTACTGATCTTTTTACTAAGGCCCAGGACTTTTTACCCTCCCATGGTCCCACTGTATCCCACTGAGACTGCCTCGTGGCCCCTAACTGAGGTCTGCTCCACTCTGTTGGGTTCTGTGTTCAGGGGTAAAATTGCTGACCTCAGTTAGGCCTTATGGTGGTTCTCCTGCCAGAGGTGATTGGGTTTCATTTTTATTAAAAAAGTGAAAATAGCTGTTGTAATTAGACCTGTCTTGTTCTTGATTAGGTTTAAAATAGTCTCTCCAAGCTGCATCTGTCATAATGAATACATCTTGACGCTTTCCTTGGACTAGGAGCACTGGCTCCATATGGAAAGGCTGCCGGTGCAGGCCGGAGTCTGAACCTGCCCTTCTCCTGAGACGGCTTCCTTGCCCCGTTGGTTCTCAATTTCCTCATCTTAGGGGTTGGCTTGCGAAGCCTCTATAGTGTAGTTCTTTGTTCATTTTGAGCTTCAGCTCTTTGCTTGTTAAGGATTTTATTCTTGGCTCTTGGTGGCATCAACACATTATGGGTTAATGCTGCTATTAAAATTTGTCTCTAATGCATGATGCTACTTCATTGAAAGGGGAATTTGTGATATAGTATTCATGGTCATTATAAGGATAGCAGATTTGGTCCAGTTTATGGGCAGAGTTAATAATAAACTTTCCACTTCGGTGATTATACTCTAGAAATTAACATCTCAATTTTGTTTGAACCTTTCCCATTTCAGACAACATGCCAATTTAGCTGGTACGCTGAGCGGCCATGCCTCCTGGGTGTTGAACGTTGCCTTCTGTCCTGATGACACTCACTTTGTTTCCAGGTACTTAATGATTCTTAGCAGTTTCTAAAATGCTGGGGAGATGAGGGCAGTCTTCCTGTATAGATTGCCTTAACATTTAAAGATGTTTGACTCTTTTTTATTCAGTTAGCCTTTGTTTTCTGCAGTTCTTAAAATTTTTATTTAGTGAAGTTAGTTGACCTTAGCTGGAACAAAAGTCAACAAGGAATCCTTTTAAACAGTTAAACTCTTAGTTTTTTCATTATAAATTGAGGCTTTTACCAAAGTGACTCTAAGGTAGACTTGTGTTCCAATGGTAACTTAAAATATGTAAATGTTTGTAAAATGTTGTTTATAGATCTCAGTGTTGGTCAGCCCTGGGATGGTCAAGACAGTTGGAAAGCAGGAGATGGACAACTTGAAGGCATTGCACAGTGCTTTAGAGGCCTCCTGCGAGCCTTGGTTTTGAAGTTTTAACAGGCCTCCCTCCCATCTGGAAATAGGTAGCTGTGTCTGAGACTCCTGGAGAACAATTAAAATGAGGGCCAGGCAGATCAGAATTTCAGGAAAACGGCTACCCTGTGAGGAGGGAAAGCCACCCAGTGATGATGCAATACCTGTCCATTTCCTGTACTGAGGCGTGGGGGTTGGGGGGTCTGAAGTTAGAAGAATGTAAGTCATCAAAGGATTTTTGGTCGAAGTCCTTCCAACTTCAAACCGATACTAATGTTCACTTTTTAAAATAGTTCGTCTGACAAAAGTGTAAAAGTTTGGGATGTTGGAACGAGGACGTGTGTTCACACCTTCTTTGATCACCAGGATCAGGTATGGCATTACAATTTCATCTTTAGATAGCTGGGGTTGTTTGACCATTGTACCAAAGAGGTTCTTTTCCTAACCTTGTTGCTTGAGCTGTAGATGCCTGGGCCTGAGCTGCTGTGTCTGCTCAGTCATCCATGTAGCCAGAGTTCCTGTGCACAGTCTGGGGTGCAGAGGCTGGGATGTGCTGTCAGCCTAGCAACTCACGAGGCATATCCCCACACAGGCCGGAAGACATCGTGTTAGCCCCTCAGCCTTTAAATGCCGTCTTTGGAAATTGCCGCAGCTGGTGTCTGGGGCCCTCTCCTGGGGGCTGCTGGGCCATGGCAGGCTCACCAACGACCTTCCTCTTCAGGAGATTCCATTGCTTATCACTTGTCATTTTTGGAACTGTCCAAAGAAGAGATGTGATTTTTTTTTTTTTTTAATATAGTAGAAGCTGGAAATTCTTACAAATTTTTTGGCTTTAGTGGTATTGATAACTTTTGTTTCAGTCTTTAAAAGGAAACTGTTCTCACAAGCCTCTTTGTCTTTGCCAAGGTGACTATGTGAAATAGTAAAGGTGTTCTAGTGCAATACTGCTCAGTCTTGCATGTGTGCTTGTATCCCCTGGGAACCTAGTCAAAATGCAGATGCTACTTCACTAGGTCTGGCATAGGGCCTGGGATTCTGCATTTCTAACAGGCTCCCAGGTGAGGCCAAGGCTGCTGGTCCTAACCACACTGTAAGGTCTTGGGGAACTAAGCATAAAAAATAAAACGTCCATGGCAGTATAAAATTGGCTTTTAATACATTTTAAATATTTTTAGATGGTCCTATAGATTTCTTCTCTTTGAAATGAAACTTAAAGTTAACTAATATTGTTCATGCTTTTTACTTTTCACCTTAAATTGTTTCCAACAAAATTGAGGGGGTTGAATCTTGATATTCCAGTCCTGGATTTAAACATCTTACTCAAGGAGTAAGTCCTGGCTAGCTGTGTTGCCTTGTATGCATGGATCATTGCAGTGCTGTTTCAGAGGCTGGAGTGAAAGGCCATCATGCAGCCCAGTCCCAACACTAAAATCAGAATAGGGTGACAGGCTTACCACCCAAAATCACCTCCTAATAATCAGGAAGTTATTCCTGACTAGAGAAACTCCAACCACATCAATTCTGTCTGGGAAGGAGGTGTGAATCAGTTAATTCAACACATAGCAAATAAAAATCTATGGTCCACAGTATCATGTTGTCTAGCTCCTGGGGACAAGCAGGCTCCATAGGCCACTCATAACAGAGTGAGAATTATTGACCGTGGGGGGTGGACACAAGGGGCCAGCTGAGGAGCAGTTTGTGATTTTCCCTATAGGCAGTGATCTCGGGGTAGTTGTGGGGCCTCTTTCTTCCTGGAAGCATAAATGTTGGTCTCTTACGACTTCCATCTTCCTGGCATTAGGTTACCTCAGGATTCTGACTCTTTGAAAGGGTTATAGATAATCTTGATTAGTACTGTATTTAAAAATGATTTTTTTTTTTTTTTTTTTTTTTTTTGGAGTATGGGAAGGGACAGGAATGCTAATTAAATAGCAATACTGGAAGGTGCTTGGTTAAAGCCTCCATGCTCACTGATTTAGAAAGTACAATATCCTCATCTCAGTTTTTGTAGATTCGGAATAACGAGAAAATAAGGATGTTCATTTCATAAATATTATAAATAAAGGCATTTGTAGAACTTTTTTTTTAATTTACAGGTCTGGGGAGTAAAATACAATGGAAATGGTTCAAAAATTGTGTCTGTTGGAGATGACCAGGAAATTCACATCTATGATTGTCCAATTTAAACATCAAAGTCTCCAGGCTTATGCTGCAAAGAGAATGTACGGATTGATCATGACATTCCTTACCTTTTTAGGCTTGTTTAAAAGTAATATAGCATTTATTGTAGCAAAGACTTAAATTTTGTAGATACAATATAAACCTTTTCATGTTTTATTGGGAATGCTGTTCATACTTTAACATAAAGCTTTCTTAATGCAAACACCAGTGTCCTTGAACATGCTTCTTTTTTCAGTTACCCTATTACCAGTGAAACAGTGAGAGGGATTGGCATTAAGAGCAAATCTCTGCCTTAGCCATCAAGACATCCAGGCACTTCTTTAACTTTCCGGCTTAGAAATACAGGCTTTTCCAGGGAATTGACTCATGCAGTGAGATACAGCAGCGAGCTCCCCAGAGCTGTGATAAAGAAGCTAATCTATTTTAGAATGGAGTCCTGAAGGAAAGAGTATATTTGACTGCATAGGAACATTATGTACTCCTATCTGGGCATCCTTCTACTTGATGTATTAAAGATGTCCCCTGCCAAGCCCTCCTTCCCCTTATTAATTTCAGAGAGGTCTCTAACTCACTAGGTAGGTATTGGAAGGCAGGCTGCTATTCTTGCTGCCTTAATAATGCCTAGGCTCAAGCCTGTGCCTCATTCCGTAGAACAGTAGCTCTGCCTTAGTTATTTCAGAGTATCTGTACCTCACAGTTTCCTCCTCATCGGCCCCTTTGAGACTCACGTTAATGAGAAAGATGTAAGTAGCTAAACACTTGGAAGAGTTGCTTTTTATTGATCATAACTTAATATGCTTATGAGTCAAATCATGTGCTTTTCCCCAAACGACTCACTGCCCTCAGAATAAAGCTCACCCTTTTTATCATAGCCCCCTGCTTCTTCCTCCTGCTTGCCTTGCTCACCCTCCTGTAACCACATCATCCTTGCCATTCCTCTGCCTGGAATGTTTTCCCTCCAGACCTTCGGACATCTGCTCCCCAACTGCATCCAGGATTCTGCCTAGATGCCAGCTCCTGGTAGAGGCCTTCTTCCCTTTCCCTTCTGCTTACTCCCATTCCTCTTATTCTTCATACAGTTACCACTTTTTGTTTGCATTCACCCCCATCCCCAAAATAAAGCTCCATGAGGGTGGAAACTTCATTCCATTGTATCAACCAATGAGAGGCAAGCTGGCACTTAACACTGAGCTCTCAAAAAAATGAAAAAGCAAAGCCACTTGTCTCTCATACCAGCTCAATTTTAATTTTAAAGTGACAAATGTACAGGTGGAATAAGATTTTAAGCAACACCCTCCAAATTCCTCTTACATGACAAGAAGGAGCTGAATGTAATTTTACTCCATCACCAACAAAACAGTAGTTCTTTAGCAATAATTAGGAAGTCACAGCACAGAAACAACACCCCGAAGTTGTGGTCCATTTACAAATAGATTTTTCACTTAGGCTTCGTTGGAAGAAGTGATTTTATATCTATCCTGACCCATGGTCAAAGTGGGCATAGGTGGGCTGTTTCTATACTTTGAGCAAATTATGCCTCACTAGCTAACAATGTTCTGCAGGAACCTGGTCCGTGCAGCTGGTTCACCCTACTTCTGCATGGTCTGATCTGCTTTTTGCCCCTCCTAAGGAAGATCCCTGGTCTGAGTGAAACTCTAAGGTGCCATGTAACCAAATAAGGGTAGGGTAGATCTGACAGGTGGCCTCTGCTTTAACCCAGCAGCTTACAAGTTTTTTGTGACTTGGGGGCAAGAAATAAGCAGTAATGGCTAAAGACTGAGGTAACCCTAAGTTCGAATTGTAGTCTACCTGTCAGGAATAAAATGACTGATATCCCTCCAAACAAGCTATAATTTACAGTAGTAGTCCATACAAACTGTAATCCACAGTGGAACTCAGAGCAGTTCTTACCAAAACATCACTTGAGCAGGAAGCCCTTTGTAATATGACTGTGCAATGAGAGGAACAATCCTTTGGAAGGGAGCTGAATCTGGGAGAATGAGGTGGAAAACACTGGGGAGTTCTATGCCTTTGCAGACCCTCAAGTCACCCCAGATTACTGGTCAGAGAAGCTGGCTGTGCCATGGGCCAAACCAGCAGCATTCTCCCTCGGCTTCCGTTGCTGCACTGAGGCTGCCGAGGACACAGAAGGATTTAGTTTTCTTTACAAGTAAGCACTTTGGTGGGAAAGCATTGCAAAAGTTGTCAACAGAAAATCATTAAAACCATGAAGAACAAGGTGTGAGGGTCACAGGCAAACAGTTATCAGCATATGATTCAAAACACTGGTTTGTCCTCACCACAGAGCTTGGAAGGTTCAGAAAACTTCCAAGAGAGATGATCAGACACACTCACATTCCATCCACTGAAGGGCACAGAACAGTAGGAACTAAGTTGGCCCTGTTAAGCAGGCACAGGCAGCCATGTCCGATCCATGGATGTGCTTTTGTTCTTTAAGAGGATCATCTAGAATCCTCAGAAATGTTATCTTAGCAGCCCTGAGATCATGCCCTCAATAACTCTGCCAAGGGAGGGGGGAGAAACCACAGACCTAGAGATGGGCCAGGATGCCCACTTTGTGCCTTGGGGTTTGCTAGGGGCTGAGCTGCTAACTGGGCTGTGCTTTATTGGTGACACTGAATTAAGGCAAAGCCACTAGAAGCACAAAGTGTTGGTGCAATTACTGACATCTCAAAAAGTATATCCTGAAAATAGAAATGAACAGATTCCATATACAGACTAGAGATGATTTACACTTAAAACATTTAAATATAAATTAAGCTATAACTTAAGTTACAACCAAAATAAAAACCAAAAAGACACTCAGCAATTACGAATGCTGAACACGTACACAGGACATCCCAAACATGAGGCCATTAAAGCGATCCATTTTCATTGTGCCAACTTTACATTCATCATGTGCTAGTCCGGCAGGGCCACGCAGCCCCGCACCACGTCATGCTGTCTGGCACTGCACTCCAGCCCGGGGCCCGTCTTCGTCCTCCTCGTAGGCCTCCCTGTGCTGACGCCAGTTCTGCTCATTGGGACAAAACTCCTTCAGCTCCACTTGATCCATGTCATCCGTAATCCTCACTTTCTGTCGAGGAGGCAGTAAAGCTTCCAGCTGAGGAAGCTTTTCCAGAGAAAGCCAGTGTTTTTCAGGAAAGATTACCTGTAAAGGGTGAGGTGGGAAAGAAAGGTGGCTGTTTATTCCCCTTCCAATTAAGGCATTTAATAATATGTCCACGACAAACACAGTGAACTTACTAAAAATTGTATGATCAGAATCCCTTTTTCCAGGGGTGCTTTGTAGATGGGCATTCCTTCATCACGCACACATTTCAGGTCCCCGTGCTTTATCACCTCACCTGCCAGAGAAAGGGTCAATTATGAAGCAGAAAGGCAGAGGGGCCTGCAGAGGTCGTTCTCCCTCACGGGAGAACCCGAGGCAGGTCCTAGCACCCCGTGGCACTGCGCAAAAGAAGTGTGGCATCTGACTGGAAAGGTGGCCCCAATCCCAGGTATCCTTGTCAGGTACTGCCTGGGGGTGGGGCTCGGGCTGGGACTCTGGCCCATGCTCCCCCGGCCCATGCTCTGGGCTCCAGCAGTGTGTCAAGGGGGCAACATCACAGGTAGGTTTGAAACAAGTGAACCAGAAGTCATGACACCCAAGTCTGCATAAAATAGGGCCAACAACCATCACTCTGCCCCTTCGTGGGGTGACAGGTATCCCTACCACAAGGGGAACAGGAATGCTCCTCACAGACAGGAAGAAGCCTCAAGAGTCCAACCAGTCCTCTGCCTGGCATAAAAACTGGCTCCTGGCCACCTGTAGGTGACACCCAGGTTCCTTGGTAGGGAGCTCACTAGGTGGCTTGGTCACAGGCAATCTCCTTCATGGTCAAAATGCACTTCCATACACGCTGCTGAGCTGGAGTCACCCTCCCGGCTGGCACCCGCTGGGTCTTACAGCTACGTGACTTTGCAAGGCATCAGGGGAGTTCAGACCCCAAGAACTCTGAGGCATTCTCCCAAGTCAGAAACTTCCCTCTAAGCATGGAAAAGGAAAGGGACAAAAGGGTTTCTGATAAAGTATACTCTTCAGCTCGGCGATGAATATGGACAAAGACAAAGAAATGTTTGGAAAAAATGGGGGAGATGGTAGAGGGGAATCAAAACAATTTATTCAGCAGTCCACGTCCATATGGAACTATCTAGAAAGTGAGCTAGCTCTCTCTTCAAGAGGAAATCTTTAAACAGCAGGTTTTAAAAATAAAGTAAGCCAATGACTATCCTTGAGGTTCATTCATGGGCAGGGCTGTGGCTCAGACATGGCCTTCAGAGCCTACTGACTGTGCAGGACAGCAACCCCTTAGCTAAACTGCTCCAGATTGCTGGCTTTTTGTGTTCCTGTTTATTCTTTTTCTGAAATACAGTCATGGCCAGGCGTGGTGGCTCACGCCTGTAATCCTAGCACTTTGGGAGGCCGAGGCCGGCGGATCACGAGGTCAGGAGTTCGAGACCAGCCTGACTAACATAGTGAAACCCCCATCTCTACTAAAAAAAAAATAGAAAAATTAGCTGGGCATGATGGGGTGTTCCTGTAATCCCAGCTACTCAGGAGGCTGAGGCAGGAGAATGGTGTGAACCCGGGAGGCAGAGCTTACAGTGAACCAAGATTGTGCCACTGCACTCCAGCCTGGACAATAGAGCAAAACTCCGTCTCGAAAAAAAAAAGAAAAAAGAAATACAGTCATGCACAGCATAGTGACCTTTCAGTCAACAACATTTATGAAGATGGTTGCAAAGATTACACCAAACTTTTACTGCACCTTTCCTACGTTCAGATACCCACATACTCAGCATCGTATTACAACTGCCAACAGTATTCAGTACAGCAACCTGCTATGCAGGTTTTGGCCCAGGAGCAACAGGCTATGCCACACAGCCTAGGGTGTAGCAGCCTACGCCGTCTAGGTCTGTGCGAGTATATTCTATGATGTTCACACCACGACAACATCGCCAAACAATTCATTTCTCAGAACGTAGCCCCATCATTAAGTGACATATGACTGGTTTTTCTGTCTCCCCATTCCTATCAGGTGTCACTTCTTGCTGCTCTCAAGCTCTACTCCCCATGCTTCTGCTTCTAGCTTACTGGGAGGTGGGAAACTGACCAAGCGTGGAAAACTACAGGTAGAAGACCACCACAATTTCGGCTCTCCCGGCAGGTAAATACCCGCCTGCAGGCAGGGCCATCACACCCTTGTGTGGCTCCAAAATCACTTTTTTAGTTAATCCAATCCTCAGCAATGCTCGTAACAGGCTAAAGGGCTCTAGGGAAGAAGGCATTTCAACAACAGAAGAGAGGAGGAAGAGGGAGGAGAGAAGATGGAGAAACAAGAAATAAGCCAACACAAAAGAGGGGTGAAGAAAAAAGGAGAGGGTGCAAAAGGGAACAAAGTAAAAGCAAAAAGAAAACAAAAAGGAAAACAAATCCCCAAAGAACTCTCCAATGGCAGGTTTCCTGGATGCTCCACCCTTCCTTCTTATAATAAAGAAGGAAATAGGTTTCTTAGGATTTGCCACTTCCTTCCCTCTGGGGCTTTTTCTCCACCACCCTCACTCCATTTGGCTCCCGGTTCCCTAGACTGGGGTCAACGGAGGCAGCAAGGAACACTGGGCTCTGACCCCTGGCAGGGCCCAAGCCTCAAACAGTCCACCCCTGGACAGGATGGTCTTTCCCAAAGAAGTTACATACAGATGCCGCCCAGCCCCGGCTCAGGAGGGCTAGGATCTGGGCTGTGACCATGTAAGGGTGTCTTGGACACAATGCCAGGGTGTTGAGCTCACAACCAGTGGTCTGGGGCTTCATGTAAACTGTGATCTTCAAACTCCTTCTCGAGGGAAGAAATGGGTGCCTTGGGAGGTCTACGGAAGCCTAAGGGTAGGTGTTTTATTTTAAATTTTCATGCAAATTTTGCATTATACTGCAGTGCTTCCCCCAATCCTTGATTATGTATTAAAACACACGCAAGTCTGGGCAACATGGCAAAACCCCATCTCTACAAAAAATATAAAAATTAGATGGGCATGGTAGCATGTGGCTGTAGCACCAGCTACTTGGGAGGCCGAGGTGGAGGTTACAGTGAGCTGAGATCACGCCACTGCACTTCAGTCTGTATGACAGAGCGAGACCCTTGTCTCAAAAAATAAATGAACAGATTTTAAAAATAAATAAAAACAGACACAGAGCAAATGACAAACCAAATGGGGTAAAATGTTAACATCAGACAAATCATGTATGGGTGGACCTCGGACTATTTTTGTATTTACAACTTTTTGTAAGCTTGAAATTGTTTCCAAATAAGTTTATTTTAAAATCCCAAAAACTGATCAAGGCTTGGATATATAATTCTGCTTCCTATTATCCCCAGGAAAGGAGGAAGCTGAAAGAATCCAAGAGAGGAAAGAGAAAAAGAGCACAAGGCTGGGAAGAGGAAAGCAGGCAAGGAAGGGAAGGGGGAGAGGGACAGGGAGGGAACAGAAGCCCAGGCCTCAGTCACCCCACTGGACTTGAGTCTTATCTCCAGCTGCCACTGCCCTGGGGGCAGGCTTATTGGCTGGTTACCTCCCTGCCTGCCCTGAACCTACCCCTTTTGCCCCAAACCTCAAATGGCCATAGTAAAAGGTAATCCCAGCCCCACGACCAGTGAGGGGACTACAGCAACACTGCAAATGGCTGGTGCTGGGGCCCAGGCTGCTTCAGTGGCATAGCCACCACCACACCCATCCAGACATTCTTTGCTATGCACAGCTGACCTTAGTGCTATTCAGAAGCAGCTTCAAGTCAAGGTCTCTGGCCTGGCCTCTCTCCTTTCTCAGCCCCTTCTAGGCAGGTGCTCTGGTGCCCACACAGACCCTCACTGCAGTGAACACAGAAGCCCTCCTGGGAGATGAGTCCCCTAGTGTCTACAAGGGAGTTGGGGGCTGAGCTCAGGCCCTCAGGAACCCTTTCAGCCCAGAGGCATCTCCCTCTGGCTCCCATGGGTGTGTGCAGACCAGCAATTCCTGTGGAAACCTCCAAGGATAAGCTGATAGGCAAAGTCTTTCTTACAGGAAAATTCTACTTTAAAATGTAACTCATGTAATGAACCACAGAGGCTACAGGAACATGTGGATGAATCAGCACAAATCACCACTTGATAAGAAAAACACCACCTATTAAGCTGTTTTCTTATACAAAAATAAATTTTTAAAAATTTAAGTTTAATTGGCAGACTTCATCTAAAATTTCAGAGCCCCAAGATTCTTATTTGAGACTTTTCCCCTCAACCGAATATTTTTCTAGGAGAATATAAAAGGACTTTATAAATTATCCAGAGTCATTAGGGATAACTTTAAATTTAGAGAAAATCACGTCATACTAATTTGTGTAACAGAATTTGACTTTCAATGTGAAATCAGGTGAACTATTCCCAACACAAATAAGAAATACTCAAAGCAACAGATGCCCTAAACACCTGGCTTGATCATTACCCATTTTATGCATGGGACAAAGGATTACATGCACCCCATCAATATGTAAAATATTATGTAGCAATAAAAAAATCAGGCTAACTTGCCAGAATTATGCCAAACATACAGAACGTCAATGGAAACACACATTTAAAACTTTACCTGATTTGGATGTAATGACAAGAATTCGATTGTCCAATGTTTTTATCGTCTTCTTGAAGCCACAAAGAGCTTCAGAAAGCTGAATTTTCATTTTCATGATCAAGTCATGGCCTCGTCTCTGAAAGACACTATGATCCTTCTGATCAAGCACAATTATGACATCACCAGGCTCCAGCTCAGGCTCCTGATCTCCTTCTCCATGAAATAGTATCTTTTGCCCATCTTTCATACCTATGAAACATCATCCCTTTCTGATTAGCCATTTCTCATACAAACCATGCTTCCTTAAAGCTTTTGAAGAAGGAACAGAGTCCTTCAGGGGTTCTTTATTCATCAAGCCTCCTAACTTCATGCAGGCACAAGGCAGGGAGGGGTGGCTAGGACGGCCAATGAGAAAAGAGGTCCCACTTCCCTTGGCATACTGTGGGGCCAAGCCCAGCATTACAGGGAGGGGGATGCGGCTCTACATCCCAGGTTTCCACAGCACTCCCTTCCCCGGGCCTGTGATGCCACACTGCCAGCATGGGGTCACCACCCACTTCCCGGGGCACAGGGTGCATGACTCAGGACTGATGGGGGTCAGCCAGCCCTGTCCTTTTCTAATAAGTCATTATGCACACTCAAGGCACAGGGTTCAGGCATGTTTAAACAGTAAGTCCTTTAATAACACCTGTGTCGGTTTGGGTGTTAATTCTTTTACTTTTGGTCTCGTATCTGATCTAGGATATATTCACTGGATTGGAAAGCCACAGAATCATCAGGGAATACTTGGAGGACAGCTAAAATGGAAAAAGGCCTTAAAATGATAGCATCAGGCAAAATGAATAGCAGGAGAAGGTGCTGTATTTGGGGGAATCTGATGCACCAGATGGGGAAATGTGGAGAGAAAGGGAACACGCAGCCACAAACACTTACACAAGCCCTTACGGCCAATGAGCATTGGAAGCGACCAGGAAGGCACTCCTATAGATTCTAGAGGAATGGCTTGAGAATGTCAGGAGATGGCAACTAACCAAAACCAAGGCCAAGGAAGACTTTCAGAGCATTAGAAAATCTCATAAAGAGGCTGTCTGTTATCTCAAGGAAGTAAACCTCAGCAAGAACACTTTGGCAGGTGACATGGAATGGAAATAAGGCCAGGAAGGGTGGAGAGAAGATGACTGGGAAACAAGAGGAATTCATGGCACACCCAATACATGTTGTGATACAGCTCACTTCCCTGACATCTAGCCTGTGTATCCCACGATTAGCGTCCAGTCAGCATTTCCAGCCAGTGTGGAGCACCAGCTCTGCGCAGCCTCACCTTTTTCAACATGTACCTCGATAATCTTCTTCTCACGGATCACCTTGGCACCGCTGCAGCTCTCGCAGCGGTCCTTGGGGTTGATGCGCTCGCCCTGGCCCTTGCACTCAACGCACACGGTCTGGATCTGCTGCACCATGCCTGGCCCGATCTGCTGGATGTGGATCTGCATCCCCCGCCCCTTGCACAGCGGGCACTTCTCCACCGATCCCTTCTTCCCGCCAACACCTGCAGGGTCGGGGGAGGCAGGAGTGAGGGCCATGCTCTGCCCTTACCAGTGTCCCTGCTGGGCGCCACAGCAGAAGGGTAGGGAACCCTCACATCGGACATTGGGCTTAGAATTCTATTTACAATCAAAAAACAATGCGGAAGAGCCTGGAGGAGTCCAGCCAAGCAGATAACATCCAGATGTTAACATCTGACCTCAAATATGTGTGATTTTGGCTGCATCAATCCAAATTTATTACTTTAGCTTCATCAAATGTGTTTTCTTCCACCCCAGGTGGAACCTGCATAGGCCCACAGATGAATGAGGAGGCTGGGGCTGTGGAGATCTAGAGAACAAAAGCTCTGTCACTAGCAGCAGCTACCCAGCTCAGCCAATTCTCTCTGTGGGACAATGTGAGGCTGGAGTAACCAGACATGGCTTTTCTTGAAAACTCAGATTTTAAAAAAATTACAATAATTATATGTACATTTAAGTCAGGGGTCAAGAAACCATGGCCGGACTGCTTGGGCTTGTAAATAAAGCTTTACTGGAACACAGGCATGTCCATTCATTTATGTAATATGATGGCGGAGTGAACTAGTTACAAAAGACTCCATGGCCCGGAAAGCCTACAATCTGGCTCTTTACAGAAAAAGTCTGCCAGCCAAACCCCCTAGATGAGGTCAAGTGTCTGATTTTTAATTTTTAGAAATAGTTGTCAACATGTCAAATAGAGGTGCAGCCCAAAGAAAACATTCATTCAGGCAAAGAGATGTGGTCCTCAGGCCACCTGGGTTGTAATCTCTGCTTGACCCTTGCATTTGAAATAAGATAACTTATTTTCCCTGAACTAAAACAAGCATTGTTTCTGAATCTAAGGGATCAGAACTGTGAGGTTCAGTCAAAACTTAATTTTTACCTTCACATTTCTCACAAATTACATTTTTCTGGAGGGCCAATTTCTTCGTGACTCCATTATATAAATCTTCAAGAGTTACAGATAACTGGTGTACAACATTCTTGCCTTAGCAAGGGAGAAAAAAAATTAGTGGTGTTGAATGAAATATACCACTGTATTAAATAGCACCCATATGACCCTTAGTTGTATGAAATCTCCAGAGATTCAAGACTGTGGCTGGGTCATGCACTCCCTTCCCTGCAGGAAGCAATGCTTCTATTACCCCAGCCCATCCTTCTGGCCCTCAGCCAATAACAAGAGCTAATACCCTCTCTAGCTATGAGCTAATTAACCATTTATAGAGGCCAACAAAAAGACTTTCCACCTTTATTTTTGGAGAACAAATCTGAGGACAGGGAGAGCACTAATTGAGAAACCGAAAGCAGTATGAACCCACGAAGTTGGTTAAGTTTCCCCATGAAAGGAGTTCTTTCTATACATAAATCTGTGACAGCCAGAGTCTCTGGATCTTTCACTGAAACTCTTCCTTGGGCATAAAGCACTTTACTTTCTGAGCCCTTCTGTAACTGGTGGCCAAATGGGAATTCTTTCCTCTGCCAAAATCTTGCTTCTGCACTCAGGACGGTGGGTGTTTGGTCCTCAGGGTGGGGGTGTGCTCCAGCACCTGCCAGCCTGTCAAGACTGACAGCATCAAGACCCTCCCTGCTGCCCGTGGAGCTCCTGCAGTCACTGAGACGAGCTGTCCTGGTTTACTGGCTGCCAACTTTGAGAGATGACTTAATTAAGGGCATGAAGTTTTTCATCTCAAGCCAGTGAGGGAGCTGGACAAGAGAATATCCAAAGTTTTAATCACATCCACACCATCAATTATATGAGCAGGCAATATGCTCAAAGGACAGGGGAAGAAGGATTTTTCCCTAATAAACACTTTGTGATTTTCAGCACTCTGTGTTCACAGAATTGACACCCAAGCTTTTTAAAGCTCAAAGTCAATTACAATGTGATAACAGGTGCTGCTTCATTTATCTAGGGGTCTCTCAAAAACCACACTTCTTAAACCCCAAGGCAGAGCTCATCTCTTCTGACTTTATCCAGAATTATAATAAGCCTGCTTAATTTTCTGGTTTCAAGATTCAAAGCAGCCTGACAACAGTAAACTAAACAGGGGGAATGGGAACTAGTCTATTAGCAACTACTAACATTAGCAACTACTAACAACAGAGGTAACAGCCTGTAGCCTGGCAGAAGGTGAGATGCAGAAAAATTAGGAAGAGCAAACCTCGAAAGTCAAAACAGTGGCCTGGGGGCACTGAGCTAAGGGCTAAGTTCCTCATTCACCTGGGGATGAAGTTGCTACTACTCATAATGCATTCTGAAAAGAAAGGCAGGTCATTTACAAAGATTTCAAAACACAAAGAGGTAAAATTTGTTACCTAAAAAATCCCCTGAGCAGGCTGGGAAATGAGGCCATACTGAACATGGCAAGGGTACCCACCTAGAATTAGACAGCCTGCAGCCCAGGCCCAGGTCAGGGAAAATGGAAGGCCACAAAGGGAGGGTGGGCAAGAGGGGAAAGGAACACTCTCGGTAAAGGATCCCTGACAACCACAGGAGGCGTCATTTACATCCCTCAACACACTCTGGTGCCTGACCCCAACAACAGAGGAAAAGAAGGCACGATGAACTTGACCTTCCTCTTTTCTATCCACCACTCCATTCGCTCCTTCATATAGTATTGGAGGATGTCAGATAATTACTAAATTTACCAGGAGTTTCCAGGTAGCCTGAGCACTAGACAAGTGATAAACTCTAAAGTTAATGATCCCAAAACATGGCAACTGTACCTTGTTTTTTTTTTTTTTTTTTTTTTTTTTTTTTTTTTTGTCTGTCTGGTTTTTTTTTGTTTGTTTTGTTTTTTTTTTTTTTTGAGACGGAGTCTTGCTCTGTCGCCCGGGCTGGAGTGCAGTGGCCGGATCTCAGCTCACTGCAAGCTCTGCCTCCCGGGTTTTACGCCATTCTCCTGCCTCAGCCTCCGGAGTAGCTGGGACTATAGGCGCCCGCCACCTCGCCCGGCTAGTTTTTTTGTATTTTTTAGTAGAGACGGGGTTTCACCATGTTAGCCAGGATGGTCTCGATCTCCTGACCTTGTGATCCGCCCGTCTCGGCCTCCCAAAGTGCTGGGATTACAGGCGTGAGCCACCGCGCCTGGCCTTGTCTGTCTGTTTTTTTAAGACAGGGCCCCCACCCTGTCATGCAGGCTGGATTGCTCACTGCAGCCTTGACTTCCTGGGCTCAAGTCATCCTCCTGCCTCAGCCTCTCAAGAAGTAGCTGAGACTACAGGCATGAGTCACCAGGCCTGGCTAATTTTTTTATTTTTATTTTTTTGAGATGGGGGGGGTCTCACTATGTTGCCCCGGTTGGTCTTGAAATCCTGGCCTAAAACGATCCTCCCACCTTGGCCTCCCAAAGTGCTGAGATTACAGACATGAACCACTGCACCTGGTCCAATCATATCCTTTTAAAGCACGATCTATCCTGATTCCAAAAACACGTACAATTGTGGAAACCATACAACTTATTTATGTTTCTTTAAAAGCATTTACCTCTTCTCTCTCTAGCCATCCGTCCACCACCACCAAAGAACATGTCAAAGATGTCCATGGGTGAAGAGAAGCTGGGGCTGCCTGAGCCTCCTTCTTTAATTGCCTGCTCTCCGCCTTGGTCATAAATATCCCTTTTCTTTGGATCTGAAAGCACTTCATATGCCTGGGATATGAGTTTAAACTTTAAAAGAAAGAGAGAGAGAGAGAGATTTTTAAAAAGAGAGAGGTTTCAGTTGTTTTGTTAAGCAAACCCGCCATATAAACATACAAAGTAATAGAGGTATTCTGCCCCCAAACCCTTGAACTAGCCAGTCTATACATCCTCTACCTGGAACCTGACTTGCCTGTCTACTTACTCCTTTGGTAAAGTGGGAAACACAGGGCAAACATATTAAGGGACTGGTGAAAGGGACATGACAAGAATAAGGAAGAGAAGGCAGTAGAGAAGGAAAGTTTCTCCCTAACCTGGCTGCACCAGACAGGAAGTCGAGTCCAGCTAGGATACCATGAGATAGTGCCAGGGCTGAATCTCTAACCAGATAAAGCTAGGACTCTGGGCACTACCACTGGCTCACCTCCTCATGGGAATGATTTCATTAGTTTACTAGCATGAAATTCAACTACAGGCATCTGTGAGCACCTAACCACGTGCCAGACATTGTATACAAACCTATACTCCTGATCCTCCCCCAAAAGCCCCATCCTGCCCATAGTCTTCCCCATATCACAGTTATTGGCAATGCCAATCTCACCTTTCAACAAATTCCACTGACGCTACCTTCACATTTGCATCCCCAGTACCCTAAGACACACACAATATCCCATGTGTAGCATTCCTGCCAAAGAGTTACCACTGGAACCCAATTGTATGAAAGAATCAGAAAAGCCAAATTGAGATATACTCTAAAATTAAAAGATAGGAATGCATACAATGTGTGATCCTGGATTAGATCCTGCACTGGGGGGAAAAATGGCTACAAAGGACATTATTGGAACAACGGGAGAAATGTGAATCTTTGTTCTCAATGTTAAACTTCTTGAATTTGATAACTGCACTATGGTTATGTACAAGGATGTCCTGTGCCTAAGAGAAACATGCAGCACTTAGGGCTGAAAGGTTACACTACAGGTAGCTTCCTCCCAAAACCTTTAGCCAACAGTAATAATAATAATAATAGATAAAACAAATGTGACAATTTATTTACAACTGGTAAAGCTAGGTGAAGAATACATAGGTGTTCATTGTACCACTCATGTTTTCTGCAGGTATACGGAAATTTTAAAAATAAAATCGGAATGCTAAAACATGCAAGATCTGTTCTTTCTCACCACACCACATCCACTCTGGCAGAAGGCACCATCTCAGGCCTGGACTACTGAAGTGGCCTCCTCCCTGGTCTTCCATGTTCCCTTGCCCCAGCTTTCAGTGTGTTCTCCATTCGAGCCTACTAACTGGGTCAATCCTCTGCTCAAACCTCTACAAGGCGGCCCATGTCACTGGGAGTAAAAGCCAGTCCTAACTTTCATCTATAAGCCCAACCTGGTACCTCTACTTTCCTCTCCTCCTGTGCGTCCCCACCCCAATTCTGTGCCAGCTTCACCAGGCTCCCTGCTGTTCCTCAATTCTGCAGCCTGAGCCTCAGAGGCACCTCGGCCTGGTGTGGCCTCCCCACTCACCTCTTTCCAGCCTTAGCTCACAGACCACCTTCTCAGGGATGCCTCCTGGTGATCCAGCTTTAACACTGCAAACCCACCTCAGACCCTCCCACCCCCCACCCCTGCTGCATATTTCTCCACAGCATTAACCACCTTCCAACAAGCTGTATCATCTATTGCTTAGCTTATGTAGCCCCCACTGCAACATAAGCTCCGTGAAGATGGGGGGTTTTGTCCACTGCTGTCTAACTGAGCCTGGAACCATGCCTGGCATGTAGAAGGCACTTGGTAAATACCTGTTAGATGAATGGTTCGATTCTGGGAACTCAGACATAAATAAATGAGGTATGGTCTTGGCCCTCCAGAGGCTACAGTTTAGTCAGAGAGACATATATGGATATATAGATATACAGATCTTATAATGCAGCTGGCTTCACAAAATACTCAGGGAAAAAAAGTGCCATGAAATAAGGAATCTGAGAGACAGAACAAGGGAATTTGAGGCATTAATTCCTTTTTTCCACAAATCCCTGATTGAAATCTAATAAGTAACTAATAATAATAATAGCTAATAAAGAATAGCTAAAAAACTGTACAATTTAGAAAAGTATTAAAAAGACGTCAGCATCATATATAAGTCAGCTAGATCTTTCGATATGTTAATTCTCATGCCATTTCTGCGAAGAAGTAAGTACCATTCACTACTACCCCTTTCCTCAGCAGAAAACCTGAGATACGGTGTAAGGATTGGGTGCCTGGTACAGATCAGAAAGCATCTAGGCCAGGCTGCCCCTAGAGAGTTTCTGCATCTATCTGCAGGTCAGGACTAGGTAAATAAGCTTCATGGGAATGTCCACTGGAAACACTCACCAAATACCCTGGATACTCACATGACATTTATACTTAGAATTATCTAAGAACGGAAAAGGAGTACCCAGTTGCTTGGGACATTCAGTCAGAGGCCAGACCTCACATGGGATGGGGGTTCCAACTACCAGTAGCGAGTCCATCCTCTAGGGTCCCAGGACTCCAAAGTCTAATTCAGTTCCCATCCTGGACCCCCTTCTCCCAGTGGGAGACAAGTGCTATGACCAGCCTGCCTTTCAGGCCATGATCATTTGTCACAGAATCTTAACAGGATTACTATATAGCTGAGGGGAAAATGGCTTTGAAGACTATGTAACAACTTGAGAAAAGTACTTATAATAAAATATTAAGTGGAAACAAGAAAACAAAATGTCTATGTATCAGGATGGCCATGTATGATCATCCTGGGGAAAGCCTGGAAAGAAGCATAGAGTGGTTAGGATAATGTGTACTTGGTAGGTTTTCCTCTGTGTTCTAAAATTTTCTGCACCGTTTGCTATCTTTTGATTTTTTTTTTTTTTTTTTTTTTTTTTGAGACGGAGTCTTGCTCTGTCGCCCCGGCTGGAGTGCAGTGGTCGGATCTCAGCTCACTGCAAGCTCCGCCTCCCGGGTTTACGCCATTCTCCTGCCTCAGCCTCCGAAGTAGCTGGGACTACAGGCGCCCGCCACCTCGCCCGGCTAGTTTTTTGTATTTTTTTTAGTAGAGACGGGGTTTCACCGTGTTAGCCAGGATGGTCTCGATCTCCTGACCTCGTGATCCACCCGTCTCGGCCTCCCAAAGTGCTGGGATTACAGGCTTGAGCCACCGCGCCCGGCCTATCTTTTGATTTTTGAACTTGAAAATCTATCATTCAAACTAAAAGTTACAATGAAATTGACCAAAAGATCAAACTCATCTCAACAGGGTAATAGCCAAGAATATACCCCACATCATTGCCCCTGAAAGGAACTATCTTGGTGACCCACTACCTACCACCCATGCGTCTTGCAAAAAAAAACCAGCCGCAGATAAGTACAGACTCCATACAGAGTCCCCGACAAACACAAGCTGCCCCAACGCTTAGCAACAGGGGACAACAGGGCAAAAAACAAAGACCAACACCCCAACGGCCTTCTCAGTTGTCCCAGCAAGGGCTAAAGAACTGGCATATTCTATTTTTGAAGACACATTAATAATACAGTGACAAACTTAGGAGGAAAAAAAATTTAAATGTTCTGCCTGTGATAAAGTGGAAAAGAACTGCACAGACTCACATACACACTCACAAAAGGGCTGCACAGTACACCCAGCACACAGTGGGGACCAGAAGAGGGGGTATTTGTTGAATGAATGAACAAATGAACGAATGAGCTCTCTCTGGGGAACTTTACAGCAGTTTCTATAAATTGTGTCCCCAGTCTCCTCATCCTCTTTGATTCCCAATCTAAATTGCCACTCTCCTTCCAATATTCCCTCACTGCAATTTCCCTTCCAATTTGTGCCTTTATAGAGCCCTCTTCTCCTACATACAATTTTTTAAAGTGCATTTACTCAGCCAGCTAACAAACATTTTAGCACCTACCCTGCACAGCTAGCTACTCACCCCGTAAGTGGCCATGGGGGCACAGTCACTGCCCTGCTTATATTATGGCAGAGAATACAGTTATCAAACAAGTAATCACCTTTAAAGGAATACAGTTAATCAAACAAGTAATCACCATTAAAGTAGGATGCATGTTGGGCCTGTGGTTCAGTCTACGAGGCAGAGGCAGCCTCCTGGAAGATGTTTTAGCTGAGAACTAAGGAGTTTTATCCCCTTCCGTGAAGGCAGGGGAAGGAAAGTATTCCTGGCAACAGGCACATCACAGAATCCCTCCCTCCAAGCTGAGATGGGCTTGCCAGACCTCACTGCCAAGGGCCTCATTTATGCGACACTAACTCAGTGCCTGGCTATAAATAAATATTAGTTTAAAACAAACCAAACAACCTGCCCAGACAGGTATTGACAGGGTGAAACCTACATATATGTAGTACAGGTCAAGTCTAATGTTTTAAAAATAAAAGCTTCAGAACAACAAAAGCACATTCAGCTCTAACTGTACACACAGAGGCATGAACTTACTCTTCTGAGTGCTGAGATTTGACCTGAAACCAGGGTCAGAAGGCTTTCCCACATGTCTTTAGCCAGCCTGCTGAAATATGAAATTAGAAGCCTAGAAGCTCTCCTTAAACAAGACTATCAGAAGCAGACTACAATGAATGTAGGGAGCAGGTGGATGAATCACTAGCACCATGTAAAACACCAGTGCCTTTAAAAGCTACAGTAAGCCATCTAAATATAGATGAGAAAGAACGCAAGTGAGTAACAGACAAATGGTCTTACACGAAAGCATTTTAAACTTGTGACAGCCACATTCAGCACATGTGGCTAAATATAAATATTCCATCACTGTTGCCATTCAGCCAAACCGTCCTGAAGTAGCTTTCTCCAGTTTGGAATAACTAATGCAGACAGGTATTTTGATTCCAGTGTCGTTTCCAAAGGTCTTAAATGGTACATGGGTGATCAGTGTGGCTTCAAAAGTGGCCCAGGCGACACTGCTATCAGCTACTATAAAGGCCCCACCTCTCAAGACCCATGCGGGACAACCAAAGTTTTATAAGAAAATGGCAAGAAGTGAAAGGAGGAATGGGAGGGCCAGCAGCCTTTCCTTGCAACGCCTCATGCCTTCAATTCACCTATTCAGGTGGGTCATGAGCCTCTTTAGAGATAAAAAGCAAACTTTCTGTAAACAGGATGGAAAAGCTTTTAACTTCTGTCTCTAAAATGCAGAGCATTTTCAGTCTATGATTGGTACTTATGATCAACTGTGTGTCACTTGTCACCGAAAACCCAGAATATGACTACAAGCTAATGTCAGGCTGCACATGTCCATGTTCCTGTTGAATAAAGAAAATGGAATTATTCACTATCTGACACTTTTATCAGGTAGGAAGCAGGTGCACAGAATAAATCCAGCTAGTCATTCTCAAGAGAGGCACGGCGTTTGTCCAAGGCACCGGCTCAGATTAAAGACACTCATCCCTAGGGTTTATGCATCAACAGAGAACATGAGCCAGTCCTTCCCAGCAAGTACACAACTGTTTGTGCGTGCCTCAGTTTCCCGATTTCCAGGCCGCCTCTCCCACAGGAACACCAACACACCCTATGAGAACTGGGTTCAGCCCCTGCGCCTCCCTGACGCCCGAGTCCAGCGCGCACTGCAGGGGCTACCCAAACACTTGTGGAGCTAATGGAGGAATGAATGGGTTCGGCAGGGACTCGCGAGAGGCCCCAGTGCCGCACCACATGCCTCCTCCGCGGGCGAAGCGCCCTCCACCGACCGCGCCACAGGGCGCCCAGGTCTCGCGCCACCTCTGCCCTGGCCTGGCCCCCAGGCGCCTGGCGACGGCCTCCCCAACAAACGCGGCTCAAGTTTCCCACCGCCTTCAGTGCTCCTGGCTTAATAACCCTCGGCCCCTCGGGAGCCCGCCCCGCGCCCCGCGCCGCCCCGCACCTTCTCGCCCTCATCCGGGTTCTTGTCCGGGTGGTACTTGAGAGCCAGCTTCCGATAGGCCTTCTTGATCTCCTCCGGGGACGCGCTGGGCTTCACGCCCAGGATGTCATAGTACTGGGTCTCCTTCACCATCTTGTCTCTGCGGGCGGGCGGGCGAGGCCGGTCAGAGTGCCCCGGACGCCCCTGCCGGGACCCTGGCCCGCGCCCCCGCCGCCCGCCCGCGCGTCACGGTCACGGTCACCGCTGCCACCGCCCTCGCCGCTGCCGCCGCCGCCGCCGCCTGTGGCTCCCGCCCGCTCCCCGCGCTGGGCAGGCTTTCACGCTCGGCACCGCCGCACTAGAGCCACCGGCTCCTCCGCGGCGGGTTTTATTCGGCGCCGGCGGAAGCTTCCGCAAGGAGACAGTGACGCCACAAAGGCCTAGAACCTTCGCGGAGGTTCCGGGCGGCGCCGCGGCAGGTTCGCGGACCAGACCCCCGACGCCCGTCCAGCGCGGCCCAGCAGCTCACCCGGGCTTCTCGGGCGTTTGCTCCTCTGGCTGCCCGTCCGACTCCTCGGAGCTCCAGCTCTGACTGCCGCCCCGGGCCATGGCGGGGGCCGGAGAAGGCGGCTTGGGCCTGGAGGGCGCCCTCCGACGACCGTCCCGCCGCCCCGACGCCGCCCCCTTGCCCTTCTGTGGGTCCGTGGAGCCGGCTGGCTGGAGAGTAGGCGGCCTGGAGGGCTGTGTCGGCAGGAGCCCTGCGCCAAAGGGTGGGACTGGCAGAGCTGCGCCCTGCGGTCCCAACCCGGCCTCTCCCCTGGGGTGTGGTCCCTCTCTGTTCCGTCACAGCCAGGCTGCGGCCTAAGGTGTGCCTGGGATTGTTGCATTTTTAGGGGGTTGGAGTGGGTAGGGGCCCTCTGCCTCCTCATGACCGCAAGGCTGAGGTGAACCTCTGGCCATCCAGTTGAGGTACAGGGGTCCTTTGCTGGCCCCAGATGTGGACAATACCCTCTCGACTGCCCACCACTGGGAACCCTTAAGTCCCCCGAGGGTGAGCAGTGACGTCCCCAACATGTGGGCAGTGACGCCCCCCAAGTCTACCAAGGGCGGACAGTGCCCTTCTCTCCCAGAGGTGGGAAACCGCCCTCTCCCCTCTGCACATTATCAGTGAGCAAACGTCAGGGCCGGAACAGGCTGGTGGGCCCAGGGTTATGTACAGGGGGTCCCGTGGCCTGGACCCTGACAAGGCTAGGTGGCCAGGGACGCTTGCCTGGAAGAGTACAGGAATAGATCCCAACTTCCCTAGGCTGCCCCCAGCTCCCCACGGGTGCTCAGGGAGTCCAGATCACAAACTGTTGCAGAAAAGTGGGCGTGGAAAACAGGCCGCAGCGCTATCACAGAATTGCAGGCCCCTGTCCCCAGGCCTCCCTTGGCTTCTGCCAGGGGAACACTTTGTCAGGAAGGGGGTCACTGCTCACCTCCCAGAGATCCCCTGGCCTTGTTTTGGGTACTATGGCTGAAACAGGCACTACCTCTCCTCCATGTGTTCAATGGGGGCGAGAAATGACTTTTACTGTACAAGAGAAATTAAGCTGCTGTTCTTGGAGATGCTGCTTTTTTTTCTTCTTAATTGTGCCTTGTAGAGCAGAACCTTTAGGCAGAGAACTCAGACCTAGACGTCAGGAATGTTGCTTTCTGTCCAGATATTACTCTCTGAGCCTTAGCCTCTCAACAGTTTTCTTCGTCAGCAGGACATGGGCATTGCCACTTGCCTGCCTTTCTCAGAGGGCTCTTGTAGGGATCATATGGGATGATAACTGTGAAGGCATCTAGCACAGTGGGTCTCAAACCTAGCTCCTGACAGAAATCACCTGGAATCTTCTAAAAATCCCTGTGGGTTGCACTCCACACCTGTTACTTTAGAGCTTCTAGGGGTGAGGTCCAGGCATCAGTATTTTGAAAGCTCCCCAGGTGGTGCAGCCAGAGCCAAGATCCACAGGGCCACATACTTGTCCAGACTCAATCCTCGGGACCAGTGGCATTCATAAAATGGGCATGTGCAAGAGAGGGATGGCTTATAGAGCCTAGAAACATAGAATGGAGCTTTGCACTTTGGACGACAGTGAATTCTGGAACCAGTGAGACCTAGACCTAGGTTCAAATCCCAGCACTGCTACTTCTGGCTGCGGAACCTTGGGCAGGCAACCTTTCTGAGCCTCAGTTTTCTCAACCTTTTAATGAGGATATTAATTATAACTACTTCATAACTTTGTGAAACACCTGGTACGTAGTCACAATATTGATGCTTTTATTGGGAGAGGTGGGGGCTACGGTAAAGAAGCTGATAGTGATTCTTTTCTTGATGGAACCTAGCCATGCTTGTCTGAGTCCTCTTCTCAACTAGGCTTCAATCTTGGCCTATAAAGACTGAACAGAACACAGTTTCTAATAACAGCGTCACATCCTTAAGATCACCAGTTCCCAGGTTTTAGGCACCAGAGACAAGTTTCATGGTGTCACAGACAGGGTGGTGGGGATGGGCAATAATTCTATGATGAAGGCCTGGCGTGGTGGCTCACACCTGTAATCCCAGCACTTTGGGAGGCCGAGGGGGGCAGATCATTTGAGGCCAGGAGTTCAAGACCAGCCTGGCCAACTTGGTGAAACTCCATCTCTACTAAAAATACAAAAATTAGCCGGGCATGGTGGTGCTAGCCTGTAATCTCAGCTACTCAGGAGGCTGAAGCACAAGAATTGCTCAAACCCGGGAGGCGGAGGCTGCAGTGAGCCGAGATCACACCACTGCACTCCAGCCTGGGTGACAGAGCAAGACTCTGTCTCAAAAAATAAATAAATAACAATAGGATTGCCTAGTAAAATCAGCCATTTTTGGCCAGGTGCGGTGGCTCAGGCGTGTAATCCCAGCACTTTGGGAGGTCGAGGTGGGCAGATCACTTGAGCTCAGGAGTTTGAGACCAGCCTGGTCAACATGGTGAAACCCTGTCTCTACTAAAAATATAAAAATTGGCCAGGTGTGTTGGCACGGGCCTGTAATCCCAGCTACTCAGGAGGCTGAAATAGGAGAATCGCTTAAACCCAGGAGGCAGAGGTTGCAGTGAGCTGAGACTGTGCCACTGCATGCCAGCCTGTGCAACAGAGAGACTCCATCTCAAAAAAAAAAAAAAAAGGGGGGGGGGGGGATGAAACTGTTTCATCTTAGATCATCAGGCATTAGATTCTTATAAGAAGCATGCAACCTAGATCCCCCGCATGTACAGTTCACAGCAGGTTTTGAACTCCTATGAGAATCTAATGCCACTGCTTGGTTCCTAACAGGCCACAGACCAGTACTGGTCCACAGCCCAGGGGTTGGTGGCCCCTACCTAAGGTGACACTGGCCCCACTACCCCCTCTTAAAGTGCCTGCCTGAGAAAACTTAAGGCTGCCAAAATATTTACTGTTTTGTTTCATCCAACACCTGAGGATAGAGCTTCTGTCTCCCAGTCTCTTTGGGAGGATGGCATCCTAACTTTGGTAATTGGCAGCTAGCAGACACAGCTGGCCTAATGTCACTTACACTGACCAACCCTTTGTCATTTTTCACTTCCCTGATTCTGTTAAACTGCTCCTTGTCCTTCTTCATATTCCCTCATCCTCTTTTCAAAATGCCCAATTACTTTTCTTACAAATCAATGTTGAGCTCAGTTCATACTAGATTGTTTTCCCTAATGCAATAGTTATGACTGATTAAATTCTGTGCTTACAGTTTTAACTAGTGTTCAGCTTTGTTTATCTTAGACAAAGCCTCTGACAATCTAGTAGATTATTTCCCAGAATTATGCATGAGAGGATTGGAGGCATTACACAGACATTTCTTATTTTGTCAGTTACATGTTTATTTTCATGATGACCTTTTCATTACTGTAACTTTTATTAAAAGTGACATTGGCTTTCCACTCATAGTAAGCAATTTTAGATTTCCTTTTTAAATTCTTTCAAAAAAGAGTAGATACATAGTAAGTGTATGATAGTACCTGTAGTACAAGAATAAAGCAACAGTGGTGGTGCTTGAATGACAGAAATTTGAGAAATGCTGATCCAGTTCCACCATCTCATTCTGCAGTTGGGGAGATTCTTAAAGAAGCCAAATTATACAGAACAGCCATTGTCCCCTGATGCTGTGTGAGGCTTCCTTTCTGACCCAGCCTAGGAGAGTCAAAGCAAGCATGGAAGTAGGTTTTACCCAGGGAATGCTGGGATGGGGTCTTCAAGGAGTTTCCTGAAGAGGGAGAAGCCACACCTACCTGGGGAGGGGGACCAGGAAGGACTTCATGGACGAGGAGCTTGTGCCATAGTCCAGGAAGTTAGAGCTCCCTTGAGCAGCAGGAAAGGGAGGGCAGCCATGCTGAACGGACAGCAGGATAAAGGCAGAGAGCACAGTTGGATGAAGGCTGTGAGTTGGGAGGGAAACAGAGAGAGGTGTGCTAGAGCCTTGAATGCCTTGAGGAGTTGTTTGCTGTTCTGATGGGCCCTGGGGAGCTATTGAAGGTTTCAGAGCAGGACTTGCATTCTGAGAGGAGTAACTAGCAGCAGTCTTCGGGGGCTGGATGGATCTGGACCTCCTGGGAGAGGCCCGAGCTGGGCATGCAGGTTTGAGAGGCAATCCAGAGAGAGGGCTGGAAGGAAAAAGAGAACTCCAAGGAAAAGTGTTGGGGAGCACCCGCCTTTAGGAAGTGGAAAGAGGAACAGCCATCAAAGAAGCAAGAGGAGAACCCAGAAAGTGGAGAGGACCGAAATCATGCAAGGCCAGAGCAGCGAGGGGTAGAGGAGACAGTGCCTGGGTGGCAGAGAGGCTGGGAATGGGGGACGAGTACTTCAAGGGGAGGACGTCAATTTATTGGCCCCCCCAAACAGCAGTTGTCATTTCAGGCCATTGTTTTAATATTGGGAGGGATTTCCACTTGGAGAGGCCTTGCCTCTCACTGGCTGTGTGACCCTGACCCTGGGCAAATTACCTTTCTCTGAACCTCCATTTCCTCCTTTGCAAAATGAGGATAAGAACATTGCTTCACAGAATTATTTTGTACAGAAGAATGGAGACAATGCATAAAGGGCTTACCGTGTGCAGAAAGCACATGTTCTCACAGTGGAATTTATTGATTTCATCACAACAGGATTAGTGCACACCTGCAATGTGTCTGGCTCTGTGCTGGAAACCAACAGTACAGTACTAGATTAAGGTTATGCTTATCCTCAAAGAGCTCAGAGACTAGCTGTGCCTGAACATCTGACTGCAGCCACTTTGGGTGACCCCTAGCACGGGCTGATTTTGCTAGCATTCCAACCCATAGAATTTTCTAAGAACTCACACTGAAATAGTTAACCATTGCCACCTTGCTTGAACAGATAAAACCTGAGCCTCTGGCTACATTCCTGTGGGTTAGGGCCTGGTCTCTGAGAAGTCACTTCCTTCTGGAACTTGGCCTTTACCCAGAGCTGCTGCCACCAGAGGTTGGGGCTGCTCTGTTTGGGGAGAAAAAAACTAAGAAAGTGAGGGAGTGGTCATCCTGCCACGTATTTGGAATTTAGAGACAAAATTCTGAGCTCTTCTCATCAGAGCACCCATCTTTCGAGGTCCCAGAGTCCAGAGAGAAGACATCCCTCCATCCTTCCCACACATTTGTAAAGTGCCTTTCGTGTCCAGTGTTGCAAGAGGCTTTGGAGCGCACCACGGAACACATCCTGTCTCCCCCACACAGAGGACAAGAACAAATCTAGAAATAAAGCTCTAACTGTAGGAGCGAAGGAAAAGTGTCCTTTTGAATTCTGGTTGGTCAGAAGGAGGAGATGACCTTTGCATGAATCCTGGAGGTTGACAAGAAACCAGGCATGCGGGACTTGGGTTAGAGAGTTCTAGGCACAGGCAACAGCACGTGTGAAGGCCCCAAGGTGTGAAGAACCAGAAAGGAACCAGTGTTTCTGGAACAGTGATGGAGGAGGGGGATGGCCTTCAGGGCAGAGTGGGATTTTATCCTTAGGGCAGCAAAGGTGGGGGGGTGTACTTTAAAAATTTTGTTGTATATTTATTTCATAAATTTTTTTTTTTACTTTATTTCAGCAATATCGCTATGTTGTTACAGACAACATCTTTGCATACTTTGTGTTCTATTTTCAGTAATGCCAGATTATAAAACATTTCTTGAGTCATTGTAGCTCTTGGTTTCAATTTGGAGACATTTTGCTCCTCTGAGGCATAGCAAAATCCTCAAAGCAATCCTTAGATTCAAAAATGAACCATGGATTTTATGTATCATGCTTGAATGTCATAATGGAGTCTCATAAGATAATTGAGAGTTACTACAGAAGTATTACAAATACTTTAATTCCATCACATAATTGCTATCCATTTTTTAAAAAAGTTTTATAAAAACAGCTGACACACAATGAATTGCACCTATTTAAAGTGTACAGCTTGATCAGTTTTGATATATGTAAATACCCATGAAACCACAATCTTAATTGAGACGTGAGCGTATCTGTTGCTCCCAAAAATGTCCTCATGAAAGAGTATGTATTTAAAAGCCTGCTCAAGCTTGTGTTGGTCAGCAGTTAAGCTGGGGCCACAGGCCTGTTCTGCTGTCTCCTAGTTTGTTTTTTTCTAGAAAATAAACCCATCAGCGCTTTGGTTGTGATAATGGCTCCATCGCTTCTTGGCTGCGTGACCTTGGGCAAGTTACTTAACTTCTCTGCCTCAATTTCTATAAAAAAATACCTACCTCATGGGGTTGTGAGGAACAGAAAAGGTTACGTGTGTATATGAATTACAGGACGAAAAGCTTTTGGACAGGGCTTGGCACAGTGTTCAATAAATACTAGCCATTGTTGTTATGTGATACAAAGAGCTCCATACATGCGTCTGCCTAGAAGGATTCTATTTGGAAATAAAAAAAGCCAAATAGGGTGGGAGGCTGAAAAACCTCCAGGGGAACTGGGCTGAGACACTTACCTTAATAGCGCCACTGTTATAGGGTGCCTTGTGTGTGTGTCCAGTAAAAGCTACACTTAATGATTTTTTCAGATCTTTTCTCAGCCTTGGCCAGTCCTATCTCAGCAGTAATGGCCTGTGTTAAGTATGGTGCCTAGAAAATTACAGACTATTCCAGACCAGGAAGGAAAGGAAAGTTGACTTCATCTTCAGATACTCAGGCTCCAGCCTGGAGGCATCTCATCTCTCCTCTGTCACTCCTTCCCCATCATTAAAGTTTGTGGATGTTCCTTAGAGTCTCCCAGACCTGTCTTGGCTTTAAGATGAGCCCTCATCATCCTCTGCCTAGCCCCCTCCAGTCACCCTCCTTCCATTCCAGAAGCTTTAATGGATCCTTAAGTAAAATAATCAAATCCAAATCCTTCCCCTGGCATTGAAGTTTTTGCATGGTCTGAACTCAGTTTACCCTTCTTGGCTCCATGTCCTCAGAGTGCTGTTTGCACGGTCAGAGTAGCGTGGTGCCATTCACCAGCTTGGAAGTTTGAGAGAAGTAGCCTGAAATCTGTTCAGAAGCAGAAAAACACTGCAATTCTATTATGATGATGGTGGAGTCACATTTTCAAATGTGCATTTGAGTAGCTGGCATTCAATTGTTCTTAGAATGGGAACTATCTTTGGAAAAAATACATTGATAAGGTATTTGAGATTCTAAGGCCAGGGCCTTAAAAGATGATGGTGAAACTTCCTGGCATGACATGGGAAAGGAATTTGTTAGGCTCTCAAGAGGGAGAAAAATGAGAAGCAAGGAGGGAGGGGGGCTGGGCGCAGTAGCTCATGCCTGTAATTCCAGCACTTTGGGAGGCCAAGGCAGGCAGATCACCTGAGGTCAGGAATTCGAGACCAGCTTGGCCAACATGGCAAAACCTTGTCTCTACCAAAAATACAAAAATTAGCTGGGTGTGGTGGCGCACGCCTGTAATCCCAGCTACTCAGGAGACTGAGGTAGAAGAATCACTTGAACCTGGGAGGCGGAGCTTGCAGTGACCCAAGTACCATTGCACTCCAGCCTGGGAGACAGAGAAAGACTACATCTAAAAAAAAAAAAAAAAAAAAAAATGGAGGGAGAGGGAAGACAGAAGAGCCTGCAGGATGAAGATAGGCTTGAATCAGGTGAGCCTGCTAGGCCCTCCTGTCTCCTCACCACCCCAGCCCATCTTCAGTGTGCTAAACTCACAAATATTTGGTGCTTGTGTGTGTGTGCAGGGTAGAGTGAACGTGGAAGGAGGGAGTGAACACATGCAGAGGAGGCCATGGAACCCTCCGCCCTGGAGAATGCACAGGATTGTGAGGAAAGCTTTGGAGTGCTGTAGGCTGTCAAATTTGAGGGATGCAAGCCAATTTTACTGAGTCTGGAGGAGCAGATGGTTCCATTTTTTATTGTTACTGTCATTGTTGTCACAAAAAATTACCCCTCAAAAAGATACTCCCTCCTAGGAAAGGCACAGAAGAAAGAAGAACAGAATCTTGTTGCAAAAAATACATATATATCTTTTAGAAATGCTTGCTTGGGGCCGGGCGCGGTGGCTCAAGCCTGTAATCCCAGCACTTTGGGAGGCCGAGGCGGGTGGATCACGAGGTCAGGAGATCGAGACCATCCTGGCTAACACGGTGAAACCCCGTCTCTACTGAAAAAATACAAAAAAACTAGCCGGGCGAGGTGGCGGGCGCCTGTAGTCCCAGCTACTTGGGAGGCTGAGGCAGGAGAATGGCCTAAACCCTGGAGGCGGAGTTTGCAGTGAGCTGAGATCTGGCCACTGCACTCCAGCCTGGGTGACAGAGCGAGACTCCTTCTCAAAAAAAAAAAAAAAAAAAAAAAAAAAGAAATGCTTGCTTGGCAAAAATATATCTTTCCTTTCTTTTTCACTGTTAACCATTAGTGTGGAACGAGTCCTGAGAAAATGTCAGGCTCTGGTCAGGCGTGATGGCTGTCACCTATAATCCTAGCACTTTGGGAAGTCAAGGCAGGAGGATTGCTTGAGTCCAGATGTTTGAGACCAGCCCGGGCAGCATAGTGACACCTTATCTCTACAAAAATAGAAAAAATTACCCAGATGTGGTGGTGTGCGCCTGCAGTTTCAGCTACTTGGGAGGCTGAGGTGGGAGGATTGCTTGAGTGAGCTGGGGAGGTTGAGGCTACAGTGAGCCCTGAATGTACCACTGCACTTCAGCCTGAGCAACAGAGTGAGATGTTGTCAAAAAAAAGAAAAAAAGAAAAAGAAAAAGAAAAGAAAATGTCAGGCTCTGAATAAACAGATAAAGATGTCCAGTAACCATATTTTAGAAGCTCAACCTCACTACTATCACTACTAATCCAAGAAATGCCAATTAAGACAACACATGATACCATTATTTGCCAGTGAGGACTGAGGAACAGCTGAATCAATAAGGGAACTGTGGGTCCCTATATAGTGGAGAGAAAGAATGCCTCATGTTCACCTGCTGCAGGCCTCACCAAGCAGGCCATCAGGGCCAGCTGGGACCAGGTGACAGGTGTCCCCACTTTGCGTGGTCCAGCATCCAGGAAGAAACAGTCAATCCTCCTACACAAGAACCAGAGGGCAGACCTGGGGAGCCAGGCCTGGGACAGGTAAGCATTCACTGAAAGAGACCGTTGTAACCTGAAAGGGGACCAGCCATATTAATTTTTAAATTTTCATAGTACTTTATGTATAAATCACATACAGTAAAATGCACAAAACTTAACTGCTCACATGTGTAGACCTGTGTGACCACCTGGATCAAGATACAGCTACTTCTGTCACCCCAGAAAGTTTCCGCATTCTTTTGAGTTGTCACCACAGACTGTATTCCATATAAATGGAACCATATGGTAGGAGATGTTTTTAGTCTGGTTCCTTTTGTTCATTACACCTTTTTGAGATTTGTCCACGGCCCTACATGTCTGTCTCATTAGTCCATTTGTCCTGATGAGTAGTATTCTATTGCGTGGATATACCACGATGTGTTTATTCATTATCCTGATCATGAGCATTTGGATTGCTTACTGCTTCAGTCTACCATGCATAAAGCCGCTTGCATGAATCTGTGTGAATGTGTGGTTTCATTTCTCATCCACTCTCATACCTGAGAGTGTGGATTTACCAGGTCACAGAATAGGTGTCTGTGTTACTGCTGCATGAGGTCTTGCCTCACTGACAAGCAAGCAAGCTGTTCTGCAGTGGACATCAGCTAGGTGTCCTCTAACTCACCTCAATTCTGACTCTGCCTGCCTGGAGATAGCCTCAGACCCCACAGGTCAGTATCACAAGACTTTACATGCCCTCCCACTATTAGATGCCAATCACAACCTGTGCCTCTGGCCTGATATGAATTGGGGTTTCCACAACCCCCTCCTTGGGTTCAATTAATTTGCTAGAGCAACTCATAGAATTCTGGAAACACTTTAGTTATGTTTACTGGTTTATTATACAGGCTGTTACAAAGAATGCAGATGAACAGCCAGGTGGAAGAGATGCACGGGGCGAGGCCTGTGGGAAGGGGACGCGGAACTTCCATGCCCTCCCTGCATGCACCACTCCAGGAACCTCCACGTGTTCAGCTCTCTGGAAGCTCCTCTGGACCCTGTCCATTTGAGCTGTTATGGAGGCTTAATTACATAGGTATGATGGATTACATCATTGGCCTCAGTGATTAACTCAATCTCCAGCCCTTCTCTCCTCTACCAGAGTGGTCAGGGAGGCAGGGCTGGGAGTTCCTTTTTTTTTTTTTTTTTTTTTTTTGAGACAGAGTCTTGCTCTGTTGCCCAGACTTGAGTACAGTGGCTCAATCATAGTTATTGCAACCTCAAACTCCCAGGCTCAAGTGATCCTCCTGCCTCAGCCTCCTGAGTAGCTGGGACCACAGGTGCATGCCACCATTCCCAGCCAATTTTTTACTTCTAGTAGAGACAAGGTCTCACTCACTACATTGCCTAGGCTGGTCTTGAACTCCTGTGCTCAAGCAATCCTCCCACCTCAGCCTCTCCAAATCCTGGGATTATAGGAATGGGCCACCACACTGGCCGAGTTCCAATTCTTTAATCACACGGTTGGTTCCCCGGGCAACCGGCTCTCATCTTGAGGCTATTCAGGAGCCCACCAGGAGTCACGTTATTAGAACAAAAGATGGTCCTATCACCCAGGACATTCCCAGGGATATAGGAGCTCTATGTTAGGAATCTGGGTCAAAGACTAAATATTAGAACAAAAGATCCTCCTAGCACTCCTGTTTTCCTAAGGAAATTACAAGAGTTTTAGTAGTTCTGTGCCAGGAACTGGGGGCAGAAACCAATATGTGTATTTCTTATTATTTCAGAACTGCTAAGCAGTTTTTCAAAATGGTCATTGCATTGTATACAATGGAATATGTATGCAATGTAGATGAGTTCCAGTTGCTCTGAATATTTGGCAGCACTGTAGAGTATCTTTTATTTATTTATTTATCGAGATTATTTATTAAGACAAGGCCTCATTCTGTCACCCAGGCTGGGATGCAGTGGCATCATCATGGATCACTGCAGCCTCCATCTCCCAGGCTTAAGTTATCCTCCCACCTCAGCCTCTCAAGTAACTGGGAACACAGGTGCATGCCACCATGCCTGGATAATTTTTTTTTAGAGATGGGATCTTGCTATGTTGCCCAGGCTGGTCTTGAACTACTGGGCTAGTGTAATCCTCCTGCCTCAGCCTCTCAAGTAACTGGGACCACAAGTGCATGTCGCCATGCCTGGATAGTTTTTTTTTTTTTTTTTTTTTTTGAGACTGAGTCTTGCTTTGTCACCCAGGCTGGGGTGCCATGGTGCCATCTTGGCTCACTGCAACTTCTGCCTGGGTTCAAGCAGTTCTTGTGCCTCAGCCTCCTGAGTAGTTGAGATTACAGGCATGCACCACCAAGCCTGGCTAATTTTTGTATTTTTAGTAGAGACAGGGTTTCACCATGTTGGCCAGGCTGGTCTTGAACGCCTGACCTCAAGTGACCTGCCTGCCTCAGCCTCCCAAAGTGTTGGAATTACAGGCGTGAGCCGTCACACCTGGCCTTTTTTTTTTTTTACAGATGGGGTCTCCCGGTGTTGCCCAGGCTGGTCTTGAACTCCTGGGCTTGTGCGATCCTCCTGCCTCAGCCTCCCAAAATGCTGGGATTACAGGTGTGAGCCACTGGACCAGGTCATCTGTCTTTAATTCTGCCCATTTCTGGTGAATATGTAGTCATATCTCATGTTTTTAAATTTGCATTTTCCTAGGAACCAACAATGTTCAGTATCTTTTTGTGCACTTACTGTTTCAAACAGTGATTCGGAGTGTGTCAAGGACCCGATTAATCATGGAATGAGGTTCCCTAAAGACAAAACACCTCAGGCCAGGCATAGTGGCTCACACCTATAATCTCAGCACTTTGGGAGGTCAAGGCAGGAGGATTGCTTGAGGCCAGGACTTCAAGACCAGCCTGGACAACATAGTAAGACCCTGCCTCTATCAAAAAAAAAAAAAAGACAAAACACCTCCAAACCGAAATTTGCATTTGTAGGCTTTCTCTTCCTATTCCTCTCACAGCTTTTTGTTGGCCATGGGTTGCGTTGGTGATTGAGAGGGCTGGGCAAGTCGTCCTGGTGTATTTGAGGGCTTAACATGGAAACCTTGGTGGGACATTACAGCTTTGAGCCACCTTGGACTCCACATGGCTCCTTTCCATGAGGCTTCTGGAAAATTCCATTTCCCAGGCGCTCTGACTTTTCCCTGTGGCTGTAGAAACCCAGGACGGCTATGGCCACTCAGCAGGTGCATGGGTGGGTGGGGCAACCTGGCAGAATGGGCAGGATCCCAGGCCCAATAACACAGTATAGTGAGACAATAGAAAACATTGTTATTTTTGACTGTCCAGAACCAACCCTCTTTCTCAACAGGCCCTCAGAAAATTGTCTCTTTGTCAGTATTGACAACCACTGCTTTAACTCACTTATATGTGGAATCTTAAAAAGTCATACTCATAGCAGAGAGTAGAATGGTGGTTGCCAGGGGTGAGGGGTGGGGGGCAGGAAAGGGGAGATGTTGGTCAAAGGGTACAAAGCTTCAGCTGTAAGAGGAATAAGTTTTGGGGATCTAATGAACAGAATGGTGACTATAGTTAATAATAGCGTGTTGCATACTTGAAATTTGCTAAGAGTAGATCTTAAGTGTCCTCACCACACACACACAAAGTAACTATGTGAGCGGATGGATGTGTTCATTAGCTTGATTGTGGCAATCACTTTACAGTGTACACATATATCAAATTATCACATTGTACACCTTAAATATATATACTTTTTTTGTCAATTCTATTGCAATAAAACCAGAAGAAAAAGGAAATTATCTCTCCTGGGGAGGGAGAGGGGTAAGCCCAGCCACAGGAAATGCCTGCCTCCCATGACAAGGTTCAGGGACCAGATCCAGCCTCTCCTGGTCCTGGTGCAGCCAGGGATGAGGGCATGATCTGGGGATTCCTAACAAGATAGATGCATTCTTATAGGACACTGAATCCCGAGAGAATGACACCAAGAGGAATTGGAGGAGCCAAGAGGAATTGGAGGCGATTCTTGGCAGCTCTGGTGGGGCTGGGGGTGTATGTGTATTGCTTTCTGCTTCCTGACTCCCTGGAGCTCCCTCGAAACTGCTCAGTCTCAAGCCTGGTGCCCCAGCCTCCTGTCGATTCTGCGAGTCCTCCAACAGCCTTTCCGTTAGGTATGGCTAGGTGACTGAATTCTGGCCAATGGAAAGAAAAGGAACAGTACGGACACCCCTTCAGGTCTGCAGAATCCTCTGCATGCTCTCTTCCGTGCCTGCTAGCTGCATGTTGGCTGGTCACCTAGGAAGCCAGGCATTGAATGGGTGGGGCCACCCTTGGCCTGGGTCCTGTACTGAGTGACTGTGATCCAGAGCTGCCTCCACTCCCCTCTACCCAGCAGGAACCACTGTGTCGGGCTTTATGTGAGCAAGAAATACATTTGTGTTGTATAAAGCGACTGTTATTTGGGGATTTTCCTAGTACAGCAGCCAATTCTGCCTTAACTAATGTAGCTAGCCAGAACCAGTTTCTGTTGCCTGCAACCAAACACCCTGGCTGATCAAATATACCTGGTGATCACATATGTAAATCTGAAGGATATACACAAAAATGTTAACAATAGCGATCTCCAGATGATGAAATGATGAGTGAGTCTTCTTTTCTTTTTCTTTTCTTTTGAAACAGGTCTTGGTCTGTCACCCAGGCTGGAGTGCAGTGGTACGGTCATGGCTTACTGCAGCCTCAACCTCCCAGACTCAAGTGATCCTATCACCTCAGCTTCCATAGTAGCTGGGACTGAAGTCTAGCTTCACCCTACCCAGCTAATTAAAAAAAATTTTTTTTGTAGAGACAGCATCTTGCCATGTTGCCCAGGCTGGTCTCGAACTCCTGGACTCACAATACCCTCCCACCTTGGCTTGCCAAAGTATTGAGATTACAAGTGTGAATCATTGCACCTGGCCGAGTCTTACTTTCTTTTTCTCTTTTTCTCATGAGATGGAGTCTTGCTCTGTCGCCCAGTCTGGAGTGCAATGGCACAATCTTGGCTCACTGCAACCTCTGCTTTCCCAGTTCAAGTGATTCTCCTGCCTCAGCCTCCCGAGTAGCTGGGATTACAGGCACACACCACCACGCCTAGCTAATTTTTGTATTTTTAGTAGAAGTGGGGTTTCGCCATGTTGGCCAGGCTGATCTCAAACTCCTGATCTCAGGTGATCCACCCACCTCAGCCTCCCAAAGTGCTGGGATTACAGGCATGAGCCACCACACCCAGCCTTATTTTCTTATTTTGCTTTTCTATGCGTTTCGATTTTTTTTTTTTTTTTTTTTTTTTTTTTTTTGCAGGAACATATGTGCCTTATATAGTTAGAAAAGAAAACCATTTAAATTAAGCAGATTTGGATTCTCTGAAAACAAATCAGAGATGAAGAAACACTAGCCTCCACACAAAAGACCAGAAAATCCAGAGAGCCCATTGGATTTGCAAAAGCAGCGGCCCATGGCCCCTGGGTCTTCTCCGAGCGACTTGGCTTCAACTCCAGCAGTTTATCCAGCTGTTTCTCACGTGTCAAGATCCTTACCCATTTCTCATGTCCTCTCATACTGAGCTGAGTGCAGTGTGAAAGGCTGGACCTCCATTCAGCTCAGCAAGGCTCTCCTGGTACCTGCTGTTCGCACAAGGCAGTGGGAAACCACATGGGAGGGATGACAGGCCTCCAGGGCATTAGCCCAGGCCCCTCGCCAGAGGGCCATAGAGCAGCCCCCTCACGCTGCAATCCCTCCCCAACCCCCACTCTCTGGGCCTCATGGGCAGGGGCAGGCCTGAGGCCCCCCCGCAGTCAGGTGAGGCTCTCAGGATACGGTCCCTGTGACCTGTAAAGGTGGGGTCTGCTTTCCCAGGGCTCCCTGCTTCCAACAGCTGGGGGCACTTTTCACTTCATCTTCCCATGCGCCCAGTAGGGTGGGCTTGGGCGCCTGCACTTTACTAGTAACAGAAGGAAGAGTGCGGGAGGTGCATTAACTTGCCCAAGTTCACGAACAACTAAAATGGGGACCTTGCCAGAATTCTAACCTGGACTGAGTGCTCCCAAACCCACCATGTTCTTTCCAGTCCACCGCACACCTGTCTCTGAGGCCAAGGTCAGATAATTGGGCCGTTAGTAATGGAGCCAAATCATCACATGACTGCTCTAACAAGGAAGCAGGAAAACGTCTCCAGTTCCAACAAAGTCCTGGGCTCTCTCTCTTTCTGTCTTTCTCTTTAAAATAAAGACTCAGCTTAGCTATAGTTCCAGCATTCTGCTGAATTTCTGCAAAAATCATATAACTCACATATACACCCTTCCAATTCACGGATAGAGGAAACTCAGACCCAAAAAGGGGCCACAACTTGCCCAGTGTGCACAGCATCATAGTCCAGGCACATTAAGGCTGGAACCTGGGCCTTCTAACACTAAGCCAATGCCTCCTACATCACATAGCCACCAAAATAACCCCCAACACTGTAGTACATTCATTAATAATTTAAAAAATAAACATCACAATATAAGGTACCCAAAGAAAATGCACAATCCATACGTGTGTTGTACAATAAATTATTACAAAGCAGACACTCCTATTTAACCCCTGCCCTGAATCAGAAAGAAAACATTGCCAGCACTCCAGAAGCCCCCGTGCCATCTCCCAATCACTATGCCCTCCACCACCCCAGGGGAACCCTATCCTGACTTCCAGCATGCAGATGCATTTTGCCTCTTTGTGAACAATAAGTACACGGAGCCATGTAACAGATCTTTTGTATCTGGCTTCATTCGCTCTATATCAAGTTGGTGAGAATTATCAATGTTGCTGGGTTTCATGATGGCTCATTCATTCTCATCGCTGTTCAGTGTTCCCTTGTAGGAACATACCACACTTTAGCCACCCGTTCTCCTCTTGGTGGACATTGGGGTTGCTTCTAGTTTGAGGCTATTATGGCTCTGCCACAAACATTCTGGGATGTATATTTTAGCACATGTATATTTACACTTCTCTTGGATATACTCCTGGGAGTGGAACTGGGGTATGGGCTGGGGTGGCACCTCAGTGCCCCTCTTACCTTCTCCCAGCACACTCCTCCCACCAGTGGAGAATCCTGCTTGGTGCTCTGAGAAACCCCAGGTGGCCCCCCACCCCTCATTCCTACGAGACCCTCAGGCAGCACTGCTGAGAAAGGGCAGTGGACAGCCATAGCATCAATTTGCTGTAGCCACGTGGCTGCTGGGCTGGCTCTGGCACAGCTGTTGAAAAGTGCTCACCTCTGATCCCTTCAGCTAAGTCTTTTCTCAATTAAACAAAAGCTCTGCAGCTGCCGGTTAGGAACTGCCTCTGTTCGGGCTGCCAGTTAGTGATAATCTGCTCATCCTGCACTGTCCTCTAATCCAGTGTGGCAGCTGGAGTGGCCTCCAATGATGCTACAGCCCCAGCCAAGGCAGGGGCTGCACCTGTCTTTTGCACTATCTCCCCTTGGCCTAGCATGGTCCTGGCATGTAGAAAGCTTGGTAAATATTTGAATCCAACTTTCTAAAATGCCAGTCGTACAATGTTGCTTGAAGCCCCAGTGCCCACGTGGTGCTCAGGTAAAAGTGCTGTGTTAATTTCCTGTAACGGCTCTAGCAAATGACCACACTTAGTGGTTTGAAACAACACACACTTATCACACAGGTCAGAAATCCAAAGCAAGTCTCACTGAGCTAAAAATCAAGATGTTCACAGGGCTGTGTTGCTCCTGTAGGATCTAGGGTGTAGATAATCCGTCTCCTTGCTTTTTCAGCTTCCAGAAGCCACCTGCATTCCTTGGCTTATGGCCTCCCTTCCTTCCTTCCTTCCTTCCTTCCTTCCTTCCTTCCTTCCTTCCTTCCTTCCTCCCTCCCTCCCTCCCTCCCTCCCTCCTTCCTTCCTTCCTTCCTTCCTTCCTTCCTTCCTTCCTTCCTTCCTTCCTTCCCTCCCTCCCTCTCTTCAAGGTGGAGCCTCGCTCTGTCACCCAGGTTGGAGTGCAGTGGTGCGGTCTAGTCTCACTGAAACCTCTGCCTCCCAACTTCAAGTGATTCTCCTGTCTCAGCCTCCCAAGTAGCTGAGATTACAGGCGTGCATCACCACACCCAGCTAATTTTATTTGTATTTTTAGTAGAGACAGGGTTTCACTATGTTGGTCAGGCTGGTCTGGAACTCCTGACCTCAAATGATGTGCCCACCTCAGCCTCCAAAGCGCTGGGATTAGAGGTGTGAGCCACCATGCCCAGTCACTCTTCTCCATCTTTAAAGTCAGCAATGTGGCATCTCCAAGTCTCCCTCTCTAACTCTGTGTCCATCATTACATCTTCTCTCACTCTGAGCCTCCTGCCTCTGTCTTGTAAGGACTCTAGTGATTACCTTGTGCCCCACTGACAATCTAGGATACTCTTCCCGTATCAAAATCCTTAATCATGCCTGCAAAATCTCTTTTGACACATAAGCTAACACATGCTCGAGTTTCTTCTTTTCCTTTCTTTCTCTCTTTTTTTTTTTTTTTTTTTTTTTTTGAGACAGGGTCTCACTCTATCACCCAGGCTGGAGTGCAGTGGGGCGACCGTGGCTCAAGCGATCCTCCCACCTCACCCTTCCAAATATGTGGGACTACAGGTGCACGCTATCACACCCAGCTCATTTTCTTTTCAAATTTTTTTTGTTAAGACAGGGTCTCACTATGTTTCCCAGCCCTGATCTTTAATTCCTGGGCTCAGTCGATCTTCCCACCCTGGCCTCCCAAAGTGCTGGGATTACAGGTGTGAGCCACCGCACCCAGCCAAACATGGACATCTTTGGAGCCATAATTCTGCCTACTGCAAGCTCCAAACTTTAGCCTGGCAGCAAGGCCTCAAGCCTATGAAACTGCGTTTCCCTCCACTCAATCCAGGTCTACACCCTCCTCTCCTGGCCTGGCACTGTCCTCCTTAGTCACTCCATGTGCCTTGCACTTTTCTACCTTTGTTCCTAGAATTATCATGGCCCAAAACTCAGTGCCTTCAGTCCTGGCACCACTGACAAGTCACCTTCATCAGGAAGCCACTCCCAATCCTGCTGGTGAGAGTGGCCTCCTCTCCTCAGTCCCACACACGGCTGGTGGCTCTGACAGGTGGTGTTGCTTGGGTGCAAAGCCTGGCTCTGTCATTTGCTGCCCCTGTGGCCACCTTAGGCAAGTTAATATCTGTGTGTCTTAGTGTCCTGGTCTATAAAAAATGATAATAGTCATTTTGATAAGGTTGCATGAGGATTGAATGAGAGAATGTGTATAAAATGCTTTAGCACAGAGCCTGGGACACAAGAAAAACTTGATTTACAAAACAGTATTGTTTCATTCACTGTTGATGTCTAAGGCTCACTTCCTAGCTGGAGTTCCTAGTAACAGCTTATAAGAACACCTGTATTATTCATCCCTGTGCCCCCAAGGTGTTCCCTGCAAATCATAGGTGCTTGTTAATTTGTGTTGAAGGGATGGAGGGATGGATGCATGGTCACATTTATTCATGCTCATCTATCTGAGTGTGGTCAGACCGCGAGGTCAGCAGAGAAGCCAGGCTCCTGTGGCCCCAAGCTGAGCAGAAGTGGCAGTTTAGCTGAGAGTAGCAGGCAGTGAGGGAGTCTCTATGGACTATGTGATGAAGTTGGGGATGCAGGGGTGTCTAGAAAGGCTTCCCAGAGGAGATAAATGTGGGAAGTTGGAGTGGGAGGAGGCAGTGGGGTGTCTGCTACCTCTACCTGGGCCTAGCCCTCAAAAGTAGCAACTCAAGGGCTCTCCCCACCCCCTCTCTCTCTTTGTGTCGCTCTCTTCAGCCTCCATGGCCCTGCAGTATGAATGTTCTTTAACCGAGGTGGTGAGGCCCTGAAGGACGTCAGTTAGAGATGCTGATGGTTCCTGGGGATGGGACGACTCTTCTTGCCAAGGACCCTCCTGAGTCCGCAGAGAGGGCTGATCAAAGCTGACCCCAGCTGTTCCCAAGCAGCCAGGATGGCCGCTCTTCTCCCACCTGTGATAAGGGTTTTGCTCTACTTTCCTGGGAGTGGGGGCAAGGTCTGTCTGGGTTCTGCCTGAGAGAGACCCTCATAAAGAATGAAGCTCCCAAAGTCCTACCAGGCAAGGGTGGTCTATTGAGGTGATCAGATTCCTGTTTGGGAAAAGGAAAAAAAAAAAAAAAGCTTTTTTAGAGCCTTGGGTAACATGACAGAAAAGAGCACTAATTCATTCAGCTGTAACTGTGCCCTGCACAATGAGTTCCTCTGGGCTTCTCGAGAACAAGCAGAGAAAGCCCCATTCCCACGGTCAACGCAACCATCATGCACTCATCACTCTACGGCTGCAAAGCCCTCCTCTGAGCTCCCGCCCCACCCTTGACCCCAGAGGCAGAGGCCTGGGTCAGAGATCAGCCTGTGTAGGTTCTGAAACTGACTTACTATGGGACGTTGGCATGCCCCAGCCCTCTCAGTGTCCCTATTTGCACAATGGAGGGTTATAATAATGCCTCCTGGCAGGACTGTCATGAAGCACACATGAAGCCTTGGAGGTGAATGTCTGGCATGGCTCTGGACACCAGTGTCACCTCCTTCCCCTCTCCTCCCTTGTTTTGGAAGTCCAGGAAGCAGCTCTCACACCTGAGTGCAAACTCACCTGGGCACTCCTTTCTTCCCAGCAATTGCCCTCTGGACATCAACAAGGAGGGTGAGGGGACCGCTCAGCTAGAATCTCAGAGGGCCCCATCCTGGCTCAGCTGAAGATGCTCCCCTAGCCTCCCATTTCCTGGCCTTAGAAGTTTGTCATTAAGACATGGGGTTTGAGCAGGGGATCAAGTTCTCCATGTTTGGCTGTTCAGCCCCTCAGTGAGCAGCACTTCTCTGCCCCAGCCTGTGCTGGCCCTGGCTTCTGGCTGTCTGGGCCATTTGCCAGGACTCCTGGGCCTTGGCTCCCCATTCCTAGCCACATCTGCTGCCCCAGGCAGAGGCTGGAGGGGTCCCCAGACTCATAAAAGATACTGCTTTCTGAGGTTCCTGATGTTGGGTGTCTGTGCCAGAGGAAGCTATTCCCAGGTGTTCCCAGGCCAGCTCTCAGGCGCTGAGAAAGGAATTTGCATATCCCCTCCCCCTGCCACACCTCCTCTGTCCCTGTCTAATCCACAAGCCCTCTCCCTCGCCCTGGCCAAGTTATTTCCTCTCTCAGGGTCCCAGTTTTGTCATGTGTAAAAGGAAGGCAGAAGGCTAGAAGTGTCTCTAAGCCCTTCCAGGTATGATATTCACAGATCCCATCTGGGCTAAGTGCTCACTGGGTTTGTGTTCAATCAATGTAGTCATTTACAGGTGAGGAGACTGGGCTTCTGAGCTGTGGAGGCCTCCCCCAGGGTCATGCAAGCTGGAACCAAGTCCTATTGACTCTCAATCCAGTGTTCCTTCCCCAGCCTCAGGCCACTGCCCCAAGGTCAGGGGCAGCCAGCGTGGGAGGTGCAGCCTGGGTAGCAACAGGCATCCTCCGCTGCGTGGCTCTGTCATTGATGAGAACCCTGGAGAAAGTCATTCAAATCTCCATTTTTTTCCCCGATAAGCTGCCTCTGTCCCGATGTCCAGAACATTCTCAGGCCCCAGGGTACTAAAAACAGTGAACACTTTTATTTTCTTTTCTTTCTTTTTTTTTTGAAATGGGGTCTTACTCTGTCATCCAGGCTGAGTGCAGTGGCACAATCTCAGCTCACTGCAGCCTAAAACTCCCAGGCTCAAGCAATCCTTCCTCTTTCAACCTCCTGAGTAGCTGGGATTATTGGCACATGCCACCATGCCCAACTAATTTTTTTTCTTTCTTTTTTTTTTTTTTTGTAGAGGCGAGGTCTCACTATGATGCCTAGGCTGGTCTCAAGTTCCTGGACTCAAGGAAGTGCCAGGCCTCCCAAAGTGGCAGGATTACAGGTGTGAGCTACTGCACCTGACAATGAATTCTAACTGAATGCTTACCTACTGCTCTAAGTGCCTTCAGTAGACTTAACTCACTGCAACCTCATGAGCTAGGAATCATTATGACTCCATTTTACAAATGAGAAAACTAAAGCACAGAGAGGTTAAGTCATGTATCCAAGGTCAAACAGCTTCTAAGCGTCTATCTCATCCCAGATGCTCTAGAAAACAGAGCCCAAGGCAAAACTTATGTCCTAAGGCTTTACTGGAAGTGGAATTCTAGGGCACAAGAGTCAGGAAAAAAAAAAAAGGAAATGAGGCAGGAAAGGAAGGAAAGCAAATAGAAGCTAGTTGCATTTCTGAGCTGTTCACAGTTGCACAAGGAAACATAGCTCTTTTCTATGTCATGTAGGTGACCCAGACAGGTCCTGTGCGCTGAACTTTGGACCATTCTGTTGAGGGGAGAAAGCCGGGGAACTTACCGGCTGTCTCCTTCCTATCCCCGGTCTCTCCACAGGAGGGAGCCAGTGCAGAGTGAGCTGTGAGATTCACTCCCTCATAAGGGAGGTGGAGAGAGGGTATCCTTCCCAGTGGCAGAGCACCCCCGCCCCTTCCTATTTAGTTGTTAACCCTGTCCTGCACTGCACCCGTCATCTCGTGGTCCGTTTTGTCTCTGCTGGTTTCAGTTAGGAGTTGTGCCCCCTGGCAATCATGACTCTCCATTTTATAGAGGAGGAAACTGAGACTCAGGTGACTTGGCCTGGGTCATGGAGCTAATCTAAAAACGAGTGTGTTCCACCCCTGCCCTATATGGTGCAGATCTGGAGAATACGTGTCATGTGGCCCTTGATCCAGGTCTTTCCAGGTAAGAAAAGAAGGTGCCTCCTCTGCAGAGGTTGCCCAGACATCTGGGTTCCTTCCCTTCCTCCTTCTTCCCTAATCCTCCAAAGGGCTCCATCCTCCATGATTTCCATTGCCCACTCCCAGTTCAGTCCTGACACATTAGACTCCTCTATGTGCTACGTTCTTCTGCCCCTGCTCTCAGGAAAGCTCTGCCCTGGTGACCTATAGCTCAGAGAATCTGAGTCCCTGGGAGAAGAGTTTGAATTTCCAAAATTCTCTGGGTTTTACCTATTTTATTTTATTTTATTTTATTTTTGAGACAGAGTTTCACTCTGTCACCCAGGCTGGAGTGCAGTGGCGTAACCGTGGCTCACTGCAATCTCCACCCCCAAGGTTCAAGCGATTCTCCTGCCTCAGCCTCCCAAGTAGCTTGGACTACAGGCACCCACCACCATGCCCAGCTAATTTTTGTATTTTTAGTAGACACAGGGCTTAACCATGTTGGTCAGACTGGTCTCGAACTCCTGACCTCAGGTCATCCGCCCACCTTGGCCTCCCAAAGTCGGGTTTTATCTAGAGCTGGTGGATACTCTGATCCCAGGACTCAAACCCCACCCACTTGATGTAGACAGGGCTGGAGGGGACACAAATGCAGCCCAGAGCCTCAGTGCCCTCCGGAGCACAAGGGTCTCCCAACCAGGCCCCAGACCCGATGTCCAGAGCACACTGCAGTGGCTGACGGAGGCCTTCTAGGGGCAGAGGAGGAAGGATGGCTGTTTCTGGGGATGGAGGCGGTGGCGCAAGACCCCCGTCCTGTGGAGACCAGGGCGGGTGGGAGGCACTGCGGCCAGCAGGGGTCAGCAGAGGCCCATTGTTCTCCTGCTCCTCCTGCACCCTGAGACGACTGCAAGGCCTCAAGCCAGAGCCCCAGGTGCCCTATTTCGTAATTTAAAAAGAAAAAAAAATTTGTCTCCTGGTAATACATACACATGATAACAATAAAGTGGCCCAGAAAAGCTAATGCTGAGAACATACAGCAATGACGCTCCCACCCAAGCCTCCGGGTTTTTTTTTTTTTTTTTTTTTTTTAGACGGAGTCTCGCTCTGTCGCCCAGGCTGGAGTGCAGTGGCGCGATCTCAGCTCACTGCAGACTCTGTCTCCCGGGTTCACGCTCCCGGCACATTTTAAAAACAAAAACAAAACACTTAATATCTCTTTGTTGTGGGAGGCAGGCTAATTCCTTGACCCCAGGAGTTCAAGACCAGCCCAAGAAACATAATGAGAGCCAGCCAATCTCAGAAAGAAAGACAGGAAGGGAGGGAGGGAGGGAGGAAGGGAAGAAAAGGTAGTTTCATGTTAATTTTGACATGCATTGGGAAATATCTATATTTATATATTTATATAACAAGTCCTTCAATTGCTTAGAATAAAGCTATTTCATTTTTAAATTATAAAAGGGAGTTGAAAAATAGTAAATAATGTACAATACCCCAGAGGAAAGCAAATATGGCAAAACTCATGAAGGTGATAAAGAAATTGATTGGAAAATAGCGGTCTTGATTTTTTTTTTTTTTTTTTTTAAAGAGATGGAGTCTTATGCTGTCACCCAGGCTGGATTGCAGTGGCGTGATCTTGGCTCACTGCAACCTCCACCTCCTGGGTTCTAGCAATTCTCCTGCCTCAGCCTCCCAAGTCGCTGGGATTACAGGTGCACAGCTCTATACTGGCTAATTTTTTGTATTTTAGTGGAGATGGGGTTTCACCGTGTTGCCCAGGCTGGTGTCAAACCCCTGAGCTCAGGCAGTCAACCTGCCTCGGCCTCCCAAAGTGCTAGGTGTGAGCCACTGCACCAGGCCAATTCTTGAAGTTGAAAACCAGTGAGGGTAGCAATCACTTCTATGATGGTAGAGGCTGGTGCAGAGGCATTTGGCCTTACACGCATAACAGGCACAAATTTCCACAATGAACAAACTCAGGTGGGCAAAACTGCAGTTTTATTTTCTGTAACTCAATGAAAAAAAATTTTTTTTACAGCTCTCCACCCTTCCTCCTAATGGCAGGACATTTAATCTGTTCATTTTGAGAGACAGGACCTGCTGGATTTCCTAGGCCGACTAAGAATCCCTAAATCTAGCTGGGAAGGTGACCACATCCACTGTTAAACACGGGGCTTGCAACTTAGCTCACACCCCACCAATCAGGTAATAAAGAGAGCTCACTAAAATGCTAATTAGGCAAAAACAGGATATAGCCAATCATCTATTACCTGAGAGCACAGCAGGAGGGACAATGATCGGGATATAAACCCAGGCATTGGAGCCAGCAACAGCTACCCTCTTTGGGTCCCCTCCCTTTGTATGGGAGCTCTGTTTTCACTCTCTTCTAGTCCGTGTTTGTTAAGGCCGTCTATGCCATCCCTCTGGAGCCAGCAGGGTGTCCGCTGTGCTCCTGATCCAGCAAGGTGCCCATTGCCGCCCCTGATAGGGCTAAAGGCTTGCCATTGTTTCTGCATGGCTAAGTGTCCAGGTTCGTCCTAATTGAGCTGAACACTAGTCAGTGGGTTCCATGGTTCTCTTCCATGACCCACAGCTTCTAATAGAGCTATAACCCTCACCGCATGGCCCCAGATTCCATTCCTTGGAATCCGTGAGACCGAGAACACCAGGTCAGAAAACACGAGGCTTGCCACCATCTTCGAAGCTCTGGGAGCAAGGACTCCCCGCCCCCCTATAACATTTTGGCAACCACAAAGGGACCTCCAAAGCGGTGAGTAATATTGGACCACTTTCACTTGCTATTCTGTCCTATCCTTCCTTAGAATTTGGAGGAGAATACCGGGCACATGTCGGCCGGTTAAAAATGATTAGTGTGGCCACCAGACTTAAGACTCAGGTGCGAGGCTATCTGGGGAAGGGCTTTCTAACAACCCCCAGTCCTTCTGGGTTGGGAACGTTGGTCTCCCTGGAGCAAGCTTCCACTTTCAATTTTCTTGGGGAAGCTGAGGGTCAACTAGAGACAGAAAGCTGTCATCCTGAACTCCCGGCATTAGCCAGTTGAGATCATGGCGCAGCCAGAAGTCTCTATTTGACAGTCACCCATGAGTGCACCCCTACCTTTTCTTCTGACCCATACCTCCTGGGTCCCCACTACAACTTTCTTAAAAATGTAGCCCCAAAATTCTCCTTACCTCTGAATCTACTTCCTCTGATCCCTGCCTCTTAGGTAGTAATGGTTCAGGCTTTCATTTCCCTCTAGCAAGTTGTATCTCCAAAGGGATCTAAGGAAGTTCTATGCTGCATCCTTAGGCATCTAGGCTACAAACCCAGGGATCTTATCCCTGATGTCCCTCCCAGTTTAGGTATACAGCTCTCAACATGGGCAGTTATGTGGTATCCATTCCCCACCACCCTTGCCAGGGCCCCAAGTTTGTAATGGCTAAAAGGAGGAGAGAGAGAGACAGGAGAGAGAGAAACACGGAGGAGAGAGAGACACACACATGGAGGAGAGAGAGACACACACATGGAGGAGAGAGAGACACACACATGGAGGAGAGAGAGACACACACATGGAGGAGAGAGAGACACACACATGGAGGAGAGAGAGACACACACATGGAGGAGAGAGAGACACACACATGGAGGAGAGAGAGACACACACATGGAGGAGAGAGAGACACACACATGGAGGAGAGAGAGACACACACATGGAGGAGAGAGAGACACACACATGGAGGAGAGAGAGAGGGAGACAACGAGGAAGTCAAAGAGAAAAAGATAGAAATAGTAAAAAAAAAAAAAAAAAAAAAAAAGAAGAAAAGAAAAGAAAAAAAGTGCCCTATTCCTTTAAAAGCCAGGGTAAATTTAAAACCTACAACTGATAATTGAAGGTCTTCTCCATTACCCTATAACACTCCAATACTACCTTGTTCTCACTGTAAACAAGGGCATAATCTAAAAATACTGAGACCACTGACAACCCATAGCTTTCCTATTAAAAATCCTTAATCCAGTAACCAGCGGATGCATTCAATCTGTAGTGGCAACTGCTCTGCTAATAAAAGAAAGTAAAAAAGTAACTTTTGTCAGAGGAGTAGGTTGCAAAAATTTTCTCCCATTCTGTAGGTTGCCTGTTCACTCTGATGGTAGTTTCTTTTGCTGTGCAAAAGCTCTTTAGTTTAATTAGATCCCATTTGTCAATTTTTGCTTTTGCTGCCGTTGCTTTTGGTGTTTTAGACATGAAGTCCTTGCCCATGCCTATGTCCTGAATGGTACTACCTAGATTTTCTTCTAGGGTTTTTATGGTATTAGGTCTAACATTTAAGTCTCTAATCCAAAGGGCTAATATCCAGAATCTACAAAGAACTCAAACAAATATACGAGAAAAAAACAAACAACCCCATCAAAAAGTGGGGAAAGGATATGAACAGACATTTCTCAAAAGAAGATATTCATACAGCCAACAGACACATGAAAAAATGCTCATCATCACTGGCCATCAGAGAAATGCAAATCAAAACCATAATGAGATACCATCTCACACCAGTTAGAATGGCAATCATTAAGAAGTCAGGAAACAACAGGTGTTGGAGAGGATGTGGAGAAATAGGAACACTTTTACACTGTTGGTGGGATTGTAAACTAGTTCAACCATTATGGAAAACAGTATGGCAATTCCTCAAGGATCTAGAACTAGATGTACCATATGACCCAGCCATCCCACTACTGGGTATATACCCAAAGGATTATAAATTATTCTACTACAAAGACACATGTACACGTATGTTTATTGCGGCACTATTCACAATAGCAAAGACTTGGAATCAACCCAAATGTCCATCTGTGACAGACTGGATTAAGAAAATGTGGCACATATACACCATGGAATACTATGCAGCCATAAAAAAGGATGAGTTTGCGTCCTTTGTAGGGACATGGATGCAGCTGGAAACCATCATTCTTAGCAAACTATCACAAGAACAGAAAACCAAACACCGCATGTTCTCACTCATAGGTGGGAACTGAACAATGAGATCACTTGGACTCGGGAAGGGGAACATCACACACTGGGGTCTATCATGGGGAGGGGGGAGGAGGGAGGGATTGCATTGGGGAGTTATACATGATATAAATGATGAATTGATGGGTGCTGACGAGTTGATGGGTGCAGCACACCAACATGGCATAAGTATACATATGTAACAAACCTGCACGTTATGCACATGTACCCTAGAACTTAAAGTATAATAAAAAAAAATATATATATATATATAGAAAACAACAAATAATAAAAACCATTTTTCCATAAAAAAAAAAAAAAAAAAAAAAGTAACTTTTAGAGGAAACCTCATTGTGAGCATACATCACCTGCTCAGAATTATTCTAAGTCAAAAAAGCAAAAAGGTAGCTTACTAACTCAAAAATCTTAAAGTGTGGGGCTATTCTGTTAGAATAAGGTAATTTAACACCAACCACTGATAATTCCCTTAACCCAGCAGATTTCCTAACAGGGGATTTAAATATTATTTACCATACAGAGGTCCAACCAGACCTAGGAGGAACTCCCTTCAGGACAGGACAATAGATGGTTCTTCTCAGGTGATTGAGGAAAAAACTACAATGGGTATTCAGTAATTGATACGGAGACTCCTGTGGAAGCAGAGTTAGAAAAATTGCCTAATAATTGGTCTGTTCAAAAGTGCGAGCTGTTTGCACTCAGCCAAGCCCTAAAGTACTTACAAAATCAAAAAGACTATCTCAACCTTGACTCAAAAAGTTACCTACACCCTTTCTGAAATGAATTTACATAAGAACTGTTTATGGGAATGCATCTTGATGGGGCAGCTGGGTTGTTATGAAATACTCAGGAACCCAGCCCAGCTCTAGGACTCACCCCTGAGCACAAAGGCAATGTTGGGTACGCTGGTAAAGGACCACTAGAATCCAACAGCCTGGACCACTTTCTTTGTGGTCAAGAAAGGTGGGAAAAGGGGTGCAAGACTGCTACATCGGTGAGTGTAACTAATCCAATAAGCAGAGGTCCACAGGTGGTTACATACCCTGGAAAGAAATAAGCATTAGGATCATAGAGATGCTCTAGGAGTAATGCTCATTGGAAAACAACTAGCGGTGCTGGCATCCCTATGTTCTTTTTTCAGATGGGAAATGTTCCCCCCAAGACAAAAACACCCCTAGAATGGGGACCAATTTGACCCTCAGACGCTAAGAAACGACTTATATTCTTCTGCAGTACTGCCTGGCCACGATATCCTCTTCAAGGGGGAGAAACCTGGCCTCTTGAGGGAAGTATAAATTAATAACACCATCTTACAACTAGACCTCTTTTGTAGAAAAGAAGGCAAATGGATTGAAGTGCCATATGTACAATCTTTCTTTTCATTAAGAGACAACTTGCAATTATGTAAAAAGTGTGATTTATGCCCTACAGGAAGCCCTCAGAGTCTACCTCCCTACCCCAGCACCCCCCTGACTCCTTCCCCAGCTAATAAGGACCCCCCCTTCAACCCAAACGGTCCAAAAGGAGATAGGCAAAGGGGTAAACAATGAACCCAAGAGTGCCGATATTCCCTGATTAAACCCCCTCCAAGCAATGGGAGGGGGAGAATTCGGCCCAGCCAGAGTGTGTGTACCTTTTTCTCTCTCAAACTTAAAGCAAATTAAAATAGGCCTAGGTAAATTATCAGATAATCCTGACGGCTATATTGATGTTTCACAAGGGTTAGGACAATCCTTTGATCTGACATGGAGAGATACAATGTTACTGCTAGATCAGATACTAACCCCAAATGAGAGAAGTGCTGCCATAACTAGCCCGAGAGTTTGGCGATCTCTGGTATCTCAGTCAGGTCAATGACAGGATGACAACAGAGGAAAGGGAACAATTCCCCACAGGCCAGCAGGCAGTTCCCAGTGTAGATCCTCACTGGGACACAGAATCAGAACATGGAGATTGGTGCCGCAGACATTTGCTAACTTGCGTGCTAGAAGGACTAAGGAAAACTAGGAAGAAGCCTATGAATTATTCAGTGATGTCCACTATAACACAGGGAAAGGAAGAAAATCCTACTGCCTTTCTGGAGAGACTAAGGAAGCATACCTCCCTCTCACCTGACTCTATTGAAGGCCAACTAATCTTAAAGGATAAATTTATCACCCAGTCAGCTGCAGACATTAGAAAAAAACTTCAAAAGTCCGCCTTAGGCCCAGAGCAAAACTTAGAAACCCTATTGAACTTGGCAACCTCGGTGTTTTATAATAGAGATTAGGAGGAGCAAGCAGAATGGGACAAACGGGATAAGAAAAGTCCCCCGCTTTAGTCCTGGTCCTCAGGCAAGCAGACTTTGGAGGCTCTGGAAAAGGGAAAAGCTGGGCAAACCAAATGCCTAATAGGACTTGCTTCCAGTGCAGTCTACAAGGACACTTTAAAAAAGAGATGGTCCAAGTAGAAGTAAGCTGCACCTTCATCCATGCCCCTTATGTCAAGGGAATCACTGGAAGGCCCACTGCCCCAGGGGATGAAGGTCCTCTGAGCCAGAAGTCACTAAAAGTCCAGCAGCAGGACTGAGGGTGCCCAGGGCAAGTGCCAGCCCATGCCATCACCCTCACAGAGCCCCAGGTATGCTTGACCATTGAGGACCAGGAGGTTAACTGTCTCCTGGACACTGGCGTGGCCTTTTCAGTCCTACTCTCCTGTCTCGGACAACTGTCCTCCAGATCTGTCACTATCCAAGGGGTCCTATGACAGCCAGTCACTAGATACTTCTCCCAGCCACTAAGGTGTGACTGGGGAACTTTACTCTTCTCACATGCTTTTCTAAATATTTCTGAAAGCATATTTAGAAATGTCACTCCCTTGTTAGGGAGAGACATTCTAGCAAAAGCAGAGGCCATTATACAACTGAACATAGGAGAAGGAACATCCATTTGTTGTCCCCTGTTTGAGGAAGAAATTAATCCGGAAGTCTGGGCAACAGAAGGACAATATGGACAAGCAAAGAATGCCCATCCTGTTCAAGTTAAACTAAAGGATTCTGCCTCCTTTCCCTACCAAAGGCAGTACCCCCTTAGACCTGAGGCCCAATAAAGACTCCAAAAGACTGTTAAGGACCTAAAGGCCCAAGGCCTAGTAAAACCATGCAGTAGCCCCTGCAATACTCCAATATTAGGAGTACAGAAACCCAACAGACAGTGGAGGTTAGTGCAAGATCTCAGGACTATCAATGAGGCCATTGTCCTTCTATACCCACCTGTATCTAACCCTTATGTTCTGCTTTCCCAAATACCAGAGGAAGCAGAGTGGTTTACAGTGCTGGACCTTAAGGATGCCTTTTTCTGCATTCCTGTACATCCTGACTCTCAATTCTTGTTTGCCTTTGAAGATCCTTTGAACCCAGCGTCTCAACTCACTTGGACTGTTTTACCCCAAGGGTTCAGGGATAGCCCCCATCTGTTTGGCCAGGCATTAGCCCAACACTTGAGCCAATTTTCATACCTGGACACTCTTGTCCTTCGGTACACGGATGATTTACTTTTAGCCACCCGTTCAGAAACCTTGTGCCATCAAGCCACCCAAGCACTCTTAAATTTCCTCGCTACCTGTGGCTACAAGGTTTCCAAACCAAAGGCTCAGCTCTGCTCACAGCAGGTTAAATACTTAGGGCTAAAATTGTCCAAAGGCACCAGGGCCCTCAGTGAGGAATGTATCCAGCCTATACTGGCTTATCCTTATCCCAAAACTGTAAAGCAACTAAGAGGGTTCCTTGGCATAACAGGTTTCTGCCGAATATGGATTCCCAGGTACCGTGAAATAGCCAGGCCGTTATATACACTAGTTAAGAAAACTCAGAAAGCCAATGCCCATTTAGTAAGATGGACACCTGAAGCAGAAGCAGCTTTCCAGGCCCTAAGGAAGGCCCTAACTCAAGCCCCAGTGTTAAGCTTGCCAATGGGGCAAGACTTTTCTTTATATGTCACAAAAAACAAAAACAAAAACAAAAAAACAGAAATAGCTCTAGGAGTCCTTACACAGGTCTGCGGGAAGAGCTTGCAACCCATGGCATATCTGAGTAAGAACATTGATGTAGTGGCAAAGGGTTGGCCTCACTGTTTACGGGTAGTGGTGGCAGTAGCAGTCTTAGTATCTGAAGTAGTTAAAATAATACAGGGAAGAGATCTAACTGTGTGGACATCTCATGATGTAAACGGCATACTCACTGCTAAAGGAGACTTGTGGCTGTCAGACAACCGTTTACTTAAATATCAGGCTCTATTACTTGAAGGGCCAGTGCTGTGACTGTGCACTTGTGCAACTCTTTTTTTTTTTTGAAACGGAGTCTCACTCTGTTGCCCAGGCTGGAGTCCACTGGCACGATCTCGGCTCACTGCACGCTCCATCTCCCAGGTTCACGCCATTCTCCTGCCTCAGCCTCCCGAGTAGCTGGCAATTCTTAACCCAACCACATTTCTTCCAGACAATAAAGAAAAGATAGAACATAACTGTCAACAGGTAATTGCTCAAAACTACGGCACTCGAGGGGACCTTTTAGAGGTTCCCTTGACTGATCCCCACCTCAACTTGTGCACTGACGAAAGTTCCTCTGTAGAAAAAAGACTTCAAAAAATGGGGTATGCAGTGGTCAGTGATAATGAAATACTTGAAAGTAATCCCCTCACTCCAGGAACTAGTGCTTAGCTGTCTGAACTAACAGCCCTCACTTGGGCACCAAAATTAGGAAAAGGAAAAAGGGTAAATATATATACAGACTCTGAGTATGCTTACCTAGTCCTCCATGCCCACGCAGCAATATGGAGAGAAAGGGAATTCCTAACTTCTGAGGAAACACCTGTCAAACATCAAAAAGCCATTAGGAGATTATTATTGGCTGTACAGAAACCTAAAGAGGTGGCAGTCTTACACTGCCGGGGTCACCAGAAAGGAAAGGAAAATAGAAGGGAACCACCAAGTGGATATTGAAGCAAAAAGAGCCACAAGGCAGGACCCTCCATTAGAAATGCTTATAGAAGGACCCCTAGTATGGGGTAATCCCCTCTGGGAAACCAGGCCCCGGTACTCAGAAGAAGAAATAGAATGGGGAACCTCACAAGGACATAGTTTCCTCCTCTCAGGATGGCTAGCCACCGAGGAAGGAAAAATACTTTTGCCTGCAGCTGAACAATGAAAATTACTTAAAACCCTTCACCAAACCTTTCACTTAGGCATTAATAGCACCCATCAGATGGCCAAATCATTATTTACTGGACCAGGCCTTTTCAGAACTATCAAGCAGATAGGGCATGTGAACTGTGCCAAAAAAAAAACCCCCTGCCTTATTGCCAAGCTCCTTCAGGAGAACAAAGAACAGGCATTACCCAGGAGAAGACTGACAACTAGATTTTACCCACATGTCCAAATCTCAGGGATTTCAGTATCTACTAGTTTGGGTAGATACTTTCACTAGTTGGGTAGAGGCCTTCCCCTGTATGACAGAAAAGGCCCAAGAGGTAATAAAGGCACTAGTTCATGAAATAATTCCCAGATTCGGACTTCCTCGAGGCTTACAGAGTGTCAATGGCCTCGCTTTCAAGGCCACAGTAACCCAGGGAATATCCCGGACATTAGGTATACAATATCACTTACACTGGACCTAGAGGCCACAGTCCTCAGGGAAGGACAAGAAAATGAACAAAACACTCAAATGACATCTAAAAAAGCTAACTCAGGAAACCCACCTTGCATGGCCTGCTCTGTTGCCTATAGCCTTACTAAGAATACAAAACTCTCCCCAAAAAGCAGGACTTAGCCCATACAAAATGCCATATGGACTGCCCTTCCTAACCCATGACCTGGTGCTTGACTGAGAGACAGCCAACTTAGTTGCAGACATCACTTCCTTAGCTAAATATCGACAAGTTCTTAAAACATTACAAGGAACCTGTCCCTGAGAAGAGGGAAAGGAACTATTCCACCCTGGTGACATGGTATGAGTCAAGTCCCTTCCCTCTAATTCCCCATCCCTAAATACATCCTGGGAAGGACCCTACCCAGTCATTTTATCTACCCCAACCATGGTTAAAGCAGCTGGAGTGGAGTCTTGGATACATCACACTCAAGTCAAACCCTGGATACTGCCAAAGAAACCCAAAAACCAGGAGACAATGCTAGCTTTTCCTGTGAACCTCTAGAGGATCTGCGCCTGCTCTTCAAGCAACAACCGGGAGGAAAGTAACTAAAATCATAAATCCCCATGGCCCTCCCTTATATTTTTCTCTATACTGTTCTCTTACTCCCTTTCACTCTCACTGCACCCCCTCCAGGCCGCTGTATGACCAGTAGCTTCCCTTACCAAGAGTTTCTATGGAAAATGTAGCTTCCAGAAAACATTAATGCCCCATAAATCTAAGGGAACCCCCACCTTCACTGCCCACACCCATATGCCCCACAACTGCTATAACTCTGCCGCTCTATACATGCATGCAAATACTCATTATTGGACAGGAAAAAGGATTAATCCTAGTTGTCCTGGAGGACTTGGAGCCACTGTCTGTTGGACTTACTTCACCCATACCGGTTTGTCTGATGGGAGTGGAGTTCAAGATCAGGCAAGAGAAAAACACGTAAAGGAAGTAATCTCCCAACTGACCTGGGTACATAGCATGCCTAGCCCCTACAAAGGACTAGATCTCTCAGAACTACATGAAATCCTCCGTACCCATACTCGCCTGGTGAGCCTATTTAATATCACCCTCACTGGGCTCCATGAGGTCTCGGCCCAAAACCCTACTTACTGTTGGATGTGCCTCTCCCTGCTCTTCAGGCCATATATTTCATTCCCTGTACCTAAACAATGGAACAATTTCAGCACAAAAATAAACACCACTTCCTTTTCAGTAGGACCTCTTGTTTCCAATCTGGAAATAACCCATACCTCAAACCTCACCTGTGTAAAATTTAGCAATACTATAGACACAACCAACTCCCAATACATCAGGTGGCTGACTCCTGCCACACAAATAGTCTGCCTACCCTCAGGAATATTTTTTGTCTGTGGTACCTCAGCCTATCGTTGTTTGAATGGCTCTTCAGAATCTATGTGCTTCCTCTCATTCTTAGTGCCACCTATGACCATCTACACTGGACAAGATTTATACAATCATGTTGTACCTAAGCCCCGCAAGAGTACCTATTCTTCCTTTTGTTATCAGAGCAGGAGTGCTAGGTGGACTAGGTACTGGCATTGGTGGTATCACAACCTCTACTCAGTTCTACTACAAACTATCTCAAGAACTAAACAGTGACATGGAATAGGTCGCCGACCCCTCCCGAAGAAATCTCAACTACACAACCCCTACTATGCCCTAGTTCAGCAGGAGCAGTTAGAGTGGTAGTCGGCCACCTCCCCAACAGCACTTGGGTTTTCCTGTTGAGAGGGGGGACTGAGAGACAGAACTAGCTGGATTTCCTAGGCCGACTAAGAATCTCTAAACCTAGCTGGGAAGGTGACTGCATCCACCTTTAAACATGGGGCTTGCAACTTAACTCACACCCGAACAATCAGGTAATAAAGAGCGCTCACTGAAATGCTAATTAGACAAAAACAGGAGGTAAAGAAATAGCCAATCATCTATCACCTGAGAGCACAGCAGGAGGGACAATGATTGGGATATAAACCCAGGCATTGGAACCAGCAACAGCTACCCTCTTTGGGTCCCCTCCCTTTGCATGGGAGCTCTGTTTTCATTCTATTAAATCTTGCAACTGCACTCTCTTCTGGTCCGTGTTTGTTACGGCTCAAGCTGAGCTTTCACTCACCATCTACCACTGCTGTTTGTCACCGTCACAGACCCCCACTGACTGCCATCCCTCCAGATCCAGCAGGGTGTCCACTGTGCTCCCATTGCCGCCCCCGATCGGGCTAAAAGCTTGCCATTGTTCCTGCACAGCTAAGTGCCCGGGTTCGTCCTAATTGAGCTGAACACTAGTCACTGGTCCTCTTCCGTGACCCACGGCTTCTAATAGAGCTATAACACTCACCACATGGCCCCAGATTCCATTCCTTGGAATCCGTAAGGCCAAGAACCCCAGGTCAGAGAACATGAGGCTTGCCACCATCTTGGAAGGGGCCCCCCGCCATCTTGGGAGCTCTGGGAGCAAGAAGCCCCCAGTTAACAGTTTCACAAAAACTCTGTCATTTTCAAGTTTAAACTTAGTCAAGTCGTAGCGTCCCATTTCTAGGAATTTATCCTAGAGATAGACTAGCTCAAGTACGAACCACACAAGGATAAGATTATTATTATGTTTTTGTTGTTGTTGAGACGGAGTCTTGCTCTGTCGCCCAGGCTGGAGTGCAGTGGCCGGATCTCAGCTCACTGCAAGCTCCGCCTCCCGGGTTCACGCCATTCTCCTGCCTCAGCCTCCTGAGTAGCTGGGACTACAGGCGCCCGCCACCTCGCCTGGCTAGTGTTTTGTATTTTTAGTAGAGACGGGGTTTCACTGTGTTAGCCAGGATGGTCTCAATCTCCTGACCTCGTGATCCGCCCGTCTCGGCCTCCCAAAGTGCTGGGATTACAGGCTTGAGCCACCGCGCCCGGCCAGGATAAGATTATTCATCGCAGCTTCATCCGTAACAGCAAAAGACTGAAAACAACCTAAATGTTTATCCTACAGAGCTGTTGAAATGCATCTCAGGCCAGCCCTTCCATGGAATGCTATACATACCCCCTAAAAAGAGAACCAGGAAGCTCTCCAGGCAAAAATATGAAAAGTTCTCCAGCAAATGTTGTCAAGCATAAGAAGATACGAAACTGTGTATGCCATATGTTAGCATTTGTATATATCCAAGATATTTCTAGAATGATGCAAAAAAAATTTTAACAGTGTTGGCTCTGGAGAAAAGAAATGAGTGAAGAATGGTGAGGAGAGGGACAGAAAAGTGGGAGGAAAATTTAATTTTTACTGTGAAGCCCTTTGTACCTTTCAAAACATTTTATTGAGGTGAAAATCACATAACATTAAATTCACTGTTTTAAAATGTAGGATTCATGGCTGGGCATGGTGGCTCACACCTATAATCCCAGTACCTTGGGAGGCTGAAACAGGAGGATCCTTTGAGGCCAAGAGTTCAAGACTATCCTGGGAAATATAGCAAGACCTTGTCTCTACAAAAAAATTTAAAAATTAGCCAGGCATGGTGATACATGCCTGTAGTTCCAGTCACAGGAGGCTGAAGTGGAAGGATCACTGGACCCTGGGAGTTTGAGGCTGCAGCGAGCTACAGTCACACCACTGCATTCCAGCCTGAGCAACAGAATGAGATCCTGTCTCAAAATTTAAAAAAAAATGTACATGGCCGGGCACGGTGGCTCAAGCCTGTAATCCCAGCACTTTGGGAGGCCGAGACGGGCGGATCACAAGGTCAGGAGATCGAGACCATCCTGGCTAACACGGTGAAACCCCGTCTCTACTAAAAAATACAAAAAACTAGCCGGGCGAGGTGGCGGGCGCCTGTAGTCCCAGCTACTCGGGAGGCTGAGGCAGGAGAATGGCGTGAACCCGGGAGGCGGAGCTTGCAGTGAGCTGAGATCCGGCCACTGCACTCCAGCCTGGGCAACAGAGCGAGACTCCGTCTCAAAAAAAATAAAAATAAAAAAAATAAAAAAAAATAAAAAAATAAAAAAATGTACAATTTTAGTGACGTTTAGTACATTCACAGTGTTGTGCAACCATCATCTCTATCTAGATTCAAAACATGTTCATCACCCCAAAAGGAGACCCATACTCATCAAGCAGTTAGTCCCTTTGTACATTTTCATGTTCCACTGTATCAATCAGGGTTCTGCAAGAAAGAGATGGCCCCCTGAAAAGGGGCAGGTGAAGAACTTAATGAAGGGACAAAGAGGTGAGGACAGTGTTTTTTTTTTTTGTTTGTTTGTTTGTTTTGAGACGGAGTCTCACTCTATCGCCCAGGCTGGAGTGCAGTGGCCGGATCTCAGCTCACTGCAAGCTCCGCCTCCCGGGTTTATGCCATTCTCCTGCCTCAGCCTCCCAAGTAGCTGGGACTACAGGCGCCGGCTACCTCGCCCGGCTAGTTTTTTGTATTTTTTAGTAGAGATGGGGTTTCACGGTGTTAGCCAGGATGGTCTCGATCTCCTGACCTCGTGATCCACCCGTCTTGGCCTCCCAAAGTGCTGGGATTACAGGCTTGAGCCACCGCGCCCGGCCAAGGACAATGTTAAGGGAACCACAGGGGATGGTGAGGCAGCTGCAGGGAGCTAGACACTTCTGACCTGAAAGAGCTGGGGAGGAACTGTTTCCCCTGAGGCCAGAGCTGGCTGGAGGGGCTGCTGCTAGAAGGACAAGGATGCACCTGCTGCCAAAAGTGTGGCCAGCCAGGAGGGAAGGAGGGGAATAAAAACTCCAATCTTTCTTTCTCTCCACCTTCTGTCCTGCCACCACCTGGCATTGGCCTGACAACCAGAGGCCAGAGGCTGGGAGCCCAAGGAATGCTCACACAGGGCAGCTCTGGGGACAGAGCGATGGGAGAGAGTAGAGAGGGAATCTGGGGCAAACAGAATAACTAGCATGTTGCTTGTCTTTATTTTTCAAAATGAAATGAGCCATTCAAAAAGTTCAGCTGAATCAGACTCCACTACGGCCTGACCTTTTCAGCACCATGTCCCAGCCTTGAACTTCTGTTGCTATGTTCCCTTTGTCCTGGTTGCCAGGTGGGGTCAGCCCTCCTCGCAGTGACTGCAGAATGACCATGTTCCCATCAGCCTCTGTTGCCAGCCCACCAACTCTCTCCTCCAGCAGCCACTTGACCCTCAGTTCACTGACTGCCCTGGCAAGGGGGTCTGCTGGGCCTTTTTGCTCTTAGTTCCTTGAAGCCATCTTTTCTCTGTGGCCTGTGCTGAGCACTCTGGGCGCCCTGTCGCTTTCTTGGGCCACCTCAGGTCCTCATTATGCTCAGACCTGGAAGATCTGCCCAAGGAAGGTCTTCTTAAGGCCCTCCCCAGGGCCTTGCCTCTGTTTGAACTCTCTTCCCCTTCCTGGTTCCCTGGATCTATAAGAATCTGAGGGAAGGGGAAGGAAGGGGTGTTGGGAATGAAAAACTTACACATTTTCCCAAACCTTCCCAAGCTTTCATCTTGATCAAGGCTTTTGAACTTCAGAGCTGAGGATTCTATGTCTTTTTCTCTGATTACGGTTCTCCTGGGGTGGGGAGACACTGACTTGTCACTTACAGTGGTGTCTCACTTGATCCCTCCAATCAGCCCATGGGCAAAGGGCTCCCCATCACCTTCTCACGTCCAGCTGGAGCTGGTGGCCACTTTGGCCCACCCCAGGCCTTCACCCTCATGATTCAAGCAGTTAAAACTGAGGCCAGGAGAGGGCAGAGATCTGCCCAAGATCATGGTGGAGGGCGTGTCAGTGGGAGATTCAGGCCTCGCAGCCGGACCCCAGACCTCCCGCTCAGTGTACCTTCAACAGCATTAGGAAGGCACCATTTGGGGGCTTGTGGCCTGAGACCGCGAGTTTGTTAGAAGGCAGCCCAGCTTTTTCTCAGTTACCTGCCTTCACCAGACAGCATCACCTGTGGCCCAGCTGGACCTATTTCTTCTTGGGGACATCTCATATGTATCCCCACTAACACCTCCTGTACACAATGTATATGGAATTGAATTGTGTCCCCAAGCAAATTCATGTCTACCCAGAGCCTCAGAATGTGATCTTTTTTGAAAATAGGGTCTCTGCAGATACAGTTAGTTAAGATGAGGTTCTATGGCCTCAGGGAAGGCCCTACTCCAATGACCAGTGTCCATGTAAGAAGAGAAAATAGGAACATAGACTGCTATGGTTGGAAAATTTCCAACAAATTTCATATGTTGGAAACTTAACCTCAAAATTCTTATGTTGGTTGGAGGTGGGGCCCTTGAGAGGTAATTAGGATTAGGTAAGGTCATCAGGGTGGGGTCCCATGTTGAAACTGGAAACTACAAGAGGAAGAGAGACCTGAGCTGGCACCACGCTCTTGCCCTCTCACCATGTGATGCCCTCCACATTAAGATGTAGCGAGAAAGCCCTCACCAGATGCCAGCACCTTAATGTTGGATTTCCAGCCTCCAGAGCTTTAAGAAATCAATTTTGTGTGTGTGTGTGTGTGTGTGTGTGTGTGTGTGTGTGTGTGTTTTGGTGTTTTTTAAAATTTGTTTGTTTTGCTTTTTGAGGCAGGGTCTCACTCTGGTTGCCCAGGCTGGAGTGCAGTGCTGCAATCATGACTCACTACAGTCTCAACCTCCCAGACTTGAGTGATCATCCCACCTCAGCCTCCCAAGTGGCTGGGGCCACTGGTGCACACCACGGCATGGAACCCAGCTAATTTTGTTTTATTTTTTAAAGATACAAAGTCTCACTATGTTGCTCAGGATAGTCTTGAACTCCTAGGCTCGAGCGATCCTCCCACCTTGGCTTTCCAAAGTGCTGAGATTAAAGGTATGAGCTTCCATACCCAGCCTATTTTCATTATGAATTACCCAGTCTGAGGTATTCAGTGATAGCAACAGAAAATGTACCAAGGCATTGACACAGAGGAAAGACAGCCATGTGAGGACAGAGGCAGAGGCTGGAGAGATGCACGTGCAAGCCAAGGAACACCCAGGATGGCCAGTGACCACCAGCAGCTGGGAGAGAGGCAAAGAAGAGTCTGCCCACAGCCCCTAGAGGGAGTGTGGCCCTGCGCACATCTTCGTTTCCAACATCTGGCCTCCAGAGCCATGAGAGAATATATTTCTGTTGTTTGAAGCCATCCAACTTGTGGAACTTTGTTACAGCATCCCTGGGGAATGAATACACGGTCTTAGAGGTGAGACTTTTGGTATTCAGAAAAAGGCCTTGTCCTATGTGAATTTCCCATCTCTTTATGGCTGCCTGAAAATCCACCCGTAACATGCTTCCTTCCTTTAGAAGAAGGGGCAGGTCCTGGCTTCTATTCAGATGTCCCTGGAAAGTCACATTCCTTGGTTGCCTCTATCATGTCTTCAGTGCAAATGCTTCTATAGACCATGTGACAGTTCTCAGTGTCGGAAAAGTCTCCTTCCTTCCTCTGGGGTGGGCTCCCTCCTCAAATCTGCAGCCTCCACGCAGGACCTGGGGGAGGTGGACTGAGTGGGTGAGATCCCTCCCAGGGCAGCATTCGGCAGACTGCAAGTCAAGAGTGCAGAGTGTATGCAGCCAGGGGTAGCAGCCACTTCAGGATCTGGGTCTGGATTTGTGCTGAGAACCACTATGGCCTTTTAAAGCCAGTGAGGAGGTTTTCTGGGGGCCCAGAAGCCCTGAGCCCATTGGCCAAACCTCCTGGGAGAAGCGGAGCAGATTTGCATCAAAAAGAACACTGGCTTCATTGAAATTCTCCTCATCTTGAGTGAAACAAAACCACAAAGAAGAGGAAAGTTTTAATTCTGAGAAACTTCACTGAGGAGCTTTTTTTTTTTTTTAACTTCTAAAAATAGAGAGGAAATGAGCCTCTTTGGGTCACTCTAGTTGCCGCCTCCCCCCGCCCCATGCCTGCCCCCGCTGCCCACTCAAGGCCAGCCTCTCACAGTGGGTGACTGAGCTGTCTTCAGTGGAAGCCCGAGGCAGATGCCACGCAATTCTGGAGCTGGATACGGCTGCCCACACGGGGACCCCAGCATGCTGGACAGCAGAGAGACCCCACAGGAGAGCCGGCAGGACATGACTGTGGGGACCACCCAAGAAAAATTGAAAACCAGGTAAGTCGGTGGTTGGGTTTCTGCACACTGCACCTGTGGGCCAAGTTCTAGACTTTACTCTGCTGTGTGAACTTGGGCAAGTTGCTTCTCTCTCTGAGCCTCAGTTTCTTCACCTGGGAAATGAAGGGAAGGATCTGGGCAATCTGTAAGATGGAAGAAGAACCAGTCATTTGGAGGGTTACTTAGCATGGCCAAGAAAGGCTCATCAAAGAATGAGGCACATCCCAGGGGTATGAGCTGGGGCTGCAGTGGGAGACCCGTTGGATCTCAATTGGATGGAGGAGGAATTTTTTAGTCAAGAAGAATGTTTCCCTGTCTTCTCAAGGGGGCCTTTTGCCTGCAGGTGTCAAAGATAGACATGTTTTGTCGGGGAGCCAGAGGTTCTTGCTCTGGTTTGGTATGTGACCGTGGCAAGTCCCTTTGCCCCTCTGGGCTGTAGCTTCCCTGTCTGAATATGAGTGCAGTGGCTGAGGTTTCCCTAAAGCCCTTCCATTGTGTATATTCCAGTGATCTGTGATTCAGAGGAAGTGGATTCAATGTGTCAGGCATTCACCAATGCCCACACTGCCCAGGCCCTGTCCATCCAGGGAGTAGGGGATCCTGAGAAGATGGGACTCAGTCCCAGCCCTGGGATGCCCTGGTCAGGAGGCAGGAAGAAGGCAGGCGTGCACGCACGCACACACACACACACACAAACACACACACTGTGATTTGTGTCCAGGAGGGGCACAGGCTAAGGGGCAGAGAGAGGGAGGCTTCTAACTGGGGCGCCTGAGATGGACCTTGACAGTCAGAGTGGAGACAAGAGCAGTCGGCAGAGAGAACGACCTAGCAGAGCAAGACAGGAAGTATGGGGATGGGAGAGGTCTGGATGCTGGGCGTATAGAACCGGGGAGGACAGGAGCTAAATGCCAGGGTCCGAGCCCTCTGTAGTAATGGGGAGGAAATGCCAGTGTCTGAGCTTCCAAGACTATGGCCACTGTCCTGATGGGAGGTTATGGGGAAGGAAGATAGAGGGAAATGGGAACAGATGTTAATGCACCTCAGAGATGCAGAGGCCCCTCCAAGGGCTGGCAGCTGGGCCGTGCCCTGGGTCTCCGGAGGACCCTGCTAAGCCAAAGTGGACTCCTGTTCTCCCAGAAGCAAGGACTCCTCCCTGCAAAGCCTCCAGGAGCATGAGGGCCAGCCCATCCCTGGGCATAGGTCAGACGCACAGAGGGTCAAGGGCCCCTGGAGGAAAGTTGGACTGACTTCCTCACCCAAGGGCAGATTCAGGATCTCCGGGCCCTGGTATCCTGGCACCTCCACTCCTCCCTGGGGCTTGTGGGCTCAGAGAGCAGGAAGGCCAGGCGAGATGCTCAGAGGAGCACATCGAAATGTGTCCGGAGGCCAGGCACGATGGCTCACGCCTGTAATCCCAGCACTTTGGGATGCTGAGTCGGATGGATCGCCCGGGGTCAGGAGTTCGAGACCGGCTTGCCCAATGTGATGAAACCCCGTCTCTACTAAAAATACAAAAATTAGCCAGGTGGTGGTACATGCCTGTAATCCCAGCTACTCAGGAGGCTGAGGCAGGAGAATCGCTTGAACCCGGGAGGTGCAGATTGCAGTGAGCCGAGACTGTGCCATTGCACTCCAGCCTGGGCCACAAGAGCAAAACTCTATCTCAAAAAAAAAATAAAATAAAATAAAGGAAATAAATGTGTCCAGAGCAGGGGTAGACAGGCATGAGGACAGCCAGGGCCAGGGGAGCCCTTGAAAACAAAAATCAAGGTCTGCAGGATCTCAGGGTCTTCTGCTCCCTATGAGTGAGGGGCCAAGTGGGGCTCAGGAGCCCAGTGGCTTTGATGTCCACGTCTCAGGCCTAGGGTGAATAGGGGTGGCAGAGGGTCCTGTGTGCCCTGCAAGGCTCACAGAGGCCCGGGCTTGTTTTGCAGACATCACTGAAGGAAGGTAGGCAAACTTGAGGCAGAACCCTAGGCTTGTGCAGAGAAGGACTCCCTCCTGAAAGGGTAAATGGGTCTTGGGACCCTGTAGGGAACAAGAAAGGTTAAAAATTCAAGAGTTGGAGTGCCAGTTCGACTACTTTCTTGCTGAGTGACTTTGGATACATTGTTTAACCTCTCTGGGCCTCAATAGCATCCTCTGTGCAAATAAATATAAAATGCCTGAACTTCATTGACACTGCAGAAAAATTGGGTGGATTCCACCAACTGATATGTATGAAAATGTTTTCAAAGCACAAGAGTTACCCATCACAGGCATAGTAACCCTTATAGCGACATCCTGGAACACTCTTAGCAGCAGGCTGGAGGGCACATGCCTTGGGTTCCAGTCCAGCTCTGCTCCTAACCCATTCTGTGACCCTTGGCAAGACACCTTCTCTGAGCCTCAGTTTCCCCATCTGTCAAGCAGGGAAGCCAAACCTGCTCTGACATTCTTGCAGAGCAGCTGTGAGGAAAGAACTTAATTCTTGTTAAACATTGTTCTAAAGTCAGAGAGAGCCGGGTGCAGTGGCTCATGCCTGTAATTCTAGCACTTTGGGAGGCCAAGGAAGGAAGATTGCTTGAGTGCAGGAGTTCAAGACCAGTCTGGGCAACAAAGCAAGACCTTGTCTCTGCTAAAAATTTTAAAATTGGCCAGGCATGATGGTGTGCATCTGTAGTCCCAGCTACTCAGGAGGCTGAGGTGGGAGGATCACTGGAGCCCAGGAGTGTGAGGCTGCAATGAGCTATGGCCACTGTACTCTAGCCTGGACTACAGAGCAAGACTCTGTCTCAAAAAAAACAATAAAAATAAAAAATAGGCTAGGCACAGTGGCTCACACCTGTAATTCCAGCACTTTGTTAGGGCAAAACGGGTGGATTGTTTAAGCCCAGAAGTTCAAGACCAGCCTGGGTAACATGGCGAAACCCCGTCGCTACAAAAAATACAAAAATTTGCTTAAAAAAATACAAAAAAGGCTGAGCACAGTGGCTCATGCCTGTAATCCCAGCACTTTGGGAGGCCAAGGTAGGCAGATCACCTGAGATCGGGAGTTCGAGACCAGCCTGACCAACATGGAGAAACTCCATCTCTACTAAAAAAATACAAAAAAAAAATTAGCCAAGCGTGGTGGCGCATGCCTGTAATCCCAGCTACTTGAGAGGCTGAGGCAGGAGAACTGCTTGAACCTGGGAGGCGGAGGTTGTGGTGAGCTGAGATTGCACCATTGCACTCCAGCCTGGGCAACAAGAGTGAAACTCCATCTCAAAAAAAGAAAAAAAAAAAAATTAGCCAGATGTGGTGGCACATACCTGTGGTTCCAGCTACTCAGAAGGCTGACGCTGGGAGAATCAGTTGAGCCCGGGAGGTCAAGCCATGATGGCACCATTGCACTCCACTTGGGTGACACAGCAAGACTCTGTCTCAAAAAATAGGTAAATAAATAAGGCAGAGAGATCGTTGTTGTTGCCGCCACTGTGATGCCCCTTTCTGCTTCTCTGCTCCTCCAGGCCAACTCCGGAGGGAAGGTGTATTAGTCTGTTTTCCCGCTGCTAATAAAGACATACCGGAGACAGGGAAGTTTACAAAAGAAAGAGGTTTATCGAACTTACAGTTCCATGTGGCTGGGGCGGCCTCACAATCATGGCAGAAGATGAAAGGCACGTCTCACATGGCAGCAGACAAGACAACAGAGCTTGAGCAGAAAATCTCCCCCTTATAATGGCCATCAGATCTTGTGTGACTTACTATAATGCGAACAGCATTGGAAAGACCTGCCCCCATGATGCAATTACCTCCCACCTATTCTCTCTCACAACACATGGGAATTCAAGATGAGATTTGGGTGGGGACACAGCCAGATCATATCAGAAGGGCTCTATCTCAGACCTGCCCATTTGCCCTGACCTTGTGGCCATGGCAGCTGCTCCTGGGGAAAGGCGGGTCTGCATTCCTCCATAGCCTGAGAGGGGCTTATCTTCCCCCCGATTCCCAGTGTTGCAGAGGGGAAGACAGAAGGTGGAAGAAAGGGGAGGCTGAGAGCCCGAGGAGGACTTGCTCCCTGGCCTGACCATGAGAGTTCCCTTTCCTGCCACACTAGTTGCAGGGCTGGATCCGAGTAATTGGGGCAGGTGTCCGGAGGAAACAGCCAGGCCGGGGCCAGGAGAGGCAAAACCAATGGGGCCTGAGCTGACACTGGCCCTGCTCTGGCAGCTTGTGTTCTGTGCCCTTGAGGCTGTGGCTGTAGACCATGTCCTCCATCAGGGACACCCCTTGAGCCTGCCCAGGGCATGGGTCCCGACCCCGGGAAGCCCTCTGTCCGGTGGAGACACCAGTCTCCCTGAGCCTAAGGAAGCCCATTGTGGAGGAAGGGCTTGGGAAGGAACCTAAGAAGAGGGCAGTCCATCCTGGGTTTGAAAGGCTGTGGATGCCCTGATGGCAAGCAGGGCACTGTGCTGACCAAAGGCGTGGTTGTGGAGATGTTACGAGTGGCCATGAAACTGGTCAGGTTGGGGACCGGCTAACTCCTGCGCCTAGAGAGGTTGATGTGGCCAGACTAAGGGCAGCCAGGCCCAAAGGAGGAGGCAGACAGGAGCTCTGGGAGGGGTGCAAGCAGCAGAAGCCCAGGGAGAGCCTGGTTTGGGGTTTGTGAATCTAGCAGCAGTGAGTACAGGCTGGACTAGGGGTGAGGTGGAGGCAGGAGGCCAGGACTTGGGAGCTCCAAAGGTCCCATCTGGCCCAGGGAGGGCTGTCAGGCTCTGAACTGACCACACTCACTCTGGGCTCCTAGCTGACTCTCCCAGCACTGCCTACCCAAAGACTGGGTGCAGAGAGGAGCCCCCTAAGAGCCAGGGATGTGGAACAGTTGCAGGAGGCAGCTACAAGCCGCGTGAGCAAGGCTGTTTCCATGGACAGAGCTTTCCCAGGATGACAGGGAGTGAGCTCTGCCTCTCTGGGGTGTGCTAGCCTAGGAGGGGCAATCGTAAGGCAAATGTCACTGAAAGAACACAGGTGTCCTTAAACATGGACTATCTGGACTTTCTAGTGCTGAAATTCTTCCCACTCCCACTGCCCACTTCCCGTGATATTGAAACACAGTTGTTGTTTCATGTTTTGGTTTCTTTATTGTTTTCCTCTCTTTTTGTTAAGAATACATTCATTTATTCAAAATTATTTCTTGTAGAATAATCAGGCATTGTGCTAAGCACTGAAGAATATAACAGAAAACAAGAACAAGTCTGTACCTTAAGGAGTTTGCATGCTCGCAGGGCAGACAGACATTAACAAATAATTATACCATTAAACTGTAATTGTGACAGGTGCCATGAAGGAATAAAAAAAAGGGGAATATAATCAATGCCACTGAATTATACACTTAAAAATATTTCAAATGGAAAATTTTATGTTATATGTGTTTTACCACAATAAAAACATTTTTTTAAATGTTGATAATTAAAAAAAAAAGACAGAGGGAATTCATGTCTAAAAAAAAGACAGAGAATTCCATTGTATGGCTATACTACAATTTTTTTATCCATTAATCTATTGATGGGCATTTGAGTTGTTTCCAGTTTGAAGATTTTGTGAATAAAGCTGCTATGAAATTCTTGTATAAGGTGGTTTTTTTTTTTTCTTTGAGACGGAGTCTCACTCTGTTGCTCAGGCTGGAGTGCAGTGTGGAGTGCAGAGGGAATATAACGAAGATCTGACTTGGTCTTGAGGGTTGGTGCAGGCTCTCCTGGTAAAGCAATATTTAAACTGAGACCTGAAACAGGAGTAGGAGTTGGTTAGGGAAAGAACTTTCTAGGAAATGGGTGCAGCATGTGCAAAGGCCCCAAGGTGGGATGGAGCTTGTAGTGTTCAAGAAACTAAAAGCCAGTGGGAACAGGGCAGATTTGGGACTATCATGTAAAAGCCACAGGGACTCAAAGTGCTGGTGTCAAGAGCCCAAGATCAAAGGGTCAGGCACATCCGTGGAAAGCGTGAGCCTCTAGGGCAAATGAACACTGGTCCTAGACTTCTGAGTACAGATCTGGATAACTTCCGGATGCAAGTCAGCCCAAGCCAGCTCCAGTCCTTGCAGGAGCTGCAGAGATTTTAGCCAGGGGCAGCAGAGCTCAAACTGACCTGATATCAGGATCTGGACCCAAAGCTAACTCACTGTCTCCAGGCAAGCCCCTGAATGGCAGAGTACCAGGCAAGCAGGTTTTTTAGGTCACTAAGTCCAATCCACTGTATTACAACATTCACATATTATCAATCTACTCTGACTTGATTACCTCCAGGGAAGGGGAACTCACTACTTACCTCTTCATCCCTGCAAAATCACAGTTTCATCTAGGGCCAGTGGTGGTAGAAAAAAAATCCTATCTCACACTAGGTCCTATGAGAGACCCCTGGATCCCAGCTTTGGCCTCCTACCCAGACAATTCTGGCTTCTTGCAAGGGAGCCTGTGAGGAACACTTTAGAACAGGGCTCGGAAGGTCCTTTGGAAACTGTAAAGGTTGTGACCATGTGAAGGATATCTAGGGCCTAGCTCAGACTCTGGTCCCAAACAGCTGTAAAATAAGAATTTAGATGTTAGCTGGGTGTGGAGGTGCGTGCATCTATAGTCCCAGCTACTCAGGAGGCTAAGGCAGGAGATCAGTCAATTAATCAATCTTCACCCTCCCTTCAGAACATAAGTAACCACTGTTCTGAACAGCCAGTGTTCCAGCTGTTCTTGATGGTGGCATGCATGGGATCACACAGAACGTTACTTGTCTGACTCCTTGCACTCATCGAAATGTTTGTGAGATTGATCAGTATTGCTAAGTATCTCAGTAGTTCATTCATCTGTACGTTTAAGTAGAATTCCATTGTATGGCTATACTACAATTTTTTTATCCATTAATCTATTGAAGGGCATTTGAGTTGTTTCCAGTTTGAAGATTTTGTGAATAAAGCTGCTATGAAATTCTTGTATAAGGTGTTTTTTTTTTTTTTTCTTTGAGACGGAGTCTAGCTCTGTTGCCCAGGCTGGAGTGCAGTGGTCGGATCTCAGCTCACTGCAAGCTCCGCCTCCCAGGTTTACGCCATACTCCTGCCTCAGCCTCCCAAGTAGCTGGGACTACAGGTGCCCGCCACCTCCCCCGGCTAGTTTGTTGTGTTTTTTAGTAGAGACGGGGTTTCACCAGGTTAGCCAGGATGGTCTCGATCTCCTGACCTCGTGATCCGCCCGTCTCAGCCTCCCAAAGTGCTGGGATTACAGGCTTGAGCCACCGCGCCTGGCCTGTATAAGGTGTTTTTGTGGACATATGTTCTCATTTTCTTGGCTAAATCCCTAGAAATAGAATTACTGGGTCAGAAGATAGTTGTGTGCTTAAAGAAGCTGCCAGAAGTTTCCACATCTTTGTCAACACTGGGTATTGTTACTCTTTTTAGTTTCATTCTGGTGGGTGGATCGTGACATCTTGCTGTGGTTTTAACTTAAATTTCCCTGATGGTCAGTGATATTGAGCATATTTTCATGTGCTTATTGGTTATTTCCATGTCTTCTTTTGTGAATTATCTTTTCAAATCTGTAGCTCATTTTGTAATTGAGTCCTTAATCCTTTTATTATTGTTTTGTAGGCATTCTTTATATATTCTGGTTATATTTTGTCAGATACATGTATCACAAATATTTTTTCCCAGTTTGTGGCTTATCTTCATTTTCTTAATTGTGTGTCTTTTTTTTTTTTTTTTTTTCTGAGACAGGGTCTCGCTCTGTTGTCGAGCTGGAGTGCAGTGGTGTGATATCGGCTCACTGCAGCCTCCGCCTCCTGGGTTCAAGCAATTCTCGTGCCTCAGCCTTTGAGCAGCTGGGACTACAGGCGTGTGGCACCATGCCAAGCTAAGTTTTGTATTTTTAGTAGAGACCAGGTTTCACCATGTTGCCCAGTCTGGTCTTGAACTCCTGACCTCAAGTGATCCACCCACCTCGACCTCCCAAAGTGCTGGGATTACAGGTGTGAGCCACCACCCCTGGCCAATGGTGTGTCTTTTGATGAGTAAATTTTTTTTTAACTATGGTTAGTGCTATTGTGCCCTCTCTAAGAAATCTTTGCTATTTCAAGGTCATATATACATATATATGATAGATATATATATATATTCTTTTTTTCTATGTGTTCTACTATTTCCCACATTAAATTGCTTGGCTCCTTTATCTAAAATTTACCACATTTGTGTCAGCCTATTTCTGGATTTTCTTCCATTTAGCAATTATTTCTCTATATAATACCGTACTGTCTTCATTCTATAGCTTTTTAAAAGTTTTTTTTTTTTTTTAGAGATGGGGTCTTGCTACATTGCCCAGGCTGGCCTTGAACTCCTGGCCTGAAGTGATCTTCCCACCTTGGCCTTCCAAAGCGCTGGGATGAACAGGCCAGAGCCACTGTACCTGGCCCACTACTACAGTCTTATACTAAATCTTGAAATCAGGTAGTGTTGGTCCTCTAACTTCGTGAATTGTTTCCCCCACAAGATTGTTTTATCTGTGCTAGGTGCAGTATGCAGCCTCTAAGATATTGCTCAATGATTCTTGCCCTCTGATATTCTTGCCTTTTGAATTCTTGTGTAATCATCTATCCTAGAACATGGGCTGAATCTAGTGATTCATTTCTAATATAGAATATGGCAAAAGTGGTGGGATTTCTTTTTTTTTATTTCTATGTAATTTTTATGATGACCATAAAAATAACCCTGTAGTCAATAACAATTTAATTGTACATTTCAAAAGAACTAAAAGTGTATAATTACAAAAAGTGATGGGATTTCACTTCAGAGATTAGACTACAAAAATACTGTGCCTTTCATTTTGATTGCTCTCTTTCATTTTCTTTCTTGCTCACTGTAAGACACACTTATGTGGTAAGGACCTGAGGGAGACCTCTGGCCAACATTCAGGGAGGAATTGATAACAACCTGCAAAGAACTGAATCCTGCCAACAATCACATGAGTCTGCTTTTGGAAGCTTATTCTCATCCACTGAACCTTCATATGAAGACTGCAGCCCTGGTTGACAGTTTGACAGTAACCCTGTGAGACACTTTGAGCCAGAGCTAGCCCATGCCTAGATTCCTAACCCATAGAAATTGTGAGATAGTGTTTGTTTTTTTTAAGCCACTACATTTTGGGATATTTGTTACATAATAATAGATTCCTAATATACTAGATCCTTTGTACTTATATGTAAAATGTAGAATCATCTTGTCAGTTTACTAAAAAAAGACTTTGAAATTTAACTGGGAATAAATTGACTCTATATTTCAAATTGGGTGAATCCATGAACATAGTATGCATTTCCATTAATTTAGGTCTTTGATTTGTCTCAACCATGTTTTATACCTTTCAGTGTAGATATCTTGCACATGTTTTCTTAAACATTTCTAGAAATTTTATGTTTTTGTTGCTGTGAAAACTAATTTATTTTATTTTTAAATTTATTTTTATTTATTTATTTATTTTTTGAGACAGAGTTTCACTCTTGTTGCCCAGGTTGTAGTGCAATGGCATGATCTTGGCTCACTGCAACCTCTGCCTCCCAGGTTCAAGCAATTCTCATGCCTCAGCCTCCCAAGCAGCTGAAGTTACAGGTGCCTGCCAATATGCCAGGCTAATTTTTTGTAATTTTAGTAGAGATGGGGTTTCACCATGTTGGCCAGGTTGGTCTCAAACTCCTGACCTCAGGTGATCCACCTGCCTTGGCCTCCCAAAGTGCTGGGATTATAGGTGTGTGCCACCGTGCCTAGCCAAAACTGTATTTTAAATTTAATTTCCTAGTCAGTTGCTGTTAGTATAAATATAACTGATTTTTTAATATTGACTGTATATCCTGCAACCATACTAAATTTATTTATTAATTCCAACACTTTTTTTTGTAGATTCCCCTAAGACTTTTATGTTCAAAATTTTGGTATCTGTTAATAAAAAGTTTTACTTCTTCCTTTCCAGTCATTTTCCCTTTTAATTCTTGCCTTATTGCATCTTTTAGGATCTCCAAATGTAATGTTGAGTAGAGATAGTAAGAGTGGAGATTCTTATTTTATTCCCAATATATTTAGCATTTACAGTGATCTCCATTCCTTTCTATAGATTCATGTTTCCATCAGGGCCAAGTCCCTTCAGCCTGAATACATTTCTTTTTTTTCTCTCTCTCTTTTTTTTTAAAAAAAGGAGCAACTTAGCTGAGTGGTTCTGGCTCAGGGTCTCTCATGATGTTTCAGTCCAGATGTCAGCCAGGGTAACAGCCATCTGGAGTGGTAAGACCTGCTTTCAACCTCACTCATGAAGTTGTTGACAAACCTGTTTCTCACCGGATGTGTGAGTTTCCCACTGCACTATAATAATTACCACAAATTTGGTGGCTTAAGACAACAGATATTTATTCTTTCCCAGTTCTGGAAGACAGAAGTTCAAAATTGGTTTCAGTGGGCTAAAGTCAAGGTGTCAGGAGGACTGCTTTTCCTCCAGAGGCTCTATGACAGAATCTGTTCCCTGCCTCTTCCAGCTCCTGGTGCTCCAGCATTCCACTCTTGTCTTGTAGTTGCATCACTCCCATCTCTGCCTCTGTGGTCACATTGTTTTTCTTCTGTGCATGTCAAATCTCTCTCTGCTCCCACTTGCAAGAATACATGTGATTGAATTTAGAGCCCAACCGGATAATACGAGGTAATCTTTCAGTCTCAAGATCCTTCATTTAATTACATCTTCAAATCTCTTCCAAGTTTTTGCCATTTAAGTTAATTTTAACAGCTTTCAATTTGCTAGGTCACATGGTAACACTATGTGGATAACTTTTGAGGGACATTTTCAACTTACCACACTGGCTGTTAGCCAGAGACCTTAGTTCTTTACCAATGGACCTCTCCATAAGCTCTTTGAGTGTCTGTGACATGGCAGCTGGTGGCTGAGGCTAGGGACAGGTCAAAGTCTTCTTTATCACATCTGGTGCCTGAAATAGGAAGACTCATTAAACTAGGATTTGGAATAGCTGAGCCCTTCAGTGTCTCTATTTTTTTTTTAATTTATTTTAATTTTTGGTTCTGTGGTACATGTGCAGATGTGCAGGTTTGTTACATAGGTAAATGTGTGCCGTGGTGGTTTGCTGTACCTATCAAACCAATACTTAAAATCTAGGTATTAAGCCCAGCATGCATTAGCTATTTTTCCTGATGTTGTTTCTCCCCCCACCCCACCCCCAATAGGCCCCAGTGCACATTGTTCCCCTCCCTATGTCCATGTGCTCTCATTGTTCAGCGCCTCTATTTCTGTGTGGTTTCTTCACATGCAAGTTCATGTAGCATCACTCCAACATCACTCCAACATCACTCGTTCAAGGTAGCCAGACTTCTGACATGGTGGGTCAGGGATCCAAAAAGCATGTGCCCTGAGAGAGTCGGGTGGCAACTGCATTGCTTTTTATGACTTAGCCTTAGAAGTCATATAGGTTACTTCCCATACGTTGTGTTAGTTAGAAGCCAGTGATAAGGCCAGCCCAGATTCTAAGAGAGGGAAATGAGATTCTACCTATTGTTGGGACAAGTGTTAAATAATTTGCAGGTAAGATTTCAAGCAACTTCAGCAGTTTCCTGGTGACAAATCCTCCCATCTTCTATGTAAATAAAAATGTCATTTTTTCACCTTATTTTTCGAGGATATGTTTACTGGAAAAGAATTCTGGCTTGATCATTTACTTATTTTAGCACTTTAAAATACTGTTACAATATCTTTTGGTCTTCATTGTTTCTTGTGAAAAGTCAGTTATCATTTCTATCAATTTCCTTTTATGTAATGTGTCCTCCCCACTCCATCCCACCTCACCTCTGCTTTGGTTGCTTTTAAAATATTATCTTTTTTAGATTATTATTTTGAGACAGGATCTCACTGGGTCACCCAGGCTAGAGTGCAGTGGCATAAACCTGGCTCACTGCCTGGGCTCAAGTGATCTTCCTGCCTCAGTCTCCCAAGTAACTGTGACCACAGGCACCTGCCACCATGTCTGGCTAATTTTTTTAATGATTTGTAGAGACAAAGTTTCACTATGTTTCCCAGACTGGTCTTGAACTCCTGCCCTCAAGTGATTCTCCCACTTCAGCCTCCCAAAGTGCTGGAATTACAGGCATGAGCCACCGCATCCAGCCTAACAACCAATTTTAGAATATTTTCATTATCTTAAAAAGGAATCCTATACCCATTAGTAGTTACTTCCTGTTTCTCCTCAATCCCCCCAGCTCTAAGAAACCACAAATCTGCTACAGCTTGTCTCTATAGATTTACTTATTCTGGACATTTCATTTAAGTGGACTAATACAATGTATGATCTACTGTGACTGACTTCTTTCTCTTAACACAATGTTTTCAAGATTCATCCATGTCGTAGCGTGTATCAGTACTTCATTCTTCGTATGCCCAAGTAATATTCTATTATGTGGACATACCACATTTTGTTTACCCATTCCTCAATTGATGGACATTTGGGTTGTGTGGGGAAAAGAAAGAGATATCAGATTGTTACTGTGTCTATGTAGAAAAGGTAGACATAAGAAACTCCATTTTGCCCTGTGCTCATAGAAACATGTGCCGTATTGAATCAAGGTTTAAGGGATTTAGGGCTGTGCAGGATGTGACTTGTTAACAATATGTTTGCAGACAATATGCTTGGCAAAAGTCATTGCCATTCTCCATTCTTTATTAACCAGGGACACGATGCACTGCGGAAAACTGCAGGCACCTTTGCCCAAGAAAGCCTGGGTATTGTCCAGGGCTTCCCCCCATTGAGACAGCCTGAGATATGGCCTCGTGGGAAGGGAAAGACCTAACCATCCCCCAGCCCGACACACATAAAGGGTTTGTGCTGAGGAGATAGTAGAAGAGGAAGACCTCTTGCAGTTGAGATAAGAGGAAGGCCTCTGCTTCCCGCACATCCCTGGGAACGGAATGTCTCGTGTAAAGCCGACTGTTCGTTCTATTCTGAGATAGGAGAAAACCGCCGAGTGGCTGGAGGCAAGATATGCTGGCAGCAATACTGCTCTGTTACTCTTTGCTACACTGAGATGTTTGGGTAAAGAGAAACATAAATCTAGCCTACGTGCACATCTGGGCACAGTACCTTCCCTCGAACTTATTTATGACTATTTATGATGCAGATTCTGTTACTCACATGTTTTCCTGCTGATCTTCTCCCCACTGTCATCCTGTTCACCCCATTCTGCCGCACTCCCCTTGCCGAGATAGTGAAAATAGTAATCAATAAATACTGAGGGAACTCAGAGACCGGTGCTGGTGCAGGTCCTTGCATGCTGAGTGTACCGGTCCCCTGGGCCCACTGTTCTTTCTCTATACTTTGTCTCTGTGTCTTATTTCTTTTCTCAGTCTCTTATCCCTCCTGAGGAGAAACACTCACAGGTGTGGAGGGGCAGGCACCCTTCAGGGTTGTTTTAATGTTCAGGCTATTATGAAAAGTGCTGCTGTGAACATTTATGTACAAGTTTTGTTTTGTTTTGTTTTTTGTTTTTTTTTTTGAGACAGAGTCTCACTCTGTCGCCCAGGCTGGAGTGCAGTGGCGCAATCTCGGCTCACTGCAAGCTCTGCCTCCCGGGTTCACGCCATTCTCCTGCTTCAGCCTCCCCAGTAGCTGGGACTACAGGCGCCCACCACCACGCCCCACTAATTTTTTGTATTTTTAGTAGAGACGGGGTTTCACCGTGTTAGTCAGGATGGTCTCGATCTCCTGACCTCGTGATCCACCCGTCTTGGCCTCCCAAAGTGCTGGGATTACAGGCATGAGCCACTGCGCTCGGCTATGTACAAGTTTTTGTGTGAACATCTGTTTTCATTTCTCTTGGGTATATACAAAGGAGTGGAATTGCTGGATCATATGGTAACTCTACGCATAACCTTTCGAGGAACTGTCAGATGGTATTCCAAAGTATCTGCATTCCCACCAGCAGTATAGGAGGGTTCTAATTTCTCCATATCCTTGCCAACACTGTTATTATCTTCTTATTCATAGCCATCCTACCAGGTATGAAGTGCTATCTAACTGTGATTTTGATTTGCATTTCCCGGTGGCTGACAATGTCAGGCATCTTTTAATGTGCTTGTTGTACATTTGCATATCTTCTTTGGAGAAATGTCTATTCAAATCCTTTGCTCAGTTTTAATTGGATTATTTGTCTTCTTATTGATTTGTATGAATTCTTTATATATTCTAGATATAATTTCCTTATCACATGTATGATTTGCAAATGTTTTCTCACATTCAGTGGGTTAACTTCACTTTCTTGATGATGTCCTTTGAAGCACATCAGGTTTTAATTTTGATTAAGTCCAATTTATTTGTTTTGTTTGTGCGCTTTTTTACCTTATCTAAAAAAGCTCACCTAACACAAAGCCATAAAGATTTATTAATATTTTCTTTTAATATTTTTACAGTTCTAGCATTTACATTTACATCTTTGCTACATCTAAGTTAATTTTGTTTGTGGTATGAGGAAAGAATCCAACTTTATTTATTTATTTTTGGCATGTGTCCCAGCATTATTTGTTGAAAAGATAATTATTTTCCCATTGGATTGTCTTGGTAGCCTTCTTGAAAATCTGTTCACTGTAAATGTGAATTGATTTCTGAATTCTTAATTCTATTTCATTCACCTATATGTCTGTCCTTATGCCAGTACCTTATTGTCTTAATTACTGTAAGTTTTCAATATGTTTTCAAATCAGGAAGTGCAAATCCTTCAACTTTGTTCTTTTTCAAGAATGTTTTGACTATTTTAGGTTTCTTGAATCTTTTGTTTCTTTTTTGAGACAGAGTCTCACTCTGTTGCCCAGATTCTGGAGTGCAGTGGCGTGATCTCAGCTCACTACATGTTCCGCCTTCTGGGTTCACACCATTCTCCTGCCTCAGCCTTCTGAGTAGCTGGGACTATAGGCCCCCGCCACCACGCCCGACTAATTTTTTGTATTTTTAGTAGAGACAGGGTTTCACCGTGTTAGCCAGGAATAGTCTCGATCTCCTGACCTCGTGATCCACCCACCTCAGCTTCCCAAAGTGCTGGGATTACAGGCATTAGCTATGGTGCCCCGTCAGGTCTCTTGAATTTTTATACAAATTTTAGGACTAGGTTGTCAATTTCTGCAAAGAAGCCAGCTAGGATTTTGATAAGAATTGTGTTGACCTGTGGATAAATTTGGAGAGCATTACCATCTTAACAATATTAAGTCTCTTGATCATGAGACGTCTTTCCATTTATTTAGGTCTTCCTTAATTTCATTCAACAATGTTTTGTGCTGTTCAAGTTAAAAATAGTTTTTTCTCTCTACCCTTTGGATTGAATAATTTCTACTATTTTGTCTTCAAGTTCACTTTTTTTTTTTTTTTTTTTTTTTTTTTTTTTTTTTTTGAGACAAAGCCTTACTCTGTCACCCAGGCTGGAATGTAGTGGCACAATCTCGGCTCACTGCAACCTCCCCTCCCAGGTTCAAGCGATTCTCCTTCCTCAGCCTCCCAAGTAGCTGGGATCACAGGTACGCACCACCATGCACAATAACCAAGTAAAAATACATGCACAATAACCAAGTATCTTAGCCACTCTGCTAAGCAATTCCAGTCAATTGCTTCCTAGGAAATCCTGTGTTGCTGAGCTGTATGGAGAGGTGCCAAGGACCTCATAGAGCTTCACCTAAATTTAGGCAGTGCATATGGTAGTGGTTAAGAAGATGCGGCTTGGTGAAGTGGCTCATGCCTGTAATCCCAGCACTTTGGGAGGCCAAGATGGGCAGATCACCTGAGGTCAGGAGTTCGAGACCAGCCTGGCCAGCGTGGTGAAACCCCACCTCTACTAAAAATACAAAAATTAGCCAGGCATGATGGTGGGCACCTGTGATCCCAGCTATTCAGGAGGCTGAGGCAGGAGAATTGCTTAAACCTGGGAGGCGGAGGTTGCAGTGAGCCGAGATCGCGCCACTGCACTCCAGCCTAGGCAACAGAGCGATACTCCATCTCAAAAAAAAAAGGAGATGCAATCTGAAGTTAGATTGCCTCGATTAGAAACTCAACCATCCCCGTTACTAACTGTATAACCTTTAGCAAGTTACTTCATATCTCTATGCTTCCATTTCCCCATAAAATAGGGATTATAATTCAGTACCCACTTGATAGAGATAATCAAATGAATTAATTTGTGTAAAGCAATTGGAACAGTGCCTGGCACATACTAAGTGCTCAGCAAATGTTAGTTCTCACTTTTTAAAAAGTGAAATAATATTCCCCTAAAAGGCCAGGCTCCTTCTGCTCTGTGTCCCCGCTGCCTGACCCCTTTGCCTGCCGCGTTCAGAGCTGCCTCTTACTTGTACAGGCTGTGGATGTGTTTCTTTATCTTCCTCTTTAAACCCTGGGCTCCTCCATGGCAGGGAGCAAGTCTGTGAGCCAGAACCAGCCCACTGCAGAGCACAATGCCCCCGCTGGCGGAAGCCTCACCCCAGCTTCACCCCTACCCTCACCCCCACCCCCATAAAGTTCCTCTGGAGTCTGAGGAATAGGAAGGGTTCTTTCTTCTTCTCACCTCACTGGAAGAAAGGTAGAGAATCACCTATCATGAGAGCTGGGACTTACAGGCCGTCCCATCCACCCTTCCCCCATTTTACAGATGGGTTAACTAAGGCCCTCCTAGGAGAGGAGTACCTAAAGTCATACTTGTGGTACTTCAAATAAAAATGACAAGCAATGGGGAGATGGTGATTTTCTAGTAGCCTTTGCTTTGGGCTGGAATTATGTCAGCTTTGAGCATCACACTGCCCTTCTTGTGGTGACCAAAACCACCAACTGGCCATTCTCTGTCTGTCATCAATACAACATATGAAAACACCTAGATTATGATTTAATATATGCACATTGTTTATATAAACATTTTCCAATAGGGTCTGATGATGAATTGTTGGATGCAGGGGTTTAGAGGACCCTGAAGTGCCTCACTCTCTACACCTCCCCATTCTTTGTCCCTATCCTGCTCTACCCCAGTCACCCAATAGGCCTGAGACTATTGGGTATGGCTGGCTTGTTAGGAGCATAAACTCTGGAACCCACTTGCCCAAGTTTATATTCTGACTCTGCTAACCAAAGGACCTTGGCAATTTCCATAATTTTTCTGTATCTCAGTTTCCTCATCTGTAAAGTGAGGGTGGTGATAGTACCTCATTGGGCTGTTACAAAGATTGCATGTGTAAGCTGCATGAAACATTGCCTGACACACAGTGCTGGGTATGTGTTAGTTGCTAGCTACTGTGATTATTCCTGTCTGGTTTTCTTCTGCCCCCTTGGGCCTGGGGGCCTGGCAATACCCAACTTTGCAGCCTTGTCCCTACCTGTTGCAGCAGGATTCCAGCCTAGAGCCCTAGATGACCAGTCACAGATAGAAAATGACAAGGCCCTTTATCTGTGACATCTGAGGAAACAGAGTCCCGGAAAGAACCAGGGACTTGCCCAAGGTCACAAAACTGAAACAGAGCCTGGGCTAGAAGCCAGATGTTCTGATGTTCTGGTGCCCAGAGAACTTTGTCTTGGGTACAGCCAGGCTGCTTACCAACTCCTTTAGGGCTGTGGAGTGGAACTTGATGTCTGACACATTTATTTGTATACAGCAGGCTGTGGGATTTGGCATGACAGAGTTGGACACTATGAGCACTGCCAATTGGGTAAGAAGTGAGCTGGCTGGGCTGCCCCACCCACCCAGGCAGGAGCCAAGGTGGAGCTGAGATGAGCCTTGGGGACTGAGGCCTCTCAGCAAACACACTTCCACTGGGGTCTTGGGCTGGGGGCTTCAGTCAGTCAAGGACTCCAGGGTACCTGCTCCAAATATATTCTTTCTGGTGGATTTAAGGGGATATATCTTAAACCTCCCCTGCCCTCAACCTTTCTGAAAGATTATGCGTCCCTAGAAGATCTCTGCTCAGCCAAAACCCCACCCATGTGAGCTGGAAAACCAAGACTGGGGATGGTCCACAGCCCACGTCTATCACCTTGGCCTTGACTCCTCTCCTCCGCACTAGCCTCCCACACTGTCTCCCATGAAATAATCAGACCTTTACTCCTTGCCAGCTTTCTTCCTTTAAGATCATTATACCCCCTCCCCAAGCCTGGGCCCAGCAACCCTGCAAAGAATGCATCTTTGTTAATCGATCCTATCATCTAAATCTTCGAAGCAGGGACCATGTCCATTTTTGTCACTTTAGCCCTTCGTCCCATGGAACATCTGGCACAGAGGAGGTGCTAAATCAATACTCATAGAAGGAGGGAGGATCCTCAGGGAACTGTCAGTCACTGGGGCAGGGAGAAATCAATTCCAACTTTGGGAATAAGGGCTTAATTAATATTTTTATTTCATGAGAGGCCATTATGTTTTTTAAAAAAACAATATCCAGTTTCTAAATGCTAAGTGCCTTGGGAGGAGATCAGCCAGGGCAGCTCCAGGAAGAAGCATGAGGGCTGAGGTCCCTCCCAGAGGAGGTGAGGTCTGAAGAGTGTCATAGGCGGCTCTACCACAGCAGGTCAGCTACTGGGTTTTGTAAGGAGACGAAAAGGGTAGATAACACATTTCCCAAGCCTTCCTAACCTTGGAATGAGCCATGTGCTGGCATAATAACTGCTGAGGTTTCCTTCCTTTTTTCTTTCTTTTCTTTATTTCTTTCTGTCTTTCTGTCTTTCTTTCGAGTTTCGCTCTTTTTGCCCAGGCTGGAGTGCAATGGCACAATCTCGGCTCACTGGAAACTCTGCCTCCCAGGTTCAAGCAATTCTCCTGCCTCAGCCTCCCAAGTAGCAGGGATTACAGGCATGCACCACCACGCCCAGCTAATTTTGTATTTTTAGTAAAGACGGGGTTTCACCATGTTGGCCAGGCTGGTCTCAAACTCTTGACCTCAGGTGATCTGCCCGCCTCGGCCTCCCCAAAATGCTGGGATTACAAGCATGAGCCACCAAGCCCGGCCACTGTTGAGATTTTCAAACCTCATCAATTTGGACACTGTGATTCCAGAGCTAGCCTTGAAGGACATTTGAGGACATTTCTGTTGTCATTCTCTACCAACGTCAAGTATCAGTGACAACTCCATTCATTAACATCATGGCTCAGCCCTCACCAGAAAAGAGGGAGGGGGAGAAGAGAAACAAGTTCATCTTTAGCTCTTCAGGACAAAGGAGAGGTCTGAATTCCTTCCTGGGATTCAGTAGGATTGGGGTTGTTAATATAGCGTGGGCTTCCAAAGTCCCGTGAGAACATAAAACAGCAAGAGAGCATTGGGGTACAAAGTGCCTTGATGGGGGTCTATGGGAGGTCTCCCAGTAGCTTCTCAAAAGGGTTCCTAATGCATCAGAGGCTCAGGACCAGTACTTGAGTCAAACTGTCAGGGTGTCTTGAAGTGGCAACAGGCAAGAATTGCTAAGATGGAATTGAAATTTGGTGAAGGGTAGAATTCTCCTGAAGTTAGAGTGCTGGCATTGACCTACCAGTTTAGGGTAGCAATATGACAGTCGTTTGCCATCTGACCAGGTGGAGGACCTTGAACAACCCCTGTCCCAATTGCTGCCTCTGTGCCCTGCCCCTTGGCCTTAAAATTAGGGCTGAGGCTGGGTGTGGTGACTCACGCCTGTAATCCCAGAACTTTGGCAGACCGAGGTGGGCAGATCTCTTGAGGTCAGGAGTTCCAGACCAGCGTAGCCAACATGGCCAAAATCCCATGTCTACTAAAAATACAAAAATTAGCCAAGTGAGGTGGTACACACCTGTAATCCCAGCTACTCAGGAGGCTGAGGCAGGAGAATCATTTAAACCTGGGAGATGGAGTCTGAAAGAAGCCGAGATTGGGTCACTGCACTCCAGCCTGGGCAACCGAGTGAGACTTTGTCTCAAATAATAATAATAATAATAATAATAATAATAATAATTAGGGCTTAAAATTTCCCTCTAACACTGACTAGGGCTGCCTCCATTTTTTCACCTCACCTAACCCCCACTCATGCCAGAGGCAGTTTGGAATTTGGGAGTTGTAGCTTGCAGGTAATAATTAAAGATGAGGGAGTGTGTGAGCTCCGTAAGGGGGAAAGGGGGCTGAGAGGTGGGCAGATCACCAGGGACAGCCCCCAGGAAACTCCAGGAAGCAGGAAGATGCTGGTGGGGGCTGGCTGCTGCCACAGACTGGCTAGTCCCTGTAGTGAAGGAAGAGGTGGAGGGTGGAGGGGGTATTAGAAGGCACAGGGCAAGGTGCAGGGATATTTGTAACCATAGAATAGGGGCTCTCCAGAGGGAATAGGGGGAGCTGGGGTGGTTAGCTGAGTTTTATGACATGCACATACTGGGTAAACCTTGTGTACATAGCATCTTGGCTTCAGAGCGGGCCATGGAGACCCCTGTTCACAATGCTAGTTCTGCCTTTTGCTGCCTGGGCAACACTGAGCAAATCTAGTGTTCTATCACCTCTTTTGGAAAATGTGACTATTAATAAAACCTACATTGCAGGGGCATGGAGAGAATGGGAGAAGCCAACCCAAGGCGCTCAGCATAGTACATGTGCTTAGTAAAGAAAAGTAAAGAACCAAACCAAACAAAAAGACGCACTTCTCGCCCAGCCCTGGGGGACCCAGTGGCAGGAGCCATGTCTCCCAAGGTTCTGCCAAGGATGACCGCCAAAAAACTGTGTCTCTTGCCTGCAATGGCAGGTCCTTCTCCTGCTGCCCGCCCTTCTTATGTAAGAGCCACACAGGTGGGCAGCTGGGTCCCGTGCCATGTAGGTCAGAGGTATCTGGGGCCACACCTCGACTGCAGCCCTAGGGCAGGCTGGGGCAGGTCCCCACTCATGCCCAACCCCACTGCCTCATCACCCGGAACCTGGGGCACCCACAGCCGCTGGCTCCCATACTCAGCATGCCTTAGCTGAGGGAGCAGAAGGGATGCTGAGCCCTGTGCCTGCCAGGTGCAAGAAGGAGAAAGGTGAGCACCCTGGGGCAGCCAGATCCCCAGGCACACCCTCTACCGTGAGTCCTCTATGGGGGTCCTCAGGCTGGGAATTGGCAATTAGGAGAGAGCTGCCAGAGGCCGGATCTTTGAGGTGAGGCAGTCCATGCAGACTAAAGAGAAGTAGGAGACGCGGAGTCCGCCATGCAGGGTGATGGGGAAGCCAGCGTGAATCGCCATTGCAGACTATATTGTTGCTATTGGGAGCACCAGGCTGTTCACAGGCCTGTGTGACTAGCACTATGGGGTTTGGAGGAGGCGTTGTTCTTCTCCTTGTTTGGGGTTGTTAGGATATGGGGAACTAGTTAGGCAACATCTTCCATGGAGAACATTCTCCAGCCATTGGGGAGTCAGTTCTGCTTTGCTCACCGAGCAGAGAGAGGTGAGAACTACCAGAAGTGACAGGAAGGCTGGTGAATGGTAGCCAGAAGTCTCTGCAAAGCAGGAGTCCTGGAGATTTTAGCTATTTGTTCATTAGTTGGCCATGGGGAATGGAGACCACATCCCCAAGGCAGCCACCTGCTACAAGGTGTTCTCCTTTGAATCTGAAGGTGTGGGCTTACGAGGCCGGACTGTAAATTACAGCCAGGTGTCCCACCCCAGGAGCAGATGAGTCATGGCCAGGAAAGAGGGCAGCTGTCCCCTCGCCCAGCCAGGCTGCCAGCGGTGACTCACGCTGTATCTCTGTTGCAGGGCGGTCCGGTGGAGCTGGGCCTCTCTGGGGCTGCTGTGGCTCTCCCGGGGGGACTCCGCGACACGTTCTCTGAGGTTCTGGCTCTCTCCTGGGCGAGCTCACAGATTGCAGCCACCCCCCAGGCACCATGCCAGAGGTGTTCCTGCTCAGGTCTACCAGCTCCATTATGAGGACTGTGTAAGGAACAAGGAGCCCACCTTCCCCCGCCTCCTGGCCCCCAGCCAGTCTCCCAGGGAAAGTAGTTGGCACGGAACCTGGACCCCCAGACTTGGGTTTAGGGTTTTTTCATTCTGTCGGTCACCCTCTCAATCTTGCCAAGTTATCTTTTTCTTCTTGCGCCCCCAAAGATCCATGAAAGCTTGTGAGTAATAATGATGACAGCTGACTACGTACTAAGCACTTCTCTTATATCACCTTCTTGCAATAGCCACAGGACATGGGCAGAAAACCGAGGGCCAGAGAGGATCCGTGACTTGGCCACACAGCTAGTAAAGTGAGTTGTGCCCAAGTAGGCAGACAGACTGGTGAACTTTGATGCTATCCTGTTTCAAGAAAGCATTCATTGAGCACCTACTTCATACACAACAGTGGCCTGGCTGCTGAAGGCTAAGCGAGAAGAAAGGGCAACAGAAATAAATAGGAAACGGATCCTCATCCATGAAGTGTTCAGATGGGAAATGAGGGTCCTCCTCAATTTTTGTGTCTCACACATAGCGACTACTTGAGAAGGTTTAGGTCCAACCAATATGTGCTGAGCTCCAACAGTGAGTACTCATGGCCAGAGGACAGAGCTGAATCAGAAGTGGCCCCAGCTCTCAAGCCATGTGTGACTGTTGAAACCCAAACCTGAGTGTCCAAGGTCCATAGGGTGAGAGGGTGTTGGGGAAATCTCAGAGGGCTTCCTGGAAGAGGAGCTGAAGGAGGCTTGGGAGGCTCTGTGTGCAAATGGTTCCCATCAGCTGCACTGGAAGGTAGGAGTAAGGAGACACCAATCCACCAAGAGATGGTTAAGAGAAAGGCACAGTGCAGATGCTCCCAGGCTCCTCTGCCCCCCACACACATCTGACATCATATTTGGTCAAACACACCCTTTGTTTTCTTGTTCCCATGCTGCTGGGTAGGTGCTGATAAAGTGTTTTTGTTTTCTGTGAAAGGAGAGCAAGGCAATGAGCTTAAAGTGCGCTTATGTGAGCTGAGGTCAGAGATTAATCCTTGTTCTCATCCGGGTGAAAGAGGGCCACCCTTGTAGGCTCTTCTTCCTCCTGGGAATTCAAAATGCAAACAGAAGCCAGTCAGCCTCCTCAGGCCATTCTCCCACCATTATTGTCATTCAATCATGTTAGGTGACTTCTGCCAACCTCTGGAGTACTGCCTTCCAGAAGGAGCATAATTTTCCAGAATGGCAGGAATAATATGTTAATCACCTTCAGCATGCTTATGATGATCATGATGACAGTAATATCAACTCACCTGTAGAATCATTTATGGCCACCTGTCCTTCCTGGAATAGCAGCAAGAATTAGGAGTAGGGCCCAAAATGTTTTTGAGGAGTCAAGATAGAGTAGGGGCGGATCCCCAAACCTCAGCTTCTTTTCTTCGAGGACAACGTGATAGGTTCCATTGTGGAACATGTCCCCCGATATAACCTACAGTTCTAATGAGCTTGGTTGTTTTCTATTCTGCTACAAAAAGAAATGGCAATGTAGGAGTGAGATGAATTGCTAGAAGCCAGCACACAAAGTAGCAAGAAGTGACTGCTAGTCACAGGGGAGAGGATGAAAAACTAAAAAATGGCCGAGCATGGTGGCTCGCGCCTGTAATCCCAGTACTTTAGGAGGCCAAGGCGGGAGGATTGCTTGAGCCCAGGAGTTGGAGACCAGCCTTGGCAACATAGCAAGACCCTGTCTCTACAAAAAATGCAAAAATTAGCCAGGTTTGGTGGTGCAGGCCTGTAGTCCCAGTTACTCAGGAAGCTGAGATGAGAGAACTGCTTGAGCCTAGGAGTTTGAGGTTGCAGTGAGTGGTGACTGTGCCCCTGCACTCCATCCTGGGCAACAGAGCAAGACCCTGTCTGCAAAATATAAATAAATACATACATACAAAATAAAAACTGAAAGACTACCATTACTAACAACAACGAAGGTTAGATAGCAGTCACAATGAGGAGAGGCAGATGGCCTGAGCAGTTTCACTTGTTTCTGTGTGGCAAGTCAGGTCAGGAAAGCCTGTTACTGGTTATAACCCTGAGTGAGCAGGAAGTTACTGGAGGTTTAGAATATTCTATTTTGAATGACATCTTCTCAAAGGGACTACCTCTCAAGGCCCCCATTAAGGAAAAGATCAGGCTTAATTCATTTGGAAAATTAGTTTTTGACATTCTCTTAATCATGCGCCCCAAATTCTGTAAGCATAGGGCATAGAGAGTTGAATCAGTGCCTTGGACCAGCCACAGGGATAAGCAAGATGTTCTTGTTAAACTGATACTGGCAGAGGGCCAGGGTCCACCCTCTCATTGACCATGGCTGCTGGACAAGATCAGTGTCTGAGCAACAAGAAATTTGACACCGCACTGGGTGCTGGCCCTCCCGGAAAAGGCACCCGCCCACAGCAAGAAGGTGCTGCCAACATCCTCAACCTCCCTATAAACAGAAGGTTCTAATCACGATAAGTCCGCTTGACCCTTGACTTCTTTCGGTGGCTGTCTTCATTTAGTCTTTGTGTAGCTATTTTAAAACCAGAACCAGTTTACACTAATTTTCTATGGGGAGAGAAGTGCTGTCCGTACCTTTTGATTAGGAGGATTTAAAAACAGGTTTGTTTGTGAGGAAGCAGTTCAGATGGTAGGACATTACAGCCAAGGACAGCCTCCTGCCTGGCTAATGTGGAGGTGGCTGCCCAGCTGGTGATCTCAGAGGCTAATTAAAGCTGCTAACTCTAACCTGGGGTGCTGTCCACCGTCTTCTGAGGACACAGGCCGAAATGGGGCAGGGACATCAACCAAGTTCACAGTCTTCCCCAGATGATCACAGTGTGGGCCCCTGAGCCTAGCAGTGTACGTGTCCCTGGTTTGCCTGAACCCAGAGCTCAGGGGCCGTTTGGTAACATTGCAGCCCAAAGTGGAGGTAGCTTCTATCTGGCTATCCCAGAGAGCTGTAACCAAGGATCCAAAGTCAGGAGGACAAGTTCTGCAGCATTCAGGCGCCTCTGTCTGCCTGGCACAGGAGACCTCACCCCGGAAGCACGCGTTGCCATCTCTTCAGTTTTTCCACAACCTCCCTGGAGCGGGTCGCCATAGCAATGGAAGGGCTGCTCCAGCCCTGTGGCCCAGGCCTTGCTCACAAATATCCCAAGAGTGGCGCCACCTCGGTTCCCCAATCATCCCCCTTCTCCCCATTCCCCTCCCTTCCTAACCTTCTGATATCTTTCACTTTAAAACCTATCTCAGGTTTTTAAACAGACTGCTGCCAGGTGGGCCTGGGTGTGTTCACAAACTTAGTTTTGTTCGGAACCTGCAGTGCCGACGAGGAGTAAGGCTGAATGTGAGAAGCAGGTAATTGGCCCGGCTTCCTGGGAACTGGGCAGGTACGGGGCTAGCCCTACCCTGACTGACAGACAGACAGGACTCCCTGGAGCCAGGGTCCTTCCCTCAGGGACACCATGACCAGCTGCACAGGTTGCATGCTGCACAACTCCCGTGGATTCTGTTAACATATTTGTTGACTGTGAAATGTGTCTCTGGAGTTGTATAATCCTGCTGCAGTTCTGAAGTGTGTATTGAAATCCATCTGCTCAGCCATGTAGGAGGTTGAGGTCTGGCCAGGTGAACCCTGAGGAAAAATGATGCTGAAGGGCAGTCAGGCTGAAATGATAATGAAAGCCCAGAAACCCATGAAACTCGGACTGGCTCAGAACGCTAGACCCTTTAGCCAGGGTCACTGAGCCTGGGAGGCAAAGGGGATCTGGGTCAGGGGTGAAGGTGCAAATCCTTGGGCCTCAGGTCTCCCTGGACCTGTGCCTGTCTTCTCTATGGAGTGAACAGACATGGGGTGCACCCACAGGCACATGGAAGAGGGGAGGCCCTCACTGGGGGCCGGAATAGGGACCCCTGAGAGCACTATGAGCACCTGCAGCCCCACTCAGAGTTTCTGGGCATGGGTGGGGACTGGTGGGTGCAGGGAGTGACAGGTGGGGGCAGCCCCACACCAAAAGTCTGCCCTCTCCAGGAGTGGTGTTCAGAATGCCCCAGTGCAGACCTCAGCCCCTTCCTCAACCAGATGGGGGCGCTGAGACCCCGAGAGAGGCATGAACTTGCCCAGGGTCACACCAGGAAGTAGAGCACAGAAGGCCTTGAATTCCCTTTCTCCCGAGCCCTCAGAGCCTACAGGGAGGCTGGGTGGTGGCAGGGTTAGCCCCTACAACCACTGAGGTCTTGTCCCCTGACCCACTGGGGTCTCTTCTGTGGATGGCCCCAGCATTTGTGGGAGACAGAGGTGCCAGTGTCTCCCTGGGTGTGCTGAGATGTGTGCCAGGCCAGAGTCCCTGAGCCCAGGCCAGTCCCCCACGTTCTAATGAATGTTTTTCCTGGTCCCCTCACCACCCCAGCTCACTGACTGACAGGCAGCCACTCTCCAAAGAGTCCCTGAACCATGCTCTCAAGCTCTCAGTGCCAGAGAAGGTGAATAATGCCCAGTGGGATGCTCCAGGTAAGCCAGCTGGGGGTTGCCGGGTGGGGCAGGGCGGGAAACTGCACTGTGCTGGGTATGTTGGAGGGGTGGGTGGTGTGGGGGACCACCACACAGAACCGCGGGAAGGGGCAGCTGGGGATCTTGTTGGTCTCCACGCTCCCAGGGACTCCACCAAGCCCCTTCCTTTATGGCCACCATCAGGGCCAGGCATGATGGAAAGGAATGGGGGGGAGGGGGGGCGAGATTTCTTCTTCAAGGAAGTTGGGAAGAAGAGAGGCCAGAGATAGAGACGGGTAGGATATCATCTGGGGCCAGGCCTTGGGAACTTGGATCTCTAGCACAGGGTTGCTGAGGGACAGGAGGAAGCCCAGATAAGCAATGCCTTGGGAGTTTTGGCTTTGTTAACTGGGGCAAGGGGCAGGTAGACAGATGTAGACTAGAAAGATTTGTTTTGGAGGCTTGAAACATTACATATTATTTTCTTGATCTTCACCATCAAATAATTGTGCCTTAAGGAAGGCAGAGTTATTTACTCTGACTCTGAGGAGTCATCAAAATGATAACAATAATACAGCTTTTGTGCACTTTTATTGGCTACACAACAACATTGTAACAACATAGAAATTTAAAAACAAAAAGAAAACAATAGGTACCCAGCGCAGAGGGCCAAGGCCGCCAGGTCAGCTGCCCCTCTCCCAGGCCGAGTGTCTTGGGGGGCTTTGGCAGGGATCTGGCCTGAACTGTGGGGGTGGGTGTTTCTTCTCATGCCCCCCACCCTCGCCTCAGAGATAAAGGAGTAGGGACTGGGCCAAGAAGAGGATCAACTGGTTTCTGAGAATGGTTTGAAAGACACCGGAGAGAGGCCAGGAACAGGGCCAGCTGGGTCCAGGGAGCCTCCCACGCTCATCCTCCCAGGATTCCAAGGCATCTCGCTGACTTGCTGAGCCACGTGGAGCAGGTCCCACCAGCTTGCTTAGGCTCAGACACCCCAGACTTTATAATCCCTTCTCTGCGGTGCTCAAAGAGCAGGTGTTGGCACCAGGGGCCTGGGCCACAGAAAAACCGTGGAGCTCAGCAAGTCCTGAGCATGAGTGATGGCACTGGCATTCCTGCAATTCAAGGGGCAGGAAGAGAGCCAGTGTGGGGGAGGCTCCGTGTCCCTTGGAGCCCCAGAAAAGCATCTGGCATCCCCAGGGAGAAACATGTAATCCCCAGCCCTGTGGGCCTCAATGCCTTCATCTGAATGGCTGTCGTCTGGCAGCCTTGCAGCAGCAGGCACGCAGCATGGGCAGGTTTTAAACAAGCAGGGGAGGGAGTCCCAGAGAGGGTGCCTTCAGACAGTGCTGGAGTAGAGGCATCTGAGCAGCCAGAGGCCGGATGGGGGGCAGGGAGAAGGCCCCGAGTTTAATGGCGAGGCAGGGCCTGGGTGGGCAACTGCAGGGGAGGTGACAAGACCATCACGATCTAGTGTATCAGGAATTTGGGAAGCTGACAGGGACGGCCAAGGTAGACATGCCCCAGGATCCTCCATCCTGTGTGCTGGGCTGTGAGGGAGACTGAGATGGACAATCTTCTTTCCTGCCCTCAAAGAACCCCCAGTCTGAGGGCAGACAGGTCCTCTGTAAAGGGCAGGGACAGGCTGAGGAAGGAGGGCTGCTCTCTGGGAGCTGTGGGGGCAAAGTGGGCCTCCTGCATTAGAAGAACCTCCAGCTGTCCTCAGAACCGCAAGCTACCTCTAGGCCTAGAGGTCTGGACTGAGTGCTCTGCCTTTGGGAGTTCAGCTTCCAGGGCTGGTGACAAGGAGAAAGGGGCGGTTTGGGAGGGGCTAAGGAGGAACCGTGGTTGTCAGCAGGCACCCAGAGTGGAGGCCACAGAGGGATCCCAGGTGCTTCCCAGGGCAGTGCTGAGCAGGCGTCATGGGCTCCCACAGACCTGGCTCGGGGGCCATGCTCTGCCCAGCACCCTCTCCTGCAGCCCTGGTGTCCTTGGGGGTGGAGGAGGAGCCTTTGCGCTAGAGTGTGGATGAGTTCCAGTTTCTCATGGATGGAGTGTCCACCGCGTGCCAGGCCTGGAGCGGAGCTTGGACTCTTTCTCATTGACTCCCCAGAAGCTTGGGAGCCCTGGGCTCTAGTCTCTGTGCAAGAAGGGGGATTGGGGCTGGCACAGATTGGGAGGGGTCTTGGAGCTGCCCTTTCACAAAGCAGCTTTTGATAAGATTGAGAAAAGGCAACTATCCCTATCAAAGACTGCTGGGGAGGAGGGATTCGTGGGATTAGAACTGAAAGTCCTCCTTCCCCACACAGTTGTGCCCTGAATAAGAAGAGCCAAGTCCTGTGCTAAGAGACTTTCTTGTATTCTTTCATTTTATCCTCATATCAGCAGCAGGGAAAGCATATGTATCACTCCCATTTGGTAGAGGAAATGGAGCTCAGAGAGGGTTAGTGATTTTCTCAGAGTCACACAACCGGTAAGAGGCGGAACTCTTAACTGGCCACACTGCCTCTTTGGGACGTAGATGGCATCACACAGTCTGGTCTTCCAGGTCTGGCCCTCCCAGGTCTGGCCAGCCCCTGCCTCCCTTCCATCTAACTGCAGCCCCTGGCAGCTCCTCTGGGGAGCTCTTGGAGTCTTGTACACAGGAATCAGGGCTCACTCTGGAGCCCTCGGAGGCTCCCAGATCTCTTTGAGCTCCCAAAAAGTTTGAAGTCCTGAGCTCTGGTCCCTAGGCTGAGCTCTGAGCTGCCCTGATGGTTGTACTCCCAGGGAGCAGCTGCACAAAGTCCGGCCACAGAGACACTGGAATCTGACCTTCACACAAAGGCAGCCTTGTGCTGGGCCCTGGAGACACATTACTTTTTACTTGCTGGCCTCTCTATATTAAGCATGAAGCCCAGCTGGAGAAGGGCAGCATCAAGACCAAAGAGAGGGAAGGGCACCCGGGGTGAGCAGCTGCTGGGGATGAAACTGCTGGAGGTGCTGGCCAGGGCTGGCTCCCTACCCGCTTTCTCCCTAGGAAACTCCCACACCCACTAAGGAGATTTTGAGATTGGGAAGCTAGGTGCTCAGCCCCACTTGTCTCCAGTCCAGTGAAGCCCTTTGTGGGTCAAGGGATTTGCTGGGCCTCCCTCGGTTTGTCACTCCAACCCTTCTCAAACATCGCAAGGGGTGGTGTTTCAGGCTGAAGCTATGAGCTAGGGAGCCGGAAAGAAGCCCGATACAACTCTTGTCCTCAAGAAGCTCACAGTTTGAGGCCGGGTAGCAGGAGGAGGCCGTTGGGATAGCAGAAGAAGGAGAACCTACCTGTCCTGGCAGCCTCTGATGGGGCTGGGAGTGGGGGCCGGCAGGAAAGGCTTTCCAAGGGTCAGAGGAAATGAGTGCCGGTGATTCCTTCTCCGTGATATGGAAACAGGTAATCCTGGCCCTGCCAGCCAAAACGAGTGGAATCTCTGGGGGTCCTTAGAGAAACATTTTCCACAGGGGTCAAGGCACCCACCCAGCCCCTGCCTGGACAGCCTCAGACACTGCCTGGGTGTCCCCTCCTGGGACCCTGCCATGTGGAACAGGTCTGGGGCAGGTCAGCCCAGGGCTTCTGGCTGGGATGCCCGATTTCTTGCTCAGATCTAGCTTGTCTCCAGTGGATGGAAACCCAGCCTGAGGTCTCCTGCACATCTCCTGAGCGTGTTCACCTTTACAGGGGCAGGTAAAGCACATCTTGGGTCCCTTACCCTGGTGGTCCAGGCCTGGACAAGTGGAATCCTAGAGGCAGGATTAAAAAGCTAAAACAATGACCACAGAGGAGCGTATAGAGAATATCTTGTCCACCCCAATTGTAATTCAGATGGAGAAACTGAGGCCCAGGGAGACCAGGGGTCTGCCCAGGGTTACTCTGCTGTGGTGGCCAGAACTCAGAGCTCTTGAGTCCCCGTCGAGAAAGCCAGGAGTGGCAGCTGCAGGGACCCTCTCCCCTCGGGCACAGAGGAACTACCGAACAGCTGACAGACCCTTCTGTGATAGGTCTTGTCCTCATCTCTCTTCATGTCCTGGGGCCAATGTGGCCCCTTCCTCTTCTGTATCCCCAAGAGTGTCTTGCATTGGGCTGGCCCTCAGCTCAGGGTCCAGTGTTGGAGAGAGGGCCCCTCCTGGGGCTGGTCTCTGCCTGGCCTTTGGAGGAAGGCCTTTGGGGTCGGTGCCCTGCAGGACCACTCTCAGAGAGAGATCTGTCCTAGGTCTGAGATCCACCTCTTCCTCAGGACCAGTTATTCCTCCATCTGCACAATTAGCTACTTTCCTGCAGCCTTTCCCACAGACCACAGAAAACAGCCCCAGCCTCCTGCTCTCTGCTGTTGTGTTGTTCTCCTTCCCGGCTAATTGAGTGACTGCCTTTGCTCTTTAGACGCCTTTATTCCAGAACCCCAGAGAACACAGCTCCCTGCCTGCCCAGTGGCCCCCAGCATAAAGGGTGGATGGATAAGATACAAGCCAGGGTCAGGCCAAGACAAGTGGCAGAGGGAGGAAGGGGGAGAGGGAGAGGGAGGTGGCAGAGAGTACCAGCCTTGCCTGGGAAAGCCCACCCCCGGCTCTCAGCTGACTTGGCACTTGGTGGGTGGGCAGTGTGCTGGTGGTGCTGCCTTGGCAGCAGGCTGTGAACTTTCTGGGGTCTCCACTGTGCTCTGGATCTAGTCATTGGTTGCCTTTTGGAGTCAGCTCCTGCTGGGATCTGGATGCCTTGCTGAGCAACAGAGACCTTGATTGTGTCCTTCCCCATTCTTGGCTGATATTGCAGCAGTGATCTTAGTTTGGGACAGAGCTGATGGTTGCACCCCTGTTGATGGGGCACAAAGGGGAGATGAGGACTACGTTAAGGACTGGCAATCATCCTGATTTCCTAAGTCCCTCCTACCCACAGGAAACCACCTTCAGAGAGGCAGGCTGAGAGGTGCCACAGCAGACCTGGGCCCACTCATATCCCTCCCTCATGCTTGGTTCTGAGCTGCCCAGCATATGACAGAGTTAGGGGACTGGGGCACACTCTCCACCCCGGCACCATCCAGGGGAGAGTAGACTTTGGACTCCCAAGTTTCCATTCACTGAACAGCCTGCCAGCTACTGACACAAGGCAGCTGCCGGGACCAACTGAGGCCTAGTCCCAACTCTGCCCCTAACTCTGCCATGACCTTGGCCATCCCTGCCCACTCTGGGACTCAGTTTTCTCATCTGTAAAAGGAACATCTACCTCTGATATGCTGCGTGTGGAAACTCCCTGCCCCAACTTCCCAAGATGACCCGTCTGGCTGAGGTCTCTGCCTGTATTCCTGATGCAGCTAGAAGCATCACATGCTTAATTTGATTTATTCTTTCAGCAAACACTTATTGCAAGGTCAGTGCTTACATCAGAAGCTCAGAGTCTAGGTACAAAGGGGAGAGAGAGATGTCTTGAATACCCACAATGTGCTAAGCCTTTTAATAATAATACGTTAATACAGTTCTTTTCAGTGTGGTCTATGCATTTCTGTATGCACATTTTTTGGTCCTCTTTTCACTCGATGTTATACTGTGAACATTTCCACATGTCATTAAATATTATGTAGTACTTTATTTTAATGACTGCATAGGAATCCATGGTATGGCTCTACCATAATGAACCGAATAGGAGACCAGTCCCCTGTTGGACATTTGGGTTGTTTCCAATGGCTTTGCTAACAGACACGGAGCTGTGCAGATATCCATCTCCACATTCTCGCTGTACATGTCTATGATTGCTTCCCTTGAGTAACTTCCGGAAAGTATGATTGCTAAGTGCAAGGATGTTTCTGTTTTAAACCTTTGGATATATATTGCCAGTTGTCCCCAAGAAAGTTGTACCAGTTCATGTTCTGCACTGCACTGCACCTTCCAGACAGTGGATGTTGTCTCTTTGCCTGATTATATCTTTGTTGCTTCAGGTTCTTTCCTTTTAGGAGAAACCCAGGGAGAGAGGGAGGTTAGGAGATGAGTTCAGATGGCTTCAGGAGATGTGGGTTATTGTGAGGAAAGGCAAGGAAGAAAAGAAGCTTAGAAAGAGGCTAGGAGGAGGTCGGGAGTGGTGGCTCATGCCTGTAATCCCACCACTTTGGGCAGATCACGAGGTCAGGAGATCAAGACCAGCCTGGCCCAACATGGTGATACCCTGTCTCTACTAAAATACAAAAAATTAGCTGGGCATAGTAGTGCGCGCCTGTAGTCCCAGCTACTCGGGAGGCTGAAGCAGGGGAATCGCTTAAACCCGGGAGGCGGGGGTTGCAGTGAACCAAGATCGTGCCACGGCACTCCAACCTGGTGACAGAGCAAGACTCTGTCTCAAAATAATAATAATAATAATAATAATAATAATAATAATGGGAAAGAAAATAAAAGAAAAAAGAAAGAGGTAGCAGGGAATGGGAAGAATGGACCTTCCTGGCTCCCTGCTCAGGTGACAACCAGCATTGTTGCAATTCAGCTCCTCCCTGCCTTGCTGCCTGTGCACCTGCTTCTGTGCACTCCACTCACTATGCTGTGACTTCCACCACCCCATTATCTCAGCTTGGCTATCCTGATCTCTGCAAGTCACTTCCAAACTCTGCAACAGAGAGGCTCTAATTGTCTGTCACCACCTACAGGGAGCACTCCCACTGAGCAGTGCTCCTGCAGGCAACCTTATGTGCCTCTGGCCAGGGCTTGCAGCTCCAGCCTCATGCATGTGGTCAGGGTCGCAGAGCCAGTGTCCAAGGCTCAACAGCTGTGGGCAACCCTTTCTGACTGTTCTGCCCTGTGTTTGGCACACCTTGCCGGTAGCTAAAACCCAGGCCCAGCCCTTCTAAGTCATTGTCCAGAGACTTCTCCTTCTTCTATAGAGAGGGATATTGGCAGAGGACACAGTGTGAGCAGAGCCCACAGGTGGGAACACATGGACGTGAGAAGATGGGGGAGGATTGCGCACCCCAGGGTAGGAGATGCATCTGTCTTCCCTTCTTTCAGCTCTCAAGGGCGGGAGTGAGCTTGGCAGCTGGCACCCAAGGCTGAGGCCACTGAACTGTGGTGGCCCAGGTCAGAAGGACACTGAGCAGGGCAGGCCCTACCTAGGTCTCTCAGGGGTGCAGGATGGGAAAGCAGGCTGGTGTGTCCCTCTTGAGGAGATATCTGCTCTGGGAGCCTGTCTCTGTGCTTAAGCACAACGTGTCCTGCCTCCTCATTGGCCACCCTGGGGGGCAAGGGTGAGGTCGGGGAGAGATGAAGGCCTGGGTCCTCTAGACACAGTCACTGGGTCTCCAGCCCTCCTGGGACTAGGGTTGGGCAGAGGTCAGCTCGTTCTTCCCAAAGAAGAGGGCCCTGGCCTCTGCTCGGGGCCAAGTTGCTGCTGGTAGCCAGGACTCAGAGGGGAGGGAACCTGACTTCCAGAGCTCCAGGCTGAAGAGGCAGCCCCGACCATGACCCCATCCTTCATTAGGCTCAAGGATGGAAGTCTTTAGTGAGGAGGCAACACATAGTCCTTGAAGGGCGGTAAAGTATGGACATGTGATGGAGGGAAGGGCATTGCAGGCAGAGTCACAGCACAGGCAAAGACACAGAGGCGGGGAACCAAAGAGAACTGGGAGCAGTTCAGGTTGGCTCTAAGGAAAGGTGTGTGTTGAGGCTGGGAAAGGTAAGTGAGCCCCTTGGGGAGGGCCTGCCTTAGAAGCCATGGTATCTACATCTCCCTGTGGCCAATGAGAGCTGTTGGGGGCTTTTGAGCAGGTCAGACCTGGGTTTAGCAAGGTCACTCTGGGAGCCTCAGGAAGGTGGGAAAAGGCCGGTGGCTGGAGGTCATGGCTGCCCAAGATCACCCAGCCTGAGCCTGGCACAGGACTTGGCGGGAGACATGATAGTCCTTTCCCAGAGGAAATGGGAGATGTGGTGCCGGGGTCTTCCTTGAAATTCACCATGAGAGGCAGCACCCCCATGGGAACAGAGCAGACTTGGATATGGAACTGTGGGGGTTTGGATGCCAGCTCTGCCACTCAACTCTTTTGGGAGGTGACAGTGGAGGATGGTCAAAGAATGACATGGCACATGGCAGGGGCTCAGTAAGCAGTAAGCAAGAGATGATGGGGGCCTCAGTGAGGGCAGGGGCAGCCCCTTTCCCACCAGGATCTCCTCTTCCATTTGGTCTAGAGGCTCAGACAGGCCCTGCTGGCTCAGCTGAGCTTGTGCAGAGAAAGGGCTGGGTCACGCAGCTGACTAGGAGGCCTTGTCACCCTTCCCAAGAGTGACAAGGGGTCCTCCAGGGCCAGGGTTCCTGTCCCTGTCAGGAAACAGCTGGGCTAATAGGAGACTGACCTTGCAGATCTATGAACCTTCCTTCCCTTCCCATGCCTCATTCCCCCCGTCCAAGAAGGATGTGAGATGACCTGACACAAAAGCACAGGCTCCACGGAAGAAGAAACAGGAAAAAGACAGAACCATGTAGCTGATGAGAGAGGAGAAATTAGGTGAAGAAATCTGTCCAAAATGTCCGTCAAGATTTTAAACACTCTATTCCCTTGATCCGGTAAACCTCCTTCTAATAATCTAAACGTAAAAGGAGGGCTGGAGGCTGGATATCACTTGAGCATCCTTCAGTGGAGAGTGGCAGAGTCAATTATGATAGGGCCCAACCGTGCAGTACGACACAGCCACACAGCATGCACACAATGGGGCAGGCATGCTAATATCACCAACATTAAAGATGGATGATTTGGCTAATGGCTAGGTTTGATTTGAGTCATATGATTTAAAACATACATTTGACTGAACGCAGTGACTCACACCTATAATCCCAGCACTTTGGGAGGCCAAGGTAGGAAGATTGCTTGAGACTAGGAGTTCAAGACCAGCCTGGGCAGCATAGCAAGACCTTGTCTCTACTAAAATTAAAAAAAAAAAAAAATAGCTGGGAATGGTGGCATGTACCTATGGTCCCAGTTACTTAGGAGGCTGAGGTGGCAGGATCATTTAAGCCCAGGAATTGGGAGCTCCAATGACCTATGATCACGCCTCTGCACTCCAGCTTGGGCAACAGAGCAAGACTTTGTCTCAAAAAAAATTAAATTAAAATTATTAAATTTATTTAAAACACACCCAGATTTCTGGTAACTTTTGGTCTCCATTCCTACTGGGTACCAAATCCTAGAGTTGAGGAGCGGCCACCCCATTTGGATGAAGTATGCGTTCTCCCACCTCCACAGTCCCCTTTGGGTGACAACCGCTCCTTGCTGCCTCCGTGATACTGAGGCCGCAGTCGGTATAATTATCATTGCCCTTGCACTGCAGTTTTTCTTTCTTTTTAAAAAACTTTACTTTTTAAATTGACAAAAATTATACACATTTATTGTGTACAATATGTTGTTTTAAAATATGTATACATTGTGGAATGGCTAAATCGATCTAATTAGAATACACATTACTTTACATACTTCACACACCTGGCTAAATTTTTGTAGAGCCAGGATCTACGTTTTGTAGAGATAAGGTCTCTCTTTTGTTCAGGCTGTCTGGAACTTTTGGCCTCAAGAAATCCCCCTGCCTTGGCCTCCCAAAGTGCTATGATCACAAGCATGAGCCACTGCACTTGGCCTGTAGTTTTTCGTATAATGGAAAAATATGGTCAGGCACAGTGGCTTATGCCTGTAATCCTAGCACTTTGGGAGGCCAAGGCTGGAGGATCGTTTGAACTTGGGAGTTTGATACCAGCCTGGGCAACATGGCTAACCCCTCCGTCTCTACCAAAAATACAAAAATTAGCTGGGCTTAGTGCTGCACACCTATGGTCTCAGCTACTCAGGAGGCTGAGATTGGAGGATGTTTTGAGCCCTGGGTGACAGAGTGAGACCCTGTCCCCCACCGACCCCAGCAAAAAAAAAAAAAGAAAAGAAAAGAAAAGAAAAATATTGCACTGTTCCATGTCTCTATCAAAAGCAGAGAAACAAAAGGTGGACTCCAAGGTCCATGTGTCTCAAGGAAAGTAAGAGTGAGCTCATTTCTTCCTGGAAAAGAAGACTGCCTCTAGTTTCACTTGCAAATCCTGGGGCACTTCATTCATTTATTATGTATTATAATACATTATTTACTATGATGCTGATACACTGCCAACCTGGTCCCAGGAGCATTTTGGGTTTGCTACAGGTGATTAATACAGTTAATAACATGACCTCTCCCCTCTGCCACCTTATTTTTCATAAAAAGCAATTGCAACAACAAAATAAAACCTAAGTCCTTGCATGTGTATTTGTAGAAAGAGGGCCTATCACTTTTTCTGTCATAGACGGCTAAATTGTTTTGTATTTCTTGGAACAAGTATGCACATTTTGGTCATTAAAAAGAGATTATAGGCCAGGCACGGTGGTTCATGCCTGTAATACCAGCACTTTGGGAGGCCGAGGCAGGCAGATCACCTGAGGTCAGGAGTTCAAGACCAGCCTGGCCAACATGGTGAAACCCCATCTCTACTAAAAATACAAAATTTAGCCAGGCATGGTGGCACGCGCCTGTAATCCCAGCTACTCAGAAGGCTGAGGTGGGAGAATCACTTGAACCCAGGAGGCAGAGGTTGCAGTGAGCCAAGATCGTGCCACTGCATTCCAGCCCGGGCGATGGAGTGAGACTTTGTCTCAAAAACAAAAAAAGAGATTATAGTGGCTGGGCATGGTGGCTCACGCCTGTCATCCCAACACTTTGGGAGGCCAAGGCAGGCTGATCACTTGAGGCCAGGAGTTCGAGACCAGCCTGGCCAACACAGTGAAACCCTATCTCTATCAAAAAATACAAAAAAATTAGCCAGGCATGGTGGTGCATGACTGTAGTCCCAGCTACTCAGGAGGCCGAGACAGGAGAATTGCTTGAAACCAGGAGGTGGAGGTTGCAGTGAGCTGAGATAGCACCACTGCACTCCAGGCTGGTCAATATAGTGAGTGAGACTCCATGTCAAAAAAAAAAAAAAGGAAAGACAGAAAGAAAAAAGAGAGAGATTATAAATGCTCAAGTTAAAACGTTTGGCTAGAGATCCCAAGACTGACCTCTGCTCTTCTTGGCAACCTGGGTGAACAGGTGAATACAGAGGAGTGTGAGCTTCTAGAGGTGAAAGTCGCCTTTTCTCTGGTCCAGGCCTAGGAGGAATCTGCGCCAGGAGGGAAGAGAAGTAATAACCACTGAGCGGCAAATGGATGCCAGGCCCTGGGCATGCTCTGAGGGCCATTGCACAGGATCCTTGCACCACTTTGTGGGGGGTCAACATTCTCTTTTTTTTTTTTTTTTTTTTTTGACAGAGTCTTGCTCTATCGCCCAGGCTGGAGGGCAGCGGTGTGATCTCAGCTCACTGCAACCTCCACCTCCCAGGTTCAAGCAATTCTCATGCCTCAACTTCCCAAGTAGCTGGGATTACAGGTGTGCCCCACCATGACCAGCAAATTTTTGTATTTTTAGTAGAGACAGGGTTTCACCATGTTGCTCAGGCTGGTCTTTAACTTCTGGCCTCAATTGATCTGCCTGCTTCGGCCTCCCAAAGTGCTAGGATTATGGGCATGAGCCACCATCCCCAGCCCTCTGTGTTTTTCTTAAGTAGCTTTATTGAGCTATAATTTATATGCCATGAAATTTACCCATTTTAAGTGCACAATTTGATTATTTTTAGCAAGTTTACGGAGTTGCAAAACATCCCCACAATCCAATGTTGGGACATGGCCATCACCCCAAAAAGATCTCCTGTGCTTGTTCCACCGTCACTCCCCACTCCCACCTCTAGCCTGGGGCAACCAGTAATCTGCTACTATCTTTTCTGCCTTTCCTTTTTCGTACCTGGCTTCTTTCATTGAACATGCTTTTGAGTTTCATCCATGTTGTAGCCTCTATCCGTACTTTATTCCTTTTTATTTATTTTTAATTTATTATTTAATCTTAATTTTTTTTTTTTTTTTGAGTCAGAGTCTCACTCTGTTGCCCAGGCTGGAGTGCAGTGGTGCGATCATGGCTCACTGCAGCCTTGACCTCCCACACTCAAACGATCCTCCCACCTCAGCCTCCCAAGTAGCTGGGAATTGTATTCCCACCATGCCCTGCTAATTTTTTTTATTTTTTGAAGAGATGGGGGTCTCACTATGTTGCCCTGGCTGGTCTTGAACTCTTGGGCTCAAGTGATCCACCCGCCTCGGTGTTCTCATGTGTTTACAGGTGTGAGCCACTGCCCCAGGCCACTTTGTTCCTTTTCAGAACTGAATAGCATGCTACTTACTCTCTGACCACATTTTGTTTTTCACTTACAAGTCAGTGGACATTTGGATTGTTTCAATTTTTTGACTCATAAACAATGCTGTGAAGAACGTCAGTGTGTAAGCTTCGTGGGGGACATGTGTTTTCATTTCTCTTGGGTAGATACCTAAGAGTGGAGTTGCCGGATCGCGTTGTAGTTTTATGTTTAACTCTTTAAGAAACTGCTAACCTGTTTTCCTACATGGTTGTACCATCTCATTCCCACCAGCACTGTATGAGGGCTTCTGTGTCACCATGTCCTCGCCAACCCCTCACATTTGCAGGTGATGAAGATGTGGCTGAGAGAACGGTTTGTTAGGTCAAACAGCACACAGAGGCAGAATTGAGGTTTTTGAACCCAGGTGTACCTGACTTTCTGGTCTGGGCATGGACTTTAGCAAAATGCAACAGTTAGAGGCTCTGAAGAGGCAGATCAGCGGGGTCCACCAGGCTGGCATCCCGGGATATGGGGCAAGGCTTGGAGAGGGCTGAGGAGTGATTGTACAGGGCTCAGTAGCCCTTGACTCATGCCACTACCTGAGGGCTCAGGGCTCCCGCATGGCCAGTGGCAGAGGCGTTCATCCAAGGAGGTCTTGGCTTCTGCCATACATAAGATCTTCTCTCTGGCACCCTCCCCTGCCCCGCCTGCATTTCCTGCAAGCTGCCATCTATCCCGTTTGGGTCTGGATATGTCCTTGTCATCCCCACTTCTGGCGCTCCACAGGAGGAGGAATGGGCTTTCCTGTCCCAGCCCCCAGATCTTTACCTCTTTCTGTCAACCTCAGAGTCTGCATGCAACCTAAGAGTGTCAAAGAGGAGGAACAAGCTCATCTTATTCATCTGTGCCTCAGGGAAGGACTGGTGATAGGACAATGGGCAAGGTGGGTCTGGCCAGCAGGTGGCAGAGCAGCCCACGTGTCCTGGCCAGCCCTCATCCCTTCCCACCATCATCGTGGAACCACCACCTTTGCCCTAAGGAAAGGAGGTCTCATGAGACCAAAGGGTCCAGACCACCCATTCAAGCTTCCTTTGCAAATTTGGAAAAAGGAGGAAGAAGGAAAACGTGCATTTATGGAGCACCAGCCATAGGTCAAATCTTCTTCATATACACCCTTTCTCTTGATTCTCATGTCCACCCTGAGAACTGAGTCCTCATCTTTCCCCTGAAACTGATTCAGTGGTTCAGTGGCTTGCCAAAGTCTTGCATACTAAGTAGTAAACCTCTGTTCCCACCCACCACACACGGAGTAAGCCTCTGACTCTTAAAGGCGGGGTGGCACCCCCGACAATGTCCTAAGTGTGAGCTGTGGCATCAGGTACACCTGAATTCAAATCCTGACCCTGCACTTTCTCGATGTGTGATCTTGGGTACATGACTGAACCTCTCTGAGTTGCAGCTGCCCCATCTGTGCAATGGAGCTCTCCAAACCCATGCTGTGAAGACTAAATGAGACACCTCATTTGTGAGGGAGAATGAGCAAAGACTGTTGTTATTTCCTGAGACTGGGAGACTGGAGAGCAGGGCTGATGGTTTTCAGTCTCCTCCAGACTCTCGAGAGGGTCATTCTCTTTGGTGCTTTGACCTTCTGTCTAGTTGGGTCTGTCCCCAACCCTGTTCACAGGAGGGCAGGGAAAACCAGACACCCTGAAGGAGATCTGGAGTTCTGGAGATCTGACAGTTCCACTGCCCAACCTTGGGAGGCAAATTCCAGCTGGGATAAAAGAAGGAACAGAGTATCTAGGCCTTCCGTCTTTCCTCCAGTTATTTCCTCTCATCTTCTTTGCTGCATCCCTAAACTTTGCTCTTCCTTCAAGGCTGAGTCAGACCTCCTCCTCTAGGCGGTCTCCCAGCCTGCCCCAGCCTACCCCAGCCTATCCTTGCCTGCCAGCCTCAAAGCCCAGTACCTAAGGCATTTTCAGCACCAGAAGGGCTGCGAGCTCCACCCAGGGCAGGACAAGGGTCCTCTGCAGAAAACCTCAGGCTGGCATGATCCAAGCTGTGGTCTCCCCCCACCCCGCAGAGGTGGCACTGTGGACGACTCGGGCCGATGGGCGAGTGCGCCTACGCATAGACCCCAGCTGCCCACAACTTCCCTACACTGTGCATCGGATGTTCTACGAGGCCCTGGACAAGTACGGGGACTTCAGCGCTCTGGGTTTCAAGCGCCAGGACAAGTGGGAGCACATCTCCTACTCCCAATACTACCTGCTCGCCCGCAGAGCTGCCAAGGGCTTCCTGAAGGTAAGGGGGCCCTTCATGGCAAGGCCTTGCCCCTCCCCAGATGTGCCTGCCAGCTCTGGGCCTCACAGGCCTCCTCTCCAACTGCCCACTGGGCAAGGCTCTTAGGAACAATAACTGTAAAAGCCATCACTGTGCGTGGAGCTGATACTCCATGCTGGGCACTGTACTGAGCTTTTATTTGCTGAGCCCCTACCATGTGCCAAGCACTTGATACTCACTTTTCATTTGTGATCACATTCAGGGCGGGCTGGAAGCCCAGTGTGCTGGGCTGAGGGGCCGGACAGACTCCCTGGGAAGGCCTTGGGAGGTGCAGTGAGGGCTGTTGAGTGACCAACCCCTTCTCCTCCAAGGGGATTCTCTGACTGAGGGGACCCTGGGAGGGTGGAGCCTGCAGGGTCCCCTGCAGTCTCAGTGGGGGCTCTGAGAGGGGCATGAGGGTCCCAGTCCCTGCCTGGCTGACCTGGCCTGTCTGCCTTTGGCCTGGAGCTCGGCCTGGAGCGGGCCCACAGTGTGGCCATCCTCGGCTTCAACTCCCCGGAGTGGTTCTTCTCAGCAGTGGGCACAGTATTTGCAGGGTGAGTGGCAGGGGCAGGGATGGTGTCTCCAGTGGGTTGGCGGTGGGTAGAGGGCAGGGGAGGGTCCTTATCTCTTTTTAGTAGCCCCCATCCACTCCCCACCATCATGCCTCCTCCTTGGGGCCTTCTGGTGGACCTGCATCTGGCACCCTCTCTGCAGGGGCAGAGGTGTTGAGGTGCCTTGGGAGCCCCTCCTGCCAGGCTGTGGGAGCTCTCTGGGTCTGGGGGCTACAGATGTGGGGGTGGGGGAAGAGAGTGGCCCCTCTGCACCTCTCCTAAGGTGAATCTTCCTGGGTCTCCTACAGTGGCATCGTCACCGGCATCTACACCACCAGCTCCCCCGAGGCCTGCCAGTACATCGCTTATGACTGCTGCGCCAATGTCATCGTGGTCGACACGCAGAAGCAGCTGGAAAAGATCCTGAAGGTTTGGGGAAGGGGCAGTGGGCATGCGGTCAGAGGCTGGGTATCTCCATGCGCCTTCACTTCAACTCACACGGGACCTTCCCGCCCTCCATCCAGAGTGTCCTCATCCTTAATAGCAACCCTCTAACTCACACACAGCAAGCAAGGCAGGGCAACAGCTATTTACCCATTTGACAGGCAAGGAAATGGAGGCTCAAGGGACATGCCCCAGAAGTGGTGATAAGGCCTTGGGTAGGACTCCTGTCCAGCCACTGCCTCCCATGGCTTTCTCTTTGGGACAGGATCTTCCCTAAGGGGGAGCAAGAGCTGTGGGGGCCGGGGTCCTCTGGCAGTGGAAGGGTTATGTGCAGGTGAGTGGCTTAGGGCTCTGACATCTTGAGCACTCGAGTCTAGATGAGAAACGGGGTGATGGGGGTGGCGAGGGCTGCCACAGGATGAAGGTTGAGCCAAGTCAGAGACAGTGAGGGCAGAGCAGGAGCTCAGAGTGCCTCTAGAGCCAGCAGGGTCTTTTCTGGAGCATTGATGATGCCTCCCGATCTAAGGCCCACCCCTAACTGGCTCTGTCCCCCCATGCACCATACTGGGGTGTGGTAGTCTGGGGACACCTCTGTGTCTCAGCTGAACCCATCAGCCTTTGAGGCATTCAGGGGCTCCCTGCATCCCAAAGGAGGCCCCAGAGACTGACTTGTTGGCTTGCCTCTGATTCTGGAGATGTCACCTGGGCCACAGCTTCCATCTGTACCTGAGGGTGGGACAAATGGTCTCCAACCTTCCATGACTATGGGATCTGGATCCCCAGAGGAGCCAGAGGAGATGCCTACCCTCATTTCTAGTGGAGAAGTTTCCTGAAGCCTGAAAGAGAAAAGCAAGCGGGGCCAGTGGTTCCCAGCAGGGCAGTGCCAGAATCCTCGGGAGAGATCTAGGCTGCAGCCCAGACCCTTGAGGCAGAACCTCTTGGAGGGCTTTGTGACTTTGAAAATAGCCAAATCAGAGTGACTTTGAAATAGCCTCAGCTGAGGCTGTGGGCAGCCCAGGCCAAGAATTTCTGGCTCACAGCAAAATAAAATGAAGCCCCAGGAAGACCTCAGAGCTGCCCTGGCTGGACAAACAAAAGCCTCTGAGCAGGGTTTAAACCCAGAGGTGGTGTAGAGAAGCGGGTGAACACACACACTTGGGCTGGACCTGCCAGAGCTCAAATGTAGTGTGGCCTAGGGGAGGATGGTGACAGGCGCAGAGGTCAACTGGAAGGGCTGGTGTAAAGGTAACTCTTAGACCAGCGTCTGGCTCTTGGTGGGCGCCTGCGTTCATTTGCCAAGGTTGCTGGAACGGGGTGGCTTCTGGAGTTGGCTGGCCATTTTTGCGCTCCTTGGCTTATAGACACATCACCCAGGCCTCTGCCTTCATCCTCACCTGGCATTCTCCCAGTGTCTTCACGTTGTCGTCCTTCTGTGTCTGTCTCTGTCCCAATTTCCCATTTCTATCAGGACACCAGGAATATTGGATTCGAGCCCACCTTAATGACTTTGTTTTAATTTCATTATCTCCATAAAGACCCTGTCTCCAAATAAGGTCACACTTAGAGGTACCAGGGGTGAGGACTTTGGGATATCTCTTTGCGGGGATGGGGACACAATTCAACCCATGGCAGCACCATATAAGTGCTTTTAAATCATTATGTTGTCATAGTCTTCACTTGTAAGACAAGAAAGAAAGGGGTTCTGTCTAAGACTTAGGGAGCTTTCAGAACCTGGAGGGACTGGAAAAGGCATTCCATCCAACACCTACCCTCTGTCCATTTCACACATGAAGAAACAGACCCAGAGTGGAAAAGGAGAGTCCCAGGTGGCGGCACCACAGCCCAGCAGTAGCAGTGGATAGAAACTGTTCATGGCACACTGGCTCCACTGAGTGCCCTGCAGACATTGCAGCAGCCTGAGAAATGGGTCTTCTCATTCATTTTACAGGCAAGGAAACCAAGGGCCAGAGCAGTGAAGTATGGCTTACTCAAGGTCCCATCCTGGCAGGTGGCAGTTGAGTGACTCTGTGCTGCAGGTTCTTAAGAGGATGCCATAAGAACCATTTGTGAGAGAAATCAAGGGGGCCACATCTCTCCACAAAGCATCATTTATGGAGAGCTTATAAAGTGCCAGAGTCTGCTCTGAATACCCTAAATCAGCAACTGAGGCAGAGCGAGCCCCTCCTCTTCCAGCGAGGACAAGAAGGAAATATATAGCTGTGGCCAGCTCCTTACAGCCCTTGGAGGCCAGAGGCACTGTGAGACAGGGCTGGGGGAGGCCCCCACTCCCATTAATGTCTGGGCTGGGAATGTCAGCAACCTTAGGGTTTCAACCCTCAGCCTATGGCAGCAGGGCTGGCTTCAAAGGGGCGTGGCCCATGCTTCACCTCACACAAAGCCCGAGTTTACGAAATTCTCTTTCTTTTCCTTCCTTCTTCTCTTCTCTTCTCTTCTCTTCTCTTCTCCTCTCCTCTCCCCTCCTTTCCTCTCTTTTCTTTTCTTTTTCTTTTTTCTTTTCTTTTCTTTCTGGCAGAGTCGCACTGTGCCACCCAGGCTAAAGTAAAGTAGCTCAATCACAGCTTGCTGCAGCCTCGACATCCTGGGCTCAAGTGATCCTCTCACCTCAGCCTCCCACATAGCTGGAACTACAGGCATGGGGCTCTACACCTGGCTAATTTTGTGTAGAGATGAGGTCTTGCTCTGTTGCCCAGGCTGGTCTCAAACACCTGGCTTCAAGCAATCCTCTGTCTCAACCTCCCAAAGTGCTGGGCTTACAGGCATGAACCACCTCACCCAGCCTTGAAACTCTTAATAAGGTTTGAACAAGGGGTCCCCACATTTGCATTTTGCACCTGGCCAGTTCTTCCTTTGGGTTCCAGACCCCTCCAAGGGTTTGCTCTAATCCATGTGAGTGTACCCAGTTTTATCCCATTTTAGGATTATTTTGAAACCCCTTTTTTAAATGGGCACTTGGGCCTACTTGTGTTCTACTCAGAAGGATGTATCAAATGGGCCCACTTCATGAATGAGGGGCTTGTCTTGCCTCCGTGTGGGATCCTTTTCTGTCTCAGCTCCTTTTGACCCTGTGTTTTCAAGATCTCTCATTCTGAACATCTCCATCCTGTCTGACTTGAATCAATACTTGATATTGGTTTGGATTATGCCACCTAAGATGAATTGCTCAGAGAGAATGAGAAGCGCCTTCTCCTTTGGCTCCCAGCAGGGATGCTCTGTTGCTGGCCCTCCCAGGTACCTTGGCCTTGCTGTGGCCTCAATTTCTTCAGGTTTGGCAGCTTCATAGACCCCCGTGACTTGGAGGCAAAGGAGTCATTGGACTAGTTCCTGAGCTCCACTCCTCACAGCCCCACCCAAGCACTGATCCAGCCTCTCCCAGGACAGGCTTAAGATTTGCTTGAGGGCCAGGCTGGCAGATGCCTGAGCTACTTGTACCACTTGTACCCAGTAGTCATCCCTTCTCAGCCTCACCTAAGGGAGTCACACTGGCCCTACCATTCCCTCTCTTATCGGAATGCAGGATAGGAAGGGTGGAAGACATTAAAAAGCCTCCCCACCCAGTAGGTTTTGCCAGGCCCCTCAGGGAGGCCAACCCCCTTGTGTAAGTTGTTGGTCTAATCCAAATACCATCTCCCATCCCCATTTTGCAGTTGAAGAAACTGAGGTCCAGAGTTAGGAAATGACCACCCCAGGTCAATATTTAAAAAGAAGGCTTGGTTTTTTAAATGTTTGAGACAAGGTCTCACTTTGTCACCAAGGCTGGGGTGCAGTAGCATGATCATGGCTCACTGCAGCCTCGACCTCCTGGACTCAAGCAATCCTCCCACCTCAGCCTCCTGAGTAGATGGGACAACAGGTGCCTGCAGCACCATTCCTGGCTAACTTTTGTACTTTTTCTTTAGAGAGACAGGGTCTCACTATGTTGCCCAGGCTGGTCTCGAATTTCTGGCTCAAGCAATCCAAAGTCCTGGAATTACAGGCATGAGAGACCATGCTTGGTAATATGGTTAGGCTTTGTGTCTCCACCCAAATCTCATCTTGAATTGTAATCTCCAGATATTTAGGGAGTGACCTGGTGGGAAGTGATTGGATTATGGGAGTGGTTCCCCCATACTGTTCTCATGATAGTGAGTGAATTCTCATGAGATCTGATGACTTTATAAATGGTAGTTTTTCCTGCACTAATACACACTTGCTCTCTTTCTCCTGCTGCCATGTAAGACATGCTCGCTTCCCCTTCTAACACGATTGTAAGTTTTCTGAGGCCTCCCCAGCCATGCAGAACTGTGAGCCAATTAAACCTCTTTTCTTTGTAAATTACCCAGTCTTGGCCAGTATCTTTATAGCAGTGTGAGAACATACTAATACACCTGGCATAAAATAAAATTTGTATTATGACAGTTTTCAAACAAAACTTTTTTTTTTTGAAAGTAGAGAGAATCCCCATATATCTATCATCAGATCCAATCATTGTCAATGTGTTTTCATCACACTTGCTTCTTCAATTGACCTTTTTGCTGAAGTGTTTGAAGGAAAATCTCTGATATCATGTCACTTCATTATCTGAATACTTTAATATGCATCTCTAAAAAATATGAAATCTTTCTCAAATAAGCTCTGTAACTTTATCACACCTAGCACAAGTAAAATAATTCTATCCTATCATCTAATACACATATGATGTCTTTTTTCCAATTTTTTGTTGTATTAAACACATATGACATAAAAACATACCATCTTAACCATTTTTAAGTGTCCAGTGGTAAGTGCATTCAGATTGTTGTACAATCTCCACTACCATTCATCTCTAGAACTCTTGTCATCTTACAAAACTGAAATGTTGTACTCATTAAACAACTCCCTATTCCCTCCTGGCAACCATCATTCTACTTTCTGTCTCTATACCCACGATGTCATTGCATCATTGGTTTATTTGAATCAGGATCTAAACCAGGCCCACGTGTTGCATGTGGTGGTGTCTCTTAAGTGTCTTCTAATTTAGAGCAAAGCTCTACCATTGACCAGTGTGGTCCCCAAATTAGCATCATCTGGGAACTTAGAAATGCAAATTCTCAGGCTTCACCGCAGTCTTACTGAATCATAAACTTAGTGTGTTGGGCCCAGCATTCACATTTAACAAGCCCTCTGGCGATTCTGATGCACATTCAGTTGTGAGAACTTCTGCCATAGACCCTGCAGTAACTAGGTGAGTCATCTTGTACAGGGTCTCATGTTCTGTGGTTGTCTGACTGCTTGCTTTTGCCATCAATTAACTTGTCCCTCTAACTTCTGTATTTCCTGTTAGATCTAAAGGCTTGATGCATTTCAGATTGGACATTTTTGGCAAGAACATCCCATAGGTGGTACCATGTCCTTCACAGAGCACCAGCTCAAGAGGCACATGATGACAGGCAGTACCACTTTCAGTGATGTTGGGCTTCAGGTCATGATCACCTTCTCTTCTTCCACTGTGAAATTCCCCATCAACCTTTCTCCTAATGGTTTTAGCATCCCTTGATGATGTTTGCCTGAATTAATTATTTTATTAGGGGTAGCAAAATATTGATTTTCTAATTCACTGGCTGGAATTCTCCAAAGAAAGAACTTTCCCTCATTACCTGGGGCTCTTTGGTACTTGAGACACTCTGTTTGTACAGAGTAGGTGTGATAGAATAATGATCAATTTCGGTGAATGTTCCATGCATATTTGAAAGAATGTGTACTCTGCAGTTGTTGGCTGGAAGATTCTACAAATGTTAATTAAATCAAGTTGGTTGGTAGTGTTTTAATGTTGTCTTCTGTATCTCTGTTGATTTTCTGTCTTCTTGCTCTATCAAATACTAAGAAAGGGAATGTGGAAATCTCCAATTATTATTGTAGACTTATCTATTTTTCCTTCCAGTTCTATTAGGTTTTGCTTTATGTATTTTGGAGCTCTGTTATTAGGCATATACATGTTTAGATTATTATGCTTTCTTGATAAATTAACCCTTTATCATTAAGAAATGTCCCTCCTTATCCCTGGTAATAATTCTTGTTCCAAAATTACTTTGCCTCAAATTAATGTAGGCACTCCAGGTTTCTGGTAATTAATGTTTGCATGTATATATTTTTGTATTCTTTTAATTTTAACCTATCTGTGTCTTTATATTTAAAGTGAGTTTCTCATAGACAGCACATAGTTGAGTCTTGCCCTTTTATCCAATCTGACAAAATGATGTATAAATCCACCATTTGGCTATTTTTTTATTTGTCCCATCTATTCTTTGTCCCTTTTCTTTTCTTTCCTGAATTTTTTGTATTTTTTATCTTGTTTTGCTTTGGTATTCCATTTGATCTCCACTGGCTTATTAGCTATCCTTTGTTACTATATCAGTGTTTGCTCTAATTTTACAATGTGCATCTTTAACTTATCACAGTGTACTCTCAAATATACCAGTTCCCATGAAATGTGGAACCGTACAACAGTGTACTTCCACTTCCCCTCCCATCCGTTCAGCTGTTGGCATCCATTTTACTTCTATAGAGGTTATAAACCCCACAAACATTGTTATTACTCTTGCTTTCAACAGTTGAGTATCTTTCTTTCTTTTTTCTTTTCTTTTAAGACAGGGTCTCACTCTGTCACCCAGACTGGAGTGCAATGGTGCAATCATGGCTCACTGCAACCTCAACCTCCTGGGCTCAAGCAATCCTCCCACCTCAGCCTCCCAAGTAGCTGGGACCACAGCCATGTGAGGCTGCAGTGAGCCGTGATTGCCACACTACACTCCAGCCTGGGTGACAGAGTTAGACCCTGTCTTAAAAACAAAAAAAAAAAAAAAAAAAAAAGAAAAAGAAATAATGAAAGACACTCAACTGTTGAAATCAAGAGTAATAACAATGTATGGTGGGGTTTATAACCTCTATAGAAGTAAAATGGATGACAACAGCTGAATTTTTGTATTTTTTGTAGACACAGAGTCTTGTTGTGTTGCCCAGGCTGGTCTCAAATTCCTGGGCTCAAGCAATTTGCCCACCTCGGCCTTCCAAAGTACTAATATTACACGCATGAGCCACTGCACCCAGCCCAGATGAGTATCTTTCAGAGAAATTTTTAAAGAAGGAAATAATATGTTTCATATTTACCCACATTTTTTGCCATTTCTGATACTCTGTCTTCCTTTATGTAGATCCAAGTTTTTATCTGATATCATCTTTTCAGCCTTAAGAACTTTTCTTTAATATTTCTTATAGTACAGGTCTGATGGCAATACATTCTCTCAGCTTGTCTTTGTCTGAAAAGGTGCTTGTTTTTCTGCTCATTTTTTAAAAGTCATTTTATCTGATTTAGATTTATGGGTCCACGGGGTTTTGTTTTTTTTTTTCTTTCAGCACTTTAAAGATTTCATTTCAGTGTTTTCCATTTGCATCTGTTTTTTTTTTTTTTTTTGAGACGGAGTCTTGCTCTGTCACTCAGGCTGGAGTGCGGTGGCACGATCTCGGTTTACTGCAACCTCTGCCTCTTGGGTCCACACCATTCTCCTGCCTCATCCTCCCGAGTAGCTGGGACTACAGGCGCCCACCACCACGCCCAGCTAATTTTTTGTATTTTTTGGTAGAGACGGGGTTTCACCATGTTAGCCAGGATGGTCTCGATCTCCTGACCTCATGATCTGCCTGCCTTGGCCTCCCAAAGTGCTGGGATTACAGGCATGAGCCACTGCACCCGGCCCATTTGCATCATTTCTAACAAGAAGTCTGTGATATCTTATTTTCGTTCCTCTCCCCATAGTGTTTTGTTTTTCTGGCTGCTTTTAAGACTTTTTTCCTTTTTCGCTGATTTTCAGCAATTTGGTTATGTTGTATCTTAAGGTGGTTTTCTTTGTGTTTATTCTGCTCAGGAGTCATTGAGCTTCTGAAATTAGTGGATTTATAGTTTTAATCCATGAATTTAAATTTGAAAATTTCTCAGACTGTTTTTCAATTAAAACAATTTTCTGGGACTCCAATTACATGTATGTTTGATTTCTTGATATTGTCCCACAGGCAATTCTTTTCCATTTTTTTCTCTCTGAACGTTATTTTGAGGCTATGTTTAAGGCTTTTTAGGCCAGGCCTTTAGATAACCTTTACTTTAATGCCAATTTAGCCCCATCACTAAGACATGACCCTTCTGGGTCTCTGCTTAATGACTGATGGGGTCCCTCCATGCTGGTGGGGGAAAACGAGCAATTCCTACATCCGCCGCTGTTTGACTTCCACCCCTGGTCATTGGTCTTCCTCCAGCTTCATGGAGTTTCACCCTATGCATGTGCAGATGGAGAGCCAATCAAAGACCCTAAAATAATTTCTAGAACTCTTTCTCTATATAGTTCTCTCCTCTCTGGTATTCTGTCTCACAAATTCTAGCCACCTCAGCTTTCCTGAGTTCTGATCTTGGTCACCTCAACCCAGTAAGACAACTGGGTTCTGTATTCTCCTCTCTCTCTCTCTCCCTCTCTCTCTCTCTCTCCCCAACTCTGTCTCTCCCATAGCCCAAAAATTGCCCCTGGGCAGAAAGCTGGGGCACACTTAGAGGCTCACCTCATCTGTTTCCCTCTCTCAGGGATATCAGTCCTGAGCTGTCTGTAGTCCAGTATCTGAAATCAATTGCTTTCTCTCCAAACAAGATGGCCAATGTGTACACGGGATAGGCCCGCTGGGCCCACCCAACTATTCTATTTGTCCAGTTTCCTAGTATTTACAGTGCAATGATGGATGTTACTCCCTTGTGATCAGAATCAGAAGTCTCAGGAAAATATATTTTAGCAAAAAATCATGAGTTCACACTGATATTTCTGTTATTTCTATAACATTTCAAATGTTATATTGTGAAGTTTTAGCTTACTTTTTAAATTTTATTCTTGTATTTCTTTTATTTTACCTTAAAATCTTAGTTCCTAATAGGATTAACATAATCCTATAGTACATCAAATAATTTTGAAATAGTAGTATCAATATTATTACCAACAATAAGGCCAGGTGCAGCAGCTCATTCCTATAATCCCAGCACTTTGGGAAGCCAAGGCAGAAGGATCTCTTGAATCCCAGGAGTTCAAGATCAGCCTGGGCAACATAGTGAGACCCTGTCTCTACAAAAAAAAAATGTAATTATCCAGATGTGGTGGTGTGAACATGTAGTCCCAGCTACTCGGGAGGCGGAGGCAGGATCATGGGAGCCCAGGGGTTTGAGGCTGCAGTGGGCCATGATCATGCCACAGAGTGAGAACCTTTCTCCAAAACAAAACCAACAAAACCAACAAAACAAAACTCCAGAAACCAATAAGACTATTGCATATAATTTGAAATTCCTTTTTGCCTTTAGAGTAAGTGCCACTAAAAAAGAGGAATCAAAGTGCACTATTATAAAATTCCTTGATCTTGATGTAATTCTGTGTGTGTGTGGTTATGTTGCTAACTTAGTATGTGGTCTAATTCATTTCTTTCTTTTTTTCTGCTGGTTCCTTGATCTCATTTTTTCCCTTTCTAAAAATTTTTTAGTGATCCTCCCCCACCCCACAAAGATACGGCCTCACTATATTTCCCAGGCTGGTCTCAAACTCCTGGCCTCAAGCAATCTTTCTGCCTCAGCCTCCCAAGTAGCTGGGATCACAGGCATATGAGCCATCACACCTGGCTTCCTTTTACATATAACTTTATTTTTCAAATGGTTGAGACATTTACATGATTCCAAAGTCAAAATCATGTGAGATAACACTCAAAGAATTTTTGCTTCCATCCCTTTCTTCTTACCTTTATTCCCTCTCTGCCTATACATAGTGAATTCAATCAGGTTTTGGTTTAACCTTCCAGAGTTTCTTTTTTTGTTTGTTTATTTTGAGACAGAGTCTCTCTCTGGAGTGCCGAGGCGCGATCTCTGCTCACTGCAACCTCTGCCTCCCGGGCTCAAGCGAGTCTCGTGCCTCAGTCTCCTGAGTAGCTGGGATTACAGACATGCACCACCACACCTGGCCAATTTTTGTATTTTCAGTAGAGACAGGGTTTCACCATGTTGACCAGGCTGGTCTCGAACTCCTGACCTCAAATGACCCTCCTGCCCTCAAATGACCCTCCCGCCCTCAAATGTACCCTCCGCCCTCAAATGACCCTCCCGCATTGGCCTCTCAAAGTGCCAGGATTACAGGCATGAGCCACCGCACCCGGCCTCTTTTTGTAAATATAAGTAAATACATGTTTGCATACATATATTTACATTGCACCCCTTTCTTACACAAATATGGTATACTATATGCAGATTGTAAACATTCCTTTTTTCACTTAATAATATATCCTAGAAACCACTCACTCTCTGCACATAGAATTCTCTCCCTCTCTCCTCTGTGCTCTGCTCCTCTCCCTCTCTCTCCTACAGTCACATAGCACTACTCCATTGTGTGGCTGGGTCATGGTTTGCTCAACCGAACCCCAGCTCGTTTTGGGTTTTCCTCCAATGAGGAGCCATCCCCAGCCCCCTGGCTATCCCCACCGTTACTGCTCCCAAGTTCTCAGGAGGGAAACTACGGGTGAAGGGTGGCAGTTGTCCTGCTGGGGTCAAAGGTCAGATACGGGGCACCCAGAGACATTTGCTAAGCAGACTCACACAGGGAGATGGGGTACTTCTTAGAAGGTGACATTTCTCTTGCTGAAACCTGATCTATTTTTCCTGTCAATGCAGGTCTGGAAACAGTTGCCACATCTAAAGGCAGTCGTGATTTATAAAGAACCTCCTCCAAACAAGATGGCCAATGTGTACACGGTATGGGCAGTGGGGCCCTGGGCACTAGGTGGGGTCTGTTGGGCCCACCCAGCTGACCTAGCCTGCCTGTTCCCTGCATCTGGCTACAGATGGAGGAATTCATGGACCTGGGGAATGAAGTGCCCGAGGAAGCCCTGGACGCCATCATTGACACCCAGCAGCCCAACCAGTGCTGTGTGCTAGTCTACACTTCCGGCACCACTGGGAACCCCAAGGGTGTGATGCTGAGTCAAGACAATGTAGGACAGACGCCTGGTGTGGGGCTGGGCAAGGGGGGTTATGGGTGAATCTGGGCCATGGCTTTGCCCCAGTAGCCCCTGGGAAAGCTCCTTGGGCCCCCCTGCTCTAGGAGCTGGGATAGGTAGAACAGCCCATCAGTCTGTGGCCCAGACTGAGCCCAGCAAGGGGGAGGGGAGGCCTGTCCTGGGGTTTTCAGAGCCTGCAGAGATGCCACAGGGGCACCACACTGGGGCTGGCCCTCAGAATGGCCACAGTTGTGAGCACCGCCAGGGCTGGCTTGTGGACACTGCTGGGATCCATCTGCTTGTCCTCCAGATCACGTGGACAGCACGGTACGGCAGCCAGGCCGGTGACATCCGGCCGGCAGAAGTCCAGCAGGAGGTGGTAGTCAGCTACCTGCCCCTCAGCCACATTGCTGCCCAGATCTACGACCTGTGGACAGGCATCCAGTGGGGGGCCCAGGTCTGCTTTGCTGAACCCGACGCCCTGAAGGTCAGTCTGCCTTTACTGTGCGTCCATCCCAGCCCGTGTGCCAGGCCACGTCCACGTGTGTCCGTGGGCCCTGAGTGTGCATTTGTGTGTGTGCTGTTCCTGTGCATGTATCAGTCAGAATTCTGTCAGCTGCAATGGGCACAGCCTGACTCAAATGACCAAACAAGAAGGTAAACTGGGTCGGACGTGGTGGCTCATGCCTGTAATCCCAGCACTTTGGGAGGCCAAGGTGGGCGGATCACAAGGTTAGGAGATCGAGACCATCCTGGCTAACACGGTGAAACCCTGTCTCTACTAAAAATACAAAAAATTAGCCTGGGCATGGTGGCGGGCACCTGTAGTCCCAGCTACTTGGGTGGCTGAGGCAGGAGAATGGGGTGAACCCAGGAGGCGGAGCTTGCGGTGAGCGGAGATCGTGCCACTGCACTACAGCCTGGGCGACAAAGCGTGAACCTGATGCCATTACATAAAGTGGAGTGAGAGTGGTTCACGGGACTTGTAACACGATCAAGTACGGGTGTCCTCAGAGTATCACCAGATGGCTACAGCCCTTCCCTGAATCCCAGCCTCACAGGATATACCTGTTCTTGGGACCCTTATTTTAACTGTGAGGAAAACGTTCCCAGAAACCCCCCAGCAAGTTTCCCTCCACCAGCATCTCAGTGTCCCAAAGTGTCACCTGTCTGTTCTCAAACCAAATGCTGCCGAGGGGAATGGGATTCTTGTGTCTGAGTTAGACTCATGGAGAGTCGCCACGCTCAGGGCTGGGATGAGACTGAGGTCCTTCTGAAGCACTGGCTGCCTGACGGTTGCCTGACGGCTGCCTGACCGCTGCCTGCCACCGGGGTTCTGTGAGCAAAAAGCGAGGCGACAACCATTGAGGAAACAGTATGTGCCATACCTTGTGTGCAGGTGTGTGTGGGTGCCCGTTGAGCATGTGTGTGCCGCCGGCATGCCTGGCTGGTGAGAGGGGGCCCCTGGGCCCCAGCTGCCCCCGACCCAATAGGGCTGCCTCTTCCGGTGTGAACAGGGGAGCCTGGTGAACACGCTGCGGGAGGTGGAGCCCACATCGCACATGGGGGTGCCCCGGGTGTGGGAGAAGATCATGGAGCGCATCCAGGAGGTGGCGGCTCAGTCTGGCTTCATCCGGCGCAAGATGCTGCTGTGGGCCATGTCGGTGACCTTGGAGCAGAACCTCACCTGCCCTGGCAGGTACAGAGGGCCCACGGGCAGGAGGCCTGGGGAGGCAGTGCTCTGGGTCATAACCCAAAACACAGTGAGGGTCTGATAGGCCATGCCTGTCCCGGCTCCAGTGGCCGGGCAGCTCTGGAGACCCCATGCAGATGCCCCATCAATGACGGGGCTTGAGCTCCTATGCGTTTCCCAGGGCCTGCTGGGGAGAGTCGCTCCACCTTTGGATTCTGACTGGGAGGACTAACTTGCTTTCTCTGAAGTGAAATTCACCTCCCTTGGAGCAGCTCCTGGCACAGTCTCCTGAGGTCTTCTGTCCTCAGTAGGTGGCTGGAGAAGGGGCCACAGTGATGACGACTTGGCCTTTCCAGCCTTTTCAGCATCCCAAGTAACCCCTCAGATGTCTCACCCTTTCTGTCTTTCTATAGCTTTTAAAATTCCCACATAGTTCTATGGAGGGTCAGTGATATAAATCTGGCTTGGTTTCAATTTAGAAGTAGTTTCCATTCCCCATGTGTCTGTGAAAGGGTATGTTTCATGAGATGTGTGTACGTATCTGAGCATCCACAGTTTCATTTGCACAGACATGAAACACGAACATGCATGAACAAAGCAATTGTGGGCTTCACTGGGGTCCGACGTTTGTACATGTGTACACACGAATACATACTTCAAGTCTCTGTGCATGTGTATTTTGTGTGCAAAATGGCATGTGTCTTTGTTGTTGCCTGTACACCTGTACACAGCTGAATCTGTTTGACTTCCTGGTTCAAGACACATTTGCACACAACCATGTGCCTGCATACCCACATCTGCATCCATGTTCATGGGCAGGTTCAATATTCAAACCAACCAAGTGGAACAGACAACTGGAATGGCCGAGCCAGGGTGTTCTCACTGAATACCACCCTTTTAGTGTGTGTGTGTGTGTGTGTGTGTGTGTGTTTGTGTGTGTGTGATTTCTTCCGTGAACCATTCTCCCTGTCCCACCAGCGACCTGAAGCCCTTCACAACCAGACTGGCAGATTACCTGGTGCTAGCCAAGGTCCGCCAGGCACTGGGCTTTGCCAAGTGTCAGAAGAACTTCTATGGAGCAGCCCCCATGACAGCAGAGACACAGCACTTCTTCCTGGGCCTCAACATCCGCCTGTATGCGGGCTACGGCCTCAGTGAGACCTCAGGCCCCCACTTCATGTCCAGCCCCTGCAACTACCGGCTGTACAGGTGAGTCTCGAGGCTGCTGCACACATGCACACCCATGCGCCCTTGCTGGTACTCCTTTGTGTCTGCTTGCTGAGTGCCCTGGGGACCACCTTCTCTTTGCAAGCCAGTTGGGTCCCAGAGACCTGGCCACTGGGCTATGGAGCCCCTGAGAGCCAACACTGCCCTCTTGGGCCAAGTCCCTAGCTTATCCTCCTCAGTCTAGTGGGGGTGGCCTCGGCCACTTTGTTGTGTGAGTCTGTGGTTGAAAACAGCCTGCACAGCCCAGGTGTCCCCTGAGCAGGGGTCTACCTCTGGAGCAGTTTTCCTCTGGCCCCTCCCTCTCATGGCGTGGGGTGTGCTCCAGCATGTTCTAGGAGAGTGGATGGCCCAGGGGCCAGCTAGGGTAGAAGTTGAGGGGACCAGGCCAGCCTCCTAATGGGCGGTGAGGGCAGTCAGTTCTGGGGAGTGATTTGCAGGATCATCAGTTATGATTAAATATCTCCTCTCCCTGCCAGCCTATCACAGTGCTCCAAGTTCTACCATTGCCATTTCATTTGTTCCTTCCTTCCTTCATTCCCTAAAACTCTTAAACTGGCTCTACCTTTCAGCTGTAAGTCCCCTGTTAAAATACAAAAGCCCTGTGAGGTGATACCTTCTAGCCATCAGTGAAGACTGAGCTGTTGGGACCCCGGCTCCCCAGTGGGGGCTTGGAGGAGACAGCTCCCTCTGATCAGTCTCCTGGCCCCTCCCTCGACAGCTCAGGCAAGTTGGTTCCCGGCTGTCGGGTGAAGCTGGTGAACCAGGACACAGAGGGCATTGGTGAGATCTGCCTGTGGGGCCGCACCATCTTCATGGGTTACCTGAACATGGAGGACAAGACTTGCGAGGCCATCGACGAGGAAGGCTGGCTGCACACGGGTGACGTTGGCCGACTGGATGCCGATGGCTTCCTCTACATCACTGGGCGCCTCAAAGGTGAGCACCCCAGGCCAGGCGCGGTGGCTCATGCCTGTAATCCCAGCACTTTGGGAGGCTGAGGCAGGCAGATTGCCTGAGCTCAGGAGTTCAAGACCGCTCTGGGCAGCACAGCGAAACCCCATCTTTACTAAAAACACACACAAAATTAGCTGGGCGTGGTGGCATGCACCTATAATCCCAGCTATTCAGGAGGCTGAGGCATGAGAATTGCTTGAACCCGGGAAGCAGAGGTTGCAGTGAGCTGAGATCGCCTCGCTGCACACCAGCCTGGGCCACAGAGTTAGACTCTGTCTCCAAAAACAAAAACAAAACAAACAAACAAAAAAAGGCAAGCGCCCTGGACAGCTGCAGTGGGGTGGGGGCAGGAATTCCACTGCCACCACTGTTTATACCAGCTGCTGGTCTTGAACCTTTATTAAGTGTCACGCACCTTTAGTGACATCATTTTATTTACTCTACTCTCCTATGGGGCACGTACTATTAACCTTAACTTGTTAATGAGGACATCCAGAGAGGTTAAGTAACTTGCCCAATGTCACCCAGCTAGTAAATGGTGGAGTTGGAAATCAGACCCCTAGAGAAACAAGGCAAGTCTTTCCAGAAGATTCAAGAGCATAAGTATTATGTATATTTATATGCAGACACAGATGTGACGGGGAATAGCATGCAAATTGGATATAAAATTTTAAATAAGACAAACTTCCCACAGAGACAGGTATAGTTGGGGATGCCTCTGTGGAAGGATGTTCTGCCTGCTTCACCCAAGCTGGTGTCATGCCCGCAGCACCCACGTGGGAATCCCGCACCAGGGCTTCATAGGGGAAACTGAAGCTAAGTGAGTGGGGAAACTACTTTGTGGACATCATGTAGGCAGTGTGCGACCGTGCCTAGGCCCCAGCTGATGGCCATGGAGGCTTGACCACCCCAGGGAGGGACAAAAGGTCGCAGTGGCGTTTGGGCCCTGGGATGTGCAGGCTGGTGAGCCCTGGCAGGTACCCTCCAGTGAGACCCCAGGAGTGACAGGTGGCTGCTTGGATGTGCCATGGGCGCCGCCTAGTGTGCCTCTTTGTAACGGCAGATGAGGGGACCCACATCCCTGCACGGGGGAGGATAGTAGCCAGAAAACCAAATTCAACCAGAGCGGGCCCTCCTTTTAGAACTAGTATAGTGAGAGGTAAGGGTCCAAATAGTTTTTCTCCAAATACATATCCAACTGACACGGCATCCTTTCCCCATTGCCTTGCAGTGATACCTTTGCCCTTTATGAAGTGACTGTCTATGAGAGGCCTATGTGTGGACTCCATTCTGTTCCCTTAGTCTGTTTGCCTATCTGTGCACCAATACCCAGTGTCTTAATTTCTATAGTTTGATGACAGGGCTAGATATCTGGCTTAGCCCTACAACCTTGGTCGTCTTCTTCATGACCTTGGCTATTCTTGGCCATTTTCATTCCCATATGAACTTTAGAATGATTGTATGTTTCCTCAAAAACTGGGTGGAATTTTGATTTTGATTTCATTGAATCTATAGATCAATTTGGTGAGGAAAACACATCTTTACAGTATTATCTCTTCCAATTCACAAATATGATAAATCTCTCCATTTACTTAGGTCTTTTTTTATTTTATTATTATTATTATTATCATTTTTGAGATGGAGTCTCGCTCTGTCGCCCAGGCAGGAGTGCAGTGACGCGATCTCGGCTCACTGCAAGCTCCACCTCCCAGGTTCACACCATTCTCCTGCCTCAGCCTCCCGATTATTTAGGTCTTTTTAAGTTTCTCTCAATAATGTGTTATTTATTTATTTATTTATTTTTGAGACAGGGTCTCACTTTGTTGCCCAGGCTGGAGTGCACTGGCATGATCTCAGATCACTGCAACTTCTACCTCCTGGGCTCAAGTGATCCTCTGGTCCAGCTTCACCCTCCCAAGTAGCTGGGACCACAGTTGCAAGCCACCACACCTGGCTAACTTTTTATTTTTGTATAGAGGGGTTTTGCCATGTTGCCCAGGCTGCTCTTGAGTTCCTGAGCTCAAGCCATCCTCCTGTCTCAGCTTCCTAAAGTGCTGGGATTATAGGTGTGAGCCACCACATCCATCCTATGTTTTCTGGCGTAGAGATTTTTGCACATCTTTCCTTATATTTACTTCTAAGAATTTTTATGGTATTTTAAATAACATCACTTAAAAGTTTTTTTCAGCTCAGATGTTGCTGCAAAAAAAATTTTTGTCTTCTATTTGTTTGCTGCTGGCATATAGAAATACAACTGCTTTTTGCATATTGGCTTTGGATCAAATGATCTTTTGTGGATCATTTGATCAGACCACATATTCAATCCAGTAGTGTGTATATTCTTTTGAATTTTCTATGGACACAACGATATCATCTGCAAATGACAGATGATTTTTTTTCTTGCCATATTGCACAGGTTAGGACCTCCAGGATAGTGTTGAATAGAAATGGTAATAGTGGTCATCCTTGTTTTGTTCCTGATTTCAGGGGAGAAGCATTCACTATCTTATCATTAGTATGTTTGTCTGGGCACAGTGGCTTACACCTGCAATCTCAGTACTTTGGGAGGCTGAGGCAGGGGGATTGCTTGAGCTCAGGAATTCAAGACCAGCCTGGGAAACATAGTGAGATCCTGTCTCTATTTATTTTTTAAAAAATTATTAAATCTTAAAAAAAGTATGTTTGCTGTAAAAATTTTTAGATGTTCTTTATCAGATTAAAGATGTTCCTTTCTAGGCTTAGTTTGCTAAGGGTTTTTTTTTAAATCATTTACTAATGGTAAAAGATGCTGGTGAGAATGCAGAGGGCGGTGGTGAGGAGAAGAGGGCAGGAATGAGGTAGCAATGATGAGGCATATGTGAGGAAGGCTGGGTTTTTGTCTTCTCGTATTTCCAGAGTCTGTCTTTTCCTCTTCACCTGACTTCTGCTGTCCTAGACAAACCCTGATCATCTAGACACTTGCCATGGCTTCCTCTCTAGCCAGCCTGCCCCCTGAATAACCACTCTTCACCCCAGCTACCTACCAGAGTATCCTAAAACTTTGATCTCACACCATTCAGTGATTCCCACCTGCCTGCCCACAATCCAGCTCCTGAGCCAGCACTGGAAGCCTCTGAGATCTGCCCTACTACTCTCCAGCCTCTGCCTCACTTGCTACCTGCAGTTCCCTTAAGGCCTGTGAGCTTCTGCTCCTGTCCTGCCCTCTGCCTGCCAACCCCATTCATGTTCAGCATGCAGCTGGGCCTGATGCTTCCCTGCCCTGGCCCTGCAGCCCCTGTGCCTCCCTCTGTCTCGCTGCCCCCCTGCACTGTGGGCTCCTTGCAGCCATGGACAGCCTTGTTCTATTCTGTGCCTGATGTCAGCACAAGACCTGTGCACAGAATGTGGCCAACTAATCTTTGTTGAATTAGATAGAAATGAGGGACAGGAGTACAGTCTCACTAAAATTAGTCAATGTGCATTCGTTAAATTTATTTTATTTAATTTATTGCCATCTAGCCTAGAAGTAAGCCATCATTACTATCAGAGAACAGCAGGCTAGGGCACTGAGTGCCTGGCAGTCTGTTGGACAGAAAGAAAGAAGGGGAGAGGACCTTCCAGGGAGAAGGGCGCAAGCAAAGGGAGAGGCATCCTAGCAGGGCAGGTGAGAGCATGGGCTCTGGAACTGGACTGGATTTAAAATCTTAGCTCTGCCACTTACTAGCATGTGAGCTTGGACAAGTTACTGAATGTCTCTGTGCCTCAGCTTCCTCATCTGCAAAACAAGAGTGTCTGCTTCATTATAGGTTTATTGTGACAATTAAATGAATTACTCTATGTGAAGTGCTTAGCATGGTGGTGAGTGCTGTGTGAGTGACAGGGATGGTCACTTTGCTTAAGCAAAGGCAGGGAAGGGAAATGACACGGGCTATTTGGGACCAGGAACTGGGGCTGGCAGAAGGGGACATGGATGAGATGCCTGAGCAGGCTGAGTCTTGGACGACAAGCTGAGGAGAGGGAACCCTGGGTGAGCATTTGTCATTGGGGTGCTGCCACCGGCCCCCCAACAGGTGTGAGTTGCTTTGGAGGGCCTGCCACTGCTTCTTGGCTCCCAGAGAAGGGGCGTCTCCAGCTGTGCTGCCTGCTGTGCTGAGGTTTCCGGGCTGTGGCTGAGGCTTGGGTTGTGGTTCAGCTGGGGCACCTGGACTACATTCTGTGCCGGGGGCCTGGCCTTGCCTCCCCAGAATTAATCATCACAGCTGGTGGGGAGAATGTGCCCCCTGTGCCCATTGAGGAGGCCGTGAAGATGGAGCTACCCATCATTAGCAACGCCATGCTGATTGGGGACCAGAGGAAGTTCCTGTCCATGCTGCTCACCTTGAAGGTGTGTCTGGGGGGCTCCAGCTCAGAAGGAGCAGCCAGTGAGGGGGTCTGTGGGTCTGGCTGGCAGCCACATTCAGCACAGGGCACATCCAGATCTCATGGCTTCATTTTGGAATGACTCAAGTCCATGCTGCCTGCACTGTTGGAGCAACTGTGGCATGCGGAAATTCCTTCTGTCCCACATAAGCCACCGTGATGATCCTTTACATGTTACTGGCACTTTCCCATTTACAGAGTGCTGCTGCCCTCCCTCATTGCTCTCTGCAGGTACTTGAGCCCCAAGGTGGCAGACAGGCAGGAGTTATGGTCCCTGCTTTATAGACAATAACGTCACTGACCGAGCCCTTCTAATTATCAGACCACTGCTCCTTCCACAATAACACGAGGCTCAACACAGTAGCAGCTACTCATTCTAGAACCGTCTCTTTGAAACAGAGCTCACATGATTCACACCCTTGCAGATAGCAGTAAGACCTCCTCCAGGACCAGGGCTTACGTCTTGTGGGGTAAGGCTTGGTCCTCATCTGATCTCTGGCTTTTCAGTGCACTCTGGACCCAGACACCTCTGACCCGACTGATAATCTGACTGAACAAGCTGTGGAGTTCTGCCAGAGGGTGGGCAGCAGAGCCACCACAGTGTCCGAGATCGTAGGGAAGGATGAGGCCGTGTACCAGGCCATCGAAGAGGGGATCCGGAGAGTCAACATGAATGCGGCAGCCCGGCCCTACCACATCCAGAAGTGGGCCATTCTCGAGAGAGACTTCTCCATTTCAGGTGGAGAGTTGGGTACGTTTTTTCTTTTCACCGTTGCAACGGCTGTGTGGGAAGGCAGAGGCCATGGCAGTGCCTAGGAGGTGCCTGTTATGAAGCAGCCATGGCAAGGAGAAGGTCATGGCAGGAATCTGGGTGATACCCATCTACTTCCTGTTGGAGGACACTGATGGCTCCATGCATGGGCTTGTGGTTATGTGGAACCTGTTGAATGTATAAGATATGTGCTAGAACTTTCTTTTTTTCTTGAGATGGAGTCTCGCTCTGTCACCCAGGCTGGAGTGCAATGGCACGACCTCGGCTCACTGCAACCTCCACCTCGTGGGTTCAAGTAATTCTGCCTCAGCCTCCTGAGTAGCTGGGATTACAGGCATGGGCCACCACGCCCGGCTAATTTTGTATTTTTAGTAGAGACGTGGTTTTTCCGTGTTGGTCAGGCTGGTCTCGAACTCCCGACCTTAGGTGATCTGCCAGCCTCGGCCTCCCAAAGTGCTGGGATTACAGGCGTGAGACACTGCACCCGACTGATACGTGCTAGAACTTTCTAATCTGAACATGACATTTAACTTGGCCTTGACTATGGGACTATTTTCCCCTAAAATCACAATGGAACTACCAGGCCAACACCAAGGCCCTGTTAATGTTCAGGCTGGAGTCATGTGGTTCTAGGGGTGAGACTACTATGATCTTCTGGAAAGTCAGCTTGTGTGATAAAGGGCTAAGGCTGTTCTGGAACACTGCCTACAGAACCAGGAGAGGGCTCTGGTGCAGCCTCAGCTGAAGTCACTCTTGGCTGTAGCCAAGAGATGTTCATGGGGTGTTCATGGAACAGGGTAGGTAGAAATGGTTATGCCAGTGTGATTCCCTCAAATTCATTAAGGCTGAACCCAGATGCAATTGTCCACAGCAATGCTGAGCTGCAATCAGAGACCTTGAGCTTCTCTGACTGTCTGCTGCCAGCACACTGAATGCACGGTCAGACAGACAGAAGATGTCCTCGCTAAGTAGTTAATACAATGATTTTAATGCAGAAAGTTTCCAGTTACACAGTCAAGAGTGAGTTAGGCACTTTAAGCTACCCAGGACCTCAAATCAGAGCTCTTTCAACCTTGTTTTTGAGGGGGTAAATCAAGTTCAAGAAAAGGAATTAGGGGAAGACCTCTCATAAAGACCATGGCAGAGGCTCCCCGTAACCTGGATATCCCCTGCCCCCATCACAACCATCAAAGCATAATGTTGTATGAACATGCAGAGGTGATGTGTACTAGTTATCTAATACATTGCTGTGTAACAAATGACCCCAAAAATGTAGCAGCCTAAAGCAATAAACATTTATTATCCACATTTCTGTAGCTCAGGAATCCAGGAACAGCTTAGCTGAGTGGTTCTGGCTTGGCTCTCATGGGATGACAGTCAATATGAGCCGGGTGCAGTCACTTGCAGCTGAGGGTCCACCTCCGTGCTCACTTACGTGGCTATTGGCAGGCCTCAGCTCCTTGCTGGCTGCTGGCCAGAAACCTCTGTGTGTGGCCAGTGGGCCTCTCATGGCTTCCTGTGTGTCCTCACAACATGGCAGCCAGCTTGCCCAGGAAGAATGGTCCAAGAGAAAGCCCAAGACACAAAACCTAGTCTATTTTTTTATTGCTTCAACAATTTATTCATTCAAGAGACAGAACAAATAAATCCATTTCAGAGAAAATGGACTGAGGATCAAAACTGGGTGCAGGTCAAGGATAAGGCAGATGTAGCTTATACCACTTTCCTATGTATATAAAAGAAACTGCAGTCTTTTATAACCCATTCTCAGAAATGACATACCAACCCTTCATCTATACTCCACTGCCCACAACCAACAGTATAACACAGGAGACTACACACAAGCCATGTGAATACCAGGAGCCATCACTGTCTTGGAGGCTGGCTACTGACTGTCCTGATTATCTGGCCTAATTCCTGAGTTATATATAGGACTCAGTGAGTGTGAGTCTTTACCACACACATTCTCAGAATTCTCAGAGAATTTCTCACTCATTTCTTCTCATTTCCCTTTTAGGTCCCACGATGAAACTGAAACGGCTCACAGTTCTGGAGAAGTACAAAGATATCATTGACTCCTTTTACCAAGAGCAAAAAATGTAGTCAGGGCCCATGCTTGCAGTTTCTACAGAATAGAGGGCAGGCGTTCCGAGCCTCTTCCTGAGCCCCAGGTCTCTTCAGTCTGGACACAGGCATTTCTGGCAAGTCTGTTAGATCTCCAGGTCAGGGCACAGCACTGGCTCCACATTTACCAGGTCTTACGCCAACAATAGCTGACAATTCCGACAAGCTTCACGTATGGGTAGTTTTAATTCAGTTTAAGTATTGCTTTTTGTTCAGGTGACAAATGAGGTCAACTCTCCTTCCAGAACGAAAGGGCTGATAATTTTTGGCCTTAGTTCCAAGTAGATTAAAAAGCTGCTAGCTCACATACAGGACAGCCAGCAGCAGGCTGTGGAGGGGGTGGGAGGGAGATGGCTGACACTGCTCGTGTGCGCTGCAGGAAAAGCAATCAGTTACAACTTACCTAGCGACCTGACTTACTCTGGAATCGCGGTGGGCATCGCCGACCCTATTATTCCATTACCAGGCACTCCTCTGCCACACACATGCCAACTGACTTGATGCTTAATAAAACTGCTGCTGCTGGTTTGATTCTATTTAATGTATAATTTGAATATTAAACCTTTTAACAGAACTGTCAACAAGGACCTGATTTTTTTGTCAATTGAGCAGGTGGGACCAGTGCAGACAGTAGTGGGTATTTAAGTCACAGGACCGTGCACAGCAGGCGTGCGAGTGACCATTAGTGCCCTGGAATAAACAAAGGTGCAGGATGGCGTCAAGTGGAGCATTCTCATAAAAACAGCCAACTCTACGTTAGCCTGTCGCCACCAGACCACCCCACTTCCACCCTGAATATGGGAAGCAGCCATTCTCAGTAGCAAGCTGAGCCAAAATGACCGAAGGCATCTGAACAGGAAACAGGTAGAGAAAGCAAACATCTCAATCAGTTTTGGAATTCTTTATTACTTTGAACCCAAGAGCCACTGATAACTAGCTCAATCCAATGAAACACAGAAAGCAGCAGCTTAAACAAAGGAAAATACATTTAAGATTATAAGTCTGGTTACAAGCTTAAAAAGTTACCCAGGCAGGAATATCATTGCTAAAAAAAAAAAAAAAAAAATCCCCTTGTGACCTGGGTACATTTTGCAAAGCCACAGGTTTGCAATGTTACACAAGGGCCAAGGGAGGTCATGAGTTGTCTTTGGTTGTGGGGCCAGAGGGTAACTGTTCATGAAAATAGTGAGTGTCTGAAGATTAAGAAAATCATGCTGCAGCAGAGGATAAGGGAGAGGAAGGCAGGAAGGGAAAGGAGACACCTGAAGGTCAAAAGCTGAGCCCAAGCCTAAGCCCAAGCTCAAGCCCCAGCATGGCACAATTTTGTGAATTAACTCAGGCTGAGTCGCCTCCAGTCTTTGGAATGTCATCTTGTACTGCTGATGCAGAGGGCAGTAATTGGTGCTCTGGGATAGGAGAAGGGGCAGTTGTTGAAATACGAAATTAACAGTCAGCATCCCGAGTTCCTCAATTGGAGCCAAAATACATGTGTTCAGGCCTTTAAGCAGTATCGCCCCCAGAACTACCAGCTGTAGTGTGGTCCATTCCCAAACAGCAACGTGCAAGAATAAGTTTACAATACACTCAGCCCTTCTGGCTTAAGATCAGGGGCTCAGAGGCTGTGACAACTCATGATGCTGAAAATGTATCCAATGAAAATGAAGTACTAGCTCTCTGCTTCATTAAAAGCTCTTGGAAAGAATATTAAATCTCAAGACAACAAAATAATTGAATGCGCAATACATTTGTGTTTTTGTATCCAATATATTATCTTTGTCATTAACAAAAATTATATCTCTCATTATATATTTCAGGGATCTGAAGTTTTTATTCATAATCAGTAATTTCTGTAAAGGACAAATCTGTCTCTATTTTTCATATCATTTAGAAATATACCACATTCACTCTTTTTGATGTGAACTTTCCCAGGAAATTTCTCTTGTGCCCATTTAGTTTTATAAGAGTGTCATTTTGTGCTATTACATCAATATCCTGTTTTATTTTCATTATGTTTTTCAACAACCAAAGAAAATAAGGTTTTTCTTAAAAAGTTAGACATTTTCTCTTATTAATTCTGTATCCTGATATTTACAGCTGAAGATAAACTATTTTAACTTAAGTGTAAAATGGTTTAGAATAGCAAATGATACAGTCCACTCAGAGTTTACCAAAAAAACATTTACCAGGTAGACACTTAATAAATAAAACAAGCACTTGGAAAAAGTTCTTTGAAAACAGACCTAGGGACATCCACCTGCATCTTTTGCGCAGATTTCATTAAGGCCAGATCTAAAAATGTACTGTCAAGAAACAAGCGAACCAATGCATACATACGTAGGTATTCTAAATAGAGGTTTATGTGGTGTCCATTTAGAGTGACTGATGCAAATACCAGTTGTAGAAGCATTAATCTAAATCTTTCACTCGGCGACAGATTTCCTCTGTGAAGTCTGAGCATTTTGCATTGCCTCCCAAATCTTTTGTCAAGCTCTGAGAAAAGGAAAAAGCAAAAATAAAAGATGTATCCACAAACTAAACTAAACCAAGAAGATTTTAAAGCCCTCAGTGAGATGCCACCTGGGCAAGTTTCTTGGCTGCTCTTTCATTTAGTTCCTCATTTCCAAGTGAGGAACCACTCCACCACCATCTACCCAGCCCAGGAGGATCGGGATCCAATCTCATAGCGTATACATCGCACTACGCAAAGAATAAGGCGCTCTTGATGCAAAGGGAGGCAGGGAGCTTTACCAAAATTTTCCCTTTGTTCACACAATGGATCCTAATACAGATTAGTTGGTCATGGATATTTAAATAAAAGCAAATCTAAACAAGAAGTTTCATAAAAATCCTTGGGAAATATGTCTCAGGAATAGACCTGAGACATATTTTGATCTATTTTTGTTTTTATTATTATTATTTTTTGAGATGGAGTCTCACTCTGTTGCCCAGGCTGGAGTGCAGTGGCACGATCCCAGCTCACCACAACCTCTGCCTCCTGGGTTCAAGCGATTCTCCTGCCTCAACCTCCCAAATAGCTGGGATTACAAGTGCATGCCACCATACCCAACTAATTTTTGTATCTGATCTATTTTTGTAGGCTGGGAAACAAATACGAAGGAAATATTTAAATCACTAACTCTTTTTTTTAAAAAAAAGAGATGGGGTTTCACTATGTGGCCCAGGCTGGTCTTGAACTCAGAGGCTAAGGTGATCCTCCTGCCTCAGCCTATAGCTGCCAACTACAGGCATGCACCACCACAGCTGCCTAAATCATTAACTCTTAAACCTCCCTCTTTAGGAAAGAAAGCCTCCCATACAACCGATCTGTTCTACCAGCTTATCCTTTCTTTCCTGCATACAGACCCCAATATATTTAATTCTCTTTATCTTTCCATCCTACACAATAAAAGGGCTCACTGTGTAATTCAGGCACCTCTCTACTGGGCTGTAGATTATAACTTCCCAAATATAACTTTAAAGAATAAGAAAATCGTATGACCTCCAATGTGATTATCAGGCTGTTAAAAAGAAGCCTGAATTTCTTGTATTTTGGCTTCACGATATAATTTCAAATTACAGAATTCTTTTTAAAAGAAGGGACCAACTTTGAAGATACTATGCTAAGTGAAATAAGCCAGACTTAAAGGACAAATGCTGTATGATTCCACTTACATGAGGTACCTAGAGTAGTCAAATTCATAGAGACAGGAAGCAGAACGGCGGGTGCCAGAGGATGGGAGGGGGAAGGGAAAGTTACTGTTTAACGGGTGCAAAGTCTCAGTTTGAGAAAATGAAACTGATCTGGAGATGACTGACGGCGATGGTTACATTACAATGTGAATGTACTTAACATTATTGAACTGTATACCTAAATATGGCTAAAATGGTAAATTTTATGTTATGCATATTTTTCACAATTTTTGTTAAAAAGGACGGGATGAGTCTTCAAGTGCATTATCTCCTCTCACTTTGGAAATAACCCGCCACACTTCTTCCACGGGCCACAGTTGCTTACGGAGGCAGAGAAGCTTGTTGGGTAAGACCCAGACTGGGTGTTAATACCAACTTGGTCATTTAGGAGCTGTAAAACCTTGGACAAATTATTTAATCTCTCTGTACCTCAGTTTCCTCATCTATAAAATGGAATTATAGCATCTATTTCAAAGAGTTATAGAAAAACTTTGCTGAGATGATATATAAAGAACTTACAAGTTGCGTGAGTATTCAATTAATATTAGTTACTACTTTTATAAGCCTTCTGGATTGCTTTTGTATTATAGATGCACATAGTGTGACATATAAGACTATTGTATTAGAGGCACATCTGCATCTGTATCTGCCACTAGATTCCCAGCTCCTTGAGGCTCAGCATGTTACCCTATTCATCATGTTATTCTTCACACCTTATAAGGTACACTCAATAGACGTTTGTTATGAAGAGGAAAAAGTTGTCTATAAAAATCAATGAACTTGGCTGGGTGCAGTGGCTCAGGCCTGTAATCCCAGCACTTTGGGAGGCTGGGCAGGAGGATCACTTGAGGTCAGGAGTTCGAAACCAGCCTGGCCAGCATGGTGAAACCCCATCTCTACTAAAAATACAAAAATTAGCTGAGCGTGGTGGCATACACCTGTCATCCCAGCTACTAGGGAGGCTGAGGCAGGAGAATCGCTTGAACCAGGGAGGTGGAGGTTGCGGTGAGCCAAGATTATGACACTGCACCCCAGCCTGGGAGACAGAGCAAGACTCTGTCTCAAAAAAAAAAAAAAAAAAAAAAAAAAAAATCAATGCACCCGGCCAAGGTCACACAGCTAATAATAGAATAACTGGGCATGTATCTGATGCTGGCTCCCAAATCACTGACCTTTCCACTGTACACTGATGTCTTGATGTCAGATGTCAGTGCTTCTTAACTTTTTTTGGATGAAATATCTAGATCCTCACCTCAGAAAATGCACACATGTGCACACATACCCTGTTCAATCTGGGACCCACATTAAGAATCCTTGTTCAACATCAAATGCTTGGGCCCGTGTGAGAACTATTATCTGTCACAGCCCCTTTCACTCAGATACAACACATGGAAGCAATGCATTTTACCCAGCACAAGTAAATCAAGATTCCTGTTACCTTTCCATCCTTAATTGTAGCAAAGCATGCGGCCTCAATTCTTGCAGCATGGTCAAAAAGTCCCATGTGGCGCAACATCATCACGGCACTGAGCAGGAGGGCTGTGGGATTCGCCATGTCCTTGCCTGCAATGTCTGGAGCTGTCCCATGAACCTACACATCGGGAAAAGTAGCATCATCAGGGGAGAGGCAAGAACTAACAGTCTTCTTCTGGGAAAGCTGGAGTCTTAATCATCTTTCCTCAGCAATAGAAAATATGCACTGAAAGCTACTGTGTGCAATTCATCTGATACGGACTGAAGAAATAAAATCTGGGTTGGGCGTGATAGCTCACACCTGTAATTGCAACACTTTGATAGGCCAGGAGGATCACTTGAGGTCAGGAGTTCAAGACTAGCCTGGGAAACATAGTGAGACCCCATTTCTACAAAAAAATTAGAAATTAGCCAGGTGTGGTGGTGTGTGACTACAGTGCCAGCTACTTGGGAGGCTGAGGCAGGGGGATTGCTTAAGCCTAGCAGTTTAAACCTGTAGTGAGCTATGATCACACCAGTGTACTCCAGCCTGGGTGACAGAATAAGGACCCAACTCAAAAATAAATAAATAAATAAAGACTTGGAGCAATAAAGAGCTAAAGTAATTTTTTTTAAGTATAAAAATATAGACCAACAATCTTTTTCAGTCAATTTTTGGTAAAATATTTTAAGTAAGGAAGGATACATAACAAATACCTGGAGGGAAATGAAGAGATAAACCAAACATATATATATGTACATATAACAAACACAGGCTGGGCGCAATGGCTCACACCTGTAATCCCAGCACTTTGGGAGGCCAAGGCGGATGCATCATCTGAGATCAGGAGTTCAAGAACAGCCTGGCCAACATGGTGAAACCCCATCTCTACTAAAAATATAAAAATTAGCCAGGTGTGGTAGCACACACCTGTAATCCCAGCTACTTGAGAGGCGGAGGCAGGAGAATCACTTGAACCTGGGAGGCAGAGGTTGCAGCGAGCCAAGATCGCACCACCGCACTCCAGCCTGGGTGATGGAGCAAGACTCCATCTCAAGAAAAAAAAAAAGCATCATTTTGTTTTGACAATTTGAAAAATGAATTAAAGCGTACTTATACAGATAACTCCTCCTGCGTTCATACACTGTTCTGACCTGAATTCTGTTTCAGGTGTCAGGGTCCTTACCGACTCAAAAATTGCAACCCCATTGGCTCCAATGTTGCCACTTGGTGTCACACCAAGACCTCCGATCAATCCTGCACACAGGTCACTAGGGGAAGAAAAGCATTTCAAAGAATGTTTTGAAAAATAAAACATCTCACCTAGCACCCAGATTTTAGTTTTTAATTATCATTCTCCACTAAAAGGAACTAGCGTTCCTTGGATAAATGGCTGATTCCAGGGCTAAGGTTAGGAAAATACAGATGAGCTTGAGCATCTTACTGTGTCAGAAAGCAAGGCAAGGTTCAAAGAACGAAGGGCTGTGTCTAAAGGACACAGGAGACATGGTGAAGGGATCCCCACCAGCCGAGTTAGGACAACCTAGGCATCAATATTCATGATTATGACGATGGATATATCACTGAATAAAACAGAAAACCATGTCCACAGCCAGGCTCAGTGGCTCACACCTATAATCCCAGCACTTTGGGAGGCCAAGGTGGGCAGATCACTTGAGGTCAGGAGTTCGAGACCAGCCTGGCCAACATGGCGAAACCCCGTCTCTACTAAAAATACAAACATTAACCAGGTGTGGTGGTGTGCACCTGTAATAATACCAACTACTCGGGGCTGAGGCAGGAGAAACACTCGAACCTGGGAGGTGGAGGTTGCAGTGAGCCAAGATTGCGCCACTGCACTCCAGCCTGGGGGACAGAGCAAGACTCTATCAGAAAAAAAAAAAAGAAAGAAAGAAAAACAAAACCACGTCCATATTGACAGATAAACAAGAAGGAAAAACATTCTTACAGTTGTGTGCCAACTCATAAATATAGAAAAAATGGCCTTAGAAAATCACCATTTGGCCAACATCTTATCTCTCTCTCTCACTGTGTGTGTGTGTGTGTGTGTGTGTGTGTGTGTGTAAAAGAGAGAGACAGAGAGAGGCACAAAGGAGGAGAGGAGGAAGAGGAAGGGAGGAAGGAGGAAGGGAGGGAAAATGGGAAGGAGTAATAAAGTAAATGTGATAAAATGCTGACATCTGGGGAATGTGGAATCTGGGTGTTGAGTACAAGGGAATTCTTTGTGCCATTCTTACAACTTTTCTGTAAGTCTGAAATTATGTCAAAAGTTACCAAAAAATAGTAACAACGACCACCCACCTACCTGGCTATACATAACAAAACCTTGAAATCGATCAATTAATGAAACATTTAAAAACTGGGAAGAGTGAGCTAATGATTAGGGAGAAAGAGCCCAGTGATGATTTGGCAAATAAATGAAGGAACAAGCCACCCAACATGTAATAATTCATATCACAACCTGAATTGTTAGAATTCAATTCATACGTTGTAACACTTTATTTTATAATACTCAATTGAAAATGTTAAGCCATAATTATGTTAGGATGTTTATAAGTAAATTATAGGCTAAAATAAAAAGGTTGCAGCCAGACTCACCTAAGGATGTCTCCATACAAATTTGGCATAACAAGAACATCAAATTGGGAAGGATCTTGTACCATCTACAAGGAATACATTTGTGCATTTAGTAATCAAAATCTGCATCCCCACAACACACACACTATTCACCATAAAAAGTAGCAGGTAAGTGTGAATATATACTTACATTCAAACATACTGTATCAAGGTACATCTCATTAAATTTAATATCTTTACAGTTTTCTGCAACTTCCCTGCATTTTTGTAGAAAAAGCCCATCTGACATCCGCCTGTATTTAATCAAATAAAAACTGCTGAAAAAAAAGTCTTACAGAAAGAAAAGAATCAAATCAAAGAAGTAAAGTAAGTTCGAGAAATTTAAGTTCCAGAAGCCAAGCTACCTGATCTCAATTACAATAAAATCATTTCTTAGGTAGTTAATAAAATATAAGCTGAAAATGTCTTAGGATCCTTCTGAAAGTATAAAAGGGTAAAAATATAAAATAGTTTGATCATAATAGAGAAGACTATATTTTTATAGTGTTGTCTAACAAGAATGAAGAAATATCCACTAATATTATTAAAACTGCTTTCAAAGGTTAACATAATAATTTAAATAGTTTTACTGTTTTGCATGTTCAATGCTTCTCTTAGGTTAGGAAAACTGTTAACATATTCAGAGGACTTCAACAGCCTCTGGATGAGAATTTAAATGGGCAGAGTTAACACATCAGGTATTGTTAGCACTACTTTAAGCCTCCCACTATTCCACTTCTAAAACGTATGCTATGTGGCCTCTGCTGATGGCCCCAGCATCTGGGGACCCAGAGGCTCCAGCTTCCTTTCCTGATAACCCTCAGTCCCTCCTTGAGCTTCCAGGACCTGAATCACCATCCCCTCCTCATTTGCTCCTGTCATTCGCCCAGTGAGGCACAGTAAACAGGAGACTCCAGGCCGGGCACAGTGGCTCATGCCTGTAATCCTAGCACTATGGGAGCCCAGGGCAAGTGGATCAACTAAGGTCAGGAGTTTGAGACCAGCCTGGCCAACATGGTGAAACCCCATCTCTACTGAAAATACAAAAATTAGCCAGGCATGGTGGCATGGGCCTGTAGTCCCAGCTACTCGGGGAGCTGAGGCAGGAGAATTGCTGGAACCTGGGAGGCAGAAGTTGCAGTGAGCCAAGATCGCGCCGCTGCATTCCAGCCTGGGCAACACAGACTCCGTCTCAAAAAAAAAAAAAAAAAAAAAGAGGAGACTCTGACAGAAGAGAGATGTTGGATCTTTGGATTGCTACAAGGTTCTTTTTCAAAGATATTAGGAATCAAGGAGCAAGCTGAAGAGGAGAAAGAGAGGCCCTGTCACTGCTCTCCCACAACAAAGCAAGATGGGGTGCCAGTCCCCGCAAGGAGCTCACATGATGTTGGCTTTGTGCACCGCCGTGACGTTGCTCCGGTGGTTGTTCCGGGCATACTCAAAGGCAAACTCAGCAATGCGCTTGCTCGCCCCCTCGGTGATGAGCTTGATACTCTGCACAACTCCATCAACGATCTGCAAGAGAGGAAGTCCCGCCTCGCTGGAAAGCGTGTGACAGCAACGCCGTGGGAGACAGAGGGTGGGGAGTAGACAGTAACATTTGTGGCAAGCCTGCACAGTGCCAGCTAGCATGACTAATCACACACACTGCTATGTCAATGGGGTTCATATAACTCCAGCCATAAGAGGTATTACGAGCCCCGCTGCACAGATGAAGAAAGCTAAGATGCAGGGACAGTCACCTGCGGAAGAGCATACCTGTGAAGTGAGGGATTCAAAATTCAGAGGGCATATTCCCAAGCTTGTGACCTGAACCACCATGCCTTACATCTGTTTGAGTACTGTCAGCCAGACACCCAGTACCAAGACAAACACCCACAACTCCTCACAGAGATAAAGCAGTTCTGTCTCTGGGGTCCCAGATGCACAGAAAGCAGCCCAAGCAGGAATAAAAAGGAATCTGGAGTGAACATACCACATGCTCAATTCCACTGTATTCTCCTTCTGTGTTCTCTCGAATGGTCACAATATTTACATCGGTGTAAGGGGTTTTATAGCCTTCGATAGAGACACATGGTCGAACATTTGCGTAAAGGTCAAATGTTTTGCGCAGCAATAAATTCATAGATGGGTGACCGGCTGCTATTGGGGTCTTCAAAGGGCCTGTTATACAGAAGAAAACTCAGATGACACGAGAAGGCATTCTGGTCTCACGTGTGACCTACTAACCCACCTAGGCTACCTTGTGAAATGTGTTCTGCCTCTAATTCACTCTCTACCTGAGACTCAAATGAAGGAGGAAAACTTCCTCATGGGAGCTTTCTGAAATATGAACTGCATTTCTTATCTTAAGAACTTCCTGAGGATCAAGCATTGTAATCATGTGCTTGACATGATCTAACCTTTACCATCAACCCGTACAACAGCAACTCTGTTACTGTCATTTGAAAATGAAGAAAAAAGAAAAAATAAACTAAGAATAAAAAACTTGCCCAAGCCTTCTAGCCAGTAAGTAGCAGAGATGAGATTCAATGTTGGTTCTGTCTGTGGTTTTAAAGCCTACGCTTGCCGGGTGCGGTGGCTCAGGCCTGTAGCCTGTAATCCCAGCCCTTTGGGAAGCCAAGGCAGGCGGATCACTTGAGGTCAGGAGTCCAAGACCAGCCTGGCCAACATGGGGAAACCCTCTCTCTACTAAAAATACAAAAATTAGCTGGGCATTGTGGTGCGTGCCTGCAGTCCCAGCTACTTGGAGGCTGAGGCAGGAGAATGGCTTGAACCTGGGAGGCAGAGGTTGTAGTGAGCCGAGATCACGCCACTGCACTCCAGCCTGAGCGACAGAGCAAGACTCTCAAAAAATATAAAAATAAAGCCTATGCTGAATTTAAATCTACCCCTTGCTAGTATTTTTGAATCATGGCCTTAAACATGTATTAATTAAAATAATGATAAAAATGTAGGCCAGGCACAGTGGCTCAGTCAGGCCTGTAAACCCAGCATTTTGGGAGGCAGAGGCAGAAGGATTCCTTGAGCTTAGGTATTCCAGATCAGTTTGGGAAACATACTGAGACCCAATCTCTACAAAAAACTTTTTTGAAAATTAGCTGGGCATAGTGGCACACCTGTAGTCCCATCTACTTGGGAGGCTGAGGTGAGAGGATCGCTTGAGCTCAGGAGGTCAAGGCTGCAGTGAGCTGTGATCACACCACTGCACTCCAGCCTGGGCGACAGCGAGACTCTGTCGCAAAAAATAATTAAAATAAATAAATAAATATACAAATGTAAAAATTAAGCAAAAGATACATATAGTTCAAGATTAAATAGAGATACTGTTATTTGGTATCATCCAGTAATACTTTAATGCTTTTACTGGGGGAAAAAAATATCTCAAATGAATAAAGCATCTTACTGTGAGTAGTTTCTTCATAAAAGAACAGCTTTACTTTCACAGAAGGCCAGGCCTTATTCAGTTTAAATGCATAAATTTTCAAAACTATGTAACCCCTGTAGCGAAAATCTATAAAAACCCCGGTCTCTACTTCAGTGCTACCTTTCAAGCCCATCTTGTTCTTATCCATGGACTCTTTAGCCTCTGAAGGGATCATCCACTTTCCTCCGGGTCCTTGAATGGCAGTGACGTTCCGCTCCTCCCACTGAATAGGTGCCTAGATGCCACATTACAGAGCAGTGAGCTGGAGAGACTTAAAGGAAACTGACATTCATACTGCAATGATGAACAAACTTATTCAACTTTCAACTTTGTTTTTGAGACAGAGTCCCGCTCTGTTGACCAGGCCAGAGTGCAGTGGCACGATCTTGGCTCACTGTAACCTCCGCCTCCCAGGTTCAAGCGATTCTCTTGCCTCAGCCTCCCGAGTAGCTGGGATTACAGGCACATGCCACCACACCCAGCTAATATTTTTTGTATTTTTTTTTGTAGAGATGGGGTCTTGCCAGGCTGGTCTCGAACTACTGACCTCAGGTGATCTGCCCACCACAGCCTCCCAAAGTGCTGGGATTACAGATGTGAGCTACCATGCTCAGCCCTTTTTCAACTTTGGATGCGACTGCTAAAAACAGTAAAGGTCCAGAAAGTTCCTGGCATGCAAGAAGAGATGTCATTCTCTAGCAGGCCCAGAGGAATTCTCCACATTACCTGTGCCCAGTCATCACTCCCAGCCACCACCTGCCCACTTATTTTTTTTCACAAGGGCTCTTAAGAGTGGCTATAATTAGAGTATCATAAAGAACAGAGGAATATGGTTCACAGAAACATTATATAGTACTGATACATGGATGAAACTTAAAAACATCATGCTAAGTGAAAGAAGTCAATCATAAAAGACCATATAAGATTCTATTTATATGAAATGTCCCAAATAGGCAAACCTATAGATATAGAAAGTAGATGAGTGGTTGGCTGCCTAGGGCTGGGGAGGAAAAAGGGGGAGGAGGTAGGGAGGGAGAGAGACAAAATGGGGAGTGACTGCATAGGGTATGGGGTTTCTTTTTGGGTGAGGAAAATGGTCCAAAATTAGATTGTGGTGATGGCTGCATGACTCTGTGAATGTACTAAAAACCACTGGATTGAAAGGTGCACTTTATAAGGATGACTTAGGCCCGGCGTGGTGGCTCAATGCCTGTAATCCCTGTACTTTGGGAAGCCAAGGTGGGTAGATCACCTGAGGTCAGGAGTTCTAGCCCAGCCTGGCCAACATGGTGAAACCCTGCCTCTACTAAAAATACAAAAATTAGCTGGGTGGGGTCGCGGGCACCTGTAATCCCAGCTACTCGGGAGGCTGAGGCAGGAGAATAGCTTGAACCTGGGAGACAGAGGTTGCAGTGAGCCAAGATCACGTCATTGCACCCCAGCCTGTGCATTAAGAGTGAAACAATGTCTCAAAACAAATGAAAAATAAAAATAAAAAATAAATAAAAGGATGAATTATATCTTGATAAAGCCGTTTTTAAAAAACAATATTATATTTTAAAAAATATATATATAGGCCAGGCCCGGTGACTCACAACTGTAATCCTGGAGGCCAAGGTGGGCAGATCACCTGAGGTCAGGAGTTCGAGACCAGCCTGACCGATATGATGAAACCCATCTCTACTAAAAAAACAAAAATTAGCCAGGTGTGGTGGCATGTGCTTGTAATCCCAGCTATTTGGGAGGCTGAGACAAAAGAATCACTTGAACCCAGGAGGTAGAGGTTGCAGTGAGCCAAGATCGCTCTATTGCACTTCAGCCTGGGCAACAAGAGCAAAGCTTATATATATGAAGTATAGAAATATATATATATGAAGTATAGGAATATATATATATATATATATAGGAGTATAGGAATTATGAAATCCAAATCAGATTCCATATATATATATGTATTGCATAACCTATGAATGTACCAGTTGAAGGTATAAACAAACATCTCTTTCTCTCTACCTACATCCTTCATGTGTGTACACACACATTTAACAGCCAGCACACAGAGCATGTCCTAGGACAGAAGTTCAGAGTCAGACACAGTGCTGGTCACAAGCAGCTTACAGCTGAATCCACTTACAGAATTTTAAAATTATCTACCTGTATCAAAGGCTCAGCTGTTAGAAGTAATAACACTCCATTCTTGATAACACATCAAAAACTTTATTTTAAAGAGATTATTTCAAAAGCGCCTATATAGATTTTTGAAACATCAATTCTAGTCTTTTTTTTTTTTTTTTTGCAAAAAGATGGGTGATTTGGCAGGGCTTAAAAGATCTCAAACCCAAGCAGGACTTAAAGATCCACAAATACTACAGTACTACTTTGATTACTTTACATATAACTGATGCCAATGCAGGAGTTTAAACTATCAACAATAGGAGCAGCCAGCCAGGTGCGGTGGCTCACGCCTATAATCCAAGCACTTTGGGAGGTGAAGGTAGGAGGATCGCTTGAGCCCTAGAGTTCAAGACCAGCCTGGGGAATAGAGCGAGACGAAAGAAAGGAAGGAAGGAAGGCAGGAAGGCGGGAGAGAGGGAGGGAGGGAGGGAGGGAGGGAGGGAAGGAAGGAAGGGAGGGAGGGAGGGAGGGAGGGAGGGAGGGAGGGAGGGAAGGAAGGAAGGAAGGAAGGAAGGAAGGAAGGAAGGAAGGAAGGAAGGAAGGAAGGAAGGAAGGAAGGAAGGAAGGAAGGAAGGAAGGAAGGAAGGAAGGAAAGGAAGGAAGGAAGGAAGGAAGGAAGGAAGGAAGGAAGGAAGGAAGGAAGGAAGGAAGGAAGGAAGGAAGGAAGGAAGGAAGGAAAGAAAGAAATAATGGCAGTAGCAAACACTGAGACACACACTGTTAAAGTGACAATCTGTGGAGATGAACAACAGACCTTACTAAATTTCATAGAAATGTATACAATGCATCCTAAAAGTTCACAGAATCCAACTGTCTAAGAAAACTTTTCAGTGAATCATCATTAAATGTATTTTTTAAGCCCACTTACTTTGGCAGCATCAAAAATCTTCATAACTGCAGCTGAAATTTCTGGGCCAATACCATCTCCTGGAATTAAAGTTACTGTCTGAACCTGAACATAAGAAATTATCAAAGAAGACAGTCAGAATTTTTATTTTTGAAGGCTTAAAAAAGAACATTTTGACAGAGAAATCCACTTTATGTCTCAGAAAGATTCAAACGCTGTTAAGAAAACAGATATACCTCCCCCAGGGTCATCAAAGGGGAGGCAGGAATCATCAGAGACTCTGCAATCCTGCTCTTTACCTGAGTTCAGAGGTTTTAAAAAGAACCCAAATGATACTCTTTACTTAAACGAAAATAAATTAAACTATCAAGTAGATTTCCTAATTGATATTTCTTTTCAGACAAACTGCAAAGAGACCAATTAATTCAAACCTTTAAAACCAAAGACAACAACAACAACAAATTAACAATGTTCTCTCACTAAAATTTGGAGGGTTTCTCATGAAGGCAAGTGTTTTCCTTTCCTTTTCATTGTGATCCCGGAAAGCTGCTCATGCAACTTCTTCTTCGGCCTTGCAAAACACTTTCAGACACATCTCCAAAATATTACTGAGGTCTGTTTTGGTACTCAGGGAAAATCAGACTTTTTATCAAGAGAGCTTCCATTTTTTTCTTAGTTCCTCTATAAAACTGTCTGCTTAAATCTAAGAGTAATCTACATAAGCTTGGCAAAGTTGATCTGCAACTAAAAAGAATAGTATCCGTCATCATACCTGCAAAGCCTGAGTCACACTTAGAATGACAATTATTGTTTTTATAATGTAACAGCAATGATTTACTCTGAGGCTTCAGGCAAAACGAAGCCAGCATTTCAAACGCAGAAATAAAAATACGTAAGGGAGAAGATCAGCACCTCTTTTTCCATTTGGGAACCATATATTTTATTATCTTGGGACTTCACCCCACCTAGGGGCTTGGCTTTTTTTCAATTCTAGTTGCTTGAACTGCATTTAAAAGAAATCACTAATTCAAGTTTCCTTGGTCCTTTGCTTCCAATGATTGTCTGCCCAGATTGGTGGACTAATTATTTCTGATTTTTTTCTGTACAACTGAAGAGACATTTTTATTTTTTTCATTTTTCTAATTTTCAGTTTTTATTTTTTAGAGATGAGGACTCACTATGTTGCCAGGCAAGAGCGCAGTGGCTACTCAGAGGTGTGACCACAGCTCACTGAAGCCTCGAACTCCTGGCCTTAAGCAAGTCTCCCACCTCAGTCTGCCACCTCAGTCTTAGCCAGGGCTAAGGCTCATACCAGTTTTCCCGGGTTGACGAAATCTTTAAAAAAATAAATATATTCTCTTATTTCTTCAAAAATAATCTCCTCCATCAAGCAAATTTTTTTTCAAATAAATAGCCTGAAAATTAAATAATAGCAGACAGCAATGATCATCTTATTTGCTTATCAGAATGCGTTTGAAATGCTAGCATGGCTATCCTCGAGCTTGAAGTGCAAGCCCTATCCTGCATTCTTGGCATAAGCAGAGCCAAAAGAACGCTTTGGCTGCTTCTTCCTGTTCTCCCAACGTAATAATAAATGTCATCAAGTCAACAGAGAATCTACTTTTCTTCCACAATACAGGAAGTAAATGGAGGAAAAAAAGTACTATGGTCTTATAAATCTTACACGGCATAGATGTTATATGGGAGTAGAGGAATTACGAAATCCAAATCAGATTCCGTAAAAGGCGGGGGCGGGGATAAAAACAAATAGGAAGTCACTGACCCACAGTCTTAGAATGTTCCAAAAATGTGGTATCAGCTTTTAAAGCACAGAACTCTGATGCTGGGAATTCTAAAAGCAGCAGATTTAATGAACAATAGATGATCTACTACTGCAATAGTCTACAAAGCCTATATAAGGAAAGTCCAAGCCTATAGGGCTTATAGATGTTCGAGGCATTCCTAATTGGCATTCCATCTACTGGGTTTAGGGAAGCTCATAAAATAACAATGCAAAGCAGGTTTTGAAGCTTCTCAACAATTTTCTCTCAACTTGTACAAGTTTTGAAAAAAGCTGTCTCACCGAAACAAGATTGTGAAATAAAATAACAGGCTCAAGGGTACTTTCTATCTATTTTTAATAAGGCTCCTTCAAGATATTAATGTGACAAACTTACATAGCCAGCTGTCAGACAATTCTTTCAAATGTGCAAGTAACCTAATAGATTTGTGCATGTCAGTCAATAATTTCAACATACATTATAAATATGGCCAATTTTCCCTAATTTTAAATGAATGGAGATAAAATGCTATATAATAAATATATTAGAGCATCTTTCTTGAGAAACTTCTAAAAGGAAAAAATAAAAGACATAATTATACTCACACCACCAGTAAAACCTCTGGTCACCTGTTTTGGGTTGTGGAATGCCCCCAGCAGCCGAGAGACCTATATTAATATCAACAGAGAGACATCAAGCACAGAATTAAACCACACACAGTAAAGAAGAGCGAGGAAGTCTTGATGGTTGGTAATGCTGCAACTTGGCATGGATATATTCAGTAGCTTCCCAGGAATACAAATCTCATGTATTAGCTCAATGTGGCAAGCTATCTCAGATTTGAAAGCCTAAATACTCAAATTTTTACTTTAGATTGACAACCTAAGTACTATATATTTCAAAGTCAATTTAACTAACATAAGTTGTCAAATAAAAGATGTTGAAGGTAGAATAAAACTACTTTTTCAGCTCAAACATACGGACTTTTCTCAGATGAGTGGATCATTTTGTGCCAACATTCTTGAGCATCAGGTCAATTTAAGGGTAACATATACTCTAAGAAAATAACTATTAATTTTAGAGCCAGGATGTTCCTCATGAAATCCAGAGCACAACTCACTTATTTCTTGTTGTTTTAGGCTTTTTGAGACGGGGTCTTCCTAGGTTGCCCAGGATGGAGTGCAGTGACTATTCAAAGGCACAGTCACAACTCGCTACAGCCTCCAGCTCCCGGGCTCAGGTGACCCTCTTGCCTCAGCCTCCTGAGTAGGTGGGATTACAGGTGTGCACCATGACACCTGGCAACTTGCTTATTTCATAAGGGAAGACACTGGTCCCAAAGAAAAGGATTTGCCTAAGGTCACACAGCGAATAATTAGCAAAATGGAAACCCACATACAGGTCTTCTGACTCCTAGTCCAGTGCTCCTTCAATTATACATTATATCTATTCTGTGAATATTAAGAAATTACACTTTATAGTAAAATCTAAGAAAGTTTATTTAATACCATCTGATGCCCATGCCATACAGAATAAAGATTTTAAATAAATTATTGTTTCTTCTGATAATATAGGTACTGTGGTCATTACTGTCAGTTTGCTGGGACTAGGAAAAGATACAAAAAATAAAATAAAAGTTACCCAGTAATCCCCACACCAAGATATTACCACTGGTATGTGTTTTTTTTTTCTCTCTGTCTCTCTCCAATTAACATTATCATATACCAGAAATATAAATTTTAAAGGTTTATTATAAACTTTAATAACTTAGTCCTTGAGAACAGGTACAAAGTCATACTACATTACTATAAACAATATAAAAAAAGAATCTACATAGACCAAAGGTATTAAAATGCATTAATTTTTTTTTTTTTTTTTTTGAGACAGAGTTTCACTCTTGTTGCCCAGGCTGGAGTGCAATGGTGCAACCTCGGCTCACTGCAACCTCCACCTTCTGGGTTCAAGTGATTCTCCTGCCTCAGCCTCCCGAAAGTAGGTGGGATTACAGGCATGCGCCACCACGCCCAGCTAAGCTTTTTGTATTTTTAGTAGAGATGGGGTTTCTCCATGTTGGCCAGGCTGGTCTCAAACTTCTGACCTCAGGTGATCCACCCACCTTGGACACCCAGAAGTGCTGGAATTACACGCATGAGCCACCACACCCAGCCGCATTAAATTTTTTTAAAAGCAACTTTTTCTCCTGCTAGACACATTTGTTGTATCCTGTCTTGATATTTTTTTCTGGGGTCCGAACCTTTGCTGAAATATTTATTGGCATCTAACAACCAACAGCCAAAAAAGGTATGAATGAATTTTATTCTCTAATCTTCTGGTATCTATAGTCATGACTCTGCATTGAAAATAAGACACGGCCAAATCCAAAAGAATACTCTATGCCAAAACTATTGGCCAAAATGTTAATCCTAGGGCATGATTCATCTACCAGCGAGTGGGCTATTGGAAGGGAGGCCATTTAAAGCCTACTTTGTGACAAGAAAATTGGCACGTGTCCTTTCTTCTCTCCCTGAACAAAAAAGAAGGAAAAGACATTCACACAAAACTCATGTCCTTGTGACAGAAGACCCAACCAACCAGCCTGGGCAACAAAGTGAGACCCTGTCTCTACAAAATTAGCCAGGCATGGTGGCACACACCAATGGTCTCAGCTACGTGGGAGGCTGAGTCGGCTTGAGCCCAGGACTGCTTGAGCCCAGGAGTTTGAGGCTTCTGTGAGCTATGAAAATCAGCCTCTGCACTGCAGCCTGGGTAATGGACCAAAAAAAAAAAAGGAAAGAATGAAAAAAACCAGACCAAAATGACTGATTTTAACATGTAAACCCATCCTAGCTGCATATGCTGGGGGCAGCAATGTAAACCCAGGAGTAAGGATTTGTGTTTTGTTCACTGTTGTATCTAGTGTCTAGAACAGTCCCTGGCTCATAGAAGGTAATCAATAATTTAAAAAAAAACTGAGTCCAGCCTCAGTCACATCTCTACCTGAAGAGTTTCCAACCCAGCAGATAGCATTAATACTTGCAATGATCTTCTTTTCCATGTTTGTCATCACTCTTGCATGATCTTAGAATAAAGTAGTACTGCACCTAAGTCATCACAACGACCCAGAACTTTAAGTAAAATAAAATTTCCCAAAGCACCATTTAAAGGTTACTTTGCGACAGGCAGAGAATAAAACTGACATGAGGCCGCGCGCCGTGGCTCACGCTTGTAATCCCAGCACTTTGGGAGGCTGAGGCGGGCAGATCACCTGAGGTCAGGAGTTCAAGACCAGCCTGACCAACATGAAGAAACCCTGTCTCTACTAAAAACACAAAATTAGCCGGGCGTGGTGCACATGCCTGTAATCCCAGCTACTCAGGAGGCTGCAGGAGGAGAATCACTTGAACTCGGGAGGCAGACTCAGCTACTCAGTGAGCCAAGATCCCACCATTGCACTCTAGCCTGGGCGACAAGAGCGAAACTCTATCTCAAAAAAAAAAAAAAGAAGGCCAGGTGCAGTGGCTCATGCTTGTAATCCCAGCACTTTGGGAGGCTGAGGCGGGTGGATCACCTGAGGTCAGGAGTTCAAGACTAGCCTGGCCAATGTGGTGAAACCCTGTCTCTACTAAAAATGCAAATATCAGCTGGGTGTGATGGTGGGTGCCTGTAATCCCAGCTACTTGGGAGGCTGAGGCAGGAGAATCACCTGAACCTGGGAGGTGGAGGTTGCAGTGAGCCAAGATCATGCCATTCCACTCCAGCCTGGGCAACAGGAGCGAAACTCTGTCTCAAAAAAAAAAAAAAAAAAAAAAACTGACATGAATTCTTTCTCCTCTCCCAGCCCAAAAAAGAGGAAAAAGACATTCACACAAAACTAGCTTATGTCTTTGTGACAGAAGATCTGACCAATCAGCCTAGGCAACAGAGTGAGACCCCACCTCTACAAAAAAATTTTAAATATTAGTCAGTATGGTGGCACACACCAGTAGTCCCAGCTACATGGAAGGCTGAGATGGCAGGATTTCTACTGTATAGAATACTCATATACTCATATATATACACACACAGATATATATCACATCATTTTATTTATATAAAACCTGTAGAGATAGGCATTAGTGGCACTTTTCAGATGAGGAAACTGAGGCCAGGTTGATGGAGCCTGGACCAAAACCCTGAACTTTGGACTTCAGGTCGTGGGCCATCTTAATCCGTAACTCAATTCCTTTTTTACCTCCAGGCTCCAACTTAAAAACATGTAAATAATGTTGTACACGGGTTCTGAGATGCGTTTAAAAAAAAAAAACTTTTTTTTGAGACAGAGTCTTGCTGTTACCCAGGTATGATCTCCACTCACCACAGCCTCCACATCCTGGGTTCAAGCGATTTTCCTGCCTCAGCCTCCCGAGTAGCTGGGATTACAGGAGCGCACCACCACGCCCAGCAAATTTTTGTATTTTTAGTAGAGATGGGGTTTCAACATGTTGGCCAGGCTGGTCTTGAATTCTCCACCTCAAGTGATCCGCCCGCCTTGCCCTCCCAAAGTGCTAGAGTTACAGGCATGAGCCACCATGCCTGGCCACAAACAAACAATCTTAAATGGAAACTCAACAGAGGAACTGTCCTGATTGAAACCGGCATCCAGTTCTGCACCTCCACCATCCTGGGGTCAGCCTCTGAGCCACCTTCTGCTCCAATCCCTAAAGTGAGAAGCTGGCCCAGAAGTCAAATGACTCTGCCAAAGGTCACACAGGGAGTACATGTCAGAGAACCTCATCGTCTGACTCCACAACCCAACACTTTCTGAATACCTACTATGAGGGTTTTTTCCTGCAGATCACACTAAAGGCAAAACAAATTTACCAGCACAATCATTATCAAGTGTTGCTTTAGTGCCTCACTGTGAAGGCAAATGTACCTACCAAAGATGAATTGGGTATTTAATGTAAGTTCAGAGATTAAAGGACTGAGTTCAGTTTTCACAGTGACACAGAAGTTGCTTTACTTCTAGGAGCAAATGTGACATAAGCCTTATCAACACAAGCAAATCTGGGTCTGAAGAGCATGACAAAGTAGAACCTAGTTATTGAACAAAAAAGCCAGTTAACGCCGGGCGCGGTGGCTCACGCCTGTAATCCCAGCACTTTGGGAGGCCGAGACGGGCGGATCACGAGGTCAGAAAATCAAGACCATCCTGACTAACACAGTGAAATCCTGTCTCTACTAAAAATACAAAAAATTAGCCGGGCGTGGTGGTGCGCCCCTGTAGTCCCAGCTACTCGGAGGCTGAGGCAGGAGAATGGCGTGAACCCGGGAGGCGGAGCTTGCAGTGAGCCGAGATCCCGCCACTGCACTCCAGTCTGGGCGACAAAGTGAGACTCCGTCTCAAAAAAAAAAACCAGTTAATGATGCCCATGAAAACCACTGTCTGTTGGATGACAGATAAACATATTGATAAGAAAGCTTCAGATTTTTGTGTTCCTTCCGTATATACCAAGTGCTTTCGCATACATTATTTTATTTAATATTCAGACAACTCCGTGATGTAAGTATAGATATTCACAGATGGGCATATTATGGCTTAGAGATGTTTAGCAATTTACTTAGGGTCACATAGTCAATCAGGGGAATTGCTAGGATTTAAATCTGGGACTTCTAAATTCCAGTACAGAGATCTTTTCATTAAATAACAGTGCATCTCTGGACCTCTCTTTAAACCGAAAAAAAGGGAGAAAAGTAGTATCAAACTTATAGAAAAACGTTAAATTGCTTATAGGTTTCTAGGGGACCACCCTTTCGTAGCAACAGGAGACTTGAGGCCTGATGACCTGTACCCATAATTTGTTATGTGACCTTGGGAAATGGGAACCAAGACACCTAGGTTCCTCTCCCAGCTGACACCGACCTCCTGTGTGACCTTGAGCAAGTTCTTCTTCAGGCACAGGTTAGTTCCACTGAGAAGCTAAGGAACCGCACAGATGATCTAAAACCCTTTCCAGCTTCGGCATCTGAGCTGTCAAGGAGAGCTAAAGCGTTTGCAGGATTCCCACCAATGAAAGGTAAAAGGAAGGCTCTCCTGGTCTCTCTCTGAAGGTTCAGATGGTAATTCCAAGGTGTAAGATGCCCTATATCCTCTGAAGGGGAAATAGCTACAAGAGCACTAGAGGTCTGACTGGGATGAGCGCCAAAGGGAAAACAATCTGATAGGGAAAAGGGCCCCAGGATTCTCTCACCTGGGAAAACCTCCCAAGCTCAACGCCAGTGCCCGTGGCACCTGCGGTTCCCCGGCCAAGAGCCGCGGAGACAGCGGATGAGAGGTCTGGATGGTGCTGAGAGGATCAGTCCGGCAGCAGGGCCGCAGCCGGGGAAGCGGCCCGGATGGCGGAGCCGGGGCAGAGGTTCCCGTGACTCCCGGGCTCCGCGCGAAGCCTGGACTCTGGCCCGGGTGGATGCGGGTGACGGCAGCCGGATCTCTGCAGGAGCAGGACCGGCGCCCCCCGCCTTGACCTTGACGCCGCCCCCGCCTCTGCGCTGCTGACCCGGCCCAGGGCGGCCCATAAACTGCGAGCCGGCCACAGAACGCGGGGCACGGGCGGCCAGGATCGCCTCCCAAGCTCACCCCGCGGGCCGCCACCGCCTCTCTGTCTGGCCTGCGCGCCCGCCCACACCCGGCACGCGGCCGGCTCTCCTGCCACCTCTCGCGACCAGCCTCCCTGCCACACGCCGGCCGGCCAGCGCTCACCTTGGAGATCCATGCGGGCCCAGCCATCGCTTCCCCTCCGGCTCCGCGGCGACAGCGGCAGCAGCAGTGCGCAAGCGCCCTCCCCACGCTCGGAGCCCGCCCCTGCACGGCCTCGCCCCCTAGGAGCCCCGCCCCCGAGACCGCCTCAGGATTGCTTCGCGCTCGCTCGCTGCCCCGCCCCTGGACATTCCACTGGCCAATCGCCGGGCTCCTCTCTCTGTGACTTTCCTGGCTGAGCTCCAGGCGGACCCGGAAACTGCCTAGCCGGGATCTCGGGGAAAGCTTCCTCCTCTCCTCCCTGGTTCACTGACTCGCTGTTTAGGTAAGACGTTTGTTCCACACCTACTAGGTGATGATTAATCTTCTAGGATCTTGGGGATATAGCGCTTCTCACAGAGTTTACAATCCCGTGGAGGAAGACGCATAATTTCTCATTCCACAAATTTTGACTTTTTTTTTTTTTTTTTTTTTGAGACTGGGTCTCGCTCTCTCGCCCAGGCTGGAGTGCAGTAGCCCGAACAGGTTCACTACAAAGCCTCGACCTCCTGGGATCAAATAATTACTAAGCCCAGCGATCTGCTCGCCCCAGGCTCACAAAATGAGCCACTGTGTCTGGCCGAATTTTATTTTTTACCAGCTTTATTGAAGTATAATTTATATATCATAACGTTTACTCACTGTAAGTGTACAGTTGGATGATTTTTAGTAAATGTAAACAGTTGCACAACCATCACCACAATCCAGTTTTTGAGCATATGAAAATGTTTCTTGGCCGGGCGCGGTGGCTCAAGCCTGTAATCCCAGCACTTTGGGAGGCCGAGATGGGTGGATCACGAGGTCAGGAGATCGAGACCATCCTGGTCTACACGGTGAAACCCCGTCTCTACTAAAAAATACAAAAAATTAGCCGGGCGAGGTGGCGGGCGCCTGTAGTCCCAGCTACTCGGGAGGCTGAGGCAGGAGAATGGCGTAAACCCGGGAGGCGGAGCTTGCAGTGAGCCGAGATGCAGCCACTGCACTCCAGCCTGGGCGACAGAGCGAGACTCCGTCTCAAAAAAAAAAAAAAAAAAAAAAAAAAAAAAAAAAAAAAGAAAATGTTTCTTGTGTCCATTTATAGTCAATCCCGCTCCTGTCCTCAATCCCAGGCAACTACTAATCTGTCTTTTTAGCTCTACAAATATTTCTGAGGGTCAACTAGATGCCAGACACTGTTTTAAGTGCTGGGGCTTAGTGTCCAGTAGGAAAGACAGGCATCAATCAAGTGTCACACACATATGTCATTAAAACTGTTGTGCCAAGAAGCAAAAGAGCAAGGAGCTATGGCAAGGCAAAATCAGGCAACCTGATTCAAACCTAACCTGGAGATCAGGGAATGCTTCTCTGAAGAAATAACATCCATACTTACCTTTCCCCTCGTCCTCTCCCTGTCCATCACAAACTCCTGAGCTCCTGCTGATGGCCAGGCCTCTGGCTGGGTGCCAAGGGAGGTCAGGTGTTTAAACCAGGTCTCTGCTACCCTACCCTGGCAAGTGTTCTATCCAGAGAGGAGCTGCCCACCCACCCAGAGAGGTGATGAGTGCAGTAGAGGAGTGATCCCAAGCGCTTTTATGACCTAAATAATAAACTGCAGCTAAGTCTGTGGCCTTGTCAGGAAGGAGGGCTTTTATCAACCCCTTTCCATTGGGCCTCTCCCCCTCATCAGGCCCTGACAGTCCCATCCTGAAGTGTTCTCCTACAGTTCCTCCATCCCCAGTGTGTCACCCCTGCCCTCCTTCAGGTCTGAGCACCTCGGGCACAGGCTCTTATAACAGCCTCTTCACCTGCCAACCTGCCCTCCCAGTCTTCCCCTTCAGGCACAGCTCTGACCAGGGTTGGCCCTGGCTCTGAAAACTCCTGGCTCTCCTTTGCACTCTCCTCTCACACCCCTGTCTTTTTTCAGCCTGATTTCCCACCACCCCTTCCAGCCCCAAAGACCTGGAGCGCCAGCCAACTAGGACTGCTGGCCAGCCCCCAAATACTTCCCATATTTTACCTCTCTGTGCCTATGGTCATGCCATTCCCTCAGCTTCAATGCCCTCTTGCCCCACTTCTACTGGCTGAAATTCCAGCTCCTTGTCAAGACTCAGCTTACATGTTCGGAAGTAATAAAAGTTGTAAAAGCTCCCAAGACCCACGAATGTGTCCCCCTCTCCCTACTTAGCCCTCTAGCACTTGGCTCCCACCTCTCCTGGGAAACATCACATTCTCTTCTGCTGTGTGCCATTGAGAAGATATGCTTTGGGCCAGGCGTGGTGGCTCACGCCTGTAATCCCAGCACTTTGGGTGGCCGACGCAGGTGGATCACTTGAAGTCAGGAGTTGGAGACCAGCCTGACCAACATGGCGAAACTCTGTCTCTACTGAAAATACAAAAATTAGCTGGGCGTGGTGGCACATGCCTGTAATTCCAGCAACTCAGGAGACTGAGGCATCAGAATCGCTTGAACCCAGGTGGCAGAGGTTGCAGTGAGCCGAGATCATGGCACTGCACTCCAGTCTGGGTGACAGAGCGAGACTCTTTCAAAAACAAAGAGAGAGAGAGAAGATATGCCTTAAGTCCGGAGATAATCTTGATGATCTCTTATGACTTCGTTTCTGGAACAGGCACTGGTACACAAGGAATAATTGCTGCTCAGTGATTATGAAATAAACATTGATTGACTTTGTCCAATCTTCATTTAATCTTCACAACAACCCTATGAGAAAACTGAAGTACAGCTAGTAAGTGATGATGCTGGCATTCACACTAGGAAGCTTCCTAAGTATTAAGGCAGTTCTCCTACCTGCTAAACTTCCTCTGAGGGCCAGTCCAATCCTATGAAGGCTTCCTAAGCCAGTCTCTATCAAGTGCACTGTGAGAACAAAAAATGAATAAGACCCACCACTGAGCTCCAGATCTAGCGAGGGAGAAACTCAGAAGTCTCAGATGGAAGTTGGGTGGTGATCAAGGAAGATGCCACAATGGAGATGGCATTTGAGTCAGTCCTTGAAGAGGTAAAATGTCAGCAGCTAGAGGGACATGCAGGAGAAAGAAATGACCTCACCTTGAGCTGAGATCTGTTCCCTGAGTCAGCCCTTAGCTCCAGAAGCCCCAGTCACCATTCCTCGAACATGTTCTAGAGTTCTTCCAAGATGCAGATCACTCTCCTCTGGAAAAGCCCTTTTTCCCTGTCCCTTGCACTGTGTAGTGCCCAGAGATACCATCAGCAAGGTATGTTTGGACAAGATGGTGGGAAAACTTTGCCACTCAGGAGAAGAATCTAGAAAGTGCACCCTTATCTGTAAAAACAAGCACTATCCAATCCAGGTGTGCTTCACTTTAAGAGAAGAAAAAGATTTTAAAATCAAGAGGCCAGGCGCGGTGGCTCACTCCTGTAATCCCAGAACTTTGGGAGGCCGAGGTGGGTGGATCGCCTGAGGTCAGGAGTTCGAGACCAGCCTGGCCAGTATGGTGAAACCCCATCTCTAAATTAGCCAGGCGTGGTGGTGTGCGCCTGTAGTCCTAGCTACTCAGGAGGCTGAGGCAGGAGAATCACTTAAACCTGGGAGGTGGAGGTTGCAGGTATCCAAGACTGCGCCACTGCATTCCAACCTGGGTGACAAAGCGAGACTCTGCCGCAAATAATAAATAAATAAATAAATAAATAAATAAATAAATAAATAAATACATAAATAAATACATAAATAAAATCAAGATAGCAATTTTTAAGTGAACAAATCAGCAAAATAGAATATAATTATTCACATACCAAGTGTTTCTTTTTTGTTACAAAAGAGACAAATTCATTTCAACAGTTTTCCTACTTGATTTAAAATATTATTTTCATTAAAGATATGATTGGCAAAGGGTTCATCCCTATCTCTAAGTTAGGAAAAGATCCAACAAATTGGTGAAGAAGGTATGAGGACTTTAGTAAATAAATGGGAAAGGGGGGCCGGGCGCGGTGGCTCACGCCTGTAATCCCAGCACTTTGGGAGGCAGAGGTGGGTGGATCACAAGGTCAGGAGTTTAAGACCAGCCTGGCCAAGATGGTGAAAGCCCTTCTCTACTAAAAATACAAAAAATTAGCCAGGCGTGGTGGTGGGCACCTGTATTCCCAGCTACTCAGGAGGCTGAGGCAGAGAACTGCTTGAACCCAGGAAGTGGAGGTTGCAGTGAGCTGAGATCATGCCACTGCACTCCAGCCTGGGCGACAGAGCAAGACTCCGTCTCAAACAAAACAAAACAAAAAACATAGCCCTGGCGTGGTGGCTCATGCCTGTAATCCCAGCACTTTGGGAGGCTGAAGCGGGCAGATCATAAGGTCAGGAGTTCAAGGCCAGCCTGGTCAACATAGTGAAACCCCCTCTCTACTTAAAATACAAAAATTAGCCAGGCATGGTGGTGCACGCCTGTAGTCCCAGCTACTGGGGAGGGTGAGGCGGGAGAATCACTTGAACCTGGGAGGTGGAGGTTGCAGTGAGGCGAGATTGCACCACTGCACTCCAGCCTGGGTGACTGAGTGAGACTCCATCTCGAGAAAAAAAAAAACGGGAAAAGGACCTGAATAATCAATACACAGCCAAAGAAACTTTTAAATAAATGGTCGACCTTAACAATTGTCAAATGCATGCAAACTTCTTAAAAAATTTATTTTTATTTTAAAATATTAATAAAATGCAATGCCTTATACCATCCAATGTATAGTGCACTGCTTGGCTGGCCTTATAAATTTCCACAATCTCTTTGGAAAACAGTTTAGCAATGTGTCTCAAGAGGCACATTAACTGTTCTTACTCTTTTACCTAGTGAATCCATTCCTGAGAATTAAACTCTTGGGGGAAAAAAATCCGGAAAGAAAAAGCCATCAACACAAAGATATTCATTATACAATTATCCTTAATTTTGAAAACTAAAAAGAAAAAAAAAAAACAGTCTAAATGATTAACAGAGGAAATGGTTACGTAATTTAGGGGAAATGAATGAAATGGACCATCATGCAGCCTTCAGAAGTGATCAGTGGCCTGGCATGGTGGCTCACATCTGCAATCCCAGCACTTTGGGAGGCCGAGGTGATCACTGGAGGCCTGGAGTTCAAGACCAGCCTGGGCAATATAGCAAGACATTGTCTCTACAAAAATATAAAAATTTAGCCAGGCATGGTGGCATGTACCTGTAGTCCCAGCCACTTGAGAGGCTGAGGTGGAAGGCTCGCTTGAGCGCAGGAGTTAAGAGGCTACAGTGAGCCATGACTGCACCACTGCACTTCAGCCGGGATGACAGAGGGAGACCCTATCTCTAAAAATAAAATGTTAAAAAAAAAAATTTTTTTTTTTTGAGACGTAGTCTCTCTCTGTCATCCAGGCTGGAGTGCAGTGGCACTATCTTGGCTCACTGCAAGCTCCGCCTCCTGGGTTCACGCCATTCTCCTGCCTCAGCCTCCTGAGTAGCTGGGACTACAGGCACCCACCACCACGCCTGGCTAATTTTTTTTGTATTTTTAATAGAGACGGGGTTTCACCATGTTCGCCAGGATGGTCTCGATCTCCTGACCTCGTGATCCACCCGCCTCGGCCTCCCAAAGTGCTGGGATTACAGGCATGAGCCACCACACCTAGCCAAAAAAAATTTTTTTAAGTGATTATTATGAAGACTTTAGCATCTTGGTAAATGTTTATGGTTGTTCAGAAAAAAATCAAAATTTAAACTATTATCTATGTTCTCTTATAACTTCTTTTTATATGTGAACAAAGAGTAGAAGGAAACCTGCTCCCTCCCACAGAATTCCCCCACCCAATAAAATTCAACTCCAGCCTCCTAGTTGCTGAGGCCAAAAGCTTGAAGATCAGCTCTGTTTTCAAAATAGGTTCAGTTTTGGACATTTTTCCCCTTGGCAGCTGCTGCCACCAGGGTCCAAGTCAGAGTCATCTCTTGAGCCACCAATGCAGTGGCCCCCAAACTGGCTTCCCTGCTTCTGCCCCTTAAAATCCATCTCCTGCCAGAGGGATTGTGTTCAAACATAAGACAGATACATCCTTTTCTGCCCAAAACTGCCAGCGACATCCTCTCTTTCTCCAAGTAAAAGGCAATGCCCTGGAAGTGCCCCATAAGGCCCTAAAGGGTCTAGTCCTGATAGCCCCTCTCTGAGCTTCTCCCCCACCATGGTCTCCCTTGAGGCCAACCTACCTCCTTGCTATTCTTTATCAGGCCATGCTTCCTCCCACTGCAGGGCCTTTGCACTTACTGTTCCCAATGCCTGGAATGCTTTTTCATATGGCTTGTTCCATCAGCCACTCCCCATCTCCCCTCTCCCAGTCCCTGGCAACCACCAATCTATTTTACATCCCAATGTATTCACCTACTCTGGGCATTTCATATAAACAGAGTCATACAATATCTGGTCTCTTATGTCTGGCTTCTTTCATTTAGCATGATGTTTTCAAGACTTATCCATATCATAGCATGCATCAGTCCTTCATTCCTCATGACGGTCAAGTTATATTCCATCACATGAATAGACCACATTTTATTCATACATTCGTCAGTTGATGACCGTTTCAGTTGTTTTCACTATTATGAATGACACTGCTATGAACATATGTTTTCTTTCTGATTTCCTTTATTGTTCTTGAAATGTTACTTGTCAATAAAAATTGTGTTCCTAAAAAGTCCTTATACCTCAACTTTCTAGCAGCACATGTATTACCTAAAATGCACACCACCTCCACTGCCCGTGCCCCGTCATACGTCATTAAAGCCCAAAATTGCACGCTTCCCTGGAGGAGTGAAAAGATGTCTGAGATGAGTCTTCAATCAAGAGATTTTTCCCTTTGTCATACCTCCCTGTTAATAAACAGGAGACATGGCAGAGCCTAGCGGGAAGGAGCTGGGCCCTGAGGAAACTCACTCCCAAATGTTCCACTGCAGTGACTTCAGGCCAAAAAAAGTTACCCTGAATACTCGTGTTTCCACAGATGGGTTTTACTGTGTGGTCCCTCCAGCCGTCATTGCTGAGCCACCTACTATGTCAGGATTGGACAGGAAGTCAGAGGGGCTAGAGATGAAGCATTTCTATCCCCTAACTTGGAGGGAGTTCCTAGCCTCTGAGGGTCTGGGCAGGTACACAGATCGCCACAGGAGCAGGGAGACACTCAGGGCAGCTCTCACTGGTCTATTCATACTGCATGGAGAGACTCAGCAATGATTACTGATTAAAAAGATGAATTGTTACTATGACTTTGCATTTCCACTCTTCCGTGGCCTTGAGAGAGAAATCAAGGCCCACAGAGCCACTGGCCCTCAGGCCCCGCCACCTAGAAATCTCAGGGCTCTCCAAACTTTCACAATGAAAACTGAACTCATTACTCTCTCCAAAACCTGCCCTCTCTCCTGTGTTCCCATCTCAGCAGAGGGCCTCATCACCTACCTAGGTGGTAACCAAACCAGAGTATCAGCCTCAATTCCTTCATCACTCATTCAAAAAAGATTCTCTATGCATCTGTGATATTCCAGACCCTATGCTAGACACAAAGAAGAATGGAGTGACCCAGGGGAGGTGAAGTCCCTGCCTCCTGAACCTTAGAGTGGTTCTCAATGCTGCCAGATGCTCCCTTTTTATAACAAATATTTTGAATATCCTCTTTGCCATCCTGAAATGAAATTCATGGATAATCTAAACCACTTATACACGTAATGAAAAAACAAAATCAATATAATGCTGCTACTGTAATATGAAAGAGAAATAAAAGGAATACTGTAATAAAATAATGTGTTTCAATACATAAATGCTCAGGCCTAATACTCTAAAAGACATTATAAAGCGGTCACATGCTTGCATCTACTTTTAACAAGTAAGTTTGGATTTGAGAGAGGTATGATAATATTCAGGCCACAGTTTTTATCTTTGACATTTAAAAATAAGAGCTAAAAAAGTAGATCTTAATAGACCATGAATCACAGTGATGGTGACATTCACAAATGCAGATGAATACAGGTGTGCTGTATGGCGTCAAGCAAAATTCTTTTTTTTTTTCTTTTTTTTTTTTTTTGAGACAGGGTCAAGCAATCATCCTACTTCAGCCTCCCGAGTAGCTGGGAATGCAGTCATGAGCCACCATTCCCAGCTAACTTTCTAATTTTTTGTAGAGATAGGGTCTTGCTATGTTGCTCAGGCTAGTCTGGAACTCCTGGGCTCAAGCAGTCCTCCTGCCTCAGCCTCCCAAAGTGTTGGGATTACAGGTATGAGCCACTGCGCCAGGCCAGGTCAAGCAAAATTCTTAGTTGCCACAGGCATCTGGGTTAATTTCTTCTTTCTCAGTCACAAGTCATGTTGCCATCTCCGATGTTACCTCCAAAATGGTGATCAAGTCTTGTTAAAGTTTTGAACAAAGTAAATTTTATTCTTCCCTTGATTTGTATTCCTGGACAATTGAACAAGTTAAGATCACACAAAAAGGAGTTTATTTATAAAACAGAGTTGGGTTCCAAACTCAGGTCATTATAAACAGGTTTGTTTCCTACAGGAGTATCTGATTGATCTCCTCAAGATCCTGCAGGACATGAGACATTCTTCACTCGGCAGGATTGTCCCAGCATTACAGAACATCAGCATCCCCAAAACCCAGGCACTAAGTGGAAATAGTACCCTCTTGTCATTGCATCCATAAAACACCCATATAGCTCAAAACATTCCTTAGGGAGCAGTATCCCTCCTGTAAGAACACTGATCTGGAGGGTAAATATTCAAGCAGTTGATCCCAATCCACTGAAACAAATGCTGTAATATGGATTCCAGAGTCTGTGGGTCCTCTAAGCCTGGGGTACCTCAGGAACTAGGGGAGATGAGACAGAGTGTCATGGGGGTTACAGCAGAGATTGTTACAAGCAGACAAGACTTAAGGGAGGCCAATTTTCCAAACAGAAAGAAGAGAAAGAAAAGGAGTGCCAGGCAGAAAGGATACCAGGAACAAAGGGCCAGGTGGGAAGAGGTGGAGAAAGGCAGGGTCCAGACCACATGCACCTATCATGGCAAGCAGCTTGGACTCTGTCCTGGGGAGGTAATGGGGCGCCATCCAAGTCACCATGTGCTTTACTCATAAGTGCATTATTTTGCTTACTGAATGTTCACCAAAAGATTTGTCCTCCAGAGGCCCATTTGGGGATAGCATCTCTGGAGCCAGCCTATAAATAAGGAAATAAATGCCATCAGGGGTGTTGATAGAATCAAATTGACCTGACTTACCTCCTATCTGTTTATACTGCGGGGACTGGCTTTGCTCTATCTGCCTAAGTCCATGGGTCAAGTTCAGAGGATGCTATAAAAACAGTGATAAAACTTCCTTCAAAGCAGATAATGACTCCCAGTCCATCTCTCTTTCTGGAGTAGCTGAGCCTTGGGCTGCAAGGTTCATGGAGTAAATACTTGAAAGCCTATTCTCATAGTCTCTGGGGTGGACAGAGGAACTAGCTGCCCCTTTCAAAGGGACAACATTTATTCTCAGTGTAGGTGCCAGGGCAATGGTGGAAGATCCTCCAGGCACGCCTGGGTCCCAGTTCTCACATTGACATTCTCCAGATGTGTGAATTTGACCTTCCATTCTGTCACCTGCAAAATGGAGTTGTTAACACTCCCACGGGGAATTCAGAAGACTCTCTGATTAATGTAACACCTTATAACATCTTTAAAGATGTTTGAGTAAGCTGAAGCTAATAGAATGACAAAAGACTTTGATATACTTTGGATATTTGTCCCTGCCCAAATCTCATGTTCAAGTGTAATCCCCAATGCTGGAGGTGGGGCCTGGTGGAAGGTGTTTGGGGCCAGATCCCCCATGGCTTGGTGCTGTCTTTGTGATAGTGAGTTATAGTGAGATCTGGTCATTTAAAAGTGTATGGCACCTCCCCCTTGCTCCTGCTTTCCACCTGTTATTTTATTCACCTTCTGCCGTGAATAAAAGCTTCCTGAGGCCTCACCAGAAGCCATGTTTCCTGCATAGCCTGCAGAACCGTGAACCAATTAAACCTCTTATCTTTATAAATTACCGTCTCAGGTATTTCTTTATAGCAACGCAAGAATGGCCTAACACAGACCTGCTGAAGCTCCCATTCTCCTGGGCTAATCAGAAGATCAGAAGATGCAGGGAAATTGATTAAATCAGAACCCTCCCTACACAAACTTCCCAACAATCCTCCAAACACGGAAATGAACATCTAATCATTCAGGGCCTGCCTCTGAGGAACTCATAGTAGCCTGGGAGAGCCACAAAGATAGCTCTGGAAGACAGTTCATATTATGACAAGATGCTTCAGAGACATCAATGTGACCTGAGTTGATGGAGCTTGGGAAGGGTTAAGGGATTCCCAGGTAGTTTTTGTTCCTTTTGTGTAAACCATGATGTCAGGCCTCTACAGACACAGGAACCCCAGCTCACTGGGATTCTCCCAGAGGTCTTGCAGAACCACCTTAAGTGTGATGAAGAGCTCTTCTCAGTGATGATGAAAGCAACCTGTTCTTAAAAAGTATAAGAATCTGGCCAGGCGCAGTGGCTCACGCCTGTAATCCCAGCACTTTGGGAGGCCGAGGTGGGTGGATCACCTGAGGTAAGGAGTTCAAGACCAGCTTGGCCAACATGGTGAAACTCCATCTCTACAAAAACAAAACAAACAGACACACACACACACACACACACACACAAAATTAGCTGGGCGTGGTGGTGGGCGCCTGTAGTCCCAGCTACTCAGGAGGCTGAGACACAAGAATCGCTTGAACCTGAGAGGCCAAGGTTGCAGTGAGCCGAGATCACATCACTGCACTCCAGCCTGGACGGCAGAGTGAGACTCCATCTCAAAAAAAAAAAAAAAAAAGTATGAGGATCTAAGACATTTGGGGTGCTATTTTCACCCCATAGACACCCCCACCTTCCTCTCTGATACTGAAAGCTTGGCGAGTATAATCGCCTGATAGGTTCTTCCTACCCACTGCAAAAACAAAATCATTATATGTTGGCTTAGTTAACACATTTTTATGAAAAATAATCATATATTTGAAAACAAAAATATTTAGTGAGAAGAGTGGCATTGTTTTACATGCTTGCAAATGTCTTTAGAGCTTGGCTTAATAGAAAACTGCTCGGGCTGGGCGCAGTGGCTCACACCTGTAATCCCAGCACTTGGAAGGCCGAGGCGGGCAGATCATGAGGTCAGGAGATCGAGACCATCCTGGCAAACATGGTGAAACCCCATCTGTATTAAAAATACAAAAAAATTAGCCGGGCGTGGTGGTGGGTGCCTGTAGTCCCAGCTACTCGGGAGGCTGAGACAGGAAAATGGCGTGAACCTGGGAGGCGGAGCTTGCAGTGAGCAGAGATGGCGCCACTGTACTCCAGCCTGGGCCACAGAGCCAGACTCTGTCTCAAAAAAAGAAAAACAAAAAACAAATAGAAAACTGCTGAATTGCCACATTTGCTTCTTCATTCAACCTGTTGCAATATCACACACCCACATAACTTCTGGAAATCTTCACTCTACACTTGTGAGAAAATGAGAATGAGAAAGGCAAATAATGTCTCAGTATTATTATGAGATATTGTTGCGCTTGCAGACTTTCTGCAAAGATCCCAGAGACCCCAGGAGACCCACGATCACACCCTGAGAGAGGCCATTCTAGAAGCAGTTGGGACTTTACCCAGAAGCCCACACTTCAGACACCCTTCCATAAGGGCTTCAACTGTCTTGATGCCATTCCAGCAGCAGAAGGTCTGTTCATTAGCAAAATGGATGGCTGAAATAATTGTCCATTGATCAAATGAGTGGTATTTTAGATACGTGCAGGGTTGTTCAAATACCTCTGCTCTTGCACACACAGGACATAAAAACCTAGGGAATTTTGATGGGGTCTAGGTCTTAGGAGTCCGTCTGGTCTCAGGTTCAAGTTTCTGAGTAAGGATGCAGTTGTCTGATCCCAAATTGAAGGTTGTGTAAATATTGCTGCTTAAATATTGTTTGCATCTTCCTTGAATGAAATCCCTTCCCCCTTTTCTTTGAGACAGAGTCTCACTCTGTTGCCCAGGCTGGAGTGCAGTGGTGCAATCTCAACTCACTATAGCCTCCACCCCTCAGCCTCCCAAGTAGCTGGGACTACAGGTGTGTGCCACCATGCCCAGCTATTTTTTGTATTTTTTTTTTGGGGATGGGCGTCTCACCATGTTGCCCAGGCTGGTCTCAAACTCCTGAGCTCAAGCGATCCTCCTGCCTCAGCCTCCCAAGGTACTGGGATTATAGGCATGAGCCACTGCACCCCGCTTGAACTAAATCTTTCAAGAGGGAAGCTTATTGAAATATGCAAAAGGTCAGGAGCTAGGCCTTCATTGAGCTCATAGAGAAGGTTATATGAGGCCGGGCGCGGTGGCTCAAGCCTTTAATCCCAGCACTTTGGAAGGCCGAGACGGGCGGATCACTAGGTCAGGAGATCGAGACCATCCTGGCTAACACGGTGAAACCCTGTCTCTACTAAAAAATACAGAAAAAAAAACTAGCCGGGCGAGGTGGCGGGCGCCTGTAGTCCCAGCTACTCAGGAAGCTGAGGCAGGAGAATGGCGTAAACCTGGGAGGCGGAGCTTGCAGTGAGCTGAGATCCAGCCACTGCACTCCAGCCTGGGCGACAGAGCAAGACTCCGTCTCAAAAAAAAAAAAAAAAAAAGAGAAGGTTATATGACTGTTGGGGACCTGCTTGCTGGTAAGTGATGGTACAAGGTGTGGACTTCAGTCTGAGACTTGCTTGCCTCAGATCCCCTCATTTTTGTTTTGTTTGTGGGAGGAAACATAACACCCTTACCTACCACTCATTACTGGAGATTACTGAGATCTGCAGTAAAATGAAACTAGTTGTGGATGAATTGGTTTAGGTCATTTCATGATAGATATGGCCATAACAGGAGAGAGATGAGGGGGGCTTGGACCACAGTGATAGCGATGGAGTGCTAAAAAGTGGCTGGCTTCTAGATATGACTGGCTGTGCTAATGAACTGAGTGTGTGGAGTCCGAGGAAAGGAGAAAAATCAAGGGTGCCTCCAAAGATGTCAAAGGTACCCAAAAGAGTGGGTGGGACAGGATCCAAAAGAAGCAGATTTGTGGGGGAAATTGACCGGCTCCTCCCTCAACAACAGGACAGTCACCATCCAGGTGGGGTCCCATTTGAGCCATCCAATAACTTCTCACATCCAGAGTAGCTTCTGGGGAAGGCTCTAGGGCAGGTCAGGCTCCCGGAAGGGAGAAAGGGGTTTCATTCTGTTGGCTCTGTACTAAAGGACCAGTCACTATATCCTCCAGTAAGAAAATATTTTTCAAGTCAGAATATTTGGGGATCTAGTTGATTAAATGTTATGAACAGGTCCAGGAAAATGTACTCTTTTAAAGGGTGTTAGTTTTACATTTGCTAAGACCATGTGCTAGACCCTGGGAGATTCCTCTCTGTCTGGGGATACAGACAAACATGTAATCCCAGCTCTCCTGTTTCTTAGTGTTTGAGAGGGAAAAATAACCCTCCCCATGACAAAAAAAAAAAAAGTCCCAGGGTGTGTATTTATTTATCCACCAAATATTCATTAAGAACCTGCTATGTGCAAAATGCTAGAGAAAAAGAGACAAGCTGTTCAGTGCTAAGATCTAGGTCAGGTTAAACTAGGGGTGTGTGTGTATATGAGAGACAGAGAAAGAGAAAGAGAGAGAGACTGAGGCAGACCTGGTAACTGCTCACACACTACAAATCACAGCCATGTCAGGGAAGACGCCAAGATCACAATGCTTTATAGGTAAAGATAAGAGTAAGATTTGAATTGCCCTAAGATAGAGAAGACTCCCATGAGCCAAGAGGCCCTAAGCTGATAAAAAGTAGACGTGGGCTGGGCGCGGTGGCTCAAGCCTCTAATCCCAGCACTTTGGGAGGCCGAGACGGGCGGATCATGAGGTCAGGAGATTGAGACCATCCTGGCTAACACGGTGAAACCCCGTCTCTACTAAAAAATACAAAAAAACTAGCCGGGCGAGGTGGCGGGCGCCTGTAGTCCCAGCTACTCAGGCTGAGGCAGGAGAATAGCGTAACGGAGCTTGCAGTGAGCTGAGAGCCAGCCACTGCACTCCAGCCTGGGCGACAGAGCGAGACTCCGTCTCAAAAAAAAAAAAAAAAAAAAAAGTAGAGGTGGGATAGTAAAGGATTTGAGTGAAGGACTGGGGAATGACTCACGGGGCCCACAGGGCTGCTAGAAGACAGGCTGCAGGCTTCATTTACTTTAAGAGATGGTCCCACCCAGACCTTGGGCTTAGGGATTTTCCATCTCTGTCATTAAGATCTACCTAGATTCAGGCTGAGAGGAGGATCACAAGGTCAGGAGACCGAGGCCATCCTGGCTAACACAGTGAAACCCCATCCCTACTAAAAATACAAAAAAATAGCCGGGCGTAGTGGCGGGCGCCTGTAGTCCCAGCTACTCAGGAGGCTGAGGCAGGAGAATGGCGTGAATCCGGAAGGCAGAGCTTGCAGTGAGCTGAGATCGCACCACTGCACTCTAGCCTGAGCGATAGAGCGAGACTCAGTCTCAAAAACACAAAACAAAACAAAAAACAAACAAACAAAAAGATCTACCTCGATTCTAAGTCCTAGAAGAACAACTTGCAGATTGAGTTGTTCTGCAATAAATGCTACCAAGTGCTTGTTTGTGATGCAAGGTCATCTCAATCACAAAGTGCATCTTCATCGCCAACGAGCACTTGGGCAGCAGGTCAAGATGACCTCTCATCCCAAAGAAGCACTTGGTAGCATTTATTCCTGTTTTGTTTCCAAATTTTAAAATAAACTTCATTGTGTGAATCAGAAATGAAAAAAATAACCTAACATTTAATGAGTATCTGGCACCCCTGCTGCCTTTTCGTGTTATGTTATTTATACAACTGCAATTGACAAGGAGTCAGCCCCCTTTAAACAGTGGTAATCACGTTTCCCTGTCCTAGACTGTGTGATCAAGAGAAGAGTCTGCTAGGCCATGGTGGCTCACGCCTGTAATCCCAGCACTTTGGGAGGCTGAGGCAGGCAGAACACTTGAGGTCAGGAGTTCGAGACCAGCCTGGCCAACATGGTGAAAACCCATCTGTATTAAAAATACAAAAATTAGCTGGGTGTGGTGGCTTATACCTCTAGTCCCAGCTACTCAGGAGGCTGAGGCAGAAGAATCACTTGAACCTGGGAGGCAGAGGTTGCTGTGAGCTGAGATCATGCCCCTGGGCGACAGAGTAAGACTCTGTTTCAAAAAAAAAAGAAGAGTCAGGGCCCAGATTTAAATCTACCTATTATCAGCTGTGTGACCTTGGGCAAGTCACCTTCTCTGAAACTATTTCTTTATCTGTGAAATGGGACAATAATATGAAACTCTACAGACTGCGGAGGCTATTGTGGAATAATCAAATTTAGTAAATACAGCACATCCAGTACAATTCTGGGCACTAGATAGGTAATCAGTAACGTTTCATTCTTCTCCCTCGGCCCATCCTCCCTTCCAGCAAACACACACACTCTGTTCCTTGGGGACCACACTCAACATCAGGGAGCAGCTAAAGCACAGGATTTTGAATCAGAGAACGAGGTTAGAGCTTTGCTTTGCTACTTCCCAGCTGTGTGGCATCAGGCAAGTCGTTTGGCCTCTCTGAGCCCGAGGTTTCTCATCTATAACATGGAAATTGTGTCCCTTCCCCTCCTCACAGCATTGCTCAAGAGAGAGAGCTTCAGATGGGCGATGGTAATAATGATCTAAAAGGATTTTTTTTTTTTTTTTTTTGAGATGGAGTTTCGCTGTTGTCACCCCAGGTGGAGTGCAATGGCACAATCTTGGCTCATGGCAACCTCCGCCTCTCAGGTTCAAGTGATTTTCCTGCCTCAGCCTCCTGAGTAGCCAGGACTACAGGCGCGCCACCATGCCAGGTCAATTTTTTTTTGTATTTTTAGCAGAAACGGGGTTTCGCCATGTTAACCAGGCTTGTCTCAAACTCCTGACCTCAGGTGATCTGCCAGCTTCGGCTTCCCAAAGTGCTGGGATTACAGGTGTGAGCCACTGCACCCGGCCTAAAAGGATTTTTTTTTTTTTTTTTTTTTTTTTTTTTGAGACGGAGTCTCACTCTGTCGCCCAAGCTGGAGTGCAGTGGCCAGATCTCAGCTCACTGCAAGCTCCGCCTCCCGGGATCACGCCATTCTCCTGCCTCAGCCTCCCGAGTAGCTGGGACTACAGGCGCCCGCCACCTCGCCCGGCTAGTTTTTTGTATTTTTTAGTAGAGACGGGGTTTCACCGTGTTAGTCAGGATGGTCTCGATCTCCTGACCTTGTGATCCGCCCGCCTCGGCCTCCCAAAGTGCTGGGATTACAGGCTTGAGCCACCGCGCCCGGCCCTAAAAGGATTTTTGAGAGGAATTTTCTAGTCTGGTTGGTTGCCTCTATTTCTCCCCTATGAGAAGAAGGGCTCCCGGGACTGAAAACACAGTCCTCTTTGTAGAGGTTCCAGATTTTCTACCTGGAACACCTGGTATGCAAATGAGCAGCATGTTAGCAATTGTACAAGTATGCACCAGAGCAGGATCTGGACACACAGAATTCTGGCCTGTTCATGCACAATGTGGAATCTAAGATGGGAAGAAGAAAAACGTGTAATAGTGGTTATGCGGTTTCAAAAGGGTTTCCTTTTCCCCAACTCTAACATGGGAGAAAGGGCAGGTACTGAAGAATCCTTTAAATGTGCCTTCTCTGCTCTAAAATTCCACATTCTCTGAATCTCTGGGGATACATCCTGCCTTCTTTCCCATGGGTGAGGCCCTTATTGCATGCGTCCACAATGAAGAAAAGACGGTGAGGTGACCCCTGAAGGCTGGTCACCAATCCCCAGGCTAATGAATTGCTTCTCACTCCTCTGATAGCTATTGATGGTGCCTCTGAAGACTCTTGTGATTTCAATAGGGTGACATGTCTGTTTAGCTGGCTGCTGTTCTCACCAGGGAGTGGCAAAACAAGGTTGGAAAACCCCAACCAGTAGCCTCAGATATAAAAGAAAACTAAAACCACGAGGGATCGTCTGCCAAACTTGGAGCCCTGTTCCCATCAGAACCCACAAGCCTCAGCAGCCTAAGCAATCATTCTCAAGTGTGGTTCCAAGACCAGCTGCATTAGCATCACCCAGGAACTCTTTCGATACCCACATTCTTAGCCACCCCAGACCTACTACATCAGAATCTCTAGGGGTGCAGCCTCCCAAGTAATTTTGATACATGCTCCCAGGTGGTTTTAGAACCACTATCCTAAAGTAACAAACCATGCATTTTAAAGCATAAAGTCTTGATCTCACCCAGGCATGGTGGCTCACACCTATAATCCTAGTACTTTGGGAGACTGAGGCAGGAGGATCACTTGAGCCTGGGAGTTGGAGACCAGCCTGGGCAACATAGTGAGACTCCATCTCTATTTATATAAATAAATATATATATATTTATTAAAAAAAAAAAAACCTCCCGATCTCTTCAAAGTCCACTTTCAGTTGTGGAATGGTATGTTGAGCCAGTGCCTGGGTCCAGTCCATGTTCTATTAATTCCTAGCTGTGGGACCCTGGGCAAGTTACTGAACCTCTCTCAGCCCATCTCTTTGCCTATAATATGGAGATAATACCTACTGATTCAGTTATCCTGAGTTTAGAAATAACAGTTGTATGGGCTGGACCCCAAAAAGATAGCAGTGACTCCATTTGGTGGATGGGGAAGGAGTTCAGTACATGCCACCACAACATATGCTGCTCTGGCATATTGAGCATTTGAGTTAAAGCCACTTGAAAAACAGCAGATGCAAGAAGTGCACTCTTGATCCTCCTTCTTTTTCTAAAAAACAAGAGATGAGGCTGGACATGATGGCTCACATCCTATAATCCCAGCACTTTGGGTGGGAGGCCAAGGTGGGTGGATCACTTGAGCCTGGGAGTTCAAAACCAGCCTGGGCAACATGGTAAAACCCCATCTCTACATGAAATACAAAAATTGGCCAGGCCTGGTGGCTCACGCCTGTAATTCCAGCACTTTGGGAGGCTGAGGTCGGTGGATCACCTGAGGTCAAGATTTCGAGACCAGCCCATCCAACATGGTGAAACCTCGTCTCTACTAAAAATACAAACAAAATTAGCTGGGCGCTGTGGCATGCGCCTGTAGTCCCAGCTACTCCAGGAGGCTGAGGCAGGAGAATTGCTTGAACCCAGGAGGCGGAGGTTGTAGCGAGCCAAGATCAGGCTACTGCACTCCAGCCTGGGCGACAGAGTGAGACTCCATCTCAAAAAAAAAAAAAAAAAAGAAGTATTTAGGTTTTGCCAGTTCTCAGGGTCTTCATTTCCTTATGAGGGTTTCCACGTTGTGTAAAACTTGTATTAAATCTGTTTTTCTCCCCTTAATCTGTCTTATGCCAAATTAATTCTCAAGCCCAGCCAAAGACCCTAGGAGGGCAGAGGTAAAGTCTTGCTTCCCTTACAATGGCATTTGCTTAAAAGCTCCAGAAAATGTCTTGGCCTTTGTCACACTTCTGTGAACACAGTCAAGTCCTTTAAATCCTCTCAAGTCTCACGTTTGTAACCAAGGGCTCAGAGAAAGCCAAGTAAATCCTGACCTGCTCTCTAAGGAACCCAGAAGGTCTGAGATGCCCTGCCTAGGCCGCGGCCAAAGGCCAGATGGGCTTCCCGAGGCCTGGCCGGGAGGGCCTCAGATGTCAGCTTGACTGACCCCCTCCTTCTCCCCAGAGCGGGAGGGCCCCGGGAAGGGCTTGACCAAGATCACGACGCGAGACGCTGGCGGAGCGCGGCCCCAGCTAGATCCACTCACTCACAGTACTCGCTGCCGCCCTCGCCCCACTGCCCTCCTCAAGAGGGTTTTTTCCCAGGCCCCGCACCCTCACCCGGTGCGACCTGGACTCCCACGGCGGGACCCGGGCGCACGCCTCTTCCTGCCACAGGGCGGCGTCGCCGCCGCTCCGGGTCTTTGTCCCCGCCTCCGAGACCCCCGCGCGCCCCCAGCACTTCCGGCCGCGGGAGCCCAGGGTTCGTGCGGGGTAGCGTCTCCCGCGGCCAGGTCGCCCCCTGCCGGGACCCGGGCGCGCTGCAGCCGCGGAGCCGGGTGCCCGCCCCTCTTACCGCCGGGGGCGGAGTCGCTGCCGCTTCGGGTCCCGGTCCCCGCCTCCAAGACCCCCGCGCGCCTCCTCCAGGCGAGCTGCGGGACGGGAAGGGTCCGGCCGCCGTGGGCCGCTGCCAGCCGCGGGGCTGCCAAGGGCCGCTGGCGAGAGGCGAGGGCTCCGAGTCTGGCGGCCGCTGATGGGAGGCGGAGGCCGGGCGGGCGAGCGCCGGCGCAGCGGCCACCATGGGGAACAAGCAGACCATCTTCACCGAAGAACAGCTAGACAACTACCAGGTGAGCTCGGCGCGCCCGGCCCCCAACGCTGGCCCCGCCGCCCCTCCCTTTTCTCGGTCAATGGCGGAGGCCTCCCGAGAGCCAGCTCTCCCGGGTTCAAACCCTGCCTCTGCCTTCAGCTTGCCGCGTGACCTTGGGCCGGTGACTTCCCCTCGCTGTGCCTCAGTTTCCCCAGCGGTGTAATAAGAGCTCTTTCCAGTTGGAAGAGCCTCTCAAGCTCGCCTCTGCCCAGCTACTCTCGCCGTAGGCAGGACCCGAACCCCTCCCAGCCACCCATTCCAGTGCCCACCTGGCCCCGAGAGGGAGTCAGTAAACTAGGCTGGACAGAGGACCGCCCTCCCCGCTCCCTGCGCCCCTAGTCCCAGGAAGGAGCCCAGGAGAGCGAGTCTCTGTAAAGCAGAAATGAGAGCTGGGGTCCTGTCTGGGCTAGGAGTGGGATGTGTCAGTTCCCACATACAGTCTTCAGTTGGAACTGTCTTGTTTATCTGCTGGGGTTCTCTCCTTCTGACCCCAGCATGGAGATAACTGGAGCAAGAACGCAAGCCTGGTACCAGCCTTCTAGGGCCACCTCTCCCAGCTCCCTTAGGCCCTCGGCAGCCACCTCCTTAGACCTTTCTAGGTTTTCCTGCCTCCAGAGCCAGCTTTCCAGATCTGGAATCCCAGTACCATCCCACCCAGGTAGAAACTTCGCTGTGGTTGCAGGATGAAGCCCAATCCCTTGGCTTACCCAGAGCCCTGGCCAATTGCTCAGTTATCTCTGCAGCCTCAGTCTCCCCAGGTCCCTTCCCTGCTCTCTGCATGGCAGCCTTCCTAAACCCATTTGCAGTTGCTCCAGCTCACCAGGCTCATTCCTCCCTCCCTCTCTCCCTCTGCCCATGCCTTTTCCTGGGCCTGGATTCCTCTCCTCCCTCCAGATGATCTCTCTCACCCTTCAAGTCCCACATCTGATGCCTCTCCCCTGACTCCTCAGGTGGAGGAGGCAGGATTGTGTTGTGGCCTGTGTAACTGGGCAGGAGGAACACCAGCAGAGTCTCCATAGGCACTTGTTGCCTTCATCAGTGCTTACTTTGGCTGTGAAGGAAAGCAGGCGTGAAGTGTGGGTCCTCTGAAGTGGGTGAAGGTAAAACAAAGGCCCCTTCTCCTCCTAGAAGCCCTACTTGTCAGTAATGGATTTCTCAGCTCCCCAGGTGAGGCCCTGGGAAGGAAGAGGGGAGACACATTTATGAAGCACCTGCTGTGTACCAGGCACAGTAATTGATGCCTTCTATGCATCAACTCACTTGATCATCACAGTGAGGTAGATTATTAGCCCATTTTACAGAAGTGTAAACAGAGGCTGAGGAGCCATTCAGGGCTCACACAGGATTTCAAATCTTGACTCCCAGGCTCTCTTCTTTAGTTGAGAGTGGACTGGGCTGGGCCATGTGTGCTCTTTGTCCCCAAGGCACTCAGTCTCAGACACTCAGAGACAGACTCTCACCTCCAGTGTGTGGCCCTTGTGATAGAGGCAGGTGATGGAGTGTGTTCTAGGGAAGGGCGCTAGTGGGCAGTCGGAGGCTAGCAGGGAAGGGGGCAAAGTCCAGAAACGATGCAGCACTTGAGCAGGCCTTGGGAAGATATGTGGAGTTTTGCCCAATGGGGCCCAGAGGAGGCATTCCAGGTGGAGGGGACAGCTTGGATAAAGGCTTGAGAGTGGGCAGGTGCAAGCAGGCAAGCCATGCTCAGAAGTGAGGAGTAGCTTCAAGAGGGTGGGGAACCGGGGTTCCCACTCCAACCAGCCTGGCATTGGGTTACTCATCGGAGCCAGTCCCAGTGTTAGGTTCTGATCCTTTGCCAGAGCCTAGCTAGACCCTGCCAGGCGGGGTGGGAGAAATGAGTGCTGTGAAACCTGAGAGCCCCACATCTCCTTCCCTCTGGATCTCCAGCCAGCCACGTGCCAGCCAGGGCTGAGTGGGGGTGAGCCTGAGTTACAGCACCCTCTCTCCTAAGTGACCCCTAGGGTTTCTTGGGACCTCCCAGCCTGGCAGTCTAATCTTTCCCGGGCAGGGTGTACCCTCCTGGTTCCCGGTGCCACTGATTCCCAATGTTCAAGCTTCTTTCCAGACCACTCCTCTGCATTGTACAGCCATTCCCCTCAAACCCAGACCCCTCAAACTCCAAAACAGGAGTCACAGCCTCACCAACACCCACTGCTGCTCCTCCAGCCATTCCAACGCTCTGCTCTCCCTCAGCCCATGTTTTCAGTTAAGAACAAGGCCTGTTACTCAGCCTCCTTTGTGGCTCACCTGGAGGTCCCTTCCTCCATCCCCACAGCCAGGGCCCTGGGCTAGGTCTGCTCAGTCTCCTGCAAACTGTAGGTCTGACTGCTCCCTCCCACGCCCCTCCTGCCCATCCCCCTCCAGCCACCTGCCCTCTTAGTTCTTTCACTCTTCCTTCATCTCTTTCTTCCTCCTTCCTTCCTCTGTCTTTTTTTTTTTTTTTTTTTTTGAGACAGTCTCACTCACTCTGTTACCCAGGCTGGAGTGCAGTGGTGCGATCTCGGCTCACGGCAACCTACGCATCCCAGCTCCGCCTCCCAGGTTCAAGCAATTTTCCCTGCCTCAGCCTCCCAAGTAACTGGGATTACAGGCACCCGCCACCATGCCCATCTAATTTTTGTATTTTTAGTAGAGACAGGGTTTTGCCGTGTTGACCAGGCTCAAACTCCTGACCTCAGGTGATCCACCCGCCTCGGCCTCCCAGAGTGTTGGGATTACAGGCATGAGCCACCGCGCCCGGCCTCCAGCCTCATTTCTTACTCCCTTTCCCTTTGTACCCCAAGTTTCAGGCACACTGAAGGGCTTCTGGCCAAGCCCTCCCTCACCTCTGGCCCTTGTTCTCCTGCTGCTCTCCCTTCTCCTTTGCTAACCTAGTCTGGCCCATGTATCTGTCCAGGCCAGGTCTCACCTCTTTGGGATGGGCTCCCTGACTCCCTCCCCACCAATCCATTCAGCTGGGAATACTCAGGGAACCTGACACATACACATCCCCAGTCCCTCTTGTGGCCACAGAATGGTTTATACTGGGCACCTCACTGTTTACACTCCATCTCCCTTCTTGTATGGCCCCTATCCAGGCACAGAAGAGATGCTTGGAGGATGCTGTCAAATGAATGAACAAATATTTGTTAAGGCATGGCTCAAGGAGAGCAAAGAACTCTGCACAAGGATTCTGAAGCCCTAGATTCAAGTCAGCTGGGTAGTTGATGCTGTGGGCCTTAGCAAGCCACTGTTCCCTTCTGGGCCTAAGTGTCTCCACCTCTAAAATGGGAACAACTATTAACCTGGCTGTGCTCATGTCACAGGGCTCTTGTGGGAATCAACTAAGATCACTGGAGACTGACCTTGAGCTGTGTGATGGTCACCTGGGCAGTGCTGAGGCCTGAGCTGGCAGAGCTGGATGGAGAGCCATTTCCATTACAGCTGGGACGGCCCATGGCTTGGCTCCTGATGGCTGGCACAGGCAGACCAGGCATGTAGATGGGAGGCAGGCAGGCTACCTGAAACAAGTCACCCTTGAGTTGAGCTTTGGAGAAAGGAAAGGGTTTGGACAACCTGGAGAAAGAGGAGAGATGGGGAATAGGGTGAATAAGGCTCGGAGGCAGAACTCAACTTAACTGGGAAGACATCTAGGCTTCTACTGTGAAAGCCCAGCCTGTCCTGTTTTCTGCTGCCAAAGTTCTGAGGGTCCATCAATCCTGGGTTAGGCCCCCTCTCTGCTTCCCTCCTTTCCACTCCTCATGACCCGGACCTGAGTTGGGACCTTTGCCTGAAGACCTGTCGCTGTGTCCCTATGTACTGTCAGGAGCCAAGCAGTGATGGGGCACTTGCTCTCCAAAAGTATAAGAAAGGGTTCCTTCAGACATGGGGCTGTAGCTCCCAGGGAAACTGAGGATGTAGTGGTGGGCAGGGTCATTGGCGACTCCAGAGAAGGAAAAGACAGCAGAGCTACCGACTCTGGGGAGATGCCTTTGGGGACCTTGGGTGGTGGATGGGGCTTTTGCATTGTTTCCTATCAGCTGGGGCCAATAGACTTCCTGTACCTTATCTCATTTCCTCTTCACACTGTCCCCTTCAGAGAGGCACTATTTCCACTTTACAGATGCAGAAACTGAGGCTCAGAAAGGAAAATGACTTGCCTAAGGGTCTGAAGCTAGACTAGAATTTAACTCTGACTACCAAACCTTTTCCCCTGCTACACTTCTAGGCCACCCTGAGTCCTGAGAAGCTTTTAAGAACACCTGCCATATTCACTCCCTGTGCACTGCCTTCCTGGAGTGAATCCCAGGGAAACAAGTCAACAGAAGAAAACGTGAAACATCAGTTGATAAGCAGGTTCATGGCAGCTTTGTCAGTGATGTTAAAACCAAGAAACAGGTATTACTAAATGTTCAGAAAGAGAAGAAAGGTTAAGACTAGGCAGGGGCTATGCCCTCACTGAGATACTCTGCAGCCACTGAAATAACGTAACTGCTGTGGAAGGCATATGTGGAAAAATCTGATCACTTATCCCACAAGCCTGTGTTAAGCACCTGCTGTGTATAAGTATAGGAATACACAGCAGATGCAGGACATGGAGTGGTTGGTGTACAGTGGTCATGGCTCTGTTTGTAGTCATAGGCAGTGGTCAAGAAGCACAGAGGATCTTTTCTTGCCTCTGCTTCCTTGCAGTGGGGGCCCCAAGCTCTACTCCCATTTAAAAGAAAAAAAGAAGGCCAGGCGCAGTGGCTTATGCCTGTAATCCCAGCACTTTGGGAAGCCGAGGCGGATGGATCTCCTGAGGTCAGAAGTTCGAGACCAGCCTGACCAATATGGTGAAACCCTATCTCTACTAAGAATACAAAAATTAGCCAGGTGTGGTGGCGCATCCCTGTAATCCCAGCTACTCGGAAGGCTGAGAAAGGAGAATCACTTGAACCCAGGAGGCAGAGGTTACAGTGAGCTCAGATCATGCCACTGCACTCCAGCCTGGGCAACACAGCGAGACTCCATCTCAAAAAAAAAAAAAAAAGAAAAGAAAAGGGAGAAAAAGGAAACACAGAGGCCTGAGTTCCATTCCCAGCCCTCCTGGGCTGTGTGTGCAACTGAGGGCAAGCTACTCAACTTTGCTGAGTCTCAAGTTACCCATCTTTAAACTAGAGAGATAATGCCTGCCCCCATTGGCTAATGATAAGGATTAAGCCAAATTGAATATTCAGAGCCCCAGGTGCCAGATGCATGGTACATCATGTACTGGCTGTGATGTGATTTTCAGCCTGGGCTGCATGTTGGAACCACCTGAGTGGCTTTGAAAACTACTGATGCCTGGGTCCACCCTTGGGGATTTCTCTATAATTTGTCTGGGGTCTGCTGAGGGGTGGAGGACACAGGTATCTTAAACAGCCCCCCAGGTGATTCTGCTCTAGAGCAGACGTCCTCACACTTCAACATGTATCACCATCATTGGGAGGGTTTTTTAAAATGCAGATCTCTGGGCCCCACCCACAGAGTTTCTGATTAAAGAGATCTGGAGTGGAGCCTGAGAATCTGCATTTTCACCAAGTTCCCAGTGAGGCTGATGCTGCTGGTCCAGGAGCCACAGCCTGAGGACCATTGATGTAGGGAGGTGTAAGTAATTGTGACAGGGAGCAGGGTTATAGGGGAAGTGTTTGCATCTTTTGCCAGTAGAACCCTTGAATCAGGACCTGGATAGTTCCTTTCCAACACATGGGATAGGAGAGAGGAGAGGGGAGGGAAAGGAGGACAGATCAGCGGGGAAGAGAGCAGGAGCTGGGATCTCTCCCCATTCCCAGTTCCGCTGACTGCCTCCTCCAGGCTAGGTGGGAGAGCCCTGGCCCTTCTCACTGGGCACCTTAGACTATGGAAATGGCCCTGGGGTGGAGGGAAGTCCACATTCTGGAGCTTCTGGAGTTTGCTGAGCAATCAGCCCACCCTGTCTCCAGCCTGTCTGTGCCTGAGGCCTGCTAAGTAGGGAGTGTTCTGTCTGTGCTGGGTGAGGAGTGAGGGCACTGCTTCCCCAGCCTGAGCCTTTCTGGGCTCCTACAGAGGAGCCATTGTCAAAAGCAAAGCTGAGACCCCCAGGAGAACCCCCTGTGTTTCCAAGGAGGCAGCATGGAGCCTTAGTCTAACCCCCAGGGAGCAGCAGCTTAGAACAGACTTGTTGGGCCAAATGGGGCCTGGAAATTCCTGCCAACTCTTGCCTCTTCAGCTCTCCTGAAAACACCCAGTGGAAACCCCAGATGTTGTGTGCATCCTGCGGGCGTCCTCTCTTTGGCCCTCTCAACACACAATCCAATTGCCCTGATGTCTAGTAGCTTCAGGTCTCATTCAGAGCAAGCCTGGCTGTTTGCAGGCCTGAGTTTCAGCCATTCACTCCTCATCAGAGCTGGCTGTGGTCAGCTTATGGCCCCAGGAGGCCCTGCAGGCTCTGGGCTCTGCAGACCTAGGAGGCCTTCTTCCTTCATGTTGTAACAGTGAACAAAGGTGGAGGAGCTAAACAGCAAGGGAGGTGCACAAAAGCCCTTCACGGCTGGGCATTTTACAAAGTGCTGGGTCCTTTTCACCTCCATACTTTTCACCAAGGTCTGGCATAGTGGCCATTGTCACTGACTCCCAGTGGTTGATACTCACCTTGGGTAGGCCACGCTGTGGATGGAGGCGGGTCATCTAGACAGACAGGACCCCTCTGAGATGAGTTTGTCATCTGGATGGCCCTAGGAGCCAAGTGCTGCCCCCACCTGGAGTAATGCTCACCTGGGAGTCCCCAGCAGTGCCTACCTTCACCTCTACCTCGGATGCTACCCGGTACCCTGCCCATCTTTCTCCTTCCCGTATCTCCCTGGCCTCTTCACTCCCTTCCCTGGGTGACCTCATCCCTTTCTGGCTTCAGACACCAGGTACATACTGATGCTTCCCCAGTCTATGTGCCTGGAACTCTCAGTCTCTGAGCCTGGGACTGCACAACCCCCCTAGCACCATGCTCAGGGCTACAGTGAGGATGGCACCCCATGCAGCTACACGAGGTGGCCCTGTGGGTCCTCATTCGGAGTTGTCCCCCAGCCACTTCCCCATCATCCCCCAGAGTATCCCACTGGCACTCAAATCAGCCACGCATACCTGTGAGCATTCATCTTCCTCCTAAATGTGCACCCTAAAGCATGCTATAGCCCCCGACCATGCACTAAGCTCCTTAGGCCTAGCCCAGGATGGACAAAGGTTTTGGGAGGCATTTTCTGTACCTACTAGAACCAACTTTCCCCAGTGGGTGAGGGTGGGGTGGGGAGGGGTAGTAGTGACTCTTCTGCCCCCAGTCCGCGGCTATCCCCTGTGAGCCCTGTGGCATCGAGGCCTCTGAGAAAGAAAGGGGCCTGGGAATCACACACTGACTATGTGTTTTCCCTCGACAGGACTGCACCTTCTTCAATAAGAAGGACATCCTCAAGTAAGTGTGGCTTCTCGTTCACCCTGTTGGGACTGGGACTGGGGCCGGGGTGAGGCTGGGGCACCCCACATGGGCTGGCTGTGCTAGCTGGGGCTGAGGCGGAGCATTGGCATCTGTCAGGAACCACATTCAGGTCCCCACCCCGCCACTGGGCTGGTATGGAGTTAGAGCTTCCCACTCCTCCCAGGGCCCAGATCCTCCTGCTGGGGAATGAACATCTACTTACTACATGCTGAGCTTTCGGGTGGGTGGTTTCAGGCACATTCTTATTTAATTCTCATTGTGACCTTATAACAAGAGAATCCATTTAACCCCATTTTACAGATGGAGCTTAGCAACTTGGCTGAAGTCACAGAGGCAGGGACTCAAGACCCAGCCTCTAACTCCAGGTCCCTTGCTATTTCACTGCATCCTGGGTCCTGGTATAGGAGGGAGTCCCTTTCTGTTGTTAGACAGGGGTCCCTAAGGGCCCTTTGGCTCTAGCTTTGATGTTCTTCCCCTCCTAGGATGTCTAAAAGTTGAGGGCATGCCCATCGCCCCTGAGCTATTCATCAGGGCGCTGCTTCTTCCCAGGACAGCCCTTCTCCTTGGTGTTGGTGGGGATGGGGGTGGATCTGGATGGCAAAGATGAAGGGGATTGGCAGCCTCAGAAACCCAGGACCAGATGGTTAGCAGGAATCACTGAATACCAAGAAACCTGCCCCATGGGCCTCAGTAGGCCCCTCTGCCTGGGCTATCAGGTGGCACTAAAAGCCAGCGAAGTCCCAGGATCACTTTCCCTGGAGATCGACGGTCAGGCTGGGACCAGAGCCCATTGCAACTTCCCAAGAGAGCCGTGCTGCGGCTTGTCACTGCCCTAACCACTCTGCTCATTCAGTCAGTGCCTCTCGGCTTTCCTCTCTACCCAGGCCATTCCAACCTGTACCCTGCATGGGCAGGGGCCATCCCACTTCCACCACCTTAGAAAGTCTGGGCAAGGGGCAAAGCCCCCAGGCCTGGCATCAGTAGACCTGGGCTCTACTCCCACATCTCAGTTCTATGGCCTTGGGCAACCATTTGACCTTCCCTGAGCCTCAGTTTTCTTCTGTATAATAGGGATAGTGAAAGCTACCCTCATAGCATTGCCGAGAGGCAGCATCACTGGGGTATAGTGTTTGATAGGTGGGATTTGCCCTGTAGCTTGAGACATGTCAGGGGTGAGGTCCCCATTTGGACAGCATGGCTTTCAGTATTGGAATAACAAAGCTGTCACCCCTAGCATTCTTGTGGCACCTTTTACCTTTCAGAGTTCTTGGCATGGAGCCTCATTTGAGCCTCACAGGGAGCTTCGGATCCCCTGCATTTGTAGATGCCAAGCCCAGGCTGCCTGTCTTCTGAGGCCCACCATCATTTTCATTCTGGCAACAAAAGTGCCTTGCCCCGGCCTTTGCACTGACTGTCACCACTCCCTGGAGTGTCCTCCTCTCCTCTGCCCACAGCATTGTTGTGCATCCTTCCAGACCCAACTCCAGAGTCATCCCCTTTATAAGCACCCCAACATCCTGCCACCCTAGTGCTCCCCCAGCTGCTCTAACAGCCTGTTAGGGGCTCTTTGGGTTTCTGGGCCCAGGTGCCCAGCTCCCCCCAGACTTGCTATCAGGCAGGACTAATGGGGAGCATGGCACCTGTTAGCCACCACTGACCATATGAAGAGTGCGTGGGTGAAAGACAGGATTGGCTGAGGGAGAACATTCCAGGCTAGGGAGCAGCAGAGGTGAGACACAGGCCAGCTTTTCCCACTCCCACTCCCACTCCCATCCTCCAGTGGTCTCACTGAGAGCAGCAAAGTTGCCTGTGTGGGGAAGAGGAGAGAGGAGCTCGAAGGCCAGTCCAGGAATCAGATCCAATATCATGGGCCTTTGGTGGTGGTTTTAGTCCATTCACATGCTGCTATAAAGAACTGCCTGAGACTGGGTAATTTATAAAGGTAAGAGTTTTAATTGATTCACAATTCTACATGACTGGGGAGGCCTCAGAAAACTTACAATCATGGCAGAAGGGGAGGCAAACACGTCCTTCCTCATATGGCGGCAGGAGAGAAAAGTGCCGGGCAAAGGGGAGAAGCTGCTTATAAAACCATTAGATCTTGTGAGAATCACTATCATGAGAACAGCATGCCCCCATGATTCAATTATCTCCCACCAGGTCCCTCCCATGACATGTGGGGATTATGGGAACTACAATTCAAGATGAGATTTGGGTAGGGACACAGCCAAACCATATTAGGGGTATCCCTGGCCCCTTGGAAAATGAGGAGCTCCAGGCGGGTGAGAGGACTTGGGGAGGGGTTTTCTGGCTCCCCACAGCCCTGGCCTGCACACCTCTGCACGCATCAGCACCCTAGGCTCTGTAACTCAACACCAGAGCAAAACCCAAGCCTGAGGCCCTGTCTGCAGCTCGGGGATGACATTGCTTGCAGGAGCTGTTTTCTCACAGGGCCCTGTGTCCGGGAGGGCTGGGTGACGGTGTTATTAAACATGAAAAGAGCTACCTGGAGTTTTGCTGCCCACCTGTCCACCCTCAGGGAAGGGTAGTAAGACAAGGCAGGATTCAGGATTGCCTGTCCCTGGAGAGACCAGGCATGGCCATGATGGCTCAATTCCAGTTTCAGCCCCTTCACTTTTCTCCAGCCTTCTCTGTGGAGAGGCCAGCATGACTGACTGCCCCTCCAGGAAAGCCCTCTCCACTGTTCACATCTCAGGTCAGGGTGACACAGCTGAGGCCTGGAGCCCGGAGAGGGCAAGGTCAGCTGCAGAGCCAGGCTGTCCAGCCCCAGGCCTTGCTCATCTTCCCTGCTCCCGAGGGCCTTTCAGGGCTGCTACTCCCCACCCCCACCGGGATGGTTTTCTTGGTAAGCTGCTCCCTGAGTACTGATCAGATGGCGAGGAGGAAACTTGAGCAGGAAGTGTTTCTTTGCAGGTTGGGGCCCAGCTCTCTGGCAGCTTTGGGGCAGTGATACTGAGTCACAGATAGCCTGCCTCCAATTCTCCTTCCCTCTGCCCTGCCCGCCCCCAGGTAGATCCGATTGCTCCCCAGGACACAGCTCCTCCATTCCCACACTGAGCCCGAGTGGGCAGCCCACCCTGTTCAGTCACCTTGCTTTCCATAGGTAAGAGCTTAGCACTTCGACTTCCCTTGTCCCCTAATTTAGGCTGTGCTCTTTTAATCAGCGGGACAGTAGTCCTTGTCCCCTTGGTACACAGAGAGGCCCACCCAGCCAGCACCCCAAAGTGTTTGTCTACTCGTTCCTTTATTGTTTATTTTCTCAACCTTTTAAAAGCTTTGTGCAACCTGTTTTAATTACTTACTACACACATACGTAATGGCTATAGAAAAATTAGAAAATGAAGCCAGTCAAGAGAAGACAAAAAAAAAATTACCTGTAAGCGTATGACCCAGAAATAGTGGCTGTTAACCTTTTGGTATATATTATGCCAGTGTTTTTCTTTTGTATGTGTTTATCAAAAAGTCAGATCATGGTCGGGTATGGTGGCTCACACCTGTAATCCTAGCACTTTGAGAGGCCGAGGTAGGTGGATTACATGAACTCAGGGGTTTGTGACCAGCCTGGCCAACATGGTGAGACCCCTGTCTCTAAAAAAAAAAAATACAAAAGTTAGCCAGGTGTGGTGGTGTGTGCCTGTAGTCCCAGCTTGGCACCTGTCCGAATAGTCAAATTCTTAGAAACAGAAAGTAGAATAGTGGTTGCCAGGGGCTGAGAGGAGGGGGAATGGGGAGTTATTGTTTGATTAGTATAGAGTTTCAGTTTTAGAAGAAGGAGAGAGTTCTGGAGGTGGACCAGTGGTGATGATGGTCGCATAATAATGTGAACATATTTAATGCCACTGAACTGTACCCATCAAGATGTTGAAGATGGTACACTTTATGGCATGTGCATTTTACCACAATTCAGAAAAACTAATAATTAAGATGGTAAATTTTATGTTTTTTAAAATTATTATTATTATTATTACTATTATTTGAGACAGAGTCTCGTTCTGTCGCCCAGGCTGGAGTGCAGTGGCTCAATCTCAGCTCACTGCAAGCCCCGCCTCCCAGATTCACGCCATTCTCCTGCCTCAGCCTCCTGAGTGCCATACCTGGCAAATTTTTTTTTTTGTATTTTTAGTAGAGATGGGTTTCACCATGTTAGCCAGGATGGTCTCGATCTCCCGGCCTCGTGATCCACCCGCCTCGGCCTCCCAAAGTGTTGGGATTATAGGCGTGAGCCACGGCGCCCGGCCTATGTTATTTTATCACAATTTTTTTTTTTTTTTTGAGACGGAGTCTGGCTCTGTCACCCAGGCTGGAGTGCAGTGGCGCGATCTCTGCCTCCTGGGTTCAAGCGATTCTCCTGCCTCAGCCTCCTGAGTAGCTGGGATTATAGGCACGTGCCACCAGGCCGGGCTATTTTTTGTCTTTTTAGTAGAGATGGGTTTCACCATGTTGGTCAGGCTGGTCTCAAACTCCTGACCTCATGATCTGCCCGCCTTGGCCTCCCAAAGTGCTGGGATTACAGGCGTGAGCCACTGTGCCCGGCCATTTATCACAATTTTTAAAGTTAAAAAAAGGTAAGACAAAAGATCTTCCTGTCCCCTTACTACCCAAGATAATCACTAACATTGTAGTGACCAGCCTTCCTTTTAGTCTTTCTTTTTGTAGGTATATAAATGTATACAAGCTTTTTTTTTTTTAAATGGGATTATACTGTGCAGTCTGCTTTTTTCATTTAACATCTTGCAAACAACTTTCAATGTCATTAGATATTCTGATATAGTGTTTTAAATGGCTGCATTTAATGGATATTTCTTAATTCGTGTAGTTGAACATTTAGATTTCCAACTTTCCACGATTTTAATTTGTACTTCAGTGAATATTCTTGTGGTACCATTCACATAACTGCACATGTCTGGGTATTTCCAACAAATTGCCTGATCAAAGATATGGATATTTTTAAGACTTTAGCTTTTCCCCCCACTGCTGTTATATGCTTTTTGTCTTCTGACCCCAGATCATTCATTGAATAACCCAAGAGTCTGAAGCTCAGCTGCCTGTAAGGGGGGCCAACATGCACTGTAAATAAATGAAGCTGTCTAGTTGAGTGGGAACTCTTTGGAATGGATACCTGCAAAAATAGCTGCTCCTTAACCCCAGCTGGTTATTGCCTTGGGGGACTTTAGACCATCTTGATGAAGAAACCTAGGTTTATAGTGTAAGATCTTTCAATCTGTATATGTTGGCAAAAAAATTCTAAATTTATTATTTTGACATAATTTAATTATTTTAAAATGCTATGTGAAAACTAGGCGTGAATGTGGATTGCTGGTTTGTGACTTTCAGAGGAATTAATGTTTCCCCCACTGATTTCAAATGCTGTGTCATGGGCTCATTCTCATTTATGTTGGTATCTACCACTTCTAGTCTGCCTTGTAAATGCCAATGTCTATTTCATTCATTGTCCTTATTATAGCTTTAAACTGTTTTAATACCTGATAGAGACAAATGTTTCCCCTGTTTCTCTTTCTTCAGGGTTCCCCTGCAACACTCCTACATTTATTCTTCTAAACAAGCTTTTTTTTTTTTTTTTTTGCCAGTAGCTTGAAGAAACACTTAACCAAACAAACTTTTGAATTGGTCTGGTTAGATCCCAAATAGATCATTTGCAGATTTTGATTAGGATTGTATTCATTTTATAGAAGAATGAACAGAGCATTGTCATCATTACGGCATTAAGTCTTTCCAATCAGGAATGTACAATAATTATCTAGCTACCTAAAATATTTTTATATCTTTTGTTAAACTGTCATTTTTTTTTGATACTTCAAAATTAGTGCATTTTGCACCAATTTTATACTTAGTTGTTTTTGTTTTTTCGGTTCTTTTAAATTGTGAATTTAACTTTTTTTTAATTAAAAAAAATATATAGAAACAGTCTCACTGTGTTGCCCAGGCTGGTCTCAAACTCCTGGCCTCAAGCAATCCTTTCCCCTTGGCCTCCCAAAGCACTGGAATTACAGGCATGAGCCACTGCACTCAGCCAAATCCTATTTTTGAAAAGGCTAATGTTGATACATAATAGAAAAACTGTTGTGTAGAAAGGCTTCTGAACTCTATTTCAAATAGTCTTTAAGCTAATTATTTTTGGTTTTCCAGTAAATGATAACGTGCCTCCTCTCCAATATTTAAGTGTACTGTTTTACCTAATTAGTTTTAACTAATTACATTCCTCCCTGAGTATCTGCAGGGGATAGGTTCTAGGACCTCCCAAGGATACCAAAAACTGCAAATGCTTAAGTCCTTGATATAAAATGGCATAGTATTTGCATATAACCTATGCACATCCTTCTGTATAATTTTTTTTTTTTTTTAGGCAGGATCTCAGGCTGGAGTGCAGTGGTGCGATCATGGCTCACTGCAGCCTCAAACTCCTGGGCTCAAGTGGTCCTCCCACCTCTGCCTTCCGAGTAGTTGGGACTATAGGCACATGCCACCATGCCTGACTAATTTTTATATATATATATATATAAATATTTTGTAGAGACAAGGGTCACACTGTTTTGCCCAAGCTGGTCTCAAAACTCCTGGGCTCAAGTGATAGGCTTACCTCGGCCTCCCAAAGTGCTGGGATTACAGGCATAAGCCACCATGCCCAGCCCCTCCTATATACTTTAATTCGGCACCTCCTGTACACTTTAAATCATTACATTACTTATAATACCTGTGTAAAGGGTTGCTATACTGTATTAAGGAAAAATGACAAGAAAAAAAACTATACATGTTTAGTATAGATGCAATTTTTTTTTTTCAAATATTTTCCATCTTCAGTTGACTCACAATGCAGAACTCATGGACCTGGATGGCCAATAGTAGATTGATTCGTGCTCCTGGGGGGAAATGTTATGTAATAATGGTGATTATAGGCATCCCACATTGACGGGTATATCCCCAGTATATACAAAAATTAGCTGGGCATGGTGGTGGGCACCTGTAGTCCCAGCTACTCAGGAGGTTGAGGCAGAAGAATTGCTTGAACCCAGGAGACGGAGGCTGCAGTGAGCCGAGATTGAGCCACTGCACTCCAGCCTGGGTGACAGTGCGAGACTCAAAAAAAAAAGAGAGAGAAAGAGATACCCTTTTGTTTCTGCTCCTAAGCAGAAACTCCTTTTGTTTCTGTTTTACTAAGAATTTTAAGTTTTTTTTTTTTTATTGACAAAGTATCATATACTTTAAAATACTTTTGACCAGGTGCAGTGGCTCATGCTTGTAATCTCAGCGCTTTGAGAGGGCGATGCGGCAGATCACTTGAGGTAAGGAGTTCGAGACCAGCCTGGCCAGCATGACGAAACCCCATCTCTACTAAAAATATAAAAAAATCAGCCAGGTATGGTCGCATGCCCCTGTAATCCCAGCTACTTGGGAGGTCGAGGCACAAGAATCACTTGAACCCAAGAGGCAGAGGTTGCAGTGAGCCAAGATGGTGCCACTGCACTCCAGCCTGGGTGACAGAGTGAGACTCTGTCTCAAAAAAACAAAAATATTTTAAATTTTTATTAATAAATACTTCTTAAATTTCAAATAATTGAGAAGTAGGTGAAATAACAAGTAAAAGTTAGCCTCCTTCTTTTCACAACTCTCTACTCCCACCTCACAGGGACTATCAGTGTAAACATGTAGTATATAACTTCTCAGATATTTTTCTGTATCCACACATACAGTCATAAATGCATCTATCAAATTGGTCAAAATGTTTTTTACTTAATATGATTTGTAGTCACAGATTTCCAAATATTGAACTATCTTTGCATTCTGGAAGAAATCCTACTTGGTTCTAACATACTATTCTTTTAAGGTCTTGGACTTGATTTACCAGTATGTTATTTTTCTTTCTCTACTTATTATTATTATTTTTTCTAGATGCAGAGTCTCTGTTGCCCAGGCTGGAGATCCTCCTCCTTGAGCCTCCTGAAGTAGCTAGGACTGCTGATGCATATCACCACATCCATCTAATTTTTATTATTATTATTATTATTTTGTAGAGACATGGTCTCACTATGTTGCCCAGGCTGGTCTCAAGCTCCTGGCTTCATGCAATTCTTTCACCTTGGCCTCCCAAAGCACATTTAGATTACAGTCATAAGCCACTGTGCCTGGCCCCTAGTATGTTATTTTATAAGACTTTTTCATCTATATATGCAAGTACCATTGGTCCATTCTGGATGCTGCATATTAGGTTCTCGTATCAGCGTTCTTGTTAACTTTGTAAAATAAAGTGAGGGCTTTCACATTTCTTGCCTCATACTCTGTAGCAGTTCAAGTAGCATAAGTATGGTTTCTGGTCCTGATGTTACGGTAGGACGAATATATAACTCTTCTTGAACTCAGTGTCCTTTATTGGGGGAGAGGTGACAGAGATGTGGTTCTTTGACAATGCTTAGAGTTTCTTTCACAGTGATTTGGTTTTTCAAATTCTCCTTGGATTTTTCTTTAAAGAAAAATTCCAATGTGATTTTAGTTATTGTTTTAGAACAGATCTGTGTCCCAGCTGGCCTTCCCACCCCAGAAGATACCTCCTCAACCCCGCCAAGCACCCATAGCCTCTCTCCCTAGTCCACCCCTTCCAGGGAGTCTCTGACATGGCAGGCAGTATGCTAAAAGTTGCCAGTTGAAGGCCAGTGGTTTTACGAACATCCAGGGGTGAGAACAGTAGAACAGCCCCTGCTTTACTGATAGGGAACTTATCCTCCAGTGGATTAACCCACTTACTCACACTGCTAGTGAGAGGTGTAGACAGGGCTCCAACCTCAGCCTGACTTCATGCTCCTGCTGCAGCCATCCCACAAAACTTCGGAGGTGTAGGCCAACCCCCAGAAACACTCCAATATCATACCCCGACACATGGGGTAGGGTCAAGGTCAAGTGGGAAATGTAACAGTTGGAAGCACAATGGATATGTCAAAGTACCAGAGGCATGAATTATGAAAGAATATGCATGAATTTTGGAACAAGTGGTTATTCCTTGTTTGGGAACAGTGTAAAAAAAAAGTTTTCCTCTACACAAGAAATAGGAGCAAAGAAAGTCCTCGAGTGCCCTCTTGTGGAGAGTCTCAGCTTGATCCCACCACCCTGGCATTTGCTGAGCCTCCTCCCACCCAAAGTACAAGTTTAGGGGTTTTCCCCTCCAGCTCTGTCTCCAAGTCTTGGCACATCCTTGTGATTTCAGGCCCTTTTTAGGGATGTGTGACTAGCAAAGTGGGCATGTGGCATTTTATCGTTTATTTGCCCTGGACAGGCTGTGAACCAGGGGATGATGTGCTTACCAGGGCTTGACTTGCAGGGAGAAGCCAAGTGGTTGGAGTCCAGAGGTCCTGGGTTCAAGTCCTGTTTCTACTGTTCATTGGCTTTGTAGGATGCAGCACTTGATTCTTGAGCCTCAGTTTTCACCACCTGAAAATGGGAGACTAATATCTACCTCTCAGGGTGATGTGGGGATTAAAATGAGTAAAGCAATCCACAGAGATTAGTTCAGGACCTGGCACAGAGTAAGCACTTGCTAAACAATAGCTGGTGTTATTATCTGTTTGAGCTGGGTAAGTAATCAGGTGCCTTGCTAAGGACAGCTAGGCAGCAGCACCACAATAATTGGTAGAACCCAAGGGAAGGTTGGGTGGCTGTGCTGAATGGCTTGTGAAATAAAGTGAGGGCTTTCACATTTCTTGCCTCATACTCTGGAGCAGCTCAAGTAGCATAAGTATGGTTTCTGGTCCTGATGTTATGGTAGGACTAATGTATAACTCTTCTTGAACTCAGTGCTGTGCTGAATGTGCTGAAAGGTGGGCCTGGGGTGTGTCACAGGGTCAAGCCACTTAAAAGGAGACCTGGGCTGATCTGGCTTTGGGGGTGGCAGGGCCAGCCCAAGCCCAGGAGATACAGGATCATACCTAATCCATTCGCCAGCAGCCTAGGGCTTCACCTTAGGCGGGTTACCTACCTCAGCCCCCAGTCAGTGCCCCTTACGCTTGTCCCACCCATGGCAGCACTTAATGGACACAATTTTTGTTTTTAGAGATAGGGTCTCACTCTGTTGCCCAGGCTGGAATGCAGTGGGGCAATCATAGCTCACTGCAGCCTCCAACTCCTGGGCTCAAGCTCAAGTGATCCTCTAGCCTCAGCCTCCCAAGTAGCTAGGACTGAGCCACAATATCCAACTAATTTTTTTTTTTTCATTTTTGTAGAGACAGGCTATGTTGCCTAGGCTGGTCTCAAACTCTGGGCCTCAAGTGGTCCTCCCACCTTAGCCTCCCAAAACACTGGGATTACAGGCATAGGCCACCATACCCAGCTCACAATTTCATCTGAATACAATTTGTACCTGTCTTGGGATGGGGGGCTATTCTCTGGGATGACAGGGACCTGGACAAGTGACATAGGGCAAAGAAAGACTGAATGATGGGGCAGGGGGCGGGGAGGAAGGGAGCTTCCAAGTGAGACAGTGCCAGGACGCCTTACACCTTTGAGGGTCCATGCAGCTTGTTGAGGTGGGCTTGCTTTCCTGGAGGCTGGAACAGGAACTAGGGACCTGACCCATCAGTGAGGAGGGAGGGCCAGGCCCACCAGGGTAGCGGGCTGGGTCTCGAAGGCCCCCAGCTAGAGAGGTTATGAGTGACCCATTTACAGGGGCTTCCTGAGGGTGTGAGGACTGCTGAGAGCTCTCCCAGAGAGACCCAACCCTCAGGGCCTAAGTTGGGGTGATGGGGCCATGAAGTGGGCCCAAGCTTTGATGGATCCCCAGGAGTATCCGCAGGAAGAGTGGCTAAGAGTTTCTGCTTGGATTTACCATCTTGGGCTCAACCCATGGCCCTTGATGCTCCCTAGTTATGTGGCCTTAGACAATCACTCTTAAACTCTTCAGCACTCGGTTTGCTGAGCAGTAAACTGGGGTCAGGATGCATCTGTCTGCACAGTGATGTGGAGGAGGATTAAATTAGGTAGTGTGTTCATTGCTTAGCACAGTATCCCGAGCATAGAAAACCCTTATGAGAGCCCAAAGGAGAAAAAATTAGAAGACTTGGATGCAGGCCCAAGGAGTGATGGTGGTGGTGCTGATGGGGTGGGTGTGGTGGAAATAGGGTGGCCTGGACACAATCTGGTTATCAGTACAGAGGTCTGGGCAGAACTCACCTCCCTCCCAACTTCATACCCTGTGGGCAGAGCAGAGAGCCTCCCATTGGCCCCTCACCTGGTCCTGGCTGAGGATGGGCTGCAGAGGCACAGGCCTAGGCAGGGCAGCATTGGGCCACTAGGACTTAGGGATGGCACCCCCTCCAGCACTTTTCCTCTGCTTTCCTCCAAGGCTGCATTCACGATTCTACGAGCTGGCCCCCAACCTCGTCCCAATGGACTACAGGAAGAGCCCCATCGTCCACGTGCCCATGAGCCTCATCATCCAGATGCCAGAGCTCCGGGTATGTGCAGGGCCTCTTGCTGGCGGGCAGGGGATCTGTGCCTCTGGACCAGCAGCAGAGGCCCCTAGGTCTGGGCTGAACCCAGCTCCACCCTTTGTGTCTGTGTGGCTCTGAGCAGATCACAGAACCTCTCTGTGCCTCAGTTTCCTCATCTGCACTCTGAATAAATAAGCTATGTGGGCTCTGTAAGGGTGCTGTACATCAGTGGCCACCCCACTGCAGGCCATAGGCTTGTGCTCATCTGCTTGTCCCTTTGTTAAGTGGCCCCAAGCCTGTTGTACTTGGCAGACCTGCGTCTGCTTTGTTAGATAATTTTTCTGTCTCCCCCTTGTCTGACCGTGGCTTCTCACTGAGGTCAGCATTGTGGTCATCCATAACATAATTTCTCAGACTTTAATGTACCTGTTAAAATTTAATTTTAAACCACCCGGGGATCTTGTCCAAATGCCAATTCAGGCTCAGTACACATGGAGTGTCAGGATTCTGCTTTTCAAGCAAGCTCCCAGGTGAGACTGATGCTGCTGGTCCTCAGACCATATATATTTCAATGTTTCGTTTCATGAGTTCCTTATCCATAATATGTAAAGTGCACTCAGCGTTAAGAAGGCATTTGGGGCATAACTCCCCATTGCAGTGGTACTTTGTCAGTAGCCCCTGGCCAGGCCTGGGATGTGTGGCTTGATGGTGGGGTCAGAGTGCTATATGGCATCCACTTGGGGCCTACGCTCTGGTTGTGACCTCAGTCCTGAGAGACAATGGACCCCAGGTTCAGCCCTGGACCGACACCCCGTCTGGCCCAGCAAGGGGCTCAAGAGTAGGCTCAGAGGGTTGCTGGAGCGGGCAAGGCACTCTTGGGTAGGACCCAAGTGGTCTGTCTGTGAGCCTCCTGCACTGGCGTGGGCTGGGCACGGAATGGGGCTAGCCAAGTGCTAGCTTAGTTGGGATGGAAGGGCTGTAGGATAAGTGATTTGGGGATCTAGAAAAGCATCCGTGTACAGCTCCCTGGGAGAGGCGGCATCCAAGGTAGTCTAGGATAATTCACAGGAGCAGAGTGACGGCAGGCCTGGGCCTGAACTGGCTGTATGACTCTTGCTGCTTATCTGGTCCAGTTATCTGACCCTACATCCACCTTCCAGATCCTGGCCTGACATGGCCTGAGCTGAGGGCCACCAGTGCCCTTGGTTGTCATCTTTTTCTGCTGGGGACAGAGCCCTACACATCCAGGCAGAGCCTCTGTGCGCTCTTCTGGGTAACAGGACGAATCTGTGCTTCTGCTTCACGTGAGGCGGTGCCTCCAGTGAGAACACATTGGCTGTGCTCAGCTTTTTTTTTCTTTGGAGACAGGGTTTTGCTTTGTCACCCAGGCTGAAGTGCAGTGGGACAATCGTGGCTCACTGAAGCTTCAGATTCCTGGGCTCAAGTGATTCCCCCACCTCAGTCTCCCAAACAGCCGGGACTACAGGCGTGTGCCACTGTCCCTGGCTGTGCCCATCTTAATGATGTGACATGACCCAACAGAATGCTTCCTGAGCTCTTACACGTGCTGGGCCTGGTGCCAACACCTTACATACTTTAGCTCATTTAATCCCATCACAACCCAGTTAAGAAGGTGTTATTATTCCCTCTTTACAGATGGGGAAACCGAGGCTCAGAGGGATTTGGTCAATCCTCCAGGGTCACACAGGCTGTCCACAGTCTGGCTCCAGGGCCCTCCTGATTATCCTGCACCCACAGTGATTGCTGTATGTGTTTCCTTCAGGAGAATCCCTTCAAAGAAAGGATCGTGGCGGCGTTTTCCGAGGATGGTGAGGGGAACCTCACTTTCAACGACTTTGTGGACATGTTTTCTGTGCTCTGCGAGTCGGCTCCCCGAGAGCTCAAGGCAAACTATGCCTTCAAGATCTACGGTAATTAGGGCTAGAGGAGGGGGCTGTGAATGTGAGGGGGGCAGCATGTGGGGCCCTCAGGCTGTCTGGTTACTGCTGGCTCCTGCCCTGGGGACACCAAGAACAGTGAAGCTGATCTGTCCTCTGAAGAGTGCCTATCCAGTGGGGTGGCCAGGGGAGACGATCAGTCCCTGAGAGACATCTGTGGGGTTCCTGAGAACAGAGGAGGGAGGGACTCGCCAACCCCAGGTCGGGTGGTTAGTGTGAGAGGGGTCCCAGGCATGACCTTTAAGCAGGGACTAGCAGAGGCTTGGACTAGAGAAGTGGGGACTGGCAGACCTGACAGAGGGCGCAACCCATGCAGACACAGGGAAGCGCAGAGCTTGGTAAGGAGATGGGAGGAACTTGAAAGGTGGTGGGACAGGGGGTATGAGTCTGAAGAGAATTTGGGGCCAGGCTGTAAGAGCCAGCCACAGAGTTTGGGCCTAGTGCTCTGGACACCAGGTCCACTGCAAGGTTTCCAGTGGGGAAGGGCAGCTCTGTTTCCTGGAAAGATCACTCAGCAGCTTTGAGGTGTAAAATGGAGGAGCTAGAGAGGCTGCCTAGGCCATGGTTGTGAGGCCAGGCCTACAGGGCGGCCTCCGGAGCCCCCCAACACTGCCAGAGGTAGGGCTGCCTGGGTTCACCCCACCCAGCCCTGCCCTCGGCCCTGCTGTCTCACCAGCCATCAGAGGGCAGCAGGCACTCATAAGCCAAGGACTCACGCTTCTCCCACAGCCATAGGGAGAAAACTTCATACCCACGAGCTCACCCGCTGTGCTGGCCTGACAGACCCATGGGGACTGGTGTCAAATCCTCAGACAGACCTCAGTTGAGATGGCTAAGGCCCAGGAAGGGGCTGGGACCCAACCTGGACCTGAAGAGTCAAGGTCAAACCTCCTGTCCTCAGCACCTTTGATCAGACACTGGATCCCAAGGCAGCAGGGTCTATCAGGGGCTGACATTTCACTTTCTTTTTTTCTATTTATTTATTTATTTATTTTTAATATTTTTTTTGAGACGGAGTCTTACTCTGTCGCCCAGGCTGGAATGCAATGGCGTGATCTTGGCGTACTGCAACATCCGACTCCCGGGTTCAAGCGATTCTCCTGCCTCAGTCTCCCAAGTAGCTAAGATTACAGGTTCCTGCCACTACACCTAGCTAATTTCTGTATTTTCAGTAGAGATGGGGTTTCACCATGTTGGTCAGGCTGGTCTCGAACTCCCGACCTCAGGTGATCTGACTGCCTCGGCCTCCCAAAGTGCTGGGATTACAGGCGTGAGCCACTGCGCCCGGACTGATGTTTCACGTTCTAGTTATGTTTCACATTCTAGTTATGTTTATTTCAGAGGACTTTGGTTTCTGTCTGTGCACCCACGTTTTGCTTGCATATCAGAAAGAAAATACCTGCCAGTCTACCCTCCACGAACTATGCCCACATGGGTCATGTAAAATGCTTCTCAGATTCCACCCAACATCTGCCCAGTCTTGGACCCCACAGCATTGCTCCTGGGATGGGCTGCTGTCTGCCCAAGATAGGGAGTGCAGATCACATGGACTGGGTGGGCACAGGAACACATGGAAGAACTGTGGCTTCCTTGCTGCCCTAGGCTGGGGGTGGAGTGGGGAGAGGCAGCCAGGGCCCTCCTAGTCTGGTGCTGGGGAGGCCTGGGGCCTCATTTGCAACAAGGATCATCTTACTTCTGAGCCTCAGTTTACTCATGTTAAATGGCCACAGCAATTGAGCCAGCCAGCAAATCTTTCCAGAGATTTGCTATGTCCCATGCCAAGGGCACAGATGAATCTCCCCTGATGCCTACCCTAGAGTTGTGCCCAGGCCTCTGCAGAGATAGGGCAGAATCACCCCCAAGAGCTTGGGCTCCAGGGTCCAACAATGACCAGGGATGTGACCTCAAGCAGGTACCTTTCCTTTTCACCTCTCTGTTTCTTTTTTTTTTTTTTTTTTTGAGACAGAGTCTCGCTCTGTCACCCAGGCTGGAGTGCAGTGGCGCTATCTTGGCTCACTGCAAGCTCTGCCTCCCAGGTTCATGCCATTCTCCTGCCTCAGCCTCCCGAGTAGCTGGGATTACAGACGTCTGCCGCCAGGCCCGGCTAATGTTTTGTTTTTTTGTTTTTTTTTTTTTTTTGTATTTTTAGCAGAGACGGGGTTTCACCATGTATGCCAGGACGGTCTCGATCTCTTGGCCTCATGATCCACCTGCCTCAGCTTCCCAAAGTGCTGGGATTACAGGCGTGAGCCACCGTACCTGGCCACCTCTCTGTTTCTTCATGTGTATAGTGGGGATTCAATTGTGCCTGCCTCATAGTCTTGTTTTGAAAATTAAATGAGAAAGAGCATGTAATGCTCACATGATGGGTCTTCATCACTAATGTCAGAGTTTGCCAGTGGGCACGAGAAGCTCATCTGCGGGGGAGAGGACCCTTATTGCTAGAAAGCCCTGCCACTGGGAGGTGATGTGTGAGCCAAAATTTGAAGGATAACCAGGAGTTTGCTGGGAAGGGACCCCAGGCAGAAGAAACAGCACATGCGCAGATCTGGTAGTTGGGCTGAAAATGTAAGGAGAGAGTTTGCTTTGATGCAGCCATGCATGGCTTGGTCCTCTGAACCATTTTGCTATCCTTTGGGGCAGTGATAGTGCCTTTTGCTGTGTAGAATCAAACCATGTTCCCTGTTCTGTGTGCACAAATGCCAGGCACAGGCCCCTCTCTAAGGGCCTTTTGATTTTGAGTCTCCTGACCCATCCTGTTTCCTGGCCACACACCACTGAGGCAACATGGTGCGGTTTAGAAAACTTGGGTCTTAGAGTCACATAGGCCCCAATCAGAATCCCTGCTCTATCTCCGAGTGGCTCTCCCACCTTGATTAAATCACATGGCCTTTTTGGGCCTTAGTTTCCTTAGCTCTAGAAGTCTAAAGGGAACACAGGGTCCACTGTGGGCTAAGGCCAGGAAGGGCTATCTGGCCTAAGCCTGAAGTTCTCAGGAAACCTCAGATTTGGACTTTTGACCTGTTTCAGGATGTGGTTTAGTCATTGTGGGGTTGTTGTGGGTGGTGGATGTGGGTGTCTAAGCTATGCCTGGTGGGTGAGCCCTCTTGGGGGCTGGGATCCAGTGTCCCGAGAGTGTGCATGGAGATGCTCTGGGGACATCAGAAGCTGGTGGAGGTAGTGGGACCAGCTGGGAGTGTAGGGGTCCCTGGGTGCACGCAACCTGGACTTGAACATGTCCAACCCCCGCCCCACAGACTTCAACACTGACAACTTCATCTGCAAGGAAGACCTGGAGCTGACGCTGGCCCGGCTCACTAAGTCAGAGCTGGATGAGGAGGAGGTGGTTCTTGTGTGCGACAAGGTCATTGAGGAGGCTGACCTGGATGGTGATGGCAAGCTGGGCTTTGCTGACTTCGAGGACATGATCGCCAAGGCCCCTGACTTCCTCAGGTGCTGCCATTACAGGGGCCGGGCTTGGGCAGGGCAGGGCAGGGCAGGCCGGGATGTTGGGGCTAAGCCCCTGTCACTTGCTGTTTGTGAGCAGTGGTGTGTGACCAGGAAGCAGGAGGTCACGTTCAAGGCACCCTTGCCCTAGATGTGTGACTGGCCTTTGTCCCCTGCAAGGGGGAAGGTGGAAGACCTGGGGGCCCCTTCAGTGATAACTGGGAGCAGAACTCCCTGGGCACCGCTGTCCCTCCAAGCTTGCCTTCCCTCAGTATTGATTACTTGCATCCACTATGCAGGGTTCCCTATTGAGGCGCTGTCCAGCATGGGGCTGGGGCCTGCTGTGCTTTTCCCTGAGGAGCCTTTACCTGCCAAACCCAGGGCCTCTCACCCTCTCTTGCCCTTTCTCTCTTTCCAGCACTTTCCACATCCGGATCTGAGGACACTGCCGAGGCTGCAGGGGCCTGGAAGTCCACCGTCCTGTCCTGTAGTCACATGGGTGTGGCCTCCAAGCTCCCCAGGAAAGCAGTGGCAGCCTCTGGGGTTCACACCATGAATATTTCCTGTGGCCCTTTCAGCAAAAAACAGCCTTAACCAGGAAGGGGGCATGTGAGGGTTAGGACCCTTCCCACAGCCCCTCTGTGGTCCAGCCCGAGGACCCATGGCCCCTCTCCAGGCCCTCCGCACCCCGCCCTATGCCCCAGTCCTCTCCCACTCCAGGAATGCTCCCCAGCCCCCAGAGGGAAAGGCAGATAACCCAATAGGAGGTGGTGGGGTCTGACATGTCCAAGTGCTGGCAGACACCCTGGTCACCCAGGACAGAATGGGAAAAAAAAAAAAAAAGAGGTCAGGGTTTTAATGAGCTATGCAATCTTTTTCCAAAACCCAAGGTTGGGCTGCTCCTCACCCCTGCCTGTTCCTCTTCTGCTGGCCTCCTTCACAATGTGAAGCTGTAGGCACAGTGGGCTGAAGGGCTCTTGCCCCTGTCTCTGCCTCTGGGTCATGAGTACCACCCTGCCTGCCTTCCCCAACACCATGGAATCCTCACTGGTGTGTGCTGTCCACAGATGTGTGAACTCCTGGTAGTAAAACACTTTTGCATCCCTGTGCTCTCCATGTCTGCTAATGTTAGGAAATGTTTGAGGGTACCTTTGCTTCTCATCCTTGAAATCCCACCATTGGCGTCTCACCTCTCAGCATCAGGCAGTGCCTCCTGCTTTAGGCACTAGCTTTGATTTCAGCGTGTGTGCCATTGGAAAGAAGATACATCCATGCCCCGAACCTTCTGTAAATTCCCTGACAGTATCTCTGGTTAACATTCAGGAGTGCTAACCACTCAGGCACAGGGACAGTTGCTTCAGTCTCAATCCTTACAACCCCCAAGGAGGGAGGGACTCTTACAGGCCTATATTTCAGGAAAAGCTGCATAGCCAAGTGGTCACTAAGGGTAGACTTCCCACAAATGCGACCTCAGCCAGCTCTGCCCAGGGTCAGCGCAGGGAGGAGGGGTACCTATGGTGTTGTCGCTGGAGATGATCAGTCCTGTTTGCTGCATCCCGGGCTTGGGGTAGTGGGGAGCGGGGCAGCAAGCCAGCTGTCCACCCTTACAGAGAATGGGAAATGTGGATAGGAAGGGAAGTGACACACAAAACAGGAAGTTTCCTGAGGGACAGAGCTCCAGGAAGAGCCAGCCTGACCTGAGGGCACAGCTGGAGTGAAGAGGCCTGAAGCAGAGGATGTGGCTTCTGGCCCTCCCCTCCTTTTTGCTGATGGGGCCACAAGGAGGGGAATTGGTTTTCTCAATAGCAATTGCATGATGTCACTTGGCCAGTTAGAAAGGTGTCTGTCCTAGCACACAGCCTGTCACACATTTGGTAAGTGCTCAGTAGTGGGAGGCAGGTTCAGTCAGTCTGCCTGGGCCTCAGAATGCTCATCTGGGAAATGGCACTTGCCTTTGGCCAGTGTCACTCCTCTCCAGCCTTGATTCCCTCCTATGCATGGATGGGAGGCACAAGGAAAGCAGGACATAGCCAGGAGCTGCAGGTGGTTGGAAGGTCCCCTTCCACCTGCTCTTAGGCAGGCACCTTGGCTGTCTCGGAGCCTAGTTCTGTAGTAGGCCGGATGAGTCTGAAGATCCAAAGGGTGCCTTCAAGTGAGCTGAGGGCTTTGCGATAACCCCTGGCATGGCCTGGGTACCAGGAAACCCACTGGTGGGCTGCCAGATGCCAGGCCCTCAGAATTTGTGCTTCCTGTCCGTGAAGAAGAGCCTCCGAAGCTTGTCAGGCTGCAAGGAAGGAGGAGATACTGGGGCCTGGGGTCGCTGGACAGGGAGGGAAAGACCCAGGGTCCGAGGACCCCTCATTGACCTTGGGTTGGGGGCCCAAGCCCAGGACATGAGGCCAGGTTGGAATTCTGATGGTTGATTCCACGAGCCTCTCCCGGTGCCTGAAATCCCACCTTTAGCTCTCCAATTTTGGATGCAGGGTTCACCCTCTTCTGGCGAAGGAGAGGAGGGCAAGGAGTGTAGAAAGGGTGGCGAGCCTCACCTTACCTCCCTGGAGTGCCCTGGTCTCCCCTGACCCGCAGTTGGGGGGCCTCAGGATGCACTGGTGTCGAAGGTAGGGTGGGGTGAGGCTGTACCCAGGCCCACAGAGATGGGAGAGGACATGGGGCAGCCACAGGGAAAGAGCAGACATGGGATGTGGCTTCTGAGGGTCTCAGGACTATCCACTGCTGGATCCGTGGTTCCCGGAGAGTCAGGATCTCAAAGGCTTCTATCCATGGGGTATGGGGGCACAGCCCTGTCCTGAGGGAGGAGCCGTCAGCACTTCCCGGGAAGATCTTTCCACCAGGAATCCGGCCGGAAGATCTGTGTGTGCCTGACTGAGATCAGAGGACTTGCCCCTGGGGAAGGGACTCCCAGGTTTTATTGTCTCCGGGTATAGGCAGAGTGCAGTTGGGACTGAGGGCTCCAGAGAGTTCATCTGCCTCCCTGAGAACCCTGGACCAGCCCCACTCCTGGCCACTGCTCTCCACACTCCTGGTCCCCTCTCCTCCTTACTTATCAGACCCCTGCAGAAACCAAGAGGGAGGGGAAAGGACCCCTGGTCTGCTGCAGAGAAAGTCCTTAGAAGGTCCTGGAAGCCCCCAGCTTACACCCAAATCTAGCAGCTGCCTCTCCCACCACCACCACCACCACAGAGATCCTCAGAATAATAGCTGTGTTCATCAAGAGCCCTCTCTGGGCTGTGTCCTGAGCAGGAGAGGATGTCTAGTACTATCCTCTGGGCACCTGCCCCTGGATACAAGCAGAGGATCAGCCCATTTTACAGATGAGGAAATGGAGGTTCCGGGTGGGGTTGCTAAACAAGAATGTAGATGCCCAGTTAAGTTTAAATTTCAGATAAACAAAGGAATAATGGTATTTGAGACATACTTTGAAATGGTTTTCGTTTTGGTTTGGTTTGTTTTTTCGTTTGTTTTTTTTAAACAGAGTCTCACTTTGTCTCCCAGACTGGAGTGCAGTGGCGCAGTCTGGACTCATCACAACTTTAACCTCCCAGGTTCAAATGATCCTCCTGCTTCTGCCCCCCAAGTAGCTGAGACTACAGGCCACCATGCCTGGCAATTTTTTGTATTTTTTCGTAGAGATGGGATTTTGCCACGTTGCCCAGGCTGGTCTCAAACTCCCAAGCTCAGGCAATCCACCTGCCTCCGCCTCTCAAAGGGCTAGGATTACAGACACGAGCCACCATGCCTAGCCTCAAAAATGTTGTTTATCTGTAATTCAGGTTTAACTGGTTGTCCTGGAATTTGTCTTGCCCAAAGCTACAAGGCGAGGGAGTAGGGGCAAAAGGGCTGTTCTCCTGTACCCAGAGGCTCTGAGACCCCTGCAGAGACTGATCTATTGTAGAGAATGCCCTTAGAAGAGCCTGGAAGCCCGTCTTACATTCAAATCTAGCAGCTGCCTCTCCCACCACCACCACCACCACCACCACCACCACCATTTCCAGGCAGATGTTAGGGCTGGAAAATTCTGTGTACTTCCAGGCAGTGATGGTGACCTGACCTGCCTATGCCTGGGGGCTACAGGTTGTCTCCTACCACCAGGTGCTAAGGGCTGGGAGCCGCCCCACCCCGTCTTGGAGCTCACCTTGTGCATCCATCCAGTCTCCTTGCTCTTGGTTGCTGGGATCTGCTCATAGGTGTTCCCAGGCTCTGGGAGCCCTGGGGGGCCTGAAATCCTCTTGTAGCCATGGTCCATGGGCCCATGTACCCATGGGCTATATGTGGGACTGGCCCCAGGATGTGGGGCCCTGGCTGGGTCACCCAAGCAAGCTGGGATCTGCTCATAGGTACTGCCTTCTTGGTCTGGTGTATCCCTGGGCTCTTGCAGGGGGCCTTCTGTCCCAATGAACTCATAGATATCTGCAGAGCTGCCCTGGGAGCAGGGCTGAGCCTTTTGGCTCAGCTTTGGAAACTCTTGCCTCCAGGTAGCCCCCAGGGATCCCATGGCATCAGAACACCCCCAGGAAGTGGGAGACTCTGTGGGACCCTGGTCTGGGCTCACCCCAGAGAGGACAGGCACCAGGCCATCAGGCCTATTCTGTTCTCCATCTGAGAGTCTCCTTTGGGCCTCCCTGTCTGGGGAGTAGGCCTGGCTGCCAGCTGGAACTGGTGCATGCCTGCTGGACCCCTCTGTGCCCAAGCCTAGCCGTGCCTGGTTCATCTTCCTCACGTCTGCATAGATGATGTCATTGGGGCCTCCAAAAGACTCTTCCAGGAGAGAGGAACTCCTCTCAGGGAGTGGGGGCACTCTGATGGGAGCCTGAGGAGACAGGGACAGAGAAACTCTTAAGGGGCAGCCCATCACTAAGATGCCCTCCAGTACAAACTCTCTCAGATAAGCCGAGGCCCCCTGTCTTGGCTATAGTCTTCCTGCCTGTACATGCAAGGGTTGGATACATGACACTCAGGGTCCCTTCCAGCTCTCATGCTCTAGGACTTGTTCTTTTTTTGGTTTTTTTTTTTAAGATGGAGTCTCACTCTGTTGCCCAGTCTAGAGTGCAGTGGTGTGATCTTGGCTCATTGCAACCTTTGCCTCCCAGGTTCAAGCTATTCCCCCACTTCAGCCTTCTGAGTAGCTGGGATTACAGGCTCCCACCATCATGCCCAGCTAATTTTTGTATTTTTGTAGAGACGGGGTTTCCCAATGTTGGCCAGGCTGGTCTCGAACTCCTGACCTCAGGGGATCCACCCGCCTCGGCCTCCCAAAGTGCTGGGATTACAGGTGTGAGCCACCACACCTGGCCTAGGACTCGTACTTTACCTTGGCATTCAAGGCTTTGGGTCACCAGCTCTACCTCCCACCCAATTTTTCCCTCCCCTCCTCCCACCTCCTCCCACTTCCATTGTGGTCCACTGTTCCCTCAGTGCCCCCAAACCCACTCATTGCTGCATTTCCCTTCAGAATGGCCCATCTCCAAGTCCCATCACTCATTTAACAAATATTTAGTGAGCACCAACTATGTGCCAGACACTGTCCTAGGTGCCAAGGACTCTGGTGAGCAAGACTAACTCTTGGGAGTTTATATTCTAATCTGGGAGATGGGCAGCATACTGCTGCGCTGTGTAGCACAATATGGTTTCATGTGCTATATGATGGGCGAATATATCACAAGACAACGGAGTGTGGGGGCATGATCAGTGCTACAAAGAACAAAGCAGGGTCATGGGATAGAAAGAATGGCAGGTGGGGAAGGCAACATTTTCTGTCATAGGTGGGCCTTTCTGAGGTGATATTTAAGAAAGGAATGGAATGCAGTTAGAGTGTAAGCCATGCGAGTATCTTGTAGGAAGAGCATTCCAGGCAAACGGTAGAGCCAGTGCAGAGGTCCTGAGGTGGGAGCAAGGTTGGTATGTTCAAGGATGATCTAGAAGGCCAAAGAAGCCAGAGAAAAGGCCTCACTGAAGCCTCCAGTGAAGAAGCAGGGGGTAGCAGGGCATCTGGTGAGGCTCTTGTGGGCCCTGGTGAAGTGTTTAGGTTTTATTCTAAATATGAGGAAAAGCCATTGGCATGCTGTGATCTGATATAAAGAAAAATCTTTTGGCCGGGCACGGTGGCTCACGCTCGTAATCCTAGCACTTTGGGAGCCGAGGCAGGCGGATCACCTGAGGTCAAGAGTTTGAGACCAGCCTGGGCAACATGGCAAAACCCTATCTCTACTACTAAAAATACAAAAAAAAAAAACTAGCCGGGCATGGTGGCGTGCACCTCTAATCCCAGCTACTCAGGAGGCTGAGGCCGGGGAATCACTTGGATCCAGGAGGCAGAGATTGCAGTGATCCAAGATGGTGCCACTGCACTCTAGTCTGGGTAACAGAGTGAGACTCTGTCTCAAAAATAAAAGTAAAAATGGCTGGGCACAGTGGCTCATGCCTGTAATCCCAGCACTTTAGCCAAGGCAGGCAGATCACTTGAGGTCAAGAGTTCAAGACCAGCCTGGCCAGTATGTTGAAATCCTGTTGCTACTAAAAATACAAAAATTAGCCAGATGTGGCGGCAGGTGCCTGTAATCCCAGCTCCTCGAGAGGCTGAGGCAGGAGAATCAATTGAACCCAGGAGGCGGCGGAGATGGCAGTGAGCCGAGATTGCACCATTGCACTCCAGCCTGGGCAATGCGGTGAGATTCCATCTCAAAAACAAAAACGAACAAAAACAAACAAACAAACAACAAAAAAAATATCTTTCTGAGTCCATGGGGTGCTATGGAGAAGAATAAAATATTGACTCACAGGCACCCCACACTATAGCTTACTAAGGGATGTTCAGGCATTTCATATCCGTTTTCTCATTCAAGCTTCACAAGAACCTCAGGCATGGTAAACTGAGGCTCAGAGAAATTATGTGACTCACCTAGAGCCACATCGCTAGAAAATGGCCTTGGCCAAATCTAACTAGCCAGAGGCAGGCAATGGCACGGGTGAACCCTGGGTGATTCCAAGATGGGTCTGCACCTCTGGGCCTGGCTCACCCTCTACATCCGGAGGCAGTGGCTGGCCTGGCCTCAGGGTCTGACTGGGAGCATGGCACCCACATCCCTGGTCTGGCAACCCTGACTCTAGGTGGCCCATAATGCTTCTCACCTCCATGCTTTCCTCCTGGGAGAGGTTCCGGGGACTCACATCCAGACTCTTCTGTGCATGGAGGAAGGAGACCTGGGGCTTTGGAGATGAGCAGGGGCTGGCGGCCTTGTCTGGGACCACTGTGGGGCATACCATGGCAGGCAGGTTTTCTGGGTCCACGATGGTCTGGTGGAGGCCCCGGGTGATGGCATCATACATATCATTGTCCTCTGGCTGGGGGTATGGGGATACAGCAGGCATGTGGTCACACAGGCCCAGTCAGTCTCCAGAGCCTACATGAGACTGCTGGTAAGAGACTGCAACATTCCCACCGGGTTCCTGACCTCAGGTAAGACATCACCACAGTCTCCCTTTTTCCAATAGAGATCATGACCCCACACCGAGTGCCCCTGGATGACAGTAAATAGGGAGGGCTTGAAAAGGGGTATGCCTGAGTGATGGATACCCCAGGCCTGGGCTCCCTGCCCAGCCACCCTCACCCTGGGGAAGTGGGGCGCCTACCCGGGGGCAGGCAGTAGTGAGCATCTCTCCGAAGGGCTCAAGCTGTGCCTCCTGGTAATGGCGCACAAGCTCAGCCAGGGTGCTGTGGCTCTGGGTGTCTCCTGAGATGATGTAACGCCGGTTTCGAAGCTGGTTGATGACAAAATGTCGGCAACGATTGCTGCCCCTGCAACACAAGGCAGCCCAGCCTTGGCCCACGGTCTGAGCTCTGTGCCCGGGTGCAGGAGAGGGGTCCCAGCTCTTGATCCAGAACAGACCTGCCTGATCTGGGGCCACTGTACCCCACTTGGAGCCATGGTGTGTTCGTCAGGAAGCTACGGAGAGGTTTTCAAACCATGGAGCCCTGGGATCTTGGGAAGTACTTAAGCCTGCTCTGGTGGAGTCAGGGAAGGCACAGCTGCAACTGGAGTGAGGCAAGTGAGGCACTCATCTTGAGTGCGAAATGTACAGGGGCACCAAAAAACTCAATCAAGAAAACTAATAATGCAGTATTTTAGAAAATCAAAATATATGAAAAAAAATCCACAATGAACAAAACACCAAAGTTTTAAATAAAGACAGGATCCAACCCTGCACCTGTACAACTCGACCTCCCCCTAGTCCCCACCCTGGTGCAATGATGGAGTTCCATCTCCCACTCCCTCTTTGGCCTGTAAAGTCCCACCCTAAAATCTCACCCTCTGCATCTTCCTTTTTCCTAGAAAAATAACGTCTACACAATGATGTGCATACATCATAAATGTGCAGTTTGATGAATTTCCACATAGGAACCCTCCCATGTAACTGCCACTCAGATCAAGATATAAAACCTTTCTAGCCCCCAGAAGACCTACTTGCACTCCCGTCCAGTCAATGCCCCCCAAAGGTAGCCACCATTCTGACGCCTATCAGCATAGATTAGCCCATTAGAGAACTTCTATAATACGTCTCTTGTGTCTAGTACCTTTCACTCAACATTGTATCTTGGAGATTGATTCATGTCCAAGTAGAATTAGTTTCTTTTTTTTTCTCATTTATATGTAGTATTCTAGTTAATGAAAAATCCAACATGTACCTATTCTGTTGATGGACATTTAGGTTGTTTCCAGATCTGGGCTATTATAAATAAAGTTGCTGTGAGCATTCTTGTACATATCTTTTGGTGAATATGTACTCATTTCTGATGAGAATATACCAAGGAATAGAGTTGATGGGTCATGGGTACACCTGTATTTGGCTTTAGTAAATCATGCCAAATTGCTTTCTAAAATTATTGCAATGGGGGCACAGTGGCTCATGCCTATAATCCCAGCACTTTGAGAGGCCCAGGCAGGCAGATCACTTGAGGTCAGGAGTTCAAGACAAGCTTGATCAATATGGTGAAACTCCATCTTTACTAAAAATTAAAAAAAAAAAAAAATAGCTGGTATGTGGTGGTTGCCTGTAATCCTAGTTACTAGGGAGGCTGAAGTAGGAGAATTGCTTGAACCTGGGAGGCGGAGGTTGCAGTGGGCCGAGATCGTGCCATTGCACTCCAGCTGGGTGACAAGAGTGAAACTCCATCTCAAAAATAAAATAAAATAAAATTATTGCAATGTATGAGAGCTCCAGTTGTTCCACATATTCTGTCTTTCCATTATAGCCATCCAATGTGGCTTTAATTTGTGTTTCCCTGACAGCTAATGATGCTGAACATGTTTTCATATGCTTATGGGCCTTCTGGGTTTTTCTTTTTGGTAAAGTGCTCAGTTCTTTTGCTTTTATTTATCGAATTATCTGTTTTCGTCTTATTTATTTGTAGGAGTTCTTTATATATTCTGGATTTGAGTCCTTTGTTACATATTTGTATTCTAATAGATAACCTATTCAAGACTGCACGCTGATCTTTTTCTTCTCTTAATAATATCTTTTAATTGTAAAAATTCTTAATTTTGGCTAGGTGTGGTGGCTCACGCCTGTAATCCCAGCACTTTGGGAGGCCGAGGCAGGTGGATCACCCAAGATCAGGAGATAGAGACCAGTCTGACCAATATGGTGAAACCCCGTCTCTACTAAAAATACAAAAACTAGCTGGCTATGGTGGCGTGTGCCTGTAGTCCCAGCTAGTTGGGATGCTCAGGCAGGAGAAGTGCTTGAACCCGGGAGGCAAAGGTGGCAGTGAGCAGAGATCGCACCACTGCACTCCAGCCTCGGCAAGAGAGTGAGACTCTGTCTCAAATAAATAAATAAATTTTTAAAAATTCTTAATTTTAAGGAAATCAAATTAATTACTCTTTTAAGATTAGTGCTTTTCGTGTCTTGTTTAAAAAATCTTGGCTTCTCATTTTCAAAGGCATTTTCATTTACCTATGACAATGTTTTCCTGTTTTCTTCTAGAAATGGTATTGTTTTGCTTTTCTTTCTTGGATCTACAATCCATCTAGAATTAATTAATTTTTGTGTATGGTATGAGGTAGCAGTAATTGTCTTCCATTTAGATATCCAATTGCTCCTGCACCAATTATTGAAAAAGCAAGCCTTTCCCCCATGGAATTGCAGTGATGCCTCTGTTGCAAATCTGGTAACCAAACATTTGGGACTGTTTTGGGACTCTTTTCTGTTCCCTTTTTCTATTTGTATACCTTTGAGCCGTCCCACTTTGGTCTCTTTCGTAAGTTAGTATTCTCCCTAAGATCTTATCTGGGAAGAAACAAAACAAAAGAAAAAAATCCCCAAAGCTCAAAAGACATTTGAAAACTACTGAATTAGTATATTTCAAGATGCCTAGCACAGTGTCTGGCACGTAGAATAAAAATATTTTGACGACGACTAACATTTATTTAAAGTCCTTACTGCATTATATGCATTGTGCCAAGCACTTTTAAATGTATCAACTGATTGCACACTTTCATCAATCCTATGAAGCAGGTACTATCATATTCCCATTTTACAAATGAGGAAACGGGGTAACAGAGAAGCAAAGTAACTTGCTCAAGGTCAGCGTTTGAACAGGGGCAGTCTGAATATGTGACAATTTTGAATCAGAATCTGAAGACTTTTAAGTTTACCCTGGAGCCCTGGCCTCCCTCCCTACTTAGAGAAATCTTCTTACCTCCTCTGAATTTCCCCTTCCAACCGACCTACTCTTGGGACAAGATTCGACATCACCATCTCTGCCTTTGTCCTGGCTACCTTGTCTCCTTCTCTCTATCCCCACTATCCTATCCTAGCCCAGACCTCATTATCTCACATTCAGGCAATTGCAGGAGTCCCCAGTGCCCCCACACCTCCAGCTCTGACTTCCAGTCGTCTCTCCATAGGCTGCCTAAAGGACCTATGCAAATACAGCGAACCAGATCATCCTTCAGGATCTACAGACTTAGCTAGGCATCCAAGGCCATTCTAAGCTTCTCCCACCCTCCCCTCCAGGCATTCCTCCAAAGGAACCAAGTGTTCTGCTGCACCCAGCAACCTGCAGCTCCCCAGCACCCTTGTCTTTCATGCCTCTGTACTTTTGCACATGGCATTCCATCTACCAGAGATGCCCTCCTAAACCCCAACCACACCCTCCTTTCTGCCTAGCAACTTGTATTCTTTCTTCTATCCAAGGCTCAAAGTTCACCTCTGTGAAGCCTCCTCCAACCCCTACTCACCTCCTTTGAAGGCTGTGGCTTCATCGGTAGCATACGGCCAGTGCTGCTCAGGAAGTGTCTGCTGAGCATGTGATGGATGAATGAAGGAGTCAGGAGTCAGGACCCAGGGAAATCTAGGCAATTTGGGCCAGTGGGGCCTCTGCACTAATCTGCAAGGCTAGGTTATGGTAGGCTGAGCTCGCTTGCCCAGAGGGCTTCCCCTTACCTGTAGGACAAGATGTAGCCGGTGGCTCGGTCACTGAGGCGGATAAGGAAGGAACCAAGAGCTCTGTCCCTGAGTAGCTGCTCCGTCTGCCTGGGCAGAGGACATGCCATTAGCTGGGGTCTGTGCCCTAACAGCAGCAGGTACAGCCTGACTTAGGCCTCTCTTGGAATCCCTGCTGGCCATGCCTTTGGGTTCCAGACCTCCAACCCTTTATAGTGGAGCCACTCAGACCTGTGGATTGGTCTGTGGCCTGTCAGGGCTCAGTATGTGGTCTATCTGGGCCCAAATGATTAAGTTCAAGACTGTCTGGGGCTGGGTCAGGGTCTGAAGTCATATGCACCCCCCGACTCCCCACTGCAGCCTCACTAGCAGGCACACTGGTTGCTGACCCTGGCCACCCACTCTCCACCTGGATGGTTGTGTAGCAAGAATAAATCCACACAGCTGGAGATGTTGAGGTTCAGTGGGGGGTCCCTCCCTCAGAACCACTGTGTACAGTACTACAAGATGTGCACTACACACGAGCTTCTGCAGGGAGAAGATACTGCTATGTCTGAAGCAGCTAAAAGGGACTCATTCCTCTTCCTGTCCCCTTCAATCCTAGGCAGCTACAGAGATTTTTCACATGGTGCCAAATATTTTGGAGGCATGGTGAAAAGTTCCACCTGTCTTGTGGTTTGGCAGTACATAGACCAGTACATATTCCTTCACTCAGTTACTCACCAAATACTGAGTGCCTGCTCTATGCAGCTAAATCATTTGCAGGGCCAGGTGTTAAATGAAAACATGGGGCCCCTGGTTCAAAATGATTTAGAATATCAAGACAGTGACAGCAGAGTATTAAATCAAATGTGGAGCCCTTTTGACCCTGTGCTGTTGCACAAGTCAGTGCCCATAAAGCCGGCCCTGGCTCTGTGCAGGTGCTGTGCCAGGACCTAAGGACTGGCTGGATTTGTCATTCCTTCACCAGGTGTTTTGGTTGCTTGGAGACCCAGCCCAAATATAAAGCCAAACCTGTATCTTGGCCTTTATACCTAGGGTAACCGTGCATCCAGGTTTTCCTGGGATGGCCCCATTTATGACAGTTCTCCTAGCTTAGTTACTAATAGTGTCCTGGTTTGGACGATACATGATATGGTCCCCTAGTTACTCATCAAGTCATGGTCTGGCCCTCTTTCTGTCCTCTGGCAACCTGGCAGCCCCAGCCATCCTCAACTTGTACTAAAGTAGAGGCCGTTGCCGTCCCCGACTCTGCCTACAGAAGCCACTACCAGAGGACATGGTGCTCCTCAGTCTGTTCCCCTGCCCCCCGCCTCCAAGGGCCCCTGCCTAGCCCAGGGAAATGACAGGAACCAGTCTGATCCATAGTTCCCAGACCATTTTCTCAGCTCCAAGGGGCTGTGGGCTATGAGGGACCTGTGGGCAGAAGCAGCCTTACTTGCGGGTGATGAATCCATGAAACCAGGGAGGCAGGGCACCGTTCTGCAGAATGAAGGGGGCCTGTGTCTCCATGAACCACTTCAGGGCAAGCTCCTGGAGCTCAGCCAGGGCCTGGCTGTCCCCTGCCCCCTCAGGATCTCTCCCTAGGCTGAGCTGCTTTAGGCTGTCCTCCATGCTGGAGAGCACCGGAGTGGAAGCAGAGCGCACCCAGCGCACATGCCTCTATATCTGCGTGTGCTCTGGCTCATTTGCCTGAGCCCATGCCCTACCCAAGGACCCGTAGCACACAGCAGCCCTATTGTCACCTCTGGGTTGGTGGCTGGTTCTCTCCTCTGATGCTTTGGGGTGGGGCACTTTGGCTGGCTGCAGACATGGGGGAAGTAGCCTGAGAGGGGTAGGGAAGGCCCTCCGTGGCTTCCTGGCCAGCAGATGGGCTACCTCACTGGGTCTGGCCATGTTCCCCACAACCTCTGGTCTTTGTCACAACTAAAGATCGGACCCTGGCAAAAGTCCACAATGCTGCCCCTGGGAGCAAAGCAGTGGATTTAAATTCTAGGTATCCTTCCTTCATGGAGGCTATTTTTATTTTGATGGAGAAGTTCTGTGCTAACTAAGTCTTCCTTCCACTCAAGATTTATTGAGTCCCTACTGTGTGCCATGTAAATCTGGGCCCTGGGAATAAAGCAGTGAACAAAACAGCACTTTGCCCTCATGGCACATACATTCTAGAGGGAGACAAATATATGTGTAGAATATAGAGTCAGATGGAATAAGCACTCCAAGACAAAGGCAGAAGAACAAGAGAGCCCATGGGCTACGTTATGCAGATAGAGAGTCAGGGGTCAGGGTCAGCCTTGTTCAGGAGGTGACATTGGAACAGTGAAGGAGGAAGCCAAGCAAGCACCTGGCAGAGTGGACCCTCATCAGCAGGGGGACGCACGCGCAAAGATGAGGAGGTGGGACTTTGTTGCAGATTTTGAAGAACAACCAGAAGCTCATGTCGTTTTAACAGAGAGGGGACTTTGGAGTAGATGGGTCCCCTGGAAAGGCAGGGATAGGCCTCTGGTAGGAAGCTTTGGAGTCGTTAGGGCAATGGGACCATTTGTTCACACAAACATCCCTGAGTCTCTAATGTGTTTCTGAGTTTCCTAGCAGAAACCCAGGCTGGATGGATGGTGAGGCAGCAGATGGTGCAGTCAGCCTCAAAGATCTTAATGAGACTCCCACTTCCACCGCACACTGACGTGAGACCACCTGGGCAAGTAGCTGGGACTGACGTGGGGTCTCAAGAAACTTATTCAATTGTTGCAGAGAACTAATTTGCTCATCTGTAAAATGGGCATGAGACAAAGCTATTTTCTAGACTCTACGGTCATTATGAGGACTGAGAGAGAGAGCATAATGGTTTACAATGAAGGCGCATTTATATAAGATAAAAAATAGGATGCAGGTACTGCTACAGTATGACTAAAGTGATTTGTTGTCATTTCCTCTGCTTAAAGCACTTGATACATAACTATCTCTGTCTAACTCCATTCCACAGTAAGAGACGCTTGGTTTCATTTTTCCTTGAGGCCAGACCTGTAATACCAGCACTTTAGGAGGGCAAGCTGAGAGGATCACTTGAGGACAGGAGTTCATGGCCAGCCTGGGCAACATAGCAAGACCTTTTTCTAAAAAGAAAAAGGCAACCGGGCGCAGTGGCCACGCCTGTAATCCCAGCACTTTGGGAGGCTGAGGTGGGTGGATCATGAGGTCAGGAGATTGAGACCATCCTGGCTAACACAGTGAAAACCCGTCTGTACTACAAATACAAAAAATTAGCCAGGCGTGCTGGTGGGCACCTGTAGTCCCAGCTACTTGGGAGGTTGAGGTGGGAGAATGGCGTGAACCTGGGGGGCGGAGCTTGCAGTGAGCCGAGACCGCGCCACTGCACTCCAGTCTGGGCAACAGAGCAAGACTCTGTCTCAAAAATAAATAAGTAAATAAATAAATAAAAACAAGAAAAAAAAAAGAAAAAGGCAGAACTAATCCAGTAGCAATAGAAGTTAAGATAGTGGTTACCTTGGGGACTGGGTGGGGAGCGAAAAGCTGCTGGTGCTGACAGTGTTCTATTTGTTTTTTTCTTTTTTTGAGACGGAGTCTTGCTCTGTCGCCCAGGCTGGAGTGCAGTGGCCGGATCTCAGCTCACTGCAAGCTCCGCCTCCCGGGTTTACGCCATTCTCCTGCCTCAGCCTCCCGAGTAGCTGGGACGACAGGCGCCCGCCACCTCGCCCGGCTAGTTTTTTGTATTTTTTAGTAGAGACGGAGTTTCACCGTGTTAGCCAGGATGGTCTCCATCTCCTGACCTCGTGATCCGCCCCTCTCGGCTTCCCAAAGTGCTGGGATTACAGGCTTGAGCTACCGCGCCCGGCCGACAGTGTTCTATTTCTTGTTCTGGTTGGTGGGTTGGGTGAGTGTGGATTGAGTGAGTTGAGTGAGAGTGCTTACAGTTTGAAGATTCACTGGCTCTGCACTCATGGTTTACACATTTTTCGATGTCTATGTTCTACTTCAATAAAAAAGTTTTAAAAAATGAGGGTGTTACAGCCAGATTTCCTTGGTTCAAATTCCAGCTTACTAGCTATGTGACCTTAATCAAACAATCTAACTTGTCCTGCTGTTAGGAAGGTCAGATGGGTTAAATCCTTAGAATAGTGTGTGGAATAACATAGTGACTAGGATTAGCTATTAATTCGATGATGTTGGTGGTGGTGGTGGTGGTGGTGGTGGTGGTGGTGGTGATGCAAGATTCTGAAATACAGAAGGTCCACTCCTGTTGATAATTATTATTATTATTATTATTATTACAACGTCATCATGGGTTATCTGAAATCAAGATAAAAATGCCTGTGAGGGTGTGTGTGAGGCTTATAGTTTAGAGAACAGGCAAGGGCATGAGGCAAACCTGTGACCTCAACCTGGGCAGCTCTTTCTCATCTCTTTTATTTACTTATTTATTTATTCATTTATTTATTTAGAGACAGAGTCTCGCTCTGTCGCCCAGGCTGGAATGCAGTGGCACGATCTCGGTTCACTGCAACCTCTGCCTTCCAGGTTCAAGTGATTCTCCTGCCTCAACTTCCTGAGTAACTGGGACTACAGGCGCGTGCCACCACACCCAGCTAATTTTTTGTATTTTTAGTAGAGATAGGGTTTCACTGTGTTAGCCAGGATGGTCTCGATCTCCTGAGCTCTTTCTCATCTCTCAGCCACACTTTCCACATCCGTGAAAAGGGTAATCATACTGAGCTCACCCGGGGATGGGGTGAAATACTACAGATAGTGCTTTTCTCACAAGGACAAGCACATAGGCACATAGTAAGCGTTCTTGGAGGGCCTACTACTGGGAACATCACTTTTATAAACCATTAATTCCCACCTTGACACTGGAGGAGTCAACTCTTTGCCAGGGGACATCCTAAGAGAACCATCATTTGCATACTTGCTAATTGGTCTTCCCTGTCACAAACATAAGCCAGGGATATAACGGCATTAGAACGGAAATCCCAGGCCTGGGCTAATGAGGCCTGGAACTCTTTAACATGGGAAAGGGGGCTGGGCATGATGGCTCACGCCCATAATCCCAGCACTTTGGGAGGCCAAGGCAGGAGGATTGCTTGAGCTCAGGAGTTTGAGGCCACCCTGGGAAACATAGCAAGGCCCCATGTCTACTAAAAAAATAAAAACAGCCGGGCATGGTGGCTCACGCCTGTAATCCTACCACTTTGGGAGGCCAAGGTGGGCAGATCACGATGTCAGGAGATTGAGACGATCCTGGCTAACATGGTGAAACCCGGTCTCTACTAAAAATACAAAAAATTAGCCGGGCATGATGGCAGGCACCTGTAGTCCCAGCTACTTGGGAGGCTGAGGCAGGAGAATGGCGTGAACCCGGGAGGCAGAGCTTGCAGTGAGCCAAGATAGCGCCACTGCACTCCAGCCTGGGCAACAGAGCGAGACTCCTTCTGAAATAAATAAATAAATACATACATAAAATAAAATAAAAATAAAGAAATTAGCCAGGCATGGTGGTGTACACCTGTGGTTCCAGCTACTTAGGAGGCTAGGGTGGGAGGATTGCCTGGGAGGTTGAGGCTGCAGTGAGCAATGATTGTGCCACCGCACTCCAGTCTGGGCAACAGAGCAAGACCATGCCAAAAAAAAAAAAAAAAAAAAATTGGGAAAGATGGGGAGGAGTAAGATTACATCTTGATTTTTCCCTAACCTTTCATTGAATTAAGCATTTCCTTCCGTGGTGAATGTTGCTGGGAACAAACCTCATTAGCAGCACCTGTTACTTTGTTACCAACGGAAATAACAGATATTTTCATATTACACTACAGCTGTTGCAGATATCTTGAGATATTGTTTTTGCTCATCATTACCTCAGAATTACAGTAATTAGACCCAACTCTGGATCTTGTTATTTAATGTGCCAATAAAACATATCATGTAATATCACAAATATTTTCATAAACCCTATTTTGATATAATTTATTTCCATTGCTCTCTGTATTTTATTTTGTGCACTTAAAAAAATCTATTCTGAGAAGTCCATAGGCTTCATCAGATACCAAAGAGGTCCATGGCACAAAAAGGCTAAGGATGCTGGGGTCTAACCCAGAGTCGGTTAGCTGCCAAAAGTGAGGTCCTGTAAATATTCAAATACAAAGAAATGTGTTTCTACAATTTTCCATGATGCAATCTCTCCCCACCTTCCTTTCAGGCTGGATACTTTTATGGGCAGAACCTGGTCATTTTCCTAAGAAGACAAAGGCTTTGTGTATAAAAGACGGCAGAGCCCAGTATGGCTATGGGCCAGAGGTCAGATTCCAAAGTCAGGCAAATAAGGTGGGTCTCTATACTCAGTGGAAATGTGGGGATGGGGAGGGGCGAGGCCCAGGTGAGCTCCATGAAGAAGGGTTGGGGTAGGAAAAGGTAGGTTGTCCTTGACAGTGCTCTTCGTGTCGTTGTTCATTTCAATACGTGTGGTCACCTACTGGGTGCTGAGGCCTGGGCATATAAAGGACACTACAGTAGTCTAGCTCTCCTTCTCCACCTGGGGCCCAGAGATGCAGGGAGAGGGAGAAGAAGGCTTCAGGCTCTGGAGTCAGACTTACTGGCTTAGAATCCTAGCTCCCAGCTGGGCACAGTGGCTCACGCCTGTAATCCCAGCACTTTGGGAGGCTGAGGCGGGCAGATCACGAGGTCAAGAGATCGAGACCATTCTGGCCAACATGGTGAAACCCCGTCTCCACTATAAAGTACAAAAATTAGCTGGGCATGGTGGAGCTCGCCTGTAGTCCCAGCTACTCGGGAGGCTGAGGCAGGAGAATTGCTTGAACCCAGGAGGCAGAGGTTGCAGTGAGCCGAGATCGTGCCACTGCACTCCAGCCTGGTGACAGAGCGAGACTCCGTCTCAAATAAATAAATAAATAAATAAAAAGAATCCCAGCTCCCTTACTTGTTGGCTCTGTGAGTTCACTTGTTTGTTTCTTCATCCATAAAAATAGAAGGGAGAAAAAGTACCTACCTGGTAGGTTTTAGGACTTCTCAGAGCTAATCTATGCAGTGAAGTGGCCGGGAGGCTCAGTGCACATGCAGTAGACATCAGTGGCCATCATGATTCACCCACAGCTGCAAGTCATCCCCGGGACTGGGAAGTCCCCAGAATTCAAAGTCCCTGTGCCTAGCAAAACTTCCCTGTCCTAAGTTCTCCTCTCTCAAAAGGTTGCTTTTCCTATAGTGCATAGATGGTAATGGATTATCCCACAAATGACTATCTACTGAAGGTATTCAGCCTGGCTTGCCCTTTCAGGAAGCAAGTTGAGGTTTCTCCAGAAAGCCGCTCAGAGGTAGTGTCTCTCTAAGCATTTCGACGAAGGCCCAGTGAATGTGCCCCATCCAAGCACTGACTCTCTCACTTCTCTTTTTGAGCCTGTGCAGAAGCCATGTTCATTGCCAACTGCTGCTGGTAGAGACTGGTGATCGAATACCAAAGTGGACTTTTCCGTAAATGCTTGTCATGTGCCTGTGTTAGACTATGCACACTACATTTTCATAGCCCTAAGTTGTTTCATTAATAGGCCTGAATTAGTTCTATAATATTGGGGAATGAAGAATGAATGATCCTATTTCTTTTTTCTCAATTTGTCTATCTCATTTTCCACTGTATCCCTTAGCTAGAATGGTGCTTGGCACAAGTAGATGCTCCGTAGGTTTATTTTAATTTATGTTATTATTTGATTTGATTTGATTTGATTTTTGAGACAGAGTCTCACTCTGTTGCCCAGGATGGAGTGCAGTGGACACGATCTTGACTCATTGCAACCTCCAGTTCCCAGGTGAAAGTGATTCTCCTGCCTCAGCCCCCTGAGTAGGTGGGACTACAGGCATGCACCACCACACCTGGCTAATTTTTGTATTTTTAATAGAGATGGGGTTTTGTCACATTGGCCAGGCTGGTCTCAAACTCCTGACCCCAAGTGATCCACCTGCCTTGGCCTCTCAAAGTGCTGGGATTATAGGCGTGAACCATCATACCTGGCCTTCAGTAACTACATTTTAATTCATTATTCAAATAGATGATAAATCAACATAATTTTAAAAAGACAAATATAAAAAGATATCAGTAAAAATATTCTCTCTCCAGGCATTTAACCCCATCCACCCAGTTACTAACCGCATTTCATTCCCATAATAACCACTGTTAGTTGTTCCTTGAATATCCTTCCTGGGTTTCTTTATGTACATCCAAATAAGTATGTATTTCTTTTTCCCCCTCCCCTCCCCTCCCCTTCCCTTCCCTTTCTTTCTTCTCTTTCCTTTCCTTTCCTTTTCTGACAGAGCCTTGCTCTGTTGGCCAGGCTGGAGTGCAGTGGTGCAACCACAGTTCACTGCACCCTCAACTTCCTGGGCTCAAGCAATCCTCCCACACCTCAGCCTCTTGAGTATCTGATACTAAAGGTATTGGGATTATAGGCATGAGCTACTGTGCCCAGCCAAGTATGTATATTCTTATTTTCCTCACCTTCTTACATAAAAGGTAGAGTACTATACAGTATTCTGCACCTTGCCTTGTAAAAAAATTCAACAGTATATCTTGGCACTCCTTCCATAAGACTAAAGAGAGGGGTGCCATTCTTATTTTCACAGCTGCATATTATTCCATTGTATGAATACATCATAATTTTTGTAAGCAGTCCTCTATTGATGATCATTTGAGTTGTTTCCATTTTTTTTAATTCCTGAAAATGCAGCAATGGATAACCTTATATGGATTTGATTAAGTGTAAGAATAAATACATCCATGAAACACATTCTCAAAAGTGGAATCGCTGAATCAAAGGGTATTTGCAGTTGTCATTTTAACAGATGATGCCAAATTGCTTTCTTTAAGGGTTGTATTGACGTATGGCTCAGTAAATATTGAATACATGGATGAATAATATTTTCAAGTTCAGTCATTTTGAGGCCCCCAGCATGCAAGAAAAACCAGGGGAGAGGGCTATTGCTGGTCCAGAAAAGTCACCAATGTTATTGTGATGCTTTTGGCCCCTCAAAGCCACTGAGTGACTTCGTCTTGCCATCTTTCCAACATGGCTGCTGGTTGGGGAGGGCAGTGTCCAGAGAGGTCCCCCTCAGCCCTTCTCCCACCCAACACAGGCTGTTCTATTTTATCCATAGGACAATGTCCAGGTACTGGGAACTTTCCAAGGGCCTATAAAAAGATCTAAGATCTGGAAGAAACAAACAAACAACCAGTATTGGCTCCAAAATTCAAAAGGAGAAAAATGCAAAATCACAATGAATAAATGGATAAGTAAATGTCTATACTATGTAATATTGCATCAGCTTCATTTAGCATTCATAAAGGTTTCATCACATCTGAAAATGGTTTGGAGGCCAGATTATCTTAGCTCACAAAAATCCCCAAGTATGCAAGAAAACTGCCAAGAAATCATTACCAATTGTAAATGAAATGAATTCCTCAAGGCCAAATCATTTCAGAAGCAAATTCATAAGAATTATCCTTTCCAAAAAGCTTAAAGCAAAAGACATATTTTTTTTTTTTTTTGTAAAATGTGGCCACGCCATTTAAAAATTATATATATTTGATAGTAGTGAGATGGGGACTCCAAAGGTGAGAGTGCCCTGGACCTACCATGGCCTTAAAAACATTGCCAGCCTCATCTGAGCCATAAAGCACCCATCTGGGGTGCTCTGGGCCTCTAGTCTCTGCTCCTGACAGCCCAGAGCGGAAAACCACCCCTTAGATCAAAGAGGCTGCTTTGTCAGTGTACCTCTCAGTTTCAGCAGCAAGAACAAGACACAAGTTAATTTCGCTATAGATAATCCGGCCTCACTAGTGAGTATTTCTGAGTCCCATGTAAAAATGAAATTCTTCAGAGTTGCTTACTGTTTGCTCATGACAGCTGGAGAAGGGACAAGTTTTGGGATCAGTTTAGGGACCATAGGGAAGACAAGGGACTAAGGACCACGATTTTGAGAACTCTCGTTCTACAGCCTTTTGGAGGCCAGATGGCCACTGTGGGGCCCAGTTGCAGAGACCTGGTACACCTAGCTGCTTGGGCAGCTGGGGCCCCTGGGCTTGTCTCTTAATTAACCCTGTCTCCCTTCCCCTCTCTTTACAGCTGGGAAAACGGAGGTCCTCTGTAGATTCCTAATGATTTTGAGCCCTTACCATGTGCCAAGTACTTCACATACACACATATATGATTTCCTTTCATCTTTATAGCAGGTATACAAGGTAGTATTACTGTCCCCATTTTTTCCCGTTATAAAGACAGGGACACTGAAACTCAAGAATGGAAATGGTCTGTCCAAGACAAGGAGTAAGTCCATGGCAGGGCCAAGACGAGAACCTGGTACCCCATCCTCCTCCCCCATACATGCTGCATCCTCCGCCCATGTCATTGCTCCAGCCATTTTCCCTGCTACCCAAACTCTTTAAATACTTTAAAAATGCATTAATTCAAAATCAATAGTCAATGTATTTAAACTTCCAAATAAGAAACACATTTAAAAACATTCCTCCCACTCCAGTATCTATTTCTTCTGGGTCTTTTCTGTGCCTGTCATCATCATGTATCCTGACTGCCTTCTTCCTGCTTCCCTATTCATTGCTTTGCTCACATAAGTACACTCTAAACTCCTTTCGTAGACCCCTTTGCCCAACCAGAAGGATGCCTGAACTTCCACCATAAGAACAGCATCTCTTTAGGCTTTCAGTTAAAATGCTTGATCTCAAAGTGGGTTTTAGTCCCTGTTGCTTGTGTGGGAAGGGTGGAAGTGTCCAAGATCAGATTTGGCTGAGTGATGGGGGCACTGGGAAGGGGAGAGCCTGAGGGCCTCTAGGAAGCAGGAAGGTGAAGGTAGAGGGGACTATGCTGTGCTGGGCTGGGTGCCAGGCCCTGGGAACAGGGCGGTAACAGGAAGGACACAGGGCCTCTGCAGCTGCAGCTCATTGCCTCCTCAGGGTCCAGTGCTCCCCTGCTCCTGGGGCAGTGTGACTCTCCCTAACTCCCATGCTGGCTTTGACTGCCTAGCACCGAGCCCCTGCCAACCCTCTATCCTCTATCAGCTCCCAGAGACACCCAGGCCTCTATCAGTCCGAGCCTCAGTACCCTGGCCCCAGGGCTGGGAGACTGGCCAGCACCTCAGATTTGTTCCCTCTCAGAAAAAGAGCCAGGAGGTATGCAGATTTGCTTGACAATTTGGTAGGGAAATGAGGCCTACTGGAAGCCAGAGTCCACGGTTCAGGAGGGTCTGAGAGCCTTGGGCTCCTTTGCTGGGGCTGTTCTCTCTGAGGCTCTCCCACTTGACAAAACTGAGAGTTTCCTGCAGTGGGGGCCAGGCCTAGTCCTGTGGTGAGTTCTCAGCACCACCCATCACCAGCCAGAGGCAAAGAGCAGGGGCCAGGGTTGTTTGTTAAATGAATTAGTTACCAAACTGAGACTTGTTGTACATCAGGGACTGTATCGAGTGTTTTGCATTTACTGGCTCATTTAAGTCCCTAGCAGCTCTGGGGGTAGATGTTATTATGCCCCATTGTACATTTGAGGAAGCTGAGGCACAGAGAGGCTGGGAGATTGGCCCAAGCTCCCACCGCTCCTTATTTATTTATTTATTTATTTACTTATTTATTTAGAGACAGGGTCTCACTTTGTCACCCATGCTGGAGTGCAGTGGTGCAATCTCAGCTTGCTGCAGCCTTGACTTCCTGGGCTCAAGCAATCTTCCTGCCTCAGACCCCCAAGTAGCTGGGACTATAGGCATATACCACTATGCCCAGCTAATTTTTTGGTAGAGATGGGGTTTTGCCATGTTGCCCAGGCTGGTCTCGCACTCCTGAGCTCAAGTGATCCACCTGCTTCAGCCTCCCAAAGTACTAGGATTACAGGTGTAAGCCATCAGGCCCAGCCCCCTTCTTTATTTCAAAACCACTCCCCTGCTACTCTACCACTGCCCCAGTCCCCCCAACAACTTCCCACCAGTGCAGTAGGCTTGGTGCAGGGTGCCCCCTTTCAGAGCTTTGCGGATATACCTGGAAAGCCCACTCGCTGGTCTGGGGTCTCCCTGTGGCAGCTGTGTGCTCTGGTCAAAGCATCATCTGCTCTGAGGTTGGCCTTGCTCTTCTCTGGCCTGCCCCTAGCCCTCCAATGCTCGGCCCATTCACAGCTCCAGTCCCCCAACCTTCTTCACCCACCCCACCCACTCCTCATCAGGCCAACTTCCTTCACAAGGCCCTACCAGGATAGCATTGTCCAACCCCCAAGGAACAGAGCCATCTCTGCTTCTACCTCAGGGACACAGGCCTCCATTTGTGCCCTGGATGGGGGTGGTGATTAGGACTGCTTCTCCATCAGGGCCCAGGGTCATATGATGCAAAAGTGTCACCTCAAAGGGGTCATGCTTGCACCAACTGCAGTGGGCAGCCAAGCCTGTAGATGGAGTGGAGCCCTGAGGGGAGGGGGCAGCTTGGTTGTGATGGCTGCAACAATCCAGAGGGCTTTGAGCATGGGGACTGAAAAGAGCACAGCCTCCACCGGCCTGCAGAGTTGTGGGAAGAATGACTGCAGGCCCTCACAGCTGTGTCTCACGCCACTGTTGCGTTTCAGAGCAGGCAGGGGCAGGCCTTTGGAGATCACTTAGCCATCCATCTCCTTGCTGTGCAGGTGGAAAACTGCAGCCCAGAGAGGGCGGGGACATGCCCGGGGGCACACAGCATACAGGTGATAAGGCTGTTTTCCTCTCTGGGCCTCCTGCAGATCTGTGCACTCCTCCAACGGGAGGTCAGCATCTCGGCCAGCTCCGTCTCCCTGGGGTCTGGCAGTTACAAAGGCAGTGTGCAGTGAGTGCTTCTTCAGAGGCCTCTGGGCACATGCTATCAACTCTGGGGAGACTGACCTAGAATGAGTCTCTGGCTCTGTATTCCCCTAGGGTTTTCCCAGAGGCTGGCCATGTAGGAGCAAGTTTACTGCCCAAATTTCCCCTTTTCAATAAACACCGGCTACTTCCTCCTGGGTGGCTGCTTCCTTCTGGTCACTGGGTTCCTGGAAGGCTCAAGGAAGCAGGGGCTTACATGGGCATGCAGGGCAGACCCTTCAACACCTCTCATGCCTGTACTAGATGCAGGGGAGGTACACAGGCTGTACAAAGCTGGCCCTGACCACAGGACATTGCTGTTTAATATAAGAGACCTCAGGAACTGCGAAAGTCAACAAATCATTTACAAAGGTTCTAGGGAACTAGGAACCACCAGAGACAACCCCAACATTTCCATGGAGGCGGCCCTTGGGAAGAACTGAAGCTATATTTATTTACATAAACTATAAACATTGTCCAAATTGAAAATGGAGGTACTAAGAGAGATGAGATAAAGCCCCATTGCCTAGTTCTCCTCAGCTCATGGCCCTAGGAATGAGGGGAGAAGGGTTTGTTCATGAAATAAAAAGCATTCCAGCAGGGCCTTGAGAGAGTCAGTGGGGAAGAGGGGCCTGGGGGAGGTCTAGAGAGTCAAGAGGGTTTTCGGATTGATTCTGGAGGCTCTAGGGATCCTTGGAAGGCTTGGGCCACTTCCCAAGCCTGGCCGGGTAGACAGAGACTCAGGGCCCTCCAGGGGACCCTCCTGAGACATTGCTGTTGGCCTTGAGGCTTCCACACTTTACAATTCTCACTGGGGACTCAGGCCTGTGTCTGTGCAGGCTCCTCAGAGGGCCATATTCTGAACCTGGTGAGACCGAGGCAGGGGCCAGGCCCCTAGTATACTAAAAGGCTCAGTGCCTGGGCCTGGCAGCTTGAGGGGCCTGTGAAATGTTTGTGGCCTAAGAAAAATGTATCGGCTCTAAAACCCAAGAAAAACAGCAAAATTAGAATTAATGAACATCTAATTAAATATCTACACACGTAACATGTCACCTTTATAGCCATCATAAAAATGTCATAACAGAGCTGGGCACCATGGGCTCATGCCTTAATCCCAGCACTCTGGGAGGCCAAGGTGGGAGGATCACTTGAGACCAGGAGTTTGAGACCAGCCTGGGCAACATGGCAAAGACCTATCTCTACAAAAAATACAAAAATTAGCTGACCATGGTGCTGCGCTGTGGTTCCAGCTACTTAGGAGGCTGAAGTGGGAGGATAGCTTGAGCCCAGGAGGGGGAGGTTACAGTGAGCCGAGGTAGCGTCACCGCACTCCAGCCTGTGTGACACAATGAGACCCATCTCAAAAAAAAAAAAAAAAAAAAAGGGTCATTACATTTGAGAATAATTTCTAGGTTAGGTTTCTCTCACTTGGCCAAAATTCCCACATAGACGTGATGATTGCCCAGAAATCAGCCAATTAAAAATAAAAATGAAAACTCATAATTAGATAATATCAAGAGCACAATTATGGATATTCCTGAAAACATTTTTATAGCAAAAATTATGTGTATGTTTACTACGGGATGTAGGGTATTTTAATATATTTGATATGATGTAAGGTGTGGCCTCCGGAAGGAAGAGAGCAGTGGCCTACAAGCATTTTATTTATTTTATTTATTTATTTATTTTGAGACAGAGCCTCCCTCTGTTGCCAGGCTGGAGTGCAGGGGCACGATCTTGGTTCACTGCAACCTCCTCCTCCCAGACTCAAGCGATTCTCCTGCCTCGGCCTCCCGAGTAGCCGGGATTACAGGTGCCTGCCACCGCACCTAGCTAATTTTCCTATTTTTAGTAGAGATTGGGTTTCAACATGTTGGCCAGGCTGGTCTCAAACTCCTGACCTTGTGATCTGCCCTCCTTGGCCTCCCAAAGTACTGGGATTACAGGCGTGAGCCACCACGCCCAGCCCTGCAAGCACTTTAAAATGGCCCCAGCTCGTCTGTGCTGGGTGACCAGGGAAGGACTAGGGGCTCAGGTGTAGGGGATCCAGGCTGAAGTCTAGCTTGCCCATTGAGGGGCACAGACAGCAGGTACGGTTCTGTATGCCAGGCCCTGGCGGATACAGCATTGAATAAACCAATTATTCTCCTGCCCTCGTGGAGATTATACTCTAGTAAGGCAGGGAGGTGACACACAAGAAAGCAGATAAAAGTAATGCGTGCTATGTTGTATAAATGCCGTGATGACATGTAAATGATTACCACTTAAAACAGCACCCTTGTCCCGTTCCATCTGCCTAGCCCTGGCCAGCCAGCCCAGAATCTCAGTACAGGAGCGGGGCTCGTGCCTCCTTTCTTGGGCCTAGCAAACATTGGTCCCCATAAGACACCTCACGGATCTTGGTACTGTCCTCTGGGACCACAGGTCATGTCACCCCCACTTCCTCATAACTTACTGATAGAGCTAGAAGAGATGGGCTACACCCTCCCCTGTCCCGTTGCCTCCCCATACTACAGCAATACAGACCTGGTTCTCCCAGCTCTTCCCTTTCCCACAGTATTTCAAGATCAGACCCCACCATGACTGCCTACCCCACAAGCCAACTAGTCACAGCCCCTTTTACATACATGGTGAAGCCCAAATTGAACTTGGACCCCTCACTCCTGAGAGCAGCCCACTCCATTCCTGCAGCACCGCAGTCTCTGGCCTTCCTTGTCTGGGCCCCGTCTGACTGTTGGATTCCTCCTCTCCGAATCTGCTGACTAATGAGGAAGACATTGGTGTTAACTGTATGATGATAATAATAACAGCTGATACGTGCTGAGTGCTTACTATGTGTGAGGCACCATGCTAAGCACTTTCATATGCATTTCTCACATAACCCTTCCAATAACAACAGCATGAGATAGCTACTTGTATTTATCAACCCCATTTTATAAATGAAGAGACTGAGGCCCAGAGAGGTTAAATCACTTGCCCAAGGTCATGCCTCTGGTAAGTGGCAGAGTTATGAGACACATCCGGTCAGTGGGAAGTCAGAGTCCAGTCCTTAACACTGTGCTGACCGTGCTCAAAGACAGGTGGAGAGGGCTAAGGTGGGAGCACCCTTGCTGTGGCCACCCCAGCCAGACCTCTGACGGGCCCCAGGAAAGGAACACTTGTGTGGTGCCACTGTAGGGCCTGCAGAGAGTCGGTGGGCTGGGTAAGGACCCAGAGCCTGCCCTTCCTACCTGGGTGGCTCTAAACAGGCAGTATAATTTGTGTCCCTGTCTAGCTCAGAAAGGTCAGTTTTCCTCCCGGGTCTTTCAGTGTGTCTGTATAAAACACGCAAATCTATAAGGGTGAGATATTTGGTTTGGACCTTCGCAAATATAGCTATACACTTCCTTTTTCCTTTGAATAAAGTGAGCTCTTGTATTCACTATTCTCTCTCCCTGGAATGCTTCACCCATATTTCTGGTTGCCCCTGTCCCTCCCATCATCTAGGTCTGTGCTCCGCGTCACAGGATCAGACCAGCCTCCTTGCCTGTCCTGGGGGAGCAGCCTGCTACCTGCCCCCTCACCTCATCCTCTCACTTTGCTTTTTATTTATTTTATTTTTTATTCTTGTGGGAATAGGTGTTTATATTTATGGATTACATGAGATGTTTTAACACAGGCATGCAAGGCATAATAATCATATCAGGGTAAGTAAGGTATCCATCACCTCAAGCATTTATCCTTTGTGTTACAAACAATCCAATTATACTTTTTTTTCTTTTTAGACAGAGTTTTGCTCTTGTTGCCCAGGCTGGAGTGCAATGGTATGATATTGGCTCACTGCAACCTCCGCCTCCTGGATTCAAGAGATTCTCCTGCCTCAGCCTCCCAAGTAGCTGGGATTACAGGCATGGGCCACCATGCCCAGCTAATTTTGTATTTTTAGTAGGGACGGGGTTTCTTCATGTTGGTCAGGCTGGTCTTGAACTCCCAACCTCAGGTGATCCGCCCACCTCGGCCTCCCAAACTGCTGGGATTACAGGCATGAACCACGGTGCCTGTATTATATACTCTTTTGGTTATTTTTAAACGTACAATTATATTATTTTTGACTATAGTCACCCTGTTTTGCTAGCAAATACTTAGTCTTATTCATTCTTTCTCTTTGCTTTATTACAAAGCAATAGATTTGCCTTCTCAGGTTGTGAGTGTTCAAATAAGTTAATCTATAAAGCACTGATAAATACTAGGTGCTATTTTAAGTGATAATATTTACATGTCATCACGGCATTTATACAACGTAGCACACATTACTTTTATCTGCTTTCTTGTGTATCACCTCCTTGCCTTACTAGAATATAATCTTCAGGAGGGCAGGAGAATGATTGGTTTGTTCACTGCTATATCCGCCAGGGCCTGGCATACAGAACTGTACCTGGCATTCAGAAGGCGCTCAATAAATATATGTTGAATTCAATGAACGAACTGAGGTCTGGAGAGGCAGGAAACGCTTTGGCTTTCATGAATTCTGCAAATATTTACTGAGCACCCACTCAGCACCAGGCAATAGGCTGTCTCATTTTTACAATATTAGCTTGAGACTCTGGCAGGAGGGAGATTTAAAAATCAAGTTTTTAGAAAAAGGTACAGAGTGTGAAATGCAGTTTTAAGTGGACACTCCGTTGGGTTTTGAGAGATGCACACTCCCATGTACTTACACTGCCGTAAAGAAATAGACCATTGCTTCACCCCGCAGGGCGAGGACTTGGAGCACAGGTAGCACGAAGGCAACCGACTCGCAGGGATGCTGGACGCAGGACCCTGTTTCCGGGGGCTGCGGAGGCAAAGGCTGGCGGGCGGGCGGGGGCGGGACTACAAGTCCCAGGCTGCTTTGCGCACCCGCGGGCCTTGCGGAGCGATGGGGCGGCGCGGAGGGGTAGGGGGCGCAGCGGCGGTGGCGCCAAGGCGCGGGGCGCGGGCGCGGGCTCCTACTGTTGGCGCGCTGTAGCTATGCCGGGGGCTGGATCCCGGGCAGAGGAGGGCGGCGGCGGCGAGGGCGCGGCTCAGGGGGCGGCAGCTGAGCCCGGGGCGGGTCCCGCGCGGGAGCCAGCGCGGCTGTGCGGCTATCTGCAGAAGCTGTCGGGCAAAGGCCCGCTGCGCGGCTACCGCAGCCGCTGGTTCGTGTTCGACGCGCGTCCGCTGCTACCTCTACTATTTCAAGAGTCCGCAGGACGCGCTGCCCCTCGGCCACCTGGACATCGCGGACGCCTGCTTCAGCTACCAGGGCCCCGACGAGGCGGCGGAGCCGGGCGCGGAGCCGCCCGCGCACTTCCAGGTGCACAGCGCAGGAGCCGTCACGGTGCTCAAGGTGGGACCGCGCGCCCCAAAGCCGCCCTCGCGCTTCCGCAGGCGCCCCCTGCCTCGACCACGGGCCTGCGCCATCCACCCTCCTTCCTCCAAGGCCTCCTCGCCCCTGTCCACGTCGGCCTGCCTTTCCCTGCTTCTCCACATCCCGCCCTCGTTCCTATCTTCACCCCTCTACCTGGGCTTCGGCCAGTCTGGCTGGGGCTACCCAGCCCCACCTCCTTCCTCAGACACCTTAACCCATTATCCCCTCTGCGCCTAACCTCGGGCCCCTCTCTGGTGTCTCCCGACCCCCACCATCCCGTGGATGTCCCGTGCAGCCTTCCCAGGCCTGTAAGCGTAGGCTTCTACCCTCGGGGCCTCCTTTAGAACTCTGCCGGCGGGGCGCTGTGGCTCACGTCTGTAATCCCAGCACTTTGGGAGGCCGAGGCGGGTGGATCACGAGGTCAGGAGATCGAGACCATCCTGGCTAACACGGTGAAACCCCCGTCTCTACTAAAAATACAAAAAATTAGCCGGGCGTGGTGGCGGCCGCCTGTAGTCCCAGCTACTTGGGCGACTGAGGCGGGAGAATGGCGTGAACCCGGGAGGCGGAGCTTGCAGTGAGCCGAGATGCGCCACTGCACTCCAGCCTGGGGGACAGAGCGACTCTGGCTCAAATGAAAAAAGAAAGAACTCTGCCTATAACCTTGGTACCTCAGTGAACCGCTCTGTGCTGCAGCGGCCTCCTCTGTAAAATGGGGTAGCAGTAGTATCTACCTCATGGGGTGTTGGGATTAAATGAATTATACTCTAAACTGCTTAGTAAATGTTAGTGCTTTTATTTATTTGTTTATTCTTTTTGAGACAGGATCTCGTTCTGTTGTCCAGGCTAGAGTGCAGGGGTGCGATCTCGGCTCACTGCAGCCTCTATGCCTGGGCTCAAGCGATCCTCCCACCTCAGCCTCCCAAGTAGCAGGGACCACAGGCGCAGGCCCCCACGCCTGGCTAATTAATTTTTTTTTTTTTTTTTTTTTTTTTAAGAAACGCGGTCTTACTATGTTGCCCGGGCTAGTATCGAACTCCTGGGCTGAAACCATCCTCCCCATCCAGCTTCCCAAAGTGCTGGGATGCCAGGCGTGAGCCAGAGTGCATTCAGCACTGTAGACAGAAAGAGTCAGAGATGGCAGGGCCCTTAGAGACAGTCCACTACATTTCCCTCCAGAGTGGACAGGAATGCTTCAGCTAAGGTGACACAACAAGTAGGTGGCAGAGCCTGTTTTCTTGCTCCTTGCTTTGTCCAGGAGAGGTGGGAGGGGGTCGCTTCAGCCAGTTATGACTTGCTCCTTTGAGGCTCCTTTAATTCTCCAGTGGACAGACACAATGAGAGATACAGTGTAGAAGCAGGAGAGTAGAGTCAGGAGTCCTGGTGCTGAAAGGCCTCCCCTGTCCTTGGGAGTCCTGGGGGACTAGACTCTCACCTCCTAGGAGCCTACCTGCTTTGAGCACCTGGAGGGATCTGGGCCCAGGCCTGGAGCTGGGTATCCTTTCTCCAGGCTTTGCTGCCTGCCTAGTTCCTATGAGTCTCCACCCTCACTCTCACTCTTACCTATTCCCAAGTTGGGCTTTCTCCAGGACAACAGGGTTGGGCTGGGATGTATGAAAGCGCTCTCAGAGTTGGCCGCGTGGAGAACAGAGTAGGCAAGCGCCTGGCCTTATAAGCTGAGGACTGTTCCTCAGACCCCAGAGCTGCTAACAGCTGGAGCTGCTCCCTGGAGATGTTCTTAGAGCTTTGTTGATTCAGCTTTTACCAGTTCAAGTAGGATCTGATTCCCATGTTCTCTTGGGCTCCCCTGTCCTGTCTGTAAGTGTGTGCAGACAGCCTGTTCCCCAAAGAAAACCAACTCGGGTTGCAGTCCTACTCAGGATTACTTAGAGAGTGCCTGTATAATCTTGGGAATGACCCTAGTGGGAGACCTTTGCCAAAGGCAGAGGCTCTTCCTCAGTGTGCATACGGGCTGTCCCTGTGTCGAATTAATTTCCTGTGGAATGTTTGTTAAAGAAACTAGAGCATCATGTTTCACATTTTTCCCAGATGACTGTAGAGCCCTCTATCAGTTTTTTTTTCATTAAAATAATCTGAATCTCCTGTAATCCCAGCACTTTGGGAGGCCAAGGTGGGTGGATCACAAGGTCAGGAGATTGAGACCTGGCTAACATGGTGACACCCCATCTCTATTAAATATACAAAAAATTAGCCGGGTGTGGTGGCGGGCACCTGTAGTCACAGCTACTCGAGAGGCTGAGGCAAGAGAATGGCGTGAACCCGTGAGGCGGAGCTTGCAGTGAGCAGAGATCGCACCACTGCACTCCAGACTGGGTGACAGAGCAGACTCCGTCTCAAAAGTAAATAAATAAATAAAAAATAATCTGAATCTACATAAGCAGGGTTACAAGGTGCATGCATTGTCAGAAGTGTGGCTTTAAATTTGGATGGACTTGAACTTGAAGCAGGAGTCTGCTGCTCACACATATTGGACAAATTACACCACTTCTCTGCTCCAGTTTCCTCTTTGGTCTAGTGGGAATCATACCTTCCTCATTAGGTGGCTATGAGGATTCTGGAGAATGTTATGGAAAGTGGCTGGCACATTTTCCGTAGTGGTATGGAAAATAGTAGGCACTACATGGCATATGAAATATCAAGCTGTGTCTTTGGCCAAATATGTAGTGTATTCATGTAATGGAATATTATGCAGTAGTAAACAAAGGAACTAGAGCTATAGGTGTCAACGTGGATTACTCTCACAAACAATAAAATTGAACAAGAAGTAAGTTACAGACTGATTGTGTTCAGAATGATACCACTTATAGAAAGGTTAGGAAGATCATGTGAAACAGTACTACAGATCATAAGGATGTATGCTCTTTTGCGAGGAGAATAGCTTCATGGGGCTGATGAGCCCTGGTTTCCAGGTGGTGGTTGCCTCTGATGGGAAGAGGGAGGATGTGATTGGGAATGGGTGCCTCAGGGCTTCTCCTGTTGTTTTGCAGTGTTTTATTTCTTGGACTGGGTCATTGTTTGTCATGTTATGCTATCCATCTTTTTGTAGGTTCAGAATATTTCTTTTTTTAAAGAAAGGAAATACGTTTTCCTTTGGGTTACTTACAATGGAGGAGTATTTTGACATGTAAAATTAAATTGGTCACAGAGTAAGATAGTACCAAGTGTTAGCTATATACAACAATGGGAATGGAAACCAGGCAAGGCTTTCTGGAAGAAGGGAGGAGAAGGCCGGGCGCGGTGGCTCATGCCTGTAATCCCAGCACTTTGGGAGGCCGAGGCGAGTGGATCACTTGAGGTCAGGAGTTCGAGACCAGCCTGGCCAATATGGTGAAACCCTGTCTCTACTAAAAATACAAAAATTGGCTGGGCATAGTGGCACACGTCTATAGTCCCAGCCGTTCGCGAGGCTGAGGCAGGAGAATCGCATGAACCCGGGAGGTGGAAGTTGCAGTGAGCCGAGATCACACCACTGCACTCCAGCCTGAGCGACAGAGTGAGACTCCATCTCAGAAAACAAACAAACAAACACTCCTACTCTAAAACCCTGCCCCCACCCCCTTTTTTTTAGACGGAGTCTTACTTTGTCGTCCAGGCTGGAGTGCAGTGGTACAGTCTGCTAACTGCAACCTCTGGCTCCGGATTCAAGCAGTTCTCCTGCCTCAGCCTCCCGAGCAGCTGGAACTATAGGCGTGCGCCACCACGCCCAGCTAATTTTTGTATTTTTGGTAGAGATGGGGTTTCACCATATTGACCAGACTGGTCTTAAACTTCTGACCTTGTGATCCACCTGCCTCTGCTTCTCAAAGTGCAGGGGTTACAGATGTGAGCCACTGTGCCCGGCCAGGGGTGTGTTTTAAGAAAGTTAAATTTCATTGTACAGTTATTTCTTTTGAGCTGTAAGGAGTAAAAGCTTTATGGTGTTGAGTATGGAAATTACCAATTTATCTTCCTTTTTGTCTTTCAGATGCAAAAACTGATCCCCTTAAGCCTTAATGTTTCACTTCAGGGCTGCCCAGCTATAGAGGAGACCCTGATTTCTAAGGATTTTAAGTTAGGATTTAGTGCTGCTCAGACTTCAGCTAGTTGTGTATAATTTTACAAATACCATTTCTTATCACAGAGGGTTAAAAAGTAAAGAAAAATCAGCAATTTTCTTATTCTATTATCATATGTTTTTTTTATTTAAAAGCATCTTTCAGCCTTCTCTGGAGAAGCTGTGGTTTTGTTGGGCTTTTTCAAAATGTTTTTCTATGTAAGTCTTAATGAAAGCTGATTTAGGAATTTCTTGGTAAACTCCTCTATTCCCAAACTTAGGGATTTGATCTAGTGCTTTATGAGGTAATAGAGGCTAGAGAGGGGATGTGATTTTGCCAACATCATGAAGCTAGACTCAGTCCCTCTCTGAAAGTAGAGGCTCCAGGAACAGTGAATGTCTAAAATGTGGAGTATCTAATTGTATTGTCTGTTCTGACAAGTCTACTTTTTTTTGACTTTGTTGTGGATCAGATAAGGTGTAGCAGTAGTCTTTCCTTTTATTGCATTAGATATCTGTCGTTTTTGGATAGTGAGTATCACAAGGGAACATTTTACTGCCCAGTTCTTTACCAGGATACCTAGTACCTTTTACTGGACATGTCTGGAAACTGCTGCAAGGGTCTAGCAGAAGCTGATGCTTCCTGTGTGCGTCTCTCTGTGTGTAGGGGTGCTGGAGTCTTCTCATGGAGCTTTACTGGAATCTGAGGCACTTAGGGGAAGGAGAGCATGTGACTGACCAAGGGTGAAGCTTAAACAGCCTTGATCTTCCAGATCTCTGCAGTCTTTGGAGCAAGAGAGCGTCATCAGACCGTCAGCAAATGAATTCCTCCCTCTGTAGGTGCTTGGTGCTAAATGGGCATGTGTATTGGTTTCTGAGCCACACGTAACTGAATAGCTGTGTACCCCTATTCTTAACCCACTTTTGTGGGAACGCACATTCCCTGGTGTTGAAATTTCTCTTAATGACAAACATTTGTTGGCTTGGGTAATCATAGTGTGTTCAGTACAAAATAGATGTGGTGAACCAGCCTTCTTTGCTGTATGGTTCTTCTAAGCTGTTCTGCCCTAGGGCATCTGCTCAGTCTTGAAGCATTATTTAACTCTTTAAGTTATGGGGATTTAACTTTTCATGGCTTTCGAATTAGTAAGTTCCTTCAAGGCAAGTCCATTATTGTGCTTGTGATATCACAGTGGCATTCCATCTCCCACTGCCTCTCACACAGTCCTCGTTGCAGGGGAGTCTCCATCCTATTTCCTGCTGACCAGAGGGTAAGCTCCCTAAGGACTGTGTGTATCCTCAACTCCCGCAACAGTATCTGGCACAAAGGAGACATGCTATACACGAGTGTTTGTGCTCCTGAAAAATTCATATGTTGAAGTGCCAACTCCCAATGTGCTAATATTTAGAGGTGGGGCCTTTGGAAGGTAATTAAGTCATGAGGGTGGAGCCTTCATGAATGGGATTAGTGCCTTTATAAAAAGAGACCCTGGAGAGATGATCTCCCTCTCCACCTATGAGGATACAGCAAAAAGGCATTCCTTTGCCTGGCGGAAGAGGGCCCCCGCCAGGAACTGAATTGACCAGCACCTTGATTTTGGAAATTTCTGCTGTTTAAGCCACTTAGTCTGTGGTGTTTTTGTTATAACAGCCTGAACTGACTAAGGTAAGGTGCCCAGGTAGACATCTGTTGAATGAATGAAAAGAACATAATCATCCAGTAAGCACTGGTTTTCGTGTGAGCCCTGACCCTTTAGAAGTGATCAGCCAGAACTCATGTCGTGGAGGTGGCAACCATTCAGTGAATGCCCACTGAGTCTAACAGACATCAGGAATCCAAAAGGGGGTTATGACTCACCCTTCCCCAGAGGAGAGAGCTTACAGTCAGTTCCGTATTTTCGGGTCTCATGTGTTTCATGCCCATGGTCAGGACTCTGAGGACACTGTTATAGCAGAGGCAAACCTTTTATGTAAAGGGCCACATACTATTTTAGGTTTTGCGCATTCTGCCATATCTGTCACTATGCTGTTGTAGTACAGAAACAACCATAGAAGTATAGCTGTGTTTTAACTTTTAGTTATGGACTCTGAAATTTGGATTTCATATAATTTTCACGTTTCGCAAATGATCTTTTGATTTTTTTCAACCATTTAAAAATGTTAGCTGGGCACAGTGGCTCACTCCTGTAATCCTAGCACTTTGGGAGGCCGAGATGGGAGTATCACTTGAGCCCAATAGTCCAAGACCAGCCTGGGCAACAAAGTGAGACCCTATCTCTACAGAAATTTAAAAACCAGCCAGGTATGGCTGAACGCGGTGGCTCACGCCTGTAATCCCAGCACTTTTGGGAGGCCGAGGCGGGTGGATCACTTGAGGTCAGGAGTTCAAGACCAGCCTGACCAGCATGGTGAAACCCTGTCTCTACTAAAAATACAAAATTAGCTGGGTATGGTGGTGGTTGCCTGTAATACCAGCTGCTTGGGAGGCTGAGGCAGGAGAATTGCTTGAACCCAGGAGACGGAGGTTGCAGTGAGCTGAGGTGGCGCCATTGCTCTGCAGCCTGGGCAACAAGAGCGAAACTCTGTCTCAAAACAAAAAACAAATAGCCAGGCATGATGGCACATGTCTTTAGTCCCAGCTACTTGGGAGGCTGAGGCAGGAGGACTGCTTGATCCCAGGAGGTAGAGATTGCACTGAGTTGTGTTTGCTCCACTGTACCCCAGCCTGGGTGACAGAGGGAGACCCTGTTTCAAAAAAATAAAATAGCAAAATAAAAATGTTAAAACTGTTCTTGCCTTGTAGATTGTACAGAAATAGGCAGAGGCTGGAAATGACCCCAGGCTGTAGTTGACTGACTTGTGTTCTAGGAAGGCCTCAGAAGCTTCCCACTCATTCACTCACTGTGTGTGCTTAGGCACTGGGGATACGACTGGACAAGACAAACAGTCCCTGGCCTCCTGGAGCTTTCAGTAGGTGGCGGGGGTGGGGGGGGGGGGGAGGGACAGACGTTAATAAAATATAACAAACACCAACCAGTGCTAGGAAGTTTGAAAGGAATATATGCAATGCATGTATAGTTCAGGATCTTGATCTGGTTTATGGGTGGGGCAGGGCTAGGAAAGACTTTCCTGAAGAAGCAACATTTGAACTGAGACACAAAGGATGAGTTGGTGTTGACTGGAGGTGGGGTGGGGAGTGGAGAGGAAATGGCATAAGCTGATGCCCTTAGGTGGGGGTGCTGGTTGCATGTGGGACTCAAGGAGTGCCCGGTGGCAGCTAGGAGTGGAGGGGACATAGCCTTTGGAAGAGGCAGGCCTTGGGCCAGGGCACGATTTTGTCTTCGTCTTAAGAGCTAGAGTCAGTGAAGAGTTTTAAGCAGGGTTTGACAAATAGGTTTTTTTTTTTTTTTCTTTCTTCTGCTCCCAGAAAGATTGTTTTAGGCCATTTGTGCTGCTGTGAAAAAATGCCATAGACAGGGTAGCTTATAAACAATAGAAATTTATTTCTGATAGTTCTGGAGGCTGGGAAGCACCAGCAGATATGGTGTCTGGTGAGGGCTCACTCTGCTTTAGAGGTAGTGCCTTCTAGTGGTGTCCTCATAGCAGAAGGGGACAGGCAGGTTCCCGCTGGGGACTCCATCTATGTGTGTTTGTATATATGTATGTATGAATGTATCTTTCTAAATGTATTTTTCTCCTTAAATTCCTTTTACCACTCTGGCCTCTTTCATAAGGACCCTGATCTCATTCCAGAGGGCTCTGCCCTCATGACTTAAATGACTTCCCACAAGGCTTCCTTCTTAAAGATACTATCATCTTGGGGACTGGGTCTCAACACATGAATTTGGCGGGGACACAGACATTCGGACTGTGGCACTGATGGTTTGGTCATGCCTAGTATTTTTATGTAACTAAGAGGATTATCATGTTTGGGTACGAAGGGTTGATGTATTTAACCCATCGAAGGTTGTAGCAGCCCATCGAAGGTTGATGCAAACAGATTTAAAAGTAGATAAATGCAAAGCTGAACCTATCTTGAGCAGTTGCTTCTTAATTGTTTCTGAGCGGTGGGTGTTGTGATGGGTGAAGCTTGCTTTGGCAGGCGTGTGTGTGGCTAGGGCCGGCCCACCCTGGTGGACTTCCTTTCCTGAAGCATTCCTAATGGCCCCTGGCATTGACTTCTGTCCTGCTGCACTTGCTTTGCTCATATGCACATTACCAGTTTCCTTAATCTGTGGAAATGACGATTTCTTGAGAAATGGAAGGAGGGTTCAGATGTGTTTGGGGTAGAGGTGTACCAGCTCCCACCTCACGTCTGAGGGGGGTGAACCAGTCTCCTTGCTCAGTTGCTTTTACCTTTGATCCACTGAGGTGCAGACTTCCCACCTCTAGTCAGAACAAAATACAAACAGTAACACCCCCTTCCTCTAAAGAAAGAAAAAGACCCTGCCGTTGTAGAAGTGACTGTCAGATTGGGAGAGGGAGAGGCATTTTCATTAGCAATTTTCGGTTCTGGTATTTATGTAGTGGGGTCTTAATGACACTCGATCAGGTGTACCCATAACCTGTCAGGCCAGCCCTCAGCTGAGTATTGTTTGCTTTCACAGAGTGAATGCAATGTGGAAATGGTAAACTGGATAGTGGTGACTAGTTAGTGGCTTCTGACTAGTATTCTGTGAAATACTCTGCCTGGAGTGCTCAGTTCAGTAAACATCTTAAGCACTCAGATATGTGAGGGCTTGTGAGTGGCAAGACGCTGAGAGGATCCCTGGGGATACTGCGGCTTTGGGGATTGTCCAGCAGGCAGTAGCTTACCAGCCAGCACAGGAGGCCCTCAGTCGGCTAGAGATTCAGGATGGTTTTGCTCCCTGATCTAGACTCTGAGTGTCTGCTGTTGTGTCCTACTAATGCATCACCTCCTGGGAGATTTTGTCAGTGCATTTCACTACTGTGCCTTTCATGCTTAGAGGATGCCAACACCTGTTAGATGCTTGTTGGCTAAATGCATGCTTTAAGCCCTCATATCATCTGTGTGTGTGTGTGTGTGTGTGTGTGTGTGTGTGTGTAGTGTGCTTTCATTCCATAGTCAAACGGACTTTTGCAGTGTCCATTTACTCAGCAAATATTTTTGAGCATCTGTCATATTCTAAGCACTATGCTTCTTGCTGCAAATACAGCAGTGAAAATTTTCTGTTGATTTAAGAAACTGTAGTGTTAACTTTAAAAATAGCTTAGCATCTGATGTAATCAAAGAATTGTAAGAGTTTTGAAAAAAACATTGAAGAGGACCATGTTTGTCTGTAGTATTCAGCACTGGGAGATTAATATCACATGTCTGCAAGTTTTTTGATTCTGAGAGGTCTGGCACTTCTCCATAGGAAATGAAGGGGAGGGGGCATCCATATGTAAAATACTAATCTGGATATGGCCCAGGGCCAGAAATCTGTGATTTGTGTAACAATTTTGGTGAACATTGCAGAATTGGAGAGTTCTGTATAACTGATTATCAAGAAAAACTCCCTGAAGAAGGTGGGAAAGGGAGTTAGTAAATGTTGGTGTGATTGTGTAGCTGCTCAAAGACTTAATTCCTCTTTGATCAGCAACATGTGTTCCCAGTAAGCTGGGAATCACCATCTTCTAATGAGTTTGCATGCTTGGCCATTTTCTTAGCCTTTGCAGAGACTGCCTGGGAGAACTGGAATCCAGTGTGAGAAGTGGGGATTTGGTAGCTGAGATCCTGTGTGCTTCTTCTTTCTGCCCCTTTCCTAGGCCAGTGCTACTGTACTAGCAGACTTTCCTTGAGCAGACTGCCTCTGGGCTGGGACTTGTGTCGCTGACTGTCAGATGGCAGGCTTGGCCGTGGCCTGGAGGTGGGCAGGCCAATGTTATCAGAGATGTTGATCTTGGATTACAGGAATTATTTCTAGGCAGCAAGCCCAGTATTCATTTTCCTCTCCAGCTCTCTGGTGTTCAGGAGAGGCTGTGCTTGCAGAGAAGGTGGCCAACTTTCTAAATGGATGCAGCCAACTGGCCATTCACCAAACAGACTTTGTTGAGCAGGAGTCAAGCTTTGCCTCTGGCCTCAGGGAGCTTTTGTGTCTATTTTGGGTGTGGTTAGGGCATTGTCAATAGGTGGCTCTGTGAGCTGGAGGAAGGCATCCATTGTTTTTGCTCAAGAGTCATTATCCCAAAGTTAGAACTGGAGAGACCCTCAGAGATCAGCCCCCTTCCCATGCATGATACAGAGAGGAAACTTGAGTCCCACAGCTAGCTACCCTACCACTGAAACCTTCTCCAAACACATGAACAGTATTTTACCATTTAAACCCAGCAGTTTGATGATACTGGCTTTATATATCTATCTTAATCCATTAGTGGAAAATTGGGCTTATTCTTTTTTTAGTAGTTGTATACGGAGACTCAAATTGTACCTTTAACCATTTTGTGTTGGGGCACAGATTTAGGAAGTTTAGTCACATGGAGGTTGGAAATTAACAGCACAGGTTATAAACTCCCAGTGGGGGTTGACTTGATAGGAGGCATCAGTGATGTTTTCCTGGCAGAGACTGAGGCCTGGTGCATCCCTTTTCAGAGGGCTTCTCTTTGGAGGCGGCTTTAGTTTTCTCTTTGGTTTGTCAAAGGAAAACAGGCAGTTGGCAGATGGCTGTATCTTTTCATTCTGCTCTGTAAGGCATACCCTCTGGCCTTAGAAGTGAACCACTTTTTATACTGTTTACACAACTCTCTTGTGTATATTGTCCTAGAGGTAACATGCTGATAAGACTTTTTTTTGTTTCTGTCTTTTAAAGGCAAATAGCTCCCTCAGAACTGCAGTTCTCAAGTTTTGTATGGAAAAGACTCCTCCTCCTTTCTGTTAAAATGCAGATTCTGGGGTTCCTCCCCTTTGGTTGGCAGGCCACAGTGGGCCTCAGGAATCTGCATTTCTCTCCAGCATCCCAGCCCTTCTGCTGCAGATCTCTGTGGCTTCCCTGTGAAACACTGCTGCCCTCTCGATGATAAATGTCCTCTTTGGCTGTGAAGAAAAGACTGACCCTGTATGATGGTGGCTTTCTAAGTGAACTAGAAATAACTAAACTGCGTGGGTGGAGACCAGTGAAGTGTGAGCCCTCCATCCTCAGGTTGAGTCTCTGTGGTTTATAACTGCATATCTTCTTTGCATTCTGAGTTTCTATGCTCCAGAGGAATGACTTTTGGCCCAATTCTCCATTAGCCCTAAGGTTTCTGTCTTCTGTGCTGATCGTAGTGGCTGGCAGACCCTGCATGCTAGGGTTCCTCCCTGAGCATTCAGAGGGAGGCTCCTGGAGGGAACTTGGCATCTTTGGGTATTTCTGGGAGGGTGAATTGCAATGATTACCACCACCAAAGAACTGGTAATTACTTTCAGATCCTCTAGCTTTTCACCAGAGAGAAGTGGATAACAATGATGTAGGACGACCATCTGATACTCCTAAGACACCAGCTCCACCTTAAAACACTGTTAGAAATCACTGTGGTTCCCAAACATGCCTGTAAATTCACTGAAAGACTAGGCGGGTTCCTGGTACTGGGCTCTCCTGCCTCCCAAATGTCTGAAGGGTGGAGCCTGGGAACCTATCCTATCTCCATTTCCTAAAACTTCTTGTTAAGTCAGTCATTCTTTTGCCCTAGTTTTAGTTGAAAAACATCAAGCAGAATAATGTGGTATTGCATCGTGTGTGGAAGCCACTGTGGGCGGAGGTGGAGCAAGACTATCCAATAGGCCACAGGCTGTGGCTGCAGGAGTTGTTATTTATCGTGAGCTCATCCCTGGCTCTCTCACATTGTGCAATGGCAGAGCTGAGAGAGAACCATAGGAATGTAGCCCTGTGGTCACTTGGAGGCCTCGTGTTCCCTTTCTCTCTGAAACAGAAAGCATTTTGACAGGCTTCTACATTTCCTGTAGAGACGAGCATGTCCGGAGAGTGGCCTTGTCCTTGCCCTTGTCTTGATGAAATCTGTGGCTCAGCCCAGCCGGGTGGCCTGGGCTGTGAGAGGCTTTGATGTGGCCAAATCCCTCACAAGCCCAGTTGTTTTCATTGCCCACTTTCCTGTGAACTCACATTTGCTCTTCTTTGTTCTAGTTGTAGGCCCTCTTCTTCTAGTCCATTACCCTTAGTTGCTAATTTCTGTTAAATGGTATTTGCTTAAAAAGGTACTTGCTGAATATGGGTTTAAGAAATGGCTTTTCTCTCAAGGTGTTTGCTTTTTAAAAGGGGTGCTTGAGTGTTAGAGATGGCAGAACTCCTCAGACCAACACCTGCCAGAATGGATGAGGAATGTGGCATCTTCCCAGGGAATGGCTGCCTACCTCAACACAGACTATTCAAGGAAATTGATTATGGGTTCTAGGTGTGTGCTCAGCCTTTGAAAGGAGTTAGATTAGAACTATTTTAATAAGATACGATTATTTTTTAAGACATATGGATGCTAATTTTAAGATAGCAATTTTAAAAGATACATAAGGTTTATTATGTTCACTAGAGGAATGGAGGTTTGTGACCTTGCATTCCGTTTTCCAAGGAGCCAGGAGATCCAGTATTTGCCTTCTCAGTCTCTGTTGCTGGGCTGAAACAGAAGATTTCAAAACCTTCCTGGGGGAAAAATACATTTTTTTTCCCCATTGGTGCTGGTCCAGATCCCTTGAGATTGTTTCCAGGCTCATGATTTTGAAACACTCAGGAAAAAATTTGGAACCTGAAGTTATTTATCAGATTCAGGGTTATAGTCTGTTTTCTATTTGAATTTTGTTTTGTATTATCAGGCTGCTTACAATATTCTTGTGCTTTTTATTGCTTATGGAAGAAATTACTTTAGACATTTCTTAGAGATCCAGATATCCTTCCTTGGATTTAAGAAACAAAAATTCCTTCATTATGAGCAGCCATTGCATTCTTTTGAGAAATGGATACTCAAAACTATCCATGTAATTTAAATTGCTTTCTATAAGGTATGCAGACTTGACTCATTCTGTATATATATTTTCCTTCCTTGGCTCCTTCGTGGTTGTTGGTTATGTTGTTCTTTTGGCTTATAAACATGGTGGGACCTGATCCATTGGGAAGGAACCCAGAGTTCATAACCCTAAGTGGGTGATTGAGGTGGTGTGCATCATAGAGAGCATGCTGGAGTTATGATCATTTGGTTGTATAAGGGATATTGGCTGGCCTTGTAGATGAGATGTTTGAGCTGGGTCTTGAGAGTAGAAATTTGTTAGGGAGGTGTTAGTGCAGTAGGAGCAGAGATTGTGAAGGCTTTTGTGGGCCTTTTGTGTGGGAGAAAGGTTATAGTTCTATGTGTGGGGCAGTGCGTGCCAGATTTCTTGACACTTGGAAGCCATGAGAGAGTTTTAAGCATGCAACATATATGACTTCATTGGCTAGGTGTCAGAAGAGTGTTTGGAGAGGGGAGACTGAGACAGCAAGTCCAGTTAGGAAGCTGTTGCGGAGGCCCAGGGGTAGATGAATCTGGAGACCCAGGGGTCCCGGGGTACATGATGCTGAGACTGTCAGGACGCATGAATCTGAGAGACTGACAAGGGAGTCCTTAGGAGTAGGAGACCTGGCGATTCTATTATATCAGGATGGAGAAGTTTCTGTCCTCTCCATATTTGCTTGTGTGTGGTCTTGTTATTGCTCACAGCAGTCTAGTTTTGAGAAATGCTGTTAGAGCAGAATTGTGATTAAGAGTGGAAGCATGTTGGCCATTGTAGACTGATGGTCATGCCCTCTCCCAGTGACACTATGCCTAGCCCTCTAGATTGGATGTCCAGAGGACCTTCTCTACTGATGTGGGGACCAGCATCTGATATAGTTTTATTTGTCCCTGAAGCCAACCCAGAGGTTTTTATTTGAACTTTGCTATTGATTGAGGCCATCAGCATTTCAATATTTGAGAAAAACCGTAGAGGAACTTGTGATTCCTGCTGAAATGCTGAGAGGATTGATTTTGTCTTGGACATGCTCTCTCATCCTTCCCCTTGATAGCAAGTAATGCAGACTAGGTTTAAATTTTGACTGTGCCAAGTGACTGTGAGATTTTGGGTAAACATGATAATACAGATAGTTGATACACAATGGTACTTTGTGTCAAATACTCTTCTGAGCTTAACACATGTTAGGTGGGTTATCGTGGGTAAACATGATAATATAGATAATTGATACCTAATGAGTACTTGGTGTCAAACACCCTTTTGAGCTTAACACATGTTAACTCGTTCATCTTCAATACTGTGAAGTAGGTTCCTGTTATTATTATTTCAGTTTTACCAGCAAGGAATCTGAGGCCTAGACAATTTGTGTAACTTACCTAACATAGCTAGCCAGTAGCAGAGCTGGGATTTGAACCTTGGCAGTTAGGTTCCAGGGTCCATGGGCAAGCAGATGATACTGTTTGGGGAGAGATAGTTACGAGGGTTAAATGACAGTGTGTATAAAGCGAAAACATAGTGTCTGGCACACAGTAATTGTTTTATGGATGGTGTCTAATATAATATACAAATATAGATTATGGAAGAGTCTATATAATTTTAATATAGTTTTATAAAGAAAATTGATTTTCTACCAATTGGCTAGAAAATTGGTATAAAATATATGGGTAGAGAATTTTCTATACATTTATGGGTAGAAAAATGTTTGGAAATACCAAAGTATTGATGGTGGTTATTTCTGGTGATGCAACTATGTTCATTTTATTTTCTTCTTTGCTTTCCTGTATTTTCCAAATTCTCCTCAGCAGATGTAGATTGTTATTATTTGAAATAGAAGTCTAAAATATGTTTTTTTTTTTTTAAACTAAAGATTAATAGGAACTCACCAGACAAACAGGACTTCCCACAATCCAGGAAGAGTGAAGAGCCCTGCAAAGTTATGGTGGTGTGAAACTCTACACCACGCTTAGTGACTTTGAAGTTGTTTGGTCTTTTTTCAGTTCGTCTTTGTCTATTAATTTATTTGTAGTGTTTTAGACACATATTTGCTTTGCTTTGCTTTCTTTGTGGGTTTAGAAAGCCCTTTACCTTCCAAGAAAATAGAAATGTTAGGACAGCAGTTTCTTGTGCTGCTGGGGAGAATCATCAGCCCTCTTATAGTCAGTGACTCCCTGCTGCCTGGAGCTGGCTTCCAGGGTTGCCCATGGGAGAAGCAGCTCCCGGGCTTACGGTTTGAAGTGTCTGTCCTTCTAGCTTTCAGTTTTGGGCTCGGTCTTGAAAGAGTGTTTTGTTTTCCTCGTCTACTGCATCATGGTGCACATGGCATTCATTTTCTGTGTAGAGTCTTGTGGCTGCTGTTTATATTTCAGTTTTAGCTAAACCTTCCCATGTGAATTTCTGCTATGCCGCATTGCTTGATTTAAGTCCTATCTTCCCTTCCATACTTTATAATTGGTGGAAATCTATACAATTGTTGTAAGAGGTAGAGGGCTGTTGTAAGAGGGCTGTTGTAAGAGGTAGAAAGAGATAGAAACTTAATTTTAATTATACAGGCTTTTTCTTCTACTGATCTAATGATTTTTATTAAATTTACTTCTTAAATTCATTCATTTAATGGTTTTTATTAAATACATTAGTTTGTTAAATCTTGAATTAAATTTGAAATTATTTTCTCTGATGATAGGTTTCTTACCCAGGGCATCACTTATTTTTTTCCAGATATTTGGCCAGTTGTCCTAATGCCATTATATATATTATATATATAAATTATATATATATATTTGGAGACAGGGTCTCACTCTGTCGCCCGGCCTGTAGTACAGTGGTACAGTTATGGCTCACTGCAGCTTCAACCTCCTGGGCTCAAGAAATTCTCCTACCTCAGCCTTCTGAGTAGCTGGGACTGCAGGCATGCACCACCACACCTGGCTAATTTTTGTACTTTTTGTAGAGAGGGGATTTCACCATGTTGGCCAGGCTGGTCTCAAACTCCTGGGTTCAAATGATCTGCCTGCCTCTGCCTCCCAAAGTGCTGGGATTACAGGTGTCAGCCACTGTGCCTGGCCTATTATTATTATATTTTTAAGAGACAGGGTCTTGTTTTTGAGATGGAGTTTCGCTCTTCTTGCCCAGGTTAGAGTGCAGTGCCACGATCTTAGCTCCCTGCAATCTCTGCCTCCCAGGTTTAAATGATTCTCCTGCCTCAGCCTCCCAAGTAGCTGGGATTATAGGAGTGTGCCACCACACCTGGTAAATTTATATTTTTAATAGAGGTGAGGTTTTACCATATTGCCCAGGCTGATCTCGAACTCCTGGGCTCAAGCAATCTGCCTACCTCTGCCTCCCAAAGTGCTGGGATTACAGGCATGAGCCACTGTGCCTGGCCTATTATTATTATATTTTAAAGAGACAGGGTCTTCTGTTTTCATTTTTGAGACAGAATTTCACTCTTGTTGCCCAGGCTGGAGTGCAGTGGCACGATCTCGACTCACTGCAACCTCTGCTTCCTGGGTTTAAACGATTCTTCTGCCTTGGCCTCCCGAGTAGCTGCAATTACAGGAGTGCGCCACCACACCTGGCTAATTTTGGTATTTTTAATAGAGATGAGGTTTCGCCATGTTGGCCAGGCTGGTCCCGAACTCCAGACTTAAGGTGATCTGCCTGCCTCAGCCTCCCAAAATGCTGGGATTACAGGAGTGAGCCACGGTGCCTGGTTAACCAAGAGATTGGTCTTGCTCTGTCGCCCAGGCTGGGTACAGATCTTGGTTCACTGCAAACTCTGTATCCTGGGCTCAAGGGATCCTCTAACCTTAGCCTCTTGAGTAGCTGGTGCTCACAAGCACATGCCACTGTGCCTGGCTAATTTTTTTTTTTGAGAGATGTGGTTTCACCATGTTGCTCAGGCTGGTCTCAAACTCCTGAGCCCAGGCGATTCACCCACCTGGGCCTCCCAAAGGGCTAGGATTACTGGCATGAGCCACTGCGCCTGGCCTCTAGATTTCTTAATTGAATACCTAGGCATTTTATGTTGATTATAATTATGAACTTGTTTCCCACTGTTTATTGTTGGCATAAAGGAAAATGTTTGCTTGCGGTGAATATCTCAGAGGTAGGAATTAACCAGATCTCATCCAGTTCTGTATTCTTAGTGCTAACTACTGGACTTGGCCCAAGTTAGGCTCTTAATAAACATTTGTCAAGCAAATGAACACTTTATGTACATGGTGTTGTCCCTTTTTCCTCTTTTGAACTACTTTAGCTACATTTCTAGGAATGGAATTGTGGGTCGAAGAATGTGAATATTATTATAGCTTCTAAAATGTGGTAAATTTTGATAGGTGGACATTGTTTACCAAAGGGAATAAAAGCTTGGATAAACTTGTTTAGTGGAGATAATGAGGCCCGACTCCCTGTAGATGCTGCTGGATTGCTACTCCAGCCCCTCTCCTCACAATCATGCACTTCCCACTGGGAGTGGACCCTTAATATTTGTGTATTGAAATCAGTTAACTTGTAATCAAACAACTTTATTGTGGGACTTGTCTAAGCATCAAATTGAGAGCCGGTGGGAGGCTGAGGGGAGTCTCTGGGGCCCAAGAGAAGAAACAGGTGGCCAGGGCCTGTCTCACACATGAGTGGGTTTCTGGGTTTTGTGCTATGAGAGACCTGGGGACAGCAGGTTGTGGGAGCAGCTGGGGCATCACATGGTACTTCTCAGCCAGCTGTCAAGGACTGCATTCCCACCTCAAGCAGAACGCAGATGGCTTGCTTTTATTCTCCTAGCTGGTGCCTCATGTCTTGGCACCCAAAGGCAGCAGATGGCTGCCATGTAGAATTGTGACCACCCAATCCTTGTCTGCCCCTCTTCCTGAGTGGAAGAAACCCAGGATGTTCATGCAGCCATGTAGGAGACAACTACAATGGCTTTCCAAGATGTTCGGCTTTGTCTCATATTGGGATTGGTGCCATATTTGACCTGGGATTTCAGCAGTGTTGAGAGGAAGTAGCAACAATTGAACATGAGCGGATGAGTCAGATATTTGAGTGTTTATATTCAGGACACTGTGCAAGGCATCTTGGATCATATTGAGACCAGCAGGTCTGGCCTCTGCCTTTAAGGAACTTAGGTTAGTGAGGAACATGCAGGGAGTGCCCTCATCTCCATGGGAGGGTTACCTGGGCTACAAGATTCTCCAGCCTCCCCATTCAGAGAATGGAGACAGAATGTACCCCCAAATCAGGGAAACCTGCTCTGAAGAGGTGGCCTTTGCATTGGACCTTGAAGGGTGAGTAGGAAGGAGCTGAGGAGACTGGTGTTAGGGGAGACAAAATGCACACCCAGGTCAGGGAAACCTGCTCTGAAGAGGTGGCCTTTGCATTGGACCTTGAAGGGTGAGTAGGAAGGATCTGGAGAGATTGGTGTTAGGGGAGACTCGGGAGCTGGCCTGGGTGAGGCATCAGACAGCACACGCTAGCACCTGGCTTCTTGCTGGGTGCTTGCCTAGAATCAGCTCTGGAGCTCTGCTTTGTCACTGTTTCTTCTAGCATGAGTGGAATGCCTGTCTGACTCTCCAGAACTTGGGACCACAGCATTTTAAATGGTCATTCTGAGGGGTGGGGGACAGATGGTGATCCTTCCTGGTCCTCACTCTTCTGGTGGGCATGTCTTTGGTGAATGCTGTGTGGTCCTGGTGGTAAGCTTCTGCGCTAACTGGCTCATTGTTACCAGCTGAGCTGAGGCTCAGCGGAGGGAACTCCTGGTGATAGACCCAGCAAGGCGTTGGCTGTGCAGCCAGATCACTCGAAGGTCCTACTCGCCCCACTTTGGGAGCACTGAATAAAGGCACTAAAGCTGTGAGCCAGACCAGCATATGCCTTGGGTTCCTAAAGAATGTTGGCCTCTCCTTGGACATTAATGGACCATGGAGTGGTTGGAGATATGGAGGTGCCTGTTTAAAGAGAGAAGTTATCTTGAGTCATAAAGTGCTGTAGAAGAGCAATGGTGTTGGCTGCCCCAAGCCCCCATGGGGACCCCATGCCCTTGGCTTACGTTATAATCCTGAGGTGCTGTTTCTTGCCAAGCCAGATCTCCCACCAACTTTGGCTCTCAAAATGGAATATATTTGCCATTGTGGTGTAGACCAGCTCTGTTGAGTAAAGATAAGATGTGAGCCACATACATACTTTTAAATTTTCAAGTAGTCACATTAAACCGGTAAAATTAATTTTAATACTATTGTATTTAATTCAGTGCATCCAAAAGATTTTATCATGTGGCGCTGGCCTCCTCTCATGTGCTCAGTAGTCACTGTCTGGCTAGTGGCTATTGTGTTGGACAGGGCAGATCTGAACCAATTTATTGGGACTGGGGCGATAAAGAGGCTGGTTTGTGATTATACATTTAATTAGGCCTGAGCCGAATCTCCATTTAGTCCTTCGCTGAAAGATATCAGATGGAAAACCCAGAGGCTTTTTGGATTTCTGCTGATTTTGCTGTATTGTACTTTTAGTGGTGCTCAGTCTTAGAACCCGTGTTTCTGTCTTTGGGTTTCGGCTCTCTTCAGAAAAGGCCCTTTGGGGCTTTTATGTCAAAGCACATGCCCCAGAGACATTTCAGACAGCCTGGCCCCCAGCCTTTTACTAGCTAATTGGGGATTGAAGTAAAAAGTCTTCTAGTGATCTCTAGATTTTTTTTTTTGAGACAGAGTCTCACTGTCGCCCAGGTTGGAGTGCAGTGGCACCGTGTCAGCTCACTGCAGCCTCCATCTCGGGTTCAAGCAGTTCTCCTGCCTCAGCTTCCCAAGTATTACAGGTGCCCACAACCACGCCTGGCTAATTTAAAAAAAATATTTTTAGTAGAGACAGGGTTTTCACCATGTTGGCTAGGCTGGTCTCAAACTCCTGACCTCAGGTTATCTGCCTGCCTCGGCCTCCCGAAGTGCTGGGATTACAGGTGTGAGCCACCACACCTGCCTGTCTAGATTTTTTTTTTTTGAAAGGAAACAAACCCAGTTAATCAGTATCTAGATTAACTGCCTTATTGACCAGATTTTGCCCACCTTATTGACCGAATTTCTACAGTATGATAAAATAGCAGTCGTTGAAAGCATGTGATCTCAAAGTTTTGCCCCGGAAATTTAGTGAGAGATGACTCAGAGGTTACTAATTGTTTCCCAGTTAGATTTAATACTCAGAGATTTAAAGGGAAAAGGATTTCTTGTAAAAAGCAGATTTTTCATGGTGCCTGCATTGTCAGAGGCAGCTGGAGAGGTTGGTTCAGATCTGTCCTAGTGAGTGTGTGCCAGCTTCTCTGAGCAGCCTGTGGCTCCTGAGCATAAATAGAAACACAGCTGTGTGTGCAGGCTGAACAAGAGGAAGTAGAGCAAGTGTCTGGACGCCTCCCTGGCTGGAGCAGAAGGCTCCCAGGGTGCTTAGCTCATCCGTGGCATGGGGATGGAAGGGCCAGGTAGTCAGGGAGCTGGTGGGAGGACCAGACACATACATTCCCCCCACCCAAACACACAGTTGCCTCTAAGGGTGGGGGGTTTGGCAGACTGGGCTCACAGTATTGACTCCGTGTATGACCTAGACAAGTCACTTCCCTTTCTGGGCCTCTATCCACTCATCTGCAAAAAAAAAGGGGAGGACTGGGTGGGCTTTGGGCTCTGAATTTGGCTGTGGTTGTGTGTCTCAGTTCCTGACTTGCCTGGTGACTCTCCTCTCCCCTCCTGTGGAAATGCTTGTGCGCTCTTTGCTCTGCCCCAGGGCCAGGCTGAGCTCCTGTGTCTACCCTGCAACCAGCCTGCCGCCAAAACTCCAGGCTGCAATTCATGGATCTCTCAAGTGGGCTCATGGCCTCTGGCCTGAGCTAATCTCCTCCTTTATGCAAACTGTGCACCTGCCTTTCCCTCACCACCATTTTCACCAGCAGTACCTTTGTCTAATAATCTGATATGTGTCCTTCCCCAGTGCCCTGCTAAATTCCCCATTCCATCTCTTTAGGAAGGCACACAAGTCCCTTCAGGGCCAGGTCCTTGCCGCTCACTGACCTCACCTCACTCCTGCTCTCTGACCTTTTCACTTTTGTAGACACTCCTCTCTCTTCCTGGAATCTATTTTCCTCTGGCCACTGCCTGCTTCCCATTTAAGACCAAGCTCTCCTGTATCATTTTCTGATTATTCATTCATTCACTATTCCTACATATATGTATTCAGTAAATACTGACCTACTGTGTGCCTGGCATTGAGCTAGATGCTAGAGAAATGGAGACAACTTGGAGTTTGTTTCTTGGAGAAGATAGACATTAAACCAATACTTTGAAGCTTTTAAACCTGCATGTGGCAGGTGTCCTGAACTTTGAGTACCTTGTCCTTTGCTGCACCTCCCTCCTTGGCTCTTTGTCCTTCCCCAGTGCTCTCCAGTCACGCCAGCCCTGCCTCACCTGCTCTGCTTTCTGTCATAGCACTTAATGCAGCATGGAAATTACTGGGTGTTTTTTCCTGTCTTTCTCACTAGGCCAAGCCCCAGGTCTGGGTATCTGATAGGTGCTTGGCAAATGTTGGTTAAATGAATGGATGAAATGGCAACTTGGCTGATAGTTGGAAGAACTTTCTGTAAAATACCCAAATATCCTGTAATGAAGGCTTTTCTTTATCTGAGGCCAGGTATGCAAGTATCACTAAAAAGACTCAAGTTGTAGCCACAGCACCCAGAGGTTATCCTTTGTATCCTTTGCTTATAAGTAGTAGTAGTTTGTTTTAGGCCTGTCTCTTGCTGTCATGCCTGCAGAGCCATTTTCTTCACTGCCTCTGATCTTGGGAACCACTGTGTCTGATGTCTGCACATGTCACTGGATGCCAGTGTTGATGAAGTTCCCATAATTGTGTCATGGCAGCCTTCCTTTTTCTTGGGACTCCTTTGCAGGGGGCAGCCTGGAGACCTTAATCCATACCTGCAGTCTAGTTTGTTTATAGTTAGGTTCATTTTTCTGGGTCCTCTCCCCCATCTTGGTTGATTTTTTTAAATAATATTCACTCTTTGTGTATATAATTCTATGATTTTGGACAAATGCATAGAATCATGACTTTACCACCAGAACCATGATACAGAACAGTTCTGTCACCCACAAATTCTTGTGCTGCCCCTTTGTAGTCAGCTGCTCCCCTCCCTGCCAAGCCCTGGCAACCACCGATTTGTTTTCTGTTCTGACAATTTTGCCTTTTCAGGGTGTTACATAAATGACATCATGTAGTATATAGCCGTTTGGATCAGGCTTCTTTCGCTTAGCAATATGCATTTAATATTTATCCATGTTGTAGGAATCAATAGTGTGCTCCTTTTTATTGCTAAATAGTATTTTATTGTATGGATGTGTACCACAGTTTTTTTTTTAATCCTTTCACCAGGTGAAGTTCTCATTTTTTGGCAATTATGAATAAAACATCTGTACATACTTACATACAGGTCTTTGTGTGAATATGTTTTCATTCCTTTTGGGTGAATATGTAGGGATGGGCTTGCCAGGTCACTTGGTAAGTGTATGTTTAACTTTATAAGGAATTGCCAAACTGTTTTCTAAAGTAGCTGCACCAAGTTGCATTCTACCAGCAGCTTGTGAAAGTTCTAGCTGCTCTTCACCCTTGTCAGCACTTGGCATTGTCAACGTTTTGAAATATTAGCCATTCTGATAGGAGTGCCAGCTAGTTTTTAATCTGCAGTTTTCTTTGTATACTCTCAGATGCTGATGGAGTTTAAATATCGTTATTTGATGTGATTTGGCAAGGCCGTCATTCATGCCTATGTAAGATTTTATTTCTGAAGATGGAATTTATAGTTGCTCAGAGCAAAAGAGCAGCAGTATTATCACACCTTCCTAAACAGTTTTGAGGAAAATGTTATGCTGCATTATTCTTTAATTTTAGAATTTAAAAAGACTTCTTATTAACTGGGTTCAATTCTTCATGTCACAATTGCTGTTTGCTTGACCAACTCATCATGAGCAAAAGCTACTAATCTTGTAGCTGAAGTTTCCTTGATCCGTTCATCTTAACTCTCATGGCAAGCTGAACAGTCTGTACTCATGAGACATAATATTTTTTAAGCTCTTCATATTATTGGTGGCCATAACATGTTTTTCCCCTCCCTCTTTCTAGGCTCCCAATCGTCAACTCATGACTTACTGGTTACAGGAGCTTCAGCAGAAGAGATGGGAATATTGTAACAGTCTCGACATGGTCAAGTGGGACAGCAGGACCTCTCCAACTCCCGGGGATTTTCCTAAGGGTCTTGTAGCCAGAGATAACACCGGTAAGGCAAAAATAAAGGGGAGCTGGGTCAGTTATTTGTGTGAGCCATTCGATACCACATATGAACTTAGCAGCGAATGAAAATGATTTTAGAAAGAAAATAATAGTGATGCTACCTTATGAGTGGACAGCGTTCCACAGTTACCCAGCGCCTCCATGTACGAAGCTTATGCAAGCCCAGTGATGGCTTTGGAATCAGGCAAGGCCAGTGCCAAGCATATGGAAGAGATGATACGACTAAGGTCAGCATGTAGTAAGTTGTGGTGCTGTAAGTCTAGTTCTGACTGCAGGGCCAGCCTTTCTAGCACACCTGATGATGGAGCACTCGTGCCTAAATAGTCATGCTTGGGCAGACTTGCCAAGATTAACAGGTGTTTGTATACACTAGGAAGGTATTCGCAAAACATTCCACTTATAATTCTCTAGTGTTTCTTAGGAAGACTTTAACCTTCAAACATCGATTTAATTCTGTCCTGGATTCATGGCATTTCTATAACTCAGGGTAATCCCTGGCCATTTGCAGCATGGAGATAACCTCTAGAAAGAACAGGACAACAATTATTTGCTGCCCATCCTACCCCGCCTGCAAAGACTATGGAGATGGTACTATTTTTGGCCCCCGCTCTCCATACAGGGCAAAGAACACATCCAGAAAAACAAACAAATAAACACAAAAGCCTCCTAAGCTCAGAAGTAAGGTCTAAAAAGCCCAGGCCATCGTACTAGTATTTTTGGAAGACACATGGAGCATACATTAAAAGAAGTAGACAACAGTGAGGACTAGTTCTAACAGTTTCATAAAGAGATGTTGTCTGCACTTAATAAAACCCATGGGACCCTTTGCTCAGCAGAACACAGGGCTGCATCCGAGTTGCCTGTCCCACCAAGGATGGTGTTGGCACATGTGTGGCTGATTTACTCCAGAAACAAATGCGTTCTTAGACAAATTTTTCATCTCCAAATTTGCCAGTCTTGTTTTTACTTGTCCCAGTATTTTTCATTAGGTTAATCCTCTTATCAGTGAGAAATTACTATATATGCTTTGTACCTGTTGATATATTTTCTGTGAGAGTTTTTGAGTCACTTTCCCGACTGACTTAGCACTCTGACTATTCCAAGTTCTGAGGTCATGCCTTTATTTTCAACTTTTTGCCCCCTTATGTTTAGTTCAGGGTCAAGTCACTGGTAACTGAGTTGTTTTGAAAGCCACTCTTATAGTGCTTCTCATCAAAAGGAGCTCCTAACTGAGTGTCTGAGTCACTTGGAACATTTGGAAATCCTATGGGAACAGGCTGAGCATAGCCACTGCCTTTGGCACAGGAGGTGCTTGATTTGCCTCAGTTCCTTTGTTCCGAGGACACCAAGTGCTTCTTTCTAGCAAAGACTCAGGGATATTAAACCAAAAGGAGGATAAAGAAGTAATGCTTATCCCTCTAGTCTCTTTATAACAGCTGTCCTTCCTCCTTCTAAGCCAAAATGCTGTGATTGGAGAGCTAGAGAAAACATCTGAAGCCCATATTTGTTTCTCCTCCTTTGATTTGGGGACTCCAGGTATCGAATTTAGCATTTGAGTAAATGCCCTCTGACATTTACTCATTCATTCAGCAGAGTTGGCACTCAAGATGAACTTTGTCCATCTCCTCACAGAATTTCTAGTCAAGCAGGGTGGTTGTGCAGATAAAAAATGAGAGAAATGTGAAATGTGAGGGAAGGGTGCATGCTGGTACCATGGGCTGTAAGTGGGCTGTGCATAGCTTCTGGCAGTTAGGGCCTCTCTGAGGAAGTGCATCTAAGCCAAGGCCTGGAGGATGGCTAGGAATTAGCTAGGTAGAGAAGCGGGGAGGCAGATGACAGGGCTGGACTGCGGTGCCTTCCCAGAGCTGCAGTCAGGATGGCTATCGGCTGGAAGCAGTTGTGGGGTGGAAGTTGAACCTGGGGGCACACCCAGGACCCAGAGCCAGAGCTGGGGGAGAGCCTAGACTGCTGGCCTTGGGATTTTGGACTTTATCCTAAGAGCAATGGAGTGCCTTTGAAGATTTTATTGATATAAATGACTGTAACTTTAGACTTCTATTAATTTTTAGATAGCTTCTGAGAACAAGGAATGAAACTTTGGGCCCCAGAGCAGTATGTGAGACTATAATAGTTCAGGAAGTCAAAAAATCTAAAGCAGGAAGTCAAAAAGAAAAGCTTGTATTTTAGACCCTTTTGTTTCATCATCAGAGATCAAATCCGGTTCAAAGATAAATTGTGTTGTGTTATATGGCAGTGCTCTGTGAAGTTTCTAAAGCCATGCTTGTAGTTATCTGCTCAGCTTAGCCTACTCTAGCAAGAATTAAAGAAGAGTGTTTTTATAACTGATTTGCATTAAAAATAAAATTTTTCCTAGTATTGTCTCGTGGTCACCCAGTTGTTTGGAACATTTTGGTTTGTAGTCTAATGGGCTTCACCCATCAGGACCCTCCTAGCACCTAAAGTCAATATGGGGAAAAATATAGGGGATTAACATTTTCCACTGATAGCTAGTTGTGTATCTTAGAAGGCAGCTCTACCTCGTGGAAGAAGCCCTGTGGGCCTGTGAGTCTTGGAGATATTTACTAGTTGTCAGACTCTAAGTAAGTCATTTATCCTGTAGTACAGGGGTAGGAAACTGTGGCTCTGGGAATTGAAGTTTGTTCACCCTCCTTTGTAGTTGTTATAAGGATCAAATGGGAAACTGCATTGTTAAGTGTAAAGAGCCATATGTATGTGTATATACACATATATTATATATTGTATACATATGTATGAGATGATATCATTTTGAAAGGGTTAGCATTATGTTCAGCTGTAATTAACAAGAAACCTTCCTAATAAGGACTTACACATAGGGAGTAATTTGTCTCACATGATAAGCAGTTTATGGCTGGCATAGCTACTCACTAGTGCCGCTGAGGGGCCCAAGCTGTCTCTGACTCTGTTTTCCATTGCTAGAGTGTATTAGCTTTCCTGCTTATGCTAGCTGCCCCTGGGGGTGGCACTTACATCAAAAAGCAGAATGCTTTCCCAGAAACCTGTGGCTTATGCATCGTTAGCTGGAACTGTCACATGGCCATTCCTAGCTGGAAGGAGTCTGGGAAGCCAAGTATTTTAGCTGAGCACATGGCCACGATCAAAACCAAGGTTTATAAGTAAGGAAAAGCTGGATTGAATATTCATTAAGGAGCCAGCACTGTCACATAGTTGCTTACATTAATTTTTTTTCTAGAATCTGTGTTGAGTAAGAGACTTTCCTGTGTGTGATTGGAACTTGCAGCTTTATTATTAGTCAATATCTGTTCTGTCTGCCTTCTATTTTGTAGCGTGTCCTCTGAAGGCATGCCGTGCCTCAAATACCATTCCACATTGTCTTCTGTGTTTGGATAGATAAAAGACCTAGTTTCAACACAAAAGAATAATTTGCATAAAGATACAATCGGGTCCACAAACCTTTATAGCTGTTGAGAATGAGGTAACTAGAACCCAAAGGAGGTGCCCATAAATGACTAATAGCCTCATTACAGGATGTATGTCTAGCACATTCTGTTTACTTCATTCCCCACATAAACTAATAAGAATACAAGCCGGGGTAACAAGATCCTGCTTTTTTAAAAAAACTTCTTGAAAGTTCATGAGTACTAAAGCATTCATGGTCATAGCAGGCTCAAATGCCCAAGTGCCTGTTTGAATATGGATGGTATTTCTTGCAGAACATTGTATTGTGAAGACAGTTTGAAGGATGACCACACATTTCCTCCCCTGAAGCAGCTGCGTCAGGTAGTTGAACTGTTACACTATTTTTTTTTTTTTTTTGCTTGCTCTGCCGCCCAGGCTGGAATGCAGTAGCCGGATCTCAGCTCACTGCAAGCTCCGCCTCCCAGGTTTACACCATTCTCCTGCCTCAGCCTCCCGAGTAGCTGGGACTACAGGCGCCCGCCTCGTCGCCCGGCTATTTTTTTTTTTTTTTGTATTTTTTAGTAGAGACGGGGTTTCACCATATTAGCCAGGATGGTCTCGATCTCCTGACCTCGTGATCCGCCCGTCTCGGCCTCCCAAAGTGCTGGGATTACAGGCTTGAGCCACCGCCCCCGGCCTGAACTGTTACACTCTTAACAGCTTGTGTGCAAGGGGATGGCGTGGGAGGAGTAGCTGTAACTTTCAGTCCTCAAGCAGCCTGAGCAGTGCTCTCGGTGCAGGGTGCAGGGTGTAGAGGGCTGCCAGAAGGAAAGCTATTAGGTGGAATGCAGGCCCTGCGTTGGCAGTGCCACAGGAATTACACATCAACCTTTAATGTCATGATTCCATACAGAGATCAAGGAAGCTGTGCTTTCGTGTAATCCTGTTATGCCCAGACCGTTTATTCCCCAAAGAAGACCACCAGAGTCCAGAGTCAAAGCCAAGCGGCAAGGATCTTTACTGCAAGTTCGAACTTGGTCCCTCCGTTCCATAACATACAAGAGGGCCCCGAACAATGCATGTGCCCGCTTTTTATAGCCCGATGTATACAGGATATGTAAGGTTACAGAGGAACAAAGGAATTCTTTTGGTCGCAGCATCGCAATTGGTTAATATTTTAAGTTATACATTTAACAGTTTTTTATTTGTTCCCGCGCATTTAGTAAAACTACAAACGGTTGTGACCTTATCGGGGGCTCTCTAGGTGGTGTTTCTGAGATATATGGGGGGATGTGTTTGTGTTGGGCTCAGGAAGTTGGGACAAATAGAGGAATGTGTTTGTACTGGGCCCAGGACTGAGATATATGGCAGACACCGGTAATTAGAACAGAACAGAGCAGGACAGGGACTTTCACAACGCTTGTCCTTACAACGTCTGGAATCTATAGATAACCTAATCGGTTAGGTCCGGGGTCGATCTTTAACTAGGCTCAGGGCGCCGCCCGGGCTGTTTGCCTGTGGACTTCATTTCTGCCTTTTAGGCTTTTCATTTGATCTCTTTCAATCCTTGTAAAATGCAAAATGCCATCCGTTCTTGTGAAGTATCGGTAGTTATCAGCATTGTATCTGAGAGACAGCATGGAGAGAGCTTATGGGACCTTGAGCACATCATGATTTCCCCATCTGTGAAGCAAGATGCTCTCTGAACCAGGTTCCTTCTGGTTTGAAGGTTCTGTGAAAGTCAAGTTGTGAAAGAATGTGACTGTGGGAGGGAGGATGTGAGGGAGATGCTGAGTGGGGTTAGATTGCAGTTCTGTCTGGGAGGAGCCTGCTGGATAGGGTCGGAAAGGAGACTATCTGGAACAAGCTTGGAGTTTGGTGTCAGCAGGGACATCTTCAGCCTAGATTTGGTGGGACTTAATGCAGGTGAATACAGGGGTTGATGTGGCTGTGAATGGGGGCAGGGGCGGTGGCTGAGTCAGGTTGCAGGAAAACAGGGAGGAATGGGAAAGGAAAAGAGGGAAACCCCCACCCCAATTCAGGGAATCTGTCAGAGGCAAGGTGGCAGGAGAAAGGAAAGTCAGGAAGGATGATGAGTATAAATCCATTCAAGAACTGCAGAAGCCTTTGCTGCCTTCTGCCCGATTGTTTAAACCCACAGAAGGCGTTTTCTCCCATGCCATGTTAGCAAGTTCCTGTCTCTTATGGATTAATTTGGTCATTTAACCAATATTTATTCAGTCACTCCTCTATGCTAGGTGTTGGATATGCAGCTGTTCGCAAATCAGATAGAGGTTCACTTCTCACAGAGTTGTGTCCTTGATGGGGGTAGGAGACAGGCAGATGAATAATTAACCAGACACATGGACTGGCCTATGCTGGGGCCTGTCAGGACCCAGTGGTTTGCCGCCTCTTTTTTTTGGTGCTTAGATGCACGCTGTGTTCTCATTTGGAAGATATTTCTGTTCCTCCTGACTGGTCCTTCACAATCTGTATTAAAACTCACATTGGTAAATAAAAAAAAAATTTTCAGGTTAAGCCCACCCTGTCTTTTGACTTTTCATTAAGATGCATATGGGGACAACCCTTTCCCAGTGTTCTTTTCTCCTTTCTTGGATGCAGCTACAGGCCTGGGTTGAGTTTTATGAGAATTCTCCCGCTGTACACAGTTCTGTGCTCTGCAGAAGTTGCTGGCGGAGCACCTAGGCCTAACTGAGACAGCAGGAGAGGAGAGGGAATACTCACTGAGGCAGTCCAGATGTAGGCAGGAGCCGCCCCTGTGCAGGGAGTCCCATTAGGAGGAGACGTTGAGCATCATGTTTTAGAATGCAGCAAGTGGGAAGGGCTTTTGGAGACCAGGGAGGCTGGAGACCAGGGAGGAGAAGCCAGCAGCTCCAGGGAGGCTGAGACTGCCCGGGGTCACACTGGATTTAGAGGCGGTGCTAGAATCAGAACCTAGGAAATGGGAACAATGCAGTCGGAAACTCCCTCAGAGTTTTCATTTAGGCATTTGAAAATGTTTAAAAAGGACAGAAGTCTAAACACCAAAAACCGTCAGGCACAGACTTTCTTTCCCCACTGAAGCTGTAAGACAAAAGACATGTTCATGAACACCAGTCCAGCCTCTTAAAATCTTCGAGGAAATGTTGCCATGTCCTAGTTTGTGTTTTCCCTTAATGTCCTCCTTGAGATGGTTCCCTGCATGCTAATGTTAGGACATGTATTGAGGAGAAGCCAGCAGCTCTGCTTTCATTAAGTACATCTCACATGGTCTCTTAAAAACCAAAAACCAGACAAAAATAACAGTTACAGCAAAAATGTATTAAGCTGGAAAAGAGCTGCTTTTTCAAGTCAGATAATTACTTTTAGAAATTGTCCTCCAACATGTTCCTCCCTGGTCTCTCGTCCCTTTTCTCCACCCCTCCCTGGGGCCTCTGAGTTCCTCAGGAAGTATTTCCAGTATGGGCTGTGGGTTGCTGCAAGGCCTGGGGTTTTCTTGGTAATAGGCACTTTGCCACATAAGCATTTGACAGTCCAATCTCTCAGAGAGGCCGTTCATCACCTTGCTACTAACCCACACAGGAAGAAGAGGCCAGACTCAGCCTGTAGTAGAAATCCATACAGTTTGTTGTGTTTATTTCCTGATTTGGCTTAGAATTGTGGTGATTGTTGTAAGACCAGCCTTTGAAGTAAAGGAGTTTGTGCTGCGCCCATACTCCATGTACCTGTAAACTGACACACGCGCTCACCAACATTGAGTACCCCCCACCCCCCCACTCCAGGTACTGTGCCCTCCTCTGGTAGGTACACTCATCTCTACCTGCCTTGCGATATTTGTATACTGCAGGGGCAGGTGTCCAGGTTCTGGCTCTGGCTCTGGGCTCTAGTGTCCTGATGGAGAAAGTAGGTAAGGAGACTAGACTGGATTAGTGGGGTTTGAACTTTTTTTTTCTTTTGTTTGCTGGAACCTCTTTTCCAAATGAAATCTTGAAGGGAACCCCAGTATATAAAAGGTGAAGAGAGGAACTGCTGAGGATGAAACTGAGCATGGGGCCCCCATCCTCTTCTCCCTCTGGAAGTCCCCCAGGCATCTCCTGGAACCCTAAGACTCAGAGGAAGGGTCTGGATCCCAAGGACTCAATGTATTTATTCTGTGGTGACTTGGAGCTTGACATGTTACTGTTTTACTTTTGTCTGTCTCCTGGACGTGTTCTCCTTTATGGGGAAAGCTCTGTCTCATCGGTTGTTGTGCCCTCGGTGCCTAGTGGTTAATACATGATAGTAAAACCAAGAACTGGCAATCTGTGGTTATTTGTAACTTCTTGCCTCTTGACTCAAGAGGCTGCAGTGAGCCGCGATCACACCACTGCACTCCAGGCCTCAGTGACAGAGTGAGATCCAGTCTCAAAAAAGTAAAAAAAAAAAAATAAAGTGTGGACTCTATTACCAAGCCTGTAATTCTTCTGTTCCCAGCACACCGTCTTGCTTTTCCTAGTCAGAACCCTACTGTAAGCCATGCATTGACTCTTCTGGCCAGAGCCAAATTACCCTGATAGATACACAGCAGTTGTTTACTCATGCCACGCCCAAGATACTTTCCCAGTGTGTTTTTGAAGCCCTTCCCACACTGACTGGTCAAGTCAGAACCTGCCTACACAGTGCAGGCTCATCATGCGACATTCAGTACGTTGCTCTCCAAGCCCGAGTAGCCCAGGAACGCCTGCTCTCTGTTTCGTTTACCAGTGCTCAGTGACCTTTAGCAGAGACCTGTTCTTGCTGACTCTGGTTTTGTGCTCCTCTGATTAGAAACGAATTTTTCTTGGCTGGGTACAGTGGCTTACACCTGTAATCCCAGCACTTTGGGACGCCAAGGTGGAAGAATTGCTTGAACCCAGGCATTCAAGACTAGCCTGGGCAACATGGCAAACCCTGTCTCTACAAAAAAACAAACAAACAAAAAAACCCCAAAAATTAGCTGGACATGGTGCGTGCCTGTAGTCCCAGCTACTTGGGAGGCTGAGGCAAGAGGATCTCACAAGCCTGGGAGGTTGAGGCTGCAGTGAGTCGTGTTCACTGAGATCCTATCTCAAAAGAGAAAAGAATTTTTCTTGAATATTGGTGGTCAGCAGTCAATTCTGATTTCACAGAAAGAGATGGTTGATTTTGTTGATACAGAGATACTTTAAAAAGAAGTGTAGATCAAATTGATTAAAGTAATATTGAATTCTGTTTACAAGCATGTCCTATTCTCAGAGAGATTATGCCATTTGGCATGGGAGAATTCTACCACTGAAACACCAGTGCAGATTATGTCATTTGGAAGAATACAAAGTATTTGTAGTTAGAAATGTTTTTATCAGCACAGTGGCTCGTGTCTATAATCCCAGCACTTTGGGAGGCGGAAGCAGGTAGGTCACCTGAGGTCAGGAGTTCGTGACCAGCCTGGCCAACGTGATGAAACCTCGTCTCTACTAAAAATACAAAAATTAGCTGGGCGTGGTGCCGGGTGCCTGTAATCCCAGCTACCTGGGAGACTGAGGCAGGAGAATCACTTGAACCCGTGAGGAGGAGGTTGCAGTGAGCCAAGACTGCGCCATTGGATTCCATCCTGGGCAACAAGAGCGAAACACTCCATCCTGGGCAACAAGAGCCAAACTCCGTCTTGGGAGAAAAAAAAAGAAAATTTTTTATCAAAAAAAATTTTTTTAAGTAACTTTTTATTATGGGAAATTTTAAACATATACAAAGAATAACATAATATTACCTCCAGGTTTATTAGGTAGTTGCAGCAATAATTACCCCTTTTGTTTCATTGATATCCTGCTTTGTTATTTTGAAGCAAATAACATGTTACCTGAAGCAAATATTACTATGTATTTGTTAAGTAACAAAATACTGCTATTTTGAAGTAAATCCTGACCACCATATGATTTCCACCTTAACTATTTCAAAAGTTTACATTTTAAAGATGTGTTGTGAAGTTTCATCATGGCTTAGCATCAGTGTGTTTGCTTGTGAATTTACTGAACTGCTATTCTGTGATGTGCAAACTTTATTTTTTCATTATCATTCTTTGCAAGTATTAGCAAATACGTTTATATTTGTATTTCTCCCACTTTCTTAGAGAAAAGATACCCTTGTATAATCTTTTTTTGGGGGGGGGTTTGTTTGTTTTTCTTTGTTTTGTTTTTCTTTTTTTTTTCTCTTTTTTTTGTTTTTTTCTCTTTATTTCTATTTTTCTTTTTTTCTTTTTATTTATTTTTTCTTTTTTTTGTCTTTTTTGTATTTTTTTGTTTTTTGTTTTTTTATTTTATTTTTTTCTTTATTTTTATTTTATTTTTTTTCCTTTTTTTGTTTTTTTTCAATTTTTTTAGTTTTTTTGTTTTGTTTTGTTTTTCTTTTCTTTTGTTTTTTTTTTGTTTTTTTTTTTATTTCATTCTTTTTTTTTTTTAGTTTTTTATTTTTTTTTTGTTTCCCTTGTATAATCTGATCTGCACTTTGCTTTTCTTATATAACAGTTTATCCTGGAAATTGTTTCTTATCAGTACAGGTGATTGGACTTTGATGACGGGTTTATGGTGAGGGTTATTGGTCTACAGTACTGGAGGAAAATTCTAGCCTTTGCTTTCTCTGGGCCAACACTGTTAATACCTGGTGGTTTGAGGTATGTCACAGCCTTCCTTTGAGAAACATGGAGCTATTTAGATGAAAATGGTTTCAGAACACCAGAGTTAGCCACAGATTATGTTTTTATATAGTATACATTAAAAATATACTATTACATAGTTTAATTTTTTATATAGTATATCAAGTCAGTGTTTTATGTGGGATGTCAAGTTTTGTGTGGAAGCTTTGAGTAACTGACATTTGTTTACCTTTTTCTTTTCAGATTTAATTTACCCACACCCAAATGCTTCTGCAGAAAAAGCCAGAAATGTCCTAGCTGTGGAGACTGTGCCTGGAGAGCTGGTGGGAGAACAAGCTGCAAATCAGCCCGCCCCAGGGCATCCAAATTCCATTAATTTTTACTCTTTGAAACAGTGGGGCAGTGAGCTCAAGTGAGTCTTTGGAAAGCAGCATATGAAATTGAAAATGGATTGTTTCTGATAATGTATAATTTTATAAATGAGGTTATAAAACTATCTTACACTTACAAAGGCCTTTATTGTTTACATCATACTTTCCCATAGATCATTGTGGTTTTAGCTTGTATTACATGCTTATTCTGTGTCTGACACTATGCCAAACATTTTCACACTTACAGTTTAATTTAATTGCTCAACTCTGTGAAATAGGTCATATGGCTGACATTTTACAGAGACTGAAACTGGCTGAAGGAGAGTATGTGTCTGAGGTCACAATTCTTCCAGGCTGCAGAGCTGGGGCTTCTTGTGCCTAGGGCCTAGTCCCCTCTCCAAGACACTGGGTTGGCCAGGTCCTGTGCTCTGGATTTCCATTCCCTGTTTGTGCATGGTCTAGTGAGAGTGGAGGTGGGTTGGTTTTTATTTGTTTGTTTGGTTTTTATGAGATGAGGTCTTGCTGTGTTGGCCAGGCTGGTTTCAAGTCCTGGGCTCAAGTGATCCTCCTGCCTCAGCCTCTTGAGTAGTTGGGACTACAGGCAGGTGCAACTATGGTCGACTTGTTTTTTAAATAAGAACTTCATTGAGATACAAGTCCCACACTGTACAATTCATCTATTTAAAATGTACAATTCAATGATTTTTGGTATATTCACAGAGTTGTGCTACCATCACCATAATCAATTTTTAAATATTTTCATCGATCCAAAAAGAAACTCATTACATTAGCAATTCCTTCTCATTTCCCCCAACCCCTTCTCCTCTGTCAACCCTCAACCGTAGGCAACTCCTATCTGTATGAATTTTTATTTTTGGTGGGATTTTTGTTTTGTTTTGTTTTGTTTTGTTTTGTTTTGTTTTGTTTTGTTTTAGACAAGGTCTTGCTCTGTTACCTAGGCTGGCGTGCAGTTGCATGATCATGGCTCACTGCAGCCTTGAACTCCTGAGCTCAAGCATTCCTCCTACCTCAGCTTCCAAAGTAGCTGGGACTACAGGCGTACACCACCACGCCCGGCTAATATTTTAATATATATTTTTTTTTTTTTGTAGAGACAGGGTTCTCTCTATCTTGCACAGGCTGGTCTCAACTTCTGGGCTCAAGCAATCCTACCTTGGCTTCCCAAAGTGCTGGGATTACATGAGCCACTGTCCCTGGCTTATGATTTTGTTTATTGTGGACATTTCATATAAATGGCACTGTATATACCTTGTGTCTGGCTTCTTTTGCTTAGCATAATATTTTCAAGATTCATCCATGTTATAGCAAGTATCAGTGCTTCATTTCCTTTTATGGCCAAATAATATTCCCATATATGAATGTGCCATATTTTGTTTATCCATTAGCTGGGTGTGGTGTGGTGGTGCATGCCTGTGGTCCCAACTACTTGGAGGCTGAGGTGGGAAGATCACTTGAGTCCAGGAGGTCGAGACTGCAGTGAGCTGAGTTCGCATCACTGTACTCCAGTCTGGGGCGACAGGGTGAAACCTCGTCTCAAAAAAAATAAAAAATAAAAAAAGAGAAAGATTGTAGAGGCAGTGCGTTGTGGGAGACTTGGAAGTTTCTTGCTGTCCCATAGAGCCTGGGCCAGCGGTCACTGTGCAGTTGGCTGTTCTCTTGCTGTCCCGTAGAGCCCGGGCCAGCAGTCACTGTGCAGTTGGCCAGCTGAGCTCCATAAGAGGTCCCACTGGTTTTTCAGGGTGGGGCTGGGGTGTTCTTAGAAGAACACACTGTTTTAAAAAGTAGCCTCTTTGCTGTAACTGCTTTCTTTTTTGTACGTTCATGGTTGAATTCAGTATGATAAAGTTATTCTCTGTGTGTTTTTAGTTTTTAAGGCATAGGTTTGTGTTGAAGCTGAGTAGGATGTATAGGATATATACAGGTTATATTGGAGCTCAAATGTCAGGGATACTGAGACCTCAGAAGACCAGCACTTGTGAGGGTGGTCACTGTAGTGGGCCCTGCCTTCCTTCCTCATCCTGGCTCATGGCTGCAGTCCCACCTTCTTGGTCCTGCTCTGCTCCCATCCATCTGCTTTCTGCTGTTTTCTCTCTTCAGACAGCTCTGATCATGTCATCTCCCTACATTAGAAGCATCGCTGATAGACCTCAGCCTGCAAGTGCAGCTTCAGACTCTTTGGTCTGATATTTGACGTTCTCAACGATATGACTTTAGTTTCTTCCTTGGGCAGCTGCTTCCCAGTATTAGCACTTCGTGAGCCTCTGTTCTGCCCATTCTGTGCCTTCCTCTTCATCTCAGAACCTCTGCTCACCATGTGCCTGTCTGCTCTGTGCCATCTAATTAAGTCCCAGTCATCTCCCAGCATCCAGGGGATGGGGAGGGATCAGCCGGGAGGCACAGTGGGGCTGCCTTCCCTGGGTACCTGCAACTAGAGAACCACTGGTTTCCTCTGTTTCAAAGTATTGGGCTTCTCAGTAAAGAAAGGGATCTGTGCTCCTAAAAGTGTCAGAAAACCACTGAGAGCTTCCCTTCATTCCACATGTTAAAAGATTGAGGCTTAGAGAGGTAAAGTGACTTGCTCAAGATCACATAGCAAGTGTGTGGCCGAGCTGAAACACACACCCAGGTCTCCTGATTGGGGACCCAGTACTCCTTCCCCCTTTCATCATAAGAATACATTTGGGGGACTATTAGTTTGCCAGAGGTGTGTCATCTGCCCTCAAAGTGAGATAATGGAATGAGGTGGAAACAGACCTGTAATGCTGGGTGCGTTCCATGTCCTTGAGCATAGGAACATGGATGATGATTGAGTGCCTCCTGCCTGGAAAGTGAATGCCTGTCACTTCTACCTGTCACAGCTGACAGATCACATTCAGCGTGAAACATCACTAGGAGTTATCTTCTATCAGCTCTGCCTTTGCCGTGTAACACAGTGATTAAGAACCAGGCTGCGTGAGTTCAACTCCCAGCTATGCCACGTAGTAGCTGGATAACTTGGGCAAGTTACTTAATATTCTGTGCCTCCGTTTCTCACTTGTAATATGAAGATAATAATCATACATCATGAGATTGGTAGCATGATGATGAGTTCATATGTGTACACTGCTTAAAATAGTGCCTGGCACTTAGGAAGTACTAGTCAAGGGTTAGTTGTTGCTGTTGCTGGTGGAGGCACAGCTCATGACAAAGCCTTTCTTCACAGAGGTTTTTGGGACCACTTTCTGTAGACACTAATGCTTAATGACTGGCATATGAATCTTAAGTGTTTATGGTTTTTTGTTTTTCTTTTGTTTGTTTTTGCTTATGGCATGCTTTATGAAGTTTTAAATAAAATGCCTTAGGTGCATAGACAGACTTTAATGACCCTAAAATAGATTCCTGTATTATAAATGAATGGCTCAAAAATTGTATTTTTTAATGCACTCAAAATGCTGTCAACATTATAGTCAAGGCTTAAAAGATAAATGAAGGTTTATTTATTATTTTATCCTATTTATCAGTATAGTTGGAACTCTCTTAACTAGCTCCCCTGATGAACTGACATTTTAAGTTTCCTCGGTAGAGCCATGGTCCTCACTGACTGCATGAGACCAAATGGGCCACTTCAGGGCACCTGTGTCCCTGCTGCCCCCAGCTGAGCTACAGACCTACCAATAATCAGCTGGGTTTGTTCCTCACTGGTTAATGCCTGTTGTACTTATTATTGTAATTACGTAATTTAATGGGATATTTATTAAACCCATGAAATATAAAAAGGAATTGTTGTTTCTAGGAAAAATAAGTTGAATGCTTAGGGAAACTTTGATAAAGGAGAGTCACTAAAAAAATTGCCATGAGAATGTGGGTGACATGATTGTGAAAAATCAGAAAAAAAAACTTGAAAGCCTGTAAGATTTTATGCTTAGATTGTTTCACAACTGTTAGGCCTTGTTCCACTTTCTAATAAGAAACAAAACAAAACTGAAAAAATTAGTTGATGTCTTAATGGATGTGATTTGCCCAAGAAAGATAACAGAGAACTGCAGTTAGTATCCCCAGATTAATTTCTGCCTCCCTCCCTCCCTCCCTCTTTTCTGTTCTGTTCTGTTCTTTTTTCTTTTCTGTTTTCTTTCTTTCTTTCTTTCCTTCCTTCCTTCCTTCCTTCCTTCCTTCCTTCCTTCCTTCCTTCCTTCCTTCCTTCCTTCCTTCTTTCTTTCTTTCTTTCTTTCTTTCTTTCTTTCTTTCTTTCTTTCTTTCTTTCTTTCTTTCTTTTTTCTCTCTCCCTTCCTTCCTTTTCTTTCTTTCTTTTCTTTCTTTCTCTCTCTTTCTCTCTTTCTTTTTCTTTCTCTCTCTCTCACTTTCTCTCTTTCTCCCCTTCCTTCCCTCCTTTCCTTTCCTTTCTTTTCCTTTCTCCTTTTTCTCCTTTTTTCCTTTTTCTCCTTTCTCTCCTCCTTTCCTTTCCCTTTTCTTTTCTTTTTTCATTTTTTGAAACAGGGTCTCTACTTTGTCACCCAGGCTGGAGTGCAGTGGCACGATCTTGGCTTACTGAACTCTTGAACTTCTGGGCTCAAGTGATCCTCACACCTCAGCCCCGCCAAGTAGCTAGAACTTCAGGCGTGTGTCACCACGCCCAGTATCCCCAGATCCCAAGAAGAGGCTTTGGCTGGCGTGTATCAGTAGACTGGCAGATGAGTGCACATTTACATATACCTTTACAGGTGCTTGTGTTTAAGTTCCTTTTATATGGATTCCTGCTTTAACCACATTTTTCATTTAACTTATCAATAGTCCAAATCACACCAGGTGAAGGCACTAGGTCTCTGCTGAAATTCTGGCCAGTCCATGTGTGTATGTGCATGCTCATGGGTAGGAATGCACAAGCATATGTGAGAAAGCGCATGCCTGAGCGCACATGTGAGCGTGCATCGGGAGCCTGTGTAGTGGTTGAGCATGTATTTTCAGTGTATGTAGGAGGTGTGCTTAGGCTGCAGCAGCGCTGACAGCAGTCAGCAAAATTCTGTGGCTTTGTGGCCTGGACTATGCACCCACCTTTGGGTGCTAGGCAGGGCCTGATGTGGACCTCTGGCTCCTGGGGTCCGGCTCTAGTTCTGTTCAAGAGTGGGGTCACATTGTAGATATTTCTGTCAGCCCAGGTTTTGGAATCCCAGTCCTGCTACTTATTGGGTGTGTGATGTTGAGCTAGTGACTTAACTTCTCTGAGCTTTATTTTCTCCATTAGTAAATTGCGTGCACACAATTTACTAATGTGTAAAGCAGGAAGGAAGGCGACTTGCTCTTGGGCCCATGGAGTTTCAGCAGTTGTGGGAAGTTGGCTGGGGTCTGTGTGTGTTTCTGCAGTGGCGCAGTGGCACCTGGTCTTCTCTGATAACTCCCAGGAGCATGAAGTTGTGCTTAGCAGTTGTGTCCCAACAGTCCTTTTTGTCTTGATCCATTCACACGCTCCCGGGGGCCCACGTATCAGAAGGGCTGCCGGTGTATGACACTGTTCTATGGAAATCACTGAGGTCATGAGAGGACCAGTGGCTTTGGCCTGTAGACTCAGAGACCTTTCACCATGACTTAGCATGGGAAGCCGAGGCTCAGAGAACTTTAATGTCTTGTCCAGGGCCACCGAGGGAGCAATTAGGCCGTGTCTCCTGTTGTATTTAGAGTTGGGGGCTGAGGAAGGGCACCTGTCTGCATCCTCTGCCGGTGCTGGGTCCACCTGTTGCAGGGACCCAATTCTAAGGGACTTGAATCAATTCAATCAACTTCCTCAGCCTTTCAGAGGCTTCTTATTACCTTAGGCTGAAGGCTGTGCTACTGAACATGGCCTTCAGGGTCCCATGGGGTCTGACCCCTGTCATTTCCTCTGTTGCAGGCCCACTTGATTCTTTCAGTTCTTCAGATGTCTGTCTTCCCGACAGGCCCTGCCTCAGGCTGTCCCATTGCAGGGAGGGGTCTCTTCTCCAGTTACTTCTGCTCATTCTTCAGAGAAGCCTTCCCTATTCCTCCCACTCCTCACTACTGTGCTTCTCCTTCACAGCCCTTACTGCCACGTGTAGTTTCTGTATTTCTTTGTGTACTTGTCTGTGGTCCAGCTCCCTTGCAAGGCTGGGAGCTCCATGGGGCAGGGACCCTGTTTGTCTTGTCTCTGGTTTACTCCAGTACCTCACACTGCCTGGCACATGGTGGGTGTCCGGCACTGACTTGAGGAAGAGTGATGAGGGAAGGCTCCAGACCCTTCCAGGGGCAGAGTTGCTCTGCAGCTCCTGCTCCCGCTGCTTGGGGGCTTGTCATCCTCTGCCCTTTATACTCGTGGGGGGTCTGCCCACACCCACCTGCCCTTGTGCCACACTCCCTTCCCTAGCAGGACAACAATTCCTCTCAGCACTTTTCTTTCTGTTTGGCCTCCTGGGCAGGATGTTACCTTCTGACACAGCATTGTTCACTTTCTTGACTGGGAATTGACAGAAAATACACATCTTCATATGTAAATGTATACTATTGGTATGTACATAAAACTGAAAGAAAAATTTCACTACTACATATAGTAAAGCTAAGTAGTATTTTCTCTTTTAATACTAAAAAAATGCTTGTCGTGACCCTCAAAATTGATTTCGCGACTCCTTAATTTGATGTCCTGGCCCCCAGTGGGTCATCACCTGCATTTGAGAAGCCCATTCTTCAGGACTGCCTGGCTGTGCAGCTGGCCCTCCCTCCCTCGCCACTGCATCTTCCTCTCCCCTCCACTATGGGATGGGGCTGAAGATGTTCCCTCGGGTAAGAGGCTGTCCCTCCCCACTGTCAGCTGTTTAAGGGGCTTCAGGAAGACAGGCAGGCGAGCCTGTGACTCCTCTGCCACAGGGGCTGTAGGGTGCAGTTCAAGGCCGAACCCAGCATGTCACAGCCTACCTGGGTGCATCAGGAAGAAGTGCTTATTCTTTGCAGTGTGGGTTGTGGGAGAGGCTGGTGATGGTTTTGCTGTGAAGATGAGTTTTGGCTTAAAGGGCTTGAGAGATGGAGAGGGATTGTTCAAAGGGAAATGCAAGTGCCGGGACACCCATGGAGGGGCAAGGAAGTCAGAACGGTGGCATGGGTTCTGGTGCCAGGTGCGTAGGGTGCTAAGGGGGTGAGGATAGAAGAGGAGCTGAGGAGGCCAGGGACTCCCAGGGTGAAGGGGTGGGGGTGTCCACCCTTTGGGCAGTAGGGAACCTGTGGAACTGTACCTGTCTGTACGTTCTACAGTAAGAATATTGTTTCTTAGATGTTTGGTTTCTTTGAGGCTGTGCGTGTTTATTAGGTGTTTGCTCTGATGTCTTAGAATTGGAAGGGTGATGTACTCATCTGTCCAGGTAAATGTCTAGAGTATTTTGGGAAGGGTCTTTCTGATGACACCTTTCCAGGTCCTCAGGACAAAAAGACATCATATCAGAAGTAAATATATTCTGACTTTGGACATTAATGCTCCAAACTTGAATGCCAGCTGAAGCCTAGACCACAACAGAAAGCAACCTATCAAAATCCTTGGTTTGAAGGACAATAGCTTATTGGAGAGTAATTGCATTAATTTACTTTGGCTGCTATAACAAGTGACCATAAAATTGGTGGCTTAAAACAACACATATTTATTCTTTGATCGTTTGGGAGGCCAGAAATTCAAAACCAGCTTCACTAGGCCTACGTTAAGGTGTTGGCAGGACTGCTTTCTTCAGAGGCTCCAGGGCAGAGTTAGTTCCTGGCCTCATGCAGCTTCTGATGGCTGCTGGCGTTCCTTGGCCTATGGCTGCCTTGGTCTAAATCTCTGCTTCCCTGACCACATTGCCGTCTCCTCTTCTGTAGTTGAATCTAGGCCCACTCCCCAGATAACAGTGTTGATCCATTCGTGAAGACTGAGCCTTCATGGCCTAATCACCTCTTAATGGTCCTACCTCTTAATACCATCACAATGACAATTAGATTTCAACATGAATTTTGGAGGAGACATTCAAACCATAGCAAGTGACCTGACTTGCAGGCCTGCCACCTGACAGCTTCCCCGTTTGGCCTGCCTTCTTAGTTGTGTGTTTGTACTTCATTGCAATAAGCATACATGCGTATAAAAAGAAAAATCAGTCATTGCTGAGGGGTGCACAGTTAAAAGTGAAAGTCCTTTTAAGTCCACTTCTCAGGACTTAAAAGGACTTAAAAGTTCATAAGTCACCACTAGGACTGAAGGTACTTATATCTGCACCCTGAACTTTGCTCTGTGTGTATGTGATTTACACAGAGGGATCATACAGTATCCACCATGTCAGTGCATAGCTACCTCAGTGACTTAGAATGTCATGTCTTCCCTCAGACATGGCTTCTCTGTATTTACCGTGTCATGAGGCCCACTTGCACCAGAGCTGTGCTCTCACCAGCAGGTGGGTCAGGAGGAGTCAGCAGTGGTGGGGAGTGTAGGGCTACCTGCCGTGCCCCTTTGAGCTGACACATTATATAGGCACTTACTGGAATGTCCAAACTTATTACCCTTACTAGAGCTCTTGTTCTGACAGAATTCAGTTATAGGAATGTGCCCTAATTTATTTAAGCAGTTTCCTAGCCATGGACATCTGCTTGTTTCTACTTTTCTGTCATTTCAAATAGCATTGTTCTGATATTCTTGTACATATGTCTGTGCCCTTGTGAGAATATATTTGAGGAATTAATTTGTAGAGGAGGAAATATTGAGTCAGCTTTGTTGAGAGGGCTGTTGCCAGTCAGAGGAAACCCCTCTACAGGACCTCCTCCCTGCCCCCCACCTTCATTTCCCTTAACAGGGCCTGTAGTCTGGAGGGAGGGAGGGAGCTGGAAGCCTGCCTCCCTCCTGTGCATAAAGGGAGTGGTAGCCTGCCTCCCTCCTGTGCACAAAGTCCTGGCAAGTGCAAACCTCTGCCTCAGCAGTGTTGTCCCCCTGCTGAAGAGGTTGTGGTGTGGTCTGAAACCTGGCTATGCAGGTGGTTTGTGGAGGGGTTAACTCAGAAGAAATTTGATGGAACATTTCCCAACAATTCTGTCAACTTGTCAATTCTAGCTGGTTATCAGAATTCAAACGAATGTCGAACAAGTTATTACTGTTTTAGTTAGACATTTTAAACTGTGCAGACTTCCACCTGGAAAGAGGTTTTCTTAACAATGATACAGATTGCTGGCGTTTGTTTTAAAAAGCTCAGGCTGACCACTGCCCCTAACAAGGTGCTGTTTTGCTGCTTGGTGGTGCCTCACTTTCTGTTTCAGATCAGAGCAGCTGAGTGTTTATAGGTGGGTACCTGGCACGATGCCTGGGGGAACACAGAAGGCCTCTCAAAGATCTGTCAAATGAGGCTGGGGTCTTTAAACAGCAAATACTGTCATAGAACAGCCTCTAACACCAGTTAAAAACCCTCCATTTAAACCAGCTGTGAACTCCACATGGAGTGCACAGGCAGGACACTTGGTTGCCCCTGAGGCCTTTGTAGGCCAGAGCAGATAGGGTGAGTGTATCTGAGAAGTCTGTACTGTAATGACCCCCTTGTTGCACAGTCCCAGAATTGGGTTTTGCCACGTAAGAGCAAAAACAGGAATTGCCTGTATATTGTTTCAGCTTCAAGAGGCTTTCACTTTGAGCCTGATTCCATTTCTCTGTTACCCAGGACTTGACAAGTAGCACCACGCCTCCAGCAAGGCTGTCCCTCAGCTGCAGGTGAGAGCACAGCAGTGTACGACTCAGGCTTGCAACAGGCTGGAAACCCAAAACCGCTGTGGGAGGAAGGAGGGTGTGTGGCAGTTCTAAGTCATTGAAATTACTGTTCTCTCTCTCCAGGCCCTGTGGGGGTGTTCCTGCTCTTATTTCTCTTTCCTACATTCACCCTTTAGGAACCAGAGCTGAGGAGCACAGTTTGACAGCTAGGGCAAATGGCAAGGAGAATTTAACTCCTAAAATTGACAGTGGTGGTAATCACATGCCACCTGAGAGAAGGCTCCCGTGGGATCCTTGCCATAGGCAGGGCCACTGAAACGTCATGGTGCACTGGGTCCAGTGGTGCCAGTGCTCTTTGAAGTGATGAACCAGTCATGTCAAAAAAAATGAACAGAAGTATAGGCAGCATTTGTGAGAGTTTTCTTTTTGAGCAGCTATTTAGAAATGGTTTTCTCTACAATTTTATAATTTTTATAAAATCAGACTTTATACGGTATCTTGCTCATTGGGTTACCATGGGGAATTGACTAGAATCCTTCTATGCAGTTGTCTGTGAAGATGTGTGGCACAATGCCAGGCTCTAGAAGAGACAAGAAATAAATAGCATGTGCAAGATGCTGTATGTTGTTTACCAGCTCCCTCTTGGTCCTAAGTAAATAAACTACGAGAAGGGGAGTATCAGTTCTAAACAGGCATAATTGCTGGTTCCTGATGACTGTTAAAGCAGTTAGCCAAAGGCCATGCATCCATAAGCTATGATAACGTGATGAGAACATAAGCGTGTTATATAATTTCTCTGTATTCTTCTGAATGTTTAAAGTACAAATAAAAGGGAAAAAGATATGCTTTAAAAAACACATTGAGAAATGACTGTTTGAATGAGAGTATCATCTGTCTGATTCAAACTAGAGATAAAGCTGTCTTTTCCCCCCTTGCCTTTAATCCACCTCAGAAAACAGCAAATGATACATTTTTTCCTCTTCCTTATTTATTTGCATGTTTATTTTAATAACTTTATTGAGTTATAATTTACCTCCAATAAGTTCACCTATTTTAGGTGAATAGGCTGATGAATTTAAGAAATTATACACAGCAATGTAAATACCTCCATGATAAAGAAAAATAGAACATCTCTACACCTTTAAAAATTCCTTCACGCTCCTTTGCGGTTGATCCCTTCCCTTAATACCCAGCCCTGGGCAACCTCTGATCAGCTTTCTGTCACTATAGCTTTGACTTTTAAAAATTTTTATGTAAATGGAATCATACTCTGTGTAGTCTCCTGTGTTTCTTCTTTCACTTAATATAATGTTTTGGAGACTTACCTATATTGTTTGGTGGTTTCATATTTCATTCCTTTTATTGCTTTAGGGATAAGTATGGATCTATTAAGTAAGAGAATATAAGCATTTACGTGTGTGTGCATATAAGTAAGGTGGTTCATGTGAGCATGTCCTCCTCACCACTCTACTTACCAACTGCACAAATGAATTAAGATGTCTCTTCATAGTGAACACATGCCTCTTACCTTTTGACAGTTTAACTATAAAAATTTGACTGTTCCTTTATTTCTTTTGCAAATTAGGGTTATACTTAAAACTTTAAACATTATTTGTATTAGGCAATTTGATTATGATATGCCTTAATACAGTTTTCTTCATGATTTTTATGCTTGATGTTTATTGAGCTTCTTCTATCTGTGGATTGATAGTTTACATCAGATTTAGAAAAAATTTTGGTCATTAAATCTTCACATACTTTTATTCCATCTCCTCCCCTTCTCGTCTCCTTCAGTGACCAGCTCATTGGTCCATCCATCCTTCTTTGTTTCATTTGTCATTCTTCTGTTTCATTTTAGGTCATATTTCTGTTTCATTTTAGGTCATTTCTATTGCAGGGTCATCAAATTTTCTAGGCTTTCCTTCCACAATGCCTAGTCTGCTCTTGTTCCCATTTGACATGTTTCTCATCGTAGGCATTGTAGTTTTATTTTTGGAAATTTGATTTAAATCTTTTTTTTTTTTTTAATTTTCTATGTCTCTAAGATGTTCATTCTTTTTTTCTAGCTTCTAGAACATAAAGAATACAGTTACAACTTTTAGAGTCCCTGTCTGCTAATCTTATCATTTGTAGTTTCTGGCCTGTTTCTGTTGATTGATTTTTTTCCTCATTATGACTTGTACTTCCCACTTCATGCATGCCTGGTCATTTTTAAAATTGGATACCAAATATTGTGAATTTTACCTTTTTGTGTGCTGGATTTTTTTTGTATTGCTCTAAATATTCTTGGGCTTTGTTCTTGGGTGTATTAAATGACTCTGAAACAGTTTGATCCATTTGAAGTTTGCTTTTAAGCTTTGCTTGGTAGGATGAGCACAGGCTTTAGGAATACCATTGGTAGCCTTTCTCAGTATTCTTTCTGATGCCCTGTGAATTATGAGGTTTTCCTGTGTGAGCCTCAGAGATGGTTTCCTTTGCTTCTCTCAGTTGGTTCTCTCCCTGTCCTCAGATAGCTTTCTTACATCGAAGCCGCAATCAGTACTCAGTTGAAGACTTGAGGGACCATCTAAGGTCTCTGCGACACTCCCTCTGTGCAGCTCTCTTCTCTCTAGTACTCTGCTCTATGAGCTGCAACTGCCTTGAGAGTCTCCACTCTATCTTCTCAGCTCAGAGAGATGCTGGGCTCCTCCTGGGTGTCCCCTGCCTGCACCCTGGCCTGGAAACTGTCTCCAGGCAGTAAGGTGAGCTTACCTCATTGGCTTTCCCTCTCTCAGGATCACTGTCCTGTGCTGCCTGATGGCCAATGTCTGAAAACCATGGTTTCCTATATTTTTAATTTTTTTTTTTCAGTTCTTTAGTTTTCACCAGGGAGGGTAAATCTAGTCCTTGTTATTCCATCTTCACTGGAAGCAGAAATCTCAACCTACTTTTTAAAACTTTTAATGAAATATTTTTAGCACACAGGCAAGTATATTGATTACTCAGATAGCCATGATTCATTTTTAGAGTTTTGTCTTATTTCTACTGCATTTTTAAAAACAGAACATTACTAAGAGCCTCTCTCTATTTTTTTATTTTTTTTTTATTTTTTTTTGGGAGACAGAATCTTGCTCTATCTCCCAGGCTGGAGTACAGTGGTGCAATCTCAGCTCACTGTAACCTTCGCCTCCCAGGTTCAAGTGATTCTTGTGTCTCAGCCTCTTGAGTAGCCGGGACTACAGGTGTGTGCCACCACACCCAGCTAATTTTTGTATTTTTAGTAGAGACAGAGTTTCGCCATGTTGGCCAGGCTGGTCTTGAACTCCTGACCTCAGGTGATATGCCCGCCTTGGTGTCCCAAAGTATGGGATTACAGGCATTAGCCACGGCACCAGGCTAAATGCTCTCTTCTTGATCCTGTTCTTTACCTTTACAGAGGTTGCCAATATTCTGTATTTGGTAATTGTAATTTGTGTGTGGATTTTAAAAAACAGTTTTACTACATATATATGTATCCATAAGTAGTCTCTATTAATAGTATAATCTGAAGATATAAAACAGTATCATGCTATACCTATAATTCTTCCATTTTCTTTTTCATTCAGTGTTTAAAAAATGTTTATCCCTATGATACATATAGCTTTGGCTGAAATGTACATTCCACAAGTATAAGAATCTTGCTATGTTTTGTTCACTGGGATATTCCAAGCATCTAGAATAGTGCCTGGCATGTTGTAGGCTCAAGCAATAATTGCTGGATGAATGAATTAATTTTAAGTGCTGTAGTACTTGACTATATGAATATGCCACAGTTTATTCTCCTGTTCATGAATGTTTAGGTTGTTGTACCTTTTTATTTTTTTTGTAATATGAACAGTGCTGCAGTGAATGTTTTTGTTTGTGTCTCCTTGTGCACATATGTAAGAATTTCTTTTAGCAAATACTGGAAGTTAGGGGTAGGCACCTCTTCAACTTAACAGTACCTTGCTGAGTTCCTCTGCGTGGTAATAGTATCAATTTATAATCCTACCAGCAATATATGAGAATCCCCATTTCGGTTGGGTGAGGTGGCTCACGCCTGTAATCCCAGCACTTTGGGAGGCCGAGGTGGCCAGATCACCTGAGGTCAAGAGTTCGAGACCAGCCTGGCCAATATGGTGAAACCTTGTCTCTACTAAAAAAAAAAAAAAAAAAAAATTAGCTGGGCATGGTGGTGCATGTCTGTAATCCCAGCTACTCAGGGAGGCTGAGGCAGGAGAATTGCTTGAATCCAGGAGGCAGAGGTTGCAGTGAGCCAAGACTGTACCACTGTACTCCAGCCTGGGTGACAGAGGGAGACTCCATCTCAAAAAAAAAAAAAAAGGAATCCCCATTTCTCTATCCTCACCAACATTTGATATCATCAGATATCTTAATTTTTGCCAATCTTATATACGTGAGGTTACATTTTGTTTTGTTTTTACTTTTACTTTTTGTTTTTGTTAATAACACATATTGTTTTTCCCAATAGAAATTCGATGTCTTCTTTCCGTCCTGGGAGAGGACATAATGATAGTCGGAGGACTGTGTTTTATACCAATGAAGAGTGGGAACTTTTAGACCCAACCTCTAAGGACCTAGAGGAGTCCGTAGTACAGGAAGAAAAGAAGAAGCTTACCCCTGAAGGAAACAAAGGTATCAGCGTACTTCCTGTTGTCTGTCATTCTGTGTACTGCTATCTGTTAACCACCAGTGATGTGGGAGACACTTTATTAGCAGGTATTTCGAGAAGCATAAGGACCAAGACCAATGGGGGCTTGCATTCTCTTTGTTGGACTTAAAACATAAAGGCTTAAAAAGTTATTTAATAAATGTTATAAGAAATAAATGACTGTCTAGTCCAATGGCTCAATTTTTTGGGGGATATAGCACACTTGGAAGTCATGATCCTCTTTATGGAAATATTGATTTTAAAAAACTTTATAGACATTTGAAATGTACACAAAAGAAGAGAATATAATCTCATGAATTCTGGTGTACCCATCATCCAGCTTCTACAATGTGAACTATGGTCTCTCTTCTTCCTTCTCTGTCTCTAAGCTCCTGCTCCTCCCTGCACTGTCAGCTGGATTATTATTATAGGCATTAATCCATTGCATCTGCAAATGCTTTAGTATGTATCTGTAAGAGATAATGACTCTTTTAAAAAAATTATAACTGGCTAGGCATGGTGGCTCACACCTGTAATCCCAGCACTTTGGGAGGCTAAGGCGGGCGGATCACGAAGTTAGGATATCGAGACCATCCTGGTTGACACCGTGAAACCCTGTCTCTACTAAAAATACAAAAAATTAGCTGGGCATGGTGGCGGACGCCTGTAGTCCCAACTACTCGGGAGGCTGAGGCAGGCGAATGGCATGAACCCGGGAAGCGGAGCTTGAAGTGAGCCAAGATTGCGCCACTGCACTCCAGCCTGGGTGACAGACCGAGAATCCATCTCAAAAAAAAAAATTATAACCGCAACTTCTTTATTATATTTACAGTTACAATAAATCCTTAATATTATTTAATTTCTTAATTGTTCCTTAAGTGTCTGTTTACAGCCGGTTTGTTCAAATGAAGATTCAAACAAGACCCACACATTGTATTTAATTGATGTCTTCTTAGTTCTCTTTTAGTCTAAACAGCTCTCTGGGTTTTTTTTCCCTTCCCCTTCCCTTGCCACATTCGTTGAGGAAACCAGGTCTTTGCGCTGAGAAGTCTCCCACGTCTGGGTTTGCTGATTGTATTTCTGTGGGGTCATTTAACGTGCTCCTGTCCCATGTAATTCCTGTATACTGGTAGTTAGGGCCAGAGGCCTGCCCAGATTCAGGGTTGACTTCTGATTCGACAGGAATGTTGTTTTGGTGGGGAGATGCTGCGTGCTTCCTGTCGCATCACATCTGAAGCCACATCATCTGTTTCTCTCTTTTGATGTTAAGATTGATCAAAGTTTAGGGTTGTAATCCTGATCCATTCATAAAATTCTCCATCAGCCTTTTGCCTGATGCTTTTAACAGCCATTTACAATCCTAGATTTATTTATGCATTTATTTAATTTATTGAGACAGAGTCTCGCTCTGTCATGCAGGGTGGAGTGCAGTGGTGTGATCCTGGCTCATTGCAACCTCTGCCTCCCAGGTTCAAGAGATTCTGCCTCAGCCTCCTGAGTAACTGGGATTACAGGCGCCCACCACAATGCCTGGCTAATTTTTGTATTTTCAGTAGAGATGGTGTTTCATCATGTTGGCCAGGCTGTCCTTGAACTCCTGACCTCAGGTGATTTGTCCACCTTGGTCTCCCAAAGTACTAGGATTACAGGCGTGAGCCACTGTGCCCGGCCACAGTCCTAGATTTGTTAATTCATTAAGAGAATATTGATGTTTTAAACATAAAATAACAATAAATAATTTTGAAATTCCACCTTATGCCTGATTCTAGCATGGGGCAGCAGGAATAGGGTACAGGATTTGAGGAAACCTTTATTGGAAGAGTAAGCACTTAGGAAAGGAAATATTTTTTCTGTCTCCTAGAAAAGGACTGTCATGATTTGCTGTGAGAGGGAGCTTACCTGTGCTCCATAGGATCCTGGTGTAGAACCCACTGGTCCAGTGTGACATGGTGTAGAATGTGGCCACACTGAATGTGCTGAATTACCTAATGCATGGCAAGGCCAGTGGGAGTGCCAAGGAGAGGGGCTCAGTATGAGCTGATATATAATGCTACCTGGAGGAAAAGAGATTAAAACTGGGGATTTGGGTTATTGAAAATAAGTACTGTTGGCTGTGACTTCCAGTAGAGACTGAGGGTGAAATGGAAGGATGAATATGAGCAGGACTGGGGAGGAGGAATCGGAAGCACTTAGTGAGTCGGGACAGGAGGAGAAACTCCCTGCACCATGGAGAGTGTTTTTTTGATGGATGACAGCCTTCTTAGCCCTCTGCCCAGCCCTTCATCCCCTTTGAGGGGAGTTTACGTGATAGACAGGGAGAGACAAAGATGTCACTAGACTTTGATCTTACACTCTTCATGGGTATTTCCTGAAACAGCTCCAAGAATCAGCCCTCCAACTTGTCCATGTTATTCACAAAAAGTGAACTACCCTTCCTTTATTTTCCCCTATCTTTAAGTAAACTTTTTGTTGATGTATAACATACAGGAAAGTCCCCAAATCAGAAATATATAGCTCAGTGAGTTGTCACAAAGTGAATACACCCATGTAACCAGCACTCACTTTAAGAAAGACGACTATGCCAACACCCCAGGACCCAGCTGCCATCCCCGTGCCCTTTCCAGTCACTACTCTGCCCCAGGGAACCACTGTGCTGATTCCTAACAGTGTAGGTTGGTTCTGCCTGTTTTCTAACTTTATATAAATCACACTTACATAGTATATACTCCCTTGTGTCTCCTCTTTGTAATTTGAATATATATATATTTGAATCTATCTACACTGATACTTATTTAGATCCTATAGTATTTTTTTTTCTTTTTTAGTGATGGAGTCTCTGTGTTGCCCAGGCTGGCCTTGAACTCCTGGGCCTAAGCTGCCCCCCTGCCTCAGCCTCCAATAGCTGGGACCACCGGTACATGTCCCTGTGCCTGGCCTGACAGTATTTCTGAATACTCATTTGTTTTTTTTTGTTTTTTTTTTTTTGTTTTTGTTTTTGTTTTTTGAGACAGAGATTCGCTCTTGTTGCCCAGGCTAGAGTGCAATGATGTGATCTCGGCTCACTGCAACCTCTGCCTCCCGGATTCAAGTGATTCTCCTGCCTCAGCCTCCTGAGTAACTGGGATTACAGGCATGCACCACCACGCCCAGCTAATTTTGTAATTTTAGTAGAGACAAGGTTTCTCCATGTTGGTCAGGCTGGTCTCCAATGCCCAACCTCAGATGATCTGCCCACCTTGGCCTCTGAAAATGCTGGGATTACAGATATGAGCCACCATGCCTGACCCCAAATACCCATTTTTTAAGAAGAGGAATATAGTCATGCTTTAAAACATGCATGTCTTAGTTTGTTTTATATTGTTATAACAATACCATAGACTGGGTAATTTATAATGAACAGAAATTTTTTTGGCTCATGGTTCTGGGGCTAGAAGTCCAAAAGCATGGCACTGGCATCTGGGGAGGGCCTTTGTTCTGTGTAGTCCCTTGGCGGAAGGCAAGAGAGGGCAAGAGTGAGGGAGAGCCAAGGTACCAAACTTGTTTTTATTGCAAACCTGCTCTGGTGATAACTAACCCACCCTGGTGATAACTAACCTACCCTGGTGATAACAACATTAATCCATTCACAGGGGCAGAGTCCTCATGACCTAATCACCTGTTATTAGGCCCCACTTCCCAATACTGTTACATTGAGGATTAAATTTCTAACACATACACTTTGGGGGACACATTCAAAGCATAACGATGTTTGTACGTTTAAAAAAAAACATACATTTGAGTGTTCTTGGTTTTTTGCTAAGGACAAATTAGCAAAAATAGGATGCTTAATATGTCTTAGTTTTCCATGAAAAATGATCCTGTGATAGAGTCTTCCAAGGAAGGGTCCAGTGGGGGGAAATCAATCATCTCTGGTTGAATGAAGCATGTTGGTTACTATCTAGAATGCAGTGGGGGCAGAGTCATCAATCTCCTGTAGTTCTCAAGGTGGTGAATGCCAAACTCCCTGGAGGATGATTTGTGAGGATGCTTTATTTTGTTATAGTTTCCAAAAGGAAGATGTGGCTTGCGTTTAAAATACAAGTTTTGGCCGGGCGTGGTGGCTCACGCCTATAATTCCATCACTTTGGGAGGGCGAGGCGGGTGGATCCAAGGTCAGGAATTCAAGACCATCCTGGCTAACACAGTGAAACCCCATCTCTATTGAAAATGCAAAACATTATCCAGGCGTGGTGGCGGGCACCTGTAGTCCCAGTTACTGTGCAGGCTGAGGCAGGAGAATGGTGTGAACCCGGGAGGCGGAGCTTACAGTGAGCTGACATTGCGCCACTGCACTCTAGCCTGGGCAACAGAATGAGGCTCCGTCTCAAAAAAAAAAATAAATAAATATTATAATAATAAAATACAAGTTTTATTTTTATGTAGGAGTAACTGGCTCAGGATTCCCCTTTGATTTTGGACGTAACCCCTACAAAGGAAAACGCCCTTTGAAAGACATAATTGGGTCGTACAAAAATCGTCACAGCAGTGGTGACCCTTCAAGTGAAGGCACATCAGGCAGCGGCAGCATCAGCATCAGGAAGCCGGGCTCCGAAATGCAACTGCAGATCCAGAGCCAGCAGGAAGAGCTGGAACGGTTAAAGAAAGACCTATGCAGTCAGAAGGTAACTTCTGGTTTCTGTCTTACCCCACATCAGCAGGCCAAGGACAGGAGGAATAAAGCCCAATTTATGTTTCCCTGAGTCTGGGGACAGCTTTGTTTCCCAGAAGTTGCTTTTCCTCTGGAGGTTTCATATGCCATGGCCGTCATCTAGGAGCGGCTGCTGTGCTTGATCATTGGTTCAGAGGTGTTTGCATTTGCAAGAGAGTGAAGATCTCTCACAGGAGGACAGAGGAGGTTGCTGTCTGCACCCACCGCCCAGTCCTGCCCCTGAGGTTGAATCTCCCTGAACACAGTTTCAGCCCAGAGTTCTTTAACAGTCGTTAAAAAGAGTTTCTGCATCCTATTCAACAACGGTTTCCTGAGCTAATCAGATCGAATTACATTTAATTGTTCAGTAGTTCAGTGACTCTTAGAGCACAGATTTTTTAATACCCATGAACATTTACTGGACACCATTGCTAATTACAGTACACATGTCCATTATTTCCTGTTTCCTATTACTGTTCTCTACAGACAGTCTTTATGGAATAAATATTGTTTTCCTCTATTTTTGAGATCCTTCAAGAGGAAGTTCAGTATTAAAATGTTCCCAGTAAAGTTTCTACATTTCCTCAAATTCTGTCGATTGCTCTATGTAATGTTGTCACGATTTCTGCTTTTCCTCCCCTCCTCACCCTTCACTCCATTCTCCTTTTGGCTCCCAGGAGCTTGTTCGACTGCTCCAGCAGACAGTCCGGTCATCCCAGTATGACAAGTATTTCACAAGCAGCCGGCTCTGCGAGGGGGTCCCAAAAGACACGCTCGAGCTTCTGCACCAAAAGGATGATCAGATTCTGGGCCTTACCAGCCAGCTGGAGAGGTTCAGCCTGGAGAAGGAGAGCCTTCAGCAGGAAGTGAGGACGCTAAAGAGCAAAGTGGGCGAGCTCAACGAGCAGCTGGGGATGCTCATGGAGACTATTCAAGCCAAGGACGAGGTCATCATCAAGCTCAGCGAGGGCGAGGGCAGCGGGCCTCCTCCCACTGTGGTGCCCAGCTCCCCTTCAGCTGCGCCTGTTGCCAGGGACCAGCTGGAACTGGACAGGCTCAAAGTAAGAGCAGGGCAGGGGCTCTGGTGATTGGCATGAGAGACCACCGATGTCACCCTAGAGGCCTGGCCTCCATGAGCTGATTTGGTGTGATGGACAGCTACACACCTTTTTTTTTTTTTTTTTTTTTCCACAAGTGTAACAGGACTTACCATCAAATAATTGTTAATCATCTGTGGAGCTTCCTTGGAAAAGGAAACTCTTGCTGTTATTTGGAACAGTTTCAAATCCTTCCCCTCCCTTGCTTTCAAGCAACTGAGACTTACCTTTCTATATATACCACCCTTAGTACTTCATTATCCCATGTATCATTACTTCATTATCCCGTGTATCATACAGAGGCTGTTTCTTACCCCTCCTGTGTACATGAAAGCACACACAAACTTAATTTGTACAGTTTGCTGCAGGACCTAGTGGATGCCTGCTTTGGGAGCATTGTTCCTAACAGTATAGGATTCGCTGGGGAAGCGGACTCCAGCTTCCAAGTAGGCCTGGGAAGAGGGCCTGTTCAGAGTCAGTGCCCCCAACACCCAAGATGGGAGGGTACTGACACTTAGTAGGAAGGACAGCTTTCCTCCCCATGTCCCTCTCTGGGCTAGCCCTCAGGGTGGGAGGCTATTTCCTGAACGGAAGTGACCCTCCAAGTCATGCCTTGGGTGGTGACCAACTGATGTGGTAGGAGGAACACACAGCATTTGTGAGAGGCGGGGGCAGCCTGCATTTCTCTTCTTGCCCATAGAGAAGCCTCCTGTTTCAGAGGGGAAGCCACAAGGAGGATCATAACATTCTTGCTGCCACCAGTTCTTGAGACTTTGTTAGAGTGGTTTTAGGTGGACACGTGGCGCCCAGGACGTGGGGCATCAAGTATAGCCCGTTTGACCCCAGCAGACCCCAAACATGTCTAGCTACTCGTCTCAGCCCCAAGGCGTCCCTTACCTGGCCACCCTCATCTTGCAAATAATGTGTTTTCAAGGGTGTTTGGCTCCGGATGGAGCTTGTCCTTGGAGGGCAGAGGTTTGTTACTGTCCAGGTTGTTACTGAGCATTTGCTTCATGCCTAGCAGTACCTTTCAGGTACTGCCAGTGCATTGAGTGAGGGAATGATGGGCATGCTGGGGACCCTGAAGATAATTCCAAGACAGAAGTAAAAACACTGGAATCATGGCAGCAGGGCTAGAATATGTACATGCTCCCCAGAGTGACCACTTCTCACTGATAACACCCATTGGATATGTGAGGCCCAGAGGATTTATGAATGAGAAAATCCAAAACAACAATAAAACCTCTGGTCTCAATACTTTACACTTGTATGTACTATTAAAAAAAAAAAAAAGCTGGCGGTGCATGATGGCTCACGCCTGTGATAGCAGCACTTTGGGTGACTGAGGTGGGCACATTGCTTGAGCCCAGGAGTTTGAGACCAGTGTAGGCAACATAGTGAAACCCCCATCTCTACAAAAAAAAAAAAAAAAAAAAAAAGGCCAGGCATGGTGGCTTGTACTTGTAGTCCCAACTACTCAAGAGGTTAAAGTGGGAGGATTGCTTGAGCCCTGGAGAGCAGAGCAAGGCTGCAGTGAGCTGAGATCCTACCACCGCACTCCAGCCTGGATGACAAAGTGAGACCCCGTTGCAAGAAAAAAATAGCCTTTGTGTTTTTTTTTGTTTGTTTTTTGTTTTTTGTTTTTTTAAATAAGAGGTATTAGTTAGCGTTGCCAATGGAAGTTGGGTTTTTTAATGTACACAATATTGAATATACATGACCCTAAATATATACCCATCAATAATACAGATCTTGGGATTACTTAATGAGAGCAGAAATGTTTATTTTTATGTATTTTTTTTGAGACAGTGTTTTACTCTGTTGCAGGCTGGAGTGCAGTAGTGCAATCTCAGCTCACTGCAGCCTTAACCTCCCTGGCTCAAGAAATCCTCTGGCCTCAGCCTCCTGAGTAGCTGGGTGGGACTAGAGGCATACATCACCACACCCAGCTAATTTTTATATTTTTAGTAGAGACAGAGTTTCGCCGCGTTGCCCGGGCTGGTCTTGAACTCCCGAGCTCAAGTGATCCTCCTGAGATTACAGGCATGAGCCATGGCACCCAGCAGACAGGTGAAGGTTTTATTTTGCAAGTGTGTCTATTTCTGTAGTGTGTAGAATAGTACTATAGTGGTGGGTTTCCAGGGCGTGCGTGACACTCGGCAGTGGGGGAGACATGTGGAGCAGGTTTTCTGGGGGAGCAAGCCGGGGTTGTGTGGAGAGTAGGCTTCCTGGCTGTCGCGACTATGTAGCTCCTTCTGTAGGCAGCTGATGGAGCTGATCGGGATACAATGCTGATCAGAACCCTTTTCTTTCTGCAGCATAATGGGTGGAGTGGTTTTGAATCAGCCATGAAGTTTTTTTCCTCCAACATTTCTCAACAAGTTTAACAATTTTTAACAACTTAAGCCTGTGACCCCAAAATATCACAACCGTGAGGTGATGTAGTGACAGTTGATGAAGAGGCAAAGTGGTTGTTAGGTGGATTCCGGGCAAGACAATTGAGGCCTGCCTGGGTACATAACCTCATGCTGTCTGACCTTGCTCTGTTATTGCCAGTGCTGGGGGTCTCTCTGCAATGCAGAAGGTGTTCACACCTCATATGGGTCTCCTCTGCAGTGGCACTGGGAGAACTGGAAAGGCTCCAGGGAGAAAGAGGGAGCGCACTGACAGAAGTGGGTGTTCTGATGTGCGTTCCATCATAGCCCTTCAGCTCTAGACAGGGTATGGTTGAAGAAGAAATATTGATTCCTACTTCTGATTCCAAATTTAAAATGTCTAAGTGGAAAAAGATACATATTTAAGATATGTTTATTTAAAGCATATTTTATATATTTTTAATTTTAAATATGTTTATGTATCTTTTTTGTTATTGCCGTTCTTGACCAGTTTTCATGCTTTGTTGTCAGTGGATGCTGCCTATAAAGATTTCTGCCATTTGGAATTTGCTAACTTTTCTTGGTGTGGTCTAATGCTTTTTGTTTCTGTAGTATTCTGAGGCAGGAATAAACATTGGTCCTAGGATTTTGCCACCCTAATGATTTAGGTCATTCTTTTTCTATGTTTCCTTCCAATCCTTTTCTGTGTTTCCATCCTTCTTCCATTTGTGAAGTATGTGGACTTTCGGATTGTTCCATTCAGCATTGTGGCCCCAGCACTTCCACATTGCTTTCATTAACGATTTCAGTGTTGTCCATCCTTTGTGTTATCATTTACTTCATCCTTGTCTTTCTTCCTGCGTTTGCTGTTCCATGAATACCTCCATGCCTACAGCTTCTTCTTCTTCCAGCTCATCTATGCATCCAGCTTTGTGCCTACTGTTTTATTCTGCATGGGTACACAGGCACTGCACTCCTGGGCCTCACAGTTTAGTTTAGAGGCACAAACAGAAAAGCAGAATGACAACTGGAGCAAGCACCAGGAAGGAAGGGGATGTGGAACAGCGTGGGGTGATGCTTTACATGACCTCTGGAGCCAGCCCTGGTTGGATTTCAAAGTCAGATCACCACTTAGGATCTCTGACTTGGGCAGGTGAATTCATGTCTCTGCTTTAGTGTGTTTGTGAAATAGTGCTTATTTTCATCATAGGTATTGTAAGGGTTACAGGCGGTAATCCACGTAAAGCCCTCCCTCACACAGTGCCTGGCTCCTCATAGGTTCTTCACTATTGAGTGTTGTTATTGCTGTGGTCATCATCATCATTCTAGAGAAAGTAGCTGTAATATAAATGATCAGGACTTAGATTGTAACACAAATTTTAAGTTAAAGACATACATGACAGCTGATGTTACTTGCTTTCACTGACCCACCTTGTATCACTCAGTCTCTATCCATCACTGTTGCATGTTTTCTTCAGTTGCCCTCCAGCCAGCTTTCCTTTGGCTGACCTGCCTTTTAGTAATATGTTTGCTTAATCTTTCCAAATATGAGACCTTTGGCCAGGTGCAGTAGTTCATACCTGTAATCCCAGTGCTTTGGGAGACCGAGGCAAGAGGATCACTTGAGGCCAAGAGTTTGAGACCAGCCTGGGCAACATAGTGAGATCTCATCTCTACAAAAAAAAAAAAAAAATTAGCTGGGTGTGGTGGCCATGCCTGTGGTCCTAGCTACTCAGGAGGCTGAGGTGGGAGGATCACTTATGCCCAGGAGTTTGAGACTGCAGTGAGCTATGACCACACTAGTGCACTCCAGCCTGGGCAACAGAGTTAGACCTTGTCTCCCCCGCCCCCCCCCTCTTTTTTTTTTGATACAGAGTCTCACTATTTCACCCAGGTTGGAGTGCAGTGGCATGATCTTGGCTCACTGCAGCCTCTGCCTCCTGGGGTCAAGTGATTCTCATGCCTCAGAAAGGGTAATTGGGACTAGAGGTGTGCACTACCACACCTGGCCAATTTTTGTGTGTGTGTGTATTTTTAGTAGAGACAGGATTTTGCCATGTTAGCCAGGCTGGTCTCAAACTCAAGTGATCCTCCTGCGTTGGCCTCCCAAAGTGCTGGGATTATAGGCATAAGTCACCATGCCCAGCCAACCTTGTTTCTTTTAAAAAAAAAAAAAAAAAAAAAAAGCTTTTAAGACACCAGTAGAAAGGAGATTCAGGTGAGAAAAGGAAGTCCAATATTCAACATTTCAAGTACTTGTCGTGACGTGGTTTTGCTCAGGCTGAGTATGATGCCTATCGAAGTTCTTGTGGGCGTCAGGGGCCTGAGAACATGGAGCTAAGAGCCCACTGGTCTGGCTCTCAGAAGTCTGATTTGCAGCCTAGACAGTAAATGGGCAGCTTTCTATGGCTCAATTCTTCACCTCAAAAATAAAGATGGTGAGAATGGCTGCCTAAGAGTTGTGAGTTTTAAACAAGATTAGGAATCTCACATGCCTAGCACGGGGCACCTGTAACCCATTGCAAGTGCTCCATAAATGTTAGTGATTAAAGGGAACATTGAACCATTTTCAGTTCTGCATTTTATGGGGGAAATGGTATAATCCCGTGGTGGTTTCTTGTTTGACGATGAGGAATTTCTGTAGCCACATCTCTGGGGAGCAGCAGCAGTCTCCTGCCTGTGGCATCACCAGAGTCTGTCTTGACTACCCTGGCCTGCCCTTTGAGCTGTCTTGAACATAATTTCTTCTGTGATTGGGAGATCAGGAACCTCACACACCAGCCTGTCAGATTATCAAAGAGAAACAAGTAGAAGCGGGGTGGGATGGGGAGAAGAGACACATTTATAAAAGACTGAATTTGTAAAGAACATTTTAGAAGTCACTGCCTCAGAGGTGATTTGGATTAGTATCCTTAGCAGCGTCTTCAGTTCATTGTTTTTATTAGGAAAGTCTAAGGAAGTTTTCTGAGCTTCATTTTCAGTGTTTTACATGAAAACACTTCACCTCCTTTTTGGTTTGCTTTTTGTTGCTGTTGGCTCCTTTCAGCTTTCTTGCTTGGAGTTTCAAGGGCTGAAGCCAACATGACATGTGCCCCGCCCCAACCTGCTCTCACAGTTGGACTTGGCAGAACTTGTCACCAGCTTGTTATGTTCTTTTATAGACAGAAAGCAAATAGACAAAGGTTAACAATTGGCTAATTTAAATGAAGGCTATATTGTGTTAATTGTACTTTTCTTTCAACTTTTCTGTAAGTTTGAAATTTTTCAATGTTGAAGAATATGTTCTCTTATGTGCCTTATACATTGTAGGTCGTAGAATTTGTTATTGAGTGATTTTTAGTTATGGACTGTATATGTATATAACCTTTTTTTTATATAAACTGGATAAGTGAAGATGAGAACCTTCAGAAAATATGTTGTTCCTCTAGTTTAAAAAAAAAGTAAGATATTGCTTTTTTTTTTAACCACCTCAATGAATATGGAATATGGATAAAATATTTGCATAGATTTAGGAATATGTCATATTTATTTCTCCTGTCATCAGTTGAGAAAAACTACCACAATTAAATAAAAATATCTTCTCCATCTCCATTACGGCCATCATGCCTGCCTGCCTTCTACTACTGTAAATGGCCAAAAAGGTTAATCGGAAAGTGCCTTTTAACAACTTCTAGTTCTTTAGAACTTACTCTAACTTAGCAGGGCCATTTGATTGGTGAGGCAGCAAGATACTGACTACATAGGGTAATTAATTAGTCAATATTCAACCAATGTGAATTCAGGGATTTTTTTTTTTTTTCTAACAGGATAATCTACAGGGGTACAAAACCCAAAACAAATTTCTAAATAAGGAGATTTTGGAACTCTCAGCTCTACGAAGAAATGCAGAAAGGAGAGAGAGGGATCTGATGGCAAAGGTGGGTCAGGATAGATGGATTCTATTACCTGGTGGGAGGTGAGGTTAGGAAACCATTAAAAATAAACATGCTTTACAAACTGGTTCAACTCCCAGGCTTGGAAAGATGTGGTTACTGATAACAAAATATGTTTAAAATATATATAGTACATAGAGATATATAGTTAGTCTTATTTTATCTCTGATGAAGACAAAGATAAATGCCCTGAGATGTGAGTTTTTCACATAAACTGGGTAAGAATGAGAAGCTACAGAAAATGTGTTCAGTTTCTCTAGTTAAAGAAAAAGAACGTAAGGTATTGCTTTCTTTGTGTGTTACCTTTGTTCATAAGCATTTTTAATGGACTTTGAAGAAAACAAACTAAATATATAATTATAAGGTCCCCTAAATTAAGATTATTTGGGTTTTGATTTATGCTGTTCAGTTTGTATTTATGGAGATGGTGAGGTGAATGCCTCCTCTGTGAACCCAGTAGGGTTGTTGTGAAAGTCCGATATGATTATGGCTGGAAGGGACTTTGCACAAAGTGTAATGGGACCACAAACATTTCGGCTATCATCAAATGAGTTGTAGTCAAATGACACTTGTCAACAGCTGTTATATACCTGATATACTTTTTTGAACAGAACTTGAAGCATCTTCCCAGACCTTATTCCTGCGTGTTTTCCAGGGTATATTTGATTTGTCTGATAAGGTGGCAGATGGGAGCTAGTCCTGGACCACAGTGTCCTTAAATAGAATGGGTATAGCATGGAGTGGCCACTCATGGGCCATATGCCAAATGGCACCGAGCTGGACCTCAGTAATTGGCACGTAGCCCGGTTTCCGCTGTCCAGAGGTGATGCATTTGTTGGCATCCAGAGGTCTGATTATCAGCACTCCTCTATAAGGAAGAGAGGAGCCCACTGCAGGCCATTTTAAACATGACAGGTGGTCTGTGGCATAAATTAATTTATTGTCTTTGATACAGTCTGTCTCTGGCTCACTTCCTAATAGTTTTGGGTTTGTTGTTCACTGGTTATTTGAGTATCTAAATATTGCTCTTCCTGTGTCTCTGTCTGGATGGAGGTAACCACCACATTCTCTGCAGTATTCTAGCCTGGAAGCCAAGCTCTGCCAGATAGAAAGTAAATACCTGATATTACTCCAAGAAATGAAGACACCAGTGTGCTCAGAAGACCAGGGGCCCACCCGGGAGGTCATAGCCCAGTTGCTGGAGGATGCTCTGCAGGTTGAGAGCCAAGAGCAGCCAGAGCAAGCATTTGTTAAACCTCATCTTGTCAGGTAAAGGTGCTAGTGACTGTTGGGGGTAGTGCACCCCATTTCTGAAGTCCCTTTTTCAACAGCAGGAACCATTCGCAGAAAGCCGTACACAACTGTGTGTCTCATTTGGTGCTCATGACAAACGCTGTCAGGTCAGCAGAACAGGTAATGTCTTCATTCTCCCCTAGTAATCAAGTCATAGAGCAGGGACTTACCACAGGTTTTCTGATTGCAAGACCTATTTCTCGTGTAAGTAAGGGAGCCTTCCTTCTGATCCTTCCTTACTTCAGGAGGAGCCGGTCTTCCAAGGAATAGGAACCATCTGCTAAAACAGCCCTACCCACAGGTGGTTCAAAACAAAGGGAGCCCTTAAGTGGGGAACTGAGCTTACACACACACACACATACACACACACCCCATATATTTTTGGGGAAATCACTGAATCTGGAAGCCCATGATGGATCTTGGATTAAGAACCCTCTCATAACCTGTTTTCTAAAAAAAATTAGACTCATGAAATACTTGAGCCAGGAGAAATCTGCAGATTCACGCAGTTCAGCTTCCTCTTGTTTCCACGACTCAGGACCAGCCCTGTGTCTAGGCTTTGTTCACTGCAGTCTCCTTGCTTCCCCTGCCCCACCCCTGCAGGCGCAGGTGAAGCCTTGCTTCAGTTTGATGTGACTTTTCCCTTCTCTGAGCTTACAGCACCAGCCTGCATTGTTTGGGCTACTCAGATAACAGAAATATGCTCAGAAAGTACCCAACACCATCTTTACTAAACACTTTTATGGATGTCTCCCATGTGCCAGGAACTGTGCTAAGGGTTTTATGTGCAGAGTGGTACTTAATGCTCAGTGAGGTGGGTGTTTTTATTCTCACTTTACAAGTGAAGAAGCTGGGTATGGAGGTGATATAACTTGCCCAGAGTCACCCACCCTGTGAGTGGTGAGGACAGGCCCTCAGCCTGGATGGTCGGGTTCCCAGGTGCTGGAGCGCCACCTGTACGCTGGGCTTTGCCCATCATGGTGGCTGTTAACTTCTATGAGCTTTTGGAGCGCTTCTGAAGGTGCTGTGTATTCTTCCCATGTAAAAGTGTTTTGTGCTCTTACTACTTATATTGTGTGTTCAAATTTTATATGTAAGTAGAATAACTATGTATATTGTTTTATTTTCAACTTTTTCTTATGGAAAATTTAAAACACACAAAGAAGTAGACAGAATTATGTAACATATACCCCTGTGTGCAACTAACTTGAGCACTTGTTAATGTTTTGCCAATATTATTTCGTCTTACCTCCTTACTCCCCAGTTTTTTTTCTGGAATATTTTAAAGCAAATGCCAGACATCATGTCATTCCACCTGTAAACACTTCAGTATGTATTTCTGACTGGATACGTACTAATCCCAGATACGTATCATTTTGAAACTTATTTCCTTCAACATTATTTTCTGAAATTATCCAGGTTAATACAAGTTAACTCCCGAGCTTTTTTTTTTTTAAGAGATGGGGTCTCACTCTGTTGCTCTGGCTGGCCTGGACCTCCTGGGCTCAAGCAGTTCTCCTACATCAGCCTCCTAAACAGCTGGGACTACAGACACACACGACTGAGCATGTTTACCTTCTTTGTAGAAGATCATTGTATGAATCTACCATGGTGTCTTGTCTTTATTCCTTCCCCTCATGGAGGACATTTAGATCTTTCCATTTTTCCTTGTTACAGTGATGCAAGGACTATCATGGTCCATATTCCCATGTGCCCATATGAGAGAGTTTCTCTAGGGTGCAGACTGGAAGTGGAATTCCTGGTGTGTAGAAAATACATACCTTTAACTCTGCTAGATCTGATTTTCAAAGTGCTTGGGTAAGTTTGCGCTCAGCAGTAGTGTGTGAAAGGCCTTTGTAGTAGTTTTCTTTTACTGGTACAACAAATTGTAAACATAGTGGCTTAAAACAACACAACACAAATTTGTCACTTAATAGTTCTGAAGGTCAGTAGCCCAATATGGGTCTCATTGGATTAAAATCCAGGTTTAATTGAGGGCTGCATTTTTTCTGAAGGTTCTGGGATAGTTAATTTCCTTGTTCATTTAAGTTGTTGGTGGAATATAGTTCCTTGCAATCAGTTATAGGACTAGGTCGCTGTTTTCTTGCTGGTTGTCAGCTGTGGTTGGCGGCTTCTAGAGCCCCCTGCGTTCTTCAGCTCGGGGCCCCTTTTCCCATCTTTGGGGCAGCAGCAGGTCCAGCGCCTCTCACGCCTCCCATCTCTCCTGCCTGACGTTTCTCTGACTGACTCTTCCACTTTGAAGGGCTCATGAGGATATTTGGGCCCACCCAGATATCCCAGATAATCTCCTTGTTTTAAATTCTGCATTAACATTCCATTAACAACATTCCTATTGCCATGTAACGTAAAACAGCCACAGGTTCCAGGAACTGGGACGTGAACATCTTTTTCCCTAATAGCTTATAAATACATTCTTCATTTTTTTATATTTTAAAATGATATTTTTAAGCATAAAGTTATACATATGTAGTATATATATGATAAAGAAACATATACACGCATAAATGTAGCCAAATTTATCAGTCTTGTTTTTGTGTTGTTGCCTGCGTTTTCTTCCATGCTTTTCATATTTTCAGTGTTAAACTATTTGGAATTGGTTTTTTCCCTGTATGGTATCAAGTAGAGATCTAATTTAATTTTTCCATATAGATAGTCATTCTAGCTTTATATACTGAGAAGTTGATTATATCCTCACTGATCTGAAATGCTTCTCATAGTTCAAAGTACCACATGTGCATAATTTGGTTTCTAGACTCTCTATTTCCGTTGCGTTGGTTTTTGTTGCTAAAACTTTGTCATTTTAATTTTTCCTTTTTTTTATCAACAGTGAATATGATATTTATGGGTTCAGGACTGTACCTGAGGATGACGAGGAAGAGAAGTTGGTCGCCAAGGTCCGCGCGTTGGATCTGAAGACTCTCTACCTCACAGAAAACCAGGAAGTCTCCACTGGGGTCAAGTGGGAAAACTATTTTGCCAGTACAGTGAACAGGGAGATGATGTGCTCTCCAGAATTAAAAAACCTTGTCCGTGCGGGCATTCCCCACGAGCACCGTTCCAAGGTATGGAAGTGGTGTGTGGATCGTCACACCAGGAAGTTCAAGGACAGCACGGAGCCTGGCCACTTCCAGACCTTGCTGCAGAAGGCGCTGGAGAAACAGAACCCGGCCTCCAAGCAGATTGAGCTGGACTTGCTGCGAACTCTGCCCAACAACAAACATTACTCCTGCCCCACCTCAGAAGGCATACAGAAGCTACGCAACGTCCTCCTCGCCTTCTCCTGGCGGAATCCAGACATCGGCTACTGCCAAGGCCTAAACAGGTGGGGGCACAGCACAAAATGTTCCCATTTGCCATTAGGCAACTTGTAGGCACCGGTGCTGCCTGGCAGCTCCCTCCCTTCCTGGTTGGCCAAGAAAAGTCAATATTTTAAGAGAAAAAAGTAGTTGCAACAAGCCAGTTTTCATGACACAGTGTCCCCAGTTCTAGAAGAACTGAGAGAAACAAACATGCTTTCAGAAAGTGTTAAGAACACAAGAGTTTAATTCATTTGAAACTACTGGAGTCTCATTTTTTGCTATTCTCATCACACTTGGGTTTTGATCAGAAGTTTGATTTTATTAGTTTGTAATGCATGGAGTGGAAATTGGTGGTCACCCCTTGTTTATGCAGTATACAGGATCTTTTTGTGAATCAAGAAGTTGCCCCAGACAATTATTCAGCTGATTGAAACTTAGCCCTTCATGGACTTAAACTTGTTTCCTTTTAAACTAGAACCTTTAACAGGTCTTGCATACTTCCCTACTTCCATAGGCAGAGGACGCTGAAAAGCCTCTCACATTTTCTTGGTGATCCAGGCTCATCCTTCTGAGCTGTGTAGGGATGGGATAAGACCTCAGGAGGACTGAGGTTTGCTCCCCACGAAGCTCTTCCTGTCACTGGACTTTGCACTGACTGCTTCTTACATGGCTCGCGCACTTTCTGCTTACTGCTGTCCTTGCAGTTGTCCATTTATATTTCTGTGTTATGAAAGTAGGTAATCAAGTTTGTAAAAAAAAAAAAAAAAAAAAAAGGATAAAGGTCCAGTGCAGTGGCTCACACCTGTAATCCCAACACTTTGGGAGGCCAAGGTGGAAAGATTGCTTGAGTCCAGGAGTTTGAAACCAGCCTGGGCAACATGGTGAAACCCCGTCCCTACAAAAAATACAAAAAAAATTGGCTGGGTGCGGTGGGTCACACCTGTAATCCCGGCACTTTGGGAGGTCGAGGCAGGTAGATCACCTGACGTCAGGAGTTCAAGACCAGCCTGGCCAACATGGTGAGACCCTATCTCTACTAAAAATACAAAAATTAGCCAGATGGTGGCACATGCCTGTAATCCCACCTACTTGGGAGCCTGAGGTAGGAGATTCGCTTGAACCTGGGAGGCAGATGTTGCAGTGAGCCAAGATCATGCCACTGCACTCTAGCCTGAACAACAGAGGGAGACTCTGTCAAAAAAAAAAAAATTAGCTGGGCATGGTGGCATGCGCCTCTAATCCCAGCTACTTGGAAGGTTGAGGTGGGAGGATCGCTTGAGCCCAGGAGGTTGAGGCTGCAGTGAGCTGTGATCATACCACTATACTGCAGCCTGGGCAACAGAGTGAGACCCTGTCTCAAAAAAAAAAAAAAAAAAGATACGGATAAAGTGAGAATGAAAAAGCTCTGCATGTGTGCCTTAGGAATTCTGTAAGCTGTGCATGAGCTGGAGTTCTGAGTACTGACATTTGTTCTGGCTACTCACAGGCCCTTTTGCTTCTGCTCCATGCCAGGTATTGACCTCCAGGTAAGGGTTTTCTGTTTGTGTCTGAAATGAGAGTACTGCAGGAAGAAAGGGTTTTAAGCTGGAATGTTATTTGGTTAAGACCTGAAACCAAATGGTTTTCAATAAGTCATTGTCTCTGTGGTGGTGAGGATAGGGCAGCCTCTCTGTGTACCCTCAGAAGGTGAAACGGACTATAGCTACTCCTAGACACTCTCCATTTTTAAAAAGCCTGTAAGTAACATCCTGCCTAATAAAGCAGTTTTGTTTTGCTTAAAGCCACCATTCACATTGTATACTCAATCTAAAAATTCCTGGAAGCTGGAAACCCCTGAAATTAAGCATCCTGGTAAGGACTTGAGTGTGCCTGTTTGGGGTACAGTAATGCTCCATTTATTTGGCATTGTCATGGAATCAGTTTTTTCCTACATAAATGATACTTACAGATAATTGAAGCTTTCTCTCTACACCTCCACCCTCATCACCATTAAAACCTCTGAGCTGTAATTCTTTGGGATTTTTTTCTTCTAAGTATTTGGTACGTGTCCATGCCTTCTGAGCACCCAGAACTTGAGTAGGACAACTGTAGCCTTGTCTAGATGATGGTGATTCAGGCCTATCATCTGGAATACTGGTGAATTTAAGTGATGTCCTCAAAGGCTCTGCCACTTTCAGACTCTCTACCCTTTCTCCTGGCACCATCAAGTCCTGTGGATTTGGTGTCTCTGCTTGCGTGTCTTGTTTTTCTCTCCTCTGTCTCTGCCAGTGGTCACCATTCTCCTTTCCATCCCATCCCTGCATACTTGAGACATCCTCTTCCCAGACTTTTTTTCCATTTAATTTGAGATGAGTTCATTATAGTTTTATCTAAGGAACAAATTTCTGAGAAATGGCTTCAGGGGTTTTCCCATGAGTGTTGCTCATAAGCTTCGTATGATGGGCAGAAGTTTTGGGTTTCAGCTGAGTAGAGGGAGGCCTATCTCTCACCTCTTCCTTTCCATCCTGCTGCTCCAGATTCCCACTTGGAGCCATACCAGGGCTGTTGATTAGTGACAGCATGTAAATAGCTGACCCGTTTCCGTTATGAACAACAAAGCAACTGAGACACATGGTCCTCCTCCCCTGCTGTGCATGCAGTGGACACAGCACCGTTAGCTCCTCTGGGGTGCCCTTGTCTGCAGCCCATTTTATTCCTTCATCCTGGAAGCAAGATGGTATTGGGAAAGCTGTTTTAAACCGTCCTGTCTTCTTTGTTACTTACATTCACATCTGGATTTTTTGTGTATGAAAGGGTTATCTGGAACTTCTTGATGAACTCAAAGAATCAGCTGCATTTGCAAAAGTGTTATAATGAAAACTTTTTTTTTAATGAGGCTGGTTGATCATTGGGAAACAATTTCACCTTTGAACAAAAACCAAATGAAAGTGGGGAAAAGTAGCTTTGCTTCTCAAATTTTAGGAAATGTGCCTTCCCCGGCCCCCCCACCCTTTTTTTTTTAATGAGACAAGGTCTCGTTCTGTTGCACAGGCTGAAGTGCAGTAGTGTGATCATCACTCACTGTAGCCTTCACCTCCTGGGCTCAAGTGATCTTCCTGCCTCAGACTCCTGGGTAGCTAGGATTATAGGTGTGCGTCACTACTCTTGGCTGATTTTTGTTTTTTGTTTTTTTAGAAAAGGGGTCTTGCTATGTTGCCCAGGCTGGTCTTAAACTCCTGGCCTCAAGTGATCTTCCTGTCTTGGCTGCCCAGAGTGCTGGGATAATAGGTGTGAGCCATTAAGCCAGGTCCTTATTATTCTTTATTGGAGAACTAGAAATAGTTTTGGCCGTGGGAGAAAAAGTGGCTTAAAGCAGATGGTCTCTGTGGAGACTGTGGTAGCAGCTGCCTGTGCCTGGGCTCTCATCTTGTCCTCCCTTTACTTGTAGGTTGGTGGCAGTGGCCCTCCTGTACCTGGAACAAGAAGATGCTTTCTGGTGTCTCGTTACCATAGTGGAAGTTTTCATGCCCCGAGACTATTATACAAAGACTCTTTTAGGATCCCAGGTAGTTCTGAAAATTCTGTGTTTCAGTCGTCACTTTTAGAATTGCAGCTGAAATGTGACCTGAATTAAACCTGTGGTCGGGGTCGGGGGTTGCTTTGTGTACGTGACTTCAGAGACTGATTCCTGAAGACAGCAGGCCACATCTCAGAGGCTGTCCCCAGTCATGGCCTGCTGTTTGTGACTGAGGCCGAGTTGGGTTCATTCAGCCCCCTGCGAACCAGCAGAGACAGACCCGTCCTGCAGGCCTAACATTGTGTTCACTGCTCTGCGCTCTCTTCCCCGGACACAGGCCTACCAGCGGGCTGAGTCATAATCCAGGCGTGCTTGGGTGACTGGTGTGTTAGCTCAGGCTCTCAAGAAACAGATGTCGGGCTGGGTTGAGACAAACCAGAGACTTTGGCGTGGGGGAGCCCCTGTGGAGGACAAGGGACAGAGAAGCTCCAGTCCCAGGAAGGGAGGAGGATGGGGAGAAGAGTCCCAGACCCTGTGCAGTGACCACCATGAAGTCCTGAGGAAGTCTGGGCAGGGCCAGTGGGGAGCCCTCAAGCCAAGGGCAGTGACCAAGGTACCCACCTACACAGATGGGCTGCATTCGTGCCCCTGCCGCACCCATGCCCTGCTGCTGGAAATGAATGTGGTGATGCACTAGAGGGGCAGCAGCAGAGCCTGCAGTCACCTCCCACAGTGGGGGTCTGAGTGGCGCATTTCGTGCCGTCCACACCTGGAGTCTGATGCCAGGGGCCAGGGCAGGGTGATAAGGGCTGGGAGAGCCCAGTGTTTCTATCTTTGCTTGGGACGGTCCTGGCCCTGGACCAGATCCTTGACCCTTGCATCATCCCTAGGCTGAGCTGGGGCTGCTGCCGACACTGGCTTCCCCATAAGCCGGCCCTTTGCATGTGGCCCAGCCTCAGGCAGCTTCTATCTTAGCCACTGTGCCCGTGTGTGCCTACTCTGTCTCTTGTCTCTTCTCCAGGTCTGTGCCCCCACCTGGCCTACCTGCTCACAGCCTCTCCTTGCCCTTCTCCTACATCACTCAGTGTCACAAGGCCTGGCCCCGCAGGCCAGCGAGAGGTGCTGGCAGGAGACTGAAGGGTGACAGGAGGGACTGAAGGGGTTTTCCCTCTCCCCATCTCGGGCACTGTCTCTGAAGGTGGCTTTGTCTCCTCTGTGCCCAGCTCCTGTTTGGTGTTTCCTCTGTACCAACAGCTGACCCTACTGGCTCCCTTCATTGCTCCCCACAGGGTGGCTTTCTGCCCTTGCTATAACTCTGGGCTGCCTCGCCGTCAGCTGTTTGGCTTCTCAGCTTTTCTCTCAACGGTGTGGCCAGCCCCTGGATGACATTCACTCAGTGACATATTTAGAGGGATTTCCATTTTCCTGGCTGGACCCTGAGCGAGTGTTCTTTGCATTTGCATTTCTGCCTTTGGAGGGAGGGTCATCATCATTGCCTCCTATTTCCGCCTGTGCTCCTCACCTCTCTAGCTCCCCAGGCTGGAAACTCAAGCCATCCTGGACTCCTGCCTCCTTCCCCTGTATCCCTGTCGTCACCATTTCTAGTGCTGCCACCTGCCTGGAAGCTTACATCTGTGTCCCTTTTTGTCCGTCTCACCACAGTGGGACCACCGTCCCCTCTCCATCACTGCAGTTGCCTCTTTCCTTTCTTCCTGCTGCCACTCGCCCACTCTTCCAGTTTAACCTCTGTCTCACTCAGGCATTCAGTCTCGTCCCTCTGCTGCTGTTGTCTGGGGCTCCTCAGGGTAAAGATGCCTTCGAATGCTGCCAGGGCCCTCCTTCCTGCCCGCTGATGGGACATATGTTCTCTGGGCATGCCCATCCCCTGGGTACTTTCCTACGTAATCCCTCTACTGGAACAACATCCCGTTGCTCATCTCCCTGGGAAGCTCCTGTGCAGCCTTAGCACACAGACCATCTCCTCTGTGAGTGGTCCTCCCTGCCCCAAGGCAGGCACGAGGCCCTGCTGCTATTCCCGCTGCTCCGGTGCAGGCCTCTGGGACAGCAGCCACCTGATTGGATCATCCTTGTGTGCCTGCTTGTCCTCCAGCTAGTCAGTGGTACCTGAGGGCCATGGCCCTATCTTTCCTTTTTCTTTCTTTTTCCTTTTCCTCTATGCCTGGCACCCCACGCAGTAAATGTTTGAACTTAATGAGCTAGTCTTTGACCAGGGAAGGGGAGCTGGCCTTTACTGAGCCCTGGCCCCGTGCCAGCAGCTGTACAACTGCACAGAGCCCTGCACGCTTGAGCATCAGTCTTCCTATTTGACTTGGGAGAAAACTGGGAGCCGAAGACACTAATAAGCAATTTGCCTGAGGTGCCACTGCTGAGGGGCTGAGCTGGGGTTTGAACTCAGGCCTCTGCAGCTCTGGGCCTAAGCTTGCCCGTCTCTGGCCAGTGCCTAGAACATCACAGGAAGGTGGCAAGAGAGTCAGAGCTCTGGCCTTCCCAGAGGGTGGACTTTAGCCACAGCTGCCCCCTTAAGGTCCCTGTCCCAGTTTCGCAGATGTCAGTGGATCCCAGGAGAAGCTCATCTGGTCTCCCTGTGATCACTTCACTTGCTAATTACCCAAGAAATGTATTGTTCTGTTGCATTGGTGTGTAGGAAATAAATAGCAACAGGAAGATGCAGTAGTCAGTCGGGTGGGATTAGAGAGTCAGTAAAGAAAGTTTTGTGTGTTCGTGGGCACCTGAAAGCTAATAGCTTTCAAAGATTCAAATTTAAAATATCAGGTGACTCAGTGTTTCAGAGTAAGAAAAATGAAGCACTGATCTTTCTTAATTCCATTGAAGTGTGGCCAAGCACCTTGGTTAGGAACTTGGGTGGAGGGTCACATGTAGTAGGTCACAACCCAGGCCCTACCTCCTGTGAGCTGTGGAGCTTGGACACATCACTTAACAGCTCTGTGCCTCAGTTTCCACATATGTAAGATGAGAGTAATACCCCCTCACACAGATTATTCGAGGTTGAATTCAGATGATGCATTAAAAAAAGTTGAATGTAGGCCGGGCGCGGTGGCTCAAGCCTGTAATCCCAGCACTTTGGGAGGCCGAGACGGGTGGATCACGAGGTTGGGAGATCGAGACCATCCTGGCTAACACGGTGAAACCCCGTATCTACTAAGAAATACAAAAAAAAAGCTAGCCGGGTGAGGTGGCAGGCGCCTGTAGTCCCAGCTACGTGGGAGGCTGAGGCAGGAGAATGGTGTGAACCCGGGCGGCGGAGCTTGCAGTGAGCCAAGATCGCGCCACTGCACTCCAGCCTGGGCGACAGAGCAAGACTGTCTCAAAAAAAAAAAAAAAGGCCGGGCGCGGTGGCTCAAGCCTGTAATCCCAGCACTTTGGGAGGCCGAGACGGGCGGATCACGAGGTCAGGAGATCAAGACCATCCTGGCTAACCCGGTGAAACCCCGTCTCTACTAAAAAATACAAAAAACTAGCCGGGCGAGGTGGCGGGCGCCTGTAGTCCCAGCTACTCGGGAGGCTGAGGCAGGAGAATGGCGTAAACCCGGGAGGCGGAGCTTGCAGTGAGCTGAGATCCGGCCACTGCAGTCAGCCCGGGAGACAGAGCGAGACTCCGTCTAAAAAAAAAAAAAGTTGAATGTAATGCTCAGAACATTGTAAAAACTCAATAAAAGTTGGTAGTATTATTATAGGGAAAGACTTATTTTAAATTTCTGGATTTAAGATAAAATTTGCATCACATTGTCACATAAACATAAATGTAAATTCTAAGGAGACTTATCCCTACCACCCGCCCCCCCGACTATACAAGTAATAGATGCTCACTAAAGAGAAGTCAGGCAATGTAGAAAGATGTTAGGAGGAAAATGAAAATTACCTGTTATCCTACCAACTGGAGAACCATGGTTAGCATTTTGATGTATTTCCTTTTGCTTTTTTTCCCCTAGTTCATATAGGTATCCAAATTGAGAGCACACTGTATCCTGGCTGGTTCACATTATAGCATGAGCATTTTCCCATGTTATTTTATACTGTGTACCCATCCTATTTGGTGGCCTAATATTCCATCAGGTGGGTGCTAGAACATGTTTAATTATCTTCTTGCTTATCGATGGCCATTGTGTAAGGTGGCTCTTAAAATGCGGATAGCTTTGTGTGTGCTGTCGACCCTCAGCACTGGGCTTTGCCAATCACTGTCAAACTGCCTCCTGCCAGAATCAAGTGCCTGAGCCCCGTGTCCACTGCTACTGCAGTCCACATGCTTGTCAGCTTTTCCATTCATTCCATCCTTTGAGTGCATGTTCTGTGCCAGGACCTTGCTAGGTGCTGAGGACAGAGATGAATGACACAGTCATTCCATGTCCTCCAGAGCTCAGTGGAGAAGGAAACTTGAACAGAGGCCAGAGCAAGCGTTCCCTGGCAGCCTGCTCCACACCAGCCCTCCGCCAAGCAGCCGGGCAGCCTGAAGAGTGAGGCACAGTCTGCCTCCTAGTTCGGAGAAGAGATGTGTACAAGGATCTCCTCCCACGTCAGGGCCAGCTGATATGCCCCTCCCTCTCGGACGTCTTCAGCTGGATCCTCCAGGCTGAATGAATCACGTCATCGTCAGCTGGTCTTAACAGTGAGCTGTCCGTCTCCCTTGCCACTTTACACCTCCCTAAAGGCAGCTCCTGACTGGGCATGAAGTATGGGAAAGTACGTACAGTTGACCCTTGAATAACGTGGGTTTGAACTGCATGGGTCCACTTACGTGTGGATTTTTTCAACCAAACAGACTGAAAATACAGTATTCACAGGATGTGAAACCCTCTCATATGGAGGGCTAGCTTTTTGTGTATACACCAAGGGATGACTATCGTTTTTTACACTATGGATAGAGAAATTGTTTTAGTAGGTTGGTACTAGGTTTTTATTTTTATCTTTTTCCCATCAAATCCAATTGATTAGAATTAAAAGCATCAAAGTGTAGTCCGCTGTGTGAGGTTAAGTATTGTTTTGTGAAACATTTATTTCTGTTTTGTACACATGCGCACTGGTTCACGTGGACTGGGTGATGGTTGAAGATGCATGTTTTTTTGTGAGTCATAGACAAAGGCTAAGAAAGCCCCTGGCTGACAGGATAGTGTCTTGACTCCTCAGTGTGATTCAGGGGTGTCTGTGACCAGCTTCTGCCTGGCTGTGCTGCCTCACCTCCCAGCCCTCCTGCCTGGAAGCCTGAACTCTGGCTGTAGGAACGGTTTCTCCTCAGGGCTTGGCCGGGCCCTGTCCGTGGTTCCACAGGGCTGTATGAACACATCATTACCAGGGCCTGGCCATGGTTAGGTTGGTCCATGTGTCTGGCCTTCCCCTCTCATCTTTTAACTCCTTGAGGTCAGGGTTGAACCTTATTCTTGCTCTGCCCAGCGCTGGGCCCATGCCTGACACAGAGTGGCGGTAACCAGGTATTGCTTGTCTGTCGTGCGATGGGTAGTTTATATAAGCCTCATTTAATCCTCACAGTAGTCCAGTAAGAGAGAGGTAATTAACTATTTTCCAGATGAGGCACAGAGCCAATTAGGCCATAATTTGCTAAAAGCCACCCAGCTAGTAAGTGGTAGAGCTGAGATTCAGACTCAGGTCCATGTGATGCTAGAGTCCTTGCCACCCCCACTGCACAAAGAGCCCAGCAAATGTTTGTTGAACAGATGTGGTGATGCTGCTTCCTCTTTGACTCAAGACTCCCATCTGCCCAGGATTCCAGTTTTTGGCCCTTTGTGTCAACGTCTCCTGTAGTTACATGTGGATTGGCAAGGCTGACTGTCCCACCTGCTCCTTGCAGTGGCCTATTTCCCGGGGCATTTTCAGTGCAAGAGTTGGTTTCAGGTCACAGACACCCCCACTCCCATGCCCTGTGGAAAGCATGTGTTTAGCAGACACTGAGTGTGTACCTGCAGCACACAAGGTCAGCGCTGCTGGAACATGGTAGTCTGGCTCCGTGATGGACCCCATGGCGCATTTGGAACAGTTGTGCTGCTGTCACGTGGGATCCACCCCCAGGCTCTCAGGTTGTGTGTCTGTTTGTCTGCTTACCCGGTGACCTGGCAGGCCCCATACACTTCTCCCCTTTGTTCCCTCTCCAGGTGGACCAGCGGGTGTTCAGAGACCTCATGAGTGAGAAGCTGCCTCGGTTGCATGGCCACTTTGAACAGTACAAAGTTGACTACACCCTCATCACTTTCAACTGGTTTCTGGTGGTGTTTGTTGATAGTGTCGTTAGTGACATCCTCTTTAAAATATGGGACTCTTTCCTTTATGAAGGACCAAAGGTGGGTTAGCTCAGCTCAGCTATTTTCAGATATACATGCTTGACAACCGTCAGCAGCGTTGGTGGCGGTAGAGTAGCCGTCTTGCCTGGAACTTGTGAGGATTACCACGGTGCCCACGGGATCTCAGCATGGCCTGACTAGAGCTGGGTCCAGGGTATCAGTAAACCACAGTCATTTGTTCATGTATCAGAAACATTCAACCCACATCAAGCCCTGTGATAGGCGCTGGGAGCTGTGACTTACAGTTGGAGCCTGAGCCTCACCATCTGTCAAATGTCTGGTAGTGTTACCCCATCATATGGAGGAGGAGATGGAGGCCCAGAGATCTAATAAGCAGGGGATTAGGGGGACTAATGAGGGGGACTAACGAGGGGGAGCCAACTTCAGAGCCTTACTGCCCATGAGCCTCCCACCCACTCTGTTGTATGTTTTTTTAAAAATCAGTTTTTGAATAAGGAATACATTTACATATTAAACCCTAATTGTATAAACAGGTGTATGTAATGGAGTAGAGGCCCCCTTAGTCTTCTAGTTACTCTTCTCAATTTATTCTGTACCTTAGCTGGGCACAGTGGCATGTGCCAATTGTCTCAGCTATTTGGGAGGCTGAGGTAGGAGGATCATTTGAGCCCAGGAGTTAAAGTCTAGCCTGGGCAACATAGCAAGACCCGGAAAACAAACTAAGAGAAAGTACAGGTTGGCACAGGCCCTTAGATATGGGAAAAGCAATTTGTTCCAAAACTGCTTGAACTTGCAAGACTACCAGGAGTCCATTCCCTCTAACCTCTAATGTACCCCGAACACAAATTTAAAAAAAAAAAAACAGCCTCCCAAATAGCTGAGACAATTGGCACATGTAATCCCAGAACTTTGGGAGGCAAGGCAGGCGGATCATGAGGTCAGGAGATGGAGACCGTCATGACTAACATGATAATACCCCGCCTCTACTCAAAATACAAAAATAGCCGGGTGTGGTGGCAGGCGCCTGTAGTCGCAGCTACTCAGGAGGCTGAGGCAGGAGGATCACTTGAACCTGGGAGGCAGAGGTTGCAGTGAGCCGAGATTGCACCGCTGCATTCCAGCCTGGGTGGCAGAGCAAGACTCTATCTCAAAAAAAATAAATTAAAAAAATAAAATTTAAAAAAATCTCCTTCCCTATCTTCAAAAGTACACTAGTTGGGATGGAAACAGCCTCTGTAGGTGGGACTTTCTAAGAGTTTCAGAATCAGAAAACTTTGGTTTTGGTTTTATTTTAAAATGATTCCTTATGCTTGTTCCTTATGCTTTATTGACTAGAAGTGTTCTCTGAATATGAAAGGATTCCACAAAGATCTCCTATAAGGAGATTTTTGGTTTGGGCTGATGTGTTGTTGAAAACCACCAGAGTTTATTTTCCTATAATAAAGGAGTCTTGTCCTAGCCAGAGAAGATTGCCCCTCAGGTCAATTGTCTTTCCCCAGGTTGGAGACCATGCAAGCCATGTCCCCCTGTCCGCAGTGGGGCCAGCACCCCCCTAGACTCCAGCCTTGTGCCTGGACCCACAGGGTTTTTCCGCTAACAGATTTCTCTGTTTATTCCACAGGTTATTTTCCGTTTTGCTCTGGCACTTTTTAAGTACAAGGAAGAGGAGATTTTGAAATTGCAAGATTCCATGTCTATATTTAAGTATCTCCGCTACTTCACTCGCACTATCCTTGATGCTAGGTGAGTCCTGGGGAGTTCTCAGATGTCAAGGAGAGCAGGAAGCCTGGCCCCTGCCTCCTTGAGAGTAGCCTGTCCTTGCTGTCTTCCAACTTGGAGCCATCCCAGCTGTACAGTGTGGGAGGGGGCATTGCTTTCCAGGGAAAGGAAAGAGTAAGGGGTGTGAGCACAAGTAGCCTTATGTAGGAGGAACTGAGATGAGGATTCTGTCCTTTATCCTACAAACACAGATCCCGACAACCAACAGCAATAGTTTCATTTGTCTAGAAAGCATTTACTGAGTACCTGCTGCGTGGTAGGGCCTGTGCTGCACACTGAGGATGACGGATGGAGAGTAAGGCCTGTCCTAGAAGACCTTGCTGGGGACACCGTTGCGCATCATTTGATCCGTGCTGTGGTAGAGGGAGCCCAGGCCGGAGAAAGGCTGAGTAAGCTGGCCAAGGGGCAGCAAGGAAACAGTATGGGGGCAGGGGTCCTTCAGGAGCGGTGGCGCAGAACTGTGGGGCAAGTGTGTTTGGGGAAGTGTGGAGGCAGCTCAGCCCGGCTGGTGCCAATGTGGCTGGGCCGTAGCAGAGCTGGGCTGTCAGGGTGTTTGCAGACTTTGCTCAGGACTTGAGGCTTCATCCTGAGCGCTAGGAAGTATTGCAGGGTTAGGCAAGAGACAAACAGGTCAGATTGGGGCAGGACTGGTGACTGTTAGAGGGCTCTAGGGAGAGAGGTGGTGACCTGGGGAGAGGTGGTCCCACAAGTGGAGAAGGAGGGTGGATTGAAGAGAGGGAGGGAGGAATTTTGACTTGGAGGACCCCTGAGTTTCTGGCCTGGGAGGCCAAGTGTTCAGGAATCCTCCCTGGCCACACAGTCATTGCCTGTTCTGGGCCACCTTTGTCTGTATGTCCCCTGGACCACAGCTGTTGGCTGCTCTGACCCTGACAGCTGATTCAGACAATGGGAGCTGAGGTGCTGGCTGAGGCCATGCCAGGCCTCCTGGAGGTCGTTGCTATTTTCAGGGTCTTTTATTGGGAGTGGGTTTGTAAGTTTCAGGCTTACTAATAGCACCAACAACAGTGCCCTGATTTCTGCCAAATGAGAAAGGATATTGGAATCATATTTGCTCAATCAAGTTTGATTCTGGGCCGGGCGCGGTGGCTCAAGCCTGTAATCCCAGCACTTTGGGAGGCCGAGACGGGCGGATCACGAGGTCAGGAGATCGAGACCATCCTGGCTAACATGGTGAAACCCCGTCTCTACTAAAAATAGAAAAAAACTAGCCGGGCGACGTGGCGTGCGCCTGTAGTCCCAGCTACTCCGGAGGCTGAGGCAGGAGAATGGTGTGAACCCGGGAGGCGGAGCTTGCAGTGAGCTGAGATCTGGCCACTGCACTCCAGCCTGGGCCGCAGACTCCGCCTCAAAAAAAAAAAAAAAAAAAAAAAAAAAAGTTTGATTCTGAGTCCTGGGGTGAGCCTTGAGAGTTTCTGTTCATCTTGTGTTGGGTCAGGATTCCTCAGAGTGACACGGAGTGAGCTCATCCATGCCGACAGCTAGGGCTGTGTCGGGAGCGCCGCTGCCCTCAGTTCTGTACTGGGTCCCAGGCACTGCCAGGAGGAGCAGAGGCGAGTGTGCGTGGCTCTGGCGAGTGCCCGCCCCTTCCCTGGCACCAACACTGCTAGACCTTGCATGGTCCTGCAGCGCCTCCTTGTGAGCGGCTCGCAGTACAGTCTCCCCTGCAGCTTGCTTTAGAAAGCTGGGTCGCCAGACCAGCAGGTGCTTTAAGGAGTGCCAGGCCACAGTGACAGGCTCCCCAGTGTTACGAAGACTGCAGGGGCCCATAACCCACTATGGGCTGCAGCCTCAGTGTTTTAGTGAGCTCCCCAGACTAGAGGTTGCAAGGAGGCCAGTCCTGCAGCACAGTGAGTGGCCTTCAGAAACACAGGGAGGGAGTTGTGTGGTCAGCTGCATTCAGGAGATGGGGATTAAACAGGATTGAACCAGGCCCTGCAGCAGGACTTCTGGGAGCCTTTCAAGGTGCTGAGCATCGTCTCCCAAATTTAGCTGACCACAGAGCGCCTTCTCATCTCCCAGAGGAATCTTCCAGGCCTGAGGCAGAGGTGGGGTCTGGCTTCCCGGGTGCCAGCGTGGGCTCAGAGGCCTCTGTCAGCTCCTGACTGAGGAGCAAATGAAGAATTACACTTCGGGCTCACGTTCTGCAGCACAGGAGGGGTGGGCGCCCTAGGTTTGGGGTTTGTGGGGGCTGTGGGCTGACAGCTATGGGGGAGAAAGTACTGGTGAGTGGGGACCCCGTGCCCCGTTCACATGAAGCCTCCTCCCGCCTGGTGGGGCTGGCAGCCCAGTCCGCAGAGCCAGGCAGGAGGTGGAACCTGAGAAATCCACATGCGGGGACCCCTGTGCTCAGGTATTCCCTGTTCTCTGGTGCTCCCATGTTCTAGAACACACGCTGGGGAATTCGGAATTTAAATAAAGCTGGCCTTTCTGACCTTGAGCCTCTGGACGAGAGTTAAGCATGTCCAGGGTTTGGAAACACAGAAGGCTGCGCCCTTGTGTGCGCCGTGGGTTGACAGGAACCCAGGCGGCTGACGGCAGCAGGAGCAAATGGCCTGCTCCACTGGGACAGGCAGGGGCATTTCTGTTTCATCACAGCTTTTCCTGGGGCTGGTGAGTCTGTTGCGCCTTTGGTTGACAGGAAAGGAACGAGCCCCTGTTTCTGGATGCAGAGCGTCTGAGGCCTGGCAGAATCCAGAGAGGGGAAGATGGTGGCCCCGTGTTGGAGGAACTGGCTTACTTTATGATCTCCAGAGACCAGCGTGGCTGACCCCTTAGTGCTACAAATCCATAGCCAGGCCTCAGGACAGCTTTTGGTTTTTTTCTATTAAGCCACTGACCAGTGGTTAGGAGCAAGTGATCACAACCTTAACATTTTTATTGTAAATTGGAGCCTTGACCTGGGGATAATGTGAAACCCACGAGCTGCACGTTTCTCTGTAGACTGCATCTGGACACTTGTCACATTGCCAACTGGCTCTGACAGTCATTGCCGGGACTGCCTGGGCCTGTGTTCATTCCCAGTCAATCAGTCCTGGGACACAGACGTCCCAGACTCATGCCTGGTGCCTGCCTGAGGAGGCATACACACCTGCACCCGTCATCACCATGCAAGCTCTCTTCGCTGAGAAGCACTCTTCTCAGCGCTTATGTGTGGGAACTCGAGTAATCCCACACCCTAGGAGGTAGCACTACTGTTATCCCCAGTGTGCAGATGAGGAATCAGAGGCCGGAAAAGGGGGTGACTTCAGTCACACAGCAAGCATGTGGCAGAGCTGGAGTCCAGGCCATCATTCTGAACCTGCCCCTGGCTGGGCCATTGTTCCTTGTCACCTCTCTGCAGAAGGTGGGCCTCATCCCCTACGTCAGACCCCTAGCCTGGCCAGCACTCTTCCCACCCTGTGTCAGGCCACCTACTGTGCCTGTGAGGGCTGTGTGTGAGCACTCATGTGAGCATTGCTGATTCTCTTGTCTCTCCCCTGCATCTTGCCAGGAAGCTGATCAGTATCTCCTTTGGGGACCTGAACCCCTTCCCCCTACGCCAGATCCGGAACCGACGCGCCTACCACTTGGAGAAGGTCCGGCTGGAGCTGACCGAGCTGGAGGCCATCCGTGAGGATTTCCTGCGTGAGCGGGACACCAGCCCTGACAAGGGTGAGCTGGTCAGCGATGAGGAGGAGGATACCTGAGTGGGTCCCGGGACGCTGCTCTTCCTGCCTTCACAACCAAAGTGTGCCCAAAGGGTGAAAGCACGCTTAAAAGCCAGAATGTAACGTGTGTGGCCTCTGGGAATCTGCTGGGCAGATGTCCAAAGCCAGACTGCACTTCCTCATTTCCCACTGTGCGGGGGCAGGGGTGGGAGGTCTCATCTGTTTACAGCCATTTCCATGCCATGCTTTTGGTTACACGTATCTCAGTCATGCTTTCTGCCTGATTGGTGGATCCTCAGGCTTACCAGTGGCTATTTGCAAGAGCCTGTTTCCAGCCTCCGTCAGCCTGTCGGTGCTCTGACCCCGAAACCTTGCTTTGCTGGGCGTCTCCCTATGTTCTCTCTCCTGTACATAGTGGGCAGTGGTGTGTGGTTTTGAATGGCAGTGCTGTGAAGGATGCCCACTGTGCTTCAGGCACCTGTAGGCCAGAGGGTTGCTGCCTCAGCATAAGGTTGGTATGAAAAGGGACTGCCTTAGAAAAGCAGACACAGTCCCTTGTTCAGAAATGGCCACTGTAGAAAGCCTGTGAACCTCCCACCAGTGGCTTTAAGCTGCCAGCCATGCCCCATTTCTAGAATAGCCTTTGCTCTTCCACATGCAACCCTTCCAATAGTGGCTCCCAGCCTGCATGGGGAGGGCCTGGCTGCCCAGACACCCACCCTCACTTCTCATGGCCAGCCTGCATTTGCAGATCACTGGGCTGCTCCGTCCCCAGCTTGTCGCGTGCCTGGCGTGGCTTGGTGAGATTCTGTGGAATGCCCTTCTTGACTTGTGGGAATCATTCACAAAGTACGACGGTTCGGGATTCCAAGTCAACGGTGGACTGGCATATTGCAAAGCAGACCCACCCCTGGGCTGGCCTTGGTCGAGGGGATGGAGGAATCTTTTCGGTGGCGCTTTGCAGGGCAGTGGTGCAGCTGCAGCATGAATGCTCTTGGACAGTTGAAAACCTTGGCTTCCTTGGAGATGGCCAGTGCTCCTGGTGTCTCCTCCACCTGACTGGGTTGTGCAGGAGGCCGGCTGCCAGTGTCTGGGGCTGGGAAACGTTTTTGCTTGGGGCCCAGGCTTGGGTGAGCTCTCCCAGGTGTGTGCCCACCCCACCACTGCCTGGAAGCATCCTTGTTCTCTGCCATGACACAGGGTCACTGATGCCTCTGACACGGCAGTTTCTGGGAACTCACAGGACTGCCTTTCTAAAGGCTGGGGAGAGGCTTTGAGCAAGGAGTTCATTTTTGCTTAATCCCTCTAGACCATCCCTGATGCGTAGATGTGAAAGGATGTTTTCTCCCACAGTGTTATGAAAATACAAGAAAAACGGTCTCAGTGGAATGTTTCATATTACCTGAAAAAAAACTGGAAATCATCCTTTGTTGATATGAACACACTGAGACTAAGAATTGAAGCAATGCAGTTTTAAGAAGTACTTTTTTCCTGTTATTTTTTGCTGTCAACTTTCTAGCAGTGCCACGGCGAAGCTGGCATTTCCGCACGCTAGACTGAGCTCCGGCTTCATGTCTTTAGTGGAGCTGGTTAACGTTTCACTGGGTAGAGGGGCTGGCCTCTCTATATTTAGCCAAAAGCCTTTGCTTCTTTTCAGGCATCAAAAATAGGTTTTGCCATTGTCTTTGTCTTTGAGAGCAGCAGTTTGAGGTCTGACTCCTTCAGGAAGTTGTCCTGTGAGCTGGGCATTGCAGTCTGCTCGAATCAAATGTTGGAACCTCCCACCCCCTCAGCCCATCGGGAAACAACAGCTGTCAGCCTTGGGGGCGGCTGCTGAGGAGGTGCAGCAGGAATGGGGCTGGGCCGGTGGGCCAGGACCAGCTGCCCTCAGGTTTTACTTTCCAAGCTGATGGCCCCTAGAACATGCCAGCACACACTGCCATGTCCTGGGGCTAAGATGCTGCCTTTAGGGACAGGCTCGTGTTGTCCAGTTTGCCCTGAGAGATGCACCTGACCTGGGTCCCGTCATGGCTGCAACCCACGGTGGTATGTTCGTGTTTCCAGACTGTTGTCAGCAGCTGCCGGGCAGTGTGTGTGTGAGAGCAGGAGAGTTCCTGGAGGAAAGGGATTGGGGACACTTTTTCAGAGGTTCTCCTGCCTAGAATCAAGTGATGTGTGTCCAGAAGGCAAGAGAGGACAGCTCTGCCTGGTTCTAGTTTGGGAACAGGATGGAGCCAACTCCTCCTTCCAGGACTGTGGCCTCCACTCTTTCATGCTAACACTTCCCCGCTTCATGTCACTGAGGAAAGAGCTGCTCTGTCCCCTCCAGTGCCCTGAAGGTCCCTGGCCTCCACTGGCTGCCATGGCAGGGGGCCTTCTGGCAGGGGCTGCCCCACACTGCTGTTCCTCCTCAGAACCTTCACCCCAACACCCAGCCCATGGCCGCTGCAAGGGGGACTTTGCCAGCTGGGAAACCCAAAGGCCTGTCCAAATACACGCACCAGGACCGAGGGGAGCTCCCTCCCCACACCTGCTGGGAATTGCCAACTTTTATATGGATGGGGTTTTTTTATGGGTTGAACCTCTGTTAATACTTTTGTGTGCTTTCACTACAGTTTATATTTTTATAGGCTATTTTCTCAAGGTGTTTCTAGATTCCACATATCTATTTTATATAACAAGTTCTTATGTTATGTGTGTGACTCCCTTGTATCTGTGCCAGCCTGAGCCTCCGAGTTGCTCTTCCCTCAGGCCCTGACTCTCACTGACTCGCTGATGTGATGTCTGGGCCCACTTCTTACCCCAGGTAGCCCCGGGCGCTGCCTGTAGTCATGCTGACAGCTGTACAGTAGCCGCCAAGACTGCTGATGGCTGGAGACGGTTCTGGTTCCAACTACGGTATATTGATATAGGAAGTATTCTAGACAGATCCTCGGTTGGGTTTTCTAACTACAAGTTTGTATTGCACAGATCCCCACCCGCCATCCTATAGTTTTGTCTTCCTGTGTGTTCCGGGGCTTCTGGGCAGCTGGGCCTGCCCAGGGAAGTCCTTGCAGGTGGGAGGCCATACAGAGACCTAGTGTGTGCTGCTGAGTGTCCCATCGCTGCTGGGCAACTGGAGGACTGCAGGGGGCGCCAGGTGACTCTCTCCTTTTATATCATAGCAGCTCCTGTGCTGACCTTCAAGTTACATTTTGGAACTGTAATACTAAGGAAGAAATAAACTAATTTGTATGATATTCTGCACTGAAATTCCGTTATAGTCACTAGTGATGAGGCTCACCCCAAGGGCTTGGAGGGTGGACCAGGGCTTATTGGTGTTGGGAGGCGAGGAGGGGCTCTCTGACCTTCCAGCCTAGCTGTCCCTGCCCTTGGCTCACCCTGGGGCAGGTGCGTCAGGATGCCTTTGCCAGCAGGGGCAGCCTTGGGAGGCCCCAAGAACCATGGCCAAGCTGCAGGTGTGGGCTGGGGGCACCAAGGTGGGAAGCCAGGAGCTGGAGACTCCCTGTGTCCAGATAACCCCTCACCCAGCCACAAAGAACAGGCACGCCTCCTTCCGCCAGCTGTGCCATGCCCTGCCTGAGTCACAGGCTTGTTTGTCTTCTGCCTGGGCTGACAGCTCAGGCCCAGCTGCCACTGGAGACACCCCCAGCCATCAGTGGAAAACACCCAAGAATGATGAGCCAAAGGGGTTCCCATAGGGGTGTTTCAGGGGTGGCTCCAGCAAGGATTCCCAGACAGGGCAAGCCAAGGCCTGGCAGGCTTTTCCCTTCTGGGAACATGGATTCAGCGAGGCTGGGGGTTCCTGAAGTCACGCAGCACAGCAGCGGCAGCAGAGCTGGGACAGGGACTGGCTCAGTGTGTGGGTCAGGAGCAAGTCGACAGGCCCTGCTCCCCACCCCTTGGAAGGGGCTGCCACCAGAGGCAGTTCTGACTAAGGCCTGGGAAGCCATGACTCAGAGCATGGGCCCCCAGGGTCTCTTTGGGCCAGCCGGGCTGCTGTAGACAGACAGGAAGCACTCCTAACGCTCCTTCACCCTCGGGCAGCGCAGCAGGGCTGGGACTCACGCTAGCTTGCCCAGCAACTTGCTTTCCTGCGTGACCTCTGGCAGGCTGCCCGCTTTGTGCAAAGCCGCCGCTAGGACCTGCTCGGGGCCCTCTACCTCTTCCACCTGCTCAGGGTGGCCTGGAGCTTGGAGGTGGGCAGTCGGAGCCTAGGATGGGCCTGTGTCAGCAGGGCATGTGCCCTTGGGCCAGTTACTTCCTCTCAGAGCCTTGGGCTCCTCCTCTGAGGATGGGGCTTGTTGGTGTAAAATGAGGTGAGCATGTTGAGTTGGGGGAGCAGCAGGACATGCACCTGTAGGGAGCCGCCCTGGCCAAGCTCCCTCCCTCCCTTCCAAGTCCTGGGACAGACACAGTAGGGCACAGCTGGTCAGCCTGCTCTTCTCCTCTCTGCCCACTTTTTGCAGAGAAGTCAACAGATACAACAGGGCCAGGGAGGTGCCCCCAGGGGCCCCAGTCCCCATCACTCGAAGGGGCAGTCCCTGCAAGTGACAAGGTGGGCCCAATCCCTGTGGAACAAGTCTCTGAGGACCACAGAGTGGGGCCTCAGGCGGGCAGCAAGTAAGGGCCAAGCTGTGCCCCTGCCCAGAAGACCTTCCTGCCCCCAGAACCCCACCCTCTGCAGACAGGCCTCCCTGGGCAGCAGCCCCCGGCTTCCAAGGCCTTCTGTGCCTCACCAGACGCCATGCTTTCATGGACCCGACTGCTGCTCTGCCCACTGCAGATCTGCCCCAGAGGAGCACATGAAAAGCCAGCACCTGCCAAGGTGCTGCCGTGGTGGAGTTTTGGGCAGAGGGGTTGGGGGAAGCGTTTCTGACTTTTAAGATTCCCCAAATCCAGGATGAAGTCACACTGTGCTTTGGAATGGTAGATGCTCATTTATGTAAAATCATAAATGTTACACGAACTGTTAGAATAAAAAAATACCTTTTTTGATGGGGAGGAGGTCCCCAGCCTGCCGCTGGGTAGGGAGAGGGGTTTAGCACCATTAGGGCGCGGGGGCGGGAGCTCCGCCACAGCCCTTGGTGGGCACTGAGGTCTGTCGGTTGGTCTGTGCATCCTGGCACAGTCAGCGGCAGGCAACCCACTGATGGCCTCGAGAGGGGGCGCCGTGGCTGGACGGATCATGAGCAGCAGCACTGGGTGCAGACGGTGGGCAGCTGGCAGGGGCCCAGTAGGCGCAGTGTCTCACAAAACCCAAAGGACAGGCCGTCTTGCTCACAGCCTGGAGTGGGGGAGGGGCAGAGGGGCATCAGGACCAGTGGTTTGGGGTACCCACAACCTGGCTCCCCATGCCAACCACCTTAAGGAGGCTCCAGCAGCTCCCCACTGAGCAAAGGGCCCCAGTTTCTGGAGTGGCTCCCGAACCGGAGTTGCAGGTCCCCAGCTGTTGCTGTTTCTGTCCCACCTGCTCATGGCCAACCCCAGGACTCGAGAACGGGTGCTGCTGGGCTGAGGTTTCTGGAGGAAAGGTTCTGAGACCCCACCCTGATGCCTTCACATGCCCATGAAAGAGCCTACCCGGGGCAGTGCCCTACCACCCCATCTCCATCCTTGCTCACCCCTGGTGTTCCCCAACAGATCCTGGTACAGAACTGTGGTCCCGGGGCCTCCTGCCAGCCTGCAGCAGCTTCTGCCATCCACTCCCACCACCACCCCCTGCCCCAGTACATCTGTCCTGCCAGGCCTCCATGACCACCTCCGGCCACGGGGTCTGTACTCAGGCTCGAGTTCTTAGTCATAGGGTCCCATCTCCCAGGCCAACCTCCCACTTCTCAGGTGGGTCACGAAGCCTAGAGTGAGTAGGCCTTACAGGCCATCAGCAGAAACCAGGGACTGAGCCCAGGCCAGCTCCAGGCTGTGCTTGTCAGGGCTGAGGCTTGGCTGGGCCCTCCTGCCCCATGGTTATCAGAGCTATTTTGGGAGGTGGCTTGTTTCCAGCCTCCTGGCCTTGCTCCTGATTCTGCTGCTGGTGCTGCTGACAGACCCAGCTTACTCCAGCAGGAAGAATAGGAGGACAGCAGCTATCCCTGGGCCTGGGACATCCCCCAGGCCCAGCAGAGGGCACGAGGCAGCAGGCAGGCTCCTCCACCCCAGCTCCAGGCAAAGCTCCAGAGCGCACATCTGCAGGCCTGCAACCTGGTCACCTGGGGTGATTTCAGACAAGTTGCTTCACCTCTTGGGCCTTCGTTGCCTCCTCTGTCAACCCCACCTCCACAGCAAATGGATGTGGCCATGCTGTGTCACTGCAGTGACCACACACTCTGGAGTTTCCTGGCTTTCCACATGTCCCACCAACTGTCCCACAGACCAGCAAAACATCCTGGGAATTCCAGGTCTCAAAGTCCAAGATACCTTCCCAGCCGCCCCTCCACTGTTCACTGGTGGCAGAAAACTCCTCACTTAGGACAGCTTCTAGTTCAGCCACCTAACCAGCCCCCGTTGCCCACTCCCTGCAGCTCACTCACACCCGCTCCTGGGAGACCTTGCAAGCCCAGAGCCTCCTGGGCCATCCGTCCTTGGTTCTAGGCCCCCAGGTGCCTCAGTTCCTGTTCTCTGCCCCATCTGGTCCTCATCCCCGGGGATCATAACCACCCTGCTCCCTCTGGCCAGCCCTAACCCTGAAGGTGAGAGACATGGTGCCAGCACCCAGCTTAGGCGACACACAGGAGCACTCTGAGATGCTGGCTAGGTGCATGCTGAGGGCAGGCAGGACAGGGTGGGGGCACTGCCACTGGGCCTTGAGGTAATGCGGTTTGAGGCAGGAAGGCCACCCCTGCCAGAGGCAGGGTAACGAGGCATGGCATAGGCCACTCTGAGCCTGAATGAAGGCTGCCCAGGAGCCAGTGCAATAGAGAAGGCTGTATTGGACAAGGGGAGAAGGCAGACCGGGGAGATTGCAGGGGGCCCCGAATGCCAGCTTGAGGGCCCTGGCTGAGGACTCTGTCCTAGGGGTAGGGAGCAGACAGCCAATAGCACAGGGGCCACAGCTCCTCACGCCACAGCTTCTGGATTCCTTAGACTGGCAGGATTGGCCCCAGGCCCTCTCCCTGACCTTGCAATTGGGGATGACAGTGGCTTTGGCACAGGGGAAAAAGTTGCTTTCCCTGAGTATCCCCTCGATGCCCACGCAGTGCTGGGCCCTTCATGCCTAGACTTCATTTATGCAAGGATGGGGCTTGGTGGCCCCTTTATTCAGCACATGAAGGCCCTGAGAGGGAAATGGAGCCCAAGGCCACACAACTGGTGAGGGGAGCCTAGGTGACACTCCAGGGCCACCACGTTTCCTGCCATCAGCACTGCTGAGAGCAGCTGGGGCTGCAGGAAGGAAGTGTATGAGTGTGTGTGTGTGTGTGTGTGTGTGTGTGTGTGTGTGTGTGTGTGTGTGTGTGTGTTGGAGGCAGCAGCAGGGTTGTGCAGAACCACCTCTAGCTCAGGCCCTTCCACCAGGACCCAGCTGGCCAGGAAACCCCCCCACCACTGGGATTAGCAGAACCCTGGAAGGGAGGCCCTTCCTGCCTCAAACCCCATTACCTCATCAGCAGGACCCTGGTTGTGCGTACCTATAAATCTCAGCTACTCAGGAGGCTGAGGCAGGAGAATCACTGGAACCTGGGAGGTGGAGGCTGCAGTGAGCCGAGATCGCGCCATTGCACTCCAGCCTGGGTGACAGAGTGAGACTCCATCTCAAATAAAAAAAAAAAAAATAAACATCTGTATTAGATAACATGGGTTTCCTAGCTTTGGAAGGTATCTGCCCAGTTCTCCATTTTCGTTTTGTCATCATAATAGCATTTTAAGGAATGCTCAAATGTCTGTATCTCAGATTCCCGATTCTGAGACCCTGAGGACACTGAGTGTCAACGATGGGAAGACCAAGGGGAAAAGGGAGGACTAAGAGACAAAGGGGGAGACTGAGGTGTAGAGAGACCAAGGAATGGCGGGGGAGACCGAGTGGGGAGAGGAAGACCGAGGGGCATGGGTGCGACTGGAGGGCAGGAGGGAGACCGAGGGGTGTGAGGGGAGACTGAGAAGTATGGGAGGAGACGGAGGGGCAGAGGGGAGACCGAGGAGCAGTGGGGAGGACACGGAGGGGCGGAGGGGAGACCGAGGAGCAGTGGGGAGGACACGGAGGGGCGGAGGGGAGACCGAGGAGCAGTGGGGAGGAGACAGACAGAGAGGGGGGACTGAGGAGCATGCGGGGAGACTGAGGGAAATATGGGGAGGAAGAGTTGGAGTTAATGAAATTGCCCTACTTTTTATAACTAGTTCAGGGAAATAAGTCAGGGTGGTGAGGGGCCACTGGACTGGTCTCCAAGACGTAGCAGAAATGCAGGCACAAGACCTGCCGGAGCTGAGCAAGGACACAATCGAGAGGGAGCTGTGTCCACTGGAGGGAGAACGCCAAGAGCTGGAGCACACTGAGCATGCGCCGCAAGCCAGCACCCACCTACCTCATCCATTTACCCTCCCAGTGGGCCTGGGACATGGGGCAGTTGCCAGCCTCATCTCACAGATGGGGAACTGAGGCTCAGAGAAGCCAACTTCCAAACCCGTGGTGGCCCAGCAGTGAGCTGGAAGCTGAAGCCAGCGTCCCTGTCTAGAGACAAAGCCTCTGCTGGCGAGGCTGTGCCTGCCCCACTTCTCACCTCTGCCGCAGGTGACTGTGCACTTGGTCCAGGGCCCACAGTGCCAGGAGAACTCGGGCGGCAGGACCTCGCCGTGGCCGCCTGCCTCCCTGTGGATGGTGTGCTCGTAGCGCACCCCGGGGTTGTTCTCCTGGAACAGCAGCTGGGTGGGCAGGCAGGAGCCTGTGAGCACAAGGTGTCTTCTCCATCCACCCAGTCCTAAAGGAGCCGACCCCAGCCACCTCTGTGAACTGCAGCTACACCACTGGGCCATTTTAAAGATAGGGAAACCAAGGTAGAGGCCACAGCAGGAGGGCCTGGCTCAGAGCCAGGCTCTGTGACTGACCCAGGGCTCACTCCTCCAGGACGAGACCTGCCATGGGGGGTGCTGGGCCTGGGGACTGCGCCTCTGCTCCCCGACCCTGGGCCTCAGGAGGCAGGCACGTGGATCCAGACAGGCTCGTTGGTGGGACCCGGGGACGTGAGGTTCTCCCAGTTGCCCCTGCGTGCGTATGTGAAGGTGGTCCCTGCCACCTGGTAGTCCCCGTTCCACTGGATGGTCCAGCCACCATTGAAGTACTTCTCCGGGTCCTCGCTCCACAGTGCCAGGAAGTTGGCAGCCTTGGCCACCTCCTGGATGCGGATCTCACATGCGCCGGCTGGGATCAGCCCCACGTCCACATACCCTGTCAGCCAAGGGTTGTGCATAGGTTGTGCCCGGGGTGAGAAGGTTGCTTATCCCCCACCCGCTTCCCTCACATCTCTCCCCACTTGCCTCCTCCTGCTGATGCCAAAGATTTTGCCATTAGCTTTAAAGTCTGAGCTCCCAAAATTGCTCAGATGTGTCGTGGGTCACCAAAACCTCACAGAGGTGCCACAGATCCTGACCCCGTGGCCATGCCCCGTCACCCCTCTCTTGAGGACCTAAACTGGTCATCATAAGGCTAGATCCATCCCCTACACTAATTCTCTTTCTAAAAAAACCAAAGTGCCCAGGCCTTTCTCCTGGGACACCCTCCTCATCCCCACACAGCCTGCTTTTATTCGTTCACTTCCGTCACACCCGTCACATGCCAGGCACTACTCTCAGCACTTGTGTAAGTTCATGGGTAATGGCCCTATAGCCTAGGTACTATTGTTATCCCCATTTTACAGATGAGCAGAATGAGGCAGACAGGGATAGTAACGTGCATGAGCGTCCTGCTGGGATATGAGCAGCCCCCAGGGCCAGTGCTTTATCCACCACATTGCACTGGGATGAAATCTAAGCTTCTCAGCCTGGCATTCAAGGCCGCATAGCTGGTCCTGCCTTCTCTTCTTGCCTCCAGGCTCTGGCGCAAGCTCTTCCTCCATTTGGAAGGCCCCTTCCATCACTTCTTCTCTTTTTTTTTTTTTTTTTTTTTTTTTTTTGAGACGGAGTCTTGCTCTGTCCCCCAGGCTGGAGTGCAGTGGCCGGATCTCAGCTCACTGCAAGCTCCGCCTCCCGGGTTTATGCCATTCTCCTGCCTCAGCCTCCCAAGTAGCTGGGACTACAGGCGCCAGCCACCTCGCCCGGCTAGCTTTTTGTATTTTTTAGTAGAGTCGGGGTTTCACCGTGTTAGCCAGGATGGTCTCGAACTCCTGACCTCGTGATCCGCCCGTCTCGGCCTCCCAAAGTGCTGGGATTACAGGCTTGAGCCACCGCGCCCGGCAATCACTTCTGAGTTTTATGATTCAGCTCAACTTCCACCTCCTATAGGAAACTTTCCCTGACTTCCCCAGGCCAGGACCTTCTTCCTCGGTGCTCCCATAGCCCTCTGGGCCTCCCTCCACTGCACTGGTCACACCAGAAGCTTCTGCCCCCTGCAGGACTGAGCGCTTCGCCTGCATGTCCCCATCACCTAGCACACAGTCAGTATTTGAGCAATGCGTGCAAAACAGACCGGAGGTGAGGGCACAGAGCTGGGGGTCTCAGAAGCTTCAGGAGGAGACTACCATTCTTTGAAAGGCCCAGGGGCCACACACAAGCCAGGTTGGCGCTGCCTGGGGTCTCTGGGACAGGAGGACTCCCCATGGGGACAGGTGTCTGCACGTGGACCAGGGGTCCCCTGACTCCTGCAAGAATTCCACCCCAGCAAGGCTTCCCTGCTTAGCCATCTCCAGGCTGGGTGGGGACCACGAGGCCAAGGACAGGGGCCCAGGGGAGATGGGCAAGGGGCCACCAGGTGAAGAGCACATCCCTCCCCGACAGCGGTCCCACCCCATACCCAGGCCCTCGGCCTCTTCGAAGGTCCCAGTCACGGTGTGGCAGGTGGAGCCGTTGCCGTGGCACACACCACAGCAATCCTCCATAGCACCGAAGTCAGTCTCAAAGTCACAGCCCACGTTCTGCAACACACAAGGAGGGGAGGCTTCTGGTGCTGGCGGCCAGCCCTCTGTGGCCCCAGCCCCGGGGGCCAGCCAGGCTCAGGAGGAGAAAGCTGGGAGTGGGGGTCAGGAGGCCTCTCTCTGGTCCTGCCCCACCCCAGCTGTGCCTCTGACCCAGGTGAACTTCTCTACCTCCCTGAGCCTCAGTTTTCTCAGATGTGAGATGGGGAGACCCACCCTTCGCTTAAAGGCATGTCGTGAGCATCACATGAGACAAGAGAAGGAAAAAGTTCTGCAAAGGCCGCGGGCAGGCAGGGGATCTGACGCACCATAGGCTCCTGACCAGCGCGTGCAGGGAATTTCAACGTCAAAGGCACTGGGGGTTGGCACCTCCCTGCTGGTCCTCCTCAGAGCCCAGGCCTTGATACCCCAGAGGCTTAGAGGGCAAGAAGCAGGGACAAGTAGGTGGCTGGGGACATAGGCAAAGAGGAGAGACCATCGTTGTTACTAAAAATAAGAATAGAAATTGTTACCAAATACTGAGCACTATTCTTCGGGGCTCAGAGCCCTTCATGTCACCTGGGCCACCTCATTTAACCCCTTCTGTCAGGGAGCAAACCACTGCCTGGGGTCAGCCAGCCAGCAAGAGGTCAAGTCACTATCTGGGCTTTGGTTTCCTGGCTGGGGCGGTGCTGGTGCAGGCATCCAAGGAGATGCAGGGGGCGAAGCCTGACTGGGAGGGGTCCCCAGTGCCAGGAGGCATAGTAGGGGCTTTGCCTTAGAGGTCATAGAGGGTAGGGGCTGGGAAGTCCAAAGGTAGATCATGAGGAGGGTGGCCTGAGGAGGACCAGGAGGGACCCAGGAGAGAGCCTGGAGCCCACCAGTGGGGCTGGGGACAGCCAGTGCTGGGAGAGCCTCTTCTAACCAGGCACACCTTACAGATGTCGTTGATGCAGAGCTCACTGCTGGCCCAGACCCGGTAGGAGGGGGTGCCATCGACCACAGCGTCCCGCAGCTTCTCGGCAAAGTACTCATTTGAGGGCCGGCAGTGCAGCTTGCAGGGGTTCACTGGGGACCCAAGTAGAAGAGCCATCAGCAGCAGCTGGGGCAGGACTGTGGAGGCCACCAGGAAGAGGAAGACCCCTCTGTGACACACATCCATAGCAGGCTAGAGGCTCCCAAGCAGCACCAAGATGCTGGAGGCTCTGGCTGGGCTGGTAGCTATCTGCAAGGCTGCAGACTGGAGAGCTAGGGGTGAGCAGCAGCCCCAGGGGACATTGGGAGCGGCCCAGGCTTGGGGTGGAGACTGGGCCTCCTGCTTGCATCACAAGGTAACCTTGGACCTACACATCCCCAGCCCTCTGAGCCTCAGTGTCTCCATGGGAGGCAGCACTCACCGTCATTGACCACGGGCACCCATGTGTGCAGCTGGCCCTTGTAGAGCATAACATCAAAGTGGCTGCACTGGACGTGGCGGAAGGAGGGGCGGCCAGCGGGGCAGGCCTGTAGGTTGCAGAGGCGGAAGCGCTTCCGCTCACCCACACAGTATTTGCCTTTGTATTTGGGCCTGTGGGGAGGACCGGGGTGCACCCCAGTGAGGGACTGGTGAATACTATTGCATGGCCACAGCCCAGAGCGAGTGGCTTCCTCCTGCACCCACACCCCGAGATCCCTGCTGCCCAGCTTTGTGCACGCTGCTCTCCTCCCTTGGGCTGCCCACCCTCTGGCCCAGACACACCCTCCCTGTTTGTAAGGACCTGTGGGGAGGTGGCAGTAGGAAGCCTGAGCTCTGCCCCCAACCTGCTGTGTGATCGGGGACAAATCTTCAGCCACCCTCTGGTCCTCAGTTTCCTCCTGTATAAAGTGAGGTTGGGGCTGCCTCTGCAGAAAGCTGTTGAGAAGCTGGGACAAGCTGTAGGCATGACTGGCACTGGCTGGAGGGACTGCTCCAAGTCTCTGACCCATGACACCAGCATCCTAACGAGCCCTTGTGTCCTCAGCCTCCCCCCTGGTGGCAGTACCCCAGCCCGAGTCTAAAGGAAGCGCCCAGGACCCCAGCCAGCTGAGAGGTCTGACCGAGCACAGCTCCTGAAACCCTCTGCATCTAAGCCAGGGTCGCTGGCCCCCACCCAGCTCAGACCTAGAGGCCAGGAGGCAGGAGGGCCACAGGCCAGTCTTGGGTAAGCACAGGGTCCTGGGTGGGGCTGCCTGTGAACCCCATGCCTGCCCCGGGTGGCCTCCTGAAGTGAAGATTAGCCAAGTAGTGCCTCAGGTCTACAGTACCACTGGCCTCTGCGTCTCAGCAGATCTTCACACCCCACCGTTTAGATGGGGAAACAGAGGCCCAGAGAGGTGAAGTCACCTCACCTCAGGCCACCCCTTCAGTGCTGGCCCATCTTCCCAGCTGCCCCCAGTCTCATCTCAGACCCTTGTGCCTCTGAGGCCACCAAGCCTTTCCTGCTGAGTGCCCACTACAGACGAGCTGCAAAACTGAGGGCCTGGCCTGCGTAAACTGCATTTGCCCCGACTACAACTTTACTGGATGGGCACTGCTGTTATATAGACGGGGAAACGGAGGCCCAGAGAAGGGGTGAACAGAGGATTCGAACCCAGAGCCATCTAAGGTCCAGGGCCCATGCTCTTCGCCACTGCTCTCTCCTGCCTCCTTCCAGCCAGCAGCTGCTTTGCCATGTGGCCTCTGATGAGTCTCTCCAGTCTCTGGGCCTCAGTGTCCCCCTCTCTGGAAAGGGGTCAGTAGTAGGAACCCTGTCAGCCCCCAGAACACTCCTTGAAAGTGACTCAAGGTGGCCTGGACACTCGGACTAACCATTATGAGGACACTTCTAAGAGCCAGGGGCTGAGACAGAGCCAAGCTCCTGCAATCGGCTGACTGCTTGGGTCCCTCTGTCCCATTGCCCAGGGCACCCTGGGCCCCACACTCACGTAGGCTGCGTGCACTGCCACTCGGCGCTCTGTACACCCATGCCACAGCTCCGCGAGATGGACCAGGCACTCCAGCCAGACCAGCCACCATCCACGGCCTCGGGCCGGAAGCCCACGGGTACGCACTCTCCATTGAGACACCACTACTGTGACAGATGGAGGTAGAGCCACCCCACCCCCCAGCCTATCATTCATCCTCACCCTAGTGAGAACAAGGTGGGTGGGAAGGCTGCGAAAGGCACAGAGGGGAAGGATGGAAGGTGAGAGAGACTCCCTCACAATCATCACAATCATCTGTGACCCAGGCCACAGGGAGGAGCTGAGCAGGGAGTAAAACAGCCCACGTGCTGACTTAGCTGAAGACACCCTGGGGAATCATGGAATCAAGCCCTGGCCCCAAAGCCTCCGCTTTGCAGATGGGGCCTTGGGCTGTAGAGAGTGCGGGGCTCTGCTAGGAGCACAAGCAAGACTATGAGCCGGGGCTGACCCCAGGGCCCGGTCACAGCAGGTCTGTCCTCTCCAACACCCACCGCTGGGACTGGGGACATCCCCTACCTTATTCTCCCCGGGTGCCGTCCACAGCTGCATCCAGCTTGGAGTGACAGGTGGTCCCCAAAGAGCACCAGAGTGTGTGGCAGACATTCTGCGAGGAGGAGGGCATGGGCCATACCCTCAACCCTCCCAGCGCCACCACCCACCCTGCCCCCTCCCTGTCCCCAAGGGTCCCCTGGGCACCCCTCCACATGGCAGGGGCCCACAGACCGCCAGGGGTCCCTTCTTGTGTGTCTGCTCCCACTTTCCTCCCCAGACCATGCACTCCTCAGAGCGATCCCCAGCTGTCCCCACCTCTCCCGGCCCAGCCCCTCCTCTGGAAACACTCCCGTTAGAAGATCACTTCCGGCAATCTTCTCCGGGATAAATAGACCCTCCCCACTGCGGTCCCTTTTCCCTCTTATGAGCCAGCTCCAGAGAGGCTAAGGGACTTGCCCGAAGTGTCACAGTTCACCCATGGTTAACCCAGAAATCAGTTCTGGGTCTGTGGCCGCCCATCCCTGGCCTCTCCCACAGGCCACTTGATGTCTCACAGTATCACTCGGGAGCGCAGCCCAGGCTGGGTGAGGTTACTCCCAGGCTGGCATCCACGGGCTGGTGAGAGCTGTCCCCTGAGCCCTCCTGCTGGGTCCCCACACCCACACCCGCCCCACTCACATCCATGTCCTCGCAGAAGGCAGAGTAGGCCCCATACTGGAGGCGGCACTGGTGGCTCACATCATAGAGGACGCCAGGCGGCACCGAGGGGAAGTCGATGATGTCCTTGGCAGGAGGGTCGTGCAGGCACAGGCCCCACCCACGGCTAGAGATGGGACAGGAGGATGGAGGGGGTGTAGCCTGTGAGACCCATCGGAGAAGCCTCGGTGGGGCCGGGAGAGGAGGAGAGGTGGGAGGGGCACAGAGCCCTACAGCTGTAGGAAACTCCAGCTTCCCCGCTCGGTTCAGCTGATCCTCCAACCACAGCCAGGAGCACAGGCCCTCCCGGCCTCTCTCATCTCACCTCCTGGGCACTCCAGCTGGTTAAACAACCCCAACCCCAATCCCAGCCCTCTGCACACGCTGCCAGGGCCCTTCCCTCAGAAGGCCTCCTGGACCGCCAAGCCCTCATGTGGCGCTGCTCTCTGACCCTGCAGCCTCCGTCCCTGAGCCCAGACCCTGGAGCCAGGCCTGACAACAATCCAGAGAACATCACATCACAGTCGACACAACAGAGCCTCCGATGGCCCCGCCCAGGCAGAGACCTCGGGTCATCTGTGGAAGGGCGAGGTCTGGAAAGCAGCCACCCCCGGGAGAGAGCCCAGGGCAGCCATGCCTGTCCTGTTCCCCCCACCCCGTGACAGGGCTGGCCTCCAGCCTCTGTCATATACCCTATCTACTCCGGCCTTCCTCCAGCCAGCATTCCCTGGCAGCGGTGGTGGGGAAAATGGCAGACACGAGCAGGCGCCATCTGTGTCCACCACACACTTTTGCTGCTGCGGTGTAGCAAAGACAAGACTGCCCAGACACAACACCACGAGGGAGGGAGCACGAAGGTGGGGAGCCTGAGGAGGGCGGCCCAGGCCCGGCTGGCACCCACTTCTGACCCTGCCTCACTCTGTACAGCCCTCGGCCATGCTATTGTTTCCGGGACCAGTGACCAGCCTGCTGCCCCTGCTGGATCTTAGGCGGACACCACTACGGCTTAGCAGCAGGAGTGCCCTAACCAGCATGCTGACCACCCTGCCTATGGCTCACTGCTGTCCTGGAGGAACTGGAGGAAGGTTTGGGGCCTTCTGGGGGCAGCAGTGGCTGGGGAGAATTGAGCCACGCAGACATGCAGGACTGGGGATGACCCAGGTAGCCACGGCTTGGGCAGAAGCAATGGAGGGAGGCAGGACCCATGGGACCTGGGGCCTCTAGCCAGGCAGGGGAGATGGGGAGGCACAAACCCTCCAGTTCTCCAGTCTGGGTGGCCTCAGGGTAGGTGGTGCCAGGCTAGAGGGCCACGATGAGCATACAGTCCTGACTGGGACAGGCGGGGGGTTGGTTGCACAGGGAAGAAGGGCAAAGATGATGGATCCTGGAGTCCAGCAGGGAGAGAAAGAGATACTCCAAGATATGGAGAGGCTGGGAGAACACGAAAGGGTCTGGAAACAGAGCCAAGACCGCTGAAGGCAGGTGTGGAGAGAGGCTGGGAGGGTAGATCAGACCATGGAATCCCAAAACCCAGATTTCAGAGAAGGGGGCCTGGCAGCTGGGAGAACCAGGGTGGGGTGGGTGGTCTGTGTGGTCTCCTAAGTCCCCTGGCCAATGACAGGCCCCTGGCTCTGCCCAGAGGTGCAGGGAAGAAAGCCAAGGTGACCAGACTTCTACTGAGAACCCTGGAATCCTCCTGGAATCACCCAGACTGCCCATGCTGGCTAGAAACAGACCCTCGAACACGGGCGTTGGCAGATGAGCAGCTGCTGGATGCAGTTCTAGTGCCCAAGACGACCACGTGCCAGGCTGGTCCCGGGTACTGGGGGCATACCCTCTCATTTGCTCCTCACAACATCCCGGGCAGACTCTACCATCATCTCTCCTCATACACTCAGGGCCCATACGTCACTTGCCCTGGGTCACACAAGAGGGACATGATGGCCAGGATCTGAAGCCAGGCCCAGGCTGCCTGCACCAGGCTGTGTCTACTCACTAAGCTGCCCCCAGTGCAGGGCTCCTCCCATTCAGCCACAAGCCTGGCCTCAAATACTTCACCCCAAATACAAATTCAAAACCATGGCAGCCAAGGCCTAGTGGGGAGAAAGGAATGTCCCAAGTGCTCCTGCAGCTTGGGGCTCCCTGAGTCTCCCTGGGCCTGCACCCAGGGCAGAGTGTCAGCAGGGGGGTGGTGGGCTCAGCTGGCCCTGGGCTCCCTCCTTCCCGCTAGCATTCCGTGGCTCCAGGAGGTAGACTGGGGGCTCACCCATCCCAGCCAGGGAGTCCTTTGACCCCGTGGCTGAGGGGTCCAATGCGCCTCATCCCGGCACCAACAGTCCCTGGGCTACAGCCCAGCCCTTCTGTTTCCTGGCTGGCCCAGTGCTGACTCGTTGCTCGTGTGGCTCCTGTGGGCCTGCTGCTGGGCAGCTGAAGCCACAACAACCTCTCAGCCCACCCTGGGTGTGTGGGAGAAGTCGGGAGCATGAGGCGACCCTCACAGAATCCACTGCCAGAATCAGGCCCAGGTGCTGTCTTGGGAGTCAGAAACCCAAGTTCTACTCTTTGCCTGGCTGTAGTTGCTGTGTGGCCTTGGGCCTTCACGTCCTCATCTGCAAGAAGCTGATCCCAAGCTACAGGGGTATAAATAGCAGTGTCTTCTTGGGAAAAATCACACAGGCGGCCGGCAGCCAGCCCTTCCTTCCTCTGGCAGGCTCACCGCCAGCTCCTCTGCGCTGCCGACACACCCAGATCCCCAAACCCGTCAGCCCTTCCCCTCCACGCCCCTCCTTAAGCTAATTATAGCGGGGCTGGGCAGTCCCACAAGAGGTCAGAGCAGACAGTAGATGACTCTGGTCAGAAACCTCACTCTCACCTCGAGACTGCAAAGAGCTGCCCACCACTGACAGGAGAGACCTGTGGGCCCACTCCCCTGGCCACCCCTGGGATCTGGTCATGGAGTCACTGAATGGGGGGTCCATGGGGTGAAGTGAAAGACCCCACATGTGACCCAGCCTGTCTCTCTCCCTGTAGAAATGCTGGCTTCGAGGAAAGCAGGGACCAGGGCCTCCCCTTCTCCCACCCAAGTCCAAGTTGACATCAATGAAATGCTGTGACCTCTGCCCAGGGTCCCTTAAAGCACCTGTCAGCCCGGAAAGGATCTTAGAGTTCTTCAGGTCAACCCTCTTGGACAAGCTCCAGATGCTACCCTCCAGCACCCGCTCCCCGCCACCTCCTCAGGGTTTTTCTGCCCCACCCTACACTCGCGTGGCCCCAGCCTCTGCCCAGCCTGCCCTCCACTTGGCACCCTTCTTCCTCGGGGTGGAAGTCAGCCTTTAGAGGGCAGGCTCCTTCTCCGAGTCACTGTTCCTGACCCCAGGAGGGCTTGGTGCCCCTCTCCCCAGTCCTACAGCCTACACTGATGACTGCGTGCCTCAGTGCCAATCATCCCCAACTGTCATCTCTCCGTCTCCCCCTGGTGTGAGGACCTGCAGGACAGTCACCTGGAGGTCTCTCCTTTACCACGGTCCCCACACACAGAGCCTGATGGACATGGAGTCTGTGGACACAGCAAGAACGAGTCTGGATTCAGCCCTGTGGGTCTACCTGGCTGGATAAGCATCTACGCGCAGGAAGCCAAGGGGCTTCAGGACCAGCCAGGATGAGGGGGTTGTCTGTGAGTGCCTCTGAGATGCCCCCAAGTCCTGGAAACACTGCCTGACCATTTGGCACTTCGGTGAATCTCACTCATTCTGTCCCCCAACCAGCTTGGGTGGGGCCCATCCTCTCTCTCCTGTCCCACCCCCAGCAAGGAGACCAAAGGCTGCAGGCTGGGAGACAGACTGCTGCCACCCTCCCCACCTCCGCACACCCTCTTCCGTCCACCTCCTGGGCCTTGGGAGGGCCCTGCTGCCTGACTCCCAGGATGCAAAGGTGAAAGTGTGGAAAGACCTTGGGAAGATGGGGTTCTTCTTCCTCCCAAACACCCCTCCACTGGTGAGGCATGGATTGCTCTGCTTCTGTCTGGCTCACCCCAGTGCCAAGGCTCTGGGAGGCCACGGCTGGCTCTGACTCTCACCCTGTCCTCCCCCCCTCACCCCAGGCCCCGAGCCAAGTCCCTCAAGCATGCCAGCAGCTGAATGAGGACAGAGACTTGTCTGTCTGTCTGTCCTAGAGCCAGGGTGTTGGGCGGCACCCTGGGTGGGGGCAGCTGGGAACAAGCCCTGGGGTGCTGTGGTGGCAGCTACTATTCTGATTTTCTGAAACCATTCTCTCATTCTCTGCCTCTCTCTGGGGACGGAGACACACCCTCCTCTCCACCTTCAGGCCACTTGCCTGGTTCAAGTCCATCCCATCTATCACTTGGTAACAGTGGAAGGAATAGCAGTGAGCGTGTGTGAAATGCTTACTGCGTGGCAGGCGCGGTGGTCAGCACTGCACGTGTTTTCTCACTTATTCCTCATATCACATGCACAAGGCAGTCCCATCATGATGTCCATTTTTTGAGGCTTAAGGGATAATATAACTTGTCTGCCAACACAGGAAGAAGCCTGGGCCACAATCTAGGTTCTTTTTTTTTCCCCAAGACAGTCTTACTCTGTTGCCCAAGCTGAACTGCCGTGGCGTGATCTTGGTTCACTGCAACTTCCACCTCCCAGGTTCAAGCAGTTATCCTGCCTCAGCCTCCCGAGTAGCTGGGATTGTAGGCATGCACCACCATGTCCAGCTAAATTTTGTATTTTTAGTAGAGATGGGGTTTTACCATGTTGGCCAGGCTGGTCTCAAACTCCTGACCTCAGGGGACCCGCATGCCTCAGTCTCCCAAAGTGCTGGGATTACAGGTGTGAGCCACCATGCCGAGCCAGTCTAGGTCCTTAACCACCAAACAAAAGTCTTCTCTGCTTCCAATCCCAATCCCCACCCCAGTAATCCCTCCTCCACTGGAGGCCAGCCTCCTTGCTCTAACATCCCTAATGGACCTGGTCACATCCCTGCTTAAACCCCACAGTGAGTGGACTTCTAGAAAAACATGGCATATTGAGTAGACAGATTTATCGATGCTCCCTTCCAAAACTCCACTCTGATGACAGTAGAGGAAACAAACAAGGCATAAATCCATAAGGGGTGACGATGGATAATGAAGGATGTCAACAAGATTCTGGAAGCTGGGAAGCAGATGGCCGGGCAGTAGCTGACTTGGTAGAGTGATGAAAACTGAGAGCCAAATGCCTGCAGGGAGGAACCACCCAGGAGAAGCCCGGAAAGGCCTGTTTCCAGGGACCCCTCAAGGCCTTAGGGCCAGGAGGGCTGAGGACAGTGGGCTGAAAGTCTGTAAGAACTGATCAGACCCTAGATACCCTCCCAAACCCTGTGTAGCCAAGTGACGGCCACTTGTCCACCCAGCAGAGGGCTGGGAATCACTCCCTGGAGAGGGTGAACCAAGAGGCTCTGGCCCAGCAACACTGGGCATAGATGAAGACCCAAGGCAGAAGGATCTACAGAGAAAAGAGGACAAGGAAAAGTCTACACATCGAAGGGTAAGAAACACACCAAGCCGGAATGCTGCAGCCTGACATACAGTCTCCCAGGAAAAGTCTAGAGGATTCTTCTCTGGGGAAACTGAATCACTCAGAAAAATGACCTCAGATACTGACATTAGAGGATCTCCCCAAAACAGCCCTATCCAAACCAGTCCTTCTGCAGTGACTTGGAAAAGTCCTGCCTAAGTCCACAAACTGCCCAATTGGTGTCTCTGCATCTCCTTGCTATATATGAAATACTGCCAATGCATTTTAAGAAAACTTTTTTTTGAGACAGAGTTTCTGTTGCCCAGGCTGGAGTACAATGGTGCAATCTCGGTTCACTGCAGCCTCCGCCTCCCGGGTTCAAGCGATTCTCCTGCCTCAGCTTTCTGAGCAGCTGCGATTACAGACACCAGTCACCTGCACTTGGCTAATATTTTGTATATTTTTTAGTAGAGATACAGTTTCACCATGTTGGCCAGGCTGGCCTGCCTCAGCCTCCCAAAGTGCTGGGATTACAGGCATGAGCCACCGCAACTGGCCAAGAAAACTGTTAACATGAAACAAATATTTTTTTAAAAATAACCCAAAGGAAAGAAAAACATTTCAGAGAACAGAAGAAAAAAGTCAAATCCATGTAAGTAATAACCTCACAGAGATAAGAGAACCTACTGTACCCATGAAACAAGAATAGGATCAAAAGGTGCACAGGTTGAGCATGTCCAATCCCAAAATCCAAATGCTCCAAAATCCAAAACTTTTGAGCACTAACATGATGCTCAGAGGAAATGCTCTTTGGAGAACTTCAGATTTTGAGCTTTCAGACTGGGGATTCTGATCTGCTAAGTATAATGCAAATACCACTCACCCCCAAAAAATCCAAAATCTAAAACACTTCTGGTCCCAAGTATTTCAGATACAAGACACTTAATGTGTATTTAGTGAATGAAAAAGTTCAAGAAATTAAAAGTACAATGAAAAAATAAAAAATTTAATAGTATTATAAAGTAAAGATGAATCAGATACCTCCTGGAAAATAGAAAGAGATGGCTGGGCACGCTGGCTCATGCCTGTAATCCCAGAGCATTGGGAGGCTGAGGGAGGAGTCCAGGAGTTCAAGTCCAGCCTGAGCAACATGGCAAAACCCCATCTCTAGGAAAAATTAAAAAATTAGCTGAGTGTGGTGGGACACACCTGTAGTCCCAGCTACTTGGGATGCTGAGGCAGGAAGATCATTTGTGGCTGGGAGGTCGAGGCTGCAGTGAGCCATGATTGTGGCACTACACTCCAGCCTGGGCAACAAAGTGAGACCCTGTCTCAAAAAAAAAAAAAAAAAAAAAAAAAAAAGAAAGAAAAAAAGAAAAAGAAAAAAGAATAGAAAATAGAGACGAAAAAGTATAAAATGTTTAAAAATAAGAAAGCAAGAGAATAGCTGCATATGAAGGATTCCAGAAAGAGAAAATGTAAGAAAGTTATCAAATAAATAATATGACAACAGTTCAAGAACTGAAGGGCACAAGTTTCTGGATTAAAACAGTCCAATGAGTGCTACCTCAAATTAAAATAGACCAAGGCATATATTGTAAATTTAAAATCACCAAAAAGAGAGAGAGAGTCCTAAAAGCTTCCAGATTTTTTAAAAGGTCACATTCAAATCAGAATGGGATGGGACCTCTTCAGAGCAATGTTGGAAACTAGAAGACAACAGAAAAATGCCTCCAACATTCTGAAGAAGAGTCACTTTCAACCCAGAAGTCGATATCAAATCAAGATATCAATCAGATGTGAGGGAAGAATAAAGACACTTTGAGACAGGCAAACCGTTTACCTCCATGCACTCTTTCTCAGAAAGCTACTTGAGGATGTGCTCCACCAAAACAAACAAACAAAAAATACCCGCTCCCCGAAAAAGTACCATGGGATCCAAGAAGCAGGAAGACCCTCCATGAATATTTTGGGGCAGGCCTAGAAAGCATCTAGTCTAAACTGGAGGACAGAGGGAAGTTGGGAGGAAGGTCCAGGAAAGAAGGGAACTGCTGTATTATCTGGTAGGGATTACCTTTGGAAAAACTGGATTAAGAGACATCTTATAAAACTGTTAAAGAATCTGGAAGGCCTGGAGAAGCAATGAAAACCAAGCACATAAAAAACTTGTTCTTAAAAAGAAATGCCATCTAGATGGGGTGTGGTGGCTCACACCTGTAATCCCAGCACTTTCAGAGGCCAAGGTGGTGAATCACTTGAAGTCAGGAGTTCAAGACCAGCCTGGCCAACATGGGAACCCTGTCTCTACTAAAAATACAAACATTAGCTGGGTGGGGTGGCAGGTGCCTGTAATCCCAGCTACTTGGGAGGCTGAGGCATGAGAATCACTTGAACCTGGGAGGCAGAGGCTGCAGTGAGCCGAGACTGCACCACTGCACTCTAACTGGGGCAACAGATTAAGACACTAGAAAAAAAAAAAAAAAAAAAGCCATCTTATTACAATACTTAGTTCAGCCATCAAGATTTACAGCCATAATAATGAAAACACAGAATATGGACTTAATCCAAATATGTTAACACTAAATTGGGATGAAAAGTGAGGGGACAAATGTATGTACAGGAAGTGATGCAAGGGTGCTAAATCCCAACCTTTCAGATAATATCAAAACTGGAAAATCAATAAATGAGAGTCTAGCAATGCTTTTTGGAAATAGAAAAGTAAATACAAGAAAAAGCTAGAAGTGTTAAGTTTGAAGGTGGTTGCCTAGAAAAAAGCAATGGAGGGTGGGGAGAAGTGGGGCAGGTGTACAATGCTCTGCTGTTGCCATCTTCTTTTCTTTTTTTGAGGTGGAGTTTTTTTGCTCTTGTTGCCCAGGCTGGAGTACAGTGGTTGCGATCTTGGCTCACTGCAGCCTCTGCCTCCAGGGTTCAAGCAATTCTTCTGCCTCAGGCTCCTGAATAGCTGGGATTACAGGTGTCTGCCACCATGCCCAGCTGATTTTTTGTATTTTTAGTAGAGAGGGGGTTTCGCCATGTTGGCCAGGCTGGTCTCAAACTCCTGATCTCGGGTGATCCACCCACCTTGGCCTCCCAAAGAAATGAGATTACAGGCATGAGCCACTGCACCTAGCCTGCCAGCTTGAATTCTTCATATCTTTGACCTTGCTCCTTGTAAGCGAGGTCTATTTATTTTATTACTATTATTTTGTTGAGACTTCTCAGTTTGCTGTTTTTTTTTTTTTTTTTGCTATAGAAATTTGAAGTTTTTAAGCAATCAAATTTGTTGCCTTTTTATAGCATCTGAGTGTTGTGTTAGAAAATCCTCTGCACCACTCCAAAGAAGTGAAATTTACCTGTTTTTCACTTATAATTAACCTCTTTAATCCAAATATAAAGATGCAAAGTGACGTTTAGCTAGTGAATCTTATCCAGTACCCTGGAAGCATCTTTATCAGTCCAGACTGACCACATGCAAACAGCACCACCTCCATGCCAGCCTGAGAAGTCTGCACTAAGCCCCTGGATACAGAAATCCAGGCCACAACCCCTCCAGTGATCTTCTGGGGGTGACATTTTATTAACAAAGATGGGTTTCCCCACGTGTCCATCTTTACCAGGAATGGAAATTTACACAAAAGAGAAAAGATGCAGGGGAGGGTGGGGATCCACAGCTGGAACTTTCCAGCAGCCCAAGGGTTCATTTACCTCTCTGTTCCTAACACATGTCAACTCTTGACCACAAGAACTGGTACTAGCTTTTCATGAAGAGTCCTAGAGAAGCCGTCTCCTCTGTGTCTGATTCTGGGAGGCTGGTCTTTGCCAGTGTCAACTATCCTACATGAGACAGAGAGGAAGTCACACTTAAGACCAATATATGGCATAATGATCCCACTGAGAAGGGCCCTGGTAGCCGAGGCAGTACCCTAAGACCAGCCTGCCACAGTGAGGCAAGCCTGGAAACAAAGCCAAGTTCAAGGTTGCTCCCCCAAGACATTCCTTTCTCTATTGGCCAAACCACAGGGGTGAGAGAGGTTCAGTTCCACCAGGAAGCATTCTTGGTTAAAAGCTTGAGAACTAATCTGGCTAACTTAAGTAAAGGGCACTTATTGAAAGACTGTCAGGGAACTGACAGAATAGAAGGAAGCTGATGGATCAGGCTTGAGAACAGTTAAGAACCAAGAAACAAAGAGGAAGGCCCCAAGAACCACAACAACAGTCTCTTAACAGAAACGGTTCAGCCTGCCCACCCCACGACCTCTGGTGGTATTACAGCCATCTCTGTTTCCCCGCCTTTCTCACTCAAATTTCCACGTGCAAGGAAAGAGCATTTGGTTGGCTGAGTCTAAGTCACATGCACACTCCCTGGCTGCAGCAGGGTGAGAGAGGATCTGATCTGGCTCCTAGCTTTTGTTACTAAGACCCCACACAAAGGCAGATTCTCCACTCTGGAGACTGAAGGCGTATTAGGCAGAAACAGTGTCACTACTTGTTTTTAGACTCTGAGCAGGAAGGGACTTCTCCCCAAGGAATGCTAAACCTAAGGCATCTGGTGGCCCTTAGCTCATCTAGAGTTGATGAAAAATGATGTGGGTGGGGACAGGGAAAACTGCTTTCCAAAACAGTTCTTTCCATAACTGTTTTGATTGGAAGTTTAGTCCATTAACATTCAAGGTTATTATTGATCAGTAAGGACTTACTCTTGCCATTTTGCTATTTGTTTTCTGGTGGTTGTGGTCTTCTCTTTCTTCTTTCCTTCCTTCCTGTCTTCCTTTTTGTGAAGATGATTTTCTCTAGTGGTATGATTTAACTTCTTGCTTTTGGTTTTTTGTGTATTCATTGAGTGTTGTGTTTTTTTTCTTTTTTGAGGTTCCCACAAGGCTTGCAATACTATCTTATCACCCATTGTTTTAAACTGATAACTTTACACTGCTTGCATAAAGGAACAAACAAATAAACAAGCAAAAAGAAAACTCACCAAAACTCTACACTTTAAATTTGTCGCTCTGCTTTTTAACTTTTTGTTGTTTCTACTTATATCTTATTACACTGTGTCTTGAAAAGTTGTTGTAGTTATTATTTTTGTTTGGTTCATCTTTCAGTTTTTGTTGTTTTTTTGAGACAGAGTCTCGCTCTGTCACTTAGGCTGGAGTGCAGTGGTACCATCTTGGCTCCCTGCAACCTCCACCTCCTGGGTTCAAGCGATTCTCCTGCCTCAGCCTGCCAGGTAGCTGGGACTACAGACACATGCCACGATGCCCAGCTAATTTTTTATTTTTAGTAGAGATGGGGTTTCACTGTATTAACCAAGATGGTCTCAATCACCTGACCTCGTGATCTGCCCGCCTTGGCCTCCCAAAGTGCTGGGATTACCGGCATGAGCCACTGTGCCTAGCTGGTCTCATCTTTTAGTCTTTCTACTTAAGATCAGAGTTGTGAACAGTGTAGCCCCCGCTGGCAAGGGGGGCGCGTCGGGGAGCGGACGCCGCATCCCCTTTCTGCCGCAGGGACCTCTCATCAGACCGCCTGAGGGAAGCGGCGCCCGGAGACTCGCCCTGGCCCGGTCCAAGTTCTACCCAGGAAGCCGGACTCTATGGGGCGGGACCCTGGGGGAGCCTGAGTCGAGCCCGGAGCCAGCCCCGAACCCCTGAACCTCCAGCCAGGGGCGCCCCGGGAGCAGCCAGTCCGTGGGCGCGCCGCCTGCCCGCCGATCAGCCATGAGCGAGACTGTCATCTGTTCCAGCCGGGCCACTGTGATGCTTTATGATGACGGCAACAAAGCGATGGCTCCCTGCTGGCACAGGTCCCCAGGCCTTCAGCCGCGTCCAGATCTACCACAACCCCACGGCCAATTCCTTTCGCCTCGTAGGCCGGAAGATGCAGCCCGACCAGCAGGTGGTCATCAACTGTTCCATCGTCCGGGGCGTCAAGTATAATCAGGCCACCCCCAACTTCCATCAGTGGCGCGACGCCCGCCAGGTATGGGGCCTCAACTTTGGCAGCAAGGAGGATGCGGCCCAGTTTGCCGCCGGCATGGCCAGTGCCCTAGAGGCGTTGGAAGGAGGTGGGCCCCCTTCACCCCCAGCACCTCCCACCTGGTCCGTCCGGAACAGTCCCTCTCCGGAGGAGGTGGAGCAGCAGAAAAGGCAGCAGTCCGGCCCGTCGGAGCACCTAGAGCGCCGGGTCTCCAATGCAGGAGGCCCACCTGTTCTCCCAGCTGGGGGTCCACCCCCACCACCAGGACCTCCCCCTCCTCCAGGTCCTCTCCCACCCCCAGGTTTGTCCTCCTCGGGGGTCCCAGCTGCAGCACATGGAGCAGGGGGAGAACCACCCCCTGCACCCCCTCTTCCGGCAGCACAGGGTCCTGGTGGTGGGGGTGGTGGGGGAGCTGGGGCCCCAGGCCTGGCCGCAGCTATTGCTGGAGCCAAACTCAGGAAAGTCAGCAAGCAGGAGGAGGCCTCAGGGGGGTCTACAGCTCCCAAAGCTGAGAGTGGTCGAAGCGGAAGTGGGGGACTCATGGAAGAGATGAACGCCATGCTGGCCGGGAGAAGGAAAGCCACACAGGTTGGGGAGAAAACCCCCAAGGATGAATCTGCTAATCAGGAGGAGCCAGAGGCCAGAGTCCCGGCCCAGAGTGAATCTGTACGGAGACCCTGGGAGAAGAACAGCACAACCTTGCCAAGGATGAAGTCATCTTCTTCGGTGACCACTTCCCAGACCCACCCCTGCACGTCCAGCTCCAGCGATGACTCGGACCTACAGAGGGTGAAACAGGAGCTTCTGGAAGAGGTGAAGAAGGAATTGCAGAAAGTGAAAGAGGAAATCACTGGAGCCTTTGTCCAGGAGCTGAGGAAGCAGGGTTCTCCCTGACCACAGGGACGGACCCAGAAGACCCGCTTCTCCTTTCCGCACACCCCGCCTGTCACCCTGCTTTCCCTGCCTCTACTTGACTTGGAATTGGCTGAAGACTACACAGGAATGCATCGTTCCCACTCCCCATCCCACTTGGAAAACTTCAAGGGGGCGTGGCTTCCCTGCTAACACCCATACTGGCTGCTGATTGGCTGGGGAGGCCCCCGCCCTTTTCTCCCTTTGGTCCTTCCCCTCTGCCATCCCCTTGGGGCCGGTCCCTCTGCTGGGGATGCACCAATGAACCCCACAGGAAGGGGGAAGGAAGGAGGGAATTTCACATTCCCTTGTTCCAGATTCACTTTAACGCTTAATGCCTTCAAAGTTTTGTTTTTTTAAGAAAAAAAAATATATATATATATTTGGGATTTGGGGGAAAAGGGAAATTTTTTTTTCTCTTTGGTTTTGATAAAATGGGGTGTGGGAGTTTTTAAGTGCTATAGCCCCAGGCTTGCCCCATTTGAGGCAGCTATTTAAGGGGAGGAGATGTCTCACCGGGCTGGGGGTGCCTCCCCCCACCCCAGGGACTCCCCTTCTCTCTGGCTCCTCCCCCTTTTCTATGAGGAATTAAGATGCTGTAACTTTTTGGAACCTCAGTTTTTTGATTTTTTATTTGGGTAGGTTTTGGGGTCCAGGTCATATTTTTACCCCTTGGAGAAAATAAGATGAGGGAGAACGGAAAAGGGGAGGAAACTTCTCCCCTCCCACCTTCACCTTTAGCTTCTTGAAAATGGGCCCCTGCGGAATAAATCTGCCAATTTTTATTAAAAAAAAAAAAAAAGGTAAGAGTTGTTTGCACACCACAATTACAGTGTTATAATACTCTGTTTTTCTGTGTACTTACTATTACCAGTGAGTTTTGTACCTTCAGATAATGTCTTATTGCTCACGAATGTCCTTTTGTTTCTGATTGAAGACTTTCCTTTAGCATTTCTTGTAGGATAGGTCTGCTGTTGGTGAAATCCCTCAGCTTTTGTTTGTCTGGGAAAGTCTTTATTTCTCCTTCATGTTTGAAGGATATTTTCGCTGGATATATTATTCTAGGGTATAAGGTTTTTTTGTTTTTTTTTCCTTCAGCCCATCACACATATCATGGCACTCTCCCCTGGCCTGTAAGGTTTCCACTGAAAGTCTGCTGCCGGATGTATTGGAGCTCCATTGTACGTTATTTGTTCCTTTTCTCTTGCTGCTTTAGGATCCTTTCTTTATCCTTGACCTTTGGAAGTCTGAATATTAAATGCCTTCAGGTAGTTTTCTTTGGGTTAAATCTACTTGGTGTCCTATAATGTTCTTGTACTTGAATATTTATTCTCTGTTATTATCCCTTTGAATAAACTTTCTACCTCTGTCTATTTCTCTACTTCCTCTTTAAGGCCAGTAACTCCTGGCTTTGCCCTTTTGGGACTATTTCTAGATCTTGTGGGCGTGCTTTGTTCTTTTAAATTTTTTGTCTCCTCTAACTGTGTATTTTCAAATAGTTTGTCTTCAAGCTCACTAATTTTTTCTTCTGCTTCATCAATTCCACTATTAAGAGACTGATGCATTATTTATTGTCGATTGCATTTTTCATCTCCAGAATTTCTGCTTGATTCTGTTTAATTATTTCAATCTCGTTGTTAAATTTATCTGATAGAATTCCAAATTCTTTCTCTGTGTTATCTTTAATTTCTTTGAGTTTCTCCGAAACCACTATTTTGAATTCTCTGTCTGGAAGGTCACATATCTCTGTTTTTCTCTGATTGGTCCCTGGTGTTTTAATTAGTTTGTTTGGTGAGGACATGTTTTCCTGGATGGTCTTGATGCTTGTGGACATTCAATGCCTGAGCACTGAAGAGTTAGGTATTTATTGTAGTCCTCTCAGTCTGGCAGTGCATTACCCTCCTGGCTTTGCTATGTGCCAATACACATGGAGTATTCCCAGCCAGAGAGGCTCCCGCAAGTCTTAGTGTTCAAGGTGTTTACTGGAGCTTCATCACAGAGGCATGCTTGATTGTCCACGTGGATGGATCTTCTCAGTTTTCAGTTTCCAGTCTTTCCAGGGGTGACCTAAAGCCTGGACTCTAAATCTCTTAGTTGGTTTCCCGGCCTGGCTAGACCCCACCCTAAATCTCATTATTAGACTATCCCTTATGACCCAAGACCCCCAGGCAAAGATATCCCTGTTAGGCATTACACATTGAAGATTACCTCCCAGGAGTCTAGGACAAAGGCCAGACCTCTTTTCGGTCAAGGTTAATTTTTATTTGAAACTGTACAACATGCCATCACTCTATTATCCTTTCTGTTTTATCTTCAAAATAACCCTAATTGATGGGTAAGGATGTTTATTATCATAAACAAGATCTTAAGAGGGAAGACGCTTGGGCAAGTTTGCACAGTAGATCCTGGACTCATGGTACAAGACTCTTTCCACTCTCTGAGAGCCCCGAGTGCTGAGAGGAAGATGGAAACAAGATGTGTATGTGTGTGTGTGTGCACATGTGTGTTTGTGCATGTAAATGTATATCTAATGAGTATGTGTGGATATGTGTACGTCTCTGTGTGTTTGTGTATATATGTGGATGTTTGTGTGTCTATAAGTATGGTTGTATATGTGTGTATCTGTTCGGTGGTGCACATCTGGAATACCAGCTACTCAGGAGGCAGATGAAGGAGGATCACTTGAGCCCAGGAGTTTCAGAAAGAGAAAATTTCAATGATTTTCTTGCAATTAGAAGAAGAAACCTGGGGTTGGACATAAAAAGACATAAAGCACCGGATAAAGAGGCAGAGAAATGTCTAATGAAAAACAAGTGATCAAGAATTAGTTAGTTCATCCATAAAGAAATATAGCACTTTAGCAGCAGAATAAAACTGTAAGATAATTTCCTCTAGAACCCTGACAATCTTTGTGAGAAAACTGTCGATCACATATGTTAATTGCCAAAACTTGCAGGACTCTGTGCAACAGAACTGGCTAGTAAAACCATCTTTCTTAAACTCATTATGCTACAAGTGACATTCAACTTTTTCTCAAGCAAGATTTCACAAACCTATCTCCAGCTTCCAGATAGTGAGGGAAAGTGTGATCAGATTTTATGATAAATTGTGCCTGTCTCTGAGCCCATCTCCTCCTATTGAAGAGAAGGAAAATGAGGCAAGCACATTGCAGCCCTGCCGACAAAAGTCACAAGATAAGCAGATAATTATTATTTAAACCAGAGAGTCCTATACTTTATTCACGAATGCCACACATTCTATATTAGATCTTTCAGTTCAATTTACTTGTATTCTTTGAAGCAAATTTATAAGACTCAAATTATTCAGAAAATACTCCCAAGCTAATAAAACACTTTAACCAGAGGAAGTATCATGCTACGCAATATGGTGTGGTGGTGAAGGGTGGAGGCTCTAAAACCTGAAAACACAGGTTCAAGTCCTGGCTCCACCACTTTGGCAAGGTTACACGGTCTTGCTGTGCCTCAATATCTCCATCTAAAATGTGGGGATGACAATAATAGTGTCTATTTCACAGAGTTGTTCTGAGGAAAATAATATATATGAAGCACTTTGAACAGCAGTTATTGCTATGTAAGTGTTTGCTATAGTTATTTTAACATTTCAGATTATAAATATCTACCCTGTTACTCAGATAACAAGAGTCCCTAAGCTGACAACATGATGAAGAGCTTTTGGGTTTCTTAATTTCCATCAGTTTTGTGAGGGAAAAAATACCACATGAAGAAGAGCAACTAAGCAGGCGTGAGAAGGAAGCTTGGCTTAAGATTGGGGGGCTTGGATTTATTAGGCTTTTGTCTTCTAAAAATTTCCTAAGCTCCATTGATAAGAAGATGTTCAATATCAATCTAGCTAAAAAGGATCAATAGACCCCACAAGACACTGAGTTAGAAACAAAAGTAGAAGGGTAATAAATGAAATATGGAAAACTACACAACCAGAAAAATAAACAACTACCAGTACCCAAAGCATGGCTAAATCTCACAGGATTATGTTGAATGAAAGAAGCCAGCCACAAACGCGCACATAATGAATGATTCCATTTACATGAAGTTCAAGAACAGGTGAAACTAATCCTTGGAATCATGTGAGATTTAGCCATGTTTTGGGTGCCACCAAGATGGCACTTTTTGTATTCTAACATGGTGGAAAGGACAGAAAAACAAAAGAAGAAAACTGAGCTAGGTAGCTCCCTCAAGCCCTTTCATAAGGTCACTAATCCCACTTAGTCATCTCCTAAAGACTCCACCTCTTAATGCTATCACACTGGGGTTTAAGTTCCAACATGAATTTTGGAGGAGACACAATCATTCCAACCATAGCAAATAGACTTTACTAAAAAAGAAGAAAAAAGAAAAATCTTGTCTCGAAACATAATATTCTAAGAGTTTATATATTTACAGCCCAGTTTTCCACTTGCGTACATACATATTTGTGACCATGAGTGTCATTCTTAGCTGAGAAAAATTTCAGTAAGTTTTTTCTCACATTATTAATATCTTATTCAGATAAAACCAAATTTCTAACCTAGATTTTAGGTTGAGACAGGAACCCATAGTCATTTGTTGCGATGTGAGAATGACAGAGAGAGATATTAACTAGCAGAATCCAACTATAAAAATAAATTTAAGAGCACAATTCTCTACTAATGACTCCCCCAGACAAATCATTACTTGGATAGCAATGAATCAACCTAAAATGAAAGTGAGAAAAATTCAAGTCCTTTTCACAATGGATGGATGTTTATGAGACTGTTAAGTGAAGAGGGTTAGAAACAAGGGGATAAATGGCATGCTAATTTGGGGTTGAATGGAGTAATGAGATGATCTTGGAAATACAAGAATCGTGCTTAATGGGACTTGTCTACTTGCAATTCAATAAACCAATATACGTAAATTCAAAGAGACAAAGGACATGAGCGCTCAGAACAAAATTATAGGAATACAGCCAGTCACAGTGGCTCATGCCTGTAATCCCAGCACTTAGGGAGGCTGAGGTGGGCAAATCACCTGAGGTCAGGAGTTTCTGACCAGCCTGGCCAACGGGGTGAAACCCCATCTCTTCTAAAAATACAAAAATCAGCCGGGCATGGTGGTGGGTGCCTACAGTGCCAGCTGCTTGGGAGGCTGAGGCATAAGAATCACTTGAACTGGAAGGCGGAGGTTGCAGTGACCGGATTGCCCCACTGCACTCCAGCCTGGGCGACAGAGCGGGACTCCATCTCAAAAAACAAACAAATATATACAAATTTGCAGTAATAAATTTAGCAAAGAGGCGCCAAAGTTGAGATAAGGGTCACTGTTCCACATCTGACACCTTTAATTCTTGAGTCATAGGGATGGCAAGCCAGGAACAGAATCTTCTGAATGGAAGCTAAAACCAGCCTTTGGGGTGGGTTCAGAGAGAATGATCAGACTCAAGATGTGAAAGCAGATGTTTCCTGGTAGAAAATATCCCGAATGCAAGGGCATTTTCAAAAACAGTGGTGCTGGGGGAAAGAGAATGCTGTGTGTTTAAAAAGAAAAAGAAAAAAAAAAAAAATTAAAAGAATAGAAACAAGGAAGAAAAAGTGACCAGACAGTAGGGTGACCATACGTTCTCAGACCATCCAGGCTCTGAGGAGGGCGAGACAAGGCCAAAGTTACCCAGCAACAAGGTACAGCTAAGGTTACATCTGCTGTCCCGGTACAATTATTATAGTGCCCCTTTCACTCTCCGAAGTGTCTGAATTTGGATGATGAAGCTTATGATCACCCTACCAAAGAGAGGAAATTAGCCAGAAGACCCATGTGTCCATTTTAAACGGTGTGGACTAGCCCACAGTCCCGTGCCGCTGCCCAGCTGAACGGTGCACACCACCTCTGCCTCGCCCTACCCCGCCCTCCCTGGGGCTCCAGGAAGGCTGGAGCGGAACCCTCTGCTCCTGCGCTGCTCTGGTGCCACCTGCAGGTTATATGCGGGAACTGCTTCTCCCCACCCCGACCCTGGACAGCCTTGGACTTGGCCAAAAGACATTTCGAGTAGGCCAAGCCCGGGCTGGGGAGTTGGCTGAACCCTGAAGTCCACGTTACAGAATAAGATGGGCCCAGCTTAAACCAACAGAGCCCAGCTCCTCCTCTTTCTACCCACTCCTGTCCTGTCTCATTGTGTAGACGGGAAACTGAAGCCTAATTCAGATTTTTCACTGGTAGGATTGTGAAGCATACAGCTGGAGCCTCCCAGGTGCCATTCCCCACATCTCTGTCTTTCCCCTAATACGTTAGGATAGTGGGGAAGAAAGAGAGCTTAAGCTCACTAAGCTCCTACTGTGTACTGGCCAGAGTGGGCACTTTTCTCTCCAGCCTCACACTTGATGGGAAATAGGTGATCACACAACTAGGAGACAGGATCAGAGTGGGCTCGCGATGTGCTCACCGTCTGTCAGCTGAAACTGGAACCCAGTGTGAATGTGTCAGTCTAAATACAGAGCTCTATGCATGTTCCTCTCTACTCCCTTGGTCAGCAATACCAATTCCCAAGGCTGAACCCCAGGAGGGCTGGACTGAAGGACCTGGAGGTAATAGAAAACAGCTCAAGGGTGGTGTACGTGTCACTGGAATTTGGATTCCCCTGTGTTGGAGCCTGTGAATTGCTTCCGGCAGTAAACCGAGGACACTGTAGGGTTCACCTTCTTTTAGGGATCACAGTTCTGCTCGACCTATCTCCAATGTTCAAAAACTATTGTTTTATATATTTTGTTCCATTTTTCTAGTTGTTCAAGGTGGGAGGCAAATCTGGCCCCTGTTATCAATCATGGCCACAGGTAGAGGTTGCAGGATGTTGTTTATATCTGTATCTTTTTTTTTTTTTTGAGACAGGATCTCGCTCTGTCACCCCAAGTGGCGCCATCTCGGCTCACTGCCACCTCCACTCATGGCCTGAAGAGATCCTTCCACCTCAGCCTCCCAAAGTGCTGGGATTACAGTTGTGAGCCACTGCACCTGGCCTGAAATTGTATTTTTCTTATTATCAGTGAAGTTAAACATTTTTTCCTGTGTGTCAGCAGCATTTGCGTTTCTTTTTCTTTGAATTTTCATATTTTTTTCCCCATTTTTCTTAGAATTGTTGGTCTTTGTCTTCTCTACTTTTAGAATAGAATGAATATGATATTAATCATACTTCCAATTGTGACCATGATGGAGTACCTGTATTGACGATAGTCTCCCAGCATGAACACCTACAAAGTTGGATGAAATACATGAAGAAATTGTCTTCAGACATTGGCAATAGGCAGTTCCAGGTACAATCCGAGAGACGGGAATCACATGAAGTGACTGCTACATTTTTCTGGTGGGGAGTTTCCAAACTCTCAATGACAGCACCCAGAGGAAGAGGCCAAGCCGAGAGGATCCGTCAGGGATCCTCGTTTTGTTTTGTGAAGGAAACAGAGACTGCCACTCAGGGCTGCTAAAATGTGTGTGGCAGAGTCTCAGAAAGGATGGAGTTGCAGAGAAGGAGCCCCAGAAATCTTATAGAGGTTGCTGCAGGTCCTTGGCCAAATGCCAAACTATGAATGTGCAGATTGAGACTCTGCAAGGCCCAGCACAGAACAGCCGATGGGGAGCTGAAAAGCTAAACAGTGATTTCAGTAGTCACAGACTACTGGAGACATATCTGAATTCTGGCTCAGCCAGAGTCTCCAGGCTTGGAATCTCAGGTCTTGATGAATATCCCAGACATTCACAGGAGGGTCTAGAAGGCCATGCCTTGGGATTAAGGAAGATTCCCTAGGAATAAGGGCAAAACTAAAAAACAGCTCACCCTAACAAAACCTAAAATGTAGCCTTGACACACGTGATCAAGTTAACCCATCAGTAATTTAATTCCCTGCCAAAACAACTCAACATTAGAGTAGGATAACATAATCCACATCTCTACAATGAAGGTTCACAATGTCCAACAGATCAAGTAATACTTACTAGATGTGTGAAAAAGTGAGAAAATGCATCCTACAATTAAGAGAAAACCAGTCAATTTGACCAGACCCACCGTGCATGGTGGCTCACGCCTGTAATCCCAGCACTTTGGGAAGCCAAGGCAGGAAGATCACTTGAGCTCAAGACTTCAAGACCAGCCTGAGCAAAATGGCAAAACCCCATTCTACTAAAAATTCAAAAATGATTCATGTGTGGTGGTGTGCAGGAGTCCGTAACCCCCAGGCTGTGGACTGTACCAGTTAGGTACCTGTTAGGAACCAGGCTGCGCAGCAGGACGTGAGTGGTGGGCAGTGAGTGTTACTGCCTGAGCTCTGCGCCCTGTCAGGTCAGCAGGCATTCAATTCTCATAGGAGCGTCAACTCTAATGTGAACTGTACATGCGAGGGATCTAGGTTTCACACTCTTTATGAGAATCTAACGCCTGATGATCTGAAGTGGAACAGTTTCATACCACAACCACCACCCCTGACCCCGTCTGTGGAAAAATTGTCTTCTGTGAAACCAGTCAGGACTGCAGGTAGCAAGTGCCTGTGGTCCCAGTTACTTGGAAGGCTGAGGTGGAAGGATGGATTGAGCCTGGGAGGTGGAGGTTGCAGTGAGTTGAGATCATGCCGCTGCACTCCAGCCTGGACAACGGAGTGAGACCTTATCTCAAAGAAACAAATAAACAAAAAGAGCCAGGCATGGTGGCTCACACCTGTAATCCCAGCACTGAGATGGCGCCATTGCACTCTAGCCTGGGCTACAAGAGCCAAACTCCATAAAAAAAAAGAAAGAAAGAACCCATAAATGGCTCACACATTGAAATTATCAGGCAAGAAGAGCTTTAAAGTAACTACATACATACATTAAAGAATTTAGAGAAATATCAACACCTACCTGTGAAGGATGGTAAAATAAGAATTTAGAGAAATAAGTTTTAGTATAAGTATGTCCTAAATATGTATGGTACATACTTACTAAAATAGTTTACTTTTTATCAGAAATCTAAATTTAACTGGGTGTCCTATATTTTATCTGGCATCTCTACCCCAAAGCCAAGCAGGAGAGAGTTCAGAGTCCTATCTTCCAGCAGGTGACCTAGCCTAGGACAGGGCCTGGCCAGGGGCAATTGTGCATTGGATGGGTTCGAGATGCCAGTTATTCAATGTGTCAAAGGTTTGCCAGGCCAACATACAATCAATATTATTTTTATTTAACATTTTTGTCTAAAGCAACTTTAAAAATTTTAATCTTTTATGTGGAAATATAGATTCAGAGGAAATTTCAAAGATGGTACAGAGAGGTTTCATGGACTCCTCACTCAGTTTCCTCCAAAGGTCCTCCAAAGATTCTATTTTGTATAAATGTAGGACAATATCTAACAATGTCACTTGTCTAGGTCTATGCCATTTTATCACATATGTAGACTCCCTTAACCACCGCTACAATCAAGATACAGAACTGTTCCACCACCATGAAAATCCCCCTCTTGCTATTCCTCTGCACTAATTCCAGGCTCTTCCCCTCCACTATTCCTACTCCTGGCAACCACTAATGTGCTTTCTGTCTTCATAATCTTCTCACTTCAAGAACATTATAAAATGCAAAAATTAGCCAGGTTTGTTTGGTGGCACCAGCTTGTAGTTCCAGCTACGTGGAGGCTGAAGGAGGAGAACTGCTTGAACTTGGGAGGTGGAGGCTACAGTGATCCTGTCACTGCGGTCCAGCCTGAGAGACAGGGCGAGACTCTCTCAATGAATGAATGAATGAAGGCCTGGCACGGTGGCTCACACCTATAATCCCAGTAGTTTGGGAGGCCGAGCCAGGTGGACAAAAATTAGCCAGGCATGATGGTGCGTGCCTGTACTCCCAGTTACTTGGGAGGCTGAGGCATGAGAATCACTTGAACCTGGGAGGTGGAGGCTGCAGTGAGCTGAGATTGTGCCACTGCACTCCAGTCTGGGCCACAGAGTGAGACTTCATCTCAAAAACAAAATAAAAAAAAAAAAAAAACAAAGAAAAACAGAACATTATATAGATGGAATCACACAGAATGTGGCTGTGGCCTTTTGAGACTAGGTTTTTTTTTTCTACTCAGCAAATGCCTTTTAAGATACATCCAAGTTGTGTATGTTCCTTTTCATTGCTTTTTTCTGTTTGAGATGGAGTCTCACTCTGTTACCCAGGCTGGAATGCAGTGGCAAGATCTCAGCTCACTGCAACCTCTGCCTCCTGGGTTGAAGCAATTCTCCTGCCTCAGCCTCCTGAGTAGCTGGGATTATAGGCACTCACCACCATACCTGGCTTTGTTTGTTTGTTTTTTGAGATGAAGTTTTGCTCTTGTTGCCCAGTACAATGGTGCAATCTCGGCTCACTGCAGCCTCTGCCTCCTGAGTTCAAGCAATTCTCCTGCCCCAGCCTCCTGAGCAGCTGGGATTACAGGTGCCTGCCACCATGTCCAACTTTTTTTTTTTTTTTTGTATTTTTAGTAGAGATGGGGTTACACCATGTTGGCCAGGCTGCTATTGAACTCCTGACCTCAGGCGATCTGCCTGCCTTGGTCTCCCAAAGTGTTGAGTTTACAGGCGTAAGCCATCACAGTATTTCATAGAATGGATGTATCAGTTTGCTTAACCATTCACCTATTGGGGGGTATTTGGTTGTTTCCAGTTTGGGGCTATTACAAATAAATCTGCCATGAACAATCATGTGTGAGTTTTTGTGCAGACATCAGTTTTATTTTCTGCTACAAATGCTCAGAAGCAATTGCTGGGTCATATATTGAGGTGTATGTTTAATTAAAGAAGCTGCCAAACTATTTTCTAGAATGTCTGTACCATTTTATATTCCCACCAGCAATGTATGAGAGAGTGAGTTTTGTCTGCATCCTCGCCGATATTTGATATTATCACTATGTTTGATTTCAGCTGTTTTAATAGATATGTAGTGATATCTTACTGTGATTTTAACTTGCATTTCCCCAGTGGTTGGTATTGAAGATCTATTCCTGTGCTTTAAGTCAACTCATTTTTAAAACCTAAATAAATGTATTTAAAAAGGAAACTTTTGCTTTTGGAGGCCAAGGCAGGCTAATTGCTTGAGTCCAGGAATTCAAGACCAGCCTGAGCAACATGGTGAAACTCTGTCTCTGCTAAAAATAAAAATATCCAGCATGGTGGTGTGCGCCTATGGTTTCAGCTACTCGGGAAGTGAGGCAGGAGGATTGCTTGAGCCTGGGCAGTCGAGGTTGCAGTAAGCCATGATTGCGCCATTATACTCCAGCCTGGGTGACAGAGCAAAACCCTGCCTTAAATAAATAAATGAATAAAAGGAACTTTGTGATTAGTGGTTCTCAAAGTGTGGTCCCTGAGCCAGCAGCATCAGCATCACCATCACCTGAGAACTTGTTAGAAATGCAGATTCTCAGGTGCCACCCCAGATCTCCTGAATCAGAACCTCTGAGGAGGGGGTTCAGGGATCTGTGGGTTAACAAGCCCTCCCGGTGAGAATCAGTCTCATTTACTACAAATAGAAGGTAATGGTAAAAATAAATGCATCTGCGTATCGCCTGAAATCCTCTTGTGGGCCCCAGGTTCACACACCACTTTCGGGCAGGAGCCCCACTCACAGAGGCTATGACAAGAATGCTCCTGCCCCTGGGGCTGTGCAGTGACAGCTCACACAGCTCCACGTGGCAGTTCTGAGTTTGTGAAGTGCTGATGCAGTCCAACTACAGCCCTTCCTGCCCTTCAGTGGACTGAGAAAATCCAGGCTCTGAGGAGGGCGAGACTTGCCCAAGGTCACCCAGCAACATGGTCAGTCTCCTATCCCAGGGCCCTCACAGTGCCTGGCCTGTTTAAAGCCTGCCTCTATTCACTGCTGAGTGAAAACTCCAGCTCCAAAACAGAATATGGGGAAGGATACTATCTTGGGCAGCTTATGTTTATAGCTGCAGATACACAGGAAAAAAGTCTGAAAATACAGTTGAAACTGTTATTTAGGGAGAGATGGGGTTTGCTGTTTGTGTTTTTAACTTTTATATTTCATAATTTTTATCACAATGCATAGTTATATAATCAAAATTTATTAAATGTTAAAAATTGACATGAAGCCTGATCCAGCCACGGCCTATCATTTGCAGAGTCAGGAAACCTTCCAGATAGAGCAGCCCTGCACCTGCCCCAGGTCACACCCTGGGCCTGGGCACATGCTAGGTCCTCTGTCTGGACACCCTCATGCCATGGCGGCCTCCACATCCATACCCACCAGCACCTCCTGTGGGTGAGGCCCTACCCTGCATCCAGCCCTGAGCACCCCCTAGCCCAGAGGGCACCTCATGGTGTGAGAGTCCACCTGTCTGTCTCTAAGGGAGGAAAGCTCCTTGGGACATGTGTTCCGCTTGACCATCACCCTGGCCTGGTACAGAAAGGTGGACAGTGGGTATTAGGTGAATAAATGAATGAATGATTGGAATGAGTCCCCAAAATGGTGATTTCCTGAGGCCCTTCTCCAGCTGGCCCAGGCGGAACCAGTTCCACTTTTCACAGGAAAGCCAGGTGTGAGGAGTGGGGCAGGTGATGTGTGAGGGGCCAGGTTCTCAAAGGCTGGATGGACACAGGGCTTGTGGTGGGTCTGGGGGTGGCAGTGCTGCTGTGGAAGCCTCGGGGAGGGCTCGTCCCTGGAATACCCCAGGGTATCCTGCTGCGTGGTGTGAGAATTCCTGGCTGGTGGGGACACACAGGTACTTGCTTGGATTGGCCACCTGGTCCAGCCCAAGGAGCTGCACCTCCAGCCCCTCAGGGAAAAACTCACTTTTGATGTGTGACAACAGCTGCAGGCAAGGGGAGGGAGAGGTGTGATGGGCCTTGGCCTTAGAAACCAGGAACCAGTTCATGCCCCTACCTTGGTCTATGTGGGAAAGGGATGGGACCTCAGCTAGCTCTAGGGTTCTGGGTTATGGTAAGGGCCCTCCCTTATGGACTCAGTGATGCAGGCTGACCCAGCCCCTCCCCGAGCCTCATCAGTGAAACCAGGGGTTTCGACAGGACTGGGCCAGGGCTCTTGACACCTCCCAGCTCTGACCTCTGGCTTTCTCCCAGGAGAGCAGGAGATCAGACAGAGGTGACCCAGGCTCCCCTGTTTACCTCAACCTCCTTGTGGAGCCTCCCTCTTTCTGCCTGGGAAGTGGATGGGGCTAGAAGGAGGGGCACTCACCTGTAGGTCTCTGACTTCTCTGCCCAGGTGTGCCTGGAGAGCCTGGTCTATACCCAGTGCTCTGCTACACCCCACAGCCTGGCCGCAACCTCCCTGCCTCCAGAGCAGCCCTGGCCCAGGGAAGAAGCTGGTCTCTGCATTGAATGATAGGTAGAAAATGGAAGTGGGGATGACAGCTCTGGAAAGGAGCCAAGGAGGAGGTGACTTCCCAAGGATGTGGAGGTTTTTTTCCAGAATGGAACTTGACTGGTGCGGGCAAACATCAGGAGGTGGGGAGGATGGCGCCCTCTGTGGGAGCTGGGGCGACTTGCCTGGGCCAAACAGTGGTAGGCTCTGGGTAGGAGCGGCCAGAGCCTGGGGTCCCTGTCCTTGCAGAGGACTGAAATGCAAAACAAGTGTCCCCTGCCTTCTGGCTGGGGGACATCCTCTACTTCCAGGCCCAGACACACACCAGCTGCCACAAGCCCCTGAGGCTCTTCAGAGGACCAATGGGCAGCCACACCCACTCTGGGCCAGCCTGATGGGCCCACCTGCACCCTGGTCAGGGCCCATGACTGAGGGGACTCTCTGGGGACAATGGGGGCAGTCTCATGCTGCCCTCTTACAGGTGGGTCAGTCCCTGGGATCTGGTGTTGGGCTGGGGTGGGCTGAGGCTGTTCTCTGCCGGGGTGCCTGGTGGACAGCAGGTGGAGCAACTTCTCCTTGGCTTTCCTGGACCCCAGGACACAGCTGAACACTGCGCTTTACCCTGGAAGCCTTCAGATCTTCAGGGGACCCCGGGAAGGAAGAGGGGCTGCCCATGCTTGCTCCCTGCAGCAGGCACCTCCTCTGCAGAGTGACATCACCTGATTCCTGAAGTCCTGGGTTACTGACCAGAGAGAGCCCCAACACCCTCATCAAGGCCTGTTCTTACATCAGAGCAGCTAGTACATGAGTTCGGAGCTGAAGGGGGCAGAGAGAGAACACAGGGCTCTGTAAGAGTTCTCGGCTCCCTGCTGCAGTGGGCCTCGTAGAAGGCCCCCCAAAGATCTGCAGCTGCTGTAAGTCACTGGGAGGAAGCTGTGGCAGACATGTGTTTCCCAGCCTGGTAGATGCAGATGGGTATCCATGCCCCCAAGTGGAAGGCCCAAATGAGGCCTTGGATGTGGCAGTGCAGGAATTCTAGCCAGCTCTGGGGCCCTGGGCAAGTCATTTAACCTCTCAGAACCCCACTCCTGGTCACCATGGGGCTCTTGTGTGGATGTAAAGGACCCTCAGGCCACGTATGTCCCATCAGTGGAAGCCTAGTATGGGTGGAGACCCCCGAGACTGAACTCAGTGGCGAGATCCTGCCTACCCAGCTCTCCTACATAGAGCCCAGAGCCAGCAGGGTGGGCTTCCTGGAGATGCAGGCACTCCTGCGGGCTGGGAAGCATGAGCAGGGGTCCCTTTGGGGAGGTGGAAGAGGCTGCGGTCAGTGGAGGCCATCATGAGGCAGAGCTTGGGCAGAAAAGGCGTGATGATTGGGGGATCTGAGACTCGACAGAGCCTGGACTGAGGACACTATGCCACTCAGGCGGTGGAAACTGAGCTACGGCTGGGTCCTCTGGTCCTGAGTGAGGCCTTGCCAATCCTGGAAGCTGTGCCAAAGGTGGCTCCATGTAAGGGCACATCTGAGCACTTTTTGTTTTTGAGACAGAGTCTTGCAGTGGCACAATCATAGCTTACTGCTGCTTCAAATTCCTGGGCTCAAGTGATCCTCCCACCTCAGCCTCCCAAAGTGCAGGAATTATGGGCCTGAGCTATGGAGCCCGTTTTAAATCTTAATAAATATCTCCTCCTGGTCTGCTTCCCTGGCTGACACACATGCTGGCATCTTGTGCCTAGACAGACATGTTTCTGGACTTGGTTCCATTTGTTCTGACGGGCTCCTCTCTCTCAATGACCGCACGTTACAGTATGTGGCTATTCTTACACATTTCTGTATAGAACTCAGGGTTAGTATATTAATGTCAAACTTCTACTGGTTTTTGAGGCTGGGTGGAATGTTTGGGCTAATTTAGTTGTGGGCATCTTGACAATACAGGCTTTCCCTCCAGGAACAGAGATTCTGGGACACAGGTTTTGCACATTCTGGTTTATTGCTTGGCTCGCTGCCACAGAGGGATGGCACTGCTCCACACGCCATGCCCAAGAGATGTCCCATCTTATCTTTTTCAAACAAGTTGAATGTTCTCAGCTGACAGCGTATCATCAGTGCTGCAGGGACTCACTCCCCAAAACCCGAGATGAAGTGAGGCAGAGACTATGGAGCAGATCCGTGCTGACTGCATTCGTCCTTCCTGACCTGGGCTGTCTCTGAGCTGACAGAGGGCACTGATTTGGGGACCGGGGAGGGGACAGTACAGGAGAAATGCTCCTCACCTCCCTTAGCTCCTCCTGTCCACCCAACACTTGGTCACCAAGGTATCTGACTTCCAGGCCCCAGTCACCACTAACAGGGTGCTGCATGGGAACAAAGTGTAGGCCCAGAACCTGGAGTTCAGGTCACTCCTCCTTCTAGTCGAAGCCTCTGTCCCTCCCAGGTGATTCCAGCCTCATTCCTCCATGGGCCAAATATCCTAAACAAAGGCCTGGACAGGGGGTCTTTACCCAAGTGCCCAAAAACACAAGCAGAAAGGCTCTGCATGCCCCCGTGGCCTGCCAGAGGTAAGAGCCTGTCCGTCAAAATGCACAATCCTGGTTCTTGCAGGAAGGTGAGGAGCAGAGGAAGAAAAAATCCATCTCATTCTTTTAGCAGGAACCTAAACTTGGGAAAGCCAGACCCAGTACCTTTCTTAATCCTGATACTTTTATAACTGGTTACAGCGGGGTCTCATGCACAACTGTTTTCCAACATCTTTCAACTGGCCATATGACACCATGTAATTTATTTTTTTTCTTTTTCTTTTTTAAGGCCAGGGGGAGTGGCTCACACCTGTAATCTCAACACTTTCAGAGGCTGAGGCAGGAAGGCTGCTTGAGGCCAGGAGTTCGAGACCAGCCTGGGCAACATAGCAAGACCCCATATGCAACAGAAAAACCTGTCTCAAAAAAATTTTTTTTCAGTGCAGTGGCATGATCACAGCTCACCATAGCCTCCAGCTCCTGAGCTCAAGCAATACTCCCACCTCAGCAGTTGGGACTCTCAGAGTACACCACCACATCTGACTCATGTTTTAATTTTTGGTAGAGGTGTAGTCTCACTATGTTGCCCAGGCTGGTCTTGAACTCCTGGCCTCAAGAGATCCTCCCAATGTGACCTCACAATGCACTGGGGTTACAGGCATGAGCCAACAGGCAGCTCCTGCAAAATCTGTTCTCCAGGTGCTTCTTTTGGGCCTCCTAGCTAGACTGTCATTGGCAAATACTAGTTTATTATTTTCCCACATTTATGTTAATGGATTTCCTATGTTTTATTTATCTAGACTAGGGTTTCTCAACAGCAGCACTATTGACGTTTTGGGCTGGATAATTCTTTGTTATGGAGCTGCTTGTGACTCACAGGATGTTTATCAGCATCTCCAGCCTCCGCCTGCTACATGTCAGTAGCACTCTTCAGTGTGACAGCCAAAATGATTTCAGATATTGTCAAATATCCCCAGGAAGGCAAAATCACCTTCAGTTGACAACTGCTGACCTAAAAACCTCTGGAACAATGTTAGATCACGGTAATGATAGCACATACTGCTCCTAACCTTAATGGGAATACCTCTGGAATCAAAGTATAGTAGCACCTGTATACTACTGTCTGGGCTGTTATTAGGACACTGTATTAGTCCATTCTCACACTGCTATGAAGAAATACCCAAAACTGGGTAATTTATAATGAAAAGATGTTTAAGCTGACTCACAGTTCTGCGTGGATGGGGAGGCCTCAGGAAACTTACAATTATGGCAGAAGACACCTCTTCACAGGACAGGAGGAGAGAGAAGGAGAGCTGAGCAAAGGGGAAAGCCTGTTATAAAACCATCAGATCTCGTGAGAACTCACTCACTATCACGAGAACAGCATGGGAAAAATTGCCCCCATGATTCAATTATCTCCACCTGGTCCCAGCCTTGACCAGTTGGGATTATTGCAATTCAAGGTGAGATCTGGATGGGGACACAGAGTCAAACCATATCATATCCTTTATATTAGCATACTGTATCAAAGCATATGCAGATGGTGTGTGCCTGTAGTCCCAGCTACTTAGGAGGCTGAGGCAGGAGAATTGCTTGAACCCAGGAGGCGGATGTTGCAGTGACTCAAGATTGTGCCATTGCACTCCAGCCTGGGAAACAGAGCAGGACTCTGTCTTAAAAAAAAAAAAAAGGAGGGGCTGGTCTGATGAGGGGTCACTTGAGCAGAGAGTGGAATGAAATAAAGGATAGCAAGCCACACAGTGTGCAGCAGGCAAGGATGGTGGGAGCAAAACTGGTGTCCCTGAGCAGCAGCAGGGAAGCTGGAGTGGCTGCACTTGTGTGGGTATGGGGAAGAGGGGAGAGAGGTCACTCGTCTCTGTGAGGCCCAGGACTTTGTTTTATTCCCTGCTGTATCCAAGTGCTTAGAGTGGGAACTAGCACAGAGAAGACACTCAATTGACATTTGCTGAGCAGATGAGTGCCTGGAGGAGACCTCAGAGCAGGGTTTGGTGGAGGGTGGGTCAGGGAGAGAGTTCACTCAACAGCCTGGTGATAGGGGAGAACAAGTGGCCAGAGGGTATCCATCTATGATGGGGACCAGGGGTCCCTGCTGGGCAGCAGTGTGGGAGACACACGGATCCTGGCCATACCTCAGCCTTCCCTCCAGCTTGATTACCTGCCCCCCCTCCCTTGCAGAGGTTTCGGTTCTGTGGTGATCTGGACTGTCCCGACTGGGTCCTGGCAGAGATCTGCATGCTGGCCAAGATGGTTGAGTGCACAGGGTCTAGTCTGGGTGGAGGAGGGGCACTGGGCTGGGGATTTTGGGTGTAGCTGATGTTGAGGTTTCTCTAAGTTTAGGGCCTCAGTGCTCTCAGCCTGTGCTACCATGCCTTGTGACCGTGATCAGCGGCTGGCCTGCTCTGAGCCAGTCCCCAGGAAGGAGGGGTGAGATTCACCAGCCTGGCTGATGTAAGGACTTCCCTTCCAGTCCTCTGTGAAGTTGCAGCTGCTCTGCAGCCAGGTATTAATGAGCTGCTGGGACAGGGGAATGATGTGAGTACAAGTCCCAGCACCCCATTGTCCCATGACCTTATGACCCCCAGTGCCCTGAAGCTCTGCACTAGGCCTGGGGAGATGGGTGACCCAGCCTCGACACCTCTCTGGGCACCTCCCATACTTCTTTCCAGCCTGTCTGTTCCTTATTGCAGGATCCAGGCTAGGGGTGAGGGGCTGGTGAATAGGGTACTGGCACCCTCTGAAGGTCTCCTTTCTCCATAGTATGAGAAGATCCTGAAGCTCACAGCTGATGCCAAGTTTGGTGAGTACCTCACTGAGTCCACAGGCCCAAGGCAACCCTGGGACTTCAGCCTGGTGCCTGGTACAGAGGGGCCCCCCAACCCTCCCTGCAGCATCCTTAACTTACCTTCCCTAGTGGAGGAGCATGAGGGAAAGAAAGACATTGAGTGTCCCACCTTCCTGTCCTCTGCCAGCTCCTGGAGGAGCAGGAGCAGTGCCTGTGGCTTCAGGAGGCCTGGGAGCTTTGAGCTGAAGTTAATAGGGCAACTGGGAGGTGACTGGGGCCACAGTGACACCCCCTGTCCCACTCATGGGTCCCTCAGAGTCAGGCGATGTGAAGGCCACAGTAGCAGTGCTGAGTTTCATCCTCTCCAGTGCAGCCAAGCACAGTGTCGATGGCGGATCCTTGGCCAGTGAACTGCAGCAGCTGGGGCTGTCCCAAGGTATGGGTTGTGGGTGGGCAGCTGGGCAGCCTGTGTGGGCCAAGGGCTGCTGCCAAGGCCCTGTGACCCTGAGGTGTACTCTGCCTCATCTGGACCAGGAACCCAAGCCAAGCCCCTACCTGCTACCTCCAGAGCTACTCCATTCTACCCCCAGAGCACGCGGCCGGCATGTGCCACTGTTACGAGGAGAAGCAAAGTGCCTTGCAGAAGCACTTGTGGGTCTGCATCATACGCAGCAAGTATGAGGCCAGCCAGGGTCCAGGCTCATTTTAGAAGGTGCATGCTGCACGCAAAGTGCATGGAGAGTCCAGGGGGATGTCTTAACCATGGTCACATACCAATCAGGTGCAGAGCTGGGACCTGGCCCTGGCTCTCTTGACTCCGTGGGCTGTGTGATGTGTACCTACAGGATCAGACCTTGCCCTTTCCTCCTGGTTGACTCTTCCCTAGTCCCCTGTGCCCCATATGTGAGCACCCAGCTCTTTCTTATTCCTCTCTCTCCGAAGCATGGTCCCTGGGAGCACAAGTGGCAGAAGGGGCAGCAGAGACTGTGGACCCCTCAGCTGCACCTAAGACCTCTGTGTGGTCTAGCTCTGTGTGCTGGGGGAGGCTTTTGGCTACCATTTCCCCCTCTGTAAATGAGACCGATACCTGTGGCATGGAGGGCGGGAGGCCGGTGTGAGTGCCAAGCACTTGGAGCAGGGCCCTGAGTAAACATGGACTTGGAAACGGGTGTTCCTCGATTTTATGCACCTTGGGAATGGGAGTGGGGCTCCCTGCATGGGTTGACAAGTCATTGCTTTCCCCCACTCCACCTCTTTCCCAGCCCTGCAAGTCCAGTCCTCGGGGGTCCAGGAGGGAAAAAGCCCCTGGCTGTGTGACTTCGGGCTGGTGCCTGGCTCTCTCTGGCTCTGAGTTCCTGGGAACGTCAGCAGCCAAGCCATGCCCTCAAGTTTAGTACCTTAACAAGAAAGGCGGGGACACTGGGATCAGGCCCACCCCCCAGCCCCAAACCCCATGGCCCCAGCTGGAGGATGAGGAGATGCTGGGCTTGGATGGGGGAATCAGGGATGGAAAGGGACCTGCTCACCCCTCAGCTTGGCTCAAAGGCTCAAGGCGTCAATGGTTGAGCCTGCCCCTCAGGAAGCGGCCCGGGCCCAGCCAGACAGTGACCAGGACGAGGGCAACTCTGACGAGCAGGTGGCCCAGGATGAGGAGAGCCACGGCATAGCTGGAGATGAAGGCGTCCAGAGGGCTGGAGGCTTTGGGGCCAAGAGTGCCTAGAGCAGAGCGAGAAGGCTATGACCAGGTGGGGCCCTGCCTCCCAGACTTCTGAGAAGGCAGAATCTGGGCCCAGAAGATCCTGTGGGACCAGAGATCTGGGGTTAGGAGCATCTTGGAAGGCTCCATGAGGAGGGGAGGCAGGCTTCAGATCAGGGCATGTGGAGTAGGCAGATGGACAGAGGGAGAGGGCCTGCAGAGGGAAGGAGGTACTGACCGAGGTCTGGGATGACGGGTGTGCAGACCCTGGTGAAACAGTCCCAGGAAGCTTTTACTCCTGGCGGGAGGCAAAGAGGGAGCAGACCTGTTGCATGGTGAGAGAGAAAGAAAGAGAGAGGAGGCATCAGGCTCTTTTAAACAACCAGCTCTCCTGTGACCTGATAGAAAACTCACTCATTGAATCACTTGAACCTGGGAGATGGAGGTTGCAGTGAGCTGAGATCGCATCACTGCACTCCAGCCTGGGCTGTGAGCGAACTCTGTCTCAAAAAAAAAAGAAAAAAAAAGAAAAGAAAACGCACTCATTACCATGGGGAGGGCACTAAGCCATTCAAGAGGGGTCCCCCACCATGACCCCCTCCATGCCTGGCTTCCTAGGAAATCATCTTGACCCCAAGGGGTTGGGCAGGGCCACTAGGCTGAGGGTTGGAGTTCTATCTCTCCTAGTCCCAGCCTGGGTCTCCATCACAGGCTAGCCCACTCTGCTTGCTGTGTTCTCTCCACACCTGTTCCCTGCAGCCCAGGGGTCAGTCTGGGTGCAGGCCTGGTTAGAGGTCCAGAAGCAGACTCTGCACCCCCGGAGCTCATACCTCCTGTGCACCATGGCAGCCAAAATGCACCAGCATGGCCAGGAGTGCTTGCTTGTCCCTGTAATCCTAGTGTTTTGGGAGGCTGAGGTGGAAAGCTCTTGAGACCAGCCTGGGCAACATAGCCAGACCCTGTCTCTACAAAAAATAAAATTAGGCATGGTGGCATGCGCCTGTGGTCCCAGCTACTCAGGAGGCTGAGGTGGGAAGATCACATGAATCCAGGAGGTCAAGGCTGCAGTGAGCTACGATTGCACCACTGCACTCCAGCCTGGGCAACGGAGCAAGACCCTGCCTCTAAAACAGGAAACAAAGTGCACCAGTGTGTGGATACCAGGTTCTCCTGGTGTGTGGACCTGACCGCACTTGGCCCCACTGGTGAGTAAGAGGCTGCCTGCTGTCTTACAGAACATTCCCAACACTACACCTGTGACCCTCCTGCATGCTCTGGCAGGCTTTGTGAGGGGACCTGTCACCTACCTCTCTGGCTGCCCTAAGGCCCAGCTCAAACCTTCCCTGCCCCGAGAACCTTGTTCTGAGAGTCTTTCCCCCACCCAGAGGCCCCCTCATTTCAGAGCTTTTGGTGGGGTGAGTACAAGGATCGACTCTCTGCTACCAGCCTGGGAGGAACTGTCCCCAGGGTTGGGTCTCTGGATGGCATATGAGGGTCTAGACCAGGACCCAGATGCCTCTAACCTGAAAGGTAGGACCTCGGTTGCCCCAGCTTCACAGAGCCCCTCGTCCAGCCTGACCTTCAGGGACAGGCCTGACCCCTGCGTCCTTTGGTCTTGGTCCCTACTGGGAACTCTGGTTACCCTGGCTTACCTACTTTGACTCCAGAGGTAATGCTGACATCCCCCATGAGACACAGTGACAGACTGCTTACCTGGCTCAGTCACCATGGCCAGGCAGAGCTCAGGTCCTGGCCCTGTTCAACTTCTGCCTGCTGGGTTCAAGTGACTCTCCTGCCTCAGCCTCCCGAGTAGCTGGGAGTACAGGTGCATGCCACCATGCCCAGCTAATTTTTTGTAGTTTTAGTAGAGATGGGGTTTCACTGTGTTACCCAGGATGGTCTTGATCTCCTGACCTCGTGATCCACCCACCTCAGCCTTTCAAAGTGTTGAGATTACAGGCCTGAGTCACTGTGCCTGGCCTCCCTAACACCCTTCTAACTCTGGTGCCCTGCAGGGTCTATTTTGGAGCACCTGGAGCCCAAGAAGCTGCCCCTCACCTTTGTGATTCCAGGGACCCCCTCCCTCATCATGATGAAGGCGGACCCAAACCCGCTGAGGTGCCTGAAGGAGCAGGGTCAGCCTCTGCCTCCCATGGCCTCTCTGATGGGGAGGATGTTATCCCAGCAGCGAGAGCTGGGAGCAGAATCAGGAGGATGGGGGGTTTCTCTGTGGGTAGCTCTGGGATCCAGGGTGGAGCTCTTTTAACCTGGTCCCTCCCCTGTGACTCTCCTTGGCCCCAGGCAAAGAAGCAGCTTGCTGGAGGTCACCTGTCAGGTAGGGACAGAGAGGGATCTGGGTTCTTTTTCACTCACCGGCAGCTCCCCCTCCCCCTGCCCTCTTCCCCATTGATAGAGAACCTGGCATGCTGTGCCCCGTAGAAGAGTTCCCTTTCCTTCTGGTGAGGGATGGAAACCAGCTTAGGGTGGGAGGGATGAGGGGTCTGGGGGCTCTCCCAGCCCTGCCTCACATTTGAAGGATGGCATCTGGGTGACAGCATGGTTTAGGCTCGAAAAAAGGCACCCCTAGGTTTATAGTCTGGCCTCGGGCAGGATGCTGCCATGCCACCTTCTCTTCTGTGCATCCTGACCTGGCACCCTACTTAGTTAAATGTCCTCAGGCCTCCTGCACCTTGGGCATTGCCCCCACTCCCTGCCCCGACATAGCTCTCCTTGTCCTGGATTAATCTTCAGAGATTCTTGCCCAGCCCACAGCTTTGCTGGACATCGCAGGCTGGGCCAGGCCCCCTGCCCAGCACTGACATCTCTTTGTGAGTCTCAACCGGACTGAGCTGCAGCTTCAGGGTCAGGGTAGGCACTGACTTAATTGATGTGACCCAGGACAAGGTGGTTTATTGATGGTTTCATATCTGGTTAAGCTCTTGGCCTCTATGGTTTCTTTGGGCGCAAGATACCCCTCTATCCCATGCTTAGGTGCCCACATGTGGCCACAGGTGCCTTTCGTACCACCATCCCTGCTAGAGGCCAGTGTCCAGGCACCTGTGGCTCCAGGCAGAAGGCTGAGTGCAGAGCCAGGCCTGGGCAGATGTTCTGCAGGGGCTGCAGGAGCCGACAGCCCTGACCACTCAGCCCGTGGCCTTCCATTCCCCTTCACTGTGTCTGGCCCCTCATCCACCATCCTTCCAGGGGCTAGGGACCTGGACCACACTGACTTTTGTCTGCCCCTGGTTCCCCTTGTGCCTGCCAGGTTCTTGGCTGAGCATGATGGTCTTGTCCATTTTCTTGATTATCCACAATCAGAGATTTATAGAGCCAAGTGGGGACATCACATCTCCTGTCTACCAGGTCCTCACCAGAGACAGGACTGCCTTGGGCCGGGCCTGGGATACTCAGGGGTCACACTCACCTTTTGAGACCTAGCTTCAGCGGCTTCAATCTGGGCAATGGCCTGATGGGCAGCTGCCCCTTCTCCTCTGCTTTGGAGAGGAAGGTCAGGCAGGAGATCTGCTTCCTGCCCACCTGAGGCTGGTTGGAAGCAGGGCACCCACCTGTGCCTGTCTCACCTTGCTGTAGGTGCAGCGGAGGATGAACCCCTCTCCTGATCTCCTGCAGATGTGCATTCCAGGTTTACAGTAGGTGTTGGAGTGGGCTCCAGAGCTCTCCTGGCCCTAGGAAACCCTGGGCTCCATGAGGCCTTGGCCTAGCCAGATTGTTTCCCACACTGTCACCTCCCCACACTGTCACCTCCCCACACATGGGGCTGCATGTTGTGTGCCCTGGGTGGGACATTGGAAGGAGTTCCACCTTCCAGGTTTGGATCACAGTAAAGCCTCTGCCATGGAGATGTGCTGGCTGAGACAGATGGGGTTGAACCAGCCCTGTCACGTTGGTCTTGGGCAAGTCACCTGTGCCTTGCTTCCCTTTCCCCAGCAGCCAGATGGGGATAATAGCACCTATTTCACCCATACTCAAGTGCTCACTTGTTAGCGGGAACTGAGTCCTGGAGGAGGTGCAGGGGGAGCCATCGAGGTAGCACTGCAGCTGGACCTGGGTCTCAGTTCCTGCTCCTGGCTGTGAGATGTGTCTCTCTCTGTTTATTCATCTGAAGGATAGGGCTGTGCTGTTCTGGGGTCACTGTGACAATGCAGCTGGCCTGTGTGAGTTGGTGGTGGCCTCCTGAGATGGTTTGAGGTGGACTGGAGGTGTGTTTTGAATGACCTTCACCCCCTTGAGGAAGACCCACTTCGGGAAGACTCACATGTCTGTGTAAAGGAAACCAGGTTCCCTGCCCTTCAGCTGTCCTCCGTCCCTTCCCAGCCCCCTCTGCTGTCCTGCAGGCTCTGGCGGTTGCCATCCCGCTTGGTGGCTATCTGGCTAGTCCACACTTCCAGGTGGACCCTCTCTCCTCACATGGTGCATATCCCATTGTGCCACCTCCAGACAGGCCATGCTAGCTCCAGGGCCTCCCTTCCCTGGTACCCAGCCCCCACCACTAGGTATGTGCCCCCTCCCTAAAGCCCACTGTGTTCACCAGCTGTGTTTGGACTCTGTCTCTGTGCAAGGCCTCATGCAAAGGCTGAATCAGCCTGGCTTGTAGAGGGCCAGGAGACCAAAGCTCAAAGAGAGTAACGGTCTCCCAGAGTCCACTTAGCCTCAGCCCCAGAGCTGCATCCGTGCTGTTCCTGGCTCCAATGAGCCAGTTCTCTCCCATGACTCCTGTAAGTGCTCCTGTGGTGATGGAGGTAGCTGGAGAGAACAAGGCTGCCATAACCTCCATCCCTGAGAAGGCCCAATGGGGAACTTTTAGGCATCAGGGCATCCCAGGGAGCATCTTCCAGGGACCCATCCTGCACCCTGCCCCACCCCGGCTCTCTAGTGAGAAATTGCAGTTGCTTGGACAGCGGGGCTGACCCAGGACAAGTGCATCTATTAGGCTGGTCTTTGGGGTGCTGGGGTGGGGGCAGGGGTGCTTCATGGATAGGAAGGAGAGGCCTGTGTGTTCCAGAAGTACAGAGGAACCTGGTGCCAACTGCAGTCAACCCCAATGTGATGACCTTTCTACGTGCCCTCTTCGATATCTTGGTGCTGACTGCTGTATTTGGCCAGGTAAGCTCATGGTCTGTGCTCCTGGGGTCCCCTCACTGGGCCTGCCCACTGCTTCCAGGTAGGGGAGCCTACGGGCCAGGACTGTCCTTGGCTTCCCCTTCCAGATCGTGGGTTCAAAGATCATTCCTGGGTTCCACCACCACCAAGCTTCAACGGTGTCCTGATGGGCACAGGAGCTGCTGGGGCTTTCTAGGTTAAGACCCTTGCCGATCTCGGCACTCCCCCCTCTGCAGTAGGGGGGCTGCAGGGGTCAGCCTCAGTCTCTGACCTGGAAGCCTGCCTTACCTTGCCCCGGCAGCCCCACACCTGCCCTGGAAGACCCCCCACACCCAGTGGCTCTGATCCACTCTAGGGCAGCCAGGGCCCCCGTTGCTCATACCCTCTGGCCTGAGGCTGACTGGCATTGTGGCTGGGTTTGGGGGTCAGGGTTGAGGGTTGGCCTTGCCCTTAGTAGCCCCCATTCCCCCTCTGACCCCTTTTCAGTCTTCTTCCTCTTGTGGGCTCTACCCTGGCACCCTCCCAGGTCCTCACACTGGATGACTTTCTAAATATCCAGAAATCACTTTTTAAAATACCAGCTTTGGGGCTAGGAGTGCCTAGAGCAGACCAAGAAGGCTATGGCCAGGCAGGGGCTCTGCCTCCCAGACTTCTGAGAAGGCAGAATCTGGGCCCAGAAGTTGCTGTGGGACCAGAGAGCTGGGGATAGGAGCATCTGGGTGGGCTCCGTGAGGAGGGGAGGCAGGTTTCAGATCAGGGCATGCAGAGGCAGTGAGCCTGAGGGAGGAGGCTGGTGGACAGATAGAGGGGGCCTACAGAGGGAAGGAGGTACTGACTGAGGTCTGGGATGACCATCTCTACCAAGAGGCCCTCTGCCTCCCCCAGGATGTGCAGACCCTGGCGCACACAGTCCCACACAAGAGCCTGGGCTGGCACCGCCCTGAATAAGGTGGCACCCACTCTGGCGGTTAGTGGATGCAGCCTGGTGGGAGGATCATCCCACTTCAGGGGGCTGGGCAGCCTGAGGGGCCTAAGGGAGGTCATCTCTTCCAGCCTCCTGCCCTCAACCCCAGAAGCCAGGTCTGAGCCCTAGGCCACCCAAGGGCCACCTTGGGCCCACCAGAATTCCTCCACCACCACTTGGTCAAAGTTTTGTAGAGGTCTGAGGACAAGGGTCAGCTGGGGGATCAGGAGAGGATGAAGAGGGTCACAGCTCTGACAAAGTCTTGTCCAGTCATCCCCCATCTTCCCAAGGCCTCTTCCCTGAGCCCCCTACTTCATTCCGCCGCTTCACCCATCTCGTCAGCTGCCCCTGAGGTGCCCAGGACTCGGGGCTGGTGTTGTCCTCCAAGGCCTCGGTGTAGTGCTGGCCCAGGATCTGCAGCCAAACTTCATACAGCACCAGCTCCGCCTTTTCCCCTAGAGAGATAGGGGTGGAGGTGGCATCAGCCTGCACTCCCTCTCCTGGAAGCCCTGGGGTGGGACGCACACACAAGCTCTAATACTCCATCCAGGGGTCAGCTACTGCGGGTCTAAAAACGAGATTTGTTGCTTCCTGTTTTTGTGTGACCCATGAGCTAAGAATGGCTTTTACATGTTTAAATGGTTGAAAACATGGAAAGTAGAATCGTATCTTGTGACACATGAGAAGTATGTTATGTGACGTGCAAAATTCCACATCCATAAAGAAAAGTTTCTGGGAATGTGACTATGCTCATTTGTTGACATGTTGTCTAGGGCTGCTTTCTTGTTGCGGGGGAGGGTTTGAGTATGTGGTGATGGAGACACAGTGGCCTGCAGAGCCTTAAAGAGTTTCCATCTGGCCCTTTAAGGAAAACGCTTGCTAACCCCTGCACTGATCTAGCTAATGGAATATGCTGCTCACTCCGAGAGTTGATTCTAGTAGGAAATGTTGCTGATAATGTAACAGATGCTGCTTTTATGTTTTATTTTGTCACTGCTCTGGTGGGAGACATGTAAGAAAATTCACTCCCTGGGAGGAGGTCATGGTGGGGTTTGTGGCCATCAATGGTGAAGCCTCTGCAAGAGGATGCGTGGGGAGCTCTACCGTCTGCTGAGGGGGTTGTGATGGGTCCTCTGTGTTGAGGAATGAAGAGGGAACATGGTCTGTCTGCTGGGAACTGGCTTCTGAGGAGCAGAGGAGATGGTGGTTCGGGCCTGTGGAGGCAAAGGCCCAAACCAATCTGGTCTCTGGGGTGGCCGGCAGGGAGAGTAGTTGTGTAGGAGTGGGTGCGAGGGCAGAGCCTGAAGGAGGGCGCCCAGACCACACCCCAGGAGGCTGCAGTGGTGGGGGTGGGGCAGCACTGTAGGAGGACCAGCGCCTTCTGTGGCTGAGGGGTCCTTGGAGAGCAGCTCCGTGCTGTGCATACCTGGAGGGGACTGATTTCACCCAGCGTTCTCCTTACTTTGGTGTGGAAGAGCTCTCCCTGTTAGGATGGCATGAGCTTGCAGAAATCATCCTATCAGGAGGCCTCAAGAGGAGATATGGGTTTCTTGCAGCCCTTACACTGGGGCAGAGCTGAGGGTTTTTGCCTCTGACTTGGTGGGACAGATCTTGTCATGCATGTGAGAACTCAGTGAGGTCCTGGGCAATCAGGGAGGTGATGGGACCCTCTCATCCCTCTGATGTTGACTGCTTCTCGCCTATGTCCAGCTCCTTGCTGAAACTCTGTGCCCCATTCCTCTCTGTGGCCCCAACACATGAGCAAGCATTGTCTGAAGAAAATTCTGCCCATTCTCTAGAAGGGGAACACCGAGGTTTAGAGAGGGGAAGAGCCTGATGGCCCAGAGACACACAGGGATCACAGCCCTAGTAAAAACACAAAAATTAGTCGGTGTAGTGGCACATGCCTGTAATTCCAGCTACTAGGGCAGCTGAGGAACAGTAATTACTTGAACCCAGGAGGCAGAGTTTGCATAAGCCATGATATCACCACTGCACTCCAGCCTGTGCAACAGAGCGTGACCCTGTCTCAAAAAAAAAGTTAAAACCCATTTGTCCAGTATAACGTTTTTCAAAATACATACTCAAACATAGAAAAGTCTAGAAATGTCACCAATGGTAATTTCAGGAAAGAATTCTAAGGTGACTTTTTTGGTTATCTGCAATTTTTTCTTTTATTTTTTGGACATAGGGTCTTGCTCTGTCACCCAGGCTGGAGTGCAGTGACCTGATCAGGAATCACTGCAGCCTTGACCTCACAGGCTTAAGCCATCCTCCCACCTCAGTCTCCTGAGTAGCTGGGATTACAGGCACATGCCACCACATCTGGCTGATTTTTGGATTCTTGTATTTTTTGCAGAGATGGGGTTTTGCCATGTTGCTCAAGCTGGTCTTAAGTGATTTACCCACCTCAGCCTCCCAGAGTGCTGGGATTACAAGTGTGAGCCGTGTGTGCCAGGCCTATTTTCTATAATGACAATGACCATGGATTTCATGTGCCAATATTTTTCTAACAATAATATTTACAAAGCATACTATGAAAAATATTCAGAGAAAAAGAAGAATACAAAATTGTAAAAATCATATATAACTAGTTGGTTTGCTTTTTTTTTTTAAAGGAAGAAAGAAACAAAGTAGACTGGCCAGGAAGATAGTTACTTCCACTTTGTATTTCTCTGGTGATCTCATTAGGAACTCTAAAAAGTTCCAGGAGTAGAATCATGGGGCAGAGTACCCCGGCTTTAATTTCTGGTTCAGAGAATCCTACCAACTTACATTGTCACCAGCAAGGTCTTTGACTACCTGAGCAAATCTCACCTTAAATCAATTCTCACCTGACATTAGCTGCTCAGCTTTCCACTGATACGTTGACTCCAGGAGGCTCCTTGAGTTCTGCGTGTTCAGCTGGCCTCCAGTGGCCCCATTATTATTTTCTGCCAGGTAAAAGTCAATCACTCAAACAGGTTGCAGCTGGAATCAAACAAAGGCAAGCTGTTAGTGAACACATAAAACATTTCTCCATTACACAGTCAATTCAAAAAAGGTTTTGATTTCTTTTGCCAGGAATTTTAGAAAATTAATCATACAAAACACTGTATCATTCTCTTGGAGAATAATCAAGCCAAGATTTTCAACCATCTCAGTGGTCCATTGAAAAATGTTCATATCTATTTAAAATCAAAACCAGAGAGAATTCAAGTTAATGTACTTGTTGTTGTTGTTGTTATTGTAGTTTGAGACAGCATCTCGCTCTGTCACCAGGCTGAAGTGCAGTGGCTTGATCTCGGCTCACTGCAACCTCTGAATCCCTGGTTCAAGTGATTCTCCTGCTTCAGCCTCCTGAGTAGCTGGAATTACAGGCACACGCCACCACCCCCAGTGAATAATTTGTATTTTTAGTAGAGATGGGGTTTCACCATGCTTGCCAGGATGGTTTCGATCTCCTGACCTCATGATCTGCCCACCTCAGCCTCCCAAAGTGCTGGGATTACAGGTGTGAGCCACAGAGCCTGGCCTAATGTACTGTTTATTTAAAATTCTAAGGATCTTTAAATAATTTTCAATGGATCATATTTTTATTACATTTTAAAATCGTTTATAATCTGCTTTCACACATATTCTCCCTCATTTGATCCTCACAATTGCCCTGGGAAGCAGGTTGGAGACAGAGTAGGGGACTATTAGGAGACAGATTTACACAATGCAGAAGAAAGCTCACTGTGAGCCGGGTGAGGAAGGGAGCCTTGGAGAATCATGAATGCAGTATCTATGTCTATATTCCCAGCCCAACTACAATGCCTGAAATTCATTAGGTATTTAAGAAATAGCTGCTGAATTATTGCCTAGGGGTGCTCAGTTGAAGAAGCACAGTTGGAACTAACAGTCAAGCTTCCTGACTCCTAGCCCAATACTTTTACAAACACACCACCTATTTTTCTATATCCAATAGAAAGTATAGTGTTTAAGTTGTACATAATGTTAATTCACTTTCAATACAGGTCAATCATGATTAACTGTCAGTAGCTTTTGTGACAAACTTAGTAAACTGGAAAGTTGAACCTTTCAGTGTTCCCATTCTCATGTCACATGCTATTTCTGTTTTGAAATAAAAATCCTTCCACATGAAACTTTATCCATCAAAATGACAGAGAAGTGAAAACAGATACAAGAAGAAAGCAAAACATTAATTTCAACATCGTTTTGTCTATTTTGCTTTAAAAGTGTAACCACCAAGCCATTTTTAGGAAGATACAATCTTTTTGAAGTGTTAGAAACCATAATAACTATTCTTAACTTTAAGTCCTAAATGACCAGTATGTGTATTAGTAGATAACTGGACACAGTGTAAAGTCAGAAGGGTGACTGTATGTGGCAGAAAGGGCAGTATGTCCAGCAACTGCAGATGGATAAATGACAATGAGTCCAGATAATGAATTCTGATACAACCATTCAAATAATGCTCATGAGTACTTGATAGCATAGGGAAAAGCTTAAGATACAGTGTTTTAGAAAAAAAGGAAAGGTGAAAAAAAATAGATGGAAAGCATGACTTCAATCTTGCATACAGATGCTTCCACTTTATCCTTTTTGTTTGTTTATTTGTCTGTTTGCTTTTGAGACAGGGTCTCACTCTGTCGACCAGGCTGGAGTGCAGTGGCATCATGATCTCAGCTCACTGCGGCCTCTATTTCCCGGGCTCAAGCAATGCTCCCACCCCGGCCTCCTAAGTACCTGGGACTACAGGTATGTGCCACGATGCCCAGCTAACTTTTTGTATTATTAGTAGAGATGGGGTTTTGCCCTGTTGTCCAGTCTGGTCTCAAACTCCTGAGCTCAAATGATCTGCCTGCTTCGGCCTCCTAAAGTGCTGGGATTATAGGCATGAGCCACCACCTCTACTTTATACTTTCTCGTTGAAGTAGACTGTATTACTGATGCCCCACCCACACCCTCTTTTTGGATATCTGGCCTCTCCTCGAGTCTCTGGAAAGGGCAGCACTACAAATCCAGGGACCACTAGGGAACACCCACCCTCACTGCTAGGCAGATCAGATTCTCTCTCCTGCTCATTGGAAATGACACAGAGAATTTTCGATAGATTTTTTGCAGAGGAGCATCTGTATGGAAAGGTTCAGTAACACTGAGAGCAGGGGTACTACCAGGGCAAGCCAAAGCCTCAGAGGCTGGAGGAGCCTGGAGCACATGCCGAATGCTTATCTGCAGAGCAAAGCACAAGCATGCAGCAGAAGTCCAGAGTGAAGGCATGCAGGAGAGGAAAATCACCTCCTAGCCCAGGCAGGCCTTCCATGGTGTGGTCCTATTTTCAGTTTTGTACTTAGATGTCTGTGAGGTTGCCTGTTGTATTCTTAATACAAATCCCACTTAAGCCAGCCTAGAATAGGTCAAGATAAATGTAATGACTTGACTTGGCTGGAGTGCAGTGGCGTGATTATGGCTCATTGTAGCCTCAACTTCCTGGGCTCAGGTGATCCCCTTCTGCCTCCCAAGTAGCTGGGACTACAGGTGTGAGCCAACTTGCCCAGTTAATTTTTTGTATTTTTCTGATGAAAATATTTTTCAGAAGAAATCTATGTACATTATCACTGACTGCTTTTTCTTCATCTTCTGTGAATGTGTAGGTGTTTGTGTCTCTTGTGTTTCTTCCTTTACACAGGATATGGGCTGTTTGAAAACTATTTCGTTATCTTCATCATCATCATTCATTTCAGCCACTTCAGATTTTCGTTTCTGTAAAAATGTTGATGTAAAACCAATGTGGGGCCCTAGATATCCACTGTCTTCTCAGGAGTGTCAGAAGTGCCTAAAACCTTTTTCTTCTTCCTACATAAAACCTGGGCTTTTGTAGACATCTGACAATTCATTTTTGAAATACTTTCCATTTTCTGTAAAATCAAAGAAGGAAAATCATAATCAAGTCCTTTTTAAGCTAGTTTCTTCCTGAGTAATCCCTCTTTCTTTTTAAATCACTCCTCCTTCCGTAGCTTTTGTGTAAGTGCTGATTCTAATTATACATTTCACTGATGGGTATGATGGCTGCTTAAATGGAATATTCCAGTCTTGAAAGAGTTCTTTCTGTACTTTTTCAGGTGGCATAAAATGACCCCCCAAGAGTCTTTCACCAAACAGGTAGTTGTTCATTGTTTCAGCAACTATCTTAGCAAAATCCTCAGACTTAAACTCCGCAAATGCATAGCCTTTGCTATTTCTTGGCCTTTTATTTCTGGATAGTCTGAACCTTGTAGCAGTGCCTTGTAACTGGGAGAAATAGGAAAGGATCTGGGTTTCATTCAGTAGGTTAGGTAGGTGGCACACATAGACTACTCCAGAAGAAAGTTGTTCTTGTTTTTGTGTTTTGTTTTGTTTCTGAGATGGAGTTTCACTCTTGTTGCCCAGGCTGGAGTGTGATGGCGCGATCTCGACTCACCGCAACCTCTACCTCCTGGATTCAAGTGATTCTCCTGCCTTATCCTCCTGAGTAGCTGAGATTACAGGCATGCACCACCACACCTGGCTAATTTTTGTATTTTTTGTAGAGACAGGGTTTCTCCCTGTTGGTCAGGCTGGTCTAGGACTCCTGGACCCAAGCGATCTGCCTGTCTTGGACACCCTAATTCCTGCGATTATAGGCATGAGTCACTGCACCCAGTCCAGCCTTGACTTTGAAATGTATGTTGTACATCCAGTCAGCAGTGAACTCTGGGGGAACACCAAAGATGAGAAAAATGAGAGAAGAAATACCTCCAATTAAAGGAGTTAAGACCAGATGCTTGAACTTATGTTTTAAAAAGTCACTGCAGGTTGGGCACAGTGGCTGATGCCTATAGACAGAGCACTTTGGGAGGCTGAAGTGGGTGAACCACTTGAGCCTAGAAGTTTGAGACCACCCTGGGCTACATGGCAAAACTCCATCTGTACACAAAATAAAATAAACTAGCCGGGCACGGTGGAACCTGTGGTCCCAGCTACTTGGGAGGCTAAGGTAGGAGGTTGAGGCTGCAGTGAGCTGAGATCCACCACTCCACTGCAGCCTGCATGACAGAGTGACACCCTGTCTTTAAAACAAAAAAAAAAATCACTATTTTGTGGTTTTCTGGGTGAAACCTCTGTTTCCATAAGAAAAAAGGGGGTTGAGACAGTATGTATTACTAATTCAAAATCATAACCAGATGTTTAAAGTAAATCATTGTATCTATTGTTTAAAAACCAACCTCAGGATTATTAAAAGTTAGTTTTATTGGATTTTTCTTTAAGCTGGGCTGGTTCACTCAGGTCTGTCACTTCCAAGCCCATGTTTTCCTACTTTTTAACCCTATTTGGAAGGAAAACTGCAGCTAAGATTAGGATCCATCCTGAGATGAAAAGTTTCACACATATACACCACACATACCCCCCACCACAGTATGATGACACAGTGACCCAACCTTAGGCTAATGGTACCACTGACAGCAAATGCATTTTTTTCTTTATTCTAATTTTTTTCCTTTATTTCTTCTAACAGCAGCAAATGCATTTAACCATTTATTGAGATTCTCAACAGCTACCATTTGGTTTGTAGAGCAAATTGTTTACAAAGTAACTTTTTTCCATTTTTGATATTTTAATGAAAATTATGTTCTTCAGTTTTAAAGCTCCATCCCTCTCCCAAAGAAAGACTAACAACTACCTACCAAGTAATGATTTTTTAGGAAAAGAACAAAAGCAAAAACAGCTTTTAAACACTTCTGGAACATGGGTAAGCTTCCAAAGTCAAGACCTTCTGGGCCCAGTGGAGGTGCTAGGCTGCCTCAGGACACCATCAGCACTTCCCCATCCACAACATCCTCAGCAGCGGGGAGCCATGCGCAGACCCCAGGGTGCTTCCTGTTCCACAAGCTCCCCTCTCTTTTTCCTCTCCACCCTTGCTGCTGGGCCTCCCCTCCAAATCTGCCTAACGAAGGCAGCAGGGTCTTTAATACTGTTCGGCTTTGTCAGTGGGGAAAGTGTATTCTAGAAAGCTGAGAGATTCCCTGGTCCAGTCTGGGGGAGGAAAAAATACGCAGTGTAGCATAGATGGTTTCACTTGTCCATTCAGACACATGCTCATACATATTAGATGGATGTATCAGATGCTTCAAAAGTCCTGATGTGTAGTAGTAGAACAAAACTTGCTTGTAAAAAAGAAGTTGTAAAATTATAAAAATATCTGCAGCAGTTCAGGCTCCTGATGACAAAGCTGGTTCTGCTAAGTAGTTATTTTGACATGCACAGCAGCTTTCCCTAGAAGTCCTGTGTTCCGGGGGTTTCATTTAGACCACAGGAAGTTGAAATTGAAGTTTAAAAGGTTCTCTGCTGACAAAATATGCTATATCCATTGGTGGACTTCTACTCAGTAATGAAAGGAACAAACTACCAAAACCTGTCATATGTCATGGACCAACCTCAAAAACATTAGCTAAGTAAAAAAAAAACCAGACAGGAGAACACATATTGTATAATTCCATTGATTTGAAATGTCCAGAAAAGGCAAGTTGATGGAGACTGAAATGGTCTGATTTACCTCAAGAGGTAGAGATTCAAGCTCTCTAGAGTACATGTGATACACACATGAGAAAAAGTAAGGAAAAGAAATTTAAATGTAAATAAATGAAAATAATGCTTCTCCCTGATTGTAAAGAAAATCACATTCTTTTTGTAATAATTTGGAAGACAAAATATGAAAAAAAGTCTTTAATGTTGCCACTCAAAACGTTCTGGCTTGTTGTTTTTTATACTTCTTTATGCATTTGAACATTTTAAAAAGTAGAATCATGGCCGGGCGCAGTGGCTCAAGCCTGTAATCCCAGTACTTTGGGAGGCCGAGATGGGTGGATCATGAGGTCAGGAGATCGAGACCATCCTGGCTAACACGGTGAAACCCCGTCTCTACTAAAAAATACAAAAAACTAGCCGGGCGTGGTGGCGGGTGCCTGTAGTCCCAGCTACTTGGGAGGCTGAGGCAGGAGAATGGCGTAAACCCGGGAGGCGGAGCTTGCAGTGAGCTGAGATCCCGCCACTGCACTCCAGCCTGGGAGACAGAGCAAGACTCCGTCTCAAAAAAAAAAAAAAAAAAAAAAGTAGAATCATAATATATAGTCTTTTGTCACTATGTTTTGGGAATATTTCTATGGCAGTAAATATATCCTTGGCATCATCCTTTTTAAAAGCTTGATGTATATTAAGTTAATCATTGCCACCCCAGAAGTAAATTTTCTTATATATATTTTTTAATGGATGCAAGCAAGCATTTTTGGGCTGAATTCATAGAAGTAGAATTTCTGGAGGAAAATAACATAAAACACTTTAAAGATTTTTCATAGAAATTTTCAAATTATCCTGCACAAAAATTGGTTCAGAGTTTATACTCCCAAAGTGGCAGAGCTCCAGTGCCCCCTTCCATTTGTCCACTTTACTGGTATTTAAGGAGAAAATCTCATTGTTTTCATTACACTTCTTTGGTTTCTAGTGCTTTTGCAATTTTTTTTTTTTTTTTTTTTAGATGGAGTCTTGCTCTATCGCCCAGGCCTGGAATGCAACAGTGTAATCTGGGCTCACTGCAACCTCTGTTTCGTGGGTTCAAGCCATTCTCCTGCCTCAGCTTCCCCAAGCAGCTGGGATTACAGGTGTCTGCCACCATACCTGGCTAATTTTTGTATTTTTTAGTAGAGATGGGGTTTCACCGTGTTGGTCAGGCCGGTCTCGAACTCCTGACCTCAGGTGTTCCACCCACCTTGGCCCCCTAAAGTGCTGGGATTACAGGCGTGAGCCATGGCACCAAGCCTTGAATCTTTTTAATATACTTATTGGTCATTTTTTTTCTTGTGGGAAGTGCCTGTTTCTCCATTGCCTATTTTCTGACCAACTTCCAAAGTCACATTTCACTTAAATTTTATCCTGCTGATTGAAAGCATTTCAACATAAACAGGAGCAGGACAGACTGTAATTATGTAGATCTTGCTCTGTCACCCAGACTGGAGTGCAGTGGCATGATCATAGCTACCACAGCCTTGTACTGCTGAGCTGAAGCAATTTTCCTACCTCATCCTCCCAAGTAGCTAGGACTACAGGCGTGTGCCATGATGCCCAGCTAATTCTTAAAAATTTTTGTAGAGATGTGAATTCGCTGTGCTGCCCAGGCTGGTCTTGAACTCCTGACATAAAGTGATCCTCCCACCTTGATTTGCCAACGTGCTGGGATTACAGGTGTGAACTACTGCTCCTGGCTGAGAGCTCATTTTGTTTGCTAGTGGAGTTCTAGGTATCTTTTTATGTTTGAGGCTTTGGTGCTAGTGCTGAAGTATTACACTCACCATCTGAGGTTTACAGGACTTTTGTTTTTAATATTGAACAGATGGAACTGTTTAGTTCTGTATCTTTGCAGGCATACAAAATGCGCCTACCAGGATTCTGCTTTATATCCATTGAAAGCAAGAAGTAATACAGTAAAACTTTGCCTGGCTTAGAGGCTTTGAAAGAATGGAGTATTTTGATTTAATTCTATTAACTTGGAATTGTGAAGGTGAAAAGAATTCAAAACTTATATTTCTGGTTGAATGCAATTTGAAAATACAGCCAATTATTCCCCTTTTCTTCTGTAGTAAGTTTGGACATTCTCATCTACTTGGTGTTTTATTGTAGAACTGCTAGTGTGCCTGAGACTTACATTGTGAAGACACTTGAAAAAACACTTGAGAGGTAAGAGGGTGTAAATGGTATTGTAAGAGATCAGGCTGGTTGAGAACTGACACTTGTAAATATACCTTGTAGACTGACTCTCTGATTGCCACTTGTTTTCTTATTTAACTCATAAAAATAAAACATTGGATGGAGGGTGGGAGTAGGAAGGAGACTTATGTGTTTTAATTGCATGTCATGGTTTCGTATCAAGACAGAACATATGGTATCCCTGGCTTTGGACTTACAGAAGGAAACACATTTTTCTACCTACTGTGTGCCAGAGGTTCTTGAACATCTGGAGGGATTACTGCAGCACAGATGGCTGAGCCCTACTCCAGAGTTTCTGATTCACCAGGTCCAGGGTGGGGCCTGAGAATTTGCACTTATAAAAAGTTCTCAGGTTCTGCTGGTGCTGCTAGTCCAGAGACTACATTATTGAGAACCCTCTTGTCTACTAACTGTAAATGGTAGAACTCTAGAAAAAAGCTTAGTTTGGTGTGGGATAAGAAGCTCAGAGGTTATGGAGCAAATCATGAAAGATTCAACCCTTGATCTCAGCCTTGTGTGGAATTCAGGTAGCAATACACAGTGACATAACACAGTTCTTGGTTTTCATGATTGCGAGTCACAGCCAAGTATCAAGTGAGAAATTCAGTTTCATTTGCAAGGCTTAGAGAGGTCAGGTGATTCTAGAAAAATAGACCTTGTGTATACTTCAAACCGGAAAGAGCTTTGAGTGCCTATTAAGTTGAAAGCTTTGTGTTTTTATTTACTTTTGACTATTTTATTTTATTTTATTTTTGAGATGGAGTCTCACTCTGTCACCCAGACTGGAGTGCAGTGGAGTGAGCTTGGCTCACTGCAACTTCCACCTCACAGGTTCAAGTTATTCTCCTGCCTCAGCCTCCTGAGTAGCTGGGATTACAGGTACCCACCGCCACACCTGGCTAGCTTTTGTATTTTTACTAGAGACGGGGTTCCACCATGTCGGCAAGGCTGGTCTTGAACTCCTAACCTAAGGTGATCCACCGGCCTAGGCCTCCCAAAATGTTGGGATTACAGGTGTGAGCCACCACACCCAGCCCAAAAGATTTGTGTCTTTAAAGATATTAGACATGTTTATTGTTTTTTAAAAAAATCTTAATAATGTAGGAGAATAAAAGAAATGTTTTTCCAAAAAAGAGAAATCATTGTGATTATTTTACCTTATTGGAATGTTGGATAATATAGTCCACTTCATTAATCATCACATATGCTATGGATTTTCCATTTTTATAGGATTTGTCTCAATTGAGGTAATACTGGTAATTCTTGTACTCCATCTGGAGATGAAAAATGTAGGCCAAAATCATAGACCATGCGTAGAAGCTGGATAATGAAAAGAGCTCTGGAGGAACATGTAGACACACACACACACTGACACATATATATTTAGAGTATAAACACAGATATTTTTTAAAGTTTGTTTTGAACGTTTTAAAGCAAAAGCCAGCCCCCTCTCCCCAGGAGTAGGTAGGCCCCGCCCCTCTCCCCAAGTGGGCGGGGACAATAGTTACATGGGCAGTTTTCCTTGTGATGCCACAGGTTCCTCTGGACACTGCTCCCTGGCCACGCCTCCTTTCCCTTTCATCTTTCTCATTGACCAATGGGCTTGGAGAATTAAGGCCACGCCCCATTCTGCATTCTAGTGGGGCCCTGGTTACACCTCCTCTGGCTCAGTCACACAGCCGCCTGGTAGGTGACTGGAGGTGTTCGCTGGTGTGGCCCCAACCCTGCCTCCCTCCCCACCCCATGATGTTAGAAGAGACTCGACAGAGTCAATTGGCAGCAGCCAAGAAAAAGGTAAGACACAACAGGTCATGGCCCCCCAACCTAGCCTGATATCCCCTCCAATGACAAGACCACTGCCAGAGTACATACCACTCTTGAGGCACACCGGGCTGGGGCCCCTAACCCTGGCACCTCTGGGCTCCCCCCACCAAAGTCTCATCAGTCAGCCCTGCCCCCTCAGCAAGCAGCACAGCCTCTGCCCTCGCCAGTCGCCCCATGGTGACTTTTGGCAGGTGACTCCAGGGGCTCCCTGCTCCATACTCGCCCCTCACATCCTGCTGCCCCAAGCCCAACCTCCCTGGGTTCTTTGGGCTCAGCTGTCCGAGGACCTGGGTCCCCCAGCCCCAGCCGCCCACCATCGCCAGTCATCCCCGGGTGACTTTGGGCTGGTGACTGCTGGAGTTTCCTGCTGCAGACTGTACTCTCCCCTCTGGCTGACCCAAGTCTGACCTTCCTGGGCTCTTTGGACTGGCAAGTAAAAGGACCTGGGCACCAGCCCTGTGTCCCACTCCCCCATCATGGATCAGCATGACTCAGCCATTGCACTGATGTGGTTCCCCCCACCCCCAGGAGGAGTGGAATGTAGTGATGTCACAGTCCCCCTAGGAACTGTCATTACTGCTGCAAGACTGGCCTATGATCTTACAACCCAGTCCCCTAAGCATTCTCGCCCCATTTCTGGTTCCTCTGGCCACAGCACAAATTTCCAGCTGGAAGGGGAATGGGGACAATGGGACTTAGGAGCAACAGGTTTCAGGTTGCCTTACTCTCCTTGCATAGACATTGACTTTGTGAAAAGCCTACACTTCCCTGTGAGATCAGATGTTGACAGTATCTCTGGGTGGCAATGGGAGAATGGGTTTGGTTTGGTTCCCTCCCAGCCTTCTACTCTCCAGAGAGACTGTAACGTACTTTTCTGAGTTCTCCACCTCATATTCTAATTCTCCATGGTTCTGGGACCAGACTGCCCTTCAGTCAGTGGTCTCTGAAGTGACATTTGCTCATCTTCTGTGGAATAGATCTTGGAAAACTGAACTTGACAGCTTGAGTCTTCCTCATATCATCTCAACTTTGGTACTTTGAGTGCCACAGGATAAATGTGGGAGATCTTTCTGAAGCATCAGTTTCCCTTGATTCTCTTGAGAGAGGAAAAAGCCTTAATGTACTTAGGGATGACGGTCACATAGGTTTCTAAGAGCACACCAGACTTTTCTTTGAAATGAGACTTGGGTTGTCCTCTTTCTGATAAATTGCCAGATTTAACAAAAAAGTTGCCTTGTGTCATGAGGACACATTGATATAAAAGTTTGAGAGATACTGGTGCACTTATTCACACTAACAGACATGTGAGGATGTATGACTCTAAACCACACAGTGTGCAGTTCTTGACTGCTTAATGTTTACTTTTCTACCTCTGCCTCTGGTTTTGGTCCCTGGCAGCTGTTGATTTGTGGAAAACCCCAGAGCTTGGAGTCAGAAAACTGAGTTTAAGTTCCATTATTGCCCCGCCCCTTTGTTTTTTAGCCATAATATCAATCCCTCTCAGTCACTAAGTGATTGTGACAACACCTTGTACAGTTGTTGGTGGCATTAAATCAGATGGTGCATAAGATTTTTTTGCAAAAACTGTAAAGGAGGATGTGGCTGTAGGGGCTGGTAGTCCTCATGAGTATTACTGCTCTTCTTTCCCACAGCTAAAAGAATATCAGCAGAGGAACAGCCCTGGTGTTCCGGCAGGAGCGAAGACGAAAAAGAAAAATACTGGCAGTAGCCCTGAGACAACCACTTCTGGTGGTTGCCACTCACCTGGGGATGTGAGTCTTGGCTGGTCAGATTCCTGGGGACAGGGGACCCAAGGGGCAGTAGAGGGTAATTGTTGAGTTTGTTGGGTACTGGTTAAGAATTCTGGGTTTGAATCCTGCCTCTCCATGTGCTAGGGATCTGACTTAGGGCAAGTTGCTTGAGCTCTTTGGACCTCTCTTTTCAGTATTGTTTGACTTCCATTTTTGAAGATTAAATGAGATTCCTTGTTGTTGTTTTTATGTTAATCCCTAGTACTTGGCCGCTGTAAATACCCAGGACACCCAGGAAATGGTCATTGCTGCTTGATTTTTCTCATCCCCAGTCTCAAGGGGATGCTGGGCCAATGAGTTCAGACACTTGCCATCAGGCTGTCCCTTTAGGAGTCACTGAAAGGGCCCAGTGTGTGGTGAGGAAAGCCCCAGGCACTAGGAGTAAGAGAAGATCTAACTTGCCACCAGCTTGCTGGGTGACCACAGAAAAATCACTTCTTCCCCTGGGCCTCAGTTTCCTCCTCTGTAAGATGATACTGGATAAGATCAGTGTCTTTCACACTTGCTTTTTGGCTGGAGCCCCCTTAGTTCAAGTGAACCCTTACTCAGGAGTCTGGGTTTTTTAATGGAGGTGGAGGTCTGGAGCTTTACCAGATTCATCGCCCATGCCCTGGGCCTGAGGAGAGGGGTCCAGTGAGCGTATTAAGAGCTGCATTGGTCAGGTGACTCTACTCTGTGACTGCATCGCTCAGGGGAATTTTCCATCTATTTGTTCCTGCCCCTGGCAAGGCAGCAGGTGGCCATTTGGAAGAATGGCACAGGCCATGGTTTTAATCTCCTCTGCTCTTCTTCAGCATTTCAGTTTTCCTGAACCCACATCTTCCTCCTACCCTGACTTTCTTGCTTCTCTCTAAGCCACTTCTGTCTTTCTCCCCCTGCCCTTGTTTTTCCCTTTTCACCTCATGTAGATTCAGGACATTCTGAAGGTGCTGGTGTCCAACCTTCACCATTCCAGTGGGGTAGCGCTCCCCCATTGCACAAGTGGAAGGTGAGGCAGTGCCAGGACCCCTCTCTGGCTTGCTGTCTCCAGCTGTGCATGCCCCTGAGGCTTCTCTGGTTTGGGGGATACTTTGCCTCTGGCTTATTTTTATTTTGCTGGCATTATCCTTCAGCCTGTTTATGTCTGCTTCTTCACCTGCTTGATTGATTGGGTTTTTTCCTTCCCTGCATCTTTTATCATCTTGGAAATGGTGAGACATACCTTAAAGTTTAAAAGTAATTTGGGAATAATGTACAGAACAGGCATGTGGGATTTGGGGCTTTTTTTTTTTCTTTCCTTTTCTCTTTTTCTTTTTTCTTTTTCTTTTTCTTTTTCTTTTTTTTTTTTTTTTGAGACAGAGTCTCACTCTGTCACCCAGACCGGAGTACGCTGGTGCAATCTTGGCTCACTACAACCTCTGCCTCCGGGGTTCAAGTGATTCTCTTGCCTTAGCCTCCTGAGTAGCTGGGATTACAGGCATCTGCCACCATGCCAGGCTAATCTTTGTATTTTTAGTAGAGATGGAGTTTCACCATGTAGGCCAGGCTGGTCTCGAACTCCTGACCTCAAGTGATCCAACCGCCTCCACCTCCCAATGTGCTGGGATTACATGCATGAGTCACTGTGCCCAGCCCCTTGCTGTTTTTTTTTTTACTTTCTCAATATCCTTGCTGTTTTTTTTTTACTTTCTCAATATCCGTAACTGTATCCCGTGTAAGTTTTCTTTCTTTTTTTTTTTTTTTAATTTCTATTACCCCTGCATCATCTGCTACCCTGAAGGGTCTGGAGGTAAGAGGCCCTGGGCCGAGGTGCAGTGACCCTGCATGCCAGCCCCCGAAGCTCCTCTCACGGCAGGGGCTGGGTGCCCCTCTGCCAGCTGAGACAGCCCCACACACCCCAGCCCTAATGATTGTTCTCTCTACCTCTCCCCACAATCGTCCTTCAACTCCTCCTCTCTGCGTGCACCTCAGAGCCGGTACCAAGAACTGGAAGTAGCCCTGGACTCAAGCTCCGCAACAATCAATCAACTCAATGAAAACATAGAATCTTTGGTAAGAGTCCAGTGGGGTCCCGTGATTCCGTGCTGCCCATCCTGGGTTTTAGTTTCCCCTTGGGGCTCTGAAGAAAGGGGCTGAGGGCCCCTGGTCCGAAGGGCAGATGGGGAGCTGAAGCACCCAGGCCTCACCTGGGGGGACCCCAGAGCAAGGAGCATGCAGCATGGCTCTTCTGTCACTGCCCTCTTTGCTGACTCTCTCTGCTTCAGACATCCCTGCTCCAGTCCTTGCCACACACGCCCTGGGGTTGTCGCCTCTCAGGAAAGTGAGGGTTGTAAGGGGCCCCGTATTTCTGCCCTGACTCAGTCCCTAATTTGCTCCTTGAGTCTGGACAAGCCACCTCTCCTCCTTGGGCTCATGTTTCCAGAGGAGGTAGAGAGTATCAAAGATCTCTTTAAGCTCTGACAGTCCGAGATTGAAATGCCCCTGGAATAGAAACCTCAGGGCCAAGGGTTCCTGTCTGTCCTTTTCTGTCCTGTATGTCTGCTGTGAAGACCCGTACCTGGCCTGTATGTGTTCAGTAAATGTTTGTTGAATGAACACATCTTTCTAAATCACAAGCTGGCAGAAGGGTGGGCCTTTCTCAGACTCCATCTCTAGAGGTTTATGTTACTGTCCTTTTGAGAGAATCCAGATTCAGACTTTGAGTTCTGTGGCTGTGGGCAAAAACCAACAAAGACCCAAATCCTCTGTCTTTGGGAGCTTGAGGAGAGTTGACCAGTTCGTGTTGCCATTGGGTCTGAGAACTTTGCCTTTAAAATCCATTCCTGGTCCCTGCCTACAACTTCCTGGTCTGGGGAATAGAGTTGAGGGGGCCCCCCTCAGTCACCTGAATTTGACTCTCCCCACAGAAACAACAGAAGAAACAAGTGGAACATCAGCTGGAAGAAGTAACGTGATTTCTTTGTTTGCACACAACATGACTGCTGGGTTTGGGGGGCACTCAGATGTAGAGGCGTCAGTCTCGTCTCACCCACTCCCAACCTGGGGAAGAAGGCTCACCCCTCAGATTCCACCCCATGCCCACAGGGTCCCTGATAACCTGGTCCCATGGGTGTGCCTGTCCTGGGGCATTGGTGGCATGCTGGGGGCATGTCTCTTGCTGTGCCATCTCTGCCTCCCCCGGATAAGAGCTCTGTCTTCCTCTTCCTAGCAGGAAAAGAAAGCAAACAAGGAAATACACAGAGCACAAACGGAGCAGTTAGAGGTGAGTGGAGGGTGGGGAGTTTTCTCCTGTCCTCCGGAGAATGTTTCTTTCCTTCTCTTTCAGCACTTGCTTGGCTTTTCTCCCAAACGTTCAATTCCAGACAATCAACATCCTCACATTGGAAAAGGCAGACTTGAAGACCACCCTTTACCATACTAAACGTGCCGCCAGACACTTCGAAGGTGGGAATCTGGGCACCCCGTCATCCTTCAACCTGGCACTTTGACACTGGCACTTTAGGGGGACTCCTTTGTGCCCCACCTCAACCTCTCTCATTACAGAAGAGTCCAAGGATCTGGCCGGCCGCCTGCAATACTCCTTACAGCGTGCTCAAGAATTGGAGCGGGCTCTCTCTGCTGTGTCTACCCAGCAGCGCGAAGAGGACAGGGTGAGTCCAACCAGCTGCCCCGTCCCCTGGCAGCCCGGCTTCCCAGATGCAGGAGTGAGCCTAAAGGTCCCTTCTGCAGGATGCAGTGTCCTGCCCAGAAGGCAGCATGCTCATTTCTCGCTGCTTTTGTGTATGGTTGTTAGAGGCAGCCTGGGGCTGAGTCAGCTGCTGTGGGTGAGTTGGGGGCACTGTGGGGAGCGAACACTGGACGCAGAACTGGGACGCCAAGTGCCTGTCCTGCCCTTACCTGGCTGTGGCCTTGGCCAAGTCCTAGGTGGGGTATCGGGTACTTGTACTGTGAAGGTACAGAAGAGTGCCTTTAGTATGTCACCATTTCTGTAGAGAGAGGAAAGTTGTATGTATGTGTGTCTGTGTGTGTGTGTGCTTCTGTGTCTGTGTGTGTGTATGTACTATGATAATATACATAAAACATGTCTGTAAGCATAAGCATTTCATTAAAAACCTCAGGAGAGAGTAACAGGGTGGCTGGGAGACACTTCCCTTCTGTACTTTCTGAGTTTTGAACTATGCGAATGTATCTTCCTTTCAAAAAGTGAACAAAAGATTAATTCCCCCTTTCTATCTGCGCCCCCACCCGTAGCAAGAAAAAATGGGCTTAGAGAATTGGATAGACCTGGGTGTTCAAATCCCAGCTCTGTCTAAGTGATCTTAGGCAAGCACTTAACCTCAAACACTCCATGATTTTCATCTACGCAATAGAGGTTATCCTAGTAACTGTCTCATATGGTGGTTGTGAGGGTTAAATGGGATTGTTAGCATGGCACCCGGTGAAGCACTCCATAAAGGTTCAAACAGTGGTAGTAATCACAGTAATAACAATTGCAGTATTATCTGATCTCTCTGGGCCTCCGTTAGCCAGCTGTAAATTCGATCTCTTTCCCTGTCCCTTCCAACTTTACTGAGTTCTTTTAAAAACCAGGCCACGGGCTTGGAAATGCCTTGATCTTTACTGACCGAGTTGTATACTGAGCCTAGCCCTAGCCCTTTTCAGGGGCACTGCCCGGGCTCCCCAGATCAAAACTTCTCACTCTTCACATCCAGTCCTCGAGCCGCAGTGAAGCAGTCCTCCAGCGGCAGTTACAGCAGACCAGAAAGGAGCGGGCGCTGCTGAACGCACACGTGACACAGGTGAGGCTTTGCAGAGGGAGGGATGTGGAGGGAAGATGATCCCAGCTGACCAGGAGCAGGTGAGGACCAGTGACAGCCCTTCCTAACTTCTGTGCCCATGCTTGCAGATGACAGAGTCACTTAAACAAGTCCAGCTACAGAGAGATGAGTATGCTCAACATATAAAAGGAGAGAGGGCCCGGTGGCAGGAGAGGATGCGGAAAATGTCGGTGGAGGTGAGACCTGACCCTTCAGCCCCCACCTTAGATGGGTCACTGGATCTTTCTGGGCATCTGTAAAATGGGACTAGTATAGCCGGAGGTGGTCATGGGTCTGGGCTTTGTGGAGGTGAGGGCAGAGAGGGAGATGGTAGCTTGTCCAGCCACCAGCCCCTCTCTCCAGGGCCCTTTCCCCCTGTGCTTTGGGCAGGCTCAGCATTGAAGGAGGAGAAGAAGCGTGACATACATCGGATACAGGAGCTGGAGAGGAGCTTGTCCGAACTCAAACCCCACATAGGTAAGATGGGGCTGGTGTGACCTGGGAGCAGGACTGGCATCAGAGGGCTGTGGGGTGACTTAGAGTGCCCCAGGGAGGTGGGTGGATGGAAGGGCTTTGAGGCAGAGGGAAAGAGGTTCTGTGCCAGGAGACTGGCAAGTCTTGTCATCTCCACGAGCCTCAGGGTCCCCATCAGCAAAGAGGGAGGAGTGCCCGTTGTCAGCCACCCACAGTGCTCTCTATCTGACATGGCTGGGAAATTGGCTTCCATCGGGTGCGAGGAATCATTAGCAGTGAGACCAAGATTGGGAAGCCTGAGAGGAGCTGTGCATCAAGAGGAGGCTTGGTTTTTTTTGGTGGGGGGAGGGGGTGGCAGAGGGAATCCAGAGGCCCTCATTGTCTGCTTCCTTTCTCAGCTGAGCCCCCATCCCCAGCGCCCCCAGCAGGGCCCTCTGAGGTGGAGCAGCTACAAGATGAGGCCAAACACCTGAGGAAGGAGGTGGAGAGTTTGGTGGGAAAACTCCAATCCCAGGTGGAAAACAATCAGGCCTTGAGTCTCCTGAGCAAGGAGCAAAAGGAGAGGCTTCAGGAGCAGGAGAAGAGGCTCCGGGAGCAGGAGGAGAGGAGTCTTCGGGAGCAGGAGAGGCTGTGTGAGCAAAAGGAGAGGCTTCAGGAGCAGGGTGAGAGGCTGCGAAAGCAGGAGGAGAGGCTGCGAAAGCAGGAGGAGAGACTGCGAAAGGAGGAGGAGAGGCTGCAAAAGCAGGAGAAGAGGCTGTGGGATCAGGAGGAGAGGCTGTGGGAGAAGGAGGAGAGGCTACGAAAGCAGGAGGAGAGGCTGCGAATGCAGGAGGAGAGGCTCGCACTCTCCCAGAACCAAAAGCTCGACAAGCAGCTGGCTGAGCCACAGTGCAGCTTCAAAGATCTGGTGGGTTGCCCTCATCCCTAGCCCTCCAGGCCCTTGTTTCCCCACCTGTAAAATGGGGCAGTGTAGCCCTCACATGACATGGTACTTCTAAAGGCACCTGTGAGCCAGAGCTCATCAGGCCCTGCTCTGATGGCTGTGGGGGAGAGGGGGTGATTTTTCTAACCTGCCTCCACCCTTCCTGGTGACATGGGAGACAGACACCAAGTTCAGGGTTCTCCAGCTGCAGTGGATGGCCACTGATTGCTTCTCTCTGTCCAGACACGACAACAAGAGCGCTCTGCAGTTGGAGCAACAAGTAAAGGAGCAGCAGGAGAAACTGAGTGAGGTGAAGGAGACGGTAACCTCTGCCCCATCCAAGAAGGGCTGGGAGGCGGGCACCAGCCTCTGGGGAGGGGAGGTCCCAGGCCAAAGGCAGCTCTAGCTGGAGGGAAGGTGACCCCAGCCCCTCCAGAGTAGCCCTATATCTGTTTCTTGCTTCCTGCCCTCTGACTTTTAGAGGTGGGTAGCCCTGGGCTCCTCCCAGGTCTGGACATCATCATCCCAGCTAGAGGCATGGAGCCCCCCAATTATAGGGGAAGAGACTGGTATAAGAGGTTCCTTATGCCCGGGGTGGTAGCTCATGCCTGTAATCCCAGCACTTTGGGAGGCTGAGGCAGGAGAAACGCTTGAGGTCAGGAGTTTGAGAACAGCCTGGCCAACATGGCGAAACCTCATCTCTACTAAAATTACAACAACAAAAAATTAGGCAGGCGTGGTGGGCACAAGCCTGTAATCCCAGCTACTCAGGAGGCTGAGGCATGAGAATCACTTGAGCACGGGAGGTGGAGGTTGCAGTGAGCTGAGATTGCACCACTGCACTCCAGCCTTGGCCACAGAGTGACACTCTATCCCAAAACAAAACAAAAAAGCCTCCTTAGATTCAACCTGGATTCTGGCCTCAGTTCCACTGGTCACCGTTCAGCTACTTTTCATCTCTGGGTCTCTGTTTCTTTAACTTCAAAAGGAAGTTAGCATTTTTCTTGCAGAGGTGCTGAGGATTAAATGAGATAATACATGGAAAGAATTAGGCTTGTAGCACACTTAGCAGATGGTCGTTGGCTCCCTCTGCTTTTCCACCAGTCTGTAGCCTACAGTTTAAATGGTAGGAAGGAGGACATGAGATTTGAGGCTGGGGAAGGAGGCATGGGGTTCTAGGCAAGGGAGGAAGTCTCTTAGGCCTGGAGCAAGGGGCCAGGGTCCTGGGCAGGTAAGAGCCCCACAGTGCTCTCACTACCCTATTAATGGGCCCAGAATCTGGAAACCAGCCACCATGTGCCCTCATGCCCAGGGTCTTCCTGCAGCTGGAGCTGAAGAGCCAAGAGTCTCAGAGTCTGCAGCAGCAGTGAGACTAGTACCTGGGTCACCTGCAGCAGTACGTGGCCACCTATCAGCAGCTGACCTCCGAGAAGGAGGCGTGCACAGGGAGTTACTGCTGCAGACCCAGCTCATGGACCAGCTGCAGCAGCAGGAAGCTTGGGGCAAAGCAGTGGCTGAGATGGCCTGCCAAAAGTTGCAGGAGACCCAGGGGAGGGAGTTGCTGAGGACAGGGCCCCAAGGGGGACAACCTGGCAACTTCCGTGCCTTCTCACTCTGTTTCCCGTCCCCTTAGGAGCACCTAGAAGCTGCCAGCCAGCAGAATCAACAGCTAGAGGCCCAGTTGAGCCTCATGGCTATCCCTGGAGAAGGTACAGGAGACCACTCAGAGGAAGAGGAGACAGCCCCAGGAGGAAGGGGGAACTATTAACAGCATAGGATTGAGGGGGTTGGAAGAGACCTTTAGAACAGATAGTCATTATGCTGACCGGGTGTCTGCACTAAGCTCGGCATGAATATGGTGACCTCCTGGGATCAGGGGGCCACCTGGTTGCCTAAGGATGAGTGAACTGGCCCAGATCAGAAAGGAAGCAGTTCAGAATTCCCACACTGACTGGTAGCAGGACTGTGCCTGGGCAATATAGCAAGATCTTGGTTCTTAAAAGGAAAAATAAAGAACAGCAGCTCATTCCCCTCTGGGGAGGGCCTGGCTCAGGGTTACACAGTGAGGGTGGGGAGAGGTGGGCCCGCAGTACCGCCCTAGATGGGTTGTCTGAGGACCCCTCTGGCCACCTCCCCACAGGAGATGAAGGAGGACATCTGGACGGTGAGGAGGAGGAGGCACCTCGGCTCATGCCAAACATCCCAGAGGACCTGGAGTGCCAGGAGGCCATGGTGAGTCTGACTTTCCCTGCCCTACTTTGACACCTTCCTCTGTGGTCCCTGGAGGGAGCCAGAGTCATGGGCCTGGCCCCAGGGACTGGGGATGAGTCTGTGTGTGGAGAGACCTACCGGGCCCTGCAGGGGGCCATGGAGCAGCAGAAGGTGAGTTCTGGCATGGGCCCAAGAAAGGTGGGGGCGGGGAAGGACAGGTCACTCCCGAGATGTGACCCCATTATTTTGGCTCCAGAGCAGCTTTATGGACCTCTCGAAGAAGGCGGACAGGAAGGAGCAGGTGGAAAAATTAGAGCTTGGATTCATCCAGCTCTCTGGAGCAACAGAGGGCATGAGTGAGCAGGAGGCCAGGGCATGGCAGGGGGAGCTGCGGGGCCTTCAGAGGGGCCCCAGTGTCTGAGTCCTGTCCTCTCGCAGGAGAGTACATCACCGAATATGAGAGCCAGGGGGCAGTGCCAAACACTCTGCACCAGGAGAAGGAGGACGTCATCAGGCCGGCTCAGAACGAGGAGATGAAGGTAGAGGGCATGCAACGTCTCTGCGGGGGTGGAGGTGGGCATGGGAGGTGAAGCCAGCTCAGGCGTGGCAGCTGAGCACCCCTCCCTGCAGGTGAAGCTGCTGGAACTGCAGGAGCTGGTGTTGCCGCTTGTGAGCGACCACGAGGGGCGGGACAAATTCCCCCCCACTGCCCAGAACCCGGCTGATGAGCCCGCTCCAGGGGCCCCAGCCCCCAGGAGCTTGGGGCTGTGGAGGAGCAGGGTGGTGAGTAGAGCCCTCAGGCGGGGTGGGCAGGCAGGAGCAGGGGAGGCTCGCACTGTACTCAGACCCCTGCCTCCCTCTCTCCGAAGATCTTCGTGAGGTGAGCCTGGCCGACAGCGTGGAGCCTGCACCGGGAGAGGCCAGGGAGGGTTCTCCCCGTGGCAACCCCACCGCACAGAAGATCGTGCAGCTGATTCCTGTAATGCAGGACACCCAGGAGCACCCAGGCTTGGCCAGCAAACCCTGCGTCCCATTCTTTTACCGGGCAGCGGAGAACAGGGAGATAAACATCATCATCATCTGAGAGCTGGTCAAGAAATTGAAAAAAAACAACAACAAAAAGTTATGGGGTTAATCCCCTACACAATTCATTTACTTCATTTGAATGTTAGAGCGCCTCGTGTTTATTTATGTTTCTAATTTACAGTTTAAATTTCTTTGTGAAAAGTTAAGGGAGAGTGGGTCTTTTCCTGATGTTCACTCTGGCATCCTTTAGCATTTTGGTTTTTAATTTGATAATTGTAGGTCATTAGCTCACATATCGAGTTTGCCCTTACATGGTGGGAGTTCAAACACACAAAGACCCACTATTTGCACAAAACTATTCTTGCTGGTTTGGAATAGGCTGCCATGCTTTTTAAATGTTATTGCAACATGTGTATTCATTACAGAACTCAGATAAAATCTGCTTATGTTCTGCTATGATATTTGATTGAATCCTAATCACAGTGAGCTCTTCATTAGCTCAATATTGTGGTTTGCCCTCAAGTTTCTTACTTTGTAATATGCCACTGTGAGTATTGACATTTAGAGTTGTTTAAAGGCCAAGAACTGGAAACACCCTTTTCCCTGTTTTCTGTGTATTGGGGATGGGAGTAATAACATTTTGGGGAGCTTTTTAAATCTCACAGAAGAGGAAAGTGGCCTGCGCTGGCAGGTGTGTGCAGGATAGAGTGTGTTTCATTTGTTCTGGTGCCAGGAATGAGTGCTGTACTATGGTAGTTCACTTAGGATTTGTATGTGCTCTGGGCTCATGAAGATATTGCATCATGAGCTGCAGCAGTTGGACTCTTTCTCAATGACCTAAAAAGGGATTCTTTCTGAGGAATGAAAGGCTCCCATCATTGACTGTGGATGAGGAAAACCTTTCCTAGCTTAGAGCATTTACATCTACAATACATTTTAAAGTCAGAGTTCATGTTACCTGTTTTAATCACCTGTCTCCACGGCCAGCAATCCCCAAAGTTCAGGAGCCGTGATGCCCTCCCAGGAAACTGACTGCAATGCAGATTCTTGAGCTCCACTTCAGAAATTCAGTAGGGCTTAGTGGGGCAATATTAGAAGCTTAGAGTTCATCAGAAATATAGAATTTTAAAATGTGAGTTCAACTGAATAAATTTGAATTTCTGTAGGAAATAAAGAATCAAAATACCTATTTAAAGATTGCAATATATGGTCATTATTTTTAAAGTATCTGATTAAACCTGATAGGTTTTCCAGAAATGAAAAAATCAGTTCTAAAACCAAAGCTGATATTTAGAAGATGTGAAAATGTAACTCAGCCCTATCCATAATAGAGTTTCTCTAAAACTTTATCTTACAGAGTCACTTTAAAATGATACAGTTCTTGAAAAATGTAACTGCTGTGTTAATGTTTTGAAATAAGTTAAAACATTTTAAAATATGAATACTGTAGTTTAAAGCAAAGAACCTGGGGGAAGGAAAAGTAGAGAAAGAGATAGCAATTTCAGTCTGAACCTTTATTTGCCAAGTTTTCTTAGAATGACTTCTACCAATTTATGAATTCCTGTCAACAGAATGTATAATGGAAATACTGAAAGACTGTTGTCTAAAGTGCCATTATTGACTGCTACTGTGATGCTACTGTAATGTAATAAATTAGGAAATTGTTGCAAAGTGCTGTTTTTGCCTTCAAATTTTGTGTGTCTTGAAAACTATATTATTAAAGATATTGAGACTGTGCAAATCCTGGGCACACTTGGCATGAGATCATCAGTTTTTATTTTTACAAAATTGTAACTATGCAAGTGTGTTTATTAAAAGAACACAAACTAAAAAGAAGTTATGGGATTTAAAAGTTGTGGGATGAAAAAGTTATGGGACAAAAAATGCTGTGTAAAAGTTGTGGCAAAAGAAGTGGAAAAAAAGTAGGAAAATGTTTTATGAAAAGTTTTTTTAAAAGTTATGAAAAGGAAGTTATGGGATTTTTTTTTAAAGTCATGGGATAAAAATAAAAGCAGGCCCCTGTCAGCATAAGCCTGGAGAAGTGGGGCTGGAGTCTCTGCCCCCACCATGTACCAACCACCCCTTCCCAGTCACCCCTTTACCATTAGGGTAGCAAGACAAGACCCCATCTAATGGAGGGAGACAAACAGACCCTTTGCCACCTTGACCAGGGCTGAGTCCTTAAATTTCTGGACGGTGATGTTTGTTATTGAAGAGCCAGAGGCTGGTGGAGTTGGTTTGTTTGGAGGAGGCCTAATGGCCTCCCTACTCTCACCAAAGCAACTTTTCCCTCAAGGGGGCTCCCATCTTCTTATTCAGAGAGGCAGCTGGAGCAGTACAGTGGGGCTAACTGTAGAGCAGGCGAGGGCACGGGCTGCTGGGGTGACCCCCTTTCCCCAGTGTACATATAGTATCTGTGTAACATTTTGTATATTCCGGGTGGTAGGGCCATCCCCTGTATCATAACTAGTGGAGGGTGGAGCTGGCATATGAGGAGGAGGTTCTAAATGTTATTTACAGCTGGAAAACTTATTTATCTATAGTATAGGACAGAGGAAGGAGGTGAGGATGGGGTCCTGGTTGACTTGGTGATGCGACTCCTGTGTGTTTTGCTTTTCATTTTGGAATAAATGGATTTAGTCATACAGCTCAGCCTGGTGGGTTGCTGTTTCCCTCACTGGGTCCTGGAGTTTGTGCCAATGAACGAGCAGCCCAGAGTGTCTGAGCATGTCCAGCTGGGCTGTTGGGGACCTTCCAGGCCTGTTACCTGTATGCTGCCTGGTGACACCTGGTGGATTTCATGTGGACTGCTATAGCACAGTACAGCCCTGACAGTCAACAGGCTCAGAAGCCTGATCTACCGGTGGCCGGGAAGGCAGGGGTATATATATATGTATATATGAGTATTTATAGCTATTTATAAAACAGGGCAGGGGCATGCCACAGAGGGGGCACAAGTTTTCAGGAATGGTCACACCTGGATGTGTCAGCTCACCACTACAACAGACTAAGTCACAGATGAAGGGGGCTGGCTTTGGGCTGGGGAGCCTCTGTTAAGTCACAGGACACCTGCCCCGCAGGCTTGGAAAGGGAGGCCCCCGAGAAGAGGAGGATCTGTTTAGAGGTCAAAGTGGGGCTGGGGCTCTCAGGACGGGATGGACTTGCCTGACCCAATCAGCTGGCAGTTGGAGAGAAGAAAAGAGAAAATAGGAGAGAGAAAAGCAAGCAGAGAGCTGGTGAGGCAAACGCAGAGCACTGGCGTGCCACAGCAGCTGTGAGAGGGCTGGGGAGGGGAGGGCACAGATGCGGGTGTGGCAAAGGTTCCTGGAAAAGAGGGGCCAGAAGGGAAAGGGGAGGAAGATGGAGGGAGGAGCCAGAGCTTCACAGGTAGTGCATGGGGGATGCGACGGCCCTCCCCAGCCCACACACGCTGGCCTCACCCATGGCACCCAGCCAGTGCACCCACAGTTCAGACCAATGCTCAGCCCCCTTGGGCTTCTCTCTTCTCTGGTCACTCTGTCTTCCAACTCACTGGCCCAGGGCCACCTCTTGCTTGGGGAGCCCCACCCAACTGCCACCTGGCCTGATAAGGAACACTGCTTGAACCAAAATGGTGAAGCTATAAGGGATGGATGGCTGGAGTGAGTGCCAGAGGCCCCTCTGAGTGGTCAGCAAGTCCAGGGTCCTCTGAAGGGACCCTGGGGAAGGCAGGGAAGGCAGGTAGCTGGATGCCACTGGCCATAGACTTATAAGTCTTAAGAGGGGAGCCTCAGCTGGTTGCGGGGTGGGGGTGCTGCAGGTTTCGTAGGTGAGCCTGGGCCCTTCCTGCTGGGAAAAGCAGAAGAGGGAGAGTTCATGGCAGGAGAGGCAGGTGGGCTCACTAGGCAGGCACTGTGATCCCCTTGGCTGAATAGCACAGGAGACCCCTAGGAGCAACAGACCAAGGTGTGTGAGCCCGTTGGCCTGTGGTAATGCTTCAGCGGGGGCCAGGTACCCTGCCTTCAGTCACATGCTAGCAGCTATGATGGTACCCGGGAGGATGGGAAGGGGGCTGTGTGTCCCTTCCTGGCCTGTGAGGTGTGTTGTGGGATGACCATGTGTATGGGACTCTTAAGGTTTTATCCTAGATCACCACTGGATTGCCAACTGATAGAGGAGGTGGGACTCTAACTATCACCCCTGCTCTGCAGTGGATTCGGCTCTCGGCACTCCCAGGCTGGGAGCTGGATGCCCTGCCCTGGCAGCATGACTCAGACTGCATGACAGGTATGGCGTTCCTAGACCTCTGGCCTCCTCAGACTCCAGCTCCACACAATGCCCTCCAAGCTCCCAGCCCCTACACCATAAACCATGAGCTCTATGCCGTCTCTGATGGCTCCAGAGAGCACCCATGTCTGCCAGCTTGGGCATGGAGCCTGTTCCAAGAGCCCCCAGGCTCAGCCATGGAGGCCATGGGCAGTGGCGCTGATTCCCATGGCTCACAGGGAAGGGAGATGAGAGAACCAGCAGCACGAGGACAGAAAGAGGAAAGAACAAATCTGCAGTTCCAGAAAGGAGGGGCAGGGAGCCTGGATCTGAGGTCCCAGGTGTGCCCCCGTGTGGAGCTGGTGCAGCAGGGCGGGAACACCATTCATGCAGCAGGCGGCCAGGCATGTACCTACCATGGCTGACGCTCCTCAGGGGCCACTGATAGTGATTCTGAAAGACAGCATCAAATCAACATGGCAGCTCACATGCATGGGTGAGGCAGGCCTGGGGTTGGCGGACACACACATGCACATGCCGGGGTGTGCACACACATGCTGTGAGGCCCCACTGCCGGCACGAACATGCTAACACACATGCCCACAACACACACACGCCTCCTTCCCTGCCACCTCCCGGTTCCCAGCACCCTCACTGACTGGCACGTGCAGCACAGATCTGGGGGGTGCAGCCACTCAGCACACTGAAGCACACACTTGGGCAGAGTCACAACACAGAAGCTCACCCACACACAGAGGCATTTGCACCAGCTCCCTGCACACTCGCGCTGGCATGCTCAGAGGACCACCCATGCTGCTCATGGAGACAGCGCTTGCTCGCTAATGTTCAGCTGTCATTTCTCCACCTGAGAGCCTTCCATGGCCCCTACTGCCTACAGCATTGAGCCCCAACAAGCCATACTCTTCGGACTTTGAAGTTCTCCACCCTATGCCCCACCCTCCCCACAGAGCTCTTTCTCATTCTGTCTCTGTTCCCTGCTTTGGCCAGGGGCTGTCCTCAGTGAGTCCCACACTAAACCTCTGCCCACGCTGCAACTCTTTACCCAGATACCCTCCAATTCCTTGCCACGTAAGCCTATCTCAGTCATGCCGGACTGCATTGAAGCCAGGCTGCCTTGAAGAAGCTCTCCCAGACTGCCCTTTTCCCCAAGGCAGGGTCAGGACTTGCCAAATGTTTTGCTTGCATTAGCAAGACTAGAGTTGGAGCAGGCATCAAACCTTACATCCCATATGTCACACCTCACCACAGACCTGGGTGCCAAACACCCTGAAGAGTCTGAACTCATGTTGGCAGTTAGCAAAGTGCTCCTATGGCCACCTCTGCAGTTAACACAGCATCCCTATGGACACTGTCTCCCTTGATCCCCACAGCCACCCTGGGAGAAAGGCAAAAAGTCATCATTTGATAGAAAGGACCCTGAGGCTCTGGAAGGGAAAGGGACTCGCCTGAAGTCCCATGGTGAAGCAGCATCTCTGGACTCCCAGTGTTGCCCAATACCGTGCTGCTTGCCTCTACCCATCCCCGTTGGTCATTAGCACATCCTAGGGCAAGCCCTAATCCCTGCCTCATTTTGGTTTATGGGAGCTGGACCCACAGTCCCACTCTACAGCCATTTGGAAACAAAAACAGATGCTATTGTTTTTCCTTAGAGAACATGGCCAGTGGAAACAGGGCACACTGGGAATCAGAGTGAATGTCCTTGAAAGAGGGCCATGAGTCAACAAGGCCAAGCCAGAGGATGTAGAATGCTTTTCCTTAGAAATCTTTGGGAATGAAGTGGGCTTCAGACACTCCCACCCCTTCCCCAGCAGCCACCCCTACCACATTGGTTTAGACTGGGTAGGGTGGCGGTGGGGGTGGATAAAAAATCAGATTGCCCATGGCCCCCAGGCTCCTTCCCCAGCTGTTTCTGTCCTAGCCCAGGCCTGGTGCCATTCTCACATTCTCACACTCATGTGATGTGTCACACACTTCACAAACCTTGATGGTCACAGTCACAGCCTGGTCTCTGCTCCTGTGGTCCAGTGGCCAGACATCCCCTGGGATGGCTCAAAGGAGCCAGGACTTGGTATTGGCGACATCAGCGTAGCTAAAGAAAATCCACACACCCAGTGTACCTCAGGGTTCAGACTCTCTGACCTGAGGTAGGCTCCCCAGGGGCTGGGAGAGGAGTTGGAGGGAATGGAGGATGGAGGACAGTGAGAAGAAGAAAGGAGGAGGAATGCAACGTGTGGGGCGGCCACCAAGAGTGAAAATGGAGGGAAGCGCCATGTAAGTGCTGGAAAGAAGGGGGTAGGTGGGATGAGCCCCATAGCCCCCTCCCCAAAAACAACTATCTTCAGGACTCAGCGCTCCCTGGGGGGCAGGCTCTGCCAGCCCTCAGCCATATGTGGCTCCGGCATCCATGGTCCCAGTGCCTTGGAAGGAGAGGGCCGGTTCTGGCAGCCAGGTCCAGTGCTTTGTAAACCAGTCCTATGTCGGGGGGACACATGACCCCTTCCCTGCCCAGTTCAGTGTTGTGGGACAGGGCTGCTGTCAAGACAGTCCCCAGTCCTGCCCTCCTCCCTGAGTGGGCCAGATAGCCCATGTAGCCTCTTCCCCACTTGCGTTTGTGGCACTGCCAGCCTGGTACGCTGGTGCCCATTCAATCTAGTCCTTCATATTGCTGGGGCACGGGGAAGCTCTGAGTAATGTGGGACTATAGAGTGCGCAAGGGTTCCTGATGGCCTGGTCCCATGCCCTCCCGATTCCTGCGCATTCTTGACAAAGGCTCCCAGCAACCGAGGGTATTCAGCAGCTGTAGACACCAGCCTGATGAATATCTCATTGTGGGGAGGGGGCCATAGCAGGAGTGGAGCTCCAGGAAAACACAGAACCCGGGACTGGGAGGTGTTGATGTGAGAGGCCCAAGAAACCTTGGCTTTGCACTTGCTGAATACCATCTGCGCCTCTCAGGAGGGAGAGTGCCAGGCTCAGGAGGTCCCTGCCCAAGCAAGGGAGCTTGGAAAGGGGGCTGGGGTGGGCTCTGCCATTTTTGAGGGTTGGCAGGGGGACCTCTCTGGAGGTACTTGGGGCAGTATAGCATGCCATGGCTCCTGAGTGACAGAGTCAGCTCTGTGCCCCACAAGACCGCTCCCTACTCAGAACTCACTGTGATCATGTGATGGGTCCAGATGCCCACGCAGCCTCCTGGCAGGAGCATCAGGTGCACCACCTGCCCAGGACAGCCCACGGAAGAGTCTGCTCCACTCTGCCCTGCTATGGAACAACTCTTGTTCTGCCTTCAGCAAGAGGTGTTCGTTTAAGCGATGACTGGGCTGGCCCCCATGGCACAGTTATCACAGAGTCTGCTGCTACCCATGGCTGAGAGCTCTAGTTCTTCCTGGTGGTCTCTGAAGCCACCAAGATGGATGAACTGTGGCTTCACCCTCTTGGCCGACTCGGCTGCCTTTCATCAGCTCATCTGCCCCTAGGATCCACTCTGCCTCTGGCTGGCACCTGACCTGAGCCCCAGGCTCACGCCTCTGCCCACAGGCCCAGCAGCTGCTTCACCTCCAACTCCATCCCTCTGGACCAAGCACTGCCCCTCTGGACCAAGCTACTGGGGTGCCACTAGTGTCCCCACATGGTGCCTCCTCTCGAGATCCTCAGGTCCTGCTGTAGCTTCCTTCTGGAAGACACACTCCAAGACCCCAGCCCTGCTCTAGGGCCCTGTATCCCTGACTTTCTGCATCCTTCTCCCTCCTTCTGGGAACATGAACTTGCCCTGCCAGCCTGGTGGCTCCTGGAGGGCAGGACACCAGGGCCTGGACCATGGCAGGACCGGGAGCGTCTGCTGCCAGTGATGCTGGAGCTGGCACCCATGTCCACGTGATGTCCATGGCACAGCGGCCATTTGAGGCTGGGGGTGCCTGAGTGGTGGCTGCAGAGTGGGGCTCTTACCTCTGCCTGAATGAAGTTCACCAGGGCCTCCCCTGTGCTGTCCTGCTGGGCATGGAACAGCTGGCCTAGCTGGGGGCCCAGGACCACACCGTAAAGCAGGAGCTGGGGGCCGGTGCCTGCGCTGGAGCTGGCTCTGAGGCTCTGGCTGCTGAGTGGCTGGACGGACCCTTCCAGACGCAAAAGGGGCTATCACCCTTTGAGATCCAGGCCCAGGCCTGTGTCTGCAGAGAGGCAGTGTGACCCTGGCATGCCACCCTCAGCTCTGTCCCAGCTCCTGGCACACCCAGGAATGCCCACAATCACCACAGCCACCTGGGCAGACAGTCAGTGTCCGGCTGCCCTCCAGTGAGAGGAGCACTTGCTTCTGGGCCATCACTCGGAAGAAGTGTCTGGAGGAAGTGTGCTTGTCATCAGAGAAGCCGAAGTGGACGCCTCCATCCAGGGCTCCTGAGGACAGAGTCATTGGGTCCGGCTGACCCAAGCTGGCTCCCCATCTCAGGGCACCCCTGCAGGCAGCAGGAACCCAGGGCCCGGCCCTCAGCACCCACCTCTGTGTGAGAACAGCATGAGCCTGCCGTCCAGCTGGGCCTGCGTGAAGCTGCACACCTTGGTGCCTGGCACTGCCCACAGCACTACCCGCCCACTGCTGGGCTGCTCAATGGTGTAGACAAGGTCCTCAGGCCCAGAGTAACCGTCCATGCTCCTCAAGGCCTCTGTAGGGATGGGCGCAGTGGCCCCCTCCCACATCTGGGGACACAGGCCTGTGAAGGTTCTGCCTTGCCCTGCTCACCCACCCCTTCCTCCCCGGCTCTGGGCTGCCATCAGGGTTCCAACTCTGCTGCAGCTCAAGCCCTCAGGTGGCATCGAGGCTGGCACCGCTCTGGCTGCCCTGCACAAAGGGCCCTCCCCACATTCACCTTCCCTGTCACCCCAGGGAAGGTCCCAGGGAAGGTCACCCTCCAGGCCCAGCCTCCTTGCTCTCCATCTGCCCTAGTCCTGCATGTCCCTCAAGGCCAGCTTGTGTCTCCTACCCAGGAAGGCCCCTGTTCTTACCCTCACCAAGTTCTCACCCCCTAGAAACCCCCAACACTGATGACCAACAGTGCTCCTTCATCTGTCTTACTGGTGGGGCAGGGGTCTCCTTTCAGAGCCTCCGTGTGTGCCTGGCCAGGGCCGGGCACAGGTGGGAATGGTGATTTTAGAAACGGGCCCTCCCTCCAGCTGAGGGAGGGGTGGGTGGCGCGGAGAGTGGGGGGCTGATGGTTGGCACTGTTCTGCAGCACAGAATCAGCACTGCGATGGGCCCAGGTGCTTCCAGAGCAGTTACAGGCCCTCCTCATGTTGGGCGAAGGGGACCCCTTTTCAGGCCTCCCCCTTGCAAGCAGAGCAGGCGCGTGTTCCTGAGGTCCTGGTACCAGTCTTGCTGGGTCAATTACTTGTGGGCAGAGCTGCAGTGGGACTCACATGCCCGGAAAACAGAACCTTCTGGCATTCCTGGGCTTCCTTCCCCAGCCCCAGGGAGCCCTCAGGTCGAGTCTTGGTAGGAGGGGCTGTAATGTGGGGGACAGGGCCCCATCGCAGGGCTCCCGGAGCAAACACGGGTGGATGGCACCACCTGGTGGCCACGCTGCCACACAGCTGTCCTGGCCTGTGGTTCCAGAGCACTGTGTCCCACTCTCCTGTGGCCTCTGCACCATGAGGCCACCCCCTATGGGCACATCCTAGACCACCAAAGCCCCCCTCAGCGGCCCTTGTCAGAGACAGCCCAAGTCAGCTCTCCTGTGGAACCTTCAATGACTCTTGCTGTCTGCAGAGGATGCACCCCAGAAGCAGGCATTCAAAGCCCTGCCATGTGGGCTTAGTGAAGCCACGCCCTTTCTGTTCCACCAGAACTACTTTCGCAACCATGGAGAGGTTCCATCCCATGTCTGGGCCTCAACTTCCACCTCTGCCAAACGGGGGCCCTGCTCTGCTGTGGCACAAGGGGCAGGAGTTTGGGGAGCCAAGCCGTGGCCTTCACTTGCTGGGGTGAAGGTGGGAAGCTTGTCGGCTCCTGCCCTGACACCTGCCCTACGGGCTTGTAAGTGATTCTGTCGGGAGTTCTGGTCCTGAGCCACAGGAGAAGGAACAGCAGAGCCACCTGTGGCCGCTCAGAAGTCTGCCTACCTTACTTGCAAGCATCCAACAACAAAACTTCCCACCTGTGCTCCATTTCAGCACAATCTCACACCTCTCCTTCCAACAATCCTGTGAGGCATGCGGCAGCATCCCCATTTTGCAGAGGAGGAAACTGAGGCTCAGAGAGGGGGAGCTCTGTGCTGGGAAGTAGGGGATGCTGGCCTCTTTCTCGAAGCAGACATGGGGGATGGTGCCAGGAATACTCTCACCTGCAGGCCTGTGTTTGTAGTGAAGATGGGGAGGTTGGTCATTGACAGGCAGGACGGTGACAGTGAAGGCCACAGGATGGCTCTGGCAGTCCATCTCCGAGGCTTCAGTCATCAAGACAAAACTGTGTCAGTGTCTCGCTCCCGTCGTGCACGTAGCGGATCAGCTGCTCTTCCACCTATGGGCAGGCCCAGGGCTAGTCAGGCCCCAGCAGCACCTTCATGTCCTGCCTTTGGGTGCAGGAGGAGACTGACTCTTTCAGGGCTTCATCTTCCATTGGTGGAAAATGGGGACTGTAAGTTCTGGCTCCCAGAGGAGCTGTGAGGAAGAAAGGAGATATGGTATTTAAAGTACAGGTGCTTCTGAAATGTGACTCCCCATCTCCTCTCTGTGTATAACCCCCAGACTGGGAGTCCCCGGGGCTCCCTCCATTCTGCCCCCAGAGCTGGGCTGCAGCCCCTGGGCCTCTCTCACAGCTGTACCTCTCTCCAGGAGAAGGCACTGAGAGTCCTGGCTTGAGGTTTGTCCTCCTTTTGCAGTGCCCCATGCCAGGCCGAGGCCAAGGAGAGTGGGAAAGTAGGGCCCGATGATGTGGAGCAGTGGAGGGGCCAGGGTGAGGCTGCCACCCTCGGGGTCGCTGAAGTTTTGCGCCTCCAGTGGGATGGCAGTGGGCAGCACCTCTAGCTCCACACGGACACCCTTGAGGGGAGCACCCAGGCCCATGGGCACATCCAGTGAGAAGGCATCGCTCCAGGCCTCAGGGTGGGAGTGCAGGTACAGGACCCTGCCCATGTCCACTGCCTCCTGGGAGAAGCTCTGCACAGGGTCCAGGCTGGGTGGCTCATCTGCCAAGACGCCACGAGACACCATCACCAGGTAGCCGGCACTCGGTGGGCTCTTCACTGAGAATATGATGTCTGCCGGCGGCACTGCCTCCTGGGCTGCCTGGTTAACAGAGGTCACGAGGACTCACAGGGGGCCACAGAGGGAGTCTCACAGGGGTCCACTGTGGCCCTAAGCAGCCAGAACAGGCTTGATCTTGCCCCACTTATTCCTCCAGATACCACTGCTCATTTAGACACACAAGCACACACATGGGTTCACACACACAGCAGCTAGACATGCAGCTGGTCACATTTTTTGTTTTTTGACCGTCTCACTCTCACCCAGGCTGGAGTACAGTGGCGTAATCACAGTTCCCTGAAGCCCCAACCTCCCAGGCTCAAGGGATCCTCCCACCTCAGCCTCCCAAGTAGCTGTGACCACAGGCACGTGCCACCATGCCCAGCTAATTTTAAATTTTTTGTGTAGAGATGGGGTTTCACTGGGTTGCCCTGGCTGCTGGTCACATGTTAGTACCCACCCCACACACGGTTACAGGGGGTCAGTCACACAGCTTGAGATGCACTCCCCCGGGGAGGTGCATAATCACATATCCCCAGACTCAGTGACACAGACACACAAGTTCATCATACGCTGACGCAGTCACACATGTACATATGCGCGTGTGCACACACACACACACACACACACACACACACACAGACCCCCCTGCTCAGGATCTGTTCAGGCCTGTGGCTGGTTTGCAGGCAGTGCCTCCCCAGCCCCTGTTATTACCACCCAGGACCGTCAGAGGGCGCCCTGCCCCCACCCCTCCTGAAGGCACAGCCGCCTTCAGCCCAGGCCCTATGGAGCTCATCATGCCCCAAAGGCCACATGGGCTTCCTCACCTGATGGGCCAGTCACAAGAGGCTAAACCATCCCCAAACTCACATTCCTGTTCTATGCCTTTGCCCAGAATGTTCCTCCTGCCTGGAATACCACTCCCCATTCTCTGCTACCGATGGCCTGTGCTCTTCAGAGCCCGGCCCAAACATTGCCTCCTTCCGCAAGGCCTTCCTGACACCAGATCTGCTGGCTCACTGTCGGCCCCAAGCTCCAGACATGCAGACCAGAAGGGTCTCCGAAATAAGTAGTGTGGGAGAGTAAGGCTGAGCGGGCAAGGACTGGGCTGAGGTCACAGGGCAAGTCCTGCTGGAGTGAGCCTGCTGGAGGGCCCATGGCTGCTCTGTGGGGTTCCTGGGTGGGCAGAAGCCCTTGACAGACCCTCCTAGTCCTGGTCTGGGCTCTGAGAAAAGAACAGGGAACATGTGGATCTGAGGAGCAGCCACCTGTCTCCACAGCCAGCAATCCCCAAAGTTCAGGACCCGTGATGCCCTCCCAGGAAACTGACTGCAATGCAGATTCTTGGGCTCCACTTCAGAGATTCAGTAGGGCTTGGTGGGGCCCAGGAATCTGCATGCTCAGCCATGCCATGGACATGAGTGGACACGAACTCTGGAGGCACACACAACTCCCAGGAGGATGGGTGTACAGCAAGCTCCCCAGAAACTCTTGGGAGCACAACATATATGGGAGCACATCTGAGACACGTGCACACATACAACTGGGACCACCACAGCCACAGCCCGAGTCACATGTATACCTGGCATGGAGGCTGAGGGGGAGGCCCTCTACCTGGCCCACACCCCCTCTCACCACCTCCAGCTGGTCCCTTCTGATTTCAGCTGCCTCTCCCTGGAAGACACAGATCTTCTTGTGCCGGACCAGCTTCAGTGGGGCCAGTGGGCCCTCTAGGGCAACGGTCACTTGTAGGGTGGCACCCATGTGCACTGGCCCCATTTCCATTGAGAAGATCAGGGTGTCACGGGTTCTGAGGCTGCCATTGAGGCCGTAGAGAATGGCCCCGTCTAGCAGGTCCTCCTGGGAGAAGGCTGTGGCTGGCTGCGTGGCCCAGAGCAACTGCCCCCAGCGAGGGCCAGCTGTGACATGGTAGTGCACCTCATCCCCACTGTGGATGTCAAGGTTGGTGTCTAGGTGGAGCTCAGCTGTGTCAGTGGTGTCCTGACCTCCTTGAGGGACCACAAGGCCAGAGCCTTTGGCCACACGGAGGTAGGGCTCCGAGGCCTGCACCTCCAGCAGCGCAGTGGTCTGGTGTTGCCCATCAGACACCTGCAGCTGGATCCAGCCATGATCAGCCCAAGTGCATGAACAGGACTCACCTCTTTCTGAGGCCTCCTGGGTGAAGTGGTAGATGGGCCGCGTGGGCTCATCCATGGCCACGATTCTGCCAAAGAGGAGGTCCTTGAGTGTCAGCACCAGCTGGGCGTCAGCAAAGCCCGAGTCTGAAGGCCACGTCGTCTGCAGTCAGCAGCTGCCGCCCACCCTCGGCCACATGGAAGACGCGGCTGATGGTCTGCACAGGGGCGTGGTCATTCAGGAGTTGGATGGCCACTCAGAAGACACCCCGTACCTCCTCCCAGGCCATGTCACCACAGCTCTCACCCTGGCAGGTAGCAACAAATGGGATATCATCTTCTGTGGTCTCGGAGTCATCATGCTGGTAGACCAGCCGGCCACGCAACAGGTCTTCATTGGTGAAGGATATCACCATAGTGGTCTTGTCCTGTGTCCCACGCCAAGCCAACCTCCCATGGCGGGGCCGCTCCATGACCTCATAGAGGTAACTGGCACTATTGAGACTCTTGACAAAGAGGTGGTCAGCAGAGAGGACACCCTCACCACCCTCAGGCACCACGAGGAGGACATTGGTGAGGATGGGTGCATCTGGGTCACCACCAGTGTGGATGGGGAAGGTATAGAGCGGGGAGAAATATGGCGGAGCTGTGACACAGAAACGGAAGGTGTCCTCGACTGCCTCCGAGGCACGTGCCGTGGCCCCATAGGTCACCCGGCCAGCCTGTATGTCATCCTGGGTGAAGCCCTGACCGTCTGACAGCCTCGTGCCCTGTAGTTGAAGGTTGCCTTTCCTGGGAGCCTAAACCACCTCACAGTGGAAGGTTAGGGGGCTTGGGCCTGCTTCCTCCAGGGTGGCCTCCAGGTGGGCTGCGGTGAGGGTCTCCTGCTGGGTGTTCTGAGTGTGCAGTGGCTCCAGCCGCAGCATCCACACGGTGGCTCTCTGGATGGTCACTGGGAAGGACAGATTGCTCAGGATCTCCTGGTCCACCTGCACCTCCAGGGCCAGGTTCTCCACGGTGTCCTCGGTGCGGTGCTGTGGGTCGGTGCTCAGGTACCTCACACGGCCCTGCTCCACATCCCGCTGGTGGAACGCCTGTGTAGCCCACCACTCAGCACCCTCCACTCCACCTGCCCCCTGCTTCTGCAGCTCCCCAAACTGCAGGGCTCTGGTGACGTGGAACAGCATGCTCACATCCTGCCCCACGGCATTGGTCTCCACCGACAGGTTGGCGGGCGAGAAGGGCATGGCAGAGCCTTGGGCCTTACTGCGGTGGATCTGTGTGGCCGGCCGGATGGCGACCACCTTCAGCGTGGCCGGGGGGCTGGCCTGCAGTCCATCGCTGACCTGGAACCTCAAGTCCTGTGCAGGGCCACCGTGGTGGACATAGACCAGGCTGCCGGCCTCCAACTCTCGGCAGGAGAACTCAGTTGCCGGCTCCCCAGGCTGGTCTCGGCGCTGCACGGGGAGGCCAGAGGGGGCTCCAAGGAACTGGAAGGTGAGGCCCTCACAGGCAGAGTCCGAGTCATAGGCCTGGAAAACCTCGGGCCCCAGTGGCTTCTGTGTGTGTTCCAGGATCACCACGAGGCTGCCATGTAGGAAGATGATGCGGGGTGGGTCATTGACAGGGTTGACCTGGATGAGCAGGAGGTCAGTTTGGCCCCTCCGCAGGCATGAGGGCATAGGCACCTGAGCCGTCACTGACACCTCCAGCACCAGCTGGTCGGAGGTGTCCTCAGAGCCATCGTGGATGAAGCGGGCCTTGCGGTTCACCACGTCCAGGAGGGTGAACATTTTTTGTGCCTGGGCGCCCGGGCTTGAGCTCACCGTCGCATGCCCCTCGGGTCACGCTGAACAGCACCTGGGATTTGACCAGCTCAGAGGAGGCTGCAGTCATTGAGGGTGGCTGCATGGAGGCAACCCCTCAGGGCTCGGCTGGTTCCCCTCAGATAGGGCAGGCCAAGGCTCCCAGTGCCCCCAACAAAGAGCCCATAGGGGACCTCTATGGGGGCTCCTGGGACTGTACAGGAGGCCTTCAGAAACCCATCAACTGACAGTGTGGCCCAGCCCTCTACGACAATCAGCACCATAGTATGGGCAATGGAGTCACTCAGCAGCTTCTCTGCTGGGATCTGCAGCCTCAGCTCCTCCTGGCTCAGGACAAGTCTGACCTTAAGAGAGATGGGGAGTGGGAGATGGGGGACAGTACTTTGAATCCATCATTTCCCTTATAAAAGTATAGTGTGTTCCCCACACTTGGGGCCCTAGAGTGGAAAACCTAGGACAAGGGCCTCTAGTGCCACTCCTCTTGCCGTCCTGCCATCTCTTTACTCATCCTCCAAACACTCACCAAAGGGACTTTGGGCCAGGCCTGGATGGGCTCTGGGGACCCTGATGTGAATCAGATGTGGTCCTCGCCCACAGGGAACTGACATACAGCAAGATGCTCTCCTAGAAATCCAACCTGAGTTTTAAATTCTCCTCCTCTTTCCTCGAGTGAGAGGTGCCAGAAATATTGTCTTGGAATCTAGATTTCACCCCTGGAAAAATAGGTAACTGGGAATGCAATGACAGCAGCAGACTGGCCAAGCCCTAGTCCTCTCCCCACTGGGGCATGGAAGGAGATGGCTGACTCTAATTTTTTTTTCTTTTAAAAATAGAAATGGGGTCTCATTGTGTGGCTCAGGCCAGCCTTGAATTCCCAGGCTCAAGTGATCTTCCCACCTTGGCCTCCCGAAGTGGTGGGATTATAGGCATGAGCCGCTGCACCCAGCCTGGCACAAATTTGGAATAAGACCCTGGGTTCTTAACTCTTCACGGTTTGGGGGAAGACTCAAGAAAGAGCCACAAGACTCCTCAATGACAAAGCTTGTGGTGTCTTGAAGGATGAAATGGAAAAATGAGGAAGCTGAGGCAGTACTGCTGCTGTTACTGTCGTGGACAGGCAGTGGTGCTGCAGAGAAACTGGTGCAGTGCCACAGGGATGCACAGGGGTTGTGGGGACCCAGGAGGGGGCCTCGCCCAGGAGGAGGGGATGTCCACACTGAGACTTCAAGGAGAGGCTGGAGTTAGGCATGTGCAGGGAATGGGTGAGGCACGCACCTGGCAGAAGGAGTGTGGTGACCAAAGGCCTGGCATCAAGTGACTGTAATATGGCCGGGAACTGAAAGCAGTTCAGTGTGGTCAGAGCACAAAGGGCCAGCGAGGGCTTGTGGTGGGAAACGTGGTTGGAGGGAGCCAGTGGGCAGAGCCAGTTCATGAAGGATTTACCATTTCTAGGCTGCTGCTGCCCATCCCACAGTGGAGAACTTGAGACCCTAAGATAAAACACAAGGTCACACAGCCAGCTGGGGTTCACTCAAAGCTAGAGAAGGAATCCCACCCTGAATCCCACCCGGATCCCAGGGGGACATCACTGACCTGCAGGCGTCCAGAGTAGAGCTGCAGCAGGAGGTGGTCAGCTGGGCCTGCTGCCAGGAGAAGGAGGGCTTCAGGCTGGGACGTGGAGAACTGCAGCTGTAGGTCTATGTCCATCAGAGCTGTGGCCACAGGCACCTCCAGGCGGTTCTCACCGAAGAAGGAAGCTGTATGAGAGAGAGAGAGCTGTGGTCCAGGCTCAGATGCTTGCCTGGAGGAGGTGAGGTGCCACAAAGAGGTACCGGTGGGTTGAAGAAAGGGGTCCATGCTGGCGCACCCTCATGGTTCTGCTATATGATGCTGTCTATGAGTACTGCCTGGATCCCAGCATCTTCTTGGTCCTGGCACCAGAAGGCACAGCCTCACCTTGTGTCCAGCCAGACCTTGACTTTGCAGGAGGTCAGACCCAGAAATTCCCAGCAACTCGGGTCTCCTTGGAGGTTCCTGGAGCCGGAGGCCTTTGCCAGCTCTGACTCACCTCCCCTGGGCCCCAGAGGAGTCTTCCTCCCGGGTCTGGGTCCCCCACCCCGCCCAAAGGGAAACATCACAGGCCTGATCACCTGGCTTGGTGGTCACAGCCCCGAGGAATGGAGTTTCTGGAGAATCACCCCCAGTCCAGACTGATCCCTGCTCAGATTCCTTCTCCTAAGTGCCCTTGTGCTTGGGCTCCTGTGCAGTGCCCGCCATGCCATGCCCCGCCTCCATGGGTTGGCTGGGGCCACAGCTGAGATTTGGTGGTGGTGTCAGCACGGCCCACCTATCCCCACTTCTCTCTCAGGTCATCCTTCCAGCTGCCATTGAGGGTGGGGACGGGAGCTTATTGGCCTGAGTCTGCCAAGGAGCAAAGGCTCTGAGGCCAGATGGAGACCATGTGCAGTGTCAAACCAAAGTGGGCCCACACTTCCTCCATTACCCTGCTATTGCTTCCTGCTGGAGAGCTATTCACAGTCCCCGATGAGCAGTCAGATCCGGCCCCATTGTTTCCACCATGGCCAAGGAACCAGGGATGAGAACAGCTGAGCTCCCAATTTCCCCAGGCCACCACGCAGGCTGAGGCTGAAGACAGGGCCTGGGAACGGCTGAAGGTCTGCTGGGCAGGCCAAAGAGGACCTCCCCAGGCAGAAGGCCATGCCTGGGCTTGCCTGGGGTTAGTGGTTCCTATGCAGGGCCCATTCTGTCCCACACCAGGACTCCTCCTCTTTTAAATTGCTGCTTCCTCCAGGCAGTTTCCCCAGATTAGCCTCCCTGACTTCCAACCCGCTGCCACAATTTCTGGTCTATGCCTTTTGTGGTGATAAGAGCCAAATATAACTTTGACTTTGCCTGCAGATGTCCGGGGCTCAGGGGCAGACAAACACGGGTTAAAAACGGTGATTCAGCCCTGTTGGGTTTCCCTCAAACCCCGAGAACAAGCACAGGCTGACGGCCTTGATGGGGTGATCCAGCACCAGCCACACACGCGCTGGTCCCTGGCCAGCCTGAGCCAGCTGCCATTCCGCCTGAGAAAGCAGCTTCAGCCACGGGAAGAGTCGGAGGTTTGTACGCCCTAAGGGCAGCCAGCCCCACCGGGAAGGATGTCCAAGAAAGATCCGTAAAAACCCCTTGGGCTGAGTTAAATCCCCTCTAGTTATCTCCTCCTGCCAGCACTGCTGGCAACACCAGCACCTTGTCTGGGAAGCTAAGAGAATCAAGCGAGCCCTGCAGACCATCTGCATGGAAGCGGCCCAGCAGGCTCAGCAGGCCCAGCACAGCTCGGTGCCAGCAAGGGACAGACTAGGGAACCGCAGGTGGCTGCCACCTACTGGAGTGCCTTATCTGCAAAGACATTGATTCCTTAGAGCAAAACACAGCACAATAAAGTGAGGGAGGCCATAGCACAAGGGATGGGGGCACATGGCCCTGCAGGATGGAGCCACCACCACCACTGGCTGGAGCGGCTCACAGCAGCTGCCAGGAGCCAACTGTTGAATGTTCAGGAATTTTGAGAGCCAGGTGATACTGCCCACAGTGAGAATATTTATACCAGGAAAAGAGGCAAACACTGTAAATAAGGGTTCCCCCTCCCCAAGAAAGCCCATTGCTAAACATTTACCTACCCAGCACCCACGGGGAAGAGGGCACATCTCCCTGCACTTACCCACCTGTGTTAGTCAGGGTTCCCTAGAGGGACAGAAGTTATAGGAGATAGATACAGATATAGATGTAGATACAGATGTAGATATAGATATAGATATATAAAGGAAAATTTATTAAGTACTAACTTGCACAATCACAAGGTCCCACAATAGGCTATCTGCAAGCTTGAGGAGCAAGGAGACCCAGTCCGAGTCCCAAAACTGAGGAACTTCGAGTCCGATGTTAGAGGGGAGGACACATCCAGCATGGGACAAAGATGTAGGCTGGGAGGCTGGGCCAGTCTCACCTTTTCACATTTTTCTGCCTGCTCTATATTCGCTGGCAGCTGATTAGATGGTGCCCACCAGTATGAAGGGTGGGTCTGCCTTCCCCAGCCCACTGACTCAAATGTTAATTTCCTTTGGCAACACCCTCGCAGACACACCCAGGATCAATACTTTGCACCCTTCAACCCAATCAAGTTGACAGTCAGTATTAACTATCACACCACCCTTGCACTAAAGGCATATGTAGACCAGCCAAGGCTTGGTCAATGTCAGGGCTCTGGGCCAGGCCGGGAATGAACTAGATGGTTGGCCCTAACCACTGAACCACCTGCCTGCAGCCCCCTCCCAGCAGAAGACAGTAGAGCCTGTTTGGCTAGAGTGGGAGGGTGGCAGGAAGCAGAGGTACTTTCCAGAGCGCTGGGGTCTGAATGGGTCCATTGAGGGGCTGGGCCCTGCTGCTTCCTGTGGGGCTGAGTGGGAGGGGCTCACACAGGCTGTCTTGTGCTGCTGGAGCGCATAGCCAGGCAGCCCCCCATCCCAACAGAGGCCTCTGAGGCCTTGCTGGCCAGGGCTTTGGAAACTCTGACAGCACCACTTCACCCACCTCCCGGTCTCCATTTTTCTGCCCCTTTTACACTCTCTGAGGGGCTGCAGTTGCAAAAACCCAGAATCCCTGTCTTGGAGGTGGTAGGGGATGGGGGGGCATTTGAAGAGGAGCTTTGAATGGAGATGATGTGCAGGATAAAGACGTAATAGGCCGGGCGCGGTGGCTCAAGCCTGTAATCCCAGCACTTTGGGAGGCCAAGACGGGTGGATCACGAGGTCAGGAGATCGAGACCATCCTGGCTAACACCGTGAAACCCCGTCTCTACTAAAAAATACAAAAAAAACTAGACGGGCAAGGTGGCAGGCGCCTGTAGTCCCAGCTACTCGGGAGCCTGAGGCAGGAGAATGGCGTAAACCCAGGAGGCGGAGCTTGCAGTGAGCTGAGATCCGGCCACTGCACTCCAGCCCGGGCGACAGAGCGAGACTCCATCTCAAAAAAAAAAAAGACGTAATAAGCTACAAGTCAATCCAGAAGACTTCCTGGAGGAGGTGACGGTGGTGTACAGTCACAGAGAGGGAGGAATAGGTAGTCTCTGAGGACAGCAGCAAGGCCAAGTGAGAGACTGGCAGGGGTACACAGGTCCCCCTCAAGTGGAGCAAGGAGGGTTTCTCCTCCCTCACTCCACAGAGCCTCTGACTAACTTGAAGGAAGAGAAGTAGAGGGGAAAGTAGAATGGGTCAAGCCAGGCTCAGCTGTCTGACTGGGGCGGGGGGATGGAGGAGGTTATGGGGAGACATCGGCACAGGCTGGATCGGATCTGCCCTTGACTCTCCTGGGTCAAGAGGACCCATGATTCATCAAAACACCAGTCCAGACCTGCAGCAGCTCCATGGGCTGCCCTCTGAGCCAGGAGAAGGGGCCCACTTCAGGCCTCAGTGTCACCATTCTGTAAAATGGGCACATCCCTCCCACCTCTTCCCCCTCCTGACTGTGGGGATTAGTCCTGGGGGTCCCTCCCTGGTCTAGGAGTTTGCTGTCCATATGGATGTGGAGAAGGTTAATGGCATGGGGTGTCTGGAGGTGCCAAGCCTTGGGCATGAGAGGAGCAGGATGCCCCACAGGTCTGGGGGCCCATGGGAGGGGCAGGAAGAGTGCTGCGTGTATGGGCTTCTCTCTGGAAGGTGCATCGGTGAGCGTCCAGGACTGTATATTAATAGATGTGTATTTGTGTGTGCGCAAGCGCATGGGTGGCTGCTGGGGGTATGCTTGGGGTTTGCGTAAGGCTGTGTGTTTGTGTGTGTGTGCACGTGTGTGGGCCGGGAGCTGCCAGGACAGAGCACTGATTGTGCCCGGGCCTGTCCTGCCCTATGGTGCCTGCCTGCCATTACTTGGCTGGGCCTGGCTCCATGAAAGGGGCTGTGCATTCTTGGAGGGTTCCTGCCCCTCCTGCTCGGCGCCCATAGAGAGGTTTGCTAAAGGTGGGTATGTCCTCAGGCTTCCCACCCTTCCTCCCCATGAACAGGGCACTGCTGTCTGGGCCTGAGGGTGGGGTGGCTCCATCCTTCCTGAGACCTAAGCCTGGGGGCACAGAAAAAGCCTGTGTCCTTCCCTCCCAAGTCCCTTCTCAGGGGCCAGAGGAAACCTCGGTCAAGGTCCCCAGCAAGCCTCCTCTGGCGGGGCAAGGGCTGCGCTGGCATCTCCGGGCTCCCTGGAGGCACTGCTAGGAGGAGTGTGGATGGGCCCCTGAGGCTTCCATCCTGACGCCCAGCCCTCTCTCTGACACCAGGCTCCAGGGACAAGGGGTCACCGTGAGGGGAGCATCTCTGCCCATCAGGCCCGCCTCCCCCTGCCAGGGTCCCACCTTCCCCAGCCAGCCCAGGGCCAGGTCTCAGGCACAGATGCCTCTTCCAGGCTGAGGGCTGCTGCGGGCCCTGTCCTAAGTCCTCAGAAGCCCCAGGGGTGAGCGAGGCCACCTCTATCCCCGTCTCTGCCCCATCTTCCCATCTCTCCTTCACCTCTGGCCTTTGCTGCTGCTGTGCTCTGCCTCTGCTCCCCCTAGTCTCTCCTAAGCTCTGTCTTTGGCTCTCACTTCCCTCTGCCCCATCCTGGCTGTCCCTGGGCACATCACCCTTTGCCGAACTTCTCCACCATAGCCCCTCGGGGTTTAGCACCACGGGTGGAGATCCTGGCTCCAGGTCTAGGCAGGCAGGGATGAGGGAGTCTGAGGGGGCTGTGGGCTGGGTTGCTGTGGGAGGGCCAAGGCCAGGATGAAGGGCTCTCTGTCTCCCCTCATGGGTGTGTGTGTGGTGGAGCAGGGGTGGGGTCGTGGCCCACCTTGGGGCTGAATGCCGGCTGTGTGAGATCATGGACAGGCCAGGTGCGCTTCCCCAGCAGCAGACCCTCCCTGAGATCATCTGGCCCTCTAGACCTCACGTCAGTTCCCCTCCCCTTGCACCTCCAAGGGACTCCCCGATTTTTCTTCTGCCAGCAATCTATTTCCAAGCCAGCAGGCGGGACGTGGGCGAGTGTGTGTGCAGGAGTGTGGGTCAGTGTCACGTGTACACACGTGTGTGGCGGCAAGGCAAGCAAGGAGGGGGGGTGCTGAGTCCACGGTCTGGCCCCACTGTGGGCCCTGGATACTGAGCCATAACTGGAGGCTCCCTCCCCAGCACATTGGTCTCCCTGGGCTCCTCAGGCAGGTGAGAAGCTGTCTGGTGTGCCTACTCAGGTGCCAGCCCCTCTCAAACCTCCTCCCGGCAGACCCCCCAAGGCTCAGCCACCCACACTGAACTATCGCCTTCCCCCAACCTGTTCCTCTGAGGGTAACAAGGGGACTTAAGGTCAGACTAAGGGGACAACATAACCTGCCCAGTGATGACATTGGGGTCACCAGGGCTCAGGCTAGATGGCTCATCACTGGCCGGGGTGGGCTACCTGGGAGACACTCACATACCTGCAGACCCCACAGGGCTCACTGCTCATTAGCCACTCTTCCTGGCTGCTTCCAGACTGGGATTCCACCACCCAGGGCCATTCTCATGGCCCACGGAGTGCCTGCTCATCTCCTGTCCCATGAGCTACCGAAATGCGGACAACAGTAAGTTAGTTCTGGGCCAGGCGTGGTGGCTCATGCCTGTAATCCTAGCACTTTGGGAGGCTGAGGCAGGTGGATCACCTGAGGTCTGGAGTTTGAGACCAGCCTGGCCAACATGGCAAAACCCTGTCTCTACTAAAAATACAAAAATTAGCTGGGCATGGTGGGGCACGTAGGTAATCCAAGCTACTTGGGAGGCTGAGACAGGAGAATCGCTTGAACCCAGAAGGTGGAGGTTGCAGTGAGTCAAGATTGTGCCACTGCACTCCAGCCTAGGAGACAAAGAGAGACTCTGTTGCAAAAAAAACCATAACAAAACAAAACAGTAGGTTAGTTCCAAATCCCATGGAGCTTACAACAGCAGCCATCCTCTCAGGAGACACTGCTTTATCCCAGTGGGGTGCTGGGGTGCCAGGCACCTGCTCAGGTGACTGCCTCCACATCTAAATGCTGCAGAGACCTCTGCCAGGGTCAGGGCAGCCTGATCCCTCCTTGCCCCAAGAAATCTTGAGCCAAGAGACACACACTCAGGTCAGCTGACCTTCTGTTTAGTTGCCTTTCCGGTCCCCTGCAAGGCCAAGGAGGCCAGGGAGGAAAACAGTTTCCTCAGCTATTGGTTGGGCCCTGACCCTGGTCACTGGCCTCAGATGCCGTCCTCTAACCAAGTGCTTTGAGTCACCCACCTGGAGGGGCATGTACTGGGGAACATTTCCAGTTGAGGGAACCCGTCTGGAAGAAGAGTGGAAGCAGGGGCAGGTGGGGTGGGAGAAGCTGAGCTTGGTCCACAGAGGCTGATAGGGGGCCGCACCCTGGGCTCCCAGCCACATGTCCCAACCCTGGGGCCTAGTGGAGCACAGAGGAAGCAGGAGGGGAAATGAGAGGTTTTGAGGGAAGCAGCAGCCCAGAGTCCACCCAGGCTGGAGGGCTGGGCCGGGGGAGGAGGAAGCGGGGCCTCAATGGTGTCTTTGTGGAGGCCCTGCTGCTCCCCAGGCTTCAGGCGAGGAGGGTGGGGTGGCTGCGGTGGGGAGTGGTTCCAGGAGGCTTTTCCCTCCCTTATAATTTTCCCCCTTGTACAGGGAGATGGGTGGGTTTCCAGGCCCCTTCCGTAACCTCCTTTCTCCCCACTTTCCTGGCCCTAGCGGATCTGGGACCCTCACCTCAGTGGACCCAGGCTGGGGTAAGGTTTCTGGCAGGGAAGAGAAGAGTGAAGGACCCTCACTTGGCACTGGGCCTGCCCAGCCCCTTGAGGCCCAGCAGGCTCCTGGGAGGCATCTCCCATTTTACAGGTGAGGAAACTGAGGCTCGGAGAGGGCAGTCCTCTGTGCTAGCCTGTGGAGCAGCGGCAGGGCTGGCACTTAAGCTCCTGTGGGTGTGGCTCCAGAGCTGGGGGCTGTGGGTGTCGGCAGGGCACATGCACCGTGTGTGTACCCAGAGAGGCGTGGTGGGTTTACTTGCTGCCTGTGAATCGGAAGTGGAGCATCTGCCAAGGGCCCCAGTGGGAGGAGGGTGTGAGAGCTGGACCCCAGCCTGGGGAAGACACACTCTTTCCCTCTTGTCCCCTGGGGCTCTTCTGTCAGGGCCGGGTGGAGGGGGCAGCGAGGAGGGGAGGGAGGCATCTGCTCTCCTGGAAGGTTTGGCAGCCCCGCCTCTCTGGCTCTGGGGCTGGCTGAATGGGGAGGGCCCTTCTGCAGGGGCTGGTGGGGGATGAGTCAGACTAGAAGTCAGTGATAAGTGCCAGCCCTGCCCACTGCGGACTTGGAGGTCCGGGAGGAGGGTGGAGAGGCAGGGGGTCTGGGTGGGAGCTGCCCCCAGGAGGCTGAGGGCCAGGCTCTCTCCTGGGCTGCATCCAGAACCAGGCAGCCCATGGCTCATCTCTGAGTCTCCCCTCGGCTCTGGCAGCAGAAACCGCCAAAGACAGGGCTGTTGGGGCGGCGTCTCGGGGCTTCCCCAGCCTGGCAGGCTGGGTCTGGAGATAGTGAGTGTGAGTTGGGGTGGGGGAAGAACAGAGGAAACAGTGACTATGGGTCTGGATGGCTGCCTGGACCTGAAATCTGGTGGCACAACAGCTTGTGTGCCTCCTCCTCAGTTCCCCCATCTGAATACAGGGCAGAGGGTGGGCTGACCCCACAGACAGAAGTCCATGTCCAGGGCAGATGTCTGGGTCAGGACTCACACCCCCATCCCACACACAGGGCTCAGAGCCATATGTTTCCACGCTTTCCCTGGCCTCAGTGTCCCTATGTGTAAAAGGGGACCTGGATAGAGGGACCGACACACATCTGGCCTCTGACCAGCCCAGCAGACTGGCAAGAGGTGTGGCCACTACTGTGGGTACAGTAGAGCCACCTCTGGCCTAAATGGCCACAGGTCCGGCCAGACTGGAAGCTCTTGAGGACAGGACCAGGGCCCACATCCCTTGCCCAGGGCGTGTGTGCAGCCAGGAGGCCCACGGACCTGTGATGAGGGAGGTGACATCAGTATCTAAGGGAATGAAAGGATCAAATGAGGTGGCATTTGGCCTGCGTGAGGGGTTTTCTATCAGGCAGAGCTGTCCCACCACAGCAGGCCCGGGCACTGGTCGTGCTCCATCGGGAGGGCGTTGCTGGGAGGGTGCACCAGGAAACCTCAGTGTCCTTGCTAGTGGACCTCTGGGCTAACCAGGCCCATCAGAGATTCCGAGACTGAGACCTCTCTTCCCAGGCAGGCCTGGCTCCTCCTGGAATAAGTTCCCACCTAGCACCCCCACATGCCAACTGCCTGGAAGCCTACAGCCTGTGGGGCCCCGTGGAGCTGTGCCCACCACGGCCACACTCCCTCTGGGCTTCCTTTTCTCTTCCGGCCTCAGGCCCAGCCTCTTTGCTGATGCACCATGTCTCTCTCACTGGCACCAACTCTCCAGGGCTCCGGGCCCACTGCCAGTGTCCCTCAGATGTCCATGCCAGGAACACCCATAGGAACCGCCAAGCCCAAACCCACCCAAAGCAAGGAGGACTCAGTGTCCTCTCCCCTACAGCCTGCTCGCCAGCCCCGTGAAGGCCCAACTGTCCACCAGTTGCTGAGTAGACATCTGAGGGTCGCGCTGGACTCTCCTCCTCCTCCCTCCCCGTGGCCACCGCTAACTAATACTCAGGTTCCATCCTTCCTGCTCCCAAATTCTCCTTCAAATTCATCTCCCTCTCTTGCTCCCTGGTCCATCCATAAGGCAACTGGCCACGGTCCTTGGTCTGGCTTAATGAATCTCCTGCCTCCCTTTGCTAATAGCAGCCCCAGTTAACCCAAACTGAAAGCCGCTCCCTCAGCCTCCCTTGCCTGAAAGCCTTTGGTGGCTCCCACTGCTCCATGGTCAGGCCCCCACCCCCGAGTGGTACTGAAGGCCAGGGTGCCCTAGACTCTGCCTGCCAGAGTCTCCTGCTCTCTTCCATGGACACGCCACGCTCTGCCTCATTAGACTCTGCACTGCCTCCGTGCACACCTAGCAGGGCCCGCCTGCTGCCTTCGCTCAGGATGGGCCTAGCTGCCGGGCCAGCTCTTCTCTCCTGTCCGCCTGTGAACTGTCCTCATGCTCTTTCAGGAAAAAAGCCCAAAGCACCTTCTTTGTCCTTGGGGTGCAAACACACTCGCTGTGGCCCAGGGGGCTGTGCTGTTGTCACCTCTCTCCATTTACACTGTGAGCCTTGGGGACAAGACTGACCTTGCTTGGGGACAGGAGGTGGGAGGAAAGGAGGAAGGGGCTGCCTCTGGGAGCTCGCTCCAGCCCTCCCCACCTTGTCTTACCTCCAGGCTCCTTTCCAGGCCTCCTCTGCTCTCCAGAGCCCCAGGGCTCAGAGGCAGGGGGCTGGACATAATGGCCAGGGAGGGTTGGAGGGACTGCCCCAGCCAGAGACTGCTTTTCCGGACCTGTGGTGGGAGTCTGATGCTTGTTTTTAAAGAAAACAGAATCCGAGCTCCTGTTTATAGCGAGAGGCCACAGCCACAGACAGAAGATGGGTAGAGTTCAAGGCTTCCAGACCCCAGCTCTGGCAGGGGCTGGGGGGATGGGGCCATTCCCAGGAACATTTCTCAGGATTGGTCCCTGGGGCCCGGAGTCCCTTGTGGGAATGGGAGGAGGTGAGGGTCTGTTATGTCTACTGAGAAGGCAGAGAGGGCCCTGGGGAGGGGTGGGGTGCTGGCAGCAGGGAGTACTCTGATTGCCTCTGAACCGGGTAAAGGAGAAGGGAAGAACAGAGCAGGACTGGAGAGATGGGCAGACAGAGAGACAGTGGGAAAGACAAATGGAAAGAGATGGAGGAACCAGAGCCAGGGATGGGAAGGGACAGAGAGATGGAGAGAGCAGGATGGGGGGATTGACAGAGAGACAGGGGAAAGCTCTGCAGCCCGGTTGACCCTTAGCAGGGCAGACAGAAGCTGTGAGGGGAGACTGAACTATGGCTTCCATCCCATAGAAAGTCTTCATGGTGCTCCATGCAGTGTGGTCAGAGTCTGGGTAGAGCCGGTGAGGAGGGAGGAAGCAGGCGTCTCTGTGGCCTTCACCCCAGAAGGCCAGGCCTCACCCATCTCCAGCCCCCAGGACCCAGGGCCTGGAGACCCTCTATTCCTGGCAGTCCTGCAGGGGAGGCCCAGGTCTGTTGGAGGCAACATGATGTGGTGGGGCAGAGCCCAGATTGACCTTGTCACCAAGATCCCCAAGGGCTGTCTTGGGCATGGCCAGGACCTCAGGCCAGGATCTCGAGGGACAGGTCTGGTCTCTGGCTTGTTATGGGATGAGTTCCCTAGGCCTGGAGGGCTCACAAGCTAAGGCTATGGCCTGGACTCACTCCTGCTGCCAGCCTCTACTCAGACCCCTCCCTTGGCTGCACTTGTAGGGGGCTGCGGGGTAACTGTAGCCTGGGGCATGTGTCAAGGAGCCACAAGCAATGACTCAGACAGTTCAAAAAGGAACAGCTCTGAGTGGTGACTCAATTGGCTCTGGAGGGGCTGGGTGGGTCTGGCTGGTACAAGATGGGGTGGTCTGGGTTTATTTTTGGCAGGGCGGGGCTGGGGCCAGGGGGTGGAAGATGGGAACCGGGGGTGGAGAGGAGCCGCTGCTGTCATCTTAGGAAAGCCAACTTAGGAAAGCGGCTTTCCAATGCCAGGGAGCCCTGGCAGGCTGGCTGCTTCTCAGCCCCACTCCAGGCCTAGCCTGCCTTTGCCGCTTGGCCCAGGACAAGCAGCTGGCTCTCTCTAGATAGAGGCAGAGCTCCCTATCCTGTTCCCAAGAGGCTTAAGTGCAGAATTTAGAGCTGACCAAGGAGACTGAAGATTCCACTCAGAGGCCCAGATAGGGCCAGGGGTCTCCCCAAGGCCACACAGCAGGGCCAGGAAGCCCAAGGGCTATGGCACCATCAGCCAGCTGGCTGAGGTCTCTGCAATATCTTCCCTGTCCCAGGGCTGTCCACGGTTGGAGGGGCAGACTCCGTGTGAGTACCCACCCCTGGAGGGGCTCAGCCAGGCTCCAGATGAGTGGCCAGAAGCACATGGGCCCCAGATGCTCAGAGATGGAACCTCGGCCGGGAGCAGCCACCTGGATTCCATTAGCACATGTGGGTGGGGGGCCTGGCCAGGCCCTGCCCAGGGGTCTGTGGAGAAGAGTCACCACTATGGGGGTGAAGGCAGTCGGGGCCTGCACAATGGGATCTCGGCCTGGGGGCTCAGGCATGGGCCAGCTCCTGTCCGGGGTCCCTCCAGTGTCCCTGCCCTGAGCTGCACACCCTGCTCTGCAGTCACTTCAGTCACCTCCCCACACCTCCCCCTACGCTGAGCTCACACATACACCCATACCCCTGAGGGGTCCTAGCAGCCCAGAGCGGAGAGGGCTGTCCCTTCCCCTCAGTCTGGATTTCTGCTCCTCGTGATGCAGCCACCACTGCTTATATCATGAGTGCTGGTAAGAGCACCATGGTGACTCTGGCAGGTGAGCTGTCTCGCGTCCCTGGGCCCTGGCCTCCAGCCCCCACCTCCAGAAGGGACTCGTGAGGGGCTGGTAGAGAACAGAGAAAAGACAGGCTTCTAGAGTCCCCCATCCCATAAAAGGTCCTGGTGCCTGCTCATTCTCTTCTCCCCACCCACCTGCTCTGGGGACCAGGGGTTCCTGCTGTGCCCCAGCCCAGTGAGCTCCATCCTAGGGGCTGCTAGGCCTGGGAGAAACAGGCCCTGGGGAGGGCCAGGGAAGGGCTGTCCCCAGTTCTTCTAGCACTGGGAGAGGGGTGTGGGCCTCAGCCCAGTGAGCCAGACAGATGCAGTCCCTCAGCCCCTCCCACCTTCTGAAGGGTCCTGGGTTGGAAGGCAGCCACTGGCTGATCCCCCCTCAAGAGCCCACCTCTCCTTTTCCACGTCACCTGGTCCCACACAGACTCACAGGGCCACCTCCTCCAAGTCTTTGCCTCGGAACCTTCCTTAAAGATTCCTAAGCAGAAGCCCCATGTGGCCGGGCCGCTCCACCCTGGGAAGAAGATGCTAATAGCAGAGTGACTGCAGCCTCAGGAGCAGACGCCACTGAGCATTGATTCCAGGCAGTGTCTTGCTTAATCCTCACAACACGTAAGAGGTCAAAATTATTTATCCCCATTTTATAGAGGAGAAAACTGAGGCTCAGAAAGACAGAGTCACTTGCCCAAGGTCAGGCATGGAGTGTGAGGGCTGGAATTCAATCTGAGCCCTCTAATGCCGTGTTTTACCACCTGTGCCTGGCCTCCCGCTTCCCTGTATGGGTTCCCACAGCTCAGCACTCAGAGGAGGGAGAGGTGGGGCCTGGGTCAGGGCTGAGGGTCAGAGGAGGAGCTCCCTCTCAGCTGCCCGCAGACTCCCAGAAAGGGTGATTTGCTCCTTCCTTGGCCAGGGTGGGAAGTAAGAGTGTGTGTATGTGTGTCTGTGTCTCTGTGTGTGTCTGTGTGCATGTCTGTGTATGTCTGTGTGTGTGTCCATGTGCATGTGTGTGTGCGTATGAGTGTCTGTGTGTCTATGTATGTGCGTGTCTGTGTCTCTGTGTGTATGCGTTTGTGCGTGTCTGTGTCTGCGTATGTCTGTGTGTGTATGTGTGTCTATGTCTCTGTGTGTCTGTGTGCATATGTGTCTGTATCTCTATGTGCGTGTGTCTGTGTGTGTATGTGTCTGTGTCTCTATGTATCTGTGTGTGTGTCTGTCTATGTGTGTGCGTGTGTCCGTGTCTATGTTTCTGTGTCCGTGTCTCTGTCTATGTGTCTGTGTGTGTGTGTCTGTGTGTGTATGTGTATGTGTCTGTCTCTATGTGTATGTGTGTGTGTATGTCTGTGTGTGTGTATGTGTCTGTCTCTATGTGTATGTGTGTGTGTGTCTATGTCTCTGTGTCTGTGTCTCTGTCTATATGTATGTGTGTGTGTGTGTATGTGTCTGTCTCGTGTATGTGTGTGTGTGTGGCTAGGCCTCAGGCCTGCCTGGATGGCCTCCAGCTGCAGGAGAGCTGGTCTGGCCCCAGCCGTTGTGCATAGGGAAGGGGCAGGGAGAAGCGGGTGTCGTGGGAATCAGTGTCCTGGTCCTACTGGTATTTATAGCTGCCCCTTCCTGAAATGTGGGTGGGGGAAGGGGCTGCTCTTAGGTGTAACGGAAGTTGGTCTCCTCTCCCCAGCCCCCTCTATCTCCCCAGAGAGTGGACTGGCCCGGGCCAGAGGGCCTGCCCTGGCAGTGGGACGAGGCACTGTGTCCTGAGTTGGGGGTTTTCCCTGGGGCTGCTGGCTCAGGGGTGGGACACTCCTTGCCTGCTGAGCAACACCGTGTGTGAGAGTGTGTGTGAGAGTGTGTGTGAGTGTGTGTGTGTGTGAGTGTGTGTGTGTGTGAGTGTGTGTGTGTGTGTGAGTGTGTTTGTGAGTGTGTGGGAGAGTGTGTGTTGTGTGAGTGTGTGGGAGAGTGTGTGTTGTGTGAGTGTGTGTGAGAGTGTGTGTTGTGTGAGTGTGTGTGAGTGTGAGAGGGTGTGTGTGTGTTGTGTGCGTATGTGTGAGAGAGTGGGGGGGAGTGTGTGTGAGTGTGTATGTGTGTGAGAGTGTGTGTGTGAGTGCACACAGGCTGGGTGTCAGGCTGAAGAAGGTCATGGACTGCAGACAGAGGCCAGGTGAGGGTGGGGGAGGAAAGGCCTGTCACCCCACAGAGATGGAGGGCAGGGCCCTAGGAGAGGCACAGTCCAGGCCATGGGTCTCAGAGCAATATGTGGTTAGAACACGCTCCTGGGGTTGGTGATACTGGAGCTGAGCCTTGGAGGATGAGAAAAGGGAAGGCCAGTTGCATGGAGCAGCTTGAGCAGAAGTGGAAGGGTGCCAGCCGTTACGGGTTATTATCTGATGGCCTAGTTCTACCTGATCAGCCAGTCCGTGGGACACAGGATCACCTTGACCAGGGAGGATGATACATTTGGGGAGAGAAAGACATAGCATAGCACAGTTGAGCATCCCTAATCTGAAAATTCAAAATCCAAATGCCCCTAAATCCAAAATTTTTCGAGTGCCAATAGGATGCCACCAGTGGAAAATCCCACACATAAGAACTGTTTTTTTTTTTAGATGAACCCTCACTCACTCTGTCACCCAGGCTGGAGTGCAGTGACGTGATCTTAGCTCACTGCAACATCTGCCTCCCAGGTTCAAGTGATTCTCATGCCTCAGTCTCCCAGGTAGCTGGGATTACGGGGGTTGCCAGCACGTCCAGCTAATTTTTGTATTTTTACTAGAGACAGGGTTTCACCATGTTGGCCAGGCTGGTCTCGAACTCCTGAGCTCAGGTGACCCTCCCACCTCAGCCTCCCAAAGTGCTGGGATTACAGGAGTGAGCCACCACGCCTGACCTCCACACATAAGAACTTAACATAAATTTATCTCAGGCACAAAATTATTTTTTAAAAATCTAAAAAGTTACCTTCAGCCTATGTGTATAAGGTGTATATGAAACATAAATCAATTTCATGTTTACATTTGGGTCCCATATTCAAAATATCTCATTATATGCAAGCAAATATTCCAAAAGCCAAAAAATTCCTAAATCTGAAACACTTCAGGTCCCCAGCGTTTCAGATAAGGGACACTCAGCCAGTGTGGCGGGAGGGCCAGCAGACAGGGGCAGGAGCAGGAAGCTGGGGCAGGAAAGGCCACACAGCCCCAGGCCTGCTGTGAGGAAGCTGAGACCGCCTTCTGCTCCCGGCCTCCAGGCTCCCAGACTTGGGGAAGGACATCTTCCAAGGGCCCTTACTACCAATCTTCATGGAACCCAAGAATTCATGTGGCTCTGCATGAATTGGGGTGGGGCAAGCATCCCATATTCCCAAGCTCAGCTGCCTCCGGGCTGGCTCAGCTGGAAAGCCCTGGGGGTGTGTTGGAGCACAGCTGGAAAATCCCTGGTTGGCTCAGATCTCTACACCCCTCTGGGGGCCAGGCTGTGAGCCCTACAATGGGGGAGACCCCTGAGCAAAGCAGGTGGGATTTGTGCTCCCGGGGAGCTGCTGGTCCTGAGGGTGAAGCTACCGCCCAAAGCAGGGAGAAAGAGTAGGGAGCCCACCCCCTAATCTGCTGAGGACTCACTGTGTGACTCTGAACAAGGAGGCTCCTCTCTCTGCCCGGGTTTCCCCAGGATCCACTGGGGGCTGGTCTGGGGTCAGGGGTTTCTGCAGTAAGTTCCGGGAAGGGAGACAGCCTCACTGACACACCTCAACCTTAGGCCACGGGAGATCCACATACTGAAGTGTTGAAGCAGGAGCGATGGCTGGAGGCCTGACTAACGCACGCCAAGGCTGGCAGAGCCGGCGGGCTCCTCCACAGGCTGGGAGCGGCATGGGCATGGGGAGGAGCTGAGCGAGAGGCAGGAATGCTCAACAGGACAGGCACTGTTCCTGACGGGGCCCACCCCTGTCACCAGGCCACTTTAATGGCAGCCCTACAGCTATGACCCTACAGAGAGACAAACGCGGCTTCACTGGCAACCCCAGCTTCTGGTGGGGACATTTTTGAAGGGGATTTGCTTAGGCTGTGAGAAAGTGGGGAGGCTTTGGAGAGGGAGAAAACACTGGCTGGTGGGGGATGGGGACACAAGAACAAACATCTGGAGTCCTCAGGGAGCTGCCTGTCCCCACAGACCTCTCTCTTTCCCTTACTGGGGCCTGAGCCCACTGGTGGGTGGTTGTCCACCTGGCATGATGTGGGGAAGCTCGCTGCTGTTGGGGTGAGTGACAACACCACGGCCTGTGTGCCCAAAGAGAGACCTGAGGCAGTCCCTTCTTTTCTCTGAGCCTCAGTTTCCTCATCTGTAAAATGGGAATGTTAGATAGATATGGTGGCTCACACCTGTAATCCCAGCACTTTGGGAGGCCCAGGTGGGAGGCTTGCTTCAGCCCAGGAGTTCGAGACCAGCCTGGGCAACATAGTGAGACCTCATCTCTGCAAAAAATAATTACCCTGGTGTGGTGGCACATGCCTGAGGTCCCAGCTACTCAGAAGGCTGAGGTGGGAAGATCACTTGAGCCTGGGAGGTTGAGGCTGCAGTGACTTTCCTGAACTGCAGGGCTGCTGTGGGGCTGCATGACTAACAACATGGTTAGTGCGCACCCTGGGACATGGGACACCCAGCTCGTACCGCTGGTATGAGTGCAGCGATAAGACAGCTCTATCATCTCCTGTTTGGAGTTACGGACCCTCCAGAGAAGCGGAGAGAGCTAGGAACCCTTGCCCCACAGAGGAGCCAAGTACAAAATTGTTCATACAAATTCAGTTCATTCAAAAAATCCTCATACAAACTCAGTAGGAATGGTAATATAGTAAATTTGAAACCTGCCCTAATCCTGCAGCTGGAGGAAGAGTCTTAGCTCTCTCTACAAGGCTCTATTGAACTGACATGTGCTGGGGCGGAGGGCATGTTGGAGGCAAGAGGAGAGCTGGATGGGGCGGGAGTCAGGGGGAAAGGCAGTGAAGGAGCAGAGGGACCAGGGAGGGATCAGGCTCCAGTCCCAGACCCAGAGGCCCCTTGTTCATTTGCTCCTGGCCTTGAATAGAAGACACAGCTCAGGTGGCACCCCTGTCCCCATCCTGTGCTCACTTCCTTCCCTGTAAGCGCCACTGGCCCAGGTCGTTAAGGTAGGGAACTTGGAGACAGAGGCAGTAGCCTCTGTCCCGGGCTCCTAGTCCCGGCCACCTTGTCCAGGTCTGTGAGAGTGGCCATGTGCACGTGTGTGTGCCCACATCTGTGTGCGCCAGTAAGTGTGGACATCAGGGCTATTTCCAACTCCCCCTCCCCGCCCGCCTCTCCTCGGCAGCATGCCCAGTTCCCAGACATAGCCTATACACTTCCTCCACGAGCTCCACACGCACCCCACTCCCCTCCTGCCATCATCGACAGCCGCCTGGCCCACCTGGCGTGGCCCACCCCAGTCCCCCTAGGCGGGCAGCACTAAAAGGCCCTTCTTGTCCTGCCTGGGTGGGCAGGCGTAGGGAGGGAGGCTCCGTTACACTTGGCTCTAGAACAGTTTTTCTCGAGTCTGTGTCCCTCCCCAGCTTGCCCCTGATTTTCTCCCCTCTGTACTTTTCATCCAGATCTTTGCTGTTTGAGATTTAATTTGCCTTTCTGCCTCCTGAATGAGTCTCAGTTCAGCCTTTCAATATCCTGTGCCCCTGAGAGCCCAGCACCATGCCTGCATGCTGTCAGGGCTAAGAAGGTATTTGAGAATGGCTCTCAGTTGAAGTGCAAGGAGGTGGGGGTACTGGAATCCCTCCTTGGCTGGAGGCTGGGGCCTGGATGAGCTGACTGCCCTGGTCACCTTGGATGCTCCCTTCCCATCTCCCTGGCCGCCCAGCCCATCCCTCAGGCCCTGAGATCTCAGGGGATCCGGTCCCTGCAGGAACAGGGAGCCTGGGGATCCAGCCCTGATTCACCCCGGGGGGTCCTCCCTTGACTCACTTCCCTTCTGGGAACCATGTGATGACCTCTTTTAGAGCTGGCTTCTCCATCTGAAGGGGAGAAGGGTGTGGCCTGGGCCCTTGTGAAGGAGACTCAGGCCCTTCCTTGACTCCATGCTGCTCTTGGGAATGATCTCGAAGGTATAGCTGAAGCACTGAATCACACATGGGTAGTGATGATGGATGGGCCCTAAGGCCACAGTTCTTATGGCATAAGTAGAGCTGCCTTCGCTGAAGGAAGAATGCTGTCATGGTGGGGTTTCTGGCAACGAGACAGAGAGGGGATATATCCCAGCACTTCTCTGAAAGCAAACTTCCATTCAGCCTCTGCTAGGTCAGGCATCAGTGCTGGGATGAGGAGGTGTGGCAGGGGGTGGTCCAGGGCTATCTGTAGGACAAGCCCCCGCTGGGGCACAGTGTATCTGAGGGGCACCGGCTCTGCCTCTAGGAGGCTGAGAGTGGGTGGTGGGTGGGGGGTCCTGCCTGTCACCAACAGGAGGAGGAAGAGGAGCAGAGAAGGAAGAGGGGAGGTGGCCGATAGACAGACAGATCTGAACAGGAGCAAAGGGAGGGGAGAAGGGGCAGAGCTGGGGGGCGGCTGGAGGGGTGTGTGTGGGGGCTCCTCACAGGGGAGGGCAGGGTGGCTCCTTCCTCGTTTCCCGCCTTGTTCTCCCCGTTCCTGGCCCGGGGCATCTGAGGCTGGAGGACCCACTTCTCACTGTCGCCAGGTGGGTCCCTTTGGACCCCAACATAGTCACCCCAAACTTGCCTGGCAAACAAAGCCTGGCCAGCATTGGGGTGGCCCCACTGGTGTCTCCGACAATCCAAACGGGCAAAGCCACGCCCTAGACAATCCATGCCTGGCATACAGTAGGTGCCCCTGCCCCTAACTGGACAGCCTTGGCTAGCTAGAAACCCCATAACCTGAGATAGCGGGGTCCCGTGTCCACCCCAGGATTGAACCCCTGGCGACCCCAGTCAGTGGTGGGAAAAGCTCAGCCTGCTTGACTCCTAATCTGAGGGCCACTTCTGGCTCCTCCTGTCCCTTTTCCCTCCTGCAGGAACCCCTCTAGTTCCGCCAGGCTGGGTTAGGGTCTCAGGCCCCTCACTCACCTGTGGATGCAAGTCTGACCAACATAGTCGGGGCAAAGCCAGGGCCAGGGGGAGGGGGAAGGTGGGGGCCGCATCCTGGAATGCATCCCAGCAGGCTGAGTGACAGGTTTTTCGAGGTGTGATGGTGCCTGGTCCATGCGGAGGTTATGAGTACTGGTCTTGAAACCAGAGAGACCTGGGTTCGAATCCCAGCTCTCCTACTTGGCTATCAAACCTTGAACAAGTCACCTCACCTCTCTGTGGCAGTTTCTGCATTTGTAAAATTGGATTGATGATGATTAAATCCTTTAATGTACCTTGAGTGCCTAGCCCAGGGCCCGGCATACAGTAGGTGCTCATTAACTGCTTATCCTTTCTCCTCTGCCTCTGTCATCCTGCACATTCCCTGTGATTCATGGTTTACATATAGCTTTACACATATCACTTCCCTTGTTGCAAAGCTTCAACTTTCCCCTCCACAGTCTGCTGCATTCAGTAGGTGTGCATTAAATGCCTGCTGTAGTTGACTAAGAAACCAAATGCTGCTGTTCTGTGGGGATTTTGGCAAACCTAAGAGCTTCCATCCGGGTGCCCCAGGAGGCCTGGGACGGAGGCTGTGCCAGGCTGGCCTCAGTGGTAGTAAAGTCATTGATTCCACAATTTGTCCAATGTTTTTCCTTCTCCTCAAGTCAGCAGGACACCGGGTCCTCATTAGGGGCTAATTACTGACCAGCTATGGGGCTGGGGTTGGGGGATCTGCTTGGAAGACTGTGTTTGGAGGAAAAGAGCTTTCTTTTCAGGAATGAAAAAATAAGACAGAAGGATTTTTGCTCTATGAATCAAAAATTTGGGTGAAGATCCGAACTGGCCCCATCTCCCCTTCCCTTCCCCTTTCCCATCTTCCCTGCTCCCCACCTACACAGGTGTCTATGGAGCCTCCAGACAGGGCGCTCCCGCCCACAGCTGAGATTCAAGTCTGGATTAGCTGGGAGCCTCCCCTGCTGCCTTGTTGCTAGCTGGGCAGAGAAACAGGCCTGGAAAATAACGGCAACCAGCACAGCGGCAGTAACCCGGCTGGCGCATCTCTGCTGGGGCTTCCCAGTTCACAAAACATTCACCTGCTCTCTTGACAACATTGGGAAGTGTATGTGTTGGCTGACAGTGTCCCAGCTTTCAGATGAGGAAACTGAGGCTCTCAGTGAAAAAGGGATGCTGCCGCTCCAGCGCACACAGGCCTGGCCTTTGCTCAGCCGTAACCTAGGGCTGGAACTCTGGACCAATGCTGGGCAGCATCACGCCAGACAGACTGGCAGAAAGTCGAGGCCCCTGTGTGCCTTTGAAACTGACCCCTGACCGCCTCCCACTGTCTTGGAACAAAGGCTGCTGGACCAGCCGTGCCTGCTCCTCAACTGTCCCCTCTCCAGCTCCTCAGCAAGCTCCCCAGAGGCCTCAGTGCTGAGGAGAGCTGACCTGGGCCTCTCTGGCATCCTCAGGTCTGGCTCAGGCCTTCTCTCTTCTGCCTTCCAACCTTTGCCATAACTTTGCTTGGCCAGTTGGTGGCCATCCCTGACTGCCCCTAGCTCCCTGGCTACATCTCACCTTCCTCCAGCAAGCCCTCCTAGCCCTCCTTCACGCACGTTGACTTCTCTTTCAAAAGATTCCCTGGAGTCCTGATCTCCGTAGCTCTCCAAGTTTCACCTGGGGCCTGCCTAGCTGGGTCAGGAGGTGTCCATGCTTCCCCAGCCAAGCATGGGACAGGGGACAGGGTGGGAGGGAGGAGGAAAGAAGGAGGCTTAGAACACACTTAGAAGAAGGAAGAAGGATGTTCCCACCCAGGGGCGAAAGAAGATTCAAACTTCTGTGAAGCTACAGTGACCTGTGGTATGTGCTGCCTCCATTTCTCCAATTGTTCTAGGAGAAGAAGACAACAGAGGGCCCGGTAATACCCACCTCCCTGCCAGCAGATTCAACCAAGCATGTGGCCAGGCGCTGCTGCTCACTCCTACCCTTCTTGGTTCTTGGAATAAGAGTCCCCGCTCTGGGCAGTGGCTGTGGTTTGGCCCCACCCTTGGCCAGGGTGTTTTGCACCCTGGTCACCTGGGCCCCACCCAAGGAGCCTGTGGCCAAAGCCAGCTTGCTGGTAAATGGTGTGTGCCTGTGCCCTAGATGGGGTGGTGCCTAAGCAGGGCTGTGCTCCTGCTGCCCAGGGCCTGCCCTCAGGGAATTGGCCCTCTGCCATGAAGGTCACAGAACCTAGGCCACTACTGTGCAAGAGGGCATGGGCTTTAGGCACTGGCTCAGTGGCCCTGCAGTTTTGTGGCCAAGAGCTCCACGGCAGTGGGCCCTGGGCCTGGGCCTTTGACCTGGGGCCTCTGTTAGGAGTGGTGCTGATCCTGCTTCTGGCAGAGGCACACATAGGGCTCCTCCAAGTACAGGCAGCCAGGCTCAGGAGGGGCAGGAGCAGCCAGTCCCAACAATTTCAGTTCAGGAGCTGAAAAGTTATGTTTGCCACCCTCAGGAGCCAGGTGTGGAAGGGAGGCCAGTGGAGGGCTTTGCCCTGGACTCTGATCCACGCACAAGCCGTGCTGGGAGGACAAGGGCCGGGGGTGGTGAAGAACCCTCTCGGAGCCTTTGCTTTCCAGGAGCAGGCACTCATCTTCCATACCATGTTCACAAAGCCTGGTGGCTTCATTGGCTGTGACCAGCTGGCCACAGCTGACTCCTCTGGGGTTGTGCTGTTTCTAAATATTAGTTCCTGCTGTTAACCCTTGGTGTGCTGCCCCAGTGGACAGCTGGCTGCCAGACAGAGCCTCTTGGAAGAAGAGTGGACAGTCCCCACCTGGATGAAAAATTTGTGAATATATTTGCTTGAGGGCTGGGTTGGGACTCCCAGAAGAAGGGTGAGAAATATCTGCTTAGGGCTGGGAATGAGGCTTGCAGTAGATGTCAGGGGATGTGGGTCTGAGCTGGCCACTGGGTAGGGCAGTGGAAAGAATGTGGGGTCAGAAGCCAGGAGCCAGGAGCCTGGTCCTGCCAAGCCTTTTCTTATGTGGCCCCAGACAAGTCACTTCATCTTTCTGTCCCACTTTCCTCATCCGTAAAATGTACAGTCACCGAGGTGCTTGGATGATGGCGCCGGAGCTTTATAAACTCTGAAGACCTGGTGGTTATGATGATTTTTATGCCAGGGTCCTGCTGTCTGCATGACTCCCCTGAGTCCCTTGGAGAAGAGGCAAAACTGACAACCAAGAGACAGCTGGAGCAAGCTGGCGGGCCTGCTGTTAGCCTGTGTGGAGCTTTAGTGGGGACGCCACCCTACACAAGAATACACAGGTTGGAGTTCAGCCCCTACTGGCCCCATTGGCTGTTGTCCTTGCACAGTGAAAAGCCTTGTGGTAGCCAACCTCCGGGATGGCCCTCGGTGAGCCTCACCTTCTGGCATTCATGCCCTTGGGTAGCTCCCTTTCATGCTGAATACAGCTGACCTGTGCAGCCAATAGGGTGTTGCAGAAATGATGGGGTGACGTCCAAGATGAGGTCAGAAAAGACATGGCAGCTTCTGCCTTGCTCTCTTCTGATTGCAGCCACCATAATCTGAGAGCATTTAAGCAGCATGTGGAGGTGCCAATGTGAAGAAGAACTGAGGCCTCTTGCCAGCAGAAAGCACCAACTCACCATGCGAATGAGCCATCTTGGAAGGGGATCTGCCAGCCTCAATCAAACCTTCAGATGAATACAACCTCTACTGACATCTTGACTGCTACCTACTGAGAGACCTTGAGCCAGACCCACCCAGCAAAGTCACTTTTAAACTTCCAACCCACAGAAACTGTGTGCAACAGAAGGAGATTGCTGTTTTAAGAGATTAGATTTTGAGACTAATTTGTTATGCAGCAAAAGATAACTGATACGGGCAGAGTTGTAGATGGCACTCCACTGAGTCAGGCCCAACATGTGCCTGGGACTCTTCCTTGATCAACAAATTCATTCATTCAACAAGTATTTCCTAAGGACAGACCATCTGTCAGACACTATGCTGATGCTGGGGGCTGGGGACACAGGCAAATAACACAGGACCCTGTTTTGGGGGAACTTACAGGCTCCCCAAAGTGACTTGGTGATTGGTTGGCTGCGGGAGTCAGGATGAGGGAGGTGTGCAGGACAAGCCCAGGTTTCTGGCTTGGACACTTGGAAGTGTCATGGATTGAGATGGATGGGGACTGGGTGGGCATCTTATGAGATGGAAATCTTGGGGCACATTGAATTGAGGTGCTTCTGAGAAACCCAAGTGACACTGTGCAGGCTGTGGTATATGTGAGCCTAATGCTCCTAAGAAGGTCTAGCCAGAGGAAGTTATACTTCGGGATTGCTGGGGTATTGATAAAGGAATCAAAGCAACAAGAGATGAGACTGCCCGGGAGAGAGGAGCATGGTACAAAATGAGAGGAAGACCCAGCATTGAGCCCTGAGACATCAACGTCTCTTCTTTAAAACATTTATTTTGACACAATTTGAGTCTTAGATAAAAGTGGCAAGATGATTACAAATATTTCCCACATACTCCACCTAGATTTCCCGAATGTTCATCATTTACCACATTTTAAATTCTTTTCTCTATATGTATATATATTTTTTCTGAACCATTGGAAAGTAAGTTGCAGACATAATGCTCCTTTATCCCTAAATATTTCCATGTGCATTTCCTTTTTATTTGTTTTTTTAATGAGACAGGGTCTTGCTCTGTTGCCCAAGTTGGTGTGTTGTGGTGCCATCATAGCTCACCGCAGCATTGAACTCCCACTCAAGCGAGCTTCCTGCTTGAGTAGATGGGATTACAAGAACACACCACCATGCCTGGCTTTTTTTTTTTTTTTTTTCTTTTTTGGTAGTGACAGGGTCTCACTGTGTTTCCCAGGCTGGTCTCAAACCCCTGGGCTCAAGCAGTGAGTATTTCGTAAGAACAGAACTTTCTCTTTCTTTTTTTCTTTTTCTATTTTTGAGTTGGAGTTTCGCTCATGTTGCCCAGGCTGGAGTGCAATGGCGCAATCTTGGCTCACTGCAATCTCTGTCTTCCAGGTTCAAGCGATTCTCAAGTCTCAGCCTCCCAAGTAGCTGGGATTACAGGCATGTGCCACCACTCCTGGCTAATTTTACATTTTTAGTAGAGACGGGGTTTCTTCACGTTGCTCAGGCTGATCTCAAACTTCCAACCTCAGGTGATCTGCCAAACTTGGCCTCCCAAAGTGCTGGGATTACGGGCATGAGCCTCTGTTCCTGACCTAGGACCTTCTCTTTCATACCTGGAGTGCAATTATCAAAATCAGAAAATTAACATTGGTACAATACTTTGAACTAAGCCAGAGAGTTTTTTCTCCTCAGCTTTTCAATGTTCCCAACAGTATGCTTTATGGCAAAAGAAAACCCCGGCTTCCACATTGCATTTATTTATCCTTTCTTCTGAGTGTCTGTTCATCTGGCACGGTTCTTCAGTGTTTCGTTGTCTTCTGTGATGTTGCCATTTTTGACAGGCACAGGCCAGTTCTTTTGCAGGTGAATTTTGGTTTGAGTTTGTCTGGTTTCCTCATGATTAGATTCAGGTTCTGCATCTTAGCATGAACATCCAGGAAGTAATGCCGTACCCTTCTCACGCAGCCTATCAAGAGACACACATCAGGCCAGGTGCAATGGCTCACACTTATAATCCCAGCACTTTGGGAAGCCGAGGAGGGTGGATCACCCGATGTCAGGAGTTCAAGACCAGCCTGGCCAACATGATGAAACCCCATCACTACTAAAAGCACAAAAATTAGCTGGGCATGGTAGTAGGTGCCTGTAATCCCAGCTACTCAGGATGCTGAGGCAAGAGAATCACTTGAACTGAGGAAGTGGAGGTTGCAGTGAGCCAAGATCATACTGCTGCAATCAGCAACCTGCAGCCTGGGTGACTGAGCAAGACTCTCTCCAAAAAAAAAAAAAAAAAAAGAGGCACAACATCCCATCATCGGGATGTTGACTCGTATCACTTGGTTGAGGTGATGCCTGCCAGGCCTCTCCCCTGTAAAGTTACTGTTTCCTCTTTGCAATGAATAAGCATACACCAACATGGAAAGGTCAGGTTGAGGAAGGAAGCCAGGAAGAAAGCCGGTGTAGGGGCAGCCGAGAGACAGGAGGAAAGGAAGAGGGGGTCCTCAAGCCAGCAGGAGGAGCAGCATGAGGGAGGCGGGGCTGGCATTTGGGGCCAGTGCTGCTGAGAGGTCATGCATTAGAGGATAAAGAGTGTCCCTTGGAAGCAGCTGCCACCTGCAGGCAGCAGGCATGGAGTTAGGCCTGGTTCGGGTGGAGCAGTGGGCTCAGCTAAGTCAAGTGTGAGAGGGAGGTGATAATACAGATGACCAGAAAACGCCTCTGTGGGGAAGGTGGTCTCTGGGCTGGGCAGAGAGAGACAGGTGGTGACAGAGAAGCATGTGGGCTGGGGGAATGGTTTTGAATAGATGGAGGGGACCTAGGATATATAGAGTGTGACAGGAGGGGGCCAGATAAGAGGCGCAAGTCCAAGGAGAGGGGTGCAGTCCACAGTGTCCCAGGTGGGAAGTGGGAGCCGATGGCGAAACACGTGGCAGTTTGAGGCTCTGGTTGGGGGTGCTCGTCAGAGCCCAGCCTGATGGGGCAGGTGGACAGGGGGACTGGAGGGACCGCCAGGCAAAGAGAGGAGCATAAGCCACCTCTCATGCTCCTCATGGGAGATGATCCCTGGGGGTGGGACAGACAGGGAGGGCAGGCTGCCCAGAGGTGGGGGTGGGTGGCAGGTGGCGAGGAGGGCAGGTCCAGGGTTCCAGCCATGAGACTGTCTCTGGCAGCTTTAGCTGCCGGTTGCAGATGGACAAGGCAGACCTGGGGGACGCAGGGCTTGGATGTTCCAGGAAAAGGGCTGGATGAGGAGGGTAGTGAAGGCTGGAGGGTCCTGAAGGACGAGGAGGAAGTGGAGGGAGTACAGGGTCAGCACTGGGGTCTTAGCAATGGGGTGCAGGGGATGGCCTCCCAGGGAGACCGGTGGTCAGTGCTGCAGGAGGTGGTAGGAAGCTCAGGATTGCAGAGGGGGACCAGGCTACAAGGGAGTGGAGTGGAGTGATTTGCACCTGAGGAGGTCTGGGAACAGGGAGGCCAGGGCTTTGGTGGTGGTCCCTGGGGAGGCCCGAGCTATCAGGAGTTGGGGTGAGGTGGAGGTAGCCTCGAGCCATGGCTGCTAGGTTTACGAGTAGGGACTTAGGGCAGCCCTGAGGAGCTGAAGGAGGACACACCTGGATGCCAGGGCCCCAGAGGTGCATTTGATGGGGAGGGCACAGTATGGGGACTAAGGTGGACAGAAACTCATCCCACTGTGGACTCTGAGGCACGAGAGATATGAATGACGGAGCAGTTAGCTTCGGAGAGGGCCGAGGGCCACCTCCTGGGGCAAGCTGGGTCTCTGTCAGAGCTGGAGGGAAGGGAGCATTTGGAACAAATTGAAGTGACTTGTGACCTGGTGGGGTGCGGGGTGGCTTGTTTTCCTGAAGAGCTGTGCACCGGAATGATGGGCAGAAGCAGTGAGGGAGGAAGGCAGGAGGGTCCCCGGGCCTGAAATACTTGGAGACCACCCCCTCACCAGGAAGGTGGGGATCCCAGCCCCAGATCCGGCCCCTCTCAGCACTGGGGGACCATCAGGGCTCACAGCCTCCTACAGGAAAAGCTGATGCAGATGGGGCTGAGGAGGTAGCACTGGCTCTGGCCCGAGGCCACTGAGGCTGGGTCACCCCCAGTCTGGCCCAGCCCTCCCTTACCCAGAAATCAGAGGTTCACTTGCCCCATGGGCATGCAGGGACACTCAGAGGGTCTGCTGCTGGGGGAGCTGGGCCCCCGTCCTCTGTTCTGAGGCCTGCAGTCCCTCAGGGGCTTCTGGACACCCTGCATGCCTGTCCTGCCTGCTGCTCTGAGCCCTCGCTGTGCCTGCTGACTGGAATGTGTTCAGAGCATGGCTTGGTTTCTATTCAATCAGAGACTGATCCAAGGAGAGCTCTGGGTTTTGTGTCCTGGTTTTGTCTCCGCTATTTTGATGTAATAGGAGACTTTGGGCAAGTCCTTGATCCTTTCCAGGCCTCAGTTTTCTTAACTGGGTACTGGGGTGGTGACAGACACCCTGTCTAAAGCCAGCAGTCATCTGGTTCCTGAGGTGGACACCGCTGACCCGGTTCAGATCAAATCCCCAGTCTGAGTTACTGACAGGGGGCAGGCCCTGGGACAGGGGCAGGGCAGGTGGGGGTGCGGGCAGGAGCTGGGGGGTCCCTGTGGTTGGGAGTCGGGAAGAGGGGAGTTTCCTTGGGGAGGGGCCCAAGAGGAGAAGGGGAGACAGTGTGCTGGGAAGGGCAAAGGTGGGGTTCAAGGTGAGAGCAAAGCATGCAGGTGCCCCAGAAGGGACAGTGACAGGGAACTGGGGAGACACAGAGCAGCAGGGGCCTGGGGTGCAAGGGGTGGGGCTGCTACCCGGGGCTACATGGTGGGCAGCTGGGAGGGGCCTCGGGCTTTGCCCTGAACGCTTGAGGGCCGGAAGATGCTTCAGGCAGTGAGAGAAGCTCGGACAGGATGGGCAGAGCAGGAGGCAGCTCTCAGCTGGGCAGACTGCAGGGAAGGGTCAGCTTGTCACACGCTGTTTTGGAGAGTCACTCACTATGTCCCCAGCCTCAACAGCTTAGCCGGGCAGTGCTTGTCAGAGGAACAGCCATGAATAAGCCAGGAGGGGGCAGCGTTGCCTCAGTCTTGAAGCCCAGGCCTGTGCCCACCCACCCAGGTCCCCACCTGCTCTGGCTTTGCTGCTGCTGGGCGGACAGGCGCCAGCTCCTGTTGGTCTTGAGGAGGCGAGGGTCTCTAGGGCCGACATTTGTCCTTCCTCCGTTCTTGGCATCCAGAGCCTCAATTCACCTCTACTCCTGGACACAGGAAGGTGTGAGGGGAGTTCTACTTTGACCTGGCAGCCCAAGGCCAGTGAGAGGCATGGAGGGGATGTGGCTGAGGTCAGCAGAGGGGCGGGGAGGGAGGGTGGGAGCCATGGAGTGGAAGTGAGGTGGGGGGGGTGAGAAGAGCCCCCACACCCGATGGCTCAGGCAGAGGCACACTCTTCCACAGAGCAGAGGGAGACGGGAAGAGAGCACTGCCTCAGAATCAGTGTCTAATGGCTCAACCTTGTAAACCTGAACAGTTTCCAGGTTTTAATTTAAAGCAAAAATTGAGGCTGGGTATGGTGGCTCAAGCCTATAATCCACGCATTTTGGGAGGCCGAGGTGGGCAGATCACTTGAAGCCAGGAGTTCAAGACCAGTCTTGACAACATGGCAAGACCCTGTCTCTACTAAAAATGCAAAAATAAGCCAGGCATGGTGGCAGGCACCTGTCATCTCAGCTACTTGGGAGGCTGAGGTGGGAGGATCGCTGGAGCCCAGGAGGTGGAGGCTGCAGTGAGCTGTGATCGTACCACTGCACTCCAGCCTGGGAGACAGAGCAAGACTCTGTTTTTAAAAAAAAGAAAGAAGAAAGAAAGAAAGAGAGAGAGAGAGAGGAAGGAAGGAAGGAAGGAAGGAAGGAAGGAAGGAAGGAAGGAAGGAAGGAAGGAAGGAAGGAAGGAAGGAAGGAAGGGAGAGAAAAGAAAATTGAAGACCTAACTTTGGACAGAAAGGAACAGAGCATATAATATTCTTTGGAATATTTTTAGATGCACACATACAACTAAATATTTAGAAAAGAACCTGTGGTAAACCCCACTAGGGATGTCCTTGACTCTGGGCCCTGAGGTCCCCTCTCCATCCCACCCGCCCCCAGGCCCTGAGCTTTGTGTCTGCCCATCCTCTCAACAAGGCTGGCCTGGGCTCGCTCTTGGGAGGCTGCGGGAGCTCGGGGACCCATCTGTCTTGTAGCAGATTAGAAAGATGTCATTTTGCCGACAGTGCCATTTATCACAGCAGCTGCAAAAATTAGTGATGCTTGGTCTACAAGTGTTGGGTGGGGTGGGAGCTGGCAGGTGACAGCAGCCAATGCTCCCCGGCATTACCAGGTCAGGGAACTCTGAATAGAGGCTTTCTGACTTAACCTCTAAGTCTGGCCAACCTCTGAATAGGGGTTTTCTGACTTAACACTTAGCCCAGGTGAAGGCCCTCAGTTGGAAAGATGAGGAAGCTGGCGCTCAGAGACTGGAAAAAAATTTGGCCATATGGCAATTATTATTATTATTATTATTATTATTATTATTATTATTATTTTAAGTTAGAATCTTGCTCTGTTGCCCAGGCCAGAGTGCAATGGCACAATCTTGGCTCACTGCAGTAGCTGGGACTACAGGCACACGCCACCACACCTGATTAATTTTAATTTTTTTTTGTAGAGACGTGGTCCTGCTATGTTGCCCAGTCTGGTCTCAAACTCATGGCCTCCAGTGATCCTTCTGCCTGGGCCTCCCAAAGTGGGATTACAGGCTTGAGCCACCATGCCCAGCCCACGTGACAGATTAGTGGCCCATCTCTAAATAAAGGTCTAGGTTCCATGTGTGACCAGGACCAGGGCTCAGTGGGTGACCAGGACCAGGGCTTGTCTGGGGTGAAGTGCTTTACTGCTATTAGGACTAAGTATTATTTTTGCCTTTATGGCTCAGTCTAGGACAGACCTTCAACCTGGCCCCAGCTGCCACCAGACAGGGGCAGGATTGGGAGCTGGCCCTGGAACTAGGACTCACCCTTGGGGTGGGTTTATGGTCCCAAGGGAAGGGGAGAAGGAGGATGGAGGGTTCAGAAGGAATATCTAGGGGGTGAGGATGTTCAGGTGAGAGATGGCCCCACCATCAGAGGGATGCCAACTCCAGGGAAGATGAATGGGGCCTCCCTTGTGCCTCGGCCTGCAAAAAGGGTCATTTAGCTTGGGATCGACCTCTGGATGAAGCAGTCCCATCGCTTGATGTTGCCTTTCCTGTGGCAGTGCCCCCAGAGGGGTGACCTGCAAAAGGTCAGGCACAGCCTCCCAGGTCTGGCTGAGTGCGGCGTGGGCCCTTCTGGACAACTCAGGGGGTTCTCGCTTGACCTTGCAGGAAGCCCTGGTTTGATCCTTGTAGGACTTGAATCCATATCTTCAGGTCACTAGACCCCAGAGCCTGGCACTTGATCACACACAAAGCCCCCATCCGTGCATTCATTCATTCAACAAGCGTTTGCTAAGCTCCTGCCCTGTGCCAGGCTCTGGCTGGGTCCAGGGGTATGGAGAGATGATCTTCACCTGGAGCCCTGGCCTCCAGGAGGTCTGGGGCTGTGTCAGTGAGAGGGTGGGAATTCGCCCTTTCCTGCCACGAGCAGACGTTGGAGGGCGGATGAGGCTCGGTGCCTGGCAGGAAGCCAACCTGAGGTTCCTCCTTTCTCTCTAGGGGGCAAGACAGGCCTGGCTCCATGTACCTCAACCAGAGCTTGGTGGTGACATCGCAGTCCCACGAGCCTCCTGGACACTGGCTGGGGTGGGGGCTGGTATCTGTTGTTCCATTGTTGCTGGAGGGAGCCCCAAGGCCAACCACGACTCTGGTTCCCTGGACCTGGGGGGATGGTGGCCCTGGGCCAGAAGCGGAAGAGGGGCCCTGGCTTCAGGGACACATGGACACACCATCTGGAGGCACACAGGTAGGGGCTGTGCACACACACATGTCCCTTACTGCACACACATGGGGGCAAAACACACACACAAATGCACAGACCCACACCTTACTCTACACACACACACCTGGTACCACCACTGCCTTCAACACATGCTTCATGCAAGTCACAGGGAAAAAGCAGACACAACCCACGCTTATACCACACATGCACACAGGCCCCACGCCATGCACGGCCACACCTCTTACTCTCCCCACCCCGCCCCGTCCCTTTCTCCCAGGCGTCTCATCTCATGCACAGATACGTGCCCACCCAGGCTCACTGGCGCCCCCCACTGCCCTGGAGAAGTAAGTCCACAAACCATGAGATGCTGCGACATGCAGAGAGAAGTGGGATGGGTGATGGGAGGGAGGTCAGGAGAGTCCCTGCATTCCCACAGGAGAGGAGACCGCTGGCTGCTCTCAGCCCTCCAGCCTGGGATCTGGCCTCTGGGTGCTGTACATGTACTTGTGAGAGGGCACCATATTTTCAAAGCCGTCACCCAGGAAGACAAGCCAGGTGCCCACCCCTGCTCCTGGCATTCAGAGATGCCCACCCCCAGGGCTGCTCAGGCACAGGAGGACTAAACAGGAGCTCCTGCCACCTGGCTCCTTGCAGGGTGGGGTGGGGGACTGGTGCGAGGACACATCCCCCTGAGTCCTGGGGTCAGGGGCTATGTGGCCTTGCTCACTGGCAGAGAGTCGCCCGCCTCTCCTGTTTCTCCCGCTCCCTCTTCCTCTCAGCGCCCACGTCCTTCCACCTGGCCTTTCTCTCCCCTAGATCCTCCCCCATGACTGGATTTCCTTTCTCTCTCTCTGGCTCCCTGTGTCCCTGTGACCTGCTTATCTTCTAGAATAAAGATCGACATTTTCAATTACCCCAAAAATAACAGCCATTCTTGGGGCCTGGCAGAGGAGGGCTGCACAGGCGCAGGCACGGGCGCTGGTTTGTGTGTGGGGCCTGCAGGTGGCGGGGGTGGGGACGCACACAGTCCCACTGTCCTTTGTTTGCTTTTTCTCATCCAGAGCCTTCATTTTTTCCTGGAAGATTGGAAGCACGTTTCCCTTCAGGGGAGGAAGGGAGACAAAACAGAGAAATAAAAACTGTCATCTTCTTGTAAACACAGTGTAGCACCAGGTGGGGGCTCGGCAGGAGAGAGGGACACAAGGGAGAGGCCAGGACAGAGAAAGGGGGCCAAGAGGGATGGGGTGGGAGTCAGAGCAGGGTGGGGAGGTGAGCAGGAGCCCCCCTCAAGGCCAGGTGGGTGGGTGTCCCGCAGGAAGGACTGATGGGAGAGGAACGAAGCGAGGCTGATCCAGGGCCGTGGGGGGTTTTGAGGAGACACAGCGTCTGCTGAGTGCCAGGCAGGTCCCGGGAGGTAGGTGCTATTCTCTGAATCCCCCCCTGCGCCAGGCTCTGGGGGTGCTGAGGTGAGTGACAGATATGTCTTTGCACTCGTGGAGCATAAACTCTACTGGAAACAAAGCGGTGGCTTCGTGTGTTCAGCACTTATATCAACTGAGGTTCAGAGAGGGTAGGTGACCTGCCCGAGGACACACAGCTGGAATTGAGGGGACCAGGATCCCAGCCAGATCCGGGTGACCGTAGTCTCCTTTCACATCGCCTCTGCTGTGGGCACACTTGGCTCTTGCGTGACCTTGAACAAGTCCTCCCCTCTCGGCCATCAGTTTCCCCGTCTGAAAAGCAGCCAGCATGCTGGCTCTTTGCAGGGCTGCGGGTAGCGTCAGATGTCTGGATGTGAAGGACCCTCAGCTCTGGCTCTCTGCCGAGCTGGCTGGCGGGTGGAGGAGCAAAGACCACCAGGTGCTGGGGGAGGGAATGGCCGGCAGGGAAAGGAGGCCGGACCGCAGATTTACTCCCTGCTGCCGCCCAGTGGCAATAATTGGATACTGCAGAGGGTTGGTCTGGACGGCCACCTTCAGTTGGCACAAGGGCCAGAGCAGACAGGCGCCTTTAAGGAGTGTTGTCTGGTCCTCCCTGGCCCCATTTCTCAGATGCCCAGAGAAAGGAGGGACTCCTCCTCAGGTCATCCAGGGCAGAAACTTGGGCTGGGCTTTCAGGGTAAGGTGCTTCCCTCCATCCCTGTGGCACTCAAGAAGCCCCCAGGCAGCTTCAGGGCAAGAGAAACAAGAGTTCTGCATTCTCTGCTTGATGCCACCACCTCCAGGGAGTCTTCCAGGGTCTCCTTCAGCGAGAAGTGGCCTCACTCCTGCCCTGCAGTCAGTCCCACACTCAAACTCTCCTTGCTCCTCCTGCCCCACCCAACCATGACTGTCCTCCTGCCCGCAGCAAATCAGTCAGTGGGACCCCTTGAGGCACAAGAGATGGTGGAGAGCCATTGTCACCACTCAGGGAGCATGTGCCAGGGGCCCACTCTGTCCTGCGGCTCTGCCTGTGTCCTCTCACTTGAACCTCGTAGGAACTTTGCTAAGTTGGGGTTATTTTGAGCCCCATTTTTCAGGTGAGGGAAGGGCACAGAGAGGTTATGACTTTTACACACAGAGTGGTGGGGCAGGGATTCAAACCCAGGTCTGTCTCTTCTCTGGAGAGGCGCCTGCATTTGGAGGTGAAAACTACCCCTGTGGCCATATGACAGTCCACTGTGACCGGACACTGAAATGACCAGTCCGGGGGCTTGTGGGCTGGGGTCTGGCTTCACCACTGTGCTGCTGGGTGACTTCGGGCAAGGCCTATTCCTCTCTGGACCCTGGTTCCTCATCTGTGTACTGTGTGTGTGTGCGTGTGTGTGTGTGTGTGTGTGTGTGTGTGTGTGTGTGTGTGTGTTCTGGGCTACCTCAGAGATCCATTCTGGCTTTGAATGTGGCATGTCCCATCTTGGGCAGATCCAAGGAAGGTCAGGAGTGATCCGGCTTTGGGACAGGTATGGGGCTGGCCCTAGGGCCTGGATGCGTCTCCTTCCGCTGCCTGCCACAGAGGGGAGTTTGTCTTGCAGGAAACAGCCTCATCCATCAGCGGCAATGGGGGGCTGACAGCGGCCACTCCCCGCCAGCCCCGGCTGGAGGCAGACTCATAAATCCCACGCCAGGCCAGGCTGTAAATTCCTGTGATTCACATCCAGCCTCTTGGAGGACAGAGACATTTGGGGCTGTGGGGCTGGCTGTTCTCTCCCAGACAGGTGGGTACTGGGGAGAAGCCTCTTCATGGGCCCAGCAGTCTCAGATGGCCCCTCTGAGGAGATGCGATGCTGAGCCCCCTGGATGCCTCAGGCCCAGCCCGAGCCACCTCTGCCCAGACCCAGGCCACCTCTGCCTGGGCCATTCCTGTGCCCTCGCTGGAATTACCCTGGAGGTCACACGTGTGGACATGCTCTATGGCCTCAGAGATCTCGTGGGGCCTGTGGCCCAGAGGGTGGGCTCCACCAACCCCACAGCGAGGTCTCCTGCCAACCCGCATGGCATTCTCTCTTGGGGCTGTGAGGACACGGTGGGAGATCAGGGCCCAGTCTGTGCATCTCTCATTCCAGGGAGGCTGGGGCCCCGAATCCACTGTCCCTTATGCAGGAAGGGGACAGGGACACTTAGGCCAGGATTGCAGCCATTTGTCACCTTTCATCAGGACTTTTGCCACACTTAGATGCCACTGGAATTCTTCTTTACTTAGCGTTTTTTAAAAATCAGCTTACTTTTAAAATTTAAGTGTGTGATTCAGCCTCTTCTTTAGCCACATTTGTGAAATCAGGGTCTGATACACTAGTCAAATACCCGCACACATGTACATATACACATGTGCACACGCACTCACACAGACACATACATATACACATATATGTGAAAATACACACATGAAATACATCCATGAAAGTAAACACAAAGTTAAAATAGCAAATGCTCAGCTCCGTGTACCACCTAATCCTGTTTTAGGTTTAGAGTGGCTCTAGTCTCCCCCATTATGGGTGATTCCTTATTGGTGATACAAAACAGGTTCAGCTGGCTCACAGAGCTGAGCATTTACCAGCCATTCTAGCCTTCCCTCACTTTACAGACGAAACCAAGGTCCAGAGAGGTGTGGGGCCGCCCGAGGTCACACAGCCCTGGGATTAGTGGCCAGCCCGCCTGACTCCCAGTTGAGTGCTCTTTTTATGGAAGCACACTCCCTGTCTGCGGTGTGCAGGGCTCCTTCCTCCAGAAGCACATGCGGATTCACAGAGGCCTTTTGGAGACAGTGGCCTAACTCAGAGGGTTCATTGCAAGGCGGGCTTCCTAATGGCAGGCTGATGGGCAGGCGGACGGTCTCCTGGGTCCTGGTGGGACCACGCACTGGCCCCTGGCTGTCTGTGTTGTCTGTGCTTTATCCTGGTGCTCATGGCTCCTGCAGCGCCTCAGGATTGGGGGAAGTGGGGAAAGGAGGGTCCCAGGGGAGGGAGAGAGCAGGGCTCTGGCAGCAGCCCTTCCCCAGGGAGCTGCTTACCGAAGAGATCATTAGTGGCACCGGCTCTCAGGCTGGCAAGGAAGGTGGCCTCATTAGCAAGCACCTTCCCCTGTGCCACCTCTACCTTCCCACCTACAGGCTCCTGCCACCCACACTGCCACTGCCATCACTCCAGAGATGCAGCACGATGGGCCTCCTCTTGGGCACAAGGCTGCCAGCTCAAGGGAGCCAGGAAGGAGATGTGTGTGCAGGGTGGCAAGGGTGTGTGTACTCTGCACACACAGACACTGGCACACAGCGACGCTCATATGCATGTACACACATACTGCATTAATAGAGGTGTGTACATAAGTCTAGCGCACACACACATAACACAGTCTTGCACAGTAACACGCGCAACTCCCCAGACACACTGTACAAGCACACGGATCCAACAGAGACATGTATACACAGGGGCGAGTTTCAGTGTGAAGCCCCACAGGGCACACGTATAGAGACCCATGTGGAACATAGGCTCACGTGCACCCCAGGAGATGTATGTGTGTATTCACACAAACATACAGTCCTGTCTCCAGACTCCGGAGTGTGCATGGAATTGTACACACATGAGTACGTGTCGACAAACCTGCAGACAAGCCTGGGGCATACCACTGTGTGTGCAGGGATGCCCACATGCACATGTACATGCACACACACAGAGCACACATCAGTTATTCTTTTCTTGGAATCTAACAAGGCCCAAGGAGCAGGGAGTGGCTAATTCCCTGGAGGAAGTGAGGAGACGGGAGTTGAGGACACATTTAATTAATTCTTCTTATTCCCAGCAGAGAGAGAAAGGGAGGGAAGGAGGGAGAGAGGAATGAAATGAGAGAGAGGAGAGGAAAGGAGAGGGGAGAGGGGCAGCAGGAGGGCAAAGGTGAAGTGGGGAGGAGCCCGTGTGGGCAGTGAGGAGACTGAGGGACCCCGGGCCCAGGGGCATTAACCTTCTCAGCTTAGGGCAGGCCCAGGGACCTCATCACTCAGCCCCAATCCCAGAACCAGACAGGCCATTCAAGGTCAAGTGGTGGGGGTGGCACAGAAGTCCACCCGCAGTGCCCCCTCCACACAGCTCTGGGGACGGGGCGCGCACGTCTTTCACCTGTTCCCACCGAGTGGAAACCTGCCCCGAACCCCAAACCTCCCACCCTCAGTCCCACTTCTGCCCTGTGCCTGCATTGGCTTAGGGCCTTGGGGGCTCTCCTATCATAGGTCCGGGGTGGGGGCGACACAGCTGCCCAGGGAGGCCCCTGTTGGGCACCAGGACAGCTCCTCCCACCCCTGCCCTGACCTCAGTCTTGAGACAGAGTCAGGGAGACGGAGGTGGACAAGGAGAGGGGCTCTGAGGGGAAGGGAGGATGTAGACAGGAGAGAGGGGAGGTGGGGCGGGGTGGGAGTGAAATAGGGAGATGGAGGCAGTGAGAGAGATGGGGAGACACTAAGCCGGAGATGCAGAAAGATGTGAGAGGGGCCAGGATGGTGAGAGTCAGACCCAGAGAGGATGCTAGAGAGAACCAGAGAAACAAAAAAAGGTCTAAGGGTCCGGAAAGGCAGCCAGGCTCTGCGACTCTCCCTGGTCAGGAGAGAGTCACCTTGCCTGGGGCATGAGCGAGGAACCCTGGCCTAGAGAGGATGCTGTGTGACCCCACCCAGGCACCCCACCGCTCCGAGCCTCGGCTGCTGGTCTACTAAGCAGGGGGACCGGCCCTGTCTCCGAGAGGGCCCTGAGGCTCTGCAGAGAGGCTGGTCTGGTCCTTTTCTTCCCTCTACTCCCTGCTGAGTCATGCAGGCCTGCAGATGGGGTGGGGGGCTCCCTTCCGGGGCCCTGAGTGGGCAAAGCAGGTGAGAGAGGAAAGTTGCGTGGGGCTGGTGTTGTGTGCTGCAGCCGTGAGCACGGAGTGATGGAGCGTTTGCCCTGAATATTGAAAATGCATAAATATCCATTTTCAGGCACCAAGGCAGATATAAATACAGAGGGGAGGGTGTGCAGCCCTCAGCCATAATTTATGAGCTCTGCTACCTACGGGGGCTTGGGCACTCGCTTGGCTGTCAAGAGGCTTTTCCAGAGGGCTTTATAACCATCAGTGGCCACCTGGATCCCTTCTCCTGGAGAAGTGGCTCCTTGGGATCCACCGCCTGGGGTGAGGTGGGGCAAGGCAGGGGGTGTCATTCCTAGGCCTGCTCTGTCCTAGGCCTTTGGGGCCTCTCCCGCTTCTCCTCCTCCAGTATCTCCTTACTTGGGAGGGACAGAACCACATCTGTGTCAGGCCTGGTGTGTACCCAGCCCTGGTGCACTTGGATAAGATCAGAGATGCTCCAGTCCTGCCCATGGGCACTTCCAGGCTGCAAAGCAGAGATGACACCCTAGGTCCTGCCCTTAGGAACTCATCCAAGGGAATGACAGAGGCCAGAGGCCAGAAAGGAGAGACACATGGCCAATGGTGGCCCTGAAGAGTCTGGCTGCAGCCCAGCACACCCAAAGCCCTCAGCCTGGAGGGGAAGCAGCAGGACCCGGGGTGGAGGTCACAGCCCGCTGGCAGGCAGCTCGCTGGCACCCTCCAGAGAGGACATGGGTCTTGCCCCATGTTGGCTTATCCAGACCCTTCCACCATCTAAGGAATGTGCTCATTCTTGAAGGGTAGACAAATGGAGGCCCCAAGGCAACTCCCTGCCTCTCCCCCCAGAGCTGGAGCTCAGACTTGAGCACCCTGATCCCTGCCACCTTCACAGGCTGAGGGGCATCTTTCTCTTTGGGTTGGGACCCTGTGTTCAGGGCACCCACTTTCCCACAGCAGAAACCCACCAACCTCTATTGGGGGATGTGGAGCATTCTCCCTGGGGCCCTTCCAGGGTCCCTGAGCCTCCTCTTCCCAGGAAATGGAGGCTGGGCTTCCTTGCCCTGAGCAGGAGCTTGCACTGGGAGGCAGGGGCTGGACAGTCACCTGCTGCCTGGGCCAAGCGGTGGAACCTGTTTGTGTGGGATGCAGGCATTGAATCATGAACACACCAGGTTGAGTGGCCCTGGGCCCTGCACAGAGCAGGGGCTGGGGGTGGAGTTGGGTAGCATCGATGGGGAGGGGCAGGACTCAGTGGAGGGAGGGCTGAGGCTGAGGTGGGGGTAGCAGAACCGTGCCTCCTATTCCTTGCCTGCCTCTCTCATGTTTCCCTCCCCCACTGTCAACAGGGGCTTTCTGAGGCGGCATCCCCACAGCGAGTGATGCCTGCCCGGGCCCTGCCCTCTGGACCTGTTCTGCCAGAAACACCCACAGGTCAGGGCATCCAGGTGCCCGGATGGACAGCCACAGGCCAACCGCCTGGCCAGCCACAGCCTTGGCTGGCCGCTCTCTTGTGGCTGCAGAAAGTGAGAGATGCTGCAGCCGCCAGCCTTCGCTCACCTGCCACCAGCCCCCGCTCCCCTGCCGCCAGGCTCTCCTGTCTGTCCTAGTCCTCGCGTCTGGTAGAAGGGCACAGGCCACAGGGGATTCTCTGGGTCTTCCCCAGATAACTTTGCTGTTGGCTCTGGGCCTCACGCTGGCCCTTCTGTGCCGTCTGGGCAGCAGGATAGATATCTGTGGGGCATATTCTCCACACCCCCTTGCGTGCTGCACCTGGTTCAGTTTTTCCAAGAGGAGGTGCTGGCAGGCTCCAGCACCTGCATGACAGGTGCCTCTCAGTGGTTCCAGCATCAGCTCAGTGGCAGTTCCAGGAGCACAGCAGTGAGTGTAGGCTGTGGGCTCCAGCTCAGGGCATCTCTGGATCTCCTCCTCCTCCCAGCCCTTCCCCCATCACCTCAGCAGCCTGGCCGTCCTGGAACTCCCAAGGATGGCTCTAAAGCCATTTTGAGGAGCCAGTTCCTTGCTTCTTCCTGAAGGGCGCCACCTTAGCTCTGGGTGGCAGGAAAAACTCTTTTCCCCTCTGCGAGAATGATCCCACCTTGCCAGTTAAATGGAATGGTCTTCCCCAAATCTGTTCTCTGGGTCATGTGTGCGCAGCCAGGCCTCTAGCTGCAGTGGTAACAGGGACCTCTCTCCACTGGCTGCTCCCCAGAGTCTCCTCTGCTTTCTCCTCCCTTCTCATAGGCTTCTTCATCTTCCTTGGAGTTCTGCTCCCCTATAACTCAGGGTCCCCCCATGTGGCCCTGACCTGCATTCCGGCTGCTCTAGAGGCGTGATCTGGCTTCTGCCTCTGCATGAATGAACTACATCGCTTGGGAGGTCCTGGTTCGAGTTACTAAGGTGACAGTCTGGCCTGAGTCGTTTATGACCAGGCCAGAGGTTCTGTATGTCCCAGGTTTGGCCTCTGCGGTCAGACACTCATTGCCTTCTGCAGGGCAACCAGGAACCATGGGAGCCTGGAGGTGAGGTAGTCTTCCTTAAATCAGGGTGGGAAGCAGGCAGGGGCCTCAACCACAGGGCAAATTAGCAACTGAGATGGCATCAGCAACCTTGCCCAGAGGCGACGCTCGCCCCAGCTCCACCCACCCCGCCCAGTCTGCAGCAATGCCTGCTGGATGCCCAGCACCAGACTGGGCTTACGGGGGAAGCAGATGAACAAGACTCAGACCCTGTTCTCGAGGAGCTGAGGGTCTCATGTGGGAGACAGAGAGTCCTCAGATGCCCGAATACCAGGCTCTAAGGAGCACGAGGTGCACAGGGAAGGGAGAACTCAGCTCTGGCTGAGGAGTTGGGGATGCTTCACGGAGGGAGAGATATTTGACTGGTGCCACAAGGGGGGATTTTAATGTGTGGTTGGTTCCAAGGTTGCTGGAACCATCCCAGGGAGAATAGATAGAACCATGGGAACAAAGCCCCAGCTTGGCAGCAGCGCGAGAGGAGCTGACGACTAACCACCAGCCTAACTTGGTTAGTGAGAACACCCAGAGCAGTGAGGATTAACCAAAGAGTGGCAGGGTGCGGCTGTTGCTTGGCAAGCAGCGGGAGGCCCCAGAGGGGTCCCCGTGGGAGGAAGAAGGCCCACAGGGAGGCAGGGTGGCGTGGGGTGTCGGGAGGGCCTGTTTGGCTGAGCTGTTTGTCTGGGTAGGGCCACCCATCTGGGTCTCCTCCTGGGCCCCCAGGGCCTGCGTTCAGAACTGGGCAGACACACAGCCCTCTCCAACCCAACGCCCCCGGCTGCAGCCTGATGGCAGGGCTAAAATTAGCCTGGTGGCTGCGGGGGCAGCAGGAGAGACAATCATGGGACTCACCTCCACGTCTCCTCTCAGAGGGAGGGAGAAGGGAGGCTAGAAGCAGAAAGACCCAGGCCTGGGCCTGGGTGTCACTGGGGCACTACAGCAGCAGGAACCTGGGAACCCTCAGGCCTGACTTGGGGCACAGGAGCCTGAGGGCAGGAGCAGGATGGCCCTGCCTCTTTTCTGGCCACCCCCGGTGCACTGCTGGATCCTGAGGGAGGGGTGGTTAAGTTTTGAGCATCTGGTGCCCTGACCCACTTCTTCTCCTCGTGCTTGCCCAGGTCCTCTGGGGGCTCCTCTCCTGTGGTCACCATGGGAACTCCAGGTGGCTGAAGTTTGCTTGAGCCTAGCTCCCTGAGATGGGCTGTGGATTAGGGGACGTGGAGGGAGCTGGTCCCTAGCCTGGGCTCTGAGCACCCCTCCCCTGGGGACCAGAGTCTCCGTCTGAGCTCTGCCCATTTAGCGTTCACCGGGTCTCGTCCTCGCCACCTCCCTCCCCCACACTCCACACAGTCTTCCAGTCACCAAGTTCTGACTGTTCCTTCCACTTGCAAAATCTCCCTGGAAGGCATCCACTCTGCACCAGCCTGGCTGCCTCAGGCCTGCTCCACCCCTTCCCTCTCCCCTGGATGACAGCCGTGGCCTCCTAAGGGGTCTGGCTCTTCAGTCTGCTCCTCCTGGGTGCTGCCGCTGTCCTCAGGACGAGCACTGCTTCTGACCAGCGCCTGCCAGTCTGGCAGCTTCTCTACCCCTCCCTACCACAGCCTAGGCTCCTACCACCCAGGGATGGCTGCATCTGTGAAATGGGTGGCTGGTGTGTTGACCTTCACTTCTGGAACCGCGTTCTATGAGTCAGTAGTGTCTTTCTGGAATTAACGGGTATACCTTGAAAATGGGTTCCATGTGGAATTGGTTTGGGAGGCACTGCACAGCCTCTGCCTCCTGGATACTCACAAAGCATTGTAACAGGCGAAAGGCTCCAAGATGTCCTGGAGTAAAGAAGGCTGTTTTGATTTATTTAACCCCAAGATTCCCAGAGTGTTTTGGCTCTCAATAAGGAATATCTATGAACAACTCTGGGAACAAGTTTCTCTGGACCACCCTTTGGAAAATGCTGGAGGAGCTAAAAGTACGGTGCCTTATCTTTGGGGATCTGGGGTCCTGAGGCCTGCTTCCGCCATCTGGCATGCAGGGGTTCCCACGGGTGCACCTGCTATGATGGGGCCGGGGAAGCCTTGGAAAATTGGGCCAGGCCTTGGGTGCCTTGCTTGCTTCTCCTGCCCTGCAGTATGGTTCCTGGATGTGTTTTATTTAAACCACACGTTCTTTTGAAATTTGACCTGGTTGTCAACATTTAAAACCTGGGAGATTCTACCACAAATTCTGCATTTTAAAGTTCTCTTAAAACACAAGGAGCCCTGTTAACACAGTGCGCATCTCTCCCTCTGCGGAGCCAAAGAATGGCAGGACCCATTTCCATGCAAGCAGAAACCCAGAAACACTGGAGTTTCTGCCCTCTGTCAAGGGGAGTATGGGGTTCTCTTCAACAAATTCCTCTTTATGATGATGACTTATGCCTGACCCACCCTCCTTTGGCGGTCCTTCTTTGAGGGCCTGAGGCAGGTGGGGCTCGCTGGCTCCAGCATGTTCCTTACCTCCCATGAAGCACCATGTACAGGATGCAGTCTAGGCTATGAAGTCCACTGGGCTACCCCACCATTACCCTCGGTTCCCATGACAGGGGCCAGAAGGGCTGCGGGAGGCAGAGGGAGGGCCGGCTGCAGCCGCCTCTCCTGTGACCACCTGGGGGCTCAGCTGACGAGGAGATTCACAGCTGCTCAGGTCACCCTGGTAATCGGAACATGCTGGGTGGGGAACCACTCCCTGCAAGAGCGAAAAGCTGAGAACACTGTGGGACCGACCATGCTGGCACCCCTGAGCCAGCCCGCTGCTGCAGAGAGCCCTCTACAAATAGCCCGCTCTGTACTGACGGTGGCTGGAACCTGGGGAAATATGGCTCAGGGCTGCTTGCTGGGGCCCAGGGTGGGGTGGGGCTGTGGAGGGCCACACCCCTGCCCTGGGATGACTGTGGGTGAAACAGAACCCAGACTTGCAGGCCCCAGCCTGAGGTGGAGGGTGGGGGCCCAGATCAACCTCCCCCGACTGTTAGGATAATAGGAATTTCCCTCCAGGATAAGGCTGGCACTGGTTTCGGTTCTGTCCTGGGTGGAGGAGGAGGTCAGTAGTGGACTCTCCACTCAATGGGGCCTTCACGGGCTCTCATCCAAAGTTCCCACACACCCCCATCAGGATGTCTGACTTCGGCCACCTCCTTCCTCACCTAAACCCGTCCTGCTCATGGCCCTCCTCTTCTAAGCCTGTCCGAACATCCCTACTTTGGGGACCTGTCCTGTGTCTTCCTCCTCCAGGAAGCCCCTCTGATCCTCCTTCTCAGAGCTCTAGCCCTCCTCCAAGCTCCATCCCTGCCCTAAATGACCCCTCCTCCCCTGCCATCCAGGGACACCAGGCTTCCCTTCCCCTGGTGCAGCCGGACCTTCTGTGCTGTCTTGAGCAAGCCCTGGTCCTGTTTGGGCTTCTGAAGACTCCAGGTCTGGTGCCTGACTTATACCCTGTTGTGATATCCTGTCATCTGGCCCCACATGGAGTCCTATAGGGGACTCTGAGACCCAGGTGTGAGTACTGGCCCAGGCCCCTCTCAGAGGTCTGGCAGCCCAGCATCTGCCACGGGCCTCCTTTCCTCCTCTTCCTGCCTCTGCCACAGTTCCCTGGAGGTGGCCTCCAGCCTGGCCCAGGGGCTCACACACTTCTGAGGGAGGCAGGGCCAGACTCCAGACTCAGGCAAGGCCTCAGAGGACACGTCCCAGTGCGCAGGGCCCAACACTCTGGCGGGGGGCGGGCTACAGGGAGGAGAGGCAGGGTAATTGAGGCTCGAGTGCTGGGCCCCACCCAAGGTCACCAGCCTGCTCCTTTTCCTCAGTCTCAGATGGAGCGGAGGTGGGGAAGAGAGACCAGGGATACAGTAGGGCTTAGTTATGGAGGACAGGGGTCCCTGTCTGATATTGTTAGGCTTTGTGTCTCCACCCAAATCTCATCTTGAGTTATCATCCCCATTTTCCCCACCAGTGAAGGAGAGACCAGGTGGAGGTAATTGGTGGATCATCGGGGCGGTTTCCCCCATGCTGCTCTCGTGATAGTGAGTGAGTTCTCACGAGATCTGATGGTTTTATAAGTGGCTCTTCCCACTTTGTTCAGTACTTCTTTTTTCTGTTGCCTCGTGGAGAAGCTTCTTGGCTTCCCCTTGACCTTCTGCTGTGATTGTAAGTTTTCTGACGCCTCCCCAGCCATGCTGAACTGTAAGTCAATTAAACCTCTTTATTTTACAAACTATCCAGTCTCATGCAGTTCTTTATAGCAGTATGAAAACAGACGAATACACTGTCCCTGCTGAGGGCTGACCTGGCTGGACACTCCCTGCATTGGCACCTGGGTTGCCAGTAGCAGCGGTAGTGCTGGTGGGTGGGAGCTCTCCCCTGCTCCACGTGTGCTCCTGAGATGTCCCTGGAACCAAACCACCTTCCTAGCTGTGGGCATGGATGAGGGGAGGGACCAAGATTTCCTATTGCTCTTTTTGTGTGTGTGTGTTTTGTTGTGTTTTTATTTTGTACTTTTTTGAGGTGAAGTCTTGTTCTGTTGCCCAGGCTCTTTGGACCTTGGGCAAGATCTGGGCTCACTGCAACCTTTGCCTCCCAGGTTCAAGCAATTCTCTTGCCTCAGCCTCCCCAGTAGCTGGGATTACAGGCCCCCACCACCACGCCCAGCTAACTTTTGTATTCATAGTAAAGATGGGGTTTCACCATGTTGGCCACGCTGGTCTCGAACTCCTGACCTCAAGTAATCCGCTCACCTCAGCCTCCCAAAGTGCTGAGATTACAGGCGTGAGCCACCATGGCTGGCCTTGAGATTTCCTATTACTCTTGAAGTGAGAGGCCCAGGAAGGGTTGGGAGCATAGATGTTTGTGAGTCCATGGGGGCCAGCACTCTCTGTCAGTGGAACCCAGGGTGAACCCTTCTGTGCCCTGGGGTCTCATTTGTCTACCTGACAAGTTCGGTATTAGACCAGACGGGGCCAGGGTTGTGGCTGAAACTCTAGACTCTAATCTCACTAACTGAGCAAGCTTCAGCAAGCCGCTGAACCTCCTGGTACCTCAGTCCCTACATCTGTAAAATGGAGATGACAATACGATGTTCCTCCTAGAATGTCAAGAGGATTAAATGAGTTGATCTGTGTCTGTATCCATGTCTGTGTCTATATCTATACCATATGGTATATACCATGTTAGTGTATTTCAATGTTAAGTATTATCATTATTGCCAGGTCACAGGCCCTTTTGAGAATTCAATAAAACATACTTTTCAGAAAAAACCTGCATCCACATAACCAACTCGGTGCACAATTTCGAGGGGTCACGGACTGCCTGCAGCTTGTCTGTGCGGTGTGCGGTATTGAATGTCCAAGGCTGTGGCAGTCTGACTCTAATTTGCTTTCATTTTTTTTAGTTGAAATCTTGGGGTCAAATTAATATACTCAAATAGCTCTAAAGGTCCAATGATAAATAGTCACTTATTCCCTGCCTCCCTCCTGCGCCCCGACCTCATACTCCTCTCTCTGGCACTGGAGCATCAAATCTGGCTTCAGCCTTAGCTGTGAGCTGTGGTGCCCGGAGTCCAGGGGACAGGACTGCTCCTGTTTCCTCCCCGTGGCCATGAAGTTGGGCTTGGGACTCACTGCCGAGCTCCGTGGTCCTACCTTCTGAGTGGCTCTCAAATCTGCTCCGTGGTTCCGTCCCTCTGTCCCTCCCCAGTCCAGATGTCCTCCCTTTCCTGCCTTGGTGATCTCCCTGCTTCCACCCTTGTCCCTCCCTGGCAGCCAGAGTGAGCTTCCACCTTGCACATCCCACCACATCCCCTCCTGCCTACAACTCCTTGGCAGCTCCCCATGGACTGCAATGATCATCAGGGCTGAAGGAGAGGAACTTGTGTAAGATTCATGATTTCCAGCATACAGGAAAAGCAGAATTCTTACCAATAAACTTGATATCATCAAAGGGAGCCTGGGATTGGTCCAGGGACCTGTGAGTTCACTGCTTGGGAGCCAGGCCTGCAAGGCCCCTGGGGTGGGGGCAGGGACGAGGAGGCAGCTGGGATAAAATCATTTCATGCAAATACATTGAAATGAGGCTTTGTGGCAGGTTTGACAAGCTGCCAGGAACAAAGGCTCTGTGATCATCCTGTCTCCCACCTCTAACCAGCTGGCTAGAGTGAGAGTTCCCTGGGGGCCTGGAGGAGGGGCTGTGGGGGATGAAATCTCAGGCCCTGGACATTAGGGAATTAGAGAAAAAAACACACCTCTGAGCCCCACCCTTGCCCTCCCTTACACCCTCAGTGGGTGCCCATTGCCTAAAAGATGAGATGCAAACTCCCCTTGGGCACACCCAATACTGAGCTTCCAGCTCATAGTTGAGCAATAGTCCTTTTCTTTTCCTTTTCAAATGAACCTCAGGTACACACGATTGAGTTAATCACACCCCTAGTTAGGATGTGCTCTTACTATTGGCTCATGCAGGGCCACCGTAATTCATGAATAAATGTGTTTGCAATAACACAGCAAGCACCTTTAAACTCAGAGCTCAACCCAAGATCTGGAACCTTAACAATATTTGTACCTACCTTTGTGCCCCTCCCTTCTCATTTTCCCTGCCACCTCCTCAGAGGTCAGCACCATGCTGAATTTTGTATGTATCACTCCCTTATCTTTTTTTTTTTTTTTTTTTTTTAAAGAGATAGGGTCTCTCTCTGTTGCCCAGGCTGGAGTGCAGGGGTGTGATCATAGTTTCCTGAAGCCTCAAACTCGTGATCCTCTTGCATTAGTCTCCCAAAGTGCTTAGATTACAGGTGTGAACCACTATGTCCAGGCCCTCTTGACCTTTAAACCATAAATTTATTTCTGCTTTCCCTTTTTCCTTTTTTTTTTTTTTTTTTTTTTGAGACAGAGTCTTGCTCTGTTGCCCAGGCTGGAGTGCACTGGCACAATCTCAGCTCACTGCAGCCTCTGCCTCCCAGGTTCAAGTGATCCTCCCACCTTAGCCTTCCAGGTAGCTGGGACTATAGGCACTCACTACCATGACCAGCTAACTTTTTAAATTATTTTTTTGTATGTGTATTTTTTGTAGAGATGGAGATTCACCATGTTGGCCATGCTGGTCGCAAACTCCTGAGCTCAAGTGATCTACTCACTTCAGCCTCCCAAAGTGCTAGGATTACTGGCATGAGCTACCATGCCCAGCCTAAATTTGTTTCTATATCAGTTAGGATAAACTAGGTTACACCACAACAACCCCCAGTCTCAGTGACTTGCCCTGAAAGAGGCTTCTTTTTCTGCCAATGCAGTTTGGCAGAGGCTCTGCTCATTGCAGGCGCTCAGGGACCCAGGCATGTGGATGGCACAGCCACTATCTAATCACACTGCCATTTCAACTCCAAGTTCTGGGGTTTGCTTTGGTTGGGAGAGGAAGAGAAGAATAAGAAACATGTACCAGCTCTTAGATGTTTCTGCTCAAAAGTGACACTGAGCACTTTTGCTGACATTTCACTGGCCAAAGCTCTTCCCAAGGCTATCTCTAATTTCAAGAGGGTATGAAGGAAAAATGCCGTCCAAAATGAAGGAAGAATCAGAAGACTCATTGAGCATGGGTAATGCCACCACAACCACATATCTGTGGATGCCTGAGCACTATGTTGCTGATTTGAGCTGTTTGTGATCTTTATGAAAAGGCATCATGTTATATATGATCTTCTGAGATTTACTTTTTCACTCAACATTATGTTAAGATTCACACATACTATTGTACATAGTGGTGGTTTTTTTCTATTTCATTGCAGTACAGTATTCCATGGACAGATTCTGCCCCCATGTATCCATTTTCTTTTCAAAGGGCATTTGAGCTGTTCTAATTTGTTTGCTATAATAGACACTGCTCCTGTGAATGGTCTCTTCTTGCAACTTCATTTTGATTTCATCATTCCAAGCTGCAGATTTTGAGCTACTGGCAGCTCCTGAGATTTCTGTGCAGCTCCTGCCTTGGTCTTCAGGCCCCAGGCCCCAAGCAGTCCAGCCTCTCAGGGTGGAGGCTCCTCAATTCTCTGTGGTCCCTCCCAGCCAGCTGAACAAGGAGTCAGGGCACTACGCTCCTCTCTGTGCAGCAATTTCTGCTTCCTGCCACTCTCATCTTAACAACGGGAGGCAGGGCTGGGGTGCAGGTGAGGGCAGCATGTCAAATGTGAAGCTTCCTCTGAGAAACACCCATTGTGCTGGGTGCTGGAGATGCAAAGAATAACTCATTCATTTACAAAGCAGACATTTATTTCCTTCCTTTTATGTGTTGTACTCCATTAGACTGGGACCACAAAGATAAAGGACCTGCCCTCAGGGAGTTCATGGTCAAGGTGAGGAAGCAGACATAAGTAAATGACTGTTTTTGCTGACATATAAGACGTGCTGGTGTCTAAGTCTCACTATGATTTTATAAATCTAAGTATGTCTAGTCATATATGTCTCTATGTCTGTATCTGCCTGTCTAGTAAACATGATTTTATTTATGTAAATTTGGCATCATCTATACTGGGACAGAATGAGAAACCAGATCTTGATTGATGGGTATTATTTTTATAGATCATAAAGTTCCTGAGCTAATACCTATGTTTTAAATTCTTCTAGTTGGGTCACTTTAAAATTTCCCTAGAGAGATGGGCTGGCTACAGCTTTCAGATGTGCTTTGATCTTCTCCAGGTCTTTATCTTCTTTTTTTTTATTCTCAGTTGCTGGTGGACCAAAATATCCCTGCATTCCCTTGGGAAGTTAATATTCAGCTTGACCCTAGTGTTATAGCGATGCTTCCACTGCTTTTGAGCCGTGGCTTACATTCACATCTGAAATGCTGGAGAAAGAACCCATATTCTACCTCTGATCAGTCGTGTGGCTTGTTGCTGCTTTAATTAAGAATACCTACAGGAAGTGATCCTGGAATCTTTTCATTTGTTATTTTGCTTAGGCTGATCTTGAACACCTGGGCTCAAGCATCCTTGCACCTCAGCTTTCCAAATAGCTGGGGTTATAGGTGTGTGCCGTGGTGCCTGGCATGCTGAAATCTTTATTGTGATGTCTTGAGCTGCCTCATCCAGCCCCACTTCAAGAGGGTGGCATTGTCGTCGTATGTATCCACAAATTAGGGACCTTGATGTGGACAACCCAGGAGATGTGGGTCCCCAGATAAGAGTGCCTCTGACTCTGCTTGTGTAGAGAACAAGTCAGTGGGGGAGTTCACTGAGAAGGTGGTGCACCAGTGGAGTCTTAAAGAACCAGCTCGTGTTATCCAGGAAGAGGAGAGGAGTTGGAATTCCAGGCCAAGAGCATAGCATGTGCAGAGGCACAGCGCCATGACAGGACCTGGTGCCAATAGGAGGCAGTGAGTCATTTGCAGTGGCCAGGACAGAAGCCCATTACAGGGGATCTTGCCATGTTGCCCAGACTGGTCTCAAACTCCTGGGCTCACACAACTCTCCTGCCTCAGCTTCCCAAAGTGCTGGGATTGTAGGTGTGAGCCGCCACTCCAGGCCTTTAACCATTTTTAAATGTACAATTCAGTGGCATTAAGTACATTCATAATGTTGTGCCAACATCACTACTATCCATTTCAAGAACTTTTTCATCATCTCAAACAGAAACTGTACCTGCTAAACAATTCCTCCCCGTCCCCCTTCCCCTAGCCTCTGGTGATCTCTATACTACTTCATGGCTCTATGAATTGGCCTATTTTAGATCCTTCATGTAAATGGAATCATGAAAATATTTGTCCTCATGTGTTTGTGTGTCTGGCTCATTTCATTTGGTATAATAATTTCAAGTTTTGTCCATGTAGCACGTATCAGAATTTCATTTCTGTTTATGACTGAATATTACTATTATGTGATGGAATTCTGACTTCTTCCTAGAAGCACTGGGTTGCCAGGAGAGTTTAATAGTCGGAGGACACCTGCTGTTTAGGACAGTTTCTGACCCTGGGTGTGAGGATGAGAAGGAGGTGGAGGCCTGCAGGGGACTGTGGCCAAGGTTCAGCAACAGAATTATGACACTTTGGTGAGCCCGGGTGTGGCCTCGCCTTCTCCAGGAAGCTTGTCCTCCACTCTGAAACCTCTAGGGCCCTTTCTGTCTTCTGCATTTCAGCAGATGACCCGCCCGGTCTCTGCTATTCTTTTTGACCTTTTGGTATCTGAGGACTGTGCCCCAGGCACTCTGGGACTCCCAGGCCAGGACCCCAGCTTCTCTTCCCTCTGACCCCCATGGCACAGCCCAGTGCATAGCTGAGGCCTCAGTGAGTTGGGGCTCAGGGAAAAGGGTCGCCCCGGATAGCTCTAGCAGGCGTGCCTCTGGCAGAGCCCACTCCCGCTCCTGCCTCTCCCGCTCCTAACCTTTCCTTTGGGTTTGGGCTGCATCCTACCAGCCAGCACCCCACCCTTAGTGCCCCCGGAAGGTTTCATCTCCCGAGCTGGGTTGAAGGAGACAGAACAAGCCCCTGGGGTGTCGACAACAGGGTTATAATCCAGCAGGATGAGACTGAACTCCCTGGAGTCTCATAGCATTTTTCCAGCCCCAGCCACTTTATTACTATATCGCTGACTGATGGGGCTCCGGGGAGCTGTGGTTCCAGCAGCCGCTCTGCTGCCACACCCCGTTTGCTATTGATCAAGTGGCAATTGGGCTGAGCAAATTCATGCCCCTTCCTGCCCCTTGTGCTCTGTTCTCCCCTCCTTTTCCTCTCTCTTCTGCTCCTGAGGCTTCTGCTTTGGGCAGTGGAGATTCAGTACCCATTGCCACAGGCCTCGAGCTTGTGAGGTGCCGGCAGCTGCTGTGACTCTGGAGGCTGCACACTCAGGTCTGCTTCCGCTTTATGTGACCCTGGGCACGGGGCTCACCCTCTCTAAGCCTCCATCTCCTGCCCGGAGCAATAAGGGGGTTGAGCCAATGTGCTCTGAGGCTTCATTTAGCCCTGACTGCTCTGTGACTTACTTTTTGAGTCTTCATTGTGAATTTGTACAATGTTTTCTTCTAAGACTGTGACAGTGTGAAGGAATTGGGTGGGACCTGCTTTCCCTCTACTCCCCAGGAGTTCCGGGCAATGGGGCATCACTCCTCCTTCCCCTTTGGGAACATGTTACTAGCCCCAGGCCGGTGGGCTGGTGACTCTCTTCAAGGCTGCCTTAGAGTCCAACCCATTAGGTCAGAGCTCGTGGAGAGATCCGATGCCATCCTGACTCAATCAATGGGAGCCCACAAAGGGAGAGAAGTGGCAGAGCTGGCCTGGCAGAGAGCCCAGAGCTGCCTCCAGCCTCTGCTCTAATTGTACGCACAGATCGCTGGATGCCTGCACACTCTAGAAGCTCTCTGGGGAAGGACATTTCACAGATGAGGGAATTTACCAGTCCGGGGTTTTATAAGTGCAGTGCTGGGCCAAGTCACTCTCATGAGCAGTTGTCAGTGATTTACCTTTCTTCCCAAGTAGGCGGAGATACGAACTAAAGGATGGCTGGGCCTCACTTTAAGCAGCTGCAAAGAAGAATGATGATTTTCTAACAAGAGCTTTTTTTTCTGTCTACCTTGAACGCTCTATCTCTGGTCTTGTAAGACAACCCTCCCTGCTGACTGCGAGTAAAGGTGAGCCTCAGATACCAGGTGATGGAGACAGTGCTCTGTCCACCAATGCCACAGCTCTGCCTGGTTCTAAGATCTGCCAGACTCCCCAAGGGAGAGTGAGGGGAGCTGGACTGCTAAACAGCATCCCCTGGGGCATTGGCATTGCCTGTCTCTGGCCTGGGGAACAAGGTCTCATACACAATATTGGTCTGAATCAGCCCCAGGAAGGAGACTTCACAATCTCCCTGCAGCTTGGGGGTGGTCTGGGGAGAGGGGAAAAGCTGGGATGGTGAGGGGAGGAAACCTGTGTTCCATTTCTAGCCATGCCATTAATCATCACACTACCACAGACAAGTGCCCTTGCCTCTCTGACCCTCAGCAATGGTCCTGCACTCCCCACTTCACTGGGTGTTGAGAGGATAAACATGAGGCTAGGGTCCTAAAAGTATCTGGCAAAGATTTCTCCCCCAGCCCCTTGGTCAACACATTCATGCCTCTATCTAAAGTCCATCCTCAAATCTCCAAAAAAATCAGGTATAATGGGACTACCCAAACAAGTTATAACTTTTCAAAGATAGACACAGTTAGAATAAAAAGTTTTTACAGCATGTAAAATGAGACTCTGCAGCACAGTTGTGATAGATGAAATTGTTTCACCTCTCTACCTCTCTGTTGTTTTTTGTTTTCTATTTTACAAAGCTTTGGTTGGGTGCCGTGGTTCATCCTTATAATCTCAGCACTTTGGGAGGCTAAGGCAAGCAGATGGCTTGAGCCCAAGAAGTCGAGACAAGTCTGGGTAACATGGTGACATCCTGTCTCTACTAAAAATACAAAAATAATTAGCCAGGCATGGTGGTGTGCACCAATAGTCCCAGCTACTGAGGGGCTGAGGTGGGAGGATCACTTAAGCCCGGGAGGTTGAGCCTGCAGTGAGCCAAGATTGGGCTACTGCACTCCAGCCTGGGTGAAAGAGCTTGACCCTGTCTCAATTAAAAAGAAAAAAGTTTGCTCCTTTCTTTTCTGTTTTCTTCCTTCCACTTTCTTTGGGCTTATTCTTTTGTTCTTTTTCTTCCTTTTTGAGTTAAATCACTAATGTTTGCTTTAAATCTTTTCTCTACTTTCGTAAATGCATTGAAGGCTATACATTTGCTTCCAAATATTGCCTTAGCTGCACCCCACAAGCTATAAATTGTATTTATAACCTTTTGTGGTTACTGTTTTCCAATTTTTTTCATTGTGGTAAGATACGCCTAACATAAAATGTATCACCTTAACCATCTTAAAGTGCAGGGTTATTGGTATTAAATACATTCATAATGTTGTGCAACCATCACAATGGTTCAGATCCAGAACTCTTTTAATCTCATAAAACTGAAACTCTGTACAGTTAAATAATAATTCCCCATTTCCCCTTCCTCAAGTCCCCGGCAGCCACCATTCTAACATATCTATCTCTGTGATTTTGACTCTTCTAGGTGCCTCATGTAAGTGGAAACATACAGTATCTGTCCTTTTGGCTGGTTTATTTCACTTAGCATAATGTTTTCAAGATTCCCCCAAATTGTAGCATGCGTCAGAGTTTCTTTCTTTCTTTTTTTTTTTTTTTTTTTGAAACAGAGTTTTGCTCTTGTTGCCCAGGCTGGAGATCACCCAGTGGCATGATCTCGGCTCACTGCAACCTCCGCCTTCTGGTTTCAAGTGATTCTCTTGCCTCAGCCTCCCGAGTAGCTGAGGTGACAGGTGTCTGCCACCAGGCTTGGCTAATTTTTGTCTTTTTAGTAGAGACAGGGTTTCACCATGTTGGCCAGGCTGGTCTCAAACTCCTGACCTTGTGATCCGCCCACCTCGGCCTTCCAAAGTGCTGAGCTTATAGGCGTGAGCCACCGCACCTGGCCAGTTTCCTTCCTTTTTAAGACTGAATAATATTCTCTTATATGGATAGGCCACATTTTGTTTATCCATTCATCTATTAATAGACACTTGGGTTCCCTCCGTGTTTTAGGGAATAATGCTGCTATGAACACGGTATACAAATGTCTCTTTGAGACTCTGCTTTCAATTCTTTTTGAATATATGCCCAGAAGGAGAATTGCTGGATTATATGGTAATTTTATTTTTAATTTTTTGAGGAACTGCTACACTGTTTTCCACGTAGCTATACATTTTACATTCCCATCAACAGCGCATAAGGTTCCAGTTTCTCCACATCCTCATTAACACTTGTTTGTTTGCTCATGCTAGTAGCAGCCATCCTAATGGGTAAGAGGTGAGATGTCACTGTGGTTTTGATTTGCATTTCCCTAATTATTAGTGATGCTGAGCATCTTTTCATGTGCTTTTTTTTGTCCATTTATATATCTTCTTCGGAGAAATATCTACTTAAGTTATTTACCCCTTCTTTTTTTTTTTTTTTTTTTTTTTTGAGACAGTCTCATTTTGTCCCCCAGGTTGGAGTGCAGTGGCATAAACATGGCTCACTGCATGTTGACCTCCCATGCTCAAGCGCTCCTCCTGCCTCAGCCTCCTGAGTAGCTAGAACCACAAGCATGCACCATCTTTCCTAGCTAAATTTTGTATTTTTTATTTATTTATGTATTTATTTATGTATTTATTTGGAGAGATGGGGTTTCACCATGTTGCCCAGGCTGTTCTCAAACTCCTGAGTTCAAATAAGCCACCCACTCCAGCCTCCCAAACTGCTGGAATTACAGGTGTGAGCCAACTCACCCAGCCTATTCTAGCTATTAGTTTTTTTGTTTTTTTGTTTTTTTTTTTTTTGAGATGGTGTCTCACTCTGTCGCCCAGGCTGGAGTGCAATGGTCTGATCTTGGCTCACTGCAAACTTCGCCTCCCGGGTTCAAGCAATTCTCCTGCCTCAGCCTCCCAAGTAGCTGGGATTACAGGCACCTGCCACCACGCCCAGCTAGTTTTTATATTTTTAATAGAGACGGGGTTTCACCATGTTGGCCAGGATGGTCTCAATCTCTTGACCTCGTGATTCGTCTGCCTTGGCCTCCCAAAGTACTGGGATTACAGGTGTGAGCCATTGTGCCTTTTTTTTTTTAATGTGCTTTTTTTTTTTTTTTTTTTTTTTTAAGACAGAGTCTCGCTCTGTCACCCAGACTGGAGTGCAGTGCCACAGTGGCTCACTGCAACCTCCACCTCCCGGATTCAAGCAATTCTTGTGCGTCAGCCTCCCAAGCAGCTGGAACTACAGGCACGCACCCCATGCCTGACAAATTTTTGGTATTTTAGTAGAGATGGGTTTCACTATGTTGCCCAGGCTGTTCTTGAACTCCTGAGCTCAGGCAATCCTCCCACCTCAGCCTCCCAAAGTGCTAGGATTACAGGTGTGAGCCACGGCACCCAGCCCTAGCTATTAATCTTTTATCAGATATATGGTTTGTAAATATTTGCTCCATGGGTTGCCTTTTTACTCTGTTGACAATGTTTTCTGATATAAGAAATTTTAAAATTTTGATGAAATCCAATTTACCTTTTTATTTTTTATTTTGTTGCCTGTGCCTTTGGTGTCATAGCCAAGAAGTCATTGCCAAAATCAATGTCCTGAAGATTCGCCCTATGGTTTCTTCTGAGTTTTACAGTCCTATATCTTACATTTAGGTGTTTGGTCCATGTTGAGTTAATTTTTGTATGTGATGTTAGGTAACAGTCCAACTATATTCTTTTGCATGAGGATATCCAGTTTTCCCAGCATCATTTGTTGGAAAGACTGTCCTTTCCCCGTTGAATGGTCCTGTTATCCTTGTCAGAACTCATGTTCCCATTTTTGCAAGGGTTTATTTCTGGGCTATATATCTATTTCTATTCCATTGGTCTATATGTCTGTCTTTTTGCCAGTACCACACTGTTTTGATTACTGAAGCTTTGTAGTAAGATTTGAAACTAGGAAATATGAGTCCTACAGCTTTGTTTTTCTTTTTCAAGATTGTTTTGGCTATTTAGGGTTCCTTCGGATTCGATATGGGTGGCCAGGTGTGGTGGCTCATGCCTGTAATCCCAGTGCTTTGGGAGGCTGAAGTGGGAGGTTCACTTGAGGCCAGGAGTTTGAGACCAGCCTGGGCAACATAGGGAGACCCTAGCTCTACAAAAAGTTTGAAAAATTAGCCAGGTATGTGCTTGTGGTCCCAGCTACTTGGGAGGGTGAGGCTATGGTGACCTGTGGTGGTACCACTACACTCCAGCCTAGGTGACAGCCTTGTCTCAAAACAATTTTTTTTAATTAAAAAAAGGTGTTTCCAGTTTTAAAAGTTTGGGAAGGATTTGGTGTTCACTCTTATTTTAATATTTGGTAGAATTTGCCAGTAAAGCCAGAGGTCCAGGGCTTTTCTTTGTTGGGAGATGGTTGGTTATGGATTTAATTTCCTCACTAGTTATGAATCTATGCAGATTTTCTCTTTCTTCATCATTTAATCTTTGTAGTTTTTGTGTTTCTAGGAATTTGTCCATATTGCATCTTGGCTATCCAGTATTGGTGCACATTTGCTCGTGATACTCTCTTAAAATCCTTCTTATTGCTGTAGAATTGGTAGTAATATCCCTACATTTGTTTCCGATTTTAGTAATTTGAGTCCTCTTTTTTTCTTACTTCATCTAGCTAAAGTTCTGTCAATTTTGTTATCTGTTCTTTTCTTTTTTTTTTTTTTTTTGAGATGGAGTCTTGCTCTGTCACCTAGTCTGGAGTACAGTGGTACAATCTCAGCTCACTGCAACCTCTGCCTCCCAGGTTCAAGCGATTCTCATGCCTCAGCCTCCTCAGTAGCTGGAATTACAGGCACCTGGCACCACAGCCAGCTAATTTTTGTATTTTTGGTAGAGATGGGGTTTCACCATGTTGCTCAGGCTGGTCTCGAACTCCTGACCTCAGATGATCCACCTGCCTCGGCCTCCCAAAGTGCTGGGATTACAGGCATGTGCCACTACACCCAGCCCTTGTTATGTTTTCAAAGAACCAACTTTTGAGTTCATTGATTTTCTCTATTGTTTTAATTCTCTATTTTGTTTTAATTCTCTGCTCTAATCTTTAGTAATTTTTTTCCTTCTGATACTTTTGGGTTTAGTTGTAAAGTAATTTGAGTCTTCTCTCTTTTTTTCTTACTTCATCTAACTAAAGATCTGTCCATTTTGTTGTCTTTTCAAAGAACCAACTTTTGATTTCATTAATTTTCACTTCTCTATTTTATCTCTGCTCTAATATTTAGTATTTTCTTCCTTCTCATAGCTTTGGGTTTAGTTGTAAAGTTAGGTTGTTGATTTGAGATCTTTCTTGTTGTTTAATGTAAATGTTGGTAGCTATAAATGCCCCCTTTAGCACTGCCTTTGCTTTGTCCCATAAGTTTTTCTATGTGACATTTTCATTTTAATTTGTCTCTAGGTATTTTCCAGTTTCCTATGTGATTTCTTCTTTGATCTGTTGGTTGCTTAAGAGTATGTTGTTTAATTTTCACAGATTTGTGAATTTTTTAGTTTTACTTCTGTTATTGATTCCTAACCTTATTCCGTTGTGGTCAGAGAAGATATTTTTCATGATGTGTATCTTTTAAAATCTATTGAGAATTTATTTGTAGCCTAGCATATGGTCTATCCCTTAAATTGTCCCCTGTGCATTTCAGAATGTGTATGTTGCTGTAGTTGGGTAGAGTGTTTTGTATGTGTCTGTTAGAACTAGTTGGTTTATTGTGGTACCTTCTCTCTGGTTGTTCCATTCATTGAGAGTGTGATATTTAAGTCATTTGTATTTCAATATACATATAGTTATAAGTTCTTCTAATGAAGTCCAAGGATTCAATATTTCTATCATCCTTGTGGACAAGCAAAGAAGTTTTTAAAATGTTTTCTAGAATCTTGGTAGTATCTTTTTTTAAAACACAACTATAGCTATTATTATTATAATCATTATTATTTTATTGTCAATAACTCAATTTATATATATTTATCAATTTTACACTCACTCCTTTTTTCATAACCTAATTTTCCCCTTAGGTTCACTTTTTTTTTTTTTTTTTGCCGAAATCCTTAGGACTTCTTTCAGTGAATATGTCTTGGGTTTAAACTCTTCCAGTCTTTATATGTATGAAAATGGTTTTATTTCCTTTTTAATCTTGAGTAATTATTTAGCTGCAAATGGAATTTTACCCTCCACTTTTTTACACTCAGTGCTTTGAAGTGCTTGCCCCATGACTTTCTGGCTTCTTTTCTCCTTGGCACGGGGTCTGCATAACTTTTGTTAGTCATTTCTCTCATTGCTATAAAGAACTACCAGAGACTGGGTGATTTATAAAGAAAAGAGGTGTAGTTGGCTCACAGTTCTGCGTGCTCTCCTGAAAGAATGACTGGGGAGGCTTCAGGAAACTTACAATCATGGTGAAAGGCAAAGAGGAAGTAGGCACATCTTATGTGTCCGGAGCAGGAGGAAGAGAGAGCAGGAGGAGGTGCTATACACTTTTAAACAACCAGATCTCATGAGAACTCACTATGATGAAAACAGCAGAGGGGAAGTCTGCCCCCCATGATCCAATCACCTCCCACCAGGCACCTCCTCCAACATTGGGGATTATAATTTGACATAAGATTTGGGTGGGGACACAAATTTAAACCATATTATTCCACTCCTGGGCTCTCCCAAATCTCATGTCCTTCTTACATTGCAAAATACAATTATACCTTCTCAACAGTCCCTCAGTCTTAACTCATTTCATCATTAACTCAGAAGTCCATGGTCTAAAGTCTCTTCTGAGACAATGTAAGTCCCTTCTGCCTATGAGCCTATGAAATAAAAAACAAGTTGTTAGTTCCAAGATACACTAGGGTTATAAGCATTGGGTAAATATTCCCTTTCCAAAAGGGAGTAATTGCCCAAAACAAAGGGGCTACAGGCCCCATGCAAGTTCAAAACCCAGCAGAGCAGTCATTAAATCTTAAAATGCCAAAATAATCTCCTTTGACTCCATGTCCAGGCCACACTAACATAAGGAATGGGCTTGCAGGGCTTGGGGGCCCTTGCAGGACCTTGGGCAGCTCTGCCCCTGTGGCTCTGCATGGTACAGCCCCCTTGCTGCTGCTTTTATGGGCTGGCATCAAGTGCCTGCAGCTTTTCCAGGTGCACAGTGCAAGCTGTCAGTGGATCTATGATTCTGGGGTCTGGAGGATGGTGGCCCACTTCTCACAGCTCCAGTAGGTGGTACCCCAGTGGGGATTCTGTGTGTGGGCTCCAACCCCATATTTCCCCTCTGCACTGCCCTAGTAGAGATTCTCCATGTGGGCTCTGCCCCTGCAGCAGACATTTTCCTGGACATCCAGGCATTTCAATGCATCCTCTGAAATCTAGGCGGAGGCTCCCAAGCCTCAACTCTTGCCCTCTGCACACCTGCAGGCTTAACCACATGGAAGCTGCCAAGGCTTACAGCTTGCACCCTTTGGAGCAGCAGCCTGAAGTGTATCTGGGGTCCTTTTAGCCACAGCTGGAGCAGGAGCAACTAGGACACAGGGAGCAGTGTCCTGAGGTTGCGCAGGGCAGTGGGTTCCTGGCCCTGGCCCAGAAACTATTCTTCCCTCCTAGGCCTCCAGGCCTGTGATAGGAGGGGCTGCTGCTAACATCTCTGAAATGGCTTCAAGGCATTTTCCTCATTGTCTTGGCTATTAACATTTGGTTCCTCTTTACTTATGCAAATTTCTGCAACTAGCTTGCATTCATCCCCAGAAAATGGGTTTTTCTTTTCTATCACATGGTCAGGCTTCAAATTTTCTGAACTTTTATGCTCTGCTTCCCTTTTAAACATAGGTTCCAGTTTCAGATCCTCTTTGCTCATGCATATGATCATATGCTGTTAGAAGGAGCCAGGCTACATCTTGAACACTTTGCTGCTTAGAAATTTTTTCCACCAGATACCCTAAATCTTCACTCTCAAGTTCAAAGTTCCACAGATCCCTAGAGCAGGGGCACAATGCCACCAGCCTCTTTGCTAAATCATAGCAAGAGTGACCTTTACTCCAATTGCCAAAATGTTCCTCATCTCCATCTGAGACCACCTCAGCCTGGGCTTCATTGTCCATATCACTATTAGTATTTTGGTCACAACAATTTAACAAGTCTCTAGGAAGTCCCAAACTTTCCCTAATCTTCCTGTCTTCTTCTAAGCCCTCCAAACTGTTTTGGCTTCTGTCCATTAGCCAGTTTCAAAGTTGCTTCCACATTTTCAGGTGTCTCTATAGCAATGCTCCACTTCTCAGTCCCAATTTTCTGTATTGGTCATTTCTCACATTGCTGTAAAGAACTACTAGAGACTGCGTAATTTATAAAGAAAAGAGGTTTTATTGGCTCATGGTTCTGCATGCTGTAAAGGAAGCATGGCCAGGAAGGCCTCAGGAAACTTACAATCAACAGAAGGCAAAGAGGAAGGAGACATGTCTTACATGGCCAGAGCACGAGGAAGAGAGAGAAGAGGAGCTGCTATACAATTTTAAACAACCAGATATCATGAAAACTCACTATCACGAGAAGAGCAAGGGGGATGTCCACCCGCATGATCCAATCACCTCCCACCAGGCCTCTTCTCCAACACTGGGGATTACAGTTTGACATGAGGCCAGGCGTGGTGGCTCGCTCCTGTAATCCCAGCACTTTGGGAGGCTAAGGTGTGTGGATCACCTGAGGTCAGGAGTTTGAGACCAGTCTGACCAACATGGAGAAACCCCATCTCTAATAAAAATACAAAAATTATCTGGGCATGGTGGTGCATGCCTGTGTTCCCAGTTACTCAGGAGGCTGAGGCAGGAGACTCGCTTGAACCCGGGAGGCAGAAGTTGCGGTAAGCTGAGATCGCACCATTGCACTCCAGCCTGGGCAACAAGAGCGAAACTTTGTCTCAAAAAGAAAAAAAAAAAATTGATGTGAGATTTCGGTGGGGACACAGATCCAAACCATATTACTTGTCATTCTTTGGTGAATGAAAGGTCTTTTCTGTTTGGTCACCTTTAACTTTTTGTCTCTTTTATATTCTGCGGTATACTACCATGTGTTCAGGTAGCGGCTTGGCTGTATTTAGGATGCATGGCCACTCAATGTTTACTTTCCTTTCAATCTGAGAACTTATCTTTCTCTTTAGTCCTGGGAAATGATCTGCTTTTATGTCTTTGACTATTGCTTCTTTTTCATCCCTTGGCTCTCTTCTCCTTGAACTCCCATTAGATATTTGTTCTTTTTAATGAAGTTTCCATATTTTTCATCTCTTTATCTTTTTATACTATTTTCCATGTAAATTTCTTTCTTTTTTTTTTTTTTTTTTTTTGAGATGGAGACTTGCTCTGTCACCCAGGCTGGAGTGGAGTGGCTTGATCTTGGCTCACTGCAAGCTCCGCCTTCAGGGTTCATGCCATTCTCCTGCCTCAGCCTCCCGAGTAGCTGGGACTGCAAGCACCTGCTACCATGCTCGCCTAATTTTTTGTATTTTTAGTAGAGACGGGGTTTCACTGCATTAGCCAGGATGGTCTCGATATCCTGACCTCGTGATCCGCACACCTCGGCCTCTCAAAGTGCTAGGATTACAGGTGTGAGGCTGGGATTATAGGCATGACTGTAAATTTCTTAATATAAGTTTATAATTCACTATGTTTTTCTTTGGACATGTCTGGTCTAAAATTTGTCCAATTATTGAGTGTTTTTTTAAGAGAACACGGTTTTATTATGTTGCCCAGGCTGGACTGAAACTCCTGGGCCCAAGTGATCCTCCCACCTCAGCCTCCTGACTGACTGGGATTACCAACATGCTCCATAGTGCCTGGCTTCCTTTTTTGTTTGTTTGTTTGTTTGTTTTGAGATGGCGTTTCACTCTTGTTGCCCAGGTTGGAGTGCAATGGCACGACCTCAGCTCAGTGCAACCTCTGCCTCCTGGGTTCAAGTGATTCTCCTGCCTCAGCCTCCCATGTAGCTAGGATTACAGTTATGTGCCACCATGCCCAGCTAATTTTTTGCATTTAGTAGAGACGGGGTTTCACCATTTTGGTCAGGCTGGTCTTGAACTCCCGACCTTAGGTGATCCGCCCACCTCGGCCTCCCAAAGTGCTGGGATTACAGGCATGAGCCACCATGCCCAGCCTTCCTTCAGCTTTTTAAGGGGTCCAAATGGGCTTCTATTGAGTCATCTAAATATTTCCCTATTGTTTACTTTTTCTGCAATAAATAAACCTAATTGTTGATTTTGCTTTGTCATCAATCTTCTTCATGTGTTTTAAAATTTCACTCTGCACAGTCATCTTGAGGGGGAGTTTCTCTTTCTCTTCTTGTCCCTGTAACTATTGGTTTTGCAGTTGTTCCCTTAGTCCTCTGAAGTCTCTAGTACAAAACCATGCCTTAAATCAGTTTTTGGATTTTTTCATTGTTATCTAAAATCTTGGTTTTACCTCTTTTAAAATATGCTACTGTCTGATTGCGCTGCTATAACAAAATTCCAGGGACTGGGTGGCTTAAACAACAGACAATTATTTCTCACAGTTCTAGAGGCTGTCAAGTCCACGATCTAGGTGCTGGCAGATTTGGTGTCTGATGAGGGCTCTCTTCCTGGCTGTAAGCAGCCACCTTCTCACTGCATGCTCATGTGGTCATTCCTCGGAGCAACCATGTACAGGAAGAGGGAGCGATCTCTTTGTCTTCCTCTTATAAGGGCACCAATTCCATCATGAAAGTCCCACACTTATGACCTAATCTACACCTAATTACCTCCCAAATGTCCTACCTCTTAATACCATCACATTGAGAGTTAGGGCTTCAGCATAAGGACGTGTTTGTACATACACTTTTTAAACATAGATGAGTGTATAGCTGTTCTGTATCCCATATTACATCATAAACATTTTCTCTTGTCATTACACAATCTTGAATATCATTTGAAAGGTCCTTACTAACAATTACTTAGCCTTGCCCTCAGTGTTATTTCTATTTACTCCTATTTAAGGTAACCTGATGAATCCTTTTGGTGTGAAACTTGTCCATATTGTGGATCGTGTCCTTAGGAAAGACCCCAGAAAGATATGGCAAGGTAAGGATGGGAGCCCATGGCTGTTGATATCTGTCTAGAGTGGACAGTCCATCCCCATGATTTTGGAGTGTGAGCTCCCTTCACCCACAGCAGCCCTAGCCCCACCAGCAGCCCCAGCACACGGTGAGCAGAGGAGGCACCTGGACAATGGTCAGTGCTTCAGACAGTGGGTGGCTATTTTCTCCAGTCAAGATTTCCTGTATTGCAAACTCTTTGGTTTCTTTAGGAAACTTCTGGTTGGTCCCCAGATACAGGGAGCAGAGTGTTCAAGAGAGCAGGAAAGCTTCTGGCTCCTGGGGTCAAGCTCCTGAACCAGATATGAGGTTTGATACCAGGCACTGGAATGACCCAGGTTAACAACTCGTGAATTTTTTTTTTAAAGTTTCTGCTTTACAGATTGTTAAACTGTTTTCTTGTACAACTTCATAATCTTTGCAAACTAAGCCACTTTCCAGGTGACTGAAGCTTGGATTGACCAGAACAGTGCTTCTTGAAAGGTTCTGTGGATATGAGTCACAGGGAATCCTATTAAACACAGATTCTGATTCAGCTGATCTGGGGTGAGGTCCAAATTGCATTTCTAACAGACCCCCAGGAGATGGTGATGCTGCTGGCCTGAGGACCTCACTTGAGTAGAGAAGTGTGAGGGGACTTAGGCAAGTCACACGCATCCTCAGTGACTGGGCTGGAACCCGTGTCTGCCCGACACCAAAGCCTGTGTCTTCTGTCTGCGGTTCCCATGTAGAATCCTGCAGTCCCACCACTTACTTTGCAGGTGAGGGAGGTGAAACAGAGAGGCTTCCGCTGGAGGGGGAGGTGGCTTTGTTCAGGGAGGGGGCTGCCTTTCCCAGGCCCACCCCCCAACTCTGAGGTTTGATGAGGAAGAGAGGGATGGAGGGGATGGTCTCCTGAGTGGGGAAGTGCCACAGCTGGGCAGCCGTCAGTGTTGGAAAAATTAATTTTTTAATTAAAAACATCTTCCCCCCCACTCTTCTTTCCCCTTTGCTTTAATGTCTCAGTCTAGAGTAATTATGAGTCGCTCTGGGGAGACTGAACCTTAGAAAAATTGTTCTTGCGACTGCTGAGGAATTTATCTGATTAACTTGGGCTCAGCCTTTGAAAAGAAGAGAAAGGGATGTAAAAAGAAAAAGGGAGGAGGGAAAGCTCCAGCTCCCTGTTGGTCGTCTGGCACAAAACTTAATCACAGCGTCAGTGAGGCCAGGTGGGCTTTGGCCGGTTCCTTCAGGCCAGCCTGGGGGCAAGGTGGCTGGGGGCTCAGCATCCCCGCATTCCCCTCCTTGGACCCCAGTGGCCCTCTGCCCCAGCCCGGGCCCTACCTGTCCTCTGGGTTGCCTCCCAGGGCCTGGAATGTCACTGTGACTGGCCCTATATGGGAGATGGGGTCTTAGGTTGGGTTCCTGGAAGACAGAGCCTGAAAAGGGGTCTGAGTGCTTTCAGTGACACGCATGAGGGGTGAGGGGAGCAGGGTGGGACAGGAGCAAAACCTAGGTGAGGACGTGTTTCAGTCAAAGTCTGGTCTGGACCCAGTCCCCTGGGGAGCTCTGGTGCTTGCACCGCACCGTACAGTTGTCAGGGCACGAGGGGTGGCTTTTGTTCCTGCATCTGCCTGCTGACCATGGATTGCACCTGGGGGAAGAGTGTAGCTCCCCCCCAACCCCGCCCTGCCCCAGGCATTTCCTGATGACCAAAGTTTAGTCTCCATTGGCTGAGGGCACTGCTCCCTAGAAGGGTACAGCTGTGAATTGTTAACAGCCAACACCACCCGCAGCTGGTAGACAAATGTCCTGGCTTGAAAAAGGCCTGGGTGAGGCACCAACAGCACCTACTACAGATAGACTGGAGGAGGGGCCTGGTGGGGTTGGAGAGAAATGGGTGGATTCAAGAGCAATGCCAGAGGTACAGTCGATAGCACTTGGGGAGTGGCTGAGTGGGGTGGGCATGGGGGGTGGATACAGAGGACTCTCAGGCTACTGGTTTGGGTGACTGAGTGGCTGGGGGTGCCAGGTTGGAGCAGAGATGTAGGTGCCATCTGTGTGAAGATGGGAGAAGGTGGGTGGGCTGGTGTGGGTAGGCAGGAAGGGAGAAGAACTGGAGCACAGAGTTCTGGGCACCCCACAGGACTGGGGCTGGCAGAGGACAGGGGGCCCAAGGGCAGTTTGAGAAGGTGCAGCCAGGAGGACAGGAGGAAAACTAGAGAGGGTGGGGTCCCGAGGTCACCTCTTCCCTCCTCCATCCTCCCAGATGCGTTGGCCTCAGTCATCGCCTGTCTCCTCCATCAGTGCGTGTTTGTGGATCAAGGAGACTGCTTTGAGGAGCCTGAAAAGACTGTGACCCCCTTGAGGGTGGGGACTGTGCCTGTCTTGATTAGCATTGTGGCCCAGCCCCTATCATGCTCCCTGGCACAGTAGGTGCTCAATAAGCCTTTGCTGAAAAATACAGTGGCTAACACCCATATAGCACTTACCAGGCCCAGGTCCTGGAGAGAAACTCATTTAAGTCTGTGAGGAAAGATTCAATGCCTTGTTTACCCATTTCCTATGAGTTTCCACAGACACCTTGGCCATTCAAGAGACCTTTGCAAATGTTCCACTTAGAAGCTATTATTATCCCCAGTGTACAGATGAAGACTCAGAGGCATAGAGAGATTAGGTAACTCACACAAGATCACAGATAAGTGGCAGAGTTGGGACAGGAACCTAGTCAGAGTGACTCTCAGGGTTCCTGCTCTTAGTGCCTGTGTGAGCGAGTGAAATTGATGCCGGTGCTTTTGGGACCAGGGCACATAACTGCTTCATGTGGCACATGTACACAGAGCCACATGCACATGCTGCCACATGCACACAGAGCCACATGCACATGCTGCCACATGCATATGCAGCCACATGCACACAGAGCCACATGCACATGCTGCCACATGCACACAGAGCCACATGCACATGCAGCCACATGCACACACAGCTACATGTATGCACAACCACATGTACATACTGCCACATATACATGCAACCACATTGACATGCAGTACACAGAAGACGGCTCTTGTCTGCTGCAGGAGAAGGTAGTCCACAGCCTTGAGTAGGGGCCCCTTACTGTACAGTGCTCTGCTCACACTGGACTGGCCAAAGCTACTTCAGACCCAATCCATTGCTGCCTTTACAGCCCCTGAGGCCAGAGGGTGATGGGAGGTAGGGGTAGAAGGGGACAGGTGGCAAGTTCTGGTGTCAGGCAGGACACCTTTCAGTCCCAGCTCTGCCATGACACAGTGTGGCCTGAGCCTCTTTGAACCGTAGTTGTCTCATACGCAAAATGGGACTAATAACACATTTTCCCCAGAACTTGTGTGAGAGTTAAGAATGATGTATGGTGTCTGGCACACAATGGCTTGATGGTACTACTATTACATGGAATAACCATTTTTTGCTACATTAGCCATTTCTTTGCCTGATACTGAAAAATGTAAATATGGCCTTGCAGTAGCCGGGCATCTTGTGGTTAACCACTGCGTGGCTGCCATCAGGGGCCCGTTCAGCCAGAGGGTCACTGGCCACCTCCACCCCAGCAGGGACGAAGCCTGAGGTGGGAGGCTGAGAGCAGGGGCTGGGAAGAGACGCAGAGCTGGGAGCACCCAGGCTGTCCTGGGCAGGGGTGTCTGAGCTGGAAGTCTGTCATCAGCCCTTATCCGTGGCCACCAACAGGGATGCTGCTGAGATGAGGCTAAGGACTCCTGCTTGGGCCCACCATCAACTCATGTGCCCTGAGCCCCCAAAGGCCACCGCATCACACAACTCTGGTGGGCTGGTGGGGGGGTGGGGTGCATCATTCACACTGGTCTATGAAGCAGTGTTCCAGGGGTGTTCTGCTCACATAGAAAATGCCCCCTGGACCTGTGCAATGGGGCCTGAGAGCGCTTCAGAGCCGTAGTCTCACAGCTTCACAACGGGCTTGCTTGGAAGACATAGGGAAGCAGACAGCTCCCTCCTAGGGTCTGCCTACTGCATGGGCACCCAGGCCAGGGCAAAACCAGTTTCAGCCATGTCTAATGCTCCCACTCCTGGCACCCAGGTCTCTGAGTAATAACCCCAAGCTCATGATGCCTGGACACTTGACTGAACACATCTGCCCTGGTCCAGACTGGGAGCTCTTGAAGGTGGGGCTTGGGCCTCCGCTCTTCCCCCTCTTTCTCTGACCAAGCACAGGGCTGGACACACAGAAAATGGGAATCATGTTGGAAGAAAACTGTGAGATTAAAATACCCAAGTCTGTCATTCCTCTACTAAAGAGACAGTTACTTATCAGCCTTTAACTGTGCCCTGGACCTGACCGGGTTGGCAAAGACATGAGGATGGAGCAGATGGACCCTGTCCTTGAGGTGTCACAGCCTTGTGGGGAGACAGACATGTAAACACACAGTGAGAGTCCAGTGTGACCAGAGCTGTGATGGGTGTGCAAGAGGCCTTGGGAGCACAAAGATGAACAGAGGGCACCCGAGAGGGCTTCCTAGACAAGGTGATCCTGGGGTTGAAAATTGAAGAGTGGATAGGGGCTTACCTGGTGGAGGTGGAGGGAATGCATCCCAGGCGCATATGCAAAGGCATGGAGGTAAACAAGAGCCGGGCCCAACACGGGATCTGCAGGCTTGAGTGCTGCAGAGGAAAGAGCCCTGGACAGACCAGCTGGGTCCCAGTCCCATCTGCTTGTAAGTACCAGAGTGACCAAGGACAAATTCTTCCCTGCCTCCCTTTCTCTGGTCCACCGTTCCCTGATCTGTGTAGTAACAACTGGGCTACATCATCCCCAAAGCACCTCCAGCTTGGAAGCTCTTGGTTTCTTCCAGATGTGGCTGGATCCCTGCCTACCTTCCAGAAACACACCCTTGCCTATGGGTGCTGGGGCCCTCTGGGGAACATGCATAGGTTGGTTCTGGTTAATCTAGGCTTAACCCTTTGAGTGCCAGAACCTTTCACTTCATTGCAAATAGTTCTGCCCCATGAGCAGACTGAGAGTTTGGGCCCACCTTCCTGGGAATACCAAGGTTGAAATCTGCTGGGTGTGTGGCTGACATGGGACCCCTCCAATGGGTAGTTCTCTGCTCTGGCCGACTGGGTGACAGGAGTTCTGAGCTGGGACTGTCCTTTTTAACGACAGCCAAGCCCGACCATCTCTCTTGGCATGAGATTGCTTCTTTGTGCCCACTGGCTTCTCACTTTTATAAGTATCACCAGCCAATCAGCTCATGCCCCCCCCCCATAAGAGGGAAGTGACCAATCATATTTGGTCTGGTTTCTCCGTTGTTAGGTGCAGGAGGCTGCCTCCTCACTGCTGAGGGGCTTGGATTTTATAAGTCCAGTCCTGGGTCTGAGCTGATCCCAAAGGTTGGGGGCTCCAGGGAGATGGATTTAAAATTCCCTAAGTATAGTATCCAGTGGGTTCTGCCAATAGTCAGGGCTGAGGAATTCAAGGGAAGGAGAGAGCAGCTGGCTCGTGGCAGTCCTGGAGGGCTTCCAGGAGAGGGCACTGAAGGAGGCGTTTTCAGGCCCTTCCTGGCCCAGCCTGGGCTCTTTTCTCTTCACAGAGGGGCCTCATCAGACCCCTACCAGCAGGCTCAGCACTCCCATCCTGGTAGCTTCAGGATACCTCCCTGCCCCCATGTCAGTCCTGGCACTATCCTGGGCCCTGGGCTTGAACCTGCTTCAGGACCCTTCCCCCCAGCCCTCACCCCACTGACACCCAGAACTCCTGTAGAGGGTTTGGTGTGGGTATTACACCAAGTGTGAGCCTGGGTCCAGGCACCCCTCTGTGACTCCAGAGGTTGGGGATGGAGAGGACCCAAGAAGTGACATGGGAAGATTCAGAAAGAAGGGGAGGGTGTCCCAGGTGGGGACCCCTGTGTGAGCAAAGGCTTGGAGGCTTGTGAGTATGTATGTGTATATCTGCCTGTTTATGCAAGTATGTGCATGTGCTGGTGTTTCCATACATGCCTTAGGCACATGTGTGTATATGTGTAAAACACAGAGAAAGGACATCAGTGCTTCTATGTCTTAGGCTTGTGGATTTCCTCACCTCTCCAGTCTCCCATGAGGAGACGTGTTTTGGGTCCTGAGCCCCAGCTCTCTGTGAGCCTAGGTCCCTGAGCCTAGTTCCCACCCCTGCCTACCCCACCAATGGAGCAATTTCTTGATTAAAAAAATCAGTGAGACTGCACACAACAGAGCCAGCGTCACCTCCAAATGGAGAAAAATCCAATCAATCCATCATCCATTCCCACTACCAAAGCCACTAGCAGCCCACCTACAGCCTAGTTTGGCCTTTTCTGGGGACTAGGGCCCTGCTCCACCACAGAATGTCAATCAAAAGGGTCCACTTCCAGCCCTGGCAACATAGTGACCCCGTCTCTATAAAAAACAAATGAATTAAGGCTGGGCGCAGTGACTCACGCCTGTAATGCCAGCACTTTGGGAGGCTGAGGCGGGCAAACAACTTGAGGTCAGGAGTTTGAGATCAGCCTGGCCAACATGGTGAAACCCCATCTCTACTAAAAGTATAAAAGCTTGGCATGGTGGCATGCACCTGTAGTCCCAGCTACTCAGGAGGCTCAGGCAGGAGAATTGCTTGAACCTGGGAGGCAGAGGTTGCAGTGAGCCAAGATTGCACCACTGTACTCCAGCCTCGATGACAGAGCAAGATGCTGTCTCAAAAAAGAAATAAATGAATTATCTGGGAGTGATGGCACATACCTGTAGTCCCAGCTACTCAGGAGGCTGAGGTGGGAGGATCGCTTGGGCCTGTGAGGTGGAGGCTGCAGTGAGCCATGGTCACACCACTACACTCCAGCCTGGGTGACAGAATGAGACCCTGTTGCAAACAAAAAGTTTTTAAACGGCCTACTGAGGATGGAGAGTTGAGTAAAATCAGTGTCTCCTCTGCCCCCAGGCTCCTGGTGTCTTGCTCCTCACGACAGCCTGGTGTCCTCATCTGTGCTCAGGGCAGTTCAGTCTGGTGGACCCCAGGAGGAAAGGGCTTGCCTGTGTTCCCTGGGCTGCAGGAGGGATCAGCTTACTGACTTGGGGCAGCAGGAGGAGGCCTGGCTGAGGTCACGACCCACCCACTTAAGAGTCTGAGCCCTTCTGAGCCTCAGTTTCTACATCTTTAGAAAGGGACCATGATGCCTGAGGCTCAGATGAGAGTGTATGGAAAGGGTGTCTTATTCCGTTTGTGCCATACTAACAAAATGTCTGAGACTGGGTGATTTATAAAGAACAGAAACTCATTTCTTATAGCTCTGGAGGCTGGGAAGTCCAAGATCAAGGTGCTGGCAGGTTTGTTGTCTGGTGAGAGCTGCTCTGTGCTTCCAAGGTGGCGCCTTGAAGCCTGCATCCTCTGATGGGGAGGAACGTGATGTCTTTTCATGGTAGAGGAGTAAAAGAGGGTGATCCCTACCCACAAATCCCACAAGCCCCCCTTTTTTTGTTCTTTTGAAACTGAATCTTGCTCTGTTGTCTAGGCTGAAGCGTAGTGGCGCCATGTGGGCTCACTGCAACCTCCGCCTCCCAAGTTCAGGCAATTCTCCTGCCTCAGCCTTCCAAATAGATTGGATTACAGGTGTGCGCCACCATGTCCAGCTAATTTTTTGTATTTTTAGTAGAGACAGGGTTTAACTATGTTGGCCAGGCTGGTCTCGAACTCCTGACCTCAGGTGATCCACCTGCCTCGGCCTCCCAAAGTGCTGGGATTACAGGCATGAGCCACTGTGCCCAGCCAGCCACAAGTCCTTTTATAAAGGCCCTCATCCATTCATGAGGACTCATGACTTAACCACCTCCCTAAAGGCTCCACCTTTCAATATTGTAGCACTGGGAATTAAGTTTCAATATAAATTTTGGAGGTGACAGAAATACTCAAACCACAGCAAAGGGGCGCTGGGAACTGGAAAGTGCTGGGCCCGGGTCCAGGCACCCCTCTATGGCTCTGGAGATTGGGGATGGAGAAGACCCAATAAGTGACATGGGAAGATTCAGAAAGAAGGGGAGGGTGTCCAAGGTGGGGAGCCCTGTGTGAGCAAAGGGCTCACACTGTGCTGATATCCACTGAACCTTGGTCCATGGGAACATCTAAGGGCAGAAGCAAGATGTTTGACCCACACGGTACTTTAAAAAAATTGAATTAGTGGCCAACCTTTAAAAAATGGGCATTTTCTGCGCAAAGTCTGCATTTTGACTTCTCTTGAAAAATCAGGAGGTCTAGCAGCCTTGAGACTGTGTGCCCGGGTGCGGTGGCACTTCCCTAACCCCTTCTCCGTGGGTCCACTTCCTCTTAACTGCCTAACTCCTGGGGGATGGGTGACACTTGTGATCCCTGATCCTTTCAGAACATATTAACATTTTCAGATGAGTCTTTCTCAGTGGTCCAGTCAAGTGAGTGGCCCATGGTCAAGTGGGTAGGAAGGAGGGCACAGCTGCCTCCCAGACCCCTCAATGCACACTCCCTCTCTGTTTCCCACTCTCAGTCCTGGCAGTGTTCTGGGTGCCCGACTCCCTGCTAAGCAGGGAGCAAGGAAGAAGTTGTACCTTGGGAGTGGCTGCTTTTCCTCTCCAGGAAAATCTAACACCTTGACCATCACCCACACGACATTTTCTTTGAAGGCCCAGGGAGCCAGATGGACAGGTTCTCCCAGAGCAGGTTAAAGCAGTGCCAGACCAGGCATTCCTTTTCCCCTTGACCCCTCAATGTCGGTTATTTTCCTCAGGCAGAGGTGTTGTGGCCACCATGTGGGGTCAACCATTTGGGGCAGGGTTGGGATAGCTGCTGTCATCAGGCTACCAAAGGGCAGACTGGAGTTTCCAGATTCACCCCTTCTCAACTGCGTGACCTTGGGAAAATGCCTTGACCTCTCTGAGTCTATTTCCTCAGTTGTAAAATCTCTTCTCCCACATGCTGTCATAAAGATCAAATGGGATCAAAAGTGTGTAAGAGAATGGCCTGGCACAGATCAGGAACACAGTTGGTACTCAGTAAGTGTTTCTGAAAGGAGGAGTTGAAGGTCCCCAGATCCAGTGGTGGAGCCAGCATAGTTACCGTGCAATGGAGACTGATTAATGAGGCCCTGTGTCCCAGCTGGCTGGGGCTACATCTGATGACACGAGTGAGGGGCATTTTCCCCGGGCCTTGCTCCTTCTGAGCTGGGGTAACTGGGAGAATGTGGGGGTGAGGAATCAAAGAGAAGAGGCATAGTTTCTCCTCCCTCCCTACCCCCACCCTTGTTGTGGGTGCATAGCCCTTTCCCCATAAGCTGGGCCCCTTCCATAAATGCTGAGGGCCCCTGCCTTCTTCAATAGCTAGAATGTGGCTGCCTGGTTTCCAGCGGGGATGGGGAGCCTGTGGGCCCAGAGAAGTGGGGTGTGGAGGGAACAGCTGGCCTCATAGTCAGTTTGTCATGGAGCCACCTCATGGGGCTACCTCTCTAGACCTTTACCTAGTTTTAGCTTGAAAGCACAAGAGGGACAAGGATATTCCAGGTCCCCCAAGGCAGGGGGCTTTAGCACAAAGGAGACCTCCAAAAGGAGTTGAAGGCCCTTGGTTCCAGTGGTGGAGCCAGCATGATTACTCTGCAATGGAGACTGATTAACGAGGTCCTGTGTCCCAGCTGGCAGCCTCTAAAGGGAGAGCTTCCTCCCCGTTTCCCAGAACACTGCCATCTGGCCACCTTTCTAAGATAGCAATGAAGAGCACTGCCTTCTTCCTGGGTGTGCTTTCTGGAACTGCAAGTTGGGGGTGCACAACAGGGTGTGGTTGCTGTCCAGAAAAGGGAACTACCCAGGGCAGATGACAATCGTGGTAGTGATGACGATAGCTGATGACATTTACTGAGCCCCGTGCTAAACACCTCCTGCTGCACTCACCCCAGTTCTGGGGTTACGGAACAGCCCATCTCATCAAGGCACCTCCATTACATGGAAATTCAGGTGGGAATGGAGCCATCCACAGGGAAGAGAGAGAGGTGCGTTAATTTATGAACTTCGCAAAGGGACCCTTCTTGCTGGGGTTGGGGGATCTAATAAACAGCTCCCCCTGTGTGTTTAGGGTAACAGCCCATGTCCAAAATGTCGATTTTCCTGCCTGGATTTAAAGAACGTGTTTAGAGAACCAGGTCAGCTTTAGGGTCTCCAGACCACTGGCCTACAGCCAGGAGAGGTATTTCAGAACCCTGGAGAACGCCTCAGACTCCAGGAGGTGGGTGGAATGAGGAGGCTGGTTTTCTAAAACTGGCTGGTCCTGCCAGGTGAGGTGGCTCACACCTGTAATCCCAGCACTTTGGGAGGCTGAGGCGGGTGGATCACCTGAGGTCAGGAGTTTGAGACCAGCCTGACCAACATGGAGAAACCCCATCTCTACTAAAGATACAAACTTAGCTGGGCGTGGTGGCGCATGCCTATAATCCCAGCTACTCGGGAGGCTGAGGCAGGAGAATCACTTGAACCTGGGAGGTGGAAATTGCCACAAGCTGAGATCGCGCCATTGCACTCCAGCCTAGGCAACAAGAGGGAAACTCCTTATCCAAAAAAAAAAAGGGAGAGGAGGAGCCTGGGCCCTGAAGGAAGATGACTTGCCCAAGTCATTCAGTGGGTCGGCCTCACTGCCTGGGGCTATATCTCCTGGAGCAAAGGCAAGAGCAGGAGCAGCCCAGCTTGCTGCTCTGTGCCAAGTCTGCAAAGACACAGGTGTCTTATTTTCTGCATTCTAAAAATTGTGAGCACATAGTAGCTGTAAGTCAAATCTTATCCCCAACACCATCCTGCATGGCTCTGGGCTTGAGAGCAGCCCTTGGTTGTTTTTACAGGCAGGATGTTGAATGATTATAGTCACAGCCTCTCCAACCTCACTGCCTGAAATTAAACCTGGACTCTGCCACTCAGGCTGTGAGACTTTGGGTGCATTAAGCACTGTATGCCTCAGTTTCCTCATCTACAAAGTGGGAATGATAAAGTACTCACTTCTATATGTTATTGTGAGAATTAAGCATATACACACACACACACACACATATATACATAAAACTTAGAGCAGTGGTTGGCATGGACTTATTGCTGTAAAAATGTTGTTATTTTTAACCCCAAGCATTCTGTCCCAGCTCTGATGCATGGTCATGTTTTTCCCATAGTACCCCTGGTCTTACCTCCAGGGTCAAAGGCTGGGAATAGGCAGATATTCTTTGGGCTCGTAAGCCATTGGAGTGTCTGCAAGGCTGCCTAAGGAAGTATTAGTTTGGGAGGTTGGAGGCCCCACTGCCCTGGGCCGGGGAGTCTGGGACCTTGATGAGATGCTGGACCTTGGCACCAACCTCCCCCTTCTTTCTTCTTTTTCATAGTGGTTCCAAGCATGGTCTTTAGAGCCAGAAAGACCCAGGCTTAAATCTTGGCTCTGAGGTTTACAGGCCATGACCTTGGCGAGTCATAATTAGCCTCTTGAAGTCTCATTTGTGTATGGGTCTAACAGTACCCTTGATGTGGTTGTTTAGAGGATTAAAATGAGAAAATGTAGTGCAGACTGAGCACGTGTGCATGCTGTAAGTGCTTCGTAGTGGTGGCTGTCACGTGGTTGTTATCTTGACGTCTCTGTCTCACTTTGGGTCTCTGCCACTCCCCTCTCCCTCCCAGTGGGTGAGGCTCTCCTTCCTTCTCCTTGATTTCCAGGCTTGGAAGCACCAGAGGATTTGAAGGCTTTGGAGGCTTTGGATCTGGCCCGCCCAGACTCAAACCTCAGGGAGAGCGGCTTTTCGAAGACAAGATCGGGGGCTAAGTCTTTTGTGGCTCATTTCTTGTGACCTCACTCCTCTCTGCCTTGTCGTAGTGTCAGTGCTCTGGATTTCTGGACAACTCCTTTGTGCCTTAGCCCTGGCCAGATACTCCTCTTTACCCTCAGCTCTGCCCCATTCCAGGAGCAAGTGGCGAAGCATTTACCTTACTAACAGCTCAGATTTGACAAGCATGAACTGAGCAGGTTGTGGGCTTTACCACGTGAGTTAGTTCATTTATAATCAGCATTTAATTAGCATCTACTTTCTGTCCAGCATTGCAGGAAGCACTTTACACACGTTTTTGTTTAATCATCCAGCAGCCTCTAGAAGCAGTTATTATTACTAATTTCATTTTTTAAAATTTTCTTAAAAATTTTTTATGGATACCAGGTGAGTCAGTCAGATATGATTATACTTTGATCTTACAGGGGAGGGCAATGGGACCCAGAAAGGTTGGGTGATGCTTGGGCCTCACAGAGGGGCACCTTGGAGCTACAGGGGGAAGAATTGAGCTAAAGCTTACACAGCACTTGGCATAGTACCTAGCAGATAGAAGGTGCTCAATAAAGGGGACTAAGCCCTGTCATCTTGGATGCCCCGTGGGACCCTTAGCCTGGTTGACTCCTCTTCATGCCCTTGTCCCACTCTTGTACCAGCTCTTCCACTGGTCAAAGAATGTATTAATTTGCATTTGGGCCAGATGTGGTGGTGGAATTTTGGGTACTGTAAGAGTTGGGTAGCGGGGACTCAGAGGATGGCCACTGGCTCTGTGGCTGAGGCCTCTCCTCACTTGCTCCTGCAGCCACATTCAAGCAGGACTCCCAGGAGCCAGGCTGTGGAATCACCCATGATGATGTGGTTCTGGAGACTGTGATGTCTGGGTTCATGAACTCTCACTGGTGGATCATTCATTCTTCCCAGGAACTTGAGCACAACCCCACTCCCTCGCTCCTCCCCTGCAAACTCTCTGGGCCTGGGGTATAGGGGGAAGTGGGCCAGGACTTCAGGAAATCTGGTCTCTTTCTGCTACCATCACAGGGCCTGGCCTTGACCAAGATGCCCACCTGGGTTGCACAGGAGACCTGGCTTCTCAGTCCAGCTCTGCTATGAACAACTCACCTCAGACCCAGGGCAGTTATTGATGCTCTTTGAGCCTCAGTGTCCTCATTTATAAAATGGAAGGGGAGAAATGGCTGTTCTCTGAGTGTTCTGCCATGCAAGGCAGTAAAGAGAGAATCCCCATTCTCCCCTCTGCCTGCCCCATCAGGGGGTATGTAGCCAAGGACAGGGACAGAATAGGATGCAGGGAATGAGGCAGGGGAGAGGGAGAGTCTCAGAGGGCTCCTAACTCTCTGGCTTGAGAAACTGGTAAACTCAGGTACTGTTTACTGAGATGAGAAAAGGGCAAGGGTAGACTTGGGGAGGGATGATAAGTTCAGTTTTGGATCCATTGCATTTGAGGTGCTCAAGGGATGGGCCTAGGCAGCCGGCATGGAGTGGAGCTGTGATTTGAACCAGGGATGTCTGCTTCAAAGGCCGTGCTGTCTCTGGCACACACCCCATGCACAGAGTGAGGTGCACAAAGTCAAACTACTGAGGGGCAAGGAGGGGCCAGAGAGAGTTCATGTTCAGAGCTGGGAATAGTAGAGGTGGAGAAAAAAGAAGGCTTCATCATGGAGGGCTTCCTGGAGGAGGTCATCGAACCTTGTGTTTTGAAGATAACAAGAGAAGGTGAGTCCTGAAGGAGAACAGTTGGAAGGGTCCCTGAAGGCTATGCCCAAGAAGAATATGTGACTCCCCCAAGGTCACACAGCTAATAAGTGGCAAGGCCATGGTTCCAGCCAGGCCTGCCTCATTCCAGGGCCTCTGCTGTCAACTTCATAGGACACTGCTCTCAGGGATTGGGTCCTAGCAGGGGGAGAGGAGCCACAGAGTTGAGGGGGAGACAGTCTCTCCCAGTTCAGGCCATCTTTCCCTAGCCCATGCATGGTCAAGTTCCAAATAAACAAAGAGTAGAGCTTTGACTCTCAAAGTGGCAGGACACAGAGCTAGGATTGTTTCAGTTTTAAGACAGACCTGACTCTAAGTATAGGGCCGTCCATGAATGCTGGTAGGCTGGGCAACTACTCAGTACCTGCGGGATGAGGTGCGCTTAGAGTCTCCCCTGCCCCTTAAACTGGTCTGCCACCATGTCTGAGAGTCCATTCACACACCCTGACTTCGGAATAGACGTTGTCCAACTGGGCTCCTCCCAAGGGGAGCACATTTTTGGCCCTACTCATCTCACACAAAGGGAACTTAGTAGACACTTTTCTCCTAGGCAGAAGGGGTGGAGGACCCTGCTAGGGGACCCTTTCTCCCAGCTTTGCAGAAAGCCAATCTGCCATGTGGGGGACAGGCTCGCCTGACAGAAGGGCAGGGAGCCACTGGGCACACGAGGCTGCAGTGGTAGCAGCAATGGTGAATGCCAGCAGCTCACAGTGAGTGTGCAGTGTCAAATGGGGTGCATTACTCTCCCTGCAAATTAAAAATTAAAATTAATCAAACACTCAAATTGATTTCCTTCCCGTCTGTTTGCTCTGCTGTGCCAGTCAGATGCCTGCTTGCCCACCCAGCCCAGTACATCCCATCCTCATGCCAGAGCTGGACAGCTCAGGCAGCTGCAGAGGTATCTGTGAAGGGCCTGGGGGGAACCTCAGGCACCTCATTCCAGCCATGGGAAACTGGGTAAGGGTCAGTCCAGCCAGACTCGTTACCCTGAGACCCAGCAGGGTTTGGAAACAGGGGCAGGCAGGAAATGAACATCACTCTGGTCCCAAGGTAACACCTATGCTGGGCTGGAAGGCAGAAATCTAGAGAATATTCCTGGGGCCATCATTCACTGATGTCACGAGCCTGGGCAAGTCTTGTTCTCTCTCTGACTTGTTTCTCCGTCTGTGGAATGGGGAGAGGGGGCAGATGGAAGAGGTTCCTGTGGGTTCCAGCGCTGGCCTGTGGGCTGGGCCAACCTTACCTAGGGACTGACCTCTCCACTCACCTCCAGCCAGCCCGCGGCCCTGGTCTCCTCCTTCCCCAGCCGGGACCTGACCTGCCACTTATCAGCTGGGCAACCTTGGGCACAATGGGCACATCACTTAACACCTCTGTGCCTCAGTTCCCTCATGGGTAAACGCGGATGATAGCGCCAGTGTGGGCAGACTGGTTCCCTGGAAAGCAGACTGAGGGAGATCCGCGTGGAGGCAGGCAGGATGGGGCTGGGGGAGTTGGCCCGTGATGCCTTTACAAGGCAGACTCTGTGAGGAGCTCTGGATACGAGCTGTCTCCACAGGGGTGTCCTGAGATGGCATAAGAGGGGCGGCCTTTATCCCATGCTTGGAGCAGTCATTGGATGCAACTGTCCCTAGAAGAGTAAGGCCTTGGGCAAGGAGGCTCTCTCTTCAGCCTCCTCACCGGGGGGGGGTACTCACCTAAGGCTTTCAGCTCTGGCACCCCAGCAGCAGGGGGAGAAGGGCACTGCCCAGAAGCCCCTTCAGGCCGCAGCACTCCTGCCCTTCCAGGAACAGCTGCATCCAATGACTGCTCACAGCAAGTGTCTGGGTGAGGGTTCCCTGGAACAAGGTTGTGAAGCCTGGCAGAGGTCAGCTCACAGAAAACAGCTACTCTGCTGAAAAGGCCTAGGGGTCCCCTCCGGCCCCATCCTGCTCACCAGCCTACTCCTTCCCCAGCAATGGAGGTACTTTCATAGGTTTCTGCCTGAGCTCATGCAGAAGGTCCCTCCTCCCTCCCTCTCTCCCCTCTTCTTTCTTGCATTCTTGCATTCGAACACATCCATGTGGCCAGCACATACTCCTTGAACCCCTGCAGTGGGCCAGGCCTGGGCTGGGCTGGTGGGAGTTGAGGACTCAGAAGGGACATGGACCTAGTTGTGCTTCCTCCCCCAGGGTATTCCCCATGCCCCAGGCCCTTTTCCCCATCCCAGTGAACCATCATGTCTCACCTCTCCAGGAGAGCCAGATTCCACTGATGCCTGCATAGATGCGTCGCCAGGCCCTCACTTCCTCAGGTCCAGGCTCCACAGACTCCTGACTCTCAGTTCTGTGACACTGCTGGCCTCCAGCCCCCACCCCAACATAGTGCCCACTCCAGAACTTGGAACCTTGGCCTTCCTCTGTGTGCATGGCTATCCATGTGCCTGTCTGCCCACAGCCTGTGTGTTCCCTGAGGATAAACCCCGTAGGCCTGACACAGGGCCCACCATGGTGAGTGGGAACTGCATGGCCGGTCAGTTCTCCAAACTGTGCATACTCCCAGGTCCCCAAACTTCCACCACCCACCCCCGCCCCACTCCTTGGCCTCCCAAAGTGCAAGTCCAGTCCTATCTCTCAGTAACAGGCAAGGTCTACTCTCTGCCCAGAACCCCGACACCCACAGCTCCTACTGCCCTGCTGCCTCCGGCACCACCCTTTCCTGAGGCCCTGTTGTGTGACTCTGCTGGACTGCAGGGATCCAGCGTCCAGACAGCCATAACCCTGCGCCTTGGTTTCTTTATCTGTACAATGCAGATAATCCCTGCTCCTGCTTCCCTGGGCTGTAGGGCACCTTCCCTGAGGAGACACGTGCAATTAGACTTGTGGATAGCAAAGCACTCCCCACGTTTCAGGTAGGCGTGATTAGTATAGAAAAAGCTGATGTGGCAGACTGTGGATTGACCTGGGCCCTCTCAATGAGCTGGCCTGGCCCCCGCTCCATGAGCTCAAGGCCCTGCGCTGACCTGGGAACAGCTCCTACAGGGCCATCCCCACCTCTTTAGGCAGGGCCCTTAACAAGGTAAGGCAGCCTCCCAAGCAGAAACTGCAACTCACACAACAGAAGAAGCCCCTCACACAGACGGCAGGGTGCAGTGTCACCTGGGAGGGAGCAGCTGCTTTCTGAACCCGCCAGGGAACACTGGGGAATGGGAGATGGCACCCCATACAGTCCTGCTTCCCTGGACCCACCAAGGCAGTCTAGGATGAGGTGAGGCAGGAGGGCTTGCTGTGGTGGACTGGGCCAACCCCTTCTGTCTGGAGCCTCAGTTTTCCAGCTATTAATGGGCTCTATAGATCTTGTCTCTTCTCACTGGTGCCCATGACAGTGATACCGTCCTATTCAGGGGATGGAACTTTCCAGGGAAGGTTTTATGGGGTCAGCTGGTGTGTCTGTGGCCCACAGTGCCACTGACTTCAGGGTCGCAGGAGGATGCTTGACAGGAAGGAGCACTCTGGACAGAGTAGCTGATGCTTATGACAAGAATTCCAGTTCCCACTGTCCTCTCCTGTCCAGGGAGACAGGAAGAGTAGAGAATGACACCCTTCCACAGCTGGAAAGCCAGAGGCTCAAGGCCCAAAACCAGAGGCCCAATGGTCCAGCTGAGCACTGACAGGCCAACAGGGACTCCTGGGCATCTGATGCAGTTGCCAGGCTGATGGTGGAGACATGGGTGAGGGTGCAGGTGAGGTCTGGGGTGGGGAGGGGAAGAAAGCTTCCTGGAGTGCCCTCCTTGAGAAGGGCCGGGGAGGCAGGCTCAGGGGCAGAGGAGGGATGGGAAAGCATAGGTCAGAAGCAGGCCTCAGGCAGCCCCTCTGCCCACTGCAGGGCCAAGGCCCTGGAATCTGGCCTGGGTGGAGTCATGCTGTATCTTCTCCATTCCCTCGTTATAAGCTATGGTCCAGGATCAACCAGAGATAGCAAAAGATGATCAGTCCATTCTTTACAGTTCCGGGGGACATGGAGGGACAGGTGCTGCCCAGAGACATCCAGCTAGCATCTGACGAGAGGCAGGGCCAAGGCCTCCTGCTCCCTCACGAGGCTGCCCACTCAGCTGCCCAGTCTGAGTCCCCAGGATGTCCCGCCTTGTGCCAGGGCCTGGGCATCAGAGAAGAGGGTGGAAGTGGTCCCTGGGTGCAGAGTGGTGGGCTGGAAGGTGACAGCTGGAGGAACAGTGGCAGCACTGTCCTCTGCTTTGAACCTCCAGGGCCAGCCCAGAGCCTCCAGGCTAAAACCCCAACTCCTTGCTGGTTCCACTAGAACCTATTGTCCTGACTCATGCCACCCGCACCCCCATCTCTAATCCTCTCTCCTCATGCTCTGGCCACATGGACTTCTCTCTTTCCTCTCACCATGGGGACTTTGCACATGCTATTCCCTCTCTCCGGAGTCCCCACTTCTCTGGGTCATTGTCTACTCCACCTTCTGGTGCTATGTTGAATGTCGCATCCTGCAAGAAGCCTCTCCTGACTCCCTAGTCCAAACCAGACCAGGTCCCCACAGACCTTGTCACAGCACTTGTCCCAGTTGTCATTTTACATTTGTTTCCATGGTGGTTTGGTTTCTTCCTGTCTCCTCTGGACTCTGAGGTCTCCACCATGTATTTCCCATGCTTGGCACATTGTGTGGCATGAAGTAGGCCAACAATGCATGTTCATGGAAAGAATAAAGAATATTGGCTCTCAGTTCAAATCCTGGAACCGCTCCCTGAGCCTTGATTTTTTCTTCTCTGAAATGGGAATGATAACACCAAGATTAGCGTGAGGGTGAGCCAATGAACAAAAATCTCCCAGCCACACTCTGCCAAGAGTAAAGAGAAGGAGGGAGGAGGAGGGAGATCGGGGTGGGGAGGGGGTGGTTGATGCTGGCTGCTTAGGGATGGAAGGACTTGAGATGTGTGGAAACCAAAAGGTGGTGGGGACAGGTGGGGAAAGACATGGAGGTGGGGAGATTGGATGTGTTTAGAGACAGCAAGGAAGACAGCCCAGCTGGGTGGGGCATTTCTCTGAACCCTTGGTGACCCACTTTTCAGCCTGGCTTAGGAAACCAGGGGTTTCAGAGGAAGTGGGTGGGAAATGCCCACTGCCGCCTCGAATTCCATGTGGGCCACTCTCAGTCTCGGCTGGACCTGGTGTGATGATTAGATCTGGGACACTGCCAAAGTTCTCCATGACTGGCCCGTGGAGATGGCTGGAAACAGCAGAGCAGTCCTGGGCAGGCATTTGTGGGGGCACTGACCCAGACTCTGTGGTGGGAAGCAGCTGCCAGCTCCTAGTAGAGGAGCTCCCTCCTGGAGTTGCCCAACTGGTCTGGTTCCTGGTCCCTGCCCCAGGCCCCCAGCTACTACTGCTCTGGCCATGGAGTGGGCCCGGTCATTATTCATGCCATGCCTCTCTGTAAAGCCTGCTGAAAGGAAGAGGTGGCAACAGCCTCTGGCCACCAGCACAAGGGCAGGACACAAGGGGATCCCAGAGAGGCCTCTGCACATGACAGCCTTTGTGCAGAACTCCTGGGTAGAGGGCCTAGGCTTGGACTTGCTGGGAAAAATAAATGACATAGACTTAGGCTCATCATCCCTGTGGTGCCTACCAGCTTGCTCCCATACTTCGGGAGGAAGCTAAGGCTCAGAGAAAGTATGCCACCTATTTGAGTTTGCGTAGCTGGGCATAAACTCCCAAGCACGGACACAAAGGCTGTGTGGCTCCCAAGACAGCAGAAGTAAGTGGGAGAACTGGATCGTGGGGAATGGATGGGGACGCAGGATGAAATCACTGCTCTGCATGGATGTCAGAGACTCTGGGGAAAGGCTGTTTGTCTGTGTGTGGCTTCCCTAGGGCTCACCTGGAAGCCCTGGGAAGACTCCTCAGGAGGCATGCTGAGCCGGAGCAGGCAATAGCCATGAGCTCATCTCCCTTGAGACCCCCAGGAAGTCTGGTAGGGAGGCAAAAGGAAAATGGCCAGGGAAGGAGGGAGAGGGGAGACAATTGGGACTTTGGGATGGGCCACAAAGCCAAGCTCAGGCACGGGGAAGAAAAGGCCATTTGCCGCATGCCCGCTGTGTGCTGAGCCATTTCTGAGCATCGTCCCTCGTGGATTCTTTGCCAGTCACGTTAGTGGCAACATATTTTTTTTCCCCATTGTACCGAGGAGGACACTGGGGCTGGAACTGACACTGGATCTGCCTGATACCAAAGTCTGGGGTCTTTACAGGGCCCCTTCTTGATGGGTGGGTACAGGAGCCTGGCCCTTCCTGGACTCACATCACAGCCACAGTGCAGCCTGGGCTTCTCCTACTTCCAGCTCCGGTCAGCAGGGGGAGGCTGTGCTGCGTCCAGCTGTGGATAAGGGTGCAGAGGTTGGGTCTAGAGGGGATAAACAGAAGAGGAGGTGGCCCTCTGGCAAAAGCTGCTGAGTTTGGGAAGCCCTTAGCCACACCTCTGTGATGGCTGAAAGGTGGGGGTGGGGGCTGCTGCCTAGATTTGCCAAGCGGCAGCTCTGCTGCTGCCCCAGAACAAAGTGGAAACTCCTCAAATCAAGGATTTATAGCTTCTCTTCCCTCCGAAACACCCATCACTCCGTTTCCCACTTCCAGGTCTTTGCACATGCTCTTCTCTTGGCATGGGATCCCCTTTCTGTTCCTTTCTGCCTGCCCAATTCTTACTCATCCTTCACTACCTGGCTTCAATGTCACCTCCTCCAGGACCTCCTCCACCCCCCACAGCTCTATCACACCTCCCTCATTATTATTTTCTGAAGGTAAATCATCTGTGTGTCTCCAGGACCTAGCACAGGATGGGACACATGACAGAAACTTCCTGAACAATGGGCAAAATGCATCCCTCTGCAGGGTTGGGGAGCAAGGGACAGTCTGGGGTGGGAGTAAGGGTGGGGAGGGGGCCCTGAAGACGAAATGCTCATGTGCCAGACTTGTCCAGCATCAGGCTGACCAGCAGCCTAGGGGTGCACTTTACTTCCCAGGGGTGTCATGAGGGTCCAAGAAGATCTTGGATGTGAGGGAGCTCTGTAAAGGGTAGGTCCCTGCACCAACTCAACTTTGCCTCGTTCCCTGGTTCCTCTGATGAGGCAGATGGAAGGAGGAGGCCGACCCAGCCTGGTGAGTGTCCGGGGTGGCAAGGATTGCAGTCTCAGCGGTGGCATCAGCTCTCACGGGTCAGAAGGCGGTGGGGCTCTGGGGGCTGGGGGCCTACCTTGGGACTCCCCCTCCTATGGGATCTAATACCATATCAGAGATGGGCATGGGCTCAGAGATGATGGAAGTCATGCCCTTCCAAAGGGGGTAAACTGAGGTGCAGGGAGGGGTCGGCATTTGCCCAAGGTGACACAGCAGGAGCGGGACGCCAACCCTTGAGCCCTGTCCTCCCAGTATGACAGGTACCTTCCCCTGGAGTTCAGACTCGGACCGCAGTTTCCCTGATCCCCCTCCCCAGCCCCGCAGTCCAGGGCGCTCAGCCTAAACCGCCGCACACCCACTGTGGGCCCAGAGGCTTGGCCGCTGAGCGCCCCCTGGATAGCGTAGTCCCGGCAGCTCCCGACCGTCCTTCTCCTTGACTCACCTCCAGCCCCGAGGGCCGGGCTCCACGGCGGCGGACAGGGCGTCGCCCGCACGGCCCCTGCTGCGCCACCGCCCCGGACTGTTCCCGCGCGGCGATGCCCCCTCCCCGGCGCCCCCGGGTGGGGCCGGTCAAGCCCAGTGCGCTATCCCTTTAAGCCCGGGCGAGATGAGAGCTGTCAGCGGCAGCCGAGGCTAGCGCGGGACGTCGCCACCCTAGCGCCAGGCCAGAGCTAGCAGCCGCGGAGCCGCGGAGCCGCGGAGAGCGGAGGGGGCGGCGGGGCCGGGCGCGGCGGGTCCCCTCGCCGCCCACTGCGCGCTCGAACCCTGGACCCCGCGAGCGGCGGGCGGCACCCGCTGTAATGCGGAGAATGTGAGAGGCAGCGCAGGGCGGTGGGGAGGAGGGGGTGCGGGAGAGGGCGGCGGCGAGACAGACAGAGAGCAGCGGGGAGAACGAGGACCGGGCTGGGCAGGTGGGAGAAGGCAAGGAGGCGCCGGAGAGGCCGGGCTGGAAGAGGGGGAGAGAAGGACGGCGGCGCAGCGGAGGGGGCCGGCGCTTCGTGCGGGAGTGCAGGGAGCCCGAGTCGGCACCTGTGCCCGGGTTCGGGCTGGAAGCGCGGCCGCGGCCGGGCCAGGCAGGGTGCGGGAGCCGGGCCGCCCGCGGGGTCCCCACGGGGAGCAGCGGGGCACCTGAGGCCGGCGGGTCCAGGAGGGGCCCAGGGCGGCGCTCCGAAGGCTCCGGTCGGCCTGGCAGGGGATCTTTGTGAGCGCCCCAGGAGGGCGAGTCGGGAGTGCGGACCCGGGTGTGTGCGCCCGGGTGTGCGCGTGTGTGAGCGCCGGGCAGTGGGGGCGCGCGGTAGGGATTCTGCGGGCATCGCGGCGTGGCGAGGAGGCAGGAGCGGGGCGCGCAGGGGAGCCGGGACCCTCCCGTGCACACGCACAAGCACACGCTGCGCGTTCTCACGCGCACACACACGCCCTCCCTGCCGCGCTCGCCGCCGCGGCCACCATCTCGGAGCCGAGCCCTGCGGAGCGGGAACCGGAGCCGGAGCGGGGACCGGAGGCAGCCGAGCCGGGGGATGCCAGCCCAGAGCGGAGCCGCGCGCGGACTGCGCGCCCAAAACGGTGAGTGTGGCCCGGCCGGGACGCTGCGGCGGGGCCAGGGCCGCAGGGGCGCAGGCAGGGGAGCCTGTGTGTCTGCCCGCCGGCGGCGCGGTGTGCGCGGCCTCTGATTGGACAGGAGCCTCGGGGGCAGCAGCGGGGGTGGGGTGCTGGGTGCGCGTCCGTGGGGGGCGTGCACGCTCGGGGCTGGGAAGGGGCGCGCTCGGCACCTCAGGCCGTGACCGTGCTCCCACCCGCCGCCCCTCTTCGCCTCACCCTCACCTGCAGCTGCAGCCTCGGCGACTTGCAGCAACTTTGTGGAGCCCCTGGGGCGCGGCGGGCCGGGAGGGGTGGGGACGGAGGCGCTTTCAGGGTGCAACTCCGGCCTTTCTTTCCAGAGAAGAGAACGCGAGGGGAGCGGGGCGGGGCCGCGGGCCGGGCCGCCTGGCGGGCGGAGGGGTGCGTCTCCACCTCCCCAGCCGCGCAGCCGCCTGCTCTCTGGGACACCCACCCAGCCCGGCGGCGCCGGGCTGGAGCCGCTTGGGGCGCCGGACTCAGATGACCCCACCAGGGTTAGGCGGGGCCGCTCGGCGACAGCTCCCAGGCCCAGGGCCCCGGAGGTTGTCTTTGCAGGCAGGCGGAAGACACCGAGGTTAAGTTGGGGGAGTGTGGAGACGTGCCCGGGCGTGTATGTGTGTGTCCCCGCGCCTTCTGCTCCTCGAACTCGCCGCAAGGCGCGCCCCACCAGACCTGGACCCTCAGGAGCTCCCAAAAGGCCAGGGATGGGAGGGGGCGTCTCCAGGTCTGCCGGCCTGGTGCCCCATCCCTGCTTGGAGCCATGCCCCCGCGTGCCTCACTCTGCATTAAGGTTGTGGCTGTGCTTTGTACCCTCTCCCCTTGTGAGTCTCCTCCCACACTCTGGACCTGTGCTGGCTGCCTGAGGGAACCTCCCCACACCCCTAACTGCCAACCCAGTCGGTCCGTGGAAGATGGGATGGAAAGCTGTGGTCCAAGATGGTGCCCCTCTGGAGTGAGAAGCCCAAGGAAGGGCCTGGGGTCAGGACTCCTGCAGGCTCCTCATCCTCCTTGTTTCCAGGGCACGTTTTTCCTCCTCCAGGAAGCCTTCTGTGGTTGCTCCTGAGTCCTTCCATCTTGGACTTCCCTGGGGTTGTAACTGCCGGGATCCCAAGCAGCCCCCATCCATATGCCTTATTTCCTGCCACTCACCATGTGAACCTGTGTGGTTAGAAGTCTTGATCTCAGCCTGGATGTTGCGTGGAGGGGTGTGGTGACTGGACCAGTCAGTATCTACCTGGGTCTCTGGAGTATGGTAATGTCTATGGTAATATCAGCTTTCAGGCTTAAACCTTACTTCCACCTCCATTATCCTTCTGGAATCTCTCAGCTACTTTGTGAGAATGCAGGACTGCTGGGCAAGGTTCTTATCCATTTCACAGAGGAGGATTTTGTGGCAGAGATGGAGGTAGTCTTCTAAGTCTCAGGACAGCCCTTTTCCACTTATGGTCAGCCCTTATCCACTGACCATGGTCTTTGGTGAGGCGTGGAGGGCACCCAGGCCTTCTTTATTGACCTGGCAGCCAGGCTCCTGCTGCGTGTGACATGTTTACCTGGCCGGCGACAGTTCTCAGCCGGAGGCAGCTGAGCAAAAGCTCCTGACCTGTGGGACCTTTTGACCCTAGCCTGGTTAAATATGTGCTTCCTGGATTTGGGGCCAGACGCTGTCTGAGCTTCAGCTCCTGTCGTCCTCTGCACAGCTCTGGGAGTTCACTGCCATCCTGGGGATCCAACTCACTCCCCACCCAGCCTGGCACTCTATGCTGGGTCCTGGCATTGTCCTTCTGTTTCGGCCCCAGAAGCCTTCCTACCCTCTCCATCCTAGAGCCCCTTTGTGGGCCAGAGATGCCCCGTGGAGATCTAAATGTGCACTGGGGGAATTGGAGGGGATTCTTGTGGCTATTGTGGCCACTTCCTCCCCACGTGGCCCACCTGAAGAACAGGAAGTCAGAGCTGTCAGCCCCAGACAGGCTTCTGTGACTTGCCTCAGTCCTGCTGGCAGCCTGGAGTCATCCCCAGGGCCTTCAGGGTAAGAGCTGTTGCCTGGGAGTTACCACTGGGGGTGGGGCTCAGCCTGCTGGATCCTGGCGGTGACCTCCTCAGCCCCTGCTGGCTTCTCCCTCCCGGGAAGACTCTCTGCCTCTCCCCACTCCTCCCTTGCTGGGTCTGGCTAATAATGGCCTTTCTTTGCCATTGTTTTTTTCTTCTCTCTTTCTCTGTCAGCTCCTCTTCTTCTTCCCCTGTGGCTCCCTAAGCTCCAGACTTTTGCCTCCCAAGTGTTGACCAAAGCTCTGGTTGACATCCAGATGGCTGGAGCATGGCAAGACACCTAGCTTTGTTCCACCCCTATCATCCGTGCCTGCTTGAACCCCTGCCCCGATTCTTCTGGTATCTCCACCCCAACCCCAACCAACTCCAGCTAAATGAACCCTTCATTTGGGGTCCCAAGCCATGGTGAGGGGGAGACCAGGGGCAGTTCTTTGGTCCCTGGTCTGTTCTACCAGGGGTGAAAATTCCAGCCAGGGGCTCCCAGCCCCTACTGGCTGCCCCCTTTAGGAAAACAGCCACTTCCCCACCCCAACCTCCTGACTGGGAGGGAGCAGTGCCCAGTGTGACCCCCTTAATTTCCCTCCCCAGGCAAGACCTGACCCTGCCATATTTGGGTTTTAAATTGTAAAAGTCTTCTAACAAATCCAGTGATAAGAATTTATTGAGTGGGCTGGGCCTTGGGGTGACTCAAGGCGGGGGAAGACTGCCCCTGACCTCTCAGGCATACCTTTGTGGGGGCTGAGGGCCACCCTGACCAGTCTCAGAGTTTCTTCCGTGGGCTTCTGGGGCCCACATCCCTGTTGCCAAGAACCACACCTTGCTCTTACTCTCCATGGCCTGGAATCCTACCCTTGAGCCTCACTTCACCTTTGGAGGCATCTTCTGGCTTGAGACCTGGACTGAGTGCTGGGGAAAGCAGTGAGGAGCCTGGGCCCCTCCCCATATGGGCTCTCAAAGGGGAAACCGATTTGAACCCATACCTCTGAGTATGAGTGAAGCCAGCTGGGTGACCGAGAGGCTCAGTGGGGGAGTGGCAAGGGGCTGTTTCAGAAGGAGGGGACTGGCGGGGCCTTGACCTGCTGAGATTTTCCAGCACTTTGTTGGTGCTTAGTAAATATTTGTTAACTAAATGAGTGAATGGCTAAGGTGAACGTGAGTGGGGCTTTCTAGGAAGATGGCACAGCACTGGCAAAGGCATGGAGGTAGGAAGCGCTGGGCAAGGGTAGAACGTGTTCGCAGTGGAGTAGTTCTCCTGGGAGCATGGAGAAGGTTGGCACCAGACAGAAGAGGATCCTCAGTACCCATCTGAGGAGTGTGGGCTGATTCTGAATTCAGGGTTTGCAGGGTTGAAGTTCTGGAGGGACACAATTAGATTTGCAATATAAACCACTTCTCTGGTGGTCGTGGGTGGGGTTGTCCGGGAGCTGGGAAGACCTGGGTGGGGTGATCTAGGTTGTCAGAGTTGGGCGAGGGCTCAGGATTCACCAGTCCCACCACCTGGGCATACAGAGGTGGCAAGTGTCTTGAAGTCATAGATGCAGCCTCCAGTACTGGCCCTGCCACTGTGTGCACTTCAGTAAGCCCCTGAGGCCCATGGATCTGCCTCAGTTTCTGCATCTGTAAAGTGGACGCGTTTGTTTGTCTCCATGGATAACTGGTGTGAGTTTGAGTGGGAGTTTGTAACCTCGGAGGAGGGCTACAAAGGAAAAGGGGTAGAGGGCTGTTCGGCATTGCTATTTGATAGAGGAAAAGCTTGAGACCTAGAGCGGGGCAGTGACCAGCACAAGGTCACTAAGCAAGTTGGGAGCGGGCACTGCAGTCTCGGGTTTTTCTGGCTGTGCCTGTGCTTGCTGGGCAGGGGCGGGTGGGGCGGCCGGGGCCTCGGGGCCTCTGCAGAGGACGTCCTTAGGCAGTTGTTTCAGCACTCCAGCTGTCAGAGAGCATATGGGGCCATATGGCCACATCAGGGGAGGTGCCAGCCACTGGAGGAGGGATAGCAGCTGCCACCATGGCTGTCTGGATCTATGTGGGCACTGCCAGCCACCAGGGTCAGGGCAAGAGGGGCCAAAATGGAACTTCGGTGTCCAGGATGGTTTGGACATGGAGGCTGGGCCTTGGCAGGTGGCCCAGTTCCAGCACCCGTCCGCCAGGGCAGCCAGATAGGCAGCTCCATGCCCAGGACTGATACAGTTAGCTCAAGGCCAGCCGTGCCAGCCACCCTCCTCACGTGACCCTCCCAGCTCTGATGGCCTTACCATGGGATGGCACCGTGCCTCTGATGTCAGGGTCACTGGCCTTAGTGGAGTGTGTGTGTATGTGACATGTCCCCACACCCTGAGCGCTGATTCTGAAGCTTTGAGACTTTGGGGTGTGGACTGGCTCCTCAAATCAGCCTGGTGGATCCAGAGGACCTGGGCTTGGATGCCAGATGAAAGTGGGTTTGAATCTTGGCTCAGCTGCTTCAAGCTGGGTGAGCTTGGACAAGTCACTTTACTTTACTGAGCCTCACTTTCCTTATGGGTGTCATGTGGGGATGATGTCTACCATAGCCCACTTGGAAGTAACGCATGTAAAGCAGCCACTGCCAATGGCATTGTAGGATCTCAGTAAATATTAGCTGATGTTTTGCCCTCTGCAGGAAAAGGAAGTGAGTCAGGTTGGAGTTTCAATGTTCAGGTAGAAGTAAAGAGGAGCCCTACTATTATTATTTTCCAAGGTAAAATCTGCTTTGTAGTTTTGTGTTTTTATACTCCTTCTTTTGTTTAGTCCTCATGGTAGTTCTAATAAAGTAGGCAGACAGCGTTGTTCCATTTCACAGATGAGAAAACTGAGGCCACGGTGGGAAGTGAGTCTCCAGAAGCCACATAGTGAGTTAGGCTTGACCCAGTCTCTGGACTCCTGGTCCAGTGTTCTTGCTCCACAGTGAGGCTTCCCAAACTTCTGGGGTGGAGGCTGGGGGAGGAATGGCTTTGTCTTCTGTCTAGACCAGCTTGAGGGTTCTAGAGACTCCCTTCTTGGCTCTGTTTCCATTATAGGTGCAAGGACAGGCTGTCATGGTGACTGTTAGCCAGTCTCAGCTGGGGCTGGAATGAGGGATGCTCAATGAGGCAGCATCTGCTGTATTTCTCCTTCTGCCCCAGCACAGGGAGGGGCTGAGATTAGGGGGCTTCCTAGGGGGAGGCAGGAGAGCCCAGGGACGAGTGAGGGGTAGCCCTTCACCTCCCAGGCAACCCTGGCCATGCCAAGGCCTGAGCCTTCTGGGGCAGGGTGGGGAGGGTGCTGGGCCTTGGTCCTTTCTGGTGTGTAACCTTGGGCAGATCACTGTCCCTCTTTGAGCTTCGGCTTTCCCGTTTGGACACTGGACAGAATGATCTCCCTGCCTGCCTTACAAGGCTATTTTTGAGGCTCTAATATGTATTTTTCTACATGGCAGGGCATTATAAAAACATGCTATTTCACGGCTGTAATTCCAGGACTCACCTGTCCTACAATTTGATGATCTGTGATCATTCAATGAATAACTATTTGGGCGCCTCCTCTGGGCCTGGCTGTGCTGGGTGCTATGGGGACAGAGATGAGTAAGACCAGCTTCTGCCCTCTTGGAGCATGCAACCTGGTGGAAACCATAGACAGACCTTCCCAAGCCCAGGCTGGCTGTCACGCTCTTACCCAACACCCTTCCAGTACTCTCTGTTACCTCCAGGCTAGTGTCCCGACTCCTCGGCACCTTGTACAACCTTATGTCCCAGCCCAGCCCTCTCCCTCAAGCACCTCTCTGTGTCCCCAGGCTCCAGCCAATTAGGCGTGCTGTTGCTTTCCTCCTCCATGGTCCCTCCACCTGAGAGTTCTCCCCCATCTCTGTCCATGGAGATCCCACCCACTTTTTAAGGCTCAGCCCAAATGCCACATTAAAAAACAAAAAACAAAACAAAAAAACCCTTTATTGGTCAGCCCTCCTGGAAGCAGCCCATCCTTCCCCAGAACTCTGAGGGCAGTGTATCAGCTTTACATTTAGAAAACATTTATGATTTGCTGTGTACCCACTGTGTGCAAGGCCTGGGTGGCAGTTTGTTTCTTTTGACTTGGGAGCACCTTGGTGGCAGGGACTGGGCTTATCCATCTTGGGTTCCTTGGGCATGCCTGGGGGCCAACTAGGCTGATCGGGGGCCTGCAGTGCCTCCCTTGGGGCCTCTGTGGCCACTGCCACTTCCTCCCTGGGTGGTCCCTTGGGCCTGGGGATGTGGGCTGGGCCCAAAACATCTGTTTGAGAAGCTCCTGAGTTATGGGCTGCTTTGCTGCTGAGACACTCACCGTAGATACAGCCCTCCCTGTCCCTGATGGCTGTGCCAGGCTGGGGCGGGGCCACCCAGTCACTGGCCATACATAACTCTCCCCGATGAATTGCACGGCACTCAGCAATTAGCTATTGAGCATTTGGGGTACTGACAACTCTCCATTATCGATCCACGGAGGCAAGCCTGGCCAGTGTTGGCGAGGGTCAGCTGGGCCTGGCTGGGAGACTGCAATCATGGCCATTTATTTCTGACCAGGAAACTCGATAAACAGGAGCCAGAGAAAGAGACACAAGCCCCCCTGTCTCCAACCCACACTACCAGGGTAGGGCTAGGGGGCTGGGGAGGAGGGGGAGTTGGAACAGCTGGGGAGCTTTGTGCACCTCCTCCACCCTCTGTTCTCCACCTTCCTTATTTTGCTTCCAGTCTCTTCTGGCCCTGGGCCTCAGCTTTCCCATCTGTTAAGTGGAGATTTCAGTCTCTGTCCAGTGACACTTTGCCTTTGAATGAGATGCCTGGGCAGTTACTGACTTGTCATCATTTCTGCTCCACAGGTAGGGACATTCTGAGGCTCCGGGAGGGTGGTGGCCACATGAGGATGGAATCAGTATCAGGACCCCCAGCCCCTGGCTGCTCTGCAGAGGACATGGGGAGCCTGGTGGGTGGGGGAGGTGTGGTCACAATACAGCAGTCACCTCAATAAAGGGCAGCATCTGGCTTCTGAATGTGTTAAGGCTTTTAAATGTGCAGCTAGGGCTCAGTGGAATTTGTGAAAAGCGATTTCTAGGGAAACAACATAAAGGAGATGGCGGGGGGAGGTTTAACCTACTTCAGGGACCCAGTTGCCTTTCAGTCTTACCAGGAGCACCAGGCATTGTGTGTGGGGCTTCTGCCTGGCTCACGTGACTGTGCTATTTTTTTTTTTATTTTTTATTTTATTGGGAACACTTTCAGACATACGAAAAAGTAGAGAGAATAGTAGAGGGAACTCCCGTATACCCCTCATCTAGATTTAACAATTGTTGACATTTTCCTACATTTTGCTTTATCTATTTTTTCCAGAGTACTTTAAATTATAGACATCAAGCCCTTTTACCCCTAAATATTTCAGCATCGATCTCTAAAAAATAAGATAAAATATTTCTGCCTAATCTTAAGTGGTCTCAATTTTTTTTCATTTTATCCTTGGGAGATAAAGAATCTGACGGATGAGCAGACTGAGGCCTCTGAAGTGACTTGGCCTGTCCAAGGTCACATAGCAGAGGAGGGGAGGGTCCTCTGCAAAGGCCCTGAGGCCTCGGCCACCCCACCCACCCCTGTTCAGCAAGCCATAGGCACAGCCAGGAAAACCCCAGGCAGGAGTGCCTGCTCCCAACTTGCTTAGGTGGGATCTAGGAGGCAGGCTGAGGGTGTAGCCCGGGGTTGGGCAGACACAGGAGAGGCGGGGGAGGGGAGAGGTGATCTGGAGCTGGACCCCTCTGAACAGGTTCCTCTGGCTCAGGCTAGGGATTCCACCTGGAAACAGGAAGTGACCCTCTTTTAGGTTAATTATCTCTCCTTCTTTTGTTTGCTGTGAGGATTAATCAGGAACTGCAGCGTCAGGAAAATCTAAAACAACTTCTTGTTTACTGTTTAATTTAGGAGAATGTTATCAGGCTCTGGCCATGCAGGGCCAGGGGAGTCTCTATTGGCACAAGCAGCTGGACTGCACCCACCGGCCTCCCTGTGGGAGCAACTGGGAAGGTGGTGGGAAGGCTGGCCTGGCAGGAGGAGTTGGGATCGGGTCTGGACAACTGTGGGAATTGGGGGTGTGTGTTGGGGGCTTGGGGCTGTGCCTGAGATCTGGGCTAGACCAAAGACTGTGTAACCTCGGAACAGAAATGGGAAGTGAAACTTGAGGGGGTGAGCTTCTGGGGTATGTGTGGACATCGGGGAGGGCCTCGGGCTGCCTGAGGCCATACCGAGGAGCTCTCCTCTGTCCTCCGGCCTCCTGCCCGAGCCTGGACTCCTCCCTGGGAGGCTGCAGCAGGATGAGTGCCCCCTGCCAGCCCAGGGTAGCTACAGGTCTCCCTGGGCTTCCCTGCCTCCTTGGAGTTAGGGTGATCCCTCCCCCAGCACTCTCCGATGCTTGAGACTTCCTGAAGAGTCCCAGAGGTCACAGGTATGGATCACAGAATGCTGGAACTAGAAGGCGTGCTTAGAGATGATCTCATTCCTCCTCTAGGTTCCAGATAGGAAACTGAGGCACAGGGAGTGGCCAGTTCTGTTTCGGGTCTCACGGTGAAGCACTGCAGAGCCTTGGCAATAAGTCAGGCGTCTGGCTTCCCAGTACCAGGATCCTCTGCTTCCAAGCCACATGGGCTTGTTGTTCAGGACCCACTAGTGCTCCCCTGGGTACAGAGCCGGGAGGCTGGATCAGCTGTGAAAGGGCTGCCAGTCATCCCAGGGGGTGGGCCTAGGGTCTGTCCCCCTCTCTCTACCTCTCCCTCTCCTCCCTAGATTCCTGTGTGTTTGTGTGCACATGTGTGAGTGTGTGCATGTGTGTGTGAGCCTAATTACCCATGTGTGTGCATGTGTTTGTGTGTGTGTGCATGTGTATGCGTGTGTGTATGTGTTTGTGTGTGTGCCTAGTTACTTACCCGGGAGGCGAAGAGCTTTGCAGATTGGGGAGGAGGCCTCAGTGGAGTGTCCTGAGGCTCAGCCATCTGGGACTGAGACTGGTCTCCTGTCCCCTTCCCTGCCCCCACAGCAAGGAGGAGCGTCCCGATTAGTGCCAGGCTTACTGTTGGGCTTATTCTTGAGGTCAGTGGGGGAGGAGGGTAGGAGAGGCCCCTGGGAGAAAGGCAGCCAGAACAGGAGTGAAAGGCAGAGACATCAGAATACCTCCTGATCCTGGCTCTCCAGCCCTGCAGCGCCACCGGTCCCACAGCAAACCTATGTGTTCTCTGCAGCGGGGGAAGGAGAGGAAACGACCTCACGTTGGACAAGTGACTCAGTGGGAGCTGTGAGACAGAGGCACACCGCCACCTCTCCTGGGCAACTGTTTCTTCGCTGGCAAAACGAGGCAGGGGCTGGGTCTCTTCTGCTCTGAGAGCGAGGTGGGGAGGACGAGTCATGGCTGGCTGTAGGTTGGTCCTTCACCCCCATGCCGGGCAGGAAGTAGACTGGAAGGGTCAAAGGAGATAGCACAGGTCCTTGGTGTTCCCTCAGCACACCAGGCCTTCCCTCTGCTCTCCCAGTGCTGTGGGGGTGGGGGGAGGGCACCATACTTACAGTCCAGGAATCCAGTCAGGGCGGGGGCATAGCCTCTGTGTGTTCCCACAGTGACTATGCTAGATCCTGGAGGGACCTGGAACAACGTTACCCTCATTTGTGTGTACTGCTGTTCTGCAAGGTGGGCATTATGGACTCCATTTTACAAATGAGGAAACTGAGGCTCAGGGTGGTCACTTGCCTGGTTAGGGGTGGGGGTGAGATTTGAGCTCAGGACTGCCTGGCTTCCCTGGATCCTGATGCCTTTGAGGCCTGGTTTCTGCTCCCAGCCTCATCACTGCCTGCTGCTCTCTGGGTCTTGGTGCTTGCCTTTGTCCAGTGGGGCTGGGAGGATGGCTAAGGGCTGACTTGCAGGCCTCAGGCTGGAGGGGATGCGTGCTTTTTGTCCCTCTGGGAGGCTGAACCTCCATTCACCTCCTCCACCTGGCCTGGCAGATTCTAAGGGCTCTGGCTGAGGCTTACCAGCATTCTTGGAGGAATCCTTCCTAAGCCAAGCAAAATGGGAGGATCCTGGCCCTGTGCTCAGGGATTGGGCCTCCATGCATGTACAAAGCTCATTAGAGCTTCCAGTGCCTTTTGCTCTCAGCCGGCACATGTCTTCCAAGTGAGCATTTGTTGGGTGACTGCATGTGGAGTGGGAGCTTGAGCGCGCATATATGGGCCATCCGAGACCTAGGGAGTCACATCTGAGGATTGAGCATGAAATAGGGCAGGGGAGAGTTCACTGAACACCTGTTAAGTGTTGGGCACAGTGCCAGATGCTTTACCTGTATTACCTCATTTAATCCTAACAACAACCCCATGAGATGTGCACTATTACTATCCCCATTTAACAGATGAGGAAACTGAGGCTCAGAGAGATTGAGGGATTTGGTGGAGATCACGCAGCTAATGAATGGAGGACCTGGCATTTGAACATAGGAGCATTGCTTCTACAGGAGGCTGTGTCTGTGTGCCAGACAGAGGGGAGTCTGTGCTGCAGCTGGGACGAAGGCGGTGTGGTTTCAGGAAGAGGTGTCTGCTCTGTATTTGGAGGGTGGAGGTCAAGAGTCCAGCAGAAGTCCAGGTGAAGGAGGGATTCAGCAGCAGAGGCCTGGGTGGCAGGCCAGCATTCGGGTCTAGGGCTGTGTGATCTTGGCTCAGCTTCCCTGCTCTGGGTCCATATCCGGAAACCTGCCTCACCTCCCTCTCAAGGCCTTTGCCCTGATACAGGAGTGCATCCTTATGTTCCTATATCTGGGCAAAGGCCTTGCGGCGAGACTGAGTGTGGCTGCTCAGAAGACAGTCGGGGCAGTGTGCCACATTGGGGAGCATCTGCGGATGAGGCTGGAGAGGGGCCCAGGCTGTGCAGGCCTCTAATGCCAGCCTGCAGTGGTGGATGTTCTCTGGATTTTAAGCAGGGGAGAATTGTGTCCAGGTCTGAGGTTTACAAGGATGGATCTCTGGTGGCTGGGGCGGTGGGCGGTGGGGAAGGGGTGAGCGAGCAGCGGGCAGCTGGGGGCTTCTCTCCTTCCCTGAGCCTGCATGGGTAAGGCTCATCTCCTTATCTTCAATTCTTTCCCTCCCATTCCCTGCCTCCTAGAATGTGGAGCTGGGTAGGAAGCAGGGGAGGTCCCTGGCCTCTTCCAGGCCCCTCCCTCAGAGACTGTAAATATTTTGTCTTTACTATCTCTGCTGCTGGAAATTGCTGCTTTTAACGCCTTTTTTTCTTTTGCTTGATACAAACGAATGCTGGAAAAATTCCGTGCCGGGCGCTCACTCTGTTGCTTCTGCTCGTGCCCAGAGTCCCCTCCAAAAACTCTAATTGCTTTTAAGCTGCAATAGTTGGCAAAAGCAATTTTCTTTACATTATGGAGGAAAGGGGAAAATCCACCAGATTTTCTTCTTCCTTTTTTCCCCCGTTTGGACTCTAACCTTTCGTTTTGAGTTCTCTGCATTGCTGCTGTGATCCTGGGAGAGAAATGGAGTAGAAGAGATGTGGGCAGGGAGTCAGGAACACCTATGAACAGGGAATTTTGCCTCTTTGGGCCTCAGTTTCCCCATTTACAAAGTGATTATATTTCCATTCATTCATTCACTAGAGGTTCCCGGAGCACATCCTTTTGAAGCAACTGGAGGGCCAGGACTGGCTGCTGCACCCGGGACAGAGCCTGGCACATAGTGGGTGCTCCATTGAGGCTGGCCAACTGGATAAACAGCTCCACTGGCAGCCAGGCACTTTGCCAAGCACCAGGAATGCACAGGACGGATCCAAAGCAGCCCCTGCCCAGGAGAGTTCACTGATTAGGGGGGCACCACCACACAAACATAATAACTACATTAATGAGTTGCACTACAGGTGGCTCCTGGGTATGAGGAGCACAGAGCAGGGCATGCTGGGGGACTCAGGGAAAGCTGCAGGAAAGAGAAACATTTGAAGGAGGGGTAGGAGATGGGATGAACTGGGCCAAGGAGGAGAGAATTCCAGACAGGAAATAGTATGCGAAGGCAGGGAAGGGTGACCTCTGAGAAGCTGGGTGTGGCTGGAGCCGAGGCTGCCCAGATGGGCCTGAGCTCCTGCGGAGAGATTTGCATGGCAGGTGGGGAGTTTGGACTTGATCTCAAGGTAACGGGGAGCCCTGGAAGGGTTCCAAGCAGGAGAGTCAGGCAGGGAAGATCCCTCTGGCTCCACAGTGTGGATAATGGGGAAGGAGAGATGCTAGCTGGGAGGCTGGTCACCACGAGCCTCGGGGGAGATGGGAGGATGGTGGTGTGAGTTTGAGACAAGCCTGGAGACCCAGATTCTGGCGCTCACCTCCTCTGCCTGTGCTGTGGGGAGAGGTCTACCCTGGACTGGGGGGTCGGGATCCCCTAGGGTATCTTGGGAAGCAGGTGTCCAGTTCATAGGCCTCTGCCGCTATGGTTGGGTTTGCTTCATTCTCTGTTCCTCAAGTGTACAGCCCTTTACAGTTTATAAAGCCCACTCACCTCTGACCCCTAGGTAGATCTGTAAACGGTCTCCTGGGGTGGGCAGAGCAGGATGCCCATCCCCTGTGGACAGATGTAGGTCAAGCTCACCCCAGGGCCCTGAAGGCAGGTGGAGCTGGGGTGGGGATTTGAACCCAGACTACTGCCTGCCCCACTTCTGCCGAGTACCCCTTTATCCCCGACCCTCTCCTTGCCTCTCCTCCTGAGCCCTGTGCTTCTTCCCTGTTTGCAGAGCCTGTGGGGCTTTTCAAAAGCATTAATGATAGAAAATAAATTGGAATCGGAGAGGAATCATCGCTGGGCATTCTCGGAGGGCCGCCTCTGCCCTCGCGTCTCTCAGCCATATTGAAGCCGGCAGCCAGACCAGAATATGAATGAGTCTGGGGCCAGCATTGCTCTTAATCTGCCGGGAAGCCCAACATGGTCAGATGCACTCACCAGCAGCAACACAGTTTGCAATGAGGCCTCGGTGGCCGCTGGGCATCACCAACCAGGACTGATTTCTCCGGGATGGACTCACAGTCCATGGCTGCCGAGGAGAGGTGGAGGGAACCTCAAGCTTAGGTCCCCATTCCCGCCAAAGCCCTCTGCCAGGATCACAGCTCTGAGGTCAGCTCCGGGTGGGGTCAGGCATCCCTGCCTGAGGAGAGAGGTATATGGAAGACCATTAGTGGCACTGGGTGTCTGTGTGATCCTGATCTGGGTATTCAAGGCCTCCTGTGTGCTCTTGACCCTCTTGTCCTGTCTCCTTCAACAAACCTTCCTTGATCACTGCCCAGCTCACACTTTTTTCCATTTATAAGCTTCTTGTGGCCCTTGGGGCCTACAGGGACCTGGCAGGAAATGCATGGAGCTGGCTGGGTGTGATGCAATACGAGGTGGTAGAGACTGTGGCAACACAGAGGCACTGGGACTACCGGTTTGGAAGCCCTGCCATGGGCACTTCCACACGGTTTTGCTAAGTAGACAGTGTCCTTGCTCCACAGCCACGGCCCTCATCTGCCAACTAGCAGAGAGCCCCCTAGGGCAGGCCCCGGTCTCTGCCCTGCAGCTTGTCCTTCCACCACAGGCCCAGCTAGTCATGGGCTGGGCACCTGGGCAGGCCTCCCACAAAGCATCAGAGACTCTGAGGACCTGGGGAATCACTCAGAGTAACCCTCCTGCTTAGAGATGGGGAAACCGAGGCCCAGAGATGGAGGGTGGGTGGAAGGTCTCTGTTCCGCTCTCTTCAGATGTTGCACCTCTGCCCTTATTAATCTTCCAAGAAGGAGTAGGAGGGCAGTTTTTATACCTCTGTTTTAGAGAGGAGGAAACTGAGGCTCAGGTGGCTGGATCCACGGAACACTGCAGGCCTGCATTTGAATTAGTCTGTTGGAACCCCAGTGCCGGCCATCTCTTTCTGGCAGGATTAGGGGGTGCTGAGGCATGCACAGAGTCCAAGGGGGACAAGGTGCATTTGTGCCCAGAGTAAGCCCAGACAAGGGTGGGAGGCCTGGGATCCTGGCTCAAATATACCACCAACTCCCTGTGTGACCCAGGCCAGGCTGAGGAAGGCCCTTGGAGAAGTCAGGGGCAGTTGGGGGGCCCACTGAGGCCATGTGGCCTGGACTTGGCTGCCAGCCCTGCTCAGCCCTCCCATCCAGTCCCTGGCCTCCCTTGGCCCCAGGCTCATAATGAACCCTTTCACTCCTGTCATCTCTATGGTCACTATAACGTGAGAGGTGGTAACTGCAGTACCCAGGAGGGACCTGGGACTCTGCAGGCTCACTTAGCAGTGTGGGACAGCCCAGGCAGCCATTAGCCTGCTGCAGCTGGGAAGCAGGAGGACGAGAGAAGGGAGCCTCAGGCCGCTGCTGGGTGGGTGGACTGCACGGACCCCTCAGCCCTTCAGCCTGGAGCCAGGCCCAGGCCAGCCGCACCCCTGCACATCCTTGCACAGACTCAGGTAGACTCACGTGAACTACCTTGTCTAGCCCCGGGGGTAAAATGGAGAAACTGAGACCGAGAGTCTGAGAATGAGACTCAGGGTGGTAGCTCACTCACTCTGACCTCTGCCCGTCCAGCCTGTGCTCTTGACCTTCCTGATGGGGAGCTCACCCCTTACCCAGACAGCTTGCCTGCCTTGGACAACTCCCTTCCCTCTCCGGCCATCTACTGCTAGTTACTCACACAGGGATCCTGGCTTGGGGCCTGGGGCCACAGGACTTGCCCTAGTCCCTGCCCCCAGCACCCCCTCCTGATGTGTGGCACATATCGTGCCCCAAGCCTGGGTTCCTATGGGGGTTAGCCTTGCCCTGTTCCTGCCTGGTGCTTCTGGATCTTTGGGCTGGGGCCCTGGAGGAATCTGATGAAAGCCATGGCACTGTGTTAGAGACGGGGACCCAGCCTCTCCTGCATGCATATTGTCATAGCCAGTTTTGTGCAGTTTTGGGGCTCACAGACCTCTGTAGTCCTCCCTTCCTGGGAACCCTGGTTGGGAACTCCTGCTTTACTCATTCCCCAGGTGACATGATTCATATCACCTGTTGTGCTACCTAGGATGAGATGCTAGGTGTCCCAGCACCCAGGCCACACCCTTTCTGCTCTATCCTGCTGCCTTAAGAAGGTCCCACTGTGTGTGGCTTAGGGGCTGAGAACTGTGTGTATTAGGCTGTTCTTGTGTTGCTATAAAGAAATTCCTGAGACTGGGTAATTTATAAGGAAAAGAGGTTTAATTGGCTCATGGATCTGCAGGCTGTACTGGAAGCATGGTGGCAACATCTGCTCAGCTTCTGGGGAGGCCTCAGGAGCTTTTACTCATGGCAGAAGGCGAAGCGGGAACAGGTACTTCACAGGGTGAGAGTAGGAGTGAGAGAGATGGGGGAGTGCCACACGCTTTCAAATGGCCAGATCTCAGATCTATTGAGAACTCACTATCACGAGGACAGCACCAAGTCATGAGGGATACACCCCCATGACCCAGCCACGTCCCACTAGGCCCCACCTCCAACACTGGGGATTACCTTTCACCATGAGATTTGGAGGGGACGTCCAAACTATATCACTGTGAGAACCCATTCATTCATTCTATAAACATTTTTTTTTTTCAGATTTTTTGTTTGTTTTGTTTGGAGATGGGGTCTCGCTGTGTCGCCCAGGCCAGAGTGCAGTGGTGTGTTCTTAGCTCACTGCAGCTTCAAACTCCTGGGCTCAAGCGATCCTGCCACCTCAGCCTCCTGAGTAGCTGGGACTAGAGGTGTGTGCCACCACTCCTGGCTCAGTCTATAAAATTTGCGCCTGATGCCTCCTCTGTGCTAGGCCTAGGCTGGGTTCTAGGGTACAGAGAAGAACAAGACCCATCCCCTACCCCTGGGGAAGCCAGACCTGTCAACAGTCACAGCTTAGGGGATGAGAGTGGGACAGAGGTGAGCACAGGGTGGGTGTACCAGAGGGGCTTCACCCCAGCCCTGTAGGGAGAAGCTTGTTAGAGGACAGTGGGAACTGGTCAGGGAGGGCAGGCATCCCCCGGGGGAACAGAAGGTGCAAAGGTTTGCAGGCTCAGTTCTGTTGAGGAAGACAGGAGGCCCAATCTGATTGGAGGATAGTATTGGGAGGCACCGGGGTCAGGTGTGAAGCTGAAGGCCACTTGGGGATGGGTCCCAGGGGGCCTGATGGGCCCAGTAAGGAGTGTGGGCAGGGAGCAGTGGGGAGCCATAGAAGTGTGTGAAGCAGGCAGCCATGTGGTTGGATCTGCATTTTGGAGTGCTCCCCTGGTAGCTGCAGATGGAACATGGCTGAGTGTGGAGGTGGGAACAGGAGACCACCAGGAAGCTGTGTTAGTTGCGGCTCAGACCCAGGTAGAGAGTATCATTCACCACTCATCAGGAGGAGTTTGCTGGTCCCCGTAGCCCCTGCCTCCTGGAGGCAGGTGGAACACGAGCTGTGCAAACAAACGTTCAAGGGAAGGGGGCCTTCTGGAACTGGAGGGGGCCTTGTGCTCCTTCTGGGCAGTTTTCTCTGAATTTTTGATTGACTCGCAAGTGGGAGGGGTATTTCCAGAACGGCCTGATCTCTGCAGTTTGCCACCTGCTCCTGGCCCCTCTGCAGGCCTGCTGGCTGCCTATACCTCCTAACATACACACAAACACACATGCACACCTTGGGGAACACCCGGGGGCACAGGACACACCACACACACACTATGCACACTTATACATGGGTCTGCTGTGTTCCTCTCCCTCCAAACACACACATGCTTTCCCTTTGCTGTCATCTCCGAGAGTGACAACACACATACACACAGACTGATTCTAGATTACAGACATGCCTCTATGCCACTTGGAGCCCACACACCCTCCAGAGTTCACCTCCGCAGACCCACATGCGCCCTCTGTCTGTGAGCACCACATACCTGCATGCCCCAGCCACCTTCACGTGCCCCATGGGCTCATCTCCCCACTCTCTGTACATAGAGGGAGAAACACACCCCAGCTTCTCCCTCTTTCTCTCCCTCTCTCTCTCCCTCCCTGCAGCGCTGGAGCTTTGAAGCCCACCCTTTCCTGGAGTTTTCTGCAAAGGCCCTGTCTATGTTCCCTTTACCCCAAGGGCTCTCCTCAGCCCCAGTTCTGGATTCCCCAGGGCTGTGATCATCTCAGGGTTTTCTGAACACCTAGAGAAACCCCTGACCCTTGCCTGGGACTGTGTGGGTCTATTAGGTGTGGGTCCACAGCCTAATACACACCCTCCTCAGCACGGAGCTGTGCTGAGGAGCCACAGGCCCTGGCTGCCAGTGTACCTTGAGCAACCTGCTGCCCCTTTGGACCTTGGCCTGGGGGAGCATAGGCATGGGTTCCACAGTCTCCAGCTGAGGTTCTCAAACTGCTCCTAGAGCCCTAGCATTTCCAGAAGGGGCCTCAGGGATACTAGGATGGGGCTGGGGCTGGATGGGGCTGAGTGGATGGGTGTTGGTCCCCTCCTACTTCAACCAGCCCTGCTTAGATCTGCATTTCCTATTGGGGTCTGAGAAGGATTAAAAAAACCCATTAACTCTTTATTGATTTTGTTTGTCTGATTACAATAGAAGACCCAACAATACATTTGTGGAAAACAGAGGCCATGAAAGCCCCCTTGTCCTACTGCTTGGAGGTGATTGCTGTAAATCCTGGCGTATTGTCCTCCAGCCTTTTGGGGCATATAGCAACAAATCGTTAATTACAGAAATGGGCTTATGCTAAAATAGCATTTTACAGCTTGATTTTTTCTGTATTGTTATACATAGACTGCCTCATTCTGTCAGATGGCTGCAGCGTGTTCCATAGTATGGACATGCTATATTTTATTTGAACTTTCCCTTATTGATAAACGTTTAGGCCATTTCGAATTTCTTTTTCAGTCTTACCAGCAATGTTTCCATGAGCATCCTTGAGCATGTATATGTGAGTGCTTGTGCTATTATTTTAGGGGAGAGGCTCCTGGAAGTGGAATTACTAGGTTGTGGATTGTGTGGGTTAAAATGTTAACCAATATTGCCAAATTACTCTTCCAAATGTTGGGCCAACTCCCCCTCCCTCCAATGGTCTGGGAGTGCTCATTTTCCCATATCCTTGCCAGCAATGATTGTTATCAATCATTTAAATTTTTCCCAATCTGATAGGCAAGAAATGGTAGCATGTCGCTTTCATTTGCATTTCCCTGATTGCTAGTGAGATAGAACATCTTTTCATGCATTTATTGGCCAATTTAGTTCCTCCTCTGCAGATTTCTAATTCACTGCCAATTTTTCTCTTGTCTTTTTTCTTATTGATTTGTAGGGGCTCTTTGCATATTAGTGATATTTTCTTCCATTGTCTCATTTGCCTTTTAACTTTGTTTATGTGTCTTTTGCCGTACGGATGTTTTACACATTTATGTACAGTGGTTGGATTTGTTGAAATTTCACTTTATGGCTTCTAGATTTAATGTCTGGCATGGAAATGCTTCCCCCACTGCATCAGATTTCATTTCAAATAAGAATTTTATTGCTGAAAAATATTTGCAAAGCCCTGGTTTGTAGGCTCCTTCCCAGCTGTGTATCTGTTCCTCTCGGCAGCTGCAGAGAGGCTCTTGGGGAGGGGAGGGTGGCCCTATCCATCCATCCATCTTCAGCTCTCTACTCTCCCTTTGTCCGGCTGGCTTTGGGGGTCACTGCTGCTCTGTCTCTCTCAGAGCCTCTGTCTCTCGTATGCTCTGCCCCCACTCCTCTGTCTCTGCTGTTTTTCCTTCCCCAGCTGGTTTCCTATCAGGCAGCAGTAACTAGGGACGTGAGGTGGCAGTGGTGGCAGCCCTTAGTGGGTTGGGGACAGGATGGCAGCTGTCATGAAATGTGTCCCCCTTGCCCTCCACCTGCCAGCCTAGCCCTAAGTCATGTGGGCTGGCAGGGGAAGCCCTGGCCTGGTTCTCTCTCTGGAAGAGACTCTTCCTGCCAGAGCCCAAGGGAGGGCCCTGAGCCAATCCTAATCCCTCCTCCATCAGGAAGCCTTCCAAGACAGCTTCTTCTCCCTTCCCACAGCTGTGGACCTGGCCCTCCCGTCTTTCCTTGCTGGTCTTTCCCCGTCCTGCATTCTCAGTGCTGAGCTCCCCGGAGTCCACCTGGCCACCTCTTAGGGCCTTGGTTTCCACCTGTGTAACATAGGTCCTGGGCGGCTGTCGCAGCCACTGGGAGACATGGCACACACAGAACTAGTGGGTCTTCCAAGCCAAACTCTAAAAGGTATTCCCTCTTACTCTCTCAATACAGCCCCATCCCCCCACCAAAAAAAAAAAAAAAAAAAAAAAAAAACCAGCAAAAATCACAGGAGAGAGCTTGCATGCTACTGACAAAGAGAGAGGGACTTGTGTTCCTTCCGTCAGAATGGTGGCCAGCGGGCCCACCCCAGATGCAGTGTCATGCCTGGCTCATGGGAGGTGCCCAGGAAAGAGAGAGAGAAAGGGCAAGGACCTAATGAACAATGTGGGAGCTGCTGAGGCTGGGGAGGAGGAGGGAAGTCTGGGGCCCACATTCTTTGAGTTACTTCTGGCTAGCAAGGCACTTTCCTCATAGTCCCTCATTCCTGGGGCCTGGGGTGCTAATGAGAAATGCCCCCCTCCCTTTACCTCCTGGAGGTGTGGGACCCAGGTGGACTGTAGGGGGGCCTTGGGCTAGGGGAGCAGCTGGGAGAAAAGTTGGGGAAACTCAGAGGTCTCTTAGAAGCATGGCTCTGAAGTGCATAACCTAAAACTCTGAGGGACCCTTCCCTGGGTTCCTGCAGTCCCTGGCCTTCTGGCCTGGCACCCACCCTCTGATCATGATGACTTGTCTCCTCTGAGCAAGAGCAGTGTCCTTTGTGTCTCTCTTTTCCAGTGACCAAGCACATGGTAGGTACTTAACAAAAGTAGAATGAATAATGAGGGAATAGCTAAGGGTATTGATCAGAGAGCTCAGGTCTGGGCAAGAGGAGACCTGTGCTCTGGGGTTGGCTTTTTGGTTGACTTTCTGTGTGACCCTGACCCTGGTTGGACCTCAGTCTGTCTCCCCATCTGTACAGTGAGCGTGGGCCTCTCGAGCTCTGTGATTGTGCTCCATGTTGTCCAGAGTAGGCACAGGCCTACGTGACATACACACCCAGCACACATGCCAGGGCCCTGCTTTCTGATCAGGGTTTGCTGAGTGTGTGCTGGGTGCCAGCCCTGCTCAGTGCTGAACCCTTTGTCAGAGTCCTTGGATAGCTGTTTCTGTGGAGGTCTCACATTCTCCAGGGCATTTTTTCATTCTGCTGAACACATAGGCTACACAGGCTGAGAGCTCCCTGGGCTCCACTGAGGTGGCAAGGAGCCAAGAGGGCGGGTAGGAGGCCCCCAACCTTGGCTGCAGCCCCCTCCACCCTCCTTGGCTGTGAGGTCTGCAGCTGGGGTTTCATGTCTTTCTTGGGACCTGGCACACCAGCAGACCTCGTGTCCAGGAGAGTGCCCGGCTCCCACTGCATCTCCTCCCCTGCCCCAAATCATTGTCATGCTCTGCCTGTGGTCCCATTTCCATAGCAACTCCTTGTGATGCCACAGAGGAGAGTGGGAGCTTTAGGAAGGTTTGGAAGGTTTGGGGGGAAGGGAGCGGGAGGCCCATTCATTGTCTTGGAGCGTGGCGGCTGGGGGCCCGGAATGGCACTGTGGGGATGGCTTACCCTGCCAGCTCAGGTGGAGCTGGGCTCAGGGCCGCCAGCCAGGTGGAGGTGGTCTGGAGGCCTTCCAGGGACAGGGCTGCCCGGATTGGCCTGGGCCTGGTTGGCTCGTGCCAGTCTATCGGGATCCAGCTCGGGAGGCCGCTGACAGCGCCCCTGTCTGGCTAGACCTGGCTTGGGGTACGCGGGCCTGGGGAGCTGCCCAGGCTCTGCTACCCCTCTGTCCCAGGCTGGCACTGCTATGTTCTGTCCTGTCCTCCAGGATCAACAACCAGTGGGAGGTGCACGCAGGGCTGGCTGGCAACAGGGGCCTAGTTTGGGGCTGGTGAACCGTGGGGCTGGGCAGGCCTCTCTTCCCTGGTCCGGGCTGCTTTATGGCTCTGTTGTCAGGATTGGAAAGCCAAAGTGGGCCCTGGAGCCTGCTCAGCACCCATTTCTCTGCCTCCTTGGAGAAGTCTGCAGCCCATAATATAGGAAGACCCTAGCCTCAAAGCATCTCCTACATCTTCACCTACCACGCGGCTAGAAATTCCAGCATTTGCATCTTAGATTTGATAGAATGTTAATTCTGGGAGGGACCCTGAGGGCTTTTCCATCTTCTGCCCACATTATAGCAGTCGTCTTGGAGCCCCATCTGCCCATCCTTCCATCAATCCCATTCGGAAGGCCTTGTAAATGACCCTGGGGACCTAGGCCAGTGCTGGACGGCACCCAACAGGGAATGGAGCAGAAAGGAGGGGCTGGCCTGGCCCTCCAGGGAAGGTGGAAGCTGCTTGCCCTCTCAAGGGCTGCCGGGAGCCAGGTGCTGGGTTCGATGCCAGCTTCCTGAGCTTCCCTTTCACCATCACGGTTGATGCCACCCCTGGGCACCACCTGCACTCGTGTTTTCTTAATCCTTGTCTTCGTGTTGACTTATGTTTGAAGGTGGATTACCATGATGCTGCCCAAGCACACATCCAGGAAATCACACCTGTGATGTGCCTGTCATTTTTTTTTTCCAGTACACAGAAAGAGAAACACGTAACTATGAAAATGAAAACATTTGTCTGCACACCATGAAATCCCCTTGTGCACTCCCAGAAGCATGTGTCTCCTACTTTGGGAAACACAGATCTGATTGAAACCTCTCTGCAGCAGCTCAGAAAGAGATTTGGGACTTGGTCTGAGAGGTTGAGGAAACTGAGGTACAGAGGAAGCAGCTTTGCCCAGGGCCACCTGGCCAGGTGGAGGGAGAGCTAAGAGTTAACCCGCCTCCTTGGACTTTGAGCTGAGGTTATGTCCTGCACTATAGAGGCCTCAGAGCCTTGCCAAGGAGCCAGAACTTCCTAGCACCCTCCCCTACTCACAGAGGAGGGAGGGTCTGGTCTAGAGGAACCCTTGGAGAATACATGATGAAGAAATAAAGCAGGGTGGCTGGGCATGACGGCTCTGCCTATAGTCCCAGCACTGCGGGAGGTCAAGGCGGAAGGACTGCTTGTGGCCAGGAGTTTGAGACCAGCTTGGGCAACATAGTTTGCAAAAAAAATTTAAAAATTAGCTGGGCGTGGTGATACACACACCTGTAGTCCCAGCTCCTTGGTAGGCTGAGGTGGGAGGATCGCTTGAGCCCAGGAGTTTGGGCTACAGTGTACTATGATGGCACCACTGCACTCCAGCCTGGGTGGCAGAGCAAGACTCTGCCTCTTAAAAATAAAAAAAAATTAAAAAAAAGCAGGAGAGGCTGGGAATGGGAGGGTGAGTAGGTGGGGGTTGGGAAGTTGAGGCTCAGGCCCAGGGAGAGGCACCCCGGTGCTGCTGCCCATCATCCCCTCTCAGGGGGCAGACTGCGGCCTGCCTCCTGTGGCCTAGTTGGGGAGGAAGGCAGGCAGTGGCATTGGCTGGACACCTACTGTGAGGCAGGCCATGTGTCCCTTCTCTCTCTCTATCTTCCCAGCAGTCCTGGCAGGAGAAATGGTATCTCCCTTTTATGGATAAGAGAAGTGGCTTTCCTAGGGCCACAGAGCCTGTTGGTGGGAGAGGCATAGTCAGACTCCAGCCTGCCTGGGGCCACAAACCCTGCCCTTCCCAGAGCCCTGCCTGCCCCCAGCTAGTGTCATGAGTGTGTATGTGTGTGCACACATGCATGCACGCACGTGCATGCACAATTGACAACACATCTATGTGTGTAAGCATGAGTTTGCCAGTGAATGAGAGTACATGTTTGAGTGTGTGCAACTGTGTGTGTGTCAGAGAGTGTGTGTGGGAGATGTATGAGTTTTTAATGGCTCAGCCAGGAGGGATCAGACCCCATTTGCAGGCATGGCCCCCGCTGCACCCTGACCACCTGCTGCCCTGCTCTAGCTGACAGCCACCTCTTCTTTCTCCGCACAGCCTCTGGCACCCACAGGCCCTGAGGCTCCAGTGCCCAGAGGCAGAGAGGGCAACTGAGTCCAGCCCAGGCTGAGGCCCGCCCAACTGTGCTCCCCAGACACCCACCCAACCCGAGGTAAGATGCCACTCTGGGCAGCGGGGCATGGAGGGTGTGGGGTCTGTAGGGGAGGCTGTCGTGGGGCCCTCTTTCTGGGGTTTCCCCATCTCTCCCTCCCCACATGCAGCCATGCTCAGGAGGTTGCTGTGGCGGTGCCACTTGCTGCCAGCCCTTGCTGTAGCAGGGCTCCGACAGACAGCTTGGAAGCCTGGGGCGTTCTTCCCAGCAAGTGGGTTTCACGGACAGTGCCAGCTAATGGGTTCCCACGTGGCATGGGAGGTCTCTGAGGGCAGGCTGCAGGGCTCTGTCCTTGGTCCTGTCACATTGTTGACCAAATGTGTGCCTGACTTCAGGTCGGGAGGGAGCCAGAAGACATGGACTGAGACAATCAGGGTCCAAGGAACTGTCAAGAGGCGGACATTGGCTCTAATGTGTGGAGTTTAACAGCGCTCCACACCAGAGACAGTGTGTGGGTCCAGACACCTTCAGGGCAGGATGAGGCTTAGACCCCAGGTGTGTTTGTGCGACAAGCACTGGCAGCCAGGTGACCTTGGTTCTCTGTGAACAGAGCAGATGGGTTCTTGAACTGTATCTCGAGGAGCAGGATCCCCAGAATGTGGGAGGTGACAGGTCCTTTCACTTCGTGGTTCATGTGAGGGGATGTGGAGAAATGACAGCGTGTCCCAGAGAAGTGGGAGATGGGTAAGGAGGGGGCCTGGGTTGCTGCCTGGCTTGACCCCTGACTTGCTCATGACCTTAGACAAGTCACCTCTACCCCATATCTGGGCCAGTCCCCTGTTCTTGACAGGCTTCTGTCACCCATGAGAGGGCTGCAGAGGGACTTTGCTAAACAGAGGGAACAGTAGGGTGGGCTCGGGGCAGCAGGCTGGCCTGGCGTATTGTCCTTATTTTTCAGAGGAAGAAGCCTGGCGGCAGGCCTGGACTCCCTTCTCCTGTGGGATCGGGTGACCGTTGTGTGTGGCTGAGGCTCAGCCAGCCCTGTCCTCACACTGGGAGGCTGGTGGGAGCAGAGGCCTGGATTTCCTTCCCAGGCACTAGGCCTTGCTTGGAAGCCCAGTTAGCACCATCAAAATATTTCTGCTTTGGGAAGCCGAGGCGGGCAGATCACAAGGTCAGGAGACTGAGACCATCCTGGCTCACATGGTGAAACCCTATCTATACTAAAAAAAAATACAAAAAATTAGCGGGGCATGGTGGCGGGCACCTGTAGTCCCAGCTACTCGGGAGGCTGAAGCAGGAGAATGGCGTGAACCCAGGAGGCAGAGCTGGCAGTGAGCCAAGATCGCACTCCAGCCTGAGCAACAGAGCAAGACTCCGTCTCAAAAAAAAAAAAAAAGATATATATGTATATATATATATATTTCTGCTACTTAGTTGGCTCTGGGTAGAATGAGCAACTAATTAGCCCCTCCAGTTTAACCCGTAATTGCTGCTGGGAGGTAGGTGAGAGGATAGGGTGAGAGTTGTCTGTGCAGCAACCAGCGTGACAGGGGCAGGGGGCAGGGGCGTGAGCAGCCTCTCCACTGCTCAGGCAGACAGCAGCACCCACAGGCATCACAGCCCGGGGGCATGGGGAGTTCAGTGGGCAGGGAGATGCAGGCGGGAACTGATGCAGGGCAGGAGGGCCACAGTCAGCTGGGGGTCTGGCAGGGATTGTTGGAACAGGTGACACCTGGGCTAAGCCTTGAAGTCTGTAAGGTGCTTTTCAAGCATTTTATTTTTCTGGTTATAAAAAAGGTAATGTGTGTTCTCTATAGAAAAGTGTGAGCGCTTGGGTGTTTAGCCCGTCAGTCTTCTACAAAACATGTATTTATGACATAATTGGGATCAAGCTGTACTTACTGTTTTCTAACTTGCCTTTTGCACTTAATCCCATACCAAGATCATTTTCCTATCATTCAATACTCTTCTATAATGTGATTTTTAATGGCAGTGTAATGTTTCAGCCTGCGTGTACCATAGTGTGTTTAGCCAATTCTCTGTTGTGTATTTTGGTGGTTTCTGATGTTCTGTCATTATAAATAATGCCTGAATGAAGGAAGTCATGGATGTAGGGTTGTGATGGGCAGAGAAGGTTTAGCGTGGCAGGGTAGGTCCAGCCTGAGCAAAGGTGCAGTGGCAGGGGAGTTTGGAGTGTGTCTGGGGAGTGGTGGGGCCAGAAGGGGCCAGGGCTGGCATGGAGCACCAGAGGCTTGCACTGGAGGCTGAGGAATTGGAGCTTCACTCAGCACAGCTCTAAGTTCTTGGAGAAAGCTCAGGTTTGTCCTTGCTGCCCCTGCTTCCTTTGCTCCCTCCCTCGGTCTCCAGTGATTGGAGGGGAGGAAGCAGGGTGCTATGTGTTCAGGAGGAAAGGGCAGGCAAAGCTGGGATCCCAGATGACCTCTCCCTCGCTGGTGGGATCCGTGGTGTTTAAACCAGGCCCCTCTGCTCTGTGGGGAGCCTTGCCCAGGTGTCCTCCTGCCAGGCAGGAGGGATGCAGGCACCAGCTCTGAACACTTACAGACTCCTGGGTCAGCACAGCTGGTCAGACCAGCCTCTCCTTCATCCCCTCACTGGAGGGTGGCTTATGACAGGGACCCTGGAGGACCAGGGAGGAGGCTGGAGGTGGTTTGTCAGCTCTTCCAGGAAGCTTCCCTGACCTCTGCGTGGAGCTGTGGGCCCCTCCCTAGTGCCGCCCTCCCTGTGCACATCTGTTGGCCCCAGCACTTCTGTCATGCTGGGTTGGGATCACCCATGGGTGTGGGCCTATTTCTCCCAAGGATGAATGTGCAGTGGTTTGTTCATCCTTCCTTCAGCCCATACTCACTGAGCACCTGCTACACATGAGGCATTGTTCTATGTGCCCAGCATGGCATCCATGGGTAAATAGGTTAGACCATGGCATTGCCCACATAGAGCCTAAATTGTAACAGAATAGACAGAAGAAACCAGATAAGTAAATCCGTAATATAAGATTAGGGAGTAATAAATGCCACAGAGAAAAATAAGGTTGGAAAAGGGGGCAGGCATGAAATGGGAGCCCTTCTCTGGAGCGTGGTCAGGAAAGGCCTCTCGGATGAGGGGCCATTTCAGCAGAGGCCTGAGGAGAGGGAGCAGGCCCTATGGAGCTCTGGATGGGCTTTGAGCTGGGACCCTCACAGCTGGGCAGCCCTTGAGGAAGAGGGGCCGAGAAAGGAGGCGTGCAGGGCCCGGAGTTACAGAGTGATGCCTACTGGAGAAAGGACTGTAGGGTGGGTGGGCAAGAGTAGAAGCTGGTAGACCAGTGGGAGACCCCAGCATCAGTCCAGACCAGAGATGGTGGGGCTGGGCCTGGGCGGGAGGAGGGCTTGTGTTTGGAGACTTTGAAGGGGTTGCTGAAGGATGAGCTGTGGACTGGGAGAGGGCCAGCCTGGAAACGGGGTGGGCACTGGAGCCTTGGCCCGAGCCAAGGTACAGGGATTGAGGGTGGGTTTGGAGGGAAAAGCAAGATCCTGCTTGCAAGTGTTTGAGGTGCCGGCATCGTGTGGGGAGGCTACACAGACAGTAAAGCCTGCAGCTGTGGGAAGAGCTGGGCTGGAGAGGCAGTTTTGGGGGCAGTCAGCATCTGGGTGGTTTCTGAAGCCTCTGAGCCTGGACAAGATGATGTAGAGGAGAAATCTGGGCCTCGTTGCTTGGGGTGAATCCAGCCCTGGGGAGCTCCCTGCTTATGGGTGGGCTGTTACTCTAGCTTTGCAGACAAGATCCCCAGATTTACCAGCCTGAAGAAACTGCTACCAGCTCGCCCTCCCAGCTGCTTCTCCCAAGTGGCCTAATGGCTGGCACCATCATTCTGTAACGCTTGTCAGGGCTGCTGTCGGCAGGAAGTGTGGTGCTGATACTAGGCCTAATCCTCTCACCCTTTTCTCTTGCAAGGGACTCTTAACTGGTGAGTCTGGAGCAGCCCAGGCCCTTCTGAGCCCTACTAGTGGTCACTACTACAGGCCTTCCTCCAGGTCATGTTCTCCCTCAAGAACCTTCAGTGGCTCCCTGTTGTTTAAGGTTGACATGCAGACTCCTTCTCCTGCTTGTAGAAGGCCTTTCATTGTCTCCCTCAAGCCCATACTTTCTTCCCCGCCCTTCTTTCCAACAGGCTACTCTCCTCCTCCATCCCCCACACACCACGCTCAGCCTCACCTTCCATGTAGAATGCTTTCTTAACCACCAGCAAATCCCACATTTTCCAGAATGTCTTCCCTGATCCCCTGCTTCCCTCGGCCTCTTTGCATGTCCACGTGTGCCTTTTACCTGTTCCCCCAGACCTCATGGCTTGTGGTGAGCTATCCTGTCAGGTCACCCAACTCATCAGTGTTGTGATCCTCAGCTTGTCTTCCTCTTTACCGTCCTCATCCTCTTGTCCCTCATGTCTCCCATCTACGTGCTGCCCTGCCCTCAAGTACTGTTGTCAAAGCTCTTCCCAAACAGAATCCCATTCAAACCACGGTGCTCTGTGGGCCAGGGTGCCCAAGCCTGGCTCTGCATCAGGACCACCCAGGGATGTTATTGGAGACAGGAATCATCTGGGGTCCACCCAGACCTCCTGATCCAGGGTTGCTGGGAGAACCCAGGAATCTGCCTGGTTCACAAGCCCCACAGTCACCTTTTGATAGTCAGCCAGGTTGGGACCCATTGGCCCAACCCAAGCTCATGATGAGGGAGTATAGGTATCCCTGAGACCATGGTCCTCTGACCTTTACTTGCACACCTTCAGGGACAGGGACTTCACTCTCTCCAGGGCAGCTCAGACCCTTGAGGCAGCTCTTATATGGCTCCTCTTTATACTGACTGAGCTGAATCTGCCTCCCTAAAGTCTCCATGGCTGGCTCTAGGGTCCACATAGGACAGGAGCTATGTTTGGCATCTGGAAGCTCTCCTTTTCTACCCCGCCAAACCCAGCGGGGGGCCCCGCATGTTGTGGGGATTTGGGCAATGTCTGGCTTGGTGGATGGATAGAGGACCTGCCTCCCTCCACACCTGCCTTCCTGGGGCTTCCCCAGGACATTGTTCTCATCTCTTCCTCCTCAGTCTTCTCTTAAAGAAGTGAACTCACAGAGCAGTGCAGGACTCAGAAGACCCTCCTCCCCTACCCTCAGGCCCTGGCTGGGGCCACACCACCCAGACTTCCAGCTTCTAGAAATGTGAGATGATCCATTTCTGTTTAAGCCACCCAGTTTATGGTACTTAGCTATAGCGGCCTAGCAAAGGTGTTTCAGGGGCCAGGCACTGTGGCTCATGCCTATAATCCTAGCACTTTAGGAGATTGAGACAGGAGGATCGCTTGAGCCCAGAAGCTTGAGACCAGCCTGGGCAACATGGCGAAACATGGTCTCTACAAAAGATACAAAAAATAGCTGGGCATGGTGGCACACACCTGTGGTCCCAGCTACTTGGGAGGCTGAGGTGGAAGGATTGCTTGAGCCTGAGAGACTGAGGTTGCAATGAGCTATGATTGAGCCACTGTACTCCAGCCTGGGTGACAGAGCAATATCCTGTCTCAAAAAAACCCCAAAGCCCCAAATCCCTAAACCCCAAGGTGTCAGCAGGGCTGGTTGCCTCTGAAGGCTGTGAAGGACGATCTGTTTCAGGCCTCTCTCCTTAGCTTGTAGATGGCTACCCCATATCTCTTTACATGGCCACATTGCCAAATTGTTCTCCATACAATATTTAACTATTTAACCATTTGTTTACGTTTTTGAGATGGAGTCTCACTCTGTCACCCAGGCTGGAGTCCAGTGGCTCTATTTCAGCTCACTGCAGCCTCTGCCTCCCGGGTTCAAGTGATCTCATGCCTCAGCCTCCGAGTAGCTGGGGCTACAGGCATGCACCACCATACCCAGCTCATTTTTGTATTTTTAATAGAGATGAGGTTTCACCATGTTGGCCAGGCTGGTTTTGAACTCCTGACTGCAGATGATCCACTTGCCTCAGCCTCCCAAAGTGCTGGGATCACAGGTATGAGCCACTGCGCCCGGCCAGTATTTAACAATTTAGACCGTATCTCCAAATCCCTCTTTCTTATGGGGACAATAGTCATATTGAATTAAGGGGCCACCCTACTCCAGTATGACCTCATCCTAATTAGCTAATTACATCTCAAATGACCCAATTTCCAAATAAGATCACATTCTGAGGTATTGGGGTTTAGAATTTAAGCACATCATTTTTGAAGGCACACAATTCAATCCATAACAGCAGGCGACTAGAGCTATGATTTTCACAGCAGTGAACTGTCCCCTGGCAGCCTTGGCGGTGGTGAGCATCTCATGCCATGGGTTGCAGAGGAGGAGTATCGAGGCTGCCCCAAGCTGTCAGGAACATGGAGAGGAGATTCCTACCTCATGGCTAGGACCAGGGCTTCCCTGAGACCAGTTTCAGCCTGGGATGTTAATCGGGGCCCAGGAACATAGTACATGGTGTGTACTGGTCATGATCCAATCCCCGTATCCTTTGGGTGAAAGGCAGGTTCCCATCATTGGGGTAGGAGGAAGAACCCCCTGAGCTCTGCTGCCTCTTAGCAGGGTGCCCTCGGGTAGTGGCTTTGACTTCTGGGCCTCCGTCTACCGAACTGAATTGGGGACCAGTCTGCCTGCCTGTTTTTGTCACAAGCTTATGGTTAGGCTCATAGGAGAGAATGTATAAGAAGGTGCTTTGTTTTTGTTCTTTTTTCATGTATGCACTTTGCAAACAGTTATTAAGCTCAGCTGCATGCTAGGCCTTGTGCTGTCCCAGGAACACAGAGATGGTCCTGGTCCTGGGCCTCAAGGAGTGCAGAAGCCATGGGTGGGGCAGCAGGCGTAGGTGGTAGTTGAAGTTATGACTACTCTGGAGCCAGACTCCCAGGACTCAGTCGCAGCTCTGCCATGCATCAGTGGTGTGAATTTAGACAATTTCCCTAGGGCCTCTGGGTCTCAGTCTCTTTATCAGTCGACTGAGAATAATGAGAACGTCTACCTTGCTTGGATAAAGTAAGCTGAGGCACGTAAAGGGCTTAGAGCCGTGTCTGGCACATAGTAAATGCTTGATCAATATGAGTGGTCAGTCCAGGGGAGTATGATAGAGGGCCACAGGGGGATTATGGGGGGCAATTATCGAATCGTTGAATTTGGGCTCTGAGAACCTGGCAGTCATGGTGACCCAGGCAGGGCAGGGCGGGGCTGACTTGCCTTCATCTTTGAGCCACTTGCCGCCCTCCGCTCCAAGTGTCCCGCTGTGGGTTGGAGTGGTAAGGAGTATGGAGCAGGCATGCCCATGGGGAGAGGCAGGAGCCTCCTCATGGTGGTGCGCCGGGGGTCTGTGTGGCTCCAGGGTTCTATGCGGTGGCAAGAGGCTGCCTGTCCCGTCTGCCCCTGGACAGCTCCACGTCTGGGGAGATTGGCAGCTGGTGCCTGGTGCTTGACTTTGTTAGCCTTTGCATTTAGTTTGCAGGTTCTGGGGAAAGGAGATGGTGAGGAAGCAAAATTAAAATTCCTCTTTGAGAAGTTAACAACTTCCCAATTAAAGGATTCTTATTTGTGAGATGCCTTAGAGGCCTTTTCAATCAAGAGGCTCTTCTGAATAATAAAAAGGCTGAGCTGGGGTTGGAGTGGAGCCTAAGCTGCCGGCAAGGAGGTGGGGACGCTGAAGATGGGCATGCCGGCCTCGTGTGGGATGGGGTGGCAACGGAGTGGAATGTTTTTCCGCTCAGTGGTTGGCAGGGTGGTTGGCATGGGGAGGGCCAAGAGGAGAGGACAATTCCCACCCCCACCCCGCACAGCCCTGAAGCCCCCTCCAGCCCCCAGCCTGAGCTGCATGCATGGGAGTCCTCCACCGGGACCCCTGTGTCCTTCTGGCCCACGCCCTGTGCTTAGCATCTGCGCACTTCCCGGAGGCTCCCTGCAGCAGTTTCTTGTCCTGCTTGGCTCTGTTTCATCAGTGCCTGACCACTTCCTGACACTCAGCTATCCCGGGAGCACCCTGCCGGGCTCCTCTGGCTCTTCCCCTCAAGCCAGGGTGGAGGAGGGGGCAGGTGGGAGAGGCAAATTGGGATTTGCTAAGGATGGTATGCAGCGGTGGATGCAGGCCCGACCGTGCGCTCTGGATGGGGGCAGCGTCCTCTTGGCTTCTGAGATCCCAGCTCCCTGGTGCCCATGCCACACCTGCTGTGCTGCCCCAGCTCTCACAGGGGTGGTTTTGTTGGGTGTGTCTACCAACCTTTCAGCCAGGCACCCCCACCCGATGTGACCTAGCTGGTTTCCTGGGAGACTCTTGGGTCTGTCCCACTTGGAGCTGAGTGTCTGCAGATGTCCCTCGAGAGGCTCAGCCTCAGGTCCTGCGGGGCTGACCAGTGTGCAGAGTGCCCTGAAAGTGCCAGGCCCGGCTGGGTGCTTACCATCTTCCCAGCACCTGAGAGGCAGCTGCCACTGCCATCCTTACAGAGGAGGAAGGGGAGGCTCTGTGAAGTGAGGCGACCCTTTATGCAGAGAGGGGTTCTTGCTGAAAGGACTTGTCATCGTGTGTCCTCCACGGCCTGCAGGTCACTAAGCAAAGAGGAATTGGAGACACTGGCCAAGTCCCTCTCCTCAGTGGGCAGCCCAGGCTTTGACTCTGCCCCAATAGGGGCTGCCCTAGCAGTTGCCAAGGTCATTCGAGGAGATGGTGCCAAGGGTGGCTCCTCTGTCCAGGCGGCGTGGAGGGTGGCGGTAGTGTTTGTAGCCCACACCTGCCATCCCCACAGTTCTGGGTATTTACACAGACGGCCTCGGTTGCGATGGCGCCTGGAAAGTAGGCCATGCAGAGGAGGGAGGGGAACTACTTTCCTCTGAAAGGTCAAGTAGGCACTCCCCAGAGGCCTGGGGTTGGGGACAGGGATGGGGCCATCCAGCAGTCTGGGCCACCAGGGAGGGGAGAATGGGTCCTGCAGACCCCAGGGGTGGTGGGTGAGATGAGGTGACCTGTCCTGATTGGCTGCCCTGACCAAGTGAGAGCTGAAATAATTTGGATTCAAGTCCCAGCCCTGCCACTTACTGGGTGGCCTTGAACAAGTGACTCAGCCTCTCTGGACCTCTTTTTCCTCCCAAGTGGCACAGTAACCTCCCTGAGGGATGGTGAGGATCAGATGGGATGGCACAGGTGAACCTGCTGGGCCGAGGGCTGGTGGGTCTTGCACGTGGAACCTGGATTTGTGGGCTTTGTCTTAATGACACTGTTTGGTGTTCCTGTCCCAGCCGCTTCTTGGGCAAGTGGTTCCTTTCTCCTAGCCTCAGTTTCCCATATGCAGAGTGGACATAATGATATCTGCCTCACAGAGGTGTTGTACTCCCTCAGTGGGATCCTCTGTACCCTTCCCCCACATCACTGACTGAGTCTGTCCTCCCTACGTACACAGTGGGATTTGCCTGGGGTTGGCCACCACATCATGAGTAGGTGACATGGTCCTTGCCTCTGGGTAGCAATGTGAAGTTAGAGGGATCCAGGAGAAATGCTGTGAGCCTCAGGAAAGGGAAGGAGATAAAAGCTGGGGAAGTCAGGGAGGGCTTCCTGAAGGTGTATGGTCCTTAGAGCTCAGGAGGATTTGGGGAAGCTGGGGGTAGAAGAGAGTGACAGAGAGCATGTGTGGTTGGGAATAATGTGAACAAAGACCAGGCAGGAGGAGCAAGCCCGGGACAGGGTATGAGCTGTCCAAGAGCTGCTGCTGACTGGGGGTCAGAGCCCTGAGAGGTCCCAGCCCTGGAGCCCTGGTGGGGGTGGAAGACCAGGAGTTGGGGGTGGGACTACCATCTCCTAAGAGCAGGGGGACAGCAAACATGCAGCTGGGTCCTGGAACACAGCCCTACCTGGGGGCTGCAGGGAGGGGCGGGATTTAGCATAGGGTCTGTGGACAGGACTTTCCACACTCCAGGGCCTCAGGTGGCACTGTCAAGGATCTGTGTAAGGCCTGGGAAGAGGCCGGTGGCTGCTGCCCAAACTGGCAGGACCCCACCTGTGGAGATCAGCCTGTGGGCCGCCTTTGGCCAAAATGTAGGAACCAGGGACTCTGGCTGCTTGAGGGCTAAGAGAGGGAGATACGGGAGGGATCCGCAGTGAGCTGAGGGCTGGGAGGCTCACCCTTGTGGAGCACCCACTGTGTGCCAGGCCCTGAGTCAGGCTCCTCCCAACTTGGGTTTGTGTAATTTGCACGACAGCCTGGAGAGGGCGCCAGCTCTTAAACTCATTCTAAGGAGGTGGAAACTTGACTGGGAGAGGCGAACGACTGGCCTGCCCTGGCAGTGTTTCAAATCAGAACTCCACACATCATGCTTTTTCAGTGGCCCCATGCTACTCCCCAGGGCTGTGGTTTTTAGAGGTGATGACCCCAGACTTCCCTGGGCAGGCTTGGAAGAGCTATACCCAAGTACGGAGTCTTCCTTGGCTTTGCCTCTCTTAGGGAAGCTCAGAGAGGTTGAGGGTGTGACCCAATGCCACACAGTGCTGGGGTCTGCAGTCCCTGGCTCCCTGAAGGGCATGTGCCATGATCCCTTCTCCCTGGGGTCTGGTGGCCCCAGCCAAGCCCTACCAGGTCTAGGAACCCAGGGGGCCTTCCCAAATATAAGACTACTCATGCCTCTGAGCCACTGAGAGAGGCTTTAAAATCTCAGCCCCAAATTAAAGCCTATAAGCTCCTCAAAACAATGAAAAATTTCCCTAATAAAAGGAGAGGCACACTCAGGCATGTCCTAAATGAATGGAGTGACTTCAGGGATTAATTCAGGATGTATGGGAGGGCGCCCAGCCGGGAAAAGTGCGCAGTGGATATTGTAACAAATTGTTTGCTCACAAGAGGAATAATTCTTAATGTGCACTGGCTGCAAGGGGAAGCTACCTTGGCTGTCTGCAGCACGATCCCTCATTAGCCAGGAGCTGGGCAGGGTCTCTGCTAGGGCAGCCTCACCTCTAAGCCTCTGGGCCTTCAGTGACAACCTTCCAACCACACAAGCTGGCCTGAGTGGGACTGAGTGGGCCCTGAATGTGTCCTTAGAGCCCCACAGCCTTCTGAGTTCTGCTCTCTCTTGCTGGCTCTGTGCTTTTGGCTAGGGCGGGGAAGGTGCTGGCTGGAGGGCAATTCCTCCTCCTCTGCTATGCAAACCAACTCTTCCTGTTGGGACCTCCTGGAGACCCCGGCCTTCCAGTCCCCCCAACCTCAGACCACCCAAAGGAGGCTCCTAACAGATTATCTCTCAGCATGCCTCAGTGTACCTGTCCCAGGCTTGGGCAGCTGCCTCCTTCCCAGTTCCCTTGCCTCCGGGATGAGTGGGGTGGGGGCAGCACTGTCCTCCCTGGCCAGCCCTCCCAGCTTCCTAGTGTCTCAGTGCCAAACCTGGGGGAAAGGCGAGGCAAAGTCAGTCTGCGCTCAGGAACATAAATGAACACCACTGAGGTGCAAACGGAGAAAGGCTTCCTGAATCCCACCTCCCACTCCCGGCTGGAGTGGGTCCAGCACAGAGAAAAAAAAGCACTGGCTCCTGAGTCAGGCGAGCCTGGATTTGGGTCTAGCTTCCCTGCTTTCTGACTCTGGGACTCCAGGCAACTCCCACAATCTCTCCAGCTTCTTCCTCTGTAAGAGATGGGATGAGTTTTAGCAGCAGCAGCAGCAGTACCTCACAGTTTTGAGATACAGTCTCATCCGTCTACACAGCAGTCCTAGAAGTTGGGACCTGGGATTATCCCCATTAAACGGACGAAGAGACCGGTCTCAGAGAGGTGAAGCCTGGTCCTCTCTGCTTCCTTGTAGTTGCTTCATGAAGTTGTTTAGAGAAAAGGGCCCTGCTTATAGATGCTCCTCCATGAACGTCGGCCCCACCTGCTCCCTTTCCTGAGCGGAAGAGGTACTGAGGCCCTACCAAGGTAGGGGCAGGAGATTTTGGGCACGGGGACCCTGATCCTTCTCACCTCTCCCGTCTGGCTTGGAGCCAGCCTGCCCTTTCATTCACTCCTTCATTCACCCACTCATCAAGTGCTGATGAAACACCTACGAAGCGCGGTACCCCCAGCAGCTAGAACGTCATGCACTGTTCCTCCCTCCAGGTGGCTTCCCGTCCTGAGGGAGCAACAGCACCGCAAACAAGTAATTTGGGTAACCTCAGACTGTGCTGAGTCCGGGAGGGAAGTGACAGGGCTGTGGAATAGGGAGTGGCTGGGGCGGGGTGAGCTGCTCCGATGGGCATCCAGGCAGGCCTCTCTGAAGAGGTGACTGAGGCTGAAGGGGCTGAATGTCAAGGCAAATGCTGGGAGGTGGGAAGTAGCTGGCTGTGTCTGGAGACCAGGAGGAAGACCGTGTGGCTGGTGGGTGGGGAATGAGGGAGAGAGCAGGGACAGGGGTGGGAAACAGAGCCTTAGCCGCCCTGCTGTGGGGCAGGAGGGTGCTCTGGAGGGGGTTAAGCCAGTGAGTGACGGGACCTGATTTGTGCTTTCCGAATTCCGTTCTGGCCTCTGGGTGGAGAGAATGGATTAGAGGCTGTGGCAGGGAAAGCAGGGAGCCTTGAGGTAAGGTGGGTGCAGGGACTCAGGAGAGAGGTGGGGTCATGGCTGCAGGGTGGTGGTGCAGATGGCGAGGAGTGGGGGTGGCTAGGAGAGGGGTTGGAGAGTGGCCATGGGATGGGAAGGCTGAGAGTCCTGGTTGGGGCGGAGTCGGTTTGGCCCGAGTGGCACCATTTTCTGAGATGGGGAATCTGGCGCAGGTGGAGGTGCAGACATTCTGGTTTGGACTTGCAGGGTTTGAGGAGCCAGTGAGCTATGCAAATAGAGCATCAGGCCTTCAGTCAGCATCGGGGACCTTCTCACTTCTGGTCCAAGGTCAAAGGCTTTGCCCTAATATGCGGCTCATCTCATTGCCAGACCATTTTTCAGATGAGGACACTGAGGGGCTCACCTCAGTCCTTAGACTGCACGTGGCCTTCTTTCAGACCCCTGGCCTGGAGCGGAGAAAGCACGACCCTGAGTGGTGCCTGATAGGAAGGTGGCAGGAAAACTAGGGGAGTGGGAACGTGGAGCCACCTCCTGCTGACGCACATGTGTATGTAGGCACGTGTGTGTGTGTGTGTGTGTGTACGCGTGTGCACACTTGAGCATCGTGTGGAGCCCATTAACAAACAGAGAAATAAATTAACAAGTATTCAACCCACCAAATGTTCCTTCTGTTCTATATAATAGAGCACGGGAACATAATTTTCCCCTGGAGCAAATTGCTACAGCTGAACCTGCTCCTCGTTTTCCTCCAAAAACTGCTTAAAATTCTGGAACGCTTGTTGATTTCGGGTGCTTTCCCTTTCTGGCTCCTGTCCCCAACCCCCAGGCTGCTTCCCTCCGCCTTCCCATGCGGGCCTCTGAGGAGCCAGATTGTCACAGCTCCAGGGCTACCATTTTGCAGATGGGAGGAACCTGGGAGGCGGCAGCTCCGGCCAGGGGCCCTGAGGGTGAGAGGCTTTCGCTGTGTGCAGCATGAATGAAATGTCCAGCACTGGCAGAAAACACCGGCAGCTCCACACTGGGCCTGCCACAGACCACTGTGTGACCTTGGACAAGTCACTACCCCCTCTGAGCTTCAGTTTCCGCCTGGCAAACACGGGGCTGATCATGCCTGCCATCTCCATGTGAACACGCCTGGTGGTGTACAGAGTGCGGAGTGTGATGTAGATGTGAGCTGCCTCCTTCTGAGGCACCACGTGCAGCGACTGGGGGGCCTCCCACCCCCAAGCCTTCTAAGGAGCCTTTAGATTCAGGGACTCTTGGCCTGCTTCTGAAATCCTCTAGGGCACTTCTAATTTTCTTAAAGCAAATTAATTTTAATCCACTTTAATTAAACATGTCTTATGAAAATGTATATTTATTTATAGAGCTTCTCACTGCATTCCTGATCATTGCTGCCATTCAGAGCCCAGCTCAGATCCCCGCTTCCAAGCAGCCTCCTTAGGCGTGGGAGCTGGGTGAGAGGGAGGCTTTTGCACATTGATTCCTGGCTGGCTCCAGCCTGGCTGAGTTACCTTTGCTGGAAGCAGAAGGGGAAAACTGGAATCCAGTGCTCAGGAGCCAGAAATTCCAGCCCCCTACTACCTGGACTTTATGCAACATGCAAAGTTCCATCAATCTGGCGACTGCCCCTGTGCTCCTCAGCAGAGAAATTAAATACCAAAGAAATCACTGAGGGTTTGTAGGCTGGTTGAAGGATGGGCCTTGGCCTCAGGTCTGCGGTGTCCAAGGTACAGTCAGCCCAGGCTTGTCTTCTCTGCTATGACACCCCAAAACCCCATCTCCTCCAGAAAGCTCTCCTTGACTTCTTCATCTATCTTAGTCCATGCAGGCTGCAACAACAGCATACCATAGACTCGGGGGCTTGAACCAGAAAGCATGTTTTCCCACAGTTCTGGAGGCTGGGAGTCTGAGATCAGGGTGCCGGCATGGTCAGGTCAGAGGGAGGGCTGTCTTCCTGGCTTGCCTCACATGTGTCCTTTTTGCTGTGTCCTCACATGGTGGGGGTCGGGGGAAGAGAGCAAGTGTTATGTGGTGCCTCTTCTTATAAGGACACTAATCTTCTCAGACTGGGGCTCCATCCTTATGACCTCATTTAACCTTAATTACTTCCTTACTCCAAATACAGTCTCATTGGGGGTTAGGACCTGGACGTATAAATTTGCCAGGACAGAGTTTAGTCCATAGTGCCACCCCTGCACTCCTATCCCCTGGCTATATTGTATCCACACAGGCTGGCATTGTGTTGCAAACTATTTGGTTTAATATTCCCCAAGGTCTCCTCCCAGCACAGGCCTGGGCATACTAGACACTTCATAATGACACTGTAGCTTTAACTGCTTCCCAGATGAGGTTGCACTTGGGGGCATTTCCAACCCCTTACCTTGGCGCATGATAGGTGGGCCCCGTACCCCACCTCTCCCCATGCCTAGGCTGCTGCGTGTTGGCCATCTGAGTGGGGAGCCTCCAGACCCACACGCCTGCCATGTTCTCCCTTTCAGTGGCCCACCATTGCCCACGGGGAGAAGTTCAATCCCCTGGCCTGCTCTCCAAGGCCCTCAGATACTTCCTGCCCAGCCCACTGGCCTCACTTCTTGTACTCTCCCCTGTATCAAGAACACATCCTACTCTTTTGTCCCTGGTGTTCATACCAGCCATTGCACCTGCCAGCTGTGAAGCTGTCTCTTCCAGCTAGTGAACTCCTACTTATCCTGTAAAGCGCTCCTCAGCATGGCTGTCCCCAGCCCCCTGGGCTGAGTTGATCTCTCCCTCCTCTGAGCTCCTGTGGCACTCTGGGCTTCCCCATCACTGTGTGTAATACCCTGGATGGTCCATGTCAGGGGCAGTGGCTGGCTCACCACTGGGTTCCAGTATCCCCCTGGTGCTGGCTCCATGCTAGCCTACAGGGTGAATGGATGGGTGAATAGTTATTGAACACCTACTAGTCCAGGCACTGTTTTAGGATCTGGGAGGCTGTCCTCATAGAGCTTGCTTTCCAGTAGGGCGGGGTCCACAACCCCTGGGGACCAGCCCTGTTTGGAACTGGGCCGCACAGCAGGAGATGAGCAGTGGTGAGCGAATGAAGCTTCATCTGTCCTTACAGCCACTCCCCATTGCTTGCATTACAGCCTGAGCCCTGCCCCCATCAGATCAGTGGAAGCTTTAGATTTTCATAGGAGCAAGAACCCTATGGTGAACTGCGCATGCAAGGGATCTAGGTTGCACTCTCCTTATGAGAATCTAATGCTTGATGATCTGTGACTGTCTCCCATCACCTAGTTGGGACTGTCTCCCATCCCAACTAGATGGGACTGTCTAGTTGCAGGAAAACAAGCTCAGGACTCCCACTGAGTCTACATTATGGTGAGTTGTATAATTATTTCATTATATATGACAATGTAATAATAATAGAAATGAAGTGCACAGTAAATGTAATGCACTTGAATCATCCCAAAACCATCTCCCCAACCCTGGGCTGAGGAAAAATTGTCTTCCACAAAACTGGTCCTTGGTGCCAAAAAGGTTGGGGACTGCTGTAGTAGGGGAGACAGATATTAAACTAATAAACAAGATAAATAAGCAAAATATGTACTGTGTTAGATAGTGATCATGTCAAGAAGAAACAAATACAGGAGAAGTGGGGAAAGGAAATGTCAGGAGTTGGGGTGCCTCCCCGAGAAGGAGACTTTTAGGTCAAGTGGGGTGTTGAGGTCAGGGAGCCACATGGAAGCCTAGGGAGAGCATTCCAATCAGGGGAAACAGGGGCATCCAAGTGGGCGTGTGCCTGGCCTGTGTGAGGAGCAGTCAGGGGAGAAGGAGGAGGCCAGAATGGGTGGAGAAGGTGGTGGGGGTGAGTGGTAAGAGAGGGGAGGAGTTGTTGTCAAGGAGCGGATGGGTCCAGAACTTGGAGATCGCTCTCAGGGCTTTGGCTTTTGCTCTGAGTGAGACTGGAGTCACTGCGGGGTTTTAGCAGAGAAGTGACGTGCCGTGACTTGGGTTTTAAGGGTCCATCTGGCTGCTATGTGGAGGACACTGTGGGAGGCAGGCCAGAAGTAGGAAGCTCTGGGGGGAGACTGTTGCAATAATCCTGGAGGGAGATGGTGGCTTGATCCGTGGTGGTGGCCATGGAGTGGAGATAAGTGGTTGATTCTGGATAGATTTTGAAAGTTCAACGAACAGGCTTTGCTGATGGCGGATCTGCTGTGGGATGAGAGAAAGAATTGACCCCACAGTTTTTGGCTTGGGCAGCTGGAAAGATGGGGGTAACCCATCTGATCTGAGAGGGGAAGTCAGCAAAATCAGCTGAGGTGAAATGAGGCACTCAGCTGTGGTCATGTGAAGTTTGATGTGCCTGTTAGTTGTCTGGGATGCGGTGTTGAGCAGGTAACTGTGGCAGGCAAAGCGGTGGCTTTCAATGATATCCAGGCCCACATCCCTGGAACCTGTGAAATCTACCTTACATGGAAAATGACTTTGCAGATGTGATGGTCAAGTATCTTCAGCTGGGGAGATGATTCTGGATCGTCTGGGTGGGCCCTGAATGCACTCACTAGTGTCCACATAAGAGGGAGGCAGAGGGAGATTTGACTGCAGGGGAGGAGAAGGCCATGCGACCACAGAGGCAGATTGGAGTGATGCAGCCACAAGCCAAGCAATGCCCGTGGTCACCAGAAGCTGGAAGAGGCCAGGAACGGATACGCCCCTGGAGTCTATGGCAGGAGCCAGTCCCCCCAACACTTTGGTTTTGGCCCAGTGAAACAGATTTTGGACTTCTGGCCTCTAGAATTGTGAAAGAATAAATTTCTTTCCTTCTTTCCTCCCCTCCCCTCCCTCGCTCCCTCCCTCCCTCCCTGCCTCCCTCCCTCCCTCCCTCCCTCCCTCCCTCCCTCCCTCCCTCCTCCTTCCTTCCTTCCTTCCTTCCTTCCTTCCTTCCTTCCTTCCTTCCTTCCTTCCTCTTTTCTTTTGAGACAAGGTCTTGCTCTGCTGCCCAGGCAGGTGGTGCAGTGGCACAATCATTGCTCATGGCAACCTCAACCTCCCTGGCTCAAGTGATCCTCTCACCTCAGCCTCCTGAGTAGCTGGGACCACAGATGTGTGCCACCATACCTAGCTAATTTGTTTTATTTTTTGGAGAGATGGGGTCTAAGTTTCCCAGGCTGGCCTCAAACTACTGACCTTAAAAATCCTCCTGCCTCGGGCTCCCAAAGTGCTAGGATTACAGGCATGAGCCACTGAGCCTGGCTGATAATAAATTTCTGTTTACAAAATTTTTTGTTTTAAGCCCCCAAGTGTGTGGTGATTTGTTACAGCAACACTAGGACCCTAATACAGTGACAAGCCTAGAGGGAGAGTGAATGGCGCGCACTCTCACTGTGTTCCGAGGCTGTGTGTGTGTGTGTGTGTGTGTGTGTGTCTGTGAATGTGTGTATATGTCCAAAATCTGTGTAAGTCCAAAAGCTGTTTCACTGGGCCAAAACCCAGTTGTGTGTGTGTGTGCGCATATGTGTGTGTGGTGTGTATATTTGTGTGTGTGTGTGTCTATGGGAAGGACAAGTGTGTGCGCCTGTGCTGTGGCGTGTGAAGTCAGAAGGCCTACAATGATGGGGTCAGCACCCCACCGTGATAACAACGACAGTAATCAATAATACCACCGCATACTGGCTGGGTGACCGCACTGTGAATACTTGATCCTTGCTATCCCCTATAATTGAGGCTGGGGCTGGGGAAAGAGTAGGGTGAGCACCTTCTATGTGGCAGGCCCACCCAGCTCCTGGACTTCCTCCCGAAGTGCTATGTCAACAATGAGGGTTGTCTCTGCAGGGTGGGCCCTGGGAAGGGGCTGAGATTTGCCTAGATGGTGGGAATGCCCCACCTGGCCAGGCTGGTAGTGGCTCTAAGCAAAGTCTTTAGAACCAGGCTCTGGGTCCAGCCTGCCTGGCTTTGAATCCTGCTTTTCCACCTAGAAGTTGGGTGGCCTTGGCTGTGCCTCAGTGTCGTGTCTATAAAACGAGTGTATTAGCAGTGCTGACCTCATGGGGTCTAGTGAGGCTTACATTAGTGAAAATATGTACAACGCTTAGAATGTGTCAGCTCTTAACCCTCTGGCCTTGAGGGCCAAGGGTGTGGTACAAGGAGCTTTTCAGTCCAAAGATCTGGGTTCAAATCCCAGATTGCCTCAAGCCGGATGTGGGACCTTGGACAAGAGGCTTGTTTTCTTCTGCATAACACCAGCCCCTGCACAGCCATGGAGCACATGGTGGCTGGTATGCAAAGGGCCTGTCATATTGGGCCCCCAAAGTTGAGGGCTCAGCCGGAGTCAGCTCCCTTCCTTTCTGCTAAAACCCCAAGACAGGTGACCTGGCCCCCAGACCACCTCCACCGTGAGCAGATTCTGTCTTAAGGCTTGCAGGGCATGAGGGAATCCATGGTGGAGGGGGTGCTGGGAGGGTCCTGGGCATGGCAGGGAGGGTGGCCAGGGCAGTCAGAGTGATGCCTTAATGTGCCCAAACAGCTGTGGCTGTGCGTTCGTGGTTGCGGTGACCTCAGGAACAGCAATGTATTCAGGCCCCGTTAGAATCTGCAGGGAAGATGTGGTAATATTTACAGCCCAAATCTCCGTCCCCATAAAGGTAGGGCAGGGGGAGGAGCTCGGAGGGGGAGGGAGGGGCTGGGCTTTTGGATAATGTCATAAACAGAGACTGTCTCCCTGGAAACAGCCATGGTGGTGGCGGCCACAGGCTGACAGATGTGCACACCGTAATATGGGTCCATGGAGGCAGTGACGAGGACATTGAGAGGGATGGATGGGCTGTAACTCACCAGGCCTGGGGCTCAGAGACATCAGGTTGTGCTAATGAAGGCATGGGGGGGATACTGACGGAGGGACGAAGGCCTGGAGCTGGGTGTGTGTGGGGCAGTGGGATGGCTACTGCTGTGTGGTGTTTGGGGAGACCCTCCAGCCTCTGGCTTATGGCCCAGGGCCAACCTCAGACACAGGCCACACTGGCTGAGATATATTTTCAGAGTTAGGAAACTAACTCTTCAGCCGTGTTGGACTGGGTCTAGAAAGGCACAGACGGAGGGAGGAGGGCTGGAGAGCCTCAGCTCAGGCATGGGAGGCTGTATGACAAGGAGCAATGAGTGTGATATGAAGCAGGGGATGGCCCAGTCACACCTGCTGTGCATGACCCTCTCAAGAGCTGGGTGTGGTGGGCTCACACTACCAGAGCTGCTGGGGCCAAGGCTTTCCCTAAGTTGTCTCATTTCAGAGAGAGGGAGGAGCTGGCTGGCCTTCAGCCATCCAGCCAGTCGATGCTCCACTCTGGGTCCCACCTAGGCCCACAGGGACACTAATAAGAGGTGGCAGGCAGGAGGGACTGGCACCTGCAAAGTGGGTAATGGTAGACTCAGGGGCTGCACTTGCTGTCTAGGAATGTCTAAGGGCCTGGAACCCTTGCCCCAAACTTGGGCACCCACTGCTGCAGGGCAGAGCCAGGTCCAGGGTGGAACTCAGTCAGAGCTGCAGATGGACGGGCTGCCTTGGGTGGAGGTGAGCTTGCTGTCATCAAGTGGGGGCTTGAAGGCCATGCCCAAGGAGACTGGAGAGGGAGTTCTTGGTGGAGAAAGGGACGGGTTGGAGGCCTGTCCCTCTGCCCCAAGGTGCTGCCATCCCCAGTTCCCTGCAATAGGATGAGCCATGTCTGAGCATCAGGCCTGTGGCTCTGCTGCCCTGACAACATGCCCCAGCTCCAGGTGACTGGAGGCATGGGTTCCATTCCCAGCCAGGTTCCGACTTGCTATGTGACTTTAGCTGGAGCTCTTGGCCTCTCCAGGGCAGGATGCAGGAGCGCTGAGGCTGTGAAGGTGCGGGCCTGCGAAGGGGGAACACTGGGCACTGAGGCTGGGTGCCAAGTCCAGCTCCTTTTGGGCACTCTTCTCTGTAGGTGGATAGAAATCCAGGAGTATCCACTGATGACCTCGTGACCAGGGTCAGGACCCAGTACGGGGTCAGGAGGCATCTTTTCATCTTCTGCTGCATGGCCATCAACCCTGTTAGCCTGCCACTCTCATTACTGACATCACCACCCTAGGCCCCAAACTGGGTGGGCTGATGGGCTCTGTGTGGTGGGTGGGCTGAGCCGCTGGGCTCATGCCCTGCTGGGGATCAGGCACCCAGGATTGTGTGTGTGTGTTCACTGACTGTGGGCAGCCTTGCTTGATCCTACGGGGCAGCCCGTGGAGTTCCCGTGGGGTTCCCAATGGGGTTGGAGAGGGCTCCTGTAGGATGCCTCACTGCCTGTGGTGTCTGGGGGCTGGGAGTGGAATTGGTGGGGGCTGCTCCTCAGTTCTGAGGTGGAATCTGATTGAAAGGTGTTTGAGGGGAGATGGGCCCTGGGAGAGGTGGGCGGAGGGCTGAGGGCTGTTGGCAGAGTCTGGCCGGGGACCAAGTGGGCATCTGGCAGTCGGACGAGGCCAGTGCCAGCTGTTTCATGTGAATGAAGACCCCCATTTCCCTGCTCACCTGCGGATCTGAGTTAGCTCCCCCCCTGCACACTCACCACCCTCTAGGCTGTGCCCCCGCACCCGGGAGAGGTGTAGGGCTCACCCATTCTCCCTGTGGAGGGCATCGACAGGCCCACGGCATCCCCAGAGCCTCCCCAGAGCCTCCATCCTCAGGGCCTGTGCAGCCAAGGAGAGCAGTGGGTGGGTAGGGGCTCCCCATGTGGGGTCTTGCAACTGCTGCTCCCCTCCAGGAACTCCTGACCCATGTCCCCTTTGGAACCATGGAGGTGTAGGACTGAGGAGAGATGTTGTTTGTGAGGACCAGCAGGAGCCTGAGGGGGTATTCTCAGGACTTAAGGGAGAGAGTGGGGGGCCAGAGACCCCTGAGTAAGTAGGACAGCCAGAGAAGGCTGCTGCTCCTTGGGAAGGTCCCCAGGCTGAGGGCTTTGGAGGAGGAGCTTTGCCCTGGGCAAGGCCTCCGGGGGCTGGCTGGCCCCAGAGTGAGTTTCCAGGGCTGTAAAGTCAGAAAGAGGTCATATGCTTAAAATTTTCACTGCCCAGGCTGTGTGACCCCAGGCAAGTGCCTTCGAGCCTGTGTATCAGTGCCGGGCTGGTCAGTGCTTGGTCAGCTTCTGTCTCCACGGTCATTTGTGCTGAGAGGTGCCTGGGCTGGAGTCATGCCTGCCTTCCTGTGTGGAGAGGGAGCTGGGGCTGGACTCCCAGGCTGGGAGGGATGGGCTTCCAGGGTGGTGGAGGGGCACAGGCGGCCAGGCATGGTTTGGCCTGCATTGGTTCAAATCTCACCTACTAGCTGTCACCTAACTTCACTGCGACCAGCCTCGTCATCTGTAAAGTCAAGATTCTGCCAACATCAGGGGCTACTGTGTCAAGGTCAAGTGAGTCATTTCACTCAAGCCTGGCACACAGTGGGTGTTCATTCATGCTGGCCACATTGTTATAATGCTGGAATTGAAATTGCTCAGAGCTCCTGGCAACTCCTTTCCCCCACAGCCTGCTGCAACATGCCAAAGCCTCCCAGGAGTCCCATGGATCTTCAGCAGTCACATGGTCCAGACTCCCATTGCTCAGATGTGGAGACTGAGGCCTTATAGGATAGGGCTATGGCAGGGACCTGGGCTCTGGGGCCTCCACTTTGGCAGCCTCTTCTCTGGCCTTTCTACAGCCACCTTCTCCTCCCTTCATCAGCCTATTCTCCGTTGCCATGGGGGACACCCGCCTTGGCTGTTGACCATGTGTCACCCAAGAGCAGATGCCCATAGACCAGGTGAGGCTGAGTGGGTAGTAGGTTGAGGGATGGTAGGAGGGGAGGGAGAGACTGAAGCCCACTCCTCCGGCCCCCTAGTCCCCAGAGCTGAAGCTGGTTCCTGCTCATTAGCACCTTAACGAACCATGCTAAGGTGCTCCCCCGAGTCTGCTCCCAGACAGATAATTATGATGATGTTTTTGGCTGCTGGGGGCAGGCAGCTGGAGGTGGGGGGAAGGAGGGCTTTTCTGGCTTTATTACTGTCCACAGAGATTTTCCAACTTACCCACTCTGGCCTCATTTGGAGGAGGAAAAAATGTGTTAATGGACCCTTTCCTACAGCTGAGGACAATTTATGATAGAGGTGACAAATGTCATTTTAATGAGAGGCAGATTCCACTTTATTTTAAACCATAGACCCCCACCCCAGCCCCCAGCTGAGTCTGTGGATTTGGGGCGTTGACAGCGGAAGCCAAGGTGTCAGGTTGGCGGGGCCTGGGCGACTGCTCAGGGAGCAGTCAGAATTCCCACCCTTAAGCCGCAGCGTCTGCCCGCTCACACACTGCACCCCTGCACACTCGGGATGCCAGTGCTTGCACCCTTCACCTACGGATGAGGAAACCGAGGTTACGGGAAGTTAAAAGACTTGCCCCAGATTGCCCTGGAATTTTAAGGGTTGGTGGGTGAGGTTGGAACCCAGGCTGTCTGACACCAAACTCCGTACTCAGCATTTCATCTCACTGCCTGACCCTGGTGGGGGACTGTCCACCCAGATCACTCTCAGGGACAGGGAGAGGGAGCTCAGGTTAGATAAGCCAGGTAGAGTCTACCAGCCCTGACTAGCCCTGGCCCTGGAGCACCTGTGGCTGCACTGGCCCAGGAGGAGGCCCAAGATTCCTCTTTCTGTATGGAGGGTGCTGCTTGAATGGCGTTCGCCGCGGGCCTGGAGGTGGGGTGCACAGTGGAGGTGGGTGTCCCATCTTCCCTGCAGCCTCTAAATCAGAGGCGGTCCCTCCAACGAGTCTACCAGACGTGGGAGCCGGGCTGGAGAGGGGATGGCCCAACCTCTGAACGAGGAGAAACTCAGGGCCATTGAGGGCAGGCGACCTCCGGGCCTGCCAGGACCAGAGTCAGGAAGGGGAGCAGGTATCCTGTACACAGGCATGCGGAGCTGAGCCCAGGCCTGCCCCTTCCCTAGTTGCTGCCCCTGTGGAGTCACCCACAACACCCTGTCGACATGCAGGTGGCCACGGCTTCTGGAGTTCCCAGAGTCCCATTCCTTCCTGGGCCCCACCCCAGCCTCCTAGCCTAGCTTCCAGGGGTCTGCTCCTCCTCAGGTGTCCCCATGAGCACTGACTTATCTACAGAACTTGGTAGGGGTCTTGGAGGCCAGGACAAGGTTGGAGGCTTCCTTCCCATGATCTGAGAACTTGCCGTGGAGAATCCTAGGACTGGGGATTCAGTGGCTCTCAGACCCTTGGTTTTCTTGGTCGGAGCAGTCTGTTGCAGACTCTTGCCCTGACCTGGGATAATGTGAAGCATGGGGACACTAGACTGTGGGGTCAGTGTCCGGCGGCTCCACGTCAATGTGCCAGAGTCAGAGCCCAGCCCTGGCCCTCATCACTGGGGACCTTGGGCAAGTCTCGTTCCCTCATCAGGAAAATGGGTTAATAATGCCATGTCCTGCTGCAGTTGGGAAAGGTGTGGATGTGATGCTGTAATGATATTGCATGTGTAGTCAGTGCTCAAAAGTGGTTGCAGATATAAAATTCCCAGGATCATGATATCTTAGAATCCCAGGCGTTTGGAGGTCCAGGGGGAGGTCGGGAGGGAACTTACGAGTTCAACTCTCCCTGGAAAAGGGCTTCTCCTCCCCTAGGTCTGTGATGCTGTCATCCCATCTCTGTTTGACCCCTCCTCTCTCTGACCCTGCCTCATTTTGAGGTGCTGGTGCGTGAAGAGGTGCTGTGTCAGAGGTAGAGTTCAGCTTTCTGAGTGATTTGAGCCCCGAGAAGGGTCACAGTCACTACTCAGGGTCCTGAAGATGGGGACTAGCTCACTGCTTCCGCGCCCACTTCCCTGACTGGCCTAGGCAGGAGGCCGGGTAGGCTGTGGGTATCTGGGTGCTCTCTCCGGTCCTGGATAGCAGCCTGCCAGGCCAGGCTGGGAGTTCCCTTCTCCTTGTCCCTGGCCCTGGCCAGTTTAGGGCTTAGGAAGGGCCCGTTGATCCCTGCTGAAGTGAGGAGGGCACATTATGTCCTGAAGGGTCCCTGGATCTGGAGTTGGGCTTGGATTTAAGCCCTCCCTTCCTGGAGTGAGGCTTGGGTGACTTTCTTAAGATCTCAGAGCCTCAGTTTCCATATCTTTTTTTTTTTTTTTTGAGACAGAGTCTTGCTTTGTCACCCAGGCTGGAGTGCAATGGCATGATCTCTGCTCACCGCAACCTCCACCTCCCAGGTTCAAGCGATTCTCCTGTCTCAGCCTCCCTGGTAGCTAGGATTACAGGTATGTGCCACCACGCCTGATTGATTTTGTATTTTTAGTAGAGACAGGATTTCTCCATGTTGACCAGGCTAGTCTCAAACTCCTGATCTCAGGTGATCCGCCTGCCTCAGCCTCCCAAAGTGCTGGGATTACAGGCTTGAGCCACCGCGCCCAGCCAGTTGCCACATCTTTAAGTGGTAGCAACAATCCACTCCTCTGGGCAGTGGTGGGGATTCAAGTAGATCCAGTCAGTAGAGCCCTACCCAGTGCCTAGTACTTAGTAGGGTCTCTCCTGGGAAAGAAGTCATTGTTTTCAGAGCCTGCTGCTCTGGAGTGAGCCTGGGAACACCACAGGGTCCCCCGCTCTAGCCGAGGGCACTAAGGCTTGTTTGCTTCCTGGGACTCAGGCGCCAAGTTAGGTCTTTCTATCCCAGGGACCCCCATCTCAGGTGGGCCTGGGAAGAAGAGCTCCCCAGGACAGCATATTTGGCCCCGGGTCCTGGCCCACCATTTACTGCAGTGTTTCTGTGGACAAGTCACGGAACCACTCTCAGTCTCAGTTTCTTCATCTGAAAATGGGGCAGATCAGGTCTCAGAATTGCACAGGCTCATGTGTGCTGCACACGTAGGACACAGCAGGTCTTTGTGAGGTGCCTGCACCAGGAGGGCTTGCTGATGGCTGCTCTTTCAGGTCCTGCCTCCCCGGCTCCTCTTCCAGGGAATGCCTCTGCCCATGGGGTGGGGTGGGGGCATGAGGTGAGTAGATAAACAGCCGTCCAACACTGTTGGGTGGGGGCCCTGTCCCCCAGGGGTGAGTGGGGGCTAAAGTGCTTGGCTGTCTTCCCCCAGCCTCTCTCCATGGCAATCCCCCTGCCTCCATCCTTGCCTCCAGTTGGCTTCGACGTTGCCCAGCCCAGCCTGGGGTATGGCTGGATATGGAGAAAGCTAGACCCTGATAGCTCCTCCCATGGGAACGTGCCTTCTCACCCCCTGGCTGACCCTGACCACTCCATCAGCCATCAGATCTCCCAGGGCACATCCAAGGGTATGTGAGTGAGAGGCAAGAAAGGACCCAGTCACAGGGGAGGCTGGCAGGGTACTTTGGTGGGACTTGAAGAGAATTAATGTGGGTAGATAGAAGAAGGCAGGTGGCCCTGCCAGAGGTAGGGATGGGACAAGTGGGGTTTTCTTCCTCTCTTTGAGCTCCTGGCAAATTTCTGCTCATCCAAGCCTCAGCCTTGGCACAGCTCCGCTAGAGGCCTTTGCTGCCTTGAGGCAGTCAATGGGGGCTTCCCACCCTGGGCCCCACCTTGTCGTGGGTAGCCTCTTCTGTGGCTCTGTGGCTCTGAGCCTGGCCTGGTGCTGGCTGCGGCCAGGGTCTGGAGCAGAGAGGTCAGAGACTCAGGTAAGGGTTGCACACCAGGGCCCATAAATTGTCCCTGACAGCAGGGGGAGCCATTGAAGGGTCCTGGGCAGTGGAGGCTGGGATGACAGCAGGGTTCTATGGAGGGGACAGGGCAGAAGGCCCTGCAGTGACGGGGCTGCAGTGGGCTGAGAGAAACCCCAGGCAGGGGGACCTGTGACCACACCCCTGCCGTCCCGCAAGGCTGCAGTGCCTCATCTGCTCTGAATGGGGCATGAATTCAGGGTATAGATTACCCTGGCAAGTGGGCATCGATTTCCATTAAAAGGCTGGGTTGTGGATTTTTCTCTCCTGCCATCCTCTGACAGGCCTAGGGCTTGGCTGCAGAGAAGGGTGGGGAGCAAAGGAGGGGAAGAGACACAGAGCCGGGGTGGGGGTAGGGACACGCATGAGCCTCTCTCCTCCAAGTCCAGACACACGGGTCCCTGTCACTGTCCCAGCCTGCCCCCCAGTGTCCCTGTGAGTAAACCAGGGCTCCCCTCTCACAGACCTGGTTCTCTTCCTTCATGGCTGTCTTCAAAATTTGTATTTATTGCTTTATTTGCTTAATGTGGGGACAGAGGCTGTGACCACCTTATTCGTAGTCTTGTCCCCCGTGCCTGGGATGGAGGAGGCACTCAAAAAGTATTTGTCACATGAAAGACAGAAAGAAAAGTTCAGTCGGCTTCTGACTGGGGCAGACTCCCACCTTCAGGAGGCACCAACCAGGAAGCAGAGGATGAGGAAGCTGAGGGCCTCCTGTCTGCCCAGGGGACCCTGCATCTGGCCCTTTTATGGGAAGGGAGGGGAGGGGCCTAGGTGTTCCCTGGGAACCCTGCAGGGGTGGAGGCAGGAGCTGCTGGGAGGCTGGGGTCCTGGTGGGTGGGTGTACACAGGACAGTGAACATTTGCAGGTTAGAGCAGGAAAGTAGGAGCCAGGGGTGGCCCCACAGAGGGGAGGGGAGGCCACTGTGTTGTTTTGTCACAAACCCATAGTCCTCTGTCCTTCCCTGGGCCGTTTGCTACTCCTCTGGAGCAACCTCTTCCAACAATTTTCGTGGATTGTTTGAGTGTTTACTTCCGTACTTCTAAATAACTGGCTTATTTGATGCTTTTTGGTTTTCCTTTTTCAGGCATTAACTATTGACTTTTACTATATGAGCTGAGGATTTAGCTTCCACCCCACTCACTCACATTTTTGATTGGCTGAGCTATGTAATGTACTCTGATTACTTTTCGTTTCTTGACAACTCGGTTTTCCCCAGAGTTAATGACTGTCTTTTTAGGGCGGTGGAGGGAGGCTTTTTGAAAATCGCTAATTCAGTTCCCAACTTTCCCCAGTTGAGTACAACTCTTCTCAACTTAATACATGAAAGCCTCTACCAATGTTATCTTCTTGAAGAAATTCTCATCCTGAGCCTCTGAACTGCTCTGATTTGGCTTATTTTGTGCAGCAGACATGCAGGATCCGCATCTCCATGACTCTGGGGATTCCTGTCACCACTCTTAAATTGACCCTCTTGCTCCCTGGACCCCACGTCTTCCACTTGGTTTACACTCTGATTTTGTGAAGCACACCCTCTAATAGCTTCCAGAAAAGTTCCTGGGAGGTACATTTTTGAGACCTTGCATATCTGAAAACTTCTTCATTCTTTCCTGAATCCTGATGTCTGACTGGGTGTAGAATTCCAGATGGAGATCTTTTTTTCCCTCCGAATTTTAAAGGGGCCCCTCTCTTTAAAGTCATCGTGTACAGTGCTGGTGTTAAGAAATCACGGTTGCTCTGACATTTGATTCTTTGCATGTTACTGGGAATTTTTCTTTCTGGAAGCTTCTAGAAACTTGTTCCCCATGTTCTGATAATTCACTATGTGCTCTGTCTTCATGAGGGTCTGCGTTTTGAAATTGGAAATTCATGTTTTTTGCTCTGGAAACATTTTTGAATTGCTCCTTTCATGTTTCCTAACCTCGTGTTTTTCTCTTCTCATTTTCTGGAACCCCAGTTAACCAGACATTGTGCTTCCTGGAGGAAACTCTGGCTTCCTTATCTTTTCCCTCCTTTATCACTTTAAAAAAAATCTTTCTGCTTCTGTTTCTAGGAGATCTCAATTTTATCAGTCTGTCCTTCCAATGGATTTTTAAAAATTCTGCTTTATCAATATTACATTTCAAAGTTTCTCTTTTATTTGGTGAATATCCTTGTATTAGTCCATTCTCACACTGCTATGAAGAATATCTGAGACTGGGTAATTTATAAAGGAAAGAGATTTAATCGACTGGCAGTTCTGCATTGCTGGGAAGGCCTCAGGAAACTTACAATCATGGTGGAAGGCAACCTTCTTCACAAGGCAGCAGGACAGAGTGAGTTCATGCAGGGGAAATGCCAGATGCTTATAAAAACATCAGATCTCATGAAGACTCACTCACTTCATGAAGGGGGAGCCATCCTCATGATCCAATTACCTCTACCTGGTCCTGCCTTTGACACGTGGAGATTATGGGGATTACAATTCGAGATGAGATTTTGGTGGGGGCACAGAGCCAAATCACATCAATTCTCTTTAAAATATATTGCAATCAGTTCTTATTCATGGATATCATATTTTGGGGTTTTTTTGTGGAAAGTAAGGATAGTTTGTTTTTTTTTTAAGTTTCCTTCTGTCTGCATTGCCTGTTTCTTTTCTTTTCTCTCTCTCTCTCTCTTTTTTTTTTTTTGGAGATAAGGTCTCCTTCTGTCACGCAGGCTGGAGTGCAGTGGTGCAGTCATAGCTCATTGCAGCCTCTGTCTTCCAAGCTGAGGCGATCCTCCTGCCTCAGCCTCTGGAGTAGCTGGGACTACAGGCGCACGCCGGCATGCATGGCCACTTGTTTTTTTCACATTGCACTTTTGTTTCTGTTTGCTTCCTTGTTTGGGACTCTGTTTTTCATATTAGAGATTTCCTCAGTTAATTCCCTTAGCAAACATTTATTGAGTACCACCTATGTGCCAGCTCCATTCTCCAGGCCTGAACAAATGGTCAGAAGTCCCTGAGCTAGTGGAGCTGAAATCCAAATGCTTGATGATGCTCAGTGGGTTGTTCCTATTTAGGAGTGGCGTGCTAAAGGCTAGTATCCCTTGTGCAGGGGTGGGCCTGTCAACCATGGCTGCCCCGTGGCTGATCTTCCTGGGCCAGTTCACAGGGAAGCCCCGATGGCAGCGTCTCCTAGAAGGACTCTGATTCTCCTGGAGTGAGTAGAAGAGGAAGGCTGGGATCTGGACCTCAAATTCAGCATACAAACTCAACTACTCCTTCGGTTTTCAGTATGGGTCCCCACTTTCCACCCAGGCTGGTGCCTTCCAGGCCAGAGAGGTTGCCAACCTGAGGAGGTTGATCCTCTCCACTGGAAAAAACTCACTACCAGTCTTCCCTGGGCAGAGGTAGAGAGGGAGCTCCTTGGGGTCTGTCTGCTTCTTATACAGACTTCCAAGCAGTCTTTCATTCCTGTGTCCAGGGGTGCCTGGTGCCACCAGCTCCTGAGCCTGGATTCTACCAGTTAATAGGAGAGGGGTTAGGACTCTGCTTTCACAGTTCTGTTTTTCTTTTCTTTCTTCTTTCTTTCTTTCTTTCTTTCTTTCTTTCTTTCTTTCTTTCTTTCTTTCTTTCTTTCTTTCTTTCTTTCCTTTCTTTCTTTCTTTCTTTCTTTCTTTCTTTCTTTCTTTCTTTTTTTTTTTTTTGACACAATCTTGCTCTGTTGCCCAGGCTGGAATGCAGTGGCATGGTCTCAGCTCATTGCAGCCCCGACTTCCTGGGTTCAAGCGATTCTCATGCCTCAGCCTCCAGAGTAACTAGGATTACAAGTGTGCACCGCCACGCCTGGCTATTTTTTGTATTTTTAGTAGAGGCGGGGTTTTGCCATGTTGGCTAGGCTGGTCTCCAACTCCTGACCTCAAGTGATCTGCATGCCTCGGCCTCCAAAAGTGCTGGGATTACAGGTGTGAGCCACCACGCCAGGCCTGCTTTCCCAGTTGTGCCAAACACACCACCATTCATCCATCTGCTCTCCAACTTTCAAAACCATGTTGCTGTTTTCTCTTCTTCCATTCTTGGTCCTTGTGGATTTATGCACAGAAAAGATTCTTCACTGTTGTGATGGGGTTTTGGAAGGAAGTGGAGGTAAATGCAATGCATGCCTTCAATCTGCCATGGTTCCTCTGCACATCCACATGGATGTCCTTTCCTGCTGGTGGATATCTACAGCATTCCCCCTTTTCATTCTTACAAACATGGCTGCTGTGAGCATTGTGGACATCCCCCTGTGCATGTGGGAGACTCTTGGAGTGGAACTGCTCTGCGGTAGGATACATGCATCTTCAGCTTCACCAGATAAGGTCAAATTGTTCCCCCCAATGCTTGCAGCACCTTCCATGGTCAACAGCAACATATGAGAAGCTGGTATTGCTCCAGCTATGCTTGGCACTCTCTGGCTTTTTAGCTGTCCACCAACTTAATGAGCGAAGGATTGTGGCATTTCTCGGAACTCTGCTGAGCTTCGGCAAGCCTTGTCATGTGTTTATTCGCCCTTCATCGTTCCTCTTCTGCCAGTTGCCTGTTCCTATTCTTTGCCTTTTTAAAAAAAGTGGGTGATTTGTCTTTTTCTTATTGATTTGCAGAATTCTTTATATAGCCTGGGAACAGTTTTTTGTCAGCTATATATGCTGCAGGTATATTCTTCTGGTCCGTCTGTGGCTTGTCTTTTCCCGTTGTAATGTCTTTTGTTGAATGGATGATTTAAGTGGTAACAAAGTCAAATTTCTCACCTTTATGGCTTATGCTTTTTATTACTTTTTGGGGATGAGAATTTTTAAGGCTCTTGATGTATATTGCTAAATTATCACTGAGAAAAGTTGTCCTAATTTGCCCTTGGAAGGGGCAGAGAGATGTTGGGCATCCCGGGTGCACATATGGTGGGTACGAACGCAGATGGAGTGGGGATCAGGAGTGGGATAATTAATGAACAACTCAAATGTGTACAGTGCACAAAGCTTCAAAGTGCTGTCGAGGAAAATGCGTTACTTGATCCTTGACACCCTCCTGAAAGGCCCCTTTCTTTGTTCTCCTTTGGAGAACTGAGGCCTCCCGCCACGGTCACAGGTGACTTTGATTCAAGCTCAGCTCCAGCCGAGGTGGCTGGGCTGGGAGTTGAGGAGGCTAGGGGGAGGGTGGTTAATTAATGTCCAGCGGCCACCTTTTCCCATGGCAGGAGTTCCGTGTTTTTGCTGGCAATGGAGTGTTTGTGCCTCCTGGGGAAGTGGGAGGGGCTTTGGGGGTCACAGAGCCCTGGGTGCTGCCTCTTACCAGCTCCGGGCCCTCAGGCAGGCTCCGGACCTCCCTGAGCCTGTCTCCTCCTGGATAGAAAGGGAATGATGTAGACGCAGCCCTCGGGAAGCTGGAGGGCTGAGTTAGATAATGCAGGTAAGAGTTCGTGAAGCCAGAAAGGTGCTCTCAGATGGAAGAGCTGTTCCCCTAGGAGAGCTATGGGGGAAGGGTGGGCACCCGGGAGAACGGCAGAGGAGTGGGCTGCATGGGGACACATTTGAGGGTCAGTCAGTGGGGGGCGGGCAAAGCCTGCAGTGGTGGGGGCGGGGGTGTCCAGTGCTCTTCATTTCCTTGTAAAAGGTCCTTTTGGAGAAACTGACCTTGGTCCAGTGACTGGGGAGAGGGGGATGGGTGAGGGCTGGGGGAGGTGCTGGGTCTGCGGAGTCGGGGGGCCATCCCCATCCCTGGCGTCTTCTTCCTTGTGTCCCTGTCCCTCCTCCTCTCCAGGCCCCAGGCTGGCCTTCTACCTCCTGGCACACCCAGGCCTGAGGGGTTAATTTTGAGGTGCCTGAGCGAGCCTGCCTTGGCAGTATGTAAATCCATACACTTTCATAAACTGCTTAATTAGGCGAATGTTAATGAGACGTTAATTACTGTTGTGCCCGCCGATCCCACAGAAACGGGGATTATGTTTCTCTTCAAACATCCCGTCTTAATTATAACTTGTGCTTAATTCTGCATCTTCCACCAGCCGGGCGAGGGTGGGGTGAGCACCTCCCTTTCTCAGCAGTTCTCTGATGGCTTCTCGTTTTTGGTCTTCCATTCGTTCCTCAGACATCTGGTAAGCACCTACCATGTGCCAGGCACAGTCCAGGAGCTGGTGTTGGGGTGACAGAGGGCAATCAGCCCCAGTCCCTTAGCTTAGGGAGCTCCCTGCCCTGTAGAGAGGTGGATTTGTAAGTATGTATTGCAGCGAAGGCCCAGGGAAGAGGTGTGAGGGGCTGCTTGGCAGCCACGGGTGGTCCCAAAGAGGAAGTGGTTTGTCTCTTCAGGTGGTGGATCAGGGAAGGCTTCATGGAGGAGGTGACCTGTGGACTGAGTGTTGAAAGTGGAAAAGTATTCACCAGATACGTAGGAGGTTGAGAGTTTGGGTGGAGGGTGGTCCTGCTTGGCCAAAGACCTGGTGTTCAAAGCCTCGACCCCCATGTGCTTTCCCTCTCTAATCCAGATCTCTTAGCCTTGAAGCCCAGGAGTTTAGGGGGCTCCTCAGAGAGCCTTGGCTCTGCCCAGGGCCACTGAGTGGCCTTGGGCAGGTACCTGCTCCTCTCAGGGCCTCACTCCATCTTACTCTGAGGGCCTGGCTAGGAATTGATATGGGTCTTTGGTCTCAACCCAGGGAAGAGGGTGGTCAGGGTAGGCTTCCTGGAGGAGGCCTCTCCACAGCCTGCTCCTCTGGAGCTATGAGACTGTATATTTTGCTCTTGCATTTGAGTCTCTGAGCGTAGCACACACATGTGCTTGGTGTGTGCCATGGCCCCACCCTCCAGGCCAGACCACCATAGCCAGGGGACTAAAAGACTGGCCTGCACACACTGTCCTCATGCCACGGCTTCTACCCACCCCTTGGTCCACTCTGCCTTCGCCCAGCAAGGACTGCTTAATGCTGTCTCTGCCTCTCCTTGTTCTCTTTCACCCTCAAGTACCAGGAAGCCTCCGGCTGAATTAAGGGTGAATTCAAACTCCAGGGTGAATTAAGGGCTGAATCATCAAACTCGAGGTCTCAAAAGACCCAAGAGGGCATTAAGCCCCATTTTAGAGATGGGAGACATGGGGCCAGAGAGGGTCAGGGCCTGGTGTGGAGTTGCACATCACATGCAAGCCTCACTCCATCACTCATGTCCACTCCACAGATGGGAATACTGAGGTTCAATGAGGCTATGTGCCAGGGATGGAGGCTCCAGGGGCTGGGCGTCTGGCAGGGCCTCAGTGAGGTCCTTTGGGTCATCTCTTCTGATGCCATTCCCCTGGAGAGGGGACCCTTGCAAAGGGGCTACAGACACCTGGTGAGGGGACTCCACTCCATGTCCCTGAAGCTGAGAAGCAGCCTTGGCTCCCCAGCCCTTGGGGCCCTTTCTTCTGCAATTCCTGTTGGATCTCTCCTTTGAGCACTTAGTTATGGTGGGAGATGACTTACCTGGAATGTCCTGTACCTGACTTGTACCAGATTAATGGCATTTGTATTTCTAGGCATCTTAACTCAAAGGAGCACAATCACAGAGAAAAAGCCCTTTAGCCCATTACGTGTATTTGAACAATTACAACTCAGCCCTTTAAACTGGTTATTATGTCCCCAAATATGAAAACAAAGAGTGTCTGTCCCAGCTCCTGCGCCATCAGCAAGACTGTGAAGACAGCCTTTGGTTATAAGTGGTCCTGTGCCTGTAGACTGGACTGCTGTGGCCTTATCCCTTACAATTTGCATTGTGTTCACAATTTGGTGGTGGGTCCCTGTATTGCCCCACTGGAGCAAATTTTTGGTTTAATAGAATGGTGTGAATTAAAAATGGATACTTGGGCCAGGCGCAGTGGCTCACTCATGTAATCCCAGCACTTTGGGAGGCAGGTGGATCACTTGAGCTCAGCAGTTCCAGACCAGCCTGGGCAGCATGGCAAAACCCCACCTCTATTAAAAATACAAAAAAAAAAAAAAAATTAGTCAGACATGGTTGCATGCACCTGTAGTCTCAGCTTCTTGGGAGGCTAAGGTGAAACAATCACCTGATCCCGGGAGGCAAAGGTTGCAGTGAGCTGAGGTCATGCCACTGCACTCCAGCCTGGGTGACAGAGTGAGACCCTGTCTCAAAGAAAAAAAAAAAAAGATACTTATTAACAATCATAACAAAATAAAGCTTTTTAGCAAATTTCTGTGGTTTCTGTTTCTGGCTGTATTCCCAATTTCGGCCCAGTGGTGAGTCCTATTACCCTCACCTCCTTTCCCAGCACCCAGGATGTACTCACTTACTCCTCCTCCTGTGTCCCAATTCCTCCAGCCCTAGGCGGGACACAGGGGGAGAATTAGATATTTGGAACTTCAGAACTGGAGGCTGGCTCCCAGTGAGCAGCTGGCCTATGGGTCTCAAACTCAGATGCCCCATGGGCCAGGCAAAGGGGCTAGAAATGAGCAAAGCAGGTTGATAAGGACTGTGGAGAACTGGAGGGCCACCCATCAGCCCCAGCTGATTGCTACCATGTGGAAATAAATGCAGGCCTTGTGTGGCCAGATTCAACTTTTCCAAGAGAAACCAGACATCCAGATTTCTATGTAATTTGCAAAAATTGGCAACTGATTCTAATCGTTTAGAAAACCACTGAGCTCAAGGCCAAACAAAACATTCTGCTGCTCAGTTTGTAACCCCTGTTTCTGGTTCAGCCCCTGGGTTTGCAGACAGGGACTGAAACCTGGTGGAGCTGGGGCATGGGACCCTGGACACCCTTAGTGGCTGGGCTCATTCCAGAGGCCCCCAGGTCTCCCACCTTGAGCCTCTCCATATTCAGCCTGGGCTGTTAGATGTTCCCCTCCCCTCCCCACCCCATCCCCAGAAGGCACCCCGCTACCTTCACCATGGAGGAGGGAGTCATCAGGTGTGTGGAACGACAACCAGAAACACGGCTGCTGCAGGGAAACAGGCATGAGTCACTGCCGCGCTGTCTTTTAAGGAGGGAAAAAAAGCTGCCTCCTTAGAATTGTCACCCAGGCCCACTCTGAGAGGTGGTGAGTGGGGCTCTGAGACCTGGCAGTTTATTTCCGGGCCACATCCCCTCCGGGGTGGGCCCTGGCTGGCACCAGGTGAGCAGTAGTGCCCTGGTTATGGGTGTGGCTCAGATGCCAGGCTCCCCATGGCTGTGGCCAGGGCAGAGTGCTCAGTGTGTTTGTTCAGTTATGACTTTAAAAAATAACACAGGGACTCTTTTATTAAAACGACTGTATTACCAATCAACACGTTTTAATAGGACACTCAATTAGAGCAAGATTTACAGAGAGGTAGACATCCTCATGTAAACCATCACCTTTCTCCCCAGTCGCCAGCTCCACTGTGTCACTGTCTAATGTGGTCTCCTTTCTCAGCTGGGCGTGAGACGATGATTTTTTTCAGCTCCCCTGCACCTCTGAAGTTAGGGAAAGGGGCATTGAGGAGAAAGTGATGCTTGCTGAGCACCTGTGGTTGCCGGGTACTGGTCATGGTGCTTCAATATACAACCTCACTTACTGTTGACAGCCACCTTGTGAGGTCGGTGTAATTGGCTCCATTTTTTCAGGTGGGGAAACCGAGCCTCTGAGAGAAACTTGCCCCCAGCTTGCTGCCTCAGGCCCACTTGGACCTAGTTGGCTCTGACAGTTGGGGAGTTAGCAGGCCTTGCGGTCCCTGGCCTCCCTCCCAGCTGCCCTCCAGCCTTCAATCTGGGCAGAACTTTCCAGTCCACACCTCTCCTCCGTGCCAGTTCACTCTCAGGCCCAAGGGTGCTGGGGGCTGCAGGAGGCTTGTAACCTCAAGTCAGAGGCCAGTGAAGGAAGGGGGAAGCTCTACGTGCAAGGTAGTGTGTGGGTCTGTGTGTGTATATGCATGCGTGGCTGCACACACATGGGCATTTAATCTGGATAGGTCACATGCCCATCCGCTGGGTGCCTGCTACTTACTTGCCTGCCCTGCTGTTAAGTGCTTTTCAGATCTTCAGAGAAGGCCCTGATTTTACTCCTTACTCAGGGAGGGTGGGGTGGTTTGGTCTCAGGTGCTCCCTCTGTTAGGGGCCTGGTGGGCTCCCTATGGACTGAGTGGAGTGGACCCAACCCTGAAACACCTCAGATAGGCCCAGGCTGAAGTGGGGATAGCACTGGGGAGATTCGGGACCTCACCCAACTACTTCCCTCCTCCCTTTCTGGCCGCCCCGTCCCTGACAATGGTGATCCTCTCATTGCCATAGTTCTTCCTCTGTGCCAAGCATGGTATGAGGGGCTTTTCATAGATGGTGGCCCCATCTGATCCTCCCAAGATCCCCATATAGTAGGCAGTCTCATCGTTTTTCAGATGAGGAAACTGAGGCACAGAGCAGGTAGGCAGCTTGCCAGCGTCACAGAGTAAATGGGAAAGCAGGGATTTGAGCCCAGGCATCTCACTCCAGAGAAGGTGCTCATCAAGAATATGAAGTGTGGCTGTCCTCCTGGCCCAAACTCCAGCTTCACCTCTACCGCGAAGCACACCCTGACTGCCCCTGCTGGCTCTGAACTGCCCGAGGTGCAGCTGTCTCTCTCTTGCAGGGTGGCTGTCTTGGCCATTCTCCTCTCGGAGCTTGCAGATGGGCCACAGGGTAGAGGAAATACCCAGGAGAGGTCAAGTGAGCTTGGCTTTGAAAGCTGGAGAGCAGAGGACAGCGTCTAGTTTTCTCCATCTGCAGACAAGGAAACGGAAGCCTGCAGATGGGGAATGCCCGCCTTGGGGTGCGCAGTCAGTGAGGGGTGAAGCCATCCGGCTTCCAGTCCAATGCTCTTTCTTCTGCATCAACCTCCAGTCCAGTGCTCCTTCTTCTGTACCTACTTATTGCATTGATTTTATTTCAGAGACAGGCCCAGATGCATGGTCGGGGACAGACCAGAGGAGAGCCCGGCTAAGACCCCTTTTCCTCTCCTTTGCCTCTAACCCTCAAGCCATGCAGACTTGCACATTTTCGACCTCCCTCCCATCCTTCACCTTCCCAACATTAAAACAAAAGAATTGGGAGGCGAGGGAGGGGCGAGCCATTGACTTAAATGTTTAAATTAGCCTCACTTTGCTGAAAGCTGGGTGTCAGGATAAATCCATTCCTACAGTTCATATATCTTTTCCTGAGTGGGAAGTTGGTGAATAAATGAGTGTTCTTCATATATTATTATGGCCTGACACAGCCGAGGCAGGGAAAGGCGACCCACGGTGATTAACAAGCAGGTCTGGGCTAATGAGCCAGAGGTTGGGCTACTTATGGGGGGCCTGTGCCTGGCACCTGGGCCAGGGCTGGGGACTGAGCCCCTGTTCTGGGGCATTCCAGCCAACCCTTGCTTAAGCTAGGAGCCCTATGGTGCCTTACCTTCTCCTCCTCCTCTTCCATCTGTCCCTTAGGGCAACTCCCTGCCTCTGCTGGCTCTATTTGCCCTGTCCCCGCACCCTGTCTCCTCTTATCTGGGGACTTGTAGTGACATCTCTGTGGCTCACGGTTCATGGAGGAAATAGAACCTTGCAAGGAAAAAACCATGAGACCTTGACATCTACGTGGTATTAATATTATTAGATTAAAAGACACCTTGACTTGGTTTTCATAGTATCCCCATTGACCAATGAAGGAACTGAGGCACAAAGATGGAAAGTAATCCCTGTGAGCCTGTGGGGGCCCAGCCTCTGCCTCTGTAGTGCTCCCACAGCCACCTCAGTATTGCTGTGGCTGAGTGGATCCCCGTATGATGCTGGAGTCAACCCCTGTGCATGGTCAATGCCTGACAAGCCCAGCCCTGGCCACTGTTGTTCTGGGGGCTCAGATACTCCGTCCTGTCAGACCGGAGCTTGGGCCCCTTTGGCAGACTGCCCAAGAAAACCCGTCTCAAAGACATCAAAGTCTCGAATGTCAAACCAAGATGATCCCTGAGGAGCTGGAGAGGGAGGAGGTGGGGGAGGTGGCCCTTGAATCAGGGACACTGACACTGGTGGGGAGGGGAAGGCAGGGTGGCTTGACCAAGGAGCAGGGCAGTAGGGCCCCCAGCATCTAACCTTACCCAAGGACTGTGGGATCCTTCCCAGGCTTGGGCTTCATTTCCCATTGCTCCTCTCCCTCCCCTAGACTGTAGCGGCTGAAGGTATGGGTGGGGAAACCTGCACAGCAGAGGTGGGGGCCCTTCCCCAGGGCTGAGCTCCAAGGTGTCCCTGAGGGATGAGTGTGAGAACATGGATAAGTCTGTGTGCGAGGTGGTGCACGTTAGCATCGGGGGGGCAGTGGAGTATCGGGGTGCACATACCTGGGAACATTCAGCACCCTCTAGGGAGGTGGAGTGGGTGGAGTGGGTGGCTCAGGGTCATTACCCCGAGCACGTTCTCATAAAGTGACACCTTTGCAATTGTCTTTCAAGTTAGCATGTTGATGTTCTTAACACTGCGATGAAAATGTGCAGAAGTAATTGAAAGCCAGACAGTTAGACGCCAGATGCGGGAAAATGGTCACGTTCACTCCCTCACCAACCAGGGCTGCTGAGCCTGGGCTCCCACCTCCGGCTTGGCCCTCTTTGATGGTATGTGTATGTATGTTTATGGTACCTTGTGTGCAGGAATGTGTGTGTGTGTGTGTGTCTGTCATTGTATGTCAGTGTATTGTGAAACTCTGTATGAACACATTTGTGTGTGTCACTGTGTGTTTTGTTGTGTATATGTCTGAGAATGCATGCTTGATTGTGTCATTCCTCTGTGTGTGGACATGTTTTTGACTGTGGGTGTCAAAATGTCCAAGCTTTTTTGTGCCCAGTTTTCCTTGTGGACCTTAATGAGAGTTATGGGCTCCATAACTGTAAAGCATTGTCCTCGTGTGGTGGGTCATTTGCTGCGATCACACGAGGAAGGATGCAGAGATCAGGACCCTACAGTGAAGAAAGTGGGCTGGGTGGGGCAGGGTCTAGCCTGGGCCTGCCTGGCCCTTCTGCGTGTACCTGGGCCCACGCCCTCCCTGTCGTTGAGGCTCCCTAGCCTCTCCAGCCCTGCCCTAGCCTGGCCCCAACACCCTGGCCACCCCACCAACTTCCCACCAGCAAGCCTTTGCTGAGTCACACTGTCCAGACAGGATGGGGAGGAGACCCTGCTCCCACCGAGGAGTCAGGATGAGGAAGAATTTGGGAGCTGTTAAATGTTAAACCACATTGGGCTGGATCAGGCTTTAGAAGATTGAAAGGGAATTTAGCTTTGCTGGGGGGAGGAAGGAGGAAACATCCAGGGCAGATGTGTGGCATCAGGAAGGAGCGGGGAGTGTGGCAGAGATAGGGAGGCAGCCAGGTGGGGTGGGGCCACCGACAAAGGCAAGGAGCTGGAGAGGTGGCTGCAGAATGCCCAGCACATAGTAGGTGCCCAGGAAATATCTGAAATGCAGCTTGGGGTCCCATTATGGGGTTTTTCTTGTGACCTTCGGAAGATGTTAACCAGAAGGTATAACTGTAACATAACCAATGATAGCAACTCTATTTCCTAAGCCCCTACAGCGCAGGCAACACTGTGCCTGCCACCCTACACACATTATCCCAGTGTATTATTTCATTTTACAGATAAAGAAATGGAGGATCAGGAAGGTAGTGACCTCCTCAAGGTGACAGCACAAATCAATGTTGGTCCTAGGATTCAATTCCAGGTCTGACGCCAACACCTGTGCTGCTGCCCCTCCATGCCTCAGTTTCCTCATTTCTACCATGAGGGCCTGGAAGAGAGGACTTCATATTTGGCTTGCTTTGGGGCTGGATCCTGTTGAGCCCAGAGTTCCCTCTGCTGAGTAAGACTTTGTGCTGGGCCTGGGGAGCTTCCTCCTTCCCATCAGATCCCTAGGGCCACCTCCCTTCCCCTAGGCTAGTGTGGAGCCAAGCCTGGAATGGGCAGGAGCAGAGGACCGAGAGCCATTTGGAGGGAGGGGCGTTGCTGCACTCCCGAAGGGAACTGAGTGGGGACCTGGCTGTGCTCCAGTCTGGTCCTAGAAGGAGGGCCTTGGCCTCAAGGGAGTTGTGTATCCATCTGTGGCTTGGTCTCCTTCCCTACAGATGTGGCTGGCAGAGGGAGAAGCCATACCTTTTGTGTGCACAGCCCCCAGATAAGTCAAAAAGTGTCTTACCTGCATTGCCTGCCTCAAGCTTCACAACAGCCTTGGGAGCTAGAGACCACCAGGCCCCATCTTATAGGCAAAGACACTGAGTTTCATGGAAGCTTGTGAATTTCCCAGGGTCCTCAGTGACTGAGGGCAGAGAAGGGCTAGGCCATCTTCTGCCTACTGGACCTACCCTCACCATGGCCCTCTGACAAGAGCACAAAGGACAGCCCTGAATTCTGAGGAGGTTGCCAGAGGCAGGGCCTGGGGCTGGAGGGGCCACTTTGCAGGCTCTCCCTTCTCAGAGCCCCACCCCTAGAACCCCCAGCACAGCCTAGGCTGGGACTGCCACCCGCAGCACACTCCAGAGGCAGCTGTGCTGAGCTGGGTGGAGCGTCCTGTCACCCTGTCCCCGAGAGGCGGGTGTGCCTAATGAATTAATTAATGTTGGCAAAGCACTTGGAGATCTTGGGCTGAAAGGTGCTCAATACATGCAAATCAGAGTGATTGTTATTATCCATAATTATGGAGTTTCTGCCGGAGAAATTATTCAGAAGCGGACGGTGGCTGGGCCAGCACAAGTCCCTGCCAAGATCTGCTCCTCAAGAATGGGGGAATCTGTCTTCCTTCCCTCCCTTCCTCTCCTCCCTCCCTCCCTCCCTCCCTCCCTCCCTCCCTTCCTTCCTTCTCCCCCCTCTTCCCTCCACACTTCTTGCCTTCCCCTTCCCCCCTCACTCCCTCCCTTCCTCCTTTCTTCTTTTCCTTCCCTTCTTCCCTCTTTTCCATCTTCTCTCTCTTGCTCCCTCCCTCTCCCTTCCTCCCCACTTTTTCCCTTCCTCCTTTTCCCTTTTCCCCCTTTTCTTCCCCCTTGCCCTTCTTCTCTCCCTTTCCCTCATCCCTGCTCCCACTCCCTCTCCCAGTTCTGGGCCTGTTTCCTGCTTTTCCACAACAAATGCCTTCTTTGTCTCGTCTCTCGTGAAGACAGGCACCTGGCAAGGTTTGGAGAAGGAGGAGATTGGGCAGTAGCTTCTCACCCATGGGGGAAGGATCCAGAAACAGAGCCTCACTTTTTTCCTCTGTTAAATGGGTGCATAAGGGGTGCCCTGCCTCTTTGGGTGAGTGGCAGTGCCCAGGAGGGCACTCTCTGGGTTGCAAGCTTCATGTCTGCAAGGCTCTGCCATACGTTGTTTAGATAAACATTGTGTGTGTGTTTGTGTGTGCCCACTTGGTGTGTGTGTGCCTCCAGCCCCCTCCTCCCTCAGACCGTGTTCTCAATATGGCTTTGTGTCTTTGGCTGTTGGTTCCCTGATGGCTGAGGCTGACCCTCCTCCACCAGACTGAGCGAGCGGCCCCATGCTGACAGTCCTTGGCAGTGCCCAGAAACAGCAATCCAAATAAACTCTCTCTCAGCTGCACCCTACTTCCCTCCCCCTACCCCCATTCCTCTGTCTCCATGGTGATGTTCATCTTTTGTGCCCACCAGCCCCAGGGAGGGCTGCTCCCAGATTCAGCACCACGAACAGCGCCTGGCTCAGCCTGGCCCACAGAGTCTCCTCTCAGCTGAACATAGCCTCCATAGGTTATTCTGACCCAGGCCCTACTTCCAGAGCCACACACCGAAGCCAAGAGAATGCCAGTGACTTATCCAAGGGCCCACAGATGCTTAGCTTTAGAGCTGAACTACAACCCTTGTCTCTGAACTCCCCATTGCATTACAAGGAGGCTTTAGGACTTCCTAGTGTTCGGTCAACAAACACTGGGCAAGCACCACCTACTGTGTGTCTGCCTCTATACCAGGCTTGGTGATGGAGGAGAGTTGGAGGCAGTCAGGTCTCTGTTCTCTTCAGCACGCGGAACCCACAAAACAACAGCCACAGTCACAGCCACGACAACAGCAAGAGAGCCGGGGATGGCAAATATGACAGTATGTATGTGCTTGATTTTGTGGTGTCTGTGAGAAGTACTTGAGAGGTGTGAGGCACAGTAGGTCCCTGTAGGGTGAAGCAGTCAGGAAGGCTGTTTGGAGGAAGTGGCACCCAGCCTGGTGAGGCAGAAAGGAGGGGGAAACTGGTTGCTGAAGAGGGGGCTGGAATGAAGCTGGCCTGTGTGTGAGTGATGGTGAGAAGTCCATCCAATGGGCTCAGGGCAACTGGTGGCAATGAGCCTGGGAATGTCTGCAGTGCCCCATGAGGGGCTGGTTTCTGTCCTGTGGGCGCACTGGAAGGCTGACCAGCACAGGAACACAGTGGGATTCCCCTCCGCTCTACAGTGCTATAGCCTGCTTTGGTATCAGAATCCAAGCCCCTACCTCTCCCTTCCTCCCTTACCTAGGGTTGGCTGATTCCATCTGGAAGTAACAATAGGCTGTGGTTGTCTATGGGGCCTTTGTGCCTTATCACCCAACCTGTAATCTTTCCCATCCAACACAGGCTCCTTTTCCCTGGCATTTGTCAAAAAGAAGGGACAGAGCCCCAGAGTCATGTGGGGAGGCCGGGCTGGAGAAGGCCTCTGGCTGCCCATCGATTTGCATTGCTTTTGCCAGCTGCCTGAGCGGGTTTGCCGGACACCATGGGGCTGTGTTTGGCTTTGGATAATGAAATAATGTCTTCACCGAGGAAAAGAGAAAGCCTTTGCTAATTAGCTCAGCTGCCTACTTTTAGGACAAAAGTCTTTACTGTTAGGCTCCCGTCGCTGGCTGAGTGGTGGGGCTCTGTGGGAAGCCAGTGGGGTGGGCAGTCCACCTTGGGGGAGATAATGGGAGGATGAGAGGGGCTAGGGCAGGCAGGGCCGACATTTTCCAGGGACACTATCTCCTTGGCCTTCTGTCCCCCAGCAGCGTTTTCCTGGCACAGGCACAGCATGGGGTAAGAAAAGGTCTTGGGATGACGTAGATCCTGGTTCTGTCCCCAGCCCTGCCACTTGCAGGCCTCGTGGCCTTGGGCAAGACACAGCTGACTCTCCGGGTTTCGAGTCACCTCCTCTGAAGAAGGAGGCATGGTCACATGTGAGAGGGCAGCTCCTGGGCTTGGTGAGATGATGGTACAAAGCACCCGGCACACAGTGGGGACTTGGGAAATGTGGGTGGCTTCATGTTCACTACTTAGGATCACAGCCTTACCTTGCTATTGGCTTGGGCCTTGTTCATCTAGAGCTCAAGTGCCCCACTATCCACCCGTCTGACCCGGTAGAAGGGTGAGATCTTCTTCCCTAACTTCTACCAGGGACTGCGAGGCAGTGGGGCCAGTTGAATGGCTGGATTCAAAGGCAAAAGCATTTGAAGTGCTCCTTCCCCTACAGTTTAGGCCATGGGGCTAGTGGGAAGCTAGTGGCTGAAGATGAGGCCAAGTGATCAGAGGAGGGAGGGCTAGGGTGGAAAGGCCTGAAAACCTGACCCTCCTCCAGGAAGCCCTCCAGGGATCGGCTGGAAGTACTCTCTCTGTGTCCCCCCTACCCCATAGACTTTCACTGTGTTCTTCCCAGGGCATTTCCCCCCGCTATCACAGGTCTTATGCTCACTCCCATCTCTGTGAGGCTTTCTAGTATTCTAAATTTCTCATACCTGTGACTCGTGGACCCCACAGGCGAGGTGGATAATAGTAGGAGCAGTAGTCATGGTGTTCAAGGCAATGATCCTAAAAGCAACCAGCCTTTCTGAGGACTTACCATGTTCTAGGCATAGGTCAAGGCACCCTGCAAGGATCACTCCCTTACTTTTGGTAGACGGGGTTGGACTGACTCCCATTTTACAGAGAAGGAAGCTGAGGCCTGAATGGGAGAGGGACCTCTTGAGGGCATAGCATAAGTAAAGGCAGAGATTCACACCTGTGCTCACACCTGGCTCAGGTCACTTTAGACTGACAATCACGAATGGCATGCCCACTCTGCGCCCCACCCTGGACACAGAGAGAGATGGTACATATGCAGGCCCTCAAGCAAGTGGTGGTCCATGGAATACCCTCCACGCTGCCCTCATTCTTCCTGACCTCCTTCTCACCCAAACTTAGAGATGCCAGCTGCATCTTTCCCACTGGACTGGTCCTGCCTCTGACTCTGGGGTCCCTTCAGTGTAGGCTGCACAGGCAGAGGCTCCCGTCTCATCAGCCAAAGTATTTCTGGCACTTACCAAGCCCTGGCACGTAGTAGGGGCTCACCTAATACTTGTTTAGTGGTGGAATAAATGTCATTGTGTGGATTAAATGAGACCATGTATATGAAGTACTTGACACTCAACCAAGTATTTATTGAGTGGAAAAATACCTTTGAGTGGAAAGAAGGAGGTACAAGGTGTCAAGTGTCTGGCTCATAGTAGGCTCAGCACAGGGGAATGGCTGCAGCCGTAATTGTTGGCATCCATTCTTCTGGAAGGGGTTGAGTGGATGGACCAGAAGCAGGCCCGGGAGGCTGGAGAGAGAGACGGGGAGGGAAGCAGGCAGGCACCGGAACTCCCAGGAAGAGGCAACAGCAGGGAGAAGGCTGGTTCACAGCTGGGGGCCCTGACACCTACTCTGTGTGGAGCTGGGGACTGGAGCGTGTACATGTGTGCACGCTTGTGGGTGGCTGTGTGTGTGTAAAACAAATAACTGGAAAATGAATTTAATTATAAGGCACTTTTAATAGTTATTTATATTTAATCCTGCTAATTTTACTTCTCATGTAGCCAAACTGTAATGCTATTCTTCTTACTCATTTGCTAGTGAGAGTGGGGGAGAGAGGGGAGCGGGAGGCGGCCTCTTGGGAGGGCAGCAGGCAGCAGGTGTCCCCCAACCCTGGGGTGGGCCCAGTTCAGGGATGGATACTGAGGACAGTGAGGAAGGGGCCACTGGCAAGGCTGTCTCAGGGGGCATCTGGGACGCGGCCCCTGCTCTGATTCCAGGGCACGTGTTCACTCAGCCCCTGGGGTGGGTATGGAGGAGCCCATGGAGAGAGTCCAGCCTGAGTCAGGCAGACCCAGGTTCAAATCCATGTGTCTTAACTTCAGGGGCTCACTTTCTCCACCTGTAAAGTGCTATCACCCACTCCCCACCCCCACCATGAGAGCTGCTGGGAGGATTAAATTGGAGAGAGTGGGCCTGCCCCATGGCAGCTTGTCCAGAAAGGCCAGTTCCGCACCCTCCTTCCTCTCACCAGCCCTCAAGCTGGCCCGCGGTCCAGCCCCTCCAGACACACCCAGCCAGCCCTCAGCTTATTGGCAGAGAGAAGATGTTTGACTAACTCTATGGCCAATAACTGACTTCTGTCCCTTATTTGAGGATGACCCCTTAGGAGAGCTAGAGAGTTGGGTTGGGTTGGAGGGTGGTCTGGTGGTGGGAGCAGCTTCACTGGGCATCTGGGAGCGGTCCACACAGCAGCCGTGGGAGTGGGCAAAGGGGATGACACATTCCTAAGAAGGGTCCACAGCATGGGCCACATGGTGGCTTTGGAGAAAGGTCAGGAGTTAGAGACCCAGACCCGCTCTGCTGTGGAGAGTCTGGGAAAGCTGGTGGCCCCTGCTGAGTCTCTTTTGTTTTCTTGTGGGGCTGTGAGGCCAGGATGTGAAGGACTGGGCAATAAAACCAGGGAAGAGCTTCAGGCAGGTTTAAGGCCTGGAGATGGGGCTGGCGGGGAGGTGCTGAGTACTCACTGGGCCCACCTGGGGAATGGCATTGGGCTTGTTTTCTGACAGTGCTTCCTGTGGCCAGACTGAAGGCAGGGGCCTCAGAGTAGCCTGGAATGGAGCAGGCAGGTGATGCTGGGCTCAGACCTCTCTCTAGGGACCCCAGAGAAATTGGGCTGGGGGGCTGAGTGCAGTGGCTCACACCTGTAATCCCAGCACTTTGGGAGGCCGAGGCAGGCGATCACCTGAGGTCAAAAGTTCGAGACCAGCCTGGCTAACATGGTGAAACCCTGTCTCTACTAAAAATACAAAAATTAGCCAGGCGTAGTGGTGTCCGCTTGTAATCCCAGCTACTCAGGAGGCTGAGGCAGGATAATAGCTTGAACCTGGGAGGTGGAGCTTGCAGTGAGCCTAGATCATGCCACTGTACTCTCCAGCCTGGGAGACACAGCGGGACTCCATCTCGGGGGAAAAAAAAAAAAAAAAGAAAGGAGGAAGGAAGGAAAATAAATAAATAAATAAATAAATAAATAAATAAATAAATAAGGCTAGGGGCCATTCACCGTGGCTCTTGCCTGTAATCCCAGCACTTCAAGAGGATGAGGTGGGAGGATTGCTTGAAGCCAGGAGTTCAAGACCAGCCTGGGCAACAAAGTAAACCTCTGTCTCTCCCCTGCACCAACCCCCAATAAAAGAAAAAAAAGAAAAAGAAAAAAAAAAGAAGTTGAGCTGGGACTGGGGTCCATGACCTCTTCCTGGAACAGGGTTGTGGGGAGGAAAAGTCAGGGGCCCGCCTTCCTCCATGTGTTGCTTCTTCCTATGCTGTCCTGGTCCCACCCACTATGCTGGGGCCACCTACCTCAAGGTTCCTGGTTTCTGCAGGGCATCAAAGGGGTTGGCCATGCCCAGAGGCTACCCTGAGGGTGGGCCCTGAGCCAGGCTCTGTGCTGGGCTTCTTCCTGATCTTCTCTCCTGGAGTCCCTGCAGTGACACTGTATGGTGGGTGCTACTATCCCCATTTTATAGATGGGGAAACCGAGGCTCAGGGAGATTGAGGGACATGATTAGAATTTGGGTCATCTGACTCCAAAGACAGTTCCTTTACCCACTGGCAAACTCTGGTGACCCAAGGGGAAGAGGAGGATGGCATAGTCAGAGCGCAGGGTGAAGACACTGCCCTCTTAGGAACAGCTGAGAGAGCATGGGTTTCCAGTCCTGGTGTTCACACCCCTGGAAGTCCAGCAATGGTCTCTCTGAGGCCCTGCAGTGCTGTTGGTGTGGCCAGTGTCTTAACCCGCTGGAGAGGGTGCCTCAAAGGGGCAACCACAGTCCCTGTTTAGAGTTGTGTGGAAGGAGAAAGGTTGGCTTTGGGCTCTGTTGCACCGGGGTTCAAATCTTGGCTCTGCTACACACCAGCTGTGTGCCCTTTGGCTGACCACTTGACCCCTGAGCCTCAGCATGGCCACTGCTCTCTGGCACGCAGTACACGCGTGCAGTACACGCGTGGTACCACCCACCCACCCTCCTCCTCCCCGCCTCCTTCCTCCACTGATGTGTGGAGGTGAGTAATGACTGAAGGTATGATTCTCTTTGGGATAGTTTCACTTTAATAAGAGACTTTAATGCCTCCGAACCCCAGCGGATGTTTCCCTTTAATGGTGACATTTCAGGCGTGGTGACAGCCATGAGGAGATTCTGGAGGTGGGGGCCTGCCTGGCTCTGCATTGGTGCAGCCTCCTTCTTTGGCCCTTCTTCCACTCCCCTTCCCCAGGGCTCATGCTGCTCTCTTGCAGGCAGGTCAGTGTTTCGTTAATTTGATTGAGGGATCTGTTATGAGTGTGCTCACTCTATAGCTCCTAGAAGCCCAGCCTGGGAATTGGTGGGCGTTCTGACACAGATAGGGCCAACCTGAGCTCTGGTCATCTAGTCAGTGAGAGGTTACAGCGAAAGTAATGAAGAGGCTTGCAGGGGGAGTGATTGACCTGCTTGGGGAAACCCTGGAGGTCTGTCCCAGGGAAGAGTCTCTGGGCATGCTGAGCTGAACGTGATGGATCTTATCTGTTCATTAAGACAGCACCCACCCCACCCCCAGGACCTGTCTGCACTCCAGATGACTCGCAATGTCCCCTCATCCATTCAGTGCTCCCGAAGTGCTCCCACGCCCTGGCTGTGTTGACAGGGGAGAGGAGGAGGAGGAGATGTGGCCCCCTGCTAGGCCTGGGCAGGGGACCAAGGGACAGAGGATTGGAGCTCTGGAGGAGCAGTCCTGGGCCTGCGGATGGGGTGGTTGGGTATTCTTAGCTAAGTCAGTGGAGCTAAAGAAAGGGAGGGTTTGGAGAGGTCCTGAGGGAGAGGTCCATGGCCTGGGCCTAGGGGCCTGCGTTCTAGTCCAGGTTTTGTAGCTGATTCTTTTGTGACTATGGGTAAGTCTCTGCCCTCTCCTGGCCTAAATTTTCCCATCTATCCAATGGGGGTTTTGGTCTGGGCCAGCTAATCTATGGCCCCTTTCAGCACCCTCCATCCCTGGGAGTGGGGGTGGTCTCTGGAGCCCAAGGAGCTGGAGAGGGGTGGGAGGCAGATGTGCATGCTGCCGTGTGCTGTGGCCAGCACATTCATTAAGCAACTGTAAGATGGATACACCCCCCAGTTCACCTGGCACATGAACCTCTGGATTTATTTCTTCCTGAATGGTGCCATCCATCATGTTAGCTTTGCTGCCAATGGTGCGGCTGGCTCCTGCCTGAGCCTCCTGAAGGGTAGGGTGCCTTGTTATCCTCCAGGCAGGGCTCCTCGCCCCCAGCCCCCAGCCTTGCTCCTGCACCTGTCCGCCCCTCAACTTGTGTGGCATGGGGATAATTCTGCCCATTAGGTCTGCTCCAGTCCCCAGCTGGACCACACGTTCAGGGTGCTCTGAGGGGTTCTGGGGCAATCAGGGCTGTCTTCTTGAAGGAGGTGGCAGTACTGACTTTAGACCTAAAAATGTGTCAAGGCAGGAAGTGGACAGGTGGAAAGAAGACTAAGTGCTTTCAGTGTTGATGCTGAGGGAGGGATGGAATTCATGGAACAAAGTGAGCAAGGTCCCACACTTACATTCATGTTATGTATACCTATGTTGCTTATGAAAAGTGCCCAGGCAACAGTGTTTATTGACTGACTGATTGATCCTGTCCCCAGTTCTTTTTTTTTTTTTTTTTTTTTTTGAGACAGGGTCTCGCTGTCTCTCCCAGGCTAGAGTGCAGTGGCGTGAACACACCTCCCTGCAATGTGGAACTCCTAGGCTCAAGTGATCCTCCTGCCTCAGTCTCCTGTGTAGCTGGAACCACAGGTGCATGCCACCATGCCCAGATAATTTTTTGTTTTGTAGAGACGGGGTTTCACTTTGTTGCCCAGGCTGGTCTTGAACTCCTGGGCAGCCTCCTAAAGCGCTGAGATTATAGATGTGAGGCACCGTGCCCAGCTCCTGGTTCTTGTAATTTCCTGTTTTTCAGACTCAGGTGCTCTTTTACCCTTCCTAAATGGCTCAGGAACTATCCGGTGACCCCACCCCAGCCTCCATCACACAGTCCCGCACAGCATCCATCCCTGTTAGAGGCATGCAGAATATGGCAAAGTTTGACCGACCTTGGACAAGTCACCTCATCTTTTGAGCCTTGGTTTCCCCTTCTATGAAATAAAGATGGCTGGTCTTGCCTGCCAGGGTTTTGAGGAAGAGAGGAGCAATTGTGTATGAGGTGATTGGCACAGGGCCTCATTCGCAGCAGGGTCCCAATGCATGTGGGTCTCCTCCTTTATCCTGAAAAAGACCTGCAGGTTTCACTGAAGAAGGGACATTTGAGATGGTCTCCAGCAAATGAATAGAAGCTCAAGCTCAGTGGGCAGAGTCAGGTTGGGGTGGCAGTGGTTCTGGATTTCAGCAGGATACCTGGAATGGTGCTAAGGGTCTCTGCTGGGGACAACTTTTTTTTTTTTTTTTGAGATGGAGTCTTGCTCTGTCACCCATGCTGGAGTGCAGTGGCAAGATCTCGGCTCACTGCAAGCTCTGCCTCCTGGGTTCATGCCATTCTTCTGCCTCAGCCTCCTGAGTAGCTGGGTCTACAGGTGCCCACCACCACACCCAGCCAATTTTTTATGTTTTTAGTAGTGATGGGGTTTCACCATGTTAGCCAGGATGGTCTCGATCTCCTGACCTCGTGATCTGCTTGCCTCGGCCTTCCAAAGTGCTGGGATTACAGGCATGAGCCACCGTGCCCGGCCTTTTTTTTTTTTTTTTTTTTAAGACAGAATCTTGCTCTCTTGCCCAGACTAGAGTGCTGGAGTGCAATGGTGCAATCTCGACGCACTGCAACCTCCGCCTCTCAGGTTCAAGCAATTATCATGCCTCAGCCACCTGAGTAGCTGGGATTAGAGGTGTGCACCACCATGCCCAGCTAATTTATTTTTTTTAAGTAGAGATTAGTTTCACCATGTTGGCCAGACTGGTCTCGAACTCCTGGCCTCAAGTCATCCCCCTGCTTTGGCCTCCCAAAGTGCTGGGATTACAGGCGTGAGCCACTGCGCCCGGCTAGGGAACAGCTTCTTAAGCAAGGTTCGGTGGTTAAGAATGAGGCCTCTGGAGCCAAGCTGCAATCCTGGCTGCACTCAGTAACTCTATGTGCATGACCTTGGGCAAAGCGCTAGACCTCTCTATGTTTTGATTTCCTCCTCTGAAAAGGGAAATACTGACAGAACCTAGCCCACAGTCTTGTCGTGTTGATTAGATGAGTTTATACATGTAAAGTTTAGAATAATGCTGACTATATATTAACTGTTTAATACAAGTTAGCGGCTTTTATTATTTTATTTTATTTTTATTTTGAGATAGGGTCTCACTTTGGTTGTCCAGGCTGGAATGCAGTGGTGCCATCTCAGCTCAGTGCAGCCTCAACCTCCTGGACTCAAGTGATTCTCCCACCTCAGCCTCCCAAGTAGCTGGGATTACAGACGTGCACTACCACACCAGCTAATTTTTCATATTTTTAGTAGAGACAGGGTTTCACTATGTGGCCCAGACTGGTTTTGAACTCTTGGACTCAAGCAATCTGCCCACCTTGGCCTTCCAGAGTGCTAGGATTACAGGCGTGAGCCACTGCTCCAGGCTGCCTTTTGTTATTCTTACTGAGGGTCAGAGAGGTTAGGGACTTGCTCATAGACACACAGCTTGTGATGAACATTCAGGATACAGGTTGATGCCTATTTAATTCCAAAGCTATGCTCTTTCCTCTGCTCCAGGCAGCCCTGGTGTCTGCCAGAGGTGCCTGATGTGCAGCCAGTATCCAGGCCTCGTTTGGGGAGAGGTTGAAGCAGGCTCTGCCCACGGTGAGTTCTCTCCTGAGGCTCTTTAAGAGCAGGACCTTGTCTGTCTCACTCACTTCCATATCCACTGGGGACCCTCAGGGCCTAGTAGATGCTCAAGAAATACTTGTAAGTTGGCTATAGATGAATCAATAAATGAAGGCAGAGAGGGTTACCGGGTTGCTCCTAGGGCTCCTGGTGCTCATCGTGGGAACCCCTCACACCTCCATCTTCTGTGCCAGATTGGGAGGGCTCCCCCACCCCCACAGTCTGGCTTTTAGCAGCGCCCCCTTCAGCCCTTTTGATGCCCACCCAGCTGCCTGCCTCTCCCTAGGAGGCAACTCTTCAGCCTCCCTCCTGCGTCCCTGGGTTCTCCTTGCTTGCTTGTGAACTCGAGAATAACTCCCCAGCCAGCCCTGAACACGATGCTTTTGCCTCTGCTTTTATATTGCGTTGTAATGTGACTGTCTAAAGGTTCTTAAAGAAGAGAGAAAAGCAACATCATTCCCTACTCTGTGCCCAGAGTAGATTCTGTCTTCAGGAGGGATGGGGCAAAACCTCCCAACCCTCTTTAGACTGGGGGTCTTTGGAGCCTACCTGTCTTTAAGGTAGGGTACAGGGCACAGGCCTGAGGCCAGGAAGCCTGGGCTCTGACGCTGTCCCCTCAATAATCTGTGCTCCTCTTAGCCCCTTGACTCCCTGCGATGGGAGAAAGGAGTCACGCCCCTCCTTTTACAGAGGACATAGGGGTCCTGGAGCTCTCTGTCCCCTCTGCCCTGCCCCTGGAGAATGCTGGGTGCTTGTGCCAAGCAGAGTGGGTTCCCGGTGAAGGTGTGCTGGAGGTGGGCATAGGTGGATGGAGGGAGGAGGGAAAGGTGCTGCCTACAACCCCTCAGTGAGGCCCTCCTGGCAGGGGGAGCATGGGGTAGTGGGTAGTCAGGAGAGCCAAGGCAGCATGGAGCCCAGGAGGGCTCTCCTCCCGCCCCCCATCCTTTCAGTCACTCCATCTCTCCCACCTTCCTCACCAGATTCTTCTTAATTTCTGAGAAGGTGAGGTTGGGCATCGGGCTGAGGGCCCTGTGCACCCATGCACTACTGCGGGTTCTCTCCATCCTCTCACTGCACCCCAAATTTTCTTGGAGCATCGTGGAAATGCATTGGCTGTGAGGGTGGACTCCTTGTGTCTGGGACTGCCAGGGCTGGTCCACACCTAACTGCTGAGAATTCCTCCCCTTCCAGCTGTTTCCTTCTTACCTTTCCAGCCGTTTTGGCGGGCTCTCTTCTAAAGTCTCTGCCACAGGTGAAGGTGGCCGTGCTCCCACTCTCCATAGACAGCACGCTACTCTTTGGAATTCGGTTCCCCTGACTGCCTTGTGACACCAACCCTCCAGCAGACTGAACAAAAGTTATGGTTTTGCAGAATATCCAGCTTTTTCTCCTTAGTTGGGAGTGATGCTCTCTTGTGGCTTCTACATCCTGAATGAGGTAGAATCCCTCTGTCTCTGGCTCTCGTGGTTGTTTTGGATTTACCCAGATCTGGGTTCAAATTCTGCCTCCACCAGATGCTGTCTGTGTGCCTTAGGTGAGTCATCCCAACCCTGCGCCTTAGTTTCCCCTCTGGAAAGGGGAATACTGGTGCCCAGTTCAGTGAACTGCTGAGAGGGAGGTGAGCTGATCTGCCCAGCACCTGGAAGTGCTCAAGAAGTGGCCATCAAGTGGCTCTGTGAGGCCCTGTTCATTGTGCCTCTGCCACCCAGAGGCTGTGGGGAGGAAAGCCAGGGAGCAGCTCTGGCTGGGCCGGCCTGCAAGCCGGGGCGGGGCCAGCCTGTGCCTTCTCACCTTCAGAAGATTTGGAGAAAACACTCTGCTCTACACGTGTCCCCGGCAGCTTCTCTGGCCCAGCCTGAGCTAGGCTTGTGGGGCTTAGCCAGGTCCGTAAGCTCCTTGGGAACGTCCCCTCTGCCCAGCCTCTCATCTTACCAGTGCCTGGCAGAAGGCCCCACTCTGCTTGGATGGGTCCATGGAGCTCCTGGACACAGAGGGTGATGCTCAGCACCTTTGCCTGGCATTGGAGGCCCTGCCCATTATGGATGGCCCAACCCCCCCTCTGCCCTTCTCCCTTGCCCATCTCTTTCTCTCCATCTGAACCCAGGATTCCTCTTGGCCCCTCTCCTTTCTGGTTTCAGCTGAGGTCTTGGGAAGCCGTGTGTTTCGACATTCTAGGTGAGAGCATTCTAGGCCAGGCTTTTGAGTACCTATGGGGACCAGGGCTTCTTCAGTCCCCAGAAGCAAGGCAGGGCTGGTTGCACAGAGCTTCCTTTACCTCCAACTGTACCTGATGCCCACAGAGCCCGCAGCCTCAGGGGACTGCACTGGGGAAGCTGAGGCGGGAAGCTACTTGTCTGCGGAACCACAAGGTCAAGCGGTTTTGTTTCTTGCTGGCAGTGGTGGGCCCTGGGGAGAGCGGCTGGCCACAGTGTAGTCTGTGGGGCCTGTGGCCTGCCCCTCCTGGGTGGCCGGGCCCTGTTTCCAGGGCTGCTCTTGGGGACACTGGGGCCTAGGCTTCTGAGGACCCCAGGGAAGGGTGGTCAGGGGCCTTACTGGGGCAAGAGCCCTGGCCTCTGCTGTATCCTCTAAAGGTGGATGGGGTAGGGGGTCCTCAGGGCCCAAAGGCAGAGGGTGGAAAGCCTGAGACTGGTCAGGGAAGGTTCCAGGAGTTTCCCAGCCTCTCAGGACAGTGTGTGGGGCGGGGGTTTGTTCCCTAAAGGCTCAGGCTTGGGGTGCTGCTGACTCGTGTTCCCAGAAGCTCAGCCAGGCCAGAAGCCTAGAGGGCAAAGAAGCAAATCTAGAGGGGGCACCTGTGGGGCTTTTTGCAGGGTGTCCCCTGCTGAGAGTGCCCTCCCCAGCCCAGCCAATGTGTCCTTTCTGGAGAAGCACTTCAGGTGTCTCTTGCCCTCGCTGGCCCAGGTTTGGGCTTCTCCTCCAGGCTCCTGGTTCCCTTCCTTGGCCACATGGTATGGTAGCTGCCTGACTCCTGGTGTGTGAGCTCTTCTGGGGGCGAGGGCAGGGCTGGGGGGGGCAGTGCCTGAGCCCCAGGAGATGCATATGTGTGGACAATGACTGCTTAGGGACAGGAGGGAGGCTGCTGTCACCTTTGGCCACTGTTGCCGGGCCGCATAGCTCAGCGGAAGCACTGCCTTCTTGGAACCTCAGCTTCTTCTTCTCCTCCTGGTCTTTTTGGGGGTTGAAGGTTAGAGATCTGCTTGGGCAGGCCTCGGTCTTTAGGTGCCCACCTCTGCAGGTCTTTTCTGAGCCTCTGTCCCTGTTGCTCTGGACTCCCCACCCTACTGTCCAAATCCTTGTGTATTCAAAGCCCCACCCCACCCCTCCAGGAAGCGCTCCCTGATGCCTCCAGCCCTCGCTGATCAGAGTCAAAACCTCCTGAGGGTGCTTCCATTTGCTGTCTTCCCCTTGACACACACCCTTGGCTGTGAGTGGGGCACCAGGTACACAGAGGCCCCACAGCATGACGGGCAGGTGAACCTGTAACATCCCGTAACAGGCCAGCATGGTCTGTGCTGGGTAGGGAGGAGCACAAGGGTGGGGCCATTGAGGCAACATTTGTGCTGCATCTTGGAGGGAGAGGCTGGAGACAAGAGGGTCTTGGGGGCAGACATCAGGCTAGGAAAAGCCTTGAATGCCAGGTGGGTAATTTGGGGATCTGGCCTTTCTCTGCAGGTGGAGCACCAGGGGAGAGGCTCTAATTGGATGGTGCACTTCTGGGAGCAGACCCTCCCCATAGTGCCTGAAGCCCTCCACCCATACCCTCTGCCTGGTGGTCTCATACTTGTTTTTCAGACCTCTGCTCCAAGGACACTTCCTCAGGGAAGCCCTCCCTGACCACACTGTCCATGCTGTCATGGCTCCTTGGCTTTTCCTTTAAAGCCCTTATCCCAATCTGTCTCCCACCCAAGTGTGGCCATTGATTAATGACTGCCTCTGCCACCAGGTTTTACAGCCACTGAGGGCAGGAATCAGAAGGGTTTGGTGGTTCCCTGGGTCCCCAGCTCTAAGCTCAGTGCCTGGCACAGGGTAGGTGCTCCATGAACGCTGACTGAATATGTGAATGCATGCGGGGCACAGAACCCAGGAGCCGCTGGCTGGAGGGGCTACTGGCTGATGGGTTGAGGGGAAGCACAGTCCCCCAGAAAGCAGGGGCAGCTCCTCTGTCCCAGCCATCCCAGCCAGTGCTGTGCTCCCTTTGTTTATCGTAGGTGGCTCTTTAAAGAACCACTTGCAGGAACAAAAGCTGTCTCTGGCAGCACCTCAGTGGGTGGGCTGGGCCTCCTGAAATGCTTTGAGAAAAGGTGGACTGAGCCAACTTGTCACCCCCAGGCTGGCTGGTGACTCTTGGGAGAGGGGGCGATCACAGTGGCCGGGGGCGTGGGAGGCAGGGTGATTGGTGGACCCAGCCCTGACCTCACCAAAATTATTTTTAAAGCCTGCAAGAGAAAGGGGATATTTTTAACCTTTGTTCCATCAAGGCATCCCAAGGGAAAAAGAAGGGAAAAGGAAGGAGATGGGGAGTTGCAGAGGGGCACAGGAGTAGGGCCAGGGGCTTCTGAGGGAGGGGAAGCAACCCCAGAGGCCCCCAAGGACTTGCTTTTTTGTCCCTAGCCCTTTTAAATTTTTTAAAAGCTCCAAACAGCAAGAGGGACAGTGGAGTTCATTATATCGAGTTATCTCCTCCGTTTCAGGCAAAGATCAATCTTCTGAGTCTTGCAGCTCCAAGGGGGGAAGGGAAGAGAAAGAAAATGGGAGGCAAAAGGAAAAAACTCTCTGGACCAATTTCCGCTGTGAACACAATTACTGGGCTGCCTGGCAGTGGCGCCAGCTGTTGGCAGGCATCCTGGCCCCCCGCCAGTTGCATTCAGCTGCCGGCCGCCCCCAAGGCTCCCTCCTGAATGGGACAGGTTGGCAGGTGTAAGAGCCCCAGGCCTCCTGGGGTGTGGGCTACTGGGCCCGTTATCCCAGGGAGGCTGGGGCCCCAGTGCTGTGCAGTGTTCTCTGCTGCGCCAGCTGGCCAGGACTCAGTCTGGCTTCCACCTCCCTGTCTTTGCAGCGTGTCCTGCCTACTGGGCATGCCCTCTGGCTCCTGCCTGCTTCTTCATATGGGTGGCAGTTCATGTAGGGAGTGAGAACACAGGCTTCAGAGCCTCGTAGAGCTGACTGTGCCTCCCTCTCTCCCTTTCTTCCTTCCTTCCTTCCTTCCTTCCTTCCTTCCTTCCTTCCTTCCTTCCTTCCTTCCTTCCTTCCTTCCTTCCTTCCTTCCTTCCTTCCTTCCTTCCTTCCTTCCACAAATATATATTGACTGTCTCCTGCGTGCCAAGCACTGGACATAGTACAGAGGTGAATCCAGAGGTGAACGAGGTGGCTTCAGGCCCTGCGTGCCTTATGGAGTTTATGTTGTGATGAGGAGGCAGACAAGAAACAAGGCCACATATAAATAAACAAGATAATGTCAGGCGGAGGAAATGCTTAGATAATTGGGAGAGCCTGGGGTGCATGGTGGGCATTTTACCTAGGGCGGCTAGGGATGGTAAGAGGGCTCATTTGAATGGGATGGTAAGAAAGCCTGGGGGAAGAACCTTCAGTAGAAGGAGCAAGAGGGCAGAGACCCTGAGACTGGCCCATGTGGGAGGGAGGCCGATTGTGGTGGAAGATGATTTCTGAGAGGTGGGCAGGGCCTCGAAGGCTTTGGAGAGAGTTTGAACTTGAGTTCAAACTGTACCGTGGGCTCATGGCAGGGCAGCCGCGGGGCCTGATTCTCACGTCATTGTGCTGCTCTGATAGTTTGGGGCCAGAGGTGGAGGCAAGGAGCTGAGTGACGGAGGAGGCTGTTTCAATAATCCGGGCAAGAGCTGGCCAGGGCAGGGCAGAGGAGCTGGGGGAAGCAGTCAGGTTCCAGATGTGTTCTGGGGTAGACCTGACAGGGTTTGCTGACGGCAAACTGGTGAGCCCTGGGGCCTCGGATGCTTGGAGGGAAGTTAGGTAAGAGGGGAGAAGGTGTAGGAGGACAGCCAGGAGAGGCCGAGTCCTGGAAACCCAGAGATAAAATGTCTCCTGATGGAGAAAGCAATCAGCCATGTCAGATGCTGCTGAAAGCTCAGGGACCAGTGGGGGAACAGAGAATGACTATTGGGCTTGGCAAAACTGAGATTTCTGGGGGACCTTGATAAGAGCAGTTTTGTGGAGTGGTGGGGACAGAACTGGAGAGGGAACTGGAAGTGAAGGAGTGGAGACAGTAGAGACAGTCCGTGAGTTTTGCTATTAAAGGGAAGCAGACAAATGGGAGGGTATGTGAGGTCAAGGAATTTCCCTCCCTCCCTCTCTGTCTTTTCCTCTCCCTCCTTCCTCCCCTTCCTCCCTTTCTCCTTTCTTCCCTCCCTTCTCTTATCTTTTACAATATTGAGGCAAATTACTATGCTCTGTGACTTTGGGCAAGCAGCATAACCTCTCTGAGCCAGTTTCCTTTTCTGCAGAATGGAGGTGACAACCCAGATGTTACTGGATCTCATGCACAACAGGTGCTGAGTAAATGGGAGCTGTTCTAACATAGGGCTCACATGAGGAAATGGACAGTTGCCCATCAGTACAGATGTTTTATGGAGGTCAACTTGGAAGCAAGTATCGACATGTAAAACATGTATACCCTTTGATCTACCCTTTAGGAATGCACCCAGAGAAATACGTACACATGTGTGCAATGAGGCAGGATGTTTTTTCCAGCAATGTTTGAAATAAAACATTGGAAACACCTAAGCACTCATCCTTGGGGGCCTGGTTACACAGGTGAGGGTACACCCCACGTGGCATGCCTCAGTGCAGCACCATGAGAGCTCAGCTGTGACTGTCCACTAGGAGAACATGCTGGAGCTTCACAGCCCAGATCCACACTTTGGCTCCACTATGCCCTGGCTGTATACTCAGGTGGCTTACTGGTCACCACTCTATTCTGCACCTCAGTTTTCTTTTCTTTTCTTTCTTTTTTGGTTTTTCTTTTTTAGAGATGAAGTCTCATTCTGTCACCTAGGCTGGAGTGCAGTGGCACGATCATAGCTCACTGTGGCCTCCACCTTGGCTCAAGTGATCCTCCTGCCTCAGCCTCCTGAGTAGCTAGGACCACAGGTGCACACCACCATGCCCAGCTAATTTTTTAAATTAATTTATTTTTTTGTAGAGACAGGGTCTTGCTATGTCGCCCAGGCTGGTCTTGAACTCCTGGGCTCAAGCGATCCTACCCCTTCAGCCTCCCAAAGTGCTGGGATTACAGGTGTGCACCACCACACCTGGCCCACTTCAGTTTCTCATCTACAAAATGAGGATCAAAACAGCACCCACTTAGGGAGCTATTAATAGGATCAGATGAGTTAAGAGGTACAGCACTGAGCCCAGTGTCTGGCACACATTAGGTGCTCAATGAGCACAAGCATGGTTATTGCTGTGTATGAACAGGGAAAGGTCTCAAAAATCTGTTGTGAAGTGAGGAATGCAGGTGCACACAAGTATAGGGGCTGTGATCCCTGGTGTATACCCCCATGTCTGTGTACACCTCTCTGCACACGTGTGCAAGTGCACAGTTAAAGTTTCATGCCAAAGGGGTGGCATTCAGTACCTCTGGAGAGGTGACTGGGAATGAGAGTGTTTACTGTACAGACTACTGTATTTGAACCTCTTAAAAAGAGAATGCTTTCGTGTGTTATTTGCATATTAAGACTATAATATGTGAGGGTAGTCATTTAGGTCTTCACCTCTTTTGGGAAGCGTTCAGTGACTGCACCAGCCCACTGCCTGCCCCTGTCAGATCTCCTTAGTGTTCAAAAGCCATATTTCCACCGCGGCCACTGGGAGTAAGATATATGTGCACACGTGCATGTGTGTGTATGAGTGGTCTCCCATTTAGCCTGGGAATTCCTTGAGGGTATGGGCTTTGTACTTTCTAGGCTGGACACATCTTCAAGGCCAGCAGTTCTCAAAGTGTGATCCCCAACCAGCAGCATCAGCATTACCTGGGAGCTTGTTGGAAATGCAGATCCTCAGGCCCCCCTGCCCCCAGGACCTACTGGTCAGAAACTCTTGGGGTGGAGCCCAGCAAGCTGTGTTTGCACAAGTCCCAGCAACTCTGTTGCACCTGCTTGTACTGATGGGAGGCACAGTGAGGGTCACAGGGTGAGCCAGTGACAAAGCTGAGACTGGGTCCAGGTAAAGGCCTCAGGCAGACGTGTGAAGGCAGTCCTGGGTATTCCCTTCCCACCAGCTCCTCTGTGCTCCTAGGGACCATTATCCACATGTGGCCTCAGGAGGGAGGATTTCAGGTTCAGCCCTGTGTGTCCAGGGGCCAGAGAACTGTGACTTCCACTGCAGACAGGCTTGGATAGGTGGGGGCTGTGCTGCAAGTCCAGTTTGTGTGTCCTGACGGGGCCGTGCGGGTGCCTGTATCCCAGCCTGCTGTAGCCCAGGCCCTTTCTTTACCGAAAGTGCAATCTTGACTCTGGAATGAATGTGGCATCTTTAGGCTGCCCGTAAGCTTCCAGAGGGCAGGGTCCAGGTCTTCTCCTGCTCTCTCTGGCCCAGTGCATGGGGAAGCCCAGGCTGGGCAGAGACTTGGGTGGGGTTGGACTGCAGGACGGGTCTGCAGGCCCCAATCTGACTGTCCTCTCACCTCTTCCCTGCTGTCTCTTTGCAGGTGTCCCACTGAGGAGGCCCTGATCTTGAGTCCAGAGCCCTGAGACCTGAGCCGATGCTTGAGTGAGTTGAGCAGCTGCTGTCTGTGTTGGTGGATGCAGTGGGGCCAAGGGGTGTGTGCAGAGCAGCAGCCCTCTCTCTGCTACCCCTTTCTCCTCTACCATCTCCTGGATCCCCCTTTCCTGTCCCCAGCCATGTTCCTGGGGAGGGGCACTTTTGAGTCACTGGGTGAGGTGGAGGCAGGAAGGTTTGGGGATCAGCTGTTAGGGGAAAGGAGGAAGACAGCTCCGTGGTCTGATGGGTCAGGCTTGGGGGTACTGGGGGCCCTTGGAGGGCAACCGCTCGGGCCCTGGGGAGCGTGGATGCCTGGCCCAGGCACCAGCCAGCCTTGAACTTGGGGATCCTGCAGGTTCCTCCTGGAGGAGGGGTGGAGCTGTGGGCCACTCAGGTGAAGTGGGCAGGCCAGGGAATCTGTTGGGTCTGGGGGTGCTCTAGGTGGTCAGGCTCTGACCTTAGGGCCTGGTTGTGCTCTGTGATAAGCATTTTTCAGACACTATTCCTGTGTCTGGGGATCACTGTTAGACAAGGGGTGGCAAGGCTGTCCCCAGTAGCCCCTAACCTTGACTTCAGTTCCAAGGACACTGTGTCCTGGGGATGATTACAGGGAGGGCTTCTGGTTTGGTGGTTTTTTTTTTTTTTTTTGCTTTTTAATTAAAAAAAAATCCATGCTCGCCCTCTCTCTCTGGGATTCTGGTTTTAATTTGGTGTCAAGGGCCTAGGCGTCTCTTCCGAGTCAGCCTTACCTATGTGCTCAGGAGGGAGCAGAAGGAGTGTGAAGTTGGGGAGACGGCACCCCTACTCACAAGCCTGAAGCAGCAGCAGCAGCAGCAGCTCTATCGGATTTGAAGTAGTGGGAGCTGGAGGGGTGTGGCTGTCCATCCTCCACCCTTCCCTGGCCTAACTGGCCCCACGGCCCAGGGCAGAGGTTAACTGATATAAGGAGTTAGGGCTCTGTCTTCAAATTTCCGTATCTGTAAAAGGGAGCTCCTCATAGCACATCCTCCTGAGCACTGTGTTGTGTGTAGAAGGCCAAGTACCAAGAGCTTGGCACACAGTTGGTGCTCAATAGATGTGAAAACACACAGTCATTTTGCAGCAGAGCCTTGGAAGGAGTTTGAAGGATCTGGGGATTGGAGAAGTGCAGCCCTCGGCAGCTCAGATGCCCCTGCAAGGGCCCGTGCAGCCTCCTGTCATTTGGAAGAGGAGAAACTATGCTCAGTGGACCTAATCCAGGCATACTGCCTGGAGGAGGGGTGCTAATTGTGATTAATTTATGATGGTTGATCACCTCTTTTTAAGTGTACAAGAACTGTCTTCATACTTTAATTAGCTCATTAATCTTAGCAACAGCAACCTATGAGAGGGAGCAGTTTGTTCCCTTGCCGAGGCCTTGGTGGCAAGGTAGGATTTGGTCTTGGTCTCCACTCCAGGTCCCATGGGTCTATCCATCTCTCTCCCTACCCTTTGTCTCCCAGTGGTGGGTTACCTGAGAGGAGGGCTATGGTTGGAGGCCACGCCCTTGGCCACCATGTCCTCTGGTCAGGCCTTCAGGGGTCATGGCATGGGGGTGGGAGCTGGAGGCTGCATCCATGAAGATGTGTGTGTGGACCAGGCAGCCACAGCCAGCAAGATTGTAAGAGGGAGTCTCTGGGCTAGTCTCTCGGGTTCTGGGTCTGGGGCACATCCGTCCTTCCTGGACATGCCCTCTTCCCTCTCCTCCGCACTTGGATGCTAACAGTCCCCTCTGCTCAGAGTGTGCCTCCTCTGAGAAGATACCCCACAGCAACTGCCCTCAGCTGTCATCCTGTGGGTGGCTGAGTGGGCCCCAGCCCTACTCGGTTCAGTGAGAATCAGTTCCAGGCACTTGTCCCGACTTGGATGGGGAAGCTGTGGGGGTGGCTGGGGCTGAGAGGGCCTGGAAACAGGAAGGAGGGTGGGCAGGCAATTCAGGGATCTACAGACACAGGATTCAGTAGAAGGGATGCCATTCAGGGGAGAGCTGGGAAGGGGCAGGCTCCAATCCAGGAGGCCGGCCGTGGCCGGCGGGGAGGGCTGTCAGTCAACACACCTGGACGCAGCATCTGAGCACCCTCGAATATTTATGACTCATGGGATGGCCTCATGAAATATTTGGAATAAAAGCAGCCTGTGTGCTGGATCAGAGCCTGAGCGTGCGTGCTGGGGGGGCATGAGAGCCAGGAAGGAGGCATTATGCAAACCCAGGAGCCATAGTTACAACAACGGCATCTGTCCGAGTGCAGAGCAGGGAGCCATCATGGGCTCTGTGTGCAGGCAGGGCTGGCATGGGGTGTGGCCAGCGTTGGCCGGAAGCTCTGCCTCAGGGGAAGCCACTGAGGCACTAAGGGGTGGATGCCCATTTGACGGGCCTGCACATGTGAAGCCCACTCCAGAAGGGACCTCAGTCCACCTGGCACAACCCAGCAGGCCTGGGGAAAGGGTCTTGCTTGGATGGGTGCATTTGCTGGGCATCTCCTGCCACCCCATCATCACCACCAGAGTTTACTGGCCTGAAGTTTTGTGTGGGCCTGAGATGCGGATGCAAGCTAGCGCTACCTTCATTTCTAAAACAGGGGAGCAGAACCATGGGGGTGGATGTTAGGCCAATTCCCTAAACAACATCCTATGCTTGGGGACTTAATTTTTAACTTTAAGGTCAGAATGTGTCTGCTACAAACAATGCTGTTGGTTTTCACCTCAGTTCAGCGCAGAAGGGAGGCCCCGTTGCTCTTTCTGCCAGCCCCCTGGTCCTGGGCATTTCTGAGGAGCTGTGGGTGGACCTAGCAGTAAAGTGTAGAGTGCAGACCTCAAATCCGGAGCTAGACTTGGGTTCATGGTTTCTCTGTGCATCAGTCTCCTCATCTGTAAAATGGGCACAGCAGTTGTTTTCTCATAGGTGTATTGGGAAGATGAGATGAGATGATGCATGAGAAGTCTTTACATATGACCTGGCACATGGTGAGGGCCTGTCAGTGGAGTTGTTGTGCTTATCATTGCCATGGTTGGTGGCTGGTCCGGTGGGCAGCAGAGCCAGTTCAGTCTGAACTGGGTGACATTCAGGTTCCTGTATCCAGGCTGCTGTGGTTGTGGTGGGGGAGGCGGCTCCAGTTTCTTCCACTGTCTCCCTCTGGGTGTCAGTTACTGAGGGCTGCCAGGGGTAGTGCTGGACAGGGGGGAGCTGGGTGTGCAGTTGGAGAGAGCTTGTCCCTGCTTCAGTGACAGGAGCTCTCAGCCACTGGGTAGAGGAGGCACAGAGGGATGAAATCTCTGAGCCTCAAGGAAATAAGGAGGCTGCTTTAATGGGGCACAGAGAAGCAGCAGTGGCAATGCTGGGGTTAAGCGGAGAGGCCTGACACACTGTGGTGGTGGCGGGGAGGAGAGTGAGGAGAAGGAACTGGCGCAGGCTCTTCACACATGGAACATCACTGGTTCTCACGCAGGAGAGGGATGTCATTATCCCTGTTTCCCTATGAAAAATGGAGGCCCACATAGGGAAGCTAGTTGACCCAAGTCACAGAAAAGGCAGAGCTGGGATTGAATCCCCTTTCCCATGTCCTGTGCCCTGGAGGGGTTGAGGGCACCAGGAGTGGGGCTGGCTTTAGTGCCAGGCTGTGGCTGTCCCGGGCAGGAGACATACATGGACCTGGATGTGCACACGTGTGCATGTGCATTTGTGTGCCGAGTCTCTCCCCACTTCAGCAAGGAAGCTCTGTGGGAAACTAGGGCAGTGGGGCGGCTCTCTGCCACCTCCTACAGTATTGGCACCTGGGGGTGGCTTCTACATTGGAGCCTGGTGTCTGGGCCCAGCCTGTTCTCCCCGCACATGTGCCTCCCATGACTCTGCCCCCACCCCAGCCTGCCTGCCAGGATGGAGGGGTGTCCGGGGGTCTGGAAGGTACCCTGGGATAATAAAAATAATTCTCAGCTAAGACATTGTATGCCAAGCATGAGTAAACATCATTCTCCCGTTATCCAAGGCCAAAGGGGCAGAGTGACCTGCCCATGGCCACACAGCTAGGCAGTTGTGAGGCAGGATTCTGACCCTAATGGTGGCCAGAGATCCTGGGGGACCCAGCTCTGGTTTTTCTCAGCGGGCAGTCCCAGGACAGCCCCTCAAGGCCCTGAGGAGCCAGGACCCTGCCCCAGCTATCATTTACCAACTTTTCTGTGGCCAGGCCTGAGGGAGGCATGGGCCACACCTCCCCTCAGCCTAACCTGCCTGCAGGTCCTTCCTGTTCCCATGTTACAGATGTGGAGACTGAGACTCAAGAGGGCCCCAATGCCACTCTGATGCTGAAGTCTGGCTTTTCCCCCCCTGCCTTGCTGCTCCAGATTGTCTACTGATGCCCTCTGCCTGTGTCTCCCCATGCTGGTGCTGTGGCCCAGGCCTGATGCCTGCCTGTGCAGCTAGAGGGAAAGAGAGAGCCTGGACCAGTCTGGACATAGAGGAACAGAGAGGCAGGGGCAGCCCCGACACAGATGGGTAGAGGGCAGATGCTGGACCATCTCAGTCTCAGAAAGTCATGTGCACCATCCGAGCCCCTGAGGCAAGATGGGTAGCTACTGATAACCTGGTTTGTGGCATCAGACAGCATGGCATGAGTCCCAGCTCCAGTACTTACCAGATGTGTGGCCTTAGACATGTTACTTAAGCTCTCTGGGCCTCAGTTTTCCCATTGGGTAAGGGGAAAATGATAGTAGAACCCACCACACGGGCTGTTAGGGGATAAATGGCATATTCAGGTACTGCACTAGGAATGACACTTGGCATGTAGTAGGCACTCAGTAAATTCTAGTCAAAGTTGTCATTGTTATTAGCAGGGCTATAGAACATTCTAGGGTGAGAGCAGAGCCTTCCTAGCTCCTATGTGCAACTAGATGCCAGAGCCAAGAGGGACAGGACTGGGTCCTGCTTCAGCCTCCCCCTTACTCCCGCAACAACACTGCCAACCCCGGACCTCCGATCCTGAGTTTTTCATTCCCTGGGGAGCAGGTAAATGTGGGGTGGGTTGGAATGGATTTGCCATTTTGCACATCAACTATTTTTATATTTATACCTACCTTATTCCAGTAAGTGTTTGTGAGAGCTAAGCATAATCGTGATACCAAGGTAGACAATCCAAGGCAGGGGAAAAAGGATGCAATAGCAAGGAAAGGCTTGGGGAGCATTACAACATGGACACAGAGGGTCCAATCTTGGGCTGAATAGTTGGTTCTATGATTCCTCATAGTCAGAATGAAAAGGGAACTATCATTTATGAGAACTGTGCTGTCCACAGGAGCAAAACAGCATATAGTCCTTGAGAAGGAGTAGGTTTCCTGGAGGAGCGGGAGCCATATCTATTCAGACATCTCTGCAGCCCACAGCAGCTCAGAGTGTAGAGAGTGGAGGTCAGATGTCTGACCTGGGTTAGAGGGCTGGCCAACTCCGGGCAGAGAGATCCTCTTCCTGCACAGAGTGATCTGGGGCCCAGGACAAGGACCATTGGGCCAGGAGGGTCGGGTAGACACTGGGTCACAACCCCTGATGCTTGCCCTCCTCTCCCTCCACCAGCTCCGAGCCCTCCCAGCTCTGGATTCTCCTGTCTAGCTGGGTCTTCACAGGAAGGAGCAAGGGTTAAGCTGGGTCTGCACATCTACAGGCCTGGGCCTGAGACCAGCACTGCCTACTCCACCCTCCTCCTCAAGAACCCTCAGTGTCTCCCCATTGGCTGAGCATCGACTGCGCCTCCCTGCACCTCCCTACACCTGGCCTCTGATCTCTAATCCTGAGCCTAGCTCAGCCCTTGGGACTCCTTTGCACCCGCTTCCTTAGCCCAACTCTGCAAGTGCTCTCCGACCTGGATGTGCCTCCATCATCTCCCCACTGGCATGGAGCTGCCCAAAGGCAGAGTGGAGTCTTCCCAGCTTCCCTCCCAGTGCCGGCTGGACGCTCCTAGTGCCAGCTGGACTCTTGGGTGGGTGTGGGTGCCATAAGCCTTGCAGGGAAGGAGGGTTAAAGAGAATGGACATTCAGCCATCACAGAGGGTGGGTTTTCCACTTTGCAGAATACCTTGCATATACTTGGCCAAGTCCAGACCTCAAAACAGCTCTGTGAAATGGGACAGCAACAGCAGACCCAGAGTAATAACACCTCCTGTTTCCTCAGTGCCTGCTATGTGCCAGGCGCTGTGGTAAGCATTTCATAAATAGTTATTTATTTAATCCTCACTACAGCCCATGAGCTGTTTCTGCAGAGAACTGAAGTGCAGGCAGAGGATGAGAAACTTGCCCAAAATTATACAGTCCTTAAGTGGCAGAGTGGGGATTTGAACCCAGGCAGTCTGGACTACATTCCAAGCATTTGTCTTCCTGGCTCCTCCCAAGGGCTGGTGAGGGAGAAGTGTGATGCCCACATTGCAGACATGGAAACAGGTCCGGAGACAAGGAGGCCTGCCTGAGGTCACACAGCTGGGAGGGAGTGAACGAGGTGGGATTCCCATTAGCTCCATCCCATTCCCAAGCAGGAGCTGGAGCTGCCCTCAGACCCCTCCCTGGAGGCTGGGAGGAGAGGGTAGGAGTGAGGTTGTGAGGGCCACAGAAAACCCCCTTCTAGGTGTGGCCCCTGTGTGTGGCACCCACTCCCAGCCCCCAGCCCTCAGCAGCCGAGACGAGCGAAGCTTTGGTCTCTGGCCTGGCAGGGAACAGGGTGAGCTCTGGGGGCTGGGACTCAGCAGACACTGGTGCAGCCCACCTGCCTCGAGCTGGTGGGCATGTGGCATGTCCGTGATGAGTGGGCTCTTTGCAGAGTGAGCATTAATCACACTGCCAGGCAGCGGGAGAGGCAGCTGCCTGAAATGCCTGCACCTGGGCAGGATTGATCACCGCCGGACCTGGCCAGGCCAGGAGGCTGAGGGCAGCCAGGGGCCATCTCTGCCAGGCAGGCAGTCAGGGAAGAGCCGTGGACTGGGGGAGGAGACACAACCCTGACCTGGGGCTCTCAGAAGAGGCCTGGTAAGAGAGGACTCTTCCTCTTCTCCCAGGGACAGCCCTTTAGTGTGCTGCAAAGCCATTTATCATGTTTTAAGATGCATGGTTAAGACTTGCCTCCTCCAGAAGCCATTGTAGAGTGCCCGTGTGTCAGCCCTGGACATTTTCTCAAAGAAATGTGCAGCGTCCCCGGGAGCCAGGCAAAAGGGCTTTGAAACCCCGTTGCCACCTGCCAACTGTGTGACCTTGGGGAAATTACTTCACCTCTCTGAGTGCTGGTTTCCTCATCTATAGGATAGCTCGTTTTTTCTTTTTCTTTCTTTTTTTAAATTATGGTAAAAAAAAAAAAAAACATATAAAATGTATCATCTTAGCCGTGTATAAGTGCACAGTAAGATAGTGTGAACTCTATGCCCCTTATTGTACACGGTATTCCTTTCATCTTGCATGACCAAAATTCTGTACCCATTGGACAGCAGCCGCTCCTTTGGCTGTCCCCACAGCCCCTGGCAACCTTCCTGCTACTTTCTAAGAGTTTGACCACCTTAGATACCTCACACCAGGAAACCATACATATGTGTCTTTTTGTGAGTAGCTTACTTCATATAGCATAATGTCCTCCATGTTCATCCATACTGTGGCATGTGACAGCATTTCCTTCCTTTTTTAAGGCTGAAAAATAGTCCATCATCTGTATACACCACATTTTGTTTATCTGTTCATCTGTTGATAGACAGTTGGGGTTGTTTCCATCTCTTGGCTATTGTGAATAATGCTTTGATGAACATGAGCACGCACATACCTCTTTGAGATCCTGTTTTTAATTATGGTATGTATATGTACGCACACAGACATACACACACCCAAAAGTGGGACTGTTAGATCGAATGGTAATTCTATTTTTAATTTTTACAACTAATTTAGTGGCTGCCCCATTTTACATTCCCAGTAGTGATACACAAAGGTTCCGATTTCTCCACGTCCTTGACAATACTTATTTTTCTTTCGGTAGTGACCATCCCTATCTGAGGTGAGGTGAGACCTCATTGTGGTTTTGCTTTGCATTTCCCTGATGATTAGTGATGCTGAGCATCTTTCCATCTGCTTGTTGGCCATTTGTATATTTTCTTTTAAGAAATGTCTATTCAAGTCCTTTGCCAATTTTTGATGGGATTATTTTTGTTGTTGAGTTGTAGAAGTTCTTTATGTATTCTAGATATTAACCCCTTTCAGATACATGGGTTGCCAACATTTCCTTCCATTCCGTAGGTTGCTTTTTCACTCTGTTGATTGCTTCCTTTGTTAAGCAGAAGGTTTTAAGTTTGATGTAGTCCCATTTGTCTATTTTTGCTTTTGTTGCCTGTGTTTTTGGTGTCATGTCCAAGAAATTATTGCCAAATCCAATGTCATGAAGCTTCTCCCCTACGTTTTATTTTAGGAGTGGTAGAGTTTCAGGTTTTGTGTTTAGGTCTTTCACCCATTTGGAGTTAATTTTTGTATATGGTGTAAGGTAAGAGTCCAACTTCATTTGTTTTGCATGTGGAAATCCAGAAACTGAACAGAGGCCATAGCAACGGCAGGCTCATTCTTGTGCAGGGTCTGGATATCTGGGTGCCCTAATGAGGACAGGACCTGTGCTCCTTCCTCCTGATGAAGGCTGTTGCTCTGACCCTGAGTCTTTCCTCCTCTGGGTCTTTGGGTCTTGCTGTACCCAGGCCAGGTCGGGCAGGATGGGGTGCCTGTGGGGTAGGCAGGGTGGGGTGCCTGCAGGGTAGGCAGCCCACTGCAGGGATGCATGCTTCTTCCTCACCCATCTCCAGTGCTTTGGGGATATCTGGGTGGAGTCAGGAACTCCATGAGACACAGGGGGCGGAGACATAGGTGCTCAGTCCACTCACGAGGACTTGTGTAGAGTCAACAGCCCAAAGGGTCAACACCGGACACTGGTCTGGGGGAGAAAAAGGTCTCAGTGGGGCAGCTTAGGGCTGTGCCCTCCTCCTGCCCTAATCTTCTGGTGACTCAGATGAAGGTGCTGAGTCCCACATTTGCCAGTGAGACGCAGTTCTCACTGTGGGTGCTCAGATGGTGGAAGCTCTGAACTGAAACCTACCAAATAGAACTCTGCAGCCAGGATAATGAAGTTTGGCACTTGGGCTCAAAAACTCAATGGCCAGGGGATGGATGCAGGAGTAGGGGTGGGGCGACCACTCCATGTACGCTCCCTGGGTGTGCTGTGCTGGAGCCATCTCAAACCAGCTCTCTCTCAATCCCATGGACACATGTTCAGGAATTTTCCAAGCCAGTTGTTCAACACAGGAGTCCACCTTCCAGGCTTACATCCTGGCTTTCCCAGGTCTGGCAGATGCAGGCTGTACCTCTCACAGGAGCTGCCTGTCGCTTTCTGTATGACCCAGGCAGGCCTTTTCCCCACCCTGGGGCTCTGTTTCTCCATCTGCAGAATAACCATTTTACCTTCCTCAGGGAAGTTGTGAGGGTTAAACAAGATAATTGATTATTTGTTTATTTATTTAGAGACAGGGTCTTGCTCTGTTGCCCAGGCTAGAGTGCAGTGGTGTGATCATAGCTCACTGCAGCCTCGACCTCCTGGGTTCAAGTGATCCTCCTACCTCAGCCTCCCCAGTAGTTGCTAGAGTAGTTGAGTGCAATGCCACCATGCCTGGATAATTTTATTTTCTTTTTGGTAGAGACAGGGTCTCGATATGTTTCCCAGGCTCTTCTCAAACTCCTGGGCTCGAGTGATCCTCTTGCCTTGGCCTCCCAAAGTGTTGGGATTACAGGCATGAGCCGCCTCACCCAGCCAGGATGATGGATTTAAATTCCTCTGTGGAGAATAAGTACTGATGGGGAAACTGAAACCCCCAACCCCCATGGCTGAATTCCCCATTCAGGGCTTTCTGTCCTTCTCAGGTCCTGGGGCAGAAAGTTGGCAGAGCCTGTGTAGACCTGCCCCTGGACTGGGCACACCCAAACCAGCTTGGACACCCATTTGGAGTGTCCCAGAAGGGAGCCCCACCATCAGGAAAGGGTGGGTATGAGGGTTAGGTCCTTCTGCTCTGATACTTCAGCATGGCTAGTGTGACCAGCACTGGGAGGCCTGGGAGGAGGCCAGGCCTTCATCTCAGGCTCTCCTGGGGTGGGGGAGTGGCAGGGTCCACCCACCGTCTGGGAAGCAGTTGCTGATGCCTGCCCTGGGCTGGGTGTGGGTGATTTGGCTGTGGGCTTTTTCTTGAAGGCCTGCCAAGGTAGACTATGGGGGAGGGCATGGTTCAGCCCCTGAACATGAGGCTGGAGCCTGGCCCAGTGGTGGGCTGTGGCCAAGGGAAGTAGTAGGGAGACTCGGGGGTGCTTACTGCCCCCGGGTGCTCATGGCCCTCTCCCTAGTTATGGAAGCCCACATTAGGCACTTTATGTGCCTCCTCCTCATCCAGTCCTCACCATAGCCCATGAAGTGGGTGCTGACCTTATCTCCACTTCGCAGATGAGGAAACTGAGCCCGGAGAGGCGAGGTTGAAACTATAAAGTGTCTCTGCCACTGAAGGTTTGCTGTTGACCTTGGCCAGTGCCCGCACAGTTTCCTCATCTCAACAATGGGGACTCAGATGGGCGCAACTGGAGGAATGTGTTCGACATTAGTTGCATCTTCTGAAGTGGTAAAGGGCCCACAGACCTGATAAGTCCCCACATTTACAGACCAGCAAACCGAGGCTGAGAGAGTCACAGCCATTGGGTCCTGCAAAGTCACCTCCTGGCCTGGCTCACACCACCCTCCCTGCCCAATTCAGGCCCCTTAGGTCGCTCTGGACCTCTCGAAAAGCCCTGATGCTGAGTCGGTGCAGACAGGCTTCAGTCACGTGTGCATCTGTATGTGTGCATGTGTGTGCACAGGTGTGTGCTGGGATGGGGGTGCCTGGAGGAAGCGGGCAGAGCTGAGCAGACCCTGGGGCCACTGGGTAAGAGGAAGGGGCCCCCTCCCCACTCCCCGCTCCTGCTCCGGGTGCAGGGAGTGGGAGAAGCCCCGGGTGACAGGGTTTGTGCCCACTATATATAGCCCGGCTCAGACACGCACGCCCGGCTATTTCTGTGTTCCTCCTCCTACTGAGGCAGGGGGAGGGGAGAGAAAGTAGTCCATCTAAAAATATAACCTGGGGAAAAATATCACAACGCCTGAGCTGAGCCTGAGAGATCTGTCTCTTTCTCTCGCCTCCCGCCCCCGCGCCCCGACTTACCTCACAGCCGCCTCGGCTCCATTTGGAACTGTTGCCCCCTCCCCCACCTGTGCCACTTTCTCCTGATGGCCCCCAGCTGGGGCTGGGTTGTTCCGCCCCCATGTCACAGGTGAAGAAACTGAGGCCTGGGGAGGGTTTGCTTGGGTGTGGCACTTTGTGCTGCTCATCCCTCTGGGATGCCCAGGTCTGAGGGGCAGCCCCTCCCTGCCCTGCTGAGCCTGGACTAGGGTGGGGGCCTGGGTCCAGGACTTGGCTGTGCACTCACTTGTTTCATCTCTCTGAGCCTCAGTTTCCCCAACTAAAAGGGGACAGTGATACTAGTTGCCTCATAGGTAGTGCTAAGGGTTGATGGAGAGGCGCAGGTAAAGCCCGGGACATGTGCCAGGCGCGTCAGAAGCACGCAGAGATGTCAGTCTCGTTGTCGTCATTGTTATTATTTTAATTATCCACCACCTTCATCCTGGCCACAGAAATGACTCTTCCCCGAGGAGCTTCTTGAGGACAGGATGACTCTTAGCAAGTCTGCATCGCGGTGCTCAGCAGGAGGCCCACCTGCCCACAGCAGCGTTCAATAGATGACACGGTTGTATTTAGGTTCGCAGAGGAAGGTAGGGGCTTCTAAGGTTGATGAAACCCCTGCCTCAGGCCGTGCTCACTGCTCTTTGGCTGTTTTGGTCCTCACACTTACTCCCTTCAGTGCCTGCCCGGGGGTGGGGGCGGGATGGGATGGAAGGGGAGGATGGGGTGTTGTTACCTTCCCCATTTTAACGACAGACAGGAAGCTAGAGCTCAGAGAGGGAAAGTGATGGGCCCTGGGTCACACAGCTGGGACAGAGTCTGGACCTGAGATGGGCTGCCTGACTCGAGGCTCCCAGGTGTGCTGGTCCTGAGGGCCCCTGACCTGTGTGTCTCCTTTCTGTGGACTGCAGGAGCCTCCAGGGGCGCTGTGAAGGCCCTGCCCCGGAGCGCCCTGCTGGTGCTTTCCATAGCCCTGCTCCTGCCCATAGCCCTGCGTGAGGGACTGGAGAGTGCACCCCTGGGTTAGTGAGCATCCATCGGGTGCCCGTGTGATGGTTCTCAAATTCCATACTCTGTCAGCCAGCACCAACTTATGACCAGCCCTGCTTCCTCTACACACCCACACTCTCCACCACCACCAGGTTATTTTGATGTTGTATAATTTTTTCCAGAAATATTTCAGTACATATCTCTAAAAGATGAGGACCCTTTAAAAGACAGAACCGTGATACCATTACCACACCTTAAAAATTAAATGTTACCTGGCACGGTATCCACTTCCTGAATCACTCTTAAAAATTGCCTTGAGGTAGGAGTTAGCATCACCATTTTATAGATGAGGAAACTTGAGGCCCAGAGAGGATTAGTCACTGGCCTGAGTTCATGTAGCTTGTAAGTGGCCAAGCAGGGATTTGAACCTGGGCCACTTGACTCAAAAGCCAATGCTCATTCCTCTTTCCTCAGCCAGGCAGGGTCCCAGCTTGCCTCCTGCCATCCTCAAAGGGTTGCCACGCCCTGTGGCCCTAGGGCAAGGAGCTGCTGGCATATTTTTGTTGGGGGACAGTCTAGTTCCTGGGCCTCCTGATAAACCCAGAGTCCAGCCCAGAGGCTCAGCCAGGTTGTGTGCTCAGAGACGGGCTGCGAGGGTGCGCAGGCCGCACTGGGGCCAGGAGTGAGCTGTCTTCCCTGGCCGGCGTGCTGAGCTTTACGGGGGCATTAACAAGCCATTTAAAAAGCGCTGACAACACACTTTGCAGGCTCCTATTTAAGATGTACTAAAAAATAAGCACCTTTTCAGGGAGGAAACTGCAGCATGTCGGGGTGAAATACGTCCGTGGTGTCACCTACGCACGTGTCACCCTGCAGGTGCAGAGAGGGGCGGGAGCAGCAAGCACCCGGCCTCACCGCCACCAGGCGGCCTCAGAAGGTGGCAGGTACTTGGTGAGCAGGTGGATTTGCCAGCATTTCCAGCTCTGCAGCAGGAGGAGGGACGTTATGCTTTGGGGGGTCATGTTAGAGGTTGGGGTGGGTGGGGGCATAAGTAGGGGGCAGGGGAAGTTACCTGCTCCTGGCTGCCCATTTCAGATGGAGAAGCTGAGGCCTGGGGTGGGAGGATGAAGTTGCGAGGTCACACATCCTGATCTTGGGGACCCCAGCCTGGTCCCCAAGGCCAAAACTATGCAGGAGGTGCTTCTTCCTCTGACCCTGCTCATCCCACCTCAAAACAGACTTTCTCAGACCTAGAGCAGGCCTGGACCAGGAGCCAAGCACTGTGGTAGGCACTGGGGATACAACAGTAAACAAATAAAAAATGCCATCAATCAAACCGGGTGCTTCATGGAGCTTCTCTAGTTGAACGGAGATGACAAATAAAGAATGCCAACAATGTCGTGTAGCTGCGGTCTATCTACCAGCAAGGGGCAGATGTGGGGTGCTGTCAGAGGGTTTAAGAGGAGACCCACCAGGTCGGGGAGGCAGGGAAGGGCTTTGGGAGGGGGTGACACCAGGGCTAAGCACTGCAGGATGAATGTGTGAGCCGAAAGTGGGGGACGCTGTGGCTGGGGGAAGGGGGACAGCAGGCAAAGGGAAGAGCATATACCAAGGCCCTGTGGCAGAGGCTCCAGGGGATTCTGAAAGGCCAGTGTGGCTAGAGTGGAGTGAGCCTGGGGAGGTGTGGCTGGAGGGGGCTAGGGCTGGGTCTCACGAGGGCCATGAAGGGGGGTGACTGGGGTGGGAGGGTTAAACACTTGGATTTGTGGTATGGACAGATTTCTGGCTGTCACAGGAGGAAATGACCTTGGCTTTGTGTTAGGAGTGGACTGGGGAGTGGGTAGGGGTGAATGTGAGCATCGAGGCGGGAGGGGCAGCGACTCAGACCGGGGTATTGGTCAGGCTGCCCTCTGGCTCTCCGTTGTTCCCCTGCATCCCCTCCAGGCCTGGTGACCCAGGAGAGTCCCAGAAGGTATCTGGGAGGGACAGTCCTTCAGCTGTCAGTGGAGGGATGAGGGAGGCAGGGAGGCTTTGCTGAGCCAGCTGTGGGAAGAGGTCATGGTGCTGGGCCCCAGGCCTGGGGCCTTCTCTCTTTGGAAGGCAGCTGAAGAGGCAGGTGGGGTGTGAATGCAGGAGCATGAGGAGTTTGTCACATCTGCCTGGTCTCCACTCTGAGATCTAACCCAAGGAGGAGCGGGTGCCCGAGAGGGGAAGGAAGCTCAAGAAAAAAAAAAAATAGCTTGCTTGACTTAATTATGACTGATTGTGACAGCTTGCATCTTTAGTCTGAAAAGTATCTATGGGGTAAGGACTGCTTTTCTCAATCGGGATAATTATGTTAATTAAAATGCTTTCTTTATAGCAGTTCTGATTAATAAAAACAGTTCCACTGCTCTCTTTAAACACTCTAACCTTCTGTTGCATGGGGAAGGAGGCCCTTTCTCAACAATTTATGGTTTTTCACGGAGATTCCAAGAGGCGACCTGCTGCCGGGTGGCCTGGTGGCAGGCACTGCGCTCACACACACGGGGATGGATGCAGGCAGAGGGGCAGGCACATGGACCTAGCAGGCAGCGGGACTGGCCATTGGGGCAGGGACAGGCCGGGGCGCCGCTCAGCTGAGTCTGCTGCAGAATAAAAATGCCACTTATTCCTCTAATTGCTGTTTATTTCCTCTGGAAAGCATGGAGATAATTAATGAGCTCCCAATTAAGAAAAATTTCATGTGGGGGACTGAGGTGCCAGGGCCAGGATCGGTACTGGAGTGGAGGGGTGGGGTGGGGCTGGTGGTAGGAGCAGGGGTCCTTAGTGAAGCCGAGGGGGTGGTGGTGTGTGTGTTCCGAGAGGTGGAGGCAGGTCGGCGGGAGGGGTGCTGAAGAAGGGGCTTCACTGCCAGGGAGGCTGAGTAGAAGGGAACAAGAGCTTTGAACACAGCTTCACTGTCCCCAGCCTCAGTTTCTCTCTTTGCCTAAGTTAGAGGTCACAAGTGATGGCTCAGAGGCAGAATCTGTCTCATAGTTGTGTGTGTGTGTGTGTATGTGTGAGAATGTGTATGTGTGCACGTGTGTATAAGTGCCAGTCTGCATGTGTGTGAGTACATATATGTGTATGAAAGCATGTGAGTGTGCATGTTTGTGAATGTGAGTGTGTATGTGTTTGCCTGTGTGAGTGTGTAAATGAGATTGTATATATGTGCACGAATGTGGGTACACATATGTATGAGAGCGTGTGTGTGTGTGTTCTAGCCAAAGAGTGTGGCAAAAACCTCAGCCCACAGATTGTTGGAAGATTGGGAGGTTTCTCATCAAAATCTGGCTTCTGGAGTCTCTTGAAAAGTCAGAGGCCCAGCAAGCATATGCCGGTGGGAGCCGAGTGCTGCGTGGTGGCTGCCCCTGTGTGTCTCCCATGGCCTCCCCGTCCTCATCTCCATGCCACCCTGACCTGGGAGGCGTTTGTGTTTCCTGGCACTGTGTGACTCTGGTCTGCCTTTGAGGGTGGAGGTGGGGGTTGATCTTACATGGACAAGGGGCACTCAGTTGACCACCATCCCTTCTCCTAAAGGGACGGAAAGAGATGGGGTCCCAGAAGCCCCGAGTAGAAATGTCTTGGTGCTGGTGCTGGCAGGAGACTTTGTGGGGTTCCTCACTCCACCACCCAGCCACCCTAGGCCTGGAGAGTGGCTCAGTACTGTCACTGCCCAGAGGGGCTTAGGCAAAGCTGGCCTCACTCTCAAGGAGGCAGTGAGGAGGACATCCCAGGAGGTGCCCCTGAGAGGGAGAGCTGACTGCCCACCCCTTCCAGAGGCCCCAGTTCTCTCTGGACCCTCTGCCCTGCCTGGACAAGCTCCTCATTTGCGGAGGACTTTGGCAGAAAACTTTGCGAGACACAGACTGGGGCCTTGTCAGTTTCCCCAGTTCCCTCCACCCCAGCCCAACCCCAGCCTCTCTTGCTGCTAGAAATGAGGAAATAAGGTTAGGGGCTTCTTCTCAGCCCTACCACCTGGTTGAGGAAGAGGCTGTGGCAGTCAGGGAGGCCCTGGTAGCCCACAGAGTACATGGACCAAGAGGGTCAGGGGTTCCGGCCAGGATCACACAGTTGGGAACCAGGGGCTGGGGCAGGCACAGAAACCAGGCATCCTGACCCCAGGGGTTTATGAGGGTGACCAAGGCCACACAGTTGCGGCTAAGGGGTCTGTACTGCCAGAGGAAATGATACTAATCAGTTCCTAGACTCCTTCCCCTTTCCCACCAGAAGACTGCAGGCTGGCTCCTGGCGTGCGTCTCTGGGGTCCGATATCGGGGTCCAGAGGCTTGCTCGTGGACGTGTGTGTGGACGTGCGCCATGCAAATATGTGTGGATGTGTGAGCCTGTACATGTGTAGTCACACAATACATACGTGGGTAGTCCTGTACACACACACACGGACGTGTGTGTGTGTGTGAGCTCATCCAGGTGTGCATGTTGACACGTGTGTGTATACATGTGGGTGCTGTGTGCATGTCACATGCACAGCCATGTGTGGGCATGCTCCTCTGTATACATGGGATGGGCGTGGTATGCATGAGCATGTGCATTTGTACGTGTGGCTGTTAAACCCGGGTGTCTGGGGTGCTGCATTTCTCCAGCTCTGTCCCTGCATGTTCACACATACGTGTCTTCCTGCATAGGTCTGTGTGTGAAGCTGAGGGCCATGGCGAGGCCCTTCTGTGGGCCCTGGAAGAAGGTGGCTCCCTAGGTGGGTGATAACGAGTCAGGGATGTAAGCTCAGGCCCGGGCTGGGAGCCCTGCTCCCGTGGGGGATGGTGCCATCTCTGTAGCTGCTCATGAGCATCCTCTTGGGCACTAGCTTCCAGGCAGGCCTCGGCCTTGCTCCCAGCTCCCTGGGCCTCCAGCCCTGGGAAAGTTCTGCGTGTGCAGGGGGAGCCAGGGCTGTATCACCTGCCTCATGACTCCACTGCCCAGATGAGCTGTTGACGGAGCAGGGGCCCTCCTTGTCCACTCGGACTCTCCTTGGACCCCTCTGAGGTCCAGCTTGGCTGGGGCGGGCCCTTCCCCACCATAGTGGAGCCAGACCCTAGGTATGCAGTGGGGTCTGAGCCATGCTGAGGGCCTCCGCTGCACCCTGTCTGCTGAGGCTCCCTCCTGTGCAGAACAGCCTGGGCCTGGGCTTGGTGGGGGCCGCCCTGCCCCAGGCTCCCGAAGCTGTCTTCCTTCTTAGTGCTGGCTAGGGTAGAAGTGGGCTGAGCCCTCCCTACGTGTCTGTCTCTCCTTCCCATTCCTCCCCCACTATCCGGGCTGAGCTTCTGACCCTCTGCCAAGAGGGAAACGTGCTTTCACAAGCGGAACAGTTCTGATCCCCTCACACGTGGTGTGCCAGTGGAGGGCTTTTGGGCAGTGTGAACAGGGCTGGGGCACCAGTTCTGGGAAGGAATACCCCCTCGCCTTGGTAGACACGCTGGCTCCTACATGCATGTGGCGGCCCCACAGGCTGGCTGGCACCTAGGCCTGCCACCCCCACCTCAGCCCGCCTGGGGGCTGCCCCCCCTACCTCCACTGTATTTATGTGTCTATTTTATGATTTCAATTTTTAATGCCTCTGCTCTTTGAAGACGCTTAATGCTTTCGAGTGGAACATTTCCTTCCAGGACCTGAGCGCAGATTGAGGACAGAGCAATAAATCAACTAATAACTGGAACCTCATTTTCTGCTCCACGGCAGAGAGTTAACCCCTGCCTTGCTGCACTCCTCTGGGTGGCAGCTGTGGGTGAGGGGCGCTGGGGAGCAGGGTGCTGAGCTAAGGCTCAGGCTTCCCCTCCTCCTCATCTCCTGTCCTCCTGGGTCTCTCTCCTCTCTCCTGTTTTCCTTTTTTATCTTACTGTTTTCTCTTCTCTTTTTATTTATGTCCTGCTAAAAGCAGGTGAGAATAAGGGAAATGGCTGGAATCTGAGATTCTGGAGGTGACCCTGGAAAGGCGTGGGGAAGCATTTGTTCGGAATTCCCTGGGCTCTGACTTGCTGTGTGAGCTGAGGGGAGCGTCCAACCCTCTCTGAGCCTCAAGGTCGCCACCATTACAAAGGGATCTTATCACATGGGTGGACCGAGGTTTGAAATGTTGACATCTAGGGCAGACTTGGCAGTGGAGGTGGACAGTACCTGAGTCTCCACCATTCGCTCCCTGCCCACCTTGGCTTGGGAGAAGGAGAGTTGGGAGACCAAGACACTCAGGTGATGAACTGGTAGTAGATGGCTCTTCACTCATGTTGTGTATGCCTGAGTCTGTGTTATTAATGCTGTGTAGACATGTGTGTGTATGTGTGCGTGTGTGTGTGTATGTGTGTGTATATTCCTGCACGTGTCTTGGACTCCAGAATCACAGTGTACATAGCCATACACCTAGGATAATTCTTGACTCTCTGCAGAACTAATGAGAGGGCCCAGCTGGGTGTGGTAGTGCACACCTGTAGTCCCAGCTACTTGGGAGGCTGGGATGGGAGGATTGATTGAGCCCAGGAGGTGGAGGTTGCAGTGAGCTGTGATCACACCACTGCACTCCAGCCTGGGTGACAGAGTGAGACCCTGTCTCAAAAAAAAAAAAAAGAAGAAAAAGAAGAAAGAAAAGAGCCCAAAGTGGGGAGCCCTGTCTATAGTATTGAGAAGCTGAGAGGAAAGGAGACTCTGGGGCCACACTGCCTGGCTGCAAATCTGGCTTTGCCATTTATTGCTGTGAGACTTTGGAGAAGTCACTGAACCTCCCTGTGCTCAGTTCCTCCTTCTATATAATGGAGATAAGAAGAGTGCCTCCCTCATAACTTGTGCAGGTTGAATGAGCTGGTCACCTGTGAAGTGGCTGGCACATAGTAAATGCATGTTAAGTATTTGTCGTCGTCATTATTGCAGGACACATCCACTCACACACAGTATGTTTCCCTCCCCCAACTGACCATGAAACACCAGAGCTATACCAGCCTCAAACACCTGATGTGCACAGAGCGCCAGTGGAGAGTAGCCCACCCCTTCAGAGCAGCCAGAGACAGCTTCCTGGAGGAAGTGGTCCTAGCACTTGTCCTGAGATGAATGGAGAGGAGGGTGGCCCTGGGCACCTGTTGGGAACAGCAGAAAGGATATTTGGAGACTACTAAGGCACTGCTGGAGGTATTTAAGTTGATGAGGAGGAAGTAGGAAGGAGGAAGTAGGCCCTGGCACAGGGGGGTGTGTGGGGTGCTGGGCCAGTGTTTAGTAGGCACCTACTGCATGCAGACATCTTGTTCCCGTTATTTCTTTGTGGAGATTTCTTTGTGGAAACTGCATCTGAGTAGTTACGCGACTTGCCTGGGGTTACCCAAGCTGTCAGTGGTACAGGTGGGATTTGAATTTGTGTCTTTTTGGCTCTGGAACTCCACTGTACTTGTGGCCCACTGTACTTGTGTACTGTGATGAAGTCCCAGCATCACAGGGCTGGAGACTCTGTTCCTAAAATGCCCTGCTCTGCTTGGACACCACTGGTGATGGGGAGCTTACTTACTCAGGACAGTTAATGACATTTCATGTAATTCCACTCATTCCAACAGTGATATTCAGGCTGGGCCCAAATCTGGTTGTCATAACTGACTGACTCCTCAGACCCCTCCTAGGCCCCCACGCTGCGCCCTGCCCAGCCCTGAGGCTGCCTGCTGGGCCCACGCTGATAGGGCTGCCCCATTTCCTCCTAGCACCCCATGGATGTGTGAAAGGGGTGGAGAGTACCCCATATGGGGTACATGCAGCATGCCAGCCATGAAGTGTGGCATTGCCACATCCCACGTATGACCACAGTCACCCTGCAGAGTAGGCTGGGCAAGCTGGGGTGGGCTCAGACCCAGGAGCTCAGTGTTCCAGACAACCAGGCCCACCATTGGCATCCAGGACCGCTGGGAATAGCACTCAGCCCTGGAGTATTTGGTTTCCAGAGTATTTAAACAGATGACTCGACTAGGTGATAATTTTAGCACGTTATAGCTGATGTCTTCTTAGGACCATAAAACAGCAAACTTTTACCACTGGAAGCAGCTCCCAGCCAAGACGTGGGGAAATGATCGTGTCATCGAGTCATCTGGGTATCAGTTATTGTTTGGGGGAAAGTGGAATGTGTGGGCGCGTAGAGACGTGCGCACCCTCCCCCGTGCCCAAGCAAGCCAACCTCATCGCGGGAGGAAGAGAGAGAGGATGCTTCTGGGAGGGAGGAGAGCAGGGAGAGCTCGCCCATTCACTCCACAGGCATTACTGAGTGCCTGCCACGCTCCAGGTGCTGGCTGTGCATGCTCCTCGTGCCAGTGGGGCAAACAGGGAATGTTAATAGTGCAGTGATGGGATGAATAGGGACAGCTGATAAGACGGGGCAACAGGGCCCTCAGGTGAGGGAGCACCTGTGGGAGGACCCTGAGGGGGATGAGGAGGCTGTGTGGCCAAGGGCAGTGGCAGGGGGAGAGAGGACCAAATGAGGGCATTTGCATGGCACTCTGGGGCCATGGGATATTTTCCAAGGGGCAGGGGGCGGTGAGTGAGCTTGGATTAAGCAGGGGTGATGACAATCTGATTTATGTTTTAAAAAGATCTCTCCAGCTGCTGCAGGAAGGGCCAAGTAGGGAAAGAGAGTGAGGCAGACGTGATGGAGGCCTAGGTCAAAATGATAGCCATGGTGATGGGGGTGGCAGACCCCATCATGGCAGCAGAACTGGGGACAGGGAGAGGGTCATGGAGAAGGCAAGAAGGACCCTCGATTCCTGGCTTGAGCCGCTGCAGTCGTCCTCTGAGATGTGGAGGTGCAGTGGAGGATCAGGAGTTCGTTTTTGACCACCTCCTTCTGCAGAGATGTCCTATTGACAGTCGTGGTCACAAGCCTGGAGCTCAGGGGAGAGGTCTGTGTAGGGGATGGAGACATGGGAACCAGCAACTATAGATGGAGTTTAGAGACCTGGGCAAAGCAAGGACCACCCAGGAAGTGACGTGGATGGTGGAGAGAGGACCAAGTCCTGGACCCTGGAGTTACCACCATGCAGAGTTGAGGGAGGAGAAGGAACCTTCACAGGAGGCTGAGAAGGCACATCTAGGGGGTGCAAGGAAAGCCAGAAGGATGTGGAATCCCAGAACCCAGGAGAGGGTTCCCAAAGGAAGGGCAAAGTCAGTCAGCTGCGGGCATGATGCTGGGTGCACCTTTACCCAGCCTCGCATAACTCCAGGACAATATCAGAGACAGGTCACTGACGTTGGCACAGTCCACAAACCTAATTCTAATTTCACCAGTTATACATGCATTTGTGTGTATGTGTGTTTATATATAGTCCTGTGTGTGTATCCGGCACCACAGTGGAGACGTAGATCTGCGCCACACTACAAGACTCTCTGTGCCAGCACACCCCTCCCCGCCCAACCCTGCTCCCACGCCTACTGCTTGGCTGCTACTAATTTGTCCTCCTCTGTAATTTTGTTATTTCATGAGTGTTACATAGATGGAATCATACAGTGTATCACCTTTTGAGATTGATTTTTTAAAAACTCAGCATAGGCCGGGCACAGTGGCTCATGCTTGTAATCCCAGCACTTTGGGAGGCTGAGGCAGGCAGAGTGCTTAAGCTCAGGAGTTCAAGACCATCCTGGGCAACATAGTGAAACCCCATCTCTACAAAACACACACACACACACACACACATACAATTAGCTGGGCATGGTGGTGGGCGCCTGTAATCCCAGCTACTTGGGAGGCTGAGGTGGGAGAATTGCTTGAGCGTGGGAGGTGGAGGTTGCAGTGATCCGAGATCATACCACTGCACTCCAGCCTGGGTGACAGATTAAGACCCTGCCTCAAAAAAAAAAAAAAAAAAAAAAAAAAAAAAAAAAAAAAAAAACTTTAGCATAATGAAGGAAGGGGATTTTTAAAGGATGGCAGATACCAGAACACAGTTGTTTGCTGCTAGGAAGAAGAAAAGACCCAGTAAAGAGGGAGAGACAGGTGATGTTGAAAGATAACATAATGATGGGACGGAGCTGAATTCCTGGGGATGAGAGGGGTGGGTTCAGAGTCCAAGTGGAGCCATTAACCTTTAACAGCAGTGAGACCCCTCATCAGGCAGGAAGGGGGGTGCAGGCCAAAGCTGGTGGGCTTCTAGAATGTGCAGGGGCAGAGGACTGGGGTTCACATTTGCTGGCTTCTGCTTCCCCAGTGAAAACCAAGTGAGGTCTCAGTGGAGAGTAACGAGTCACGTGGAGGAGGGGAGGCAGGAGGAGGGTGGAGGTGGGGCCACCGCCAGGTTGGAGAGTGGGGAGGTGAGCTGGCTGGTGGCTAGAACTGGGACTGCCAGGCAGTGCTGGAATTGCTGGAGATTTAGGATTCAAGCTCACAGAGGGCACAGCCTTCACAGTGGGGTCATTTCTCTAGCTGTATTGGGCCTCCCAGCTATAAGTGCCAAGATGTTGGTTGGGCTCATCCAGGTTGGGGTTTTATGAAAGTACTGCCCAGGGGGAGGGGGGCAAGGTATTTGAGCATCAGTTATGCTGATAGACCATGGAACTCAAGCTCACCAAGGGTAGTAAGGGTGGAAGGGCAGTGATGGAAGGTGAGGTGTGAAGGTCTCGGTGCAGTGAGAGGATTGTAAAGAGAGGAGCTGGAGGGCCAAATGGGAGGTTTGACCAGGAGCCATGGTGGTGACAGGGCCTGGGATAGAGGCTGGAGGGAATGGCAGCTGAAGGTGACTGGAGGCAGGCAGTTGGGGCACCTCCAGCATGGGGAAGTCACCTAGAAGGATGCAAGGGTTGAGGTGCAGGGAAGGACGGACAGAAGCCCTCTGTGGGTGAAGTGAAGTGGCCAGGAAGTTCTAAGGCAGAGGTAGGGGAGGCACAGCCACCACTTAGGCCCCACAGGGACAGAACCACTGTAGATGGGAGGAATTTGGACCTGAGGTCTGGAAGAGCCCCAAGGAGCAGGGAGCACATCAGCCTACCCTGGCCGAGCAAAAATCATCTGCAGAATGTCACTGTGTGCCCACCCCTCATAGGGGAGAACAGAGGCCCAGAGAGGGTAAGCACATTTCAGAAGGAACAAGCTCTGCTGAAGCGTGCAGAAGGTCTGCTTGAAAGTCAGTGGTGTGGTGGAGGCTGGATTCCAGAGCCATATGTTTCCTGGGTTTCAGTACTGCCTCCTCCAACTTTTCTGGGCCTTTCTTCATTTGTAAAATAGAGCAGAATGACAGTACATAGTCCCAAGTTGGACGTGAGGATTGAGTTTTAATGCATGCATCCTGTGAATCCTCGGGTTAGCCCTGTCTACAGATAGGGAACCTGAGGCTTAGAGAGAGGAATTGACTTGTCCAAGCCTCAGTGTTCCCCAGCCTCCCTGTCTTTGCCCCAGGGCTGCCATCTTTTCCCACACTCATTCAGCAGCCTCATGAAGGAAGCAGGATGCAGACCTCAGGCCCACTTGGAAGTTGGGGAAACAGGGCAGGAAGGTGTCTACTCTCCCTGTGGCCCCCAGAGTGCCAAAGAAGGATGGAATCTTCCTTATCAGCCAGGCTTCACTGTCGGGGACACAGAGGTGGCACAAGCACCATGCTTCTCTTTAAGCCACAGTCTCATAGGGGAGACAGGACAAAATAATAAGCAAATATAGTAATGTTAAACAGTGGAACATAGGGCAAGAAGCAGTTGTTCAAGGAAACAGGGATTTGGGACTGAAGTTCTTGGAGAAGAAGAGAAAGATCCAGGGACTGTGGTGGCAAAGAAGGAGCAAGGGTTGAGCTGGGCCTTGAAAGGCCATGCGAGTTTAATGAAATGGATCAGAGAAGGGAGATTCTGGAGGGGAAGAGGAGAGGGCTCTGGGTGAGCAAAGGCTCAGAGTAGGGGCTGGGGAAGAAGGCGCCCCGCTGGAGCAGAAGAGGCAGAAAGCAAGGCCGTGTGGGCTGCCTCCTGCAGACGTCTCAATCTTCTCCCAAGAATGGTGAACCAGAGGCCCCTGAGGCCTGTGAACAGATGCCAACAGCGAGAAATTGGCCAGTGGATCCTCCATGGCCTGGCACCATCAAAGCTGCCAAGAGCAGAGAGGCCCTGCAATCTGGGAGCCTGGCGGCCCGGCGCGGTTGGCCAGCTTGCTGTATGACCTTGAGCAAGCACACTCTGCTAAATAGGGCTACCCCAGCCACCCTGTCCTCCCTCCCAGGTGGGCTGTGTGAGGTGTTCCAGCCCTGTGAAGTCTTCAGCGAAACAAAAGCCAGCACCATGGCAGAGTGAAGGAGTAGAGGTGAAGGCTTTTAGCTCCCTGGCAGAGACGCCCAGCAGAAATCCAAGGCGCGTCAGAAAACGGAGTTTCTGGAGAACCTTTGATTTAGAGAACAAGGTTTTGGCATCAAACTGCGATCAGAGAACAGAGGCAGCCTGCCACACCGTGAAACTGAGCTCTGTAAACCTCATTAATCTGATGCCTCCATGTTCAAAGTGGTTCCTAATTAGGAGCCGAGACTCTCTACCAGCCGGGTGGCCCATTGTTCCTGCTGGACAAGTCCCACCAGATGACTTCAAAGCCCATTCCTCATATCCCTCTGCCACTCAGTGCCAGTTAACCAGCATTTAGAGCTGGGCCGCCTGGGCTGGCAAGCTTGGCCATGCTCCTGCTTCATTTGGTGTTGGAGCTGAAGGGCCTCCCTGAAGTTCTCCAGCAATGCAGGCAGACACGGGGAAGGAGGAGCTGAGTGCCAGGTGTGGGTGGGGGTGAGGGACAGCCCAGGGTGGCCCCTGCCCCCCTGGGAGTCCAGAGGCCTGGAAGGAGCAGAAGAAACCAGAGGAGCTGCAGCTTCCCTCGGCCACCCTCTCTTCTCCCTTCCTCCTCCATGGGGGGCTCCTCTTCACTGTTCCAACTCCCCAGTGCCCTTCTCAGACCCACCCTTTTACCATCTCTCTCCATCCTCCTGAGGAGGGTCTTCGATGCCCAGTGAGAAGCCAAACCAGGTCTGGGGACACAGTGTGGGGTCTCACTGGGTGGTCTGATATGGATGGACTCAGTCCCTGATACGTTGGCTCCCACTTTCCCTGTGTTTACCCCCACCCTCCACTGTGCCAGGTCTTTGCACACAGTAGGTGCTCATCAAGGGCCTGCCAGCCAGTGTAGCTTCTCCATAAGCCACGTCATGTCTGAGAAGCTTGTGGCTCCATCAGGACAGGCACGTCAGAGCAGTGGGCCTGTAGCGCCACTGGAAGGCTTCAGGAGAGAGTTGGGAAAGGCCTGTCAGCAGTGATGCCACTTTCAGTCTGGAACAGCCAGGTGCAGGGAGGCTGGGTTTTCCTCTGCCTTCCAGGATGTTGAACCACAGTTGAATCTAGAGACAGAGAAGGCACAAAAGGAAGACCCAGGTCAGTGAGCCTGAACCAGCCCGAAACTGGCGGTCAGGATGCCGGGATTCCAGGCCTGCCGCTGTCCCTGACTCTGGCCACTTTGTGCTCTTGAGCAGGTTCTTGGCCTCAGTTTCCAAACCGGTGGGAGAGGAATGACCCTGTCTGTATGGCTCCCTGCATACGGTGAGGTCAAATGGAAGACGAACTGTGAACCTGCCTTGGGAGCTGTCCAGAGTTCTGGGGGCACTGAGCATGCTCCAGCTTTGCTCGCACACCTCTACAGGTGGGAGGCTCACCCCATTTTGAGGCCATTTTCCATGGCCAGATAGTTGCAGTTGTTAGAACAATTATTGTACTAGTTTCTTAGAGCTGCCGTAACAAACTGCTATAAACCTGGTGGTTTAAAACAATAGAAATTACTCTCTCACAGCTCTGGAGGCTGGAAGTCTGAGATCAATATGCCCGCAGGGCCGTGCTCTCTCTGAGGGCTCTAGGGGAGGATGTTCCTGGTCTCTCCCGGCTCCTGGTGTTGCTGGCATTCCTTGGCTTAAAGATGCATCACTCCAGCCTCTGCCTCCGTCTTCACATGGCCTCCTCCCCTAAGTGTGTCTACAGAGCGCAGTGGTAGGATCTCTGCTCGTTGCAACCTCCGCCTCCTGGGTTCAAGCAATTCTTCTGCCTTGAACCCACTAATCTCCTGAGCAGCTGGAGATCCAGGCGCCCACCACCATGTCTGCCTAATTTTTGTATTAGAGACTGGGTTTCACCCTGTTGGCTAGGCTGGTCTCAAACTCTTGACCTCAGGTGATCTGCCTGACTTGGCCTCCCAAAGTCCCAAAGTGCTGGAATTACAGGCGTGAGCCACTGCACCTGGGCAAGTTGACCTCTTACATAAGAACATCAGTCGTTGGATCAGGACCCACCCTATTCCAGTATGACCTCCTTGTAACTGATTACCTCTGCAAGGACCCTATTTCCAAATAAGGTCACATTCTGAGGTTCCAGATGGACATGAATTTGGGGGGACACTATTCAACCTGGTACCTTCCTTTTCCTTCTGAGCCCAGACTTCCACCCTGTGGCTTCACCCTTGTAGGTTTTCCCCTGCTCCTGACCAGGGGAAAGCTGACCCAGCTCCATCAGTTTCCTCTGCCCCAACAGGGTTCCAGCCTCCCGATGCCCCACTCTGCTCTTCAGGGCACACCGGGCTGCCAGTAAAGTTTCTGTCCTCCTCCCCAGGGCTCGCCATCCACCCTCCTGCTCTTCTCGACTTTTAGATGTGGAAACTCGTCGCTTCACTCCAGGACTCAGCCTGGGTCCCATCAATTACCGGCTTCCTTGATGTCTAACACTATAAACCCCTTCACCTCATTATAGGAAATTTCTTTTGAATGGCCTTTAAAAACCATCTCATTACACAGGAAGAACTGTAATTACCTTGTGCAAGACAGAAATTCTGGGCAAGCTGGTGCCTGATACCTGTCAAAACTATGGGACAGGGTTCCCTGCTGGCTGGTTTGGCCATAGGAGAGAGCTTCTTCTCTCGCTCATCTCGTCCTTTCTAGCCCCTTTTCTTCTGGGACTTGTGGTCACCCACATCTCTGTTGGTGGCCCTAGAAGGTCAGGACCTCCCACAGAGAATAGAACCACCTTGGATTGGTGCCTGTGCTCCTGCCTGGTGTCCTGGCAAATCCTGATGGTCAGAGCCTCCCCCAGGGGTTCTCAGGGACTGCCCACCCTCTTCCTGAGCTCACCCTCCTGGAGGCTGCTGGAGCTTGCCCAGTGGTTGCAGAACGTCACAGCTGGGTGGGACTCTGGAAATTAACAGGTTCAGCCTCCTGCCCTCAGCCACTTGTCCAGTCCTTTTGCCCACCAGCTTCTGGGAGACCCTAGCCCTTCCTGGGATCAGGGTTTCTCCCTGAATTGTTTGGGGATTTTCTTGATGTCTGGCTAAAATCCCTGGTGCCCCAGTGCTGACCTGATTTTAAGCTCCATCTCTTGCTGGTGGTGCCCCCTTGGGCAAGCCATGTGGCCATTTTGAGCTGTTTTCTCATCTGCAGAATGGTCGGGATCATTTGTGCTTCAAGAGTCATGGTGAGCAGGGTCTGTGGCCAGGCGTCAGGTGCCCATCATTGAGCATGTAGCAGGAAGTGAACCTATATTGCTTCTACTTTCCAGGGGAGCTTGACCATGGAGGCCCTTTTCTTTCTCCTGTCTGCATAATGTGGGGTGGAGCACACTTCCATTTGGACTTCTCCTTCTCCTCCTCCTCCCTTCCACCATTTCTCCCTCTTCTCTCTCTCTCTCTCTCTCTCTCTCTCTCTCTCTCCTGGAGCATCAGAAGACACGGCACATCCTGTTCCCCTCCAGCATCTCTGCTTGCAGTCTGCCACCTGCTGAGGCAATTTACTTCAAGAACACCCAGCTGCTGGCATGGTCTCAGTAGTTGCAGGTCCTTCTCTGCTCAGTCCCTAGCGGTACTATCCCCTGCAGGGAATCCGTGTGGCATCCTGGCACTGCCACAGCCATGGGCATTGCCCATGGAGGCAGAACCATGCCTATCCATGTGTCTGTCCTGCCAGCACCTCCTCTGGAACTCTGGCTATAGCTTCTGGGTCTGGCTGGGGAAGCAGAGAGGATGGAGTCTCTGGTCTGCTCCTCAGCAGGGATTCCTGCTTCTTGAGCACCTGCTGTGTTCCAGGCTCTGTGCTAGGGGTTAGGCATACAGTGAGCAAGGCAGCCATGGCCCCTTTCCGAGTGAAGCTCACAGTTCTTCTTGGGATCGGGGTGGCGACAAGTAGTAAGTAAATAAACAAGTAGATGTATAATTGCAAATTGTAATGAGCAGAACAAGAGAGCAATAGAGAATGCAGCTAGGGGGCTTCTGGCACACTGAGACTGGGCAGTCTGGGAGGGCTTCTCTGAGCAGGCATCTTATCCCATTATCAGATGGATAAGAAGGAGCTGTGTGCAAGGAAGAGGAAGAGCATTCCATGTCCTGGAGAACCTTGGTGTGTTGAGGAGCTGGAAGGAAACTTGTGGGGTAGCAGGAAGAAAACCAGAGGAGGTGGGGTTGCGTAGGTGGTCAGGGCTGGGTCAAACTGAGCCTGGGGCCAATAGTGAGGAGGGTGGGTGGGTTTTGGTCTAAGAGAAAGAGGAAGTTGCTGGAGGGTTTTAAGCAGGGAAGGGACCTAATCTAACTTAGGCTTCAACAGTGCTGCCCTGGCTGCCAGGTGAAGAGCAGAGGGACACAAGGACACAGAAGAGTAAGGTGGGCCACTCCAGGGGGTCTGGCAGGCCATGGTGGGCCTGGCCCAGGACAAAGGTGCCGGGTTGGGTGGGGATGTCACAGGGAGGCGAGGTTTCTAGTTTGGGCAGCTGGGTTGATGGTGGAGATGTTTGCTGAGGCAGGAACCCTGGAGAAGGAGTGGTTTGGGGACGAGGAACGATGAGGTGTTTGTAGGACATCAAGGGGAGATGGCAAGGATGTCAGGATCTTAGCTGTGATAACAATGGGATTTATATATTATTATCCCCATCTTACAGACAAGGGATCCAAAGCTCAGAAAGGTAAAGTGCAGCCCACCCCGGGCCACACAGCTGGCAGTACTTCAAGCCAGGGTGGGACCCAGAGCTGTTGGCCCCATCTCAGCTTGCATTTGAGAAGATCAGTGCTTTGCCCTACAGGGTGAATGAGTGGTGGGATTTCAGGCATCAGTGGGCCCCTCACCTCCAGTGTGACCATGGTGGTCTTCACCTGGGGCCATGTCTGGAGTCAGTGGGTGACTCTCCCTTAGGACATGCAGCCCAGAAGGCCTCAGCCACCCTGCAAGAGTGGGGACAGCTCAGCCCCTTGGCACCATTGTGCCTGAGAGGATCCAGAATATTCGATTGTTCAGCCTGAGAAGAAGTAAAAAATTAGCTCCAAGTCAGGGCTTTCCGAGGGTGGCAGAGCCCAGGACAGGGTGGCTCCCCGAGGCTTTGCCAGCCCCTGCCACCTCACCTTCTTGGTCTTGGGAGGGTGCTTGGCACTTGCCTGCCCCTACCATAGGGGCCCTCCTCTGCCAGCTGGGTGGTGGGGGCACTGAGAGGAGGGAAGCCTCTAGGCAGCCAGAGGACTGGGTGGAAAGAGCCCTGGACCAGGACGGGAGCCCTGGGGCCACCATGCACCTCCCAGTGACCTCAGTGTCGCCTGTTGGACAGTGAGCCCTGCAAATGAGTGAAGCATAGCACCCTTTCCCTCCAGCATTCCAGGAGTCTCACCTTCCTCTCTTCTGAGGTGGGAGCCAAGGAGCATCTCCAGGGCTTGGGTTGTGGAGTTGTGGTCAGGGAATAAAACTGGTGGGGGAGCCTGGAAAGCAAGGCCCAGGGTGCTGGAAGTGGACTGGCGTGGGGGGGGGGGGGGGGCAATGGAGTGGCGGCATCTCCCTGCGCCCCTGTCAGGGATGAGCCGGCTCATATGACAGAAGATTAACCCAGCAAATTCTCCACAAGGAAATGGGAGCCTGGCCACCCTCCCTAGGGCCTAGACCATGACACTGGTCTCTGGTGCAAACTGGGCATGGTGGCTGGTGACTGTCAGGGCTGTGTGCAACCAGGGTCAGGATTTACATTGTGGGGCCAGAGACAGGGTTCAGGGTGGGACCAGGGCTCAGTGTGTCCATGGTGAGAGCTAAGTATGTATCTAGGGTCGGAACACAGTCTATGACTGGTGTTAAGGCTCACTGTGTGACCATTGCTTAGTGTGTCAAGGGTTAGGGTGTGTGACTAGGGTCAGGGCTCAGTATGTGACCAGGGTCAGAACTCAGTGTGTGCCCAGGGTCGGGGCTCAGTGTGTGACCAGGGTCAGTGCTCAGCGTGTGACCAGAGTTGAGACTCAGTGTCTGACCAGGGTCGGGGCTCAGTGTCTGACTGGAGTTGGGGCTCAGTGTGTGACCCTGGCTCAGAGTGTGACCAGAGTTGGGGCTCAGTGTGTGACCAGGGTCAGAGCTCAGCGTGTGACCAGGGTCGGAGCTCAGTGTATTTGACCAGAGTTGGGACTCAGTGTCTGACCAGGGTCGGGGTTCAGTGTGTGGCCAGGGTTGGGGTTCAGTCTGTGATCAGGGTTGGGGTTCAGTGTGTGACCAGGATCAGGGCTCAATGTGTGGCCACGGTTGGGGCTCAGCATAGTGCTCTATGTGTAGCCTCAGAGGCAGATTGGAGGCTCTGCCTCATCCACACTCCCTCTGAGCTCTCCACTTGTCTCTCCCATGGGGCCTGTTAGTCAACTGCTCAAGGCTGATGCCACTTCTCTGAGCCTTGATGAGCAGAAGCTTGAATGGTCATAGCTTCTGCAGATCCTTCAGAACTTGCCGTGCATGAGGCGCCCTGTGGACCACTGATGGTGGATATTATTGCCCCCATCTTAAGATTAGGAAACTGGAACTCAAAAAGATAAAGTGTCTTTCTGAGGTCACAGCTTGTTAAGTGGCAGAGCCCAGACTCAAACTCCTTGTCTCTTTTTTCCTTTTCAGGCTCCTCAGCATTCCTTCCTGGGGCAGAGGGACCTCTGGCAGAACTCTCTTCCTATGGGTCCCCCATAGAATCTTCTTCCTGTTTCTGCCTAGACTAGGGCCTGTGAGTTCAGCCTTCCTCAAGCCAAAACTTCCTAGGAAGGCCAACTAGGCCTGAGAATGGTCAAAGAGATCTTCCTGCAAGGTCTGAGGCATGCAGGCAGGTTCTGTCCCCAGCAGCTGGGGATCGGGCAGAGCCTGTCTGTAGGATCCCATCAACCCCAAGGATCGGGCTTCTCTCTTTGTTAGAGATTAAAGGCATGTGTCAGCCCCAGTGGAGGCATTTTGAGCATTGTGGTCCTGGATTTTAGAGCTCTGGAGGGTCCTTCCCAGCATCCCTGACATCACCCCACAAGCATTTCCTCCTTTGCTTCCAGGGAGTGGTGGGAAGAGTGCCACCCCTCCTGCTGTAGGCCTGGACACCTCATGTTGCAGATGAGGTTCAGAGAGGGAAAGACACTTGTTCCAAGACACAAAGTGTGTTAGTAATGGAGGGACCCAGAACCCTACCTCCCACTGCCAATATTCTTAGGTGTTCCCTCCTCCTGGCTCAAAACCCTTGTAGGAACTGAGAACCCACAAAGACATGAAACAATCACGTTCTAAGAGTGGGACTCCAGGCACTGTACCAGCTGTTCTCTTGGGCCTTCCTGACATTTCTCAGTAACAAGAATCCCCCCATTTGTGAGTCATTTGGAAAATTTCATGGGGGAAGTGGTTCAGAATTTAAGTGAAGTTCCAGGAGGAAGAGACTCAGGGAGAGTTGGAAAGAGGCCCCTGCTGACATGAGGAAGGAGTAGCCCTTTGCCCTGGCTCATCTGCAAGCCTGCGAGATGGACAGAGCAGTTCGCTTCACAGCTGGGGGATCTGAAGCTCAGTGAGGCAAAGCAATGTGCCCAGTAGTTCCCAGCTCAGTTCTCATTCACATCTGCCTGGTCCAAAGCCAGTGGGTTCTCCCCAGTCCCCTCTGTGTGGCTGGACTGTGTTAAAGAAAGAAGGAAAGAGACTGTCGCCTGCCCTCGAGGAACTGCTGGGAGAATGAGATTTAAGACAGAAGTATTAGGGAGCAAGAGCTGCATTGTTGAAGTCTCAGTGCTGTGTGGCACAGAACACAGCCATGCCGCTGGAGCTGCTGGGAAAAGCTGGGTGGAGTTTAGATAGGATCAGGGATTGGGAAGAGCAAGCTTAGCCATTGGTGTGTGTGTGTAGCCCAGACGAACTGGGGGTAGTCAGATAGTCAGGAAGGCAGCTGTCCGGGGTGCTGAACCAAACCACCCTCATGGGGCCGGTCTGCAACTCTTTCTGGCTACTTTGGTCTGAGCCTCAGTTTCTTCACCTGGAGAATTAGAATACTGATACCTGCATCACGCTCTCATTGAGAGGGTGCAAGAAGGCCATGGCATGTTGTGCTGAGCTTGTGGCCTATGTTCTGTTGATGCTTTCCAAATGGGAACACCAACTGAAGGAGGCAAAGCCTCCTCCTCCCCAGGCCCCTGGGATGGAGGATGCGGTCATCTGTGATACCTTACCCCAGGCACATGATCCCTCGGGAATGGCAGGTGCTGTAACAGGGTCAGCACTTCCCCTTGGCATGGGGAGAGGCAGCTTGTCTGGGGCCTCTCCACCCGCCTGATGCAGGTGTCCCCCAGCCTTAGGCCTGGACACTTCATATTGCAGACGGGATGACTAGGAACCAGAGAGGGCAAAACACTTGAGCCAAGAAACAGTGTGTTAGTGGAGGATGGGGCAGAGCCCCACAGCCCTACCATCCACTGCCAATATTCCTAGTTGTTGCCTCTCCCAGGTGCAAAAGCCTTGGGAGAACTAAACACCTTGGATCACCCAAAGGCATGAAGCTCTAGTGTGGGGCTTCAGGCACCACCTGTGACACCTGTTCTCTTGGGCCTCCCTGACCCCCTCTACTAGCCTCAAGCCTCCAGGTGGTTTTTGGATCCTAGCTCTCGGCTGGGCCTTCATCTCTCTTTAACCATACCCCCAAACTCCTGGCCCCGTGCAAGCTCTCTTAGTCCATTTATGTGTTACTCTAAGGGAATACCTGAGGCTGGGTAATTTATAAAGAAAAGGAGTATGTTTGGATCATGGTTCTGCAGGCTGTACAAGCATGGTGCTGGCATCTGCATCGGGGAGGGGGCCTCAGGGAGCTTCCACTCACGGCAGACAGCGAAGGGGAGCTGGAATCGCATGACAAGAGGAAGGAAGTGAGGGAGCCGTGGGTGGAGGTAGGTGCCAGGCTCTTTTTAACAATCAGTTCTCATGGGAACGAATAGAGTGAGAACTTGTTACTCCTTAGGGGGCAAGAACGGCACCAAACCATTCATAAATGATCTGCCCCCATGACCCAAACATCTTCCACCAGGCCCCACCTCCAACACGGGGGGGGTCACGTTTCAGCATGCTCTTTGGAGGTGACAAATACCCAAACTATATCACAAGCCTTCTTGGGCCCCTTGATCAACTTGGGGCCTCCTGGTTCCCACCCAGCCAGGGAGGTGCGATGCTTTGGGGCAGGAATTGGGTGAGAAGAAAGCTGCTGGAAGCCAAAGAAGAGACCTCTCTCATTCTCCCCTGCCTCTTTTCTCCTCATCTCCTCAGCCTGCCAGACCACCTTGGCCCTGGGCTTGGGACGACCTGCAGCCACTGAGAGGAGACCCAGGAAGGGTTCCCCCAAAAGACCCCCCCAGGCCTGTTGGTTATGTTTGAGATGCACCCCAACTCCTGTGTCATTCACCTTTCAGCCTTTGGCATCTCCTTGTCCTTTAGAACCAGACAGTGCTAGGTGTGCATCCTAGCTCTGTCATTTCCCCTGTCCTTGGGCAAGGAACATAGGCCTCAGAGCCTCAGTTTCCTCATCTGTCAAGTGGGAATAAGAGCACCTATCCCACAGTGTGCGGTTTCAGTGTAGGAGTATGCATAGCAGAGGACATTGCCGCTTTTCTCCTGCCCCGGTCCCTCTTCCATGGTGATGCTGACCTCCCACCCACCCCTACCTGTTTAGACCAAAGGCTGAAGCCTGGCACATGGGTGAGGTTGTCCTGTGGAAGGCAGGAAGAGGGAGGCTGCAAGTAGCAGGCCGCACATAGCACCAGTGTTTTTAACACTGTGAGGGGACCAAGCTGAGCTGCTGCAGCTATCCTTAACCCCTGACCTTGCTGCCTCTGGCTTGGTTCTGGAAGATTCCCTCCCCCACCCACCCCTGCTCACCCAGGTTTAGCAGGAGCAGCTACTTGCAGTGATGTGAAAAACACTTGGAGTAATACAACTCGGAGACTTTGACCACTGGTAACACCGACCCCACCTACCACCCTGCCTGCAGCTGGCCCAAGGCTCAGACCCCAGTCACCCCCTCCACCAGCCAGTCCGCCCAAACTAAGAGTTTAGGAGGGTCAGGTTTGGCTTCACCTCTCCCTCTGTTTCTCTGAGCACAGAGTACTCACACAGAGTCTGGCACAAGGTATGTGCCCAAAATGCTTTACCTATTAGTAGCAGTAGTAGTAAGAGTTGTTGTCATCATAGTAGAGCAGTCCCATTTCACAGAGGGGCTAGGTGAGGCCCACACAGTTGAAAAGCTGCCACCTCTGTGGAATCTTCCCAGCTCTGCCCCTTCTCCCAAAGTAGGCAACTCCTTTTGACTTTTTTCAATTTCTCTGCAATGCTCTTGTTAGGGGAGAGCTTGGTAGACAGTGGGATAGATTTCAAGGTGGGGAGAGGTGTGTTGAGGGGAGCAGCTCTCAGGGCTGAAGGTGCCCTGAGGAGGCCTAGAGCAGGTTTGATGGGCAGGAGGCCGATCTGCCCAGGGACCCTCTACCTGGGAGTGCCCTGCCCTCAGCCCTCCGCTCTGCTGGCTCCCCAGCTGCCTCCTGAAAGACTGAGAATACTATCGTGTGTGGTGACAGCAGGACCTCTGCCACCCCTGTTACCTTGACCTCTGCTGATTCCTTTCCTGCCCCCTGTGGTGTCTGCCAAGTCCTTCCTCTCAGCCCCTTCCCTACCGGGTCCAGTGGGCAGAATTCTGGCCTGGTCATATTGCTAACAGCTGGTTAGCAGGTAAACTCAGCCCATAAAGTTAATTGAGCCCTTAGTGTGTTTGAGACATGGGGAATGATGAGGACTGGGCTCTAAGGGGTCCTGTCACCAGGGAGGTGGAGGGGGGAAATGATGGTTAGTATGTGCTTACTGTGTGCAGAGATGATGGTTAGTGTGTGCTTACTGTGCGCAGAGATGACAGCTAGTATGCACTTATTGTGTGTGGGGATGATGGTTAATATGTGCTTACTGTGTGCGGATGACAGTTAGTATGTGCTAACTGTGTGCATGGATGATGGTTAGTATGCGCTTACTGTGTGCAGATGATGGTTGGTATGTGCTTACTGTGTGTGGGGATGATGGTTGGTATGTGCTTACTGTGTGTGGGGATGATGGTTGGTATGTGCTTACTGTGTGCAGATGATGGTTGGTATGTGCTTACTGTGTGTGGGGATGATGGTTGGTATGTGCTTACTGTGTGTGAGGATGATGGTTGGTATGTGCTTACTGTGTGTGGGGATGATGGTTGGTATGTGCTTACTGTGTGTGGGGATGATGGTTGGTATGCGCTTACTGTGTATGGGGATGATGGTTGGTATGCGCTTACTGTGTGTGGGAATGATGGTTAGTATGCGCTTACTGTGTGCAGGGGATGATGGTTGGTATGCGCTTACTGTGTGCGGGAATGATGGTTAGTATGTGCTTACTGTGTGCAGGGGATGATGTTAGTATGCGCTTACTGTGTGTAGGGATGACGGTTAGTATGTACTTACTGTGTGCAGGGTCTGGGCTAGTGCTTTCCTGACCATCAGTGAGGTGGGAGCCACCCCAGTTTGCTGATGAAGAGAGGGGGGCCCAGGGAAGCAAGGGGACTACCAAGGTCCTCAGCAGTGAATGCTAATGTTGGGGGTAAATAGGGCTGGACTTGGGGGAACGGAGAGAAAGAGTTGACCAGCAGCTCCTGTCCTGGCAGTGTGAGTGAGCTCAGGAGGCAGTCAGGCTGCCCTTGGTCTGTCCTGACACATCCCTGGGCCCTTGGGAGCCACCTCCGAGGAAGTTTTTCCTTCTCTTGGCTCCTTAGCCCCCCATTTAGCACAGAGCAGCCTGAGGCCACTGCACGGGGCACCCACTAGGGCAGTCCAGAGGCCTGCTGTCGTCCGGAGGGACTCAGGGACTCTGCCTCCACCTCTCCCCTCTCCCTGCAAGCACTTTCGAGGAGGCAGCCCCACTCCCAATCCTCCTGCTGTGCTCACCCGACCCTTCTCACCCTCTGGCCATACCCACAGTCTGCTGGGCCTAATGGCCCTGCCATTCCTGATCTGTGTCCACTCACCCTTTCCAGCCTCCAGCCCGTGGAGGTCAGCCTTTCCCCCGCCCCACCGACTGTGCTTCCTTCCACCCTGCTATGTCTCTCGGGTTTCCCACGCCCACCTTGGAGGAAGAGGTACTTCTCCTCCAGACGGAGGCTCATCCCTGCCCTGGAGGGCCATGAGCCAGCCCCACTGTCAGGCATTCCCTTTCCACAGCTCCTGCTTGGCGTATGACCCCACCCCTTCCCCAAATATGAAGGGCATCTGGGTTCCCAAACCAGTAGCAGGTCCTGGTCACCCCTGTGGAACTCGGGCAACATCTGTGAGTCTTAGTTTTTCCTTGTGTTGGGTGGGCCAGAATGGTGCCTGGAATGTAGTAGGCACTCAACACATGCTTGTTGAATTAATGGACTAAGTAAGCAATGAATTCCTGGCCTGGCTGCCTCACCTGAGTGTTGTGCAGATCAAAGTAACTAATGGATTTTTTACAGAGTTAAAGATGCTGTTTGGACAGAAGGCGTGGGGGATGCTCAGTGGGACGCTGGCACTGTGGATTATAACCGCCGCCCTCACTTTGCAGTTTCCACCTCCCAGATCCCTCCCTCATCCACCCTCTCTCTATTGCTGTACCCCACCTCTCCCCTGGCCACTGCCTCATTCCTAACTCACTTCCTCCTGTCCTTCCGCCTGCCTGAAATCCATCCTCCCCCAGGTGGCAGCTGGAATGATGTTTCTGAAGCACGAATCCAGACCCTGGGTACTCTCCACTTAGAACTTCAGGCTCCTGCTGGCTCCTAGAATAAGAGCTCCACCCTGTGTGGTGCCTGCTAGGCCCTGCCTGAAGGAAGGGGCGGTCTCCCTCTCCAGCCCCTGGGCTTTGTCACTGGGGTAGTCTGCGGTGCCCTTCCCCACTACTTCCAAACCCAACTCGTTTTCCTTTAATAACCCTTCAAAGATCCTTTCACCCTGGAAGCCTTTCCCAAACCCCAGCCCTGGATCAGATGCCCCCTACCCTGTTTCCACAGCCCCTCAGGCTCCCGCTCTCACACAGCCCCCGAGTTGTCATCTCTCACCTTCCTGCACTCCACCCCACACCCTGCTCAGGTGTGTTTGTACCCTTAGTTCACAGAAAGCATTAGAGGGCATTTGCTGAATAAATGAGTGAGTGAATGAGTGAACTGGCAGCTCCCCCAGGCTGTGGGAACTCTGGGCTGGACCTCTGGGCCTACTGAGGGGAGTGGGTAACACAGTGTGCTTCTGACCTGTCCTGGAGGTGGCTTCCTTTCTGTGTGTCCCACTGGGCTCTAGGCATCTTGCCCTGGAATTGTCCCCACCCGCAGGCCCTGCAACAGCAGTGGCTGCATCTGCAGCAAGGGGTTCTGAACCATTCCAGGGATTCACTACAGGTTGAGGGTGGCACAGGAGCCCTGAGAACAGTCTGGGGTCTGCAGAACCTTGTCACCTGGTACCCTGATCCCCACCCTGCCACCATCATCTGACCCTCATGCCCACACACACAGGTCAGTTCTGCCCCCGCCTGACCCCCAAGACCTTTCCTGGCCTGAACTGCTCCAGCCCCTACACTGCCCTGCACCAGGAACCTGGCACTGAGCCCCGGCTCTATTGCCCAGGCTGGAATGCAGTGGCATGATCACAGCTCACTGTAGCCTCAAGCTCCTGCCCACCTCTCTGCTCCTCTGACCTGGCCCCAAGCCCTGCCTTGTGCGTTAGCCAGTCCTGCTGATGGTTCAGCTATTACCCTGCTCTTGCAGACCCCTGTCCTGGGATTTCTGGCTTCCTGGCCCAGCTACCCTGGTGCTGATTGCCTTCCCATGAGTGTCACCCCTCTGTGGGCCCCACCCATGCCTGTGGTGCCACCCTAACCCCTGCCTCCAAGCCCGCAAATTGGGGCAGGCCCGGGTGCCCAGTTCTGAGTGTGTGGGTGGGGGTTTGGAAGATGAGGAGGGGTCCGTTCTGCTCAGGGGGATCTCCTAAAACTGAGGCTCCTACTCAGCCACTGGAAACGGAGGTCCTGGAGGTGGGGTTCTGGCTGTAGGTGACCAGGGTGGGAGACACCCTGAGATGGGGGCAGGAAAGATTTCCTGGAAGAGGTGGTGGTGCCCTGGGTGAGCCAGTGAGGATGAGGAGGACGGGGGGCCCTCCGCGGTGGGCAGAGCAGGATGTCCACTCTGTGCTGGGCTCCATGCCAGCCTCATGCTCACCCCCGGCACGGCCAGCCTTCAGGCGGGTATTATTAGCTCCGTCTAACAGACAGGAAAACAGAGATTCCAAGAGGCTCAGAGACTTGCCTGGGGTCACCTGGCTGACCAGTGGCCTTGTCAGGCCTACACCCGGGTCTGGCATCATTCCAGGCTCGTATGGAGGGAGGAAGGGAAGAGTCCGGGGAGGAAGGAAGGGAGGCGGGCACCCGCCACAAACATCAAAGCAGCTGCTGGCTGTGACTCTCCAGGGTGGGGGTGTGGGACTGGGTTGGCTTTCTGAGTCGGTCCTGTTCCCCCCGCCCCACCGTGGGAGAGCCCTCACGATGCGAGGTTCCCACCGCCCCCTCCCTGGAGAGGCCGGCAGTTTGCCTCTTCAGAGGATAATTCCCCATTATACAGAGATATTTAGCCTAATAGAAGCCGACAGATCATTCAGGGCAGTAATGTACTCCGGCTTCAAGCGTGTAGTTTCCTCAGCCTGAACTCCCAGATTAAAGACTCCTTGCCCAGCCCGCCCCGTGCCGGTGCCTGTGACCTTGACTGCAATGATGGGGTAGGTTTTTCCCTCCCTCCTTCTCTCCTCCTCCCTTGCTAGTTTCCACCTCCCTCCCTTTCTCTCTCTTCAAAAGAAAAAAAAAAAGATATTTTTCTTCGAAAATGTTCAGTGGAAAGGCTGTTGCTTAAACCTTGCATGCTCTCAGGATAGGCTGATGGTGCTGGGCTGCCAGCTGGCCTCGGGAACACCTGGCCAGCCCAGAGGTCAGCCACAGATCGGCCGGCATGGTGGGCAGCCTGGGCAGCTGAACACTCCAGCCAGGCTGGGGCAGGGAGAGGCTGGGCAGATGCCTTGCCCAGGGCCAGAGCTGGCCCCTGTACTCCCTCAACCCATTTCCCTGCCCCAGGACTGGCCCACAGGGGCCTGACCTGTGCCCTTCAATGAGTGGGGGATGCCTTTAATGACTGGGGAGCACTCTCAATGAGTGGGGGCTCCTTGGGCCTGGGCATCTGGGGATGAGCCCAGGGAACACTAGTGGCTAGATCTGAGGGGCAGATGGCACCAGGGTGGCCTTGCGGGCCTTGCATTGATCAGGAGGGTGGCTTCCAGAGCTGCCTTCTTCTGGCCCCTGCAGGGTTCCCCTGTCGATTCTGCTGTGTCTGCTGCTCTCTTTGTCCTTTCTTTGTCTCGCCTTCTCCCTCTCACCCCACAACCGCCGCCTCTCTCTGCCTCCCCCTGCCCACCCCATCTGCTCACTGGGCTGCCTCTTCGAACTGCCTGGCACTTCCACGAGGCAGCAGGGAGCAGGGGACAGCACCGGATCTTTGGAATCAGTCAGCCCTGGGTTCAAATTCTGGCTCCAGCACTTACAAACTGTTTCTTTCCATTTAATATTTTGAATTTGGACAAGTTCTTTCATCTATCCAAGCTTTCACTGCCTCACCTGAAGAGTGAGATGCTCCCACTTGGCCCTCAAGACTATCCTGGGGTCTGTCAGGGCAAACTGCTGGTCAAAAATTAAAAAACAAAAGATTATCCCGAGTGTTCAGTATATGATGTAGTGCCAGTAGGTGGCAGCTTCCCCACCTGGCAATCCCAGGCACCCTGGGGAGACCCTACCTCCTGACACTCCTACCTGCCCAGGTGCCCTCTCTACCTGTCTGGTAGGAAAGGGGAAGGTGGTCAGAAGGTGGTCAGGTGGGTTCTGGTTGCCCCTGGCCCACAGCAGCGGTAGGTGTAGGGGAAGAATGACGCCTCATGGGAGGGACCCTACTTTATTTCATTTCTGGGCAAAGCCTAGTATTTGATACTGCTCTAATTTGAAGGAACCAATTTAAGGGGCTGTGGTAAAACCACCAGGGGTAAAGGGGACAGAGTGGAGGATCAGGGCCTGTGTAACCAGGGGGGAAATCTTCTAGGCTGAGACCCCCTTCCAAGTTTTGGGGCAGAGGGCAAAGAGTGCCTCTAACCTCCAGGGATGGGAGTCTTGGCAGCTGAATGGAAGCCTGGGTAGAGTGGGGTGATCCTGCATCTTCCGGGGCAGGGGTGCTGGGGTGACTGCTGGGGATGAGGGAGGAGAAGGTCCATAGGTGTGAGGCCACAGAGGGTGTGAGGCCACAGAGAATCTGAGGCTGATGTGCTGTGGAACCCTGGCTGATCCCACTCCCTTGCTGGGCCTATTTCCTCATCTGCTGGATTAGGCTGATCATGATGCCCTACCTGCCTCACAGTGCGGGCTATAGATCCAGGTAGAGAATCGGTGGGAGCCCTCTGTGATCTGTAAAGTCCGTAATAATAATAATAATAATTAAATGCTGGACATTACCTTGCCTTCCCTTGACTCTCTGTAACACCTGCTTCAATCCATGCAATCTAACCCTGATTCATGTATTGACAGAATTAAAGAAACTCATGGCAGAAATCAACCTCCCCTTTTAGTGCAAATATCCACCCAACACACAGGGTCCCCAGACCTCTACTTGCATACCTCCAGGGACAGGAAGCTCACTGCTTCTCATGCTGAACAGAGATCTGTCTCCCTGGAATCTTTTCTTCTTAGGCCTAGCTCTGCTGTCTGGACACACATGCCAAGTCCCTTCGTCAGGGACCAGAAGTCCTGATCAGGCCCCTGAGGCTTCTTGAGGGGTGGGGTCTGGTTGTGAAAGCAGTCCCTATCTATGGTAGAAGCTCTACGAGTCTTCCTTCATTACTCTCCTTTTCTTACCCCCACCCCCTCACATCCAACTCATCAACCAGTTGATTCTGCCACAACACACTGCCCGAATCTGTCTGTTTCCTCCCTCTCTGTGCCATCCCTCTGGTTAAGGCTGTCTCCTTGTCCTCGGGCGATTGTGATACTGGTCCTCTGCCCCAGGCCTGATGCCCTTGAGTTCAGTCTCCACTTGGCAGCTCCAGAGAACTGTTAACAATGAGGAAAACATCATAGCACTTCCCTAGTTAAAACCCTCCAGTTACTTTTCATTGCGTTTGGGATGAAATCCAAAGCCCTTACCCTGGCCCTCAGGGCCCCAGCCTCCTGCTGCAGCTTCATTTCCCACAGAATAAATTCCAATGTGACTGCTCCAGAAAGACCTTCCTTGCCCCTCTAGCTTGAGTAACCCACTAGCCCCAGCCCAAGTCTTCTCTTTCACATTACCAGGTTTTATGATTGTTATTGCCTGTCACTCTTTGGAATTATCTTGTTTATTTATTTGCTTATTTGTTTATCATCGGTATCCCCTGTTCCCATGAGAGTACCAAACTTGTCTGTGTTGTACCCCAGTGAATCCTAGCCCCTATAAGATACCTAGCATATAGTAAGTGCTGAATAAGTATTTGATGCATGAATGAAAAATAACGCAGAAAACAAGAAATAGGAAAAAATAGCAGATGATGCCATTGTGGCTGTAGTAGCAGTTAATGATATGACAGTTTTGTGTGTGTGTGTGTATGTGTGTGCACACGTGCACATGGGTGTGTAAGCTGGGAATCACCTGCCCTTTTAATCACCTGCGCCTGAAGCACCGCATGCGTGGGAGACACACGTGTCCCTCTGGGCCGTGTTCATGCACACTCATAAGCACACACACAGGCATTTCGTGTTCAGTAGCAGTGTGACCTCTGGTGAAGTCTTTCGCCTTTTGGGCCTCCATTGCTCCACCTGTGGAATGGGGCTGGCTGGGGCTAGAGGCAGAGGCCTGGATGCCATGTGTCCTGAGTTTCAGTGCTTGCCGGTGGCTGGAGCACTGCAGGCAGCAGGGGCCCCGGAGGCGGGAGGGAGCCAGGAGGTGTTTATTGAAGTTTACCTCTGCCTAGGGCTGCTCCCTGCTGCCCTTGAAGGTGAGGATCTCACCTAGGCAGGAGGGAGTGGTCCCAGGTCAGGACATTGGCAGAAAAGCCTAGGGACATGAGTTTTGCTGCTGGGAGGTGTATTACATTCACAGTCGAGGTCTGTCGGATGCATCCGTGACTTCAATCTGATAAGTTTTCATTTTTGTTTGTGTGCTTGTTTTTTAAAAAAACCTTTTCCTTGCTACATTTATTTACTTCTTGAACTTTTTCCATTCAATTGCCATAAAAAAGATTTGCCATGAAATTAAAAAGGAGGAAAACTCTCCATCCGTGTTTCCACTCCTCCAGGCAACAGCCACTCCCTCTCTGCCCCCTTATCCTCTTCCTGTAATGACAGTACTAGACCCTGCAGAATATTTGGGAAGTAGAAGTGGCCCCAGGTTACTTAATCTCTCTGTGCCTCATTTTCCTTCTCCAAACAATAGAAGTAGTCGTTGTTCCTTCACCCAGTTTTACAGATTCCATGAGTTAACTTTTAATTTGTCAAGGGCTGAGGAAGGTTCCTGGCACTTAATAAGTATGATGTACATATGTGTTTACAAAAGACGAGTAAGTAAGAAGGAAAGGGCAGCCATAATGCTGCCATCATAGCACAAAGGGCAGCTGTAGAAGTCTGTCTTTGGCATCAGAAATCAAGGGTTCAAGCCCCACTCTGCCCACACTCTCCATGGAGCTAGGAGCACGCATGTGGTTGCTTTCTCTAAGCCCCCACTCCTCCTGTAAAGCGGGTCTGTAATCTGGACCCTACGATGCCGCAGCGTGGGTGAGGGTGACAGATGGGAGTGGGCCTCGTACACCCCGCAACCCAACCCCCACCTGCACCCATTTCTCAGTTTTCCACCTCATTATTGTCACGGAAACATTACTCAGCATCACTGCCGGCCTCTTCGTTGATCGTTTTTAATGGCTGTGTACTACTCTCTTGGCAGGGGTGCCGTGAATCACTCCGTCATCTCTATTGTGGAGTGTTTAGGCAGCCTGCAGTGTCTTGCTGTTATAAATAATGACTCTGTGCCCAAGAGGCTTCCCCTCTGAGCGACAGTTTTCCGGGACAATCTCAGGACATTCATTGGGGCTGCTTTGCTAGGGGGACTGAGTGAGGGTCCAGTGGCAGTGGCTGGAGGAGGCAGGTCCCTTCAAGGGTGGCCTGACACCCTTCCCCAGGGACATTCCCTTCCCCAGGGACAGCCCAACCCATGGCAGCATGGATATCAGGACAGCAGGACACTCTGCTAGTGATGAGCATGACGGGAAAACACAAGGCCGTGATGGGAAGGGCAGTGGGTACCATGGAGGATCAGGGCCAGGAGTTGGAGGAACTGTGTTTGCCTTTGCCACCCTCTCACTGTGTGACCTCGGGCAAATCCCTTCTTCTCTCTGGACCTCAGTTTTTCCCGTGTACTGTGGCCAGGAGGCAAGGGTTGATCCAGAGCTGTGTTGTCCAGTGTGGTAGCCACTGGTTACATGTGGCTGTTTAGATTTAAATGTAAATTAATTAAAATAAAACAAAATTAAAAATCAGTTTTTAATCACACTATTCACATTGCAATATCCACATGTGACGGTGGCTGCCGTATTGGACAGTGCAGAGGCAGAATATTGTCATCATGGTAGAAAGTTCTGTTGAACAGTGCTGGTCTAGAGATGCTTCCAGGGATCTTCCTTTGGTCTCACCTTCACCAAAGTGTGGCCACCATCTGTCCTACCTCCTGTACCCCTCGGGCCCCTTGTGAACCCTACCACTCACTCTTGTTTCTCTTCCTTTCTAGGGATCTTATGACCATGACCTGGCTACCTTGAGTCTGCGGGGCTACACAGCCTTCAGCCTGCATCTCCAGGGCTCTCACTCTATCCAGCTCCTGGACCAGCTCCCAAGTCTACTCCTGACCACAGTCTGGGCCAAGGGGACTCCTCAAGCTTTGGGACCCAGCAGGACACAGCAGCAGTCAGGGTAGGTGGCATCCCCCGTCTACCCATTCCCTGGCTCCTGGGGATATCCAAGCCTTCTTGGTCCCCAGAGCAAAAGGGATACCTTTCTGCACAATATATCTGTCAGGATCCCTTTGATTGTAAGTAGCAAAAAACGAAAACTAAAACAAACCCTATTTCATTCAAATGAAGTTATCAGCTCATGTAACCAAAGTGTTTGGTGGTAACATGGGCTTCAGGCAGGGCTTGATACAGTGGTTCAAATGGTGCAACCAGAACCTGGTTTTTGTCTGTATTCCTTCATTCTTCTCCTTGATGATGGTTCCATGCTTAGTGGCATTTGGCATGACATAGTCAAAAGATGCCTGGCAGCAGTTTCTGGGGTAATATGCTTCTAGGTTTAGATCTAGGGTTGCGGGGGGAGACAAAATCTTCCCTGATAGAACAAATAAAAGTCCTCAAGTTGATCTCAGGGTCCTATTGGCAGCATTCAGCTCATTCTGAACCTTTAACTGAGTCCACAGGACTTAGAAACACTGATGGGCTGAGGGTCAGGGTCTGTCCTTCCCCAACCATGTGACCAGGAATGAGGGGTGAGTGTTTCCCAAAGGAATCTTGGGATCCTGCTGACAGGAGAAGGGAGACTCCTCCCCAACTAGGGAAGGCAAATAACAAATAATCATTCTAGATGGTGTCGTAGATGGATGTGGACGTGCTGTGTGTCCTTGGACAAATGTCTATGCCTCTCTGAGCTTGAGTTTTCTCACCTGATAATGAACCTCACCTGGCAGGGGTGCTGAGAGAACTACCTGAGATGATGTACAGAAAGGACTGACATCTGGCAGTTTCTCAGTAAATCCTTGTTCCCTTCCCCTTCTTGCTTCCCTCTCCAGGAAGTTTGGGACATCGCCGGTTTGGTTTTTCTGTTTCTTTCCTTTTTTTGAACTTGGAAGGAGCTGCCAGGGTGTATTGTTGATCAGAATCCTTACAGGCAGAGCCTGAGACAAGGATTTGCGTACAGCTGTATTGAGGGCATACAGCTGTATTGAGGGCAGGGCCTCAGGGAAAGGGAGGAAGAGAAGAGATTGGGGTAGGAATGATAGCACAGGCAAAGTTGGGCCTTAGGCTGGTCCAGGGAACCCTGGAGCGTAATTCACCCACAGAATTACCCTTCCCACCCCCCACAAGGAGGTCAGGCTTTTGGGCCCCTGTATCAATCAGTCATTGGCAGTGAGCCACCCTTGGGAGGGCCTGGATTGCCCAGGTTAGGTGGCCTCCATTTGTGGAGGGCAGTTCTCTAGAAAAGGGGGAGCATTGAGCTGCAGCAGCCCACCCTCTGGGCAGCTGGGGAACAGAGTGATGCACTGGCCATAGAGGGCATCTGGGCAGCCCACCCTTTAGCACAGGGAGGCGGAGCCTGTGTCCCAGCCTGGCCAGTTCTGGACCTCCTGAGTGTGTTGTCTCCTCTGGTTTTTGCTCCTCCTGCCCCAGGGTGCCGGTGCCTTCTACCATAGGGGGCTGGCTGCCAGCCTGGGGCTGGTGATGGTATGGGACCTTGGCCCCTCCTTTGGAGAAACCTCTTCCACACCCAGGCTCTGCACTTGCCCTCCACCTCTGCTGCTTCTCCTCTAGTAATTCCTCTTCTCTCCTCTGAACCTTCACCTACAGTTCCCCCAGCCCGTGGTTTTCTGCATTAGTCCATCTTCCAGCTCCACCCTTTTCACAGATGAAAGACCAAGACCCAGTGTGCATTTCCTCATTCATACTCTGCTGGTCACTGCATCCCAGCACCGAAGTGCGTTGCTGTCTTTGTCTTGACTGCCAGGAAGCTCATAGTCTGTTTGTGGCCCATTTCTGATAAGTGCCCAGGATGCTGTGGCATGCAGTTGCTTAATAACCTTGTCTCTGGCTTCTTCTTTATCATTTTTGCTTTGTCCTGTTTTCTTCCTGTTTTTCAGCATGTGCTGCTTCTGTTGTTCTCAGCAGCCTCCAATTCTTTTGGAGGGAGGTGGGGTATAAATAACCAACAGTGGTGGGAAACGAAGCATTCAGTACAGACTGCAGCCAAATGCTGGGCCCTTGCCTTCCTAGGGGCAGCTGGGGTTGGGGGATCTCCCCCAGGCCCAGGGCTGAGCCTGTCCCCAAGGAACACTGAAGCCTGCCACGGTGACCCCAATACAGTGCTCACTCTGCCCTCTGAGGGTCGGGACTAGCATTGTTCTGCTAGCAGCCCGCCCTCTTCCCTCCCTCTCCCCATCTTATCAGAAGCTAATGAAAGAGGCTGGGAAACCCAATCCTCTGGTAATTACATTTACTTAACGGGTATTCAAGTGGAGTAATGAGAAGTTTAATGCAGTGATTAGATTTTTCTTTAATTAATTAAAATGAGAGCCATGTGTCTTGCCAGCACACCAACTTGACCCTCTGCTTGAGAGTAGCAGAGACAGTGGGGGGCTTGGCTGGGTGGGTGGGGGGCTCAGGGACAGGTGCCACCTCCTGCCCTGGCTCTGCTGTCTTCAGAGGCAAGCCCAGCTCTGATGCCCATCCAGGCCAGTCTCTGAATTGGCCCTTGTTTCCGAGGTTTGTAAGTAAGTAGGCCTGGGTCAAACCTGGGTCACCCAGGGCCAGGGTTCCAACAGCCCATGCCCTCGGAGAGCTGAAAACTGAACCAGGATGGAGGTTTCAGACAGGAGAGTCAGCGAGCGTGGCTTGAAAGCAAGGAGCCGCTGGGCTGAGCCTGTCTGCAAGGATAAACTGAAGCCTGATGGTGGTGGCCCCAGGACAGTGCACTGTGTCTTCCAAAGGTCAGGACTAGCATTGTTCTGCTTCCCTCTTTTTCGAAAAAGGGATTTCAGGCCCTGTGACAGGAGGAGGTATTTTAGGTTGTGCATCTCAATGCCATGTGCCAGCCAACACCTTCACTTTCTTGTTCAGCCAGACCTGGGTTTACCTCCATTGGCACTGGATCACCTGGGCAAATCGAATGGGGCAGTGGGTGGACAATTGGGAAATCTGACATAACCACAAAGCACTTTTTCACTTTGGCTTGGGAGTGCATCCACGCTAGAAGGCTGACTGTCCTCACTATGTTTTTGAAGGCTAGGTAGGGAGGCAAGGAAGAGCTTCCCTGCTTGAGTCACTTCTGCTAGGGCAGAGGGAATCTGGGAATCCCAGCATAGCTGCCTGAAGTGGAGCATAGGACCAGCCTAGCCAGGATAGAAGGCACACATAGTAGGGGCTCAGGAGACAGGCCCTGGCCCCTGGGGGGCAGGTTATGTTATTTTCAAAGCCCTGGGTAAGGTGGTAGAGAGTCCTGGGCTTTTCACAGTGGGGGACAGAAAATGTCCCTCATTAAGGCCTGACCCCAGCCCCACACTAAACCCTGGTCCTGGACAGATTGAACCTTGATCCTGGTTCTACAGTGAGCCCTGATCTCAGTTGCACGCTGAGCCTTAATCCCAGCCTCACACTGAGCCCTGATCCTGAATCAACTGAACCTTCATTCGGGTCCTACACTAAGCCCTGACCCCAGCCACACACAGAGCCTTGATTCAAGCCTCACACTGAGCCCTGATCCTGAACAGACTGAACCTTGATCCTGGTCCTACACTGAGCCCTAGACCCCAGGCACACACTGAGCCTTGATCCTAGCCTCACACTAAGCCCTGATCCTGAACAGACTTAACCTAGATCCTGGTCCTACACCGAGCCCTGACCCTGGCCCCACACTGAGCTCAGCATTGTTGTGAATATGCCAGTAGAGAAGCAGGTGCCAGGGTAGTAGGGGTAAATGGCCCTGTTTGTCCATTCCCATTGCCAAGTCTGCTCTCTCTGGACAAGATTCCTGTGCCAGGCCCTGCACTAGGCTCTGGAATTGCCTAGATGAATCAGCCATGATCCCTGCCCACAGGGCTAGTGGGGGCACAAGCAAACAGGTGATGAGAGCACCAAGTGATCACAGCTGAGGTGGGGGAGGCCCGGGGGACTGGCAGGGACACGGCTCTGCATTCAGAGTGTTCCTCTGGCAACCGGTGGGAGATGGAGGTACTGGAGGCAGGGGCCAGTGAGGGGGCTGCGATGGGGTCCCCGAAGAGGCAAGGATGGTGCCCATGGGCAGTTTAGGGAGTCTAGGGTAAGTGTTCTCCCAGCATAACGGACTGTGACCCCCCAGACCACCTCAGCTCATGGTGAACCAAGGGACTTACCTGTGAGAGGGTTCATGGTGGGGGCACTGGGCTGATGATGACACCTTGCAAGGGAGGCAGGTGTATACATTCCATGGAAGAAGAAACAGAAGCACAGGCACTGCCTGATGCCCCTTGGCTTGAAATAGCAAGGCTGGGCATGTTCCCGAGTCTTGCCTGCCCCCAGGCCTACACGCTGGTATTGCTGGGGGTGAACTTGCAGTAGGAGCTGGGGGCTTCTTTATGACTCCTCCACTCTCGCCTCGGTGAACATAGCCTGGGCATCAGTGGGAGCAGGGGAGCCAGCCAGGGGAGTCTGGGCCAGTCAGCCTGGCATCCAGGGCTGGGGCAGGGCTTCCAGCACAGTTGAGGTTCTTGGAGCAGGGGGAGTGGGGAGGGCCTCAGTTGGGTGGGGGACGGGACATCAGGCTGAGGCCTCCGACCACAGACTCAGGGCTTGGGACTAGCCCAGGAAGGAGGATCTTCTGCCTCCTTCACCCTCCCCTCCCCACTCCGGGTCCCACCCCTGTGGATTTCCAGGCACTCACACCCATTCCCCTCCTGCCATGCTCCGGCTGCTTCCGAATAGCCGGGCTGGAGAAGCCATCCAGACAGCCGCCTACCGCCCACCAGGGGAAGCCCAGGCCCCGTGAGGGTAGGGACCTGCTCAGGATCATGAGGCTCTGCCTCCTGCATTGAAGAGTCTGAAATCCCATGATCTTGAATTTACACTTTTATTTATTTATTTTTTAAAAATGGGGCTCACTGTGTTGTCACCCAGGCTGGAGAGCAGTGTTGCAATCATGGCTCACGGAAGCCTCAACCTCCTGGGCTCAAGTTATTCTCCCACTTCAGCCTCCCGAGTAACTGGGACTACAGGTGTACCACCATTCCTGCCTTTTTTTTTTTTTTTAAGATAGGGTCTTATTATGTTGCCCAGGCTGGTCTTGAACTCCTGGCCTCAAGTGATCCTCCCGCCTTAGCCTCCCAAACTGTCGGGATTACAGGTGTGAGCCACTGCACCCTGCCTAAAGTTATACTTTAAACAAGGATTCTATGTGTTTGAATACCTGGAGGCCTTCAGGGGTGTGCATGCACACAAGTTCACTGGTACACAGGCAGACACCCCCAGGGAGCACCATGCCCGAGATATGTCCACTGCCTCCCTGGGTTCCAGGTGCCATAAACCACTGTCTCAGTTAGTCCCCTCAGCAGTCTGTGAGGCTGGGTTATTCGTCCACAGGTGAGGGAGCCAAGGTCCTGGAAGTAGGCCACAGCCACACTGCTAACTGCAAAGGCGGAGCTGGCCTGACAAGCTCAGATCCTCAGATCTCGGGCAAGCTGCCTCCTCCACAGATCACGCCTTCCTTGCTGGGCTGGAGGCACAGCTCCTCCTCCGTCTTACTCCAAAGGCCTCTAGCATGCCCACCCTACCCCATCCCCTGCAGCCTCCCAGCCACAGCCAATGACTCTTACCCCCACTCCCCACAGCCATCCCCTCCAGGCCCTTGCTCAAGCTGCCTCTGGCCCCTGGAGCTTCCCTCCCCACACTCTATCTGCTCACGCCCCCCATCCTTCTAGGCTGGACCCAGGTGCCACTGCCTTCATGGAGACCCTGTGCACACCCACCCAGAGTGTACACACTCGCTCAGATCCCAGAGCCCTCCCTGGGCACTGCCTTGAGCTTGTTGCCCAGCCCCTTCTAGGCTCCTGGCCTCCCTGCGTCTGACTTGGCAGCTGCGTGGAGGGCAGGGGAGTCTCTGCCCTAGCTTCCTGGGCCAGTTGACCCCGGGGCCTGGCACACAGTAGGTGCATGGGAGGTCACTGGGGTTCTTGCTTAGAGAGGGACTGCACCTCTACAAACCCATCCCTTTCCTTAGCAGTCCTGGGTCAGCTGGCTGTTTTGGGGCTGGTCCCCACCCCCAGCCCAGCTCCCCTGCAGGAGACCAGCCCTCAGGGTCCTAATTTAGTCCTGGCTGGCTGGGGATGGGGGCTGGCTTCTGACCCCAACAGACCCTAGTGCACCTTACACCGAGCCCAGGTTTTGCAGTGGTGGGGGAGTGGTTGCGGGGGAAGGCAAATCTCAGCTTTGGGCTCACAGGCCAGTCTTGGGGCCTGGCAGGTACAGGGACCAGGGTTTTCCAGCCCTATGTGCTAAGCACTAGTAGAAGGCTGCATGGGACCCTCTGCCTAGGTCCACTTACCCCTTCTAATTACTGGCTGTGTGAGCTTGAGCAAGTCATGTAACCTCTCTGTACCTCAGTTTCCTCATCTGTTAAATGATATGATAATAAACCTATCTCAGAGGGTTGCTGGGAGGATTCAATGAGTCAATACAATGCAAGGCACGTTGCACAGCCCCCAATGAATGGTGTGCACTTCCTAAATGTTGACCGTCACCACTGTTACATGTTATAGGAGCAGTGGGCCCACGAAGGCAGAGTGTGGGGGAGTGTTTGGGGAGAGTTTCCAGAAGAGGTGACACCTGAGCAGTTACTTAAAAGGTGAGGCACAGAAGGCAGGAAAGGACATTCCAGAAAGAGGGACCCATACAGGACAAAGGCCTGGAGGCAGCTTGGGGGACATGTAAGGGAGTTGGGAGCATCTGGATTTAAGGTAAGACTGGAAAAGGGGAGACCAGAGCTGGGGGTGCCCAGAGGCTGTGTCCTTAGGGTCCTAGGGTGTCACGCTAGGGAGTCTGAACTTTGTCCTGCAGCCTGTGAGGGGTTATGGGAGGAGGAATTTTTTCTTTTTTACCATAAAAGCAATATTTGCTCAAGCACAATTATAAAATGGAAACAATATAGAAGTGTGTCCTGTAAAATAGGGAAGTCCCCCTTCGCCTTTAAAGCCCACTCTGCCAATGTCCCACTACTGTTGGCCTGGTATGTTTCCTTTCAGAACATTTTCTGTGCTGTTGCGAACATATTTATTGTGTATTACTAAGAAAGGAAACGGAATCATATTATGCACATTACTCCACCAGTTCCATTTTTCACTTCCCAGTATATTGCGGGCATCAGTCAATGTCACGGCACCCAGATCTGCCGTGTTCTTTTTAATCGTTGCCTAATATTCCATTGTTTGTACAAAGCATAATTTATGTAACTAGTCCTGGGTTGATGGATATTTAGGTTGTCTTCCATTTTTCACTCTTGCAAATAATGCTTCGGGAAACATCCTTGTATATATCTTGCTGACACCCGTAGCCTTTCCGCAGGATAGATTTCTAGATGCAGAGTGGCCGGGTTGAAGGGTCTGCCTGCTCCGTTTTTAGAGCAACCTTGCTCTTCCCAAGGTTGGGCCAGCTGACGCTGCCCCCTTGGTATCTGAGAGTGACCATTTCCCCACACTGTCCTCCGCATTGAACATTCTCAGTCTTTCAGATATCTGCCGATCTAGAAAAATATCTCACTGTGGTCTCCGCACTCACTCCGCTCCTCCCCAGTGAGGGTGAGTGTCTTTTTGTGCAGTTTCTGCCCATGGGTGTTTCTTCCTCTGTGAATCGACTGTTCACATCCTTTGCCCATTTTTCTTTTCTTTTTGCCTTTTTCTTATTGATATAAAAGAGCTTTCAGTGCATTAGGAATTTAAAAAACTTTTGTCTGTTTTGTGTGTTGGAAATATTTTCCCTAGTCTGCTGTTTGTCTTTTTTAACTTTGTCTGTGGTATCTTTGGCCATAGAGAAGCTTTAGATCTTTATTTAGTCAAATCTGTCAGGCTGCTCCTCAGGGCTTCGGAGTTTCGCGTCTGGCCTGGCGAGGCTTCCTGGGCTGGTTTTAAGTGGAACAGGGATGAGGTCATATTTGTGACTATGAAAGGCCGTCCTGATTGCCACTGTGTGGATGGGGGTGGCTGGGGTACTGCAGGTAGAAGGATAGGAGGCAGCTGAGACCCTTGTGTCCAGAAGAGGGTGGGGAGAATTGGGGAGAAGATGAGTTTGAGAAATATTCAGGAATTGGCTGACTGTGGTGATAGGATGCGAGGTGAGAGAGGGAAAGAGAGGATTCTGGAGTGATGCTTGGGTGTTTGGCTTGGGGGGCTACAGGACTGGTGCCGCCACCACCACCCTGAGTTGGGGATAGGACTAGGGAGGGAAATGCATGCAGGTGCACATGAGTGGTCACCTTGGCAGGGCCACATGTACATAGGAGCACATACATGCACACATATGTACGTGCTTGGAAATTCTGGAGATTGGTGCCTCTGTATCGTGGCCCTGTGGGCGTCTGGTTTTTGTGAAGTACCTATTCTCTACCAAGTACTGTATGAGACACTACACACACACACACACACACACACACACACACACACTTTAATCTCTACTGCCATATGAGTATGGCATTAGTGATAGGGAACCAGTCCCAGAAAGGGTAAGTAATATGCTGAAGGTCACAGAGTTAGTAAGTGGCAGAAAGAAGAATTTTTCTCCATCTTGGATCTAACCACCTACAGACGGAATTTCTGCCAATGGCATTGAGGAAGAGCTTCCATTCATTTCCAACCTCACCACTGCGGTTTTATCAGGGACTCTTAGGGATGAGTGCTGGAGCTGGACTGCCTGGGTTTGAAACGATCCCATTCCTTTCAAGATATTTCACCTTTCCATGCTTCGGCTTCCCCATCCTAGAAACCAGGATGGTCAAGGTACCCACCTCGAGGGCGTGTGTGTGGGAAGCAGATGAGTTAGCAGAAGGAAAGCGCTTAGCCCAGGGGGCTCACTGGGTGCGATTTATGGGGACCATGATGATTATGACAATCACAGTGGCAATGGTGTTCACCCCTCACCTGGGTGTCTGCTACTTTCCCTCCTCCACTCCCCTCCCCTCCATCCTCCCTCCGCCTGTCCCCTCTTTCCTGTGCCAGCTCTTCCTGCATTCCCATAGGCGCTGCCTTCACCATTTGCCTCTGAACCTTTGTCCTCTGTTTTCAGCCCCCTACACCCTTGGCAGACAGTGAACTGAAGCCCAATCAATCAGCAAAAACCATTCAAGGGAAAACGATTCATGTTGCATTCAGGGACTCCTCCCTCAAAGCAATTCTAGTCAGGCATTTTCCAAGAGCCTGTGCATTCATCCGAACATTGCCTGGGCCTCTGTGAATCAGACCGTAAAGTCGAAACCTACAACCCCTTCCTCCCTGAGTGAGATCCTCAGTGGACTTTGGAGCTGAGGGTCTGAGCTGACCCCAGCCCAGCCAACTCCACTCTAGCCAGGAGCCATCCTTGCATCCCTGACCAGTTCCTTATCTCAAGCCTATCTGAGCAAATGCTGTAGCCATGATGTGTCCAAGCAGGGTGAAAACCTCAGCTTGCACCCAATTAAACATGTCTCCTTTACAAAAACAAACAAACAAAAAACAAAACAAAACAAAACAAAAACCACAAACAAAAAACACCACACACACACACAGAGAAATGACCAAATGTACGATTTTGAATTTCTCATCATCAAAATTAACTCCCAAGTAGATAGATACTCAAGGCAAAGAATGGAGCAGAGACTGCTGGTTTCCTGGTGTGACTTTGTTTTCGGTTGCACTGAATCAGTCACACCTGTTGATCTTGTAGGTGGATTCCACTGCCACCAAGGCTTACTTATTGGGGAAAGAGAGAAGTCGCAGGGGCATTTATCAACAGGAAGGGCTTTCCCTTGAGTTGCCTGCTAGTGCCCCTGTTATCTTAAGGGGTAGCCTCTTCTCTTTGTTCCTCGTGTTGTCCCACAGGAGCACCCAACATTTAAGGTGATAATTGCCAAAGTAAAACACCAGTAAGTTCAAAATATAAACCTGCAATTAAGCTTGCAGCTCCGAGGCCCTGTGGCCTTGTGGAGTTTTCCTTATCCCCCTGAGTTGTGGACAGATGACTTGGGGGCCCCAGAACCTTTCTGGGAGCTGGTCCTGGACCCAAGTCAAGGATAGAGCTCTGAAGATGCCCCAGCCTTTGCCCTAAAGTCAAGTTCAGGCCCTCGAATGTAGGCATAGGCCCCAACTCTCATGGAGATGCCACCACCTGCCTCAGCTCACACCTCCCTTCTCCATGTGGGAAAGGTCCTTCTGGTGAAGCCCATTGCAGGGCCTGGAAGATCTCCCTTTTTCTTGTGGATAGGGAACTCTTGAACTTGGGAACTGAGATTATTCTACCCCCACTGAAATTTTAGTTACTTAGAGTCTCCCAAATGGGGCTTAGTTCTCTCATTCATAAAGTCATCCAAACATGTTCTAACAACAAATTCAGCAAGGTGACCTGCCCCCAAAGGGGCACTGGGGATGTTGTAGGATAGGCAAGGTTGTGCCGCACTAACCGGTACCGTTTGAACTCTCAGCAATTTAACGCAACAAAGGCTCTCTTCCTTCCTCCGTTTACCGCATGAACTCACAATTCATGCCCGGTGTGGGATGTGGGCAGGGTGGTGGAGCTCTGGTCCACACAACAATTCAGGGACCTAGGCTGCCAGGAGCTCCATCATCTTGTAGCCCCTTCCAGAACATGTGACTTCCAGTCGCCATGGCAGAGAAGAGACAATGATGAAGTCTCGCACAGGCTCTGAAATGCTTTGGCTCAGCAATGACACGCATTGCTTTTGTTCACAGCCCGTTGGGCAGAACTTCTCATATGGCACAACTAACTCTAAAGGGGCTGAGGAAATGCCAAGGAATTGTGCTGACATTCAGTGAGCAATAAAATTCTCTGGTACAAAGGCTGTTATGGGACTATTTTCAGAGCCAGGTTTCAGAAGAGCCAAGGCCGTGACTCCTCTTTATTCTCTCCACCTGGGGCATATCGAGTGGTTGCTATGGGCTATGTAATATCCTGATCACATCTACACTGTCCGGAAGGTGAGGAAGAGGATGGATTCTAGTGGGAAGCTAATCAGGGAGCTTCCAGATACAGAGTGTACAAGGACAATGGATCCCTCCATGGGTGTTGCATGTAGGGTTTGGCCAAGGACCTAGTCAGGTGTTCTGACTCCAGGACACCTGGGATCAAGGACTGGCTCTCCCCTTATTAACTGTGTGACCTTAAGTCAGTTGCCTCTCTCGACCTTGGTTTTCTCTTCTGTAAAATGGGAATATTGATAGCATCTCTGTCTTTTGGGGCGGTTGTGAGGACTAAGTGAGTTACTATGAGTAAAGCGTTCAGAATGGTGCTAGGCAAATGCTAAGGGCTCTATAAATGTTAGCTGTCACCACCTCCACAACTCTCATCACCACCATCGTCGTCATTATCACTATCCAGTACCAGATGCTATTCTAGGTATTGGGGGATGAACACCAAGGTCTCTGCTTTCACATGTAATGGAAGAGATGGAAAGTAAATAGGTAAGTAATTTAAATAATTAAGATGTTTCTCTCCAATAGTGATGGCGCTAAAAAAATAAATCAGGCACATGAAAAGATAGATGCTCATCATTATCAGTCATTAAGGAAATGCAGATTTCCTTAATGCAGATTTCCACAATGCAGGCCGGGCATGGTGGCTCACACCTGTAATCCCATCTCTTTGGGAGGCCAAGGCGGGTGGATCACCTGAGGGTGAGGAGTTCAAGACCAGCTTAGTCAACATGGTGAAACCCTGCCTCTACTAAAAATACAAAAATTAGCTGGGTGTGGTGGTGCGCGCCTGTAATCCCAGCTACTCAGGAAGCTGAGGCAGGAGAATCACTTCCCCACCAGGGAAGTGGAAGTTGCAGTGAGCCGAGATCGCGCCACTGCACTCCAGCCTAGGCGACAGAGCGAGACTCCATCTCAAAGAAAAACGAAACAAACAAACAGAAAAAAACCCCAAAAAACCCCACAATGCAATACCACTACATATCATTACACTGACTTTGAAAATGGCTAATACCAAGTGTTGGCAAGGGTACAAAGCCACTGGAACTCTCCTAGGTTGCTAGTGGGAATGCAAAATGGTATAGCCAACTTGGAAAACAGTTTGGCAGTTTCTTATAAAGTTAAAAATAGGCTTACCACACAACTCAGCAATCCTACTTTAGGTGCTTACCCAAGAGGAATAAAAACTTACATTCACACAAAAACCTGTATGTGAATACTTACAGTGGCTTTATTCATAGTCTCCAAAAACTGGAAACAACACAAATGCCCTTCAGCTGCTGAATGGATAAACAATGGAGTACTACACAGCAACAAAAAAGAAAGACATTTGGTTTCAAGAGGCAACACAGATATTAATCTGAAATGCATTATGCTGAATGAACGAAACCAGACTCAGAGGGCTACGTTTAGATGACTCCATTTGTATGACACTCTGGAAAACACAAAACAACAGGAACAGAAAACAGATCAGTGGATGTCAGGGGTGGGGCCTGGGAGGAGTTGACTACAAAGAGACAGCATGCAGGGATTTGGGGGTGACAGGATTGTTCTGTACCTTGATGACTGTAGTGGTTACACAGCCGCACGCAGTTGTCAAAACTCATAGACTGTGCACTAGAGAGGGTCAGTTTTACTGTAGGGTAATTATACTTCAATAAACCTGATGGAAAAAGTTTGCTGTGGGACTGTTGAAACAAGGAAAACCAAATGACAAGTCAGTCTGTCAGGGCAGTGAGACACAGTGAGGACGGCTTCCTCCAGGGTGACCTATGGAGGACATTGGTGACCGTGAAAAGGAGGTGGTCACAGAGAGCTTTCTGAAGAGGTGGCAGGTGGCTGTGTGGCCTGGAGGGGAGGGGAGGGTGGCCCACAGGTCAGGGCTGGGTTGGGCAGTGCCCTGTGGGCCAGGTTAGGGGGCTTCACCCTCCTCTGGGCATAGTGGGTGCCACTGAGGGCATAGGCAGAGGGTGATTGAAGCACAGGTGTGGGCAGGATGGTCCAGGAGGTGGGAGGAAGGGAGATAGCACCTATGGCCATGTCTAGGATAAGTGATGGGGGTGCAGTGAAGAATGAGGAAGGGTGGATCAGGGAGTCACAGAGAGAGTGTTCCTAAGGGAGGTCAGCTGCCAGAGACCACAGGCTGAGGCGGGAGAGCTGGGGGGGCTGATGGGGTCCTTGGGGACCTTGCTGAGGATACTGAGGGGTGCTGGGGCTGAGGACATGTAAGTGAAGCTTCCAGGAGGCAGGGGACAGATTTGTTGGTAGCAGTGGGAGTCTCAGAGAGAATGGGGTGGGGTTGTCTGTCTGTGTATCTATGCACGTAAACAAAACTTGCAGGGTTGGGACTGACCTTTGGAGGACATGGAGAGAGTGAGAAGGTTAGGGGCTTAGACGGGGCCTTGAATGCCAGGCCAGGGAGTTCATGCTCCTGAGGGTGTGATCGGTTAAGGGCTGGCCACTCCAGGGTGCTGGGGAGTGGGCAGGGATGGCACTGAGGAGCATGTGCTGTGCTGGGAGGAAGCACCTGAGCCCCACTGGGCTGGGCAATGGGGATCCACCGTGGGGAGCTGTGCTGAGATGGGCCTCACCCGGTGTAGCAGGAAGCCCCATCTTTGCCCCACTAACCTTGCTCTTCCCCCACAGTGCATGCTGGGACCACGACGGACAGGCTGCTGCACCCCAGGCCCCCAGAGGCCAGTCTGTTTGCCTCCCGACGCCATCTGACCCAGGTAGGGGAGAGCGAGGCAGGCTCACCCTGCCTCATGATTCTGTGCTGAGTGGGAGGCTCTAGGGGTAAGGACCAGGTCCCCTGACTCAGGCTGGCCTTTAGCAAATGAGCCCCTGCCAGGGGCCTTGGTGGGGGACACAGTGTGGGATTTGAAGGCCCCAGCAGCAGAGGGGTCTCCTATGGAGAAGTTCCTGACATCTGAGAAGGAAGGCCACCCCTCAGCCATTCTTCATCACCAGGCTGTGTCCCCGAGATGCTGAGAGGCACTGGGACACACCATCCCTGCAACCCCAGCATTGTGTCCCATGCTCACTGCGTTTGCTCAGGCTGTTTTGTGCCACACACCCACCAAGTGCCTTCACTCAGAAGGTTTTGCTGTTCAGCTCCCTTTGCTGTCACCTGGCCTTTCACTGCTGCTGCAGTGCCTGATGGCGCTAACTCTGGAAGTTCCCAACTCTCTGTGGGACATCCCTCAGCACCCGGAACTAGCTTGTCTCAACTTTCAGTGCCCCTCTGTGGTGGGCCTGAGAGAGGTCATTTCTCCACCACTCCTGGACATCCCAGGTGAAGGCTTCCTGCCTGGTGCCATATCCCCCCAAGGGATGGGATGGGGTAGCAGGTAGGGTTGCCAGAAAAAAATACTGATGTCCAGTTAAATTTGGACTTCAGATAGACAACAAATAATTTTTCAGTGTAAATATATCTCAAATATTACATGGCACATACAATTTTATTTGCCAAATCTGGCAACCCAAGTTGGGGGGCTGAACCCCCAGTCTCCCTCCTCCTCTGGCCAGACTTCCTTGCTGGGCTCACCCTGGCCTCCTCAGATCAGCTGCCTCCAGTGGCTGTTGCGGGTGTCCTGGAGCCAGGGGCAACCAGCCTGCCCAGGCCACAATCAAGGGGCATTTCCTGATCCCCCAGCTGCCGCAGGCCGTCCCTAGGACAGAGACCTGGCGGCTCTCACTGGGGGCTGGGGCAGCCGTCCTGGTCTTTGGGCATGCTGTAGGGTTCCTCGTCTCCCCCCCATCTGGCTCTCTGACAGCAGAGTCCAGGCTGAGGAGGTCATGGGACAGGGCGGCTTGGGCCTGTGTGCCTGCGAACAGAGCTGAGAGACAGGCATGGAGCTGTGAAAGGAACCAGGAATAGAAAATTGCTTCATGAGCTTGGAACCCAGAGCATTTTGGGGAGCCAGAGTGGGGGTGGGGGTAACAGGGATGAGGCAGTGACAAGTTGTGGAGTGCTTGGAATGGCTTACTTCTGCACCCTTTAATATTGGGGAGTCACAGAAGGTATTTACTCTCTGAGCAGAATCATTTTTCTGATTATTAAGGTAATATGTTCTCTATATGTTATCTATCTATCTATTCATCCGTCTATCTATCCGTCTATCTCTTGGTATTTAAAGCATGCAGTTCAAGCCCCTTCTGTAGTCTTTTCCTGCCAAGAGCTAACACTGATAACTCATTTGATATGTCCCCTTCCAGACTTTTTTCTATGTACTTATCAACATATTTTAAAAGGAAAAACATGGACTCATATTAGTTATACGGTTCCAGCACTTGATTTTTTACTTAACAATGTCATGTGGATCATCCTAGGTCCTTCCATAGAATTCTTTCCCATCCTTTTACATCCCTTGTATGATGGTCTGCAAATTATTCATCAGTTATTAATCCTGTTGGCAGCCGTTTAGGTTGTTTCTGGCATTTGGTTATTTATAAACCTCACTCAGGGAACCTCTGGGTTTGCACATCTGTGTGTGCTTGTGCTGTAGTTCTTTTGGGAATGTTTCTGAAAGTGGACTTCCTGAGTCAGAGGGCACCCACATTTCCACATTTGATTTGTTCTGGAAAGCCAGATCAACCTGCAGAAGGTTGAGCCAATTTATGTCCTACAAACTGTGTGCAAAATGCCCCATTCCCTCACCCTTGCCAATCACAGGAATTATTAATCACTTAATCCCTGCCAATTTGACAGATAAAAATGATTTTACTTTATGTTTCTTAGACTGCTAATGCGGTTGAGCATATTTGCATATGCTTGTTGGCCATTTCTGTTTCTTCACTTGTAAATTGCTTGTTCATGTCAAGTACTCTGCTCCTGTATCCATTCATTCAGTAAGTGTTTACTGAGCACCTACTATGCGTCAGACACTGTTTTGGTTACGGACCAAACAGTGAACAAAACTGATGAAATATACCTGCTCCAAGGAATGTAAGCTGTGATGGAGGAGAGACAGACAAGGAAAAAATACAGCGTGTGTATGGGAGTGTTAAGTGCTAAGGAGAAAAATAATCAAGCAGAGGAGGGGGATGGGAAGTGTTGGGCAACTTGGACATGGTCATCAGGGAAGGTGTCTTCGAGAGGTGGCATTTAAGTAAAGACCTGCAAGAAGCAAGAGACTGAGTTGGGTGGATGTTTCGGGGGAATCGCCTTCCAGAGGGAACAGCAGGTCTGAGGACCCTGAGTTGGGAGCAGACCTGGCTTGTGGGGACATGGCAAGAAGGCTGGTATGGCCGGAACAGGGTGAGTGAGGGAGAGAGTGGGCCATGCAGCTAAACAGGGACCACGCGCTCATCACTCAGGACCTGCGGGCCGCCTGGAGGACTTGACTGTTACCCAGAATGAAGTGGGGAAAGCCATGGAAGTTTCTGCATAGTGACATGGCATGATTGGAATTACATTTTAACCAGATCCCTCTGGCAGCTGTGAAGCAGGGAGATCTGACAGGAGGCTGTTTGTTGCAGTGATCCAGGGAGGAGGTGATGGAAGCCTGAACCAGGGAGTCTTGGTGGAGGTGGGCAGACGGGGATGGATTCCACATGCATGCTCAAGGTAGAGCCAATAGGATTTGCTGACAGATTGGATGAGGTGGTGTGTGAGAGAGAGAGAAGGGAGCCAACCATGACTCCAGGGGTTTTGGCCCAAGCATCTAGGAGTGTGGGGTTACCATTGATGGAGATGGGGAGATCAGGGAGGAGTGGGTTGGTGTAGGGGAGAGGAGTGGCTCAGTGGTGGACAAGAGTGCTGAACAACTGTGAGTCATTTGTAAAAAATGGTTACATAATGTGTGGGACCCAGAGCACAGTGAAAATGGGTGACTTTATGTTAAAAAAATTAAGAATTTCAAAGTGGGAGGTGACAATAGAGCATTAAACCAAGCCTGGGGCCCTTCTGAGTGCAGAGCCCAGGTCACACACCTGTGAGCCAGCCCTGGCAGTGGACTCACAAATTGTGAGATGCCTGTAGACAGCCTGGCAGAACCATGGGGTTGACAGGTGGATGTGTGTGGCTGGAGTCCAGGGGACAGGTCTGGGCTAGAGATAAAAATTTGGGGCCATCAGCATAAAGACAGTATTTAAAGCCATGATGTTGGATGAGAGCATCGAAGGAGAGTAGGTAGAAAAGACCAATGTCCCAGCCCCAAGACCTCCATCAGTTAGAGGGTGGGGAGCTGAGGGGGAACCGAAAAGGTGACTGAGAAAGAGCAGCCAGTGAGATGGAAAAGAACCAGGCATGTATATCCTGGACGCCAAGGGCAAGACACATTTCAAGCACCTGTCAAATGGGGCCGAGGATGCAGACTGAGAACTGGTCACTGCCTCGGCAATGGGGAGGTCACAGGTGACCGTGGTTTCAGCAATTGGGGGCGGTGAAATGCATCTTATTGATTTGCAAGAGCAAGTGGATTTAGAAGAGGTTAAGGAAATTAACTCCTTATTTGGCATATGTGCAAATCATCATTCACAAGTTTTGTTTTGTTTTTTTTCATTTAAGTTTATGGGATTTATTTAACCCCTTAAAAGTTTTAGATTGTCCTGTGTTCAAGTCTATCACTCCTTTCCTTTAGAGTTCCTAGCCTTACCCACTGCAGAATTTTAAAAATATTGGCCTATACTGTTTTCTGGTTGTTTATGATATTCACAAATATTTAAATCTCTAGCTCATCTGAAATGTATTTCTGTGTGTGGTTTGAGGTAGGGATCTAAGTGGTTTTTTCCCAAATGACTCGCAGTTGTTTCAGCACTGTTTATTGGGTCAGCATCTTTTCCCTGCCGCTCTGAAGCTCCATTCCTGTCATCTGCTGAAATGTCCCAAAAGTCTCATGTCTGTCCAGGCCTCACTGTTTGATTCCATTGATCTTTGCCTGGGGAGAGATTTAGGAAGTTGAGAAAATAGACTTGGTGATTGATCGGAGTTGGTGTGAGGAGGCGGGAGGAGTGGAAGCTGACACAGTTACCTTCAGTGTGGGAAGAGGCAAAGGGAAGTCAGGGACAACAGGAGCTCTCAGGACTCCTATGTGCTGGGCACATGGGGCCTGACTTGTCAACCTGCACTGCAATTCTTCAAGGTTGGCACTCTATCTCACCATTTGCAGATGAGAAAACTGAGGTTCCGAGAGGTTTCATCTCGTGTCCAGGGTCATCGCCTCACAGGTGTGGGGCTGACACTGAAAGGCAGAGCTCTGGGTTCCCATGCCTGCCTTCTGTCCTCAGTGAAGCGAGAGGTGAGGAGGGCGTTCTGGAGGCTGGAAGGTCTCCAGGCGCAGAGTGCCCCCCAACACCCCACTCTGCATCCCTGCCTGCCATTTGGCTGGCTCTTGAAGGTTTTCCTATTCCAAAAGCAACCTGTTAAGACCAAAATACTCCTGGCAGAGAATCACATGTTAAGTTTACAGCTAACATCTTAATTATCAGTTAACTCCTCTGCAGGGATTAGCTGATAGCCAGCTGAGGACACTGAGTGGGGGCTGGTGTGATGTGTATCTGGGTTGGGAAAGGCCAGGAGGGGAGGGGTGAAAGGGGAGGGGTGGGTACCCAGCAATTCACAGCTTCACCTGCGCCTGAGAGGGAGGCGGCACTGAGTCCATGTGTAGGGGAGGTGGGGAGAGCTGGGGAACGAGTACTGCGGGGTGGGAAGTAGGGAGAGGAGTGGCAACTTCTCTGAGGAAACTTGGGGCTGGGGTTCAGAGAGGGAGCTGGCATCTATTAGACACCTGCTGTGTTCCTATACCCATACGCTTGGCCTCAGGAGGAGGAGGAGGAGGAGGCAGAGGCTCGTCATGTGTTTGGTCTTAGGAAGGTCAGGAAATCAGCCGCCCATGAGCCACCTCAGGCCCAGCTGCCAGCAGTCACTCAGAGCCAGGACCTGTCTCTGACACCCACAGACCAGATCTGTCACCCAGCCCTGTGGTGTAGGAGGAGAGAGTGAGCCGAGTGAGCCATCTGGGGCCTCCTCCAGTTCGCTGGGGGCCAGTCCACCGTGCCAGGGTCAAGGCTGAGTCTGTAACCACAGTCAGGAGGGTCTGACCCTGGAAGTCTCACCCAGGAGGGTGGCTGAGCTCCTTAGGCTGAACTGGGACACCGCAGGAGGCCCAGGTAGGTACGAGACGGGGACCGCCTTCCTGCCCACTGCTGCTCCCCACCTCACTGCTGCATGGAGGCCGGGGGAATAGGAAGGAGAAGGGACCACTGGTCTAAAGCTGGGGCCTCTCTCCCAAAGGGGCTTCCTCCCCGCCTCGCTTCACTCTGCCCCAGGGCACTGATCTGTGACTTCAGGTGTCATCGAGTGTCTGAAGGTAACCTGCTGCCCAACTCCATCATCACTGTGTTGGGCTCTGGCTTAGCCTTCCTGGGACCCTGGGGCTAACAGCAGCCCCTGCTTCCTCTCCATCTCTTTTCCCACGTCTTTTCTTCTTCTCCTTCCTCCCTTCTCACCCCATCTCCTCCCTATCCCTCTCCTTCTCTCTCCCTCTACCTTCTCCCTCTTCTTCCCTCTTCCTTGTCTTCCCCTGCCAGCCAACCCTGGCCTTGCACCTAGTTGCTGGCAGTCAGACCCTGAGATATCAGACTCGCGTCTAGCTCAAAGCTAGCCTAGGTCCTGAGTAGCCCTGCAGTCAGGCATATGTCCGGCTGTTCCCTTGTATTCACCTGCACACCCTCCCAGAGGTGCTGCAAGGGCTCAGCTGGGGAGAGGCCCTGCAGGAGGGGCAGGTGGTGATGAAGTAAGGCTTCTGGGAGGGGAAGAACTGTGTCTGATGCCTGGGAAGCCTGAGAGAGTCTTCCAGGAAGGGGGCCCTGTATGAGCAAAGGCTGGAGGGATGATAGACAGGGCCTGGGCTGGAGGCTGTAGGGGTGGTGCTTGTCCGTCAAAGGAGATTGAGGCCAGATCCAGCAGGTGGACTTGATTCTGAGGCCCCAGGGATCTGGGGGCCTTGAGGCAGGAAACAGCCACAGAGCTGCCTGCATTCTTGTGCCCATCTTCCCTGCCCAGCAGCAGCTGGCCCCCGGCCGCCCTGGCTCCTGCTGCACCGAGTCTGGAGGCCTGGCTTCTCTGCCCAGTTCTGCCTCCAGCTTGTCAAGTGACCCTAGGGCAAATGAACTTGAGCCTGGGCCTCAGTGGCCTCACCTGAGACTGGGACCGTAGCTCTGGACCAGAGGTTTTACAGAGTATGAAGTGTGCCCTGGGTTAACATGTTGCTGTGGTCACCATGGTGACTCAAGTGCCTGCCCTGAGATGCCAGCTCTAGGGACCACGGCTGTGCCTCTGGTAGGGCTCCACCCTCCCAGAGCTTCTACTCTTGTGACGGAGACAAATGTGTAAAATAGAGGTTGAAAATTAGAGACTGCAGACAGACATGTGGCTTGTGGATGTGTTGTTCCATTTTAAACAATTGGGTTTTAAAAAATTGAAATATAATCCACATGCCATAAAAGTCACTATTTTAAAGCATACAGTTCAGTGATTTTTAGCATATTCCCAATTGTGCAACCCTTACCACTATCTAATTCCAGAGTATTTTCATCACCCCAAAAGGGTACATAAACCCTGTACCCTTTAGCAGTTACCCACCATTCTCCCCTCCTCCCTGGCCCTGGCAACCACGAATCCACTTTTGTCTCTTTGGATTTGCATATTCTAGACATTTCATAGAAATGGAATCATACAATATGTGGGCTTTTCTGCCTGGCTTCCATTGCTTAGCACACAGTTTTTAAAGCTCATCCATGCTCTAGTGTGTGTGTATCAGTACTTCATTCTTTTTTTTTTGGCTGAATAATATTCCATTGTATGGCTATGACACATTTTGTTTATATACGCATTCATGGACATTTGGGTCGTTTTGACTTTTTGGCTATTATGAATAATGCTGCTATGAACATTTGTGCACAAGTGTTTTCAATTTTCCTGGGTCGACTTCTAGGTGTGAAGTTGCTGAACCATAAGGCGATGTGGTTTGAAAGGCATTAGACGGGGGTGCTCTCCAGTTTGCGAGCTCCGGCCACTCCTGTTGCATTATCTTTGCCCCTTCACTCACTTTCATTCCCTCCCTGGCCTCTGTAGGCATCTATGTTTTCAGCCCTTGATTACTGAACACTGATGGAGAGGAACATAGTGGGCTGTGGGAGCCAGAGAAGGCTCCTGACCCTGGGAGCAGTCCAGAGGGCTTCCTGGAGGAGATACAATCTGAGCTAAGCTTAGCATGTGTGGACATTTTCTAGGACAAAAGGAGTGAGGAAGAGTGTTCCAGGGTCTCCAGGGCCCAGCCAGGATGTCCTCTCTCCCTTCCTCTGGCGTGTACCTCTCTCGGTCTTCCCTGCCATTCACTCAGAGGACTACAAATACCTCGATGGGCTGGAGAGGTGAAGGGGGAAGATGAGGGAGTGAGATGAGCTGTGGCTCTGTGCTCCTGCTAAAGAGCTGGGGGAGAGGCTGTGGGGGGCAAAGGGAGGGGGAACTCAGCTAGGGGCTGGCAGAGTCTGAGGATCTGGAGCAGAGGCAACCCTAAGCCAGGACACTCCGTGTCCTAAAGTGGCATCCAGTTGTCCTCGCTCTGGCCCGTGGTGGGAGTGGGTGAGAGACAGGATGGCCCTTGCCAGGCCTGCAGCAGAGGCAGAGGCAGAGGCGCAGTGGTGGCCCAGGCCAGAAGCTGTGCACACATCCTCCCAGGTTTCTGCTCTGCTACCTAACGGGTAATTATACCCTGACATGCACAGCGGCGAAGAAGGGATTTTCTGTGAAGCGAAATCTCCTGTGAAATATTCAGGCAACGCTGGGCTTTGCTTCCTAGCATCTAGTTGCTGCTGCTTGGCTTGTCCATGGCTTGAGAGGCCACATGTGTCTGAAGACCACATGGGATTTTTTATTTCCTTCTCAACAGGGAGAGGTTCCCAAGGGCTAGGAAGAACCCAGTTTGGGGCCTAAGATGCTGTGTGTGTGTGTGTGTGTGTCTTCGCCCGTGAGCTCCCCAGGGCAGCTCCCCTGTGTGTGTGTATATGTGTGTTGAATACCGTACAATGTATGTGTTTCCACGTGTGTCTCTGGGGCTGTGCTTCTGTGTGTTTGTGCTTGCCTATTTCTAGTCTGTGCACACTCTCATGAACTTGCCACGTGGATGTATTCCTGCGCATGCGTCGTGACCCTGGCATGTGACGTGCATTTCTCTGACAGTCCAGGTTGTCTCTAAAGGGGCTTCTCAACTGGGCCCCTGTTTCTCTGAATAGGTGTGTGCATGCCTGGGAGATTCTCTCAGCAGATGAAGGGCTGCCCAGCGTGACAGTTCAGCCTGTGACTGGCATTACATGCAGGGTTTGGGGTGTGGATTGGAAGCCTTGCAAGTCCACACAGGCTCGGGGGCTCAGAGACACCAGACAGCAGCTGTGCATTTGAGTCAAGCTTTCCCCTCTTCTCTGTGGCTTTAGTGTTTGTGTTTAGTGTTTGTTTGATTTCTACCAAAGTGCTTGATAGGGGATGGTCGGGAGGATATTTGCTTCAGAGAGTTCACTGAGCTGGGACATGTCCATCCCTTTGCTGGTGCCTCCCAGTTGCTCAGCTACCCCACGTGTCTCCTCAGCCCACGAAGCCCCTGCATTTGCACCATGGATCGTCCTTCTAAAACCCTGACTTTGCACCTCATTCACTTCCTCACAATGCACAAGGCAGGCAGGACTGGAATTATCATACCCATTTGTCGGATGAGCTAACTGAGGCACAAAGAGGCATGCATGCAGTCACTTGGTGAACCAGGGCTGGGAGCAGAATCACTAGTTCCTCCTCCCCGTGCAGGTTCCTTTGCCCTCAGCCCCAACCCTGGGCCCACAGTGGAGAGGACTCTGCCCAGAGGAAATGGGTCCTGGTTTCATGAATGAATCCAGTTGGAGGACGCCCCTTTCTCCATGTGCAGCTCTCCTCCCTTCTGTCATCACTCAGCTTCGTCCTGGAGAGACGACCCTAGGGCGCTTTTCATCTCCAAATAAACAGGCAGGGATGCAGGAGGCAATAATATTGACGTCCATCATTGATATTTCCTTATGGTGGCTGTAATTAGCAGTTCTTCCATGGCTGAGGCTCGACCTGGCAGACAAGTGGAGGAGCTCCGGCTTGTTAATGTCAGCCCATTAATGTCACACTGACAAGGCTGATGGTGGGATGGGAGGGGGTGGCCTTAGGTAGAGAGCAGGAGACGCAGCGGGGCTGAGCAGGAGAAGAAAGTCCACCCACTTCCCTCCTGCACCAGGGACTTGCTGTCCCCGAGTCCAGCCCCCTGGGAGCACCCCTCATCTCATATATTCAGCAGCTGCCTCCTTCACTCCATGGCCCTTCACCCCTCCCTATTCTGCTAGGATGGCTTGGCCTGAAGAGCAGGCTCCACATCCCTGGGAAGGTCCACAAACCTCATCCCGAGGTGCCCGCAGCCTAGAAGGGCTCCACTGAGGGCCGTCCAGATAGCCGGAGGTGGGAGAGCAGCTCCTCAGCCCTCTGCTCTGCTCCTACAGTGGGAGAATGTGCTCCCCTCCCTTGTGCCTGGCCACACTCTGATCTGCACAGCTCTGCTGGTGCTGACCTCCACAGCAAGGCAAGCACAGCCCTTTCCTGAGGGGCACTGCACATGCCCCCTCATCCATGCACTGTTAGAAGCAGAAAGGCTAGGATTAGCACTCCCAGACCCCAGACCCTCCTTGCCCGTCCGCTTCAGGCTTCCCCTCCTCTTTCTTCTCCAGAGAATTATGGGGTCAGTATCCTCTCCTCCAACCACGTTGCTCATCTCAGTGTCCCTCTGGCCAGACTTCTTTAGATCTTTTGGTTCCTTGAGCACAAGAAGCCAAGCCACCTATCATTCAGAGAGGCTGAGTTCCTCAGCCGTTGCCACCTGCCTGTCTCCTGTGCTGCCAGCCTGCCCATTTGTTGCATGCCTAGTTGGGGCTACTCTGAGTTGTCCAACAACTCATAATGGCAGGGTGTGTTTTTTGAGTGCTTATGATGTGCCAGGCACTGTTAAAAGCATCTTAAAAGCATTTGATCTTCATAACAATGCTGTGGGGTAAATACACTTACCATTCCATTTTACAGGTAAGGAAAACTGAGATGCTAGGAAATTAAGTTAGTTGCTCGGGATCACAAGGTTGTTAAGTGGTGGGCAGCATGAATCAGGCTGTGTGGTTTCCAAGCTCTCCTACTGAGCCATCACCCTCCTCTGCCTCCAGCTTCAGCCCCTAAGTCATTTCCTTCACCAGCATCTCTTCCCCTGTGTGCTCCCCAGGGCAGGCAGAGGCTATTCCCCAGCCCCTCACCCAGTGCTGGCTCACAGTAATCAGCAGATGAGGGCAGTAGTGACGACAGCACACTCAGCCCCATATGACGCAGGCCCCATGGTTCCCTCCCATGTTCTCTGGTGTGTGCCTGCTGCCCCCAAGGAGCGCTGCACACTTTTTGACAACAGGACCTCACCAGAGTTGTTTGCTGAATGAGAGGCAGCCTCAGACTGCAAGACTCCCTGAGAGGCAGCTCTGCCCACCAAGGAACACCCACTCAAAGGGGACCTCGGAAACTCATGTCTCAGTTCATAGACAGGACTTGGCAGAGATGTCCACATGTTCATGTCATTCATTCATTCATTCATTCACTAATTCATTCAGCCAACACTTGCTGGACGCTGTGTGCTCCAGGCCAGGCCCTCTGAAGCGTCGAGCACACTGAGATAAACAGGTCCTCACTGTGCCCTGGGGGAGTCCATGGCCTTGGTGGTGGGGAAGCATAGCCAGGGCTCACCAGTGCTGGGGAAAACTTGCTCAGTGAGCCAGAGCCAGTGCACCATTTGGGGGTGGCTGGGATGGGGGAGAGAGGCTGCACGGAAGAGCAAACACTTGAATGGATTCATTGAGGAAAAGGAGGTGTTTTTAGGCTGACAGAGAGGAATGAGCACCCAGGCAGAGGGAACCGCCTGTGCAAAGGCCCTGGGTCTGAAAGGGCCAAGGACACATGCAGGGCAGCCTGGAGGTGGGCCAGCTCAACATCTCACCTCACCTGCCTACTGGAGGGTGAGGTGTGGGCAGGTCAGCGTCTGCAGGCAGGTGGGATTCCCAGCATGGCGACCGAGCCAGCTAGCTGTGGAGGGGATGCATGAGGACAAAGGATGCTCCTTGGGTGCAGGAAAGGGCCGCTCTGGACTGGGGCTGGCCTGGAGGGCACTCGCGACTATGGTTGCACTCATCTATGCTGGGTCTCCTAGCTCTCAGAGCTCCCAGCCTCAAAGCAGCCCCTCCAATAGGCAGAAGAGAGACTGAGGCCCAGGCAGTAGCAGAACCCTACCCAGGGTCACACACAAACAGTGGGTGAGCAGTAGGTTCCCACTGCCCTCTAGCAGGATGTTGGGGTCCTCAACAAGGAGCAGGGCTCTAGCTGTCAGAGTACAGGGCAAAGCATGATATCTGCCAAGCATGCAGCAAGGCAGGAAAGGCCTGGCTGGAGAGGACATGGCACAGAGCCCACCAGAGGGCTGAGGATCGGGCAAGGGGCCTCGAGTGCTGGCAGAGGGGAGAGCTTGCCTCTGGAGTCACCTCTGGAAGCTTTTCGAGGATTTGGCTTGGACATCCCATGGACAGTCTCTGGGGAAGATGTCTCTCACACACTTCATGGGGCTCAGAATAGCCCACAAGGGAACCAAGTGTCCCTGCCCACATGTGCACAGGCAGATATACCCATGCACCCACCTGTATACCCAGGTGTGTGCCCACCTCTGTATGAGCTCAGGCACACGTGTACAAGCATGCCTCTGATTGCACATGCAGATCTCTGTATGTGTGTTACATGTGTACAGCTGTGTGTTTACAAGTCTGAAGGAGCATGTTCCTTCAAGTACAATTCTGTATCTGTATGTGTGTACAAGAGCCCCCACCATGGCCAGCAGCCCCAGAGGGACACACCCTTCCCCTCCCACTGGAGGCAGATGCTCTGGAACTTGCTGCTCTCAGGCCTGGGTCCAGCCCTCCCTGGCCCATCTCAAGGCCCTCCCACTGAGTCCTGAGATTGGGTGTCCTGGGGACAAAGCCAGCCAACTTGGATGGGGTAGGGGCTCCTGGTGGCCAGCACTGTGGATAGAAGTAGGCATCAAGGAAACAGCTCACGCTGGGAGGAGCCCTCCGGCTCTCTTTTGTGCAAGCCACCTCCCCACACATACCTGAGTGCCTGCCACAGGATGCTGACCTACCCTCCCCAGGCACTTATACCGCTCTCCTGACCAGGAGCTCACTACTTCCCAGGGAAGCGCCTGGGAAACCTGTGGGATATTGCCTAGAAAGATGTCAGAAGTGCCAGAGGATGGGGTCAGGGCTGGGCCTGGGGCCATGGGCCATGACCCCCCAACCATCCACAAGGCCTGGGGCCCTCCCTTAACAGACAGGCCTGGGGCACCAGCTCCTGGTGGCAAGGCCAGGCCCCAGTATCCAGAGACTTTCACCTTGTTGTCAAGAGCGTATTTCAGCTATTAGTGATAGTGGCCAGGGATTTGGGGAGGATTTCTGTCTCATTTCCCAGAGCTTTCAGCAAGCCTCCTCCCTTTCCACCCCTCTGCCTGCCAGGGCTGAGAACGCAAACGCGTGCACGGGCGCTCGCGCGCGCGCGCGCGCACACACACACACACACACACACACACACACACTGCTCCTGTGTGGCAGAAGAGAGGGAGGGAGAGAGAAATCTGGGTCAGTCCCCCAGGGAAGGCTCTGTGGCAGCTCTCCACCTTCCCCAGCAAATGCTTGGTATTGCAAGCTCAGCCGAGGTCCAAAGGCAAGGCTTGCCCGGGTCCTACCCTAGCCTGCCAGAGGGGCTCTGCCTTGGGAGCCCAGGCTTGCCCTGCTTAGCCCCTCTCTGGGCTTCCCTGACCAGGTGACCTCACTCTTGGGCCTGAGCATTTACTCTGCCAGGCCCCAGGACTCATGGGTCATTTATGCCACACTCAGGTGATTGCATGGAGGGTGACAGAGGCTCTCCCCATCCCTCACTGGACCCTCCAGCTTCAGCCCCTGGGACTTGGGGTATGAGGGGCAGAGTGGTAGGGGAGGCCTGTATCTCTGGAACTGGGCCATGTAAGAGCGTCCCCACGCAGAGAACACCCAAACACTGAAGAAGGACCCCTACTAGTGGGATTTCAGGCAGTAGGGCAGGGTCTGGGGGTCTGGGTAGGATGCCTCAAAGGTAGGAAGGGATTTCTGAGAGAAGGGCAGATAAATACCTGAAGATATCACTGCCGTTTCAGGATGCATCTTGGGTGGGGATTTAGCTAAAGCCCTGGGTGGTTAAATGGGTCCCCTGGACAGGACCAAAGCCCAGGTGGAGTTCTGCCCCACCAGTGAGCTCAGGCAGACATTCACTGGACTGGGTGGCAGGGGGAGGTGGCAGGGTTTCCTGCCTGAACCAGGCCCTATTTAGCCAAGAAAACTGAATCATGGGGAATGACCACGGTTTAAGCCACCCAGGGATCCTAGAAGTCTCCCCACCCCCCACCACTAGTAGACACCAAAGCCACTTTCTTCTTCCACCCTCGCACCACACACAGTTCTAGGTGACCCAGCACATCTCTGCTTCCTTCTACCAGGGCATGGCCATGCGTGGAGAATATTTACTGAATGAAGGAAGAGATGATTGATTTAAGTTAGATATTAGGAAAGACTTCCAGATGCCACTGGGGCAGCCTTAGCCCTGGACTGGATGTCTATGGAGGTGAGACTGATCCTCAAAAAGCCTGTCAGGTGGGGGGTGACCCCTGGCATCCCCACCTTCCCCCAGAGGCAGAGTCCTGCCTTCCGAGTGTGGCGAAGCACTGGCTTCCTTCCTGCAGGGGCCTTGCTTGTCCCACAGCCTCCATGCCCAGAACCTCCTGTAATGCCTGTCTTTTTCCCAGCCCAGGGAGTGTGGGTTCTGTGCAGTGGTCAACTGTTGAAATATTGCTGTTATCGTGTGCTTCTGTCGGTATACACTTGTGCTGTGTGTGCCTACGTGTGACCAAGCTGAGGGCACATGTGCACAGGATGGCTCAGGAGTCAGTCCATCGACTTCAAAGTATTTTAAAATATAGAACGAGAGGCCGGGTGCGGTGGCTCAAGCCTGTAATCCCAGCACTTTGGGAGGCCGAGACGGGCGGATCACGAGGTCAGGAGATCGAGACCATCCTGGCTAACACAGTGAAACCCCGTCTATACTAAAAAATACAAAAAAAACTAGCCGGGCGAGGTGGCGGGCGCCTGTAGTCCCAGCTACACGGGAGGCTGAGGCAGGAGAATGGCGAGAACCCGGGAGGCGGAGCTTGCAGTGAGCTGAGATCCGGCCACTGCACTCCAGCCTGGGTGACAGAGCGAGACTCTGTCTCAAAAAAAAAAAAAAAAAAAAAAAAAAAAAAATATATATATATATATATATATATATATATATATATATATAGAACGAGAAACCCTCTGGCTTCAGAAAGGGCTAAAAGGATTGATTTTTAAGTCACAGAGAGGCAGGCAGGCCTCGTTTCACCCACCAGCCATTCATGGAGTAGAGACCCCCAGGCTGGGCATTCAGGGAAACCCAGGGCCAAGGAAGCTAGTCCCTGGCCTTGAGCCGGGGGCTGCTAAAGAGAAGTTAAAGGGGCTGGAAAGGCTTCAAGACAGGGTGGAGGGTGCTGGCTTTGAGAGAAGGTGAGGGTGGGTCATGTTCTCAGTTGAGGCTGGGCAGCCTGTTCCCTCCTTGAGAACCTCATAGAAAAGGGTTTCCGCCCCCTCATCCCCAAGGGCTCCAGCCAACCCCATTCTTCCTCCCTTTGACCACCCTTCTCTCATTCCCTGCAGCCAGGCCAAGCTGTAACTCAGTGCTCAGAGGCCCCTTGGGCAGGAGCTGGGGCAGCTGAGGGGGGTGGGGTGGGGGTAGGAGCTACCAGTACCACACCTTCTCTCTGCTAAACCTACCTGACTGAGGCTGTGCACTGGGGCCCCAGAACTGTGTAGGCGAGGGTCACACACACTCACATATGTGGGTCCTCCTGGATCAATGGGGTATGGAGCTGGAAAAGGTCTAATTCAATCTGTCAGCCAGTTATTAGTTATTGTATTGGAGATGGCTCTTGCCTCAACCTACCTACCATCTCCTCTTGCCCCATCCAGAGGTCATGGAAGCACCTGTGGAACGGAGTCGGGCAGGGTGGGTGCAGGCAGTGTCCTGGGCAGGAGTGGTCCATGAGGACTGGAGAAGAATCAGAGATAGCATCCTCCCCTCCAGAACATGGGCCCTGGAAGGGTCTCCAAGACTCTCTGGGTCAGCACAGCCCTTGTCCACACAGGGAAACTGAAGCCCAGCAAAGGTAGAGGGCTGGCCTGTGCCTGTGTGTGATGTGGGCCATGCTGTCCCTGTTTGCTTAGACCCCACTGGGAAGGGCAGGAGGGAAAAAGAAGCAGAGGGTGGGGCAATCAGTGGGGGAAAGGGGACAGGATCTAGGGTGCTGTGAGGCACACTTCAGGCTGTTTACCCTGCAGTGTTTGAGCCCTTGGGCCAGAGAAGGGCTTGCCTTCTGCCCTCTCAGGGATGGTGGCCCAACCCAGGAAACAGACAGTGTCTGGTGCTGAGTCTCACTGGGGGCTTCATATGAACTGGCAAGGCACTGTCATTCCTATTTCATAGATATGCAAACTGAGACCCAAAGAGAGGCCTGCCTCTGTGAGGTCTTCCACAGCTGAATACCCTCAGCGAGGAGGCTGAATACCCTCAGGCTGTGCTTGCTGCCTGAGGCAAAGCTGGAACTAGCTCCTCTGGGAGGGTAGGCATTGGGGGCAGCTTGTCCCCAGGACTTCCCAGCCTTCCCTGTTTGTTCCTGTGCTGTCCAAGAACTTCTTCTGCAAGTCTGACCACAATCCCTCCGGCTTTAATTTCATCCTGCCACTCTTGTGGGATCTTGTCAGTCCAAAGGTCTCTCTGTCCCTCTGCCTTCTTGGTGTAGGGTGAGTCTGGGGGCTCAGGCATTGTCCCTGCAACATGGCTGGCTCCTGAAGGCAAGGGATGAAGCCAACCCACCCCAGCCTACCCACCCAGGCCTATTTGAAAATCAGCTCGCCTTTGCCCAGCATTGCCATTCTCATCACAGCCTCTGCCCATCTCATTTCTGTTAAACTCATTTGCCAGCTGAAGGCCTTCATTTTCCACTCTGTTTGCCCATAATCACCCCACTGACTCTGTCCTGTCTCCCCAAACTTTCCCTGCAGTGCCCAGCACTGTGGTGAGCAGACAGCCAGGCTCAGGTGCAGCCACATCCCTCCCTTCCTCCTGCCTGTCTTGGGAAGAGGCCTGTGCTCCAGGCAGGGGTCTCATCCCTGCCTCTGTGCTTTCCTCTGCTCCCAAACCAGACTGGGAAAATTACGGACAGACTCAGCCCTTGATGGCTACTCACCCTCCACTTTCTGCCTGTCCACCCAGGCCAGGAAGGCACTGTTCTAAACACTGTGCATGTATGAAGTCCCTTAATTCATCCACTAGCCCAAATGAATTTCTAATTGGTAGGAGTTTAAGGGGAAATGTTGACAAAAGGAAACTGAGGGAGCAAGAGGCAAAATTCTCCCTCCTCCAGGGCTCCATCCCTGCTCCCACTTGCTACAGAGAATAGAGCCCAGCTGTTGCTGCAAACCATGTCAGGCATCTGCTGAGGTTGCCTTGGGAGAGCAAGGGAGACTCTGCTCCCCCCGGGGCTCGCTGTTTTCCCAAGAGGTGCCTGCAAGGGTGGGGCTTCAGGCCAGGCACCCGCCCCTCAGCATCTCAGAGCACTCCTGAGAAAGTCCCTTGGCACTGAGTATCATCACACAGGCCATGGGAGGAATCAGAAGTAATGTCCTCTGAGGCCTCGGTACCCCTCCACGTCTCACCACGGCTGAACCTCCGCCTGGCCCCCTGGACACCCTTGACTCTACTCCAGGCTAGACATGCCCCAGGGCCCATCTCTAAGCCTATTAACCATGAGCCTCAAATGAACCCTATAGGGTGAGTGGAGCTGGGACAGGGATCCCAATTTTGCCAGCCGGCAGGGAGATCGAGGCTCAGAGAGGAGAAATAACTCTGCCAACTCCTCCTTTTCAGAATGGTCTGACGATCTCTTCCTGGAGCATAATGTAGGGAAGGGTTTATTGCATTCTAACAAGGACTTTCACTATTTTAAACAGAAGAATGTGCAATGATGGTAGGATTTCAGTCCCCACCCCTTTCCTCTCCACCAGGTGGTCTTCTGGTTCCCAGGGTGCCCTCTGCTGGAGAAGGCTGGGCAGCTGCTCTAGGTTGGCCCCACCCCACCCCACCCCAGCCTCTCCCGCCTGCCTGCTTTCAAGGTCAGGTTGCCTGGTAATACAGTAATTGATCTGGGAGACTTCCATTATAAATCTGCCAGCTGGCCAGGTGGCACGTCCCACGGCCCATCCCACCCAGTCCAGCATAGTAATGACCACTCCTCTGTTCTTCTGTGGGAAGGTGACTGGCCACTCTTTGTTTCTCACCACCCATTACTCCTATAGGCAGGAGCCCAGGGCCTCTGAACTCAGACAGAGGAGACATGGTTCTGAACTGACCTCACACTTCAACTGCTGTGTGGTCTCAGGCAAACTACATCCCCTCTCTGAGCCTCCATGTCCACAACTGGAACATGGTTCTGGTCAGATGGCCTTAAGGATCCCCTGTAACAAAGGGTGTCCATCGTGATGAGGGCTCCCTTGAGACCTCTGCTTGAGGGTCCTTGGATAGGGGAGTCCTAGGTAGGGCGTGATTGCACCTGTCTCTCTCAGCAAGTCAGGGAAGACTTCTTAGAAGAGGTGGCATTTGAGCTGGGTCTTGGAAGATGACAGGACTCCCTAAGGTTTGGGGGTGGGGACAGTGGTGGATGATGTTCTGGGGGTGGCAGGAAAAGGGTCCTGTACAGAGCCATGACCAGCCCAGAGCGTTAGGGTTGTTTCCTTGCATCTCTAACCCCACCAAGCCCTGCTTATACCCTTCAGTGGCTCCCATTGCCCTATAGCTGAAGTCCCAGCCCCCTGAGGAAGCTTCAGATCTAGTCCCGGCCAGCTTCTCCAGGCACCCAAGCCACTGCCCTTGCCCCCAGGGCTCCAATATTAATGAATTTTTTAAATTCTCTACAATCTGTGACCTTTGCACCAAGCTCCTCCCTAGTTTGACTCAATGACCACAATAGAATTGAATCCTGTGACCAGATAAAATCCCCACTCGATTCCAGGGCCCATGAGCCCTTTGTGATCTGCCTGCCTCCCTTTCCCCGGCTCCTCTCCCACTCCATCCTTGCTCAGTCTTCCAGCTCCTCTGTTGCCCCCCAGATCTTCACATTGCTGGTTTCATCATGTTCAGGACTCAGCTCAAGTGTACTCAACCTAAAGTAGCCTTCAGGTGACAGTCATCCTGGTTTGCCCAGAACCGAGGTATCTCCTAGGATGCAAACCTCTTAGTGCTGAAAGCAGACATTCCCAGACAAATGGGGATGATTGGTCACCCTCATTTCTCTCCAGTCCCTACTGCCAGGCCTGCCTGCTTTCTTTTCTTCCCCTTTCTTTTGTTGGAAGTCCCAGTTTGTCAACCTGTTATTACTCGCGGATCGGCTGCCTCCCCCTGGCCTTGAGCTGCTGGTGAACACGCCTGCATCTGCTGGTTCAGCACTGAGTCCCCCTTGCCCAGAACCATGTGCAGTGAGAACGGTGCTCAGCACCAGCACCAGAACATGCCTGGTCAGTGTTTGTTGAGCGAAAGGGTGAAGCCTGTACGCAGACAGTTTCCCTGTGGACCTGGCCGAGCCTTTCCTCTCTGGGCCTCAGTTTCCCATCTGTACTACAAGGGTGGGCTTTGGGAATCCCAGAGAGGGCTCTTCCAGCCCCAGTGCCCCCAGATGCAGCAAGTGAAGCGAAGGGCCACTGCCCAGCTCAGCGTGAAGGGCCAGGCGTGTGCCAGACTCTAGGGTGGGCATGGCAGGGCGGCGCTGCTGAGGGAGAAGTGTCACAGCCTGACTCACCTTCCTAGACATCCCGCTGTCACCTGAGGGCCATTTCTGGGCCAGGCCGTTGGTCCAGACCCCGGGTTGGGGGCATCCAGAGTGATGGCGCCGACTGCCAAGCCCCACTCCCCTCCCACCCCCGGGAAACAGATGGCCCAAACTTGGGCGGGCAGCAGAGACGGGGACTGGCATTTGTGTGTGTGTGGTTTTTTAAAAATCTGACACATTTTTGTCACGTCTTGGTGCATCAGAACAGTAAAGGAGGCGGGAGTGTGAAGAATGTTTTAACTCGCAACTTTGTAACAGTTCCAGTTTCTCCCGGCCTCCTCCCCCTCCCTCAAGCCCCCGCGGCGGAGCCTCCAAGCCCATCTGTTCCCGAATCTCTACTCCCTGCCCCCCTACATCCATCCCTCCTTCCTTCAGTTGAGGGGGAGAGATCCTCAGAGGAAGCGGCTTGGGCCCTGGAAAGGACCCTGGGCAGAGAGGTGGGGGACCTGCTTCTGGGCCCGGCTTTACCCCAGGCTCGCTGTGTGACCTTGTAGAGTTCTAACCCTCTCTGGGCGCCATCTGTGTGCTCCTAGGGGTCAAGCCTATCCCCTTTGGGGTTCCCTGATTCTGATACTCATGGGAATGTCTGGGGAGAGGAGTTGGAAATGGAGAATGTGCAGGAGGCATCAAGATGGGAAGTTTGGGGATTCAGGGCACCCAGAGAGAATGGCCCCAGGTGGCGGAGGGGCCACATTCGTGAACACTGAGTGGGCCCCAACCTTCACCGCCCTTGGGCTTGGGGCTTGTGTTCCCCCACCGCCGGCCACAGCTCCACCTAGCCTGTCCAGAATGGTTCTTTCAAGATGCCCCATGGCTAGCTGAGGTCTGGGGTAGCTACCCTGAGGTCAGGGGAGGGAGGAGGAGCCAGGCAGTACCCGGGATCCAGGCATCCCTGTCTGTCTATCTGTCTGTCTGAGCCCTAGGAAAAGAGGCAGGATGAGTATCAAGCCTTAGAAGATTTACTCCTCAGCTGCCATCCCTCCAGTCCCCAAGCCTGCCTGGCGTTAGCTTCCATTTCATATGTCATGGAAATGCAACTGTCCTCAAAAACCGAGAGTCCACACAGCTGGTAGGAGCTGCCCTGGATGGGCATGGGGAGAGTTTAGGGGCATGAAGGGGCAGTGTCCTGGGGCAGCTCAGCCAAGGCGAGGGCTCAAGCCTTGCTCCCTCACTCCACAGCTCAGAGACCAGGACTGCTGGACACCTGTGTGGTAGCTTGGGATGGGGTGGGGCTGGCAGCCAGGGTGCCACTTCCAGGGACAAAGAAACCAACCCCTGGCTGCACTCCTGTTTCCCCCATCCCTCCACACCTAACATGGAACTCCCAAAGTCCAGGGCATGTATCATGGACAAAGCCAGAGGGATGGGAGAGGCAGAGGGTGCCTAACGCACTCTTTTCTACCGGTAGGAGCCAGAAGCAGAGTTCAAAGGCTGCCCCAGAGTGCTGTTGACCACAGAAAGCCCCCCACTTAGGCGGGAGCAGCTTCTGAATATCACCCCACATCTCTGCATCCTGGGGAGGGCCAAGGACAGGCCTGGGAGTCCCTGTAGGCGGTGGTCTCGTGTGCCCAGGAGGGTGAGCTCTGGACAGGGCAGCTGAGGGAACCAACATGGCCCCCGTTGCAGCCCAAGCCCCAGACCCCAAGGCCCCTCTGAGCCGGTGCCACGCGAGTCTCACCATATGGGCGCAGGGCGGCTGCGGGGGGAGGAGCTGGAGTTGCCATGAGAACCCGCACACTGGCATTTCCTCTTTTGGGGAGGCTGAACCATACTTCGCAGGCGGTGTAGGCTTCTGAATCCCATTTCTCTGTGTTTTTTAGGAAGGGAAAAAGGGCAGGGGAAGGGGGTGGAAAAAGGCAAGGAGGGAGAGAGAGAGTCAGAGGGAGCCAAGAGGGAGCAGTGGAGCTGTCTGGAGCTGCAAAAGTTGATCAGGGACCTCTGTTCCCCAAAGCTCAGTCCAGGGCCAAAGTGGGGTCTGGAGTTCCCTCTAATTCATTGTCCAGTCCTTGGGTAAACCTCTTCCTTAAAATACACAGTCCTGCATCCTGCCTGAGATTCAAGTCAACTCTTTGGACCATTTCTGGGTTCCTTACTGTCACCCCTGTCCCCTGAGTGCCCAGCCCTGTGGGCAGCCACACTGGAAGCAGCAGAGGGTGGAGGATGCAGACCCTGCTCCCAGGGTCCCAGCAGGGGCAGGAGTCCACCCTAACCCAAGTCCACAGCAGACCTCCTGGGCTTTAGTAGCTTGGCAGTGGAACTCCACGTGGCTGGGGCAGATGTGGAAGGCTGCTTGGAGAACCGGAAACTACACAGAGGCGAGCAATGGGGAGGAGAAGGCAGGGAGGATGTAGGGAGCTGGCAGGAGAGGCCAGTGTCCACCCATCAGCCCCACCTGTCTCGTCAGGGACTGGGGCTGGGTGTCCTGAGAACACAGGCTTGGGGTAGACAGACCTGGGTGTGAATCTGGCTCCATCTCTTCATACCCCTGGCAAATGAACCTCCTTAGGCCTCAGTTTCTCCAGTCTGTAAGATGGAGATGTTGATACCTACCTTGAAGGTTTCCTGTGGTGTGCAGCCAGTGGAGAGGCCAGAGTGGCTGTCATTAAGTGGCAGCTGCTGTTGGTATGTTCACTCAGGTCATGGTCGCCAGCATCCACTGGGGACATAAGGAGAAGCAAACGGATGTGGTCCTGATCCCGGAGAAGTGCCCACCTTGAGCAGAGGTGTGGCGGTGGGACCCAGAGTGTCCATGTTTGGGGAAGTGGCATTGTAGAGAGGGGCTATCCTGGCAGAAGAGAGGGTGGGATGGGAGGAAGAAGTCTATGAATGACAAGTAGGCAGTTGGGAGCTGGGGCAGAACCAGCCTGGGCCCAACCCAGGCCACATGGACAGCTCTAAGGCAGAACTGGCCCCGTGGGATCTCTAGCTCTTCTCCAGCTCCTCTTCCTGGAACTTCACCTGCTGTGTCTGGGGCAACCAGCCCTCCTTCCAGGCAGTTCCCTCCAGACCCTGCAAAATGGAGCAGCCATGAAGAGAGGCTAGCACTGTGACATTGCTCTCTCAGAGCTTCCTCGGTGTGAGACCCTCTGGACTGCCATTTCCCAGTTATAAATGGGGTTATAGATGGCTGTTCTTTCCTCCCCTAGGGGCTGAGTGGGAGTCCATGAGATGAATGGGCAAGCCTCCTTTAAGGTGTGTCTAGGGAAAACAGGAGGGAAATCTGGCTTTGTTCCCTTGAGCAGAGAGGAAAGGGGAGGGGTGAAGCATCAGGGCCACCTCAGCTCTGGTTGATGCCTCCAATAGCAACAGAGCCCAAGTATTGAGTCCTACTCTGTGCCAAGATCTTTACATCTCATTTCATTCTTACAATAACCAGGGAAGTAGCATTATTTCCATTTGACACTGGATGAGAAGACCGAGGCTCAGAAAAGGACAGTAACTTACCCAAGATTACTCAGCTAGTGGCAGCAGAGCCAGGGTTAGAACCCAGCGCTGTCCAGCTCTCAAGCCCTTTCCATGACCTCTCCAGGTCTCTCTCCCCTGACTCCCTCCACCTCTCACAGACTGAAGGCCCCCATCTACATCTCCAATGGGCCACAGTGAGGATTTCAGGGGCACTGTGCTCAGTGATGGGTTGGAAATTAGGAGAAATAGGTGCTGAGACCCCAGTCCCAATCCCCACCAGCTGGACTCTAACCATACCTAGCCAGCCTGAGGTAGCCCCAGGACCCCTCTACTTAGGGAAGAGCATGGTCTTGGCATCTGATGGATTAAGACTGACTCTTAACTTTGCCACTCACTTACCCTGGTTCCCTAGCAAGTTTCTGGACCTTTCTGAGCCTCCATTTTGTCATCCAGAAAATAGTGGCACTGGAGCAGTCAGGCTAGGCTAGGTTTTGCTGCAGTAACAAACAACTTCAAAATCTCAGAGATTTCAAACAACTCATGGTCGTTTCTCACCCCCATTCCAAGCATGGGATATCCACTCCTCACTGAGGATCCCAGGCTGAGCAAGTGCCTACCATCTCGACCTGTGCATCCAGTTACCATGGTAGCAGGAAAAGGCATGGCCAAGACCACCCTGGGTCTTAAAGCCTTCTCTTGTAAGTGACACTTGTAACTTCCCCTAACATGTCATTGGCCAAAGCAAGTCACGTAGCCATACCTAATGTTAAAGGGGACAGAGAACTGCAGTTCCGCACCAAGTGCCTAAGAGGAAGAAAATTGGTATATTAGTTAACTTTCCTTAATGACTCCCACAGGCAACTAGCACACAGGGATGCTGTGAACATTCAGTGAACTGAAGGGAATGGGAGCTTGGCACACAGGAGGCACCTAATAAATGGTACTCTTTTCCCCTCCACCCCCAGCTCCAAAGAGATCCAACCCCACTTCCTTTCCGAGCCATCCCTTTCAGATGGACTGTTAAGAGTTGATGGGTACTCCCTACGTTGAGCAGGAAGGCTTTTGCTTCTAGGGTAGAGACAAGTAGCAACTTCCCAAGGGGCACATGGCATGGTGGCAGCTAAGGCGGGAAGAGCGGACGGACACCCTCACTCCCAGCTGAGTAACCTGCCCCTGGTCCCGTGCCTTGTTTAACAGATGAAAAAGCAGCAGATACCAGTAATACCTTGACTTTATTAAGGGCTTCATAAGATCCAGATCAAATTACATCTCCTGCAATCGAACAGTTAATTCGATTCCACTCAACAAATGTTCCATTCAATACCAAGAGGGCCTGGGGTGGTCTGGATGGCCCACCGGACTGGGGAGGACCCTGTCACTCAGCAACTTCCCTCATTCCTCAGGAAGATACCATCCTCCCTGGCTGGAGGCCACAGGTCTGCCCTAGAGTCTAAGGTCAGTTCAAGATGAGTAGCCAAGGCCTGTTGGGGAGAGGACAGCAGGCAGGGACAGTGATTAAGGACTTCAGGGTCACGAGCCCACAGAAACCCAGAATGGCAGATGGGGCCTCGAGACCCCTGGAGTCCAGAGCCACCTTGACTATCAACCTTGAGTCCAAAACTACAAGGCTGTGCGACCTTGGGCAAGTCACTTTTCCTCTTTGGGACTCAGTCTCCCCCAATTAAGGGGTTGGCCTATGTCCCTGTCCCCACCTTTGACATCAAGGTTCTGAGAGCTTCTTTGCCAATCTGCATTTCCCCCTTCCCAATCTGAGGTGGCTCCAATAGGAAAGAGACCTGATCCTTCCACCCTGTGTTGCCCTACACCTACTGGGCTGGGTCCTGAGGATCAAACCATGCACTCCCCCGCAGTAGCTCACAGTCAGGGAAGGAAACACAAAAGGCAGGTGGGGTGACAGAGGCACACTGCTCACTGATTACCAGCCAAGGCACAGACCAGACAGGCTGTAGGTTAAGCCCACTTTCCTTCCCTCCTCCCACACTGCGCTGGCCACTTACCACCACTGGGCTAGAAAAATCCAGGAGGACTCCCTGGTGAAGGAGGAATGGAAGCTGGACCCTGAACTACTTAGCTAGGCAGAGTTGGGAGCAGGTTCCAGGTGGAGAACAGCAGGAGCAACAGCTGAGAGGTAGGGTACGTCTGGAGTGGGTGTGAGTGACAGACGTCACCTGGAGGATATATTGACACAGGGAAATGTGATTTCCTTGTTCTGGCAACACACACACACACACACTCCTTCCTCAGCTGCAGCTGTAGGTAAGAGATGTTGGAGTTGCTCAGGAAGATGGAAGAGCTGTCAGTCATAATTTCATAATGCAGAGAAGGGATGCCCCTGGAAACCCCAGAGACGCTTTTAAGTCCCCGGAACTCCGGGAACAGACCCCCTTCTACCCAATGAATCAATAATAGCAACAAAAATAGTAGTAACTCTTTTTGGCACTTTATCGTTAATGAAGCACTTTGGTATCCGTCATCTTATTCGATCCCTAGAGTGAGGCATGGGACCATAGCCTGTGAGGCATGGTCTATCCCATTGATTCTGTGATTCACAGAGAAGGCAAAACATTTGCCCAAAGTTGGTGGGTCCACAGCGTGCCCTTGCACTGTTTAACTCTGTGGTCTATTTATGCCTGCTCTTCAGGAGTCCCTTGGGCCTTCGTAGGGGGACATCCGCTCAGAGAGTGGATGGAAAAGGGCTCTGGCGGGAATGGGATGTAGATTCTGGATTTTCCACTCTGTGGCCTTTCTTGACTTCACCAGAGTTTGAGACATGTCCCAAGGCTACCCTTGCTCAGCCTCAGCCCACAGTCCCTAAGAGCCTGGCCAAACCCAGAGACCCAAAGACCTCAAACCTTAAGAGCACCAAACCCCCAATTCCTCTAGAGCCCTTTTCTCTTGAAACAAGGGTCAAAGCAGCTAAGTTCAACAGGTAAAGGGGTCAGCCACGCACTGCCCCAGACTGTGATGTCTGCACTTGCTGGAGCTGCTCATCGATCAAGCACTCTTGAGTTTGTATGAGCTTGTTCTTCATTTGAAGCTGTTTGGAAAGTGTGATTTCAAGGACTTCAAACTGTGAGGCTAGCTTCACATACTTTGGAATCATTGCTTATTCATTCAGAGCATGATTTAAAGAACCCTGAACACCTAGATCCAATGTAGTGCCTTCTAGGTAGAAATTGACTGTTATCAGCCACTACTTGATACAAATTTAGGCTTTCGTCGTTTGACCAGAAGGAACTGTTACCACTTTTTCCGGATTTAGGTTGCCAGAAGCTCTGGGTATGTGCTGGGCCACCTGGTGTTAAGATTCTCCAGTCTCCTAGGCCAGTGACTTCGCCATTTGCTATTTTTAGGTCAGTGTGGTATCAATAGCTTGCTTAGTTCTAATGCAGCCTGCAAATTTTCAGAAAGAGGATGTTAACGCCTCCTTAGAGCTTCCATGTAGCTTTCTGAACACTGTTCATTCAGTCTTCTGTCATTCATTCATTTATTCAAAATATATTTCTTGAATGGCAGGCTCTGGGATACAGCAGTGAAACAGACAGCAAGCTCACAGCTACCTTTCCACAAGTGGAGAACTATCTCTTCCCTACAATGCAGTTTCCACCAAAAGCGGCCTCTGCCTGTGCACCCAAATGTGTGAATCTGCCATAGCTACTTTTTTTCCAGTCAGGATTTTCCTTCTCTGCCCTCCTTTTCTGCTTGACCCCTACTACCTTTGAAGCCCTCCAGTGAGGCCAGATCTACTCCGGACCTAGCCTCTGAAATGTCTACTTGCGCTGCAGTAGCAAAGGCTCAGGGATGGACTTGGGAGAGCCACCAAACCCAAGCCTCTACACAGCGCCCTGTCCACTCCAGCACCCAGACTCTCCCACCCTCTCTTTCCCATACCCCACCTCCCAGTCCTTATCCCATCACCTGTGTTAGCCATATACAGCCTCTGCCCTCTGTGACCACCCTGCAGGACTTCCTCACTGCCTCCAGCATACCTTCAGGCCCTGCCTTCACCCCATCCCCATCTTGAGATTCTCCATCTTTGGATGCAGCCCCCAGTCCTACCCTGGCCTAGCTACTCTAGCTCCTCTACTGGACAACTCCAGTCTGCCCTCTTCCCCATTGCGGGTGTGGCTTGCAGAACAGGAGGAAGTGGGAGTCCATGACAAGGGTCCTGCCGAGATTGAACCCAGCCCTGGCCTCTGGGTTCTGATGGGCTGACTCACACTGCTCAGCCCAGACAAACCTGTGGGGTCCAGGCTGCCCCCTGCCGGATGCCCAGGGTTGCTATGGCGACCCTCTGCTAGTCTTCCCTGCATGGAGACAATCAAACAATAATAGCAGGGACTATTTTATTCTGTGTCCCACCTGGGAGCCATTTAAGCCTCCCCACTCCTTTTGACACATCATAATTTTTTTTTTTTTTTTGCTTTTAAGATTATTCCTTCTCTTCCCCCTCACTCCAAACCTGCGTGGCATGGTCTCTGAAAGCCTCGAGTCTTAAACACACACACACACATATGCACGTGCTGTGCACAGGCTTACATTACCATGCTGTAGACATCAAATCGGCCACCCCAGTGCCTGTTAATTGGCAACAAAGCCCCAGGGCCAGCAAAGCACCTTCACCTCACATTGTTCACCACTTAACAGTTTGCAAAGCCCTTTTACCTCTGAGCTCATGTGAGAACGTGTGGGTGGTATTTATCCCCTCTCCCATTTTCCACAGAGAAGACAGGCTTGGGATTTGGGGGGCATTGGCCAATGTTACCCAATGACTGGGTGGCCTGGAACTAAGTCTTGTTTGGGGGTAAAGATCTCCCCCCTTTCATCATCTCCACTCTCCCCTTGGTGGCCATCACCTGCCCAGCCATGAGCAGTGTTGGGGGCTGCTGTACTCAGTGGGGCAGGCTGTGGGAGTCCAGCCTCAGCAAGAGTCCTGCCTGCCCTCACTGCCCTCTGGGTTCCCTTGGATTCTGTCCTCCAGCTAGAAACCTTCCCCAGCACCCCTAGCCCCAGCCGACCCAGCTCTCTAGCCTGACCCAGAAGCCAGAGTGCCCTATCCTTCAGCTCCTTCCTGAACCCCCTTCCTCCTCCAAATTGCTCTCTTCTTTCCACATGGTACCCCTGAATCTTTGCTCTCCTGGTCCCTGGGTGGAAATGACCTTGCTGTTTCTCCATGGTGACTTCCATCTCTGATGGTTGTTCCCATATTACAGACCCACATGGGTATTTGTCTCAACCTTACATTTGTACTAAACAGGCATTTCCACTGACTGCACATGTGTGTATTTCCATCAGCCAGACGCATCTTTCATACAGTCCTCTGTCTTAACCAAAGAATGGACATTTACATTGTACACAGGCGTCACCACCCAACATGTTTACTTTGAATTTATGAACATTTACATAGACCACACGTTTGCCTAGAACATTCCCATTTATATGACCATGTGTGTTGCCATGAAAACACATTTACATTGGCCAGCCAAGGACAGTTCTGGGTTTGCAGACAATACAGACTGCTAGCCTATGTCACTGCCATGTCTAGTCCAAACAATCTCTCTTAGCTTGGAGGATTAAGGGTCATTTCTTGGATGTGTCTGAAAGGCACTTCCCTATGTTTGGACTTGGGGTTCCACAGACCAGGACCCACAATAGCACGTGCAGAGCTGGGGGGTTCTGGGATGTGTGTGCAGGATTCCTGGAGGCCACTGGGGTGTGTGGTTGCAGGTTTGAGACCAAGGCCTGGGTTCCTGTTGTCTCTGTCTTTGGGAACTCTGTTTAGCAGGGCAGCAGGGAGCAGACTGGGGTCCCAGAGAATCAGGGGCCTGCCTGAGGTCTCCAGCCCTGGAGAACAGAGTGCACGAGGGGTGACCCTTGGGAAGTGGGTTTGACCTGGGCCACCGTGGGTGAGTCAGTATGGTCCCAAGGGGCCTCAGTCTCACTTCATTTATTCTACCTAGGGCTCCCCCTTTCATAGCAGGGCCTCTGAGGCCCAAAGAGGTCAGGCCCGAGGCTGAGACAAGCTGGGCCTGGATCTCTGTCCCCCTTGGCCACAGGTCGGGGCCAGGATCAGGCTGGGTCCTCCTGTGGCTCGAACTGCTGTTTAAAGTTCTCTTGGCAGCTGCAGTCAACACGGGAGTAGAGCCCAGCCTTGGAGTAAGAACGTGGACATATGTAGGTTCAGATCTCAGCTCCACCACTTTCCAGCTGCCTGGGGAGTGGGGAAGGCGTGCAGCTGACACAGTGGCCATGTGCATGGTTGCATGAGTGGACATTGCCACTCTGCTGTCCTCTACTGCCACTTTTGTGACAGTAGCTGGGCTAGTGACTTCCTTTCTTTGAGCCTCAGTTTTCTTTCCCCTCTGTACCAGTCATGGATGTTGCCAGTCATGGATCTGCCTGTTCATTGCATGTGAAGTGTCTAGCACACTGCCTAGAATGCAGCCAGTGCTCCTTCAATGCTAACTTTTGTGGTTAATGTAATATTGCAATTATTATTGCATCTGGGTGATCTTGGGACTCAGTCTCCTCATCTGTAAAATGGAGTTAATATGATACTGAGGGCCCCAGCTACCCACACCTGATACCAAAGTCCTGCCCACTTACCACCCTGTCCCTGTGGCTGGCTGTCTGACTGCCCTGTCCTTCCCAGATGCATGAGGACAGAGCCCAGAGAGAGGGAGGAAAGAAGGAGGCAAGGAAATAGATGTCTCACTGTTCATCAGTTAGCAATGGTGGCACCAGTTTTCTTAGAGAAGGGCCTCTCCCCTGGACTGTGCTCTTCTAGACTGACCCTTTCATCCCTGGCTCCCTAATATCTCCTGTCAGGTGCAGGACAGCCCGGGGGCATAACCAGGACCTGATCCGAGAGCCACCCTGCCCATCCCTGGACTCCCACCAGTGAAGCCCCTGACACTGCCCTTCCAGCCTCAGTGGGAGTGCCTGTAAACTAGGAAAGTGGACCAAAGAGCTCCAAGTCCCCCACCCCACACCCACCTATCCCTGAGCCCTCCCGCACCTCCATACTCGTTAGCTAGAGTGAACACCAGGCGCCCGTCCCAGCTCCACTGCTCACTTCGCCATGACCTTAGGCAAGCTCCTTAGCCTCCCCATGCCCGTTCCCTCCCCTGTAAAGTGAGGGTAGTCACAGAACCTTCCTCATAGGGCCATTGAGAGTATGAAATGAGTAAATGAGCCCAGAGAGAGGGAGCAGACACCAGGTGAGCCCTGGTGTCTGCTGACCCAGGGGAAAGACTTGATAGATATTAGACATTATTAATGTTTCCCAGGTTCTGTAGTGAGGGTCTGCCTCCTTTCTGGTCAGTTGAGAAGAGCCCACCCTCCCTGGCTATCAGCTAATCCTGTCCGGTCACTTCTGACTATCAAAGCTCCCATCCCTTCCTGGGGTGCTCCTGGGGACAGAGAAGCCCCAGGTTGTGGGGATGGAGATGAGAGAATAATCGGGGCAGACGATGGCAGGGGACAAGGTGGGTTTATGCTCTGCCACGTCTGCCCCCAGGAGAGAGGCTGGCTGGCCCCTGGTCTGTCCCTCCTGGAAGTGGGGGAAACCCCAGGTTCCTGCCTGTGTGTGCCCCACCTGCTTACAGACTTATGACCCATATTTGGGGTGCAGAGAGGAGGGGTGCAGAGAGGAGGGACTCACTTTGCTATGAGTCACAGCAGAGTCTCCTCCCTCTTCTCCCCTTCCCTGCCCCGTAGCCCTCTTGGTCGCCATGACAGGGGGGTGCTGGGAGGGAGAACTCCTGTGAGGACAAAACCAGAGGGTGCCAGAGTGGGTACCAAGTCCGGGCTGGGGAGGCGCCTCCATGTAGGTCCAGGTCCTCCACCCATTGCTGTGTGGCAGGGTGGGGTGGAGTCCCTTACAGGTCACATGTCTGGACCAGGCACATTTCCTTGACGTGCAGCTAAACACAGGCAGGGACAATCAGTGTCTTTACTGACTATTTTACAACTTTACTGGGTCTAGAAAGTGGGGCAGGGGTGTGGATGTATTTGCCCCTTGGCAGCTGGGTGTCTGTTCCATCACAGGCCACCAGGCTCATGCTGAAGTCCCTTCAATCACCCTTTTATCTCACCCACTCCCCAGCCTCTAAATGAGGCAGACACCATCCCTGCTTTGCAGATAGAGAATCCGAGGCCTGCTCATGCACTTGCTCATTCACAGGACTCACCCTGGGCTGCCCAGGCAGTGGAGGTGTCTAAGGGCACTTGGGATCTTATACCCCTGGGCTGTCCCCTTTGTGAGTAAGGCTACCTAATGTCCACCACAAAGGGAGAATTACCAGCAAGGCCTTGAGCTTTGCTCCTGTTTACACTTCAGTTCCCAGTGCACACGGCTAGCTTCAGGAAAGACCGCCAGCTCTTCTAAAGTGGGTCTGGAACCAGCTCTCTGGTGGGACCGGGAAGACGTGTGTGGGATGCAGAGTGCGGGCAGGTGCAGAACCAAGGCCCACGGAGGCAGCAGCCCTGCATTCACCAGTCAGAGACCCACTGGCCTAAGGATGGGAGGATGAACATAGTAGCCCTGAATTTGTTCACGATGCTTTCCACACTTCAGGCATTAGCTGGCATTTATCTTTAGCCATGAGGCATGCACGTACATCCCGCTCTACCTTCCGCAGGTTAAGTAAATGTGAGGACTCTGTTGCCAAGTTTAAGCATAGAAAGAGAGCTGGGCACTGGTCTGCTGAGTGGCCTGGGTAGCTCTTGGGAGAGAGGCAGTGATAAGGAGTGGGCCTCAGGACCATGCCTCTACCTTATCCCACCCACCCCACTGTGTGCCCTGGGGTCTTCTGCCCCAGCGTCTTGGGCTGTGATGTGTGGAGTCCCTGCAAGTTGGCTGGCCGGGGCTCCTTCCTCCCAATGCCCTCAGCCCCTGGTATGGGGAATGGGTGGGTACTACTCCCTGCGCTGCCCGTTCTGAGCGTGTATGTTTGGGAGGAGGGGTGTGTGGAGGTGCAGAGAGGGGTCCACAGCCTATGAGTCACTGGGAACTTCCTGAGAGCACACCAGGCCCTTCTCCCCACTCCTGATGAGCCACCACCACCGTGCAGGTATTTATGGCTGATTTTCACGCCCCAGCAGGTGGTGTGAACACACTGTGTCTGAGTGTAAACGCCCATGTTTTGATTTGAGAGTGTGGGGAGCCCTCCTATCGGCTGGGGCCTTCTAGATCTCTCCACCTCGGGCTGCCGGCCTGAGCCACATCGTTTATCCCATAGAGGAGAGCCCACCCAGGGGCCCTTTATCCAACCCTAAACCGCTTATCACCAGAGCCAGGCCTGGCTGCTGGTCCTGGCTCCACCGGTGCAACTTACCTCACCCCTCTTAGTCCCAGTTTTCTCGTCTGTGAAATGGGCACAGCAGCCATGTCTGTGTTTGCTGGAGGGATTGAGGGAGCCAGCCAGCGCTGTGTCCCTCAGGTTCCGAAGTGGCCAGTGAGAGGCCAGCCCGGGCTCAGCCTGCCCCTGGGCTTAGCTCTGCTCTGGGGCCCATTTCCTGTCATATTCCGGGTCCACGTCGTGGGCTCTGTCTTGCTCTCCTGGTGTCGCTAGCACCTCCACCAATGCCATCCTTATTTCCCAGGTGACGGAAATACCACAGGCAGGTGGTGGGCTCAGAAGAAGCAGATAGATGCTCAAGCCTGTCTGGGGACCTCTGGAACCAGGATACCCCTCCTCGGCCACCTCCCCTGCAGGCTCGGGGCAGCCATGTTGAGGGGGTTGTGCTTCCAGGATGTCCTGGGCAGAGAAGGGATAGAGAGAGAGGGCGCAGCCCGGGTACAGCTGTGGTTCCTCCAGCACAGCTGGGAAGCCCTGAATAGGGGCTTGGGTCTTTTGTCTGTGGACTGATGAAGGAGTTGAAGAAAAATTCTGCTCGGGACACCTACCCTGACACACATGAGAGACACCCCACACATGTTTAACATGACACATACCACAGAGCTCTACAACACAACACATACAACAGAGACACCATACACACATTTAGCACGACACATACCACAGAGATCTACAACACAACACAGCTACGTATCCTTCCTAAACTCCCCCAGAGTAGATACATTCGCAAAGCAGACACCGCTGCCCCAGCTGGACTCATGGCCACAAGGGCTGTCCCCTGTAGGGCTCATGAGTGCCGGGCCCTGCCCTGCGACTCTGATGGATTCTCCCATCGTGTCCTCACCACTCTTTGGAGCAGGTGCCACATTCAGGAATGAGGGCAGAGCAGGGAGGGAATTGACCAAGTGCTCTGCCCAGCAGAGTCCACATTTCAGGAAGTCCTTGAGCCATTGCACCCCACCCCCATTTCCCTGTTTACAGCTGTCACCCCCTGCCCCTTCCCATGCTGGAGCAGGATGCGGTGGGAATGAAAAATGTCCTCCCTGGAGGCAGCACCAGACTCTTGGGAAGGAAGTTTTTCCTTGGGTTTGCTGCCCCTGGGCCAGGGCTGTGGCTGCTGCTCTCTGGGGGGTAAGCCCTGAACCATGGTGCTGGGGTGCCCACCTTCAGTACCCCCACCTCCATGCCCACCATGTGATGAGGGAGTTTGTCGGACACTTTGCCCATAACCAAAGGGATGGCATGACCAAGAATGGCAGGGAAGGGGGTGGCAGGCCAAGGAGCCAGGAGAGCCCCTACAGAAGCTCTGCAGGTCTGAGGCTCCCAGCTTTCCCTTCCGCTATCCAACCCCTGATGGCCCATGGGCCTCTTGGCCCCTCCCTGGAACCGGACTGTTGCTGTTGTCCCAGCAGCCCTTATGAAGGTCTGACCTAGACAGGGAGGGGAGAGGGCCCTTCCCACTGTGGACCTCCCTACCCTGAGGTTTGCTTCTGTCCTGAGTCCTGCCCCAGGGCCCTGGGTCTCCCCTGACCCCGTGGACAGCCCTGCTCTCCTGCCTGGTTCAGCCCACACAGCCGTCCTGCTCCCAGCACCATCCAGGGGACCTGAAAAACATCTCCATCTCCTTTCTGACCAGGCCACCCTGATTGATACTGTAAGTGCCAGCCCCGGCTGCCCCCACCCTGATAAGCGGGTGACAGACGGGCAGGTGTCCAGGGCACAGTGAGTTCTTGGGCAGGAAGAGAGCTCCTGGGAATGCCACACCACCACACCACAGTGGCTGTCAGAGAGTGCGCTGAGTGTGAGTCTTTGTCTCCTCCCAGGGCTAAGTCCAGTGGTGTGGGGAGAGGCACCAAGCCCAGGCTCCACAAGCTTCCTTGCTGACTCGCTGCATGGCCTCGGGCAGCTAAGGCACCTCTCTGTGCATCTGCAAAGAGGCCTCAGCGGGATAGACCAAGGCTGCACAAGTGAGATAAGGGGTACAGAGAGGACCCCTGGGAGAAGAGGCTCAAAGCATATTTGATAAGAATTTTGGGATTCCCTCTTTTCCTCTGGGAGAAGGGAACCACTTGCAGAAGTAATGCCTTGCTGGGGGATTTCAGGACCTGGAGAGGAGCCTGTCTGCTGCCCAAACCCAAGTGGCAGTCCCAGCCTTGCTCCCTGTGAGGTATGGAGCAGATTATGCGGGCTCTGAAGGGCTTCCTAGGGCCAGGTTGGGTCCAGACTGCCCTCCTTGCCTTCATATGGCCCTTGGCAGAGCTGAGCACTCCATGGGCACCTAAGTATCCAAATTAGGCTGCCTGAAAGGGAACATCTCAGAGAGACCCCCGGCCTGAGGGAAAGTGGGCTTCCAAGCTCTTCACATAGAGGAGCCAAAATGCCAACCTTCCCAGCTGCTCTTTCTATCCTCCTTCCTCCCTCTCCCCACACCATGGGGCCTCTCCCTGTTGGCAGCTCTGACTCCGGAGGCCTGCCTCTGTTTCCCTTCTCCACTCCCTGAGGGTGGGGGTGCCCCGTGCATGGTGAAGCCTAGGATGAACCAAGCCCTGGCAACTGGACACCTTCCCCCTCTGCAGCTGTCTCCCTCCCACTGCTGTCCTGGACTCAGGTCTTAATGGAGCATAAACAGCCAGGCAGAGGGAAGCCTCATTAGGCCTGATCTAATTAGGAATCCCTGAGATGGGGGTGGAAGGTGGAGGTGGAGGAGCGCCCCATTCATGAGGGCTTACTGTCCACAAGAAATGTCACATGCATATGCTTTAGAACCCTTTCCACAACCCTCCAAGATAGGCATGAGTATCCCCAGGTGGCATGAATGGAAAGTGGCTCAGAGAGGGCAGGTGACTTGCCCGAGACCCCTCCGCCAACAGGTGGCTTCCCTGGGATGTGCACCCTGAGTGTCCGACCCCAGTGTCTAGTACTTCCCAGCATCCCAGCTGGCCTCAACCTATCAGGCTTGGCAGAACCTCTGACATCCTCTGTCGCAGGTTTGTCCAGCTGCTATTTGAACCCACAGTGCTGGGACAGTCACAGCCCCGTTTCTGGCTCTCTGTGTCTCTGGGCCTCCTCTCTCTCCCAGCACCACCTGACTCCACAGTGGGTCAAGAAGGTGGGAGACGGGGTGTGGGGCCAGCCAGGCTCTCAGCCTCCTACCACGCCCACCACTCATCTGTCTCCTTCTGTAATCAGGGAGGGTGTAGGGGGAGCCCATGCAGTGCCAAGAGGCCGGCCGCCCCTTCGTTAGTCTTAGCTAACAAGCTGTTTATGGGTGCGACATGACACCTGCTTTCTTCTTTATAACTTCAATAATTTATAGGCATATTAGCGGCCAAGCAGCCGCCCTGGGTCCCAGCCAGACGGGCCGGGGCGATGCAGCCGGGTGCCTCTGCCGATATTTACTCTCTCCTACCATCAATTATTAAGGAACCCTCCTTTGTTTTTGCACATAATTACATGCACCGTTATGGTTCAGACTCCCCTGCTCTTAATCTCTCTGGAGAGGGGCCCAGCCTGCCCAATAGGGCTGAGATGGCGTGGGGACCCATCGGCTGGAGAAGGCAGGCAGCCACCCTACCTGGGCGAGAGGTGGTGGCAGCCTCAGCTCTGCACCCTGCTCTCAGCTGAGCTGGTACCTCCTTGGCCAACAGCAGCCTTCCTCAGGGCTGGCTGTCTCTCCTTCCTCTCCATCCCAGGGCCCAGCCTTTGCACCTGCTGTTCTGCCTGGAGCACCAGCCTCCACCTTCTGTGTACCTCACTGATCCCGACTCACCCTTTGGTTTCAGCTCAGCCATTGCTTCCTCCTGGATGTCTGTCCTGTCTGCTGTGTGTGTGCAGCCTCACCCCCACTTCTCCCACCTCAGCCTGGATCACACTAGGTTGAGTCTTGCCTGCCAGACCATGGGCTTTGGAGCCCAGAGAAAACCGTGGCAAATGTTTGGCATTTGATGAATTAATTAATTAATTAATTAGGAGATGGATGGATGCCTCCACCTGTCTTACCATCAGTGAGCCCACTGAAGCGTTTGCCTTCACCCTCCTCCTCCAGGAAGCCTCTCCTGTTTGCTCCACCTCCTCCAGACTCCTCCAGACTCTCCTGGTCTGTGCTGAGATCCCCCAGTGGGCACCAAGGCCTGGTCTCTCCATCTGTGTCCACAACACCAAACAGAGGACAGGTCAGAATGGAGGGAGGGCACATCCTGGCAATCTCAGCTGTCAGTGTGACCTGGAGAAGTTGCTCACCCTCCCTGATCCTGTTTCCTCACTGCTAAATGAGGATAATAATAGTCCCTACTTTACAGGGTGTGATTGAGGCTTATATGAGATAATTTGTAAAAGCACCTAGTATGTGGCCTAGCATGCCAGAGGTGTTCAAGTAATATCCTTAACCTCACCTATTGTCTGTCTGTGAATTGAGCCCATGTGAAAACAAACCATACTGAATTATGTTGGATTGAATTGTCTTATATACACCTTCTCTTGTCCACACTTCTTTGTTTTTAGTCTCCCCTGCCATGTAGCTGGCACCAGGCTTGGCTCACAGGGTCTCTGCAAATATTCCAGGTTGATTAATCAAGACTTTGCAAGTCTCTCAAGCCACACCTATCAAGAGAAAGGAGTGAGTGTCTCCCAAGCCATAGAAGAATAAACTGAGGCCAGGGAGATAATGTGGACTCCTCCAAGTTAATGACAGAGTGAGGAACCAGGCCCTGGCTTCCCACTAGACTGGAAAGCCCAGGAATATCTCCCTGGATTCTGTGTGCCTCAGTTTCCTCCCATAAGAAGAGATAATAATAGAAGGGAGCCCATAGCATTGCTGAGAGGATTGAGTGGGTTGCTGAGTGAGTGGAAAACACACTTAGAACCACTGTGCTGCTCATGGTGTGGGGTTTGAAGTGTGGGGATCAGGATAGACCTGACTGCCACCTCCCCTTCTCTCTCCCTTGAGGTGACAGTCCTCTGGAATTGGTGTTAATCACTGTCCTGCATGTTTTAATTCTTTTCCTGTATTTGTAGGTATCCATGTTCAGTTTATAGCGTTTGGGGCTTGTTTTTAAACTTGAGATAAATGGTATACCTTGTACATATGTTTTTTTCCTCCCCATCGTGTTTATGAGATCACCTATGCTGATGCAAGTACCTCCAGCATAGCTGTTTTAATTGCTGCATAGTATTCCATTGTGCGAATGTACCACGTTCTGTACATTCCTTTTCCTGATGATGGGCACTTAGGCCCATCCTGTTTTTCGCTGTAACAAACAATCCTGCCATGAGCGCTCCTCTGCTTGCCTTCTTGTGCTCATACTTTAGGGAATTGCTGGGTCATAGGGTGTGCATCTTTTCACCTTTACTGAATAACCACCAAGTTGCCGTGCCATTCCTTGCCCCCCTTGAGAGCAGACACTTCGCCTGCCTTATCTCAATACCCTCGCCACACTGGGAGAAAGGAGTTATTATACCCATTTTACAGATAGAGCATGGGTTTAGTTATCTATTGCTGCATAACAAATCACTCCAAAACTTAGCTTAAAACAGCAAATATTTATTACCTCCCAGTTTCAGTAAGTTGGGAATCCAGGTGAGGCTTAGCTGGGTACCTCTAGCTGAGGGTCTCTCACAAGGCTCCCATCTAGACATTAGCCGGAGCTCCAGTCGTCTCAACGCTCAACTCAAAGAGGAGCTGTTTCCAAGCTTACTTGAGTGGCTATTGGAAGGCCCCAGGGCCTCATGGGGGGTTGACTAGAGACATCAGTTCCTTTCCATGTGGGCTTCTCATAACATGGCAACTGGCCCTCCTCACGGCAAAAAGCAAGTGATCAAGAAAAGGTACCTAAGATGGAAACCACAGTTGTTTTGTAATCTAATCTCACAAGTGACATTGCGTCACTTCTGCTGTATTCTATTCATTAAAAGTGGGTCCATTGATCCAGCCCACACTCAAGGGGAGGGGATTACACAAGTAGGGCAGGGACCACTGGGAGTGGGCTTAGGGGCTGCCTATCACTGGGCAACTGAGACTCAGAGAGGTAAAGTGACTTGCCTAGGGTCACACAGGAGTCAGAGACAGAGTCAGAACTGGAACCTAAGACTGCCTGCCCTGACACTGGGCACCTTTCGAGCCACTATGCTGTCTTTGACTTAATAACAGGCTCCGACTTAAGTTAATAAACAAGTCTCCTGCACAACAGAACTTAAGGCAAGCGCTTAATGAATGGATTGCTAATAGCACTGCCTGTTTGCACACATTAGCTCAAATTCCCCCTGACATGATCCATAGGGACAGCCGAGCCAGGCTCTCAGAAGGAACCTCTCTGCCAAGCACAGAACCCGAGTTCCCGTGGAGCCAGGGAGTGATCTCTTTACATTTTCTATTTGTTTTTTTTGTTTTTGCTCCTAATTTAATTTTTTTAATGGAGTGCACACTTCCTTGACTTCTTAAGAACAGCTAACTGCATCCTAACTCAAGGTCAGGAACACTGGGTGTTTCCCTGGAGGGACTTCAGCGGGCAGTGCTGAGGGACACTTCACTGACTGGCCCCAGACCAATTTCTTGCTTCTCAGCCACTGTAGATACAGCAGCCAGGCCACCCCGTGCAGAAGGGCTTAAGTTAATAAACTTAAGTGCAGAAGGGCTGTGGAAGCACTGAGTGGGGGCCAGGCCCAGACCTCATTTCCCTGCCAGGGCGTCTGTCATGAGTCCTCCAAGAGCCTTTGGGCCTCTGCCGATTCCCGGTGAGATTCCCAGTAGGGGAGGCTGCTGACTACGTTACTTCTAGACAAGTGACATGTTACTGGTGCTGAAACATTTCCATGGAGGCATGGGTGGCCAAAGCCCCAAGGTGAGAGGGAGTAAGAAGTGTGGATTCAAGAGTATCCCTGCCCCCATGCCCTGGCCCTCCTCTCTAGGGGAATCCTACTGGGCCTTCCTGATTAAGAGACTTCAGTCAGGTGTAATTTACAGACATCAGACCCTCTGGAATCAGGGCTCTGGGCTGGCTGTGGAAACTGGAGGAGGCAAGATCAATCCATGCCCTCAGGGTGTTCCTGATTCTCAGGGGACAGAGAATGTGGTCCAGATGTCTCCGAGTCAGAATGCTGAAAGGGACCTTAGGATACAGTCCTGACTTTACAGAGGAGGGGTCAGGAAGCAGCCAGTGACCATGACAGTCAGTATGATCACCTAAAAATACCTGTGTTTATCAGGCTCCTACTACATCAGCATCAGGTAGATACCAGCCACACATTAAGTCATGAGACCCTCACACCTCCCCATGAAACTGACATTATCTCACAGAGGAGGAAACTGAGACTCAGGAAGGTGCCCAGGGACACATAGCCCCACCTGAGGGGAAGGTGAGGTTCTCAGAGCAGGTTTTTGGAAGGAGGGGGACACACAGGGACTTGAATTGGAAGGGGAGAGGGTTTTAGGGGCTGAGAAAGGTGTCGATGACAAGACAAGCATGAAGTAAATGCCAGGGAAGAGGATGGGCCTCCCACACCCTTGCCCTTGAGTCTTGGCCTCAGCCTACACCCACCATGGATGCTCTTTGGGAACCTGCATATCTCCACACCAACTTGGGCCAGCCACTGTGGGAAGAGGACCCCTCCAGGTGAGCCCCTGTGCCTTCCCCATGTTGGATGCCCCATGCAGGATGTGGAGGATCCAGACTTGGGCAGCAGTGGATGAAGGACTTTCCTTTAAGATACCCAGGCCTGACCCTTTGTGACATGCTTACATGGGAAGCTGGTGTCCTTAAGTCCCCTCTGACTCTCGAGGAGGGGGTCAGGAGGGGACAGGAAGGTTCTATACCTGGCCACATCTCCAGGACCACCTCCAAGAAGGGACTGTCCCGCTAGCCCCTTCAGGTGTTTCCATCCCTGGCTGGCCTCCACAGTGCACCAGCACAGGGTCTGACCTATGGATTTTCTGCCACTTCTCGATCCACTTCACTCTAGCCTAGTACTTCATTACACAGCTGCCCCAGCAACCCCGGCATGGAGGGCTGTGGGTCTCTGTGGTGGCTTCTGGAGGCTACATGGCCCCCAGCTTCTGGGCTTCAGCCTTTTAGGGGCTCAGGGTCATCCAAGGAGTCCTGAACTTAGAGACCCCCTAGAGCAACCCCTCATTGCATAGCTGGGGAAACTTTGGCCCGGGAAGGGGCTGTGATCCCCTCAAGGTCATACAGCAAGTTAACAAGTTAACTTGTGGCATAAAGTAGAACGCGGGGTCCACCTAAGCACCCAGCTCCACAGGGCCCACCAGCTGGATGTTGGTTCCACCTCACTCCCCCAGCCCTGCTCCATGCCCAATGCCAGCTGCCCAGCCCCCACTCGCCACCCAGGCTCCTGGTCTCTGTTTTTCTTGCTAATTAGAGGCCTCAGCAATGACTCTGCTGTCCCAGCCATTTTAGAGCCGTCATTAATTTCAAGTGCCTTCAGAAATAATCATCATCGTAAAACCCTGTGAGCTGCTGGGATGCCAGTGGATAGGACCAGCATAGAGCAGGCATGTAGGCAGGCCTGTGTGTGCCACCCTCTCCTTTATGTGCCTGGGGGACCCTTGGTCCTCACCCCAGCTCCACCGCCTGCTTCTCAGCCTCTTTGTGAGAGGAGAGCAGGACTAACATCAGATACACACGGAGCTTCAAAGCCCAGCTGTAACCCATGCACAGAGTGAACCTGAGCAAGTCACCAGCCCTCCCAGAACCTCGGTCTTCTCATTTGTACAGTAGGGACAGCAATGCCAATCTTGCAGAGAGACGAAGATGTGAAGTGTGGCTGAGTCTGGCTTATAGTAAGGGCTGAATACATGTTGGAGGGCCTTACCCCCTCCTCCTGTGTTCCCCGGCAAACCCATTCCAGCTTCTCCACTTTGCAGTGAGCAGTCAGTCTGGCTCCTTCCAGCCACCGGCTCCTGCTTTATTGGGACTTGCTGAGTTCTCAGCCTGCAGCCAGGGTCTGCTGTGTGCCCACCTATGAGACACGCAGTCTCAAACCTGCTCTTGGGAGCTCCTAGTGTAAGGATAGAGGGAAAAGACTGGGGCCCTGCCTCTAAGGTCATTTCAGTCTGGGGAGAGGAGGCAGGAATAGAAGAGATGGGTCTTGGTTAGGTTTTAAAGCACAGGTAGAAATCAGGGAAAAGGCATGGCACGAGTGGTCCAGCGGCCTGGGGTGAGGGGGAACATTCTTCAGCTGTAGCTCCTGGACATGATCCCCTGGTTGTGCCAGAGAAGACTTGGACTGGGCCATTCCGCTGTGTCACATTCTCCATGGCCCTGGGACCCCTGAGAGGACTCTGCTGGGAACCACCCCACCAGACAGGAGAGGAGAGATTCCTCTTCCACAGCTCATGCAGAGGTGACTGGTGGGGACCCAGTGACAAACCCCCTTTTCCTGGAGTCTTTAGGTGACAAGGGGCCCATACTCTCACCAGGCCCAAGCTAGACCCTCAAAAAGCCCTCTCCTCCAGGTTGTTCCCCCAAAGCTCCCCATCGTTTCCATTGGAATAAAACGGAGAGCTGGGAGGGGTCATGTCTTTTGGAGACAAAGGGAAGGGGTAATGGCTTGGATGCCATTGACAGTGGAGAACCGAGGCCAAGGGGCCCTTCCTCCCAGACACAGCTCTGTGGTCATCCCTGCTGCCTCCGAAGCGCGGAGGGATCATTGAGGGCGCCAGAATACCCCAACCCAGGACCCCAGAATACTGCAACCCAGGACCCCAGCTTCCTCTGGTAGCACCTGGGGCTTGGGGGGTGGAAGGACTGGTCTCTCCCCCATTTCTCCGGCGAGATCACTGAGGCAGGGAGCAGGTGAGTCGGGGGCGGAGAGATGTGGTGGCCGCGCCTTGCGTGCGTCAGTCACCGCACCAGGAATAGCCCTCGCCCCCGCCCCCGCCCCCCAGCGGGACTGCGCGCCCGCCGGGTGCCTGGCGGAGCCTTTACGCAGGAGCCAGCGAGCGTCTATTCCTGTCGGGCTGGTGGGAGGAGGCGGCGCGGGAGGGCGGGAGCGCACGGGTAGCTCACAAACAGCCGGGGTGGGGGGGCTGGGGAGTCTGGAGAGGGGTCCAGGCAGCGCGGAGTTGAGGGACCGGGGAGCCGCCTGCGCTGGGCCCTGAGAGGGAGGGGGACTCCTGTGCTTCCCTCCCCGCTTCCCCTCCCACCTGTAAGTCCTTCTGCCGAGCCTGCCCCCTGCTGGTCCACTCAGCCCCAGAAGGCGAATCCAATTCCCTTTCCGTGCCTTGCTGTCTGTGTGTGCCTTGCTGGCTGTGTGTGCCTTGCTGGCTGTGTGACCATGGGCAGAGCCTGGAACCTCACTGGGCCTGGGTTTTCCTCCCTCTGTCACAGGGGAACAATAGTGCCTCCCCCAGAGCTGCTGGAGGGTGAACATACAGTTCACACTTGAGCATATCATGGACACCTGCTAGGAGGGGGCTCTAGCTAGGCCTAGGATGAGGATGGGAGACAGGAGAAAGTGCTCCAGACAGTACTGTCCAGAGCAACGGTGTGCCAAAGAGACTGAGAAGTACCCAGAAATGGTGCAGCTGGAACAGAAGGTCTGTGCAAGTCTTTGGGCTGTGCTTGAGGCAGAACAGCGAAGAAACAAGGTGCTGTTGGGGGTGGGGAGAGGTCCCTCCGTGGCAGCCAGGCATCTCTGCAATGATGTCGGGCAGGGGGTGTCACTGGAAGTGGGATTCCAGGGTCTGCCCCAGAATCGGAGAGGCTTTAGGCTAGATCCCCTCCCCCAGCCTCAGCTGCCCCTGTGGACTCAAGCTATTAGGATTATTCATGTGCTAATGGGTTGTTCCCAGCAGTGGAGAAGGGATGGATGCCTGTGCCGGGTGGTGTCAGCATGGATGCTTATTCTAATAAAACTGGCTTGGTGTTAAAGGGCGTCTGACTTCAAGGAGATGGAGAGGGTAGTACAGGGAAAAAAGGTGAGGTCCTGAGAGTGGTAACCTACTCTGTAGGCTTTGCCAAGACATCCCTGCTGGCCTAGTTTCTGTATCTGAGTTTCAAGGAGGATCTGGATCTCCGAGGAGAGGTCCCATTCCTTGGGCCCATCTGAAGTTGTGGCCCCAGCCGAGGATCCCCGGGACCGTTCCGGGAGGAGGGAACAGTCAAGCCCAGACGGAGGCTCTGCGCTGCCCTCTGCTGGCCGCTGGGTGCAGGGTCTCCGGACGGAGCCGGTCGGAGAGGCCTGCCGCCCTCTGCTGGGCAGGAAGCCAGGCTGGGCGGGGACCCTGGGCGCGAGGAGGTACGCGAGACCCCGCTCCTGGGTAGAGCGGCCGGGCCAGCGCGGCTTCCTCACCGTCCCCTGGAGCTTCCCATTCTGACTGACTCGCCCTCCCGCGCCAGGATGTGGATCCTCCAGGGTCACTGACTTTCCGAGAGGAGGGGACAGGGCCAGGACGGGGGCTCCCGGTCGGCCTCCTATGCCGCCCTCCAAACAACCCTGTTCGGGTGGGGAGCCCTGTCCGTCCTCGTGCGTGTGTTCGTCCACAGCCCAGTTAACACGTGTAAACACACTCGCGCGCTCACATGCACACGCATGTGGCCACACAAAATCACACACAACGGTGTGCGCGCATACACCCAGGGAGGACCACACGCCGGACTCCCACGCTGGACTCCCAGAGACCCGGCTGGCCCGGGACTCGCCCGGAGCCCCGAACCCGGAGGGGCGCGGCCGTGTGCAGAGCTGGAGCGCCTGGCTGGTGCGCCCCTCGCCTGCGCCCCCCTGCCTGTTTCGCTGCCCTAAACGTGCAGGGCAGCGGCTGGGGCGCCCCTCGCTCTCCGCCCCCTCCGCTGAAAGGAGACGAGTCACCCCCCAACCACCACCACCAGGTTTTGCGGCCGCGCCTTCTCCTCCCCCGCCCGGCTCCCGCCGCTCGCTCGCTCCCTCCTCCCTCGGTCCCTCCTCCCTCCCTGGCTCGCTCCTAGCGCTCCCTCCCCGCGCCGCTGCAGCGCGCGGAGCCCTAGCAGGAGCCGGCGCGGGAGCCGGAGCGGGCGGCGGACGACAGCGCAGGCGGCGGCGGCGGCGGTGGGTCCCGGTCCTGGCCCCGGAGGGGCGCGGAATCCCCACCCGCGCCGCTCCGGCCCCTCTACCGACGCGGGGCGCCGAGCAGCATGCGCGGCCGCTGCCCGCCGGTCCCGGCCCCGCGGCGGAGCGCGCCCGGCCTCGACCCCGGCCCCAGCGGCAGAGGCGGCGGCGGCGGCTCCGGGCCGGCCCAGGGCGCTGAAGCAGGCTCGCGGAGCCCCTGTCGCGCGTCCTGAGCGCGCCCGCCCCTCCGCCCGCCGGGGCCGCGGCCTCCCCCCTCCCCACTCCTGTGCCCCGGCCCAGGCTCTGGCTCGGCTCTCGCCCGCGCGAGGCGGACAGACGGACGGCCAGCCCCGCGAGGGCGCGCGGACTGCCGGGCGGAGGTGTCGGAGGAGGAGGAGACGGAGGAGGGGGCTGGGCAGGGGCTGGGGCCTGGCCGGGCCGGCTGGAGAGACATGCGATTGGTGACCGAGCCGAGCGGACCGAAGGCGCGCCCGAGATGCAGGTGAGCCAGGCGGCCGCGGCCGAGCCCCAAGCGGGCAGCCCCGCGGCGAGCGCCCCTGGGGGCCGCCGTCGGCCCTGGCTGCGCCCTCCTGGGGTTGCAGGGCACCTCGGTGCCACCCAGACCTTCCTTGGGGTCACAGGCCTGATTTCCCCTCAAGCCTCAGAAATGAAGATTCTTCCTTTTCCACCTCCCCTCCCACCAACCCCAACAAATTCAGGGTTTGTAAGCTGGGAGCCTGGAGCTAGGGAGGGGCCCCCACGGGTGTCCCAGCCCTGCTCTGGTCTTCCCTCCCTGTCCCCCCTCCCATTCTGAGTATTGGTCACTCTGGAGGGTAAGCCCCCTGCTCAGCCCTGGGTGGGTACCTCCCTTCGTGGACCCCAGGTGACCCCAGGCAGCCCCCACCAGCGCCAGACACTCCCTAGCTGGTGGACACAGGTCAGGGACTGGATTTCTCCACAAGCTCCAGCCTGGATGACAGCTCCCCACCACACACAAGCATCGCCCCTTTCCAGCTCCAGCCCAGTGAAAAGGAGATGGGGAGTAGGGAGAGTGGAGGGAAGGGAGTTGGGGACCGGGAGAGCCCAGGAACCCTTTAGGGGCCTTCCCTTTGTCTGCGTTCAGCCCGGGCTTCTCACCTCCTCCTGCCCCACTTTTCATTCTAAGGCAGAGCGGGTGGGAGGTGGGAACCAGCTGAGAAGAGGGAGGTAAGGAGAGAGCCTCCTGCTCCCCCTCACGCCCTTTTCGGGGTGGGCTGTGGGCTCTCTGCTCTCAAGGCATGCCAGGAGATGTGTCCCTCCGGGCGGATCCCACTTTGAGGAGGGGTGGGGCCAGGTCAGTGGGCAGCCCCCTCCAGGTTCCTGCTGGGGTCGCAACCCAGCCTGGTCCAGCCCGACTGTGCCAGCACCTCCTCTTTGTTCTCAGAGGCCTTGGGATTGGGGTGGGGGAGAAGGGAGCCTGAGAGGGTGGGAACAGCTCTGCCCTGAGTGGGTGGGAGTGCAGGAGGCCCTGAGGTGGGGCCTGTGGCATCTGGACAGCCCCTTCCTGCTCACCCAGCCCTCCCTCAGTCCTCTGCTTGGCTTGGGCAGCCAGAGGGCGCATAGCCCAGCCTGGCCCGCAGCTCTGGGCTCAACCCTGCTGGTCATTATGCCAGCGGCTTCAGCACGGGTGCCTCCCATGCCCAGGGAGCAATGAGCCGGGACACCCAGGCGGCAGAGAGCCTGGGGCTTCCCCAGATCCAGCGCAGAGTGTCAGTGAGGAGAAGAGGGCCAGCTGCTCCCAGACCCTTTGTCCTTGTATAAGCCAGGAAGGAGCTCAAAATCCTCACGCCTCTGGGAAGGCGCTAGCAGCAGGTCTACTGGGACGGCATGCCTGTCCTTCCTGCTTTCTACCCATGGCCCGAGGTGGGAAGGAGGGTATCGGGTGGCACAGGGGAGAGACCAAGAACTCCTTGGAACCGTGCTGAAAGAGGGCACAGACTCAGATCGGGGCTCCCAGTAGCACCCAGCTGCCCCTCCTGGAAGGGGCTTAGCAAAGGCAGGGACAGGCCCCCTGTGGTGTTCTGGTTGTCTCTGCCCCCCTCACCACCCCATGACAATTTAAGTGTGAGCCCGTGGGTAGGGCTTAGTTAAAGCTGCGGTGGTCCCCAGGGTCTGGAGTTAGAGTGGGAACCAGCTTTTAGGGGGCTGGGCATGTGCTCAAAGCCAAGGGCCCTGTGTGACTGGGAGGGAGGTGGAGAGACTACCCATTGCAATAGTCCTCTTTCACCTGGGCTCATCTTCATCCTCTGCCCTCTGGGCATCCATTTTTCCTATATTGGGTGTTGTTTTCTAAAACCCAGACTCCCAGAGGGACCTCCCCCACTCCACTCCCCAAAAAAACAACCTCTTGGGGAGGTGGGTGGTGGTTCTGCATGAGGCTGGACGGGATCCCTGGTGCCAGTGAGGGCTCCTGTGGTGCTGCTTTTCAGGCGCCTGTGGAAGCAGATATCTGGAGAAGCACAACTGGGGTTGGGGTGTGTTCCTGTTGGGAGAGAAGGCAGTGCAGTCATTCGTACAGGGTCCCAAAGAGGCCTGAGGCAGCGTGTCGGTGGGAGGGTAGAGGAAGTGGAACCAGGGAAGGGCCAGGGAGGGGGGTGCAGTAGGTGTGGTGGTTTCAGAGTCAGAACCTTAGCTTGCTGGCTGGAGTCTCTTGGGCTAGCTGTCCTGTGTGTGGCACTCTGTGAAAGTGGCCTTCCAGCCCCACCCACCTCCATAGTTAGTCTCTGGAGGCTTTCTGTTCTGTTTCCACCAGTTCCGCCACGTATCCCCCCATCCTCACCTGGCTTGGCCCTGCATCCCCTCACAAGAGGTCCTTTCCTCTCTTTCTCCTGACCCCCTCCTCTAAGAAGCCTCTGCCTGCTTCAGGTCACTGCCCCTCCTTCCCCAGTCACCCCAGTATAAAACCACACTTGTTTGCACTGAATATTGTACCAGCCCAGTCCAGTCACGCATGCATTTGTTCTGCGCATCCTAACCAAGCTGCCTACTCTGCTCTGGGCTAAGCATGATCTGCCCTGAACACCCTGAGCAATCCTAGTACCCTTCCTTTGGCCCTCCTGCCTGGCCCCTGGGATGGGACAGACCCTTGGAGGTACAAGAGAGTAGCTGTTGGCTAGTGGCAAGGACTGCCTGTGCATGAATGCACAGAGCTAGGTGATGTCAAAGATGCCCCAGGCAGGAGTTGGGAAGAGACAAACGGTACTCACTAGCCCACACAGACACTCAGAGAAGGGTGGGATTTCTCCCTGGGGGTTGAGGTTGTCAGAGGTGCTTTAGGAAGAGAGGGAGACTGGCTGAGTCCTAGGGAAGTAGCAGACTGCAGAGACACAGAAAGCAGGGGACTCCAGAATCAGGGAAGGTTCTTTGTAGAAAGAGTGTGAGAAGGCAGGTTCATTTCCCAATACATTTGAGGCATTCTTGATGCTGACCTTTGTTTAGTTGTGGATGAATGAATGAATGAACGAACAAGCGAATGAATATCCCTGGGTGCTGTATGGGCTCAGTAGAGCTGTGCTGACAACAATCTACTTGTGTGTGTTCAGTTTCTTCAATGTTATTTCATAGCGAAGTTGTCAAGAGTGTGGACCCCGGAGCCAAAAGCCTGGGCTCAAGTCTCAGCTCCACCACTGCCTAGTTCTGTGACTTTGGGCAAGTTGCTTAATCTCTCTGGGCCTGTCTCTTTATCCATAAAGTGAGGGTAACAATAGTATTCACCTCAAGGGAGGATGTGACAATTAGGTGTGCTAACATATGCAAAACATTTAGAACAGTGCCTGTTACACAATAAGCCCTTAATAAGTGCTAGCTACTCACAGTTTACATCAGTGATATGCTCATGATCTTCTCCTTGTAGGTGGTAGGTGCAGAGGTTTGATTTTATACCTAAGAAAACAGAGCCAGAGAGGTGGTGAGTGACTTGCTCTAAGTCCCCAGCTTGCAAGCCTGCGGTTCAGTCTAGAATGCGTCCTTCCTGACCTCTAGGCTGGGGCTGTTACTCACTAATCCAGGCCTAGCCTGTTAATTAATTAATCGAGGCATTTAATATTAATCATAGTAGTAGTAATAATACTATAATGAACACTGTTATCCTACTCTCCAACTTAAACACCAGCAATCCAATAATGATGTACGCCTTCCCATGTGCTCCTGCACACCCCGTCCCGTCACCTCTTTTTCAATGAATACTCTAAATCATATATTTAACAATCCCTTGCCTCTTTACAATTATATATTTTAATATATATAAGTAGTTCTGTTTTAGTTATTTTTGAACTTTATAAAAAGAGCATGAACTATATGCAGTCCTCTGGAATTTGCCTTTTTTCTTCATCACATTTAAGCTTCATCTATATTGTGAATAATAGTAGATGTAGCTCATTTTTACTGATGTATAATGTTCTGTCATGTGATCATAAAAGTGTAATTAACATTCTCCTATCAATGGGCATTTAAGTTATTTCCATTTTTTGCTCTTAGAAACAGTACTGCCAGGAACCTTCTCATCCCATCTCTGAGGCAACGTGCAGTGTCTCTGGGGCACAGAGCTAGGAGTGGAATTGCTGGCCTGTAGGGCATGTTCACATTCACCCTTACTAGGATATTTGCCAAAGTGTTTTCCAAATTGGTTAGACCAGTTTGTGTCACTGCAGCAGGAGATGAGGGTTCCCATTGCACCCCATCCTGATTAACACTTGGTATTGTCAGGGGGCTTGATTTTTACTGATTGAATGAATCTAAGTTGGTATTTCATGATGGCCTTGATTTGCATTTCTGGAATTCAAGGTTTCTGGTATATGAAGTGGGGGTTGAGATGGGCAGCAGCCAGCGTGTACTGGGTGCTCACTAAGCAGTCATCCCATCGGCACCCATTCCCCCAGTTGTGGGAACGCTGTCTCTACCATCCCTGAAGTCTGGGGTGGGTACGAGCAATCAGGGAGGACTCCACAAGCAAGTGGGATGAAGGAGGAGCAAGAAGGGCTTAAGTCCCTGCATGTTTAGTGCAAACAAAGGATAGCAAATTCCAGGAACCCCAGAGGTTTTGTGTTTATCCCAGGATGGGAAGGAGTAGTCCCAACTTAGGAGGTGGAGGGAGCCTGTGTTTCATTATTTCAGCATCCCCACCTCCTGCACAGCCCCCCTGTGCACCTGGAATAAGGCCTGGCATTGGTGAGTGCTTAATAAGAGTTTGGTGACCCAGAGAATGAACCCCGGATGGAACACATGTGTGCTTGCTCCTCCGTTCTCACTTCCTTGGGGAGTCCTCTCTGACTGCTCCTGCTCATGGATGGAATGAGGGGTGGCTGAGCAAGGTGACTCCTGGGCATTGCAGGGCCCCCCCCCACACGAGGCCCTCCAGATCCCTGCTGGTCCAGAGGGTCTGAGAAGCTGGGTGCTGGCAGGCTAATTTGGAGCAGCTCCTTCTGCCAGCCTGGTGCACCAACGACTGATTCCACGCTGCCTTTCCCACCTGGGCCCGGGCCCCTGGAGCTGGTTAAAGACGAGCACCGGGGCTGGCGGAATAATTATGCCTATTTCATGTGACACCCAAATTGATTGCCGCCAGGGTGACATTACCAGGGCATTGTTCCTCATCTCCAACCTCTTATTACATGTTATTAGGGTGTGTGGTGTGTGTGTTTTTCTATTTTTTCCCATTTCGGGGAATTAATCTCTCTCTGCCACCTCCTCTGCTTCCCTCTGCAGAAAACCTGCTCTCTGCTCTGGGAGGGGGTGGGGGGCCGGCCAGCATGTTTCTTCTGCCTAGCCCGGTGCAGGATTGCAGATGGCGGGGGCGGGGGAGCGGGGGGGCAGGGACCAGCCATCTCAAGTCCCTTTACTTGGGTGCAACACGGGGGCATCTCAGAGCTGAGAGGGGCTACTGAGGTGTAGATCCCAGCAGAGGAGGCCTCCTGTAGTCGCCTTAATCCATGATCTCAGCTTCCATGCCTCCCATGATGGGCTGCTCACTTACCACTGAGGCAGACCTTCTGTCTGGAGCCATGTAATGTCTCATCGGATTCCTCAAACTGAGCTGAACGGGCCTCCCTGTGAGCCCACGCATGGGTCTTGGCTCCCCTCTCTGGGCCTGCAGTGGACCTTTGCAGCCTCTGCCTTGATACGCTCCTTAGAGATTTGCAGAGGTGCCAGTTCCTCCCCCAAGTCTGGGCTTCTTATGAACGGGCAGCTGGGTGGTAGCATCCATTGTGCCTGAACAGGACACTCCTCCTGTATGTGTCTGACTGGAGGCTCCATCACCTCCTGGATACTGGGCTCAGTTTACCAGGTTGGAAAAATGGACTCTGGCAGTGGCGTGGCCAGGATTCATTTGAGTGGAGAGGGCTTTGGACTGCCAGTGCTGGGAGAGAGGCAAGTGTTTTATTTATAATCTGCCTGTCCATGTTATACAGAACTCACTGGACCTTGGTTTATGATGTTTTAGAGAGTTATTTTTCAATCTTCCCCTTTTGAGGCAGAAATAACCCAAACTCTCACCTGTCCGTGACCCAGCCCTGCCATGGGGTGGCCATGTGACCCTTGTATGATGTTGGGGACAGAAGGTGGCTGCAGTTGGGAGGCTGGGGTCCTTCCAAGGCCCTAGCCCAGAGATGCTGTGGGATGTTGGACAAGTCCCTGATGCTCCTGGGCCTCAGTTTCCTCATCTGTGTGAGGATCTCTAAGGGTGTTATGCCTTTGGAACCAGACAAGCTCAGGACCCTGGACAGGTGAACTAATGGCTCAGAGCCTCAGTTTCCTCATTAGTAAAGTGGGTGTGTAGTGTGGTGAGGGGTGCTGGGGTCGTTCAGCAAAGCACTGTGTGTGCTTGATATAAATGTCTCTTCCTCTCCCTCTCCCAGAACTCTCCACCCCCAGCAGTGAGGACAGTGAAGTCTGCTGTCCCCGCTTCCCAGTGAGGAATTTGTGGTGTCCAGAGGTAAAGCCACTTGCCCAAGATCACGTAGCTCAGCAGTCCCCTGAACCTGAATCAGAAGGAGGCAGTATGCAGGAGTGGGCAGGACAGCTGGGAGTCTGACTGCCTCAGGCCCAGTCCCAGCTCTGTCACTCATCACTGTGGGACTTTGGGCTAGGTGCATCACCTCTTGGTGCCTCAGTTCTCTAATCAGTAAAATGGGGATAATACTAGCCTCTTAGGGTGGTTATGGAGATCAGACAGGTTCATGCCTGGCGCATAGCCAATGCTATGTTAGTGTTAGCTTTAAAAAAAAAAAAAAAAAAAAAGGCACTGTGGGGAAGTGATGAAGAGCATGGACTCTGGAACGAAACCATTGAGGTTCAAATCATGCTAACACTGACCCTGAGCAAGTTATGGAACCTCTTTGTGCTTCTGCTTTTTCCATCTGCAAAATGGGGATAATGGCAGCACTTACCTCAATGGGTTTATGTGAGATTAAATGAATTTTTATATGCAAAGTGCTTGAAATAATGCCTGGCACACCAAAGGCCACCTATGAGAGTTTTACCAATCATCATTCTCATCATCATTCTATTTAGCTCTCTGGCTAATCCCAAATCCCAGGCTAATTCCACCACACCTCTCAGCCTCTCGCTGCCAGCCTCAGTCTATGAGGCTGTGACACCCCCCACCCCAAGCACAAGGCCTATAGCTCTCCCAGGTGGGGGTTGACTGGTTTCCAGGCCTGAGCTGTTCCCAAATAGAGAGGCCCTGAGGGCTGGGGCTGCAGAGAGGGGTCCCCCTGGGAGCCCCAGGAAGATGTGAGAGGACCAATGGGGATGTGGCAAGCATGTCCCAAGGGGCCACTGGCCTGGGCAGGGGATGGCGCTGGGGGCCTTGAGGGGCATCTTCCTGTCCCCAAGAGCCTGGGTTGGCATCTCAAGACCTGAGAAGGGAGATACTGGGGTGCAGGACTGGGGTTGTCCTTGGGTCCCCCTCAGGTCATTCCCCCCAAATAGGCACTTACCTGCCCCACCTCAGCTCTGAGACAGCTCCCATCCAAGTAGGGGTACTGGGCAACCTTGTGCAAGGGGCAGGAAGGGCCCAGAGTGGTCCAGGACTCCCCCGAGATCACACAGCAGGGCGGGGTACACTGGACGCAGCCCACTTTATGCACCCAGAATGGGCCTCCTGTTGGCCCTGCCCAGCTCCCACTCCTCTCCACCAAGCCTGCGGCTCCTGGAGGGCAGAGCCTATATATAGAAGCCTTGAAACACTAAGATGCTCTGACAATTAAAATTCATAATTTATCCCACAAATGGCCGGGGGCTGCGAGCTGGCCGGAAGGCTGGCGGCTCTTCAGATGACTGTGCCCTGGTGAGGTGGACAGGGGCATTCCTCCTTTCAGTGCAGGGCGGCCGAGTGCTTGCCCAGGGTGACCCAGGACAGACAGACAACCAGCCACACCATGCCCAGTCAGCACCCTCCAGCGGGCGCTGAGGCCAGTGAGCACGTGTGGGAGAGGATGGAGCTTCCCAGAGCACACCTAAGTGATGGGGCTGGGGGCCAGAGAGTGGGGGAGGAGGGGCAGCCAACACACACACACACAGAGGCCACTCACACACACACACAGACACACCACACTCACACACAGACACACCAAACACACAGGCCACTCACACACACACCACATACACACACAGAGGCCACTCACACACAGACACAGACACACCACACTCACACACAGAGACACACCACACACAGACACCACACTGATACACAGAGACACACCATACACACAGGCCACTCTCAGACACACCAGACTTACACACAGAGACACACCAAACACAGGCCACTCACACACCCATACACACACACAGGCCACTCACACACAGACACATCACACTCACAGACACACCAGACTCAGAGAGACACACCAAACACACACACACAGGCCACTCACACACACATACCACACACACACAGGCCACTCTCAGACACAGCACACACAGGCCACTCACACACACAGAGACACACCACACACACACAGGCCACTTGCACACTCACAGACATACCACACACACACACACAGAAGCCACTCACACACCATACTCACACACACAGAGGCCACACAGACACACCACACTCACACACACACCACACAGGCCACTCACACACACACACAGAGACATACCACACACACAGGCCACTTGCACGCTCACAGACACACCATACACACACAGAGGCCACTCACACAGACACACCACACACACACCACACACACCAAACACACAGGCCACTTGCACACTCACAGACACACCACACTCACACACACAGAGGTCACTCACACAGGAACAGACACACCACACACACACCACACACAGGCCACTCACACACACACCACACACAGAGGCCACTCACACATACCACACACACAGTGACCACTCACACACCACACACACACAGAGGCCACTCACACATAACTCACACACATCACAGACACACCACACACACCATACACACAGAGACTACTCTCACACCACACACACACAGGCCACACACACCACTCACAGAGGCCACACACATGCCAAACATACACACACAGGCCACACATACGCCACTCACAGACACACACAGAGGCCACTCACACACAGAGGCCACACACACCACACACACAGAGGCCACTGACACACACACAAGCCACTCACACACATACACACACACTCACACACACACAGACACCCTGCGGACCCAACAACTTTTTGCCAGAACCAAGAGCGAGAGGAAAATAAAGAATTATACACGACAAAGGACATGACCTCAGTTTTCTTCCAGGTTGATTTTTCTGTCCCCATGGGGGGCTGAGGAGGAGGAGGGGAAAGAGGGGGCAGGTGGGGGCAGGGCAGACCAGCCCCCAGAGAGACGGCCAGACACAGGCTGACTGGTGGAGCTGCGCACTCTGCCAGGCTTTCTCCTGAAGGAGCCCAGCCTGGGCGCAGGACTGCAACTCTTAGGGTCCGCCTTCCAGCCTCACCACCTCCCCATGGACCAGGAGGCAGCCCCCAAGATTAGACTGGCCAATGACGGAATTGTTTCTCCCGTTAGCAGCTCCTACCTTATGCCATTATCAGCCCTTCACACCTCAGCGGGGATTAGCCCTGGAAAGCCAGAATGGAGCATCTTTAAAAGGAGTCCAGGGACCGGGGTCAGGATTTGGGCTAGGAGAGAAGCCATTAGGAGTCCCAGGATGCTCTCAAGTTGACCAGGCCACAAGTCCCTTCCCCACTACACACCTTTGCTCTCACTGTTCCCTTTGTGGAAAGTGCCCTCCCCGTGCCTCTTTCTAGGCCTGTGGAAAATGTTTGTATTTCAGCCTGAGCTCACATAGCACCTCCCCCTCACCACAAAGCCTTCCTTCATTACGAGCTAGGTTAGGAGTTGGAGAGCAGAGTGCAAGTCCTGCCCCTCGCAGCAGTTGTCTGGTGGGCTCTCTGCTCCTTTGAGGTGGGCGCGTCTTCAGGCAGGGCCTGGGAGTGTGGAGCTGTATCAGGCCCGGTCCCACTTCGGAGGCTCTCAGTCTGGGGGCCACAGGAGAGGAGGCCGCAGAAGTGCCAACGGAGCTGGGAGAAGCCCAGCAGCAGTGCGGGCAGAGGGGACCCACCAGAGGCTGTCCCTTCTTCCCAGGCTAGAGGAGAGCCACCGGGGGAGAGACCCTGAGCTGCTTCTGAAGGCCAAGTAGGAGGCCTCTAGGCATGGGGAATGGATGGTTGGCCACTGCGACAGAAGGAAAGACCCAGGCCGGGGTGACCGTCACAGTCCTCTCTAGATGGGCCCCACTGCGCCTCCACTTCTGGCCACTTGACCCCAGTCATCTCTGAGCAGGCGCAGTTCCCGCTAACACACTTTATCATTTCCTGAAACGGATCCGTCATACTGAAGCTGAAGCACAGAAGGGACCTCAGGCAGGCAGGGACTTGGGGAGAGGACAAGTCACAGGGAGCCCAGGCTGGGCCTTGCCTCTTCTTTGGTGATCCCGCGTGGGTCCCCTCACCTTTCTGAGTCTCCCTCCCCACCTGGATATGGAAGTGCTTAGACTCACCTGGTGGAGTGGCGAAGATGGGGCTGTGTTAACAGGCCCCAGGCTGACATGCACAGGTGGTGGGGGCTGGGAAAGTGGTTGTGCCTGCAGGGCAAGCTCTGGCCTCTGTCTCTCCCTTCCCTGCCCCCAGCCTGTGCCCCTATCTTTCTCCCCTCCCCCCGCTCTGCTTTCTCTGCCTCTCTCTTCCTCTCCTCTGCAGCCTTACCCACCACGCGTCTCCTGGGTGTCTCCTGGTTTCTGTCTCTTTCCCTCTCCTGCTCTCCCCATCAGTTCTTGGCAGTGGATCTGGGCAGAGCCCTGGGCAGACTTTCCAAAGTGCTCTAGCCCCCTTCCAAGGCCTGCTGTCCCCCTCGCTCCATCCCTCCTGCTGCCCACGCAGTCACAGGCACAGCAGGCATCAAGGCAAGACAAAGACTGCACACACCACCTCGTTTCCCCATGAGGAACTGCCCTGGCCACACAGCCAGGCTGAGCTCCCAGACAACCCTGGGCCCCAGCCTTCATGGGGCAGATGCCTCCATGCCAGATCGCATGCCTGTGGAGTGGGGGGGGTCCCTGCGGTCCCTGAGGAACACTGAGTGGGAGCACTATGAAATACTGATACCATAAACCTGAAATAACTCAACTTGCCGTCCTGCGCTTCAGCCAGCCCCACATTAGGTGAGATTGAGGCGGCGGCAGCAGGCACAGGAAAGAAAGGAGTGTGGTGGAAAAACAGTGAGCACACATGATGCATGTAACACACCGTTTTCTGTAAGTTGGGGAAAGGCTTTTGTCGGGTTTTGGGGCAGATGCCTGTCCCCAAATGCTTTTGTCGGGTTTGTGGGCAGATGCCTAGCTCTCTGAGGACTAGGGCCTTCACTCAGCCCTGGGGCCTCACCCTATCTCCATCCTGACAGGACAGCCCCTCCCCTGGCCTGGCCTGCAGAGTCTAAGCACTGTGTCGCACTAGGCAGCTCTTGGAGCAGGCAGCCCAGCTAGGAGACAGAGCTCTGCCACCCTCTAGCTTTGTGACCCAGGCCCAGGGCAAGCAAATTCCCTTTTCAGAACCTTTGATTTTCTCATTTGTAAAATGGGTAAGAAAGATCTCTTTTGAAAGCATTTCTGAGACAATATGTATAAAGCCCCAAACCTTGGCTGGGCACAGTGGCTCATGCCTGTGATCCCAGCACTTTGGGAGGCGGAGGTGGGTGGATCACTTGAGGTCAGGAGTTAAAGACCAGCCTGGCCAACGTGGTGAAACCTTGTCTCTACTAAAAATACAAAAATTAGCCTGGCGTGGTGGTGGACACCTGTAATCACAGCTATTTGGGAGGCTGAGGCCAGAGAATTGCTTCAACCTGGGAGGCAGAGGTCGCAGTGAGCCAAGATCTCGCCACTGCACTCCAGCCTGGGCAATACAGCAAGACTCCCATCTAAAAAAATAAAAGCCCCAAACCTGGCCCATAGCCAGGACTGTCCAAGTGTTAGTCCCTCCCCTTTTCTAAAGAAGGTGCCTGGTGGATGAGCCTGTAGAGAGGATACTGTGGGGGAGTCATGCCCCTGCCCCCGTGGGCCTCCAGATGCTGCATGTGACTCCTGAGCATCTGCCTGTGATTCCAGATGCTGCACAGAGTGACTCCTGAGCCCTCTCAGTGTTCTCTGAACCTGTCCATGGGTGATCCCAGGCCCCTTCCATCTCCCCTAATTACCCTCCTTCACCCTGAGACCCTGGGGGCACACCCTGAATGTGATGCCCCAAGGAAGAAAGCCCACCATCCTGAGCCACCCCCCGCCCCCAGAGAGATTTTTCCAGCCCCAGTGAAACTGCAGTTTTTGGCCTGAGCCTCCTATTTCCCTTTACCCTTTAGGAAGGTTTGAGGATTTCAACCTTCCAGCTGGAAAAAGGCTAGTTTCTGGCGGCAGTACCCTCAGGGATCCTGAAGTGGAGCCCTTACTGTGCATGCCAGAGAGGGCAGGCATCACTGAGGTATCACTCTTTAGCAACCTGGCCACAGAGAACTGCATGTGTCAGGGAGCATTGCCTGAACCAGGCCGTATCTGCCCCAGGACATGAAGGAGGGTGTGACTGGTGGCCAGCACCCTGTCTCTTCCACTGTGGGGCAGCACAGAGCCTGGGGCAGCCCTCTGCAGTGCTGGTCTGATGGCTCAGGGTCCCTCACTGACCTGAGCCTGGGAAGGACTCTGGATGCTTTAGGGTCTCTGTGTGGTGCTCCAGGCACAGCTGCCTGCTGCCTGCCCACCTGCCTGCCTTTGATGTTTTATTTCCTTTGTATTTATTGGTCCAATTTTTAAACTCTTACCCTTGTAGGAAGCCCTTCGGGGGCAAGGATCCAAAATAAAACACTGATTAAAATGCATAAAACACCTCTTCTTGACAGCTGCAGGAGTAGCAGGCAGCATGAACAGTGCCAGGATAGCAGGAGCGGCACATTGCCCAGTCAGCAGTTTGGGTGACCCCTCAGACATGACTCTGCCAGCATCGCTAGATGACAGGGACCTCATGGGGGTGGGAGACCAGGAGACTAGGCCCAGCGGGCCGTGCCTTTGCTGTGCCAGCTTGGGCAGGCATCCTAGCCTCTCTCAAGCTTCAGCTTCCCCACCGTTAGGGCAGCTGCATGTAAGAGGCATGGGATGAGGCATCTCAGAGCCCATACCCTCCCAGAGCTGTCCTGCTCCCACGGAGCATGGCCCATGGCTCTGTGGGACCAACTGCCAGGCCTGGGGTGGCAGCTCTACAGGGCGAGGCTGACCAGCTTTTCTACCAATGTATTTCTGTTTTATTTTATTTTATTTATTGTTTTTACAGATGGAGAGTCTTGCTCTATTGCCCAGGCTGGAATGCAGTGGTACAATCACAGTTCACTGTAGCCTCAAACTCCTGGGCTCAGGAATCCCACTTCAGTCTCCCTGAGTAGTTGGGACTATAGGTGTGCCCCACTATGCCTGGCTAATTTTTAAATTTTTGTGGGAGATGGGTATCTCACTATGTTGCCGAGCCTGGTCTTGAGCTCCTGGCTTCAAGTGATCCTCCTGCCTCAACCTCCTGAGTAGCTGGGATTACAATGGGATAACAGTGGGATTGCAGCACCACCATGCCTGACTTCCAACATACTTCACTTCCTCAGGTCTCTCATTGCTCAGTGGGCCTGATCGAGGGTTAGCCCCATCAGCAGGGCTTCCACCCCTGCAAAAACTCACTCATGCACATGTTTCCTTTCAAAGAATATTCGTGGGGGTCTGTTCTGTGCCACACTTCACTCTGAGCTACAGACACACTATCTGCCCTTGGGCACCTCACTCTCTAGCAGGTGAGACACACATACCCATGACTGAGCCAGGATTAAACATACATTACAGGAGAGATGCCAAATGCTGAGGCTTTAGAGCATGTTTCCCTCTTTGCTCAAGGTCACTAGGAAGCTCTCACCTTTTGTCATTAGGCAGGATTTGGCGGCATTCTTTCCTGACTGGCTTCCCTTTTTTAGCTTTTATCTTTTTATCATCTTGTAGCATAATTTTTCTGTCAGTTGGTTCAAATCACTTTGGGAATGAGGTGTGCTATACACCAATTACATAAAATCACTACTATAAGAATAACAATGTTGGGGACAAGAGGTGATACCTGACTGAGTAGGTCAAGGATGGCCTCCTGGAGGAGGTGGCCTTTGGGGTGGAAGGTTACAAAGACTGCTGGGGCAGGAGTCTGGGACAGTTCTCTAGAAGAAAATGACTTAGAGATAGGAGTGTGCAGGACAAAGTGGGGAGGCCCAGGTGTTTTTGTTCAGGGCCTGGTGGGAAAAGAGGAAAAGAGTGCTCAGGGCAGGTTGAGGCCAGGTGGTACAGGCTTCCTGTGTGCCAGATTCGTGTCTGTATGAGAGGGACTTACCAGCACCTCGGGATGGCCTGTGTCCTCACTAGCCCCCCTCATTCCCCAGCCTTCTCTCCAGCAGCTCCCACCACCCACCAGCCCGGCCCCAAGCTGGATGCTAAAAGTCCTATTTACCTATTGAGGTCCCCAGCCTCACACCCGTGCCAGCCCCAGCTGCTGGCCCAATTACTTATTGATCGCCTGTCAGGATGTTTGCTTTTCTGGTGGGTCACTGGAGCGTATGTGACTGTGGAAAATAGCCTGGTGGGAGTGGGGTGGGGAGAAGCTGAACTGCAGAAGAGCCTGGAGAGAGGATGAGAGGGGCCAAAGGGAGGGTCAGGGTGGAGAAAGCCCTTGGGGATGACAAAACCCTTGCAGATTCCATAACATGTCAGTGACACCCTGAGTCCTCTCTGCTTAATCAGTGACTTAATCGACAACCACGAAGCTCCCGTCAGTCCTGGGAGACTGGTGGAGCATTTGCAAGTGTGTGGCTTTGTGGACAGACCAGAGCTCCTACCCCAGAACTGCTCCCTCTACTGGCTGGGTGTCCTTGGACAGCCACAACCTCTCTGAGCCTCAGTTGCCTTGATGGCTGATGCATGGATGACAAGGATGGATGGCCTGTGGCCATGAAAGCAGGGGCTGTGTGAGGTGTGGGAAGGGGTGGGAAAAGGGCCTGAGCTAGGGTGGAGAGGGGACATGCAGTCTGGGCCTCCCCCTCCTGCAGTGAGCCCCCTCCGGGCCATGAGTACAGCATGTGGACACAGCAGCAAAGCCCCAGGGGCACTGGAGGCTGGAGTGGAGGAGCAGGAGTGGGTCCTTACCCCACCAGCAGCGAGATTACTGCAGCTTGGCTCCCAGAGGCCATCCCATCCACCCGTGGAGCAGCTCCTAGGATCTGACCTACCTTCCCCCCACCCCCCTACTCACCCTATTTGCCAGGCCAGTTTCCCATGGGGGTGGATGGAGAGAGAGGAGGGAAGGAGGAGATGGGAGGCAGTTCGGGGCAGAAGTGGGGACAAGTGGCCTCTGAACAGGGGGTGGGAGAGGGTCATGGAGGCTCCCACATACCCCTTGCTCACTCCACCTGCAGCCTATATGCAAGCTGGACCCCGCTCCTTGCACGGTTTCTCATATCACCACCTCCGAAGCCCTGCATGGCTTCAGGGCCCAGCTTGAACAAGCCTGGGTGCTGTAGTAGGGGCAGACTCCTCCGGGGTTGCCTGGCTGTCCTGGCCTGTGGGAATCTGCACCTTCCTCAGACAAGCAGCTGTACTAGGAAGAAGGTGATGGGAACCCTGAGAGACAGACAAGTGAAGGCTGGAGAGTCTTTTTAAGGGTAGCACACTTCACTTCTTATTGGGTATCAGAAAACACTTCTTAGAGCAGTGGACTTCAATTAGGCCTTGAGGATGGAATTTCAACAGCCAAGGAAGGGGCATTGCCGGAGGAAAGAACTGCAGGAGCCAAGACCAGGAGGCAGGAAAAAAGATTCTCTAGGCACTGGGCTCAGGAGCCTGAGCCGGGTCACCAATGGGACCCAGAGGAAGAGGAGAGTCACAGATCCCACCAGGAGTCCAGGCTGGATTTGGATTTGGAGGTGCAGGGGGCGGGGGGAGGGTAGCTTCAAGGCTGGGTCTTCTGGATGAGGTGTCCTCCAGCAATCCAGGAACCCCATGGGTGATAGACCTGTGAACAGTGATAGGTGCCATTGGTTTACTGCAGACCCAGCCACAGAGCTGATGGGGTGGGGGGATGGTGTCTGCACCTGGGGAGGCTCGGGGCTCAGGGCTGAGCGAGTAGGGCCCCCAGCAGCCTCAGAAGCCCTGGCCATGCAGGCTGGGGTCTAGCCACACTTCTGGCTGCTCTGACTTCTTGGGGGCTGTTCCAAGAGGCCTCAGCCCTTGAGCCCCTTTGATCCCCACTGTGAGCCCAAGGGCGGCTCAGAGGTCTGGTTTTATCCCTGATGAGCACCAGGGGAACTGTGACTCTGGGCAGGGTGTGTGCCTGGAGTCAACTGCCTGTGAAATGTAAAGGAGATGGCGCCAATGCCAGGCTCTTTGAGGTGACCTGTCCCTTCCCTGAGCCCCTCCATTCCAAGGGTGCTGGGAGGGTCCTTTGGGAAGACTCCAGGCAGGGTAAGAGGCAAGGAGGAGGCAGCATGAGGAGGCCAGAGGCCCTTCTGGCAGGGGCATCTGGACCCTGCCTCTCTATCTGCATCAGGGTCATCGTGACAGGGCAGGAGGGGGCCCAGGCGGCTTGGGGTGGGGTCCAGACACACACTGCCCTCTAACTGCCACTTCTGTCCTGTGCTTGCTCCTGGCTGCAGGTGAGCGAGAGGATGCTGGCGGGGGGCGTGAGGAGCATGCCCAGCCCCCTCCTGGCCTGCTGGCAGCCCATCCTCCTGCTGGTGCTGGGCTCGGTGCTGTCAGGCTCAGCCACAGGCTGCCCTCCCCGTTGCGAGTGCTCTGCCCAGGACCGTGCTGTGCTCTGCCACCGCAAGCGCTTTGTGGCAGTGCCTGAGGGCATCCCCACCGAGACGCGCCTGCTAGACCTGGGGAAGAACCGCATCAAAACGCTCAATCAGGACGAGTTCGCCAGCTTCCCGCACCTGGAGGAGCTGGAGCTCAACGAGAACATCGTGAGCGCCGTGGAGCCTGGCGCCTTCAACAACCTTTTCAACCTCCGGACGCTGGGTCTCCGCAGCAACCGCCTGAAGCTCATCCCGCTGGGCGTCTTCACTGGCCTCAGCAACTTGACCAAGCTGGACATCAGCGAGAACAAGATCGTTATCCTGCTGGACTACATGTTCCAGGACCTGTACAACCTCAAGTCACTGGAGGTTGGCGACAATGACCTCGTCTACATCTCCCACCGCGCCTTCAGCGGCCTCAACAGCCTGGAGCAGCTGACGCTGGAGAAATGCAACCTGACCTCCATCCCCACCGAGGCGCTGTCCCACCTGCACGGCCTCATCGTCCTGAGGCTCCGGCACCTCAACATCAATGCCATCCGGGACTACTCCTTCAAGAGGTTGTACCGACTCAAGGTCTTGGAGATCTCCCACTGGCCCTACTTGGACACCATGACACCCAACTGCCTCTACGGCCTCAACCTGACGTCCCTGTCCATCACACACTGCAATCTGACCGTTGTGCCCTACCTGGCCGTCCGCCACCTAGTCTATCTCCGCTTCCTCAACCTCTCCTACAACCCCATCAGCACCATTGAGGGCTCCATGTTGCATGAGCTGCTCCGGCTGCAGGAGATCCAGCTGGTGGGCGGGCAGCTGGCCGTGGTGGAGCCCTATGCCTTCCGCGGCCTCAACTACCTGCGCGTGCTCAATGTCTCTGGCAACCAGCTGACCACGCTGGAAGAATCGGTCTTCCACTCGGTGGGCAACCTGGAGACGCTCATCCTGGACTCCAACCCACTGGCCTGCGACTGTCGGCTCCTGTGGGTGTTCCGGCGCCGCTGGCGGCTCAACTTCAACCGGCAGCAGCCCACGTGCGCCACGCCCGAGTTCGTCCAGGGCAAGGAGTTCAAGGACTTCCCTGATGTGCTACTGCCCAACTACTTCACCTGCCGCCGCGCCCGCATCCGGGACCGCAAGGCCCAGCAGGTGTTTGTGGATGAGGGCCACACGGTGCAGTTTGTGTGCCGGGCCGATGGCGACCCGCCGCCCGCCATCCTCTGGCTCTCACCCCGAAAGCACCTGGTCTCAGCCAAGAGCAATGGGCGGCTCACAGTCTTCCCTGATGGCACGCTGGAGGTGCGCTACGCCCAGGTGCAGGACAATGGCACGTACCTGTGCATCGCGGCCAATGCAGGCGGCAACGACTCCATGCCCGCCCACCTGCATGTGCGCAGCTACTCGCCCGACTGGCCCCATCAGCCCAACAAGACCTTCGCCTTCATCTCCAACCAGCCGGGCGAGGGAGAGGCCAACAGCACCCGAGCCACTGTGCCTTTCCCCTTCGACATTAAGACCCTCATCATCGCCACCACCATGGGCTTCATCTCTTTCCTGGGCGTCGTCCTCTTCTGCCTGGTGCTGCTGTTTCTCTGGAGCCGGGGCAAGGGCAACACGAAGCACAACATCGAGATCGAGTATGTCCCCCGAAAGTCGGACGCAGGCATCAGCTCCGCCGACGCGCCCCGCAAGTTCAACATGAAGATGATATGAGGCCAGGGCGGGGGGCAGGGACCCCCGAGCGGCCGGGCAGGGGAAGGGGCCTGGCCGCCACCTGCTCACTCTCTAGTCCTTCCCATCTCCTCCTTACCCGTCTACACACATTCTCTTTCTCCCTCCCGCCTCCATCCCCTGCTGCCCCCCGCCAGCCCTCACCACCTGCCCTCCTTCTACCAGGACCTCAGAAGCCCAGGCCTGGGGACCCCACCTGCACAGGGGCATTGACAGACTGGAGTTGAAAGCCGATGAACCGACACGCGGCAGAGTCAATAATTCAATAAAAAAGTTACGAACTTTCTCTGTAACTTGGGTTTCAATAATTATGGATTTTTATGAAAACTTGAAATAATAAAAAGAGAAAAAAAAACTATTTCCTATAGCTAGTCGGAATGCAAACTTTTGACGTCCTGATTGATCCAGGGCCCTCTTCCAACTCAGTTTCTTGTTTTTCTCTTCCTCCTCCTCCTCTTCTTCCTCCTTTCTCTTCTCTTCCCCTGTGGGGAGGGATCACTCAGGAAAACAGGAAAGGAGGTTCCAGCCCCACCCACCTGCCCACCCCGCCCCAGGCGCCATCAGGAGCAGGCTAGGGGGCACGCCTGGGCCCAGCTCCGGGCTGGCTTTTTGCAGGGAGCGGGTGGAGGGGACAGGTCTGCTGATGGGGGTGGAAGCCTGTCTGCTGGGCTGCCAGGCAGCACTACTGCCAGGGGTGGGAGCCTGGCTCGGGTGTGGCTGAGACTCTGGACAGGGGCTGGGGTCCTCCTGGGGGACAGCACAGTCAGTGCAGAGAGCCAGGGGCTGGAGGTGGGGCCGACCCCAGCCTCTGGTCCCAGCTCTGCTGTTCACTTGCTGTGTGGCCTTAAGCAGGTCACTGGCCTCTCTGGGCCTCAGTCTCCACATCTGTACAAATGGGAACATTACCCCCTGCCCTGCCTACCTCACAGGGCTGTTGTGAGGAATTGATGAGATGATGTATGTGAAACACTTTGTAACCTGTAAAGCGCTGTGCACACGTGTGGGTGACTGTTCTCATTATGGTCATTATTATCTCACTGTGGGGGATGGGGCTGCCGAGGGGCCCTTCATGAGGGTAGGGCTGGGGTGTGTCAGGGGGAGTGGCGCTCCAGGGACTTCCAGAGGCTCCTCCTAGGATAGCAGCTGGGGTTGTGGCCGGCAGCACTGGCTGGAGAGGGGGGCTCTAGACCTGAAGGCGATCCTGAGGCCGTGGGCATAGAGAGTCCCTCACCTCTGGTCTGGTGGTGGGTCTGACTGCCAGGCAGTCACCTTGTAAGTTTCCCATCGGCCATGGACCTTGACCCACAAAGCTGGGCCAGTAGGCCAACCAATCTCTGTCAGGAAGGAAGGGCTTCGGGCTCAGGGAGGCCTGGCTTCTCCCCTCAGGGCTCCCTCTTTCCTTGGGAACTCCTTGGGTTCAGCCCCATAGTGGACCCAGGGTGATCCTGTTGCTCATTCTTCAGGCTACGGGAGAACTCCAACGATGTAAGAATCAATGGGCACAGACCCAGCTGAACGTGGAGCGGGAGCAATAGGGAAGTCAGCCCTCACAGCAGGAGACTTCTGGGATGCAGCTCCTCCCACCAGGGTTCTTCCCAGAGCCCACGCCCCCACCCAAACTCACACAGCTACATGCCTATCACGTTCTAAACCAAACCTCAGGTGGGATGGCGTGGTGGGCGGAGTCTGGTATGGAGTTGGCACTCAATCACTTATTCATTCATTTAATCTAAAGGCATCTCTGAGAGGCTGGTTGCCTCCTGGTTCCAGCTGAAGCAGTTGGTAGCCATAGCTGGGCCAGCCTGCCCTCTCCCCCATCTCCCAACCACCACCTAAGACTGTCCCTGGTTCTAGGGGAGGCTCAAGCCCTCTGAACTATGGCTTTATCCCCTGAGAAGAAACAGGATCCTCTGCCCATAGGATCCTGGACTATTGATGTGCAACTGTTGAGGGTCCCTGTGGGCAGCCTAGACTGGTGATTATGAGGCTGTAAGGTTTGAGGTCAGGTCTGAGTTTGAGTTCCAGTTCCAGCACTTACCAGCTGCTCAGCATTGTTACTTAACTCCTCTGAGCCCCAGACTTCTCACCTGTAAACACTTGTTCGGGTCATTAGGAGGATGAAATGAAGGCACATGGGTTGGCTTGTGGATCGGTGCAGTGCCTGCCATTCAGTCAGTCCTCTACAACTGGCAATGGTGATGATGACCCCACTCTTACACAGATGCAGAGGGGGAGGGCCAGAGAGGGTGGCAGCTTATCCTAAGTCGCAGAGCTTCTAAGTGACCGATCTGGGGCCTGGTTCCAGACTCCCAGAGCCATAGACTTCTAAAACTGACTCAAGGCTTCTCAGAGCCACTTCTGGGCAGGAGAGCATTCAGAGGAGCACGAGGGACAGGGGGAGGGGTCCCTGGGTCTGTATACAACAGGAGGCCACATGAGTCTTCAAGAACCCCACAAGCCTGCCCCTCCTCCCAGGAGAGACTGGCGCACAGGCCCCCTCCATCATCCCAGCCCTGGAAAATCAGTTGGCACCGTCCTCTGCAGGAGGCAGCTTATATGGGTTCTTAACCCCTCTGGGATGCCTCAAGGCTGGTAAGAGCAGGGAGGTCAAGGGGCCAATTTATTCCTGGCTACTGGGAGAGAACAGCCCCCTGAGGAAACCGAAGGACACGAGAAAATTACTAGGTTGTTTGCAGATGGGGCCAGGATCAGTTTGGGGGAAGGTGAGTGCCCAGGGCCCGTGGACTGGGTTGGCCAAGCAGAGAGGACTGGGGACTGGGCAGAGCCCAGGTGGGTTTTAGTCCTGATGCAGCCCCTTCCAAGCTGTGTAACCTTCATCTGTGGAAGAGGGTTATGAACTCAACTGCTGCTAAAAGCACTGCTGGATTTAAAGGGCATTGTCCGGGAAGCCAGACTGGAGAGGCTGCTTTCTGCATGCCTGGACAGCCTTTGAGAGGGGGAAAGGAGGCGCAGATACTGCCTTGCCCTGGCACACACACAGCTAGAACCTGAGCCCAGAGGTGGTTTGGAGGGCCACAGCCTTCCTGGGCCACCCACATTCCCCCAGAGCCCTGATGGCCCTGCTGTGCCTCAGACCCCATGGGGTGGTGGAGTCAGGACGCCCTGCTGTCTCAAACCCTATTGGGAGCCAGCTGCTCTGTTCACCTTTTAATCTGGGGCCAAGGGGATGAGGGTGGAGGAAGCTGTTGGGGAAAAGGCAAGATATTGAATCCTGAGAGTCCAGCCTGCTTTCCAGGAGACTGAAAGAGCAGCATAGCCTCCAGGCCTGCTACTCTATGAGGCAAACATGCCTGAACCAGAAATGATGCTGAGACTGGGAACCCACCCTCGACATTCAAGTGGACCCGCCCAAGGGCGGCACCAAAAAGATGAGTGTTAGAGGGAGCAGCGAGTATCAGGACCCCTCCCTGGTTTACCCCTCACAAGTCAGAATACAAGACTCAGAGAGGGAAAGTAACCTGCCTAGAGTCACACAGCAGAATGGCAGATGGAACATGGGCTTTGGAGTCAGGCTGACCTTAGTTCAAATCCCACCTCCACCATTGTGTCCCACATGCAGAGTAGGATTAAATCCTATGTTTACAGGGTGTCTGGGAAGATCGAAGACAGTGTTGTAAAGTCCCCACCAACACAGGGTGTGGCACCTGTTGGGTACACTAATGACTACTGTTACTAGCATGACATCTTTATGGGCAAGCAAGGGAGTGGTGGCTGAACTCAAGAACTGGTAGGGTAAGGGACTGTGGGACACAACAGGAATGCCAAATGGGTTGGGGTAGAAACCAAACCTAGCCATACCCTCTGCTTTGCCACTGGAGGCCTCAGAGCTGTGTGGGGAGGATAGAAGCAGACTCCAGCCCATGAACCCTGTTTGCCCAGGAGAGAGAGTGGCTGTGCCCCGAGGCCCTGGATGACAAGGAGGCAGGGGAACATGTCACAGAGAGCAAGGGAGAAGGGGTGAGAGGAGGAGTGTAGACCCCTGGCTGGTATCAGGAGTCCCTGGGGAAGTTCTATCACCAGCTGGCCAAAGCCCTTGAGTCTTTTAGGGCCTGAAGTCAGGGTTCATGAGGTACAAGGAACAGGGAGCACAGTCCAGCTGGAGCTAAGTGATTTATGGAACCCTCAGAGAACCTGCTTCCACAGCCTATCACCTTTCCTGCTTCTTTCTCCAACTTGGTGCCCTCTGATGACATGAGAGCCTGTACAGGACTGAAAGTCACCCCCAGCTGCCATTCAAATACCCCCAGCTCCAGCCTTCTTTGTAGGCTGGCTGGCTAAGGCCTTTGATTTCTTCATTCCTAGTCTCCAGAGAAAAAAAAGTCTGGATGGTCACTCACCAGCCAATCAGTTGGCTGCCAAGTCAGGTGCCCATCCCCTTGTCCAATCAGCTGTGGCCAAGGAGCTCAACCTTGCACAAGCCAAGTTGGGGTGAAGATGGTGCAGAAAGCATGAAAGATTGGATGTTATCTACTTCTGCACAACGACCACACCCACAACTTACTGGTTTCAAACAACTGTTTATTTGTTCCTAGCTCTGGAACTTGGGCAGAGCTTGATGAGAACAGCTCATCTTAGTTCTGTGTGGCATCGACTGGGGAGACTTCACTGCTGCTGAAGGTCCCAGATGGCTTCTGACCATGTCTGTTGCCTCGGCTGGGAGGCTGGAAGGGCTGCAGGGCCACGGGCTCCTCTCTTTCCACATGGTCTGTCTGAGTTAGTTTGACTTGTTTAGGGTAGCTCAGCACTCCCAAGATGACATAAATGGAAGCTCCCAGGTCTCTCGAGGCTGAGGCCAGGCAGACCCATAGCACTACACTGGCTGCATTCTATTGGCCAAGGCAGTCTCAGATCTGCCTAGATTCAACGAGAGGGAGGACAGAGCCCAGCTCTCACTAGGGGAAGCTGCAGTCACACGCAAAAGGGCACGCAGGGTGTGAGAGCTGTCACGGCCACCTTTGGAAGTCACCCTCCACAGGGACCTCTGTGGTGCCTTATTCCTTTGAGGAACCACTCATGGGTGCACGGCCCTGTATGGTTCGCTGAGGAGTAGGGGCCTAGAGAGAGATGGTGACTGTCCCAGCGATCTACAGCTGGTAAGGGAAGAGCCAGGACCCGAACCCAAGTTTGCTGTGCAGTCTGAGGCCCTTTCCATAGCGAGGGTACGGGGGAAATACAGCAATAACCACAATAGCTACTGTTCATCGAGGGTTCATGCCAGGCCCCAGGCCAGATGTTCTATGTGCCTTCTCTTATTTCATCATCCCAGGAGGGGGGGCTTACAGGCTCCCTTTCAGATGAGAATACTGAGAAGTGACTGTCTGGGGCCCACCACCAGGTAGGTGCTGACTCCAGGATTCACACTTAGGATGCCAATACTTCCCTGAAACAAAGCACCACATTGGGCCGGAAACACTCCAGACTCAGGCTTCTCATCTGTGAAGTAGGCACAGCATCCTTTCTTTGTGGAAGGTAGGGGAGGAGGGTGTGCTGTGGTCCACATGGAGGCGGGGGCATGCTGTAAGCTTCTGCCAGTTGATTCCCCTGTCCTGGCTCCCAGCCCACCTGGCATCCCTGTGGAGCCCTGAGACCGAGGCCCCACAGCCTGCTCTGAGGGACTGGCACTCTAGGCCTGGCCTGGTCCCTGCTGGGCCACTGGGGACCACAGGGCAGGGGTCTAAGGACAGCAGTCACACAACACATCCCTAGGAGGACAGGGCCCTCCCCTGAGAGCTCCAGCCTCTGCCTGCCTGAGAGAGCTGATTGCTCAGCCTGGAAAGGGATTTACAGCCTCCCCTAAGCCTATTATGGCTCATCCTGTGGCCCCAGCCCAAGCCCTGTCATCCTGCCAGGTGATAGTGCTGGTGTCTGAGAAGGGGCCACGGAGACTGAGGGATGCCCCAGTGCTCAGCCCCAGCTCCTTCCTACCCCAGCCTTCAGGCCAACCCAGGAGGCCTCTCCATGCCCTAGGTGTGACCCCAGCAGGGACCCAAGGTCTGGCTCTCCCTGTACACCCACTGCCTACACCCCCTCACTCCCTGTCTGGACTGTGACACACAGCCACAAAGACAGCCAGTCCTGGGGCTGGAGTGGCAGGGTGTTCCAGAGGAACAGAGGAGGAGGAGGAAGCTGGAGGTGGAAGAAAGACAAAGCCAGGCAGGAGAGAGGACAGGCGGGCCCTCCCCGTGATTCATCCCTCCTGGATCCCGGGGTCCAAGCTCAGCCTAAAGGCAGTGGTCAGCATGACTCCCTATTCTGCTGATGAGAACCACAAACCTCAGAGAGGCCTAGCCACCGCCCAAGGTTGCATGGCTAAGCCATGGAGCCTCAGAAACCACAACATGCCCCTTGTGTGCACTCATTCTGTAAATGAGGAAACTGAGGTACAGCAAGGGAAAACTGAAGTACAGCATTTTGTGACAGGCCTAAGGTCACAAAACAAGTCAGTCAGCAGCAGCACCAGTTCTGACTCAGCTCAACTGGGAGGTGGCCACTTCCATGGAATCCAGAAAACCTTCCTATGGGAAACACAAGGTCAGACTGGCCCCAGGGGGACACCCATTCCCCGGGGCAGGGGCGGGAGCTGGAGACTCTGACTTCCTGCCCTTGCTGTCTGACTTGCAGACATTTACATAGCTCATTAAAAAATATGGTGTCGTAAAGAGGAGAGAGCCAGCACAGGAAAGCCTCGTCCCTCGTTGCCTGCCAGCCTTCTTGCAGGACATTCCAAGGGCACAGAGAATAGACCTGGATGGGAGGAGGCATGCAGTTGCCCCTCTGCAGCACCCAGAGCTGGGGCTGGGGGAAGCTTTTTCGCGGCATCTGTTTTCCTGGGCTCTGTCCACAGCTCAGTGCCAGGAGGTGGTGTGATCTTGTATAAGACCCTGAGCATCTCTGGACTGACCCCTCCCAAGGGCCTAGGAGAAGCCTACACTGGGTCTCTCACACTCTTCCAGCTTCAGGGTTCACCCCAGGCCTCAGGGGTGTCCCCTATCTAACTTCCCTGCCCCCACGCTACTGCCAAAGTAAGGCAGAGTCACAGCCTCTCTAACAGAACAACCTTTATGGCCCAGCCCTATACCTGGGCCCATAAATCCCCCTCTCCACGCCATGCAGTCACCTAGAACAGAGCAAGGGTCTGTTGACCCATCCGCCTGCCCCACCCTGGCCACCTCAGGACCACCTCTTGCCCATTTCTCAAGCGCAGCTCAATCCGGATCCAGGATGTCCAAAACCCCCAGGATCCTTGCCATCAGAGCAGTCACTCACCTCCACCTAGAGGTCACCTTTCTGGAGTCTTCCTGTGTCCTTCTCAGGCAGCCTGCCAGTCATCGACCATGTAGGGGGAGTCCTTGCCCCTCTGCCTCACTTTCCCTCTCTGTACAGCCAGAGTTGGACACAACAGGCTCCGAGAGCCCAGACAGACAAGATGATCTCTGGGAAATAACAAGGCCCTCTGCCCATGGGGAGTCCAGGCGGAGCCCCCAGCTGGGAAATAGGGACTGTGGGGAAGCCCTGCGGCCAGAATTGTGAAGCAGGACTGCCTGACCACTGGCTGGCACCTGGCTGGCCAGGAGCCAGGAGGACAGATGTTCCCTTTCTCCTGCGGGGCACCTGGAAGGGACAGGGACGCTGGAAGGTTGATGGGCTCCCGGGGTCACCCAGAGGCAGGAGGACTGCTGGAAGTACGGGATAGATGGGGGATTGTTCTGTGTTGAGGCAAAAGGCTGCAGAGGCCAGGACAGCCTGTGATGGGTTCCCAGGTCCCAGTTGTGCCCTCCAGCTGACCTCCAGCCCAACCCCCACAATAGAAAACTCTCCAAACACTTTTGCGGGAAGTCGAGGACCACACCTGGGGAGCACCCTGAAGCCACGGAGCCCAGTGTTCCAAAGGCAGTGGCGGGTGAAGGGACAGTAACCATTCATGTAGAGAGAGGAGATCAAAGGCAGGCACCAGCTTTGCAAGTGTCCCCAGGCCCTTAGCTCCAGTTCCCCTGGCTTAGGATGAGGAAAATCTGCTTTGAATACTCCATCATTGCCCTTGAAGACTCCCCTGTGCCAGAGACAGAATTGCCCCCTCCTTCTGGCTCTTGCTGCTCATGTGGAGTGCAGGATGAGTGTGGGTGGTTAGGGAAGCTGAGGTGTTCTGTAGCGCACCACCAGGCAATGGGGAGCTATGGTGGGTGCTTTAGCATGAGAGGGACACATCTCAGAATCTAAGGAGGAAATATTTGAGGTGTGGGAACAGAGGAGACAGAAGCCGAGGCTTGTTCTTTAGGATGAGTATGCATACCTCTATGCTCACACACACAATGCCCCTTGTGTGCAGGCAAGCACAAGTGGGCAGACGGAGGAGCTCGCATATGTACAGCCTCACATATTCTCCCACAAAGCCAGGCAGCAATTCGGGTCCACACAAAACCTTTTAACGGGCACCCATACAAGCACAAACCATCAATGTACACCACATAAATAGCTGTTACATTGGAACACTTACAAGCGACACTCTCACCCTTGCATTCACACGAATGCACAGACCCACAGAGCAGCCCCTTCCTGCACGCATACAGAGGCACAGACATGCACGCATGCCGGTCTCCATGCCGCGGCCTTCCTCCTTCCTGGAATCACAGCGCAGCCAGGCTGGCCCCTGTGCTCAGTGCTCACCGACCCCCCCCAACCCCACACACACACACACACACACACACGCGCGCGCGCGCACGGGTGCGAGGGGGGATATGGGGGGGGAAGGGCAGCCTCCCGAAGTCTCGCTGCTGCCCTTGGAGCCGCGGCTGGCCAATGAGAGTGCACCGGGCACTGTCTCCTAGGCGACCAGCTGGGGCTGCCAGGCAAGGGATGGGAGGGGCGTGGCCATAGGGATTCCCCGTCCCACCCCCCGCATCACTGGCGATCCTTGTGCCCTCGACCCTCATTCTCAGAGGATTAGAATGGGGCTAGGCTGAGGGCAGGTGTGGCAGGGGTGCCTCAGAGGCCCCTGATAATGAGCCCAAAATGAATCCCAGAGATGCCCTTCCCTGTGGATGGGCCGGGAACAGGTGCGCACCCTGGTCAGAGGTGAACTGTGTGGCTGTCAGGGGACCTGGCTCAGCCTTCAGGAAGCCTCTGTGACTCAATCCTGTCACCTCCCCAGAATTCTGAAGAGATTATATTGACCTCCTTTCTCTTCCCCAGATGCCCAAGCTCCTTCCCCTCCAGGCCTCACCATGTGTTCCTCCCTCTGCTCTGAAGGTTCCCTACCCTTTCTCCCCCCATCTCCCACACGCGCACACAAACACACATGCTCACTTTTTTTCTGGCAAGCTGCAGCTCATGGTATAGGACACACACACACACACATTCAAAATCAGTCCCCTGGTTTAAGGCTTTTGTAAATGGGGACTAGGCACTACCAGTCCTTGAGTTTTTTATCATGTTGAAACACAAGGCATATGCTGAGGTAGAGACTGGTCAAAGCGGCTAAGTGCATGGTTTTAACAGCATGGGGTCTGGAGCCAGATGACCTGGGTCCAAATCCTGGCTCTGCAACCTACCAGCTGTGTAACTTTGGGCAAGTCGCCCATGTAACTTGTAAGGAGTAAGTCAGATCATTCCCGCAAAGCACTCACCACAGTGTCTGGTGCAGAGCAAGTGACCGATAAATGTTGGCTTCTACTGTTAGTATTCTTGGGAATTCCTCACTCAGCTTCCAGTCCCCAGCCTTCATTCAGAACATTCAGAACGGTCGTGGGCCCCTAGACCAGGTGACTTACAGTGAAGGGCAAGGAGGGCATGTCCTTGCCACACAGCCAGATCCATTCCAACACCAGGTGCCCTGCCCAAAAGGGAGACTTGTCTCATTGGGGTAGAAAATTAGAGTCCATCATGACCACCAGTCATAATTGTCTTTGACCACATTGATGGACAAGCTTATCTGTCTCTCTCTGTAGGAACATTATGGGCAAGCATGATTTCTGACAGCCCCTGTACTGAGACCCTGCAGGCCTTTTGCAATCTCCAGCTTGTGGCCCATCTACTGCCACTAAGGGCCTGAGAGAGAGCCGTCACTGTTCATTCCTCCTGCTCCCACTGGAATGGGAGGCTGTTCCTCACCAGAGTGTGGTCTCAGCTGCAGGAGGGGGCTTTGCTCAGTGTGTCCTCACCGCTCCTTCATTCCACACCCAGTCTGTATCTATACATTTATTTTATACATTTGTATTTATCTATACATTTATTTTATGATTGCTCATACCTCACCCATCTTAGAATCTCACTCCTACTTTTCTCTCTGGGTCCTTTCTCCTGACTCTGGGCCAGGTTCTAGTCCAGATAAGCTGTCACTCTCTGTGACCCCTGTCAGTTTCCCTTCCCTGAGTTTTCCTTTCCCCATCTATAAGATGATGTAATGATTCTTACTCTGGGACACTGTCTCCCTTTCTCCTTCCCACTTATTCATTGAACACCTAGTTTCATTAGTCACTGGCTAGGCATGGGAATATTATGAGGAACAAAGTAGGCAAAGCTCCTGCCCTCAGGGAGCTTACAGTCTGAGGAGGAGACAGACTCCAAAGAGGGGATCACTCAAATAATACATATTTGAAAATTGTGATCAGGGATATGAGTCCCTGGCATTATGAGAACCCATGCTGGATGGCAGAGGAACAGGCATGTGGTTCACCAAGTGCTCTTTAGCCTGAATGACAGCAATGGGAGTAATCATAGCTTCCAGTCTCAGCTTCCAAGTGCACTGTGTGTGTGGACTGTGGGCCCTGCCTCTTCAGCAGCATCTCTCAGGGCCTGAGTCCAAGTGGAGCTGTCCTCCATGGAAGTCCGCCTTCCTCTCACACCTGGTCCCCACTCGGGACAGGCAAGCAGCAGCCCCCTACTCCCTTACCACAGTGGGACCTCCACTCTGCTCTGTTTTGCATAATTGGTTTCCGGTGAGATCCATTGGAAGTGATTTGGCATACCCAGGTTTATGTCTCTGCTCTGCACTAACCAGCCAGACACCCTGGGGCACATTGCCTCACTTCTGTATAAAAGGGGATAATAATTCCCACCTTTCAGGGTTATTGGGAAACTTGTACACAATGGCCATGGAAAGCACCTGGCTTGTGGATATTCCCAATAGGTGCCAGCTGCTGCCCTGTGCTGGGCCCTCCAGGGAATGCAGTGTGGGGCTCTGGGCTGGGACAAGTTTTAGCTTTCAGTGCTCTGTATCCAAAACTATTTGACTGCAAGGAACAGTGTTTGCAGACATCCTCTAACAAGGAGGTTTCTGTAAGGATAGAGTCTCAGGGAAGCCCAGGCCAGCCTGGGGGATGGGGATGCACTCCCTCTCTCTCCCCTTGGCTCAGCTTCTGGCTGCACATCGGTTCAGGTCACCTGTCCCTGTCTGCAGAAGGAGTGGCTTCCTCTTCTGCCCAAGGTGTCTAACTGAGCACAGTTACCCTAAGATGGCAGCCTCAGCTCCCCGGAGCAACTTGGCCTCTGTGTTCAATTCCAAATCCCCAAGAGAAACCATAATGGGCCAGGATTAGGTCGGGTGTCCACTCTTGGTCCAATTAGCTGAAGCAGGACCAGAAGGTCAGGAAGGCCATCTTTTCCACATTGTGGGAGAGGCAGGATCTCTCGGTAGGAGTGTGGGTGGAGTGAAAATGATGGCTTTCCCTAAACCAGCGGTCCTCAATCCTGGCTGCATGTTGCAATCACCAGGGGAGCTTTAAAACATACTGATACCTAACTCCCAAAGATTCTGATTTCATTGGTGCAGGGTGCTGCCTGGGTAATAAGAGTTTCAAGATTTCCCCAGGTGATTCTAATGTGCAGCCAGGGTACAGACCACTGCTTTAAAGACCTCCTGATAACTGAGTCCACACCGCAAATGGCATTCATTCCTCTAGTTTGGTCTTATTTCAGGCCAGGTGAGAGGTTTACCCTCCATGGCCTAAATCAGGGTTTCCTGGCCGGTCACAAGAGAAGATAAAGTCAGAATTCTGATTCTCAGACCTAGTCCAGCCCTTGTGAATCAAAATGTCTGGGAAGGACCCATGGTGAGTCTTGTCACCGAGTAATCTGGGGAACGTCGGGCTAAGTGGTAGCTTTACCTGTCAACACACCTGCCATACGATCATGGGAGGAAGTCAGCCAAAGTGCAATGAAATCTTCTGGGTAGCCGAGCAGGGAGGATGCTAAGTTTTTAGCCAACACTGCACAATTGTCATCAACAGAGGCCAACCAGTCCGTTCTGCTTTTCCTGAGAGCAATAGGTGGTGGGAGCAGTCCTTCACTCCCCAGATCTTGTGCCCAAGAAGATTGGACATTGTTGTGTGTGTCTGCTTAGAAGGGCCCTTGTTTATGTGAGGTGTTTCTTGCCCTGCCACCCCAAATCATACAGTATGAATAGCAACTGCTGTCTTCTTATGCAACCCACTACCCTGGGCATGACTTGGTCTAGGGGAGGGCACCTGACCCAAGCTGGATCAATCACACCCACATCTCCTTGTCTCTATGTGTGAACAAGGAATTGGCACCTGCCTCGAGTGCTGCTGAACAGCGCCCTTCCCTAGGATAGTTGAACTTGGAACCAGAGAATGTCACTATGAGTTTTTCTCTGCAGCTAGACTGGGAAAGGTGAGCCTGGGGGCTACGAAGAGCCAAGTCTGCAGGTCACAGAGGATGTGAGGAGGGGCAGAGCCAGGCTAGGGGGAGTCCCTGATTCTGCTTTTCTCTGTGGTCCCCTGAGTCTGGCTTTCAGCCGGGTCCCGAGGTCTGGGACCCAACACCTACGGGGCACAGCATAATTAGCAGCTCTGCTATCGCATACCATGGACCACAGACTCCCCCCTTCATTCTTTCCCAGCTAACTCTACATCTTATCTGAGGGCCTATTTCTTGTCACCTCAGTCCTGATGTCAGTCTCTGTCTTAAGGCCAGTTTCAGTGGATTTCTGTCCTTCTCAAACAAAGTGCCCTTTGAATATAAGGTTACAGAGAAATTTTAGGAAGCACAGTTGCAGAATGAACTGCCAGGCCTCCCTCTCCCAAACTGAAAACCACCTATCTGTGTCTATCTCCACCTGGAGCTGCAAAGTCTCTCCTCTCTCTTCCCTCTGCATGTCTGTTCTCTTCTCCTCCTTGTCCTTTCTTCTCCTTCATTGATCAATTTGAACTTAGCTGAGCTTGACTACCCCAAAATGGCAGCCCCTGCCGGGAGCCAACACACCTTGTGTTGCAGCTCCCTGCAGCTAACCTAATCTCTATGCCCTGATTTCAAATTCCCATGAGACACACTCTGATTGGCTGAATTGAGTCAAGTGGCCTCAGCCTGGCCCAATCAGCTGGGGCTGGGGGAGGGCTGCCATGGAGAACTAGCTGCCTTCCTGGCTGGGGAGAGGGAAGTGATGACCAGCATAGTAAGCTGTGGGGGTAGTGACTTCTACCCTGGAGGCGCCAGAGACTATGGGCCTTGGAAAGGCCCCACCTTATTCACTAGCTCCTGGACACCATTGCTGGAACTCTGGGACATGAGGGAGGTTACTTTGGACAGATTTCAATGAAGCCCCACTTTCTCCATGAGAGCTTATTCTTCAGCAAGTCAAGAAGAGGGTGGGGGTCTCAGCTAGGGGGTCAGCTGGTTCTGCCAGCAGTGCCTAGTGGCTGGCAAGGAGGGGTGGGCAGGGGTGACCCTCACCCTCAGCCCCTAGGCAGCAGCTGCAGGCCTGCTTTGCATCCTGTCCAGATATTTCCAGTAAATAAACATTGACGCTTTCGATATCATGTTAATTTCACAGGCGGCTGCTCTGCTGACAGTTTCCACACTCCACCAGCGCCTCTTGTCACTTTTATACTCACAGGCGGACGCCAGCCTTGCTCGCGGGCTGCCGGACGTACAAACATAAAAACAAATGGCTCAGAAAAGCCCTGGCGAAGGGATGGGAATGACATAGGTACCAGGCTGGGTAGAAGCAGTCCTGTCCAGGGTACTAACGTCAACTAGGGCAAGGACCAGGCCACAGGCTTACAATCCACTAGTGTCACCTTGGTCAAGCATCTCCACCTTTCTGGGCCATAGTTTCTGCATCTGTGAAAAGGGTTCATGTTGTAGGAATGCTTCTTCGGGAACCTGGGCGACCCCTGCCTCTTAAAGCCCCTTAAGCTTTCCAGGGGAATCCAATCTGAGTAGTGATTGTTTCCTGGCTTTGACCTTCAGCACAACCATTGGAGGCAGTTTAAGCCGAGATTTATCACCACTGTACAGATGAAAAAGTAGAGAGGCCTAATGCAGGCCAGTGATTTGCTCAGTGTTACAGCAGAGACAGGAGCAAAACAAAGGCAGGAACTGGGGTTCCTACTCCTTCAATAGCTGTCAGCTGTATAAGCCAGCTTTCTAGGGCCACAGGGGTGGTGGGGCTGGGGACCCTGTCTTGTCCCAAGCATAGTTTGGAGCCTCTGGGCTTCGTCCTAGCATGCATAGTCATGAGGTCTCATACATATGCATGGTTATTCCTATTCTAAGTTGAGCTAGGTGGCACTTTCCAGCTAGCACCTCCTTATCACAGGGGTCCTCCCGTGCTCTAGGACTCCCACTGTCCACCCTGTTCCTGGGCCTTAGGCTTCCCTCTTACCAGCATACCACCAGCAACTCCCACCCAAGTCCCATCCCAGCCTCCAGTGGAAGCTAAAAGGGGGACAGCCAGATGCCAGGTTAACTCTTTTCCTTCTCTGGCCACTCCTGCACCCTTCCTCCAGTTAGGAAGTGATGCTTGTGTCCGCTGGGCCAGTCCTGCTGCACATCCCTGCACCACATCCCCAAAGTTGGACCCCAAGAGGGACCAAGCTACAGCTAGATCACAAGAGACTGCGGTGACCACCCACCTCCTTGTCTGCCATTTACTGCCTGAATGAAGGCTTCACTAGCCTAGGACAACATCTGGGAGCACTTCAGCCCAAGGGTAGAGATGGGGGCAGGGGGCCGTATCTCAGCCTCCCAGTGGCTGTCCAGGGAGGCTCAGATGGCCATCTTTTCTGAGGGCAGGGCTCTGGGACATCCGCATGGCACCTCACACCCACGCACTCCTGGCGCCTGCTTCTGCTCAATAAAGACTTGTTAATGGACCAAAGTGAATTAGAGTCATTAACACTGGTATCAGAGACAGGCAGAGGTCAGCCCCTGTCCTCTAGGCCCAACCCACAGTCTGGGAAACTTTGGCAAGGACTTCACCTCTCTGAGCCTCAGGGCCCTCCCCTGTAAGTCAGGACATAAATGTCCCCCTCAGATGGCTTCTCATCACCTGCAGGCTGCTGAGGTCAGCATTCAAGGCCTCCTTACCAAGCTCCTTTCCATCTCCTGAGGCCCCTCCGCCCCGCATACAGATTCATGTGCTCACATAGCCAGCAGGATACACCAGGCATCAGCGTGTCTCCAGCCCTCACACACATTGTTCCCTCTAACAGGAAATTCATGTTTCTCCCTCACCCTGCCCCCAGACTGCTAAACTCCTGAGCAGACCTCAAACGCCTGTGACAGTTACCTCCTCCGCTTCCCTGACGCGTCCCCACCCCAGCCTGGCTTAAGTGGTCTACTCAGGGAGGGAGCCAGAAGGAGCACCTGGAACTACTCCCCATTGCCCACTCTGAAAGTCCAGCTGAGGAAAGTGCCTACTGTGTGCTGGGGTCTGCCTCCACCCTGGGGTCTGTTTCCCACCCAAGAGAACCACTCATAAGGGAAGTTATGTTTTGGACAAATTTGAAAGAATCTCCAGTTTCGCCATGAGCAATTGCCCAGGAGAGCTTGTACTTCAGCAAGCCAAGAAGAGAGCAGGGGTCTGGAGCAGGGATCCTGCTTCCCTCTGTCATCTGCAATAGAGTTCTTGCCTATTTCAGTATCTGCCTTGCCCACCAGGCTGCCCATCCGCTGCGTGAAGCCAGAGCCCAGGTCTGTCTTACTCCAGGGCTTGGTGCACAGTAGCTGCTTTCTTTAGCTGGGCTTCCAGAACAGGCAATGAGGGGGTAGTTCTGGGTGCTCCTTCTGGCACCCTTTCTCCAAAGGGTTTTCGGCAAGAGAGAAGGGCACGGCCCTCTCTAGCTTCCTCCCCGCTCCCCATCCTGTTCCTGCTTGGCACCTTTAAAATCACTTAATTTTTACAGACTTTTCCTCCTTAATTACAGCCCATATAACAAATAATAAATAAACTGGCGGGAAGAAGGGAAGGAGGGAGGGGAAGAAGTATAAGGAAGCTGCCAATCTCTTGTTGCCACATTTCAGGAGCTCTGAGCCAGGACAAAAGGAGGTGGGAGGGAGGAACAGAGGCTTTCAGGCTAGAGAACAGCTCGCTCTGTCAATCTCTTGCTGTCTTTCTTGCTGGTACTGTGACCCTCCTCCCCTAAACCCTCACCCCCCAACCCCCAGTGCTAAGACATGATGCACTGGGGCCTCTCCAGGCCACATAGAACTTCTTGACCACACTAAGCAAATAGAAACTGCCTAGGCCTCTCCCTTCTCTGGTTCTTGGGGAGGGAATTATCTCCTAAATAAAGATAATCAATGACAATGGCCAGTTTTGAGGGCCTTTTATCTGCCAGGCAGTTCGCTCACCCAATACTTCTGACCCTCACTCTAAGCCATTCTGCAGAGGAGGAAACTGAGGCCCAAAAGATTTAGTAATCTCCCCTTATGAGGGGGTCTGATTGCAAAGTCTGCACTCCTCACTAAATCACACAGTGTCCACATGAGCAAGCCTCCCTCGTGGGAGGGATCAATACCTCACCCATCGTTGGAGCACCTCTTGGGGCTTTCCCACCATTATTTCTGATGCCCAGCAAGGGAAACACATTTTATCTTTCTTTCTTTTTTTTTCTTTTTGGAGACAGAGTCTTACTCTGTTCCCTAGGCTAGAGTGCCATGGCATGATCTACAGCTCACTGCAGCCTCTGCCTCCTGGGTTCAAGCAATTCTCCTGCCTCAGCCTCTCAAGTAGCTGGGATTATAGGCACCCACCACCATGCCCAGCTAATTTTTGTATTTTTAGTAGAGACAGGATTTCACCATGTTGGCCAGCCTGGTCTCAAACTCCTGACATCAGGTGATCCTCCCACCTCAGCCTCCCAAAGTGGTGGGACCACAGGCGTGAGCCACCATGCCCAGCCCTCTTCCTTTTTTCTCTCTGGCCTGTATATAGACGAGACAAAGCCACTGAAATCCTTCCCCTGTTTTTCACTGCACAAGTTGGACGGGTGGAACTTTATTGCAAGGGATGTAAAAGCTAAACACAAAGGAGCCCCCCACCACCTTAAAAAACCCAAAACAAGAAAAGAAAACTCATATTTTTTTTAAAGCATGTAATCATGATGGCCAAGTCCTGACTTCTAATCCGTCAAAGCCACAGCACCCTTCGTGGGACAGGCAGAACCTATTGTTCGCTGGGCCTGGCTCTGGGGTTCTGAGTCACTTTGCCTGCCACTCACAGACTCCCTGGAGAAGTGGACGCTGAAGAATAAACCACGCAAACCCCAGCCTCCCCAGGCCGAGGCTGATTCACTCTGTCCATCAAGAGCCCTGTCCCTCAGAGGAATCTGAACTTCTCTGGTTTAAGGAGTGGTGAATTTCTGTCTAATTCCCCTACCCCCAAGGCTCTTGGCAGCAGGAATGGACAGTAGTGACTTTGGTCTCTAGAAAGATGGGAGGAGGCAGCACGCTACCCTGAGTGTGTTCCTGCCTCTGTCCACGGCCCATGGGCTCTATCCCATGTTCAGCTGTGTGGTGGGGCTCACAGGAAAAGGCACATCTCTGCTCTTGGGAGCAGCCAGGCCGGCTGGGGAGGCAGCAGCTAGGCAGGAACAAAAGGCAGCCATGCAAGGTTCGGCAATGCATTCATTCATTCATTCATTCATTCATTCATTGAATGTTTATTGAACACCTGCTGTGTGCCCAGCAGTGCACTTACTGCTGTAGGCACTGGGGACATCTTGAAGAAGAAAACTGACAAAAGCTCCTGCCTTTGTCGATCTTGTAATCTCACACAGAAGTGGTATATATTTTTTTGTAAAGGACCAGATAGTAAATATTTTAGGCTTTGTAGGCTACATACGGCCTCAGTTGCATGTTTTTCTTTGTTTTTTTTCTCACAACCTTTTAAGAATGTAGTAATTAGCTGGGTGTGGTGGCTTCTACCTGTAATCCCAGCACTTTGAAAGGCCAAGACAGGGGAATTGCTTGAGTCCAGGAGTTCAAGACCAGCCTAGGCAACGTACTGAGGCCCCATCTCTACTAAAAATAAAAAAATATTAGCCGGGCATGATGGTGGGCACCTGTAGTCCCAGCTACTCAGGAGGCTGAGGTGAGAGGATTGTTTGAGCCCAGGAGGCTGAGGCTGCAGCGAGCCCTGATCCCACCACTGCGCTCCAGCCTGTGCAAAAGAGCAAGACTCTGTTTCAAAAAAGAAGAAGAAGAAGAAGAAGAAGAAGAAGAAGAAGAAGAAGAAGAAGAAGAAGAAGAAGAAGAAGAAGAAGAAGAAGAAGAAGAGAAGGAGAAGAGAAGGAGAAGAAGAAGAAGAAGAGAAGAAGAAGAAGAAGAAGAAGAAGAAGAAGAAGAAGAAGAAGAAGAAGAAGAAGAAGAAGAAGAAGAAGAGGAGGAAGAATGTAATAACTATTCTTAGTTTGTGGGCTGCACAAAAACAGGCTGCTGTGTGAAGCTGGCCCACAGTTTGCCAACCCCTAGTCTAGAGTAATGCTGTCCAATAGAAAAATTGGGCTAGCCACATATTTAATTTTAAATTTCGAGTAGCCACATTAAAAAAGCAAAATTAGGAGAATTAAGTTTTGTAAAATCATTCATTTAAACCAATATATCTATAATATTATCATCTCAATATGTATGTAATATTTTTAAATTAATAAGATATTTTACTTTTTTGTACTAAATCACAACCAGATTTTGAAGTTTTATCAAAAGCTAGTATGTATTTTATACTTACGGTGTATTGTCACTGCGGCTAGCAACATTTCAAGTGATCAAACTTGTGGCAGTGGCTACAATATCGGACAACACTGGTACCATAGGAGGAATAGATAATAAACAAGATAAGTAAGTAAAATACATCAAATATTTGCAGTTGGTAAGTGCTGTGAGGGAAAACAAAACAAACAAGGGGGATAGGGAGTGCTGCTTAAGAGTCCCCTTGACTCCTGGGCGGCCCCCAGGTCTGGGAATTTCATTCAGGGCCAAGGAGCTTGCAATTCTCAGCGAAACAGGAAGAAAGCCTGCACACTGTTGAACCTTATAGTGGATGACAACTGACAGATGGCATCCCACGCAGGCCCCGCCCAGGGCATGGGATGTCTTTCCATCCTCTTGACAGATGCCCATCCAGCCTCTAGTTATTCACCCCTCAGGGGGAGCTCACTGCCCTGCTAGGCAGCCCCTTCCTTGCAGCTGGTGTCTCTGATTTCACCCCTTCCTCCTTCCTGACTTTGCACCTGGAGTGACATATTTTTTCTCAATTTTTTTATGGTAGTAAAATGCACACAACATGCAATGTACTAGCTCAACTATTTTTAAGTGTACAGTTTGGTGGTATTGAGTACAGTCATATCATTGGAGCAATGTTTTTGTTTGGTTTGGTTTTGAGACAGGGTTTCACTCCTGTCACCAGGGCTGGAGTGCAGTGGTGTGATCTTGGCTCACTGCAACCTCTGCCTCCCGGGCTCAAGCAATTCTCCTGCCTCAGCCTCCTGAGTAGCTGGGGCTACAGGCACACGCCACCACACCTGACTAATTTTTGCGTTTTTTGTAGAGATGGTATTTTACCGTGTTGACCAGGCTGGTCTTAAACTCCTGAGCTGAAGTGATCTCCCTGCCTTAGCCTCCCAAAGTGCTGGGATTACAGGCGTGAGTCACCACATCCGGCCTGGAGCGATATTTAAAAAATTTTTTTTTCTTTTATTTTTTGAGATGGAGTTTTGCTCTTGTTGCCCTGTTTGGAGTACAATGGCGCAATCTCGGCTCACCACAACCTCCGCCTCCCAAGTTCAAGCAATTCTCCTGCCTCAGCCTCCCAAGTAGCTGGGATTACAGGCATGCACCACCACGCCTGGATAAATTGTTTTGTATTTTTAGTAGAGATGGGGTTTCTCCATATTGGTCAGGCTGGTCTCGAACTCCTGACCTCAGGTGATCCACCCACCTCAGCCTCCCAAAGTGCTGGGGTTACAGGTATGAGCCACTGTGCCCAGCCTGATCTTTTTTTAAAAGAAAACATTTTCATGTTAAAATTCTTCAATGGCTCCCCATTGCTCTTAAGGTGAAGTCCAAAGTCCTCAACATGGCCTACACAGATGCATCAATCAGGATGCTTTGGGCTGCAAGTAACAAAATGTCCAAGTGCTACTGGCTTACACCATAAAGAAATGTATTGGCTCACAAAACATGAATGCTTAAGTAGGTGGGCCTCAGGACTAGTTGATTCAGCAGTTCAAAGATGTAATAGCTCCTTACCTTTCATTGGCCAGAATTGGGTCACATGCCTATTCCTGAACCAATCACTGGTTAGGGAATAGAATCACCAATTTGGCAACATGGCCTCCCATGATTAAGGTCAATTTTCCAAACTGCATTGTTGGGGTAAGGGTGGGGAGGATGTTGTGATGCCCACTGTGTCCACTGTATGCTCCCCTCCAAGTGATGGGTTGGCCTCATGCATCCAGCTCCACTCCACCACACCCTGCCTAAGTTTCCCTGATCCAGCCTCCTCTGGCCCACCAGAGTGCCCCCCTTTGCCTTTGAGTCTTCACACATGCTGTTCCATCTCCTTGGAATGCTTTTCCCATCCCCTGCCTCCCTCTCTGCCTTTACCTGGCTACCTTCTCTTGTCCCCTAAGCCTCAAGCCAGATGTCATTTCCTCCAGAAGACCATCCTGGTCCCCCAGTCAGTTGGAGGGTTCCATGAAAAAGGACAGGGACCACAGCCGACTCACTTCCCAGTGCCTACGGCATAACCTGTGCAGAGTAGGCACTCCATAAATACTTGTTAAATCAGACCGTTCTTGGGCACAAGTCCCAGATCTGCCTCTGACCTTGGACATGACCTTGTCCAGGTCATGGGCTTTTCTCCAGGCCTGATCTGGGTTTGGGTTGGTAGGTGGATGGGTGTGCTGGGCACTGAGGCAGGGAAGAAAACCCAGCTCTGTGTGGCCAAGGGCCACCTGCTGCGCCTCTGTTCAAGGCAGGGTCTATGATGCCCACGGAGCTCATGCAGAGCCTGGGCCTCCCCAGCAGGGATAGCGCCGAGCCTCTAAGCGAGTGGGAGGCAGGGAAAAAGCAGGATTGAAATTCCATCAGGCGCTCACCGAGCCTGCTCCCTGGAGCCCCCACGCCTTTGTTCCATTTAATCAATATGTAATTAAACTGAAATCCCAGCTTAAGAATTTCCAGCAGTGCTAAGACCAGGCTTTCAGAGGGTCTGGCAGAGCTGAGGCTCCTGGGTTCTCCAGCTATTAGCCCCTCACCGGCCTGGCCTGTCTCCGCCTGCCGGGCCTCAAGGTCACCTTCTCCAGCCAGCCAGGCCAGCACAGGACTCCAGTCTTCCGCTCAGCTTCCCGGGAGAAGGCACATGCTCACTGGATCCCCCCCAACCCTGGCCCTGGGCCACCGGGGCTCTGGTCACACTCATGTGAATGGGGAACACTGAGACTCAAGCCTGCCTGCCCCAGCCACCACCTCCTGCCTCCTCCCTCCTTAGAATGACTCAGACAAGCTCACCAACGCCGCCAGCTGTGTGTGCTGAACGCTTGCTGTGTGCCAGAGGCGTTCTGACTTCTCTCTACATGCATTAACCCATTTGATCCTCACAACAATCCCATGAGGGAGGCACTACTATTAACTGCAGTTTAACAGGAGGAAACTGAGGCACAGAGCACCCAGGACCACCTGCTAGTTGATGGCAGAGCTAGGACTTGAACCCAGGACCCGCTTGCTCCAGAGCCATTATGCACAAGGGCCCTAGTATGTTGGGACCTCGCTAAGGGCTGCCTTGGAGGGCACAGGCTCCTTGACACCCCCTCACCAGGAGCGGGCAGAGCCCTCAAGCCCCTCCTCAGGCAGCTCTGCCACACCTGCCACATGGCCTCCACATACCCCAGAACTTACTCTCGGGAAACAGGCAGAAACTCCTGCTGGGGTTCATATGATCAACACCAAAAGGTCCCAGTGATCCCGCAGGCAGCGCTGCATTCAGGGAAGTCTGAAATTCTGCCCTTAGAGCAACACAGGCCCAGAGAAATATAACATGAGCCACACACAAAAGGCACATGTGGAAGCTAAACTTTCTAGTAACCACATTAAAAAAAGAAGTGTAATGAATTCTAAAATATATTTCACTTAACCCAGTATATCCAAAACTCCTGACCTCAGGTGATCCGCCTGCCTTGGCCTCCCAAAGTGCTGGGTTTACAGGCATATTTGTGTACTCTACATTCACTGCCCATCTGGATTCAGATGAGGCATATATTAAGTGCTCCATAGCCACATGTGTCTAATACGGGTAGCTCCCCTATTAGACAATGTAGCTATAGAGAGTAGCACCCTGTGTTCTGATAAAATGCTCTGGGAAAGGAGAAGTTGGGATTCCTGCTTTCAGGGCACTCTGAACTCACTCAAGCAGGGGACCTGTGGTAGAAAATCCTCAGGGTGGAATGCAAGGTAGCAGGTGCACTCCCTGCCGCCTTTGGCGGTTTCTGGGGAAGGGATAGCACAGGAGTTAGAGCCTGGAAAATCTGGCTTTGGGGGTCTAGGCAGGTAAGGGGGATGGGGGAGCAGGCAGGAGGAGGCCGAGTCCCCACAACCCCATCCCCTGCTCACTCTTCTCTCCCTGTCCCTACCTGTCCCTAGCAGATGCCGCTCTGAGACTTGGGGGTCTCTGTAGGGGAGAAGAGGGAGCCAAGCCAGAGGCAGCCCTGGCCCTCTCCCCAGAGCGTGGGAGAACCCAGGCACAGGTAAGCAGAGTAGGTGTCCCCAATCCAGGCCCCCTCACCCCTCCTGCCCCTGCACCCTTGGCAGGCAGGGAAAGCTGCCCTGGGCTGAGTCGCTCCTCACTCCTCATAACAAGCATGCTGCTGCCTTAATCCCCCTCAGAGTCTGGCCCAAGCCCAAGGCGGGTTCCCAACAGGCCTGGCCCAGCCCAGGGAAAGGAGGAAAATGGCTCTGTCCCTTCAGCAAGCAGAGGCCACACTTTCCAAACGAATCAGTGCTTCACCTTCAGAAACATCGGAAGCTCAAAGGCAGCACAATCAACATCTTACGGTGACTGCCCCCATGCACTGACTCAAGCCCAGGAAAGTATGCTGCCCCCCGCCCCGCCCCCCTCTAACCCCCGGGCACAAGCCAGCAAAGCGGGGCCGCTGGAGCCTCAAGAGTTGGGAAGCCTCACTCTTGTACTCTTCCAATCTGTTCTTGGAATCTTCCACTCCTTAGAATTATCATCACATCTGGCCAGGTGTGGTGATTCACTCCTGTGATCCCAGCCCTTTGGCAGGCTGAGGTAGGCGGATCACCTGAGATCAGGAGTTCAAGACCAGCCTGGCCAACATGGTGAAACCCCGTCTCTACTAAAACATACAAAAATTAGCTGGGTGTGGTGGCGTGTGCCTGTAGTCCCAGCTGCTCAGAAGGCTGAGGCAAGAAAATCGCTTGAGCCTGGGAGGCAGAGGTTGCAGTGAGCTGAGATCGTACCACTGCACTCTAGCCTGGGCGACAAGAGTGAGACTCAGTCTCAAAAAAAACCAAGCAAATAGAATTACTGTCACATCTTAGATCTTTCCAGTTTAGGTGTTGCAAAGATGCCTGGAACTAAAGTGTGTAAGTACATCTATCCCTTAGAAACGTCTCGTTTGAAGAGCTCCTACCTGAGCTGGACTAATGTGCTGCCCTCGCCTGCCTCTCCCCCACTGCCCCTGCAGGGGCCTCAGCTGTAGCTGAAGTGGTCTGCCTGGACCCCGGGCCATCCCAGGACTTCCCATCCAAATGGGCTGTAGTTGGAACTTATTTCCTTTGCACGCCCTTGACACGTGCCTTTGCGAATGTCTGACTTCTCAGCCCTGGGACCTGGGGTGCTGTGGTGAGGACTCCGCGGCTGCTCACGCCCCAGCTCCCACACGCCCCCTCCATCCTGGGCTTAGTTTCCTGTCACAACCCCACTGCCCAGCCTCTTGGCCTTGGTGCACCCCCATTCCTTAGGGGAGGGGGGCTCCTGGGAATTCTCCTTGACATTCCTGATGTCTAGGAAGGGCTGCTTCAAAACACCCTAGAAATATGACAGATTGTCTCCCAGCTAACCCAGAAGAGAGCAAAGGAGCAGTGAGGTCCTTCAGCCAGCGCCCAGAAGAAGCTGGCAGCAAGGCATCCACTCTCCAAGAGTGAAGGGCACATAACTGGCAGGACAGCTTCCCTGACCAGCCCTGCTCTCTGCGGACCCAGCCTCCTAGGTCAAGTTCTAGGGCCAGGAAGGAATAGTGCCCCTCCTTCCCCATATAGTTTACAAAATCTGGTTAAGATGCATTCCAGGGAGCCATCCAGGACCTCAGTAACCAGCCCGAGCTGGCCCCAGACAAAGACTAGAATTAGGTGGAGGAGGCCAGGCCAACCAGCCTGGGGTTTCTGAGTGGACACATCTGTCCAGGGTCCATCCCTACTCCTCCCCATCCCCAGGTAATGTAGTAAGTGGATGGCAGAGCCAGGGCTAGAAATGGGCAGGCATGGGGGAAACTCACACAGCTAGAGAGGAGTCAATGGGGGTGCCCCTAGGGGGCAGCTGGGCGCCTAAGTGCCAAGTAAGGGCACCTGAGAAGCCGCATGTCCTCTGTCCTCTTGGTCTTTCTGGGGTGTGGGCATCCCAGCTGGATTCCACCAGGGGGTCTAGGACCAGAACCTACACATCACCTTGGAACTTTGACCCTGAGGGAGGTCAGGGGCTGGGCCTAGGGACATTAGTCCGGAAGCAGGCAGCAGCAGTCTGACCAGGCCACTTCGATCTTCTCTGGTCTGGTCAGATTCCAGTGGAGATGCTGACACAGTCCTGGAGTCCTGGAAGAGTCTTTTTAAAAGGATGCTATCTGGGGAAGCATCCGGAACCTTGCTTGGAGTATAAGAGCTCAACTCAGTGCACTCCTCCTGAATCCAGATCTGTAGGCCTTCAGGATCCAATGCAAGTGCCCAGTGGGAGAGTGGCCAGAATGGAACCCCAGTGAGCAAATGGTGCAGAACGAGTAGGTAGGGCAGTGGGGCCAGAGCTGCGACAATGACCCTGCTCAAAATGACCAGCCCCAGGCTAGGCCGATCCGGCTGGATCAGACTTGTACTGAGCAAGGCCAGAGGGCCCCAGCCAGCCCCGAGCTGGGTAGGGGGCTGGCCAAATCCATCTTTCTTGATTGGAACCACCAGAAAACTGTACCTGGGGCCAAAGGAAATCTCTTTCCTGGGGACGTCCCTGCAGGCTGCTCCCCTCCTGGCCTCCCTCCCTCCTAGCTCACGCCAACCTTTAAGGATGATCTATGGGCCGCATGCGGAGAAAGGACAAGTTGCGACTGAAGAGAGAGCTGAGAAAATGTGATGACAGTTCAGCTCCCAAGGGGCAGGTAAGAGCGGGAGGCTGGCTCAGGGGCGTGGCAGCCATGGTGATTACAGTGCTCCCCAGCATCCTCCCCTCCCACATCCGCCAGGACCCTCCTTTGGAGCAGGTGGCAAAGGCACTTGGGCCCCTGTTACCAAGGCATAACCAGGCTATCTAGCCCCTGCTTTTGGAGCCAGCCGTGTCCCGTCTGGAGCCCCATCTCCCAGCTCTTAATTGATCTTTCAGCTGCCTCTGAAATAGCACCTGTAGTTACCAGAGTAGGCAGGATGAGAGGAGGGGTCAATGGAGCAAGGTTGGTGTGTGGAGGTCATTTTCAGATTCAAGGGGCAGTAGGTGCCTGGAAACCCTGGGAAGCACACAGCATTGCTGAGAGCCCCAGGGCCTTAGCACATCAACGTCTGGGAGGCATGGGTGTCGTGTGCAGCTAAAAACAAGCCCTCCACTTTAGTCCAGAGATTCCCAAACTGCAGTCATTCAAGGCCCACCTCATGATTTTTGCCAAACCATCACACAATCTATATTATTCTTTTTTTAATTTTTTTGTTTTGGAGACGGTGTCTCACTCTGTCACCAGGCTGGAGTGTGCAGTGGTGCAATCTCAGCTCACTGCATCCTCCACCTCCCAGGTTCAAGTGATTCTTCTGCCTTAGCCTCCTGAGTAGCTGGGACTACAGGCATGTACTACCGCACATGGCTAATTTTGGTATTTTTAGTAGAGACGGGGTTTCACCATATTGGCCAGGCTGGTCTCGATCTCCTGACCTCATGATCCACCAGCCCTGGCCTCCCAAAGTGCTGGGATTACAGGCATGAGCCATCTTGCCCGGCCAATCTATATTATTCTTTAAATCAACTTATTTATCTAGAAAGTTTCTTTTAAAAGGCACTTTTCTCTTAGTACCCAAAACCCAGTCTCAGTTTCCACAAATAGAAGGCAATGTAAAATCAAAGACAACAAAAGCAATAGAAAGAACCACATTCTAAAATATTAACTGGACAGAGAAGCCAGGAGTCTTTGAGTGTCTGGTCATTTTTGGTTAAGGTGAGAAGGTTTGCCAAAGTTGGAGGTGTTGAAGGCCTACCAGCACCAACTAGAGATGTTCTCAATGTTTCCGGAAGGCTTGAAACCAACTGAAAACAGCATAACGTTCTAACCAGGTGACGCTTTGCTGACGTGATGACGTGTCCACGTGTGACCCAGAATCACCTCACTACCACCAATCATCACCTGGTCTTCCGCTTTAATTCTTTCCACCTGGACCACCATCATCTCTCGCCAAGGTTATTACAGCGGCTTCCTCATGGTCTCCCTGCCTCCACTCCTGTCTCTTCCCCACAGTACTGAGCAATCTGTTAAAACACATCAGGTTCCATCACTCCTGTCCCCAAAACCGCAAGTGGCTCCCACCTGACTCAGTCCTCCCATGTCCGTGAGACCCTGTTTCTTCTTCAACTGCTCCTCCTGACCCTTCCCAGCTCCCTCCACTCCAGTCCCCAGACTGCTGCCCTGAGCCCACCGGGGCCTGGACACCTGCTATCTCCTTTGCCTGGTTGGTTTTCCCCAGGGTCTCTTCCCTCCCCTCCTTGAAGTTCCTGCTCAAACGTCACCTCCTTGGTGTGGCCCTTCCTATCACCCTAAAGTGCCTCTCCCCCGACCAAACCACCACTACTGAGAGTCTCCTTGCAGACCTCTTTTTCTCCTTAACACTGACCAACATCTAACAGATCATTGATTTCACTTATTGATCTGATTTATTGACTATTCCCCACTAGTTCACAAACTTTATGAGGGCAGGGATTTATGTCTGTTTTGTACCTAGAAAGTGCTCAGCAAATTTGTGTTGAATGAAAGAGCCAACCGTATGCCCTCATCGACTGTGGGAAGCAGATTTTGCTATTACTATCCCTATATTGCCAATGAGAAAATTAAGGCCAAGGTCACAAACCAGTAAGTAGCAGAGTGAGGATTTGGAGACACACTTCAAACCTTGTGTTCCTTCCAAAACGTCACTGAGTTCAGGCCCTTTGTGTTGTAGAGAGATGGAGACGTCAGGATAGGACAGACTGGGAGGGAGGACTCTGGTCCTTCATTTGAAAGACATTACAAACTCATGGCAGAGCTGCCCTCATAAGTGACAGGCCCAGGGTCTCCTCACTACTCCACCCTCCTCTGGGGGCACGTATACCCCAAGGACCTGGAGTAGAGGAGCCCCTCTCATGCACTGCCCCTCCCTGCAGTTGCCTTTTTCTCGCAGCCCCCATCTTTACCCCGCCACCCTGCTTTCTCCCCCAGTCTGCCCCTTCAGTCCTGTACACCCGAAGCCACATCTAAGGCTCCTGCCACTTGCAGGGGGATGGCCCTGGCAGAGCCCAAGGCCACCTTGCCACAGAACTGGGAGACTCCCTTCTGGCAGAAAGGCCTTTCCGCTGAAACTGCAAAGGAGAGTGGCACCACTGCTCCAATAATCACAGCAAGCGCCAAATTGTGGTTTCCACGATTCACGTATTTTCATCTCAGCAGCAGTGCCCTTGGGCTGGTAATGGAAAAGGCATTCCTTCACCCCCAGCCAAGTGACCATGCCCTTGTGCTGAGCTCCTAGAGCATGGCCAGCACCCTCATTCACTCCAGGAGTCAGTCCTTGTCCCGAGCATCTGCCGGGGGCCACACTGGAGCGGGTCCCTGTCCCCACCTCCCCAGGGCTCACAGCCTCCTGGGGCCTCGCAGCCTGGTAAGTTCTCAGATGTTGCACAGAGGGTGTGGGAGCCAGAGGGGACCCCCACCCTGGAGTCCAGACTTTGTCCTGAGGGAAATGGGGACGCCTGGGGAAGGCATGAGATCAGAGCCCAGGCTTTGCTTTTGTGAGACTGGAAATGTCCTCTTCCCAAGAGACAGTCCCAGCAGGCACCTACCACATGCATGATGGTCTTAGGCTGGGTTCCCCAGAAGTAGACCCCAAGTCAGGGGTTTGAGTGCAGGTAATTTATTTGGGAAGTGACTCCAGGAAGCAGTGGAAGCAGAGGGGGAAGTGAGACAGAGAAAGGACAGAAGCCAGTACAGGGTGCATTCACAAGAAGGGGACTGCTATGGCCACAGGAGTTTAGTCTCACTGGGGGCCTCTGAGGGGCAGCAAAGAGCACGCCTCCAAGCTGCCCTCCACACCAGGAGAGGAGGCTGGAGTATTTGTCCACCACCTCCCTGTGCCTCAGTTGAGGTTGCTTCCTGGAGTGACAGCTCCAGCATTGCTGGGGTACCCCATCCATGGGCTAAGCTAGCTCCAGGGGCCAGAGGTAGCCCTTCAGCAAGTACTGAAGGTGATTGCAGGGGGAAGCTGTGGGTGAGCAATCACAGGACTAGTGGGGACACAGGCGGAGCCCTCCAGTACCCACCACACAGTGATTGTTGAAAAGTCACGTAACCTCTGAGCCTTAATCTCCTCACCTACAAAACAGAGACAATAGCAACTCCCCCAAGGGGTTATTTTGAACTTTAAATGAGATAGCAGTAGCACAGTGCACAGGGATTTGCTTCCTTCTTTGGCAAGATTGTTGACTATTCAAGGCCAGTGTGGGGCTTTGGGAAAAGAAAATCCATTGGTAGGGTCATTGATGACTGCCCAGGTCATTGATGACTCCATATTAGAGCCCCAGGCCTATAAACACAGACATCAGTGATTATTCTTCTGTGCTTATTCCGAAGCCACTAAGATAGTTACCTGGTCCTCTTAGGGAGTGCAGTTCCTCCTGGGCCTCTCTCTCTGCACCAGTAGGCCATTAGTCTGGTACCACTGTTCATGCATGGTGTTTTAGCCCATCAGGGCTGCTGTAGCCAAATACCTTAGACTGTGCAACTTACAAACAAGAGACATTTATTGCTTACAGCTCTGGAGGCCAAGATCAAGGTGCTGGCAGATTGAGTGTCTGGTGAGGGCCCGTTCCTCATAAACAGCCCCTTCTCATGGTGTCCTCACACGGCGGAAGGAGCAAACAAGTTTCCTTGGGCCTTTCTTTAAAGGGCACTAATCTCACTTGCGAGGGCTCTGCCCTCATGACCTAATCACCTCCTAAAGGTCCTACCTCTTCATACTCTTGCACTGGGGATTAAGTCTCAACATGAGTTTGGGGGAGATAAACATTCAGACCATAGCACATAGGCAGAGAGGCCTGCAAGGTGTTGCCCAGGAGCCTGGGGGCCCAGAGAGAGCAGGCACTGTCCCCTCCCCATCCCAAACCCTGATTGTCAGAGAGACCACAGCACCAAAGCCAGGAAGGCCAAGGAGAAGGAGAGGTAGACTGTGCAAAACATGGAGCAATCCTGGGCCCCGACTACAGAAGAAACCTCCTGGTGAGAAGCCGAGGAGATGACGGCAGGTCTGCTGAGGGGTCAGCACCTCCTTACCTGGGAGGCTGGGGAGGATCCCAGGAGAGACTCCATGGAGTGGGAGCCTGCCCCCGAAACTCTCTGGCTCTGTTCTACTTCCCCTCCACATCAGCCTGGGGGTCCCCTGAGAGGGAGTCAGGCCAAGCAGCTTCCTGGCCCTGCCCTCAAGACTACGCTGCTGGCCCAGATGGAGGCTCAGATGTCATCTGGAAGGAGAGGAGGGAGAGGCTTCTGTAAATATCAGAAGGGTGAGAGCCAGACAGTGGAGTTTATGTAGCTTCCTGGATTCCAGCTAGGAGGAGTGGGGGCCAGGCTGGAGAATGGGGAGCCAGGTTGGTGGGGGTTTATCATCTCTGTCCCCAACCTATTCACACCAGAGGTGCCAGCCCCTGCAACTGGCCTAGGATCTCCAGCACAGCCAGTGTCACTGCCCCTTTTATGGGAAGAAAACGAATCAGAGCAAGGCCGTCTCCCTTCAGTCGCACTCAGGGCTCCCCTTGCAAGAGAGGAATAGTGGCACTAATGGGTTAGTGGATTTATCTTCCAGGATCTGCAAGACACGAATTGGGGTTTCTGGTAGCCTCAGACATGCTTGGGGCAGGGGTCTCAGAGCACCCACAGAGCCCCCGGGAGAGTGGTGGGGGTCCTCCCGCTGCACTGACCTGGTCCTCTCCCCAGCATGAGTGTCCTGGCTGGTGTCCCTGTCCACCTGCATCCCCACCCACATCTCTGAAGGAGGAAGCTCACAGCACTGGGCAGGTGCAGAGAAACTTCCTGCCCACTCTGGGGCATGTCTGTGCTCCTGTCACATCTCCCTGGCACACACCCCTTAAATGTGGCTGCACGCTCACCACAGAAGAAGACTGTGGAGAGAGGTCCAGGTGAAGAGGGGACTAAAGGCTGGCTGTTGGGTGGGAGGCCCAGGCCTTGTCAGGACCCAGGAGTGACCTCTGCTGCTTCTCCTCCACTCATCCCCATGGCGGGAGGTGGTCAGCCACCCTCAACCCAGGTGAGACAGGCCCCTGCCCAAGCCCCGCACTTTAGAGGACTCTGGAACTCTGCCAAAACACGCTTCTTCCCTTGGCTCGCCAGTGTGCACACTCAAGTCTTGAGGGTTGTCCTGGGGGCATGTGCAGTGAGGAGGGAGTGGGCAGAGCTTAGCCTTGCCAGCCGGGGTGTCTGTCTCCATATATGTGAACAAGGTCCTTTTCAGGGTGGCACAGAGCTAGGGGTAGTGTAATAGGGGAGAGGCTGGGTCAGAGCCTGGGGCTGGGGTCTGAGGGCCAGTTCTCCCCAACAATTCCATAGCTGAGCCTGGCCTTCCAGGTTGCTACTTGGCAAGGGAGGAGCCCAGAACGTGTTTTATTTAAGAATTTATTGGCTTGATTGATAACCTTTAAATATCTAGACACATGGTATGTGGGCCTCCACTGGTACCATTGCCCCACACCTCACAAGGGTTAGGGGTGGGCCGGGCAGGGACCAGGGTGTTACACGGGAATTCCCTATGCTCTGAGATAACATCTCTCAGCAGTGGGTGGCAAAGAGTGACTATGGGCACAGCTGCCAGCAGGCACCAGGCTACGGAGTCTCCCCAGCTGGCAGGAGAGACTTATTCAGCAATCAAAGCTCCATTGTACAGATGACAAAACTAGAACCTAGAGGGTGTCAGCGGCCTGTTCAATGATGTGCAAAACCCCGTGGGCATGCACGGGTGTGTGCGAGTGCGGGGCACCGGTGCGTGACAGTAGGGGCGGTGCATGCGTGGATGCGAGTGCTCACGAGAGCACGGATTGCCAGATTGGTGGGCTTTTCTTCTTCTCCACATTTTTTCTGCATCAGAGAAGATCCATCATTTCCTTTTCCTGTAATGATGTTGACCTGATTAAAATTTTTATTGGATTTCACAAAATAATTTCATACACAACATTCCCTGGGGACCCTGGAGGAGGCGATGGCAGAGAATGGTGAGGATTGAGTGGCTGGGCGGGCTAATAGGAGACGAGCTAGTGACAAGTAGATTTAGAAAGCAGCTGAGTTGGAAAATAATTCATGTGGTGCTGAAATGGTCGGTAGGGGACAGGCCCGGCAGAAGGGAGGTTAAAAGTCATGCCTTTTAAGTCATGCTCTTGGGAAGCTGCAAGTAGAAACACTGACATGGGCCAGCCATGAGAAGATGTCAGATGGCCCTGGAACACCCAAGGGCCTGGCAGAGAACAGAGAACAAACAGGGCAGGTCCACGGCTTTAGGAGCAAAGGGTAGATACTGATATATCTCTCCCAGTCCAAGCCTCTGGTCCATCGCTTGGTCAGGAATGTCAGGGTCTGGGGTTACACTGGGGTCTCAGGGCCAAAGCCAGCAGTCTCCAGATGGCGATAGCTGAGGGCAGGCCTGGAAGGCAGCCCGTTCCTGCTGTTAGCAGCCATGTCGTGGGTCCATTCCAGGACATGCGGTACAACTAGCCTGACTCAGTGCCCCACTGGCCAGGAGACTGTGGGAAAGTCATTTCACCTCTCGATCCTGAGTTTTCTCACCACAGGAAGTGTGAGAGTATTCAAAGAAATAGTAGATGCAAAGTTCCTGGCACAGATGGGTGCCCAAACATGACAGCTGCTATTGTGATTAATGCTACTGTAACTTAGTCATTCCTTTCATTCCTTTGTTTATTCTATAAGCTCTCATTCTTTCTACCTACTCTCCTATGCACTGGGGATAGAGCAGTGAAAAGTCCCTGACCTCATGGGGCTTACATTCTAGAGGGGAAACCAACACCAAACAAAATAAGTGGCAGGGCATCACTCTGTTTCCCAGGCTGGACCTCCTGGCCTCAAGGGATCTTCCCAAAGTGCTGGGATTACAGGCATGAGCCATCATGCCCACCCATAAATTGTATTTGAGATGGTGATAGGCACTATGGAAAACAATTAAGCAGGGACTTGGGGGTGCTAGGGAGGGGCTGTAATTTAAAGAAGTGGTCAGGGAAGGCCCCACTGAGAAGGTAGTCCTTGTGTATGGATGCAAAGAGGGTGAGGCTGTGAGTCCTGGGGGGGCCTGAGCTAAGAGGACCTGAGGTCACAGGAATGCCAAGTACAAAGGCCCTGAGGTGGGCATGTGCCTGGCATGCAGAAGGAACATTGAAGAGGCCAGCATGGGGGAAGCAGTGTGAGCTGGGGTGGGGGGAGCATGAACCCTGAGGTTAGAAAGGAGAGGAGGCCAAACCAACATGACCATGTAGGCTGCTGTGAGGACTTGCGCTTTTCTCCAAGTGTGACGAGAGCCTCACAGGGTTAGCCTTCTGCCTGCCAGACGCTGGACTGCGTGGGGGCTTGTTGTGCCTTTCCCAGCCCCAGGGAGCCTGGTACCTGCTTCCCGCCTGAGACAGGATGGACGTGCTAGTTTTTGACTCTTCTCAGGAAAATCCCCAGAGGCAGCTGCAGCCTGATGTAGGGAAGGATTGGGGTAGGGGTGAAGCTGAGCAGGCCCCAGGCTGCAGGACCGCATGGCAGCCCTGCCTCGGCATCTGCTCCTTCCTGTCCCAGGTTCCAGCCACTTCTCCTGCCTGTTGTTTCCAGGCCCTCCCTATTTGGGACACCCCAGCTTGTCAGTTCCAACCGTGATTTTTAAATTCAATATAATTTTATTTGTACAGACCCAGTCTCACTATGCTGCCCAGGCTGGTCTCGAATGCCTGGGCTCAAGAGATCCTCCCACCTTGGCCTCCCAAAGTGCTAGGATTACAGGTGTGAGCCACCGTGCCTGGCCCCACACCGTGGTTTTTGTTTGTACAGTGTCACCAAGAGCAGGAGTGAAATCAGTACAGTCCCTGAGGAAACAAGCATGCTCGAGGCTGGACAGAGCACCAGCCGGACCCAGCCAGGTGCCAGGCTGGAAGCCCCAGCCGTGTGAGTGCACTGTTGCCACAGACACAGCTAAAAGCACCCAAGACCAAGAAGAAAACCGAAACCCGCTGTGGGAGCTGTAACCAGCTGGGGCAGAAGGCTCAAGACGAGAGGCCCCTGTGAGGGACAGGGCCCACTCCTCCTTAACTCAGCCCCCTCCTTCGAGTGCCCACTCTGTGCCAGTCAGCCCCAGGGACACAGTCAAGACAAGTGCATTCCAGGATCACTGTGCCCAGCCGAGGGGGAAGGGGCTGAAGTCTAGCCCATGCTCCATTTGCCAAGCCTTGAACCACAATGTGAGGCTGTGGCCACCCGGAGAAGGGTGTCTCTAGTTCTCACAAAGGTACTGTGCTGGCTGGCAGCCCTGGACCCTGCCAGGAGGAGCTCCTTAGTGGTGGTGGATGGACCGGGACCAGGGCCGGGGCCTGGATGGGTGTGAGACAGATCAGCGAAGGTAAAATCACTGCTCAGTGTTGGAGGGTACTGACCAACACTGGTTCAGGCCAGGAATGCCGGAAGAGCTGGCCCAACCTCAGCATCCCCAAGAAGGCACTGGGAGTAGCCAGGCCCATGTTGGGAGGTGGGTGGGGAGCGGGGGGTGGTGCCCAGGGAACAGCCCTGGCAAGGGCCCAGAGGTCTGGGCAGCATGGCTGGATGGGGGGTTTGGAGGGCAGGGGGAGTGGGCACTGGGGAAATGAGCAGGGCACAAGTACCCAGCTGGGGGGCTTACAGGAGACACGGGAAAGCCTAGAGGATTCTAAACGGGATCTCAGAAGGCAGCAGGTTTGCATTTTAGAGCAGGCTCTGGGTCCAGTGTGCAGGTTGAGTTGGAGGAGCAAGAGGATCACTAAGGCCTCCAGGAGAGATATGGAGTGCCGGAGTGGGGCAAGAGTTAAGGGGTGTGGCGTGAAGACCACTGGGACACAGATGTTTCCTGAGTGGAGAGGGAGGAGCCAGATTCTAGTGGGATGGATAAAGTGGGGATGCTGCAGGCCCAGGACTGAGATGTGGGGCACAGCCCTGGGGGCAGAACAGATCTGAGGGCCAGGGAAACAAGGGTCAGTTGGGACATGCCTGCCTGAGCAGTGTGTGCAGTCTGCCATTCCCACCCGCCAGAGGTTTGGGAGCCAGGTCTAAACCTGGGCCTTCTCACCCCTCAGCTCTTGCTTCCTCGTTCCACTGGCCCCTGCAGCCTTTTCGTCCTGCTCCCTCTGTCTCTGCCAGTCCCCCACTTATCCATCCAGGTCCCTAGATAGAAAGCCTTGGAGTGAGGGGTCAGTGGAAAGGTTTTTGCTGAGTGGAGTTATTTTTACTAAGTGCCCAGATATTTTCAAAGCAGTCAAAATTGGCAAGGTTGCATGCTTCTAGGGTCTCACTAAATCGAGGATGGGGGCACGGACCAGTCTGGCTGGCCCAAATATTTGCCATGTTGCTGGGTAACCACCAGTTGGCCTGCAAGCTGGCATCTGTGGAAACAAGGACTTGGAAGGAAATTCACACAGCCACCGGGGGCCTGGAATCAGTTTGCAAAGCCAGGAAGCACCCCAAATGTCTCCTGAGAGTGGGCAGGCTGATCTTCCGGAAGCTGGCCCCCAGGAGAGAGCAGGCGTGAGATGGGATTAGCAGCTTCCTACGGACACCCAGTGGCTGCAGGAGCCCACTTGCACAAATGAGCATCACGTGGCTCCAGCTGCACAGCCTGGTGGGGGAGGCCGGCTCACGGCTCCATGCCCAGGCCCTGGTCTCTCTCTCCCTCTCTTGTTCTGGGCAGCTGCTGTGGTCACCCACAAGGGAGTATTGGCTGTTTCTATGAAGATCTGCCCATCCCATGTCTAGGGAGAACTTGGGGCAGGAGAGGCACATAGAGAGAGGAGGCAGCCCACCACCCAGTCAGGTTGGAGGGTCTCTGAGAGGATACCTACAACACACACGCACGCCCACTCTGATCACCTAGCCTGCCGGAAATTAGGCATGGAATTCCCTAAGAGCTGGGAAGGACATCGGAGGGGGCCAGGACACCTTACATGCAAGGCAGCCATCCCAACCACACTAGCCCAGGCCCAGACAGCACCAGCCTCTGCGTGCACATCCTGAGAGCTGGGGAGAGCACCACCCTCAGAAGCGTTTTGTCAGCTTGGAGACAGCAATAATTGCTAGAATGTTTCTGAGCCTGAGATTGACTCTTCCCCTGTGGGAAGGCAGGGGCCACGGGAACACCAGTCATGTATGAGGCCGTGATGACCCAAGTGGGCTTTCCTGAGAGCCCACAAAGGAGGGCTCAATGGCCAAGCCTCTGGGAGAACAGTGTGACAATGTACAAAAAGTAAGACCTCTACCTGTACCTCTCTAATCACAGAGAGAAGGCACGCAAGCAGGGAGCAGAACCTGTGAACTCCAGACCGAGCACCCCCAGGCTGAGAGAACCAGCAGGGCTTTGCTTCTCTGAGTCTCTATTTCCTCCTCTGTAAAATGGGTACAACATGAGTGCAGCAGGGGCCATGGCAAGCAGGCCATGGCAAGCATGGTCATAGAGCCACCAGCAGGGGCTATGTAACTGGGAGATGAGGTGTCCCCTTTCCCTCTGTGGGTGGCTCCTGCTCTGACCCAAGCATGCCTTATTTCCTCTGGCATCAGAAAGCCCTCTCCTCGCTCTATTCCATCCTCCCTCCTTCCTTTCTCCTCTTCCAGCTGAAATCCTCCACACGTGGTTGCCATGAGCCTGCTCTTTGCAGCCTGGACAGCTGCCTTCCACTCACCTCCACCACTCAGCAGGCCTCAGTCTCAACCACTACAGGCCTGTCCTCCTTCCCCTCCTCTTCCTTCTCCATCCTCCCCCTTCTCCTCCTCCTCCAGCATGAGGCACAGCTGACCATCTTCCTTCACACATTCTGTCTGCCCAGGTCTTTGGGGGTTGCGGGATCCAGGCTCCCCCTGCTACTCCCTGGCAGTGAGGACAAGGGCTCTAGCTTAGAGGACGTTTGCAGAATCCCTGTCTTCTAAAATCTTATTCAGTTCTCCCATACCTCTGGCAGCATGGCACACGGGTGATATTCTGCCCATTGAACAGATGGTGGGACTGAGGCACAGGGAGAGGAAGGGACAGGTGGCAACATAAAGAGCCCAGGGTCTGCAGTCTTGGATTCACACCCCGCTGCCATTTGCTAGTTGTGCTACCTTAAGCAAGTTGCTCAGGCTCTCTGGGTCTCAGGCTGCTCATTTGTAAAGCAGGGAGGAAGATAATCATATCTTTCTCGTGGAGTTGTTAATTAATGAGTGAAAGCACTTAGCCCAGCACCTGGCTTATTGTGAGTGCCTCGTAAGTGTTGGCACTTCCCTGGGGCAGAATCTCAATGAGGAGGAGCCCGGCTCTGCAAGCCCCACATGAAGCCGAGCAGCACAGGGTGTGGGCAGGGCTGGGAACTCCGGGCCTGAGCTGCAGCCTCCATCCCGAACTGGGCAGCCAGGGACCTGAGTGAGCGGGGAAAGTGCTGAGCTTGTCGGAGATGGGAGGCAGGAACACAGACTCAGCAGTTCTGGCCTCCAATAGGATGGGATGGGATGGGATGGGATGGAAGGCCGGGCAGTTGATGAGGGATTCTGCTAAGGTGGGGTTTCATGTGTCCGCCATGACTCCCTTCCTCTCAGCCTCCCTGGCTAAAAAAAGGGCCAGGCTTGCTCAGTGTTCGTTGGAAGGAAACTCCGGGTGCCCTGCCTACCTTCCTTCAGAGCTCAACTCCAGCGCCTCCCCTTCCTTATCCCAGTGGCCACCGCCATCCCTTCCACTCATTGTCTTCATTTTTTAGAGGCAGGTGGCTCAGGGCTCTGTATCACTGGGAGTTATAGCGCCCTGCCCCATCAAGTGCCCAGGAACTGTGGGACTGGGTTCAAATCCCGCCCAAGCCCTGCCTTTGTTCACAGAAGGAAGAAAGTTCCCATTGCCAGGCATCCACCATGTGTCCCCATCCATAAACTCATTAGTCCTCACAAACCTCTCCCTTCCGAATCTCCAGTTCCCTATGCTTGGAGTTGGTACCCACAGATTCATCTGAGGAAGGCCCTGCATGGCCAGCTGGGCTTGCCTGCTCAGTTCTCTACTTCCTTGTCTTCTGGGAGGAGTCCCTGATATTCTCCGAGGAACCTCCCCCTTCCCTCAATCCTTGTAGTGGAGCTGACTCTTCCCATGCCCCTAAGGGTTGGCATGTGACCTAGGCTTGACCACTGAAAGGGCCACATGCTTCTGATTACAACACTTGGTTCAGCTTTGGGCACATGGCCCAAGCTAAATCAATACTACTGCATTCTGGATTTTAGCTGGAGCTGGTGGGAGGATGTTCTGATTCTCCTGGACTTGGAGCCAGTAAGACATAACACTAGCATTTCCAGGAGCCATGGCAGGGAGGGAGCCAGTTTAAGCCACCACTGAGGAAAGCAGGGTAGAAAAGACAGAGTTTGTTGGGAGGATTCCAAATGTTTGTTGTGGTGCCTGGTGCAAAGCAATTGCTCAACCAAGATGAGCCACTAGGTTGCTATTTCCATCACTGTGATTAGAGGATGGGACGAATAGGAAATGGTGGAGAAAGGAGGGGCATGCTAGTGTTTGAGCCTCTAGATCCAGCTGTGCCTGAAAACCATATACCCCTGGATTTCTCAGTTACATTAGAGAGTAAATCCTCTCTCTTTTTTTTTCTTTTGCCTGAACCACTTGGAGTTCATGCTACTTGTACCCAAGAAAGCCTTAACTAACCTAAGAATAAAAATGTTGAAAGGGCAGGGACAGATCGCTGTGGCACTGCTCTAGGGACATCCACCTGGACTGACAGTAATCTGTGAGTTGGTTCCCTTGGGGGCAGCTGCTTGAGTAGGCAGTCATAGTCTCTGCCCTGTCCTGCGCCTTGATCCTCAGGGCGCTATCCCAGCCTCACCAGCATCAAGTGCAAAGCCTCATGGGAGCCCAGACACCTGCATCCTCGCGCCCTGTCAGAAAAGAGGCTTTGGTCACTCTGGCCTCACTCACTCCTGATGAACCACGTAGAGCTTTCTCAGGGTCCTCAAATCTCCTTCGTGATGGCCCCTTGGAGGATTGCACGGAGACCAGTGTCACAGTTCACAGGCAACTCCAGTTGGCAGCTGCAGAAGGGCTCTCTCTGGGGACCCAAGAAAGCCTGGGAGGCCCATCCACCAGCCCCAGAGAAGTAGGCAGACAACAGGATGACAGGCCAGACTTAGAGCAAAGGAAGGTAGGAGGGGCTGTGGGCAGGAGAAGAAAGGGCCACTTCAAAGCTCATAAAATCACAGCGAATTGTACTGCCGGAGATGAGCACTGGTTGGTTCCTAAATTATGCAGATTTGTGCAAATGTTATGCAAATTAGTCACACAAAGGTGGCAGGGGGCACTTGCTGACAGCCTGGCTCTGCAGCCTTCTCATCAGTCAGCCTCGCCTTGTTCAGGGAGTGGAGGAGCTGTCACCTGCCAGGCAGCAAGAAGGGAGGGACAGGTTCTGCCCTATCCCGGCCTTCTGCCCACCCTTCCACTCTGGGGGGCCCTCCTCAAAAGCAGTCCCACCCCTGCAATCCTCCACTTCTGGCTCCTGCCCTGGACTGCCAGCCCAGAGACAGCCACTCAACAGCTGGGCCTTTCTGGTCACCTGGTCCAGCCACACCTTCCCATTGCACAGATGAGGAAAGAGAGGCCCAAAGCTGGAAAGGACCTGTCCTGCCTCTTGAGGCTCTGTGGACTGACTCAGCCTGATGCACCCACCCATCACCTCCTGCAGAGGTGGTCTTCTGCACGGTCACAATAGGCAAACATGCACTTACTTTCTACTCCGCCCTGGGCCCCAGACATTTTTCCCAATCCATTCACTGTACCTAGAACCGATGGCATCAGTCATTAGAGAACTTGGGGCTAAAAGCTGGCAAAATTTGGTCCCCAGAGTATGGGTGCTGGGGCGGGGCCCTAGATAATTCAGCAACTTTGAAGCCTGTGCTTCCCTCCTTGTGCTGGGAGAGGTGGAGGACCAGCCTTGGTGCTGTTAGTCCCACTTCGGCAGCCCCCTGGGCCGCCTGCCCCTCCTTTCTCCACCGTTTCCTATTCGTTCCATCCTCTAATCACAGTGATGGAAAGAGCAACCTGGTGGCTCATCTTGGTTGAGCAATTGCTTTGCACCAGGCACCACTACAAACGTTTGGAATCCTCCCAACAACCCTCTGGATTCGAATCTACTATTACTCCCATTTCATAGACAAGGAGACTGTGGAACAGAGCAGCAAAATCCCTTGTTCATAGTCGCACATTCTGTAAGTGATGTGATGGAATGCTTGGTGTCAGGGCACAAGCTTCAGAAACCCGTTCAGTGCAGTCTCCCTCCTCCCCATCCAGGAAGCCTGTGCTAAAGCCATCTGCCAATGTCAGGTCACATTTACTGACTGATACTCAGGGCTGCTTCTTTATTCCTCTTTCTGGAACTCCTATAGCCCCAGAGTCCAAATCCTATGGCTTGGCCTGGGATTTGTCCACCAGGCCCGGCCAGAGCTCTCTGAGAACAGGGCAGAGCTTGCCACCACCAGAATATTTCCCTGTGGTGGACCAGCACAGAGCGGTCGCCCACTGGGGGCCCAAACAGATCCGGGGCCTGAGGGAGAGCAGTAGGGGTATCGGGGGCCCCAAAGCCTGGACAGCTGTTCCAGTGCCAGATCCACAGAGCCCAGCAAGGCACATTTAGATTCTTCCTCCCTGCCAAGTGCCATTGGTGAAAAGAGAGAGAGAAACAAGAGACTTATCCTTGTGCCACCCTCCAACTGCCCTCATACCTCCTGATCCCCAAAACAGCTTCCAGCTCGCCTGTTCTTCTGTCCCCCAGAGCCCAGGGACCCTCCAGGAGCTCTGACCCGGGCCTCCCGGGATGCTCCTCTGGAGTACAAAGGGAGTCCAGCTGCAGCTTCCAGGAAGGTCTTGAGAGATGTTGGTTTGCAGCCCCTGACGGTACAGCTGTGTGTGCTGAGTCAGGGTAGAGGTACGATCTGAACCATCTCCTCCCTGCACCGGAGAATAAGCCTTAGTACACAGAGTCAGGACCTCTTTTAGGGTCCCAGTTACTTTGGAAAATCTGAAGAAAGCCCTAGACCCTAACACGGAGAGTCAGAGAAAGGCCTGGACTTCTCACACCCCACCAATAGGGTCTCTGGCCGTTCTCCTTGCCCTTTGACCCCAAAGCCAGACTTGGACCTGCTGGTCCAACTCTGTCTGGGCCCCACACCACTCCAATGCCAGTCCACATCCTGGGGGATGCTTCTTGTTATGCCAAGTGACACCATGATGGGAGGAGCCTGGGCAGACCAAGGATCCTAGATGGTCCGTCACCCCTAACTGCTTCCCCTGACAGCCGCCAGGGTGGCAAGAGGCCTGTGGGACTTTAACCTGGCTTTAGCAGGCAGGGGGCCAAAGGCCAAAGGGAGGCAGCCAAGGAAGATGGGAGGACTTGGGCTGTGCAGTCAGGCAAAGCAGCTGTGTGGCCTGGGGCAAGTCACCTCACCTCTCTGGGCCACATTACCAGTGCCTATAAATGGAATCATTGCTACTGCCCAGGCTTGAAGTAAAATAGTATCCAAATGCCCCAGCACAGTGTCCAACACCGAGCAAGCACTCTGAGAAGGTGAACTGCCTGCTCCTTACCCTGGCTGTGACCTTGGAGGGTGCCCATCTTGGACATCCCAGGCAAGCCCCAAGCTCCCCTCAGATCAATGTGGTTTGCAGCCAGTGGTGCCATATCCACCCACAGATCCTCAAGATTCCTCCTCTGAGGCTGTCCTGGGCAAGAACCGGAGACAGTGGGCAGTTAGAGGCATGGCATGATGTGAGGGGTAACAAGATGAGCCCATTACTGGCATCTCATGGACCCAAATGCCACCACACATGCATCAGCTCTTGGGCTCAGCATTCTGCTCCTCCCCTGGGGGCAGTGGGCAGGCCTCAGCCCCTTCCTACTCAGGCAGTGTGTGGATCAGGCACTGTCCTTTGTCCAGGTGGGCCCTGTGCACCTGGGGGCTGAGGGGACATCTGAGCTGGGCCAGGAAGACAGGATCATCAAGGATGTTCCCAGCGCCACTGTTTGTCATAGCAAATACCAGAAACAACTCAAATGTCCATTAATAGGAAAATGGTTAAAAGAATGAAGGCCCAAAAAAATTTGCACAAAAATACCTCAAAGCAACCGAGCGTGGTGGCTCACCCCTGTAATCTTAGCACTTTGGGAGGCTGAGGCGGGCAGATCACCTGAGGTCAGGAGTTCGAGACCAGCCTGACCAACATAGAGAAACCTCGTCTCTACTAAAAATACAAAATTCGCTGGGTGTGGTGGTGCATGCCTGTAATCCCAGATACTCGGGAGGCTGAGGCAGGAGAATCGCTTGAACCTAGGAGGTGGATGTTACAGTGAGCCGAGATCCTGCCATGGCACTCCAGCCTGGGCTCAAAACTTCGTCTAAAAAAAAAAAAAAAAAAAAAAAAAAAAAACCTCGAAGCAGTTAAAAGGAGTAAGGTGGATCTACATTTAACATGGGACGTTTTCCCAAACATATGGGGAACAAGCAAATTCCAGAGCAAGATATATCAGTGGGATCCTATTTATGTTACTTGTATGGTTTTGTTTGTTTGTTTATTTTTGAGACAGAGTCTTGCTCTGTCACCCAGGCTAGAGTGCAGTGGTGAGATCTTGGCTCCTGGATTCAAGCGATCCTCCTCCCTCAGCCTCCTGAGTAGCCTGGGATTACAGGTGGGCGCCACCACGCCTGGCTAATTTTTGTATTTTTAGTAGAGACAGGGTTTTGCCATGTCCCAAACTCCTGACCTCAAGTGATCCGCCCACTTTGGCCTCCCAAAGTGCTGGGATTCCAGGCATGAGCCCCCACACCCAGCCACTGTTCTGTATATTAATACGCTATGTGGGGGAAAGTCTGCAAGGCGTATGTCAAACTGCTAATGATGGGAAATGGTGGAGGCTGCTCTGCAAGGACAGGAAGCCTCCTGTGTAATATGCTGGTTGTTTGAGTTTTTGTGGTGAAAATTTATTCGTGGATTACCTGAATACATGTGTAAATATTTTTAAGATCCTAAGATCATAAAATTGAATGCACACACACACATTTCAAAAGGCTGCACGGGGGTCTGGAGGCCCCACGACAGCTCTCCTGGTGCCAGGTGGACCCCCTACCTGGCGGCTCTTGGCTGCCTCCCTCCCCCTGTTCCCCTCCCTGCACCATCACAGCCAAGCTCATTAGTTCTTACTGCTGCCCTTGTTCTGACCTCAGGGTTACGGAAACGTCAGCTCTGCTTTCACAACCTTCCATCAGCCATGCTCTGTGGCCATCCCTCTCCCCTGATCAGACTCCGATCCCATCAGCTTTGTAACAGCTGCTCCCTCAGGCCCCAGCAAGAAGCCACAAGCCAGGGACAACCTGGGATGAGGCCTGGGGGTTCAGTCTCTCAGGCCATGGCCCCCTTAGATCCCATGGAAACAGCTTCTTCCCAAAATAACAAAGCCAGAATCTGCTATACTATGAGGAAGAAAAAGCCCGAAGCCAAGCTGCCCTATGTGTAGGAGGTTGTGGGTAAGAAAGGAGGAAAAGCAGACCCAGCCCCGCACTTAGGAGGCCCCAGTCTGGAAAGCCTGGGAGACGTCCCTTGCGCAAAAAGCGGCAATGGAACTCAGTGATCGGCCAGACCTTTCATTTTCGGGTTGAGTAACAGAGGCTCAGAGAGGGACACGGGTTTGCCCAAGACCCCCAGTGAGGCTGCGCAAAACTTCCGCCTCACCCGAAGCTCCTGCTCCAGCCCTGAGCTTTGGCTTCTCTGAGTCCTTCCCTGCCAGCTCCCAGTAGCAGAAAGGTCGTGATCCGCTAGCAGGAAGCTGACCAGGCAGGGCAGCCGGGTCCACAGGGCCAGAGGCAAGACAGAAGTGTGTGCATTTCTGTGGTGGCCCAGGAAAAATATTGACTTTCTGGCTAATAAAGCCAAATTCCATGGAAGCTACAACTCCGGACTGAGAAAATTCATCAGTGTTTCATAAATATTTGAAGGTGTCCAATGGATACTCACCGTGCGGTGGCTGCAGCCTGGGTTTGAGGGTGAACAGGGACAGAAAGCCCAGTCCTCACACAGCACGGAAGCTCCAGAGTCACTTGGCCATCCATTCAGAAGCTGCCCCATTTGTATTTGCTTTTGAAAGCAAAAGGAGCTCTGAAAGGACACATAGGAAATGAAAAGCAGGATTACAGAGTAGGAAGGGGGAAAGGTTTCTTACTCTATGCCATGTTATCTTGCTTGGATTTTGAAACACGTGAATGTAATCCCTTTTCAAAATAATAAAAAAAATTTAAACTACTTCTGGGGCCACTGTCTCCCTAGTCCTCTCCGGGTGCTGAAGGGAACTGAGGAGGGTATAAAACCAGGCCTGAGCCGGGCGCGATGGCTCAAGCCTGTAATCCCAGCACTTTGGGAGGCTGAGATGGGCGGATCACAAGGTCAGGAGATCGAGACCATCCTGGCTAACCCGGTGAAACCCATCTCTACTAAAAAATACAAAAAAAAAAAAAAAAAAAACTAGCCGAGTGAAGTGGCAGGTGCCTGTAGTCCCAGCTACTCAGGAGGCTGAGGCAGGAGAATGGCGTAAACCCAGGAGGCGGAGCTTGCAGTGAGCTGAGATCCGGCCACTGCACTCCAGCCTGGGAGACAGAGCGAGACTCCGTCTCAAAGAAAAAACAAAACAAAAAAAACCAGGCCTGGCCTGGGGGCAACCAGCTGGGGGCAGGGGAGACCCAGTTGTCCGTGCCAACTTCTGTCACAGCTTTTGGCTTGTGATTGTTTGTGTGCCTCTCTCCCTGCAAGCCTGGGAGCTCTGGAAGGCGCAGAGCTCAGAGAAGTGCATTGCTGTTAAAAAATCCTGAGTGTTTTAGGGAGACCCTCTCCATACTGCAGATGTGGAGCAATGACAAGGTCATACAAGTACATTCATGACAGGTAGGGGCCTAGGACTGTTTGCCCCCACTGTGTCCCCAGAATTCCTGCCCATGCCCCCCACCCACACTGCTGGGTTGGTCTTCACAGCCCAGGGTTGCTTGCCTCAGCCTCGATCATAGTCACCCAGTCCCAAGGGAGTTATCCAGCACTGAAGGGTGTGTCAGTGGCAAGGCTGGTCCTGGAACCTAGATCAGTTTATGATGTTCAAACCAAAATTCTTTCCCCAATGCATGGCAAGCCTTCCTTTATCCAGATGTCCTTGGATGAGCTCTGTCCTCCCCAGAGCTCCGCCAAGAGACAAGGAGACAAGGTGTGTTTCCATATGTGCCCAAATACACAGGAACATGGAAAATACATGCACATGAGAAAAATGTCCTTCAACACACACAGGTCAACAAGCAAGGGGTGCAGTGGAGCTTGGTGGGTCCTCGAATCCTCAGATAGGGAGACTGGGATGGGGCAGAGTCGGGGACTGTGGCAAACAAGGGCCTCCTGCTTCCCAGCTCTGGGTCCTTCACCTGCCCCCAGGTCTCTCAAGGGGAGAGGAGAAGCGGGGAAGGGAGGGAGCCCTGCACCCACCTCTAGCACATGCTCACATGCCTACACTCCCTTACACCACATGGTGTGGGCGTGAGCTGGAGTCAGAGGGCCACGTTAGGACACTGTTCTGTGCTAATTAGTTTCTGCAGCCCACGTCTGCCTGGCAGAGATAGGAGACCCCCTTGTGGCCTGGCCCAACTCCCAGCCTGCCTGCTGTCATGGCTGTGCCCCCTGTCCAGCCCATGATCTTCTCTCTCTGCCCTCCTCCTGCACCCACCCCGTCAACCCTTAGCTCTCCCATCTCGGGGGTGAACTCTGGGGGTCTCCCTGCGGTTCCATCTGCCATGTGGAGCACTCCTTTCCAAAACCTCCCAGGCCACAGACCCTTGGCTTTGAGCAGATCCCAAGGGCAGCATCGACATGGGCAAGTGGGGCCGCTCCAGCTCTGCTTCCCTCCAGGGACCGACTGCAGCCCCACTGCGTGTGCACCTGGGAGAGTCCGATGGGACGCAACCGGGGTGACATCTGACAGCTGATTTCATCCTCTCAGCAAACTGTGGTCACAACTTTTATTCTTATTTTATTAGTGACAGTGGGGAGGGAGGTGTGGTCACAGAGGGTCTGAGCTGGGAGTCACACATGTCCAAATACCTTTTCTTCTCTCTGTCTTCCCAGGCAGCCTTGTACATTGCGGGGCCTCAAACACCCTCTCTATGTGCCTCAGACACAATCCCAAACCTGCCCCTCCTGCATTCTCTCCCATCTCAGGAAATGTGCCTATATCCACTGGCTCCCGCCTGACTCCTTTTTCTTCCTCACCCCAAATTCCAAGTCCTGTCTGCCTTTAGGATCTCTCTCAACCCCTCCTTTTCTCCATGTCCACATTATCACCATCCTGTCCCAGGCTGCTGTCATCTCTCCCCAGAATGAGTGCAACAGCCTCCCCCAGCTCCTCACCCGCTCTCACTCCTCTGCAGACTTCTCCCAGCCAAGCAGGAAGATCTTTCAAAGCCATCAAGCAGATCTCATTTCACCACCACCCCTCCCTTAAAACCTTATCATCCTTCCCAGCTCCTAAGGTGGCTGATAGCACCTGTGAGGCATCTCTGGGCCAGTGAACCCCGCAGCTCCCTACCTGCCAGCCACACTGGCCATGCTGCCTCAAGGCCTCTGAACAGCATGGGCTGTTCCTTCCACCTGAAATATCTCTGCTCTCAGCAAGCTCCCACTTCAGGCCTCAATCCAGGCCTTTCCTTTCCCCTAAAAGAGGGCTTTCCTGAACCCCCAAAAGCTCCTCCCTTTCTCTTTCTCATTCTACACTCTTCCTTTAGAGCACTTATCCTAACTTATTACATATTCATTCTTTTTTTTGTCTAATATCCATCTCTTTCAACAGATGTTAGCCCTGAGAAGAAACCAATGTCTATATTTTAACGATCACTAGAGCACTGTCCCTGGCACAAAGTCGTTGCTCAAGAAACACTTCAATGAATGAATGAATGAATGAATGAATGAGTGTATGAATGAATGGTGAGTCTCCTTGGCTAGAAGACAGTGGAACATGGGCACCCACAGAGGACGGGAGTCGGTACAGAGAGGGCAGCTTGGATCTGCAAAGACAAGGACCCTGGCCCAGCCCAGGACATGGCTCTGGTTGGAGGAGGCTGACAGTGGAACGAACCCCCTCGACTGCTCTGTGGGTAGCGGGGTCAGGGTGCAGAGGGAATGGATGTGAAGGGCTGGGGTGGGCTCACATACTGGTGCGTGTGAGCGCGCATGTGTGGAAGGAGTGACACACGCGCTGGCTGCCGCGTGGAGAAGGGGGAGCCAGCCTCGTTGCTGCAGATTTGTATTCCTGCCGACTTTTATTTCAGGCCTTGTTTATTTCTCCTTAAAACGCGGCTGCTATGCCAAGAGTCGTACCCGAATTAGCTACGAGTGTGTAATTTTACAGCTATTACCCGGGTGTTTCTGTGACTTGGGTAATAACTAGGGAAATATAAACAAACAACAGCAAAGGCAGTTTAGCAAGGAGGCCTCTGAGCTCGGTGTCTCTGTTTTGAAGTGGAACAAGTCCCATCTCTCCCCTGTTCCCATTCCCACCACCCCCCTCTGAGTCACATCAGGCCCAGTAACTGGGGATTGGAAGGCCCAAGGGTCCCAGAGCCCCAGCCGTGAAATCCTTCTCTCATTGCCCCTCCCCCGGGAAAACAGGCCCATCCCCAGAGGCACAGTCCCTCCTACCCACAGCCAAGACCCCCTCACGCTCCTCCTCCACAAAGGCAAACAAAGGCTGGCCTAATTCTGTGATATTTCCCTTTTCTGGTGGCTAATGGCACCAGAGCGTGTGTGACATTTCGCTCTCTCTCCTCTATTATTCCTGCTTATTATCTGGCTGCTGCCGGAGGCTCTGGGCTGAGGCTGGCACTGGCACCCGCCCCACCCTATCCCTCCTCCTCTTTGCCTCTGTCCCTTTTACTCTCCCTCACAGTAACTCTGTCGTCTCCTCCCAAAAGGGACAAAGCTTGTCCCTCATCGTCCAGGCCCCTTCTGAGGGAAATGGGGCCCACCCAGCAGAGGTCTGTAATGGGACACCATTGGCCTTGGGCACCCAAGATGGGGGCAGGTCCTCAGGACCCCACATCTCACCTTGGCTCCAGTGCAGCCTCACAGAAGCCTCTGGTGTACCCCTCCCTCCTCCGTGCCTCAGTTTCCCTCTATCTGTGCCACGAAGAGGTGAGACTTGATCCCAAAGGCTCTTCCTGCTCTAGTATTGAAAGTAAACCCCTAAAGGCTTGAGGGATGTGTAGTGATGACAAAGCCATTGAGGGGTTTTATGAGGCTGTGGGGAGCCTAGGCTGTGGGATTTGCAGCAAGAGGGGTGGGCTTGGGCCAGGAGTCGAGGCAAAGCCAGAGAGCCGGGGCAGAGGAGAAAAAGCTGGAGATCCCTGTGTGGGTAGTTGGCCTCCATTTCAACACACACAGTCTTTGCAAATGCTAACTTTGTTTTTCTTCCAAATAATCTTCATTTTTAAAAAAAATTACAAGAAAGAAAGCAAAAAACATCAAACTCCCTCTTGTCTCCCCTAGAGGCAACCCCTGTGAATGCTTTGCTCTGTCTCACTGCCAGCTTTTTCTGAGATGTCCCTGTCCCTGTTCTATATATTCTTATACAAAGATTGTTCTAAAAAAAAAAATCGTGTCGTAGCATACATATTGATCAGACACTTGCTTTTTTCCCTCACTAGTATATCATGGACATCTTCCAGGTGGGTACACAAAGATCAATTTAATTTTTTTTTTTTTTTTTTTTTGAGATGGAGTCTTGCTCTGTCACCCAGGCTAGAGTACAGTGGCACGATCTCGGCTCACTGCAAGCTCTGCCTCCCAGGTTCATGCCATTCTCCTGCCTCAGCCTCCCAAGTAGCTGGGACTACAGGTGCTGGTCACCACACACAGCTAATTTTTTTGTATTTTTAGTAGAGATGGGGTTTCACTGTGTTAGCCAGGATGGTCTCGATCTCCTGACCTCGTGTTCCACCTGCCTCGGCCTCCCAAAGTGATGGGATTACAGGTGTGAGCCACAGCGCCCGGCCGGATCAATCTGATTTTTAAATGGCCACAGGGTGTTCCATCATACTGCAGGACCACCAGCCCCACACGGAGGGACATCTGGGCTATCTTCAGTTTGGGGCTGTATCTGTTTTCTGGCAGTATAAATAATGGTTACCTGACAACTCAAAGCTTAGCATCTTAAAGCAAGCATTTATTATGTTTGCAAGTCTCCAAGTCATCTGGGCAGCCGCAGGCTGGGCTGGGCTGGGCTGACTCCCAGGTGGGCTTCCTCACAAGTTTGTGGTCAGCAGAAGGATTGACCGAGACTGCTGGTCTAGGATGGCCTCACCTGGGATGACCCACTTCTTTTCCTCATGGTCTCTCATCCTACAGCGGGCCAGCTTGAGCTTGTCCTCATAAATCCATGGAGAGAAATGAGAGTTCCGAAAGAAACCCTCACATTATGATCAATTGATTTTCAACAAGAGAGCCAGGACCATTCAATGGGAGAAATAACAGTCTTTTTGACAAATGATGCTGGGACAACATGCAAAAGAATGAAGCTGGGCCCCCTTCCTTGTGACATACACAAAAATGATCTCAATATGGGTCAGAGACCTAAATATCAGGGCTGAGGCTAGGGAAGGCTAGGTTGCTGGGGCCAGAGTTGGGAGAGAGTTGGATTAGCCCCTAATAAGGCCCTCTGGGTCTTCTACCGTGATTGCCATGATTACTTTTTCCTTGGACTTTTGAGGTTGGCAGTACTCACCCTACTGAGGAGGTCAGTAACAGATCCTGGGGTGAATCAGTTGACACAAGAAGGCTCTGTAAAGATTTTTCATCCCTCTCCCGGTTTATCTGCTTTGGGGTTGGTGGCAGTGGGAATTGGTACAAACTTTGGGGGACAATTTTGCAGTTATTTGCACCATCCCTCAAGAATGCAAGAGCCTTAGCACCCCCTCATCTCTTCTTTGCCATCTACGGAAATATCAGCCTCATGGAATAGAATGGAGTCCCTCACAGAATTGCTTGTAACCCCCTCTTTGTAGATCAATCATGAAAGTGGCTCCACATCTCCCTGTATCTACCCCTTTCCAATGCAACTTTGCAGCTCAGTCCATTAAGAGGTGGAGTCAGTTTCTCCATCCCTTGAATCTGGACTGGCTTTGGCCACTGAATGTGGTGGCAGTGACTCTGAGCCAGTCCCAAGCATACACCTGAAGAGTTTCTGTATACTGCCACTGGCTCTCTTGGAAGCCTGGTCAGGATCTGCTATGAACACTTGCCAACCTCAAAAGTCAAGGAAAAAATAATCATGACAATCACTGTAGAAGACCCAGGGGGCCTGAACAGGGGCTAACCCAACTCTCTCCCGCCTCTGGCCCCAACAGACCGGCCTTCCCCAGCCTCAGTCCTGAAATTTAGGGCTCTCTCCCCATGGATATTATGAACAATATAACAAAGGGGTGTATAACCTTTGCGATATTGAGAGAAATATCATCACCCCCCCCCCAAATATTACGAACAATATCACAAGGGGGTGTATTGGGAGTAATATCATTCTCTCCCACCCTGGATATTATGAACAATATCACCAAGGTTGTACACACAGGGTGTTTATGATATTGGAAGTAGTATCATCTCCCCCACTGAATATTACAAAAAAGATCACAGTGGGGGTGTACACCCCTTGTGATATTGAGAGTAATATCATCCTCTCTCCCCCTGGATATTACAAACAATATAACAGTGGAATATACATACTCTGCGATGTTGGAAGTAGTATCATCCTCTCCCCCCCGGATATTATAAACAATATCACAGAAAAGTGTACACCCCCTGCGATATTGCCAATACTATTGTCTTCTCCCCCGGAATATTAGGAACAATATCACAAGGGGGTGTACACCCCTTGTCATATTGGGAGTAATATCATCCTCTTTCCCCCTGGATATTACAAACAATTTCACAGAAGGAATTACACCCCCTGCGATATTGGGAGCAATATTATCTTCTCCCCCCACCGAATAGTACGAACAATATCACAGGGGGCTGTACACCTTCTGCGATGTTGAAAGTAATATCATCATCTCCTCCCCAGATATTAAGAAAAGTATCATAAAGGTATGTACACCCCTTCTGATGCTGGGAGTAATATCATCCTCTCCCCCGCTGGATATTACGAACCATATCACAAAGGGGTGTACGCTCCCTGCGATATTGAAAGTAATATTTTCTCTCCCGCTGGATGTTACGAACAATATCACAGGGGGGTGTACACCCCCTGCGATATTGGGAGTAATGTCATCCTCTTTCCCACTGGATATGCAAACGATATCACAGGGAAGTGTGCACTCCCTGCGATATTGAGGGTAATATCATCTTCTCACTCCCTGGATATTACAAACAATATCACAGAAGGGTGTACGCACCCTGCAATATTGGGAGTAATATCACTCTCCCTTGATACTATGAATAATATCGGCCGGGCGCGGTGGCTCAAGCCTGTAATCCCAGCACTTTGGGAGGCCGAGACGGGCGGATCACGAGGTCAGGAGATCGAGACCATCCTGGCTAACACCGTGAAACCCCGTCTCTACTAAAAATACAAAAACTAGCCGGGCGAGGTGGCGGGCGCCTGTAGTCCCAGCTACTCGGGAGGCTGAGGCAGGAGAATGGCGTGAACCCGGGAGGCAGAGCTTGCAGTGAGCTGAGATCCGGCCACTGCACTCCAGTCCGGGCGACAGAGCGAGACTCCGCCTCAAAAAAAAAAAAAAAAAAAAAAAAAAAAAAAAAGAATAATATCACAGGGCGTTGTACACCCACTATGATATTTGGAGTAATATCATCCTCTGTCTCCCTAGATGTTAAGAACAATATCATAGGAGGGTGTACACCCCTTCGATAATGGGAGTAATATCATCTTCTCCCTTCCCTGAATATTATGAACAATATTACAGGTGGGCGAACACCCCCTGCGATATTGAAAGTAATATTAACCTCTCCCTCCCAGATATAATGAACAATATCACAGGGGTGTGTACACTGCCTGCGATATTGAGAGTAATATCATCTTATTCCCCCTTGGATATTACGAACTATATCACAGGGGTGTGTACATCCCCTGCCATATTTGGAGTAATATCATCCTCTTTCCCTCTGAATGTTATGAACAATACTACAGGAGGGTGTACACCCCCTGCGATATTGGGAGTAATATCATCCTCTCCCCACCTTGATATTATCAAAAATATTTAAAAGGGTGTACACAAAGGGTGTTTATGATATTAAGAGTAATATCATCTCACACCCCTGGATATTACAAACAATATCACAGGGGGGTTTGCACCCCCTGCGATATTGGGAGTAATATCATTCTCTCCCCACTTGGATGTTACCAACAGTATCACAGAAAGGTGTACTCCCCCTACAATATGAGGAGTAATATCATCCTCTCCCTCACTGAATATTACAAACAATATCACACGGGGGATGTACACCCTCTGTGATACTGGGTGTAATATCATCCTCTCCCCTTCTGGATATTACGAACAATATCACAGAGGGTGTACACTCAGGGTATTTACGATATTGGGAGTAATATCATCTGTTCTCCTGGATATTATGAACAACAGTAATATGGGGAGTAATATCATCCTCTCCCTCCCTGGATATTACAAAAAATATCACAGCAAGGTGTACACCCCCTCTGATATAAGGAGCAACATCATCCTCTCCCGGCCTGGATATTACAAACAATATGGCAGGGGGTGTACACCCGCTTATGATATTGTTCGTAGTATTCAGCGGGGGGAGAGGGTGATATTACTCCCAATATCGCAGGAGGTGTACACTCCTCTGTGTATTATGGAGAGTAGCACCATTTTCTCTCCCCCTGAATATTACAGACCATATCGCAGGGGGGTGTGTACACTTCCTGCTATATGGGGAGTAACATTATCCTCTCCCCTTCTAAATGCTGAGAACAGTAACGCAAGGGGTATCTCAGGTGTACACCCCCTTTTATATGGGAAGTAATATCATCTTCTTCCTCCCTAAATGTTACAGACAATATCACAGGGGGTTGTACACCCCCTGCGATATGGGGAGTAATATCATCCTCTCCCCACCTGGATGTTATGGACAATATCACAGGGGAGTGTACACCCCCTCCGATATGGGAAGTAATATCATCCTCTCACCTCCTGGATGTTACAGAGAATATCATAGGGGAGTGTACACCCCCTGCGATATGGGGAGTAATATCCTCTCCCCATGGATGTTACAGACAATATCACAAAGGGGTGTACACTCCCTGCGACATGGGGAGTAACATCGTCCTCTCCCGCCTTGATATTACGGACAATATCGCAGCAGGGTGTACACACCCTGCAATATGGGGAGAATCATCCTCTTCTTCTCCCCTTGATGTTATGGACAATATTGCAGAAAAGTGTACACATCCTGCGATATGGGGAGTAACATCATTCTGTTTCCCGCTGGATATTACGAACAGTATCACAAGGGGGTGTACTTTATCTGCGATAAGGGGATTGACATTATCCTCTCTTTCTCTGGATATTACAGACAATATCACAGGGGGGTGTACACTTTCTGCGATATGGGGAGTAATATCGTACTTCCCCACCCCGGATATTAGGGACAATATCAGAGGGAGTTGTACACCCCTTGCGATATGGGGAGTAATATCATTCTCTCCCCTTCAGTATCATAGGGGGGGTATAAACCCCCTTGGATATGGGGAGTAATATCATCCTTTCTCCCCTATTATGGACAATATCACAGGGAAGTGTTCATTCCCTTTGATATAAGAAGTAATATCATCCTCTTCCTCCCAGAATATTATGGACAATATCACAGCGGGGTGTACACCTCCTGCGATGTAAGGAGTAATATCATTCTCTCCCCCCTTGATATTATGGACAATATCGCAGGGGCTGTACACCCGCTTATGATATTGTTCGTAGTATTCAGCTGGGGGAGAGGGTGATATTACTCCCAATATTGCGGGGGATATACACTCCCCTGTGATACTGTTCCTAATATCCAGGGAGGAAGAGGATGATACTACTCCCAGTTACGAAAAGGATATACACTTCTCTGTGATATTGTTCGTAATACCCAGGGGTGACAGAGATATTACGGACAATATTGCAGAAAAGTGTACACCCCCTGCGATATGGGGAATAATATCATCCTCTCCCCCCGCTGGATATTATGGACAATATCACAGGAAGTTTTACACCTCCTTCGAGGTGGAAAGTAGTATCATCATCCCCCCATCCTGGATATTACGGACAATGTCACAAGCGGGTTTACATCCCCTGGGATATGGGGAGTAACATCATCCTCTCCCCGCTGCATATTGCAGACAACAGCACAGGGGGGTGTACACCCCCTGCAATATAAGGATTAATATCCTCTGGTCCCCCTCCCTTGGATATTACAAACAATATCATTGGAAAGTGTACACCCCCTGCAATATGAGGAGTAATAACATCCTCTCCCTCCCTGGATATTATGAACAATATCATAGGGGGTGTACACGCCCCGCCAGATGGGGAGTAATATCACTGTCTGCCTCCCTGGATATTATCAACCATATCACTCGGAGATGTAGACCCCCTGCATTTCGGGAGTTATATCACCCTCTCCTCTCCTGGATATTACGAACCACATCACAAGGGGGTGTACACCTCCCTCGATATGGAAAGTAATATCACCCTCTCTTCCCCTGGACATTACAAAGCCCCCGCGATATGGGAAGTAATGTCACTCTCTCCCCCGCTGGATATTATGAAATATTATGGACCATATCACAGGAGAATGTACACCCCCTGCCCTATGGGGAGTGATATCACCCTCTCCCCCATAGGATATTATGGACCATATCACAGGGGGGTGTACACCCCCCACCATATGTGAAATAATATCACTTCTCCCCTAAGGATATTACAAACCGTATCAGAGGGGGATGTACACCCCGCACTATATGGGAGTAATATCACCCTCCCTCCCCCTGGATATTACATACCATATCACAGGGGGGTATGCACTCCCCTCCATATGGGGACTTACATCACCCTCCCCCACGCTGGGATATATGGACCATATCACAGGGGTTTGTACACCCCTGCCATGTGGGGAGTAATATCACCCACCTCCCTCTTGGATATTACAAACCATATCACAGGGGGGTGTTCATTCCCCACCATATGGAGAGTAATATCACCTTCCCACTCTCTGGATATTGTGGACCATATCAGGGGGGTGTACAACCCATGCCATATGGGCAGTAATATCACTCTCCCCCCGGATATTATGGACCATATCCCAGTTGGTGTACACCCCCACCATATGGGTAGTAATAATCACGCTCCCCCCAGATATTATGGACCATATCACAGGGGGGTGTACATGTACTGCCATATGGAGAGTAGTATCACCCTTTCTCCCCTGGATATTATGGACCATATCACAGCAGAGTGTACACCTTCTGCCATATGGGGAGTTATATTACCATCCTCCCCCCAGATATTACAGACGATATCACAGGGGGGTGTACACCCCCGCCATGTAAGGAGTAATATCACCATCCCCTTCTGTATATTATGCACCATATCACAAGTGGGTATACACCTCCCGCCATATGGAAAGTAATATCACCCTCCTCCCCTGCTGGATATTATGGACCATATCACAGGGGGGTGTACACTTCCTGACATATGGGGAGTAATATCACCCTCCCCCTCACCCCGGATATTACTGTTTCTACAGTTTTGCCTTTACAAGAATGTCATATAGTATGTTACTCCTCAGATTGGCTTCTTTCACTTAGTAATATGCATTTAACACTCCCTCGTGTCTTTTCCTGGCTTTATCACTCACTTAGTTTGGGTGCTGAAAAATATCATTGTTGGATGTATCATGCACCTACTGAAGGACATCTTAGTTGCTTCCAAGTTATGTCACTGATAAAGAAAGCTGCTATAAACATTCATGTGTAGATTTTCATGTGGACATAGACTTTCAATTTATTGGGGGTAAATACCAAAGAGCAGGATTGCTGAACTGCATGTATAGTTTTGTAAGAAACTGCCAAACTGTCTTCCAGAATGGCTGTACCATTTTGCCTTCCCAGTTTTCCCTTTCATTTTTATATAAATTTTAGGATCATCTTGTCAGTGTCTGCAAAAAAGCCATCTGAGATTTTGAAAGAGATTGCATTGAATCTGTACATGAGTTTAAGGAGTTCTGCACTCCTGACAATATTGTCTTCCAGTCCATGAACATAGGATGTCTTTCCATTTATTTCAGTCTTCTCTACATTTCTTTGAGAATGTTTTGTAGTTTCTAGTGTATAAGTTTTATGCATCCTTGACTAAGTTTATTCCTCTTTTATTCTTTTTGAAGCAGTAAATGGAATTGTTTTTTAGATTGTTTTGTTCCTTGCTAGTGTATAGAAAGACAGCTGCTTTGTATCCATTGATTTGCATATGTTGATCTTGAACCCCATGCTCTTGATTGTTTAGTCCAATATTTCCCAAATATATGTGACCAGGAGAACCCTTGTTTTAAGTAACATTGATTAACATTTCCCAGAACTAATGTCCCTCCGGAAACTGTTAGTGAAGGTTAATCCAGTCCTACACAATTGCCTTGTACTTCCCCTAGTGGTCTATGTGGCCTCTGGTTTTCAGGCCTTTGCTCATGCTGACCCTCTACAAGGAATGTCCTCCCCACCCAGTCTACTTGGAAACTCCTACATCTACTTCTGACGCCCAGTCAAGTCTCTCCTGCTCTGTGCCTCCTTCCCTGATGCCCACCTCCCCACCTTACTCTTGAACCACCATAAAACGCCACTTCATATGCTGGCTCATCCTTGTCTGTTTACATATCTGCCTCCCTCTTGGGGCTGTGAGCACCTTGAGGACCAGGCTGAGAGCAGGCAGCAACGTGTCTGTGGCGTAAATAATGGAGGGAATGACAAGAGGAGGGAGGCAGGCAGAGAGCCCCCATCTGCTCCCTCTCCATCTTTCCTCTGCCTCTTGTTCTCTCCCACCTGCTTTGCCTTCCTGGCTTGCTCTTGGTCCACAGACTCCTTGCAGGGCCTAGTACAGTCCTGGGTCTGGTCCTGCTCAGCTCAGCATATTTGTTTAAATTTATACTCAGGACTAAACATCCAGTCACCCTTTAGCTTGATGTCACCTGTCCTTCCAGTCAGCCCTGCTCCAGTCAGAGGAAGGAACTTACTGTGGGGGGTGGCAGGGGGTGTGCTTAAAGGGTTTGCTCTCCCATGAAGAGCAAAGTAGAAGACCTAGGAATTTGATTCTATTCTCGTTTGCTTCTCTGAGCCTGTCCATGCCCACTGTCTGCCAATGTCAACCTGGCCCAGCTCTGAGAGTCCAGAGGAACATGTAGGACATGACAAGTTGACCCCTGCATCTATCAGAGATGGCATTCAATGGGCCTAAGACACAGGGGGCAAGTAATGTGCTGGCCACACACCTCCTACACAACTCTCATGGTATAAGAGTGCCAAAAGCCCTCTCTGGGTTGCTTTGGCAACCAGCGGGGTGAAGTCAGGCCATCTGGCCACTGACCACACCCTCCATTCCAGCCAGGCCAGGCCCCTCCCTACCCCCTCTCCATCCTTCAAGGACCCTTCTCCTGGAGCCTGCCCAGATGAGCTACGCCTGTGCCATTCACAGCCCCTCTGTCCACCCTGGCTTGCAAGCTGCCATATGGAGAGTAATATCACCCTTTCTCCCCTGGATATTATGGACCATATCACAGGGGAGTGTACACCTTCTGCCATATGGGGAGTTATATTACCATCCTCCCCCCGATATTACAGACGATATCACAGGGGGGTGTACACCCCCGCCATGTAAGGAGTAATATCACCATCCCCTTCTGTATATTATGCACCATATCACAAGTGGGTATACACCTCCCACCGTATGGAAAGTAATATCACCCTCCTCCCCTGCTGGATATTATGGACCATATCACAGGGGGGTGTACACTTCCTGACATATGGGGAGTAATATCACCCTCCCCCTCGCCCCGGATATTACTGTCCCAGAAGACAGAGTTTAGCTTCCTGCAGCCTAATCTTGAGCCTGGCCTCTACGCTGGGCACACTGGAACATTTAAGGGTTCCTGGTGGGATTTGATAGTCCCATCACTGTACACAGCAAATGACAAGAGACATTGTTTAGTGTGTCAGATAGTAAAGGCTTTATACTGTACTCATAATCTCATTTTACCGCCATTCCCATATGTGGCTGATACTGCTATTATCTCATTTTACAGAAAAAGAGATGGCGGCTCAGCCCTTGGAAGTCATGTGCCTAAAATCTCACAGCCACGACTCACATATGGAGTGCCTCTCTTAACCGTAGTGTCACATTGCCTTTGGGTGGCTGTTTCAAGCCCAGAGTGCAATGGACTAACACTGACCATCATGAAGGACCGGTCTCAGGAGGTACTCAAGGAGGATGGCTTAAAGGGTCAGTTAAGCAGCACGATCTCTCTAGCTTTCCCCGCCCTTGAACCCCTATGATCCTAGCACACAGTAGGTGCTCAGTAAATGTTAACCAGTGAGTGATGGCATGAATGGAACCTGAGGGTCTGAGGCTACATGGTCTGTTGCAAGCCCGGGACGAAGATGTGGCACCAGTGGTGTAGGGAGGGTGGAATGCTGGCCCAGGGCAGCTGTGCCCTTGCTGGCCTTATCAGGAAGGACACTGGGCCCCTGTGCCACCTTCCCAAATCCTGCCCCCAGCCTGCCACCCGGGGAGTTTGGCAGCCACCAAAGCTGGCCTCACTATCTCTCTGTGCTCCTTGGGAGGGAAGCCTCTATCAGCAAATGCCGCATTTGAAAGCCCTAATTGTCAAGCACGGTCCCATCAAAGCAGCCGAAAGCCAGGCCACCCCCATCCCTCATGGCCCAGCAGGCTCAACTGGCTCCCCACGATGGCTGGCGGGTGTATATTTTAAAATATCTAAATGCAGCTGAAAATAAAAATTATTTACACTCCCCAACCCAACTGGCAAGTCGCTTGCAAGTGCCCATTGACTGTGTCTCTCCCTCCCCATCTCTCCCTCGCTGATAAAGGGCCATAAACAAGGCTGACACATTTATAATAACCTTTTTCTTTCTCTCCTTCCTCCCTCTCCTGGGCTCCCAACTTGGCCTCTCACTCACAAGCTATGAGGGATAATTTTTTATTATTCTGCCATTAGCAGAGAATAGAGCGTTTGATGGGGGGAATAAAACGTCAAATCATTTAGAAAAAGAGGGTGAAAAAATAAGCCAGCAACTTCTATTTTACCACGTCAGCAGCGGCTGTTGGGATGTCACCAGCACATACAGAGTCTGGAAATGTCTTTTCCAATATCTCCCCTCCCCCGCCTCCTTTTTATTTCCTACTTTCTTTCCCAAGAGGTGGGAGCTGAGTCCACCGGATTAGAGGTGGGGGTTGGGAGGACTGGTTGGGTTTTTCTGCCAGGTTGCAGAGGGAACCTGGGCCCAAGTGGAAGGTGGTGAGGAATTTATCCGGACATGAAGAGGAGATCTGCTGAGTTTCTGCCCCGCGGGGTCTGGGCATGTCTGGGAGCAGGTGTGGATGCTGCAGTGTGCAAGCCTCTGTTTATATGGGGAGATGCGAGGGCAACCAGGGGGCTCTGGAACAGCTTGGCATCATGGTACATGCTGGGGCTGCTGTGTGCAGAGCCTGGAGGCTCTGGTACATGGTACATGGTGGAGGTGTTGTGTGCTGATGGCACACAGGCTGGAATCCCAGAAGCAGGTGCCAAAACACAGCAGAGTGGAGGTGAGGGGCCTGTCTGTGGCTCTCCATAGACCTGCCTGGCAGAACCTTGGTATGGTGGGTAGGAAGGGGGGAACTAGGGGTAAAAGGGACATGGGATCTGCCTTCCCAGTGGGTGTGGACAGAAGGGTGTGGTGAGGCTCCCCTCTATACAAAAGGGGCCTTTCCGAAGAACCTGGATTCATAAGTCCACAGAGGTCCTGTGGCTTTCAGAGCCTGCTCAGGGACCTTTCTAAGGCATTTTCTTCTTGAGCTGCAGCATGAAGCAAGCCCTCTTCTTCCCTAGATGGCTGGCAGGAGCCTGCTCTTCCTGCCCTGCCGAGGGACTGAAATCCATCAGGACCTGCCCATGACCTGGCTGCTGCCTGCACCCCAGGGCCCCTCAAGCACTGATGGAGACCTGGCTGGGTCTCCCTGAGTGTGCCCTCTCTGGGGTGTGACAGTGAAGGAGAGGAGGCTGACCTTCCCACTGGAGGAGGTGTCCCCCACCGTCTAACCAGGGCTCCCAGTTGGGACACCAAAGGCCAAAACTGCTCTCACCAAGGGTGGGATGCAGGCTTCACATCAGGTGCTGTGCAGACCCCAGGCTGGAGGTCAAAGGGCTTCATGGAGAAGCCTAGTGGATTTGGGCTGCAGAGAGGAGGGGCAGGGAGAGGTTCACGGCCCTCACCTCACTACCCCAGAATGCGATGCCCATACTGTGGTCATCCTAGATGTGTACGTTTAGCATGACATTTTTCAGCAGACTGGCAGAAAAGTGTCTGGAGGAAGGAGTGCCTTTGCTGATTCTTACAAGGGCTATCCTATGGCCTAGCACCAGTGCTGCAGGCGCTCCAGGCAGGGCCACTATGTGAGCCCAGAGTAGAGGCAGGACTCAGAGGAGCCCAGGGCCCGAAAGGGCAGAGTGTCTCGGTCCTGCTGGAGTGAAGGCCCAGCTGGGGCAGGGTTTGGAGGCCTTGCACGCACGCTCTCGAGGCCCACACATGTGTGCACACACACATGGGTGCACACACACATGGGTGCAGTGAGACATATAATAGCCAAGGTGGCCACAGGGAGGTGAAGTGGTCGCTGTACCTACTCTGCTCTAGCTCCCAATGTGCAAGGCTGTCCTGTCATCGCAGGACTGGCCAACCCCCATTTAGCCAGCAGGACAGTGGCCCCACTGGACTTCAGCTGCCAGGAAGTGGCCAGTAGGCGACTCCTGATCCAAGGACAGCTGCCATTCCCTTGGCAGTTGGAGCCCCAGTGATGGGTCTGGCTTCACTGTCCATTGGAAGTGGAGGACGTGACATTCGTGACGGACTCTCCATTGCCTGGATGGCCACAAAGAGGAGACTCGGCCTCCACTGCCCCCTCCCCACCCTTGCTGTACAATATCCTTTCTTCTTACCATCAAAGGGACATCTGTCTCTCTGTGGGAGGGAGACCAGCATCCTGAGAACACTCAGCTTTGATGTCCAGCTCAGCTGACTTGGCCAGGCCAGCAGCAGCCCTTCCTCCCTCCCCACTGCCCCAGGCTGCGGGCCCCTCCCAACATGCTCCCTCACACACTGTCCATCTAGATCCCTCCTCTGAGCCCCCTTCCACTCTCATCTCCACATCTGCCCCTCTCTGCTCCCTCCTCAGCCCTAGTCCCCAGGATCAGCCCTGGCCAGGAAGTTCCACCTCTACCAGCCCTTGATCTGGATAGGGGGCTCCAGGGGGGTTTGTCCTTGTGCGCACTGCCCAAGGGCTGGCTCTACCCCAACCCAAGTCCTCCACCAGGCTCATTTCCCCATCATCTCACTGTGCTTTATGCACGTGTGTGTTTGTGTGTGTGTGGTGGGGTGAGTGTGCGCACATGTGTGTTATCTGCTGGCCTCTGACCCCCAGGACAGGGAGACGCCCGGAAGTCAGAGCCTGGGTCCCTCTCCTCTGCCCTCAGGCCGGTCCCCGCAGTGGAAAGCCTGCTTTGCTTTCTTGCTGTGCCCCAGCAGGGTGGGCCAGGGCTAGGTACCAGTGAATGAATAATTGGGACCTAGGGAAGCAGGTGGAGAAAAGTGGGTGTTATAGCTGAGAGGACCTCCTGGAAGCTGGAAATGGGACTTAGGGAGAGAGAAAACCACAAGAGGGCCTCAGTTCAGGCCCCAGGACCCCCCAAGTGGAGGCAGCTGGCCCATCAGGAGCATGAGATCAAGGCAGCGGGGATAGGAGGAGTGGGCTGACCTGTCTGTCGTTTCTTCATCATCTCTCCCATGAGGCAGCAGGAGGCAGCAGGCCTTGAGCAGAGCTAACAGAGGGTCTGGAGAAGCAGGCAGTCACTTGAAGGGCAGTGAGCCTCAGGAGGACAGGCCCAGGCTCCCTGAGATGGACCTGAAACTAGTTTCACTCTGAGTCAAGGATGGGCAACCTCCCTGGAGACCCTTCCTTCTCGGTCGCCGGATGCAAATCTTTCCCTGAACCTCGGTCCCGTCTCTCTGTTTCTCTTTCTAGGCAATAGGACCCGGCTCCTTCCAGCAAGGGGGTTGGAGTGAGAGAGTTGTGCAGGGTCTGGGATGGGGGACAGAGGCCGGAGGAGGAAGGGCCACCCTAATGACCTATGCTCTGGAGATGCCAGGCTTTGTTAAGAGAAGTAGGGCACCAGAGGGAGGGAAGCAATGGGTCCCATGTTCTGGGTTCATCCAGGACAGTCTAGGAGGGGCAGTGGGAGGGGACAGGCTGTCGGGGGGGCAGTGGGTGGTCTCTGCACATGTCTAGGGCAACTGTGGGCTATGAAGGACCACAGGACAGATCCAGGGTCAAGGGTGCTGAGTAAGGAGCCTTGATGATCACGGGAACGAGGGCATGCGTCTCTCTCTCTCTCTCACACACACACACAAGCACGCACACATACAAATACACACATGCACACACACAAATACACACATGCACACACACAAATAGACACACATGCACACATATACACACATGTGCACACACATGCACACACAAATGCACACACATATGCCCACTCCCTACACACACCCTACATAATACCACACAAATTACACACATGTACACATACACATATCATATGTACATGCAAACTCAGACATGTTACACATACACACCATAGCCACAGCCATAGACACATACACATTTGCTCATACATGCACACAGATACACATGGGTACATCTTCATGGTCATATTTGTACGCCGTACATTTAACAGCCATACAACACACTATGCATACACACATGTACACACAGACATACCAGAAGTACACACAGCCCCTACCTGCTCCCTAGGCTCTGGCAGCAAAAGCTCTCACCTCCTTGCCTTTGCCTACCAAATCCTCACCATTCACGTGCCCTAAAGCAGACAGAACCTTCTCTTCTCCCTTCTAACCCCTTCTCTTTGCTCACAGACCATCCCGCCTCAGCCAGGTTCCCTCCCTATCCCTCTGAATTCCATCCTTACACACCAGGCGCTGCTTTGCCCCAGGCTACCCTGTCCTGCCCTACTGGCTTCCCTTTTTTTAAAGCCTGAGGACTACAGTGGACAGGGCAGAGCATGGAGGGGTGCAGACAGCAAGGGGAGGAGCAAGGTTGTTCTTGTATTTTTATAAACGAGGCCCCCGAGGATCCCACTTGGTGAAATGGGCCTTTTGTCTATACTTAACCCAGGTCAGGCTTCTTTCAACTGCAGGGAAAACCCATCACCCCACACCCCACAGTGTGAGGGCCAGATCCTCTCCAGGGAGGAGCAGCAGGCCGTAGCCCTGGGCCTTGTGGATAGAGAGGGCCAGAAAAGGTGGAGATTGTGGTGGAGGGGTTGGGGGAAGCAGTCCTTCCAGGAGGAAGTAACAACTTCAGACAACGCTAGGAAGTGGGAAAGTACAAGGTCCAAATGACACCAGCAAGTCCTTGAGCTTGTGCACACTGAGGCACAGAGGGAGAAGGGTATGGAAAGGCTGCCTGGGGCTTGAGCCTGAAGTGACATGGAGCCAGGTTGAGCCCTTGTTCTGGTTTCAGGGAGCCCCTCCTGGCCTTCCTGACAGTCTTGACCTCCAGCAGGGAATCTGACTGAGACCTGCAGCCTCAAGACCTTGGAGAGCCAAGACAGGTAAGAGCTGTCCAGAGCAGGGTGTGACCTGGACAGGTAAGAGCTGTCCAGAGCAGGGTGTGACCTGGACAGGTAAGAGCTATCCAGAGGAGGGTGTGACTCGGGCTTGGGTCACACCTGAGGGGCACAGCCCAGACACGGTCTGGGGCCCAGAGGCTGCCCTGCAGGTGAGGCCCACACAGACAGCCCTCCTGAGATAGGTGGCACTCCCCAGTGCCACCAATGCTCCTGCTCAAGGATATCTTCAAGTATATATGACTTAATTATTTGAGTAGTGGTCACTGGTCACCTGCAATGCACTTTTCCCCTGGTTAATGTGACTTCAGAGGGTCCCAGCAATGAGCAGCAGGGAAGGGGTAGGTCCTGCTCTCCAGCTTGGCCATAAATCTGTTGAGGGTTCAGGGTCAGAGGTGGAGTGAGGGTGTCACAATTCTGGACTCATTAGCTGAAATGTCTTGTGGACCTAGGGGGCCAAGTCCACACCATTGCTTGGAACAGACTGGTCCAAGGCTGCTTTGGAGGACTCCAGTCCCACACATTTTATGTTTTGTATATCAATTCTTTATTGTTATTGTTGATATTCTGTTTGTTCCAAGTGAATATCTGACAATGTCCAGGTCAGTGGGTTCTACAGATGAAATGCCCCAAGCACAGTGTCTCACCCTAACATGACCTGAGATGCTGGCACATTTATGTTGCTTCCCAACACACGTGCTTGGGCACAGGAATGTGTATATGAGGATGAGGCCAGGTAGGGGCAGCCCCTGCCTCCTGCTCTGTCACCACTGGCTAGACTCCAAGAGAGAAGGAAGGCCTAAGGGGCCAGGGGCAGAAGGACCCCACCTGTCCCAAACAGCTTTTGAGAAGGTAAAGGAACCCTACACCTAGGGTTCCTCGCACCAGCAGTGCCAGGGGCTGGGCCAGGTCAGCCAGGGCCTCAGAGGCCGTGGGCCTGAGCAACATCCTGAATAGAGCAGTACAGATGCATCATTCGGGAATCTAAGACTGAGCCAGGCCCCACGTGACCTCATGCCCTCCCTGGGCCTTGGGATCCTCTTTTGAGGACAAGAGCAGGCAGTGGTATGGCTTTGGGATGCCAGTGCTCAGAGGCCCCCAGTTCCCATGGCCCAGGCACAGCAGCCCCAGCTGGTTCTCCCCCATGGTAGGAGCTCCCGGTACCTGTGAATGAGCCTCCCTCAGGCAGGCCACATGGGCAGTCAATGGGGTAGGGAGGCCATAAATCCTGGCTCAGGAAACCTGCCCCACCTGGCTCCGCTTAATTTAACCACTTAATTTAACCACTGCTGTCACAACAGCTTTGTGGGCCTGCTCACCTGGGCCTATGGGATTTACGGCCCTGGAAAGACCTTCTCATGCCTCAAGTACTGGTGGAATGCCCGACCCCACCCAGCCCCAGACAGACCCAGGGTTAGAGCAAGAAGCCCCACCAGTGAGGGTGCCACAGACAAGAGCAGCCCCTCTGTCCTCTCCCTGGGCAGCTCCATCATCTCACCCGACTCTGAAACACATGGCTTTTGCTAACAGGGCAGGACTGAGGGCTAAGGCAGGGGTGTGGACAGATGGCTGTGCCAGGTTTCTACCCTGAGATGCAGTGGCAGGGAGGGGGGCTCCCTTACCTCCTCTGAGGATCCCAAGTGGGCCTGTCCTCCCCCACCCCTCCTGCCTCTCCGCTTTAATAGGGACCTCTTCAGAGGCGGGCAGTGGACCCCAGCTCACACCAGGTCAGGGGCTGGGAGTTCATTGACTGTGCTGCCGGCCTCAGCCCCACAGCTGCCTCCTCCAGCATCCAAATGAAGTTCTGCTAGGTCTGGTAATCAGGCTGGATTACCTGGGTAATCCTCCCCATCCTGAGGCTCCCTGCCAGCTTCTAAACGAGGAATGATGATGTCTCCTGACCTTGGGGGCCACAGGAGAGTGAGCAGGAATACTGATGCCTTGCCTATCCCTCCCCAAAGCCACACAGACTCTGTGCTGGGCTCTGTGCCACACCCCACCCTCCCAAGTGGAGCCTCAAGAGGTCCTACCACCTGTGCTGCTCCTGATGCTGGTTTCGTGTCCCAGAATAATGGAATTCCTGCCAACCAGTACCAGCCACGGAGCTGGGCCATGCAGGGTTTCTCCATGGAACTGGGCAAGCCAGGGTTTAAATTCCAGCTCTGTTCTTCCCTCACTGTGCAAGCTTGGGTAAGATGCTCAGCCTCTCTGAGCCTGTTTTCTCATTGTGAAATGGTGACCTATAAGATTGCCGGAAAGATTCTGAGAGGCAAGACTCCTAAAGCCTGCAGCCAGGGACAGGCACATTGCAGGTACCTAGTGGACCCCACTCCCTTTCTGAAGTCTCATAGGGTCTAGAAAGCAGCTGTGCCTTGCCCCCACTTCCCTCCTCTAGCCAGATGGGCAGGATGGGCACTGTCACTTGCTCTCCAGAGGCAGCCCTCCTGGCTTGGATGGTGGAAACCGGGTGGAGCTGAGGCTGCTGCCAGGGCCTCCTCTCTGACCCAGCTGGGTGGGCTCAGAGTCTGGAGGCCTCCAGGAAGCCAAGCCCCTCCTGGCCTCTTGCTGCCCACCCTACTCCCAATCCCTGCCGCTGAGCAGGCTAAGCTGGCCTCAACAACTAGGCTGGTCCAAAAGAGGCCTCCTGACACACCAAGGCCACCCCATCCAGCCTCCTCCAGCCCCAAACCCCACCCAAGCAATCCCAAGAGTACCCAAGATTGAGAATCTGAGTCAGTGTGGCTGCCAGAGACCCAGCCGAGCCCCTGTGGTGCCCCCAGGAGGCCAGGACACAGAGCAATGGCCCCCCGACCTGATCCCATGTGAGCTGGTGATGCTGCTATCTATCCTGCCGGAGGGGGAGCTCCTGGCGTGGGGACCTGGCTCTCTCAGCCAACCTCCCCATCTGTCTCTTGGATCCACGCCCTGAACCACTTCTCCCCATGCGCCTAGGCCTGTGCCGGCTGCTATGAGATACCGTGGAAGGAGTGGGCAGTCCCTGTCCTGTACCCTGGCGTGGGGGCGGCCTCCTCATCCCTGAGCAGGTGCAGGCCACAGTCGTTAGGCAGCACCAGGAGCGTGAGCCCCAGAACCAGCTTCCTGGAGGAGGCAAACGTGCAGTGAGAGAAGCAATGCTCCGAGATGGAGGGGTTCTTCCTCTGGTACCTCCCACCCTTAGGAAGCAGAACGCATTGGCTCCGTTTCACGGATGCCGCCACGCAGGCTTAGAGGGGGCAGGTAGTGTAGGGAAGGTCACAGGGCTGGTGAGGGACAGAATCGGGCCATCTGAAGCACAGTTGGAGCAAGGTAATGGGGCCAGCAGGGTGCAGGCTGAGGAAGGAACAAGGAGACAGCTGTGGGAGGAGCAGAGACAAGGCCTCGAACCCCCCGCGGTGGGGAAACAGTGTGGGGTTGGACTTACCCTTCCCCCACCCTTCACACAGCCCAGACCAGGAAGGCTTGGGGAAGACCGTAGGGTGATAGAAGGGCCCCCGCACACGTGGTGATGGCTCCTCAAGGCCTGGTCTCCGCCTCCACCGCTCTGGGAGGCTGGGAAGGAGAAGCGGCCCCCGCCCCTCTAATAGGTTCCTCTTTGATCATGTTTTTGTGACCTTTGTAAAAGGCAATTTAAATTCTAATTGTCCTGTGAGTACCAGAGGAATCAATTAGAGACAAGAGCCTGCTAATTGTGCAGGGGAGGTGAATGGGGGGCAGGAGGTGTTGGGAGGTATAGGCGTCCAGCGTCCCCACCGCCCGCCTGGCAGCCGGCACTCAGTCTCTCCTCCCCGGTCTGAGGGTGGAGGCTGTCAGGGTCCTGGGGCTGCAGTGCTGGGAGGAAGCTCCTGGGGCTAAGCAGAGAGCTGAGTGGGAAGTCCCCCAACCCCACAGGCTGTTGGCTCTGCCTCTAGGCCCTCCCATAGCAGTGGCATCTTCCCTCCACCCCTTCTTCTGGCCCTGCCCACCCCTCCCACCCTCAGGAAGAAGGTGCCCTCCTTGCCCCCACTGGCACACCTTGCCCCTACTGGCACACCTATCCATGTACACGCCTGGATTCACACTCATCGCAGAGCTCTGGGGTGCAGGACACACTCAGGATTAGTCCTGCTGTTCAGGGCTAGGCCTGGGGGAATGGTGGTCCCTGCCCCGCTCTCCCACACTGGAGCCCTGCCTGGTTCAAGCGCAAGTGATCACTGAGCACAGTGCCTCGGCCTGACCTTGAAGACCTCTATCAAGGCTCTTGCCCACACCCATGCCTGGCACAGGTCCCCTTAGCCAGGCAGTCCCCTGGGCCCCCGAGCCTCAGTCACACCTCTGCTCACAGGCAGTTTTTCTGCCTGGCACAGAAAAACCTCAAGCCTTTCCAGTCCCACCCTTTCTGAGCCTCAAAGATATCTATAAGATGAGGATGATAATTGTTATATTGTTATATATTACCCTCTTGTGAGGATTATATAATATGTGTAAAGTCCCCAGACCAGGGCCTGGTACACAGTAGGCACTCAACAAACGTATTTGTTATGAACACCCAACATCCCCACAATGGAATCCATCTCACTCACGTTCTCCCCAACACAGCACACGCAGTGTGTGTTAGGATGATCTCTTCACAGACAGTATACCCCCCGAGAGCACGAATGTGGGGTTTTCTCTCTGTGTCACCAGCACCCAGCACGGAGTAGACAGCAATTAATTGCCCTTGAACTGTACTGGTCTCCCAGAGCCTGAATACTGGCCTCACTGGGGTGTTGTGACCTTTACAGTGTCAGCCAAGCATGCATCAATAAGCAAAGTTATAGCAACGCCCAACCCTAAGAGAGCACTCACCAAGTGCCAGACACTAAGCACTTAATATAAGTGAACTCCCTAAGGGGTAAGTGCTATTATCACCCCCACTTTCAGATGAGGAAACTAAGGCACAGAGACTTGAAGCAGCTTGCCCATGATCACACAGCTGGGATGGGCAGAGTCAGGATTTGAATTCCAGGCAGTCTGGAACTCAGAGCTGGGAACTCCTAACCACCACCCCAGAACTCATTAAGGGAACTCTTCTGTCTATGTGCAGTAGACCAAGTTGAGCTGAGCATGTCACAGGATGCAGTGATACAGGGACAGCAGTATACTGCTGGGCTCACCAGGGGAGGGCGTGTCAAGTGAGAAGAAAGAGAAGAGGGCTTAAGCCAAACCCCGAGATTCTTCAGGGATGGGAGGGGAGTACCCTGTCCCAAGAGGGAACAAGGAGGAGGAAACCCAGGAGCCAGTGCCACCGCAGGAAGCAGAGGACAGTAAATAGCTCCACGTAAAGACATTTCTGTCCTGAGGACCCAGACAGCTCGGTAGTAACTAATGAGCTTTTGCAAGCATGTGAAGCATCTGACGCCACAGTGATGGCCACCAGGATACTGCCGCTGGCTCCTTTAGGGTGGTTTTGAATCTTTTTTCTTTTCTTTCTTTTTTAATTTTTATTTTATTGTATTTTATTTTTAGACAGGGTCTCACTCTGTTGCCCAGGCTGGAGTTCAGTGGTGCAATCATGGCTCACTGCAACCTCCACCTCCTGGGCTCAAGCAAGCCTCTCACCTCAACCTCCTGAGTAACTGGGACTATAGGCATGCACCACCAGGCCTGGCTAATTTTTGTAGAGACAGGGTTTCACCATGTTGCTCAAGCTGGTCTTGAAATCCTGGGTTCAAGCCATCCGCCCTCCTTGCCCTGCCAAAATGCTGGGATTATAGGCGTGAGCCACTGTGTCCAGTGAGTCTTTCCTCAATGGTTCCACTGAAAGTTCCAGTGTTCACAGGTATGCCAGGAACCCCCAAAAAGCTGAGGGTTCCTGGGCGTGCACGTTGGAAGTGCTTTCTCTGTCTTGCCTTCAGTACTCCAGGCTTGCCTCCTTGGCACTACTAAGCTCCCTCTCCTTCACCCTCACCTCAGGGGAGAAAAGGGGGAATGGAAGCAGGAAGGTGTTGCCTAAGAGCCTCCAGCTGAGTAGTCCTGTTTCCTTGGACTGTGACAAGGACGAGGGCTCAGACTGTGAGCAGGATCAGGGTTCACTCTATTAGCAAGGCTGGGATTCAGTGTGGAGTCTCTGACCCTCAATCTCTACACTTCTTTCCTTGTTTGACGAGGCAGGGCATGTGGCCTGGCTCCCAGATTTCACTGGCCAAATTAGGCATGAATCACTGGCGTTGAATGCAGTGCCTTCTGCTCCTCCACATCCTCCTGGCTGTCTTACCTGTAGCAGTGCTTTTGGGCAGTCACCACCCAGCTCCTTGCACGCTGATGACCTCTACCCTGAGTGGCAGGGCTACAAGCTGGCTGTAGCAATTTTGGGGGGTCACCTACCTTCCTTCTCCTTCTGAATGTCCCTGTAGGCACCTTGAACTCAACAGTCTGAACACTCCCTGGAAGCCTGCTTCTCCCTGATGTCACCAGTTTCAGCCAAAGGCACTCAGTGGTCCAACTTGAAAATGGGACATTGTCCTGGAATCTGCCCCTAGGATATCAATCCCCAAAGCCTCCCCATCCAGCGGATCACCCCCTGCCCCCCATTTCTTCAGCCACAGGCCTGAATATTTTTCTACTGAGGCTTAGAACAGTCACCTCAGGGGTTCCTCTGTCTCCACTATCATCCTCTCCTGCCACACTACGTAAGAGTAGCCTTTCTAAAGTGTAAGTCTAACCATGTCACTCCCTGGCTGGACCTACATGCACTCAAGGGAGAGGGCTGAGCTAAGATAGTAATTTGGGATAGATCACTTTACAACCACGAGAGAGGTGGGCTCACCAGGGGAGAGCATGTCAAGTGAGAAGAAAGAGAAGAGGGCTTAAGCCAAACCCCGAGATTCTTCAAGGATGGGAGGGGAGTACCCTGTCCCAAGAGGGAGCAGGGAGGAGGAAACCCAGGAGCCAGTGCCACTGCAGGAAGCAGAAGAGCTATCAGGTAGATCCATGCCCAGACCCCCTGAACAGAGCGCTCACTTTGTTTGGCAACTCAGAGGTTGCTGGTGACCTCAGTGAGAATCGTTTTATCTGTGAGACATAAAAAACAGAGGGCAGAGGAGTGAGGAAGAAGTCAGAGAGAGGGGCAGTGAATGTACACAACTCTCAATAATTGAAACTGGGACCAAGGTGGGAGGATCACTTGAGGCCAGGAGTTTGTGATCAGCCTGGGCAACACAGCAAGACCCGATCTCTCCAAAAATTTTTTAAAAATAACCAGGCGTGGTGGTGCACATCTGTGGTCCTAGCTACTCGGGAGGCTGAGGTGGGAGGATCACTTAAGCCCAGGAGTTCAAGACTGCAGTGAGCTGTGATCCTGTCACTGCACTCTAGCCTGGATGACAGAGGGAGACTCTGTCTCTGGAAAAATTAAAAAAGTAAGTGAAACTGGGACAGGTCTGACCATGGCAGAGGGGAGCCAGGGTCAAGGGAAGGTTTTGTTTGGAATAAGAAGGAGCAGACCCACTCCCAGTCCTACATCCTTGGCCCATGCCTGTCCTGGTCACTCTCCCTACCCTACCCTTCTGGCTCTGGCTCCCAGAGACACTGCTTGCCCTTGAAAATCTGACTGGGGGAGGTGGGAGGGAGTGATATAGACAGATTGTCAAGTTCAGAGGAGGGAGGCCCAGAGACAGGCCATGGTCACCTGGATGTCAGCCTCAGATCCAGGGCAAGGGTGCTGGTCTCCTGCGCCCTGTTCCCTCTCTCATTCCCCACCTTCATCGAGCTGGGGCCTTTGCTTCATGGAGCTCTAAGAAGGAGAGAAGAGGCAGGATGGAGCTGGAGGTGGGGTGGAGCACCAGGAGGCTCTGTAGGCATCTGGAGAAGTGAGGAGGGACAGAGAGGAAATATTTACTCAGTCAGGGAGCCGTCAAGGTCCAGAGTTGGGAATCTGTGATAGTTCAGGTCCCAGGCCTGCCCCCACCTCGTCAAGTGATGCTAGGCTCTGTCCTATCATATCCAAGCCTCCGAGCCCCATCTGTGACCAGACGAGGCTAAACAAGCTGACCCCGATGGCCTTCCTGCTACGACTTCCTGAGAGGTGAGAGGCAAGGGTCAGTCTGTGCTACTCTGGATGGGAGTGAAGCTGGGAGCCAGGGCAGGGCAGGGGATGACAGGCACCACTGTGCCATGTTCCAGCCCTTCTATCTGTGTGGAGGACACGGCTGTGAAATGTAAGTAAAACCCAAGGCTAATTTCCTTGGTCAGAAGGAAGAGGCACTGCAGTGTTTTCAAACCCTAATTAAACCCGCTCGGGCGGTGTAACACCAAAATCAGTTCCAAGATCAATATTGCTATTCATTTAGAAGTGTAACGAGGTTAGAGAGGTGAGCAAAGGAAATAATTAACTCATTTGCAGCCTTTTTAAACAGAAACAGTCATTTTAATCTCCAGGGTAATTAGCTATGCTCTGTCCATCAATCATGACCTCGGCCATTATTTTAAGTATTTGATTAATCAAGGAGGAAGGGGGTTAAGCCACCCCTCCAAGCCCCCAACCCTGGCCCACATATTGGGGATGACCCCTGGGCAGACACCAGAAACACTTCTCGGGTGGGGGGCAGTCTAGGCCAGCGTTGAGCGTGGCCAGCAGGGAGGGGCTACAGCACAGAGGGTGTCCCAGATGAGGCAGGTGGGCAGGTGGTGAACAGCTCCCTCTCCTGGCTGTTCTTCTGCGAGAGGACAAGCCTACCCTGGGCACAGGAGTGCTGGAGCCCTAGAGCCCCAGGGCCTGGTCCAGGTTCCGTGCCTGGCTTGCTGAGTGACCTCAACAAATCCCTGCTACCATTTCTGTTCGTCCTAGGTGGGGACGGAAGCCCATGGAATTAACCCGGAGCTCACGAGTTCTAAGTGCCCAGGGGCCTCCGGCCACTGGAGGGCAGCAGAGCCCCAGGGACCCCTCAGCCCGTGGGCTAGGCTTGGCAGAAGCGGACAGCGGCTGCGCGGGAGCTGCTGCCTTGGGAAGCCTGGGTTCTGGTGAGTCCGATGGGAAAGTCCGGTCTGGCTGCCATCTCCAAGGCCTCACGGCAACCGGCAACCGGAGGGGCGGGTAGCCCCAGTGAGTCTCCCCATTTGGCAGACGAGAACCAAAGCCTCTGGGAGTGCCCGGACCTCCCCGTGCGGACCCCCACACCCCAGTTCCTGAGGCTCATTCCTGAAACCTGGAGGGGACGCCCCCGGAGATGAGGAGGGCAGAGCTGCCCAGACAGGCCTCTGTCTTATTCTGACAGCCCAGGCCACACTTCCCAGCCAAAAAGATCCTCAAAGACCCCTGGGGGAAGCCAAGGCCCAGACATGGGGCCTCAGATGGGGGAAACTGAGACCCAGAGAGAGGCAGGGCTGTGCCGATGTTCTCATTAGTATTTGTTAGCAAATGTGGGGCACAGAGTCACTGCCTCAAGGTCCTTATGATGCACTCAGGGGAAAACCGTGTGCAGATGGTGACCAGGCCATGGGTGAGAGCTCTAGGAGGCAAGCCTGGGGCGGGAAGCCCCGTGGGGCAGTGGGCACAGCCCAGGCAGTCCCAGGGAGCCTCCTGAAGGAGGGGGCCTCTGAACTGACTCAGAGTGAAAGGTGGAGAAGTGGATTCCTGACAGGGAGGGACTGGTGCAGGGCACGAAGGAGTGGGAGTTGGTTGAATGAGTCGTGAATTGGGCATGGCTGGCCCACAGGTCCTGCAGGAGAGCAGGAAGGTGACACGAGCCTAGGATCTGGAGGGGCGTCCAGGAGTGTGAGTGGAGACTCTGGAAGGGACGCATGAGAGCAGCCAGGGTGCATGTGGCCTGCCCTGCTGAGCCCGTTTCTGTCCACTCTAAACAGCCGTGCTAGGCGTTGGACCTGCCCTATGGTGCATGATGTTGCTGGACCCGGGACCCCCCTTAGTGCTGTCCTCCTTTCTAGAGCCCAGATGAAAAATGAGGAGTCCTTGGGAGGGCAGGGGTTGGGGAGCAAGTGCTCCTAAAGGTTCTGGAAATTCAGGGGTTGGGGAAAGGAGACAGCCAGGAGAGACATAGGCCGAGCCCTCATTGACCTTCTTTCCAAGGCAGCCTCTCACTGCCCTGTGCCATGCCAGTGCCAGCACCATCATCACTGGAAAGGCCTCTCCTTGCATGCCTTCGGCTCTGGGGAGCTCACCACCTCAAACGGCTCTAAAGGGGAGAAATTTTCTTCGGCTGCTAAGTCTCTTGTCTCTCTACAGTCCCTGGCTCTTTGCCTGGGATACCCTGAGAGCCCTGCCTCAGTCTTCCAGGACATCCCTGGGGTGCCCAAGACTGCAGTAGTCAGTCCCATGGGCAGGCGGGGAGTACTGACTGTCATCATCAGCCGACGAGCAACCCAGAAAGGCCAGGGGGCTTGGCTGGGTGGCCCAGCTGGCATCAGATTTGAGGGGGGAGTCTTCCAGCCCCAGGCACTATCTCCGCAGGTTGGGGGAGGACAGGAAGGATGGGAATATGGAAGCAGAAGGAGAAGGAGGAAAAGAAGGGAAGGAGGAGGAAGGAGGACCAGGATCTGGCCTGGAGCTCGGTTGCCAGGGGCAACAGCATTGCATTCTGAGGAAGAACCAGATGCTGAGGAGGGTGGTAGGAGGAGGGAAGCTGGGGTCCAGGCAGCAGATCCAAGCCTCCGAGGGTTTGGGGGCAGAGGTGCCCATTTGGCAAGAACCCCAGGAGTCCCAAGTGTGTGTGGAGCCCTGGTGAGAGCTCCTTAGTGGCTGTTCTGACCCCAGGGCCCAGAGGTAGGCATGTGGAGTGGGAGGAAGGCTGGGATGGCTGGGCCAGCCACATTTGTAAGCTCCACACAGCCGCTCTCCGCTCTCCGGGCTACAATTTGTCTGGGACTCCAGAGAAAAAGCAGTTGCGAGGCTGGGACTGGGGCAGGGCTGGGGAGGAATGCTTAATCCAGCCAGCGCTGGAGGCCACACCCGGGCCCGCTGGGGCACTGGCCTGCCCTCCCCTCCTGCTGCCTCAGTCCAGGGGAGGAACAGGAAAAGTACACACTGAAGGCTCGAGTCCTCTGAGGCCGTGGGCACTCCCAGCCCCTCAGCTTCATTTTTTGTGACTATAAAATGGCGCAAAAAACCTTGCCCTTGGACATGTTTATCGGCAGTTGTCTACGTGCAATGCTGGGGTGGGCGGGGCGGGGGTGCTTGTTAAAACAATGAGAAATAAAGGAGAAAAACAGGATCAAAGGAAGTCACATTCGCCTTGCATTTAGCAGGGAATTTGTATTCCTGTTTTCCAGATCAGCAAACCAAGGCTCAGAGAGAACTGGGTATTGAAAGTGCTGGGAACTAAGCATATGCTGTAAGACTCCAAAGCCCTCCCCACCTCTCATTGCTCCCACCAAGACCTCCCTGATGTTGCCCTTGGAGTAACCCCCAGGCCAGAACTAGGTCTTACTTTCAAGCCTCCTCCCCAAATGCCCCCACAATCCCTCGCTGGTTTCCTAGCATCACCTTCCATTCAACCTCCTCAACCTCCTCTGCCCTAACCTGACAGCAGGGGTAAAACTCACCCCTTCCCTGAGCAACTGAGGCTGCATCCCACCAGCCAGTTAGCTCCCCGTCCCTGCCACACAGCCACAGCCTAGCCAGTTCCTTTTCTGCCTGCAACTACTATTGTTGTGCAAGAAACCACCCCAAAATATAGTGGCACAAAACACTGACCGTTTTATTCTGTTCATGGAGTCTGCAGGTCAGGCATCAGACGGGGCACAGAAGAGGTGGTTTGTATGTGTTGTGTGATATCTGGGACCTCACACAGCAGGCACCAGTGGCTGGTGGGGGCTCGATGTTTGGGGTTTGGAATATCCAGCGGCTTGTTCACTAAAGCAGTCACAAGCTCGCCCACGTTTTAAGAGGGGGAGCACAGGCCTACATCTTCAGGAGATGAGGGGCCAGAAGGGCCAGAAGCCCCACTCTCTATCGCCCCTTACAGTCAATTCACTGTAGAAGGGCCTGCAGGATAGGGGAAATTGTTGGAGCCGTCTTCAAAGTGCAAGCTGCCCTGTGGCTTCTTACCACGGCTGTGATGAAAGCCCCCCCCATCCCTTCCTTCCCCAGCCCTGCCCCTCAGTACCGAGACACTGCCCTATCTCCTGCGGGAAACTTGCCTGGATTGAAAGCTATAGCTCCCACACCTCAAGGGATGGAACCACAACCACACCCATGATGCCTCCAAGGGACATCTGGTCTCCCTAACTCTTCTCCATCTATCTGGCCTACCCAGCTCCTTCTGCTTTCTTGGCCACTGACTCAGCTGTGCTTCCCAGGTCTCCAATACTGTCTTACTGAGGACTCTCCTGAGACCTCAGTCCCTTGCAGGACCTGCACCCCTACCTATTCACTGATGATCACCCAGTCAGTGGTTTCTGCCTCAACTTTTCCTAAAGGATCAGGTGCCCTCACCTACCTGCCAGCTGCAGAGGTCTCCCTCTTCACTTGCACTCAGCACAGCCCGAGCCCAAAGGGCAGCCCCAGCCACCCTGGCACTCAAGCCAGAAGCCCCTCTCTCTAGTGCCCCCTACACAGGAACTTCATCTCCAGGCCCCCCAGCTAAACTCCCAGGTCAGGCCCCTCCTCTCACCTGGCTGCTGGCAATTGCCCCCTCCCTGCGGAGTCCCTTCTCCAAGCAAGCTCTTCTAACATGAAAACTCGACCTTGACCTTGCCACTCCCAGCGGAAACCCTTCCAAAGGCTCCCCAAATGTTCAGGACAAAATCCCAGCTCCTTGCCGACACAAGCAGAGCCTTTAACTGCCATTTGAATTCCTCCACTCTCTCTAGCTTCACTTGTCACTGTTTTCCTCCTCCTCACACCTGTGCTCAGGGCTCTAGTCCCCTGGGCATGCTGCTATCCACTTCCAGGCGTTTGCACAAGTTGCCCCCTGGAATTGGAACACCTCTCCGTGGCCCTTACCTGGAGAGGATCTGTTCCTCCTCACAGCGCCATCCAGTAGACTTTTCTGGACAATGGAAATGTTCCGCCTCTGCACTATTCGACATAGTGTCCACTAGCCAATTGAAATGTGGCCAGTATGACCGAGGAACTGAATTGTTTATTTGTTTTTGATTTAAATGTAAATGGCCACCTGTGGCTAGTGGCTACCACATTGGATAATGTGCAGCTCCAAGATAACACCTCTTCCAGGAAGCCTTCCTTGACTTCCCAAGCCTGGGCCAGATGCTCCCATAACGCTCTCTTCTCCAGGTGTTTATTCACCTATCTCCCCAGCTGGTCTGTGAGTTCATTTAGAGATTTTCTCTTGATCAACATGGTATCCCCAGCTCCAGGTTCTTATTAGTGACCAGTAGCTGTGCAGAGTCAATGAATTTTCTGAACCCACATCTAGGCACAGACTGGACCTTCCACGAAGACCAAATCCAAAATAACTCTGCTGAGGACCTGAGTAAATGTGTGTGTGCACACGTGTGCAGTGAATTCACGTGTAGTCATGGGTGTACACCCATTTGACCTTGGCAAGACCCATGCAGGCCCCTACCCAGCTGGGGACAGTGGTCTCACACACAGATGCTGGCGCACTGGGCTGGACAGGAAGTGAGCCTCTGAATTGGCTTTTGTAAAAATCAAACCCTGTTTTCATTCTTGTTTCTAAGATGCTTCATCTGCATTGCAGATGAATCTTCAGGGAGTTTAAAAAGAAAAGCTTCCAGTTTTCTGTGTGGGACCACCTGCACTCTCAGCTCCACGTTCTATAAACAAGCCCTTGCAGGCACAAGGGGAATTTGCCATTTAAATGAGCCTTCACCTTCTAAGTCAAAGGCCCATTTTTTGGTTATGAAGCTCTTGTTAAAGTTTTGACATTGGGTTTTCTTTACATGGGGCCTCACGCTTCTATTTCCCCCACTCCTCTCCCCTCCTTTTCTCCTCCTGTCCTGACTCCTCCCTCTCTCTTAGGACACCACCATACCTCCTGCTCTGTCTGGGATGGGGTCTTCCACTCAACCGTGCCAGAGTCGGAGAGAGGAAACAAGCAGATTTCCTGCCCTCAAGGAGTTCCCGCCTTTCTGTTGTGCCCTCAGTTCCCTACGATCTTCTTAAAAAGCAGAACCTTGGAATTATGCACTGGACAAATTCTTAGAGGCCTGATCCAATTTCCCATTGCACAGAGAGAGAGACTGAGGTCTGGGGAATGGACTGGACTTAGCCACACAGAACATGGGAAAACAGCCTCAAGCCCTGCATCCTCAGTCTGGGATTCTGGACACCACATCCCCCCACTGCTTACCCCTACTCCCTCTACCCCCATTTCCTTTACCTGGCTGCCACGCTGGTGCTCCCTGACTTCCTCCTGGGCACAGACTGGTGACTAGCCACCCTCAGCTGTGACCAGGGTCTCCAAGGAGGACTCCTATTTAAGAAGTGAGGGGAGACTTCACCCCTTTGCCAGGCAGTCAACAGTTCCCCCAACAGGGATGCAATAATTACCAAGCCAGGCAGCAGGTGCCTCTATGACTGCTATTGTGTTCTGAGTCTCTTAAAATGGCATTGAAAGGGCATGTCAAGATCTTACAGCCTGCAATGGGACTCCCACAGAGGACTGAAAGGCGGCCACTGCAGCAGAGGCAGAAACTGGGCATCAGGCATATGACTCAGCCAGAGTCTTCCAGAAAGCTGAGGGCAGGGGGTAGGTTGGGGAAGGGCAGGGAGTATGGGCAGCTGGCTCCAGACCCCATTCTGCCACCTACTCTTTCTGTGGACCTGGCTGGCCTAGCCCCTTTCATTCTCCATGCCTCTATTTCCCTCTTTTCTTGGGGGTGGGGAGAGGGGAGGAACAGGGCTGCTAATGCCCTATATATGATGTGAAGGGTGGCCAGGGTCCTCTTCTCCCTGTAGCAGCCCCCACACCTGTGAGCCAAGCCCCAATCTACAAAGGCTCCAGCAACTACAAGGAGACTCTCTTACCCCAAACAGCTTTCCTAGCTTTGTCCCCAAATTAGCCCTCCCCTGCTTGGCCCTACACCCCGTAGACACTTAGGAACTGAAATCATGAATGCTAGTTGAAGCTCAAGGAATCAGAAAAGGAGTCAGTGTCTTTCTTTGTTTTAATAATGAGGGCATTGAGCAAAGCACTTTCTAGCCCCCGTCAGACATCAGGAAGTGGTCTCCCAGCTCTAGACCCTAGTCTCTCCTGCTCCCTCTCTCTGTCTCTCTACACACACACACACACACACACACACACACACACACACACACACACACAGTGCCATGACAAGTGAGCTCTGGAAATGTGGTGTAGCACATCCCCCACTTGGTGGTTCCCAAAACTGTTTAGCATTTAAAGGCTTTGGGAAGTCCTGCAAGAAAGACTCTGTTTAACTTGCTATTTCCCAAGCTTAGGCAAGCGTACTTTTTCTCAGGGTAACACCTTTGAATCAGAAGTTACCTTTGCCTCCTGGTAACAGAGATCCAGCCATAGTGGCCTAAACAAACTAGTAGTATCTTTTACTCTCCCCTATACAGAGGTCAGCAGTCCAGGGTTGGGATGGTGGCTTCACCATGCCTTCAATGTCTGAAATACCTTCTGTCTCCAGGCTCATCACCCTCAGCACTGCTGTCTATCCTCAGTGTCACCTCATAGTCCATAGTGGCAGCTGGGCTCCATCCTATCTGTATTCCAGGCAAGAGGAAAGAGAAAGGAGGGAAAATCCATGCTCTCTACCTGTCTCCCTTTTCCAGAACTTTCCCTGGAACCTCACCCAACAATTCTCTTACTCATGTCTCATTGGCCACCCCTCGCTGCAAGGGCCACTGGGAAATGTAGTCTTTTAGATAGATACCTTGCTCCCCAGAATAGAATAAGGATTCTGTTACCATAGAAAAATGGGAACATGGCTGGGCACGGTGGCTCACAACTGTAATCCCAGCACTTTGGGAGGCCAAGGCGGATGGATCACGGGGTCAAGGGATCGAGACCATCCTGGCTAACACGGTGAAACCCCATCTCTACTAAAAATACAAAAAATTAGCAGGGCATGGTGGCATGTGCCTGTAATCCCAGCTACTCGGGAGGCTGAGGCAGGAGAATAGCTTGAACCTGGGAGACAGAGGTTGCAGTGAGCCAAGATCGTGCCACTGCACTCCAGCCTGGGCAACAGGGTGAGACTCTGTCCAAAAAAAAAAAAAAAAAAGAAGAGAAGAGAAAGAAAGAAAAGAAAAGAAAGGAGGAAAAAAAAGGAAAAGAAAAGAAAAAGGGGAACATGGGAACATGAGTCCTGGGTGGACAAGTGCAGTCTCAGTCACTGCTTCTTTGCGTTACAGTATTCTAGGAACTGCTTGGAGTCGGGCCCAGCTGGGCCCAGCCCTTACTTCCTGCCTGTGTCTACAGACTGTGTGGCCTGAATAAGCTTCCTAACCTCTCTGAGCCTGTATTATTGTCTTTAAAATGGTGGTTATCATGAGGACCAAATGAGATAAAGTATGTGCAAGCAATTTATAAAGTGTAAGTTGTTATAGAAAATAAAGATACTCTTTTTTTTTTTTTTTTTTTTTGAGACAGAGTCTCACTCTGTCGCCCAGGCTGGAATGCAGTGGCACAGTCTCGGCTCACTGCAACTTCCACCTCCCAGGTTCAAGCGATTCTCCTGTCTCAACCTCCCTAGTAGCTGGGATTACAGGTGTGTGCCATCAAGCCTGACTAATGTTTGTATTTTTAGTAGAGACGGGGTTTCACCATATTGCCCAGGCTGGTCTCGAACTCCTGAGCTCAGGCAATCCACCTGCCTCGGCCTCCCAAAGTGCTAGGATTACAGGCGTGAGCCACCGTGCCCGGCCCAATACTCTTGTTTTCTTTTCCTCTAAAAAGCCTTGTGAAGCAAGCAGGGCAATACCTAGCTCCACATTTGAATGGAGAAGAAACTGAGGTTCTGAGATATGAATTGACTTCTATGATGATGAAATCTGAGCCCTGTTTTTGTTAATGGAATGAACCTTGATTCCATCCTGAGCCTGAACCCTGACCTTGGTTACAGACTGAGCCTTTATCCTGGCCTGAGTTGAAGTTCTGATCTTAGTTTTAGACGGAAGCCCAATGCTCGTTACAGACTGAACCCCGCTCCCCACCTGAGCCTAAGCCCTGATCTTGATCTCTGAGTCCTGATAAAGAGGGGCCCTCTCGAACCATCTAGCAGTTCCCAAAGGGTCCACTGGGCTTCAGAGAGGCACAAATGTATGATGCTGATTCCTAGGCCTGGAGGATGGGGCTTCCTCCCATTTCGTGGTTCATCCAAACCTTGCTAAGTAGTGGGGAGAGCAGACCGAGTCTGTGGACCCTGGCAGAGACAATCAAGTAGACGTCCAAAGAAATAGGAGAAGCACATGGCCTGCTTCCCCTAGTAATTTTCCCAGCCCAGACAGCTGTAATGGGGAAGGTATTGAAATTTAAATCAGAGCCCAGCCTAACCTCTCTGCCCGCCTGCCGCCCGCTGCCGCTTCGCCTGTAATCTCAGGCTGGCTATCTCCTCCTTGGGAGAACGACAAACCGACTCAGGGAAAGTGATAAATTTTCAATTTTATTTTAAAATATACCAGATGGGAGATTTTATTGGAGCCATAAATATGTCAAGAGCAGTGTTGGTGTGTGATGGGCGATGCCCCCTCCTTGGGGCATCTCTCCCTGTTTAGAAATTCCATCAGATTCTTAATAAGAGGCTCCAGTTCGACTGCAGCAAAATAGTCTCTATATTAAAGCAATTGAATTTCCATTTGCCAGACATCTTGTGCTTTAAGCTTCCAGGTTCCAGGGGTGTGGGGTTGCTAAGCCGATTCTAAATGAACCTAAACTAATAACTGCACAGCACGCTGGGGGCTGTGAAAGAGTGGGAGGGGAAGACCTGGGAAGGGAAGGGGAAGGGAGGAAGAGGGGAAGGGAAAGGAAAGCAGGGGAGGGAAGGGGAAGGGAGGGACAGGAGAGGAAGAGAGGAGGAGGTGCTGCCAATCACAGACCTTGGGCGGGGGAAGGGAGGGACCTCCCTCACCTTTCCAGCTCCTGCTGCCAGCCTGAGATGAAAATCCTGCAAATGACAGAAGGGCCAGCTCCCTCTGTTCACAAAAGAAAAACTGAGGCCAGAAAAAGGGGTGAGGGGTGATATGACTGGGATTCTGGTCCCTCTTCCCTCCTCATTGCTTTCATTGCTGTCTTCATTGATTTGCTATTTTGCAGATCTTCTTGGGTAGGGGTCCTTGTTGAGGCTGGGGCTGCTGAGCAAGGCTGGCCCCCTCCCCCAAGACTCTCCCCTGCACCCTTTGGAAGGCTCTGCTCTGCCCTGGGGATTTGCCTCACTCGCTTCCCCCCGCAGCCCTTCTCTCCTGCGTCTAGTCATTATTTGCTCCTGCAGAAATTTCAACCTTTCACTCGACCTCAAGCATCTCCTTATCCTGGAGAATGGCTCAGATTATGGGCTCAAGGACATCAGAATTGAGAGGATCAAAAGGCTGGGACACCAAGGCTTAGAGCAGCAAGGACACAGGGAATATGTTCTTCTAGAACAGCCCCTGGACTATGGGTATGAATAGGTGCTGCCTACCCACAACCTCTCCACCCTCCCCGCCTCAGCCAACCTCAGCCAGGTCTAAGTGAAACCTGCCCAGGTTTGACAGAGGTGATACCCAGGTAGTAAGGGACAGAGTCACAGCCAGAATTCCTCCTTCACTGAGAGCAAGGCTCCTAATCTCGCTGAGCCTCCATTCTCAAAAATGGATATACACTTCTGAACACCAACAGCAAACAAAAATAGTGGACATGCTGTTATTTACACCCCAAAATATTTGAGAGATTAAATGAGATAATCCATTAAAACTGTGCAGCATAATGCTGGTCCCTAGTCAGGCGCTCCAAAATGTTAGCTATTATTATTCCTTTGTTATGATGATAATTATTACTGTCCTGGTTACTTCCAGTGGGAACTATATCTCCGTGTTGGTCTGTATCTCCCAAGTTGTCTGGCACAGAATTCTGTAGACAGTAGCTGCTCAATATTGAGTTAAATAGTTAAGAATTTTCTGCCGGGTAGGTGGCTCACGCCTGTAATCCCAGCACTTTGGGAGGCTGAGGCGGGCGGATCACGAGGTCAGGAGATCGAGACCATCCTAGCTAACACGGTGAAACCCCGTCTCTACTAAAAATGCAAGAAATTAGCTGGGCAGGGTGGTGGGCGCCTGTAGTCCCAGCTACTTGGGAGGCTGAGGCAGGAGAATGGCGTGAACCCGGGAGGCGGAGCTTGCAGTGAGCCAAGATCGCGCCACTGCACTCCAGCCTGGGCGACTGAGCGAGACTCTGTCTCAAAAAAAGAAAAAAAAAGAATTTTCCATCCATTGGGACAAGACATGGGCTCTGGAGGTAATCAGAGTAGATTCAAATCCTGATTTTGACTTCTTTGCTCTGTGTGCTCCGTGACCTCTCCAAGCCTCAATTTCTTCATCTGTGAAATGGGTGAAGTGAAAGAAGTCCTGCCTTCTTTCAGGACTGATGCATGAACCAGAGCTGGGGAAAACTTTTGTAAACTGCACTCTTTCTGCTTCCTCCTGCCTGTCTCATCAAACTGGGTCTTTCTCAAGGACCCCATGTACCTGAGTCCCAGGAGGGTCCTAAGAGAGGCAGGGCTGGGGATAGCTCCCACTATCTGCCCCTGAATCCCCCATCTCCAGCCCAGTCATGAGCTGTGTGCTGCCCTCCAGGGCCCAGCTGCTGAAAGTGGACCCGTGGACAAGATCATGGCAATGGCCATCCTGGTATCACACAGGATGTTGGAGCTAGAGATCTGATAATGTGGCTGGAGAGAATGAACATGTGGGATCAAGCAATAGAGATCAAGGCCGGCCCCAGCCATAGTGACAGCACCACCAGATAATGACTGCCTCATCCACAAGGTTCTGAGTGATGGGGTTTTTGCCTCTGGATGTGGACGTGTGCTTCTCTTTGGGGAGAAGGTTCATAGTTTTCATCATCTTCTTAAAGGACTTCCAGCCCCTCAAACTGTTCAGAACCAGGAGCTCAGTTCTCCACCCAGGGTCGGCCTCCCAGCCACACCCACGTCCTTACCTAACAGGGAGAAGAGGCAGGCAGAGGGTGTGCACACACGTGAAAGCTCCTCTGTCCAGACCCGGGACGGGCCTCAGACAGGACAGTGAGCTCCCCGAGACACATAGAGAATCATGGTGAAACCCGCCAGCACAGTGCCTTCCTCATGCCAGGCGTGAGGCGGTTTAAAGTCGAGTGTTCAGTAAAGGGTTGACTCTGAATTGTCACACCCTGGGACAAGCTCCTGACTGCCTCCGGGCTCAGCAGCCACCCTACTGACCTTCAAGGTCCCTGCCCGCTCTGCTGTTCTCTGCTGCTTTATTAGGGAAGGCCAAGGACGGTCTGGTGGTTTGCAGCAGAAGAGTGAAAGTCGTTCCTTCATGTTGACCCAGCAACGTCTGGATCAGGTGAACTTTTCCAGAGGGCTCGCCGTGTCCCCGGCATAGTGCCGCCTGCCCGTGGGGCTGAACCTGCTTCATCCTCCATTTTAGAGATGGAGAAAGCGAGCCTCAGAGAGACCAAGTGAGTCCATCAAGCATTGAGGTCACATGGCCAGTATGTAGGGGCTGGATGGGGCAGAGCATGGCGAGGCAGCCCTGTGGGGATGCCATCTGCCGAATCCTTCCCTGGAACTCGTGTCTTTTCATGCTGTGGGCTTGCAAGGGAGGCCGGGCAGGGGTGCTGTGAGGAAGCTGAGGCTGCAAGAGTTAGAGTGACCTGCTCAAGGTCACACAGCGAAGACGGGGCAGAGGTGAGGCTCCAACCTACGTCTTCCAACGCCCCATTCTCGGGTCCCTAAAGAGACAAATGTTACAGATACTTTGCTTTAAGATGTACTGAAACCCATCCACTCATAGGCTCACTCATTCCGCAGGTGTTTCTGAGGGACCTATGCTGTGTTTGGGCACTGTGCTAAGTACTGGGGAGGGGTCAGTGTCATCAAAGCAGACAACAATGCTTGCCCTCCTGGAGTTTATATTCTAATGCAGGAGAAAGAGAAACAACATAAGTAAGTTAATTACAAAGTGCCAGAAGGCAATACATCTGTGGAATGCAATAGAGCAGGGTCAGGACACCAGGAGGGCCAAGTGGAGGCAGTTGAAGTCCAGTGTTCAGGGCAGACCTCGGGAGAAGATGAACATCAGGCTGGGTGCAGCAGCACATGCCTGTAATCCCAGCGCTTTGGAAGGCTGAGTCGGGTGGATCACGTGGTCAGGAGTTTGAGACCAGCCTGGCCAACACGGTGAAACCCCATCCCTGCTAAAAATACAAACATTAGCCAGGCGTAGTGGCATGTGCCTGTAATCTCAGCTACTAGGGAGGCTGAGGCAGGAGAATCGCTTGAACCCGGGAGGTGGAGGTTGCAGTGAGCCGAGATCGCACCACTGCACTCCAGCCTGGGCGACAGAATGAGACTCCATCTCAAAAAAAAAAAAAAAAAAAAAAAATTGATAAACGTCAAGCAGAGACTTGAAGGGGCTGGAGAAATGAGCCAGCCATGTGGACCCAAGGGGAGGAATTCGTCAGCAGAGGAGTTGCCTGTGCAAAGGCCCTGAGGTGGTAGTGGGTCTGCGGTGCTTACAGACAGCAGGGAGCCTGGTGTGGCTGGAGCAGAGGAATGGGAGAAGAGTGGGAGGCGATGATGGGGGAAAGGTGGGGAGAGAGGAACAGATCACGCTTTGGCATTACAATTGCCCATGGGCAGATGGGCCTTCCTGGGCAAATCCGAAGGTCTCACAAATGATGGAGCCACATGGCTTCACAACCAGAAGCAGAGTGGGAGTGGGGGCATCCAGCTCTCTCACCTCCCCTGGGAGGAGTCTTCTTCCCCCACCTCTTCTACCCTCACCCTGCCCCTACCCCACTTCATGCTTGTGGTGTGTCCCCAGGGAGACTGGGCCAGGCCGGGTGAAGGAGGAAGGTCCATGTCTTCCCCATAGCCTTCCCCAGCCTAGGAGTCTGCTGGCTGCTAGTCTAAGTGAGCTTTGAAGCTGCCAGGCCCTGCAGGGGCACTAGAAACCATTAGCAGGCAAACAAAAGGCCTGGAGAGGTCTATGAAGCTACCATGGAAGCCTACAGCTAGATTTATTTCTAATTGAATAAAGAGCCCTGAAGCCCAGCCATAACCACCCCCTTACTCTCCAGACCCCTGACCTGGGGAAAGGCAGGCCCAAGGGCTTGTCCGTGGCCACATAGCAACTCGAGACCCAAGCCCCGGTAGGTCGTCTCTAGAGGGGAGAAGCTTTCTGTGCCCATGACCCATGAGTGCAGGGCAAGCCACGGCCTAGAGAAGGCCACCACAGGTGAGGACCAGGCTGGGCACCATGTGCAGAGTGGGTAGGTCGACATTGAGAACCCCTTGGGTGAGGCCCGAGCCAGTGAGTTCAGGGGTTGAGGGTCTCCTCATCCGTTTACTTGCTGTGTGACCCTAGAGAAGTGTCTTAACCTTCCTGAGCCCAACTGCAACATGGGGTTCCTCATAGCCCTACTTTCCAGGGTTGCTGTAAAGATGAAGTGGGCTCACCCGTCTAAAGCGCTTAGGCTGCTGTGTGGCTCAGGGTTAAGTGTCATCCTCCCACTGCTGTCCCTCAAGAATGGAGGGGCGGGCAACTGCCAGGTGGTCCCCAGGCCTGGGTCCCCAGGGCAGACCCGCGCCTCTAGTGGAGCTCATCCCTGAACTGAGGCTGCCCTCCCTACCACTGGCCACAGAGCCTCAGAGGCAGCCAACCAGACGGGCGCTTTTAACAGCTTTTTAATGTGATGGAGCTCGCTGAGCTTGGAGAGTGGAGGCACGTCAGGGGCTTGCCTGGGGAAGCTTTCAAGGTCAGCCAGCAGCAGCCTGACCTTGAAGCCTGTCCCTTCCCAGGAACAGCCCAGGGGCTGCCGAGACCATTCGCCATCAAGGAGGCCCTGGGGGCCCGAGCTCAGGAAAAGTTAAAAAAAAAAAAAAAACAGCGATGAAGAGGCGTTAAATGGATTAAAGAGGCAGGTGGCCAGAGGGGATGAGGGGCAAGGCTGTGCCAGGGACAGCAACAGCAGAGACCTCCTCCTCCAAGAGGCTTCAAATAGGCTTCTCCTCCCTTGTCACACACCAAACAGTCTCCCAAGTGGAAAGGCTGGGAAGATAAGCGACTTCCCCTTCATCTCCTCCTTCTCACAGTCTCCACAGCAGGACAGCGCTGCTTCCTTTGTCCTGTAGATTCATAAAAATCAGGGTCATCTCCCTGAGAAATGGCTCAATTATCAGCTCCCCTCACAGAGGGCACAGAATAAGATGGGCCTTACAAAGTGGGGCCACCCACCAAGCCACCCGCACCCCAGCACACTGTCTTGGCGCTCCCCAGAGAAGGCAAGAACTCTGCAGGGAGGGCTTGGTACTGTCACCGCCCTCCTCCCCACCTTCTGGGGGCCTCTGCCACAGCCCCAGTGGTGTCAGGCCTGTCTAGGCAAGATGGGACTTCAGTCCCTTCCTAGCTGCTGCTGTGAGCAGGCTGATGGCCAATGGCCTCAAGTCTGGTGTGTAGGCTGAGCCCCTCACGGCTTACCCGGCATTTCACCCCCATTATCCTCTGTAAGGCGGGGAGTGGTATACGTCTGTTTTAAAGACTAGGAAACTAAGGTCCCTCAGCCAATAGGTAGGGGAACTGGAATTCAAATCCGAGTTCTGGTTCCCAGACCTGGGCACCACAGAGCCGGCATGGGGAGGAGCCTTGTAGGCTTCTCAGCAACAGGTCACATTCTCAGGGACTGGCGGGGCTCCCCCAGCAGCCAGGTCAAGGAGACCCCAGGGAGAACAAGAGCAGAGGGCAGCCTCTTCCCAGCTTCCCTTCTGCCCAGGGCCTGGGCCGTGGCCAGGGCACAGTGGGGAAGGCCAGGCCCCTTCCAGGACACACGCCATGCCCCAGCCCAGAATGAAGTCATGGGAAACACAGGGCTTCGGGAATCCCGGAATGTCCACCCTACCCCAGGGAAGCCCAAAGGGATGAGGAGATTTCAAGTTGGGCTGGGCACTGGGTGGCCTCGTTCCAGTCCCAGCTCTGCTATGGATGAGGAGTGGCCTTGGACAAGTTCCTGTCCCTCTCTGCCCTCAGTTTCCCTGTTTGTGAAATAGGTGATGATCCTCTCTGAACGGGAAGATCTGACTCACCCCAAGGAGGATCTGGCCACGCACTCACTCTAAACCGGCCGGGGTAGAGCCAGTAGCTGGAAGAGTCAGGGCTGAGCCCACGGCATGGGAATTCAGGGACGGGGTCTGCTGAATTCCAAACTTTCATTGGCAGAGCGGCCGCAGGCCCAGCTTCCCACAGACGCAGCCCAGCCCCCAGAGCAGGCCCGCAGTTCCCACTGCAGCCCTTCCAAGTGGAAACTACAACACTGTAGAAGCCCCGCAGAAAGTAAACAGAAAGCAATGGCCCCAGGACTTCGAGGCCCCGGGCCCAGCCTGGGGCAGCCCTCAGGGAGGCGGCTCCAACCAGAGCAGATTCCTGCCGAGCCTGTCTGGACAAGCGTGGGGCCCTTGAGGGAGGAGCCAGCCGCCAGAGCCCCCACGGCCCCTGCTCAGATCAGAGAAAATGCTGTCTGCCTCCTGCTCAGAAGCGCTAACGGGCAGGAGAGAGCAGGCCGGGCACCAGGGGACAGAGCCCTGGTCTTAGGCTGCTGCAGACTCCCTAGAGGGACAAGGCCAACCTTCCCTGTGCCTCATTGTCCCCATCTGAACAACAGACATGGCACATCAGCTACTTTCTAAGGTCCTTACCAAGTACTGAGAGTTTGATCCTAGAATGTGGTACAAGGTGGTCAGCTGAAAAGGGGAGAAGAATGGGGGCTGTCTCAGGGGCTCGAGCTGGGAAGGCAGGCCGGGTCTGTTAGGAGGGACCCACATGGGCATCCAGTCCTGGCCTCCCTCTCCCCACTCCACACGCCATTTTACAGCGGAGGAGACCGAGGCCTTTCCCAGGCCAGCCACACAGAGATGGAGCGCAGGACTCCTTGCTGGCTCTGGGGTCCCGAGCCCAGGCCCTTGAGGAGGCTCATGCAGGCCCTGGCAGGTGCAAGCCAGGCTGGGGGGAAGGCAGTGTAATGTGGGCCAATCTTGCCCCACCCTCTCCTCCCGAACCCCCCAGTTTTTCTCCAGGGTCTGACCAGGCCTCTAGCTTGGACCTGTCTTCAGGCAGGTGAGGGGAAGTGAAGCGAGGAGGGGGACAGGGAGCAGGCAGACCTGCAGGACTTGTTCCTCTCCATCTCTGGCCCCCTTGTGATGTCCTCTGCCCAAAGGGCCTTGTTTCTCAATCTCCTCCAAAGTTACAAAGTTGGCTCCCTGTCATCCACACAGTGCTAAAACCATGCTGGGTTCTGAGAAGATGGAGGAAGGCCTCCACTGGGAACCACATCCCACTGGGGACTCAAAGCCCCATTGACTGACTCCAACACTCCCGCCCCTTCTTCCTGTGACCCCTCTCCTCACAGGGCCTGGACACATGTCCCTGAGACTGGTCAAGGGCTAATCGTACTCCAGAAAGACCCAGACTTACCTTCCCACTTCTATGCCAGATTGTTCTCCTGAGCAGCTGCAAAAAGCCACCCCACTTCTGTAGCAAAAGACCTTCATGCAGACAGTCTTGATGGCCCATGACATATGTCCAGGCCTGTTAGAATCCTGCTTTGGTCTCTAGACCTACCCCACTATGTCCACGTCCACATGGAAAGGCTCTTGGGATCTTAGCCCAAGCTCCCCAGCAGGATCCTCTTCTGGAGTTGGGAGGCAGGGGAAAGAGTCACCGTAGGGAGTGGATGGGACAGGCCTCTGGCACCAGCCAGGTGTGGCTGGAACAATCAATGATGAGTCCTGGACCAGGAACCTGGGTTCTAGTCTCAGCTCTGCCGGTGACTTGCTGTGTGATGGTTGGCAGATACATCTTCTCTCTGAGCCTCGGGCGCTGTTTGTGAAGTGGCATTGTTAGTGGCCGGGCGCGGTGGCTCAAGCCTGTAATCCCAGCACTTTGGGAGGCCGAGGCGGGCGGATCACAAGGTCAGGAGATCGAGACCATCCTGGCTAACACGGTGAAACCCCGTCTCTACTAAAAAATACAAAAAACTAGCCGGGCGAGGTGGCCGCGCCTGTAGTCCCAGCTACTCGGGAGGCTGAGGCAGGAGAATGGCGTGAACCCGGGAGGCGGAGCTTGCAGTGAGCCGAGATCTGGCCAGTGCACTCCAGCTTGGGTGACAGAGCGAGACTCCGTCTCAAAAAAAAAAAAAAAAAAAAAGAAGTGGCATTGTTAACTGCTCCTCCTTTGGCTGTTGGATCTCCACCACACATCACTGTCACTCCTACCTGGGCCCAGATCTTTCCCTGGCATCTTTTCCTGCCCACCTCCCCCCACTCACCACCCCTTGGAAGCGCTCGTTCTTGGGACCTGAGGAGAGCACAGGCAGCATGGCCCACATACCCACCTCCCAAGAGAAGCTGCCGGCAGAGCCTCCTTTTAGCCACAGGCCCTGGGACCAGTAAGCCAGGGCCTACAGCAGCCCACATGGACACATGGACACATGGAAACGTGGCCACGCTGCCACAGAGTCAAGAGCGCTTCTCCCTGCTGAGCAGGCTAATGCCTTAATCCCTTTACACAAAGCCTGCTGATTCTTTCCTCCGGGGGAAAGTGGTGGGGGCACAAATTGGCTTATTCCAGTGATCCAGAGAGAGGCTGCTCCTATGAGGCCGGCAGATCCATCCCTGTGCGTGGCTGTCGCTCAACTCTCTGCAGCACACACACCCCTCACTACCCTCACCTCCAAGCCTCCAGGAATCCTTGTAGATTCAGAGACACGGAGACTCCCCATGGTCCTCCCTCCCTCCTTCCAGGAGAACTGCTGGGTATTGGAGATCGACAGGCCTGGGCTGCCAAGCTCCTACACTGACTAAATTTGGGGTATCTGACCCCAGGTACGAACTGCTAGGGAGGACACAGAGAAGGTGAGAGAGGATACACCACCCAGAAAATAGTAGAATGGGAGAAGTTTCTCTCCATTCCTTTCACTCACTTTCCGTAGCCCTATCCAGGGTCCAACCTGGCCAGAAGAAAGATATTTTGTAAGCTTCCTTCTGATAAAATTGCAGACTATCCAGAGTGAGGGTAGCCTCAAAAGAAGGGACAGCCAGTGGTGGAGCTTCAGGCATTCACAGAAGAGACCATTTGGGTCAGGAAGCTTTTTTGGTATCCATGAAAGCCCACGGCCCTGTGGCACCTGCGTGTGTGCGTAGTGAGGTCAAGGGGAAGGTGGCGTTTCCAGAGGGAGGGTGCCACGAAAACCAGTTCACACACAGACTCATCAGAACACCCACAGCAGGCTGGATCGTAATGACTCAGAACTGGAAACAGCTCGATGTCCATCAGCAGGTGCCTGGATTACTGTGGTACGTTGGTGCAATGAAATACTACTCAGCCAGGTGGCGGGCGCCTGTAGTCCCAGCTACTCCGGAGGCTGAGGCAAGAGAATGGTGTAAACCCGGGAGGCGGAGCTTGCAGTGAGCTGAGATCCGGCCACTGCACTCTAGCCCGGGCGACAGAGCAAGACTCCGTCTCAAAAAAAAAAAAAAAAAAAAAAGAAATACTACTCAGCCATACAAAGGCATGAACTATTGATACACACAACTACCTGGATAAATCTCAAAATCACTATCCTAAGGGAATGGAGCCAGGCACAAAAGAATACATTCTACACAATTCCAACCATGTGAAAATCCAGAGGAGGCAAAACAGATCTTGGTGATAGAGGTCAGATGGGGAGAAAGGAGGGGGTGAGAGGAAGAAGGCGTGAGAGAACTTTCTGAAATGATATGAAAGAAATGTTCTGTATCTTGATTTGGGTGATAGATACATAGACAATTGTCAAAACCCATTTAACTGTACACTTAAGGTTGCACGTCAATTTTACCTAGTATGTAAATAATAAAAATAAGCATGGAATTTTTTTAGTCAGTTAATTAAATCTTTATTTTGGAATCACTGCACACTTACAGAAAAGTTGCAAGACCAGCACAAAGAACTCACATTTACCCTTCACCCAAATTCCCCAACAGTTAGCTTTTACTACAGTGGGTTTATCATCCTTTCTCTCTGTCTGTCTCCTTGTCTCTTGATATATATATAATTATACATACATTATGTATATGTCATACATATCATTTTCTGAGCCTTTCAAAAGTAAGTTGTAGATATCATAGCCCTTTTGCTCAAAATAGTTGTGTGTATTTCCTAAGAATAAGGTTATTTTCTTGTCCTTGTTATCAAAATTGGGATATTAACATTAATAATAATATTTTCTGATCTATATGTTTTCTTATTCAAATTTTGCCAATTGTTCAAAGAATATCCTTTATTAATTTTTTTTGTGGTCCAGGATTTGATCCAGGATCCCAGGTTGCGTTTACTTGTCATGTCTTGTTAGTCATATTTAATTTGGAATTGTTCCTCAGCCTTTCTTTGTCTTTCATGTGCTTGGTATTTTTAAAGAGTGTGGGCCAGTTATTTTATTTTATTTTATTTTATTTTATTTTTTTTTTTGAGACGGAGTCTTGCTCTGCCACCAAGGCTGGAGTGCAGTGGCCGGCTCTCAGCTCACTGCAAGCTCCGCCTCCCGGGTTCACGCCATTCTCCTGTCTCAGCCTCCCGAGTAGTTGGGACTACAGGCGCCCGCCTCGTCGCCCGGCTAGTTTTTTGTATTTTTTTTTAGTAGAGACGGGGTTTCACCGTGTTAGCCAGGATGGTCTCGATCTCCTGACCTCGTGATCCGCCCGTCTCGGCCTCCCAAAGTGCTGGGATTACAGGCTTGAGCCACCGCGCCCGGCCCAGTTATTTTAATAAATGTTTTTGGTCTGGTGGTGGTTCACGCCTATAATCCCAGCACTTTGGGAGGCCGAGGTGGGTGGATCTATCTATGGTCTCTATCTCTTGACCTCATGATCCACCTGCCTCGGCCTCCCAAAGTGCTGGGATTATAGGCATGAGCCGCCCCGCCTGGCCTTATATCACAATATTTTTATTAACTATGTTTTTCTGGCCAGGCTCAGTGGCTCACACCTGTAGATCGAGACCATCCTGGCCGACATGGTGAAACCCTGTCTCTACTAAAAATACAAAAATTAACTGGGCGTGGTGGCGCGTGCCTGTAGTCCCAGCTACTCGGGAGGCTGAGGCAGGAGAATCACTTGAACCAGGGAGTCGGAGGTTGCAGTGAGCCGAGATGGCACCACCACACTCCAGCCTGGCGACAGAACGAGACTCTGTCTCAAACAAAACAAAACAAAACAAAACAAAACAAACAAAAAAAAAAACAAAACAAAATAAAACAAAACAAAACAAAAATAGCCCTATGTTTTTGATGGGTATTTGGGTATTTCCAGCCTTCTGGCTTTATAGTTAATGCTATGAAAATCCTAGTACCCAGAATGCCTAGGAATGTAATTGCTGGGTTATAGGGTCTGCATATGGTTAGCTTTGGTAGGCGTCATTAGATGCTTTTGCAAAGTGTTGATATACCAGTTTGAATACTCACCAGCCATGTAAAGCAGTTACAGTTGCTGCACATCCTCACCTACACCAAATTTTTAAAATCTCTCTTACTCATTATAGCCATGCTGAGGGTGTGTGTTGTACTGAGGTTTTAATCTGTATTTCCTGGATGAGCAAATAGCACTTTTTCCCAGGATCACCCACAAACTAGTCCCCTTGGCTCTGACCTTGGAATCAGAAGACCTCACCCTGCCCACTCTGATTGGGTGAGTTATGTGACACTGACCTGTCATCCCTTTCCTGCCACGACAACAAAATAATTTAGATTGGGTAATTTATAAACAACAGAATTTTTTTGCTTGCAGTTCTGAAAGCTGGGAAATCCAAGATCAAGGCCCCAGCAGATGTGGTGTCCGGTAAGGGTTTGCCCTCTGCTCCATAGGTGGCGTCTTGTTGCTGTGTTCTCATGTGGCAGAAGAGGTCAGGGAGCTCACTTGAGCCTCTTTTGTAAGGGCATAATCCCATTCATAAGGGCAGAGCCTTCAGGACTCGATTACTTCCAAAAGGCCCCATCTCTTTTTTTTTTTTTTTTTTTTTTTTTTTGAGACGGAGTCTTGCTCTGTCGCCCAGGCTGGAGTGCTGTGGCCGGATCTCAGCTCACTGCAAGCTCCGCCTCCCGGGTTCACGCCATTCTCCTGCCTCAGCCTCCCGGGTAGCTGGGACTACAGGCGCCGCCACCTCGCCCGGCTAGTTTTTTGTAGTTTTTAGTAGAGACGGGGTTTCACCGTGTTAGCCAGGATGGTCTCGATCTCCTGTCCTCGTGATCCGCCCGTCTCGGCCTCCCAAAGTGCTGGGATTACAAGCTTGAGCCACCGCGCCCGGCCGGCCCCATCTCTTAATATTATCACATTGGGGATCAAGTTCCAACATGTGAATATTGGAGGGACACCAGCATTCAGACCGCAGCATGATCTAAGTTTTCTCATCTGTAAGTAGGAATAATAAACCTTGGCCTGCGTTTGCAGTAGGCGCACACTGGTGTTGGAGTTGGTGGAGCTCCAGGACTTTCTTCCAGGCCTGTGTCCCTTCTTCAAGGGCACAGGTCTTTTTAGAAGACGGGGTTTGTTGCCCACATGCCAGTCTTCTCCCGTACTTCTACCCTGGATCTTTTTCCTCCTTTGACAGCATCTCAAGGCTTCCTCTTCCAGATCACCTTCATCTTTTTTCTTTTTTTTTTTTTTTTTTTTTTTGAGGCGGAGTCTCGCTCTGTCGCCCGGACTGGAGTGCAGTGGCCGGATCTCAGCTCACTGCAAGCTCCGCCTCCCGGGTTTACGCCATTCTCCTGCCTCAGCCTCCCGAGTAGCTGGGACTACAGGCGCCCGCCACCTCGCCCGGCTAGTTTTTGTATTTTTAGTAGAGACGGGGTTTCACTGTGTTAGCCAGGATGGTCTCGATCTCCTGACCTCGTGATCCGCCCGTCTCGGCCTCCCAAAGTGCTGGGATTACAGGCTTGAGCCACCGCGCCCGGCCACCTTCATCTTTTTTCTATATCACTGAGGCAGGATCTAGGCCAGAAAGGACAATGGATGGACCCAGGAGGTGGCCATTTGCATTTGGCTTGCTCTATTGCTGCATGACCTGGGCTGGTTTCTAGAGGGAAATGGGGTATAGACATTGCCTGCAGCATCCCTGGGGCACTTTAGTGCTCTTGTGTGCTGTGCTGAGGAGGAGGTCATCCAAGCAGGTTAGCAGATGGGAAATAGACAAACCATCTTTGTGTACTTAGGATGCCAAATAGACATGCAACCAGCTGCCCCATGCCTGTGTGGCAATGAAGAAAGTACGGCATACCCAAAGGAACTCTCAAATCCCTTTGGAGAGCCTGTGGGAGAAGTGTGCTCCCAGCTTTCCATCCTTCAGTGCACTTGGACTGTTCTGAGCTGGGAATGACTTGAGTGTAGAGAAGCCCAGTCCCTTATTCACTACAAGAAGACGCTGAGCCATGGTGCTGTGCAAGGCTCTGCCTGAGTGTCCTCAGGATGACTCAATTGTGGACCCTTTCTACAGATGCCCAGCGCCCATGGGGAAGCTAAGGCACAAGAATAAATAACTGTGGACCAAGTTCTGGAGGGGCACAGATGGTTTCTAACATGAAGGGCTGGTGAGTAATGTAGGTAAGAGTGAGGGAAGGTGTCACAGGTCCAGGGACCAGCCCGTGTACAGATGTGGAGATGGGGACCTGGGGCATGTTCGTGGAGTGAATGAATGAAGGCAGGTGGGCTAGATCACCAAGGCTTGAAAACTTGACTGAAAGGCTAGGTTTTTATCCAGTGCATAATGACCACTGGTGTTTATGAAAGGGGTTGGTGCAGGCATGATAGAATCACAGCTGATCACAGATGCTCACCTTTGGAAGGTCCCCAGCTCACAGAGCTTCCCCCACCGGCTTCCACTATTTGAACTCCCTTCCTTATTGAACCAAAGACTTTTCCTGCTCCAAGAGATCCTCACAAAGTGAAAACTCTGGGTGCCAGCTCCACCCTTGATGGGATCAGCTGCTCAGTCCAAGACCCTTAGAGAGGTTTGTTTCCAGAGGCAGGGGTCAGGCTAGCATTGATGAGAGTGAACATTGGGATAGGTGGGAAGGGAATTTTTTTTTTTAACATCTGCTAATGACAGGCATTATATTAAGTATCCAACATTCAATATTTCATTTACTGTTGTAGCAACCCTATTAGGAAGGCATTCTCCCCATTTTACAGAAGAAAAAACTGAGGCTTGGGCAGACTAAATTATCCACATAGTAAGTGAGTCTGTTTGCAAGACCTGAGCCTTTTCTGCTGCCCCAAGCAGAGTGTATGCAAAGTGTCTCTAGAAAGCTGGGTGGGAGGGGAAGGGTCATCTGGGCCCAGTGCCCGTTTGTCCCATGACAGACAGCTCTGAGGCCTGGGCCTCCAAATGCCGTCACCCACAGAGCTGCTCTGGTGATCTTCCTGACTGGATGTTCCTGGCTAAAGCTGCAGAATTGCAGTCTTTTCAAAGTACACCAGGAGATGTCAACAAAAAGAGTGAAATCGTGCTCAAATTAGACACAATTTTCTGGAATCCTCTGTTTTCTTCCCCCTAATAAGCAGAAGCATGGCATCCATTCTGCAGCATTTATGCTTTTAAATAAAAGGCTCCCATAGAATCCCTCGAACTGCCACTTGTGAAGCAATATTCTCATCACTATCTCCAGGTCACAGACACTGGATGCCATGTCATGCAAAGGGTCGACTTGTTCACCATTCATTCAACAAGCATTCAGTAAATACCTGCTATGGGACTTGCTCTGTGCTGGGCACTGGGAACACAGATGGGGATGAAACCCATGTAGACCATGAGATCCTCAGTGGCTACAAAGACAAGCAGACATTGTGGAGGATTAGGACCTCTGCAATGTGAAAGAGCTGAGAGACGCTTGGGGTAACCCCTGATGGTCTCTGCAGGGGTGGAAGTGGGCTAAGTGATAGGAATGCCCGTGGATTCCCGTAGGGATTCAGATAGGCAAGTGGCCCTGGCCAGGGCCTCAAGGAGCCTAGGTCTTCTAGGACCAAGGTGAGCCTTAGTGGAGGGGAAGGGAACTCCAGGTGCCAAGAGTGACTTGAGCAGGGGTCTGGACAAGGGACTGGCATGTGTGGGATGGTGAGGCTGCCATGCTGCGGGTAGGCGAGGGGGACAGGTGATCGGCTCTGGGCCTTTGTGGCCTGGCCTATCGCAGCAGCCTCTACCCTGCTGGTCCTGCAGCACTGCCCCTGCCTGGCACCTGGCCTTCATCCCCTTATTTAGTGTCACACACCCTTAGCTCAGCTGCCCGTGGTGTCCCACACAACCAGGCCTGTGTCTCACTTCCAGCCTATGCTCTTGCTATTGCCTTTTCCCAGAATGCCCGCACCCCACTCCCCTTCTTCGCCTGGGAAGCTTTGTTTAAGGCTCAGCTTAGCCCTCCCCTCCCTCCTCACAAAGCCTTGGGGTTGAGTTCAGTGCCCTCCTCATCACTCAGACATCTCCCCTGGGGACTCCTGAGGAGATGGCCATGGTGAGCTGGTTGGTTTGCTTGTCTTTTGGGGAGAGGCTGGGTCTTGGAGCCACAAGTGAGACACACATGGAGGGGTAGTACAGTGGAGGGTGTGTGACCTCATCGCATCCTAAAGGAGAAAAATATCTTTGTTTCTTTTTTAGACACAGGGTCTTGCTCTGTTGCCCAAGCTGAAGTGCAGTAGCTCGATCATGGCTCATTGCGGCCTTGAACTCCTGGACTCGAGCTATCCTCCTACCTCAGTTTCCCGAGTAGCCGAGACTTACAGGTGGTAGTCACTGCACCCGGCTCAAATAACTATCTTAACTGTGAGAAATGGTGAACTGGCATAAGTTCACAACCTTGACTATGCATGCCATCGATGCCAGCAATGACTGTGCTGGCCATCCACCATGGCCAGCCATGTGCTGCTTCTTGTTCTGCCACAGGGTAAAAGTCATACATTTTTCATCAAGAGAAAATAAAATCAGAGCACCATCAATTTCTCTAATCCAATTCCCCTCGAACAGTATTTATACCTTGCCCCAGTGTCTAGGGGGTCCTAAGGGAACTTCAGGTTTTTCCCCTCAGTGTCTGAGACCACCTCCTCCTTGATGCCTCCCTGGGTGGCCCAACCCCACATCTGCAACTTACAGCATCAGCCCACTAGAGACCAAGGGCCCTTGGAGGGTCTCATGGGAACTTTGCAGGCTCTTCTCCTCCCCACACCTTTGAATCAGATATGGCCTTTCTCACAGCTCCACCGCCGCTCTTTCCCCCTCACTATCCATGTGCTCCTTCTGTCTCACCCACAACCCTGACCCCAAGGCCAGCCACATTGCTTCTCAAACCTCTGTCTCAGGTTTCCCAAATGGTGGCCCCACATTCATGCAGGTATGTTCCATTTGGCCTACAGTGTTGAGAGTGTTTTGAAAATCAGCATGAGTGAATTCACTTTGTGATCACCTTTCAAGCTGTATACTTAACATTTATGCTTTTCTGCATGTATCCTTCCATTAAAAAAATTTTTTTTTTTAAATCAGCAGATTTCAGGTGAGGCATGGTGGCTCACGCCTGTAATCCAAGCACTTTGGGAGGCAGCAGGTGGGAGGATTGCTTGAGCCCAGGATCTTGAGACCAACCTGGGCAACATGGCGAAACTCTATCTCTACCAAAAATACAAAAATTAGCTAGTCTCATAATCCAGGCTCAAATAAATAAATAAATATTTAAAAATAAGATACTTAAAAAAAAAAAAAAAAAAAACAGCAGATTCCACATTGAAATCCAGACTTCCACCCTATCTTGAACACCTGGAAGGCCAGTACTACTGAGCATTTATCCTAAATCAACTTTAGCTGGTGGCTGCCTGCTTCACAAAAGACATACACTACCCCTTTTCCACAGTCTCCACCACTGTCTATTGTAACCTCCGGCCACTCCCCTCATTTGTGTACCTGTCCTGCCCCTAGGACAGGCATTCAAGCCAGTTGTCTTTGGGTTCTCCTGATTTATTTCCTACTGCCTCCTGGAGGTTCCATGGGTATCTCAAACTCAACCCGACCATGACTGAAGCCACATCCTCCTCCACTGTCCCCAAAACCTCCTCCCCTCCAATATTCCCTGTCTCAGGAAATACATCATAATCTGCCCAGTCACCCAAGGAAACAACCTGGACATTTCTGGGACTCCTTGTCTACCCCTTGTCCCACCTACGATTTGTCATCAACCTGATGATTCTGCAAAGCTGCCTGCTGCTCTGCAACCCCACAGCACATGCAGAGCCAAGCCACCGTCACCCCCAGCTGGGACCACAGCAGCCTCATGACCGGTCTGCCTGCTCCAACTCCAGCCCCTCTAAGCTGCTGCACCCTCTGCAGCCGGAGAGGCCTTTGTAAAATGCAATGTGATTATGTTGCTTCCCTCTTAGACCCCTTCTATAGCTTCCACAGCTTCCCATTTTCACCCAAAATCCAAACTCCACAAAGGTCTAATATCAGGGCCTGCCTCCCTCCCTAGCCTCTTCCCACAGCGCATCCTTCTCCACGGCATACACATTAACCTTATTTCAGTTCATGCCATTCCCTTCAACACTTCACTCCACACTTCACTTTTTGAAACAGGACGTGTAACTTTTATAGAGTAAACCATCCACATCTTACATGTATAGCTTAAATGATTTTTATATATGTAAACACTCATGTAACCACTCTCCATTTCAGTACCCCAGAGATCTTCTTTATGTGCCTTTCTGGCAGTACCCACCCATCATTAAATCGACTTTGGTACAGGTTAGTTTTGCCTGTTCTTGACCTTCATAGAAATGAAATTATATAGTATATGTTCTTTTGTGCTTGGATTCTTTTGTTTAATATTATGTCAGTGACATTCACCCACATTGTTGCGTGTATTAATAATTCATTCATGGCTGGGCGCGGTGGCTCACGCCTGTAATCCCAGCACTTTGGGAGGCCAAGGTGGGTGGATCACAAGGTCAGGAGATCGAGACCATCCTGGCTAACACAGTGAAACCCCGTCTCTACTAAAAATACAAAAAAATTAACTGGGCGTGGCGGCGGGCGCCTGTAGTCCCAGCTACTCAGGAGGCTGAGGCAGGAGAATGGCGTGAACCCAGGAGGCGGAGCTTGCAGTGAGCCGAGATGGCGCCATTGCACTCCAGCCTGGGTGACAGAGCAAGACTCCGTCTCAAAAAAAAAAATTAATAATAATAATAATTCATTCATGCTCTTTGCTGTGGAGTCTTCTGTTGTATAGATACACCACTGTTTATGCATTCTACTGGTGATGGGCATTTGAGTAGTGTTATGGACTAAATTGTGTCCCCCCAAATTTTATGGAATAAAGTCCTAACCCCTAATGTGTCTGTATTTGGAGACAGGACCATTAAGAAAGTAATTAAATTTTGCAATTATGTAGACAGTTGGAAAAAAAGGCCAGGTACGGTGGCTCACCCTTGTAATCACAGCACTTTGGGAAGCTGAGGTGGGTGGATCACAAGGTCAAGAGATCAAGACCATCCTGGCCAATATGGTGAAACCCCATCTCTACTAAAAATACAAAAATTAGCTGGGCATGGTGGCACATGCCTGTGGTCCCAGCTACTTGGGAGACTGAGGCAGGAGAATCGCTTGAACCTGGGAGGTGGAGGTTGTGCCAGTCAAGATTGCACCACTGCACTCCAGCCTGGCAACAGAGCAAGACTCCATTAAAAAAAAAAAAAAAAAAAGGAGGTAGTGAAGGTTAAATGAGGTCATAAGGGTGGGGCCCTGATCTGATAGAACTGGTGTCCTTATAAGAAGAGAAAGAGACAGGCCGGGCGCGGTGGCTCAAGCCTGTAATCCCAGCACTTTGGGAGGCCGAGACGGGCGGATCACGAGGTCAGGAGATCGAGACCATCCTGGCTAACACGGTGAAACCCCGTCTCTACTAAAAATACAAAAACTAGCTGGGCGAAGTGGCGGGCGCCTGTAGTCCCAGCTACTCGGGAGGCTGAGGCAGGAGAATGGCGTAAACTCGGGAGGTGGAGCTTGCAGTGAGCTGAGATCTGGCCACTGCACTCCAGTCCGGGCGACAGAGCGAGACTCCGCCTCAAAAAAAAAAAAAAAAAGAAGAGAAAGAGACACCAAGAGGACCGTTTGAGGACACAGTGAGAAAGCAGCTATCTGCAAGCCAGAGACAGAGACCTCACCAGAAGCCAACCCGGAACCTGGTCGGCACCTTGATCTTGGACTTCCAGCCTCTAGAACTATGAGAAATAAATATCTGTTGTTTAGGCCACCCAGCCTGTGGCATTCTGTTAAGGCGGCCCAGGCTGACTGATGCAGGTAGTTTCTAATTGAGGGCTATGACACAGCTGCTATAAATATTCTTCTACATGACTTTTGGTGAACATAAGCACTTCTTTCTATTGGCTCTGTCCCCAGGAGTGGGTCATAGGGTAGAGGCATTGATAGAAGGACAGAGAAAAAGAGAAAGAGACAGGAATTATTCTTTTCTGAACCATTTGAGAAGTTTAATCAGATACACTCTCCCAAACCTCATTGCAGCCAGTGAAGGTAGGAGGCTCTCTTACTCCCGTCTAATCTTTAGACTCCATCCTAATTTCAATATTATCCCAATAATATCTGTTACATCAAAAGGGTCCTATCCATGATCCATATTGATTTAATTGTCAAATGTCTTCACTCTCCTTTGGTCCTAGACAGTTCCTTCATCTTTACTTTTATGACCTTGACACCTAGAACAGTTACAGGCTGGTCATTTTGTAGAATGGCTCACAATTTGAGGAGCTCTGATGTTAATGTGTTTTGGGCAGGAATGTACAAACGTGATGTGGTGTTCTTTGCATTGCGTCCTGTCAGGTTATTTGTGGTCAATTTGCCCCATTACTGGAGATATTAACTTTTATTCTTTGGTTAAGATGGTGTCTATCAGGCTTCACCAGTGTTAAATTAATTAATGAGTATATTGTACTTATTAATTAACTTGTAATTAATTAATATTTTATATAGAGTAAGTTTAAAATTATGTAAATATCCTGTTTCTCATCAAAATTTTACCCGATAGTTTTAGTAGCCATTAATGATTCTTGACTAAATCAAATATTTCTACAGTGCTTGCAAAATGTGATTTCCTAATTCCATTATCCCTTCTACATTTTTTAGTTTGCATTCTACTCTAAGTAAGAGTTTCTCTTCTCACTATTTTTTATTCATTTATTTACTTGTATTAATATTGACTCACAGATCATTATTTATTTTGATGCTCAACTTGTCCCCGATGTGGCCATTGAGAACCTCTTCAAGTTGGCTCTCGTGTCCTTTTTTCTTTAATTTTACATTTTTATTTTTAAAATTGTGGTAAAATACACATAAAAGGTACCGTCTTAACCGCTTTAGTGTACCATTCAATGGCATTAAGGACATTCTCATTGTTGTGCAACCATCACCACCATTCATCTCCAGGGCTCTTCATCTGACAAACTTGAAACTCTGTACCCATTAAACAATGACTCCTCCCCCCAGCCCCTGGCAACCACCATTCTACTTTTTTTTATTTTCAGGACTTCCTTCCTGTTGAAGACTGAATAGTGTTCCACTGCATGGATATACCACATTTTGTTTACCCATTCATCTGTTGATGGGACACTTGGCTTGCTTCCACATTTTGGCTCTGAGATGCTGCTATAAACATGAGTGTACAGATATTTCTTCAAGTCCCTGCTTTCAATGCTTTTGGATGTATGCCCAGAAGTGGACTTGCTGGATCATATGGTAATTCTACTTTTAATTGTTTGAGGATCTGCCATACGGTTTTCCATAGCAACTGCACTATTTTATATTCCTACCAACCCAGTGCCCAAGGCCTCCAATTTCTTACATCATCACCCATGCTTATTTTCTTTCTTTGATAGTAGCCATCGTAATGGGTGTGAGGTGGCATCTCATTATGGGTTTGCTTTACATTTCTCTAGTGATTAGTGATGTTGATCATTTTTCATGTTCTTATCAGCCATTTGTATATCTTCTTTGGAGAAATGTCTATTGAAGTCCTTTTTAATTGGGTTGTTTCTTCTGTTGTTGGACATAGGAGTTCTTTATATATTCTGGATATTATCTTATGTGCTTTCGACATGTCCCCATCATTCTCTGAGCTCTTTCTGTCTGAAACAACAAGATGTTTCAAGTGCTCTATTTCCCCTGCCCCAGCCCTGGAATCAGTCATTTCTCCAAGGAGCCCTGATTCCTTTCAGTGGCGAATGATTTAGAGGCAGATCTGGGCTGTAGATTTGCTCATTTCTTTTGGGGGCTTGTTGCTCCCAGACCCTCTCAGTGGCCAGAGCCAAGGAATGTGTGTGTATACACATATATTTATATTTATTTCCAGATCTATATATTAAAAATTGTAAGTTCACATCAATACCTCTATTTCCAGTCCATCATCATAGGATTCACTCAAACTTCTCCCCTTTCCATATTTTCAACTTCCTTCTCCAACAGCAAGAAACCTGGCTCCCACTCTCCCCACTATATTTATGTATTGCCCAATGCCCCTGCATGTAGCCAGCCTCCTGAATCCATGGGCTGCTGCCCTCACTTGGCCACCTTTCTGCTCCACACTAACCCCCGCTGCTGCTTTCACAAAGTGGTGGGGGAAGGAAAGGAGGTCCTACAGAATTTTAAGGGAATTATTAAATTATTCAGGAAGGAAGGAAGCAAGCAAGTACAGGGCTGGATCTTGAAGAAGTTTGCAGACAGCCTCAGCACGTTTCCGCCCCATGTAATTGGGCTGAAAGCTTAGGGACATGCCTTTTAACAGCCCCATCTACTCCAGTGTTTCTGGGAAGTTCCTGGGCCAGCCCCTGGCTCAGGGATGACCACCAGACCATAATGAGCCGGTCTGCTCAGGCTCCACACTCCCAAGGACAGACTACTGCCGGAGCTGCTGGCAGCTGCTGGAGGCCACAATGTTGCCCTGGGCCCACCCAGCACTTGAACCCTAACCAGAACCCTGAACCTGGCAGGGTCAGGCAAGAGACTGGGGCCTTGGGCCTCAGGGAGACCTGGCAAGGCCTATTCCAGGAGGTCAGGCTGGAAACTGGAAGAGACTCATAACACATGCAGAAGCTCTTAGCTGAGTACAGCTTCCTCTCCCCCAGTGCATTTAAGCTGCACTTTACAAATCCAAATGGCTTAGAGGTTTCCTTTTCATCCTGGCCCCTGGAATATGAAAGGTTTTGCTTGCTACTATGGCTTCCACCACCACAGAGACACCTGGAAGCGGGAGGAGTGTCTCTGTCCTAAAGAAGCCTTGGTTCAGGCCCCCTGCCAGGTTTCAGTCATCCATGGGCAGCCAGATCACCCCTGTACCCAGCCTACCTCCCGAGGGATGGGGGTGTGGGCAAGAGAGCTCACTGAGGCATGCTATGTGCAGAACCTTCCAGGGAGTGTTTGGAAGAACCCACCCTCAGGGAGCTCAAAACCTGTCTAGGGTCACAAGCCCCACCAAGAGCAGGAGCAGCAGCCCCTACACCCGCAGATGCCCCTGTGTGGGGCTAGGAATGACAGAACAGCCACGCTGTGAGTGATGGAAACAGGAAAGATAAGGATGATGGGAAACCATGGTAGAAACCTTCCAGAAAGACAGGCCAGCCTTTCCAACATGATCTTGGATGCATTCAGGTTTTAGGGGCCTGAAACATATATAATTTGGGTAGCTTTTTTTTTTTTTTCTTTTTTTTTTGAGACGAAGTCTTGCTCTGTTGCCCAACCTGGAGTGCAGTGGTGTAATCTCCACTCACTGCGGCCTCTCCTTCCCAGGTTCCAGCAACTCTCCTGACTCAGCCTCCCAGGTAGCTGGGATTACAGGCACGCACCACCATGCCTGGCTAATTTTTTGTATTTGTAGTAGAGATGGGGTTTCACCATGTTGGCCAGGCTGGTCTCAAACTCCTGACCTCAGGTGATCCACCCATCTTGGCCTCCCAAAGTGCTAGGATTACAGGTGTGAGCCACTGCGCCCAGCCTGGATAGTTCTTTAAGACACACACACACAAAAGGCTGGGCACAGCGGCTCACGCCTGTAGTCCCAGCACTTTGAGAGGCCGAGGTCAGGTGGATCCCCTGAGGTCAGGATTTCAAGACCAGCCTGAGCAACATGGTGTAACCCCATCCCTACAAAATACAAAAAATTTAGGTGGGCATGGTGGTGTGCACCTATAGTCTTAGCTACTTGAGAAACCGAGATGGGAAGATTGCTTGAGCCCAGCAAGATCAAGGCTGCAGTGAGCTGTGACCACTGCTCTCTGGCCTGAATGACAGAGTGAGACCCTGTCTCAAAAAAGAGAAAGAAAGACAGAAAGAAGGAAGGGAAAGAGAGAGAGAGAGAGAAAGAAAAGAAAGAAAGAAAGAAAGAAAGGAAGGAAGGAAGGAAGGAAGGAAGGAAGGAAGGAAAGAAGGAAGGAAGAAAAGAGAGAGATAAAGAAGGAAGGAAGGAAAGAAAAGGAAGGAAGAAGGAGAGGAAGGAAAGAAAGAAGGAAAGAAGGAGGAAGGAAGGAAGTAAGAGGAAGGAAGGAGGAGAAGGAAGGAAGGAAGGAAAGAAGGAAAGAAAGAAAGAAAGAAGGAAGGAAGGAAGGAAGGAAGGAAAGAAGGAAAGAAAGAAAGAAGAAAGAAAGAAAGAAAGAAGGAAGGAAGGAAGGAAGGAAGGAAAGAAGGAAAGAAGGAAAGAAAGAAAGAAAGGAAGGAAGGAAGGAAGGAAGGAAGGAAAGAAAGAAAAAGAAAGAAGGAAGGAAGGAAGGAAGGAAGGAAAGAAGGAAAGAAGGAAAGAAGGAAAGAAAGAAAGAAGGAAGGAAGGAAGGAAAGAAGAAAAGAAAGAAAGAAAGAAAGAAAGAAAGAAGGAAGGAAGGAAGGAAGGAAGGAAGGAAAGAAGGAAGGAAGGAAAGAAAGAAAGAAAGAAAGAAAGAAAGAAGGAAGGAAGGAAGGAAGGAAGGAAGGAAGGAAGGAAAGAAGGAAAGAAAGAAAGAAAGAAAGAAAGAAAGAAAGAAAGAAAGAAAGAAAGAAAGAAAGGAAGGAAGGAAGGAAGGAAGGAAGGAATAAAGAAAGAAAGAAAGGAAGGAAGGAAGGAAGGAAAGAGAGAGAAAGGAAGGAAGGAAGGAAAGAAAGAAAGAAAGAAAGGAAGGAAGGAAGGAAGGAAGGAAGGAAGGAAGGAAGGAAAGAAGGAAGGAAGGAAGAAAGAGAGAGATAAAGAACTTCCCTCCCTCTCCCTTCCTTCCTTCTTCCCTCCCTACCCTCCCTTCCTTACCTGCCTTCCTCCATCCCTCCCTCCTTCCTTCCTTCCTTCCTTCCATTTCTTCCCTTCCTCTCCTTCCCTCCTTCCTCCTCCCGGAAATAAAGAAAAGAAAATGAAGGAGACTGCTCAGCTGGACTGCCATCCCTTGACTCCCAGCTGTCCTGGCAAGGCTTTCAGCTTCATGACAGTAGCATCAAGCAGAAGTTCACCACATTATGGCATTTGACAGTTTACAAAGCATGTCCATAGATGTGGTCATCTCCAAGAGGAGGCAGGGAAGCTGAAACTCCTGTGTCCCAACTCTTACACAGGTCCTGGCAGATAAAAAGTCCACAATCCATCTTTGCTGAGTTAACAAAAGGGCCAAAAAGGCCACGGGAAGCAGCTTCTCCTTGCAGGGTTGGGCAGGGCCAGATGAAGACTTTTATTTTGGGGTCTTAAGCCTGTAAAAGGATCAAGTATCCCCCACTTACCATGTGCAAATCAAAATAAAGCTAGTCCTAAACCACAGAATAAGAGTCAGGAAGTCCTACAGTATTCCAGGGTTTCCCATTGAGTCTGCAATGATTTTTAAAAATGGATAATTTCTCCAAAACTTCTCATTTGGGGCATGCCCTGCTTTACTGGTGCCAAAGCATATATGTGGCCTGCCAAGTGACCCATCCAGCCCTGGCTTGGTGCCACCACCTCTTATGGACTTCAGTGTGGATTCCTGGGCAAGAGGTCTCAGAGGTGCAGAAAGACCCTCACCCCAGGGGTGAGGTTCAGCGGCCTGGATTTGAAAAGGCCCCCACCACTGACCAGCCGTGTACACTTGGATCAGTCACTTAGTCTTTCCAAGACTCAGCATCCTTGTCTGAATGAATGGGCTCACACTCGCTACGTCGTAGAGGTGAGCATGAGGGAAAATGAACTCCGACATGCAAAGGGCCTCGCATGGGATCTGGCGCACAGTGGGTGCTCAGGAAGCACCTATTACCTGCAAGAAGCAACACAGGGAGTTGGCAGGTCCTTAGCTTTCTGCACTGAGAGCAGAACCCCAGCAGCCGTCCGCGACAAGTAGGTGCTGAGTAGACAGGAAGGGGCAGTGGCTGGACCTGGGAGTTGAGGTCTTTCCCACACCTGACTTAGCTGGGCAGTTCAGGCTTAGTTCTCAGCCTAAGATGGACCCTCAGTCCTAGGACCTCCTCGTCCCTCCTCCCAACCACACTGAGCAGATTAGTCAGGAAGTGTGCACAATGTGCTCATTGTTATTAGAGTAAAACAAAAATAGCTTTGGCCTGGAGACTGTGTGTGCAGGGCTTGAGTGCAGTGGGCTACTTGCTTCTTTAGGGAGGCTTTTTTTTCAAGGGAAGCTCAGACTCAGGTGTGCTTGGGGTGGGCCCCCCAAAGGCAAGACCTCCCCAACCTGCCCCTCTCTTGCTCTCCAGACCTGTGCCCAGCACCGCCCCCGCCCCCAAATGCTTTCTATCCTCACGTCTCCTCCAGTCAACTATGTTTACCCACCCCTGTGCCTTCACTCCCAACAGCCGGCTCTCTCTGTTGAAGAGTGACGCTGAGCTGCTAGAACCACTCTGTCCACACCTATGGAGAACAGGAAGTACCTGGACATTTATGTGCTCCAATCAGGGGGAGGGAGGAAGTAAAACTGCCCCTGCCTGCCTGCCCCTGATTGGGGCACCTCTGAAGTGTCCCTACAGCTCCCTGGGGTATGAGACACGCAGCCCTTCACGTAGCTTGGCTTGATGCCACACCTGGCTTGGCTTCTTTCTCTTTGCTTGCGTCCCATGTCCTCGTTTCTCAACTGTTTTTTCCCACTTAGATTTCTTCCTAAGAAATCATTTTCACATAAATCTAGACTCAGTTTGCCCCAGGGGAACCTCAGCTAAGATAGTCTCCAACCTCAGGACTAGGCACAGCGGAGGGAGGCACCTGGAGAGACCTGTCATTTGACTGCTTCTGGGAGTGGTGTGTGTGTGGGGTGTACATGCACCTGCCTAGACTCTGCCTTGTACAGCAGGGAGCCCGGAGGAGGACGGAAGAAGTCTGTATTACTCAGAGTCCTCCAGGGAAACAGAACCAACACGATGAACAGAGAGATTTGTTATAAGGAATTGGCTTACAGGATTATGGGAACTGAGGAGTCCAGACCCAGAAAAGCTGATGGTGTGAGTTCCTGTGTGAGTCTGGGAGCAGGAGGAGATTGATGTCCCAGCTTGAAGACAGTCAGACAGAAAGCAAATTCTTTCTTACTCAGGTGTTTATTCTGTTCGAGCCTTCAACTGATTGGATGGAGCCCATCCACATGAAAGAGGGCCCTGTGCTTTACTCAGTCTACGGATTCAAGTGTTAATTCCATCCAGAAACAGGCATGGTGGCCTAGTCAAGTGGACACATAGCATGAACCACACCAGGGCTGCCCAGGCCTTTGCCTCTGCAGTGTGGTGTGGAGGCGCTGGCCGACTTTCCTTCTCTTCATCACATCCCCCACTGGCATAAGGGGCACTGAAACGCCTACTGGGGCCATGGCTGGAATGCAAGGACATTTCCTGTTTCCACAGATGGCTCCCTCCAGGGTCTGGGAGCCTCTGCCTTTGGCTTGAACAGGTCACACCCATTCCGCAGGCATGAAAACCAGAACGTGGGCTGGGCGCAGTGTGGCAGGCTCAAGTCTCAGAGGCGGAGCTCTGCCTTTTGGCGGCCTGGCTCAAATCCTTGGCTTCCTTCCCAGAACCCCCACTTTGGGAGGAAAAGAAAAATAAATTGTGTTCTAGGTACTCAGCAACAAAGGCAAAGTGGCTGGGCAGTGCTAATGAATAGCAAGAACAGGGAGTCAAGAGGGCAGGCGCACACTCCAGGTTGGGCTCGGTGCAGAGACAATAAACACAATCGCCCCTTGGGGAGAACGCACTGCCTTCGGAGCAGGCAAGGGGCATCGCCGGCTTCATCCTGAACCAGCAACTGGCCGAGAGGGAAGGGAGTGCACAGGGGAGGACTGGCCATTAAAGACACCCTGATCCTAATGCGAGGCCCCATGACCTTCTTAAACCTTCTCTAGCTTTTCCCAGAGAGGGCTTGGTTGGGATCGGGGTGGGATGTGGGTGAGATCACTAGATAAAATACAGGATGCCCAGTTAAAGTTGAACTTTTCACGGGACATACTTATGTTAAAAAATTATTTGTTGTTTATCTGAAATTCAAATTTAACTGGGTGTCCTGTATTAATTAATGAATGGTTTTTTGTTTGTTTTTTTGCTAACTCTACCAACCCTAGGTGGGGGGTAGAAATCCCACATGGGAAAACTGGTTGAAGAAACTCAGGTAGTTTATCCCAGCAGCTGGCAGACCCTGGGCACCTGCTTCCAATTCCAGAAGGGCTGTCCTGGGAGAGTTGCACTAGAAGATGGAATGGTTGCATTTTGAAATAGCAGCTACCTGGTCTGTTCAAGAAGAGAGTGGTGTGGCAGAAGGAAGACACAGCTCGGGCTGCAGATCTGGCTCTGCCATCTACTCCCCGGGGCCCCTGAGCTTGCATAACTGTGAATCACAGGTGTTCTCCATGGACATGCCCTCCGGCCCTGCAGCCCTGCAGCCCACATCAGCCTGGTTTATACCCTTGCACGCATCACATTTCTCTAGCTGGTGAAATGTGATGGGAGTGGCAGATCAAGAGCTCAGCTACCTTTCCTCCTTCCTCCAGGCCCCAGGTTGCCCTGTATTTCTCGAACATGCAGAGGAGCGGCACTGGCTGGTGAGGATGCAGACGCCAGTGTGTCCTGCTGGTTCTCCCGCATGGGAGGCATGGGATGTGGGAGCAGAGAGGGTGAGGCAGAGCCCTATGATCAAGGCCACTGGGCTCAGCATGCTGTCCCTACATGGCCTTGCCAGGCTCTTGCTCTGTCCAGCTGGGCATCTGGTGACAGGGCCATCCTGAGGCCCCTGACTGAAGATGTCCTAGGGAAGATGTGTCTGAACTCCATTGGCTCTGGGAAGCTGCCCAAAAAGAGGCTGAGGCCCTTCACCTCAAACCTGGACATCTCTGCCTGCTTCAGCCTTGTTGATGAGGCAAAGCTCCAGAGTGGACGTCCTAACTCAGGCATTGCTGACCAGGACCTGCAGCCATCTGGAGCACAGACCCAGGGCTGGAAGGGCACTTGTGGGCAGCCACTCCACTGCTTCCTCCTATACACACAGGGGAAACCAAGGCCTCAAGAGAGGAAGGCGTTTGATCAAGGCCAGTCCAGGATTCGGTGTCCAAACAGGTGTTCACATACCCTGTTCAGTGCTCAGGGGTCTGCCACACATGACCCTGAACTTCAGTGAGTCAACTAACATACACTGTGCCAAGCACCCCCAAGGACACTAAAATCCCACAATAATACAGCAGTGATGTCCTGGCCCCTATTGCTTCATTGCCTCGTAGACACAGGAGATGATGGAGCCCCAGAGAACTGCAGAAACTTACCTGAAGTTGGTGAGTGGTGGGGCCAGCACTGAAGCCCAGTTTCCCACTTGCAAGCTCACTGCCCTTTGTATCCCCCCATTTGTGACACCCAGCTGTCTCCTGCCAACTTCCCCCAAGGCCTCCCAGGCATCTCCAACAGAAGCCCGTCTTTCAGCACTGCCCCTCCAGCGGTCCTCCAGTGCTGCCCCTTACTGCAGGCCCTCCTTCCACCCCAGGGCTGCTGGCATTTGCACAGCTCTCTATAGTGTACAAAGCTTTCCCCAGTACATTATGTCAGGTTGATTTCCCCAACGGAAACTCCAGCCCCAGCGGGGAGCACCTGCTTCTCTTGGGCAATTACCCTTGAGAGGCCAGAAGGCACACCCTACGCAAAGGGTTCCTTGCAAAATGTCAGACTGTTCCAAGCAAACAGAAACGGGCCCTGAGCCAGCTCAGCTGTGGCAGGCAGAACTCTGGGAATTAAGGCCTCCCAGACTGCAGCTTGGTACTCTGTCTCCTTACAAGCCTCATCCCACTTCTCAGCACCTGCAAGGAAGAACACCCTGCTCGTTAGCCACCCTGGGAGCCACAGACCAAGAGCCCAGCTGCCTTTCCTCCTTACTCTGGACCCCAGGTTGCCATTAGGCTAGGTGTGGGGTCCCTTGATTTCCTCTTGTTCCCACAGGGCTCCCCACTTATGCAGACATCTATCTGTGCCTGCCCCAGAGGGCCTTGGCAGAGGACTCTTGGCCAGCAAAGGCAGGACTTTGTTTCTCTTTTACTAAAGAGATTTTTTCCCTATCAAATTTCCTCCAGATCCCCAGGCACTCATATGCCCAGAGTAGAAGTGCTTTTTGCAAAGTCCTGGCTCGGCATAGAGGACACTGGACTTTTGAGTCCAAAGACCTAAATTTAAGTCCCGGTGGTGCTGCTTTTGAGCTGTGTGTGTACAGCTGCCATGTGCAGCTGTACAGGTTATACACTAGTTCGCTATTGAAAGTGGGATCCAGAGACCGGAGCCTCCATATCACAGGGAGCTTGTTAGAAGTATAGACTCTTGGGCCCTACCCCAGAGTGACTGAATAAAAATCTGTTTTAACAAGATCCTCTGGTGATTTAAACACCCAAGTCGGAAAATCGCTGGTGTATTATGATCCGAGGGAGCACCGCTGACCAGGGTGTGAGCACCACCCCTAGAATTGTGTGACATGCTCTCCTGCTCAGGCAAATCACTTCTCTTTGGGTCTCATTTTCTGGGTCTGCCAAGTGGGGATATAACGCCTCTCCCCTAGGGTGGCTGCACTGCTTGCATAAGGAATAAGCATCAGAGGGCTTCTCCTGAGGAGAGTGTTTAAATGGGGTCAGCTAGGGTTGACAAGCCTGCCTCTTTCAGGAGGCGAGCTTGGGAATTTTCACGATCCTGAGGGCTGATAGGAAAAACACGATCCTCAGGTTTTGGAGCTGGAAAGGATTTGAGGGAATCCTTTGATTGAGCAGACATTCAACTTTCAGTCAACAGTTTTACAGATGATGAAACGGAGGAAGGACAGGTGAAATAGCAAAACTGATGGTCTTGCTATCAGATTTTGCTATCAGTGACTGAGCTGGGACTGGAGTCCAGCCCAGTTCCATCTCACTGCCTCCTCTCCCCATAAACCCTGGCAGTCGTGTAAAGTTGTTCTTGCAACTTATCTATCTATGCCTTGTCTTCAGCACTTCATGGGGATGAACTGGAGGGAGGTTGGATAGAAGTTGCATCTTCCTTAAAAAAAGAATACCTAAGCAAATAAGTAGACAGCTCTTTTTCAGAGATAAATAGGGGAATGTCAAGAAGGATGAAACCACTCAGAAAGGAGTACATCAACACCGACTTTTTGTTGCTTGTTTTGCTTTTGTTTTTGTGACAGGGCCTCACTCTGTTGCCTAGCCTGGAGTCCAGTGGGATCCTAGCTCATTGCAAACTTGAACTATTGGGCTCAAATGATCCTCCCACTTCAGCCTCCTGAGTAGCTGGGACTCCAGGGGCATGCCACCATGCCTGGCTAATTTTTTTTACATTTTGTAGAGACAGGGTCTCACTATGTTGCCCATGCTGGTCTCAAACTCCTGGCCTCAAGTGATCTTCTTACCTTGGCCTCTTGAAGTGCTGGGACTACAGGTATAAGCCATTGAACCTGGCCTTTAACACCTACTTTCTAAGCACTAATGATATTGCTAAGCATTGTGCTGGCCCCTGGGATACAAGATGAACAGATACCATCTCTGTCCTCATGTGGCTCCCAATCTGGACAGGACATGTGACATACACCAGAAACTAATAGTCATCTAAGGTCTTGGGTGGTAAGTCCCTCAACTTTACATGTTAGCAGAGGGATTTGGAGAAGGATGAGAAACCACTGAATGGAGGAGACAAAGAAGATTCCAGAAGATGCTGGATTGGCAAGGGGTAAAGAGAGGTAGGATTTAGATAGGAGCAGAGATCAGTGTGTGCCAAACTAGAAGTTTGCAAGGTGTGTTTAGGGAGCAGGGGACTGGTTTAGAGCAGGGCTTGGCAAATTTTTTCAGTATAAGGCCAGATAGTAAATATTTTCGGCTTTGTAGGTATAGGTCTTAAGTCCTAACGACTCAACTCTGCCTTTGTAGCTAGAAAGCAGAGACAGATAATAAGTAAATAAACCAGCATGGCTGTATTTCATACAACTTTATTTACAGACACTGAAATTTGAATTTTATGTAATTTTCATGTGTTACCAAATATTCTTCTTTTGATTTTTTTCAACTACTTAAAAATATAAAAGAGTATTTTTGCTTACAGGCTGTATAAAAACATGTGGGCCAGATTTGGCTCATGGACCATACTTCACCCATTTCTGATCTAGGGGTGAGATGAAAGCTGGGCCTGGAAAGGGATGCTGGGGCCAGATCATGCCAGGCATTGAATACATGGTTAAGGCATCTGGTATTTCTCCAAGGTTAAGTCAGAGGTAGGAATGCATGATATTCAGGTATCCCCAGATTTGCCCCCTCTTCTAAGGCACCTTCCCTCCTAGAGAGTGGCTCCCAACATCCCAAGAAGGGGACCCTTCGTTATGTTGCCTTTTAGTGAACAGAGAAACACCAAGGGAGGAAGGGTCTGGGAATAAACCTGGGGGTCAATTGTCAGCCTTTCAAGCCCAGAATACCTAAGGATGATCTAAGTGAGATGTCAAATAGCTTGTCACATATCTGAATCTAGAGCTGAGAGCTGAAGATAGTGGTTCTACTTTAAATGATGGGAATAGACAAGTCTCTTCAGGAAGGAAAGTAGAGGGAAGAGAATGCAACCCAGGTCGGAGCCCTGAGGTTCTCTACTTCCAGGGCTCAGATGGAGGCCCAAGAGAGCCTGAGAGGCAAAAGAAAGCATGAGACTGTGATGGCAGAAGCTGAGGGAGAGGAGTCACTTAAAAGAAGGGAGGAAACCATGCCCAATGCTGCTGCGACTTTTGAAGGGTGAGGACAAGAGAGTGTTCTGGTAACGTGGAGGTCTCTCAAGACCTGCCAGGAGCAACTTCAATGGGGTGGTGGGTGTGGAAATCAGAGAGAGCGGAGGTGATGCAAACAAGTCTTCAGAGACATTCTAACCTTTGCAAGACAGATGAAATTAAGCATTAGTCCTAGGGAAGGATGAAGGATTGAACTAAACTCAACAGACTTACTATAGAGTGCTTACCTTGTCCCAGGCACAGTGCCAGGCTTGGAGATACAAAGATGAGAAGAGACAGGACTGAAAAGCCACCCCCCAATATGATCAGTATCAGAATACGCATATGTAACAAGTGGTGCTGGCAAGAGGGATGTTGGAGCCACGAATTCTGAGTTTGGGGATCAGGAAAAGCATCACAGAATGGGTGCTATCTGATCTGGGCTTGTAGAGCAGGAAGGACAAGGTAAGAAAAGCCTTGCCAAGCAGTAGGAAAGAGGATTTCAAAAAGACAGTTTAAAAAAGAACAGGGGGCCGGGCGCAGTGGCTCACGCCTTTAATTCCAGCACTTTGGGAGGCCGAGGCAGGCGGATCACGAGGTCAGGAGATCGAGATCATCCTGGCTAACATGGTGAAACCCCGTCTCTACTAAAAAAATACAAAAATAATTAGCTGGGCATGGTGGCGGGCACCTGTAGTCCCAGCTACTGGGGAGGCTGAGGCAGGAGAATGGCATGAACCCGGGAGGCAGAGCTTGCAGTGAGCCGAGATTGCGCCGCTGCAATCCAGCCTGGGAGACAGAGCGAGACTCCGTCTCAAAAAAAAAAAAAAAAAAAGAGAACAGGGAGGGCCAGGTGCAGTGGCTCATGCCTGTAATCCCAGCACTTTGGGAGGCCAAGGTGGGCGGATCACCTGAGGTCAGAAGACCAGCCTGGTCAACACGGTGAAACCCCGTCTGTACTAAAAATACAAAAATTAGCTGGGTGTGGTGGTAGGTGCCTGTAATCCTAGCTACTCGGGAGGCTGAGGCAGGAGAATTGCTTGAACCCAGGAGGCGGAGGTTGCAGTGAGCCAAGATCATGCTATTGCACTCCAGCCTGGGAGACAAGAGCACAAGAGCAAGATTTCGTCTAAAAATAAATAAATAAATAAAAATAACAGGTAGGGTTTGGGGAACAGTGATTGGTCTGATGTGGCCTAATGGGTAGCCACAGAGTAACAGGAGATGCAGTTGGAGACATATGCCACCCACCATGGGATAGGCCTTTGCACCCTGCTGAAGAGACTGAAGTTTATAAAAAAGGGGGAATATAAAGAATGTAACATTGGTCCACCTGCTCTGTGCCAGGTACCGAGCTAGCAACCTACCTTAAATACTTTCGAACATGGGTTTTGCAGTGTAAAGCAGACCTGAGTTCAAATTCTGATTCTGCAAGGTGTGATAGCTGTGTGGCCTTAGCTCCTTTAACCTAGCTAAGTCTTAGTTTCATCTGTTAAATGCTAATAATTCTTATCGTATAGAATTTTTGTAAGGCTTAAAAATAAAAGCAAATACCACAACTATGATCTCATTTAGAATAGAGTGATATGGCTGGGCACGGTGGCTCATGCCTGTAATCCCAGTACTTTGGGAGGCCGAGGCGGGTAGATCACTTGAGGTCAGGAGTTCAAGACCAGCGTGGCCAACACGGTGAAACCTTGTCTCTACTAAAAATACAAAAATTAACTGGGCATGGGGGTGTGCCCCTGTAGTCCCAGCTACTAGGGAGGGCTGAGTCAGGAGAATCCCTTGAACCTGGGAGGCAGAGGTTGCAGTGAGCCAGGATCATGCTGCTACACTCCAGCCTGGGCAACAGAGTGAGACTCTGTCTCAAAAAAATAAAAACCAAAAAACAAAAAATATATTTACAAGACTAATCTCGCATTTTAGAAAGGTTGCTTTTGTAGTGGTATGCAGGACAAACTGGTGGAGGGGAGTTAAGAGGGGGATAAATGAGACTGGGTATACCAAGGCTAGTTAAAAGGCTATTATAGAACTAGTTAATGGCAAAAAAAAAAAAAAAAAGGAAAAACAAAACAATGGGCTATTAGGAGAGCCTGGGGAGAGCTGAATGCTGAAGACCCCCACAAAGGCCTCTCCTGGGGGTGATGAGAAGGGCCAGCTGTTAGGGGGATTCCAGGGCTGAGTGGGGTGGGGTGGAGGATTCTGTGAATGAGAGATGTGAGGGGCTAGGAGCAGGGTAAAGAGCTGGGAAGAGGCGTGTAGAAGGATTCCAGGCTCTCCAGCTTCGGAGAGCAGTGGGGTTTTTAACTGAGCTGACAGATATTAGAGAAAATGTGGGTTTGGGGAGAATGCATATTTAATTTTGGACAAATTGAGTTGAGGATTCTGCAGGATGCCAGATGGAGAAGCCCTGAGGGAGTTGGAAAGAGAGATCAGGAACTCCAGCGAGGGCGACTCAGCTCTGAGCTGTTTCATGCAGGAAGGAAGGCCTGGCACTGGAGGAGGAATGCCAAAGTCCAGGTGATGTTTGATCAATAAGGACCCTGGAAGCTCCCTAAGTGTCAGGATTTTAGATCAGGTGGGAATAATGGAAGGCACAGTTCCCACGGAATGGTAGAATGTATTAGAATAGTATGTGCTTCATTTATTTTGCTGGAGACTCAGAGATTGAGAGCTAGAGGGGGTCATCTGGTCCTATATGAAGTCTTCAGCACCTTCTAGGGCCAGGCCCTGAGAATATGTAAGTGGGGAGACAAGAAGGTCTTCCCAAGAGGTAGAATGCCAGCCAATAAAGGTGGAAGGAATAATGGACTTAGAAAAAATTGCAACAGCATGGTGAAGATACAGCCTGAATAGTGGACTTTATAGTCCTATCCAGATCGCCAAGGTTTTAGTGGAGAGATGGAGATCTGAAGGGGTTAAGTGGCTTCAGAGGTGATGCTGAAGTGGCCCAGTTGGGAAGAATCGGGCGGTGTCTTTGTAGAACCTAGGGGAATGTTTTTGCACTATGAGATTGTTGTATGCATTTTGAGATACATGGGGCAGATTAAAATCTCCTTTTCGCAGATGAGAAAAATGTCTCCAGGAGCTGAAGAGACCTGCTTCAGGCTGCGCCAATGCTAACAAGAGGCAGAACTGGATGTGAACCCCAGAGTTCCCATCTCCCACCGCATGCAGAACTTCTTCAGCTACCTGAGCTACAGGAACCCTAGGAGGCAGGACCAGAGGTGCCCAGGGACTGCAGCCCACTAGGGTGGACATGGGGAAAGAGGAATATCATTTCTGGTTCAAGTTGCTAGTTTTGCAGAGTGTAAAATTACTGCACAAGTCTCAGAGAATAAACAGAGTTAACACCCCATTAAATACAATGGACTTTCAACGTGAGCTCTAGACGTGCCTAGATTGAAACTAGCTGAGCGGGAGCTGGCCCGTGAGTAAAATGTATCACATGCACTCCCTTAATGCTTCCAAAGAGAAAAATCCAGCGCAGGGAGAAGAAAGCGCCGGCAGCAGCTCTGCAGGCTCAGGGCTGAGGATCCGGTAATGAAGTCTTTCTGGAAGGTAAGAAAGGGCTGTGTGCTGCATGCTATTTTTAAACATGCTGGAGCAGCACATGTATCCCTGGCCCACGCACTTTCTCCAGCAGAGGAGGGGCCTGGGGGAATGCAGCCAGGAATTTAGATGCTATTTATTGTATTTCCTTTTATCAGTCAAATGATTTTCCTATTTCCCACATAGATAAAGATCTTCCACTTACAGCTCCAGCTTGTTGACCTTGTCAGGACTGCTGTGCAGCTTGAAAATTGGTCCCAGAGAGAGAAGGGCATTGTTTTTAGGGGGTTGGTAGGGCATTGTTTGGCGGGTTGGGTTTTTCTTCTCCCAGCAGGGAAGAGATTGGTTTACAAAAAAAAAAAAAAAAAAAAAAAAAAAAAAAATTAAAAATCTGCCAGAAAACAAAAACTGATTGTTTTGTGCCTTTTTGCAGAACTGAAAGGCTGTCCAAGAAGTATAGTTCACCAGCCATCCCCCTTGCATCCCCCTAATATCTCCAACCCCACCTTTCACCAACATACACACACACATGCACTCTCTCTCTATTAATATCTCTTTCTCTCTCCTGCAGCAGCAAGCCTAGCCCTGGCCCCAGACGCACTGCTGTGCTGCTGTCTTGGCAGGCAGCAGGGCAGAGGGGGTGGCAGTTCTGTCTAAGCTTGTAAGCTGAGCCAGTCTCTTGGCTGTGCCAGCTCTGAGGCCCCTTAGAGATGCCAGTATGCCTGAGTGGGAGCAGTTGCAGCTTCCACTCGGCTGGAAGCCTTGGAGCCAGCCAGGCCTCCAGAAGCTGCATTCTTAGGCAAGGGTATGGCCCGAGGGCTGCTAATCAGCAGGAGGCCTCCTCTTGGGCAAGCTGCCCTCATTGTCTCGCCTTGCCTGGGCCTGCTGGCCAGGTTCATAGGCCAGAGACAGTGCCACTTTTCCTCACCTTCTTGGGAATGGGACCAGCAGATGCTGTGGGAGGCTGGGGTTTTATTGTAAATCCTCATCATTTCTGGCTCATTTAGAGCCACAAAACACAAAGAGAGCCAGCTAGAAGGAGGGAATCCACCCCCTTGCAGGCTCATCATTTGAACAGCAAGGAGCTGCAGGCCCCTTCCACACCAGCGAGGGCCGGCTGTAGATTTAACAGTCGGCTTTCAGGAACCCCAGATTCTTTCCCACCATTGCAGTGTTTCCTGGCCGGGACAGCAGAGGGCGCCGGCTCTCCTGCCAGCACTGGGTCCCGGGCCGCCCTCCCGCACATCTGGAAATGGGCTCTATCACTGTCTTGCGAAATAGGGCCAGGGATCTGTCTGTGTCAGATGAATTGGCACCCGAGTGAGCACGCATACACATCAAGAATTCCACTTTCTCATTAGTTCTATTTCCCCCTCAAGAGCACTTGTGGAATGTGGGGAATTTGCCTTGCCAAGGCGGCCAGCACATCTGAGTCCTGGGCTTGGTCAGGCCTTGGTGGAGCGCGTGGCGGGACCACCTCTGGTCTGAAGCCTTTGTCCTTCCCTCCGACATGGAGGGGGGCGTGGAAAGAAAACAGGAGAACAGGACCTCCCAGATCTTTTCCCCTGAGGAAGAAAACTAAAAATGTTTGGTCCTGACCTTCCGGGCCCTCCTGAAGAAAGCAAATGTCCCACATTAACAGGTCCTTGAGAAAGAAGATATAATTCCAAGAAAGCATTTTCTTAAATTGCAAGTGATTAGAAATACCAAAGGCATGTGCAAACAATGGAGATGGGAAAGGAGAAACTGGATGGAGGAGGGCAGAGCTGAAGCCAACCCAGGGGCCTGGTTGCTGTTCTGAGGCTGCTACCTAGACTTCTGAAAGCTGCATGCATTTAAATGTCCACATTTTCTCGCAGAAGCCAGCAATCTGTACTTCTCTTGGCCAAACAACACATCAGTCTAATATGGTGTGGGAGAAATATGTTACATTCTTTTACGAACAGAATGTTAACATCACCTAGAATCAATATTTATATCCAAGAACACAATGAACTGGCTTGTTTTGTGCAGAATGGGTTTAAGACAGGGACATTTCGAGGGAGTAGGGAGGCTGCCCCTCCTCCCACCCAGAAAGGCAGACCCCAGCAAGCAGGCTGAGGCTCCCAAAGGGTTTCTGCCTGGGAGACCATGCTCGGCTCCCTTCCTCCCTCACAGTCCTTTGTCTCCTGGGATTGCAAGAGGAAGCCAGAAGCAGCCAGTGGGACAGGAATTTGTGGTGAGGTTCAGGACATGAGGCAGCATCCTGTCTGCAGGACAGAAGGCTACCATTCGTGAGGGCTGCAGTGGGGGAAGGAGGGTCAGGACATGCATCCCAGCATTTCCCACTGCAGATCAAAGTAGGGGCGGGCACAACTTTACACAAGTCCTTGGATGAGGGGCTTTTAGGGGATGAAAAACAAGGAATAAGGGGGGATGACCCTTTTCTTTCATGCTGCTATTTTTTGGCCAGGTAATTGTCCTCATCTGAGGCAGCCTACCACAGAGATGGAAGCTGAGGTCTCCTGGCCTTGGAGTGTGCATATTCTTCCAGAGGCTTTTGGGACACTCTATCCAACTCATTAGGCTGGTTTCTTCCTTGATTCTGTTTTCCACTTTACTGCCTTTTTGTTGTTGTTGTTGTTGTTGTTTTTCTTTTCTTTTGAGATGGAGTCTTGCTGTGATGCCCAGGTTGGAGTGCAATGGTGCAATCTCGGCTCACTACAACCTATGCTTCGCGGGTTCAAGCGATTCTCTTGCCTCAGCCTCCCAAGTAGCTGGGACTACAGGCATATGCCACCACACCCAGCAAATTTTTGTATTTTTAGTAGAGACAGGGTTTCACCATATTGGCCAGGCTGGTCTCGAACTCCTGACCTCAAGTGATCCACCCGCCTCAGTCTCCCAAAGTTCTGGGATTACAGGCGTGAGCCACCGTGCCTGCCGGCTTTACTGCTTTTGGAAGCTACTGGGCCTGCAGCCCGGAGTCAGCTGCTTGCTCCTTGCATGTACAATCCTTACCTAATTAGAAAAATAAAAACAAACAAAAGCCTTTCCCCCTTTCCCAGAAGATTTAAGGTTTGCCTGCAACAGAGCATCTACAAATGTGAGACTTCTCTTCACCTAAGCAGGCTGGATTGTGGCCTCATTTTGCAGAGCAAGCAGGCCCACTTCATTTTCAGATTCGATGCTGAAGGTTACCACTTTCAACTGTAGCACTTGTCTCTCATTAAACGCCTGGAGCTCATTATGATATATCTTGCAGAAAAGTCTTTGCTGCTTTAATAGGCATGATCTTTAGAAAAGATCCTTTGGCTTATGTATAAGATCGAGGCATGATTAATCTTGGCCCCATTTAGTTGTGGGTCACCAGTGTTCGGGCTACAGCAAGATCTCTCTTTGCATGACCACAATTTATAATTTTCCATAATCTGTATCTTTCCTTTATGTTGTTAGTATGTTTTGTTGCTGTAATTCATTTGGTCTGTCCTATTGTTTTCATCTAGTTCTAAGAAACCACCAGTAAATATCCCAATCACATTTGCTATAAAACCAGCCAAGATAAACATATTATTTCATTATAAGCCACTATGTTTAGCATCCTCTTTATGGCTGCAAAGCTTCCCCTGCAGAAATCTCATGTGGGAGACTCATGTAAGTTTAAATATTCTGAACACCTTTAGAGGTACTACCTGATTTAAGCCATGGAAAAGTCTTACTTAGGTCCAGATGTTGTTCTGATGTCAAGGGCAGGATGAAAGAATAGTGAAAGTTAGCAGTAGGGGCTGGGTATAGTGACTGATGCCTGTAATCCCAGCACTTTGGGAAGTTGAGGTAAGTGGATTGCTTGAGCCCATGAGTTTGAGACCAGCCTGCACAACATAGTGAGACCCCCATCTCTATAAAACATGGAAAAATTAGCCAGGCATGGCGGTACACATCTGTAGTCCTAATTACTCAGGAGACTGAGGTGGGAAGATCCCTTGAGCCCAGGAGTTCAAGGCTGTAGTGAGCTATGATTGCACCACTGCACACAAGCCTGGGCAACAAAGAAGACCCTGCCTCAAGAACAACAAAAAAAGTTAGCAGTAGGGCAAAGAATAAAACAGTGAAATCTTCAGCCAGGAGTGGCAGCAGTTGGTAGGGTTTGACTATCTGCCTTCAGAGTAGTGCCAGGATCTGGGAGAAAAGTTCTAATAAAAAAAGTCTCCTCGGAAATCTTTGGTAAAAGTCATTCCAAGTCCACGCCGCCTTTCAAGCTCTAGAATTGTCAATATAAACGCTTACTTAACACCTACATCTGCTGACTTAACACTTGCATCTCAAATAAACTTTCCCACAAGGCTGTCTGATTTCCAGCCATTCCCCTGCACCAGTCTGCTCCTCTTCTAGTCCTTCCGTTTCAGTATCTGGTGCCTGGACCATCCGTGTGAAGCACGAGATCACTGCAGGATGATCTCTCCCTCCTGCCTCCCGCTCATCTGTCACTCATCTTGTTCCTTCCACCACCAAAATGGCTGTATTCCATCCTCTTCCCCGCGTCATTCTTCACTGCTGCACCCTTAGTCCATGATACCACCACCTCCGGAGGGATTATTAGCCACAGCCACAATTTAGCTCCCTATTTCAATGCTTCACAGAGTAGTCAGAATAATTTTTTTAAAACCACAAACTAGATGATATCACTTCCCTTTCTGAAACCTTCAGTGGTTTCCCCCTGCACTGAGGAGACTATCCTAGATCCTTGGGCTGGTGATAAGACCACACCTGGCCTCCCTCCTATCTCTTGCTGTTTTTCCCCTACATTTCCCTGCTCCAGGTCCCTGGTTTTCTTTCAGCTCCTCTAAATCCCTAAGGAAAAATGGATTTTGTGCTCTGTTCCTGACTCTAAGTCCTACTGGTTTTTCATCTTAACTGTCACTTCCTTGAAAGGGGCCTTCCTTGACCCTGCTGTTGAAAAAATAGTTGCCCATTCCCTGCCAATATGCTGACATACACTACTACTACTCTTTTCCTGCATTTGATACCACATGGCAACATCACATCTACTTGTTTGTTTAATCACATTTCTTCCACTAGATACTAGGCTCCATGAAAGCGAGAACTGTTATCTGTTTTGCTATATTCCTACTACCTGCTCCAGAGGGTAATGCATATTAGTTGAACCAAGTAATGAAAGTAGACTGCACATGGAGAGCTGCCTAAAGGGTATTCACACTGCCTTCCTGGTGAACCCGCCCCACCAGACCACAGTTACCCAAAATTCCTCCTTGAAGAACTCCTCACTGAGGTTTGGGAGGAACCAAGTCAAACTCCCAAATGTCTCTAATCTCCTCCTTTGCTCCTTTACTCCATCCCCACTGCATGCTCTTCTTCCTCTTCTTTCTGTATTCATTTTCCTTTGAGACAGAGTCTTGCTCTGTCACCCAAGCTGGAGTGCAATGGTGTGAACATGGCTCACTGCAGCCTCGACTTCCTGGGCTGCAGCAATCCTCCCACCTCAACCTCCCAAGTAGCTGGGAGCACCATTATGCCTGGCTAATTTAAAAAATTTTTTATAGAGATGAGGTCTCACCATGTTTCCCAGTCTGGTCTTGAACTTGTGAGCTCATGCAATCCTCCTGCCTTAGCCTCCCAAAGTGCTGAGATTATAGCTGTGAGCCACCGTACCCAACCCTCAACTGCATGCTCTTCTTACCTTCCATCCTGGCTATTTTAACACTCTCCTAACCAGTCTATCTCCATACTGCCTTGAATTTAAGAGTATTTATGCTAAGGACCACAATAATGGATGGGGGGAAATTACATTTTGATTTTCACAAACCTCTAATTGAAAAATTTGCATTTCTTTTGATTATAAGCATTGTCAACAAACCCCAGTAGTATTGGCAGGACCTGTGACTTTGCCACCAACAAGATCACAGATATTTTCATACCATATTATAGCCATTGCAGATGTTGAAATATTATTTATGATCACTACTACTTTAAAATTATAGTCATTATTAGAGCTAAATCATGTTATTTAATGCTTTATCAAGAAGCACAGGTACTCCTACATAACACATTGTTCATCTTTTGATAGCTATATTTTAATATAGTGGATTTCCTTTGCAATTTTATTTGTATTTTATGCACTTAAAACATTCCTAGAAGGGTCCATAGACTTTACCAGATTGCCAAAGCAGCTCATGGCAGAAAAATGGTTGAGAGGCTGTGGCGTAGTTTTTCTTTTCTCATGTCACTGCCTTGCAAAAACAGCCCTTATGACTTCCCTCTGCCTGCAAAACAAAAGCTAAAACCCTTGGCATGACATTCAAGGCCTATTTACAATCCGTTTTCAGAACACCTCACTATCTTTCTTTTTGGTCAATGCCCTGGATATAACCTGTGTTCCAGTCACGCTGAATTACTTGAGTACACCAAAAATGTACTTCTATCTCTAGTTCTATTTCTAGCTTATCTTAAGGAACTACTCTTTCTCTAAGGCCCAACTCAAAATGTTATCCTGGTAAAGCTCTTTTGCCTTCCCCCAAGCAAAACTGCTGAATCTTTCCTTTGTGTTTTCCAGAATACTGTGCTCACAGCTGCTTGATCATTTATCAGACCCTATTGTAGTTAGCTTTGTATCTATTTTTTCTTATATTGTGAGCTTCCAGGGAGAGGGACTTCCTCAGCTTTACACCCAAAACACATAGTGAGTACTTGGAAATGCTTGAATAAATGAATATATCTAAAATATTCATTCTTCAGAGGGATGAATAAAATCCCTAATTACTATATTAGTTTGTCCTTTAAACCAAGAAATTCTTTTGATAAATATAACATAAGTCTACTTCAAAAATCCACCGGCCCCAAGAAAAATAGGTTGTTGTCTTACATTCCACTGCCTGGACCCAGCTGCCTTCAGTTGACTTCCATCCTTGAAGATAGCAAAAGCACCCCTCGCAGGAGCCCATTTGCTGAGTCTTTAAACCTTCTGACTGTATCAGTGATGTCTTCTCACATTACCCTTCTTTGAATGATGCCAAATATATTTTTGACCAGTCTCCTTTAAGCAGACGCTTTCCATTTCTTGCCCGATTTTCTAATGGTCAGGTTATGACATGATTTTTATATCCTAGAACATTCAGCTGCTTTATGTCAATCTTAAACAAATGCAGATGCAAGGTTTTAAAAATTCTTTTCCTAAGGAGCTTGAAGAATTAAAAAGGAGACCATTCCTTAATTTCATAGTTCAACGCACAGCATAACTGGATCTATATGTGTGCACATGCGCTGAGGATAGAAGGAATGTTAGCAAACACTGACCTGAACTTAGAATCTCAAGGAACCACAGACTTTTAAGAACTGAAAGGAACTTTTTAACTGATAGCAGAGGAGATGTGTGTCTTGCCCAGGGCTCATCTGTTGTTAGGACTTCAAGTTTAGCCAGTCCAAAACAGAATCCTTGATTTTTCTTCCATGATTGTTTCATACTTAAGTCTGCAATCTCAGGCCATGGCACCTCTTCCCATTACCCAGTTTCCCAAGCCAAAAGTCATTCTTCTTCTTTTTTCTTTTATAGAGATGGGGTTTCACCACATTGTCCAGGTTGGTCTCGAACTGCTGGGTTCAAGCAATCTACCTGCCTTGGCCTCCCAAAGTACTGGGATTACAGGCGTGAGCCACTGTGCCCAGGAAAAACTAAGTCATTCTTGATTCTTTTTCATTCTCCACATCCCACTCATCAGCAAATCCTGTCCATTATACTCCCAAAACTATATCCTGAATTAATCTGCCCTTTCCCACCACTCTAGGCTAAGCCACTGTCATTTCTCACTTGGGCTCCTGTGCCAGCCTTCTCACTAGTCTCTCTGATTCTTCTCTTATCTCCCCCACAATTCTCTACACAGCAGCCAGAGTGACCCTTTATTTTATTTTTGTTTTTGAGACAGAGTCTTGCTGTGTCACTCAGGCTGGAGTGCAGTGGCACAATCTCGGCTCACTGCAACTCCCACCTCCTGGGTTCAAGGGATTCTCATGCCTCAGACTCCTGAGTAGTTGGGATTACAGATGCATGCCACCATGTCCAGCTAATTTTGTTTTGTATTTTTAGTAGAAAAATACAAACATTGTTTCACCATGTTGGCCAGGCTGGTCTCCAACTCCTGGCCTCAAGTGATCTGCCGGTTCCCACCTCTCAAAGTGCTGGGATTAGAGGCGTGAGCCACTGCACCCGGCCCAGAGTGACTCTTTAAAAACAGAAATCAGATCTTGTCACTTAGTTGTGTAGAACTCTCTTCACATTACACTTATGACAAACTGCGAACTCTTTATGACACTTCTGAGGATCTACGTGATCTTGCTATTGCCTGCCTTGCAACTTCATCAAAGCCATTCTGCCTCTCCTTTACTCTGCTCCAGCCTCACCAGCTTTTTCTATGCCTTGAAATTCCAGAGCTCATTCCTGCCTCAGGACTTCAGACTTTCTATACCCTCAGCCCTTCACTGGGCTGGCTCTTTCAAATCAATCTTGTCTTTCTTCAGAAGATACTTTTTCAAAAAGGCCTTTTCTCTACCCTAGCTTATATCATTTCCTCTTATCTAAGTAATTAGCATCTTATATCATTTCCTCTTATCTAGGTAATTAGCTGAGTTAGGTTGTTTATAGTCTCTTCTTCCCTAGCAAGGAGAAGAGCTCTATGAGGACTAGGATCCAGCAGAGTTTCTAACACAAGAAAGATATTCAACAAATATTGTTGAATAGGTCTAATTTCAGTTCTCAGACCCACCATACTATGCTACAGCTTTGAACTCACGCCACTCTCATTAGTTATCTCTACAACAATATGGCTATAGTGGAATGTAAAGCCACAGTTATCTGGGTATAAACCATTTCTCTACCTGTTCCCTGTTCTGTAACTGCACAAGTCACTTATCAGATCTGTGTCTTAATTTACTTACTGTAAAAATGAGTATAGTAGTCCTACTCTGTCAAGTTGTGGAATTACATAATTTATATAAAAAGCACAGCAGAGTGGCCTACAGTATGTGTCTAATTGTTAGTTCTCTTTTCCCTTTAGTCTTCCACAAATTATAAGTTTATATTTAAATGTCTTCTACTCTATGACAGGCACAATTCTAAGTGTTTTACATGGATTGACTAATTCAATCTACATAAAAACTCTACAGGACAGAAATGATAAATATCACTATGTTACAGATGAGAAAACTTAAGTCATATAGTGGTTTATGCAACTTGCCTAAGGTCATATAAGAGGAAAGTAGCAGAATCCAGACTTGAACCTAGCAGTGTTGTCCAATTTCAGAGGTAATAAAACAGTCATCGACTATCTTTATTGTGATCCCATGGTAAGAAACACATTTTACATTATAAGTGTATGTAGACATATGACTGTATCTGAAGTATAAGTTTTACAAAATAATACCCTTACTACACCTGTAGTGCATTCTGATAGTTTCTCTTCATTTTAATTTTTAAAAATGTTTTTGACCAACTTACTGGCTTAATGATCTATTAATGAATCAAAACTGCACTTTGAAAAACTGCTTGTCTAAATTACAGTTAATCTAACTGTTCTGACCTTCCAGCTACCTCAACTTCTACCAGAAAAACTCTGATGGTTATCAGTTCACATTTTCATGTTTCATTTACATTCCAGATAGAGTCCTTATTAATTAGTTAAAGATACTGATCCCCCACCCTGACTCAGATCTACTCCCTATTGCAAACTCTTTTGCACTTATGGAAAAAATATCTCATCAGGTAAGATTCAAATAATTCTTTCACTCTACAAAAAGTATTTGTCTCTATTAAAACTATTAATACAAGCTGCCCTATGTTAGAAACATTTATATACAAGTTTGTCCTTTCCACTAGATTATCAGAAACTATGGCGGGCAGAAACCATGTTTTATAAACGTCTTTGTAGGCCCAAATTAAAGGGTGAATTAAAGTTAAATGAAGAGAAGTTGGTATTAAAAACTCTGGCTCTTTATAAGTGTTGGATGGTGTGTGTGTGAGAGAGATTCAAATAAGAGAATCTTACATATTCCCACATAAACATGTAAGACATCCTCCCACAGATCTGGTGTTGCAGGTGGTTTACAAAAATCCTTCTATCTGGAAAATCTGCATTGGCCATGCATTTAATTTCCCAATGCCATTCCTATCTCCTTGTGGCTCCTCCTTTTGCATTTCACTAAGCTAAGAGAATGTACATTTCTACCTCTGGCAAAAGTTTACTCCTGTAGACACACAGTCCTATGAAAACTAAACTGAAATGGTTTCTGGATGAGCAGATGTACATTAACAAATTTCACCTAGTCTGACTCTCAATCCCGAGTTCTTTTTTTTTTTTTTTTTTTTTTTTTTTTTTTTTTTTTTTTTTTTTTGAGACGGAGTCTCGCGCTGTCACCCAGGCTGGAGTGCTGTGGCCAGATCTCAGCTCACTGCAAGCTCCGCCTCCCGGGTTCACGCCATTCTCCTGCCTCAGCCTCCTGAGTAGCTGGGACTACAGGCGCCGCCACCTCGCCTGGCTAGTTTTTGTAGTTTTTAGTAGAGACGGGGTTTCACCGTGTTAGCCAGGATGGTCTCGATCTCCTGACCTCGCGATCCGCCCATCTCGGCCTCCCAAAGTGCTAGGATTACAGGCTTGAGCCACCGCGCCCGGCCAATCCCGAGTTCTTTAATGGGCTGGCATATAAACTACTGCTTATATCCATAGATATTGAAGTATATATCTGAGTGCAGGCTATATATCAAAGTAAAGTAAATAAAACAAAGAAAAAACCCCTGACTTGGAACTCTCAGTTGCAAGGCAGGAAATTCTTTCAGAGGGCAGGAAGTAGCTATGTGCTTTTCCGCTAACCAATACTTCAATTTCCCCACCCTTAGGGAAAGCTTGCCCTGATGTTGTTTCAATTCAGCAGATGCTGAGCAGTTAGAGAAAGGGAACAAATAACTAGGGGAAGTATTACTACCTGTTTGTTTTGATTTTTACTAAACAAGACTGGCCACCAGCTGTTGCAGGGTAGGAGAAAGAGCTAGATGGGAACAGGAAATGCCAACTCAGATGGAAGCTAGTTTTTAGCTTTCTGGCTCTCCAGGGGAAAAAAGGTATCAAGGAAGTACATGGCCATTCTCAAATGGCCAAGAGGCAAAGGCAAGATAATGCACTCCATTCACTAGCATGGCAGGGTTGGGCTTAGAGTGCATAAATGAAGTCACACATAGTTATGAAATTAATGTTAGTCACCTACTGTATATTCACTTTCTCCTTCCTTACTAAAACCTGTATATTGTTGGGCACAGTAATGTCCATGCAAGAATGACATTTCTTGGCCTCCTTTATAGCTAGCTATAGTCACATGATTGAGTTCTGGCCAAATCAAGTGAAAGTGTTGAATACGATTTCCAGGAAGACTCTTTAGAGGGCCCTGACTCAGCTAGGTTTGCTCATTTTGTCCTTGCCCTCTTTTCCTCATGCTGCCAGGAATTTCAAAGTGACAGCTGATGGTCAAGTGGCTATTTTGGACCATGGGGTGACCTTGAGAAAGATCATGTGGTACAGGCAGGAGCCTCCATACTAGCCTTTAACTGCCCAACTTTGGCATAGTTTTCTATGAGAAAACTATTTAAGCTGTTGCTAGTTCTGCTTAATATAGAGTCAAACTCAATCCTAACTGAGATACACTGATAGTTACTGGCAATCATGTAACAGATACTTCCTATCTTCCTATCCTCCAAAGCAAGGTGGATTTTGTACCTTACTCTATCCTTCTTACGACAGTAAAGGAGAGCTTAGGCATGTGTTATGTCAGAAGAGGAAACTGGAGTTGAAACAAATCAAGACTTGCCCAATGTCACACAACTGGCTACTTGGAAAGCAGCAGGGTCTGGAAGCCAGGGTGCCTCACCCCTAGGATTTTTAAAAGCATAGTAGAAATAGGTGACAAATTTCCTTTAAAAAGATTTTGATTGGTTATTTTTTAAAAGCAAGCATTTGGCCGGGTGTGGTGGCTCATGCCTGTAATCCCAGCACTTTGGGAGGCCGAGGCCAGTGGATAACAAGGTCAGGAGTTCGAGACCAGCCTGGCCAACATGGCAAAACTCCGTCTCTACTGAAAATACAAAAATTAGCTGGGCATGGTGGCGTGCACCTGTCATCCCAGCTACTTGGGAGGCTGAGGCAGAAGAATCACTTGAAACCAGAAGGCGGAGTTTGTAGTAAGCCAAGATCATGCCACTGCACTCCAGGCTAGGCAACAAGAGCAAAACTCCAACTCAAAAAAAAAAAAAAAAAAAAAAAAAAAAAAAAAAAAAAAAAGCAAGCATTTAAGCACATCTCCTTTCTTCTATCAAATGATCTTCTATCAAGGGGACATCAGAGATCAGAGTCACTGACTTTAAAAACATCCTTTTAAGTTGTCTCCAGAATACTACTGCTATATTAAAATGAATTAGAATTCACTGTATTGTTACAGCATACACTAAAAGAGCTGACTTCTCAAACAGGTAAAGACACATTTTGAAGTAGCAATTAGTAAAATGAATGTGTTACTGTTTTAAAAGCATGACAGACATGATGATTAATGTAGAGTTGACAAAGTCTTTAAGAGGAAAAAACAGAAGTAGGCCTTCTTTTAAAATTTTTTATGTTTTTGAGACGGAGTTTCGCTCTATTGCCAGGCTGGAGTGCAGTGGCGCGATCTCGGCTCACTGCAACCTCTGCCTCCCAAGTTCAAGCGATTCTCCTGCCTAAGCCTCCCGAGTAGCTGGGACTACAGGCATGTACCACCATGCCCAGCTAATTTTTGTATTTTTAGTAGAGTCAGGGTTTCACCAGGTTGGCCGGGATGGTCTCCATCTCTTGACCTCGTGATCTGCCCACCTCGGCCTTCCAAAGTGTTGGGATTACAGGCATGAGCCACCGCGCCCGGCCAGAGGTAGGACTTTTTATTACAAAGCAAGTAAAATTGAAACACACGAATTCAACATAGAAAAGTTTTAATGAGGCAAATGTCAAACAAGCATATCAACTTCTTAAAAAACAAAGAAAATCTGAAAGTTTAATTACAAAAACACTTATACAGAAAACTTGGCATTTCAACAGTTCCAAACACATGTACACAAGTTTTTTCTAAAATTAGTCAGAAATAAAATACCTTGTCTCTCTTTCCTCAGCTGCTCCTTGTGTTTTAATTAAAAAGAAACAAAGAAATCTGTAACACTGAACAGGCAACAGCTTATTTCTTGAGAACATAAAATACAGTAATATCTGCAGGTGTACTGGGAAACATGAATTAGGTATTGTGCTAGCCTGTAACTTCATTTACTGCCTCCTCATTGAGCACAGAGGAGAGAGGAGGTGGCCAAGGCCTGCTCTACAGATACTGACAGTTTTGTGGCATCTGAATCCCAGCCACCAGAGGCAGGTGAGTAGCTACTGGGAAAGAGAGCATTTCAAAAGCAAGCTGCTTATTTTCTGAAAATGATTTCATCCTGTAGGCTCTCTTGAGATCTCATGTATTCCTGAATATGCAAATGTTTCAAGTCACTGTCAAGTGTCCCATCTAGAGTCAGGGGAATGATGATCCTGGACCACGTTACGGCCTTTTCTGGTCACAAAAGCAGTGCTAACAATGCTGCACAAAACTGAACACAAATGAGTAACAGAAATATGAGGAGGAAGGAAGAGAGGACAGAAAGCATCTGGCAGAAGGAAGAAACAAACCTCCAGAATGGGCTCTGGATGTCCTTCTGCCATAGACAGTGAATTCTGGCTTGGACTTTGCAGACAAGGAGTCTAAGAGAAGTGGCAGAAATAGCAGATGATGGCAGGGAAATAGGAAAATGCAGAAGAGCAAGAGAGCTGGCTAGTTTATAGCAATAGATAATAATGGGGTCTTATTCTAAAAATTTGCCAAGTGATGGTATGTGGGTTTCAGCACATGGATATCTGATGTATGTTCACATAAGACATTTTAAAAACAGATTTTGTTGCTGTTTTCCTTTGGACTAATAAAGAAAACAGGCAAGGAGATGCTGAGAAGACAGGATGGTGTAGCAACTTGACAGGGAGTTCTGCCCTACACTCTGACTTACGGACATATCGTGAGAGGGGTCACACTTCTATCCACCTGCCTGCAGTGGTGTGGTGCCCAGACAATGGGCTCTGCTTTGGTTCCAAATATCTCAGCTGTAACCTTTAGCCTTGGACTCAAGTGTCAAAACAAAAACAAAACAACGAAACAACCAAAAAACCCTGAGGTAAGAATCAGAACCTCTCTTTCCTTTTGCTGTTAAAGGAACCAGAAACTGCTAGGTGTGATGCTTGAGCCCAAGAGTTGGAGGCTGTAGTGTGTTATGATAGCATCTGTGAATAGCCACCGCACTCCAGCCTGGGCAACACAGCGAGACCTCATCTCTAAACAAAACAAAACAAACAAACAAAAATGAACCAGAAAGTCCTCTTTACTTATGCTGTTAAATAAAAAAAAAAAAAATCACTAAGGAGGGAGAAGGAAGGGAAGCCTGTCTTCTTCACATGGATTCAGCAGTTAATGGTTACAGAAGGAAGACAAAGGACATGAGAATTCTTCCTTGCTTTTTTTGTGAGCTCAAGTGACTATTGTGAATATTTCCACCTATGTAGATCCATGAATCATTACTCCTAAAGAAGACAGGAATTTCCTCAGTTTTCACTTACAATAAACTTTGGGCTTTGTACTCTTTCCCTTTCTCCTCTGTTTACAAGTGACCTTTTCCTCAGCAAAAATGCTCCACAAGACATTGTCAATGGATGGGAACAGAAGAGCCTTGCTGGGGCTGGGACTCCATGTCTTTGCAGGAGCAATGCTTAGAAAACAGCAGGCAGTACCAGTGAGGAAGGAAAGAGCGTTCTCCTTTAGGGCAGCAATCACAAAGCCACACTAAGGCTGGCACCCACTGAGCACCATGTGGGGTAGGAAACACAGCCTTGCTCCACATGGCACTATCAACAAGAAGCTCCTTTCTTTGGAGTCACAGCGGGGCAATGATGGGAGAAGACTGGGCCTATCTAATGCAAGAAACTCTCCTTCAGAACCTTGCTGAGCAACAAAGTTCAGAGGTCAGAAAATGGAGATGTATAAATTGGTGGGGGCCAAGGAAGCAAAAATAACCCCCAGAGGCATTTAAAAAAGTGACAAGTAGGTAAGAAAACTGGAGCTCCACTGATAAAAGGGTCTAAGCGAAATTACAACATGAGAAGTCTTCCTTTCTGCAGCAGCAGATGTCAGCATCAGGGTCACCCAGTAAGCTGAAGATATGCAGCTCCACTTTAACAGAAATGGAAATGGTAGGAACCTGAAGACCTGGGAGAGTGGCTGCATATCTTCAAAGTTTCACAGAAGGACAATTCCATAGGAAGCTCATATACATGTTGCTGCTCCCTCATATGGCTTCCTGGGGTGACGGCCTTTCACTCACTGAAAATTCTTTCACAAGCAAAGGGATCTGCACCCTTTCTCTGCCCCCACTCAGTTCAAATTTCCATGGATGGCTTCTCATTCCTTACAAGTAAAAACACTTATGGAACATCTTGGAGCTCTAAGACCTGTAGAATCAGTAGAAAACAAAACAAAACAAAACAAAACAGAACAAAAACAAAAACAAACAAGGAAAATAACACCAAGAAAGTAAGTATTGATTGGAAGGGGTTAGCACTATGGATTTTAAAAATGCTTTGGTTTCGTAAGTGTTACAGTGAGTGCAGGGTATATGTAAACTAAAGAACTCATAAAGCTGCAAGCAGGCAACCTCATTGAGATGTTTTACATAACATTTCAATGAGAAACATAACCCTGCTCCAGTTCAGCAACAATGGGAGGTAGGAAAATCACCAGCTAAACACAGAAAAGCAACCATCAGGGACAAACCTGAGGAGGGAAAATGAGTAACCTACTTTAGTCTGAAGAATGTATGGTCAATCAAAACCAATTTTCTTCATGTGTTAACTAAGGATATCTGCATGTATAGAGATGTATTATGTGCATATAATCAAGAACATTTCTCGTATTAATAAAAATACAGTCACATAAGATTTTCTTCCCCTAAACTCAAACAGCCAAATATTATTATTGAAATCAGGCAACATATGCATTTTAGTAGTTTATATAAGGTAGTCACCTTTCAACTTAAAATCACCCCCATGGCTTCCTCCCAGTTCCACTTGTCTCTAGGTACTACTCAGTCACAAGAAAGGTGACAGACAGGTAGGGTAATTCTTCCACTGTATATTTATCAAAATAATTTTAAAATGGGCTAAAACTCTATAACATTATAATTCCTGGATTGTAATTTTTTTGTTTACTTCCTATGTATCTTAATGCTCTATTTCAGGACTTTTTAGTGCTTTCCCCTTCCCCCATCCACCTCTTTCTTAGAGCAATGTTTTAGAAACCCAGTGAATGAGAGTTTAGATATCTGTGGTTCTGGTCTTGGATTCTGTACTCATCTATGCAGATATTTTCAAGCAAGATGCTTCTCCTCTCTGGGATTCAGTTTCTTCATATATAAAATGTTGGATCTCTAAAGGTCCCTTCCAACTCTAATATGCTCCTCTGAAACTTGTAGACCATTAGCTTCCCTTCACTCACTGGCTCCTGACAGTGGATGAAACCTTTGCCAAACTCTTGTCAGAGTAATTAATTGCACCATGAGTGCTGGGGACATCAGCCTCGCTGTCTGTACATATTTGTATAATGAGGCCAAACCAGTATTAATCATAGTCTTTGTAATTGTTTCCTTTGGCAGTTTTGGGGGGTGTGGGGAACCATCTATTGTTAGTTATGTTTGCATGGCTAGATTGTAAGAATCTGTAGTAATATAACAGTTCACACTTTTAGTTATTTTTTCAGGGGCAAAATATTTGTAGGTTAAAATCAAGGATAATAGTAATATTCTAAGTTTACAGACTCCTCAGAAAACAAATAATATAGTTTATATTCTTGAGATGAACAAAGCTTTAGGAGAGTCTTACTGGCAAAATGCTCAAAATGGAAAACCACTTTTGGGTCAATACTTAATTAGCTGCCCTATATCTATGTGAAGAGACACCACGTTATCAATTAATGTTTTCTTTCACAATCTTCCACACTGTTTCTCCCAGCTCTCACTTTTCAAGCATACAAGAGTGCTAATTGAAAACACTGTACGAAAATGGGAAGGATGATGAGCTCCTGAAAATCCCAGGCCTAGATTTACAAGCTGTTCCCTTCATAAGCAGCAGCAGTAATGCCACTTCTTTATTCTGCAGGGAGTCCAGCCATCTCTAAGAAGTACAGTCCATCTCACTAGAAGGATGGTAATCCTTTCCCCATCAGAGGCTGAGGCTAAAATATAATGCATTGCCTTGTATAGTTACCATCCAAGGGCATCACTAACAAGTATAAAGACTTCTGCCTTTGTCTCTACTAGGCATTTATCTTTACGTATGTTGCTCAAAGTCCAAACTGAGCCAGAATATAAATTATGTATATGAGCGTGCTCATGTACTCACAGGATGAATAAAGATTCAAACCCATGACCAATCTAAGGAACATATCCTGCTATTGACTCTCCTTTCAGTATCCATATATGGCCACCTCATTGTAGAGTCCAATCTTAAAATTTCCACACAGTTTCTATGTCTGCAGGTATGGAATAACTTAACCAATAAAGCAAAGGGATGCCAATTTTGTGGGATGGCATACTAAAAGGGTATCCCATCTTTAGGAATTTGAATGAACAAATAACAATTCCATTTAAGAAATGACCATTAGTACCAAAAAGTGTATATGTAGATCCCTTCTGGGGGGGAAAAAAAAAAAAGGAATACATACTACTGCTCATTTGTTGAATATATTTTTTAAAAACTTATTTTCTCTCTCTTCTTTTTTTTGCTTGAGAATTTTATATTTTTATGTTGTTTTTTTTTTTTTTTTTTTTTTTTTTGAGACAGAGTCTTGCTCTGTCACCCTGGCTAGAACACACTAGTGTGACCCTAATTTACTGAAACCTGAACTCCTGGGCTTAAGTGATCCTCCTGCCTCAGCCTCCTGAGTAGATAGGACTACATGTGTGCGCCATAATGCTCAGCTAATTTTTTTCATTTTTTTAAAAGCAGGGGTTTCACTATTTTGTCCAAGCTGGTCTTGAACTCCTGGGCTCAGGCAATCCTGCCTCAACCTCCCAAAGTACTAGGACTATAGGCATGAGCCACTATGCCCCACCAAGAATTTATTTATTTTTTATTTAAGAAAAATTTTGAGAAAGTATCTTGCTCTATCACCCAGGCTGGCGTGCAGTGGTGTGATAATGGCTCACTGCAGCCTCGCCTCGACTTCCTTGGCTCAAGTGATCCTCCCACTTCAGCCTCCCAAGTAGCTGGGACCACAAGCGCACGCCACCATGCCTGGCTAATTTTTTTGTATTTTTTATAGATGTAGGGTTTTGTCATGTTGCCCAGACTGGTCTTGAACTCCTGGGGTCCAGCATTCTGCCTGCCTTGACCTCCCAAAGTGCTAGGCTTACAGGTGTGAGCCATTGCACCCGGCTGAAGAGTTTATTTTTTAATCTATCAAAACCAGGGAGTTACCTGTTTGTATGGTAAGTCCACATCACCATTTAACAGACAACAGTCACGAGTTATTGAGTGGTGAATATAAAAGCTTCCTACTTATGTAGGCTCACATACATACAATGTCTCACTGACTACTTCTAAATTATCATTAGTACTTTCCAGAGAAAAGGAAGATGAAAAATTAAGTTATATTTATTTTGTTCTGAGTGCTGTTTTGGGGATGATTTCCTCTAAGTTTCCCACTCACTTTTCAAAATCTTTTGGGAAACTGATGCCCAAGAATACAGCTAATAAGTGACACAGCTAGAACTGAGGCCAAACCACAAAAACCATGCTCTTCCCATTAAACCATTCTGAAGCAAGCATGAGAAAAAACTGTCTTGAGTCTGTTTTATTTTATTTTTAGAGACAGGATCTCTCTGGACTTGAACTGCTGGGCTCAAGCAATCCTTCCACCTAAGCCTCCCAAGTAGCTGGGACTACAGTGACTCTGTTTTCTAATATTATTTACTACATTTAAGAACCACGCAACAGGAATCTTAACCAAGTCTCCAACTCATTCATCCAATGTAATCCCACGGTTTTAGTAGTATTGATAAAGTCTGATGACATCTTATTTTTGATGATGTGCTGGCATATAAATATTTATCAGTGAGCACTCACCATTCCCTAACGATCAAGTCTGTTCACAACTTCTCGAACTGTAGCTATGAAGTTTTCATTGTCTTGGGGATTAGCTAAAATAATACTGTGCAGTCTGTTCATATATGAGTCAATGGTGTCCACTGTAGGTGTCTCTCCACTTCCTGAAGTGAGATAAGAATAAAGTAAGAAAATCCTCCCTATTCAGTTTTACCATAAAACACAATTTCAAAGAAATAGTGATTCTAATGTGGTCTGCTCCACAGACATGCTTTTAATTTTAGAGGAGAGACTTTTAGATCTCGAAGAAATGAAATTAATCCACATACTCTAAATAAACAGATGGGCTATATAATTGCTGACTGGATATATGAGTAGCTGCATGTAACAGAAGGTTAGACTCTCTCAGCTTTCTGCTGACTATCCTCAAAATGAAAGAGTATATAAGAAATACCAGTGTTCATTTTCCCCTCCTTCCTGTTAAAACAAAAACCACAAAGCAAACAAACATACATAAGAGGAAGCACTCTCCTCAAGATTTACTACTCAGTTTCCAGTGTTCTGAATAGCAAATTAAGCTTAAAAGACAGGAAAATAGATATTAAAATATAAATAGACAAAAATTTGAATGACCAGAGAGCCTGAAACATTGGATGATTTTAGCCAATACTGACATTCTTTTATATCCAGAGGAGAAAAAAATGTATTTTAATTAATTTTCCTCTGGAGGAGATTTCAACCTTTCCACACCAGTACTAACATAAAAATAGCATCCTGCTCCCCACAACACATACACCCCTGTCACTGACAGTTCTCAGGCAGGAAGACTTACCAGGCAAGGGCATGCTGGCAAAGCTGCTGGTTAGCACCTGCCGCAGGGTCTCCAGGTGCTGCTGTAAGACTGTGTTGCGGCTCCGCTCCTGGATCACATCCACCTCCAGCTTCTCCACTGCTGTGCGCATGCTCTCCACGTGCTTTTGCAGGGCTGCATTCCTCTCCTCAAACTCCATGTTGGATTTGCGAAGCTGGCGGAGCTCTGCCTCCCGAGCTGAGGACATACATCCCACAGAACACATGCAGCACTAGAAGGAGTCTCTGAGGAGTCCCAATGACTCTTACAGGGAAGTTCTGCTTAGCTGCCTCTAATTTAGCTACCCCACCTCATGTCCCTATTCTCATTATGGCATTCCAGATAGCAATTTCAGCAATGAAGCGCCTGACTCCCCAGAGCTATTTTAATTCTTAAAGTTAGTCACATTTCATATGTAAGACTGCAACAGTTTCAATTCCCAGTTGTTAGTTTTTGCTTTTTAAAATTGTACAATGAGAAGCCTGAGGGGTTTTGCAGGGGGATCCTGGGAGACTGGCCAAGCACAGCTGTAGGTACCCATCTTTACTACAATGGGATCAGATTTGCTCTTAGTTATTTTATATTTTGGACTCCCATGTAAGTTTTTATTTGTACAAAGGGTTCCAGGCTCAGAGTCTGAAGACAAGTGAATTCGTGATTTGCATTTATTTCCTTTCATCCAGAGACCAAAGAAGCTTTGACAACAATGGCCTAACTTTCCTTCACTGGTCTTTGAGCAGCTACCTTTACCATAGAGTGAAATAGAGGCAGTTCTTCTTCCTTTAGACTAGTCCTAAGGAGGGATAACACTACCATTGCTTTTGAGCAATGCATTTCTTCTGAGAAGTCCCCTGTCAAAAATCTGAGAAACACAAAAAGAAACTTCAGTAATCACCTTTGCTATGGTTCAAGAATTCCTCTGTAAATATAGGGATGTCAAAAACAGACCGTTCCTTTACCTCTGTTTCTTTCTGCGAATCAAGAGGAACAAAACAGTTAATTCTTAATAGAAGCTAAATTAAATAATAGTGCCTGAAGACAATGATCATGTCTTCTTTAAAAAAGAATAGGGTGAGCAGGAATCAGTCCACGTGAGTATGTGAGGGAAATGTATTCATCTTTCCATTGGAATCCAACTTTCATAGAGCTTAAGCAGGTAAAGTATTCACTTCTCAAAGGTGTACAACTACTGTGTAATTAGAAACCTTAAACAACGTTACATAAATTTCCCTAATGGAGAATTTGAAGCCAATTCTTAGCCTTGTGTTTTGAATAGTCAACAGTATACAGTTATGAAAGCGACTGCAGTGGGAATTGAGAAAGAGTGTTTTTTTTCAGTCACTTTTGTTGGTTAGGCATGTAAAATGCTCCCTAAGATTATGCAATATAAATTTGCAGAGTGGACAATAAGAATTTTAGCAGAAATCTGACCGCTACGAGCAATAATGATGATATTCCATTGGTACTTCTATTTACTTATGAGAGGGAGCCTATCTTTGGGGTCTTTTAGATTTTCTTTAGACACAGGAAAAACAAACAAACAAACAAACATACATACAAGACCAAGAAATCAGAAATAACTAGGCTCTAAAAATTAGAAAGCAGAGGATTATGTGAGATACAAAAGAGTAACAAAGCCTAAAATTAATTCAACAATAAGCCATGAAAAGTAAAAAAGCCTCACAAGATCATTGCAAAATATATTCCACAATGATCTTTAAGAATAAAGTCAGTAATTCAAGATGCTTTGGCTGTCACTTCTAAAATGAATTTGAAGTTGAAAGCACTGTGAATGTTAATTTTAAGTGTCTTGGCATAGTGTTCAAAATTTTCCTTAACAAAGGTGGTAAAATGGCAGGAAGTGAGAAGTGAAGAAACTGTTAGTGAAATCTTAAGATCCCAGGACCTTTATAACATGAAAAACATGCAAACATAATACCTAGATTTCATTCCTATAAACAACTGTTTAAAGCTAGATAGAATGTATCTTTCCTACTCTTGTCACCACTAGCTTTTTTTCTTTTTTTTCTGGAGACGGAATCTCTCTCTGTTGCCTATGGTGGAGTGCAGTGGCACGATCTCAGCTCACTGCAATCTCCGTCTCTTGGGTTCAAGCAATTCTCCTGCCCCAGCCTCTCGAGTCGCTGGGATTACAGGTGCCCACCACCATGGCTGGCTAATTTTCTGTATTTTTTTTAGTAGAGATGGGGTTTTGCCATGTTGGCCAGGCTGGTCTTAACTCCTGACCTCTGGTGATCCACCTGCCTTGGCCTCCCAAAGTGCTGGGATTACAGGCTTGAGCCACCGTGCCCGGCCTCCACTAGTTTTCTAAATCTTTGAACCCCAAAATGACTTGGTGCCCAGTAGAAAAGCTAAGCAGTTCACAGCTTAAGAGGGAAATCTGACACCCGAGCTCCTGTTTTCATAATGGTGGCTGCCTAGCAAGGGGGCTGGGCTGTGTGAACCACCTGCCAATGGCAGCTGAGCAAGAAAGACACTGAAAAGCTATGTAATTTCAGAGCACTTAATTTCTACTTTGTATTTTTCTTCCTAACAAAAGAAAGCAAAGTTTCCCAGAATAACTTGAAAATAAACAACAAAATTATCAACTGAAAGTCCCAAGTTTCAACATGCAAAGCTCTACCTCGAGCCAGTTCCTACGGGATTTCAATGGAAATTAATGTATGAACAAGAAAGGCTGGTTCCAGAAGGAATCTTAGCCATACTTTGCAGTGGCTTTCTCTCAAATTTGCTGGCTTCCCATATGCTTTAACTGTCACTGGGCTGCTGCAGGAAAACAAAACTTATGACACATAATCCCAACATGCACAAGGCATAACAGATACAAACGTAAGTCCACAGATGACTTAGCATAAAGACTTAGGACATTATCATCCTATCTTATTCAGTCTCCAACTTAACTGCAGTTACATGAGATCAGTTACCTAGCTATACGTCTCAATATCTGCCAGTTAGATGGGTAAAGTGGAGACACTTGGCTCCCATTACCATGGTACAAAGATCCCTCTCCAAGGTCTTGACTCTCCTCAGACTGGTAATCTTTTCTCTCCTTTGCCAGAGCAGTCCAAACTAAGCTAATTATGTAAGGGCAGAGGACAGCACCACATAGGTGCATTAACACACTACTCCTTGGTACAGATTCTTAGAGCACAAACTAAGAAACATTAAAGCAATTAAATGAAACTGTTCAGTCTCTGAAAGGTAACAGAGAAATTCTACTTAATGGAAGAGTGGTAATAAAAAACATCAGCACTCTTCCATTACTGAGCACATTTCATGGCATGGAGAGGATCCTCCTGGGGGCTTGGGTGTACTTAAGCTGCTCCAAGGATAGCTCAAGGGATTAAAATCATAAGGATTTGATTACCCTTTCACTGAAAGGGTCTAATTTGTTCAGGCTGAGTGTCATTCTGTCATTTCTCATAAATTAAAGGAGAAACAAAATTATTGTTTCTATCTTAGTTTTCACATGAGATACAGACACTTTCTTGAGAGTAATACTAGCTAACTCTTGGGTCTAGTGGGCTGGCTTTCGATTTGAGAGGAGCAAGAATATTCTTCACTTTGGTTTTCCATTCGGGATATTGAATGGAGGTTAAGAGAAAAGAGGCCCTTCTGAACTGAACCTATTTTGCTGTGATCTAGGCCCAGGGCCAGAATTTCAAAGAGTGTGATATGTGCTTCTCTCAAGAGCCTTTTACTTTGGGAAATGCTCTTAACATTGTGTACCAGCCTGAAGTGCCCCACTGCTATGCAGAATGGCTTTCAGGTCAGCATTTCTGTAGCTCTAATATGCTCTCTCCAGTACCTGCCTTGGTAACAATGACTTAGGGATCCAAGTTTCATTTAGGAATACAACAGGTTTCTTTACTATACACAAACCAAATAGTTTACTTAACTAGCAACACGTTTTGCTGACATCTCGGGCAACCAGGCCCATTTTTACTTTCAACACTGTGTCGTTTATGCTATGTAGCATGGCACTGTGCTGTCAAGAATGCTAGACTACGACACAGAAGGCCTGGGTTTCCGTCACAATTCTGCCTCCAATTTAATTCAGTAAGTGATTCTGGGTAAATTCTTTCCATTCTATATACTGTCTTAGGCAAGTCACTTTCCTCACTGACAAAATGAGGTGGTCACTTGAGAGGATCACTAAGTCTCAGTGTTTTACTTCTCATAGGATAAGTAAAGGGAAATAAGTATGTATTTAGGATCTATGGTCTTTAGACAATGCAAGATATTTGCTCTTTTATTAAAAACTTACTCATACCTCTGCTCGAGCCATTTTACCCACCCTGAGGTCTCCACAAAACCTAGGTCATTTTAAAGTCCTGATTCAATTACTCCTTTCCATGGGCTCCTTCTGTGGCTGCTTTTCACCCATAGTGCTTTCTATTTTTCTGAACTTCTATTATACTAAGAAATTATATGTAAGAAAATTACTGGGTAACAATGTTTTTTAAAAACAGTTTTAAAACTTTCAAATCAGTTCTTTTATATTGCAATTTTTCTAAAATTATCTAATTTAGGAAACATATTATTCAGTGAAAAATAAAAATGGTAAAGTAAGGGACATTAATTGGGTCAACACGCTTACTAAAGGAGCTTTATCCTGCTGTGGGCATACCAACACATGGATTTACAGAACCTACTGTATAACCTCTTAAGAAACAACTGCTGGCTCTCCATCTGCTCACTCCTTTTTTTTGTTTGGTTTAACATGGGTCTAGTCTAATCCTGTAACAGGGAAATATAGAGACTCACTTCTTTTCACAAATCACAGACATTACAGAAATTCATGTTATACTAATGTATCTGAATAAACACCTTCACTTCTCAAATTATCAGCAGCAGGTTCTACGATACAGACTAAATCTACATCTTTTCTGACTGCAACTATCAAGTTTACTGGAGACAAAAATGTCGCATATAGTTTGGCCAGCAAAATTCATAGTGAAGAAATGATTCAGATGATTGACATCTATTCAGACAACTGATTAGAAAATGTGAGCTCTAATGTTTCAGATTACTGTCCAAATTCTCTTTGGTAACTGTTAAAGATAGAGAAGCTATAAAATAGAGAAAAAAAGAAGTATGGAAATTTCATGATATTGATAGCTGGGCACACAGGCAAAGAAAGAGAGAAGTAATTATACAAAAGTCTGCTAATATGAAAAGTTTGCAGTATTATGATTTAAAATACAAATACATATAAAGTTTCTCCAGCAAAAAACATTTCATCCGAATTAGAGCACAGAATGTCATATATAATTACATTTATATAGGATCTATCTGAAGAATAAAATGCAAATGTTTACTATGTTTCTCACTTTATAATTCATAGATGGTAATAACATCTATTTGACCTGTGAATCTGAATCTTTTCTCTATGTTTTAAGGTAACCAACATTTCCTTGATTTGGTAAAAAAACAAACACATGTAAAATAGTACACTAGAAAATTCTTTTTGTTCAAATTCCCAGTATTTCAGGTCAACTTTGAATAGATTCTTGTATAAAAATAATCACTTATGGAATACCTTCTCAAGGTAAGGGTATCATGATAGGTGGTATAGGGTTGGATATAAAGATGAAAACTAGACTGTGCATGTCTGCAAAGAGATTACAACCAAAGAGTGTGAGCCCTTGAATTACCTCAAAACCCCTAGGTCAGATCAGCTAAGCACATAAGAGAAGTATAGAGAGCCATGAAGGTTAAAGGAAGTTGGAGGAAACAAAAGTTTGGAGGAAACATAATTTGAAATAACACACACACCTAAATCCCATACACACAGAAACATAGGCCTAAATCCTATCAATGGGGCTGAACCAAGTGGGAGGAAAGAAGCCAGTATACAAACATGTGCTAGTGAAGTGAGGGAATAGGAAAGGAGGTGTAAGAACTGAGACACTGGGCAGGGCATGGTGGCTCATGCCTGTAATCCATTTAGTCTTTTAGAGAGATACCTTGCTCCCCAGAATAGAATAAGGGTTTTGTTACCATAGAAAAATGGGAACATGGCTGGGCACGGTGGCTCACACCTGTAATTCCAGCACTTTGGAAGGCCAAGGCGGGTGGATCACGAGGTCAGGAGATCGAGACCATCCTGGCTAATACGATGAAACCCTGTCTCTACTAAAAATACAAAAAATTAGCCGGGTGTGGTGGCACGAGCCTGTAGTCCCAGCTACTCGGGAGGCTGACGCAGGAGAATCGCTTGAACCTGGGAGGCAGAGGCTGCAGTGAGCCAAGATTGTGCCACTGCACTCCAGCCTGGGCAACAGAGTGAGACTATCTCAAAAACAAAACAAAACAAAATAAAACAAAACAAACAAAAAAATGAGATACTGGTGCTTGTGCTCTATCGACATTGTAGCTGAACAGTTCATTTTAAGCAAATGCTGGATTCTTTAAATAACAACTTTTCTGAGAGTCAGATTAAAGCATGTGGTGATGATAAACTATGGTCAAGTTATAGCTTTCAGCTAGCCCTGATTTCTATACTTCATTCCAAATTCCAGCCATCTTTGGCATTTAAAGCCAATAAAATTCTTAGATCACAGGAAAGGATTGAGGTTAGGGGCTATAGTTCAATAACATAAGTGTCTGCCATATGCTAAGAACCCCCAAGCTAAAGTATCTCATTTAATTTGAATTATGATATAGGAAATACTCTGCATTCATTAAAAAAAAAAATCCAGTAGCATTTCAAAAAGCAACGTTATTATAAATACATATATGTGGTATGTAGACAGATGGCTAATTACCTCATGATCATGAGTGGCCTGCCGGGCTGCATCTAAAAATATAAAAGAATAAGAGAACATTACATTTAAAAAGAAAGCAATAACCAAACCGAAGTGTATGACTGTGCCAAACTATAAAACCTGCTGGTATATGTAGATTCTCATAACATATGATATTTTTCCTTAAGGCTTTATTAATCGGTCAGCCAACAAAAGTAAGGGAACCCCATATCTACAGAATCAGAATTCATAATTAGGCATAAGAGAAACAGCAGAAACAGTTTTTAACTTTAGGGACAACAGGGTGGAAGAGTAGACAGAAGACACAAACCAAAGACTACTTGTACAACATCTATAATTTTAGCAGGCTAGATGCCCAAGTATAGAGAAGAGTGATGGCTAAGGAAAAATAGACTAGTTGTGGATGGTGCTTCAAAAATGACACATGAAAGTCTCAGAAGTGTTAAAGGCAAGTTACTGTTACTGATATAATTTTGTAGATAGGTTTGCTTATAGGCAGAGAAATGCCTAAACTGGGAATCAGGAAAAGGGCAGGCAGGCAACTAACAGGGGTCTTGGAGGACAAGCCAAAATCATCGATAACAGACATGGAAACCCAGTTGAAATTTCTAAATGACAGCAGTGTGATTTTAATAAAATTCCAAAATAATGCTTGTAAGTGAATACTGGATAGTGGAGAGAAAACAGAAACATGTCTTTTCTAGTTACCACTCTTTTTTTTTTTTTTTTTTTTTTTTTGAGACGGAGTCTCGCTCTGTCGCCCAGGCTGGAGTGCAGTGGCCGGATCTCAGCTCACTGCAAGCTCCGTCTCCTGGGTTTACGCCATTCTCCTGCCTCAGCCTCCCAAGTAGCTGGGACTACAGGCGCCCGCTACGTCGCCCGGCTAGTTTTTTGTATTTTTTAGTAGAGACGGGGTTTCACCGGTTTAGCCAGGATGGTCTCGATCTCCTGACCTTGTGATCCGCCCGTCTCGGCCTCCCAAAGTGCTGGGATTACAGGCTTGAGCCACCGCGCCCGGCCTAGTTACCACTCTTAACAGTTGGCTTTATGACACTCCATCACCCACAATAAACTACAAATACATTTGGTTCTGGTTTTGATACCTTGCCTATGAGATTTGCCTTTCTGACGGTCCTGGGTTTTCCTACTGAAGACCTTGTAGGCCTCAGTTTTCTGATACTGTTCTAGTTCCTTCATGTAGCGCTCCTTATCTCTGTCTGCTTCATCAAGGTAGCGCTAGGAAAGAAACACAGAATTATTTTCAAGAAAATGAGATCTTATTTAAATAAAATTAAACTACCTATTTGAAGAAAATGGGACAATTAGAACATGAGAAGAAAAGAATATAGGGAATATGCCTTAAAAAAGAATCAGGAAAACAAGAGTTGTATGAATAGAATAAAATATAACCTCTCAATTATAAAAGAAATAAGTCATTATGAGTTTTTAGACTATTTATTGCCTTTTCTAACCTAATGAAGACAAGTTCTATTGAGACCATTCTTATAAAAAATTCATGAAGATGATTATTCTTCTAACTCTATAGATAGAACTCTACATGGCCACTAGAGTCATCCTCATGAGATCTGCACACCACACAGGCACACTTAGTCTTCCCAGGGGAAGGAATAGAATATTACTGTTTTGCTGTCTCCAGCCCATTTTGAGGGGATGATGTCATACATCAATTGGCCCTTTAAGAGCCAGAAGATTGGAGCAATGAAGCTAGGAAGCACAAAGAACATAAAAATAATGACCTCATCCTATGGACTTAAAAATGGGACTACTCTGAGAGAACCTATATCTACATGCTTTGATTGCTTTGTGCTATTAATTATTTAAACAAAGTTCATTGCTCTACCAGGATTATTTTGTTTAATGCTTTGCCCTTTTCATTCATCAAAAGGAAGTATAAGAAAGTATAAAAATACTGCTTCTAAATGAACGGAAAACACACTCAGAAATTATGTTAAACTCCTTGTCTGTCCCACATAAGAGCCAGATGTAGGAGATACCCAACTGGCCAAATCTGGTACAATTTAAGCACCAAAATAATTAAGTATAGTAATAAAATATAAACTAGTAGAAAAAACTTCATACGATTATTAGTATGATTTATAATAGACATAATACCAATGATTTGTTACCATACAAATACAATAAATGGGGGTATAAATGGGGGTAGAGGCTGAGCATGGTGGCTCACGCCTATAATCCCAACACTTTGGGAGGCCAAGGTGGGTGGATCACTTGAGGTCAGGAGTTCGAGACCAGCCTGGTCAACATGCTGAAACCCCATCTCTACTAAAAATACAAAAATTAGCTGGGCGTGCGTGGTGGTGCATGCCTGTAGTCCCAGCTACGTGGGAAGCTGAGGCTAGAGAATCACTTGAATCTGGGAGGCGGAGGGTGCAATGAGCTGAGATTGTGCCACTGCACTCCAGCTTGGGCGACAGAGAAAGACTCCATCTCAAAAAACAAACAAACAAACAAACAAATAAATGGGGGTAGGGCATTGGGCATGGTGGCTCATATTTGTAATCAAAGGATGTTGGGAGGCTGAGGCAAGAGGATTGCTTGAGCCCAGATGTTTGAGTCCAGGCTGGGCAACAAAGTGAGATCCCGTCTCTACAAAACATAAAATAATTAGCCAGGTTTGGTGGTATGTGCTACTCAGGAGGCTGAGGTGGGAGGGGTGCTTGAGCCCAGGAGGTCAAGGTTGCAGTAAGCCGAGATCTTGCTTAGATTAGAATGCTGAAGGCTAACTGGTAAATGTGAAGGGAGTGCTGGAGTTGGAAAAATCATCACGTTGTAACCATAATGATAAAGATTAAATCAGGCAAAAATAATCAATGGATGCTAAATCTAGGGGAAAATGTTGATGTAGAACACACTATTTGCATGTTCTTAAATCATCTCCCTATAGATTACTAATGACAAAGGAGAATTTAAATAATGTACCAGGTAAGCAAAATTAATATTACCAGTGAGAAACAAAAGGACATTGTGTGCCTGCATATGTGATATACTGCCTACGCAAGTCATTCTACCAAGAATGCGTAACCTCAATCTAATCACGAGGAAACATCTGAAAAATACACAATGACCAATGTTCTGTTAAAGGTAAAAGAAGCGGGGGAAGCAGAAGGGAACTGTATTTAAAAAAAATATCAATGTTATAAAAGAAAAAGAAAGACTATGGAAATATCCCAGTTTAAGCTAAAGAAATTTGACTACTAAAAAAAAAAAAAAAAGAAACTTGACTACCTAACATAAAACCTGACCCTAGACTGGAACTTGTTCTGGAAGGGAAAAATGTTATAAAGAAATGAGGTTAGGTCAACATATGGATGACAGATTAAAGTATTGTTAATGAAAAATTATGAAATTGATGACTATACTATGGTTATATAAGAAAATATTCTTTGAAATAAACACTGAAATATTCTGGGGGTAAAGGGCTACAATGTATATAATTTATCCTCACATGATTAAAACAAAATTTTGTGTGTCTGGGTGTACACATGCAAGTGTGTGTGTGTGAGTGAGAGAGAGAAAGACTGAGCATGCAAAAGTGTAAGAAAGACTGAGAATATTGTAAGTGAATCTGGGCAAAGGGTGTTTGGATGTTCTTTGTATTATTTTTATGTTCGTAACTTCTTGTACATTTGAAATTATTTCCAAAAAAAAGTTAGTAAAGCAAAAACAAACACAAAACCTTTGTCCTACGTAATAGCGGTTATCCCAAGAAATAACCACTGTTTTTTTTTTTTTTTTTTTTTTGAGACGGAGTCTTGCTCTGCCACCCAGGCTGGAGTGCAGTGGCTGGATCTCAGCTCACTGCAAGCTCCGCCTCCCGGGTTTACGCCATTCTCCTGCCTCAGCCTCCCGAGTAGCTGGGACTACAGGCGCCCGCCTTGTCGCCCGGCTAGTTTTTTTTTTTTTTTTTTTGTATTTTTAAGTAGAGACAGGGTTTCACCGTATTAGCCAGGATGGTCTCGATCTCCTGACCTCGTGATCCGCCCGTCTTGGCCTCCCAAAGTGCTGGGATTACAGGCTTGAGCCACCGCGCCCGGCCACCACTGTTATTTTTACATTTTTGTTTATACACTTCTGTATTCTCTGAAAAGGATCTAAAAAAAAAAAAAAAAAAAATCACACATTAATTTTAAAATAAAGAAAAATAAAAAAGAAAAGAATAACACAGTATGTACAGCCTACTATCCTTTTCTACAGTAGTGCCAAAACAATGGATGATATTCACTGCCTTCTACTAGCTTGCTACCACTAACACAGAGCTTCAAAAGTTGCAACTGAATCTGATCTCTTTGAAAATTTCTGAAGTCAATTAATTCCCAGGAGAGTATTTTTCAATTTGGTTTTAGTGTGTCTGGAATCCTTTCTAAAAAGTGTAAGTCATAAAAGAGTTTAAGACATAAAAGATATATAGATATCTTTCAGATGCTGGGAATGCTGGGAACTTTTAACCCAAAGCAACTCCCACAATCATGACCATTGCTCTGCTTTAGTGGTATTTCCACCAGCTCATGGCTATCTTGTCCTTAATTCCTCTCAAATCTCTAACAAATGGATTCATTTCAGTTTGCCATCAGGTTAGTTTCTGTCTTAGAGGAGAAAGAATTCAAGTTGTTCTTGCTTTATTTTCAATAGCAGGTTAATTTGCCAGAACTCTAGTTTAAAAAATGTATTAAAACAGTAACATTTTTTTCTTAAAAATCTTATGTGAACTGCAGAATTGTGTCAAGTGACTTTTTCTCATTTAATTCACAACTTTTCATTTAACTCAGTGGAATATATTTTATTGGTAGATTTCTTAATACTGAACCACTTAAAAAAATCTTACGTGAACTCAGAGCATTAAAAAGTGGTGCTGCTTTGGTTGAGGGGAGTCCTAGACTCCTTCCCTGCTCACACCCCTCGAACAAATAGTTTAAAATTCACTAAGTTAGAGAAAACTGCTATGATGGACCCTGCTCTTCTGGTCTCCTAGGCACTGTGACAAAATTGCAGAATCAACTGTCCATCCTCTTTGCTTTTCTTTTGGAAGTTATTTCTGAGATATAATCAAAACCAAAGAGTCAGGAATAAGAACAATTACCTGTTTTTCCTCAGGAGGCAGTTTACTCCATTCATTGCCTAACATCCTTGTGATTTCTGGAAATGGGACTTCTGGTCTCTTTGCTCGAAGCTGTTCTCGACGCTCATTCATGAACCGAACATATCCTGTAAGAGGGGATTTGGGTGCATTGCTGTCTCGAAGAGGTTTCTTCCTCTTTCTTCCTTTGGACCAACCTCCTCGTTTACTTCGTTGCTACAAAACAAAACAAAATAAAAAACCAAAAACCAAACAACAACCATCTCCCGAAATAACCCAACAACAACAAAAATAAACAACAACAAACAAAACAGGATTAAGAGTTGCAATTTGGCTCTGGATATTCAAAGCTCTCCATATCTGTTGTAGATATTATACAAATGACAGCAATGCAATTTTCGAGGAACTCCAAATGCTTCACTTGCAAACTCTTTTATGTACCACACTACAAAATCTTGCATTAAACGGCTATTTTTGTGCTAATCGCAATGTATGAGAATAAAAGGTGCCATGATCACTCAGCTTTGACCTTCATATGCATATGACTGTCCCACAGACAACTCTCAGGTCCTGATTCCTGACAGGAGAGTATCCAAATGGGAAATACAGCAGCACATGCCGTATTGTGGTAGGGAGGCAGACGTTGTCAGATCAGAGTGAGATGGTGTCACATGCACCAGGCAAAGGAAGAAATAAGTTGTAGCAGAGATTAAAAATAACTCACAAAGGGAGTTGCTCATTGATAACTTTCAAAGACTAGCTTATTTCCCATAGCAGATAGCAAATGGAATATTACATTAATATCTAAGTCTCAGAAAAATTTCAGTAAGTATATCTGAAATGAAGATGAGGTCTTTGGCTTGACAATTTGTTCCTTTAGATATATATTTAATTTTAATTTTTTTTTTTTTTGAGGTAGAGTTTTGCTCTTCTTGCCCAGGATAGAGTGCAATGGCGCTATCTGGGCTCACTGCAACCTCTGCCTCCCAGGTTCAAGCGTTTCTCCTGCCTTAGTCTCCCAAGTAGCTGGGATTACAGGCATGCGCCACCACACCCAGCTAATTGTTGTATTTTCAATAGAGATGGGGTTTTGCCATGTTGATCAGGCTGGTCTCGAACAGGCATGAGCCTCTGCACCCAGCCTAGATGTACATTTCATAGTCAGAGGTCTTTATATGTTGAGTTACCAGTTAAATCAAAAGATTGAATCACCTCTGAAAAAAACTAAAGAAATGAAAAGGACTGAGGTACCACTGATGTTTCACCAGAGCCCTTTTTCTTGTACCTTAAATAAGATGTAAGATACATCATATTTTTACCTCATAATTTTACAAATACACACAGCCCTATCAGTTAATGTTTCATGGATACAATAATTCTTATTTCAGACAAGAGAAAGATAAATAAACAAGGACAAAAATATCTAAATACTTACTAACTGTAGTACTCTACTCCTCCAAATGTATATAAAATAAAATGGTATAATTCACCATTGGGCAAATTATGTATTTGGTATTAGTTTTTTTTTTTTTTTTACCTAGTTACATTAAAGTTACTATGGGCTGGCACGGTGGTTCACACCTGTAAACCCAGCACTTTGGAGGGCCAAGGCAGGCGGATCACTTGAGGTCAGAATTTTGAGACCAGCCTGGTCAACATGGGGAAACTCCATCTCCACTAAAAATACAAAATTGCCCAGGCATGATGGCATGCGCCTGTAATCCCAGATACTTGGGAAGCTGAGGCAGGAGAATAGCTTGAACTTGGGAAGGCAGAGCTTGCAGCGAGCTGAAATTGTGCCACTGCACTCCAGCCTGGGCAACAGAATAAGGCTCCACCTCAAAAAAAAAAAAAAAAAAAAAAAACCAATTTGGTTTTAAGGTATTTAAGAAGCTTTAAGTATTCATTATAATCTTTAAAAATGCCAATAGGAGAGATAAAAAAATAATTTTTTTAAATTTGAGACAAAGTCTCACTCTGTAGCCCAGGCTGGAGTACAGTATCTTGGCTCACTGCAACCTCTGCCTCCAGGTTCAAGAGATTCTCCTGCCTCAGCCTCCCAAGTAGCTGGAATTACAGGTACCTACCACTGTACCTGGCTAATTTTTTGTATTTTTTAGTAGAGACGGGGTTTCACCATGTTGGCCAGGCTGGTCTTCAACTCCTGACCTCAGGTAATTCGCACGCCTTGGCCTCCCAAAGTGCTAGGATTACAGGCATGAGCCACCAGGCCCGGTTGGCTTTTTTAAAATAAGAAAAAAGACAAAAATCAATGGTGACACTCTTTATTGGCTAAAAAACAAAACAAAACAAAACAAAAAAAAAAGAGTGCCTTAAAACACTGACAATGTAATCAGTTATTTGTAAGAAACACTGAAAGTCCAACAAGGGCATGACTGCCCAGGCTCATATGCCTTTCTGTGAGTTAGGGAAAGGTACTCCCTATGGGAGGGTGAAGGATTTGGTAAGTAGTATGAATGCTTTGGGCACATAGGGCTCCAGGCAGCAGGGCTTCGTGAGCAGAGTGTGGCCTTGAGCAAGGGCATGTACACTTCTCATTACTTACTTATTAATGATTAAATCATTCACTCATTCAACAAGTATTTGTTGAACATCTAATATGAGGTAGGTATTTCTTAGGGAACAGGGAAAGAAGAGTCTACCTGTCTATGCCATTAAAATTATTAATATGGTTCCGCATAAAACAAGAAATAGAAAATTTTGCAGGTATCAGCCTAAGAATATAAGAAGGTTAGATGATCAACACCTTGATCAACACACCTTCCTTGTGACTGCTTCTTCAGAAGTTTCAGAGGATAGGAGCAGAAGGAGATACTTCAGCTTACCTCATCTTCATGCCTCTGTTCATTGCCTTCTGCTGCATTTGAAGACTCACTCTGAAGCAACTGACCTTGGGAGAGATCCTCCACAAATTCTGGATTGTTGGTGGATGATGTGGTGCCACTACTGTAAGGAACCTCTGGGTGATTTAGCCTGAATAATAGGCAGAAGTATCAACAACACAAAAACTCCACCTGTTTACTAAGGTTCTAGATAAATTTCCCTGCCAGCAAAAGCACATGCCAGTCCTTGAATTAATTCCCCCAGTAATCTGTATAAATGTAAACAATGTCTTCACAGAAGTTACAGGGTGTTTTAAAAAACTGGTTTCAGTGCTTGATTAAACCAGGTCAGTTCCATGAAGACATCTCCTACCAAAAACAACTATAATCTTCTTCAAAAAGATGATCTCCTCTAAACACAGACTTCATGTTTTAGTTCTGAATATGCAGTAGAATCTGACTTTTACATGCTACCTTTCATGTATCTCCAATGTAAAGGGAAAACACTATTAACGAAAAAAGTGAATAGCAATGGGAGTTGTAGAGGCAGTTTGCCAACTATCACAAAAGAGTTCTTAAAGGGTGTAAGAAAAATCTCTTAATGGTACATTTCATTGGCTATTTCTTCTTGGATTATAGCGTTTACTGACAATCAGATCATCTAAGAACAATATCAAGTTCAGTAAGTTCAGGTATACATGTTAATAAATCAGACAGATGTACTTATTTCCTGCTCCCACTATACTGTTCCAGATGAGTTAGCAAACCAGATCTCACCCTTCTGAAGAGCGAACACAAGAAGCTACAGATGATGGTAGGGTCTTAGGTGGACTTATCTTATTACATGTGGACAAAGGAATAGAAGGAAAGGTAACATCATGTGCTAGTGAGTATTTTTTTTTCGTTTTTGACCAAGGGAGGAGTTGGGAAGGCAAGAGTGGTAGAAAGATGGATAATAGAGTAATATTCAGTCATTATTCTGAAAGAATGCACAACCCATAGTGTTATAGAGAATCATTACAATGCAACATAAGTACTAAAATAAAGGCTTGTTAAAAGTACCATAAAGGTATGGTAGAGCGTATGACGAATTTTGTATGTAAGGAGGGATGTTAAGAAAGAATTTATAGAGGAGGTCCTAAAAGATGAGTATGTATTCATCAAGGTAAACAACACCATTCCAGATAGAAAGAACTGGGTATAAAAGGAGAAAGGGAGACTATCAAGAGGTTACTGTAATAAATTAAGTGAGAGACAAAGGCAGGCAGGATTCCGAGCAGAAGGAAAGCTAAGAGATACTTAAGAGGCAGAATGGCTAGGTGTGGTGCCTCACGCCTATAATCCCAGCACTTTGGGAGGCTGAGGCAGGTGGATCACTTGAGGTCAGGAATTCAAAACCAGACTGGCCAACACGGTGAAACCCTGTCTCTACTAAAAATAAAAAAATTAGCTGGGCATGATGGCAGTGCCTGTAATCCTAGCTACTGGGGAGGCTGAGGCAGGAGAATCGCTTGAACCTGGGAGATGGAGGTTGCAGTGAACCGAGATCACGCCACTGCACTCCAGCGTGGGTGACAGAATAAGACTCTGTCTCAAAAAAAAAGGTAGAATGGAGAGAACTTAATGACTGATTGACTTTAATAGTGAAAGAAAAGAAGAGTCAAAGGTAATTCTGAGGCTTCCAATTGATGGTTATGTACTTAATATTAACCAAGGTAAGAACAGGGGTATGTATGTGTGTGTGGACAGACAGACAGACAAGAAAATGATAAATGTGAAACACCTGTAACATAATTAAGTAGAAATGTACCACAGACAACTGGAAACATGCCCCAGGAGAACAGAAGTGGAACAAAAGGGCATAAAGATAGACTCGAGAGTCGTTAGCCCATGGAAATAATGGGCAGTGCTAGATATTCTCCAGAAAGACAGTGAGAAGAAGGAAAAGTCAGGATAGAACTCGGCTGAAGCAATATCACTGTATGAGCAAGGTAGAAAAACTAGGAAGGAGATTGAGAAGGGCATTAAGATAACTCGAGAGAAGACGACTGCAGAGGCCAAGGCAGGAAGACTTTTGAGAAGGGTAGTGGCTAATCAAGTAAAAAGTTGCAGATGTTAAATAAGATAGGCCAAAAAATATCTGCTAAATTTGAAGACCTGAAGGTCACTGCCAATTTTAGTTAAGTATAGTTTTAGTGGAATTATGAGAATAAATCCCAGATTACAGTGGACCGAGAAATGGATGAAAACAGGAAGCAGACTGTCTTGGGACTGAAAGCAATTATACTTTTCTGACCCTTTCTAGGAAACATAATAGGTGATTTTAGCAGGAGATTCCTACATTTTTGAGGTCCTTTAAAAAAGGGTAAGTAAAAGAAGCTATGAAATCAATGCCAATCATTTTCGCTGAAAAGAGGTACCATCGAGATCCAGTTTGATCTCTGCAGGGCTGTTTTCCAAATATTTCAATCATTTTGGATGTGTTAGGCAACTTGTTCTTTCACTGTCATTTTCATTTCAACTGTGCCATCAATTTTTAAGTTACTAATTCTTGTACATTCTTATTTCGGTAAAATATAAGAACTAGGTTTGGGAAAGAGTAGCAATCCTATGAATCCCTGACTTAAGTGGACAGGAATGGCCAAAGGCATCACTTGCCTTCTTGATGACAAGTTGGATGAAGACTGGAAAAAAAAAGAGGATCTTTTGTTACCATGAATAAACTATCCATGTTCCTAGCTAAAGCCAACAACCCTTCTGTTTGCACCCTTGATCTCACATACTCTTGCCTACCCAGGGGCAGATTTTCAGCAATTCTGTCCTTTCTGGCAATACAAATTCTTTTCTCTCTACAGGATCAGTCTAATCAGCATATACATATGACATTGATTCTCTTAACACAAAACAAAATGAAAAGAAAAAAACTCAATCCCACTTCCAGTTAAGGTCCCAATTTTTCTCCTTTCCTTTATAGCACAACCCCTGGAAATAACTTGTTTATACTTACTGACTTCTCCTCCCTTAAGCCCACTTCAAAGGAGATGTGTGCTTACAACTCTTGTCAAAGCCACCAATGACACCCATGCTAAATCCAGTGTCATTTCTCAGCCCCCATCTTACCTGATGTACCAGAAGGATCTGACACGTTTATCTTTTCCCCTCCCTTGAAATACTTTTTTTTTTTTCACGTGGGTTCCAGGACCCTTCACTCTCTGGCTTTTCTGCTACCTTTCTAGCAACTCGCTTTAGACTCTATTGATTCTTCCTATTCTTTCTTTCTTTCTTTTTTCTTCTTTTTTTGAGACAGAGCTTGCTCTGTCACCCAGGCTGGAGTGTAGTGACATAATCACGGCTCACTGCAACTTCTGCCACCTGGGTTCAAGCAATTCTCCTGCCTCAACCTCCCAAGTAGTTGGGTGTAGTGGCATGTGTCACCACACCTGGCTGATTTTTGTATTTTTATTAGAGACAGGGGTTTCACCATGTTGGCCAGGCTGGTTTTGAACTCCTGACCTCAAGTGATCCACCCACCTCAGCCTACCAAAGAGCTGGGATTACAGGTATGAGCCACTGTGCCCAGCCTCTGTCTTTTAAATGCTGGAGTATCCCAGAGCTCAGGCTTTAGATCTCTTCTTTCTTCCATCTATAGAGTGCTCATTTCTTTGGTGATCTCACTCAGTCTCATGGCTTTGAATGTTATATGCTGATAAATCCCAACTTTCTGTCTCGCCTAAACATCCCCTAATAGCAGAACCTGATATCAAAGTGCCTATGTGACATCTCCACTTAGATATCTAATAAGCATCTCTAATGTAAAATTTCCAAAACTGAGCTCCTACAACTCCCTCCCACACTTGTTCTGTTTTCCCCAGCTAAGCTAACGGCAACTCCATCCCTCCAGTTGCTTTGGCCAAAACTTTTGAGTTGTCTTTGACTGCTTTTTTTCTCCTTTCTTACATTCCTCATCCTTTCTTTCAGGCAAATTCTGTTTGGTATACCTTCAAAATATACCTAGAATTCTATACTTCTCACTACCCCTCATTCCCATTATCTTTGAAACACACTCCAACGAGGTTTCTGGCCCTACTATTCCACCAAAAACACTCTTGTGAAAGTCACTAGATGATGGTTCTTCGGGCTATCATCTGTCTCCTGAATTATTTTAAGAGCCTCCTAACTGGTCTCCTTGCTCCAGCCCCTGCTCCCTTCACTCTATTCTCAATACAACAGTCAGAGGGATCTTATTAACCCGTAAGTCAGATCATATAATTCTGCTTGAAACCCTCCAATGCTCTCCCACTTCATTCAGAGTAAAAGTTAAAGGGTTTATTTTGATCTCTAAAAAACATTTTGATCCCTATGATCTAGTCTCTTCTTACCCAAAGTATGGGTCTCATACCAACAGAACTGGCATTCTCTGGGAGCTTGTTAGAAATGTAGAATCTCTGGTCTTCAGATTTTCTAAATCAGAATCTGCATTTTCATCAGCTGTCTTGGCAATTCATGTTTGAGAAGCACTGATGTAATCCTCTACTGCCTCTCCTGCTGCTATGTGTGCTCTAGCCACACCGGACTCCTGGCTATTTCGGTAAGATGGAAACTCTCCTGCCTCAGGGCTTTTGCACCTACTACTCCCTCTGCCTAGGATAATCTTCCCCAGAAAACTGCACGCTAGTTGCCTTACTTCCTTCAGGTCTTTATTCAAGTCACTTTCTCATTAAACACTTTCTGGGCCATCCTGTTTAAAACTGCATCCCCAAACCCTTCCTATCCCTTTTCTCCACTTTTTTCTTTTTTAAAACTATAGTTCTTATCAACATAATATGTGTTTTACTAATTTATCCTGTTTATTGTCTGATTCAACAAGTCGAATTTGAACTTTAAAGGGCCTATGATTTTTATCTGTTTTGATCAATGCTTTCTATCTAATGCCTGGAACAATGGCACATAGTAGATACTCAGAAAGTTTTTACTGAATGAATATAGTAACTAAGCAGCCTTTAGAAAAGTCTGGGAGAACACTTTCATCTGAGTAGTGAGGTCAAAGGCGGATATCAACGAAGTGAGAAATAAATGTGAGGGAAGGAAACAGAATTACAAAGTATAGCCTATTTTTTAAAGAGCTCTAAAGAATATTAAAATAATTCATCTTAGGGATTAGCTAGCACTTCAGTCTATTAGTGGACACATTTTCTCTTTGCCAAATAACCTCTAAATATCTAGAAAGGACAAAAATTCAAGTGGAACAGAGATTTTAAGGGAAGAGGTAGACTACTGTTATTAACCCTTTTCTTTATCTCTTTACATATTTCTCAAAAGATCCCACAGAACGGAGAACGAGGTGGGATGGGGAAAAGAACAGAAGTCAGCTGAAGTTACTAAGCATTTTGAATAAAGAAACACATTAAAAAATCTGATCTTTGGGAAAAAACTATTTTAATATCTATGGTAATTTGAACAGAAAATGCATTTGTTTTTTAGAGCCAGCTCTGTGGCAGGTATTTCCTTAACGGTGACTATATAATTTTCTTAACTGGAGTCACCAATGTTTGCTAGATTCCACATATTGTTGTACCAGTTCACAAAAACCAGAGCACTGCAAAAGATAATTGAATGCAGATTACAAAGTGGTTTATGATGGCTGTCACTCTCTTTGCAAAGTGAAACAAATGCATCCTCTATACTTATAATATAAAACTGCCTCTTTAGGACTTCTTCCTTTGTTAGAAGTTTTGTTTTGAGGCCTACGGAGAAGTCCAATGTCCCAAAGCAGTGCTTACCCAGTGGTAGCCATATCATTACTCTCCTTGGAGCCATCTTCATCTGCAAAAAGGGGCGGTAGGGTGGAGCTAGTCATCAAGTTTTCCATCTCTCTGAAAGGAAAAGAGAATAATAATAAAAAAACTAATGGCTTAATTACTTCCATTTCAAGTTCCACTAATTTAAGAGCCAGCCTTCCTGAACTTTATCATATAAGCAACAGAATAAAAACTGACCTAAATATTTATTTTCTTGACTTGGACACATCAATTTAAACTGTATGGTGAACGGGCCTTTTAACCTTGGTCTCATCAACTGACCAGACTGAAAACAAGTTAGGTTTTAACAACTGGGACGTGGTTTGGAAAATTCCTTTTTATTTATCCAGAGTATCTTCAAAAGTATTCATTTCCTGTAGAAATTGTTAAGCAGGGTAACTCAGAAGCATTGCCACTCTGAGCAAGTTATTTAAGCTCTTTGAGCTACAATTTCACCATCTTAGACTAAGACAAAATTGCTGACTTAACGCAAAGGGTTACTGTGAGGGATTAAAATGAAAGTGCTTCATAAACAGAGAAAGTCTAAGGTAGTAAGTGCATTGAGTATTAGATAAAGAAAGGTATTGTTATTATAGTATTACCAGTTTTCAGTCCCAGATGAATCATCTGTAGATTAAATGGTGGCAAACTGAGCCCTCCAAAAGGAAATAATGCAAAGGAAGTAGAGGATGCAAGGCATGCTGATGTGGCTCTGAGTCAAAGAAACCACACTTCCAGGTCAGAAATATGCTCCACACACCATCATAACCAAGAGCAGAAATAGCATGCACCTGGGTACAGGAAACAACTAAGCTTAATTGAAGAAAACAAACAAATCACAAGAACTGAGGTTATCAGACTGAATGGATAAAAGGACAAAGTGACAAAGAATAATTTCATTTATCATATCACTATGAAAAATATTTTTGCCTTTCAAGGCTTACCACCAAGGGCATCATCCCATGTAGTTAAAAGCAGCAGCCTTCCCTTCATCATGAAAGGGATATTCAAACAAAACATTCAGCAGTGACCCCAAACATCAGCCACTTACGTAGAACTGCAAAGCACTCAAGAAAAAGAGTGCCTCGGCTGGGCGCGGTGGCTCAAGCCTGTAATCCCAGCACTTTGGGAGGCCGAGACGGGCGGATCACGGGGTCAGGAGATCGAGACCATCCTGGCTAACACGGTGAAACCCCGTCTCTACTAAAAAATACAGAAAACTAGCCGGGCGAGGTGGCGGGCGCCTGCAGTCCCAGCTACTCGGGAGGCTGAGGCAGGAGAATGGCGTAAACCCGGGAGGCGGAGCTTGCAGTGAGCTGAGATCCGGCACTGCACTCCAGCCTGGGCGACAGAGCGAAACTCCGTCTCAAAAAAAAAAAAAAAAAAAAAAAAAAAAGAAAAAGAGTGCCTCAATCAACTGGGAGAATTGAGAAGCAAATTATGAGAATTCACTTAGGAGCTGCCTCAGGAGTTATTTCAGGTGCTGCTGCTAAGGAGACCTAGTGAAACAGCAATTAAAAGGAAAGCACAGCAGCAAAGTAGAGCCAGGATCATTCCACCGAAGCGGAAATACGAAGAAAATGCCGATGACATGAAGACCACATTCTCCATGTTCAATGGAGTGATTTATTTCCAAAAGATAACATTGATGTTTTATTCCTTATTCTTACTTATTCTCACTTCTAAGTTTACGATTTAGCAGGCCAAGTTCCATAAATAGCTTGATGGGAAAAACACATCTTTGTACAAATATTACCCATTACAGTGGGCAGAGCATGCAAGGTAGAGAGGAACTTCTCACTCAACCAGAGTAAGCACTTTATTCTACTGCAGGAACACTTGCTACCTCTTTTCAGTTCCTTCAAGATAAGGTATTAACAAGTGGAATAGCTCTAATAAATGCCACAAAATTCCATTCTACATGTTTTACTGAATAACTCTGACTCAAGTGTACTTAAGTTTTAATTCACATTATACAAATGCCAGATTAAAGCCTGAGCTTTAACGGCTGCTAACATCACCTCACACCAATGCCAATGTTCATTCTACGAAAAGAAAACTGTAATATCTGTTAGATACCATATAGACTATCCACAGTGAGCAAACATTCAAATGGCCAGGTATATACCTTAAGGAACTCACTTGACTGGTTTTTTTTTTTTTTTTTTTGACACAGTCTCGCTCTGTTGCCCACGCCTCCCAGGTTCAGGTGATTCTTGTGCTTCAGCCTCCCAAGTTGCTGGGATTACAGGTATGTGCCACCATGCCCAGCTAATTTTTGTATTTTTAGTACAGATGGGGTTTCACCATGTTGGCCAGGTTGGTCTTGAACTCCTAGCCTCAAGTGAGCTGCCTGCTTTGGCCTCCCACAGTGTTAGGATTACAGGTGTGAGCCCCCGCGCCTGGCATTGACTAGTTTCTTTCTAAAAGAATCCCTAGAAGTCAAGGGCCTTTCAAGAACCTTGAGATTCAGCATTTAAAGCTTTTGGCATTGCTCCTATGCCTCAATAGAAGATATATTGTCTGGTGAGGGGACAAATGAAGTGTCTTTTCATTCACTATGCCAACATGACCCTGTTAGAGTGTTTTCCAGATATCTTTAGTCATTTCTGAAATGTGGGGAGGCAGCTGGATAACATAACCTTAACAACATATAAACAGATCATATAAACAAAGGAAGTTCAGAGAACACACATTTTTTCCTTTTTTATTTCCCCTCTCTTAAGTTTGCTGTACTCAAATCCATACGGTTTCAGATACATTTTTCTCAGTGTTACTGAGTAGTCGGGTCCCTAAGAAATGAGTAATAAAGTGGGTGGAAGGTTAAGGGGCCAAGATCAACAAAAGAAGGAAATGAAGAAAAGTGCAGTGAAACCCAAAAGCCTCTAAACTAGTCCAGTAAGTTGGAAATACAGAAGCCTCTAAACTAGTCCAGTAAGTTGGATTCCCAATAATATGTCTGGGATCCTGGGAGAATGTGTTTCATATGGTCCACGAGGGAGTGATTCAAATGGAATCATGGCTACCAAGCCACTGATTGCCAAAAGCCCTTCATATGTAGCATCTGTGCCTGATGATGTCCCAGTAGAGGGGTCACAGTGAACTTTGAAATTTTATGCAAAGCACTTAAGAAATGTGATGAATGCTGCTCTAGAAGGGGAAAGAAGAGAAATTTGTTCAAAGGCAAAGCAATATACAACTTTGGCTCTTCACTGCACTTTATATAAACAGGTCTATCATGCAGATGTTTCTTAGTAGAGGGGACTTATCCAGCTTCTACCAGGAAGCCTCACAAAAATGGTATTACTTTGCCACTTACACTTTGAACCAGGGTCTAGTCCTGAGCTTTGAAAATCCCAAAATTCCCTCTAACACTAACCACTCACTGAAAAAAATTGATATATAAAAGAGTGCCAATTTAAAATATTTTAATGATTACAAAGATTGTAATGAGAATTATATTAAGCGCACCAGATACTTACTGGCCAGTGAACACATTCTCTCTCTGTAGTCATCTAGTAGGCCAGATCATAGTCAGAACATTGCTATGGTCAATATATGGCCAGAACAAAGGAAATTAGGTGGAACTGAAGAAATGTTCCTCAACTAAGATTGCTCTAGTAATCTTTCCCAATAATAGGGATGATCACACCAATGTGACTATGTTATTCCAAATGTGTTGGACAGTGCTGGAAGCACATTTGTACTTCCAGTTTCTGGGGTTGGCTCTTTTCAAGCACCCTTTTCTTAGTTTACACATGCTAACCTCACTTCCCTAAGTCTTCTCATAGAGATGCAGCGTATTCCTTCCCCACCACTCCCTCTCCAACCATACACCTCAGAATTGAGAGGTGGGATTCTGCCCATTTCATTTTCCATGTATACCAAAATTTGTAGATGCTTAAGTCCCACAATTGGCCCTGCAGAACCCATGACTACAAAAAGTCGGCTCTGTACCCACAGGTTCTGTGTCTCTCGAATATTGTATTTTCCACCCCAAATTGATTGAATTTGTGGATGCAGAACCCAAGGATACATAGGGCCAACTATAACTGCAAATTAAAACAATAATGAGCTACCACTCCACACCTATTAGAATGGCCAAAATCCCAAACACTGACACCACTAAATGCTGACAATGATTTGGAGCAACAGGAACTCTCCTTCGTTATGTGGGAATACAAAACAGTATAGACATTTCAAAAAACAGTTTGGCAGTTTCTTACAAAATTAAACACACTCTTGCCATACAATCCAGCAATTGCACTTCTTAGCTTAGTATTTACCCAAATGAATGGAAAACGTATGTCCACACAAAAACCTGCACACAGATGTTTAGAGTAGCTTTATTCATAATTGCCAAAACTTGGGCATAACCAAGATGCCCCTCAGTAAGTGAGTGCTAAGCTGTGATACATTCAGATAACAGAATATTATTCACTGCTAAAAAGACATGAGTTATGAAGCCATGAAAAGACATGGAGGAAACTTAGTGCATATTACTAAGTGAAAGAAGTGAATCTGAAAAGACTATATAAATTGAGCATCCCTAATCTGAAAATCAGAAATTCAAAATGCTCCAAAATCTGAAATTTCCTGAGTGCCCACTTGATGACCCAAGAGGAAATTAAAATAATAACGAGCTACCACTACACACCTATTGGAATGCTCTAAATCCCAAACACTGATACCACCAAATGCTGGCAAGGATGTGAAACAAGAGCTCTCTTTCATTGTATGAAAATACAAAACACAAAAATTCCACATGGGACTTCACGTCACGGGTCACAATAAAAACACTGGCACATGATATTTAGTTTATTCAACTTGCCATTGTTTGTTGTTAACAGCTGGCACAGGAGCACTGGTGATACTACTGTGCTGCTTACCCCGAACACATTATTTTTCACTATAATAATGGTATGTCACATTTTTTACTGTTAAGTGCTTATGTGCAAATCAGTGTAAGAAAATGATTTGCTTATTGGTAGCACATGAATTCAGAATCAGAAATAATGGTGATGCCAAACAATCACAGACTGTACATGTGGCTGGCTGAGTGACACCTTTGCTTTCTCATGGTTCAATGTACACAAACTTTGTTTCATATACAAACTTAATAAAATCATTGTTTTTTTTTTTTTTTTTTTTTTTGAGACGGAGTCTCGCTCTGTCACCCAGGCTGGAGTGCAGTGGCCGGATCTCAGCTCACTGCAAGCTCCGCCTCCCGGGTCCACGCCATTCTCCTGCCTCAGCCTCCCAAGTAGCTGGGACTACAGGCGCCCGCCACCTCGCCCGGCTAGTTTTTGTATTTTTTAGTAGAGACGGGGTTTCACCGTGTTAGCCAGGATGGTCTCGATCTCCTGACCCCGTGATCCGCCCGTCTCGGCCTCCCAAAGTGCTGGGATTACAGGCTTGAGCCACCGCGCCCGGCCAAAATCATTGTTATAAAATTACCTTCAAGCCATGTGTAAGGTAAATAGATAAAACATAAATGGATGTCCTGTTTAGACTTGGGTCTCATTCCCAACATTATCTGATTATGTGTATGCAAATACTCAAAAATCTGAAAAAATCTGAAGCTTGAAACACTTCTGGTCCCAGGCATTTTGGATAAGGAAAACCCCACCCACATGTTGTGAATCCAGCTACCTATCTGACATCCTGGATAAGGCAAAACTATGGAGACAGTAAAAAGATTAGTGGTTGCCAGGGGAGTAGGATGAATAGGTGGAACCCCGGATTTTTAGGGCAGTGAAACTTTCTATGTGATACAATGGTGGATACATGTCATTATAAATCTGTCAAAAGTCACAGATTGTCCAACACCAAGAGTGATGGACACTATGTCAACTATGGTGATGATGTGTCAATATCAGTTCATTGATTGTAACAAATGCAGCATTCTGGTGCCAGGGATATTGATAGTGGGGGAGGCTGTCGGGGGGACAGGGAATATATGGGAAGTCTCTGTACTTTCTGCTCACTTTTGTTGTGAATCTAAAAGCGCTCTAAAATATAACATTCATTCATTTTTAAATTACCATATTATATATTTAGAATATTATAATTATATATTTTATTATGCCAGAGAACTGGTATAAACAGGTTTGGGAATAAACACAACTGACTTTGATATGCATACAATTTAACTGGAGGAAGGAAAAGAGGCTTACTAGAGAGTAGTCTACCAGCTGTGAACGTTTAGCTAAAAGCAATCAGTAGGCTGTGGACATTAATCAATATGTTTTACAGTGGGAATGAGAACACTGGCTAATCCTGCCAGGCAGTTAACTGGGGTTCAGTTAAAAACTCTTTTGCCGTAGGTTTTTATATGAGAGATGAGAGGGAAAAAGATGAGGAGAGAGAAGAGGCAATTTGGGAGTAATTAAGTACTTAGGTTTTGGGGGAGGATTGGGGTAGGGAGAGACAATTAGGGTCTAAATATAAGGCTTGCTGCTTCAAGAGAAGGGCATAAGGAGGGGTGTGTTTGGCTGGGCACTAGGGTGGGGGTAGACAGAAAATACGGCTCTCTAGACCTAAAATTGATAGCCCAGGCTCCTATAACTATGACTATTATTGATTTTTATTTTATTTTATTTTATTTATTTATTTTTGAGATGAGTCTCGCTCTGTTGCCCAGGCTGAAGTGCAATGGCTTGACCTCTGCTTACTGCAACCCCCACCTCCTGGTTCAAGCAATTCTCTGCCTCAGCCTCCCAAGTGGCTGGGATTACAGGTGCCTGCCACCACGCCCAGCTAATTTTTTTTTTTTTTTAAGTAGAGACGGAGTTTCACCATCATGGCCAGGCTGGTCTTGAACCCCTGACATCATGATCCACCCACCTCAGCCTCCCGAAGTGCTGGGATTACAGGCGTGAGCTACCACGCCCAGCCTTATTATTTATTTTAAAATGTTGGTAGGCTACCCTAGGAACCAAACTATAGAGAAACTGATCCATTCATTCAACAAATATTATCTACCACCCTGGGCATTTTCTATGCATTGGGAATACAGTAGTGATCAAAACAGGCAAAGATCCTTGCACTCATAGAGCTCACAGTGTACTGGAACAGACAAAAAACAAGATAAAATAAGTAAAATGAATAATGATACATAGTTTGAAGTACCAAGAAAAAACAGAGCAGGGAAAGAGGTTAGGAACAGTTCAAGGAAAGGGGGTGTCTGCAATTTTATATACAGAGGCCATGAAAGGCTTCACTGAGGTAATCTTTGAGGAAAGCCCTGAAGGAGATGAAAGAACTATGCATGTATGTGGAGAAAGAGTGGCCCTAGCAGAGGAAACAACTAGAGCAAAGGAGTCCACCTGGTGTGACTGAGGAGGTGGCAAATGTGGCTGGACTAAACTAGTGGCAAAAGGAGATGAGGTCTGAAAGCTAACTAGGGCTACTGGAAGGTTTTCAGCAGATAAGGCATAAAATTTAACAAGTTTATAGGATCATTCTGGCTGCTATTTTGAGAACAGACTGAATGAAGGTGGTGAGGGAAAAGGGAAAGTAAGGAAATTATTTGGGAAGCGACTGCAACAAAACAGCTGAAAGAATTAGATCAGAATAGCAGTAGTAGAGATGGTGAGAAGCGGTCAGATTCTTAATATATTTTGAAGGTAAAGCTAGTTTGTAAGTTCAAAATAACTGGGGAAAAACACCAGGACTAGAATCTATAAACTGTGGCCTGCATATACTTTAATTGTAGTCTTATAATCAGTTTAGTAAAAAAGGGTGAGTTGTACTAACAATATACTACTTGCAAATTTTTTGAAGCTAAATATGGTGGGGGATTTTGGCCACAAAAGAAATAATCCAGGCTCCATCTAACGCAAATGCCTAGAGAATTTATATTTCAACAAACATTTGTTGATCACCTTCATTATGTAACCAAGATGGTGTTTGGTGTTAAGTGATGTGTAGGTTTGCTTTATAGAATTTTACAGTCTATTTTCTTCCTTATAGAGACTCTGTTTTTGAAAAATAAAAAGTGAGAAAAAGAGGCCAGAATTAGAAACAAAAATTAATCTTCTATCTTTGTGATTTTCTTCTCCAAATTCCTTATGTGAAGGTATAATTTTTTTGAAGTAAAAATTTTAGAAACTTAAATCAGATGTTTTCTTACAAATCACAGAAGTACTAGATCATCAAAAGAGAAACTGGTACAGTTCAGATTTTTTGCTAGGCAACTGGATCACTGTATATGCCTTTTGCCCCCTCAATGGAACCTTGATGGAGAACTGTCAATATTAGGACACAAAATGTGTTGTGAAGAAAAAAACTCCACAAAACCAAAATATCTAGGAATAGTATACCAGTTTTTGTAAAGCACGGTGATAACGCAGGGAAAATAAAAAACACTTTCTCTTCCAAAGCAAAAGTTGTCGTTTTACAACCAGAGTGTTGCCTTTTGAGGTCACAGTCCACCTCATTGGCTTTTTCATGGTGCCTGTTGGTCACAAGTTGCCCTTCCTACAGAGGCAATCTAAGCACTGCTTTTATTATTAGTAAACAAGAAGGTGATTGCCCAAGTAAGACAACTTCTGAACGAGTGCCTGAACTAAGAGTTAAAGTAATCCAATAAAACCTGGAATTATTTCCTTAGTGTAAAGTACTTCCCCAGTTTCCTGGGACATGGGTGTACTATGAAACAGTAAAAAGGTGGGTACATATAAGCTGGGATAGGGAATGCCAGTAAAGCCTTATTCCCTCTAGGAAGCCACGTGATATATGAAAAGGTGTTTTCAGTGACAGTCAATTTTGTATTTGGAGAAAAAGCAAAAAACATAACCAAGCTTGTTAAGTACACAAAGTACAAAAAGTTAATGTTCTTGTTTGGTAAAGATACATATGTATACTTTTTACTCACATCTTGGTGTGAGTAAAACCACACCAAGGTATATCATGAAAGGTATATCATGCAGGGTATATCAGAAAAGGGAATTTATGTATTTATCAAGAGGAGACATGAGGTTTTTTTTTAAAGCTGAAAAACAATGTTTTTCAGTTTATCACGTGTCACTATGTTACGCATCAAAGACACAGAGGTAAATAAGATTTAAAAAACCCAACAACCCTTATTATTTTACAGTTCATAATCTAGTAGGGGATGTGGAAAGAGGGTAATGGCTGATGTGTGTAATGGTATTTATTTAAATACACGAGAAAAACAGAGAAACAGGAATTGAATGGGTGGGGTAACCAGCTAAAGTAACTGTTAATTATCCTAATAAATTCATAGATGCACTAGAAAGCTGAAGGAAACAGAAAACACCATCCGAGAAAACACCTGAGAAGGACCACACAGCTCTGGGTCCATACGTGTTTGGAAATCCAGATTCATACTAAGGTAGGTAGCTCTAAAACAATATAATTCAAGGCTGGAGTGTGCGAAAAGCAACATAATCAGCATACATGGTAGTCCCCCCTTATCTGTGGTTTTGCTTTGCCAGGTGTGTTAACTTGTGGTCAACTATAGTCCAAAAATATTAAATGGGAAGTTTCAGAAATAAACAATTCATAAATTTTAAGTTGTACACTGTTTGGAGTGGTGTGATGAAATCCCATGCTGTCCTGCTCCATCCCACCCAGGATGGGAATCCTCCCCTTGTCCAGCATATCCATGCTGTATACACTACCTGCCCATTAGTTACTTAGCAGCCTTCTAGGTTATCGGATCGACTGTGGCAGTATCGCAGGGCTGGTGTTATTTTACTTCACAATGGTCCCAAAGCAGAAGAGCAGTAAGGCTGCTGATTTGGATATGCCAAAGAGAAGCTGTAAAGTGCTTCTTCAAGCAAAAAGGTAAAAGTTCCCGACTTAACAAAAGGAAAAAAAATACAAATGCTGAGGTTGCTAAGATCTACAGTAAAGATAAATCTGTGAAATTGTGAAGAAAGAGAAATTCATGCATACCATATGTATAGGATTTGTTACTATCCATGGTTTCAGGCATCCTACTGGGGGTCTTGGGATGTATCCCCATGGATAAAGGGGAACTACTGTATGAGAAAGCAGAAGTAACAAAGGTCCCTAGTATCTGAACTCAAACATAAAATTCATAGTTAACAATTTCAGGGAAAGGGTCCTTATTAGTTCAAGGAACACTGCTCCTCTATTTTCTTACATTTTACATGGCTCTTCAGCTCAAACCTGCAGCTGTGAGACAACACTGAAGAGAGGAGGTAGAAAGAATATTTCTTTCTTTCCTCTCAAAAGCCAATGAAGACTGCAAGTAAAAGACAACATGTTTGAGAAGGAAAATTGAAGAACATTTATAAAAACTATAATATAATAAATGGAAATTAATCCCATCAAAGTGTTTTTCATTTTCATCACTGACTTACAAATTAAATTTTCTTCCTAGAAGATTTCCTAAAAGAAAAACAGAGGACACTCGATGGCAGAGAAATTTCCTCAGCCAAAAGCTGAAGATAGAAAACTTTAGTCACAGGGAGGCAAAGCAGCTAGTGGTCTTTACTACTCTGAACAGTAAGATGAAATTTAGAGCTTTCCTCACAAGATGAATAGGCACAATTGTAACATGCCTTATAGTTTAAACTGAAAGAAATTTAAAAACTCAGAATTATTTTGCTATATTTTGCCTTTGAAACCTAGTAACAATGCTCAGGACTTCAGAAAGTTACAAATAGCCACAGAATTCAAATTTGACACATTTAAGTTCTACAAGACAGTTTCCTAGGAACATTTCTCCACTGATAACCTACTCAATATGATAAGACTTCAACTTTCATACACAGAGTCTCAGTTCTCACCCTACCATAGTAATTCGGAACAAGTAGTTAGATTTAATCTTTTTTTTTTTCTTTTTTGAGACGGAGTCTCGCTCTGCCGCCCAGGCTGGAGTGCAGTGGCCAGATCTCAGCTCACTGCAAGCTCCGCCTCCCGGGTTTACGCCATTCTCCTGCCTCAGCCTCCGGAGTAGCTGGGACTACAGGCGCCCGCCACCTCGCCCGGCTAGTTTTTTGTATTTTTTTAGTAGAGACGGGGTTTCACCGTGTTAGCCAGGATGGTCTCGATCTCCTGACCTCGTGATCCGCCCGTCTCGGCCTCCCAAAGTGCTGGGATTACAGGCTTGAGCCACCGCGCCCGGCCAGATTTAATCTTTTATGTTGAAAAGCTACTGATTGTTTCTTTTTTTTCAAGGTGAAACAAAAAAGAAAAAACAAGTTTAAAACCACATTAGCTGTAACTTTCATTATATCACTTCAAGATTCTTGGGTGTTTACAGCACTTACTAAAATCTGACAAAATCTGTATTTTCAGCATTGCCTACTGCTGTTCAAAGGTTCACTTAGCCCAGGAAGGAAAGACTAAGTCCAGGGAGTAAGAGTCTACAGAACGATTTGTTTTGTTCTTTCAACATTAAATGCACTCACTTGCCTGTGTTAGCAAGTACTTCTGTCATGAACAGAAGTCTACCATAGTACCAAGTAGAGGCATTATAAGAGCATCTGCTTCAATATCCTTATATGCAAAATGGGGCTAAAACTTATTCTATTTACCTCAAAGGGATACCGTGAGGATCAAATATTTCTTTACAAGCTCTACAAACAATAAAAGTATGTGAAAGCTATTTTAAAAAATTATATTACAAAGTTATCAATGAAATATTTATGAGAAAATATATGGATTATATTAAAAGAACAGATACAGGCCGGACATATTGGCTCATACTTGTAATCCCAACACTTTGGGAGGCTGAGGCAGGTGAATTGCTTGATCTTAGGAATTTGAGCCCAGCTGGGGCAACATGGCAAAACCTCATCTCTACCAAAAATACAAAAATTAGCTGGGCACGGTGGCACGCGCCTGTGGTCCCAGCTACTAGGGAGGCTGGGCTGAGGTGGGAGGATTGCTGGAGCCTGGGAAGTCGAGGCTGCAGTGAGCCATGACAGTGCCACTGCACTCCAGCCTAGGTGACAGAGTGAGACCCTGTCATCATCATCATCATCATCATCATCATCATCATCACAAATAAATACATAAGAAAAAAGATTGGAAGGAAATACATCAAAACATTCAAAGTATTGGGAAGCAGAGATGGGTGGATCACTTGAGGTCAGGGGTTCAAGACGAGCCTGGCCAACATGGTGAAACTCTGTCTCTACTGAAAATACAAATTAGCCAGGCGTGGTCGTGGGCACCTGTAATCCCAGGTACTCTGGAAGCTGAGGCAGGAGAATGGCTTGAACCCGGGAGGTGCAGGTTGTAGTGAGCTGAGATCATGCCACTGCACTCCAGTGTGGGTGACAGAGTGAGCCCCTAAATAACAACAACAACAACAACAACAACAACAACAACAACAACAACAGATACATAAGAAAAAAGATTGAAAGGAAAAACATCAAAATGTTCAAAGTGTCGGGAGGCTGAGGTGGGCAGATCACTTAAAGTCAGGAGTTCAAAACCAGTCTGGCCAACATGGTGAAACCCTGTCTCTACAAAAAACACAAAAATTAGCCGGATGTGGTGGCAGGAGTCTATAATCCCAGCTACTCTGGAGGCTGAGGCACGAGAATCGATTAAAGCCAGGAGGTGGAGGTTGCAGTGATCTGGGGTCGCACCACTGCACTCCAGCCTGGGTGACAGAGCAAGACTCTGTCTCGAAAACAAAAACAAAAACAAAAAAGTTCAAAGTAGTTACGTCAGGGTGGTGAAATTATGAACAATTACTTTCCAATCTTTGTTTTAAACTCAACCTTCAGCAGTATGGTTATGTTACTTTAAAGAAAGAGGAAAAGTACCATCAAGGATCACAGATGTTTTAAAATCAAATTTTAATTTCACATGCAATACTTGGATAGTTTCCTTTTCAAAAAAATATGGCTACACGTAGAGCGAAAATTCCCTTTTTGCCAGACTCTCCATACTCCCCTTTCCAGACAAATACCATTAGAAGGGTTTCTAACTCCAGCCTGGGTGACTGAGCAAGACACCGTCTCAAAAACAAACAAACAAACAAAGAGTTTCTAGCTTATCGCTGAAAAAATGCCTTAAAGATAGTTGCTAATGATATATTCTTTCTCTTTCTCATCAGAATTAGCACTATAGGGCAGAGAAGAGTAAGCATGTTTAACAGGCAGAGTAAGGGCACAATTTATAAACCTCATGCTTTATATTAAAAATTCTCTTAAATTCTGCATTCAGTTTTATAAAGCAGTATTTAACAAAAATTAATGTTTTAAATTGCATGAGGCCAGAAGAAGGATCATGTAGCCTCAATACAATATTTCCCCATGAGTGCAATAACACACAGCACAGATTCAGTTCATTTTCTTGACAGATAACTGACATATTTTGATACTGAGGGGAAAAAAGTGTTGTGACTTCCTTGTTGAATATCTCCACTATATAGCAATAGATTGAGAAGTTGTAACTCAATTTATATCCTGTTAACTTTCCAGATAAGTTACATGAAAATACACTGAAATTACCAAACAAGAATACCATTTAATTATGGGAAAACAGACCATGAAAATGAGCATTTCCTTAAGAGGTTTAACTCTGAAAATTACAATACATCTGAGATTGTTATATGTACATTCTTATGCCACTGGCAGGAAAAGTAACAAGCTTTTGCTAAGTTGTTGTTTTACTTCTTGCCAATATACCTTAAGATAAACCTAAAATGTAATGTATTCGATTCATTTCTAATTCCAGTGGCATCTCTGTGCCTTCAGAAATTGGACTCTAAATTGCCTTATATGAAAAAGAAAAGTTATTGGTACTCTTAAGCTCATCATTACAACATTTTTCCACAGACTCTTCTCTGGAGGCATTTATTCTTACTAGAAACTCTCTCCAAATATTTAATTTGGCCCTGGGTGTTTAGTAACATTAGAATATTTAAAAGACAAAATTGATAAATTACAATCAAGACGTAGTAATGTGAGCTATGAAGAAAAATAGCTTACCTGTGATTTCTACAACAAATTCACTCAAAATTTGGGGAGAAAAAGCCTCTCAAATATTTGATAAAGGATGATGTGCAGTATAAACTACAAGGAGACAACCTGAGGCAGTAGGAAGAGCTCTGAATCGAAGTCAAGAAATCTGACTTTGAGTTCAGGATATGCTACCAACTAACTGGTTTCTGGGATCACTAAATGACTCTGGCTCAAGTTTTTTCACCTGTTGATGAAGAACAAAATCACCTTCAAATCTGTTTAGTTGTCAGACTACATAGAATACCGAGAAACAGTGTATTTAATTATATGAACTAGAAACACTAACAAACTAGCAGAAAATAGGAATGTATTAAAAATTCAATATAAAATCACAACCATAAACATATATGTACACAAACACAGAGTTCTCTAAGCATGGTATGCATTTCTGAATTCTGTTCATATTTATTTGCTATCTGGGAGGGAGTCTCAGTTTATATTGAGGGCTCTGGAGTCAGACTGCCTAGATTCAAATCTCATATTTTACTTATTAGCTGTGGAACTTGGGCAAGCTAGTCAAAAGCTCTGAACCAATGTTTTCTTATCCTATAAATAAGAAGAGCAATAGTATATACTATAAAGAAGTTATCTCAAGAACTAATCTGTGTAAATAAAGCAGGTAGTATGGTGTCATCATATAGTAAGAGCCTAATAACAACGATAGCAATAATTGCAGCAAGAATTTATTGCTTACTAAGTACCAGGCACTATTTTAAGAGCTATACATGTATGATGCCACTTAATCCTCACATCCACCATATCAAGTAGATATTATCATTAGCTCCTATTTTATAGTGAACAAACTGATCCACAGAGGGGTTAAGTAACTTACTCATGTTTAACTGTGATAGTCACTATGGCTATTCAAAAATATTTAGATCTCCTTTCAGAAACATAAGAGGAAACTTCCTCACTGCCTCAGAGAAGATACAAGGCCCATGTAACTCATGGGCAATGACAGTGAGTGACATATGATTCCTCTGGGCAGAAAATCTGAGTCTATAAGCAATTTGCCATGTTTCCCTCCCCTGAATACAGTGACTGTGAAAGTATATATTGTGATGGAGTTTACATTAGCCTGGTTGTCTAAGTGACCACAAATAGCATAGCCCCATGTTGACCCACTTTGGACAAACAGCATAAGTGAGAAAAGAAAGCCACTGAGATTTTGTGGTTGTTTATTACCACAGCAATATAAATAGCAATAACCTAGCCTATCCTGACACTTTCCCATTTAATAAATTTCAGATTTAAGTATCATTATCTACTTATTTATAGTTAATACCCAAAGTTTCAAAATAAATTATGGAAGAAAATGGTACATTTCTATCCATTTAGTTCTTTTTGTGTGTGTAAACCAACAAAAGTTCGCTATCATCTAGTTTAATACTACAATTTAAGAATTATCGGTCTAAATGTCTTCATGATCTTAGGCTAGGCAAAGATTTCTTGAAGAGGACAAAGCACTAACCACATTAGAGAAAAGTGACAAATTGGAGTCCACTCCAGTTAAGAATGTCTGTTCATCAAAAGATCATGTTAAAGGAGTAAAAAGGCAAGTTACAGACTGGGAAATTATATTTGTAATACATATATTCCCTAAAGACTCATATTTAGAATATACAAAGAACTCCTAAATATCACTAAGATTAAAAATAAATTATCCATTTTTTAAAAAAGGGGGGTTAAATACAAAGCAAGCACTTCATAAAGAGACTATCCAAATTATCAATAGCTATAGAAAAAGAGTTAGTATTATATACCCACCAGAATGGCTAAAATAAAAAAAAAAAATGACAATACACAGAGGTACCAAGGATGAAGAAGAACAGAAATTCTCTTAGGATGCTACTGGGAATCTAAATGGGGACAATCACTTTGGAAAACTATTTAGCAATACCTGTTAAAACACACCTATCCTATGAACCAGCAACTCCATTCCTAGTGAGAAATGAGTGTATATAACCAACAGAACACATGTATGAGAATGTTCATGGCAGCTTTTTAAATAATAACCTCAAAGTGGAACCAACCCATGTGTCCATCAACAGTAGCATGGATATGTTATGATATAGTCTTACAATGAAATCAATGGAATACTATATAGATTGAACCATTGCTACATGCAACACGGTTGAAGCTCATAGATACAATCATGAGCAAAAGAAGCCAGACCCACGAGAATAAATATTCTATGAATACATTTATATGAAGCTCAATAACAAGTAAAACAACTGTATAGTGACAGAAATCAGAATAGTGGTTATCTCTGGTGGGGAGAGAGAAGGTAATGACTGAAGAGCCTCCCAGAGTGATGAAAATATTCACAGGCACATATATATATCTATGTAAAAATTCATTGATTTTTATACTTTACAGTATATGCCACAGTTTTAGAAAGTAAATTAAAAAAAGCAGCATTGATTAAGATGAGAATTCCAGGATTAGAAGGTCCCATAAAGACCACTGAGTCCAACCATACAACGGAGGCTCAGCCCCCAACCTGAAAGTCTCTTGGGAATGTCTACTCCCACTTCTCAATAGCTCTGACAATTGGAAAGTTTTTCTTTATAATGAACTCCAAACCTACAGCCGGGCGCGGAGGCACACGCCTATAATCCCAGAACTTTGGGAGGCCGAGGTGGGTGGATCACGAGGTCAGGAGATCAAGACCATCCTGGCTAACACGGTGAAACCCTGTCTCTACTAAAAACACAAAAAAATTAGCCAGTGTGGTGGCGGGTGCCTATGGTCCCAGCTACTTGGGAGGCTGAGGCAGGAGAATGGCGTGAACCTGGGAGGTGGAGCTTGCAGTGAGCCGAGATCGCGCCACTGTACTCCAGTCTGTACGACAGAGGAGACTCCGTCTCAAAAAAAAAAAAAAAACCTCGAAAACATTTTCTCTTGAAATGAAATTTATCTGGTTTAAATTTGGCAGTAAACAGACTTTTTTTTATGGGTTTTGGGAAACGCTAGTAGCCTGAAAGCTGTTTCAAATTGTTGTGTTTATAATTTTCTATCAAATGTGCAATTAAACATCTTATTGTACTAAAATCAGCTTCAAAAACAATAATTTAATTAAAAACTATACCTAGGATGAAGAAAGCAAACATAAGCTACATAAGAAAATGCAGAGTATCTTGTAATATCAAATCATAATAGATGTGTATAACTTATAAAACACGTGAATACATTAATATTGTGAAGTATGGTCATTTTTTGTGTTATTCTGATTATTCTGATTAAAAGGCATGTCATATACTTACTATGGTTGCATTATGGCATATTTATGTGACTAAAATAGCTAGTAATATTTACAAACAATATTGTAAATCTTAGGAGTAACCAAATGCGATTAGACTACCTTTCCTTTGTAGGGCCCTTATATGTTTTTTTAAAATTGCAGTTTGGCTGGGTGCAGTGGCTCACACCTATAATCCCAGCTCTTTGGGAGGCTAAGGTGGGAAGATCACTTGAGCCCAGGAGTTTGAGACTGGCCTGGACAACACAGCAAGATCCTGTCTCTAAAAAAAAAAAAAAAATTAAAACTAAAAACCTAGCTTAGTGTGGTGGTATGTGCTTGCAGTCTTAAGCTACTTGGGAAGCTGAGGCGGGAGGATCATTTTTGCCTAGGAGTTCAAGGCTGCAGTGAGTTATCGTGCCACTGCACTCCAGCTTGGGCCACAGAGCAAGATCCTGTCTCAAAAAAATGAACAAAATTGCAGTTCTAGAAAAGAAGACAAGTTATGCAAGACTGCTACTGAGAACTCTCTACCTTTACTTGTAAAGAGTTTCAATCTAGGGCTGCACACAGTGGCTCACGCATGTAACCCAACACTTTGGGAGGCTGAGGTGGGCAGATCATCTGAGGTCAGGAGTTCAAGACCAGCTTGGCCAACATGGTGAAACCCCATCTCTACTAGAAAAATACAAACATTAGCCAGGCATGGTGGTGGATGCCTGTAATCCCAGCTACCCAGGAGGCTGAAGCAGGAGAATCTCTTGAACCCGGGAGGCAGAGGTTGCAGTGAGCCGAGATCACGCCACTGCACTCCAGCCTGGGCAACAAGAGTGAAACTCCATCTCAAAAAAAAGAAAAAAAAAAAGTTTCAATCTAAAAAATATAGGCAGGTGCATTCCTCTCTGGGGGCTTAAATAAAATCTGTACACATGGCCAATTTAGCTTAGCACTGAGAAGACTGACTAATCATCAAAAACTTGTCTCCAGGCAGTACAGTGATTACTTGGTCCCTTTTTCAAAGAGGAATTTTTAAGAAATAAAGTACCAAACCAGAGGAAACAAGCAACTCCTTCATGCTCTCAGGGCACAGGACACACCTATGAAGTACTTCCCTACTTGTAGTTTACCTAGGATGGCATGATCTATTTTCTTACTCATTACATATTTTCAATAATATGTACCAGGTACATGGTTAAGATACCAGCAATACAATGGTGAACAAATTGTCTCTTCCCTCATGAAAAACTAGAGTTGGAGGTGAAAGATGTTCAGCAAATATACTAATAAATAAACTTTAAATTTGTTTAAAATGCCCTGAAGGAAAAGAACAGAAAGCTATAGAATAACAGGGGAGAGTTCATTTAGACAGGGGACCTCTTTGAAGAAGGAACACATAACCTGAGAGCTAAATGTTAAGTAAGTACGTTGCATACTGAGGAACTAGCTTATTAGGCCCAGGGGTGAGAGAGAACTTGATGCTTTGGAGGAAGTGAAAGGCAGCTTGTGGCTGGAGAAAAACGAGCCAGAGAGGAAAGCAACAAACGCAGGTAGACAGGAACCAAATCCTGAACAGAATTAGGGCTATGTCAGAAATCCGGGTTTTCCCCAAAGTATAGGAGTAAACCTCTGAGGAATTTTAAGGAGGAATTTTAAGGAGGGGCATGATGTGACATTTATGCTTTCTAAAGGGTCATTCTGACTTCTGTGTAAAGAATGAATGCGTAAGAATGGATCTAGAGGCCAGGTGTGGTGGCTCACACCTGAATCCCAGCACTTTAGGAGGCTGAGGCAGGTGGATCACTTGAGATTGGGAGTTCGAGACAAGCCTGGCCAACATGGTGAGATCCCGTCTCTACTAAAAATACAAAAATTAGCTGGGCATGGTGGTGCACACCCATGGCCCCAGCTATGTGGGAGGCTGAGGTAGGAGAATTGCTTGAACCTGGGAGGCAGAGGACGCAATGAGCCGAGAACATGCCACTGCACTCCAGCCTGGGCAGCAGAGTGAGACTCTCTGTCTTGGGGGGGGAGAAAAAAAGAGAATGGATCTATAAAGATCAGTAGGGAAGTTACTCCAATAGTCCACCAGTCCTCCGTAGCATGACGGTGGCTTAGAAAAGGATACAACAGTGGAGATGTAGCAAAGAGGGTGAATCCAAGATATATTTAGGAGGTAGAATCAATAGAATCGTGCAGTGGTCTGGATAGGGGTGTGTGTTGAAGGGTAAGGGGAGTAGTAAGAGGTCTCAAGAATGAGCCCAAGATTTTTAACGAAGAAATCAGTAGACTGAGTTGTCATTTATGGAGATAAGGAATACTCGAAATGTAGAAGTAGAAAAAGTATTAAGATTAGGCATGTTCATTTTAAGATGGCTTTGAGATAAAATATCAAGTTGTACTCTGTACACAGAAGAAAAGTCTGAGATGGAGATAGGAGTTTAGGAGTTTCCAGCAAGTATAGTAGATAGTATTTTAAAGCATGAATGTAAGGTATAACCTAGGGAGAGATAACAGGTTAAAAGGAGTTAGAATTGTGTCCTGAGGAACTCAACAGTTAGAAGATGAGTAGAGGAGGAGACTGCAAAGAGGACATGAACACAGGTAGGCAGAGAGCCAGGAGTGCATGGTGTCAGACTATTTCAAGAAAAAAAAAAAAAAAAAAAAAAAAAGATGCACCTATATGTTACTGGGATTAAATGAGAATGTAAAAGATGCCCAAGTTTTTTGACAACATGGAAGTTATTAGTGACCTAGTAGAGCCCTTTTGATAGAGTGGCGGGGGTAGAAGCATACCATCTATATGGTTTGCGTATAGGGAATGTAGAGAAAAATAATACAGTCCTTCAGGTCGTTGAGGGAGTGAAGGGCTTAAGTAAACTTAAAGTACAAAACAAATGGCTGGGTGCAGTGGCTCACACCTGTAATCCTGGCACTTTGGGAGGCTGAGGTGGGTGGACCACTTGAGGTCAGGAGTTTGAGAGCAGCCTGGCCAATATGGTGAAACCCCATCTCTACTTAAAAAAAATACAAGAAAAGAATTCAGCCAGGCATGGTGGCATGTGTCTGTAGTCCCAGGCACATTCACACACAACCAGGCACCATACAATGAAAAATCCATCCCTCACCTACTGTGGTGGATGCCACTGTTGTCATTAATTAATTATATACACATGGGATTGCTTGGGAGGCTGAGGCAGAACTGCTTGAGCCCAGTAGGCGGAGGCTGTAGTGAGCCAAGATCGTGCCACAGCACTCCAGCCTGGGTGACAGAGAAGACTGTCTCCAAAATAAATAGAGCATAAAACAAAAATTATGCAAATTGTAAGTGTACATCTTGACAACTTTTCATAGATTGTATCACCTGCAGCCCTATCAGAATAAACAGATTATTACAACAAGCAGAAGTCCCCCACCTTATGCCCCTTCCCATTCGCTATCCCAGTAAAAGTAATTACTATGACTTCTAAGATTTGTTCTGCTTGTTTTTGAACTTTATTCATATACTATGTAATTATTTGTACTTACATGCACTTATCTGGCTTCTTTTGCTCGATATTATGCTCGATATATGACCATCCATGTAGATACAAGAAACGTTTACCCATTCTATTTCGATGGACATTTGGGCTATTAAGAATGATGCTACGGCCGGGCGCGGTGGCTCAAGCCTGTAATCCCAGCACTTTGGGAGGCCGAGACGGGCGGATCACGAGGTCAGGAGATTGAGACCATCCTGGCTAACACGGTGAAACCCCGTCTCCACTAAAAAATACAAAAAAAATAGCTGGGCGAGGTGGCGGGCGCCTGTAGTCCCAGCTACTCGGGAGGCTGAGGCAGGAGAATGGCGTAAACCCGGGAGGCAGAGCTTGCAGTAAGCGGAGATCCATCCGGCCACTGCACTCCAGTCTGGGAGACAGAGCGAGACTCCGTCTCAAAAACAACAACAACAACAACAACAACAACAACAACAACAACAACAACAAAGAATGATGCTACTATGAACATTCTTGTCCATTTGTGTCTTTTGGTGAACATATATATAAATTTCTGTTGGGTGTATACCTAGGAACAGCTGGGTCAGAGGGTATATAATCACCTTTTGGAATATACAGCCAAACTGATTTCCAAAACAGCTGTAAAAATATACACACCTACCAAAAACATACGCGTTTCAGTGTCTTCACATCATCAATACTTGATATTCTCAATCTTTTCAGTTTTAGCCATTTCAGTGGGGATGTAGGGAGGGGTCTCAAGATACTGAGAGGTCTCCAGTATCTCATTGTGGCTTTAATTTGCACTCATTTGATGTAAATAAAATAGGTGGATGCATATTGGCCTTTGGATAGTTTCTTTTGTGGAGTGCCTATTGAAGTATTTTATCCTTTTTGAAATTTGATTATTTGTTTTTTCCTATTGATCTGTAAGAGCTCTACAAGTCCCTTGTTGAATACATGTATTACAAATATGTATTCTCACTCTGCGACTAGTCTTTTCATTCTCATAATAATGTCTTTTAATGAAGAGAAGTTTTTAATTTCATAAACTCCAATTTATTCAACCTTCTCCTTCCTTTTCAGATCATTACCTACTCCAAGATTATAAAGGTGTTTTCCAGTTTCTCCTTAAATTTTTCTTTCACATTTAGCTCTATAATCCAACTAGAAACTTATTAGAAGTGATTTTTGTATATGTTGTGAGGTAAGGGGTCAAGGATTCATTCCCTGCCCCTTCCACACACAACAGGCACCATTCAATGAAAAATCCATCCCTCACCTACTGTGGTGGATGTTGCTGTTGTCATTAATTAATTATATACATATGGGATTGCTTCTGGGCTCTCAATTATGTTCCACAGATCTGTCTATCCTTGCACCATTACCACACTGTAATTACCATAGCTTTATAATAAATCCTGTTATCTGATAAAGTCTTACAACTTTGTTCTTCAAGATTGCCTTGACTATTTAGTCCTTTTCATGTCTATGTGAATTTTAGAATCAACTTGTTAGTCCCTCCTTCCATCATGTACACAAATCCCGAGATTTTATTAGGATTCCATTTAATCTATAGATCAATTTGGAGAGAAATGGTATCTTTACAATACCAAGTCTTCCAATCTATGACTACCTATTACATCTTGCTTCTCTGTCTGTTTTATAGTTTCCTGTGTAAAGATCTTACAAGACTTAAATTTGATTTGTTTGATTCTATTGTAAACGGTATTTAAAATATTTCACTTTCTAACTGTTGGTTGCTCGTATAAGTTTGCTTATTAATTATAATAGTTTGTCTATAGATTCTTTGAGAGTTCCTATATTCCCAAGTAACACATTTAGGTTCATGAAAGATACTGCTCTATAAATATCTTCTCTCAAAATATAGCTGCCAGGTCTTGGCATTAAGGCGTCGATGATCTCATAAAACAACTTGTATTCTATTGAAGAGTTTGAGTAACACTGGGGTTATTTCTTCTTTAAATATTTGTAAGAATTCATCAGTGAAGTCAGGTAGACCTGGTTTTCTTTGTAGAATTTTTTTTTTATAGTGAAAAATATATTTTCCAAGTGAATACACTTTATACTGAATTATATGGTAAATTGACTCAATTCTGAAATCCCTGGCTAGTGCCCAGTCAGTTTTTTTTTTTTTTTATTATACTTTAAGTTCTAGGGTACATGTGCATAACGTGTAGGTTTGTTACATATGTATACTTATGCCATGTTGGTGTGCTGCACCCATCAACTCGTCAGCACCCATCAATTCATCATTTATATCATGTATAACTCCCCAATGCAATCCCTCCCTCCTCCCCTCTCCCCATGATAGGCCCCAGTGTGTGATGTTCCCCTTCCCGAGTCCAAGTGATCTCATTGTTCAGTTCCCACCTATGAGTGAGAACATGCGGTGTTTGGTTTTCTCTTCTTGTGATAGTTTGCTAAGAATGATGGTTTCCAGCTGCATCCATGTCCCTGCAAAGGATGCAAACTCATCCTTTTTTATGGCTGCATAGTATTCCATGGTGTATATGTGCCACATTTTCTTAATCCAGTCTGTCACAGATGGACATTTGGGTTGATTCCAAGTCTTTGCTATTGTGAATAGTGCTGCAATAAACATACGTGTGCATGTGTCTTTGTAGTAGAATAATTTATAATCCTTTGGGTATATACCCAGTAGTGGGATGGCTGGGTCATATGGTACATTTAGTTCTAGATCCTTGAGGAATTGCCATACTGTTTTCCATAATGGTTGAACTAGTTTACAATCCCACCAACAGTGTAAAAGTGTTTCTATTTCTCCACATCCTCTCCAACACCTGTTGTTTCCTGACTTCTTAATGATTGCCATTCTAACTGGTGTGAGATGGTATCTCATTGTGGTTTTGATCACCCAGGCTGGAGTGCAGTGGCACAATCACAGCCCACTGCAACCTTGAACTCCTAGGCTCAACCGATCCTCCTACCTCCTGAGTAGCTAGGACTATAGGTGCACACCACGATGCCTGGCTAATTTTTAAAATTTTCTTGTAGAGACAGGGTCTTGAACTCCTGGCCTTAAATGATTCTCTGGCCTTGGCCTCCTGAAGTGCTGATGTTACAGGCATGAGCCACCATGCCCAGCCAAAATTTTAAATACTGAATTCAATTTACTTAACAGATAAAAACAGTATTTAGATACTGTATTTCTTCAAGTTAATTTTTTATGCCAATTTAAATAAAGTATTTAATAATTTGTCCATTTCATCTAAAATTTCAAATCTGTCTATATAAGATTGTTTGTGATATCTTCCTACCTTTTTGACATCTGTAGAATCTGTAAAGAAATGTTCCCTTTTCATTCCTGATATTGGTAATTTATGCTCCTTTTTTTTTTCTTTATCAATATTGCTAGAGGTCTACGCATTTTACTAATCTTTTTAAGGAACCAACTTTTGGTCTTGTTATTTCCTACTGCCAATTTGTTGTCTTTTTTTTTGAGACAGAGTTTCGCTCTTGTCACCCAGGTTGGAGTGCAATGGCACGATCTCGGCTTACTGCAACCTCTGCCTCCCTGGTTCAAGTGATGCTCCTGCCTCAGCCTCCCGAGTAGCTGGGATTGCAGGTGCCCGCCACTATGCACAGCTACTTTTTGTATTTTTAATAGAGATGGGGTTTTGCCATGTTGGCCAAGCTGGTCTCAAATTCCTGACCTCAGGTGATCCACCCACCTCAGCCTCCCAAAGTGCTGAGATTACAGGCATGAGCCACTGTGCCTGGCCGACAATTTGTTTTCTATTTCATTGATTTCTATTTTCTATTATTTCCTTTCTTCTGCTTACTTTGGGTTTAATTTGCTGTTCTTTTCCTACCTTGATGGGTATTTAGATAACTGATTTTTCCTTTTTTCTATTCTAATATATGCATCTAAGGCTACACATTTTTCATTGAGTATAGCTTTAACTGATTCACACATTTTCATATGTATTTTCATTATTCTGTTGCAAATGTGTTCTAATTGCCATCATGATTTCTAGATTGGCAGTTATTTTCTTTAAGGAACTTAAAGGTTGCATTCTCTGAGAATATATCCAAGGGAAATGAAATTACTATGTTGAAAAGATATCTGCACTCTCAGGGTTATTGCCACATTATTCACAATAGCCAAGATACAGAATCAGCCTCAGTATCCATCAACAGATGAACACAGAAAATGTGGTATATATACACAATGGAATACTATTCAGCTTTAAAGAGGAAGGAAATCCTGTCATTTGCATCAAAATTAATGAACCTGGAGGGCATTATCTGTTAACTGAAATTAGCCTGGTACTGACAAATACCACATGATCTCATACGTGGAACCTAGAAAACCTGAACTCATAGAAGTAGAGTGTAGAATGGTAGTTACCACGGGTGGGGTGGGGCTGGGAAGATGTTGGTCAAAGGACACAAAATTTCAGTTTGACAGGAGGTATAAGTTTGAGATAGCTATTGTACAACATATTGACTACAGTTAATAACAATGTATTATATTCTCAAAAACTGCTAAGACAGTAGATGTTCAGTGTTCTTACCACATAAATTGTGTGAGGTAATACATATGCTAATTAGCTCAATTTAGCTATTCCACAATGTATACATATTTCAAAACACCATGCTGTACATAATACATATAATTTTTGTCAATTAGAAAAAAAAAAAAAAAAAGGCAGCCGGGCGTGGTAGCTCATGTCTACAATCCTAGCACTTTGGGAGGCCAAGGCAGGCAAATCACCTGAGGTCAGGAGTTTGAGACCAGCCTGGCCAACATGGTGAAACCTCGTCTCTACTAAAAATACAAAAATTAGCTGGGTGTGGTAGCATACACCTATAATCCCAGCCACTTGGAAGGCTGAGGCAGGAGAATCACTTGAACACAAGAGGCAAAGGCTCCAGTGAGATGAGATCACGCCACTGCACTCCAGCCTGGGTGACAGAGGGAGACTCCATCTCAAAAAATAAATAAATAAATAAATAAACCAAGTAGGTAAAAGCAAAAAAAAAAAAAAAAAAGTTACATTGTATTGTTTTCTGGTCCCCATTATTTCTATTGACAAGTCAGATGTCAGTCTAATTGTTCCTTTGAAGATGACGTGTCTTTTTTTCCTCTGGTTACTTTCAGCAGTTTTATTTTTACTATGAAGAATGAAAGTGTGGTACTCCTTGTATTTATTTTGCTTGGCGTTTCTTGCACTTTTCAAATCCACGTCTTGATATTTTCATCGATTTTGGAAAATTCTCAATCACTGTCTCTTAAAATATTATTCCTTCTAGGCTGGGCGTGGCGGCTCATGCCTATGATCCCAGCAGTTTGGGAGGCCAAGGTGGGCAGATCACGAGGTCAGGAGATCGAGATCATCGTGGTTAACATGGTGAAACCCCATCTCTACTAAAAACACACAAAAAAATTAGCTGGTGTGGTGGCGGGTGCCTGTGGTCCCAGCTACTCCAGAGGCTGAGGCAGGAGAATAGTGTGAACCTGACAGGCGGAGCTTGCAGTGAGCCGAGATGGCGCCACTGCACTCCAGCCTGGGAGATAGAGTGAGACTCTGTCTCAAAATATATATATATATATATAAACAAAATATATACATGTATGTGTATATATATGTATATATGTGTGTATACATGTATATATGTACATATATATTACTGTTTCTAACTTTCTCTCCTTCAGTCATACGTATGTTAGACTTCTTCATCATTTCCTCATGTCTCTGTAATAGTTTCATATTGTTGCTGTAACAAGTTATTTAAAGCTATTGGCTTAAAGCAATACAAATTAACTTTCTTACAGTTATAGACCCTGTGTAGCAAACATTGTGAGGGGAAAACAAGTTTTAAAAAATAGTTTCTTGGTACCATCCTTCTCTAAGTACTAGCTACCTGGAGATCTCTAAAATCCAAGTTCTGTCTGCTCAGCCCCATAAAACTAACAGCTTCTCTGCTTTTAGAAGAAACCCTCTGCTAAGTTTCATAGCATCTTGTCATGCTCTTAAGCATTAGCAAATTCCTAGGAAAAAAGAGAAGCATGGAGCATCAGCCCACTTCTCTGAAGCTCCTTTGGTTCTATGATTGTGGTTTCTTAAGTCCTGGATGCCTCAGCAGGTCTTTGATGACCTCACTTTTCTTTTTAAATCTCATCTTTCTTGTTCTTAGCAAAAGCATTAGTCTGCAGCAACCTCATCTCTCAGAGTCATAAGTGGAAATCACAGCTTGGGCTCTGAATCAAAACTCTACTGCTTACTAGTTAAGTGATTTGGCAAGTTATTTAACCTAGAGTATTTAAACATTTGAAGTTTCAATTTTCTTTCATGTAAAATGAACATAACATTATCTAATGAGGTTATTGTGAGGATGTGAAGATTAAATGAGACATTTATAAAATGTCTGATAACAAAAACATTCTTATTGCAGGTTTTCTATGTGCCAAATACTTTATACAGATTTAATAATTTAATATAGACATAGTTATCTTCCATTTCCTTTTCAAGATCACATATTAGTAAGTGATGAAGCTAAGATTTGACTCTAGAACACTAGTTTTCAATAACTACACAATGTTACTTCTATAATGTTGCTTGAGTATTGTTCCTGACACCAGTAAGTTGTCAATAAATGTAAATTATTATTATATAGAAAATATAAATGCTTTAGAAATAGACACCAATCACATTAGCTTTTCTACTTTGTTTCCTTCTGATTTATTTCTCCTTTTCATTTTTGCAAAAACATTCTTACAACATCTTTCAATGTATTCTTAAAGACACTATTGTGAAAAATGAATGTCCTATAGCCCACTGAGTAGACAGGCAATAATTTGCTTAAGCATTATTATATTGTTGAATGCTTAGAAGATTTCAAGTCTTTAGACAGTATAGTATAGATATCAGTGCTATTAACATTTTGTACCTTTAACTATTTTTCTTCTTTAAAATACTTTCTCAGAATAAAGTTTTACATGTGGAATTACTGGCTTAAGAGTTTATGAACATGTTATTATTTGCTGATATAACTGCTACTGTTATTAAGCCAAAAAGTTATGGTAATTAAGATGCCACCAGCAACCAAAATGAAGGTTTGTGTCAAAAGAATAGGAATTAAAGCTACGAAGTATAGGAATGAAGGACATATGGACATGGGGAAAAAAAAGGAGATATGAATTTTGAGGCTGAAAAAGAAAAAATGGAGTGCTGGATATCATTTCTTTTGAAACAGGCAGGCGCTTATAATCCCAGCTACTGGGGAGGCTGAGGCAGGAGAATCGTGTGAGCTCACTAGTGCCACTGCACTCCAGCCTGGGAGACAGAGCAAGACTCCGTCTCAAAAAAACAAAACAAACAAACAAAAAAAACCCTTTTAAATTATTATTATTTTGTTTAATAGAGATGGGGTCTTGCTATGTTGCCTGCGTTACTCTCAAACTCCTGGCCTCAAGCAATCCTCCTGTCTCAGCCTCCCAAAATGTTGAGATTATAGATACAAGCCACTGTGCCTGGCCAACATATTATTTAAAAATTATACCTATAAACTGCAAAACAACCACACAGATTAAAGACCTATGTTCTACAGCGCCCCCTGCATCCTTTTTTTTTTTTTTGAGACAGTCTTGCTCTGCACCCAGGTTGGAGTGCAGTGGCTCGATAACAGCTCACAGCCTTCAACTCCCGGGCTTAAGCAATCCTCTGGCCTCAGCCTCCTGAGTAGCTGTGACTACATGTGTATACACCACCATGTCTGGTTATTTTTTATTTTTTGTTGAGACAGCATCTCACTATGTTGCCCAAGCCGGTCTCAAACTCCTGGGCTAAGGCGATCCTTCTGCCTTGGCTTCCCAAAGTGTTGGGATTACAGGAGCCACCATGCCCAGCCTACAGTCCACTTATTTGGTGTATAATCTTGAGCCCTGAATTGCCTTATCTGTAAATTGGGATTAAATTTTATAATATCCGACTAAAGCCAGAATTGGAACATGGTATCTCGTTTTATATTCCTGATACTAAATTTGCTTTGTGAGTATACCATACCCGAATAAAAATGAAGGAATCTCTCCTTTTTTGCTGATATGCTTTGAATATCTTACATGCTATGCTTTGAATATCTTATCTTGTGATGAATATCCTGTTATGAATCTTTTTTTTTTTTTTTTTTTTTTTTTTTTGAGATGGAGTCTCGCTCTGTCGCCCAGGCTGGAGTGCAGTGGCCGGATCTCAGCTCACTGCAAGCTCTGCCTCCCGGGTTCACGCCATTCTCCTGCCTCAGCCTCCCGAGTAGCTGGGACTACAGGCGCCCGCCAGGTCGCCCGGCTAGTTTTTTGTATTTTATTTTTTTATTTTTTAGTAGAGACGGGGTTTCACCGTGTTAGCCAGGATGGTCTCGATCTCCTGACCTTGTGATCCGCCCGTCTCGGCCTCCCAAAGTGCTGGGATTACAGGCTTGAGCCACCGCGCCCGGCCTCCTGTTATGAATCTTGTGTCAGACTTTAAGTTACTATTTTGAAAGGTTACTTTGTGGGATTCTCTGAAGGCCACATCATTTGCCTGCTCTTTCTACAATCACATAAATCTTACTGTGTATACCCAAAGGCAGTTGCTTTTCTACCACTGCCTTCCTCCTTCTTTGTTACCATCACAGATTTTGGGGTAGTAGGTACCTGATCATCAGGGAAAATACAGAATGCCTTGAAAATGTGGGTTTAACTATACCAAGATCTTTCGCTCTGTTTATGTACTATAGCCTCCCCAGTCAAAACAAAACAAAACAAAACAACAAACAACATCTCTGCTAAATGCTTCATTATGTACAGAGGTAAGTCAGTGCTTGATTGTCCCAAGTTCCAGTTCAGATTTATTTTCCAACTTCCATTATCCTCCAGTAAATTTTAGTGGTGATACTGAAGGAGTATGAGAATAAACATTGGCCTTAGAGGATCTGCATTCAAATCCTGTCTCTACCACTTACTGGTTAAGTGATTTTGGGCAAGTAACCTAATCTCTCTAAACTTTATTTTTCTCACATGGAAAAACGCCAAACTATTTGAATTAAGATAATATGTAGTGCCCAGCACAATACTAAATAAATGTTAGTTAAGTGGGAATTGGAATTATGTCTCAGTGTGATCTGAATCTGAGTATTATTCAGAAAATAAGGACAGCAGCACTGAATAAAAGTATTTTTTTGAGCTGAATAAAATCAGAGAATTTTGATTTCTAGGATCCTTAAAAATCCATATCCTTTAAAGAAGCCATATGGGGTAACACGTATAAGGGGCTTGAATTCCTTCATGTTCCAACAGATCCAGGTTCCATGATACAGAAACACTTATCAGATTATAAGCAAAGAGAAAAATAATTTTATGTCTGTTCAATTAGCCAAAAAACTTTGCTGGTAAAATCGTGGTGAAAACAACATCCTTAACATTGCTGGTATCATCAAAAATCAGTACAATCTTTTAGGGAAATGTAGGTATCATATCTAGAACTATGCTTGTAGAACCATTAATCACACTCATAAGATTTTATTTTCAGAAAAAAAGTCAAATAAGGAAAATAGCTATAGTTTTATTTAATAGTGCCTGGCACATAAAAGGCATTCAAATATTTCTCCAAATGAATACCTTTATTTGTACTGACTTCTCCAAATCACTGCTCTTGGTTCCTCCTCATTAAGATTTTATCTATTTTCATTACCTGGGGAGAGCTTCAGAATCAAATTCTAACATCTTTGTCTAGTCCCTGTTCTCCCATCTTCCCCAGTAACTTTGTTTTGATTGCTACTAGACTCCTTACCTTAGAATACTTCCACTCTTTAAACTCAGCTGACTGTAACACAGAAACCAAAAAGACTATATACCACATCCTTGACCTAGTCAAGAAGAAATCTGAAGCTTCCTTCAAGGTCATAAGATGTCTTTCTCCTTTGTTAATACCTCTGTAGTCTAAGCATTTACCACAATCCCTGCTACATTAAGACAAAAAGCCAGAGGCTATCCTCAAATCCATCCCCACTTGATCCTTAACATACCTTTAGCCTTGTACCTAGCTGCTTACATTTCTCTCTAGGATCTGAGAAAGAATGATCATTTCCCTGCTTTCATACCTCTTGCTTCTTTCTTCTGGCCCCATTCAAAATCTCCTATTCTTCAAGTCTAAGTATCTCTCTTTTAGATATAATTCACATACCATAAAACTGACCCCTTTAGTGTACACTTCAGGATTTTTTTTTTTTTGTACAGTTGACCCTTGAACAACATGGGATGAATTGCATGAGTCCACTTATATGCTGATTTTCTTCTGCCTCCACGACCTGAGACTGTAAGACCAATCCTTCCTCTTCCTCCTTCTCAGCCTACTCAATGTGAAGATGACAAGGATGAATACCTTTATGATAATCCACCACCACTTAATGAATAATAAATAGTAAACATATTTTTTCTTCCTTATGATTTTTTTTTTTTAAAGAAAATGTGTGTCTTTATTTATTTATTATTATTTTTTTTTTGAGACGGAGTCTCGCTCTGTCGCCCAGGCTGGAGTGCAGTGGCCAGATCTCAGCTCACTGCAAGCTCCACCTCCTGGGTTCACGCCATTCTCCTGCCTCAGCCTCCCGAGTAGCTGGGAAGGCGCCGCCACCTCGCCTGGCTAGCTTTTGTATTTTTTTAGTAGAGACGGGGTTTCACCGTGTTAGCCAGGATGGTCTCGATCTCCTGACCTCGTGATCCACCCGCCTCGGCCTCCCAAAGTGCTGGGATTACAGGCTTGAGCCACCGCGCCCGGCCCCTTATGATTTTTTTAGTAACATTTTCTTTTCTCTAGCTTACTTTATTGCAAGAATACAGTACACAGTACATGTAACATACATGTGTTAATCAACTATTTATGCTATTGGTAAGGCTTCCAATCAACAGTAGGCTATTTACATAGTTAACTTTTTGGGGAGTCAAAAGTTATACATGGATTTTTGACAACACAGGGGTTAGCACCCCTAGCCCCCTCGTTGTTCAGGTGTCAACTGTACATTAGTACACAAGATATTTTAGTATATAAGGTTATGTAACCACCACCACTATCTAATTCTGGCACATTTTCATCACTTCCAAAGGAAACTCCACACTAGCAGTCACTCCCATTCCCATCCATTAATGTGCTTTCTGTCTCTATTAGTTTTGCCTAATCTAGACATCTCAAATAAATGGAATCACACAATATGTTGCCTTTTGTATGTGACGTCTTTCACTTTAATATTTTCAAGATTTATCCATGTTACAGCAGGTATTGCTACTTTGTTTCTCTTTGTTGCTGAATAATATTCCGTTGCATGGCTGTATCATATTTTGTTTAGTCATTCAATAATTAATGGACATTTTAGTTTGCCTTTTACAAAAGGCTGCTACAAATATTTGTGTGCAAGTTTTTGTGTGAACATGTTTTCAGTTCTCTTGGACATATACCTAGGAGTGGAAATACAAGTTAAGTGTCTAAATACTTGATATCAAAATCTATTCCTAATCATGGAAATTAGTGATTTATCCTTCCCACAAGGAAAAAAAATTAAATCTTGACAACTATGTGAGCACGCTGATAGGGGGACAAGGCTGAAGCTCAATCAGTCTACCACTGCATCCCATACTGTGGGGAAAATGTACAGCTTAAAACAGACATGTGGTCAAATCACAATAGCCAGAAAAGCAGAAGCAAGATTGGGGATAAGATAATTGCATTAATGAAGCTTCTAGCACCAGGCATTGGACCAGGAGATTTACATATAACATTCTGATTCCACCAAACAAGCCCATTTGGATTTAGGAAAGGGAGGCTTAGGGAGGTCAAATAAATTGCTCACGGTTACCAAGCTAGTAAGCGCGGCTAGTAAAATGTAGAAACCACTGCTGAATTTGGGCCTATCTGATCCCATATTTTCCCCATTGTTCACTCTTACTTGTTTTCACAATACAAACAAAGCTAGAATGGTAGGAAAATGATACATATTTCAATGAAAGGGGCTGAATATTTAACACAGGGGCTTCTATGGTCTGGAGAAAAATTAGCATGAAACATTCAAATCTGGGTTTAGAATGGCTTAGAGATTAAGACCAGGAGAGATCAAGTTTAGGGCTGCTTCTTTATCCAGTTTGAACACGGATCATAACATAGATCTTATCTAGGAATACCAAGTGAGCAAAATTCCAGTTTTAATTTGTAAATTAGAGAGTAAACGACAAGAGAATACGAATATTTGGCCGTAATTACCGTATTCATAGACCTGAGAACAGTGACTGGCACATAGTAGACACTCTAAACTTTTGCCGAAATAATGAAAAGTTATGTAAGGGGTATTCTCATTTGAATACCCGTGAAGGCTATGAAATAAAGACAGCAAAGCAGTAAGCTGAAAAACCATTCAAGTTCTTAAGATACTTCCTTTAATCCTCAACCCTATGGCAAAGACAACAAAAACAAACCACCATCAAAACGACAAACAAAGAAAGCAATAGTTGCAAAACATTAGCCTGATTTTACAAAGAAAAGTAGATGAAAGGATGAAAAGACACTTCTGTATTATGTATTAACATCTCTGTGGATAATCGAATTTCAGTCAGATGGAAGCCAGAATTGTGACCTACGGTTTTAATATTTCAAACTGCTGTGAGCAGTGTATCCAATGACTGTCTCTGAGAAACAAAATGGTTATCTAATCCAAGTATTTGAAAAAAAAAACTGACAATTTCTTTATTATATAGCTGGCAAGTAATGGAATGAAACCTCACATTCATTAACTTGAACTAACAGTACATGTACAAAAACCTTAATTCTTTAAATTTTGATACTATATTTCTATTAAACATGCAAAGAAAACTGCACAAACGGCATTAATGAAAAAGGAAAAAAAAAGAAAAAAAACCAAAACTTTGGAGGACAGCAAGCCTCTCCAAAGAAACATTTTTAAAAAGAATAAAAACAGGTTCTATGGACTTTCCCTCTCTATTTTTCACAGGCTTTTCTAATATTTCTTCTTTGATGGAACCAATGAATAACTGCCACTTATCACAAAATACCTTCTTTCAGATATGTACTTTATATATTGCTTTCTTCTAAACAGACAGTTCTTCAAGCTGCTCAAGTCTTTCAGCTGCAGCAATTTTTCTTATTTCTATTATACTGTATTTCTTCCATGGAGTATCATAAAGACCAATTTAATAAAGACAGTTTCCAAAAGGCAATATTACTCTACCTCAATCAGTATTTTAACATGATATTCTCTATTTTTTTCCTTTAGTTCTACAATCTTTCCATACTTCAATATTTCCTAACACTATAGTTTCATTTGTCAGAGTGACTATATATTTTCTTCTGTATTACATTAATGCAGAAGATAGTGAACACTTTTTCTTTAATCAATTAATACTTAGGGCAGTCTACATGTTCCTAACCTATTAATAACCACGAAGACAATATTTTGTCTTTTCAGTCAACTACTGCAATTGTGTGGTCTTTCAAAATATAAATCATACTTGATTTTAAGGTCTTAGACTTTCTTTTTAAAAGTGACAACAGAAGGTTAAAACGTGTATTTTTTTTTTAACTGTAATATTTGGTTTAAAACATATTTTCTAATGAACTCTAAACCAAACAGCTATTTATTTATTTATTTATTTTTGAAACCGAGTCTCGCTCTGTCAGCCCAGGCTGGAGTGCAGTGGCGGGATCTCGGCTCATTGCAACCTACGCCTCCCAGGTTCAAGCAATTCTCCTGCTTCAGCCTCCTGAGTAGCTGGGACTACAGGTGCGCGCCACCATGTCCAGCTAATTTTTGCATTTTTAGAAGAGACGGGGTTTCACCATGCTGGCCAGGCTGGTCTCCAACTCCTGACCTCGTGGTGTGCCAGCCTTGGCCTCCCAAAGTGCTGGGATTACAGGCGTGACCAAACAGCTTTTTAAAAAAAACTACTATGGAATTAAAATAATTGCAGAGTCTGAGGCTAGATTAAGTACAATCCCAAAAGCAAAAGTACACAGGCCTTACTACTTCAAAAATTCTTGAAAGACAACACAGTTCCAGGTTCACTGATACATATCCTAAAATCACCAACATTATTCAGACTTCAAATAGATCGATTCCTTCAACACACGGACACACACCCCTCTAAGTATTGTGTTATCTGACAACAGAAGCCAAGGAATCAAAATTATTGTGTGTTTATTACCACCTCACATATAGTTTATTACAAATGAGATATTGAAAACCAGAAAGTTCTTATTGATCTTTTGTCCTTTGTGAGCCAACTTTTTCCTGTTTAGAATCGGAGCTGAGTCTCATGACCCTTGCGCTATACTTTAATACCACAAAGAACAGATACCATTTAAAAATCAGTGATGAATTAAATTACAAAGGAGGAAAATGTAATAAAATGCAACTTTCACAAATGTTACGTGTAAGCTACGCATAAGAATTTTTAAGGCTGAAGAAGTTGTTCTCAGGTACGGGACAAAACCTGTAGCCCAAAATCAACAGGCCTAATAATTGAAGATGTCAATTTTATCAGTTAAGGTAACATCAAATTTGAGTACTTCAGTGTGATATTTTCATTCTGCTAAGAAGAAAACGCCCCGGATTTTATGTAAAATATTCAGTTCCCTAAATAAAAAGTTATCTCCTTAAAAGAGAAGCTAGATTTCCCGTTGCATGTCAAGACAGAGGGCACCACACTTCACCAATCCAAGGCTGGACTTGAGTAGGGGTGCAGGTGTTAGCAATTCATCAGTCACACAAGCTACGTGGTCTTGCAGAGGTGAATAGAGATTTTTTTAACAAGGGCTTTCCAATTCTTTGAAGAAAACACTGCGACAATTTTGCTGGGGAGGAAATGTTCCATCTTCCACGTGGAAACAAACTCATCAATTCTGACTGCAGGTTGGTGTTCAGCACAACTTGGAATAACCTAACTTTTCACATAAAACACAACCCCCAAGCTGCAAGATACGGTCTCCGCGAATGGCACCAAGCACTACCTTTTCAAGCCCTCACCAGCACTGGAAGTGGGTTGGACACCCCCAAACCATCACCACCCCCCACAGGAAGTGAGGGTGTCCCCCCTCCCCCAGGACGGCCTTCCTCCCCTCCCCCAACCGGAAGTTGAGGCGCCCCCATTCAGCCGGCCTCCAACCAAGACAAACCAATACCACCACCACCAAAAGAGGGGTGATCTTCAAGGGGTGAAAGGCAGCTCGACTGGGGCCACCCCCAAGCTCGCCTTGCTTACTGACCTGCTGACGACAGGGGCAGGAAGGGGCCTGGGGCCTAAAGAAAGTCCCTTGCACAGAGGACAATTCCCTCAGCCCCACTCAATCGCCTTCACTTCACGCGCTCGTTGTCTCACAGCTGGACAAAAATTCTTCCGCAGCACTTTATTTTGGTGTCCTTTCCTTTTCTTTACCTAATCTCTTAACCACCTTTCCACAGGTAACTCCTCTTACCGCACAGCATTTACAATTGCTCCGGTGAGGAGAAAAATGAAATATTTTCCACGGTCCCTTCAGAAAAATGAAGGGATTATTTTGCCCCAATGCGGCGAAGGACTACGTGGTTACGCAAGGTGAGCCTTATTTTCGTGGAGGTTTCTGGGAGATGTAGTTTTTTTTTTTATTGCGAAGGCCCGCAGAAAGTAGAGGAACTGAAATTGGTCATGACTATATATTAGCGTCCTCGAAAACATATTCTGTATTCGATGACGGCTGACCTAGCGGGCTCCGACGCCCAGATGGGCCCAGACTTCCCTGGTCTTTTACTATGCAGCTTAATCGAACCCAAATTTTCGCTCTCGCGGGCCCAAGGTATCGGCAGCCCCGCCTCTTATCTTGGCCCCGCCCTCCACAGCCAATCAGGCGCCCTTTAGGTCTCGTCCTCTGGAGCTTGGAACGCAGAGAGGAGGGGCCTGGCGGCGACTCCTCCCGCTGGGCTGAGAGAGACCGGGGAGACAACTGGAGCCCGTGCGCTCGCGCGCGCGTGCTCACGGCTCCAGGAGCGCGGCGAGCGGGCGAGGGCGCGCGCGGAGGGGCGGCGCGCCGGGCCGAGAGGAGGCGGGCAGGCTGGTGGGCTGGGCGGGCGGCGAGCGGCCGGGAGCGCGCGGTGGACTCGGCCGCGGCGAGTAGTTAGTTAGTTGTTCTTAGTCAGTGTCAGTTGCTCGGCGGCGGCGGCGGCCGTGGTCACCAGGAAAGGGACGGGACGGACGGCGATGGTGGTCGCCGCGGCGGCGTGTGCGCCCCTCAGGTAACAGCGGCCAGGCTGTCCGTGTCCCCTCGGTTGCCTTTTACTCACCCGCCGACTGTGGGACCAGGGTTGCCGCGGGTTGAGGGCGCTGACCCAGGGGAATCCGGGCGGGGCGGCGCGGGTTCTGGGTGGCGCCGCCGCCGGGGCTCTGGCAGCCAGTGCGTCCAGCCCGGCGCGGGCTCTGGCTCTCCGGCCACCCCCGCGCCCCGCGGGTGCCGCGCACCCCCCGCCTCCCCTGCCCCCTCCCTCGGCGGCGGCCCAGGGAGCGCGGCGCCCCCCAGAGGAAGGAAAGTTGGGACCCGCCGCGAGGGACGCCCCCCGGCGCGGCAGGGAGGCTGCGGGGGAAAGTGAAGCCTTGGAGGAGCTGGATGCTGGGAGGCCGGGGCAGAAAGGACTTCTCTGGCTCCTGCCGGGTCCACACGGTCAGCCCGCTCCCACACCCGGGAGCATCGGTGCAGCCTCGCCGGCAGCGTCGGGACTGAACCGGGTGGCTCCCTGCCTGCTCCCTTCGCGCCGCGGCTGGGGAGCTTGCGAACGTGTGGGCTGGCGGGGTCGTTTGGGGGTTGTGAGTGGTTCGGCTGCTCAGTTTTTTTCTTCTCTGCCCTTTGACTCATCCGTTCTTGCAACTTTTCTTTCCTCCCTCGATGGGGACTTGCCGTCTGAACCGCGTCTGCCCCCTTCCCCCTCGTCGTATGCACCATCCGTCTGGGAGCTTGATTTCATTTTTTCCTCCTTTGGCTGCGTTAAAGATTGCTGAGAGCACCGGGAGCGACCCTCCTACCTCGCCTGCCTCTGGCGTGTTAAAGGTTACTTTTTGCAATTCGTTGTTTTTTAAAGATCCAAGTTCAGGAATTTGAGAGCTGTGGAATGGAGTTATTGGAAGGCTGGCGTTGAGGGGGTAGTGATGAGCTAGAGGAAAACTATGATTTCATCTTTATTGGCCTTGCTATAGGAAACCTAATTCATTTTTTTTCTGCCTCTATTGAGTGTGGTAAGATCATACGTTGAATTAAATACTTAGAGACTTACATAAAAGACTATTTTTAGGTCATTGGATGATGTACGAGAACAGCTTTTCACCTGAACAGGGATTGCCTTGAGGATTCTGTTTTGGGGCCTAGCTACTGATTTTTGTTCAGCCACAGCGTCTTCTTTTCCCGATAATGAAGTGATGTAGTGATGTGTGTAGTCAGAGAACCCATACTGCTCTCTGCAGTATGGAAGTGAAAAACGTGAATTATCCACAGGGGTAAAACTTTCCATGAGCAATCTTGGATACTCACTTCATGATGGCTTCTCCCGTAATCTCAGCATTTCTAGATAGCTCAATTCACTGACTACCCTAATTACTCTCTGACTTGCCTGGGACTTCTCTTTGGTGACTTGTTTAGTAAACTATAATGGCAGATATGGTACATTTTCTTGGCTTCAAAGTTGAGGGTTATAGCCTCAGCTCGGAGATGAACAATGTAAGTAGAATTCATAGCACTGCTAGTGAATTTTGGATATGACCAACTCACAAACTATGTGAAAAAACAAACATCCCCTTTTCATTGCTGTCAGGGAGGAAAGGGGGAATATTTTATTATGTCTTTGTTTTGGATTCTCAAACATGACTATATTATGTGGGAAAAATGTCAAATTATTTTCTTTAAGGCTTTTTAATGTGTGGTCCTTCTCTTCCCTCACTACCCCCCACTCCCACCCCAACTTAGGGACTAAAATTTATGTGTGACTGTATTCTAGGGTTGGAAGAGAAGTGTTTTGGTGAAAAAGATAAGATCACTTTGAACTATTACACCTCAACTATTCGTTTTATCCAGTTGATAGTACACAGAAACTTTCACAATAATGTTTGTAGCCTGTTAACATTCAAAATTCATTTTTAAGAGTCTACCCTGAAGGCCCATTAAGAAATAATGCCACTTCATAACTGTTTCCCGACAATCGCATTAAAAAATGTGTTCCTGGAATGCATTATACGTGTACTCATATAAACATTTATCTTTGTACATTTATGGCAATGTAAATATTTAAGCCTGAGAGCTTAAAAACTTTTATTTGCTTATTTGCATACATGTTTTTCAACATCTAACAGTGCCAACCATATTTGCCAAATAAGCATCAGCAGTAAATTCATGCTTTGGCACATTTCATGTAATAATTCTTCTAAATTGTTCCGTGGTGAAGCATCATGAGATTAGCATTTGCTTCGTGAGAGAGATTTGTTGTTCTTTTTAACTGTACTGATGTGCTGTTTAAGTGGAACAGGTGCTGGGCCCTAGCCATTTGTGTTGATACCTACCAAATCATACCCTTTTGTTGGATGGGTTGTTTAAGTAATTTAGGAACCAAACTGTGACCCCTGGCATGCCAAGTGTGAATACAAGGCTCCATATCAGTATTGCAAATCGCTGTTTTCACTGTAAGAGGCAGATGTGTATGATGAGCATTGTTCTGTCATTTGCTGATCTCTTTACTGTGATTCCTACAATCTTCCCCATCCCCGGCACCCCCCACCTCACTCTCCTTCCCAATCCTTTCATTACTGAAACTCCTGGTACAGTCTAGGTTCCCTCAAGGCTGGTTTGTTTTCCTTAGTGAACTGTAAATTCTAGTAATCTTTAGGCCAGGAATAGATAGTTTACATTTGTTTGACAAATGTTTGAGTATCTTTTAAGTGCCAGGCATGGTGGTAGGTAGTACCTGAGTATTATAGAATATGATATTCCTTTTTGCAAGGAGGTTACAGTTGAGGAGGAAAAGATAGGTGATAACCAATAATTATAGTATGACAGGGCTGTGCACACATTCCTATGGATGGAAGCACAGAGGAAGGGTAGCTGACTCAGACTTGGGGGATGGGGGGAGGGTGTCTAGAATGCATCTTAGAGTGTTACCTGGGCTAATCTTCAATAATAGGTAAAAGTTAACTGGGTCCAGAAAGAGGGAAATACAGCTTATACCAGTGCTGTCCTGTAGAAATTTAATACAAGCCACAAATATAAGTCATATATACAACTTAAAATTTTCTAGTAACCACATTTGAAAAAGTAAAAAGTGAAATTAATTTTAATAATATAAACTTGGTATATCCAAAATATTTCAACATGCATTCAGTATAAAAAGTAATATTGAAATATGACTTTTCCATTTTCATACTGTCTTCAGAATCCCGTGCATAATTTTCTGCTGTCTTCAGAATCTGATATGTAATTTACACTTATGGCACATCTCAATTTGGACAACTACAGTCACATACTCAATGACTGCAGGTGAGTGGACAGCAACAACACAGCTTTAGAACAGGGGTGGATGAAGTAATAAGCCAAATCAATGATTGTCTTGTGAACCAAGTTAAGGAACTTTAACTTAATTCTGAAGTTTGTGGGAATTTAGTGGGGAAAAAAATTAAGCTATGCTGTGGTAGAATCAGATTTGTATTTTAGACCCGTCATTTTGACAGTAAAGTGAATATTGAATTAGAAACGAAACTGGAAGCAAGGACCAGTTAGGAAGTTATTCCTGGTGGGAAATGATGGAGAGTGTAGAAGAGGGAGTGGCTCTATGAGAGATTTAGGAAGTATTATTAACGGGACAGGAAAAATCTATTTAGATTATAGAATTGAGCAAGACTGAAGATTTTGCATGATTCCTACATTTCTGTTGTGATCTGCTGAGTAGATTGGGCAAGCAGCGGAAGAGAAGCCAACCATCTGTGCCAGACAGACCAAAGATGAAAAAAGGAAATAGAGATTTGTCATGAAAGCTGAGGGAGAATACTCTTTCAAGGACTAGGAGTGGTCAACACTGTATCCTGCCTCCAAAAGGAAAAGTAAGATAAAGACTGAATAAAGTCTCTGAGACTTGGTGATTAGGATGTCTTTTGTAACTTCAGCTAGAGCACTTAGCTACATTGTAATGCATGGGGGTGGGTGTTGAAAAGTGAATAACAACTGTAAGTGTAGCTAATTGAGAGGGATACAATGTTTTCAACAAAGGACTCTGAAGGAGTCTGTAAGTAGGGGGAGATGCTTGGGATTTAGAGAAGTTTACCTTTTTTACAAATGGAATCTTGGACATGCTTAATGTGAGCCTGGAAAGAGCCAGTAGAAAGGAGAAACTGAAGAAGAGTGTATATGTGTGTGTTTGATGGGCGTGGGAAACTGACTGGTGGATGGAAGCAAGGATTTGAAGGTAATAGGAAATGGGATCCAGGGCGTAGGTAGAGAAGTTGGCCTTAAGTAGAAGGTAGTCTCACTTTTCCAGTGAGCAGAAAGGAAGGAGATGGATGGCAGTGTAAATAAGTTGGTAACTGACAGGGCAGGAAGGAAGAGTTGATGACATGTCTTGTATAATTTTTAATCATCTGCTAAGAGTGAAGGGAACGTGGTAGAATAGAGGTTTTTAAACAATATGTGAGGCCAAGTGCTGTGGCATATACCTGTAGTCCCATTGACTCAGTAGGCAGAGGCAGGAGGATTGCTTGAACCCAGAAGTTGAAGGCCAGCCTGGGCAACATAACGAGACCCTATCTCTTAGAAAACACACACACAAACAAAAAAGCCAGGTAAAATTAATCCACCCCTGTGAAAGGAATGGAAAAAAAGACAGTCTGTAGTTTATACATACTCTTTGTAAACAGCTTCCAAGGAATGGCTAGAGGGGATGGGGTGGAGGTAAGGGAGAGAGAGGTAGACAGACAGACACATGACTAGGAAACTGAAGAAGGATTGTTAGTTAAGCATTGGGGACTTGTTTATTTCAGATTGTAGACCTCATATTTGTAGCAGTACCACCAATTTGCATGGTTGATTTTTCTCCAGCAATGAGTGATCAGATTATCTGAAGAAACTATTTAATACTCACAAGAACCTTATGAGTTAATACGTATTGTTACTGTTACTCTCCTTGTTTGTAAGATGAAGAGCTCGGGTTTAAATCCTGCCCAGGCTGTTATCCACTGCTTTGTAGATATCTGGTAGAGATATCTGAAGGACAGTTGGTTGAGGGAATTAATGATATTGAGTATTGCAACTCTGCTGAAGAACTGTGGAGTCCTTCTGGATCATGAGCTGGAAGCCTGTAAGGAGGTGATCCAGTTGGGAGAAAATGAGGAGCATGAAATGCTAGAAGTCAGTATGAAGCTGAAGAGCAAATAATACTAGCTTCTATTTATGGAGTATCTCCTATGTGCTAGACACTTTAATACCTAATTCTGATCCTAACACTAACTCAACAATGTTGTTATTTACCTTATATTATTTCCTTTTTTCTCCTTCAGATGAAGAAACTGAGGATTAGAAAGGTTAAATAACATATCCAGACACACCCTGTCAGGTGATGGAACCAGGATTCAAAGCCCATTCTTTCTTGTCCAAACCATGTTCGTTTCATTCTTGTCCAAACCATGTTTGTTTCATTCTTTCTTGTCGAAACCGTGTTCATTTCAAGTCAGAGGATAAGATAGAAAATACAGTAATTGGGCCTGGCGTAGTGGCCCACACCTGTAATCCCAGCACTTTGGGAGGCCAAGGTGGTTTGAGGTCAGGACATTAACATCAGCCTGGGCAACGTGGTGAAACCCTGTCTCTTACAAAAAAAAAAAAAAAAAAAAAAAAAAAAAAAAAAAAAAATTAGCTGGGCATGGTGGTGCACACCTGTAGTCTCACCTACTCAGGAGGCTGAGGTGGGAGGATCACTTGAGTCTGGAAGGCTGAATCTGCAGTGAACTGTGATTGTGCCACTGCACTCCAACCTGGGTGATAGAGCAAGACCCTGTCTCAAAAAGAAGAAAGAAAGAAAGAAAGATAATGCAGGCCGGGTGTGGTGGCTTATTCCTGTAATCCCAGCACTATGGGAGGCTGAAGTGGGAAGATCGTCTGAGCCCAGGAGTTTAAGACCAGCCTGGGCAACGTAGGGAGGCCTCATCTCTCAAAACAATAATAAATTAGCCGGGCGTGGTGGCATGTGCCTGTGGGCCCAGCTACTTAGGAAGCTGAGGTTGGAGGATCACTTGAGCCTGGATGGTAGAGGCTGTAGTGAGCCATGATCGCACCACTGCACCCCAGTCTGGGCAACAGAATAAGACCCTGCCTCAAAAAGCAAACAGAAAAATTGCTGCTATGTACTCTTCACCTGGGTTCCTCTAATGTTGACATCCTGCATAACCATGGTACATTTATCAAGCCAAAAAATTAGTATTGGTACGATGCTTCAAGCAAGCTTCAAACTTCTTTTATATTTTACCAGTTTTTCTAATATTATTTTTGCACTCTGTTATCCAAACCATGATACTACATTGCTTTAGTTGTCTTGTCTCTTCCAATGTGTGGCGGTTTCTTGGTCTTTTCTTATCTTTTATAACCTTGACACAGGTATTTTGTAGAATGTTCTTCAGTTTAGGTTTGTCTGATGTTTTCTCATGATTAGATTGGGGTTATGGATTTTGGAGGAGAGTACCATAGAGGTGAAGTGCCCTTATTATTTCATATAGGAGGTACATGATATCAAATAATATATCACTTGTGATCACTCTGTTAAGGTGGTTTCTGCCAGGTTTGTCCACTGTAAAGTTACCATTTTTCGTTTCCCATACTCTGTGCACTAGAAACAGGTTACTAAATTTAGCTCACACTTAAAGGGATGGAAATTAAACTCCGCTTCCTGGAGGGAGAAGTATAAAAGAATTTGTGGACATATATTAAAACCACCACAGTAATTGGTAAATATTTTGAGAGATATTTGAGGCTTTGCCAGTATCCTGTTTCTGCCCAGTAATTTCAGCATTCATTAGTGGATCTTGCCTGCAGCAATTATTGCTATGGGTTCTGAAGCTACTTTTTTTTTTTTCTTCCTCATTCTTTCTACATTTATTAACTGTATAAGGAAGGTTTGTCCCTTCTCTTCTATCTAATAATTTATCTCAGTTCAAATTCGTAGATATTTATTTAATTCTTAGTGTTAGAATTAAAAGCTATCATTATTTTGTTGCTCAAATTATTCCAGTTTTGGGCCTTGGGATCTCTTTTAGGTCTACTTCTGTGTCCTTTTGGCATATTTCTATTCTTTTTTTATAGGTATGTACATGCACACTTCTTTACTCTCTGACATTACCACATGCTTCGGGTTCATCTTGGTTTTTTTCCAGGCCCTAGCACTAGAATCAATTATTTCTCTAAGGAACCTTGGTTCCTTTCAGTGGAGGATGGTATTTTGAAGCCAGGATCTGAATGCTAAGTGTGCTCATTGCTGTGGAGTGTCATTGCTCCTAAACTTTCTCAGTGGAAAGAACTAAGAAATGCATGTATGTATACTAATCCATGTATCCACGTACAATTACATTAAAATCTGTATTTCTGTGTATAAAAATATAAATATACTGATTGTGACTCTAACTGGATATGTTTTGTTACAAATAGATTTGCTGATGGATTGGATGTAGAATGAGAAAAGAAAAGAGTAATGGATCACTCCAAGGTTTTTGATTTGAGCAACTGGAAGGATAGAATTGTCATTAATGGAAATGAGGAAGACTTGAGGATGGTGCAGAGCAGGTTTCTGGGGAGAGTTCAGGAGTTATGTTCTAAACTGGTTAAGTTTTTGAGATGTCTAATAGACATGCTAAGTAATAGAGATACTAAATCAGCAGTTGAACATGGGAATCTAGAGTTCAGAGAAGAATGGTCCAGGTTACATTTGGAACTTGTCAGTGTAGATTAGATCACCTGAGGAGTGAGGGTAGCTAGAGAAGAGAAGAGATTTAAGGACTGGCCCATGGGGCATTCCAGTCAGAGAGATAAGGAGGAGCAGTTCTACATAATGATAAGGGCTGAGGTGTAGTTATAGGGTGGATTTCATATCATTAATAAACACTTTAGTATCTATTGTTTGCAAGATACCAAGTTGTGTTTGGGGTTAACATCACTCCCTCCATAAATTTATAAGACAAATTACAGACTTGAGAATAGCAGTAGAAGGCCACATCCCTGATAAAGATATAAAGTACTAGGGGCTGGGTGTGGTAGCTCATGCCTGTAATCCCAGCTCTTTTGGAGGATGAGGCAGGAGGATCACTTGAGGCCAGGAATTTGAGACCACCCTGGGCAATATAGTAAGACCCACCCCATCCCACATCTCTACAAAAAGTAAAAAAATATTAGCTGAGTGTGCTAGCCCATGCCTGTTTTAGCTATTCAAGTGACTGAGGCAGGAGGTTTACTTGAGTCCAGGAGTTCAAGCCTGCAGTGAGCTATGATCGCACCACTGTTCTCTAACCTGGGTGACATCGCAAGACTGTCTCTATTAAAAAAAAAAAAAGGTATGAAGTACTAATGAAGCTTATTAGAGAATGTGGATGTAAGAAACTATGAACTCAAATATGTGTCAGCTATATTTAAATGGTGATGTAAGCATGTGTCAGTCAAGAAACTTGTCAAGGCTTTGTGTACACACTGGTAATTGTCAACCAGTAGAAGTTTCTCCATATGTTAACCTTGGTTTCGGAGGTTGTTTCTGTTCTTGCTCCCTTTCCATTATTAGGTCTTGAGTTGGTAATTGTGCCTGTAGTCATTGGCTATCAATTAAGCCACTCAGTGAACTGGCGAGGCGTGTTTCTGCTGCCCTCGACTTTTTAACTTTTGGCTCTCTGCTACCTTTTCACAATCAATAGGATTTGACTTGGGACTGCATACAATCAAATGTTTCCATTTACAGGCATGGTTGTAAATCAAGCAGGATTGGCCTTACCATCTTCTGTGAATATGCCCTTTTTTTTTTTTTTTTTTTAACTATTTCTTTCACATGTGGTCTTAGACATTCACATTAATCATCTGGTTATTAAAGTCAAACCCAAAATAACAATTTTAGAATTTTAAAAATAGTTAAAACATGTAGTCTGGTAAGCCAATGTTTTAGTAAAACATTTTAATTTCAACCACTTTGCATTAAAAATAGGTAGACTTTCATTGCCAGCTGATAAGAGGTGGTAGTATGGCATGAGGCAGGCAAATGGCACCTATCTAGTAATTATTTAAGGAACTCTCTTTAGGAACTACAAGAAAAATAACAGGTGTACCTACTTTGTAGGATAGGGGGCAGATAATTAGAGGATTCCATTCTTATTCCTACCTCCGAATGGTTGACAAAGCTATTATCCATGTTTATGGACCAGTGTGTTGTATTTATTAGTTGTGAGAAATCTGAGCATATTTATATGCTGAGTGGAAAGAGCCTATGCATTGAGTGCAAAGACTGTATCTTACTAGCACAGTTCCTAACAAGTAGTGAATATTCAAATGTTTGTTGAATGAAAGATTTCAATAAGGTACTTGACCCTTATAAAATTTAAGACATGAAGATTTGTTTAGCTTGTTAAAGAAAGCTCAAGATATTAAAAATTTTCATTGTTTAAGTCAGAGTTAGTGCAAAACAAAATAAATCTGTAAGGTAACATCCTCATTTTAGGCCAAGCCAAACAAATCATACCACTCTGTAAAAACGTAATCACGGATGGGTGCGGTGGCTCACACCTGTAATCCCAGCATTTTGGGAGGCCAAGGTGGGCGGGTCACCTGAGGTCGAGAGTTCGAGATCAGCCTGACCAACATGGAGAAAGCCTGTCTCTACTAAAAATACAAAATTAGCTGGGCATGGTGGTGCATGCCTGTAATCCCAGGAGGCTGAGGTAGGAGAATCACTTGGGAGGCTGAGGCAGGAGAATAACTTGAACCTGGGAGGTGGAGGGTGCAGTGATCCGAGATCGTGGTGAGCTGAGATCGTGCCATTGCACTCCAGCCTGGGCACAAAGAACGAAACTCTGTCTCAAAACAAACAAACAAACAAACAAAAAAAACCACAAACCATGATTACTGTCTTTCAAGTAACTCATAAACCTGCCCTCCAAGAATAGTCAAGAATTCTAGTTCAGAAGTCACACTACATGAATTTGAATTTACCAACTCAGCCACTTCCTGGCCATGCGACTTTATGTTAGTTTCTTAACTGTGCGTCAGTTTCCTCATTTGTAAATTAAGGATAATACTTGTACTTACTTTATGGGGTTGTAAGATGAAATTAGAATATATATCATGCATATATACAAGTGTTCAGTTTTTAACTGTTATTCTAAAAATGCTAAGAGGCTAGTATCTTTGGGTTTTTTATTTTCTCAAAATTGCATATACTGAGTGTTAAAGGAAAACAAATCCCTCTGTGAACAAGAAAAAACACTGACAGAAAGTATACCAGTATACTCATAATGATATATTGAGACAGTGAATAATGGGTTTTCTGCTTTTTGCCATCTTCACTGTTTCTTTTATTTGTTGAGCAGATTTTTTTTTTTTTTTTTTTTTTTTTTTTGAGACGGAGTCTCGCTCTGTCGCCCAGGCTGGAGTGCAGTGGCACAATCTCGGCTCACTGCAAGCTCCGCCTCCCGGGTTCACGCCATTCTCCTGCCTCAGCCTCCCGAGTAGCTGGGACTACAGGTGCCCGCCACCATGCCCGGCTAATTTTTTGTATTTTTAGTAGAGATGGGGTTTCACCATGTTAGCCAGGATGGTCTCGATCTCCTGACCTTGTGATTCACCTGCCTCGGCCTCCCAAAGTGCTGGGATTACAGGCGTGAGTCACTGCGCCCGGCCCTGTTGAGCAGATTTTTATTAAATACTCAACTATGAGTCAAACACTGGGCTTTAATGAGCATATTACTTTCTGAGAGTAAGCAATATTGTGGTTAAGAGCATGGGTTTGGGACCCAGACTGCCTGGAGTTGAATCTCATTTTTACCACTTACTAGCTGTGTGGCCTTGGGAAAATCACTTTCTTTCTTGGTGCCTTTGTTTTCTTATCTGTAAAATGGGGGAAGTGATAGCATCAACCTCAGAGGGTTTTTAATGAGCTCATATTTGAAAAGTAGTTAATGCTTGAAGCATAGTATCATGTGTGTGCTAAATAATATAAAAGATGATAGAAATATTACATCATTTAAAAATAAAGATTTTAGGGAGGCTGAGGCAGGAGAATGGCGTAAACCCGGGAGGCGGAGCTTGTAGTGAGCCGAGATCGCGTCACTGCACTCCAGCCTGGGTGACAGGGTGAGACTCCATCTCAAAAAATAAAAAATAAATAAATAAATAAATAAATAGATAAAGATTTTAATTTTCCAGTATATTTATACTTTCACCCACATTGACAGAAGCACTTTTATTGTTTAAAGTTAGAATCTCCCCTTAATTTTCAAAGTAGATTCAGTTTTGTTATTGCAAGGGAAGATGCCATGGTACCGCTCTTAAATATTTTTGTGTTTGTTTTTGAGATGCGGTCTCACTCCATTACTTAGGCTGGAGTGCAGTGGCATGATCATGGCTCACTGAAGACTTGACCTCCCAGGCTCAAACGATCCTCCCACCTAAGCCTCCTGAGTAACTGGGACCACAGTTGCATGCCACCATATCCAGCTAATTTTTAAAATTATTTTTTGGAGACAGTTTCCCTGTGTTGCCCAGGATGATCACAAACTCCTGGGCTCAGGTGATCCTCCCGCCTCAGCCTCCCAAAGTGCTGCGGTTGCAGGCATGAACCACCACATCCTGCTTCAACTCTTAAATATTTTGGAATAATTAGTTGAATATTTCAAATGCTGAAAAACTGCCTTCTTTCTAGGCGTGCTACAATATTTGTAGATTTTATATGGGTGTGAAGTAGTTTTTTAATTGTGGAGGTTTGTGTGAAAGAAGAGTTAAGGCATTGGAGAAACAGGAGAAAGTATCTTCCTAATGCCAGTTCTCTCCTTCATTTGAAAAACTGTTTCTGCAGCGGTATTCCTAGACTGTTTTCTTAAAAAAAAATTATTTATTTTTATTTCAATAGGTTTTCAGGGAACAGGTGGTTTTTGGTTACACAGATAAGTTCTTCAGTAGTGATTTCTGAGATTTCGGTGCACCCATCACCAAGCAGTGTATGCTGTACCCAATGTGTACCCCTCACGCCCTCCCACCCTTCCCCCTGTATCCCCAAGGTCCATTTTATCATTCTTATGCCTATGCATCCTAATAACTTAGCTCCCACTTAGAAGTGAAAACTTGTAAGTTCTCAGGTTTTCCATTCCTGAGTTACTTCATTTAGAATAATGATCTCCAGTTCCATCCAGGTTGCTGCAAATGCCATTATTTTGTTCTTTGTTATAGCTGAGTAATATTCCAGGGTGTGTGTGTGTGTATATATATATATATACTTTTAGTGTGTAAAGATATATTTTTAGAGTGTATATATATATATTTTTTAGTGTATATATATATATATATTTCACACTTTCTTTATCTACTTGATTGATGGGCATTTGGGCTGGCTCCATATTTTTTTTGCAATTGTGAATTGTGCTGCTATAAACATGCACATGCAAGTGTCTTTTTTATATGATGACTTCTCCTCTGGGTAGATACTCAGGAGTGGGATTGCTGGATCGAATGGTAAATCTACTTTTAGTTCTTTTTTTTTTTTTTTTTTTGAGACGGAGTCTCGCTCTGTCACCCAGGCTGGAGTGCAGTGGCCAGATCTCAGCTCACTGCAAGCTCCGCCTCCCGGGGTCACGCCATTCTCCTGCCTCAGCCTCCCGAGTAGCTGAGACTACAGGCGCCGCCACCTCGCCCGGCTAGTTTTTTGTATTTTTAGTAGAGACGGGGTTTCACCGTGTTAGCCAGGATGGTCTCGATCTCCTGACCTCGTGATCCGCCCCTCTCGGCCTCCCAAAGTGCTGGGATTACAGGCTTGAGCCACCGCGCCCGGCCTACTTTTAGTTCTTTAAGGAATCTCCATACTGTTTTCCGTAGTGGTTGTACTAATTTACATTCCCACCAGCAGTGTAAAAGTGTTCCCTTTCACCACATCCGTGCCAACATCTAATATTTTTTGATTTTTTGATTATGGCCATTCTTGGGGGAATAAGGTGGTATTCCTTTGTGGTTTTGATTTGCATTTCCCTGATTAGTGATGTTGAGCATTTTTTCATATGTTTGGTGGCCATTTGTATATCTTCTTTTGCAAATTGTCTATTCATGTCCTTAGCCGACTTTTGATGGGATTATTTGTTTTTTTTCTTGCTGATTTGTTTGAGTTCCATGTAGATTCTGGATATTAGTCTTTTGTCGGATGCATAGTTTGTGAAGATTTTCTCCCACTCTGTGGGTTGTCTGTTTACTGTGCTGGTTATTTATTTTGCTGTGCAGAAACTTTTTAGTTTATTTAAGTTCAACCTATTTATCTTTGTTTTTGTTGCATTTGCTTTTGGGTTCTTGGACATGAAGTCTTTGCCTAAGCCAATATCTAGAAGCCTTTTTCCGATGTTATCTTTTAGAATTTTTGTTTTTGTTTTTGTTTTTGTTTTTGAGACGGAGTCTTGCTCTGTCGCCCAGGCTGGAGTGCAGTGGCCGGATCTCAGCTCACCGCAAGCTCCGCCTCTCGGGTTTACGCCATTCTCCTGCCTCAGCCTCCCGAGTAGCTGGGACTACAGGCGCCCGCCAACTCGCCCGGCTAGTTTTTTGTATTTTTTAGTAGAGACGGGGTTTCGCCGTGTTAGCTAGGTTGGTCTCGATCTCCTGACCTCGCGATCCACCCGTCTCGGCCTCCCAAAGTGCTGGGATTACAGGCTTGAGCCACCGCGCCCGGCCTGTTTTTTTTTTTTTTTTTTTTTTTTTTGAGACGGAGTCTAGCTCTGTCGCCCAAGCTGGAGTGCAGTGGCCGGATCTCAGCTCACTGCAAGCTCCGCCTCCCGGGTTTACGCTATTCTCCTGCCTCAGCCTCCCGAGTAGCTGGGACTACAGGCGCCCGCCACCTCGCCCGGCTAGTTTTTTGTATTTTTTTTTAGTAGAGACGGGGTTTCACCATGTTAGCCAGGATCGTTTCAGGTCTTAGATGTACATCTTTGATTCATCTGGAGTTGATTTTTGTGTAAGGTGAAATGAGGATCCAGTTTCATTCTTCTACATGTGGCTAGCTAATTATCCCAGCATCATTTGTTGAATAGGGTGTCCTCTTTCCACTTTGTGTTTTTATTTGCTTTGTCGAAGATCAGTTGGCTATAGTATTTGGCTTTATTTCTCGGTTCTCTGTTCTGTTCAAATTGGTCTGTGTGCCTGTTTTTACACCAGTACCAGGCTGTTTTGATGACTGTAGCCCTATAGGATAGTTTGAAGTCGGGTAATATGACACCTCCAGATTTGTTCTTTTTGCTTAGTCCTGCTTTGGCTCTCTGGGCTCTTTTTTGGTTCCATATGAATTTTAGGATCATTTTTTCTAGTTCTATGAAGAATGATGGTGGTATTTTGATGGGAATTGCATTTAATTTGTTGATTGCATTTGGCACTATGGTCATTTTCACAATATTGATTCTGCCCATCCACAAGCATGGGATGTGTTTCCATTTGTTTGTGTCATCTATGGTTTCTTTCGGCAGCGTTTTATAGTAGTTTCCTTGTAGAGGACTTTCACCTCCTTGGTTAGGTATATTCCTAAGTATTTTATTTTATTTTTTGCAGCTATTATAAAAGGGGTTGAGTTCTTGATTTGATTCTCAGCTTGGCCGCTGTTGGTGTATAGCAGCGCTAGTGATTTGTGTACATTGATTTTGTATCCTGAAACATCACTGAATTCATTTATCAGACCTAGGAGCTTTTCGGATGAGTCTTTAGGGTTTTCCAGGTATACGATTATATCATCAGTGAACAGTGACAGTTTCACTTCCACTTTACCAATTTGGATGCCCTTTATTTTTCTCTTATCTGGTTGCTCTGGCTAGGCTAGGCTGTTTTTCATTGTTTGCCTTTCGGAATCTGGCTGCATCCATAGTGCTAAACCTCAAAACTAAATACTTCAAGTAAACTGCTGGGTCTTAATTCAGCTATTGGTTCTGACGTTAAAAGAGCTTGTTCATTTCCAGATTCAGTGAGGAAGGTATTATAATCTAAGAGTGATGAGAAAAATGAAAAACCTATTTTATTCTATACAGTATAACAGCAAATTTAAATGGTTCTTATATACCTCTGCCCATACAAATGCAGCTTGTGAAATGATATTATCAGTGAATATGTAAATCACACCATCAGCAGCATAGAAATAATTTATAGATACAATGGTTTCTAATTTAGGGAGTTAGACTTCTGAACTCCTTAATTATTGACTTAGATTTTATTTCACGTATTTTAAAATTAAATATATATAAATAAAAATTGAATCTTATAAATGCAACTTGTAGTTGTCAGTTTTGTATTCCAAATGTCTAGCAAAAAATCTTGTCATCTAGGAAAGGATATGTTTTGTATTCTTTTGTAAAAGGCAATAGCAGGGCTTTATTAAGGCATGAATGCTGATCTTTTCTTATCTTCTGTGGGCCTGTATCATCTGGATTTTTATGGGCTTGCTGTCTTACTAGGAGACTGATTCCTGCTATATGCAACGATTTCCCTCTAATTTTCTCTGTCCTTTTTGGCTGAAGATCTCAAGTGGAGTTGAATGTTACATGTTATACCACACATCTTTTGAAAATTAATAGCTTTTATGATAGGAATATAGTTCATTTTTATTGTTGAAAAGTTGGAAAACGTAGAATAGGTAAAAAGGAGAAAATCTGTCATGCTACCATCCAGACATAACTAGTGCTAATAACGTAGTGCCCCTCTCCTCAGTCTTTTTGTGTATATATACATCTGTAAATATCTAATTGACCTCGGCCGGGCGCAGTGGCTCACGCCTGTAATCCCAGCACTTTGGGAGGTTGAGGGGGGCAGATCACGAGGTCAGGAGATTGAGACCATCCTGGCCAACATGGTGAAACCCCATCTCTACTAAAATACAAAAACTTAGTTGGGAGTGGTGGAGTGCACCTGTAGTCCCAGCTATCCAGGGGGCTGAGGCAGGAGAATTGCTTGAACCTGGGAGGCGGAGGTTGCAGTGAGCCGAGCTTGCGCCACTGCACTCCAGCCTGGTGACAGAGTAAGACTCCATCTCAAAGAAAAAAAAAAAATCTAATTGACCTCATACTACTTATAATAGGGATATAGTTTATCAGTTATAATAAATGCAGTAAAGTGATCACACTGTGAAAGGCATACAGGAGCTGAGACTGACTGAGGAGAGAGCAGGTTTATGTTCACTGCAGGAATTGGCATTTTTCTTTGTTTCATGTTGCTAAGCACATTCGATAAGTTGAATACATATTGAAGCAGCGTACGTATCTTTAATAATCTGATAACCTGTTCTTTTTTCTGATAATGTATCATAGACTTTATCATTAATAAATCCTACCTCCTCCTGTGATCATTCTCCAGTGTATTGAGAACTGGCAATCATATAGAATATATTAGTAGAGCAGACTCTCTATAGTCTCAAAGAATATGTCTCAAATATTTGGGTATATCTTACAGCAGTGCTGTCCAATAGAAATAGTGCAAACCACATATGTAGTTTCAAATTTTCTAGTAGCCACAATTTAAAAAGTACAAAGAAGCAGGTGAAATTAATTTTAATGATATATTTTATTCTAGTATAAATAGTATATTGCAACATGCCATCAATATAATGAATTATTGAGATATTTTACGTTCTATTTTTTCTGTCCTCCGAATCCAATGTATATTTTCCACTTAAAGCACATTTCACTTCAGACTAGCTGCATTTCAGATGCTTAGTAACCACAGGTGGCTAGTATTAGCACAGTCCTAGAACATAGAATTTCCCCCCAGAAGATGCAGTAAAATATCATTTTGCAGGTATTCTGGAGAGTTATATGAGAAGAAAACAGCAAAGCCAAGTTACACCATGGATCCTGAACACTCACTTTGCTGTCTCATAAGATGTTAAACCTTTGCCTCAATAAAATTAGATATTTCTGTATTTATGGATCTTCATGTCACGCAAGTGTTAAATTTGTAGTTGTCTAAAGGCCTACTGGATATATTATTTGCAGTAACTCTTAGAATGGTCAGTAAAATTGATTCTATATTCTAAAGTTCTGTTTTTAACTACCAGGTACTATGCTCATTACCTGGGTGATAAAATAATCTGTACACCAAACCCCTGTGGCATGCAGTTTACCCGTGTAACCAACTTGTACATGTACCTCTGAACCTAAAAACCGGAAATGAAAAAAAAAGTCATTCTGTTTCTGAAATGAATTTGTGGCATTGTAATAAATATGTGGCATGGTCATAAAGGTTAGTGATATAAACTGAATGTAATAGAATAGAATTGAATAAGCTTTGTTTTTAATTGAGTTTGTGGTCATGTGAAAAATATTCCTTAACATCTTAGGCTTTATTTTGTTCTGTAAGATGGAGATAATCCTGCCCTTTTTTCTTAATATGATTTTGATTGTCGAATGAGATGAATGGAAACTAAAGGGATGTGTTTTATTCATCTTCATGTCCCCAGGACTTAGTATAGGGTTCGATATGTGAACATCCAATAAATATTGGACTCAGAGGCTGAATATATATGGAAGAACTTTCAAAATAAATATGCTACCAGTGGAAGCTGTTATTACTGTACTTGATTTGTACTATTTCTTATTATTTAAATTCTTTACTGGAATATGATAACTCTTTAATAATTATTTGCCCGTACGATCAGAAAGTAAAGTTGCCTATTGTGGTTGTATTTTTACTTACCTGTAATATTTTATTCATTGAATCTTGTCTGTAGATAAATATATTTCTAAAAATATGTTAGTATCTTATTTTAAAAGATGTTTCATACTTAAAATAAATGTCTCTGCTTTTCTTCAGAGTAAACAATTTAAAATCTTGTTGTTGGTATTGGGAGAGAGACGACTACTTTCACCATACCCAGTCAGCAGTATTTGAGAGACAAATACAATGTCATTGGAGGCCAAGATGATAGAGGCAAAGTAGCAATATTTTAAATACTGGAATATGGTTCTAGTAACCAGAAAAGGCTCCAATTTAGAAAGGATTTCTTATTTCTATAATGATGAGAAAAACTCCATCTTTTTCTTCTGCAATGGGATGCAACATTTCATCATTGCTTAGAGTGGAAGTATAACAAAATCATAATGCAGGAGCAAATAATGTATACCCAGAACTGCATTTCAAAGTGATCTTCATGAAAACATTAGCTTTTTCTAGCCTCAGCTATGAGTTTCTGCAACTGCCCACTCACTGAGTCATCTATAGCAATTGAAAGTTTAGATATTTCCCATTTGTTAGGGTATTTTTTTCATACAATGTGGCTTTTATCTATCCTGAATGAAGCAAGCAAGATTCATATAAAATGGCATGTGCAGTATGAAAGTCTGCTTTATTGTTTCCTGGGAATAAATGAAGAACTTTAGGAAGCAGTTGAATATTATCAGTGTACTAGGAACCATTAAACTAAATGATACACTCTGGGAGTAGTTGGCAGTTTTCTGTTTTCATTATATTCCCCCACTTGTACCTTCACTCAAAACTGGAGCATAACTTTCAGTATTTGATGACAGAAAGATAATCGGATTAAACTTTATTTTTTTCCTATTTTTCTTTACATGATAATTATATACTAATAATTTTAATATGTAATATTTTAAATACTGAGATAATATAGCACGTTACTAAAAGACATACGGTGACATTGAAGACCATATGGCTAAATAAATGGGTGATATGTTGACTGAATGAAATAATTGGTCTCATTTAAAGAGGAGAAGAGGGAACTTGCCTTTTTTCCCTTGATTTATTCCCTTGATCTTCTTTTCTCCCTGATGTCTAGATACGTATTTTAAGGCAATTCTATTACTGAAAATCCTCGGCTTATTTCTGTTCCATTCTGAATTTTACTGTTTGTTGTTGTGCTTAGGCACAAGGGAAGAGGATTGAAATCTGTTTTTTTGTTTTGTTTTGTTTTGTTTTTTTTTGAGATGGAGTGTCCCTCTCGGCTCACTACAACCTCCACCTCCCGAGTTGAAGCAATTCTCCTGTCTCAGCCACCATAGTAGCTGGGATTACAGGTATGTGCCTCCACACCTGGTTAATCTTTGTATTTTTAGTAGAGCTGGGGTTTCACCATGTTGGCCAGATTGGTCTTGAATTCCTGACCTCAGGTCATCTGCCCAACTCAGCCTCCCAAAGTGCTGGGATTACAGGCGTGAGTCACCGCCCCAGCCCTCCTTTTCTTTAGTCTTGCTACTTCTGTATCTTGCTTCTGCTCATTCTTAGCATAGAAAATATAATAAAGCAAGATGTACCTAATGACTACTTGTAATTATGTTGTAAATGTAATTTTTTTTTTTGGAAAAAAAATTTATTTTTTATTTTTTATTATTGAAACTTTAAAATTCCAATACGAATCAGCAAAAGCTCTCTACGAAAGTAAAACTGGCACCTTTAATGTATGCCAAATTGCATTTCTTGCATTTGACATTTTGCTGTGTATTAATTTTGAGTTCTTTCGTGGCAATGTCCAATGAAGTTCTGATGAATAATAATAATCTGTGGAAAATCAAAGATATGTTTGTAGCTGATTTGGGAATTTGATTGAGCTATGAGCTACAATTTTTGTGTTGAGTTTTTTAAGAAACAAAAGAAATGTGATTTTAGGTAAGTATTGTGCTTCTTATACTCTTAACAATTGTATTATGACTGGTGCAGATTGACTGTCACGGTGTCTGGTCCTTGGGTATCATTTCTAGAAAAATGTTGAAAGAGCAAGAAAAATATTTTTTTAATTAGTGCTAAAATTAAACTGCTGCTTAAATTGCCAGCAAATTAAACATTTATCAGGAAAGGAGATCGTATGTATAGCAAAACCAAGGGAGAAGAAAAGTTGCTCATTTATATGGTGATTATTTTGGAGGTAGTTTGCAGTTTGATGATATTATTGTGAACCATTAATCTGTAAAACACATTTATTATAAGTGAATTACAGGGTATGTACGAAAGCAGTTTTTATAGTATCCAGCCTACTTCTAGTGGGTAGAATGTGAGTTTTGAAAGTGTAAGTTTTTTTTCTTCTGACATACCCCTTTTAAAATTTAAAATTTATAAGTTCATGCCATTTATTGTGTATATTGGGTTTTGTTGGATCTAAATGTTTTGTCAGTTATTCTGACATAAACAATACACAAGATTGTTATGTAGTGTTTGAAATAGTAAGGACCAAATGCAGAATCTTGATTATTTATTTCATGTTAGACATTAGAAAAATGTTTTAAATTGAGCAAGTGATAGACGAATAATATCTCAGAAAAATCCAAACAATATATTGAAAAATAGGACAAATCTTCCTTCAATATTTTTCTATTTACCTTCCAGAGGTAATCATTGCAGTCAGCTTGATATCTTTCCAAGCATTGTAGTGTATATATGTAGTTTTATTTTGTGTCTGTATTTTTAACATATTGCATATGTTGTTCTACATTTTACCTCCCATCTCAATATTAAATATAGATGCTCCTCAACTTATAATGGGATTATATCCTAAAAATTCATCCCGATGAGTTCAGTTGTTTTAATTTTTAGATTCCACAAATAAGTGAAAGCATATAAAGTTTGTCTTTCTCTGCTTGGCTTATTTCACATAACATAATGACCTCCCTTTCCATCCATGTTGTTGCATATGTCAGGATCTCATTCTTTTTTATGGCTGCATAGTACTCCATTGTGTATATGTACCACATTTTCTTTATCTGTTTCTGTTGATGGACATAGGTTGCTTCCAAATCTTAGCTATTGTGAATAATGCTGCAGTAAACATGGAAGTGGAGATACCTCTTTGATATACGATTTCCTTTGTTAAGAGTATATACCTGAGAGTGGGATTGCTGGATCATTTTAGTTTTTTTGAGGAACATCCAAAAACTGTTCTCCATAGTGATCGTACTAATTAATTTACATTTCCCCAAACAATGTATATGGGTTCCCTTTTCTCCACAATCTTGCTGGCATTTATTATTGCCTGTCTTTTGGATAAAAGCCATTTTAACTGGAGTGAGATGATATCTGATTGATTTTGCATTTCTCTGATGATCAGTGATGTTGAGCACCTTTTCATAGACCTATTTTCCATTTGCATGTCTTTTGAGAAATGTCTAATAAGATCTTTTGCCCATTTTAAAATCAGATTATTAGATTTTTTTCCTATAGAGTTGTTTGAGCTCCTTATATATTCTGGTTGTTAATCACTTGTCAGATGGGTAGTTTGCAGATATTTTCTCCCATTCTGTGGGTTGTCTCTTCACTTTATTGATTGTTTTCTTTGCTGTGCAGAAGCTATTAAACTTGATGTGATCCCATTTGTCCCCTTTTGCTTTGGTTGCCTGTGCTTATGGGGTATTATTCAAGAAATGTTTTCCCAGTCCAATGCCCTGGAGTTTTCCCAGTGTTTCCTTGTAGTAGTTTTATAGTGTGAGGTCTCAGATTTAAGTCTCTAATTCATTTTGATTTGATTTTTTGTATATGGTGACAGATAGGGGTCTACTTTCATTCTTCTGCATATGGATAGCCAGTCTCCTCAGCACCATTTACTGAAGAGACTGTCCCAGTGTATGTTCTTGGCACCTTTGTTAAAAATGAGTTCACTGTAGATGTATGTATTTGTTTTTGGGTTCCTTATTTTGTTCCATTGGTCTGTGAGTCTATTTTTTATGCTAGTACCATGCTGTTTTAGTTACTATAGCATTGTAGTATAATTTGAAGTCAGGTAATGTGATTCCTCCAGTTATGTTCTTTTTTCTCAGGTTAGCTTTGGCTATTTTGGGTCTTTGTGGTTCCGTGTAAATTTTAGAATTGTTTTTTCTGTTTCTGTGAATAATGTCATTGGTATATTGATAGACATTGAATTGTCTATCACTTTTAGTAGTATGGACATTTTAGCAATATTGATTCTTCCAGTCCATGAAGAATCTATAGGTTGCTTTAGGTTGTGTGGACATTTTAACAATATTGATTCTTCCAATCCATGAACATGGTATATCTTCCCATTTTTTAGTGTCTTCTTCCACTTATTTCATCATTGTTTTATAGTTTTCATTGTAAGGATCTTTCACTTCTTTGGTTAAGTCCCAGGTATTTTATTTATTTGTAGCTATTGTAAATGGGATTGCTTTCTTGATTTTTTTTCAGATTTTTTGCTGTTGGCATGTAGAAATCCTACTGATTTTTTTTTCTATGTTGGTTTTGCATCCTACAACTATACTGAATTTGTTTATTAGTTATAATAGTTTTTTGGTGGAAACTTTAGGTTTTCCAAATATAAGATCATGTCATCTACAAACAGTGATAATTTGACTTCTTTCTTTCCGATTTGGATATTCTTTATTTCTTTCTCTTGTCTGATTGCTCTAGCTAGGACTTCCAGTATTATTTTGAATAACAGTGGTGAAGGTGGGCATCTGTGTGTTCCAGACCTTAGAGGAAAGGTTTTCAATTGTTCCCCGTTCAGTATGATACTAGATGTGGTTCCATCATATATGGCTTTTACTGTGTTGAGGTATGTTCCTTCTGTACCTAGTTTTTTGAATGTTTTTTTTTTTATCATGAAGGAATGTTTAATTTTAGCAAATCCTGTTTCAGCATCCATTGAAATGATCATGTAGTTTTTGTCCTTCATTCTGTTAATATGATGTATCACATTGATTGATTTTCATATGTCAAGCCATCCTTGCATCTTCGGGTTAAATCCCACTTGATCATGATGAATGGTCTTTTTAATGTGTTCTTGGATTCAGTTTGCTAGTATTTTGTTGAAAATTTTTGCATAAATATTCATCAGAGATGTGGCCTGTATCTTTTCTTTTTCTTTTTTTAAAATGTGTCTTTGTATGGTTTTGGTATCAAGGTAATACTGGCCTCAAAGACTGAGTTTGGAAGCATTCCCTCCTCCTCTATCTTTTAGAATAGTTTGAGTAGCAGGCCGGGCGTGGTGGCTCACGCCTGTAATCCCAGCACTTTGGGAGGCCGAGACGGGCGGATCACGAGGTCAGGAGATCAAGACCATCCTGGCTACCACGGTGAAACTCTGTCTACTAAAAATACAAAAAATTAGCCAGGCGTGGTGGCAGGCGCCTGTAGTCCCAGCTACTCGGGAGGCTGAGGCAGGAGAATGGCGTGAACCCGGAGGGGCAGAGCTTGCAGTGAGCTGAGATTGCACCGACAGAGCGAGACTCCATCTCAAAAAAAAAAAAAAAAAAAAAAAAAAAAAAGAATAGTTTGAGTAGCATTTGTATTAGTTCTTCTTTAAATATTTTGTAGAATTCAGCAGTGAAGCTATTGAGTCCTGAGCTTTTTTTTGCTGGATGACTTTTTGTTATGGCATTGATCTCATTATTTGTTTTATTTTATTTATTTTTTTGAGATGGAGTTTTGCTCTTGTTGCCCCGGCTGGAGTGCAATGGCATGATCTTGGCTTACTGCAACCTCCGCCTCCTGGGTTCAAGTGATTCTCCTGCCTCAGCCTCCTGAGTAGCTGGGATTACAGGCATGTGCCACCATGCCCGACTAATTATTTATTTATTTATTTTTTGTATTTTTGGTAGAGACAGGGTTTCTCTGTGTTGGTCAGGCTGGTCTCGAACTCCTGACCTCAGGAGTTCCCCCACCTTGGCCTCCTAAAGTGCTGGGAATACAGGCGTAAGCCACTGTGCCTGGCCTTAATCTCATAATTTGTTATTGGTCTGTTCAGGTTTTGGGATTCTTCACGATTCAGTCTTTGTAGGTTGTATGTGTGTTAGAATTTGTCCATTCTAGATTTTCCAGTTTATTGACAAATAGTTACTCATAGTAGCCTCTAATAATCCTTTGAATTTCTGCAGTATTAGTTTTAATTTCTTCTTTTTCGTCTTTGATTTTATTTGAGTCTTCTTTCTTTTTTTCTTAGTCTTCTAATGGTTTGTCAATTTTATCTTTTGGAAAAACCAACATTTCATTACATTAATCATTTTTTGTTTATATTTTATTTCTTCTCTGATCTTTATTATTTCTTCTACTAATTTTGGGTTTGGTTTGCTCTTGCTTTTCTAGTTCTTTAAGTTGCATTGTTAGCTTGAGGATTTGAAATTTTTCTGTTGTTTTTATATAGGTGATTATAGCTATAAATCTTCCTTTTGGTACTGCTTTCACTATATTCTATAGATTTTTGGTTATGTTGTGTTTCTATTATTTGTTGCAATTAGTTTTAAAATTTTTCTTAATTCCCTCATTGACCCACTGGTCATTCAGGAGCATATTGTTTAATTTCTATGTGTTTATATAGTTTACAAAATTCCTCTTGTTATTGATTTCTGGTTTTATCCCATTGTGGTTAGATAAGATACTTGATATAATTCCTTTTTGTTTTTGAATTTTAAAGAGTGGTTTTGTGGCCTAATGTATGACCTATCCTTGAGAATGATCCATGTGCTGAGGAGAAGAATGTGTATGCAGCAGCCATTGAATAAAATGTTCTGTAAATATCTGTTAGGTCCATTTGTTATAGAAGTGAGATTAATTCTGATGTTTCTTTTCTGTCTAGATGATCTGTCCAGTGCTGAAAATGGGATGTTGAAGTTTCCAACTATTATCGTCTTGGGATCTAGATCTCTCTTTAACTCTACTTTTTTTTTCTCTCTCTCTCTCACTCTCACTCTCACTCTTTAGCTCTAATAATATTGCTTTATATATCTGGGTCCTCCAGTGTTGGGTACATATATATTTACAATTGTTATATCCTCTTGCTGAATTGACCCCTTCATCATTATTTAATCACCTTATTTGTCTATAGTTTTTGTCTTGAAATCTATTTTGTCTGAAATAAGTATAGCTACCCCTGCTCTTGTTTGGTTTCCATTGGCATGGAATATCTTTTTCCGTTTCTTTATTTTCAGTATGTGTGTCTTTTATAGATGAAGTGTGTTTCTTATAGGCAATGGATAGTAGGGACTTTGTGTTTTTTTTTTCTTTTTAAATCCTTTCTGCCACTCTATGTCTTTTGATAGGAGAGTTTTGTTCATTTACTTTCGATATTCTTATTGGTAAGTAAGTAACTACTCCTACCATATTTTTATTTGTTTCCTGGTGTGGTCTTTGCTTCCTTCTTTCCTTCCTTTCTGTCTTCCTTTTAGTGAAGGTAATTTTTCTCTGGTGTTATGTTTTAATTACTTGCTTTTAATTTTTTGTGTATTTGTTGTATGTTTTTTGGTTTGAGGCTACTATTAGGCTTGCAAATAATATCTATCTAGCTACCTACTTACCTATCTATAGATAGACGTTTGATAATGGGTTTTAAATAACCCATTATTTTAAATTGGTGATAACACTGATTGCATAAACAAACAAGCAAAGAAAACAACTAATAAAAACTCTACACTTTATTGTCATCCCACTTGCTTTTTAACTTTTTGTTGTTTCTGTTTATATTTTATTGTACTGTGTTTTTAAAAGTTGTAGTTATTATTTTTGATCAGTTTATCTCTTAGTCTTTCTACTCAAAATATGAGTAAACACCACAATTACAGTGTTGTAATAGTATGTGCTTTTCTCTATACTATTAGCAGTGAGTTTTGTACCTTCAGATTATTTATTTTTACTCATTAAAGTCCTTTTCTTTCAGATTCAAGAACTCCTTAGCATTTCTCATAAGACAGGTCTGTTGTTGATAAAATCCCTATTGTTTGACTTTTGTTTGTCTGGGAAAGCCCTTATTTCTCCTTAATGTTTGAAGGATACTTTCATTAGATACAAACTACTCTAGGATAAAGTTTTTTTTTCCTTAAGCACTTTAAATATGTTATGCCTCTTGTCTCCTGGCCTGTAAAGTTTTCACTAAAAAGTCTCCTGCCAGTCTTATTGGAGCTACATTATATGTTATTTGTTATCTTTCTCTTGCTGCTTTAGGATCCTTTCTTTATCCTTGACCTTTGAAAGTTTGATGATGAAATGTCTTGAGGCAGTCTTATATGGGTTAAATCTTCTTAGTGTTATATAACATTCTTGTACTTGAATATTGATACCTTTCTCTAGGTTTGGGACGTTTTCTGTTATCCCTTTGAATAAACTTTCTATCCCTGCTCGCCCCCGCCCCCGCCCTTTAAGTCCAATAATTCTTGGATTTGGTCTTTTGAGGCTATTTTCTAGATCTTATAAGTGTGCCTCATTGTCTTTTATTCTTTTTTTCTTTGCTCTCCTCTGACTGTATTTTCAAAGAGCTTGTCTTCAAGCTTACTGACTCTTTCTTCTGTTGTTAAGAAACTCTGATGCATTCTTCAGTATGTCAGTTACATTTTTCAACTTCAGAATTTCTGCCTGATTCTTTTTAATTATTTTAGTCTGTTAGTTCAATTTATCTGATAGGATTCTGAATTCCTCCTCTATTTTATCTTGAATTTTATTGTGTTCCTCAAAAATAGCAATTTTAGTTTGTTTAAATTTTTAACTTTTAATTTTTGTGGGTACATAGGAGTTATATGTATTTATGGGGTACAGTAAATGTTTTGATACAGGAATGGAATGAGTAATAGTCACATCATGGAGAATGGGGTATTCACCCCCTCAAACATTTATCCTTTGAAACAGCTATTTTAAATTACATGTCTGAAACATCACATTATCTCTGTCTCTCCAGAATTGGTCCCTGGTGCCTTATTCAGTTTGTTTTAATTAGGTTATATTTGATGCTTCTGGATGTCCATTGGTGTTTGGTCATTGAAGTGTTAGGTATTTATTGTCATCTTTGCAGTCTGGGCTTATTTGTGCCCGTTCTTTTTGAGAAGACTTTCTAGGTATTTGAAGGGACTTGGGTGTTGTAATCTAAGTTTTTAGTTACTGCAGCCATGTCTGCATTAGAGGGCACTCTGAGCCCGGTAACACTGGCTTTTGCAGACTCAATAGAGGTGCTGCCTTGGTGGTCTTGGATAAGATCCGGAAGAAGTCTCTGGGTTACTAGGCCAAGACTCTTGTTCACTTCCCTTACTTTCTCCCAAACAAATGGAATCTCTTTCTGTGCTGAGCTGCCTGGAAGTGGAGGAGGGTGACACAAGCATTCCTGTGGCCACCATCACTGGGACTGTGCTGGGTCAGACCTGCAATCAGCATGGCACCGGGTCTCACTCAAGGCCCATGGTAACCACTGCCTGCCTATTGACTATGTTTGCTCAAGATACTAGAGCTCTACAATCAGCAGATAGCAAAGCCAGCCAAGTTTATGTCTTTCCCTTCAGGGTGTCAAGGTCTTCCTAGCCCTGGGTAGGTCCAGAGATGCCATCCAGGATCCAAGGCCTGGAGTTGGAAACCTTAGGAATCTAGCTGGTGCTCTATTCTAATGCAGCTGAGCTGGCACTCAAGCCACAAGACAAAGTCCTTCCTACTCTTCCCTCCCCTTTCCATAAGCAGAGAATTCTGTCCCCATAGCCCCCACTGTCCCAGGCCCGTGGTGAGTACTGACTGGCTACTGCTGGTGTTCACTCAGGCCCAAGTACCCTTCAGTCAGCTTGTGATGAATGCTTTCAGGCCCAGGACTCTCCCTTCAGAGCAGTGGGCTCCCCTCTGGCCCAGGGCATATCTGAAAATGCCATCTAAGTGCCAACGTCTGAAATTGGGAACCCCACAAGATCCCCCTTGGTGCTGTATCACACTGTGGCTGCACTGGTAAGCTGTAAGACAAAGTCTCCTTTACTCTTCCCTCTCCTTTAGCAGAAGGAGTCTCTCCTTGTAGCTACCACAGCTGGGAATGTGTGAGGTGTTAGGTCTTGCCTGAAGCCAAGTCTCACCCAAGGCCCTTGGCAAGTGCTACCTAGCTAACACTGCTGGTTATTCAGGGCCCAGGGGTCCTTTAGTCAGCAGGTGATGCATCCTGCTAGGACTGGGTCCTTCCCTTCAAGGCAGTGGGTTCCCTTCTGGCCCAGAGTGTGCCTAGAAATGTGATCCGGGAACTAGGGCCTGGAATAGGAGCCTGCTTGGTGGCCTGTCCTACTGTGGCTGAGCTGATATCCGAGTTGCAAGACTAAGTCCTCTTTACTCTTCCCACTCTTCTCCTCAGAAGGAGGGAAGGAGCCTTTCCCCAAACTGCAAGCTGCACTGCCTGGGGTTGTGGGGGCAGTGTGGGGAGTGGAGTTCAAGCACTGCCTTGGTGGCCCTGGCTCGTGTCTCACTAGATTGTGTACTCCCCAAAGTCCACTGGCTCCAAACCCAGCACCACACCAGGACTTGCCCAGGAATTGCAGTCCTTGTGGCTTAGACTGCCTTTCAAGTTTATTTAGAACCCCAGAGCACTTTAGCCCATGGTAGCAAGGCTCTCTGGAACTCAGGTTCCAACTGCGGGGATGGGCAATTCCCCTCTGGCTAGGGCTGCTCTAAATGCTCCCTCTGTGGGCACCAGCTGAGTTCTGCCTGGTATTGCTTTCCACTGTGACTGGGCAGCACTGATGTCCAAAGGAAAGTCCCACAAGCGGTGTGCTCTCTTTCCCTGCAAGTGCACAGCTTCCCTCTCCACGCCATACAGGATGGGGAAGAAGGGTGGGGGTGGTGTCGGCAATTAAACACTGTCTTTCCTACCCTCTTCAGTGCCTCTTTCAGTGATAAGAAGTTAAAAAATCAGATGATTTTTGCTTTTTATGAAGGTGCTCTTTTGTGTGGATAGTTGTTCAATTTGGTGTTCCTGCAGGGAGGACGATTGTGGATGCTTCTATTTGGCTATCTTACTCTGCCTCCTCCTCAACAAAACCTGGATCTTTTTTGATGAATGAGAGCAGTAAAGAAGACCGTCCATGAGGGTAGAAAACTTGTGTTTTCCTATTCAAAGTTAGATCCCCTGTACCTCTCTTTATATCTCATATGGCATAGACATGAAGATGTAGGAATAGATGAATGTATAAATGCCATATATATGATGCATATTAATCTTTGGGCCATGAGTTGAAAATAACCTGGCAGTTAAGGCTGCAGAGATTGCCTTGAATTTTACTGGTGTTAATACATCTGTAATATTGAGCAGTTAAGCTCTTTGATAAATTATCAGAAATTTGAGTTCTTTTATTCTTTTGCTGTATTTTACTTTATTCTATTAGAGGTATTACTCTTTTTTCACATAGATTATCATTATCTAAGTTATGATCTAAGCTACACAGGTAACTTTGGCCACACCATTCAGAGTGAACAACTATGATGAATATTGTTTAGTGTGTATCCCACCAGTGGTTCTATTATTTCCATATTGAAGATTCTCATTTTAAGTTCAGTTTAACGAGCATTTTCTGAGTGCCTTCTTTGTGACAAGCCTGGTGCTAAATGCTGCGGGAACAAAAATGAATGAACTACAGTCTGGCCTTCCTGTATCTCACTGCCCAGGAAGATGATTTCAGTGCTACATGTCAAGTACAATTATAGGGGTGTATACAGGACCATAATTTTGCACTTTGGTATTAATTTGACCATTCTTATCTAGAGACAGTTTATAGGCTAAGAGTTTATTTATAATGGTTCATCACACTTCACATTCTGGTATTATCACTTTTTAAGAACTTCCAGGTGAATAATTGGATATTAGTATGTATGTGATCATCTCTTCTCCTCTCTTTAATTTCTTGGTCTGTGGATTGCTCCCTAACCTCAGCTTCCACTTGCTGCTGGAAAGAGAACTCTTTAACTTATTTGCTGTCTTATTTCCTTGTATAACTAACAGTTTGCACACTGTTAGTATACAATGTCAAGAGTTGGCAGAATTTAGGATCCTTTGATAGTGATTTCTCTTCCCTTTTTTGGGAAGGGATACTAAAAAACAGTGATTCAAACTTCTGTATCTTTGTGCTTTACACTTTTTCTTTTGGATACTTGCTGGTGGGTACTGTTATCTTAGCCTGAACCAGAAATAGTGCCATCCAATCATATTGCTTTTCATTTCAATTTGGCAGCATCTTTAATAGCAGTGCAGTAGTCTGGCTTGGTGTTCTCGAGTTGAAAGGATTCTAGCATTGTACCATAGAGAGTAAATAGTGCCCCCTTTCCCTGGTATCTCTTTTTTTTGCCCTGAGTTAGGTTGGTGCCAGTACCCTTTCCTCTTGTATTTGAATCTGACCTTTATATTTCTGTCCTGCTAGAATATAAACTTTGTGAGCAGGGGTCGTCTTCTTCACAGAGGTATTATAACACTTAGAATAGTGCCTGGTCTGTAGCAACAGTAAATACTGTTGAATGAATGGTATGTGAACAGTGCTGCCCAGAAGACTGAATCTTTAATGCGCAGTTCTTGTTTCAGAGCAAGGAGCTGTATTTCTATTCTTTATGTGAAAGTGTGTGGATACTGTGTAGCTCAGCAGTAGCACCATGGGTCTGGGCTGCCTCAACCAGTATCATTTGCTGGGGTAACTAAGAAGATTCCTACTGCCCAGCTTACCCGGGTATAAGGAGAGTCATAAATGGAGTCTTCTAAGTCTGTGGGGCTGGGATTCAAGGTCTCTGTGACTTTAAACTGAAATCCTGATGGGGACAGTGTACCCTCACAGTCCTAGGGAGCCCTTTGAACTTATTCTGCAGAGGCAAAAGTTCTTACCTTTTTGGTTGTGTCATCTTGCAGGGAGTTCCTGGAATTCCCAGGGCATCTGTCTACTGGATTGTGCCCCAGGAAAAGTTGACAGTTTATTGTCCTGTTTAAGAACTGGGGATCTGCAACCAGACCACCTTGTTGAAATCTTGGCACTGTGATTTCCCTTATTGTGATCTTCAGCAAATTACTTATTTTGTTTCTTAGTTATCTCATCTCTAAAATGAAAATAGTACCAATTTATAGTCGAATTTGTGGTTTAATATAGGCAAAGGGCTTAGAACATGCCTGGCACACAGTACCAATATTCGGTAGTTATTAACATTTACATATTTGATAACAAAAAATTCATACCTCTTTTACTCATTTTCATTCTAATATGCTTCTTGAGGAAGATGAGAAGTCACAGAGGTGCAGCTGATGTTCTGAGAATTTGACAGAGGCCTACCTGTGCCCATTGAGGTGTGTTGAGCATATAATAGCACATAACATCAGCTTCTAATGCTGTCATCCATCACCATGTGTCAGGTGGAAAGGAGGTGAGAACTTTAGCTCTGGAAAGCTCTAATTATCCTCAAAGCAGACCATTCTCAATTTGACAGTGTCATGATTTTTAATATGTGAAAATTCCAGAATTGCTACTCTGGATGTGATCCTTTCTTTTTCTTCTTCTTCTCTCTGGCTTTTACTTATGCAGTTAGGTGAATATGATGCTGCACTTCCCACACAGATAACCAAATAGCTCTGACTGCTGAAATATTGTTATCTTACTGTCAGCACATAACTTGTTGCAGTGTTATTGAAATTTTCACTGTTTTGAAATTTTTACTGTTATCTGGGTTTGAATCCCAGCTTTCCCAGGCTTCAGTTTTCTTTCATTTGTCAAATGGGATAAAAGTATCTACCTCATATGGTTGTTGTGAGGATTAGTAATGAATACAAAACACTTAACATAGTACCTGGCATGTAATACTAGTTGTAAAGTTAATATATCTATTATCGTCATTCTGTTTCAAATCAGCAATGAAATACAGACTACACTAATCCCATTTCTGCTTGGAATTGTGAGTCTAAATGAAATATAGCAGTTCCCTGCTTGAAATATACTGTAAATCTTCCAATTACAGTCAGGATTTTACTACCTTCTAGGGTATACAGAGATGGTGGAACATAGTAAACCTTGAGATTTGGTTTTCCTGTCTTTGTATTCTAGCCTTGCTACCCAAAGGTAGTAACCTAGATTTCTATTACACGCACCCCTTGATGCCTCCTCCAATAAAACTGCAGTAATCTAATTTGTACTCTGTCCTGGAATTGAAGACAGAATTAGGAAATGCATCCAGTACGTTTGGTAGCAAAGTTCTGAAATGGCCTCTAAGATAATTACTTTCATAATAACCTACAAAATTTCATGTATAACCACAAGTTATCATACTAGCTTTATTACGTTTGTTTTTCCTTGACTTGCAAAACATCCCTCCATTAGAGATGGTGTTATCTCCCATTTATGAATCAGGAAAGCAAGACTTAGAAAGGTCAAATAATTTGCCTAAAGTTGCACACCTGTCTAGTGACACACAGAGTTGATTCACTCTACAGCTTTTTCCTTTTTGCTCAGAATTAGAAAGCTGAATCCCAAAATTAGGGTCAAAATTTTTCCTATAAAAACTTGTAAATGATACAACTGAAAAAAGAGAATGGATGCAGTGGCTTATGCCTGTAATCCCAACACTTTGGGAGACCAAGACAAGAGCCCAGGAGTTCAAGATCAGCCTAGGCAATATAGTGAAACCTTGTGTCTACAAAAAATTTAAAAATTAGCCAAAGTTGGTGGTGCACGTCTATAGTCTTAGCTGAGGCTGAGGTGGGAGGATCGTTTAAGCCCAGGAAGCAGAGGTTGCAGTGAGCCAAGGTAGCACAACTGCACTCCAGCCTGGGCAACAGAGCAAGACACTATCTCAAAAAAGAAAGAAAGAAAAAAAAAAAAAGAATAAGTAAAAGAAGGTAAGCAGGCAGAAAGAAGGTATGAAGAAAGTTAAGTTAATAAATAAGCATAAAAGATAGGATGGAAACAAATTTATTCAAGCATCTCTGGTAAACAATTCATATAAGGCCTGTTCGATGGAGGCCTTTTTTTTTTTTTTTTTGTAGTGTGAAGTTTTAACTTGGAGACTCAGAATTCAAACTTGAAACTATAGAAGAGAGGATGAAGACAGTATTAGCAGTTGAAAGGAAAATGTAGAAATAGAACCATTATGTATATTTAACAGAAAACAATGATCAACATGAAATGTTGAAGATACATGTTCTAAATGATAGCTGTATGTAGATATGGTTCAGAGAAGGTAAATTGCATGTATTATTTGATACACGGAGAGAAGATTCAGGTAAGTATTCTGGAGTTAATTCCTGAATTAGTTGCCATAGTATTAAATTATATTTTTCTGTAAATGAGATGCCAATGTGAGGCTTCTTTTATTTGGAGTGTTTAAGCAGGGGAAAAGAAGGCAGACACTGAATGGCTACTGCACCTATCTGAGGAAGTGCTGTAATACACTAAAAGTTCAGATACAAATTTCATTAGCTGCATGTTAGCATGTCATATCTGTCACTCTGAGGCTTTACCTTTTACCTATGAAGCCCACATTGATAATTAAACATTTTCACATGTTTAAACTTCTACAAGACACTTCAATTTACGCATGATCCAGTTGCATATACTTTTCAAATTCTTTTTATATTTTTGAGACAGGATCTTGCTCTGTTGCCTAGGCTAGAGTGTAGTGATGCTACCATGACTTACTGCAGCTTTTACCTCCCGGGCTCAAGCGATCCTCCTGCCTCAGCCCCACAAGTAGGTGGAACCACAGGTGTGCACCACCACACCCTGCTAATTTCAGCTATATATACTTAGAACATACTAAGTATACCAACTTGCTAACATTCACTTCGACAGGATAAAACTGGCCTTACCTCCCCTCCTTACCAACTGGCTCTCCTCTGACTTCTAGGTTTGTCAAGAAGGCTGCCATCCACATAGTTGGCCAGATACCAAAATGCTGAGGTCACTTTTTATTCATTGAGTGCTTTATTTTTATATCTGACCAAGTCTAGTAGTTCTTCCTTTGGAATATGTAGCTTGTTCCTTTCCCTTCACTGTCACTATTTTATTTATTTTTAATTTTTGATTCTTTTTGCTATAGAGGGAAAGATAATTATTGTTTGTTTTTTGGGAATTCTCATAACTCTCTCAAGTAATTTTTTAATACATTTTCCTGGATAATGCTTTTTCATTTTTGCTTAATTTAGTTATATAACCTTAGTTTGGCTGCTTAGGTATGTCACTGGAGAGCTACTTCCCTATTGGGAATGTAATTCTCAGTTCTGCTAAGAGAGGAGATCATACACATTAGTTAGGGTTGTCATAAAAGGAGTTGAAAACATCAGCTGTTAGCAAATCACTTTGCTTATGTGATTGTTTTGAATTTGAACAACAAATCCATCTGTTTTACCTTAAACAAAAGGTAAGATATGCATAAAGACAAGTATTTTTGTAACCTAGTATAAGGGAATTCTTACCCTACAAAATTATTTTGGGAGCAGGCTAATTATATTTACACCTGGGCAATGAACAGCCAGTCTTTGAAGAGAGTAAAGCATCAGATAACTTACCATTTAAAAAATCTATTGATGTGTTTGTTTCCAGGAAGAGAGAATTTAATAATTTATTAATTTAAGGGAGCAAGTGTTTTTTAGAAAAGATTATCAAGATTGTAATCAGGCCTCAATGGCAGTTTTCTTGTGAGAAATGCTAGAAGGAGGGAGATAATTTCTGTTGGAGAGTTATTCTATGTTGAGAACACAGAAATAGTTCAGAAGTGCATTAGGAATGTTTACAAACTTACATGTCTGCATTTTATTGAGTTAACAAGTTTACTATGTCTTGTTTAAATAGATTTTTTTTAATTTTGGATACACAATAATTGTATTAGAGAAATTCCTTAAAGATCTTTGGTAAAAGGATCCCTCTCCATCTGCTGATTTCCAATATATTTCTATTGTGCAACAGCCAGCTATGCATGCCTGTCGACTGAGGTATTAACGAGGCATGAGTTTGCAGTTCAGTAGGAATCTAGACGTAGTGGTGTCGTGGGAAGATCCTCTTGCGCATGGTCTGGTGTGATGGATGACCAACTGTGGGACCTGGGGAAAACAACACTTCTCTTGGCTTCATTTCTCACTCTGTAAAATAAGAGTTAAATCAAGGGCCCTTCTATCTCTGAGTCTCTCATTTTATGATGCCACCAAAATCCCTTGTGAGCTGCTCATGGAGAGGTGTTTGTTCCATAGCCCTTTCTGTTTTTTTAATGTAGTCCTTATTCTAATGGGTATGAACAAAGCCAGCCTAAATGGATTGGGGTTTTGGAAAGTTTTTTCCCTCTGATTGTAATTAAGTGACCTAAACAGATATTGAATTTATGACCATAATGTTAATAGCTTTGTGCTACCAACAGCATTTTAACAGCAAAGCAGGATTGTTTCCAAACTAGAAATCTATGAAAGTTCAAATATTGATAAAGAAGGCTTCACATACTTTGTTGTACATAGAGCCATTCTTAGGAATACTTGGGATACTCATTCTAATACTAACTTCAGTATAAGAGGTAATTAAGAACAAAGACGTTGGAGGTGTACTTCCTGGGTCCACATCTGGTTCTGCCACTTGCTTGTTTTGTGACTTTGGACAAGTTATAATACCTACTAAGTAGATTTTTTGAGGAATAAATGCTGAGGAATATATGCCTGGCCTATAGTTCTACATATGTTTAGCTGCTGTTATTAATTACTTTTACATGCCAGAAGTCAGTGCCTCCTATAACAGCTCCATTAATCCTCATAGCAGTTCTATGAAAATAGTACCATTTTTATCCTCATGAAGAGATCAAGACTCAGAGAGGCTAAATAATTGGCCCAAGATCACATATAAAATGGGTGCTATAATAGCAAAGACTTGGAATCAACCCAAATGTCCATCAGTGACAGACTGGATTAAGAAAATGTGGCACGTATACACCATGGAATACTATGCAGCCATAAAAAAGGATGAGTTTGTGTCCTTTGTAGGGACATGGATGCAGCTGGAACCATCATTCTCACCAAACTATCGCAAGAACAGAAAACCAAACACCGCATGTTCTCACTCATAGGTGGGAATTGAGCAATGAGATCACTTGGACTCTGGAAGGGGAATATCACACACCAGGGCCTATTATGGGGAGGGGGGAGGGGGGAGTGGGGAGGGATGGCATTGGGAGTTATACCTGATGTAAATGACGAGTTGGTGGTTGCTGACGAGTTGATGGGTGCAGCACACCAACATGGCACAAGTATACATATGTAACAAACCTGCACATTGTGCACATGTACCCTAGAACTTAAAGTATAAAAAAAAATGGGTGCTAGATTCAACCCAGGTTTATCTGACTCATTCTAAAACTAAGGCTCCTTCCTTCTTCATATATTCTGCCCTAAGCCTGGTCCTTTGGAAATTCTCAGTGCTGTTAACTAGTCAGAAGGCAGTTGGTGTTAGAAGACCAAAGGCTCAGGTAGCATCTAAATAAGAGCCTCTCTTAATCACCATGATAAAATGATGTGACTCTTCTTTAGAAATGTGCCTTTCAGACTTCAGGGTTTTCCATGAATTATTTTCATATGGTGTAACTTCCTTTTGTTCATCTTCTCTACAGAATGAGGCAGCCTTGGCACCCAGTCCCCAGATAGCCTTCCTTGTAATAGTGGCCTTGAAGTATCTGGGCTGCGTTAGAAAAAAGACTCCTTTGCCATATCTATGTCCTTATCTTTACAGAGTGAAAATTGTAATACACAAAGTAATTACAGTGAAGTTAACAACCAAAGCATCCCCATACCTCCCTTTATTCCTCAGGTATTTATTTAATATTTAGCTATCTGACATTTTAATCTGAAGTTTAGTCCTTTGATTTTTTGCTGGAAAATTTTAGAATGGCTTCAGAGTGAAACAGCATCATTGAAAATAAAACATTGTCTTCCATTTGCAAAATTTTTAAGTACATTTGTTTTAACCACCGCTTTTTTTTTTTATCTTTACTTGAAAATTCTTTAGCAGAAATAATGACACACAAATAGGCTTCTGTCATTGCTCAACTTCCTTATGACAGTGTTACACTTATTGCTGAGTAATAGTAATTAGGGTGGTTTTGGGTGTAGGCATTTTACATTTTGAATCTAAGAAGATTTTAGGTTCACCCGAGTTGCTGAATCAACTCAGTATTTCAGGAAGGTATCTTATACATGGGTTCCAAGTAGTATAAATATTAAAAAGTTAATTGCATATGCTCTGAGAAATTCTGTAAGCACTCTTTCACCTTTATTTCACAGATGAACAGTGAAGACAGTGGTGAGGGAATTTTACCAAGTTTATTTGTAAAAAGTCCTGGGCTGGCATTTTCTTTAGAGCCAGATGGTCTGTCACAACTACTACACTTGACATTCAGCAAAAGCAGCCATAGGCAACTTGTAACCGAATGGGTGTGGCTATTTAAATAAAACTTTATTTAGGCAGGCTTAGTTTGAGAATCCTAAATGGATCTAGTGGAGGGCCCAGGGAAGGCAGTTGGCACACATGTTGATGAAAACAGTTGTTTAAGCTTCTGGCAAATTTGAATACTAACTTGTAAAGGAGTCAGTAGGGTTTATATGAAGATAAAAGCAGTGGTTTGAAATATCACAACACTAAGGACCACTCTCACAAGGAGTTCTGTTTCCGAAATGGCATAATTTTGCTCTTAATGTATGCTTAATAGAGTAATGCATAATGTATTATTAATTTGGAATCTATTATTTGTCCAGCTACATGTGCAGATTTTCAATTTTCTTGTACATTTAAAAATGATAAATGGAAAGTGCAATACCATTCAAGGGAGGAACTACTCAATACTTAGGTAGTTATTTGCCAGATCACATTTTGGGTTGTTTCTGTTTTTAACTGACGTACTGACTTAAGTTTGCCAAAACCTGATTGTATTTGGAAGGAAAATGGCATTGTTGCTGTTTTCTCTGCATGAGAACATCTAAAACAGGTGGCTGGCAGCAGGGAAGGAGTAAAGGTAAAGGACAAAAATATAATAGTTTGTGAGCTTGTTTTTTCTTTTTTTGCACTGAATTTCAGATCTAGCTAGGTTATGTTTTGTTTCACTCTGATCTTTAGAATACCTAATTTATTTTCTACATTCCATACGCTCCCTCAAGTAAATAAGGGAAATCCCACTGTATTACAATTGGTATTGAATTCACTAACATTTTTATTATTGAGGTATAATTGTAAATTATTTTGTTCGAGTTTAATCTTTTGATTCTAGTTGACTGGTGTTTTTATTTGCAATCTATATTTTACAGTGTTTAATCCTAAGTATGTTTCCATGAACAGGTAGTTTGATTTTTAAAGCTAGAGAGAGTAACTGAGTTGAGGTGCACCAGGTAGCTTAGAAAACATTTTAAAATAGTGACTTTATAAATACTACATCTTGGAGCTTAAGAAATAGAAAAAGTTAGATTGACCAAAGTCATTCTAAAAAGCAAAGCAAGACCCACATGAGTGTTTTATATTAGATCACATTTCTGTGCTTTTATTGGAACCATTGATATGGTAGAATTCCTAAATCTAGTACGTATTACTATAAAAATGATGTTGTATATGGGGGTGATGCCAGTTTGAGGCTATAACTGGGTATAGCCTTGGGTAGTGTTTTTGTTCAAAGCTTTCTTTTTGTTTTTCACACTGATAGCATAAGGATGTCATGAAGTCCTCAATCTGAATCCTTAGTAGGAAGATCTTGAACAGAGTTCTGACAAGTAGGGTTATCACATTTTTATGTATCCTTCAACAATTATCCTACCTAAAAAGATCAAAGGAACATGGAGTCAGATGTTGCAAGTTTTAACTCTGATGTTTCTTCTCAAGGCAGATTTCCTGTTGTAGTGTGGATATTATTCTCTATTTAAAATAATGATATAAACTGGCTGGGCACGGTAGCTCATGTCTGTAATCCCAGCACTTTGGGAGGTTGAGGCGGGTGGATCACCTGAGGTCAGGAGTTTGAGACCAGCCTAACCAATATGGTGAAACCCCGTCTCTACTAAAAATACAAAAATTAGCTGGGTGTGGTGGCGGGAGCCTGTATACCCAGCTACTCGGGAGGTTAAGACAGGAGACTTGCTTCAACCCAGGCAGCAGAGGTTGCAGTGAGTCGACCTCATGCCACTTGCACTCCAGCCTGGGCAACAGAGCAAGACTTCGTGTCAGAAAAAAAAAGGTGATACAAACTGATTTCATATTTCAACATTTTGATCATTCAGAAGCTGATGTATTAATACATTTTCAAATGTATTAGATCATAAACATGTTAAGAAAAGTAATTTTTTCCCTTTGTTTTACTAGTAGTCTGAATATTCATAAAAGTTCATTTTTGGGTCAGATTGTTTCATTGAGCCCTGTATGGAAAAACTTCCTTGTGTATTTAATTTCATTTGGATTCCCCTATTTTCCAAATGTGCATAAAACTGTCAAGTTAATAGGAATAATACAGAGGATTCTTAGACAAAATAGAAGAAAAAGAAGAGAAAGAAAAATGACTCTGCTCTAGGAGGAACACAGAACTGGGAACTAATGACCATTTTAGTACCTGTAATGTGGCAGGCATTCCCTAGTTTTGGAATTGACAGTACCCTCTAAGAAGTTTGATAGAGGTGTGTATGAAGGAGGGAGCCTAATGCAGATTTGGTGTGGGTTAGGGATGGGTGTATTGAAGGGCCCAAGAGAAAGGATGTCAGGAAATATTTCTAAGAGAAGAACTTGAGCCTCACATAGCCACACAGACAAGGCAAAAGAGTGTTAGACAAGGTGAAAGAATGAGCCAAGGTACGGAAGTATTAGACAACATTAAACACTGGGGATCTATAGACATTCAGTAGAAATGATTGGTGAATGAGGAAATGGAAAGTAGTTTGGTGAAGGATGAGATTGGAAAGGATTGTTGGGTGTCAAATATTATGGGCCTTATGTTACCAGGCTATCAAGTCAGAACTTTGCCCTGATGATGGCAAGGAATCCCTGAAGGAAGCTATTTGATTTATTAGCTGTTTCTATTTACCACTCGTGCCCCACTAAAGTTAAAGATAGAGATAGAGATAGATAGAGAGTGGGGAGGGAGGGTATGAAGAGAGTGAGAGTGAGAGAAAGAGAGAGAGAGAGACATGGATGGAGTCTAGCTTGAAACTTTTCTGTGATTTTTAATTTTACAAGAATTTTTGTTTTTTGGTGTATTGTATCCAAAGGCAGAGAAAATGTGAAGGTTATTTTAAAACCCTGACATTAGATTTTTAAAAACTTAACTCTGGTGGTATTCCAAATTTTGGCAAAGCATCTAATTTCTTTTAGTCCCACTTCCAGGTCAGATACAATTAGATTCTTAGATTCTTGTTTTTGCCGTATCCCTTTTCGTCAGGGTGGCTTTTGGGGGATATTATGGTGTGCTTTGGGGTGGGGGTAGAGGTGAGAGTGCCTGGAGAAGGCAAGTAGGCAAGCTGATTGCCATCAAAGCAGCAATAATGGCTAAATGAGTACTTCTGAAATTTCTCCTTCTAGGGTGTTTTTGGAGAAAATGTTGGGAGAGTAGAGTGTTGTAATTGAAAAGGATGATTTTCTGGTGGTAGAATTTCAACACTCTGTAACCCGGATGGATAAAAATGACTCTGTGCCTTACAAGTGAACCCTTTCAGTTTATTCAATGAATTGAATTTGTAATAGAAAAGATAAAGTTTGCTGGTAATGTCAGATTCAGTACTTCTTTACTGTTATTAGAGCCATTGCTTTATTCTTTTAAAGAAAAACTATTTTTTTTAAGAGACAGGGTCTCACTGTGTTGCCCAAACTGAAGTGCAGTGGCTATTCACAGGCCCCATCATAGTACACTGCAGCCATTAACTACTAGCCTCAAGCAGTGCTTTCGCCTCAGTCTCCCATGTAGCTTGAACTACAAGTACACATCACTGCATCTGGCCATTGCCATCTTCTTTAAGGATCAATTATGTCATGCTGAGTTGGTTTCCTTGCTTCCATTGTCTCCCAGCTGTAGTCCTAGATTAGCTTGTCAGGTTATTAATCTTAAAACATGATTTTTAACATGTTACTCCATTATTTAAAACTCCATAATAGCATTTTGCTGTTTGGGTTCCACAAAGCCTCTGAGATATTCTCTGTGAAGAGGGAGAGCAGGGTTTGGGAAGTGCTGGGGAGCCAAGGCTGACCTAATAAGGCAAATCATATTATTAGCTCATATTGTCTAAATAAAACTTATTTTACCTGGCAGTTATACTTCACTCTGAAATTACCTGAGGAATAAGTCCCTCCTAAAAGATTGTATATTAAATGTAGATGGTTTTGGGTTGGTGAAAGTGGCATACCAGGGTTTCCAGCAACACTTATTTATCTGCCATTTGGGAGAGAGGGGGATGCTTGTCAAGCAAATAGTTGTTGCATAATAACTGATTTTTGGCCAGTCATGGTGGCTCACTTCTGTAGTCCCTGCAATTTGGGAGGCTAAGGTGGGTGGATCACTTGAGCCCAGGAGTTCGAAACCAGCCTGGGCAATGTAGTGAAATCCCATCTCTACAAAAAGTACAAAAAATAACCTGGCATAGAGGTGCATGCCTGTGGTCCCAGCTACTTGGGAGACTGAGGTGGGAGGATCATTTGAGCCTGGGAGGTCGAGGCTCCAGTGAGCTGTGATCATGCCACTGCGTTCCAGCCTGGGTAGCAGAGTAAGAACCTGTCTCAAGAAATTCAAAAAACTGATTTTCTCATATCTCTTTGACAGTGGACCATGCACATAATAAGCAGAAAGAGGAATAAAAAGGGATCTTGCCTTTAAAGATCAGTTATGTCCAGCCTCCCAAAACTACACTGGTCAGTACCACCAGAGTACTCAGAGAGTTGCTGTTTTTGCTGAAATGGTGATTATAATTATCTGGCAGATTTTCAGGTACACCAATGGCATGACCTAACCATCAGCCTGTATTATTACATAACCAGCCTGTGTTATTGCTTACCAGGGCAGGTCATGCTATTGACCGATTCTAGCTCCCAGGCCAGTATTAATTTGCTATTGGTGGAAGAAAAGGAATGAAAATATTCTTGAAAATCAGTATGTCAAAGAATATAACCCAGACCAATGGAGCCAAAAAAAAAACAAAAAAACAAAAAACAAAACAAGACAAAACATAGCTGAGTTTACTTATTTGCCAGGTAAGGAAATATAGTAAGGATTTTACATTTGCCAGGGAAGGAAATATAGTAAGGAAATTTACTGAGTAATTGTTGAGGAAGAAAAGTCTGGATTTTAGTACTAGAAAAGAGCAGGGGTTAGGGTAGGGTTGGGGTGGTTATCCAAATTAAGGATTGAAAACCAGCATTTTGGATAGGATGGCATGAGTTCATAGATCTGTATATGATTGGTTAAAGTAAGTCCCATTCTAGTGAAACAGCATTTAGTCTTGGTATCTTGTAGGCAAGTCCGGCTGTAAATGGAAAAGTTTCCTGTTACAAGAGTTTCTGGCCCCTTTTCTAAAGCTAATTAGGTCTCTTATGAAGGTCCTGGACCTAACCAATCCTCTTAAGGGTCCCTATTGGTGCAGTCTAATGTTGGATGGGCCCTTGGGTTGGCAGTGAACAGTTCTTACTCTAGATATACACTCCTAGAATATTTGCGGCAAACCCGTGAATCTGTATATATTGGATGTTGGGAACCCTAGCCTAATATGTCCAGCTAGAAAATGGCTTCCCTCCATGTATACCATTCTTGCCAGATTCTTCCCAGAGGGTATAGAATTGTAAGTATGAGGGTGTTTGATAAGTGTTATTTTTGTTACATTGTATTCAACTTAGGATTTGTATATATTTCTAGATAGTTTCTTTATAAAGACTTAGTCTCATTTTATTCTTCAATGAGCTCTTCAAAAGTGACTCACATTCTCTTACGACTTTTTAGTTCAATAGAGAATGCTAATTCAGGTTCCTCTTAGAAGGGCTGCTAGATAATTTTGCTCCTTATGGGAAGGTCTTACTGTGGAAATCCCCAGATTTTTGAGTTTCTGTTTGAAATATATGGTATTCAACTACTTTTATGTCATTGGAGAAAATGTATAACCTCAGATTTTCAGCACTATTTGTAGGTTGCCTTTTTCTTCTTTCTTGTTACCTAAATGAACACATTTTTTACCAATATAACTTGTAATCCCACTGGAGAGGATTGCAGTGCTTTTAGGCAATCTCATTTCAGCAGATATAGCTCTTTAAAAATAAACCAGTTAAAGAGAGTCTCAGCTGAACTACAGTTGTTTCTTTTGACCAAGGAAATATGGAGGTGGCGAGCAAAATCCTCGGACTTACACAGTCCATCTCAACAAACATGTTTGTGCTTGGCTAAGGACACGCTGATTAAGTCTTTTCTATAAATGATATATGAATGAATCCAACACAATTCTTGGTAGCAGAGATTGAGGGCCTTTTTGTAGTTTGACTCAGATTTCGTCTTCAGAATTATTTAATAACACTTCACATGTATTGTGATTTATTTGCTTTCCAGTTGAGTTTTTGACATGTCTATTTTCTGAAACCAAAGAGAATTGACAATGTGATTTTTAAAAGGATTTATTTCAGCATATAAGTATGCAATGGTATTGACCTTCCAAAAGCCACTAAGACATAAAATGTTATAAAGTTTTAGTATACAGTAGGGTTAAAAATGTGTTAGTATGTCCGCAAAGGGAAATATTTTATTTTCCAATACCTTTAAAATGTAACAAATAACAAACTCTAATTAAATATAATTTGTAATATGTAAATAATACCTTGAAATAGCAAGATTCCTGGCAGTTAAACTATTGAATTCCGTACTCTATAAGAAGCAAGAATTTTTGAGGATCATTTCATTTAGCTTTTGCTTATGACTTCCACTGTCCATATATGTCAAAGGGAGGGAGATGATATTTCAATAGTTTACTAAAGAAATGAGATGCTTCATAAAACTGTTATGTGGTTGGCTTTTTACAGGGGAAATAAGAATTACAAAATGCTTGCTTGTTTTATTTTTATGGGATATATATGTGTGTGTGTATATATATATATAATATTGCTATACAGAGTCAGTGCAGTCCTTAGAAACTTACAGTTTTAGGAAATATGATAGGCATAGTTTTCTTTTTAAACTCATGTGTAAAATAATAGCATATTCAAATGATAGGCTAGTTGTTTGGTATGAAGAGGAGAGATCACTCTTGGTCTCAACTTGCCCAGTCTCATAGGCATTGTTGCACTAGAAGAAAATATACCACATGGGATTTTTACATGTCCAAGCTCGGTAAGTTTTATTAGGTGAAGTAAAGAAGTTGGGCTCTAAGGTGATTTTTGAATCAGCAGGTAATACAGTAGATGAGATTCAGGAAGTTATTCCAGGCACTAACCAGGTAAGAGTTGTAAATACAGTTATGCACGGAATGACAAAGTTTTGGTCAATGAGGACCACATAAGAGTGTAACATTGTTGGCCTGGCATGGTGGCTCACGCCTGTAATCCCAGCACTTTGGGAGGCCAAGGTAGGCGAATCATCTGAGGTCAAGAGTTTGAGACCAGCCTGGCCAACATGGTAAAACCCCATCTCTACTAAAAATACAAAAATTAGCCAGGTGTGGTGGCGCACACCTGTATTCCCAGGTACTCAGGAGGCTGAGGCAGGAAAATCGCTTGAACCCGGGAGGTGGAGGTTGCAGTGAGCCAGAGGTTGCAGTGAGCTGAAATTGTGTAATTGTACTCTATCCTGGGCAACAGACTGAGACTCCATCTCAAAAAAAAAAAAAAAAAAGTATATATAACATTGTATTTTTCCTATACCTTGCCTATGTTTATTTGTAATTGTGTTTTATTTTATTTTTTGAGACAGAGTCTCACTCTGTTGCCCAGGCTGGAATGCAGTGGCTCGATCACTGCCCACTGCAGACTCCACCTTTCTGGCTTAACCAATCCTCCCACCTCAGCCTCCTGAGTAGCTGGGATCACAGGCATGTGCTACCATGCCCAGCTAATTTTTAAAACATTTTGTGGAGATGGGGTCTCCTTGTGTTGCCTAGGTTGATCTCAAACGAGACTCAAGTGGTCCTCTCACCTTGGTCTCCCAAAGTGTTGGGATTACAGGCATGAGCCACTGCCCCCAGCCCCTTATCTGTGTTTAGATACACCAATACCATTGTTATTGCCTACAGTATTCAACACAGTAACGTGCTGTACAGGTTTGTAGCCTAGGAGCTGTAGGCTATATCATATATCTGATATATCATGTATCATATATCTGATATATATCATATATCTGATATAGATATAGATATATCAGATATACGATGTTTGCACAATGATCACCTAATGATGAATTTCTCAGAATGTATCCCCATTGGTAAGAGATGTGTAACTGTAATACAGCTTTTGTTAAAGCCATGGTTTCTTTCAAATAAAAAACTAGAAAATAGCTTACATAAAAAAGCCTTAAAAAATTCTTTTCACATGGAACAATCTTTGTGAAGTGTGCCTGTGTTTTTAAAATGAGAATTATATTTGCATTATAAAATATCCTTATTGTGTCAGTTTCTGTATATCATAAACCACTCTTTGCATTTTTCATTATGCTAATTAAATAATAAATAATATTCAATTTAGAAAACCAGAAAGTTGTATCTTCAAAATATGCTATGGAATGTAGAGGGATTGAAAATGTTTCCAGAAAGAGGCTGTTCAGAAGAAGGAAGGATATTATTTTGGATGTTAGACCTTCTCTTAGGAGAGAGGTGATATTTCCTTAGCCACAATATGAGGAGGAGAGTTCTGCCAGGGTAGGTATATTCTGAAGGACTGTTTTTAGTAAAGAACCTCAAGAGCAGGTACTTCCCCCCTCCCCTAACCAACTTTCTGGGAAATATAGAGCACGTGGTATTTATGTGAGAAGGAACTTGGAGAAAGATCAACTCTTCCCTTAATTTTCCTTGCTTTCCCCATATTCACTTTTTAATCTTCATTTAGCCAAGTCATGAACTTGTTTGTTAAATGTTTGTTGTGTGCCTTTGTTAGGTATGTGGTAATTTTTTAATTCATGCTCATTTATTCAGAAGAGTTTCAAGTTGCCTGGTTTTTTTAAATGAACTGTGTATTTTTTTTTTTTGTTATATGTGTTCACAAAAGTTGGAGAAAGGTTTTTTTTAAATACATTCTATTAATCAAACTCATATATTTTTATTATTACATTTATTTTTAACTTATATAGGTCCTGATTGAATCCTTTTACTTGTGTATCTAAGTGCTTAATAATTTTTTGATCATTTGGATCAAAGTGAGTTTAATGAAAATAGAATTTTGTGATAGCCCTTAAGCCAACTGGCCACATCCTTGATTTCCCAAATCAAGGTCAGAAGTATAATTACTAAATTATATTGTCTTCTTTAGATATTCAGATAGTCACGTTCATTGGAATAGTAGATTGAAGCCTTAACTTCATCCATCTAGAACAGCTAATACACCGTGGAACTTCAGTGCTACATTGGCTTACTTTAACTACATTGAGGCCATCTGGTCAGTTAGTGGGGTGTAGTGGTCAGCACAGAGGCTGTTGGGTAGTCAACTGTGGGTTTGAATCTTTGCCACTTACTAACTGACTGTGGTGAGATTATTTTTAATATCAATTCATCATCAGTAAGGTAGGGATGATAGTATCTGCCAAGTTACATGGTTGTGAAAATTAACAATTTAGTTAAAGCACCTTGCATTCTGCCTGGGATAGTATATAGGTGTTCAATAAATGGTAGAGACTGTTAACTATTACTTACATTTTCTTTGTATATATTTTCTGCTTAAATTCATGTTAGTGCTAATAACCAAGATAATTTACATGAGTGTTTTAATTTAAGATTAGTGAGACTTTAAAAGCTTTTCTTAAAGTTGAAATACGTCATGGTCTTTAATTTTTCTCTTCTTTTCTAAGTTTTTACTTTAATATAAATACCAAAAAATCAGAATGGTTTTTCTTATTTTGTCCTTAGTAAACACATTATGCTTCCTGTTTGAGATTTTGTTACCTTGTGGAATTTTTCATTAATATAGTATATAGCACAGCAGGGTTTTGTTTTTGTTTTATTTTATTTTATTTTATTTTATTTTATTTTATTTTATTTTTTTTTTTTTTTTTTTGAGACGGAGTCTCGCTCTGTCACCCAGGCTGGAGTGCAGTGGCCGGATCTCAGCTCACTGCAAGCTCCGCCTCCCGGGTTCACGCCATTCTCCTGCCTCAGCCTCCCCAGTAGCTGGGACTACAGGCGCCCGCCACCTCGCCCAGCTAGTTTTTTGTACTTTTTAGTAGAGACGGGGTTTCACCGTGTTAGCCAGGATGGTCTCGATCTCCTGACCTTGTGATCCGCCCACCTCGGCCTCCCAAAGTGCTGGGATTACAGGCTTGAGCCACCGCGCCCGGCCTCTGTTTTTGTTTTAAACTAAAGATTGATCTTAATGAGATAGTGTTGAAATTAGGTAAGCTTCTCTTGCTACTATTTATCTCTTCCATCTTTATTTTTAACATTTTAATCATATGGCTCTCTGAAACTCCCTACAGCATGAATGAAAGACAATTTTTCTACCAGAAAGGAAGTAGCCTAAAAAGATTGTTATATCACCATTTATAAGTTCAAAATTCTTATTACTGAAGCTATGTATTCATCCTTCAGCTACACACTTGCTACCCTATGGATGTTCTAAAGACTGTCACTACCTTAGCAATATTCTGAGTGACTCGATTTTAATGTGATATATATTTTGTTGATGACTTTCAAAATAATTGTACATTATTGAACATTTAATTATTAAATTATAAAGATAACTTAAACTCTGATTTTACATTCTAGGTACATTTCTGTGATTAGAAAATTCTCTCATGGTATTCTATTTATAATTAATATACCAAGTCAAACTAATTAGAAGTATCTGAAGCCCCTAGCAAAATTCGTAATTAGACATGCCATTTATAATTAACTGACTCTTCTCATTCTTACCTTTTCCCCTCCATTTGAATTAATCACTGTACTCTTCCTTTAGTGATACTTGTGTTCCTATCTAAGACACTGATTAGAGTTTAGTGATCATTGTTTGTGATATGTTATGGAGACTTATTTTATAGAAACCTTGCTTTTAAACTTTAAAAACATTAAAATACTTGAATTATATTCTCTATAAAGTATCACATTGAAGATTTTTTTTTTTTTGCACATTATCAAGATAAGTATTTATTTTATCAGATGCTGAAGGCAAACAGAGAATAGACAGACTTGACTGTTTTTCCTCTCTAGTACTTTAGTATCTGGATTTTTCTTGCCAGTCTGATCACTGATCACTGTCTGCATAGTTTTGACAGCATGCCCATTGACCCTGGGCCATTGATAGACCTGGTATGTCTTCATTTATTATTTTGCTAAAGAATTAAAAGTCTGATAAGCTAGGCAGTGTCCTGTGCTTTGGCTATGAAGAGGCAGGAGTGATATTTAAAGTATTTATGAGTAAGTACAAAATAGGCACCAACCAGTTAAGATGGCTGTACGCTGGATCAGGGTCTTGAAGAACCCCTTCATCCTTTATGCTGTGTCAGGCTTTCTTGTTTTACCCGCTGGGTTGTAGTGATGGTGGGGAGACTGGACCATCAGTAGGCACCTTAGGACTGGTGGAGTTTGAGGCAGTGACTTTACCAGACTATGTTACAGAAGTATTTCAGTACTTAAGTACAACCCTTCAGGCTCTGTTGGTGTGTACTAGCTCAATATTAGCTCTGCCAAGAGGTGTTCAGTCATTGTCCTTAGAGAGCTTACTGTTCTCTAACTGTAAGAGACAATTATAATATAGTTTGAGAGGTACTTATGTAAGTATATAAAACATGCATAGGGGAAGATTGCAGCATCTTTTTTGGGAAAACCAGGGAAGACTTCCATAATGAGTAGAAACTTGCCAGGCAGGTTTAAGGAGGAGATTCTAAACAAGCAAAGGGGAAAATAGCAATTTCAAAGGCTTAGGGGCGTAAGTGAGCATAGTGGATTCAGAGATCAACAGTTAGGAGCAGGGGAAGATGAAGTTTTTCTCTGACACTTGCTTTATAAATTGGATAAATACATATTAAGATCACATTTATAGTTTTGAAATTGCTCCATTTTTGATAGATGTATTAGTTCATTCTTGCACTGCTATAAAGAAATACCTGGACTGGGTAATTTATAAAGGAAAGAGGTTTAATTGGCTCATGGTTCCTCAGGTTGTATAGGAAGCATAATGCTGGCCATCTGCTAGGGTTCTGGGGAGGCCTCAGGAAATTACAATCATGGCGGAAGGCTAAAGGAAGCAGGCACAGAGAGAGAGGAGGAAGGTGCTACACACTTTTAAACAACCAGATCTTGTGAGAACTCTATCATGAGAACAGTACTAGGGGGATGGTGCTAAACCATTAGAAACTGCCCCCATGATCCAGTTACCTCCCACCAGGCCCCACCTCCAACACTGGGGATTACAATCTGACATGAGATTTGGGCGGGAACACAGATCCAAACCATATCGGTCGAGAACTGCTAGCCTGTCTGATACTTAGGTTCTTCAACTATATCTAAACTATTTTAGGTACAGGGAAAGGGAGAATAGGAATTTGTTATAGTTCAGGGCTATACTAAACATTCATAGAGCAAGAGTGCGATTAAACCCTTGCTTCTGATTCATTGAGAGGCTTCTAATGAGCAAACACAGATTCAAACAGATTGAGGATGGTAGTCTTTTAAATGAGATAAAACTGTTGCCCATGAGGCTTTTTGGCTGACATCATGAAACTAATTTTGCTTAATGGCTATGGAGGCCTACAAATTCAAATGTGCAGAAAACGCAGTAAATTGCTGGCCTGTCAGATTCTTGTTGCCTGTCATCTTTTATCTGAATGGCAACTTTTGTATCCAGATTGTCAGGAGCAAGTATGTGGACCCCGTTAAGGTTATATTTGTACATGCTTGAATAATTCAATTCAGAGCCTACTAAATATAGCAAATCGACAACAGTGGAGCAATCCATCTTCTTATACTTGTATAATTAGGGAGCATATCTATTGGATATCTCTTCTCGTATCAGAGAACTCTTGAAATAGGTCAGGCTTTCATAGTAGCGTAAGTTCTGCTTTTATTGCCAGAGTTGATGCCTTATACCTTTGAAATACAGTGAAGTCATGGAGAGCAGAGAAAACATTTTCTCTATGACTGTTCAACTCAATGAGTGATTTTAAAGCACCCATTATGTGCTAGGAATTATGTGAAATACAAAGATGACTAAGTGGCAGTTTTCTGTTTTGTTTTTATTTTTACTTATTCTTTTGGAACAGAGTCTCACTCTGTCTCCTGGGCTGGAGTGCAGTGGCACAATCTGAGGTCACTGCAACCTCCACCTCCTGCAAGCGATTCTCCTATCTCAGCCTCCCGAGTAGCTGGGATTACAGGTGTGTGCCTCTGTGGCTGGCCACCTTTTGTATTTTCAGTAGAGACGGCATTTCACCATGTTAGCCAGGCTGGTCTTGAACTCTGGAGCTCAAGTGATCTGCCTTCCTTGGCCTCCCAAAGTGCTAGGATTACAGGCATGAACCACTGTGCCGGGCTTCTGTTAATCAAATTATATGGTTTCCTCCATCAAGCTGTATTTAGAAAAAAATGTCATGATGATGGTGGAGGTGATGGTGGTATGTGTGTAGTGTTACAACAGAGGCTACAATAAAGATCTGAGTTACATGTGAATAGATTATTTGCTTCAAAGATGGTTTTGAAATAATTGTTTTAAGTTTTTTGATGGCTTCACTTTTACAACACTTTCAATTAATGTTCCTTCTCTCTACTTTCTGTTATACTGCATAATTGAAGGAATATTTTCAGTGAAATATATATTATGTTCCAATATTATTAATTCAACAGGTATTTAGGTAGCATCTACTAGGCCCTAGGTTTGGAGTGAACCAGAATGTGAAAGGTTGCTATTCATAGAATAAAATTACTTAGTAAAAAGGAAACCAAAATAATGAGGTTTTTACTTTCAGCCCTTTTAGTTTGATTAATGATATGAAAATAACATAATTCAACCTTAAAGTCACAGAATTTATATTTGATTTTGTAGATGTGTTGGATTTTTTTTTTTCCTTTTTTTCTTTTTTTTTTTGAGACAGAGTCTTGCACTGTTGCCAGGCTGGAGTGCCGTGGCGCGATATCAGCTCACTGCAGCCTCTGCCTCCCAGGTTCAAGCGATTCCCCTACCTCAGCCTCCTAAGTAGCTGGGACTACAGGCGTGGGCCACCACACCTGACTAATTTTTTGTATTTTAGCAGAGATGGGGTTTCACCATGTTGGCCAGGATGGTCTCGATCTCCTGACCTTATTATCCACCCGCCTCAGCCTCCCAAAATCTCATGCTGAGATTACAGGCATGAGTCACCGTGCCCGGCCCGATGTGTTGGATTTTTATGTTCACAAAATTTATCTGAAGACATATGCAGAAGTAGACTGTCTACATTGAATTTTGATTACCTGATTAGCATATTAAATCTGTGGTTTTTGGTAACATTCAAAATTATGGGTGGGCAAGGGACTTCAGAAATTGAGGGCATTCTCTGTGTTATCACTTGGTTAGAGGCAAATCTAGGGGAACAAAAAGATGAGAGTCACTACTATAACAAATTATCCCTTTTGTACCTTTGCTCATTTCACTGCCTGGAACGTCTCTTTTTCTTCTCTCTGCTCTTTTTCATATCTTACTCAAAGACTTTCCCAAGGTGGTACCTTTGAGGTGACATTTTGCTCCTTGGAATTGTATAACATTTTATCTATTACAACTTTCAAGATTCTTTAAACTTTTTTGTGCGTACCTGAGCTATGTTTCCTATTGGATTATAAGCTTCCTGAAGGTATCATGGATGTCAAATTGGGCCATGAAGGATGGAAGGAATTTGGATAGGTGGAGAAAGGAAGTCATGTCCATAGGAGAGAAACCACATAGACCAAGGTCCATAGGACAAAACAAATGCTTTTTCAGGAATGCTAGTAGATTGATTGGCTTGGTTTAGGGAATATGTAAGTAGAGTAGAGGAAGATGAAGTGGGGAAAATAGGAAATGATCTTTGATGCTGAGTTAGTAAAATATGAAGGTCATCAGCACTTCACTTTTAGTTGATTAGTTGTGTGTAGGAAAGGCTTACTAGAGAGTTGGAGGAGAGTGTACTTACTCTATTTATTGTACCTCTTTTTTAATTCCCAGATTACTTCACTAAAGGAAAAGGGAACCAATATTGTGATGAGATGTAAAGTGCTTTCGACCCAGGATACAGTAGATCCGGAAGACAGAAACCTATGAGCCATAGTCAGCGCATTTGCAATATCATGGGAAGGAAAGATATGTAAAAACCATTATTAGCTCATAAATCAGACAAAAACAGACCCTGGGCTGGATTTGGCTCGTAAGCTATAGTTTGACCACTGATTTAGTTGATTAGGGTACTTGTTACTGCACGTATGATTTCTAGAATATAGAAAACCAAGACCAACTTGGTGATGGTGTTTTTCCATCTGTCTGTATTTTCAGTGACGACTCAGGTTGTATTTTCTAAGGGTCGAGAAGCCAATACTTACCAAGAACTCTCCATTTGCATTCCTGCAGTGTTGGTAATTTTGTGTTTCAGATTTGTGCTATCTTTCTAAGTGCTGTGAAAACTCCCTGGTGTCTGAGACTATTCGTCTTTACTATCTGTACCCTGATTCACATACAAATATTTTCTCTGTTGTATCCTTAATGTCTGAGACTATTTTACTCATCTTTACTAGCTGTAACCTGATTAGCACACGTTATTTTAGTACTTCTTAATGGTTATTAGTATAAATAATGCATTTGTATTTTGTTGTAAAGTATGAAGTTTTATACTTTTTGAATACAACATGTACATGCAATGTCAAACTTGAGAAAGCAACATATTTTATAGTTATAATTAAACATAGTGATTTAATTTCAGTGATCACTGATTTAAAATCTTGTCTGGATTAGATTCTTCTATATGTATTCTTTCTGTTTTGCTTCATGTGTATTCCCTATAATGGAGTAGTTATTTCAGATTTTTCTGTCATGAAACGTTAGTGCATATAGTCCCCTGCATATAGTCATAATCCCTTGTCCCCAGTATCTTAAATTGCTACACTCACTGCTGAACACAAAACAAATATCAAAACAAATATTTTCTCACTGTATTTTTACTTGTTGATTACAATTTGTTAATGATATGTATCCGGTATTTCTATTTGATTAATCAAACGCTTCTTGCTCTTTGCTTAATGCTCTGTCTCCGTTGTCATACTTATTGCTTTCTATGTTTCATTTATATTTTTCTGTAATTTCTTAGAGTTTTAAACACTCAAGCAGTTTTTATAGTGGTAAAACTTTAACTTTTTTTTTTTTGAGATGGTATCTTGCTCTGTCACCCAGGCTGGAGTACAGTGGCGTGATCTCAGCCCACTGCAATCTCTGCCTCCCGTATTCAAGTGATTCCCCTGCCTCAGCCTCTTGAGTAAATGGGATTACAGGTGCACACCACCACACCCGGCTAATTTTTTGTATTTTAGTAGAGATGGGGTTTCACCATGTTGGTCAGGATGGTCTGCATCTCCTGACCTCATGATCTGCCCGCCTTAGCCTCCCAAAGTGTTGGGATTACAGGTGTGAGCCACCGTGCCCAGCCTTTCTAACTCTTTACAGTCACAAATGAACTATGATATAAATGTTTGAATTTTTGATTATTTAGGACAGATTGCTAGAAGTTACTGGATCAAGGATTTGAACTTCTTTTTTTAATTTTTTTTGAGACGGAGTCTCGCCCTGTCACCCAGTCTGGAGTGCAGTGGTGTGATCTTGGCTCACTGCAACCTTCACCTTCCAGGTTCAAGCAGTTCTTCTGCCTCAGACTTGCACATAGCTGGGACTACAGGTGCCTGCCACTACGCCTGGCTAATTTTTGTATTTTTAGTAGATGGGGTTTCACCATCTTGGCCAGGCTCCTGACTTCGTGATCCACCCGCTCTGGACTCCCGAAGTGCTGGGATTACAGGCATGAGCCACCATGTCTGGCCAGGATTTGAACTTTTTAAGGCTCTTGATGCACGTTGCAAAATTGCTTTCCAGAAAGATTTTACCAATTGCTGGGTGTGTGGATCATGCCTGTAATCCCAGCACTTTGGGAGGCTGAGGCATGTGGATTGCTTGAGCCCAGTAGTTCAAGACCAGTCTGGGTGGACAACATGGCAAAATCCCATCTCTACAAAAAATACAAAAGTTAGCAGGTCTTGGTGATGGGCACCTGTGTAGTCCCAGCTCCTCAGGATGCTGAGGTGGAAGTATCACTTGAGCCTGAGAGGTCTAGGCTGCAGCGAGCTGTGATCACGCCACTGTACTCCAGCCTAGGTGACAGAGTGAGATCCTGTCTCAAAAAACCCAAAAAACAAAAAAACAAATTTACCAATTTAAATTCCTATGAACAGTGTACAAAAATGCCTGTTATATTACATTATTATTTTATATATATTATTATGTTACATTATCACTTGTAGCTCTCAGTATAGCCTACATTGTGCTGTAATAACAGTCCTGAAGATCTAAGTTACATAATACAACAAAATTTATTTCTTGCTCATGTTACATGTCTGACACATATCAGCAGGGTTTATTTTTTTCTCTTCAGAACCATTTAGTGAACTCCATAATGACTGCAGTAGCTGAGAAGTCTGTAAGTTGTGTAGTTGGTCTTAAAACTTACACCTAGAAATGTGTAACATCACATCCATGTACATTTCAGTGGCTAAAGCAAGTCATGTGCCTACACCTAAGTTGAAAGAGAGCAATGAGGTACAGTCTTACCATGAGTCTGGTAAGAAGAACTGGAAGGGCGCCAATGACTATAATCTTATTTTTAAAACAATTATAATTTCATTGATCAAAGATGATATCTTGTTTTAATTTTATTTTCTTTGCTAATGTAGAGAACATTTTTCCATTTTTCGTACTTATTAGACATTGGTTTTATTTAATTTATGTATTTGCTTATGTTTTATAAACATGTGCTATTGATTTACTTTTACATTTCCAGATTTTTAAATTCTGTATTTTCTATGAGGATGAGCAATCATGATATATTATTATAGGGAGTGTAAACTTTAGAAAATACTTTCTTTTGAAGAATTGAGTTGATGAAGGAAATTGATTTTTTTCTCCTGTTAATGTGGTACCTGTTTTGATATCCTTTTTTTTTTTTTTTGAGAGAGAGTCTTGCTGTGTTGCCCATGCTGCAGTGCCGTGGCACGATCTTGGCTCACTGCAACCTCTGCCTCCCGGGTTCAAGCGATTCTCCTGCCTCAGCCTCCCGAGTAGCTGGGACTACAGGCACACGCCACCATGCCCAGCTAATTTTTTTGTACTTTTAGTAGAGACAGGGTTTCGTCACATTGGCCAGGCTGCTCTCAAACACCTGACCTCAGGTGATCTGCCCACCTTGGCCTCCCAAAGTGCTGGGATTACAGGCGTGAGCCACCATGCCCGGCCTGTTTTGATATACTTTTAATTTCAAGAAATATCAACATTAATCAAAGACAATAGAAAGTCCAGGAGAATTTCTTAGTTCTTGACATTCTACAGATATCTAAAGAACAGCTTGAACATAAAAATTTAGGAGGTAAATGGGTCAAGTTAGGGTTCTGTTGAAATAATTAAATTTCCTGCTCAGATTCAACCATATTCACCATATCTTTTTCTGTTTGTTTTTTACAATTCAGGTATCTGCCCAAACTGGAACTTACGCTGTAGACATTTCTTTGTGGTTTATCTAAAAACCAAAGATGAGATAATTTATGAATGCATTTGCCTTTTAATATATATTTTATAATGAGAAAGAATTGTTTCTGAAAAAATTTAAGGCAATACCAAGTATCTTTTCTTCTGAGTGTTTTAATAGGAAACTTATAAAACTACATATATAGTATGCTTTCTTTTAAGCATGTTTATAAGACATTTGACATAAATGAAACTTGTTCTAGTGATAAAATACTTTTGAGTGAATTTTTTATCTTTAATACTCAAAGATGAAATTCATACTGCTATTCTCTGATACACTTGAGAATGTATTGGCATTATAATCTCATATTCTTGAAGACAAATCTTCCATTAGTTAAATCATAGATTAAAACGACTGCTAACTATTTTAATGGGCCAGTTATTAAGAGCTTTCTACCACTCTGCTCTCTTGGACTTAATGACTTTCTGTAGTTCCCTGTTTGGGAGCCTCTGTAATAAGAATATATAGACATCAGTATGTTAATAGTTGGCTTCTATAGAAAGCCTCCCTTTTATAGAAAGCTTCTATAGGTAGCATTCCACTCCAAAGGTAGGATCATAGCCTTTTCCAGTTTCTTACCTGTCTTGGCTCAGGTCCTCTTCTTGTTAAAGTTTTTCCAAATACACCCTTGTAAGTCTCTCATCTGGTCTTTCCACCTTCAGTCTGACTGTTCTGTAAGCCATTTTTATCATTGTCAACAGATTATTTTTTTCTTTAAAAGAATGTCAGCCTGTCAGTCTACTACTTGGAGTCCTTCAGTATCTACATTCCTTAAGGATTATTTTACAAACTCCTTTACAGAGTAGTAGTGGTCTGGATATGATATGAACACTAGCATCGTGTATTCATATTATATCTTTACTGAGAAATAATTCCCATGCCATAAATTCCACCCATTTAAAATGTAAAATTCAATAGTTTTTATTGTATTTACAGAGATGTACAACTATCACCACAGTCTAATTTTGGAATATTTTCATCACTCATTTTTTTCTTTTAGGTGGAGTCGCTTTCACCCAGGCTGGAGTGCAGTGGCACCATCTTGGCTCACCGCAACCTCTGCTTCCCGGGTTTAAGCGGTTCTTCTACCTCAGCCTCCCCAGTAGCTGGGATTACAGGTGTGTGCCACCATGCCTGGCTAATTTTTGTCTTTTTTTTTTTTTATGTCCTTTCCCTGCATTTCCCTTGATTTAACCCACCCAGAATCATTTTCTATTGCTCGTAATGAAAGAACATTGATCTGTACAAATGTTCATTTAAAACAATAATGAACTAAATACATATTAAGGCAGTAAGACACAATTTCACTTATAAAACTAGAAAGGATTCTTAATAATGAATAGTACTATCCAGTTTTTTCAGGTTTTGGAAAAATGGCTCTCTTTATAATTACTGGTGGGAGTGTAAACAATTTCTCTGGAAGGCAATATATCAAAAAATTAAAATGTACACAAACTTTCATCCAGTCATATAAAAATTCTATGTAAAGACTTAACTGCAAGTCTATTTATTGCTGTACTGTTTATATTAAGGAAAAATAAAAGTAATTACATAAATTGGGTGACCATATAACGTATCATTCAAAAGTGAATACTTTTGGGAGTAAAAGGAGGCTCTATCTTTTTTTTTTTTTTTTTTTTTTTTGACATGGAGTCTAACTCTGTCACCCAGGCTGGAGTGCATTGGCAAGATCTTGGCTCACTGCAAGCTCTGCCTCCCGGGTTCTGGCCATTCTCCTGCCTCAACCTCCTGAGTAGCTGGGGCTACAGGCGCCCACCACCATGCCCAGCTAATTTTTTGTATTTTTAGTAGAGACGGTGTTTCACCGGGTTAGCCAGGATGGTCTCAATCTCCTGACCTCGTGATCCGTCTACCTTGGCCTCCCAAAGTGCTGGGATTATAGGCGTGAGCCACTGTGCCCAGCCAGAAGGCTGTATTAATAATTATACCAAGACAAGAAACATAAACCAAGCCTGTTTCAGGCACACCGGGGTAACAGTGGTCACCTTGTATATGATCAAGAGTTAGTATCATTATTTTAAGAAATATAAATAATTGACTCATGTGATTGTGGAGGCTGGAAATCCAAACTCTGCAGGTTTCATAATGGTGCCGTACATCCAAACAGCAGAATCAATCAGGCTATTAAAAATGTGAGTATAATAAAATTATTTATTTGGGTCTGTTTCTAGAACTTTGTACCATTTCAATGATTTGCTTGTATATTTTTGTACCCATTTAAAAAAAATTATGGTTTCATGGTCTGTTTTAATGTGTGATAAAGCAAATCACCCAATATTAGTTTTTTACAATTCTTTTGGATAAAATGTGTAATAGTTTGCCCACTTTCCCCACCATGTTAAATTATATAATATTTTGGGAAGAAATTCGTGTTTAAATATTCTGCCTTTTAAGAATATGGAATTTATCTGTTTTTGGTTTCTTTCATATTGCTCAGTGGAATTTTACAGTTTCTCTACATTTTCTGTTATGTTTATGCCTGGGCATTTTACATTGTTGTTATTGTAAATACTGTTCCTTCATCATTGCTATATAAAAGGTTATAGATTTTTGTATATCTATATAACCAATCCTTCTACCGAGTAGCCTTTTCTTTCTTCTTTTTAAAACTTTTTCATTATTATACTTTAAGTTCTAGGGTACATGTGCACAACATGTTTGTTACATATGTATACATGTGCATGTTGGTGTGCTGCACCCATTAACTCATTTACATTACCTCATTACCTCATTTACCTTAGGTATATCTCCTAATGCTATCCGTCCCCCCGTCCCCTCCCTACAATGGGCCCCGGTGTGTGATGTTCCCCTTCCTGTGTCCAAGTGATCTCATTGTTCAATTCCCACCTATGAGTGAGAACATGCAGTGTTTGGTTTTCTGTTCTTGCGATAGTTTGGTGAGAATGATGGTTTCCAGCTGCATCCATTTCCCTACAAAGGACACAAACTCGTCCTTTTTTATGACTGCATAGTATTCCATGGTGTATATGTGTCACATTTTCTTAATCCAGTCTGTCACTGATGGACATTTGGGTTGATTCCAAGTCTTTGCTATTGTGAATAGTGCCACAATAAACATACTTGTGCATGTGTCTTTATCCAGCATGATTTATAGTCCTTTGGGTATATACCCAGTAATGGGATGGCTGGGTCAAATGGTATTTCTAGTTCTAGATCCTTGAGGAATTGCCACACTGTCTTCCACAATGGTTGAACTAGTTTACAGTCCCACCAACAGTGTAAAAGTGTTCCTGTTTCTCCACATCCTCTCCAGCACCTGTTGTTTCCTGATTTTTTTAATGATTGCCATTCTAACTGGTGTGAGATGGTATCTCATTGTGGTTTTGATTTGCATTTCTCTGATGGCCAGTGATGATGAGCATTTTTTAATGTGTCTGTTGGCTGTATGAATGTCTTCTTTTGAAAAGTGTCTGTTCATATCCTTTACCTACTTTTTGATGGGGTTGTTTGCTTTTTTCTTGTAAATTTGTTTGAGTTCTTTGTAGGTTCTGGATATTAGCCCTTTGTCAGATAAGTAGATTGCAAAAATTTTCTCCCATTCTGTAGGTTGCCTGTTGAATGATGGTAGTTTCTTTTGCTGTGCAGAAGCTCTTTAGTTCAATTAGATCCCGTTTGTCAATTTTGGCTTTTGTTGCTGTTGCTTTTGGTGTTTTAGACATGAAGTCCTTGCCAATGCCTATGTCCTGAATGGTATTCCCTAGGTTTTCTTCTAGGGTTTTTATGGTTTTAGGTCTAACCTTTAAGTCTCTAATCCATCTTGAATTAATTTTCATATACAGAGTAAGGAAAGTATCCAGTTTCAGCTTTCTACTTATAGCTAGCCAATTTTCCCAGCATCATTTATTAAATAGGGAACCCTTTCCCCATTTCTTGTTTTTGTCAGGTTTGTCAAAGATCAGATGGCTGTAGATGTGTGGTATTATTTCTGAGGGCTCTGTTCTGTTCCATTGGTTTATATCTCTGTTTTGGTACCAGTACCATGCTGTTTTGGTTACTGTAGCCTTGTAGTATAGTTTGAAGTCAGGTAGTGTGATGCCTCCAGCTTTGTTCTTTTGGCTTAGGATTGTCTTGGCAATGCGGGGTCTTTTTTGGCTCCATATGAACTTTAAAGCAGTCTTTTCCAATTCTGTGAAGAAAGTCATTGGTAGCTTAATGGGGATGGCATTGAATCTATAAATTACCTTGGGCAGTATGACCATTTTCACGATATTGATTCTTCCTATCCATGAGCATGGAATGTTCTTCCATTTGTTTGTGTCCTCTTCTATTTAACTGAGGAGTGGTTTGTAGTTCTCCTTGAAGAGGTCCTTTACATCACTTGTAAGTTGGATTCCTAGGTATTTTATTCTCTTTGAAGCTATTGTGAATGGGAGTTCATTCATGATTTGGCTCTCTGTTACTGGTGTATAAGAATGCTTGTGATTTTTGCACATTGATTTTGTATCCTGAGACTTTGCTGAAGTTGCTTATCAGCTTAAGGAGATTTTGAGCTGAGATGATGGGGTTTTCTAAATATACAATCATGTCATCTGCAAACAGGGACAATTTGACTTTTTCTTTTCCTAACTGAATACCCTTTATTTCTTTCTCTTGCCTGATTGCCCTAGCCAGAACTTCCAACACTATGTTGAATAGGAGTGGTGAGAGAGGGCATCCCTGTCTTGTGCCAGTTTTCAAAGGGAATGCTTTCAGTTTTTGCCCATTCAGTGTGATATTAGCTGTGGGTTTGTCATAAATAGCTCTTACTATTTTGAGATACGTTCCATCAATACTGAATTTATTGAGAGTTTTTAGCATGAAGAGCTGTTGAATTTTATCAAAGGCCTTTTCTGCATCTATAGAGATAATCATGTGGTTTTTGTCTTTGGTTCTGTTTATATGCTGGATTACGTGTATTGATTTGCGTATGTTGAACCAGCCTTGCATCCCAGGGATGAAGCCCACTTGATCATGGTGGATAAGCTTTTTGATGTGCTGTTGGATTCGGTTTGCCAGTATTTTATTGAGGATTTTTGCATCGATGTTCATCAGGGATATTGGTCCAAAATTCTCTTTTTTTTGTTGTGTCTCTCCCAGGCTTTGTTATCAGGATGATGTTGACCTCATAAAATGAGTTAGGGAGGATTCCCTCTTTTTCTATTGATTGGAATAGTTTCAGAAGGAATGGTACCAGCTCCTCCTTATACCTCTGGTAAAATTCGGCTGTGAATCCGTCTGGTCCTGGACTTTTTTTGGTTGGTAGGCTGTTAATTATTGCCTCAATTTCAGAGCCTGCTATTGGTCTATTCAGGGATTCAACTTCTTCCTGGTTTAGTCTTGGGAGAGTGTAAGTGTCCAGGAAATTATCCATTTCTTCTAGGTTTTCTAGTTTATTTGCAAAGAGGTGTTTATAGTATTCTCTGATGGTAGTTTGTATTTCTGTGGGATTGGTAGTGATATCCCCTTTATCATTTTTTATTGCATCTATTTGATTCTTCTCTCTTTTCTTCTTTATTAGTCTTGTTAGCGGTCTATCAATTTTGTTGATCCTTTCAAAAAACCAGCCCCTGGATTCATTGATTTTTTGGAGGGTTTTTTGTGTCTCTATCTCCTTCAGCTCTGCACTGATCTTAGTTATTTCTTGCCTTCTGCTAGCTTTTGAATGTATTTGCTCTTGCTTCTCTAGTTCTTTTAATTGTGATGTTAGGGTATCAATTTTAGGTCTTTCCTGCTTTCTCTTGTGGGCATTTAGTGGTGTAAATTTCCCTCTCCACACTGCTTTAAATGTGTCCCAGAGATTCTGGTATGTTGTATCTTTGTTCTCATTGGTTTCAAAAAACATCTTTATTTCTGCCTTCATTTCGTTATGTACCCAGTAGTCATTCAGGAGCAGGTTGTTCGGTTTCCATGTAGTTGAGTGGTTTTGATTTGAGTTTCTTAGTCCTGAGTTCTAGTTTGATTGCACTGTGGTCTGAGAGACGGTTTGTTATAATTTCTGTTCTTTTACATTTGCTGAAGAGTGCTTTACTTCCAACTATGTGGTCAATTTTGGAGTAAGTGAGATGTGGTGCTAAGAAGAATGTATATTCTGTTGATTTGGGGTGGAGAGTTTTGTAGATGTCTATTAGGTCTGCTTGGTGCAAAGTTGAGTTCAATTCCTGGATATCCATGTTAACTTTCTGTCTCGTTGATCTGTTTAATGTTGACAGTGGGGTGTTAAAGTATCCTGTTATTATTGTATGGGAGTCTAAGTCTCTTTATAAGTCTCTAAGGACTTGCTTTATGAAACTGGGTGCTCCTGTATTGGGTGCATGTATGTTTAAGATAGTTAGCTCTTCCTGATGAATTGATCCCTTTACCATTATGTAATGGCCTTCTTTGTCTCTTTTGATCTTTGATGGTTTAAAGTCTGTTTTATCAGAGACTAGCGTTGCAACCCCTGCTTTTTTTTTTTGTTTTCCATTTGCTTGGTAGATCTTCCTCCATCCCTTTATTTTGAGCCTATGTGTGTTTCTGCATATGAGATGGGTCTCCTGAATACAGCAAACTGATGGGTCTTGACTCTTTATGCAATTTGCCAGTCTGTGTCTTTTAATTGGACCATTTAGTGCATGTACATTTAAGGTTAATATTGTTATGTGTGAACTTGATCCTGTCATTATGATATTAGCTGATTATTTTGCTCGTTAGTTGAAGCAGTTTCTTCCTAGCATTGATGGACTTTTTTCTTTGGCATGTTTTTGCAATGGCTGGTACTTGTTCCTTTCCATGTTTAGTGCTTCCTTCAGGAGCTCTTGTAGGGCCGGCCTGGTGGTGACAAAATCTCTAAGCATTTGCTTGTCTGTAAAGGATTTTATTTCTCCTTCACTTATGAAACATAGTTTGGCTGGATATGAAATTCTGGGTTGAAAATTCTTTTCTTTAAGAATGTTGAATATTGGCCCCCACTCTCTTCTGGCTTGTAGAGTTTCTGCCGAGAGATCTGCTGTTAGTCTGATGGGCTTCCCTTTGTGGGTAACCCGACCTTTCTCTCTGGCTGCCCTTAAGATTTTTTCCTTCATTTCAACTTTGGTGAATCTGGCAATTATGTGTCTTGGAGTTGCTCTTCTCGAGGAGTATCTTTATGGTGTTCTCTGTATTTCCTGAATTTGAATGTTGGCCTGCCCTACTAGGTTGGGGAAGTTCTCCTGGATGATATCCTGAAGAGTGTTTTCCAACTTGGTTCCATTTTCCCCCTCACTTTCAGGCACCCCAATCAGACGTAGATTTGGTCTTTTTACATAATCCCATACTTCTTGCAGGCTTTGTTCATTTCTTTTTCTTCTTTTTTCTTTTGGTTTCTCTTCTCGCTTCATTTCATTCATTTGATCCTCAATCGCTGATACTCTTTCTTCCAGTTGATCGAGTCGGTTACTGAAGCTTGTGCATTTGTCATGTATTTCTCGTGTCGTGGTTTTCATCTCTGTCCTTTTGTTTATGACCTTCTCTGCATTAATGATTCTAGCTATCAATTCTTCCACTCTTTTTTCAAGATTTTTAGTTTCTTTGCGCTGGGTACGTAATTCCTCCTTTAGCTCTGAGAAGTTTGATGGACTGAAGCCTTCTTCTCTCATTTCGTCAAAGTCATTCTCCGTCCAGCTTTGTTCCGTTGCTGGCGATGAGCTGCGTTCCTTTGGAGGGGCAGATACACTCTGATTTTTTGAATTTCCAGCTTTTCTGCACTGCTTTTTCCCCATCTTTGCGGTTTTATCTGCCTTTGGTCTTTGATGATGGTGACATACGGATGGGGTTTTGGTGTGGGTGTCCTTTCTGTTTGTTAGTTTTCCTTCTAACAGTCAGGACCCTCAGCTGCAGGTCTGTTGGAGTTTGCTTGAGGTCCACTCCAGACCCTATTTGCCTGGGTATCAGCAGCAGAGGCTGCAGAAGATAGAATATTGCTGAACAGCGAGTGTTGCTGTCTGTTTCTTGCTCTGGAAGCTTCATCTCAGGGTGTATCCAGCCATGTGAGGTGATGTGTTGGTCTGCACCTAGTGGTGGATGTCTCCCAGTTAGGCTACTCAGGGGTCAGAGACCCACTTGAGCAGGCAGTCTGTCCATTCTCAGATCTCAACCTCCATGCTGGGAGAACCACTGCTCTCTTCAAAGCTGTCAGACAGGGACTGTTAACCTAATTTTTGTATTTTTAATGGAGACAGAGTTTCAACTTGTTGTCCAGGCTGGTCTCAACCTCCTAACCTCAAGTGATCCTTCCACCTGGGCCTCCCAAAGAACTGGGATTACAGGCGTGAGCCACCTGCTTGGCCTTTCATCACTCTTAAAAGTACTCATTAGCAGTCTCTACTCATTCCAACCTCCCCTCAGCTATTAATTTATTTTCTGCCCATTGTGGACATTTTATGTAAATAGAGCTGTATAATATGTTGTCTTCTATGAGTAATTTCTTTCATTTAGCATAATGTTTTTAAGCTTCATCCATGTTGAAGCATGGATGAACCTTGATTCCTTTTTATGGCTGAATAATATTTCATAGTGTCAGGAGCTTAGCTGGGGACACAGAACTGAGCTACTTTAATCACTTACTGAATTAGGATAAGCAAGAAGTTAAACTTGAGAAAGTGCAGGCTGCCTTCTGTCAAGTGGATCAACACAGAGGTGGGGGTTTTCTCAATGCTGAGGGAGCCCCCAGCAAAAGATTCCTGCTGTTTTATACGTCTAGGGTGGGTTGGAGGAAAAGGTGCAAAGGCTAGGAGTGGAGGAAGGTACTGAGTCAGAGTAAAAGGAAAGTGTTTTTAGTGTTTTCCCTCTGTTGAGGAGGCCTCTCCAGAGTTGCCTAAGGAAAGGCCTCAGTTAAAGGCCACAGAGACTTCTGAATGAAGGTACCTGGGCTACTAATGTAGATATGGTAAAGAGCATGGCCATTTAGAAATACCTGAGTCTTGATTGCAGCTTGCTTTAGAGATGCCAATTCACTGGTATGCATCAAATCTGATGTGGGGAGGGCAATTTTTTTCTGTGAAGCCTGCCAGGTAAAGATTGTTTATGGTCTGTAATTGTTTATGATCAAGCTAAAAAAAGTGACCTGGCATGGTGGCTCATGCCTGTATCCCAGGACTTTGGGAGGCTGAGGCAGGTGGATCACCTGAGGTCAGGAGTTTGAGACCAGCTTGGCCAACATGGTGAAACCCCATCTCCACTAAAACTACAAAATTTAACTGCGTGTGGTGGTGAGCACCTGTAATCCCAGCTACTTGGGAGGCTGAGGCAGGAGAGTCGCTTGAACCCAGGAGGCGGAGGTTGCAGTGAGCCGATATTGCACTTTTGCCCTCCCGCTGGGAGACAGGGTGAGACTCCATCTCAAAAAAAAAAAAAAAAGTCACACTTTGTTTTTCACTTTTTATTTTTTTCATCCACAATATCTATATGCCATATTTCATGTATCTATTCATCAGTTGTTGGACATTTGGATTGTTTCCACTTTTTTGGCTATTATGAAAATTCTGGTTTTGATTTGTATTTCCCTAGTGACTTATGATGAACATTTTTTTTTATATGCTTATTGGCCATTTGAACATTTTCTTTTTTAAAATTTTAGTTTTTAATTGACAAATAATAATTGCACGTATTCATAGGTACATAGTGTTGTTTTAGTACATATATGTTAGTGATCAGATAGGGTTATTAACATATCCATCATCTCAGACATTTATCGTTTCTTTGTGTTGAGAACGTTCAATATCTTCTTCCTAGTTATTTGAAACTATGTATTACTGTTAACTATAGTCATCTTACTGTGGTATAGAACACTAGAACTTATTCCTCCTATCTATTGGTAATTTTTTATCCTTTAACAAATCTCTCCCTGTCCCTCCCTCCCCACTACCAATGAGTAAGAACATGAAGTGTTTATTTAACTTTTATTTCTGGCTTATTTTACTTAGCATAATGTCCCAGTCTCATCCATGTTGCTCCAAATGACAGGATTTCTTTCTTTTTTTTTCCCCCGTTACTAAATAGCATTCTCTGGTATGTATATTCCACATTTTCTTTATCCATTCATCCTTTGTTGGACATCTAGGTTGATTTCATATCTTGGCTATTGTCAATAGTGCTACAGTAAACATGGAGGTGCAGATATCTCTTTGATGTAATTATTGTCTTGTCTTTGGATAAATTCCCTGTAGTGGAGTTGCTGGATCATATGATATTCTATTTGTAGTTTTTTGAGGAACCTCCATACTGTTCTCCATAGTGGTTGTACTAGTTTACATTACCATCAACAGTATATAAGAGTTCCTTTTTCTCTGCATTCTCACCAGTATTTGTTATTTTTTGTCTTTTGATAACAGCTGCCACCCTAATTGGGGTGAGATGATACCTCGATGTAGTTTTTATTTGCATCTCCTTGATTAGCAGTGTTGAGCATTTTTTCCTTCTTTTTTTGTTTGTTTTTGGTTTTTTTGAGACAGGGTCTGGTTCTGTACCTATGCTGGAGTGCAGTGGCATGATTATAGTTCACTGCAGCCTCAAACTCCTGGGTTCAAGCAATCCTCCTGCCTCAGCCTTCCAAGTAGACAGGAATACAGGCATGCATCATGATGGCTAATTTTTAAAAAATTTTTGCAGAGGTGGAGTCTCATTATGTTGCCCAGGCTGGTGTATGTCCTCTTTTGAAAAATGTCTATTTGTATCATTTGCCAATTTTTAAATTAGATTTTTTTGTTTTTTGCTTTTGATATGTTTGTCCTTGTATATTCTGGATATTAATCTCCTGTGGGGTGAGTAGTTTGCAAACATTTTCTCCCATTCTACAGGCTGTCTTTTCACTCTGTTGATTGTATCATTGGCTGTACAGAAGTTAATTTGATGTAATCCCATTTGTTTCTTTTGCTTTAGTGGCCTGTGCTTTTCAGGTCTTACAATAAAATTTTTTCCCACACTAGTGTCCTGGAGCATTTTCCCCTATGTCTTCTTCTAGTGGTTTTATTGTTTCAGGTTTTTGATCCATTTGTGAGTTGATTTTTGTGTAGGGTGAGAGGTAGGGGCTTTAAAGACATTTTTATTTTCATCCTTTGCCATTTTAAAATTAGGCTATTTGTACATATATATGTTTATTTATATTACATATAATATAAATGTATATTTACATTAAATAGAAATACAGTTGTGCCTTGGTGTATTCAGGGAATTGGTTTCAGGACCCTTGCGTATACCAAAATTCACACATAGTCAAGTCCTGCATTTGGCCCTACTAACTTACCTATAAGAAAAGTCAGTCCTCTGTATAGGTGGGTGTCACATCCCATGAATGCTGTCTTGTTTATCTATGTTTGGTTGAAAAAAAAATGTGCATATAAGTGGACCTACACAGTTCAAACCTGTGTTGTTCAAGGGTCAACTTATATGTGTATATGTATTGGCTGGATACAAATCTCTTATGAGAAATGATTTACAAATATTTTCTCTTATTCTGTGGGTCTTTTCACTTCTTAATATTGTCCTTTGAAGCACAAAAGTCTTTATTTACTTACTTATTTATTTTTTTGGTTGCTTTTGGTGTTGTGTCTAAGAAACAATTGCCTAATTCAAGGTCCTGGGGAATACTTATGTTTTCTTCTAAGAGTTTTATTGTTTTACCTCTTATTTTTATGTCTGTGACCCACTCTCACTTAATTTTTATAAATGGTATAATGTAGGGGTTCACCTTCATTCATTTGTATGTGGCTATGCAGTTGTCTCAGACTATTGGATTATCTTGGCACCGTTAAAACCAATTGCCTATAAATGTGGGGGTTTATTTCTGGACTTTCAATTCTGTTCCATTGATCTGTCTATCCTTATGTCAGTACCACATTTTCCTGATTGCTGTAGTTTTGTAATAAAGTTTTGAAATTGGGAAGTGTAAATTCTTCCAACTTTATTCAAGATTGTTTTGGCTCTTCTGGATTACCTATTTACCATATGAATTTTTGGAGTAGCTTGTCAAGTTTTACAAATAAATCCAGCTAGATTTTGATTGTGTTGAATCTGAGGCAGGAATCTTTAAATCAGTTTGGGGACTTTACAGTCAGTCATCCAATCTGTAAACACTGGATGTTTTTCCATTTATTTAGGTCTTCTTTAATTTCTTTCAATGTTTTATAATTTTCAGTGTATGTCTTATGATTCTTTTGTTAAATTTATTCCTAAGTACTTTATTTTGTTAATAGTATTCGAAGTGAATTTTTTTTTCTAATTTCATTTTTGGATTATTCATTGCTAGTATATAGAAATATAATTGATTTTTGTATCACACACCCTTGCTGAACGTATTTGTTAATTAAAATAGTTGTTTATAGATTATTTAGGGCTTTTTAATGTGTAAGATCACGTCATCGTGTCATACTGATTGTTTTACCTCTTTTCTGATCTAGATCCCTTTCATGTCTCTAACTGCTCTGGCTGAAAACTTTTTTTGTTTATTTGTTTTTTGTTTGTTTGTTTGTTTGTTTTTTGAGACAAGGTCTTACTCTGTTGCCCAGGCTGGAGTGTAGTGGTGTGAACATGGCTCACTGCAGCCTCGACTTCCTGAGCTCAGGTGATCCTCCTGCCTCTGCCCCTCAGTAGCTGGGACTACAGGCAGGCGCCACCATACCCAGCTTATTTTTATATTTTTTTGAAGAGATGGGATTTCGCCATGTTGCTCAGGCTGGCCACAAACTCCTGGGCTCAAGTGATCCTCCTGCCTCAGCCTCCCAAAGTGCTGGGATTATACACGTGAGCCACTGTGCCCAGCCCTTGTCTCGTTTCTGATCTTAGGGCGAAAGCGTTCAGTTTTTCAGGATTAAGTAAGATGTTAACTATGGGTGTTTCATAACTGCCCTTTATCAGGTTTAGGAAGTTCTCTTTTAGTCATAGTTTGTTGAATGTTTTTGTCAGAAAGTGTATGAGATAATGCTTATTGAGATCTTTCTGTATATGCCAGACCCTATGCTAAGTGTTTTATATTTAGCATTTCATGTAATCTTCACGGTAGTCCTATGAGGTAAAGACTGTTATTTTATCCTCAGATAGAATAGATACAGTCAGATTGTTTGATTTCAAAACTTGGTGTGTTCAGTCGTTATCCGTTAAAATTTCTGTACAAACCATACTGATTTACATGTTACTTTGTACATGCTAGTTTGCTCCTCCTAAAGTGCTCTCCTGCTGCCCCATATAAAGTTGATTGCTAAGCTATCACCACACTTTGTACTTTTTCACTATGTTGTGATTATAGATGTTTCTCTCATTTTAGAAACTATGCTTCTTGAATTCAGGGACTTTGTCATTTTCGTTTTTGAATCCCCCAATGCTCAGTGGAGAGCCGGGAGAGAGAAATATCACAGAAACAAAGAGATTAGAGTGTTTTGAAAAGGGTGGCAGTGGTCATTAGTGTCAGATGCTACAGAGAAAGATCAAGTAAAATAAAGTTTACAGCATGACTTTTGGTTTTAGTAACCTTAATAAGGTTGGTTTTTTGTTTTTAGTAGCAGTGCAGACAGAGGATAGATTCCTGTGTGTCGAGCAGTGAATGGGAGATGAAGAAGAGACTGTCAAAGAGTATAGACTACTCTCGTAAGAAGTTAAACTGTGAACAGAAAGAATGAGTTTAGAGTGCTAGATAGAGGGGGATATAGGGTACTTTTTAATATAGGAGAGGCTTGAACATGCGTATATACAGAGGTAGGGGAACAAGGAAACAGGTAAGAGCAAAATTGTGGAAGGAGAGAGAGAGAGAGGAGAATAATAGAACAGGCTCCTTGCAGAAATGGCAGATTGCATGTAGAACACTTGATAGAACACAAGATTTGCCTGAATGGCTTCTTTCTTCTGAGGGAAGGAGGTGCCCATGGCTGCAGCTAGTAACAAATTTGTGGATGTGAATTAGGAAATATAGGGAGTTTTTGTTTCCTCTGAAGCAAGGACAAAGTCCTTGGCTTGGCCATGTTGTGGGAAAGGGCAACAGGACTGATATGGGATTTGAGGGGAGTGGTAAAGGTTGGGAATAACTATTGTGGGTCATGGAAGAGTTTGCTTACTAGAAATAGAAAAAGGTTTTGAGGGCCTCTGTCTCTCCTTCTATGTAATTTGAAAAAATAGAAAAGGTATGTGGTCAGAAATTTAGATAGTACAAAATGATTCATAGGTAGTGCAAATGTACAAAAGTAAGTCTTTCACCTTAGATCCTCTGTCTCTATTTTCAGAAGAAACTAACATTAGCAGTTTATTTACTTTTAAATTATTTTTGCAAACATACATATGCATCAATATATATGGAGTTTATTTTGATCTGTGAGAATTTACTGTTCTACTTTTTGCTTCTTACTTTTTTTAAGACAGGGTCTTAGCTCATGCCTGTAATTCCGGCACTTTGGGAAGTTGAGGTGGGCAGATCACTTGATGTCAGGCTTTTGAGACCAACCTTGGCCAACATGGTGAAACCCCATCTCTACTAAAAATACAAAAATGAGCCAGTTATGGTGGCACATGCCTGTAGTGTCAGCTACTTGGGAGGCTGAGGCACGAGATCGCTTGCACCCTGGAGGTGGAGGTTGCAGTGAGCCAAGATTGCGCCACTGCATTCCAGCCTGGGTAACAGAGTAAGACTGTCTCATTTAAAAAAACAAAACAAAACAAAAACAGTGTCTTGCTCTGTCTCCCAGGCTGAAGTGCAGTGGCATGATCACAGCTCACTCACGTGATCCTCCCACTTCACCTCCCAAGTAACTGGGACCACAGGCATGTGCCACCATGTGCTGCTAATGTATGTTTTTTATTTAGAGACTGGGTCTTCTTACGTTGTCAAGGCTGGTCTTGAACTCCTGGGCTCAGGTAATCCTTCCACCTCAGCCTCCCAAGTGCTGGGATTATAGGCATGAGCCACTGGACCCAGCCTACTTTTTGCTGCTTAAACTTACTTCGGTATCTTGGAGATTTTTCCATATATGTAGATCTACTTCATTCGTGTTTATAGCCACAGGATATTTTGTGTGTGGTTATAGTATAACTTATGTAACCAGCATTTAGATGAATTCTATCTTCTGTAAAAGTCATGTTGAATAAATAAATTCCATCTTTTAAAAATACAAAAATCATTATAATGCCTTAATTCTGTGCCTTAATTTTGGATTTCTATATATGCACACCTTGAATAAACTATAATATGTATAAAAACTGGGTTATTGTTGAAACATAAACACAACTTAAATATTTGAAAGTGATCATGCTGAATTTATTCCTGGGATTAAGAATAAGAATCTTATTTTCAGGTGTTTGCAATTTCTAATATTGCTACAAGAAACGTTACTATCCATGACTCTTGTCAATCTCTTATACGTGTGCAAGAGATTCTGTTGAGTAAACACCTATGAATGTGATTGCTGGGTCATAGGGCAATGAGTGTTAAAGATATAATACAAAGTTTATTTCTAAAGGGCTTATGCAATTTTATTATCCTACCATCGATGTATAAGAGATCCTGTTGTTTTACAGCCTCTCTAATACTTGTTTTTTTAAGAGTTTCAAATTTTGCTGGTTGAATGATCTAAAGTAGTATCTATTGTGATCTTTTAAGAAAAACTTTTAAAAGTTGAGGTATAAATTTCAATTTTACGATAAAATACTCAGCTCTTTAATATACAGTTCAGTGAGATTTGCATTCATCCTACTGCAGGAATTGGAATCAGGTTAAACTTTTTCTCAGCCTTCTTAGACCTGATTTACATAATTACAGGCAACTTTAATCTGGACCCCCCAAAATGGATGAGTCCAAGACTCCTTGGTCATCAGTAAGCCTTCTTCCATGCCAAGTCTGTAGCCCTGTATAGAGGCTATATAGAAGTATGAGCTGGCTGCAGCAAAGGGTCCTGCAGAATCTTGTTGATTTTTCAGTATTGTTTTACTGAACTTGAACATGAACTGAACTAGGGTTGGCTTTTTGAATAGGCGGGGCCAAAGTGTGGTGTGACTTGCTCAATGATAAAAGGGTCTCTCTCTGACTTAAAGTGGCTCCTCTTCTGCTTAGTGATTTTACTTTAAGTTCTAATCTGAACAGTCATTCTTGTCCAAAATGGCCTATGAATTTTTAAGTCTTTTGTTGCATCTTTCATGTAAATTTGTATTTTACTTATCGTAAGTATGTATAATAGTATTAAAATGTTTTAAATTACTTATATCAAGGAAACTTGCTGATCCAGGAGATCGTATTGTATTTATTCCATTGTTTTGCTTACTGTCTATCATATCTCTCCACCACCTGCAAGAAATCAGTCCACTACATCATGCTGCTTTCCATTATAAATCCCTGTGTTGTACTTATTTTCTTTCTTTCTAGGCAGTGTGCTTCCAGAGAAGAGGCAGGTAGTGTTTCTCATTTGTTTTCATGTGCCTGCCAGATTTGCCACAGAGTAGGTGTTCTAAAACTGTTAAATTAATAGACAAAAATGTACTTAGTATTCATAACAAGAGACAACACTTTCTAGGCAGAGAGAAAAGTATGTATTCATAACAACGATGAATATAAGTCCTGTTTTTTGGCATGGTTGGAATAAATGATATGTGGGGACAGTTTGCAGGGAAAGGCCAGATCACAAAGTACCTACCTGTAAGCTATATCAAAGGGTTTTGATTGGGAGCTCTTGAAGGATTCTCAGCAGGAGATAAACATGGCTAATATTTTATTTTAAGAAGATGGTTTCGAGAGTAGTATGAAAGATATTTTGGAACAGAGAGACCACTTAGAAAACTATATATAGTCCAGATAGGAGATGACTTGAAGAAGGGGAGATGCCCAAAAGGTTTAGCAGGTGGAATCCATAGAAATTGGTGACTAATTAAATATTGGTGTTGGGTGAAGAGAAGGAAGTGTAGAAATCAGAGGTGACTCTCAAGTTGGGCAATTTAATGGGTGTGGTACTATTTGTTTCCAGTCATTCCTTTCCAGTGTGTATTCAGGTATAGAAGGAACTTTTGCAGTGGAAGACAGGATTTTGTAATATTTAGTTTGATGTTTCTCTGAGATAGTTGAGTGGAGATGTGCAGATTTGTCTGCTGTTCTTAGAGGGAGGTGGAGGCTTGGAAGGGAGAAAGAGATTTTAAGGTTAATAGATTTTAGAGAGTGATTGAAGAAGGAATTGCCCAGGATTGAGAACAAAATCCTCAGGGACATCTAGATTTAGTGGACAAGTGCCGAAAAAGGAACTGGGAAGAAGATCATGAAGAAGAAATCAGGAGAGAAACGTAACAAAGGATTTCACAGTAACACCTTTGGCTTTTGTCTCTACCTTGAGATGAGATTTTTCTTTTCTGCGTCCTATGTTTGATCTTTGTCCTCAGACCTTTTCTTACTTTGAGCATTCTCTGCTGGGAGACACTGTGGATGAGAAATAGTTTTATTTTTGGACCCAGCAATTGCTGACTTCTTTGTATTCCCCCTAAATTCTGCTGGAAAAGTACCTTCTTCTTTAGGTCATCTCTTTTTGTACCTTATATTATACATATAAAAGAAACCAGTTGACAGTTTGGACATTCTGCTTTGAAATTACCTTAGTTAGAAGTAGTAGTTCATTACCAGCATTTTCTGTTTTTTACCTTACCACAGGCAACAGTTTTGCTAAGTTTTCTGCCACTTTATAACAAGGTCTTTCTGAAAACATTTAACTCTCCTTTAATTCCTTTTAAATAGTTTCTGCCAGGCTCTTCAAGCCTGGGTCCAGCTTCGGTCCACTACCCAGTCTTGAAACCAGTGTCGCATCTTTTAGGTTTTTGTTATGTCAGCACCCCAGTTTCACGTACCAAATTCTGTCTGGCAACATTGCTGTGTAGCAGCCACCCCAAACTTAGTCCCAGAACCTGCATGACTTTTCTCGACGTAACTTTGGAAGGCACTCAATGTCATTTCTACCACGGTCTGTTGGTAACAAGCAAGTTAAATGCCAGCCAGGATTTAGGGAGTTAACTTTTTCCAAGTGTCTTGTTTAGCATATACGATCGATCGATACTTGGAATGCCTTTGCCACAAAATAGCCGAGGAGTTTCTTTTTCATGGTTATTTGGGGTTGATATTGAAGAGCAGTGCATGTGTTTGCTGCTTCCATGCTTGCAGCTGGATGGAAATTGGCCTCAGAGGGTCCATGGTTTTCTTTGTCATTAGCCAACAGATGCTTGCCAGAGTGTTTTACTCACTGAGTATTTAATGTGAGGGTAATGCATCTCTGTACTAATGAGAAGAGCAGTACAATACATTAGCTCATTTGTGTATAACAAATATCTGCCATTAGTCCACACATTGATCCTTCACTAAATGTCTTTTTTTTTTTTTTTAACAAAGTTGTTATCAACACCTGTTTGGCTTATCTATCTTCAAATTGCTTTGACTTTCTGAGAAGTTGATCCTGACTTTTGTATGTCTGTCTTACAGGGAAAATATTTTTTGTATGTGAAATAATTATTTCTAATTTTCTTGAAACATTAAATTTTTTAAAATTTCAGGTTAATACTCTATATCATAAACAACCTTAAGTTTCTAGGCACAAATATTCAGTTATCCATGAGTATGGTATGAAGTTCCTAATTCTCAATTTATAATTGTATATATTAAAAATATGACATATTTCTAAAGTATATATATTTTAAGTTTAAAATGTATATATTTTTAAATTTTGGCAAAATGTCCAAACTCTCTCCATAGCCTCCATTTCCTCTCAACAGCTGTCCCTCATCTCCCCTTCAGGCTAAGTGGTACATATATCTGAACGAGGACCTGTCTTGGAAGTGTACTCAGGGCCATTTGAGCAGAGTTCTGGGGTTTTAGGTAGATAGAAAGTGATTTCTGGAGATAGATCCAGTAAGGCACTTCGATTTGGCCCTCTACCCTGCTCGCTTCTTGGGGGAGAGGTGTGGATAGAAGGACGAAGTCCTATTGCCTTGATCTAAGGATAGTAGTGATTTTAACAATTTTTTGAGACAGGGTTTGCTCTGTTACCCACGCTGGAGGCTGTAGTGCAGTGGTGATCACAATTCACTGCAGGCTCAAGCAGTCCTCACACCTCAATCTCCCGAGTAGCTGGAACCACAGGCATGTATCACCGTGCCTGGACAATTTTTAATTTTTTTGTAGAGATGGGGTCTCCTATGTCATCAAGGCTGGCCTTAAACTCCTGGGCTCAAGCTATACTCCTGCCTTGGCCTCCCAAAGTGCTGGTAACTTTACTTCATCCTGGCTAATTTTAATAATCTTATTATAGGTCTACCAGACTTCATTAGCTTTAGACTTTATTCTTTCTGGTCTGTCCTTTTCTTGTATGTCTTGTATGTCAGAAATAATTGTCTAAAACTCAAACTGTTACCACACCTGTGTTCAAAACCTTTCAGTGCTCCACATTTTCATCAAGATAAAGTCTTAACATGGCCTGTTGAAGAAACTTTGTGCTCTGTTCTTGTTAACGGTGGAGGGTGTCCAGGTTCTTGGCATCTTGAACAAAGAATTGGACAAAACGCACAAACAAAGCAAGGAAGGAATGAAGGGATTTGTTGAAAATGAACGTACATGCCACAGTGTGGGAGTGGGCCTGAGCACAGGGGCTCAAAGGCCCTGTTACAGAGTTTTCCATGAGTTTAAATACCCTTTTCTTGGGGTACGCCCTATGTAAATGAAGAGGATGAAGTAAAGTTACAAAGTTATTTATGGCATATACCGTATGGGAGAGGATATTTCCTGTTATAGCTGAAGTGTGAATTGGCTTTATGTTCCCTGCCTCCAGACCGTATTTTCCTGCCTCATTCTGATCATACTTACTTTGTCATTCTTACCTTTTACCGAGCTCTGTTGTCTTTCCAAGCAAGTACTCTTTTCTGCCCTCCCAACTTTGCATAGGCTGTGGGTCTGTCACATCCTCTCTCATGAACAACCTCTAGTATGTCTACCTAACAAACTCATACTGACCCTTTAACACTCAGTTAAATATTAGGTAGTCTGACAAGCCTTTCTTCTTCACCTCCCCAGGAAGAATTAAGTCCTTCCCTTTGTGTATTTCCATAGTGGTTTGTATACATCTTGTTATGGCACTTGTCTCATTATGTAATGTTTGCATGTGTGTAAGCAAAGCCTTCTGCCTCTGAAGGCAGGGGCTAATTTTATTCAGCATGGTATTTCTCTAATACCAATAGTGCCTAGTACACAATAGTGCTTAATAGATGTGTACTGAATGAAGATTGTAATTAATGGAATGCTTTACATGTGAATTGCTCTAAATAGAGGGCCATGTTTGCAAATGCCTGCATATCCAAGGTGATTGAGAAATGGAGTGTTCCAGGAATTATGTTTCTTAACAGCCAATTGCAAATTATCAATTTTAGATAATTTGAATAAAAAACAAAATAGGTTATACAGAATTGATCTGTCTTTATTAATCCATAAGATACTTTAGCATGATCATTCTGATTTCTGTGGCTTTTGTAGAGCTATAGCTGAGGAAGCTGTAGGGAACTGAGCTATAGGGGAGTCTGTAGGGATGCTTTGTCACAAGCTGGGCCTTGGTTTTTTTTTTTTTTTTTTTTACTTGAATCTCTAACACACATACACTTACTATTTTGTCTATCTAAAGAATACATTATAAATTTGACACTAAGGAGACTCACAATTGTATTATCATTTTTCTTTCAAATGTAGCTTAAAAAATTCTCAGAAGACAGACAAGCAACATACCTTAAGGTATATATACTATCTTAATTCAATGGAAAGCTTGCTACATTCAGGCTGTTCCCTATTCAGTGATAGTCCTTGCTGAGCACAAGTGAAGTCTTGTGAACTGAGCTAAGTAGTTAATTTGATGGTACTCTCTGGCCATGACTATTTCAAGAGTGCTGGATTACCACCCAAATTATATATTGATTCTTCTAATTCATATGAAATTAGTGTGAGTGGTTACTGTTAATTTGTGTATTGATTTATTGTTCCTTTGTGTTCTCACCTACCCAACAACAGTGTTGCCAGTTAGTAGTTGCAAAACTCAGATACTACTTTTGTGCATGCATTTTCACATCTTTTGAACTGGCTTTGAACAGAGGCCTATTTGGGGGTATGCTCTTATTATGTTTGCACAAATGATCTGAAAACTATCATGGTGACTGAGCCCTCACTTCCTACATTGCTGTTCCATGTCTTCTTGTTAAACCTAGAAATCTTCCTACAATGCTTGATCCTTTTTAAAGGCAGAATTTGGGATATCAAACAGATGTATATTTTCTTAGTGACACTCAGAAACATGTATTGTGAATGTGTCTGTTTTTTAGATGCTATATTGTTCAGTTGGCTCCTCTCCACTTGAATCCTTTTCTTTTAATTAGTTTTCCAGCCTGGCTGTCCCCTCAGCTGCAAAACAATGCAGTATTTGTAACATAATTATTTGTGAAAGTGAATCATCTCAACTTAAGTCTAAGAACCATTGACCTACTTATAGAAGGGTTAGCTTGAAAATCCTACGTGAAGAAAGGACAATGTAAAGGATTAAGTAATTGTAAAGTATGTGACTATTAGAGTCATCAATGATAGAAACATGGATTCAGTATCATACTTAAGCATGTACTCAGTGACTCACTAACCCAACTATCTGGTTTAAATAATCTATGAACAAACAGAATAAAAGTAAGTCTTGCTACACTGTATTAAGCTGATATCAATTGAGCTTTGGGAAATAGGTCTAAAAATGTGTCTTTGGAAATTTAATTTGCTCCTATTATGAACATTTTTATGTTAAGCTGATCGAGTCTCTTAAATACAACATGGAAACATTTATGTCTTTGTAGTGTAACCCTAAAAAATAATTATTGACTGAGGCCAGGCGTGGTGGCTCACGCCTGTAATCCCAGCACTTTGGGAGGCCGAGGCGGGTGGATCACGAGGTCAGGAGATCGAGACCATCCTGGCTAACATGGTGAAACCCCATCTCTACTAAAAATACAAAAAATTAGCTGGACATGGTAGCGGGTGCCTGTAGTCCCAGCTACTCGGGAGGCTGAGGCAGGAGAATGGCTTGAACCTGGGAGGCGGAGCTTGCAGTGAGCCGAGATGGCGCCGCTGCACTCCAGCCTGGGCGACAGAGCGAGACTCTGCCTCAAAAAAAAAAAAATTGTTGACTGAATAAAATTGTGATTGCTTGCTAAGGCATTTTTTGGTATCAGTTAAATTATAAGTAAGAAAGACTTTAAATCTTAATTTTTAAGAGACATAGGCCATACATGGTAAATCATGCCTATAATACCAGCAGTTTGTGAGGCCAAGGTAAGAGGATTGCTTGGGCCCGGGAGTTCGAGACCAGCCTGAGCAACACAGTTAGACCCCAACTCTACCCCCTTCCTCCCCCCACCAAAAAAAAGAGAGAGACAGTATTCATCACCAGGTTTTAGTCACAGTTCTATCACTAAGTAGCTGGCTGACTTTGGTGCCTTGGGTTTTCTCATAAGTCGTATTAACTATTTTATCATGGACATCAATTGGATCTTATATATGAAAGTGCTCTATAAAATATATACTACATTTAGGAATTAAGCAAGATTTTAGCCTTTTTTCTGCCTGCTTTTTCAACTCTGGGCTGGTCGCTTAAGCTTGCCAACCTTTTATTTCTTCATAGGTAAAATAAAGGAGTTTGGCCTGTGTATTCAACTTGAGTATTGTTTATATTGTGTTTAGCTCTTACAACCTATTATTTATAATTTTTTCTTTTCAAAAAATCAACTGTTTTTTAAAGACATTTCCCTTGCTTATAGTGTAATTACCAAATAATAAGACTGGATTCCTTTAAACTTAACCTGTTTTATTTTATTTAATATCCCTATCAATCTTGTAAGAGTAGGTGGCATGGGGCTCATTTTACTGATGAGGAAAATTGAGGCTCAAGGATGGTGTATGCTAATTAGTGTGAGAGGTGGGATTCCAGTACAGGTCTCTGATCCCAGTCTTTTTTTTTTTTTTTTTTTTTTTTTTTTTTAGCATGTGGCTTAAGTCAAGACACATTGCCATTGCCATATACCTCATGTAGAGCAAGTTTTTTTTATCTCCATTGCTTTTTGTTTCTTTTTTTCCTCTAGATGAATAATGTCTGACCAAAATGTTTTTTGTAGAAAAGTGCATATATTTGATAGCCATGTGCATGGTTTGGGAATTTTAACATTATAGCACTATGACAAAATGTCCTGTTAGCATTATGCAACATATACAGTATGTTTGGGAATCGTTCAGTGCTTAAAAATTAAGTTTATCCTTCAGTTAAGGTGAGCTACTTCTTTTTTAGTAGGTATGTTTTATTTTTAAATGTAGCATTGTTTACAATGTTATAGATGCTTTTGAACTTAAACACTGTTTTGTGTTTGCTATAGAAGGAAAACAGATGATCTATATACTCACTAAATTTTTTTCTTTTAAAAAAACTCCTAATTTATTTTGTAACATAGGAAGAGTTTTAAACATGGAAAAATTTTCTGTAATTTCTAAAAATTTCTGTTTTAGGAGGGTGTTGTTTTATGTTGTTCTATTTGTTACTTACATTAAAATTTTTTTAAAGTCTGTGGGCTATCTCAAATGTGTAGGTCAAACAAGGATTAGAACAAATATGTCCAGAAACATTCCTTTGTGGTTGGAGTTCATTTATGAGTGCTGTGCTTTAACAGTTCCTATTATAAGCCTCAGATATCCCCTTGTCCGGGCGTGCCAGCCCTAGATGTTGATCTTATCTAGAGCAATATTGCTTTTCGGGTTCCTGACAGCACTGATTCAGCCAGTACTCTGATGCTGATTCTCTCTGATTCAGAAACCTCTTCCTCTATGGCATTTCTCAACTCATGTTTATCTTTTTTTCTGTTGAAAGTTTCCTAGTGGTCATTTCTAGTCCAAAAGTGAATTTCCACGAATAGTTCATGGGTCATAGTTTTATTTTTATCTTCTTAGCAGATAACTTTGTAATGGCTGTGGCACTTTGAAGAGATCTTATCTGCTGCCGTTGTTAATGTTGTTCACAAAACTCCAGCTACGATGGCCTTCTTTTGTTTTCTATGAATGTGCCAAGTTTATTCCAATTTCCAAATCTTCTACTCCTTGTCCCTCTGCAAGGAATGGTCTTCCCTCAGACTGGTGGTTTACTGGATCCTTCTTGTCATTTAAGTCTCAGGTTAAATGTCCACTCTTCAAAGAGACTTCCTTGACAACTCACTGTAAATTAGTGCTTCCCAACTCACTTTATTACATGGCTGCATTTTGTTTTCCTCTTAGTACCAGATCACTAATTGGTAGCTGTTATTTCTCATTAATCTTCTCTGATGGGGACAAAGGGACATTGTGTCTAGTTTGCTGTTTTATCTCCAGCACCTACAGTAGTATCTGCCATAATAGGCATTTCAGTAAATATTTACTGAGTGACCAATGAATGAATATTTTTTCTACTGGCTATTTGTATAAATGTCTTTTCATTATTTTTCATTTTCCTTTTGGTAGTCAGGAAGATACAATTAATGTTTTTGCAATTAATATTTTTGTAACATCACACATGGGGGCCTATCATGGGGAGGGGGGAGGGGGGAGGGATTGCATTGGGAGTTATACCTGATATAAATGATGAATTGATGGGTGCTGACGAGTTGATGGGTGCAGCACACCAACATGGCACAAGTATACATATGTAACAAACCTGCACATTATGCACATGTACCCTAGAACTTAAAGTATAATAAAAGAAAAATAAAAAAATAAAAAAAATTTTTGTATTTTTGACATTTTTCTGTTTCTTTGCTGTTTTGTCTCCTAGTTGAATTCTTTTAGAAGAAGGGAAAAACCTCTTGAGATGTGACTGTTTCCATCTATCTTCTGCTTGCTGGGTGGGTGTCTGAGGCCATACATCTTAGTCATAAAAGCAATTAACAGGTAGGAAAATTGGCTTCTAACAGCCTCTTCAGTCCTGCTTGAGTTGGCCTCTCCCCCAAGGGACTATCACTGTCAACCTAGCAAAATGAAATTGCCTTCTCATGAACATTTTTCTTTCTGGGATTCTAGAACAGGAACAAATTCTAGGTTTACGACATGAGTTAAAATATGTCAACAGAATAGAACAAAATAATGACCTGCTGCTGAAATTTGAATTCTGAGTCAAGACAGCAACATTTATTTTCAGAAGAGATGACATTGAAACTGTGGCACTCTTAGTTCTATTGAAATGACTTTATTATGCCAAAAGGGTAGATTTAATAACTTATTTATTGGTATTGGTGAGAAAAGTGACAATTCTATAAAATATAGCTTTGACTCTTGGTTGGAACTTTGGTTTATGGTGTAGTTGTTGTGCCTTCAATTAACTCTATGGAAAGGGGCAGGCATTTTTGAATAAATACAACTTGATTTCTTTTCCATTTCATTTCCCCAGATATTAATTTATTCAGCTGTATTGTTTTTGACCATGATAGACCTTTGCCATTGCTATGTGCTGTAATTAATATGTATGTGCAGGCTTTAAATGAGTTTGATTTTTTTAAAATTACCTATTGATATGTAATAGTTGTACATATTTTGGGGGTACATGTAACACTTTAATACCTGTATACAATGTGTAATGATCAAATCAGGGTAATTGGGATATCCATCACCTCAAACATTTATCTTTTTGTGTGCGTTGAGAATACAAAAAAAATTTAGCTATTTTGAAATATACAGTAAATCGTTGCTAACTCTAACTTCCCTACTGTGCTATTGATCAATGGGTGTATATAAACAGTATACCAATTCTGGGTTGTATATTGATGTATGCTGCAGTGATATCAAATGAAGTGTTGGTTTGCCTTGATCCTTTTTGGTAGGTTTTATCTGATGTGATTCCCAGTCTGAGCTAGTTGTGCAATGTTCTCCCTTTAAAAGCTGCCTTCTACTCAGTATCTCCTTTTTATCCTTTCAAAATCTCTGGTCTTTCATAAAACTCAAAGATCTTGTGTCACTAAATTCTGTTTTAAATGTTTTGTTACAAAAATTAAGAGAAACTCTATGCAAAATGGGGGTATTCATTTTGTTTCTGAATGAATGAGATATGCCTTACAAAGCTATTCAGTTGAATGAAGGGTGAAAAAACACACAATCTGTCTCAATAGATGCAGAAAAAGCCTTGGACAAGATTTAACACCTTTTCACGATTAAAAAAAAAAAAAACACTCAGCAAACTAAGAGTAGAAGAAAACTACCTCAACATAATGTAGGCCATATATGGAAAGCCACAACTAACATCTTTTTTTTTTTGAGGCGGAGTCTTGCTCTGTTGCCCAGGCTGGAGTGCAGTGGCCGGATCTCAGCTCACTGCAAGCTCCGCCTCCCGGGTTTACACCATTCTCCTGCCTCAGCCTCCCGAGTAGCTGGGACTACAGGCGCCCGCCACCTCGCCCAGCTAGTTTTTTTTGTGTTTTTTAGTAGAGACGGGGTTTCACCATGTTAGCCAGAATGGTCTCGATCTCCTGACCTCGTGATCCGCCCTTCTCCGCCTCCCAAAGTGCTGGGATTACAGGCTTGAGCCACCGCGCCCGGCCACAACTAACATCTTAATCAATGGTGGAAAACTTTAAGGTTTTTCTTGAAGATCCAGGGACAAGTCAAGGATGCCTGCTCTTACCACTTATATTCACCATAGTAATTGGAAGTCCTAGCCAGAGCAATTAGACAAAGAAAAAAATGTATCCAAACTAGAAAGGAAGAAGTAAAATTATCTCTGTTTGCGGATGACATGATCTTATATGTAGAAAACCCTAAAGATTTCATAAAACATGTTCGAATTAAAACAATTCAGTGAAGTTTCTGGATACAAATCAACACACAAAAATCAGTTGTATTGCTAATCGTTAACAATGAATAATCCAAAAATGGATTTGAAATGAAGAAAATTCTATCAAAAAGGATAAAACACATATGAATAAACTAACCAAGGAGGTGGAAGACCTGAACACTGAAAAGTACAAAACACTACTGAAAGAAATTAAGACATAAGTAAATGGAAACAGTCCGTGTTCATGGGTTGGAAGACACATGTTGTTAAGATGCCAGTACTACCCAAAGCAATTTATAGATTCAATTAGATCCCTGTCAAAATCCCAATGACATCTTTGTAAAAATAGAAAATTTATCCTAAAATTTATATAGAATCTCAAGGAACTGCAAATAGCCAAAACAGTCTTGAAAAGAAGAACAGAGTTGGAGGGTCTCTCACTTCCTGATTTCAAAACTTACTGCAAAAACTATGATTATCAAAATAGTGTGATACTGGCATAAAGACAGATGTATAGACCAGTGGAATAAAATGGACAGCCGGCTGGGTGTGGTGGCTCATACCTATAATTCCAGCACTTTGGGAGGCCAAGGTGGGTGGATCATGAGGTCGGGAGATTGAGACCATCCTGACTAACACGACGAAACCCCATCTCTACTAAAAATATAAAAAATTAGCCGGGCACAGTGGCAGGTGCCTGCAGTCCTAACTACTTGGGAGGCTGAGGCAGGAGAATGGCGTGAACCCGGGAGGCAGAGCTTGCAGTGAGCGGAGATCGCGCCACTGCACTGTAGCCTGGGCGACAGAGTGAAACTCTGTCTCAAAAAAAAAAAAAAAAGACAAAAAAAAAAAAAAAAAAAAACAACGCACAGCCAAGAACTAAATCCTTGCATATATAGTCAAATGAGTTTCAACAAGGATGGCGAGACCTTTCAATGAGGAAAGGACAGTCTTTTCAACGAATCGTGTTGGGAAAACTATTTCCACATGAAAAAAAAAATGAAGTTGGAGTCTTACCTTATACCACATACAGAAAACTAACCCAACATTGATCAAAGACCTAAACATAAAAGCTAAAACTAAAACTCTTAGGAGAAAATCCTCATGACATTGAATTTGTAGTGATTTCTTAGATATAACACCAAATGCACAAGTAACAAAAGAAAAAATAGATAAGGCTGGTGTGGTTGCTCACACCTGTGATCCCAGCACTTTGGGAGGCCAAGGCTGGCAGATCACTTGAGGTCAGGAGTTTGTGACCAGCCTGGTCAACATGGTGAAATCCCATCTCTACTAAAAATAGAAAAATTAGCCGGGCATGGTAGCGTGTGCCTGTAACCCCAGCTACTTGGGAGGCTGAGGCAGGAGAATCATGGAACTCAGGAGGTAGAGGTTGCAGTAAGCCAAGATTGTGCCACTCCTCTCCAGCCTAGGCAACAGAGCGAGACTGTTGTAAGTTGGACTTTACTAAAATTAAAAACTTTTGTGCATCAAAGGATACTATTAACAGAGTGAAAAGACAACCTATGAAGAATGGGAGAAAATATTTGCAAATCACATATCTGATAAGGGATTGATATCAGAATATAAAAAAATTTCCTATAACTCACAACTACAAAAAAACCAAACAATTCAATTAAAAAATGATCAAAGGCATTTCTCCAAAGATACAAATAGTCATGAGCATATGAAATGTGCTCAACATCATTAATCATTAGGGAAATTCAAATCGAACCACAATGAGATACCACTTTACACCTATTAGGATAGCTGTTATTGAGAAAGGAAAAAGAAAACAAAACAGAAAACAAGTGTTGGGAAGGATGTGGATAAATTGGAACCTTTGTGCATTGTTGTTGATGGGAATATAAAATGGTGCAGCTGCTATGGAAAATAGTATGGCATTTTTTCAAAAAGGTAAAAATAGAACTATCATATGATCCAGCACTGCCACTGCTGAGTAAGTTTTCAAAAGCATTGAAAGTAAATTCTCAAAGACGTATGTACACACCCATGTTCACAACAACACTATTTATAATAGCCAAGAGGTGGAAGGTACCCAAGATGTCCATCATCAGATGAATGGATAAACAAAATGAGGTATATACATACAGTAGAATATTTAGCTTTAAAAAGGAAAGAAATCCTGTTACATGCTACAACATGAAAGAACTTGAAGACATTAAGCTAAGTGAAATAATCCAGTCACAAAAAGACATTTGCGAGCCAGGTGTGGTGGCTCACTCCTGTAATCCCAGCACTTTGGAAGGCCAAGGTGGGAGGATTGCTTGAGCCCAGGACTTCTAAACTAGCCTGGGCAACATAATGAGACCCTGTTCCTACAGAAAAATTTTTAAAAATTAGCCAAGCATGGTGGTTCCTGCCTGTAGCCCCAACTACTCAGGAGACTGAGGTGGGAGGATCACTTGAGCCCGGAGATTGTAACTGCAGTGAGCTGTGATCATGTCACTGCATTCCAGCCTAGGTGACAGAGCAGGAACCTGTCTAAAAAAAAAAAAAAAAAAGGGGGCATGCTGTATGAATCTACTTATATGAGGTATCTGAAGTAGTCAAATTCATAGAAACAGAAAGTAGAATACCAGGGGCTGAAGGGAGAGGGAAGAGGAATTCTTAATGGGTATACATTTCAGATTTGCATGATGAAAAAGTTCTGGAGATGTGTTTCACAACAATGTGAATATACTTAACATTACTGAACTATACACTTAATTTTTTTTTTTACCATAATAAAAGAAATGAAGCCAGTCATTCAATAACTGTTCATTAAATGGTTGTTTTGTGTTCTGCATACTGCTGGGCTAAGGAGATGTAAAGATTACTAAAAGCCCTTAAGTCCTTTAAATCAATGTAACCTAATGCAGCTGCATTGATGTATATTATTATTTTAAAATTTTTATTTATTGTAAAAATCTAAAACTGTTCTAAAAAATAATAAAGTCTTAATTTTTAGAACAGTTTTAGATTTTTACAAACACTGCAGACAGTACAGAGCTCCCCACCCCCATACACAGTTTCCCTTATACTATGGTTGTGGTAGAATAAAGAATTTGTCTTGTCTTTTTCTTAGACTTTTTTACATGGAAATTATAAGACCCTTGCAATTTCTGAAGTGATAGGTGTATCTTTGTTATGTAAACTTGGTAACTAATGGTGGGCCCCTATATTGCTTCAAGATGGGAGCTGTCACCAGAAAGAACAACCATGTGATTAGAAGGTTGGGACTTTAGGCCAGCCTGACCTGGTGGGAGTAGGAAGGTTTGAGTCCAGTCATGTGGCTAATGATTTGAACAATTATGCCTGTGTAATAACCCCTCAATAAAAACTGTGGACACCAAAGCTCACTGGAGCTTTTTTTTTTTTTTTTCTTTTGAGATGCTGTCTTGCTCTCTCACCCAGGCTAGAGTGCAGGGGCGTGATCTCAGCTCACTGCAACCTCTGCCTCCCGGGTTCAAGTGATTCTCCTGCCTCAGCCTCCTGAGTAGCTGGGATTACAGGCGTGTGCCACCATGCCCAGCTAATTTTTGTATTTTTAGTAGATTCAGGGTTTCACCATGTTGGCCAGGCTGGTCTCAAACTCCTGACCTCAGGTGATCCACCCACCTCAGCCTCCCAAAGTGCTGGTATTACAGGCGTGAGCCACCACGCCCAGCCAAACAGAGCTTTTTGGTTGGTGAAAATAGTGATGTACTGGGAGGGTGAGTGCCCTGATTCATGGGGAAAGGGCACAGAAACTCTGCACTTCAGACCCTCTTAAGACCTTGTCCTATGTGTATTTTTTATAGTAAAGTTATAACTTACTCAAGAGGCTGAGGTGGGAGAATTGTTTGAGCCCAGGAGATCAAGGGTTGCAGTGAGCTGTGATTGTGCCACCTCAGTCCAGCCTGGTGACAGAGCAAGATGCTGTCTCAAAAAAAAAGCTATAGTTACAAATGTAGTACTTTCCTGAGTTGTGTAAATCTCTCTAGCAAATTTCTGAACTTGAGGGAGTCATGGAAACCTCTGAATTTATGGCTAGTTGGTCAGAGTGCAGGTAGTCTGGAGACTCCTGAAGTCCAGCTGGTTTCTAAAGTAAAGGGCAATTTTGTTTGGGATCATACCCTTTAACTTGTAGGGTCTACACTAACTTGGGATGGTTAGTGCCACAATTGAATTACAATATACACAGTTATGGTTGAAACAGAATGGTGGTACATTCAGTTAATGAACCAATATAAATCCCTTGTTTTAAAATAAAGTCTATAATTTACACTGTGGCTCACTCTTTACATTGTACAGTTTCATGAGTTTTGACAAATTCATAATATCATCTATCTGTGATTACAGTGGTAATGGTAGATATTCCATTCAAGCAGAATGTTTTCACTGCCGGAAAAGTCATCTGTGCTCCATTCATTCATTCCTCCTTCCTCACCCCTGAACCCTTGGCAACCACTCATCTTTTCTGTTTTCATAAGTTTACCATTTTCAGACTGTCATGTAGTTGGAATTATATAGTATGTAGTCTCTTCAGATGGCTTCTTTCACTTATCTGTGTTAGTTCAGGCTTCCTGTATGTTCTGTGGTTTGATAGTTCATTTATTTTTATTCCTGAATAATATCCCAATGAGTGGACTTAATATACTTTATCTGTACCTATTGAAGGACATCTTGGTTGTGTCCAAGTTTTCACAGTTAAGAAATAAAACTTCTATAAACATTTGCATGCAGGTTTTTGTGTGGACATTGGTTCTCAAATCAGAATGCAATTACTGGATCATACAGTAAGACTAAGTTCAACTTTGTGAGAAATTGCCAAACTATCTTCCAAAGTTACTGCATCATTTTGTATTCCCAGCAACACTGAATGAGAGATCCTGTTGCCCCCCATGTCTTTGCCAGCATTTGGTGTTGTGTTTTGAATTTAGCCATTCTAATAAGTGTATGGTATGGTAGTTCATTGTTTTAATTTGCAGTTCCCTAATAATATATGATATTGAGCCTCTTAACATATGCTTATTTTTCATATGTATATCTTCTTTGACAAGGTGTCTACTCAGTTCACTGGCCCACATTTTAATCCGATTGTTTTCTTAATGTGGAGTTTGAGTTCTATGTATATTTTGGATAACATCCCGATTTCAGATACGTCTTTTGCAAATATTTTCTCTCAGTATGTGACTTGTCTTTTCATTAACGATGTCTTTCTCAGAGCAGAAGTTTTAATGATGTCCAACTTACCAGTTTTTTTTTCTTGGATAGTTCTTTTGGTGTTGAATCTAAGAAGTCATCGTCAAACCCAAGTCACCTAGATGTTTTTCTGTGTTATCTTGTAAAATGTTTATAGTTTTATGTTTTTTTTTTTTTTTTTTTTTTTTTTTTTTTTTTTTTTTTTTTTTTTTTTTTAGTAGAGACGGGGTTTCAGCATGTTAGCCAGGATGGTCTCGATCTCCTGACCTCGTGATCCGCCCGTCTCGGCCTCCCAAAGTGCTGGGATTACAGGCTTGAGCCACCGCGCCCGGCCAGTTTTATGTTTTATATTTAGGTGTATAATCCATTTTGAGTTAATTATGTATAAATTTAATTTTGTGTGAATTTTGTTTTACATTTTAAAAATTATAAAATATTTAGAACATACAATTAGATATAAACACTGATATAATGACCTTTATCTAAAGTACTTACCAAATGGCTTTATCAAGTCTTATTTTAGGGAGGCTAAGGCAGTGGGTCGCTTGAGCCCAGGAGCTTTAGACCAGCCTGGACAACGTGACAAAACCCCATATCTACAAAAAAACTAGCTGGGTGTGGTGGTGTGTGCTTGTAGTCCCAGCTACCCAGGAGTCTGAGATGGTAGGATCACCTGAGCCCAGGAAGTTGAGGCTGCAGTGAGGCATGATTGCAGTACTGTGCTCAAGCCTGGGCGACCGAATGAGACGGTCTAAAAAAAAAAAAAAAGTCTTAAGATTTTACCTTATTAATCTACAGATTGGAAAATCAATGCAGTTGAGACCCTTGTGAATTCCTCCTTATCTCATCCCTCTCCCCTTCTCAGAAATAACCAATTTATAAATTTTGAAATTTCGTCTTTACATGTATTTCTGCAACTTATTTCAAAATTCAGCATTGTTTTTGAGATTTAGAAGACTTTTTTTTTACTGTAAGGAAAAATTTTAATTTAAAGAAATTTAATGTTAAAGAATCAATTTACTATAAGTGTTAATTTTATCATGGTTTCTTACATTAGCCTAGATAGAAATGCGTGGTTTTCTGGAATTTACTATGATTTAGTTCTGACCTGAAGGTTGTTTTTCAATCCTTTAAAGACATATATTTAAATTTTATTGTGGGATTCATTTTGTAGAGGCTTACTAAATTGGTTCTAAATAGCCATATATATATTGAGTTTTAGATTTTTCATGTGGTGTGTGTTGTTTAGAATGTATGTACAATTGAGATTAGATTTGTTAATAAGATGTTCCATAGCTAGTCTGCATACTCAACAGAAGGTATTATAGAAAGACTTAATTTTTTAAAAATGTGCTGTTGGAGAGTGTGTCTTTTATAGATTTCTTTCTGGGGCTCTTTTAAAGTCACAGATTTTCTTTAAGCATCAGTTTCTGAGAGCACCATGTATAGATTTAATCAGATAATCTGTGCAATTCAAGGTGGAGGTAAAGCCATAGCTTCCTCCCTCAGCAAGAGGAAAGGGACTTGATTTTGCCTGAGATAGGATGAGTTGAACCTAATTATTTATGCTGATGAATGCAGCAAGTTTCATCCAGTAAAAGCGGAAGCTGTCAGATGTTTGCAGAATCCTCTGTGGCCTAAATTAAATCTGAACCATACAGGATTGCAGTCTTTAGAGAAGGCTACTCCCATTGTCTGCTATATTAATTGTGCATGCTAATCTGTCACTGCTGATTTGATTATCATTGCTTATTTATCTTTTCATTGGTATACAGTTTGAGTCCAATAGCTAAAAAAGCTCAAATTTTTACTGCTTTACACATTTGAAAAATAATGACCTCTTTTTACCTCAAGATAGTTTATTATAGGTTCCAGAAAGTGGTGTGATGGTACTTCCAGTCCAGATTGTTTTTTTCTATCAGCACCCCCAAATTATTGACAGATTCAGCTGTAATTTAATGAGAACAGACTAATATGCCAAGGGAATTGATTTTTTTCTTAAGTCCTTGCTCTTCTTACTTAACTCTATTGCATGAAATGCTAAAGTGGCTTTTCCCCCTCTGTCTTCCTCAAGGATGAAATGTGTTCCAGATTTTGTCTCCCTATCTCTTCTTCTAGTGACACTATGTTCATAACTGTGCTATAATAATAAAGAGTTACTGACAAATGACTTTTTCAGTGTTAATTTTTTGCATATGCCATGGTTTTAGATTTCATCTCATTCATGGGAATTAATCCATGGTAAAGGTTTTGTAGCATATCTCTGAGGTAAGTGAAAGTTAAAAATTCTGTTGGTGTGGAATCTCTGCTAGACTATGTCTTATCTTCTGTTTGGTATTTTGTGTTCAGGATCTTTATATGCCAGGATGATGAATTCAGATTAATCTCTGGATGATGCTACAGACCTATGAATTTCAGAGAAATCATCACATTCTTACTTTGATCATATAGTTACTTTACATTATTAATTATAATCTTCAACAATTATTTATTGGTTTTTAAAATAAAAATTCACTAATTTCTCCTCTCACTATTTCTCCTCTCAAATAAATGAAATACCATGCCTGGCACCTTTCAAAATAAACTGTATTAATTTTGTCTTGGCATATTTAGAACATTTTTTTTTCCCCAGTGGAGCTTTCATGTCTGTATTATCTTGTCTTGGTTGAGTTTATCTGGACTTCTTTTACTCCTCTACCTGCTTCTCAAACTTCATGGGCACAGGTAGGATATAATCATGCTTCTTACAGTTGGCATCTTGAGTAGGGGCTAGTCCCGCATCTTGATTGGTTACTTTGTTGTCTTTTTTCTCATTTTCCTATCTTTACTCCTTCTGTTTCCTCTATAAACACCTACTATAATCTAGTTAATTTATGTCTTTGGATATTTGTGTATCTTTGGAAAATATTATATACTGTTTCATACATATATATATATATAGGTTTGTAATTTTCACAAATGGCCTTGGTCTGTACATCCTATTTTATTCTTTTTTTTTTTTCATTTAGCCCTATATTTAGACAATCTATTTTTGTTGCTATATGCAATTCTGGTTCATCACTTCTGACTGCTATACAGTATTATATCATGTGCATACTCTTATCCATGTATACTATGTATTTGTCTTATTTATACATTCTTCTGATGGCACTTGGGTGTATTCAACTCCATGTGCCATTAATAATGTTGCAGTGATAATCTTCATTTTGTTTTATAGAGGTATATAATCAAGAATGTGATTGATTGGTTGTTGGATGTCCATTATTAAGTTCACTAAGTATTGCCAGATTGCTCTGTAGAATGACTAGATAGTTTTTACTGCTTTGAGCTGTACGAGGATTCACAGACTATTTTTCATGTGGGCAACAAGCAACCAAATTGGACTGAAGAGTTGCTTTTATAGACATGATTAGCAAACTGCCAAATTATTTATGTGTGAATAATATAAAACCAAAGTAGGTTACTATTAGCCCCCTCACTCAGAAGGGACTCCTGAGTGGAAAAGCTGCCTTGGTTCCTAGTAAAGGTCTCTATAATGAGAGCTTTTTGGTGAGAGAATATGAGGGTGAGCCCTCATTGCAAGTAACTCTGCCTACTAGCCATGTGGACAGTGTAGTTCTGCAAGATGTAAATGATTAGATTCTTTGTGCCCATTGTGGTTCTTGGAATGCAAACATGAATAAGGCTGATTCTCTGCCCCTGAAGCTCTATGGTTGTAGAACAAGTCGGTGCAGGACTTGTGCTTATCTGTCTTTTGGAGAGACCCCTTTGCTTCATCTCAGAGAAGTTGGCAGTCACTGTTTAGTCTTTCATAGCAGTCTTTTAAAGGCACTGTTATTCTTGTTATCTTACCTTCAAAAATTAAGACACAGAGATACTAATTAACTCTGTGCCTATTAACTCTGGGCCTATTAACTCTGACCATTTGGAGTCCTACTAGTCCATCATTATACTTAACCTGGTAAAAGATTTCCCGGAAAGAGATAGGTGTTCTTATTGTGGCATTTGTTTCCTGAAGTGCAATGATTGGGGTGGGAGGGATGGCATGTTGTTAAGTCCCTTTGACTTGGTAAAATAGAGATTGGAAACTATTACCTAGAGGCATGGATTAAATACAAGTAGTAAGAGGGCTGTGTACAGTGACTCACCCCTGTAATCTGAGCACTTTGGGAGGCTGCAGTGGGAGGATTATTTGAGGCCAGTAGTTTGAGACCAGCCGGGGCAACATAGCAAGACCCTGTCTCTACAAAAGCAACAAAAAATTAGCTGCACGTAGTAGTGCACGCCTGTAGTCCTAGATACTCAGGAGGCTGTGTCAAGAGGTTCGCTTAAGCCCAGACTTCATGGCTGCAGTGAGCTACAATCATTCCACTGCGATCCAACCTGGGCAACGAGCCAGACCCTGTCTCTTGAAAAAAAGTAGTAAGCGTCAATGTAATGTATAGTGATAAGAATACAGATAACAGCATTGGGCAAAATAGCAGAAAAAACAGTTTCCTATCTTCACCCATCTAAATTTCCATTAAAAAGACCAGTAGATACATAGATGAATGGGAAAAACACTGCATGTGTATCAGAAGCTAGAGCTTAATGCCACTCATGCCAGAAAACCCAGAATAATCCTTGTTATGCAGCGTTGCTAATGGGCCTGGAATGAAAGAAGGTAATTGAGGAGGAGCCCCTCAAGGAGAATCTTTCTGAGAGAGAACTCTTAAGTTGGGAGGGACAGTAAACTTAATGCATGTTCCTACAAAGCACAGTGTTTAAATTCCTCTCTTGGCTCTTTGACCAGAAGCATTTGTGAACACTGTTTATAGATCTAGAGTTTGCTTATAGCACCTCCCTAGAAGTAGCCTGTCCACATAGGTGGCCTAGTCACTGAGTTCCCAGCTACCAACCCTCCTGCCTCAAACCCTGTTCAGATTGCTGGATAGCTCAACTAGCATTCTGTTGAGATTTGTGTTCTCAAAAAGATTTAGTCATTAAACCTGGGGAAGCTGGATATCAGTAATAAAAAGGAAGCAATCTGACAGGATTCTGAAGGCATGAAAATACAGTTGCCAAATTAGAATCTCTGGATGCAGTGAATACCAAATTAGACACTGCAAAAAGAAGTCAAAATGACAAAATAAGACAAAAGGAAGATAGGTCAGGAGATAAAATATATTGTACCAATAGCAAGAATATCAGAAAGAGAGAGATGGAGCACACACATTGTTAAAAAAAAAAAAAAAGATGGAAATGATGCTGATCCAAAAGTAATACAAAAAAAAAAAAGAAAATATTTCCTGGTGGACTTTTCATAATTGGAGGCATTTATGCTAGAGACAATATGAAAGGAACCGAGTTGATGGAGGTATAGAGAACCAACCCGTAAATTCTTGCGTGAAAGAGCAAACTGCCTGGGTCGTGAGTGGAAGAGATGCTGAATAAATCTGACTAAATCTCCTCTACTTCTCAGTAACAAGGATATGTAGGTACAAGTGGAAACCTGGCAAGATGGGAGACCTTCATCTGGAAAATATTTCTTCTTACCGGAATAATAAAAGGCCTTGTTTCTGGTGTCAGGAGCAGAAAGACTGCATGGTTGGGCAGTCGTTTCAAAAGAGAAGACAGCGTTACTGTTATTCACAAGTGATCAATTATCTATCAGAAAATCTAGGAAAATTACCTGAAAGCCTATTTGAACTAAAATTATGTGGTTAGTTACAGTCTAAATGTACTGAAGTCAGTACTTTTTCAATATTCAAGGAATACCTAGCTGGAAACTACAATGGAGAAAAAAATCTCTTAAGTATTTAGAAACTATATAAAAAGTACAGAAATTATTTTTTAAAAAACTTAACTGTACAGAATAACATAAAGAGAGTTGAATAAGTATAAAGATTACACATGTTGCAGGACTCAGTCTTATATTAATTCTTCCCAAATTTATGAATTTGATGCAGTTCTAATCAAAATCTAATTAACATTTTTGATTCAGAAGTGGGGTAAAATAGGGAAATTTAACAAAATTGGTCTGAAATTGTTCTAGAATACGTTTAAAAGAAAATTTTTGAAGGAGTAGCATTATGAAGTTGGAATTGCACCACCATATATTAGAAGATTTTTATAAATCTGCAATAATTAAAGCCATATGAAATCGACTAAGAATGGAACAAGCTAGAGTCCTAAAAAAAGACAGATTAAAGTATGATAGTGAAGCCATTTCAATTCATTAGGAGAATGAATTAGTAAACAAAAGTGGTAAGAATATTGACTTAAAAATCACAAGAATATAAAACTAGAGTTGTACTTCACACCATGAGCTAAGATTTCAGATGGTTGAAATAATGAAAACATTTTAAAATAGAATAAAAACATAAGGAAATGTGTGTGTATAAGTTTATGATCAAGTAGTGGAGAAATTGTTTTTTATTTTTAATGTTTAAGAAAATATTTCTTCTTAGATAAGCTTATATAGTTGTTAGAGAAAAGAAATATACAAGCAAAAAGAAGAAAAAATACCTAGACTTCCACCCAGTTAGAAACCACAGAACCACCATTGGTTTCTAACTTGATAGCATGTTGGTTGTATATACAAGTGCTCTTCTAAATGCAAAATTAAATGAAGAATAACATAAAAAGTGATTGAATCCGGCACAGTGGCTTGTGCATTGTAATCCCAGCACTTTGGGAGGCTGAGACAGGAGGATGACTTGAGCCTAGGAGTTCAAGACCAGACTGAGCAATAAAGTGAGACCCTCTTCGCTATTAAAAACAAATAAATAAATAATAAATAAATAGATTTAGTTGCACAAAAAGTTATGTATCAAATACCATCAACAAAATTGAAAGGCAGATGTCAAATATGAAGGAATATTTATGCCATATGATAAAAATTTAAATCTTTAATGTATGAAGAGCACTTATAAGTCAGTAAGAAATGAATACCTGAATAGGAAAAGAAGCAGTCATGAATAGGGCAGTTTGTCATGGAAAGCAAAATCAACTAATAAATGTGGGAAAGCATCATCAATCTCATTAGTAAACAAAGAAATGGAAAATAAAACAATAAGTTACCGTTAAAAAAAAGAAGTGCCTTTTAAATCTACCAATAAATGTGGGAAAGCATCAACTTCATTAGTAAACAAGTAGAAAATAAAACAATAAGGTACCGTTAAAAAAAATGAAGTACCCTTTAAAATCTACCAGATTAGTAAAGCTTTTAAAAATGATAGTGCCACTATGGGACAGGGTGCTTGAAACAATCACTGTCATTAACTAATAAAATTTATATTTTCCTCTAACTTTCCAATTAAAAGTTTTTTTTTGTTTTGTTTGTTTTGTTTTGTTTTGTTTTGTTTTTTGGTGAGACAGAGTCGCGCTCTGTTGCCCAGGCTGGAGTGCAGTGGCGCGATCCCGGCTCACTGCAACCTCCGCCTCCCGGGTTCGTGCCATTCTCCTGCCTCAGTCTCCCGAGTAGCTGGGACTACAGACACCTGCCACCACACCCGGCTAATTTTTTTGTATTTTTAGTAGACACGAGGTTTCACTGTGTTAACCAGGATGGTCTCGATCTCCTGACCTCATGATCCTCCCGTCTCGGCCTCCCAAAGTGCTGGGATTACAGGCGTGAGCCACCGCTCCTGGCCAAAAAATTTTTTAACAAACAAAAAATATATGGTGGCTAGATATTCCTGTTTAGGTTCAGGGGGAAAAAAAATCAACTTTTTGTGTTTTGTCAAAAAAGGACTCACATATGCATTGTTAGTGAGAAGAAATGTAAGCTTATATTACTAGCCATTCTCTAGAGCAGCTTATTTATTTATTTTTACATGTATTTTGAGATGGAGTCTTGCTCTGTCGCCCAGGCTGGAGTGCAGTGGCGTATTTTTAGTAGAGACAGAGTTTTGCCATGTTGACCAGGCTGATTTTGAACTCCTGACCTCAAGTGATCCGCTCTCCTCAGCCTCCCAAAGTGCTGGGATTACAGGCGTGAGTCACCTCGCCCAGCCTCTAGAGCAGTTTAGAAAATATATTAAAAGCATTCATGAGTGCCGGGCGCAGTGGCTTACACCTGTAATCCCAGAACTATGGGAGGCCGAGGCAGGCAGATCTCGAGGTCAGGAGTTCAAGACCAGCCTGGCCGATATGGTGAGACCCCCATCTCTACTAAAAATACAAAAATTAGCTGGGCGTGATGGCGCAAGGCTGTATTCCCAAGCTACTCGGGATGCTGAGGCAGGAGAATCGCTTGAACCCAGGAGGCAGAGGTTGCAGTGAGCTGAGATCGTGCCACTGACTCCAGCCTGGGCGACAGAGTGAGACTCCATCTCAAAAAAAATAAATAAAAAATAAAAGCATTCATGATCTAAATACTCTTTGATCCAACAATTATACTTGAAATAATTTATCCTAGGGAAATTATCAGAGCTGTGCAGGAAGACATATATTTCAAAGATATTCTATGTATGCAAGGATATTTATGATACAGTAAATGTAGAAACAACCTAAATATTTACAGTAGAAAGTTGGCCAGGCTTGGTGGCTCATGCCTGTAATCCCAGCACTTTGGGAGGCCGAGGCAGGTGGATCACCTGAGATCAGTTCAAGACCAGCCTGGCCAACATGGCAAAACCCTGTCTCTACAAAAAAATACAAAAATTAGCTGGGCTTGTTGGCACATGCCTGTAGTCCCAGCTATTGGGAAGTCTGAGGCATGAGAATCAGTTGCGCCCGGGAAGTGGAAGTTGCTGTGAGCCGAGATCGTGCCACTACATTTCAGCCTGGGCAGCAAAGCAAGACTTTGTCTCAAAATAAATAAATAAGTAAAAATTTTAAACATAATAAAATAAAATAGAAAATTGATTCAATCTACTATATAGTATATATCTATAATGGAATGCCATGCAATAATTAGGAATGCTAATAGTAAATGACAAAAGTTGAGTATAAATTTTAGGTACACTTTGATCCTAATTACTCAGCCATTCACTCATAAATACTTCGTACCTACTGTATCCCAGGAATTGTTTTAGAACCAAGAGATAGAGCACTGAGTGAGGAAAAAACAAAACAGGTCATTTCTTTGCCTTCATGGAACTTACATTCTAGTTAGTAGAGATAGAGCAGTGAACAAATAATTTGTCAGTTGGTGATAATTGGAGAAAAATATAAGAGAGTAGGGTGATAAGGTGTACCAAGGGAGGGAAAGGGTAGGTCAGGAAAGTGTCTGAAAAATGATATTTGAATAAAGAGCTGAAGAAAGTTAGTTAGGGAGGAAGAGAGCAATGCTTACATCTGGGGTAAGAGTATTCCTTGTGGAGGGAACTGTGTGTGTTCCAGCAAGAGTAAGGAGGTCAGCTTAACCAGCACAGTTAAACCAGGGAGGAGAGTGTATGGGAAACAGGGTGAGAGAAGTGGAGGTTAGGGGTAAAAATGGAGGACCTTGTAGGACCTTTATAAGCACTTTGGACTTACACATTGATGAGATGAGAAGCCATTGTAGGGTTTTGAGCAGAGAGATGAAATAGGACTGATATTTTAAGAGATCTTTTTGGCTGTTTGGTATAGAATAGACTGGAGAGGAGCTGTTATGGAATCATGGAAATAAGAGGTGATTGTAATAACCCTGTCAAGAGATGATAGTAGCTTAGACCAATGATGAGAAGTAGTTTGATTCTGGATTTACAACTCTTGCCCACAAAGCCTTGTTTAAGGAAATAATGAAATACATATATCAGGCATGTCAATAGTTACCTCTATTTGGTAGTATTGCTAGTGATTTGTGTTTCTTTATGTAGACCAATGTTTTTCAGAATTTCTTTATTATTACTTTTAAAAGCAGTAAAAAACAACTAAAAGTGACTTCCACTTTTATTGTATTTTTTTCTTGATTTCAAAGTATAATGTGTATTTAAAATTTTAAGAATTTTTTTTTCTTTTTAATGTTAGGCAGTCGCTTCTGTCTTGTGATTCAGAGGGTGAATAGGTCCAGCTCTTAAATTAGAACCAAGATATTAGTTAACTGACTAGTGTAATTGATCAAGGAAGGAAATTACACTTTTTTCCCCACTACAGAGGACTGTATTCAGCATTTTCCCTGTCATTCTTGTTTTCCTCTGTAAACTCTAGAAACCCACTTTCATATATTGATAAATTCAATGCTGTAAGCAACAATTTTTTCTTATGTGTTCTGCTGTTCTTACCTCATCACTAATGCAGAATAACTCAGTGATGAAAAACTGTGCAGTGTAGTTTATGTAGAATGGTCATGTCCAGGTCATCCTTGCTAATGAATGAGAGGTGTATCATTGATTTCCTGAAAATCATTTGTATGTATCATTAGAAAATATTATGATTTTTTTCCTGCGACTTATCTTTCTGATTTGCTTGATTACACCAAATAGTAAGACACTCATAAACCTGCTTACTCTAACTTAGGTGTGAGGTCCAGTGGTCCAGAGCGTGCTGGTTGGCAGAGAGGGGATTAAAAGTCAGGGTGGAATTCAGACATGGCTATAGACAATCTGGAATTGATTCCATTCCTAAACAACAAATCAACAAAACAAAACCCTTCATTATCTGGAAGCCTAACTTGAGTGTTCTGTTAGTCAGGAATAGTAATCCTTGCTTTCACTGGCAAGGTTGAATCCTGTAATATTAGTTAGAAAATAGAGATTCTGGCTTTTTACTCTCAGAAGAACCTCTGCAGGTGACATGAGGAGAGTTCAAGATAAAATTTTGTTTTGCTCTGCATTTTGGTTCCAAATCATGCTTTATAAGTAAATTGCAAATTTGTAGTGGGACTTGTTCTATAAACAACAGAATTACTTCATGGCCTATTGGTTGTATCTTAGCCCATTAATTAAAAATAAATGTGCTTTGTTTCATTTTCATGAAAATAGAGAAATTATATATCATCTTAGACTATAGATTCTAAAGAAATGTAATACTTGAACTAAATATAAAGCTTTCTATACTTTCTGTATCTTTCTATGCCTACTAAGCAATTTATGTGGTGGTTAAATGTTTTGCTGTGTTTGACTTGTTTTTCTTTGGCATGTAGATTTTGGCATGTTTTTAATTGGCATATAGATTTTCAGTTCAGTTTTTTAATGATTCAGGATGGATGTGTTTGTTGTTGCTTCCTGAATGTTTCAGTGAAAATAATTCCTTTGCTCCAAAAACAACTATCTGGTTTATAATGCTTATGTTTTTTGAATTTTTCCATTACTTTTCTGTGAATTGTGTGTGGCACTGTGGAAACAAAATAGACTTTGCCTTCACACAGACCAGGTTGAATCCCAACATTGTCATGTAATAGCTGCATGAATAGCTGTGACAGCCTCAGTTTCCTCACCAATAAAACTACATTATGGATTTCTTATAATGTTCCTCTAGCATTATGCCTAGTATATGGTAAGCAGCCAATAAGTATTACTTCTTTCTATTTTCCTTCCTTTATATTTTGTTTGTCTTCTTTATCGAATAGAACCTTTGGTAATTTTGTTGTAGTTTAAGATAATTTATATAAAGAGCACTTTTAATGGTGAATGAAAAGAATGTCAGTTACTAAATTTGGTCTGCATGGTGTCAGATCTTCAGTCGAGGCCTTGCTTTTTTCCATTCTTTCAAAAAATGCTTATTACACAGTTTTGTGGTACATTCAAAATAAGTACTTGTGCTGGAATATCCTGCAAGAACCTTGTGCTAGAAGCTTTGTATACCTTGTCTAATCCTCACAACTATGTAAGGTAGATATACTTTCTTTTTTATTGAAGAGCAAATTGAGGATCATATCAGGAAAGCTTTTAAAAACGTTTATGTACTAATGGGCCAATCAATGGATTAAAATACATGTGGTATACTGTAAAATGATCTTTTGCCATTGGAGAGTGAAGGTTCCATTATCAGATCAGAGTAGTCTCCATTGGGGCTTCAGAGTAGTGGTTGTCAAGAAGCTGTGAGGGAGTTGAGCTACTGCAGTTATTTGTGATATTTGAGGCATCCTTGAAGTCAGTATGCACTGTTGCCATTTCAGGGTGCTTTGACCAAGGTGTTTTTCTTTTTTTCCTTCTTCTTCCATAATGTGGCTTGTCAATTAATTCTTAAATCTTCAAAATGTGAGTATCTTCCTTAATTTTCATCACTTTGTCTTTGGCTATTGCAGTAACATTGCATTTTTCCCCCTTATACAGTCTTTGTAATGATTCTAATTATATCAAAAGGAAAATCTTGCATGGGTATGGATTTTTTTTTTTTTTTTTTTACATTTGGTTTAGTGTTTTAGTTTTTCAGGGTTCACATTTTAAAAAAACAACAACAATGATCTATACCTAGTTCTTCTTTTCTGTTAGAAAGGAAGATTAGGTCTTAGTATATTTTATTATTGTTGATATAATGTTCCACTAATGCTTAATATTGATCTTATATATATTTATATATAAGTTATAAAAGAGAACTTGTTTCACAATTATCTGCTTCTTATTTACATGAAATGAGTGTTAAAGAAATATAGACAAATGTTTAGAATACATTAGTGCCAAGTTTGAGTTTTTATCTTACAGGCATAAGAATTTACAATGATTCATTGGGTTATTTCTTTATGTAACTGGCTGATTCCAGTTTAAACATACCCTTGCCCCAACAATGATTTACTTTATTTAGAACCACAATCTGATGAGTGCAGAGGCAACCTCAACCTAACATCCAAATATTTGATTTTGTAGTTATTAAAACATTAATATACTAATTAACATCATGTTGACAATCATCTGGGAATACTTTTTAGTATGAAAACTTTGAATATTTTCTTACTTCTAAAATCCAGGTTACTCATTTATGGTCTTTTCAAAGTGTAGTTTGTCCAGTGGTATTATTAGTTACTTTGGAAAGCAGATAAGTATCAGAAATGTTTGGATTTTCTTTACATATTCTAGAGGCTTGCTTTAAATGATAGTCAAACATCATAGGCTGCTAAATATTTTTGGATGTGGTTTGTTGTTGAATATGTTTACTTGAGGCAAATAATAGTGGGCCCTTTTGGGATTATTTTGCCTTGCTAAACTTAGTTTCTGAAGATTTTAAATATGGTACATGAGACAGGTTTTCTTCTGTCTGCCTGCCTATAGCACGAGTTCTTTGTCACCAGTATTTTTTTTTTAATATATATATCCCACATGTCAAGCTGTTTCCTAAATAGAACAGTATCAAGAATATAGACCCTGATTAATTCTGTGTTGGGTGGAAAATGAGAGACAGTCAGTTTCAGAACCATCTTAACATCTCAGGAAATTGTTTTTCCAACATTGCTAGGATATTAGATCCAAGAGATAAGAATTATTTTTGTTTCTCTTAGATTACAAGTCAGGCAGTTTCTGTGATGAGGGAAATATTCCTTGTATCCAGAAAATGCTGTCATCAGATGGAAAGTACGGATTGAAATAAGGAGAGGGAGTCTCAGAAGAGAGCTTTTTAGCTTTGTTAGATTTATGACAGTAGAAAATGTGTGTTCTCATTCTTACAAATGTTTTAAAATGATTTTGGCATTTCTGTTTCTTTGGAGATATTTTGTGTCCTTTCTTTTGTTTCTCCTAATTTAAAATTTCTGGCTTTACTTATCTGTTTGAAAGATTATCAAGACCGAGTATTATGGTTTGTCATCACAAGTTGGTAGTTGAAAGTGTTTGTTATGTTTTTGAGCGTCTCCTTTATCAAAGTTAATAGACTACTAATGTGAAGGTTCATTATGTCATTCTTTAAAATCCCAAGAAGAATCTGTGTGTTGGGGGAAGGGAGTAGCAGGAGGGGGAAGTGAATTGTTCAAGATAGATGGCTAAAATGGCTTAGCAAATGGGAGACTCAACTGCTTATAGTCTATGGAGATTATTTGAGATCAGATTTCTCTTACAATTTAGAACATTTAGTAAACAAATTCAAACTATATGGTGCTGGATTCTTTTTTTTTATTTTGAGACGGAGTTTCGCTGTGTCGCCCAGGCTGGAGTGCAGTGGCGCGATCTCGGCTCACTGCAAGCTCCGCCTCCCGGGTTCCCGCCATTCTCCCGCCTCAGCCTCCGAGTAGCTGGGACTACAGGCGCCCGCCACCTCGCCCGGCTAGTTTTTTGTATTTTTAGTAGAGACGGGGTTTCACCGTGTTAGCCAGGATGGTCTCGATCTCCTGACCTCGTGATCCACCCGCCTCGGTCTCCCAAAGTGCTGGGATTACAGGCTTGAGCCACCGCGCCCGGCCTTATGGTGCTGGATTCTAAATCACAGAAGTTAGATTAGTCTATGGTTATTTTTTTTTTTTTAATTTGTACTAGTTCTCTGTTATATTTATATGGTCACCTTATATGTGTAGCTATTTTAAAATCTTAATCCATTCTCCAACTTTAACTTTACATAAGGTAACCAAAATTTATTATATTTCAGGATGACCTAAATTCGTATCAAAGAATCTTAGTCACTAAGAGGGAGAGGCATAAGAAAGCGTGGGTATGGCGCAGCTGGATTTTCAGATCCCAGTTAGAAAATCATCATTAAATGTATCAGCTGAGAAATTTGGTTTGTATATTATTGAGAGAAACTAAATCCAAAGACCTCACAAACATCTTTTTTAAGATCAGTTCCAAAATAGAAAGGTAGCACTTCCTCTTGAGAACTTTCATGTACCAAGAAAATGGAAACTTTACAAGGAGATGAACCGCTTCTGGCTTTTCAGTGGCCCCATAACTGCTAATTTACTCTCTCTATATAAAAGCACTTGACAGTTGAGTTTCACCTATTTGCCATGGTCACACCAAGGAAAAAGTGTTTTATTAATTATTTTATTTATTTATTTATTTATTTATTTATTTATTTATTTATTTATTTATTGAGATGGGATCTTGCTGTGTCACACAGGCAAGATCTCGCAGTGGCAAGATCAAAGCTCACTGTAGCCTACCACTCAGGCTCAAGCTGTCCTCCCGCCTCAGCCTCCTGAATAGCTGGGAATACAAGTGTGTGCCACCACACTTGGCTAATTTATTTTTTGTAGAGACAGGGTTCCCTATATTGCCCAAACTGGTCCCAAACTCCCAGTCTCAGCAATTCTCCCACCTTGGCCTCCCAAATTGTTGAGATTGCAGGCATGAGCCACCACACCCAGCCGAGGGAAGGGTTTTGAGAGAATGTATTCTAGCTGTTTTTTTGTTTTTGTTTCTTTTCCACATTATCTTTAGATTTCACTCTACTTGGGACCTAAGAACTGAATTCAATTTGATATATCACTGTTTGCTTCAAATTACTGTATAAACACTAGTGAGATAAATATGTCTAGATTTTTTTTTACGTGGATTGTGGGTCTGATATTAGAAGTTGTTTGTTATGGTTTGAATCTGTGTCCCCATCCAAATCTCACATTGAATTGTAATCATCAGTGTTGGATGTGGGGCCTGGCGGGAGGTGATTGGATCATGGGGGCAAATTTCTCATGAATGGTTTAGTACCATCTTCTTGGTACTGTCTTCACAATAGTGAGAGAGTTCTTGCAAGATCTGGTCATTTAAAAGTGTGTGGCACCTCCTATCCCTTCTTGCTCCTGCTTTTGCCATGTGTGATGCCTGCTCCCCCTTTGCCTTCTGCCATGATTGTAAGCTTCCTGAGGCCTTCCCAGAACCAGATGCTGCTGTGCTTCCTGTATAGCCTGCAGCACTGTTAGCCAGTTATACCTCTTTGCTTTATAAATTACCCAGTCTCAGGCATTTCTTTATAGCAATGTGAGAACAGCCTAATACATTGTTTTTAGCTGGTATAAAAACATTATTTTGTTTTTTCGTTTGAGACAGAGTCTCACTTTGTCGTCCAGTGGTGCGATCTCAGCTCACTGCAGCCTCCGCCTTCTGGATTCAAGTGATTCTTGTGCCTTAGCCTCCTGAGTAGCTGGGATTACAGGCACCCACCACTATGCCCAGCTAATGTTTTGTATTTTTAGTAGAGATGGGGGGTTTCACCATGTGGGCCATACTGGTCTTGGAACTGCTGACCTCAAGTGATCTGCCCGCCTCAGCCTCCCAAAGTACTGGGATTACAGGTGTGAGCCATCACACCCAGCAATGTGGATCAATTTAATAATGCATTCTCTCAGCAAACTTTTATTAAGCACATATTCTGTAACCAAGAATTAGGAATACAGAGATAAATAAAGAGACGTTTCCTGCCCTGAGGGTCTCATTGTCTGTCTCTAAAGTCTTAAACTTTAGCACAGAGAAATGTGAGGCTCAATTAGCTAGTCTAGTTAAGGTCATTCAACTCCCAGATATGAAAAACAATGAACTACCAAGGCAAAGCACAAATTGTTGGTGTTGATAATCTATTTTATTTTGTCTAGAAAACCTTGGAAATAAGATTCTAGTAAACAGTGGAATTGTTTCTCCTTAGAGAATTTGGTAGTCATTACTCAATGTTTTAATAAACATCTCCCCAGGGTCTACTATTTGTAAGCATCATGATCAGCACTAGAGATATAAAATGTATGAGACAGAGTGTTTTATTTTTGAGCAGGTCAGCGGGGGAGACAGCTATATATGCAAATAATTACAGTATGGTGGGATAGACATTTTATTATTGAATTCTGTACCAAGTGATTTCTATTGGTAGGAGTGACACTAGGGAGTAAAGAGGGACTAAGGAGGTCAGGTAACAGTGACACTGGGCAATAAAGAGAAACTAAGGTCACAAGGCCAAAAATCCCGGGTGACTGAAGGAAGCAGCCAGTTTTGCTTAGGAGAGTCTTTCAGAAGCTCTTTACTTTTACATCGTGTATTAGCAATTTCAATGATGACTACCAAGAGAAAAACAAAAGTAAATTTTAAAGCACAAGAATATCTTTGTTACAAAGAAGGCATTTTGTTATTTATAATAAAATCTCATGTTGGTTCTGCTTTGTAGTTGACCTTTTAACGAATTTTTCATTGGGAGCAGCTTCCCACTTTGCAAATGAAGAAAGTAAACAAAGAACGAGTAAAAGATCATCCACAGTGATACTGCCAGAAACAGCGGTGAGTTTGCTCTGCTCTAAATGGGTGCATCTATAAATTTGGTATTAGAAGGTCTATAACATTAGAACAGATAGCCTTGTAGGGTAGAACTACTTAAGAGGGATTGATGGTGCACAAAATTAGAAAATAGTGGTCCACATTCAATATTTTTATTTTATATATTGGCTAGTTGAAGTGGTTGGTGTTCTTATTCCTTAAAACCTATTAAAAAGTAAAACACTTCAAAGAACCTTTTATCTCAGTGTTCTAGGTCTGTCTATTAGCCAAAGTGCCCTTTTCCATTATTATCACAAGCTACCCTTAGAATCTTCTCTGCATCCAACAAAAATTTCCTTTCTGGCAGTTACAATCAGTTTTGGTTTACTTTACTTTCTTTTGTTTAAGAACTTTCAAAAATCAGTGATTAACTCTTTGGTTACTTCAGAGATAATGAGTATAATCAGTATACACTTACTTTTCCTTATATTTGAGATTTTCTTCAACAATTCTGCTCCTTTTTAAAAAAGGTGTTTGTAGATCACTCAAAAGATTTAAAGCCTTGAGTTTTATAAGTGGTGCTTGGGCATGCTTTTTTTTTGTTTTTTAAACTACATTTGGGGCAAATTATTTCTTACCTTCCATTTGCCAGAATTTCACCTGTTATAGACCAGAATAATTTCTCCACCTTTTCTGTAAGAATAGTTTAAAAGGTAAGTGCTAGTAGGACATTAGATCAGAGTAGTTACTAAATTTCAAAGTATTATATCATAATGATTATGAATATTGTTACAGCTGGAGGCAGTCTTCTTTGGATCCTATTAGGTTGTCTTCTTGGTTCTAGTGCAAGGTGTGGCAAAGCTTTACTTTTGAATTAGCATTTTATATTTTTGCCATCTTCAGAGAGTTTGTAGAACAGTGATCACATTGTTAGGTGGTTCGTGGTTCAGGAAAGCAAATACTAACTCTGACTGTAGTAGCTACCTGAAGCACCTGTTGAGGATTAGGAGGATTGTAGGGGACATTTGGTAAGGAGGGGTGTCCTCTGTTAGCATCTGGCATGATTCCAAGCTGGGAAGGGAGTGAGTGGGTTTTGTGTTACTTATACCACATGTTTGCTAAATTAAGGAGAATTAGAATGATATTTCATCCCACTTATAAATTAATGAGTCATTCTTACCATATCCCTCTTTGGAAAATCATTCTCTCTGTTCGCATACCTCCAGTGAGAAGCTCACTGCCTGTCTGAGATCCCACTCTGTCGTTGGACAGCTCTGTTAGAAATTCTCCCCTGTAGTATAATTTTTCTTCCCATACATTTATTACTGTGTGTATCAAACATTTATGAAACCCTAATGTAAGGGGTTTCTGGCAAGGGTTAATCATGAGAGAGAGAGAGAGAGAGAAAGAAAAAATACAACATTAGCCGGGCGTGGTGGCGCATGCCTGTAATCTGAGCTACTCAGGAGGCTGAGGCTGGAGAATCGCTTGAACCGGGAGGTGGAGGTTGCGGTGAGCTGAGCTCGCCCCATTGCACTCCAGCCTGGGCAACAAGAGTGAAACGCCATCTCAAAATACACAAAAAATAAATAAAATAAAAGGAAGTCTTTATGCACAGCCTATGTTAGGCTGCATTTCCTAGAGGAAGTGAATAAAGTATTTGATTATTCTGCCTAGGAGATTTGTTTATTCTTCCTTGTTTATTTACTTACTCAATTATTTATATTGGTATGAACTTGAAGACTTATTTTATACTTTGGATTTTAATACAGTACTACTTTATTTTATTGCTCATATTGTTTCAGCTTTAACCATTGGAAGTTCTTTCAGTTGCCTCCTGTGGCCCTTTGACATACCCATATCAACAAGATTTTGTGTGTATATTTAAGCATTTAAAAAATTTTCTGACACTACAAAATGCCCCAGATTTATCTTGTGTATCTCCTGCGATAGCCCTAGAAATAGCCATTTTTGCCAGAGAGGCTTCCTTTTATTAGAGACTAGGGTAAGAAACCAAAATCTAGATATTATTTTGTTTTTGCTTAATATTCTTGTCCTACTTCTGGTTTTTCCGTTTATTTTAAAAGACTTCTGATAAGCCACATATAAATTCTGCCATGTTAAATGTATTTTGGTCATTAAATATCCATTTCTAACTACCTTGTCCTTCCCTTCCTTCTCCCTTTAGACATCTTTCAGCTAGGGTTGGCCCTGTGACACGGTGCTGGCCAGGGACATGTAAGTACAAGTCCACTGGGAAGAGCTTTCTTTCCATAATCAAAAATCAAAACCTTATGGGAGATATTTTTAGTCCTTCAGCCTTCTTCCCACCAGGAATATGGAAATGATGCCTGGAGGTTCATCATGAGTATGAAAACAAATTCGAGGGAATGCACAGCAGATGGATAGAAGGACCCTTGTTTTGTGATGTCATTGATGACCTGCAGTCGAACCATTCCTGGTCTGCCCAGCCCCAGACTGCTGATTGCCTAAAATAAAATCCTGTGTGTTTAAATTGTTATTACCTGGTTTTTCTGTAATTGTAGCCCCACACATAGTCTTAGCCAATTGAGTTATTTATTTGGTTGGCAGAATTGTTATTCATTTATTTATAAAATACTTGTTGAAGATCTGCCATGTGTAAGTCTCCATAAAATGGAACACAAAGAAAGGAACTCATCAGTCAGTATTGGCTCCATACTCTCTGAACCCAGGTTTAATAATGATGTACAGAATAGGATAATTCCATGAGTAACTATAATTAAAAATGGAATATAGTAATATGTGTCACTTAGTTGGTCACAGTTACCTGTCATCTGTTACTGTAATATATTTCTCTTATTGTATTCTCTGTATCAGCAAAAGGTTTCACTATTTACCTAGTTTCAGAACAGAAACCCAGGAGTAGTACTAGTCCCTTTATTTTCTCTTAACTCCCCTCGCCCTGTTTTTCCTACCTTGTAAAAATTTTTTGGTCCCATTTTCTTTATTTCCCTTACTCCTGCATTAATTATGACTCATAAATTTCTCTCACACTGTTCATACAACTCTGCATACCTAGTAACCCTATTCCTAGTATTCATCCCTCCCAACACTACTGACTAGACAGTCTTTCTAAAGGCACTTTAAAATCTTGTTTCTCTCTTCAGTAAAATTGTATATTGGCTCTGCATAGTCTCTAGTGTAAAGTTCAATTTTTTTCTCTTGTGAAAGCCCTTCAGGATCTGAACCTGCCTGGCTATCCACCTCCACCTTATGGCATTGTCCCCATTACACAGTCCCCTCACCAGACACACACCTTATCTCATTCCAAACATTTAACAACTTCTGCCTTTAGTTTTCTTTTTCTTTTTCTTTTCTTTTCTTTTTCTTTCTTTCTTTCTTTTTGTTTTTTTGGAATTGGAATCTTGCTCTGTTTCCCAGGCTAGAGTGCAGTGGTGCAATCTCGGCTTGCTGCAACCTCCACCTCTTGGGTTCAAGCGATTCTCCTACCTCAGCCTCCCAAGTAGCTAGGATTACAGGCGCCTGCCAGCATGCCTAATTTTTGTATTTTTAGTAGAAACAGGGTTTCACCATGTTGTCCAGGCTAGATTTGAACTCCTTACCTCAAGTGATCCGCCTGCCTCTGCCTCGCAAAGTGTTGGGATTACAGGTGTGAGCCACTGCACCCGGCCTGCCTTTAGTTTTCTATGTCCTCATTTATTTCCAAACATTCCTTCAACCCTGAAATTCTTACTACTCCCAATGCCTTTTAGGCCTTAATTAAGACTTAGAGCTGGTCATTCAGAAAACTTCTGAATTCTCAACCTATCCCTGTCAAGAATTCCTGTACCCAGCCTCTGTTATTGCATAGTAACTATGGCAGTTTTCATATTGGAGATGCCTCTTGAATTCATCTACTCCGTCTTCATTACCACCACTTTGTTCTAGGCTGCCATCATAATAACCTATTTAAATAGTCTGTCTGCACCTACTTTGATAACTTGTAAAATCTATTGTTTAACCAGTATCCTGTGATTTTTCAAACTACAGATCTGATAATTATGGTCCTGTGTTTAAAAAATGTTCTCTGGTTTCCTAATGATCTTAGGCTGCAAACTGATATCTAAAATGTCCTGCATAGGTTTGTTCCTACCTACCTACTTCTCAAGCCTCATTGAATTTTTGTTTGTTTGTTTGTTTAGTTCTTTAAACATAACATGCTCCCTCTCATCTCAGAACCTTTGCACGTGGCATTCCCCTGTCCGAAACATGTATCAGTTAGATTTCATCCTTCAGATCTCAGCACTTCTTCAGGCTATCCGCAAGCCAGGTCTAGGTCAGATTCCTTTGTTGTATGTTTTACTTTCCATGTCTTTTGCATAAACTTATATAGTTGAGCAAGCTGACAAGCACACAGTTGCATTTAATTTTCAACATTGGTTGTAGCTCCCATCTAAAAGTAGCTTTTCTGCATGTGCCATTCTAGAAACCTTCAGTTGTATACAACTGGTCATTTCACTCATCTCATTAGACTCCTGTCCCGTTTGGACTTCAGGGTCCAAGCTACTTAAATGTGGCTCTTGTCAGCACCCTAGGTTCCTTTGCACAAAACCTTTTTTACAACCCAAGCCATTTGTTCTCCGGTTTTTAGTTGTGGTTTATTTTTTGTGCTTTGATATGAAACCTGCAGAGAAAGCTGTTGTTTGCTTTGTTCAGAAAAGTTCTGAGTAATTTAAGTTCTGCTTAAACAGTGCTATGACCAAGCTAGGAACATAAGAGACTTGTAAAAGGAGTGACTCAGGGACCCCAGACTTAAAGCTATTAGTTCAAACTTTTGTATGACTTCATGAACTCCTGAAAAACATCCAGATTTGGCCATAAGTTTAAACATGTATCACAAAGTTGTAGGCTCAAGCATTCAAAGAGGCTTTAGAGTTACTGAATTTTAGTCCGGCCACCTCTATTCAATGTCAGTTGGTTTCTGAATGTTCTCTACCACCCATACATAAGAGATTGTCTACTTTCCATGTACTGAGCAGAAACCTGTCTCCTTACAAATTTAGTCCACTAGTGTGGGTTCTTAGCACTGTTTGTGAAATGACAACTCAGGTATGAGAAGACAGCTACCATGTTCTCCCTAAATAGTTTTTCTCCAGGAAGAATAGCCACAGTTTCTTGTATGTTCTTTTATTGTCCTGTTTGAATATTTAAAGTTTTGATTGTTTGAATGTTTTGGATTACTCACCACTATGTCCTTTTCCATTAGTATAAATAATAAAGGTGATTGTATATAAAACAAGTTAATAGTTTTTTATGGCAAATAAAAAATATGCAATGGCAAATTAGTTGTGAGACTATGAAATACTACTTGGTGTTTAGCTCACAGATCTAAAAAGCTATTTAGGCTTTTTTGGTGGATTAAATAAAGGGTGAGGACAGAAGACAGTTGAAGGAAACTGGAATAGGTGATGATTTATGTAATGTGTGACCGCTTCCTTCACTTCCTTACACCATTACATTTGCATATTACTATCATTTTCAATCTGTCATCAGCTGTTTTATTTTATAAATGCAATGTATTCAACATTTTGCAGCCACCACATGTAGATTGTTGATTTTCTGGAAGCTGTAAGGGTGTTTTTTTCTTTTTTTTTTTCCCCTTGCTGGAAAATGCACAATCTGTCATTAATTATAAAACTTGTGCAGCCTTATATGTCATTCCTTCTGCCTGTGCAGAATACAGATTTACTACTTGCTGCTTCAATTAGGAGAGTCAAAAGCAATGGTGGCAGCCGAACTTTCTGTGAACTTCAAAGTCCTAAGCATAATTTGTCAGGGGTTTCTAAGGTTCCTCTTTTAACTTTTCCTTTATCTTACTCTGGGATAAAACCTCCATCAATGAGAAAAGACATATTCATCTTTGGTAATGACACAAACTTGTTCCTTTCTGATCTTTTGCCACTCAGGTGCTAAAGTATTAATATCAAATAAAATTATAAAATGACTTTATACTAATTATTTTATTTGCAGCAAACATTGGAAAAGGAATATTCTCCTTTTACCTGATGTTTGTGGTTTTACTCCTACTCCTGAAATGCAGACATTTCAAATGGAATCTTTCCAATGTACAGTTTTTTCTGGATTTTTTTTTTGGCTTTGATTTTGTATTGTATACAGTAAAATTTTTGCATGATGTCATCTTGTTGACCCAGCTTTGAGCAGAAGTTTTAGAATCCACAGCATCTCAGTAATTTAGCTTGTTGTTTCTTCTCCCTCATTGTAACATTTGTTGAAAGGTGCAGGACCAAGAAAGGTCCTTGTCCAACATAAGCAAGCATTTAATTAAGGGGTAATGCCTATGGTACCAGAGTATGTGAAGTGAAACAGAGATGCTTAATCAGCCACAAAAGCTATTTACTGCTTCGTAAACCTCAGTGCTCAGTGTCATAAATATTATTACTGTTCTAGGACTTCAGAAAAGCAATGAAATATCAAAACTGATTTTTCTCTACTGTTAAAGTATGGAAAGCTTTCCTCCTAATAGAACTTGTAATGAAGCTGACATTTTGGAGAAGCATACATAACTGAAATTTATTAACTGGAATGTGATCAGAAGGGACTTAAATACAAATGAGGGGTATGTTGAAAGTAAAGCACGGAGGAAAAGGTTTTATCTCTATTAAGCCTGAAGTTATACAGAGGAATAAGTCATATAATATTGCCATATATATTTCAAACGCCTACGTGGGCATGAACTAATAGATGCTTTCCATCCATTAGCTTAAATCTTTATAGCAACTCTGTAAACTAAGTTGGTTCCAGTTTTACAAATGACAACATGGAAGCTCAGAGAGATGAAGTCACACAGATGTATCTGATAATGCCTATGCTCTTTCTAGTACTTCAAACTGTTTATTAGATGAAAGCTTATATTAAAATAGCCTTTAAAATAGGTTTTCTGTTGAATATCTATTAGTATACCTGAAAAGCTCAATTGTGCCATGTTAATTCTTAAATTTTTAACCTTTTATTTGTTCTGTTTTCAACATTTATTAAGCAGCTAGTATATTCCTAACACTAAGTATTATGAAGGCTGTAACTAAATAAAGGACAAAAGTATCCTCAGAGTTTCCATAGTTAAATCTAAAGGAAGATTTAAACTTGAGTTGTTGAAGAGGTCTTATTGATTCCTTCCCACTCAGTCTTCCTTCTCAGAGTTTACCAGGTAAATACCCTAGCCTATATACTCAAAATTTGAGAACAAGATCAAAGAGAGCAAGGTTCTCTTTTCTAGTACTTGGACTATTTGCCAGACCCTTTCCAAATTGTATCCCTTCTGTTGAGAGGGGGAAGTACATGCAAAAGCTCAAATGCATAATCCAATTTACTCAATATGATCCAGCTTGCAAGCACAAATAAGGAACAAGTTTATAGTCTTGTTGAAATGCATTGATAGAGAGGAAATTGTATACAGTGGAAACCTAGAGGAGGTAGTTAGCATAAGACCTCCTGAAGAGGAGAGGTTTTATAAATAAACTGATTGTTGAGAGAAGGCAAAGGAAAGCTGGTTAGTAAGGAAGCTAAGGGAAGGCTTTTGGGATGATTCCAATATTTTATTAACCCAAATGTTTTTATCTTTTGTTTGATTACACTTCTCTTTCCTTTGTTATCTACTGTCACTCTGTAGATCTTTTATTCTGGTAATGTTTTCAAAAGGACTCTGTTCTTTGTGGAAATGTTAGCATTAGAAGTTTAAAAGTTTCAGTTGTTGATGCTTACTTAAGGCAGTTTAACCAAACATTGTGTCCAGTCCCCTCATTTTACACATAAAGAAGCTAAGGTCCAAATAAGCTGTCATACGCTTAATGTCAGATACGGTAAGCATCAGACCTGGGACTTGGCTTGGCTATTAGTCATGGTTTCTGCCCTGAATCTCTAGTTGAAAAACGCATGAAGTTACTTATGGTTTAATAATAAAAATAATTTATGTTTCCATTTGCTATTTTTCTTCATTGGCTTTAAGAGAGAAGTGATTGAAGAAATATGAAGTAATAGAAATATCTGACATAGTCTTATGGGCAATAATTTATTTAGGTGAAACATATGGAACCTTTAATTCAGAAGGTTCAGCTTTCTAAAGAGCAGTCACATAATTTCGAAAGATGTTTATGTACATGCCATCTTTCTCATGTATAATATAGTGGAAAGACAGCAAATTTAATAAAAAGCCTTATTCTGTGAGGTAATGTTGGCAATAGCACTTGTAAGCTCAGATTTATTCATACATTCTTCCTTTAACTGGCCTTTTAACTGAAGTAAAATTGATGGAAAAAGCATGAAGTTATGCAGAGTTTGGAATTGGGATGCCTTTGGTTGACTGTGATTATCATAATGTATTTCAGCCTTGAAACTGAGCCCTGGATGACAGAGGAAAGCAGCTGAGACATAAGAAAATGCCAGAGACAAAATAACCTTCAGCCAGTCTATAAAAGGAATGATTAGGCAGTTCAAAATGTAAATGCCAAATTTTATCACACGGCTATTTCCTGGGATTTTAAATGGTTATAACTATTCTTTCTCTGGAACTAGAAATACACTTTAATTCTGAATGGCATAGTAAAGTGTCCTGCGTCTACTATCAAACTTTTTCTAGTTGCCTTATCCAGGAAATAGTGTATGCAGGTGAACCAAATAATTTCTGAAAAACAATGCAAGTGTTATAAGAGTGAAACGACAAAAGTGTTCTCAGAATTTCCATAGTTATGTCCAAAGGAGAGTTTAGAACTTGAATTGTTTAAGATGTCTTACTGAGTCCTTAAAACTCTTAGTCCTTTAAACTCTTCATGACTCTTAGTCTGTTAAACTCTTCCTGACTAGTTACTCTTCCTCCATCATCTTTCTTAATATACTTTTAAAAATTCAGGACCAAAAAGAGAAATAACTAAGCAAAAAGGCACATTAACTGCCATTACAAGGAGAGCAAAATGGGTGGTGCCATATGTACTAATCTTTGCCAGTAAGAATAACCTACAGCGTATATAAAATCATGGTGTTATACGTCGAAGTACCTTTCATGTTCTGAAATTCTTGCCGAGACCCTAATCTATTATTAAAAGTAATGGCAAAAACCACAATGGGTTCTGCACTAACGTAATAGTCAGCCCTGCATGTCTGTGGGTTTCATATCTGTGGATTCAACAAACCACAGATTAAAAATATTTGAAAATAAAAAATAGCAGTACAGTAATAAAAATAACAAAAATAAAAATATAATATCACAACTATTTACATAGCAAGTAATCCAGAGATGATTTAAAGTATACGAGAAGGTGTGCACAGGTTATATAAAATACGATGGCATTTTATATAAGGGACTTGATCATCTGCAGATTTTAGTGTTCACAGGGGTCCTGGAACCAATCCCCGACAGATAATGAGAGATAACCATAGCACGCTCTCCCTGTGTGCTACTCATTCTCTATTTTCTTCCACCCTATCCACCAGTCAGATTAATTTCCAAAAAACTCCATAGTAATTATCTCTTCTTTTGCCCTGGTCAGGAACTTTTAGTGGCTCCTCATTACATATGTAATTCAGTCTGAGCTCTGGTTCTCTAAATACCTTTCTACCCCTCTTTATAGACCTTCCCCTCTGGCCAATTTTATTCCCTTAATATCCTTTAGCTGCTGTGTGGACTTTCAGTTGCTCCATGCCCCTAATAAAATTTTATCAAGCGACTTAATTTCTCTGGTCTTTTGTTTCCTTGTTGTTATATGGAGGACAGTGGATTTAATGGCCATTATATTTGTTTAGTGATTTCTAATTTATTTATAATTTTTCCATATATTACTATTTCCTTCCTTCCTCTCGTTTTTTTTTTTTTTTTTTTTTTTTTTGAAACAGGGTCTTGCTCTGTTGTCCAGGCTAGAGTGCAGTGGTGCAATCTCACCTCACTATAGCCTCAACCTCCTGGGCTCAAGAGATCCTCCCAACTCAGCCTCCCGAAGAGCTGGGACTACAGGCACACACAAAGATGCCTGACTAATTTTGTTTACCTTTTGTAGAGATGGGGTCTCACTCTGTTGCCCAGGCTGCACTTCATCTTTGTGCCTTTTACAGTAGTGCGTGCAGGAATGATCCACATTGTACAGATAGGAAACCTCAAGTCCAGTAGGCTAGGTGATTTGTATATGAAAGTTGTTCTAAAACTTTTTAGTCTCAGGAAGTACCATTTACAGTAGCACTCCCAAAGATGAAATATTTAGGTATAAATCTAAGAAAATGTATATAGGATCGTCCAGGCATGGTGGCTCACACCTGTAATCCCAGCGCTTTGGGAGGCCAAGGTGGGCTGATCACGAGGTGAGGAGATAGAGACCATACTGGCTAACACAGTGAAACACCGTCTCTACTAAAAATACAAAAAAATTAGCAGGACATGGTGGCGGGCACCTGTAGTCCCAGCTACTAGGGAGGCAGAGGCAGGAGAATGGTGTGAACCCAGGAGGCGGAGCTTGCAATGAGCCAAGATTGCGCTACCAATGCACTCCAGCCTGGGCGACAGAGTGAGACTCCACTTCAAAAAAAAAAAAAAAGAGAAAATGTATATAGGATCTACAGTTAGAAACCATAAGGCACTGATAAAAAATATGCATACAAATATCTATAGGTGGAAAACTACAATGCACTAATCAAACAAGATCTAAAGAAATGGAGAGAGATTCTGTGTTCATGGATTGAAATAATATTGTTGTGATGTCAGTTCTTTCCCATTTGATCTATAGACTTGACACAGTCCCAAATCAAAATCCCAGCAAGCTATTTCATAGATGTCAACAAACTGATTCTAAAGCTTATAAGGAAAGCCAAAGACCTAGTATAGTCAATGGAATACTGAAGAAAATTGGCAAAGTTGTAGTACTCACACTACCAGGTTTCAAGGCTTACTATAAGGCCATGGTAATCAAGATACTATAGTGTTGGTGAAAGAATAGACACATAGATTAATAGAACAGGATGGAGAGTCTAAGATAAATTCACACGAATATAGTCAACTGATTTTTTTTTTTTTTTTTTGAGACGGAGTCTCACTCTGTCGCCCAGGCTGGAGTGCAGTGGCCGGATCTCAGCTCACTGCAAGCTCCACCTCCCGGGTTTACGCCATTCTCCTGCCTCAGCCTCCCGAGTAGCTGGGACTACAGGCGCCCGCCACCACGCCCGGCTAGTTTTTTGTATTTTTTTAGTAGAGACGGGGTTTCACTGTGTTAGCCAGGATGGTCTCGATCTCCAGACCTCGTGATCCGCCCGTCTCGGCCTCCCAAAGTGCTGGGATTACAGGCTTGAGCCACCGCGCCCGGCCTAGTCAACTGATTTTTAACAAAAGATGGTATTTTCAATAAATGGTGCTGGAACAATTGGATGTCCATACCCAAAACTGAACCAAGACATAGGCCTTATAATTTATGCAATAATTAACTCAAAATGGAACATAGACCTAAATATACCACATGAAACTTATTGAAGAAAACATATATGATATTCAGTTTCGTGATAAATTTTAAAATACAACGTCAGTATGATACATGAAAGAAAAATATTGATAAGTTGTGACTTAGTTAAAATTTAAAATTTCTGTGAAATACTCTATTAAGAGAATGAAAAGACAAGCTATAAATGGGGAGAAAATATTTGTAAAACACATATATAGGCCGGGCACGGTGGCTTAAGCCTGTAATCCCAGCACTTTGGGAGGCCGAGACGGGCGGATCACAAGGTCAGGAGATCGAGACCATCCTGGCTAACACGGTGAAACTCCGTCTCTACTAAAAAATACAAAAAACTAGCCTGGTGAGGTGGCGGGCACCTGTGGTCCCAGCTACTCGGGAGGCTGAGGCAGGAGAATGGCGTCAACCTGAAAGGCGGAGCTTGCAGTGAACTGAGATCCGGCCACTGCACTCCAGCCTGGGTGACAGAGCGAGACTCGGTCTCAAAAACAAACAAACAAACAACAACAACAAAAAAAACATATATAACACTTGAATCCAAAATATACAAAGAACTCTTAAAACTCAACAATAAGAAAATCACCCAATTTAAAAACGGGCAGAAGATCTGAAGGGATACCCCATCAAGGAAGATAAGCAGGTGGCAAAATTAGCACTTAAAAAGATGGTCAACATTGTATGTCATTAGAGTATTGCAAATTAAAATAATAATGTGGTACTACTAGTCACCAGTTGGCTGAAATTCAAAACACTGACCAAATTCTGGCGAGGATGTGGTGTAACAGGAACTCTCATTCATTGCTTGTGAGGATGTAAGATGTTACAGCCACTTTGGAAAACAGGCAGTTTCTTACAAAACTAAACATGATCATACCATGCAAATCAGCAGTTATGCTCTTAGGTATTTACCCAACTAATCTGAAAACTTCTATTCACACAAGACCTGTACACAAACGTTTATAGCAGCTTTATCATTACCAAAACTGGAAGCATCCAATATGTCCTTCAGTAGGTGCATGGGTAAACTGTGGTACATTTATATGGCGAAATATTAATCAGTACTAGAAGGAGCTATGAAATCATGAAAAGACATGGATGAATCGGCCGGGCGCGGTGGCTCAAGCCTGTAATCCCAGCACTTTGGGAGGCCGAGACGGGCGGATCACGAGGTCAGGAGATCGAGACCATCCTGGTCTACACGGTGAAACCCCGTCTCTACTAAAAAATACAAAAAAACTAGCCGGGCGAGATGGCGGGCGCCTGTAGTCCCAGCTACTCGGGAGGCTGAGGCAGGAGAATGGCGTAAACCCGGGAGGCGGAGCTTGCAGTGAGCTGAGATCCGGCCACTGCACTCCAGCCCGGGCAACAGAGTGAGACTCCGTCTCAAAAAAAAAAAAAAAAAAAAAAAAAAAAAAAAAAAAAAAAAAAAAGACATGGATGAATCTTAAATGCATGTTGCCAAGTTAAAGAGATCAGCCTGAAAATGCACTGTGAGTCCAGTTATATGACATTCTGACAAAGGCAAAATTAGAGAGTTGGTAAAAAGATCAATGGTTGCCAGGGACTGGGGAGCAAGGAGATGAGGAGAAAGTTGAATAGGTGAAGAACTAGGACTTTTTTAGGGTGATAAGTATGATGTTATGATGATGAATATAAGATATTAAGCATTTGTCAAAATCCAGAGAACTTTATAGCAGAAAGAGTGGATCTTAATGTGTACAAATTTTTGAAAACTCATTTAGGAGGTCAGAGATTCCAGGATGGAATGCAAAATGTGGCAAAGAGTCTAAATATATTATAAATGTATCCAATAATCTCACTGAAGGGAGTGAAGAAACAAGTTGCTAATCTAAGTAACTTTGGAAATGAGTGGCATCTGTATGACTGTTTAGTCTTACTGTACTTACTTTAAGCTAAAGGAACTATCCATAAGCCTGGTACTCTATTGATGAAGTTCTGTCCCATGGGGAAGAAGGTATGGGTTAATAATGTTGAAACTACCATGCATGTATACTGGAATTGAACAATTAAGAAAATGGGTGGCAGTTGTTAGAAGCCAGGTTTTTCACTGTTGTAGTGTTGGTTACAGGTAAGCAATGAGAGGCTAAAATGATCCATGTGGTAATGGATTCAAGTTGGAGACATTGGTATGAACTCATATAGCTTAATTTATAGATACAGATGGTTGCATATGGAAATGTTTATAGATATATGTATATGCACAGGTTAGGGTACATATTTACAGTGTACACTAAATCAATGTGTAGTAGAAGCAATGAAACTCCAGTAGCAATTGTCATACCTAGTCCTCAAATCTTGGGGAGTAGCAGTCAGGAGTCAGGGTTATCTAGTGTTAGGAATCAGGATTCCTTGGAGAAGTGGCTGATTCTAACCCTGGGATAGGAAATATACAAGATCTATGGAGCCTCTGTAGTGACAGAAAATAAGAAAGGACTCAAAAAAAAAAAAAAAACACACACACACACACACACAATGATAGGAGCATGTCAGGGGGACACAGGAGCCAACTGAAAGTTCTCCAATGACCAAAGCTGCAACAGTTTGAGCAACAAAATAAAACTGTTGGATCATAATCCAATGTATAAAGTAAATGTCTATGAACCCTTACTGATATAAACAAATGGTTGATGTTGACCTTGGGAGGGAATAGATAAATCTCCCTTGCAAAAGAATTTCAAATGATTTACTTAGATATTCCACCTTCAAGGGAGTGGGGACATAACTCTCCACTCCTTACGTTAGGCTGTTGATAGTGACTTTTCTTCAATGAGTGCAGTACAGAAAGGGTAACATTACAATAAAGAAACCTGATAAATTCTACCTCAAGACAGATGATCAGGGTCAGCATCAACAGAGATGTCATGCATCCTTGATTTGATATGATATGATATAATGAAAATGACACTTTACCTGTGTGGTTTTTCTCCCAAAAACACATTATCTTAGTCTAATGAGAGATCAAATAAATCACAGTTTTACAAAACATATGACTAGTAATCTTCAAAACTGTCAAGGTCATCATAATGGGTTGAATGATGATCCCTGCTCCCCTAAAAGATTATGTCCACATCCTAACCTCTAGAACTTGTGAATGTGATCTTATTTGTAGAAAGTGCCTCTGCAGATGTCTTTATGTTAAGGATTTTGAGATGATGATCATCCTGGATTATCTATGGGGCTCTAAATCCAATGAGGCATGTCCTTGTAAGACACAGAAGGTTACAGGCAGAGGAGAAAGCCATGTGAAGACAGGCAGAGATTAGAATGACATAGGCACAAGCATAGGGATCCGTACAGCCACTAGAAGAAGAGTCAAGGAGTGATTCTTCCCTAGAGACTTCTAAGAGAGTGCAGCCCTGCTCATTACTTGATTTTTTTTATTTCTTGTCTCTAGAATCATATAAAAATAAATAAATTTCTGATCACCTGTGGTCAGCAGTTCAAGACCAGCCTGGCCAACATGGTAAAACCCCATCTCTACTAAAAACTACAAAAATAAGCTGGGCGTGGTGGCATGTGCCTGTAATCTCAGCTATTCGGGAGGCTGAGGCAGAAGAATTGCTTGAACCTGGAAGGCGGAGGTTGCGGTGAGCTAAACTTGCACCACTGCACTCCTAGCCTGGGTGAGAGAGGGAGATACCATCTCAAAAAAATAAATAAATAAAAATAAATAAATTTGCTGTTTTTTTTTAACCCATCAAATTTATGGTAATTTGTTATAGAAGCCACAGCAAACGAATACACTCATCAAAAACAAGGAAGGCCCAAGAAACTGTCACAACCAAGACTAGCCTAAGGAGAATAAATATAATGTGATGCCCTAGATAGGACCCTGAAACAGAAAAAGGACATTAAGGAAAAACTGAAGATTCCTGAGTAAAATACGGACTTTAGTTTATTTACATTGTTTCATTAATTGTGACAAAGGTATCATACTAGTGTAAAATGTTCATAATTGGAGAAACTGGGTGTAGGACACATGGGAACTCTATGTATTATCTTCACAATTTGTCTATACATCTAAAACTGCTCTAAAATGAAAGGTGTATTGTTTTAAAAAAGAATGAAAAGGAATAGATATCTTTCCTGGGAATAACATGAAACCAGAATATTCCACCCCTCAAAAGCAAGAGTTTTCTTTCTTTGGCAATTATCTGTTGGAGGAAGCCTGCCTACTAACAGTACTCCTCTCTTCCTCAAACATACTGTAGTCAACCTTGCTGTTCAAGGCAGATGAGACCACTGGGAAAACAGACCTCTTCAGCTACAGCAGAAATCAGTGCAATTATTCATTCGAAACAAATTAGCCCTTTGGCTTTCGTACTACTGGCCTTCCTTCCTGAATAATTCAGTCTAAAAGTTTTAAGACAGGGCCCAGGAAGGTGTATGTGCTAGGGTTTCTTGGACAATGACTGATTCTAGGGCTGGGACAGGGAAAGCATAGGACAAGATGTGCTGGACGCATCTCCCTGTACCAGAAAGTAAAGTAGAGCTCGAAGAATGAGGGGATTATATCTAAAGGATGCAGAAGCCATCTTGAAGGGGCACTCACTGGCCAATTCTTGAACAGTTTGAGCATCAGACTAAATAGTCATGCTATCAAATCATAGCTCCTTGAATAAAATAGGAACTCATGAGACCATAGTGATCTAATAAATTAGTGGGGAGAAGAAAAGGAATAATGGAACTGGGAAGATCACCATTTGCAAACTATTGTAATCAGTGATCTTTCTTAATTCCATGATTCCTAGCTGATAGGATGCAGTGAGGAACACAGCAGCATTTCTATGACACTTCTTTCAAAAATGCATAACTGAAATCTAATTTTGAAGAAAAGAGAATTCCAAATTGAGAGACTTTCTACAACATACCCAACATGTAACCTTCAAATTTATAAAGATTATGAAAGTCAAGGAAAAACGTTAGAACTATTCCAGATTTAAAGAGACTAGACAAACTTGATGATTAAATGTAACTCGTAATACTCTATTGGATGCCTTTGCTACAAAAGACATTAGTGGAATAATTGGTGAAACTTCACAGACTAGTAATGTATCATTGTTAATTTGTCGATTTTGATGGTCGTATTATGGTTATTTGGGAGAATATTTTTAGAGGAATTATGAACAAGTTATTAGAGATGATGGGACATAATGGCAGCAACTTTCAAATTGAAGAAAAAACTATTCTTGAACTTTCCTGTTTGAAATTAGTTTTAAAATTAATTTTTAAAGCTTTCAATAAAAGCCATTGTGAGTTGAGTGGATAAGAGGAGAAATTCATTAAGAATACTTCTGATCAATGAAATATCTCCAGACCTGGAAGAAAATTCAAGCTATTAAAGGGAAATACTGATGATAAAAAATCAATTCTAGAAGAAAGAGATTGTGGAAAGAATTCTTGTAAGAAAAAATCTTATAAATAACCTTGGAAACTTTATATTGGATGAGATTTGGTAGTTACTGCTTTTTGTTGACCCGTTGCATTGCCAAGTGTGGGAGTGGAAGTTTAGCATCCAGCTGGGTCTCACAGGGATTAGAGGGCAGACAGCCAATTAGCACCACCTTGTACCCACACGAGGGTATATGATGGTGCTAGTTGGCCTTCTCCCCACCTAGGCACCTCTGCCTAGGTGCTGCTTGATGGGGTGGAAATTTAGCTACCGCTAGGCACTGGTAACACTAGGGAAACAGAGGAGGGATAGTTTTTTAGAGGTGTAGAAGGAACTTGATTTTGTACATTAACTTAGGAGAACCTGCCAGAGATGAGGAAAAGAAAATTATACAATAGAATTTATAGAATAAATCCAACTGTACCATTTTCCTACCCCTAAACTATGATCCTTGACATCTCAAGGCATGTGGACTCTATGAATTAAGAGTTTTAGAAAGGATAATCTTTAAAAGTCCATTTGACTTATTATATTTCGTCCAGCAATTTGAGTCTAGATAAGAAATGTGATAAGAGATCATTGTGTCTCCTCAAGTTGGAATTAAGGATACCAAACAAAAGAAACTATGGGACATGTTTTTCATTAATAATAAAGATCAAAGGGCAGATTATTTGCTGTGACTTGACCTAAAATACTGTGACATTGTTTTTTTGTTTTCTTTTTTTTTGAGGCGGAGTCTCACTCTGTCGCCCAGGCTGGAGTGCAGTGGTGCCATCTCGGCTCACCGCAACCTCCGCCTCCCAGGTTCAAGCGATTCTCCTGCCTCAGCCTCCTGAGTAGTTGGGATTACAGGTGCATGCCACCACGCCCAGCTAAGTTTTGTATTTTTAGTAGAAACAGGGTTTCACCAGATTTCACATGCTTACAGATTTTAAAGAGTTGTAGAAACATCTTATTGCACTAAAAGAAATTGCCCCACGAGAAATATTTTCATCTGCTTGACCAGCACTATTAATGAGGTGATTGAATTCCTCCAAGGAGGACAAGCTGTTACGTCAACTGAAGTTACACATGCTTTGGGGAAGAGGCAGTCACAGGTGTTAGTAACATATACTTTGCCAACACAAGTTTATAAGAAGATTCATTTTTTAAAATTTTCAGCTTGGAGTGAGTTTGAAATAAAAATATTTTACTTTTCTTACTATCAGAGGCAGTGAAAACATTGATTTTAAAGTAGCTGCTATGAAATACATGCTTTTTTTCTGTGAATGGCAATAGTACTTCCTCAGAGTATATATCAAGTCAGCTGCTTCAGGGAGCATTTCACATTCTCTGTGTATCCTGAGACCTCATTGTAGCGAATACAAATCATCTGAACTCTTCCAAATTCAATTTGATATCCTAACTGGGAATGATGGTGGAATATAGTCTGAACCTTTCAGATCTGCATATTTTATAGCTGATTACTTCTGATTAAGTCCAATTTTGGTCATTTTAGACTAAACGGGAATTTTGATCTCTGATATCATAATGTGACAGTGATTGATCTCCTGGGGGCATTTTCTATGCTGTAGTACTTGGTGTTTTGGGCCAAAGTTCTGTGTGTGTGCTCTTCCCTCCTTTGTCTCGTGCTCTCCCTATATCCCTTTCTTCATTTTTAATATTTTCTTCATTTTTCAATTTTAAAAGAAAAATATGGGCCTCTTTAAACATAAGACCTCCTAAGAACAATCCTAGATCATAGTTAATAATCTGTGCTAGGATAAACTCATCGTCTACCATTTTATTTTATTTTATTTCAATTTTTAGAATTAGATACCTGCATTTTCCTTTTTTTTCAATTTGACATTTATTTTATTTTATTTTATTTTATTTATTTTTTGAGACAGAGTCTTGCTCTGTCGCCCAGGCTAGAGTGCAGTGGCATGATCTTGACTCACTTCAACCTCCACCTCCTGGGTTCAAGCAATTCTCCTGCCTCAGCCTCCCGAGTAGCTGGGATTACAGATGCCTGCCACCACACCTGGCTAATTTTTTATATTTTTAGTAGAGACTGGGTTTCAAAACCGTGTTGGCCAGACTGGTCTCAAACTCCTCACCTCAAGTGATCTGCCCGCCTCGGCCTCCCAAAGTACTGGGGTTACAGGCGTGAACCACCGCGCCTGGCCCCATTTATTTATTTTTATTGAAACATACTAGATGTACATAATTCCAGGGCACATGTAATAATTCAATATTCCAAATCTTCTTTACCATTTTAGGTAAGGGTAATTCATAAGCCAAAGAAGATAAAGCATCCTTACCTCTTTATTCCTTAGTGACTCATTTTCACTGTCTGGTTTGCTCTCTTGGTGCCTTTCTTTCCCCTCCTCTTTTTAGTTTTTATTGAAAGAAAATAAGGGGAATATTTTAAACAGTGAATATTTAAATTAATATTTTCCTTTTCCATCTACAAAGTTAAATATTTGAAATAGCTCTTTATATTAAAATACCACTTACAACTTTTAATTTTAGAAACGTCAGCACATTGACAAATCATTTATTGCTTATTCCAGGTACACCAAATTTTCTTTGTAGAACAAATATTCACTGTTGAAGCTTTAGCTGATGAAGCTATATGTGCTGATAAAACAGGAAGAGAAACATTCTTCTCCCCTCATTTATAAACAAAAATCTATGTAGTTGAAACTGGATGGCTATAGCTATAAAACATAAGCTCATTCTTACTGTTTGGACATATTTTACTTCTTGTTGAAATAGATGTTCCACAACTATAAGATAAGAAGTCTGATCCACTGTTTGGAATTTTTCAGTTGATGGTGCCTTATGTAGTACTGTGTTGGAATTTACCGGCCTATAGTCTTGAGGTAGTGTTTTGCATTAAGATGAGTCAATTTTCAGTATTAAATAATTCCATGGTAATCTACGTGGAAAAGAGTTTCTGCTTAAATGAATCAGAGTATGATGAGGCTTTATTAATAAGGTTGAGATAGTTGAATATTTGGGAAGTGAGAGTTAATATAAGAGACTTGAGAAAAGACCATGTTCTTCAAAGCATCCGTAGTCTCCAAATCTAGTAAAAGCGAAGATCACTTCTCACTGTAATAGTCTATAAGGATTTTTTTTTGTTTTAAAATGTCTTTTTCTCTCTTCCTTAGTATTGACAACTGTTTTCTGTTGTATATGCCATGCTCATTTTAATATAACACTCTTATAAATGAAGACATACACGGCTTAATTAAAAACTTAGAGTAACAGGCCATCATGGTTATCATTTATAGAACTAGTTCTGACTACCACTGTGGCCTGTGCATATATATAAGCCATAAGGTCACCCTAAGTGGTACTTTTTATAAGCTTAGTCAAGGTTGTTAAAGCCAAAGGAAAACTAATATTTAGTGCTTCTACTGTTTTATTTATTACTCGATTCAATTTGGAAGTACTTTAGGACCTTGACCTACTTCAGTGTCGTTCATTCATTGGTAGTAAATATTAATTGATGAATTGAGATTTGATGTCAACTGTTCTGTATTAACCCATTTATTTTGTTTTTCATATTCTGCTTTTTAAATTGTATATATCATATCATTGCAATGAGAAACCAGATTTATGTTATAAAGCATTTTTTCCTTAGTGAAGTATAAATATCAGTTACAGTTAGTTTAGTTTCCTATAGCAATTAAAGAAAAAAGACCAAGTTCAAAAACTCATCTAACCATACATATTATAATGTCCAGCATCTATACTAGGTTATTGATAGTGTTTAATTTTTAATTCATATTATTGGTATGCCAGATGCTCTATGCATACTACATAAGACTGCAAATTTCCTTTCAGGACCTAAAAGGGCTGTTGTGTTTATAATGCATGTGTTTGTTTCATTTTGCACGTTTCAGTGTGCACTCATATTGTTATATTTCCTTTATTCTCAGAACAACCCTGAGAAATAAATAAACATTATCTTTTAGGTAAATCAAGGTTCAGGAAGATTGAATGTTTTGCCTAGACAAAAATTCAGACCTCTTGATAACTTGTTAATGTTCTATCTGATACTCTACAAAGAGCAGTAAAATGGTATATTATTTCATAATAGTAGATGTCAAACTGCTATATAAATCTTTATTTGCATAGCACTTATAATTTTTAAAATGCCTTTTATATTTAAAAGAAAATTATAATAGCAGAGTTCTTCTGTTATATATTTACTGTAGTTTCCTTTATTAGACTCACACATTCAGTAGATACAAAGTACCTCTGTGTTCTAGGTACTGGATTAGTTGCTAAAGTACAAAGCCAATCTCAGCTTTCAAAGAGATCAGGCCATCAAGACACTGTTGTCTTACCCAACAGATAGGACGGTGTGATATAGGTCAAGTTTGCTGAGGGCACTGGAAAAATGCTTTTGTTTCTCCTGTTTTGGGGGTGAATGTATGACTGGCACTGTCCTTTTTCCTACCATGAATACAGAGGTAATGCCCATATCTACAGCAAACAGCTTTGAAGCAACAAATCAACACACTTAGCAAAAAGATAGAAAGAGCCTTGGACTTGATGACCCCTTCAACCTCTGTACTAATCCTAGACTACCTACCTCTGGACATTTTGTGTGGGGGGAAATAAAGTAATGCTCTGTTTTTTAAAGTCATACATAAATCAGAGTTTCAATTAATTGTAGACAAATATTTTCTGTCTCTATATTTTTTACTTTCTTATAATGGACATTTAGCATACGGTAGACTAGAGAATGATGTAACGAATCCACATCACCTAGTTATAATATTAATCAATATTTAACCTTTTCCATTCTTGCACTTTCTCTCTTAGTAATTATAACTATGTTAAAGTAACTGTATAATAAAAGTGTGTGAAAATACTGTGGAAACACACGGAAGACAGTGACTAAACGTGGCCAGCGTTGAAGGGTCTTCAAAGAGGAGGTAGCATTGGCAGAAACTTTAATGTCAAGTAGAGAATGGAAAGAGTATTTCTAGTGGAGGACTAACATGTGCAAAAGGGTTTTTAAAAGCATGGCATATTCAAAGAAGGGGAAATAGATTACTGTGGCTGGAATATAGAGATTATCATGTATGAGTGTCAGTATATGATTCTAAAAAGATGGCTTGGTGCCAAATCATGAATGGACATGTATATATCATATCAAGAAATTTGGTGCTTATTACATAGGTACCAGGAAATGAAGAATATGATTAGTTTTGGGTTTTTAAAACAGAACAGTGACAGTAACATTTTTGGAGTATAGGATGAAGAGGGAAGGCAGTAAACTGTGCCAATGGTTCAAGTAATTAGAAAGGCGTTTGGTGATAACAATAGTGGTTTTAGGCAAGGGGAGATAAGATTAAAAGAGATTTCAGGGGAAGAATCAACATGATTTGGTGCCTGGCGAGGATGTGGAAAAGGGAGATAGTTGTAGAATGACTTGAGTAGATGTGATGATGCCAGGATTAAAGAAATATAGCAGAAGACTGGTTTGGAATAAGGGCATATGATAAGCTTAGTATTTTAAGTTTGAAGTGCTGATAGGTCATTCAGGTAGAGTATTCATTGTGCCAAGTGGAAATATAGAACTGGACCATAAGAGAATCTCACACTAGGGAGTTCTATAACTTGCCTTTCCTGCTAAATATGTCATACGTCACAAGTTCATATATATATAAGACTATATATATGTAAGTATTCATATACATACATGTACATACACAAGTTAATCCTTATTATTCACTAATTGCACATGTGCAAATTGGCCCCCTTCCTAAAATTTATTTGTAATCTCTAAATCAGTACTTGCGGTGTTTTTGTAATAATTTGCAGGCATGCTCGCAGTGGTAAAAAAAATTTGAGTCACCTGATGTGCAGATTCTCAGCTGTAGTTGAACAAGGTGATACTCTAGATACTCTGCCTTCATGTTTTGGTTCTTATACTATAAACAAGCATCCCTTTTGCAGTCTACTTAATGCCACATTTTTCACATTTTATGTGCTTTTTTTGGGTAATTTTGCTTTTTTAAGCAAATGGCCCCCAGTGTTGTGTCAAAGTGCTGTGTAATATTCCTAAGTGCAAGAAAGCTGTGATATATCTATACAAGAAATATGTATGTTAGGTAAGCTCTCAATCATGAGTTATGCTTTCATCCATTATTTCAGTGTTAATGAGTAAATATATATTAAGTAAGATGTCTTTAAACAGAAATACAGATAAAACAAGGTTATGTATTGGCTGGTTGATGAAAATATTGTGACCAGAGGCTCCTAGAAACCTAACCATCTTTCCTGTTTCCCCTAGAAGCAATGGTTCAGTGTTCAGTAACTCAGTGTTTGTGGCAATTTAATAGACCATAACTACCACATATAACAAGAATCTATGTGTGTGTGTGCATGTGTAGAAAATCTGCTACTCTTTTATAAATAACCCTTATATTTGTACAATGTAAGCATTAGTCCTAATTTATGCTTTAATTTTTTTTTTTTTTTTTTTGAGACAGAGTGTTGCTCTGTCGCCCAGGCTGGAGTGCAGTGGCGCAATCTTGGCTCACTGCAAGCTCCGCCTCCTGGGTTCACACCATTCTCCTGCCTCAGCCTCCTGAGTAGCTGAGACTACAGGCACCTGCCAACACACCGAGCTAATTTGTTGTATTTTTAGTAGAGACGGGGTTTCACCGTGTTAGCCAGGATGAGCTCGATCTCCTGACCTCATGATCCACCCGCCTTGACCTCCCAAAGTGCTGGGATTATAGGCGTGAGCCACCGCGCCTGGCCATAACTCTCTTTTTTAGTGAAAAATAAATGCATACAAGATGAAAACAGTTTGCTATTTTAGATCAGATGGATGATTCTATATTAAGTCAGAAGGTTTTTCATAAAATGGAATATTGAAGAAGTACATGTGACATTGACTGACAGCATTTAAATGATCACCTGTAGCACACTTGAGCATAATGTGGTTGTCAGCATCATATTGGTGGGCTGCCAGTTTCTTTTATGGTTGATGTTATTCTCTTTAGCAAGCTTGCAACATTATCAGTCCCTTTTCTCTTAAAGAAATTTATTTTATAATAGTATTTATGTGTGAGGAGATTTCATAATCGAAGACTAGAGTGTGTGTGCATTCATATCTGTCAGTTTGCTTGAATATGACAGCTCAAAAGCATTTTTTAACCTTTCATTCACAAATGTTGATTCATATCAGTAGGGGTGTTTTAAAATGACAGGTATTATGTGAGAATGAGAATTACCCATACTTTCTCACATATCAGTGTTATGTTGAAAATTAACATTCAGCTTTGTATCTCACGTTTTATTGTCTGCAAATCTGAAAGCAGGGAATTGGCATTTACAAAGTCAAGGACAAGCCAACATACAACCCCATGCATTGACTGTTATAGTTCAAAGTGATTCTGTGCTTGTTAACATATATCTGTTTCCTAATCATCTTCTTCCTTGGTATAGAAAATATGCCTTTGTTATTGTCTTATATGGCTATATAGTTAAATGCTTAAAATAAAAATAATATAGACCTACATTTAGAGATTCTTCAGTTTGGGGTGGCTGATTTATTTGTGCTGCTTATGTTTCTGACTTGATCTTCTTCTGACTGATTCTGTAGGCTTCTAACTAAGGTATTAGGGTGAATGCTTTCTGTCTTTACTGCAAACAGTAGATTTTATGTCATCAAGAGTAGTTATCCAGCCTGGTAACAAGGCAACACCCCATCTCTACAAAAAAAAAAAGAAAGAAAAGAATTAGTCAGGCATGGCAGTATGCACCTGTAATCCCAGCTACCAGAGAGGCTGAGGTGGGAGGATTGCTTGAGCCTGGGAGGTGGAGGCTGCAGTCATCCATGATCACACCACTGCACTCCAGTCTGCCAGTCTGGGCAACTGAGTGAAAAAAAGCAGAAGGAGGAGAAGGAGAAGAGAAGGAGAAGGAGGCTTATGCCTGTAATCCCAGCACTTTGGGAGGCTGAAGCGGGTATATCACTTGAGGTCAGGAGTTTGAGACCAGCCTGGCCAACATGGTGAAACCCTGCCTCTACCAAAAATATTAAGTTAGCCAGGCACAGTGGTTCATGCCTGTAATCCAAGCACTTTGGGAGGCCAAGACAGGTGGATCACTTGAGGTCAGGCGTTTGAGACCAGCCAACATGATGAAACCCCATCTCTACTGAAAATACAAAAATTAGCCGGGCATGGTGCTGGACACCTGTAATCCCAGCTACTCTGGAGGCTGAGCTAGGATAATCACTTGAACCCAGGAAATGGAGGCTGTAGTGAGCCAAGATTGTGGACTGCACTGCAGCCTGGGCGACAGAGTGAGACTCCATCTCAAAACAAAATTAGCTGGGTGTGATGCCAGGCTCCTGTAATCCCAGCTACTGGGGAAGCTGAGGCAGGAGAATTGCTTGAGCCTGGGAGGCAGAGGTTGCAGTGAGCTGAATCATGCCACTGCCCTTCAAGCCTGGGCAACAGAATGAGACTCTGTCTCAAAAAAATAATAATAATAATAATTATAACAGCATCTTTTTCTCCTTATTTTTGGTAGATCACCTTAATATTCACTCTTCACATGGAAATAACTCATAGATTTATTCTTCCACACTATGACTAGTGTATTATTTTAAGTGTTTTGATTTCTTTTCTTTTTTTTTTTTTTTTTTTGAGACAGAGTCTGACTCTGTCACCCAGGCTGGAGTGCACGATCTCAGCGCACTGTAACCTTCGCCTCCTGGGTTCAAGCAATTCTCTCTGCCTCAGCCTCCTGAGTAGCTGGGGTTACAGGCTCCTGCCCCCATGCCCCACTAATTTTTGTATTTTTAGTAGAGATGGAATTTCACCATATTGGACAGGCTGGACTTGAACTCCTGACCACAGATGATCCACCAGCCTCGGCCTCCCAAAGTGCTTGGATTACAGTCGTGAGGCACTGTATCCGGTCGTGTATTTAAGGATTGATGCTTTTTAATTATATTGCATTTAGAAAGCAAAGTATTTGCAGTTGAAATCCTCTGTGAATTTAACATCAAGCATACTATATTTTCACTTTCCCTGCTTACTTGGAGCAACCTGATGTTCTAGTATTAAAGACTGTTTTGTAAGATTAATCAGCCCTTGACCTAATTGAAAGAGAGTCTTATGTTACTTTATTCCAATTTCAATAAACTATTACGCAATATAGAGATGTGTTATAATTTGAGAATTTTGTGTAAAGTTCTTTGGTAAGTGCTAATTCAGTGGGAATACCTTCTTAAACCTATAAGGATTCAGGGAAGTGACTAAAAGATGAAAATATTTCTCTAATGTATTTCTAATGGAAGTACAGGATAGTACCTAAATGTCACCTTTGCCATATGGTTTCAGAAAAAAATACTTGAAGGTCTTTGGTGAATTATTGATTGTAGTATGTAAGCCTCTTTTTTTTTTTTTTTTTTTTTTTTTGAGACGGATCTAGGCTCACTGCAAGCTCTGCCTCCTGGCTTCACGTCATTCTCCTGTCTCAGCCTCCTGAGTAGCTGGGGCTACAGGTGCCTGGCACCACTCCCAGCTAATTTTTTGTATTTTTAGTAGAGACGGGGTTTCACTGTGTTAGCCGGCATGGTCTCGATCTCCTGACCTCGTGATCCACCCGCCTCGGCCTTCCAAAGTGCTGGGATTACAGGAGTGAGCCACCGCGCCCGGCTACTTTTTTGTATTTTTAGTAGAAAGAAGGTTTCACCGTAGTCTCGATCTCCTGACTCATGATCTGCCCGCCTCAGCCTCCCAAAGTGCTGAGATTATAAGCGTGAGCCACCGCGCCCGGCCTCATTCAAATACTTTTATTTCTTCTCTTCAACAATCTGAACAATTACTCCTTGGATCCGCAAGATTAAGACATTTTCTCCAAGAAGACTTACTAAAATCCATTTAGTTTCCCTTCTCACTGGTTTTAGGTATATAAATTATGTGCTGCTTTGTCATTAGTTTGCTTAGTTTCGTTAATATTCAGTTAAATATCTCCTGAGTGCTTATTGCAATGATGTGTGAGCTTGCTGGTGTAGAGAAATATGCTGTGGTCAGGGTTTCCAGAGAAAGTGATCTTGTACCTGAATAAGAATTTTCCATGTATGGAAGGTAGGTAAAGATACACTGGCAAAGAGAACAGCGTGAGAATACATGGGATTGACAAATAGTTCAGTATGGCTGTGGTGCAATAAAGTGGGAGATAGGAAATAAAGCTGAAGAGATAGATATGAGCCTGGTCATTGAGGACTTTATATGTCACACTTGGACATTTATTCTTTGAATAAGGGACTTTATTCTGTTAGTGCTGGGTTGCTTTGAAGAGTTTGACATAATGAGGGTTTGATATATGATAGTGCTTGATGTGGCAAAATTTTATTTTAAATCAATCATGTTGGCAGAAGTATGTAAATAAATTTGAGGTAGGATAAAAGTAGAGATGGGGAGATGAGTTAGGTTACTGATTTGGTCATATTGAGAGATAACTTGGATTTGGATACTATTAATAGGGATGGAATTGAGGAAATAGACTTGGAAAGTGTTTAAAGTAGAAATCAGTAAGAATTGAAGATGACTGGTGAAGTGTGAGATGATTGCCAGACTTTTGGCTTGAGAAGTTAGGGGGCTGTGGTTCTGCTGTGACAGGGACTTTAAAAAGGAACAGATTTTAGGAAAAGATGAACAGCTCAGTTTGGGATATACTGAGTTTTTACCTATAGTACCTTCAGTTAGAAACATCCAACAAACAAGTGGATGTAGGAGTCTGAGGCTCAGGTGAAAGGTCAGGATTCAGGGTATTCATTTGAGTTCCTCCCAGTCCTGGGAGGAATACAGAAAATGTGAGTAGAGTGTGAAGTGGACAAAACCCTGAACCCTAGGAAGAATGGGAAAAACAGGAACACAAAAAGGAAACTGGGAAGGAAAAAGCTCTATGTCTTTGCCTAATTACTTTTAAAAGGAGGACAACTTTATCCTTTTTGAATAACTCTTTAAGCATTCTTGAATAGTAGGATATTATATAATGTTATGTAGTAGATAATAAATGTTTAAGTTTGCCACTTATTTTGTTCAGCTGGAAAACATTTCATTTACTTGGAATTGTGTTTTTATATTTTATCCATTTTCATTACTTAACAAATATTTTTTAATTCATATCATTTCATGAGCTGCTATGTACTAGGCACCATGAAGTCTCCTATTCTGGTTTTGTTGTGAGAATTACTCTGACCCGAAGGCACTGATTTGCACTAAATTTTGCATGGTCAGTCTTATGTGGATTAATATGGTAGTTGAACATCCTCCTCTTCCTGAGTACAGTGTGGCCTTATTTAATCTTTTTCATCTCTCTGGGTCACTATTTCTTCATTTTTCTTAAGTCTGTTCATTTTTAAAAACTCAAGAACAGTGCCTACCAACAGGTTTTAGAGATCCACAGGGTACATGACTGGGTTTCATGACTCAGCTGAAATTATATGCAAGATATGATGCATATATATACATTTTTATGAGGATGCAATTTATAGCTTCTTTTGGATTATCAAAGTTTTATATAACTCACCACTCACCATCCACCCAAAAGATTAAGAACTGTAGGAACCAGAAGTATTTTTGTGTAATGTATTATAATAAACTACACTGTTTCATGCAACCCCTGAATAGTGAAGTTATCTTTAACAGAGGTATTGCTATTCTTTGAAAGTAATTTTTTGAAGTAAGGAACAAATTTATTTTAATGCACTATAATATATGTTTACTTTTTGGCTACTTAAGCCTATAATGTTTCTGTTATATTAACCAATTAAAACGCCTCCTAGTTATTTTATAGCTTAAAAACAAATTCATCAAATAGAATAAGTAAGAGTTTGATTCTGCCTTATGGTGAATTAAAGAATACTTAGTTTTAAAGAGTGATTCAAATGTCCTTTATTAAGATATCGTCCCCACTTTGCATGTTCTAAAAGGAAAATAATACTTGAGATCCATTTGTAAGGAGAGAAAAGGAAGCAATGACATAATGCCCAGAGTTGGAGCCAATTAAACCAGGTTTGTACTTTTTCTTTCCATAATGTAACATGTTTATACTGGTCTTGAATCTCTTTTATTCATCTGCTGTCTTATTCCAGCAAAAATCTAATAATTTTAAACCTTGTCATAGTAGTATGGAGGAGACAAAGATGAGTAAGACATGCCCTTTTCAAACTATTTGCAACTAATGCAAAAGAACAGAAATCATAACAGTCTCTCAGACCACAGTGCAATCAAATTAGAACTCAGGATTAAGAAACTCACTCAAAACCGCGTAACTACATGGAAACTGAACAACCTGCTCCTGAATGACTACTGGGTAAATAGCAAAATGAAGGCAGAAAGAAAGATGTTCTTTGAAACCAAATGTTCTTTGAGAACAAAGATACAACATACCAGAATCTCGGGGACACATTTAAAGCAGTGTACAGATGCCCACAAGAGAAATCAGGAAAGATCTAAAATTAACACCCTAACGTCAAAATTAAAAGAACTAGAGAAGCAAGAGCAAACAAATTCAAAAGCTAGCAGAAGACAAGAAATAACTAAAATCAGAGCAGAAGTGAAGGAGGTAGAGACACAAAAAACCCTTAAAAAAATCAATGACTCCAGGAGCTGTTTTTTTGAAAAGATCAACAAAATAGACTGCTAGCCAGACAAAGAAGAAAAGAGAAGAATCAAATAGATGCAATTAAAAAAAAAGACATAGGGAATATCAAACTATTTGCAACTTAACTATGAATATGAAAGACAAAATTATAAAAAGCTAGATAGCAATCTCATTTTAACATGGAAAGTTCTGTGAGGTTTGGTAAATTGCTTGAGGTCAGAAGCTCTTAAAGAGTTAAGGTGGGATTCAGACTCATATCTGTTGACTCCAAACCGTATTTGCCTTCCATTATGTCACAATGTTCCCTATTTTATTTAGGTTTAGTTGTTGTGCAACTGCTGATTACTGAAGTAGAGGGTGCAGATCATATGTATTTCATTTAAGGAATTTACTTTCATTTAAGGAATTTATTTCATTTACTTTCTGATGAAGTAAAAAGGGGGAGCGTATTCTCTATTCAGAAGTTTAGAAGATTAGAGATGGGAACTAACATTTGTAAGCACTTACTATGTGCTAGACACTATTGTAAGGACTTAACATGAACTAACCTATTTAATTAACGACAGCCAGGTGACATACTTGGTGTTATCCTTCATCTTTAAAACAAAGAAATAAGCAAATTGCCCGAGATCACATAGCTAGTAAGTACCAAAAGCAGATTCAAAACCGTGTATTGGGAAAGGTTAGTTAGGGTTTACACCATGTCTGTTGACTTAATCTTTTTTTAATTTTTTATTATTATTTTTTATTTTTTGAGACGGAGTCTCACGCTGTTGCCCAGGCTGGAGTGCAGTGGCACAATCTTAGCTCACTGCAACCTCCGCCTTCTGGGTTCAAGTAAATCTCCTGCCTCAGCCTCCCGAGTAGGTGGTTCTACAGGTGTGTGCCCCCACAGCTGGTCAATTTTTTTTTGTATTTTAGTAGAGAAGTTGGGGTTTCACTGTGTTAGCCAGGATGGTCTTAATCTCCTGACCTCATGATCCGCCCACCTCGGCCTCCCAAAGTACTGGGATTACAGGCTTGAGCCACTGCACCCAGCCGACTTAAAATTTAATATTACACAAACCAAACAAATAGCTGGATAATTTAGTCTGAGCTCCTGTTGCTATTTAGTGTCATTTGTAAACATCTTAATTCAACTATTAGCAGTTAAGTCACCTTACCAAAATAATATTTACATCTTAACAAGCTTTTCATTGTAACCAGTTTGAAAAAGTAATTTAGGTTACATGATCCTGTGGTGAAGAGAGATTTTAAATTCACAGAATAGTGAACAGCAACATATGATAGAAAGGACTTTGAGGTGGGGCTCAGATCTGGGTTCTTTCAATTCCCAGCTTTCCTGCTGACTCATGTGCTCTACAAGTATCTTAACCTGTTTTCATACCTTTTGTAAGATGAGAAGATTGACTTCATTGTTCCCTAAGTCCCTTACAGTGATACAGTTATCCTATCAGTATATTTTTAAAATGTGAATTTTTTTACATGTGAATAACTAAGAATTTTTGGTTGAGAGATAAGTCTTTAGAGATCACTTCATTGAATCCTCCCAGGTGACAGATGAAGAGACTGAGACCTTCACATTTGTATGGCACTGTAAACATTTCAAAGCTCTTTGTTCTTTTACATACATTAATCTCATGTTAGCCTCATCACCATACTCTTGTGGGTTAAATACTATTCTCTTCATTGTGTACGAGACCAGATTGAATTGGTCATATAGCTGGGCTAGATGAAGTGACTCTATGACTCTCAACCGAGTTTATCATGTTTTCTTGCTTTAGTGAGACTAATTACATCCTTCAGTGAAGTACTATTTTGTGAGAAAGTGAGAATTCAGTGATTTATGAAAAAATCCAAGTGGAAGAAACAAATATTTTCTAACATGAAAGTAGTAATGACTACAGCTATGTAAATAGCAGTAACAAAGAGGAAAGGAAGTGGCAAGTAATAAGGTCTATGAGTTGATTTAATTTTGGTTTTCATTTATTCCTGGATTAAGAATAAGCATAATTGACTTTTAATATCCTTGTGTTTATCAATAACATACTTTATCCTGACTAAATAATGCAAGGAGAAATCATACTTTATAATAAAGTATTCATAAATTGTAGGTGAGCTAAGGAAAATTTCAAACAGTTAATTTGAAAAGATACTTTGAAAACAAATAAATAAGCATAGGAAGCTAAGCTTTTTGTAATATTATTTAATTATTTCATTGCCTTTATTGAAGTGAGTTTTCTTTTTTATTTCCACTTTGTAGTTATAGAGCTACAACTTTTTGTAACTTTTTAGTATTTTTTTAATTGAAAATAATTTTAAAACTAGTATGTAGGCATGAGCAGTTTTTCTTTTGCAATTTTTTCCCCAAATTGTCTCTCCTTTAAAAGGAACTGACTTTCTAGATTACATGGTATGATGGTGCTTTCTCTGCAGATATGAAAATTTGATCATTAATACAATCTCTATTTGTTGTTCTATATTAAAATGTTTTTTTAAGATGATTAACTGCATGTATTCTGTAGAACTAATGAAAGAAAGGAGGATCTCCCAGATGGTTCTAATCAAATAAGGAAAACAGCAAAGGATGGAGTTGATATACAACAAAATTTGAAAGCAACATTATGAGATTTGACTTATTTTAGAGAAGAAAAATGTATTATGTCCTTTATGAAGTCTGTTTTTCTTAAGAGTCCATTATAATATTCTCTTGCCCAGCTGCTGATGTTCTTTCCTTATGCCCTGCCCTACAGAGCTCCACCTCTTATTGCGTACCCATTCTCACGCCATCACAGATCCCATAGAATTCAAAATGATATTTGATGCAGACTTGAATAGAGCTAGTTTTTATTTCTCAACTCTATGTCTGGCTTCAAAACATGTGTAAAGGTTTTTTTTTACAGCCACTTTTTAATGGTGCTTTAAAGGAAAAGATGAAGAGGCCCCTTCATAGTAATTAATTTTTTGATTTCTGTTTTGAGATTACTAAGGAGCTAGTTTCCTGGAAACTTCAAATTCCTAACACAGTTTCATTAAATTGTACCTATTGTAATACGATTGTGTCTTGCTAACCCAGACTGTAGTGAGTTTTAAGGACTACTGTTAGTTTCTCATTGGCCCATTGTGATTTAGTGTTCATAAAAAGGTTACTACATTTAACTGAGGGTTTAGAATTTTTCAAGATGACTGGGCTTTTTCCTGTGATCTGTGAGTTTCTCTTGTTTGGCTTTAGGCTTAAAGAATTTCTGATCTAGAGTCAACTGCAAGCAAGCGAGGCTTCCAGGCTGGTGTCCCATTCGTATTAAAACATTCCGTTTGTACACGTGTGTGGCCTTGTGATTCAGAAGGCATGGTTTTGATACCCAAAACCTTTTAACTTTTTAAACTATTCCAATGAAGAAATTGCTGAAACAGTAACTTTTTTTTTTTAACAAGTCTTGTTGACAAATTCGTTAGCATTAAATTGTTTTTCCTAGCCATTGATTAGTTTTAATGTAGATTTATTTCTATGTAGTCTGCTTTCTGTGCCAGGATATTTTCTAAAAATGAGGTAAGTTCTTAGATGTATGGAAATTTGAGGAACTCTTTGATGTCATATTCAGTAAACCTCAGGATGACAATAAGGGAAATATGGAGCTGTTGATTTATGTGTATATGTATGTATGTGTATATTTGGGTTTGTGATCTAAACACCCAGGAAATAAATTTGATTTATAGCTTCTTTCTTGACCAAGTTATTTTAAAGTTTAGCATGGTAATAGAATTATTTGGAAATATTGATTGGTTTTTTCTTTTGCAAGTGTATTGCTACTTAACAATTAAATGATTAAATATAGCTCAGGGCTTTGTTTTATTTCTTCATGTTGTATTTGAGAGAATTAAATGGGTTGATTCAGAGTTTTAAAAAATAGAAGTACAGGTAATAAAGGAGAATTACAGAATCTGTTGGCCTGCATTTGTAAGATCAGTCCATCTTGAGTTGCCCAGTTATTTGAATTTATCAGAGAAAAATAGTACCAAGTAAGTATAAATATTCAAATAGTTATTGAATATTTCATTAACATATATATGCCACCTTTAGTTTTCTTAATTCCCAATGTGAGAAATTTGGATGATTTTCATAAATATTCAAAAATTATTCTGCTGTACAAAATTGAGAGTATTGTTGAAAGAGATAATAATTTGCTCTTGGGTCTTTTTATTTCTTTTTTTTTTTTTTTTTGAGACGGAGTCTCGCTCTGTCGCCCAGGCTGGAGTGCAGTGGCCGGATCTCAGCTCACTGCAAGCTCCGCCTCCCGGGTTTACGCCATTCTCCTCCCTCAGCCTCCGGAGTAGCTGGGACTACAGGCGCCCGCCACCTCGCCCGGCTAGTTTTTTGTTTTTTTAGTATGAAAACCCATCGCCAAAAAACTTTAAATGAAAAGTTGCTAATTGCAATGAGGGTTTTCTATGAAGTTATTAAATTTGATTCTTGAATTGTATGAACTTCCTCAATAGCTTTGCTTATACTTATATATAAACAGAACATTTTAATATAAGATTTGGTAGTATAGTATGTTGCTAGTCTGCAGCTCTTCTATAGGAGAAGTGAAGATCTTTGCAAAAGATTTGGGGACTGCAGATTTTCTATGTAGGGTTAAAAAAAAAAGTTTTTGATTATATTGAATGAATTCAGTAAAAATGGCTTACTTTCTTTTCTCCAACAATGTAAATACCATGTCTTATAAAAATTAATAACAATAGGCATCATTTGGCTGGCAGAAATGGCATTTCGCATACTCTTGTACAGCAAACTATAGACAAGGTCTGATACGGTAAAGGAAATGGAATTTTTTTTTTTTTTTTTTTTTTGAGATGGAGTCTCGCTCTGTTGCCCAGGCTGGAGTGCAATGGCAAATCTCAGCTCACTGCAACCTTCGCTTCCTGGGTTCAAGTGATTCTCTAACCTCAGCCTCCTGGGATTACAGGTGAGTAGCTAGGATTACAGGTGCCACCCCACCTGGCTAATTTTTGTATTTTTAGTAGAGACGGGGTTTTATCATGTTGACCAGGCTGGTCTTGAAACTCCTGACCTCAAGTGATCCACCTGCCTCAGCCTCCTAAAGTGCTGAGATTACAGGTATGAGCCACCATGCCCAGCCAGGAAATAGAAATCTTGTACAGCTCTTATAGTAGAAACCTGATTATTCCAGAGATGAGAGTGCTATCTAGTGATCATCTACACAAAGCTACTAAGTAAGGTCAAATGTTTAGAGCCCATAAAAGATCACAGAAAACCAATAACAAGAATATTGCAAGCCAGCCCACACTGTCTGAAAGAAGTTTATAGAGTCCACTTGAGTGCATTAAAATATTTTGTGTTCCTTGTTAATTCTAAAATAACAAAAATTTAACAGAAACATGGAATAGGAACAGGTTTTAGAATAAGAAAAGGCTTCAGAAATCATTTGATTATCCCCTTTCATTTTGCAAAGTGAAACTAAGGGTGTGAAGCTACATCCTCAAGTGTTATATAGGTGGTAACAGAACTAAGATTAGAATACACTTTACATATCTATTAAATAATTGAAGCTAGAATTTGAAAAGTTGTGATGGGAAATTATTTTATTTTGTTGCTAATTTTTAAAATTTATATACAGTAAAACTGACCCTTTTTTTTTGAGATGGAGTCTCACTCAGTTGCCCAGGCTGGAGTACAGTGGCATGATCTCAGCTCACTGCAGCCTCCGCCTCCCATTTTCAAGCGATTCTTGTGCCTCAGCCTCCTGAGTAGCTGGTATTATAGGTGTCTGCCTCCATGCCCAGCTAATTTTTGTTTATTTACTAGAGACCAGGATTTCACCATGTTGGCCAGGCTGGTCTCGAACTCCTGACCTCAAGTGATCCGCCTGCCTCAGCCTCCCAAAGTGCTGGGATTACAGGCATGAGCCACCGTGCCTGGCCCAAAATTGACTTTTTAAATAAGTTCTGTGAGCTTTAACACATATATGGATCCATATGACTACCACTACAAACAGGAAACAGTCCCATCACCCTAGAAAACTTCTGGCTGTCCCTTTTTAGTCAAAATCTCTCCCTACATCTAACAATTACTGATCTGTACTTCATCATTATAGTTTTACCTATTCCAGAATATTGTATAAATGGAATTTTTTTCCCTAGCCAAACTGTATCCAGCTTTATTGAAGATACTTAACATAAATAATCATGGTATTTCAGGCAGGACGTGGGCAGAGAATCATTAACAGTATACATACAACAACTTTCAAACTCCCTTCTTCAGTGGACTACCAAAAATCAGAAAGCCTCTATAAACCCAATGAAGTCTTCATGTGATGCTGTGAACAGGGAAAGTTTAGAGTGAGGTTGACATTTCACATTTAGAATGTTGTTTAACAACTTTTAACAAGCCAATCCTGACTCAGGAAGTGAAATGAAATGGCAGAATTTATCTGAAGATCCACAGTCTAGAAACGGAACCACTGCTTTTTTGAGGGGCTCCGTCTCAGTGGTATCACTGGAACATCCAGATTGTCTGAAACACTGGTAACCAATTATTGGGGGTCAGATCCCAGCAGATGTCTGGGTTTAAGGGAGTTAAGTCTATGCTGAAAGGTGGAAAGGGAGAAAATAACCTAAAAACAAATTTGTTTTTCCATCCCACAGGCTTTTGTGCCAAGGAGGCCATGTGTGTCTAAGTCAAGGAGTATGATTAAAACCCTCAGCAAAATTGGTAAAGAAGGAACATACTTTAAGGTAATAAAAACCATCTATGACAAGCCCACAGCTAACACTGTAATGAATGGGGAACAGTTGAAAGCATTCCCCCTGAAAACTGGAACAGGACACGGATGTCCACTTTCACCACTTCTATTCAACACAGTACTGGAAGTCCTAGTCAGAAAAATTAGACAAGAGAAAGAAATAAAGGGCATCCAAATTGGCAAAGAGAAGTCAAACTGTCGCTATTTCTTGATGACATAATCATATACCTAGAAAACCCTGAAAGACTCATCCAAAAAGCTCCTGAACTAGTAAATGAATTCAGCAAAGTTTCAGGATACAAAATTAATGTATACAAATCAGTAGCCCTGCTATACATCAACAGCAACCAAGCTGAGAATCAAATCAAGAAATCAACCCTTTTTATAATAGCTGTTAAAACAAAAACAAAAACAAAAAACTTAGAAATATACTTAATCAGGAGGTGAAAGTGAAAGACCTCTGCAAGGAAAACTACAAAACACTGCTGAAAGAAATTATAGATGACAAAACAAATAGAAACACATCCCATGTTCATGGATGGGTAGAATCAATATTGTGATAATGACCATACTGCCAAAAGCAATCAACAAATTCACTGCAATTCCCATCAAAATACCACCACCATTCTTCACAGAACTAGAAAAAAAAAATCCTAAAATTCACATGGAACCAAAAGAACCCACATAGCCAAAGCAAGACTAAGCAAAAAGAACAAATTTGGAGGCACCACATTACCCAACTTCAAATGATACTATAAGGCCATAGTCACCAAAACAGCATGGTACTAGAATAGAAACAGGCACACAGACCAATGGAACAGAATAGGGAATCCAGAAATAAAGTGAATACTTACAGTCAACTGATCCTTGACAAAGGAGGCAAAAACATAAAGTAGGAAAAGGAAACTATTTGCAGCAACCTAGATGGAATTGGAGACCATCATTCCAAGTGAAGTAACTCAGGAATGGAAAACAAAACATAGTATGTTCTCACTCATAAGTGGAAGCTAAGCTATGAGCACGCAAAGACATAAGAATGATACAATGAACTTTGAGGACTTGGGGGAAGAGGAAGAGGGAGATGAGGGATAAAAGACTACACATTGGGTACAGCGTGTACTTCTAGGGTGATGGGTGCACCAAAATCTCATAAATCACCACTAAAGAATTGATTCATGTAACCAAACACCACCTGTTCCCCCAAAACCTATTGAAATAAGACAAAATTCCAAAAATAAAATAAATATGTACATCTTGGTAATGTAGAGTTGATCCTTAAACAACATGAATTAAATCAAGTGGGTCCACTTATACACAGATTTTAAGAAATAACTGAGGCTGGGTGTGGTGGCTCACGCCTGTAATCCCAACACTTCAGGAGGCCCAGGCGGGTGGATCATGAGGTCAGGAGATCAAGACCATACTGACTAACACGGTGAAATTCTGTCTCTACTAAAAATACAAAAATTAGACAGGTGTGATGGCACACGCCTGTAATCCCAGCTACTCAGGAGGCTGAGGCAGGAGAGTCACTTGAACCCGGGAGACAGAGGTTGCAGTGAACTGAGATGGCAGTGAAGCCTGGGCGACAGAGTGAGACTCTGTCTCAAATAAATAAATAAATAAATAAAATTTAAAAATAATAAAAAGGAAAAAAATGTATTTTTTAAAGAAAGAAAAAGTTATCTCACAAGGATTTTAAGGCAGCCACCATTAAAATGCTTCAACGGGCAATTACCAGCATACTGGAAACAAATGAAAAGAACAGAAAGCCTGAGTAAAGAAAGTCTCAGCAGAGAAATATAGAATGTAAATAATGAAATTACAAAACCAAAATTACAATAACTGAAATCAATGTCAGTGGATGGGTTCAATAGCAGAATGGATGTGACAGAAGAAGGGATCAATATACTAAAGAGTAAAACAATAGAAATTTGCCAGTCTGAACAATAGGAAGAAAACAAACCAAAAAATAACAGAACTCTGGTGACTCGTGAAACTATAATAAAAGACTAACATTCCTGTCATCAGAGTCTCAAAAGGAGAGGAGAAAAAGGACAAAACTGAAAAATAATTTGAAAAAATATGACTGAAAAGTTCTCAAAAGACATAAATCTACAGATTCAAGAAGCCAAGTAAACCCCAAACAGTGTAAACCCCAAATCAATCCATGCCAAAACACATCAAAGTCAAACTTCTGAAAACTGAAGACAGAAGAAATCTTGAAAGCAGCAACAGAAAAATAACATTTTCCCTAGAGGGGAAAAACAGTTTAACGACAGTAAATTTCTCATTAAAAACCATGGAAGCCAGAAGGAACTGGCACGATATCTTTCAGGTGCTAGGAGAAAAGACTTGTTAACTCAGAGTTCTATATCCAGCAAAAATATCCTACAGCAATGAAGAAAAAAATAAAAATATTTATAGAGAAAGGATAATTTCTCACTAGCATACCTGCTCTAAAAGAATAAAGAAAATTCTCTAAGCAGAAAGGAAATGAAAAAAGATCTCAAATAATACAGGAATCGTGGATAATGAGGAAGGAAGGATGACAGAAGGGTGAAAAATATGTATAAATACAACAGATTCCTGTTCACTTTCACCTCTTGATTAAGTGTATTTCTAAGTTTTTTGTTTTTGTTTTTGTTTTAACAGCTATTATAAAAAGGGTTGATTTCTTGATTTGATTCTCAGCTTGGTTGCTGTTGATGTATAGCAGGGCTACTGATTTGTATACATTAATTTTGTATCCTGAAACTTTGCTGAATTCATTTACTAGTTCAGGAGCTTTTTGGATGAGTCTTTCAGGGTTTTCTAGGTATATGATTATGTCATCAAGAAATAGCGACAGTTTGACTTCTCTTTGCCAATTTGGATGCCCTTTATTTCTTTCTCTTGTCTAATTTTTCTGACTAGGACTTCCAGTACTGTGTTGAATAGAAGTGGTGAAAGTGGACATCCGTGTCCTGTTCCAGTTTTCAGGGGGAATGCTTTCAACTGTTCCCCATTCATTATAGTGTTAGCTGTGGGCTTGTCATAGATGGTTTTTATTACCTTAAAGTATATTCCTTCTTTACCAATTTTGCTGAGGGTTTTAATCATACATAAAGGGATGCTGGATTTTGTGAAATGCTTTTTCCACATCTATTGAGCTGATCATGTGATTTTTGTTTTTAATTCTTTTTATGTGGTGTATCACATTTATTGACTTGCCGATGTTAAACCATCCCTGCATCCCTGGTATGAAACCCACTTGATCATGGTGGATTATCTTTTTGATCTGCTGTTGGATTCGTTTAGCTAGTATTTTGTTAAGGATTTTTGCATCTATGTTCATCAGGGATATTGGTTTGTAGTTTTCTTTTTTTGGTTATGTCCTTTTCTGGTTTTGGTATTAGGGTGATACTGGCTTCATAGAATGATTTCAGGAGGATTCCCTCTTTCCGTGTCTTTTGGAGTAGTGTCAATAGGATTGGTAACCAGTTCTTCTTTAAATGTCTGATAGAATTCAGCTATGAATCCATCTAGTCCTGGACTTTTTTTGTTGGTAACTTTTAAATTACCATTTCAGTCTTATTGCTTGTTATTGGTCTGTTCAGAGTTTATGTTTCTTCCTGGTTTAACCTAGGAGGGTTGTATATTTCCAGGAATTTATCTATCTCCTCTAGTTTTCTAGTTCATGCACATAAAGGTGTTCATAGTAGCCTTGAGTGATATTTTGTATTTCTGTAATATTGGCTGTTGTATCTCCCATTTTGTTTATAATTGAGCTTATTTGGATCTTCTCTCTTCTTTCTTGGTTAATCCCACTACTGGTCTATCAATTTTATTTATCTTTTCAAATAACCATCTTTTTGTTGTATTTATCTTTTGTATTTTTTTGTTTGTTGCAATTTCATTTAGTTCTGCTCTGATCTTGATTGCTTATTTTCTTCTGCTGGGCTTGCGTTTGGTTTGTTCTTGTTTCTCTAGCTCCTTGAGGTGTGACCTTAGGTTGTCTTGTTTGTGCTCTTTCAGACTTAATCGATGTAGGCATTTAATGCTATGAATTTCCTGTTAGCACTGCCTTTGCTATATCCCAGAGGTTTTTATAGGTTGTGTCACTATTATTGTTCAGTTCAAATAGTTTGTTAATTTCCATCTTGATTTCATTTTTGACTCAGTGATCATTCAGGAACATGTTATTTAATTTCCGTATATTTGCGTGGTTTTGAGGGTTCCTTTTGAAGTTGATTTCCAATTTTATTCCACTGTGGTCTAATAGAGTGCTTCGTATAATTTCGATTTTCTTAAATTTGTTGAGAGTTTGTGGCCTGTCGTATGGTCTGTCTTGGAGAATGTTCCATGTGTTGATGAATAGAATGTGTATTCTGTAGTCATTGGGTAGAATGTTATGTAAACGTTTTTTAAGCCAGTTGTTTCTTTGTTGACTTTTATGTCTTGATTACCTGTTTAGTGCTGTCAGTGAAGTATCGAAGTCTCCCACTATTATTTTGTTGCTGCCTATCTAATTTCTTAGATCTAGTAGTAATTGTTTCATAAATTGGGAGCTCCAGTGTTAGGTGCATATCTATTTAGGATTGTGATATTTTCCTGTTGTATTAGACCTTTTATCATTATGTAGTGTCTCTCTTTATCTTTTTTAACAGTTGTTGCTCTAAAGTTTGTTTTGTCTGATATAAGAATAGCTACTCCTGCTTGCTTCTGGTGCCCATTTGCATGGAGTATCTTTTTCCACCCCATTACCTTAACTTTATGTGAGTCCTTATGTGTCAGGTGAGTCTCTTGAAGACAGCAGATACTTAATTACTGAAGTCTTATCCATTCTGCCATTCTCTTTTTTTTTTATATAAATCTATAGTTTTATTAAGACAAAAACTGACAGTGTAGTATGAAGTTTACATTTAAACAAAGTTTACACAGAAATCTAACACATGCCTAAAAGGATTTTACAATGTAGCTCTAGATGCAAGTCTAGACAATATCAAGAACTGATGGATCTCATGACTCAAGACAGAGCATTTTGGGTATCAGTTACTTCTTAGGATTTCTTAAAAAATTGTGTGTGTGTGTGTGTGTGTGTGTGTGTGTGTGTGTGTGTGTGTGTTTTAAAGTGAACCACTGCCCAATATGGAAGTTTAATCTTCTCCTGAGACCAAGGCTTTTGAAATCACTAAACTCTTAGATCAATTCAGTGAAACTTGTGCTGTCAGTGACTGAACCCTGCCGACAATGGTTTCAGAGTTCAAAGCTCAAAAAAGAGAATGGCTCCAAGAGTTTTCCCCACTAAGAGCACGGGCCCTTGTCTTTCCCTACTGTCTTATCTCCTCTACCACCCTCTTCCTCTTCCCTAACACCTCAGCCAGTGGCTTGGATGAACAAGCTGATATTTATAACTTCGTTACTGGAAAATAAAGGGTCTTCTAATTTTATTAGCACCTCTGAGACAGAATGATCTGCTTGTACTGTATACTCTCCAATAAAAGACCTTCCCTCCTCATCAAATCCTCCAAATACACCCAAATCGAATATCCTTAAAGCATAAATCTCACAGGACCTATACAACAACAACACAATGAAAAAAAAAGGTATTCAGGCAATAAATAGAACAATGAATAGAATAGTACCTCACATCTCAATACTGCCATTAGAGAATGGTTACTGCCATTCTCTTATCTTTTAAGTGGAGCATTTAGGCCCATTACTTTCAAAGTTAGTATTGAGATTCTATTCATTGTTCTATTTATTGCCTGAATAACTTTTTTTTTTTTCATTGTGGTGTTGTTTTATAGGTCCTGTGAGATTTATGCTTTAAGGATATTCGATTTGGGTGTATTTGGAGGATTTTTTTCAAGACTTAGAGCTCCTTTTAGCAGTGCTTGTAGTGCTGGCTTGGTAGTGGCTAATTCTCTCAGCAGTTGTTTGTCTGAAGAATATCATATATTTTCTTCATTTATGAAGCCTAGTTTTGTTGCATACAAAATTCTTGACTGATAATTATTTTTGTTTAAGGAGGCTAAAGATAGGATCCCAGTCCCTTCTAGCTTGTAGGGTTTCTGCTATGAAATCTGCTGTTAATCTCATAGGTTTTTCTTTATAGGTTACTTGATACTTTTGCCTCACAGCCCTTAAGATTCTTTCCTTCATCATGACTTTAGATAACCTGATGACTGTGTGCCTAGGTGGTGATCTTTTTGCAATGAAATTTCCCAGGAGTTCTTTGAGCTTTTTGTATTTGGATGTCTAGATCCCTAGCAAGGCCAAGAAAATTTTCCTCAATTATTCTCTCAAACATGTTTTCCAAACTTTTAGATTTCTCTTATTCCTCAGAAACACCAGTTATTCTTAAATTTGGTCATTTAACATAATGTCAAACTTCTTGGAAGCTTTGTTTTTTTTGTTGTTGTTGTTTTTGTTTTTTTGAGATGAAGTCTTGCTCTGTCATCCAGACTGAAATGCAGTGGCGCAGTCTCAGCTCACTGCATCCTCCGCCTCCCAGGTTCAAGTGGTTCTCCTACCTCAACCTCCCACATAGCTGGGATTACAGGCACACACCGCCACACCCAGCTCATTTTTGTACTTCAGTAGAGACGGGGTTTCACCGTGTTGGCCAGACTGGTCTCAAACTCCTGACATCAAGTGATCTGCCCTCCTCAGCCTCCCAGAGTGTTGGGATTATAGGCATGAGCCACTGTGCCTGGCTTGTTCATTTTTAAAAAATTCTTTTTTCTTCTTTGTCTTTATCAGATTGGGTTAATTCAAAAGCCTTGTCTTCAAGCTTGAAGTTCTTTCTTCTACTTGTTCAATTCTATTTCTGAGACATTCCAGTGCATTTTGCAATTCTCTAAGTGTGCCCTTCATTTCCAGAAGTTGTAATTAGTTTTTATTTACGCTATGTATTGCACTGGAGATTTTTCCATTCATATCCTGTATCTTTTTTTTATTTCTTGGACTTGACCTTTCTCTGATGCCTACTCAATTGGCTTAATAGTCAACTTTCTGAATTCTTTTTCTGGCAATTCAGAGATTTTTTTTCCTGGTTTGGATCCATTGTTGGTGAGCTAGTGTGATCTCTTGGGGGTGTTAAAGAACCTTGTTTTATCTATTACAAAAATTGTTTTTCTGGTTCCTTCTTATTCGGGTAGACTGTATCAAAGGGAAGATCTGGGACTCAAAGGCTGCTGTTCAGATTCTTTGGTCCCACAGGTTGCTCCCTTCATGTGGTGCTCTTCCCTTTCCCATAGGGATGGGAATTTCTGAGAGCTGAACTGAAGTGATTGTTGTTTCTCTTCTGGATCTAGCCATCCAGCAGAGCTATCAGGCTCTGGGCTGGTACTGGGGAGTATCTGCAGAGTCTTATGATGTGATCTGTCTTCAGGTCTCTCAGCCATGGATACCAACACTTGGTCTGGTGGAGGTAGCAGGGGCATGAAGTGGATACTGTGAGGGTTCCTGGTTGTATTTTTGTGACCTGAGCTGGTTTTGTGTTGGTTGGCCTCCAGATAGGAGGTGCTGCTTTCAAGAGCATATCAACTGCGTTAGTATAGGGAGGATGAGGTGGAGGTTGGAGCCATAGACCTCTCAAGAGGTTATATCATTCGTCTTCAGCTACCAGCAGGACCATCAGATGTGGACAGGGTTAGGTGTGTCTGAGTTCAGACTCTCCTTGGGCAGGAATTGATGTGGCTGCTGTAGGGGATGGGGGTATATTTCCCAGGCAAGTGCAATTATGTTCCCAGGAAGATTATGGCTGCCTCTGCTGCATCACACAGGTTGCCAGGGAAGTAGAGAAAGCCTGCAGCCAGAGCCCTCACACAGCTCCCATGCAGTCTACAGCCCAAAAGGCTGGTCCCACTCCCACTGTACCCCCCAACCAACAACACGAGTTGATTTCCAGGCAGCCAGAGAGGAGGGCTGAGAACTTTGTCCCAGGCTATAAGCCTCCCCACTGAGAAAACTAGCTGACTCACAGTTCCTTGGCTGTCCTACAGAGCCTACAGCAGCAATCCAGCTCCTTCAAAGGGTCTGTGGATTATCTTGACTTTCCTGGTATGTTCCTGCGGTAGTTGTTGGAGCAGAAGTTCATGATGTGGGTCTCCACATGCTACTGTATCCATCCAACTGGGAGCTGAAGTTAGTCCTGCCCCCATCTGCCATTTTTCCTCCCTTGTAAGATAATTCTTATGTCTGTTATCTTGGTGTTGGTATCCATTGATTGTCTTTTTTCATTCAAGTTATGATTTTCCTGATTCTTGATATGGCAAATGGTTTTCGGTCAAAACCTAGACATTTTGGACATTATGTCATGAGATTTTGCATTTCATTTAAGTCTTCTGTTTCGGCAGGTCTCTTTTGATAGTATACTGGCAGGGGGAAAGGATGTTGCCTCATTACTGTCAGGTAGAGGAATAAGTTCAGGGTCCTAATCATCCTCCAGTGACACTTGGCAGGAGGCACCTGTTGTGGGTAGGGGTGGGAGTTTCAGCTTCCTACTAGGCCTCTGATGATGCCAACTCTGTGGAGTAAATACCTAGGAGCGAAACTATTTGGTTCTTTGGTAAGTTTTTAAATTTTATTTTAAACTTTGGAAGAAGCTGCCGAACTTTTTAAAAATGTTGATAAAATTTTCCATTCCTAGCAGCAATTTATGAGCATTTCAGATACTCTACATCATTGTTGTCCTATAGAACTTTCTGCAGTAATAAAAAATTTTCTGTATTTGCATCATCCAATACAGTAGCTACTGACAGAGACACCACAGCTCGACATTCTTGCCAATATTTGAAATTGTCAGTCTTTCTACATTTATCTTTTCTGTGTATATGAAGTGGTATCTTATGGTTTTAATTGTTTCATGTACTTACTGGCCACTTAATTTTTCTAATTCTGTTTTTAAAACAGCAGAAGTTTATAATTTTTATAAATTACAGTTTATGAGGTGAGTTCTGTTTTGTGTTTTTATGGTTTCTCTTTATCCTAAGGTCATAACATCATTTCCTTTTTCTTTTTTCTTGATGTTTCGTAGTTTCACTCTTAGGTTTATGATGCATTTTGAGTTTATATATATGGTGTGAGGTAAAGGGAGAGTTCATTTTCATGCCAGGTAAATATCCTATTCTACACCATTTGTTGAAAATATTATCTTCCTATATTGAATTAGCTTGACACTTTTGTTGAAAATCAATGTAGCATATACTTGTAGGTCTATTTTTGTATTCTCTATTATGTTCCATTTGTATGTTTATCTGCAGGCCATGATCAAACTATCTCAATTGCTCTAGCTTAGTTATAAATCTAGAGGTCAGTTATTAGAAGTATTCATACTTCATTCTTTATTTTCAAAATTATTTTTTCATTTGGGTTTTCATATACATTTTTAAAAATTGTTATGCATACACAATAGTTGTACATATTTGTGGGGTACATGTGATATTTTGATACAAGCATACAATGTGTAATGATCAAATCAGGGTAATTGGTATCTCCATCAACTCAAAACATTTATCATTTTTTTTGTGTGGGAAGCATTCTGAATCTACTCCTATAGTTATGTTGAAATATACATTAAATTATTGTTAACTATAGTCTCCCTTTTGTGCTACCAAACACTATTATCTTATTTCTACTATCTAACTATATTTTGGAGTTAAAAAAATTTTTTTTTGAGATGGAGTTTCATTCTATTGCCCAGGCTAGGCAGTGGCGTGATGTTGGTTCACTGCAACCTCTACCTCAGCCTCCCAAGTAGCTGGGATTACAGGCATGCGCCACCATGCCTGGCTGATTTTTCTGTTTTTAATAGAGACCGGGTTTCATCATGTTGGCCAGGCTGGTCTCGAACTCCTGACCTCAAGTATCCACCCATCTCGGCCTCCCAAAGTGCTGGGATTACAGGCGTGAACCACCGCGCCCAGCCTCTAACTGTATTTTTACACTCATTAACCAGCCATCTATCCTCCACCCTCCACTACCCTTCCAAGCCTCTGGTAACCATCATTCTCCTCTCTACTTCCTTGAGATCAATTTTTTAAACTGTCTTGTAACAGTGAGAACATGTAATATTTGACTTTCTGTGGCTGGCACATTTCACTTAACGTTAAGTGTCCATCAGTAGATGAATGGATAAAGAAAATGTGCTACATATGCCCAATGGCATATTATTGAACCATAAAAAAGAATGAAATCCTCTCATTTGTAACAACATAGATGGAACTGGAGGACATTCTGTTAAGAGAAATAAGCCAGGCACAGAAAGACAAATACCGTATATATTTTAGAACCAGCTTGTATGTTTCTATGAATAAAACCTAGGATTTTGATTGGTGTTGGATTGAATCTGTAGACCTAATTTGGGAAGAATTGCCACATTAATAATGTTGAGTCTTCCAATCCGTTAACCTGATGTATTCATTTATTTCAGTTTTCTTTGATTTGTCCTAGCAGTGTTTAAGATAGCATTTTATAAGCATTTCTCATATTTTGCTAGATTCATAATTTGTTAAACTCAAGTATTTCATGTTTTTTAATGCTATTACCAATGGTATTTAACGTTTTTACTTGTTGTTAGATATAGAAATAGAACAGATATTTGTATGCTGACTTTCTTATTTGTGATCTTGCTAAAATCACTCAACAGTTGTGGTATTTCTTTTGTAGGTTTCCTTAGGATTTTCTATGCATATAATCATGTCTTCTGTAAATAAAGACATTTTAACCTCTTTCTTTCCCATCTTTATGCTTTTCATTATTTTTCTCTTGTCTCATTACACTAGTTATGACCTCCATTGTAATGCTGAACAGAAGTGAACATCTTTGCCTGGTTCCCAATGTTAGGAGAAAATCATTTGGTTTTTCACTAAGTATGATGTTGGCTATGTATATTTTACAGATGCCCTTTTTAAAATTAATGAAGTTCTTTTCTATTCTGCATTTCCCAAAGTTTTTGTTATGAATGAGTATTGAAATTTGTTAAATGCTTTTTTGTCTTTATTTATTGAAATGAAAATATTGGTTTTCTCTTTGATTCTGTTAATATGGCTGATATGGTTTGACTCTGTGTCCCCACCCAAATCTCATGTCAAATTGTAATCCTCCAGTTTGTCAAATTGTAATGCTCCAACACTGTTGGAGGAGTGGCCTGGTAGGAGGTGAGTGGATCATGGGGACTGACTTCTCGACTTGCTGTTCTCGTAATAGTGAGTTCTCACGAGATCTGATTATTTAAAAGTGTGTAGCACTTCCTCCTTCTCTCTTGCTCTTCTGCTCTGCCATTTGAAGATGTGCCTGCTTCCTCTTCATCTTCTGCTGTGATTATAAGTTTCCTGAGGCCTGCCCAGCCATGCTTCCTGTACAGCATGTGGAACTGCAAGTCAATTAAACCTCTTTTCTCCATATATTACTCAGTCTCAGTTCTTTATAGCAATGCAAGAATGGACTAATACAATGGTTACATTAATTTGTTTGAGATGTAAAATCAACCTTGCGTTCTTTTTTATATATTGCTGAATTTCATTTGCTATTTTTAAGAATTTTTTTTTTTTGGTATCTGTGTTTATGAGGGATAGGGTTCTTTTTTGAATTTTTTTTCTAGTTTTAGAATCAATCCAATACTGGTTATTATAACATCAGTTTGGAAGTGTTTGCTTCTCTACTCTCTGGAAGAGTTTATGTGGGTTTGGTATTTTTCATTTACATGTTTGATAGAATTCACCAACAAATCTTTTGGGAGCTAGAGTTTTCTTTCTTTTTCCTTTTTTTTTTTTTTTTTTTTTTTGAGATGGAGTCTCATTCTATCACCCAGGCTGGAGTGCACTGGCGCAATCTCGGCTCATTGCAACCTCCGCCTCCCAGGTTCACGTGATTATCCTGCCTCAGCCTCCTGAACATCTGGGATTGCAGGTGCATGCCACCACACCCAGCTAATTTTTGTATTTTTAGTAGAGACAGGGTTTCACCAAGTTGGTCAGGCTGGTCTCGAACTCCTGACCTCGTGATCTGCCTGAGTTGGACTCTCAAAGTGCTGGGATTACAGGCGTGAGCCACCGCGCCTGGCCCGGAGTTTTCTTTGTGGGAAGGTTTTACAAATTCTAATTCTTTGATAAATTTAATATTTCATGTTTTTAATGTTATTATAAATGGTACTTGAATGTTTAAATTTCTGCTTGTTGCTATAGAAATAAAATAGATATTTGTGTATTGACTTTCTATTCTGCAATCTTACTAAAATTATTTAATAGTTGTAGTATTTGTTTCATAGATTTCAGATTACCTATTAAGTCAGTATTGGTAATCCGTATCTTTTAAGGAATTTGTCCATTTTATCTTAGTTGTCAAACGTATTGGCATAAAATCATTTATAGTAGTCTTTTTTTTTTAATGTCTGTAGATTCTTTAGTGATAGTCTCTCCTTTTATTCCTAATATTGGTGATTTTCTGTTTCTTCTCTTGTTCAGTCTACCTACAAGTTTACCAATTTCATTAATTTTCTCTCAAATAACAGTTTTTGGTTGCATTGATTTTTCTCTATTTTTCAGATATCTTTTTTTTTAAATTTCCCTTCTTTGTTATTTTGTTAACTTTGCATTTACTTTGGCTTAATTTCCTCCTTTTTTCTAGCTTCCTGTGGTGTGAGGTTAGATAATTGAGTTTAGACCTTTTCTTCCCTAATAAAGGAATAGAAAACTATAAATTTCCTCAAAGCACCTTTTTAACGGCATTTTACAAACTTTTATATGTTGAGTTTTCATTTAGCTCAAAATATTTTCTAATTTCTCTCATAATTTCTTATTTTGTCCATAGATTATTTTAGAAATATATTGCTTGATTTCTTTTTTTTTTTTTTTTTTTTTTGAGACCGAGTTTCGCTCTTGTTGCCCAGGCTGGAGTGCAGTGACATGATCTTGGCTCACCACAATCTCCGCCTCCCAGGTTCAAGCAACTCTCCTACCTCATCCTCCCAAGTAGCTGGGATTACAGGCATGCGCCACCACACTGGCTAATTTTTTGTTTTTAGTAGAGATGGGGTTTCTCCATGTTGGCCAGGCTGGTCTTGAACTCCTGACCTCAGGTGATCCACCCACCTCAGCCTTCCAAAGTGCTGGGGTTACAGGCGTGAGGCACTGCGCCTGGCCCCTAATTGATTTCTAAATATTTGGGAATTTTCTAGATATCTTTCACTTATTGAATTCTAATTCCATTGTGATAAGGCACTGTGTATAGTTTCAATTCTTTTAATTTGTAAGACCTATTTATCAATTGGTGCATAGTCTGTCTTGGCAAATGTTTCATGGGCATTGTAAAAATTTATATTTTGCTTTTGTCGATTGGAATATTTTATAGATTGCAATTCAGTTGAGAGTGCTGCTTAAGTCTTCTTTATCCTTGCTGCACTTTTGTCATCATATTTATTCTTTCAGTTAATGAGAGAATGTTGATGTCTCCAACTGTTATTGTTTGTTTCTCCCTTCAGTTCTGTCAGTTTTTGCTTTGTGTATTTTGTAGGTCTAGCATTGTGTGCATACACATTTAGATTTGTTCTGTCTTCTAATGAATTTACCCCTTGATCATTATGAAATGTCCCTCAGTGTCTCTGATAACATGTATCTTTTTTAATTTAGTATAATTGTCTAGTATAATTACAGCTCTTCCAGCTTTCTTAAGATTTCAGTTTGCATGGCATATCTTCTGTCCTTTTACTTCTTATTTATTTTTTTCTTTTTTGAGACAGAGTTTCGCTCTTGTTGACCGAGGCTGGAGTGCAATGGCATGATCTCAGCTCACTACAACCTCCACATCCCAGGTCAAGTGATTCTCGTGCCTCAGCCTCCGGAGTAGCTGGGATTACAGGCACCCGCCACCATGCCTGACTAATTATCCTTTTAGTTTTAACTTACTTTCTTGTTTTTAGTGTGAGACTTTTATAGACGGCATATGTTTGGTTCTTACTTTTTTATGTCTTTTAATTGAAATATTTATATGATTTACATTTAATGTGTTGCTAATTTGATTGGGTTTAAATCTACCATCTTTCTATTTGTTTTCTATTAACGCTTCCTTTGAATTAAGTAAGCTTTGGCATTCTATCTAACCTCCACTATTGGCTCAGTCATTTCCTTATTGGCTTTGTTCTACTTATTTTACTGATTCCTTTATAATTATATATGCCTCTTTAACTTATTATAATCTACCATTACATAATATTATACCATTTCTCATATAATGTAAGACCTTTACAACAGTATTCTTCCATTGTCTCACAGTCATTTTTTTCTCTCTGACCGTTTTTGGTAAATTATATTGCTGTGTTTTCAAATTCACTACCTTCTTTTTCTTCTGTGTATAAACTACTGCTTATCTATCTAGTGAAATATTCATTTCTCTCTATATATTTTATCTCTAGAAGTTATTTTTCGGTTCTTTTTGAAAATCTTCTGTTTCTCTCTCTACTATATCCTTTTTTCATTTATGTCTTTGAATATAGGGCCTAGTTATTTACAGCCCTTTTAATGTCTTTGCCTGCCAATTCTATCATTTCTATCATTTCTGGGTTTCTTTCTATTGACTGATATTTTTCTGGTTATGGGCCACATTTCCCTGATTCTTACTATGTCCAGTAACTTTTTTATTAAATGATAAATATTTATGAATTTAAATACTTGAATCCTTAATCTTGTTGTGTATCTTTAAAGAATGTTGGACTTCTTCCCAGAAAGCATTTTTGTTAAGTACAGATTAATTTGTTCAGTTGTAGGCTTAAACACTCCTTTCAGGCGTATCTAGAGTAGCCTTTATACTAGGCCCCTATCTCAGTGGTTTGGCCCTTCTGGGGTCCCTGCTGATTGCTTTGTATATTTGGATTTCTCCCTTCTTGCTGAAGGGAGCTTGTTGAACTCTTGGTCCTGTGTCAGCTCTGAGAATCTTTGTATTGTAACTCTCTGGTAACATTTTTTCCTTAGATGTTCTTCTCTGGTCTCAAAAAAAAATTTGCCCTGCTTCATGTAACATTTTTATCTAGCTAAATGCTCAGGAGAACCCTATTCAGATTACTTTAGCTGTCTCCCTCTTCTCTGGAATTCTGCCCCATAAATTCTAGCCTTCTTGGCCTCCTTGCACTTTTTTCTATCTCTCCAAGTAAACAAGATTGCCAAGCTCTGTTTAAGTTCTTTCTCCTGTTACTGAAATGGTAAATTTCTTTCTGGCTGAGAGCCTGAGTTGATGGTAGGACTCCCCTTATTTCTGTTTTCTTAGGGATCATAGTACTACACTGCCTGTGTCTGAAAATAGTCCTTTCCAGTATTTTATGCTGTATTCTAATTGTTTATGGTGAGAGGATTGTCCTGGCACTGTTTACTCTCTCATGGTCAGAAGCAGAAGTTGAATCATTCTAGAATAGGTTTTAATGCTAACACCTTTGCAGAATTCAGAAGCTCCCAGGAAATTGTTTCTTAACACTTATCCATTGATGTACTTTTTCTCAGTATTGTTATAAATGAACTGTGTCTGCTATGGGAACTATTATTTATTTTTCAAATCAGAGAGCCCATTACAAACTCTAAATCAGAAACTGATCAGAAGAAAAGGATATATCATACTTAATAAATTTTATGAATCAGGAAAATTGATTTCTTGAGAATATAAAAATTGTCTCTATTATGAGATGCTAATTTTAAATACAAAATTATTAACATTCATTAGAAATATGAAGGAATAGCATTATCAGAGTGTAAGGACCAAAATAAATCATTTGATCTAGTCTTTTAAAATAGGAATTCTAAAATTTTAGAGAATAGCCATGTGGAATGTAGTTTGTGTTAGAAATTTGGCAAATGTTATCTGTAAAGGGCCAAATAATGTATATTTTGGACTTTGTAGGCATTTAGTTCCTGTAACAACTACTTAATTCTGCCTTTATGGTAAAAAATCAGTCGTAGACAATCTATAAACAAATGAGCTGGCTGCGTTCTGATAAAATTTTATTTATGGACCATGAAATTTGAATTTCATCTAGTTTTTATGTCTCAAAATATTCTCCTTTTGATTTTTTTCAACTCTTTAAAAACGTAAAAATTATTTTTACCTAGCAAGCCATATATAAGCAGGTGGCAGGTTGGATTTGAACTATGGATAAAGGCTTGACAACCCCTACTTTATGATTTAAAAATCTCCTCAGTAAGCTGTCAGATTCCTAGTAGACCATTGTATTTCCATTCTATATGATGTTTTTTTCCTGAAACTATTCCCTACTATTAAGTTAAATAGCAAAGTAAATAAGATCACACAAATTTTAGCCTGTAGGGCTTTGAAAGATTATATAGTATCAAAGGTTTGAAATAATTTATAGTGTCTGAGTTTCTTCAACCAATTGGGAAATTTAGGCTAGTGTCTAATTTATCTTACTACCAAGCCTGCACATTTTATATTTTTCAATCATGCAAGGCTAAATTCCTTCCTCCCTATTTTTGTTTTATTATGCTTATCTTATTAATGTTCCCAAATTAGTATGTAGTTCTTTATCCTGAATTTAGTCATTTTTGGATGAAGTTGGCTGGTTACTCATGAACAGAAAGTCCCTTCACCCCATATTTAACTTAATGCTGTCCCCACCTACAAGATCCTGGATTTTTTTCCTCTTAGTTCACAATCTTGAGACTATAGCCTCTTTTCTGCATTACCTATGTTTCTATAATGTCTTTCACATAACCCTATTAGCCAGTTAGAATACAAAATACATTTCAAAGCATATTTTCTTTATTCTACCTGATGTCCTTTAGCATACTGGTCAGTCCCCTGTTAGAATGCTCAGAATTTGTTTTCTAATATCTATCTGAAGCAGGATTGAAATATGTGCCCTACTGTTTTGTTTGGTGCTATATCCATAATGGTAATTCAAGTCCTACTTTAGAAGAATTATTATGCATTTCATAGTTTATAACCATAAGTGTATTTTCTTTCCTTCCTCCTTAAGGTGTATAGTTGATGTTGTTCTTTACCAGTAGCCAAAATCCAGTACCATGAAAGTTCTGGAAGAAACTGCTTAGGTTTAATTTAGGTGAGTGCTGCTATTGCATCATAAATGGTTGGTGACATAGCAGCATGTGGCTGCATATTTGGGAAATACTTTTCTTGTTTGCATGTCTTCATGATGTTTTCCCAAAACATCGTAACACTGTCAAGAAATAAAACAGAAAGGCAACTTCTTTCTTTTCTAATGCAGGGAGAGAAGAACTTTTGTTTTCAAATATGAAATAAAAATAAAGATTGGTACTGGCAGAAGCTTTGAATAAATGGCAAGTCAGAACCCAAACACAATTTCCGTTGTCAGTAAAATAAGTTAACAATTTAAAATGATTGTTATTTCATTGTTGTTATTACACAGGAATAATTAGTAAATAGATTTAAAATCAGGCCAATTTTTAAATTTTGGGCATGGTAATGGTATGATATTTAAGATCTCTTCTCACAAATTGTTAATTAATTGTTTTGATAATTTAGAAACATTTTTTCTAAGAGCATTATATACTTCTACCTGTCTTATGACGTGTGTGCCTTATATCTGGAAAATTCTACTCCTAAATCTTTACGTGTGTCTGGCTCATTTTATTCAATTTCAACTTGGCACATCTCCTCAGAGAGTTTTAGTATATATACTATCTAAAACAGCATCTTCACCTTCCCATTCTCTTTGTAACACTCAATTTTATTTTTTTCAGAACATTGAATATCTCTGAAATCAGTTTATTATTTGTCCATCTATCTGTCCTAGAAGGTAAACTCTATGAGAGCAGAGATCTTGCGTTTTTATTGTCTCTCTAGTACTTAGAACACTGCCTTTCACACAGTAGTTCCTAAGTATATAATTCATATATGGTTGACTAGAAAGATGCATAAATAAAAGTATGTCAGCGGGCGTGGTGGCTCACACCTGTAATTCTGGTACTTTGAAAGGCTGAGGCAGGAGGATAGCTTGAGCCCAGGAGTTCAGGACTAGCGTAGGCAATGTAGTGAGACCCAGTTTTTACAAAAAATGTAAGAATTAGCAGAGCGTGGTGGCATGTGACTGTAGTCTCAGCTACTCAAGAGGCTGATGCAGGAAGATTGCTTGAGCCTAGAAGGTCAAGGATGCAGTGAGCTGTGATCATGCCACTGCACTCCAGCCTGGATGACAGAGTGAGACCCTGCCTCTTAAACAAACAAACAAACAAAATAATAAATACTCATTGCTGCTTACTTGGTTAGAAAATAAAAAAATAAGAATAAAGAGAAAAAAATTTTAAAAAAGAACATATCCTCAATGACCTGTGAAATAATAAGCAGTCAAACTTATGTATATATTGGAATCCCCAAGAGGAAGAGAGAATATGGGACAGAACAATTTTTTTTTAAGAAATAAGTGCTAAAAATTTCCCATATTGGCCAAAAATATAACTCACAGAATGAAGGTCAATAAACTCCAAGTAGAATAAATACAAAGAAAATCAAATCTAGACATATAATAGTCATACTACTAAAGTCCAAAGTTAGGCCACGCTTGGTGGCTCACACCCGAAATTCTAGCACTTTGGGAGGCCAAGGCAGGTGGATCACCTGAGGTCAGGAGTTTGAGACCAGCCTAGCCAACATGGTGAAACCCTATGTCTACTGAAAATACAAAAATTAGCCAGACGTGGTGGCTGGTGCCTGTAATCCCAGCTACTCAGGAGGCTGAAGCAGGAGAATTGCTTCAACCCAGAGGGTGGATGTTGCAGTGAGCCAGTATCGTGCCACCTGAGCCTGGGCAAAAGAACAAAACTCCATCTCAAAAAAATAGAAATAAAGTTCAAAGATAAAGAGAAAATCTTCAAAATAGCCAGAAAACAAAAGAAGCATTAAATACGGGATAGCAATAATATTACTGACAGCTGACAGAAAAATCGAAGACAAAAAATTATGGAATCACATCAGTAAAGAGTTGTAAGGAAAAAGAAGAAAAAAAAACTTTAAATCAAAATGCAATATCCAATGAAAATATCATTGAAAAATGAAGGTAAAGTAGACAATTTCAGATTTTAAAAACTTAGATATTTATTGTTAATAGACATACAGTATAAGAACTACTAAGAGTTTCTAAGTCTGAAAGGCAATGATACCAGATGGAAACTCAGTTCTACAGGAAGAAATGAATACTACCAAGAGTGATAAATACAAATGACTTTTCTTTTTTTTTTTCTCTGTCACTTTCTTTTAAAAAAAGCTGACTTTTTAAAACAAAAGTTGAATAGTATCATTATGAGGTTTTGTAATATATGTAGAAGTATAATATATGATCATACTAGCAAAAGAATATTATAATAAATAGAATTACAGTCATCCTTGGTGTGTCCTCAGGAGATTGGCTCCAGGACCACCCCCCATGCATACCAAAATTCATAGATGCTCAGGTTATTTATATAAAATGTGGTGTTTGCATATAATCTATATACATCCTCTTGTATATAGTGTACAGTAACTCAGTTATTTTCCTTGTGTTTGGTGTTATAGTGAAACAAATTAGGGGTTGGGTCAGTTTTGAACATGCATAAAATGGATGCCCAAGAATCAGAAATAAGTAGAGATGTATTTAATTTTGGGTGATATTTTTAAAAACCAAATTAAAAATCGTACTTGAGCCTAAACTAAAACTGCAAAGTGGCTAGTGAAGTATTTACATTTGGAGATACCTGCTTTCAATATTTTAGAAAGGTTATACCGAAGTTGGACATTGTGGCCCTTAGTATCATATTTTTATAACATTTGAGTTTAATGACTTGTCATTCAATTAATATTCATAAACTTCTAGTAGAATAAGTCTCTACAAAAACAATCAAATGAAGACTTAGAAAATCTCAAGTGCATCAGTGCTCTTTCGGTTCTTGTAAGTTACTGATACTTTGGTATGCCATGGGGAGGTCTTGAGTGTGTGAGGTTCTATGCGTATCTCCACCTAAGTAAAGAAGATATTTCTTAAATGAATTATAACTGTTGAGTGAGGGTGATATTGGGAATATCTAAGAAAAGATGTCCAATATATTTGAAACTATATTACTCTCCTGTTTTGCTCTGTTTTTTTCTCTTGCAGTTAACATTGCTGTCTTCAGAAACTAAGGAATGAGAGTCAAGGAAGAAAGGACATTCGTCTTGGAAAGACCCAAAGCACCTTGAAATTTGGAAGGAATGTTATGCCAACTGCTAAAACCACCTTTGTCACCAGAATGAATGAAGTGTTTCAGATTTAAACGGTAAGCAGAATTCTCCTAACATGTTACATTTCCACCAAGAATTTTAGATGACTGGAAAGAATTTATTTTTAAGTTTAAATGTTTAACTTACATGCCAAACTATAGATAAAGCTTAAAATTTTATAACTTACTTAGTGTAATCAGACTTTGGTCCTTAATGTTTGCTCACAAGAGTTTTTTTTCCCCTAGTTATAAACTTAATTTAGAAATGTAAGATTATTTGAGAAAGAATATGGAAAATACTAGTATATTTATTAGTCCATCTGATGCAGGGCAGGTGAGCCCCAAAGCAGAGCTTAACCCATGAGGGAACTTGGCTTTGCGAAGGCAAATTAAAGGGCAAGCCAGAGGTAGAAAAAACAGCTTTATTGAACAGGCAGTGTTACAGCTCCAATGGTATCACAGCTCTTTGACTGCTCCTGCAGAGCAGGGGTACTTTTGCAGCTCAGGACAGTTTTGCAGTCATATTTATGCATTCTTTTAACTGCATGGAGATTAAGGGATGATTTATGCAGAAATTTCTAGGGAAAGGGTAATAATCATTGGGTCATTGCCATGGAAAGAGGCAGTAACTTCTGGGTGTTGCCATGGCAACAGTGAATTCACATGGCATGATTGAAGGCTGCTGGTCCCCCTGACATCACCATTTTAGCTAGTCCTCTATCTTGTCCAGTGTCTGAGCCCCACCTCTGGAGTCAAGTCCCGCCTCCTACCTCTCATCCTTCAACAATTACTTTTTCGTTTCATAGAAATAATCAAGTAACATAGGTAGTAGTTCCTATTCAATATACAAAGGGTTTTTTGGTGTTATTTTTTGAACTTTATTTCATGTTTTGTTTTCCTTACTTGACATCTAGTCTCTACATATCTTACTTTAATACAATCTTTGTTTACTCTTTTGCCTCTCTTTCTTTCTACCTTTTGAAAATCATCTTGAAATAATTGGGAGTTATAAAATCCAGAATAGTAAAGGAGAGGGAAATTTTAAAGGATTATAAGATTTTTTCTTCTTGTGAAATTGAAAATACTATTTGATTTCAAGTAGAGTAGAAAGCAATTATATGAAGGCTTAAGATTCTTTATCATTTCTTTATCATTCTTAGATCCTCTTAGTCTTAGGCCAGAATTATTTCAATTCATGTTTTGTAAAGATTCAAATATTTCCAATTTTTAAATGAAATCCTAGTGAACAATTATAACTCTTACTCATTGGATTTCTATTAATTTGATTTTGAGAGATAATCATTTGTTTGCTTGAGTCACTATGTCTTGATAGTGAATGGGTATGACGGACTGAAACTAGTTTCTTGCTTTGAAATGCAGGAGATGTGAAAAGTCAATCAAATAGCATCATGTACTAGTTCTAATGATTCTAAGGAATGCAGAACCTGTTTCATGTTGATAAGTATAAGGCAGGAGAAATTATATACCAAAGAATGAATGTTCTAATTATTCTTCCCTGTACTAACATTAACCTTGATTTAAAATATCTTGGACAGGACATGGTGGCTCACGCCTGTAATCCCAGCACTTTGGGAGGCCAAGGTGGGCGGATCATGAGGTCAGGAGATCGAGGCCATCCTGGCTAACACAGTGAAACCCCATCTCTACTAAAAATACAAAAAAATTAGCCAGGCATGGTGGCAGATAACTGTAGTCCCAGCTACTCGGGAGGCTGAGGCAGGAGAATGGCGTGAACCCAGGAGGCGGAGCTTGCAGTGAGCTGAGATTACGCCACTGCACTCCAGTCTGGGCAACAGAGTGAGACTCTGTCTTTAAAAAACAAAAAACAAACAAACAAAACAAAAATTAGCCGGGTGTGGTGGCGCGTGCCTGTAATCCCAGCTACTTGGGAGGTTGAGGCAGGAGAATCGCTTGAACCCAGGAAGCAGAGGTTGCAGTGAGCCAAGATCGTGCCACTGCACTCCAGCCTGGGTGACTGAGTGAGACTCCATCTCAAAAATAACATAACATAACATAACATAACATAACATAACATAACATAACATAACATAACATAACATAAAATATAGTAGTAGTAATGTGTACTGAGTGCTTACTATATATGAAACATTGGGATTAGTTTTTAATATGCTTAGTCCATTGGGCCTAAACTGGGTGGCTTGAAAACGACAGAAATGTATTTCTCATGGTTCTGAAGGCTGGGGAGTCCCAAAGTACCAGCTTATTTAGTATCTGGTAAGTGCATCTACTTTATGGTTCATAAATGGTGTCTTTTCACTGTGTCCTCACATGGCAGAAGGGGCAAGTGAGCTCTCTGGAGTCTCTTTTATAAAGATTCTTACTAATCCCATGCATGAGGTCTCTGGCCTCATGATATAATCACCTGCCAAAGGCTCCATCTCAAAATGACAACACATTGGGGATTAGGTTTCAACATAAGAATTTTGAGGAGGACACAAACATTCATTCAACGGAATACAGATTATCTTTAAACCTTACAAAGCTGCTTGACAGTAGGTCTTGTTATTAATGTTTCCATTTTATATATGAGGAAATCATTCTCAAAGTTAAGTAAATTGTCCAATATCAAATGACTATTTAGAGGTACAGCTAAGCTTGTCTGACTCCATAACCTCATCTCTTAACTACCAAAGCTCATTTGAGAAAATAATAGATTGGCCAGGTGTGGTGGTTCACACCTGTAATCCCAGCACTATGAGAAGCCAAGGTGAGAGAATCACTTGCCAAGAGTTTGAGACCAGCCTGGGCAGCATAGCAAGAACTCCATCTCTACCAAAAAAAAAAAAAAAAAATTTAATACTACCAAGGAAATATTTAATAATATCAGTTCTACACAAATTATGCCAGGAAATAAAAGAAGGTTTAACACTTCCCAACTCATTTTATTAAATCAGTAGTATTGTGATATCAAAACAAGTCAAATAGATTACAAGAAAGAAAACTACAGGCATAGACAAAAAATCTTCTAGAAAATATTGGCAAATAAAAACCTGCAATACGTAAAAATGATAATGCATTATGAAAGTAAGTTTTATCCCAAAACATTCAAGGTTGTTTTAATCTTCAGAATGAATCAATGCAATTCACCATATCAAGACATTAAAAGAATGGGAGGCTAAGAAGGGGGGATCATTTCAGGTTAGGAGTTTGAGACCAGCCTGGCCAATGTGGTGAAATCCTGTCTCTACTGAAAAAAAAAAATAAAAAACTTAGCCAGGTGCGGTGGCACACACCTGTAATATCAGCTACTCTGGGGCATGCTGAGGCCCAAGAATCTCTTGAACCCAGGAGGTGGAGGTTGTGCCACTGCACTCCAGCCTGGGCGACAGAGTGAGACTGTCTCAAAAAAAAAAAAAAAAGAAGAAAAAATTTAAAAAACCCATATGATTACTCAGTGGTTAGATACTGCATTAATTCATAATTAAAAATCTCAGCAAACTAGGAATTGAAGGAATTTCCTCAGCCTGGTAAAGGGCAAAGAGAACTATCATACAGCTGATGTAACATTTAATGGTGAAAAAGTGAATGCTTTCTTCCTAAAATTGGGAACAAGACAAGGTAGTCGTATCAAGTTCAGTAAAGCAATAAAAGAAATAAAAAAAAAAAAGGAAAGAAATCAAAGGAATACAGATTGAAGAGGAAGAAGTAAGCTCTCAGTATTTGCAAATGAAATCATTTTCTATGCACAGAATCCCGGAGAACCTACCAAAAAGTCTACTGGAACTAATGATAAGTTGTGAATTAGTAAAGTCACAGGATTCAAAATCATTATATAAAAATCTATCATATTTCTATACACTATGTTTTTTTGAGACAGAGTCTCGCACTGTCACCCAGGCTGGAGTTCACTGGTGTGATCTCGGCTCACTGCAACCTCTGCCTCCCATGTTCAAGCAATTCTCAAACCTCAGCCTCTTGAGTAGCTGGGATTGCAGGCGCCCACCACCATGCCTAGCTAATTTTTTTTTATTTTTAGTAGAGACAGGTTTCACTATGTTGGCCAGGCCGGTCTCAAACTCATGACCTCGTGATCCGCCCGCCTCGGCCTCCCAAATTGCTGGGATTACAGGCGTGAGTCACCATGCCTGGTCCTTCCATACACTATTAATTAATAATTGGACATTGAAATTATAAAATTTACAATAGCATTTACAATAGCACCATGAAACACAAATACATAGATACAAATTTTTTTAAATGTGCAACATCTGTGCTGATAATCTACAAAACACTCATGAAAATAATCAAAGAAAATCCCAATAAAGAGATATTGTGCTCAATTATTGGAAGAGTCAATATTGGAGTTGTTTTTTGGTTTGTGACAAAGTCTTACTCTGCCACCCAGGCTGGAGGTCCAGACCGCTCACTGCGGCCTCAACCTCCTGGGCTCAAGTGATCCTCCTACCTCAGCCTCCTGAGTAGCTGGGATTACAGGCACAAGTCACCATGCTTAGTCAATATTAAGATGTCAGCTCTCACAAATTGTTCTATAGATTGAATAAAATCCCTATCAAAAGTCCAGCAGGGGCCAGGCGCAGTGGCTCATACCTGTAATCCCAGCACTTTGGGAGGCCGAGGCAGGCAGATCACGAGGTCAAAAGATCAAGACCGGCCGGGCGCGGTGGCTCAAGCCTGTAATCCCAGCACTTTGGGAGGCCGAGACGGGCGGATCACGAGGTCAGGAGATCGAGACCATCCTGGCTAATACGGTGAAACCCCGTCTCTACTAAAAAATACAAAAAAAAAACTAGCCGGGCGACGAGGCGGGCGCCTGTAGTCCCAGCTACTCGGGAGGCTGAGACAGGAGAATGGCGTGAACCCGGGAGGCGGAGCTTGCAGTGAGCTGAGAGCCGGCCACTGCACTCCAGCCTGGGCAGCAGAGCAAGACTCCGTCTCAAAAAAAAAAAAAAAAAGATCAAGACCACCCTGGCCAACATGATGAAACCCCGTCTCTACTGAAAATACAAAAATTAGCCGGGCATGGTGGCACGTGCCTGTTGTCCCAGCTACTCAAGAGGCTGAGGCAGGATAATCACTTGAACCTGGGAGGTGGATGTTGCAATGAGCCAAGATCGTACCACTGCATTCCAGCCCGGTGACAGAGTGAGACTCTGTCTCAAAAAAAATAATGTCTAGCAGATTTTTTTTATAGGAGTCAACAGACTGATTCTAAAAATTTTTTGGAAAGGTAAAGGAACTAGAAACCCAAAAACAATTCTGAATAGAAACAAAGTAGGAAGACTCACACTACCTGGTTCAAGACTTACTAATCAAACTGCAGTACTTGAGCAGTATATTGTCATTAAAAGGATGAAGAGATCTGTAAAACAGAATAGATAGTCCAGAAGTAGACACACACACATTCAATTGTTTTTCAACAAAGATGCAGAGGTAATCTAATGAAAAAAGATGAATTTTTTCTTTTTTCCTTTTTTTTGAGACAGAGTCTCACTCTGTTGCCCAAGCCAGGCTGGAGTGCAGTGGTAAAATCTTGGCTCACTGCAGCCTCTGCCTCCCGGGTTCAAGTGATTCTCCTGCCTCACCTTCCCAAGTAACTGGAACTACAGGTGTGTGCCACCATGCCTGGCTAATTATTTTGTATTTTTAGTAGAGACAGGGTTTCACCATGTTGGCCAGGCTAGTCTTGAACTCCTGACCTCAGGCGATCCACCCGCCTTGGCCTCCCGAAGTGTTGGGATTACAGGCATGAGCCACCGTGCCTGGCCAAAAAGATGAGTTTTTTTCAACAAATGGTACAAGAACAGTTAGACATCCTTTTTTTTTTTTTTGTTTTAAATTGTTTGAGACAGAGTCTTGCTCTATTGCCTAGGCTAGAGTACACTGGCATGATCATGGTTCACTGCAACCTTGACTTCCTGGGCTCAGGTGATCCTCCCACCTCAGCCTCCAAAGTAGCTGGGATGGTAGGCATGTGCCACCCTGCCCAGGTAATAGGCATCCATTTAAGACCAAAAACAAAAAGATATAAAAGATGCTTGGCCTGTACCTGACATAAGCCTTGGAAATAAATGAAAAAGAGTAGATTATTAAGAGATTCACTTTGTACAAGTGGGGAAGAAATAAGACTGTGAAGAGAATCGAAACATTGAAGTGGTAGGGGGAATTATTGAAAGACAGTTCAGTGTTTTGACTGAGGGGCATTATGTATTGTAGAAAATGTGTATACATTATGAATAAATTTTCTTTTATTCCACTTGCTTATTAAGCACCTTACAATTCACAGAACATTGTGTTAGACTGGGAGGATGTTATAAAGGTCCTTTGAGGCCGGGTATGATGGCTCACACCTGAGGCTAAGGCAGGTGGATCACTTGAGGTCAGGAGTTCTGAGACCAGCCTGGCCAACATGGTGAAACCCTGCCTCTACTAAAAATACAAAAATTAGCTGGGTGTGGTGGTGCATGCCTATAGTCCCAGCTACTTGGGAGGCTGAGGCACGAGAATTGCTTGAACCCAGGAGGTGGAGGCTGCAGTGAGCCGAGATTGTGCCACTGCAGTCCCGCCTAGGTGACAGAGCAAGAGTCCGTCTCAAAAAAAAAGAAGAAAAGAAAAAGTCCCTTGAGGAAATTATATGTAAGTAATAACAAAACACTGATAAATGTTATTATAGTTGGACCAGGAGAGCCCAGAGGAGAGAGCAATAAATACCTATACTCATCCCTATTGGCTTCCCTAGCTAGCCCAATGAGCTCCAAGTGCAGAAGGGAACTAAAGGCTGGAGTATTCTGAGCACTGAAAAATGTCAATAGATCCACTGTTCCTTTGAGGACTTTGAGAAATTGTTGTTAATTTGATAGCTAAACTCCAATATGGGATATCTTCCATCTGCTGCCACTGAAATCTGTGATAATTACCTCAGTCTCAAAGAGTAGACAAAGTTTCTTTTTATCCTCCTTTTGCTGTCATTTGATCTGCTTTAAAGTCGGCTCGTCTTTCTCTTGCCTGTAGTTGCTAGCCATTCCATACAGTCTGTATCACACAGCAAAGGTGTTTTTTTAAAGACTACCAAACTCTGTAGGAATGAAAGATAATTTTTTTCATAAAGGAGTCGTCATCATATTCTACACAGAGAAGTAAGAGTTGAATGTGATTACTTTTGCCAACCATCTGTGGGTTTCTTTTTCTTTTTCTTTGTTTTGTTTTGTTTTGTTTTGAGAAAGAGTTTTGCTTTTGTTGCCTAGGCTGGAGTGCAGTGGCGTGATCTCAGCTCACTGCAACCCCTGCCTCCCAAGTTCAAGCAATTCTCCTGCCTCAGCCTCCCGAGTAGCTGGGATTACAGGCATGTGCCACCACGCCCGGCTAATTTTGTATTTTTAGTAGAGATGAGTTTCTCCATGTTGGTAAGGCTGGTCTAGAACTCCTGACCCCAGGTGATCTGCCCGCCTCAGCCTCCCAAAGTGCTGGGATTACAGGTGTAAGCCACCATACCTAGCCCATCTGTGGGTTTCTGGTACACATTCTCATCTCTCTTTGAAGGATTATTCATTGCAGCTTGTACTCACACTTTCCTTAAAGCAAGAACTACTTTTATTTTCCCTCAGCCTTCTATCACATAGCAAGAGCGTTGGTGGAAATTGTTTTTCCGTAAAAATAACTGTGCCACCTACTCTTCCAATGCTGCTGATTAAGAAAATCATTGATCGATTTTTCCTGGGGAATAAATTAAGCTTTTTCCTGAGAGTGGAAAGAAATAAATGATGGGATGTAAAGAATGAAGATGGCTGTGTTTTATGAGGAAAATGTTTATGCAGTTGCCATGGAAACAACATGTAGGCATTCAAAACAGGAGCTTATGATATCTCTGTATTTGTCAAATATAAATCAGATATGAGTTGCATTCATTCTCATTCTTGGCTCAAGTTTAGTCTGACACATGGTTATGTAAAATATGCTCCTGCTTTAGTGTATTTGCTTAATATTTGCAAGAATCTAGCAATACACTGGCTGCCATGTTTTAAAATCATATACTGGAAGCATAGAAATAAACTAGGGAAAGCATTTCTCAGCAAATAATTCCTAAAAGATAGCAGCACAATCCCATTGTGACTTTCATAATTAACAGAGGTAATTAATTTTTCTTAATTGAAACATATTCACAATGTTGGGCCTAGTTAATTGGTACAAGCTAATTGTGAGTGATGTCAAATGCTGAATATGCATAGTTTGGTAGTTTCTTCTTATTTAATATATGTGATTTCATTTCATAAGTAGAGTAAGGCACAGTAGGCAGTGTTTCTGAATGATTGTTATACTTTCCTGTTGGAAGACATCAGTTGACTTGAATTTCATGTGTTATAAGTGAGGCATGATAGAAAGCTAGAGAAAGCGTACAGTGGATTTTGAGGATATGGAGAATTTGACAAATTTTCCATAGCTTGAACTTTTTTTTAGTAACTGATTCCAAAGATAATACAGAAAATACAAACCATACCTGCAACTACTGCCTTTTAATGGACACAAACTGAAAATAGGAAAATCTAAAAACAGTTAGAATAGACCCCTTTCGTGGAAAAAAAAGTGATACCCTCTTAACTCCAATTCTTTATCCTTTCTTGCCACCTTTGTTAGCGATTTCATAGCCCATCAGTTTATCATCCTGTGTATTTTCTCCTGTTACATTTCCTCAAAGGCATGGACTTTGAGCAGATAGCCTAGAGGCTTAATGTCTTATTAAAGCAGTAATTGTTTAAATAGTGCACCGTAATTTAATGAGACCAAATAGAGATTGGTGGGAAAAGGCTAACTGGAGAAGGCTTTTCAGAGGAGTTAAGTTTTAAGTCAAAATTTAAAAGGTGAAAGACCTTTCTAGAGGGCATTTTAACAACATGTATTATCAAAACTTTAAATATATATATATACACACACATGCATAAATATATGTGTGTTTGTGTGTGTACTGTTTGATCCAATAATTGTACTTCTAACAATTTACCTTAAGGAAATAAAGATGTGTGCAAATATTGAATTAGGAGAATATTTACTAAACCCTGTTTATAATAGAGAAATATGGAACATACTGTAAATACTAGAATTCAACATCAAGTTCGAAGGATTGGGTAATTAATGTTAAGATAAATCCAGAAATTGAGTGTGTAGCTATTTGAAATGATATTATAGAAAAATATTGATGTGGAAAAATATTTGTTATATATTATTCAATGAAAAAAGCAGGAGTTTGATTGGAATAGTATTAAATGTACAGATTAGTTTGAAGAAAATTGACATCTTTACTATGCTGGGTCTTCCAGTTGAACCTAGTCTATGTCTCCATTTATTTTGGTCTTCGATTTGTTTTATTAGCATTTTATAGTACTCAACATACCCCTCCTATTATTGGCTGTCTTAGATTTATACCCAAGGATTTCTTTAAAAATTTTCTTTATTTGGAGCTGATCTGAAAGTAATTTTTTTTTTTTTTTTTTTTTTTTGAAACGGAGTCTCGCTCTGTCGCCCAGGCTGGAGTGCAGTGGCCGGATCTCAGCTGACTGCAAGCTCCGCCTCCCGGGTTCACGCCATTCTCCTGCCTCAGCCTCCCGAGTAGCTGGGACTACAGGCACCCGCCACCTCGCCCGGCTAGTTTTTTTGTATTTTTTAGTAGAGACGGGGTTTCACCGTGTTAGCCAGGATGGTCTCGATCTCCTGACCTCGTGATCCGCCCGTCTCGGCCTCCCAAAGTGCTGGGATTACAGGCTGGAGCCACCGCGCCCGGCCTGAAAGTTTTTTAATTTTGGTTTCTATTAGTACACTGCTTGTATATAGAAATATAATTGACTTTCCTATGTTGACCATGTATCCTGCAATCTTAAAATACTTATTAATTCTAAGAAGTTTTTTGTAGATTCCTTGGGATTTTTCACATACATCGTCGTGTCATACGCAAATAGGTATAGTTTTATTTTTTCCTTTCCAATATATGCGTTTTACTTCTTTTTCTTGTCTATTGCATTAAAACTTTCAGGATATGTAGAAGAGGAATGATGATAGTATAGGCATTCTTGTCTTGCACCCTCTTCAGGAGGAAGTAGTCACTCTCACTATTAAATATGATGTTAGTTGTAGTTTTTTTGTAGGTGCCCTTTATGTTGAAGTTCCCTTCTATTTCAAGTTTGCTGAGAGTTTTCATTATGAATGGCTGTTGGATTTTGTCAAATTTTCTATATCAATTGATATGATCATATGGATTTTATTTTTTGAGCTGTTAATATAGTGGTTTACATTTACAGATTTTTTTTAAAAATTTTAAACTTTCCTTATACTCCCAGGATGAACCCCACTTGGTTGTGATGCATTATGTTTTTTACATACAATGGGAATATTTTGTTGAGATGTTTGTGTTTATGTTTATGATATATATTGGTGTATAGTTTTTATTGATTGTTTTAGTACTGTTTTGCCTTTTTTAAATTTTTTTTTCTGCCAAACAAATTATACCAAACATTTTGCCTGATTTTAGCATCATGATAAAGCAGATCTCATAAAATGAACGGGAAGTATATCTTCGTCTTCTGGAATAAACTGTTCAGAATTGAAATTTTAATTTGCATGTCACTGAAAAATAATGACATTGAATACTCTTCCATGTGCTTATTGGCTACAGAATTTGTTTTTGAGGATTAGTGTCAGACTTACCATGTTAATATATATTGAATTCAGCCAGAGTTGGGCCCTCTTAAGGTTTAGTTTAAGTCTAAATAAAGGTGGTCTTGTCAGTTTTACTGTGATTACACCCGTGGATTTACTTTTACAATAAAGTTTTTAAAACTGAGGCTGTATTGTTTAATATATATGATCATTAATAATTTATGAACACAAACTTTTTTTCTTGAGACAGGGTCTTACTCTATTGCCCAGACTTATGGGCACCCTCAACCTCCTGGGCTCAAGCAGACCCTCCCACCTCGGCCTCCCAAGTAGCCGGGACTAAAGACACAAGCCACTACACCGGGCTCATTTTTTTTATTTTTTGTAGAGACGGACTTCCTATGTTGCCCAGGCTCGTCTTGAACTCCTGGGCTCAAATGATCCTCCCACCTTGGGCTCCCAAAGGGCTGAGATTACAGGTGTGAGCCAACACACCCAGCCAAACCAAACATTTGTAAAGAAACAAGAGAAAATAATTTTTCTCAAATGTTGAAATAGTGAAGTATTATAGTTGTATTTGGAAATGAATTAAAACTTTTTTAAGAATTCAATGAATATTACCTATTAAGAAGTTGTTTTGCCAAGTGGCATATGAATGTTTCTGAATGACACAGATGATAAAGATATGAACATTTACTTGTCAGCAAATGGGCATCACTGTGTTTTGCTAGTATCTAAGCATTCCTGAAATTGGAGCTGTCTCCAGCTGGTTGTAATTAGGTTTGGACTGTTTCCTGCCTGGAAGACACTAAAGTTTCTTTAATTCCTGGGATCCACAGCTTTCTAGTTATTCTTACTTCCTGCAACTTAAAAGTGCTCATCTATTTTTCATAGTATTTGAAAAAATACAAACAGCAGCATATAATTAGGTTGCCATTATTATTGACAGATTTTACTCTCTCAAATTTGGAAATGTAGAATTGAGCAATCGTGTGATATCCTAGAGAGTGGTCTTTGAAAGATGCATTGAAAGGAGAATGTTAAAAGATCCCAGGAGGTATGGTAATATGCGACGGAAATACTCTGTAAATCCCATAATCGTGCTCAGTTTGTAAATCTGGTAGTGATTGTCAGCTCCTGCAACATTTGGAATTAAATTTTAGTCACTGTAAGATTTTGATGTATGAAGGGATGTCCTGTTTCACTTGATCTTCCTTTATGCCATGTTTTTCATCTACTTACTTATACATAGCATTAGGAGAGCTAACATTTAATAAGCGTATGCTATTTACCATGCATGATACTAGTCTCTCTTCTTATATTATCTCTAGTCCTCACCACAATTTTATAAACCCAGTTTACAGCTGAAGAAACCAAGGCTCAAAAAGTTGTTTTGCCTAAAGTCTCACAATTTAGTAAGTGGTGGTTTGAACTCAAATTAGTCTGGTCCCTAACCTGCAGTTATTCTTCTGCTGTACCAGTGTTTCTCACCCTTGTTCAATTAAAATAGAATTTCTGGGGTTACACTTTGATGTTTGAGCAGCTTCTCAGGACAGTAATGTGCATCTAGAGTTAGAAACTACTGGATAAACACCCCCTGCTTACTATTATGAGATCATGCTTCAGTAGAAGGGAAAGTATAGTAAAAAAGCACATTTTCCCTTAAGAGTATGTACAATATTGTCCATTTATCTCTGCCAAAACATATCTATTTGAAACTTCAGTACAAGATGGTACATTGAGAACATGCTGCAGCCTCCCTTTGCTACTACACATTCCTAAAAATAATCCTCCTCTCCCTCTATAAAGAATATATAGTACCACTTAAATACAACTGTGATAGGAAACAGCAAAACGTGCCAAAAACCATGGAGAGCCTTTGATAAAGGGCACTGGAATACAGATAAGAACTATAATCTAAAATATATATAGGATTGGAATACTGCAAAAGGTATGAATGGCTATTTGGGGATGCTTTATGTCTAGCCTCCTGGACAAACAGATATGTAGAACTACCTCTCCCTACCTTTACAGTTTTTCTTGGTGTCTGATGTGCAAAAACAGGAAATCTGGGTGCTTTAAAAGCCACGGGAGTACTCCCAATGTTGTCAATATCCAGAAAGGATAGGAAACCCCTAGAACACTATCCATTTTAACTACCTAGTGGCACATCTTTCTCCCCCGACTCATGCTGCTGTCATCACATACAGCAGTCACAGACTAACAGGGTATTTCTAAAGTCCAAACAAAGATAGGGTCACAACCCAGAATCACGAAATATTTGAAGAAAACTAATATCATGAAGAAGAGTACCAAACTATACAAATGGAAGAACTAATGCCCAAGGGATGAGTTAATAAAGGAAGCAAAACAAGACTTTAGAATAAATATAATTACTGTCGTCAGAGACATGGAGGATGACACTGCATTCATCAAAAAAGAAAACTTTAGAGCTTTTTGAAGTTAACAATTCAAAAGAAAGGACAAACAATTAGGAAGAAAAAAAAGGCAAGTTGAGAGACACTGAGGATAGATAGAAAGAGTAGTAACCAGAAATAATCCTATAATTACCAATGCTGGATGCAAAAAAATAGTGGGATAGTATCTTTCAAAATTCTTTGGGAAAATAATTTTGTACTTAAGAGTTCAATACCTGTCCAAATTATAAAACTGACATTTTTTTAGACATGCAATACTCATGATAAGCATAATTACTAGATGAAAAGAAACTATATTTAAGTTCAAAACCATTAGGGAGAAAGAAAAATGTAACATAGAAAATTCAGTAAAGGTAACATATAGAAAATATAGAAGATGTAAGAAAACATGAGAAATAGAAATGCAATGTAGAATGGTTGCATTCACCTATTAAAGGGTAGCCTCTCAAATTAGTTTGAATAAATGTTTGCTGTTTACAAGAAGCACATAAAACATAGACTAGAAGGTTAGGAAGAAGATTAATCAGGCAAATAAAATGTAGGCATAGTAATAGAATTCAAAGCAAAAACTCATTCAATTAAAAGAAATGAAGATACATTTCATTATCATCTTGGTAAATTGTTTTATAAATATTAATTCACTTAGCAATATAGCTTTGATATAAAGAGAAGAAAGCTAATAATTTTTTAATTTGATAAAAACCAAGATCGTAGTGGGAGATTTTAGCACACATCTTTCAGAAGTTGACAGAACAAAGTAGAAAAAAATAAACACATGTATTTATGTAACATGAGCAGTGAATGAGCTTAATGTAATTGATATGTAGAAATAAACATTCATTTCAGATATACAGGAAACATTCACAAAAATTGATCAAATGTTAAAACACAAGAAAATGTAAACAAATATTAAAAGAAAGAAAATTATACACACCATGTTCACAGACTATAGAAGGTAAAACTGGAGATTTAAAAGAAAAAAAAGTTTAAATTTTAGGAATAAAATAAAATGGGAAATAAAAATGGGAAATAACAAACATTTTAGAAATGTATGATGCCAAAAGCCCTACATATGAAAACCTGTGGGATGGTGTCAAAATGTACTCAGAAGAAATTTATAGTTTTTAATGCATTTCTTAGAATATTAGAGAAATTTGAATTTTTAATCATTTTTATAACTTTTTGTACTTTATCTTGTAGAAATATTTTAGGATTTACAATCTCTTTTAGTGAAATATTTATCCAAAAGTAATTAATATCTTCAGTGTTACTTATTTGTTTCTTCTGTTTAATTCATGTAAAATTAAATCTCATTTTAAAAACTGCATTCATAGTATAAGCCCACTTTTAAAAAAATTATTTTCTAGCCAGGTGTAGCGGCTCACACCTGAGTAATTTATAAAGGAAAGAGATTTATTGACTTATAGTTCCACGTGGTTGGGAAGGCCTCAAGAAACTTAATTATGGCAGAAGGTGAAGGGGAAGCAAAGCACCTTCTTCACAAGGCAGCAGGAAGGAAAAGTGCCAAGTGAAAGGAGAAGACCCACTTATAAAACCATCAGACCTCATGAGAACTCACTCGCTATCACGGGAACAGTATGGGGGAAACTGCCCTGATGATCCCATCACTTCCCACCAGGTCCCTCCTGTGATACATGGGGATTATGGGAACTACAATTTAAGATGAGATTTGGGTTGGGACACAGCCAAACCATATCATTCCATCCCTGCCCCCCCTCCCCCAATTTCATGTCCTCACATTTCAAAAGACAATCATACCATTCCAACAGTCCCCCAGTCTTAACTTATTCCAGCGTTAACTCAAAAGCCCAAGTCCAAAGTGTCATCTGAGACAAGGCAAGTTCCATCTGCCTATGAGCCTGTAAAGTCAAAAACAAGTTAGTTCCTTCCAAGATACAATGGAGGGAATAGGCATTGGGTAAATATACCCATTCCAAGTGGGAGAAATTGGCCAAAACAAAGGGGCTATAGGCCTCATGCAAGTCTGAATCTATAGGGCAATTATTAAATCTTAAAGTTCCAAAATGATCTCCTTTGACTCCATGTCTCACATCCAGGTCACACTGATACAGGAGGTGTGCTCCCATGGCCTTGGGTAGCTCTGCCTCTGTAGCTTTGCAGGGTACAGCCCCCCTCCCTGCTGCTTTCATGGGCTGCCATTGAGTGTCTGCAACTCTTCAGGTGCACAGTGCAAGCTGTCAGTGGATCTACCATTCTGGGGTCTGGAGGATGGTGGACCTCTTCTCACAGCTCCACTAAGTAGTGCCCCAGTGGGGACTGAGTGGGGACTCCAACCCCACATTTCCTTTCCACACTGCCCTAGCAGAGGTTCTTCATGAGGACTCTGCCCCTGCAGCAAACTTCTGCCTGGACATCCAGGTGTTTCTGTACATCCTCTGAAATCTAAGCAGAGGTTCCCAAACCTCAGTTCTTGACTTCTGTGTACCCACAGGCTCAACACCATATGGAAGCCACCAAAGCTTGGGGTTTGCACCCTCTGAAGCAATGGCTCAGGCTGTACGTTGGCCCCTTTTAGCCGTGCTGGAGCTGAAGCAGCTGGGATACAGGGCACCATGTCTCAACATAGCATAGAGCAGGGGGACCTTGGACCCAGCCCACAAAACCATTTTCCCCTCCTCAGCCTCCAGGCCTGTGATGAGAGGGGCTGACATGAAGGTCTCTGATGTACCCTGGAGACATTTTCCTCACTGTCTTGGTGATTAACATTCAGCTGTCCATTACTTATGCAAGTTTCTGCAGCTGGCTTGAATTTCTCCCCAGAAAGTGGGTTTGTCTTTTCTATTACGTCTCAGGCTGCAAATTTTCCAAACCTTTATGCTATGCTTCTTCTTGGACACTTTGCTGCTTAGAAATTTCTTCCGCCAGATGCCCTAAATCATCTTTCTCAAGTTCAAAGTTCCACAGATCTCTAGGACAGACGTGATGCTCAAGAGTCAGCTTTGCTACAGTTCCCAAGCCCTATCTCTACCTGAGACCACCTCAGCCTGGACTTAGTTGTCTATATCACTATCAACATTTTGGTCAAAACCATTTAACAAGTCTTTAGGAAGTTCCAAACTTTCCCACATCTTCCTGTCTTCTTCTGAGCCCTCCAAACTGTTCCAACCTCTGCTTGTTACCCAGTTCCAAAGTCACTTCCACATTTTCAGGTATCTTTACAGCAGTCCCCCATGGCCTTGGTACCAATTTATTGTATTAGTCAGTTTTCACATTGCTGTAAGGAAATACCTGAGACTGGGTAATATATAAGGGAAAGAGGCTTAATTTACTCATAGTTCCACATGGCTGGGAAGGCTGCAGGAAACTTAAAATCATGGTGGAAGGTGAAGGGGAAGCAAGGCACCTTCTTCACAAGGTGGCAGGAGAGAGAAATTACAAGCAAGGGAAATGCCAGATGCTTATAAAATCATCAGATCTTATGAGAACTCAGTCACTATCATGAGAATAGCATGGAGAAACTGCCCCTTGATCCAGTCCTCAAGGGAGGATTGGATCTCTTGAGGCCAAGAATTCAGGACCAGCCTGGGCAACAGAGCAAGACCCTGTCTCAAAAATATATATATATATATTTTAAATTAGCTGGACATGGTGGTCCATACCTGTAGTCCTAGCTACTCAGGAGGATGAAGGAGGAGGATCTCTTGAGCCCAGGAATTCAATGCTGCAGTGAGCTATGATCTTGCACAAATTTTTTAAAAATTAAATTTAAGAGATGTTTAAATTTTAAACTAAAAAAATGTTCTGTAATCTCAGTATCTCTCCAATTCTGTGTGTTCATCCATTCATTTCTATATATACTTAGAGAGATGTGTGGAATGGTACTCCACTAATGTTAACACCTTTTCTTTCTGGGTAATGGGACATTGGTTGGTTTATTCCTTTTACTATTTTGTGCTTTTATGTATTTCTTACATTTTTCAGGGAAGCATGCTTTATTTTATAAAAATTAAGTTATTTGCTTAAATAAATAAACAATTATATTAAAGATTTTTAAAAAGAATGATAAAATAATTCAAAGAAAATAAAGGACCAAATTAATAAGGACGAATGCAGAAATCCAACAGCAATGTTCATTAAAAGATAACTAAAATAGATCAATCTTGGCAAGTCTGAAAAAGAAAGAAAATACATTAATTGATATTGGTAATTAAAAAAGGGAGCACAGCTAAAAATACAGACATTTATAAAATTATAAGAACTTTTATGTATAAGTTTACACTAATAAATGTGAATGCTGTCCGGGCACAGTGGCTCACGCCTGTAATCTCAGCACTTTGAGGGGCCTGAGGTGGGAGAGTCACTCAAGTCTATGAGTTCAAGACAAGCCAGGGCAATTTGGCAAGACCCCATCTCTACAGAAAATTTAAAAATTAGCCAGGTACAATGAAACCCACCTATAGTCACAGCTACTTGGGAGACTGAGGTGGGAGGATCACTCAAGCCCAGCAATTTGAAGCACAAGGGGGCTATGATCATGCTACTGCCCTTCAGCCTGGGCAACAAAGTGAGACCCTACATCTTTCAAAAAAAAAGTTTTAATAAATATGTTTTATTCAAATTGTAATAAGGAATGGTAAAAACTCTGAATTAACTAATAATTATAAGAAGGAACTGTTGTTAAGTGTGATGTCCAAGTGGAGATGTCAAGAAGACGGTTATATAAAAAATACTAGAGTTCAAAAGAGAGAAATGGACCGGAAATAAAATTTGGGAGTAATAAAACATAAATTAGATGATATACAGGCAGGATTGGATAAAACCCCTAGGGCAAGAGAATGGATAAAGACGGGAAAAGGGAGATAAGGGATATTTCTGGTGACTCCAACATTGAGAAATCTAGTACTGAAGAACCCAATGAAACAGGCTAAGAAGGAGCTGGCCAACGAGTTGGAAAGAAAACCAGAAAAGTGTGGTAACCCTGAAGCTAGAGAAGGAAATATTCCAGCAAGGATGGAGTGATCAACTATGTGAAATGATAATAAAAGGTTTGATAAGGTGAAAACTGAGAATTGGCCAGTGGCCTTAGGGGAAATATGGTGTTTGGACACCTTAATTAGCAGAGTTTTGGTGAACTGATGGGAACAAAAACCTGAACTAAGTGGATTGAGGAGAAAATGGAAGGGAGAAAGTGAAGGGAATTATCTGGAATGGAGAAACTGGTGATGCAAAAGAGAAAAAAGGACCTGGCACAGTGGCTCACACCTGTAATCCCAGCACTTTGGGAGGCCGAGGCGGGTGGATCACTTGAGGTCAGCAGTCCAAGACCAGCCTGGCCAACAATGTAAAACCTCGTCTCTACTAAAAATACAAAAAATTAGCTGGGCGTGGTGGCAGGTGCCTGTTACCCCAGCTTCTCAGGAGGCTCAGGCAGGAGAATCGCTTGAACCCAGGAGGCAGAGGTTGCAGTGAGCAGAGATCACACCATTGCACTCCAGCTCGGTGACAAGAGCAAGACTCCATCTTAAAACAAAACAAAACAAAAAGAGAAAGAAGAAAGGTATTTCAAGAACGTTCCTTGAGAAGTTACAAGTGGATGAGATCCTGGCCACAAGTAGAAAGGTTGTCCTTAAAGAAAAACATGAACACTTCTTCCATTGTAAAGATAGAAAAGGCAATGTGTGTGAGAGTAGATACAGTTAGGTTGGTAGAATTTGTAGGAACATGAGATGAAATTCATCTGGTTGGATCCATTTTCCCACTGAAGTATGAGGCTAAGTAGCAAGTGACCTGGGGAAGGGATGTTGGAGATTTGAGAAGACTAGAAGATTGGTGAAACTCTTATCTCAAAATGGAAAGGTAAATATATAGAAAGAACTGATTGGATTCTGTATCTGACAGTGTTAAATCCCCATTTGAGATTTGTGGTAATAAATTTTAAGTGAGCACAGTGTGTGTGTGTGTGTGTGTGTGTGTGTGTGTGTGTGTGTGTGTGTGTTTCCTGGCACTGTTCATCTGCTCAGAAGCAGGTTTAGTGTAAGCTTATGGTTGGGTTGGCATTTTACTAGTAAAGAGAGGGAAGGAGGGTCAAGAGAGTGTTTGCAAAATGGAAAACTGATGATTGTTCATGGATTTTAATATGAGTAAAGAGGGAAGTGAGAATACTGATTAAAATGATAAGGGCAATGATTTTATATCTCAGTGAGATCCAGGAATTATTGGAGTAAGCCTCGACATTTTAAGCAAGCATCTCAGGTAAGTATGATTCCTGTGGGCTGTGGGCCACTCTTGAAGAAACATTCACAATTGCTTTGGGTCATAATAGTAGTATTAAAGTAATACCTGTGTTTTGTTTTGTTTTGTTTTGTTTTGTTTTTCAAATTTCACAGTATACCTATTTAAACATAGTCAGAAGTACTTTTAAGAAAATGAATTTGTGTGAGTGTGTAGGAAGATACTGATTATCAAGACTTCGGTAGTGAATAGACAACTGCTTGGAGGAAATGAGTGTAACAATTGTTCTATTATAAATTTAGCTTTTAAAATATATTATTAGATGAACAGCTGTTGCATTCTACCTCCATATATTACAATTTCATATGCAATTAATTACTCAAATATTTAACCCATCATTTATTTCTGGAAGTTTGCATCTATATTTATTTTTCAAATTTGAAATTTTTGCCCATATCTGAAAAGAAAATTATACTCTAAAACTTTTTTTACTACAAGCAAATTCTGATCTTTCAGTTTAATTTGGGCAGTTTACTAAAGTGAAGATGTCATCTTTAATTACCTGAGTTATACCTAATTATGCAAGTGCAACTTGTTCTCAGTAAAACTTTTGTCTGATTTTAACTACTTCCCTTTGCTTGCAAAGCTATTGCAATTTTCTTATTAAATTCAGTTTGCACCTGTCTTGAAAGACTTGATGAAAAGTGGACAGAGTAGGTTAAACCAGTAGAGATTCCTTTTTTATTGAAACCCACTTATATGTAACGTTTATTTCTGAGCTTCACTGAAGAAACATCATGAAATTAGTGGAGCCTATTATAATTTTTTTAACTATTGAATTTGTATTGCAAGAAAGGTAAGAATGGTTTACCCCACATCTATTCTCAATTAACTGAAGCTATTTTATTATGAATTTGGTGGGGGCCTTTTTTTTAAGTACCTTATATCACTGTTGATTTACTGTGATTATTAGATGCCTTTGAATTATTGTATACATTGTTGATGCTTTTTATGACAGCTTAAATCAGTCATCAAATATTATATGTTACACCCAACACTGGGCTGGTCCTATAGAGAATACAAACTAAACACAAAGTCTCGGATCTTTTTTTTTTTCCCCTTTTAGATGTTTATATTATCCCCTAATTTTGGTTTTTACTTCTTCATACTAGTACTATATGCTATAAACAAAATTATGTTTGTTTCTTACTGGGTTTTTGTTGTTTAGTTTGGTTTTTGGTTTTTGTTTTGTCTTGTTTGAGACGGAGTCTCACTCTGTCTCCTAGGCTGGAGTGCAGTGGTACAATCATAGTTCACTGTAACCTCAAACTACTGGACTCAAGTGATCCTCCCACCACAGTGATACAGAGTCTCATTGTGTTGCCCAGGCTGGTCTCAAACTCCTGGCCTTTAGCAGTCATCCCACCTCGCTTTCCAAATTGGTAGGATTACAGGTATGAGCCACCGTGCCCAGCTCACTTCTTGCCGTTTGATAAACAGATCCCACTCATTGTTTCTTTGTCTCTTCTGTGCTGTTTCTCTTCCACCTTCTTTCCAAGTCTGAGTAATCTGTGTTCATTAAGACTCACCTCAGGCCGGGCACAGCAGCTCATGCCTGTAATCCCAGCACTTTGAGAGGCCGAGGCGCGTGGATCGCTTGAGTCAGGATTTCAAGACCAGCCTGGCCAACGTAGTGAAACGCTGTCTCTACTAAAAATACAAAACTTAGCTGGGTGTGGTGGTGCGCACTTGTAATCCCAGATACTTGTGAGACTGAGGCAGGAGAATCGTTTGAACAGGGGCAGTGGAGGTTGCATCGATCGCCACTGCACTCCAGCCTGAGCAACAGAGCAAGACTCTGTCTCAAAAAAAAAAAAATTTATCTCAAATGCTGTCACCTCATGATGTCTTTCTAGACACTTCCTTCACCCAATAAGTATTTTATAATAGCATTTATAATGTTTTCCTTGTCTTAAATATTGGTATATTTTATATTATTCTCCCCCCACTTGAAATTAGCTCTTTGAGAATGGTGTCTTGTTTTACTAATCTTTGTATATACCATGTCATAGCTGGCACATATTAATCACAAAATAGTATTTGTTGAATCAAAGGTTAGAGCTAAAGAAAGGCCGGGCGCTGTGGCTTACACCTGTAATCCCAGCACTTTGGGAGGACAAGGCCGGCAGATCACCTGAGGTTGAGAGTTCAAAACCAGCCTGACCAACATGGTGAAACCCTGTCTCTACTAAAAATACAAAATTAGCTGGGCGTGGTTGTGGGCACCTGTAATCCCACTTACTAAGGCAGAAGAATAAATTGAATCTGGGAGACAGAGGTTGCGGTGAGCCGAGATTGTGCCATTGCACTCTAGCCTGGGCAACAAGAGTGAAACTGTCTCAAAAAAAAAAAAGAAAAAAGAAAAGAAAGAAACAAATAAAGAAAAGGAACGTCTATGACAAAAATGGTCAAGAATCAAATACCTCTAGTGATAAGAGAAGTTATTAATGTTGATTTATTGGAGAGGAGAGGACTTTAGCTGAGCCTCCTGCAAGGGGACCCTAAAGTAAAACCCATAAGAATAATGAGTGTCACTGTAGCCTTAGCCTTGTAGTACAGTTTGAAGTCAGGTAGCGTGATGCCTCCAGCTTTGTTCTTTTGACTTAGGATTGTCCTGGCAATGCGGGGTCTTTTTTGGTTCCATATGAACTTTAAAGCAGTTTTTTCCAATTCTGTGAAGAAACTCATTGGTAGCTTGATGGGGATGGCATTGAATCTATAGATTACCTTGGGCAGTATGGCCATTTTCACGATATTGATTCTTCCTATCCATGAGCATGGAATGTTCTTCCATTTGTTTGTGTCCTCTTTTATTTCACTGAGCAGTGGTTTGTAGTTCTCCTTGAAGAGGTCCTTTACATCCCTTGTAAGTTGGATTCCTAGGTATTTTATTCTCTTTGAAGCAATTATGAATGGAAGTTCATTCATGATTTGGTTCTGTGTTTGTCTGTTACTGGTGTATAAGAATGCTTGTGATTTTTGCACACTGATTTTGTATCCTGAGACTTTGCTGAAGTTGCTTATCAGCTTAAGGAGACTTTGGGCTGAGATGATGGGGTTTTCTAAATATACAATCATGTCATCTACAAACAGGAACAATTTGACTTCTTCTTTTCCTAACTGAATACCCTTTATTTCTTTCTCTTGCCTGATTGCCCTAGCCAGAACTTCCAACACTATGTTGAATGTGAGTGGTGAGAGAGGGCATCCCTGTCTTGTGCCAGTTTTCAAAGGGAATGCTTCCAGTTTTTGCCCATTCGGTATGATATTAGCTGTGGGTTTATCATAAATAGCTCTCATTATTTTGAGATACGTTCCATCAATACCGAATTTAACAGCATGGCACTGGTACCAAAACAGAGATATAGACCAATGAAACAGAACAGAGCCCTCAGAAATAATACCACACATCTACAGCCATCTGATCTTTGACAAACCTGAGAAAAACAAGAAATGGGGAAAGGATTCCCTATTTAATAAATGGTGCTGGGAAAATTGGCTAGCCATAAGTAGAAAGCTGAAACTGGATCCTTTCCTTACTCCTTATACGAAAATTAATTCAAGATGGATTAGAGACTTAAATATTAGACCTAAAACCATAAAATCCCTAGGAGAAAACCTAGGTAGTACCATTCAGGACATAGGCATGGGCAAGGACTTCATGTCTAAAACACCAAAAGCAATGGCAACAAAAGCCATAATTGACAAATGGGATCTAATTAAACTAAAGAGCTTCTGCACAGCAAAAGAAACTACCATCAGAGTGAACAGGCAACCTACAGAATGGGAGAAAATTTTTGCAATCTACTCATCTGACAAAGGGCTAATATCCAGAACCTACAAAGAACTCAAACAAATTTACAAGAAAAAAACAACCCCATAAAAAAGTGGGCAAAGGATTTGAATAGACATTTCTCAAAAGAAGACATTCATACAGCCAACAGGCACATGAAAAAATGCTCGTCATCACTGGCCATCAGAGAAATGCAAATCAAAACCACAATGAGATACCATCTCACACCAGTTAGAATGGCAATCATTAAAAAGTCAGGAAACAACAAGTGCTGGAGAGGATGTGGAAAAATAGGAACACTTTTACACTGTTGGTGAGATTGTAAACTGGTTCAACCATTGTGGAAAACAGTATGGTGATTCCTCAAGGATCTAGAACTAGAAATACCATACGACCCAGCCATCCCATTACTGGGTATATACCCAAAGGATTATAAATCATGCTGCTATAAAGACACATACACACGTATGTTTATTGCTGCACTATTCACAATAGCAAAGACTTGGAATCAACCCAAATATCCATCTGTGACAGACTGGATTAAGAAAATGTGGCACATATACACCATGGAATACTATGCAGCCATAAAAAAGGATGAGTTCGTATCCTTTGTAGGGACATGGATGCAGCTGGAAACCATCATTCTCAGCAAACTATCGCAAGAACAGAAAACCAAACACCGCATGTTCTCACTCATAGGTGGGAATTGAACTTGGACTCTGGAAGGGGAACATCACACACCGGGGCCTATTATGGGGGGAGGGGAGTGGGGAGGGATGGCATTGGGAGTTATACCTGATGTAAATGATGAGTTGATGGGTGCAGCACACCAACATGGCACAAGTATACATATGTAACAAACCTGCACGTTGTGCACATGTACCCTAGAACTTAAAGTATAATTTAAAAAAATAAATAAATAATTAAAAAAAAAGAATGATGAGTGTCATGAGAATAATAAATTCCGCTTTAATATGGCAGTTTTGTGAAATTGGGTAAATAGAGGAAATTTGCTATTTTATTTTTTCCCTGCTTGCCATTTTATGAATGATATAACCTTTTCACACAATTGAATGTATTGGAAACAAAATCATACCTAGTGCAGAAAATCTTCATTGTGTTCTTAGAGTAAGGATGTATCTGCAGGTTATTACTAGCCACATTGTGAAAGGTGCTAAACTTCAGTGAAGTGCTCTACCTAATGTTTTTTCAAATGTAGTAGAAAGACCTTCAGAAAGGTATATCTTATTTGAGGCCCTGGAGATTGTTTTCTTTCCCAGAGGCTTGGTACGTGATCTCTGTTGAGTACTCCACAATCTCTTGAAATGGTTTTCTAGGGGACTGCCTGGTTCAGAATGGGGAAGTAGGTCCTGACTGGCTGCTGGAATGAGAACCTCTGGAGTAGCCTGATAATAAAAGGCCAAACTTTCTATGGCCAATACATCCTGAGTCAGAGAAGCCACATAAAGAGTTCCCTATGGCCAAACCAAGTCTTCTAGAGGAGAGTAAAGCTGATTTAGACTGTCAAATGAAGGACCTGAAACCAGGGCTAGCTTATCCCATTAGAACCTAGGGTCCTCAATACTTTTAGGGCTACATGAAAATGCTTAATGTCTTTTAATTTTAGAAGAAAAATACCTTTTACTGTTGAACAAAGTATTTTAATATATAACATTAATATATTTGTCTTCATACCAAAGTGGTCATAAAGTATAGTTTTTACTTTTTTTAATGGGGAAAGCAGCAAAAAGACAAGTATCAAAAGCCCACAAAAGTCATAACTGGGCCCTGCCTGGGACCTACCCATCCTCTCAGGGTTTGTGCTAGACTGTGAAAGAGCAGCAAGTTCTGGGCAGAGGTGTGATATTTTGATCCAGTTGTTCTCCCTCTTTACACCTTAGTGTCTTCATCTGTTTGATGAGGACTTTGGAGCAGGCAACATTAAGGGCCCTTGCAGGTCAAACTTTATTAAATGAAGTCCTGCATCAGAAGCTCTGCGGAAGTTCCACGCTAAAGCAAATTATCTCACATGATTTTATTGTCAACTCATATCTTTGATGACCCATATGGACCCAGAACAGGCCTGCTAGCCACCCTATAATTTTTGTGAGCCCGCTCAGAAGTACATGTTCAGAAATGTTAGAACATGAGAATCGTGGTATTATAATGCAACTGGTAAAAGATTAGAAGTAGTAAAATACCTTATATGTTGTAAGTGTCCAACAAATATTTATGAATAGATAAAATAATATATGTAGAATATCAACTTCTTTTCTTTTTTCTTTTTTGAGACAGTGTCTAACTGTGTCTCCCAGGCTGGAGTACAGTGGTGTGATCATAACTCACTGCAACCTTGAATCCCTGAGCTCAAGTGATCCTCCTGAGTAGCCTCCCAAGTAGCTGGGACTATAGGTGAACACCACCATACCAGGCTTAATTTTTTTTCTTTTTTTTAAGTAGAAATGGAGCCTTGTTATATTGTCCAGGAAGATCTTGAACTCCTGGGCTGAAGTTATCCTCTTGCCTTAGCCTCCCATAGTGCTGGGATTACAGGCATGAGCCACTGTGCCCAGCCTGATTTTCTTAATTAAGAGAAAAATATATTTACTAGAAAAAGTATTAAATCATAGGACTTTTTTCTTATTTATTCTCTGCAGCAAAACAGCATAAAACATTTTGGAGATGGTTGTATCTAAAGTGTTTAAATCTCATTTCTATAAATTATAAACTTCTGAAGATTAAGCCCAGAACTCTTTTAAATTGTTATTTTCTGTATATTTATGTGGTTTTATTCTTCTAGGTCTAATGCTAAGTATGTGCTATATTAATATATTAGAGCAATATTGCTCTTACTTCTACTTCTCTTGTCTGTATGTTGTTCATTTTTCATATCATGGGTAGAAAACTGTCAGCCCCTGTTTGATCTTCCTACTATAGACAGTGTGCCTCTGTCTTACTTATACTACTCCATCCCCTTTATTTGTTTAGGGATATCATGTGTTAGAAAATGGGACAATTTAATGGATGCCTACAAAGTATGTAGTGAGATTAGCAAATTTGCTGAAAAACAAGTAATTACAAAATGATAAACTTATTCTAGATTGCCATTTTTGTTTTTCCAGTCTAGTAATAAATACAAGTTCTCTTTTTTGATACAAATCAGAAGCACCTGAACTGTTTCAGATGTTTGAGCCCCATCTCAGACCTGCTGGTTTAGGATCCATGGAATGCAACTCATGCATCTGTATTTTGATAAAGATTCCAGATGATTGTGACAGGCACTAAAGGTTGAGGACAACTACCATATGGCAAAATAGAAAGAATTATAGACTCTGGAGCTAGATAGATGTAAGTCCAGAGTTCAGATATACCATGATCTAAGTGTATGATCCTAGGTCTATGAGCAAATCACTCAATCTCTCTGAACTTCAATTTCCTTGTCTGTAAAATAGGGGTGGCAATACTTTATAAGGAAGTAGAGGGGTTAAAGGAAACAGATGAAAAGTGCCTGGCATATTATGTTAAGTGGTAACTATTGTTATTCTAATAGAATGATATTATCCTCAGCTTTCATCTTGACTTATGAAGAGTGAGGTGTTTCTCACAGTAGCTCTTTTCTGCATCCAAAAAAATATGCAGAACTTCCTCAAAGCTATCTTTTCATTAGACAGATTTATTTTGGGGCTTTGAACTTTCCTCCAAGTTTTTATTTGGACTGTTAAGAAAATAGCGTCAGAGAAAATACATGGCATCTTGGTTTTCAAATTCTACAACACCCTCTGGAGTGGCTAATTATTTCTGGATCCTGTTACAAATTTATTCATTGTCTTATATTAAGAACAGATATATTGGTCTATCATGAACTTGGGACATAAACTCACTAGTTGCAAAACCGTAGAACAATGGATTTTTGTCAGTGAAACATATGAATACCTAATTCGTTATCATGATAACTTCATTTTTATATGTTTATGTGGTCAGTGTCTGGATTTGTAAATGATAATGTTTCAGATTTTCTTTTCAAACATCTCAGATCAAATATCAAAGATAGGGATTTTTTTTCTTGAAATATCTTTAGAATATTTAACTGACAATGTAATGCAAAAAACCACTAGAGAAAAGAAAACTATTGTTCTGTTTCCTAGTAATGGTCTTTCCTGTCTGTATTACATTACATATATATATATGTATGTATCCATTTATTTTCAGTTGCTGTGACTTTAACAGAATTAAGAAAAAAGTATTGATTTTATTTGCTTGGTTAAGGGTTGATTAAATACTTAGAGCATAATGCTAAGCATAAACATTTAATTTACATGAACTTTGCCTAGCATTTAACAAGACTATGGCTAGCTGCATTCTCTTATGCTAGCTGCATTCTCTTATGAAATACACATTCACAATATCTTCTCAGTGAAGGGGCCATTTCTTTATGACTGTTGGTTTTGTCATATATGAAAAACAGAGAGTATATTAAATCTTTTAAATTTAAACATTACAAGTGTTAGAGATTACATAACTTCATGCTTGGTGTATCCTTTCTACTTCTTTCTAGAATTGCCATATATATATAAATTATATACACACACACACATATCTATAGAAAGTCTTGCTCAGATGGCACCATTGCTTACTTCTGGACCAGAACACCTTATAGGAAAATTTAATGTCACAACTATTTTTAAGCAGAAATTGCAGCAGATGAGGATATAAATAGATGGAAACAGTTTTAACCACCTATATCTTTATCGATCTTTTACTCCAGGCAGTTGCAATCTTGGCATTATGGTTTATCTGAAAAACCATTCTAATATAGCACCAGCTAATGAAATAAATTGTCTGCTATATATAGGTTTTGTGTGAACATACAAATGAAATGTACTGTCTCAGAATAATGTGGTTGGGGAAATATCTGGAGACAAATACAATGCAACTGCAACGTAACAGTTACACACCAAACTCTTAACGGAAATAATGTAGTGGGATACTTGAAAGCCTAAACTCTGAAATCATATTGCCTGAGCTGAAATGTCAATTCCCCTAACTGTGTAACCCTGGGCAAGTTACTTCAAAGTGCCTCCGTTTTCTCATCTGTAAAATAACTATTGATTTGAAATGTGGAGGATTTTGAAACCTAAGCTAAGAAAAGTGGGTTTGATATGCTGAAAAATTGGGAGCTACTTTAAATTTTTGAACAAGCAAGTTACATGATGAAATTAATTGAGGAACATTGTATTTGTGATTGCATATGGATGGAGTGGGAAGGCCTAGAGGCAAAGACATTAGATGGGAGACCACCAGAACAAACTAGATGTGAAAGGTGCAACTGTGGAAATGGAAGGAGATGGTCCAAACCAAAAATCACCAAAGAGAAAAAAAATCATCCAGATTTCATGATAGATTGGATGTGTTTTGAAACACCTCTCTCCATGCAAATGAAATAATTCAGCAAAATTCTAGAAAATGCTGGTGTAGCAGCTCAGTGGAAATCTCCTGTAAGTGCTGTGAGAAATTATAAATTCTGGGGACTCCAACTGATGTAGTGTGCATTCACTTACAGCTTCCTTTGCCCCTTTGTACACTACAGCACAACAGGAAATATTGGCTTATCTCTGTAGGAAGTGTCTCTATAGGAGTTGCTTACTGAACTGAGTATCTTTGTTTGGAACTAATTGACCTTTCTAAAACAGCATTTTAAAAGAGCTTACTCAAAGAAGGCAGACTTTAGCCATCTGATAAGTCAGAGACAAATCAGTCCTCTTTTTAAGCAAGGTTGACAGTCATTGCAACAGAAAAGAAAGCACAGAAAGAAAGGCACCATCAGACAAAAGAACAGTGTATTAGTAAAAACTAGATAATTAAGAAAATTTTATTTAATGTGAACATTGAATTCTGTCACAAATCCTTTTCCTGCATTATGATAGTATCTGTGTGAACCAACCTTTTTTCAATGCTTTTTGTTGTAGAATGTTAAGAATGTTAGGTTTACAAGGTTATAAAGTAGAAGAGTCTAATTAGAAACCAGAAAATATCTCAGTCTTTTGGTCTGAATTTGTTTTCCTTTGGTTAGATTCATAAAGTAAAAAAAAAAAACAAAACTACTACTTATTTTGTAAACATTTTGAGGATTTTGATTCAGATATTTTAAATTATTATGAGTGATAAAGAATAACCCTGACCAAAAAAGTAAGAAAATGACTAAAATTGGTTTTAAAAAGGGTTCTCTTAAAATATAACCAAATGGACAGATTTTGACAGTCTTCATTGTTGTTCCATATGAGTGTTTTCTAAACCTAATAAATATAAGCAATAAATAAGTAAAAAAAAAAAAAATCTCAAATTAGGCTATTGTTTTCCTTTAAAATTAACTCATCATCTGGTCAGCTATTTCCAGAAATTGTTTTTAACTATCTGGCATAGCTACTGTTTTCAGTGAAGGGAGGGATCCAACAGTGATTTTATGTTTTAGTTTATATAACAGGACAGTGGTAGTATCATCAATCAATCACTTACCAGATTTAATTAAGTATTAAGTATTCTCTCTATGATCAAATGCATTACCATTCTTCCCACTAGTCTAATTGTTTGAGTATTGGCATGCTATTTAAGAGAAGTAAGTTGTTTTTACAAGACCTTTTGTCTTGACAAAATAATCCATAACTTCTTTCCACTAGCCACAGTATTAGAGACTACTGTTGACACACACAAAAATGTGTTTTGTGGGGTAATATCCAGATTGCTTGCTGTGATAGTTAAATCATATGGAAAACCTTGAATTTTGGTGAAGACAGCTCTTGCTTACAAATGTATTTTATCCCCACAAAACATATCTTGGCTCTGATTACTCTGAGGTAAGACTCTGACTAAACATGTGCTGCTGCTTTTCTTATACTTGGGTGGAAGCTATGAGTGAGTTAGTGAAAGGTGCAAATGATACTAAGTTATTACCAGGTAGAATTGAAATAATAGAATAATGACTTCCAAGTTTGCTTCAGAAGGGCTCATAGAAAGTGAATTCACAATTTACAATATTAATCAAATGAGGGAAATGCATTCGAATATCTTGTTTCTGGAGGCTTTGTTGGCTATGTGCTAATTTCTAGCTCTTTAGACCAGTTTTGGCCATCATTTAGTCACTAGTGTCTTAATTATAATTAAAATTATTGCTTTTCAAATTTTCATATACATACTAAAGCACGGAGTGATTCTAAATCTGGACTGGGGCCTGAGACACTGCATTTCTAACAAGCTCACAGGTATTACCAATGCTGCTAGTTAGTGGACTATATTTTGAGTGGCAGAAGTCTAAATAGTTGTCCTTGTTACCTGTGTCACCTGTCTTCTTACTCTGTTTGACTTTTTGAATGTAAGATTAGCTCTGTTTGCACTTTATTTTGCCATTTTGAACTATTTCTTAATGCTGTGCTTTCTGTGGCAAAGAAAATAGCCTCTGGAAGACATGCCCTTTTATTAGAGGGAACTCCATGCTTTCTCTGGAGTTCTGGCAGGCTTTGTCTGGAGTTTGTCCAGAGGGCTATAGGATGGAACCCAGAAGAGCCTTTCATTGCTTCTGCTTGCAAGAAAAATGAATCACCAAGGCCAGCTGATTAACAGAGATTTTCCCACTTAACTATCATTATGTGAAAGGAATGTGGATTCTGGAGTAGAACCTGTGTGACCTTGATCAAGTTACTTCATTTATTTGACTCTCAATCCCTTAGTCTATAAAATCAAAATAAAATGAAAATTCCTTAGTCTGTAAAATGCGTGAGGTCATTGGGACAATTAGTGATTAGCAGTAATGTATATGAAACACTTGGAGAGTGTACTGTCTGCATTATAGTAGGTATTTAATAGTTAATAATAAGCATCCTTGTCACTGAGTGGAATGAAACAAGCATTAAAAACTGTTTAATTTTCTCAATGTGAGGCATTTCCTTTGTAAGGCAGCAAACAAGGAGAGCGAAAGAAGGAGAAACAAATTTTGTGATTTGTTTTCTATGAAAGAAAAAGGTTAAATGTGTGTTTTCATTTTTATTTTTTATGTTTCTACTTTATTTCATGTTTAAAAAAGTTATTCATTAGATTCCTTTGGAAAACTTGGGTCAAATCATTTTTCTGAATGTCCATTAGAACTCCTGTGATTCAGAAAAATTTTAGATCCTCAACTTTATTTTGAAAAAGAATAAAAAAAGAATTAATTCCATTACATCCTATCTCATCTGAATTTTTGAGGCCAACATATGCCCCAGTAGTGGCATTCTTGCTGTACTCTTTTTCTGAGTATAGTGTAGAGGAGAATCATCAGGAACACAGCTGGCACCTTGAGGAGCATGGCTTAAAATTGGCATTGCATGCTAAACGTGGGCAAGCCAACATTTGTTCGGTTAGTAATCTTTTCAGGCAGAGCCTTTGATTTGGCCCAAAATTCCTGCAGATTATCTTAGAAGTATTTTTATTTGCAGCCAGAATCCTTCACAAAACTTCTTAGTACATTCTGAAATACAAGCGTATGGGCTATAATGGTTTTTTAAATTCTCTTTTCTCTCTCACATTAACTGGTTTTCTTATAGTGTACATGAAATGTTTGCCCAGTTAGGTGCTTCATAAAAGAGATTCTTTCCAACAGCACATGTGTTCCAGAATAGCCTATTAGCTATATTATATAAATGGGAACTCTAGTTGATGGGATATTCATCTGTAAGAAAATATTCTCTCAGTACCCCTGGGCTTAGCAATACAGATCCTCACTATCATTTGTCTCACTTCAAAGCTAATTGAAATCAGCCAGCTTATGTTTCAAAATATCTACACGTATTACCAAGCATCTGGCTGCTCACAAATGATGAAGACATTTAATATAAAACCTGGTTAATGCACTACCCTCTCACCTCTAGAGAACAAATCTTGCCTAGGACACCCATAGTCTTACTTTAGTGTTGGTCTACAACAGAGCAATCATTTAGGTCCCCAAACTCATAATAATTTTATATAATCCCTCCCAAGTGACTGACCACGTGATAGATGTTAAAATGATCTTTGCTGGGCTCATTCACAACTGCAATGACAGAGTAGAAAGTTTATGTATAACCATCAGACCTAGAATATCTAGAGTACATTACATGTGGGTAAAGGGCATACGCTACAGTTTTTTAGTAACTTGAAGTTATTTTTTCTGATTATGAAAACAATAAATATTAAATGAATTCTGTTCTCATAGTAGAATATTTGGAAGACATACATTTCCATTCAATATCTTGTTATTTATTAGTCTTTCTATCTTTTTTATTAAGTTTATATACATTGTTTTTAGCAAAACTAGGATTATTCTGTATTTAGTTTCTAATCTATTTTTTAAATCTAGTTATATTTTATGAACATTTTTCAACTAAGTAATCATCTCCATTTTAATAACTATCTTACTCTCTCCTATTGCTATACTGTCTACGGGACATATAGATTGTCATTTCCCTGTCATAAATAACACATAAGAAATATCTGAGGAAACTTATTTGTGCATATAGATTAATCATTGAACATATCATTACCTTCCTTTAATATAAATTCCTAGAAATTAATTGCAAGATGAAAAGACATGAATTTTTAATGTACTTTGTTTGCTTTTACTTTGTTTCATTGTATTTTGCCTGGGGATGTTTTGATACATATTGCCTATTTTAAAAGCAGTTTGATGGATGATTAACTGGTTCTCCACGGTTTTTTAAATTTTAACTTGTATGAATTGTAGTGAGCTATTATATTGGCAACATTATAATTATGTTTACTCAAGTATCTCAGGTAATTTCTCATATACCTATCAGCTCCAATCATATGTTGATAAAAGGGATGTATTCCCTAGTCAAGTAACATCTAAGTGGTAACAAGGCAACTTTTAAAAGGCATTTAATTTTTTCTGAAATGCCTTGAAGCTTCTGAGTAAAAGTTGCAACTTTTAAGTAAATCAAACCTCAATGCATAGTACATTTTTGTTAATCAACTCTCTAAAACCAAATAATTTTACCAAGACTCCAAATGGTGCTTTGAAGATAATGAGTACTTTTTAAGTGCTACATATTGTTTTCAATTGAGTTTTATTCTTTGCAGTAATGGTAGCCAGAAAGTCATTTTTGTTTTTGTAGTATCTCAGTCAAAAGAGACTTTATTCTTTTTCCAGTCTTCACAGGCCTGACCCTTTGGTGTATGAGGACTGATGGGACTGCAGTGTGGACAACCCCATAATTAGACTTGCAATTATGGCAGCATTACACTCTACTAGGAAGTAAATTTGAGATATAAGGTTGATTTTTAATTTAGCACCTGTATAGGTATATCCTGACTAAAGAGTACCTACTATATGGTAACTGATACTAAAACCCTTATAATCACAGTATATAATTGTCTGTTGTTCACCAAATTAACTATGCTCATACATATAAAGAAATTATTTTACATTGATTTGCTTGTATAATAGCCCTCACTATTATATAAACAATGTGTACGCTCCCTCCAAATAACCATAAAAATCTTATCTTTTTGTGATAATTCAGATAATTGAAAAATTTCGGGGTCATCAATCATTTGCTGAATCATCTCATTTCCAATCCTTCCTTTCTACTCTTTCTGCCACTAGCCTAGTTAAGACCTCACTACCTCCCACCTGCACTTCTGAAACTGCCTCTGTATTATTCTCCCTACCTCCAGTCATTGCCTGTATTGCAGTTCATTATATACAGTGTACGTACATTAATCTTAATTTAGAGTATAGATATGATTATATTATCCTTCTGTCTAAAATATATATTTCATTAGCCGTACTCTTAGATCTAACTGGCATTCAACAATGTACATGATTTAATCCTAACTTCAAATTATATTATTGCTCATCTCATTGCATCTCACTGTTCATATGATTTCTTACCTTCATACCTTTCCTTGAGTAGTTTAGTATATCATTCCCTTCTCTCTCCACACCACCCCCACACTCACTTGCAACCAGGAACTAAGTGTAGTCTGTGCAGTGTGAAATGGGTAGCAATGGCCCACACATGGAAAAACGTATAGCCTTTCTGGTCTAGTGAATCAGAAAGGAGAAACTGGGGGAAAAAATGCAAAATATACCTGAGTGCAGTGGTGTGTGCCATTAGTCCCAGTTATTCAGTAGGCTGAGGCAGGAGGATCACTTGAGCTTAGAAGTTCAAGGCTTTAGTGCACTGTAATTGTGCCTGTGAATAACCACTGTATTCCAGCCTAGCATACATAGTAAGACCCCATTTCTTTAAAAAAAAAAAAAAAAAAAAAAAATCCTGGTTGTAGAACCAGACCAAGAAATATTAGAAAAGAGAATTAAAGACCAACATTCCTCATGAAAATAGAGGCATACTTCCTTAACAAAATGTTAGCTAATTAAATCCAACAATAAATAAAATGAATAATACAGTCATCCCGGGGTTACAATGTTGGTTTAATATCTGAACAATCTATCAACATAATTCACCATTTTAATAGAATGTAGGAGACCACAAAAAAAATTATTTCAATAAATGTGAGAAAACATTTGACAAAGTCTAACATCTTGTCATGACAAAAATGTTTGTATCAAAGTAATGGGCAAACTTTAGTATTATAAAGAAATTTCCCCGGTGGCTCACACCTGTAGTCCCAGCACTTTGGAGGCCGAGGCAGGTGAATCACGAGGTCAGGAGATCGAGACCATGCTGGCTAACATGGTGAAACCCCATCTCTACTAAAAATACAAAAAAATTAGCCAGGCGTGGTGGTGGGCGCCAGTAGTCCCAGCTACTCGGGAGACTGAGGCAGGAGAATGACTTGAACCTGGGAGGCGGAGCTTGCAGTGAGACGAGGTCGCGCCACTGCACTCCAGCCTGGGCGACAGAGTGAGATTCCATCTCAAAAAAAAAAAAAAAAAAGAGGAAAGAAAGAAAAAAAAGAAATTTCCTCAACCTGATTGAGGTTATCTACCAAATAAACCTACAGATAGCATTATATTCATCTTTGATGATGAATAGCTCAGTGCCTTCTGCCTAATGTCAGGAACAAGGCAAGGATGTCCACTCTTACCACTTTTATTTAACATGGTTCTAGAAGACTTATCCAGTGCAATAAGGCAAAATATAAAGGCATACAGATTGGAAAGGAAGAATTAAAACTAGCCTTATTTACAGATGACATGGTCATATATGTGGAAAACTCTAATGAGTTTTTTAAAAGATAATAAAATTTAGCAAGGTAGCATTATACACAGTCAATATACAAAAATCAGTTCATTTCTATATATTAGCAGTACACATTCAGAAAATGAAATTTTAAGAAGCAATTCCATTTACAGTAGCATCAAAAAACAAAGTATTTAGGATAAATTTAACAAAAAATATGAAAACTTCCAAAAGTTTGTGGAAATGAAAAAATATACAAACTTTATTTATTAACAAAAGCTCCACCCAGTTCAAGACACTTTTATAAGCAGTGATATCAACCATTTAGTCTATCCTTAAAGAACCTGGGGTTCTGGGGATTTAACCACATCAATGCAGTATATTTTACATTATTAACTGAATAAAAATGAGTTGCCCTTTAAAGAATTTTTTTAAGATTAGGAAACCAAAAGAAGTCGGAAGGAACCAAATCAGAACATTGAGGCAGATGCCTAATGAAAACTGTCAAAACATTGCTCTTGTTTAATGAGAAGAATGAACCAGGAATGTTGCTGTGGTGGAAGACTCTCTGGTGAAGCTTTTCGCAGCATTTTTCTGCTAAAGCTTTGGCTAACTTTCTCAAAACACTCTCATAATAATCAGATAGTATCATTCTTTTGCCCTTCAGAAAGTCAACAAGCAAAATGCCTTGAGTATCCCAGAAAACTGTTGTCATGACCTTTGCTGGCTACCAGTCCACTTTTGCTTTGAATGGACCATTTCCACGTCTTGGTAGCCATTGCTTTGACTGTACTTTGTGTTCCCCACAACCTGCCTTTTTTTTTTTTTTTTTTTTTTTTTTTTTTTTTTTTTTTTTTTAGACAGGGTCTCTCTTGGTCACCCAGGCTGGAGTACAGTGGCAAAGCTCACTGCCACCTCAACATCTCATACTCAAGTGATCCTCCCACCTCAGCCTCCTGAGCAGCTGAGACTGCTGGTGCATGCCACCATGCCCAGCTTTTTTAAAAAAATTTTTTGTACAGGCAGGGTCTCCCTGTGTTGCCCAGGCTGATCTTGAACTCCTAGGCTCAAGTGATCTGCCTCAGCCTCCCAAGGTGCTGAGATTCCAGGTGTGAGCCACTGCACCCTGCCTGTACTTTGTCTTTAAGATCGTACTGGTAAAGCCATGTTTCATCTCCTGTACAATTCTTCGAAGAAACGCTTCAGGATCTCGATCCTAGTTGTTTAAAATTTCCATTAAAATCTCTGCTCTTATCTGCAGCTGATCTAGGAGTAATGGTTTTGGCCCCCATTGAGTGGAAAGTTTGCTTAACTTTAATTTTTCAGCCAGAATCGTGTAAGCTGAACTAATATAAGATGTCTATGGTATTGGCTATTGTTTCTGCTACTAATCATCAGTCCTTTTACAATTAGGGCAGAACAAGATTAATTTTTTCGTCACAAATTAGTGTGAATGGATTGCCAGTGCAGGCTTTATCTTCAGCATCGTGTTGTTGCTTCTTAAAAGAAGTTATCCATTTGTAAACTACTGATTTCTTTGGGGCATTGACCCCATAAACTTTCATAAGGCATCAGTTCCTTCACCATGCTTCCACCCAAGCTTTACTATAAAGTTGATGTTTGTTCTTGCTTCAATTTTAGCAGAATTAATGTTTCTCTGATAAGGACTCTTCAAACTGATGTCTTATTCTTTTTAACACCTCAAACTAGATCCCATTCAGACATGCTATCACAACTTAGTATGAGTTTATTTGGTGCAGAAAAATTTTGAAATCTATGCGGTTTTTCCATAATATACATTTTCCATGAACTTTTCGAAGATCCCTCATATTAAAGACTTATACACTGAAAAATACAAAATGTTGCAAAGAGAAATTAAAGAAGACCTAAATAAATGGAGCAGTGTACTGTTTCATTGATCAGAGGACTCAAAAATATGTTAAGATGGCAGTCCTCAAATAGACATAAATTCACCGCAGTTCCAATCAGAATTACAACAGGTTTTTTGAAGATATGGACAAGTTGTTTTTAGATTTGTATGGGAAGATAAACAGCCTAGAATAGCTAAAACAATTTTGATGGAGTAAAGTTGGAAGACAAACTATTTGATTTCAAGATTTACTGTAAAGCTGTAGTAATCGAAACAGTCTGGTAGTGACAAAAACAAATATAAATATAAAATATATCTCAAAATGGATCATAAATCTAAGTGTAACAAAGGTATTCAACTTGTACATGAAACCACAGAGAAATGTGTTTGTTACGTGTGTTAGGCAAAGATTTCTTTAAAAGATCATTGACTAGGTGCAGGGGCAACATAACGAGACTCCATCTCAAAAAAAGAAAAAGATAATTAAAAGCATAAACTAAAAGAAGTTATCATTTAAATGTCCAGTGGGCCTTCTATAGCCATGGGTTCTGCATCTGTGGATTCAACCAACCACATATCGAAAATATTTTTCTTAAAAAGGTTGGTGTGTCTGTACTGAACATGTACAGACTTTTTATTGTCATTCCCTAACCAATATGACACAACAATTATTTACATTGTATTAGGTATTATAAGTAATCTAGAGATGATTTAAAGTATACAAGAAAATGCATAGGTTATATGCAATTACTATACCATTTTATATAAAGGACTTGAGCATTCTCAGGGGTCCCAGAATCAATCCCCCACAGACACTGAGGGATAGCTATACTTTATCAGATTTAAGAACTAGCTTTCCAAAAGACAGTTAAAAAGGCAATCCACAAACTGGGAGAAAATTTTTGCAAAACATATGTGATAAAGATCTTGTATCTAGAATACATGAAGAAGTTTTACAACTCAGTAAGCAAACCCAATTTAAAATGGGCAAATGATTTGAACATGAACTTCACAGTAAATATGTGAATGGTCAGTAAGCGCATGGGGAGATGCTTAACATCACTTATCTGACAAATGTAAATTTTAACAAAAGACCAACAATGCCAAGTGTTGACGAGGTTGTAGAGCAATTGGAATTCTCATATATCGCAAGTGGGAATGCAAAAATGGTACAAAGCTTTGAAAAACAATATAGTGGTAATACCCATATAAAGTTAAGCCACTCACCATTTGACCTAGCAATTCCATTTTAAGGTTGAAATGGTTGGTTCTGTGTCCCCACCCAAATCTCTTGTCAAATTGTAATTCCCAGTGTTGGAGGCCTGGTGGAGGTGATTGAATCATGGGGCCGGACTCCCCCATTGCTGTTCTCACGATAGAGTTCTTACGAGAGATCTGGTTGTTGTAAAGTGTGTGACACCTTCCTCTTCACTTCTCTCTCTTCTGCTGGCCATATGAATATGTGCTTGCTTCCCTTTTGCTTTCTGCCATGATTGTAAGTTTCCTGAAGCCTCCCTAGAAACAGAAACCTGTACAGCCTGCCTGCAGAACTATGAGCCAATTAAACCTTTTTTTTTTTTTTTTTTCTTGAGACGGAGTCTTGCTCTGTCACCCAGGCTGGAGTGTAGTGGTGTGATCTCTGCTCACTGCAAGCTCCACGTCCCGGGTTCACGCCTTCTCCTGCCTCAGCCTTCCGAGTAGCTGGGACTACAGGCGCCTGCTACCAAGCCTGGCTAATTTTTTTTTTTTTTTTTTTTTTTTTTTTTTAATAGAGACAGGGTTTCACCATGTTAGCCAGGATGATCTTGGTCTCCTGACCTCGTGATCTGCCCGCCTCGGCCTCCCAAAGTGCTGGGATTACAGATGTGAGCCACCGTGCCCGGCCTAAACCTCTTTTCTTTATAAATTACCCAGTCTTGGGTATGTCTTTATAGAGGTGTGAGAATGAACAGATACAAAGGTGTTTACGCAACTGAAATGAAAACACATGCCCACCCAGGAATGTGTTCGTGAATGTTTATAATAGTGGAGAAGAATGCATTATGGTATATCCATTCCATGGAATCATACTGGCCATAAAAAGGAACCAAATAGTGATACACACAAGATTAATGTATCTCAAAAACAACATGGTAAGTGAGGCAAGTCAAACATGACTACTATGTAATATATAATTCTATTTATATGAAATTCTAGAAAAGGAATAACAATAGTGACTGACAGCAGATTGAACTGGTTATTGAGGCCAGGAGTTAGGGAGAAGGGATCAAGTACAAAGGGACACAAGGACACTTTGTTTGAGTGAGGGAATTGTTCTATATCTTCATTGTTATGTTGGTTATACAGTTGTATACAAATAACAAAAATTATCAAACTGTACACTTAAAATTGGTGAATGTTATTGTAGGCAAATAATGTCTTAATAAACAAGAAGGAAAATAAATCCTGTTCATCGTGTAAGCCCAGGTTTGTGCCACCTGTTTTTTGTTTTTGTTTTTTTGAGACAAAGTCTCACTCTGTCACCCAGGCTGGAGTGCAGTGGTGCAATCTTGGCTCACTGTAACCTCTGCCGTGTAGGTTCAAGCGATTCTCCTGCCTCAGCTGTCCAAGTAGATGGGATTACAGGCGCCTGCTACCACGCCTGGCTAATTTTTGTAGTTTTAGTAGAGACGGGGTTTCACCATCTTGGCCAGGCTGGTCTTGAACTCCTGTCCTCGTGATCCACCCACCTCGGTCTCCCAAAGCGCTAGGATTACAGTCATGAGCCACCGCGTCTGGCCGCCACCTGTTTTTAAAACCTTTATTTTTTCTACTGGAAGCCATGTAGAAATGATCTCTGAACTCCCAGAACTCTTTATCTGTAAATCTTAGGGTCCTAATTATCATTTTCTGTGTTTTGTCATTTTATTTATATATTTCTACTCCCCTACTAGGCTAATTTCTTTGTGTATAGGGACAATTTTTTATTTTACCTTGATTCTCCCAAAGCCTAATTTTTGCATGTCTTGTTCTATTTCCTTTTCTTGAAAGCATTGCATAGAACATTATTCCAGTTAATGAAGGGTTCCAGTTAATTGGATTTCAGTCTTTTCTGACTGCAAACATACTGCTTTCAGAATACATTCAGCATAGGGAATTACGATCTTTCAGAATTTTCTTTATTCAAAAGAATTTTTTTCAAATTTCAAGCTTATGTGTTCCTTTAAAAAGATGTTTATTGCTAATAAATGAAAAATTCACTTTTGCTAATACTGAACTTTAGGAGTATTACATTGATCCTTATATAAGGGACATCAGGTATAATAATTCAAATATCTCAGGCTGGGATTTTGTAAAAGAGCTAGAAATGCTCTCTGATGAGATGTTTCTCATATCACTCTTTATAAAAAGCCAGGGTCATAACATTAAATCAGAATTAATTTATGACTTTTTCTTAGGACTTTTGAGATAACATTGCCCTGGTTTGTTGTTTGTAGATAATCTACATACAAGTATAGAGTTTAGTGAGTAGAGCAGATAAATAAAATGTCCTTTGTCTGGCCTCTGTTGAATAGGAACAAGCAAACTTTAGAAAGAAAATGGACTGAATAAATTTTTGTCAGATTCTCTTATGAGTCTCTGGTATGTCTGTATTTTGTCTTGTTGAGTCCAGAGGAGATCCATGTGCTTTAGATGACACAATTGTATAAACAGCATATAAAATAAATAAACTTTTATTTATTTTAAAAGTTAGGAACCTGACTTACCTTTTTTCCCAAAGTTAGGGCTATTCCACTTCCCCAAGTAAGCAAGGCTAATTTTTTATTTTCTCAAAAGGAACTTTAAATCCAAAGAACTTGAACAGGTAGTCAACTGGACCAACAGTTCAATACCAAATATACCAAAGAGGTCATTGAATCTGAGATATTATGAACTAGGAAAAGTACTAAAAAGAGAATCTTGGCCACTAAAAATTCTTGGCTGAATTCCCAGCTTAGCCACCCTAATGGCTCTAATAGCTTAACCTTGGAGGGAATGTTCACTTTCCCTGAATCTGTTTCTTTATCTATAAAATGGAAATGAAAAATCTTTCTTTATAAGTTTATTTTGAAAATTCAATGATTGTATATTTTAGTTTCTAGAACATCTTCATATCCAATAGTTATTAGTTCTTTCCCATACTTGATCATAAGAAACATAACTTGTATGAGTCTTGTAAAAGGATAAGATGAGGAACTCAGTAAATAATAATGAATAAATGTTTTATGAAAACACTAGAGTAGGAAACAGTATTTTGCATTTTTAATCATGATCAATTTTGAATATAAATTATGATCAAACTTGTTTACAGTCCCCTTTTTTTTTTTTTTTTTTTTTTTTTTTTTGAGATGGAGTTTCACTCTTTTCTCCTAGGCTGGAGTGCAATGGCGTGATCTTGGCTCACTGCAACCTCTGCCTCACGGGTTCAAGTGATTCGTCTGCCTCAGCCTCTTGAGTAGTTGAGATTATAGGTGCCCGCCACCATGCCTGGCTAATGTTTGTATTTTTAGTAGAGATGGGGTTTCACCACATTGGCCAGGCTGATCTCAAACTCCTGATCTCAGATGATCCACCCACCTTGGTCTCCCAAAGTGCTGGGATTACAGGCGTGAGCCGCCATGCCCAGCCTGCAGTCGCTTTTATTGAATAATAATCATAGCAGTAATAAGTCATTATTTTATTTTGCTCAGCATTTATATGCTGAGTAATTTTGCTGTTAATAAATCAACATTATTTACCCAGAATTGAACTCACCTCCATGGTATCTTAGTGGAGCCATAGAACCTGTACTATCCAGAATTTCATCCATGTTTAATATTGTATGGTACATCAAGCCACAATATTCCTTTATTTGTGTAACCTTAATACTTTGCAGAAAATTCATTTTAAAAATCTATTGTTTTGAAACACCTTAAAAGATAAAATAAACTTACATGCCTTGAGAAGTAATATGCTGTAACACTGGGGACAGTATACTTCTTGTATATGGGCCAATTTTAAGTACTTTAGGTTTTACAGGGCATAGTCTCTGTTGCAACTACTCAGTTTGCCTTTGTAGCACAAAAGCAGGTATAGGCAATGTGTGAATGGATGCATTTGCCTGTTTTAATGAAACTTTATTTACAAAAAGACATGGAAGACCAGATTTTACGCATGGTATGTAGTTTGCTGATCTCTACTGTAATAAAATAGCACAGATCTAGAAGTAGAAAACCCTGTAGATAATCATTCCTGATGTAAACTAGCTGAATATTGCTAAAAAACCAAATCATTAAACTTCCTTGTGATTTTTAAAATTTTTTAAATTTTTTTAATTTTTATTTATTCATTTATTTATTTTGAGACAAAGACTTGCTCTGTTGCCCTGAGCACACAAAGCCAGAATGCATTGGTGCAACCTCCATTCACTGCAACCTCCTCCTCCCAGGTTCAAGCGATTCTCCTGCCTCAGCCTCCCGAGTAGCTGGGATTACAGGTACCTGTCACCACACCTGGCTGATTTTTGTATTTTCACTAGAGATGGGGTTTCACCCTGTTGGCCAGTCTGGTCTCAAACTCCTGACCTCAGGTGATCTGCCCACCTCTGCCTCCCAAAGTGTTGGGATTACAGCCGTGAGCCACTACGCCCAGCCTGAATTTATTTTCTTAATCAGTGATTTCTCTTCCTATTTTAGGATTCCTATTCCTTCAGTTTCCTATTTAAAATTTTATCTTTGGTCATCAAAAGTTGTCTGGTCCAAAAGACACTTTTTCCTGAAGGGTATGGAGGTAATCTAAGAACAAAATCAGTGCAGAGTCTTGACTTTTTACTGGATTTAAAATCCTGGGTTTAAAATGAATTACATATATATATTGCTTCTTCTCTTTGGGAACTTTGAGATCTAAAAGAACTTCAACTTTATGATCTGCAAGAACAAACTAATGACTTGTACATCAATATATTGCCAATAACTTTAGTGATAGAAGTTTTAATATACATCTCTGGTATATATGGAAACTATAAGTTGAATGTAGGTTGTGTAAAAATAATTGCATTATATTTCCTTAGTATAACATAACCAATGAATATAAGGATAGTTGCCATTTTTAATCACTTATGCTGTAGCACTTGGTTATCCTGTTCGATCTCTGTAACAGCTGATAGTTGCTATTGTTAATTCTTATTTGACAGATGAGGAAACTAAAGACCAAAGACATAAATAACTGGCCCAGGGATACATAGACAGGGAAAGTGTCAGAGCTGAGACCAAACTCAGTGTGTTACTTTCTTATTACTGTTATAACCAACTGTCATAAACATAATTGTTTAAAACAATACATTTATTATCTTGGAGTTTAGGAGACTGGAAATCTGAAATAAGTTTCACTGGGCTAGAATCAAGGTTTGGGCAGGGCTGCATTCCTTCAGAAGGCTCTAAGGGAGAATCCATATAAGGTAACAATTTCACAGGTTCTGGGGATTTGGACGTCTTTGTGGGGTCATTATTCTGCTTACCACACCCAGTGAAAAAAAGAAATTTAAAATATTCCATTGTATCCTCTCAGCATCTTATAGAAAGGAAGACCAGTTATCATCCCATTGTGCAGGTAAAGGATCCTGAGGCAGAAGGAATTTGTGACTTTGCCAGAGTTTTCTAACTAGTTAGCCCGAAGGGATCTTTTAAGTCCAGAAAACTCTCTTCTGTATCATGCTTCCATAACGTTTTTATCAGCATTAGGCATCTGATGCTAATATAGGTGTATTGCTTTCATGTCTCTAGATAATCAAATTTGAATTCAACCCAAATTAGACTTGATTCAGTGCCCTTGCCATCTGTTAGCTTGTTTCATAGTTTCTGGTATAAAAGACATCTTTTCCTGAAGGATAAAGAAATAAGCCCGGGATAAAATGGATGCAGTGTCTTGACTTCATTCGGGTTACTTTGAAAATCTCCATTTGCTAGTGTTTAGACTCAATAGCTGAAAGTACATATATGGAAATCTTGGACTTTCTATGTCCTCTCTTATATGTCGCAAACATTTTTTTTCTTTATATTAAAAAAGAGACATAAAAGGGTTATCTTAGACTAGACTGTTTTTTAGATCTGGTTTCAATTTTCTTTGTATAGAACTTTTTTCAACACTCATTTCCTGGCTTTCCATTATGCCAGTAAATAGTTGAATCTATACTGTCAGTTTACTTGTTAGTCTGTAGACAAATCTTTCCTAATTTCCAAAAATAGTTAAGAACATACTGGAGATAGTCCTTCAAAAATTAGTACAATGGAAAGAAACCCTTTGGGTAACATCTGTGTTTTATTGCTGCTATACAAAGCAGTATAATTGAGGTGGTAAGGACAAATATTATTATTTAATAATTGGTCATAACTTCCTATTTTTCTTAGGCCATTCTTTCAGTTTTTCATCAGTGAGTTAGTTCTCTACAGTTAAATATTTCTGTCTTACCAAAACCAGGTATTTTCACATATTTCACACATTAGGCTTTAGCTGTTTTTGTTTTTTTTTTTTGTTTTTTTGTTTGTTTGTTTGTTTGTTTGTTTGTTTGTTTGTTTGTTTTGAGGCGGAGTCTCGCTCTGTCGCCCGGACTGGAGTGCAGTGGCTGGATCTCAGCTCACTGCAAGCTCCGCCTCCCGGGTTTACGCCATTCTCCTGCCTCAGCCTCCCGAGTAGCTGGGACTACAGGAGCCCGTCACCTCGCCCGGCTAGTTTTTGTATTTTTAGTAGAGACGGGGTTTCACCATGTTAGCCAGGATGGTCTCGATCTCCTGACCTCGTGATCCGCCTGTCTCGGCCTCCCAAAGTGCTGGGATTACAGGCTTGAGCCACCGTGCCCGGCCGCTTTAGCTGTTTTTTAACCCATCATTTTATATTGTTTTGTTCTAAATAGAAGATTGGTTTTTTTCTCTCGTTTTCCTGGCTTTTTTACTTTGGCAGGAAGAACGGTGTTTTTTTCCCTATATAACATTGCCTGCAATTCATAGTTCTTCTAGTTAATGCAAGCATTGTAATTAAGAAAATAGAAGAAAAGATGAACATAATATTCACCGTAAGAGGAAGTTGCTGGCCTCACTGATAGAAGTCCTGTGGAAACAATACCGAGAGTGACGGTATCGTTTTCCCAAAGATACTAGTGACTCTAGACAAGGGAGTGGTCAAGTACAGAGGGAAATTGGATGTGCTGAGATCAGAAACTAGAGAAGATATGTGGTTACCAAAGATTACAGAAACAGCATGATTGCAGAGTTGAATGGGACTTTGTAATGAGTCAGGCCTGGGTTCAAATCCCAGCATACTACTTAAAAGTGGTATAGCTTGGGCAAGGAATTGAATATCTTCAATCCGCCATTTTATTAAAATGTACTAAAATGATGATAGTTACTGCCCCTCAAGATTATTGTATTGAATTAAAGATGTGTCATACATAGTAGTATTCAAAGCACAGTATATAGTAGCTATAAAGATAAAAGCAACAGATTTAAGTTGATGGGCGGATGCAAAGCACAGTTTGCTTAAGGTTGGATTTTCTCACCAACTCTGTTGAAAGTCTTGGGGAAGAGCCACACTCAGAGCCTTGTCCCTTATTTCGGAGTAGCACAGATCCATTTTTAGCCTAACCTGTTCCTAGGCCTGTATGAGCCTGGAGCTGAGCAGGAGCACTGTGAGAGTCTTGAAAGAAAAATTGGAAGCCTAACTGGAAATGTAAAATATGGTTTTCTTGTTAGAACCCCTTTATCAACCAAAGTCCATGGTTTACATTAGGATTTACTCTTTTTGTTGTACATTCTATGAGTTTTGACAAATGTGTAATGACAACTGTGTAATGTATCCACCATTATAGTATCATATAGAATAGTTTCACTGCCCTAAAATTCTGTTCTGCTCCACCTATTCATTCCTCCATTCCCCTTTATTCCTGGCAACCACTGATCTTTTTACTATGTCAACATTCGGTTTTGCATTTTCCAGAATGTCATATATTTAGAACCATACAGTATCTAGCCTTTTCAGATTGATTGGCCTCTTTCACTTAATAATGTACATCTAGTGTTCTTCTATGTCTTTGTCTTTTCTTGGGTTGGTAACTCATTTTTGTCATTAGATAGAATTTGTTGTATGGGTATACCACAGTTTATTCACTTTCCTTGGTTCAAGTTTTAGCAATTATGAATAAAATGACTGTAAACATTTTTTCTTTCATAATTGAGATTTTATTGGTTGTGTTGAGGATCAGTCCACAGACATCTCAATTTGTACACAATTCTTAACATATGTATCAAGAATCTAAAAAGCTATGTGTTGCAGTTCTTTTTTAAAGTTATTCCAGTGACTTTCCAGCTTGAAATTTGGAGGCAGAGTTTCCTTATGTGGCTATCAAGTACTGGCTATCAAGCATCTTCACATGTTCATAAGCTGTTAACATACATCCTACCAATTCACAATTTAATGGCATATATACTACATACTCAAAGTTTTCGTCTTTCACAGCACATTAAGAGTAATTAGGGAAACAGACTGCCACAACCAAAGACGTTACAGAGTGCACACAATTCTGATAAGGAGAGCCATGATCAAGGAGTATTTTTCTTTAGGAATCAATTCTACTATAAAACAACATGGGAACAGAAGTAATTTAAAATGTTCAAGAGATTAAATGCAGGACTGTGGCTCCATGTTGCCATTTAGTATACTTTGAATTATAGGATATAACTATATCCTAAAACTAACCCCTCATCTATGGAACGTTAAGCTGAAACCCAAGACAGTCAAAGCCTCCCATAACTCAGTATCCCACACTATCTGCTGTTGCACCAAAAACTAACCAGCAAATTATTTAACTTCTTAAAAAAAAAAAAAAAAAGGCATTTGATCTTAAAAAAAAAAAAAGGGGGGGGGATGAAATGGAATTCCATGCTTCTTGAAAATGTGTCTAGAGCTACTAAAAAAACTTGCACTTACAAAATAGTTGATAAAAATATTCCTCTGGATTGTACAAAAAGAGAAATAGTGACCACAGATAAGACATGATATAAGATATTAATCAGACTTGGCTTCTTTCTCTCTGGCTTCGTCAAAGGCTGGACACACCTCGGTTTTAGTCTTAACATTTTCTGCAGGTAAATCTTCTTTAGTTTCTTGATTAGCCACTTTGGCCTGTTTTCCCTTTGTTCCCCTTTTCCCTTTTTAGGAACTTTTTTGTCTGAAGATTTATCCTTTCCTGCTGCTTTTTTTTTTTTTTTTTTTTTTTTTTTATACAGTTTCACTCTGTTGCTCAGGCTGGAGTGCAGTGGTGCAGTTTCGGCTTACTGCAACCTCTGCCTCCTGGGTTCAAGCGATTCTCCTGCCTCAGCCTCCCGAGGATTACAGGTGCCCACCACTACTCCAAGCTAATTTTTTTTATTTTCAGTAGAGACGGGGTTTCACCATGTTGCCAGGCTGGTCTCGAACTCCTGACCTCGTGATTCGCCTGCCTTGGCCTCCCAAAGTGCTGGGATTAGCTTCCTTTCCACTTTTGCAGGAGCAGATTTAGCTGACCACCAGGCCAATCTCCTTGGGCTCTTTCTTCGCTGCCCTTTGGCTGAACTGACTTTCCTCTTGGGCATGTTGGCAGTGGGAAGGGTATGACCTGGTGCCTGTGGGCTGTGGTGCAATGAGAGCCTTTGTGAAGTTGGGCTGCCTGGACACTGCTGCTTCTCTCACCACCCAAGCTGCTCCTATAAACACTTATGTACAGGTTTTGTTTGGCATAAGTTTTCAGCTCTTTTGGGTAAATGCCAAGAAGTTTGATTGCTGGATGGTATGGTAAGAGTTATATTTAGTTTTTCAAGAAAGTACCATACTGTCTTCCAAAGAGTCTGTACCATTTTGCATTCCTGACAGCAGTGGATAAGTTTCTGTTACTCCACATTCTGCTATCTTTTCGTTTTGTCACTACTGTAGATTTTAGACATTCTAATAGGTTTGTAGTGGTACCTTACTGTTTTAATTTGCAATTCCCTAATAACATATGGTGTGGTGCATCTTTTTATTTGCTGTCTGTATATCATCTTTATCTGTTTCTTTGGGTCTTTTGCACATTTTTTTAATTGGTTGTTCATTTTCTTACTATTGAGAATTAAGAGTTCTTTTTGTATTTTGGATAACAGCCCCTTTGCAGATATGTGTTACAAATATTTCGTATCACTATGTGGCTTGTGTTCTCATTTTCTTCACAGTATCTTTTGCAGAGCAGTTTTTTATTTCAATGAAATTCAGCTTACCAGTGCTTTCTGTCAAGGATCATGATCATGCCTTTGGTGTCAAATCTAAAAAGTCATCACTAAACCCAACATTGTCTAGATTTTCTTCTATGTTATCATGTAGGAGTTTTATTGTTTTATGTTTTACATTGAGGCCATTGATTCATTGGGAGTTAATTTCTGTGAAGGATATAGTATCTGTGTTGAGATTTTTTTTTTATTTGGATGTCCAGTTGTTTCAGTGCCATTTGTGAAAAAGGCTATGCTTTCTCCACTGAATTTCCTTTGTCAGAGATGAATTGACTGTATTTGTATGGATCTGTTTCTGGGCTATCTGTTCTGTCCCATTGATCTATTTGTCTGTTCTTTTGCCAGTATCACACTGTCTTGATTACTGTAGCTTTATAGTATGTCTTGAAGTTGGGTAATGTCAGTCCTCCAATTTTGCTCTTCATCAAAATTGTGTTTATTCTTCTGGTTGTGCTCTTGATTTTAAAACACAAGAATAAAACTTCATCATTGTATTCTGCTTTGCCTACTTATTCAAGCAATAATATAAATAATTTTTAAATTTTTACAATTACTGTTTCCCAGATTTTTATCATCTCTGTGTTTTATTGACTATTGAACAATACTGGTTTGAACTGCGTGGGTCCACTTACATGCAGATTTTTTTCAATAAAAGTTACGGTGAGAGTGCCTGCCTCTCTTGTCTCCCATTCCACCTCCTCTTCTGCCTCTGCCACTCTTCAGACAGCAAAACCAACCCCTACTCTTCTTCCTCTTCCTCAGCCTACTCAACATTAAGACAATGAAGATGAAGACCCTTACAATGATCCACTTTCACTTAATGCATAAATACATTTTCTTTTATGATTTTCTTTTTCTTTTTTTTCCAAGACAGGGTCTGGCTCTGTTGCCCAGGCTGGAGTGCAGTGGTATGATCATAGCTCACTGCACCCTCTGCCTCTTTTGGGCTCAAGCCATCCTCCCATCTCAGCCTACCAAGTAGCTGGGACTGCAGGTGCACGCCACCACACCCAGCTAATTTTTATATTTTTGGTAGAGGCAGGGTTTTGCCATGTTGCCCAGGCTGCTCTTAAACTCCTGAGCTCAAGCAGTCTGCCCACCTCGGCCTCCCAAAGATGATTTTCTTTTTTCGTTTTTGGTTTTGTTTTGTTTTGTTTTGTTTTGTTTTGAGATGGAGTCTCTCTCTGTCACCTAGGCTGGAGTGCAGTGGCACAATCTCGGCTCACTACAAGCTCCGCCTCCTGGGTTCATACCATTCTCCTTCTCCTGCCTGAGCCTCCCGAGTAGCTGGGACTACAGGCGCCCGCCACCATGCCCAGCTATTTTTTTTCATATTTTTAGTAGTGACGGGGTTTCACCGTGTTAGCCAGTATGGTCTCTATCTCCTAACCTCGTGATCCGCCTGCCTTGTCCTCCCAAAGTGCTGGGATTACAGGTGTGAGTCACCACACCCAGCTCCAAAGATGATTTTCTTAATAATATTTTCCTTTATCTAGTTTACTTTTTTGTAAAAATGTAGTATATAGTACATACAATGTACAAAATATGTGTTAATCAACTGTTTATGTTATGAGTAAGGCTTCTGGTCAGCAGCAGGCTATTAGTAGTTAGGTTCTGTGGGAGTCAAAAGTTACATGCAGATTTTTTATTACATGAGGGGTCGGCACTCCTAACCCATGTTGTTCAAGGATCTGAGAAATAATCTATTGCTAAATTCCAAGGTGCACAATTGAGCAATACCCCACAAATCCAGGCAGAAAACATGATGCTTCTTGAACATAGAGGTTATAAATAGCTAAATGTGAAACTGCATGAAAAAGGGCACAGCACCCAGTCTTTTTTTTTTTTTTTTTTTTAAGTACAATTTCCATTTTATTTTTCTCCAGAGAATAGTCTGTCTCAGTCTTAAGGACTCAGCTCCTTACATGGGCTTTGGTGGGGGACGTGGGGCAGCACCCGCAGGTCTAAATCGGGGAGGGGGTGTTCGGTCCTTGCGGGCTTCACGAGATCGATTCCTGACTACTTTGCTGTGAATTGCACAACTCACACAGTAATGTAGCTTCACATACAGCTTGGGAAGCACATAGGCATCAAAGACGCTCGCTTCAGAAATGTCCCTGACCGCTGCGGCCTCCACTATGTTTCGAATGACGAATTTCTTAATGGCCTTGTCCTTGGGCACGCATCGGGCACAGTTAGTGCAGCGAATAGGCTGCACATGGCCGCGGCCCTTTTTGGCACGACCGTTGTTCCTTCTTTTCTTTGTCATTTTGGACTTACGGACCAAAGAGCAGCACCCAGTCTTAGATTACACGCAGCTTTAACTAGAAGACTGCATTAATATTAAAGCTTAGCCTGATTTGGAACAATATTGGAGTCTAAAATGAATACCAAGTTTGACAAAAAGCAGATGAATCAGATGCACAGAGCAAGCCAGTGTGATCTAAGTATGACATCTAACACAGGGTTAGAGATTCTACTTCTGCTTCTGTCTTTAAGATACAATGCTGAATTAGTCATTTATGGCCCTAGCTAAGTGACAGGCTATATTCCAAGGTGCCTGGCATTCATTGGAATGTGGCCATGAACATATTAACATAAAAACAGACTGAATTAGCTTTTCCAATATGATATACCAAAATGATGAAAAGTCAATATTTGGAATATGCTAGAACTTCAAGCAGTATATCTAGTATATCAACACTAGAAAGAGCCTTCGACTAATCAAAGGGAGGCAGAAATGATCATTTCTTTATGAGAAAACTGTGATGTTTGGAAATAGGAAAATATGGCATTAAGACACAAAGGTTTGGACTGGGCGTGGTGGCTCATGCTGGTAATCCCAGCACTTTGGGAGGCTGAGGCAGATGGATCACGAGGTCAGGAGATCAAGACCATCCTGGCTAACATGGTGAAACCCCACCTCTACTAAAAATACAAAAATATAGCCAGGCGTGGTGGCGGGCGCCTGTAGTCCCATCTACTCGGGAGGCTGAGGCAGGAGAATGGCGTGAACCCGGGAGGTAGACCTTGCAGTGAGCTGAGATCACGCCACTGCACTCCAGCCTGGGCGACAGAGCGAGACTCCATCTCAAAAAAAAAAAAAAAGACACAAAGGCTTATCAATTTATACAGTAAAACCAAAGGCTGGTATATGTGTTAAAGTTGGAAAGACATTGAGTGGTAAAACCCCTTTTTAGGAATCTGTTCCCTGAAATCAGTAACAGTAATCTTGAGTTGCTTGAACTCAACTTGATACATTTAGTGTATGACATGTAAATCTGAGGAGAAATGCTAAAACATTTGGTAGCATCTACATAGTTGATAAAGAGGTCACATCACAGTATAAGTATATGAAGAAATGTTTTAAATAATACGTTTTACTCCAGAGGTAAGTTACGGTAAAGTATGAGTCTATATGTAGTAACTATCTAAAATTGGTTAGAAGGAAAAGTATAGAAAGAAAGAAGAAATGTAACCATTTCACTGCCAAGCAGAATGACATGAAGCACATTTGACCCTAATGGAAGATCTTTCAAACATGAAACAATCACCTGGTAACATTAAACTTTCTATTGAATATGCCCTTTATTCAGTTTATCTCCTCCTCTAATTTTGTTGTCAGTAGTTCTGAAATAGTAGATTTTCAAAATAAATAAAAGCCATTTAGATATTGAATATGGTTTTCAAATTGAGGGGACTTTTAAATTGTACAGTGTGAAGCTACTATGCTATATTCACAGTTTGATAAAACTTGCTGTTTTTCAGTAGAGTGCTTCTTAAACTTTAATATGTTTATAAAGTACCTGGGCATCTTGTAAAAATGTAGATTCTGATTCAGTAGGTTTGGGGCTACAGACCATACATTGAGTAGTGAATTTTAGAATATACAATTGACCCTTGAACAATGTAGGGGTTGGGATGCTGACCCCCTGCAACAGTCAAAAATCTGCATATAACTTTTGACTCCCCCAAAACCTGACCACTGTTGACCATAAGCCTTACCAATAACATAAACAGTTGATTAACCCTTATTTTGTATTCTATATGTATGATATACTATATTCTTACAAGAAAGTAAACTAGAGAAAAATGCTATTAAGAAAATCATAAGGAAGAGAATATATTTACTATTCATTAAGTGAAAGTATCATAAAGGCCTTCATCTTATTTGTCTTCATGTTGAGTAGTCTGAGGAGGAGGAGGAAGAAGAAGGATTGGTTGGTTTTGCTATCTCAAGGATGGCAGAAGCAGAAGAGGCTGAGCAGGTGGAAACAGGCAGGAAAGACAGGCCCACTTGATGTAACTTTATGGAAATATGTTGTAATTTGTCTGAATTTTTTGCTATTTTTATTTCTCTAAAAATGTTTCTATACAGTACCAATCTTTCTTCCATTGTTTGCTTTAGTTTAGTGCCTGTATCATAGAGCAGGGTTCATGTTGTAAAAGAAGTCAAAAGCAGTCTTGAATTGTCAGAATCCTTCTACTAGATTATCTAACCTTAGTCTGTTTTCTGACACTGCTTCTTCTACATCTTCATGTTCATTGTCTGGCGCTGGTTTGGAAGCAGTCATCTCCAAATCCATAAATTCTTCTGATGTGAGGTATATTAGTTCTTCAATGTCGCTAAGAGCCATATCTTGACATCTTTTACACACACATACCCCACACCATTTTTGCCATATCCACAGTCTCTTTCATGATTTCTTCAATTAACTCTGTTATAAATCCTGTGAAGTCACGTACAACATGTGGACACAGAGTTTTCCAGAGGAATTTATTGTTTTGGGCTTGATGACTTTCACAACTTTTTCTGTAACAACGATGTCATCTTCGACAGTTTAATCCTTCCAGACTTTCACGGTGTTCTCTTATCAGAGTTCTCTTTCGCAACGTTGGCAGTCCTTTCCACATGGTACTTTGTATGATAAGCCTTAAAGGTCCTATGACCCCCTGATATAGAGGCTGAATTAGAGACATTGTGTTTGATGGCGAGTAGACCACTTTGATATCTACAGTGTCGAACTTATGGTATTCTGGGTGGCCAGGGACGTTGTCTAATACCAAATGAACTTTAAATGACAGTCTCTTACTGGCAAAGTACTTTCTGACTTCAGGAACAAAGCATTGATGGAACCAATCCAGAAAAAGGCTTTCGTTCGGACCTTCTTGCTGTACAAACAAGAGTAGCAGCTGGGGTTTATCATTTCTCTTCAAGACTTGGGGATAAGTAGCTTTATAGATAGGGATAGTCCCAATCATAAATCTGACCACATTTGTGCAAAACAGTCAAGTTAGCCTATCCTTTCCTGCCTTAAATCCTGGTGCTTACTTCTCTTCCATACAAATAGATGAAATAAATGTCCTTTATGGCTTCTCCCCACTGCCCCCTGCCACCAGAGTAGGGCACTTTCATTTGCACTAAAAGCCTGCTAAGGCAGATATCCTTCCTCAAGGATTTTCTTAATAGCATCTAGGAATTTATCTGCTGCCTCTTGGTTGGCAGAAGCTGCTTCTCCTGTTATCTTGACATTTTTTAAACCAAATCTTTTTCTAGAATTATCAAACCATCCTTTGCTGACATTAAATTCTCTAGCTCCTTCACCTTCCCTTTGCTTTAAGTTGTCATATAGTGACCTCACTTTTTCTTGAATAATATTGTATTCTATAGGTATACCTTTCTTATAGCAATCCTGCACCCACATAAATACTGTTTTCAATATGATACAAAAAGGTATTTCTCAAAAAGTGCAAGATTTTCATGCCTGCTAGCATTGCTGCATTGATGGCTCATGAACTTCATTTTCTTTTTTTTTATACTGGTCCTTAGACTAGATTCATTTATCTTGCAGTGGTGGGCAGTTAGAGCTACAGACCTCAATCTACAGTACATAGTAAGTAATTCAACTTTTTCTTAAAGTGTCATGACTTTTCTCTGCTTCTTGGAAGCACCTCCAGCATCACTGGTGGCTTTTCATATGGGTCCCATGGTGTTATTTAAGGTTTACAGCATTGCACTAAAAACAAACATGATATGATAAATACACAAGAACCTCAAGAGATCACTTTTTACTACAATATATAATTTACTGGAGAGATGAACTGGTCATGTGGAGATGATTAGCATCACATGGCCTTTTAAGGCGACACAATACTTGAGCTACCTCAGTAGCAATAGGAGGTGGCTACAAAAGTTATTACAATAGTATAGTATGTATTATAGTATGCAGTTATTCATATACTTACACAGTTATGATTTAATAGTATGTCTTTACATTTGTTTACATTTCTCATATTTAAGTTTTGATAAATTTTAACTTTTTATAATAGATTTGTATATACTCTATGATAGTAAATGATAAAATATACTATCTACATATATTTTATGTATTCATGACATAGCTGACTTTTTCATAACTTTTTAAATATTTCTAGGTTACATGGTTTGTCTGTGAGTTTTATCAAATTGTCACAAATCATAAAATTCTCCAATATATTTATTGAAAAAATCCATATGTAAGTTAAACTGCACACTTCAAACCCATGTTGTTCAAGGGCCAACTGTAGTCTGAAAATTGTCTTGATCTACTTAGATTATTATAAATCATTACTTTCCTTTCAGTTAGTCAGAGTTCTTAGTTCCCTACATGTTTTCTTTTGAATGTTTGGGTTAGGAGTTACGCTTGGTTTTGATGTCTTGTTTTCTTGGGTTTTATCTTATTTCAGAACACAAGACTCCTATAAAGACCTATTTCTATGCTAGATACTGTATCAAAATATTATTTAAGGTAGAAAAAAAGTAAAAGTAGAACCAAAAATTTAAAAGTAACAGAAATCTACCAAAAATTATTAGACCAAAGTAACAGAAACTTTCAAAAGATTATTTAATCATTGCATAGAAACCTCTTGATGAATATGTTCTTGCTATTTTGGACTTTCAATTATGTCCAAATTAATTAAATTCTGTTTGAATATTATCTAAATTTCACCTCTTGTTTTTAGGCAAGATCCCAAGGAAAGTAATAAAATCGCCTTTGTCATGAAGGCTTTTCTGGTAACTAAAAATTTTGCTGTTTCTGTCATTGGCTACCCTTCCCTAAGCTTTCTTTTGGGTGATATTCTAATTTTAAGCAATATCTATTGCCATGCATCAGAAACAAGCACAAATGTCTCAAAATTCTGTCTTCCAAGTTGTTTTAGTCTGGGCGTGGTGGCTTATGCCTGTAATCCCAGCACTATGGGAGGCCAAGGCAGGTGGATCACTTGAGCCCAGGGGTTGAGACCAGCCTGGGAAATGTGACAAAACCCTGTCTCTACAAAAAAAAAAAAAAAAAAAAAATAGCCAGGCATGGGGCGGACACCTGTAGTCCCAGCTACTCAGGAGGCTGAGGTGAGAGGATCACCTGACCCTGGGGAAGTCGAGGCTTCAGTGAGCCGTGATCGCACCATTGCACTACAACCTGGGTGACAGAGTGAGACCCTGTCTGTAAATTAGTTAATTAATTAATTAAGCTGTCTTAGAAGGTTAAAGTATATTGTCTTTAATTTCTAAAGTATACCAAAAAATCACATTTTCTATTATAACTTCTCAGTTTCTCTAAAAGTAATCATATTTAGGCTGTTATTCAGTGATGCTGCCCACCAAGTTGATTATTTTTCCTACCATTTGCTGTTATCTGGGGGAGAACTCTAACGTTAATTTGTTAGTGCTTGCTGTGTACCAGATAACATGCATGTCTCACAACACCCCTTTTTTCTCCAAAGTCCATGTTTTATGTATGCCTTGCTGTCTCCCTACCTAATCAGCTGCTCAGTTTTCAGTGCCTTCAACAAATAAGAAACCAGTGTTTCTCAGTAAATTTAGAGAGATTTGTGGAATTTCCTACTATTAGAATGCATTTGAAATTATGGTGATCCAAGATAGTATAAAATAGAAGAGTGATGAGTATGAGGAGCTAAGAAAACTAATGACTTCTAAGATTTCTGTCACATTCAAAAAAGAGTACCTAGTAGGATTTTGAGACCTACCAGTAGGTTATTATATACCTTTCTCTCCAATGCTAACAACATTTCAGGAAAATCAGAGCATGGCAGCCTGTCATGCAGGATTGCCATTTGCACTGTTTTATTCTTTCAGCTAGCAGTGCTCAGGCTTTCACTGACTGACAGACAAATTGAGGAGGAAGAGAGTTGGATCAAGAGCCTCATTTGATCTGTCCCTCACCCATTGTCCATTTAACAAATGACCTTGATGAGTTTGTAAGACCTTCTCTTTAGTAGAAACGCTGTAGACCCAATATTTAGCTGGCTCTTGCTTACAGAGGTTAAACAGATTATATAGGGATAGCAAGACTCACCAGCTGCTTAGCATGAAATATCGAGTGATCTGGAGGGAGACACAAGAGTGATGGCACTGCTACTGCAAATAATTGCAGGAGACACTTTTGAGTATTGCACAGTAAATCTGCACCTTCCGTGGGCACTCATTCGAGGGGAGACTTCCTCAGGATGGAGCGTCGGCAACACATGTCTAATAGGTGCATTCATTTTAATATGCTCATTCATTGAATAGGCCTGATTAATTAGTACGTGTCACCATCTGGTACTTAGTGAGACTATTCATTTTTAAAATGTTGAAATTGCAGGGAATGGTGCACACCAATTAAAATCCTTTTAACCAAATTGTTTTGGTATAAAGTATACATGTAGGAGGACTTCATTGGAATTCAGCATGCATCTAAGGTTACACACATCAGCCTGAAGTCAATTAGAACAAAAGAAGTCAAGAGAGGGGAAAATGAAAGAAGAGCTGTCCTTTTTCTGAACGTGTCTGCTCAGATATTATGCTTTCTCTGTTTTTCTATTCTTCCTCTCACTCGATTGTCCTCCTACCTTTTATTTATTTTGAGTTCCTTTCTTTTTCTCTCAACTTCTATGTTTTATCTTTTATTATTGTTCCCCACTTCCTCATCTCTTCCCCACCTCATCATTTTCCAGTCACTGGTTAAGACAGAAGAGTTGGGTTAATAACTTTAATGATACAGTAAAATTTTAGCTCTCTATGTTCCTTTGAAAGAATGAATTCTAGTTAGCCAAAATTTCTGAATAACTGTGGGTTTGAACTCTTAAGCATTAAAATATTTTTAGTTTGAATAATCATTTGGTACTTATGTGACTTAAAATGTTTTTTAAATACATACTAAGATTTAGGGTGCTTTTTTTCCCTCTGTCTTTATTTTTATAGTTTTCTGTAAAGAGTAATTATTTTATAATTAAATAAACTTAATAGTAAATAAAATAAGTTGTATGAAAATCTTTCCAAAATACATTTCACATTTTAGTTGTTTTCTTCCCTTCTTTTTTTTTTTATTATACTTTAAGTTCTAGGGTACATGTGCATAACATGCAGGTTTGTTACATATGTATACTTGTGCCATGTTGGTGTGCTGCTCCCATCAACTCGTCAGCAACCATCAACTCGTCATTTACATCAGGTATAACTCCCAATGCAATCCCTCCCCCCTCCCCCCTCCCTGTGATAGGCCCCGGTGTGTGATGTTCCCTTTCCCGAGTCCAAGTGATCTCATTGTTCAGTTCCCACCTATGAGTGAGAACATGCGGTGTTTCGTTTTCTGTTCTTGCGATAGTTTGCTGAGAATGATGGTTTCCAGCTGCATCCATGTCCCTACAAAGGACTCAAACTCATCCTTTTTTATGGCTGCATAGTATTCCATGGTGTATATGTGCCACATTTTCTTAATCCAGTCTGTCACTGATGGACATTTGGGTTGATTCCAAGTCTTTGCTATTGTGAATAGTGCCGCAATAAACATACGTGTGCATGTGTCTTTATAGCAGCATGATTTGTAATCCTTTGGGTATATACCCAGTAATGGGATGGCTGGGTCATATGGTACATGTAGGTCTAGATCCTTGAGGAATCGCCATACTGTTTTCCATAATGGTTGAACTAGTTTACAATCCCACCAACAGTGTAAAAGTGTTCCTATTTCTCCACATCCTTTCCAGCACCTGTTGTTTCCTGACTTTTTAATGATTGCCATTCTAACTGGTGTGAGATGGTATCTCATTGTGGTTTTGATTTGCATTTCTCTGATGGCCAGTGATGATGAGCATTTTTTCATGTGCCTGTTGGCTGTATGAATGTCTTCTTTTGAGAAATGTCTATTCAAATCCTTTGCCCACTTTTTTATGGGGTTGTTTTTTTCTTGTAAATTTGTTTGAGTTCTTTGTAGGTTCTGGATATTAGCCCTTTGTCAGATGAGTAGATTGCAAAAATTTTCTCCCATTCTGTAGGTTGCCTGTTCACTCTGATGGTAGTTTCTTTTGCTGTGCAGAAGCTCTTTAGTTTAATTAGATCCCATTTGTCAATTTTGGCTTTTGTTGCCGTTGCTTTTGGTGTTTTAGACATGAAGTCCTTGCCCATGCCTATGTCCTGAATGGTATTACCGTTTTCTTCCCTTCTTAAACACAGAACACTGAACTTAATTTAACATTTTCTTGCTATCTTACTCTAATTGGTGTCAACATCAATTACAGTGCTATTCTAAAATATGGTGATGCCCTTAAGGGATATAGGGCTATTTGCCCACATGGAAAAGCTTTTTCAGTTCTTTTTTTTTTTTTTTTTTTTTTGAGACGGAGTCTCGCTCTGCCACCCAGGCTGGAGTGCGGTGGCCAAATCTCAGCTCACTGCAAGCTCCGCCTCCCGGGTTTACGCCATTCTCCTGCCTCAGCCTCCCGAGTAGCTGGGACTACAGGCGCCCGACACCTCGCCCGGCTAGTTTTTTTTTTTTTGTATTTTTAAGTAGAGACAGGGTTTCACCGTATTAGCCAGGATGGTCTCGATCTCCTGACCTCGTGATCCGCCCGTCTCGGCCTCCCAAAATGCTGGGATTACAGGCTTGAGCCATCGCGCCCGGCCGCTTTTTCAGTTCTTAAGTTTGGTTCTTGTATTTTTCTTTCTCTCCCTTTGCTGTCAGGTAGTTGTCACTTGCCACTTCTGTCTGAATGCTGCTGTCTCCTTCTAAGTTATTTTGGTCTATGAAACCAGATAGCAGAGCATCGTTTATTTATCTGTTCAAGAAACATACAGTGCCAAGACTGAATAAGATATATCTTCTGCATTCAAGGAGCTAAGACTTGTGGGGGTCAGGGGGTGGGGTAAGGTATGCAAATGCCATATGATAGGAATTTGGGGAAGGGAGCAGTTAATTCTAAGAGGAAGATGTGAGACTTCACAGGGGAATTAAAATTTGACTGGAGAATCAAAAGATCTATAGGATTTTGAACAATTGTTATATGAGTGGACATGGAGGAGATAATGACTGCTTTAAAAAATGGTAAGTCAGTAGCAGATCACAAAAAGCATTATATTTTATTCTAAGGAGTTTAAATGTATTATATAGGCAACTTAGAACAATTAATGGCTTTGTGAAGAGTTAAAGTAGTAAGGAGCTGTATTTTAGAGGAATTAGGATACAAAATATACTATCTCAGTATTTCAGACAAAGAGCATTGAAAATCTAGGACTCAAGTTATAGCTAGATGGATCAAAGGGAGAGGACAGATTAGGAAAGATAAAACCTGGCAATTGATTGGATATAGCATGAGAAGGACCAGGAGAAGTCTAAAGTTGAACCAGTCTGAATGTCTGCCAATGTTTTGATACCATTCACTGTTATGGTACCTAGAAAAAGGTTGAGCATACTGTGTTTTGGAGGAAAGATGTAATTAGTTGAGTTTGGAAAGGTCTAGTAGGCAGCCAAAGTCTGGAGCTTCAGACAACAGGAGCAAGAGGTATAATTCTGGAATATAGGTTATAAAGTATATGTTATATGGCAAACTCTGGAAAGTTATTCCACCCTTAAATATTTGAGAATAGACAAGATCACAGAAGAGATGGTGAGAGAGTCATTTTATTTTATTTTATTTTATTTTGAGATGCTGGAGTGCAGTGGTGCAATCTCTGCTCAGTGTGCAACCTCTGCCTCCCAGGTTCAAGTAATTCTCCCACTTCAGCTTCCCAAGTAGCTGGAATTACAAGGCGCGCACCACTATGCACAACTAATTTTTGTATTTTTAGTAGTAACGGGGTTTCGCCATGTTGACCAGGCTGGTCTCAAACTCCTGACCTCAAGTGATCCACCTGCCTCGGCCTCCCAAAGTTCTGGGATTACAGGCGTGAGCCACCACGCCTGGCATAGAGTCTTTTTAAAAGGATAATTGCGGAAAGGACGTTTGGGTACCTTTTTTAAAAGAGCGGTCGACACATATCTCCACTCAAACAAATTAACATTAGAGTCTCATTTGGTTCCTAGTAAAGTGGATAGGGTATATACAAATAAGGCAGCCTGAGAGAGACAGCTATAATTCATTAAATTATAAGTAGAGCATTCACCTTTATTTCTGTACAAACAAGATCAATAAAACTAATTTAAGCTGATCAAATTAAATTTGTGTATAAAATGAGTCTATAAATGAAACTATAAAAGGTGCTTTCCTACTTTGTCTGGTTTTCACCTGTATCCGGAATAGGTAGTCTTGCCAGATAACTAACTATATCCATAGAGAAGAGGTGTTTCTTATTATATGATATATATATATGTGAAGATATATATATATATCTTCTTTTTGTTTCAGGTTATTAAAGATCTCTGACTCCAACTTCATTTGTCTCTTGTTAAATTTGTTTGAATAATTTGAAATGGTATTTTAACCCAAATTTGCATGTATATAATGTTTTGAATAGATTGTAAATTTGGGGAAAGACTTTAAAGGTACTCTTGTTACCAAACAGCATGTTCATTCTGCGAAATGTATCTGTGTGTCTGTGCGTATACACCTTGATCTGTGTACAGAAAAAAGACACAGAAGAGTATATAGTAAGATTTGGGGGTTTCTTCATTTGCCTTTTGCATATTTTTATTTTCTGATTACTTGTATAATATAAAGAAAAATTTTTTTTTCATTTAAAAAAAAAGATAAGGACCATTCGGCCTGGAGAGTTTGAGTAAGTTGTCTATTTTTACATATCTTATTAGTAATGCCCTTGAATGTTGTTCATTTGTGCCTCTGAGGGTTCTCCTAATTGGTGAGTTGTTACGATAGGAATGGAATACTCCTAGTGCTCTGGCACCCACAAGGGCTAGGGGCCCAGCACCTCTTCAAGAATGGCTAGCATTCTACCTCTCACTTTCCGTTGAGAGGTGTCTGGGCTCACTTTAGCAGTCCAGTGATACAAACCACAGGTAGGTATCTCACTGATGAGGAGAATTAAGACCCAACATAGTTTTATTGGGGGATAGTTTAGTTTTTCCTCTGCCAGACTGTGGCCTCCTTATGTGTTAATATCCGGTAACTCCCCAGAGTCCGAGCTTCTGCTATTTTCTTGAGAACAGTCCTGTGGAAACCTATTGTCATGTGCTCATGCCCATCTGGAGTTCTCGAATGCCCTGGTCACAGTTCCCATCCTTCATGGTCCATTACTGGCCTCATCACTTCGGTTACTAAACCCAGGTCTCATTTTTCTAACTTTATTCTGTAATAAAATAATGCTAACTAAAGAATTGTCACTTTACCTTTTTCATTTCCCCCCCATCCCCCTCAGCCTCCTGCATTGTCTTTATCTCTCTCACTAAACCACTTGCAGTCAAGGTTGAGAGTCAAGTTTACATAAGTAAATAGTAATTTAAAATCTGGATATTTCTCAATGGGAAGAATTTTGAATCACATACTTGGTTTTAGAATATGTTTGTTATTTCCTTTCAGACATCATCTGTCTCATGATTTTCTACAGTTAAAGTAGTGCAATTGGTGCTGGCTTGATTGTCCACATTTCAGTATACCTCTGGGAAAATGATCCTGGGTTTTGATCTAGACAGACCTCAGGGTCATCTTTAGTCACTCTTAGTATCCCACTGGTTGATAAAAATTTTCAATTTAGCCTCTCAAATCAGCCCCTGCTTGTTAATTCCCACTGCCACTATATTAGTTTGGGGCCTTCTCTGGTCTAGTATTATACTAGTTGAACCAACTACATTACCTTTCACCTTGCCTCCTGTCAATATTTTCTTTCCATTTCCACCTGAATTCTTAAAGCACAAGTAGTATCACATTACCTTATTGCTCAGTAACTCCTTCCTGATAGAATCTGACAACATCTCTTGAAACTGATGCAAAACACAAGTCCAAGATGGAATGCTGAAGTTTCCTTGCAAGTCACTTGCTCAGAACTTGGAGTATGTTTTCCCTGTAGAAGCAATAAGTCTTAAATAGGTTTACAAGCCAGCTAAAACTTTCAGTTAAATCATCCATGATAACTGAAGTCTAACCTAAGCAGAGTTAACAGTGTTCCTACAGAAATAGCTTCCCAAGTGCCCAGTTGGTATGTCAAGATGGGGTGTGGGTATGTGTGGAGGGGATTAGAGGAATCATACCCCTTCCTGGCCTCCGCTGGATATAGAGATTTAATAAAGGAGAAAAGAACTAATATTTATTAAGTGCTTACTATGAATCAGCCTTCGAGTTAGGCACTTTATATATTTTATCTTAATTCATTTTCACAAGAGCTTTGTTGATGATAGTTATTATACTCCTTTAACATATTCTTAGCAAATTAGTAATGTGAATAAGATCACAAGAGGAATGCTTACCTAACATAAGAGAATATTGTTTTTAATCACTACTTTTCAAACTTTAGTAATTTATAGACCTCTTTTAACTTAAAAATATAACTGCACTCTCTCAGTGTTGACATACATTATTATAATTTTCTTAAATACAAAAAACAAAGTTAGTTATAAATTCTTTATGCTTATATTTGTCATTTAGCTATAAAACAAATTTGAAAGTTAAGTACAAAAAAAAAACCCTGCAAAACTAATGAAATGCAAATTAACAACAATTTAATGCAATAGATGAAGTTTTGCTGAAACTAAATTGCTGCTTACTATGTGGGTAAGGGGCTGCCAGCCACCCTAGATTTTGCAGTTTTCATTACCATTGGCTCTCTTCTTACGCCACATTTCTTTCTAGGGTATTGAAAATTCAAGGTTGGTAAAATACACAGTGGTTGCACCGTGATGTCATTTTGGTCTTTACTTGGTAGACCTGTATCATCTATATATTAAGTGAGCCTCTTTCTTTTCTCATTACTTCTTACAGTTAAAGTAGTGTGCTTGGTGCCAGCTCAAATTAGAAACAGAAAGGTATTTGTAGTCCTGGAAATTATATTGCTGTGCTTAGTTAATATGGCCATTGCAACGATCCTGCCTGTGTTTATTTTAGATGTAATTTAGATGTGTTTATTTAGATGTTAATTTATTTTAGATGTAAACTTTACTTTCAGTTTAATATTCAGCTCTTTGGGAGAACTCATAAACCCTTGAAAACACATCCCAGATTCCAGTGTTAGAAGTATTCTTTGACTGCATTTTAAGTTATATATTTACAACTGTTATGAAAATAATTCCAACTTATTGATTAGCAATATTTCTTCAAAGTATTGTGTAATTCAGACTTTCATTAATTTAGAAGTACTTTTTCCCTTTAAAAGTCTAAATTATAAATGTTTTACAGTATGTATTGTTCACTCTTTTCTATAGCTGGGAAAGGTAAAATTTCATTTAATTGGAAAAATAATACCTCCTGCCAAATGTAAAGTAACACAAGACAGTAAAGCCTCCAAAAATGAATGAGGAGTGGTAGCAAATGACATTGCTCACTCTGATTATGTGGCTATAAACATTCAAGAGGGATTTTTCTTCAAATCATTAACTATTTTCTTATTTCTCCTTCCTTCCCAATTTCCTTTTTCCTGCCTTCTCTTATTTGAATCTTGCTCTGCCCTTATTTCGTCTCTTTTTTATTCCCTGTCTTCTCACATCTTAATCAGCTGTGACTCCCTAATTTAGCCTACAGTCCAGCTTTCTTCACTTGGCAGTTGGCTGTGAGGTTGAGGGCATTGGAGAGGAGGAACAGAGAAAGGTGACTGATAGCAACATCTCACCAACTCACTCTCAACCAGCCACTTCAGTGGCCCCTCCAAATCAGAGCGGTTCCTGACTTGGAGAGCTGGATGAAAGATCATGCTTAATTTGTCTCATAATATTACTTCCTCAACACTCTGAAGCACAAAAAACACAACTTTGAGACAGCCTACTATCTAAGTTTATGCCTGTTTGTTTCCTTCTGGTTTATTCTGCAGTGAGCACCTGGACTGACCATCTTAAAGCTGAGGAGGGGAAGGTGCGGGTGTGCCTACTTCTTACACTTCTTCATTCATGGTGGAATTCCACTATGGTGGACAGTGCTGCTGCTGCTGCTGCTGCGGCTGCTGTTGTGTGGACTCTCTTTCAGATACTGCCATGTTTATGTTTAAAGCAGCCTCCAGATGCCATGAAGCTATACCATTTATGCATGCATACATGCATGCATGCATTCATCCTGGCTCTGCCATTTACTAGCTATGTGACCCTGGGCAAGTCTCAGTTTCTTCATCAGTAAAGTAGGGCAAATAATAGTGTGTCTATCATAGAGTTTTGTGAGAATTATGAGGTGTTTGTTTTGTTTTGTTTTTTGAGATAGAGTCTCGCTCTGTTGCCTAGGCTGGAGTGCAGTAGCACGATCTCAGCTCACTGCAGCCTCCCACCTCCCGGGTTCAAATGATTCTCCTGCCTCAGCTTCCTGAGTAGCTGGGACTGTAGGCGCGCACCACCATGCCTGGCTAATTTTTGTATTTTTAGTATGGACAGAGTTTCACCATGTTGGCCAGGCTGGTCTCAAACTCCTGACCTCAGGAGATCTGCCTGCCTTGGCCTCCCAAAGTATAGTGTTGGGATTACAGGTATGAGCCACCACACCTGGCCAAATTATGAGTTTTTATGGGTAAAGGACCTGGTACTTAGTAGTAAATGCTAACTAGAATAATTCTTACTCAGCAAGCGTTTATTTAGTATCTAATGTATTCCAAACAATTCAAGAGATATAGAGATGAAAGCACTTAGCTCTGCCTTCTGGGGGCTTACATAATTACAAAACAATGTGATATAATCGAGTTAGGCAAAACTTCATCACAGAGGTAAAATTTAAACTGCATCTTGAAGAATAAATAGGGTTCCACCAAATGGAACAGCCTTAGAGGAAATACATTCCAAGCAGAAGAAAAAGCTTTTGAATAAAATAAAACTATAAAAGACTATGGAGTCTTGGCTGTTATTAGATAATATTTTAACCTCTTCTCTGATGTTTACCTTCTTAAGTAGGGGTCTAAAGTGGGTTCAGGGAACATTTTGGAACTTCTAATCTTAAAACTAGATATTGCCAAGTTTATAATAATTATTAGTAGTAGTTAACTGATTCATTAAAGAGTTTGAATTTAAAAATGAGTTGAAATTGAGAGGTGCTGCTTTGCAGGGGTGCATTTGTTGTTGCATGATTCTTATCCTGAGATGACTACCATGTGACAGGCGCAGTGAATTGTTAGAAAAACTGTTGTGGTTAGAACAATTGGAACTGAATGGGCTTCTGGAGATTTCGTTAAGTTTCCAAAATTAAGCAGATTTTACTTTGGTTTCTTTTTTAGATAGGAGAACCTCATGTTCTTGTGATAGCAAGGAACAATAATTTTTTTTCGGTCAGATCTCAAGAAAGTCTCTTTTACTCATGGAATTTCCATTTGCGTACCAAATTTAAGCTGTGTTTTATCTTCTGCAAAACTTCTTCCTGCAGCTTTGCTTTCACTTCCTCTCCCCACCCTTTTAGTCATATACTGAAGGGTTTGGCAGCTGGTTGAGGTGTCAGGTCAGCATTTTTCACTGTGGAAGAAGGAAAGGTTGGGAACAGTGACGTGAGTATGGTTGTCACATTTTCCTTTCCTTTTTTTTAAGTGACCCACATGTTCTATAACAAAAGCCTAGTGAGAACCTTGACTTATAAATTGTCCCCTACCATCCCGGAGATGGACTAATATGTGGGATGACACATAGGCAATAGATCCTCACTGACAGTGTCCTTAAAAGCCCACATACAGCAGTGAGAATTCTTGACTCTGCCTCCATGGCAATGTGACAGATTTTATGGAAAGAGATGATGGCCTTTGGGAGTCACAGAATTGGAGAAGGAACTTAGCAGTTCATTCTCCATCCTCCTTTATTATTAACAGATTCTCCTTGGGTGCCTTTAGGAAATGCTGTATATATGGTGTTTAATCTCCCACCTACATACTTTCCTTTTCTTCACTAACGGAAATTGAATCCAGCTTGAGGAGCTCCAGCTCTTTCTGCTGGCCAGTTTATTTCAAGACTGAAATCCATTGTGGATTTGTTCGTTGTTTTTTGTATTTTTATGGGTTTTTTTTTTTTTTTTTTTTGGTATCAAATATGCCTAAAACTGTTGGGCTACAAGCAAACTAATTATTGTCATTGTATGGCAGTACAGAGAATAAAAAACAGTAATAGGTTCTTAAAAAGCCGTCATGACTTGAAGTGAAATAGGCCACTCTTGAATAGCTTCATCTATAGCCTGAAGGGCTTTGGTACTGAAAACTGTCAAATATGAAATAGGATTTTAGATCATGGAATCCTGGCTACCTCCTAGGGGCAGCTTCAGCCATTAAACTCTCCCATAGACTATTTCATCTAGAAGATTTGCTTTGAGATTATAAGGAATGTGGAGGTAAATGAGCTTTTCTTATCAAACATTCCATTTGGGTGCTCTGTATCAGACCTGTTCTGGCAAATAAATAGAAGACACCAGGATATACTGTTTTATTTCCTTGTGTAAGTGCCTCAGGAGACACATTTCTTATTTCTCAAGCATAACTTTGGAGACTGGAGTTTCCCGTTTTGGGGCGTGTTGGTGTTGAGCAGAGAAATGCTAGTTATTGATTGCCATTGAAGTCATTTCACAAAGGCTGTAAAACCCAAGGATTGCTCTTTGGACAGACCTGCATCTGGTACAGTTTCCCCCTCTATGAAACTGTTGTAGGTTAAAATAGTTTTGACAGGGTCTTTAAGTGCACCTCTTTGTCTCCAAACACAATTAGTGTTTAAAATGAAGCCCTTGTAGTTAAGGTTTTGTGGCTTAGACAGCAGCTCCATCTGGTGCTTGCTAAAGGTGTTTGCTTGGTTCATGTCTCAGTTTTATACCAGATGAATACAGATGGACACAAACTTGTAAACGAATGTCATATGCAAGATGGGTTTCTAGTGCACACAACACTAACATAATCAAATGGTCTTCCTGGTGAGTCTCATTTGGCTATTCTGTTGATAAGTGATAGCTGCTAATCAACTTAGCCATCTTTTGACTGAATTAACTTACTTTTGCTCAAAGTGGGGAATTATTTTTACTATTATCTGCTAGTCTTTGAAAGAGCAAATACATTATAGTACTTACAAAGAGAAAACTTAATCCCACTCTTATCAGAGGTCTGTTTAACTTAGTTAACAAGATATTATGCCAAGATGCCTTTTTCTTTTTTGTATTCAGTGCTGCACAGTGCTAAGTACACAGGGAATTTTTTAATTTAAATTCTTGGTGACTGACAGGAACTGCCCCCAAACTGTTAATAGAAGTGACTTCTGAATAATAGGTTTACAAATGGTTTCTATTTTCTTTATGCTTTTCTGAGTTTCCACAGTGAGATGTACAACAAAAGAAAAAAATATATACCAAAAAAGGTAAAAACAAAACATATTGTAGATAGTCGTAGCCTTGAGTCCCAGTTCTGGGTCTTTTTTATTTACTGTGCATCCTTAGGAAACTCACTTTCTCTTCTAGGCTTCAATTCCTTTTTCCATAAAACACAATTGAATTAGCAACCTGCAGTTTTAACATTCTGAGTATTGTGATTCTTCCCTCTTTCCTATTTTTTCAGCCTCTCACCCTGGCCTGTATCTTTCCCCAGTATTACCATTCAGCATTATCTAGGTCCTCCCATCTTAAAATAAGAAAATCCTTTCTGGACCCGCATCCTCCTAGCTCCTTCTTGCTTCTCCTTCCTGCCTACTCTTCTCCAAAAGTTATCTACCATTGCTCTGTTACCTCACTCTTCAACTTACTGCAGTCTGGTTTCCATCCCCACCTGAACCAAATAGTTCATGCTAAGGTCACTGATGAGCTCACATTGCCAAGTCCAGTGGGCATGTATGTAGGTCCTCATTTTCTGTTACCTCTCAGCAGCATTTGAAATAGTTATTGTCTTTCTCCTTCATGACATTTCCTTATCTGGCTTCTGTGTCATCACACCTTGGCTGTTAGTTTTCAGTTAGGGGAGAGGAATTAGCCCCTTCTCCCTGGTTCACCCACCAAGGCCACCTCCTCAGCTCACTATTTTCTTTTCAGCCTAAGTATCTCTATACTAGTAATTCCTAAGCAGATGAGAACCACAGAATTCTCATCCATGTTTCAGACTTCTAAATTCATATACTCTTTTGTATGCAGGTGACAAAATATGGACTCATAATCTTCCCTTCAAAAGTTGCACCTCCTCCAATGTTGTCATATCAGTAAATGGCTCCACAAATCATTTGAATACATAATCCCAAAACCTCAATACATTTTACTCTTCAGAATCCAGTCATTCCTGCATGTTTCTCTGCCTTTCCTGACACCACATTCTAGTCTAGATCCTCATCATATCTTGGTTTGCCGGTGTCAGTCCTTTAAGCCTCCTGTCCTGTTCTTCCCAAGTCCATTTTCTACATAGCAGCAGAGCTGTCTTTTTAAAGTCAGGTTTATTGAGGGTAAATTTACATGTAGTAAAATTCACCTTTTTTAAGTGTGTGGTTCTATGAGGTGTTTGTTTGTTTGTTTTTCGAGGCAGACTCTCGGACTGTGGTGCAATGGCACAATGCAACCTTGGCTCATTGCAACCTCCGCCACCCAGGTTCAAGCAATTCTCATGCCTCAGCCTCCTGAGTAGCTAAGATTACAGGCGTACACCACCATGCCTGGCTAATTTTTGTATTTTTGGTAGAGACAGGATTTCACCATGTTGGCCAGGCTAGTCTCAAACTCCTAGCCTCAAGTGATCCACCCACCTCGGCCTCCCACAGTGCTGGGATTACAGGCATGAGCCACCGCACCAGGCGGGTTCTGTGAGTTTTGACAAATGTATGCAGTTGTGTAACCACTGCCACCTAACATTTAGATTGTTTCCAGCTTTTGGCTGTAAACCTTTGTGTATTTGTTGTAGTGTAGACAAAAGGTTTTATTTATCTTGGGTAAATCTAGGAGTGGGATTGCTGGGCTCCAAGGTAAGTTTATGATTAACTCTATAAGAAACCGCAAAACTGTTTTTCAGAATACCTGACCCATTTACATTCCCACCAGCAATATATGAGAGTTTCAATTGCTTCACATCCTCGCTAGCATCAGATGTTTTTGTTTTAATTTTATTTTAACCATTCTAATAAACATGTAGTGGTAGCACATTGTAGTTTTAATTTGCATTTCCATGTGGCTAATTATGTTTACTAAAATATTGTAAATTTTATTTACTACAATATTGTAAATATTGTAAATTATATTTACAATATTTATATTGTTTAAATGCAATCCATGTATCTTTGGCGGGGCACAGTGTCTCATGCCTGTAATCACAACACTTTGGGGAGGCCAAGGCAGGTGGGTCCCTTGAGCCTAGGAGTTTGAGACCACCCTGGACAACATGGAGAAACCCCATCTGTACAAAAACATAGAAAAATTAACCAGGCATAGTGGCATGTGCCCATAGTCCCAGCTACTCCAGAGGCTGAGGTGAGAGGCCTGATTGAGCCAGGGAGGTTGAGGCTGCAGTGAGCTGTGATCATACTACTGCACACCAGACCGGGTGACAGAGCGAGATCCTGTCTCAAAAAAAAAAAAAAAAAAAAGATCAAAAATTGTATGTATTCAGTTAAGTATCTGCTCAAATCTTTTACCTGTTTTTTATTGGGTTTTTCTTTTCGTTGAGTTTGAAAGTTCTTTATATATTCCAGATACAAAGTCCTTTGTCAGATATGAATGTTTCACAGAATTTCTCCTACTCTGGGGCTTGTCTTCATTCTCTTATCATTTTTTTTTTCTGCAAATTTTTTTGATAAAATGCAAAATATAATTAGGTACAATGTGTTATAACAGAGGTTTGCTAGTGAGAAGAATGAAATTCCATTTTGGGGAGGATAACATTTTGCTGGATGGGGATTCAAAGTTAGTACTTCCTCACATCAAAATTGATTACAAATGTTCATCTATTAATGCATATCTGTAATGAAATTTTATGTATTTCATAATTTTATGTATTATCTTTGAAAAATGTCATTTCACACAGCTGATAGATGCACCAGTGAAAATCCTGCAATTTGTAGAGTGCCACAAAGCAGCAAAAGTGAAGCATACAGTCTGTGTGTCACACATGTCATAGCTACTTATCTCTCCATTGTAGCACAGAAGCAACCATAGGCAAATGAGTATGTAAACAAATGAGTGTGACCGGCGTTCCAATGGAGCTTTATTTGTGGGTACTGTATTTAGAATTTCATATAATTTTCACTTGTTGCAAAACATTATTCTCCTTTTGATTTGTTTCCAACCATTTAAAAACGTAAAAAGCATCCTTAACCTCAGGATATGAAAACAGGAATGAGCTACATTTGGCCTCTGGGCTATAATTTGCTTACCTTTCCCCCTTCTTCCTCCCTTCATCTATCAGTGTTTTGTAGTCTTGCTCATATAGATTCTAGATTTTACACATATTTTGTTGGACTTACATACCTAAGAATATCATGGGTTTTGGTCAGAGCTGTCTTTTTAAAATGCAAATTGGATTATGTTGTTTCCCCTATTCAAACCCTTCAGTGGCTTCCCACTGCTCTTAGGATAAACTCTGTAATCTTTAAAAGCCTAAAAGGCCTTGCATGATCTGGCCCCTGCTTTCCTTTTCAGCTTTTTTTTTTTTTTTTTTTTTTTTTTTTGAGACAAGGTCTTACTCTGTCACCCAGGCTGGAGTACTGTGGCACAATCTGCTCACTGCAACCTCTACCTCCCAGGCTCAAACAATCCTCCAGCCTCAGCTTCCTGAGTATCTGGGACTATAGGCGTGTGCTACCACACCCAGCTAATTTTTATATTTTTTTTAAGAGATGGGGTTTTATCATGTTAGCCAGGCTGGTCTTGAACTCCTAGGGTCAAGTGATCTTCCCACTTTGGCCTGCCTCCCAACATGCTGGGATTACAGGCATGAGCCACTGCACCCAGCCCTGAGGCTTCATTTTCAATGCATTGAGTTTGAGGAGTCTGTGAAATGTCTAAAATGTACAAGGGTAGGTGGAAGAAGAGGAACCTATAGTGGCCTGGGAAGTGTTAAGAGAAATTGGTGAATAACTGAAGGAGTGGTATCAAAGGCATTTCTGGGAGGGATGTAATGATTCATTTCACAGAATCATTACAACAGAGACATCAAGCTAAAGATTATGTATGGATTGATAAGAGTACATAAAATTATGGTTAAAAAGCTCATTTTCCAATATGCTGATCGACTAAAGGGAAATTATGAAGTGCCCAAATTAGTTTAGCTCTCAATCTTTTAATTTAAGGAAAAGTTTAGGAGTGGAGTCAGTTTTTTCAAGTCACTAATAATAGTAAGTCTCATAGTGCCTTTTTCATTCAGACTTTTTTCTTCTTTCTCCCACCCCCCCCCCCCCCCCCCCCCCCCCCCACAGATTGATCATTCTTAGAAGAGCTGCTGTAACACATAGGGGAAGTGAAAACTAACAGATGAAAGTTTTGTCATGCACTGAAAGAAAAGCATTATCTGTGAAGTTCTATTTTTAAAAATGTCTGCTTGTAACACCTTTACTGAACACGTTTGGAAACCTGGTGAATGCAAGAATTGCTTTAAACCTAAAAGTTTGCACCAGCTCCCCCCAGACCCTGAGAAGGCACCCATCACCCATGGCAATGTGAAAACTAATGCCAATCACAGTAATAACCACCGCATCAGGAACACCGGAAATTTCCGGCCTCCTGTGGCTAAAAAACCCACTATAGCTGTGAAGCCCACTATGATAGTGGCAGATGGGCAAAATATATGTGGTGAGCTTGGCATCCAAGAACACTGTGAGAACAAACCTGTTATCATAGGGTGGAACCGAAACAGAGCTGCCTTGAGTCAGAAACCACTTAACAATAATAATGAAGATGACGAAGGAATTAGCCATGTTCCTAAGCCTTACGGCAATAATGATACTGCGAAGAAGATGTCAAATAACAATAATGGACTAACTGAAGTGTTAAAGGAGATAGCAGGCTTGGATACTGCCCCTCAGATAAGAGGAAATGCAACAAACTCCAGAGAAACATTCTTGGGAAGAATAAATGATTGCTATAAACGATCATTGGAAAGAAAGCTTCCACCAAGTTGCATGATAGGTGGGATAAAGGATACTCAGGGCAAGCATGTTATTCTGAGTGGGAGCACGGAAGTGATTAGTAATGAAGGGGGCCGGTTCTGTTACCCAGAGTTTTCCAGTGGCGAGGAGAGTGAAGAGGATGCACTTTTCAGTAACATGGAGGAGGAGCATGAGAGTTGGGATGAGAGTGATGAAGAGCTGTTGGCCATGGAGATTCGCATGAGAGGGCAACCTCGCTTTGCCAACTTCAGAGCAAACACTTTGTCTCCTGTTCGATTCTTTGTGGACAAAAAATGGAATACCATCCCCCTGCGAAACAAGTCTCTGCAGAGAATCTGTGCTGTGGACTATGATGACAGCTATGATGAAATCCTGAATGGTTACGAGGAAAATTCTGTGGTCTCTTATGGACAAGGAAGCATTCAGAGCATGGTGTCATCTGACTCCACATCACCAGATTCTTCTTTAACAGAAGAATCACGTTCTGAGACAGCCAGTAGTTTATCCCAGAAGATTTGTAATGGGGGAATATCTCCTGGTAACCCAGGAGATTCTAAGGACATGAAGGAAATTGAGCCCAATTATGAAAGTCCCTCTAGTAATAATCAGGATAAAGATTCATCACAGGCTTCCAAAAGCTCAATAAAAGTTCCAGAGACCCACAAAGCAGTCCTTGCTCTCCGATTAGAAGAGAAGGATGGCAAGATTGCTGTACAAACTGAGAAGGAAGAAAGTAAAGCCTCTACAGATGTTGCTGGGCAAGCAGTAACCATAAACCTTGTCCCCACAGAAGACCAAGCAAAACCCTACCGAGTTGTGAATCTGGAACAGCCATTGTGCAAGCCATATACTGTTGTGGATGTGTCAGCAGCCATGGCCAGTGAGCACCTCGAGGGCCCTGTTAACAGCCCTAAGACAAAAAGCTCATCTACTCCAAACTCTCCAGTTACGTCATCTTCATTGACACCAGGACAAATAAGTGCCCATTTCCAAAAATCCAGTGCAATTCGATACCAGGAAGTATGGACTTCTAGCACCAGTCCACGACAAAAGATACCTAAAGTGGAACTAATTACTAGTGGAACTGGACCAAATGTTCCTCCAAGAAAAAACTGTCACAAATCAGCACCTACATCACCCACAGCTACAAACATTTCCTCCAAAACCATCCCTGTTAAGTCACCTAATTTGTCTGAAATAAAATTTAATAGTTATAACAATGCTGGTATGCCACCTTTTCCAATTATCATTCATGATGAGCCAACTTATGCTCGGAGTTCCAAAAATGCTATCAAAGTTCCCATTGTTATCAATCCAAATGCATATGACAATCTAGCTATCTACAAAAGTTTTCTGGGAACAAGTGGAGAACTCTCAGTGAAGGAAAAAACCACAAGTGTAATAAGCCATACTTATGAAGAAATAGAAACTGAAAGCAAAGTGCCTGACAACACCACTAGCAAAACCGCTGACTGTCTTCAAACTAAAGGGTTTTCAAACAGCACAGAGCGTAAAAGGGGTTCAGTGGCTCAGAAGGTTCAAGAGTTTAACAACTGTCTCAACAGAGGTCAGTCTTCACCACAGAGAAGCTATAGTTCCAGCCACAGCTCCCCAGCAAAGATCCAGAGAACCACTCAAGAGCCTGTGGCCAAAACAGAAGGCACTCAGGAGTCTCAGATGGTGGGCGGCAGCAGCACCAGAGAGAAAGCAAGCACAGTGCTTTCTCAGATCGTGGCTTCAATCCAGCCCCCACAGTCTCCTCCAGAAACACCTCAATCTGGCCCTAAAGCTTGCAGTGTGGAAGAGCTTTATGCCATTCCTCCAGATGCTGATGTTGCTAAGAGTACGCCAGTCCGGCCGAAATCTCTCTTTACATCTCAGCCTAGTGGTGAGGCTGAAGCACCTCAGACCACAGACAGTCCTACCACCAAAGTACAGAAAGACCCATCCATAAAACCAGTCACCCCCTCTCCCTCCAAATTAGTGACTAGCCCCCAGAGTGAGCCACCACCTCCCTTTCCCCCGCCACGCTCTACTTCCTCTCCTTACCATGCAAGTAACCTTTTGCAGAGGCATTTCACCAACTGGACCAAGCCAACCAGCCCTACCAGGTCAACAGAAGCTGAATCAGTTTTGCACTCTGAAGGCAGCAGGCGGGCAGCTGATGCAAAGCCTAAGCGCTGGATATCATTTAAAAGCTTCTTCCGCCGTCGGAAAACAGATGAGGAGGATGACAAAGAGAAAGAGCGAGAGAAAGGGAAACTGGTGGGCCTGGATGGCACCGTCATTCACATGCTGCCACCTCCTCCAGTTCAGCGCCATCACTGGTTCACAGAGGCAAAAGGAGAGTCCAGTGAGAAACCGGCCATTGTCTTCATGTACAGGTGTGACCCTGCTCAAGGCCAGCTCAGTGTGGATCAGAGCAAGGCTGGGGCAGACCAGGCAGCAGTCATGGAGAAGGGTAGAGCAGAGAATGCATTACTACAGGACTCGGAGAAGAAGAAGAGGAGTCATTCTTCTCCATCACAGATTCCTAAAAAGATTCTCAGGTATGTAAAACAGACTGGCAGAACATGGGAATTTTTTAACACATTCTCAGGTGCTAAGTTTTTTATATCTTTTAAGATTGCATAAGAGCCATTTCTGTTTGTAAGTAGCACTCTGTGGCCATCATCTATCTTTATAACTGCATTCCAAGATTAGAATAGTATTAAAGTGAGCTTATTGTACTGAACAAGGTTTATAGCCCTGGATCTTTGGCTTAAGTAGCCTACTGCATTCTGGTGAATGCAGAGGAACTTTAACATAGAAAAGCAAATCCGTAACACCTTAATAGCGATAAAATGTTGTTTTGAAATGTGATGGTAGTGTGAGGAAGAAACAGGATCAAATGAATAAATGGTGATACTGTTCTTTCCCTCACTGTAAATGAAATAAAACTCTTCCAGCAATTCTTTTTTGTTTTTTATGAACGTGTTATCTTTATATGCATTACTTATTTTAAGGGAATGTTTGTTTTTTTTTATTGCTGTCTCTTTCTGTCCTCCTTCCAAGTGTTGTGGCAAAAAATGGAGGGTGGTAAGCAAGCAATTTATAGTTATTTAGCATGTAGGTGAAATAGGAGAAGCTGAGTATTGAGACTGAGACCCAGTAGCATAATCCTTGGTTCAGCTAGACAGATTGCATACCCAAATCAGTTCTCTAGGCATTCATTTTCTTTAACACCTTAGTAGCTATTTATTGATCACCTGTTCTGTGCAAGGTATATATTAATATTTATCTCAAATCCTTATAAATTTGCTATATTCTTCAGATGAGGAAACTGAAAACCTGGGAAGTTAACAATTGAACAGAGTCACAAAGCTAGTACTTGTCAGAGCTGGAATTCAAACCTCAATCTGTCTCATTCTAAAGCATGTATCCTCCTTATAATGTTGCATTCTTAACAAACACAAGATTGGTCAAAATTGTTATATTCTCACTTGTAATCATTCACATAAACCCATATGTTTTTGAAAGCCTAAGTTTTTCTTATTTATATTGTAAACAAAATGAATTAACTGCTAATAAAAACAAGGAACTTTTATCCCAAGTTTGTGACAAATAGGATGATTTCCCTATACTTCCTCTCCTTTTTATTCTTAAACAAGGATATGCCCTGAGTACTCCATTCATCTGATTCTGAGTCCTCCCTCCTGACTTAAAGTAAACCTCTATCTGGCCTGGCCTTCTTTCTGACAAAACGTAGCAAATTCTGATGGATGGGGCAAATTTACCTGTTTTTCTTTAGAAAAGTATAATAAAAAATGAAGTGAACACTTAATGGTTTTACTTTTCCTAGCAAAATGCTAGGAAGTTTTATATACATTCTTTATTAAAATGAGCTTTTCACATACCTCCAAATTGTTGTCAAAATGCTAACAAGTCCCTGTTTTCCTTAAATCCGTGTAGTAGCAAAGCAACTAGGATGATAGTCCTAGAAAAAATAGTCTTGTCATTGGTAGTTGAATGTTATATTCCAAGGTGAGGTGTTCAATGACAGAATGTACTCCAGTAGTAATAAAATACATGTATTTCAGGGTCAGGTGTGGTGGCTCACACCTGTAATCCCAGCACTTTGGGAGGCCAAGGTGGGCGATCACCTGAGATCAGGAGCTCAAGACCAGCCTTGCCAACATGGTGAAACCCATGTCTACTAAAAATACAAAATTAGCTGGGTGTGGTGGCAGGCCCCTGTAATCCTAGCTACTTGGGAGGCTGAGGCAAGAGAATCACTTGAACTGGGAGGTGAAGGTTGCAGTGAGCTAAGATCACACCATTGCACTCCAGCCTGGGCGAGAAGAGTGAAACTCCATCTCAAAAAGAAAAAGCACCATGTATTTCAGGTGACTGTTTTATTTAGAAAATGGGCAGTTTAAACAGCAAATGGTTGGAGTTACATAGGAGGGAATGGTAGACAGTTCTTACATGGCGTCATTCCTGATTAATTACCACTGTAGGTATTTATCCACATCTTAGAAGGCACAGTCAAGAAATGATTTGGCTTCTTTCTGTGGAATGAGACTCTCTCCTTTGGCTGCATGCCGTGGTATACAGTCTTGAGGGCAGCCCAGGCCCTGGGCTTGGCAGACCCCTTACTATACAGCTTTTATTTCACAATTAGGTGATACAAACACCAGTCAGGTCTTCCAAAATTTATCCATTTTTTGTAGTTAACATCCATGAATCCAAATAACACAGTTCATTTGCCCATTGGTTCTTAAATTTAACCATGTTCCACAATCATCTAGAGAGCTGTTAAGACACAGATTGCTGAGCCCCACCCCTGGAGTTTTTGATTCAGTGGGTCTGGGGTGGGTCCTGATGATTTGCACATCTAATAAGTTCCTGGGTGATGCTGATGCTGCTGGTCCTTGGGTCACACTTAGAACTGCTGGTCCCACCACCATTCTAAAGATACATGCTATAGTATGAGTAAAGCAGTGATTGAGATATTAAGCTTTTCTTTAAGGCACATTGGAATTTTCACATTTCATAATGTCCCAGACTAAGTAGAAAAAGAGGTATTCGATAGCTTTTTTTTTTTTTTAACTTTTTGAAAAGTTTAAAACATGAATATGCATATTGAAAAATATATACCATTTACTTTTTCAATATTGCCTCATTTACTTGAATACATCATTGGTGTTTACTTGGAGCAACTTTGATAAGGAAAACATTACCATCAAATGTCAACATTTGTGTTTCAGGCTTGATGGCAGTGTGATCATTAAATTACCATCCCATGGCTGGGAGCACACTGCTGAAAGAAATGAAAATACAGTTTTTCCATAAGTAAATGAATATTTCAAGTCCAAACTGTATCTAAGGAATGAAGAATGAAAAATGAAAAAATACTGTACTAATGGCCAGACCCCAGGCTATGAAAGATGAGGAACTTTATAGACACCTTCATTATGGGATTAGATTGTTACTAAGTCCATTTATTTAACTGTTTAGGAAATATAAATTGAGTGCCTTAACTGTGCCATGTATTTGCCATGAGGCCCTGGAACAAATAGAGGGGAACATTATCCTGAAATAATGGGCTTGGGTTGGACTTCAACTGTCTGTCTGATCCTTCAGTGTACAAGGCTATAAAGATATCTATCACATAGAAGTAAGTTGAAAATTTCATTAGAAAACATATAAAAAGCTTATCCCAGGGTCTGGCACACATTGAGTGCTTAAAAATGTTAGTAGGCCCTTTACCCTCAATGGATAAATGCTAAAACAACGTGCAGAGTGATTAAATCAGTTTAGTGCAGACTTCTCAGGAATAAAATCCAAAGCAGATCTTTAAAGACAAATAGGATTTTGCCAGCTGGTTGGGAAAGACATTGTAGGCCAAAGGAACAATATATGCAAAGTCACAGAGGTAAGGTTGGTGGCAAACAGAAGCAGGACATGTGGCTAGAAAAGGATATTGAATAATCCAGTGTATCTAAAACATTCAAACTCAGAAGGAAAGAATAGAGCGATGGTAACCAGAGGCTTTGGAGTGAGGTGGGATTGATGGGGAAAGGAGAGATGTTTGCCAAGGGTACAAAGTTCCAGTTAGACAGGAAGAGTAAGTTTTAAAGATCTATTGTACAGCATGGTGACCATAGTTAATAATGACGTATTACATATTTCAAAATTGCTAAAAAAGTAGATTTTAAATGTTCTCACCACAAAAAAAAGATAAATAGGTACGGTCATAGATTTGCTAGTAACTTTATTAAGTGATCTTTCTACAGCATATACATATTTCAGAACATCACATTGTACCCCATAAATATATACAATTATTATTTGTTAATTTAAATTTTTTAAATTAAAATTTAAAAATAGTCCATTGGTTCTTAAAGTATGATCTGTGTAAGGTCAAATAGTGATCATGCCAACATTACTATTTTTATAATAATACAAAGACACTTGTCTTTTTCATTGTGTTGACATTTGCACTGATGGTGCTTAAACAATAGTGGTTAAAACTACTTGCATCTTAGCATAAATCAAAGCCATGGCACCATATTATACTAGGAGGGTTTGTTGTTGTTGTTGTTGTTGTTGTTGTTTTTAAGTGAGTTTCACTTTATCCTTGGTGGGCCAGACACAGTGGCTCATGCCTGTAATCCTAGCACTTGGGGAGGCCAAGGTAGGAGGATCACCTGAGCTCAGGAGACCAGTCTGGATAACTTAGTGAGAGACCTTATCTCTACTAAAAATTTTAAAAATTAGCTGGGCATAGTGGTGTGTGCCTGTGATCCCAGGTACTCAGGAGGCTGAGGTGGGAGGATCGCTTGAGCCCAGGAGGTCAAGAACTGCAGTGAACCGTAAATCACGCCACTGCACTACAACCTGGGTGACAGGGTGAGACCCTGTAAGAATGCCCTTGGTGATGTAGTAAATTAAATCTCAACCCTGGAGTACCTGTCTTCCTAAAAATTCTGCGTAATTAAATGGGAAGTACACATAGAATACTTCTGCTGTGTAACAAAGTATGATGGTTTTCTCAAAGAAAAGTACTTGTGAAATAGTTTGAGTTGTGAAGCTGAACTAGCCCCCTCTTTCATGGACCACTTTGAAAGAACAACTGACAGACAAACTGTGGTTATTCAAATCTGAGAGTGTTTGGCAGATATTTTCTTAAGAATGAACATAACAAACCTATTACTTCAAGGAAAACAAGTAACTATATTTGTTGTCAGTGATATAAAATCCAAGTTTGCAAGCAGAAATGAGAATTTTTAAAAACTTATATCTGCCACCATGACCTCAACAGCTTCCTAATACTTAAACATTCTTCTGATGAGATTGGTGGTTGAATTTGCAAACTTTTAAAAGTATTATATAATGAAATATGTCAACATTTAGAGGATCTGCATTAACTCAGTAAACCAGTAATTTCCAAATAACCCAATCCATCATATTACAAAATTATACATGAGTAAAATCTATTCAAATTGCAAGATAGATCAATGGCTTTTAATGCAACTGAGTACAGAAAGTTTATTGATATGGTTTCAGATTTCACATTGCAACTAAGCTTTAAGAAACTACCACTTATCAAATTCTGGTATGGTACCAAAGAATATCTACCGTTATCTAAAAAGCTATTAAAATACTCCTCCTTTTTCCGCTTATGAATCTGGGTGAGACCAGATATTTTTCATATACTCTAATCAAAGCAACATATCACAGCAGATTGAATGCAGAAGCAAATAAGGGAATTCAGTTGTCCTCTATTAAGCCAGATATTGAAAAGATTTGAGAAAATATTATTTAGGTTAATATTTACTGGATTTATTTCCTTATTTTAAAATGTTTATTTAATACTTAAATTATACGTAATGCACATAATTATGGTGTACGTAGTGATGTTGCAGTGCATACAATGTAAAGTGAGCAGATAAGGGTAATTAGCGTATCCATGACTGTTCACTATAGTCATCCTACAGTGCCATAGAACACTAGAACTTATTGCTCCCATATAGCTGTAATTTTGTGTCCTTTGACAAATCTCTGCCTATCCTTTTCTTCCCCCATCTTCCCAGCCTCTCATATGTTCTCTTCTACTTTTTACTGCTATGAGATCTACTTTTTTTGAAGCTTCCACATATGAGTGAGAACATGTGGTGTTTAGCTTTTGTTCCTGGCACTATTTCACCTAGCATAATGTCCTCCAGTTCCATCCGTGTTGCCACAAAAAAAAGTTTTTTTTAAAAAAATGAATTAATTATTTTCAAATGTTCTCAGTTCCAATTTCTCATATAAACGTCAATTGATATGACCTGTACAAATAAGAGTCCATGTGATTCTCAATTTTTAACAGTACAAAACAATCCTGAGACCAAAAAGTTTGAGAAGTGCTGAGACAGGTTGTAAATGATATGTTGAAATGTTTGGCTTTTATCTTGTAGATTTTGTAGAGGAAACAGTTTTTAAGCAGGAAAGTAGCATTTTTTTTTAATAAAATATTTTCTGGAAGTAATATTGAAAATAGGCTAGAAGATGAGATACTAGTGGGTCAAATTTTAGTTGAAGAATGTATACCCACACATCATTTCTATGTGGCTAGTTTGGATTAAGAGAAACTAATTTGGTAGTTAATCAGGTCTGTGACCAGTTAGGAATTTCCCAGCTATCGTTTTTAAAATGATACCTACCTACCATCTCTGCAAGTCTTTGGTTCCCCATCACGTGAGGGGATAATACTGCATAGTGGGAAGAATGCCAGCACTGGAGTCAAAGATTTGAATTCTGACTTACCCCTGAGTAGTTGTAACTTTTGACATAATCTCTCTGAGCTGAAGTTTCCCTACCTATACAATAAGAATAATAATACCTACCTTATAGACATATTTTGAGTACTAAATATATAGTATCTGTAAAACATCAGCATATATCTAGCAATAGGAGTTGACCTCATTACAAAACTATGTCTAGGGAACGAGAATTTAATATCATCCTTGCTTAATATCTTGCCCCCTGAAATCTATTCTGAGAACAGCCGCCTACTCTTTCTTAAATATAAATCTAGTTATATCCCCCAACTCCCCACACTGAAGAAGGTCCTACATATGTGGCATCTGCCTACCTTTTAATCTTAACATTTTGGGCTTAATCTTATCCTCTTATTCATGAACCTCTAGTTATTCTGGCTTCCTTTTCTTCTAAGTGTGTTGTTTATAATAGTCTATAAAAGTTTAAAAACTGACTTTGCAATCAGTTCTACTGGATTACCTTTTAATTGGGACTATCTTAAAATTGGTCCTCTCTTTTTTTTTCATTTTATTTTAAACTTTTTATGATTGAAAATGTTAAACATGTACAAAAGTAGATAGACTAGTATAGTAAACCACCATTTACTATAAAACCACACTTCAACAGTTACCAATTTATAACCAATCCTGTTCCGTCTCTGCCCCTATTCACTTCCCCCTATTATCTTGAAGCAACTCTTTTTTTCCCATTATAATCGTGTACCAAAAAGGGGTTCTTTAAACCCTAGTAGCTAACCCCTGGCTAAACATCATCAGGTATCAAAAATTTTAAAACTATAAATATTCTGATGACCCTACTATCTTCATCCCTGATCTCTTCCCCCAAGAATCATGTGCAATTTTCCACTTGATATCTCCACTTCAAATGAAACATATCCAAAACAGAACTCTTAATTTTCCCCTACAAATCCGTTCCATCACAACTCTTCCCTTCTTGGTAAATGGCCCTCCATTCATTCAGTTGCTCAAGCCAGAAAACTAGGGGTCATCTTTGATTCTTCTATTGCCTTTACCCCCGACATCCAAAATGTTGGATGATTCAACCTCCAAAATATATTCCAAATTATCTACTTCCTTCCAATCTCTGCTTCTACTACCCTGGTCCAAACTTCCATCATCTCTAACCTGTTTACTAGTGTATTTGCTGATTGAGCTCTCTGCCTAATCTCTTGCCTCTGGTAACCTAATCTCTTTAGAACGGCCAAGTACCCTCTTCATTTTACTTCTACCTTCTGGGTTCAATTTCCTTCTTGACAAATACCATTTTTAGTGGTTCTTTCAATAAGCTGTGGTGATAAACACTTGGTTAGTGACTAAAATCATGGTTATTTTAGTGTTATTTAACCAATAACACTTGGTTATTGATTAAAACTATGGCCAATGGGCCATAGTTACTTGCATGTTAATTTAGTTTTCAGGCATAAATTCTGTGTCCAAATTATGTTCCTGAATGTAAGAATACCTCCAAACACAAATTGCCCAGTTTAGACATTTAATCTCACTCTTATGTAAATAATTGTTTTCATACTTGGTTGACAAGATCTATTGCCAATCACATACATGTGCGTAAATTTTCAGTTCACCCAGGCATGGTAATGTGCATCTGTAGTTCCAGCTACTTGGAGGCCAAGGCAGGAGGATCACTTGAGCCCAGGAGTTCAAGTTCAGCCTGGGCAACACAGCAAGGCCGCCTTCTCACCATCTCTAAAATATAAACTAAAATGTAATTCAAACAGTTTTTTTCTAATGAGAAAAATCTAACCTAGACATTAAGAAAATAAAAGTAACACTCCAGCTAAAGTTAAGGATATCATTTGCTGCCCGAATGGCCTTTAGCTAACCTTTCTAAATCTACCACCCCTGAATTTCATGCTCCTAATTAGCAAAGACCCCAGGCATGTACATCTGGGATACTATGTAAGTCATTTCTTTAGGACTTCCATAATCATCTCAGGAATCCAACTATGTCTAGCACAGCTGGGATTCTGTCCAAACCCCAGCTTCTGGTTTGGACAGACAGACTGGATTTGACATACCTTTGCACACTTAGGAACGCTATTCATCTGTATCAACCTTCCTTTACCCTTCCAAGTCCTTTTGGATCTTCTCAAAGACCTTACATGACTAAACTGTATTCCTCAATAATCCAGGAGTTGGCAAACTGTGGCCAATGGGCCAAATCCGACTTGTTACCTGTTTCTGTAAAAGAAGTTATACTGGAAAATAGCCATACTCATCTTTTACATGTTGTCTATGGCTGTTTTCAAGCTACAACAGGGTTAAGTAATTACAGTAGAGACCATATGGCCCATGAAGCCTAAAATACTTACCATGTGGCCTTTTACAGAAGTTCACTTACCCCTCGACCAAGCCATGATATCAGATTTGTCTGTGGTTGTCAGGCGTGCTAGTGACATACAGCCATTCCAGCCAAATACTGGAAAGGATTGGTACTCTCTATAGTAACCAATATAGGCCTGTTAATATATGTATGTGTGTGTGTGCACGTTCGTGCATATGTGCGTGTACGTATGGTGTGGGAAATGAAAATCCCAACACTTCTTAGACTGTGGTAAAATGTCATGTCCTTCTCTCTGGAAAATTCAGTTAGAAGCTTCAGTTGTTTCAATGCTTATGCTCCAGTTATATCTGAATTTGCATTACCTCTCCCTTGAGTTCATGTCCTTTGTAGAGGCATGGATGAAGCTGGAAACCATTATTCTCAGCAAACTATTGCAAGGACAGAAAACCAAACACCGCATGTTCTCACTCATAGGTGGGAATTGAACAATGAGAACAGGTGGACACAGGGTGGGGAACATAACCCACTGGGGCCTGTCATGGGGTGGGGAATGGGGGAGGGATAGCATTAGGAGAAATACCTAATGTAAATGATGAGTTAATGGGTGCAGCAAACCTCCATGACACATGTATACATATGTAACAAACCTGCACATTATGCACATGTACCCTAGAACTTAAAGTATAATAAAAAAGAAAAAGAAAACAAATGTTGCATTACCTCTCCTTTTTACTAAGAGAATCCTATCAAAGTTTTTTCATGCTTAGGACGAAACTGGTCTTAAGATCAAACTTCTACTTCTCATAAAGAAAAATAATTGAAAACAGAAGCTGAAAATAGCTGCTTTCTCTCCTGATCACATGTTATTTTGCTGTAAAGAAACTTCTGGACCATCAGCATTTATAAAAGTCACATCTACATTTGCTGATACATTTTTCCTAAAGTTAAGACGAGTTCATGAAGTCCTCACTGTTACATTTTTAAATAATCATGTTTTAGAGAAAGCTGATAAATATCTTTATGGTAATCATGGAATGATACAGTATGGTTATGTTTGTATGTACCAGAATGGGGTAGTCTTAAGACAGCTTTGTTTCTTTTCCTTTTGGGAGGTAATATAATCCCAGAGAAGTAAACTAAGAATAAACCTCAGAAGGTTAGGAATGGTCCCAAATTATTATTATTCCCTCCCAGCTTTTTTGTAGTGTTTTATGAATTTCTCATCTGTGCCTATTTATTTTATTTCCCGTTTCCTGCTTATATCACTTCTGAAGAATGAGGCTCCTTTACTTAAAATTTTTCTACTCACTTTTCATACCTTACTGCTTGTGTACTTATTCTTCTGTTCTTTCTGGAGGAGGAAGGCAGTGAAAAATAGTTTCTCAGAATGTGTTCCTGGGACCAACTGCATCACCTGGAGTATATAAATGCAGATCCCTGGGCCATGCCCCAAAGCTGTTAAATTAATCCCTAAAGATTAATTAGAGCTGAGAATCTGCAATTTTAACAAGCTCCCCAGGTAATTCTTAGGTACATGAAAGTTTGATAGCCATTGACATAATATTTTAGAACATAGACTTTGAAGGCACCCAGACCTGGGTTTGAATCCTGCTTTTATCACATATTAGTGTCATCTTAGACAAGTTACTTGAGCTCTGCTTACCAGTTTTCTCATCTAGAAACTGAGAAGCAAATAATGTAACTGCTTAAAGGACAAACACTAGAACTAAGCTACAGGGTTTGAATCTCAGCTCCACTAGTTACTAGCTGTGTTACCTGAAGCAAGTAACTTAATCTCTCTGGGCTATAATTTCTTCATTTATAAAACACAGAAAATAGCCTGCCTAGTAGGTTGTTGGAAGACTTAAAGGGGGATGGGATTTCCCCCCGGGCACATTTGACAATGTCTGGTGATTTTTTTGGTTGTCACAGCTGGGAGGCAGAGGGTAGTTCCAATGTCCAGCCTTAGCAGGTAGAGGCAAGAAGTGCTGTTGTAATCCTGCCATGTGGATAGCCCTCCACAACAAAGAATCACCTGGCCCAAAATGTCAATAGCCCCACTTCTGATAAGCATGGCTTAAAACAGGCACATAATAAGCACTATGTAAATTTTGGCCACAATTATTATTTGCTGTTATGGGACTAATAAGCCTTACTCAGAGTGTTATTGTTTGAAGATATTTAAGTACAGTGCCTAGCATTCGGTAAATGTAGAGATAGTGGGGGTAGCAATTATTATTGGGAAGCCAAATATCTAGAAACACAGTCATTCTATAGCTAGAGCAGCTTCTATTTAAAGAAATTTTTTTAGAAATGTATATTATTAATTTTTTGGGGTTGTTTAAGATTTTCAAAAGTAAAATACATCTGTAATCATTAATACCCTACTTTTCAATAAAAGCTATGTTTTTTTCTTCTAACTAAAAGTAGAAGCAGTTTTACTTCTTCATCTTCCCAATCAAGTATGTATTGCTGGGTTTCTGCGGTATGCCAAACTTGCCTTATCTTAACAGTGTGGTGGAAGGAACATGGATGTTAGAGTTGCATGGTATCTATTCAGATCCCAACTCTGCCACCACCTTAGTACCCGTGTAATTTTAGGCAATTGATCTAACTTCTTTCAATCTGTTTCCTCATCTGTAAAATGAGAATAATTGTGTCTACCTCCTGAATAGTTTTCATGAATTAAGTGGAAAAATGCACAGCTTGTGCGGTGCTGAGTAGGTATGTTCTGAGTACTTATAGGTCCCATTCCTGCCTTACATCCATTTCCTCAGTCAGCCTGCAACATTTTTTGGAGTTAAGTATATGTAATCATTTCTCAGCATCTCCCTACTCTGACTCAAAAAGCGGAGGGAGTTAAGAGGAAAGTGAAAAAAGGTGCACCGACTTGCTTCTCCATTGCTTCTGGGCATTCGGGAAGAAAGTCCAGGGCCCCAGAAAGGCTGTTCCAAGGATCAGGTGCAATGACTCTCTCCTGTAATCCAAGTACTTTGGGTGGCTGAGGCAGGCAGATTACCTGAGATCAGGAGTTTGAGATCAGCCTGGCCAACATGGCGAAACCCCATCTCTACTAAAAATACAAAATAATTAGCCAGGCATGGTGGCAGGCACCTGTATTCCCAGCTACTTGGGAGACTGAGGCAGAAGAATCACTTGAACCCGGGAGGCGGAGGTTGCAGTGAGCTGAGATCGTGCCACTGCACTCCAGCCTGGGCCACAGAGTGCTGTCTCAAGAAAAAAAAAGCCAGGCGTGGTGGCTCACACCTGTAATCCCGACACTTTGGGAGGCTGAGGTAGGTGGATCATCTGAGGTCAGGATATCGAGACCAGCCTGACCAACACAGTGAAACCCCGTCTCTACTAAAAATACAAAACTTAGCCAGGCGTGGCAGGCACCTGTCATCCCAGCTGCTTGGGAAACGGAGGTAGGAAAATCGCTTGAACCCGGGAGGCGGAAGTTGCGGTGAGCTGAGATCACACCATTGCACTCCACCCTGGGCGACAAGAGCAAGACTGCGTCTCAAAAAAAAAAAAGGCTGTTCCACATCCTTCCTGGGTTAGTCCCCTTGGAGGCGGCTATGGGTGTTTTCTTCTAATACCTTGCCTTCTCAGGAAATGCATATCAGTATCTCACCCCATTCTTTAGAAGTGAGTTAAGGCCAAAATGGTGATGCTACGGAGCTACTTCTGTTATTGAGAATGTTATTGTTATTGAGAATGGCAACTGTATTTTATTACTGTTTTCCAAAATTTATTGATCTTTTCTGTTAATTTACACAGATGCCATTCTGATTTTGTATTTCATAGGATTTTGAAACTGTAATTTTTCTTAGTATTGTGAAAGTGACAGTGATTTACAGAGGCCTGTGTTTTATATGCTTTGTTGTCTTGCAATCTTGTGCCTTAAAGACACTTTTAATTTGCTATTTGAGTCTGTTTTAAAAAATAAAGTGGATCTGTGCAATTTCAGAAAATTAGAGTTCATTCAAGACCTTGCACATGGCTGCCAGTCTTCCCCATCTCGAGACCTAGCTACTTCATTCACACCAGTAAGAGCTACCTTTGTTTGACCAGACTATGTTAGAAATATTAGCAGGAACTCATCAGATATCAGATAAAGGTTAATCTCAGTTCAGGATAAGAAGTTCAGTGTTTTCAGTTAAAGACTACAGAAGGCTTAGCAGAAAATTGGAGACACTAGATAGTGATCAGTGGACACACACTTTTCTACCTGAGAATGTCAATGTTTGGAAAGTGTGGCAAAATCAAGTTGATGACCTGGAAACTAAGGATTAAGAAATGTCATATTCGTAGGAGGTCCTAGAGATAGAGAGACAAAAAGAAATGGGAGTGTTTTGTTTTGTTTTTTCTCCCTTTCAATAGATTACAGGTGTGGGATTTGATAACTTTGAACTCTCCTTTTCATGTGTTAATGTAGATCTCACATCTGCAGAGTTCTGTTATCCCCAGCAACCCCAGAAATAAGCAGCTCTGGAAACCAGTAACAAAACCATGACATTTTGTTTCTAATGTGCTTTAGTCTGATTTTTAGGGGTAAAAGGAGGTTTTAAAAGTCACATATTTGCTTATTGGCTGTCGTGGGCAACTAGAGACATGTGTACCTGCTGAAGAGAGCTAACAAATGGAACTCAGAATAACATTTGCCCCAAGAGGCAGGTGGTCTCTAGAAGTCTTTATTGCCCCTTCTGAAGCTGAATGAAGGTGGTTGAATATGAAGATAGGATTGAACTGAAATTGTGGAAATACTTGGATACTTAAAGGCCTTTAACCTGTTCTAATGTGGAATTTGATTTGCCTTTTTAAAAAGTACATTCAGACATTTAACAGAATTTTTACAAAAATCTGTCTTGAACAAATTTGCCAGAAAAAAAAAAAAAAAGGATTATTTCATTTCATTTGATGGTGTAATGATTAATCCCTACCACCTGGGTAAACCAAGTGAGCTTCCCATAGGAGACAGCTTCTGCAGCTTTGAATTATGTATGAATATGGCCAACTGATGAGATATAACCTTCCAAGGGATTCGTTTATATAACACAAATCTGTAACAATGTAACTGTTTCCTTTGAAAACCTTATATTAATTCTGCATGTTCAGAAAATGATTTGTCTTTGTGGAGATTATGACACGGTTTTTTAAGTATCAGGTCAGACATCCCAAATCTCAATTAAAAACCAGTCATGGCCGGGCGCGGTGGCTCAAGCCTGTAATCCCAGCGCTTTGGGAGGCCGAGACGGGCGGATCACGAGGTCAGAAGATCGAGACCATCCTGGCTAACATGGTGAAACCCCGTCTCTACTAAAAAATACAAAAAACTAGCCGGGTGAGGTGGCGGGCGCCTGTAGTCCCAGCTACTCGGGAGGCTGAGGCAGGAGAATGGCGTAAACCCGGGAGGCGGAGCTTGCAGTGAGCTGAGATCCGGCCACTGCACTCCAGCCCGGGCGACAGAGCGAGACTCCGTCTCAAAAAAAAAAAAAAAAAAAAAAAAAAAAAAAAAAAAAAAAAACAGTCATTAGTGGAAAGTTGGTTGAAGAATTTAAAGTATAGTCACACATGTGTTGTCTTCCATGTTGTCTGTCTGTGGAAGCAGAAGGAATGCTGAAGGTTCAGGACAAAGAGCAGGCCAAGTCAAGGTTTGACCCAACCTGAAGATCACGGACCTAGATATCAACACCATAGTTATTACAGAAATAGAGGTGTTTCAACATAAATTAAAATAGAAGAAATATAAAAGCCATAACTTCTTCTTAGTGGGCCATTTGTCACTTAACAGTTCTGTTTCATAGTAATGAATATCAGATTGTACTTAACCTGAAAAAAATTAGATACACTGGTCATTATTTGCCATTTTAAGACATGTGCTAACATATAGTGTACAAGAAATTCTCACAGATTTCTTGTAATTTTCATTCTAAATAATTTACCATCTGACTCATGGATGAACTGGGGGAAATTTTTATTTTTTCCACTAACTCTTTCCTGATGCCATCAAGTTTAGAAAATCAAAGCAATAGGGAAACAGCATCCAGGTTCGAATTCCCGTTTTATTGTTTTCTCCATCACATTAAACATCTCCCAATGAAATGTTGGTGGTAAAACACTTTGTTAGGAGATAAAGCTGATATTTGTGAAGTGTCATTTTAGTATTTGAGTTTTCTGATTTTATGTCCAAATATGGAACATAACAATGGTAAATACCTTTTTTTTTTTTTTTTTTTTTTGAGATGGAGTCTCTCTCTGTTGCCAGGCTGGAGTGTAGTGGCACAATCTTGGCTCACTGCAACCTCCGCCTTCCAGGTTCAAGTGATTCTGCTGCCTCAGCCTCCCCATACCTGGGAATACAGGCGCCTGCCACCACGCCCACCTAAGTTTTGTATTTTTAGTAGAGACAGGGTTTCACCACGTTGGCCAGACTGGTCTCAAACTCCTGACCTCAGGTGATCCACCTGCCTTGGCCTCCCAAAGTGCTGGGATTACAGGCATGAGCCACCGCACCCAGCCTTAAATTCCCTTACTATATTAATGTGCCTAATGATAAATTAATCAGAGATTTTCCTTTTTTCTTTCTTCCTGAATGATTTGTCGGTTTATGTTGTTTATATATAGTGACTGAATCAACCTTCTCTGATACTTTTCTCAATTTTATTTTATTTATTTATTTATTTTATTTTATTTTTTTTTGAGACGGAGTCTCGCTCTGTCGCCCAGGCTGGAGCGCAGTGGCCAGATCTCAGCTCACTGCAAGCTCCGCCTCCCGAGTTTACGCCATTCTCCTGCCTCAGCCTCCTGAGTAGCTGGGACTACAGGCGCCCGCCACCTCGCCCGGCTAGTTTTTTGTATTTTTTTAGTAGAGACGGGGTTTCACCATGTTAGCCAGGATGGTCTCGATCTCCTGACCTCGTGATCCGCCCGCCTCGGCCTCCCAAAGTGCTGGGATTACAGGCTTGAGCCACCGCGCCCGGCCTCAATTTTATTTTTTAGTCATACTGTGTTATTATATCTAACCTTGAACTGTGAGAACCTCTCCCTTTTCCCCTGTCTCTCTTTTATCTTTTTTTTTTTTTTTTTTTTTGAGATGGAGTCTCACTCTGTCACCCAGGCTGGAGTGCAGTGACCCAATCTCAGCTCACTGCAACCTCTGCCCCCCGAGTTCAAGCAGTTCTCCTGCCTCAGCCTCCTGAGTAGCTGGAGTTATAGGCACCTGCCACCACATCCAGCTAATTTTTGTATTTTTAGTAGAGATGGGGTTTCACTATCTTGGCCAGGCTGGTGTTGAACTCCTGACCTCGTAATCCACTTGGCCTCCCAGAGTGCTGGGATTACAGGCGTGAGCCACCGCTCCTGGCCTCTTTTATCATTTTAATCATACAAAGAGCTATTCTTCCTTCAAGCATTAAGACATGACATCTCATTGATGCATTTTTAATATTCTTACACCTTTTAGAGACTGCAGTCACTGTAAATGCAGATTAAACATTTTAGCATCCATTTGCAAATCCATGTGATTTTACTTTTATCAACTCTATTTGCATAGTTCTTTAGAGTTGACAATTACTTTAATTGGTGATTTAATTAATACCAGTGCACTTATTTAAAATGTGCTCATGAAAACCAACCTTTATCTGGAATATAGGCTGTGCTGCCTTAGTTTGGAAAGAGTTAATAAAACTGGCTTTCACTTTGCTTGGTTCCCCAAAGGTAATTTGGCACATTTCCCAGACCAAACCAGTAAGGTAAGGGTCAAGGTGCAGTGAGTGATACTAAGGAACAGAATTCAAGCCTTTTCTCATGATTTGCCTAACTTGTAGCTCTCCAGAACTCAGTGGAATCTTTGGTTTATCTGAGTTTCAGAGCATGATTAACAGACTTGAGAAGACCCTGTGAAAATTTCATTTAATGGGGAATTGTGTTAGTGAGCACAGTGGGTGAGTTTTCTAATATTTCTTGCTTTTAAGTATTCATTTTTTATTTTGTGAAGCCCTTCAGAGTACAGAGCTGTGTTATATGTACACATGTGCAGCAGGCCTAGGGAGTTCCTCATAGGTTAATAGCAGCAGCTCTTTCTGTGGTTTTCACTATAACTGAGCTTTGTTGTTAGTAGCCCATTGCCTAGGATGAAAACAGGCAAGTGAGGGTGGAATCATGGGTTCTGAATCCTTCACCAACCCTTTTTGACAAATGGAAAGGAACACTTTCTTTTAGTAATAACCAGGAGATGGAGACAGAAAAAAGGCAAGAGTAAGTCTGAAGAGATTAGGAGCCAAGAAACAGCTATTGAGGAAACCTCTAAAGCTGACTTTAGAACAAGAACTGAATGGAGCTTTAACATTTTTTTTTCTTTCAAGCATGTTGGCTGATTGTGTGTGTGTGTGTTTTTTTTTTTTTTTTTTGAGACGGAGTCTCGCTCTGTCACCCGGGCTGGAGTGCAGTGGCCGGATCTCAGCTCACTGCAAGCTCTGCCTCCCTAGGTTCACGCCATTCTCCTGCCTCAGCCTCCCGAGTAGCTGGGACTACAGGCGCCCACCATCTCGCCCGGCTGGCTGATTGTGTTTTGAGACAGAGTCTTACTCTATTGCTAGGCTGGAGTACAGTGGCGCGATCTCAGCTCACTGCAACCTCCACCTCCCGGGTTCAAGCGATTCTCCTGCCTCAGCCACCCGAGTAGCTGGAACTACAAGCATGCACCACCATGCCCAGCTAATTTTTGTGTTTTCAGCAGAGACAGGGCTACCATGTTGGCCAGGATGGTCTCGATCTCTTGACCTTGTGATCTGCTCACCTCAGCCTCCCAAAGTGCTGGGATTACAGGTGTGAGCTACCGAACCTGGCCAGGGGGCTGATATTTTTAAGGGACTTTATATTTATTGCTTTGAAACTAGAAATGGTTTCTATTAACTTTTGCCAGAAAACATTTTCCCTTCCTTGAAACATGTTGATAACTACTGAGTAATATACACTCTTGACATGAAGTGGTGCCTGAATGTCTTGGAAGTGTCACTTTGTTTTGTCTTCGCTAATGCATGGAGATAGAGCCCCCACGTTACCTTGATTTTATGGTGCTCCATATTATGAGAAACCAGCTTTGTGTGGAACCCCTCTTTTGGGTTAATGACCGTGGGTAGCCCATTGAGAAGAGGCAGTATGCTTTACTGTGTGAGGCCTCCTTTATATATACTACTCTCTTGACTGCTAGAAAAGTGATTCCTTCCAACCTCACCACTGTCCCCAAGAGCCAGGTCCCTTAATGGAACTTCCAGCTCATTGCTTATTCCCAGTATAGAGAGACCTCTGGCTCTGTCAGCTTTGAAAGGATATTTTTGAAGTTGTATATCCAGCTGACATCAAGGCTTATTTTTCTGTCCAGGCACATGCATAATTTCCATAATGAAAAATTGATAAGAGGATACTCCTTTGCCTTTAGATCTACTCCCTTAAATCCACAGGCGATATATGTTCTGATGGCACATGATCAAACAAAGTACCTCTTTTAAAGAAACTAGTAAATGTCACCATGACTCACTGCCAATTGAAAATCCACAAATAACCTGTAATCATATATGTTTCCTTTCCTTCTTTCTTTTTTTCATAAAGAAACCAGGAAAAATAGCTAATGAATGTGTGATAATCTAGGAATACTTTTCAGTGGGCCCAGCAAACTTTAAAGATGCATGAATTCATTTAATTGACAGGTCCATTGAGATTTTCTAACTAGGCCAGTTTTCTCCACCAGCAACAGAATTGACACATTTCAAGCAGACTGGGGAGTGGGGAAGATGGGAAGAAGTAGCTATGAGCATATGAGCAGGCAATAGTAAAACAAGATTGGTCATATACTGGTATGTGGCCAGGAGGATGCTTCAGATTCATTTTAATAAATGAGATTAACTAGACTGCGAACTTTCTTTTCCATTTGCCTTCCCTGCTGCACGCAGACAGGCAAAGGTTGATGCTTCCGTTCTCTTGGCAACAAGACCTCAGTGTACCTACTAAATAATGGCTTAACTTCCTTATATAGATAGTTTAATCTCAACTTTATTCCTGATCCTGATTTATTACACACTTACTATATATAAATTAAAACTATGTAGTAAAGTATTTGATATTTACCATAGTATTAGAGTACTATAATTAGTAAGTATGGTAAATACTTTACTAAATACTTGAGTATATTTGTCTTTAACCAGTTAAACATTCAGCTCCTTCTACCACCACCATCACCACCTCCCACCTAAATAAAATGTTTCACTCCTTGACTGTTATTCTCAAGCTCCCTTGCAGACTACCATACCTGCTCTATCAAATTGGGTTCTCAATATGTATGAATCAAGGTAAATAGAAGTATCTGCCTAGATGAAGTACTGCCTTATGTTCAGACAAGTGTATTGGGGCTTATGACTTGTTACTGTGACTATAGGACCAGTTATTTACATTTATGGGAAGTATATGCCTTCCATAAATCTAAATTTTAGTAGAATCTTTCAATACCAGTGTGACAAGTGGTCTGATTTGTTTCAGTCACATGACCCATGAAGTAACAGAGGATTTTTCTCCTCGGGATCCAAGAACTGTTGTTGGGAAGCAAGATGGCGGGGGCTGCACTTCAGTCACAACAGCATTGTCCCTACCTGAACTGGAAACGGAAGATGGAAAAGAAGACGTTTCAGATCCTATGGACCCGAACCCTTGTAGTGCAACATACAGCAACTTAGGTAAGTGCAAATGTCCAATAAGGAGTATTTAAACTTGACCTTTTTATGTACTAGCCAACTGTTCTGTTTTCTTGGAGAGATGGTTTTTATTGCTCCATGAAGCAGAAGTTAGACCATTGGAGTTATAAATTTTAAGTCACATCAGAAAAAAGTTCTGGTGTTTACTAGGCATGTATTAAACACCTGCAACCATGAGCTGTGTGCCAAGTGCTAAGGGTTATTAACACTCTGTTTTGAGGGACTCACCTGGGGGGAAAGAAGTGAACTTGTTAATTATTTCAGTGTAATATAAATACTGTGACAGAGATATACATGGTACATTTTTAATACTACACAGAGGAGGGTGTCAAAAGATACCTTTCTGGAGATAATTCCTGAACTGATTTAACTAGTTGACAAAGGGAAGAAAGAATATTCCAATCGGAGGCAACAATGTGAGCAAAATCACGGAGATGCATGTAGGCACCACAAACATTTAGTGTTGCTGAAATGTGAAGTGGAGAGTTAGCCAGTATCATGCATTTCAGGCTAAAACCTTAGACTTTTTGCTATTTGTGATAGTGAGCCATCAAAGGTTTTTAAGCAGAGGAATAACACAATTAGATTTGTTTTTTAAAATATCCACCCTGCAGGCTGCCATGCGAATGCGGATTATTTGGTAGCAGGAAATTTGGTAGTTAGATACTCTTGCAGGACCACACAAAGGGATGAGAAAGGGAGGCCTCAACTAAAATAGTGGGAGGGGGGACAGCAGACAGATTTGAGAGCTATTTAAGAGGAAAAATACACAAGATTGGATAATGTGAAGAGTCTATAATGTATCCCAGATTTCTGACTTGGATCAAGCAGACTCAAGAAAGTAAAGATCCCTGTCATTGGAGTTATTTAGGCAGAGGCTGATGGACCATCTCTCAGAGGTGTTGTGAGGAGGATGATGCACTGCAAAGAGGGTTGAGCTAAATTACTTCAGAGGCACCGGCCAATGCAAAGATTCTTCAATTCTCTGATCATCTTCACTCTTCTTCCTTGAATGCTCAGTGACTTCTTACCTGTCTCCCTTGAGTGCCACACAGTTTCCTTCCTTCTGAAAAGCAAAGCCTGAGGCAGAATAAGGATTTCTCAGTGCTCTTCTTCCATGAAGTCAGGAGAGAGGTGAGTAGCCTGGACTACTATATGCAGAGCACTAGCAAGATTCATACGAACCACTGACCAATCCTTAGACTGTTTGGAAACCAGTGGCATGTATCATTGAAGTATTTTTTACCTCGTTTCTCATCTCCTTTCTTCTTTGTCATTTTCCTTTGTCAGATTATTGTAAGGAAAATAATTCTAACACTAGCTAGTGTATTTGGAAATAAAGGAGTCCCTAAGAAGGCCAGAAGATTATGGTAACACTGTGGGCGATAATACTTTAATATCTCTTTTTGGGAAACTCAATCATAACAACCCACATGCAGTTGAAAATACATTTTGTAAGAAAAAGACTTCTGTTTTAAGTTCCAGAAGCTTTCTGTGATTTGAGAGTAGGGGAAACATACTATAGTTTACCCAAACTGCTATCTTGGATACTGTTTACAAGTTGGAACAGATTTTATCATCAAATAGCTTATTGGACTTTTCCCATTATTTGATATTTTGTGAGTCATATTATAAAATGAAAATTTACTGTTTACTTACTGTATACCCTCAGACAACATAACATATCAGAAATTATAATATCTTCTAGACATTCTTACTAAACCAAAATTTCTTTCATGATAGCCTCAGTAAAATATTTAATTTTTACTAGTTGTACCATATTTGATGGCATCTCTATAAATTTTTATTAGCTGACATTAGTTAAAATTATTTTATTTCATCATCTTCTCAGTTATGAAGACTGGTAGAAAAAAAATAAAGCATTGCCTCTGTGAACATTCTAAGTGCCTTATATATATTAGCTCATTCAATCCTCACAACCATCCTAAGAATTATTATCCCCATTTTTCAGATGAAGAAAGTGAGGCAGAGTGCCTTGCCCAAAGTCGCAGAACCAGTAGGAGTTGAACCAGCTGGTATCCAGTCCATCTTAGCCACTAGACTTTAATGCCCTTAATCACGAAATTCTTGTAAAATACTGAAGGGCTCCTACTGTTTTCCATTTTTTTAAAGAAGTCATCTACTTTCAGACATAAAATTTAAGACTTAAAAAAAAATTGTCATCACTTTGCATTCAAAAACTTAAAATGGTTATAGATGCCCTATCAGAAAGATAGCTTTCTCTCTACCTGTTGCCTTCCTTTTAAAAGTATGTGATGCTGCCAGGCACAGTGGCTCACACCTGTAATCTCAGCACTTTGGGAAGCCAAGGTGGGCAGATCACTTGAGCTCAGGAATTCAAGACTAGCCTAGGCAACATGGCAAAACCCCATCTCTACAAAAAATACAAAAATTAGCCAAGTGTGGAGGCACGTACCTGTGGTCCCAGCTACTTGGGAGGCTGAGTTGGGATTATCTCTTGAGCCCAGGAGGTCAAGGACACAGTGAGCTGAGATTGCTCCACTACTTTGCAACCTGGGTGACAAAGGGAGACACTGTCTTAAAAAAAAAAAAAAAAAAAAAAAAAAAAAAGAGTGATGCCAATAAGATATTGTCCAGTTTTCCTTAAGTGCTCAAGTGTCTATATACTTGACTCTATAGGATATGATACATTATGATACATAGTTGCTTCGTTGGAAAGGTAATAAAGTTGACTCCAATAGTTGTAAGATAGGGGGGTTTTATTTTGTTATTTTTCCTAATGGAACAAGTATTTTAGATGGCATTTGAAACTTTCCTTTTTTAATACTTTCAACAAGTCGTTTGCATGCAGTTTTAAACTACCCCTTTGAGTAATGTTTTATGAATTAAAGGCTTGATAACTTTAAAAAATGGTGTGTTTAAAAACTAAAAGACAGCAAAACCTCCTAATGCAATAGCTTTAGATCCTTTTAAATATTCCAGAACCAGTCCATAAAGACCACTTCCTCTTTTTTCTTTTCTTTGTTTCTTTAATAATACAGTGGATGGATTGACAGATGTGGAAGAAACTAAGGGAGAAAAATTCAACGCTTACCATCATTTTTACTGTGGAATTTGTTTCTGAAAATTACATTGTGAAGCAGGTTTAGGAAGCAATGTACCATAGCAGGAAAAAAAGATAGATTGAGGGGATCAGTGGGATTTAGGTTTCTATCACAGCTGTGTCATTGCCCACCCACCTGCATGATTGTGGGCTGGCTATTTAACATCCCTGAGCTTCAATTTCCTCATCCAAAATGAAGGAATAGTGACATCTGCTTTGTAGGGCTAGTGGCAGAGAAGTACTTGGTACATAGAAGTCCTTACTAGTTGTGAATTCCTTTATTTCTCCCCACAAATATACTCTGCTTTCTCCTTTAAATATATATATATATTTTATATTTTAAATTTTTTTAGAGACAGGGTCTTTCTCTATTGCCCAGGCTGGAGTGCAGTGGCGCTGTCATAGCTCAACTGCAACCTCAAACTCCTGGGCTCAAGTGATCCTCCCTTCCCAGCCTCCCAAGTAGCTGGGTCTACAAGAGTGTACCACATACTCAGCTAGTTTTTAAATATTTTTTGTAGAGATAGAGTCTCCCTATGTTGCCCAGGCTGGTCTCAAACTCCTGGCGTCAAGCAATCCTCCAACCTTGGCCTCTCAAAGCACTGGGATTACAAGGGTGAGCCACAGTACCTGGCTTCTTTCTCCTTTAAATATGTTAGATATGATAGCCAGAAAATGTAAAGTGGAAAGGATTTAAAATGCTATTAGATTGCTTAAATAAGCAGAACAACAAAATGTAAATCTAAAAAATTGTGGGCTTCCTGCACAACTCATGACCAAAGATGTGAAATGAAAAGCAGACTACAGGATCCCCAAGGTAGCTAACAGGGAACAGAGGAGAGGTGACAAATAGCAACATAGCTGTGCAGATCCAGTTCCTTAAGATCTGCCAATTATAACAAAACAAAGGGACATGGACAATTTGTGTAATTCTCACATTTCTTATATAGATTTAAAAAGCTCCATTAAAAAAAAAAAAACTCAACTGGAATAGGCCTTGATTACCCTCCTTCAGAATCTCCTGTGAGTCCTCTACCCTCGCAGCCATCGTATTACTTCCACTGTGGTGCAATAGGAGTTGTGATTGAACTATTCCCACAAAGAGCTACTGACTTATGCAACCCGTATATTTTTCTTTTTTACGTTAGGCATCTACCTCCAGGATTAATTTAGATGTCATTCTTCTTGTCCTTAATGTAAATAATGCAAACTTTATTTTGTTCATAACTGAATTAATTATTCTTCAATACAGTCACCACTAGCCATATATGGCTTCTGAAATATAAATTTATAAAGATAAAAATTCATTTCCTCAGTCTCACTAACAACATTTCAAGTGCCTAGTAGCCACATGTAGATAGTAGCTACTGCATTAGTGCAGATATGGAACATTTCCATTGTTACACAAAGTTCTATTGAACAGCACTGCTTTAAAGAATGTGTTATTTGGGGGATTTATATTGTCTTCTGTGTTGCACAAAAATCACATTGGTCTTTATGCAACTTGACAACTTAAGAAGGTTGCCCCTCACAGAATGGTGATTTTACTCTGGGTGGTGGTCATATAAGATCACTTAATGAACTCTGATCTGTAACACCTTAACTGACCCCAAGCTGAATTTTATAGGTGTCTGTTGCCCAAAATGATTTCCCAAAGAAGCAATAAAATTTGTTTGAATCAGACCTCGAACATTCTCCCTATGTTTCTATGTTTATCTCAAAATAGACAGAGATCACTGTTTTTTTAATGTGGCATATTTGACTGCTTTATCAGTCTGCTAAAATCAGGAACATGTAATGAGATAGCTCTCCTTCAATCACTTTGTAACCAAGTACTCATATCTTCTACATTCCTTATAATATCCCCCTTTATTCGACCGATTTTTGGCTTGTTCCTCTTTTTGCATCCCAACGTCCTAGTGCATTATCTAAAACACACAGTAGGTACTAAGAATGTGTTTGAGTGAACGAGCTAAAAATGACTTTTGGATTTGACTTTAGAAGATTACCAGATTAGGAAAATCTGGCTCTGCTCAGGAAAGTTCATCTAGGAAAATTTCAAGTCTATGTGCTCCATTAATCAGCTGGCTTTTCTTTTTCTTATGAGGCTTCGTCCATGGGTTTCCTAATTAAGGAATTATGTAAACCATACCTCTGTTTCCTTTCTATAGATCAGCACAAGAAACTGTGCACATTTTCTCATTTTACTTACTTTGAGCATCTCCTTTAGGCTTTGTCCTTCAAATACTGAAAAAAAAACACATAAAAGTCTTCTGTCTGCAGAACTTCCTTTGGCATTAATATTGATTGTTAGTGTTAAATTTTAAGGGGTGGATATACTTAAAAGAATGTCATTACTTTGCTGGCCTTGATGTAATTATAGAATAATGTCATTATAAATGCCAGCTTTTAAAAAAAAATTATTCTGAGGATTACATTATCATTCACTCATTTACTCAACAAATAATTATTGAGCAGACATTATTCCACACACTCTATAGCTAATGATCTGAACCAAGGGCTAAAGAATTGCACAGTTTTAGATCATTTAGATGCTTAAAAAAAAACTGAGGTTGAGAGCTTTGAACATTTGTTTGAGCAGTTGTACTTCCTAAAATTGTAATTATTTCTGTTTAAAAAGAAATCATACACTCTGTCCCGAAGTTAGCTGCATTCCCATTTAAAAATAGTTTTTCATATACTGGAATTAGTTGAGAGAGTGCAGTATTTAAATTACATAGATAAATTACCCCCAAATAAATAATCTCTGTTTTTGGAGCGGTTTCCACTAATGAGGACTTACAAAAATTAAGTCAGCCAGCTGCTATACCACTGACATTCTTTAAAGTGGTCTTTGTATCTGTTTATTTGAGGCTAAACCCAAAATGGTCTTTGGAAATCAGATTTGTTTTATTGTTTGGCATGAAGTTGATATCCCCTGTGATTTGCCAGTTGTTGCTTATATTTGACTATGGTAAGCCTCAGCACAGTAATAATGCCTAGGTAGATTAGGCCCCTTCCTCCTAAGCTGCTGATGCCTGCTGGAGGGGGATGATGCTCTGAGCGCTAGGTTCAGCCAATGCGAGACCCTGTTCATTTGACAAGGCTGTTGCACAGTGATGGTGTGTAGCATCTATGTTTATAAACTCTACGTATTCCCCGCTATGCACTAGTGGAGGTGATGGTTCTTATTTTGTCTTCTCCCTTCTCTTTCTCATCTGTATTACTTGTTTTGAGCCCTGGGGAGAAAATTAGGGATGAAGATTGAAATTACAGTTTAAATAGGAGATAATTTCTATTTATTTGGGCTTTAATGCTTTTATTCAGCAAACATTTGTTGAACACCAGCTATCTCCCTGGTACCAGGCTAAGTGCTGGGAATACTAATGTATTTTTCAAGGACTTCTGATCTTTGGGAAAGATAGACATGGAACTGGACTCTTAGGAGCATGATAGTTGCTGTGATGCAGATATTTAAAGGTTTAATGAAAGCCTCTTCTTGGAGGAGTCTGGAAGAGGGTCACAAAAGGCATATCTTTTGCTTGTAGCAAATGGAGAGCCACTGAAGAATTTTGAATAGAGGCACAATCAGGATTGTTTTTAAAGATTCTAGGAGCTACCTATGAGATGACAGGAGGCAGAGAGATCAACCAGGAAATCATGCTACTCCTACACAAGCGGGTCATTATTAGTGTTCTTTATCCCCAGCACCCTAAGACTGTAATGATTACCTACCAGGTCATAAGCAAACATTTGCTTGCTTTCCAGAACATGATATAGGGCCCGTCAGTCTGAAGACTTTTTTTTTTTTTTTTGAGATGGAGTCTCACTCTGTAGCCCAAGCTGGAGTGCAGTGGCATGATCATGGCTCACTGCAACCTCCATCTCTCAGGTTCAAGCGACTTTCATGCCTCAGCCTCCCGAGTAGCTGGGACTACAGGCACATGCCACCACACCCAGCTAATTTTCTGTATTTTAGTAGAGACAGGATTTCATCATGTTGCCCAGAGTGGTCTCCAACTTCTGAGCTCAGGCGATCCGCCCACTTTGACCTTCCAAAGTGCTGGGATTATAGGCATGAGCCACCGCGCCCAGCCTGAAGACATTTTTAAGTGGGGAGAAAGTAAAGAGGTAGATTATGGAAGTTCAGAAAAAGAGAAAAGTAAGTTTTGAGTGTGGTTTAGTCAAACGTATTTGTCCAAAAGAGTTTTTTTAGCATATAGCAAGGCAGGATTTAGAACACAATCTATTTTTTTCTGCTTAGAGCACTGGTATGCCACAGAAATGTGGAGTATGTGATGTTATATTAGGCCTGCTGAAAGCTGAGCTTGGTGTCTGGTCCCATGGGCTTGAGAGGAATGTGCAGGATTAAAAGTTTAAAATAAAAACAGCTAAGATACCAAGCTTTTAAAACATTGACCGAAATGATTGGAATTCAGTTAGGAGAACTTGTCTTTCTTGGAGGAAAAAAACTAGAAGCACAAACCAGTTTTAGACTTAGGAGAATGGCTTGACCTACTTGTATGGGCTGTGGAATGTTTGTGGTTTCATTTGGAATGCGTAAGTGTCTGATTCTCATGTGGAAATCTCCTTAGCTCCCAGGAGATCATATCCTGCTATTTTGGGAAGAGAAGCCACGTTACTTATCTTTATTTCCTTGCTACCTTGGCTATCCATTTCCATTTTGAATTGATGACCAACTCTGTTGACTCTGTCCCTCAGTCCAGCAGCCACTTACTTCACACCTGCTGTATGCCTTAGATCACATCAGGTTCTGAGGGGATGTAAAAACACACACTTTATAAAAGGCTAAAAATGCTCTAGTAGAGCAAAAAATGCTAAGAAGCGATGGCTTCCAGTTTGAGGTGGAGGAGTAGAGAGTAGGGAAGGCTTCAGCTGGCAAGTGCCATTTGAGCTAGGCCAAGGGCAGACACCCAAGCTAAGGCAAAAATGTAAAAATAAAAACATGGAACATATTAACAGGAAATGAGTGATTCATAGGAAGGGTTGATGAGAAATAGTGGTAGATAAGACAGAGAGCCTTGACCAACTTGCTGAGGAGTTTGAGCTTTATTCTCTGGCTGGCAGAAAGTCACATGATCAGCCGTTCTTCACCTCCTCTGATAAGCATTAAAGAGCTGCTGATGATGATAGACCTTCTCTCCCTTGTCAGTTCTGAGGTTATAAAAGAAAAAAAGGTACTTTTGGAATTCTCCGTTTATCTCATGTCCGTGATTATTTTTGTTTCTTCTAATTTGGAGAAATGGGTAGAACATGGCTCTTATAGGGCCCACATTGGAACAGGTAAAGCCTGTTATAGGGCCCAAATTGGAACAAGTAAGAATAGGTTCATGTTCTATTTTTTTTATGTATTCCATTCTGCTCTCAGCCCAGATTCTTTGCTTGGTCTTGGGTCCACAGATGAGACACAGTCCATTCCCTCAATGAGCAAACCAGTAGGCATTCAGGAAGGAACACAAGTCAAGGGTTGTAAAGTGCTTAAAGAGAAATATTCACAGGGTCTATCTGAGGGCCCAAGAAAGGTCAATTCTGGGGAGTGGAGTAAGAAATATTCCCCAGAAGCAGAATGTTTAAAGATGAGAGGAGTGGGAAACTATTCTCGGAAGAGGATCAGCATGAGCAAAGACACTAGACACAAAGGAAGCATAAAATTGCCAAGAATGCTGGAGAAACCACAAGTAGTTTGGTGGCTCTGCCTTAGGATATAAGAGGAAATACAATGAGAAACAAGTATACCAGGGCCAGATCATGAAAGGCTCACTTTCTGTGCTTGAAGATTTGAACTTGATCTTTAGGAAAGAATTTTTTAAAGCAGAGAAGTGTCATGATCAGCTTTGGTGTTTGAAAAACATCTCTCTAGTGGCTTGTGTGGTGAGGGAGGTAAAACTGGAGACAGCAATAATAGGAGATTATCACAGTTGTCTGGCAAGGATGATAGGGCCTGAGCTGGTGCAATTCACTGCTTCTAACCTTCTCCATGGTGCTTCATCTCTGTAAGGTCTAGTTCAGCAACTGAAAAATTAGGATTTATTACAAAGCATACTTCTGCCATCTTGTAAATAAACCATGGTCTCACATCTCACATTAGCCAAGAGAAAATAGGGCTGGAACAGCTTTGGGAAGGAGACCCCACCATCACAGGAAATATTCAGTAAATGCCAAGCCCCTACATGCTTGGTTAAGAGCACAGAGGAATGAGAAGGTAAGACTGAAAACTGAATTGATGGTTGTTTCTAAGAATGGATTGTTGATTTGCTTTATTGAGATATAATTTACATTCCATAAAATTCACCCTCCTAAAGTGTGCAGTTCAGTTAGTTTTAGTACATTCACAGAATTTTGCAAGCATCACTGATGTCTAATTTCAGAGCATTTTCATCATCCCAGACAGAAATCCATTAGCAGTCACTGTCCATTCTTCCCTTCCCCCAGCCCCTTACAACTGCTAATCTACTTTCTGTCTCTATGACTTTATATATTTCTGGAAATTTCATATAAGTGGAATCATATAATATGTGGTCATTTTTGACTGACTTCTCTCACTTAGTATAACGTTTTCAAGGTTTTTCCATGTTGTAGCATACATCAGTACTTCACTCCTCTTATGCCTGAATAATAGTTAATTGTATACCACATATAATTTATCCATTCATCAGGTGATGGACATCTGGTTTGTTTCTACTTTTTGGCTATTATAAATGTGCCGCTCGTGAACATTTGTATATTAAGTTTTGGTGGACATGTTTTCAGTTGTCTTGGGTATATACCCGGGAGTCGAAATGCTGGGTCAAATAGTAACTGTATGTTTAACTTTTTGAGGAACTACCAAAATATTTTCCAAGGTGGTGGCACCATTTTAGATTCCTACTAGCAATGTATAAACATTGAATTTCTCCACATCCTCACCAACACTTGCCTGTGTGTTTTATTACAGCTAACCTAGTAGATATGAAATGATGTCTCAGTTTGCAGTTACCTCATGAGTGATGATGCTGAACATCTTTCCACATGCACTGGCCATTTATATATTTTCTTCGAAGAAATAGCTATGCAAATCTTTTACCCATTTTTACTTGGGTTGTTTATCTTTTTCAAAACAGTTCCATGTATTTTCTGAATATAAGTCTCTTATCAGTTATGTAATTGGAACATATTTTCTCCCATTCTGTGAGTTGTCTTTTTTACTTTCTTGAAGATGTCCTTTGAAGCATAAAAGTTTATCATTTTTATTGACTTCCAATCTACTTTTTCTCTTGTTACTTATACTTTAGGTATCATATCTAAGAAACCATTGCCTAACCCAAGGTTGCAAAGATTTATTCCTACTTTTTTTCTAAGAGTTTTTTAGTTTTAGCTCTTATATTTAAATTTTTCATACATTTTTAGTTAAGTTTTGTGTATAGTGTGAGGTAGGGATTCAGTTTCATTATTTTGCTTGAAACTGTTCTTTCCATGTTGGATTGTTTTGGCAATCTTGTCAAAAATCAATTGGCCTTAAATATAAGGGTTCACTTCTGCACTCTCAAATATATTTCATTCATCTGTATTTCTATTCTTACGCCAGTACCACATACTCTTGATTACTATAATTTTGTAATAACTTGGAATAGGAAAGTGTATTATTCTTTTTAAGGACTTTGACTACTCTAGGTTTCTTGTATTTCCATATGAATTTTAGGATGAGCCTGCCAGTTTCTGCAAGAAGTCTAGCTGGAATTTTGATAGGAATTATATTAAATCTGTAGATCAATTTAGGGAATATTTCCATTTTAACAATATAAAGTCTCTGATCCATGAGCATAAGATGTCTTTCCATTTGCTTTTTAGTTTCAGCAATGCTTTATAGTTTTCAAAGTACAAGTCTTACACTAGTTTTGTTAGGTTTATTTCTGGTTACTTTATCCTTTTTGATGGTGTCATAAATAGAATTGTCTTCTTAATTTTATTTTGGATCATTCATTTATAATGTATAGAAATGAATTGGTTTTTGTATGCTGATCTTGTATCCTATAACCTTGCTGAACTGGTATATTCATTCTAATAGTTTTTTTGTGTGTCGATTCCCTATGCTTCTCAATATACAGGATTGTATTATCTGTGAATGAAGAGAGTTTTACTTTCCTCTTTCCAATCTGGATGTCTTTATCTCTTTTTCTTTCCTAATATCCCTGACTAGAACCTCCTGTACAATGTAGAATAGAAATGGGCGAGGTGCGGTGGTTCATACCTGTAATCCCATCACTTTGGGAGGCCAAGGCAGGCAGATTACTTGAGCTCAGGAGTTTGAGACCAACCTGGGCAACATGGCGAAACCCTGTCTCTATGAAAAATACAGAAAATTAGCTGGGCATGGTGGTGCATGCCTGTAGTCCTGGCTACTTGGAGGACTGAGATGGAAGGATCACTTCAGCCTGGGAGGTCGAGGCTGCAGTGAGCTGAGATTGTGCCACTGCACTCCAGCCTGGGTGACAAAGCGAGATCCTGTCTGAAAAAAAAGAAAGAAAGAAAGAAAAGAAAAGAAAAAGAAAAAAAGAAATGGCAAGAATGCAAATCCTTATCTTGTTCCTGATATTATGGGGGAAACTCCAGTCTTTTATCAATAAGTATGATGTTAGCTCTTTTACAAAGATGCCCTTTCCTTTATCAGGCTGAGGATGTTCTCTTCTGTTTCTAGTTCATTGAATGTTATTATCATGGAAAGGTGTTTGATGTTATCAAACTTTTTTTCTGCATCTATTAAGGTAATTATATGAACTTTTTTTCCCCTTTATTCCATTGGCATGGTATATTACATTGATTGATTTTCAGATGTTAAACCAACCTTGCATTCCTGGAATAAATCCCACCTTGTTGTGGTATATAATCCTTTATTATATGTTGCTGGATTTTGTTTGCTAGCATATTGTGTAGATTTTCACATCTGTATTCATAAAAGACAGTCTCTAGTTTTCTTTTTATGTCTTTGTCTAGTTTTAGTATTTAGGTAATATTGGCTCCATTGAATTCAAGTTGGGAAGCATTCCCTCTCCTGTACTATTTTTTGGAAAAGTTTTCTTTTTTTTTTTTTTTTTTATGGCATTTTATTTTATTTATTTATTTTTTTTGAGGCGGAGTCTCGCTCTGTCGTCCAGGCTGGAGTGCAGTGGCCGGATCTCAGCTCACTGCAAGCTCCGCCTCCCGGGTTTACGCCATTCTCCTGCCTCAGCCTCCCTAGTAGCTGGGACTACAGGCGCCCGCCACCTCGCCCGGCTAGTTTTTTGTATTTTTTAGTAGAGACGGGGTTTCACGGTGTTAGCCAGGATGGTCTCGATCTCCTGACCTCGTGATCCGCCTGTCTCGGCCTCCCAAAGTGCTGGGATTACAGGCTTGAGCCACCGCGCCCGGCCAGAAAAGTTTTCTAAAGATTGGTCTTAATACTTCTTTAAACATTTGATAGAATTCATCAGTGAAGCCATCTGGTCCTGGTTTTTTCTTTGTGTGAATTTTTTAAAATACTAATTCAGTTTCTTTCCTTATTATTATAGGTATCTATACAATTTTACTACTTTCTCTCTTTCAGTAGTAAATATTTTTTCCTTCATTCAAGAAATTATTATTGATTCTATCTAGACCTTGTTCTTGGCACAGAGATTACAGCAATGAATAAAACAAAAGCTCAGACCGTCTTGAAGCTTAGCATTCTCATATTTTTTTTCTCTTCTCTTACTCTTCTGCTCTCTCTCCGAGTCCTTCCCTCTAAATATATATACACACACAATATATATTATATGTATATTATATATGTGTATATATGTGTGTGTGTTGTTGTTTGTTTATATTTAATATAGTTATATTCCTTATAAAAATATTACTACATGGCATGGGTGGAGAAAAGAGGTCATTGAGTTTGCTGTATATTTTGCTGTAGCTTATATAAATTCTTAGATATTCTTGAAGAAAGTGGTGTGCATGGGAAATGGATATAGTCATGTGCTATATAATGATGTTTTGGTCAACAGTGGGCTGCACAAACAACACGGTCTCATAGGATTATGATGGAGCTGAAAAATTCCTGTCACCTAGTGACAGCCATTGTATCATCATAGCGCAAGGCATTACTGACGTTTGTGGTGATGCTGGTGTAAACAAACCTACTGCGCTGCCAGTCATATAAAAATAAAGCACATACAGTTATGTATAGTACATAATACTTTGTGATAAACTACTGTGTTACTGGTTTATGCATTTTCTGTACTATTACCATAATTTTAAAGTGTACTCCTACTTATTTTTAAAAAGTTAACTGTAAAACAGACTCAGGTGGGTCCTTCAGGAGGTATTCCAGAAGAAGGCATTATTATCTTAGGAGATGACAGCTCCATGTGTGTTACTGCCCCTGAAGACCTACCAGTGGGATAGGATGTGGAGGTGGAAGACCGTGATATTGATATTCTTAACCCTGTGTAGGCCTTTGTCATCATTGTCGCTGTCTTCACATGGTGTTTTTTCTTATAAGGACACCAGTCATACTGGGTTAGGGCCCACTCTAATGACCTCATCTTAACTTGATTACATCTACAAAGGCTTTATTTCCAAATAAGGTCACATTCACAGGTACCAGGGGTTAGGACTAGTAATATGTGTGTTTGTGTCTTCATTTTTAACAAAAAAGTTTATAAATAAAAATAAATAAAATGTGTTTAAATAGAGAAAGATTTGTAGCATAAAGACACAAAGAAAAAAAATTTTTTTTTTTTTTTTTGAGACAGAGTCTCACTCTGTCACCCAGGCTGATGTGCAGTGTTATGATCTCAGCTCACTGCAACCTCCACCTCCCAGGTTCAAGTGATTCTCCTGCCTCAGCCTCCTGAGTAGCTGGGACTATAGGCATGCACCACCATGCCTGGCTAATTTTTGTATTTTTAGTAGAGACAGGGTTTCGCCACATTGGCCAGGCTGGTCTCAAACTCCTGACCTCAAGTGATCCGCCTGCCTTGGCCTCCCAAAGTGCTGGGATTACAGGCATAAGCCACCGTGCCTGGCCCAAAGAAAAAATATTTTTAAACAGTGTACAGTGTGTTTTAAGCTAAGTGTTATTATAAGACTCAAAAAGTTAAACAAAATTTAAGTTTATAAAGTTAAAAATTATACAGCAAGCTAAGGTTAATTCAATAATTAATTAAACTTAATTAATTAAAATCAAAAATTTTTAAATAAATTTAGTACAGCCTAAGTATACAGTATATATAAAGTCTCCAGTAGTGTATGGTAATAATATGCAAGGCCTTTACATTCACTCACCACTCACTTGGTGACTCACCCAGGGCTACTTCCAGTCCTGCAGGCTGCTTTCATGGTAAGTGCCCTATACAAGCATACCATTTTTTATCTTTTATACTGTATTTTTATTGTACCTTTTCTACATTTAGATACACAAGTAGTGTGTTGGTCCATTTTCACACTGCTGATAAAGTCATCCCCAAGACTGGGCAATTTACAAAAGAAGGAGATTTATTGGACTTACAGTTCCACATGGCTGGGGAGGCCTCACAATCATGGAGGAAGGCAAGGAGGAGCAAGTCACATCTTATGTGAATGGTAGCAGGCAAAGAGAGAGTTTGTGCAGGGGAACTCCTCTTTTAAAAGCCTCTTTTTAAAATCTTGTGAGACTTACTCACTATCATGAGAGCAGCAGGGGAAAGACCTGCCCCTGTGATTCAATTACCTCCCACCAGGTCCCTCCCACAACACATGGGAATTCAAAATGAGATTTAGGTGGGGACACAGCCAAACCATATCATTCCACCCTTTGCCCCTCCCAGATCTCATGTCCTCACATTTCAAAACCTATCAGGCCGACAGTCCCCTAAAATCTTAACTCATTTCAGCATTAACTCCAAAGTCCATAGTCCAAAGTCTCATCTGAGACAAGGCAAGTCCCTTCCACCCATGAGCCTGTGAAATCAAAAGCAAGTTAGTTACTTCCTAGATACAATGCAGGTACAGGCACTGGGTAAATAGAGCCATTCCAAACGGGAGAAATTGACCAAAACAAAGGGGCTACATGCCCCACACAAGTCTGAAATTCAGCGGGGCAGTCAAATCTTAAAGTTCCAAAGTGATCTCCCTTGACTCCATGCCTTGCATCTGGGTCATGCTGATGCAAGACGTGGGTTCCCATGGTCTTGGGCAGCTCCACCCCTGTGGCTTTGCAGGGTATAGCCTCCCTCCCAGCTACTTTGAGGGGCTGGTATTGAGTGTCTGTGGCTTTTCCACATGCATGGTGCAAGCTGTCAGTGGATCTACAATTCTGGGATCTGGAGGACAGTGGCCCTCTTCTCACAGCTCCACTAGGCAGTGCCCCAGTAGGGACTCTGTGTGGGGGCTCCGAGGCCACATTTCCCTTTCACACTGCCCTAGCAGAGGTTCTCCGTGAGGGCCCGACCCCTGCAGGCAACTTCTGCCTCAGCATCCAGGTATTTTCATACATCCTCTGAAACCTAGGCAGAGGTTCCCAAACCCCAATTCTTGACCTCTGTGCACTCACCACATGGAAGCTGCCGAGGCTTGGGGTTTGCACCCTCTGAAGCCACCGCCTGAGCTCTGTATTGGCCCCTTTCAGCAATGGCTGGAATGGTTAAGATACAGGGCACCAAGTCCCTAGGCTGCACACAGCACGAGGACCCTGGGCCTGGCCCAGGAAACTACTTTTTCCTCCTAGGCCTTCCGGCCTGTGATGGGAGGGGCTGCCGTGAAAACTTTTAACATGCCCTGGAGAAATATTTCCCATTTTCTTGGGGATTAACCTTCAGCTCCTTATTACTTATGCAAATTTCTGCAACGGGCTTGAATTTCTCTTCAGAAAATGGTACTTTCTTTTCTATCGCATTGTCAGGCTGCAAATTTTCTGATTTTTATATTTTATTTTATTTTATTTATTTATTTATTTGGAGACAGGGTCTCGCTCTGTTACCAACTGGAGTACAGTGGCATGATCTCGGCTCACTGCAACCTCCACTTCCCAGGTTCAGGCAATTCTCCTGCCTCAGCCCCCTGAGTAGCTCAGACTACAGGTGTCTGCCACCACGCACGGGTAATTTTTACATTTTTAGTAGAGACAGGGTTTCACCATGTTGGCCAGGCTGGTCTCAAACTCCTGACCTCAAGTGATCCACCTGCCTCAGCCTCTCAGAGTGCTGGGATTATAGGCATGAGCCACTGCACCAAGCCAAATTTTCTGAACTTTTATGCTCTGCTTCCCTTATAAAACTGAATGCCTTTAACAGCACCTAAGTCTCCTCTTGAATGTTTTGCTGCTTAGGAATTTCTTCTACCAGATACCCTAAATCGTCTCTCTCAAGTTCAAAGTTCCACAAATCTCTAGGGCAGGGCCAAATTTCTGCCAGTCTCTTTGCTAAAACATAACAAGAGTCACCTTTGCTCCAGTTCGCAACAAGTTCCTTATCTCCATCTGAGACAACCTCAGCCTGGACCTTATTGTTCATGTCACTATCAGCACTTTTGTCAAAGCCATTCAACAAGTCTCTAGGAAGTTGCAAACTTTTCCACATTTTCCTGTCTTCTTCTGAGCCCTCTACACTGTTCCAACCTCTGCCTGCTACCTAGTTCCAAACTTGCTTCCACATTTTTGGGTATCTTTTCAGCAACACCCCACTCTACTGGTACCAGTTTACTGTATTAGTCAGTTTTCACAGTGCTGATAAAGACAGACATGAGACCAGGCCATTTACAAAAGAAAGAGGTTTATTAGACTTACAGTTCCACATGGCTGGGGAGGCCTCACAATCATGGCAGAGGGCAAGGAAGAGCAAGTCACATCGTATGTGGATGGCAGCAGGCAAAGAGAGAGAACGTGTGCAGGGGAACTCCTCTTTTTAAAACCGTCAGATCTCATGAGACTTATTCTCTCTCACAAGAACAGTATGGGAAAGACCTGTGCTGACTCAATTACCTCCCACTGGGTCCCTCCCACAACATGTGGGAATTCAAGATGAGATTTGGGTGGGGACACAACCAAACCATATCAAGTAGTTAGCATTGTGTTACAGTTACCCACAGTATTCAGTACAGTACCATGTTGTACAGGTTTGTAGCCTATAAGCAGTAGGCTATACCATATAGCCTAGGTGTGTAGTAGGCTGTACCATCTAGGTTCATGTAAGTACACTCTATGATTTTTGCATAATTATGAGATTGCCTAACTCTCTCAGAACTTATCCCTATCATAAGCAACACTATTACAATCCCAGATTATATCGGTGCTTACCATTGACATGCTGCAAGGACATGATTTTAACAAAACAAAACCACCACCCCTATCATTATCATCCTCAGCCCCATCCAGCACCTTCTACTCTATATGAATATCAGTAGGAGAATGGATGAGTTTCCTAGGGCTGCTGTGAAAAAGTACCACAAATGGGTGTCTTAAAACAACACAAATATATTCTCTCACAGTTATGGAGACTAGGAGTCTGAAATCAAGGTGTCAGCAGGTCTGTGTTCCCTCTGAGACACTGGGTAGATTCCTTTCTTGCCTTTGTCTGGCATCTGGTAGTGGCCATCAATCCTCCGTATTTCTTAGTCTGCACCTGTGTCACTCCAGACTCTGCCTCCAATGTCATGTGGTGTTTTCCCTCTCTGTCCCTGTCTTCACATGGTGTTTTTCCTTCTTATAAGGACATCAGTCATATTGGATTAGGGCCTATCCTAATGACCTCATCTTAACTATTAAATCTACAAAGACATCTGACAGGTCACAATCATAGGTACCAGGGGTTAGCACTTCAACATACCTTTTGGGGGGATATAATTCAACCCATAACAGAGCCTTATAACTCTGAGATCTTGAGTAGAGACCTCATTTTAATAACAAGACTAATTTTAATAGCCTTTATGGAAGTTTTGTGTATATTTCTCTGTCTTTAAAAAATAACATTTTCTCTCTGTTATACAATAAGTCCTGAAGGTGTATTCAAACACACATGTGTTTTATCTTTTTCTAATCATAAATGCTGGAAACTAAGCAGAGATGAATTGTTCTCTAACTAGGGCTTATAAAAGATGTTGAAAGATTGTATCTGTCAAATCACAACATATATGCCCACCAAAATAAGAGAGAATCACATAAGAGTTTGGGAATTAGTGTTCAGAACAGAAGTTGACTGCTCATATACACTGTTCCCCTTACGACAATCACAGGAATCTTTTATGTAGACCAGTTTAAGCAATGTCAGAATCCATCTCTATAGTAAAATAAATATCATGGCTTTTGAAATTGTTTTCATGTGTTGGAAAATGTTATATATCTGACAAGTACTATATACAATACAATGTAACTTTGGAATAAAAAGAACAGAATACTATCTTCGGAGCCCCTGTCTAATGGTCGCATTGCTAGTTTCAATTCTGTTTGTAATAATGCTCCCAAGTATTTTCTTTATCCATAATGCTATCATCTCTACTCTGTCACAATACAAGTATATTTGAGTGTCTGTCATTCCTTAATATTCTGGTGTGGTGTGAATACAGCACTCTGAAGGGTAGGACTGGAGAATCTGGTTTCCTTTTTGAAAACAAAACTCATCACCCAAACCAGTGCCCTGTTCCTGGACAGGGCCAAAACATTATGCATATTTATTGTTCCCATCAAGGCTTGGATACTTCAATGTTTAGGTATTTGTTCTTTGGTTGTTCTCTTTTCCCATTTTGAACTAAAGAGTTGACTTATTCTTACATTCCCATGGTTACCTTACTCATTTCTGCTCAAGTTTCAGTTATAAAATGAGATTGAAAAGTTTACTTACTGTTTCCTTTTTATTGCTTTAAAAACAATACAGGGCAATCTAGAGCAGCCATGATACCTCCCAAGCAGCCACGACAGCCCAAGGGAGCTGTGGATGATGCCATTGCCTTTGGAGGGAAAACAGACCAAGAAGCACCCAATGCTTCCCAACCTACACCTCCCCCACTGCCAAAGAAGATGATCATAAGAGCCAATACAGAGCCAATCTCCAAGGACCTCCAGAAATCCATGGAAAGTAGTCTTTGTGTCATGGCTAATCCCACCTATGATATCGACCCCAACTGGGATGCTAGCAGTGCTGGTTCTTCCATCAGCTATGAACTCAAAGGACTGGACATTGAGTCTTACGACTCCTTGGAAAGGCCATTGTGCAAGGAGAGACCTGTCCCCTCAGCAGCAAACAGCATTTCCAGCTTAACCACTCTCAGTATTAAGGATAGATTTTCCAACAGCATGGAATCCCTCTCTAGCCGGCGTGGGCCCTCTTGCAGACAGGGCCGAGGCATCCAGAAGCCGCAGAGACAAGCACTTTATCGAGGACTTGAGAATCGGGAGGAAGTAGTGGGTAAAATCCGAAGCCTTCATACAGATGCCTTGAAGAAACTGGCTGTTAAATGCGAAGACCTTTTCATGGCTGGGCAGAAAGACCAGCTCCGTTTTGGAGTGGACAGCTGGTCAGACTTCAGGCTAACCAGCGATAAACCATGTTGTGAGGCAGGTGATGCAGTTTACTATACTGCTTCATATGCAAAAGATCCACTTAATAACTATGCAGTCAAGGTAAGAAAATATTATAAATCTCATGTTAAGTCTTAACCAGTACATTGTTGTTGAGATGCATTCATTCTGCTTTTCTCCTTTCTTTCCTTCATTCCTCCATTCAGCAAATTATTGAGCATCTACCTTGTACCAGATGCTGGATTAAGCAGGGGGCTTATTTATTATTTAGAGAAAACAGATGTGTAACTTAACAGAATTACAACAGTATACTGCATGCAAAGATAGAAGTAAACAAGAATTCTATGGGATCTTGGAGGTACCTTAACCCAAACTCTAGAAGTCAAAGAAGTCTTTTTTTTTTTTTTTTTGAGACAGAGTTTCGCTCTTGTTGCCCAGGCTGGAGTGCAATGGTGCAATCTCAGCTCACTGTAATCTCCGCCTCCCAGGTTCAAGTGACTCTCCTGCCTCAGCCTCCTGAGTAGCTGGGATTATAGGCACCTGCCACCACGCCCAGCTAATTTTTGTATTTTTAGTGGAGATGGGGTTTCACCACATTGAGGCTGGTCTCAAACTCCTGATCTCAGGTGATCCACCCACCTCAGCCTCCCAAAGTGCTGGGATTACAGGCGTGAGCCACCGTGCCCGGCCAAAGAAGTGTTTTTAAAGTAGGTAACCTGGCCAGGCATGGTGGTTCACGGCTGTAATCCCAGCACTTTGGGATCCCGAAACAGGTGGATAGCTTGAGCCCGGGAGTTCGAGACCAGCCTCGGCAACATGGTAAACCCCTGTCTCTACAAAAAAAAAAAATGGAAAAAAATTAGCCAAATGTGGTGGCTCATGCCTGTAGTCCCAGCCACCCACAAGGCTGAGGTGGGAGGATCACCTGAGCCCAGGAGGCCAGGGCTGAAGTGAGCCATGATCAGGTCATTGCACTACAGCCTGGGCAACAAAGTGAGACCCTGTATTCAAAAAAAAAGTAGATAACCCTTGAGCTTTGCTTTTTGCAAGTGCTACATATAAATACGAGGTCTGTTATGTACCTTTCGCTGCATGTTTCTGTCTTTTTTTAAGGCTGGAGTGCAGTGGCGTGATCCTAGCTCACTGCAGCCTCAGCTGTGCACTACCACATGACTAATTTTTTTGTTTTTGGTAGAGATGGTGGTCTCACTATGTTGCCCAGGCTAGTCTCAAACTCCTGGCTTCCAGTGATCCTCCCACCTTGGCCTCCCAAAGTGCTGGGATTACAGACATGAGCCACCATACATGGTTTATGTTTCTGACTTTACCAGCTAAGAAATGCTTGTCTACCTCTTCTCTGTAACTCCTTTGCTCCCTAGAGAAACATTTTTATAGAGGAGGATAACTAACGTTTATTGATGTGCCTGAAACTTTATTTTTGTTATGTAATTTAATCTTCACATCAACTTTATGAGATTAAGACATTTTTCTCCATTTGACATATGAGGAAAATGAAGCTCCAAGAAGTAAGCTGACTTGGTTAGGATCACACAGCTAGCAAGTAGTAGAACTGAGTTTTTTGTTGTTGTGTTGTTTTGTGTTGTTTTGTTTTGTTTTGTTTTGTTTTGTTTTTTGAGACGGAGTCTCCCTCTGTTGCCAGGCTGGAGTACAGTGGCGCGATCTTGGCTCACTGCAACCTCTGCCTCCTAGGTTCAAGAGATTCTCCTGCCTCAGCCTCCTGAGTAGCTGGGACTACAGGCGTGGGCCACCACGCCTGGCTAATTTTTGTATTTTTAGTAGAGACAGGGTTTCACCATGCTGGCCAGATGGTCTCAATCTGTCCGCCTCGGCCTCCCAAAGTGCTGAAATTACAGGCATGAGCCACCAGACCCTGCCAGAGCTGTTTTAATCACAAAAATTTTGTCCATTGTGCCACTTATCAATTTCTTACATGTAGATTGCTTATTTCAGATAACCCACGTCTTCAAGACAGCTAAACTCTTGACGTCAAGAATTATTGCCCAGTTACATTCACTGTAACAGAAAGCCATAGGTTTCATCAATATAATAAATAAAGTGTGGACTCTGAAGTCAAAAAGATTTGGGTTCAGATTCTGGTTCTGCCTCTTAGTAGCTTTGTCAATAATGGCACCCATCTTATGGAGCTGTTGTTTGGTTAAAAGAGAACAAAATGTCCCCAATAAGTGTTCATTTTATTCACTACCCACTACCTTCTTCCCTAGGTTACTTTAAGAGAGCAACGATCTTTGAGCCTCAATTTCCTCCTCTTTCAGATGTTTACAGTGAGGGTAGGATCAAGTGAGATAATGCATGTGAAAGGTTTTTGAAAAACACAAAGCCCTATGTAAACTTAAGGTAGTGTTCTCCATTCCCGTAGTCCCTTTTTACTGATTCTATTCACTGCTTCAAAAGCAATTAACATATCTAAATGACTTTTACATGTTAATTTGGCTTAGAAAGACCAGATGGTATCTTAGCAAATTAACGGATAAGGTAAACGATTGGCCTTCCCTATCAAGACAGAATGTATGTTTGAAACAGACCTTCAGCTAGCTGCCCTCTGCAGTTACAGTATCTACACCAGTTGACTGTCTGATGTCACTGGCAGAGTAATCGTGTGCTCCAGCCCACACTTTTTAAATTAAACTGAGGGTAAACTGTAAGGAGGGGATCTGGATTCAAGTTAATACATTACTGATGAGTTTAAAAAGGCATTTTGAGATTCTACATAGCACTTAAGACCTGTTATATAAATTGAGGTTATGGTGCCTTATCTATCTTGGGTCCTTATTGCTGCAAAATCACCAATGCAGGATGAGTACCTGTTTCAGAAAGGGACATTGAACTATCTGTTCTTTCAAAACAATTGAGAAGTAGAGCTTGACTAACTTTATGTATTGTTGCCTTGCAATCTTGTCTCTTTCCCAAATCAGTGGTCTGGTATTGATTTCTTTGCTTATAATGATGTCAAACCAATCTCCAAAGAACAGGTGGCCAGTGGTTATATAGTAGAGTTGTTGGCAGGTTTGGAAAAGGATATTTTACACTAAATGCTAAATATAAATGTTTCTTTTAAGACCCTGTGGTATTTCCAGAAGTGCCCAATTGATTGTACAACCTTAGAGGAATAAACTGTTAGGGCTCTGTGAACCCTGCCTTTGCATAGAAAAGCAAAAGACACTACCAGTTGGCCCACACAAACAACTTCTTTCTGTTTGTCTTATTAAATTCCCTTCCCATACTAAGGGAATTTAGAATAGTCTAATGAGTGTAACTGTCTCTTGAAGAGACTAAAAGTTCTTTAAAATGTTGCAAACAAAAAGTCAATGGTAGGCCAGGCGTGGTGGCTCACGCCTGTAGTCTCAACACTTTGGGAAACTGAGGCAGGCAGATCACCTGAGATCAGGAGATGGAAACCAGCCTGGCCAACATGGTGAAACCCCGTCTCTACTAAAAATACAAAAAAAAAAAATAGCCAGTCATTGTGGTGGGCACCTGTAATCCCAGTTACTCGGGAGGCTGAGGCATGAGAAATGCTTGAACCCGGGAGGTGGAGGTTGCAGTAAGCTGAGGCACTGCACTCCAGCCTGGGCAGCAAAGTGGGACAACATCTCAAAAAAAAAAAAAAAAAAAAATGGTAGAATTTAGCAATTTGAAAGCCAAAGGATACCGCCCCTCCTCCTTAAATACCAAATCCACTGCAGTCATAGGGTGCTAACTGTATGTTATTTTAATTTGCTCAGGTTGCATAACAACACACCATATTCTGTATGGCTTAAACAACAGAAATTTATTTTCCCCATTTCTGGAGGCTAAAAAATTCAAGTTCATGGTTCCAGCTTATTTGCTTTCTGGGGAGGGCTTTCTTCCTGGCTTACAGACAGCCACCTTCTCTTTGTGTCCTCACATGGCAAGGAGGGAGGGAGAGAGGAAGGAAGAGAGTGCAAGGGAGAGGCTATGCACTGGTATCTCTTATAAGGACACCAGTTCTATTGTATCAGGGCTCCATGCTTATGACCTAATTTAGCCTTAATTACCTCTTTATGGGTACTGTCTCACATTGGGGGTTAAGGATTCAACATACTAATTGGTGGTGGGGAAGACATAATTTAGCCCATAGAACTCTACCTCTAACCCACCCTGCCTCAGAATATCTGTCCTTATAGCATGCAAAACACATCCCAACAGCTCCAAAATTCTTATCTATAGCAGCATCATCTCTAAAGTCCAAAGTCTCATCTAAATATCATCTAAATCAGATATGGGTGAGATTCAAGGTATGGTTTGTCCTGAGGCTCTCCAGTTGTGAACCTGTGAAACCACAAGTTATGTGCTTACAAAATACAACTGTGAACAGGCATAGGATTGACATTCCCATTCCAAGAAGAAGAAATCAGAAGGAAGGAAGGAGTGATAAATCCCAAGCAATTCCGAAACCTGGCAAGTCAAGTTCTATTAAATCTTCGGCCCAAGAATAATCCTCTTTGATTTGATATTCTCCCCTGCAAGCCTACTGGAGTGGCAGCATCACCACCATGGCTCCACATAGCGGCCAATACTGAGGCACTGGTCATGGTTATCCTGGCCTACCAGATCTCAAGAGGCAACTTCACCCTTTGAAACTGAGGATGGATCAGCCTTGCCTACTGGTCCTTTGGTGGGAAAAGCAGCCCTGATGTTTCTGTATCACTTTCAGGATCATTCTTCCCTTTCCTTGAAGAATAGTACATGTTAGCAGCCAAATAGCTCTGTGGGCTAGTCCTGTAGAATCCAAGTTCAGTAGCCTTCCTTTATTTTGTGCCACTTTTTCCCTTTTAATTCAAACTGGCAATGTCTTTGCTGGTATAATCCCATTCTTATCCCTGACTTGTGTTGAGATGGCTGGTTAAGTCCGTAAGTCATACCCATCTTCTCTTTACCAAATAGTTGTTTAGCCACACCCTTGGTATTCTCTTAGAACAAGCTTTCACTTTTTTTTTTTTTTTTTTTTTTTTTTTTTGAGATGGAATCTCACTTTGTCACCCAGGGTGGAGTGCAGTGACACAATCTCAGTTCACTGCAACCTCCGCCTCCCGGATTCAAGTGATTCTCCTGCCTCAGCCTCCCAAGTAGCTGGGATTACAGACGTCTGCCACCACACCTACTGATTTTTGTATTTTTAGTAGAGACAGGGTTTCACCATGTTGGCCAGGCTAGTCTCGATTTCCTGACCTCAGATGACCCACCCGCCTCAGCCTCCCAAAGTACTGGGGTTACAGGCATGAGCCACCACGCCCAGCCTCACCTTTTTCACAGTATGGATAGACTGCGAATTTTCCAAGTCTTCACATTCTGGTTTCTTTTTGCTCAACAATTCCTTTTTCAATTTATCTCTCTCCTTTCACATTTTACTATAAGCAGTCAGGAGGAACCAAGCCACTCCTTCACTTTGCTTAGAAATCTCAATTTCATCTCTTGCAAGTTTTGTCTTCTACAAAACATAGTTCTGCTAAATTCTTTGTCACTTTATGACAAGGATTGCCTTTCCTCCAGTTTCCAGTAATGTTCCTCGTTACTATCAGAGACCTCATCAGAATCGCCCCTAGCGTCCATATTTCTAGCAACTGTCTGTTCATGGTTATCTGGGCTTTTTCTCACATGCATCTCAAAACTCTTCTAGCCTCTACCGAATTCCAAAGCTGCTTCTACCTTTTAAAGTATTTTTACAACAGCACACCACTTCTCAGTATCAAAATCTCATCCTGCTCAGGCTGCCATAACAAAATACCATAGACTGAAAAGGATAAATTTATTTTCTCACAGTTATGGAGGCTGGAAGAGAAAGAGAGAGAGAGAAAACACAAGAAGCATGCACAAGCACACCCTAGTGTCTCTTCTTAAAAGGACACTAATCCTGTCACATCATGGCCCCACTCTTATGATCTCTTTTTACTTAATTACCTCCTTGTTAGCCTTGTCTCCAAAATACAGTAACATTGTAGGCTAGGGCTTCAACATATGAAGAGGTGGGGGAGAGAGACAATTCTGTCCATAGAAGGTGTCATGTTTGTCTTTGTTATAAAGCAAGTGGTTTTAACTCAGGACTTTTCCTGGATTTGAAGGTTTTCCTCTTTCATATTTATTCTAATCTTCATTCAACATGATTAGCTTTATTATTTGTGTTGGTCTTAAATGAAAAGGCATCACAGCACTGAATAAAGAGCTTTGGAGTCAGCTGATCTGGGTCCAAGTTCTGAAGATATCACTGTGTATTTTTATGCAAGTCATGCGCCTCTCTTGGTTTTCACATCAGTGTATATTAACTGCCCTACTTACCTCAGATGATTGTTATAGTACATGTGTTTCTATAGTGAAACTGCTTTTATAAACTGTAAAGTATATATAAAATAATGCATTATTGTTATTAACAATAATGGAAAATTGCTGCTCAACCTTTTCTAGATCACTCACTATTCTTTCTTAACCTTAGGCATTGGCTTGAGCATATTTAGATAGGTTCTGCACTTAGATATTCTTTCTCATTACTTCAGAGATGTAAACATCTTTGTTTTTCCTTAAAATTATGAGGGAAAGCTGCAAACAGCTTCAAGAATTTAAGTACTTCCAAAAATTGGAAACAAACTAGGTACCTTATATTAAGACATCAATATAATAAATTATGGCTCGTAAGTCCAATGGAATGTTTGTACCTACTAAAAGTGGTAATTATGAAGACTACATAAAATTATGAAAACCATTTTTTAAATGTCACATGAAAGTAGTAGAATGCCAATAACATGATCATAACTTTAAGAAAATTGACCTACAAAATGGTGATACTCAAATAATTCCTGTGTTAAGGTGGTAACAGTTATTTTGATTAGTTAAAAAATGATGTCATAATATCTTTTCAATTAAAAAAACAAGAATCATAGATTTTGAATCATTTGGCACTAAGCTTCTTTAAAACAGGTATCCTTAGTTATTCATCTCTGTAGTCCCATCCTCTAGTACCAATTATAAACAGCACCTGTTTAATGCTACTCGGCTTTTGCACACTCTGGTTCCTCTCTCTGGACTGCTCTTCTCCTGGGAGACAGTATAATACAATAAAGAATTTCTGCATTGTGATCTGCTGTGACCTATTTCAGAATCACCTGAGGGATCCTCATTAAAAATGTCATTTCCTTGGCCGTATTCCATGCCTACAGAATCAGAATGGCTGGCAGTAAAGCCTTGGAAACTGCATTTGTACTAAGTACCCCAAGTGGTTCCTATGTACAAAATGTGAGGACTGTTAACAAAGTGGCTAAGAATTTAGGCTTTTAAGTCAGACAGACCTGGGTTTAAATCTGTGCTGTAGCTACATATTAGCTGTTACCTTGGCCATTACTTTCCTTTTCTATATCCAGTGTCTTTATCTGTAAAATGGAAAAAATACTTTAGGTCTTCTTAAAACCATTGTAAAAAATCACAGAAGTTAATATGTATACAGTGATACACACACACACACACACACACACACACACACACAGTGCTGAGAGCATCACTTGGCACAAAGTTAAGCATTTAGTAAAAGTTGGTTATTCCTTCCTTTTCACATACTTGGAAAGCTCCTATGTGTTCTTAAAGAATCCAGCTCTGAATTTTCTTCTTTAATTTTCTGAGCACATGTTGCATGCTATACCTACTGGATTTCTTAACCATTGCAGTATCATGAGACAGTTATATAATTAAACAAGAACATGCTTCCTCTCCCATCTCCCCACTATTATACCTGACCTTCTCCATGGCGGGGACCATGGCTTATTAATTCTTACATCATTAGCATCTATTATAATATCGTGTACATAGTTGGCATTCAATAAATATTTCTTGACCTTTCAAAAAGTGTTTACTGTATAAAACATTGTGATATTTGTTGTAGTTTACAGAAATAAATACGAATAAAACAAAGGCCTTGCCCTCAAGAAGCTTATATTCCAGTGAGAAAGACAAAGGCATAAATAATAGCTCTTAAACAAAACAGATTATAATGAAAGTTCAGAGTGGTATACAGAGATGTAAAGATAAGTGAAGATTAATGAATGAAATAAGTTATTAGTACTTCTCTTGGGGCCAATAAGAAAGGGCCTTTTGTATCCACTTTGCTATTCTTTGTGGTAAATGCAGTACATTGAGAGAATAGTGGAAAATTAGGCTATGGAGAGATAAGAGACCAAATTTAGAGATTTGAGTGACGAACTTAAGAGGTTAGACTATTTTGTGTTTTGTGGGAAGCCACTAAGTATTTTTAAACAGAAATAACATAAGATTTTGGATGACAACTATTGTAAGAGAGGTCAGAAGGACTGGAAGCAAGGAAGCCAGTCATTATGCTATTGCAGTAGTCCAGGTAAAATGAGACCTGACATAAGGCAAAGGAAAAGAAGGGGCAGATGGTTAAAGAGCTGAGGGAGGCAGTTGACCATGTCTGGTGAGTATGGGACTAGGGCAGTGATGCTAAAATTTCAAGGTAGAACAACCTCCAAGAGAATGGTGATGCCATTAGTTGAAATATGAATCAGAAAAGCCAGAAAAATGAGATCTCAATGGGATATGCCCATAGGGCAGCCAAGTTGAGAGAACCCCAGGATCCAGGTAAAAATGTGGGTTTGGTACTCAGAAGAGAGTTCAAACCTAGAAATGTGGTCATAGACTTGATTTAGTTGAAACTGTGGGACTACATGAGATTGTAATGGAAGAGTCTGCAAAGTGGGAAAAGGCCCACACATCTAAGTGACCCAAAGTAGGAACAACTGGAAAATCTGTAGCAAAAGGCAGGGCCCTACAGGCCAAAGAGTCCAAGGTTGCAGAGGGCTTGTGCAGAATGAAGACTCAGAAGAAGGCAAGAATTTAATCTCTTGTAAGCCTCAAGAAAATGCAATGTTGGTAATAATGGGGATGAATGCCAGACACAGTTTAAAGAGCGAATAGGAGGAGGAAGCTGTGGAGGCAGTGAGCACAGCCTACTTTTTAAATAAATGTTTTGGTGAAAGAAGAGCCAAATTGATTTCCAAACAATATTTAACTTTCAACTCCCATTTTCCATCTTGTCCATATCTTCTTTTATCCTCTCTTCCCCATTTGGTGAGCCACCACCCAGCAGATTGCATTGTCTGTCTCTGTGGGCTATATATTGGCTGGCCTCCAGCCCTTAACTTAACCATTCCTGCTCTCAAAGTAAAACTTAACATAAATTTAAGCCTGAACTTAACTTCCCTGTCCTCTAAATAAAATCTAACTTGCTTTTTCCCTTTCAAAGAATCTGGGTAGGCACTGACCAAACACATAATCCTTATATCCTCATAGTAGACTAAATCCTCATATCCAAATCCATAGTAGACTAATCCTCATATCCTCATAGTAGACTAAAGCCAATTTTAGAAGGGCCTTCACCATTCTACACAGTGGGAAACTAAGGCCAGCAAGGAACAGTCACTTCTGCATGGGGACACCAGCTTTGTGGCAGGCTCCTAGGTAGAACCTGACTCCTAGGTAGAACCTCTCCTATTATTTCATACCTGAGGCAGTAAACTGGCCTTGCTGTGTTTCAGTGTTGTTTCTTAATGGAAAAATGACAGCCTTTTGCTTAGAATCAGGATGGACAGTTGACAAAATTATGGCTCAGTATCACTGAGGTGTTGTTTTTTTCATTGCACTTATGAGATCATTTTATAAAAAGTACTGCCATGTGAGACCACAGAGGAAATTTGGATGCAGTTACTTTGAAGAGGATGCTAAAAATTTCACATAAGCAAAAAGTATAAATTTCTGAATTATTTTCTTCCAGAATTGGGATAGTAGGTATCGTTAAGGTAGTCCCAGTCTTTGTTCTCAAGGATAGAGCATACAAAACTCAATAAAGATGTACACTTCCCTGTTACAAAAGTGGGGCTGCTTCCTTTCTTCCAGCTATGCCAGAATCTTGTTAAAAGCTTATAATAATGTAGAGGTGAACTGTGGAGACCAGCATCTTTTACTGCATTTTTGACTCCAGAGTCTCCGTTTATCTCATTTGGGTGGATGCTGACAAAACAAGATACTAAATGAAAAAGCATTACAGGAACAACTATGATTGGTAGGAATTTACAGCTAGTTCAGACTATATACACAGGCAATTAATTACTGGCTTAGGGGTGAGGAAAAAACTAGAGGGGAAACCACTTCCACTTTCATAATTCAACATAAATATTTTTAACAGTGAAACTTTACAGGAAGTGATTCATCAGCAGCCAACTACACATACTCATGGCCATCCTAGTTTGGTGTCCCTTTCGTTTCAGGCTCAGTGCATACAGAAGCACCTGAGTCTCAACTGGGAACTGATTTAGGAAGGAGAGGTTTTGGATGTTTCTGTAAACCTGGAATCAAAATGAGTTGTCTGGTGGGAAAAGGGAGCATGACTTTAATTAATGAGGTGAGAGGATATAGTTGAGAATCACAAGTTGGAATTCAAGTTAATTGAATTCCTAATGTGGGCCCTGAGCTGGTTATAGGACTACTCTGTGCCTCAGTTTCTCTAGTGTGAACATCCTGGGCATCATTCTGACAGCCTAAATTACTGACTCAGGAACACAAGTTATTTTCATTGGATACACATACTGAGTGGGAGAGTGAAAAGCTTCGATGAGTACAACTCACAAATAAAATGGTAAAATCTTACACAGTTACCTTCTTGAATTTCTCTTCTAGGATCCAAAATCACTTTCTTGGGCATGTGAACATTGTTGCAGCAATTCAAGCTGTAAATTACCTGGCCTGCCTGACAGTTCTCATAGCAGATTCCTACAACATGGAGTCCTGAGTACTTTGGGCCCACACAGCATTTTATGTATTAAACACTTAATCTATTTTGAATATAGCTGTAATAGCATTGAGTGTGTATGGGTCTGAGCTCTGTAGCAGCAAGTATCGCAGTACTCCTCCTAGGCAGATCAAGGAATTGAGGTCAATCAGTGATCAGCCTGTATTCTTAAAGTGAGATTATACCAAATACCGGATATCAATTTAGAAGTTGCAGGGTTTCATTCTGCGCTCTCTCCCATTTGCAGTTGTACTTTTGTGTGATGTGACCAAATGGCACAGATGGTGTAATGTGTGTGATCTTTAATGCTTCTCATTTTTGCTCCTCCACGATTCATTCCCTGTAGCATCCATCTCACTTAAGGTTCACTGAAACACTGTAAAATGCATAGAGTGAGATGGGAATGAGATTCCCTGCTGACAAACTGGAAGTAGGCTGAAGGCATACTGGGCCTGTAATGGAAAAATCAGAGCTAATGTAGAATATTTTTGAAGAGTCTTATATTTTGTAATTATTGCTTTCTTTGGGGCAAAGGAGAGAAAATTGAATCGAATGACAAAGAGCCATGTTGTTTTGTATAGTTTTGTGCAGTACAAAATCAGTGGGCCCCCAGGGCAGCCTGGACTCAACAGACAACCCTCACTGATCAGATTTCACTCATTTGTGTAGTCAAGTCATTCATGAGTGTTTATTATTTGGATTTATCTGCCATTGCCCCCACCCCATCACCTTGCCAACTTGTATCTGTTTGATAAAAGCTGTTCATATATTCTACCTGTTCCAAGTATATAAGCCCTATGGCAGCACTGGATCAGATGTTGCCTTTTCTCAGAATCTTTTACAGACATTTGGAACATGTACTACGTGCCTTGCTCTGTGCTAGGCCCTAAAGATACAACTATCCGCTTGTAAGATAGACAAAAAAATGTTGGAGGAGGGAGGAAAGGGGGTAAGGGTTGAAAAACTGTTGGGTACTGTGTTCAGTACCTGGGTGATGGGATCAGTTGTACCTCAAACCTCAGCATCATGAGATATACCCAGGTAACAAACCTGCACATGTACCCCCTGAATCTAAAATAAAAGTTGAAAAAAATTATTAAAAACAAAAATTTTTTAAAGATAAATGTGATAACTGCAATAATAGAGATATGTACAAGATATAGAAGTAACACAGAAAGGGGGTTTAGGGTATTTAGCACTTACTCTCTCTGGCAAAAGTAATGGCTGAGAAGGGCTTTAAAAGAAATAGGAATCCCTCAGGCAAATGAGGGGTGACAAGGAGCCCCAAACTGAGAGAACACCTGGAGGGTAGAGTGGGTGGCTGGCTGCAGATAGCTCAATCTAGTAAGAGCAAATGGAACACAGGTGGGAAGTAGGACTGGAAAGGGAGGCAAGGCCAGGACTTTATCCTATGAGGATAAAGTGGAGCCGCTAGGAAATTTAAATAAGCAGGAAATACCAACTGTTGTTTTTTAATGGCTCTCTAGCCATGTGGAAGGTGTATTTGAGGGGATCACATTAGAGGCAGGGAGACCAGTTGGACAACCAGTTGTGCTTGTCCAGGCAAGTGATGAAGGCAGCAATAGAGATGGAGAAAAGAGGATAATTTGAAAGTTATTTAGAAGAAAAATCAGTAAGAGTTGGTAATTACCCATAGGGAGTGAAGATGCGGGAGAAATCCAAAGTGAATTTGGTTTCTCATCCAGGTAACAAAGTCATTCATCAAGAGAGGGAGTACTGGGAGAGCAGTGAGTTTGGTGGGAAGAAGAGTTCAGGTTTGGTTATGTTGAGTTTAAGTAATCTATGGATTAGGATATATATGGGAAGAAATCAAGCAGGTCATTGTATAGATGAGCCTAAAGCCCAAAGACAAGTGTGCGTTACAAATGTGGATATGGAAGTCAGTACTGTATATGAGATGGTTGAAGCTATGAGCAAGCTTGCCGAAGAGAGTGTGCCAATGAAAAACTAGGATGGAGATCAGACCCTCCAAACACCAGCACTGGAAGGAACCTTTGGGAAAAAGGGTCAAGTGAAGAAGAATGGGTAACACCATGCCATTCAACGACAGATTAATTCCATGGTCATATTATCCAGTTTTGCAAAGGTCCATCTTTCCCCCAGCCCTCTGACTTAGTTGCCTTAAACAGAGTATCTGTTGTTGAGATTGCATCAAGAGGTGTGTCCCCTCACAGGTCCCAGGCTTCGTGGGCATTCTGAAAGGTTCTGTAGTGTTAGACAGCACTATCTTCTCCCCAGCTGTTTTTAATGGAACTTTACAGTCAAAGCCCCTGACGGTCTACTTTTTAGAAGTTAGCTGTCTAGGTTGAAATTATTACGCACATAAATGCTTTTTAATGACAAATTTGCCTCAAAGATGTGCAGGGCAGTTGTCATGAGCAACATGGAAAATGAGCCCCTGAACCGAAATGTATGTTTAGAATTAAACTTTTCAGGTTGTGCATGGGGAACCATTTTCAAGTTCTGTTTCCCTGCTAAGATTGTAAATGTTGGGTTCTTTGACCCGAGTCTGAGAAGGTCTCAGGAGAGAGTAATTTGTCTTTGATTCTGGAAGACAGTATGTTGTTTCCCCTCTCCCCCAGTTTTCCAACAGATGATTTATCAGTGGTTAGAGGGCCCCCACCCCCTGTATTTAGGAATCTGGTCAGAATGCTTCAGGATGCTGTGTCTTACAGAGAGGAAGTGCTCAGGAGCCATGAGATACTTGTTTGAATGCTCAATTGATAATGAATTAATATTTTTCCTTTCCCTTCTCTGTCCTCACTGATCTTTATTAACCCAGACAAGCACCCAGTTTCCCTTCAAGCCTCTGTTTTTACAACAGTAGGTTATTCATGTTGGTGCATATGTGTATATCAGCTGACTGGCTGTCCCTCTTGATGTCCCTCTGACTCGTTTGGAGAATAGCTCAAGCAGGCATTTCCTGTGAGCTGGCAAATGGGCGAGCGTTACTGTGCCCAGGATGGGCTTCTCTTCCTGCCTGTGCTCTTCACATGAGGAGTTCCCTTGGCATGCATTTGCTATTGCCACCATCACAGAAGCAAAAACTTATCCAGAAAGAGGCCCTATGGTGTATTTTACAAGAAGATTCAACCTTCAGCAGCCTGGTTTTGTTCTCCTGCTGCAGTTTGTAAGTAAATGACTCCTGGATGTTGATATTGCAGCTCCCTCTAGTGTCACTGTGGCTCAGTCTCTCATAGCATTTTTCTTTCCTTTCAGAAAATATAGACAGCACAGAATCTGCCAAATTCACAGCATTTTAAGTAGATTTTCCCAAACATAGCCAAGACAAATATGAGGTGATTTTTCTCCTATTAGAAAAGGGAATGTTAAATGAAGATGTGGGACCATTCCAGTTCTAGTTTATTTTTATTCCTATTTTTAAATTTTGGGGGTCCTAGGAGGAGTCCTGAAGTAATCATTTATAGATTAAAGAGTAGCTGGCGTGAACAAGTAGAATCTTTCTTGAGATTCCTCCTGTTCATGCCAGCTACTCTTTATAAAGAAGGAATGTGAATTCTTTTCAAGAAAGATAAATGAGAGCCAAGAAGAAGTTACTTTAATCCATGGTAGAGAAAATACTGGTAAGGGCAGAAGGAAAAAATTTGGCAGAAAGAACCCTATCCATTTGTTCTGAAAAAAATGGCTTGTTTTCTGAAATAACTTTTGAACTAGAAATTTATTATCTGAAGTCAGGTCATTTTGAGTTTTTTTTTTTTTAACTAAAGGAGTTATTAATATTTGAAAAATGGCCACAATGTGGTACCTAGAATAATATAATACTCCTACCTGAATTAACATCATTGCAGGCTCCACAATAAAGATTGATGACATACCCATCAAGGACAGTCCTATTATGGGAAATCTCCATTGGTCTGTGTTTGGGTTGTAAACTGTTTTTAGGGTTATGAACCAACTGAAATCACTCTTTTTCCCTTCTCTTTTACACTCTAGTCTTCTCCCTTTTGCCTTTGCTCTTAAAGCTAGAGTGACTCATTATTCTTCAGCCTGTCTATGTATTATAAAACGAAGAGATAAGAAAGTGCCCACTCAGGTTGGCTATCTAGGGAGACCATTTTCCTTTAGAGCATCCAAAATGGTGGAACAATTTATCATTTCTTCTTCGTAAATCACTTTGATCCTTTATCTCAAGTAGATCTGTGAAGCTAAACATAAATTCTTATTGTAGTATCCACACTCTTGTCTACTCACAAAGCTCTGGAAGACCTTATAAAAATGTATGTGTCTGTGTGAATGTCTAGATATAATTAGAATATCACAATTCAAATACTAGTCACAATTAGAATACCTTCTCTGCTTCTAATGTTAAACTACAAGGTGACAAATTTTTTTTCAGCCTGACTTGACATAGTTAAATCTAGACTTGGCCAAACAATTCTCTCTTGTAGCTTTAGGTTGCCCTCTCTTGGTTTCTAACATACTGCTGGTGTTAACTTGTTTGTCAGGGCTGACCCAGGCTTGGAGATACTGAATGTTAGCAGTTTCTTTTTGCCTGTCCTCTATCAAACCTGTAATCAGAGAGCCTCACTGCTGTGGCAGGTGGCTGTCGGGACTCAAAATAAAGATCTATTTTTCTGTTTTGCTCATTGTTTCAAAAAATTAGGATTCTCTAAGATTGCTTTCGTTTGACATTTGCAAGTTGTTAACTGTTTTAGTCATTATCGGTGTTACATTTGTACAACTTTGTAGTTTACAGATGTACTCTATATGCTTGATCCCAATTAATCCTCACAACTGCCCTGTGAAGTAGATTTCAATGTTCTTTATATTGTCTCCTTTAATAGGGAGACTGAGACCCAGAGAAATTAGTGAAATGCCCAAGGTTATACAGCTAGTAGCAAAACTAAATCCCAGGCCTCCCAAGCCCTTGGAGAGTGTCCTTTTTTGTAATGTAACAGCTAGAGTTTAACCATCCAATCTGATTCAGCTAAATTTAGTGGTATTTGACAGTATTTTCAAAGATTGAAGAGTTGAGACCCTTGAGCTTTCATTCCAGAAGACGATGTAATATTCAGCAAACTTAACTGGCAATGGGGTTAATGGTGCCATGTGCTGGATCCAACTCCTGTACAACTAAACAATGACTAGGATAGAATTTTTAAATACCTGGTAACACTTAAATGTGAAATATTGCCAACAGTGCAGTTATAAACATAACAAATGTTGTTATGATTGATGAGCATATAGGATTATATATTATACTGCATATACTAAGACTTCGAGAGCTTTCCAGAGATAATGTTTTCTGAAAGATATATGTTTGAACTTGAACTCAGGCTGGGGACATCTGTTCAAGACCAGAAGTTTGCTTAAAAAAGAAATACTTCGTATATCCTCAAACTGAATTAGATAGGTAGTAGAAGACTTGAAGGAAATTGTGCTCAGGTATAGATAGATAGATAGATAGATAGATAGATAGATAGATAGATTGATTGATTGATTGATTTCCATGGCACTGGTCACTGATATCAAGCCTCTTTAACTGTAATAAATATGATAAACTAGAGAATAAGAGAGAGAGAGAGAGAGAGATGCTTTTTTCCCTTGAGACTCCCTTGCTTTTGATTTTTTTTGTTTTTTTAATATATTTGAATGGAAATCAGAATGTGCTGCTTCTCAGAACTGGGGACCCATCTGAATCCTCCTAAGAATGTATACATTTTTCTTTTTAAATAAAAATTACTAAAAATTGCTTTTTTAAAATTTGCTTTTCTGTATTATTGTAATAAACACGCAGTGTAAACACTACAGAGAGTGCATGTTGCTGGAAGCCTTTGATGTTTGTAATATGTGACAATGTGCCCCTGCTGAGGAGGGAGAGCAGAGAATGATCCTCAGTTAACAGGGCTGTGGAGCGGACTCCAGACCAGACTATTATGATTCATGAACTAGTATTAGAGACTTGAGTCTTCCACTGTCAGCCTGTCTATAGCATGAGGATAACCCATTTGGGGTGGTTTTACTTTTTGGTTTGATAACCCCTTAAGAGTAGAAATACAGTCGTCACAGTATATAGAATTCTTGGCTAACTTTTTTTGATCAAAAAATTCTTCCTTGATCCATAACCACTTAATAAAGTTCTTTAGGAAAGGTCTTATTGCTTCAATAGCGGGTGTTAAATGAGGCCTGTTAAGAGAAAGCATAAAACTCAGACAACCACCGTTGAAATGATGGTTTTGTTCTGACTAGGTCAGACCAGTGACTCTCTCAACCCTACCAGTGATCCATGAGTGCCAGTGTTGTGACTATCACAATGACATTCACTGAAAAGTTAGGAAAACCCACAGTTTACCTGGCCAATCTTATAGCCCTCTCCTAACCTGTGAGATGTTGACACAAAGGGTGATGGGTGATGAAATAAGGTATTCTGGTCTCCATTATGAGTCTGTTGGCCTGCTCTATCAGTCTGGGCTACAAACCTCCACAGAAGTAAGTGAAAAATTATTTCATTGTCGTTCTGATGAGGTGCAAGGTTATAGTGGAAAGAGCAGGCTTTGGCATTAAACAAAATTAGGTTTGCAAACATAACCCTGGGCTTTTCTTCTTTTTTAAATTCTTAGATCCTCAATCTACTTTGAAAGGTTAATGTGAGGACTAAAAATGGTACACAGAAAGTGCTCATCACAGCCTGGAATGTAGGCAACCATGAGAAACGGTTACCACCATTATTATTGTCACTTAACGTGGGGCAAGCCTTGCCAACAACTTTACTATATGATTGTTTGTCCCTAACCAGTCACCTTCTAGTTAATCCTCCTGATACATCATAAACGTGGTTATGAGAGTGTGAGTTTTAAATTGTTTTATTATCTTTCAGATCTGTAAGAGCAAAGCTAAAGAATCTCAGCAGTATTATCACAGCTTGGCTGTCCGGCAGAGTCTGGCTGTCCATTTTAACATTCAGCAGGACTGTGGTCATTTCCTTGCTGAAGTCCCTAACCGTCTGCTTCCCTGGGAGGATCCTGATGACCCTGAAAAGGAAGAAGATGACATGGAAGAGACTGAAGAAGAAGCCAAAGGAGAAACGGATGGGAAAAACCCAAAGCCCTGTTCTGAAGCAGCATCATCCCAGAAAGAGAGCCAGGGAGTCATGAGCAAGAAGCAGAGGAGCCATGTTGTAGTCATCACCAGGGAAGTTCCATGTCTCACTGTGGCTGATTTTGTGCGAGACTCTCTGGCCCAGCATGGGAAAAGCCCTGATTTGTATGAGAGGCAGGTGTGTCTGCTGCTGTTACAGCTATGCTCTGGTCTTGAACACCTCAAACCCTACCATGTCACTCACTGCGATCTACGCCTAGAGAACCTGCTACTTGTCCACTACCAGCCTGGGGGCACTGCCCAAGGCTTTGGGCCTGCGGAGCCCAGCCCCACCTCATCTTATCCCACTAGGCTTATAGTGAGCAACTTCTCTCAGGCCAAACAGAAGAGCCATCTGGTGGACCCCGAGATCCTCCGGGACCAGTCTCGCCTTGCCCCAGAGATCATAACAGCTACCCAGTATAAAAAGTGCGATGAGTTCCAGACAGGCATCCTTATCTATGAGATGCTGCACCTATCCAACCCCTTTGATGAGAACCCAGAGCTGAAGGAGAGGGAATACACACGAGCAGACCTGCCTCGCATCCCGCTCCGCTCCCCCTACTCCCGGGGTCTGCAGCAGCTGGCCAGCTGCCTCCTGAATCCCAACCCTTCTGAGCGGATCCTCATTTCAGACGCCAAAGGCATCCTCCAGTGTCTGCTCTGGGGCCCCCGCGAAGATCTCTTCCAGACTTTCACCGCCTGCCCTAGCCTAGTGCAGAGGAACACCCTGCTGCAAAACTGGCTAGACATCAAGCGAACACTGCTCATGATCAAGTTTGCTGAGAAGTCCCTGGACAGGGAAGGTGGGATCAGCCTTGAGGACTGGCTTTGTGCTCAGTATTTGGCTTTTGCCACTACAGACTCCCTCAGTTGTATTGTGAAAATTCTGCAGCACCGTTAATATGTACCTGGATGCTGCTTTTACCACATCTTCACCTTCTTCATGTCACCCATGCACTTCCCCTTCCTAGTGCTCACTCCAAATTCAAGGAAAGAAGAAAGACAAACCTCTATCCCTGTCCATGAAGTAGGTCCATTCAGAAAGGTTATCCACTGCCCCAAATTGAATGAGAAGCTGAGTCTGTCTTAACTTCACAGAAATTCAGCTGCACAAACTTGCGGTTGCCTTCCCTTGAAACACCTTCTATCCTAATAGAAGAAAATGCAGGTAAAAATGAAAATCCATGTTCTTGAAGGGACAGCTTCTTTGGTATGAACTCAGTGAGCCAGTGAGCTGTGTCCATTTCCTCCATAATTCTGGATATCACCTATCTTTTTAGCACCGAGTATTTACTCTCACTAGCAGTAGACAGACTTAACCAGTCTCTACCATGACCCAGTAGACTCTGACAACAGACTCTTCCTTTAAGGTGTCAGCAGCTGACTTACTAGGCAGAACTGCCATCATTAGCAGCAGCCCAGTTTTGGTTACCAGGGACTGTATCCTTTGTTCCAGGAGAGAGTAGAAAGAAAAGGAGAGATCCCATCCTTGGGTCATCGATCCATTTTCATTGCCATTATCTGTAAGTATGTGCACTGCATGGAGGACAGCCCTAATAGTCTCCCCTCTGCTGCCACTGCCTGATTCTCCACTCTGTCCCCACTTGCCAGTGAAGTTTGGATTTATCAGCCACTTGTGGCCCATTACAGAGCTGACCCAAGGTGGTGTCACCAATGCCTCAGCAGGGTGGAGTGCAGTTCAGAGCTTATAAATAGCTGGCAGGGCATGAGGAGATGATTTTCTTGCATGTGCAATTCTCTAGGGGCCATCAGGGAACAGAGGTTAAAGTACCCTTTGATTACTGTCAGAACTGTCAGCATTTGCAGTTTTCCCCTGAGCAGTAATTGGCCAGCTCCCTTCTATCAGTAGCCAGTGTTAACTAGTTTAGCAAATGCTGTAAACAATTCCCCTGAATGAAATAGCTGTCAGTGGAGCTCTAAGATCTTACAGGGCACAGTGAGGTGGGCTGTTGGGATGGCCGTAGGCAGGGGAGGGGACGAAGGCCACTGATGAGACTGCTGAACTCCTCAGAATGTTGACCTCTTCTAGAGAGACTGCCTCCCAGTGTAAGTGGCTCATTGCTCCTTCTGACTCTCTTTAAAATGGCTCTGGAAGACAGCTCACAGGAATTCTGATTGCTGAGGTGGGTGATTGAGAGCTGTTCACCATGTGTGCAGCCTGTGCTCCCCTCCTGTGGATATATGTGCAATTTTTGTATGTATTTTTTTTAGCTGTATATTACAGTGTTTATGTTGCAACTTCACCTGAAGCGAGTCTACAGAAACCTTCCCCCTTCTTCCCTTGGCACATATTTGCGCTAAGAGATGAGCGTTCCTTCCACTGGGGTGTGTGTGTGTGTGTGTGTGTGTGTGTGTACACGTGTGCACCTGTGCTTGTTTTATTCAAAACTGTGAGTATGTGTTTACTTTGACTTTGAAATCCCAAGAGTCACTCGAACAATGTGTATGTACACTTGTGTGCCCATGTGTGCGTGCACACACATGCTGGAAGTAGAGGCCACGCCTCTAGAGAGGCAACCTGTGGCAGGGTTGACAGACATGTTCTCTGTGCCTAGTGAGTGAGTGAGCCCTGAGGCCCCTCATCTACCAGTGCAGAGTTTCCTTAAAGCCAAGACTGATTGTGCAGTATTACTTACATAGCACATTAGTGGCCTTGGAAAATTTCTAAACTTTTAACATTTTTAACAGCCTTTCATGTGATTCATGTATATGAAAGAGGATCAGGAAAGGAGAATAATGTATTTTATTGTGCTCTTATTGTTTTTTTTAAGTGATTGGAATATGTGAGGCTCTATATGGAGAATGTCCTTATACCCTGGCCAGCAATATAGGATTCACAGGGAGGAAGGCTGGTTAGCCCACAAAGAGTCTTGCCTCCTCTAGCCAGAGTGCAGGGCTCTGCTCCTAGGAATGGCCATGGAGTGGGCATGCTGCTGCAGGCCAGCAGTCCGCTCTTGGTGTCCTGTGGCATGGCCGCTCCTTGCCTTGAAGGTTGGTGTTTGGTTCATCTTAGCATAGCCCATGTGCACATAACTCTTTGCCTGATTATGCACTGAAGTGGCAGCACACAGACCACTGACCATGTCAGCCAGCACATTCCCTTAACCTCCCCCACCTCCCACCTTGCAATGGCTTGCATTTTGAGATATACCTTCTCAATGTCACATTCGTGGTGCCTTGCCCATGTAAATTTGAATGTTGACTATTTAATAAGGGTACATATTTAATGCAGAATGTTCCCTGGTCCCTTTATTTGTTATGTCTCTACATATGTTTTTTTTTTTTCTTTCTTGCTCTTTTTCTGTTATGATTTGGATCCAGTCTTTACTTTAACTCTATGGTATAATAAGCATGGACACCTCCACTACCATTATCTTACAGCACTGGTAAACCAAGCACTTCTTCACATCAGATGTTTTTAGTACTGTTTTTATATTCAGATTCGTTAAGGGCGAAAGATGAATGCGAACTAGCCAGAGAAGAGCCTCAGGCTTCTCAGAGACAGGTGGCTAGATTAATTTTTCTCTGGGTGATGGCCAAAGAATGTGAGGTAGAGAGGGAAGGGGGTGTTACGGGTTAGAGCAGAATAGAGAAAGAAACTATATTTCTAGGCAAAAAGTACTACATGAGTTGGTTTTCAGAATATTTTTCCAAAAAAATGAAATTCAGTCAGTTTAACATTATCACAAATATTTTTCGTTTTAATTGTGGTAGGAACTTTGAATTTGTTCATCAACTGGAAAGAAATTCTACCCTCTGTAGACACATATACACACACACATTTTATATATATACATATATATATGTTTGAATTGTGACTAGTATAGCACTTTACGTTTTCTCAAGTAACACGAAGTTACTGCCTTCAATATTGATTGGAAATTGTTTTCTATTGAGGTCTATACTATAGAGTTTTCCATTTATATTGAGAGTTTGAACAATTAAGCTCCTATTGGAACTTTTCCTTAAGCCACATGAGCATGAACAATCTCTGTGACACTTGGGTGCTAGAGAAACACAACAGTGGCTAAAGTAGCCAAGAGCAAGACTGAATGTATAGCAGAGTGCCTTGTTAGAGTGGTAACCTAGTCTTGGAAGCGATTCAGTGGATGTTTCACAAAGAGGACTAGAACTTCAAGAAGCCTCCTGTGCTGGCTGAGGTGAGCCCTTTTGGTATATGTACGCTACTGGGATGCCTAGAAGCCAATTCGTGAAGAATAACAGCAGGATGAGAAAAAGAGTAACTGTAACCTGTGGAACGACAACATAAGAATCACCAACCCCTAGGCTGAGCTAGAACTGGAAGCCAGGAATACGGCAATGAGTTTCAAGATTTGCCCTCAGAAGATGAACTGGGTGAGGTATGGGTTGGGGTGAGGGCACAAGCACTCATCCTACCTACCCTGCTGCTGTTGAGGAGCTAGAAGTAAAACATATTGGTTAGGATTTTAACAGTTGGAGTAGCCTCCCATTGTCAGATTAAGTGGGGGTCAATTTTGCTTCCAAACTCAGAATAAGTTTGTAAACGTGGGAAAGTCTAAGCCAAGAGAGCTAAAGCTTTAGAATTACTAATGACATTTCTGGGAGTAAAACTATCGAAAATTACATCTTAAAAGTTTCTAGTAGTATAAAGTTCCCAGGCCAGGCGCAATGGCTCATGCCTGTAATCCAGCACTTTAGGAGACCGAGGTGGGCGGATCACCTGAGGTCAGGAGATCAAGACCAGCCTGGCCAACATAGTGAAACCCCGTCTCTACTAAAAATACAAAAATTAGCCGGGCATGGTGGCAGGCGCCTGTAATCTCAGCTACGCGGGAGGATGAGGCAAGAGAATCGCTTGAACCCAGGAGATGGAGGTTGCAGTGAGCCGAGATTGCGCCATCACACTCCAGCCTGGGAGACAAGAGTGAGAGTTCGTCTCAAAAAAAAAAAAAAAAAGGTTTCCAGGAAAGATCTTTGGGTCCTACTAAGCTTCTCAATTTTGAGTTACGAATACTTTGGTTCTGGGAAGTAACCTGACATTTGGTTTTGCTGGAGGGTTTTCACTAGATTTCGCTGGAATTAGGATTTTCTCCTAGATTTTACCAGCAGTGATCTGAAAAAGTACAGCCTAGTCCCAGAAATAGAGATGGATTTAGGATACTATACTATATTTCAAATGATTCTAGATGTGTAAATATAGTATGAACATTCTTGGAGAGGGGTAAGAAAAACTGGACTTCCTGGGCCAACCCTGGCATGTTTTTCATTCCCATCACTAGTTAATAAGGATTGAAAATTCTGCTCCAGGCTAATGAGTGAACAGGATGGCTGCCCACAAAACCAGGTTATTAGTTTTACCTCATTGAAGCTCATATTCTCAAAGGCCCAAAGTGCTGTGCCGAGACAAATCCAAGTGCTGCTCCTGCCGAAGTGCGCACTGAAGTCCAGCTGTCCGTGCTTACAGCAGTGCCGAAAGTGGGGATTCCATGGACCAAAAACGCTGCCGTAAGGGAGGCCAGAAGAGTTATAGTGCAAGATCCTGGGAGAGATTATACCAAAGAAATCAAGCCTTTTTATCTGATGCTTGTAAGATGATGAGGGTGAGCTGTGACAGATGCCATGGGAGGGGAGTTCACATACATTCCATGTCAAGGCATTTAGCTGATAAATCCATCCTCAGAAAAGCACCTTTTTTAAAAGTCCATTTTGTATATTAGAAGAAGATGATGATGATGATGATGATGATGATGATGATGATGAAATCCCTGGCAGATATGAAGTTCCTCAGTATTTTAGGAGAAGGAACTCTTCCATCTCCCCTTGACATGACTGTGGCTATTGTCCAAACCTCAGCTTGAGAACATCATATCAATATAATACTGAGAACGGAGGATTTTTTTTTAAGGGATATGGTAGTTAATAGGTTTGTTTAAAGAACTCTTGGGAAATTTCTCAACAAATTGTAATTGTTTTTATAAACCTTCCTACAGAGTTGTTTACCATTCATCATCACCATCATTTAATATCTATAAGTGCCCAGAACGTACAAGGTGCTATACAGCTGTTAAACACCCCTTCCCTGCAACTGTTTAAAATTAGAATAGATTTTTGCATCACCCACTGCTAGAAGCTTTCCCAACCTAGGTGGGCTGCGAGGGCCTGCATTCCCAACATCCCATTACATGTTTCCCACTCCAGAAAGTCTCCAGGTTTATTCCAGCTTTTTATCTTGACGTGTCCCATCCACCCCCATGGTTTGGTTGGTTTTGTTTTGTTTTTTTTAATCAAGAAAGTTTCAGGGAATCAAAAGAGGTCAGAAATTTTTTAACCTAGCAGAAGTACAGAGTCATATATTTTGCTACGAATATTGTTGTAGTACAGAAAACCCACTTTGCCTGTTAGTGTGTGGATAGTATGTGTGTGTCCACACTCGTGATAACTTGAATGTTGAACCAGACATAGGGTTTGTTTTTGAAAGGTTAAACCACACCGCTTCAGGAACTTGCTCCAAACACTACTTGGTTATCCCTTCCTTTACCAGATAGAGCTAAAGAGTGTGATGTGTGAACACACTGGGTTGGGATTTTCTGTCGAGGATATGCAGGGCATTTTGGCATGAGGCAAATACAGAAGCAAGATTTCATTCTACTTAGTAATTTGAATCATGACAGTCCTCATTCCAATCTCTCTTTAATTCTCTCTGGCCCTGCCCACACTCTGTATTTGAAAATCTTGTTTTTGCTCTTTCCAGAGCTTCACCCCTCTACTTACCTATTGTAAGGTTGTATAAATCTATCATTGAAAGGTCCCCTCTGCCACCAGTGGCGCCACCCTTTGGTTTGCTGTGGTACTTTGCTGTGTACTCTGTGGCATCATGTTACTGTGTAAATAAATTCATTTTAATACACACTAAAAAACAGACAAATGCTTGTCCTTTCGGCGACTCTTCCACACTGACATGCTGAAGAGGGTTTGGTTGCAGACATGGTTATGTCTTGTCCCCCCAGGGTAGGTGCCCTGTCCATAATGCAGGAAATGATGGCTTTCAGCCACTGTGCCTTCTGCACTCTGGGTCCTCATCCCCTGCTGACATGGATTATATTTATCTTTATTCCCTGTCTAATCTGAGGAAATCAGGCCCCAAAGAGAAAGCGAAGGCATTCTGCTTTTCCCAGACCTCAGAAGGCTGCAGGTTTGCTGTGTGAGATCGCCCCCTGGTGAGCCGTCACCTGCAGGCTTCCTGGGTTTGTACTGCATGTTGAGAGGCTGGGTTAGCTGGCTCTGGCTGACCCTCTCCGTGGAAATCAGAGCTGTTCAGGTAATGTGAGCGGGGGCAGGGCATCATCTGCAAGATTCACATGCCTCTGACGCACAGTGATACACAGGGGCCTCACAAAGGCAGACAAGCTAATGTGTGGACACTTCAGCAGCGCAGAGGAGGCTGCCTGGCTTAAGCAGGAAGAGTCAGCAGTGGTAGCAACAACTGCCGCATTATTAGAGGAGAACAGATGAAAAGGCAAACATGTAGATTCTAAATTTAGAGCAGATTTTAGAGCACCAAACCCTTTACAGTGGACACTGTCTTTTCCACTAGCAAGCACTCTGGAATTTGCAGATACTGTTTTTAAGGCATATCCCAGAAGAGTGGCTGCCAGACTTGAGGTTTATGTTGCTGAGGAGCAACAGAACAGAACCCATGTTGGTGTGGACCCAGAAGCTCCCTGTGTGTTGCCTGGGCCCAGGAGGAAGGGTCAACAGCAAGAATGACTAGACAATCCCCAGGGACACAGGCCCTGCCTGCTGCAGCTATGTAGCCTGCTTGCTGGAGAAGAGCCTAGGGAACTTCCCTTCTAGTTGTCAGCTCAACACACTGGCTTCTGGGAGAAAGGAAGCAAAGAAAAAAGTAGGCAGTTGGGGTTGGGAGGTCACATAAACAGAACGCTCCAGGACCTGGCTGCTGTGTGAAACTCTGCTGGCCTGAGTGGTCACCCTGTGTGCCAGGCCAGGTCTCACTAACGCAGGACTCCATAACAATTGCTGCAGTACTGACTGAGTGATTACATTAAATATTAAAAGCTGAAGGGTCCAGTGCCCTTATACAAAGGCTGAAATGTAACAAAAGCCCCACTGGGAGTTTTGCCTAGACCTTTCCTGGGCCTTGAAGCATGACAAAATAACAAAGGAATTCTTAACAGGACCTGTTTAGGATTAAACAAGTTTATTGGGGGTCTGAAGGAACTCCCCACACCTCCATGATTTAGCAGGAGACAAGATAAGGGTAATCACCCCAGCACTTGGACCCTTTTAGATTAAGTAAACTTAACTGAGGCTCCAGAGGAAGGTCTTCAAGACTCGGACCTTAGTTATAGATTAAAAGAAGTTGGCCGGGTGCGGTGGCTCACACCTGTAATCCCAGCACCTTGGGACCCAGAGGCGGGTCAGATCATGAGGTCAGAGACCAAGACCATCCTGGCTAACACGGTGGAACGCCGTCTCTACTGAAAATACAAAAAATTAACTGGGCGTGTTGGCAGGCACCTGTAGTCCCAGCTACTCGGGAGGCTGGGGCAGGAGAATGGCGTGAACCCAGGAGGCGGAGTTTGCAGTGAGCCAAGATGGCGCCACTGCACTCCAACCTGGGCGACCGAGCGAGACTCTGTCTCAAAAATAAATAAATAAAAAGTCACTTATGTCTTTAGATTGATGAACACTTACACGTAGACATATAGCTTAGAAGGTATATAAGATCTGGGAAACGGTAATTTTGAGTTGATCTGGCGATAACTTCCAGGCCTTCTCCCTGTAACTGGTTACAGAGATAAAAATCCCTTCTCTCCCAGTACATCTGCATCTTGTTATTGGGCTGCAAGAATAAGAAGCCTGACTCCCAGTTTGGTCCAGGAACACCTGGAGCCCTGAAAGGATACAGGCCAGTGGATGGTGGGACCAGTTCAGGATTACCCAAGCCAGACTCTACGTGAGGTGGAACAAGGCCAGAAAAAAACACTGAGTTTCTCTTCTTCAGTGGGATTACTTTGTCCTTTGGTGTAACTGGAGAGCCTGGAGGTAAATTATCCTATTCCCCTTCCCCATTACGTCACCCAGCATGGGATTCATTCCTGAAGATTCCATTAGTGGTCCTCAATGACACCATCCTGTCTGACTCTGGGTTGTCCAGAGGCAATGGGCCACCGACATTTGGATGGGGCCTTTGGCAGCTCCATGCCTGCAGGGTGTTGTCTTTCAACCTAAGCCACAGAGAATCTTGATTTCTTTCCTGCCTGGAGAGAATTGGTGTGGGGAACTCTCCTTTGCCTGGGGTTGTAAGTGTGTACCTTCTGCTCCAGGAGCTCTTTGCCGCCTCTCCAAGGCCTAGAAAATTACGCTTCCTTTTAAGTGAGCTCGCACTCTGTTCTACAAGGGAAGGAACTTCATTAGTGCCATAGGAGCCAAGAACTGCAGTTGGCAGATCACAAGTTGTTGTTAAGAGCAACTCAAGGCAATTACAGCTGAAACTTAAAAATTGGATTTCATACTGGGTGGGGGGGGGGGGGGAGGGGTAGGAGGGAATTTGTTGCCAAGATCCAGTTCTCTGAAATTTGCAAACCTCTAAAAGGAAATAGGCTCTTTGGACACAAACTGACCCCAGATAAACCTCTGTACAGGTATGTGCACACACACACACCCCAATTAATGGCTCCCTTGCCGTCTGGGAAGTGCATGGAAGCAACCAGAAAGCTAAGTGCTAATGCTATGAGGGCTTCTGAGGAATCTGCAATTATGAGGACCAGGCTCTAGAGAAGTAATTCTCATGCAGGAAGTGGAGGGTATAGGGACTTGGGTTTTCCCCACCAGGACCACCCATTGCTCACCAGCCCACACTTGAGCTGGAGTCAAAGATAGAGCAAACACCTCCAAGCCTGTGGTTCATCTTTGCCCTGGGATGGGGGATGGGAGGCAAAATGTACCTCAGGTAAAGAGAATGTGGAGGGGCAAAGTTGAATGCCTTGAGGAGCTGAGATGCTCCTTTTCCAGGGCAAAGGAGTCTGTCTCTAGAAAGCCAGCCTGGGGGTACTTCCCCATGAACTAGCTTAACAGCTTAATTTTATCTTCACAATCCGGTGAGCTGGTTTCTAGAACTATCCCCATTTTACCCATGTGAAAACAAGCCAGTTTGTCCCAGATCCTTAGTAAGGGAACTACGATTTGTCCGCCAGCAGCCTAACTCCACCTCCCAGTTTCCTAGAGTGAGGGACAGTCTTCCCTCACTCTCTGGCTGTCACCCCAGTATCATCAGTGGCTTCTTGGTGTCCAGAGAAGAAAATCCAATTGCTGAGTCTATGTCCTCTACCTCTCATGCTTACTGCTGACCAGACATTGCAGCAGCCCTACTCTCCAGGCTGGCCTGGGAAACATGCATTGAAATTCTCTGCGCCCGCATCGTTCCTGTTCTTTTTCTCTCTGTTCTTCAGGGCCCCATTCAGCCAAGAAGCTTTTGGGATGATATCCATCTGAAATCACCAACTCACTCCCCAGCTTTAGCTCCTAGCCTGGTGTATGTGTGTGTCTGTGTGTGTGCACGTGCCTTCTTGTGAGCTCCTCCAGGGAGGCCATGGCTTTAGCTGCTCTGCCTGCTGTCCTTGGTGTCTGACTCAACTAGCAGGAAGAGAGGAGGAAGAGAACCGCCCCTCGCTGCTCCACTGGGCCAGGCCCTGGTCCAGGCTTTCCTACACATTACCTCATTTGATCTCCAGTACAGCCATTTTACAGAAGAGGAAACTCAGATTGGGTAAGAAACTTGCCCAAAGCTGCATAGCTGGTAAGTGGTAGAGCTGAGATTCAAACCTAGGCCTGAAGCCAGTTGTCCCCACCACCATACAAGTCTTTGTCTATTGGCTTGTTTTTGTGCCAATGGATAGGCCCAGGCCTATGGGTGTTTGCTCCAACTTGGGGTAGCCAAGGAGTGCTTCCTGATGTGAGCAGAGAGTATGAGTGAGAAGAGAGGGTTGGCTAGGCTGAGCAGTCAGATCTGTAGCTTACCTGGAGGGCCAGCACCTTTCCCTGTCAGACCTTCACTGAGCTCCTGTAGGATGAAAAGTAAATAACCAAGAAAAAGATTTCAACACGTACAACAGATATAGGGTTAAAATTCTGAGTTATAAAGAGGTGATACAAATCATTAGGAACATAAAACACTAATAGATGAGAACAGAGAAGTCATAGAAGAACCCAAATGTTTAACCTTTCTAGAAACAAGAGAAAAATCCTAAGATGGCATATCTAAAAAAATTTTTAACAGCTTTTTCTGATTGATTATAAAAATAATACCTGTTTACAGTAGAAAATGTGGAAGGTAAAATTGACCCACTAGGTCACCATCTAGAAATGACCACCATTAACATTTACTGTATATCCTGCAACTGTTGTTTACTCTGCCTTTTTCTTTTTAAATTAAGATCATATTGTTGGCATCTCATTTTCCACCTATCAAATTAACAAAGCTTTTTTTAAAGCTTATACTCCATGCTGGTGACAGTGTATACAGTTCAGTCAATGTTGGTGTAATTGAATTGGATGGAAAGGGGCTTGATTCATCCTGTCCTGGGGTGTCGGGCAAGGGCTGACCCCAGTAGTCAGTGTGGTGGTGGGTAATAGAGATTTCAGATCTCCAAGGTCAAAGTGACAGAGTCACCAGGGAACTTTTCAAAAGGAAAGACCACCCAAGTCCAGTGACTCTGAGACCCCCTCCTCCCCAGGGTCCTTCAGCTATCCTGAGCTTGTAAGGGGCCTCTCTGCCTAAATCCAGATTTAGCTCCAGGTTCCACCTCTGACCAACTGTGTCCTCAGCCACTCTCTGAGCCTTGATTTCGAAGGGGATTCCTACCTCACAGGGTCACTGTCAGGATTAAAGGACACAGTCCAGCAAGTGTGTTTAGTCCACTGCCAGGCAATAGTAAGTGCTCAAATATTGTTAGATCAAAAAGGCAAACTGTGAGTGGATATTTACTTTCTGTTTTTATAACCAAGGACTCATCAGGGGATTTCTGCTGAACAAAGGCACTGTGAATTCAAATCTCGGCCTCGTAAGAGTCAAAAAACTGCTTGCAACTTTTGAGTGGCAATTTCTCCAGCTTTCCAAATATCTCCTGGCTGAATTTCAGAAAGCCTGGTTAACAGTCATTTCTCTGAACACCTCCTACCTGCCCAAGGCGACATAGCACATCAGAGGCAGAAATGGGTCCACACCTCTGAATCCAAGCCTGCCTTCCTCCCTACACAACCTGGACCCTTTACTGGGGGAGAGTCAGGCACAGTGGTAAACTGACAAGGGACAGGGCTGCAATGGGAAGTGGGGGATGAGAATGAAAGCAGTTGTCGGGAGCCCCTCTAGCTCTGGGCCAGGGTGCTCTTTAGAGGGTGTCTGTGTCCAGAAACACCCCCTCCCTCCCTCAGGAAGGGGCTGGCCCAGGCCCTCACCCTTCCTTGGAGCCCGCTGCCCACATCAGAGCCCTCATTTCAGCTCCCCTTATGACACTGCCTTGCATAATAAATGCTTCAGTTGAATGTACTTTATTTTGGGGAAAGTCATTAAACTCCTTTTGTGGAAACATTTTAATTGAATTAGATTGTTTTGTGATTGTAATAAATGTTAATTAATTGAGTGGGCTGAGTGTCCTTGGATGTAGCTGGCTTCTCTCAGTTTAATTAGGAGGTGAATGTGGACTTATTTCTTTTTGCTATGAGTCTGTGGCTTAAATTTATCTTTTCAGCTAATCAAGTGATCAGGCGAATGCAGGAAGCAGATTATTTCTTATATCTGAAATTTAATAGCCTGCTTTGCTCACAGAGCCAAGTGGCAGCCTTGCTTGGCATCACTGGGGCGTGACCCAGTTCTCCATCTTGGCTTCATGAAGTTTCTCCATTTCTCTTGGGAAAAGAAAGAAGTTTTAAGTTCTACAAACATGCCTTTATCTCAATGATACTAGTCACCTTGGGGAATGATGCTGTTGGTTCCCACAGGTGTGGCTGACCTGAGAGGCATGTGGTCTGCAAGGCAACCAAGACTCCCGAGCTTTTCGTCCATCCCTGGAGCAGGCAGGCAGGACTTGGGTAGGTACTGAATCTCAGAACAGCCAACAGACCCTGGCAGCTTCCTCATTGTAGAGATGCTGCAGCTGCAGCCCAGAGAGAGAAAGGGCATGCCCAGGGCCACACAGTGTGGCCCTGGGACAGTAACACTTACATCCCCCAGCATCTCTGACTAGTAACGAATTCAGTTTGGGTCAGCCAGCACTGACATGAGCCAGACTCTTGGCTATGTGAGAGGGTAGAGGTAGGTCCAAGGTCCTCAAGGAGGTTGCAAAGTAGTGACAGCCATGTTGTGTAAACTGGAAAAAACAGGGATCCATACAACATAGAAGACAGTGTGAGGGGCCAGGCATGTTACCTTGACTTGTGGATAGGAAGGGCAGTCTGGGTAGCCTTCTGAGAGGGGATGAGTCTGCACTAAGTTTTGAAGGATGAATAGGAGTTCCCCAGGAGGACAAAGTGTGAAGAACGTTATTCCAGACAGAGGCAACAGTATATGCAAAGCCAAGTTCATTCCGGCACATCCTGGCAAACATGTAAGAGCCACAGGAAGCCCTCAGCAGAGGCAGGACATGCTCAGATTTGCACTGTAGGCTGTAGAAGTGGAGGAGAGACCAGAGTGGGAAATGAGGGATAGAAAGAACCAGGGGAGAGAGGCTGGGCGCCCAGCCCAGCTCACTGCCATGGAGATGGAAGAGCAGGGGCAGACTCTAGAAATATCTAGGAGGTAGAATCAATAGTTCCCAGCTTCCCAGAGGGTCAGGCCTCCAGAGGAGGCCCCAAGAGGGAGAAGGTAAGGACGAAGGAAGGGTGATGTCCTCTCTCTTAGACAGATTCTTTGGCAACTAAATGGCTTGTGTTCCCCTGAATGGTGCTGCGAGGTGACAAGACTTGCAATAGCAGTGACAGCTCATACTGAGCCGCTTCCTTAGGCCAGATACCATTACATGTGATGCGTGATGAACTTTATCTTCAGGACAACCCTGCAAGGGGGCTTCTTTTCCTACTCCATTTCACCAGTGAGGAAACCTGGGCATGGAGATGGTTAATGACCTGCCCAAGGTCACCACGCTGAGGAAGTAGCAGAGTGGTAGCTCTCCCAGGCTAGCCAGGGCCTCTCTGATCTACCCCAAATTTATGTGTGCTCCACATTCAAATAGGGCTTGCTTGACTCTTTACCCCAAATTATCCATTGTAACAGGTAACAAGAGTCTAGGTTTTCTTTTGAAAAATCAAAAGGCCTTCCAGCACCAAACATCATTGCCCAGGAGCACAGGGACCTTGGTCCTTGGTAGCTTATCCTTTCCTCATTCATGCCCAGGGCCCCTGCTGTCTGGTGGGAGGAGGCAAGGAGTCCAGGCTGGGCTGCTTTTTTGCAGACCCCACAGTATAGCAAGAAGGGCCTGGTTCCATCTCACTGACTCCCCGTGTGATCCTGGACAAGTCCCTTCCCTCTCCAGGCCTCAGGAACTGACCAGGACTGCCATGGAGTCTCCAGGGAGCCACATGTGTAGGACTTCAGGCACATGGTAGTTGATGGCTGTTGTGATTAAGGCTGCCTGGGCCTTGATCCTGGTTCTCTCGAGGCCAAGGGGATTTGAGGACACAGGACACAGAAAAGTGTCTTCACAGGGGCAGCCACTAATCCCAGAAATTGGCCCCCAGGCCCTGCCACCCAGGAATCAAGCTCACTGCTTGTAGAGCCTCTTTCTTCAGTAGGCCCCCTTTCTCTGCAAACCCCTAGTTTGCTGGGAACCCCAGAGGCACATCCTTTCCCATCCACATGCCTCCACTATCTCTGCCTGGCAGGAATATAGTCACCCTTCAAGGCCTCAGTCTAGCCCACCTCCTCCCCAATTCCATCAGACTTCTCCCCACCCCCTGCCCTTTGGGTGCTTCCTATGGGTATCTGGCCCCACTCTGCCCTTCTCTGCCACTGGGCACTTTTCTGATGCTGGAGAGCTCCCAGAGCAGCGCGCGCGTGCGCGCACACACACACACACACACACACACACACACACACACACACATCTGGTCCCTCTCCCATTTTGTGACTACAGCTGGCCTTCTCTCTAGCTCTGCCCTGTCTGGCTCTGGGACCTCTCCCCCACTCTGCTCTACCCTTCATCAGGCTGTTCCGGATGCTTCTCACCCCACCCTTCTCACTGGAACATGCCCTGACTTTGGGGCAGGGGCTGGCACTAGGCAAGCTGTCACTACACACCACAGTGGCCCTGTCTCTGGGAAAATAAATGGAACATGGCTTGGGAGCTTGTCATGTGCTGGCTCCAGGAGACTCCCACAAAAAAAAAAAAAAAAACATGGAGGAAGCAAACCAAGATCCTTCTCAAGGAGGCCAGGAAAGTAGGCCCTGAAAGCAGGATTAAGAAGCTCTTCTCCCTGCCTGCTAGAAAGCAAACAGCAGTGGGGTTAACTGGTTCCCAATTGATAGGCTTCCTGTCACCCTTCCCCCTCCTTCTCCTGCAGGACAGACCAGCTGTTGGGGCCAGATTAATGGCCACAATTAAAAGCAAAATGCCCTTGCTGTGGCCCACTGTCCTCCCACACCTGTGAGCCTGGATGCTGAGCTCTAAGCCCCAGGAATGGGAGATTTGTAATGAAATCAGACAGGCCTCTTAACCGCTGATGGTATCAGGGCCCAGGGGAGATGCAGACTTATTTGCTAATCTCCCGTGGAGCATCTGTCAGCCCCACTACACAGCAATGTCATTCCTGTGTGCAGCAAGGACCTTTCATGGGGCAGACTGTCAACTGCCTGTCTGGCTGCCCACCCGTCCCCCGAAGCTCCCCAAAGCCACTTCCCCTTTCCTGGACTCAGGCTGCACAGGCATTCACAGATGCTCACACCCCGCACACTCATATCCTCTCATCCATACACAATCATTCTGATTCATTCATAAATTGCCTGCTGTGCCCCAATTGCATTGACAGACAAAAGAGAAAAATAAGAACATCTCTTTAGCAGTGTTGGAAAACAGAAAAGGGTATCATTGCTAAAGCAGTCATTTTGAGGGATTCCTAGAAGCAGAGAAGCAGATGAGAACAAGCAAAATGAGAGGCCCATTGATGCTGCACAGCTAGACAAGTCGGGGGGCTGCTTTCCCTGCTAGAGCCCAGGGAGCTCCCCAACTCTGGGCAGCAGAGCTAAGCAGAGGGGCTGCAGGAGGCCTCAGGAGCTATTTCCATCCCGGCCTTTGTCCCAGGCTTTACTGGATTAGAACCATGTGCTGAGTCTGCGAGGGGTTTGGGCAGTCTGCATGGGACAAAGAAAATAGGACTCCGCAGTCCCCATAGAGGGAAAGCAGGGGAGGGTCTTGACCCAGTAGTGGCAGCTTTTACCATAGCCTGCTGCTACTGCTGTCACAGCCTGGTCCCTACGAAGACACCCTGAGGTACCATCAGCAGTGGTGGGTGAAGGGAAGCAGGTGGCATGGCCGGGACTCCGCTGAAGCAGTGCATGGAGACCTGGCACTCCCCCACCCCACCCCTCAGCCCCAGCCTCAGCTCCAACCACACTCCTTGACATCTCAGACTTGAGGCACAAGGAATCCTAGGGCTCCTGTCCTCACCCCGGCCATTCGCCCCCAGTTCATGCACTTAGAAAGCGAACACTTCCTGCCCACATCCCTTCAAGAACGGTTCAGTTACATCAGGAAACCCTGTGTGCTACAGCCACCTTCTTGACATTCATAATGTGTCTTAGCTTGTTAAGGGCTCTGAGAAGTCTTGCAGCATCTTTTATTGTATAATTTACATTCCATGCCATTACAGATCTTAAGCATTCAGTAGAATGCATTTTGACAAAAGATTACACCCATATAACGCACACCCACATCAATACGTAGAACATTTCATCACTCCAGAAATTCCCCACGTCCACCCCACAGGCAACCACGTTATGACTTCTATAATGATAGATTCATGTTGCCTGTTCTGAAGCTTCACAGAAATGGATTCTCACAAAACATGTGCCCCTTTGGGTCTGGCTTCTTTCACTCACCATAGTGTATGTGCAATGCCTCCATGTTGCTATGTGTCAGTAGTTACTTTTCATTGTTGAGCATATTTTCTGGTAAGATTATACTTATTGCAATTTGTGTATCTATTTTCCTGCTGGTAAATATTTAATTTTTTCCAGTTTTTACTGTGAGCAAAGCTGCTGTGAACACTTGTGTGCTAGTCTTGTTGTAAACAGATGTTTCATATTTTTCCTAGGCAGGTGTACCTAGAAATGGAATTTGCAAGTGTGTGCACACTGCTGAACTGTTTTCCAAAGCAATGTATGGGAGTTACTGTTGCTCCATATCCTCGCCATTATTTTATATTGCTTCTTTAGGAACTTTAAAAAAAAATTGGTTTAACTGAGTATTTCCCACACTAATTGAGCCACTGAACTTCTAAATCTTTTTATTTAGTATTTCCTTATTTATTTAGAGATGGAGCTTCACTATGTTGCCCAGGCTGGCCTCAAACTCTTGGGCTTACGACACTGTGCCTCCAGAGTTGCTGGGACTACAGGTGCACACCAGCACGCCCAGCTGTACTTTTAAAATATAATCCTTTTTAACATATAATGGAACAAGTGTTTTGTAAAATTTATTTTGGAGAATGAAGATCTAGATCCTTATTTATAAGTAGGAGAAACAAAAACATTAGCTATTACAATAAATCACCAGATCAATGAGAAGGGGAGGCTTAAAAGAGAGGGCAAGGCTGAGAAAGCTGAAGAAATGGCCTCCCATGAAAAGGAGTGAGTACAATCAATCAGACTAACTGTGAGGTTCAAGAGGATGCCACACAGATAAAACTTGACGGAGCAGGCTGCAATGAAAGAGAAAGAGAATTTGAAAATGACCAACATGGCTGTCAAAATGAAAAACTTGAGATTTAATGAACTACAGAATAAGCTCTGCCCCAAGTAGTGATACTTGTGATTAAAGACAGTGGAGTAAAGGCGTCTCCACTCCTTTCTTCTCTATGAAACCAAGTAAAACCTTAACAAGAATGAGAAATAGGAGAGAAATGCTCTTTTGCATGAAACTTGGACACTCATAACACCAAAACATAATGTATCGATACTATAACAATTGGTTACTATCCGAGTCTCTCCAGATAGTATAGTATCTGGAGAGGATTCTGAAAGACCATATACCCCTAGAGACCAGGAAGGATAAAACCAAAGACCCCTCTGTTGGTACAGCAAAGGTAGAGTGTTTGGATGGGCTTCTGCACTTTCCTGAATGCTGCTTGGCCGTGTGACGTGGCTGTGGAGGGAGCGCTGAAAACGGGAAGACGTAAGTTGCCATCCTTGCAGGAAGCTGGATGACCATCTAGTGGGTGACTGGCAGCCCTGCCACTGCTGGTCTTGATGGCTAAAGAGAAGCAAAGGCTGAACCACCACACACAAACCTGGGACATTGTAGGGGCTTGACTGTGGGCGCCCTGGTAGTCTGGGGTGAAGTCACACCTTGGGGAAATTGTGGATTAGAAAGTATATTAGTTCCTGTGACTGCTGAAACAAATTACCACAAACACCAGCTATTTATTCGCTCATAGTCTAAAGAGCAGAAGTCCCAAATCTGTGTTACCGGGTCAAAATCAAGGTGTTGGCAGTGGGGGTCCCTCCGGAGGCTTAGGGGAGAATCTGCTCCTTCCCTCTTGCAATTTCCAAGGGCTGCCAACACTCCTTAGCCTGTGTCCACACCACTCCAATCTCTGCCTCAGTGGTCATATTGCCCTCCTCTCTCCTGTGTGTGTGTCAAATCTGCTTCTGCCTCTTTCTCATTAGAACACTCATGATTGCATTTAGGGCTCAGCCAGATAATCCAGAATAATTTCTCCATCTCAGGATCCTTAATTTAACCACATATGCAAAAATCTTTGCCATTTAAGGTAACATTCACAGGTTCCAGGGATTAGGGCTTGATATCTTGGGGCTGTTATTCAGTCTACTACAGAAAGTATCACAAGACAAAGCTCAAATGTAAGTTGCACGCTAGCTCAACTCACTGCTTTGGCCTCTGGCTCCTCCTCCATACAATCTTTCATTTTCTTTTTTCCTTCGTTCCTTCCTTCCTCCCTTCCTCCCTTCCTCCCTTCCTCTTTTTTCCCTCCCTCCCTCCCTCCTTCCTTTCTCTCTTTCTCTCTTTCTTTCTTTCCTTCTTTCTTTCTGTCTTAGATGGAGCCTCACTCTGTGGCCCAGGCTGGAGTGCACTGGCACGATCTCGACTCACTGCAGCCTCCACATCCAGGGTTCAAGAAATTCTTTTGCCTCAGCCTCCCAAGTAGCTGGGATTACAGGCGCACACGCCCAGCTAATTTTTGTGTTTTTGGTAGAGATGGGGTTTCCCCATGTTGGCCAGGCTGGTCTGAAACTCTTGGGCTCCAGTGATCCTCCCACCTTGGCCTCTGAAAGTGCTGGGATTACAGGTGTGAGCCATCACACCTGGCCCTCCATACAATCTTCTTATAGAAAACTAGTCCAAAAAGACTAGAAAAAGTCAGTCAAAAATGAATGGTAACAAACAATGAATAAAATGGCAGGAAGGCCAAACATGTCCTTGTTGCAGGATAGCTGTGACTTAGCTAAGTACCTCTATTTAATGAGAAAGACCCTAATACTGGGCAGGCACCCACATATTCTTGTATGCACTCATACGCAGACTTACAAAACTCCAGCTATATACCAATTACAAAATACTCACTCAAAACGACAAGAGTCACATGGAAGGCCTAGCTAAGATATCTCAGGCAAATGCTGACATAAAGAAAGCAAGATAGGATATGCTTATATCAGACAAAGCAGAATTCAAGGCAAGATGCATTAAACAAAATAAAGAACTTTTTTTTTTTTTCAAATAAAATACAGTGTGCCAAGAAGATGTGAAATGAAGAGGTCTTTTACCCAGCGATTGTCTCAGTGGCAGGATTTATCATAACTTTCTCAGACTCAGATTGAGTAAAGAGAAGGTTTGAATATCAAATGTAATAAGCTTTGTGTGTACTCTCAAAGCAGACTACCTGTTTTCTTTTCAAATTCTCATGGAACAATGACAAAAACTGACCACATACCAGGTCCACAAAAAACTCAGTAACCAAAAAGTAGAAATCATATGAAATGAACCACATTTCCTGATCACAATGTAATCAATCTAGAAATTAACAACAGACAGATAATACCTTCACCCCAGGTCTAACCACTTACAAATTTTCCAACATTTCTCCACAGCTCAAGTTAAATTAAAAGATAAAAATTGAGGCCAGGCATGGTGGCTCACACTTGTAATCCCAGCACTTTAGGAGGCCAAGGCTGGAGGATCACTTGAGGCTAGGAGTTCGAGACCAGCCTAGGCAACATGGTGACACCCCATCTCTACAAAAAAAATCACAGATTGTCAGAAATTATTATTAACAATGAGAATATCATTGTTAGTAACTGAAATATTAAAAACTAGCTAATAAGACTAAAGATTTTCTCAGAGCAGTGGTCATAGTCTTAAACTCTTATGTGTAAAGTCAATAACTCATTCATTCCACAAATATTTTCTGAGTGCCTATTATAGGCCAACACTGCTCTAGATGCTGGGGATTGAACAGAAAGAAAGAGAGATTCTGCTTGTAGAGCTTACATTCAAATTGACAATGGTAAGAATTTGGGGGAGCGGTGGGGGAGTGGAATGCCCTGAATATTCAATTCAAGAAGCTGGAAAGGTACAATAAACTACTCTCAGAAAAGAAAAGGAAATTTCAAAAGAAAATATATAAATTAGGCCAGGCACAGTGGCTCATGCCTATAATCCCAGCACTTTGGGAGGCCGAGGCAGGTGGATCACGAGATCAGGAGATCAAGACCAGCCTGGCCAAGATGGTGAAACCCCATCGCTACTAAAAATAAAAAAATTAGCCAGGTGTGGTGGTGGGCACCTGTAATCCCAGCTACTTGGGAGGCTGAGGCAGGAGAATCGCTTGAACCTGGAAGGTGGAGGTTGCAGGGAACCCAGGTCGCATCACGGCACTCCAGCCTGGGCAACACAGTGAGGCTCTGTCTCAAAACAAAACAAAACAAAAACATGAAAATACTTAAATTAATGATTTAGGAAAATAAAGTAGAACTGATAAAATTAAGCTTTGATTAGACTGTATTGCGTCTAAGAAAAAAGAGAAAACACAAATATTTATCATTAGTAAAGGCAAGATGGATTACACAACTGCAAATACAGAGGCAATTGTGTAGATTATAAGCAAATAATATGTGTAAATTCCAAAATTTGAAAATGTAGATAAAGCAGGTATTATGGATAAAAATGGATATATTTCTAGAAATATGTAAATTACCAAATAGGCTCAATAAGAGATTAAAAACCTGAGGCTGGGCGCGGTGGCTCAAGCCTGTAATCCCAGCACTTTGGGAGGCCGAGGTGGGTGGATCACGAGGTCAGGAGATCGAGACCATCCTGGCTAACACGGTGAAACCCCATCTCTACTAAAAAGCACAAAAAACTAGCCGGGCGAGGTGGCAGGCGCCTGTAGTCCCAGCTACTCGGGAGGCTGAGGCAGGAGAATGGCGTGAACCCGGGAGGCGGAGCTTGCAGTGAGCTGAGATCCGGCCACTGCACTCCAGCTTGGGCGACAGAGCGAGACTCCGTCTCAAAAAAAAAAAAAAAAAAAAAAAAAGAGAGATTAAAAACCTGAGTGATGGATGGGCGCAGTGTCTCATGCCTGTAATTCCAACACTTTGGGAGGCCAAGATGGGTGGATCACCTGAGGTGAGGAGTTCGCAACCAGCCTGGCCAACATGGTGAAACCCTGTCTCTACTAAAAATACAAAAATTTGCCGGGTGTGATGGTGTGCTCCTGTAATCCCTCCTGTAATCCCAGCTACACGGGAGGCTGAGGCAGGAGAATCACTTGAACATGGGAGGCAGACGTTGCAGTGAGCCGAGATTGTGCCACTGCACTCCAGCCTGAGTGACAGAGCAAGACTCCGTCTCAAAAAACAACAGCAATAACAACAACAACAAAACCTGAGTGGCCCAGTTACTAGAGAAGAAATTGAAAAGATCGTTCAGGGTCTACCGACCAAAATATGTAAATACCTAGATGACTGAAGGCAAAATCTGACAAACTTTCAACACACTGATAATCTTATTAAACTATATAGAATATAAAGATGGAAAAACACTCTTTCACAAGTCTGGCATACCAAAATCTGATACACAAAACACACACGTGGGAATTACAGTTCCAAGCAGGAAGGCTGGGGCACACACTGCCATTGTTGCCACTGGAAGCACCAAGCAGTGTTCACTTGGGCACATGGGTGGCCTGTCACCCAAACACAGCTGTGGGGTATTTCCTGTCCTCCTCTCACTCAAACTATGCTCCACATCTATGGCTTCAGGGCTTCCTTGTGGCCATTTGACAGAAGAAGATAATAATTGAGTAGAGTTTACCCCAACTGGTCCAGTAAAAGTGCACAGCTACAGTGTTACTCTCCCACTCAGAAGTGGTCACAAAAGACAGTGTGGAGAACAAATCCTCTCAGGAGTGGAATTTAGAGTGTTACATCTTGAACACTTTCCCCAAAGGCCAGATGGCCTGAGATATAGATCTACACTGGCTCATGGGCAGTAGGTCGTGGTTTTGCTGGACAAACAAGGACTCCAGAACAAGATGGAGCAGAACAAGATGAAACAGGGTGGTATGGGGAAGAGAATGTGCATGGATAGCTCAGAACTGACCCAGCGGCAATGAGTATTTGTGTGTCACATGGATTCTCTCCAAAATGTCCTCACTGTGGAGCAAGTTCTGAACAATCAGGTGGGCAAGATGACCCACCCAGTGGATGAGTAAATGTCTCTAAGTCTCTTTCCTCAGTCACCCTTGTGTCCACTCAGGAATAAAGTAGTTTTGGAGGCGGCAGCCACCTATCCAAGTAAGGACCTAAAGGCCTCTCCAAAACTGAAGCAGCCACTGGCACCAATGAGGGTCTAACAGCAGTAGAGACCAGTTCTGCAAATCTGATATTATACCACAGTGAGGAGGACCAGTTAGCTACTTGATGGAAAGTTAGTTTTACTGGGGCTCCTTCCATCGTGGAGGGGCACGAACTTGACGTCACTGGAATAACTACTCATATTGGAGTTGAATATGCATCCTCTCTTTATTGTGTTTCCATCAACACCACCATCAGTGGCCTGAATAATGTCCTGCACTCCATCATAGCAACCCATACAACACTGTTTCTGCCCAAGGATCAGGTGTACATCCAAAGAAGTGGAGCTGTTGATAGTCATGGGATTCACTGGTCTTTTCATACATGTAGGAGCAGCTGGCCCTATAGAAGAGTACAATGGACTGTTAAAGGGTCAGTCTCAGCTGAGTCCAGTGGCTCACACTTGTAATGCTAACACTTTGGGAGGCTGAGGTGGGCAGATTGTCTGAGCTCAGGAGTTTGAGACCAACCTGGGCAACATGACGAAACCCTGTCTCTACTAAAAACACAAACAATTAGCCAGGCATGGTAGTGCACGCCTGCACACCCAGCTACTCAGGAGGCTGGGGCAGGAGAATGACTTGAACCCAGGAGGTGGAGGTTGCAGTGAGCTGAGATCGCGCCACTGCACTCCACCCTAGGTGACAGAGCAAGACTCTGTCTCAAAAAAAAAAAAAAAAAAAAAAAAAAAAGGATCAGTCCCAGCACCCTGGTAGACAACATTTTGTGAGTTTGGAACACTGTCCTCCAGCATTTGGTATGTGAGCACAACCAGCAACCAATTTATAGTGATCACAGCAATCTTGGCACCAAAGCATGGATGTGGGAATGGTGCCCTTCACTATTAAGCCAAATAACCCCTTTTCAATAAATGCACTTGTTCCCACAGCTCTGCACTTGCTGGTTTAGAGGTTTTGATATCCAAAGGAGTAAAACTTTAATGTGAGCAAAACATAATGGCTGCCTAAACAGGAAGTTAATACTGGCAGCCCACCACTACGGGCTCTCCATGGTACTGAACGAAGAGGCCCAAAGACAGGTCAAGGCTTTGGCTTCAATGACTGATTTAGATCCGTGCTGCCCAATACTGTGGCCACTAGCCACACGTGGCTATTATATTTAAATTAGCTTGAATTAAACAAAATTAGAAGTTCAGTTCCTTAGACACACTAGCCACCTTTCAAGTGATCTGTATCTGCATGTGGCTCCTGGCTACCATATTAGCCAGAGCAGCTATGGAACATTTCCATCCCTGCAGAAGGTTCTATTGGACAGCATTGATTTAGACTCTCAAAGGTAATGGGGAGGTTACTGCAATGGGAGCATGAAGAAGTGAGTTTGACCTCCAGGAACCCTCTGTCCTGTCTGCTCGTCCTGCTGTATACAGTGGTCAACATGGAAGAAGGTACAACAAACCTATTTAGGCAAGGGCACCAGGGCTTAGCCCCCTCAGGAATAATGGTCTAGGTCACCCTACCAGTAAAGAATGCCTGCCACCAAAGGTGTGGGCGGAGGGCAAAGGAAACATGGAATAAATGAGGAGGGAGATCACACATCCTAACCACAACCATATAGAGCCTATATGTTCTTCCTTGCAGTGCCATGGGTATATTTATATATTTTAATAAATTTATTTTGTCTTTCCCTTTAATCCACTATTGTGTACATTGTTTGCAGAATATTGAGACAGGAGTGGGACAGAATTAGAGAAGGAATGGATCTCACTCAGAAATACTGGACTTGGAGCTGTACAGAGTAACTGTATTAGGCTGTTCTTGCACTGCTACAAAATACCTGAGAGTGGGAAATTTATAAAGAAAAGAGATTTAATTGGCTCATGGTTCTGCAGGCTGTACAGGAAGCATAACACTGACATCTGCTTCTGGGGAGGCCTCAGGGAGCTTTTGCTCATGGTGGAAGGCACAGAGGGAACAAATATCTCACGTGGCAAGAACCAACAACCAGATCTCCCTGGAACTCACTGTCTCGAGGACAGCACCAAGCCATGGGGTATCTGCCCCCTGATCCAAACACCTCCCAGCAGGCCCCACCTCCAGCAATGGGAATTACATCTCGACATGAGATTTGGAGGGAACATGCAAGCCATATCAGTAACTGAGAAAAGCAGTGAAGATATTTTCAGATGTTAGGCTGCACCTTCTGAGGGAGGAGTGCTAAGTCACAGAAAGAAGGTGGAACTGTAATAAAACCTTGGTTATTTTGCCTTCCCAGAGTTTGATTCTCCCAATAGCCTTCCCATGTTAGTTTAAGTAGAGTTGATTTCTGCTGTTTACGAACAAAACCTCTGACTGATCCAGAAGTCTAAATGATGGTAAAGAATAAACCATGTGGCTATTTGCAGATAACATGTTTGTCTTCCCAATCAACAGAAAAGAAAATAGAAATCATTAAGAGATTTACTGTAGTGCAAAAAATAATAAATGTTAGAGGTGATGGATATGCAAACTACCCTGATTTGGTCATCACACAATGTGTGCGTTATGGAAACATCACACTGTACCCCACAAATATGTACAATTACTATGTGTCAGTATTTTTAAAAGTCAAGAATTTACTGTGGTGGCCAGATACCAGATTGCTCTCTTGTTTATCAGCTTTATTCTGAAAGAAAATCTAATTTTTAAAACCTATCTTCAGTCAGTCGCGGTGACTCACACCCGAATCCCAGCACTTTGGGAGGCTGAGGTGGGTGGATCACCTGAGGTCAGGAGTTCGAGACCAGTCTGGTCAACATGATGAAATCCCATCTCTACTGAAAATACAAAAATTAGCCGAGCATGGTGGCATGCGCCTGTAATCCCAGCTACTGAAAAGCCTGAGGCAGGAGAATCGTTGGAACCAGGGAGACAGAGGTTGCAGTGAGCTGAAATCACACCATTGCACTCTAGCCTGGGCGACAAGAGCAAAACTGTTTCTCAAAAAATAAAAACAAAAAAACCTATTATCAATGTAAAATAAAACCAGACCCAGAAGGGCCTTAAATGCCCAACCGTTTTTGTCCTGGAGGAGTTGAGCAGCCAGAGAAGGTGTGAGAGCAGCAAGGCCAGTGTTAGGAAGCCTGGTTGCAGGAGTGAGTGGGAGGGCGGGATCTCCCAAGGCCAGGCTCATTCCTCCAGGGAGGTGCCTGCTGCTGTCCCCTGCACAGGGGCCTAGGGCTGGGCATGGCTCAGATCCATGGCAGTGCCAGCTGTAGTGCACTCTGTTGAGAGATGGGGGTGTCTCACCCACAGGAGCCAAAGGAGAGGGCAGGAGGGCCTGGAGTATTAGAAGGGTCTTCTGGGGAGTGTGAATCACTGAAGCCCCTCAGGCCACAGCAGATGCAAGTTTTGTGGGCCCCAACTGTGTACAATTTGGAGGTCTTCCTTAAGGAAAATAATAAAAATCATAAAGACAAAATTAACAGCTGGGCGTGGTGGCTCACGCCGCTAATCCCGGCATTTTGGTAGGTCAAGGTAGGTGGATCGCTTGAGGCCAGGAGTTTGAGACCAGCCTGGTCAACATGGTGAAACCCTGTCCCTACTAAAAATACAAAAATTAGCTGGGTGTGTTGGTGCATGCCTGTAATCCCAGCTACTCGGGAGCCTGGGGCACGAGAATCGCGCTTGAACCTGGGAGACTGAGGTTGCAGTGAGCTGAGATCACATCACTGCACTCCAGCCTGGGTGACAAAGCGAGACCCCGTCTAAAAAAATAAAAAATAAATAATTTTAAAAAGACCATATTAGGTACAAACATGAATAGTTACTTGGAATGAGACAAAAAAAACCCCTACAAATCAGAAAAGTTGATACTACAAATATTATTAAATCCCCCCATAGCAGTATATTTTTTATTCAGTGCTTAGTAAACATTTGTAATACCTTTATTTCCCCTTCATTTTTGCTACATATCTTTTGGCTGCTTTTTCATATGACAGTACTTTTGTGCTGCCATTTTCTATAGAGAGAATAGAAAGATAATTCACTGCTTGCTGTGGTATGGTTAACTAATTTGTTACTTGATTAGTGATAGTTTACAAAAATCTATTTTGGCTTCATGACTTACTGGTAAAGTCGTGTACACTTTTAGGATTGTTGTCAAGTTGAGGGAAACCTTTATCAAATTTATTTTATAAATGAGCTGTAAGATTTCAGGGTTTTCAAGTTTTCTTGTGTTGAGGACCAACCTTAAATACTCTGAATTGATGGTGCTCATTAAGGAGAGCAATTCAGATGCATTCTTAAATTGCTGCTACAGTGCTTTGAGCTACATAATTGTGTAATAAAATTACTCTTATGTTACATACACTGTACTTATTGATGAGCATGTGTAGGAGTTTTGTCACAGGAACTCTTCTTTCTTCAGGCTGTCTTGCTGTGTCGGTGGCAATTTCATGTGCCATTTCATCTGGAACTGCCAGACTTTATCAGGACAAGATGCATCAGTTACACCAAGATGTGATTCCATATATTGGGGTGCATAAAACATCTAACTTCCCACACAGAAGTACTTGCTGCTTGTAGAACTGCTGTAACACTCAAGCACTCACTATAAGCAGTGAATTTTCTTTTTCTTTCTTTGTTTCTTTTTTCTTTTTTTTCTTTTTTTGAGACAGGCTCTCTCTCTGTTGCCCAGGCTGGAGTGCAGTGGTGCTATCACGGCTCACCACAGCCTTGACTTTCAGGCTCAAGCGATCCTCCTACCTCAGCTACCCAGATAGCTGGGACCACAGGCACACACCACCACACCTGGCTAATTTTTGTATTTTTTGTAGAGAGAGGGTTTCACCATGTTGCCCAAGCTGGTCTCAAACTCCTGGGCTCAAGTGATCCTCCCACCTTGGCCTCCCAAATTGCTAGGATTACAAGCATGAGCCACTGTGCCTGGCCTAACAATGGAATTCAGATCAATTTTATTTTGCATGAATCTCATTAAAGAGAAACTAATGTGTGGCACACATGTCATGGTGTATGCTATATTATTGCATATATTCCTGACAAGAGAGATCTTTCATTTTGACTGGCATGCATGAGAAATGAGTCCCATGTTCTGATAGTGTAAGAATTTTCTACAGACTAACTTCTGGATTTGTACATTTCAAACTTTGTTTCTCTTCCACAAACTGCCAGAAGTGGGAGTGACATTCATATTTCAATATGGCGTCTGGCCCCGCATCATGTCACAATGATGGGTGAGTCAGCATGGTGAGTATTGGTGGATAAGAGGAGTGTTCCTGGAAACCATTCCTGAACCAGAATGGCTAGTAATAACTATACACTGTAAGCCACATAAATAGATCCCACTAAGCCAAATAAGTATGTCTTTGACTCAACTTCCCTTTAGTCAGATCCCCAAAATGCCCATGGCCGTTCCAAACCATCCAACATGTGTGGAAATATGACACCAGAGTTGGAGTGGAAGAGACAGTGATCTTCACTGATTGCAGTCGAAACGTTTTACTCCTATAGGTTTTACAGAAACATTAGAACCATGTAAATACATTGCTAGTACCCCTCCCAGGGCTTTGGAGGGGGATGTCACTGAACTTAATTAACATCACACTTTATCCTCCTTTTGCTTGGGCTGCCAGAGTGGGAACTGGGGAACCAGGGTACAGTCCCATTCATCATTCCTGTCACCACAGAGCACTCCACAGTTCACACAACAACCCTCACACTCACCTTCTCATCTTCTCGCTACAACCCTGTCAGGCAGGCCTTGTCATTCCCACTCCACAGAGAAAAAGTGCAGGCCCAGGGAGGAAGAACCCTAGGCCAGGGTCACACAGTTGGCAAATGACAGAGCCCAGCTCTCTGGTGTCCCAGTCCAGTGCTCAGTCCCTCCACCAGGGTAATACTGCCTCACCTGAGCCCATAGTCATCCTGACAGGGGCAGGGAAGGTGGTCACATCCCCATTTCATAGAGGTGATGGCCTTTATATTCACCATTCTACACCCACAGGACAGTCGACAGGACGCTTGGTGCACAGGAGTTTATTTAACTCTCATAGCAGTGAGCAGGGAGTGTTATCCCCATGCTCTGGTGGAGGAAACTGAGGCTTACGGAGGTCACGTGGTCTAATTAGGAGTCGGGGAAGAGGCACCTGAAGTCAGGTCTCTGGACTCCTAGTTCGGTGCTTTTTTGCTGAACTTTGCTTCTCCCACTTTAGAGATGGACGGGACTTCGGAGTATCATCCAGCCCAATCCCCTTTCCACAAATGAGAAACGGAGGCCAAGAGGAGAAGCCAGGTCATACAGCAATTTGGGACGGATGCCTGACTCAGCCGTCTGGTTTGCCTTTCTCCTTCAGGCACCCAAGAACCTTCCATCTGCTCCCTCATGTCTAGGGGTCCCCATTGCAGGCTGGATCTTTACTCCAACCTTTGAGTGACGCATCCAGCAACAGCCTGGATCAAGCAAGCCTATGATTGTCTTCCTGTCCCCACCCACAGCCCAGGAAGCGGGAGACGGGTGCCAGGCAGCCCTGAGAGCCCAGAGTAACCACGTCCCCATGGCCGCAGCTGATTGGGTCACACCCGATCCAGGAGAGCCAATCCAGTCTGAGCAAAGCCGACTGAGTAGGTGGCAAGCCTGAGTGATCGGAGAGAAGCCGGCACGGATGCAAATGCGGAGCCCGCTGGCAGAGGCGCAGAGGCACGGACCAAAGCGAGGAGGCCCCCAGAGGCAGCCGCCGCCCTGTAAGTTTCCCATTCCCATGAGCCTTAGCAGTCCCTGTGTCTGTGCATTAACACACTTCCCCCGCGGAGTCCCATGAGAGCCTTTTTGTGCCCTTCAATGTAGACATTATAGAATTAATTTATTTTTATTTTAAAACGATGGGTTATATTTATATGGTTCATAAATCAAAGCCAAATGAAAAGGAATACCTTAGGAGGTCTCATTCCCACTCCAGTTACCAGACACCCTATTCTTTAGTCCCCCGTGAGTAACCACTTTTATTCATTTCTGGTCTGTCTTTTCCAGCATTTCTTGATGCAGATATAAGCAAATACCAATATATTTTCTCTCTCTCTCTCTTTTTTTTTTTTTTTTTTTTTTTTTTTTGAGACAGAGTCTTGCTCTGTCACCCAGGCTGGAGTGCAGTGGCGTGATCTCAGCTCACTGCAGCCTCCACCCCCTGGGTTCAATTTTGTTGGGGAAATTTTGTTGAGGAATTTCAGCGATTCTCCTGCCTCAGCCTCCCGAGTAGCTGTGATAAAAGGCGTATGCAACCACGCCCGGCTAAAACCACGCCCAGCTAATTTTTGTATTTTTAGTAGACATGGGGTTTCACGATGTTGGCCAGGCTGGTCTTGAATTCCTGACCTCAAGTGATCCTCCTGCCTCGGCCTCCCAAAGTGGTGGGATTATACGTGTGAGCCACCGTGCCCCGACCCGGTGTATTTTCTTACTCTACCCTCCTTGCCCAAAGGGAGCATTTATTTGTGTTCCTTGAAAAAGAAGCATCCATTGTGCCTTGCATTTTTTCACTTAACAATCCTAGAGACCTTTCCATATCATGAAATGATGTATTTTTTTTTTTTTTTTTTTTTTTTTTTTTTTTTTTTGAGACGGAGTTTTGCTCTGCGGCCCAGGCTGGAGTGCTGTGGCCGGCTCTCAGCTCACTGCAAGCTCCGCCTCCCGGGTTCACGCCATTCTCCTGTCTCAGCCTCCCGAGTAGCTGGGACTACAGGCGCCCGCCTCGTCGCCCGGCTAGTTTTTTTTTTATTTTTTAGTAGAGACGGGGTTTCAGCGTATTAGCCAGGATGGTCTCGATCTCCTGACCTCGTGATCCGCCCGTCTCGGCCTCCCAAAGTGCTGGGATTACAGGCTTGAGCCACCGCGCCCGGCTGAAATGATGTATTTTTGTTTTGTTTTGTAGAGATAGGGTACAGTCTTGAACTTCTGCCCTCAAGCAATCCTCTCATCTGCACCTCCCAAAGTGCTGGGAATTAGAGGTGTGAGCCACCATGCCTGGCTCTGAAATGATGCATTTTAAATTCCACTGAAATTATTATGTCCTGGGCTCCTTGCACTAGAGATACCATAGGCTGAAGAGAAATTTTGTTAGGGAATTTCAGTATTTCCAAAATTCCAAAAGTCTTCTTTTCCTCCCCACAACAATGCTTGGAGGTGTACAGTCTAGTCTACTGTAAGTCACATGTGGGAGGGAGGGAGTGGGTGCTCTCCAGGAGCTGGGAGATGAAAGAGAGACATACAGGAGTGACAGGAGAATGGGTCTGTGCTCAGACAAGGGTAAAGAGCAGCTGCTAGGGGACTTCCCCCGCCTTGGGGTTGAAACTCTGGAGAAAGAGAAGATCCTACATTGTATAAACCCTACCTAAGCAAAGTGGGAACCCAAAGCAGGAGACTGTCTCTCTGGGAACCCTTGAGGCAAAAGGTCAATTCATTGGAAGCCAGCTGACCCCCCAAAGGGTGAGATGAGCCCCAGAGACTTCACGTGAGACAAAAGTGCAGCAGTATCCAGAGCTGCTTCTGATCTGTCTGCTGTTGGGGAGAACTGAGTAGAGGAAGCTTCAACTGGTGTCTGCAGGAGTCAGGAGGCGCCTGGCCTAGGGCTTGGTCATGGCAGGGATAAAAGTCCATCACCGTTATCTTCTACAAGGCCTGCTGGCCTGGGCAACTCCTCAGCTTCCCCCAACTCCTCCCTGTGAGGTTCAGAAACAAGTTTCTCAACCAGCTCAGGTTGCTCAGCTTATTTTTCTCTCACCCAGCAATTGCTCCCCCACCCCGAGTTGGCAGCTGTGAAAACACAAACATTGTCAGAACCTCCCTTGCACCTCCCCCGTCTCTACCTGTCCCCAGTACTGCTGGGCCCACCTCTGTTCCCTGCTCCTGAGGGTCCTCCCTCACCCATGGCCTTCATTCGGGCAGCACCCAGGGATGTGGGCCCAGGACAGGCAATTTCCCTTTCCCTCAGCACATCCGGGGCCATGTGGGAGGCACAGTTCAGCTCTCTCCCTGGGCTCTGGTGGACACACAATGTCTCAAATAGCCCTATCTGGATTCCTAGACCCTGGTACAGTCACTGGCAACTGGTAATGTGGGGAAGGGGTCTCTACCCCCTGCCTCTGTCTCCAACCCAAACTTCAGGCTTCCCTGGCCCCTGGGCAGTGCCCTTCACTCCCCTGCCTCTACTTGATCCCCAGTGCCCAGTGGATTTGTGCCCCACCTTGGCCATTAGGGCTCCCTGGGCCTCCCTCTTGGAATAACACTTCCCATCTATTCTTTTCTCCTTCTTCCACATTTCTTTTTCTTTTTCAAGATGGAGTCTCACTCTGTTGCCCAGGCTGGAGAACAGTGGCACAATCTCAGCTCACTGGAACCTCTGTGTCCCAGGTTCAAGCAATTCTCCTGCCTCAGCCTCCCAAGTAGCTAGGATTACAGGCACCCATCACCATGCCCAGATAATTTTTTTTTTTTTTTTTTGGTATTTTTAGTAGAGACAAGGTTTCACCATGTTGGCCAGGCTGGTCTCGAACTCCTGACCTCAAGTGATCAGCCCACCTTGGCCTCAAGGTATTGGAATTACAGGCGTGAGCCAACATGCTTGGCTGGTCACCTCCTCTTTTAAGGGACCCCAAAGTGCCTTTCTTTTCTCTCCTTTCTCCCCTCAGGTTACAGGGCCATTCATTAAAGTCAGGTGGTCTTTCTACAGAAGAATTTTTGCTTTAGTAGGCAGTTCAGCTGAGATCCTGTTGAATGTGTCTATATCCCTGCAAGGAGGGATTTTTGTTTTCTTTTTTTTTTTTTTTTTTTTTTTTTGACAGAGTCTCACTCTGCAGAAGAAGTATTTGATAGAATTCAATACTCATTCATGGTTTAAAAATAAAAAAACTTCTTAGCAAACAAGTAATTTTTAAAAATAATCTTATAAAGGCATTGTAAAAGCCCTATAGCAAACATCACATTGAGTGGTGAAATATTGAATGTTTTCTTCTGATACTAGAAATAAATCAAGAAGACATGCTATTTCTACTTACATTCAACATTGTGCTTGGATTTTACCAGTGCAATAGGGCAGGAAAAAAAAATAAAAATATTATGTCTTATGTATTGGAAAAAAAGAAATAAAGTTGCTATTATGCATAGGCAACATGATTATATACATAGGAATTTTTTTTTAATCTACAGATAAAGCCTGGCACAGTGGCATGTGCCTATAGTCCCAGTGCTTGGGAGCTGAGGCAGGAGGATCGTTTGAGCCCAGGAGCTCAAGGTTACAGTGCACTACAATCATGCCTGTGAAAAGTGTCCTCCAGCTGGGGCAACATAGTGAGACTCCATCTCTAAAAACAGTAGTATTTCTTTATTTTAATTTTTTTTTTTTTTTTTTTTTTTTTTTTTTTTTTTTTTTTTTTTTTTTTTTTTTTGAGACAGAGTCTTCCTCTGTCACCCAAGCTGGAGTGCAATGGCACAATCTCAGCTCACTGCAACCTCCTCCTCCTGGATTCAAGAGATTCTCCTGCCTTAGCCTCCTGAGTAGTTGGGATTACAGGCACCCACCACCATACCCAGCTAATTTTTGTATTTTTAGTAGAGACAGGGTTTTGCCATGTTGGTCAGGCTCGTCTCGAACTCCTGTCCTCAGGTGATCTGCCCACCTCGGCCTCCCAAAATGCTGGGATTACAGGCGTGAGCCACCACACCCAGCCAAAAACAGTAGTATTTCTACTAATAGCTACAAACAATTAGAAAGTGAAATTCTAAAAATGAGACCATTTACAATAACATCAAAGCAAGACATACCTAGAAATAAATCTAATAAAAGATACATAAAACTACATACTACATTACTGAGAGAAATTAAAGAAGACCTAAATAAAGGGTGAGAGGGTATATCACATTCATGTATTGGAGGGAGGACTCAAGAATATTCGTAGCAGCACTACTCTAAATAGCCTTAAAAAACTGCAAACAACTGGCTGGGCATGGTGGCTTACACCTGTAATCCCAGCATTTTGGGAGGCTGGGGGGCGGAGTAGATCACCTGAGATCGGGAGTTCGAGACCAACCTGGCCAACATGGTGAAATCCCGTCTCTACTAAAAATACAAAATTAGCTGGCATGGTGGCACATGCCTATAATCCCAGCTACTCGGGAGGCTGAGGCAGGAGAATCACTAGAACCCAGGAGATGGAGGTTGCGGTGAACCGAGATTGCACCATTGCACTCCAGCCTGGGCAACAAGAGCGAAACTCTGCCTCAAAAAACAAACAAAAAACAAACAAACACTGCAAATAATCCAAATGTCCCTCAACTATAGAATAAATAAGTTCATTGTGCTATAATTATACAATTGAATACGAATATTCACAAGAAATGAATACACTTCTACATCATGCAACAACATACATGAATCCCGTAAATATGATGTGGAGTGAAAGATGCTAAACACAGAAAAAAGATCATGACTCTTCATAATTCATTCATATGTAAGATTTTATTCATAAAAGTTCAAAAGCAGATAAAATTGATCTGGTGTTAGGAGTCAGGATAGTGGTGGCTCTTGCTGGGAAGTAACTACGGCAAGGGCCCAGGAGAGAAGGTTTCTGGGGTGCTGGCCACCCTCTATTTCTTCATCTTGGTGGTGGTTTCACAATTGCTCTCACTTTGTAACAGTGAATCTATGCATTTATGGTTTGTGTACTTTTCTGAGTATGTATGTTTTCATCCAGTAAGAATTTTAATTTAAAAAAGTAGGAGTTGAGCGAGGTGCCTCACGCCTGTAATCCCAACACTTTGGGAGGAAGAGGTCAGGAGATAGAGACCATCCTGGCTAACACGGTGAAACCCCGTCTCTACTAAAAATACAAAAAATTATCAGGGCATGGTGGCGCATGCCTGTAGTCCCAGCTACTCAGGAGGCTGAGGCAGAAGGATCGCTTGAACCCGGGAGCTGGAGGTTGCAGTGAGCCAAGATCGCGCCATTGCACTCCAGCCTGGGTGACAGCAAGACTCCGTCTCAAAAAAAAAAAAAGTAGGAAGTGGCAAATTGTGACATAAAGGACTTCTAAGGCTTCTCAAACTCAGTGACCTGGCTGCCCTCTGTGTCATGTGCTGCTGAGCAGTAGACCTGACTACTTTGTATTTGTTTTCTCATGTAATCCTTTCGGATTAAATGCACTCTGTGAAATCAGTATTATTCTTTTTTTTTTTTTTTTTTTGAGACGGAGTCTCGCTCTGTCGCCCAGGCTGGAGTGCAGTGGTGCAATCTCGGCTCACTGCAAACTCCGCCTCCTGGGTTCAGGCCATTCTCCTGCCTCAGTCTCCCGATTAGCTGGGACTAGAGGCGCCCACCACCATTAGTCCTGCTATTTTTTTTTTTTTTTTCTGTATTCTTAGTAGAGACGGGGTTTCACTGTTTAGCCAGGATGGTCTTGATCTCATGACCTTGTGACCCGCGGCCTCGGTCTCCCAAAGTGCTGGTATTACAGGCGTGGGCCGCTGCGCCCGGTGGAAATCAGTAGTATTCTTATCACTACTCCCATTTTGAAGAAAATACAGCAGTCTTCTCTTATCCGCAGTTGCACTTTCCATGGTTTCAGAAACCCACGGTAAACTACGGGTTGAAAATGTTAAAATGGAAAATTCCAAAAGTAAACAATACGTTTTAAATTTTGCACCATTCAGAGTAGCATGATTAAATCTCTCACCCTCCTGCCCAGGGTGTGAATCCTCCCTTTGTCCAGTGAACCCTCGCTGTATACACCACCCACCCATTGGTCACTCAGTAGCCCTCTTGGTAATTAGATGAAAAACACAATAGACATAGGGCTCCCTACTGTCCTTGGCTTCAGGCACCCACTGGGGGGCTTGCAACTTACCCCTGAGGATAAGAGGGATCGCTATACTAGCAAATATATATATGTGTGTGTGTGTGTGTACATATATATGTGCATATGTGTGTATATATGTGTAAATGTGTGTATATAGGCATATGTGTGTATGTGTATATACATCTGTGTATATGTATATATGTGTGTGTATATACACATATGTTTACATATATATGTGTGTGTATATACGTGTGTGTGTATATATACATATATATACACACACATATTTTTTTTTGAGTCAGAGTTTCACTTTTGTCACCCAGGCTGGAGTACAATGGCACCCTCTTGGCTCACTGCAACCTCCGCCTCCCAGGATCAAGTGATTCTCCTACCTCAGCCTCCCGAGTAGCTGGGATTATAGGCATGCACCACCATGCCTGGCTAATTTTTTGGTATTTTTAGTAGAGATGGGGTTTCACTATATTAGTCAAGCTGGTCTTGAACTCCTGACTTCAGGTGATCCGCCCTCCTTGGCCTCCCAAAGTGCTAGGATTATACGGGTGAGCCACTGTGGTCATTCTATACTAGCAAATATTATTCCTCATTTTACAGATGAGGAAACTGAGGCCCGGAGAGTCTAAAGTAACTTTGCTAAGATTACCTGAGGAGTAAGAACCAAGAGTGAAATCTCAGCAGTTGGTCCCAGGACCCATGCTCTTTGCCACCCCACTGACTCAGCCTGTTAGCTGTGTGTCTGTTCCACTCCTTTCCCAGTTCCTGGAAAAGTGCTTCCCAAACTACATAATTCATCCCACAATTCATGCGACATCTTTGCCATGTTTGATGACACGAAAAACAATAATGACTCCTATTGTGTTCCAGCACTTGCCAATAAGAGACAGACTTTTAAAGAGCTTGGGACACGGTGCCAGGAAAATAGCTGAACAAAAGGTCTTCTGTATTTTGTCAGTAGAAGTGGAGTTGTGAGGGGCAGCACGATATACATTTTCACTGCCAAGAAACTTGCATAATGATTTTCTGCCTCTTTAAAGGCCAGAATCTATTAAGGCTTTTTAATTGGTAAAGAGTAATACACGATGCAAATTGAAGGTATTACCCAACCCCATCACCTCTTTGTGTCATCTTTTATCTAGGAACTGTTAAAATGTCTCAGTTAACCACACATAAAAATTCAGAGTAATCAGTGTATTCTCTAAAAACACACAGAAAAGTTTTAAGGAAATACGCCAGATTATTAATAATAGTTATCTCTGGGTTGTTCTCGTTGTAGACTCAAATTTTCTGTAATGGATATATGTAAACTTTGAAAGCAGACAACACTTTTTCAATCAGGTTAGAGTATATAAAGTTTTATAAAATCATATAACTACAATTATATTGAAATGTGTACATAGTAAAAGACTGGGAGAAATTGTTCATAGTTTTTTTTTCTGAATGTAGAGAAATGAACATTTTTCTTTCTTCTACTTTTTGGAATTTTCTGATTTTTCTTTAACAATCATTGTATTCGTCAGGATTCTTGACGATAAATTACAGAAATAGACTCCAGCTACCTTGAGCAGGAAAGGATTTATTGTAAGAACATTAGGTAGTTCCAGCATCCTTTGGAATGCTGAAAGCTGAGGAAGGTTTAGCAGGAGGGATCTCAGCCAAAGTCAAACCACAGGCATGGTGTGGTTAGGAGGCTGCTGCCGGCACTGCCACCCCGGCATACACAGCCAGCGCTGCTGCCAGACTCAATGCCTGCACTGCCACTGTAAACACTCTCTTTTACTGTCCCTGTGTCTTTGCGTCACTCTCTGAAGGTCCAGATTTCTGGGCAGGATCATCTGACTTGTCAACGTCCATCACATGGCCATGTTCTAGCTGCCTGAGTGCAGGGAGAAAGACTGTCAGGCTCCAGTCTGGGTGCCCCCACAATTCATACAATGGGGATCTTCCCAAACAGGTAGGGCAATCCAATGCAGGATAATGCAAAAGAAGACAAATGACCACGAGCAGGCATTGTTATTATGATTATTATTTGCAACGGCCCAAATCATACTGCGGAGCTGATCTAAGAAAGGCACAAACCAGGCCGGGCGTGGTGGCTCATGCCTGTAATCCCAGCACTTTGGGAGGCCGAGGTGGGCAGATCACGAGGTCAGGAGATCAAGACCATTTTGGCTAACACGGTGAAACCCCATCTCTACTAAAAATGCAAAAACTAGCTGGGCATGGTGGCGGGCGCCTGTAGTCCCAGCTAATCGGGAGGCTGAGGCAGGAGAATGGTGTGACCCTGGGAAGTGGAGCTTGCAGTGAGCTGAGATCGTGCCACTGCACTCCAGCCTGGGCGACAGAGCGAGACTCTGTCTCAAAAAAAAAAAAAAAAAGACAGGCACAAACCACCACAAGCAGACATTGCTTTTACAATGGAAAGAAAATGAATAAACCTTACCTTTTTTTGGTAAAAGATAGACTCTTTGTGTCATACAACATGGATCAGAGTGAATTTTACTTCACACAGTACGGGCTGAAGAACAGAGTTTATTAGGGCAAGTTATAGGCCAGGGGTCAGTAAGCGAAGTCACAAGTGCTCCATCCTCCCATCATCCCCAGACAGGTGTGCCACTGTCAGATGCAGTAAGACAGAGTGGGTCTGTTTCCTTAGGAGGGACTTCATGCCTTCAGTTGCTCTCTCTCTTAGCAACTTTGTCCGTGGAGGTGAAATCAGACTTTCTGAGCACTGGTCAGTAGGAATTTGGAGTTTCCAAGAGTTACCCAGAAAGGCTAATTTTCCAGTAAGAAGGATCCTCTTGGTGGGTAGAAGGGCCAGTGAGGGAGACTGTGGGTCATAATATCCAAGTCTTGGCCCAGGTGAAAGGATGGGTGGACTATTCATGAAGCTAAGGAACACAGGTGGAGGAGAGGCAGGTTGAGGGAAAATGATGAGTTCAGTTTGGGACCTGCTGGGTCTGGCGCACATATAAGTTAACCCCATACGAGGTTATGGTATGGTCCCTGTTATAAACTCTCACAGCAGCCTGAGGGTCTCCTTTGTATTGTTTATCCCAGTTGCAATTAGATCAATAATTTCATAATTAGTGTTGAATCTCTGCTCTGGATTGCAAGCTCCCTGGGGCCATCGCACACCCAAGTCTAACCACTATGTTGCTAGAACCACCCCCCAGCACCTGGCATAGGGTCAGGCACAGAGTAGGTAACCAATAAATGTGTTGAATCAATCAATGAATCCACCTGGAGCAACACAGCAGGCAGTCGGATACACGGGTAGGAAATTGAGAGAAAGTCCTGGGCTGAAGCTGTAGGTTCAGGAAAGTCCTGCACATGGATAGCAACGGAATCCAGTGCTCTGGGTAAGCTGGCCCAGGTTGTTTAAGAAAATCAAAAGACCTGAGCCAGAACTCTGGGAGACACCAACATCCAACGGGTGCAAGGAACAGGTGCTGCTGCAAAGGCAGACAGTGAACTAAGAGACGATGGTGTTATGGAAGCTAAGGAAAGGGAGAGTTCTGAGTACGAAGAAGTCAATGGAGCCAAATACTGCTAGGTCTCAGAAATAGTAAACTCCAGTGATTACGAAGCACCTGTGTGCCAGGTACTTTTCTGACAGCTCTATGTGTATGAATGCACTTAATTCTCACAGCAACCACATGATAATTAGGGAAGAATGTCATCATCACTTTCTCCCTATGATGGGGACACTGAGGAACAGAGTGAGGACCCAGCTAGGCTACCTGGTCCCTGAACCTGTGCTCTTAACCATGATATATGCCACCTCAGAGAAGGGGTAGCAGATAAGTCACTGGTAACATTGACAAGAGCAATATCGGTGGCACTGTGGGGGTGCCACATGGCAGTGAGTCAAAAAGTGAGGCCGGGCACTATGGCTCACACCTGTAATCCCAGCACTTTGGGAGGCCGAGGCGGGCGGATCACGAGGTCAGGAGTTCAAGACCAGCCTGACCAACAAGGTGAAACCCCGTCTCTCCTAAAAAATACAAAAATTAGCCAGGCATGGTGGTGGACACCTGTAATTCCAGCTACTCAGGAGGCTGAGGCAGGAGAATTGCTTGAACTTGGGAGGTGGAGATTGCAGAGAGTGGAGCTTGCACCACTGCACTCCAGCCTGGGCAACAAAGTGAGACCCCATCTCAACAACAACAAAAAGTGAGTGGGAAGCAAGAGTCAAGGGCAGAAGTCCAGCCCCTTGCTACAAAGAGGGGCCCAGCTGCACCCCCACCACCTGGACTCTGCATCCTCGGGTAATCTGTGTGCAAGTCTGAGAAGCACTGGATGAGATGATTCCTTTAGGAACTTTTTAAGTGAGAGGTTTTTCTTTTTAGGATAAGAGAGGCATGACCATGCTTGTAAACTCAGAACTGTGGTTTGCAGGCCCAACAGCATATTCGAATCACCTGGGGTGTTTTTGAAAAACAACTGATTCCCTGAGGCTCACCCCCAGAGACTCTGATGGAGTTTGTGTGGCCCAGATGATTCTAATGTGGAGGGGGTGGTTTGAGACCCACTCAAGGAGAAGGCACAAGGACAGGATGAGACCTCCGCAGGGAAATGAGAAGGGACACGATGAAGGGACAGGATGAAGAAATGCAAAGGAGATGTTTTGGGAAAGGGGGAAAAGCAGTCAGAGCAAAGCAGAGAGTGAAATTTACAGAGGGTAGGGGCGTCAAGAAGACATTCAAAGGAAATCATATTTGAGAGCCCATCATTTTTCTTTCTTTTTAACAATTTTAATTAGGACCTACATGGTATTGCAAGAATGGTACTTGAAACACTTAGATGGTGTTACTGGTCTGCTCAAAGCCTTGCGCCTGGCATAGTAGGCTGGTGGTGGTCTGGCCTTGCTGACCTCCAGCACACTAGGCTCTCTGTGTTCCCCTTCCTACAGCACAGTGATCATGTTCCTGCCTCAGGACCTTTGTCCTTGCTGTTCTCCTCTTTGGGCTGTTCCCCTCACCTCCCTTGGGTCCCCTCCAATGTTCTCTCCTCAGGGAGGACTCCTCTCATCACTCTATTCCTTTCCTCTGAATTGTTTCCTAACACTACCTCATGTCATATACCCACTTGCTGTTTGTTTATGGTCTGCCTCCTCTGCCCGAACGAACGTAAGCCATGGAAAGGAAGGATGTGTCTTGCTCACAGTGGAATATCCACCACCGACAACAGTGAGGCACAGAGGTGACACTTGCAGCAAGTTTGATGAGTGAATAAATGGCTGTTGCTGCTGCTTGGTGTAAATGCACAGGATGCTGAGATGAACAGGTACTTCTGAGAGTGCCTGGGAAAAGTGATGAGTAGGGGATTGCATGAGAGTGAGCTGATTAAAGACAAGTAAATGGATATCCTTAAGGGCGCAGTCAAGGAGGGAGTGCAGGATTATAATGGCAGGAAAGACAGCAAACAGAGGCAGTTTATTGTGTGACTGATGATGTGGTTTTTGCACAAGACCACTTACTATGTGTGGCTCTGGGCGAGCTTCTTAACCTTTCTAAGCCTCAATTACCCGATCAGTAAAATGAGGCTGATAACCATAGTGCCTTCCATCCAGGGTTGTGGTGGGGGTTAAATGAACTAATGGAGCCTGGTACCTGGTAAGCACGCAATAATTAACTGCTATGACGGATTCGAGATTGGGGGAAGAGTGTGAAATGTTGCAATGCAAAGAGATGTTTCTGTAATCGTTGCGAATCTTGGTCCAAAACTTACTACCCTGGAATAGACCTTGTTCCCAACCACTCACCCACCCAAACATGTCTCTGCCTTGCCAACGCCATCACCAGCCTTTTCTCCTCTCTGACTCTTCTGCTAGCCCAGCGCCTGGCACAATAAGTTTCTCCATAAGTATTTGTTGTCGTTCTTTGCACTTCTCACCAACAATGCTGCCAAGATTTTAACCCCATCAGGAGAATCTCTGGTCAGGGAGAGATTAGTGTCTCCAACCTTCCTAGGGGAGAATGGGCTAGGTAGAAAGATAGCACTCAGAGGGCTCTGAATCACTCAGAATCATCTGTAAGGGTGGCATAGTAAACGTAAGTCACAGGAGGAGAGTGGGTTTGGTCCACCAGAACCTCCCCACGGAGCATCTGCATCCAAGGGCGGCCAGAGGCCAAGAAAAGGGGCTGAGGCCTTGGGTCCTTTAAGAGGCGTGGCCTCACTGCAGCCTCCGCAGAGATGATTGGCTGAAGCGGCCGGCCGTGGGGGGCGGGACTCGGTTGCCAGGGAGCGGCGCGGGAGCTGTGAGGGGACTGCGGCGGCTGCGCGGAGGAGCGAGGCGCTAGCTGGGGTCGGGGCTGCGCGACGGCGCAGGGGCTGCGGGGAGCGCCGCGCAGGCCGTGCAGTTCCGAGCGAGAAAGCGCCGCCGCCATTGCCGCTCTCTCGGTGAGCGCAGCCGCGCTCTCCGGGCCGGGCCTTCGCGGGCCACTGGCGCCATGGGCCAGTGCGGCATCACCTCCTCCAAGACCGTGCTGGTCTTTCTCAACCTCATCTTCTGGGTGAGCGGGGCCGGGCAGGGCAAGGGTCCGGCGGCGGGGCCGGGCGAGGCTGCGGCGAAGGCGCCTGTGGGCTCCGAGCCGGGCCTGGGCCTGGGCGGGCGCGCAGGGGCCTCGCTTGGGCCCTCAGGCGGCTGAGGCGAGGGGAGGACCGGGTTTGAGGCCGCTTCGCGAGGTCCCTGCCGGACCAAGCCTGGAGCCCGGGCGCGGAGGACGGCGAGGGGAGGCCCTCGGGGACTCCACGGCCTCCAGCCGGCGCCCTCGCGCTCGGCCCACGCGGGCTGGCTCCGTGCCAGGAGCCCACGTCTCGCCCTGGAGTCGCCGGCTGGACCGAGAGCGCTCATTGCAGACTTTAACAGGACGTCAGGCTCGAAATAGGATCTTCCCCAGAGACTCAGGTTACGCGCTCTTTGTCGGGGCCCCGCAGACGAGTGGCCGTCCCGAGGCGGGCGGATCCGCGGGGACGCCGCGGAGCCGGGGCGAGGGTTCCACTTAACGCCCTTTGTGTGTGGGGAACCGGCTGGCTGTCACCAGCCCAGAAAATGAAGGGTTTCAACTCGAGGAGCTAAATAATCCATTGACCAGGAACGTCGGTCTGTTTGTTTTGGTCATGGGGGTGACCAAACCGTGAGATTATAAGCCTTGGTTAAATATATGATGGAGATGACACAAGATTTTGAAAGTGATTAGTTCACTTTCAATAAAAGGTGGCTTATGAATTTTTAGGGGATACGCCCTCGGAGAAAGGAATGTTTATAACGATGTCATCTTAGTTTGGGTCCTTATCTCACCAGGGACTTTTATAGTAACCTATGTTGTTCCTATCCGTCTCTCCACCCTCCAGCCCATCTGGACTTTGCACCCGGATAAATCTTTTAAAACGTTTCTTCTATCACATCACTTGATCTAAAAATAAGGAAAACAGAAGCTTCAGCGGTAGAGTAAGGTTCAGCTCCTTCCCCCGGCCTTGCAGCTGAAGTCCTCAGTCTGATCCCAAATCACCTTGCCCCTCTGAACTCGTCATTTCTTTAAACACTTGAGTGCCCTGGACAGATTGCTCTGTCCACAGTCGCCAAAGCACTCCTTGAACATTCCCGTTAACCATACTCTGTGCCTCTTCCTCCTCCCCGTTATCACTGGTCCCCATTCAGCTCCTCCCTCCCACGCATACGCACACCTGTTCTGGAAAGAATCTTTCCTCCTCCCCCGAACCCCCAACAAGGGATAAAACAGCTGTCTCATAAAAGGATGGTTATATATTTAAAAGCACTTACTATACACTTGTATTGCCAGAGTCCATCAGGGCATTTGTGTATGAAGACAGGAGTCCTAACTGGGAGGTAGTACCTGTTCGCAACCACCCAGGCAACACTGGGATTTCCGTGGTTTTTTTCTTTTCCAATTAGAGCAGTGTTTCTTATACTTTGAGTTACAGTCTTATTTATTTATTTTATTTTTTCAGTTTCTTGAGTTTATTGTGCAGAATGAAATGCACGTGTAGAACCAGTTCCATTAGCAAAAGTCGTATCAGTCTCTTCCTTGAAGATGTGGCATGATTTGTGAATCTGACCATTATAAGGGTATCTTTTGCTAATTTAATACGTATCTATAGACCTACTGCTACTTATGCATCCATAACATTTTTTATTCCATAAAGAGAAATATCTTCTACAATGATTAAGTCATTAACTCTTATAGCATCTCGTTGTAAACCAGGAGTCAGCAGTCTCTGGCCCAAGAGCACAAAACGGTTAGCTACCTGTTTTTCTACAACCTGAGAGCCGAGAATAGTATTTACATTTCTAAATGACTGGAAAACAAATGAAAAGAAGAATACTGTTTCTTGGCATGTAGAAATTATATGACGTTCTCCTACCATTTGACCCAGCAATCCCACTACTGGGTACATACCCAAGGGAATGTAAATCATTCTATTATAAAGACACATGCAGGCATATATTCACTGCAGCACCATTCACAACAGCAAAAACATGGAGCCAACCCAAATGGCCATCAATGGTAGACTGGACAAAGAAAATGTGGCACATATACACCATGGGACACCACGCAGCCACAAAAAAAGAATGAGATCATGTCCTTTGCAGGGACATGGATGGAGCAGGAAGCCATCGTCCTCAGCAAACTAATGCAGGAACAGAAAACCAAGCACCGTGTGTTCTTATTTATTTATTTAGTAGAGTTACAGGCTTTTTTAAAGGAAAAATAATTTTCAGGGGTCCCCAAATGAGAAACACTTTGTTAGCTAGTAAGCTACCTAAGAGGCAAAGATGTGGCTCTGTACTCTTTACTATTCCTTGTGAATTTATGGCCATAACTATTTGATTTTGAAGAATATTAGGTGAATTTTAGGTTATTCAAGCTCAGGGACTGGAATTGTTCGTGTAACAAAATATTGGAACTATAGTAACCATTTTCTTTAAATTAGATTTTTATTTACTCAAATATCAGTTCTAAGTGATTCCTCTGAATCTCTGGATATTGTGTAAATATATGTACTATTATTCAGCGAAGAAAGTTATTTTGAACTTCTGTGGTGCTTTTTATGGTGGGTTATTGCCAAGACTGAAGTGGTAATGGTTAGTAAAAATACCCTTTGTCTTGGTTAGTAGGGTAGTAAAGTTTTTGTGAGTTGTGTTAAGGAAGTTAAGCAGATACACTGGGGGCTCATGTAGCACAGTGCTACGTAACTAATGAGGAAACGACATTAGGTATGTCTCCCAAGAAAGTATTAGTTTATGGACTAACTGTGGGAATCTGATGATAATGGATGATGGCAACTAACATTTCTTTTTTTTTTTTTTTTTTTTTTTTGAGACGGAGTCTCGCTCTGTCGCCCGGGCTGGAGTGCAGTGGCCGGATCTCAGCTCACTGCAAGCTCCGCCTCCCGGGTTTACGCCATTCTCCTGCCTCAGCCTCCCGAGTAGCTGGGACTACAGGCGCCCACCACCTCGCACGGCTAGTTTTTTGTATTTTTTAGTAGAGACGGGGTTTCACCATTTTAGCCAGGATGGTCTCGATCTCCTGACCTCGTGATCCGCCCGTCTCGGCCTCCCAAAGTGCTGGGATTACAGGCTTGAGCCACCGCGCCCGGCCGACATTTCAGTCACTACACCCCAGGCACTGTGCTAAACACTTTACATGGTATATCCTCACAGCTTTCCCATCTAGCAGGGAATATTATGTATATTTTAGAGGAGAACATTAAGGTTGACTGAGCTAAGCACACCCAAGGTGTGGTACAGCCTGCGTTCAAACCCAGGTTGTCCCATACTCTAGAGACTGTGGTGTTAGGACAAAGTGTGATTTAAAAAGATTTGTAAAGAGAAGAAACTTGTTAGAATCACTTCTCTAAAGCATGCCGATTTTAACATTGCTGAAATTAGAAACTGTACCAGAATTTACGTGACATTTTGTTTTCTTTTGAATTAAGTAATTATGAGGAAGTACATTTAAAAATGTTAAAAGGTTCTTCCTGGGAGTTTGTAATGCATTCTTCAGTTTTAATAAATGTGTTCTTATATAGTGGCCCCTCCCTCCTTTTAATGCCTTGAGATATATAAGTGGAAGAATAAACATACTCTCCATAGAGCATATCAAATGTTTACCTAGGTTCTCTTGGGCAACTGTAGGCAATAAAAACTATGTTGCACTGGCTCTTAACTGTCAGATGGTAATGGCTGATTGTTAACAAGGGTCAAAGTTTAATTGCTTTGGCAAGACCTTTAAACTACACTTTCTTATGTCTTGATATCCTGATTCAGCTGTCAGTTTGTTCATTGAGCTGTGACATGGAGATAGATATATACCTGAAATACTCAGGCTATAAATCATCTGACAGCTAAAATCGTTACTGTTGATTTGGTGTAGATAGTTTGGAACAATGCTGTAATAATGTTACTGTGGAAAGGCACAAACCGAAAGCGGAAACAATCATTTCTAAAATCCTGAAATTTGTCTTAATGGAAATAGGGAACTTCTGCTATGGTTAGAATGTTTGTCCTTTCTAAAATTCATGTTGAAACTGAATTCCCAGAAAGTGGCCGTATTGAGAAGTGGGGCCTTTAAGGGGTGATTGGGTCATGAGGGCTCTACCCTCATGAATGGATTAATCCATTCATGGATTAATGGATTATTGGGTTTTCATGGGAATGGGGCTGGTGGCTTTATAAGAAGAGGCAGAGAGACCTGAGCCAGCATGCTCAGCCCCCTCACCGTGTGTGATGTCCTGGGCCACCTCAGGACTCTGCAGAAGGCCCTGACCGGATATGGCCCCTTGACCTTGAACTTCTCAGCCTCCATTTATGTAAAAAAATTCTTAAATTACCCAGTTTCAGGTATTCTGTTCTAAGTAACAGAAAACAGTCCAAGACAGTTTCTCACCAAATTCTAGAATATTAGGATTTGTAGCTTGAAAGATAATCTTGGACAAGTGAAAGGATGTACAACTTGTATCAACTTGGATCTCTGTTTTTATGGAGTGATAAGGCTTTAAATGTAAGTGTATTCATGCTGGACCCATGAGGATTTATTGAAGAAGGTTAGAAATGTTTGTTTGAGGTAAATGACTAAATTTTAAAGGCTTTTTTTTTTTTTTTTTTTTTTTTTTTTTTTGAGATGAAGTCTCACTCTGTCGCCCAGGCTGGAGTGCAGTGGCATGATCTCGGCTGACTGCAACCTCCCTCTCCTGGGTTCGAGCGATCTACCTGCCTCAGACTCCCGAGTAGCTGGGACTACAGGCGTGCGCCACCATGCCCGGCTAATTTTTGTATTTTTTTAATAGAGACAGAGTTTCACCATATTGGCCAGGCTGGTCTCAAACTCCTCACCTCGTGATCTGCCTGCCTCGGCCTCCCAAAATGCTAGAATTACAGGCATGAGCCACCGCGCCCAGCCAAGGCTATTGTATTAAATAGTCATTAGCCTATTCTGTAAACTGTACCTTTGTACCAAGGTCAGACAGGATTTTTAATTTGGTAAGTCATTTAATTTGACCAAAGAGGGCTCGTCTAAAACAAGTTTAAATCAGTACTTCCTACCATTAAGTTTTTATTCTGGTAAATTAATTGATTGTTTAATCGAGTCCTATGTTACTTTTTTTTAAAACCCTATTAGAAAAACTAATTGGCTAATACCTATTTTGCTCGTATTTATTTTAGGCATTACAGGGACTGGAACAGAAAACTTTGTCCATGCTTATAGAACTTATAATCTTAAATATCTATTTAGGTTGCTGCTTTTCGTCTGAGAGGTGATAGTATAACACTGTAGAGACACCTGTAGAATGGGGGAAGTACCACAAAAACGTCACATACCTTTTAAATAAATGCCTTTAGAAATAGCTTTGGAAAATGCACCTTCAGTAACCATCATTCATATGAAGTACTTTATACATATAAATTGTATTTGAAAGCCATATGTAACCTTTAAAACTTATCCTGCCTTTAAAAATAAAACTTGTCAGCCGGGCACGGTGGCTCACGCTTGTGATCCCAGCACTTTGGGAGGCCGAGGCGGGCGGATCACAAGGTCAGGAGATGGAGACCATCCTGGCTAACATGGTGAAACCTCGTCTCTACTAAAAATACAAAAAATTAGCCGGGCATGGTGGCACGCACCTGTAGTCCCAGCTACTCGGGAGACTGAGGCAGAAGAATGGCATGAACCCGGGAGGCGGAGCTTGCAGTGAGCCAAGATCGAGCCACTACACTCCAGCCTGGGCAAAGAGCCTCCATCTCAAAAAATAAATAAATAAATAAATAAATAAATAAATAAATAAATAAATAAATAAAACTTATCACAACTTATGTCTGTGAATGTATATAATTAAGGAAAATTTGCTTTGCTAAACAAATATAACACGAATGTTTGAGCACCTACTTTGTGCTTATATTGTTGATAAATGATGAAAAGACAGTGAAAAATCCGTATTCTTATAGAACTTACTTTCCGGTGAAACAAGACACACAAAAATAAAGAAGAAAAATGATCAGAGAGATGTGTTATGCAGAGAATTAAAGGGTGATGTGATAAAGTGATTGGGTGGTGCTTTATGTTGGCAAAAAAATCTAGAGTATAAGAATTTGCTGACTTGGGTAATTTGGAAGAGATTGGGAGATTGGGGGGATTCAAAACTGAAGGAACAGGCTATAGACTAAGGCAAAAGTATACTTGGTATGTTCAAATTACTAAGAGGTTTATACCATCATGCTTTTGTTTAAAAAATACAACATTATAATGAGGTATTTCAAGTGTGGTTCTCCCTTGTCACAAATCTTGTACATACTTTGTGTTTTCCAGCACATCCTACACTTTCGAGGTGGTAGTATGATACTTTTAAACTGGAACCTGCATCTGATATCCTGGAATTTGTTTCTCTACTTCCTGTATTTCTCCTATTATGAATGACTGCTCTGACAAAGAATATGTCATGGGACATACCTTCAGCTAACTTTGCTTTTTCATAGTTGTTTTCAATTCACTAGAAGAAAATCTAACTTGTCAGGAAGCAAGTACATAATAGGAAGTGTATGTGTCTTAGTTTGTCTTCAACAGTTAAGAAAATGAATGTCTCCACTCTTACTACAATCTTACTCACGTGTCCACTGACCAAAAGCCTTGTCAAGGTCCTGAGTAATCATTTAGAACTTGGAATCAGCAGGGGCGCTCTCTCTAGTTGCAGTTTAAGGAATGGGTTATTAGCTTTCTAGGATATTTATCATGCTTTGAAATAATTTAATGAATTTTATTCCATAAGATCTAATTCAGGTTAGGCTTGTTTGATTTTTTTTCAGAAAATGTATTCCATAAAGTTTGTACTTAGACCAAACAGGTGTATTAAGAATCATTCATGAGTAAATGCATATTGAATATCTACCCTTGACCTGTTTTTGAGAAATAGAGTAAACACGGTCCCTGTAGTTTGACAGCTAATGGGGAGAGAGGGTAGACTTTTCATCTGATTAAATTTCTATGTGCACCTTTCCCCCAGAAATCTTACTCATGGCTGGTCTCAAGTAAGTCTTTATTGAAAAATGTTAACGTATCTTCTTCCTCTTCCTTCTCCTCACTGTCTTCCTTTTAGTAGTTAGGCAGAGTTAATAGATAAGAAAAATTATCTGCATTTATGTGTTGTTTTTAATCTACTGAAGGGGTTCTAGAATAAATGTTGACATTTTGTAACTTATATTGTTGCTACTGGTTAAACACATAATCCAAGCATGGATGAACTCTAGCATTACAAAGCTTAAGCACCTCAGGCTCCTATGTGTTGTAGTGGACTCTTTTTACAGTTAGAGTAGGGTAGGGTAACAGAGGGTCTCAGGGAAAATAAATATTTAAATTTCATGCTTCTCAGATAACCTCTGGAGCCCTACCATCTGGAAACAGCCAATTTCCATGCCGTTAACAATAATTTGGCAATGGCAATTGGTTAATCTCCAGTTTCTTTGCCACCCGAACTTTTGAGTTGTTCAGCCAGTAGATATTGGATTAAATAGAACAACTTTGTTAAGCTGGATTAATAATGATTATGAAAAACCAAATAGAGAAAAGGTGAAAATAAGGCAGAATTGAGGAGCATGACCTTTGGCATATCATCAGAGTAATAGCAGTAAAAATAATTAAAGTATTTCTTATTTAAGAATAATGGCATCCCAGCACTTTGGGAGGCCGAGGTGGGCGGATCACGAGGTCAGGAGATCGAGACCATGCTGGCTAACACGGTGAAACCCCGTCTCTACTAAAAAATACAAAAAACTAGCCGGGCGAGGTGGCAGGCGCCTGTAGTCCCAGCTACTCCGGAGGCTGAGGCAGGAGAATGGCGTGAACCCGGGAGGCAGAGCTTGCAGTGAGCTGAGATCCGGCCACAGCACTCCAGCCTGGGCGACAGAGCGAGACTCCGTCTCAAAAAAAAAAAAAAAAGAATAACGGCAATAATAATAGTGATGTTGATGGTAACAGTGGCTTGTCAGAACTTTAAACTCTTAGCCAGGTATGGTGGCACATGCCTGTAATCCTAGCTACAAGTAAGACTGAGATGAGAGGATCCCCTGAGTGAAGGAGTCTGAGGCCAGCCTGGGCAACATAGTGACACCCTGTCTCAAAAAAATAAATAAATAAATAAAATTTTCTCATTACTATAGTGGTGAGTTAAAAAAACACAAAACTTTACAACCCAATTTAAGTAGGACTTAAAAAAAAAACTTGTCTCCTTGAAAAGTAATATGAGAAGAGGAACATAATGTACATTGAAAGAATTGTGTTAGATAATCAGAAAACATGTACAGGATGAGTCAAAGCCACACAGACCTGAGAAAAGTGATAAGTGGGAGAGATTGGCAGAGGTGCCTAAAATATTTAGGATGTAAGAGGTGTCTGTGTTTGGTTAGTTAAGGACACATCCAGGAATTAATTCATTGGTGAGAGAACAGCAAAGCCTCAATTTCAGACATAATTTTAACTATTATTCTAATTATGCAACTAATATATTTTAAAGAAGACACTAAAAAGTATTTTAAAAAGCAAACTGATATCACCCATAGTTCTACCACCCAGAGACAACCAATATTAGCATTTTGGTTTGTTTCTAATATGTGGTATATGTGTTTTTTCCCGATCACACCACAATTATATTATTAAACGATGCTTTAAGAAAATTTCAGGGCTGAATGCAAACACACCTCTGAATACCTGGGCTTTTTAATTTTCATTTTTGCAGCCACAATTTCGTTATAACATCTCGATTAATTACCTTTTATACAAATCTGTGTTTCTGACTAACTTTCTTAAGGATAGATTCCTGGAAGTGGAATAAGTAGGTATATAGGTATCAATGCTGAGGCAGATATGTATTGACAGATTGCTTTCCAAAGAGATGATTCTCTATTAGTTTGTGTTCCCGCCTGTCTGAGGGACCTTCTCTCTGCACCCTCACATATCTTTGAATACTCCTTAACTTTACTGTTGATCAATTTATTAGGTAGAAAATGATACTATTTAATAGCTTCAGAAATTCTTGGTAAGAGTAGCTTTAATTTCTGAAAGAGGATTTGGAGTCTTTGGAATGGCCTTTTTTTTTTCCTTGAGAATTGGTAGGAGAGTAAATGATACATACTGGTAGTGGACTTACATAAGAAGTAGTTGTGTTTAGTGCCGTAAACTATTCTGTCGGATTAAGTTGGAGGTGAAAGAAAGCCTGGTTGAATTAGAGAATATACATTACGGCAAGTAGAATGCTAAAGGATTTAAGATGATTTTAAGATACTTGTAATAGCATAAGGGTGGAGTCTGGGGAAGCTTTCAGAAATCCACTGTATGGAATTACCAGTGATTCTTCCCAGGAGAGAAAAGAGGTATATGGAAAATAATAGGACAGTATAGGAAACTCTGGATTAAATGTTAAAAAGACATATGCATAAGATGGATTCCTGCCTGTTTTTCCCCTTTGCTTTTAAGACCTGCTTTCTTACGAAGTCTAGAGTACAACAATTTTTGCTCGGTCTTTTACTTCTTGATTTTTTTTCTTTCTCTCAACACTCCAGTCACTTCTACTTTACTAATTGATTCTTTGGCAAAAATCGCTCCAAAGGAGCAGTTCACGCAGGCAAGCAAGAATTTGTCAGGCACTGTGCTTTTAGGTGAATAAAGTCCAGATGGTGCCTTGTCTTTACATTGTCTTGATTCTTGCCAGTTGTAGACGTGAACCATCATCAAAGTCTACTACATACCACTGCAAGAAACTCACTTCTATTCCTTGCTTCAGCTTCGCCCAAAATGTCCTGTGGGATGCTTTCACCTTCACATTTCTAAATCTCCATATAGGTATACTTTTGGCAACAGAGCTACTTTATCTCCCCACTTGTAGCAAATCTGTTTCATTTTTATTATTGCCACATTCCAATGGCAAGTTACACTGTGGTTGATGAAAATGAAGGAATTTAAGAGTTTTACAGATTGTAACTTTTTTTTTTTGGAGACTGAGTTTTGCTCTTGTTGCCCAGGCTGGAGTGCAGTGGTGCGATCTCGGCTCACTGCAACCTCCACCTCCCGGGTTCAAGTGATTCTCCTGCCTCAGCCTTCCTGAGTAGCTGGGATTACAGGCATGTGCCACCATGCCCAGCTAATTTTGTATTTTTAGTAGAGACGGGGTTTTTCCTTGTTGGTCAGGCTGGTCTCGAACTCCCGACCTCAGATGATCTGCCAGCTTGGCCTCCCAAAGTGCTGGGATTACAGGTGTGAGCCACTGCGCCCGGCCCAGATTTTAACATTTTACCTACTTTTCTCTTTCATAGAATATTTGAAAATTACCTCCCCCCTAAAAGAGTTTCTTAGCTATGGAAAAAGCAATCTCGTATAAGAATGAAATTTCTTTAAGAGATTTCACATTTGTCCATATGTAGGGGAAGGGTAAAAGCATAAAATGAAGTATCATACTTTTGGAACTCATACACTTGCAAAATTTTTTAACAAGATGGCTTTATTTTTTAGAGAAACAGCTCAGTGGAAAAGCATTGGCTCTCCTAAAGTTTTAAAATTTTGTGACTTAATTTAGAGGATAGGCTTATTAAAAGATAAAGAATGGTTTTTAAAAAATTACTCTTTCTGTAATTTCAGACCTCAGCCTGTTGCCTAAATTTCCTTTCACTTCTTTGTAAAAAGGATGAATATTTTTAGTATACTGTCCTGGCACAAATCCTCCTTATAGGCTCAGATTTTCTCGGTGGTGACTAAAGCAGTTCAGCTGCTTCCAAGTTCTATATTTCATCTCCTCTTCTGTTGCGCCTCCCTCCTCCCCACACCCCTCCTTTGCAGCTGCTTTATTGGCAAAGCTCAGATCCTTTGATAGATCTCAATCCCGTCATGGCCCTTCAAAAGAAGAATTTAAGCTCACCTTTTATATAGCTTTTCTGATAGCCACAATTTCTGCATTAAAAATCTGAGGGACTACAAAGTCCCTATGCATGCTAGTTAGGAATTTCTTAGAACCTCTTTTCCATTTACCATACTGTTTCCCATGTTCTTTTGAGTGTTTTTCATATTGATGGTTGGATATCATTACAGCAGTTACTTTTGGCTGTTTTTAGGTCTTCAGCCACTACTGGGATACCTCTTCTATATTTTCAGAGTAACCAGTGTCATTTCATAATTGTTTATTATACAGCTTAAGATATAAGCACCATATACGTATTTCAGTAAAAGCAAAATTTGAAGCTGTTTTCAATTTAGGAAACACATCCTCTATTTATAAGAAATTTGATGTATAGTTTCATATCAGCAATCAGTGCAGTTTCCTTTTTGGTGTGTGCAACAAGTAAGTTCCTTTCACTGTATGTTGCCAAATTGAGCTTTGTTATGTTCTCATCTCGTTGTGTGACTTGGATGTTGACTGGTTGCAGCCTGGAAGCAAAAAAAACTGTTCTAGAGTCCATCAGAAAAGAAGAGGCAGCTTTACAAATGGCATCTCCCCACAGCCCTCCATTGCATTTGTTGTATGTCTGATTGTCTCTGTTGGTTTTTCTGCTTTCTTGTAGTCTCAGTTTCAGATGAGTGCCTCTTTTAGTGGGGAGTGGCAGTGGCAGCAGAGGAAACGTTTCCCTTGGCCCATCTCCAAGCAGCACTAAGTGTGCGTCTCATAGGAACCTCTTTAGATTGAAAACTCATCATTTTATGTCTAAAATGCAAGTAGTTCATCAGCGAACTATGCTTCAGGTTAATTGTTAAGTACATATATCCTCCAGTTTTCTCTTATTTTCATTCAGATGTACATAGGCTAAAACTAGCGAAGTTTCGGTAAGTGTACCGAAGGCTCAGGAATGGAATTCATTTTGACTCAAGCCTTGTGAGAAATAAATACTGCCTTTTAAAGTAAAAAAAGCTGTAACATTAAAGGATAGAGAAATGCCTAGTGAAAACAAATAACAAAATTTGATTAATTTACACTTTGGATTGCTTCTAATTTAGCTTGAGGACTGATACTATTTAGCAAAATGTGTGTGTGTACATGTGTGTGAATATATATCATACAAGTAGTCAATAAAAGGGGGTATTTGGTAAGAGTGTTAAGTAGTTGACATACTTCTGTAATAAATGCACCCAAATTAAAATAAGCTATTTCTCTTCTTCCCCCCGCCAACTTTTGCGCTCACCTTCATTCTCTAGTACTATGCCCCAAAAGCAAATACGTCAGTGAACTCTGAGAACCTTTGAACAGGCAGTTTGCTGTAAGTACAGCATTTATATTTATGACAGATATTTATGATATATTAATATATTCCAGATGTAATGGCCATCAGAATTCAGCAAGCTGGATTAAGTTGCCAAATGTTTGAATAGTGAACTAAAAGCTATAAGCATTGAACTGAAGAGAAACCAGATACAAACAAATACAAATATAAACCAAGGCAAATACAAACCAAAGCTTATGAGAGTTGGGAGGGTGATTTCAAGGGAAAGGGGTAAGATGAGGTATACTCAATACATTTTAACTGATACCTGCTGTCTGCCAAGCACCGTTCTAGATGATACAAGGGTGAAGGACAGATGGGTACAATTTGTGCTCTCAAGGTGTGTTGAGACAGGTATAGCTATAATTGCAACCGTTTTGATAAATATTCTGTTAGAACCATGCACTGGGAGATGTGTGTGTCCACCAAGGGCAGCTGATCCAGCCTGAAATGGTCAAGAATGGCTTCCAAAAGGAAGAGGTAGCATTTAAGCTTCGTCTTAATGAGCGACAAGGAGTTCCCAGGCATTTGAAGAGAGCATTCTAGAGAGAACAGCAGAGGCAAAGAAATGAAAGAATATGTGGTCCATTTCGGTATAACAGTTCTATATTGTTCATGGTTCACAAGGGGTAATGAGATCTGAGGCTGAAAAGGAGGAACAGCTTGGTTCATCGGGGTCTCACTTGCGTCATCCTGATTTTAAGTAAGGCTGTGCCTTGGTCTGTTCTTTTTTTTGTTTTGGTTTGTTTTTTTTTTTTTTTTTTTTTTTTTTTTTTAAGACGAAGTCTCACTCTGTCACCCAGGCAGTGGCATGATCTCGGCCCACTGCAAGCTCTGCCTCCTGGATTCACGCCATTCTCCTGCCTCAGCCTCCCAAGTAGCTGGGACTACAGGCACCCGCCACCACGCCCGGCTAATTATTTGTATTTTTGGTAGAAATGGGGTTTCACCGTGTTAGCCAGGATGGTCTCGATCTGCTGACCTCGTGATCCGCCCGTCTCGGCCTCCCAAAGTGCTGGGATTACATGGTTTGTGTTTTTAATAAAAATAACCCTGGTAGTATAAAGAATGTATTAAGATGCAGGGAGAGTCAATAAATAAGATTTAGGGGGATAAGGCCCAAATTAAGACAGAAGCACTGCAGTGGGGTTGAAGAGGAGTTGAAGTATTCAAATAATGTTTTGGAAGTAAACTTGAAGTTTTGTGATTGATGGGCTATAGAGGTGGGGCAAGGAAAGTTAATCCTCAGATGTTTGACCGGAAAAATTAGATGTCTGGTACCTTTTGCTATGATAGGAATGTAAGGGAAGATTAGATGGGCTGGGCAGGAAGGCAGAAAGGGTTTGAGACAGGTTGAGGATGGTGTGTCTCTGGAACTTGCAGATGGAAATGTGTAGGTCTGAGATGATAGCTCAAGTAGTGAGCTACAATGACTAATGAAGCCATAGCTGCTATAGCCCACAGAGAGCCCAGAGAATGACTAAAGAATAAGGCTGAAGACAGAACCCTGGAGATTACTAACATCTCAGAGTCCGTGAAGAGAATGAAAAAGTGAGCAGCTGGGGAAGTAGGAAGAAAACCAGCAGTGGGGCCTCTTGGAAGCCAGAGGAAGAGAGGTTTAAAATGATGTTTTTTAAAATTGCCTTCATTATTCTAGTTGTCTTCTTACTTTAAAAAGTTCATGTTACATTTTAAAAAATCAAGTTACTTTCCCAAATTTACATACATGGAGTCTTTTTCTTCCTCATCTGACAGTGATCCTAATGGCCTAGTGTAAGAAAATATACTGATGATCCCCAAGCTTACTGAATTTCATAAACTTAAATGAGCTGGGTTTTCAGGTTCAGAGAAGTTAATGATATTTCCAGTATCATTGTGGCAGCTGTTTCTAGTTTGAAGATGATTTATATATTAAATTTAAAAGGATGATGAAATACTTCTTGTGAAAGTTTCAAAGTACTCTATAAATGATAACTCATTTTTATACAAATGATAACCAAATGTTTTAACACTTACTCTGACACTGCATTTGCTTGTTTGCATATAAGCCAGTGGCATTGGGCTGTCAGCACAGAGCTGGTACCCAAAGATAGCAAAATTGACAATAACAGAGAAAGTAAGACTCTGCAGCTGGAGAATGAAGCCTGGAGAAGCAGCTGAAATAAGGCACACCTATCGCATGCCTTTGTGTGTTCACTTTCCCTTTAGGTCTTTAATACCTTGTTACTCAAAGTGTGCTCCAAGAAGAAGCTGCACCAGCATCACCTGGGAACTCGTTAGAAATGCAGACTCTCAGGGTCCTCCCCAGATCTCCTGAATCAATCTGCATGTTATTCAGATCCTCAGGCAATTCCTATATACTTGAAAGTTTGAGAACCACCATTCTAAAGAATTAATAGAGGGCTTGTAATGTTCTTTAATGACTGAGCCCTCTAGCTTTGCCATTTCACTGTCTCTAGGACAGCAGGATGTTTGGAAGTGGGGTGCGTATCATGCTCACTTGTTGGTTTATTTTCTTTTCCCTGAGGTGGGGTAGATAGCGATTAGAAGTGCAGATTCTGGAGTCAGATTGCCTGAGTTCAGATCCAAGCTCTGTCTTGTCTACCACATTTCCCCACTTATTGAGGGTAACTGCAGTGAGCAAGGATCCCCCTGCCACCATACTGATCCGTATTGAATGTGGAATTGAGCTACAGTAAGCCTTTAGGGATGTGTAGGTGTGTGTCATCATCATCATTTTTTGGTTATGGTTTCTTGGTCCTAGCTGAACCATCAATTATTGAAAAGTAGGTGAAGTGTGGATAACTTTTTAACTTTATCTAGTATAGAAATGCTCTGAATAAGAAATCATAGAAGACTTTTCAGCTTCACTGAAAAAAGTCTATAACAGTTACGGTAACTCTCATTAAATTATACCATACTAAGCAATAATAGGAAATTTTTACCAGCAGTGCTTAGAGACCAGTACTGACTTTGTTTTCTACAGGGGGCAGCTGGCATTTTATGCTATGTGGGAGCCTATGTCTTCATCACTTATGATGACTATGACCACTTCTTTGAAGATGTGTACACGCTCATCCCTGCTGTAGTGATCATAGCTGTAGGAGCCCTGCTTTTCATCATTGGGCTAATTGGCTGCTGTGCCACAATCCGGGAAAGTCGCTGTGGACTTGCCACGGTAAGATGTGTTGTCAGAACACGCGGGAGTATTTAGTCTACACTACTCTATTCTTGAACCTGAGACTCTTTGGCTCTTACAGTTGGAACAGAGTTAGCATTTAAACTTCTAGCAATTATCTCTGATAAGTTTTTTTAATCAAGTGTATTTAAAGTTATTTTTTCATTTGTATATAATTTTAAACAATGTTTTCTTACAGTTTGTCATCATCCTGCTCTTGGTTTTTGTCACAGAAGTTGTCGTAGTGGTTTTGGGATATGTTTACAGAGCAAAGGTATGTTGTCTACTGTAATTCACATAATGCCTTAAAAGGTGGTTTAAGTGTTTCAAGTAAAATAGAACACATTCATTTTATCAGAGTAAACATTTTCTTTTGCCTTACTTGTTTAATCTGTATTTTAAATATCTAAAGTTAATTGTCAAATATTTACATATCAAGATTCCTCACCACATTTAATATAGCAGAGTATTATATATGTATTGCTCTTGATTTTAGGTATTTATAGCTGCAAATGAATAATTAGCTGAGAAGTTTGTTCAGATTTCCTCAGCACATAGATTGCCTATATGAGGGGAGGCATAATTTTCTGATTTCTGCTTTAGAAGAACCAAACTCAGGATTTCGTTTTCCATTGTCTCTTTAAAAAATGCCTTGGTCCTGAACATAGAAAAAGATGTTGTGAGTTGTGATCCCACCTTCCACCGCTGTCCTGAGGAATAAGGGGTCCTGCCAACTTAGAACACCAAGGCAGCTGGTGCCAGCACTCCTTTCTTGCCCTTCATTTTTTTCAGTCATTTCACCATTCCTTCCTTTCTATTTTGCCTGATTTTGCTGTCTACCTCTAGTACCACTTAAGGCTAAATAGGCTGCTTTAAATTAATTAATATGGGCATAATTTTAGGGCCATGGTAAAGACATAATAGACTCATTCTCATTATAACTTAATGGTTTTAAGTCAAGGACATAATATGCCAAGTTAATTTTCAGATCATTGATACGTAAGGTACTGTAAAGCTGTGCTAAAAAAAATGCAGTGGATTATGTCCCTACCTATGATCTGGTTATCAATTTTATCGACTTATTTTATTACTGTTGTAATTACTAGATAAGTCCCGTCCTCAGAGGGGCAAGGAGGATCTGGTACAAGCAAACTTTACTAAATGATACTTGCTTGCCATTTTAGTAATTGGCAGCAATAAGCTATGCAGCTTGTTTCCTGTCTCCTTTTTGCAATACATTGAACAGCAGCTTTTTCATTAAGTGCCACTTCTAAGGACTGATGTTTTTAAACCTGATTACTTTTGCACATTTAGCCAACTCTAAACATAGAATAAATAAAATGGAAATAATGTTGGCATTTGTCCTAAAAGTATCTTACAGGAGCTTCAGAGTTGTTTTGTTTTACCTCCTTTAGGACAGGAAAATGAGTAGTCTTCTGAGAAACTTATTTGTAAAAGGAAGGCGTCCATTTATAATTTAGGACATCTATCCCAAGCCTCAACTTTTCTCCCTTTTGAATACATTGTTAGCCTGCCATTTTGCACACAGTCTTCTCTTTGAATGCTTTAATCTATGTGGTATATGTCTGAATTTTTACCTGTCACTTTTCTCCCTCCTGCCTTCATCTATATCTATATGAAGATGAAGGCAGGAATGGAGAAAACGTTACAAGAAATTCATAGAGATCTGGCAACTTGCAAACATTTCATGTAAGTATTTTAGTAGGAGCCTTGACTAATGTTACTTTTGCTAGTATTTTTGAGGAACTGAATTCTTTGTTCTGATTCAGGTGGAAAATGAGGTTGATCGCAGCATTCAGAAAGTGTATAAGACCTACAATGGAACCAACCCTGATGCTGCTAGCCGGGCTATTGATTATGTACAGAGACAGGTGAGCTTTCTTGAGGCAGATTTGTTTTTGAGGACCAATCACTATTGGGTCAACATTAATTGTGATTTCTATGTAAATTAGCCATGTCCCTTCGCATCCATGGCTATCCTGATGTGACCAATATTTTTCCCCAGCCTTCACCCTTGAAAAGTTTATTTCATCACCTAGCCAGATAAGAAACACCTTGAACTTTTTTTTAATCATCTGACTCCCCTTCCCTGACCCCAGTCTGTACTCTCCCAAAGTACTTAGCCAAAGGGGTGATGATGCAGGAGAGAGGTATGTGTCACAGGAAAGGTGGGAGTCCAGATAGACTCCAGGGGAGGTGGGAGGTCTATATATACTTTTAGAAAACAAGATCAGAAAAGACAACAGACAAACTGTCAAAAAAAAAGTTGTTATGGACAGTTTCATGTACACGAAAGTAGAAAGAATAGTATAATAGATGTTTGCACCCCGACCCTTTCTCAATAATATCAACTTTTTGTCAGTCTTAATTGCCCCCACTTATTTTTTGCTTCATTATCTTAAAGCAAATCTCAAAAATTTTAAGACAAAATATTTTAAACACTTTGTCATTGGAAATAATATTTAACTTGGAACCAGATATTTAACATGTAAGACATGAAGTTTTTCCTTAGTTAGAAACTACCCCTTACAGGCAGTGAACTTTTCTTTTTTTTTTTTTTTTTGAGACGGCAGAATTTCACTCTTGTTGCCTAGGCTAGAGTGCAATGGCATGATCTTGGCTCACTGCAGTTTCCACCTCCTGGGTTCAAATGATTCTCCTGCCTCAGCCTCCTGAGTAACAGGAATTACAGGCATGTGCCACCACACCCAGCTAATTTTGTATTTTTAGTAGAGAGAGGATTTCTCCATGTTGGTCTGGCTGGTCTTGAACTTCTGACCTCAGGTGATCTGCCTATCTCGGCCTCCCAACGTGCTGGGATTACTTGCGTGAGCCACTGCACCTGGCCTGGCAATATACTTTTCGTTTGGGGGTTCTGGAGCCACTAGCCATGTCTGGCTGTTTACATTGAAATTTAAAAGGCAGTTTTCTAGTCACACTAGCCACAATTTAAGTGCTCAGTAGAGCTTCATGTGGCTAGTGGCTACTATATTGGATCATGCAGACTTTCCATTATTATAGAAAGTTATATCAGACATCACTGGTCTAGAGTGGCTTATTTTAAAGCTCTGTAGTACATGGAACTTCAGGTGTTTGGGTTTTGTGAGGAATAATACCTGTTCTCTTCTAGCTGCATTGTTGTGGAATTCACAACTACTCAGACTGGGAAAATACAGATTGGTTCAAAGAAACGAAAAACCAGAGTGTCCCTCTTAGCTGCTGCAGAGAGACTGCCAGCAATTGTAATGGCAGCCTGGCCCACCCTTCTGACCTCTATGCTGAGGTGAGTCTCTTGGCCAAGACTTGAGTCTAGCCTGATTAACTGTTTTTCACACCATCTGGGACTTCTTTTCTGCCACCTTTTGCTTGTCTTTAATGTCATATTGTCTTATTGTAAATTATAAAATGCGTTGTCTTTTGCTTTAATTACATGTCTGTAAATTATACCAATCATGGAATCTTTTTTCCCCTCTTTCAGTTTCTGTCATTTTCCTTTCTGTCAGTGGGTAGTAACCTGTGAATCTGCAGCTTTAACTTTTAAAGAAGACTTCTAATGAGGATGACTGTGTTTGTTACAGGGGTGTGAGGCTCTAGTTGTGAAGAAGCTACAAGAAATCATGATGCATGTGATCTGGGCTGCACTGGCATTTGCAGCTATTCAGGTAAGCACAGCTTGCCAAGGAGTTCTATCAGAGTGAGTTGGTTCTGTGATGTCAGCCCTGCATGGTTTTAATCCCCATCACAGTGAATCTTTGTGTATGTAGGTAATGTGGAAGTGACTGAGGTACTGGCCTCCGGTTTCCCATTTCTTGTCTATACACCTAGACCCGGAATGGTCTAAAGAAACCAGAAATCTGGATGGGGACGGACTATGTGTTGAGGGAACTCCTTGTCTTACTGTCTTTCTTGATTAGTGAGTGACTTGTTCAAAACGTAAATGAACTGTTGTCATAGTGTATTCTTGGAAGATATTTTAATAGAATGTCACAAAATTTTTAAAAATTATACTTCTTTCTTTCAGTTTGGAATACAAAGCTTTATTCAGTTTTTTTGTATGCTAGTTCTCCCTCTAGTTCTTGTTTTTCTGTCCTCACGGGTTTTATGTATTCATATATCTAAATCAAGAACTGGTACTACAGCACTGGTCTCTTGCACTAAATGCAACAACTTTTAAAAATAGAGACAGGGTCTCACTCTGTCACTCAAGCTTGAGTGCAGTGACATGATAATAGCTCACTGTAACTTTGAACTCCTAAGCTCAGGTGATCCTCCTACTTCAACCTTTCGAGTAGCTGGGACTACAAGCACAGCCCACCATACCCGACTAATTTTTTATTTTTATTTTATTTATTTATTTATTTATTTTTGCAGAAATGTGGTCTCATTATGTTGTCCAGGCTGGTCTCAAACTCCTGGCCTCAAGCAGTCCTCCTGTCTTGGCCTCCTAAAGTGCTTATGCTTTCTTTGCTTTTTTTTTTTTTTTTTTTTTTTTTTTTTTTTTTTTTTGAGACAGTTTTGCTCTTGTTGCCTAGGCTATAGTGCAGTGGTATGATCTCGGCTCACTGCAACCTCTGACTCCTGGGTTCCAGTGATTTTCCTGCCTCAGCTTCCCAAGTAGCTGGGATTACAGGTGCCCGCTACCATGCCCAGCTAATTTTTGTATTTTTAGTGGAGATAGATTTTTACTGTTAGCCAGGTTGGTCTTGAACTCCTGACCTCAGGTGATCTACTTGCCTCGGCCTCCCAAAGTGCTGGGATTACAGGCGTGAGCCAACGTGCCTAGCCTCAGCTTATGCTTTCTTAAGCCTGAAACTTATTTCAAGAGCTAAAAGAGCTGGGTGTGATGGGTTACATCTATAATCCCAGCACTTCGGGAGACAGAGGCAGTAGGATCCCATGAGGTCAAAAGTTTGAGACCAGCCTGGGCAATGAGACTCCATTTCTACCAAAAAAATTTTTGTTTTAAAAAAGAAAAATGTAGATATCTTTTAATTGTTAGATAAATTGCTTGAATTGCTTGCTCTTTGTATATTTGAATAGAAGCTAGTGTATTTAATGGGAAAGGCGAAAGGATGACTGTTTACTTTGCTGATATTCAGACAGCCCTGAAATGATTCATTAAAAAGTCTACCTCTTTATTTGCCATGGTCTTTGCCCTTCTAAGTATTTACTTTGCAGCTCTGCATAGCAATAATCTGATGATCAGCAGGGATTTATTTCATATTTTGATTATTTATGCAAACACATTCATTTAGCTAAAAATAATGAAATATGAGGAAGGTCTCTTTTCCCAAATAGAATTCTGATCTGTGTATTCTTAATGATTTTATGTTCAGTAATAAAGCCACATGTATTAGCATGCAGTGAAAAAGCTTTGGAACTGTATGGTACTTGTGGTCATGAAATATGCAACATGTATGTAGAAGACTGATAAAAATCACTTTAGCTATGTCCCTCATCTAGTTAAGTGGCTTAGCCTGCCAGATATTTCTTTATTAAATATTTTTCAATAGGGGCTAATAAATATTTTAACTAGTCTCTTAATTTAAATATGACTGCCATACGTGTTTTATACTTAGGTCACCCTGACTTAAGTAAAAGCTGATAAAGCTTGATTTTTTTCAGTTCAGCAAGGCTGCTTAAGTTTAGGGATTCAGAACTTTCACAGACTCAAAACCTAGTGGTTTTGAAAATTTTAAAAACTTGGGTTGTAAGGGGAGAAAATTTATCTGAAATAATAAAAGAATTTTCCCTAATTGTTTTTAAGAGTACCTGTAAACATTCTAAGCTTTTGGTATTCAAAATCTGATAGATTGGTGCCCTGGGTGTGGAAAATCTGAACAAAGGCAGAAATAACTGAAAGATCAGTGAGCTTTTGTACTTGTACACTAATCCTAATATAGAAATTTAGAACTGGAGAGGATGGTTGGAGATTCTCCAGTCTTAGCCCTCTTTGTTTAGGCACAAAATTTAGGGCGAGCAAGGATAGCGTGACATGACCATCACACACACAGTGGCAACACTAAAGACCCCTGCCTCTGTTGTACTCTGCCTCCAATTACAAGATTAAATTCCTAAATTTTGTCAGGAAACCTGACAGTTAATTGACACTTTAGCTGGATAAAATAGAGAGGTAAGATGGCAGAGTTGAGTAGTTACAATAGAGATTGATTTTTGTCTTGATTTGGAAAGCTTAAAATATTTGTGATATGGCCCTTTAAGAAAATGTTTGGTGACTCTTGCTCTAGTCCATTAAATAATCAAGATTTGGGTAGGACCAAAGTGACCAAGAAAGAAAAACCTGAAAAATACCAATTAATTATTATAACAGGACTTTTGAAGATTAGCTGGATATTTTACTTCTTTGAGAGTAGCCACTCTCTTAACTCATGATCAATTATGAATTTTATATTTAAAGAGTCTAGTTGTAATAATTGACAAAAATCTAGGTTTTGATTTGTCAAGCTCCTGAGTAACTGCTGTGAGTAAGGCTCTCTCTCTACAAAGGCAGTATGGGGAAAGTGTTCTAAGTCTTTACTTTGGAGTCTCATGAAGTTGGCATGTCCTCAAGATAGAACAATCAAGAGCAGACTTCGTAGAGAACTGCTTCCCAAGGCCACATTGCTTTTTTCCTGGTCTATATGCCACATGTGAAGCCAGTGGAGAGGGCCCTTTCCTCCTCCTCCTCCTTAATTACCAGTTATTCATTAAAATGAGTAACTTCCTCCTCCTTCCCCTCACACCCTGGCCAACATTGCAAAATGTTATATAAATGAACTCATATAGTTTGCAACCTTTTGTACCTTCTTAAAAACAAATTAGTGTATTTTGGATATAGATCTGTCTTCTTAATTTCATGTCTGCATAGTATTCCATTTTATAGGCATACTTTAATCAACATTAATGGGCTGTTTATAGCAAAAATTTATAACCATGAAATTACAGTATCAATGTATGAATGAATTTTGATAGGTATTTCCAGTTTTTTCTCAGAAAAGAGTGTTTCTAATGTGCAAAAGTTCTTATTTTTGTATAAGAATGCCTATTTCCCCCACCACCACCTGCATGGTATATCATAGAACATTTTACTTTGCCAGTCAGTTTTTTAAATCACCACTTGTCATTTTTTTTTGCAATTTTTGCAGTTGCTAGGTGTTATATTTGGGCTAAGTGAAGTTTAGTTCTCATGCCTTGAATATTGCAAGAGAGTATTTCATTGCAAGAAATAATGTTGGAGATAAAATATTTGTGTAATGTTTCTAAGTCTGTTGTTGGAGTATTTCAAAAATCAATGGAATTTCAGTGTAACAGGCCTTTGGAAATGAGCCTGTAATACTTAATGGTGAGGATAAGAAATTATTGTGTAGAGCTTAATGTTCTTAAGCAGACTGATTCCCAAGCATGAATAAAATTTTATCAAGTTTATTTGTTTAAAAATCAATACATGTTGATTTCATTGAAATAAACAAATTGGGAAAGAAATACTTATTTCAGATCTCATTTTGAGAATGCTGACTCCTATAATAGAAGTTAACCAATTGAAAGGAATGTGGGGAGGTGGGGGTGGGAAGAGAGATTTTTTTTTCCCTAGCAAATCAGTCATTTCTGAGCTTAGCATTTTTATTGCTCAATTTAACATTGCCTGGGAACATAATTGCATTTGAGTTTATAGCTGTTCTAACAATGTTTTGATGTACAGAGAACAGAAATGTATTTCTCTAGGAATTAGGTACTTCATCGGTCTAGAATTGACTTAAATTGTTTAGTAAACGTTAAATAATATTCACCTCTTGTGTTTAAGGTACTTTGCACTAGTAAGCACTCAGCAAATTGTGAAATAGTGAAACTGTTGGGTTTGAGCAGGAAATGTATATCCCGAATGGGCAGAATATAGGTTAATGTGAGGGTAGAAATTGGAGTGGGTGACTTTATACCGTGGAGAATTCAGATTGGGGACATCCTTATGTGTATGTTTGTCTTAGTAGTAGTAGTTAATCTTCCACTTCAAACTTTGAGAGTCTGTTTATGGATTGGGTACATTTTGCAGAAATTAGATTGACCCACATATGTACAAAGGACCCTATCTTTTAAAATCAGATAACTGAGGCTTGTCCCCATCAATGAGAAGTTAGAACAGCAAATTATCTCACAAAAAAATTTATTTTGTGAGAAGGTAGGTCAAAAATTCTAGAATCATTTTCTCTTTAATCCAGCTTAATCCTTTTGCTTGTCCAAAATAACATGGCTTGACTTTATTACTACTCCAGTATGCTACCACAGAAGGATTAGGACTTATTAAAATAAAATGATGAAGGAAGAGTGACCTTTCAAAAATAATATGTATACAATACCACAGAACCATGGATTTCAAAAATGGTAAATGTGAAGGAAACAAAAACCTTCCAACTACATTTTTTTGGCATCAGAATTGGTTTTCCACCATAGGGCTATTCACATACTGAATTTTGTGGATTGTTGTAAAGCCTATTGCTCCAAAAACTGAAGGGCCTGAAAAGACCACCATTAAGCACACACATTCTTGCTCATTCTACTCCCCAGGCCTTTGCTGTCGAGAATGGTAGCCACTAGTCACATGTGTCTACATTTAAATTAATTTAAATAAGATAAAAAGTGCAACTCCTTAGTTGCAGTAACTGTATTTCAGGTGCTCAGTAGCTACATGAGGCCACATGACAGTGCATATGTGGTATGTCTCCATCGCTGCAGAAAGTTCTTTTGGAGAGCACTCGCTAGACTAGTAGTGGGGATGCCAAATAAGAGAGACTTGATTCCCTGCTGGCTTTACAAAGAGTTCCTGGGAGGGAAGCTGAAGCTTAGGAGTTAGTTCTTTAAAAAATAATGTACTCATAAGAAATTCCTTCTGTCACTGTCGTTATTGCCTTTTTGATGATTTGAAGTCATTGAACTTCGAAACAGCTCTGTTACCAACAAAGAAATACACACCTGCCGTGAGAGGGTTTTCAGCCTTTCTTCCCCATTGTTTTCTTTCAACAGCTGCTGGGCATGCTGTGTGCCTGCATCGTGTTGTGCAGAAGGAGTAGAGATCCTGCTTATGAGCTCCTCATCACTGGTGGAACCTATGCATAGTTGACAACTCAAGCCTGAGCTTTTTGGTCTTGTTCTGATTTGGAAGGTGAATTGAGCAGGTCTGCTGCTGTTGGCCTCCTGAGTTCATTTAGTTATAGCACATGTACACTGGTGTTGGACAGAGCAGCTTGGCTTTTCATGTGCTCACCTACTTACCTACCTACCTGCAACTTCCTTTTTCCTTGTTCTAGCTGACTCTTCATGCCCCTAAAATTTTAAGTACGATGGTGAATGTTCTAATTTCAGAACCAATCACAAGTCATGTAGTGTGGTAGAATTAAAGGAGGACACGAGCCTGCTTCTGTTACCTCCAAGTGGTAACAAGACTGATGCCGAAACGTCACCAGGTCCTTTCAGTCTTCACAGTGGAGAACTCTTGGCCAAAGGTTTTTTGGGGAAGGAGGAGGAAACCAGCTATCTGGCTAAGGTTGACACCAGATGGTGCCCCTCATCAGTGTCCTTTTAAAAAATATTTACTGTAGTCCAATAAGATAGCAGCTGTACAAAATGACTAAAAAAGATTTTAGAATCATACGATGTATATCTTGGTTCATCTTCAAAATCAGAGACTGATCTTTGAAACTAGTGGTTTTTAATCAAAGCTGGCTTTATAGGAGGAGTATAGTGTATGCACTACTGTTTTAAAAGAATTAGTGTGAGTGTGTTTTTGTATGAATGAGCCCATTCATGGTAAGTCTTAAGCTTGTTGGAAATAATGTACCCATGTAGACTAGCAAAATAGTATGTAGACGTGATCTCAGTTGTAAATAGAAAAATCTAATTCAATAAACTCTATATCAGCCCCCAACATGTCATTTTTCATTATTTTGGGGATATTTCAGTTCCAGAGCAGCAGTGTCGTGTTTTCTTTGTTGGTGCTGTCTATAGTTCATCATGATTTGCATGTGTTTTCCTTATAGCTGTTGCCAGATTCTAAAGGCCTTGATATTCAAAAAACCATAAATGCTTTCAGTCCAGTATATCCTAGAAATATAGAACTCTACTTTGTGCAAGGCACTGGGGATACAGTGGCGATACTGTCCTTGTCTTCAAGGAGTTTGGAGTCCTAGTATAGGAGACATACATAGGAGCAGATAATTTTCAAACGGTGCAGTGGTTGTAGTAATAGAATGGGAGTCCAAAGGGGAGTCCCGGAGAGGTCAGGGGTGACTCCCTGGAGATGTGCAAGCTTGGAGGCTGGATAGGCTTTGTTGAAAGTTGGTACACAAGAGTGTGAAACAAAATTGTGTGTGCAGGGAGCTTAAAATCCAAGGCTGGGGAAAGAAGTTGGAGAAACAGGAAAACCCAGGTCCTCTAGTGTCTTATGGAACATCCTATGGAGGTGAGACCTGACTTGTAGGTGGAAGCAGCTCTTCAGAGGTTTGATTTGGAAGGTGAACTGAGAAGAAGGTGGTGATGCAAGCCGGCCATGCTGGAGCCAGGATGAATTGGCGTGACTGGGCTTCAGTTAGGCTGGCGTAGCAGTTGAGAGAGCTTAGCAGTGGGCAGCAGGGCACTGTTGGGGGTGGTAGTGAGCGGTGGATTCTGGCTGTTTGGAGGCAGGACGGTAGTGGAATTCGATCAGTGATTGGACGTGGGACAGAGAAGGGAGAAGACTCATCTAGGATGAGTCTCAGGTTTCTGGCTCAGTCAGCTGGGGAAACAAAGTCACAGAGATAGGGAGTAGTTAGAGAACACATCTGGGGGTGTGAGTGAGCTCATGGTCAGTTTTGGGCTCGTCAGTTTTGAGATGCCCAAATATGCAAATCTGTCCCACCTGAAAATGGAGAAGACACGGGAAAGGAGAGGAGTAAAAATTAACTCCTCTTCACAAAGTGGAAGTTACCAGAACGTTTGTGATTTCAGAGGCCCCAAGGGATTTATCATGTGGCTACTGACCCATCCCACCTCTTGCCCCTGCCTGTTGCACAGTGGGCAAGAATGTTTGTGACCTTTCACTACTACCACCTCCCCCCAGCATGGTCCCCCCAGTTTTCAATATGAACCGTCCTGTGGCAACCTGTCACAGACTGGCCCTGAGGTGAGCAATATTTGGACTGTGATGTTGGTTGCCCTCCACTCTTTCTACAGGACAGAATGGGGCCTCTAGAGTGGGAAATGGCTTTGAGAAATATGCCAAGCAGTAGCCTTCTCCTTGAACTTGCCCAAGAGGATAATTCTCCACACCCTTCCGGTACTCAGTCCTCAGTTTGCCTGGTGAGAGAGCAGCCTCCTCCCGTGTGCTCTGCCAGCTGGACCCAGACTGGCTGTATTAGCAGTGAGACCAAAAAGATGGGGTTGGGGAGGTAGCTCTGAGGTCTGGGAAACCATTCTAGCTCCTGCCAGCTTTAAATTGTGTTTAATTCCTGGCACAGTTGTCCTGGAAATGCCTTTCTCTCCTGCCTGGGAACCATTAGAAGAGGAATGTTGTCTGTGTTGGCCAGGGCCATGCAAATTCAACATCTCATCTCTGCCTTTCCCTGTGCAACTGAGGCTCGGAGTTTGCATTACCCAGTGCTTATTCTTCAGAGAGCAAAAGCACTGCTCGTCATGTCTGAAATTTAGTGAGCGAGCTCACCCACTAGACTGGTGTTTCCCACCCTTGGCTGCACATTGGAAGCACCGGGGCACTTTGAGAACTACAGATGCCTGGGTCCCAGAGCTTCTGAGGTGGTCTAGGGTGTGTCCAGGACACAGCCCCGGTTGAGGACCACTGCTATATCGTATTGCCTCTTTTAAAAAAGTTAATTTTACTTGGAAATGATTTCAAACCTACAGAAAAGTTGCAAGAATAAGAACTGTACACGTGAGGCTCAAATATCCTTTGCCCAGATACACCTATTAACATTTTGTCTCATTCTGTCTGTCATGTGTGTTCTCAAATGTGTGTGCATTCTCTCTCCCTCACCCCAAACCCCTCTCTCTTCCTCTCCCTCCTGCTGCCTCCACACCCGTCATGGCCTTTTGCAAAACCTTAATACCTCAGTGAGTACTTACCAAGAAGAAGATACTCTCTGGCGACTGCAGTACAGTTGTCAAATTCCATCCATCTAACACTGATAGAATACCTCACCACTCATATTCCCATTGGCCGCATTGTGTCCTCTATAGCACCTTTCCCTCTGCGGTGCTGGATCCGGTCTGGATCAGGTAATCAACTGAGTTGTCATGTCTCCTTGGTCTTCTTTAATCTGGATCATTTCCGTAGCTTTGTCTCTGATGATAGGAACAGTTTGTAAGGATACAGTTCGTTTTAGGTGTTGCTGCTTATGTGTGTTGGTCTGCGATTTCCTCGTGATTAGATTTGGTTTTGCATTCCAGGTGGCTGAACCACTACCTGCGTCACGTGGGATGCCTCTCGGGGCATCCCATCTTAAGGCACACAGTGCCCATCTGCCCCTCAGTGGGGATGTTCGTTTTGATCATCTAGTCCAAGAAGGAGGAAATGTGAACAGGAAGATTTTAATATAAATAATTAACTGTGTAGAAGGTAGTTAACTACTAAAGGGTAAAAAAGCTCTAAAGCAGCTTAGCAGAGAACAGCTGTCACCCCTAGGGCTAAGGGAAGAAAACACAGAGAAGGAACTTGGAAACTCAGAGGAGATTCCCCAAGGGGGAGAGACCTCCGAGGGGTGGCTGTGGTTGTCTGGGATATGCTGCCTGTCCCGTGCTGGAAAATCAGCTCACTGGAGGTGCCCCCCGCCAAGCCAGGGGAGCAGAGAGCTGCCACGGTGGGGAATGCTGCTGGGACCCATGCCGGACCAAAGGAGACAGAAGAAAAAGGCCATCTTCCTCCTCTAGCCTTGTGGACGCCTTCAGAGCCCACTGTGGGTCAGGCTGGCAAAGGATAAAGGAGTTTGCAGCGTCCCCTCTTCAGTGTGACAAGGAAGGGCAAGGTCAGGGGAGTTCGGAGCTAAGAGGCAATAAATGAATACCTGGCACACCTGGCCGAGGTGTATCCACTTTCTCCATAGCATAGTTACTGTTTTTTTCTTTTCAACTAATAAGAAATCTCTGGAGACACACTGTCTCCATGTACATACCATGTTCCTCATCAGAATCCCCGCCTCCCCACTCAACTTCAGCAAATGTTGCTGATTCTGGCCTGATTCAATCTTGATGATGATTGCCAAGCGACGTTTCTGCAGTCCAGCACTCCTTCTTCATTTGCCAGTCATCCCTCCCTTCTCCTTCACTTGTTTTCATACATCCACTATGGATTCCCATTTTTTCAACAGTCTACTTCATCATTGACCTTTAGGGGTGGGAGAAGAGTTCCTCAGATAGTTACAGACTTGGCCAGTGAGAGCCCCTTTGAGTTCCTCCTATATCCCAGCATTTTTGGAAGCACTCCCCTAATTTCTGGTCTAACAAGATGTTCTGGGCCCCTGGGCGCCAGCCCTGGATCAGTGTTTCTTCCAGGAGCCCTGGTCCTTGGCACTAGGTGCGCTTATTGCAACTGGGGTGTCTTTGCTTTTTGTCCTGTAGATTGACAGGGCTTGTCTGACTGGCTTTTTTAATTGTATTTTTTTTAAAACAAAAGTAATTGGTGCTTTAAAAATGTAAACAATGCAGACATCTATAAAGAACAAAGTACCCACAGGGAAGCAAGTTCAGCAATGGCATGTGTGTTTGCAGACTCTACGTACACAAAAACAGACTTGGTGGTCGGTTTTGGTTTTTGCTTTTTGCTAATAGGAATTTTATCCTACAAGGTCCTCTTTCTGTCTTCCCAACATAGTCTGGTGCTTTTTCCATGTCGGACTGTAGAATTTGTCATTCCGTTGTGTTAGCTGTGTGAGTACATTAGTACCATGATTAACCAAGGTGTATAAAGGGCAGGCCTGCAGGCTGCCTCCAGTGCCTCCACTACTCGCCACAGTGACCATCTCTATACACACACTGCAGTCATTTACAGTTTTTAAAATTAAAACAGTTTTTATTGAGATGAAATTCACATGGCATAAAATTAACAATTTTAGAGTAAACAAGTGGCCTTGAGTACATTCACCATGCTGTGGAACCACTGCCTGTATCTAGTTTCAAAGCACATTCATCACCCTGTGTCATGTATTTTTACATGAACTCCAAGGGTAGATGCTTGATAGTTGGATTTACTCTGGATCGAAAGTCACGTTTGGCTGGGCGCGGTGGCTCACGCCTGTAATCCTAGCACTTTGGGAGGTCGAGGCAGGTGGATCACTTGAGGTCAGGAGTTCAAAACCAGCCTGGCCAACATGGTGAAACCCATCTCTATTAGCAGGGCATGGTGATGTGCACCTGTAGTCCCAGCTACTTGGGAGACTGAGGTGGGAGAATGGCGTGAACCCAGGAGGCAGAGGTTGCAGTGAACCGTGATCATGCCGCTGCACTCCAGCCTGTGCGACAGAGCAAGACTGTCTCGGAAAAAAAAAAAAAGTCATGTTGAAACATTTTCATGGATACATCTGGTTGCTCTCCAGAAAGATTATATCAGTTTCTGCTGCCACCAGCAGTGTATGAAATGTGCATTTCTTTACACCCTTGTCAACACTTTTTGTATGATCAGTTTTCATCTTTTCTTCCAGTCTGAGAAATGAAAATATGTGTTTATTTGACTGTTAGCTAGGGCCAGGATGCTTTTAAAAGTGTTTCAGCCATTTGTATCTTCTGAATTTTGTTACTGTCCTCTGCCCGGTTTGATTGGTTAATGGGTTTTTTTCTTTCGGATCTTAACAGAGTTTACTTAGGAAACTTTTCTCTGAAGCTTAATGTCTGTAGCTATTGTGAATGCAGTGGTTTTCCTGAGTTATTTCCTAGTTGGTTGGTGTTGGTGTGTAACAGCACCTGCTTTTTGGGTGCATCCTTGCAGTTCTTGAAAATAACTTGTGTGTTGCACTTGGCTTTCTATTGCAGTGCCTGTGAGGTCTGTGAGGTCTCCTGAGGGTGTAACAGTGACCTGGCAGAAACCTCTTATCTACTGAATACCTTTTTGAATGGTGCTGCTGCATTGCTGGTTGTGGGGGAGTCATACATAAATCCTGCTCTCCTGAGTTTATCCAATGAAGAAAGTAAGACAGATGTAGAAATTACAGGGTAGAAAAGAGACTTGCTGATCTTTTTTGTTTTTTTCCTGAGACAGTCTTGCCCTGTCATCCAGGCTGGAGTACAGTGGCACGATCTTGGCTCACTGCAACCTCCGCCTCCTGGGTTCAAGCAGTTCTCCTATCTCAGCCTCCCACGTAGCTGGGATTACAGGCATGCGCCACCATGCCTGGCTAATTTTTGTATTTTTAGTAGAGACGGGGTTTCACCCTGTTGGCCAGGCTGGTCTCAAACTCCTGATCTCGTGATCCACCCACCTCGGCCTCCCCAAGTGCTGGGATTACAGGTGTGAGCCACCACGCCCGGCCTGCTTGCTGATGTTTGTCATCCCCACCATCTGATAGGTAGTGGGCACTATCATCTGAGATAAGTCACTATGGTGCCATAAATGTTTTTCAAACTTTTAAAAATGTTTAGCTGAATATCCTGTTAGCCAGGGGTTTCTCAGCTCTGGCTGCATATCAGAATCACCAGGAGAATGTTTCAAATATTTATGCGCAAGCTCAGTTTGCAGGGATTTGGTTTCAGTTTGTCTGAGGTGGGACTGAAACATCAGCATTTGAAAAGCTGCTCAGGTGACTCCATTAAGCAGCTAGCTGGATTGAGAACCACTGCTGGTGCAATATGTAAATTCTCCAAGTAGAGCTCAAACTGGAGTGGGAGCCCCCCTTCTCTTCCCATTGGCCCCTAAGAGGGCTCTACTGAGCACAGTTTGATAACCCCATGAGGGTGCTAAGGGCAGCGAGCCCACTTGCTGGTGTTACCTTGTCCTGGGCTTTTGATGGCTCAAATGCCAGGATGGAGAAATAGGCAGACACTCGGGTACGGCCAGACCAAGGCAAGCAGGTGACCCTTATGCTGAGGTTCCTTGGCCTAGGAAAGGCGGTGAGAGAGCAGTTGGAATTAGGTGTTGCACACCAGTGGCGCGTGCTTCCAGTTTGGCCAAATGTGAGTTGCTTCTTTTCGTCACGACGGTAAAGGACTCACTGACATAACCGCAGCTGTCCCAGAGGGCATGCTGAGTGAGGGTGTCTATGCCAAGCTCAAAGCTGCTGTTGAGTGTAGCTGAGATTCAGAGGTTGTGGGCCTTTTCCTTCAAAGTGGTATCCCTTGCTGGTAAGTCACACCTAACCATTGTCTAATTTGAACCTTAGGGGATAGCAATTTGCATAGGGGCATATTGCACCCATCTTACTGATGCTGAAACAGGCCCAGAGAAATTGTGACTTGCCTAAGACCACCCAGTGAAGTGTGAGCCTGGATTCAGGCCCTGATGTTCTGATTCAGAGACCATGTTTGTCCTCCTGCTTCGTGCTGTCTTTGAGTGGCCCTCTGTCAGGAAGAGGCTACAGTTATTTATACACCCAATTACACGCTAACTCCCTCTTTATCTGGCACCATCTCTGCTGGGAAGGCCATCCATCCATGCAGTTGGTTCCCAGCAGCTGAACCAACTGGGATGAAGAGAGAATGGAGAAAGCTGCAGAGGCAGTGAATCTGACTTGGATTCATTTGTGGGCATTCTCCCCCTGGCATAAATTGTGACCCAAGAGTTGCTTTCAGTTCTATTCTCTAGCCACCTGAATGACTGGAGAACAGGCTGTGTTATCTAACACTTGTTACCCATCATCCTCCGGGGCCCACAGACACTGCGGCACCTGTCAGAGATGATGATAAATATCTAGGCCAAAGGTTTGTAAAAAAGTCTTTGCAGTGGAATGGAATGTTCAATCAAGATGACAAGGCATCTTCAAGGAATAAATAAAGTATTGATACCTAACTTTCTACTCTTTCCTTTCCCTTCCCTGCCCGACCCAGTGGTAAGCCTACACGGCTGTCCTGCCTCTCCCAGCCCTTGCCTAGGCTTTGTTCCCGCACCACTCCCCTCCAGCTCCTCCAACTGGGGAGAAGCCCATCTTCAAGTCTCGGCTCTGAAGTCACTCCTCACCTCCTCGCTTTCCTTTCTTCTCACCTGTCTCTCATCCCATAAGTTACCAAGTCCAGTTCATCTGCTCCCTGTTCCAGAATTGTTCCCCAGCCCAGTCACCACTTCCCAGACAAGCCACCCTCCCCTCTGCTGGATGGCCTGCACCAGCCCCCGGGGCCCACTCACCCTGCTCACTGCCTCACATCTCAGGACCTAGTGGGTGCCTGTCTGTCCTCCTGGGCTCAGTGAGCTCTTTGAGGGCCCTCTTTATCTTAGCACCATGCCCCCATCATTAGGTACAGTGCAGGTCACAGAGAAGTCATCAGAATATCCTGGTTGAATTACTTGGACTACCTGACAGGTCTGGGACCCAGCTGGACCTGGTGGGGCTTCAGACATGTGTCCTGGGCAATGTTTTTGGCCCAGGCAAGCATTTTCACATCCAAGGCTTTATTCACGGACTTCTCTCTCCTTCAGGAGAGTATGAGACCAAGCATGAGATGACATTTTTCTCTTCAAACATCTCTATTGGGAAACCTTGGATGTATGAGAGCAGGAGTGGGCATTTGGTCAGCTTTCGCAGGATGGCTTTAGGAGGGAAAATGACATTTCAGGAAGGATTTAAGCATCACTGAATTTTTTCAGGGAACCAAATCCTTTTCCCACCCTGCCTGCCACACACCCTCTGGTGGGAAGCAGTGATAGGTGACACTCAGCAGACAGCTAGCCTGTCCCCAGCTCCGGAGCCCAGCTTCCAGGATCCTGCACCTGCAGCCTGGGGGCTGCCTGTACCTTTGCATGTCTGCTTGGCCCCAGCACGAATAACACTTTGGTGGGAGAACAGCCCTCTCACTACACTGCAGACTTGAGAGGTGCCCACGCACCTGAGGTGGCAACCCAAGGGTGCTTTCCCTCCCCCTCCTTCACCATGTCTCATGCTTGCTTAACTGAACCCAATTTTTTGCTCATGTAAAGATCAGGGTATAAAGATGGGCATTCGTGTGAAACACCAGAGCAGTCCCCTTCTGCGAGCCCCCCCTTGCCCTCTTCTTAGAGCAGAGCTTGGTGAAAAGCCTCATTTCTGCCATGGTGGCATCTGACAGTGGCCTGGGCACATGGGAGAGCCTCTGTATGCCAGCTGGCTGCCAGCCTGGCAGAGCCAGGACTGGGGGAAGCCGCAGGTCCATCCTGGGCTTCTGCGGGGCGTGATGAGCTCCCTGTCACTAGAGATGTTGAAGCCCACTGGGATGCCCATTCCCCAGAGGTGGCGGGGCAGGCATCGTGCAGGAGGTGCCAAGAGAGTCTCATCTAGTCCTCAGTCCTGGGGAATTCCGGGGGTGACCTCACTCCCTTCTCTGTCTCTCAAACTCTCTCTCTCTCTCTCTCTCCCTCTCTCCCTCTCTCCCTCTCTCCCTCTCTCCCTCTCTCCCTCCCTCTCCCTGTCATGGTGGAGCTACCAGAGGCAGGAAGGAGCAGAAAGGAGTCCCCCCATCTCCTTTGCGTGTTCAGGGCCACCTCTTCCCAGAAACCTTGGTGACATCTCTGCACACTGGGACATTTCCTGTAGAGTTCTTAAACTTTCTGGGCCGTGTGGTCCCCTTACTGGGTCAAGAGTTCCTTGCATGGAGCAGACTGAGGCTTTGCTCCTCTGATTTGAGGGCAAATCCGGCCCTCCCTAGGCCTGGCACAGAGCTGTGTCCGTGGAGAGCAGTCCCCAAAGGGTATGGCTGAGGAGAGGCCGAGCAGTTCGCAATCCAAAGACAGTCCGCGGGTAACAGCAGTACCCTGCAGCAGCTCTTCAGCGTGGTCCCAGCAGAGGAGGACCACTGTGTCCCCCTCCCACCCCTTACAGTCCTGCACCTGCCTGGCTCCGAGGCGGGGTGGGGATCCCAGGTGGGTGTGGGGTGGGCCGACTTGGCCACCCCCAAGACTGAGAGCCAGGGGCCCTCTCCCCTACTCCCTATCCCAAATGCCTTTGGCATGGATGAAGCCTATCATGGTTGGATCAGGGCTTGGCTAGTGGTGGAAGTTATGTTCCTGGGACCAAAAAGAGAAAAGGACTGAAGGCCGTCAAGAACAGCCCCCTCTGTGCCCCTCTCTGCCTGGGCTCTGGAGCCCTGCTCGGCCGGGTTTGCCATATTGACGGGAGTGTCACGGACAGCAGTGGCTTCCCCAGGCCCCACTTGGCACCCACAAGCCACAAGCCTTCCTTCCTCGGCTCCCACCATGGCCTCTCCAACAGATCCATCACTAGCTTCCTGTTTCCAGACTGAGTCCTCAGAATATTCCTGGATGTACCCCCAACCTCACCTTTGTCCACACACTTGCCCTGCTCTGGCCGCTGCTGCCCGGCTGTGGACCTGCTCAACCCTCCGTCCCCAAGACGCCTGCTCTCCCCATTGCAGCCCTGCTGAACCCATTCTTGCCCCTGCCACATCCTCCTGCAACCCTGTATCCTCTGTCCAGGTGTGAATGTGTCTCCCTGGTGGTCTGGGAGCTCCTAGTAACTGGGGCCAAGCCTCTTCTCCAACTATAGCTGAAGCCTTGGCTGAGTTGGGGAGCTCCGCCATTCAGGCTCCTTCCCTTGTTCCTTTGCCTCCTCTGAACTGAGCACTCGGACACTGGAGCAGGAGGAGAGAAAGACCCCAGCACACCAAGGAGAACAGAACGCACTCCTTTATTCTCTGGGAGACAGGCTCCCTCTCAGGGCTGGGGACGCTTGGTTCTGGGCCCCAGCAAGGCATGGGCAGTGCTGGGAGCACTGCTGGCTCCACTGGCAGGGCAGGTCCGAGGGGGCTTCTGGCCCTTCCTCAAAGCTTCTCCAAGTAGGAACCAGGGACGAAGCCACGCTGCCCATTCCTCTCCACGGTCCACCAGCCATCCTCCCCTTCCAGGATCACCTCCAGGATGTCTCCCGCGGAGAGGTCCAGCTCATCCGGGTTCTGGCCAAGAGATTGAAAGCGCATGACGCTGGAAGGGCCTGCGGGGAGGGGCGTGGCCTGGTGTTCCCCCACCCAGCAGTAAATGCAGCATGCTGAGCTGTGTCCGTACCTGCTGGGGCAGCCCCTTGGAGACACAGGATGGGGGTAACCCAAGGGACCTGGCTTCCCATCCACCCCAGTTTGTCATCATAGGCCTCCCCCAACCTGGGTTTCTTCCCCACCCGTACCTCCCCTCTCCCACTCTGGAGACGCAGTGACTGGAGCATGTCAGGGGCCAGGGGTATGCATCACACCCCAAGCCCAGGACACATGCCCAAGCTTACCTAACACAGCCTCCCCTTTGTGGTCCCCAGCCCCAGGTAGCAACTGCCATCCAAGTACCCCGTCACTCTCCTGGCCTGGCTTCCCTACCTCCCCGAGCCCTGGCCTCGTCAGTGGAGCCCACACCCAGCCTGCCTGGCCATGGGGGGTGCTTGGCCTCAGTCCAGTGGATGTGAGGTCTGGGTATGTACCCCTCCCCTCAAGCAGGGAACAGAGTGCACCCTCTCTTATAGCTGCCCTGTGGCTGCCTTGGTACATCCTCACCCTATGCACATCAGAAAATCAATCCTGGCACGATTGCAAGACTCATTCTGGCCACAGTTTTCCACACCCATGGCCACGGAGGACAGGGCCCTGACCCAAAGGCGCAGAGCCTGGCCCTCAAGCTATGACCTGCAGGCAACCCCAGGCTCTGCCAGCTCCCCGCACGTGTGTACCACGCAGTGCCCAGCCTGTGTGGACGGCACAGGACCATGTGCCCCACATGTGTGCTGTGTACAGCCCCGGCAGACACAGGCCTGCTGCACACCAGCTTCCAGTCAGTACATGTGCGCTGAGGCCCCCTAAGCCCTGGGGTGCTGTTCTCAGAGCTCATGCCCGAGCACACTCCCAGGTGCCCTTGCTCGTGTGGACATACTCTTGGGCACACGTGCCCTCCTGAGTAGGAGAGGATGCTCGAAGATGAGTGAAACCACCAGGAGAGATGAGGATGCGACGCACTGAATGGGGGAGGGAGCTCTCAGGTGCAGGAGAGGTGGCACAGGTGGGTTTAGGGTGTGGAGGCCTCACCTGCGCTGTATAGTCGTAGAGCGCCCGGTACTCCTGGGCTGGCGAGGCCGGGTTTCCCTGCATCTCCTGCACTGCGATGGCAGCGTAGACACCCTCATTCCGCTCGGGGGTGGGAGTCAGGGTCTCTGTGGAGGCTGAGAGCAGGGTGAAGCATGGACCCCTCCCCTTTCTGGGGACACTGGCCCCTGGAGATTCTGCTAGAATGGGGTTTCTCCATGCTGGGCCCTGCCTCTTGCATCCACTCTCCATACTTGCTGTTGGGGGACACACCCTTCCCCTTGAGGGACCTCAGTGGCCCCATCTGTGCCATGTGGGAGACCTCTCCTTCCCCCCCGGGATCAGTGTGTTTGGGGGTCCCCTCCTGACCCCCTTTACCAGCAGAAGCTGCCAACGAAGTGGTCTTGGGACTTCCGTGCAGCAGTCCAGAGAACCTGGGGATGGGGAGGAAAGAGGGTGAGTGCCCCCGCTCCACACTCAGGGTCCCACCTGGAGGAGGATTTAGACAGGGAGAAGTCTCAGAGCTGCACACGCTCTGCCAGGGCTGGGCCTGCCCCTAGCCTCCTGGCATGGATGTGATTTATGAGGTCCCCTCAGGCAGGAGGGCCCCCAGAAGGTGGTCCCCGTGGCTCCTCCTTCCCCAGCTAGGCCCTCCACTGGCGCCCTCTGCAGGCCATCTCAGCACCTGCTCCCTGCAGGGCCCTTTTAGGGGATCCTAGAACCCCCAAAGCTGCAGCTTCATGGGAAGACTCCCATGGCCCTTTCGGGGGTTCTAGGACCTCCATGTTGAGGCCTCGTGGGAAGACACCCAGTCCTCACCCTCCAGACCCCTGCTTTAGCTTGCCCTAGCAGCTTCCCCGGCCAGTGGGGGTGGGGGTGCACTGCCACACAAAGCCTGGCTTACGTGCCCTACTGAGGCCTCCGCTGCCTGGGCCGAGTCAGCCCTCCTCCCTGCGGGCCCACAGTGATCAGGCCAGCTCAGCCACCCTGTGAACAGGAGTTCTGGGACAGCGCTGGGCTACTTTACCCCTTAGGTAAAGGGGTTAGGCCTTACCCCAGGCTTAGGCCTGGACTGAGCTGGGGTTGTGAAGGTTTACTGAACAAAGGAAAATAAAACAGAAGAGGCAGATGCTGGGGGCACCCCCTGAAGTGAGCAGTAGTGAGGGCTCTACAAGTAGAGGCTGACACTGCCTCCAAGGCCAGAAGCCTTCTTGGTGGGGTGGGGCTGAGTCTTCAAAGGTGAGTGAAGCTTTCTTAGGAGAGAAGGGGAACGAGGTACTGCGGGTGACCAGGAGAGGGAGCACCCAGGTGCAGTGGAGGAGGCACGGCACAGGTGGGGTTTGTGGAGTGGACCAGACCAATTGGGGTGTGGGAGGGACAGGACTGAAATAGGGACTGGACCAGACCCTGAGGGACCTTGAATGCAGGTGAGGGGCTGAGCCATGACTCAGGGGCCTGTGGGAGGCAGCCCTGCAATTCAAGGTGGCATGTGGGGGACCTTTCCCACATGAGGGGCCGAGGGCCAAGGCCCTAGGAGTGCACACGCATGTGCAGGGTGGACATGTGTGGACCCAGCACATGGGAGGGCCTGACACCAACAGAGGCGGGCAGACACGCACCAGCGCCCCAGGCAGCAAAGGACAGGGTGAGAGCCAGCAGGGGCTGGGGACGGGAGGAGGAAGCGGCCAGAGCAGGGGAAAAGGTGTGCAAGGCTTGCTGAGCCATTGTGCTGCCTGCCCCGCACCTCTTTTTCCCAGACTGTCTACACTTCTGACTCTCAGTCACTGACCCCCACCTCTTCCCAGCCCTGCCTGGCTTCTAGCTGCCCCATCCAGAGGCCTGACCAGCCCCCTCCAGCAGCCAGGCCTCCCTCCGTCCTACAGGACATCTCTCTCTCTCTCTCTCTAATCCTCTCTGGGGCCACCCCTTTCTGCCCCTTCCTGACACTGCCTCAGGTGAGCTCTTTTGTCCAGTTGCTTAAATGACCACCTTTGCTGATATCCAGGTCCTCACCAGGTGCAGGGAAGCCTGAGTCTCACAAGCTTTTGTAGCATGTGAGGTTGTGGATGTGCTGCGCCCTGGGGCCACTGCTTTCACAAGATTCTCAAAGGGGTGTGTATGTGTACCCCTCTTGGTGGTTCCCACGAGCCTCTGCCTCCCAGGAGTAGGAAGGTCCAGGGGCTCCTGAGGCCCTGGAATGAGCCGGTCCTTGCGAAGGGCCAGGAACTGCATCAGCCCCTCCCCACAGTCCACTACCTCCCAGAGGCAGGGCCCTCTTGGTTGAAGGTTGGCTGCAGAGAGGAGTGGCAGCATGGCAGTGGGGGCACAGGCGCCACGTGAAACCCACAGACCCTTGTGGATGCTCATAGACAGGGCACATGGCCTCCCTCAAAGGCCTGGCTATGAGGGCTCCCTGAGCCAGCTATAGTGCTCCCAATGGGCTGTCACCATTGTCACTCAAGGCCTGAACCAGGAGAGTCCTTAGGTTCTGAATCTGACCCCAACACTCAGGGCCCTGGCCTTAGAGAGTGCGAATGACTTGCCCAGGTCACACATTGAGGCCCAGCACCAGGACCTTCGCACTTGACTGCAGCCAGGCCGGGGAAGGGACCCTGGAGAAGCCTGGAGAATTCTCCAGATGCCCTAGACCTGCTCCAGCCAGACAGCGTTGCCATGCAGCCTGACAGGGCACCAGGCTCACACGAGGCCCCAGGGACAAGGAAGCCAGCATAGGGGCCTCCCCAGAGCTCGGAGCACATCACCTGCTGAATAATTGGGATGTGATTATTCACTTAGTGTCTGGGTCCCTTGGGCTGAGGGCTCCATAGGCTGAACTGAGCCTATCTTGTCTCCACAGGGTACCCAGCACCTAACTGGGCACCAGATACAGATACATAGTAGGTGCTCAGTGAACGAGGAAGGGCCAGGTGCAGAGGAGGGGCTCGACCCACTTCCTGGCCCAGCCTCAGGCAGTCACTCCGTCTGTCAGGGCCTCACCTCTTTATCATGCCGCAGGATGGCTGTACGCCGGGGCTGCTGGCCAGTGGGGTGACCTCCCGATCATAGTAGTTCTGGTAGGGCACCGGAGCTGCAGACAGCAAGCTGTGAGGCCCAGGGCAGTCCCCAACACCCCATTCTGGCCCTGCCAGAGACTCAGCTGGGGCCCTGTGTTCCCAATCTGGCCCTGGCCCACCCTGGTGCCTAGGGAGGTGCCTGTCTTGCTCCCCCACTGTAGGTACCACCAAGACCTAATATTCTGGACCCGTGATCCAGCGGAACCAAACAGGAGGGGAGTGGGGGCCGTGGGAGCTCCTCACCTCAATCCCCATCCCCACCTCTTCCTCTGAGTGCTATCATGCCCTTAGCTTTGCCTGAGAGGAGGCTGCAGGCCTGGGACCCAACCCCCCACAACCCCTTGGGTCTGGGTAGGGCTCCTCTGCCTGAAAGGGAGCTATAAGCTACCCCAGCCCTGTCCTGGCACTTGAGGCTCAGGGCCAGGCCTTTCCAGGGGCTCAGTGCACCCAGAGGCTGTGCTGTCCACAGGCCAGTCCTCACCCGGGGGCTCAGTGCCCGTGCTCTTGGCCTGGATGAAGCCGTCGATGTCAGCATCTATGCTGCAGCCTTCCAGCGTCAGCCGCACTTCCTCGTAGAGCTGGAGCAGGAAAGAGCAGAGGCTGCAGCCCGATGCCCACTCTGCCCCTTTGTGGGACTGAACTCTGGCCAGCGGCCCCCACCCACTGGCCTCCTCACAGGACATTGTGCGCAGCTCAGGGTCTTTGATCCTGAGGGGTCACAGTCCTGGCTGACAGCTTCTTGTTTCCTGAACACCTTCTATGCGCAAGGCCCTGTGCAAGGCACTTAACTCACACCTGTCCTCTGAGGTAGACCCCACTTTTCCCCATTGGATAGATGAGGAAACTCAGAGGAGAGTGACTTGCTCAAGGTCACAGAGCGAGCATGCTGCACAGCCAGGTCTTGGGGCTAGTGAGAGTGGATCCAGAGCTCACCCTTCCACCTCGAGGAGGCGAGGAGGCAGCAGGGGCTCAAGTCACTTGGGCAAAAACAACAAGAAAATCAATCCCCACAGCCCTGGACAGGAGGGTCAGGCAGGAAACACAGCAGGCAAGGGGGCCAGGGCTGCCCGGGAGAGCCGTGCACTGGGCTGTATCAACAGAGCTCAGGGCCCCTGGCGGGGGCCCCTCTCTGCTGGGGAGGACCCACCCAGCAGGTTGGGCTCAGTAAGGGGAACCAGGGCACCCTGGAGATGTGGGAAGCAGAGGAAGGACTGCACCTCGGCTCCTGCAAGCACTGAGCCTAGAGCAGAGCCGCCAGGGTCCTCCAGCTTCCGCCAACCTCTGAGAGCTATGTCCGCCTCCCCTCCCATCCCCGGCAGAGGGAGCAGGTGCTCTGTGGCTCTGAGGCATGAGGAGGAAGTCAGATGGCAGGGGAACCACGGAGTCACCATCTTCCAGGCAGAGAAGCCTTGGCCCTGTGGTACTGAGCTCCTGTCCTGGGGTTCTGGGGGCAAAGGCTGAGCTGCTGAGGCCTGAGACCCCTGAGGCCAAGCTTGGACCACAAAGGACCAGGTGCTTGTTGACTGGTTCAGACGGACCTGGGCACTTTGCCGCCTAGAGGCTGCCCTCCCTTACCCCACCAAGGCCCTCAGTCCCCACCTCATCATCCTTGACACACTGCATGGAGAGCTGGTTGCTGTGCACCCACAGGGCATTGCGGAGAATGGTCAGCCGGTCAAACTCTTGCAGCTGAAAGGCCTAGGGGCAGTGGGAGGGAGGTGAACCATGAGGAGGGGCTGCAGGGTCTAGCCAGGCTGGGCCCCGTTCACCCCTCAGCCGGAGCTGACCAGGCCAGTCCTCTCTGCTGGAAGCCCGATCCAAAGGAGAGTGCCCTGGGGTCCCCATCCCGACTCTGGGCCAGCCCTGAGGCTGCAGGGAGGGAGGTGGAACTGCCCAGGGGGTCCCTGCCCCAGCCTCCCTTCAGGCCGCACCACACTGAGGCAGAGGGGTAGTGAGAGGAGCCTCGGACAGGAGTCCTGAGCCCTATTCCCCAGGCCCTGTCCATCGACAGCGCCCAGAGAGGCTGTGGGTTTTGTCCAAGTCTCAGTTTTGGCTTCAACAAAAACGGTGAAATAATGCCTGCCTGCAACGAAGGGGCCCGGGACTCAAGGTCAGGTGACAAGCACCAGGGCCAGGTCCCGGCACAGGCCTGTGAGCAGGAGACTGAGTAACGGGTACCTTCCCCCACTGCCTCGCTTGGGCCTCTTGAAGCAGCTGGAGCAGGGATGGGTGTCTTCCACTTCCCGGCTGGGGAAAGCGAGGCTCCACGTGGGCCACTCACCTCACAGGTGGTCCGGTGTTCCTGCTCCCACTCAGCGCGGACCTTCTCCAGCTGCGTGATGCTCTGCCTGTATACCCGCTCTGCAAGTGCAGGCAGCCTCAGGGAGGGCCCTGACACGAGTTCCTCCAGCCCTGGCTCCTGCTGGGTCCCATCCTGGAGGCCGCCTCCCCTGTGGGACCTGTCCTAGCAGCTGGTAGAGCCTCATCTGAATGCCTGTCAGGGCCACCCACGCTGGTACTGCTTCTGCTCCCCAACTGTGCTGAGCTGCCTGAGGGCTGCAGTGGAGCCTCATATATGCAAGTCCAGAGTATTGGCGTCTGGGCATCTCTGGGCGCCCCACTTCACTTTCCAGAGGGGAAACTGAGGTTCAGAGAGGGCAGCTCAGAGGGTGCTGGAGGAGGGGTGGAGTCCCACAGGCTTGGGTCACAACTTCTGTGCCCAGATCTCTGGAGGTCACCTGTCCCCCAGCCAAGAGAGTAGCTGGGTCCTGATAAGAGACAGAGCACAAGGGAGAGGCCTTCCCAGGGGAAGGGAGGAGGGTGGGCGCAGTGTCTGGTGGGTGGGGCACCAGCAGAGACAAGGGTGTTGGTAGGATTCGGGCATCAAGTGAAGGACAGAGGCCCAGAGAAGGCTATGTGCACACATGCGTGTGCCCGAGCTTGAAAGTGTGTGTGCGCACATGCATGTAATAGATAGTGGCCCTGTCTTCTGGGGCTGTGCCATGCAAGTCCTGGGCTCTGAAGCCCGATGGCCTGGGTTCAAATGCAGTCCCCACCACTTATTGGCTGTAACCTGGGGCAAGTACTGGACCTTTTAGTGCCTCTGTTTCCTCATCTGTTAAGAAAGGGAATAATAACAGCAGCCACCTCGGAGGGCAGTTGTGAGGACTGAACACATGAAGTGCCAAGAATGGCCGGTGAATGGGGGAGCATAGCGTTTACTTTGACTGCACGTATCTGGAATGAGAGCACCGCGCCCATGACTGTGCAGCCAGGTGGGAGTGTGTGTGTACCAGGGTGAGGAGGTGTGTGTGGGGAGTACCACCCAGGCCTCTGCCCTGGTCGGATGGGGCAGCCAGGGCCCACATACCTGCCTCAGCGGCTGAGTCCTTACACTGCTTGGCTTTGTTCTGACTCTGAGGAAACAGAGGGGAAGCAGCGTTGAGACCCTGCCCCAGGAGCCCGGGCCCACCTGGGCAGCCCTGAAGTGAGTGTCACACCTTCCCCGGCCACCCTGTGGGGGAGTTCAGGAGCCAACTGTGGGCAGATGCCATCATCCACTAGCAACCTCCCCTCACAGCGGACCACAGGCTAGCTCCATGGAAAGGGAATGAAGACAGGAACTGAGCCCAGAAGGATGCCTGTGAAGAGTGGGACCATAACCCACAGGAGAGATGCAACTACCGCTGAGCCCCCTGGCTGGGACTTGGGCTCTGGCCCCTGACTGACTGCCCCCAGCTCATCCTTGGGCCATTTCCCTCTCTGGGCCTCAGGCTTCCTGTCTGTGCAATGGGTGATGTGTTTCCTGGGCTCTGGGAGTTCTGATAACCCCACTCTGGCCTAGGGGTCACAGCCTCAGGAGCATGGGCTCTAGACCACCTGAGTTGGGGGTCCCTTCTCTGCAGCTTCCTGGCTCTGAGACCTTAGACAAGTCACTTACTGTGAGCCTCAGTTTCCTCTCTGTGACATGGGCCTATTGAGCCCTTCTCCGAGGTTGTGTGAGGGTTGGCGTCTGCTCTCATCGCCCCGTGGGCCTCAGTGGGCCTGCTCTGAGGAATGGGTCCCTGAGTGCCACCTGATGGTGGCAAAGGGGATCCAGCTGACCTGCCTGCCCATGCCCTGAGGTTCTCTATAGGAAACCCATTTCACAGATGAGGAGACTGGGGGTCAGAGAGGGCTGAGCAGCTAGCGTGTCCCACATGCAGACCTTTGCCTGGGGGTGTCTACGGCACCCCTTCCGTGCCTCCTCCACTGCCCCCAGCCCTGGGCAACCCACACCGCCCAGCAGCCCAGCGCACCTTCTCCACCTGCTTCTGGTGGCCATTGGCGCTAATGCGCTCGAAGGCCTGCTCGGCGTCGTCCGCGTCCCGGCACTTCTGCTCGTAAGTCTTCTTGGACTGGGAGGGTGGAGGGGCGTGACTTGGGGGCTGCACAGCCCTGCTCTGTGTCCCCCGGCAGTGAGGCTCCCTGAGCCCAGCCTCCCTTTTTCCCTGGCGAGGGTTGTGGGTGGAGTGGGGGCATCCTCACCAGGGACAGGGATCTGCGGGTCCGGAAGGAGATTGAGAAGGCGTGGGGGTACTGGCAGTCCTGCTCCCAGGCCCTCCCCACTGAGGACAGCGCGGCCTGTCCCGGGCCCCGCCTCCTGGGCTGTGCTCCTCGGCGAGGGCACGCCCCTCGCCACGCCCCTCGCCACGCCGCGCCCTCTTAGGAGCCCCTCTCCCTTCCTGCCCAGCGTCTCGCAGGATCCAGCTCAGGAGTCCCTCCTCACTCCACCCTTAGAGTCCCCAGCCGACTTCATCTGCCCTTCATTCACGAGCCCCCAAGGGAAGGGCCCGGACCCATCCCCACGGGACCATGGCGCCCAGCGCAGGCCCAAGCACCCCGTAGGTTGGTGCGCCCTGCAGGACCAACGCCGAGGCCAGCCTGTTCCAAATGCCCTGCCTGGGGCCACAGCCCAGGATCGCACCCTGAGCCCTTCTCAGCTCCTCGAGGGAAGGCCGCGGCCCCAGGCCCTGGCGCTCACCTCCATGGCCTTCTTGTAGAGTGACAGCTTGCTCTTCTGGACCCGGTCCATGACGGCCTCATACTGCAGGGGACACGAGGTTCTGAGCCGAGGGCCGCGGCCTCGGGAGGCTCCCCTAGGCCAAGAGGACGGGGTGTCCCTGGGATGAGGCGCAGCACCTCTCCTGGCTCTGGAGAGGGGGTGACAGGCTGCCCTCCCTCCCCCAGAGCCTGCTGCTTCGCAGTGACCCTCACAATGGAAGACAAGCCCAGGGCATGGGTGTGCCCTGAGGTCCTCGCTGCAGACCTTGGCCAGAGCTTCATCTCCAGCTGGGGAGTTCCCAGCCCCACACATGTGCACACACAGTCGTTCATCCTGCATCCCAGAGCCTCTGCAGGCATCATAGTTGCTCACACATGTGTGCACACTATGCCACACACATACATGCAGAGCTCCACATTAACTCGGAGGTACATTGGCCCCATCCCTAGCTGTGCACACGCATGATCACAGGCATCCCTGTGCACACCCACAGATGCCACTCACAAGTACTCCCACAGTCACCCACACACAACCTCAGGCCACATGCGGGCACAGTGGCTACTGGACCCCTGTGCCAAGGTCTGGGGCCAAGCCTCCCCTCACCTCCCAGGCTTCCTGTTCTGATACAGAAGGCAAAACAGGCAGGACAGCGACTGGGTTATGAGGTGGGAGGCGAACTGGGCCAGTTTGTGCCTGGGGTCTCAGGGGAGGGGTTCTGTGCCAACTAGGAGATCAGCGAGTCACAGGCACTCACACACACACACACCCTAAAACACCCAAGCAGGGCTGGACAAGGACACATGCTCACAGGCATATGCAGGGGAGCGTGAGCGTGTGTCCTTGCTCTGTGGCACACACACACACAGAGGCTCAGACACACATGGCACGCTCCACAAGACAGCACTCTGCCTGCGGGGCCCTGGCCATTTGGGGAAGGAGTGCTCTGTCCAAAACAGCCTTTGCAGCCCGTGCAGCTCCTCTGGCCACAGGATGGCTCAAAATAGCAGGGCTGGAGTCCCTCCGTCCTGGCAGGCTCTCTGCAGGCTCTGTGGGCAGGTCCCAACTCAGAGAGGGTGTCTGCTGCAGCACCTCAAGCCTGGGCTGGCTTGTGGGGACCCACTGTCTGCTCAGAACCCCACATTTAGAATCCTGAAAGCCCAGCTGGCAGACGAGCAGGTGGCGCAGGCAGCCACGCAACATTTCTGCCAGCAGAACCGCTAAGCAGAGCTGAAGCCCTGTCTATGGAGACTGAGGGGAGCATGGCTTGGGCTGAGCTCTCAGTACTTGGGAGGTAGACATATGTGTCCCATCCTGTGAGAGGGAAACTGAGGCACAGAGATGGGAATTGGTATGGCCAGGACACCCAGGCCCAGCCTGGCCCCAGCCTCAGATACAGCTTCCTCCCCTTGAAGGCTCAGTTGTGTCTTCATTTTCATTTCTTTGGCCACTTTCCAATGATCCTTCCTCCCCAAGCAAGAAGCAGGTCTGTGTGCTGCCCTCCCAGCCTATGCAGGGCACCACCCTCATCACTAAGGCCCTGAGAGGCTGAGCCCCCATCCTCACAGACCCAAGCCCAGTCTCTAGGCCAGCCTGCGTCCTGCCTGCCCTCCAGGGAACCCATCCCCAACCCCAGCCCTGCAGCCTCCCTGACAAGCATCTGCCAGCCTCTGCTTACACAGCTCCCATGGTGGGGACCTCACTTTCATGCAGTCACTCTGTCTCGGGATGGCCATGCCCTACATATGGGTGAGAAGTACCTTTGGATGCTAAGCAATGCCACACAACTCTCCCACCCGTCTGTGTCTGACCCCTCAGCCTTGGCAGTCCTGTGGGGTGACTGGCTGCAAGTCTGCCTTTTTCCAGGACAATCAGCCCCGATCCTTGGACTCAAGACCAGTTTCCAGTGACCCCCACAACTTAGACTGCCTCCTCTGGACACCACCAAGTTGCTACAGACCCTCTAGAGTCTTCCGTAGTAGGATCCTCCTAGGTGTGAGGCAGCTCGGCGGAAAGGACCCTCCACGGGACTCTGGGACTGACAGTTGGCCTTGGTGCCAGTGGCCAGGCCTCTGCCCTCCCCACCCACTTCAGATTACCCTCAAGCTCCAAAGCTTGGGGTACTGTCCCACCACCACCCCCTGCCACCCTCTACTGACTCTACCAGGAGGGTCAGCCCCCCACCCCTACAGCAGCTGAGAGGCTGGCAATGGGGGAGCAGCTCCCCTGCCTCCTACACCTGCCTCACCTTCTTCCTCTGCTCCTTCTGCCTCTCACGGAACTCCTCAAGACTCCGCAGCTCCTCGCGCAGGGTCAGGGCCAGTTGGATGTGTGAGCTGCCCACATTCTCCATTTCTTGGGGGCAGAGCATGGATACTGGTCCCCAGTGTCAGATCTGATGGGCCTCAGCCACCCACAACTCGCCCCTGTCTGGGCCAGCCCAGCCCCAGCCCCAACACCTCATCTTCTGTCCCCCCAAACCCTCCACCAGCCCCAAAAGATCCCATTGCCCCAGGGTGGGGGACTTACGCTGTTTCAAGGAGTCAAAGGAGGCCCTCAGGGAGCTGCAAAACAGACGGGTCCAGGTCAGGAGGAGGAGAGCACAGCGGGAACCTGAAGTCCAGGCCGTCCCCGGCTGGGGGTGGGGGGGGGGGAGGACTTTTATTTTGGTGGGAAGACCCTGGGTCACTCTAGAACCAAGGGACCCTTTAGCCAGATGGTGACCATCCACTGGGGCCCCATACTGATTTCCGGAACGCAAAGTTCTCTGCAAATTAAAGTGATCAACCCCCTGCAATGTGGCAGAAGGGGACCGATGCCCCCCCCATCTGTGCTCCTGGCTGCATTCTTAGAGAAGAGGGGATTGTCTTCAGAACCCTGCCTCCCTCCCCTGAACTCCTCTCCCACACTCACAGCACTCTCTCCTCCTCTGCAAGTACCAAATGGCCCCAGGGTGAGGCTGCAGGGGTGGGGACAGTGTTCAGATGGGCTCTCAGTAGGTGGCCCAGGGGATGTTTGGAGGAGGTTGGATGGCCGTGGGAGAGGCCAGCAGGGCAGGGCGCAGGAGGTGAGAGGTGGGCACTGTCTGCCAGGGAGGGAGGGAGGGGAGGGCCCAGCACCGCATATAGGAGGCAGGGAATGATGGGCGGGGGCTGCCAGAATGAACACATAAAGACAGGACACCGAGTGCAATGTGAATCTCAGATGAACGAGCACTTTTTGAGTATAGTATGCTCCTTGTAGTATTTAAAACGTACTTTTATTTTTAAAGTATTTGTTGTTTATCTGAAATTTACATTCACCTGGGCATCCAGTATTTTATCTGACTCTCCCTGCAGCCTCTCTGTGGAGCAGCTCGGCTGCCCCCTGGCGGCCACATGACCTCATGACGCCCACCGGACAGCCCTGGGTGGCGCTGGCAGCGCACCAGGCAGGCTTCTCAGGTGACTTCTCCTCTCAGTAGACACCTGGGGAAGCAGAGGCCAAGGAGGAACAGCAGCCTGGCAGGAGCGTGGGGATCCAGGTCTGGGGGAGATCTGTGGGGGCCAGGCCCCTCGCCCTAAACTGGTGGATCCCAAAGTGAGGTCCACAGACCAGCAGCATCAGCATCTGCAGAGCCTGTTAGAAATACAGATTCTCAGGCTCCTCCCCGACCTCCTGAGGCTGAGGCTTCCGGTTGGGGCCCGGCCCCAAGGCTGTTGATGCCCATCCAGACGTCAGAACTGCTGGCCTGAGTGACGAGACCTCCTCGCAACTCTGCCGGCACAGGTGCCTTTATTTATCCCATTTCACAGATGAGAAGCCAAGGGTCACAGGAGTGAAGAAGCTGCACCCGTGGCCACCCTACAGTAAGAGGCAGAACCCAGGGAGAGGAAGAAGGAGAGGGGTGGCTGTGTGGTGATCCCACCTTCCCTTGTGGGACTCAGGACTCTTCTCTGACTCCTCACCAGCATGACACCTCCAATCCCTCTGCTTCCTGTCAGTTCACCTCTCAGCTCAGTCCCCCTCTTTCAGTTAGAGGCCTCCAGTCACAGCGTGGTCCCCCCACCCCCAACCCAGCCCTCATGCACACCACCCTCCAGCCGCACCTCCTTCATGACCGCAGCATGCCCAGACCCCTCCCAGAGCTCAGGGCCTGCACATCCACTGCCCGGCCCTCACCTTTTGGGTCTCACATCTGACAGATACCTCAAATTCAGCATGTCCAAAACTGGACTCAGCACCTGTCCTGCAAACCTCTCCTCTTCCAGGGCTCCCCTCTCAGCAAAGACACTGCTGTCCACCAGTTATACACACCAGAAATCCAGGAGTCACCCCGGGCTCTGTCCTCTCCCTTCCTTGCCGCCACCTTCTATTTCATCTCCTAAATCTCATGCCTGTCCCACGCTAGCTGCCACCACCGCTGCAGCCCCTGCCCTACCACTTCCACCCCCCACCTGTCAGCCCTGCTCTCTGCCCCTCCCCCTGTTCCTTCCAGGTGCCAGGCTCCGTCTTGCCTCAGGGCCTTTGCATGTGCCCATCTCCATTGCAGCATCTTTGCCTGGCACCCTCTCCTGTCCTTTCTGAGCACTGATGTCACTTTGGACTGACCCAGTGGATGTCTGTCACCTTGTTGAACCATGAGCCCTTGAGGACAGGGGCAATGCCTGGCTCTCCGGCTCTCCTCCTCATTGTCCCCAGGCTCATAATCTAGACTTTCTCAACCCCAAACCCACCTGTGGGCCACCCTGGTCCATGGTCTCAGTCTGCAGGGTGCTGTAAGGAATTGCAGGTTCTGGCAGCTGCTGGCCCTTTTCCCAGCCCCCACCTGAAAGCTGGGAGCCTGCCTGAATGCACAGCACTGCCAGGTGGACATTCAGCCTCTGTCCCACCGCTGGGACAGTCTTGACAGTGACGGTCTGTGCTCACCTTGAACTTTTGCCCCCATGACCTGGCTAGGCCTTGGGGGCTGTATAGATGCTGGTGCTGCCTCTGTCTGGGGCACCTGGGCAGGCAGGCTCTGGCCCCTCCAGGCCCCCTATTGCTGTCACCTGGGCTGCAGGCCTTCCTGCCCCAGGTACCCTGTCCCCATTGCTGGAACCATCAGGCCACCCTAGTTCAGCTCACACAACAAGGCCCAGAACACTCCTCCCTTTCTTGGCCCCAGACAAAATTTCAAGGAGGCAGCCTCAGCTCTGTGGATGAGAGGAGGAGCCAGCTTTGCCCCAGAACTCCCAAAGTGAACAGCCTTGAGCTCTGATATTGTGGAGGATCTGGGGGCCGCATAAAGTCATTCTCTGCCCCATGAAATTCCCGCTTCCTCCCCGCTGTCTGCGCAGGGAAACCGTCAAGATCTCCCTGAGTGCCTCTACTGCGTCTCCATCGCATGTCAAGGATAGGGTCCTGCACAGGCCTCTATCTCCTGCCATCTGTCACCAGTGCCTTCATGTGTAACTCATTCCATTGCCCTTTTTTACTCGGCTCTCAGGAAGCTCAGTCTGAAATTCTGTGCTCATATACAGTCCAGATTTCCAGTGTGTTTCCTGCTCTGTCCCCACTGTGTCCCTGCTGCCTGCCCACCGGCTGAGAGGAGTAGCCGTCTCGCCTCCCTGTGCTGAGGCTGTGCCCACAGTGAGCCAGCATCAGGGGACATCTGACAGGAACAGGGCCTGGCTGTCTCCCGCCAATATCCTCAGCAATGTCGTCATTCTCTCTGAGTTCAGAGGAAGAGAGACCATGAAAAAAAAATTTTAAAATCTCTCTGACAGGAAAACCACAGCATTTTTGGTTTGTGGCAAGTGGGGGTGAGGCAGGGACGTGAGGATTCAGACCTGCACCCCTTGGGGGCTGTGCCTGCTCACTGGTGACCACAGAAGGCTTACAGGAAGCTGGCCTTGCCTTGATTTTCCTTTGTTTCCCAAACCCCTGCCCTGTGCAACTTCTGGGGGCATGCAGCACCCCCAGCACCTTACCTGATGCAGGAGGAGCAATAGGGGAGCGGAGGTGACAGCTTTCTGAGGGAGGTGGCATTTCAGGCAGGCCTTGAGGGATGGGTGGGACCGGGCAGGGGAGCAACAGGGCAACAGCAGGAGCAAAGGCCCAGAGGCTGGAAAGGAGAGTCAGGCAGTCTCTGCAGGGCTAGACATATGACATCAGCAATATTGGTAAGCCCCCTGCAAATACTAACACTGTCTTTTTCTTTTAAGATGGAGTCTCACTCTGCAGCCCAGGTTGGAGTGCAGTGGTGTGACCTGGGCTCGCTGCAACCTCCATCTTCCGGGTTCAAGTGATTCTCCTGCTTCAGCCTCCCGAGTAGCTGGGGCTGCAGGCTCGCGTCAACATACCCAACTAATTTTTACATTTTTGATAGAGACGGGGTTTCACCAGTTTGGCCAGGCTGGTCTTGAGCTCCTGACTTCAGGTCGGCCTCCCAAATTGCTGGGATTATAGGCGTGAGGCATAGCGCCTGGCCCTAATGCTGTCTTTAAAATGCACTGAAAGCGCTGGTGGGGATTGCTGGAGTTTGGGGACTGGGTCTTACTTGTCCATCCTCCATTGCCACTGCCCCACGTTTGTTCGCTGAGTTAACATGTGAAGGAGGTACATGTCAAAAATCACTTAAGATGTAACCTCCTGTTAATTTCAGTGGCCTGAGCCTCCAGGCCTGAGGGTGGCTCCTGGCTGGTTTGAGGTCAGGGGACTGTGCAGAAATGCAACACCTTCAGGCAGTGGGGCTGGGGAAGCTGGCCAATTCTGCCCTCAGGGCTCACTAGGCTATTTATAGGGTCACTTAACCACCTGACTTTTGTCCTCGTTCTGCACCCTGTTCCTAGCCTTCCCATCCCCCAACCCCCTGCCTGTTCTGCAAGGGGCAGGGAATGAGCATCCCACAGACCTGGGGGACAACTGTGGGCCTCAGGGAGGCCAGGGGCTTCCCCTACTCAGGGATGGGCCCTGGAGGGTGGGCCACCAGCCCCCATGCTGAAGAGCCAGGCCACCTTTCCTGAGGGCCAACACTCCCCACCCCCAAGGAGTCCAAGATGAGGAAACAGGTCCACGGCCACTGTTCACCTGTTCACACTTCCCCACCAAAAGCCCTTCAGGTTGGCATGGGTAGGGGTAACCGGGTCTAAGCCAAGACTGACAGTGAGGCAAGGCAGGATATCTGGGAGGGCTTCCTGGAGGAGATGGGCCTGGAGGAGATCTCCTGGAGAAGATGCATAAATGGACCCTAATGCAAAGGACTAGGACGGAGAAGGAAGTCACCCTCAGTGTGCTGGACTCTGGCTAAGGAATGGCAAAGCCCTCTATTTTATTTTATTTTATTTTAAATTAGTGAATCCTCCTGACCCATCCAGGGCATGACACATAGTAGGTCCTCAATTGGTGTCTAAATGGATGGAAGATGGATGCTTGGCCTACACTGTAAGGAACAACTGCATGGCCTCACCAACACTACTTCATGCCACATGGGTCAACAGCAACACTATGGACAGCCCCACTGTGTGCGGTGAACCCCTGTGGCTTGGCACTCTCTGCTTGTCCTTGTGACTGCCCAGAACACCTCTCCAAGTGACCATCCCCTTCCACAGGTACAGACCCTGCACTCAGAGACAGGGAGCATCATCCAGGGCCACACAAGGGATAAGTCAGGGCAGACCCTGTCCCACTTGGCCTTGAATAACCACGGCACAATCAGGGCCGCCTCCACCTGGCCCCTTCCTAGTTCTACAAATGGAGCAAGATGTTGTGTACCTCCCCCTTCCCGCGGCCCACCCTGCCCCCAACCCCCATTGTATTTTCTTTGTGGATAGCTTCTCCTTCCCTGCTGTAAATCCCCTGTGACTCACAATCCCCTGAGCCTGCATCACACAGACTCACTCCAGCCTGGCTCCCATCGTGCCTTGCCGGGGCCACCGTCTCCACCTCTCCTGAGTCTCTGAGTTCTCCCCATGAGGTACCCTCTCTTTCTGGGAAAGTTATCTTCCAGCTGGCCTGGAGGCCAGGAGGCCGGGAGGTCAGGAGGCCAGGAGGGGCTCCCTTGGTCGTGCTGCCAGGCCCCACAGCTGCTCCCCACCTGGCTGAGAGCTCTGGGCACGCTTCCTGCAAAAGGCATACACCCATTCGCTCCTCACCACGTCCTGAGCCCTCCTCTGTGCCCAGCCTGCACCCGGCCCTCAGCCCTTCCCTTGGGAGGCCCTCAGACCATGTTCTTGTGGATCTGTACAGCAGCTCACTGGAGTGGGAGATGAGAAACAAACTCGGAGAAGCTAGGCGACTTGCCCACAGTCCCACAGCTCACATCAGCCGGGACCAGAGCTCTGAGGACTCCTTGGAGCCCTCCGTCCTCCCAGGGCTGTGTGCACACTTTCTGGCCTCACACATGGCTCATGCCACATCTAAGCTTTCCTGTGATCTCTGGCTCCTGGTTGGAAGCAGGAGCCGCCAGGGTGCCTGGTGTCTTTGGGGGTCCTTCAGAGTATGGCACATTCAGTTCCTGTCTCGGGAGAGCAGGCAGAAGGGGAAGGGGTTCCACAACAGCTGCAAGGTCAGGTCTCAGGGCCCCCCGGCAGGAGGACTCTGCAGAGACCTTTCAAGAACTTGGAGGCCGGTGGTCTGTCTTCCCCTCGACCTGGCTCTGTCCTCACCCAGGGGGACAGTCTAGGCCTTCCCCAGAGCAGCCCCTCCTCTCCACTGTTAGGGTGGTTCTGTCCTGAACTCAGCCTCATCTCCTCACGCTTCTTCCCACCCCAGCGGTCTGCATGCAGAGACCTGCGGGGCTGGAGACCCCTGCTTCATCAGAGCCACTCCCCTGATGGCCTGCCCTCTAACCAGGCCTCAGCTAAGCCCCTGAGCCCACTTCTTCCTCTGAGGAGGGCTGCGTTACTATCCCAGCACTGATGAGGAAATGGAGCCATGGAGTGTGTCAGCAGCCAGCCCATGGTCAGACAGCTGGGGGATGAGGAGCTGGCACCGGAACCCAGGTGTGTCCCCTCCTGGACCCCTGTCTCTGGCTACATCTCCATCCTTGAAGCCCATGCTGAGCCAGTGCTGCAGGGGGCTTGGGCTACCAGTGGAGAGGCCTGTCACCTGCCCCTCAGGACTTCAGTGGAGGCCACCCAGGCTGGTGCAGGCTGCACTGCAAATGACTGAGGATGGATGGCCTCCTGTCTCCCCCGCCCAGACCCTTTCCAGCACTCAGACTCTTAGGCTTCCTCCCTCCCGCACAGAACCTGGCCTCACCCTGAATGCCCGATAACCAGACACCAAGGAGGAGTCCCGACGCCTCATGAGCAATCCAGACCTACCCTGGTTCTGCCCAGCCTCCCCCATGCCAGGAAGCCCTAAACCTCATTTAAAGGCCCAGAAACTGCCAGCAGAGGAGAGGAGTGAGCCCCAGGGCCCAGGAGCTCTTACTTCATCTCCGTCTGGCCTCCTGCCTTCCGTGCGATCTGCACCAGCTCCTTCCCGTACCGCTCCTCCGCCTGGGCCCTGCAAAAAAAAAAGGGCATTTGAAAGATCATCAGTGACTTGCCCCCTTTGGGGAAGGCCTAGGTTTGAGGGAACACAGGAGCGTTTTTTTTAAAGCAGGACATGTTCTGACACGGCTTGGCTGGGATGGGGGCCTCGGCCACTGCCCAGGAGCTGAGTGGAAGGCACCTGTCTGCTGCCCTGTGCTCCCCGTGGCCTGCCCAGCAGCTCACCTCTGCCTCAGTAGCTCCTCCATGTCTTTGCACATCTTCCTGCCATCCAGAAGCCGCTGCAGCAGCACCTCGTAGCCCGTGTGGGCTGTGAAGTCCCTGCACTGTGACATAGGACAGAAGGACACATGAGGGCCACGACCAGGCAACACCAAGCACAGCCCTGTGGGGACCCTCCCACCATCTCCAGGAACAGCCTCTCTCCTGCCTCTATCTCCCCTACTCAGGGCAAGCTCTTGGGACTCTAGACCGGGCTTTACACAGGCACACAGGAGGTCCCCTCACATCTGCAGAGGTGATAGGTACATAAGTGAACCCCACCCAGCTGACAGGGCTGGAGGTGCCGGGCCTGGCATCAGAGCTCACAGGACAGGACATACATCAGCATGAGATAGCAGATGGGAAGGGCCACCCTTAAGTCCCCCTGATGACAGTCAGCCCTGAAATTCACTCACTCACGTTGCCACCCTTCCAATATTCCTATCTCAGCTAAGTGGGGAAACCAAGGTGCAGGGGGATGACACATGATCGCATCCAGAGTGGCCCAGCTAGAAAGTGGCTGGCCTGGCCTTGAACCCCAGGGTGTCTGGCTGGAGTCCCTGCCCTTCGCCTCAGCACTGTGCAGTCTCCATGACCATCACAGCAATTACAGTTTCTTGGGCACCAGCCATGTGCCAGATGCCACATTGGGCTCTCTGTGGGCTCAGGAAACCCCCCTCAGGCAGATCCAGGGAGATGGGCATGGAGGGTGACTTCAGTCAAGGCCAGAGCACACGCAGACACACCCTACATTCCCCTCTGGACTGGGGTGGGGTGGGGAGCCTCAGAGAACTCTCCAGGGACAGCTACCCTCTGCTGCCTGGCACTTGCCCAGTTTGCCCTGGCTGTCGTTCTGGCCAACCCAATTCTCCTTTCTCACTGTGCAGTGGGTTCCAGGTGTGTGTCTGAGCTGCTGGTGTGGGAAGCTGGTGTGAGAAGTTGGGGGAGGGAGGTAGTCTTTAAGGACTATGAAGGAACAGAGGTCTCCCAGGACACTCCCAGGCCTGGGGAATGGGTCCCAGGGCCAGGGTCCCCGCCACAACCCCCTAAGCTCTCCCGGGCGCTGCATGCAGGCTTACTCCAGGGGAGCCTGAGGTGCTGGGGAGACAGGATTTTTGTCACCAACTGAACAAAGGCAGGCCTGACATTCTGCACCTAGTCTGTCTTCCTTTCTATCCCTGAGGACCCCTAAAGCCTCAGAGACGAGCAAGAAGTTGCAGCTCCCCTGACCACACACATTACAGTCTCCAAGGTCACACACACTCCAGGGTCGCACACACTTAGCATGACTCAGGTAAAGCCTGCTGCTCCTTCCCCTGACCCATGTCTCCCCTCAAACGCCACCTTAGGGGTGTGAGGGGAGCAGGGATGGAGTCAAAATCAAGGAGAGCTCTCTGTAGGAAGAGGCATTTGACTCAGGTGCTGGAAGGAGAAGGTATTCTCCAAGGTCTAAGGAGAATCAGAAGCAGCAGGGAGGGGTAGCAATGGCATAAATTGCCCCAACAGCGCCCCACCCTTCCCACCAACTGCAGTCCACCTTCAGCAAGCTCAGAAGGGTGGACTCTCCTGGCCTGTAGGACACTTAGGACCCCAAGCTCCTACCCCCTCCATAAACATCCCTAGAAATTCCCGAGGAGGATCTGGCCCAGGCTCAGCTGTCCCACAGAGCAACAAGCAGGGTGTCTAGCCTGTAAGGCCAGAAGCTGTCCCCCCAGCCTCAGAGGCAGGCCTCCACCCCCATGTCCAGGTTGGCATCACTGGGCTAGCCTGGGCCAGGCTTCCATTTCTGTGGTTTTTGGTGGGCAGCTGCTTGCAGCCAGCAGCCCTCCCCTTCCCACCCCTGAGCCTCTGCCCTCGCTTCAGACTCTCAGGTCAGAGCCCCCCGCGGCTGGGAAGAAAAACAAATCCGGGGCCTCAGCCTCCTGCCCCTGCCTGGAGGGACACCAGCATTCAGGTCAGAATGCCACAGATCCCCCCACCCCAGAACTGCGAGCCGCCTTGTGTGGCTCCCCTTACTCCTCAGGAAACTGAGGCCAGAGAGGGAAATGGCTTGCTTGAGGCTGCAGAGTCAGGATGAGAATCTGGACTCTCAGGGGACCTGTCATTTCTTCCTAATACCTCTGGAGTGGCCGCCTGGAGCCCAGCCCACACCCAGCCCTGACGCCAAGGGAACCCTTCTTTTGTCCTTATGGAGGCCCCCAGAGTGGAAAGAGAACCAAGTTGAACCTACGTTGGCCATTCGGGAGGAGTCAGAAAGCAGCGAGAGGCCCTGCAGGCTGCGACTGCGGTGCTCAAGCCCCCAGAGGCTGCAGGCTCCAGGATCCCTCCCAGTCCCCCGCTCAGAGCTTTGGGCTGCTGGCAGGGGCTGTGGCTGAGTGAGCTACTGTCACAAGGACTGGGCGGTTCCGAGGAAGTGCCTGACTCTCCAGGGGCTGCTCACGATGGCTCCCAGCCCTGCACCCCTTCCCCCAGCCCACATCCTCCTCCTTCACCCCCACCCCTGCCTCAAGGGCATGGGTCTGACTCAGTGCTCTGAGCTGGAAGAGTCAGGCTCAGGATATGTTTAGGAAATGAATGAACCCACCATCCTATAACTTAATCAGTCGTGTGGGTCTGCCACCCAAGGCCCAGCATCAGCATTACCCCCAGGGGCCCTACCCTAGTTGTCCCCCACTCTTACCTCCCTCTCCCCTCCTCCTGTCCGACCTCCATTATCTGAATGCTGCCTGTGGCCCTGCCCTTTGTGAAATCTCTATTTATTAAGTCCACCTGGCACACACTGCACCAAGGGTATCACAGGGTATCATAGCATTATCTTCCTGACCATAACACACATCCTGGGAGGCAAAGATGGAGACAGGAGGCCCAAGCAGGTAAAGAGACTGCCCAAAGCCACACAATGGGCAAAGGGCAGAGTTTGGGATCTGAACCCAGGTCAACCTGTCCCCAAAACCATATAGCTACATCAGCCATTTAGTAGACAGCCCAGGAACCATTTTCTATTTTGGAACGTCCAAACATGATTCGAAAAAATAACTCTTGAAAATGATTACTCAAATTATCTCCACCTCAAATCAAAGCTGTATTTCGGGCTATAATTTGGTTACTGTGGATTCACAGAGGGTAGCCTAGTGCCCAGGCTGGGTCAGAGGAGTGCAGCCCTGGAGAACCAGTGAACAGCCAGGGGTCACGGCCCAGCCCTGTGGCACCCAGGACAACCTGTCCTGGACTAGGGGTGCCAGGTGGGGAGCGGGCACAGTCCCTCCCTCTGGGAGGCTCACTTGAGCCAGATGTGGGACCCAGCCCTTGCCATCCATGGTGTGTGGCCATCGGCTCCAGGCTGTATCCCAGAACTCCAGCAGGAGGCTCTTGGGAGGAAACATATTCCTGCCTCTGCCTTGAGGCAGTGCGGCCAAGGCCTGGGTGCCCTGTTCTGTCCAGAGATAGCCCACTGGCTTCATTCTTTGGTGGGTGTTGGTGTGAGCCATGGCCCAGGCTTGTGAGCTGGCCAGGCCCTCCACACCCCCACCGGTTGAGTGGAGAAGCACCCTCTGTACCTACCACCACTTCCCCATTTTCATGCCCATAACACTCTTGGTGGCTGCAGGGGCGAGACCACAGACATCAGGGCCTGAAGCAAGCCACTTCACTTCTCAGGACCCAGTTTCCTCATTGGGGAAGTGGGGGCAGGAGGCTAACCCCTTTTCGGGCCCTGACAGCCCACCCCTCTAGGGCACAGTCCTGTTAGTATGGGCCACAGTTCAGAGAGGGTTCTAGGGCCTGTTTGAGAGGCTGGGAAGGGTCTGACCGACTAGATGTGGGTTCACACCTCCCGTGACCCTGGCCCTTCTCAGCCTGTTTCCTTCCGTGTGAAAATGGGCCTAATAGTTCTCACCACATAGAGGTGTCCTGAGAAGCAAGTGAAATGGTGTGCATAGGTGAGAACAGTGGAACTCAAGATCAAGGCTCACCACAAGGCGGATACTGGGCTCTGGATGATGACTGCCATTTTATGGATGAGGAAAGGGTAACCCAGAGAGGTTACCCAGCCTGCCCAGGGACCTGCAGGATGCAGCCGGGATATAACCCAGATATCCCAAGCCACGATCTTGGCTGTTAACTTCCCATTACTTTGCCTCTCTGCAAAGCCCCACACTCAGGGCCTGTCACCCAGTGGCAGTTCAGCAAGCAGCAGCTCCCAGAGCCCTACCCGCCTGTCTGCCACCTCCCCCACCAGAAACACCTTCCCTCAGCAGGGGCCAGCCTGGAAGAAATGAGTCACCTCCTCACCTCCCCTCTCACCTTACACACCTTCCTCCACCAGAGGGTCCGTTTAAAGGGGAGCAGAGCCTTTTTCAAACGCTCGCTTGCCTGGCACTCCAGAATACAGCATCTATCAGAGGACAGCTAAGCCTCCAACCTTGGAGGGGGACTCCTGGGTTTTGGTCCCAGTTCCCATCTGCTACGTCCAAGAATTGGCACCGAAATCTTCCCTGGGAACCAAGTGGGGGCTGTGGAAGGTAGCCAGGAAGAGCTGCCTGGTAATTCTGTCCATGAGAACAGCCTGACAGGGAGAGAGGAACCCTAAGGAGCAGCTGAGTGGAGCAGACTATTGGGTGCAATGGGAGGGGTTGGAAGTGGAAGGCTGTAGGGAACGGAGTGGTTAGGGACTCCAAGGGGGGCAGGGTCGCCAAAAAACCTGCCCAGGCGCCAGGGAGAGAAAGGGCTGACCTGTGTGCATTCGCTGTCACCAGTTACAAGAATACCAGGGCAATGAGACATTTCTCCCCTTTACAGTCATGGCCCCGTGCGCCACCCCACCCATGGAGACCCCAGAGGCAGCTGGCAGTGCAGTGTGGGTACCCCATGGCAAGGGAGGAAACCGACCCTGTTCTCTTTTCCCCATCAGAGGCTTCCAATAAAAGTCGGGGGACTGGGGAGCTTTACATTGAATGACAGAGTGAAATTGTGATACTAGGTTGGACTGGATTGGGTTACACCTGAAGATGACTAGGAAAGCTCCAGCATGGGCCCACAGGTGGGGACGCAAGACCTAGCAGCAGATCTGGAAGGTAGAAGAAAGAAAACTTTTTCTGCTTGCACCCTACCAAGTTCAAAAACCAGCTGGTAAAAGGCTTCCTATTCTTGCTGAAAATCTTTCTAATGGCTGACACGCTTTTGGGTTGATAGGTTCTTCCTTTTTAAAAAAAACCTTTTAAAAAGATTATCTTTTATTGGTGGGTGAAGAAATGGAACAGGGAGTGTCAATTCCCTGCCTGTCCTGTCATCTCAGAAGCCTCGGGAGTCAGGGCCGGCTGTTTTGGATGGCAGTTGTGGAGCCGCATGGTGCTGGGGTGCTCTCCTCCCTCATACCAGCAGTGACTTCTGCAGCTGGTGTGGCTGACACTGTGGGTTTGCTAGCACCTAGTTTCCTCTTGCTTGTCTTCTGTGGACTGAGAACCTGAGGTAGGAAGGGCTGAGCTCCATGGAGGCAGAGGGGGGTCTTTCAGGTTCCCCACTGGATCCTGGCACCCGGTGCCTACACACTGCCCTGCTCACAGACACACTGAGTGACAGGCTGGAGAAGCGCCTCGGTGAGGCCCTCGAGAGGACAAGGCCTTATGACTGCTGCTTCCTGAGGTGCCCCATGGAGGGGACCAGATCATTTGCTTGCAGATTCAATGACCCATTACCCAGCACCTTTAAAGAAGCCAGACACACTGGTCCCCTCTACTTCTTACAACAGTCCTCTGAGGCAGGAATTATCATCCCCATTGTATAGATATGGAAACTGAGGCACAGGGACGCTAAGTCAATGAGCAGCAACCAGACTCATTCCACTGCCCTACAGTTAGTACCCCGCAATGGGACTCCTCTCCACCATTACTGGTTGGCAAATTGAGGCAGGCAAAGGACCAAACACTCAGGTACAATTTGGATGGATGGATGGATGGATGGATGGATGGATGGATGGATGGATGGATGGGTAGATGGGTCAGTGGATGGGTGGATGGGTAGATGGGTGGGTGGATGAGTGGATGGGTGAATGGGTGGATGGGTGGATGGGTAGATGGGTGGGTGGGTGGATGGGTAGATGGGTGGGTGGATGAGTGGATGGGTAAATGGGTGGGTGGATGGATGGATGGACGGGTGGATGGATGGATGGGTGGATGGGTGGATGGATGGATGGACGGGTGGATGGATGGATGGGTGGATGGGTGGATGGATGGCCAGAGCCCTCAGTAAACAAGGCAGTTGCTTACCCAGAGTATTTGGGAGGAGGTGATAGGGAGGGAAGGAAGGTTCCAAGCCAAAGCTGTGGGGAACTGCTGAGGTTCCAGTCTCACCTGGAGATCTCTGTGAGGCCATCAGGAGCAGAGGGAGCACTAGTGACTGGCATTTCCCAGCCCATGCCAGGACTCATGGGAGCAGAGACAGGCAGGCCAACTCCAGGTCAATGCAAGGAAAGGCTTCCCAGGAGCCCGAGTGGCTGCAGGTATCGAAAGAGGGCGGGGTGCTTTGACAGGTGGAGAGCGCCCATCACTACAGTCTGTAAGCAGGTCTGGTTCCACAGAGAGGACTCAAGCCTCAGATGTGAAACTAGAGACTTACTGTCTAGGGGTTCCCTGACCCAAGTACTGCTGGGATCCATGGATAAGCAAATAAATAGGGGATGAGGATGACTTACAGCTGTCTGAGATGGCCCAGGGTAAGTGTTGAACAGAGAGGGCCAAGAAGGCAAAGACAGACAGTTTTTAGACAACAAATGTGCATTAATGTTGTCAGATGAGTAACTCTGTGTTCACCTGGGCTGACAGGACCTTGAGATTAGAAATGAGTTTCCAGAGTGCCACGGTTCTCCTCCGAGTCCCAGTCTGATAGCCTCTGCTGGGCCTTACAGAGTCCCTCACCTGAGCAGCCCAGCTGGCCGTCCCTGAAGATGCCTGGGCTGGGCTCCATTGTGCTGGGAGGCCCACAGGCCCATGGCTGACAGGGGCCCCATCAGAGCCCTTTGAGCTTCCAGGGACTCCCAGGGGTCCCACTGAGGGGACAACACAGGCACTGGACAAGGACACACTGCGCATGAGTGTGGCACCTGCCCTCAGCAATACTGACCACGAGGCAGCTGTCTGTCATGAAGATGAGGAAGGTGATGACAAGAGAGGTGACTCTCTCTAATGTTGTGGGGCATCTGGCTTTTGACCAAGGTCTGTCTGGCTTGAAAGTTTTGTTCTTTTAAATAGGCCTTTTCAATGACGAGGCAGGAAAGCGCCCCACTACCTCAGTTCCCTGCCTGCTTCCCCTCCTGCACTCTCATGGGGCCAGCCCAATTCCCACTTCTTTCTCCTGTGTCATGAAACCAAAACATGCAGAAAAGTGAGAAAGGGCTGGACATGATGGCTCACACCTGAAATCCCAGCACTTTGGGAGGCTGAGGGGGGTGGATCACTTGAGCCCAGGAGTTTGAGACCAGCCTGGTCAACATGGTGAAACCCTGTCTCTACTAAAAATACAAAATTAACTGGGCGTGGTGGCATGCGCCAGTAATCCCAGCTACTTGGAGGCTGAGGCAGGAGAATCGCCTGAACCTCGGAGGCAGAGGCTGCAACGAGCCGAGATTATGCCGTTGCACTCCAGCCTGGGTGACAGAGTAAGACCCTGTCTCAAAAGAAAAAGAAAAAAGAAAAGTGAGAGAGGAGGCAAGGAGCAAACACAAGATGGCCAGAGGTAGATGGAGACACACCCCTCAGGCTCAGCTACCTGGAAGTCCAGTGCTAGTGCTGTTCCTGTGCAAGCCTGCTTCAAGGTAACAGAGACAGGTGCAGGGAGATGGAGCAGGTGTCTGTAAAGGTGGCCTGAGGCCAGACTGAGGAGAGCCAAATCACGCACAGCAAGGGGCAGGACCTTCCCAGGAGGTCATAGGAACCAGGACCAGGTTCCAGATTCAGGGGAAGGGATTGAGTGGGTGGGGTGCCTGGTGGGGCTCTCATGCATGATCCCCTCCAGTCCTCAGGGAACCCTGTCAAGTCAGTACTGTGCTGTTACTGTCCCATCTTTCAGGCAGGTGAGGAACTGAGGATAACAGTGACTCGTCCAGGTCACACAGCTCTGTACAGTCCTTGCCAAGCTGATTTGGCAGTCGGGGGCTCACTAGGATCCAGCAGTGGATGAGGGAGGAGGCAGAGGCGGACGGTGAGGGCAAGTGAGGAAGGGAGGCCGTGGGCCCTTGGGAGTGACGGATGTAGGGGAGGATGGAGCTGAGCCACCCCAGACCCTGAGCCCTGGAGGAGGCACTGACCCTATTACCAGCCAGGAGGGGTCCAGCTGTCTTCACAGGAAGAGCAGGGCTCCTTGCTGCATGGGTTCCTGCCTGTGAGTGACCAGCCAGGGGTACCAGTGGTCCAGGCACTGTTGTTGCACACCCCCGTCCCCAGGCATTGCCCTCCCACACCACCTACACCTGCCAGGGATGTCCCAGGGGAGCACAGGCCCACAGCGAGTCCAGGCAGTGAGGTGTGACAGGGCTCAGGCACTGGGTTCTGGTTCTGGCCAGTTCCACACAGTCTGCACGAGTCACAAACCTCCTGGGCCCAGATTCCTCCTCGGTGAGATGGGGATGAGAGCATCATCCACTTCCAGGGGCTCTGAGGACTAAATGAACAACACCTGCAGGAGCCTCACGCAGGGCACTTGACACTCACTGGGCTCCTGGAAGGGCAGCCGAAAGGATTCATGCATGTTAACCGAGAGGAGCCCAGGGAAGGGGTGTTTACAAGAACTGGGTTTGATCCTAGCTGGGACACTTCTCTAGACTAGTGGCTCCCACTCTCTGGCCTCAATTTTTTCATCTGTAAATTGGGGAGAACATGTGGACTCCTAAGCCCTTATAGGGCTGATATGGGGTGTCCTGCTTTGTGGCTGTGAATTGCTGTAGGTGTGAGGGCTGGCAGGCTCCCTTGGGCTTGGGACTTGCTCAAGAGACAGAGATGGGCCCCTAGAGCTTCAAGGGAGCCCCACTCCTATGCCCATGCCCTTCCCTGAAGGCAGGGAGAGACCCCTGCAGCCTCTGGAGGCCCTTTAGCCCCCTCTGCCAGCCTCAGCAGGTTCAGGACCTTGGAGCTGAGCCCGAGGCCTCCTGCGCCTGGGGGCTAGTTGGACTCCGCACCTGCAGGGGACGGCATGCGGGGCTCCTTTTCCTTGCTTGGCCATTAACCTGCACGTCTCCACTCTCAATCCTCTAACGTTGGTTTACTACTACAATGTTCACAGACAAGGAACCAAGGCTCAGAGAGTTGTGGGGCTCCCCAGGGCCACCCATGAGTGTAGTAGGATCAAAGCGGGCCACTGGGCTCTAAGGTCAGAGTGAGAGACAAAGATGGTGCCTGCCAAGTAAAGGCTTCTGTGTTGGAGCCTAGGAGATTGCTCTACTCTGCCCAACACAGCCAGTGGACATGTTGCACAGAGCCACGTTGCGGAGAAACACGGCTCTAAGTAGAGTCAGATGCTCCCCCTACCCCAGGCCTGGGGAGCTGGGCTGTGTGAGGAGTCTGGTGCTCTCTGGGACCATTCATTATTTAACATTTTACTCTCAGCCTACACAGAGGTAGGACTCAAATCAAGACTGCTGGATGCAGTGGCTCACGCTTGTAATCCCAGCACTTTGGGAAACCGAGCCGGGTGGATTACCTGAGGTCAGGAGTTCGAGACCAGCCTGGCCAACATGATGAAACCCCATCTCTACTAAAAATACAAAAATTAGCTGGGTGTGGTGGCAGGTGCCTGTAATCCTAGCTACTTGGGAGGCTGAGGCAGGAGAATTGCTTGAGCCTAGGAGATAGAGGTTGCAGTGAGCCGACACAGTGCCATTGCACTCTAGCCTGGACAACGGAGCAGGACTTTGTCTCAAAAAACAAACAAAACAAAACAAAACAAAACAAAACAAAACAAAACAAAACAAAAAGACGGCCAGACCCTGAGTACAAGCTCCTTCCCTTGAGGACTGGGAGTTATCTGAGGCCTGGGATGAAATTTCTGCAGCCTGACACACAAGGCACGAGGTGGGTGGATCACGAGGTCAGGAGATTGAGACCATCCTGGCTAACGCAGTGAAACCCCGTCTCTACTAAAAATCCAAAAAATTAGCCAGGCATGGTGGCGGGCACCTGTAGTCCCAGCTACTCGGGAGGCTGAGGCAGGAGAATGGCATGAACCCGGGAGGTGGAGCTTGCAGTGAGCCGAGATTGTGCCCCTGTACTCTAGCCTGGGCAGCAACTGCCTAGGCTGGAGTGGAGTGGTGTGATTACAGCTCACTGCAACCTCGACCTCCTGGGCTCAAGTGATCCTCCCACTTCAGCCTCCCAAGTAGCTAGGACCACAGGTGTGCACCACCACGCCCCAGCTAATTTTTGTATTACTCGTAGAGATTGGGTTTTGCCATGTTGCCTAGGCTAGTCTTGAACTCCTGGGCTCAAGCAATCCACCTGCCTCAGCCTTCCAGAGTCCTGGAATTACAGGCATTAGCCACTGCACAGGGCCAGAAGTCCTGATTTTTATTTGTTTTTTTTTGTTTTTTTTTTTTTTTTTTTTTTTTTTTTTTTGAGATGGAGTCTCGCTCTGTCGCCCAGGCTGGAGTGCAGTGGCCGGTTCTCAGCTCACTGCAAGCTCCGCCTCCTGGGTTTACGCCATTCTTCTGCCTCAGCCTCCCGAGTAGCTGGGACTACATTAGCTGGGACTACAGGCGCCCGCCACCTCGCCCGGCTAGTTTTTTTTTTTTTTTTTTTTTTTGTATTTTTTAGTAGAGACGGGGTTTCACCGTGTTAGCCAGGAATGGTCTTGATCTCCTGACCTTGTGATCCGCCCGTCTCGGCCTCCCAAAGTGCTGGGATTACAGGCTTGAGCCACTGCGCCCGGCCGCAAGTCCTGATTTTTAAAGGCCTCTCAGGTCCAGGCAAGCTGAGGCTGGGACAGACATTAATTCCTTGCAGGGTCTTCTCTTGATCCACTGAGGAAGTTGGTGACCCAGCCTCCAGGCCGTCCCTCCAGACCCTCCTTGAAGAAGAGTGAGAGCTGGTGGGGCCTCAAGGAAGTCGAGATGTCATAGATGGACTTTCTTGGGGAGCTGGAAGGCAGAGCAATTGCAGGGAGGAGCCCACAACCCAGGGGCCCTCTAAAGCAAGTGTCTCCCTATGTGTGCCTAGGGTAGGAATATCATGAGGAGTCTGTCATGGACTCGTGGCCAGTCCAGGTTGGGCAAACTTAGGAGGGTCCAGGCCTCAGTCTCCTCACCTATAAAATGGGAACAACAAAAGCAGCTCTACTCAGGCCCCCGAAGAGCCAAAACAACCTTGAAAAAGAAGAATAAGGTTGGAGGACTCACGCTTCTTGATTTCAAAGCTTACTACAAAGCTACAGTAATTGAAGTAGTGTGGTACTGTCATAAGGACAGACATGTAACCAATAGAATGGAAATTGTGAGCTCAGAAATGAACCCTAACATATATGGTCATGTGATTTTTGACAGAGGTGCCAAGACCATTCAATGAGAAAAGGACAGACTTCAACAAATGGCGCTGGGAAAACTGGATATCCACATGCAAAAGAATGAAGCTGGACCCTTACTTTATACCATTTGCAAAAATGAACTCAAGATGAATTGAACACCTAAATGTAAGACCTAAAGCTACAAAATTTTAAAAGGAAAACATAGGGGAAAACTTCATGATATTTAACTTGGCAATTATTTCTCAGATATGATATTAAAATCATAGGCAACAAAACAAAGAGTAGACACATTGCATTCATCAAAATGAAAAACTTTTGTGCATCAAAAGACAATATCAAAAGAGTGAAAAGACACTCCAGAGTGTGAGAAAATATTTACAAATCATATATCTGATAAAGGATGAGTATCCAGAATATATAAATAACTCCTACAACTCAACAATAAAAAGACAACCAATTCAAAAGTGGGCAAAAGTCTTAAATAGACTTTCTCCAAAGGAGGTATACAAATGGCCAATGAACACATGAAAAGATGCTCAACATCATTAATTATTAGAGAAATACAAATCAAAACTGCGATGAGATACCACTTCATGCCTCCTAAGGTGGCTATGATTTAAAAAAAATAGAAATTAACAACAGTTGGCAAAGATATGAAGCAATTGGATCCCTTTTGCATTGTTGATGGGAATGTAAAACTGTTTGGCAGTTACTCAAAAAATTAAATAAAGGATTACCATACGATCCAGCAATTCCACTCCTAGGTATATATATAAAAGAATTGAAAGCAGGGTTTCAACAGGTACTTGTACACCAATGTTCATGGCAGCGTTATTCACAATAGCTCAAAGAAACAGCCCAGTGGCCATCAATGGATCAATGGATGTACAAAATAAAGTATATGTGTACAATGGAATAGCATTTTGTTATAAAGAGGAAGAAAATTCTGACACATGATATGACACAGATGAGCCTTGAAGACATTATGCTAACTGAAATAAGCCAGACACAAAAGGACAAATATTATCTGATTGTACTTATAGAAGATGACTAGAATAGGCAAATCCATAGAGCTAGAAAGTAGAATCGAGGTAGAACAAGGTATGAGGTGAAGGAGTGGGGAGTTATTGTTTGATGGGTAAAATTTCTGTTCAGGATGATGAAGCAGTTCAGGAAATAGTGAATGTTTCTTAATGCCTCTGAATCATATACTTAAAAATAGTTAAAATGGTCAATTTTATGTACGTATAATTACCACCCCCCCCAAAACTTTTAATCTCTGCTCACTCAGGTGAGTCAAATGAGATCATGAAAATGGTACAAACTAAATGTATGCCCATTGTCAGCAACGGTAATTTTTGTTTTGTTTTGTTTTAATATTGAGTGTTCGCTCTTGTTTCCCAGGCTGGAGTGCAGTGGCACAATCTTGGCTCACTGCAACCTCTGCCTCCCAGGTTCAAGCAATTCTCCTGCCTCTGCCTCTCGAGTAACTGGGATTACAGGCACGCACCACCACACCTGGCTACTTTTTTTGTATTTTTAGTAGAGACAGAGTTTCACCATGTTGGCCAGGCTGGTCTTGAATTCCTGACCTCAGGTGATCCGCCCACCTTGGCCTCCCAAAGTGCCGGGACTATAGGCATGAGCCACCACGCTCGGCCAGCAATGGTAACTAATTACCACAATTATCTATGTTGACGCCTGTCAACCTAAAGTTCTACATGGAGGCACTGGGGAACTTTGAAAAATACTGATGTCCAGGTCCTACTCCAAGAAATCGGGATGTAATTGACCTGAGGTGTGGCCTAGGTATTGGGATTTTTTAGAATGACAGTCCTACAGTCTGGCTCTCTGCTTCATTTCTTTTCTTTCTTTGTTTTTTCTTTTTTGAGACAGCCTTACTCTTTTGCCCAGGCTGGAGTGCAGTGGTATGATCATGCAGTCACTACAGTTTCCAACTCCTGGCCTCAAGTGACCCTTCCACTCTAGCTTCCCAAATACCTGAGACTACAGGTGTGCACCACCAGGTACGGCTAATTTTTGTACTTTTTTTTTCTTTTTTTTTTTTTTAGAGCAGTGGTTTCACCGTGTTGCCCAGACTGGTCTTGAACTCCTGGGTTCAAGTGGTCTTCCCGCCTCAGCCTCCCAAAGTGCTGAGATTACAGGCGTGAGTCACCCCGCCTGGCCGCTGTTCTATTTCTGACCTTGTCTCCAACTACTCTCAACCTTGGTCACTCTCTTTAGCCATGCAGGCATGCTCTTGCCTCACTCAGCCCATCACTTCCTCACTTCCTCCCCAGTGTGACTATTTCCCGTTCCTGTTTCCACAGCTGGGAAGCCCTGAGTTCCATCTGGCCACCGCATCCCCACACTGGCTGCTGGTCTCCAGGGCTCCAGCTGGCACTTCCTGTTGCCCAATGGTGGGTGGCCTGTCAACACAAGTGGGAGGAGCTGTCACTCTCCTGCCTGCTCCATCACCCATTGCTCAGTGTGCCAGGCCTCAGCAAACCACCACACCCTCCCATTAACTGCAAAGGGCTCTCTGACCCAGACCTGGGAAGGTGGCATCCAGGCCTAGCCCAGTCCAAAATTCCATCCTTGTGGCATCCCCCAGGCCCACATCCCTTCCATGAGGCTCAGTTTCCTCTCTGTAAAACAGTAATAAGAATACTGACCTCACAGGACTATTGCTGGAATTCAGTGAGATAACATAGATCATCTTGTTACTTGAAACCAAAGGAATGATTCTCTAATGGTGGAGTATAACATGCAATGCTGAACATCAGTGGAGGAGGCATTCTGGAAACAGCAAGATCTATGTATAAGGCTCACCCTATAGGTGCATATCCAATTATAAATCTGGGTCCCCTGGAACCTGTTCCCAGTCTGCTACCCCACTACGGTGAGCAGGAGGAGGTGGTCCCTTAGCGCTGCCCTGAGCCGCAGGAGGAGGTGGTCCCTTAGCACTGCCCTGAGCCACCCCATCCTCAAAGCCCTTATCTTAAGTGATGATGACCCTGACATCCTACAGATGAGGAAACTGAGGTTCAGAAAGGGAAAATGATTCTCCAAGGCCATCCAGCAAGTGTGGGTGAGGGCTGGGTGAGGCTTCAAAGAAGCCCGCTTCCTTCTTCTTTTTTTTTGAGACGGAGTTTCACTCTTGTTGCCCAGGCTAGAGTGCAATTGTGAAACCTCAGCTCACTACAATCTCCACCTCCTGGGTTCAAGCGATTCTCCTGCCTCAGCCTCCTGAGTAGCTGGGGTTACAGGCACGCGCCACCATGCCCCACTAATTTTTTGTATTTTTAGTAGAGACAGAGTTTCACCATGCTGGCCAGGCTGGTCTTGAATCCCTGACCTCAGGTGATCCACTCGCCTCGGCCTCCCAAGAAGCCATTTCCTTCTAAGCCTGGAGGATGGGTCATTACTGAGTCTGTGAGGGAGGAACCTTCCAGAGCCAACCCAAATGGGAATCCCGGTGTGGGCGGCCCAGGGCCCAGGGCATCATCCTCTCTAGCTGGAAGCAGAGGCAGTCTTGGTTTCCACCCAAAGTTCCCTCCATTGTGTGGTTTGCAGCGTCAGCCAGGCTCTGGGTGAGGAGGAAGGGCATCCCGCTCACAGCCTGCAGCCTCTGTTCTCTTTTGCACGAGAGGAAACAGCCACCACCAGAGAGGGTGCAGAGAGGCAGAAGAAAGTATCTCTACCACCACTTAGGACAGAGACCTTTCACAATCCAGCTCGTGCCTTCCCTTCCTACCAGTCACCTTGCATAATGCTCTGGCCCAGAAAACTGTCTTCCAAACCCCCTTCCACACCTTTGCCCATGCCGTGCCTCCCACCTTGAGTGCCGTTTTGTCCTCCTGACATCTCAAATCCTCACCCACCCTCCAAAGCCCAAAGCAAGGCCCTCCTTCTCCATCCCAGGGGCTGCCCTAGCTCTGTGTAGATGCCAGGAGCAGCCAGGAAAAGCACGTGGGTTCCTGGGGACTGGAGCACAAAGCAGGTCATCAAGAAACAGATCTTGTTTTTTATCAAGAATAAAATTGAATTAAGAACACCAAATCGACCCAGAATCCTGCAGCTAGCAAATCCTGGCAGTGACCATCTGCAGGTATCGCGAAAGCAGAGCAAGCAAGACCACAAACCTCTGCAATCTTCTAACACCTGAGCAGCCGGCCACGTCCTGTGGAACGGGCACAGATGAACCAAGTTCTTGGTCACCAGAGGCCCATGTACCACAAAGTATGCACAGAGTGTGTGGAAAGGGCGTGCTAGCAAACCACAAACTTGGCGTAGAAACACCCCTCAGTCTTGAAAGCAGGAATTGCTTAGTTTTCTTTTTAAATATTTTCTTTTTAATGACACAGGTACTCTGTATTGACTTGCAGAAAATTAGATGGGGGATGGAGAGAATCCTACTTCCAAACCCATAGACACCAGTGTTAACATGTAGGGAGCCGTCCTTTCATCCTACAGAAATTAAAATAGAAGCAAGAACAAACTCTCTAGAATTCAGGGGCAGAGGGCAATAGAGTTCGACAGACCTGGGTGGGAGTCCCTGCTCTACCTTGCACAGGTGACCCTGGTCTGGTCCTAATCCTGCCGTGCCTTAGGTCCCATCACAGAGTCAGGAAGACACTGAAGATGGGTTTGGGAGCGTGTGGACTGAATGGCACCATGCCTGGCACGGAACAGGCACTCAGCAAACAGGCAGCATTGCTGCTCCTCAGGGGATGAGGTAAGTAGCTGGGATTCAGGGAAAAATTCTTCATGGGACTTGAAATAAATGTCATCTTTTTCATTTTTAATTGTTTGATTTAATTTTTGAATAATTAATACATTCATATGGTTCAAAAATCAAACAGTATAAAAACATCAATCCTGAAAACATTCACAGACGCTCAGCCTCATCCCTCACCCTCTCTTTTCTCTCATTCTCCCAACAGGCAACCACTTTAATGAGCTCCCTGTGCATCCATCCACAGATTTTTGTTGTTAATACAACAAGCCTGTGCCAGTATAAATGCTTATTTCCCCACTTTTCACAACGAGTTGCCGACCAGACACACTGCTAGACTCTCTGCTTTTTACAGGGAACACCAGGTCTTAAAGAGCTTTCTCAATCAGGAAAGGGAGAGCCTCCGTCCTCACTCCTTCTGACAGATGCAGCCAGGCAGGTGCTGGGAAGGTACTTGGTGGCAGCAAAGGCAGGATGTCCAGGGCCTTCAAGGCCACAGCAGTTTGCTGGGCTGCAAGGCCTTCCACAAAGTCAGAGCAGGCTCTGGTTTCCAGCAGGGCCCCACCCACAGGCCCTGATCCTTCCAGGCCATTCTGGGGTCCCTCCTTTCTGTGTGAAAAAGCTCCTGCCCAACCAGAGGACTATGGGGGATCCCAAAGTGGTTGCTAGTGCCCATGGCTAAAGAACTGTCCCCACTCTTTCACCCAGAAATGCCTCCTTCCCTAGAAAAGAGCCATTAGCCTCCTCTGCCCAAAGAAATCATCCCCAAGTGAAAAACCTTTACAGTCAAAGATCTACCCATGGTGTTACTGTCCAGAATAATACATAATTGTCAGTAACCTAAATGTTCAGCAATGGGGGACTGGGCAAAAAAATCACAGCATAGTCACCAAATTCACAAGCTAGAGAACTGTGTGGCCATGAACATCGGTGTCGCCAAAAATGAGGAACCCATGTCCACACCCACAAGTGTTCCTGATGGAGTGAGTTACGCTAAAAAAAGAAGAGGGTGGCAAAGTGTGAACACTAGCGCTACTGAACCATACACCAAAAAAATGGGTAAGCTGGTACATTTTATGTTATGTGTATTTCACTACAATTTAAAATAAAATTTAGAATACTAGAAAAAAAAGGAGGGAGGGTCGTGCATAGTGGCTCACTCCTGTAATCCCAGCACTCTGGAAGCCAAGGCAGGAGGATTGCTTGAGCCCAAGAGTTTGAGACTAGCCTAGGCAACATAGGGAGACCTCATCTCTGCAAAAATAAAAAATTTTTAAAAGAGAGGGAAAATACGAAATTGTGTACACAATATGCTTGCACCTATGTAAGGCAATCTCACCCAAACACAGCAATATATTAGCAGTTGTGTGATTAGACTAAAGGTACTTTTTCTTTTCCTATTTTTCTCCATTTCCCCACTTTCCTTTTAGGATTTTATATTAGTCGATTTTGTTTCTTTAGACAGTGTGTGTGTGTGTGTATATATACACACACACTTTGCAGAATATAACAAAAGTGAAATGAAGTGCTGGGCACTGTGGCTTATGCCTGTAATCCCAGCACTTTGGGAGGCCGAGGCGGGTGGATCATCTGAGGTCAGGAGTTCGAGACCAGCCAGGCCAACATGGTGAAACCCCACCTCTACTAAAAATACAAAAATTAACCGGATGTGGCGGCGCATGCCTGTAATCTCAGCTACTCGGGAGGCTGAGACAGGAGAATTGCTTGAACCCAGGAGGTGGAGGTTGCAGTGAGCCGAGATTGTGCCACTGCACTCCAGCCTGGGCGACAGAGTAAGATTCTGTCTCCAAAAAAAGTGAAATGAAGTAAAAAATGGGTTCAGGAAGGGAAATGGACCATGGAGACATTCACTGTCCATTCATTTATTCTATGAACACATCCTCAGCTGGTACCCCACTCATCAGCCCTGTGCAGAGGATATAGACAGACATTTCTTGCAATAGTTCGGCCACCTCCTGGGAGTGGAGCAGTGACAAACTAGGGGCAGGGGGAGGACCCTTCCTTCTCCGGGTTTCCCAGCTCCTTAGACTCAGTGCTAGGCCAGACAACATGAGGTCTAACGCCCTTTCGGCTCGGACAGCTGGGATTTGCAGACTCAACCTTGTCTCACTGACAGGTCCCACTCTGAGGCTCATTTATAAACTTCCTGCCAAGGGATGATACTCTTTATCATCTGCATGTATCACAGAAATCACATTATCCCTTCCCTCCTCTGTGGCTGGTCTGCCCTGCCTCACTCCTACAGCAGCGTGCATCTGAACACTCGGCTGCAGCTAAAATCAGGCTATAAATAAATACTGTGTGGCCACACTGATAAAATTACAAAAACAGGCCGACCGAGGGACAGGACTGTGTCTGCTCCCACTCTGAGTGTCCCCACTACTTCTGTACCATTACAGCTGCTTTTCAGACTGTTTCTGCCTCCTTCCTTGCAATCAGGCTGCTAGCTGCCCTGCCTGTGAAATGTCCTCTCATAGTCCAGGTCCACCAGCATTTATCCATCACCAACTGTGTATCAGGTACTGTGCAGACTGCCACCAATTGCTACATCTACAGGCTAAAAGACCCCATGCCAAGTTCGTTAAAATTGTGGGTGAAATTAGAGTTCACAGGACCTGAGTAAAAGCTAGGGGACGTCTCCTAGGAGTGTAGTATATGAGCTTTAAGGAAAGCTCTTAGGGAAATCATCTTTGGCTCCTGAGAAACCACTTTTGCTTCCTCCCTTACTGTGAGCTAAAGCCAGAAACAGCAGGGCTAGCTCCCCTCTTCTGCCCCGTGTTCTGTATGGGTGAGGTGATATGGGTGATAACTGAAGGGCTGTGATATCAAACATGATCTTTCTAGTTTAGCCAAAGTAGGGTCCCTGCACTCTGTCAGCTCTGTCACCCAGACCAGAGTGCAGTGGCGCAATCTCGGCTCACTGCAAACTCCACCTCCTGGGTTCAAGCCATTCTCTTGCCTCAGCCTCCCAAGTAGCTGGGATTACAGGAGCATGCCACCACGCCTGGCTAATTTTTATATTTTTAGTAGACTCAGGGTTTCATCATGTTGGCCATGTTGGTCTTGAACTCCTGACTTCAAGTGATCCATCTGCCTTGGCCTCCCAGGGTGCTGGGATTACAGGCGTGAACCACTGCACCCGGCCTAAAAATCAGTCATTTCTAAACAGTGTGCTGGCAGGCTGAATCAGGGTTTAATGACAGTGCCTTGGGCTGGGGTGGGGGAAGGCCCAAACAAGGGCCAAGCTGGCTGGGCTGTTCCTAACATAACACCTGCGGTCAGAGTAGTGTGCCTTTTCTGTTTTACAGATTTGTCTACAAATGAAGCTTCAAAATATTGTTCTAGCCACCTTGTCTGATCTTCTTAACCCTCTGGGAGATAAGAGGATTTCCTCTTACCCCGAAGCCAAAAGATCCATGATATGAAAGATAGAGGGATCCTGCGACAACACAGGTGCTGGAGCCAGCCTGCCAGGGTTTAATCCCAGCAGTGTGACCTTGCGCAAGTCTCTTAATGTCTCTGTGCCTCAATTTCCTCATCTGAATAAGAGAGATAACAGTAGCATCTGTTTGAAGGATTGAATGAGTGAATATGCATTCATCTTGAGAAGAGCGCCTGGCACATCTTTCGTCCTCAGCAAATGTTAGTTGTTATGCACTGGGATGGGCTGAGCATCAGGAACAGGTATTAGAATCCAGAGCCCTGGGGCAGGTGATGCCTTGATGCGTACAGTGACCTTTCGGGGCGTTGGCCCAGACTCAGTGTGAAAGGTTCCCACTGGCTACTTCTCTCCCCTTCCTGCTCTGGCCTTCCCTAGGGAAACTATATGCCCACCCCAGACCCAGGGAGCCAGCCACAGAGGAGAGCAGGCACTTGGAGGCCAGGAAGCCCAGAGGTGTGATGAGCTCAGAGTGTGGGCAGGATGCTGCTCAGGAAGCTCCACAGGGGCTGGCTGCTTGCTTCTGCTGCTGCTGCCATACCCTGATCCCTTATACGCCACCCCTACCTGTGCCCAGATCCTACCATAGGGGCTGCTCCTTGCCCAGCTCTGCACTAGGCTCTGAGCCTGGACAGAGGTCTCAGTGATAAGATAGTCAAGGGGTCCTGGCCTGCCCTGGGCTACAGAGTGGACTGGGTTTCCAGGCCCTACCTCTTCCCCCAACTTTGCACACCAAGGCAGGGCAGCAAGGTGGTGACTCACATCCCCCACCCCCCAGGGCTCCAGCTGCCAGCCTGGGCCCTGAGCATCCTGGTGCCTGGTCCTCCAGATGGGCTGAGGCAGCTCTGCCTCCATTTGATTCTCTGGACTGCGCCCACCCTGTCTTTGTAGAGATGGGGAAACTGAGGCCCAGAAAGGCACAAGGTGCCCTCCCCATGTGGGGTCCTTTGCCTACTGTGCAGTCAGTGCAGAGGAAGCAGAACACTCACACGCTGGCCACAGGCCCCAAGTGGAGCTGGCCGGAAGGGAAGGAAGGCCTGGCTCCGTGGCTCTCATCCTCCTGGCTGCAGCCCCAGGAAAGGGCCCGGGGAGGACAGGGCAGTTGGCTGGGGCTCAGCGGCCAGCGAGTCCTCTTCGGGGTTGGAGGCAGCACCCCAGGACAGCCGTATTCCCCAGCTCCAACCAGAGAGGTCTCAGCTTTTCCCCAGAGCCCTGGGCATAGCTGGAGCTGAGGGGCAGAGGGGGAGTTGAAGGACAGCTGGAAAAATGTTGAGATGATCCAGGGGTCCAAGCTGGGCTGCAGGCTATGTGGCCCGGGCCAAGTCACTTTACCTCTACCACTGGCTGGGTGCCCTTGTTTCATGGGGGAAATGACTTGATTTAAGCCTGTGTTGAATTTAAGAAAGTAAGCAAGCAATTGCCCGCCTGGCTGCCTCCTTGAAGGATCCCTAAGGACTGCAAGGGACAAGGGGCTGGGTGAAAGAAAGAGAATTACCATTTGGAGTGAGGCAAGGGGCTGGAGTCTTTAGTGCATTGGATCCCCTTGCTGATCCAATGCTTTAGTTGGTGTGTTGATTTCTATTTATCACCATTATATAGATGGAGAGACTGAGGCTCAGAGACAGAAATGACTTGCCCAGCCTGTAACAGAGCCAAGACCTGAACCCAAGTTTGTCTGGTCTCTAAATCTGTGACCCCTCCTTTGCTGCCCCACACATCCTCCTCAAGCCGCCACCCATGTGTTGCCCTCTTCTGAGGAGCTCCTGCTGTGGGGAGAGGTCTCCCAGAGGAGAAAACAGCTGGGGCAGCAGAAAGGAGGACCCTCATTCACGGAGTCCACTTGCCTTCCAGTCCAGAAGGGTGGGACCTCCATGACGATTAAGACCAAGAATCAACCACTATTTTATGAGAAAGCTCCCCTCTCGGAGCCGCAGCCCATCACCTGCATGGAGATTTCAGCCTAACTCTGCCCGCTCCACTTGTTCAGTGCCCCCAACCATCCTCACTCACCCAAAATGCATCTTTGAACTGCAGCTGGGGCATCATCCTCAGGCGTCTGCCGCGGCAAAGCTTGCTTTCCTGCCACAGGCTGGCCTGATGGAGGGCCAGGCGCCAGCAGCACCGTCCCAGTCCTGGCAGGGCTGGCCCAGGCCCCCCTTCCCGGCCGGCGCCGTCTGCAGCACTCAGAAGGCAGCCATGAGCCAGAGAGGAGCTGCCGAGGGGAGGAAAAGGCTCAACCTGTTTTGTTTGGGGCTAGAATCGGCAGCAAAATGAGGAAGGAGTGGAGCTCAGTGATGGGAGGGCGGGCCCTGGTGTCCAGCCCAGCCCCTCGCCGACCCTGTGGTGATGGAGGACACAGTCTGGGACCCAGAGCAGGGAACAGGGATGCCAGCCCTGTGTGGGAGGCAGTGGCCAGTGGAAGAGGCAGGCTGGAGTTCGGGCCAGGCAGGCAGGCAGCCCGAGGCCTGCGCAGGAAGGTTTGTGCAACCTCCCCCCGGGCAGGCGCGGGGCCCTCGCCCACAGGAAGTGGAGTTGCTGTGCTCCCCTGTGCAGCCCCGCCTGCCACCTGCCATCCTGCTCTTGCCTCTGCTTGCCCCTCCCGAGGCGCGGGCTCACTATTCCAGAGGTCATAGGCTAAGGGAGCTTGAGGCCCACCGACAATGTGGCCAGGAGGGGCCCAGGAACCCCAGGTGTGTCACTGGCCAGCCAGCCCAGCGCCCTTCCAGGCTGGGCCCAGAGATGCCAGACTCTCTATCCCACACAAGCAAGCCATTCTGGAGGGGCTTACCCAGGCCTAGGGCATCTGTCATGCATCAAACCCTGGCTGCTCCGGGACCTGAACCAGGTCCTGCCCTCAAGGGGCCCACAATCTGGGGGCAGACACAGCTGTGCTCTGGGGGGCAGTGAGCACACAGAGGTGAGGTGAGCAGGCAGCAAGATGAGGGAGAACAGCCTGAGGCCCCTGCACTGCCCCCCACCCCCCACCACCGCCACTGCCGCAAGTCTCCTGATTAGACACTGTTTGGGGCAGAAAATCTCCCTCTGAAGATGGAGACTTCCGGCTCAGTGAATGGGAATGGACGGAGAGAGAAACAGGATTATCAAGGTACAGAGTAGGGTGTTTGGAAACCCAGCCTGAGGCCCAGTTTTTGTTTCATTTTGACCCTGCCCTTCAAGGGCTCCAACTCGCTGAACCTCAGCTTCCTCATCTGCCACACCCAGTCTTTGGAAAGGAGACGGTGTCAAGAATATTTCTGGAATTTCCAGTTTGGTGGGCAGGTGCTGGGGGCACTGTGTGGTACTACCTGAGGAAGAGCCCTGGACTAGAGCCCCTGCCCCAGCCCTGAGGAGCCAGGCCCTGCCCCCTCAGCAGAAGATGCAGCAGGAAGTCCTAAGCCCAAGGCAGGCTGGCAAAATGGGATGAGTCAGGGATTGTCCACAAATCACCACCCTCACTGATGTCTGCCTTACAGCTGACGGGGTGGTAAGATAGATGAGAGTTGCTGCAGATGAAATAGCTGAGCTCCCAAGTGCCCATTATGCATGCCCAGGGTTTAGAGAGAGGTACACACCCAGGTTCTGAAATAGCCACCCAAGAGCAAACACTTTGGGGAGAATTGCAGAGCAATGGGACTGCCCCCAGAAGGCCCTTACCTCCAGAAACCTTGGACTTGAGCTAAACTTTAATCTGTAAGGCACCCCAGTCAGGTTTTTTGTTACTTGCAGCTGAAGACAACTAATAGTGTAAAAATCCCCTTGAACTTCGTAGGCCATAGAGTGAGGCAGGCTGCACCTCCCCTCACAATGGCACCACTACCTCTGATAGCACTGGCTCAGCCTCCCTGAGCTCAGTTTCTCCATCTATCAGATGGGATGATGCCTCTAGGTCTGGAGCAGTCTAGAGACCCTCTGTTAACAGAAGTCTCCTGCCCTCTTATTGGCAGAAAATTTCACAGCTGGGCTCCCTGCCCTGCCTCTCTAGGTATCCTTCCCATCACCTCCCAGAGACTTCCGCTCCGGCCAGGCCTCTGCCCTCTCCCCAGAGGCACCTTTCCCACTCCCACCTGCTCTGTTCCCAGCCTCCCTTCTGGCAAGCTTCCCTTGATCTTCCTTACCTTGGCAAATCCTCCCACCCCTCAAAGCCAACCTCAAGGCTCCCACACATGAGGCCTTCGTTTCCCAACTGCACTTGTCCAGCCAGGGCAGCCCCGGATGGAGGGCCATGCTGGTGATGGGCTGGAGCAACTGGGGAAGGAAGTAATGGGAGGAACCCCTGGAGAGAATCTGCAGTTCTCTGCTAAAGAAGTCTTCCTCCTCCCCTCCCTTCCACCCTTACCTATTGCAGCTCCCCGGGCTGGGCGACCAGACAGCCAATTCGGCTTTGGAGTACTTACCCAGCACTGGGTACATCATTCCGCTTTTCACATGGGCCGCCTCACTTACACTGTCATTATCCCCACTTTACAGATGAGCAAACCAGTGATTAAAGAGTGTAAGTAATGCACCCAAGTAACAGGCAATACGCGGAGGGCTGGGCTTTGGTCCGAGATGTGTCGGAAGTCAAAGCACATGCTCTTAACTTCCACAGTTGTCTTTTACCAACAGCCCTCTATTCAAAATGGGTTTCATTGTTCCTTTCTCCAGTTCTACCTCGAGACCCTCTCACCCAAGTCGATAGATGGAAAAACAGTCTAGGGAAGCCACCGGGGCTGATGGTGCTATTGGGATGAGAGGCTGCCCATTTGCAAGGCCAACCATGGGGAAGTATGAGCACGTGACCCACTTTGGGCCTTTGGCACATGCTATTGTGCAGTCACTGTCTTGTTTGCATCAGTTGAGGATGCTTTTGGCTGCAAAGAACATAAACCAGAGGGTCTGACACAGAGGATGTGTGCTGTCACCTACACAAGGGGGCTGGAGGCAGGGCAGCCTCCAGCTGTGGTACATGAGGGCTTCAGCTCAGTCTCTCTGAGTTTCTCCTGCATCTATGATCTTCCTCCTTGGGCTGGAGGCCAAGGAGCTGCAGCAGCTCTAGTCTACAACCCCAGACACAGCCACAAGCAGAGAAAGAAAAGGACACCTGCCCATGTGTCTCATTTTCTCCAAAACCCCTGCACTCTCCCTTCTGCCCAGCTCCCCAGAAGACCTTCCCCTGTGTCTCCTTGGCCCAAAGTGGGTCATGTGCTCATCATTCCCCACGGTTGGCCTTGCCAATGGGCAGCCATGGATTCTGAAAGCCAACCACATGACCACCACAACCTTCTCCTCAGCCCAGGCACACAAGCACCGCTGAGCACCAACTCCCTCAGGGTCCTGCTGGGACTGGGGCCTCAAGGGGAGGCCAACTTGGTTTTTGCTCTGAGGGGCCCAGAGACTGACAGACAGGTTCCAGGAAGTTCTTTCTCCATGAGAAGTGGCTCAGAGCAGGTGAGACCAGAAGAAGATATTGTGATACTTAGACAGGAATGAGGTCTGGTTGGGGCAGGTGGGGTGGGGCTTGGGTGGATTGGTGGGATGTCAGGGAGGTGGAGGAGCAAGACTGAGACACATCTGAGTGCCCCTCAGAAAAGAGTACTGTCCTAGGGGGCCCCTATTCCCAGCAGCCCCACCCACACCCACACCCAGGCCCCTGGGGAGAGGAATACAGTCCTGAAAATCACCGCTTTTTAGTGACTGTTCCAGCTGCTTCAAAACAATTTGCCTTGAGGTCTGTGCAGTTGTGCCTCAAGCCAGGCTGTGGGGGCATCCCCCTCCCAGGCAGAGCCCCTGCCTGTTTTGCATGGTATTTGAACACATCTGCTTGAAGAATTCAAGAAGCAGTAGCTCCAAGGATTAAGAATAAAATGCAAAATCAGGTTTTATAATATTTATTGTCACAGCCCCCACCACCGACTGGCAGGACTCAGCTCCTGAAGACACTTCATCGATCCCTCTGAGCCACATAAACAATAAAACCAGTAACACCAGCTGCCACAGAAGGAGGATCAATATTTACAGGACCTCCACCAGTTTCACAGGCTTGATCTCACTGATTGCTCACTGCCTGGACAGCTACATAATTTACGGGGCCAGTGGAAAATAAAAATGTGAGACCTCTTACTCAAAAAGCAGGGACAAAATTGTGGTTAAAGGTACTAATATATAAAACTTATTTCTTTACTGCAGTCTCTCAACCTGGAATGGTGTTTTTGATTTGTTATTTAACATTACACTCCCTTGGGCATGGGAATATCTGTGGGACAACCTGCCCCGCCCCACCCTCTGACTTGACTCAGTTCTGTTTGAAATTTACCAGTTGCTTGGAGTTCTCCTGCTGTCACCACACTGACGTGTGTTCTGCATTCCCCAGTGGGGGTTGAGGAAGTCAAGCCAGGCATTGCCATTTCCCATGGACCTGCCTCACCAACCCACAGTGGACAGGCAGTTCCCAGGGGTGTTGCAAAGTCCAGGCCGGGATGCACTAGGGCCCTGAGTCAGAAGTGAGTGAGAGGCTCAGCCTCCTGAGTCACCTGTTGAATTTGCCATGGTGTTGCCAGCCTGGGGCAGGGGCCACACTGCCATGGCCAATCCTCAGATGCTACCTGGTATGCCCTTCACCCTGACTGTCACCATGCCTGCACTCAGGTCTCTGCTGGGGGCAGAGGGTGGCAGTGATTGCTAGGCAGAAGTGGAGAAGGAGACTGAGAACCAGTCCAGGGGAGGCAGTTGGAAGCAGGACCACAGAAGCCAAAGCTCCAAGTCCTTGATATATGCTTCATTGTCCCACCAGACTGTACTTAAGAAAAGCAAATTCAAAAATAATGTGATTAAGAATTCCAAGATGGCAATCTCAGAGCATTAGACCCCAAGTGCAATTTCTTTACACAAGTTGCACGTCTATGAAACCAACCCTGCTCATTCCTGTCTGCTCTCCACACAGCAGAGTGACATTTTCAGATCCACATTTGTTCATGTCAGCGTCCCACTGTCACCTTGCCATGATTTTCCATTACTCTCAGGACAATGGCCATTGCCCTTACATGGCCTACAGACCCTGCATAATTTGGTCCCAGCCTACTCTTCAAAACTTCAACTGACACTATGCTTCCGTCAATTTCTGGTACTGCTTCCCGGACCTTCTTTCAATTCCTCCATTCTGCCTCATTCTCTTCTACCCCGGGTTCTTCGCACATGATCTCCCTGCCTGGAAGCTTCTTCCTGTTCCATCCTAGATCCTGCCTTGGCTCAGCTAACTACTCCTTATCCCTTGGCCCTCTTATCAAATGTCACCTCTTCAGGAAAGCCTTCCCTGACCAATAAATGGATGGATGAATGGACAAAATGCAGGCAAGATGGAAGGCAAATAAACATCTTTTTTCTTTTTCTTTTTTTTTCAGACAGAGTCTCGCTCTGTTGCCCAGGCTGGAATGCAGTGACGCAATCTTGGCTCACTACAGACTCCGCCTCCCAGGTTCAGGCAATTCTCCTGGCCTCAGCCTCCAGAGTAGCTGGGATTACAGGCATGCACCATCATGCTTGGCTAATTTTTATATTTTTAGTAGAGACAGAGTTTCACCATGTTGGCCAAGCTGGTCTCAAACTCCTGGCCTCAAGTGATCTGCCCGCCTTGGCCTCCCAAAGTGCTGGGATTACAGGCATGAGCCACTGCACCTGGCCAAATAAACACCATTTTGAAGGAAGTTCAGCCAAGTTCCCAGGAGCTGGAAGAGAAGACGTTGTCAGGGAATAGCCCTCAGAGGTGAGGCTGACACCAAGCTGGAGGGCAGGACTGCACTCTGAGAGTCCTAAGATTCTAATTTGTTATCCAGGAAGAATCTAAAGTGAGAGCTTCGAGCCTTCTGAAGAAGGGCAGGGGCTGGAAAGAAGAGGGAGAGAAGGAGGGTCTGAAAGCTCTTTGGTGACATTTGAAGAGCCAGGAGGCTGTTGCCATGAATTTCATTTGGAGACAGCATTGCCGCTGGTCCAAGGAGTAGGCAAGTGATGCATGCTTCTCCCTTCTGCAGGGGAGCATCTGTCCTGCAGGAGTAATCCTCAACCTGCCATCAGCTTATGGCCAGAAGGGCATTCGTGAGTCAGCCATTCAGACCTCAGTGGGCGCACTGTCATGACGCTGCCCATGGCTGTAGGGTTGTCCACCCATCCTGTGGGTGAACTGGGATGTTCCAGCACCTGGCCATGATGGTTCACTGTTGCTGGGGGAAATACCCGCAGGGTCTCTCCAGGTGGCCAGAGGCACATGCCCACTGTCCTGGAGCACCCTCTGTCCACCCCACCTACCCTGTCCCAGAATGGAACAAGCTCCACTGAAGCATACCCACCAGCATCGACTGAGCCTTCCTGTCTGGGAACATGGAAATGAACAAGCTCAGCCCCTGACAGTGTGGTGAGGGAGGTAGCCTAGGAAGGGAAAATGTGCTGAGCGCAGACAACAGAGAGAGGCTGTTGAGGAGCCTGGCCTGGGAAGTCCTCCCAAAGGAGCGGAGCTGGGTCTTGATTAATGGGAAAGAGCTCACCTGTGAGGCAGGAAGGGCGTTCAAGAATAACGCTAATAGCCTACTAGGGCTGTGCTGCACCAGGCTCTGTTATAAGCACTTCACCTGCCTTACGTATCACTTAATCCTCCCAACAACAATGTGAGGCATTATGGCCCCATTCAACAGACAAGGAACCTGAGGCTCAGACAGGTCAGTTAACTTTTCGGAGTCCCATCACTAACAAGGGTCTTTCCTCCCCAGAGTGTGGAGCTGGCAGTGAGGTGCCAGGGCCTGAGGCAGAACAGGGATGAGGAAGAAGGGAAAAGCAAGTCCCCGCTGAGAAGGAAGTGCAGAGCCCATGCGGGATGGGGATGTGGCGCGCTCAGATGGAGGCTCCCCTCCTCTGACTCCAGGAAACATCCTTGCCCCAGAGTCCTCCACTGGGGCTAAGGGTGTGACCTTTGGCCTTCAGGATATGATATAGTTTCTGTTTTTCAGTTTGCCCCCAGGGACAGCAGTTGCAAAAAATAAGGCTTCTTCCCACTCGCACAGCTCTTCTGAATTGATGAGGAGCTTTCAGGTTTGCTAATTTGCAGCCACAAGAGTGTGACTCTGAGTTTCCAAGCATTATCAGTTGTCAGAAGCTGAGTGCTGGTCAGGATTCTTGAAAGACAGCAAAGAGGTGCAAAGTGGCCCTTCGGGAAGTGGCCCAGGAACTGGTGGGCATGGGGAAGGGGCCTCAGTGAGTCCCAGGAATCCACTGCCACCTGCTCACCGGTCAGAGGGTGGAGGCCTGCAGTGATGGAAGAGCCAGCAGGGACCATCTGGAGGTGCTCAAACAGCACAAAACATGCCTACCAGAAGTGGGACTTTGTTTAAAAAAAAAAAAAAAGCAAAGGCCAAGTCCCAACCTTGGCCTACTGACTGGGTGGGGCCAGGGAGTCTGCATAGATTTTAAGTTTCGTGAGTCAGTCACACACCTTGGAGCAGAACTCCTTCTATTGCCTTACTTTGTCATTTTACAATAGGGAAACTGAGGCCCAATAAGTGGGGGTGGCAGGGCCCAGAGGGGGACCAGTAGAATGATCTCACTGACAGGGAAGGAAAGACATAACCATCTCCCACTCCCTACCCCCTTTTCTAGCCTGTTTCGTTTTGTTTCCATTATGGCAGCTCTCTCTCAAAACAGCTTCAAAAATGTGTTTCTAGCATCTTCTCCCCTATTGGGTTGGTTTTAATTCAGGTGGGAAAAGACTTGTTCACAGTAAGGCAAAGCTTGATTTCAGTCCAACTGGTGTTTAATTATCCCTGAAAACCTAGGAATCAGAGGCAGGAGACCCCAACTTTAGTCTTGGCTGGGCCAGAAAATCCACAGGCAGAGACACGTGATAGGCCTGTGTGCAGGCAAAGGGAGCAGCATGTGCCCAGGCTCCAAGCAGGGAAGCCCCAGCCTGTCCAAGGAGTGGAACTTGGGGTGGGGGGGCGGGGGTGGATGACCCCTGGACTCAGAGTTGGAAGAGCTCCAGCCTCACCTCACTGAGACTCAGTTACCTCATCTGGAAAACAGAAATGATAAGCCTACATATTTAAGCAGGTTACTTGTTTAAAGCTTAAACCAGATTCTAGCCGGGCCTGGTAGCTCACGCTTGTAATCCCGGCACTTTGGGAGGCCGATGTGGGTGAATTGCTTTAGCTCAGGAGTTCGAGACCAGCCTGGGCGACAAAGCAAGACCCTGTCTCTCCAAAAAAAAAAAAGAAAAGAAAAGAAATTAACTGGGCATGATGGCATGTGCCTGTAGCCTCAGCTACCTGGGAGGCAGAGGTGACAGGATCACTTGGGCCTAGAAGGTTGTGGTTGCAGTGAGCTGTGTATAATTGCGCCACTGTACTTTAGCCTGGGTGACTGAGAACTTGTCGGAAGGAAGGAAGGAAGGAAGGAAGGAAGGAAGGAAGGAAGGAAGGAAGGAAGGAAGGAAGGAAGGAAGGAAGGAAGGAAGGAAGGAAGGGAAGATACATGCCTATACCAGTGTTTGATAACATGAAAAGGCACCTTAGTCCAGGTTCACCCACAGTAGACTCACAACCAGGGTGATGACTGTACCCTTAGATCTGACAGTGTTGCTCCTGACAGCCCTGTCTGCCCAGCTGGAAAAGCCTCATTCCCAGGACTTCAAATCATAGAACCAAGCTGAGGAGTGGTTGGAAGCCAGAGTAGCAAACAGACTTCCCAGCCCCATGAGAGCCCACACCCTCAAGGTGCAGGCACTTGCTCTCTAGCTGCCTCCGGAGCGCCATCCTCGTAGCACCTTCTCGGGTCATCTAGAAGAGGCAGGCTTTCTCATGTTCCTTTTTTCTTTTTTTTGTAAATTTTTATTTTGGTATAATTTTAAATTTAGAGAAAAGAGTACAAAACTCCTGTCCGTTTTACCAAGATTCATCAGACTGTTCAAATCTGACCTCAACTGCTTTGCTATTGTTTCTCTATTTTTATATGCGCATATTGACTTTTTTCTATTAGTTGGGTAAGTTGCAGACATGGTATCCCTTCACCCTTAAATTCTTCAAGTATATATTTCCCAAGAATGAGGAAATTCTCTTATATAACCACAGTACAATTTTTTTAAATTAAGAAATTTATCATCGGCCAGGTGCGGTGGCTCACACCTGTAATCCCAACACTTTGGGAGCTGAGGTGGGCAGATTGCTTGAGCTCAGGAGTTCAAGACCAGCCTGGGCAACATGGCAAAATCCTATCTCTACAAGCAATTAGCCAGGCATGGTGGCATGCACCTGAAGTCCCAGCTACTCGGGAGGCTGAAGTGGGAGGATTGCTTGAATTGGGGAGGTAGAAGCTACAGTGAGCCTTGATCATGCCACTGCACTCCAGCCTGAGTGACAGAGTGAGACCCTGACTCAAAAAAAAAAAAAAAAAAAAGAAAAAGAAAAAAAGAAGAAGAAATTTAACATCAATATAATGCTGTTTTCTAATTTGCACTCCATATTCAAATTCAATTTCATTAATTGTAATGTCCTTTAAAATTTTGTGTTTTTTTCTCTTGGTCTCCTTAATTCTGTGACAGTTCTCCAGTCTTTCCTTGACTTTCATGACCTTGACAATTTGGAAGATTGCAGGCCAGTTGTTTTATAGAAAGCCTCTCAATTTGGGTTTGTGTCAAGTGCTTTCCTCATGATTAGACTCAGATGATGTGTTTTTGGCAAAAGATACCACATATGTGATGCTGCGTCTTTCTCAGTGCATCATAACAGGAGGCACGTGATGTCAATTTGTCCCACTATTGGTGTTGTTAACTCTGATCACTTGATTAAGGTAGTGTCCACCAGTTTTCTCCACCTTGAAGTTACTGTTTTTCCCTTAGTCATCTGTAAGAATCTTGTGGGGAAATCCTTTGAGACTATGTAAATATATAGATCACGTTTCTCTTTGCATCTTCGCCCACTAGTTTTAGCATCCATTGGTGATTCTCCAACTCCATCATTCCATCTACATTTATTATACCGTAAGAAAGAATTTTCCCTTCTCCCAATTATTTATCCATTTAATTATATTAGTGTGGGTTTGGTAAGTTCTATGTCATCCAATGAGTTATAATCTGTTACTATTATTATTTATTATGATGCTCATATTATCCCAGATTTAACCATTGCGAGCCCCTTAGGGTGGGTTCTCTTTCCTTCTGTTATGGCCCCATCATTTATTGAGCACTTCTTTACTTTCTGGCGCAAGTTTTCAGGCTCATCTTGTAAGTTACCTGCCCCTCATTCTCAAATCAACTTTTCTCCAAGGATCCCTGGTTCCTTTCAATGGTGAGTCCAGAACTCTGGCTCTTAACTCATTATTCTCTACCTCTTATTTCCTAGAAATTGTTTGGAGTAGACCTTGAGGAGACAGTTGAGGATTTTTTTGGTTTGTTTTGTTTGTTTGAGATGGAGTCTTGCTCTGTCGCCCAGGCTGGAATGCAGTGGCGCGATCTCAGCTCACTGCAACTCCGCATCCCAGGATCAAGTGATTGTCCTGCCTCAGCCTCCTGAGTAACTGGGACTACAGTCACCCGCCACCACGCCCAGCTAATTTTTGTATTTTTGGTGGAGATGGGGTTTCACCATGGTGGCCAGGCTGGCCTTGAAATCCTGACCTCAAGTGATCCACCTGCCTCGGCCTCCCAAAGTGCTGGGATTACAGGTGTGAGCCACTGAGCCTGACCAACACTTGAGGTTTTGTATGAACAGATGAGCCAAGCAACTTTAGCTTATCACTGGTACTGAGCCACTATGAGTACCTATGGTTTGGTGGAGCCTAGAGAAACATGTGTCCTTTTATTATTATCATATTAACAGAAATAAGCATTTTTCCTTTTTTTTTTTTTTTTTTTTTAGACAGTTTCATTCTTGTTGACCAGGCTGGAGTGCAATGGTGCGATCTTGGCTCACTGCAATCTCTACCTCCTGGGTTCACGCAATTCTCCTGCCTCAGCCTCCCAAGTAGTTGGGACTACAGGCGTGTAATATACTGCCATGCCCGGCTAATTTTAAATTTTTAGTAGAGACGGGGTTTCTCTATGTTGGTCAGGCTGGTCTCAAACTCCTGACCTCAGGTGACCCACCTGCCTTGGCCTCCCAAAGTCCTGCGATTACAGGTGTGAGCAACTGTGCCCGGTATTTTTCCTCATTCCTACTCACTGAGCCCCCATTCTGTGCCAGGCGGGAAGAAGCAGCCCAGCTCATCAGGCACTTCATCCCAGGCTGAGGGATTGGACTTCAAGCTAAGAGCACTAGCAGGGCACTGAAGGCCTTGAAGCCAGATGCATCCTCCTCTTGAGGATTCAGGTCCCATGTCTTTCGGGCTACCTCATACTCCCGACTTCAAGGCCTCATGGCCAAATCCCACAGAAATAGGAAAAGAAGGGAAACAATGCTCTTTGCTTTAAACAGAATGAAAGAATGACACAGCACCTTCATGCAGCAGAAAGCATATTACCAGGCCCAGGAGCTAGCACAGCATGAGGGGAGGGAAGTAGTGAGATGTGACAAGCCAGACATTTTAAAACTGCCAGGCCAGAAAATCAGGAAGCAATGGACTCAGAGAATCTGACTCTCCTAATTGGGACTCCTTTAATACAAACACAATGACTTGTTTTATTTTCCCTATCCACATTTATCAAAGCATCTGTCCAAAGCATAGGTTTGTATTCTCTAAAGTTTGTCTCTCTGCCATGTACAGTTGAGAGGGTGGTTCACTGCTTAAAGTGTGACAGACATGGAGATGTGCAGCCCAGATTCCCCCTTCAGGGAAGGACTTGCTGCTCAGCTGCAGGGAGAGAGGTCATCAGACAGTCTCAGCTTTCAGTTCCTGAAGAGCCTGCCGCCACTGCTGAGGGCCACCTCACCTCAGGTTATGCCATTTCTGGGGTAGCCCACGTCTGGTGACTGATGGTGGCAGGAGTATAGAGGCCCATCCACTTAGATCTGATGCTGGACAGCTTTGATGAACACTGCTGGTTTAGCTGAGACTTTGCTGAGCTGCAGCACAAGTCAACTTCCCTCTGCCCAAGCCTGCTTCTCCCTCCTTTCACAGCTGTTGACTGCTAATAAACATCATGTGCCCCAAATTCTGTCTCAGTGTTTCTGCTTCTGCGGAACTCAACCTGAAACACAAGGGTATCCAGCCAAGGGAACGACTGAAGTCTGAAAATGAGACCTTATTCTTCTAGTCAAGTGATATAAACATGAGACTTCATCAGCCAAAGCAGGTGACATTTTCTAATCTTCATTAAGGGACAGTATGAATGGCAGGGAGCCCAAGACAATTCTCGCCCTGCCTTGGAGCTCACCACTGGGCACCTCCCACCTCTGCACTCCTCTCACCCGTGATCCCTCTGTCCAACCCCTGCCTCCCCTCCCACCTCATCCCCTCCCCTCTGCACCGCTCTCACCCACACCCTGTTCTGCTCTGGCTGTGGTCACTCTCTTTAAGCAAGCCCCCTTCCCCTGGATTTTCTTCCAATTATCCTCTGGAAAAGGCTTCCCATTGCTCCAAGAGACTCGGTTACACCAGCATTTGTCTCCTGTCTCCTGCAGAGGAACTATGCTGCTAGATTTTTAAACTTACGTGGAGGGCCAGATGGAGGATCATCAATCTCTTCAGGACACTGCCAGGCCAGAGGTTGTCCAACATCGAAGGACACCCAGGAACTTCTGCAAATGAATAAACCAGTGCACAGTAAGGGTGAGGTTCTTGTTCAGGGTCACACAGTGAGCTAGTCATAGAACCAGGCATTGGGTGTCAGAACTTCCTGGGATCCATTCCTGCCTATTCCTCTGGCCGCCTAGTAACTGGATTTACCTTATGTCCTGGTACTGAACCAACCCTTCCCTTTGGACTTCATCCTCTGATCTTGACCTTTCCTGTCCACTCCTCCTCCCCGCAACCAAGCTCTCTCCCTCCCGCTTCTTCCCAGTCCCCGTTTTTCCTCACCCAGGCAGCCTGATGATCACTTCCCCACTCTGTTCTGCCCTCAGAGCCTTTTGCTCACCTTCTCTGGTCTCAGACCTTGGTGTTGGTTTTTGCTTTCTGCCCATCTGTCTGAAGGGATCTTGGGGGCTCTGGCTGGGTCAATGTAGGGACACACATGCCTCGGTTGGTGGGTCTCACTCTGCAGCATCAACTTCCAGAGGCCAAACGTTTATACCAGTCCCAACCAAGGAGATGCCATGCTATTGTGATAAACAATTGCTGTGCTCTTCTGTGTGCCCGGCCCTGAGCTGTGTACCGCGCATTCACCGGCCTTGGTCCTCACAAAACTGCTTGAGGGTAGTATTATCACCTCAATCACACAGATGAGGAAATGAATCTCAGGAGGATGAGGCCATGTGGCCACAGCCATGTGATTAGTAAGAACCCCAGAGCCATGTGATTCAAAACATTCCATGCCCACCTTCTCTTCTTCTGTAACTCCCATATCTCCACACAGATGCAAGGACAAGACCATAACTGCAACTGGACACACCAGAAACCCATCTCAGGAAGTCACTCAGGCCATAAGTATCATGGGATTATTGAGAGATTTTAAAATGTTCATACTCTGTGTCCAGAATTTCCATGACTAAAAAATCTACCCCAAGGAAATAAGAATCATGGGAAACAATTCTGTACAAAGATATTTGTAACAGTATTATTTGTCAAAGAAAAATCCTGAAAACAACCTAAATGTCCAAGACTACTTCTTCCACCTGTAATCCCAGCACTTTGAGAGGCTGATGCAGGCAGACCACTTCAGCCCAGGAGTTTGAGACCAGCCCGGCCAATGTAGCAAGACCTTGTCTCAAAAAAAAAAAATCAAAAAATTAACTGGATGTGTTGTTGCACGCCTGTGATTCCAGCTACTTGGGAGGCTAAGGTGGAAGGATCACTTGAGCCCAGAAGGTCAAGGCTGCAGTGAGCCATGATCACACCACTGCATTCCAGCCTGGGTGATAGAACGAGACCACCCCGCCTCAAAAAAAAAAAAAAAAAACAACAAAAACCAAAAACCTAAAAACTATGGCATTGTTTTGCTGAAAATACATCTCAGACATTGAAAATGTTTACCAAGAGTTTTATAATATTATAGGGCAAATGTTTATTACATAATACCAAAACAGCAGGTTAGGCTGGGTGTGATGGTTCACACCTATAATCCCAGCAATTTAGGGGCTGAGGCAGGCTTATTACTTGAGCCCAGGAGTTCGAGACCAGCCTGGGCAACATGGAACACCCAGTCTCTACAAAAAAAAATTCAAAAATCAGCCCGGTGTGGTGGCATGCCTGTAGACGCAGCTACTTGGGAAGTTGAGGTGGGCGGATCACTTAAGCCCGGGGCGGGGGGTGGGGGGACAGTGTGGGGGGGTGGAGGCTACAGAGACCCTATCTATAACAACAGAAAAAGCAGGTTAACAAAGACTGAATAGCCACATAAATCCTGAGCAAAAAGGATAAAGCTGGAGGCATCACACTTCCAGCTTTAAATGTACTAAAAAAATGGACTTCAAAATGTACTAAAAAAAGCTATAATAACCAAAACAGCATGGTACTGGCATAAAAACAGACACATAGACCAATGGAACAGAATAGACAACCCAGAAATAAATCCACGTATTTATAGTCAACTGATTTTCCACAAAGGTGCCAATAATGTCCTTTGGGGGAAAGGACAGTCTCTTTAATAAATGGGTGTGGGGAAAACTGGATATCTATATGCAGAAAAATGAAACTAGATCCTTATCTGTCATCATTAAAAAATGAAATCCAAGTTGATGAAAAACTTACATGTAAGACCCCAAACTAAAAAACTACTAGAAGGGACCTAGAAGCAGCTTCTCTGCTCCTTCTTGAATCCCCACCTGGATCAGCCTGCCTGCCTCCACCATGTCCATCAGGGTGACCTAGAAGCCCTATAAGGTATCCATCTCTGACCCCCAGGCCTTCAGCAGCTGCTTCTACATGAGTGGGCCCAGTGCCTGCATCAGCTCCTCGAGCTTCTCCTAAGTAGGCAGCAGCAACTTCCAGGGTGGCCTGGGTGGAGGCTGTGGCGGGGCCAGTGGCATGGGAGGCATTACTGCTGTCATGGTCAACCAGAGCCTGCTGAGCCCCCTTAACCTGGAGGTAGACCCCAACATCCAGACCACGTGCACCCAGGAGAAGGAGCAGATCAAGAGCTTCAACAAAAAGTTTGCCTCCTTCATCGACAAGGTACAGTTCCTGGAGCAGCAGAACAAGATGCTGGAGACCAAGGGGAGCCTCCTGCAGCAGCACAATACAGCTCAGAGCAACGTGGACCACAAGTTCGAGAGCTACATCAACAACCTTTGGCAGCAGCTGGATACTCTGGGCCAGGAGACACTGAAGCTGTTGGCAGGGTTTGGCAACAATCAGGGGCTGGTGGAGGACTTCAAGAACAAGTACGAGGATGAGATCAATAAGCGTACAGAGATGGAGAATGAATTTGTCCTCATCAAGAAGGATGTGGTTGAAGCTTACATAAACAAGGTAGAGCTGGAGCCTGGCCTGGAAGCACTGACTGATGAGATCAACTTCTTCAGGTAGCTGTATGAAGAGGAGATCTGGGAGCTGCAGTCCCAGATCTTGGACAGGTCTGTGGTGCTGTCCATGGACAACAGCCGCTCCCTGGACATGGACAGCATCATAGCTGAGATCAAGGCACAGTACGAGGAGATCACCAACCACAGCAGGGCTGAGGTTGACAGCATGCACCAGATCAAGCATGAGGAGCTGCAGATGCTGGCTGGGAAGCGTGGGGATGACCTGCAGCACACAAAGACTGAGATCTCGGAGATGAACCAGAACATCAGCCAGCTCCAGGCTGAGATTGAGGGCCTCAAAGGCCAGAGGGCTTCCCTGGAGGCCGCCATCGCAGATGCCGAGCAGCACAGGGAGCTGGCCGTTAAGGACGCCAATGCCAAGCTGTCCGAGCTGGAGGCTGTCCTGCAGTGGGCCAAGCAGGACATAGCACGGCAGCTGCCTGAGTACCAGGAGCTAATGAATGTCAAGCTGGCCTTGGACATGGAGATCGCCACTTACAGGAAGCTGTTGGAGGGCGAGGAGAGCAGGCTGGCATCTGGGATGCAGAACATGAGTATCCATATGAAGACCACCAGTGGCTATGCCAATGGGCTGAGCTCAGGCTACAAGGGCATCACAAGCCCCAGCCTCAGCTTATGGCCTGGGCTCCAGTTTTGGCTCTGATAGGGGCTCCAGCTCCTTCAGGCCCACCAGCTCCACCGGCGCCATGGTTGTGAAGAAGATGGAGACCTGCGATGGGAAGCTGGTGTCCAAGTCCTCTGACGTCCTGCCCAAGTGAACGACCATGGCAGCCCCGCCCAACCTATCCCTCCTGTGGCTGCCCCAGAGCCTGTGGGGGAGGCCAAAGCCCACCCGCGGAGGGGGGACTTTACTGGCTGGGGTACCCCCACTTGGCGATGCCTCCAGCTACAAACCAATTCGATTTTTTTTTCCAAAAGAAAACCTCAGCTAGCTATGCAAAAAGGAAGGAAGGAAGGAAGGAAGGAAGGAAGGAAGGAAGGAAGGAAGGAAGGAAGGAAGGAAGGAAGGAAGGAAGGAAGGAAGGAAGGAAAGAAAAAACTAAAACTACTAGAAGAAAACATATAGGAAACACTTCAGGACATTGGATTGGTCTGGGCAAAGATTTAATGGAGACCTCAAATGCACAGGCAACAAAAGCAAAAATTAGACAAATGGAATTAGATCAAACTAAAAAGCTTCTGTACAGCAAAGGAGACAAGCAACAGAGTGAAGAGACAGCCTGCAGAATGTGAGAAAATATTTGCAAACTATCTATCTGACAAAAGACTAACATCAAGAATACACAAGGAACTCAATCAAATAACTCAACAGTAAAAAAACAAATAATCTTATTTCAAAATGGGCAAATGAGCTGAATAGACATCTCTCAAAGACATACAAATGGCCAACAGGTATATGAAAAAATGTATGACATCACTAATCATCAGGAAAATGCAAATCAAAACGGTGATGAGATATTATCCCATCCCAGTTAGAATGACTACCATAAAAATGACAAAAAATAACAAAGGCTGAGGATGTGGAAAAAGGAGAAGTCTTATATGCTATTCATGGAAATGTAAATTAGTACAGCCATTATGAAAACCAGTATAAAGTTTCCTCAAAAATCTGAAAATAGAACTAACATGTGATCCCACAGTCCCACTACAGGGTATACACCCAAAGGAAAGGAAATCAGTATACTAAAGAGATATCTGCACTCCCATGTTTATTGCAGCACTATTGACAATAGCAAAGATACGAAATCAATCTAAGTGTCTATCAGTGGATGAATGGATAAGGAAAATCTGGTATACATACACAGTGGAATACTATTCAGCCAGAAAAAAGAATGAAATCTTGAAATTCACAGCAATATGGATGAGCATGGAGGACATTATGTTAAGTGAAATAAGCCAAGGACAGGAAGAAAAATACCTTGCATGTTCTCACTCATATGTGGGAGCTAAAAAAGTTGAGTTCATAGAAGTAGAAAGTAGAATAGCAGCTACTAAAGCCTGGGAAGGGTGGGGGATAGTGAGAGGTTAAAGGATACAAAATCACAACTAGATAGGAGGAATAAGCTCTCACATTCTATAATTCCCTAGGACGACTATAATTAACAATTTAATGTATATTTAAAAATTGCTAGAAGAGTGGATTTTAAATGTTCCCAGCACAAAGAAATGATAAATGGGCTGGACGTGGTGGCTCATGCCTGTAATCCCAGCACTTCGGGAGGCTGAGGCGGGCAGATCACTGAGTTCAAGAGTTCAAGACCAGCCTGGCCAACATGGTGAAACCCTGACTCTACTAAATATACAAAAATTAGCTGGGCATGGTGGAGAGTGGCTATAATTCCAGCCACTTGGGAGACTGAGGCAGGAGAATCACTTGAGCCCTGTAGGTAGAGGTTACAGTGAGCTGAGATCGTGGCACTGCACTCCAGCCCGGGCGACAAAATAAGACTCCATCACAAAAAAAAAAAAGAAATGATAAATGTTTGAGGTGATAGGTATGCTAATTACCCTGATTTGATCATTATGGATCATATACATGTATTGAAATAGCACACTGTATCCCATAAATATGTACAATTACTACATGTTAATTAAAAATAATAATAGCTGGATGTGGTGTGTGCCTGTAGTCCCAGCTACTCGGGAGGCTGAGGCAGGAGGATCAATTGAGTTCAGGAGTTCTGGACTGTAGTGTGCTGTGCTGATTGGGTGTCTGCACTAAGTTTGACATCAATAAGGTGACCTCCCAGGAGTGGGGGACCACCAGGTTGCCCAAGGAGGGGTAGATCAGCCCAGATCCAAAATGGAGCAGGTCAGAACTCCCGTGCTGATCAGTGGGACTGCACCTGTGAATAGCCACTGCACTCCAGCCTGGGCAGCATAGTGAGACCTTGTTTCTAAAAAAAAATTAATCAGAAATAGCAGGTTATAAAATTATACAGAAAGGTAGGTCTCAACCATAAAAAAGTGCTCTGCAGTTAAAAAAAAAAAAAAAAAAAAGGAGGCCTGACTCTTCAGGAGCTCCACTTCCTCAGGGTTCCCCCTGTGTCATTCACACACCTCTGACAGCAATTTCATTCTGACAGTGTCTCTTTGCCTTGTCTCTCTCTCTCTCTCCACTGGACTGTGAGCATTTAAGGTGGGGAGAAGTTGGGTCTTAGTTCTCTTTGATAAAGTAGCATCCAGGACAGAATCTGGCCCTGAGCGCATGCTCAATCCACATCTGTGGAATGAATGAGCAGATGGATGAAAGGAAAGGACAGGAAGGCTGGGCCAGATCCCAAGCCACTCACTTCCTTGAAATCAGAGTTCCCCCAACCCACGCCCCACTAGGATTCTTTCCTAAAGCCTTTGGCAGTTTTGTTGCCTGAGAAACAAGAAGGCCCTTCTCAGGAGCAGGCTCTTCATCTATCATTTCCTCTAATCCTCATAGCAATAAAATATCAGAATTGTGATTCCTCATTAACATTTGCAGAAACTAAGCCTCAGGGGCTGACATTTGCTCAAGCTCTTATAGCTAGTAACTGGCAGAATTCAAATCTCCCTGTCTCCAAAATCCATATTCTTGTCTTAGAGACAAGACTGCAGAAGTGACCTTGGACAAGCCCCTTCTCCTGTGTGAGCCTTGGTTTCCCCTCTGGGTAATGAGGCTCCGGGTCCTCAGAGGGCTCAGCTATCCATTTCCACTCAGATAGTCAATAATAATAAAATGTCCCAACTCATCCCTCCCCAGCCTCCCTGAATTACTGGAAGCAGCCTGGAACCTACCGGAATGTAGGACTGCAAGCTTGCCAAGTGAGGCCATGTTCACCTGGCTGGAGAAGAGCTCCTGTTCCTCCTCAACGCTGGCAGAAAGTCCTGGGAGCATAAGAGCACCTCATCTGCAACTCACATAAACAGGTGTGCATGGGGTTGCTGGCCATTGCCTCACATCCCCCCACCTTAACCCCCTGGGTTGGCATCTGAGGGTTGTGGAGGAGCTTCATGCTGGTTTTGCTCAGGTCTTATGGCCAAGAGGCACCAAGAAACACAATATCTCCCCCTACTCCAGTACACACCCCACCCACAGGGAAAGCCCTTATAATAACAGCCCGCACCTGCACAGTCTCCCACCTTAGCCTAGTAAGGTAAACAGGACACGGATGGCAGCTGCATGTTATAGCTGGGGATCCTGGGGCCCAGAAAAACACAGTAATATTCCAGAGACCACCCAACATTTAAGTGGCAGAACTGAGACTGAGTTCCAGCCCCCAGGCCAGTATTCAGTGCTTTCCTTCCAGAGCCCATGTTTGTCCAGGTCATGTGGCATATTTATTGACCCCTGCAACAGGCAGGTAACCATGAGGCCATGGAATGGACAAGATGCAGCCTCTGCCCTTGAAGGATTACAGTTCAGAGGAGCAGAAGGATAAGGTCTCATGCAGGAGTTAATGAAGATTAATAAGATCACAAAACAAGTGGATTAGGTGTCAGAGCAGGGGGGATCTGAGTGCTGCCCAGGAATGGTGGGCACAGAGTGGGAGCCTGCAGAGCCTGCTGAATGTAAGACTGGCTGACTGAATGAGGGGCTGTTTCATTACCCAGAGGGATGCAAAAGGGCCAGGGGTGGGGGATTGAGGGAGAGAAAGACAACTGAGCAGAGGTGTGGTGGAGGGATGAGCACCCACAGTTTGACACACATGCAGGATGCACCTCTGAAAGGAGAAATAAAGCTGGAAAAATTCAGTAAGACCACATTTTTGAACCACTTTAAATGCCAAGCCAAGTATTTTCAAAGATCCTCTGCAGATGAAGGCTGCTGTTATAAAATATGGGTTAGAAGCATTAATTTGGCAGCAAAACAGTAACTAATCAGAGAAACAACGGTAGCCCTTAGTGGATACGTGGGCAGGGTGAGCTGGAGGCAGGGAGGGAGATGAGGATGCTGGAGAGGCTCAGCCAGGGCCAGCTGAGGACAGTGGGAAGGGAAGAGCTGGTGGGCGACAGGGGGTGGTGTCTGATATCACCTTCCTCTGATCCAACAGCTTGGCCTCCCTGCTGGCCAGCCTCAGCCTCACCCCATCAGGGGGTGAGTCCTGACCCAAGGGGAGAATAAGAAGGCAGCCAACAATCAATCTCACAAGCCTTTCCGGTGGTCAGCTTCCTCTCTGGATGAAGCACATTAACACGGTGAAGTGCCTGGCATGGCCCCTGGCATACAGGACTACTCAGCCCCTAGACCTGGGCTTATATCTTTCAGACCCATAAGTGCCACTGCATCTGGATGTGGGACTCTTCCTCCAGCCTGCCAGAGTTGGAGTTAGGACCCTGAATCCCAAGCCGAGCTACGTATGGCCCCGATGCCAGGAGCCACCCAGCCCTCCATATGGGCCTGTGTCTGTCCTCCTCATTCTTACTGCAGTTAACAATGCTGTATTTGCTTACTTGTTGTTTGTCTCTGATACCCTCCAATGTCAGCTCTTCAACACTAAGACCCACACATCACTTGTTCACAATTGTATCCTGCAACTAGCATGGTACCTGGCACATACAGACATCAAAAATGGTTGTGGGATGAATGAGTGACTGTTACCCTCATAGTGGGTGCCCTTACCCAGCCAGGGGGTCATGCTTATTTCCTAAGGGTCTGCCACCCCTTCCACCTCCACTCTAGGCTGCCTCAGAGGCACTCACACCCCCATGGGATTCTACTCACCGCCTCACTGACCTACCCTGGTTTCACTGGACTTGTCCCAGGCTGTCCTTAACCATCAGAGTCATGCCATGGGTTAAGGGCCTAAAGGACAAATAAAAGTCCTTCCGCACCCCATCCTCCCACTACTTACTGTGTGGTGGTGTCTATTATACACAGAAGTCGTGGTTGTGTCTTTCTGAGATAGGGCCATCCTGGGGGCCACTAAAGAAGGCCCCTGCTCCCCTGCTAGAAGGAGGTAGGAAATGGAACTTCTGGGCCAGGCAGGGTGGGGGAGAGCTCAATCCCTCTTGGTCTGCATTTGGAAAATCTGGACGAATAGGAAGAACTCCTGGAGCCAGGGGAGAAAGATGGCACTGGGATCAAGGCAGGAGACACCCAGGCTGTGCCCCAAAAGAGTTTTCCAGGTTTGGGTACTGCCTGGAACAATTTCCATTGTTCTTCCCCAAGCCTTTATCTGAATGGTCTTTGCCACCCCCACCCCGCTCTGAGCTGTCACCTGGCAGCTGCCCTTGGTTCAGGCTGATTCTTGGCTGCTGGAGGAACAGCGCCTCCTAGAGGCCAGGAAGGTGGGGCGGCAGAAGTCAGTAAGAGACCCCTAGACCCCCTATGTCAGGGCTTGAAGAGCGTGGTGTCACAGCCAGCCTGGACACTTCTGAATTTTATTTAGCCCAAGAAGGCTGAGCTTCCTGTGGTGACTTCAGTCCAACAGTTAGTGACGCTGTTCCCCTCAGATCCACCCCAGGTGCGGGGGCAGGTGCAGAGATCGAGGTACCACCTCATCCCAGGGTGTCCCTCCTAAAGTATTCTGCCTGCCCCTCCCTGCCCCAGGCCTCCTCAGTCTTGAGACAAGAGGTGGCTGCTTCCTACCTCGAGCTACGGAGAAGGGGCAAGCTTGGTGTGCAGGACTTTCCAGTGAGTCCTTCGGAGTTGCTGGGCCGCTTAACTGGACCTCGAGATAACTTCTCCCAGAGCAGACGGGTGGGGACTGGCGGCCTCTCAGCTGTAACCTTTCTACACCAAATCCTGTTGTTTCGAGAGTTAATTCTGGAGCTACAGGGGGGATGGGAGACATTATTGCTCTTCATACCTCCAGAAGGTCTCTTTCAGGCACAGGAAAGGGGTTTTGGCATCTGCTGTGCTAGCAGTTTTCCAGACTGAAACGTCGGTATCAGTCTTATGACTCAGAAATTCTGTTCCTGTGCCTGTGATGAGGGAGTGAGGGGCAGCCGGAGAGTCCACCCGCCTGGGAGTAGATAAGGAAAGTGGGGATGATGTGCTGCAAGTACAGGCATTATGGATATAATGGATCTATCTTAAAATCAAAGCGTTTAATGAGAAAAGTAGGAAACCAGGTGAGATTATTATACATAATGCAATTCCTGTACGTTAAAAATACATGCATAGACACGTGCTTATTTTTAGCGTTGTGTTATTGCCTCTGGTGTTAAAATGAACACATGACTCTCTGGCACCTGTACGGAAAAGACTTAAAATACTTATTTTTAGGATATGAGGTGAAGGTTTTTGTCTAAAATCTGGACATTAACTTCATAGGCAGAGATGATTACATAACATCTCTCTTATGTTAAAGACTTTTTAATCTGGAACTTTTGCATAGTCACATAGCTGGAAGGAATTTCGGTGGTATTTTCAATAATTCAGTACTATTTTTTAAATGTGCTTGAAAATTCTATAAATTGACTTAGGAATACTATACTTAACTGGGAATGTAAGTATACATGCTATATTTTTACATATGTATATCCACGATATATTTTGCTCCCCAAATTATTTTTCATCTTCACATTGCATTGGCCCTGAGTTTGAAATAACAAACTTATTCTAAGCAGAGAGGAAACAGGTGAAGTAGGATGATTTTGAAGAGAGTTTTGAGAAGTACTTACGTTTCTTCTCCCTTTAAAACTCTTGAAAAAAATCATAGCCACACATCACACCTAAAAACAATTAACAATAATTTTAATATAATCAAATATCCAGCCACTGTTCAAATTTCTAATGGTGTTTTATATGTCACCAAAAAAAATTTTATTTTGTTTAGATTGTTTGAATCTTGATCTAAATAAGTTTTGCAGGTTGTGATTCTAACTATGAGTTTTCTTCACATTTCTGTTTGCTTTTCTTTACAGCCTATTTGTTTAAGAAACTAGATAATTAGGCCTGGTGCAGTGGCTCACACCTGTAATCCCAGTACTTTGACAGGCCGAGGAGGGTGGATCACTTGAGCCCAGGAGTTCGAGACCAGCCTGGGCAACATAGCAAAACCCTGTCTCTGCCAAAAACAACCAAAAATTCACCAGGTATGGTGGTGTGCACCTGTAGTCCCATCTCCTCAGGGGGGCTGAGGGAGGAGAATCACTGGAGTCTGGGAGGTTAAGGCTGTAGTGAGCTGTGATCATGCCACTGCACTCCAGCATGGGTGACGGAGGAGACCCTGTCTCAAAAAAAAAAAAAAAAAAAAAAAGAGGAAGAAACTAGATCATTTATCCTGTAGAGCTTCCCACAGTATAGAATGACTGATTGCATACCCATTTTGTCCTTTAATATTTTCTTCTATCTCCTGTATTTCCTGTAAATTGCCATTTGAATCCAGATTTAGGTCCAATTCTTGGCAAGAATACTTCATAGGAGGCCTATGAGGTCTGGTTATCTCAATTTGTGATATTAGCAGATATTGCTGATCAGTGCCACTATCCATTAATTAGGGGTTGCCACATGGTGATATTCTAATTCTACCATTTCTTCTTGATTTATGAGCTGAATTACTTCTATAAAGAGAAACGTCTCCTTATCCACTATTTGGTTACCCAGTAGTAGTTTGTACAGTACAGGCAGCATAAATGCTCAATTATATCTCTTTATCAGTTTATGAACCACTGAATACTCCAAAGGTGACCAATTAGATATGTTTTAGTATCATTATGAACTCATGGAGTTAAACATATTTGATGTGCTTCAATCCTTTGCAATTTTTACCTTTATTGATGCAAAAATGATCCCATCTTTGGCCAGAAGGGGCCTCTTCAAGTTGACTCCTGAGTCCTTTGGACCCCACCCTAGGTGTCCCCACCCTAGAGAACTTTCTTGCCGTCTGATATGGCCAATGTTCCAGTCCCCTGTTGTCTATTTCCCATCTCAGACCTGGAATCAATTACTTTTTTAGGGAACACTAGTTCTTTCACTGGGTATATTTCAAGAATACAATCTAGGCATTGGGGTGCTCATAGCTACTGAAATGTTTATTGTTCCTAGGTATTTTCTGAGGTCAGAACTAGGAAATACATTTTTTCTCAATATAAATATAAAGCACATCGTAAGTTCATATTGATACTTTCAATTAAATTTAGGTCTATAGGGTGTTTGCACAACCTCTTCCTTCTTCCATCTGCACCTCCTTTCTCCCACGTCCAGAATCTCATTTCTCAAAAACACCAGGAATTCCAGAATGAAAATTTCACATAATTTCTCATTTGCTTCTTTCCCCATTGCACGCAACAGTCTCAGAACACCAATACCAAGTCTCCCATCAGCCAAGTGACTGTTGAAAACAATTTAAGATTTTTGTTTGTGCATTTGCAGTTATTTTTGTCTGCAAGCTATATCCTTTTGGGGTTGTACAGTCAAATTACTGTGTTTAGAACAGTTCATCTGTGTGCTGACTCCACCAACCAGATGCACATTATGTTTATTAGCTTCTTTTTGGGGGGTTTCATTTTTACGTAATTTTTTTACTTTTATGAAATACTCAGTTCCAAAGTCACATGTACAAAACAAGCTATCTTCAAATAAGCCCAGCTTCCATCCCTATCTCTTCCATTCTGCTCCCTCTCTCCTCCTAAAGGTAGCCACTTTTCATTGCTTTATCCTTCCATTGCTTGTGTGCTTTTAAATATAAGCAGATATATTTATACGTTTATATATTTGCATCCCCGCCTTCCTTAGAGAACTATGAGACACACATTCCTTTTCCTAATAATATATTCTATATGGAAACAGTCTTCACTCCTTTCTCCAGCTGCCTAATACTTCTTGGCATGGCTGTACGATAGTTTATTCAGCCAGCCTATTGACAGACATTTGGGCTGTTTCTCATTACAAATAGTCCTGCAACTAATTGCCTTTTTTTGTTACGTTTTGTTTTGAGACAGAGTCTTGCTCTGTTGCCTAGGCTGGAGTGCAGTGGCTTGATCTGGGCTCACTGCAACCTCAGTCTCCTGGGTTCAAGTGATTCTCCCCGCTCAGCCTTGTGAGTAGCTGAGACTACAGGCACATGCCACCACACCCGGCTAATCTTTGTACTTTTTTAGTAGAGATGGAGTTTCACCATGTTGGCCAGGCTGGTCTCCAATTCCTGGCCTCAAGTGATCCACCCACCTCAGCCTCCCAAAGCACTAGGATTACAGATGTGAGCCACCGCGACAGGCTTGCCTTTTGTATTTTGATCCGAGTTCATTTTAGATGCAAATTCTATACATCCTTGTTTCACAGAGTTTTTCTATATTACCAATGTGGTCAAGACTCTCCCCTACTTAAAACCCATCAACAGCTTCTGATCACTCAGAGGATAAAGTTCAAACTCAGCTAGACAGACAGCACCCACCAGACCCTGCCTGGCCCCTCATATTGGTCTATCTTCTTGTCTATCTTCTCGTCAGAGGCATTCGAACCAAAGCGACTCCATTTTGAGTGAGGGCTAGGGAAATGGGGCTAGGAATTGCTGGGCTGCATTCTCAGAAAGTCAGGCATTCCTGACCTCTAGATGTTTACAGTTAAGGGAAAAAAATAATAATGTTTACTAAACAGACCCAGACTTGGGAATGTCCAGATATCCTGATATCTGGAGAACAAAGGCATTCCTAATTTTGCTTTAAAGATAATACTACCGATTCTTGCAAAATATCATAATTAAGAAAATTAATTCTTTATCACAAACCCTTGTAGCAGAGCACATCTCTCCATATATACAAGCATTGTACCTAGGGTGGACGCATTCCTCCTCTTACTTTCGGGAACGTCCTGCTCTGTCTATGGAGTAGCTGTCCTTTCACCACTTTACCTTCTTAATAAACTTGCTTTTACTTTGCACTGTGGACTTACCCTGAATTATTTCTTGTGCAAGATCCAAGAACCCTCTCTTGGGGTCTGGATCAGGACTCCTTTCCTGTAACATTCTGGCCCTCTCTACCTAACACCTCTCATGCCCCCTCCACCCAGGAGGAAGCCCACACTTCCCTGACCCTGGTTGCCCACACATACTCTACTCTGCTTAGAAGTCTTGGTATCCTTCTTTTCTTCACCTGGCTAACTCTGTAGACTGTGTGAACTTATCAGTGTCAATTCATGGATTTCCAGGCTGTGATTTTCTTTCTTTGTTTTTTCTTTTCTTTCTTTCTTTTTTTTTTTTCTTAGGAAGATGAGGCCTTTAGAACCTGGGCTGTGATTTTCTTATGTCCATCTCCTCCTTGTTGATGGCACCTTCAGAGCTGGGGCTGACTTATGTCCCCAGTGACTAGGCACAGTGACTCATGCCTATAATCACAGTGCTTTGGAAGGCGCAAGCAGGAGAATTACTTGAGCTCAGGAGTTGGAGATCAGCCTGGGTGACATAGCAAAACTCCATCTCTACAAAAAATTTAAAAATTAGCCAGGTGTGGTGGCTGCTCTTGTAGTTCCAGCTACTTAGGAGGCTAAGGTGGGAGGATCTCTTGAGCCCAGGAGTTCAAGGCTGCAGTGAGCTAAGATGGCACCACTGCACTCCAGCCTGGGCAACAGAGCAAAACCTGGTTTTATATATTTTATACACACACACACACATATATATATTATATATAGGTATATTATATACACATACACACACATACATATATATCCCTAATGACCAACAGAAGCCCAGTGGCTCTATGGGCTCAGTAAATGTTTATGGAATGAATGAATACTTGTCTTGCCTTTCCTTTCAAATAAACAAAAACAGCTCCAGGTCACAGCCGTGCCTCTTGCCAACCAGAGAAGCAGCTGCACTATAACGAAATCTCCTTCGTGTTATTCTTTCTGTTATCCTTCTGAAGGGAAAACATTTTACTCTTGTTAGGTGTTTATGAGAAAGACTGGAGCTATCATCATTGTGGGGGTGGGGGGAGGAGGAGACTTTCTAATCCAGAAACTCAAGTAGTCCAAGAATTTTATGACAAAGTTCTGGTTCTGTTGGAAAAAACAGACTCAGAGCCAGCAAGTATTGGGCAGACAAAGGCAGGCCCTGGCTGGCGGCCCTCCCCTCTGTGGCAAGTCCATGGGCCTTCTCACATTTGGGTCCTTTAGAGTCTAGGAAGTCTCCCAGGTTCACCTCTGAGATCCCACCACCAGGGCAGACCCTGACAGTCTCCTAGGCTACCTTCAAGACAGGTTTCCCCAAGCATGGCAAAACCAGTTCTACCCATGCCCTTCCCATTGGCCCAGGCTTTGGGCTCCCTGCCTTTTCTCCTGTCTGCACCAAAGGTGGTGAAAGGCTCAGTTAAACTCAAATTGCAGCCTCTGCCATCTGCTGCCACTGTGATCCTTGACCCCAGCATGGAAAGCCCTCACTGTGTGCCATCCCTGGAGAGGGGCATGCGAGGTATGTGGCTGCAGCAGCGCACACACTCACGTCTTTCCCCTTCCCCGTAAACATCTCCACCTTGGTGACACGACATCCAGGGAAGTGTGTGGGCAGCTCAGGAAAAGCCTGGGAGGGGAGCAGAATTTCCAATTTGGAAAGTTCTCAAAGAACCACGGAATCAGAGGAGCCCCTGTCGGAAAGGACTTGATACTCACCCAGGATATTCCAAAGGGGTGTCCACATGGGAGGGCTCCAGATCCCTATTCCAGGGATCACCAAAGAGGCCCCGGTTTGATTGTTTAATAAATTGTGGTACCACGGTGTATTATCTCATTCGAAGAAAGAGTTCCGCTTTAAAACATATTTTTAAAGTCTGCAAAATATTGACCCTGGTGCAGTTTCTTGCCTGATATAAGAATTGCCTTTATTATGGCATCTCTGTCACACAACCGTACAGACTTACATACTCCCAGTGCCAGGAGCTCCTTTTTACTCCTAAGATGCCATCCCATTGTTGGGTAGCTCTGTTTATCAAAAGGAGCCCCCAACCGTTTTTTCATGGCTCACTGCATGCCTCCTGTTCCTGGTCCTCTTCCACATGACAGGGCTGTGGCTCCTTGAGACAGAGCCCACATCTCTTCCCTCTCCCCAGCTCATCCCTTCTCCATATTAAGTGTCCTCAGGTCTTTGGTCTGCTTCTTTGATATTTAACAGACCATTACCTGCCCTAAAGGGACTCTCTTGTCAGAAGTAAAAATGTTTTATGGTTATCACCTCAATTTGCTCTGCTACTGTTTCCAAATAGCAATTGCTTTTCTCTTTAGAGTAAATGTTGTTGTTTTTCGCTTGTGAGTTCTTGCCCCTTTTAAAGGTGTGAAGATTGAAGGCTGGCTCCCCCCACCTTCCCCCTGCCCCCCACAGGTTTCAGATTTTTCTCCCAAGGCTTTCATAGTACTCCCCACTCCACCCTCCCCTCTGGTCACAGTTGTTGCTGACAGGGTAACAGCAGCCTTACAATGAGGATACTTCAGGTGCACAGAATTGTGAAGCAAAGAATAAAGACTAAACTACAAGTAAAGCCATTTGATGAACCATCCCAATAGAATCATGTTGAAATCGATGGTTCTAACTGTGCATGAGAATCCCCCAGAGGACTTGTTAAAATGCAGATTTCAGGCTGGGCACGGTGGCTCACACTTGTAATCCCAGCACTTTGGGAGGCCAAGGCCGGCGGATCACCTGAGGTCAGAAGTTCGAGACCAGCCTGACCAACATGGTGAAACCCCGTCCCTACTAAAAATATAAAATTAGCCGGGCGTGGTGGCATGTACCTGTAATCACAGCTACTCGGGAGGCTGAGGCAGGAGAATCGCTTGAACCCATGAGGCAGAGGTTGCAGTGAGCCGAGATTGTGCCATTGCACTCTAGCCTGGGCAACAAGAGCGAGACTCCATCTCAAAACAAACAAACAACAACAACCAAAAAATCCCACAGATTTCTGGCCTACTTGACAGTTTCTGATTCCGGAGGTCTGGATGGGGCCTGGGTATTTGAATTCCTATCTGTTCCCAGGTGATGCTGATGCTACTGGTCTTGGAACTGCATTCTGAGAGCCACTGGAGTACACAGCTATATTAGTCCACTTTCATACTGCTATGAAGAAATACCAGAGACTGGGTAATTTATAAAGAAAAAGGGGTTTGTTTAATGGACTCACAGTTCCACATGGCTGGGGAGGCCTCACAATCATGGTGGAAGGCAAAGGAGGAGCAAAGGCACGTCTTACATGATGCCAGGCAAGAGAGTGTGTGCAGGGGAACTGCCCTTTATAAAACCACTGGATCTTGTGAGACTTATTCACTATCACTAGATGAGCAGAGGAAAAACCCACCCCTCATGATTCAATTACTTCCCACTGGGTTCCTTCCACGGCACGTGGGGATTATGGGAGCTATAATTCAAGATGAGATTTGGGTAGGGATGCAGCCAAACCTTATCAATGGCCATGGAGAAATATCCCCAAAGAGAGCAAGGTTGCAAGGCACAGAACTGTTTCTAAGTGCCCAGTAGGAAAGTGTGTGCCTGAGCCTGCACAATCCACAGCTGCCTGGGCTTACCTGGGCTTCTTCCTGAGGGGCTTCCTCCCTCACCAGCAGCACCACCTCACAAATCAAGTCTCACAGGGCTGGATGCAGAGCAGTCAACACATCTAACCTTACCTTGCTGACCATTCTATCTCAGAGAGCAAAGGAAACTTCTCCTTTGGATCCAATTTTGGCCACTTAAGAAAGAATTGACAAGAAAACAGCCATTCTTGTCTTCGAGGTGGCAATACCTAAGCATGGTCATGCCCTCATCATGCATTTAAAACAGCTGCATATGTTAAATACCTGCAGACATTTCCTAGAGACCTTAAAAAGGCAAATTTCAAAATTCTGAGAACACAGGTTTTCAGGATATGTGACATCCAATGGATGAGAACTACTTTAAAGTAACAATAACAATCACAGCTCTGGAGAAAGAGAAACCAGATCTGGGTTGACATCAGGGCAAAGAGATGTTAGGATTTGGAGGTTTCTATTGGTTTTAAAATATTTAACACCACCTGAGTATCAAAGACTGACAACAAACTGTGAAATTTCTCAGACCAAGAGGGAAGGCAATTATGTTCAAGGGGCAGAGCTGTCAATTGGTGGCCAATATATGCAGACAAGGAGCCTTCATCTTTTGGCATCTTAACTCCAGTTGCTGAATTCATCTCACCTTGCAGCCTTATCAAAGCTTTACCCCTACCCTGACCCTGTTTTTTTGTTCCGCCCTCCCCCACTAGAAAGTCACTTTACCAAGATCCTGAAATGCCAACGTTTTCAAACCATCATCAGCTCTTATCAGAACTTAGATGGGCTTTAATCAGAATGTATGTATTTCCTGTTTTAACCTTTAAAAGCAGTTGTGCCAGTACCTGATGAGGTTTGATGAGGATTGTTTTATGACAGCAGGTTCCAGAGGTTTCCTTCGCTTTGTGTTTTGGCCATGCTTGCCTCATCCTTCTGTTATTACCTAGCAGGGAAAGAATTTCCTTTTCTTTTTCTAGTCTAAACATTCTCCCAGGAGAAAAGCCGTCGGCTTCTCTATTGACTAATAAGCCCAAAGAGCCCATTAATAAAAATTAAAGTTTATTTAGAAATTCATGGTAGGTATGAATCAATATCATTCATTATTAATCTTATTTTTGCTACCTGGTAGAGCATAAAAAGTGGATCAGCTTCCTAAGCTTGCACTGAAGGAGCGGATACAGGGTTTGTTTTTTAATGAAGCATATCAGACTAGTCGTGTTGATGGTTCTGCCGCCAAAATGTGCCCACTCTGTTCCCGCAACAGTTGCTCTACCCAAGGGCCCATTATTCCCTTCCAGAGGCATCTACACCCTCCTACTGATCTCTCCACCTACTAATAATCCGTTCTCCACACACTTTCCTCAAAACGCAGATCTGGGCACCAGTTCCTCTCTCATAGCCCGCAGGATCAAATCCAAACTCCTCCTTGGGGAGTGCTACAGAGCCTCCGTCCCCGCCTGACCTGCCTTCCCAGCTTTGCTTCACCCAGGCTCCCAGCTCAGCACACCTGACCTGCTATTCCAGCCCCCTTCCAGCCATTGCTAGTCTCTCAGGCAGGCAGGAGCTCATTCAGTCATTCGTTTTGTCCCTCAGCACACATCAAGCCCCTATTCTGTTCCTGGGCAACAGCTTTAAGAACAACAGTAATAGAGTCAGGAGCAGTGGTGCTGGTCTGAAGTCCCAACTACTCTGGAGGCTGAGGTGGGTGGATCACTTGTGGCCAGAAGTTCAAGTCCAGCCTGGGTAACATAGTGGAAACCCCTGCCTCTAAATATTTTTTTAAAATTAGGTTGGTGCAAAAGAATCATGGTTTCTGCCATTACTTTTAAATGGCAAAATCTGCAATTATGTTTGCACCAACCTAATAATTAAAAAAACAGTAATAACAGCTAACATTTATTGAGGACTTTTTGTGCCAGTCACTATTCTTCAGGTAAGAACTCATTTAATCCACACAATGACCCTATTAGGTAAATACAGGAACTTAACCCCAATTAGCAGTAATTAAAATAGAGACCCAGAGAAGCTAAGGAACTTGCCCAAGGTCAGACTTCACAGTTTATGGGTGAAGATCCATAAATGTTGTGGTGGAAGTGTGAAATTATAGTGGAAGACCAAGGGGCTTCAACCATTCATTCATCCATCCATCCACTCATTCACTAAGTGTTTTTTTTGAGCAGCTATTATGTTCCAGGAACTGTTCTAGGTGCTTGGAAATATGAAAGAAGAAAACAAACCTGCTCCCCGGGATCTTCTTATATTCTAGTGGAAGGAAACAGACATTATAAATAAATTATGTAGTGTGTTTGAAGGTGGTGTGCTGTGGGGAAAAAACAAGGGCAGGATTAGGGGCTGGGGATTAAGTATGTGAGTGGCAGGTTGCAGTATTAAATAGGGTGGTAAAGGGCAGCTGCATGGAGCAGATGACTTTCACTAAGAGCTAAGGGATGTAACGCAGTCACCCTACAGCTATCTGGGAGGAACATTCTTGGGAAAGGCAACAGTTCCTGCAAAAGTCCTGAGGCAGAAACTTGGTGCGTTTGAGGAACTATAATGGTGTCCAGTGTGGAGGGAGAGGAGTAAATGAGGGGAAAACAGTAGGAGATTATCCTGTAGGGCTTCTTAGTTATTGTAAGGACTTTGGCTCTTACCCTGAGTGAAATGGGGAAGGGCGGCAGGCGTTCTATGCTCTGGTGCACTGTAGAGAGTGAATAATGGAGAAGCAGGTGGAGGGTGGGGAAGAGGCAATCACGTTAATGCAGCCGAGAGATGACCCAGGCAGTGGCAGTGGGGATGGCGAGAAGTGGCTGGATTGGACATGAAGTGAAAGAGGGGAGTCAAAGACTCCAAGGTTTCTGGTTGGGACAGTGAGGAAGGCTTCACTGGGACTGAGTAGGAGGTCTTAAGGACCTGTCTCCTTGACAGGTAGTTGTATATAGGTCTCTTCCTCTGATTTGATAGTTAGCTATTAAAGGGCAAGGCCCCTGTGGCAGCCATTTTTGTTTCAGGACCACCATTTTGCACAACTCCAGGGTGCTCCATTCACAGTGTAATCTATGGGCAATGCACTGCTCCACCACAATGTTTCACCTGTGAACAGCTCAATAAACAACGTTTGAAGGAAGAAAGACAGGCAGGCGGGCAGGCAGGCGGGCAGGCAGGCGGGCAGGCAGGCAGGCGGGCGTCTCTCTGGATTATCACAGATTCATTTGAAGTCACACACCCCAAACTGGAAATCGCTCATTTAAATTCATTTAATACTAGCTTTACCCTTTTTAAAAATAACATCTACTTTTTAAAAAATTCCTACAGACTTTTTTTGTCTTTGAAAGTTAAATTGTTAAATTCATCATCTCCACTTTTAAATTCCTCTCAGAAAAAGGCAGTGTTTCTTCCTGTCTGTTTAAATCATATTCCACACTGAAATTGGTTATGTAACTTAGGAATGAAAACAATGTCAGGCCTTACTTTTAGTTTGTCCCCTGGGAGGTTGGGCATGGGGGAGGGTGTACAAGAAACTTATTAAGGTAGAGGTGGAAAATCAATAAAGTCACAAACATAAAGCAATTTAATTAACTCATTCTTAATTAACTGGGAAATATAAAATTATTTTCAATAAATGTATCTAGTGCAAAATACACTCCAATTCCAACTGGTTACTAGGGGAAAGCAGGCAAAGAGAAAATGTCAGAGCTGGAAGGAAATGGAAAGATCCACTAGTTTGACCTCTTCCTTAGCCCTCTGCTGGAGAAACAGACCCAGGGAATATGAGAGAGCTACCTGGCAACAGTTTTAATGTTGAACATCCCACTACTGAATGGCAGTCAGAACTTCTGACATCAGCTCAGTGCTTTTCCCAGACACTGTTCTGCAGCTTCCTGTGAAGGCAGACACAGAAAACAAGACGATGGGCTTTCAAAACCAGGCTTTTTGTTTTGTTTTGTTTTTTGAGACGAAGTTTTGTGTTGTTGCCCAGGGGATCTCAGCTCAACGCAACCTCCGCCTCCCAGGTTCAAGCTATTCTCCTGCCTCAGCATTCCCAAGTAACTGGGATTATAGGCATGTACCACCATGCCCGGCTAATTTTGTATTTTTAGTAGAGACGGGGTTTCTCCATGTTGGTCAGACTGGTCTTGAACTCCCGACCTCAGGTGATTCGCCTACCTCGGACTCCCAAAGTGCTGGGATTACAGGCGTGAGCCACCCTGCCTGGCCTAAAACCAGGCTCTTAAAGCAACTCAGAGCAACTAGACCAACGGTTCTAAATAGAAGGTGATTTTGCACCCCTGGGACACTTGGGCAATGTCTGGAGACATTTTTGTCTGGCACACCTTGGCTAGGGGAAGGAGATACTAGCATCTCATGAGTAGAGGCCAGGGATGCTAAGATACTACTAAGCACAAGACAGCCCTCCCCGCCCCTCGTGAAGAATTATTCTGCACAAAATGTCAACAGTGCCACCGCTGAGAAGCCCTGAGCTAGAACGAGCTTTCGACCCTAGCTGCATATTAGAATCACCTGGGCCACCTTGGACCATCTGAATCAGAATCTCCAGGGAGGGGAGCCAGGCATCGATATTTTTGAAAAGCTCCCCAGATGGTCTTTAATGTGCCCCAAGTTTGAGAATCACTGATTAAACCTCCACAAATTGGAAAATGAACAAATAATCAAGCATATAAGACATTTATGGGCTGGGCGCGGTGGCTCACGCCTGTAATCCCAGCACTTTGGGAGGCCGAGGCGCGCTGATCACCAGGTCAGGAGATCGAGACCATCCTGGAGAATACTGTGAAACCCCGTCTCTACTAAAAATACAAAAAAATTAGGCGGGCATGGTGGCTGGCGCCTGTAGTCCCAGCTACTCAGGAGGCTGAGGCAGGAGAATGACGTGAACTCGGGAGGTGGAGCTTGCAATGAGCCGAGATCGCGCCACTGCACTCCAGCCTGGGCGACAGAGCGAGACTACATCTCAAAAAAAAAAAAAAAAAAAAAAAAAAAAAAGACATTTAGCCCCTATTACATGTCTGACGGAAACTGAAGGAAACATAAAGAAGTCAGTAACACAGTCCCTGCCTCAGGGAGCTTACAGCAAGGATGAGAAACAAACCAAGAACTGTCATTCATTGAGGGTAAGTTAGGCAACAAATGAAGAGCAAGGGTGGGAAGAGTGATGGGAAAGGGGGCAGCGCACAGCGCACGGCAGCAGTGGGAAACCAGGACTCCCCGTGGTCTTTGCCAAAGCTAAGCCTATTTGGTGGAGACTGCCTCATTCATTTTGCTTCTTGTTATACCTTTGTTTCTATGATCAAAGAATTACTTTCTCACTCTGCTAGAACCAGATTCACTGCTTATCTTTCTCCTAAAATTATAATTGTACATAACTTAATAATATTAAATATAATATATTCTATGAGTAAATCCAGGCCGCATTATTATTTTTCTTTAACGTTATACAAGCAATTTTGTGTAACTGATACATTTAAAAAATAATTGTCCTCCAACTGTGATTAGGTTAAGCCTATCTTTCCTAGTGGGAAGTTGGTTCCTTAAGGATATCTTGGTCAGATTCCTTTGCCTGCCTGTCGTTTTTGTGGCTATAGCTCCCTCATTTCACTATTTAAAACACAGTATTTAAGACACAGTCTTCTTCATTTTTGACTGGTCTCTATTCAAAACTGGTTTCCCTTAGAGGCCCTAGTAGTTCTAGGCAATGATTGTCAATCCTAAAGAGATTCAGTGCTCCCTTGCTATAATTATGTAGTAGCATTTGCTTTACAATCTTAAAATGAAATTCATGGGTAGTATAACTTATCTACATATAAAAATTTAGAAAGATCAATGTGTACTGCTTACTTCTCTTCCCCTCTCTATTCTGTATCCTCCTATGGCCTGGTCTGCCCTGTGATTACCTCCACAGATTGCATTGGCCTACATCCCTAGCTCTCTGGCTTCATGGTGCAGCAGGCCAGTGGGAGGCACAGACAGCAGATTCAACAGAGGAAGAAAGAGATGAGGGCATTTATTCCCTGACCCACCAAGATACAGGCCTGTCTCTCTGGTCACAGCTCATGGAGGTAGGGGGAGGAGGGGCTGGGCTTCACCAACATCATACCTGTCCCAGGCCCCTTCAGGACAAGGGGCAGTAAGGACTTCTGCTGTTGCTTATCCCAGGGTGTCTCACCAAGCCCAGTTGGTTCCCTTAAACCTGCCCTCTACTCTGCAAATATTGAACCCCCCCATTTCCTGTTGTAGCAGGTGGTAGGGGTGGGGGCTTACTGATACACAGTGTAATGCCCTAATTAGAATAGAAAGGAAGAAAAAAAAGGAAAGTAATTTTTATTAAAGGAGTATTATTTCAATATGTAAACACTTGATTATGCTTTACCACAGACATATTAAAGTACTGTGGTCACATGTTTGCACCACAAATGGGCTAAGGACAAATGCAGGCAGTGGCAATGTCATTTGTGACTTGGTTTTCTAAATGGCAAATAACTCTTGAGAATGTTCTGAATAAAACAAAGCATCACACTCCTTTGATTTACATAGTAGCTGAATTTCTGGAAATGCTCTGTACATGAAAACTGTATAAAAATAGTTTAAAATAGAGTTTAATTCTAGGCTTACATGATCATAAGCAGGCCTTTCATCTCCATCAGGGCTCCACAACCCCTGGGCCACAGACCAGTACTGGTTCATAGCCTGTTAGGAACCAGGCGCACAGCAGGAGCTGAGTGACAGGTGGGCGAGGGAGTGATGCTGCATCTGTATTTACAGCTGCTTCCCATCACTGTCATTACTGCCTGAGCTCCACCTCCTGTCAAATCAGTGATGGCATTAGATTCTCCAAGGATTCGAACCCTACTGTGAACTGCACATGCAAGGGATCTAGGTGGTATGCTCCTTATGAGACTCTAATGCCTGATGATCTGTCACTGTCTCCTATCACCCCCAGATGGGACCATCTAGTTGCAGGAAAACAAACTCAGGGCTCCCACTGAGTCTACATTATGGTAATTGTATTAATATAATTATTTCATTACATATAACAATGTAATAATAATAGAAATAAAAGCACAATAAATGTAATGTACTTGAATCATCCTGAAACCATCCCCACAACACTGGGTCCATGGAAAAATTGTCTTCCACAAAACCCCTCCCTGGTGCCAAAAAGGTTGGGGACTGCTGATCTACATGAATGTCCACTGGGATGTTCTAAAACCATGAAAGACAGAGTACAATTAGTTCTTGTACAAGACTGTCTCATAAATTACAGCATCCTAGGATTCCTGATCCTGCTTTTTTTTTTTTTTTTTTTTTTTGGGACGGAGTCTCGCTGTGTAGCCCAGGCTGGAGTGCGGTGGTGCCATCTCAGCTCACTGCAACCTTCCTCTCCTGGGTTCCAGCGATTCTCCTGCCTCAGCCTCCTGAGTAGCCGGGATTACAAGCGTGTGCTACCACGCCCAGCTAATTTTTGCATTTTTAGTAGAGACGGCGTTTCACCGTATTGGCCAGGCTGCTCTCAAACTACTGACCTCAGGCGATCCGCCTGCCTCGGCCTCCCGAAGTGCTGGGATTACAGGTGTGAACCACTGCGCCTGGCCGACACTGCTCTTTAAATCCTTTCAAAACGTCCTAAGGGTGCTCTCATTGAGCACTAAATTTCAGGGGATTGCAGTGGGGTGGGGTAGTTGTGTAGTCTGCTGGGGGGCAGATGGAGCCCCGGAGGGGGTTGGTGACCATCTCTGGTGAGGATGTGCTTCTCTCTCAGGTGGTCATCACTGTTCTTGGCTCACACTGATTAGTGAAGCCTTCTGAGGAGTGGCTTTCTGGTGGGAGAGTCATGTGAGTTACGTTTTTTCTTTTTTTTTTTCTTTCTTTTTTTTTTTTTTTTTTTTTTTTGAGACGGAGTCCCGCTCTGTCACCCAGGCTGGAGTGCAGTGGCCTGATCTCGGCTCACTGCAAGCTCCGGCTCCTGAGTTCACGCCATTCTCCTGCCTCAACCTCCTAAGTAGCTTGGACTACAGGCGCCCGCCACTACGCCCGGCTAATTTTTTGTGTTTTTTTAGTAGAGACTGGGTTTCACCGCGTTAGCCAGAATGGTCTCCATCTCCTGACCTCGTGATCCGCCCGCCTCGGCTTCCCAAAGTGCTGGGGTTACAGGCGTGAGCCACCATGCCTGGCCTGTTTTTTCTTTTTAAAATGGGCTTATGATGATATAATTCACATGCCTTAAAATTCACTCATTTACAGTGCCCAATTTGAGTTAAAAAAATAGAATGATTAAGACTTACTATTTGAGAGCACAACAGGGTAACTATAGTCAATAATAACTTCATTGTACATGTTAAAATAACTTCAAACACTTAAAAGAGTGTAAGTGGATTGTTTGTAACTTAAAGGACAAATGCTTGAGGGGATGGATACCCCATTCTCTATGATGTGCTTATTTCACATTGCATAAGTGTATCAAAACATCTCTTGTACCCTATAAGTATATATACCTACTATGTACCCATAAAAATTAAAAAATAAAAAAATTTAAAAAATAAAGTGCACAATCCAGTGGTTTTTAGTATACTCAGAGTATTGCGCAACTATCACCATAATCTAATTTTAGAATATTTTCATCACCCCAAAAAGAAATCAGGTACTTATTAGCCAACACTCCATACCCCCATCCTCAGCTCCAGGTAAACATTAATCTACTTTGTCTCTATACATTTCACATAAATGGAATTACACAATATGTGGACTTTTATGATTGTCTACTTCACTTAGGATAATGTTTTTACGGTTCATCCATGTTGTAGCACATATCACTACTTTGTTCCTTTTCATGGCTGAATAATATTCCATTGAATATTCCATTGAATACAGGACGTTTTATTTTATACATTTATCACCTGATGAAAGTACAGACTGATTCCATTTTGGGGGCTAATATGAATAGTTATGCTATGAACATTCTTGTACATGTTTCTGTGTGGATGTTTTCATTTCCCTTGGGTATATACCTGGGAGTGGAATTGCTTGCTCATATGGTAACTCTATATTTAACTTTTTGAGGAACTGCCAGACTGTGTTTTCCAAAGCAAATGGATCATTTTGCCTTCCCACCAGCAGTGTATGAGGGTTCCAATTTCTCCACATCCTCTTCAACACTTGTTGTCTGCTTTTTCTTTATAGACACACGTTTAAAAGGATCCGAAGTGGTATGTCAGTGTGGTTTTTATTTGTATTTTCCTAATGAGCATCTTTTCATGTGTTGGTTGGCCATTTGTGTATCTTCTTTGGATACATATCTATTCAGATAATTTTCCCATATTTTAATTGGGTGATTTGTTGTTTTGTTTCTTAGTTCTTGGGCTATAAGAATTCTTATATGTTTATATATTCTAGATATATAAATATAAATCACTTAGCAAGTATATGGTTTGCAAATATTTTCTCTCATTCTATAGGTTATCTTCTCACTTTCTTGGTGGTGTCTTTGAAGCACAAAATTTTTAATTTTGATGAAGTCCAATTTATCTATATTTTTGTTTCATTCTTTTGCATGTAGCTATCCAGTTGTTCCAGCATCATGTGTTGAAGAGGTTATTCTTTCCCCATTGAATTTTCTTGATACCCTTGTCTATAAATGTGAGATTTTATTGCTGAACTCTCAATTTGAATCCATTGATCTATATGCCTATCTTTATGCCAGTACCATACCACGCTGTCTTAACTACTGCACCCACATATGTTTCTAAATGGGCCTTACAAGGGCTTCCCCTAATTCATACTTGTCCTTACATGGGGAATCCAGCTCCTGCTCAACCTGTCCAAAACTGACAAAACCCACAGGGCTTAACAAAGAATTGGAAATCATGCTGCGCAAGGACACTTCCACAGTCTTGGACACACCCGACTCCCATGAAAACAGCTCATTAAGATGCAGTCAAAGTGTGTAAACCACATGCGAGTTAGTGAACTAACAGATGGGAACACCACAAGAATTAACAGAATAATCCCAAAGTATTTTAAGATATATTTAAATATCCAGAGAGATAAAGAATATGAAGATCACAAGAACAGACTAAAAGAGACATTAAAAAATACAGTCACTGAAATAAACTGATATTGTGTCAGCTCTCTCTCATCTTGTATCATTCCATTAGTAAATTTATTCAATGACTATCTAGTATGTCCTAATCACATGCTGGTCAGGGGAGATACAGTGATGAAGAAACAGTTGCAGCCCTCAAGGATCTTACTTTTTGTTTTTTTCTTTCTGAGACAGGGTCTTACTCTGTTGTCCAGGCTGTCATCACAGCTCACTGCAGCCTCAACCTCCTGGGCTCAAGTAATCCTCCCACCTCAGCCTCCTGAGTAGGTGGGACTACAGACACAAGCCACCATGTCCCGCTAATTTTTTTATTTTTTTTGAGGAGATGAGGTCTCCCCATGTTACCCAGGCTGGTCTTGAACTCCTATTCTCAAGCATTTCTCCCGCCTCAGCCTCCAAAAGTGCTAGGATTGCAGGCATGAGCTACTGTGCCTGGCCTTTTTCACTTTAATGTAGGACAACTGGTTTCCAGATAAACTTTTTACCTTTTCTTTTTGCCAAATGAAATTTTATAAATTAGATTTTCTCACGTCTTTAAATTTAGCAGAAGGAAGGTGGCATCAAAGTAAATCATTCTTGCCTCTTTCCTTCTCTAAGCTCCTAGTAATAGTTGTTTTGCTTTGGTGGGTTGTTTGGGAGTTTAGGAGAGTTTTGCCTAGTCATTTGGCATAATAAAGTGAAAGGGCTGAAGACTAATTGCTATATGACAGCGAGGTAAAATAACTGTAAAGTAGCTTAGTCATAGCTCAGCCTCAGCCTAGCCTCCTTACCACCATGAAGGCAGTCCACAATTAACTTCAATCAAGTTTTTCATTACAGAGTAGTCTTACAAAATAAATCACTTGCATGACATCATTTGTTGTAGATGGAACAACAAAGCATTAATTCAGACAGGCCAGCAGCTGGCACAAAAAGACCTTAGTTTATGCTTTTAGTGTGTCATTGTAATGGAACAGTCTCTCTATTAGGTTACCAATCACTGCTAATGGTACAATAACTGAGCAAAATGGTGATGCCCTCTGCTCATTGGAACCTGGTCTCAGAAGAAAAATATCTCTGTGGAACAGAAAGCAAAAGTAGAGTTTTTTTCTTTAAGGTATGAAAAATCATGATTAAAAGGTATGAGATTTTTAAAAATCCCCGTAATCACTTTAAAATAGTTTTATAAGCTCAAATAGTTTTCTTTCTACAGCTCAGGAACTAACTGGTTAATTTGAGATAAAGAGAGGGCAAACTCTAGGTATTTAGCAGTACTTGTTTTTCTTTGTGCTTGGATTGAGGTTTTGTTTTTTTCCCCCCCAAATAAAATAGAGACGTTTTAGTAGCTGCACTGGAGGCCCTTAGGTAATTGGTTACTAGTTATAAAAAATTTTATAGCAGGCAGGAAATCTGGCCAAATATTTATTTGACAAAACTCAAACGTTGCAATGAAGCAAATTAGTTGTTACAGTTGTTTAAAAACTTTTACTCTAAGTGGCTTTCCTAAATCATCTTCCTAAGTGAAAAAGATCTTGTAAGTTTGAGTTGAAATTTCTCACTCAAAAGGAGGTATTGTAACACAAAAACGTTTGAGAAACAATAGCATAAATTTATCCTCACATTTAAATTGCAAAGGAATGATATTCTGGAACAGGAAAAACTGTACAGACAGACCATTAGGGAAATGCAAATCAAAGCCACAATAAGATACCACGTCTCACTCATTAGGATGGCTATTATTAAAAAAACAAAACAAAACAAAAACAGAAAATAACAAGTGTTGATAAGGATGTAATGAAACTGGAACTCTTGTGCACTATTGGTGGAAATGCAAAATGGCACAGCTGCTATGGGAAACACCATGGCAGTTCCTCAAAATATTAAAAATAGAATTACTAGCCGGGCGTGGTGGCTCATGCCTGTAATCCCAGCATTTTGGGAGGCTGAGGTGGGTAGATCATGAGGTCGGGAGATCGAGACCACAGTGAAACACGTCTCTACTACAAATACAAAAAATTAGTCTGGTGTGGTGGCGGGCGCCTGTAGTCCCAGCTATTCAGGAGGCTGAGGCAGGAGAATGGCATGAACCTGGGAGACGGAGCTTGCAGTGAGCTGAGATCGCACCACTGCACTCCAGCCTGGGCGACAAAGTGAGACTCCATTTCAAAAAAATAAAAAATAAAAAAAAATATATATATACACACACACACACACACACACACATACACACATATAAAATATAGAATTATGTGATTCAGCAATCTCACTTCTATGTATAATATATATCCAAAAGAACTGAAAGCAGGGTCTCAAAGAAATATTTGTACACCCCTATTCATGGCAGCATTATTCACAATAAAAAGTGGAAGCAACCTGTGTCCATCAAAGGGTGGATAAGCAAAACGTGGTATTGCATACAATAAAGTATTATTCAGCCTGAAAAAGGAAATTCTGGTAACAATATGGGTGAACTTTGGGGACATTATGCAAAAAGACAAATACTATATGAGTCTATTTTAATAAAGACAAAAACTAGAATGGGGCCAGGCACAGTGGCTCATGCCTGTAATCTCAGCACTTTGGGAGGCCGAGGTGGGTGGATCACCTGAGGTCAGGAATTCAAGACCAGCCTTGTCAACGTGGCGAAACCCTGTCTCTACTAAAAGTACAAAAATTAGCCAGGCATGGTGGCAGGCACCTATAATCCCAGCTATTCGGGAGGCTGAGGCAGGAGAATCGCTTGAACCTGGGAGGTAGAGGTTACAGTGAGCCGAGATTGCGCCACTGCACTCCAGCCTGGATGACAAGAGAGAGACTCCGTCTCAAAAAAGAAAGAAAAAAACACTAGAATGGGAGGCTGGACATGGTGGCTCATGCCTGTAATTCCAGCACTTTGGGAGGCTGAGGCAGGTGGATCACCTGAGATCAGGAGTTAGAGAGCAGCTTGACCAATATAGTGAAACCCCGTCTCTACTAAATATAAAAAATTAGCTGGGCATGGTGGTGCACGCCTGTAATCCCAGCTAGTCGGGAGGCCGAGGCAGGAGAATCACTTGAACCCAGGAGACAGAGGTTGCAGTGAGCCGAGATCACGCCATTGCACGCCAGCCTGGGCAACAAGAGCAAGACTCCATCTCAAACAAACTAGAATGGTGTTTGCCAGGTGCTGAAGGGAAAAGGAAAGGGGGTGTTACTGTTTAATGGATATAAATTTCGGTTGTACAAATGAAGTTCATGGAGATGGAAGGCGGTAACAATTTCACAACATTTTGAGTGTATTTAATACCATTCCACTGAACTGTACAATTAAAAATGGTTAAGATGAATTTTGTTATGTGTATTTTACAATTTAAAAAATTATAAACAGTAAAAAGATCAGTGTTGCTAGGGGTTACAGGGAAGGGAGGGATGAATAGGTAGAGCAGAGAAGACCTTAGGGCAGTGGAAATACTCTATGACACTACAATGGTGGGAATATGTAATTATACATTTGTCCAAACCCAGAGCATGTGCAGCACCAAGAGTGAACCCTAATGCAACCTATGCACTTTGGGTGATAATGATGATATGTTAATATAGTTTCATCGATTTTAACAAATGTACCACTCTGGTGTGGGATGTAGGATAATGGGGGAGGCTGTGCATATGTAGGGCAGGGGACATATTGAAACTCTCTGTACTACTTTTTGCTCAATTTTGCTGTCAACATAAAACTGCACTAAAAAAATAAAGCATATTTTTAAAACTGCAAAGGAAAGAACTAAGTAAGGCAAACATGATATGCTGGTTTTTCCTCTGAATGTCCTGGCTACCTTTAAATTTATATCATAATCTAGACAGTCATTTTCTGTCCTGCAAATTGGCCCAATCAGAACTATGGATGAGCCAACATGTGCACATCCCATCAACTTTTCCCCTCTGAAGTTGTACCTGAAGTCAAATAATGGAAGTGATTAAGTCCTTCAGGCAGAATCAGCCAATGATTCAGAAAGTCTCAAACTATTTTTACTCTTATGCTCAAGGATAAATTCAAATTATCCTAATTATATTAAAACCAAAATAAAAGTTTTATTTTAAAACAGTCTTATTTAAAATTCAAATCCAAAAAAAAAGCCTTAAAAAGAAAGTTTTCTATTTTGACTCAGCAGTAGATACAGCATCTCTGTTCAAGCAGACGATTCTTTTTCTCTGCATGCTTATAAAAAGCCAATTGTTAAATGTGAAATCTTCACTCAGTCACAGCAGGATGGGCTCTGCTGTGGCTAAAAACAAAAAAGCACAACCAAATCTCAGTGGTTTAACATACTAAAAGCTTATTTTTTCATCATACAAAGCCCACTGTGGATCCAGCTGACCTACAGACTCAAGATCAAAGCCACTTTGATTTTGTGGCTCCACCATTTCAGCTGAGGCCTCCTGCACAGTGCTGTGGCAGAGGAAAGGGGTTTGTCATGAGATAGTCTGATAGTGACACACACTAATTCCACCCATGTTTAGCTGGTCAGAACTAGCCATCGCCTACCTACAAGAGGGCTGGCAAGTGTAGTTTTCTTTATGCTAGGAAGGAAAGTAGTACAGATACTGCATTTCTGCAAAGGATTGAAATAGAATCCGTATCTGATGATCTATTCTGGCATAGATTTTGGAGAAGCTAGAGAGAAAAACAAATAGTTAACACACTAGTCAAACTGGTGATTTCAAATATGCCAGCTTCAGTGAGGCTGACAAATGACAGATGAGTGATAGTGGTAAATCTGTAATTCTTAAACTGCTATAGCCAGACATATATTGTAGGTTAAAATGAAAACCATGTACTACTTTAGATACCTGAGTAAGCAAGCACTCATTAAGGTGTGAAAACTTACAATTTGCAAGCACACCTCACATCAGCAAAGATGCAGCAGTAGAGAGGTATATAGGTGTAGTCGATTCTATCAAAAAAGTTTCATGTCTTCTCAAAGTCATAGGTACTTGCTGAGCCCCCGGAATGCGAAGTGTGCTGTATATGAGACAACTTTAGCCTGGAAAGTGATTAAGAGAATGGATAGCTGATCTCTTCACCCACAAATAAAAGTGATTTAAAGAATGAAAAACTAGAGGCCAGGCACGGTGGCTCACACCTGTAATCCCAGCACTTTGGGAGGCCAAGGCGGGCTGATTACGAGGTCAGGAGATCGAGACCATCCTGACTAACACAGTGAAAGCCCGTCTCTACTAAAAATTCAAAAAAGTTAGCCAGGCATGGTGGCAGGCGCCTGGTAATCCCAGCCTGGGAGACAGAGCGAGACTCTGTCTCAGAAAAAAAAAAGAAAGAAAAAGAAAAACTATCTCTGTACATCAGAACTAGAAAAAAATTCCTCCCTTTACTTTTCCCTATCCCATCTCCACCAAAGGTAAATAAATTGACCTACTGAATTAGGTTAAAATTGATTATCATGCTTATCAAGTATGATTTTAATTTCAGTGAAACTGATATTGAGCTCTACTGTTGATATCTGACCAGCTATATTGGTAATTCCAACCTGCATTACTCAAGATTATTTCCAGCCCCAAAGAGCAAAACCACAATTGCTACAAGACCAATTAAAATGTGTCAGTTGCACATTCAATATTATGATTGCCTTATCAAAAAAAAAGAAAATGCAGCAAGAATAATCTGACAGTTTTGGGAACCACCCACATAAAGGAATGGATGAGGCAAGATAATGTACAATACCACAAAACCTGTGCTAAATTCAATATTTATCTGAAAAATTAAAGAAAAGCAAACAAACATATAAAAAGATAGGACATTTCATTTTTAATCACTCAAAAATGAAAAAGGTTTGGACAATGTCAAATTCCACTCACCATAATGCTATAGTTATACATTAAATATAATTACTATCTATACATATGCAAAAATATAAAGTTCTATTTCATACATAAAATCCTTTATAGAAACCATTTTAAAATTAAGCAGACCTTCTCAACATTAATACGTGAGGTCTAAGTCCTTCTAAAGGTTTCTTTAAAGGTTTTTAAACAAAATGCTAAACCTAAAAACACTGTCCTGTCAGTTCCCAAATTAAATCTACTTAGAATAAAAACGAAAATTTATAGCTCAGTCACATACTACTTAAATAATATTGTTCAGGCAACTCTAAAATCCTCCATGTTTTCAAGTATGGAAATAGAACTCAAATATTCCACAATACAGTACTAAACGGATGGAGTATGTAGGAAAGACTTTGTTGTCATATGGCACAATATTAATGTTTTGTTGCTTCAATACGTTTTGAAATAAATTATCAGGTATTTGGTTTTTTTTTCCTAAAAGACCAAAATTATAATCTACATTAAGATAATTCTGACTGTGATAAGACTTAAGAGTGTAAAATACAACATCAACATTTTATCACAAAAGTAAAGCTGGTAACAAATTATAAAAGGAGCTAGTACTCTACTGAGACAGGCTCGGCGATTAAAGCTCATCATGATAGAAATAGTCATCATGGAGCTGTCTGCCATAATCTGTGGCTTCACTGGTGAGAAACAAGTCCGGGTTTTCCAGAATCTCTTCTTCAGAGAGCTTTTTGTCACCATTCAAATCCATTTCATCAATTAGATGAAGAGCCTTCAAAACAAAACAAAAAAGTATCAATTGTAATAAGTATTTTCAGCAAGATGTTCACAATTTAATGTGATCTGACTTGTCAAAATTATCCAGGTGTACAAGTACTCATTATTGTTTAAGTATCTAAAAATGTTACATGTAACCAAGTCTGTCTACTGCTTTTCCCATTATCTCCTTTCTTCATTTCTGCTGGGTTCTGTCTCTCTCTACTCAAATCCAATCCAGGATATATCAAAGCAAGGCAAAAATTATTATAACATACTTTGAGTCCCTGTAAGTAAATACAAACTATTATTCTATTCACTGTACTCTCAAATTAATACATGACACAATCTTAACTTCTCTGTCTCCCTGACAATCTAAAACACTTTGTAAATTCAAAACACAGCAATGCATCAATCCCAAATAACTCCATTACTTCTTTCTTTGGCTTAAGATTTTGAACTTCTTTTCCTATCAAAACCCCAGCACCAAATCTGGGGGAGGGGGTGGAGAGAAACAGTTGTTCTGTAACACTTACCTCCTCTTGTGCAATGCCCTGATTATTAGGTACTACCCAAGGTAACAGCTCTTGGGGATCAAGCCTGCCATCGTTATCTTTGTCATAATCATTCACGAATCTGTCTTTCTCAACAAGTATCCATTCTGGATCTTCATTTGCAGCTTAATATAAAAAAACACAAATATACATACACAAGAATACCACATGTATCCAAAAAAAGTTTGGTATATCTCTAGAATAAAGGAAGTGAATTTAAAGTTTACTAAAGAAAGCCCAATAAAACAGTACTTAATTGAAAAGTCCTGACATAGGTACAAATATATGGTAATTTTCAAAAGTGACACAAGTCTAAATAACCCAGTTTTAAAATCACTGGATGTTAACACAAACTAGTAATTTTATTAACTGCTATTTGTTCTGATATCTAGTTTTCCCAAATGTGAGTTGGGTAATGTTTTACTGTATATCATGTTTCTATACAAAGTTTCTTACATGTTTTCACAAAGTAATGCCATGTGTAATTTTAAAGTGACTATCAGAATAAGTAAAACTGGTGACCAATTTAAAAATGGCATTGTTTGGTGTCTTTAAGCAACATTCTGAAAAAACAGCTGCTTATATGAAAGCGAACTCTTAACTTCAAACACTTATTCACCTTCTACTAAGCTTCTGATATTGTGTTTACACCAGCATTTGTAGTATTTTATGTTTCCATCTCTTTTAAGATCCACCTGCAACAGCACAGGATTTTGTTTAAAAAGATCTACCTTCCCTCCTTCCCCATTTAAACTGATAATAAAATTAGATTTGTTCGAAAAGAAAGAAAAATGTTTGACTCTAGACATGGAAGTAAAAGTAAGCAAGACAGTGTTCTCAGATAAGCTATAAATCCATTCGTTGAACTTGCATTACAGTTAATGAAACAAGCAGGATCAGGCACAGATCCTCATTACATTTCTTGTCGAAGAGACCTTTCAATGAGCAAGGCTGTCTCTTTCCTCAATTCCTTTTCGCCTTTCACATTCTCCCAGGTGACTTACTTGGATCCCACCTGTAATCACCAAGAAATTCTTCCAAACTAACAAATCCATCACCATTTTTGTCATGTTCTTCTAAAGCTTCTTGAATGACAAATTCCTATTCCACATTCATTAGAAAAGAAAAAAAAAGGTACAAAATGTTCAGTCTCACCGCCATCTGATTCAATCGTACTACAGAACTTTTAGAAATAAATGATAATTATTGGAGTTCTAGTGGTGCAATCAGCTAGTAAGGTACTTATACAGGAAAAATCATTTTGGTTGTCCATGTCTTCAAGACAATCCTCCTAAACACTGGAATTTAGAAGCAAGAATAAAACCTAAAGTACTATGTAGCTTCAAATTCAACATCCTTAAGCTTCCGATATTGTGAAGAACTCCACTTTCACTCTCATAAACAACCTCAGCTTTACACTCAGGCTATTTTCTACACATCTCTCCCTCTCAAGAAAGACATCTTGTACTCCCCTTGTCTTTAACTCCATTTGCCCTCTAATCCATAAACAACCCTAAAAGAGCCCTTACCTTAGAACTGCTGTTCTGCCTCCAGATCTAAAATGTGCCAGCCTGCCATTATACCTCAACCTCCTTGCTTCCCCTTTAGCAAACCTCGCCCTATCCATCCCAAACTGCCCCCAAACCTGTTCCTCCCTCTTATCAAAGCTTCTTATCAAACAACCAATCATTTTCCCTAAAGATGACTTGTTCAACGGCCAGCTGTTTCAGTACTTTCCTCAATATCTTCCTATCTCTTTTTTTCAGATGGGGTCTCGCTCTGTAGCCCAGGCTGGAGTGCAATGGTATGATCTCGGCTCACTGCAACCTCTGCCTCCTGGGTTCAAGCAATTCTCCTGCCTCAGCCTCCTGAGCAGCTGGGACTACAGGCGTATGCCACTATACCCAGCTAATTTTTATATTTTTAGTAGAGACAGGCTTTTGCCATGTTGGCTGGGCTGATCTCGAACTCCTGATCTCAGATGATCTGCCAGTCTCGGCCTCCCAAAGTGCTGGGATTACAGGCTTGAGCCACCCTGCCTAGCATCCCCAACCTTTTTTTTTTTTTTTTTTTTTTTTTTTAAGATAGGATCTCATTCTGTCACCCAGGCTAGCGAGCAGCCGCACAATAATAGTGGCTCTGTAGGCTCAAACTACTGGACTCAAGTGATCTTCTCATCTCAGTCTCCCAAGTAGCTAGGACCACAGGTGCATGCCACCAAACCTGGCTAACTTTATTTGTAGAGACAAGGTCTGCTATGTTGTCCAGGCTGGTCTTGAACTCCTAGCCTCAAGAGGTCCTCCTGCCTTGGCCTCCCAAAGTGCTGGGACTACAGGTGTGAGCCACCATGCCTAGCCCATCTCTGACTCTTACCTTCCCTTAACACTTATTTAGTAAGTCAACATTCCTACATACGCTTTCTTCAAAATGTTGCCCAAATCTATTTCATTCCATTGCCAGATAGAACTCTGGGCCATATTACATAATGCCTAAATTATTTCATTGCTTTTACTGGTAATTCCCCTCTTTAGTCTTCAATTGTTCCTTATTCTCCAGAGAATCAAGATCTACCATCCTTTGCCTGTCACTCTTGGGCTCAATTAGCTTGTCCCAACTTAATTTTGGCACTTAAATTACACCCAGCACTGTTCTTAAACTGGGTCATGTATTCTGTGCCAATGAGAAATTAGAAGCTTCACAATGGCAAGAGAAGTGGTATTAATAACAGTGTCTTACCACTGAGCTATGGAGAAAAATGTATCTGTAGCCTTGTTATGCAAGGCAGCAGGGTCTACCATGACACATTAAACAAAAAGCTGTATCTCCCCTCCTTGAAATATCCAGGGAACCAAGCCACATAGCTGGAGGCTGATGTCATGCAACAGACTTCAATATAAATGTTTAGTCTCTTTTTTAAAAAGCTATTTGTTACATTAGTCTTTATTTTCCAACGTGATGGTTTATGCTTTCAAGCCTGGCCAAGTCATAATCGGGACTCAATTAATGTTTGTTGAGTTAAACTTAGAATTCAACAAAAGTTTTGAAAAACTGGTACTTCTTTTTAATACTAAAGGGACGAGAGGACTCATTATGCTTAAAATTGCAAAAACATTACTAGTTATAAGCAGCTGCACCCCTACCAACCCTATGAAGAAGAATCCAAACATGACGTTTTTCCAGACCAAAAGCTTTCATAAGTGATGCTGCAAATTAAACAGAAATCCTAGTATTACTAATATTGAAAAACCAAAAAAAAAGTCTGAAAGCTACAAAAGGATAAGGAAGGCACTGAAGGTAACATAGTTATGAGAGAGAAAATAGCCTGAGGAAGCCTGCTGCTCACACATAGTATAAAGATTTAAAAATTCAGTCCTTCACCTTCTCCGTCCCAATAAGCAACTTCGCCACCACCAGAAAGCCTCCTTACCACTCCTAATTTTAAGTGGGGAGAATTAGGATCATTTTAAATCTATGTATCTCTTAAAATTCTGGTTATATGATTTATTTTAACAACTTAATGAACAGGTTTTAAAGTTTTGGTCACTTGGGAATGTAAATTCATACAACCACTATGGAGAACAGTTTGGAGGTTCCTCAAAAAACTAAAAATAGAGCTACTGTATGATCCAGCAATCCCACTGCTGGGTATATACCCAAAAGAAAGGAAACCACTATGTCAAAGAGGTATCTGCACTTCGATGTTTGTTGTAGCACTGTTCACAAAAGCCAAGATTTGGAAGCAACCCAAGTGTCCATCAACAGATGAATGGATAAAGAAAATGTACATATACACAATGGAGTACTGTTCAGTCATAAAAAAGAAAGATCCACGCAACAACATGGATGGAACTGGAGACCATGTTAAGTGAAATAAGCCAGGCACAGAAAGACAAACATTGCATGTTCTCACTCATTTGTGGGATCTAAAAATCAAAACAATTGAACTCATGGACATAGAGGGTAGAAGGACGGTTACCAGAGACTGGGAAGTGTTGGGGGAGGGGGCGCTAAGAACAGTTAATTAGTACAAAAAAAATAGTAAGAATAAATAAGATCTACTATTTGACAGCATAACAGGGTGACTACAGTCAGTAATAACTAATTATACATTTAAAAATAACTGAAAGAGTGTTCACTGGATTGTTAGTAACACAAAGGATAAAAGTTTGAGGGGATGGATACCTCATTGTCTATGATTTGATTAGTTCACATTGCATGCCTGTATCAAAACATCTCATGTATCCCATAAACATACACACCTACTATGTACCCACAAATATTTAAAATATATTTTTTTAAAGTTTTGGTCACTCAGTAATTCTCTTAAAAATGTTTCTTTCTTACCGTCATATAATCAACTTCTTCAGGATGCTCAAAAGCAATAAATTCTTCAAGACTCAAACCGGGACCTGAATCCTGGTTAGCTTTTTCAAATCGCTTCTTGTCCTTTAAGTGAAGCTTTGAAAATTAAAATTTCTCATTAGTATACTACATCATTTTAAATACTTTGAAAAATACAAACTTTGTGAAATTTAAAGTACATTCCCATCCATTATCTCATTTATCTTCACATCATCCCTTTGAAGGTAAGCTACACAAATACATGTATTAGAGGCAGGATAGACTCACAAGCTCTAGAGTCATATAGACCCAGACCTGAATTCCAGCAATGCCACTTACTAGCTGTGGTGTCAGCGCAAACTGCTTAACCTCTCTAGTTTCCCATTTATCAAATTGGGGTAAAAATCTCTAATAAGCAATTGGGATGAGAATCCGTACTACACAATTAATAAACCTTAAGTATTAAGTATTTAATGATCATTGATAGAAAAGCAGATTAAGTGATTTGATAAAAGTCAGAAATACAGCTAAAAATACTGAGCATGGCATAGTGGCACACGCCTATAGTTCCAGCAACGTGGGAAGACTGCATGAGCCCAGAAGTTCAAGGCCAGCCTTCACACCGTAGCAAGACCCTGACTCAAAAAACAAACAAAACTACTGAACTTGGATCCTCCCTATTCTTTCTACAGTACTATACAGTCTACTTTAATAATTAATCTCAATACTTTTTTGCATGTCCAAAAGTCAATAAATTTATACCATGTATTAAATCTTGGTAGGGCTTTTAAAAATTGTTTCTGGTCCTCTAAGTGACTTTTCAAAAATACATTATTGTTTCAGAAAAACAGTCTTGTTATGTTGAGAATCTCATAATATTAGCATATGTACCTAATATTTGGAAATCTTTTCCTTTTTTTTTGGGTGGGGAGATGAGGTCTCACTGCGTCATCCAGGTTGGAGTAGTAGTGCAATCTCAGCTCACTGAAACCTCCAACTCCCAGGTTCAAGTGATCCTCCCACTCCAGCTTCCCAAGTAGTGAGGACTGCAGGCGTGTGCCACCATACCCAGCTAATTTTTTGTATTTTTGATAGAGATGGGGTTTCACTACGTTGCCCAGGCTGGTCTCAAACTCCTGAGTTCAGGCTATCCACCTGCCTCAGTCTCCCAAAATGCTGGGACTACAGGCATGAGTCACCATGCTCAGCCTGGAAGTCTAGTCTTAGTAGGCTCTTTATAGTGGTAATTCTGTATATTCAGATATAAATACATCAAAAGTTTAAATGGATCCCATGTAGAGGTTTAATAAACACACATCCTTTTCAACTTTCTCTCCCATCTTCCCCTCCGCCCCCGTTTTTCTAAATAATTCGGCAGCTATCAGGGACAAGGCTGCTTTTGATAAAATTTTCAATGGTAATTCTGTAATCAAGAACCTTGGGAGCCAATAATGCTATATTGCTAATCCTGCATAATTTCTGTTTTAAGAATTTCTGGGAATACCTTTCCTTCCTATAAACTGATATGTATTAAACTGTGCATTTCTTTAAAGCACAATTTCAAATATTTTAGAAGCTCTTAAGTGTTTCACTACTGAATAAAAATGCCCTTTTCAGTTTTCTAGAATAAAGGTCAGGTAGCATTTACCTAAACACTAGTTCTTTTACAATTACTGATTTACAGCGGAGAGGCTCACCTCTTTCCCCAAAGAATTTGTTTTATTAACATCTAGACTCTACAAGCCAGTTATATTCACCCAATCATGACAGAAAAAAAATAATAACTTGTTTCCAAATAGCTCCTTTTAACTTAATGTTTCATAATTTTTAATAACTAGACCAAATAATTTGTATTTTATGTTCAGGTTTAACATGGAAAAAGCAGACAAACAAGAATTTGAGGTACTCTGCTGAGTCAATCAAATTCTTTTTGAATAAACCATTATTCAAAATACCAAGTACTTAGATTTCCTTATGAAAGAACCCTTCACTTTGGAGCAAAAAGGTCCATGTTTCAGGAGAAGAGCTAAATTTGGCCAAATTTGCCTATGGAAAGAAAGGATCTCTTTCAACGAGCTGAGATTTCTTTAAAAAAAAAAAAAAAAAAAAGTGAAAGGAGTAGCTTTTTCTGGTTCACATTTCATGGCCATTTGAAGAACACAAAATAAGAATAGCTCACATTAAATCGAAGAAGCCAAAAACAGAAAGACTGTTTTTTACAAAGTGGTAAATTCCTAAAAAAATAACAAAAAAGATGGTCAGTTTCATAAAACTTCAACACTCTTTTTCTTCTTTATAAAAACCTTGTATTCTAGTAGAGGGTAAAAAGTGTTACGTACAGTAATAAAAAAGCTAACATAATCATTTATTTTTAGATTACAACAGAAACTTATGAGGAACAAAACTGCCATCTTTTGGTAGACTAATGATTCTACATGAGGAAATATATAATGTGTGATACTAGAACAAACGACTAGGTCTTAAAAATTCTGATTAGCCATATGCAAAGTTATATCGTACATAAATAAATACTGCTTATACATGCACATTCAGCAGTCATGCCTGTAATCCTAGCACTTTGATAGGCCGAGGGCGTATAACCTGAGGTCAAGAGTTCAAGACCAGTCTGGCCAATGTGGTGAAACCCCATCTCTACTAAAAACTTAGCTGGGCATGGTGGCACACGCCTGTAGTCCCAGCTACTTGGGAGGCTGAGGCAGGAGAATTGCTTGAACCTGGGAGGCGGAGGTTGCAGTGAGCCAAGATTGAAGCCTGGGTGACAGCAAGACTCTGTCTCAAAAAACAGAAACAAAAACAAAAAACACTTGAACTTTTGCCAGATGGGTCTCCAAACTTTAATTATCCTATGTTGACTATAACTGTTCTTTATATTATAAAGAAATGCTTCTTCAGGCATTTCACAGCCTGAAAGGGTTCTTTATTCTCTATATGAAAACTTACTAAATGTAAGATAAAATTCAGACTGGGCATGGTGGTTCACGCCTGTAATCTCAGCACTTTGGGAGGCCAAGGCAGGCAGATCACTTGAGGTCAGGAGTTTGAGACCAGCCTGAACAACGTGGTGAAACTCAGTCTCTACAAAAAAAATACAAAAGTCAGCCAGGCATGGTGGCATGTGTCTACAGTCCCAGCTACTCAGGAGGCTGAGGCAGGAGAATCACTTGAACCTGGGGGGCTAAGACTATAGTGAGCTGAGATGGTGCCACTGTACTCCAGCCTGGGTGACAGAGAGAGACTCCATCTCAAAAAAAAAAAAGGTGAAGTTCAGATATCAAGCTGACTTTTGTTAACCGACTTTCGTATAGAAAACTTTATTTTATTCACATATCCAATTACTTTTTATGATTATTTTATTTAAGGTATAGTGTTTAGTCTATAACTGAGACTGATTCATTCCTCATCCTTTATTTTTTATTTTGAAAAATAATGCACTGGGTTCATCTTTATACTCCACATCAGTTTTTAGGACATTCTTTTTTTTTTTTTTTAAAGAGATGAGGTTTCACTATGTTATCCAGACTGGCCTCAAATTCCTGGGCTCAAGCAATTCTCCTACTTCAGCCTCCTGAGCAGCTGGGACTACACATACACACAGGAAGTTACTTACAGCAAATTCTAAAAACATATGATTAGAACTTCATGAAGATAGAGACATATTCCTATGCTGTCCAAAAAAAAAAAAATAACCAAAAGGACTCCCATTGAAGTGTTCATTTTAGGGATCGATCAATTCCTTTAGGCTGTTAAGATTCATCTAATTCATCCTTTAAAAGAAGAGTGTTATAATCAACATGTTCTAAGTAGCTGGTAGGGAATGCAGAATTAGAACCAGACACCTTTTAAAAGAACAGTTCATAAACAATTTATGAGTCATGTATCTCATCAAAGTGAAGATTTTCTTCTCAGCACCATCTATTATATCACCTCCTTCTAAGAATACAGGAACACGCACTTCTTATTTTTTAATGGGAGAGTAATTAAGTCTTTTGAGTAACAAAAAAATAAAAATAGAAAACACAATTAGAATCTAATTCCAGCAAGATTTTAAAATACTGTATTTAACTTCTCTGTTGTTCCTAGGAAGGGAAATCATATCATACGATGCTTTGGCTTTAGATAAGTTGGTTTAAGATAAGTTAATTCCTATAGTAAATGAGGATACTTAATAGACAGATGATCCCAAATCTCATTATCACCACTTGTTTTTCCTTTAGTATTTACAAGTAGAAAAAGACTGAGTTTTACTAACTTTAGTCCACTATAGAATGAAGACCCAAATAAAAACAAAAGATACATTTTCCCCTTAAAAAAGAAAATCCTAATTAATCTAAAGGTGATAGTTAACAAATGCATAAAGTTTTAAAAAGTTGATTAAATATAAATTTATGTGAACTGTAAATGCTTTCTTCAACAATATTCTTTTAAATCAAAACAGAACTGCTTATCCCTCCAACTGCTACCATTTATTACTATTTATCCACACTATTATAGTCCTAAATAAAGTAGAAATTTTTATTTATTTTTTAGAAACGGGGTCTCTCTGTTGCCCAGGCGGGGTCTCTCTGTTGCCCAGGCTGCAGGGTAGTGGCATAAATATGGCTCACTGCAGCCTTGACTGCCTGGGCTCAAGCAATCTTCGTGCCTCAGCCTCCCAAATAGCTGGGACCACAGGTATGAACCATCATGCCCATCTATCTAATTTTTAAATTTTGTTTAGGCATTTGCTAACTATACAGCTTTAGATTACTTGGAGTTTAATTTTTAAGGGGAAAATGTATCCATAGAGATGGCATCTTGCCACATTGCCCAGTTGTTCTTGAACTCCTGGGCTCAAGTGATTCTCCCACCTTGGCTTCCCAAAGTGCTGAGATTACAGGTGTGAGCCACCACACCTGGCCTGAATGGGAATTATTATCCTCATTTTTGGAGATGAGGAAACTGAGGCACATGAAAGTTTAATAACTTACCGAAAGTTACACAACTGTGAAGTGCTGGAGCTAAATGTGAAGCTAAGCAGACTGGCTCTGAGGATGGAGCCCCAAACCTCCACATTGATGGTGTAGTTATTAGCAGAGAATTAACCAACTTAGAGTTAGTGGTGGCTTACAGAGTTCAAGTGGCCAATATGATTCTAAACAAATAGCACATTTAGAAAGCATTTACCAAGGAGGGAATGGGGTGTTATTGTTTAACAGGTACAGTTTCAGCTTTGCAAGACGAAAAGAGTTCCGGGGATTAGCTGCACAACACTGTGAATGTACTTAGCACTACTGAATGGTACACTTTAAAACGGTTACAATAGTAAATTTGTTATACACTCCTCCCTCCATATTTGTGAGAAATTGGTTCCAGAACCTCCCTCAGATACCAAAACCCAAGGATGCTCAATTCCCTGATATGAAGTGGCATAGTATTTGCATATAACCTACACATATCTTCCCAAATATTTTAAATCATCTCTAGATGACTTATAATACAAATTACAATTTAAATGAGGAGTAAATCATTGTTACACAATATTGTTTAATACGATAAATTATAGCCACAATAAAAATTAAAAGGTATATACCATAACAGGGTAAGTTAAAAACAGAAGAGCCTTGACTATTTTCTAAGCACCCTTGACTAATGTTTTGGGACAGTTTGCAACAGCATGTTTGATTTTATTTTTACTTTTTTCTACACATTAAAAGCTATCTTTAAAAAATTCTTGGTGATAGATACTCTAATTACCCTGATTTGATCATTATATTATGTTTGTGTTATATCAAAATACCACATGTACCCTGTAAGTATGTAAATACAACTACCATGTACCTATAAAAATATTTTAATTCTTTAAAATTAGTTTTCAAATACAAAAGTATTTGATACAGCAATTCCTCAAGCTCACAGTCATTTCTGTTGATATACTTTTGGTTTAATAGACTTCCTAAAAGTCTTGAAAAAATTTTCTACTAATTCCCCAATAAAATTAGTCTTCCTCAGTTCTGCTTAATTAAGAAGCATGTATTTCAACAAATTAAACCATGAGACACATTAGAACTCATAGTGATAATTAATTTTCAAAAAATAAGTACTTTGGGGCTAGGTGCGGTGGCTCACACCTGTAATCCTAGCACTTTGGGAGGCTGAGGTGGGTAGATCGCTTGACCTCAGGAGTTTGAGACTAGCCTGGGCAAGATGGTAAAACCCCATCTCTACAAAAAAAATACAAAAATTAGATGGGCGTGGTGGCTCCAGTGTGAAATCCCAGCTACTTGAGGGGCTATGTTGGGAGGATCACTTGAGCCCAGGAGGCAGTGAACCAAGATTACACCACTGCACTTCAGCCTGGGCAACAGAGTGAGATACTGTCTCAAAAAAAAAAAAAAAGGAGTAATTTTAAAGAGTGTACTCACTATGAAAAATGGTACTGTGGTTTCTCAAAAAATTAAAAATAGAATTACCATACGATCTAGCAGTATCACTTCCGGGTGTGTACCCAAAACAATGGAAAGCAGGATCCCATAGAGATCTGCAAATCCCAAATCCAAGATGCTTCAATGAGCATTTCTTTTGAGTGTCGTGTCAGTGCTCCAAAAGTTTCATATTTTGGAGCATTCTGATTTTGGAATTAGGGATACTCAACCTGTACATACAACAGAACATTACTTTGCCTTAAAAAGGAAGGAAATTCTGATGCATGCTACAAAATGGAATAATCTTGAGGACACTATGTTAAGTAAAAATAAGCCAGTTACAAAGAGACAAATACAGTGTATGAGTCTACTTAGATGAGGTACCTAGAGTAGCCAAATTCAGAGACAGAAAGTAGAATAGTGGTTGCCAGGAGCTAGTGGGAGGAGGGAATGGGGAGTTGTTGTTTAATGGGTAGAGAGTTTTCACTCTGTAAGATGAAAAGAGTTGGGGAGATTGGTTGCACAACACCATCAATGTACTTAACACTGCTGCACTGTACACTTTAAAATGGTTACAATGGTCAATTTGTTACACAGTTCTCCCTCACACATTCCTGGGAAATTGGTTCCAAGACCTCCCTATCAAAATCTGAGAATGCTTAAGTCCCTGATATAAAATGGTGCAGTATTTGCATATAGCCTACACACATCTTCCTGAATACTTTAAATCAGGGACCCTCAATCCCTGGGTCGCGGACGGGTTCTGGTCCGTAGCCTGTTAGGAACTGGCCCACACAGCCAGAGGTGAGTGATAGGCATTACCGTCTGAGCTCTGCTCTGCCTCCTGTCAGATCAGGGGTGGCATTAGATTTTCATAGGAGTGCAAACCCTATTGTGAACTGTACACGTGAGGGATCTTGGTTGCGCATTCCTTATGAGAACCTAATGCCTGATGATCTGAGGTGGAACGATTTCATCCTAAAACCATTCCTGCCCCCTCTGCCACACACTGTCCTGTGGAAAAATTGTCTTCCATGAAACTGGTCCCTGGTGCCAAAAAGGTTGGGGACCTCTCCTTTAAATCATCTCTAGATTACTTATAATACAAATTACAACTTAAATGAGAAATAAATCATTGTTATACTATATTGTTTAAGGAATAATCAAGAGAAAAAAGTCTGTACATGTTGAGTAGAGACACAGTTTTGTTTTTTGTTTTTTTTTAATACTTACTTTTTTAGATACGATCCTCAGTTGCTTGAATCCACAGAGGTGGAACCTGTAGATTGTTTTAAGTGAGTATATAAAACTATGTGTTTAAAAATGGGAATGGGCCATAATGGTCTTCTTAATAAAGGTAAAACTGATTGTTCAATGATATTAAAATATTGAGATACACATTCAAAACACATTTAAAAAGCAACTCTGGAAATGAGGACAATTAAATGATGCAGCTGAGAAAAAGAGATACAAGGATCATGTAGGTAATCTAGAACAAGAGTCCTAAATCTGGCCAGAAAGGAAGTCATCAAAATGACTGCTGAAGTGGAACAGGTGATTTCCTAGAGAACAAGACAATCCAGCCTACGACCTCAGGCCCTCTCGTGCTCATTCATGCAGAAAGGTAAAGTGAACTGACATGATCAAAAGGAACAGCTTGTACACATGAACTCACCTTCCTAAAGGATTCCTCTTCTGCATCATCCAGAGCAGTGTTCTCATCAAAGTCAATTACACGATCATACATCTGAATGTTATATTCATCCCATGTCACAGTATCATCACCGTTTTTATCATATTCAACAAACTGTTGTTTTGCTTCTTGCATAGCATAATGCTTAAAAGACATCTGAATCCATGAACTGAGTTCACCTATAAGAATTTCCCAGAACACAATGTATGTGACGTTAATTCTGATACTTAAGAGTAAGGATTTCCAAACCTCTGAAAAGGCAAAATCTTTGATGTTTGCAAATACTGAGAATTGGCCTAGTTGTATTAATAGAAATGGGGTAGGAAAGAAAAGTCTGTTTAGAAGAGCTCATGGAGCTTTTTTTTTTTTTTTTTTTTTTTGAGACAGAGTCTCGCTCTTTTACCCTGGCTGGAGTGCAGTGGTGCGATCTCGGCTCACTGCAGCCTCTGCCTCCCGGTTCAAGCGATTCTCCTGCCTCAGCCTCCTGAGTAGCTGGGACTACAGGTGCGCACCATCACGCCCAGCTAATTTTTTATATTTTTAGTAGAGACAGGGTTTCACCATATTGGCTAGGCTGGTCTCAAACTCCTGACCTCATGATCCACCTGCCTCGGCCTCCCAAAGTGCTGGGATTACAGGCATGAGCCACCGTGCCCAGCTGGAGCTTCTATACTATAACATGATCTAAATATAATGTAAGCACCATAAAAGTTCGGGTATGTTCTGTTCACTGATGTACATCAACTGCCTAGAAAGTTCCTGGCTCTGTAAGTATTTGTTGAATGAATTACCAACCGGCCAAAACAGCACTTTACTTTAAAAAAAAATACTATCCAAAATCTTGCAGAAAACCTTTGCTAACTACCACAGATCTCTCAGGAAGCATAAATATTTTGATAGCTATTTATTTTAATATGTATTATAAAAAATAGTGTTTTATATTTATGAAGGCGATATAAAGTCTTCCTTTAAAATAAATTTTATGTGAGTTGAATTAAAACTATATTAAGAAAATAATACATGGTTAAGTAGATACGGCCTAAATTGTGAAAAGGTATTCAAGTGACTAAGAATACTGCTTCAGTGTATTACCTTTATATATGTCGTAAAACATCTGGAGAAATTTTAACAAAGTTATGGGTAGTGATTTATGCCCTTCCTGCAACAGCTATCTGTCTTAACTTGGTACCTGAAGGCATGGGAAAAAAGTTTCTAAAACTCAAATGTCCACTTTTGAATCAACTTTTAAAAAAATCTATTCAGCTGGGCTCAGTGGCTCACACCTGTAATCCCAGCACTTTGGGAGGCTGAGGCAGGTGGATTACCTGATGTCAGGAGTTCGAGACCAGCCTGATCTCGGGTAAAACCCCGTCTCTACTAAAAACACAAAAATCAGCTGGGTGTGGTGGCCAGCACCTGTAATCCCAGCTACTTGGGAGGCTGAGACATGAGAATCACTTGAACCCGGGTGGCAGAGGTTGTAGTGAGCCAAGATCACACCACTGCACACCAACATGGGTGACAAGACCAAGACTCTGCCTCAAAAAAAAAAAAAAAAACCTACTCATAGAAATATTTACTAAACTGCATTAAGGAAACAGGGAGGGAAGAACACGAATATTTGTTAGGACAGGATGAGTATACCATTTATCAGGTCCCTCTACACTTGTTGCCTCTAATCTTCAAAACAATGCAATTATAATCATCACTATTATACAGGTGAGAAAGCTGAGGTTGAGAAAAGTCCAAGCCTTCATAACTAGTAAGTAGCAGAGTCCAGATTCAAACCTGTTTGGCTTCAAAGCCTAAGCTCCTACTGAGTTTTGCTACCTCTTAACATCTGATTCCAGACCTAGCCCTCAAAGAGTAAATTGCCAAAATTATCTTAAGGGTCCTCAAGTAGAATGAAGGCTTTTGTAAGCACCATGAGTCTTTCTTCTAGTTTATTTAAAGAGATCATCATGGCATAGAAGAAAACAGAATGGAACAGGGATCAGAAAGAAATGTGGGTTCACACTTCAGCTTTGCCATCAGGGGGTAGTTTACCATCTCAAACTTTTCTTCTCATCTGTATAATGAATATTTGGACTAAAATTTTTCTAACTTTAAACTTCTTAAAACCTTACTATTAAATATTTGAACATATCTAGGTCTTACCAGACAGGAACCACGCAGTCTTCCAAATCAACGTGTTGTGTTCTTTTATTACTCTAGTATAACCAAAGATTGACTTATTCTTAGATTGGATAATCAGAGTCCAAAGGTTTTGCTATTATTGTCTAATTAAGTGGAACAAAAAAGCCCTTAATCTTCCACAGGGTTCCAATGTGAATATGTCATTGACAGCACAACTTAAATTTGCCAGTTTTTAATTTTCTCCAGCAACTTCATTCCTTGATGATGAACAGCATTTAAATCAGAGTTACAGAAAAACAGCTAACTTAAGAGTCACAGTAACAACCTGAATTTTTCTGAGGACCCACTTGGAATGCTGACAGGGTACATCATTTGAATTGAACAATGGTGAGAGACAATTGCACAGCAATTTATTTAGCACATTCTTTTAATAGTCTGCACATTTCATTTCTGACTAGAGAATTTACCTGAGAGCATTCACATTTTTTTTTTTAACTGAAGGATATTAAAACCTGAAATAAGAGCAGGACACCTGGATTCTAGTCCTAGCTTTGCCACTTATTTGTAGAAGGCACTTATCCATGTGCTTCATTTCTTCATCTCCACAAAGTGATGTGGACAATATGATCCTAAGGCCCCTACCAGCTCTAATATTTTGGTATAATGTTGTAATAAACGTAATTCACAGGCAACAGGTCTTTTTCTACTTGCTTACAAAAAGAAGCAATTCCTAAAATTTAAATGAAGCATAGATCAAAAGAGCAAATCATTTACTGCAGTAAAGTTTTGGGGCATATTTCTCTAAAATAAATCATATTGTTGACACTAACAAAATTCATGTGAGAAAGAGGGTGTCTGTCTCAAGGTGTGACCTGCACATAGAGTATAGGGTCAATGATGTTTACATATAACTGGAGAAAGCACCGAGTTTTACTTGGTTCTCAGGGTCTAAAGATTTGTAGGTATAAAACCTATTCTCTATGTCCTTTTTTCCTTCTCACAGGACTTTCAACTTGGGACACTAGCAATCTATACATTCAGCAGGCACCCTTGCTTAACATGTTTGTGTTTGTCTCCATTGTTAGTTGTGTAGGGCAGTCCTTACTTTCAGTGAGAAAGCCATCTGAGTCCAAGTCGATTTTCTTTATGATCGCCTGCAGTCTTTTTTGCTGCTCTTCGTGGCCGAGTTTAACATACTCATCCACATCTTCCTTTGGGGGAAAGGACACACAGGAGGGCCAAGCATTACTATCAGTGGGGCAAAATGGTGGAGAAAAACAGGGCTACTAGAAGACCCCCTTGCCAAAGGGTTTCGGGGTCACCTGCACCTGCACTTCAAGGCCCCTACTCCCTACACACCCTCCATGATCTGAGGGTAGAAGAGATCCAGCTCTTGGGCCGTGCTATCTCCTCAGGCTTTCCAGGCCCCGGGACCCCCAGAGAGCGAGCGCTGCGCCACCCGGCCCCCATTGTCAGGTCCACCTGGCCAGGCCTCGCCCGGCCGCCCCTCTTTGTCCCGGGACAAAGCCCGCGGCGGCGGCGGTGCGAGGCCCGGCCTTCCCAACACCGGCCTGGCCGCCTCACCTGGACGCCCAGCAGCGCCTCGCGGTCGTAGTCGCTGCGGCGCTCGCCCAGCGGGTAGTGCAGCTCCTCCGCCTTGCAGGCGCCGGCCGCCGCGGCGCACAGCAGCAGCAGCCCCAACGCCGCGGGCCTCGGGCCCAGTCGCATCGCGCCGGCCCGCGGAGGACACCGAGGGATACGAGGAGGGAGGCGGACGGGGGCCGGGGCCGGGGCCGGGGCCGGCTGCGACGCTCCGCGGGCGGCTACAGAGAGGCGGCGCGGCGTACGTTGAAGGCAGAGGGAACGAGAGGCGGAACCTGCGGTGGCGGCCACAACGCCCAGGGACGGGCCGGAGGCCGGTCCACCAATGCGGTGCGGAGGCGCGCCAGGAGGAGGCCTATATGGCCGGCGCCGAGTGGCGGGGCCAGGCCGCGCCGCTGATTGGACAGTGGGGTGCTGGGGGCGGGCTGCCGCGATGTCGGGGTCAGCAGCCACCCAAAGAGCTCCAGGAGCCATGCTGGGACTGCAGACAGTGGAGACCCCCACGACCCGCGCCTTCTCTTTCCCCCGACACGCTTCGAAAAGCACGCCTCCACCCCACTCCTGCCCTGTCTTCCCGTCAGCCTTGTTCCTACCATAAACTCCTGGTTCACTCCATGTGTCACTCCTACCGTCCATCAATGAGAGGCTGGAGGTTTCTGTGACAACAATACAATATCGAAAAAAATTGCTTGAGGAATCAGCCAACAGTATTCTTTCCCAGTCTTCAGTGTATCTCTACTTACTTATTTTATCAGAGTAGGACGTACACACTCAGGAAGTGCAGCTAGATGCTTGTATCTGATGCTCAGTTTCGTGATTTACAAGTTATATGACCTTGCTCATTTCTTGGCCCCTGAAAATTTGTTTGCTCATCTATAAAATGGGCATAGTAATAAGACTACCTTAAAGAATTGTCGTGAAGATTAAATAATGTCATGGGTTTAGAACAATAGCTGGCACATAAGTGTTCAGTGAATGTAAGCTTTCATCCAGGCAAGTAGAGAAACAAAAGATGATTGCACAGAAGGAATAGCTTGGTAAGTACCTAGCAAAACCTTTAGGGACAGAATGCCTATACACATGGCTTCTATTGCATGTCTATTCACGGGTTTATGTAGTTTCTTCACCTCATCCTGAACACATTAAACTCTAAGGAATTTGTAGGCTGCAGCTTGAGCCCTTTTCTTTATTGATTGCTCCACTTAGGATCAGGCCTTTCACACAGAATAAAAGGCTTTCTGGGTCCTCTTTCATTTCTCTCAGTCTCTGGATTGGGAGCAAGAATTCTGTTCCAAACTGCAAAACTGAGTGGGCACAAGTCGCAGAAATTTCCTGGGTCGGATTGAAATGTATTGTTTGGTCACAGAACATTGAAAGATTCACAGAGCAAAGTGTAAGTTCAATCTTTCCAATGTTATAAAGATCAACGAAGAACAAAATTTAAATTTCAGAGTATAAATAAAAGCAAATTTTAGAGTTGATTTCATTAAACTAAAAAGAAAACCCTTTATTGCTGGATTTTAATTTTCACTTCAATTTGGATTTTAAGTAAAAAAAGAGAAAAATGTCCCAATTTAATATAAGGAACTCTGCGTTGTACCTGTTGTTCTCCAGTAAGTAAAAGGTAAACTTTGACCAGCTTCCAGTGTGATTCTAATTACAAAAGGTAGGCTACAAGGTACTGTGGAAGTTCTTCTAAACTCAGGAAATCCACAGATGGGAGTTTTGGGGGCCAAGGGAACTTAATGATATCTAAAGAGACAACGGAGTAAACAGTATCAGAAGTCTGGGTTCTGTCTTCAGCCCCTAAACAGGTTGCTTTCGCTCCCTGGGTCTATTGTTTTCATCTGGAGGAAAAGGATTGTGTTATCTCAGTGGATCTTAATTTGAGATCTTTGGGTTCCTAAGTGGGTCCCTGAATGGTTTTCAGTGGTGTGTTTATCCCAAAATCTTTGTGCATGTCTATATTTCTGGGGAAGAAATCTATAGCTTTGCTTTTATCAGAGTTTCAAAGGATCCATGTGGCAGAAAAAGTTAAGAGTCCCTGAAGAAGGCTCTGAGCAAGTTTTTGACTCTTAAAATCCATGATTTTATTGGGATTGTTTGGAAGCAGATTACAGTAAAGGCTTATGCTTAAAAGAGGCAAGACTGATCCAATGTCATTACTTGTGATTAATCCATTTTACTCAGGGAAAAATAAATATCTAAAATAAGTAACCTGTGTGAAAAAAATGTGTTATGAGAATCCAGAGATCAATTTTCTTGACCTATAAAAGCCCATAGCACATAGCAAAATTGGTTTTATTTATATTTTTATTGAGGCATAATTTACATAAAATACACAAATGTTAAGTATACAGTTTGATCATTTTTTTGGATTTGTTTGCTGTGAGAGCCTTGAGGTAGGGAACTGTGTGATTTCTCCTAAATTTTTGTGAAATGTATGAATTCAGCTATTCTGGAATCTTTTAGAAGTATGTATTATGGATAGTAAAGTTAACTTTGAAACTATTGAAAGAAAGATTTTATTTCTTGCTTTTTGAGTTTGGTAAGATGTGTGTTACAATAAGCAGTGGCTTAAAAAACAAAGCAATACTTAATATATATGGCGTGGACCCTTGTGTTGCAGGCTGATTTCCACTAGAATGAATGAGATTTGGCACAATAAACAACTTAAGTGGGAAAGCCAACAAACTCAATGAGACTGCAGCTTTGCACAGATGGAAAACACAAGACAAAAGAACAGACTATAAGGCAGTGAATGGGAGAACAACTTAGACTGAATGATCATGCAATTAGGGGGATTTTGTTGGCTGTTTAATCTTTTGTCAGTCTTTTGAGGGGAGACAGAAATGTGAGAATTCCAGGGGTATGGTGGAGTCTCAGAAGGTGACAAGAAAATGTGTAGGTGGGTGGGTGTATTATAATACCTTAAAAATCTTTTCATTTCCAAGGAGTAGCTGAATGTGTAAGTAGTCACAAAATCTTTATAACCTATTAGAAGTACTTCCAAGAAATTCAATGTAACTGTTTTTCACTGAATAAGATTTCCCTAAATTAAAGATGGATCTGTCCCAATGATAGCTCCATCCTCAAACAGAAGCCATCCTCCACTTCCGGCAATTCACATTTACGGCCCTTGGCCAGTTATACTGGTGCATCTCTTGCCCTAAAGGTAGCCCAAGTGGACAGATATTAGAGTGCCTTCCCTGACTTGCTCCCTATACACATAGGGTGACCATACATCTTGGTTGACCTGACATGATTATTAATCATGACTATTTCACACTCAAAAGTATACCAGAATGGGGTGATAAATTTTATGGTCACCTTACCTTTGGGCCTAACATTCAAACTGTCCAGCCCCCTCCCTGTACTCCTCCCCAAGCCCCAGGCTTTATTATGCCTCAGAACCTTTTCCCACATTCTTTTCCCCAGGTTTTCAACAATAGGACCTTGAAGTCTTAGTCAAACACATTAGCAATAAAAATAAAGAACACTAAGAAAGAGGGCATGAAAAGAGGAATAAGACTGTGGCTTAAGCAAGCGTTTCTTATGAATTATAATGAAATTGATTTACTTTGGCATTACTAAACCAGCTCTGAAGACAATTTCATGGAGGAAATCCAAAGCTGAAACAAGCAGAGTGACTTTGAAAGACAGCACTTCTTGAATTTATAAGTTCTCGAGTGTTTAAAGGAAACTCAGGCATGGCTTTAAAGTCACACCATGCATTCAAGTTTTAGGTATTCACAGATCTCACTGAGGAAGAGAAAATGCAGCTCTGATTGCAGCTGCATCACAAGATGGTGTTCAGGGGATTGTGATTGATTTGGGCTTTGGTTTTTTGATTCAGGATCAAACTCAAGTCTATGGGATTTTGAGGTTAATTTCTGTTTAAAAAATAAAACTAAAAATTGGCCAGGCACAGTGGTTCCTGCCTGTAATCCCAGCACTTTGGGAGGCTAAGGCAGGCAGATAGCTTGAGCCTAGGAGTTCAAGACCAGCCTGGGAAACATGGCAAAACCCCAGATCTGTAAAAACAAAATACAAAAAAGCATATTAGCTGGGTGTAGTGGCATGTGCCTGTAGTCCTAGCTACTCAGGAGGCTGGGGTGGGAGGATGGGTTGAGCCTGCGAGGCAGAAGAGGCAGTGAGCTGAGACTGCGCCACTGCACTCCAGCCTGGGTGACAGTGTAGAAACAAAGGAGTTACACAAGTTATGCATGCTTACTTGTTCATTTTTGCTTACTTGTTTATTTTAGGAAAACCAGTATATGCAAATAAGAAAAAGGAAAAAAGATCCCAAATCCCAGAAATAACTGCTATTAACATTGGGGTATAACTTTCTAGAGGTTTTCTGTGTGCAGTATATATACTTCTAAAGGCAGTATCCTAGTCCATTCCAGAACAAAATACCAGAGACAGGATAATTTATAAATTTATTTATAAATACAGATTTATAAATCTGTATTTATAATTTATAAAGAACAAAAATTTGGCCGGGCGCGGTGGCTCAAGCCTGTAATCCCAGCACTTTGGGAGGCCGAGACGGGCGGATCACGAGGTCAGGAGATCAAGACCATCCTGGCTAACACGGTGAAACCCCGTCTCTACTAAAAAATACAAAAATCTAGCCGGGCGAGGTGGCGGGCGCCTGTAGTCCCAGCTACTCCGGAGGCTGAGGCAGGAGAATGGCGTAAACCCGGGAGGCGGAGCTTGCAGTGAGCTGAGATCCGGCCACTGCACTCCAGCCCGGGCGACAGAGCAAGACTCCGTCTCAAAAAAAAAAAAAAAAAAAAAAAAAAAAAAAAAAAAAAAAAAAAAAGAACAAAAATTTATTTCTCACAGCTCTGGAAGCCAGAAAGTCCCAGATCAAGGCGTGGGCAGGATTCGTGTCTGGCAAAGGCTGCTCTCTGCTTCCAAGATGGCACCTTGTTGCTGCACCCTCCCGAGGGGAAGAACACTGTGTCCTCACATGGCAGAAGGGATGGAAGGGCAGAAATGGCTAACTCCCCCTGTCAAGTTATTTTATAAGGACATCTGGTCCTTTTCATGAAGGCTCTGAATCAATCACTTCCTAGAGACCACACCTCTTAATGCTGTTACATTAGGAATTCTGTTTCAATGTGAATTTTGGAGGGGCCAAAAACATTCAAACCATAGCAGGCAGATACACCTTTTGCAAAAATAGGATCCAAAGGAAGCTACTACTGTCAATGAAATAGCTCAGAAAAGCAGAGAAACTGTCCAGAATGACCTAGAAGGCTTGGGAATCCCTTAAAAATCCTCAGCAAATACACCCATTTCATCTCAGGAGTTTCTCTGTATCAATTACTTCTTGTCTGGTATGCTTTTCCTTACCTTTTACCTCTTTGGTGGCATTTATGTAGCTCTTATCACAAATACTGCTTCCCCTGGATTCATCTGAACCCTGGGAATCTGCAATCTATTTTGGAATTGAATACAGCAAGCTAGACCTTTGGGTCCCCTCCAAAATATAACTCCTGGTCTCTACTGTGAGTCTACCCATTATACCCAAAGTGAGAGATATTCCACATCCTCCAGCTAAACAAACTCCCACCTGGCCCTCAATAGTGGAATTAGAATGCAAATGTACAGGGGGCATGGAAACATGCATTTATTGTTTCTGTTATTTATTCTACTAGAGAGATCAGACCTCAGACTTCTGCTACCTGTGCCTTCTTTGAAAGAGTTCCCATCCATGTGCAATAGGGGGGAAAAATCTATATTCTGAAGTTGTTTTATAGTTTTCTGTATGTGTCAATTAGTAACATTTGTTAACTGTGCAGTATAGATCTTCATTGTACAGATATTTTTTCTGCTTGTCAATATCAGTTACTGAGAGATGTTTTATAATCTGCTCTGATTGTATATTTATTTCTTTAAGTTTTGTCAATTTTTGTCATATGTATTTTGAGACTGTGTTTTCAGGACTTACACATTTATGATTGTTTTATTTTCCTCATGGACTGTGGTTTAATCATTACAAAGTGTTTTCTTATCTTTAGTAGAGTTTTTGTTGTAAACTCTACCTTGTTTGATGTTATTACTGCCTAGAAGATTTTATTATTGTTATTTCATACAATTAAAATTTATTTAGAGTTTCCCACATATTTACCCTTTTCTCTCTTTTTTTTTCTTTCTTTTTTTCTTTTTTTTGGAGACAGAGTCTCACTCTGTCACCCAGGCTGGAGTGCAGTGGTGCGATCTCAGCTGACTGCAACCTCCACTTCCTGGGCTCAAGCAATTCTCCTGCCTCAGCCTCCTGACTAGCTGGGATTACAGGTGCACACCACCACGTCTGGCTAATTTTTGTATTTTTAGTAGAGACAGGGTTTCACCATGTTGGCAAGGCTGGTCTCAAACTCCTGACCTCAGGTGATCTGCCTGCCTCAACCTCCCAAAGTCCTGGGATTATAGGTGTGAGCCACCACACCCGGCCACTTTCTTAATCTGAGAAAAAATATCTACAAATCTATTTTACCTAAAGGTAAAATATTGAATGCTTCCCCACTAGAGCAAGTAAAGAGACTAAGATGCTCACTATTTCCTCTTCTAGTCAATATTGTACTAAAGATACAATTCTTGCTAGTGCAAGAAGATAATAAAGGGAAATAAAAGGTGTAAGTATTGGAAAGGAAAAAAATAAAACTGGTACTATTTGCAAATGACATTGTTTTGTATGCCAGAAAATCCAAAGGAATCTATAAATAATCTATCATAATTAAGTAAGTTTTCCAGTATCACTAGATACAAGGTCAATCAATTTAATTTCTATATTCCAGCAATCTAAGTTAGAAAGTAAAATTTTAAAACAATGCTATTCATAATAGTCTTTCAAAAAATCAAATATATTCCATTGAGTATAATGAAAGTTGTACAAGTTACCTACATAGAAAGTTTTAAATGATTTTGAGAGTTGGTGTTTTATATTTAAGGCATTTTGCCTGCCAGGCTATGAGGATATTCTCCTAAGTTATCTTTTGAAAGAGAAATGAAAGAAGACATTTTAAACCCCAAAGTATATACTATGTTCAAGGATTAGAAGATTCAATGTTGCGAAGATGTGAATTCTCCCCAAATTGATGTATATATTAAATGTAATCCCTTTCAAAGTTCCAGCAGTTTTGTTTTGTGGAATTGATGGCTGATTCTAAAACGAATCTGGAAATGAAAAGGACCAAAAACAGCCAGCTCAATCTTAAAGAAGAAAAAGAATGTGGGAGGATTTATGCAACCATATATTAGACTAATTACACAGTTACAGTCATTAAAACTGTGGGATCAGCACTGAATAGTGTCAAGAAACAAACCCACACATATAGGCCCACTTGAGTTATGACAAAGTTGGAACTCCAGAAGAGTGTGTTAAAGATGGCATTTCCAGTAAATGTTACTGGGTCAATTAGATGACCATATGGGAAAAACTAAAGCAAAGACAAAACTTTGATCCCTACTTTACACACACAAATTCCAGGTGATTTGTAGATCTAAATGTTATTAGAACAATAAAACTTGTAGAAGTCAACATAGAAAATTATCTGGCCAGGCGCAGTGGCTCACACCTGTAATCCCAACACTTCGGGAGGCCTAGGTGGGTGGATTACGAGGTCAGGAGATCGAGACCATCCTAGCTAACATGGTGAAACTCTGTCTCTACTAAAACTACAAAAAATTAGCTGGTCGTGGTGGCACGTGCCTGTAGTCCCAGCTACTCGGGAGGCTGAGGCAGGAGAATCACTTGAAACCAGGAGGCGGAGGTTGCAGTGAGCAGAGATCGTACCACTGCACTTAGCCTGGCGCCACTGAACTCCAGCCTGACTCCATCTCAAAAAAAAAAAAAAAAAGAAAAGAAAAATATCTTTATGGCTTTGGGGTAGGCAAAGATTGTTTTTTATCATTTTTGATTTTGTTTTTTTGGAGATAGGGTTTTACCCTCGTTGCCCAAGCTGAAGCACTATGGCGTGATCTCAGCTCACTGCAACCCCTGCCTCCCGTGTTCAACTGATTCTCCTGACTCAGCCTCCCGAGTAGCTGGGATTACCGGCGCGTGCCACCACTCTCGGCTAATTTTTTGTATTTTTAGTAGAAACGAGGTTTCACCATGTTAGTCAGGCTGCTCTCGAACTCCTATCCTCAGGTGATCCACCCGCCTAGGCCTCCCAAAATGCTGGGATTGCAGGCATGAGCCACCGCGTCCAGCCTCAAAGATTGTTAAACAAGACACCAAAAGTACGAACATAAGGAAAAGAATTCACAAATTTGACAATATTAAAATTAGGAATGTCTGTCAAAACATACTAGAGGGAAAAGGTTGCCATACTAGAGGATATTTGCAATACATATAATTGACAAAAGACTCAATCAGAATATATATTGAATTTCCACAAATCAACAATCTGTAAGAATAGACAATACCCTTCAGAAGAAGACTTTCAAATGTCGAGTAAGCATATGAAAAGGTGCTTATCCCCATTAGTCAAAGGGAAAATGCAAATTAAAGTTCTAATGAGATACCACTACATAATCACCAGAATGGCTAAACTTTAAAAGATCAAAATATCAAGTGCATTTGAACAACTAGAACTCTCATACATGCTCATGAAAAAAGTAGGGGAAATTAGTACCTATCTCAAAGATTTAAAGGATGTGGAGGTTGTTGTCCCTAATATACCCTTTTTTTTTTTTTTTTTTTTTTTTTTTTGAGATGGAGTCTTGCTCTGTCGCCAGGCTGGAGTGCAGTGGCACAATCTCGGCTCACTGCAACTTCTGCCTCCCTGGTTCAAGTGATTCTCCTGCCTCAGTCTCCCGGGTAGCTGGGACTACAGGCCCATGCCACCACACTCAGATAATTTTTGTATTTTTAGTAGACATGGGGTTATACCATGTTGGCCAGGATTGTCTCGATCTCCTGACCTTGTGATCCACCCACCTCGGCCTCCCAAAGTGCTGGGATTACAGGCGTGAGCCACCGCGCCCAGCCTACCTACACTCTTAATTTACTATTCTAGCTTTTACTAAAGTCCAGTGGATCCACAGTAGTCAAGACAATGTGGTACTGGCATAAGTATAGATATTTAACTCAGTAGACTAGAATTGAGAGTCTAGAAATAAATCCATATCTTTATGCTTAATTGATTTTTTTGACAAAGTTGCCAAGACCACTTACTGGGGAAAAGATAGTATTTTGGGCTAATAATACTGAGACAAGTAGATATCCACATGAATGAATCCACCCAAAACAATGAATTTGGATCTCTAGCTCACACCATACACAAAAATTAACTCAAAATGAATCAAAGACCTAAATGTAAGAGCTAAACCTACAAGACTCTGAAAAAATAGGTGAAATTGTTGTGAGCTTGGATTAGGCAACAATTTCTTAGATATAACACCAAAACACATGCAACCAAAGGAGAAAAAGATAGATTTGATTTCATCAAAATTTAACATTGCTGTAACTCAAAGAACACTGTCTAGAAATTAAAAAGACAACTCACAGAATAGGAGAAAATACTTGCAAATCATATATCTGATAAGAGATTAATATTCAGTATGTATAAAGAATTCCTACAACTCAACAACAAAGAAACCAAAATAGCCCAATTCAAAAATGTGCAGAGTCCAAATAGACATTTCTACAAAGACGATATACTTCTTTAAAGAAGAAATGTCCAATAAGCACATGAAAAGATGATGCTCAATATTGCTACTTATCATTAGGAAAATGCAAATCCAAACCACAATGAGATATCATTTCACACTCAGTAGAACAGTTATTATATATATATATATATAGAATATAACATAAATAATATAAAGTTATTATTTTATATATATATATAAAGAATAAGTGTGGGTAAGGATGTGGAGAAATTGGAACTCTTTTGCATTGCTGGTGGGAATGGAAAATGGTACAACTGCTATGGAAAATAGTTTGACAGTTTCTTAAAAAGTTAAATGTAGAGTTACCATATAATTCAGTGACTCTTCTTCTAAACATACACTCCAAAGAATTAAAAGCAGAGATCTAAACAGACACTTGTACCCAAATATTCACAGCAGTATTATTCATAATAGCCAAAAGGTGGAAACAACCCAAATGTCCATCAGCAGATGAATAGATAAACAAAATGTGGTATATATATACAAGGAATATTATTCAGCCTTAAAAACAAATAATATTCTGATATATGTCACAACATGGATGAGCCTTGAGGACATTACACTAAGTGAAATAAGTCACACACAAATAGACAAACATTGTATGGTTCCACTTATATGAGGTACCCAGAATATTCAAATTCATAGAGACAGAAAGCAGAATAGAAGTAGGCTAGGGCTGGGAGAGGGATGATGGGTAGTTATTGTTTAGTGAGGACAGAGTTTCTGCTTGGATGATGAAAAGTTTTGGAAACGGATAACCATAATGTGACACAACAGTGGGAATGTGCTTAATGACACTGAATTTTTCACTTTAAAATGGCTAAAATAGTAAAAGTTATGTTACATATATTTTACCAATATAAGAAAAATAAACATTTTTTAAATTTAAAAATGGTAACTTTTATGGTATATGAACCACATCTCACACAAAAAAGTTTTAACTCAGTGGATCATGGTGGATGACAGTAGACCACTGCAAACTTAATCAAGTAGTAGTCCCAGTTGCAGATGCTGTGCTAGATGTGCTATCTTTACTAGAATAAATTAATATGCTTGCTGGTGTATGATATAAAGCTATTGATTTGATGAATGCATTATTTTAACTACCCATTAGGCACTGGGACCAGAAGCAGTTCTTTCACATGGGATGGAGAACAGTATACAATATACACTATACACTCAGTGTTGCTCTAATCTAAAGGGACCCAAATCATATGGACATACCATGGAACATCACATTGGACCACTATACTGGTGATATCATGTTAACCATACTGGACGGATAATAAATGGTGTCTACTTTGGATACCTTGGTAGGACAATCCAGTCCAGAGTGTGGAAGGTAAATCTACAAAAATATAAGAGCCTGACACATCTATAAAGTTTTTAGGAGTCCAGTGGCCTGAGGCAATCTATCCAAGATAAAAGACAAGTTTTTGTATCTTGTACCATCTACCACTAGGAAAGAAACACCCACTAAGAAAAAATAAACATAATATTTAGAAAGCCTTTTCAGGTTTTGGAGGCAGCGTATTCCACACTTGGGAATGCTGCTTTACACATTTATCAGACACAGAAATTTGCTAGCTTTGATTGGGGTCTAGAATCAGAGTTCTATAGCAGATCCAACTGTAGTACAAGCAGTCCTGCCACTAGGACCATATAACCTGGAAGATCCTACAATATTAGAGTTCCTGTGATAGAAAAAAGACACCATCTGGAATATTTGGCAAGTCCCATAGGAGAGGCATAGCACGGACCATTTGGGTTCTAGAGCAAGGCCACGACATCTGTAGCAGAGAACTCTATACCATTTAAAAAGTATCTCCTGGCATGCTATTTTGCCCTGGTAAAGAATGAACATCTAGCTATAATGACATGTTGTGAGGATAGGTCACTATCCTTTATCCTTAAACCAACAGTCATTGTATGGTGCTGCCTTTCCAGTCAATGCAACACATGGGTCTGAGAATCAAAGAGTGGAGTGTGAGTGGCCCTGCTTCTCATCACTCTTGGAGACCCAGAATTTGTTCTGCCTGTCCTCACAATTTTAAGTCTTGCGGTTGTGGAGATTCTGATTTCTGGAAAGGATATACTTCTATCAGTCAACAGAAGATACCACTAAATTTAATACTACAGCTGCTTCCTTGACACTTTGGGTTCCTTGTGCTAGTGGAAAGGAGTTACCTTCTGCAGAGAAATTGACTCTGATTATCAGGAGGAGGTAGGGCTGCTGCTGTGTAAGGGGTGCAGGCAGAAGAAATATATTTGGCATTTGGATAATCCACCATCTTGGTCCTCCCATGCCTAATTTTAACTGTACATGGAAAAATTCAGCAAGCAGAGCCTGAGAGTGGCATGGTAATCAGGAGCTCAGGCTCCTCAGAGATAAGAGTCTGAGGCAACCCACCTGACAAACCATGCAGATGGGCAGAAGTACTACCTGACAGTGTGGTGGAGAGAGGTGATAAATATCAGTAAGGGCCTTGGGTCGAACTGCAGCAGTGGGGTTTGTAATTTGTCTCAAACTTTCCTGTCTTAAGTGTTCCAGAAATTATAACCAACCAGAATCCCAGAGAAGCCGTAACAGGGTGGAGAAAACCTAATGTGAAAAGCACATGGACCTGAAAGGTGCAAGAGATGGACGTTTGTGGACATTGTTGATGCCTCGCCCTGATCTTCTGGATCCCCTTCCTCAGTCTGGTTCTTGTTTTCAATGCCCACCTGCCACAGATACCTTGGGTAATGGGTCATACCCACAACTTTCTCTAGATGATTTTCTATTTATGTCTGAAGTCTCTGGGGCTAGAGATTCCTGGGAGTAACACTAACCTCTCATTTCATGGACCATGACCAATAACTGTCTGGGGCAGGAATACAAAAATTCCACTCCTTTGTCCAATGCAAGAGGGGCTCTGCCATTCACTTTATACTCCAGAGCTTCCTGTAAGATGTGGCTGAAGCTGGATTTCACCTGGAACCTTGTTCTTGCATACGTTGTTTCCTTTCCTGCTTCACTCCCTCTTACTTGTCTCTTGCAAGTACACCCTTGATAAATCACAGGCACACAAATCCCCATCTCACGCTGTTTCTGAAACCTACTTAAACCACCTGCCAAATAAACTACTCATACCCAAGGCCTTCTCCAAAGCAAGAAAGAGGTTATACATCCAATGGATTTTTAATAGGTGAGAGACCACAAGACCCTAAGTTACTGTATGAAACAATTCCTCGACTTCAACTTTTATAAAAATCATGAACATCAGACCACAGTTTATCTTGGTATAAGTGACTATACTCACACTTTTAAGGCATTTTGATAAACTGTGAGTCACTTTTTATATAGAAGATTGTGTCTGTAGGAACTTCATTAACAATGAAATATAAAAGATTTTTTTCAAGATTTGAAATTAGTTTCGAGGGTATAAGTTACAATGAGAAAAAATTCCATTGAACACAAAGAACTTTTAGCCATTAGAGTGGCCTCAGGTTAGGTTGAATTTTCTGTTGTCTTAGATTTCTGAACACAAGCTGGATGATCATTTGGTGAAGACTAAACAGAGGGCTCCTCAGGCATCAAGAGGATTGGATTGGTAGCTAGAAACTTAAGTACGGGGCCGGGCACAGTGGCTCACACCTGTAATCCCAGCACTTTGGGAGGCTGAGGAGTGTGGATCACTTGAGGTCAGGAGTTCCAGACCAGCCTGGCCAACATGGTAAAACCTTGTCTCTATCAAAAATACAAAGATTAACTGGGCATGGTGGCTCATGCCTATAATCCCAGCTACTCAGCAGGCTGAAGCAGGAGAATCTCTTGGACCCAGGAGATGGAGATTGCAATGAGGCGAGATCACACCACTGCACTTCAGGCTGGGTGACAAAGCGAGACTCCATCTCAAACAAACAAACAAAAAACAAAACAAAACAAAACAAAAAAATGAAACTTAAATATGGTATTTTAAACACTTTTAGTTGGAGGAATTACCAAGAAATTATTTCCAGTAATTTACTTTATATGTGTATTTTTTCTTTCTAGCACCCAGTACTAAATTCATCTTTTGTTTTTTCACACATTTTTCTTTAAGCAAACAACCATTGCTCATTAACACAACCCATACACTAGCCTGTGGGATCCTTCAGTGAATTGTGTTGGGTAGTGTCTCTTACTGATGGTATGAACTGAAAACCATGAACTTCCTACATCTGTAGGTGGCTAAAATCCCAATTTAAAATTTGATCCTGTGGGTTGCTGAATTTAGGCATTTAATGAATTCACAGCCATTCTCTTATATGAAAATAAGGGCATTGGAATGTAGGATGCCTAGAATTAAAGTGGGATGTATTGGAGTGTTTGGATGGTTGCTGTCTGATGGCACCATTCAATATCCCTGCCTACCATGCCCCTGAGCATAACACCATCCATCGCCCTTAACCATCATGGTATTCCACGTAACATTGCTTCTAACAAAGAACACACACTTTATGGTGAAAGAATTAAGGCAATGAATGATGCTTATGGAATTGACTGGCCTTATCATTTACCCCATCACTCAGAAACAAGTGACCATATAGAGAGGTAGGATGGTTTACTGAAGCCCAGGAATAATGTTGGCAGGGAGATTTTCCAAGGTTAGATGCCATTCTAAGATATGTTATATGCTCTAAGTCAGCAACAAATATGTGGTCTTTTTTTCATTGCAAAAATACAGGATCCAAGATGGAAGTAGAAAGTAGCTTTTTGCGCATAGCACAAACTGGCAAATTTTTTGTTTGCCATCCACACAACTCTTTAATGTGCTCATTTAGAGGTCTTAGTATGCATGGGAGGAATGCTTCTCCCAGGGGACACAACTATAGTCCCACCAAATTGGAAACTAAGAGTGCCACTTGGACACTTACAGTTCCTCACGTCACCAGGAAAACATGCCGAAAATGGTACTTCTGATATGATTAATCCTTAGTATCAAGAGCAGATAAGGGGCCAGTTGTGGTGGCTCATGCCTGTAATCCCAGCACTTTGGGAGGCCGAGGCTGGCAGATGACCTGAGGTCAGGAGATCGAGACCAGCCTGGCCAACATGGTGAAACCCCATCTCTACTAAAAATACAAAAATTAGCCAGACATGGTGGCATGCACATGTAATCCCAGTTACTCGGTAGGCTGAGACAGGAGAATCACTTGAACCCAGGAGGAGGAGGTTGCAGTGAGCTGAGATCATACCACTGCACTCCAGTCTGGGTGACAGAGCAAGACTCCGTCTCAAAAAGAAAAAAAAAAAAAAGAGGAGATAAAGTTGCTGATAAATAGCAGAGGCTAAAAGGACCATGGCTGGAACTCACAGATCTCCTTGGGGTGACTCCTGGTACCACCAAGGTCTGCTGGCAAAGTTCTCTAGTAACAACAACTTCACGTGGACAAGACTATCAAGGGGTCAGATCCTTTAGGAGTGAAGATTTGGTTCATTGTATCAGGTAATAAAGGCTGGCCAGCTGCTCTGGGTAAAGAGAACGTGAAATGGGTGATGGAGGAAGGAAAACAGAAATACCAATTACAGTCTCGTGACTACTTGCAGAAATAAAGATTGAAGGTTCTCTAATTTTCTGCATTGTTCAGTCGTGTATATATATTTAACTAATTTTCCTTTCCTTTTTCTGTCCCTTTTCTTCATGGCATGCAACTGGCGGTTTTACAATTTCATTTATGTGTTACAGAATACTGAGATAGGATCATAATGCAACCAGAAGAGGCCTGAGTGTCACCCAGAGATTCTGTATAAACTGGATGTAGCTGACAATGAGTTTATCACCTTTTTAGAGAAGGGATGAGCACATTGTGCTTTTATAAGGAATAGTAGCATTATGATAATTGGCAATAATTTTTCTTTCTTATGGGAAGAGGGGTTTATGTTAATGTTGGTATGCATAGCAAAGAAGTAAACTCTGGTGAATATTGCCAAATTCTGTTCCATCTAGCATCGGTTTTCTTTTTGATGTTGGAAGAACTCCCCACCTTAAAGTATGCCTCCCACTCTAGAAGCTGAAAATGGCATATACTCTCTCTCCTAGCCTTTCTTATATCTAGAGTATATGATCTAGGACCCACCACTAACCGAATACAATCTTCCAATTCTCTGAATCAGAGTTAGACACAAGAGGACTGAGAGGAGCTCTCAGACAGCACCAACATCACAGGAAGATCAAATTCCCGTAGCAGTGCTACCTTCACTGGACCAATTCTGGTGTGGGAATTTTGGGTATAGTTTCTGGTAGAATTGTCCTGAGCTCACTGAGATTGATTCTCCAGCCCTCCTAGAAATTCTGGTGTCACAGGATCCTTGGGGTGTCGCTTAGCCAGCTGGAAACCTCTGTGCCTGGTGGTGCGTTTCTGCCTATTGCTCATTCCTGCTGGGCTTGTTCCACCCACTTGGCCTGGCAGGCTGCACTTGGTTCGCACTACCCGCCTGGATCCCACACCTGCCAAATGTGAGCCGGGGCGGAGCAGCAAGGGTTGTGCGTGGGTGAGCAAGCACGGGTCCAGCCACTGAACACAGCCAGGCACACTGGCTGCAACAGGGCAGGCAGCTCCAGGTGCCAGCACAGGTGCCGGCTCCATGCCATGCTGCAGCTGGACCAGAAGTACTGCATGCAGCTTCCGCTGCAGGCACCCATGTCTGGGTGAGAGGAAAGCGGTAGCGCCCAGAAGCTTGGAGACACCAGGAACAGCAGAACCCCAAGGAGGGCGTCACAGCCCTGGCTCAGGGAACCCTTAGGTCCAGGCTCCCCAAAAGGCCAAAGCTCCTAGGTCTAGGCTCCCCAAAGGGCCAAAGCTCTTCTCGCCTTCACAACATGGCGAGTAAGGAGGCATGTTTCAGCCCTGCTTGTGTTACAGCTCTTTCAGTCCCACCATTTGGTGGGTCCTGAGTTCTTGTCCCACATCCATGGACCTCATGGACTACCTCATAGATGGAGAGGAACCTTACTGAAGGCAGAGAGGCAACAGAAGAGTTCTCAGCAGACCTGAAGCAGGCAGCTCCTTTCCTTTCCACAGGCAGGTCTGGGTCATCCTGACGAGTGTCCAGTCCTTAGTGGTGAGAAGACCTGCAGTGGGTAGCTTCCAGCAGAGAAAAGATGAATGTCCAGCTCAAGCGTAGCTCACAGCAGAGAGAAAACGAGTGTCTGGCTCTCAGTAAAGAGAAGACCCGCAGTGGGTAACTCCTAGTAACTCCAATTCGCAGGCAGGTCGTCCCATCATCTCTGCAGTCCTCAGCAGAGAGGAGACCTGGAGGGGGTAGCTACCATCTACAGGCAGGTGGTCCTGTCCTTTGCCAGAGTCTGGCTGACTCAGGGGCTTCTATGGGTTTCAGATGGGAGGAAGTGTGTGCTGATTGGTCCATGGGTGTCCATGGGCGGCTGGAAAAAGCCCAGTAAGTTCTTACCGGTCTGCGGAACTGACAGTCCGGCCCCCAGGCTTAAGGCCATCCCTGGCTCGAAGTTGGGGCTTCATCGGGACTGCCTGTCTGCCTCCTGCCACCATCAGCCTGCTGTCCATGGCGTCCACGGCGCCCAAAGTGCCCAGGCTATTCGTGCCAAGGGACCTGCAGGCCTGCGCTGCCCTCGGCCTCCCTCCTGTGTTTCTCTGTGCTGAGGCAGCAGGAGGCTGGTGCGTTAGTGCTCCTCCAAGAGTGTGCACACCCAGCCAGGTCACGACAGCGCCTGGACTCAACCTCAACTTTGCTCTGAAATTAGAGCTGGCGCTGCCACCGGGAGAAGCCAGCCAGCAAGAGCAGGCACTTCCGAGCCTGTCGGGGAAAGCGGGCTTCCCGGTCCCTGAGAGTGCGGAGATGCACGGTTCCGCAGTCGAAGCTGGTCTGGCTCCTGCTCCTCCAACTTGGAAGGCGGCGGGGCTCCCACCTGTTCGTGCTCCGCCAGTTCCTAGGAACGCACAGCCTGCCTCATGGCAGTGGCTGCTCCAGATGGACTGCTGCTGCCATCACTGGGAATTACATTTTTGTTTCTTGACAACTTTTAATTTTGGTATAATTTCATACTTGAGAGCAAAATTACAAGAATAGTCAAGGAATCATATATACAAGGAACCATATAAAGAGAGAATATGGTAAAGCAAATTTGGGCAAAGTGTAAACAACTAGTACATCTAAATAAAGGAAATATGCGAATCCTTAATTATTCTTGCAATACCCACACAAAGACACATTTTTTTTCTGATTCATTTAAGTTGCAAACATTGTAGTTCTATACCTGTAAATGCTTTGGTGTGTATATCATAAAAACAAGGATATTTTCTTCCATAACCACCATACAATTATCTAAATTAGGAAATGTAACTCTGATATAATACTATTATCTATATAATCCACTCTGTATTCAAGCTCCTATATCATTTAAACAAATTCGTTTACTTCTTAAATGAATCAGAATTACCTTCTATGAACTCTGACTAATTCAAAGTCTCAAGTGTCACTCTCTGCAGACATGCTTTTGTACCCTAACTCTGGGTTAGACAGCTCTGTTATATACCATTAAAACATGGAGTACTCTGTCTACCGGTGTATTTATAACTCTTTATTCCTGATTACTTATGTGTGTCTGCCTCTTCTATTTGAATTAAGCCAACTAAGGGCATATATGTCTCTTTTTCACTGGTCTTTCCTCACTGACTATCACAGTGACTAACACATAGCAGATACTCACTAAATATTTGTTGAACAACTCAATCTGCACACTTCAGTGGCAATTTAAATAAAATACTTTTAAGTTGAACTTGTCATACACCTTTCTTTCAATTGAAGGCAATGTCATTCAAGGTTCAATGCAGAAAGTAGAAACCATTCCAGGATTTTTTTTTTTTACAGGAATAGATTTATTGCAGGAAATTGATGCTTAGGCAGCACAGCAAGATCAAGGCTGGACCACTAGAAATGATTCTCAGAAAAATACAGAACTGGACTACTCAGAAACATTCCTACTTCCAAGGTCATTATTTGAACCATTCAAGACATACCACCATAGCTTTGATCCAAAGGTCAGGAAACTAACGAATAAGCAGCTGCTACTGCTATTATGGATGCTGGCACTGCCTTTCCACAATCAGAAAGCAGGAAAATGGCCACTGGAGTCCCACTGCAGAAAAAACTCACATTTTTGGCCAGGAGCGGTAGCTTACACCTGTAATCCCAGCACTGTGGGAGGCCGAGGCAGGCGGATTATGAAGTCAGGAGTTCGAGACCAGCCTGGTCAACATAGTGAAACTCCATCTCTACTAAAAAAAAAAAAATTAGCCTGGCATGGTGGTGCATACCTGTAGTCCCAGCTACTCGGGAGGCTGAGGCAGGAGAATCGCTTGAACCTGGAAGGCAGAGGTTGTGGTGAGCTGAGATCACACCACTGTACTCCAGCCTGGGCAACAGAGTGAGACTCCGTCTTAAAAACAAAAACAAAAACAAAAACAAAAACAAAAAACAAACAAACAAAAAACCCTCACATTTTTGTAAATTTTCTTTTCTTTCTTTTTTTTTTTTTTTGAGACGGAGTCTCACTGTCGCCCAGGCTGGAGTGCAGTGGCCAGATCTCAGCTCACTGTAAGCTCCGCCTCCCGGGTTCATGCCATTTTCCGGCATCAGGCTCCCGAGTAGCTGGGATTACAGGCGCCCGCCACCTCGCCTGGCTAGTTTTTTGTATTTTTTAGTAGAGACGGGGTTTCACCGTGTTAGCCTAGAATGGTCTCGATCTCCTGACCTCGTGATCCGCCCGCCTTGGCCTCCCAAAATGCTGGGATTACAGGTGTGAGCCACCACGCCCGGCCTCATTTTCGCAAATTTTCTAGACAGTATTTAAAAATGGGTTTTTCCTTCACCTCACTTTTGCCTGTCATATTTTGTGAGTTCATCATATTATCAAAGACTAATTCGCATTCAGAAACTTAGTCACAAAGAAGTCCAGAAAGTGTACTTTTCAACTCTCCAGTCTTTGCAGTGCAGGAAGACACCTTGTGGATTGGCGGTTGAGTTAATCCACATTATATACCATGATGGCATCTCTATTCATGAAGCTGCTGAAGCTAGACACTGATGTGCAATCCTCAACTCCTCTCTGACACCAAGATGCTGCCCTTGAATGGAGGTGGTTGCACCTCTTCTCCTTGAGGTTAAATCTAGAGGATACTTAGTTAGTGCTTCCAGGGAATGGGATGAAGTGCATGTTGTTCCACTGCTCCAGAATCACTGATCTTTGAGAAGTTTCCTGCCTGAGAAAACGGCAGTCACACAGCCAATTTACACCTTTCCACCTCTGGAAGTGGCAGTAATATACTGACTCATTTGCCGGGTACCTCAGTGACTTCTAGGGTCAGAGCAATGGGAAAAAAGTGTGGTAACCAAGGTCCACAGAGATGAGGGACATGTGCAACATAACGGAAAGAGCATGGGCTTTGTAGTCACATGGTCCTCAATTTGAATCCAGGTTCTCCCCTTTACTAAATAGAACACCTGGAGCAAGTTCCTTAGGATCTTTATATCTTGGTTTCCTTGTTTCCAAAATACCTACTTCATAGTGTTGTTAGGAGGATGAAATTAGGTAACATTTGTATAGTGCAGGTACATAAAGTACAAAAAGAAATGTTGGTTCTTTTATTAGTTTCCTAATAAAAACTGTAACAAATTACAGCTACTGTAACAATTTATGACAAACTTAGTGGTTTAAAACAACACACATTTACCTTCTTACAGTTCTGGATGTCAGAAGTCTGAAATCAGTTTCACTGGGCTGAAATCAAAGTGTTGGCCAGGCTGCACTCCCTCTGGAAGCTCCAGGGAAGAGTCGGTTTCCTTGCCTTTTCCACTTCCAGGGTTATTCTGTGTGCCTTGATTAAGTCCCCTTTGTTCACATCTGAAGCCTGCTCCAGTCCTCACATTGTCTTCTTTGTCAAATCTCCCTCTGCCTCCTGCTTGTGATTGACAATTAAGGCCCACCTGGCTAATTCAGAATTACTCCCTATCTCAAGATTCTTAACTTAATCACACCCACAAATTTCTTGTTACAATATAAGATAGCATCACAAGTTTCAAAGATATGGATATCTTTTAGGGCCAATTCAGCCAACCATAATCCTTTTGTCACCAATCTTCACTACTTTTTTAGGCCATTTGGCATCTAAAGCAGTACACAGTCCAGTAGAAATACAATGTGAGCCACATATATAATTTTAATTATTCTAGTAGCCACATTAAAAAAGTAAAAAAAAAAAAGGTGAAATTCATTTTAATGATATGGTTTGTTTAACCTAATATACTCAGAATATCATCAACATGTAATCAATATGAAAATTACTAATGTAATATTTAATATTTTCCTTTTTTCCATACTCAGTCTTTTTTTTTGGAGACAGAGTCTCACTCTGTCACCAAGGCTGGAAAGTAGTGGCAAGATCTCGGCTCACTGCAACCTCCAACTCCCAGGTTCAAGTGATTATCTTGCCTCAGCCTTCCAAGTAGCTGGGACTATAGGCATGCATCACCACGTCCGGCTAATTTTTGTATTTTTTTTTGTAGAAACGGGGTTTCACCATGTTGGCCAGGCTGGTCTCGAACTCCTGGTCTCAAGCGATCCACCTGCATTGGCCTCCCAAAGTGCTGGCATTACAGGCGTGAGCCACCACACCTAGCTCATAGTGAGTCTTTGAAATCTGATGTGTAATTTACACCTAGTGCAAATCTCAATTCAAACGAACCTTGTTTCAGTTGCTTGGTAGCCACATGTAGTCAGTGCTTAGTGTAGCATAGTGCAGGTCTAAAGGGTTGTCAAATTAAAAGGGCCAAAGGTAGCTTGGACCATGTGCTCCTCACATCCAACCCATAGCTGTAGCTTTCACCTCTGATACTTAATTCTGCCTGCATTCACCGCTGAGATGATGACTACAGCTCAGACCCCTGTCACTATGCCAAGTCAGCCACCAGCCGATTATAAACACCCATAGGGAACCAGACTGGGCATGGGATTAACTAACATTAGGTTATGTGTCAGTTAGGTTTATCAAGAAAACATAATCCACCCTAGGTCTGAAAAGCAGAGGGATTTTAGTTCAGGGTTTTACTTATACAAGTTGATAGAAGGGTTGAGAAGTCAAATAGTAGACAATTAGACAAGTCACACATTAGCAACATTACACGGCTGCTACCACATCTAGTGATAGAGCGACAACAGGAAGAGGTAGTGTTACCAGAGGCTGAAACTGGTACTGCTCATGAGCTAGGATCATGGCCAGGTGCTTCGATCATGAAGGAAGGAACTGGTTAGCGAGAGCTGGAGACAGGGAGGAAACATAGCCACTACTGCAGATGATGCCTAAGAAAGGAGTGAGAGATGTCTTGATGATTCCTTACTTCCATACTCTGGTGTTCTATCAGGGTCTTTCATTGGCCAAACATACCTGGAAGCCATTTGTCAAGGGATCCTGGGAAATGTAGTTCCTTGAAAATTAGACCAGCATAGGGGAAGATCAGGGAATGGATCCAAGAACTAACAGGCAAATAAGCGTCACAGTTCACATCTTCTTTTTTTTCTCTCTCTCTCTTTTGGACAGAGTCTCACTCTGCTGCTCAGGCTGGAACGCAGTGGCACGATCTTGGCTCACTGCAATCTCACCATCTGGACTCAAGCAATTCTCCCACCTCAGCCTCCTGAGTAGCTGGGATTATAGGCATGTGCCACCAAAAAAAGTACTAATTTTTGTACTTTTATTAGAGATGGGGTTTAACCATGTTGCCCAAGCTGGTCCCAAACTCCTAGGCTCAAGCGATCTGCCCACCTCGGCTCCCAAAGTGCTGGGACAACAGGTGTGAACCACTGAGCCCAGCCAGTCCACACCTTTACTATTTTTCTATATTTACCTCCCATCTTACAACAACTTCATGTTTCTGTCTAACACAATGTAATTATACTTCACACAAATGAAGAGGTCCTCATGGTCTCCTTAACATAGGGAGATTAGTCATCATTGCCATCTTATAGTCCAAGATGTTTAGTGAATGTATAGTTTTCTTCATCAAATTATGGCTTTTCATGGTCTGGTAATATCTGAACTAACTGGCAAAATAAAATACCATTGATCTTTTTGTACAAAATAGTAAGAAGGAGGAAAAATAATTGGTTAATATTAATATATACATAGCAAATATATACATAGTCATTTCCACAACTGGTCCTAAGGGTACAGTTGATACTTACCAGTTCCTTCTTTCACTCTCACTCCCTGCTCCCATTGTCCTTAGTTAACACTTCGGCTGGTCCTTCATCTGAGTAGTGACCCAAACCCTTGTTCTTAAAGGATCTGAGTCCTTAGTGGTCTTACCTTTATTGAGTCTTGCCTTTACTGGGTCTTGTCTTTATTGGGTTCTTCTTTTAACATTTTCTACTGGAAATAGAAGAATAAAATGGTGCCCCAGTGGTTCCCACTGGGTTCTAGATAGGGTCTTTCCTGCCTTCATTGTGTAGCAGCAACCCAAATTTCCCCTGTTAATTGGAACTTATCACTCCATCCATTATAACTCCTCATTTCGCTGTTGGTTCAGTGGCATGAGAACCCCAAAATATTCAGGTGGTAGTTTCAACTTCTCACTCAATGGGACCATTATTATGTACCCCCAAGATGAGAGCATACCTCCCTTGGGAACTGTATCAGCTGAGGCAGATGCCTCTCTCTGTGTCCCCTTGGCCCACCTGACTTCACTGGCAGCTGTGATAGAGAGTTTCCTACACAATGACAGCTTTTCCTCATTTCTCCTCTCTTCATGTGGGCTTTCTCTGGTACTCTGCCAAAGGAAAATGCATAGCACCCTGTAAATTGGAGTTGGTGGGTATATGCTTTGCCTTCCCATCCTCTTAAAGGACAGTTCTAAACCTAGTTCCATACTATTTTTCGGAGAGTTCTCGGTGAGATTGAGCTTCACTTGCCCTCAGCAGTCACCTGCTCATCATTACACACCTTATTGGCTTTTCTCCCTTCTCTGACTCATTTTCCTCTTTTCCTGCTTTTGCTTAGTGGGATCACATCCCAGATAAGCTATCTGGACCCACCTTGTCTTAGGACAAGAATCCAAACTAAGACAGGAACCAAGATCTATAAACCATAAGAGTCTCTAGGCATGGAGAAAGGAAAATACACTTTGTCAGTGGGTCATAAGGTGTAATCGGTTCCAGAAACTGGATATTTGGGCTGTAAGAGAAATAGCACCATCTGTTGGTCACTGGTCCAAAGCATATACTCCATCCTGTAGGACAGCACTTGATCTCACAGGGTGTTGTCTCATAGGTGGTGCTCTAATTATGGCTTCAGTAGGCCAATCCATCAGTCTGCCGGGTTACTTGTTCTCAGGTGATGGGATATGTGATAAAATTAGTGAATTCCAAGAATATGAGCCAGTTTCTCTTGCTTTCAAATGATATCTTTGGAGAGAAGCAACAGTGTATAGGATATCAAGAAAATGAATCACAGCATCATGACATTCCGTAAGTCCACAGATGGTGGTGCTGGCAGAACCATTTTGAATAGGGAAAGTTTAAAAAAGTGTCTACTCCAGTGAGGACAAATCTCTACCCCTCCATGACGGAAGAGGTCCAACATAACCAATATGTCCCCTGAATCCCAAGGAATGGTGCATTCAGGAGCTCACTATTGGCTTCTGTTGTTGGCAGGCAGTGTTTTCTGTCTTGGAGAGGGAATTCCATGTTGTTGATCACATGGATAGCCCCATCCCTGTTGCCATGGTTAGTTACATATGGGCCTACTGAACAGCAACTGGTATAGCTGAATAAAGAAGCTGACCAACATCCACAGAATGGATCTTCTTGCCCATCTGATGATGATGATGATGATGATTATTATTATTATTGAGACGGAGTCTTCCTCTGTTGCCCAGGCTGGAGTGCAGTGGTGCAATCTTGGCTCACTGCAAACTCCGCCTCCTGGGTTCAAGTGATTCTCCTGCCTCAGCCACCCAAGTAGTTGGCACTACAGGCATGTGCCACCACACCCGGCTAATTTTTTGTGTTTTTAGTAGAGACAGGGTTTCACCATGTTAGAAAGGATAGTCTCGATCTCCTGACCTTGTGATCTGTCTGCATCGGCCTCCCAAAGTGCTAGGATTACAGGCCACCGTGCCTGGCCTGCCCAGCTGATTATTGAGAGCCTATTCACTGGATGTTGTTTTATAAGCATTCGTATGGGTCACAAAAATCCTCATACAAAAATCCTGTCTCCTTCCAGGTAAAGTGGATATCCTAATATATGCTCAAAGTCTTCCCCACTGAGAGGATTGCCTTTCACCATTTGTTCAGAGACACTTCTCAACAGAATGGTAATACTGCAGTAGTCTGCTTCCAGCTGATGCCAACATATTGTACAGACCCATCTTTAAATCAGCCTTAAGTTTTTTTCCCCCTCTGATAACTGGTTATAAGAAATTCCTTTTGAGGCCATAGAGTCTGAGCCACCTGCCTATGCAACTTACTTGTGTCCTCCTGATCTTCTAAATCCTGACCTTTTATATATCACTTTTAATTGATGATGGATTGTTGCTATGTACGCACACCCAATCTTATGGCAGTTTCATGACGGCCAGCTCAGAGCCCATTGATCTTGATGTCATCAAGACCTAGCCTTTACTAGAATCCAGTGCTCTTCCAGCAGAAAAGAGCACAGCATTGTGTCGAAACTCTGGGATTCTGTGCTTTGGACTCCTATTTTGCCAGGGGATCCATACAGCATCCTTACTTGCCATAGATGCTTTGGGTTTTCTGAATTATTAGGCTTCAGTAGCAAGATAGCTTGCATAGCACCCTGGACCTGCTACAGAGCCCTTTAATTTTCTGGGAGAAAAGGGCTATCAGTAAGTTGGTCAGAGAAATACACCCAAATCTGGTATATGTGCCTCTTTCCTAGTGTTAGGATGTGCAAGATGCAGAAAGTTGTCTCTCACAATAAGTTATAGTAGGGATTCTCGATCTCAATCTTGTTATTTCAGGCTTGATAATTCTTAGTTGTGGGGAGCTATCCTGTGCTTTGCAGGATGTTTATCAGCATCCTTGGCCACTACCTGCAAGATTCCAGGAGCCACTAATTTGCCCACTCTCAGTTGTGACAACTAAAAAGGTTTCTATACATTTCCTGCAAAATGTCCCCTAGTGGACACAATCACTGGTTGAAAAACACTGCTAGAGAGGGATATGCCAACATTCCTTTCACTGAATTTTTATGTCTCTGGCATGCATGTGCCTTACTAAGGCATCTAGAATATTTGCTGCTTTTTGTTCACCAAGCCAATCAGCATGATGTCATCAATGTGGTGGATCACATGATGATGTTCTATGGGATGTCTAGATGACCAAGGTCTCTGTGGACTAGTCACAGAGTTTGAGAGCTGGCATAGCCCTGGAGTAAGACTGTGAAGGTGAATTGCTGTTTCTGATAGGTAAAAATTTGCTGCTTTCTGATTTTTCCTGCTAATTGATATGAGGGGAAATGATTTTCCAGATCAATAGCTACATACTAGATGTCAGGACTATGTTGATTTGTTCCAGTAACAAGTCTATATCTAAATTGGAAGCTGCAAGTGAAGCCACCATCTAGTTTTGCCACTAGTCAAACAGGAATTACGCAGAAGTGTGGTGAGAATCCTTACTCTTGTAGCTATCAAATCTTTTTTTTTTTTTTTTTTTTTTTTGAGACGGAGTCTCGGTCTGTTGCCCAGGCTGGAGTGCAGTGGCCGGATCTTGGCTCACTGCAAGCTCCGTCTCCCGGGTTAACGCCATTCCCCTGCCTCAGCCTCCCCAGTAGCTGGGACTACAGGCGCCCGCCACCTCGCCCGGCTAGTTTTTTTGTATTTTTTAGTAGAGACGGGGTTTCACTGGGTTAGCCAGGATGGTCTTGATCTCCTGACCTCGTGATCCGCCCGTCTCAGCCTCCCAAAGTGCTGGGATTACAGGCTTGAGCCACCGCGCCCGGCGCTATCAAATCTTTAAGGGTGGCACTAGTTAATGTCTGCAGTTCCCACAGGGATGTGGTATTGTTTTTAGCTTACCATTTTGTTAGAGAAGAGCAGTTCCAGTGGCTTCTACTTGGCTCTACCTAACCATAAGGGTCCTCTCTTTATGGGTCAGGGAGCTGGGGCGGGGATTTTGTCAGTTGACAAGTATGGCTAGTCCAAATAACTTCACAGTGGGTCTACAGAACCTATTGAGCCCTCTGAGTGATGGACTTGATTATAAATTTCATTTTCTACTTGACCACCCAAAGCTCTCAATCTATCCAGGGGTTCTCAAGGATTAGCAAAAACTCAGAGTAGTGTGTAATAATCCTTCAAAGCCTAGGTATGCCCCTTTCCTCAGTGCACACTCATCCTGATAATAGCCACAAGTCCTTTTGGGAAAGGCTTTGAGAAATATTTATAGTATACAGTTGTGACAGTGTTGTAGTTTCTTTCCTCAAGGGGACTCAGTTTCTGCTTCAATCCCTGGACCCTGCGTATGTGAAGCAGTTTAGGTCTGGGAACTAAATGAGAGGCTACAATTTCCTTTTGTGACAACTCAAGACAGGTTTCTGCTCACTTGACCTATAGTTTTGCCAGTTGCATATATCAAGTAATACTTCAGCAGGCTGCCCATCTATTTTATTCCTAGGGACCCTGTCATGAGTTAGCAGCCCCACAAATCTCTCAATGTCAAAAGTTTCTGACTGCCTGCTGCCCATTATGGTAATTGTGCCTCCTTGTCTCTGTTGGTTAAGTATTACTACATGGCCCCTGCCACGATGCCAACACTCCCGTAGAAATCAGATAACCGTTTCAATCATCCTTAGTCCAGAGAGGACAGCCATTGCAGAACTTTTGAGGATGCCTACACTTCCCTGACTAATGTTTTCTCAATGTCTTAGTGCCCTCTGGGTCCTTCCAGGAAACATAGTCAGGAAGTGGTTGAACAGGTTACACATAACAAACCCACTCCAACCTTCTCATAACCTGATCCTTTTGTATATGACCCTGTAGTTTGACTTTTTTTTTTTTTTTTTTTTTAAATAAAACCCTTTGTGCCAGGCGTGGTGGCTCACTCCTGTAATCCCAGCACTTTGGGAGGCCGAGGTAGGCAGATCTTTAGGTCAGGAGTTTGAGACCAGCCTAGTTAACACAGTGAAACCCTGTCTCTACTAAAAATAAAACAATTTAGCTGGGCGTGGTGGCAGGTGCCTGTAATCCCAGATATTTGGGAGGCTGAGGCAGGAGAATCACTTGAACCTGGGATGCAGAGGTTGCAGTGATCCGAGATCGTGCCACTGCACTCCAGCCTAGGCGACAGTGGGAGACTCCGTTTCAAAAAAACAAAACAAAATGAAAAACAAACCTTTGCTTTTTCCACATTATATGAGATGTTCTGGCATCTCAGCTCAGCTTCATTTAATGTTGGCCACTACTGAATCCTAGTTTCAGTCAGTCATCGAAGCAAACCATTAGAGATGCTTCCACTTGCTTCATTTATTTATTTATTTTTGAGATGGAGTCTTGCTGTGTCACCCAGGCTGAAGTGCATTGGCGCAATCTTGGCTCACTGCAACCTCCACTGCCTCCTAGGTTCAAGTGATTCTCCTGACTCAGCCTCCCAAGTAGCTGGGATTATAGGCATGTGCCACCACACCTGGCTAATTTTTGTATTTTTAGTAGAGATAGGGTTTCAACATGTTGGCCAGGCTGGTCTTGAGCTCCTGACCTCAGGTCATCTTCCTACCTTGGCCTCCCAAAGTGCTGGGATTACAGGGGTGAGCCACCGTGCTCCACCCAGTCGCTCAGTTTAGCACATTAAAATGAAAACCTCAGGTAAGGACATCCATATTGTAAGTTTAGCCTGGTCTGTTATCATATTCTACCTTTTCTTATAAAACACCCTTAGAATCTACTCCCATAAATGTTTTTTCAGGTTATTGCTGGTGAAAATACACGTTTTTGCAGTGGTTTTGGTGTATAAGTTTCTTTTTCTTGGAATAGGCCTTACATTTCTCTCTTGAGTCACTAGATTTGACTTTAGAAGTGGGTCTGGGGCTGGGCATGGTATAGTAAACAGTTGAGGATTTTTTTTTTTTTTTTTTTTTTTTGAGACAGAGTCTCACTCTGTGACCCAGGCTGGAGTGCAGTGATGCCATCTCTGCTCACTGCAAGCTCCGTCTCCCAGGTTCACACCATTCTCCTACCTCAGCCTCCCAAGTAGCTGGGACTACAGGTGCCTACCACCACACCTGGCTAATTTTTTTGTATTTTTTAGTAGAGACAGGGTTTCACCATGTTAGTCAGGATGGTCTCGATCTCCTGACCTCGTGATCCACCCGCCTCGGCCTCCCAAAGTGCTGGGATTACAGGCGTGAGCCACCACGCCTGGCCAAGTGGATTCTTGTTCCTTGCTTTCCAAGAAGTCTAACTATTGAAGTTCATACAAAATGCTTTGTAAGTCCAGAGGAAGAAGCAACCAAGCCTGCTGCCAAAGTGCAGGAAAGGATATCTGGGGCAAGTCCTAGAGGTGGGGAGGAGTTGATCAGGTAGCAAAAAGGAGCAGGGACATTCTGGAGGGACTCAGGTGTGGAAGTCAGGAGGTGGGAAAAGACAGGGCAGCTGAAGAAAAGAGGGTAGTTATATAGTAGTACCCACCTAATATGTTTGTTGTGAGATTAGATGACAATAGAAACATTATAGTTGGTATAATTTGACCTCTTTCTCTATGCTAAGGCTTTCTAAGTGCTTTCTAAAAATTGATTCATTAATACTCACAAAACCCTTTGAGGTGTATTTTATTGCTCCATTTTAGAGATGATGAATGTGGAGTTTACAGAATTTTAGTAATTTGCTCAAGGTTGCATATTATGTTCTCTATCTCCAAATTCAGGGCCTTAAACTGCTGTGGGATACCACTATTCTATACTTTGAGTGCATGGATTTCTTAATGTGCGTTAAATATAATCCAGGAGAAGTTCATGCTAATATCCGTTTAGCATAATGCCTGCCACATAGTAAATGCTTAATAAAATTCAATTACTTTTAATTCTTAATATAGCATAATGACTCAAAGAAGGGCTTTGGAATCAAATAGACCTAGGTTCAAATTCTGGCCCTACCCCTTCCTAGCACCAGGAAAAGTAAATCTAGGGTCTTTGTTGATTTGTAAAATGGGATATGGCACCTAATTCTCAGGATTGCTGTCAGACAAATATATATATGTATGTGTACATACACACACATATGTATTTTATCTGACAATGCACAAGACGTGTATGTATACATGCACACACATATACGTCTTGTGCATAGAAAATATTTAGGCAAAGATAGCTATTCATATTATATTAATCCAGTAATAATGAATACTTGGGCAAAGTCAGGTTAGGGGGAGGGAGAAAGAGAGAGGAAGAAGTAAATTCCAGGGCCTGAATGCATTTTATCTTGTCTGGAGGATAGGGTGGTTGAGGGAATGGCCTAAAAATGAGGCTGTATACGTCAACAAGCCTGATCTTCAGGGCCTCGTAGGCCATGTCAAGGAGCCTGGAGGGACAGTGGAGCCAGTCACATAGGATGTGTGTCCTCTAGGCCAGGCTAGGTTATGCTGCAGTAACAAATATCCCCAAGCATCTGAGTGGCTTACAAAAACAAATGCTGTATTAGTCCGTTTTCACACTACTATAAACAAACACCCAAGGCTGGGTAATATATAAAGGAAGGAAGTTTAATTGACTCACAGTTCTGCATGGCTGGGGAAGCCTCAGGAAACTTACAATTATGATGAAAGGGGAGGAGTCACATCTCATATGGCTGCAGGTGAGAGAGAGATGAATGAGGAGCAAAGGCCCTTTTAAAACCATCAGCTCTAGTGAGAACTCACTATCATGAGAACAGCACGGGGGAAACCACTCCCATGATCTCATCACCTCCCACCAGGTCTCTCCCTAGACATGTGGGGGATTATAATTCAAGATTACATTTGGGTGGCGACACAGCCAAACCATATCAAATGCTACATGTCCACTGGGGATCAGCTGTTGTTCTGCTCCATGTCATCTCTAGTATGGAACTTATGCTGAAGGAATAGCTTCTTTCTAAAACAAATTGCTTGTGGCAGACAGAAAAGAGACATGGTGAACCCACAACTGGCTCTTAAAACTTCTGCTTGGAACTGACATTCCTGCTTACATTTTATTGGCTGAAGCAAGTCTGCCATCAGTGGGGCCAAGGAGCAGCACATCATGGAGGGGAACCAGACTGTTTGGCATATCATTAATAGGAATAGATTTTGTGGTAAAAGAAAATGAGTGGTAACCTGATTAAAAAATTGGCAAAGGATTTCAATAGACATTTCTCTAATACCATACACAAATGGCCAATAAGCACATGAAAATATGCTATCAGGGAAGTGCAGATCAAAACTACAATGAGATACCACTTCACATCCACTCAGATGGTTGTAATAAAAAAGACAGACAATGATAAATGTTGGAAAAGATGTGGAGAAACTGGAACCCTTATATGCTGCTGGTGCGAGTATAAAATGGTGGAGCTGGTTTGGTAAATCATCTATCAGTTCCAGAAAAATTTAAAAATACAGTTACTATGTAGCCCAGTAATTCTACTCCTAGGAATATACCCAAAAGAAATGAAAATATATATCCCCACAAAAACTTGTAAATGAATGTGCATAGCAGCATGTTCATAATAGTCAAAAAGTAGAGATAGTCTGTATGGACATATTTATCTGTATTTATCCACTGATGGATAAATAAAAGGTGATTATATATTCTATACAATGGACTATTACTCAGCCTTAAAAAGGAATGAAGTGTTGATGCATGCTACGATGTGGACATACCTTTTTTTTTTTTTTTTTTTGAGACGGAGTCTCTCTCTGTCACCCAGGCTGGAGTGCAGTAGTGTGATCTTGGCTCACTGCAAGCTCCACCTTCTGGGTTCACACCATTCTCCTGCCTCAGCCTCCCAAGTAGCTGAGACTACAGGTGCCCACCACCACGCCCGGCTAATTTTTTCTATTTTTTAGTCGAGACGGGGTTTCACCTTGTTAGCCAGGATGGTCTCCATCTCCTGACCTTGTGAGTCGCCCGCCTTGGCCTCCCAAAGTGCTGGGATTACAGGTGTGAGTCACCGTGCCCGGCAACATACCTTGAAAATATGCAAACTGAAAGAAGTCAGTTACAAAATACCACATTTCATGACTCCCTTTATACGAGATGTCCGGAATAGGCAAATCTATGCACACAGAAAGTAGATTAGTGGTTGCCTATGGCTGAGGGAATTGAGGGAAAATGGAAACGTGAGTACTGGGTTTCTTTTTGGGGTGAAGAAAATGCAGTGATGATTGCACAATTCTGTGAATATCCTAAAAACCACTGATTTGTATAATTTAAGTGAGAAAGTTGTATAGTATGTATGTTATATCTCAATAAAGCTGTTTTATATGTATGTTATATCTCAATAAAGCTGTTTTATATGTATATAAGAAAGATGAATGGTTTTTGTCATATTTATTTTTATTAATTCGTGTGGAGATGACCAGTAGGTAGTTAACCATGTGGCCTGGATCCCAGGAGCAGGAATCAGGGCTGGGGATATATATTGGGAAATCCAGAGCGTAAAGATGCTAACCAAAGTTATGTAAAAGGCAGTGGTCACATAGACAGTGTGTCCAGTGGGAAAAGATTGAAGGCTTACACCTATTCCTGTGGGATACCAATATTTAAAGTCTGGAAGAAATAAGAGAGACTTTAAAAGAGATGGAGAGGGAGTGGATAGAGATGGAGAAGTGCTACCAAGAGAGTAAAAATGGAAGGCAAGGAAAAGTATTTCCAGAAGGAAGGAGTGTCATGAAGAGAAATTAAGTTAGGTAATGATGATAATGTCCATAAGATATACGGTAGGGAAATCCCTATGACTTTTTTTTTCTGAGACAGAGTCTTACTCTCTCGACAGGCTAGACGCGATCTTGGCTCACTGCAACGTCCGTCTCCCTGGTTCAAGCGATTCTCCTGCCTCAGAATCCTGAGTAGCTGCGATTACAGGCACATACCACCACACTCAGCTGATTTTTGTATTTTTAGTAGAGACGGGGTTTCACCATGTTGGCCAGGATAGTCTCGATCTCCTGACCTCGTGATCTGCCCACCTCGGCCTCCCAAAGTGCTGGGATTACAGGCAGAGCCAGCGGCCCAGCCCAACATTTTTTTTTTTTTTTTTTTTTAAATTGAGACAGAGTCTCGCTCTGTCACCCAGGTTGGAGTGCAGTGGCATGATCTCGGCTCACTGCAAACCTCCGCTACCCAGGTTCAAGAGATTCTCATGCCTCAGGCTCCCGAGTAGCTGTGACTATATGTGTGCGCCACCACACTCGGCTATTTTTTTTTTTTTTTTTTTTTTGGTATTTTTAGTAAACACAGGGTTTTGCCATTTTTGGCCAGGGTGGTCTTGAACTCCTGACCTCGGGTGATCCACCTGCCTCAGTCTCCCAAAGTGCTGGGATTACAGGCGTGAGCCACGGCGGCTGGCCCCTAGTGACTTTGGAAAGAATGGTTTCAGTGGGTTGGTGGGGCAGAAATCAGAGTGCAGTAAGTCCAGACTTGAGTAGTGGTTGAAGAATTGGAGGCACTCTTGTTTAGATAATTGGAGAAATGTATTATAGGAAAGAAAGCAGAGGTTGAAGTGGAGTCTGGTAGGTTGGGCGAGAGATTTAAAGACGGGAGAGACTTCAGGTTGTTTACATGCTTATGGGGATGAAAGGAGGCGGGGATAATTAAGAAATGAGGTCCAGACCACCTTTTATGGAATTGTAGTACGTACCCTACTCTATCCCCCTTATCCTGCTCATTTTGTTTACTGTCGTGCCTATCATGTTACAGAATTTACTTATTTATTGTGTTTACTATTTCTTGTGTTAAAAGCAAAACCTTAGCCAAATTAAACAGAGTTTGAGCAAAGAACTATTACCGAATCAGGCAGCCTCCTAAGCCCGAGTAGGTTCACACAGACTCCCGCAGAGCCACATGGTGGAAAAAGGTTTATAGACAGAGAAAGAGAAGTGAGGTAGGGAAACAGCCGGATTGGTTATAGCTAGACGTTTACCTTATTTGAACACGGTTTGAACAGCTGGCCGCCTTTGGCCAAAACTTGGTGATTGGCGCGAGAGTAGGCTGCAGTCTGTTTACACCTCCATTTAGGTTATAGTTCACTATTTAGGGAGAAAGTTTCAGGCTGAACTTAAAATATGTAAGGACACCGCTTTTGGCTAAACTTGATGTAACACTTGCCTGGTTTCACCCTGCTCCAAGAAGTCGGAGGTTTTTTTTTTAGAGATTTCTGTTTATTTTGCTCACGTATTAACTCCAAGCATCTAGAATACCATCTGATATATAGTATGTGGTCAATACACATTTGCTGAATAAATGAAAAAGCGAGTTTTCTAAGAAGGCAAGAGAGGAAGGGAGCAACATAGCCATATGGTTCCTGCCCCCCCAGCACTTGTGAGTCCAGGACTTCCCGCCTACTGAGGGTGAGGAGGGAGAGGGAAGGGCAAAGAGCTGTTTCCCAGCTGGATGAAAAGGGACAGAGAATATTCGTTTGATAATTACGGTCTGCATTAAATCTTTTTTCTATTTTGTTTAGACCAATTTAAATGTTAAAGTATTTAATTCATCATCTGTTTGTCTTTGAAGTAGATGAAACGTATTTTGTTAGGTACTTCGACCTTCCAAGCCTGGCCCTGATAAAGGCTCTAGGAGGCCTAGTTGTGTTCAGCGCAGCCCGGGGCGTGTTCCTGTCAAGTGCTTTCACCAGTACAGATTTCTGTGAGGCGCGCCTCTGAATCCTTAATCTGTGTATTGACTGTGGTGATAAGGCAGGCGGAGGGAAAAGATTGAGTACGAGAAGGACTTGTGTGACCAAAAGCGGCGGTGTAAGCTTAACCTAGGAAAAGAAACAGCTTCGGAAGAGCCGCGCCGAGACATCGAACCAAATCAACTGTCCGACCTCTCCTCTGGGCGCCCCAACGGCGCGAACCGACGTGCGCCTGCGCGCGGACTACACTGCTCTAGCAGCCGGGAGCGGCGCGGCAGTGAGATCACGTGGTGCATCTAGAAGCCACGCCGCCTCTCCGAGGCCTCCCTGCCCCGCCCCGCCCCGCCCCTTTCCCGGCGGGACGCTCTGAGCCACTCCGAACTGCGCAGGGCGGTCAGGGGTGAGTGTCCGCGAGGGGCGTGCGTAGCGCAGACCCGGGCGGGTCCCGGCTGGGGCGCGGGCCGTCTGAATGCCTTCCGGGGACTAGGGGACAAAATGGCGGCGGGGTACGCCCTTTCACCCCCTCCCCTCACCTGGGAGTGCGGGTGGAGCGGGGCAGGGATCGTTGCTGGGGGAGGGGAGCCGCGGTAGTCTGGGGAGGGCTCAGAGGTCGGCCTCGGGGGCCTTGGGACGGGGGCGGGAGTGAGCCGCGTCCGGGCCTCCTCTCCGGGCTCATCTGGGGTATTAGGGACGTAAGACCCCGCACACTACGCGGTCTGAGGGATGAGTGGGGGGCTGCCGCGTCACCTCACTTGGGGGCAGCCCCGGCCGCGGGTGATGAGGCTTCTGGAATGTCTAAATGCGAGGGGCTCCTGGAGGAGCCGCCCTTCGTTTGACAGGTGATCGTCATCGTCATCTTTCATTCTCAGCGGGTTTTACCATGCTTTCCCTGTACTCTGATCTTAGCTCTGCCCAGGAAACAGGGCAGGAATGGCCTCTCCGTCTTCCAGATGCGTGAGCTGAGGCCTGGAGGAGTGAAGAGCCCCTCGCACCTTGGGAGTTGTGGGACCCAGCCTCTTGCCTCTGTTGCTGCTCTTTTCCCAGCACTTCCTTCGCGCCTTCCCCTACGCCGTTTTCCAGTCTCGTTCGTGGGAACGGCAGCAGGGAGGAACGGGTTTGTTAGAAAGCAGACACAAAACTGGTCCTCTGAGCAACATCTGCTGTTGTTAAGGGGGCCCCCGCTGAGATGAGGCCACCTGTTTGTGAGCAGCTTCCTGTTGCTGGTGGACTGCATCTCTTATTCTAGTTGTGATAAGTTATTTTCCATGAAAATAGCTCTTCATTAATAGTCATTTTACCAGATACTAATTCCTTATATGAATTATAGTTTGTCTTAGTTTATGGATTAATTTCATCATTAACTTTTCATCTTCTTAAATAGTCTGTGGTAGAAGGATGGATGGGCTAGGAGTAATGCTTATTTTATGAATGGAGAAACGGGGGCTCAAAAGGTTATTACTTGCCTTAGATCACCAGCTGGTGAGTGGTAAATCTGGGATTAGGTTTTCTGACTAAGGTTGGTAGTCTGACCACTGTCCTACTCTGACCTATACTGGTGCTCTGTTCCTTGTATTATTTCTGTTAACTATGACTTTTCCTCAAAGTTTGTTGGTTGCAGATGATTTATGCCACTTGAAATGAAGAATGATATTCACTAAATAATTAATTTTTTAATCAATCAAAGTCGATTTTTAATGTATTTTGGAAGGTTGTCTTTGTGGGAGAAGTAATCTGATGGCTTTGAAGGCAGATTGAGTTGAGTTTGTATCTCAGCTCCACCCCTTGTTTTTGGCAAATTAATTTTTCTGAGCCTTTCTCATCTGTAAAGTAGGAATAATATCCACCTCATAAATTTGTTGATAGTAATAAATTAGGTGTCTGTAAAGCATTTAGAACTGTTCCTGACCCATGGTAAGCCCTCAACAAATGCTCTTTTCTTTCTTTCTCCACACTCCCTTGAGCTGCATTACAAATATTCTCTATGTGTCTTTGGTCCATTTGGGTCTGGTACAACAAAATACCTCAGACTGAGTGGCTTATAAACAACTGAAATTCATTTCTTGCAGTTCTGGAGGCTAGGAAGTCCTAGATCAAGATGTCTGATGATTCAGTGTTTGGTGATAGCCTGCTTTCTGGTTAATAGATGGCACCCTCTAGCTGTCTGTCTCCTTACATGGTGCAAGGGTGAAGGGATCTCTCTCTGGCCTCTTATAAGGGCATTTATCCCAATCGTTAAGACTGCCCTCGTAATACAGTCATCTCCCAAAGGCCCCACCTCCTAATATGACCTTGGAAACTAGGATTTCAACACGAATTTTGAAGAACACAAACATGCAGACTATAGCATTATGGTTAATCACTTGGTTGTTCAGGTCAAACAACCATGGAAATGTAATCAGCAGTACTGTACAAATGTGTTTTTAAATAAATTTTGGTGACTGGGGTCCAAAGGATGAAGTATTCTAAACAGACTTTAAAAATGTTTGCCCTTGGTGCTTCATAGGTATTTTAATAACTCCTAAAAGATTGATAGTAAGGCCATTAATCTCTTCAATTAGCTGCAGGAATGTTTTAAAGATAAGATGAAGGGACTTGAGATTCTGTCATTTCTTTCACTTTCTTTTTTCTTGAAACCGAGTTTCACTCTGTCACCCAGGCTGGAGTGCAGTAGGGCGATCTTGGCTCACTGCAAACTCCACCTTCCGGGTTCAAGCGATTTTCCTGCTTCGGCTTCCTGAGTAGCTGGGACTACAGGTGCTCACCACCATGCTCGGCTAATTTTTTTTGTATTTTTAGTAGAGATGGGGTTTCGCCATGTTGGCCATGCTGATCTCGAACTCCTGACCTCAGATGATCCACCTGCCTCGGCCTCCCAAAGTGCTGGGTTTACAGGGCTGAGCCACTGCACCTGGTTTCTTTCACTTTCATGCCTGACCACAGCCCAGATTAGTTTTAAAGGAGAAACAACTTCTTTAGGAATCACATGTGAATGTTATTTAAACACTTAGAAAGTGGTGGTATTATTTAGGGGGAAGTTTAATAGAATTCTCTCTAAGGGTACAATCTGATATCCATTGTGTAATTGGCATTTCTGAAATTGTGGGAGAGACAACTGTAAATGGCTGGCATAGCAAAACTTAATAAAATTCTGTTTGCAGTTTCTGCTGGATGGTAACTTTTTTTTTTAATTCAACTTTTATTATATAGTAAAGGGTACATGTGTAGATTCGTTACATGGGTAAATTGTTTGATGCTGATGCTTGGGGTCCCAACTATCCCATCACACACACAGGCCATAAGCGTAGTAGACAACAGGTGGTTTTTCAGCCCATGCCCCGCTTGGTCTAGTGATCCCTAGTGTCTGTTGTTCGCAACTTTTACCATCATGTATTCAGTGTTTAATTCCCACTTATAAGTGAGAACACACAGTATTTGGTTTTCTTTTCTCATGTTAAGTCACTTAGGACAGTGGTCTCCAGCTCTATATGTGTTACTGCAGAGGGCTTGATTTTGTTCTTTTTTATGGCTGCATAGTATTCAATGGTGCATTTGTAGCTAACCTTTTTCACAAACATGTTTGGCTTTCACTGATTGACTATGGGTCTTGTGAAATATAAAGAGTGAAAAGATCTGCAGTCCAGTGATGGAGCTAGCTTTAAAAATTATTAGAGGCCGGGTACGGTGGCTCATGCCTGTAATCCCAGCACTTTGGGAGGCCGAGGCAGGCAGATCACAAGGTCAGGAGATCGAGACCATTCTGGCTAACATGGTGAAACCCCGTGTCTACTAAAAATACAAAAAATTAGCTGGACGTGCTGGCATGTGCCTGTAGTCCCAGCTACTCAGGAGGCTGAGGCAGGAGAATCGCTTGAATCTGGGAGGTGGAGGTTGCAGTGAGCCGAGATTGTGCCACTGTACTGCAGCCTGAGCAAGACAGCGAGACTCTGTCTCAAAAAAAAAAAAAAAAAAAAGAAAAATTATTTATGGAAAGACTTTTTCTTCTGTGACATGAAACACTAAAGATTTCGTGAAGTTTTGCCAAAATGATAACTTCTTAAAATAATAAGTTCATTTTGTGTTTTGAAACATACACAAAAGAGAATAGTATGATGAACTGCTATGTATCAATCTATTTCAAAAATTAGCTATACATTATACATAGGCAGTATTATTCCATAAAAGTTACCTCCCCACACTAAATTGTTTTGAAGCAAGTTTCAGACATCGTATTTAATTTGTCAAGATTTTAGTATGCATTAGGCCTACTTTTAATACAGTGTTGGAAAAGAGAGAGTTTCAGTATTTTCAATCGAGCATGCCACATTCATGAGAGAAAATAAATAACTTGGTTGACATATTCATGGCAGTATATATAGAAGTAATCAGAATTGAAAATCTTATTAAACAATTTAGAATTATAAAATGTCTATATTGCTCTTCAAATTACTCTTTTTTCTTTTGAGATGGCATTTTGCTCTGTCACCCAGGCTGGAGTGCAGTGGTGCAATCTCGGCTTACTTCAACCTCTGCCTCCTGGGTTCCAGCGATTCTCCTGCCTCAGCCTCCCGAGTAGCTGGGACTACAGGCGCCCGCCACCACACCTGGCTACAAACTACTCATTTTTACCATAATACATGTGTTTTCCGATTAGCAAAGATGTGAACAATTATTGGTAGTTTTTGAGTATGCCTGCAACAACATTAAAGTATCAGACTCAGAAAGGCAAACACTCAGATTTTCTTAAACGTTGGAAAAGGCAAAAACATGGGTGACAGACTTTGTGAATCCTGGAGAGGAACTGTGATTGCAAACCTCAATTTTTCTACAATTTATTGACCAATATGTGGATAATTCATAGATGTACTATCCTGGCTTCAGTTAGGTGGGCCCCTATATTTTGGAGTAGGGCTACCAGCAGGCTTCTCACTGCTTTGGGTCTGCCATTTACTCCTTGCTCTTTTACAACCTGCGTACCCAAACTTGGATAAGGAAAAGATATACCTTTCCTGGCACTTGAGCCCATCTTTACATTTCCATCTCTAGGATTCTTAGGCATCTCCACAGATATTCCGGAATTGCAGGGCAGAATAAGACAAGTGAGACTTCAGTTCTGAACAAGGCAGGAACTTGTTCAGACACTTTGGGCTCAGCCAGACCTAGTGTTCATTCCCTGTTTACCGCCTTTTGTCTTTGTTTTTTTGGGTGCTCCACTTTCTGCTTGGCCACTGTTTTTTTTGCAGCCCCGAGTTTCTCAAATTTCATTGACTTGAGTACCACTGTCAGTGTTTTGCCATATCCATATTTCTTGTATATTAACTGATTTTACATTTAAGATAGTGTTACAGATTTTTGAGTAAATGTCATTTTATTGAAAGAAAATTATGTAAATTATTTTATAGGTGGTACTTAGTTATGGCAAATATCATGAAGGTAGTAACTGAATGATTGCAATTTTGGACATTTTGGATTAGGACATAGCTTGCTTTCTTTTTTAATTTAAAGCTTTATTGACTTCATATACCATAAAATCCACCCATTTAAAATGTACACTTCAGTGATTTTAATGTGTTCACAGAGTTGTGGATCCATTACCGCAATCAACTTTAGAACATTTTCAGTACCCCAATATGAAACCCCATAAGCATTAGCAGCCATTTTCCATTCTGGCCTCCCTCCACACTTCCCCATCTCCAGCTCCAGCCACCCACTAATCTACTTGCTGTCTTTATGGATTTGCCTATTCAGGACTTTTCGCATAAATGGAATTGTACAATATGAAGCCTTTTGTGTGTGACTTCTTCCATTTAACATAATGTTTTCAAGGTTCATCCATGTTGTAGCACGTATCAGCCCTTCATTCCTTTTTATGGATGAATAATATTCCATCATATGGATATACCACATTTTATTCACTTAACAGTTCATGAACATCTTGCATTGTTTCTACTTTTTGGCTATTGCTGCGGTCAATATTCCTGTAGAAGTTTTTGTGTGGACTTGTGTTTTCATTTCTCTTGAGTATAAACCTAGGAGTAGAATTGCTGGGTTATATGGTGGCTTATCTTTTACTTTTTGAGGAACTGCCAGATTGTTACCAAACCAGCCGTATTGGTTTACATTTCCATTGCAGTGTGTGAGGATTCCAGTTTCTCCACATCTTCTCCAACAGTTGTTTTGTCTGTCTTTTTGACTGTAGACATCTTGGTGGGTACGAAGTTATGTCTCACTGTGGCTTTGATATGTATTTCCCTAATGACTAGTGATTTCAACATCTTTTCATATGCTTATTAGCCATTCGTATACATTTTTTGCAGAAATGAGAACATAACCCTTTTAACCTGACATAGTGGTGCTCTTTAACCTGACATGGGTTCTTATTCTTCCTCTTGGTTGCTCTCTGTTGGCTTTTTATTCATATAATCAAGTGACTTGCTCCCCAGAAATTCTTTGTGGTAATCTAGTGTGAAGTATACATCTCCCACTTATGTTTATTTTTACACTGTAGTACCTGTTTACCTAAGTGCACCTGGAAATATCTGGAATTTATTTAAAAACAAAGTTATGCATTTCAGTTCAGAGGCAGAGACAATAATCTGTCAGGTGCCTAATTGAACGCACAAGATGCAGTGATGTAAGGATTTGAAGTTAATCAGTATCTGGTGGGACTTATAATATAACTCAGTCTTTTTTTTTTCTTTTTTTTTGAGATAGAGTCTCTCTCTGTCACCCAGGCTGGAGTGCAGTGGTGTGATGCCAGCTCACTGCAACCTCTGCTTCCCGGGTTCAGGCAATTCTCATGCCTCAGTCTTCCGAGTACCTGGGACTTCAGGTGCGCACCACCACACCTAGCTAAGTTTTTGTATTTTTGGTAGAGATGGGGTTTTGTCATGTTGTCCATGCTGGTCTTGAACTCCTGAGCTCAGGCAGCCTGCCCGCCTCAGCCTCCCAAAGTGCTAGGATTACAGGTGTGAGCCGCTGTGCCCAGCTAATCTTGAACTAACCTTTTTTTTTTTCCTTTTTGTAGGAAAAGGCCTGTGATTAAGAGTTTGTGAACTCTGGACTGAAAAATTTTAAGTGAGAGCCTAGTTTAATCTGTAATTTGGAAGTGCTTTAAATTTAAATCATTACAGGGTTTTAAAGCTGTAATTGTAGTGCAGTGCAATCATATATCAGAAAATCTGAAAATAACAAAAAAATTACCCATAATCCTCTGGTGCACAGCTACCAAGTATTGAGTACTGGTTGTTTGCCATCAAATATTTCTTCACATTTACTTTCTTTGATTTTGAAAATAACCCTACAAAGTAGATATTTTTACTCTTGTTTTATAGCTGTGTACCCTGAGATTCAAAAATGTTAAAGAATTTGTCTAAAGGCTGTGTAGTTTATAATTGGCAGACTTGGGATATGTATTTGTGTCTGACTTCAGAACTTACTCTTTTAAAAAAAAAAAAGTTAATATTTTTAGAGATGAGGTCTCACTCTGTCACCCAGGCTGGAGTGCAGTAGCACGATCATAGCTTACTGCAGCCTCTATCTCCTGGGCTCAAGTGAGCCTCCTTCCTTAGCCTCCCAGGGAGCTGGGACTACAGGTGTGTGCCACTATGCCTGGCTATTTTTTTGTATTTTTGTATTTTTGGTGGATTGCTGGTATTATTTTGTATTTTGGTGTATTCTCCACATTGCCCAGGCTGGTCTCAAACTCCTGAGCTCAAGCAGTCTGCCTGCGTTGGCCTCCCAAAGTTCTAGGATTATAGGGTTATAGGTATGAACCACTGTGCCAGGTCTAGGATTGTTTTTTCTATTTCTGTGAGAAACGTCATGGAGATTTTGATAGGGATTATGTTGAATTTGTAGATTGCTTTGGGTAGTATGGATATTTTAACAATGTTAATTCTTCCAGTTCGTGAACATGGGATGTCTTTCTCTTTATTTGTGTTATTTTCAGTTTGTCATCAATGTTTTATGGTTTTCAGTGTATAGATCTTTCTCTTCCTTGGTTAGATATATATTCCTAAGTATTTTAATAATATTATTATTATTTTTGTTGTTAAAATAAACAATAAAATAAACAATCCTAAAATAGGATGTCATTCTGTCACCCAGTCTGGAGTGCAGTGGTATGATCACAGCTCACTGCAGCCTTGACCTCCCCAGGCTCCGGTTATCCTCCCACCTCAACCTCCTCAGTATCTGGGACTACAGGTACACCCCACCATGCCTGGCCAATTTTCGTTTTTTTGGTAGAGACAGGGTTTCGCCATGTTGCCCAGGCTAGTCTTGAATTCCTGGGCTCAAGTGATCGGCCTGCCTTGGCCTCCGAAAGTACTGGGATTACAGGTGTGAGCCACTGTGGCCAGCCTTTTATTGTCTTTCATGTCCTTCATGCTGTTGTAAATGGAGTTTTTTTTTTATTTCTTTTTTGGATGGTTCATTGTTAGTGTGTAGAAAAGCTACTGATTTTTCTATTTTGTATTTTGATTTTATATGCTACAACTTTACTGAATTTATTAGTTCTAATAGTTTTTGGTGGAACCTTTAGGGTTTTCTGTATATAAGATCATGTCATCTGCAAACAGACAATTTCATTTCTTTTTTTCCTAACTTGGGTACTTTTATTTATTTTTTTTCTTGACTAATTGCCCTTGCTAGAATTTCCAGGACTATATTGAATAGAACTGGATGAGATGGCATTCCTGTCTCGTTCTTGATCTTAGAGGAAAAGCTTTTAAATTTTCACTGTTGTGTATAAAGTTAGCTGTGGGCTTGTCATCTATGATCTTTATTATGACATTACTTATATACCTAATTTATTGAAAGTTTTTATCTTGAAAGGATGTTGAATTTTGTCAGATGCTTTTTCTGCATTTATTGAGATGATCATATGATTTTCATTCTTTATTCTGTTAATGTGGTGTATCTGATGTGTTAATTTGCATATGTCGAACCATTCTTGCAACCCACAAATAATTCCTACCCGATCATAGTGTATGATGCTTTCAATAAGCTGTTGGATTGGTTTGCTGGTATTTTGTGGAGGATTTTTGAATCTATATTCATCAGGGATATGGGCCTGTAATTTTCTTTTCTTCTAGTGTTTATGTCTGGCTTTGGTATTAGGGTAATGTTGGCCTTGTAAAATGAGTTTGGAAATATTTTCTTCAGTTTTTGGGAAGAGTTGAGAAGGATTGGTATTAATTCTTCATTAAATGTTTGGTAGAATTTGCCAGTGAAGCCATGAGGTCCTAGGTTCTTCTCTCTCCTGAGTTTTTTATTACAAAATCAGCCTTCTTACTTGTTATTGATCTGGTCAGATTTTTTATTTCTTCATGATTCAGTCTTGGTAGGTTGTATATTTCTAGGAGTTTACTTATTTTCTCTAAGTTATTCAATTTGTTGGCATGTAATTATTCAAAGTAGTCCTTTATGATCCCTTTATTTCTGTAATATCAGTTGTAATGTTTCCTCTTACATTTATAATTTTGTTTGTGTCTTCTTTTTTCTTAGTCTAGCTAAAGGTTTTTCAGTTTCATTTATCTTTTTCATAAGAGTTTCATTTCAACTCTTAGTTTCATTGATCTTTTCTGTTTTTTTAGTCTCTATTTCATTGATTTTTGCTCTGTTATTATTTCCTTCCTTATGCTGACTTTAGATTTAGTTTGTTCTTTTTTTAGTTCCTTGAGGTGTAAACTTAGGTTATTTATCTGAGTTGTTTCATCTTTCTCTTTTTTTCTTTTCATAGTTGGGATCTTGCTATGTTGCCCAGGCTGGAATGTAGAGACTAGTCTCAGGCGTGATCATAGCACACTACAGCCTCGAACTCTTGGGCTCAAGCAATCCTCCCACCTCAGTCTCCTGACTAGCTGAGATTACAGGTGTTCACATCACGCGAGGCTGATGTCTGTCTGTGTCATTTTTTTTGAGTTGAAATCTCGCTCTGTCGCCCACAGAGTGCAGTGGTGTGATCTCAGCTCACTGCAACCTCCACCTCCCAGGTTCAAGCGATTCTCCTGTCTCAGCCTCCCAAGCAGTGGGACTGCAGGCACGTGTCACTGTACCCAGCTAATTTTTTGTATTTTTAGTAGAAATGGGGTTTCACCATGTTGGCCAGGCTGGTCTTGAACTCCTGACCACAGGTGATCTGCCCGCCTTGGCCTCCCAAAGGGCTGGAATTACAGACCTGAGCCTCTGTGCCCAGCCCTGTCTGTCTTTATGTAGGCTTTTATCACTATAAACTTGCCTCTTAGAACTGCTTTTATTGTATCCCATAAGTTTTGCTATGTTGTGTTACCATTTTCACTTGTTTCAGATACTTTTTGATTTCCCTTTTGATTTTTTTCTTTGACCCATTGATTGTTTAGTTGTGTGTTGTTTAATTTTCACATATTTGTGAATTTTTCAGTTTTCTTCCTGTTATTTCTAGCTTTATACCATTGTGGTCAGAAAAGGTACTTATTTAAATCTTCTTGAATTTGTTGAATTCTTGAACTTCTTGAAATTTGTGGCCTAACATATGATCTATCCTAGAGAATATTGTGTGTGCTTGAAAATGTGTTGTATATTCTGCTGCTGTTGGATGGAATGTTCTACATATGTCTGTTAGGTCCATTTGGCCTATAGAATTGTTCAAGTTCACTGTTTCCTTGTTGATTTTTTTTTTTGTCTGGATGGTCTATCCCTTGTTGAAAGTGAGATATTGAAGTCCCCTACTATTAATGTATTGCTGTCTATTTTTCCCTTCAGTGGTGTTAAAATTTTGGTGCTCCAGTGTTGGGTGCATACATATCTACAGTGGTTATATCCTTTTGATGAATTGCCCCTTTATCATTATGTAATGACTTCCTTTTTTTTTAATTATTATTATACTTTCAGTTCTAGGGTACATGTGCACAAAGTGCAGGTTTGTTACATAGCTATACATGTGCCATGTTGGTTTGCTGCACCCATCAACTTGTCATTTACATTAGGTATTTCTCCTAATGCTATCCCTCTCCCAGCCTCCACCTCACGACAGGCCCCACCCTGTGTCCAAGTGTTCTCATTTTTCAGTTCCCACCTATGAGTGAGAACATGCAGTGTTTGGTTTTCTGTCCTTGTCATAGTTTGCTGAGAATAATGGTCTCCAGCTTCATCCATGTTCCTGCAAAGGAAATGAACTCATCGTTTTTTATGGCTGCATAGTATTCCATGATGCATATGTGCCACATTTTCTTAATCCAGTCTATCACTGATGGACATTTGGGTTGGTTCCAAGTCTTTGCTATTGTGAACAGTGCTACAGTAAACATACGTGTGCATGTGTCTTTATAGCAGCATGATTTATAATCCTTTGGGGATATACCCAGTAATGGGATTGCTGGGTCAAATGGTATTTCTAGTTCTAGATCGTCGAGGAATCGCCACACTGTCTTCCACAATGGTTGAACTAATTGACACCCCCACCAACAGTGTAAAAGCATTCCTATTTCTCCACATCCTCTCCAACATCGTTGTTTTCTGACTTTTTAATGATGGCCATTCTAACTAGCGTGAGATGGTATCTCATTGTGGTTTTGGTTTGCATTTCTCTGATGGCCAGTGGTGATGAACATTTCTTCATGTGTCTGTTGGCTGCATAAATGTCTTCTTTTGAGAAGTGTCTGTTCATATCCCTTGCCCACTTTTTGATGGAGTTGTTTTTTCTTGTAAATTTGTTTAAGTTCTTTGTAGATTCTGGATATTAGCCCGTAGTCAGATGGATAGATTGCAACAATTTTCTCCCATTCTGTAGGTCGCCTGTTCGCTCTGTTGGTAGTTTCTTTTGCCGTGCAGGAGCTATTTAGTTTAATTAGATCCCATTTGTCAATTTTGGCTTTTGTTGCCATTGCTTTTGGTGTTTTAGTCATGAAGTCTTTGCCCATGCGTATGTCCTGAATGGTATTGCCTAGGTTTTCTTCTAGAGTTTTTATGGTTTTAGGTCTTACATTTAAGTCTTTAATCCATCTTGAATTAATTTTTGTATAATTTTGTATAAGGAAGGGATCCAGTTTCAGCTTCCTACATATGGCTAGCCAGCTTTCCCCACACCATTTATTAAATAGGGAATCCTTTCCCCATTTCTTGTTTTTGTCAGGTTTGTCAAAGTTCAGATGGTTGAAGTTCAGATGGTTGTAGATGTGTGGTGTTATTTCTGAGGCCTCTGTTCTATTCCATTGGTCTATATATCTGTTTTGGTACCATTACCATGCTGTTTTGGTTACTGTAGCCTTGTAGCATAGTTTGAAGTCAGGTAATGTGAAGTCTCCACCTTTATCATTTTTGCTTAGGATTGTCTTGGCAATGCGCGCCCTTTTTTGGTTCCATATGAACTTTAAAGTAGTTTTTTCCAATTTTGTGAAGAAAGTCATTGGTAACTTGATGGGGATGACATTGAGTCTATAAATTACTTTGGGCAGTATTGCCATTTTCATGATATTGATTCTTCCTATCCGTGAGCATGGAATATTATTCCGTTTGTTTGTGTCCTCTTTTATTTTGTTGAGTAGTGGTTTGTAGTTCTCCTTGAAGAGGTTCTTTACATCCCTTGTAAGTTGGATTCCTAGGTATTTTATTCTCTTTGAAGCAATTGTGAATGGGAGTTCACTCATGATTTGACTCTGTTTGTCTGTTATTGGAGTGTAGGAATGCTTGTGATTTTCACACATTGATTTTATATCCTGAGACTTTGCTGAAGTTGCTTATCAGCTTAAGGAGATTTTGGGCTGAGACAATGGGGTTTTCTAAATATACAATCATGTCATCTGCAAACAGGGACAATTTGGCTTCCTCTTTTCCTAATTGAATGCTCTTTATTTCTTTCTCTTGCCTAATTGCCTTGGCCAGAACTTCCAACACTATGTTGAATAGGAGTGGTGAGAGAGGGCATCCTTGTCTTGTGCCAATTTTCAAAGGGAATGCTTCCAGTTTTTGCCCATTCAGTATGATCTTGACTGTGGGTTTGTCATAAATAATTTATTATTTTGAGATATGTTCCATCAATACCTAGTTTATTGGGAGTTTTTAGCACGAAGGGCTGTTGAATTTTGTCTGAGGCCTTTTCTGCATCTATTGAGATAATCATGTGGTTTTTGTCATTGATTCTGTTTATGTGATGGATTATGTTTATTGATTTGTGTATGTTGAACCAGCCTTGCATCCCAGGGATGAAGCTGACTTGATTGTGGGTGGATAAACTTTTTGATGTGCTGTGGATTCAATTTGCCAGTATTCTACTGAGGATTTTTGCATCGATGTTCATCAGGGATATTGGTCTAAAATTCCCTTTTTTTGTTGTGTCTCTGCCAGGCTTTGGTATCAGGATGATGCTGGCCTCATAAAATGCGTTAGGGAGGATTCCCTCTTTTTCTATTGATTGGAATAGTTTCAGAAGGAATGGTAACAGCTCCTATTTGTACCTCTGGTAGAATTTAGCTGTGAATCCATCTGGTCCTGGACTTTTTTTGGTTGGCAGGCTATTAATTATTGCCTCAATTTCAGAGCCTGTTATTGGTCTATTCAGAGATTCAACTTCTTCCTGGTTTAGTCTTGGGAGGGTGTATGTGTCCGGGAATTTATCCATTTGTTCTGGATTTTCTAGTTTATTTGCGTAGAGGTGTTTATTTATACCACTCTGATGGTAGTTTGTGTTTCTGTGGGCTCTGTGGTGATATCCCCTTTATCATTTTTTATTGTATCTATTTGATTCTTCTCTCTTTTCTTCTTTATTAGTCTTGCTAGCGGTCTATCAGTTTTGTTGATCTTTTCAAAAAACCAGCTCCTGGATTCATTGATTTTTTTGAAGGGTTTTTTGTGTCTCTGTCTCCTTCAGTTATTAGTTATTTCTTGCTCTGATCTTAGTTATTTCTTGCCTTCTGCTAGCTTTTGAATTTATTTGCTCTTTTCTAGTTCTTTTAATTGTGATGTTAGGGTGTCAATTTTAGATCTTTCCTGCTTTCTCTTGTGGGCATTTAGTGCTATAAATTTCCCTCTACCCACTGCTTTAAATGTGTCCTAGAGATTCTGGTATGTTGTGTCTTTGTTCTGATTGGTTTCAAAGAACATCATTATTTCTGCCTTTGTTTCATTATTTGCCCAGTAGTCATTCAGGAGCAGATTGTTCAGTTTCCCTGTATTTGTGTAGTTTTGAGTGATTTTCTTAGTCCTGAGTTCTAATTTGATTGCACTGTGGTCTGAGAGACAGTTTGTTGTGATTTCTTTTCTTTTGTATTTGCTGAGGAGTGCTTTACTTCCAATTATGTGGTCAATTTTAGAATAAGTGCGATGTGGTGCTGAGAAGAATATTCTGTTGATTTGGGGTGGAGAGTTCTATAGATGTCTATTAGGTCCACTTGGTGCAGAGCTAAGTTCAAGTCCTGGGTATCCTTGTTAACCTTCTGTTTCGTTAATCTGTCTAATATTGACAGTAGGGTGTTAAGGTCTCCCATTATTATTGTGTGGGAGTCTAAGTCTCTTTGTAGGTCTCTAACGATTTGCTTTATGAATCTTGGTGCTCCTGTATTGGATGCATGTATATTTAGGATAGCTGCTCTTCTTGTTGAATTGATCCCTTTACCATTATGTAATGGCCTTTGTGTCTTTTGATCTTTGTTGGTTTAAAGTGTGTTTTATCAGAGACTAGGATTGCAACCCCTGCTTTTTTTTTTTTGCTTTCCATTTGCTTGGTAGACCTTCCGCCATACTTTAGTTTGAGCCTGTGTGTATCTCTGCACATGAGATGTATCTCCTAAATACAGCACACTGATGGGTCTTGACTCTTTGTCCAGTTTGCCAGTCTGTGTCTTTTAATTGAGGCATTTAGCCCATTTACATTTAAGGTTAATATTGTTATATGTGAATTTGATCCTGTCATTATGATGTTAGCTGGTTATTTTGCCCGTTAATGGATGCAGTTCCTTCATAGCATCGATAGTCTTTACTATTTGACATGTTTTTGCAGTGTCTGGCACCAGTTGTTCTTTTCCATGTTTAGTGCTTCCTTCAGGAGCTCTTGTAAGGCAGGCCTGATGGCAACAAAATCTCTCAGCATTTGCTTGTCTATAAAGGCTTTTATTTCTCCTTTACTTAAGAAGCTTAGTTTCACTGGATATGAAATTATGGGTTGAAAATTCTTTAGGAATGTTGAATATTGGCACCTACTCTCTTTTGCCTTGTAGGGTTTCTGCCAAGAGATCTGCTGTTAGTCTGATGGGCTTCCCTTTGTGGGTAACCTGACCTTTCTCTCTGGCTGCCCTTAACACTTTTTCCTTCATTTCAACCTTTGTGAATTGACAATTATGTGTCTTGGGGTTTCTCTTCTCGAGGAGTATCTTTGTGGTGTTCTCTGTATTTCCTGAATTTGAATGTTGGCCTACCTTGCTAGGTTGGGGAGGTTCTCCTGGATAATACCCTGCAGAGTGTTTTCCAACTTGATTCCATGCTCCCTATCAGTTTCAGGTGCACCAATCAAACATAGATTTGGTCTTTTCACATAGTCCATATTTCTTGGAGGCTTTGTTTCTTTCTTTTTACTCTTTTTTTGTCTAATCTTCTCACTTCATTTCGTTAATTTGATCTTCAGTCACTGATATCTTTTCTTCCACTTGATTGAATTGGCTATTGAAGCTTGTGCATGCGTCACGAAGTTCTCGTGCCATGGTTTTCAGCTCCATCAGGTCATTTAAGGTCTTCTCTCCACTGTTCATTCTAGTTAGCCTTTCATCTAACCTTTTTTCAAGGTTTTTAGCTTCCTTGCAATGGGTTAGAACATGCTTCTTTAGTTTGGAGAAGTTTGTTATTACCAACCTTCTAAAGCCTGCTTCTGTCAACTTGTCATTTTCCATCCAGCTTTGTTCTGTTGCTGGTGAGGAGCTGTGATCCTTTGGAGGAGAAGAGGCACTCTGGTTTTTAAGAATTTTCAGCTTTTCTGCTCTGGTTTCTCCCTATCTTTGTGGTTTTATCTGCCTTTGGTCTTTGATGTTGGTAACCTACAGATGAGGTTTTGGTGTGGATGTCGTTTTTGTTGATGTTGATGCTATTCCTTTCTGATTGTTAGTTTTCCTTCTAACAGTCAGGTCCCTCAGCTGCAGATCTGTTGGAGTTTGCTGGAGGTCTACTCCAGACCCTGTGTGCCTGGGTATCAACAGTGGAGGCTACAGAACAGCAAATATTGCAGAACAGTAAATATTGCTGCCTGATCCTTCCTCTGAAAGCTTCGTCCCAGAGGGGCCATTGCCTGTATGAGGTGTCTGTTGGCCTCTCCTGGGAGGGATCTCACCGTTAGGCTACACGGCGGTCAGGGACCCACTTCAGGAGGCAGCCTGTCTGTTCTCAGAGCTCAAACGCCATGCTGGGAGAACCACTGCTTTCTTCAGAGCCATCAGACAGGGACATTTAAGTCTGCAGAAGTTGTCTGCTGCTTTTTGTTCAGCTATGCCCTGCCCACAGAGGTGGAGTCTGTAGAGGCAGTAGGCCTTGCTGAGCTGTGGTGGGCTCTGCCTAGTTCAAGCTTCCTGGCTGCTTTGTTTACCTACTCAAGCCTCAGCAATGGTGGATGGCCCTCCTCCACTAGGCTGCAGCCTTGCAGGTTGATCTCAGACTGCTGCACCAGCAGTGAGCAAGGCTCCGTGGGCATGGGACCCGCTGAGCCAGGCATGGGAGAAAATCTCCTAGTCTGTGAGTTGCTAAGACCATGGGAAAAGTGCAGTATTTGGGCGAGAGTGTACCGATTTTCCAGGTACAGTCTGTCACGGCTTTCCTTGGCTGGGAAGGGGAAATCCCCGACCCCTTGCACTTCCCAGGTGAGGCAACACCCCGGCCTGCTTCGGTTCGCCCTCTGTGGGCTACACCTACTGTCCAACCAGTCCCAATGAGATGAACCAGGTACCTCAGTTGGAAATGCAGAAATCACCTGTTTTCTGTGTTGATCACACTGGAAGCTGCAGACTGGAGCTGTTCCTATTTGGCCATCTTGGAACACACTCTGACTTTTTAAAAACTTTTATTTTAAGTTCAGGGGTACAAGTGCAGGTTTGTTATGTTGGTAAACTTGTGTCATGGGACTTTGTTGTACAGATTGTTTCACTACCCAAGTATTCAACATAGTACCCATCAATTATTTTTCCTGATCCCCTCCCTCCTCCCACCCTCCACTCTCCGAAAGGCCCCAGTGCATGCTGTTCCCCTCTATGTGTCCATGTGTTCTCATCATTTAGCTCTCACATATAAGTGAGAACATGCGGTGTTTGGTTTTCTGTTCCTGTGTTAGTTTGCTATGGATAATGGCCTCTAGCTACATTCATGTACCTGCAAATGACATGATCTCATTCTTTTTTATGACTCTATGATATTCCCTGTTGTATATGTACCACATTTTTTTTATCCAGTCATTGAGGGCATTTAGGTTGATTCCATGTCTTTGCTATTGTGAATCGTGCTGTAATGAACATACAGGTGTATATGTCTTTATAATAGAATGATTTATGTTCCCTTGGATATATACCCAGTAATGGGATTGAATGATATTTCTGTCTTTAGGTCTTTGAGGAATCACCACAGTATCTTCCACAATGGCTGAACTTAATTTACACTGCCACCAACAGTGTATAAGTGTTCCTTTTTCTCCAGAACCTTGCCAGCATCTGATTTTTTTATTTTTATTTATTTATTTTTCAGAGAGAGTCTCACTCTGTTGCCCAGGCCAGAGTGCAGTGGTGAGATCTTGGCTCACTGCAACCTCTGCCTCTCGGTTTCAAGCAATTCTCCTGCCTCAGCCTCCCAAGTAGCTGGGATTACAGGAGCACACTACCACACCCAGCTAATTTTTGTATTTTGAGTAGAGACAGGATTTTTCCCTGTTGCCCAGGCTGGTCTTGAACTCTTGACCTCAGGTGATCTGCCCACCTCGGCCTCTCAATGTGCTGGGATTACAGGAGTGAGCGACCGTGCCCAGCTGTGGGTTTTATTTTTATACACTTTCACATTGTTAGCATCCTTTTAAAAAATTTGTATAAATTTATAGGGTTCATGTACAATTTTGTGGGAATGTGAATTATTACACTCTCTATGGAAAACACTATGAGGATGTCTTGAAAAACTAAAAAATAGAATTACCATTTGATCCAACAATCCCACTACTGGGTATCTACCCAATGGAAATCAATATGCCAAAATGATACCTGCACTTATATGTTTATTGCAGCGTATTCACAGTAGTAAAGATAAGAAATCAGCTTGTGTCTATCAACAGATGAATGATTAGTCTTCTTTTGTTTCAACTTGAATAACTTCTTTTAGCCTTTTTATAAGGTGGGGCGAACTCCCACGGCTTTTCTTTGTTTGGTAGTGTTATGATTTTAAATCGGGCCAGGTGTGCATGGTGGCTTATGCCTTTAATCCCAGCACTTTGGGAGACTGAGGTGGGTGGATTGCTTAAGCCCAATAGTTCAAGACCAGCCTAGGCAATGTGGTGAAACCCCGTCTGTGCCAAAAAATAAAAAAATTACCCAGGCATGGTGGTGTGCACCTGTAGTCCCAGCTACTCAGGAGGCTGAGGTGGGAAGATGGCTTTAGTCAGGGAGGCAGAGGTTGCAGTGAGCCAAGATCGCACCATTGCACTCCAGTCTGGGCGACAGAGCCAGGCCTTGTCTCAAAATGAGTGAATGAATTAACGAATGTTATATGGGAAGGCCTCATTGAGAGTGACATTTGTGCAAAGTGAATTGGGAGTGTTCCACATAGGAGGTCCAACAAGTGTAAACCCATAATGCTAGAATATGTCTAGCATGCTGGGAAACATAAAGAGGCCAGTGTGATTGGAGTACAAATGAATGCTGGGGAGAATGGGTATATGGAATTGGAAAATTTTGGACATGATAGGCTACTGTGAGGACTTTGGCTTTTACTCTGAGTGAGATGGAGAGATGTTGGAGGTTTGTGAGCAGAGGTAGTACATTTGAAAAATAGAATAGCTTTACTGATAAATGATTCATATACTATATAATTTCCCCATTTAAAAATGTTTTTTAGTATATTCACAGAGATTTGCAGCCATCACCATAATTACTTTTAGAACATTTTCATCACCCGCTGAGGAAACCCTGTGCTTATTAGCAGTTACTTTCATTTTCTCCTAACCCCCCAGCCTTCAGCAATCTCTCTTTTCTGACACTATGGATTTGACTGTTCTGGACATTTCACATATGTGGAATCATACAATTTGTGTTCTTTTATAACTGGCTTCTTTCACTTGGCATGTATTATAGCATGTATTAGCACTTTCTTCCTTTTTTTTTGGTCTTTTATCCATTTTTATGTCCTTTTATTCATTGTGTGAATGTGCATTTTATTTTTCCATTCATCAGTTGACGGGTATTTGGGTTGTTTCTACTTTTTAGCTGTTATGAATAATGCTGCTGTGAACATTTGTATATACATTTTTTCTGGACGTATGTTTACTGGTACTGCATTTTAAAGGAGCATATTTTATTGACAAAGGATAAATGATCTAGGTTTTCTTCCAGAAGGAGGTTTGGTTCCAATTGCCGCTTTCTTTTTTTTGTTCACTGACTCTTCATACAGGGTTAGGTCTTTTTTTTTTTTTTCTTGTTAAGCAATTTCCCGGTCCCTTTCTGTTCTGTCTGGTTTCCCTGACTTGGATTTCTTTGAGTAAAAGTTTGGCCATATTAAATAGGTTACCTGAAAGGTACGGGCTGTTATACTTAGAGCCTTATGTAATTGTTAATTAAGATATTCTGATAAAATCTTAGTTTGTGAACGTTCTTAAGGAAAGTTACACAGGGTTTTCTATGCTGAGTTGAGACTCATTAGCGAGTCAGTTCAGTGAAAGCAGCATTTAAAAACCGAAATAGAATACAGAAGGAAATATTAGAATGCATCTGTTACTTTACGAAACTTTTAATTCAGTTAAACGTGTATGAACTGGGTAAGATATAAAACGTGTATGTGTTTATGAGTTGTAGTAAAAAAGTTTGGAACCCCTCTGGGTTAGGATGTCCGTGTAATTAATACTGTTCCTTTTCCATTTGATTTTTATTTTTTGGAGAGCATTGAGGTCTTGTTCAGCATGGAGTATTTAAAGACTGCTATATTATACCCCAACAGGTAATATAAAGGAGCAGTTTTTTTTTTTTGTTGTTGTTGTTTAATGTAAGTGTGGGGATGAGATTTGTATCTTTTTATGAATAATTATGGTTTTCTGGTAATGTTATAACTAAGCATATATATATATTTTTATTGTATTGTAGGAGTCATACTCCATGGGTTTATGTGATAAATGATCTTGGCATAGAAGAGAATTTAAAGAATGATGGTAAGTGATAACTTAAAGACTACTAGCCTTAGTTTTTTTGCCTTTCTCTTTTCTTCCTTTCTTTTATCTTTTTTAATGTAATAGTTGTTTCATTCAAGATACCCTATGGAACACATTGTCATAAAGCACAGTGATAAAGTGAGCAACTATGAATGTACTATTTAACCTTAGAGCCCAGGAACCCTGCTGCTCCTCAGGCTTGCCTCTAACACTTATGGTACCTAGGTTAGGAATACAAGTGGAAGCCAGCTTTTAAAATGTCTTAAGATTAAATAGTTACCAATCAATGCATACTAACAGCCTGACCTGGCCTCCTATCCAGGGTCCAGCCGGGTCTTAAAGGAATCTACTCTCCCTGGGTCAGGTAGGGTAGAAGTTGGGCTAGGGTAGGTCTTGAATCTAGTATGGGGACTGATGTGAAATTCCCCAGAGAGCCAGGGAAAAACAGGTTTCTGTCCCCCACACTTTACTTTTCTAACTCAACATTTTTCAGGCAATTCCAAACATCTTAAACTACTCAAATTGAGGAGGAAAAAGGAATGTAAGTATATAGGGAGTCCAGTCTGCCTGGATACTTCCTTTGGGATAGTTGGGGTGACTAACCTTAGTCAAAAGCAGATTCTTGCTCTGGTTTTTCCAGCACAGATGCTGATTTGCCTTCTTCCTTCTCCTCTTATTGTGTCTGCCCTAGGGGGACCCAGTTTAGTTTGGGAGTCCCTCTCTCTTAATTTGTGTTCACTCAATTAGTTACTGATCCCTTTTTGGATTTTGGTGTTTTTGATAGGTGCAACCTTCTAAAGTGTGGGGCTCAGGGCAGAGCCCCTTCTTCTGGTTGAAAGAGCAGGAGAGGGCTGGGTGTGGTGGCTCACGCCTGTAATCCCAGCACTTTGGGAGGCCTAGATGGGCAGATCACGAGGTCAGGAGATCAAGACCATCCTGGCTAACACGGTGAAACCCCATCCCTGCTAAAAATACAAAAAATTGGCCAGGCGTGGTGGCAGGCGCCTGTAGGCCCAGCTACTCGAGAGGCTGAGGCAGGAGAATGGTGTGAACCCGGGAGGCGGAACTTGCAATGAGCCAAGATCTCACCACTGCACTCCAGCCTGGGCGACAGAGTGAGACTCTGTCTCAAAAAAAGAAAAAAGAAAAAAAAAAAAAGAGCAGGAGAGCATATTTGTTGTGTGCTTTTATCTCATCCCTCCCCACTTCATACTCTTCCTCAGTTCTAAGGTTTTGATTTTTCATATCTGTCATTTGGGGTTATTTTCTGTTGGTCTGCTTTTGGGTCTTTTGGTCATAAACTATGCTTTTGTTTGCCAGCAGATTTCTTTTTTTTAATCTGCCCTAATTTTGAAAGATGGTCTTAGAGGGAATAGAAGTCTAGGTTGACAGATTTTTTTTTTCTTAATATCTTTTTTTTTTCTTCTTGAGACAGAGTCTTTCTTTGTCACGTAGTCTGGAGTGCAGTGGCACAATCAGCTCACTGCAGTTTTTACCACCTGGCTCAAGCAGTCCTCCCACCTCAGCCTCCTAAGTAGCTTGGAACTATGCCACCACGCTTGGCCAATTTTTTTATTTTTTATTTTTTTGTAGTGATAGAGTCTTGCTTTGTTGCCCAGGCTGGTCTTGAACTCCTGACCTCAAGTGATCCTCCTACGTTGGTCTTCTTCCACAGTGCTGGGATTACAGGCATGAGCCACTATGCCTGGTCTATCTTAGTATCTTGACAAAAGAGATTCCACCGTCCTAATATGCAGCATTTACATAGTTCAAAATTCAAACTATAAAACAATGTTCATTTAGAGAAATTCAACTTTCTTCTCTCTTCTTTCTCTTCTTCCCTTGTGGGTAACATTAAAATTTTTTTTTTAATTGTAATTTCTAAAATTTAAATTGTGCTAATACAAATAACATGACATTTATCATCTGAACCATTTTTAAGTATGCAGTTCAGTGATATTAAGTATATTCATATTGTTATGCAGTTATCACTATTACTCATCTTCAGAACTCCTTGTCTTGCAATATTGAAACTATATACATTAAACAATAATTTCCCATTTCCCCTTACCCCCTGCTCCTGTACCACTTGCTGTGTCTGTGATTTTGACTACTTTATGTACCACATATAAGTGAAATCATCCAGTATTTGTCTTTTTGTGTTTGGCTTATTTCATTTAGCATAATGTCTTCAATACTCATCCATATTGTAGCATATGTCAGAATTTCCTTCCTCTTTAAGACTGAATAATATTCTGTTGTCAGTATATATTACATTTTGCTTATCCATTCATCAGACACTTGGACTGTTTCCCCTTTTTAGCTATTGTGAATGATGATGCTATGAACATGGGTGTACAGATAGATATCTCTTCAAGACTGTTTTCAGGCCAGACTCAATGACTTACGCCTGTAATCCTAGCACTTTGGAAGGCTGAGCCAGTTGGCTCACTTGAGGTCAGGAGTTTGAGACCAACTTTGCCAACCCTGGCTCTACTAAAAATACAAAAATCAGCTGGCGTGGTGATATGCACCTTTAATCCCAGCTACGTGAGAGGCAGAGGCATGAGAATCGCTTGAATGCAGGAGGCAGAGGTTGCAGTGAGCCATGATCATACCACTGCACTCAAGCCTGGGTGTCAGAGCAAGACTCTGTCTCCAAAAAGTAAATAAATAAATAAAATAGTGAAGAACTGTTTTCAGTTATTTTGGGTACATAACCAGAAGTGGAACTTCTAGATAATATGGTAAATCTACTTTTAATTTTTGGAGGAACTGTCATAGTGTTTTCTGCAGTGGCTGCAACATTTAAAATTCCCACCAACAGTGCACAAGGGTTCCAATTTTTCCACGTCCTTGCCAACATTTTTTATTTTCTGTTGTTTTGATAGTAGTCATTTTAATGGGTGCATGGGTAATCATTTTTATTAATGTTTGATTTATCCTTTATATTTTCAAAAAGAAGAATGCATATTTATATGTATATACATGTGTTTTTCTTTTTTGAACCTAAAGATAATATATTTTAGTATCTTGGGAGGTTTTTTTTTTACTCAGCAATATATTCTAGAGTGTTAAAGATCTTAATTTCTTTTTATAGCTGCATACTATTTCCTATTGATCTTTGTTTTAAAACTCTAGCAGGTAAGATATAGTAAAGCTTTTCTTATCTGCCAATTGTGACTCTAAGGAATATGTCCAAAAACCTGAAAGGAAATGAAAAATGCCTATGATCATACACAACAGATAGTCCACACACTGTAAGTATATTCACTGTACTTGCAGAATTCTTGAGTTCCTTATTCAGAACTATAATAGTACATTTCCCATAAGCCTAGCAAATAAGAATTGACAGCTAATAGCTTGTTAGGGAAGAGGAGAAAATAATTAATAATTAAGCTTTTGTGTCCTACTTAATCATCAGGAAGTAAAGAACTAAAAAATCTTTAACAACACTTTTGTCTGTGCCCATTTATTTTAGGACAACTATCTTTGGTATTTCTATAACTCCTGAGGCATAATTAAATTATAGTATCATATAGAAGTTGGTGTTCATAGTGATAACCTGAAGTTATCAAGAAAAGAATAGGTTTCTTTAGTAGCCTGTGTTGCAGAGGTCAAGGAAATGTGTTTAGAGATTTTTATACAAAATAGTAAAACCAAAAAGAATTAGTGCTTAGCAGGGAAAACTTCAGTTATAAATTTATGTAGAACACCTCCTTTCCCAATAATGTTCATTTATTGATGTATTTTTAAAAATCATTCTGCCAGTTCATTCATTCGTGACATATTTATGTGCCAGGCGCCATCCTAGACAGTGAGAATAGAGTGGTGAACAAAACCTAGTCCTTCAGAAACTTACTGTCTAATGGGAAGACAGAATAAACACATTAAATGTATGATTTAAAATATAATTGTGGTTAAGTGTTACAAAGGAGTACAAATTGGTTTGAGTATATAAAAGGAATCCTGGCCAAGTCTTGGGGTTGAAGAAAACTTAGCCTTAGGAAGTTACATTTAAGTTGGAATTCAAAAGATCATTAGGCTTTGGCTGGGCCAAGAGGAATACTCTTAATCAGGATGCTTTCAGTAGCAAGTAGAGTTGGCTTCAGATAAGAGTTGATCCAGTGGCTCAACAGTGTCATCAAGAATTTGATTGCTTTTCCTCCGCTTACTCTGGCTTCTGTTCTGTTGCCATTATTTTAAGACTTGCTGTCTTTATGATCCCTAGATGGTTAGCAGTAGTTTTCAAAGCTGTATATTCCCTAATATATGGCCAGTAGGAGAGTCTTTTCTTTAACATTCCAGTAAAAGATCTGAGATCCTCAGTTTTGATCACCTTAGGTCACATGCTCACCTCTGGATCACTTGTTGTGGATAGGTGAGCAGATTGACTTAGGCAAGGTCATGTGCTGTGCCCTGGAGTTAGGGACAAAATGTGCTTATCTAGAACCACAAGGGACCCCAACAAAAACTGTTAGGAAAGGAGGATGTAGAGAATGAATGCTAGGGAGGAAGCCAATAAATGTGCATTATAGAGGGGCAGATTATTCCACATGGAAGAAACAATTCTGTGTAAATGTCCTGAATTAGGATGGAGCTTGGTGCTTATGGGGAACTGAATGAAAGTCAGTGATATTGGAGCATGGCAAAGGAGGAAAAGAATAGTACAAGATGAGACTGGAGGCCAGGTCATGTATTTATAGATAATACCAGATTTCCAAAGTGGTGCTGCCAGTTTCGTTTCCTGTCAGTAGTGTATGGGAGGAGTTGCCCCAGATCCTCACCAGTACACAGTATAATAATTTATTTATTAAAATTTTTTTTTAGTAATTTTGATGACCGATTCTTAGTACTTCTTCATTTGATTATTGGCCATTTAGGGATCATTTGTGAAGTGCGTACTCAAGTTTCTTCTTCATTTTTTTATTGACCCAGTAGACTTTTTTTTTGACTCAGTGTCTGTCTTCTTCTTCCTCTTCTTTTTTTCTTTTTTAAATAGAGACTGGGTCTCACTATGTTGCCCAGGCTGGTCTCAAACTCCTGAGCTCAAATAATTCTCCTGCCTTGGCCTCCCAAAGTCCTGGGATTACTGGCATGAGCTACCGTGCCTGGCCTTGACTCAGTGTCTTTCTTTTTTTGCGATTGATTTAAGGAGTTCTTTATCTTGAGTCTAAGACCGTTGGCACCTTTGGCACTTTTCCTGCTCTGTAGCTTGCTTTTTCATTTTTAATACCGTCTTTTGAATAGGATCTGTTCTTTTGGTTACTAAATTTTTCCTTTATGATTAGTGCCTTTTGTGTCCTGATTATTTCTTTCTACCTGAAAATCATGAAAATATTCTCCTATATCATTTTTGGTAACTTTTAATTTCATTATAATTTTAAATTTAAGAAAGGTTGTAAGAAGACTATGAGGAATTCTCATATATCCTTTTGCCAGATTTACCAATTGCTAATTTTGCCCCATTAGTTTTATTCTTTCCTTTCTCTCTTTGGGTGTGTGAAACACACATGTGTCTGTAAATATACATCCATCCATATACACATATCTACCTGCACACATAGATCAATGTATACTTTTCTCCCTGAACCATTTGAGAGTATTTGAAGCCAACATACTCCTTCATCCTTAAATACTTCAATGTGTATTTACTAAGAATTAAGGACATTCTTTTATATGATCACAATTCAGTGATCAAAATGTGGAAATTTAACATTCATGCTATATTATTATATAATCCACAGTAGATATTCAAAATTTGTCATTATCTGAATGGTGTATTTTACAGTTATTTTCTTCTTGATCCATTTAGTTGTCAGGTCTGTTTGTTCTTCTTTAATCTGGAGCAATTCTTCAGCCTTTCTCTTTCTTGACTGCCATTTTTGAAGACTACGGAACAGTTATTTTGAAGAATGTCTCCTTAATTTAGGTGATGTTTCATCATGATTAGGTTCAGGTTTTGCATTTTAGGCAGAGTATCACATGAATGATGATGTGTCCTTCTCAATACATCACATAGGAGGTATATGATTTGAATTCGTCCTGCTTGTTAACTTTGATCACTTTGTTAATGTAATGTAGTGTCAAGCTTTTCTACTTTAAAGTTTCTGTTTTCTCTTTTGATATTAGTAAGTAATTTGTGGAGAGGCACTTTGAGGCTGTGTAAATATACAGTACCTTATCAAACTGTCACTTACTAGTTTTAGAATCCATTAATGATTTACTCATTAGTTAAAGATCTGTGAGGAAAAAGCTTACATTCTCCTGTTATCTGAACTCTGATTTTTAATTGTATTTAATGTAATCTGACATTATCATTATTTATTTTGATACTCAGATTGTCCCAGATTAGCCAGTGGGTGACTTTAAGCTGGCTCTTGGATTTTTTTTTTTTTTTTTTTTTTTTGAGACAGGGTCTCTGTGACCCAGGCAAGAGTGCAGTGGCGTAATTACAGCTCACTGCCGCCTCAACTTCCTGGGCCCAAGCCAGCTTCCTGTCTCAGTCTCCTGAGTAGCTGGGCCAATTTTTAAAATTTTTTGTAGAGATGGGGGTCTCCCTATGTTTCCCAGGCTGGTCTTGAACTCCTGGACTGAAGCAGTCCTCCTGCTTCCACTTCCCAGAGTGTTGGGATTACAGTTATGAATCACTGTACCCAGCCAAGTTTATTTGATATGTCCATGTTATTCTTTGAGCGTTTCTGTACTTTCTAGTGTAACAAGCTGCTGTAGGTTCAGCTTGTAATTTCCCTGTTTTATTCTTTTTCTCACCTTATTACACAGACTAGGACTTTCAATATAACATTGAATTTATATTCACAGGAGGCAGAGGTTGCAGTGAGCTGAGATCGCACCACTGCACTCCAGCTTGGGTGACAGAACGAGACTCCATCTCAAAAAAAAATTGGAGCAGAAAAAAAATTTGAAAGGGAATGGCTTTAAAACTGACAAAAGCTATCAGCCAAATTCTCCCAGAAGCTCTACAAACCCCTAAGCAGGATAAATACAAAGAAGACCAAACATAAGTATATCACAGAAAAACTGATGAAAACCTGAAACAAAGAAGATCTTAAGAGTGTACAGAGACAATAAGACCTCATTACCTTCAAAGGGGTGACAAAAAAACTCAGCTGATTTTCCAACAAACAGACATGATAAATGTCAGTAAACAGTGGAGCACCTTTAAAGTACTGAAAGAAAATTGCTGTTTTCTAGTATAAAAAGTATTCTAATCTAGTATGATAATATAGTATAATAATCTAGGTTTGCATGCAAACCTACATTCTACTATTATACTACATTATGTACTATATATTCTATATTATATTATTATACTATAACTAATGGAGTATAATAATCTAGGTTTGCATGCAAATGAAGAACACCAAAAAACAGTAAAAATATGAATAAAAGAGTATAAATACAAACTATATGAAAGTACTGTAATCTTACGAAATTTTAAAGATATGAAAAACAAAGTATATCCCGGCCTCCCAAAGTGCTGGGATTACAGGCGTGAGGCACGGCTCCTGGCCCTTTTATTAGTTTTTAAATAGATATTTTGACATATTTCTGCATGGCAGTTATTTAGTTTTTTCACTTTGAAGATATTATTTTATTGGCTTGCATTTATTGTTTCTATTTCTTATAGAATGTCACTTGTCAGTTTTATTCTTATTAATTTGAGGTTACTTGTGATTACTTCTAAGGTTTTCTTTCTTTTTTCTTTTGGTTGTCAGTACTTTTTTACCCTAATATGTCTGTCGTTTGTCTTTTTATTTTACTTTTTTATTTAAAAAATCACAATTTTATTGATAGTGCCTGTTGATTCATGGTATGATCTTTTTTGTTAGTTTTGGAAAGTTCTTAGCCTTTATGTGCTCTAATCCCATTTTTGTTTCTCTTTTCCTCAGATTTCAGTTTTTGCTTCTATGTTTGATCTTTTAAAAAATTTCTTATGTCTCTTTTGCTCTTTTCTATTTTTTTTTCCTGTTTTCATTGGGATGTTTTAGTCTAATTCACTAATTTCTTGTTAAACCATTCATTGAGTTCTTAATTTCAGTTTTTTCATTTTTCAGTTTTGTAATTTCTACTTGATTTTTTTTTGAGACGGAGTCTCGCTCTGTCGGCCAGGCTGGATTGCAGTGGCCGGATCTCAGTTCACTGCAAGCTCCGCCTCCCGGGTTTACGCCATTCTCCCGCCTCAGCCTCCAGAGTAGCTGGGACTATAGGCGCCCACCACCTCGCGCGGCTAGTTTTTTGTATTATTATTATTATTTTTTTTGAGACGGAGTCTCGCTCTGTCGCCCAGGCTGGAGTGCAGTGGCCGGATCTCAGCTCACTGCAAGCTCCGCCTCCCGGGTTTACGCCATTGTCCTGTCTCAGCCTCCCGAGTAGCTGGGACTACAGGCGCCCGCCACCTCGCCCGGCTAGTTTTTTGTATTTTTCAGTAGAGACGGGGTTTCACCGTGTTAGCCAGGATGGTCTCCATCTCCTGACCTCGTGATCCGCCCGTCTCAGCCTCCCAAAGTGCTGGGATTACAGGCTTGAGCCACCGCGCCCGGCCTCTGCTTGATTTTTTTAAAGTATCTAGTTTTCTGCAGAAAATTTCAATCATTTTATTTTCAGTTCATATTAATTAGAGTTACTTTAAAATCTATTTCTGATAACTTTTATTACTTGGCTCATGGGTGGGTATATTCTCATTTTTTGTATTTTTTCTTGGTTTTTAGTCTTTGGACTTGTTTTCTAGTATGCCCAGTAATAATTTATTTTATTTTATTGCTGCATAAGAGATATACATAATTTTGGGGTACATGTGATAATTGATTACATTCATATCATTTGTTAAGATCAAATTAGTATACTTGGTTGTATCTGTCAACCTAAATATATCTTTTTATACTAGAAACATTCAAATTATTCTCTTCTAGCTATTTTGAAATGCATAATAAAGTATTATAACTATAGTCACCCCTCTGATCTATCTAACACCAGATCTTATTTTTTCTATCCAACCATATATTTGTACCCATTAATCAACTTCTTATCCCCTCCTACCCCACTCCACTACTTTTCCTGGCCTTGGGTAACTACCAGTCTACTCAATATTTTCATGAGATGCACTTTTTTAGCTCCAACATATAGGGAGAACATGTGATAGTTCTCTTTCTATGCTTGGCTTATTTCACTTAACATAATGACCTCCAGTTCCATCTGTATTGTTGTAAATGACAGGATTTTATTCTTTTTCATGGCTGAATGATACTCGACTTTGTATATGTAATACATTTTCTTTATTCATCTGTTGATGGGCACTTAGGTTGATTCCATGTATGTGAATAGTGATGCAATAAACATGGGAGTGCAGATATCTTTTTGATTAAAGTTTCCTTTGTTTTGGATATATACTCCGTAGTGGAATTGCTGGATCATATGGCGAGTCTATTTTTAGTTTTTTTGAGGAACTTTCATACTGTTCTCTATAATGGCATACTAATTTTCATTTTCACTAATAGTAATAGTGTACTAGGGTGCCTCTTTTTCCACATCCTTGGTGGCATGTTATTGCCTGTCTTTTTGATAAAAACCATTTTAACTGGGTGAGATGATATTTCATTGTAGTTTTGGTTTGCATTTCTGTGGTGATTAGTGATGAGTCTTTTTTCATGTATCTGTTGGCCATTTTGTATACCTTCTTTTGAGAAATGTCTATTTAGGTCTTTTGCCCGTTTTTAATTTGAATTATTTGTGTTTTGCTAGTGAGTTGTTGGAGCTCCTCATATGTTCTGGTTATTAATCTCTTATTAGATGGGTAGTTTCCAAATATTTTCTTCCATTCTGTGGATTGTCTCTTTGTTGATTATTTCCTTTGTTGTGCAGAATCCTTTTAGTTATTAATATAGTCTCATTTGTCTGTTTTTGTTTTTGTTGCTTGTGCTTTTGAGATCTTACACAAACAAGTCTTTACCCAGACAAGTTATCTTTACCCAGACAAGTTTTCTTTTAGTAGTTGCATAGTTTCAGGTCTTACCTTGAAGTTTTTAATCCATTTTGATTTGATTTTTTGGTATGGTGAGAGATAGGAATCTAGTTTTATTTTTTTGCATAAAGTTATCCAGTTTTTCCAGCACCATTTATTGAATAGGGTGTTCTTTCCCTGGTGTATGTTCCTGTCAATTTTGTCAAAGATTACTTGGCTGTAAATGCATATGTTTATTTCTGGGTTCTCTATTCTGTTCCATTGGTCTGTGTGTTTGTTTTTATGCCAGTACCATGCTGATTTTGTTACTATAGTCAGGTACTGGGATGTCTCCAGCTTCATACTTTTTGCTGAGGTTTGTTTTGGCTGTTTGGGGTATTTTGTGTTCCATATAAGTTTTAGAATTTTTTTTTTTTTTGAGATGGAGTCTCGCTCTGTCGCCCGGGCTGGAGTGCAGTGGCCGGATCTCAGCTCACTGCAAGCTCCGCCTCCCGGGTTTACGCCATTGTCCTGCCTCAGCCTCCCGAGTAGCTGGGACTACAGGCGCCTGCCACCTCGCCCGGCTAGTTTTTTGTATTTTTTAGTAGAGACGAGGTTTCACCATGTTAGCCAGGATGGTCTCGATCTCATAACTTCGTGATCCGCCCGTCTTGGCCTCCCAAAGTGCTGGGATTACAGGCTTGAGCCACCGCGCCCGGCCTTAGAATTTTTTTTTTCTATTTCTGTAAAGAATGTCATTGGTATTTTGATAAGGGATTGCATTGAATCTGTAAATTGCTTTGGGTAATATTGTTGTTTTAATAGTATTCTTCCATTTCATAAGTATGAAATATGTTTCCATTTTTTATAGCCTCATTCTCTTTCATCAGTCTAGATCTTTCCCTTTTTTGGTTAAATTGATTCCAAGATATTTTATATTGTTTGTAACTGTCGTAAATGGGGTTGCTTTCTTGATTTTCTTTTTTGAATTGTTCACTGTTGGTTTTTGTATGTTGATTTTGTATCCTGTACCTTTACTGAATTTGTTAATCAGTTCTAACATATTTTGGTGGAGTCTTTAGGTTTTTTGGTTTTTTTTTTTTTTGAGACAGTGTTTCACTCTGTCACCCAGGCTGGAGTGCAATGGTGCGATCATAGCTCGCTGCAGCCTTGAGCTCCCAGGCTGAAGCAGTTCTCCTGCCTCTGCCTCCTGAAGTGCTGGGATTACAGGTGTAAGCCGCCACACCTGACTGTCTTTATATTTTTCTAAGTAAAAGATGTCATCTGCAAACGAGGCTAATTAGACTTCTTCCTTTTCAATGTGGATGCCTTTTATGGTTTCAGAACTGGAAGGGGGACCAACAGATTAGTAGTTTATTTCTTGTTCACTTAATAGTTCATTGTAGGTATTCAGCATGTGACCTTTCACATTTTGATGGGACTAATTTTTTTTTTATCTTTTGACTCCGTCATTCTTTAGAGAGTCCTGCTAGATCCTGTGCATCTGGCCAGTAAGTGGGAAACTGAGGGAGAGAGCATAGCTGATGATGCAGGAGACTTTAAAAAAAATAAATCAGATCTGGACATAGCTTACCTCATTTTCCCCTATATTCTAGCATGCAGAAGTCACATGGCCATCTGTCTGCAAGAAAGACTGGAAGGTGTTGTCTAGCTTTGTGACAGGAAAGAAAGCAAGTGGTTTTGATGCATGTTGTAGTCTCTGTCATGGAGGCTGATACAGTATTAATAATTTAGGTTTGAGATGATGATGGCTTGGACTAGGGTGATGGTAGTGGATTTACATTCTCCAGTTGTATTTAGGAGATAGACTCGATAAGACTTGATATATTATTTAGGGTATAGGCTAGTGAGCTCTAACAGAGGCTCCAGAACAGAGTAGCTCATACAAGAGAGCAGTTGTTTCCCCCTTATGATAGTTTAGCCATCCTTAGTTCATCTATGGTTTTACCTTTAGATGGTGTGAAATATTGGTAAAAACTGATAAAGTTATCATAAATTACTGAACAGGATTCCAGCTTATTCTGTAATATTAGGGAAATTGTACTGATTATATGGTTTCTCAGGTAAGCTTCATGATTAGTAATCTTATCTTCATACTACCCAAAGTATTAAGGGCTTTAGTAGTGGGAATTTAAGAGAAAGGTTCTTCTCTGAATTATTCAGAAAGCTGAAAAACATTGGAAAAAAGATATAAGAACTTCATTTTATGGGCAGGTAGTGGTATGAATGGATTTTGAAGAAGTTGTATAAAGTAGAAAGCTTTATGGAGACAGATATATAGATATTTAGTAAACAGTACTTGTAACCTTTTCAAGATCGTGGGAAAAGTTGTTAAAATTGAAATTATTTAGATATTTTAAACCTAAGAGAAAGACGTTTATTTGGGAGCAAGTCTCAGAAGTACCTAGCCTCTTTGGTGACTATTCTAAACACTTGCTTTCTTAGATTATGTACTGTAAGATTTGAACATAAAAACTTTCACTGAAGACTGATACTTTTAATCGAAACATAAGTATTTGAACAGGTCTCTGTAAAATCTCCATATAGCACTAGGTGGCACACTGTGACTTTGGATGAAAATACACATATTTTGTTGAAGACTCCTGTGAGAAAATAACCTAGGTTAAAAAAAAATACTATTTGAAATAGACATCTATTTTATGAAGTATCTGAGAACTATTTATTGCATTTCAAACCCTGATATATTAAAATGCTTAAAACTATTTTATTTACATTACTACTGACATTTTTATAAGAATTGGATTACTAAAACTCATTAGAATTTATGGGTTTTTACTGAAAGGAGTCCATTCAGCATATATTACAAAAAGCATCTGTGCTTTAAAATGAAAAATGATTTTCAATCAGATCTTGTAGTAAGATGAGTAGTTATGATGTTTTTGCTTATTAAGTATTGAAACTAAGAATAAAATCAAAGTCTTGAACTAGTAGTTTTTCTTTGAATGTGTGTCTATGTATATATACTAAATACAAAAGAGCCAACTTGGTAAAATTGATGGGAGAGCTGAAATGTTTATGGAAGTAAAGAATATTAGATTTGAAGTTTTCTGGTCTAGTGTTACAACATTGCTATTTTGTGATTATCCATTTTAGTTCTTGGAAACTCATTATTTTGTGAAGACTCTTGACTTAGAGTATAATGTATGGCATAGTAAATTTTATGACCACACACACACACACACACACACACACTCACTCTGTCTCTTTCTCTCTCTCTGTCTCTCTCTCACAGGATGTTCTGTGATTGTGTAAGAGAATTAGCTGAAATAGAGCTGAAAAGTAGGCCACCTATTTATACTTGTTCATTTGGCCTGGAAACAATTGTGATACTCTTGGTTAGAACAATGCTTAGGTAACCTAAATGATAGATGTCAGTGTAAGTTAGATAGCACTGACTAATACTTAATGGGAGAAGTGCTTAAGCTAAACGAGGAGGTTTTCTGGTGTTACATTGATTGGAAAGTATGGGAATGAGTAGAGAAGTGACTTTTGCAAATCTAGAGGACACTGAATGGGGTTTGGACAGTGACAGTGAGTTTCAGTGAAAGCTTAATGAGTCAGGTAAGTAGATGACACATGGATATTCAGGGTAAGGTCAGAGGAATGAAGGAATGTGGGTACAGATGTTTATGTTAAAGACATAAAAAGTGACAAGTTCTGGATTAGACTCTCATCACAGAGAATTAGAGTAGAAGAACGTAGTCTTTGTTTTTTTAGTAGTTTGGATATGCGTTGGTTAGTTACTCATTTTTGTACCAAAAACCTGATTCCTGTCACTCACAGATTTAGCACCTGTTGTCATTCCCTCTTTCCTACCATAACACAATTTCTCTCTGTACTGGATCATTCCAATCAGTATGAAAGTATGATATACTATCACTCATCTTAAAAATCCATTCTGTTTATTTCTTTGTTCTCCTTTATGACGAAACTCAAAGTATCTTAATACTCATTCTCTCCATTTTTCTCATCATTCTGTTTTGAACCTTTTTCAGTCAGGATTTTGACCCTACTATACCGCTAAATAGGCAATAAGTTATCAGTTTATTAGAGTTTATTATAAATTATTACTTTTATTGCTTCCTGGACAATGCAAGGCTGTCAGTCTTACTACTGTTGCTTTAAAGGTAATGAGTTGATTTTTCCCTCTCCTTTGTACTCTTAAGATTTTTTTCTTTGTTTCATGTTATCGGTTTTTCTGTGCAATGCTTAAGTGTGGTTTTCTTTGTAAAATTTATCCTCTTTGGGGTTTGCAGAGTTTCTGGGAGAACTGGGCTCATACCTTTTTCTCAACTTTATTTTGTACTGTCAAAGAGATCAATGGGACGGTTGGTGAAATTTAAATGCTGTAGTTTAAATAATAATTCTGTGTCAGCGTTAATCTCCTGATTTTGTTAGTTATGGTATAGTGATATAGGAGAGTATCCTTACATATATAAAATACATAGTGAAGTATTTACTGCCAAGGAGTATAACTGCAGATTGTTCTCAAATGCTTCAGGAAAAAATGTGTGAGGGTATGTTTGATATTCTTTGCGTGAATTTAAAACTTCAGTAATTTGAATTTATTTCAGAATGACAAGTAATATGTATCTGTTTATCTCACAATTGGCTTGTTACCATACAGCCACATTATTTGTTTACATATTGACTATGCTGCTTCACATAAAATGGCAAAATTGAGTAGTTGTTAGAGATCTTATGGCCTACAAAGCCTAAAGTAAAAAAAATATTTATTATCTGGCCCTTTGTAGAAAATCTTTGCTGACCCTTGCTCTAGAGTGTACTATAGTGACTTGTTTTTCTTTCCCTGAAGTGATGCTGCTCATTAATTTCCTTCATTTGAAAATAATGTGGTGCTTTTTCTTCACATATTCCCCAAAAGAATAAAAATTAACCAGTAGGTGGGGAGAATCCAAACTGGAAGGCAAATGGTAACATACTCCCAGGGGAAGATGAGAACTAATTACATGATTTTGGCAAGCATTAATTTGGATATTGTAAGGTTAAAGATAAGAACCATACATAAATGCTGTAATATAGTTAGTAAATGTGTTTCTCATAGGAGTATGGGTTAGCAATTCTGAAACTACTTTGTGTATATATTAGAATTGAACAGATAAGTAAACAGATTGTAGATAATGAAAACTTGGGATCTTATGTTGGAGAAAGAAGTTTCAAACAAGCAAAGAGAAAGGCTGAAATGAGCCCTGTGGCATAGGATTGAAATCAATCAGTGTAAACTCATGGTTTTTAATATCTGTATACAAATGGTTCCAGGTGTGTGTATTGTGTGTTAGGATGCATTCATCTAGTTCCTATTGTTTCATTCTGTGAGTTGACTGGTTGGTTTTTGTGATGTGATGTTGGCTTGGGTACTGGCATGGCAGCAGTTTTCTAGGGGCTCAGCTGGGCTGGAATGTTCAAAATGGCTCACTCACACAATGGGCAGAGGATGCTGTCCTCTGGGAGTTCAGCTAGGGCCTGTCAACCAGAGTGCTGCCTATGTGTGGTCTCTTTACTTGTGGCTTGGGCTTCTCATGGCATGACTGTTGCGGGAAGTCAGGGACCCTGAATGGAGCGACCGGCTGAAACCATGGCAGAAGAATGTAAATTGTGAAGATTTCATGGACATTTATTAGTTCCCCAAATTAATACTTCTGTAATTTCTTACACCTATCTTTACTGCAGTCTCTCAACATAAATTGTGAAGATTTCATGGACACTTATCACTTCCTCAATCAATACTCTTGTGATTTCCTATGCCTGTCTTTACTTTAATCTCTTAATCCTGTCATCTTTGTAAGCTGAGGATGTATGTCGCCTCAGGACCCTGTGATGATTGTGTTAACAGCACAAATTGTTTAAACAGTATGAAATCTGGGCACCTTGAAAAAAAAACAGGATAATAGCGATGTTCAGGGAACAAGGGAGATAACCATTAGGTCTGGCTGCCTGAGAGCCGGGCGGAACAGAGCCATATTTCTCTTCTTTCAAAAGCAAATAGGAGAAATATTGCTGAATTCTTTTCCTCAGCAAGGAACATCCCTGAGAAAGAGAATGTGTTCCTAGGGGGAGATCTCTAAAGTGGCCGCTCTGGGGACATCGGTTTTTTACGGTTGCAGGTAAGGGATGAAATAAACCCCGGTCTCCCATAGCGCTCCCAGGCCTATTAGGATGAGGAAATTCCCACCTAATAAATTTTGGTCCCACCAGTTGGTTGTCTGCTGTCAAACCCTGTCTCCTGATAAGATGTTATCAATGACAACGTGTGCCCGAAACTTCATTAGCAATTTTAATTTTGCCCCGTCCTGTGATCACGCCCTGCCTCCATTTGCCTTGTAATATTTTATTACCTCGTGAAGCATGTGATCTCTGTTACCCACACCCTATTCGTACACTCCCTCCCCTTTTGAAAATCACTAATAAAAGCTTGCTGGTTTTGTGGCTTGGGGGGGGGGTATCACAGAACCTGCCGACATGTGATGTCTCCCCCGGACACCCAGCTTCAAAATTTATCTTTTGTACTATTTCCCTTTATTTCACAGACTGGCTGACACTTAGGGAAAAAAGAAAAGGACCCACGTTGAATTATCGGGGGTGAGTTCCCCCGATAATGACAGCTGGATTTTAAGAGAGGGCACATTCTAAGAGACTCAGGTGGAGGCTGCAAAGCTTCTGATGACCTAGTCTCAGAAGTCATGCGGTGTCCTTTCTGCCTCATTTTATTGGTCAGAAAGCAAGTCACAGAGGCATATTCAAGGGGAGTGGATTACATGAGGACATGAACACCAGCAGGTGTGGTTCACTGGAGCCAAGGGTGGCATATTTGGAGACTACCTATCATACTTGTTAATTCATGTATTATTTTTTACTCTTACATGTTTGCTTCATTGGCTTGGATTGTTAGCTCTTTGAGGACAAGCACAATACTTTATATTTCTTTATATTCTCTTCAGTCTCTTGATATTTTTGCACATAGTAATTACCTTGTGAAATGTATTGTGCCTTAGAATTCCAGGATTGCTAAAAATCCAGGCTGGCAAGAACTATAGGAGGGCATGGAGGCACCTACTAATTGGACTGGGATTTTGGGCTGGCCCAGTGGTGAACTTGTTTCACAAAGAGGCAGGTTGCCCACACAGATTTAAGGATTAGATAAAGAGGCTGTATTCTTGTGTTCATATGGGTGCTTTATGATCTCTTTCTTCTCACAGATACTTGGCTTATAAAAACAGACTATTTTGATACGACATTCATTAGTGGGGAAGCAATTTCCTTTATTTTACTGGAGCTGGCTCCCAGCTGGCACAGATTGTTGGCGGGGCTGAACCTGTAGGCTCGTGTTTTTAGGCCATGCGGGGCTAGAGCAAGCAAGAAATTACACATGTTCTGTGCAGTAGTTTGAGTTTTAAAAATTGCAATTTAAATTTACCTGTTAACAGCAATTATTATTTGAATCCTGATAACTTGGAGATAAAATTATGTAGCTAAAAACTGAATGTTGACTTACTTTAGCACAATCTCTAGGGAATAAAAAAAGGATTTTCCAAAATATTTCATGCTGAAGAGGTCTTTTAGGGGAGATATATAGGATGTTTGTAAAAACTGGTCTCTTTCACACTTGGACTTGTTGATGTGTAAGGGATGGTGCAGATATTAGTCCACAGCAGTGTTTGTGCTTTTTAGGCCACTTTTCAAACTTTAGATTATATTTATTATTTAAATAATTTGTTTATTTTTTAGAGTTACAGAACTCAGTGTTTTTAGATCTAAAAAAGACTTGTGACTTTCTCTTCTCTGTTTAACAACCTCCCAAATCCCAAATTAGTGTTTTCTTTTTGAGAAAAATGTGAGAAATAATGACTTTGTTAAATATGTTATATACTTTGACTTATGTAATATCTAATAATCTAATAAGTACCATTTTTTCCATACATAGGCTTCATTCCAGCGCTCCAATAGTCATGACAAAGTAAGGAGAATAGTTGCAGAGGAGGGTCGTACAGCAAGAAACCTAATAGCTTGGAGTGTTCCACTAGAAAGCAAAGATGATGATGGTATGTATTTAAAAAATTAGTTTCATTTTTGTAAATAAGAAGGATGTATTTAGTCCTAAATAGATAGACTGAAAACCGTTTGCAATTAGACCTCTTGGGGCTGATTAGTATGTTAAATAAGAAATGATTTTTTGTTGCTTTTATACACACATGGCTTTATAAAAGCCTTACAGTTAGTTTTGCTTTTTCAGGTAATAGTGAAATTTGAAATTGGGTTTATTGTGTTATTATGACTGGCAGATTAGGGCTTTTTAAAGTGATAAGAGATTTAGTGATGTGATTAGACTTTGTCTCCCTACCCAAATCTCACCTTGAATTATAATCCCTATAATCCCCACATGTCAAGGGAGAGACCATGTGGAGGTAATTGGATCATGGGGGTGGTTTCCCCCATGCTGTTCTCATGACAGTGAGTGTGAGTTCTCATGAAATGTGATCGTTTTATAAGGGGCTCTTTCCCCTACACTCGGTACTTCTCCTTCCTGCTGCCTTGTGAAGAAGGTGCCTTGCTTGCCCTTCTCCTTCCACCATGATTGCAAGTTTCCTGAGGCCTCCGCAGCCATGCTGAACTATGAGTCAATTAAAGCCCTTTCCTTTATAAATTACCCAGTTTCAGGCAGTTCTTTATAAGCAGTATGAAAATGGACATTTAGGTTTTTTTCTTTTATTAAATTCTTATAAAAATAAAAAGATTTAAAAAAATCATATTTATCATAATTAGGTGCAATTTAATGTAATACTTTAGAAAATAGAAGATACTTCTTTAGTTTTCATTATTATTATTTGAACTAGAAAAAAAAAATCCCCCCCCCCCCCCCCTTTAATGGCTAGAGGCAGTGTGAAGCAACTGTTTCTGGGGATGTTGAAGATTGAATGGAGATACAGAAGTCAGGAGGTTGGCATACACTTCAGGAGACCTCACTTTGAAATTTTCTGAGGGCTTATAGAATATTCTTCATGGTTAGGTTTGTCTGATATCTTTTCATGACTAGATTCAGGTATGTGTTTTTAGTAGGAATTCTATAGAAATGATGTGTCCTTTTTAGTTATCAGAGGAAGTTTATGATAACTGTCTCATTAATTTAATCAGTTGCTTTAAGTGTTGTCTGCCAAATTTCTCTACTGTAGAGTAACTAATTTTTTCCTGTGTAACTAAGGAGTAATTTTTGGTAAGATAGTTTGAAACTGTGTAAATACCCTGTTTTTGTTGAAACAGTACACTCACTACTTTTAGCTTCTATTGATAATCCTTGGCTTATGTTATACCTCTGGTGGTTGCAAAGTAGTGATTTGTTAACTCCATCATTCCTTCTGCATTTGTTAGCCTTCTAATATAAGGAAGAGCTTTAGCATCTCCTCTTTATTTTTATATGTATGTATGTATGTATGTATGTATTCGTATTTTCAGTTTGTGTGGACTCATGGCTTCTTATGGTATTTAATGGGGTACAATTACTCTATTTTGATGCTCAGATTGTTCTCGATTTTTCAAATGGGAGACCCTTTAACTTGGCTCCTGTTCCTTTTGGCATGTTCTAATCATGTTTCCATTCTTTAAAAACGTCTTTACACAAGATGTTTCAAGCTAAACAAGAATTCACCTGTTTTATTCTTTTAAATTTATTTTTACACTTTATTTTATTTAAAATTTTCTTTAAGATATGTTTTAAATCTTTATGTTTTTTACATTTGGTCCTCTGACCCATTTGTAGTTTATTCTTACACATAGTGTGTGGTATGGACCTAATTTTATCTTTTTCCTTATAGCTAACAAGTTGCCTCAGCATAACTTACTATGAAGTTTATCTTTGCCGCAGTTATTTGAGATTCCACCTTTTCTGTAGAGTGAATTTCCATATGTAATTGTATTCCATTCTACTAGTCTGTTTACCTAATTCGTGTGTGAGTGCCATACTATTTTAATTATGGAGGTATTATGGTATTTTAAAATGCCTGCTTGGATCTGTCTTCCCCTGTAGCTTTTCTTTCTCAGTTTTCCTAGCTATTTTTAGAGAGCAGTTATTTTGAATCATGAAAACTATCAAATAGAGGGGAAAATTGGATTTATCTTTTGCAATTCAACTTCTTAACAGCTAATCTTTTCACAAGGAGCTTATTATTACTTCATTTCTTTGACAAAAGTACATATCAACATGATTTATTACAAAAGTAAAAAAAGCATTTTGTGGTTGCTGTGTATTATAAATATTTTTATATGAAATTGTATTATCTCATTTTCCATGGGTTATTCTGAACATAAAATAGTTCAAAGATGTTTCTATTACAGTTGTTTCTATTCAAAAAACAAAGAAAATATAATAAACATCTGTACATAATCTGATTTTTCATATAAGAACATAAATAATTGGCCAGTACAAGTTTAAAGCTTCATTTGTGACTATTGTAACATAATATAACTGTAAGCACAGGCTGGGCGCAGTGGCTCACATCTGTAATCGTAGCACTTTAGGAGGTCAAGGCAGGTGATTGCCTGAGCTCAGGAGTTCGAGACCAGGCTGGGCAACACGGTGAAACCTTGTCTCTGCTAAAATACAAAACAATTAGCCGGGCATGGCAGTGGGCGCCTGTAATGCCAGCTGCTCGTGAGGCTTGAACCTGGGAAGCAGAGGTTGCAGTGAGCCCCGATGGCGCCACTGCACTCCAGCCTGGGGCACAGAGTGAGACTGCGTCTCAAAAAAAGAAAGAAAAACCAAAAAACTGTAAGCACAGATAATTAGAACTTTCTGAATATCTGTAGTAATGATGACAAAAGAAGAATATTAACATTTGCAATTTTTGTTAAGGATTATTTTATATTGTTAAAGCTTTGCCATATATAGGCAATTAAAACCTAAGTTTTTAATAGCAACTTGTTCTTGTTTTATGATTACAATGTATACTTAGGTGTTTCTGAGGATAATTCCACTTAAAAAAGTTCTGTGCTTCATATTATTTCTGTTTCTAAGCTGGTTTTTCTGCTGCATATTCTAAAAACCTGCTGGTACATTACAGCTTGTGCTTATTCTAAGCTGGTTTTTCTGCTGGATATTCTAAAAAAACTTGCTGGTACATTGTTTTATGTAATTAAAGGATGTGGCTCTGTAGGTTAGTGTAGCATTCTTTCCCTTCACCCCTGGTGGAACAGTGAGGGTGTCCCACTTATGTCGGATAAGTTGATAGCTAGGTCCCTGTGTGTTATGGCTCGTTTATACTGCTTCAGGGGACCTGGCCCCAAAATTATTTTGCAGAAAGGAAAATTATTCTGTTATACATTATAGAATTTTATTCCTATTTTGAAATGCTGGAGAGGTTGCAGAGAAAAAGGAACACTTACACACTACTGGTGAGAATGTAAATTAGTTTGGCCATTGTGGAAAGCACTTTGGTGATTGCTCAAAGAATTAAAAACAGAACTACCATTTGACCCAGCTATCTAATTACGGGGTATATACTCAAAGAATATAAATTGTTCTACCATAAAGATACATGTACGTGTATGTTCATCACAGCACTGCTTACAATAGCAAAAACATGAATAAACCTAAATGGCCATCAATGGTAGACTGGATAAAGAAAATGTACATATATACAACATGGACTACTATGTAGCCATAAAAAGAATGAAATCATGTTCTTTGCAGCAATAAGGATGGAGCTGGAGATCATTATCCTAAGTGAACTAATGCAAGAACAGAAAACCAAATACTGCACGTTCTCACTTATAAGTGGGAACTAAATATTGAATACATACACATAGACACAAAGAAGGGAGCAAAAGACATCAGGGCCTACTTTAGGGTAGAGAGTGGGAGGAGAGTGAGGATTGAAAAACTACTTATCAGTTACTTATGCTAATTACCTGGGTGATGAAATAATCTGTGCACCAAACCCCTGTGAAACGTAATTTGTCTGTATAACAAACCTGCACATGTACCTCTGGACCTAAAATAAAAGTAAAAAAAAAAAAAAGAAGAATTTTATTTCTGTTTTGAATTGCTGTTGAGAATAGTAATTACAAAACAGTAGTGTCTTTCTTATAAAAAGAATGAGTGAGAAAATACAAAGAACTGAAACCTCACTTTTCACAATGAAATTGTGCATTTCATTATATCATCAACTAAAACAAAATATTGGGGTTTTATATAGAAAACATATAGTCCTAATTTTATTGTTGAAATGAAATTTGAACTTAAAGAACTATATCCAGATTTGTATATAAGTTGAGGAGTACCAGTAACTGGACTTTGTTTTTAAAAGTTGTTAGAGTATTTGACTTCTTTAAGATGTTGATTTATTCCTGTTCAGAGAAAGGTATTCAATAATGGCAGTCTCTGGGACTTTGGAAATTTTTTGTGGTGGTGGTTTTAATTATATTGGTTTATATTGACCATGAACAGGCTGTACTATACTGTGGTCTCTGGAAGGAGATTAAATGTTAGTATGCCTGAATGATTTGAGTAGTTTAGGTTTACATTATCTAATTACCTATAGTTCAATTTTATATTATCTATCATTCCGTTTATCTACATATTTATTTTTTTCTTGCCTTGAAGGAAAACCTAAATATCAAACTGGTGGAAAATCTAAGAGGACAATTCAAGGCACTCATAAAACTACTAAACAGGTACAGCATCTATAACTTTTATACTTATTTACTTTTAATTTCAATTTCTGAATGTATTATAAATTATGAAAATCTTATTTTGCAGGATTTGAATATTATTTATCTAAATAAAAATTTAATGTACTTTTTAAAAACAAATATGTATATAGTAATCAGTGTGACTTACTTGTACTAAATACTTTACAGATATTAATTTATTTGGTTCTCATACCCTTTGATGTAAGCATCATAGTTATCCTCACTTACATTGAAGTTTTGTTACAAAAAGAAACTTGAGACAGAGAGAAGGCATATAGCTTACTAGTAAAAGACACAGCCAGCGTTTGAACCCAGGCAGTTAATTCCTTTTCTTTTTTATTTTTTTTTCTTTGAGTCTCACCCTGTTGCCCAGGCTGGAGTGCAGTGGTGTGATCTTGGCTCACTGAACCCTCTTCCTCTTAGGTTCAGGCAGTTCTCGTGCCTCAGCCACCCCAGTACCTGGGACTACAGTCATGTGTCACCACACCTGGCTGATTTTTATATTTTTAGTAGAGACAGGGTTTCACCATGTTGGCCAGGCTGGTCCCAAACTCCTGGCCTCAAGTGATCTGCCCGCCTTGGCCTCCCAAAGTGCTGGGATTACAGGCGTGAACCACCACGTTCAGCCCTTGGAAGTTAATTTCCACAGTTTATGCTCTTAGCTCCTCTGCTGTGCCTTCCATGTTTGCCAGTTCTTTTATGATTTTCTTTCTTGATATAATGATGCCTTTAGGTTGTAGGATAGTAAAGATATTTGGAATATAAAAATTGTAAATTGCTCTAATAAAATTTTGGAGAACACAAGCCTACTTTATCTTTTGAAGGTGTTTAGCGTAATTATAGTTAGTTTTTTAATCCATAGTTATTTTCTCTGAACTTTTCATAGGTGTTATTTTATTTTATTAATTTAATTTAATTTTTTGAGATAAGGTCTCACTGTTGCCCAGGCTGAGTACAGTGGCACAATCACAGCTCACAGAATCACTTGACCTTCTGGGCTCAAGTAATTCTCCCACCTCAGCCTCCAGAGTGGGCTGGGACCAGAGGTGTACACCGCTGTGCCTGGCTGATTTTTGATTTTTTGGACAATTATCTTGATATTTTTAAGTATATAGTATGTATTGTGTAAAATAAAATTTCATATGAGGAAAACATGGACTTCTAATCATGATATCATTGTGAGTTCACAAAGAGTCTCCCATCCCCACACACAAAGGCACCAATGATTTTATATGCATATATTTGTAAAAAAGATTAAAAATATATACATATATGTTTTTAATATACACATATAACATATATACTTATATATGCACATGTATACACATACATGTATATATTTCTTATCTATGTATATGTATTTTAACCTTTAGGTTCAGGGGTACATGTGCAGGTTTGTTATATAGGTAAACTCGTTTCACGGGGGTTTGTTGTACAGATTATTTCATAACGCAGGTACTAAGCCTAGTACCCAGTAGTTATTTTTGCTCTTCCTCTTTTTCCTCCCACCCTCAAGGAGGCCCCTCTGTTTGTTGATCCCTTCTTTATGTTCATGAGTTCTTATAATTTAGCTCTCGTAAGTGAGGACATGCAGTATTTGGTTTTCTGTTTCTGCAATAGTTCGCTAAGGATAATGGCCTCCAGCTTCATCCATGTTCCAGCAAAATACATGATCTCGTTCTTTTTTATGGGTACATAGTATTCCATCATATATATATATACCAAATTTTCTTTATCCAATCTGTTGTTGATGGGCATTTAGGTTGATTCCATGTCTTTGCTGTTGTGAATAGTGCTGCAGTGAACATTCATGTGCATGTGTCTTTATGGTAGAATGATTTATATTCCTCTGGTAATATACCCAGTAATGGGTTGAATGGTATTTCTGTTTTTTGCTCTTTGAGGAATCACCATACTTCTTTCCATAATGGCCGAACTAATTTACACTCTCAGCAATAGCATATAAATATTATCTTATCTCCACAACCTTGCCAAGATCTGTTGCTTTTTGACTTTTTAGTAATAGCCATTCTGACTGGTGTGAAATGGTATCTCATTGTGATTTTGATTTGCATTTCTCTAGTGAACAGTGATACTGAGCTTTTTTTCATATGCTTATTGGCTGCATGTATGACTTCTTTAGAAAAGAGTTTGTGTTCTTTGCCTACTTTTTAATGGGGTTGTTTGTTTTTATCTTATAAATTTGTTTACATTTATTATAGATGCCAGATATTTATTAAACCTTTGTCAGATGCATAGTTTGCAAAAATTTCCTCCCATTCTATAAGTTGTTTACTTTTTTTTTCGCTGTGCGGAAGCTCTTAAGTTTAATTAGATCCCGTGTGTCAAATTTTGCTTTTGTGTCAATTGCTTTCGGTGTCTTTGTCAAGGAATCTTCCAATGCATGTTCCTATGTCCAGGATGGTATTGCCAGTTGTCTTCCAGGATTTTTATAGTTTTGGGTTTTACATTTAAGTCTTTAATCCATCTTGAGTTGATATTTGTATATGGTGTAAGGAAGGGGCCTAGTTTCAGTCTTCTGCATATGGCAACCCAGTTATCTCAACACCATTTATTGAATAGAGAGTCCTTTCCCCATATCTTGTTTTTGTCAGCTTTGTCAAAGATCAGATAGTTGTAGGTATGTGGCCTTATTTTTGGGCTCTCTCTTCTGTTTCATTGGTCTTTGTGTCTGTTTTTGTACCAGTACCATGCTGTTTTGGTTGCTGTAGCCTTGTAGCATAGTTTGAAGTTGGGTAGCATTGATTCCTCTAGCGTTTTTTTTTTTAACTTAGGATTGCCTTGGCTATTTGGGCATTGTTTTGGTTCCACGTGAATTTTAAATAGCTTTTTCTCATTCTCTGAAGAATGTCATTGGTAGTTTAATGGGAATAGCATTGAATCTGTAAATTGCTTTGGGTAGTATGGGGTAGTATGGCTGTTTTCATGATATTGATTCTTCCTACTCAGCGTGGGATGTTTTTCCATTTGTTCTTGTCATCTCTGATTTCTTTGAGCAGTGTTTTGTAATTCTTGTTGTGGAGATGTTTCTCCTCCCTGGTTAGCTGTATTTCTAGGTATTTTATTCTTTTTTGTCACAATTTTGAATTGGATTGCATTCCTGATTTGACTCTCGGCTTGGCTGTTGTTGTGTATAAGAATGCTAGTGACTTTTTTGTTTTTGTTTTTGTTTTTGTTTTCGTTTTGAGACGGAGTCTCGCTTTGTCGCCAGGCTGGAGTGCAGTGGCACGATTTCTGCTCACCACAACCTCCGCCTCCCAGGTTCAAGCGATTCTTCTGCCTCAGCCTCCTGAGTAGTGGGACTACGGGTGCATGCCACCACGCCCAGCTAATTTTTGTATTTTTAGTAGAGGCAGGGTTTCACCCCATTGGCCACAATGGTCTCGATTTCCTGACCTCGTGATCAGCCTGCCTCAGCCTCCCAGAGTGCTGGGATTACAGGAAGAATGCTAATGACTTTTTGTACAGTGATTTTGTATCCTGAAACTTTGCTGAATTTGTTTATCAGTTGAAGGAGCTTTTGTACTGAGACTATGGGTTTTCTAGATACATAGAATCAAGTCATCTGTAAATGGATATTTTGACTTCCTCACTTCCTATTTGGATGTCCTTTATTTCTTTCTCTTGCCTAATGGCTCTTGCCATGACTTCCAATACGGTATTGAATAGGAGTGGTGAGAAAAGGCATCTTTGTTTTGTGTCAGTTTTCAAGGGGAGTGCTTCCAGCTTTTCTCTGTTCAGTACGATGTTGGCTATGGCTTTGTCATAGGTGGCTCTTACTATTTTGTGGTATGTTCCTTTAATACCTAATTTATTGAGAGTTTTTAACATGAAGATATGTTGTTATATTGAAAGCTTTTTATGCATCCATTGAGATAATGACGTGGTTTTTTTTTCTTTAGTTCTGTTTATGTGATGAATCACATTTATTGATTTGCCTATGTTGAAGCAACCTTATATCCCGGGGATGAAGCCTACTTGATTTTGGTGGATTAGCTTTTTAATGTACTGCTGAATTTGGTTTGCAGGTATTTTGTTGAGGATTTTTGTGTCAGTGTTCATCAAAGATATTGGCATGAAGTTTCTTTTTGTGTTGTGTCTTGGCCACATTTTGGTATCAGGATGATACTGGCTTCATAGAATGAGTTGGAGAGGAGTTCTTTCTTCTCAATTTTTTTGGAATAGTTTCAATAGGAACAGTGCCAGCTTTTCTTTGTATATCTGGTAGAATTTGGCTGTGAATCCTTCTGGTCCTGGGCTTTTTTTGGTTGGTAGGCTACTTGTTACTGATTGAATTTTGGAGTTTATTGTTGTTCCATTTAGAGAATCAGTTTGTTTCTGGTTCAGTCTTGGGAGGGAGTACGTGTCCAGGAATTTATCCATCTCTTCTAGGTTTTCCAATATGTATGCATAGAGGTGTTCATAGTGGTTTCTGATGGTTATTTTTATTTCTGTGGGGTCAGTGGTAACATGACATTTCCATTTCCAGTTGTGTTTATTTGGGTATTCTCTTGTTTCTTCTTTATTAGTTTAGCTAGTAGCCTGTCTTGTTAATTTTTTCAAAGAACCAACTCCTGGATTTATTGATCTTTTGAATGGTTTTTTATGTCTTGATTTCCTTGGGTTCATCTCTGATTTTGTTTATATCTTGTCTTTTGCTAGTTTTGGGGTTGATTTGCTCTTGCTTCTGTAATTCTTTTACTTGTGATGTTAGATTGTTAATTTGAGATCTTTCCAACTTTTTGATGTGGGTGTTTAGTGCTATAAATTTCCCTTTTAATATTGCCTTAGCTGGATCCCAGAGATTCTGGTATGTTGTATTTTTGTTCTCATTAGTTTCAAATAACTCTTTGATTTCTGTCTTCATTTCATTATTTACTCAGAATTCATTCAAGTGCATGTTGTTTAATTTCCATGTAGTTGCATGGCTTTGGGTGATTTTCTTATTTTGACTTCTACTTTTATTACATTGTGGTCTGAAAGTGTGTTTGGTATGATTTCAGTTCTTTCTGCATTTGTTGAGGATTGTTTTATGTTCAGTTATGAGGTCGATTTTAGAGTATGTGCCATGTGACAATGAGAAGAATGTATATTCTGTTGCTTTTGGTTGGAGAGTTCTGTAGAGATCTATCAGATCCATTTGGTACAATGTTGAGTTCAGGTCCTGAATATCTTTGTTAATTTTCTGTCTTGATGATCTAATACTTCCAGTGGAGTATTGAGGTCTTCCACTCTTTTTGTGTGGGAGTCTAAGTCTCTTTGTAGGTCTCTAAGAACTTGGTTTATGAATCTGGGTGTTTCTCCTGTGTTGGGTGCATATATATTTAGTATAGTTAGGTCTTACTGAATTGAATCCTTTATCATTACGTAATGTCCTTTTTTTTTTGTCACTTTTTAAATCTTTGTTGGCTCAAAGTCTATTTTGTCTGAAGTTAGGATTGTAACCACTCCTTTTTTTCTGATTCCCATTTGCTTGGTAGATTTCCCTCCATCCCTTTATTTTGAGCCTATGTGTGTCTTTATGTGTGATACAGGTCTCTTGAAGACAGCATACCATTGGGTCTTATTTTTTTGTTTTAATCCAACTTGACACTCTGTGCCTTTTAAGTGGGGCATTTAGCCCATTTACGTTCAAGGTTAGTGGTATGTGTGGATTTGATCCTGTCATGTTGTTGTTAGCCGGTTACTATGCTGGCTTGTTTGTGTGGTTGCTTTATAGTGTCCCTGGTCTGTGTATTTAAGTGTGTTTGGTAGCAGTTCTTCCTTTCTATATTTTGTGCTGCTTTCAAGGTCTCTTGTAAGGCAGGTCTGGTAGTCATAAACTCAATATTTGCTTATCTGAAAAGGATCTTATTTCTCCTTTGCTTAGGAAGTTAAGTTTGGCTGGATATGAAATTCTTGGTTGAAGATTTTTTTTCTTTAAGAATGTTGAATATGGGCCCCCTGTCTCTTCTGACTTGTAGGTGAGAGGTCTGATGTTAGCTTTATGAGGTTCCCTTTGTAGGTGACCTGCCCCTTCTCTTTGTTAAAGCTACCTTTAACATTTTTTTTTTTTTCATTTCAATCTTGGAAAATCTGATGATTACATGTCTTGGGGGTTGATCTTCTTGTGTAGAATTTTGCAGGGGTTCTCTGTATTTCCTGTATTTGACTGCTGACCTCTCTATCAAGGGTGGGAAAGTTTTCATGGATACTATCCTGAAGTATTTTTTCAAGTTGTTTGTTTTATCCTTATCCTTTTCAGGGATGCCAGTGATTCATAGGTTTGACTTCTTTACAGAATCCCACATTTCTCGGAGGTTTGTTCATTCCTTTTTCTTTATTTTTGTCGGTCTTAATTCAGAGAGCCAGTCTTCAAGTTCTGAGATTCTTTCCTCAGCTTGGTCTATTCTGTTAATACTTGTGATTGCATTGTGAAATTCTTATAGTGTGTTTTGTAGCCCTGTTAGATCTGTTAGGTTCTTTTTTATACCGGGTATTTCATTTTTCAGCTCCTGTATTGTTCTTTTGTGATTCTTAGTTTCCTTGGATTGGGTTTTGCCTGTCTCCTGAATCTTGATGATCTTTGTTCCTATCCATATTTTTTTTTTTTTTTTTTTTTTTTTGAGACAGAGTCTTGCTCTTTCACCCAGGCTGGAGTACAATGGCACAATCTGCTCACTGCAACCTTCACTTCCTGGGTTCAAGTGATCCTCCTGCCTCATCCTCCTAAGTAGCTGGGATTACAGGTACCCGCCATCATGCCTAGCTGATTTTTGTATTTTTGTAGAGATAGTGTTTCACCGTGTTGGCCAGGCTGGTCTTGAACTCCTGACCTCAGATGACCCTCCCTCCTCAGCCTCCCAAAGTGCTGGGATTACAGGCCCTATTCATATTATGAATTCTATTTCTGTCATTTCAGCCAGCTTGGCCTGGTTGAGAACCCTTATTAAAGAACTGATGTGGTCATTTCAAGACATATGACACTCTGGTCATTTGAGTTACTGGAGCTCTTGCATTGGTTCTTTCTTTTCTCTGAGTGTGGTGTTCCTTTAACTGCAGTGTAATTTGAGTAATTAATGGACTTCTTGATGTTTTCATAGGACGGAAGCTTTGTGCAAGGTCTTTATTTGTTGCTGACTTCTTTTGTTTAATTTCATGGGATGGGAATGTTAGCAATACGGTTTGGCTCTGTGTCCCCACCCAAATCTCACTTTGAATTGTAATCCCCATAATCCTCATGTGTCAAGGGTGGGACCAGGTGGAGGTAATTGGATCATGGGGGTGGTTTCCCCCATGCTGTTCTCGTGATAGTGAGTGAGTCTCATGAGACCTAATGGTTTTATAAGTGTCTGGTATTTCCCCTGCTGGCACTTACTCTGTCCTGCCACTCTGTGAAGAAGGTGCCTGTTTCTCCTTTGCCTTCTTCCATGATTGTAAGTTTCCTGAGGGCTCTCCAGTCATGTGGAACTGTGAGTCAATTAAACCTCTTTCCTTTATAAGTTACCCTGTCTCGGGTATTTCTTCATAGTAGTGTAAGAATGGACTAATACAGCAGTGTATTTTTGGTATGGAACCTTTGGGATGTGATCTAGTACGTGGTGCTTAAGTATATTGGTCAGTTGATAGGTTCTTCCTTGGTCGTGTGGTTTCTTCACAGTTGTAACCTTGCTCCCTCTCAATGCTCTCAAAGTGTGGGCTTCTCTCCCACTGCCTTTAGATTGTGGCTTGACACTCCCAGGCTGCCCACTGCAGCTCTGGGGTGATGTTTCTCCCCAACTTGGAGCCAGTAGAGGAAGGGACTTTAGCAGTGGCATCACAGGATGGAGGGTCTGTGCTGTGGGCCCAAGCTGGGGGTTCCCTGTCTGTTGATGAGCAGGGGGTGGGTGGGACACATGGGAGACAGACTGGCCTTGTCTCCTTGGGTTGACTGCAGTTTGTCGAAGGTATGGATAAGGCACTTTGGGTCTTGGTTCCTTTGTTAGTCTGAGGGTAGCAAGTACTGTTCCATGGCAGAGGTAGTGGCAGAGAGGCTTTTGGTTACCCTTAGGGGCTCCACCTCCAAGAAATGTGGAACCACTGTTACTGAGGGTGTTCAGCCACTGGGATGGGGCAGCTGCACTGCTGGCATGAGCTTCGGGTTCTGCTTGTTGGGGAGCAGGGAGTTGAAGGCTCACAGGGAAGAGAGATTGGTCTCCTCTCTGTATGGTAGCTGTGATGTACTGTAAGTTTGAGTTTAGCCCTTAGGCTCTTTGTGTCCTCCCCTAGTCCAAGGGCAGGAGGAATAGCACTGTTACTGTGGCAGTGGCCAAAGGGCTGTCGTATGCCTTTGGGAGCCTCTTCCCAGGGAAACTGCGTGTCACTACCAGTGGGTATGCTCAGCCATGGCTGGGGCGACTGTTCTGCATTCATGAGCCATGGGCCCTGCCTAGTGAAGAGTGGGGTGGGGGTTCTAGGGAGGAGGGGCCGCACTCCTGTCTGTATGGTGGCTGTGGTGTGCTAAAAAAATTACTAAAAAACCAGTTGATAGATTTTTAAGTACATATTATATTTTAAAAATTATATGGTAAGATACATGCACTGATAAATTGAGTGTATTATTTAATGTTCCTTTCGATACACATTTAAGAAACTATTATCTCAGAAGGGGTAGGCATAAAAGAAATCTTTGCCCGGGCACGGTGACTCACGCCTGTAATCCCAGCACTTTGGGAGGCCGAGGTGGGCGGATCACAAGGTCAGGAGATCAAGACCATCCTGGCCAATGCGGTGAAACCCTGTCTCTACTAAAAATACAAAAAAATTAGCTGGGTGTGGTGGCGGACGCCTGTAGTCCAGCTACTGGGGAGGCTGAGGCAGGAGAATGGCGTGAACCCAGGAGGTGAAGCTTGCAGTGAACTGAACCGAGATTGTGCCAGTACACTCCAGCCTGGGCTACAGAGCGAGACTCTATCTCAAAAAAAAAAAAAAAAAGTAATCTTTTAGGCCAGGCATGGTGGCTCACACCTGTAATCCTAGCACTTTGGGAGGCTGAGGCAGGCGGGTCACCTGAGATGAGGAGTTCAAGACCAGTCTGGCCAACATGGTAAAACCTCATCTCTACAAAAATACAAAAATTAGCCAGGCATGGTGACTGTAATCCCAGCTACTCGGGAGGCTGAGGTGGGAGAATCACTTTGAACCTGGGAGCCGGAGATTGCAGTGAGCCAAGATCACGCCATTGCACTCTAGCATGGGCAACAGAGTGAGACTCCATCTTGAAAAAAAAAAAGAAGTCTTTATTTTTGTATTTCAGATCATTTCAAAAACCTACAAAATATATAGAGAGAGCTTCTTTTTAAATTATAATTAAAAAATGTTTTTAGAGGCAGGGTCTTGCTCTGTTTCCCAGGCTGGAGTATAGTGGCTTGATCATAGCTCACTGCAGCCTTGAATTCCTGGGCTCAAGCAGTCCTTCCACCTCAGCCTCCTGAGTAGCTGGGACTACAGGTGTGTGCCACCACACCTGGTTAGCTTTTCCATTTTTTGTGGAAATAGGGTCTTGCTGTGCTGCCCAGGCTGTTCTCAAACTTGTAAGCTCAAGCAGTCCTCTCACCTTGGCTCCCCGAAGTGCTGAGATTACAAGTGTGAGCCACTGCACTTGGCTGAGGAACTGCTTTAAAAAATTAATTTTTGTGGGTACATAGTGGGTCTGTATATTTATGGGGTACATGAGATATTTGATACAGGCATGCAGTGTGTAATAATCACATCATGGAAAGTGGGGTATTCATCCCCTCAAGCATTTATCCTTTGTATTATAATCCAGTTACACTCTTTTAGTTATTTGAAACTATACAATTAAATTATAGTCAGCCTGTTGTGTTCCCCAGTACTTTGTCTTATTCATTCTTTCCATTTTTTTTTTGTATTTTTATCCTTTTATTTGTTACTATTTATTTATTTATTTATTTATTATACTTTAAGTTCTGGGATACATGTGCAGAATGTGCAGGTTTGTTACATAGGTGTATACATGTGCTGTGGTGGTTTGCTGTACTCATTCTTTCCATTTTTTTGTACCCATGAACTATCCTCACTTCCCCCCTACTCCCCTGCTACCCTTACCAGACTTTGGTAACTATCCTTCTACTTTCTCTGAGTTCAATTTTCGTGGTATTTAGCTACCACAAATAAGTGAGACCATGTGATGTTTGTCTTTCTGTGCCTGGCTTATTTCATTTACATAATGACCTCCAGTTCTATCCATATTAGTGTAAATGACAGGATCTCATTTTTTTTAAATGGCTGAATAGCAAGCATTTCATTGTGTATATGTACATTTTCTTTATCCATTCATCTGGTGATGGCCACTTACTTCCACATCTTGGCTGTTTTGAACAGTGCTGCAACAAACATGAGAGTACAGATCTCTTTGATATTCTGATTTCTTTTCTTTTGTGTATATACCCAGCAGTGGGTTTGCTGGATCATATGATAGCTCTATTTTTGTTTTTTTTGAGGAACCTCTAAACTGTTCTCCATATTGGTTATACTAATTTACATTCCCACCAACAATGTACCAGGGTTCCATTTTTTTCCACATCCTCTCCAGCATTTGTTAATTGCCTGTGTTTTAGGTAAAAACCGTTTTAACTGGGGTGAGATGATAGCTTATTTTAGTTTTGATTTGCATTTCTCTGATGATCAGTGATGTTGAGCACCTTTTCATATGCCTGTTTGCCATTTGTATGTCTTCTCTTGAGAAGTGTTTATTTATATTTTTTGCCCATTTTAAAATTGGTTTATGAGATTTTTTTCCTATTGAGTTGTTTTAGCTCCTTGTATATTCTGGTTATTAATCCCTTTTCAGATGGGTAGTTTGCAAATATTTTCTCCCATTCTGTTGTTTGTCTCTTTACTTTGTTGATTGTTTCCTTTGCTGTGCAGAAGTTTTTTTTTTTTTTTTTTTTTTTTTTTTTTTTTTTTTTTTTAACTTGATGTGGTCTCATTTGTCCAGTTTTGCATCGTTGCGTATGCTTATGGGGTATATTACTCAAGAAATTTTTTGCCCAGACCAATGTCTTGGAGATTTTCCCAAAGTTTTCTTGTAGCAGTTTCATAGTTTGAGGTCTTAGATTTCAGTCATTAATCCATTTTGATTTGAGGTTTGTATATGGTGAGAGAAAGTCAAATTTCATTCTTCTGCATATGGATACCCAGTTTTCCCAGCACCATTTATTGAAGAGACTGTCTTTTCTCCGGTGCATGTTCCTGGCACCTTTGCTGAAAATGAGATCACTGCAGGTGTATGGATTTTTTTCTGGGTTCTTTATTATGTTCCATTGATCTGTGTGTCTGTTTTTATACCAGTATCATGCTGTTTGAGTTACTGTAGTTCTATAGTATAACTTTAAGTCAGGTAATGTGATTCCTACAGTTGTGTTCTTTTCGCTCAGGATAACCTCGGGTATTCTAGGTTTTTTTGTGGTTCCGTATATATTTTAGGATTTTTTTTTCTATTTCTGTGAAGAATGTCATTGGTATTTTGATAGGGATTGTATTGAATCTATAGATTGCTTTGGATAGTATGTATGTTTTAATAACATTGAATCTTCCAATTCATAAACGTGGAATATCTTTCTGGTTTTTGATGTCTTCTTCAATTTCTTTCATCAGTGTTTTCATTGTAGAGATCTTTCACTTCTTTGGTTAATTCTTAGGTATTTAATTTTACTTGTGTCTACTGTAAATGGAATTACCTTTTTTTTTTTTTTCAGATTGTTCACTGTTAGCATATAGAAATGCAACTGGTTTTTGTATGTTGATTTTGTATCCTGCAACTTTACTGAATTTGTTTATCAGTTCTAATAGTTTTTGGTGGAGTCTTTAGGTTTTTCTAAATATAAGATCATATTATCTACAAACAAGGATAATTTGACTTCTTCCTTTCCAGTTATTTCTTTCTCATGTCTGATTGCTCTAAGTAGGACTTCCAGTAGTACTCTTTTGAATAACAGTGGTGAAAGCAGGTATCCTTTTCATGTTCCAGATCTTAAAGGAAAAGCTTTCAGTTTTTCCACATTCAGTATGATACTAGCTGTTTGTCTGTCGTATATGGCTTTTATTATGTTGAGGTATGTTCCTTCTATGCCCAATAGTTGAGGGTTTTTATCATGAAGGGATGTTGAATTTTGTTAAATGCTTTTTTTTTTTTTTTTTTTTTTTTTTTGAGACAGAGTCTTGCCCTGTCGCCCAGGCTGGAGTGCAGTGGCGCGATCTCAGCTCACTGCAAGCTCCGCCTACTGGGTTTACGCCATTCTCCTGCCTCAGCCTCCTGATTAGCTGGGACTACAGGCGCCCGCCACTTCGCCCGGCTAGTTTTTTGTATTTTTTGGTAGAGACGGGGTTTCACCGTGTTAGCCAGGATGGTCTCAATCTCCTGACCTCGTGATCCGCCCGTCTCGGCCTCCCAAAGTGCTGGGATTACAGGCTTGCGCCACCGCGCCCGACCTGTTAAATGCTTTTTCAGCATGCATTGGAATGATTGCGTGATTTTTATTCGTTTTGTTATATAATATCACATTGATTGATTTGCATATTGTTAAACCATCCATGCATCCCTGGGGTAAGTCATACTTGGTCATGATGAATGATCTTTTTAATGTAATGTTGAAAATGTTGAACATGTTCAGCTTGCTAGTATTTTGCTGAAGATTTTTGCATCAATGTTCATCAAAGATAATGGCTTGTGTTTTTGTTTTTATGATGTGTCTTTGTCTGATTTTGTTATCAGGATAATATTGGCCTCATAGAATGATTTTGGAAGTATTCCCCCCTCCTCTGTTTTTGGAATAGTTTGAGTAGGATTGGTACTAGTTCTTTTTTAAACGTTTGTTAAGTTTAGCAGCAAAGCCTTCAGGACCTGAGCTTTTCTTTACTGGAAGACTTTTTATTATGGCTTTGATCTTGTTACTTGTTATTGGTCTGTGCAGGGTTTGGATTTCTTTATGGTTCAATTTTGATAGGTTGTATGTATCTTGGAATTTATCCATTCTCTCTAGATTTTCCAATTTATCGGCATATAGTTTCTCATAGTAGCCACCAACGATCCTTTGAATTTCTATGGTATCAGTTGTAGTGTCTCCTTTTTCATCTCTAATTTTATTTATTTGGGTCTTCTCTCTTTTCTTGGAGAGCTTCTTAATCTGAGGTTGAAGATGGAGTCTGTGAACATGAAGAAAATACATGTTGAATGTCATACACGTGCATTTTTTTGGGGATAGGTCCATAGGTTTTCTCAGATTCTTAGGGGAGCCGATGAGTCTCTCAGAAAGGGATGAGTCAGAAGTCTCAATTTCTTCCTTCTTCTTTCCCTGGCCTGCCCTTTTTCCCCCCCTCTTCTGTCTTTTTCTCTCAAAAATCCTTGATTAAAACACTATTACCTCATGGAATCCAATTGTGTGTAATTTCTCCTGCAAGTTTGGATTGTTTTGTCATCTATTGACTGTCTTGGGAAGCAGTTAGACATAGTAAGCCATAGTAGTAGTATAGTTACCTGATTAAGAATTCTGGCTTCATCACTTAAATTAATGTGAGGCTTTGGGGTATAATTTAATTTAGCTAAACCTGTTTCCTCTTCTGTAAAATGAAGATAATATTAGTACCTGTAATATAAAATTGCTTCAATGATTAAATTAAGTATATGTAAATCACTTGGTACAATGCTTGGCACATAGCAAGAAATCATGCATGTTAGATGCTGGCGCAATTGTTATTATCACTGCTGTTATTTTTGTCAGTAGTAAGTAGAGCCCTATATTTTAAAACTCTCTACTAGTTAACCAGCCTCTAGGATTTTTTTTTTTTTTTTTTTTTTTTTTAAAAGAGAGATTTAAGGTCTCACTGTGTTGCCTGGTCTGTTCTCAAACTCCTGGGCTCAAGTGATACTCCCGCCTCAGCCTCCTGAGTGGTTGGGACTACATGTGTATAATACTGTGCCTGGCTAGCCTCTGTTATTTGATGTGTCTTTTCTACCTTTCTTCACAAAGTTGGCAATTATTGCCATTAGTTTATGCACATTTTTTCTACAGGCGTATTTTTTCTCCTTTTTGTCTTTCTTATGATAATCATACCTTACATTATTTGGGCACTTACTATTTGCTAGATGCATGTCAAACACTCTGTGAACGTTGGAGCAGAAATTGAAAGATTGAGTTCTAGTTTCAGTTTTGTCATTCTTTTGACTTTTGTCAAGAAATTCAGTCTGAGCCTCAGTTTTGTCATCTACAAAATAGGAATAATAATATTTCTCCTGTCTTTACAGCTTGTTGTGATGATTAAATAACTATGTTTTCAAAAATCCTTTATAAAATATATTTTCTGCCCTTCTGGAATCTTTGTAAATAAAAGCCTTGGATAGAGCAGTCACACGTAATGATAGAAACGGTTTAACCCCAAAGCATTATTGCCCATTGTACATTATAAGCAAGGATGGTAAAATATTACTTTATGATTTTAATTACTTATGGTTATGAATGCTATACATACATACCACATTTTATGGATGTGTGATAAATTCATAAACAGCTGGGGATGAGTGGCAATAGTTTTGATAATTTCATAAGATTAGAGTCTGGATTCATAGGAAGCTGCTAGTCCTTTGCTGATCAATGTAGAAAAAAGCTTCAGGAAGGAAGTATAATTTAGAAAACTTCCTAAGTTAATTTTAATTTTGAATGGTATATAGAAAGAAATGAGGTGGTCTGGAATATCTGGTAAAGAGCTGTCAGCACTGAGCCTCGGCCAACAGTCTAATGGTAAGCCAGCAGTGTAACTGTAGAGCTGTAACTAGAAGATGGTCTCCTGTGGCAATGTGACCTTGAACAACTCAGCCTCTGAACCTCAATTTATTAATCTGTAAAGTGGAGGTAATAATACTTACTTTAAGAAGTGTATGAAGCAGGTCAAGAGATATGTTAAGTTGATTTATAATATACAGTTGTTCCTTAGTATCCACGGGGGATTGGTTTCATGATCTCTATATTAGTCCGTTTTCATACTGCTGTAAAGAACTGCCTGAGACTGGGTAATTTATAAAGCAAAGAGGTTTAATTAACTCAGAGTTCAGCATGGTTGCGGAGGCCTCAGGAAACTCATACAATCATGGCAGAAGGCAAAGAGGAACCAAGGCACCTTCTTCACAAGGTGGCGGGAAGAACTGTCCAGCGAAGTGAGGAAGATCACCTTATGAAACCGTCAGATCTTGTGAGAACTCACTATTATGAGAACAGTATAGGGGAAACTGCCCCCATGATTCAGTTACCTCTACCTGGTCTCTCCCTTTACACGTGGGGATTATGGAGATATAATTCAAGATGAGATTTGGGTGGGGACAGAAAGCCTAACCATATCAATCTCCCATGGATATAAAAATCTTTGGATGTTCAAGTCCCTTATATAAAATGGTGTAGTATTTGCATATAACCTATGCATATCCTCCCATAGACTTTAAACAATCTTTAGATTGCTTATAATACCTAATGCAATGTAAATGTTATATGTAAGTAGTTGTTATACTGTATTGTTTAGAGAATAATGATAGGAAAAAAGTCCATACATGTTCAGTGCAGATGCTTTTTATTTCTGGAGTAGTTTTGGTTTGTAGTTGATTGAATCTTTATACAAAAATCCAATCCCTGGAAGCCATTTTATTTATTTATTTCCATGTTTTATTTTACTTCACCAGAGTACTGCAGTGGACTGTAAAATAACATCATCTACGACTGGAGATAAACACTTTGATAAAAGTCCCACTAAAACAAGGCATCCTCGGAAGATTGATCTGAGAGCTCGATACTGGGCATTTCTTTTTGACAATCTTCGCCGAGCAGTAGATGAAATCTATGTAACTTGTGAATCAGATCAGAGTGTGGTTGAATGTAAGGTAAGATTTGCTTTGAGGCCTTGTAATCCATTTGAATTAAGATTCTTGAATTTTTGCTACATCTTACTTGATCTTTTTTTGCTCTGTTGCCCAGGCTGGAGTGTAGTGGCGTGATCTTGGCTCACTACAACCTCTGCCTCCCAGGCTCAAGTGATTCTCCTGCCTTAGCCTCCTGAGTAGCCGGGATTACAGGCACATGCCACCACACCTGGCTAATTTTTGTATTTTTAGTAGAGACGGGGTTTCACTGTGTTAGTCAAGCTGGTCTCGAACTCCTGACCTTAAGTGATCCACCCACCTCGGCTTCCCAAAGTGCTGGGATTATAGGCGTGAGCCACCGTGCCTGGCCCTGACTGGATCATTTATCTTACTTTTTCTAGTTTTAATAAATTCTGTATGCTTTTCATTTAATTACCTCTTATGAAAAGTTGTTCTTTTGATCCATACACTAACATCAGCATTATGGTTCAGGTTTTCTTGATTTTGAAGATTTTTTTTGGCATCACCTAATTATGTATTTTATATTCTGTGAAGGATTTGGTAGAAAGCTGTCTTGATGCATAGTTCTGGGCAGGGAATCAAAAGATTGGATACACATCCAGTATTATTTTTAAAATTCTTATCTGTATTCTCCATTGTTACTGTAGATGGCACTAGTGAGATTTCACATTCTTTGGTTTCATGTTTAATGTCTAACTGGACATTACTCCCTTTCCATTGAGATACTTATCACTCTCCTAATTCACTTTGGTTAGGGAAAAGTGAGATTGATGGCTAACCATAAACAATCCTGGGTGGGATTGGGATGTCATTGTAAGGTGTGTTTTCTAATTTTAAATAATCTTGTGTTTGTAATAGGATATTAAACAGACACATGGTGTAGAGTGTCTCTATCTAAAAAGCCTGGCCTTTTAGTAAGTAGAGACTGTATACCATATTACTTTTTACTGAATAAACCTATTTTGAGGAAAACCAGAGGGATACATGTTTATAGAAATATTAAAGAGATAACTTCTGTTTTTATGGTGAACATGGTTGAAAACCGTGGAATTCATTATGTAACCTTTGAAATATATGAGGGGTTAAAGAAGAGTTACGTATTGAGACAGCAGCTATGTTTCCTCTTAAATTGGAAACAGTCAAAATATGTTTTAGACTAGCTAAAAATATTGGTTATCAAAAGCAGGTTTCAAAATGAACATTAGTTGAAACCATCTAAATATATGTTATGTAGTTGTTATACTTAAATATTGTTACTATCAGCATGTAAAAACTGGTTTTTTTTTTTTTTTTTTTTTTTTTTTTTTTTTTTTGAGGCAGGTCTGTTTCTGTCACTCAGGCTAGAGTGTGGTGGTACAAACATGGCTCACTGAGGCCTTGACCTTCTGGGCTCAAGCAATCTTCCTCCCTCAGCCTCCTGAGTAGCTGGGACCACAGACATATGCCACCATGCCTGGCTAATTTTTAAAAAATTTTTGTAGTGATGAGGCCGCACTATGTTGCCCAGGTTAGTCTTGAACTCCTGGGCTTAAGCAATCCTCCTACCTCAGCATTCCAAAGCTGTGGAATTATAGGCATGAGCCACCATGCCCAGCCACTTTTTATGTTTAAAGAAAAATATTTTTAAGCTTAAAAATCATATTCTTGGAGTATAATGAGTCAGTATGTTGTGGTAGAAGACACTACTGGACTTAGTTTTCTGTTATGCTTTGTAAACTGAGCATTTGGGCTTAGAATAGCTCTAGATTACCCCTAGAGATTAATCAAAGCAGCAGTTTCTTTTTTTTTTTAATTAAAAATAACAAATGACTGATTGAAATCAAATTTGCTTAAAAATATATATACTTCTTTAGAGTAAAGTGAGATTGACCAATTGCAATTATGTCTTTGTGATAAGCAGAAACTCTTGCACCTTTCTCTGACATGACTGTGTTTTAGGAAGCTAGAATTGGCCACAAGAAAGTGTGGATTTTATTTCTGGTTCTGTCACTTATTCCAAGCTTTATAAAAGCTCAATAGCAATAGAAATTTTTTGTGTACGTTGTAGATTAAAAGAATGGAGAAGGTTTTGACAAAGTGAGAAGAGTAGAGATGTGTTTTCCATTCTTTGTACTGTGCCAAGATGCTCAAAGGCTTATGCTGAGAAATCTAGGAGTTTAAAAGGGATTTTTATATTCAACTCTTCTCCTTATCCAAGACTTACAGGTGGTGATGTATAAAAGATACAATTTAACGTTTGGTCTAAGCACATGCTGGGTATATACTAACTAGTTTTCTTGTTTTGTTTTGCTTTATTCTCATTATTAAGGCACTGCCATCTATGATCCCATTTGGTTAGTATCTTTATGAGATACATGACCCAATAATTTTTCCTCATTTTGTAAGTGGATTCAGCCATTGTTTTGTTAATGCATTGAAAGATTTATTCCTATTTGTGATTTTTATGTTTTAACCTTAGTTAAAATAATCACAGTTCAGTTCTGTGTCTCATATGTAAAAAGCTGTTAATAACACATTATGTAATTCACATAAGTATAGCGTGATGTGAAAAGTATCTTTCCTGTTTGCCAGGGATTTCTGAGTAGATGCTAACTTTGTAATCAAAAGAAGCTACGTTCCTCATTTTTTGAGTTTGAAGATTGTGCCTGTTTATGACATCGGCTACTTTACTATATAAATTGCTAAGAACTGACATTGTAGCAAAACTCTACTCTAAGCATTACCCCTACATTTCCCTTGCTCTCTTGCAAGGTAGGCTAGAGTGGGTTGGGGGAATTGCTTTTTGGAGTGTGCTTAGTTAATGAAGTGGTGGCCATTCCCTCATTCGTTCTCACAAAATTTTGAGGTAAGGGTTGAAAGAGTTGGTTGTGAAATTTGTGGGTGTGGCTGCTGGAAGGGGAGATTGGCATCTTCTTCTCTGGTTGAATGTTTGTTGTGTGGACTGATTTTGGTGTCTCTGGAATGTATTGAGAGAGTTTGGGGAAAACATGCTGGGAATACATTTTATTTTCCTTTCCTTGTTTCCCATTTGAATCTGGAGGGAACTAGATGTATGTCTCTGGAGGATTGGGGGCTCCTTTGGATAAAGAGATTGGCACCTGCATCTGGCTTAGAGATTTCATAGCACAATAGACTTGCTGGAGTAACCTGTGCCAGCTGGGCTTGAACACTCTAGGATAGTTCTCAGTGATCAAGTAAAGAAGACCTGAGTGTATCTAATGATCTATTTGAGGGAAGGAACATAGGCATAGATGAAGGTGTTAAGAGTCATAGGAACTTCCTCTGGGGACACTTGGCTAGGTGAGTATATGTAAAACTCTGATGGAGTTGGGCCCCAGTGTCTCTTATTCTCATATTTGTTTCCATGTGTACTCAATCTTTAGCTCCCACTTATAAGAGAGAACTTGGTACTTGGTTTTCTATTACTGCATTAGTTTGCTTAGGATAATGGCCTCCTGCTGCATCCATGTTCCTGCAAAGCACATGATCTTGTTTTTTCCTGTGTCTGCATAGTATTCCATGGTGTATATGTACCACATTTTCTTTATCCAGTCTACCATTGATGGGCATCTAGGTTGATTCCATGTCTTTGCTGTTGTGGATAGTGCTGCAGTTGAACATATGTGTGCATATATCTTTTTGGTAGAGCAGTTTATATTCCTTTGGGTATATACTCAATAATGGGATTGCTGGGTCAAATGGTATTTCTGTTTTCAGTTCTTTGAGAAATCTCCAAACTGGTTTCCATGGTGGCTGAACAAATTTACATTCCCACAGTAGTGTATAAGCATTCCCTTTTCTCCACAACCTTGCCAGCATCTGTTTTTGACTTAAACAATAGCCATTCTCTCTGGTATGATGTGGGATCTCAGTGTGGTTTTGATTTGCATTTCTCTAATGATTAGTGATGTTGAACATTTTTTCTTATGCTTGTGTATGTATTTTTGTTTTTTGAGACGGAGTCTCGCTCTGTAACCCACGCTGTAGTGCAGTGGCGCAATCTCGGCTCACTGCAAGATCCGCCTCCCAGGTTCACGCCATTCTCCTGCCTCAGCCTCCAGAGTAGCTGGCGCTACAGGCACCCGCCACCACGCCCGGCTAATTTTTTGTATTTTTAGTAGAGATGGGGTTTCACCATGGTCTTGATCTCCTGACCTCGTGATCCGCCCGCATTGGCCTCCCAAAGTGCTGGGATTACAGGCATGAGCCACTGTGCCCAGCCGTGTATGTATTCTTTTGACGAATGTCTGTTCGTGTACTTTGCCCAGTTTTAAATGGGGTTGTATAATTTTTCTGACTGATGTAAGATGGTATCTCATTGTGGTTTTGATTTGTATTTGTCTGATGAATAGTGATGTTGAGCATTTGATATTGTTTGGCTCTGTCCCCGCCCAAATCTTACCTTGAATTGTAGTTCCCATAATCCCCACATGTCGTGGGAGGTAATTTAATCTTGGAGGTTGTTACCCTCATTCTCTTCTCGTGATAAGTGAGTGATTTATCATGAGATCTGATGGTTTTATAAGGGGCTTTTCCCCCTTTTGCTTGGCACTTCTCCTTGCTGCTGCCACATGGAAGAAGGACGTGTTTACTTCCCCTTCCACCATGATCATAAGTTTCCTGAGGCCTCCCCAGTTATGCTGAACTGAGTCAGTTAAACCTCTTTCCTTTATAAATTACCCAGTCTCAAGTATGTCTTTATTAGCAGTGTGAGAGCAAACTGATACAGCATTTTTTATATGCTTGTTGACTGTGTTGTGTCTTTGAGAAACGTCTGTTCATGTCCTTTGCCCATTTTTTAATTGGGGCTGTTTGTGTTTTGCTTGTTGATTTAAATTCCTTATAGATTCTAGATATTGGATCTTTGTCAGATGCATAGTTTGTGAATATTTTCTTCCATTTTGTACGTTGTCTGTTTACTTTGTTAATTGTTTCTTTTGCTGTGTAGAAGATATTTAATTATGTCCCACTTGTCTATTTTTGTTTTTGTTGCAATTGCCTTTGGGGATTTTGTTATGAAATTGTTGCCAAGACATACATCCAGAATGATATCTTCTAGGTTTTCTTTTATGGTTTTTATAATTTGAGGCTTTACAATTACTTTTCTTTTTTTTTTTGAGACAGTGTCTCGCTCTGTCGTCCAGGCTGGAGTGCAATGGCGTGGTCTCGGCTCACTGCACGCTCTGCCTCCCAGGTTCGTGCCATTCTCCTGCCTCAGCCTCCTGAGTAGCTGGGACTACAGGTGCCTGCCACCATGCCTGGCTAATGTTTTGTATTTTTTAGCAGAGACAGGGTTTCACCGTGTTAGCCAGGATGGTCTCAATCTCCTGACCTCATGATCTGCCCGCCTTGGCCTCCCAAAGTGCAGGGATTACAGGCGTGAGCCACCATGCCCGGCCTACAATTACTTTTTAAATCCATTTTCAGTTGATTTTTATGTATGGTGAAAGGAAGTGGTCCAGTTTCAGTCTTCTGCATATGGCTAGCTAGTTATACCAATACAATTTATTGAATAAGGAATCCTTTATTCATTGCTTGTTATTGTTGATTTTTCAAAGATATGATGATTATAGGTGTGTGGCTTTATTTCTGGGTTCCCTAACTAGTTTCATTGTTCTATGTATCTGATTTTCGTACCATGCTATTTTTGTTACTATAACCTTATAGTATGGTTTGAAGTAGTGTTCTGCCTCCAGTTTTGTTCTTTTTGCTTAGGATTGCTTTGGCTATTGGGGCTCTTTTTTGGTTCCACATGAATTTTAGAATAGTTTTTTTTGAATTCTGTGAAAAATGTCATTGATAGTTAGGAATTGGCATTGGTAGTTGGTAGTTTGGAATTGGTAGTTGGTAGTTTGGCATTGAATCTGTAAATTGCTTTGGTCAGTATAGCAATTTTAACAGTATTGATTCTTCCTATCCATGAGCATGGAATATGTTTCCATTTGTTTGTGTCATCTCTGATTTCTTTCAGCATTGTTTTGTAATTCTCAGAGAGGTCTTTCACCTCCCTGGTGAAATTTATTTCTAGATTTATTTATATATTTATTTATTTGTGGCCAATGTGAATGGGATTGTGTTCTTGATTTGGTTCTCAGGTTGAATGTTATGGTGTATAGAAATGCTACTGATTTTTGTACATTGATTTTGTACTCTGAAACTTAAGTTATCAGTTCTAAGAGCCTTTGGACAGAGACTATAAGGTTTTCTAGGTGTAGAATCATATTGTCTGCAGAGACAGCTTGACTTCCTCTCTTCCTATTTGGGTGCCTTTTATTTTATTCTCTCAGCTGATTGCTGTGGCTAGGATTTCCACGACTGCATTGAATAGGAGTGGTGAGGTGGGAATCCTTGTTTTGTTCTGGTTTTCAAGGGGAATAGTTTCAGCATTTGCCCATTCAGTATTATTTTAGCTGTGATGGTGTCATGGAGCCTCTTATTATTTTCAGTTATGTTATCTTGATACCTTGTTTATTGAAGGTTTTTAACATGGAGTGATGTTGAATTTTATTGAAAGCCTTTTCTGGGTCTGTTGAGATGCTCATGTGGTTTTTGTTTTTAGTTCCGTTTATGTGGTGGATCACATTTATTGATTTGCATGTGTGAACCAACCTTACATCTCAGGAATAAAGCCTACTTGATCATAGTGAATTAACTTTTTGATGTGCTGCCTGATTCTGTTTGCTAGTATATTGTTGAGTGTTTTTTTTTTTTTTTTTAATCTGTGTTCATCAGGGACATTGGCCTGAGCATTTCTGGTTTAATTTATTCCTAGACATTTTGTGTGTGTGTGTGTGTGTGTGTGTGTGTGTGTGTGGCTATTGTGGATGGGATTGTGTTCTTGATTTGGTTCTCAGGTTGGACGTTATTGGTGTATAGAAGTGCTACTACTGATTTTTGTATATTGATTTTGTATCCTGAAACTTTACTGAAGTTGTTTATCCGTTCTTGGAGCCTTTGGATGTTGCGTCTCTTCCCGGTTTTGGTATTAGAATGATGCTGGCCTCATACAATGAGTTAGGGAGGAGTTCTTTCTCAATTTTTGGGAGCAATTTTAGTAGAATTTTTATTAGCTCTTCTTTGTATATCTGATAGAATTCAGCTGTGAATCTGTCTGGTTCAGGGATTTTTTTGGGTTTTAGGTTTTTTCTTAATGCTTCCGTTTCAGAACTCATTATTGGTTTGTTCAGGATTTCAGTTTCTTCTGGGTTCAGTCTTGGGAGGTTGTATGTTTCCGAAAATTTATCCATTTCTTTTAGGTTTTCCAGTTGGTATGCACAGAGGTGTCTGTAATAGTCTCTGAGGACTTTTTGTATTTCTGTGGGGTTGATGGTAATGTGAACTTTGTCATTGCCAATTGTGTTTTTTTGGATCTTTTTTTTCTTTATTAATCTAGCTAGCTGTCTATTAACTTTGTTTATTTTTTTGTAAGAACCAACTTTTCTTCATTGATCTTTTGTATGGATTTTCATATCTCAATGTTGTTCAGTTCAGCTCTTCCTTATTAGTATGGTGGTAAGTATCCTTGCCCATCAGTGTTGTTGAGTTCAGCTCTTAGTTTGGTTATTTCTTTTGCTAGCTTTGGGGTTGGTTTGCCCTTGTTATTTATTTATTTATTTTTTTTTGAGGCAGAGTCTCGCTCTGTCCCCCAGGCTGAAGTGCAGTGGCAGCTCACTGCAAGCTCCGCCTCCTGGGTTCACGCCATTCTCCTGCCTCAGCCTCCTGAGTAGCTGGGACTACAGGTGCCTGCCATGGCGCCCTGCTAATTTTTTTGTATTTTTAGTAGAGACGGGGTTTCACTGTGGTCCTGATCTCCTGACCTTGTGATCCACTCACCTTGGCCTCCCGAAGTGCTGGGATTACAGGCGTGAGCCACCACGCCCGGCTGTTTTTTTTCTTCTTCTTCTTTTTTTTTTTTTTTGACTTCCTCTATGTATGATGTTAAGTTGTTAATTTGAGATCTTTCTAACTTATTGATGTATGCATTTAGTGCTATAAACTTTCCTCTTAACACTGCTGTAGCTGTCTCCAAGAGATTCTCTTATGTTGTTTCTTTGTTTTTATTAGTTTCAAAGAATTTTTTGATTTCTATCTTAGTTTCATTGCTTGTCAAAAAGTGATTCATGAGCAGGTTGCTTAATTTCCATGTAATTGTATGTTTTTGAGAGATCTTACTATAGATTTCTATTTTTATTGCACTGTAGTCTGAGGGTGTAGTTGGTATGATTTCACTTTGAATTTATTGAGAATTGCTTTATGGCTGAGTGTGTGGTTCATCTTAGAGTATGTGCTATGTGCAGATGAGAAGAATTTATATTCATTCGTCATTGGGTGAAGTATTCTGTAGAAAGCTGTTAAGTCCATTTGATCAAGTGTCAATTTAGGTCCTTAATATCTTCGTTAATTTTCTACCTTGATCTAACACTGTCAGTGGGGTGTTGAAATCTGTTATTATGTGTGGTTATCTAAGTCTCTTTATAGGTCTCTGATAACTTATATCATGAATCTAGGTGCTCTAATGTTGGGTACATATATATTTAAGATGGTTAAATCTTCTTGTTTAATTGAACCCTTTATTAATATGTAATACTCTTCTTTGTTCTTTTTGATTATTTTTGGTTGAAAATCTGTTTGAAATAATGGCAACCCCTGCTTTTTTTGTTTTCTGTTTGCTTGATAAATCTTTCTGCATCCCTTTACTTTGAGTCTGTGGTTGTTGTTGCATGTGAGATGCGTCTTTTGAAGGCAGTCTATAGTTGGGTCTTGCTTCTTTATCCAGTTCACCATTCTGTGCCTTTTAAGTGGAATGTTTATATTATATTCAAGGTCAATATTGATATGTGATGCATTAATCCTATCATCATGTTGTTAGCTGGTTGATCCTTATGTCGACTTGATTATATAATTGTTTTGTTGTGTCAGTGGGCCCTTTTGGTGGCTGGTGTTGTTTTTTCATTTTCATGTTTAGCACTCTCTTAGGGACCTCTTTTAAGGCAGGTCTGATGGTAATGAATTCCCTTAGCATTTGCTTGTGTCAAAAGGATTTTTTTTCTCCTTTGCTTATGAAGCTTAGTTTGGCTGGATATGAAATTCTTGGTTGGAATTTATTTTATTTAAGGATACTGAATATAAGCTTCCAATCTCTTCTGGCTTGTAGGGTTTCTGCTGAAAGGTCTGCTGTAAGCCTGATGAGTTTCCCTTTGTAGGTGACCTGCCTTTTCTCTCTAGCTGCCTTTAAGGTTTTTTTCTTTTGCGTTGACCTTGGAGAATCTGATAATTATGTGTCTGGGGGATGGTTGTCATATAGTATCTTGCAGTTGTTCCCTGAATTTGCATGTTCATGTGTCTAGTGAGGTTGGGGAAATTTTAATGGACAATTTCTGCTTGTTCATTCTTACACTGCTATGAAGAAATACCTGAGACCAGGTAATTTATAAAGAAAAGAGATTTAATTGGCAAATGGTTCCACAGGCCGTACAAGAAGCATGTAGCATCTGCTTCTGGGGAGGCCTCAGGGAGCTTGTACTCATGGCAGAAGGCAAAACAGGAACAGCAGGCATCTTACATGGCAGGAGCAGGACCAAGAACGAGGGGGAGGTGCCGCACACTTTAAACAACCAGATCTCGTGAGAACTCTTATCATGAGGACAGCACCAAGGGGATGGTGCTAAGCTGTTCATAAAGGATTCACCTGCATGATTCAGTTATCTCCCACTAGGCCCTCCAGCACTGGGGATTACAATTGAATTTGAGATTTGGGAGGAGACACCAATCCAACCGTATAATTCCTCAAATATGTTTTCCAAATTGCTTGCTATATCTCCGACTCGTTCAGGAATGCCAGTGTGTTAGAGGTTTGGTCTCTTTACATAATCACATATTTCTCAGAGGTTTTGTTCATTTTTTAAAATTCCTTTTTCTTTATATGCCCGCATTGATTTGAAAGAGCAGTCTTTGAGCTCTAAGATTCTCTCCTCAGCTTCATATATTCTCTTATTATTTCCTGTTGTATTGTGAAATTCCTGTAGTGAATTTTTCATTTCCAGAAGTTCAGTCTGGTTCTTCCTTAAAATGGTTATGTTGTCTTTCAACTCGTAGATGGTGTCACTGTTTACCTTGCATTGGTTTTCAGCCTTCTCCTGTATCTTGTGGAGTTTCCTTCCCATCCAAATTCTGAATTGTAGGTCTTTCATTTCAGCCATCTCAGTCTGGTTAAGAACGATTGCTGAGGAGCTAATGCAGTTATTTGGAGATAAGAAGATACTCGGGTTTTAGAATTGCCAGAATTTTTGTGCTGGCTGTTTCTCATGTGTGTGTGCTGATGTTCTTTTAATTTGTGAAGTTGCTGTTCTTTGGATAGAGCTTTTTGCTTTTATATTCTTTGATGCCTTTGAGGGTTTGACTGTGATATAATTTGGTTTAGTCAGGTGGCTTCATTTCTGAATGCTTTCAGGCCACCAAGCCTCAGCATAGCACTCCTGTGCTGTGGACTCCAACCCTGGGGGGCTGGAACTAGGCCTGCAGGTTTCTTCTCTGTCCCCTAGAGGTCAAACACCTGCTGCACTGGAGGGATTGAGGTAATCCCAGTCAGCCGACAACCGCGTTCTGATGGGCTGCTAGCAAATATGCTCTGGTGGGGTGATGGAAGGGGTTGTGGGAGAGTATGCTGTGGTGGTGGTGCGGGGGCATCGTGGGTGAGTGTGTACCAGTGCGATGGTGGGGCAACCACAGGTGATTGCGCACCGGTAGGGTGGTAGGGGGTGCCGTAGGTGAGTCCTCACCAATGGGGTGATTGAGGGGGAGGGGTTGGTGTACACCAACAGGACAATGGGGGCCCTGTGGGTGTGCATAGTGGTGGTGGGTCCTCATGCACGTGCAGCCTGACAAGGGGATGTTGTGGGTGTGTGTGTGCTGGCAGGGTCCTGTCTACAAAAGCACTCCTATGGGAGGGTGGGGGCTGGGAAAGAGTTATGGTAGTGACCACTGAGAAGCATTTCAGTGGGGCCACTGTGGCTGTGTTGCGAGTGCGTGTGGCCAGGGAGGGACCCTGGAAGAGGCCAGCAAATGCGAGCATTTAGATCATACTGGCCCTGTACTGCAGGCAAGACAGCCCTGCTCTCTCCTGGTCTGGCAGCTAAGAAAGGCTAAAGCCCTATCTATAGGAGTATGGCAAGTCTTGGGGAATGGGAGCCCATGACCATGCTCCATAGTAGCTGTCCCCAACTCTGGGCTCCATGCAGTTTGCAGTTCTTTCTCTGCCAACTCCCTGGGCAGTTCTCCCTGCCATCTCAAATGCCTGTGGAGGTCATGAGGCGCTCCTGCAGGTCTGTGGTGAGGGTGGACCACTCCATCCCTGTTTTACTCACCCCTTCCTTAGGAGCCACTTTGGGCCAGGAACGGGTCACGGTGCTTGGCAACCCTGTTCAGGGTTCCCAGCTTCCTTCCCCTTCAGCCCCAGGGTCTGTGTTCTCCCTCTGTCCACTCTCAACGCCTTCTTTACAAAGGTCTGCTTGGAGTGTGCCAGTCTAATTGATGTTTTGATCTTTCTTGGTGGGTGAAGCTCTTCTTCCTGGCTACGTCTAGTTGGCCATTTTGACTCTTCTCCTCTCTCACAACATTTTAAACTGGTAAAACTAAGTTCATGATCTCTCCATCCCACCTCGAACCTGATGTGTTTCTCTTCCTTGAATGGCACATACTACTTCTACCCCCAGGTGTTTGTGCTTGAGACCTGGAAGACATCCTTGGTTCCTCCCCTCACTTCACAAAACCACTCACTATCCAATGGATTAATTCCTTTCAGAATTACCTTCTAAATCTTTCCAGTCCATTCATGTCTCTCACTCTACTGCTACCATTCTAGTCCAAGCTGTCATAAAATGCTTAGATTAAAGTGAAGCCTTCTAACAGGACTCCCTGCATCCTTCTAATAGATTCTCCACACTGCAGGCAGATTGCTACTTAAAAAATGGAAAATATCTTTGGGAGGCCGAGGCAGGCGGATCACGAGGTCAGGAGATCAAGACACTCCTGGCTAACATGGTGAAACCCCGTCTCTACTAAAAATACAAAAAATTAGCCGGGCATGGTGGCGGGCGCCTGTAGTCCCAGCTACTCGGGAGGCTGAGGCAGGAGAATGGCATGAACCCAAGAGGTGGAGCTGTCAGTGAGCTGAGATTGCACCACTGCACTCCAGTGTGGGCGACAGAGCGAGACTCCATCTCAAAAACAAACAAACAAAAAAAATGTCTCTCTCATTACTTTGATTGAAGTTGTTCAAAGATTTTTCTTTACTCTGAACGTCAAAATCCTTAACATGGTAATATTAAGGATCTTGAGTGACTTGATCCGTAAATTCTTCATTTCACACCACTTTTGTCCCCTCCCTTCTGCCTCATGTAAATTAGACTTCCTTTGGTTCCGTAACCATATCACGTCCTTGCATGTTTCCTGGCCTTTCCGTGTTCTAATTTTTCTGCCCAGAACACTCTTTCCTCTTTCTTCTTGCCCAACATCTTCTTACCTCCCTCATTTCTTTTACTTAACTCCTATTCATAATTTACATTTCAGCCTAAGTGTCACTTTCCCAGGGGAGCCTAACTTACGTTTCAGACTATGATATGCTCTTATAGTGTATATGCTTCTCTTTGGAAATATATATCACAGTTGAAATGAAATAATTGTATATTTAGTTGTTTAATATCTGTCTCCCTTTCTAGATACTAAGCTCCATCAGGATAGAAACAACACTGTGTATTGTTTACCCCTCCATCTTCAGTACTTGGTACTGGCACTGGATCATAGGAAATGCCCAGTAAATAGGTGTTGAACGGGTATGTGAAGCCATGAGACTACATACACAGTTGCACTGATGTTAGTTTTCATAGTTATGTGATTCTTAATTCCCCCAGTGATCCTTAGCAGCCAGTCATATGCTAAAAAGGTACAAAGATGGTGGGTATATGGATTAATCTTGGGCTAGTATTCTTCAAGCAGGTGCACTGGAATTTCAATAGAGTAAAAGGAGTTGAAGAGGGTAAGAGAGTAGTTGGAGTAATGGGCCATGGAACCTAAGCTGATGGGGAAGGAAATGATTATAAGAGAAGCCTGATAGTGATGCTAAGTATTTACAAATACTCCTTGGACATGAAGGAGTGAGTAAGATGGATTCTCTGTAGATAGAAAGTGTTAGGTTTATGTTTATATTTTTGAAATTAATACTTGGATCCTCCAAATACTAGTTTTCTTAATCTCCTTGATCTGTCAGATAGTGTATGTATCGTGCCTCCTCCCACCATTCCCAAGTCCCCAAAATCCATTATATCATTCTTTATGCCATTGCACATCCTCATAGCTTAGCTTCCACTTATAAGTGAGAACATAAAATATTTGGTTTTCCATTCTTGAGTTATTCCATTTAGAATAATGGCCTCCAACTCCATCCACATTGCTGCAAAGGTCATTATTTCATTCTGTTTTATGGCTGAGTAGTATTTCGTGGTATATATATACCATGTTTTTTGTTGTCCACTTGTTAGTTGATGGATATTTAGGTTGGTTTCATATTTTTGAAATTGTGAATTGTGCTGCTATAAACACGCGTGTACATGTGTCTTTTTCATATAAGGACTTTGTTTCCTTTGGGTAAATACCCAGTAGTGGGATTGCTGGATCATTTGATCCAGCCTGGCCCTTAAATGCTTTTCATTGTGAATTCTGTTTTGTCTGATATTACTGTTATAATCTTTTTGTTTTGATTTGCCTGTTATACTTTAGCTCAGGAATTGAAATTTGTTACAGAGAACATGAGATTCGGGACAAGGATAGAAGGCTAAGAATTCACTTGTGCATTTATGGGAGTTGGCTTCTGTTACCTCACCATTGTCTTACATTAATAGCCATCCTTTCTTCATCTGTATCTGTATCTTTTCTTCTTAGCCTTATTCTGCATATTCCCTGTTGTGTTTCATGCATTGTAGTCTTCACAGTAAAATTTTACTGTTTGATTGGTTAAATAATTAATTTCTTCTTTATATGTAACATTTACTAAAGCATTGTCTTATGAGTGTTTAAGTTGTAGAGATAGCTGTCATTTTTTACTCTGTTTAACATGACACTTTACTGACAATTTCTGGGTTGAACAAATCTTTGTTTCTTATATCTAGTTTTCATATACATTATCATCAGTATGATAGAGCATTGATGTTTTTCCTTTTGGGTATTTTGAATAATGGACTAGCTTTATTTATTCTGTTATTCCAATGGAATTACAGTAATTATCATGTCATAACTACTGTTGGATTTGTCAGATTTGACTTGTCTGGTTTTCTCAGTCTGTTTTCTATTGCTTGTAACAGAATACTAGAACCTGGGTAATTTATAAATATAATGTATATTTATAAATATTATTTATAAAATTATATATTATATAAATATATATAAATCTTTATAATTATAAGGATAAGAAATTTATTTCTCATGGTTATAGAGGGCCTTCATCTGGTTTGGGCCTTCTTGCTGGTGGGGACTCTCTGCAGAGTCCCAAGACAACATACGACATCACATGGTGAGGGGGCTGAGCCTACTAGCTCAGGCCTCTCTTCCTTCTCATATAAGTGCACCAGTCTCATTCACATGCTAACTCATTAATCCATTAACCCATCAAACCATTCATGAGAGGAGAGCCTTCATGGCCCAATTATCTCTTAAGGGCCCCACCTCTTAATACTGCCACAGTTGAGGATTAAATTTCAACACGAGTTTTTAAGGAGACAAATATTCAAACCATAGCACTGGGATAAATCCCTAGTTATGTTAGCCTAGTTTCTAGATATAGGTATTATACCATTTTATACCATACTTTCATTTTTCAACTATATCTTCCTGATTTATTTATTTTTGTTGATGGAACCACCATTCTTCTAGTCACCTGTGTTCCATATTGTGTTGACTACAAAGTTCCTATCCATTCATCTTTTGCATTGTATTTTTTTTTTCCATTCACAAACTCCTTCCCTCTTTCCTAGTGTCAAGATACTGCTTTTTGAAGACCCTTATTACTCTCTGGTGAAGTGTTATCTTTTTGGTATGTCCTCCTCTAGTTTTTTTCTTTTTATAGTCCTTCATATTACTTTCCTGCCGTAAAACTTGTAAAAATTCTATCTCTATAGTCTTCTGAATCCACAGTAGACTAATCATTTTGGCTTTTAAAACCTCCTACTGTATGGTCTTAGTTGACTTTTTTGGTTACGTTATAAGCCGCCTGTATACTCACTACAGAAGAGCTTGAGAAAGCTGAGTCTTCAGGACTGAATCCACAGGCTTTGGTATTCCAAGTGGAGACGTGTTCTTAAAAAATGAATTAGTGTCTCTCATTTGGGAACTGGCATAATGCAACAGGATGAAATAACCTCAGCCCTGAGATTTTGTTGGACTTAATCTCAGTAGCAGTCATCTGTAGCTTTTAGACAAAGAGAGGAAATGGAAAGAAAGAGAAATGGGATGTTGGAAAGTGGACATTTGTTCAAGTCAATTTGGTGGAAGAATAGTAACTGGAGGGTGAAATCCAGTTCCACCTTACTGTTTTTTGTCTAATTCATTACAATTTAGACACATTACAACTTAGCTTTGTCAGAAAAAAAAAAGGAATGAAAATCATGTATATGATTGGTAGTAGAAACCAAAATATATAGCAGAATATGAAACTGAATAATAAATAAGCCATGAGATCTGAATGTGATCTTAAAAATCATATAATCTAGCCATTTTATCTAACTGATGGGAAGCTGTAAAACTAAATGATGTGTCAGAAATTACCTAATGAGTTAGCCTCAGAGCTAAGGACTGGAAACACAAGTGGACTTATATTTTATTCAACCACATTTAATGAAGATTACAACATGCACTGTTTTGGGTGAAGTATAACAAAAATGCCTTAGATCAAATACATCATGTTGATTTAGATGCCACAGTTTTTTTCTTTTATAATTTATTTAAAGGCTTTCTTTTAGGAGGGAACATCCATGCTGCTCCTTCTGTGGATGTCACCTTGGGTTATTTACAGTTTTTATTGAGATAATTCTATTTATTAATTTAAAATTCTTTCCTAAGTATGGATTTGAAATGATAGAAATTTATCAGATAATGACTGCAACATAGAAAACAAGATCTTTTTGCGGCCGGGCACAGAGGCTCATGCCTGTAATCCTAGCACTTTGGAAGGCCGAGGTGGGTGGATCACCTAAGGTCAGGAGTTTGAGACCAGCCTGACCAATATGGTGAAACCCCATATCTACTAAAAATACAAAAATTAGCTGGGTGTGGTGGTGTGCATCTATAGTCACAGCTACTTGGGAGGCTGAGTCAAGAGAATCGCTTAAACCCGGGAGGTGGAGGTTACAGTGAGCCGAGATTGCCCCACTGCACTCCAGCCTGGGCGACAGAGTGAGACTCCATCTCAAATGAAAAAAAAAAAAAAAAGAAAAAAGAAAACAGATCTTCTTGGTGCCCAGACCATTAGGTGTAGTATTAAAGGTTATAATTCTGTTTTTTATTATTCTGGGTTATTGAAGTGATTTGAGATTTGATCACTGTGGAGAAAAGATAGTCAATTTATGATTTTGGAATACCTTTTGCTCCTCTATTCATGTTGCCTCAATGAAGGTAAATATTTTAAGAATAAAATTTTTTTTGACTAATAACTTAGTGAGATGTGTTACTATGGACACATATGGTTTGAAAGAGAAAGGACTTACATTTTTATAGCACTTATGAGCTTGAATATCCATTGACATTAGTTATTATACTTGATATGGCCCATAGGAGGAGAGGTAACTTCTGGCTGTAAGATCATAGAAGAGTTTGTATATGTGGTATGGGTGCTGGCTCTTAAAGGGAGAATAGGAGCTATCATCGGTTAATAGTTGTGTTGGTGTGTCCTTTAAGCTAGTTGTGTGATTTAAAAAAAAAAAAATCACCAAATTGTATTCAACCTTTGTGTTCATAAATGAAGAGGTTGGACTAGATGAGGGCGGAAGATCCCTGAGGCTGAATAAAAGCATATAGTTGGTATTGGGAGAATATTCCAGGCAAAAGAAAGATCTTGAAGCAGTTGTTTGAAGGTGACTGTGCAGGCATCTATGAGGGATTTGAATTTGAGTGTACTCATTTTGAGCCTTAAAACTTAGCATTTTTGTCTATTTATTCTTAGTGGCAGTAAGTCTCTGATTTTTCTTTTTTTTTCTTTGTATTTTTTTAAATTTTTTTATTTATTTTATTTATTTTTATTATACTTTAAGTTCTAGGGTACATGTGCATAACGTGCAGGTTTGTTACATATGTATATTTGTGTCATGTTGGTGTGCTGCACCCATCAACTCGTCAGCACCCATCAATTCATCATTTATATCATGTATAACTCCCCAATGCAATCCCTCCCCCCTCCGCCCTCCCCATGATAGGCCCCGGTGTGTGATGTTCCCCTTCCTGAGTCCAAGTGATCTCATTGTTCAGTTCCCACCTATGAGTGAGAACATGCGGTGTTTGGTTTTCTGTTCTTGTGATAGTTTGCTAAGAATGATGGTTTCCAGCTGCATCCATGTCCCTACAAAGGACGCAAACTCATCCTTTTTTATGGCTGCATAGTATTCCATGGTGTATATGTGCCACATTTTCTTAATCCAGTCTGTCACAGATGGACATTTGGGTTGATTCCAAGTCTTTGCTATTGTGAATAGGGCTGCAATAAACATACGTGTGCATGTGTCTTTGTAGTAGAATAATTTATAATCCTTTGGGTGTATACCCAGTAGTGGGATGGCTGGGTCATATGGTACATCTAGTTCTAGATCCTTGAGGAATTGCCATACTGTTTTCCATAATGGTTGAACTAGTTTACAATCCCACCAACAGTGTAAAAGTGTTCCTATTTCTCCACATCCTCTCCAACACCTGTTGTTTCCTGATTTTTTAATGATTGCCATTCTAACTGGTGTGAGATGGTATCTCATTGTGGTTTTGATTTGCATTTCTCTGATGGCGAGTGATGATGAGCATTTTTTCATGTGTCTTTTGGCTGTATGAATGTCTTCTTTTGAGAAATGTCTGTTCATATCCTTTCCCCACTTTTTGATGGGGTTGTTTTTTTCTTGTATATTTGTTTCAGTTCTTTGTAGATTCTGGATATTAGCCCTTTGTCAGATGAGTAGATTGCAAAAATTTTCTCCCATTCTGTAGGTTGCCTGTTCACTCTGATGGTAGTTTCTTTTGCTGTGCAGAAGCTCTTTAGTTTAATTAGATCCCATTTGTCAATTTTGGCTTTTGCTGCCGTTGCTTTTGGTGTTTTAGACATGAAGTCCTTGCCCGTGCCTATGTCCTGAATGGTACTACCTAGATTTTCTTCTAGGGTTTTTATGGTATTAGGTCTAACATTTAAGTCTCTAATCCATCTTGAATTAATCTTCGTATAAGGAGTAAGGAAAGGATCCAGTTTCAGCTTTCTACTTATGGCTAGCCAATTTTCCCAGCACCATTTATTAAATAGGGAATCCTTTCCCAATTTCTTGTTTTTCTCAGGTTTGTCAAAGATCAGATGGCTGTAGATGTGTGGTATTATGTCTGAGGACTCTGTTCTGTTCCATTGGTCTATATCTCTGTTTTGGTACCAGTACCATGCTGTTTTGGTTACTGTAGCCTTGTAGTATAGTTTGAAGTCAGGTAGCGTGACGCCTCCAGCTTTGTCCTTTTGACTTAGGATTGTCTTGGCAATGCGGGCTCTTTTTTGGTTCCATATGAACTTTAAAGCAGTTTTTTCCAATTCTGTGAAGAAACTCATTGGTAGCTTGATGGGGATGGCATTGAATCTATAAATAACCTTGGGCAGTATGGCCATTTTCACGATACTGATTCTTCCTATCCACGAGCATGGTATGTTCTTCCATTTGTTTGTGTCCTCTTTGATTTCACTGAGCAGTGGTTTGTAGTTCTCCTTGAAGAGGTCCTTGACATCCCTTGTAAGTTGGATTCCTAGGTATTTGATTCTCTTTGAAGCAATTGTGAATGGAAGTTCATTCCTGACTTGGCTCTCTGCTTGTCTGTTACTGGTGTATAAGAATGCTTGTGATTTTTGCACATTAATTTTGTATCCTGAGACTTTGCTGAAGTTGCTTATCAGCTTAAGGAGATTTTGGGCTGAGACGATGGGGTTTTCTAAATATACAATCATGTCATCTGCAAACAGGAACAATTTGACTTCTTCTTTTCCTAACTGAATACCCTTGATTTCTTTCTCTTGCCTGATTGCCCTAGCCAGAACTTCCAACACTATGTTGAATAGGAGTGGTGAGAGAGGGCATCCCTGTCTTGTGCCAGTTTTCAAAGGGAATTTTTCCAGTTTTTGCCCATTCAGTATGATATTAGCTGTGGGTTTGTCATAAATAGCTCTTATCATTTTGAGGTACGTTCCATCAGTACCGAATTTATTGAGCGTTTTTAGCATGAAGGGCTGTTGAATTTTGTCAAAAGCCTTTTCTGCATCTATTGAGATAATCATGTGGTTCTTGACTTTGGTTCTGTTTACATGCTGGATTATGTTTATTGATTTGCGAATGTTGAACCAGCCTTGCATCCCAGGGATGAAGCCCACTTGATCATGGTGGATAAGCTTTTTGATGTGCTGCTGAATCTGGTTTGCCAGTATTTTATTGAGGATTTTTGCATCGATGTTCATCAGGGATATTGGTCTAAAATTCTCTTTTTTTGTTGTGTCTCTGCCAGGCTTTGGTATCAGGATGATGTTGGCCTCATAAAATGAGTTAGGGAGGATTCCCTCTTTTTCTATTGATTGGAATAGTTTCAGAAGGAATGGTACCAGCTCCTCCTTGTACCTCTGGTAGAATTCAGCTGTGAATCCATCTGGTCCTGGACTTTTTTGGTGGGTAGGCTATTAATTATTGCCTCAATTTCAGAGCCTGCTATTGGTCTATTCAGGGATTCAACTTCTTCCTGGTTTAGTCTTGGGAGAGTGTAAGTGTCCAGGAAATTATCCATTTCTTCTAGATTTTCTAGTTGATTTGTGTAGAGGTGTTTATAGTATTCTCTGATGGTAGTTTGTATTTCTGTGGGGTCAGTGGTGATATCCCCTTTATCATTTTTTATTGCATCTATTTGATTCCTCTCTCTTTTCTTCTTTATTAGTCTTGTTAGCGGTCTATCAATTTTGTTGACCTTTTCAAAAAACCAACTCCTGGATTCATTGATTTTTTGGAGGGTTTTTTGTGTCTCTATCTCCTTCAGTTCTGCTCTGATCTTAGTAATTTCTTGCCTTCTGCTAGCTTTTGAATGTGTTTGCTCTTGCCTCTCTAGTTCTTTTAATTGTGATGTTAGAGTGTCAATTTTAGATCTTTCCTGCTTTCTCTTGTGGGCATTTAGTGCTATAAATTTCCCTCTACACACTGCTTTAAATGTGTCCCAGAGATTCTGGTATTTGTATCTTTGTTCTCATTGGTTTCAAAGAACATCTTTATTTCTGCTTTCATTTCGTTATGTACCCAGTAGTCTTTCAGGAGCAGGTTGTTCAGTTTCCATGTAGTTGAGCGGTTTTGATTGAGTTTCTTAATCCTGAGTTCTAGTTTGATTGCACTGTGGTCTGAGAGACAGTTTGTTATAATTTCTGTTCTTCTCCATTTGCTGAGGAGTGCTTTACTTCCAATTATGTGGTCAATTTTGGAATAAGTGTGAGGTGGTGCTGAGAAGAATGTATATTCTGTTGATTTGGGGTGGAGAGTTCTACAGATGTCTATTAGGTCCGCTTGGTGCAGAGATGAGTTCAATTCCTGGATATCCTTGTTAACTTTCTGTCTCATTGATCTGTCTAATGTTGACAGTGGAGTGTTGAAGTCTCCCATTATTATTGTATGGGAGTCTAAGTCTCTTTGTAAGTCTCTAAGGACTTGCTTTATGAATCTGGGTGCTCCTGTATTGGGTGCATATATATTTAGGAGAGTTAGCTCTTCCTGTTGAATTGATCCCTTTACATTATGTAATGGCCTTCTTTGTCTCTTTTGATCTTTGATGGTTTAAAGTCTGTTTTATCAGAGACTAGGATTGCAACCCCTGCTTTTTTTTGTTCTCCATTTGCTTGGTAGATCTTCCTCCATCCCTTTATTTTGAGCCTATGTATGTCTCTGCATGTGAGATGGGTCTCCTGAATACAGCAGACTGATGGGTCTTGACTCTTTATCCAGTTTGCCAGTCTGTGTCTTTTAATTGGAGCATTTAGTCCATTTACATTTAAGGTTAATATTGTTATGTGTGAACTTGATCCTGCCATTATGATATTAACTGGTTATTTTGCTCGTTAGTTGATGGAGTTTCTTCCTAGCCTCGATGGTCTTTCCATTTTGGCATGTTTTTGCAATGGCTGGTACCGGTTGTTCCTTTCCATGTTTAGGGCTTCCTTCAGGGTCTCTTGTAAGGCAGGCCTGGTGGTGACAAAATCTCTAAGCATTTGCTTATCTGTAAAGGATTTTATTTCTCCTTCACTTATGAAACTTAATTTGGCTGGATATGAAATTCTGGGTTTAAAATTCTTTTCTTGAAGAACGTTGAATATTGGCCCCCACTCTCTTCTGGCTTGTAGAGTTTCTGCCGAGAGGTCTGCTATTAGTCTGATGGGCTTCCCTTTGTGGGTAACCCGACCTTTCTCTCTGGCTGCCCTTAAGATTTTTTCCTTCATTTCAACTTTGGTGAATCTGGCAATTATGTGTCTTGGAGTTGCTCTTCTCGAGGAGTATCTTTGTGGTGTTCTCTGTATTTCCTGAATTTGAATGTTGGCCTGCCCTACTAGGTTGGGGAAGTTCTCCTGGATGATATCCTGAAGAGTGTTTTCCAACTTGGTTCCGTTTTCCCCCTCACTTTCAGGCACCCCAATCAGACGCAGATTTGGTCTTTTTACATAATCCCATACTTCTTGCAGGCTTTGTTCATTTCTTTTTTTTCTTTTTTCTTTTGGTTTCTCTTCTCGCTTCATTTCATTCATTTGATCCTCAATCGCTGATACTCTTTCTTCCAGTTGATCGAGTTGGTTACTGAAGCTTGTGCATTTGTCACGTATTTCTCGTGTCATGGTTTTCATCTCTGTCATTTCGTTTATGACCTTCTCTGCATTAATTAGTCTAGCTGTCAATTCTTACACTCTTTTTTCAAGATTTTTAGTTTCTTTGCGCTGGGTACGTAATTCCTCCTTTAGCTCTGAGAAGTTTGATGGACTGAAGCCTTCTTCTCTCATCTGGTCAAAGTCATTCTCTGACCAGCTTCGATCCATTGCTGGTGATGGGCTGCGCTCCTTTGCAGGGGGAGATGTGCTCTTATTTTTTGAATTTCCAGCATTTCTGCCCTGCTTTTTCCCCATCTTTGTGGTTTTATCTGTCTCTGGTCTTTGATGATGGTGACGTACTGATGGGGTTTTGGTATAGGTGTCCTTCCTGTTTGATAGTTTTCCTTCTGACAGTCAGGACCCTCAGCTATAGGTCTGTTGGAGATTGCTTGAGGTCCACTCCAGACCCTGTTTGCCTGGGTATCAGCAGCAGAGGTTGCAGAAGATAGAATATTGCTGAAGAGCGAGTGTACCTGTCTGATTCTTACTTTGGAAGCTTCCTCTCAGGGGTGTACTCCACCCTGTGAGGTGTGGGGTGTCAGACTGCCCCTAGTGGGGGATGTCTCCCAGTTAGGCTACTCAGGGGTCCCTGTGAGGTGTGGGGTGTCAGACTGTCCCTAGTGGGGGATGTCTCCCAGTGAGGCTACTCAGGGGTCAGGGACCCACTTGAGCAGTCTGTCCGTTCTCAGATCTCAACCTCCGTGTTGGGAGATCCACTGCTCTCTTCAAAGCTGTCAGACAGAGTCGTTCGCGTCTGCTCAGGCCTCTGCTGCTTCCCCTGTTGTTTTTTTAGCTCTGTCCTGTCCCCAGAGGTGGAGTCTATAGAGACAGGCAGGTTTCCTTGAGCTGCTGTGAGCTCCACCCAGTTCCGGCTTCCCAGTGGCTTTGTTTACCTACTTAAGCCTCAGCAATGGCAGGCGCCCCTCCCCCAGCCTCGCTGCTGCCTTGCGGTTAGATCGCCGCAGACTGCTGTGTTAGCAATGAGGGAGGCTCCGTGGGCGTGGGACCCTCCCGGCCAGGTGAGGGATATATTCTTCTGGTGTGCCCGTTTGCTTAAAGCGTGGTATTGGGGTGGGAGTTACCCGATTTTCCAGGTGTTGTGTGTCTCAGTTCCCCTTGCTAGGAAAAGGGATTCCCTTCCCCCTTGCACTTCCCAGGTGAGGCGATGCCTTGCCCTGCTTCAGCTCTCACTGGTCAGGCTGCAGCAGCTGACCAGCACCGATTGTCCGGCACTCCCTAGTGAGATGACCCCAGGTCCTCAGTTGAAAATGCAGAAATCACCGGTCTTCTGTGTCGCTCGCGCTGGGAGTTGGAGACTGGAGCTGTTCCTATTTGGTCCTCTTGCTCTGCCCCCACAAGTCCCTGATGTTTCTTAGTGGGAAATACTATTAGAAGCATCTAGTCAAGCCAACTTGTAAGTGAGTTGAGATAAAAATTGGTTAGGAATTGCAGTAAAATATTTGTATCACTATCCAGGCAACTACAAATTTTGTTTACCCACAAAGATGAAGGTAAAGATTAAATTATAAAGGAGAATGGCTTCCATTAGGAGATTTTAATTTATAAGTTTTTGGTTGGTGAAAATATTAAGTATTCTTTTTGCAGATAGATTATATTAAAAATTTGGGAGAGATATTTAAAAGAATGAGTGAGAACTGAAGAAGATTCTGAATGATATTGACAGTTTTGCAAATGGTTTACTTGATGTTTTGCTTTTAGATGATTTCCCTGTTGAACTGTTTATTCCGGTAATAGCATTCAAAAAACTAGATAAGATGTTCTTAAAAAATAATGTTTTAAGAAACTTGTTTTCATTTTGGTAAAGCTCTTTTTTTTTTTTCATAAAGGTTTCCTTTTGTCACTGACTTCTCAGGCAGTGCATGTTTCTAGCCCTTCATCACTATGGGAGTACTCTACTGTGCTAATTCCTGTAGCTGAATTGGAAGGCTGTATTGATGTCTTGGGCCCTAGGGCCCGTGCGCTAGTATTGTGTGTCAGGAGGACAAAGGGGTGGCGCCAACCTTCCTGCTGTGTGCGCCAGTAACTAGAATCAATTACAAACCAATCGAATCCGTTGCAGCCAATTGGTAAACTAATTGGTAATTTTAGCTGTACATCTATGTGGAGTTATCTGAATGCCTATAACATTACTTTCACAGCCACTTTTGTTCTGTTTCATCCTGCTTGACAAAATGGCCTTCATAGCTTTGAGGAGAAAGATGTGCATCAGTGACTATGAGGTTGCTCCAGCTGCTTGTCTTGTTTGTACTCATTCCCTTGTTCGTAAAACATGACTCGGATTACAGCTGCGTGGTACCACTCTGATCATTTTTGATAAGATTGAGTTAAACATTCCTTGAAATAGGCTGTGTAAGCCTATTTCACCAAATATACTTTCTCTTTGCCCACAAGTTTCAAAAGTATAGTGGCTTATATTCTTGCTCTTCAGAGTGTTGTTGTTGTTTTTTTTTTTCCCAAAAAGAAATCAGTAGAAAACTTCTGAAGTAAATTATTCTGAGTTGTCTTTTTGTACCTTAATGTAGGTGATTTAAGTCAAATGAATTTGATTAAAGAATTTGAATTATATTAGTAGAATTGAGGGAAGGAAGCCACCTAAATTTTTAAATTTGTCCTTTTCATGATTGTAGAAGACTTTTATTACCAGTTTTTTGGCACCAAGGATTACTTTTGAAAGGAAATAAACAATACTTCTTTGTTCAGAAGGTTGTTTTAAAGTAGAATGTAACTTTTATGACTAAGGTAAGGGTGGTACTGTATTTCGTTTGTGAATAATTTGGCATATATTCATTATTAGTCTTGGGTCTGATTTCCAAAGTATATGTTTGTTTGTGTATTTTATTTTATTTGTATTTATTTTATTGTATTTTAATTTATTTTGTTTTAATTTATTTATTTTATTGTATTTTATTTTGAGACAGAGGTTTGCTCTTATTGCCCAGGCTGGAGTGATCTGGGCTCAGTGGAACATCCACCTCCCAAGTTCATGTGATAATCATACCTCAGCCTCCTGAGTAGCTGGGATTATAGGAGCTTGCCACCATGCTTGGCTGAGTTTTTGTATTTTTAGTAGAGATGGAGTTTCACCATGTTGGCCGGGCTGGTCTCGATTTCCTGACCTCAGGTGATACCCCCACCTCGGCCTCCCAGAGTGCTGGGATTACAGGAGTGAGCCACCGTGCCCAGCCCAAAGTATATCTATGTTTAAAAACACTTATAAGTGAAAAATATTTTTGAGGTTTTTGAGTGTGACTGGTAATACAAAGTCAGACTAAGCTATAGAAAAATAATGTATTTATAATATAAATGATCATTTTTATAGCTGGTTGGTATTTTCTGATTGTCATTTTCTGAGAGTATGGGAAAGTTGTCTTTATAGTAAGGTGAGACTGGTGTATCTTTATGGCAAAGTGAGAATGGTATGAGACTGGTAAAGCAAATACATTTTAAAGTTTTAAAAATGCAATTAAATGACAACTTTGGCTGTTATACAGTTACATTTGATATCAGTTTCTTCTGAGGAATGGAGTGATTAGATTTTAGTGGCCTGTGCTTTTACAATCTTTTCTTCCATAAAATTTTAATTTCCATTTATTTGCATCAGTGATCTGTATCAAAAATTTATCTTTGCCAAGTGTGTAGAGTGTATTGTCACAATAATATAATTTGGGGTCATTTAAAGGAGACAATTAGAATTGGTAATCATTGTGAATGGTGCAGTAGGCACAGATGATCTATATGTCCTAGTTAAGCTGATTTGAATATGATTTTCTCTCAGATCCAGACAATTTAAAATTTATCTTTGAAAGTTCAGTGTCAGTGGAAATGTTACATTTGGTGACGGAAGGCAGATAACCCATCATATGATTGAACACTGGTTTTAAATCGTGCAGAGTTGCCTTTACATATGTAGCTCTGTATTAGCTGCTTAAGAAATGTTGGTAAAACTTTAAACATTTACTTTTTCAAACATGTTTCCTTCTTTTTCTTTCTTTTTTAATGACTTTATTTTTTTAAGACCAGTTTTAGGTTCACAACAAAATTAAGAGGAAGGTAGAGATTTTCCATATAACCCGTCCCCATACATGCATAGCCTCCTCCATTATCAATATCATACACCTGAGTGGTATATTTGTTACAGTTGATGAGCCTATGTTGACAAATCATTATCATTCCTAAGTCCATAGTTTACATTTGTGTTAGCTCTTGGTCTTATACATTTTATGATTTTGGACCACAGTGTATGATGAAATGTATCTGCTATTATAATATACAGAGTAGTTTCATTGTCCTAAAAATCCCCTGTGCTCTGCCTGTTAATTCTTCCTTAGTTCCCCACCCCTAACACCAGCAGCCACTGATCTTTTTAGTCTCTCTAGTTTTGCTTTTTTCAGAATGTTGTATAGTTGGAATCGTACAGTATGTAACCTCTATTTTTATTTCTTACTTTTTTTTAGAGATGAGGGCTTATTTTGTTGCCCAAGCTGGCTTCAAATTCCTGGGTTCAAGATATTCTCCCACTTCAGCCTCCTAAGTAGCTGGGACTGCAGTCATGTGGCACCATGCCTGACTAATTTTTAAAAAATTTTTAGTAGGGATGAAGTCTCATTATGTTGCCCAGGCTGGTATTCAACTCCTGGGCTCAAGCAGTCCTGCTACCTTGGCTTCCCAAAGTGTTCTGATTACAGGTGTGAGCCACTGTGCCTGGCCCCACTGTGGTGTTTTGTTTTGTTTTGAGACAAGGTCTCACCCTGTCACCCAGGCTGGAGGGTAGTGGCTTGATCAGAGCTCACTGCAGCCTCAACTTCCCAGACTCAAGTGATTCCCCCACCTCAGCCTCTCTAGTAGATGGGACTGCAGGCATGCACCACTATGCCTGGCTAATTTTCTTTATTTTTTGTAGAGATGGAGTTTTGCCATGTTCTTCCGGCTTGTCTCGAACTCCTGCACTCAAGTGATCTCTCCACACCGGCCTCCCAAAGTGCTGGGATTATAAGCATGAGCCACCTTACTTGACCCCCACCATGTTTTAAAAGACTTTGATAGATCATTCTTTTTAGCCGTAAACAGTATTTCATTTTCTGGATATACCACAGTTTATTTATTCATTCACGTACTGAAGAACATCTTGGTGGCCTCCAAGTTTTGTCAATTATGAATAAAGTTGCTGTACACATCTGTGTGCAGCTTTTTGTGTGGATGTAAGTTTTTAAATGCCTTTGGGTATTTACTAGGAGTGCAGTTGCTGGATCACATGGTAAGAGAAGGTTTAGTTTGGTAAGAAACTGCCAGACTGTCTTCCAGAGTAACTGTACCATTATACATTCACACTGCAATAAAAGAGTGTTCCCGTTGCTCTACATCCTCGTCAGCATTTGCTGTTGTCAGTTTTCTGGATTTTGGTCATGTTAATAGGAGTGTAATAATATCTCATTGTTATTTTAATCTGCATTTCCCTGATGACTTATGATGTGGAGCATGTTTTCATATGTTTATTTTCCATTTGTATATCTTCTTTGGTGAAGTGTCTGTTAAGGATTTTGGCTTATTATTTAATCAGATTCTTACTGTTGAGTTTTAAGAGTTTTTTGTATGTTTTGGATAACAGTGTCTCTTATATGTCTTTTGCAAATATTTTCTCCCTGTCTGTGGCTTGTCTTATTCTCTCAATATTGTCTTTTACAGAACAGAAGTTTTTGATTTTAATGAAGTCCAGCTTATCAATTTTTTCATTCATGGATTGTGCCTTTGGTGTTGTATCTAACAATTCATTATTGCATCCAAGACCATCTGGGTTTTTTCCCTGTGAGTTATACTTTAGGAGTTGTATAGTTTTGTATTTTACATTTAGGTCTAGGATCCAATTTGAGTTAATTTTTGTGAAGGTTGTAAGGTCTGTGTCTAGATTCATTATGTTTTGCATGTGATGTCCCATTTATTCTAGCCTTTGTACTTTAGTCAAAGATCAGCTGATTGTATTTATGTGGGTCTATTTCTGAGCTCTTTGTTCTGTTCCATTGACCTATTGGTGTTTTATCCTAGTACCATCCATCTTGATTACTATGCTTTTTAGTATATCTTGACATTGGGTAGTGTTAGTCTACCAGCTTTGTTCTTCAAAATTGTATTGGCTCTACTGAGTCTTTTGCTTCTGCATTTAAACTTTAGAATCAGCTTAACTTGCTGGGATTTTGATTGAGATTGCATTGAATTTATAAATCAGGTTTGAAATAAGTGACTGACATTTTGACAATATTGAGTCATCCTATCCATGGATTATCTTTCCATTTATTTAGTTTTTAAATTTTTTTATCAGAGTTTTGTTGTTTTCCTAATATAGATCTTATACATATTTTGTTAGATTTATACCTAAGTATTTCATATTTTGGTGTGTTAATGTAAATGGTATGTTTGTTTACATATATATTTGTTATATATATTTGAGATTTATAACATGTTTTAACATACATATATGTAGTGAAATGATTAATACAGTCTAGCAAATGAACATATCTATCACCTCACAGAGTTACCTTTTTGTGTGTGGTAAGAATACCAAAACTACTCTTTTAGTGAATTTTTAGTACACAATACATTATTATTAACTAGTGCCCTCATGCTTTATATTAGATTTGTAGACCTGTTCGTCCTACCTAATTAGAAGTTTTTATCCTTTAATCTACATCTCCCTATTTCCTTCCTCCCCCTGACCTTGTTAACCACCCACTGATCATCCCTCTCTTTCTACATATTCGACTTTGTTTAGATTATATATATATGTATAAATGAGAGCATACACTATTTTTCTTTCTAGGTCTGGCTTATTTCACTTAGCACGATGTCCTCGTTGTCCTGGAGGTTTATTCATATTGTTGCAAATGTCAGGATCTCCTTTTTAAAGGTGAAATAATATTTCATTGTACAGTCATGTACTGCATAACAGTGTTTCAGTCGACAGCTGACCACATATACAATGGTGGTTTCATAAGATTATAATGGACCTGAAAGATTCTTGTCACCTAGTGATATGGCTGTCTTAATGTTGTAGCACAGTATATTACTCAGTGTTTGTGATGATGCTGATAGAAACAACCCTATTATGCTACTGGTTGCATGAAAGTATGGTGCATACAGTTGTGTACAGTACACAGTACTTGATGATGATAATAAATTATGTTACTGGCTTATGTATTTTTATACTATTTATTGTTAGTTTAGAATGTATTCCTTCTACTTACAAAAAGAAAGTTAACTGTAAAACAGCCTTTGATAGGTCCTTAGGTGGTATTCCAGGATAAAGCATTGTCATCTGGAGACGATGGCTCCATACATGTTATTTTCTTGCTCTTGAAGACCTTGCAGTGGGACAATATGTGGAGGTGGAAGATCCTGATCCTGTGTAGGCCTAGGCTAATGTGTGTGTTTGTGTCTTCATTTTTAACAAAAAAGGTTAAAAAGGAAAAAAATGTTAGATAGAAAAAAGCTTATAGAATGAGCTTATAAAGATGTTTTTGTACAATTGTACAATGTGTTTGTGTTTTAAGCTAAGTGTTATTACAAATGTCAGAGTTTAAAAAATACTAAAAGGTTTATAAGGTAAAAAGATTGTAGTAAGCTAAGGTTAATTTGTTAGGAAGACAGAAAATTTTTGTATGGATTTTGTATAGTCTAAATGTATAGTTTATGAAGTCTCAGCAGCGTGCAGTAATGTCCTAGGCCTTCACTCACCATTCTCTCTTTTACTTCCTCTCTCACCCTCCCTTACCCAGAGCAACTTTCAGTCCTGTAAACTCCATTCATGGTAAATGCTACAGGTGTATCATTTAAAAAATATTTTACAACATATTTTTACTGTACATTTTCTGTGTTTAGATGTACAAATACTTAATATTGTGTTAATCTTCTTTCCTGTGGTATTCAGTATAGTAACATGCTGTATAGCAGTAGTCCCCAACCTTTTTGGCACCAGAGACCGGTTTTGTGGAAGACACTGTTTCAACGGACTGAGGTCTGTGTGGTAGGGATAGTTTCAGGAAGAAACTCTTCCACCTCAGATGATCAGGCATTAGACTGTCATAAGGAGCACTCAACCTAGATCCTTCACATGTGCAGCTCAAAATAGGGTTTGTACTCCTGTGAGAATCTAATGCTGCTCCTAATCTCACAGGAGGTGGAGCTCAGATGGTAATGCTTACTGGCCCACTGCTCACCTCCTGTTGTGCGGGTCAGGTTCCTGCTCTACAGGTTTGTAGCCTAGGAGCAATAGGGCATACCATATAACTTAGGTGTGTAGTAGGCTATACCATTCAGATTTTTGTAAGTACACTCTGATGGTCACACAATGATGAAATTGCCTAATGATGCATTTCTCAGTAAATCTCTGTTGTTAAGTGATGCTTGACTGCATGTATGTGTGTGTATATATACACCACAGTTTCTTTACACATTTATCCATTGATGGACACTTAAGGTTGTTTCCATATCTTGGCTATTGTGAATAATGCTGCAAATAAATATAGGAGTGCAGATGTCTGTATGAGGTGCTGATTTCATTTTCTTTGGATATATACTCAGAAGAGGGATTTTTGGGTCATATGGTAGTGTATTTTTAACTTTTTGAGAAACTTTCATACTGTTTTCCATAATGGTTGTACCAGTTTACATTTCCACAAATAGTGTACAAGGGTTTTCTTCACACCCTGGCCAACAGTTGTTACCTCTTATCTTTTTGATAATAGCTGTTTTAACAGATGTGAAGTGGTATCTTATTGTGGTTTTAATTTGCATTTCCATGATGATGATTGACGTTGAGCACTTTCTCTTATGCTTGTTAGCCATTTTTATGTTTTCTTTTTTTTTTTTCTTTTATTTATTATACTTTAAGTTCTAGGGTACATGTGCATAACGTGCAGGTTTGTTACATATGTATACTTATGCCATGTTGGTGTGCTGCACCCACCAACTCGTCCGCACCCATCAATTCATCATTTATATCATGTATAACTCCCCAATGCAATCCCTCCCTCCTCCCCCCTCCCCATGATAGGCCCCGGTGTGTGATGATCCCCTTCCCGAGTCCAAGTGATCTCATTGTTCAGTTCCCACCTATGAGTGAGAACATGCGGTGTTTGGTTTTCTGTTCTTGTGATAGTTTGCTAAGAATGATGGTTTCCAGCTGCATCCATGTCCCTACAAAGGACGCAAACTCATCCTTTTTTATGGCTGCATAGTATTCCATGGTGTATATGTGCCACATTTTCTTAATCCAGTCTGTCACAGATGGACATTTGGGTTGATTCCAAGTCTTTGCTATTGTGAATAGGGCCGCAATAAACATACGTGTGCATGTGTCTTTGTAGTAGAATAATTTATAATCCTTTGGGTATATACCCAGTAGTGGGATGGCTGGGTCATATGGTACATCTAGTTCTAGATCCTTGAGGAATTGCCATACTGTTTTCCATAATGGTTGAACTAGTTTACAGTCCCACCAACAGTGTAAAAGTGTTCCTATTTCTCCACATCCTCTCCAACATCTGTTGTTTCCTGACTTCTTAATGATTGCCATTCTAACTGGTGTGAGATGGTATCTCATTGTGGTTTTGATTTGCATTTCTCTGATGGCGAGTGATGATGAGCATTTTTTCATGTGTCTTTTGGCTGTATGAATGTCTTCTTTTGAGAAATGTCTGTTCATATCCTTTGCCCACTTTTTGATGGGGTTGTTTGCTTTTTTCTTGTATATTTGTTTGAGTTCTTTGTAGATTCTGGATATTAGCCCTTTGTCAGATGAGTAGGTTGCAAAAATTTTCTCCCATTCTGTAGGTTGCCTGTTCACTCTGATGGTAGTTTCTTTTGCTGTGCAAAAGCTCTTTAGTTTAATTAGATCCCATTTGTCAATTTTGGCTTTTGCTGCCGTTGCTTTTGGTGTTTTAGACATGAAGTCCTTGCCCATGCCTATGTCCTGAATGGTACTACCTAGATTTTCTTCTAGGGTTTTTATGGTATTAGGTCTAACATTTAAGTCTCTAATCCATCTTGAATTAATCTTCGTATAAGGGGTAAGGAAAGGATCCAGTTTCAGCTTTCTACTTATGGCTAGCCAATTTTCCCAGCACCATTTATTAAATAGGGAATCCTTTCCCCATTTCTTGTTTCTCTCAGGTTTGTCAAAGATCAGATGGCTGTAGATGTGTGGTATTATTTCTGAGGACTCTGTTCTGTTCCATTGGTCTATATCTCTGTTTTGGTACCAGTACCATGCTGTTTTGGTTACTGTAGCCTTGTAGTATAGTTTGAAGTCAGGTAGCGTGACGCCTCCAGCTTTGTCCTTTTGACATAGGATTGTCTTGGCAATGCGGGCTCTTTTTTGGTTCCATATGAACTTTAAAGCAGTTTTTTCCAATTCTGTGAAGAAACTCATTGGTAGCTTGATGGGGATGGCATTGAATCTATAAATAACCTTGGGGAGTATGGCCATTTTCACAATATTGATTCTTCCTATCCACGAGCATGGTATGTTCTTCCATTTGTTTGTGCCCTCTTTGATTTCACTGAGCAGTGGTTTGTAGTTCTCCTTGAAGAGGTCCTTGACATCCCTTGTAAGCTGGATTCCTAGGTATTTTATTCTCTTTGAAGCAATTGTGAATGGAAGTTCATTCCTGATTTGGCTCTCTGCTTGTCTGTTACTGGTGTATAAGAATGCTTGTGATTTTTGCACATTAATTTTGTATCCTGAGACTTTGCTGAAGTTGCTTATCAGCTTAAGGAGATTTTGGGCTGAGACAATGGGGTTTTCTAAATATACAATCATGTCATCTGCAAACAGGGACAATTTGACTTCTTCTTTTCCTAACTGGATACCCTTGATTTCTTTCTCTTTCCTGATTGCCCTAGCCAGAACTTCCAACACTATGTTGAATAGGAGTGGTGAGAGAGGGCATCCCTGTCTTGTGCCAGTTTTCAAAGGGAATTTTTCCAGTTTTTGCCCATTCAGTATGATATTAGCTGTAGGTTTGTCATAAATAGCTCTTATCATTTTGAGGTACGTTCCATCAATACCGAATTTATTGAGCGTTTTTAGCATGAAGGGCTGTTGAATTTTGTCAAAAGCCTTTTCTGCATCTATTGAGATATTCATGTGGTTCTTGTCTTTGGTTTTGTTTATATGCTGGATTACGTTTATTGATTTGTGAATGTTGAACCAGCCTTGCATCCCGGGGATGAAGCCCACTTGATCATGGTGGATAAGCTTTTTGATGTGCTGCTGAATCCGGTTTGCCAGTATTTTATTGAGAATTTTTGCATCTATGTTCATCAGGGATATTGGTCTAAAATTCTCTTTTTTTGTTGTGTCTCTGCCAGGCTTTGGTATCAGGATGATGTTGGCCTCATAAAATGAGTTAGGGAGGATTCCCTCTTTTTCTATTGATTGGAATAGTTTCAGAAGGAATGGTACCAGCTCCTCCTTGTACCTCTGGTAGAATTCAGCTGTGAATCCATCTGGTCCTGGACTTTTTTTGGTGGGTAGGCTATTAATTGTTGCCTCAATTTCAGAGCCTGCTATTGGTCTATTCAGGGATTCAACTTCTTCCTGGTTTAGTCTTGGGAGAGTGTAAGTGTCCAGGAAATTATCCATTTCTTCTAGATTTTCTAGTTGATTTGTGTAGAGGCGTTTATAGTATTCTCTGATGGTTGTTTGTATTTCTGTGGGGTCGGTGGTGATATCCCCTTTATCATTTTTTATTGCGTCTATTTGATTCCTCTCTCTTTTCTTCTTTATTAGTCTTGCTAGCGGTCTGTCAATTTTGTTGATCTTTTCAAAAAACCAACTCCTGGATTCATTGATTTTTTGGAGGGTTTTTTGTGTCTCTATCTCCTTCAGTTCTGCTCTGATCTTAGTCATTTCTTGCCTTCTGCTAGCTTTTGAATGTGTTTGCTCTTGCCTCTCTAGTGCTTTTAATTGTGATGTTAGAGTGTCAATTTTAGATCTTTCCTGCTTTCTCTTGTGGGCATTTAGTGCTATAAATTTCCCTCTACACACTGCTTTAAATGTGTCCCAGAGATTCTGGTATGTTGTATCTTTGTTCTCATTGGTTTCAAAGAACATCTTTATTTCTGCTTTCATTTCGTTATGTACCCAGTAGTCATTCAGGAGCAGGTTGTTCAGTTTCCATGTAGTTGAGCGGTTTTGATTGAGTTTCTTAGTCCTGAGTTCTAGTTTGATTGCACTGTGGTCTGAGAGACAGTTTGTTATAATTTCTGTTCTTCTCCATTTGCTGAGGAGTGCTTTACTTCCAATTATGTGGTCAATTTTGGAATAAGTGTGAGGTGGTGCTGAGAAGAATGTATATTCTGTTGATTTGGGGTGGAGAGTTCTACAGATGTCTATTAGGTCCGCTTGGTGCAGAGATGAGTTCAATTCCTGGATATCCTTGTTAACTTTCTGTCTCGTTGATCTGTCTAATGTTGACAGTGGAGTGTTGAAGTCTCCCATTATTATTGTATGGGAGTCTAAGTCTCTTTGTAAGTCTCTAAGGACTTGCTTTATGAATCTGGGTGCTCCTGTATTGGGTGCATATATATTTAGGAGAGTTAGCTCTTCCTGTTGAATTGATCCCTTTACCATTATGTAATGGCCTTCTTTGTCTCTTTTGATCTTTGATGGTTTAAAGTCTGTTTTATCAGAGACTAGGATTGCAACCCCTGCTTTTTTTTGTTCTCCATTTGCTTGGTAGATCTTCCTCCATCCCTTTATTTTGAGCCTATGTATGTCTCTGCATGTGAGATGGGTCTCCTGAATACAGCAGACTGATGGGTCTTGACTCTTTATCCAGTTTGCCAGTCTGTGTCTTTTAATTGGAGCATTTAGTCCATTTACATTTAAGGTTAATATTGTTATGTGTGAACTTGATCCTGTCATTATGATATTAACTGGTTATTTTGCTCGTTAGTTGATGCAGTTTCTTCCTAGCCTCGATGGTCTTTACATTTTGGCATGCTTTTGCAATGGCTGGTACCGGTTGTTCCTTTCCATGTTTAGGGCTTCCTTCAGGGTCTCTTGTAAGGCAGGCCTGGTGGTGACAAAATCTCTAAGCATTTGCTTATCTGTAAAGGATTTTATTTCTCCTTCACTTATGAAACTTAGTTTGGCTGGATATGAAATTCTGGGTTTAAAATTCTTTTCTTGAAGAACGTTGAATATTGGCCCCCACTCTCTTCTGGCTTGTAGAGTTTCTGCCAAGAGATTTGCTGTTAGTCTGATGGGCTTCCCTTTGTGGGTAACCCGACCTTTCTCTCTGGCTGCCCTTAAGATTTTTTCCTTCATTTCAACTTTGGTGAATCTGGCAATTATGTGTCTTGGAGTTGCTCTTCTCGAGGAGTATCTTTGTGGCGTTCTCTGTATTTCCTGAATTTGAATGTTGGCCTGCCCTACTAGGTTGGGGAAGTTCTCCTGGATGATATCCTGAAGAGTGTTTTCCAACTTGGTTCCGTTTTCCCCCTCACTTTCAGGCACCCCAATCAGACGTAGATTTGGTCTTTTTACATAATCCCATACTTCTTGCAGGCTTTGTTTATTTCTTTTTCTTCTTTTTTCTTTTGGTTTCTCTTCTCGCTTCATTTCATTCATTTGATCCTCCATCACTGATACTCTTTCTTCCAGTTGATCGAGTTGGTTACTGAAGCTTGTGCATTTGTCACGTATTTCTCGTGTCATGGTTTTCATCTCTGTCATTTCGTTTATGATCTTCTCTGCATTAATTAGTCTAGCTGTCAATTCTTCCACTCTTTTTTCAAGATTTTTAGTTTCTTTGCGCTGGGTACGTAATTCCTCCTTTAGCTCTGAGAAGTTTGATGGACTGAAGCCTTCTTCTCTCATCTCGTCAAAGTCATTCTCTGACCAGCTTTGATCCGTTGCTGGCGATGGGCTGCGCTCCTTTGCAGGGGGAGATGTGCTCTTATTTTTTGAATTTCCAGCTTTTCTGCCCTGCTTCTTCCCCATCTTTGTGGTTTTATCTGTCTCTGGTCTTTGATGATGGTGACGTACTGATGGGGTTTTGGTATAGGTGTCCTTCCTGTTTGATAGTTTTCCTTCTGACAGTCCGAAGGACTGTCTCTTGGTCTGTTGGAGATTGCTTGAGGTCGACTCCAGACCCTGTTTGCCTGGGTATCAGCAGCAGAGGTTGCCGAAGATAGAATATTGGTGATCAGCGAGTGTACCTGTCTGATTCTTCCTTTGGAAGTTTCCTCTCAGGGGTGTACTCCACCCTGTGAGGTGTGGGGTGTCAGACTGCCCCTAGTGGGGGATGTCTCCCAGCTAGGCTACTCAGGGGTCAGGGACCCACCTGAGCAGGCAGTCTGTCCGTTTTCAGATCTCAACCTCTGCGTTGGGAGATCCACGGCTCTCCCCAAAGCTGTTAGATAGAGTTGTTCACGTCTGCACCGGACCCCGCTGCTTCTCCTGTTGGTCTTCAGCTGTGCGCTGTCCTCAGAGGTGGAGACCACAGAGACAGGCAGTCTTCCTTGAGCTGCTGTGAGCTCCACCCAGTTCGAGCTTCCCAGCGGCTTTGTTTACCTACTTAAGCCTCAGCAATGACGGGCGCGCCCCTCCCCCAGCCTCGCTGCTGCCTTGCGGATAGATCCCGCAGACTGCTGTGTTAGCAGTGAGGGAGGCTCCGTGGGCGTGGGACCCTCCCGGCCAGGTGTGGGATATATTCTCCTGGTGTGCCTGTCTGCTTAAAGCGCAGTATTGGGGTGGGAGTTACCTGATTTTCCAGGTGTTGTGTGTCTCAGTTCCCCTTGCTAGGAAAACGGATTCCCTTCCCCCTTGCACTTCCAGGTGAGGCGATGCCTCGCCCTGCTTCAGCTCTCGCTGGTCAGGCTGCAGCAGCTGACCAGCACCGATTGTCCGGCACTCCCTAGTGAGATGACCCCAGTACCTCAGTTGAAAATGCAGAAATCACCGGTCTTCTGTGTCGCTCGCGCTGGGAGTTGGAGACTGGAGCTGTTCCTATTCGACCATCTTGCTCCGCCCCCATTTTTATGTTTTCTTTGGAAAAAAGCTTCTTCAGGTTCTTTGGCCATTTTTAAATCAGTTATTTGTTTCTTGTTACTGAATTGTGTGAGTTGCTTATATAGGTTGGATATTAACCCCTTATCATATACAGGGTTTGCAAATATTTTTCTCAATCTGTAGCCTGCTTTTTCATTCTGTTAAATGTTTTCTTTTTTTTCCTTTTTGTGGAGAACGGGGTCTCGCTGTATTACCCAGGCAGGTCTCGAACTCCTGGGCTCAAGCTATCCTCCCGCCTCTGTCTCCCTGAGAGCTGGGATTACAGGCGTGAGCCACCGTGCCCGGCCAAATGTTTTCTTTTTATTTGTAGGAAAGTTTTCATTTTGATGTAGTCTCACTTGGATATTTTTGCTTTTGTTGCATGAGTTTTTGGTGTGATATCAAAAAAATTATTTTTGAGGTCACTAATAAGGAACTTTTCCTTTTGTTTTCTTCTAGAAGTTTTATAGTTTCAGGTCTCATGTTTACGTCTTTAATCCATTTTGAGTTTGTTTTTGTGTATGGTGTGAGATAAGGGTCTAGTTTCCTTCTTTTACATGTGGTTATTCAGTTTTCCCAACACTATTGAAGAGTTTATCCTTTTCTCATTATGTTTTCTTGGTGGCCTTGTTGAAAATTAGTTGACCATATATGCTTGGGTTTATTTCCGGGCTTTCTGTTATGTTTCATTGTTCTGTTGGTCTTCATGTCTGTATGCCTGTCATTACAGTTTAGATTACTATTGGTTTGTAGTATAATTTACAGTCAGTAAATGTGATGCCTCCAATTTGATTTTTCTCTCTCCACATTGCTTTGGCTATTTAAAGTTTTTTGTAGTTCCATATAAATTTTAGCATTGTTTTTTCTATTTGTGTGAAAAATGCCAGTACAATTTGGTAGTGATTGCATTGAGCATGTCACTTTGGATAGTATGAATTTTTTTTTTTTTTTGTGACGGAGTCTCACCCTGTCGCCCAGGCTGGAGTGTAGTGGCATGCTCTCAGCTCACTTCAGCCTCCACCTCCCGGGTTGAAACAATTCTCCTGCCTCAGCCTCCCGGGTGTTTAGGATTATAGGCGCCTGCCACCACACCCAGCTAATTTTTGTATTTTTAGTAGAGACGGGGTTTCACCATGTTGGCCGGGCCGATCTCGAACTCCTGACCTCAAGTAATCTGCCCGCCTCGGCCTCCCAAAGTGCTAGGATTACAGGTGTGAGTGACTGCACCCAGACAGTATGAATGTTTTAAAAGTATTAATTTTTACAACCCATAAACAAGGAATAGCTTTCTGTTTATTTGCATCTTCTTCCGTTTCTTTAATCAATGTGTTATAGTTTTCAGTGTACAGATCTTTCACTTCCTTGGTTATATTTATTCCTAAGTATTTGATTCTTTTGATGCTATTATAAACAGGATTTTGAAAATTTATTTTTAACATAGATTGTTGTTGATGTAAAGAAATGCAGCAGATTTTTTGAATGTTGATTTTTATATTCTGCTACTTTTCAGTTAGCAGTTCTGCTACAGGTGTGTGTGTGACACCTGTAGCATTTTCCTGCGTATAGAATCAATTCATCTGCAACCATGGATAATTTTACTTCATTATTTCTGATTTGAATGCGTTTTTGTTTCTTTCTTTTTTTTTGGTCCGATTGCTCTTGCTAGTACTTTCAGTACTACATTGACTAGAAGTGGCAGAGTGGGCATCCTTGCCTGGTACTAGATCTTAGATCTTAGTGTTTATCATGTTGATATTGATCACTGTTGATTATGATGTTAGCTGTTTGTTTTTCATATATGACTTCTACTATATTGAGGAAATTTCCTTCTATACATATTTTATTGAGGTTTTTTTTTTTTTTTAAGTGAAAGAATATTGAACTCTGCCAGATGCTTTTTCTGCGTCTTTTGAGATGATTATATGCTTTCTTGCCTATCATCGTGCTAATGTGTTGTATCTCATTGATTGATTTGCATGTGTTGAACCATCCTTGCAGTTCAGGGATTAATCTCATTTGGTTATGGTATATTATCTTTTTGATGTATTGTTGAATTTGGTTCCCTAGGATTGAGAATTTTTGCATGTATATTCATCATTTTTTGTGTTATCTTTTTCTGACTTTGATATCAGGATGAAATTGATCTCAGGTATGAAACTGAAACTCTTCCCTTAACTTTTTTTTTTCCTGGAAGTATTTAAGAAGGATTGATACTAATTTTTTTGAATGTTTGGTAGAATTCGGCCCTGAAGATACCTGGTTTTGGACTTTTCTTCATTGGGAAGTTTTTGATTAGTATTTCAGTCATTTTGTTACTGGCATGTTTAGGCTTTCTGTTTCTTCTTAATTCAACTTTGGCATGTTGTATGTTTCTAGGAACATATCTGTTTCCTTTAGGTTATGTATGTATTGGTATATAATTGTTCATAATCAGCTCTTATGATCTTTTATATTTTCAAGGCATCTGTTGTAGTGTCCCTTTTTACATTTCTGATGAGTCATCTCTTTTTTTTCACCCTAAGGTTTTGCCATTTTAAAAAATACAACCAACTCTTTGTTTTATTGATGTTTTTCTTTCTTTCTTTCTTTTTCTCTTCTTTTTTTTTTTTTTTTTTTTGAGACAGAGTCTCACTCCATCACCCAGGCTGGAGTACAGTGGCACAGTCATGGCTCACTGCAACCTCTGCCTCCTAGGCTCAAGTGATTCTCGTGCTCAGCCTCCCAAATAGCTGGAATTACAGGCGCATGGCACCACGTCCAGCTAATTTTTGTTTTTTGTATTTTTTCTTGAGACGGAGTCTTGCTTTGTTACCCAGGCTGGGGTGCACAATCTTGGCTCACTGCAACTTCTGCCTCCCGGATTCAAGTGATTCGCCCACCTCAGCCTCCTGAGTAGCTGGGATTACAGGTACCTGCCACCACGTCTGGCTAATTTTTGTATTTTTAATAGAGACATGGTTTCACCATATTGGCCAGGTTGGTCTTGAACTCCTGACCTCAAGTGATCTGCCTGTCTTGGGCTCCCAAAATGTTAGGATTACAGGCGTGAGCCACCATGTCCGGCTATTGATGTTTTTCTATATTTGCTTTATTTCTATTCTTTATTATTTTCTTCCTTCTGCTAACTTTGGGTTTAGTTTGTTTTTATCCTAGTTTCTTGAGTTGTAAAGTCAGGTTGTTTATTTGAGATATTTCTTCTTCTTCAATATAGGTACTTATAGCTACAAACCTCCTTTTTAAACTGCTTTGCTGCATCACATGTTTTTGTAAGTTCTCTTTTTATTTATTTTTAAGATATTTTAAAAATTTTCTTTTGGTTTCTTTTTTGCCCCAGTGGTTCAAGAGTGTCTTATTTAATTTCCATATTTCTGTGACTCCTCACTGCCTTTTTTTTCCTTGCTATTATTGATTTCTAGTTTTATTCAGTTGTGTTTGGAAGGCATACTTGGTATGATTTTAATTTGTTAAGACTTTTTTGCGACCTAACTTGTTTTGCGATCTGTCCTGAAGAATGTTCTGTGTGCACTTGAGAAAAATGTGTATTTTACTGCTAATTCTATGTTTGTTAAGTTTATTTGGTTTGCGGTGTTCCTTTTTGATTTTTTTTTTTTTTTTTTGTAAATTCTATCTATTATTGAAAGTGAGACACTGAAGTCTTCTATTATTGAATTGCAGTTAATTTCTTCTTTCAGATTCATCAGTATGTGCTTTATTAAGTGCTATGATGTTAGGTGCAAATATACTTAAAATTGTTGTGTCTTCCTGTTGAATTGACCCTTTTATTGTTATGTAAGGACCTTCATTTCTCTGGAGACAGTTTTTTCCTTACATTCTACTTTGATAATTTAGCCATTTCTACTTTCTTTTGGTTTCCATTTGCTTACAATATCTTTTTCCATTTTTTCACTTTGTCTCTTTGTGTTCTTGAATCTTAAGGGACTTCTTGTAGATAGCATATAGTTTGTTTTGTAATCATTCAGTCACACTGTATCTTTTTTATCAGGGAGTTTAGTTTGTTTACATTTAAAATAGTTATTGATAAGGATTTATTACTACATTTTAATGAGCTGTTTTGTGTTTGTCTTACGATATTTTTGTCCTTTTTCTCACTTGTTCTCTTCTTTTGTGTGTGTGTGTGTTTTTTTTTTTTTGTATTGCTAGATTTTGATTCCTTCCTCTTTCTTTTGTGTAACTTGTTTAGGCATTTTCTTTATGGTTACCAGGGTGCTTATGTAAAATATATATATTTTTAATTTAATTTATTTAAATAAATTTTTTTTATTATATTTTAAGTTCTAGGGTACATGTGCACAATGTGCAGGTTTGTTACATGTGTATATATGTGCCATGTTGGGGTGCTGTACCCACTAACTCGTCATTTACATTAGGTATATCTCCTAATGCTATCCCTCCCCCCGACCTCCACCCTATGACAGGCCCCGGTATGGGATGTTCCCCTTCCTGTGTCGAAGTATTCTCATTGTCCACTTCCCACCTATGACTGAGAACATGCGGTGTTTGGTTTTCTGTTCTTGTGATAGTTTGCTGGGAATGATGGTTTCCAGCTTCATCCATGTCCCTACAAAGGACACGAACTCATCCTTTTTTATGGCTGCATAGTATTCCACGGTGTATATGTGCCACATTTTCTTAATCCAGTCTATCATTGATGGACATTTAGGTTGATTCCAAGTCTTTCTATTGTGAATATTGCCACAATAAACATATATGTGCATGTGTCTTTATAGCAGCATGATTTATAATCCTTTGGGTATATACCCAGTAATGGGATTGCTGGGTCAAATGGTATTTCTAGTTCTAGGTCCTTGAGGAATCGCCACACTGTCTTCCACAATGGTTGAACTAGTTTACACTCCCACCAACAATGTAAAAGCGTTCCTATTTCTCCACGTCCTCGCCAGCATCTGTTGTTTCCTGACTTTTTAATGATTGCCATTCTAACTGGTGTGAGATGGTATCTCATTGTGGTTTTGATGTGCATTTCTCTGATGGCCAGTGATGAGCATTTTTTCATGTGTCTGTTGGCTGTATAAATGTCTTCTTTTGAGAAGTGCCTGTTCATATCCTTCGCCCACTTTTTGATGGGGTTGTTTGTTTCTTTTCTTGTAAATTTGTTTGAGTTATTTGTAGGTTCTGGATATTAGCCCTTTGTCAGATAAGTAGATTGCAAAAATTTTCTCCCATTCTGTAGGTTGCCTGTTCACTCTGATGGTAGTTTCTTTTGCTGTGCAGAAGCTCTTTAGTTTAGTTAGATCTCATTTGTCAGTTTTGGCTTTTGTTGCCATTTCTTTTGGTGTTTTAGTCATGAAGTCCTTGCCTATTCCCATGTCCTGAGTGGTATTGCCTAGGTTTTCTTCTAGGGTTTTTATGGTTTTAGGTCTAACATTGAAGTCTCTAATCCATCCTGAATTAATTTTCGTATAAGGTGAAAGGAAGGGATCCAATTTCAGCTTTCTACATATGGCTAGCCAGTTTTCCCAGCACCATTTATTAAATAGGGAATCCTTTCCCCATTTCTTGTTTTTGTCAGGTTTGTCAAAGATCAGATGTTATAGATGTGTGGTATTATTTCTTAGGGCTCTGTTCTGATTCTTTGGTCTATATCTCTGTTTTGGTACCAGTACCATGCTGTTTTGGTTACTGTAGCCTTGTAGTATAGTTTGAAGTCAGGTAGCGTGATGCCTCCAGCTTTGTTCTTTTTGATTAGGATTGTCTTGGCAACGCGGGCTCTTTTTTGGTCCCATATGAACTTTAAAGTAGTTTATTCCAATTCTGTGAAGACAGTCATTGGTAGCTTAATGGGAATGGCAATGAATCTACAAATTACCTTGGGCATTATGGCCATTTTCACGATATTGATTCTTTCTATTCATAAGCATGAAATGATCTTCCATTTGTTTGTGTCCTCTTTTATTTCATTGAGCAGTGGTTTGTAGTTCTCCTTGAAGAGGTCCTTCACATCCCTTGTAAGTTGGATTCTTAGGTATTATATTCTATCTAAAGCAATTGTGAATGGGAGTTCACTCATGATTTGGCTCTCTGTTTGTCTGTTATTGGTGTATAAGAATGCTTGTGATTTTTGCACATTGATTTTGTATCCTGAGACTTTGCTGAAGTTGCTTATCAGCTTAAGGAGATTTTGGGCTGAGACGATGGGGTTTTCTAAATATACAATCATGTCTTCTGCAAACAGGGACAATTTGACTTCTTCTTTTCCTAACTGAATACCCTTTATTTCTTTCTCTTGCCTGATGGCCCTGGCCAGAACTTCCAACACTGTGTTGAATAGGAGCGGTGAGAGAGGGCATCCCTGTCTTGTGCCAGTTTTCAAAGGGAATGCTTCCAGTTTTTGCCCATTCAGTATGATATTGGCTGTGGATTTGTCATAAATAGCTCTTATTGTTTTGAGATAACATTCCATCAGTACCGAATTTATTGAGAGTTTTTAGCATGAAGTGCTGTTGAATTTTGTCTAAGGCCCTTTCTGCGTCTATTGAGATAATCATGTGGTTTTTATCTTTGGTTCAGTTTATATGCTGGATTACATTTATTGATTTGTGTATGTTGAACTAGCCTTGCATCCCAAGGATGAAGCTGATTTGGGTGGATAAGCTTTTTGATGGGCTCCTGGATCCAGTTTGCCAGTATTCTACTGAGGATTTTTGCATCGGTGTTCATCAGGGATATTGGTTCAAAATTCTCTTTTTTTGTTGTGTCTCTGCCAGGCTTTGGTATCAGGATGATGCTGGCCTCATAAAATGAGTTAGGGAGGATTCCCTTTTTTTCTGTTGATTGGAATAGTTTCAGAAGGAATGGTACCAACTCCTCGTTATACCTCTGGTAGAATTCGGCTGTGAATCTGTCTGGTCCTGGACCTTTTTTGGTTGGTAGGCTATTAATTATTGCCTCAATTTCAGAGCCTCTTATTGGTCTATTCAGTGATTCAACTTCTTCCTGGTTTAGTCTTGGGAGGGTGTATGTGTTCATGAATTTATCCATTTCTTCTAGATTTTCTAGTTTATTTTCATAGAGGTGGTTATAGTATTCTCTGATGGTAGTTTGTATTTCTGTGGGGTCGGTGGTGATATCCCCTTTATCATTTTTTGTTGTGTCTATTTGATTCTTCTCTCTTTTCTTCTTTATTAGTCTTGCTAGTGGTCTATCAATTTTGTTGACCTCTTCAGAAAACCAGCTCCTGGATTCATTGATTTTTTGAAGGGTTTTTTGTGTCTCTCTGTCTCCTTCAGTTCTGCTCTGATCTTTTATTTCTTGCCTTCTGCTAGCTTTTGAATGTATTTGCTCTTGCTTCTCTAGTTCTTTTAATTGTGATGTTAGGGTGTCAATTTTAGATCTTTCTTGCTTTCTCTTGTGGGCATTTAGTGCTATAAATTTCCCTCTACACACTGCTTTAAATGTGTCCCAGAGATTCTGGTATGTTGTGTCTTTGTTCTCATTTGTTTCAAAGAACATCTTTATTTCTGCCTTCATTTCATTATGTACCCAGTAGTCATTCAGGAGCAGGTTGTTCAGTTTCCATGTAGTTGAGTGGTTTTGAGTGAGTTTCTTAATCCTGAGTTCTAGTTTGATTGCACTGAGGTCTAAGAAACAGTTTGTTATCATTTCTATTTTTTTATATTTGCTGAGGAGTGCTTTATTTCCAACTGTGTGGTCAATTTTGGAGTAAGTGTGATGTGGTGCTGAGAAGAATGTATATTCTGTTGATTTGGGGTGGAGAGTTCTGTAGATGTCTATTAGGTCCGCTTGGTGCAGAGCTAATTTCAATTCCTGGATATCCTTGTTAGCTTTCTGTCTTGCTGATCTGTCTAATATTGACAGTGGGTTGTTAAAGTCTCCCATTATTATTGTGTGGGAGTCTAAGTCTCTTTGTAAGTTTCAAAGGACTTGCTGTATGAATCTGGGTGCTCCTGTATTGGGTGCATATATATTTAGGATAGTTAGCTCTTCTTGTTGAATTGATCCCTTTACCATTATGTAATGGCCTTCTTTGTCTCTTCTGATCTTTGTTGGTTTAAAGTACGTTTTATCAGAGACTAGGATTGAAACCCCTGCCTCTTTTTCCTTTCCATTTGCTTGGTAGATTTTCCTCCATCCATTTATTTTGAGCCTGTGTGTGTCTCTGCACGTGAGTTGGGTCTCCTGAATACAGCAGACTGATGGGTCTTGACTCTTTATCCAATTTGCCAGTCTGTGTCTTTTAACTGGAGTATTTAGTTCATTTACATTTAAGGTTAATATTGTTATGTGTGAATTTGATCCTGTCATTGTGATGTTAGCTGGTTATTTTGCTCGTTAGTTGATGCAGTTTCTTCCTAGCCTCGATGGTCTTTACATTTTGGCATGTTTTTGCAGTGGCTGGTACCAGTTGTTCCTTTCCATGTTTAGTTAGTGCTTCCTTCAGGATCTCTTGTAGGGCAAGCCTGGTGGTGACAAAATCTCTCAGCATTTGCTTGTCTGTAAAGGATTGTATTTCTCCTTCACTTATGAAACTTAGTTTGACTGGATGTGAAATTCTGGGTTGAAAATTCTTTTCTTTAAGAATGTTGAATATTGGCCCCCACTCTCTTCTGGCTTGTAGAGTTTCTGCCGAGAGATCTGCTGTTAGTCTGATGGGCTTCCCTTTGTGGGTAACCCGACTTTTATCTCTGGCTGCCCTTAACATTTTTTCCTTCATTTCAACCTTGGTGAATCTGACAATTATATGTCTTGTGGTTTCTTTTCTTGAGGAATATCTTTGTTGTGGTCTCTGTATTTCCTGAATTTGAATGTTGGCTTGCTTTGCTAGGTTGGGGAAGTTCTCCTGGATAATATCCTGCAGAGTGTTTTCCAACTTGGTTCCATTCTCCTTGTTACTTTCAGGTATACCAGTCAGACATAGATTTGGTCTTTTCACGTAGTCCCATATTTCTTGGAGGCTTTGTTCGTTTCTTTTTACTCTTTTTTTTCTGAACTTCTCTTCTCACATCATTTCATTCTTTTGATCTTTGATCACTGATACCCTTTCTTCCAGTTGATTGAATCGGTTACTGAAGCTTGTGCATTTGTCACGTAGTTCTCATGCCATGGTTTTCAGCTCTATCAGGTCATTTAATGACTTCTCTACATTGGTTATCTAGTTAGCCATTCATCTAATCCTTTTTCAGGGTTTTTATCTTCTTTATGATGGAGTTGAACTTCCTCCTTTAGCTTGGAGAAGTCTAATTGTCTGAAGCCTTATTCTCTGTCAACTCATCAAAGTCATTCTCTGTCCAGCTTTATTCCGTTGCTGGCGAGGCACTGTGTTCCTTTGGAGGGGGAGAGGCGCTCTGATTTTTAGAATTTTCAGCTTTTCTGCTGTTTTTTCCCCATCTTTGTGGTTTTATCTACCTTTGGTCTTTGATGATGATGACGTACAGATGGGCTTTTGGTGTGGATGTCCTGTTTGTTTATTAGTTTTCCTTCTAACAGTCAGGACCCTCAGCTGCAGGTCTGCTGGAGTTTGCTTGAGATCCACTCCAGACCCTGTTTGCCTGGGTATCAGCAGCAGGGGCTGCAGAGGAGTGAATATTGCTGAACAGCCAATGTTGCTGCCTGATAGTTCCTCTGGAAGCTTTGTCTCAGAGGGGTACCTGGCCGTGTGATGTGTCAGTCCGCCCCTACTGGAGAGTGCCTCCCCATTAGGCTACTTGGGGGTCAGGGACCCACTTGAGGAGGCAGTCTGTCTGTTCTCAGATCTCAAACTCCGTGCTGGGAGAACCACTACTCTCTTCAAAGCTGTCAGACAGGGACATTTAAATCTGTAGAAGTTTCTGCTGCCTTTTGTTTGGCTATGTCCTGTCCCCAGAGGTGGAGTCTACAGAGGCAGGCAGGCTTCCTTGAGCTGCAGTGGGCTGCACCCAGTTTGAGCTTCCTGGCTGCTTTGTTTACCTACTCAAGCCTCAGCAGTGGCAGGCGCCCCTCCACCAGCCTTGCTGCCACCCTGCAGTTAGATCTCAGAGTGCTGTGCTAGCAATGAGGGAGGCCCCGTGGGTGTGGGACCCTCGGAGCCAGGCGCAGAATATAATCTCCTGGTGTGCTGTTTGGTAAGACCCTTGGAAAAGCACAGTATTAGGGTGGGAGTGACCCAATTTTCCAGGTGCTGTGTGTCACGGTTTCCCTTGGCTAGGAAAGGGAATTCCCTTACCCCTTGCGTTTCCTAGGTGAGGCGATGCCTTGCCCTGTTTGGCTGTCGCTCGGTGGGCTGCACCCACTGTCCTGCACCCACTATCCAACACGCCCCAGTGAGATGAACCTGGTACCTCAGTTGGAAATGCAGAAATCGTCTGTCTTCTGTGTTGCTCACGCTGGGAGCTATAGCCTGGAGCTGTGCCTATTCGGCCATCTGGGAACCGCCCCAGTCTATGTAAAATATTTTGTTGTTATGACGGTCTATTTTAAGCTGGTAACACCTTGACTTCCCTTGCATTCAAGAAGTCACCCCTTTTATGTCTCTTCCTCCTGCATTATAAATAGTATTGATGTCACCATTTATAATTATTTATATTGTGTCCATTAGCATAATTTAAATTTAGTTATAAATATTTTTAATACTTTTATCTCTTATCTTTTATAATAGTATTATAATTGATATGCCCACCACTGTTATAGTCATAAAATATTCTTTTATTCTTTATATATTTTGTTTTCCAGTGAATATCTTACTTATGCTTTCATGTTGGTGTTTAGTTTATTTTTATTTCAATGTGAACAACCTTTTTAGCTTTTCTCGTAAATCCGGTATAGTAGTGATTAACTCCCTCAGCTTTTTTTGGTCTTTGAAAGTCTTTATCACTAATTTATTTTTGAAGGACAGATTTTCTGGGTATATTTTTTTGGTTGACACTTTCTTTTTTGTTCAGTACTTTGAATTTATCATTTCAGCCTTTATGGGTTGCAAAGTTTCTGCTAAAAATCTACTGATAGTGTTATGGGGGCCCCTGTGTGTGTAATAAGTAACTTTTGTTTTACTGCTTTCATAATTCTGTCTTTGCCTTTAACTTTTGACAATTTGATTATAATGTGTCTCAGTGTAGATATCTCTGGATTCATCTAGTTTGTTACTTGGGCTTTCTGGATTTTGATTTCTAGTTCAGGTTTGGGAAGTTTTCAACCATCATTACTTTGAATAAGCCTTCTGTCACTTTCTCTTCTTCTTTTCTAATTCCAATAATGCATATTTAGTTCTGCTTGATGCTGCTCTGTAAGTCCCTTTAGCTTTCTTTACTCTTTTTCATTTTTTCCTTTTGTTTCTCATCTTAAATGATTTCTGATGACCTGTCTTAGAGTTCCTGATCATTCTTCTGCTTAATCTAGTCTGCCCTTTAACCCCATATTAAAATTTTCAGTTGGGTATTATGTTCTTCAGCTATATGATTTCTGTTTGGTACTTTTTGTATTTTCTGTCTCTTGGCAGAAAGTTTTAGCTAGTTTTATGCATTACTCCTTCAGACCTTGATGAACTTCTTTATGACTGTTCTTTTGAGTTCTCTATGTGATAAGTCACATATTGGCAGTTAATTAGGATCAGTTTCTGGAGGTTTATCTTACTCTTTTGTTTGGAACTTTTATACTTGTTTCTTCGTTTTCTTTGACCCTTAGTGTTTGTTTCTGTGCATTAGGTAAGGCAACTGCCTTTCCTAGTCTTGTCATACTGGCCTTGGGTAGGAGATGGATCTTACCTGTCAGTTCAGCTAGTTATTCTAGGTGCCTCTCAAACCTTTGTGCTGATCTAAACTGCAGTCTTTGTTCTTAGTGGCCCCCAGATTAGGGTATGCCAAGTCCTGTTAGTATCCTGAGACAAGCAAGTTAGAAACCCATCTCAAGATCCAGCTGGAAAATTTGGGGTATTAAATGTGTGTTCCAGTTTCTCATTTCTCAGGGAGAAGCTAGGAGCTGGAGTTTTTCTCTCATTTTGTTTAAGCTGGGGAGAGGATCTGCAGTGATGCCATATTCTTGTTTGGACTGCACAGTCTTTTGACCCATTGCTTTGTACTTTGTTGCTCCCAGGGGCCTGGCAGATGCCTAATCTATCTTCTCTTGGAGATAGGCAGATTAACTGGAGACTTGGCTTTATCTCTGGAGCATGCCAGCAAGTGAAGTTGTGGATAGTCCCCACATGCATATTTATGGTCCCAGAAGACTGCTAATTTCCTGCAGTTTCAGTTCCCAGATGGAGGCTAAGTAATGGCCTGATCTACAGGTAGCAGCTGGAGAAGTCAGGACTTTAGGTATGTAGTCAGTCTCCTTTAGGGAGAAACTGGGAGTCAGGAGTTTTTGCTTTTTAGCTCAGTGCTGACCTTGGGAAGCTATCTGCTGGAACTCTAACTGTTTAAAAAACAGCTCTTTGCTCTTTGTAATTTAGGGAGATTCACAAATGCAGAGCCTCAACTCCCAGGGCTAGGTGATTTAGGAGCCAGTCCTTTGGGTGGGAGCTGTAAAATTTGGAGCATGCCACGTACATGCAAACTCCTTCCAGGAAAAATCTGCAGACCTAGTTTTATTGCTGGAGCAAGGCTGGGGGTGGGGGAGGGGATGAAGAGGAGAGGGGGCAGGAGGTACCCATAAGCCCCTTGAGGCTTCTGGAGGTCTATTGTTTACCTGCTCCACTGGCTTCCAGATGCAGGCTAGTTTTAAGCCCAGACCCTCAGGCTGCAGCTGGAAAAGTATGCAGACAAACCCTTTCTGTGGAGAAACTGGGGGCTAGTAGTTTTGGCCCGTTTTCTCTTTCCTGTGCCCAGGGAGGTAGCTGCTGGAAGGGCTCACACACCCGTTGAAAATCACCTCTTTATTCTCTGTGATCCCCGGAGACTCAGAATACTGAGACCCTTCTGCTGTCAGCTAGGTGATTTGGGTATCTAAAATTCTCTGTTTGGAATCATAGAAGTTGGGATGCTATTTGTGAAGTTGGACCACATACAGTGGGAGAACTGGGATTCCTTTTGTACAATGAAAGTTTACACAAAAAGTATTAATTCTTAGAAAAACAATAAAAACGGACATAAGAAATTGAAAACCTATGTCACTTTGTAACTATTAACTGAGTTTATAATTAAAAATACCCATCCCCCAAATAATTCCCAACTTTAGTGATTTTTCCAGTGAATTATTCTAAACACTGAAGTTAAAAATAATGTTAGTTAAGCAATATTTTTTACAAATACAGACATAAAAATTATCAACAAAATAATAGCAAACCAAATGTAGCAGTACATGAAAAGGTCTATAACATCATGACCCAGTGGGATTTAGTACAGGAAGGTAAGAGTGGTTGAGCATGTGAAAATCAATAAACGTAATAGAATATATTAATAGAATGAATGGAAAAAGATCACAGATTATCTCAGTTGGTAGAGAAAAGGCATTTGACAAAAGCCAGTACCATTTCATGACAAAAACATTCAATAGGGAAATTCCTTAATCTGATAAAGAGTATCTATGAAAAATCCACAGTTAATGTCATGCTTAATGGTGAAAGACTGAAAGCTTTCCCATCTAAGATCAGGAACAAGACAGTGATGTCTTTTCTTGCCACTTACACTCAATATTGTACGAAAGGTTCTAGGCAGGGCAATTAGACAAGAAAACATAATAGAAAACATCTAGATGGAAAGGAAGAAGTAAAACTGTACTTACAGATGACATGATTCTATATATAAAGAACCCTAAAAGACACCTGCCCCCCAATTATTAGAGCTAATAAACAAGTTTAGCAAAATTACAGGATACAAGATGGACACTCAAAAATCAGTTGTATTTTTATACACTGGGAGTAAACAATCCAAAAACGAAATTAAGAAAGCAGTTACATTAAAATAACATCAAAAACAATAAAATATTTAGGCATAAATTTAAAGTAGTATAAGATGTACACACAAACTATAAAATATAATTGAAAGAAACTATGAAAAATCATTGTAAGAAATAAGAGAAACCTAATTAAAGGAAAACATATTCAAAATTCATGAACAGAAGACTTCATAGTGTTAAGATGGCTGTATTTCCCAAAGTGATACCCAGATTCAATGCAATACCTATGAACATTCCAATTGCTCCCTTCCCCCTTTTTGGCAGAAATGAACAAGTGGATCTTAAATTCATACGGGGATGCAAGTATATAGGATAGCCAAAATAGTCTCGAAAAAGAACAAAGTTTGAGGACCTAGACCCCCTGAATTTAAAACTTAGTACAAAACCACAATAATCAAATTCTGTGATACTGGCAGTAGGATAGATACATGGATCAATGAAATAGATTTTAAATCCTTGGAATAAATTCATACATCTGTGTATGAATTTGATTTTTGACATGAGTGCCAGAACCATTTGATGGGGGAAAGAATAGTATTTTCAACAATGGTGTTAGGACACCTGGATATCTGTATGCAACAAACGAATTTGGATTTTTACCTCATACTGTATACAAAAATTAACTGAATACAGTTTAAAGCCTAAATGTAAGAACTGAAAATATAACACTCTTTGAAGAAAACATACACATCTTTGTGACCTCGGACTATGACACCCAAAGCCAGAGAAAAAATAAATTGAGCTTCATCAAAATTAAAAACTTTTGTGTGTCAAAAGATACTATCAAATGGAAAAATTACCCACATAATGGGACAAGATGTTTGTCAACCATATGGTTGATGAAGGTCTAATATCTAGAATGTATAAAGAACTTTACAGCTCAACAATAAAAAGGACAAATAACTCAGTAAAAAAGGGCAAAGGAGTTGAATAGACATTTCTTTTAAGATATACAAATGTCGTCTGGGTGCAGTGGCTCTCACACCTGTAATCCCAGCACTTTGGGAGGCTGAAGCAGGTGGATCACGAGATCAGGAGATCGAGACCATCCTGGCTAACACAGTGAAACCCCGTCTCTACTAAAAATACAAAAAATTAGCCAGGTGTGGTGGCATGTGCCTGTAATCCCAGCTACTTGGGAGGCTGAGGCAGGAGAATCGCTTGAACCTGGAAGGTGGAGGTTGCAGGGAGCCGAGATGCTGAGAGAGCACGCCACTGCATTCCAGCCTGAGTGACACAGCAAGACTCTGTCTCAAAAAAAAAAAAAAAAAGGTAAACAAATGTCTAATGTACATGAAAAGAGGCACAAAGTTATTAGTCATCAGAGAAATGCACATAACTCAATGATAGCACTTCACACTCAGGATGACTAGAATAAAAAAGTCAGAAAGCAGCAAGTTTTGGCAAGGATGTGAAGAATATGGAACGCTCATAAATTGCTGCTGGGAATGTAAAATGATGCAGCAGCTGTGGAAAAAAGTTTGGTAGTTAAGAGTTATCATATGACTCAGCAAATCCACTTCTAGGTATATAGCCAAGAGAATTGAAAACATGTTCACAGAAAAACCTGGATACAAATTTTTATAACAGCAGTTTTCATAATAAACAAAAAGTAGTAACAACCCAAATATTAACTGATAAATGAATAAACAAATATACTATATTCATGCAGTCATTCAGCCATAAAAAGAAATGAAGTACTGATATATGCTACCAGATGGTCGAACCTTGAAAAACATTGCTAATTTTTAATATTATTATTATTCTTTAAAGATGGCATCTTATTATCTTGCCCAGGCTGGTCTTGAACCTCTGGGCTTAAGCATTTCTCCTGCCTCAGCCTCTGGAGTGACTGGACTGCAAGTGTGCAGCTGGATTTATGTTTAGTGTACTTTTCTGTATATTAAAATTCATTATAAAAAGGTTGAAAGGATGGCTATTGGGGGAGGTTTTGAGAAGGAACATGAATATCATTTCTTGGTCTTTAGACTTTCAACCTGTTATATTTCTTATTATCTTACCAAACAGAATGGAAAAAAAAAAACCTATATCAGTAACTTATGCAGCTTTTTCATTGAACAGTATAATGTAAAAACTACTAATTCTTAAGGTCACTCTTTTTTTTCTTTAAAGTTTTTAGTCTCAGAGTGGAATTTAATGTTTTTTTTTTTTTGTTCGTTTCTTTTAGGAGGTGCTAATGATGCTGGATAACTATGTAAGAGATTTCAAAGCATTGATTGACTGGATTCAGCTTCAGGAAAAGCTAGAGAAGACAGATGCTCAAAGCAGGTAATGAGCTCTCTGGTCTCAATATTCCTATCATCCAACAGTTTCAATAGCAATCATTGAAACTGACAATAAAGTTAACCTCATATTGACTTGAAACTTGTAAAAATCTAAAAGGTGCTGCATTTCTCATTCAATTAAATAACAAATATTTATTGGATATTTATCAGCGGGTATTAATTGGGTATTATCACTTTATTCAGTACAGAGATTTGTTGAATGTGGCACATTTACTACTCATGGAATCTATAGCCTGAGTGTGATAAAAATAGAACTTAGTACAAAAGACTATTATGGTTCTTCAGAGAAGGACAAATGTATTTTGGAGGGTAGATCAGGGAAGATTTCAGGAGGATGCCGAAGTGTCTCAAGGATGGGATGGATTTTACCAGCTGGTTGGCCATTTCAGTGAAGGGAATAAATTTAAACAGCTGTGTAAGTGTAGGCCATGTGCGAAGTCAAAGTAGTAAGGAAAGATACAGTATTTCTTCTTAATGTATTAGGCAATGAGGAAAATTGATGATTTTTGATTAGGGGAATAATACGGGATCAACGCTCCTTTAGAAAGATTCATTTGGAATCACCACATAGTATCTGAGTGCTGTGTGCCAAGCTCTGTGACTGTTGTGGTCAAGAGGACAGATGCAGTCCCTGCCCTCATGAAGTATGTAGTACATGCTATGGCCTGAATGTGCCTTCCCAAAATTCATATGTTGAAATTTAATCACCAATGTGATAGTATTAAGAGGTGGGGGCTTTAGGAGGTAGTTAAGTCGGGAAGGTGGAGTCCTCATGAATGGGATTAATGAATGGGATTAGTGACATATAAAAGAAGTGGGAACTGTTACCCCTCCACCATGTGAGGACACAGCTAAAAGATGATCTTTATAAGGAACAGGGTTCATATCAGACATTGAATCTGCTGTCACCTTGATTTTGTACTTCCCAGCATCCAGAACTATGAGAAACAAATTTCTTATTGTTGTTTATAAATTACCCAGTCATAAGGTATTTTGTTGTAGCAGCCTGGATGGACTAAGTGCATTTCTAATAGGAAAGACTGATGTTAAGTAAGTTTAAATGTGCCAAGTGTCATCAAGAAGAAATACAGCTTTCTCTATGACTATGAGAAAAAGCACCCTTAACCAGTTTGCTAAGTCCAGCCAGGAAGGCTTCCCTGAGGAGGTGACATTTAAATTGAGACAGAATTATTAAATAGGAGTTAGTTAGACAAAGAGAAAAGAGTAATTTGAGATAATGCTAACAGCATGTGTGATGTCTTTGAAGTGGAAGGGAGCACAGTGTAATCAAGGAATTTAGTAGGGCAGGAGTGAAAAGAACAAGGGGAGAGTAGCATGAGATGAGCCTAGAGAGCTAGGCTAGGACCACATTGTGTAGAGCTCTGTAGAAATAATAAGGGATTTAGATTTGACTTTGAGCCAATAAAGGGTTTTAAAGTAGGGAATTGACATATCAGATGTATGTTTTTAAAAGATCATTTTGGCTGCCATGTGGGAAGGTTGAGATACAGCAATGTAGTTTAGAGACGATGGCTATTTAGATTAAGGTAGTAACAGTAAGGAGTATTAGATACTCCAGAGATAGATAACCAGATGGACTTAGTATTATTTTGGTTATGTACAAAGGCAAAAGAGCAGTTTAGTTTAGACATCTAAGTAATTCCTAAACTCTGGTAAACTTGCCAAGTCACATGGAGCTACAAGGCTGCTTTTTTTTTTTTCCCTCCCCCAGAGTGAATAGGCCTATCCTGCCTCTTTACCTTGGATTTAATCTTGGTTCAATCTTAGTGGGTGAAACTATCCAGTAAAAAAGGCATCTTTTGTCTCATTCTAATGTGTCAGCCCTACAGTAGGCAGGCAGAACCAATAGGGTAAAGGAATTCCAAGACAGAAATCCAGAAGGGCTGGATTCCTGGGAAACCAAATCTAGGGAAACTAAGATAGGTTGATCCTTTTAACATTTTTGTTTCTCACAGTAAAATTTTTGATAGTTTTTTAGTGCCTCCTTCATCCACAGTCCCTGGGTGGGTCAGGCGTAAATGTCTTTGTTTATACTAAGCAATTTTACCCTTACCCTTGGTAATAGGTGATTGGATCTTGGGTTTCATTCTTTCACTGGGTTGAACCGAGCTAAGAGATCATCATGCTGATTTGGGACTTATGGTTATATTGTCGCTTGTGACAACAAGCAGAGTAAAACAGGTTGGGGGAAAAGAAGGGCATAGATTTACAGAGAGAAACAGAAATTATGTGGCCCTTGAGAGCCTATACGGTCTCTAATCCTCACTAGCCCTGATTCTAGTCTCCCCCAACTTTTGGATGTCTTTGACCTTGTACAGTTTATATCCTTACAATAAATCTTTATTTTCTTTTTCTTTTCATTTTTTAAATTTAACTTGATTGAGTTTGTTTATTGTATCCAAAGAAGGTCTATAATGTAATCAACAATGCATTAAAAAAATAGATTCTTTTTGTGCCTGCAAAATTCGATTACCTATTAGTGGCTGTGTTGAGGATTGTATTGGGAAAGATACATAAGCCAAACCCAAGCTTAACAGAGTGGTTACCATTCCTCTCTTGGCACTGTAGTTCAAAAATACACCTGAGGCATCCTTTTTTTTTTTCCCCTTGGAGACAGTCTTACTCTGTAACCCAGGCTGGAGTGCAGTGGTGCCATCTTGGCTCACTGCAACTTCCACCTTCCACTTTTAAGCCTCAGCTTCCCAAGTAGCTGGGATTACAGGCACCCGCCACCACACCCAGCTAATTTTTGTATTTTTAGTAGACACAGGGTTTCACCATGTTGGCTAGGCTGGGCTCAAACTCCTGACCTCGAGTGATCTGTCCTCCTTGGCCTCCCAAAGTTCTGGGATTACAGGAATGGGCCACCATGCCCGGCTGAAGCATCCCTTTTACTTTTGCCAGTTATCAGCATTTCTCTTCGTTGCCTCATGAGACAGCATCTATATATGGAAAGCAGTCTTAAAATGCTCTATAGATGGCATTATCCATCTTGCATTCTTCAAATCATGCATCAAAATTTATTTTGGCTAGCCTTGAGATTTAAATGTAAAACCTGTAGTTGTATATGTTTAAAGAAAAAAATATATAGGTAAATATTTATGTATTTGTTTTGCAAATGAGGACTTTGTAAGACAAAGGCAGACTACAAAGAAAAATATTGATACACTGATTAAATAGGAAGAAAACAAATGTTTCCAAATACAGAGGAAAAATTAAAGGCAAAATAGTTGTATCACCAATGCCAATGGATTTGTAGCCATAAGAGTAGTAGTAAACTATTTCAAATTAATCAGAAAACGGTTCCAATCCCAGTGGAAAAAATGAGGGAAAGATACCAACATGTGAATCCCAAATGAAGAAATTCAGATGGTTGGTTAAAAAGTTCAGTTTCACTAGTAATGATAGTAAACATATAATTTAAAACACAAAGACAATGCAATACCATTTGCCAGTGAAATTTTTAAAAGCAGATATCAACAGTTGGCAAGATTGAAAGGAAATGGAGAGTAAGACACAGGGATACCCATGGGAGTTATGGGGATCTGATTCAGGGCATGTTATGCATCCTGTAACCCAATTGGTTGTGGGACCAATGAAGGAGGAGTAGACGTTAAGTTACATGTCTTAGCTTTCCCAGCAAAGAGCAGTGAAATCTTTCTTAGCTTTCCCAGCAAAGAGCAGTGAAATCCTACTCTCATGAGTGATTCGGAGATAGAGGAAGGACATTTTATATTTTCCTACTCTTCCTTTAACCCTTACCATATTCTTTCTCTTGATACGTGTTTCACAAACTCTCCAGGACATCAGAGACAAGTAGATTGAAGTAGTATCATTGCCTTTTAAATATTTTTTTAGCTGGGCATGTGGAAGCTTATAAATCATAAGTAATGTATCTCGTATCCCTGTAACTCCATGACCTTTTTGAGGTAATTGGAGTAGTGTTGCTGTGCTGCAGTTGATAGAAAATCCTGAACCATTTATCAACTATGATTTCTCACTGGTAGTATGATAACTTCCTGGTAATCAGTGCTCTAGGGGAAAATTTGCACATGTTGTGATTTTTTTTGTTGTTGAAAAGTAGGATTATTTTTTCACCCTCTAACAACTAAGAGAAAAGATTGTTTCTCCCTTTTCTCTGTTAATTTAATCTAGTTTATATATTGAATTGGCAGACCAACATCACTGGCATGGGAAGTAAAGAAGATGTCTCCGGGACGCCATGTGATTCCAAGTCCATCAACAGATAGAATAAATGTAACATCAAATGCTCGACGAAGCTTAAATTTTGGGTGAGATGAACGAAGAAAAAACTACTAAGACTTGCATTACAGTAAATTATTTTCTTAGTTATAGTATTATGATTCTGATATTCTATTACAAAAATATCCATGTATATGTTACGCAGAATACTGTATACAGGTTCTGACACTTAGGAGGGGAACACTGTGTGTTGGTTAGCAATCCCAGGGGAGGATTCTAAACATTTCATCAATTTCTGCTAAGGTTCCTAGATCTGATGGAAGATTTTGCATAAGCCCAGTTGCCACAGGAGGAGTTTGGTGAGTCATACGCTGACTTGCACAAGTCAGGTAAAGCAACGTTGTTACTCATAGATAGGCAGCAAGAATCAACAGAAGCCTAGGATCCATGGCAAGATAGTCCCCCGGGACTCAGGAAAGCTAACTAGGGGAATGGAGTTTCATTTGTATGAGCTGCATTTATTACCACAGCCGAAAGACCCCAAAAGCACCCTGCTCTGGATTTTATACACCGATGTCACTTAGGTTACTGAGTGCAAGGGTTGCAGGATGTCCTCTTCTACAGGGATGAGGACAAAGCCTGAGCTGTTGTGGTCAGTTCTTTCTTATTTCAAGATGTTGCATTCTTGGTACATTTTTTTCTGAAAATTGCAAGCCAGAGAGGGAAGAGCTGGGTTTACCAAGGGACCTGTCTCCCTGCATTGTGGATATGTTTGAAATTGTCTAAATAAAAAGTAAAAACACCTGTAATCCCAGCACTTTGGGAAGCCCAGGTGGGAGGATCACTTGAGGTCAGGAGTTCGAGACCAGCCTGGCAAAAATGGCGAAATCCCATCTCTACTAAAAATATAAAAATTAGCCGGTGTCATGGCACGTGCCTGTAATCCCAGCTGCTTGGGGGCAGGGGCGTGGAGGCTGCAGTGAGCCAAGATCACACCACTGCACTCCAGCCTGGGCAACAGAGTGAGACTCCATCTCAAAAACAAAACAAAAAAAATCCAGGAGATTATAGTTTAGCTTTTAGGACATGTAATATATTCAATCATAAATAGTAATTCAAAGATTAAAACTCACATATTTCATGCCAAATATTTTATAATATGAATTAACAATTTCCTTTGCAATAGATCTGTATATTAATATATGTCATACATTGTGTTATTGTCATACAAATTACATTATTTATATATTACAAGCTCAACACAGTTTAAAAATTACTGTTTTATGCCGTTATCTCTTAATCAGATAGGAGAACACAAGAGTTACAAAGAAAAACTACATTTATATTGTCTTTTGTGGTTACCTGTATGGTTTTCTTTTCTCGTCCTTTACTGGAGTCTTCATTTCTTCATATGGATTCGAGTTACTATCTATTGTCCTTTTGTTTGAGCCTGGACTCCCTTTAGTATTTCTTGTTGGGCAGGTCTGTTAGTAACAGATTTTCTCAGTGTCTGTCTTAATTTATCTTTCAGTTTTTGAAGGGTAGTTTTGTAGTATGTAGAATTCTTGGTTAACAATCCTTTCTTTCAGCACTTTATGTTTCCTTACTGCCTTCTGGCTACTATAGTTTCTTATGAGAAATCAGCTGTTATTGAGAATCCTTGAATGTGATCCATCACTTCTCTCTTGATTCTTTCAAGATTGTCTGTCTTTGGCTTTTGATCCTCTGACTATGATATATCTAAGTGTGGCTTTCTGAGATTATCATACTTGAAGTGTGTTGAGTCTCTTGGATATGTATTTAATGTTTTAAATCAAATTTGGGGAGTTTTTGCCCATTATTCCTTTAAATGTTTTTTTTTCCTGCCCCTTTCTCTCTCGTCTCTCCTTTGAAAATTCCACTATACACTTGTTTGTACTCTTGATGCTATCCCATTAGGTCTTTGAGGATCTGTTCCTTTTTTCTTTTTCTTCTTCTTTGTATTTTTTTTTTTTTTTTTTTTTTGAGACGTAGTCTCACTCTGTTGCCCAGGCTGGAGTAGAGTGATGTGATCTTGGCTCACTGAAACGTCCACTTCTTGAGTTCAAACGATTCTCGTGCCTCAGCCTCCTGAGTAGCTGGAATTGTAGGCGCATGCCACCGTGCACAGCTAATTTTTGTGTATTTAGTAGAGACACGGTTTTGCCATGTTGGCTAGGCTGGTCTCGAATTCTGGCCTCAAGTGATCCATCCTTCTTGGGCTCCCAACGTGCTGGGATTACAGGTACAAGCTACTGCACCTGGCCACTTTGATGTTCTTTAAATGTAGTTAATAGTTGATTTCAAGTCTTTGTGTAGTAAGTCCAGTGTCTGGGCTTCCTGTTGCTGCTCTTCTTGTGAATGGGCCAGACTTTCCTGTTTATTGGCACATCTTCTGATTTTTTTTTTTTTTTTGGCAGAAAAGTAAGCATTTTAAATGATAAAATGTGACAGCTTTGGAGATCAGATAGCTACCCTCTCCAGGACTGTAACTGTGACCGCTGTTGTTACTGTTAGTTTAGTGCTGCACTTAACTCATTCTGTGACATCTGTTCACTTTGTTTCATGGGTACATACAGTATGAGTGTATGTTGATGTATGTTGCATGCAACTATTCAGCAGTATGTTTTGTCAACATCAGCTGATGATTTGACAGAGGTTTCCTTAAATACCTTGAGCCAATAAATCTCTTAGTTCTCACCTAGTTCTGTGTGTCTATTGGGACATACTTTGAATGCTCTGGCAGTTTATAACTCTGCCTTTGCTTGTCAGTTCCTCCTTTCTTAGATTCTCAAGGCCAGTCATAGGTGAGAGATTAGGGTCCTCTCAAGTATTTTGTAGATATGCACACATCCTGCATATGTGTGTGGCCTTGATTTTCAGGAATTTGCTAGAACTTTTCAAAGTCCCTCATGGATGTCTCATTCTTGAGCTTTTCCTTTTAAGTTTTTTGGTCAGCTCTTTGTTTGCCTCAAATGGTATTTCAACCTCTAGTAGTTGTATTATTTTAAACAATTGTCACATTTGTTTTGCACAAACAAAAAAATTGTTTTTAAGACTAAGTTGTTTTGGACTCCTTTAGAGTGAATGTTAACATCTGATGTTTAATGGAAGGGTTGGTAAGTAGTTTGCTTGATGTTTTCTTTTCTCTGTTAAAACTGACATTTTCTTTTCTCTGTTAAAACCTGACCTTTCTTGACTGCTTTTTATCTCCTAACTTCATGTTACAGTTAATAGCTTTCACCTCTTGTACTGCTCAACCTTGGATACAGTTTTATTGTTTTTGCAGTGTCTTATACTTTTTCTTTTAATGTCTATTTTTTTGTGCTTACACTAGGACCTTCTTTGAGGCAAGATTACTGCTGTATCTCTCTATTCTAAGTGCCTAGCACTGTATGGCACTTAGTAAAAGCTGATGAAGTGTTTATTTAATAGAATCTAACTTTTGCTTTCAAGTTCCTTTGTTAAGTTATTAGATAGTATTGCCTTTAAAGGTTGATGGGCTTTGGGACCATTTAATAGTTGAACCAAAGTGGAGTAGGGAAAAGATATGCAAATGAAAACAAATATTTATATATTCAAGCACCATTTTAAGGATACTTGCCCTGTAATGCATTTCATTGGTGTGTGGTTCAGAGTACTGTATAGTGTATGGTTTATTTTAATCCTCAAAGCCATTAATTCATGTGTGGTAAAAGTTCTTATATTGATCTCCACGTAACTGTGTCATTGGGTTAATTCAGTCTTCATTATCATTGTAGAACATACTGTGTCTTTCAGCTTGAGGAACAATTTTGGCTTATAGGCTACATTTTGTACATCTACTCACTTCTGCTCCTGCTGGTTGAGTTATATATTTACTTCAAATGTGTTGTTAGTTACCAAACTTGGCTTATGTGAATTGTTTTCATTATTTTAACTCATAATTTAAATATTAAGTAGACCATTAAAATATGAGTGTAAAAAGAGTCATTGTTGTTGTGAAAACTAAGATAAGTTTTTGGAAACTTTGATAAAGGGAACTGCTAAAGTTGCTGTCAAATAAGGAGTAGACAGGACAACTATAAAAATTTGGGGAAAATATTATTAAGGTTAAGGAGAATTGTGCATTAAATTATGTAATAGACATCACTGAATTTTCACTCCACTTTAAAGGAACCAAATTTAGATATTGTCAGTGAGGCATCAGGCTTGTGGATCATGTAAGAAAGGTACACAAAGAAAAAGCCTATTTTAGTAGTGTCTTTATCAAGATTGACAAATAAATGCATATTTATATCTTTTTCTTCTTTTTTTTGGAGTCTCACTCTGTCTCCCAGGCTGGAGTGCAGTGGCATAATCTTGGCTCACTACAACCTCCGCCTCCTGGGCTCAAGCAATTCTCATGCCTCAGTCTCTTGAGTAGCTGGGGTTACAGGTGCACACCACCGTGCCCAGCTAATTTTTGTATTTTTAATAGAGACCGGATTTCACCACATTGGCCAGGCTAGTTTTGAACTCTTGGCCTCAAGTGATCCACCTGCCTTGGCCTCCCAGGGTGCTGGGACTACAGGCGTGAGCGACTGCGCCTGGCCAATATTTGTATTATTAAAACACATAAGTGAAAATAAAAACTTTAAGGTACCGATGCATAATTTTTTAAAAGCTTCCTCATTTAAGTGAATTTTTCTTTTAAACAATGAGAGCTTTTATCCTTATTCTTTTCTGTTTATTCCCATATGTTATACTATATAAAATTAATGAAGTATTAGATCAAGATAAATGTATAAATATAGTTACCTTAAATTGCCATGGCAGATTATTATTCTATAAATGTGGATATTCATATGCATAATTTAAATTTTAAATACATTTAGCATTCAGAAGTTTTTCTTTTTATTTAATTTATTAAATGTGTTTACTTTTCTCCATAGAGGTTCAACTGGCACAGTGCCAGCTCCTCGTCTGGCTCCCACAGGTGTCAGTTGGGCTGACAAGGTAAAGGCTCATCATACAGGCTCTACTGCTTCTTCAGACATAACACCCGCCCAGTCTTGCCCACCAATGACAGTGCAGAAGGCCTCACGTAAAAATGGCAAGTGACTTTGAATTAGCCATTTTGTGTAGCAAATAGGTGAATATATAGAGATATTTATTTTGTTTAAAATTGGTCCTATTTATCTTTTTGTACAACATGTGATATTAATTTACCATAATTAACACATAAAATTATCTTAAAAGCTGAGCAAAACTACTTTTCAGCACTATAGATAGCTTATGGAGATCATTCTAGTTTCAGGTTTGCCATGTGTAAACTTTAAGGAGAATGAGGTCTTTTGTTTATTCCTTATAAGATCCTTTAGAATTCTTTTGACTTCAGGTAGGAATAAAAAAGGATAGTTTAGTCTAGGCAGAATTCACTTTTAAGTAGCGTGTTACTGCTTCAGCTGTTTAATACTTGATTGCTATTTTGTACTGCAAAATAATATTCTGTGTTTATCTTTGCTCACACATCCATTTTCTATACCATCAGAATAATTAAGGAATACAAATAATTAGAAGAGGGATTATTATGAGGGCCCACCTGGAACAATTTTATCGCATAATAATTATTATTTATTTATTTATTTTTTATTATTATACTTTAAGTTCTAGGGTACATGTGCACAACATGCAGGTTTATTATATATGTATACATGTGCCATGTTGGTGTGCTGCACCCATTAACTCGTCATTTACATTAGGTATATCTCCTAATGTTATCCCTCCCCTCTTCCCCCTCCCCACAATAGGCCCTGGTGTGTGATGTTCCCCTTCCTGTGTCCAAGTGATCTCATTGTTCAGTTCCCACCTATGAGTGAGAACATGCGGTGTTTGGTCTTCTGTTCTTGCGATAGTTTGCTGAGAATGATGGTTTCCAGCTACATCCATGTCCCTACAAAGGACACGAACTCATCCTTTTTTATGGCTGCATGGTATTCCATGGTGTATATGTGCCACATTTTCTCAATCCAGTCTGTCACTGATGGACATTTGGGTTGATTCCAAGTTCCTGCCACTGTGAATAGAGCCACAATAAACATACGTGTGCTTGTGTCTTTATAGCAGCGTGATTTATAATCCTTTGGGTATATACCCAGTAATGGGATTGCTGGGTCAAATGGTATTTCTAGTTCTAGATCCTTGAGGAATCGCCACACTGTCTTCCACAATGGTTGAACTAGTTTACAGTTCCATAACAGTGTAAAAGTGTTCCTATTTCTCCACACCCTCTCCAGCACTTGTTGTTTCCTGACTTTTTAATGATCACCATTCTAACTGGTGTGAGATGGTAGGTATCTCATTGTGGTTTTGATTTGCATTTCTCTGATGGCGAGTGATGATGAACATTTCTTCATGTGTCTGTTGGCTGTATGAATATCTTCTTTTGAGAAGTGTCCATTCATATCCTTTGCCCACTTTTTGATGGAGTTGTTTTTTTCTTGTAAATTTGTTTGAGTTCTTCACAGGTTCTGGATATTAGCCCTTTGTCAGATGAGTAGATTACAAAATATCCCATAATAATTACATAGATGTTTTATGTAAACATCTTTTGAAGTCCCGAGTGGATTTTTATACATCCATAGAGGCTGGGATTTTAGAATGATAATAGGTAATAATGAGTTTTGTTTCATGAATTCAAGAGAACTTTAGACACTGCTTTCTGTTTTCTTCAGTAGAGATGCCATTGGAGCCTTTTGGTTCAGAAAGAAATGTTTTATTGCACATAACAAAAGACATTGCTGTCTCTGTTATGGACGTATTTTGTGTTTTTTCATTTTTTTCTCAGTAAGTTGTGTTGGCTTGCTTCAATATATTGCCCCTCTTTTCTTCATACTGACTTAGTAGTAGATAATTGACTGTAGGCAAGTGTTCTCTTAGGAAAATATAGGAAAATATACAATCAGAAAACTCAGTTTCTGGATCTTGAAAGATTCTAAGAGAAATGTGTTGTAAAAATCAAAATTGCAAAAAACTTAAAGGAATCATGATATTAATACATATCACAGTTTTGTTTAAAGCAGTCCACTTCAGATTATTCATGAGTAACTCACCTAGTTGAGATGAAATAATAGATCTTGATTATATCTATACTAAAGGTAACTCTTCTTAATGTATTGGGAAATTTTGTTTTGGACCAGTTTTGTCTTCTATTTTGGGGTTTCAGTGCAGTGTTATACACAGCGAGTTATGCCATTCTGTGGGAAAAGCAACCTATTTTTCTTCTGCTCTCATGGCACAGCAATCAACACAGAAGACTTCTGTGACCTCTGATCACCATGAAGTATGTGGGGATTTCTCCCCACCAACAACCAATCAGTCAGTTCTGCAGCAGACACTAGCTGGTTGTCCTCGAATTCAATTTAATTCTGACACTGTCAAGCTGTAGATAGTGTCAGGTCCCACAGGTTGAGGGCTCAACCCCACAAGACTGCCTCCCACTTCTGATGCCAGTAACAAGCCCCAGGTTATTTTCCCTGTGCTCTGACCAGCTAGCTATAAATCAGGATTCCGACTATCCACTTCTTGGATTTGATTAATTTGCTAGAGTGGCTCAAAGAAGTCAGGGAAACACATTTACCAGTTTATTATTAAGAAGATATTACTAAGGATACAGATGAAGAGATGCATAGGGCAAGCTAAATGGAAAGGGAAGAAGAGCTTCCATGCACACAACCCTCTAGGAACCTTCAGGTGTTCAGCTATCCAAACATTCCCTGACCCTGTTTTTAAAAAAGTTTTTTATAGAAACTTCATTATCTAGGCATGATTGATTAAACCATTGGCAAGCAACCTAAACTTCAGCTCCTTTCCTTTCTCCCTCCCTGAAGGCTGAGGAGTTTGGGGCTGAAAGTCCCAGTGTTCTGGTACTGCCTTGTTTTTTCCAGTGACCAGCTCCCATCCTGAAGCCACATAAGGGCTGCCAGCCACTAGTCAACTCATTAGCATACAAAAAGACACATCACTTTGGGAATTCCAAAGATTTTAGGAGTTGCCTGCCAGGAGACTGAGATGAAGACCAAATATATATTTTGTGATATCACAGGTGTATACTTCAAGTAATGTATAATAACAGTAGCTGTAGAACTGAAGTTTGTAATTTTTGTGTTATAAAAAATAATTCTAGTTAAAGGTGATAGAGTGACCACATGCATTTAATGTTCTCTTCCCCAAACCCAGCTAAAATGGTATAAAATGAATTAGAAATTGGACTTAAGGAAAAAGAGACAGGAGAAGAGACGATATGAACAAGTTTTTGAAAGTTAGTAAGGAGAAAGATAGTGGTAACTGACAGACATACTGAGTGAGCTAGCTGAATCCTGTGCTAAAAAGAGGAGGCACAACTGAATACTCTTAGTATCTATTTCTATGTAGCAATCCCAAAACTTAGCTACTTAAAACAGTTACCATTTTATTTCCACATAATTGTTTGAGTCAGAAATCTGAGCAGTGCTCAGTGGAGTGGCTTTTCTTCTCCACATGGTGTCAGCTATGACAATTGAGCTAAAACTAAAGTATCCAACATGATATCATCACATGATTGAAGTCTTGATACTGGCTTTGGCTAAGAAACCCAAGTTCTTCTTGCAGCCTCTTTCTCTTTACGTGATCTCTCATTATTCAGTGATCTCTCTTGGGCTTCTTTAAATGTCATCTGGCTTCCAACAAGGAGGAATGAAAGCTACAAGGCTTGTAAGTCCTCAGTTGGGAAGTTATAGGACATCACTTATCATATTCAGTTGAACATGTGAAGTCACAGGGCCAACCAGAGATTCAAGGGGACGGTGAACAGTCTCCACCACTTGACAGTGGGAGTGGCATGTAAGCACTGGGATGGGAGAAATTGATGGCATCCATCTTTGTAAACAATCTACCAGAGCCCACAATCTAACTTTAGATTGCCAAAGTCTCCCAAGACTGCCAATGACTCACTCAATTGTAGTATCAGCCTTGAAGACCTATATCTCATGATCTATATCAGAGTTGAAAGTGTTCCTTGAGTGTGAATTTTCTTAATCTGAAAGCTTGGAAGTTCAATGGGAGAAGAGGGTTGGAGGAAGAAGCGAGGATGAAAGGCCTCTGTATTACCTTTATATCTGAATTTCCTGTGGGTGTACTTTAAAATCATTTTTTTTTTGGAGTTTTACAATTATTTGACCTTTTTTTTTAAAAGCATCACTCACAATCTTAACACTGTGTATTAAAGATTATAGAGCATCCAGCTAAATTTTTTTTTTTTTTTTTTTGGTCTGGCAAGATGATAGAGAACAAGCAGATCACCCAAGTCCCTTCCCAAAGGAGAGTGTGATCTGCTTATTCACTGTTATGTTGTGAGACAAAAAAATCCCAATCATTTGTTCTCCATCTCCCTTTGGGAGGACTTGGGTGACCTTTGGTTTGGTTTGAGATTTTATTAAGTTTGATGTGTTTTAATTTGTCCTTATTCTTTTTGGGGTCTCAAGTGAAAACCTAGGGTGTTTGCCAAGACCACTGCATTCCTGAATTTAAAATTTTTTCCTCAGCACTATACAGTTGCTACAATATCAGCTTAGCTCATTAGCTTCCCAGCTGCTGCTTTCTGCTAGGTTTCTTGGAGTCTTGCCCTGTATATGCAAAGTTTTTTTTTAGCAGTTGTCAGACTTCTTAAGGAGAGATTAAATGAAGATTTTTTTGATTCAGTACCCTGCAGTACTTTCCCACCCCCTCTAAGATTTTTTCCCCTGAAGTTCCAGTTGCTTTAGATTCTCTGAATTCTAATATCTGTTTCAGTTGGTTGGGAATGCTGGTTTCTGCCAGGACTCACTTCCCCTGCACCCTGAATTCCAGGTGTTTTAGGAGAAAATGCTATGGTGAATGTGGATCTGATCTCATTGTCCTTCTCTCTTCTCAGGAATTGTACTTCCTTTAAACTTGCCACATTGGCTGCTTTTCAATGCTGTTTAATTTTTTATAGTTGTTTTTGGCAGGAAGAGGGCAAATTTTAACACAAGCTCCTTTGCCATGGCTATAACTGTAAGTCCAAATATATAATCAAGCACATATGGAGCATTTACCAAAATTGAAACATGCTGGGTCATTAGACATGTCTTAACAAATTTCAGGTGATTTAAATGATTCTGTTTGTTACTGAACACAGTGGGATTAAATTAAAAATCAATTACAAAAGAATATAGTTATATAATTCTCAAATTCTTGGAATTTTGGAATTGCGCTTTTAGATAACTCATTGAGTTAGAGATGATATCACAGTGAAAATTAGAAAAAGTGAATTGAATAAAAGTGAACATTTAAAAACTTGTGAGATTAAGGTAAAGCTAGCCTTTGAGGAAAATTTCTAGCCTCAATTGTACACACTGGGAAAGAAGAAAAGCTAAAATTCACTCTTTGTTCATCTCATGAAGTTAGAAAAGAAAAGAAAGTTAAACCCAAAGAATATAGAACAAAATAAACTATGTAGGTGAGAATAGAGAAAATAAAAGAAGCCAAAAAGTCTTTCTTTTAAATAGACCAGTAGAATTAACAGACCTCTAGTTATATATTACTGCACTTGATCTTAGCCAAAAGACTAAGAAATGATTGTTATACAGTATTGATCAAGAACAAGAAGACACAAGGAGTAATATCAGGAATGAAATAGAGGATATTGCTAGAGATACCACAAATATTAAAAAGATAAGAGGATTTTTATGACCAGTATTATACACTAAATTTGTAATTACAAAAGGACTGACATTCCTTGAAAAACACAAGTTAAAATTTGCATTGTAAGAAATCTAAAAACTTGGAGAGAACTTAGAAGTGTTTTTAAAAAGTGTGAGTTTGTAACTAAAAATTTTTTCATGAAGAACATTCCGGGTCAAGATGGCTTCACATGTTACTTCTTCCAAACTTTTAAGGTAAAAATAACATGAATCTTATAGAAACTCTTCCTGAGGATAAAAAAGAGCACCATGTTTTAATATTGCAAGCGTAACCTTAGTATCAAAATCTAACAAGGAAGTTAAAACATTATCTCTTGAACATTGATGTAAATATTTTAAACAAAATATTATTGAATTAAATACAGTGATAAAAATAATATTTCACAGTAATATTGGGATTGTTCTAGGTGCACATCAGTTACTGGTTTTATTGACTTGAATTTAGTATAACATTCTTAATGACATTTGTAAAATTTTAAAAATTGTACAAGTGTAAAAATTATGAAATGAAATGTAATTTTTAGTTTTGTGTACTCTGTCCTAACCTTCTAATTATTTAAAAGTTCTCTGACAGTTTAATTGCATAATTTGCTGTTCTTATCATTCTTGATTATGGGAATACTTCTTAACTATAGTTTGCACTGAAGGTTTATTAAAAATATAATTTGTCTATAACTAATTTCTCAGTTTTAAAGAGACCATTCCTAGTTTGATATACTCCCCTCTTGACTGCTTTAAATATTATTTCAATTAAAAAAATTATATGATAGTGTTTGCGTTGGCAATTTTATTGGTTAAAGGATTAGGTCCAATTCTAAGCAGTATTTCTTTCTATAAGGAAGCTTTCAAATAAGGGTGTTTTTCTTTCCTTTAAAAAGTAAAATGTGGGGGGCGGAGCAAGATGGCCGAATAGGAACAGCTCCAGTCTCCAACTCCCTGCGCGAGCGACACAGAAGACCGGTGATTTCTGCATTTTCAACTGAGGTACTGGGGTCATCTCACTAGGGAGTGCCGGACAATCGGTGCTGGTCAGCTGCTGCAGCCTGACCAGCGAGAGCTGAAGCAGGGCAAGGCATCGCCTCACCTGGGAAGTGCAAGGGGGAAGGGAATCCGTTTTCCTAGCAAGGGGAACTGAGACACACAACACCTGGAAAATCGGGTAACTCCCACCCCAATACCGCGCTTTGAGCAAACGGGCACACCAGAAGAATATATCCCTTACCTGGCCGGGAGGGTCCCACGCCCACGGAGCCTCCCTCATTGCTAACACAGCAGTCTGCGGCGATCTAACCGCAAGGCAGCAGCGAGGCTGGGGGAGGGGCGCCTGCCATTGCTGAGGCTTAAGTAGGTAAACAAAGCCACTGGGAAGCCGGAACTGGGTGGAGCTCACAGCAGCTCAAGGAAACCTGCCTGTCTCTATAGACTCCACCTCTGGGGACAGGACAGAGCTAAAAAAACAACAGGGGAAGCAGCAGAGGCCTGAGCAGACGCGAACGACTCTGTCTGACAGCTTTGAAGAGAGCAGTGGATCTCCCAACACGGAGGTTGAGATCTGAGAACGGACAGATTGCTCAAGTGGGTCCCTGACCCCTGAGTAGCCTCACTGGGAGACATCCCCCACTAGGGACAGTCTGACACCCCACACCTCACAGGGACCCCTGAGTAGCCTAACTGGGAGACATCCCCCACTAGGGGCAGTCTGACACCCCACACCTCACAGGGTGGAGTACACCCCTGAGAGGAAGCTTCCAAAGTAAGAATCAGACAGGTACACTCGCTGTTCAGCAATATTCTATCTTCTGCAACCTCTGCTGCTGATACCCAGGCAAACAGGGTCTGGAGTGGACCTCAAGCAATCTCCAACAGACCTACAGCTGAGGGTCCTGACTGTCAGAAGGAAAACTATCAAACAGGAAGGACACCTATACCAAAACCCCATCAGTACGTCACCATCATCAAAGAGCAGAAGCAGATAACACCACAAAGATGGGGAAGAAGCAGGGCAGAAAAGCTGGAAATTCAAAAAATAAGAGCGCATCTCCCCCTGCAAAGGAGCACAGCTCATCGCCAGCAACGGATCAAAGCTGGTCAGAGAATGACTTTGACCAGATGAGAGTAGAAGGCTTCAGTCCATCAAACTTCTCAGAGCTAAAGGAGGAATTACATACCCAGCGCAAAGAAACTAAAAATCTTGAAGAAAGAGTGGAAGAATTGATAGCTAGAATAATTAATGCAGAGAAGGTCATAAATGAAATGACAGAGATGAAAACCATGACACGAGAAATACGTGACAAATGCACAAGCTTCAGTAACCGACTCGATCAACAGGAGGAAAGAGTATCAGCGATTGAGGATCAAATGAATGAAATGAAGCAAGAAGGGAAACCTAAAGAAAAAAGAAGAAAAAGAAATGAACAAAGCCTGCAAGAAGTATGGGATTATGTAAAAAGACCAAATCTGCGTCTGATTGGGGTGCCTGAAAGTGAGGGGGAAAATGGAACCAAGTTGGAAATCACTCTTCAGGATATCATCCAGGAGAACTTCCCCAACCTAGTAGGGCAGGCCAACATTCAAATTCAGGAAATACAGAGAACACCACAAAGATACTCCTCGAGAAGAGCAACTCCAAGACACATAATTGCCAGATTCACCAAAGTTGAAATGAAGGAAAAAATCTTAAGGGCAGCCAGAGAGAAAGGTCGGGTTACCCACAAAGGGAAGCCCATCAGACTAACAGCAGACCTCTCGGCAGAAACTCTACAAGCCAGAAGAGAGTGGGGGCCAATATTCAACATTCTTAAAGAAAAGAATTTTAAACCCAGAATTTCATATCCAGCCAAACTAAGTTTCATAAGTGAAGGAGAAATAAAATCCTTTACAGATAAGCAAATGCTTAGAGATTTTGTCACCACCAGGCCTGCCTTACAAGAGACCCTGAAGGAAGCCCTAAACATGGAAAGGAACAACCGGTACCAGCCATTGCAAAAACATGCCAAAAGGTAAAGACCATCGAGGCTAGGAAGAAACTGCATCAACTCACGAGCAAAATAACCAGTTAATATCATAATGGCAGGATCAAGTTCACACATAACAATATTAACCTTAAATGTAAATGGACTAAGTGCTCCAATTAAAAGACACAGACTGGCAAACTGGGTAAAGAGTCAAGACCCATCAGTCTGCTGTATTCAGGAGACCCATCTCACATGCAGAGACATACATAGGCTCAAAATAAAGGGATGGAGGAAGATCTACCAAGCAAATGGAGAATAAAAAAAAGCAGGGGTTGCAATCCTAGTCTCTGATAAAACAGACTTTAAACCATCAAAGATCAAAAGAGACAAAGAAGGCCATTACATAATGGTAAAGGGATCAATTCAACAGGAAGAGCTAACTCTCCTAAATATATATGCACCCAATACAGGAGCACCCAAATTCATAAAGCAAGTCCTTAGAGACTTACAAAGAGACTTAGACTCCCATACAATAATAATGGGAGACTTCAACACTCCACTGTCAGCATTAGACAGATGAACAAGACAGAAAGTTAACAAGGATATCCAGGAATTGAACTCATCTCTGCACCAAGCGGACCTAATAGACATCTATAGAACTCTCCACCCCAAATCAACAGAGTATACATTCTTCTCAGCACCACATCGCACTTATTCCAAAACTGACCACATAGTTGGAAGTAAAGCACTCCTCAGCAAATGTAAAAGAACAGAAATTATAACAAACTGTCTCTCAGACCACAGTGCAATCAAACTAGAACTCAGGACTAAGAAACTCAATCAAAACCACTCAACTACATGGAAAATTTTTTCTTTTGAGAAGTGTGTGTGTTCATATCCTTTGCCCACTTTTTGATGGGGTGGCTTGTTTTTTTCTTGTAAATTTGTTTCAGTTCTTTGTAGATTCTGAATATTAGCCCTTTGTCAGATGGGTAGGTTGCAAAAATTTTCTCCCTTTCTGTAGATTGTCTGTTGAGTTTTATGGTAATTTGTTTTGCTGTGCAGAAGCTCTTTAGTTTAATTAGACCCCAATTTGTCAATGTTGCCATTGCTTTTGGTGTTTTAGTCATGAAGTCTTTTCCCATGCCCATGTCCTGAATGGTATTGCCTAGGTTTTCTTCTAGAGTTTTTATGGTTTTAGATGTAACATTTAAGTCTTTAATCATTCTTGAAGTGATTTTTATATGAGGTGTAAGGAAGGGATTCAGTTTCCGCTTTCTACATATGGTGAGCCAGTTTTCCCAGCACCATTTATGAAATAGAGAATCCTTTCACCATTTCTTGTTTTTTGTCAGGTTTGTCAATGATCAGATGGTTATAGATGTGTGGTATTTCTTAGGGCTCTGTTCTGTTCCACTGGTCTATATCTCTGTTTTGGTACCAGTACCATGCTGTTTTGGTTACTGCAGCCTTGTAGTATGGTTTTAAGTTAGGTACTGTGTTGCCTCCAGCTTTGTTCTTTTTGTGTAGGATTGTCTGGACAGTGCGAGCTCTTTTTTGGTTCCATATGACCTTTAAAGTATTTTTTTCCAATTCTGTGAAGAAAGTGAATGGTAGCTTGATGGGGATGGCATTGAATCTGTAAATTACTTTGAGCAGTATATCCATTTTCATGATATTGATTCTTCCTATCCATGGGCATGGAATGTTCTTCCATTTGTTTGTGTCCTCTTTTATTTTGTTGAGCAGCGGTTTGTAGTTCTCCTTCGAAGAGTTCCTTTGCATCCCTTGTAAGTTGGATTCCTAGGTATTTTATTCTCTTTGAAGCAGTTGTGAATGGGAGTTCACTCATGATTTGGCTCTCTGTTTGTCTGTTATTGGAGTATAGGAATGCTTGTGATTTTTGCACATTGATTTTATATCCTGAGACTTTGCTGAAGTTGCTTATCAGCTTAAGGAGATTTTGGGTGGAGACATCGGTTTCTTTTAAATATACAATCATGTCATCTGCAAACAGGGACAATTTGACTTTGTCTTTTCCTAATTGAATACCCTTTATTTCTTTCTCCTGCTTGATTGCCCTGGCCAGAACTTCCAACACTATGTTGAAGAGGAGTGGTAAGAGAGGGCATCACTGTCTTGTGCCAGTTTTCAAAGGGAATTTTTCCAGTTTTTGCCCATTCAGTGAGATATTTGCTGTGGGTTTGTCATAAATAGTTCTTATTATTTTGAGATACGTCCCATCAATACCTAGTTTATTGAGAATTTTTAACCTGAAGTGCTGTTGAATTTTGTCAAATGCCTTTTCTGCATATATTGAGATAATCATGTGGTTTTTGTCTTTGGTTCTGTGTATGTGCTGGATTATGTTTATTGATTTGCTAATATTGAACCAGCCTTGCATCCCAGGGATGAAGCTGACTTGATTTTGGATGGATAATGTTTTTGATGTTCTTCTGTATTCGGTTTGCCAGTATTTTATTGAAGATTTTCGCATCAATGTTAATCAGGGATACTGTTCTAAAATTCTCTCTTTTTTGTGTGTGTGTGTGTCTCTGCCAGGCTTTGGTATCAGGATGATGCTGGTCTCATAAAATGAATTAGGGAGGATTCCCTTTTTTTCTATTGATTGGAATAGTTTCAAAAGGAATGATACCATCTCCTCTTTGTACCTCTAGTAGAAGTCGGCTGTGAATCCGTCTGGTCCTGGGTTTTTTTTTTTGGTTGGTAGGCTATTAATTATTGTGTCAATTTCAGAGCCTGCTATTGGTCTATTCAGGGATTCAGCTTCTTCCTGGTTTAGTCTTAGGAGAGTGTATGTGTCCATAAATTTATCCGTTTCTTGTAGGTTTACTAGTTTATTTGCATAGAGGTGTTTTAGTATTCTCTGGTGGTAGTTTGTATTTCTGTGGGATGGGTGGTGATATCTATCCCCTTTATCATTTTTTATTGTGTCTATTTGGTTCTTCTCTCTTTTCTTCTTTATTAGTCTTGCTAGCGGTCTATCAATTTTCTTTTCAAAAAACCAGCTCCTGGATTCATTGGTTTTTTTGAAGGGTTTTTTGTGTTTCTATCTCCTTCAGCTCTGCTTTGATCTTAGTTATTTCTTACCTTCTGCTAGCTTTTGAATGTGTTTGCTCTTGCTTCTCTACTTTTAATTGTGATGTTAAGGTGTCAATTTTAGATCTTTCTTGCTTTCTCTTGTGAGCATTTAGTGCTATAACTTTCCCTTTACACACTACTTGAAATGTGTCCCAGAGATTCTAGTACGTCGTGTCTTTGTTCTGCTTGGTTTCAAAGAACATCTTTGTTTCTGCCTTCATTTTCTTATGTACCCAGTAGTCATTCAGGAGCAGGTTGTTCAGTTTCCATGTAGTTGTGCATTTTTGAGTGAGTTTCTTAGTCCTGAGTTCTAATTTGATTGTACTGTGGTCTGAGAGAGAGTTTGTTATGATATCTGTTTTTTTACATTTTCTGAGGAGTGCTTTTCTTCCAATTATGTGGTCAATTTTAGAATAAGTGCAATGTGGTGCTGAGAACAGTGTATATTCTGTTGAATTGGGGTGGTGAGTTCTGTAGATGTCTATTAGGTCTGCTTGGTGCAGAGCTGAGTTCAAGTCCTGGATATCTTTGCTAACCTTCTGTCTTGTTGATCTGTCTCATATGGACAGTGCGGTGTTAAAGTCTTCCATTATTATTGTGTGGGAGTCTAAGTGTTTTTGTAAGTCTCTAAGGACTTGCTTTATGAATCTGGGTGCTCCTGTATTGGGTGCATATATATTTAGGATAGTTAGTTCTTTTTGTTGAGTCGATCCCTTTACTATTATGTAATGGCCTTGTCTCTTTTGATCTTTGTTAGTTTAAAGTCTGTTTTATCAGAGACTGTGATTGCAACCCCTGGTTTTTTTTTTTTTTTTTTTTTTTTTGCTTTACATTTGCTTGGTATATCTTCCTCCATCCCTTTATTTTGAGCCTATGTGTGTCTCTGCACATGAAATGGGTCCCCTGAATATAGCACACTGATGGGTCTTGACTCTTTATCCGATTTGCTAGTCTGTGCCTTTTAATTGGGGCATTTTGCCCATTTACATTTAAGGTTAATATTGTTATGTGTCAGTTTGATCCTGTCATTATGATGTTAACTGGTTGTTTTGCCTGTGAGTAGATGCAGTTCCTTCCTTGTATCGATGGTCTTTACCACTTGGCATATTTTTGCAGTGGCTGGTACCGGTTGTTCTTTTCCATGTTTAGTGCTTCCTTCAGGAGCGCTTGTAAGGCAGGCTTGGTGGTAACAAAATCTCTCAGCATTTGCTTTTGTGTAAAGGATTTTATTTCTCCTTCACCGATGAAGCTTAATTTGACTGGATATGAAATTCTGGGTTGACCAAATGTCCATCAGTGACAGACTGGATTAAGAAAATGTGGCACATATACACCGTGGAATACTATGCAGCCACAAAAAAGGGTGAGTTTGTGTCCTTTGTAGGGACATGGGTGCAACTGGAAACCATCATTCTCAGCAAATTATCACAGGAACAGAAGAGCAAACAACGCATATTCTCACTCATAGGTGGGAATTGAACAATGAGATCACTTGGACACGGGAAGGGGAACATCACACACCGGGTCCTATTGTGGAGAGGGGGGAGGGGGGAAGGATAGCATTCCAAGATATACCTAATGTAAATGGCTGCAGCAAACCAACATGGCACATGTATACATATGTAACAAACCTGCATGCTGTGTACCTGTACCCTAGAACTTAAAGTATAATTAAAAAAAAAAAAGAAATTTTGGGTTGAAAATTCTTTTCTTTAAGAATGTTGAATATTGGCCCCCACTATCTTCTGGCTTATAGGGTTTCTGTTGAGAGATCCACTGTTAGTCTGATGAACTTCCCTTTACGGGTAACCTGACCTTTGTCTCTGGCTGGCCTTAACACTTTTTCCTTCATTTCAACCTTGGTGAATCTGATAATTATGTTTCTTGGGGTTTCTCTTCTTGAGGAATACCTTTTTTGTGTTCTCTGTATTTCCTGAATTTGAATGTTGGCCTGCCTTGCTAGTTTGGGGAAGTTCTCCTGGATAATATCCTGCAGAGTGTTTTCCAACTTGTTTCCATTCTCCCCATCCATTTCAGGTACACCAATCAAACGTAGATTTGGTCTTTTCACATAGTTCCATATTCCTTGGATGCTTTATTCGTTTCTTTTTACTCTTTTTTCTCTAATCTTGTCTTCTCACTTCATTTCATTAATTTTATCTTCAATCACTGATGTCCTTTCTTCCACTTGATCAAATCAGCTATTGAAGCTTGTGCATGCATCATGAAATTCTCTTGCTATGGTTTTCAGTTCCATCAGGTCATTTAAGGTCTTCTCTCCACTGTTCATTCTTGTTAGCCATTCGTGTTACCTTTTTTTTTTTTTTTTTTTTTTTTTTTGAGACGGAGTCTCGCTCTGTCGCTCAGGCTGGAGTGCAGTGGCCGGATCTCAGCTCACTGCAAGCTCCGCCTCCCAGGTTTATGCCATTCTCCTGCTTCAGCCTCCCCAGTAGGTGGGACTACAGGCACCTGCCACCTCGCCTGGCTAGTTTTTTTTTTTTTTGTATTTTTTAGTAGAGATGGGGTTTCACCGTGTTAGCCAGGGTAGTCTCGATCTCCTGAACTCATGATCCGCCCGTCTTGGCCTCCCAAAGTGCTGGGATTACAGGCTTGAGCCACTGCACCCGGCCTCGTCTAACCTTTTTTTATTGTTTTTAGCTTCCTTGCGTTGAGTTAGAACATGCTCCTTTAGTTTGGAGAAGTTTGTTATTACTGACCTTCTGAATCCTACTTCTGTCAGCTCGTCAAAGTCATCCTCCAACCAGCTTTGTTCTGTTGCTGGCAAGGAGCTGCCATCCTTTGGAGGAGAAGAGGCACCGTGGGTTTTAGAATTTTCAGCTTTTCTCCTCTAGTTTCTCCCCATCTTTGTGATTTTATCTACCTTTGGTCTTTGATGTTGGTAATCTACAGATGAGGTTTTGGTGTGGATGTCCTTTTTGTTGATATTGATGCTGTTCCTTTCCGTTTGTTAGTTTTCCTTCTAACAGTCAGCTGCAAGTCTGTTGGAGTTTGCTGGAAGTCCACTCCAGACCCCGTTTGCCTGAGTGTCACCATTGGAGGCTGCGGAACAGCAAATATTGTAGAACAGCAAACATTGCTGCCTGATCCTTTCTCTGGAAGTTTTGTCCCAGAGGGGCACCCACTTGCATGAGGTGTCTGTCAGCCCCTACAGGGAGGTATCTCCCAATTAGGCTGCTTGGGTGTTAGGGACCTACTTGAGGAAGCAGTCTGTGCATCCTCTGAGCTCAAATGCCATGCTGGTAGAACCACTGCTCTCTTCAGAGCTGTCAAAAGGGACGTCTTACGTCTGCAGATGTTTCTGCTGCCTTTTGTTCAGCTATGCTCTGCCCACAGAGGTGGAGTCTATAGAGGTAGTAGGCCTTGCTGAGCTGCAGTGGGCTCCGCCTGGTTTGAGCTTCCTGGCCACTTTGTTTACCTCCTTAAGCCTCACCAATGGCGGACGCCCCTCCCCCTGCCCAGCTGCAGCCTGGCAGGTTGATCTCAGACTGCTGTGCTAGTAGTGAGTAAGGTTCCATGGGCGTGGGACCTGCTGAGCCAGGCACGGGAGAGAATCTCCTGGTCTTCCGGTTGCTAAGACCATGGGAAAAGCGCAGTATTTGGGTGGGAGTGTCCAGGTGTCCTGTTTTTCCAGGTACAGTCTGTCACGGCTTCCCTTGGCTAGGAAAGGGAAATCCCTCCACCCCTTGTGCTTCCTGGGTGAGGCGATGCCCAGCCCTCCTTCGGCTTGCCTTTCATGGGCTGCACCCACTGTCCAACTAGTCCCAGTGAGATGAAGCAGGTACCTCGGTTAGAAATGCAGAAATCCTTTCTTCTGCGTTGATCACGCTGGGAGCTCCAGACCGGAGCTGCTCCTATTCACCCGTTTTGGTCGAAGCTCCCCCATTGATTAGTTTTTGAATGGTGAACTGGGATGGCATATCTGAAATAAATTTCACTTGTTCATAGCTTATAATTCAGTTTATATATTGGCATATTTTATATACTGTTATTTTGTTGAAAATGTTTGCATCTAAGTTTATGAGAGGTTTTGGTATGTCGGTTTATTTTTTTTTGTACTGTGTAATTTTTTTAAGCAGGGTAACAATATTAGCTTTGGATAACCTGGGATGTTTTCCCTTCTCTTCTATTTTCTGGAATAGTTTCCATAGAACTCGTGTGAATCTTTAAAAAAGTTTTTAGTAGAATTTGTGAGAGAAACCATCTGGGCTGAGAGAAACCTCTTTCTTTTAAATTACATATTGAGTTTCTTTAACAGTTACAGGGCTTTTCAGATTGTATGTTTTATGTTTGTTGAGTTTTGGTAGCTAGTGGTTTTTGTGGGATTGCTCCATTTATTCCATGTCATTGAAATTATTGGCATAAAGTTGTTTGTAGTATTCCTTTCTTATACTTTTAATGGCTGGAAGATCTGTAGTAATGTTCCTGTTTCATTCCTATTGTGAACATACTTTGTGTGATGTCCGTTATTTTATACTTGCAGACGTTTATTTTATGCCACAGATATGGTTTATCATGGTTAATGTTCTGTGAGCATTTGAAATTTTTTTTTACTGTTGTTGGGTAGATTTTTCTATATATGTCATTTTCTGTTGGTTGATCTTACTCATTTCTTTTATATTAATATATTTGCTGATTTTCTGTCAATAGTTCTGTAAGTTGCTGTTTTTCCACAATGTATCTTGAGTTTCATTTGTTTGGTATTTATACATTTAGTAATGTTTTGTGTTTATTATGGAATGATGCTTCTTATCATTATCCAATGTATTTTTTTTTTTTTTTTTGAGACAGAGTCTTGCTCTGTCACCCAGGCTGGAGTGCAGTGGCTGGATCTCGGCTCACTGCAAGCTCCGCCTCCCAGGTTTACGCCATTCTCCTGCCTCAGCCTCCCGAGTAGCTGGGACTACAGGCGCCCGCCACCACACCCGACTAGTTTTTTGTATTTTTTTAGTAGAGACAGGGTTTCACTGTGTTAGCCAGGATGGTCTCGATCTCCTGATCTTGTGATCCGCCCGTCTCCGCCTCCCAAAGTGCTGGGATTACAGGCTTGAGCCACCACGCCCGGCCTCCAATGTATTTTTTGTCTTTAGTAATTTTCTTTGTTCAGGATTCTCTATTTCTTACCCTCTACTGATTCTTAATGTTTGCATGGTATATCTTTTCTATTCTTTTACTTATAGCCTACCTATGTTTTTGTATTTAGATGAGTTAGATAACATATAGTTTAAGTATATTTTTAAGTATATACATATCTAAGTATATACTTATGTACCAGTTTTGTAAGCTCAGCTCCCTGCTTGACCACACATATATATGTATATACTTAAAAATATACTTAAACTAGTACTTAAAAACATACTTAAACTATAGGTATATAAGTGTGTGTATATATAACACAAGTGTATATGTGTGTATATGTGTATATATGTATATAAGTATATATGTGTATATATGTGCATAGATATACACTTATATACACATATACACATATATACACTTATATGTTTAAATAATTAAAGAGTTTATAGAGTCCCAACCTCTGTGATTTAATTTATATATTTAGAACATTTACATTTAAGTTAATTATTGATAAATCTGTTCATTTTATTATTTCTGTTTTCTCTCTTTCAACTGCTTTGCATTTCTTGCCTGTCTATGGGTTACTTGAAAAATTTTTTGATTCTCTTTTGATTTATTCATAGTGTTTTAAGCAATATTGATTTGTATAGTTTCCTTAGTGGTTACTTTAGGTATTACATTATACATATCTAATTTATCAGTCTACTGATATTGGCATACCCCACTGTGAGTGAAATTTAGAAACCTTATCTTTTAATTGGTTTCCTTAACTGTTTCTACTTTTAAAATATAATTATCTCAAATATTTTATCTGTGTACGTTGAGCACTACCTCAATTGATCATACAATTTTGCATTACTATGAAAGATGATCCAAAAATTCATGAGAAGGCTAATTATACAAATGAGTCCCAACTTATGACTTTTCAACTTTATGATGGTGTGATAGCAATATGCATTCAATAGAAACCGTATTTTGAGTAGCCATGCAATCTTACCCAACAGCTGAAAGTGTTTTTCACTATCAGTATAGTATTCAATAAATTACGTGAGTTATGTTAACACTCTATTATAAAATAAGCTTTGTATTAGATGATTTTGCCCAACTGTAGGTTGTTAGTGTTCTCAGTGTATTTAAGGTAGTCTAGGCTAGTTATGTTTGGTAGGGTAAGTGTATTAAATCCATTTTTGATTTTATATTTCCAGCTTACTGTGGGTTTATCAGGATGTGACCACATTGTAAGTTAAGGAGCAACTGTATTTACTTCCATTTTTAACCATTCCAATGTTCTTTCCTTTTTGAAGTTTCAAACCTTCTTTTATTATTTATTTATTTGTATACTTTTTTGAGACAGAGTTTTGCTCTTGTTGCCCATGCTGGAGTGCTATGGCGTGATCTCGGCTTACTGCAACCTCCACATCTCAGGTACAAGCGATTCTCCTGTCTCAGCCTCCCAAGTAGCTCGAATTACAGGCATGCGCCACCACGCCTGGCTAATTTTTTTGTATTTAGTAGCGACGGGGTTTCACCATGTTAGTCAGGCTGGTCGCGAACTCCTGATCTCAGGTGATCCACCCGCCTCGGCCTCTAAGGTGCTAGGATTACAGGCGTGCGCCACCATGCTTGGCCTCAAACCTTCTTTCATTATTTCATTTCTCTTTTGGGAACTTTCTTTAGCCATTTATTAAAGGTAGTTTTGCTAGTGATTTATTCCCTTAGTTTTTCCTTTATCTGTGAATGCCTTTATTTTCCTTTCATTCTGCAGGATAGGTTCACCACATATATTAATAAAATTCACAATGGGCAGTTCTTTCAGTCCCTTGCTAAATGTGCCACTTCCTCTTGGCTTCCGTTGTTTCAGATGAGGAATCTGCTATGATTTGAATTGATGTTTCTCTATAGGTAATATGTCTTCTGACTGCTTTCAAGATTTTTTTGTGTGTGTTTAGTTTTCAGAGGTTTAATTATGATTTTTCTTCGTTTTTAGTTTTGAGAGCTTTAATTATGATGTGTCTTACTATGGACTTTTTTGGGTTTATCATATTTGGGATTCACTTACTTTCTTGAATTCATAGTTTTCTCTGTTTCACTAAATTTAGGAATTTTTCAGCCATTACTTTTTCAATACTTTTTCAGTATCGTCTGTGAGACTCAAATATTGTCTCACAGATTCTGAGATTGTTCTTGGTCTTATGATACCTTTGCAGAGAAAGTATCAAACCGACTTGTATCACTTCCTTTCCTCCTACTAGTTTTGTAAGCTCAGTTCCCTGCTTGATCACCCTCACAATAAGGAGGGGAGAAGTGGAAGCAGGACTGACTCATATCACCTTGTTGCTGTAGGTTGGGGTGGGATCCTAGCTTCCTGCTGGGTTCTGCTGACATAAGGAAAAGGAAAGGGGGAGTCCCAGTGTCAAACAAATCTGCCTCCAACTACTTTTTCTGCCTGATTGATGCTGGTGATAGCAGAAGCTCAGCTTTCTATAGGGCCCTGATGATATTGGGTGAGGGTGAGAGCTAGTGAGAGGAGGCTCTGTTCACCACTGGGCCCTGCTGATGCTATTTGGATAGGGGAATTGGAGTACCATCTGTTTGTGTTAGGTGGGAGATGGAAGTTAAGCTCCTAGTTTACCCCTACTGAAACTGTGGGGAACAGGGGTTCCACTGGTGTTTGGCTGTAGTGGAGTGGGTATTGCTGAAGAGATTTTCTGTTTTGTTAGGCCACCCTTTTTTCTGTGCTTTGTCTTGGCAAAAGAGGCATTTCTTGATGCCTATTTTGTCTTTGCCTGTTGATGTTTTTGGAGACTGTTGCAGCATCCTGTCTGGAATATATAGGAGACAGTAAGGAAACCCAGGGAACTCACCACTTTGCTGCTTTTCAAGTCCCCCAAATCCTAAGGCAGTCTACTGTAGGCTATCTCTTAGAGTCTTCCTATGCTTAATGTGTTTTAACTAGGGTTTTTAATTGTAAGATGGAGGGCCCAAAATGAAGGAATGGTTACTTCATTTTGGCCACATCTAGAATTCTTTATATTAGTTTTGAAAGACTGTAATCAGCCAATAAAAATTTAAAATTGGGGCTGTAAGCACCACTATACCTCAACAGTGTCATATTTTAGATAAAGATTGTTATTTATTTTAGGCTATTTTTTTGTGATTTATTTTAGGCTATTTTGGTGTGTGACTTTGAACGTAGGACCTTAGTTTCCATGTATATGTGGTGAAATATTGGACTAGATCCTCTGGGGTGCTATCAATTAATATCCTATAATTTTATGATCCTGAAAACAGTTTATTTAAGTCAAGGTATGCTGTTGGTGCTGGGATAGAGAGAAGAACTTGGACCTTGGAAGTAGATGTTTGGATTCTGAAAGATGAAGAGACAGTTTTTATATAGCCATTAGGATGGACACCAGAACCAATGTACCTAGACTAGCATTTTGGCATTACCTTTACACTGTGCATGATCTGGGATAAATTACTTAAGTTCTCTTTGTCTCAGTTTCCTCCTTGCTTAAATGGGTGTGATAATACTGATCTTATATGATTATTGTGAAGATTAAAAGAGGTACTATATATAAAGCACTTAAAACAGTGCTCACACATAGTATTCACTATTTAAATATTTATTATTACTCACTGACTATCTGGCCTTAGGTCAGCCTTAATCTTAATTTCAGTTTTGTCATTTGTGAAGTAGGAATAATTATACACACATTTATTTAAATATGTATATACAAATATACATTTTGTACAATACTGTCATGTTTGTATATTATTTGTTGGGAATTAAATTGGAAATGTTTTTATTCTATGAGTTTACAAATATTTTTATCATCTAAATAAATCTTGATTTGTTTTTTACTTTAATTGCATAGAACGGAAAGATGCTGAAGGATGGGAGACTGTTCAGAGAGGAAGGCCTATTCGTTCTCGATCAACAGCAGTGTTGCCAAAAGTTTCATTGGCAACAGAAGCTGCAAGATCAAAGGATGACAGTGATAAAGAAAATGTATGTCTTTTACCTGTTGAAAGCATACAGAAAGGTGAATTTGTTGGAGATGGATCTTCTAATACTATAGAATCTCATCCCAAAGACTCATTATACTCTTGTGACCATCCTCTTGCCGAAAAAACCCAGGTAGTACATTCTGAAAATCCTTTTACTGTCTTTTTCAAAGGGGTATGTGTACATGTGTACTGGAATGTCTTAGTTTTGTACTTTATTTTTCAACTTACTGTGAAAATTTTCACATCTATAGACCTATAGAAAAGTGGCAAGAATAGAACAATGAAATCCTCCCATACCATTCACGTATATTCACAAATTATTATTTACCACATTTTTTCTTTTCTCTTGTTACATGTTATACACACATGTTAAATGCTTTAACATTTGAGAGTAATGTGCAAACATCATAAGCATTCACCTTTAAATCCTAAAGCATGGATCTCAAAAGAACAAAGAAATTTATTTATATAACCACATTACAATTATAAAATTCAGAGAATTTGATATATATGTATTATTTAATTTATAGTCTATATTTAAAGTTTTTTAGTTTTCCCAATAATTTTTTTAAAATAGAATTTCCTCCAGGATCCAATGTGGAATTACTCAGTTCATTTGATAGGTTTCTTTAATATTTTTCATTGGATATAGTTTCTCAGCCTGTCTGTCTTTCATGACATTAATCGTTTTGAAGAATACATTGTAGGTTTTTTTTTGTACATTGTCCTTTGTTCACTATTTGAACAATGTTCAAATTGAACTTTGTTCAGTTTAGCTTATGCATTTTTGATAGGAACAAAGTGATTGTCCTTAGTGTCACATCTAGAGGCGTATGATATCAATTTGGCTAGGTTTGTTACTAACTTTGAGTACTTGGTTAAGGTGATGTCTTTGTGCCTCATTTGCCATGTTACAATTTGAACTTATTCTACTTACTGAAAATTGAGTGTAATTTACTTATAATATTTAATATAATTCCTTAAAGTTAATATTCCCAGTATTTCTTCTGTGAGTTGAGTTGATGTTTATTTTACCTATTTCATGTACTAGTTTATACTTTTAGGTATTTGTTTATATGAAGGTTCATGTTCCGTTGGTGTAATTTTATGTAAAATGACTAATGAAATACAGGAGCTTTTTAAAAATATCATACTATAGGAACTAAATAGATCAGTTGTAAAATGGTTGTAATATTTTTGGTCCAGAGTAATACCTGCTTTTTGAAATTCTGTCTCTTTTTACCTGTAGGATTTTTTTCAACTGGAAATGTTCCTCAAATTCTTTATCTTCCTTTACTGATGAGAATGACTCTTAACATTGTTTCTGATCTATAAACTCTTTAATGTGTATTGGTTTTATGCCTGTGTGAGATTTCAAATTCCTTTTTGGGCAGTATTTTATGTGCTTTTTAATTTCTTACAATATGGAAGAGTCCTAAATGCATAGGAGTTAATTGGTATACATTTGTTTGATGTAACTTTAAGAAACTCTTTAGTGTTGTAAGCTACTTTAGAGACACTTAGTGAATAAACTACTTTTTATAATACTTAACAAACAGCTAGCATTTTTGCTGTGTTTAGCTAAAAAATATAACTTAGTCTAAAAATTATGCAGTTGTGTGTAGTGAATAAACCTATACGCTATTGAGATTTCAGGAATAATCTGTACATAGAACTTTTCAACAAGTAAAACTGCTGCAAAAATTTTTCAGTATAAAAGTTCACTGCTGATGGCAGCCAAGTTGATGATATTTGTTTTCTCCACTGTCATTCTAAAGATGGAATTAGCATATTAATGTCTTTACTTCATAGTTTAGCTTTGATTTTGTTATAGAAATGATACTGAGTTTTTTAATAGGTGGGATTGAGTAGTGTACACATAACTAATGCTAATATAAATATTGCCAAGAAGATTATAAACCATGGCGACTAACATATAAATAATGTTGATAGCAATATAAACAGTGTTATGTAATTTAAATAATGCTTATGCTAAAATCAACACTTTGGGGCACTTTAAGTTCGGACTAATAGTAGAATTTTTAAAGTAGTTTATGAGACTTAGCCAAGTTTGATATTTGTATAAATAATTTATCAAACTGGGGGGAGGTTTATAGCCACTGCAGTGTTTATCTAATGTTTATTTAAGAAGTGATGTGAGTTTTAAATTCATAATTTTAGATTTTAGTTCTTTGACGTGGAGTATCATTGGAAAACACAGTACTGTTCTTTCTCTTCTCTGTCCAAAGTAAAAATAAAGGCTTGACTCTACTAAATTGAAAGGTTTTAAAAAAATGGATGTGTATTTAGCCTACGCCAGTATTTGTTTTTTTATATTGTATTTACATTTCTGTTGGTTTGTTATTAAATATTCCTAAAGGAGAATAGGGAAAATATCTAAATCTAAGGTGTATGAATGTCATAATGAGACACGACATGCTTTCCATCTTTACCCTTAGGTCACGCTTTTCTCTTTCAGATCTGAGAATTGGGCTCACGTACCATATGAATTTTTAACAAAGATACTTTGAGATCATGTTAGTATTATCTGAAGAGAATAATACAAATATTTTTTTGTAAAATGTCCTCCAAATATATTTTTGTAAAAATTGGTTTCAGGATTTTTTCAAAAGTGCTGAATGTCCTCATTCAATATTAGACAGTCTTTGCAAAAGACCATGTAATACTTTTGGTTGTATGAGTATAATACAGTGAATGCCTCATACTTGTGACTAGATTTCTTTTGCAAAGGATATAAAATACTCATCACAAATTGGCCTACTACAAGAAAATTACAATATAAATTGCTTAATTTCTTAGAAAACTTTCGACAGTGCCAAGTACATAGTAGGCATGCAAGTAAAATTTGCGTTTAATGGTCCCTGTCCTTTTGTTACACTTGAAACATACAAAAAAGATGAGTAAATTTTCTGTCATCCAATCAAGTACCTCTTCATAGTTAATAGGTTAAGCAAAATCATCTCTTCTTCTGGAGTGGAATAGTTGGTAGTTTTAAATTATCTCTGATTCATTCTCTACGTTTTGTTAGTTCACAGTGAGTACATTGGATGATGTGAAGAATTCTGGCAGTATTCAAGACAATTATGTTCGAACTTCTGAAATATCTGCTGTCCACATTGATACAGAGTGTGTTTCAGTTATGCTACAAGCTGGTACACCTCCTTTACAAGTAAATGAAGAAAAATTTCCAGCAGAGAAAGCAAGGATAGAAAATGAAATGGACCCTTCAGATATTTCAAATGTGAGTGCTGCTAACTTGGTAAGAACAACTTATCAGAATTCTGAGTATATTTAAGAGGCATAAACCCCAATAATAATAACTTGTATGATTTATACTTTTTAAAGCATTTTTATATATGTTATTTCATTTTAACATTTTATTCTTATGGTAAATTTTTGATATAGTTAAGATTCTTGTTTTTTAGAGGAAGAAAGTGAGACTGTTGAGAGTTAAGTGACTTGTTCAAAATCATGTGGGTTGTGTGTGATTTGATCAAATGCTCTTTAGCCCAGAATTAAGAATCTAAACTAGTAACAATAGAGTCTTTCATGCTACATCTAGCATTCCAATAGATGGGAAATGGTGTCTGCTAGACTTAGTTTTAAAAACTTTCTTAACAGAGTACTTTAGACAGCCACTATCATTTGCTTGGAGTTCGTCTTTGAGATGAGATTTATTTACCATCCCTATTCCAGAATCTCTAAAAATGCATTGATTTGTGATTATTTATAGATTTATGATTTTGGATGACAACATATTTCTACCCATCTCTTCCTTTTGCTCATTTTAGTATTAAGATACTTGACCTGGGGATAATCCAGAATAAATCATGGTAACTTTGTTTCAAAACTAACTTTCCAAAGAAATAGGCACATATAAAAAGCTGTGAAAAATTACTTAATTTTAATTTTTTTTATTTTTTTATTATTTTTTATTTTTTTATTATACTTTAAGTTCTAGGGTACATGTGCATAATGTGCAGGTTTGTTACATATGAATACTTGTGCCATGTTGGTGTGCTGCACCCATCAACTCGTCAGCACCCATCAATTCGTCATTTATATCAGGTATAACTCCCAATGCAATCCCTCCTCCCTCCCCGCTCCCCATGATAGGCCCCGATGTGTGATGTTCCCCTTCCCGAGTCCAAGTGATGTCATTGTTCAGTTCCCACCTATGAGTGAGAACATGCGGTGTTTGGTTTTCTGTTCTAGTGATAGTTTGCTAAGAGTGATGGTTTCCAGCTGCATCCATGTCCCTACAAAGGACGCAAACTCATGCTTTTTTATGGCTGCATAATATTCCATGGTGTATATGTGCCACATTTTCTTAATCCAGTCTGTCACAGATGGACATTTGGGATGATTCCAAGTCTTTGCTATTGTGAATAGTGCCGCAGTGAACATACGTGTGCATGTGTCTTTATAGCAGCATGATTTATAATCCTTTGGGTATATACCCAGTAGTGGGATGGCTGGGTCATATGGTACATCTAGTTCTAGATCCTTGAGGAATTGCCATACTGTTTTCCATAATGGTTGAACTAGTTTACAGTCCCACCAACAGTGTAAAAGTGTTCCTATTTCTCCACATCCTCTCCAGCACCTGTTGTTTCCTGACTTTTTAATGATTGCCATTCTAACTGGTGTGAGATGGTATCTCATTGTGGTTTTGATTTGCATTTCTCTGATGGCGAGTGATGATGAGCATTTTTTCATGTGTCTTTTGGCTGTATGAATGTCTTCTTTTGAGAAATGTCTGTTCATATCCTTTCCCCACTTTTTGATGAGGTTGTTTGTTTTTTTCTGGTAAATTTGTTTGAGTTCTTTGTAGATTCTGGATGTTAGCCCTATGTCAGATGAGTAGGTTGCAAAAATTTTCTCCCATTCTGTAGGTTGCCTGTTCACTTTGATGATAGTTTCTTTTGCTGTGCAGAAGCTCTTTAGTTTAATTAGATCCCATTTGTCAATTTTGGCTTTTGCTGCCGTTGCTTTTGGTGTTTTAGACATGAAGTCCTTGCCCATGCCAATGTCCTGAATGGTACTACCTAGATTTTCTTCTAGGGTTTTTATGGTATTAGGTCTAACATTTAAGTCTCTAATCCATCTTGAATTAATTTTCGTATAAGGAGTAAGGAAAGGATGCAGTTTCAGCTTTCTACTTATGGCTAGCCAATTTTCCCAGCACCATTTATTAAATAGGGAATCCTTTCCCCATTTCTTGTTTCTCTCAGGTTTGTCAAAGATCAGATGGCTGTAGATGTGTGGTATTATGTCTGAGGACTCTGTTCTGTTCCATTGGTCTATATCTCTGTTTTGGTACCAGTACCATGCTGTTTTGGTTACTGTAGCCTTGTAGTATAGTTTGAAGTCAGGTAGCGTGACGCCTCCAGCTTTGTCCTTTTGACTTAGGATTGTCTTGGCAATGCGGGCTCTTTTTTGATTCCATATGAACTTTAAAGCTGTTTTTTCCAATTCTGTGAAGAAACTCATTGGTAGCTTGATGGGGATGGCATTGAATCTATAAATAACCTTGGGCAGTATGGCCATTTTCACAATATTGATTCTTCCTATCCATGAGCATGGTATGTTCTTCCGTTTGTTAGTGTCCTCTTTTATTTCACTGAGCAGTGGTTTGTAGTTCTCCTTGAAGAGGTCCTTTACATCCTTTATAAGTTGGATTCCTAGGTATTTTATTCTCTTTGAAGTAATTGTGAATGGAAGTTCATTCCTGATTTGGCTCTCTGTTTGTGTGTTACTGGTGTATATGAATGCTTGTGATTTTTGCACATTAATTTTGTATCCTGAGACTTTGCTGAAGTTGCTTATCAGCTTAAGGAGATTTTGGGCTGAGACAATGGGGTTTTCTAAATATACAATCATGTCATCTGCAAACAGGGACAATTTGACTTCTTCTTTTTCTAACTGGATACCATTTACTTCTTTCTCTTTCCTGATTGCCCTAGCCAGAACTTCCAACACTATGTTGAATAGGAGTGGTGAGAGAGGGCATCCCTGTCTTGTGCCAGTTTTCAAAGGGAATTTTTCCAGTTTTTGCCCATTCAGTATGATATTAGCTGTGGGTTTGTCATAAATAGCTCATTATTTTGAGGTACGCTCCATCAATACCGAATTTATTGAGCATTTTTAGCATGAAGGGCTGTTGAATTTTGTCAAAAGCCTTTTCTGCATCTATTGAGATAATCATGTGGTTCTGGTCTTTGGTTCTGTTTATATGCTGGATTACGTTTATTGATTTGCGAATGTTGAACCAGCCTTGCATCCCAGGGATGAAGCCCACTTGATCATGGTGGATAAGCTTTTTGATGTGCTGCTGAATCCGGTTTGCCCGTATTTTATTGAGGATTTTTGCATTGATGTTCATCAGGGATATTGGTCTCAAATTCTCTTTTTTTGTTGTGTCTCTGCCAGGCTTTGGTATCAGGAGGATGTTGGCCTCATAAAATGAGTTAGGGAGGATTCCCTCTTTTTCTATTGATTGGAATAGTTTCAGAAGGAATGGTACCAGCTCCTCCTTGTACCTCTGGTAGAATTCAGCTGTGAATCCATCTGGTCCTGGACTTTTTTTGGTGGGTAGGCTATTAATTATTGCCTCAATTTCAGAGCCTGCTATTGGTCTATTCAGAGATTCAACTTCTTCCTGGTTTAGTCTTGGAAGAGTGTAAGTGTCCAGGAAATTATCCATTTCTTCTAGATTTTCTAGTTGATTTGCGTAGAGGTGTTTATAGTATTCTCTGATGGTTGTTTGTATTTCTGTGGGGTCGGTGGTGATATCCCCTTTATCATTTTTTATTGCGTCTATTTGATTCCTCTCTCTTTTCTTCTTTATTAGTCTTGCTAGCGGTCTGTCAATTTTGTTGATCTTTTCAAAAAACCAACTCCTGGATTCATTGATTTTTTGGAGGGATTTTTGTGTCTCTATCTCCTTCAGTTCTGCTCTGATCTTAGTAATTTCTTGCCTTCTGCTAGCTTTTGAATGTGTTTGCTCTTGCCTCTCTAGTTCTTTTAATTGTGATGTTAGAGTGTCAATTTTAGATCTTTCCTGCTTTCTCTTGTGGGCATTTAGTGCTATAAATTTCCCTCTACACACTGCTTTAAATGTGTCCCAGAGATTCTGGTATGTTGTATCTTTGTTCTCATTGATTTCAAAGAACATCTTTATTTCTGCTTTCATTTCGTTATGTACCCAGTAGTCATTCAGGAGCAGGTTGTTCAGTTTCCATGTAGTTGAGCGGTTTTGATTGAGTTTCTTAGTCCTGAGTTCTAGTTTGATTGCACTGTGGTCTGAGAGACAGTTTGTTATAATTTCTGTTCTTTTACATTTGCTGAGGAGTGCTTTACTTACAATTATGTGGTCAGTTTTGGAATAAGTGTGAGGTGGTGCTGAGAAGAATGTATATTCTGTTGATTTGGGGTGGAGAGTTCTATAGATGTCTATTAGGTCCGCTTGGTGCAGAGATGAGTTCAATTCCTGGATATCCTTGTTAACTTTCTGTCTCGTTGATCTGTCTAATGTTGACAGTGGAGTGTTGAAGTCTCCCATTATTATTGTATGGGAGTCTAAGTCTCTTTGTAAGTCTCTAAGGACTTGCTTTATGAATTTGGGTGCTCCTGTATTGGGTGCATATATATTTAGGAGAGTTAGCTCTTCCTGTTGAATTGATCCCTTTACCATTATGTAATGGCCTTCTTTGTCTCTTTTGATCTTTGATGGTTTAAAGTCTGTTTTATCAGAGACTAGGATTGCAACCCCTGCTTTTTTTTATTCTCCATTTGCTTGGTAGATCTTCCTCCATCCCTTTATTTTGAGCCTATGTATGTCTCTGCATGTGAGATGGGTCTCCTGAATACAGCAGACTGATGGGTCTTGATTCTATCCAGTTTGCTAGTCTGTGTCTATTAATTGGAGCATTGAGTCCATTAACATTTAAGGTTAATATTGTTATGTGTGAACTTGATCCTGCCATTATGATATTAACTGGTTATTTTGCTCGTTAGTTGATGCAGTTTCTTCCTAGCCTTGATGGTCTTTACATTTTGGCATGTTTTTGCAATGGCTGGTACCGGTTGTTCCTTTCCATGTTTAGGGCTTCCTTCAGGGTCTCTTGTAAGGCAGGCCTGGTGGTGACAAAATCTCTAAGCATTTGCTTATCTGTAAAGGATTTTATTTCTCCTTCACTTATGAAACTTAGTTTGGCTGGATATGAAATTCTGGGTTTAAAATTCTTTTCTTTAAGAATGTTGAATATTGGCCCCCACTCTCTTCTGGCTTGTAGAGTTTCTGCCGAGAGGTCTGCTGTTAGTCTGATGGGCTTCCCTTTGTGGGTAACCCGACCTTTCTCTCTGGCTGCCCTTAAGATTTTTTCCTTCATTTCAACTTTGGTGAATCTGGCAATTATGTGTCTTGGAGTTGCTCTTCTCGAGGAGTATCTTTGTGGTGTTCTCTGTATTTCCTGAATTTGAATGTTGGCCTGCCCTACTAGGTTGGGGAAGTTCTCCTGGATGATATCCTGAAGAGTGATTTCCAACTTGGTTCCATTTTCCCCCTCACTTTCAGGCACCCCAATCAGACGCAGATTTGGTCTTTTTACATAATCCCATACTTCTTGCAGGCTTTGTTCATTTCTTTTTCTTCTTTTTTCTTTTGGTTTCTCTTCTCGCTTCATTTCATTCATTTGATCCTCAATCGCTGATACTCTTTCCTCCTGTTGATCGAGTCGGTTACTGAAGCTTGTGCATTTGTCACGTATTTCTTGTGTCATGGTTTTCATCTCTGTCTTTTCATTTATGACTTTCTCTGAATTAATTATTCTAGCTATCAATTCTTCCACTCTTTCTTCAAGATTTTTAGTTTCTTTGCGCTGGGTACGTAATTCCTCCTTTAGCTCTGAGAAGTTTGATGGACTGAAGCCTTCTTCTCTCATCTCGTCAAAGTCATTCTCTGACCAGCTTTGATCCGTTGCTGGCGATGAGCTGCGCTCTTATTTTTTGAATTTCCAGCTTTTCTGCCCTGCTTTTTCCACATCTTTATGGTTTTATCTGTCTCTGGTCTTTGATGATGTTGACGTACTGATGGGGTTTTGGTATAGGTGTTCTTCCTGTTTGATAGTTTTCCTTCTGATAGTCAGGACCCTCAGCTGTAGGTCTGTTGGAGATTGCTTGAGGTCCACTCCAGACCCTGTTTGCCTGGGTATCAGCAGCAGAGGTTGCAGAAGATAGAATATTGCTGAAGAGCGAGTGTACCTGTCTGATTCTTACTTTGGAAGCTTCCTCTCAGTGGTGTACTCCACCCTGTGAGGTGTGTGGTGCCAGACTGCCCCTAGTGGGGGATGTCTCCCAATGAGGCTGCTCGGGTCAGGGACCCACTTGAGCAGGCAGTCTGTCCGTTTTCAGATCTCAACCTCCGTGTTGGGAGATCCACTGCTCTCTTCAAAGCTGTGAGACAGAGTCGTTCGCGTCTGCACAGGCCTCTGCTGCTTGTCCTGTTGTTGTTTAGCTGTGCCCTGTCCCCAGAGGTGGAGTCTACAGAGACAGGCAGGTTTCCTTGAGCTGCTGTGAGCTCCACCCAGTTCGAGCTTCCCAGCGGCTTTGTTTACCCACTTAAGCCTCAGCAATGTCGGGCGCCCCGCCCCCAGCCTCGCTGCTGCCTTGCGGTTAGATCGCAGACTGCTGTGGTAGCAATGAGGGAGGCTCCGTGGCCGTGGGACCTTCCCCGCCCGGTGTGGGTATAATCTCCTAGTGTGCCCGTTTGCTTAAAGCTCAGTATTGGGGTGGGAATTACCCGATTTTCCAGGTGTTGTGTGTCTCAGTTCCCCTGGCTAGGAAAAGGGATTCCCTTCCCCCTTGCGCTTCCCAGGTGAGGCAATGCCTCGCCCTGCTTCGGTTCTCGCTGGTCGGGCTGCAGCAGCTGACCAGCACCGATTGTCCGGCACTCCCCAGTGAGATGACCCCAGTACCTCAGTTGAAAATGCAGAAATCACCGGTCTTCTGTGTCGCTCGCGCCGGGAGTTGGAGACTGGAGCTGTTCCTATTCTTAATTTTTTTTTTTTTAAAGACTGCTATGCACTATAATTTCTTCTAAAATTTGATGCCTTATACTGAAAGATCTTAACAACACATGGTATTAGGTAAAATTATACATTTCATAGGGATAATAGCAATAGAGATGAAACTTGATATGGGTTGTTTAAGGGTAAAAAGGAAAATAAAGGTTATAGTAATATAAAAATCAAATGTGTAGATTCTTTTAATAAGGTAGAATAATTGATTTTCATCTTGTGTCTTTTAGTAATGAACATTTCTAAATGTTGAACATAATTATGGTCAAATAAGTAGTGAGTTTATTGTATGGGGTGGAATTTGGTTATTTGTTTTAGTAGTTGTATATCAAATTGTATATTTTGCAGTTTGATTCTGTGAGAATCAAATTTTAAAAGAGGAAATCTATCCCATACTTAAATAAGCATGAAAGAATTCAAAATTCTTATCTCATTGTTTTTATTTTCATCACATATATAAACTTGCAGAGTCAGAAAACCTTTTGGTTATTTTGAGGGTCAAACTTGCATACTTAAAAGAAAATAAGTTCTGCTTTAATGTGAATATTAGTGTATTGTTAGAGGTCTTAAGAATGCTTTTTGTTTTGTTTTGACAAACCAAAGGCGATAAGGTGTAAGCACCTTAATGTTTAGTTTCCATTGGAGAGTTACAGAGAATTCCTGTAGTGATGAGACAACTGTTTTTTATTTTCTTTCTTTCTTTTTTTAAAATTATACTGTAAGTTGTAGGGTACATGTGCACAACGTACAGGTTTGTTACATAGGTATACATGTGCCATGTTGGTTTGCTGCCCCCATCAACTCATCATTTACATTAGGTATTTTTCCTAATGCTATCCCTCCGCTAGCCCCCCACCCCGTGACTAGCCCCAGCATGTGATATTCCTCGCTCTGTGTCCATGTGTTCTCATTGTTCACCTCCCACCTATGAGTGAGAACATGTGGTGTTTGGTTTTCTGTCCTTGTGATAGTTTGCTTAGAATGATGGTTTCCAGCTTCATCTGTGTCCCTACAAAGGACATGAACTCATCTTTTTTTATGGCTCCATAGTATTCAATGGTATATATGTGCCACTCTGTTAATCCAGTCTGTCATCGATGGACATTTAGGTTGGTTCCAAGTCTTTGCTATTGTGAATAGTGCCACAATAAACATACGTGTGCATATGTCTTTATAGTAGCATGATTTATAATCCTTTGGGTATATGCCCAGTAATGGGATTGCTGGGTCAAATGGTATTTCTAGTTCTAGATCCTTAAGGAATCACCACACTGTCTACAGTGGTTGAACTAATTTACACTGCCACCAACAGTGTGAAAGCATTCCTATTTCTCCACATCCTCTCCAGCATCTTTTGTTTCCTGAGTTTTTAATGATTGCCATTCTAACTGGTGTGAGATGGTATCTCATTGTGGTTTTAATTTGCATTTCTCTGATGGCCAGTGATGATGAGCATTGTTTCATGTGTCTGTTGGCTGCATAAATGTCTTCTTTTGAGAAATTTCTGTTCATATCCTTTGCCCACTTTTTGGTGGGGTTCTCTTCTCTTCTCTTCTCTTTCTTTTTCTTTCTTTTTTTTCTTTCTTTCTTTCTTTCCTCTCTCTCTGTCTGTCTCTCTCTTCCTGTTTCTCTCTCGCTCTTCTTTTCTCTTCTTTTCTTTTCTTTTCCCTTCCCTTCCTTTCCCTCCCCTCCCCTCCCCCCTAATTTATGTATCTAATTTATTTTCTTGTAAATATGTTTAAGTTCTTTATAGATTCTGAATATTAACCCTTTGTCAGATGGGTAGATTGCAAAAATTTTCTCCATTCTGTAGGTTGCCTGTTCATTGTGATGATAGTTTTATATAAATTGAGTTGTGTAAGCTTTGCTTGGTATCTTTCACTCAACATACTTATTTTGAGATTTATCCATGTAGCTGTGTATTAATACTTCATTCTGTTAATTGACTTTGCTAGTATTCTGTTATATGCATGTAACACAATGTTTGTTCATTCACTTGCCCAGAGACATTTGAATTACATCTTTTTTTAAAGGAATAAAGATGCCATGAACATTTTTGTATACATCTTTGTGTGAACATATGTTTTTATTTCTTTTGAGAAAATACTTAGATCAATTTTGTTGATAGTATTGTTCAGGTCTTCTATATCTTTACTAGTTTTTTGTTTACTTTTTCTGTCAGTTGAGAGAGGGGTACTGAAATCACTGACTGTAACTGTGGATGTATTTCTTTTGTAACAACTTTATTGAGATAATAATTTACATATAATACAGTCCATCTGTTTCAAGTTTACTGTTGTTTTTTAGTATATTCACAGAGTTGTACAACCATCACCATAATCAGCTTTAGAACTCTTTCATCACTCTGAAAAGGAAACCCAGTGCCCATTAGCAGTTACTCCCTTTCACTCCACCCACACATGCCACAGACAACCACTACACTGCTTTCTCCATATAGAATTTTGCCTATTTTAGACATTTCATAGAAATGAAATGCAGTATGTGGTTATTTGTGACTGGCTTCTTAGCATGTTTTAGGGGTTCATTCATATCTTAGTTTATCTCAGTACTTTGTTCCTTTTTGTAATCAAATAGTATAGTCCACTGAATGAATATACCATTTTTATTTATTTATCAGTTGATGGACATTTAGGTTGTTTCCACTGTGCTATTATGAATAGCACTGCTTTAAGTATTTGCATAAAAGTTTTTGTGTGGGCACATTTTTTATTTCTCCTGGATATATATGTAGGAGTGGAATTGTTGGGTTTTATGAACTCTGTTTAACCGTTTGAGCAACTGTCAGACTGCTTTCCAAATTGGTTGCATCATTTTACATTCTCATTAGATTTTTTTTTTTGCATTTCAATAAGTTTTTACCTTATATATTTTGAAGTTCTATTATGTCTATAAACATTTAGTATTGTTTTGTTGTCTTGATGAATTGACCCTTTTGTTATTATAAAATGGTCTTCTTTATTCCTCGTGATATTTTTTGCTCTGAAATCTGTGTCTGATATTAATATTTCAGCTCTCTTTTAGTTAGCATAGATCTTTCATTTGTAATCTTTTTTTTTTCTTCTAGGAAACATATAGTTCAGTCTTATTTTTTATCTAATTTGATGATCTCTGCCTATTACATGTTACATTTACATGTAATATAATTATTGATATAGTTTGTTTAAATCCACCATTTTACTATTTGTTTTCTCTTTGACTTGTGTTCTTCCTTCCATTTTTAATTTTTTAATAATTTTATTTTATCACCTTTGATGGCTTATTAACCACACGCTTGTTTTGTTATTTCAGTGTTTGATTTAGGGTTTCTAGTATACATCTTTAGCTTCTCATGAGGATTTATTAATTAATGAATTTCGTGTGTTTTTATTACTTATAATGCATTTTTTAAAGTTAGGTGTATATATGTTCAGAAAGCATCATCACCAGTATAGCATATATTCTTTCCATGTTCCCATTATAGTATACTATTTTGATTTTACATTTAATGAGTGTATTCAATCTATAATTGTTTTGAATTTTGGCACTTAAATGAAATTCGCACTTTGTCATTAATAATACCTGTTAAATAAATAATTTCACAGTTTCTCATACATAACTGTCTGGTAAATAAGGCAAGTCATTGATTATTGTTCCATTTTATGGAATACCAAGTAGGTTCTTGGTTTCTGGAAGCTTCTAAGGCACACAGCTAGTAAGTGGATGAGCCTATAAGGAACCCCACCTTTTATGGTTCTAGATCAGTACAATTTTATGTATACTGTTGAGTCCATGTTATAACGTAAAAAATGATTACTTTCCAGTCAAGTGATGATTTTTCTTTTTGTTTATGTGTTTTTAACTTTATAGTCCATGGCAGAAGTCCTTGCTAAAAAAGAAGAGCTAGCAGATCGTCTAGAAAAGGCCAATGAAGAAGCCATTGCTAGTGCTATTGCTGAAGAAGAACAGTTAACTAGAGAAATTGAAGCTGAAGAAAACAATGATATTAACATTGAAACTGACAACGACAGTGATTTTTCTGTGAGCATTTAGACTTTTTAACATAACTATTCAAAATTTATATTTAGAAACAAAATTGTCTGGGCCAGAAAGACTTGGAGTCCATCTAGTCCTATTTAAGATTAGTTACTTAAAAATCATGTTCAGTAATCATAACTATTATTCTCAGGATGATTTAGACTTATACAATAAACAATAGCAAATCTTTTGTTAGCACTTTACCATTACTAAGTATTTTCATATATGATACAGTTGACAAATTAGAAGTTGTTATTGTTATTTTACCAGTCAAGAAATTGAGTCTAGGCCAGTCGTGGTGCTGTATGCCTGTAATCTCAGCACTTTGGGAGGTCAAGGCAGTAGGATTGCTTGAGGACAGGAGTTCGAGACCAGCCTGGGCAACATAGCAAAACCCTGCTCTATTAAAAACAGTTAAAAAATTGAGTCTGACATAAAGTAAGAGCTCAACATTACTCTGATTATAATTTATAGAGAGTGAAGACAAAGCTAAGGTATTTTACTTTTGTATTCTATTAGCAAAAAGTAGGCTGGGCATAGTGGCTCACACCTGTAATCCCAGCACTTTGGGAGGCCGAGTTGGGTGGATCACAAGGTCAGGAGTTTGCGACCAGCCTAGCCAATATGATGAAACCCCGCCTCTATTAAAAATACAAAAATTAGCCGGGTGTGGTGGCGGGCTCCTGAAGTCCCAGCTACTCGGGAGGCTGAGGCAGGAGAATAGTTTGAACCCGGGAGGTGGAGGTTGCAGTGAGCTGAGATCATGCCACTGCACTCCAGCCTGGACCACAGAGTGAGACTTAATCTCAAAAATGAATGAATGAATGAATGAATGAATAAATAAATAAATAAATAAGCAAATGATACACTACCTTCCTCTACTAAGTGCTTAGGATATATATGTTAATGATGGGAATTTGTTAAAGAATAAAATAACTTTAAATGTTTTACATATTGGTTTATTAAATTTTAATGCCAAACAATCTTCAGTTCTTCAGTATTTGCTCTGTATATGTTAGCATTTATGTAGTAATAGGATAAGGCCAGTATATTTCTTAAATTTACTTCATTTGTCTCTGCTGTTAATGGCTGCTAGGCTCTTAAAATGAATAGGCTGTGGTATTTTAACTCGGTAATTATTATGACTGTACTGGTAGGTACCGTTTTCCTGGTTTTCAACTGTTAGTTAAATGGAATATATTAACAATAGGTAGGAAATTTTCACATGTGGTTCATTTTCTAAAGTTGTAATTGTGTTCAAAGATTTGATTTTCAACTTCCCTTATTACATTTTAGGCCAGCATGGGCAGTGGGAGTGTATCTTTCTGTGGTATGTCCATGGACTGGAACGATGTCCTTGCAGACTATGAAGGTATTGTGTATATGCATATTGGCTGTGTAGTACAGTGTTCAAAAGTTTGTTCTCAAATGTTTTATAGACCTATGTGGTTACACAATGATAGTATTTTTTTCTAAACAGCTCGTGAGTCTTGGCGCCAAAATACATCTTGGGGGGACATTGTAGAAGAAGAACCTGCTAGACCTCCAGGGCATGGAATTCACATGCATGAAAAACTTTCTTCACCCTCTCGTAAAAGGTCTGGCATTTGAAAATTAATTTGAAGTGGTTCACAGGAAGAAAACTAGCCACTCTTCATTGTTAAATAAAAATGCTACATGGCATTTTTGGGCACATTACTTCAGGACAGTTTCAGATCCATTGAAAAGTAACAAAGCTTTCCTGAAGTGTTGGGCCAAAATTAGTTTTGTATACTTTAAAAACTACGAAGTCTAAAGAACACTTTTTCTGGCCTTATCATGTAAACATTTCATGTCTCTTGTCCATTTGTTTGTATTAATAGAACAATTGCAGAATCTAAGAAGAAACATGAAGAAAAACAAATGAAAGCACAGCAGCTAAGGGAAAAGTTACGTGAAGAGAAAACATTAAAGCTTCAGAAATTGTTAGAAAGGGTGAGTTTTTATTTTTTAGGAAATTATGATAGTCTGAAGTTGGTGGGCTTATTTTCAACTCTACTTCTGGTCTGAGAGAAGCTAAAATAACCATAAAATAATTAGATTTGCTAGGAAACAAAGGCATTTTAATCTGTTGAATCCAAGAAGGTTAACTATAAACAAATCATCATTTTCAAATTATCTAGTAAATTGATATTTTGCAGGGTTAGCATGGATTATTAAAGCTCTACTTGTCTTTTGCCATTTTCATTGGAGGGTTTCCTTGGGGAGGTTTGTCTAAAGAGTAGAATGACCTGGTAGACAATTTGGAGCCTAAGACTATCAGTTTGTAGTGTGTTTGCCCGTGGCCAGCCCTGGTCCTTGCTCTTGGCTCTGGATTTTACTTCTGTTTATATATCTGCAGCCAACCCCTTCAGCTGGAGGAATGCAAGCTACCGCCCTGTCCCACAGTTGTTGTCAATCCATGTCCATATGCAGCGGGCCAAATAGCCATGCACACACATGGCCACAGCTGGCCATGGCCCCCATTGCCACATGTATGCCTGCAACCAAACGCCACCTGCCTTGGCTCTCACCTACCCGGGGGTGCTCACTTCTTAACACAGAGGTGCTGCTGGCAGCCACTGCCTACACCCTGTAGCTTTTGGAGCTGAGGACTGCCCTGTTACTGATATTGCCAACTGAAGCTCCCTGAGCTGCCACGCCAATGCATACATATAAACCAGGAGTTGTTGTACTTGCCTGTACTTTGGCACTCTGTGTGCCACTAGGCTTAGTGCAATAAGATACTCCTGCATTACCCCCAAGGCAGTGCTCCCATCTGAATAATTGACTATCCTTTCTGAAGCCAGTCCGTAAAGACTGGAGAATGTGACTGCTTCTTTAAGTGCACAGACAGCAATGCAGGGATACAAGGAACATGAAAAATCAGGAAAACTTGACACCACCAAGAGAATACAATAAATATCCAGGAAGCAATCCAAACAAATGAAGATCCATGAAGTCCCTAATAAAATATTCAAAATAACTGTTGAAGGTCAGTGAACTGTAAGAGAGCACAGATAAATAATGTAACAAAATTGGGAAAACAACATAAAAACAAAATGAGAACATCAAGAAAGTGAAGCCATGAGAAAGAACCAAACAAATTCCAGAGGTGAAGAATACGCTGAAGAAACTAGAAAATGCAGTAGAGAGCTTCAGCAGCAGATTAGTGAAGCATAAGAAAGAATCAAGAAAACTTGAAAACAGGTCATTTGGAATTACCCAGTAAGAGGAGAGAAAGAATGAAAAAAATGAAGAAGGTCTCTGGAATTTATGGGACACTATCATTGAATGAATATATGCATTATAGGGAGTGAAGAGAAGCAGGCAGAAAGCTTTTTTTTTTTTTTTTTTTAAAGAAATAACCCAAAACTTCCTAAATATGGAGAGCAAAAGAGATATCCAGACTCAAGCTCATAGAACCCCACAACAGTTAAAGAAGTCTACATCAAGACTTAGTATAATTGTCAAAACTCAAAGACAAAATTTTGAAAGCTGCCTGAGAAAGGCAACTCATCTCATACAAGGGAAGCCTGCCCCCACCCTCCCCCGAAATGATCAGTGAATTTCTCAACATGAATATTCCAGGCTAGGCGATAATGGGATGTTATATTCAAAGTACTGGGGGGAAAAAAAACCCGATCAGCCACGATTACTATACCCTGGAAAGCTATCCTTAAAAATGAAAGGAGATAAAGTCTTTCCCAGACACATGAAAATTGAGGGAGTTTGTCATCACTAGGCTTGCCTGAGAAGAAATGCTATTGGAGTTCTTAAAATGGAATAGAAAAATGATAAACACCAATGTAAAAGCATGTGAAAGAAAGTACGTAAAGCTCAGGGGTAAATGTACAGTCAAATATAGAATAACATAATACTTTAAAGGTGGTACAGAAATAACTGCAACCCCAATATAAAACTTTAAAGAAGGCTGGGTGTGGTGACTCACACTCATAATCCCAGTGCTTTAGGAGGCTGAGGTGGGAAGATCACATGAGGCCAGGTGTCTCACACCAGCCTGGACAATGTAGCAAGACCTCATCTCTACAAAAAGAAGGAAGAACAAAAAAATTACCAGTTTTGGTGGTAGGCACCTGTGGTCCCAGCTACCTGTGAGGCTGAGGCAGAAGGATCGCGTGAACCTGGGAGTTTGAGGCTGCAGTGAGCTAGGATTGCCCCAGGATGCACTGCAGCCTGGGAAACAGAGCAGCATCCTGTTACTAAGGTAGGGTGGGGGAGAGGACTTAAAAGACAAAAAGGTATTAAAAATAAGTCTAATGACAGAAAAGTGATATTGGATTTACAGTATGAAAAGTAGTAAACTCTGACTTCAAAAACACATAGTGTACGGGTAGGTAAAAGTGTAAAGTTTTGTAGGCCATTGAATTTAAGTTGTTACCAAATTAAAGTAGACAATTGTAACCACAAAGGCAAACCTATTGTAAATACACAAATGCTAAAGAGAAATCAAACCATTAGAAAAAAAAACCCACAATCAAATAAGAAATGAAGACAGCAATAGAGTAAGGAACAAAAGCCTGCAAAACAAGCAGAAAATAAGTAGCAAAATGGCAGTAATAAATCTGTACTTACTGTTAATAATTACTTCAAGTATAAATGGATTAAACTCCCCAATCAAAGGGCATAGAGTGACTCAATGAATTAAAAAAAAAAAAATACGGCCGGGCGCGGTGGCTCAAGCCTGTAATCCCAGCACTTTGGGAGGCCGAGACGGGCGGATCATGAGGTCGGGAGATCGAGACCATCCTGGCTAATACGGTGAAACCCCGTCTCTACTAAAAATACAAAAACTAGCCGGGCGACGAGGTGGGCGCCTGTAGTCCCAGCTACTCGGGAGGCTGAGGCAGGAGAATGGCGTAAACCCGGGAGGCGGAGCTTGCAGTGAGCTGAGAGCCGGCCACTGCACTCCAGCCTGGGCGGCAGAGCGAGACTCCGTCTCAAAAAAAAAAAAAAAAAAAAAAAATACCCAACCGTATGCTGCCTTGAACAGACTTGGCTGAACACAAAGGAATATCTTATTCCATGTAAATTATAACCAAAAAAGAGCAGAAGTGGCTAAACTTAGACAAAACAGACTTTAGGACAAGAACTGTGCCTAGAGAGGAAGAAGGCCATTAAATAATGATGAAAGAGTCAGTTTAACAGGAGGATACAACAATTTAAATATATTTGCACCCAGCAACCTATCACCTAAATATATAAAACAAATGCAAATCTGAAGGGAGAAAATGGTAGCAATAAAATAATAGTAGGAGACTTCAGTGTTCCACTCTCAATAATGGATGGAACATTCAGGTAGAAAATCAATAATGAAACACCTGACTTACAACACTGTACACTAAATGTGCCTAAGAAATATATACAGGATTTTCTACCCCCAAATCAGCAGAATACTCATTCTTCTCAAGTGCATATGAAACATGCTTCAGAATAGATCATGTGTTAGGTCACAACACTAGTATTTAGAAATTTAAGAAGATGGAAATCATACCAATATCTTTTAGACCATGGTGGAATGAATCTAAAAATCAATAACAGAAAATGGGAAAATTAGCAAAAATGTGAAAACTAAACATACAATTGAACAACTATTTGGTAAAAGAGGAAATAAAGGGGAATTTAAATAATACCTTGAAGCAAATGAAAACAAATAGAACTCACTAAAATTTGTGAGATGTAGCAAAATGAGATTCTGAGGGAAGATTATAGTAATACATGCCTAAATTAGAAGAGAAGAAAGATCTCGCTTAACCTGGTTTTCTAACTCACGGAACTAGAAAAAGAAGAAACAAACTAACCCCAAAGTTACTATATGGAAAGAAATAACGACTAGAGTACAAAAAAATTAAATGCAAAAGAGAAAAACAATGGGGAAAAAATCAACAAAACAGGCTTGGTTTTTTGTGGAAAGATAAAAAAAATCAAACTCTTAGCTAGTCTAAGAAAAAACGACTCAAATAAATTAGAAACGAAAGTAGAGTCATTACAATGGATAACAGAGAAACAAAAAGGATCATAAAGAACTATTACCAATAATTTATGGCACCAGATTGGATAACCTTAGAAGAAGTGGATAAATTCCTAGAAATATACAACCCAACATCACTGAATGAAGAAGAAATAGATCAACAAAATTGACAGACCGCTAGCAAGACTAATAAAGAAGAAAAGAGAGAAGAATCAAATAGATGCAATAAAAAACGATAAAGGGGATATCACCACCGACCCCACAGAAATACAAACAACCATCAGAGAATACTATAAACGCCTCTACGCAAATCAACTAGAAAATCTAGAAGAAATGGATAATTTCCTGGACACTTACACTCTCCCAAGACTAAACCAGGAAGAAGTTGAATCCCTGAATAGACCAATAGCAGGCTCTGAAATTGAGGCAACAATTAATAGCCTACCCACCAAAAAAAGTCCAGGACCAGATGGATTCACAGCTGAATTCTACCAGAGGTACAAGGAGGAGCTGGTACCATTCCTTCTGAAACTATTCCAATCAACAGAAAAAGAGGGAATCCTCCCTAACTCATTTTATGAGGCCAACATCATCCTGATACCAAAGCCTGGCAGAGACACAACAAAAAAAGAGAATTTGAGACCAATATCCCTGATGAACATCGATGCAAAAATTCTCAATAAAATACGGGCAAACCGGATTCAGCAGCACATCAAAAAGCTTATCCACCATGATCAAGTGGGCTTCATCCCTGGGATGCAAGGCTGGTTCAACATTCACAAATCAATAAACGTAATCCAGCATATAAACAGAACCAAAGTCAAGAACCACATGATTATCTCAATAGATGCAGAAAAGGCTTTTGACAAAATTCAACAGCCCTTCATGCTAAAAACGCTCAATAAATTCGGTATTGATGGAACGTACCTCAAAATAATAAGAGCTATTTATGACAAACCCACAGCTAATATCATACTGAATGGGCAAAAACTGGAAAAATTCCCTCTGAAAACTGGCACAAGACAGGGATGCCCTCTCTCACCACTCCTATTCAACATAGTGTTGGAAGTTCTGGCTAGGGCAATCAGGAAAGAGAAAGAAATCAAGGGTATCCAGTTAGGAAAAGAAGAAGTCAAATTGTCCCTGTTTGCAGATGACATGATTGTATATTTAGAAAACCCCATCGTCTCAGCCCAAAATCTCCTTAAGCTGATAAGCAACTTCAGCAAAGTCTCAGGATACAAAATTAATGTGCAAAAATCACAAGCATTCTTATACACCAGTAACAGACAAACAGAGAGCCAAATCAGGAATGAACTTCCATTCACAATTGCTTCAAAGAGAATCAAATACCTAGGAATCCAACTTACAAGGGATGTAAAGGACCTCTTCAAGGAGAACTACAAACCACTGCTCAGTGAAATAAAAGAGGATACAAACAAATGGAAGAACATACCATGCTCATGGATAGGAAGAATCAATATCGTGAAAATGGCCATACTGCCCAAGGTTATTTATAGATTCAATGCCATCCCCATCAAGCTACCAATGAGTTTCTTCACAGAATTGGAAAAAACTGCTTTAAAGTTCATATGGAACCAAAAAAGAGCCCGCATTGCCAAGACAATCCTAAGTCAAAAGGACAAAGCTGGAGGCGTCACGCTACCTGACTTCAAACTATACTACAAGGCTACAGTAACCAAAACAGCGTGGTACTGGTACCAAAACAGAGCTATAGACCAATGGAACAGAACAGAGTCCTCAGACATAATACCACACATCTACAGCCATCTGGTCTTTGACAAACCTGAGAGAAACAAGAAATGGGGAAAGGATTCCCTATTCAATAAATGGTGCTGGGAAAATTGGCTAGCTATAAGTAGAAAGCTGAAACTGAATCCTTTCCTTACTCCTTATACGAAGATTAATTCAAGATGGATTAGAGACTTAAATGTTAGACCTAATACCATAAAAACCCTAGAAGAAAATCTAGGTAGTACCATTCAGGACATAGGCATGGGCAAGGACTTCATGTCTAAAACACCAAAAGCAACGGCAGCAAAAGCCAAAATTGACAAATGGGATCTAATTAAACTAAAGAGCTTCTGCACAGCAAAAGAAACTACCATCAGAGTGAACAGGCAACCTACAGAATGGGAGAAAATTTTTGCAACCTACTCATCTGACATAGGGCTAACATCCAGAATCTACAAAGAACTCAAACAAATATACAAGAAAAAAACAAACAACCCCATCAAGAAGTGGGGAAAGGATATGAACAGACATTTCTCAAAAGAAGACATTCATATAGCCTACAGACACATGAAAAAATGCTCATCATCACTGGCCATCAGAGAAATGCAAATCAAAACCACAATGAGATACCATCTCACACCAGTTAGAATGGCAATCATTAAGAAGTCAGGAAACAACAGGTTTTGGAGAGGATGTGGAGAAATAGGAACACTTTTACACTGTTGGTGGGATTGTAAACTAGTTCAACCATTATGGAAAACAGTATGGCAATTCCTCAAGGATCTAGAACTATATGTACCATATGACCCAGCCATCCCACTACTGGGTATATACCCAAAGGATTATAAATTATTCTACTACAAAGACACATGCACACGTATGTTTATTGCAGCACTATTCACAATAGCAAAGACTTGGAATCAACCCAAATGTCCATCTGTGACAGACTGGATTAAGAAAATGTGGCACATATACACCATGGAATACTATGCAGCCATAAAAAAGGATGAGTTTGTGTCCTTTGTAGGGACATGGATGCAGCTGGAAACCATCATTCTTAGCAAACTATCACAAGAACAGAAAACCAAACACCGCATGTTCTCACTCATAGGTGGGAACTGAACAATGAGATCACTTGGACTCCGGTAGGGGAACATCACACACTGGGGCCTATCATGGGGAGGGGGGAGGAGGGAGGGATTGCACTGGGGAGTTATACATGATATAAATGATGAATTGAAGGGTGCTGACGAGTTGATGGGTGCGGCACACCAACATGGCATAAGTATACATATGTAACAAGCCTGCATGTTATGCACATGTACCCTAGAACTTAAAGTATAATAAAAAAAAAAAAAAGAAAAAAGAAAATAACCATTCAAACAGCTATAAAGTGAAAAAAAAAAAAAAAAAAAAAGAAGAAGAAATAAAGAGCCTAAACAGACCAATAATAAATACAGAGATTGAATTACTCAATCAAAAAACCAACAAAAAGAGCCTAGGGCCAGATGACTTCACTGATGAATTCTATGAAACATTTAAAGGAGAAGTAGTACCAGCCTTTCTTGAACTTTTCTGAAAAATAAAAGAAGAGGGAACACTTTTGTGAAATAAGAAATATTATATTGGTCTCTGCCCCTGGTTCCTGACTTAGAGCTACTAAAACTCTGGTAGATAGAAGCACTAGGATAATATTGTTTTTCCAATATGTGATCTTTGACCCTGGTTCCCAACAGATAATTTCTATGATCTTTGTAATTTCTTGAGTGATAAGAGCATCTGAAACAGAGTTCCTAAATGTCTTGGGCTTTGCTGAGTGATAGGAGCATCTTTTGTTGTAATGAGGCTACTCTCGGTAGTGTCCTGGATAGCCTCAGAGTTGGTGCTGGCTACCAGAACTTGGACCTCCAGGTTCGGTTGATTGCCAAAGCCAGTGATTTAATAAATCATGCCTCTGTAATGAAGTTTCCATGAAAAATCCCAAGAACAGAGTTTGGGGAGTTTCTGGGTTGTTAAACATGTGGAGGTACCTGAAAAGTGACACACCTGGAGAGGGCATGTAAGTTTCGTGTCCCTTCTTCACACTTTGCCCTAGGCATCTTTTCCATCTGGCTGTTTATCTACATCCTTTAAAAGTTCCTTTGTAATAAATTGGCAATAGTAAGTAAAGTGTTTCCTTGAGTTCTGTGGGCCACTCTAGCAAATGAATCAAACTTCAGGAGACAGTTTGAGAATCCCAAATTTATAGCTGGTTTGTCAGAAGTATGGGTCAGAACTTGGGACTTGTGATTTGCATCTGAAGTTGTGGGGGCAGTCTTGTGGGACTGAGCCTTTATCTGTGGGACCAGGTAGATAATGTCAGAATTGGATTGAATTATATGACAGCTAGGTGGGGTCAGGGAAGTGGTCAGTGTGAGAAAAACCCCATAAAAATCTGGGTGAAGAGAATTGTTATTGTGTTGTATGTGAGAGCAGGAAAAACAATTTAGTTTTTCCTGTCTCTTACAACGCCCAAACTTGTGTTATGAGACCTTCATCACTCTGATTCCAAATCTAGACAGAAACACAAGAAAGGGGAGAACTACAGGCCAGTATTCCAGATAAACATAGATGCAGAAATCCTCTTTAAAATACCAGCAAACCAAATTCAAGAATACATTAACAATCATACCATCATTGAGTGGGATTTATCTCTGGAATGTAAGTATGGTGAAATACACTAAAATCTATAAATGCTGTATACTATATTAATACAGTGAAAGACAGAAAAACACTAATATCTGAATAGATGCAGGATAAACACTTGACAAAGTTCAATATCCTTTCATGAAAAAAACTCTCAACATAATAGGTATAGAAGGAACTTTTCTCAACACAATATAGGCCAGTGCTGTTGTTTTAATGTTTATCCCCTCCAAAACACATATGGAAGTTTAATTGCTATTGTAACCATATTAAGAGGTGGGTTCTTTAGGAGGAGATTAGGTTATATTGGCTCTGCTCTTATGAATGGATTAATACCATTATTGTGGAAGTGGGTCCTTATTGCAGGAGTGGGTGCCTTATTAAAGGTTGGATTCAGCTCCCCATAGTGCCCCTGCCACCCTTTGCCCTCTCTTGCCCTGTTGCTTTCCTCCGGGGTTGATTTAGTAAGAAGAACCTCATCAGATGCCACCACCTTGTTGTTGGACTTCCAGTCTCCAGAAGTATTATATGATAAATACATTTCTTTTCTTAATAAATTACCTAGTTTCTGATATTCTGTTATAGCAGCACAGAACAGACTAAGACAGCCCATATATGAACAACCCACAGTTAACATCATAATTGGGAAAAACTGAAAGCTTTTTCTCTAAGATTTGGTAAAAGGCAAGTATCCCCACTTTTACCATTTCTCTCCAACATAGTACTGGAAATACTGGGAAAAGCAGTCAGGCAAGAAGAAGAAATGAATGCATTACATGGGAAGAGAAAGAAGTAAAATTATCTGTTTGTAGATAACATCATAAATATGGAAAACCTTAAAGATTCAACAGAAAACTTGGAGAAATAATATATGAATTCAGTAATGTTTAGAGATAGAAAATCAACATGCTTAGGAATCAGTGGGGTTTTCATACACTAACTATGAACTATATGAGAGAGAAATTAAGGATACAGTTTTCCTTATATTAGCAACAAAAAGAATAAAATACTTAGGAATTAAGCAGGGAGTTGAATCACTTATGTAGTGAAAATTGTAAGTTTATGAAAAAAAATTTAAAGCAGCAAGTAAACAGACATCCGAGTTCATGGATTAGAAAATTAATATTATTATAATGTCCATACAGCCTTGAGTGATCTACAGTTTCAGTGCAATCTCTATCAGAACCCCAACCATTTGTTTTTAAGGAAATAGAGAAACAGTCCTAAAATTCATGTGAAGCTCCAAAAGACCCCAAAGATCGAAAGTAATCTTGAGCAAGAAGAGCAAAGGCTATAGTCATAATACTTTCTAACTTCAAATTTTGTTATAAAGGTATAGTAATCAAACAATTTGGCACTAGCATACAAACATACACACAGACCAATGAAACTTAATAGAAAACCCAGAAATAAACCTATGCAATTATGGGCAACTAGTCTTTGACGAGGATGCTGAGAACCTACAATGGGGTAAGCATAATCTTTTCAACAAAGGATATTGGGAATACTGGGTATCCACATGCGAAAGAATGAAATTGGACGCTTATCTTACACCATACACAAAAATCAACTCAAAATGGATTAAAGGCTTAAACATAAGATCTGAAACCATACAACTTTTAGAAGAAAACTTTCGGAAAAGCCTTGACGTTGATCTTGGTGATAATTGTTTAAAATATGACAGAAAAACACAGGCAACAAAAGCAAAATTAGACATGTGGAATTAAATTAAAAACCTGTACAGCAAATGAAAACATTATCAAAATGAAAAGACAGCTATGGAATGAGAAAAATATTTGTAAAAAATGTATCAGGTAAGACATTAATATCCAAAATATTTGAAGTACTCACACAACTCAGTGGCAAGAAAACAGCCTGACTCAAAAATGGGCAAAGGACTTAAAGAGACACTTCTCAAAAGGAGAAATCCAAAAGGCTAACAGGTACGTGGAAAGGTCCTTGGCATCTATAATGATCAGGGAAATGGAAATCAGACTTGAGTGAAGTATCACCTGACACTTGTTAGGATGGCTATTCTCAAAATGACAGGAGACACGTATTGGGGAGGATGTGGAGAAAATGGAATCCTTGTATGCTGTTGGTAGGAATGTAAATTTGTATAACCATTATAGTAAGCAATATGGAATTTCCTCAAAAAATTAAAATAGAGCCTATCATATGATCAGCGATTCTTCTTCTGGGTATATATACAGAGGAATTGAAATTTGGATCAAGAAGAGATATCTGTGCACCCATGTTCACTGTAACATTATTCGTAATAGCCAAGATATGGAAACAACCTGAGTGTCTGCTGATGAATGAAAAAAATATGATACATATTTGTGTGTGTGTGTGTGTTCATATATTTATGTGTGTATATATGTATAAAAAACAATATTATCTAGCCTTAAAAAGAATGAAATTTTGACACTTGTGACATCGTGGGTGGAGCTAGAGATATTAAGCTAAGTGAAAAGAGACACAGAGAGAAATGCTGCATGATCTCACTTCTATGTGGAATATGAAAAAGTCACATTCATAGAAGCTGAGAGGGGAGATGGAGTGGTATTGGTCAAAGGGTACAAAAGTTTGACTTATGCAAGATTAATAATTTCTGATGATGTAGTGTGCAGCATCATGACTGTAGTTAACAAAAAGCAAAATACCTGAAAACATAGGAAACTTTGAGTTTATTCTTGGAATTCAAAGATATTTCTTCATTAGAAAATCTATGAATGTAATGGGATGTAAACTGATTAGAAGAGGAAAACCATGATTTTCAACATCAGGGAAAGATGATCAAGTTTGGATAAGCACTAATTATATTTACAGAAGAGAGTCTGTGTATTTAGAGCCGAATAACTATTGATCAGTGTGGTAAGTGGAAATAACATGGGCTCTGGAGAGAGCCAACCAAGTTTAAATCCTGATTTTATCAGATAATAAGCTATGATTCCCTGAGCAAGTTACTTAACATTATTGTATTTCAGTTTCTTTTTCTGAAAAATGACAATTGTAATTATTAACCTGTTGTGATGCTTAAATGAGGCAAGTATGTAAAACAGTAACATAGTGCTAGGATGGATGTTGCTTAATATACAGTCACTCTTATAACTGAGTACTGTGTTATCTATGCTGTATGACAAATAACGGAAAAACTTAGCTTAAAACAGCAAACATTTATCAGATCACTATTTCTGTGAAAAAGGCAACCAGGACTTGCATAGTGATTCTTTTATTGTTTTATTTAGAGCCAGGGACTTGCTCTGTCACCCAGGATGGAATGTGGTGATGCAGCATAGCTCACTGCAGCCTAGAACTTCTGGGCTGAAGCCATCCTCCTGCCTCAACCTCCTGAGTAACCAAGATTACAGTCACATGCCATCATGCCTGGTTAAATTTTTAATTTTTTTGTAGAGACAAGGTCTTGCCATGTTGCCCAGACTGGTCTTGAACTCCTGGCATCAAGCAATCCTTCTACCTTGGCTTTCTAAAGCACTGGAATTCCAGGCGTGAGCCATCGTATCTGGCCATCATTCTTGCTCTGGGTCTCTGATGATTTTTTTTTTTTTTTTTTGAGATGGAGTCTGGCTCTGTCGCCTAGGCTGGAGTGCCATGACACAATCTTGGCTCACTGCAACCTCCACCTCCCAAGTTCAAGTGATTCTCCTGTCTCAGTCTCTTGAGGATCTGGGGTTACAGGCATGCGCCACCACACCTGGCTAATTTTTTATATTTTTATAGAGATGAGATTTCACCATGTTGGCCAGACTGGTCTCGAACTCCTGACCTGAAGTGATCTGCCTCCCAAGTACTGGGATAACAGGCATGAGCCACTGCTTCCAGCCTGATGAATTTTTAGTCAAGCTATCAGTCAGGTCATAGTCATCTGGGTCTGGAGGATCCACTTCCATACTCATTTGTGCGGTTATTTGCTGGCTTTTGTTCCCCTTTGGCTGTGGGCCAGAAACCTCAGTTTCTTGCCAAGTATACCTTTCTACAGCCCAAGTGTCTTCATGACATGGCCAGTGGTTTCTCCATAGAAAATCAGAGAGAGAGAGTCGGGGAGAGAAAGGAAAAAGTACCTAAGAGAGTTGATAAAAGGAAGTTGTGCTGAGTTTTATAGCATCGCTTTTGCTGTATTCTTTTGGTCACAGTCCTGATACAGTATGGGAGGAGATTACATAAGGATCTTAAAACCAGGTGGCTTAGATCACTGGGCACCATCTCAGAGGCTCCATACTACAAGTACCTAACACAGCATGATGAAAGATGTATGGCCACTATATTGTAATTACAGGTGAACTCTTTTGTTACCTTCTGGTATTAGAAAACAGTATAAATAGTCATAGGTTAAGCATATTATTTGGATTACTTTTAGTGTGTAGTTTAAATTTGGGAGAAATAGTTGGACCACATAATTTGAATATTCATAAAAGTACGTTAGGTAGTGCAAGATTCTGTTGAGTACGGTGTAAAGTTGACTAGGACTATAAGAAAATTCTTTGAGTTTTATTTTTACTTGAATCTCAATAATTTGTCATGTAGATGAATAGATTAGATATGAAAAGCAGTCTCTTGTGGAGTTCTACAAGAGTCAGTGTATTATTTTAATTTTAACTTAAGAGAAGTGCTCTAGCACAATCACAATTCTTCTCTTACTGTGTTTTTAAATACCAGCACAATTATAGTATATTTTCTTTTATCTAAACGTGATCTCCAAGTATTCATGCAAGAAAATCATTGATTAGTGAAAGTATACAAGACTTTAGATGTGTTCTGGTTATTTTCTCATCAATGTAGGTATCCCTTAAATTAATTTTAATGGCAATTTTCATCTTCCATTTGTATGATGGATTATTGTTTTCAACAGTGTTTCACATGAGTGATGTCATCACATCACCACAATAACTCTATGATGTACACAAGGCAGGTACTGAACCTCATTTTATAGATGTAAAAACAATCTAGGAGAGGCTAAGTGTTGTTTCCAGTGTTACACAACCAATAATTTGCAGAGCTGAGGCTTTAAGGACATATCATCTGGCTCTTCGTGTAGTGCTGTTTTTGTATCATATTTTTTTGGATGGTTCAACACAATTATTGAGAGAAACAACTCAATTAAAATTGTAGGTTTTTTCCACTCATATTGACCCATCTTCTGATTTTCTATGATTTATTCTCATGGTGCTGAATCTTATTTCCTAGATCACAGAACAAGCTTTTACTTCTTCTGTTTGAGGTTGTTTTAAGGAATTAAAAATTTAAGGGTTAATTTCTTAAAACAACATCAAGTAGCAATTATTATGTCTATATTTTTTGTAGGTGAAACCCTCTCTGTTCCTTCAGAGAATGTTTCTTATGCAAATAATGTGATTTGTTAGATGTCATTTTTCAGTTTCTAGGATAAAATTACTGATTTTTCTTGAATGTGGGTTACATCATAGAGATGTTAATGTTTATAAGGTTAAATATACACTACATTCATTTTAAACATACTCATGATGACAGTACAAGAATAATGCAAATATTTCTGTAGAGGCATGTCTAAGCCACTGTTCTGAGAGTTTTATGAACCTTCAAATAGTCCTGTGAGTTAGGTAATATTATTATTTTTATTTCCTGTTTAGAGATAAGGAAACTGAGACATAGGCTAAAAAAGTTGTCTAGATTATACAGCTAGTAAGTGGCCAGTGTAGATTATGAATTCAGGTAGTCTGGCCTGATAGTCCCCATCCTTAATTGTTAGTCATATTGCTGCACATTTTTCCACACTTAGAGTTTGTATTTCATAAGTCATTTATTTATTAGTACTTCATTTAAATGATTGTATATATTGAAATTAAGGATGTGATAATTCACTATACGCAGGAGAAGGATGTCCGGAAGTGGAAGGAAGAATTACTAGATCAACGACGCAGGATGATGGAAGAAAAATTACTTCATGCTGAGTTTAAGCGAGAAGTGCAATTACAAGCAATTGTGAAGAAAGCACAAGAAGAAGAAGCTAAGGTATATCATAAGAGCTTTAAATGTTAACTTAACTACCCAAGTACTTTTTTCAATTGTTATATAATAGTAATAGAAGGTAATGTTTATGCAGTGTTTATTCTGTTCTAGGATAACAGCATTTTACAGGCTCATTTAAAACTTACGAGGTGCAATATTTTATCCCTTTGATAATTCTGTGAGCCATCTATTATTATTTTTACAACCCTATAAAGGTATAATTGATAGAGAATAAGCAGCACATATCTAAATTATTCCATTTGATGAGTTTTGACATGTATTATATCCTTGAAACTATCAGTACAATGAACATAATATACAATTCCTCTTTGTAATTCATTCCTTCATTCAACTCTATTATCTAATTACTGATCTGCTTTCTATCAGTATAGATGTTTGCATTTTCTAGAACTTATGTGTGTGGAATCATACATTATCTATTATTTTCTCTGGCTTTCCCTCATAATAGTTATTTGGAACTTCATCCATCGTGTTGTGTGTGTGAATAATTCCTTCCTTTTTATTGCTGAGTCATTCCTTCCATTTCTTTACATATGGAAATACCGTAATTTGTTAACCCAGTCACTTGTTGATGGACATGTGTTTTCTTTTTTTTGTTTGTTTTTGTTTTTGTTTTTGTTTATTTTTTTATTATACTTTAAGTTCTAGGGTACATGTGCATAACGTGCAGGTTTGTTACATATGTATACTTGTGCCATGTTGGTGTGCTGTGCCCATCAACTCATGTGTCTGTAGGCTGTATGAATGTCTTCTTTTGAGAAATGTCTGTTCATATCCTTTGCCCACTTTTTGATGGGGTGGTTTGTTTTTTTCTTGTATATTTGTTTGAGTTCTTTGTAGATTCTGGATATTAGCCCTTTGTCAGATGAGTAGATTGAAAAAATTTTCTCCCATTCTGTAGGTTGCCTGTTCACTCTGATGGTAGTTTCTTTTGCTGTGCAGAAGCTCTTTAGTTTAATTAGATCCCGTTTGTCAATTTTGGCTTTTGCTGCCGTTGCTTTTGGTGTTTTAGACGTGAAGGCCTTGCCCATGCCTATGTCCTGAATGGTACTACCTAGGTGTTCTTCTAGGGTTTTTATGGTATTAGGTCTAACATTTAAGTCTCTAATCCATCTTGAATTAATCTTCGTATAAGGAGTAAGGAAAGGATCCAGTTTCAGCTTTCTACTTATGGCTAGCCAATTTTCCCAGCACCATTTATTAAATAGGGAATCCTTTCCCCATTTCTTGTTTCTCTCAGGTTTGTCAAAGATCAGATGGCTGTAGATGTGTGGTATTATTTCTGAGGACTCTGTTCTGTTCCATTGGTCTATATCTCTGTTTTGGTACCAGTACCATGCTGTTTTGGTGACTGTAGCCTTGTAGTATAGTTTGAAGTCAGGTAGCGTGACGCCTCCAGCTTTGTTCTTTTGACTTAGGATTGTCTTGGCAATGCGGGCGCTTTTTTGGTTCCATATGAACTTTAAAGCAGTTGTTTCCAATTCTGTGAAGAAACTCATTGGTAGCTTGATGGGGATGGCATTGAATCTATAAATAACCTTGGGCAGTATGGCCATTTTCACAATATTGATTCTTCCTATCCATGAGCATGGTATGTTCTTCCATTTGTTAGTGTCCTCTTTTATTTCACTGAGCAGTGGTTTGTAGTTCTCCTTGAAGAGGTCCTTTACATCCCTTGTAAGTTGGATTCCTAGGCATTTTATTCTCTTTGAAGCAATTGTGAATGGAAGTTCATTCCTGATTTGGCTCTCTGTTTGTGTGTTACTGGTGTATAAGAATGCTTGTGATTTTTGCACATTAATTTTGTGTCCTGAGACTTTGCTGAAGTTGCTTATCAGCTTAAGGAGATTTTGGGCTGAGACGATGGAGTTTTCTAAATATACAATCATGTCATCTGCAAACAGGGACAATTTGACTTCTTCTTTTCCTAACTGGATACCCTTGATTTCTTTCTCTTGCCTGATTGCCCTAGCCAGAACTTCCAACACTATGTTGAATAGGAGTGGTAAGAGAGGGCATCCCTGTCTTGTGCCAGTTTTCAAAGGGAATTTTTCCAGTTTTTGCCCATTCAGTATGATATTAGCTGTGGGTTTGTCATAAATAGCTCTTATTATTTTGAGGTACGTTCCATCAATACCGAATTTATTGAGCGTTTTTAGCATGAAGGGCTGTTGAATTTTGTCAAAAGCCTTTTCTGCATCTATTGAGATAATCATGTGGTTCTGGTCTTTGGTTCTGTTTATATGCTGGATTACGTTTATTGATTTGCGAATGTTGAACCAGCCTGGCATCCCAGGGATGAAGCCCACTTGATCATGGTGGATAAGCTTTTTGATGTGCTGCTGAATCCGGTTTGCCCGTATTTTATTGAGGATTTTTGCATCGATGTTCATCGGGGATACTGGTCTCAAATTCTCTTTTTTTGTTGTGTCTCTGCCAGGCTTTGGTATCAGGATGATGTTGGCCTCATAAAATGAGTTAGGGAGGATTCCCTCTTTTTCTATTGATTGGAATAGTTTCAGAAGGAATGGTACCAGCTCCTCCTTGTACCTCTGGTAGAATTCAGCTGTGAATCCATCTGGTCCTGGACTTTTTTTGGTGGGTAGGCTATTAATTATTGCCTCAATTTCAGAGCCTGCTATTGGTCTATTCAGGGATTCAACTTCTTCCTGGTTTAGTCTTGGGAGAGTGTAAGTGTCCAGGAAATTATCCATTTCTTCTAGATTTTCTAGTTGATTTGCATAGAGGTGTTTATAGTATTCTCTGATGGTAGTTTGTATTTCTGTGGGGTCGGTGGTGATATCCCCTTTATCATTTTTTATTGCGTCTATTTGATTCTTCTCTCTTTTCTTCTTTATTAGTCTTGCTAGTGGTCTGTCAATTTTGTTGATCTTTTCAAAAAACCAACTCCTGGATTCATTGATTTTTTGGAGGGTTTTTTGTGTCTCTATCTCCTTCAGTTCTGCTCTGATCTTAGTAATTTCTTGCCTTCTGCTAGCTTTTGAATGTGTTTGCTCTTGCCTCTCTAGTTCTTTTAATTGTGATGTTAGAGTGTCAGTTTTAGATCTTTCCATCTTTCTCTCGTGGGCATTTAGTGCTATAAATTTCCCTCTACACAGACATGTGTTTTCTTTCCAGTTTTTTTCTATTACAAATATAGCTGCTGTGGCAATTCATGTATATGTCTTTGTGCAGATGTGTACTTTCATTTTTATTTTATAAAAACCTAGGAGTGGATTAGTATAGCATCTTACAATAGGTTCATGTTTAAGTTTTTCACATGGTTTTCCATTCCTACCAGTAGTGAATGAGAGTTCTAGTTGTGGTATATTCTGACCAGCACTTGACACAGTTACACATTTTAATTTCAGTAATTTTTTAAATATGTGTATAGAGTCTAATCTTTTTCCTTTTTTTGTGGGAAAAACATAATATAATATTTATCATCTGAATCATTGTTAAGTATACAGTTCAGTGGTTTTAATGCATTCATGTTATGCAGTCATCACCACCATGTATCTCCATTAGTCTTTTTCATCTTGTAAAACTGAAACTCTGTGCTCATTAACTCCTCATTCTCACCACCAGCCCCTGGCAATCATCATTCTACTTCCTAGATCTGTGATTTTGACTAAGTGCTTCTTATAAATGGAATGATATGATATAATTTTATCTTTTTGTGACTGGCTTATTTCATTTAGCATTAGGTCTTCAATGTTATAGCATATGTTAGAATTTCCATCCCTTTTCAGGCTGAGTAATTTTCCATTGTATGTATATACCACATTTTGCTTATCCGTTCATATCTCAATGGACATTTGAGTTATTATTACACTTTAGCTATTGTGAACAGTGCTGTGGTAAATATGGGTGTACAAATAACTCTCGAGTCCCTGCTTTGGATTCTTTTGGGTATATACCCAGAATTGGAAAGTCTGGATCTTATGGTAATTCTATTTTTAATTTTTTGAGGAATCACCATGCTGTTTTCTACATGTAGTTCACCATTTTTACATTCCCATCAGTAGTGCACAAGGGTTCCAGTTATTCCATATCCTCTCTAACTTCCATCATTTTGTTTTTGTGATAGTAGTCATTCTGATGTGTGTTACTTGGTGTCTCGTTGTAGTTTTGATTTGTATTTCTCTAATGATTAGTGATGTTGAGCATCTTTTCATGTGCCTATTGGCCATTTGTATATCCTCTTTGGAGAAATGTCTACTCAAGTCATTTGCCCATTTTTGAATTGAGTTGTTTGTTTTTTTGTTGTGGAGTTTTAAGACTTCTTCATATATTCTTGATATCAGTTTGTTTTTAAATCAAAGGTATGATTTGCAAATGTTTTCTGCCATTCTGTGGGTTGCATTTTTACTTTGACAGTAGCATCTTTTGACATGCAAAATATTTTAGTTTTCACAAAGTCCAGTTTGTCTGTTTTCTTCTTTTGTTGCCTGTGACTTTGGTGTCATATCCAATAAATCATTGCAAAATCTATTGTCGTGACACTTTGATCCTGTGTCTTCTAAGAGTTTTATAGCTTTAGATCTTACGTTTAGGTAATTGATCCATTTTGAGTTAATTTCAGTATATGGAGTTAGATAAAGGTTTAGCTTGATTCTTTTGCATGTGACTGTCAAGTTTTCCCATTGCCATTTGTTGAAAAGACTGTTCTTTGTCCATTAAATTGTGTTGGCAGCCTTGTCAAAAATCATTTGAGTATATCTGTGAGGGTCTATTTCTTATCTCCCTGTTCTATTCCATAGGTCTGTATGTTTGTTTTAGTGCTAGTGCTATACTGTTTTGATGTTTGTAGTTTTGTTTTAAGTTTTGAAATTAGGAAGTGTGAGTCATCCAATTTGTTGTTCTTTTTAAAGATTGTTTTGGTTATTTGGGGTCCCTTGAGATTCCATATGAATTTTGGGGTGGACTTTTTTGTTCCTGCATAGTCATCATTGGGATTTTGATAGAGATTGCATTGAATCTATAGATCACTTTGTGTATTGTTGATGTCTTAACAATTTTAAGTGTTCTGGTTCATGATCATGGGATGATTTTTTATTTATTTGTGTTGTCTTTAATTTTTCAACAATGTTTTATACTTTTTATTGTATGTATCTTTTGCCTCCTTGGTTAATTACTAAGTATTTTATTATTTTTGATGCTATTGTTAATGGGATTGTTTTCATAATCTCCTTTTCAGATTGTTCCTTGTTAGTGTATAGAAGTGTAATTGATTTTTGTGTGTTGACTTTGTATCCTGCTTCTTTACTGAATTTTTATTAGTTCTAACAGTTTTTGTTTGGTGGAATCTGTGTTTTCTACATATAAGTTCATATCATCTGTGAACAAAGATAATCTTACTATTTTCTAAATTTGGACACTATTTCTTTTACTTTACTAATTTTTCTGGCTTGAATTTCTAGTGCTACTTTAAATAGAAGTGGTGAAAGCAGCCAGGCACAGTGGCTCACACCTGTAATCCCAGCATTTTGGGAGGCCGAGGCGGGCAGATCACGAGGTCAGGAGATTGAGACCATCCTGGCTAACACAGTGAAACTCCGTCTCTACTAAATATACAAAAAATTAGCTGGGCGTGGTGGCGGGCGCCTATAGTCCCAGCTACTTGGGAGGCTGAGGCAGGAGAATCGCGTAAACCCGGGAGGCGGAGCTTGCAGTGAGCCTAGATCGCACCACTGCACTCCAGCCTGGGTGACAGAGCGAGACTCCGTCTCAATAAAAAAAAGTGGTGAAAGCAGGTATCTTTATCTTGTTTCTGATAGCAGAGTAAAAGCTCTCAGTCTTTTACCATTGAGTATGATATTTGTTGAGGTTTTTTCATATTATCGCTTTTGAGTTTGTTCTGTTCCTAGTTTGTTGTTTTTGTCATGAAAAATGTTTGTCAAATGTTTTCTTGTGCATCAATTGAGACTGTATGTTTTTTTCCTCTTTAATTCTGTTAATATGTTATATTACGTTGGTCAGTTTCCATATGTCGAACCCTTCCAGGAATAAATCCTACTTGGTCATGGTGTATAATTCTTTTAATATGCTTTACTAGTATTTTGTTGAGAGTTTTTGCGTTAATATTGATAAAGGATATTGGTCTATAGTTTTTTCCTTTTAGTTTCTGTCTGGTTTTGGTATCAGGGTAATGCTGGCCCCATAGAATGGGTTAGGATGTATTCCCTACTCTTCAGTTGTTTGTAGTTTGAGAAGGCTTGGTGTTAGTTCTTTAAGTGTTTGGTAGAATTCACCCATGAAGCCATCAGGCCCAGGGATTTTCTTAGGAGATTTCTAAATTACTGATCAATGTCCTTACTAGTTACAGGTCTAATTCATGTTTTCTAAATTTTTTTGATTTGATTTTTTAGGTTTTGTATTTGTGTGTATTACGAGTTATGGTTGAGATTTTTTTTTCATGTGGGTATGTACTGTTCCAGCACCAGTTGTTTAAGACTGTTCTTTTTACATTGAATTGCTTTAATAACATTGTTGAAAATGAATTGGCCATGAATATGTGAGTTTTCTTTCTAACTTGATTCTGTTTCCTTTATCTCTGTGCCTGTTTTTATATCAGTACCACTCTATCTTGATTATTGTACCTTTATAATAAATTGAAATCAGGAAGTACACGTCCGTAAGCTTTGTTGTTTTTTTCCGAGCTATTTTGGCTATTTTAGATCCTTTGTATTCCGTATAAATTACAGGATCAGCTTTTGAATTTCTACAAAGATATTTTTTAAAGCCTGTCTGGGTTTAAAATGGGTTTGCATTGAATTTATAGATTAATTTGGGGGAGAATTGACATCTTAATGATATTGAGCATTTCCGTGAACATGATATATATCTCAACTTATTTAGATTCTTGCCTTTGCATCTATTTTGTGAAATTTATCTATAGTTCATATGTTTGATGGTATATTCAATGATTTTTTTCTGTTTATTGCTAATATATAGCAGTGCAGTTGATTTCTGTATATGTACCTTGTATTTTTACAACCTTGCTAATACACTCACTTATTAGGTCTATTGTTATTTCTTTGTTTCCAGTCTGTATGTTTTTTATTTTTTATCTCCTTTTATTGCAATGGCTGGGACTACTACAGTGTTGAGAGTTGTGAAGAGAGCTGACATCTTTCCTTGTTCCCAATCTCAGGGGAAAAGCATTTACTCTTCATCATTAAGTATGATATTAGCTATAGATATTTCATAGATGTTTGTTATCAAATTGAGGAAATTTCTTTCTAGTCTTAGTTTACTGAAAATCTTTACCATGATTGGACTTTAAAATTGTTCACATGGTGTTTTGTCAATTAAGATACAATTTAAAAAATTTTTTAATGATGAATTTCAATGGTTGATTTTCATATATTAAATCAACTGTGCATTTCTGGGATAAACCTCATGTAGTCATAGTGTATTATCATCTTTATATATTGGTGAATTTGACTTGATAAAATTTTAGGAATTTTTGCATCAGTGTTCATAACCGAGGGTGTTCTATAGTTTCTTTTCTTTAATGTCTTTGTTTTTGGTAACAGGATGTGCTGGCTTTGTAAAGTGATTTAGGAAGGCTTCCATTATCTTCAGTTTTTTTAGAGTTGTTTGTGTAGAATTGGTACAATTTATTGTTTAATTTTTTTTTTTTTTTGGAGAATCCACCAAGGAAACTATCTGGATCTGGGGTTTTCTTTGTGGGAGGGTTTTTGCCTAAAAGTTTTATTTCTTTAATTTATGTAGAGCTATTCCTAATATCTATTTCTATTATATAATTTGTGTCACTGAAGAAATTTATCTGTTCCCCAAAGACTAATACTGTAGAGCATCTTTTCATGTACTTTTTGGCCATTTGTATATCTTCTTGGAAAAAAAATCTCTGTTCAAAATCCTTTGCTCACTTTTTACCTGGGCAGTTCATCTTTTTGCTGTTTAGTTATAAGAGTTCTTTATATGTTCTGGATACTAGATCCTTATGAAACTTGTGATTTGCAAATATTTTCTTTAATTTTGCATGTTGTCTTTTCACTTTCTTGATAATGTTCTTTTCATATAAGTTTTTAATGTTGTCAAATTCCAATTTATTTATCTTTTTTTGTTGCTTAGTTTTTGGTGCTAAGAAAGAATGATCAAATCTAAGATCATGAAGAGTTACCTCTTTGTTTTCTTCTAAGATTTTGTGGTTTTAGATTTTTATATTTAAATCATAAAAACATTTGGAGTTAATTTTTGTGTGTGATCTGAGGTAGGGGTTCAACTTAATTCTTTTGCATAAGAAGATACATATTTCCCAGCACCATTTGTTGAAGAGACAAACCCTCCCATTGGTCTGTCTCAGCCCATTTGTGTTGTGATAAAGGAATACTTGAGGCTGGGTAATTTATAAAGAAAAGAGGTTTATTTAGCTCACTATTCTGTAGGCTGTAGAAGAAGCATGGCACCATCATCTCCTTCTGGTGAAGGCCTCAGGCTGAGTCCGCTGATGGCAGAAGGTGAAGGAGAGTCAGCATGTGCAGATCACATGGTGAAAGAGGAGGCAGTAAGACAGGAGGGAGGTACCAGACTCTTATAAACAACCAGCTCTTGAGGGAACTTTTGCAGGAACTAATATAACAGAGCTCACCCCTTTCCCTGCATTAATCTATTCATGAGGGATCTGTTCCCATGACCCAAGCACTTACCATTAGGCCTCTACCTCCAACATTGGCAATTAATGTTTCACATATTGATTACATATATATATATATATTTTTTTTGCGACGGAGTCTCACTCTGTTGCCAGGCTAGAATGCAGTGGTGTGATCTTGGCTCACTGCAACCTCTACCTCCCGGGTTCAAGTGATTCTCCTGCCTCAGCCTACCAAGTAGCTGGGAGTACAGGTGCGCGCCACCACACCAGCTAATGTTTGTATTTTTAGTAGATAGAAGGTTTCACCATTTTGACCAGGATGGTCTTGATCTCTTGACCTCGTGATCTGCCCGCCTCGGTCTCCCAAAGTGCTGGGATTACAGGTGTGAGCAACTACGCCCGGCCAGATCACATATTTCAACGTGTGGTTTGAAGGGACAGACAGCAAACCATAGCAGTCTGTATGTCTGTCTTTATGCCAATACCACACTATTTTGATTACTGTAGCTTTTTAGTAAGCTTTGAAATGGAACAATGAGTCTTCCAATTTTGTTATCCCTATCCCCACAGAACATGATGTACCAATGAAATGCACCTTGCAATTCCATGTGAATTGAGGTTTGGTTTTTCATATCTGCAAAAAAGCCCATTGGCATTGTGTTAGGGATTACATATCTTTATATCCCTTTGAGTAGTATTATCATCTTAATATTAGTCTTCCAATTTATGAACACGGAATTTCCTTCTATTTATTTGTCTTCTTTAATTTCTTTCAGCATTGTTTTGTTTTCAACGTACACGTATTTTACTGCTTTGTTTTAATTTATTCCTAAGTATTCTTTTGGATGCAATTATAAATGATATTGTTATCTTAATTTCATTTTTGATTATTCATTGCAAATGTGTAGACATATAATCAATTTTTATGTATTGATCTTATGTCTTATAATCTTGTTTGAACTCCTTCATTAGTTTTAATAGCTTTTTAGTGAATTCTTTAGGAGTTTTCATAAACAAGATCACATAATCTGCAAATATAGTTGGTTTTGCTTTTGCTTTCCAGTTGGATGTCTTTGATTTCTTTTTCTTGTTTAATTGCTCTGGCTAGAACCTATAGTATATTGTTGAATAGAAGTAGTGAGACTACACATCCATAGTAGTCTTGATCAGCAGGTGGTTGAATCCATGAATGCAGAGCATCAACTGTAAGGGAGTTCAGCATCTGCATTTTGGTATCCATGGTGGATCCTGGAATCAATCTCCAATGGATACTGAGAGACAACTATATGTCCTTTATTGGGTCAAGGAAGTTCATTTTTATTCATCGTTTGTTGAATGTTTTTATTATGAAGGGATATTGTATTTTGTCAAATGCTTCTTCTTCATCTATTGCTGTTACACTATATTTTTTGTCCTTCTTCTGTTGATATGGTGTATTACATTAATTGAATTTAGGTATTTCATATATTTGTCCAATTTTGTTAGTTGTTTAAAGTGCAAGGGTAAATCTCATCCTGTTACTTATGGCTGGAAGTGGAATTTCTGATGTATGTATTATTACTATTTTTATCTGTTTTTTTTCGAGCAACAGTCTGTAGGTAGATTATTGATGATCATAAAGGCAGAATTAAATCCAGATCTTTCTGGTTCCAAAGGTTCTGATTTTACCACTGTACTTATTATTTTAGTATTCTCATTTTGTGATATTTTATCATATGACTTATATACATTTTGACTTGTCTAATTGCTTAATATACTTACTTTCAATATGATTTTATTAAGCCAAAGTGACTCTTTTAAGCAAATTAACCTAATTGTTTGTCACAGTTTAAATAATTTCCATAGAGATGGGTGGTCAACTCCCTGGTATCTTTACATGAGGATATCAGCTACCATTTATAGTACTTTTAATTCTTTTTCTTAAAATTCCAACTTCTATTTTGGATACACAGGGTACATGTGCAGGTTTGTTCCATGGATATATTGCACCCAAGTAATGAACACAGTACTCAATAGGTAGGTTTGTTTTGTTTTGTTTTGTTTTTTGAGATGGAGTCTCGCTCTGTCGCCCAGGCTGGAGTGCAGTGGCGCGGTCTTGGCTCACTGACACAACTGCCTTCTGTGTTCAAGTGATTCTTCCGCCTCAGCCTCCCGAGTAGCGGTGATTACAAGCACAGGCCACCATGCCTGGCTGGCTAATTTTTTTTCTTTTTTTTTAGTAGACATGAGGTTTCACCATTTTGGCCAGGCTGGTATTAAACTCCTAACCTCAGGTGATCCACCCACCTCAGACTCCCAAAGTGCTGGAATTACAGGCCAATAAGTAGTTTTTAATCCTTCTCTCCCTTCCCTCTCCACCTCTAGTAGTCTGCAGTATCTATTGTTCCCATGTTTATGTCCATATGTGCTTATTGTTTAGCTCCCACTTACAAATGAGAAAATTGTCCTTTGGTTTACTGTTCCTGCATTAATTCACTTAGGATTATGACCTTCAGTTCCATCCATGTTGTTGCAAAGGATACAGTTTCATTCTTTTTTTGGTTGCATAGTATTCCATGGTGTATATGTACCACATTTTTTAAATCCAGTCTATAGATGGGCACTATCGATGGACTCCTGGGTTGATTCCATGTCTTTGCTATTGTGAATAGCATGGCAGTGAACATACGACTGCATGTGTCTTTTTGGTATAATAATTTGCTTTCCAGTGGATAGATCCCCAGTAATGGAATTGCTGGGTCAAATGGTAGACTTGTGTTTTAAGTTTTTTGAGAAATTGCCATACTGCCTTCCACAGTGGCTGAACTAATTTACATTCCCACCAACAGTGTATAAGCATTCCCTTTTCTCTGTAGCCTTGCCAGCATCTCGTTTTTTAACTTTTTAATGATAGCCATTCTGACTGGTGTGAGATGGCCTCTCATTGTGATTTTGATTTGTATTTATCTGATGCTTAGTGATGCTAAGAATTTTTTCATGTTAGTTGGACACTTGTATGTCTTTTGAGAGATGTCAGTTCATGTCTTTTGCTCATTTTTAAAAATGAGGTTGTTTTTTGCTTGTTGATTTAAGTTCCTTATAGATCCTGGATATTAGACTTTGTTAGATACATTGTTTACAAATATTGTTTCCCATTCTGTAGGTTGTCTGTTTACTCTGTTGAATGTTTCTTCAGCTGTGCAGAAGATTTTTAGCTTAATTAGGGCCTACTTGTCAACGTTTGTTTTTGTTCCAATTACTTTTGAAGATATTGCCTTGTCAAGCAGATGTCAAGAAGGGTATTTCCTAGGTTTTCTTCTAGGATTTTTATAGTTTGAGGCCTTACGTTTAAATCTTTAATCCATCTTAAGTCAATTTTTATATGTAGTTAAAAATAAGGGTCTAGTTTTGTCGTTCTGCATATAGTTAACAAGTTATCCTAGTGCCATTTATTGAAGGAGTCCTTTTCCCATTGCTTGTTTTTGTTGGCCTTGTTGGAGATCAGATGGTTGGAGGTGTGCAGCTTTATTTCTGAATTTTCTGTTCTGTTCCATTGGTCTGTGTGTCTGTTTTGTACCAGTACCGTGCTGTTCTGTTCACTGTAGCCTTGTACGTCGGGTAATGTGATGCCTCAAGCTTTGTTCCTTTTGCTTACTATTGCTTTGGCTATTGGGGCTCTTTTTTGGTTCCATACAAATTTTAGAATAGTTTTTTTTTCTCTAATTTTGTGAAGAATGCCATTGTGGTTTGATAGGATAGCATCAAATCTATAAATTGCTTATGGCCATTTTAATGATACTGATTCTTCTAATACAGTGCATGGGATGTTTTTCTGTTTGTGTCATCTCTGATTTTTTTTCAGCAGTGTTTTGTCATTCTCCTTGTTGAGTTCTTCCACCTCTTTGGTTAGCTGTATTTTCCTAGGTATGTCATTTTCTTTGACTATTTTATCTTATTGTGTTCTTGATTTGACTCTTTGCCTGGGCATTATTGGTGTATAGAAATGCCACTGATTTTTGTACATTGATTTTTATATCCTGAAACCTTGCCAGAATAGCTTATCAGTTCCAGTAGCCTTTTGGCAGAATAATAAATGGTAAGTGAATTAAGAGTCTGTACTAAAATTCTTGCTAATATGAAATACTGTTTTAAAACCTTGCTACCACTTGCTCACCTATTGGTGCTCTTAATTGTCACAATTTTCAGCTCAATAAACTGAAATCCTGTCTGGACATGTATTCCATTTCTGCAAAGAAAATAGGCACTGTATTTTTTTTTTCTTATTCAAAAGTATTTTTTATTATCATAGTGAAGACTGAAGTCTCTTGAGTTAGACAAATTTGAATTTAGGTTCTCACTCTACCACTTAGTAGCTGAATAGCCTTAGGTATTATTTTACCTCTCTGAGCCTATTTGTTCATCTTTAAAACGGGAATAATTTTACCTACATCTCAATTACTGTAAGTATTAAGTTAGATTATGCATGTTGTGAAGCAGTTAATGTCATCTTTGGTATAACAAAAGCACTTAGTAAAATATTAGAATTATAGAAGAAATATTCTACTACTTAATTTTTTCTGAAGTTTCTCATGTATTTCTGTTGTTCTGTTACTAATCAGAAAGTATTAATAATCCAGTGATTTTTTTTTAAATTTAAATTTTACTATAAGAGTACTTTCCTTGAGAACATGTACCATTTTAGACCTGTTACATGCTCAAGATGATTTTTTTTCCATGTATGCTTTCTATGAGTCCTTGGGGTAAATTAATGGCCATTTCAAATCCTTTAGTTCTTAGGCAGGTAGATGGTTGAAAATAAATTAGCAAGTATTCAGTTGATGGTGATTAATATTGCAGCCTGAGTTATTCAGAACCTGATTTTATATTAGATCATAGTCCATTATTTAATAGTCTAATATTTACTTTCATTTTCAGTTTCTTAATGGCCTCATTGACTCATTTTCAGTTGCAACATGTCTAGTAGTAATTACCATTTATTTTTATTCTTTTTTTTTTTTTTTTTTTTTTTTGAGGAAAAGACACCTGTTTCTTACTGCTTGTGCTGTGGGTCCTATTTTTGTCCTCTTTGCTGCTCTTGGAATTGTTTTTTTATCAGTTAAATTCTTGTCCTTTGCTTTATTACTCGAGATTGCCTACTTTTGTACACCTGTTGTATAGATTACCTATTTTGTATTTTTTGTAAATCCCCGAATTTCTGAGAAATAGTGGTCTGAGCTTGTTTCTACTACCTCATCACCCACGTCTTCCTTAATTCCTTGTATCATTTTCCCCTTTCTGCAACTGTATTTGCCTTTGAGAATATTTCTCTGTTTTCACTGAGTTTAAAAGACTTTTCTGAGTCACTTCATATGAACACCATCAGGCACCTTTTTCTAGAAAACTTCTGTACTATCTTAATTTTCTCTCTACTCTCTATAACCAGTCCTTCACTGTTTTCCCTTCTTTATTTTGTCAGTTAAATGTAACTGAAAAATGAAGTTTCACTTCACTTACTCTTCTTCTTTAGTATCACAGTCACTACCATTGCTTCAGCTGTCTTCTCTGCAGTGATTTCTAAATCTGAATCTTTAGCCCAACCTTCAACTGAGCTGTAGACTCAGTTGCCGCTTGTTTGGTGCTTGTATCCAGTGGAACTCATCAGCTCACCATCTCCTTTATCCCAAACCAACTGCGTTACTGAAGTCTATATTTCAGATAATGATAATAATAGCTAGTCACCCATTAACCTAGATTTGGAAAACTTGTATTCGTTTACTTCATTTCACTTTTCTTTTTAATCTCTTTTTGACAACTTTTTGTGTATAAGCCAGAAAGATAAGCTAATTTTTTCTGACATCTTCTTTGGAGTCATATGTATACATACACCTGCAGTTCTCTAACTCTGTAGGCACCTACATTTTCCATTGCGGCTTCCAACGGTTTACTTTTATCTCCCTCCTAAATATTTACAGTTGATATTCTTCCCTTTTGTTCCTCCTCCCTCCAAATTAATCTTTTTGGAGGGTATTGTAATGCCTGTCAGTCCAAAAACCTTGAGGGACTTTTCATGGTCTTCAAGCCTAAGTATAAATCCATTACTCTAGATTTCTTTAATATTATATTGTATTTAAAATAGTGGCCATATTTTTATTTTAAAAGTGATTCATTTTTATTTTGAAGAGTTTAAGCAATATAGCAAAGGAAACTCAATCCCATCCTCAGAGATAGCCACCATTAACATTAGGTAGACACTGTTTCAGACATTTTCCTGTTTTTATATTCAGATTGCATGAATGGATAATCATAAAATAGAATTATGCTATACATGATACTTCTTAGTAAGATGTAGTAATCTTTATTTTAGTTCCATTTTAAGGGAAGGAGATGAAGTAGAAGTAAAATTGAGGGAATTCTTGAGTTTGTCGTATTTGTTTATCACAAGAAGAATTCATTCTCCTATGAATTTTTTGAGATAATATTATGAAATGTATTGAGAGTTTGGAGTTGTATTTATCCAATTTCATTTTAATTTCTGAACATTTTTAGGGAAACCTTGCTGAAAAGAGATGAGAAAATTACCACTCGTTTATCATCCTAATCTTTCCACAATAATTATTCATAATTTTATTATTTTTCTCTTGTTAAAGTTTATCAAATTTACATTTTCCTCTGTAACTTTAAATTCCTCAGTTTAGTTTTCCTTGTATATATAAATCAACTCATTGTTTACTAGTTCTTCATTTGAGTTGTTTTATCTTTTGGTTTGCTGGATTTTATTAAGAAAAAAACTTTTTTCTAGGAAAAGCTCATATATGCTCTGTTCCTTGAGTTCTTGCATATTTTAGGCCTGTGGCATTTCTATCTGAATTATATCTTGGTTCGAGATCATATTTATGATTCACAGTATCTCTCCTTCAGAACTTCGTAGACATTATTCCATTATCTTAGTTATTTCTGTGGGGAAACCTGAATCCACACTGATTTTTCTTTCTTGTAGGTGACTTACATTTACTGCATGGAAGCTTGAAAAATTATTGTTCTTTCTTAATGTTTTATGATTTAATAAGGATATTCTTGATGGTGATGTTCTGAGTCAATTTTATATGAAGTAATGTAAGCTCTCTTAATCTTTAAACATTTCCTGTATTTTATGTTGGAATATTTTCTGTTGCCTTTCTTAACTACATAGATCCTATTTATCTTTATCTTCATATTAGGTCATTTTGCCATGTTCTCTATATTCAAGGCTTATTATCCATTCATCTTCACTGTAAAAGTCTACAATACATGTGATTGTCAAAAGTTTTTCCTCTAGAAGTAATTTCTTTCTTTGTTTTAATAGAGACAGGGTCTCACTCTGTCACCCAGGCTGGAGTGCAGTGGCATGATCATAGTTCACTACAGCCCTGAACTCCTGGTCTCAAGTGATCTTACTGAGTCAGCCTTCTGAGTGGCTGGGACTATAGGCATGTGCCACAAAATTTGACTTATTTTTTAAATTTGTTGTAGAGATGGAGGTCTTGCTATGTTGCCCAGGCTGGTCTCGAACTCCTGGCCACAAGTGATCCTCCTGCTTTGGCCTCGGGATTACAGATGTGAGCAGCTGTACATGGCCCATTATTTGGAGTTGGTTTTACAATATCCTTGTTCTGTTCCATGCATTTTCTAATTTAAGTAATTCTGTGATAGTGTTACTTTTACACTCTGTTTGTTTCCTTAGCTCACTAATCACCTTTATCAAATAAGGCAGTAGTCCTCCCTTAATTGCAGTTTTGGTCTTTGTGGTTTCAGCTACCCTAGTCAATCACAGTCCAAAAATACTAAATGGAAAATCTAGAAATAAACAATTCATAAGTTTCAGATTGTGTACCGTTGTGAGTACCATGATGAAATCTTGTATAGTCATGTCCCGGACATAAATCATTCCTTTGTCCAGTATATCCATGCTGTATATGCTGTCTGATCATTAGTGTGTTAGTAGCCATCTTGGTTATCAGATGGCGTGCCATGGTGTCATAGTGCTTGTGTTCAAGTAACCCTTATTTTATTTAATGGTCCCAAAGCACAAGAAGAGTGATGCTAGCAATTTGGATATGCCAGATAGAAATTGTAAAGTGCTTCCTTTAAATGAAAGAATGAAAGTTCTCAACTTACTAAGGAAAAGAAAGAAATCTTATGCTGAGGTTACTGAGATCTGTGGTAAGAATGAATCTTCTATTTGTGACATTGTGAAGAAGGTAAAATAAATTTGTACAATGTATGTCATCATCCCTCAGTATCTGTGGAGGATTGGTTTCAGGGCCTCTTGAAAGATACAAAAATTCATGGTTGCTCAAGTCCCATGTATAATAAAATGGTATAGTATTTGCATATAACCTATGCACATCTTCCTGTATACTTTAAATCACCTCTGGATTACTTATACTGAATACAGTGTAAATACTGTGTAATAGTTATTGTACTGTATTATCTAGGGATTGAAGACAAGAAAAAATGTCTGTACAGGCATGCATTGTTTTATTCTGCTTCACTTTATTGGGCTTCAAAGATACTGAGTTTTTAAAAATTGAATGTTTGTATCAATCCTGCATCAAGCAAGTCTTTATTTTTGCTATTTTTTCCAACAACGTGCTCACTTCATGTCTCTGTGTTATACTTTGGTGATTCTTATAATATTTTAGATTTTTCAATTATTATATTTATTATGGTGGTCTGTGGTAAGTGATCTTTGGAGTTACTATTATAATTGTTTTGGGGTGCCATGAGCTACACTCGTATGTGACAGCAAACTTAATTGATAAATGTTTTGTGTGTTCTGACTGCTCCACCGACCTGGCCATTCCCCCATTTCTTATCCTTAGTCCTCCTTATTTCCTGAGACATAGCAGTATTGAAATTAGGCTAATTGGTTATTAATTGATAACCGTACAGTGGCCTCTTAAGTCTTCAAGTGAAGAGTTTTACATCTTTCACTTTAAATAAAAAACTAGAAATGATAAAGCTTATTGAGGAAGACTTGTCAAAAACTGGGCTAGAGCCTGCACAACTTAGCAAGACCCCATCTTTACCAAAACATTTAAAAAATTAGCCAGATGTGGTGGCGCATGCTTATCGTCTCAGCCACTCAGTAGGCTGAAGTGAACTTGTCACTTGAGCTCAGGAGTGTGAGGCTGCAGTGAGCCACTGCACTCCAGCCTGGGTGACAGAGTGAAACCCAGTCTTGAAAAACAAAAAGAACAAAATAAAGCTGGGATAAACTGAAAGCTAGGCCTCTCGTACTAGTCAGTCAACTTGTAAATGCAAAGGAAAAGTTTTGGGAAAGATTAAATGTGTTACTTCAGTGAACATATGAATGATAAGAAAGCACAACAGCTTATTGCTGATATAGTGAAAGTTTGAGTGGTCTGGATAGAAGATCAAACCAGCAGCAATATTCTGTTAAGCCAAAGTCTAATCCAGAGTAAGATCCCAACTACCTCCAATTCTGTGAAGTCTGAGAGAGGTATGGAAGCTGCAGAAGAAATGTTTGAAGCTAGTAGAGGTTGATTCTGGAGGTTTGAAGAAGGAAGCCATCTCAGTAACATAAAAGAGCAAGGTAAGGCAACAAATGCTGACATAGAAGCTGAAGGAAGATCTAGCTAAGATAATTGATGAAGACTGCTGCACCAAACAAGAGATTTGCAGTGCAGATGAAACAACCTTCTCTTGGAAGAAGATGCCATCTAGGACTTTCATAGCTCTAGAGAATTTAGAGCTTGACTTCAAATCTTCAAAGTCAAGGCTGACTCACTAGGAGCTAATGCAGCTGGCAACTTCAAGTTGAAGCCAGTGCTCATTAACCATTTTGAAAATCCTAGGCCCTTTAAGAATTAGGCTAAATCTATTCTGTCTATACTCTATAAATGGAACAACAAAGCCAGCGTGACAGCACATCTGTTTATAGCACTGTTTCCTGAATATTTTAAGTCCACTGTTGAGACCTCCAACTCAGAAAAGAAGACTCTTTTAAAAATTTTACTGCTTACTGACATTGCACTGGTTACTCAAGAGCCCTGATGGAGAGAGTACAAGGAGATGAATGGTGTTTTCGTGCCTGCTAACGTAACATCCTTTCTGCAGTCCATGGATCAAGGAGTAATTTCAACTTTCAAATCTTAGTTTTTAAGAAATACATTTTTTAAAGCTATAGCTGCCATAGATAGTGATTCCTCTGATGGATCTTGGCAAAGGAAATTAAGACTTTCTGGAAAGGACTCACCATTTTAGATGGTATTAAGAACATTGGTGATTCATGGGAGGAAGTCAAAATATCAGCATTAACAGAAATTTGGAAGACATTGATGCCAACTCTCACAAATGATTTTTGGTGGTTCAAGAGTACAGTTAAGAAAGTAACTGCAAATGTGGTAAGAGTATGAGAATTAGAAGTGAGCCTGGAGATGTGACTGAATTGCTGCAGTCTTATGACAAAAATTAAATAAACGAGGAGTTCTTCAAACAAGAGTTCTTCTTCTTGAAGAACTTGTTTGGAGATTCTAGCAGGGGAACACAGCTACTCATATTCCTTGACCAAAAACTGATCCTCCTCTATCAGGGATGGTCATCCTCTTTGACCAAACATGCAGCTTTGGGAGGGACGCACATTGAGCGGTGAGGGAGTAAGGGGACACCTGCTTAGCCAGCCAGATCAACTGAATCAACCCTGGCGATCAAGGGGGTGACAGATGTCGCAGCCAGATCGCCTTCACATCCAAGTTACTTCTTAAGAATGAGCAAATAATGTGATTTATTGAGATGGAATCTACTCCTGGTGAACACACTATGAACATTGTTGAAATAACAAATTATTTAGAATAGTCCATAAAATTAATTGATAAAGCAATAGCAGGATTTTGAGGGCATTGACTCCAATTTTGAAAGAAACTCTACTATGGGTAAAACACTATCAAACAGCATCACATACTACAGAGAAATCTTTGAGTAAAGGAAGAGTCCATTAATGTGGCAAACTTCGTTGTTGTCTTATTTTAAGAAATTGCCACAGCCACTTCAGCCTTCAGCAACCACAACCCTGATCAGTCAGCAGCCATCAACATTAAGGCAAGACTCTCCACCAAAAAAAAAAAGATTATAACTTGCTGATGGCTCAGATGTTCGTTAGCATTTTTTAGAAAAAGTGTTTTAGAATTAAGGTGTATACATTGTTTATTTAGACATAATCTGTTGCACAATTAATAGGCCATAGTGTCGTGTAAAAATAACTTTTATATGCACTGGGAAATTTGATAATTCATGTGACTTCCTTTATTGTGATACTCAGTTTATTGTGGTGGGCTGGAACCAAATTTGTAGTATCTTTAAGGTATGCCTGTACATGTTCAGTACAAACAATCACCCGTTAAAAAAACATTTTTTATCTATAGTTGGTTGAATCCGTGGATGCAGAACCCACAGATATGGAGGGCTGACTATATAGGTACTGTCTGTGATTTGAGGCATCCACTGGGGGTCTTGGAATGTATTCCCTGTGGATAAGGAGGTACTACTGTATGTTGTTTTATTGTCTTTCCTTTGCTTCTTTAAATTCATGTTTTTGTCAAATTCTTCAGTGTTACCAAGTTTGTGTAATGAATTTTCTGCTGTTTCTTAGGTTATTTTCTTATCTTTCTTTCTTTTCTTTTTTTTTTTTTTTGAGACAGAGTCTCTCTCTTTTGCCTAGGCTGGAGTGTAGTGGCACAATCTTGGCTCACTGCAACCTGCATCTCCCAAGTTCAAGCTATTCTCCTGCCTCAGCCTCCGAAGTAGCTGGGATTACAGGCACACACTGCCATGCCCGGCTAATTTTTTTTTGTATTTTAGTAAAGACGGGGTTTCATCATGTTGCCCAGGCTGGTCTCGAACTCCTGTGCTCAGGCAATCAGCCTGTCTTGGCCTCCCAAAGTACTGGGATTACAGGTGTGAGCCACCGCGCCCAGCCACAGGTTATTATTTTCTCCCAAATTGTTGCTGTTCTTTTAAATGAGACAGGGTCTCACTCTGTTGCCCAAACTGGAGTTTAGTGGAGCGATCATGGCTCACTGCAGCCTCCACCTCCTGGGTTCAAGCAATCCTCCCACCTCAGCCTCCCAAGTAACCAGGACTATAGTTGCACGCCACCACACCTTGCTCTCTCTATGTATGTAAAATAGAGATGGTCACTCTGCATTGCTCAGACTGATCTTGAACTCCTGGGCTCAAGCAGTCCTCCCCCGCTTCCCTCCTAAAGTGCTGGAATTACAGGCATGAGCCACTGCACACTGCCAAGATTGTGTTGTTTAATCTGACTTTTGCATACTCTTTCCCTTGTGAGTTTTATTTTATTGTAAAAATTTTGCTTAGTGCATTAGGACCCATTACTTTTTCTTTCATTTTGATTATGTTTAATATGTGTGCTCTGATATAGTCTGAATAAATTTTCTTTGAGCATACTTGTGTATCTTGGGTTTTTTGTTTGTTTTTTTTTTAATTGAGATGGAGTCTTGCTCTGTCACCCAGGCTAGAGTGCAGTGGTGCAATCTTGACTCACTGCAACACCCATCTCCTGGGTTCAGGCAATTCTCTGCCTCAGCCTCCTGAGTTGCTGGGATTACAGGCCCCTGCCACCATGTCCGGCTAATTTTTGTATATTTAGTAGAGACGTGTTTCACCATCTTGGCCAGGCTAATCTTGCACTCCTGACCTCATGATCCACCCTCCTCAGCCTCCCAAAGTGCTGGGATTACAGGTGTAACCACCACGCCTGGCCTATCTTGTATTTTGAGTACTTTCAGTACAGTTTGAAGGATGTTTCTGTGCTTAATCTGCTTATTAAAGTGCTTATAAAAGTGGTATCATGGCATGGAGATTGGGAAAGCTTAGTTGGATCTGTATTCAAACTTGTCTGAGATTTATAAAATATCTTAACATAGGTTTTATTCCATCCAGCATGGATTCCTGTAGTCTGTGGCTGTCAAAGACAGTTGTCTCTAGTTTTCGCTTTCCTACTTCACTCTACCATTTTAACTATAGCATGCCCTTCCTCTGGCTTTCAAGAATGAGAGGGTTGATCCTACCTAATTTTTGAACTTTATCATTAGCTATCCTTTACTCATAATATCTGTACTTTCTAGCAAAACTTGACTATTAAGAATCAATATATGTGAAGTTAAGAATGCAATGTATAGTTCAGTACCTTGTATCTAATTGTCACTCATTCAGTATATGTTGAAGAAAAGTAATTTGTTGTTTATTTTACATTTTGTCCTCTCAAACTCATTAGAATAACGTGAGCATACCTATTTCAATGTTTGTGTAATTCGTATAGTGGCAAATTACAATGTTATTAAGTAGAACTTTGTAAGATGGTCTCTATAAGAATTTAGAATTGTTTCTTCACTTAAAAATATTTTCAGTGGCAAACCTCTAAATTACTTCTTTCTAAGGCCTGTGGATTTTTTTATACACACTGGATTATTATCCATTTTGAGGTAAATATTGAAAGAAAAGACTCATAGTACCTCATTTTTTTTGTTCCATGCCTTACCATTGGTTGATGTTATTATATAAAGACTGTTGTTAGATTTCTTCTTCTTCTTTTTTTTTTGATATGGAGTCTTGCTCTGTCACCTAGGCTGGAGTGCAGTGGTGCAATTTTGGCTCACTGCAATCTCTGGCTCCTGGGTTCCAGCAGTTCTCCTGCCTCTGCCTCCCGAGTAGCTGGGATTACAGGTGCCCGCCACCATGCTCGGCTAATTTCTTTTTTTTGGTAGAGATGGGGTTTCACCATATTGGCTAGGCTGGTCTTGAACTTCTGACCTCAGGTGATCCGCCCTTCTCGGCCTCCCAAAGTGCTAGAATTACAGGCGTGAGCCACTGTGCCCAGCCTGACTGTTGTGAGATTTCTTATTTTTGTAATGTACCCTAGAGTTAACTTGATATGAACCTTACCTTCTTTGTTTTTTAAAGGTAAATGAAATTGCCTTTATAAATACCCTTGAAGCCCAGAATAAACGTCATGATGTTTTATCAAAATTGAAGGAATATGAACAGAGGCTTAATGAGCTACAGGAGGAGCGTCAGAGAAGACAGGAAGAAAAGCAAGCACGTGATGAAGCTGTGCAGGTAGGATTTTATTCAGCAAACATTGATTGAGCACCTGTCATATTTTAGACTTAAAGCTAGTTGCTGAGGACCCAAAATGGAGTAATCTAGTGTTTGTTCCCAAAGGTGCATGGTTCAATATAGCACTCTAGAAACATAAAGTCTGATTTCTAAAAGATAGTGTGTTCTCCTTCAGTTACGGTCATCAGTTCTTTCATCAGTAGACTGTAATCATAGCAATAGAATCGTCAACTTCATGTAGGTGAAGGATTAAACTGCTCTGGACAGATTATGATCTATTCTTTTCTAATCAGGCTGGGCAAGAATATGGTCCTCTCCCAACAATAAAAACAAAGGTTGTTTTTGAATCAGTATATATAGACTCAAACAATTTTTTTGCCTATGAGGAGGCAAATTTAGGGTAATTTTTATGCCTAAGATAAGGGGCATCTGTTATTTTTTAGTATCATCAGACACCATAATTAGATTTTAACCTCTGCAGCAAACCCTACGTTTGCAAGATGAGGAAAAGGTTAAGGCATACACTATCCTGCTATTTATAATCTATTTTAGATCTCCCTCAGTAAAATGCCTTGCCCATAGTCTTTTTTTTTTTTTTTTTTTTTTTTTTTTTTTTTTGAGACGGAGTCTTGCTCTGTCACCCAGGCTGGAGTGCAGTGGCCAGATCTCAGCTCACTGCAAGGTCCGCCTCCCGGGTTTATGCCATTCTCCTGCCTCAGCCTCCCGAGTAGCTGGGACTACAGGTGCCCGCCACCTCGCCCGGCTAGTTTTTTGTATTTTTTAGTAGAGACGGGGTTTCACCGTGTTAGCCAGGATGGTCTCGATCTCCTGACCTCGTGATCCGCCCGTCTCGGCCTCCCAAAGTGCTGGGATTACAGGCTTGAGCCACCGCGCCCGGCCATTGCCCATAGTCTTTAAAGGCCTGACATATTTTTTTATGTAGAGAACAAATTTTGCAATATTTAAATACAAATTCACACATGCTGTATTTATTGTGACTAATGTTTATTTGTTCCTTCAGTGATCATTTCATTGAGTTACTGCAAGTCATGTGTTAGGCTCAAAGATATGAAAAGTATACATCTGTGTTCTCAGTGGGGAGACGTGTATGTACATAAACAAGATTAGGAAAAATGCTATGCTAAAAGCATTGTCAGTAGCACAAAGAAGAACACCTTATTTATATGGAGAGTAGAGGGAACATGAAAAAGTCCAGAAAAGTTTCCAGGTAGAGATGACATGTTTACTAAGTTTTCAAAAATGAAACATACAAATGATAAGTTGTATGGGAGGGCATTTCATGCACAAGGGGATATGAGGAAGGAGTACATGTAGAGTTAGGGAGGAGGTCATGAAAAGCTTTGTAGGTATTTTTAAAAATTACGAGTTGTATTTCATGCTTCTTGTTTTCAGTGATTTTAGTAAATTATTAATACATTTTTAAGTTCATTGATCACTGTTGCTATTTGTGGGCATTAACAGGTATTCCCATATCCATCCTCATCTCTATTTGATTTGAGTCCAATGTACTATTTTAATCAATGCAAAGCTAGCTTCATGTTTAAAAACACAGAATGCTCCCGTTAGAGAAACTAGCCTTTCCTTTCCAAGAAGCGGTGAAGATTTTTGTATTTATCATTTATAAGCTATTTATCTATTAACTTGTATTCTTAAATGAATAAAAAAAATTTGAATGTTTAATTTGAATCGTTAGCATTATTTATCCTGTTTGTTTATCCTGTTTCTCTACAGGATAAATGCTATAAATGTCTATAGGGAAACAGAAATACAGACAGATAAAAATAATTATGATTTGTAAATTATGTGTTACTTTAATAGCTAATAATTCAGACATATAAATAAGACATTTTTGCCTTTATAGCAAATAATAAATTACAGTTTAATTTGAAAGAGTGTAATTAGAGTATGTATAAGGTACAAAGGTACTACAGAGGAGGGAATAATTAGCTCGGTTGGTGGAAATAGAATATCAGGGAAAGTTCTCTGGAAAAGGTAACTTCTTAGCTGTATTTTTGGGGGAAATATATGAGTAGTATTGTATATTTTAAAATAGACATCTTTGATTCCTTTCTCTGCATTTTGCAGATTTGAAATATAACAGTTATCTTTCATTTAAAAATGATGATTCTCACTTCACAATTTGTAACGTTAATTAAAACTTAAAGGAAAGCAGTTTACTAAACTAGTAGGGAATTTCCTTCACCAACCAACACTTTAAGAATTGTTTTGGCTCTTCAGAATTATTTTTTTGTTTTTAAAAGTGTTGAAATTTCCTATGGATTTAATTTCAATGAAAAATTTTAAACCTGTCTACATATGCTTGAGATATACTGAGATAGACAGAAAAATCCACTGGTAGATAACATATATAACATTAAAATTTTAAAAATGTGTAGTCATTACATGCTGTACAGGCACTAGTGCCATGTATTCTGTAAATACAATAATAGTAAGATCCTAACCTAATACAGAATTTCAGAGACCCTCCATCCATTTTATTTTTACTCTTGAAACACTCCCATGGACTATTAAAGGCAATGTGATTCTCATTTCTTGTAAGTAAAATATCAAGTGCTGCCATCATATGTTCTCAAGTTGCTGTTATTGTTATGTATATTACTAATTATAGGCATAAAGAGGAGCTACGGAATCCTTTCTTAGGCTGCCTTAAACACCTCCCTGGCTAAGATATATAGGGGTCTGAGAGGTTCTTCTGTAGGCTTAAGAATTCATTATATTTCTAATTCCTTTGCTGTAGGTTTTAATTCTTTCCTTGTGGGTATATAGATTCATAATGTATGTGATTTTATAAAGTCATGCTTCGTTTATTAAACAGATATTTAGGAATCCCCCTACCTTTTGCAAGGTGTTTTGTGGGGTACAAAGTTTCCTGTCTTTATGGAATTTAAATTTCAGATTGGGAAATGGTAACTGAATTTTAGTAATTTTACTCATTAGCTGTATGGCTACCAATTCTCTTTTCAAGTTATTAAAAATGAAAATTAATAGGTTAGGTAACTTTTTACATCCAGTTATCTCTTTTCACACAATGTTGGAGTTGGTTTGATATCCATTAAAATGATCAGCAAGTTGACGTTATGTTTACAAGTCTACACTTGGCTACATTGCTCATACCTGAAGTAATTATTTTTACATAATATATATTTTATAAGATCAATTTAGGATTTAAAAAATTGCCTCCCTCAGGCCTTTGGTCTTATATTAATAAAATATGAAATGAAAAATTCTGCTTTAATTCTTTGTATTTAAATGCCTAAGCTCTTTGTATTTTGTTGTGAAGCATGTGTTTTCAGATATAATATGGAGTTTTTAAACTTCAGAAAAATTGAACTATAAGAGGAATTTTTTTTGTTCACTTTTTTTAATGGAGAAAATTTTCCATGCCAGATTTGATTTTTAGTCTTTAAGAGTTTTTGATATCTTTTTGGCCAAACAAGTTTCCACATATTCTTGATTAGTAATGAGAAATAGCTACAACTATTTCGTGAATAGTATGCTCAGACAGTAAATAATATATTTTAAAATCTAATTGCATGACTCCAACAGTCTGCAGTGTGCCTGTTATGTCCTCCTGAAATCAGGGCATTTCCTTCCAATTTCCAGTTTACTTCTTCCTATACCACCCACCTCCTCAAAAAAAAAAGAAGGAAATAGAGATCCTTTTGGCTATTTTTAAAAGACTTTCTTTCTCTGGGGCAGATAGAGCTTGTTGTGGAGATGAAATTACTATTGTGAGCCCAGTTAACTATTAGAAATGTTCAGATCTCTCTTCTGTGTTCCCTGAACAGAAATTGCGTTGTTACTTTTTTTCTGCTGTCCTTTACTGAGCCCTTACAATGGCTAAACTCTATGCTGAGAACTTACCTGTAATCAATAATTTACATCTCACAATCAACTGAGGCTCTTTAAGGTGAAGTACCTTGCCGAAGATTATGTAAGTAGCAGGTACTACAGCCTAGATCAATGTATTCCATTAATTATAACGGAGAGGCCAACAAGAGGTTGTGTGTGCTGTCTGGAGAATGGGTATGGATTCAGAGAAACATATCAATAACATGAGGAACATGTTAGTGACAAATATTTCATGAAGTTACCCAGTTTTGATGATTTATCTTCTGGCTTGATGATGATAATGATGACAATTTTTGAGAATTTTATATATGCCAGGCCCTATGGTAAGTGCTTTTCATATATTAGCTCATCTGTACTTTATAATATCCTAAGAAATGCGTATTATTATTTATCTTCTAGAAAACTAAGGCACAGAGATTGTAACTAAGTAGCCCAGAGTCACTGTGCTAGTGAATAATGGGGTAAGGAAACAAAGCCAGGAAATCTGACCCAATATCCACTCTTATACACTCTATGCTCTATTATGTTACCTCTTTCTCCTTCTCACAAGCTGTCTTAATTCCATCATGAAAGCTTAGTTCAGAAATAAAATCTATTAACTATGGTTTTTTCATTATATTCAGGTATTTCTATAGCCATATATTAACACAAGGCTTTAGAAGTGATTAATCAGAAAACATATATTAAGTTCTGTATTAGAGTTCTCTAGAGGTATAGAACTAATAGGATATATATATATGTGTGTGTGTGTGTGTGTATACATATATATATATGAGTTTATTAAGTATTAACTCATACAATCACAAGGTCCCACGACAGAGTGTCTGGAAACTGAGGAGTAAGGAGAGCCAGTCCAAGTTCCAAAACTGAAGAACTTGGAGTCTGATATTTGAGGGCAGGACGCATCCAGCACAGGAAAAAGATGTAGGCTGGTAGGCTAGGCCAGTCTCTGTTTTCATGTTTTTCTGCCTGCTTTATATTCTAGCCTTGTTGGCAGCTGATTAGATTGTGCCCACCCAGATTAAGGGTGGATCTGCCTTTCCTAGCCCACTGACTCAAGTGTTCATCTCCTTTGGCAACACTCTCACAGACACACCCAGAATCAATACTTTGTATCCTTCAATCCAATCAAGTTCACAGTCAGTATCAACTATCACAAGTTCCCACAAAACAAATATAACATAGTATTTGCATCAAAAAGCAATTATTTTCTTAATTATGTGTAATACTGGTAAATGACTTTCAGAAACCAGATATCATTGCTATTTGATATTTGTTTAAACTTTAAGAAGCAGAGTACCTAGTGGCAAGCCCATCTTTCTACTTGGCTTGAACATGTAAGTTTGGTGAAAGGTATATTACTTTGAATCATTTTTATTTTACACATAATTCTAATATTGGAAAAAAATATTTCTAACATTAGGAACGCAAGAGAGCTCTAGAGGCAGAACGGCAGGCCCGTGTAGAAGAATTGTTAATGAAGAGGAAAGAACAAGAAGCCCGAATTGAACAACAGAGGCAAGAAAAGGAAAAAGCCCGTGAGGATGCAGCCCGGGAAAGAGCTAGGTACCTCATTTGCTATCTTGATGAACATTTTGGACTGAGTGAGTATTCAAGCTGAGGTCTTAAAGCCATTTACTGTCATGTAGGGTTTTTTTGTGTTTTTTTGAGATGAGGTTTTGCGATGTTGCACAGGTTGATCTTGAACTCTCTGACTCAAGTGATCCTCCCATCTCACCCTCCTGAGTAGCTTGGACTACAGGTGTGTACCACCACACTCAGATCAAAAAATATATAATTTGATTTTGGATAGCTTCAGCAAAAGGGACTTTTGGGGAAGATACTGAGGGCATAAGTAATAGAAGGTTAGAGGACCAGGTTTGGAAATGTTCTGTCAGACATCAAAGGCTAGATCACAAGAGCCACAGCAGTGGATTTTTTTTTTCTTTTTTTTTGATGGAAATAGTCTGGTTGCCAATAATCATGTTGCCACTCAGATTATAATGTATGACCTTCAACTATCCCTTAGTTTTAATCACTTGTGTAAGATTTAAAGACACAGGAAAAAACATGTAATTGGCCAAGCCTAAGTCCCTTTTATTGGTGTGAACCTTACCGACATGATATTTTGTGACTTCCAAATTATAACGAAGTTGGTAGATGTGAAAAGATAGCTCTTTGTGGTTTTAATTTGCTTTTCTACTTGTCCCTGATTAATAATTAGGCTGAGCAACTTCTCACATGTTTATGAGCTATTCAGAGTTTTTTAATGCAAAGTGCTTATTCAAATGTTTGTTCATTACTGTATTGGGGTCTTTTTTTATCTTATTGATGTTTAGGGATTATCTTTACTAGATGCTAAGTCTTTGTCAGTTACATGTATTGCAAATATACCTATAGGTTGTGTCTTACCTTTTTTCTTTCTTTATGATGTCTTTTGATTAACATAACTCTTGATTACAGTGTAGTAGAACTGAACAAACTGTAATCTATGCCTTTTGGTCTTATTTATGAAACCCTTTTCTATCCTAAGTCATAAGACATTCTTCAAAATTTTATAGTTTTATCTTTAATGGTCTTTATCTATCTGCAATTGATTTTATTGTGTATTTTGAGGTAGGAGTCTTACTTAATTTTCTCCATGTGGATACCTAATTATTCTAACATGCTTTATTGAAAAATGCATTTTTTCCCTACTGATCTGCAAGGCTTTCTAACATAAGCCAAGTTTTTATATATGTGTGGGTCTGCTTGTGGACTCTTGTGTTCTGGTCCAGTGATCACTGTTTTTGTCATCTGCCTTAGTTATCAAAGCTTTATAATAATTGTTGGTGTCTGAACTATCCTTCACCTTATTTTTTATTAGGACTGTCTTGGCCCTATTTCACATCTGTGTTAGTTTTAGAATCAGCTTGCTCAGTTCTATATTTAAAAAGAAACTATAAAATTTTGATTGGAATTGCATTGAGTCTATAAATTCAGGTGTTAAGATTGATATTTTTATGGTGAATATTTTAATTTATGAGCATGCTACTAAATGTTTTTCTACTGATTTAGGTCTTTCAAAACATCTTTATATCAGGTATATAATTTTTTTTCTATAAAGGATTTTTGTGTGCTTTTTTATTGTGGCAAAAACTATAAATAACATGAAATTTATAATTTTAATCATTTTTAAGTTTACAGTTCAGTGGCATTAAGTACATTGACATTTTTGTGAAACTATTACCACCATCTGTACCCAGAAATTTTTTCAGTTTCCAAGACTGAAATGCTGTATCTACTAAGTAATAACTCCCCATTCTCTCCATTCCGCACCCCCACACTCCCATTTGCCCCTGACAATCGTCATGCTACTTTATGTTTCTATGAATTTGACTGCTTTAGGTATCTTATATAATTGGAATCGTACAGCATTGTCCTTTTGTGACTTATCCTAATGTCTTCAAATTTCATCCATGTTGTAGCATGTGTCAGGATTTTCTTCCTTTTTAAGACTGAATAGTATTTCATTGTATGTATAATACTACATTTTATTTATTTGTTTCTTTGTTGAAAGACACTTGAGTTGCTTCTACCTTTTGACTATTGTGAGTAATGCTGTTATAAACACAGGTGTTACAAATGTATGTTTTAGTCTCTGCTTTTTCATTCCAAAAGTGAAGCGGCTGGATTATATACTAATTTTATTTTATTTTATTTTATTTGAGGAGAACCCTACTGTTTTTCATAGCAGCTGTACGATTTTTATGTTCTTACCAGCATTGCACAAGGGTTCCACATCCTCACCAATGCTTGTTATTTTGTTTTTTTAAAAATAGCCTTTTTGAAGAGTGTGAAGTGGTGTCTCATTCTGGTTTTGATTTGCATTTCCCTAGTGATTAATGACCTTAAGAATCTTTTCATGTGCTTATTGACCATTTCTTTATATTTTTGGGGAGAGGTTACCACTTAGGTCCTTTGCCAATTTTTTAATCTGATTATTTTCTTGTTGGGTTATAGAGTTTTTTTTTTTTTTTTTTTTTTTTTTTTTTTTATGTATTCTGGATATTAACCCTTTATCAAAGATACAATTTACTGATACTTTCTCCTATTCTGTAGGTTGACTTTTCATTTTGTTGATAATGTCTATTGAAGCACAAGAGTTTTAAATTTGGATGTAGTTCACTTTGTCTATTTTTGTTGTTGTTGCCTTTACTTTTGTTGTCATATTCAAGAAATCCTAGCCAAATCCAATGTTGTGAAATTTTCTCCTTGGATTTTCTCGTAACATTTTTATAGTTTTAGGTCTTATGTGTAGATCTTGGATACAGTTTTAGTTAATTTTTGTATATGGTGTAAGGTAAGGGTTCAACTTCATTCTTTTGCACACATTCAGTTTTCCCATCACCTGTTGTTGAAAAGACTGTCCTTTCTCTATTGAATGGTTTTGTCACCCTTGTTGAAATTATTTGACTTACATATGATGGCTCTCTTTCTTGGCTCTCTGTTCTGTTTCATTGGACTGTACATGTCTGTCTTTATGCTAGCCCGTACTGTTTTGATTACTATAGTTTTGTAGTATGTTTTGAAATCAGCAAATGTGAGCCTCTTTGTTCTTTTCAAGATTGTTTTGGTTTGAGGATCCTTTGAGATTCATGTGAATTTTTTAATTTTTGTAAAAAATAGGTCATTGGGATTTTGATAGGGATTGCATTGAATCTGTAGATTGCTTTGAGAAGTATGGCTTTTTTTTTTTTTTTTTTTGGAAACGTATACGCTAAGAGAGAGAATTCAGGGTGGGCTGCTTGTAAAGGATGAGGCAGCCAATATGGACATCTTAACAGTGGTGAGTTTTTCAGTCCATGAACACATGATGTCTTTCCATTTATTTGTGTCTTCAGTTCCTTTCAACAATGTTTCATAGTTTTCTTTTTTTCTTTTTTTTTTTTTTTTGAGACAGAGTCTGGCTCTATCGCCCAGGCTGGAGTGCAGTGGCTGCATCTCAGCTCACTGCAAGCTCCGCCTCCTTGGGTTCACGCCATTCTCCTGCCTCAGCCTCCCATGTAGCTGGGACTACAGGCGCCTGCCACCTCGCCCAGCTAGTTTTTTGTATTTTTTAGTAGAGACGGGGTTTCACCGTGTTAGCCAGGATGGTCTCGATCTCCTGACCTCGTGATCCGCCCGTCTCGGCCTCCCAAAGTGCTGGGATTACAGGCTTGAGCCACCGCGCCCGGCCAACGATGTTTTGTAGTTTTCATTGCATCTGTTTTTCTCATCCTTGTTATGTTTATTCCTATTTTATTTTTTGTACACATTTTATGATATTTTTTAGTTATTATTTTATCCAGTTACACAATTATAAATAAAATCTCTTTAAGTGTTTTTTAAATTTGTATGTTGCTGGTGTTTAGAAATACCATTAATTTTGTTTCCAGCAATCTTGGTAAGTTCTGTTAACCATTCTAATAATTAATCTTAGATTTTTTTTTTAGCATTTTCTACATAAGTAAACATATCATCTACCAATATATATAGTTTGGGTTTTCTTCCTCATCTCTATGCCTTTTGTTTTGTTAGTGTGCATCTTATTTATAAGGAATGCTTTCCACAACTGTTAAGGATATCTGCCTTAGGTTTTTTAAAAAATAGTTCTTATTTGTTGTTTATTTAAGGTACACATGTTGTTGTAGAATACGTATTGATTGTAAAAGGGTTACTATAGTGAAGCGGACTAATATATCTATCTTCTCACATAGTTACCCGTTTTATTTGTTTTAGTGGCAAGGGCAACTAAAATCTCATTTATCACAAATCCCAATACTGTACAGTTTTATTACCTGTAGCCCTCTTGTTGTACATTAGATCTCTAGACTTGTTCATCTTACGTATCTGCAGTTTTGTATCCTCTGATCTGCATCTCCCTGTTTCTGCCCTCTCCCTCTTATGCACACCCCTGATAACCAGTATCTTGTTTTCTATCTCTGTATAATTGAATTTTTAAAAAGATTTCACATATAAGTGAGATCATGCAATATTTTTCTTTCTGTGTCTGGCTCATTTTACTTAGGATAATGTTCTCTAGGCTTATCCATGTTGTGGCAAATGGCAATGCCTTGTTACTTTTAGGGCTAAATGATCTATATACTACAGTTTCTTTATCATTGTTTCTTTGATGGACACTTAGTTTGCTTTCATATCTTGGCTACTGTGAATAATGCCGTAGGAAACATGGAAGTGCAAATATCTTTATGAGGTGGTGATTTCATTTCCTTTGGGTGTATTGCCAAAAGAGGAATCAGCTGGGTCATATGGTAGTTCTATTTTTAATTTTTTTAGAAACCTGCACACTATTTTCCAGATGGCTGTACCAAGCCACACTCTCACCAATAGTGTAAAAGAGTTCCCTTTTCTCCATACATACCCTCACCAACATTTGTTTTTTGACCTTTTGATAATAGTCATCTAATGGATTTGAGTTAGTATTTCATAATGGTTTTAATGTTCATTTCCCTGATGATTAATGATGTTCAACACCTTTCCATATATCTACTATTTTTATGACTTCTTTGGAGAAATGTCTAGGCAGATTCTTTGCCCATTTTAAAATCAGTTTGTTTTTCTACTATTGAGTTGTATGAGTTTTTTTAAATATCTATTTTGCTTGGTTTTGTTTTGTTTGTTTGTTTTTTGTTTTGATTTGTTTTTACCTTCCTTTTTTTCTTTTTGAGGCAGAATCTTGTTCTCTTGTCCAGGCTGGAGTGAAGTGGCATGATTTTGGCTCACTGCAACCTCAACTTCCCGGGTTCCAGTGATTCTTGTGCTTCAGCCACCTGAGTAGCTGGGATTATAGGTGTGTGCCATCATGCCTGTCTGATTTTTGAACTCCTGACCTTAAGTGATCCGTCTGCTTTTGCCTTCCAAAGTGCTGGGATTACAGGCATGAGCCACTGTGCCTGGCCTAGTTCTTTATATATTTTGGATATTAACTCTTTATTAGATATATGGGCTGTACATATTTTCCCCAGTCCTTAGGCTAATGTTTTATTGATTTTTTTCTTTGCTGTGCAGAAGCTATAAACTTCCCTCTTAGAACTGCTTTGGCTGCAACCCATAGATTTTGCTATGTTGTGTTTCTATTGTTGTTTGTCCCAAGATATTTTTTAATTTCTCTTTTGATTTCTTCTTTAACTCATGACTTATTCAGGAGCATATTATTTAATAGCCATGTATTTATGAAATTTTCAAGATTCCTTCTTTTATTGATTTCTAGTTTTATATCATAGTGATTTGAAACAACAATAGATACAATTTGAATCTTCTTTAATTTGTTAAGATGACTTGTTTTGTGGTTTAACGTATGGTCTATCCTGGATAATGATTTATGTGGACTAGAAAAAAATGTATTGCTTTTGATGGGATATTCTGCCTGTGTATATTAGGTCCATTTGGTCAAAGTACAATTAAGTCTAGTATTTATTTTCTCTCTAGTTTATCTATTGTTGACAGTGGGGTATTGAAGTCCCCCCCTGTTATTATATTGGTATCTATTTTTCCCTTCATGTTTGTTAATATTTGCTTTATAGTTTTAGTGCTCCAATGTTAGGTGCATATATATTTACAATTGTTGTGTCCCATTGATGAACTGACCCCTTTATCATTAAATAATGATCTCTGTATTATTTGTATATTTGCTATAGTTTTTTGTTTTGTGGTTACTATGAGCTTATATAAAACATCTTATGCTGTTATACTTAACTTAAAACAGTTGATAACAACTTAATTTCTGGCACATACAAAAACTAGACTTTTACTGTCCACCCCAAAAGTCATGTTTTTGATGTCACAATAGTTGCTTTTTTATGTTATGTATTCCTTAAAAACTTATTGTAGTTTTTGTTACTTTTGACTATTTTGACTTTTAACCTTCATAATAGAGATATGTGTGGCTTACAAACCACACTTACAGTTTCGAAGTATTCTGATTTGACTAAGTATTATCTCTATCAGTGAGTTTTATACTTTACATGTGTTCATGGTGGTAATTATTATAATTTTCTTTCTGCTTGAATAAGCATTTCTTGTAATACAGGTCTAGTGTCAGTGAATTCCTTCAACTTTATTTGTCTGGGGAAGACTTTATTTCTCCTTCATTTCTGAAGGATAGTTTTCCTTGGTATAGTATTCTTAGCTGGCAGATTTTTTTTTCCCCCCTTTCATCATCTTGAATATGTCATCCCATTCCCCAGGCTTGCAAGGTTTCTACAGAAGCGTTCAATGATACTCTGATGGACATCCCCTTATCTGTGACTTGATAGTTTTTTCTTGCTGTTTTTAAAATTATTTCATTTTCAGTTTTGCCAGTTTGATTATAATGTACCTTGGAGAGAACCTTCTAAAGTTTATCTGAGGATCTTTGAGCTTCATTGACTTGTATTTAAATATCTGTCTCTTCCTAAGTCCCAAGATTTAGGAAGTTTTTTTTACCAATTATTTTATTTATATAAGCCTTTTCTGTTTTTTCCCTCTTTGAAATTCCTACAATGTGAATATTTGTTTGCTTAGTGGTGTCCCATAGGCTCTCTTCATTCTTTTTTCTTTTTCTTCTCTTCTGAGTCAGTTCAGAAGCCTTGAGGCTTGATCTAGTCTGCTGTTGAACCCTCTGTGGTATTTTTTACTTCATTGAATTCTTCAGCTCTAAGATTTTTATTTAGATTTTTTAAAATATCTCTTTTATTGAATTTCTCATTCAGATCATGGTTTAGTTTTTTAGTTTCATTGAATGGTCTGTTTTTATTCTCTTATGTTTCCCTGAGTTTCCTTAGGTCATTATTTTGAATTACTTTTTAGAGAATTTGTAGATTTCTGTTTCTTTGGGGTCAGTTACTGGAGAGTTACTGCGTTCCTTTTAGTGGTTTCACATTTCCGTGCCTTTTGATGTTTCTTATGACCCTGCCTTGTTTGTACATCTGATAGTGCAGTCATATCTTTCCAACTTTACAGAGTGGGAAGGGGAAGACTTTCACCTGAAGATGGGCCTGGGGATACTGCTTGGGTGTAGGACACAGTGGCTCTGCTTCTGTGTGGGTGCAGTGGTGTAGTTTTCACGTAGCTTCTTAGTTGTGATCAATGTCAGTGCACACTGTGAGTGCCTCAGTGGTCTAGACTGTAGGAGTCTGTATCAGTGATGGTGGCTCCTGAGGTTATTAGGGCAAAGGTTGTAGGGGTCTTCCTGCTCTTGTTTTCCCCAAAGTAGGGAATCTTCATTGAGGGGATCTCTTTTGGTAACAGGTCTGACATTGCTCACAGGCAGCCACAGCAGCACTGGGTTATAGGGTACAGGGGCTCAGAGCAGCTGTGCAGCCAAATTCCTGGGCTTAGGGTCCTGTGAAACTATTGGAGCACTTGGGACTTCAGGCATAGGTTCTCTCTCCAAGGCATGAGTAGATTCAGTTCTCCCACTACACAGGGTTTGTTGCTGTGGGGCATACCCCAGCAGCTTGGGCCCAGGAGGCTGGGATGTAGCCATGCTTCTGACCTTGGAGGGGGCACTGGCATGATTCTGGGGAAGAAGGTGTATCTGGAGACTCAATCCCTGAGGAGCAGCAAACAGTCACCATTTGGGATCCAGAACCAACTGTGTAACATGGTAGCTCAGGCTCTGGGTGATAAGGAGCATGGTATACAGTGGTCACTTGGGACCCTGGCTTGATATAATAGCCTAGGCTCTATGAGGCTGGGTCCAGTGGCAACAAGGACCCAGGAATGGCAAGATACAGCTGTATCTTGGGCCCTTTGGGGTAGGAAACAATGCAGCAATGACCACTCCTTGGAGAGGTAGGGTGCCTCAGCAGATTGGAATATAGGGGGACTTGTCCAGTTTTAGGTAGGTGGAGCACTGTGTCTCTTTGGCCTAGAACACAGCTCAGTCGTGGTTCTGAATCCCTGGAAGTCAAGTTGCCATATCTGGTCAGCCCCAGAAGGCATAACTACTTGGGTCAGTAGAGCCTTTGAATACCTGGGGTGGGGGGTGGGGGTACTGCATCAGCTGTGGTGCTGGGGTTGCAACTACTTTGGTATGCCAGAGGCTCAAAGCTCCTAGAAGTGTGAGGTGATGTCTCACCAGTGGTATTGGGGAGGGTGTATGTGGGCTGGGGGAGATGTCAACTGTTTCTGTGTGCTAGAGGCCTGAGGTCTCCAATTAGTGGAACTCACTTCAGTTCAGTTTTAAGGGGAAGGTGCACTAGCATCTAGAATTCAACACTTCTGCAGTAACTTGGCCCTATGTGGTAGGGTATAGCAGCAGTTCAGCTGGGGGATGTTATGCTACTGGGTGGATGTTGAGTTTTTCAAGTGCTTTGGTGTTTTTTTTTTTTATATGGAAATAATTCTATAAAATTTCTCCTTTAATCTGTTAATATGGTAATTTGTTGATTGATTTTTCTTTTTTTAAATTTTTTATTATTATACTTTAAGTTCTAGGGTACATGTGCACAATGTGCAGGTTTGTTACACACATACACATGTGCCATGTTGGTGTGCTGCACCCATTAACTGGTCATTTACATTAGGTGTATCTCCTAATGCTATCCCTCCCCCCTCCCTCTACCCCACGACAGGCGCCGGTGTGTGATGTTCCCCACCCTGTGTCCAGGTGTTCTCGTTGTTCAGTTCCCAGCTATGAGTGAGAACATGCGGTGTTTGGTTTTCTCTCCTTGCGGTAGTTTGCTCAGAATGATTGTTTCCAGCTGAATCCATGTCCCTATAAAGGACATGAACTCGTCCTTTTTTATGACTGCATAGTATTCCATGGTGTATATGTGCCACATTTTCTTAATCCAGTCTATCATTGATGGATATTTAGGTTGGTTCCAAGTCTTTGCTATTGTGAATAGTGCTGGAATAAACATACGTGTGCATATGTCTTTATAGTAGCATGATTTATAACCCTTTGGGTATATATCCAGTAATGGGATCGGTGGTTCAAATGGTATTTCTAGTTCTAGATCCTTGAGGAATCGCCACACTGTCTTCCACAATGGTTGAACTGGTTTACAGTCCCACCAACAGTGTAAAAGTGTTCCTATTTCTCCACATACTCTCCAGCACCTATTGTTTCCTGACTTTTTAATGATTGCCATTCTAACTGGTGTGAGATGGTATCTCATTGTGGTTTTGATGTGCATTTCTCTGATGACCAGTGATGATGCGTATTTTTTCATGTGTCTGTTCATTGCATAAATGTCTTCTTTTGAGAAGTATCTGTTCATATCCTTCGCCTACTTTTTGATGGGGTTGATTTTTTCTTGTAAATTCATTTGAGTTCTTTGTAAATTCTGGATATTAGCCCTTTGTCTGATGGGTATCCCATTCTGTAGGTTGTCTGTTGAGTCTGATGGTAGTTTCTTTTGCTATGCAGAAGCTCTTTAGTTTAATTAGATCCCATTTCTCAGTTTGGCTTTTGTTGCTGTTGGTGTTTTAGACATGAAATCCTTGCCCATGCCTGTGTCCTGAATGGTATTGCCTAGGTTTTCTTCTAGGGTTTTTATGGTTTTAAGTTTGATGTTTAAGTCTTTAATCCATCTTGAATTAATTTTCGTATAAGGTGTAAGGAAGGGATCCAGTTTCAGCTTTCTACATATGGCTAGCCAGTTTTTCCAGCACCATTTATTAAATAGGGAATCCTTTCCCCATTTCTTGTTTTTGTCAGGTTTGTCAAAGATCACATGTTTGTAGATGTGTGGTATTATTTCTAAGGGTTCTGTTCTGTTCTGTTGGTCAATATCTCTGTTTTGGTACCAGTACTATGCTGTTTTGGTTACTGTAGCCTTGTAGTATAGTTTGAAGTCAGGTAGCGTGATGCCTCCAGCTTTGTTCTTTTGGATTAGGATTATCTTGGCAATGTGGGCTCTGTTTTGGTTCCATATGACCTTTAAAGTAGTTTTTTCCAATTCTGTGAAGAAAGTCATTGGTAGCTTGATGGGGATAGCATTGAATCTATAAATTACCTTGGGCAGTATGTCCGTTTTCAAGATACTGATTCTTCCTATCCATGAGCATGGAATGTTTGTCCACTTGTTTGTGTCTTCTTTTATTTTGTTGAGCAGTGGTTTGTAATTCTCCTTGAAGAGGTCCTTCACATCCCCTATAAGTTGGATTCCTTGGTATTTTATTCTCTTTGAAGCAATTGTGAATGGGAGTTCACTCATGATTTGACTCTGTTTGTCTGTTATTGGAGTATAGGAATGCTTGTGATTTTTGCACATTGATTTTGTATCCTGAGACTTTGCTGAAGTTGCTTATCAGCTTAAGGAGATTTTGGGCTGAGACGATGGAGTTTTCTAAATATACAATCATGTCATCTGCAAACAGGGACAGTTTGACTTCTTCTTTTCCTAATTGAATGCCTTTTATTCCTTTCTCCTGCCTGATTGCCTTGGCCACAACTTCCAACACTATGTTGAAGAGGAGCGGTGAGAGAGGGCATCCCTGTGTTGTGCCAGTTTTCAAAGGGAATGCTTCTAGTTTTTGCTCATTCAGTGAGATATTGGCTGTGGGTTTGTCATAAATAGCTCTTATTATTTTGAGATATGTTCCATCAATACCGAATTTATTGAGCGTTTTTAGCATGAAGGGCTGTTGAATTTTGTCAAAGGCCTTTTCTGCATCTATTGAGATAATCATGTGGTTTTTATCTTTGGTTCTGTTTATATGCTGGATTACATTTATTGATTTGCGAATGTTGAACCAGCCTTGCATCCCAGGGATGAAGCCCACTTTATCGTGGTGAATAAGCTTTTTGATGTAGTGCTGGATTTGGTTTGCCAATATTTTATTCGGGATTTTTGCATGAATGTTCATCAGGGAGATGGGTCTAAAATTCTCTTTTTTTGTTGTGTCTCTGCCTGACTTTGGTATCAGGATGATGCTGGCCTCCTAAAATGAGTTAGGGAGGATTCCCTCTCTTTCTGTTGATTGGAATAGTTTCAGAAGGAATGGTACAAACAGCTCCTCTTTGTACCTGTAGTAGAATTCGGCTATGAATCTGTCTGGTCCTGGACTTTTTTGGTTGGTAGGCTATTAATTATTGCCTCAATTTCAGAGCCTGTTATTGGTCTATTCAGGGATTCAACTTCTTCCTAGTTTAGTCTTGGGAGGGTTTATATGCTATAAACCCTTTTATAGCGTATTTTGAAATTAGTATAAATTCTCCAACTTCATTGTTCTTTTTCAAAGTTGCCTTTCCATATAAATTTTAGGTTCAGCTTATCAGTTTCTGCAAGATAGCTTGCAGGATTCTGATAGGAAGTGTATTGAATCTATAGTCAGTTTAGGGAGATTGACATCTTTACATTATTGTGTATTACAGTCCATGAATGTGATGTTTCTGTCTGTTTAGATCTCCTTTAATTTCTGACAGCAAGGTTTTGTAGTTTTTTGCATATAGGTCTTGCAATTCTTTTTAAAATTTATTCCTAAGTTCTCTTTAAAGCTGCTGTAAATGGAATTGTTTTCTTTGGTTCATTTTTGGATTTTTCTTGCTAGTATATAGAAATACAGTAGATTTTAATTTATTTCATTCTACAGCTGTGTTTTTTATGACCTTGTTAAACTTGCTTACAGATGTTCCTCAACTTATGATGGAGTTAAGTCCTTATAAACTCATCATAAAGTCAAAAAGCTGTAAATTGAATGATTATAAGTTGGGGACTGTCTGTATTAGTTTGGGTAGTTTTTTTATTATTATTATTTTTATTCTTTGGTACTTTTTATACATAAAGGCTCATGGCATCTGTGAATAAAGTTTGTTTTAGTTCTTTATTTCTAATGTGGATGCCTTTAATTTATTTTTTTTCTTTTTGCCCTCTTGCACTGGTTCATTCCTTGTATTTAATGTTCAGTGGAAGTTGTGATATTGGGTGTCCTTGTTTTGTTCTCAGTCTTAGTGGGAAAGCGTTTGGTCTTTCACCACTGTATATGATCTTTGCTGTAGATTTTTGATAAAGTTTATAGATTGAGGAAGTTTCTTTCCATTTCTAGTTTGTTGAGAGCTTTTAACATGAATCGACTTTGAATTTGGTGAAATCTTTCTTTTTGTGGGTCCATTAAGATGACTGTGGGTTTTACTCTTTATTTTATTACTATGGTATGTTACATTAATTTTTGCATATTAAAATAACCTTGTATTCCTGGGTTAATTCCCACTTTGTCAGGATATATAATAGCTTTTATATGTTGTTGGCTTCTTGCCAAGGGCATGTTCATGAGGGGTATTGATCTGTAGTTTTCTTGTGATGTTTTCGTCTGGCTTTTGTGTTATGGCGATTCTGGCCTTACAGAATGTAAGGGGAAGTTTCCTGCTCTATTTGAGAAGCCATTTGCATAGGATTGGTATTATTTCTTTCTAAATGTTTGGGTGAGTTTACCAGTAAAGCCATCAGTGCTTGGGTTTTTCTTTGTGGGAAAATTTTAAATTACCAGTTAAGTTTTTTTCCCCTTGTTTTTGGTCTATTGAGATTTTTCTATATCTGCTGGAATCAGCTTTGATAATTCATGTCTTCCTAGGAATTTGTCTTTTTCATCTTAAGTGATCTCACTTATTACAAAGTTCTTGGCTGAGCGCGGTGGCTTACGTCTGTAATCCCAGCACTTTGGGAGGCCAAGGAGGGTGGATCATGAGGTCAAGAGATTGAGACCATCCTGGCCAACATGGTGAAACCCCATCTCTACTAAAAATACAAAAATTAGCTACTATTTACATGGTATGTCTTCTGTTCTTATACCCTCATCCTTTCTGTGTTTTTGTGTCTCATATCTGTCTCTTGTAGGCTGTATATAGTTGGGTTTTACTTTTCTATCTGGTTTGCTAATTTCTGCCTTTTGATTGGAATGTTTAGTCAATTCTCATTTGATGTAATTTTTGGTATGACTGAATTTATGTCCGCCATTTTGATATTTGTTTTCTGTATGTCTCAAGTCTTTTTTGTTCTCCTTTGCCTTTTGTTTTTATTAAACCACTTTTTGTTGTATTATTTTCTTCATTATTTAAAAATTATATTATTTTAGTTACTTTAATAGTTGCTTTTTGGATTATAGTATTCATCTTGACTTATATTCTACTTTAGGATTAAACTAAATTAATTTTGTTAAAATAGAACAACTTTGTACCAAAGTTCTGGCCTCCTCTTTCATTCTTCCCCTTGTGTTACTGTTTTCACATATCTTACATATAAATGTCATAAATGAAGCATTAATCTTATAATTATTTCTTTATACAGTTCTATATTTTTAAAAGAACTAAGATAATAAAAGAGAAAATCTATTTATACATTGTGTGTTTATGTGTTAACTGTTTCTTTTTACTTATTTATTTTAATTTATTATACTTTAAATTCTGGGATACATGAGGGGAGTGGTGAGGAAAGCTGGCTATGCATACTGTATGAATTAAAAATAGAAGGATGCTACTTGTCTCACCATTTCAGTATGTAGATTTTCACTTAAACTTCCTGTTTTCAGTATATTATCTCACCTTCAATTTGCCTTCTGTCCTGAATACAGGTCCTTTTGTTCAGCCCCTCTAGGGAGTAATCTCTTCATCTTCTGCTGGCGTGGGGAGATTTGGAGACCTGCTGTATTTTAAGGCTTTCTGAGTCTGCTTATTTTTTATCCTCAACCTTTATCCCTTCCTTCATAAGTGAATAGTTTTTTCAATTTCTGAACTCTTAATGGAATTTTGCTAGTAGAGTCACCTTGCTTATTAGTTTCCCTCTGAAAGCTTAGATTTCAGCTTTCTCAGGAGTGCTTCTCAGCTTTTAAAATATTGATGTCCATTTTTTGTGATTATTTCCTCTTCTACTTTGTTTTTGTGAGTTTATGCCTTTTCTGTTCTTTTTTGTGGTTTAATTGTGTTTTTGGAAGGGAATAGAGACAAATATAGTTTTCAACATGCCATATTTAAATGACAGTCTTTGAGCTAATATTTAAACCCATGCCTGGGTCCAGAAATCCATTTCATAACTGATAATCTCTATTGTTTCCCAAACATTTAATTAGCAATATACCTGGGATTTAGTAGGGACTCTAAGAAGAATATTTAAAAAAAAAAATAGCCCTTTAGACTATATAAGCCTATGTATCCTAATTGTATTTTTGAGCCTCATGAGATTTGTTACTTTAAGCAGTTGAGTTTATAATTTTTACTATCTTCTTACAGAGACAGGGAAGAACGATTGGCAGCACTCACAGCTGCTCAACAAGAAGCTATGGAAGAGTTACAGAAAAAAATTCAGCTCAAGGTAAGGATATTACATATTTTTAAATTGAAATTTTAGAGCTTGCAGTGTAGCATGAGATCAACATTTTGTAGAGCAAAAATTGAATTAATTTGTATTCTAAATCTTTGCACAGCAAAGCTTATATGATTTCGCTATGATCATTTCTAACTCAGTATCTGGAAACTAAGTTTACTTTGATATGGTAGAGCCATTGAGGAAAAAAATTTAAGGAAGTTTATTTAACATTTCCTGTTTTTACTAAGCAATTTGTTAATGACTTGAAGGCATTACTGGTAGGCTTCTTATATTCATAGGTTTTAATCACTCAAAAGTAAATTAAAAGATGTTTCTTATGATTTGCTTCACTTGAGTTCAGTGCTTATGAATTGCATAATTGTAGCTTGGGAGATTATGATAAACTGATAGTTTCTAGAAAATTTTTAGCATCACTACAACCTGTAGGCAGTCTCTAACAGTATGAATGTTTCATATTATGTCACGGTTATTTACATGCTGGCTCCTCACAGGGATAGTAAAACCCTTAAGTTAGAAGACCATATTTTACTATTTGTATAGTCCTGGAAATTTATCATTCATTTAAATTTATTGTAGCAGGTATTTATTGAGCCTTGTTGTAGGCAGGGGAATGCAGAGATAAGGCATGGTTCTGATTTTTAAGAAACTCTTCATTTACTTTAAATTCAGGTGCTAAGTGCATAACCTCCACATAGAGAGAGGCATACATGAAATGCTGTGGAAGCACAGAAGAGGACACTTAGTCTAACATGAGGAGTGTCAGAGGTCAGGGAAGTGATTTTAAAGAACACTTCCTGAGCTGGATCTTGAAAGGAGGATGAGTAAAATAGATAGGTAGGTGGGATGCCATCCTAGCCATATGAAATAGATGAGTGTAAGTACAAAGGTCTGAAATAGTGTTTTTCCCCCAGGATTGTCACTGGAGGTATAAAAATGGAGTAGGTTATAGGATTAGTCATGATGGGCCTTGCTTGCTGTATGGATAAGCATGTGCTTTACCTATAGGTTAACATTTCCCATGGTGGGTTCCAGGAAGTGGTTCTCAAAAATATGTTATTGGCAAATAATTTGTAAGTTGATGCCTACTAAAAGCTAGGTGTATTGAGTCATAGATCACAGTGATGTACTGGAGGTTCTGTAAAGTTCTACATTAAAAACCTGTTTAGCTTTAGTTTACTGTTTTCCAAATTTATTTGACCATGGAAGCTGTTCTGTAAAACACCTATTAATATCTATCCTGCAGCACACTTTAATAAACATTACTGTTCATGTAGGTGATATTAAAGGGCTTTGTGTAAAGCTTTGTCTTCAGTGTGTAAGTTGCCATACAAACGACATTCTCCTATAATTTTTGAAGTTTTAATGGAAATATTATTTTTCTGAGTTCTCACCATAATTTGAATAATTTTTGAAATTCTTGCACTTTGACTTCATCTACAGCATGATGAAAGTATTCGAAGGCACATGGAACAGATTGAACAAAGAAAAGAAAAAGCTGCTGAGCTAAGCAGTGGGCGACATGCAAATACTGATTATGCCCCCAAACTGACCCCTTATGAAAGAAAGAAGCAGTGTTCTCTCTGCAATGTGCTGGTAGGTTGTTATTATCAATATTATAATGATACAGTTTACTTCTAAAGTTTATGAAACCATGGAAATATATTCTTCCAGTCTTTTAAAACTTATGCTAAGGCAGGAGAGATGTGGCATCTCACGTCTGTAATTTCAGCACTTTAGGAGTCCAAGGTGGGCGGATCATTTGAGGCCAGGAGTTCAAAACCAGCCTTGCCAACATGGTGAAACCCTGTCTCTACTGAAAATTAGCTGGGCATGGTGGTGCATGTCTATGATCCCAGATACTCAGGAGGCTGAGGCATGAGAATCCTTTGAACCCAGGAGGCAGAGGTTGCAGTGAGCCAAGATTGTGCCACTGCACTTCAGCCTGGGTGACAAAGCAAGACTCTGTTTCAAAAAATAAAATAAAACTCATGCTAAGGCATCTGCTGAGTGACCTGGATTTCTTTCATGATTCTGAATGAAACATCAGCATTTCAGAATAGCAGTAAAAGTGCTAAAGAATATAGTTACTATTAAAATGGATGATTACCTGCTTAATGTGATAGCCCAAGTCAGTATTTTTGGGGTACTAGGTCTAAAAAAAGAAAACAACATTTTCACTGCTGAGACTTGAATCTTCAAACCTAGAGGAAATAATTTCCTCTTAGGCTGACTATAGCATGTCTTTTTTTTTTTTTTTTTGAGACAAGTATCGCTTTGTCACCCAGGCTGGATTGCAGTGGCGCGATCTTGGCTCACTGCAACCTCCGCCTCCCGGGTTCCAGCAATTCTCCTGCCTCAGCCTCCTGAGTCTTTTTTTTAACCATTTGTCTTCTAGAGGATTCTCAGAATTATGTTTGAGGAAACTATTTTTAAGACTAATATGTAAACACTAGGTGGATCTCAACTCACATATCATATACTGGACTGAATGTGTAGTGTTTAAAATTCATATAATGTTATATTGATTACATTGCTTTGATTTTATGCTTTTAGATCTCTTCAGAGGTGTATCTTTTCAGCCATGTTAAAGGGAGAAAACACCAGCAAGCTGTGAGAGAGAATAGCAGCATCCAGGGTCGTGAACTTTCAGATGAAGAAGTGGTAAACTTTATTTTTGTTCATTTGCAGTTGTTTATTGAGTACCCAATATGTGCTGTTTTATTATAAAGAATTCCATGTTTATATTTATTTCTATGATTATTTAAAACTAAATTTAGCACTTAATAGCTACTACAATATAGTGTACAAATGTGTCATTATTTTAGTGTATATATTAATTTAACAAGAAGGATAGAAACAAGAATTTAATGCTGTTATTTACATAATTTCAGTATAAGGAAAGGTTATGGTATATTGATATTTTAATAATGCAGGAAAATAATTACTCAGTGACGTGCCACATTTCTTGGAAAACAGTTAACCACATAAATTTCACTTAAGAGGATAATTTTGGATCAGTATACCATTTAGAAGCTTTTGGAAATTCATTATTTCTTCACACATAATTATTGTCAACATGGAATTTAGATTTGTATAAATATATATATGAATATTTTTCATTTAACTCTTTTTGAAACTTGGATGACATAGCTAGATAATCTGTGAATTTGCTGTCCTATTTATTATAGTAAATTTTTAAAACTACTCAAGAATGAGAAATTCATATTTGTTAAGCAACTCTTAAGCCGTCCAGGAAAAGTTTTTGTGGGTTCTTTGAGGGCAGGTCCCTTTATGTAGGTGCATGTGTATATTTAACTTTTTTTTTTTTAGGTATGGCATTCATTAGTCAAGAGCACAAATCTCAAGTGTATAGCTAATGAATTTTTACATATGTATAAACTGATATAAAACCACCCAGATCATAATATAGACCATTTGTTGTACCCTTTGGGTTCCTCTTATGCCCCCTCCTAGTTGTGTCCCCAAAAGTTAACTACTATGAATTTTTGCATCATGATTTACTCTTGCCTATCCTTGAATTTCATATAAATGGTATCATGCAGTATGTATTCTTTTGTGCCTGACTTCATACATTCATACTTAAGCCTGTGAAATTTATCCCTGTTGTCTATGTGAAGCTGTAGTTATTTTTCTTAGCTTTATGTCAGTGCCTTCCTATGTACCATCAGGAACACATCTGTAGTTGAATAGTATTTGGCTTACTGACTTGCTAAAATAAGGGAAAACAGGAAGAGCCAGGTTGGCTGACTAGATGCAGCCAGGAAGAGCATCTCTCCCACCCAGAGACCAGACCATCAAGAAGGCTAGCACACTCCGAGCAGATCTTCTAAGGAAGGCATTGAGATTAGAGGGAGGGAAGGCCCACCCTGAGCTGAAGCTGCAGGAGAAAGTGGGGAACGCCGCCTGGCTTTGCAGAGCACCAGGACTCTCTTCTGAGGAAGAGGTGGCTAACTAAGCAAGGAGTGACCCACTCTCATCACAGACCTCTGGAATCCTAGCTGCAGGAGACCCCATGACTCCCATGGACATTTGAGCTGACAGGGAGAATTGCTTGGAGAGGTGGCAGGGACTGGAGTCCAGCTTGCGAAGAGCCCAGAGAGTTTGACACAGGAACAGCTGCTGTGGAGGGCAGCCAGAGATGCTCAACCCCCAAGTCTCACTGTGTTCCCCTAGGTGGCTTTGGTCATTGTTGTCTGTCAGACCTGCACACAGCAGTGCTGTCTTGACAGTGGAACAGGGCCGGTGTGATCTGAGCACCTTGGTCTGATGACATCTCCCAGGGTCCCTGCCTGGTCATGCCTTCTTGCAGTGCAGACTTGAATGCCCAAACGAGGTGCTTCTAGGTGGCTGCCACCATAGCTCCTATCCCAGGAGACCCTGCCTAACCATCAGAGAGCTTCTGCAGATGGGCCCCTGCTGGCGCGCAACTGCCCATAGCCTCTCCCCACCACTTTCTGGCAGCTGCATGGACTTTGCCACCACGCTGCTACAGGTGCCGGTGCAAGTGTGGACTCTGTTGCCACTGCACTGCCATCACCAGTGTGCGAATATGTGTTCACACTCTACCAACTGCAATTACATGCATGCGGAACCTGTGACTGCTAGCCTGTGCACTTGGACCTGATACCACTGTGCTGATGAAGTGATTTTGCCAGCACCTGCCATTGAAGTATTGTTGCCAGCGGACAGGGAACACCTTAGCCACTCTAGTGCAGCAAGTGCTTAACCTTGAGGTTCCAAACCGTGGGCCTGGTCTCATTCCCCTGGGGCATGCAGTCCAGCACTGCTGAAATCATCCAGAAACAAAGCCAGTTCACTGAACGCAGTGTATACTACAGTCAAACCCTCAAGGGCATCAAAGAATATAAAAACAAAAAGCCTCATCCAAAGGACAACAATTTCAAAGATGAAAGGAACATCCTTTCATGTTAAAAACCCTCAACAAACTAGGAATTGAAGGAACATAGCTCAAAATAATAAGAGCCATCTATGACAAACCCACAGCCATCGTCCTACTGGAGGGGCAAAAACTAGAAACATTCCCCTTGAGAACTGGAATGAGACAAGGATTTCGACTCTCACTACTCCTATTCAATATAGTACTGTAAGGCCTAGCCAGAGCAATCAGGCAAGAGAAAGAATCAGAGGCATCCAAATAGCTTGAAAAAAGTGAAACTCTTTCCCTTTGCAGATTATACAGTTCTATACCTGGAAAACCTCAAAGGGTCTGCCCAAAAGCTCCTAGATCTGATAAACAACTTCAGTGAGGTTTCAGGACACAAAACGAATGTACAAACATCAGTAGCGTTTCTACACAGCAACAGCATCAAAGCTGAGAGCCAAATCAAGAACTCAGTCTCATTCAAATTAGCTACAGAAAGAATTTAAAAAGCCTGGGAATACAGCTAAACAAGGAGGTGAAAGATCTCTACAGATGAGAATTACAAAATATTGCTCAAAAATATCAACGATAACGCAAACAAATGCAAAAATGTTCCATGCTCATGGATAGGAAGAGTCAGTATTGTTAACATGGGCATACGGCCCAAAGCAATTTGCAGATTCAGTGCTATTCCTATCAAACTACCAATGACATTCTTCACAGAATTAGAAAAAACTATTCTAAAATTCATATAGAACCAAAAAAGATAGCCCAGTCTGAGCTCACTTTTTTTGTGAATTTTTTAACTTGGAAGAATTTTGCCCCTCAAGTTTTAACCACTTTGATGACTCTAAACTCCAAATTCTGTCTCCTCAGCTCACTAAGACTGCTACTCTGCTTGCACTATGCTCCCATGCCAGAAATTGGCATAAACCCTGAAGGAAGTATCCAGAATGAATGTACAGCTACATTTTATGTGCTTGCCTTTTTTTAGGCATCATAGTCTTTCAAGTCCTGTGTTGGCTTTTGTTCCTTTCAAATAGTCGCTTTGTGTATTTTGTGCAACTTTTGGCATTAGATTAGTCCAGTACAAGCCAGTTCACGGTAGCTAGAATTAAAAGTCTCCAGTGTTTGAACCCTGCATATTCATGTTTGATATAATGCTTGACATATAGTTAAGGTTATTTATAAATATCCATTGAGTTGAATCAAAATGAAAAGTTTATGCAGAGTGGCTTGAAGGTATCATTGGAGTAGACCTCTCAATTTCACCTTTGTAAATTCTGAGTACTTTTAATATAAGTGAAATGGAATGTGGAACTAATAATCTAGTTTACCTCAAATAATTTTCTGCCTTTTACTCAAATTGTGTAAGTATTGTAAGAGAGAATAGTATGGAGTTTTTTATTACTTAAATCTTTCATGATTACCCCCATTTTCTACTTGAGTTTTCGGTTTAGAACTATAGTCACGTATTTGTGTACTCTACTTTGAAAAAAAATCCTTAATTGCCTCAATTACTTGTAATAATTCCCATTGTAAAGGATATTCTTTCCTTTATAAAAATTATTTGCGGCCAGGCGCAGTGACTCATACCTGTAATCCCAGCATTTTGGGAGACCGAGGCAGGTGGCTCACCTGAGGTCAGGAGTTCAAGACCAGCCTGGCTGACATGGTGAAACGCTGTCTCTACTAAAAATACAAAAATTAGCTGGGCGTGGTGATGCGCGCCTGTAATCTCAGCTACTTTGGAGGCTGAGGCAGGAGAATTGCTTGAACCCAGAAGGTGGAGGTTGCAAGTGAGCCGAGATCATGCCATTGCACTCCAGCCTGGGTGACAGAGTGAGACTTGTTATCAAAAAAAAATTATTTGTAATTAATTTCCATTAATAAAACAGCTAAAAATATTATTTAATTTACAAAAAATCATTTTTTCTGGAATATGGTATTAAGTAAACTGAAATAGAAATTTCACGTTTTTATTTCAATGAGAAAAGATTCGAAGCAAATAATAGGAATAACACACTTTGGAAGAAAAATGTGCAATATTATCTGATTTTTGTAGCCATAGCAGTCTTGTGTTTAGCCATTATGATTTGAGATTTGATTGGTGTGTTCATTTTGTGTACTGTTTCAGTTTGAATGAATTAAATTTTCTTAAAGTTCTTACTTAATTCATGTCGTTATTCTTGGTTATAGCCTCTTCTTCCTGAAAACAGATGTATAATATAGCATATGAATTATGTGATATAAAAAGGCTATTTTCTGTTACTCTCATGGAAGTTCAGTTTTTTAATCAGTAGAGGGTATCTATAGTACACATACTTGTTCTACTTAAAGTTATTACTTGTCATCTATGATGTCTTTATATTATATACACCTTTTCTGTGACCTTTCTTCTTTGACATATAAGATTTTATTTATATTACCTCTGACCTAATAAAATGGTACCTTTGACCTTATGAACTTAACATCTCAGATAACTTACTCTTGATCTTTGACACATTTTGATTTTTAAGCCTGTTCAACATAATAGGTCACTGCTGAGGAAGAAAGCTTTATTATTTTGTGTTTTTATTGTAATTTGGGCAGTTTTTCTAGTATTTCTTGAGACTTAACAAAAGAGACTATGTTTGACGTTTATATTTGATTTTTTTTCTCATTCATCTTAGAATTCAAATGATTAAAAAGGTGATTTTTAAAGGTCAAAAATGGGTACTAGTTTTAAATACATTCTAAAATTTAACTTTTTACATGCATTGCTAAATCAATGAAGTATTATTTTTAGTACTTGATATCTTTGTGGTCCTGTTTTCACATTATCTAAAGAAGCTGATAGGATCTTTTCTAGAAGTTGCTTGAAGTACATTTAATTGTATATGTAGAATGAATTTAAAAAGATATTTTTTCCATTTGAAATCAGTGTATTTCTATGTTTGTGAGATTCCATTAGCTTCAAACGCATGTAAATTGTACAAACTCTTTTAGTTACCCTGTATACTTATAGAAAAAAATAATAATTTTCATTTGACTCCTGAAAGGTATGAATAGGACCTTCCTGAAGGATCTTAAATTAACTGTAATGTATTGGATGTTTACAACCATATGTGACTTTACAAATAGCATTATTAGTTTCCATGGACAATATATGCCAACTAGGTGATTGAAGAGAAAATAAATTTTAAATTAGGAAAATAAAGAAATTTTAAATTAGCAAAAACATAAAGACATCACTGTATTTAATGAAATGTAAGCTGACTGTTTCGGCCAGGGTGTGCCTGGCAGTGAGATCAAAAGAAGTGGCAAGATGTTTCCCAGAATTATGATAGTCTGGGAAATAAAAGATAATTCCATATAGACCCATTTATTTCCTTACTTTGCTTGCCTTTGTAGAAGTAGTATTCACTATCATTTTATAATCACGTTATGAAACATCTTATTTGCCTTTCAACACGAAATCAAGTCAAATGAGCAAACTAGAAGTAATTTAAAATAAATCTTCAGTTTTTTTTCCCATTGAATACCTCAGTAGGTTTAGTAAGTTTAAGACAATTTGAGGAATGATTTTAAAACATACTGTCCTTTAAGGCATAGCTTCCATTGACTTGATTTTTCTCCTTAATAGTATAGGAAAAATTTTATAGGGGTGTGTGTGTGTGTGTGTGTGTGTGTGTGTAAGTAAATGTATATGTATTCAGTATATAATGTACACATATAGCTGATTATTAATTTATATATTCTAAGTTTTCATACTGTGATATGCAGAGAATATGTGGCTTTATATTTCTGGCTGATTTATTGATCTTCTTTATTTAGTTGAAGGAAATTTTTTAGATTCCACTTATTAGGTCAAGGAAAAATATTTAAGTAAACAGTTTTTTGTTTTTTTGTTTTTTTCTTTTTTCAAGATGGAGTCTTGCTCCATCGCTCAGGCTGGAGTGAAGTTGCTTGATCTTGGCTCACTGCAACCTCTGCCTCCTGGGTTCAAGCAATTCTCCTGTCTCAGCCTCCCAAGTAGCTGGGACTACAGGCGCCTGCCACCACACTGGCTAATTTTTGTGTTTTTTTTAGTAGAGGTAGGGTTTTACCATGTCAGCCAGGCTGGTCTCAAACTCGACCTCAGGTGATCCACCCGCCTCGGCCTCCCAAAGTGCTGGGATTACAGGTATGAACCACCACGCCTGACCACAAATAATTTTTATAAAGGAAAGAATACAAGCTTGCTTTTTAGAGTTTTAGAATTAACTCAAAAGAGAAGAATTAATAATTAAGTTGACTCTTAACAGATTTTTAGCTGTATTAGTCAAGGTGTAAAATTCGGAGTGCAAAGTGACCTTAGAGTTACACTAGTAGCTAGTTTGGTAACTTGGCATTTTAAACTGAATGAAATTAAGACTTTGTTTTACCCTGTTACTTTCTAATTTGCAGTTTTAATTTAATCAATTTATAGGTTTTTATAAATATGTTTTATCATATTAAAGAAGGTCCTTTCTATCTCTAATTTTATAAGATCTTAAAAATAATAAATCGTTATTAATTTGGGTTGAACTTTTTCTCCATCTTATGATTGCTTTTCTCCTTTAATTACAGCAAGAAGTATTTTTTGGGCAAAATTGCAAAATTCTTTTTTCAGTTTGTTTATGTGATATCTTAATGGCTTGTCTATATTAATATTTAACTTAATTTGGTCATGATTTTAAAAGTACATAGTTAAATTTGTTTTTAAAATATCTTATTTATTATTTTTCTTTCTCAAGATTGTATCTCTTCATATATAAACTGACTAGATTTTCCTGTTGTGTTTTTATTACTGGGAACATGTTGCATAAATAGAAATTGTCTCTTCCTTAAAGGTTTTATTTAATATATCTATAAAATTATATGTTCCTGTATGTGTTTTTTGGGAAAAATTTGTTTTCTGTGGTAAAATACACATAACTTAATATGTGCCATCTTAACTATTTTTCCAACTTTATTAAGGTATAGTTGACAAAAATTGTGTATATTCAATTGTATACATTCAGTGTGTACAACATAATGGTTTGTATATTAATGCAAACACTGTGTAGTGATTGCCACAATTAGTTTTGTTTCTGTATACTAACAATGAACTTTCTGAAAAAGAAATTAATAAAATTATCTCATTCATAATAGCATCAAAAAGTAGAATATTTTGGAATAAATTTAACCAAGGAGGTGAAAAGTCTTTTCACTGAAAATTATAAGATACTGATGAGAGAAATTGAAGAAGATATAAATAAGTGAAGATATCCTGTGTTCATGGATTGGAAGAATTAGTACTGTTAAAGTGTCCATACACTCCAAAGCAATGTATAGATTCAATGTAATCCCCATCAAAATTTCAATGACATTTTTAATAGAAGTAGAAAAAACCTCCTAAAATTTGTATGGAATCACAAAAAAACCTGAGTAGTCAAAGCAATCCTGAGAAAGAACAAAGCTGGAGGCATTACACTCCCTGATTTCAAAGTCAAATACAAAGCGATAGTTACCATCTTAACCCTTTTTAAGTATATATTATAGTTTAGTGTCATTAAGTTCATTCACATTGTTATGCTACCGTCACCACTGTTAATCCACAGAACTCTTTTCATCTTGAACATCTGAAAATCTGTGCCCATTAAACATTAACTTTCCATTCCCTCCTACCTCCAGACCCTGGTGATCACTATTATAATTTCTTGTTTTTCATGGCCCTGTCAGTTTTGAGGAGTGCTGGGTGAGGCATTTTGCAGAATATCTCTCATTTGGGTTTGCCTGATGACTGAAGTAGGTTTGTAGATTTTTTTTTCTCATGATTACCCAGGATTATATATTTTGGTGGGAATATCATAGAGTTGAAATGTCCTTTGGGCACATCATATCAGAGATACATACAATTATAACTTATTTCTTGCCACAGTAGTGTTTGCAATGTTTCTTCACTGTGAAGTGACTGTTTTTTCTTTTCCATACCTTGGAAGCAGGTTTCAAGGGATTGGGATACCTGTGGGAGGGATTAGGTTTCAGCTTCCAGAGGAGGACTATCTATCTATAATTTTCGGAATCCTTCTGTTAAGGAAGGTTTGCCCATATTCCTTATTTATTTATTCATCTTTTATATCAGATATAATTTTTTTTTTACTTTGAGTTATATTCTAGTATACATTATCTTATTGCTAATACTGTTCCAGCTTTGGTGATTATGAACTCGTTCAGTCAGTTTTTGTGTCTTTTTGACATTGCTCTGTTTAGTTTTTTTTGAACACTTCTTTACTGGCATTTTATAATCTTGTAAGCAGCAGCCTTATCTGGTATTCTTCCTTTTCTAGCCCTGGAATCAGCCACTTCTCCAAGGAGCTCTGTTTTTTTTGTTTTCAAGGATAACACTTAGAAAACAAGACCTAGATATGAGGGGTGCTCATTATTAACTGAGGTGTCACTGCTTCTAGGCCCTCAGGTTTAGAAGCCATTTTTAGGGGGAGACTTTTCTCTACCATATCAGTTTCTTGTGTCTTCATTGTCTTTTAAGATTTTCCAGATCTTCTTGAGTCAATAATTGATATCTTCTTAGAAGATTACTTTCTTAGGTTAGATTTTCTAATTTATTTTAATAAAAGTATATACACATAGTAGCCTCTTTGAAATCATTAAAATCTGTTTTCTATTTTCTGATTTCAATGTTTTACACTTTCTTTTTGCCTTAAACTTGCTAATGGTTTTTAAAATTTTTCTTCTTTCTATCTTTTTTCAGTCTGTTTCTGTTTCATTCCCTCTACCCCGTCTCAATTGAATGATTAATTTGTTTTTATTTGTTCTTGTTTTAAGACATGTTGTTTATTGCCACATATTTCCTTTGATTGAAGACAGTTTGAATTTCATTTTTTTTCGTTTTTAAGAAAGAAGCATTTGGGTCGGGCGTGGTGGCTCACGCCTGTAATCCCAGCACTTTGAAAGGCCAAGGTGGGCGAATCACGAGGTCAGGAGATAGAGACCATCCTGGGTAACATGGTGAAACCTGTCTCTACTAAAAATACAAGAAATTAGTCGGGCATGGTGGCGGGCACCTGTAGTCCCAGCTGCTCTGGAGTCTGAGGCAGGAGAATGGCGTGAACCTGGGAGGCGGAGCTTGCGGTGAGCGGAGATCCTGCCACTGCACTCCAGCCTGGGTGACAGAGTGAGACTCCGTCTGAGAAAAAAAAAAAAAAAAGAGGCATCTAAGGCTACAGTAACCAAAACAGCATGGTATCAGTACCAAAACACATATATAGATCAATGGAACAGAACAGAGGCCTCAGAAATAACACCACACATCTACAACCATCTGATCTTTGACAAACCTGACAAAAACAAGCAATGGGTAAAGAATTACCTATTTAATAAATGGTGTTGGGAAAACTGTCTAGCCATGTGCAGAAAACTGAAACTGGACCCTTTCCTTACACCTTATACAAAAATTAGCTCAAGATGAATTAAAGACTTAAACATAAGACCTAAAACCATAAAAATCCTTGAAGAAAACCTAGGCAATACCATTTAGGACATAGGCATAGGCAAAGATTTCATGACTAAAACACCAAAAGCAATGGCAACAAAAGCCAAAATTGACAAATGGTATCTAATTAAACTAAAGAGCTTCTGCATAGCAAAAGAAACTGTCATCAGAGTGAATAGGCAACCTACAGAATGGGAGAAAATTTTTGCAATCTGTCCATCTGACAAAGGGCCAATATCCAGAACCTACAAAGAACTTAAACAAGTTTACGAAAAGAAAACAACCCCATCAAAAAGTGGGCGAAGGACAAGAACAGACACTGCTCAAAAGAAGACATTTATGCAGCCAACAAACATATGAAGAAAAGCTCATCTTCACTCATCATTAGAGAAATGCAAATCAAAACCACGATGAGATACCATCTCACGCCAGTTAGAATGGCGATCATTCAAGTCAGGAAACAACAGATGTTGGAGAGGATGTGGAGAAATAGTGCTTTTACACTGTTGGTAGGAGTATAAATTAGTTCAACCATTGTGGAAGACAGTGTGGTGATTCCTCAAGGATCTAGAACTAGGAATACCATTTGACCCAGCAGTCCCATTACTGGGTATATACCCAAAGGATTATAAAACATTCTGCTGTAAAGGCACATGTACATGTATGTTTATTGCGGCACTGTACACAATAGCAAAGACTTGGAACTGACCCAAATGCTCATCAGTGATAGACTGGATAAAGAAAAGGTGGCAAATACACACCATGCAATATTTTGCTGCCATAAGAAAGGATGAGTTCATGTCCTTTGCAGGGACATGGATGAAGCTGGAAACCATTCTCAGCAAACTAACACAAGAACAGAAAACCAAACACCGCATGTTCTCACTCATAAGTGGAGTTGAACAGTGAGAACACGTGGATAGAAGAAGGGGAACATCACACACCGGGACCTGTCGGGGGGTGGGGGGATTAGGGGAGGGATAGCATTAGGAGAAATACTTAATGTAGATCATGGGTTGATGGGTACAGCAAGGCACCATGGCATGTGTATACCTATGTAACAAGCCTGCATGTTCTGCACATGTACCCCGAACTTAAAATATAATAATTAAAAAAAGAGTATGTGTTGCCAATATGAGGACTGTTCTTTGATTTTTAATTTTTACTTGCATTGGATTCTAGTCAGAGATTATGGTTTATATAGGTTCCACTATGAGGAGTTTATTAATTTTTCTTTGTAGTTTAATATATTGTAAAATTTTAAGAATAATCTCTTTTCTCTCTGGGTATATATAACATTTATTAGATCAAATGTCTTAATTATCATGTAAATCTTACTTTTTTATCCGTTTGGTTTTTGTTCATTTAAATCCTTTACTCAAAATGGAAAGAATGCCAATATGCTATTATTGTTATTTCTTCACGTCTCCTTGTATTTTTAAAATCAGTGTTTGCTATTTATGTATTCCAAAGATTTATCATCACAGTCATAACTTTTTATATCTCTTTTACTGGTGAAGTTTACCTTTTAAGAGTATGAAGCATCCCTCTTTCCTATTTAATGCCTCTTTCCTTGAATACTATTTTTGTCTGGTATTAATATTGTAAACCTAGTTTTGTTTAATGCTGCTTAATAGGTCCTCTCCCCACTTGTCCCATTCATAATTTATATTTTGATTTTTGTTACACGTAGGTCTGTTCCTAAAATGTATACTTTTATTTTGGTTGTTTATTGCTTTACAAGAAGAATACGTCACTGTATATAATCTTTATGGACTTGTGCTTTTTCCTTCAATATTATAATGCTTATATTCATCCAAATTACTATGAAGAGCTTTAGTTTGTTGGTTTTGGTTGCTGTACTGTTTTGTAATTATACATGATTTATTTACTATCCTGTTGATTGGTATTTGTGTTGTTTTTAAGTTTTTGGTTTGTAAGTAGTGTTGGTGTTAACATTCCTATGCATACCACTTGTACATGTATAAGAGTTTTCCTTGGGTATATACCTAAGGGTGGAATGCTGAGTAGTATGGTATATAAATGTTCAATTTTAGAGACGATCCCATACTGTTTTTCTTATTGGTTGCACCAGTTAGCACACTTACCAGTGATGTATAAAAGATGTAGATTTACATTCTCCACACTCTTGGCATTATATGGGTTTTTAACATTTGCCAATCAAGTAGGTGTACAGTGGTATTTCATTATAGGCTTGATTTTTATTTACATGATCACTAATGACATAAAGCATTTCTTCATGTTTTAGGAAAGTATTTCCTGTTCTGTAAAATGTCTGTGGTTCCATCCTGGCTAACATGGTGAGACCCCATCTCTACTAAAAATACAAAAAAAAAAAAAAAAAGAAAAATTAGCTGGGTGTGTTGGCAGGTGCCTGTAATCCCCGCTACTGGGGAGGCTGAGACAGGAGAATGGCGTGAACCGGGGAGGCGGAGGTTGCAGTGAGCCAAGATCGTGCCAATGTACTTCAGCTTGGGCGACAGTGGGAGACTCCATCTCAAAAATAAAAAATAAAAAATGTCTGTGGCTGTTCTTCCCCTTTTCTGTTGGGTTCTATTGGGTTGTTTACTTTTGCTTTTTATTTTTAGGCTTTTTTCATAAATTGTTACTAATTTTTTATTAGTTATATATATATTGGAGATATCTGTAACAGTTTTAAACTTAGATTTTGATATTCTTATGTCTATTAGCAAAAAATATTAATTTCAACAATCAAATTTACCCATATTGTCTTTTATAGATAGTACTTTTTGTGTTCTGCTTCAAAAATCCTCTCTTTCGATGTGTTTCACCTATATTTTCTTTCCATTAAGTGTTTTGAAGTTTTGTTTTTGACATTTAAATCTTCAATCCACTTTGAGTTATTTTTTACAGCTCCTTTTATTGGATTCTTCTTTCACCATCTCACGTGTCACCTCTGTTTTATGCTACATTTCATGCATGCATGAACTGTTTATGGCTTCCCTATGCTTATTTGTCTGCTCCATTATCATGTTACCTTACTTAATAAACTTGTTCTTATACACAGGAGGACAAGATGTTTCTTGTGGCTTCTTGTCCTTTTACTCATCCTTATACATTATAGAATTGTCAAGTTCTATCAAAAACTGTCCAGAATTGTTTAAATCAGATCATTTGGGAAATAATTCACACTTCCTGATATTCTTCTTATTTGGGAATGTCATATCATTACATTTCAATTAGGCCTTTAAGAATATTTGTTAATAAGTAAGGTTTTATAATTCCCCCTACTGGTATTTTTTACCTGTTACTTTGTTGCTCTGTAGAAATGCAAATGATTTTGCGTATCAAGTTCATATTTAGCCCTCTTGTTAAACTCTTCTTTCCAGTAACTTGTCTGTAGATTGAGGTTTCTATGTAAAGAATCACATTGCAAATAATAAAGTTGTATCGCTTATTTCCATTGTTTATAACTCAAATTTACTTTTGTTTTTTTATCACACTGAGTCATATCTGTAGTACAATGGTGAACACATGTGGTGGTGGCATTCTGTCTCATATCTGATTTTAAAGAATATGAGTCTAAAGTTTTCTCACTTAAAATGATGTTTGCTTTAGGTGTTTAGTAATGAGTCTTTTCAGTTAAGGAAGTTTCTTTTTCTAATTTCTAAATATTGGCTTATTTATTTGTTGTTTAGTCTTTTAGTATAGTGACATATTTATTTCCTAATATGAAACTATTTTTGCTAAGCTGGAATAACCCTAATTCATTACTGGTATATTATCTTTTGTGTGTATTCTTTGCTAATATTTTGTTCACTACTATTGCATATACATTTGTGAGTGATAGAGTTTTATGATTTTTTCTTTTTTACATCATCTTTGGTTATCAGGATTATGCTCATTCAATAAGTTAGAAACTCTTTTTTTTTCTATTTTCTGGAAGATTTGTACAATACCAGGATTGTCTTTTCTTTGAAATTTTGAAAGAAATTCCCTGTAAACCTCATTTGGTCCTTTCTTGGTTGGAAGATTCTTAAACACTTTAGTATTATTAATAATTACTAATGTATTTAAATATTTTATTTCCCTTTGAGTCCCTTCTGCAAAGTTAAGAGTTTTCTAGGAATTTATTTTTACACTGTTTTAAAAATACTTTCATGTAGTTATTGATAGCGTTGTTGTATCTTTTAAGTCTCTACCTCATTTGTAGTTATATCCCTTTCTTAGTCATAATACTGTTTGAGTATCCTTTTATTTTTAGTCTTCCCTTAGTTTTTTTTAAAATTTTTAATATCTTAAAATTTATTTAATTTTTAATTTTTCAATTACTATGGGTATATAATAGTTGTATATAATTATGGGGTACATGTGATGTTTTGATACAGGCATACAATGTGTAATGACCAAATCAGAGTAATTGGGGTATCCATCACCTCCAGTAGATTTTTCTCTGTCCCTTTACATTGAGCATATGGGTGTCATTGCAGATGAGATGGGTCTCTTGAAGATAGCATGTAATTGGGTCTTGCTTTTTTATCTAACTTGCCACTCTGTGCCTTTTAATTGGGACATTTATCCCATTCAGAGTTAATATTGGTATGTGCAGATTTGATCCTGTTATCATGGTGTTAGTTGGTTATTATGCAGACCTGATTGTGTGACTGCTTTATAGTGTCAGTGGTCTATATACTTAAGTGTGTTTTTGTGGAGGCTGGTAGCCATGTTTCCTATCCATATTTAGCACTCCCTCAAGGATCTCTTATAAGGCAGGTCTGTGGTAATGAATTCCCTTAGCATTCGTTTGTCTGAAAGGGGTCTTATTTCTCCTTTACTTTTGAAGCTTAGTTGGGCTGCATGTGAAATTCTTTTTAAATTTTAGAAACATGGTCTTGCTCCATTATAAGGCTGAACTCCAACTCCTGGCCTCAATCGATCCCCCTGCCTCAGCCTCCTGAGTTGCTAGGGTTATAAGTATGAGCTAGCCTGCCCAACTCTTCAATATGAAATTCTTGGTTGGAATTTCTTTTTCTTTAAGAATGCTGAATGTTGACCCCGCCCCCCAATGTCTTCTGTCTCATAAGGTTTCTACTAAACAGTTTGCTGTTAGCTTGATAGTGATTCCTTTTTTAAGTGACCTGTGCCTCCTTTCTAGCTGCCTTTAACATTTTTTTTTTCTTTCATTTCGACCTTGGAGAACCTGATGACTGTATGTCTTGGGGATGACCATCTTGTATAGTATTGTGCAGGGTTCTCTGTGTTTTCTGAAGTTGAATGTTGGCCTTTCTAGCATGGTCAGGGAAATTTTCATGGATGATACCCTCAGATGTGTTTTCCATATGTTCATGCTTCGTGTCTTTCAGGGATGCCAACGCATCATAGATTTGGTCTTAATACATAATCCCATATTTCTCAGAGGTTTTTGTCATTTTTTTGGGGGGGGGGGTCATTTTTCTTTATTCTTTTTTCTTTATTTTGTTTGACTGAGTTAATTTGGAGAACCAGTCTTTGTGATCTAAGATTCTATCCTCAGCTTGGTCGATTCTGCTGTTAATATTTGTGATTGTATTATGAGATTCTCGAAGTGAGTTTTTCGGCTCTGTCATCAATTTTTTTTTCATAAAATGAGCACTTCATTTTTTTTTTTTATACTTTAAGTTCTAGGGTATATGTGCATAACGTGCAGGTTTGTTACATATGTATACTTGTGCCATGTTGGTGTGCTGCACCCATCAACTCGTCAGCACCCATCAATTCGTTATTTATATCAGGTGTAACTCCCAGTGCAATCCCTCCCCCCTCCCCCCTCCCCATGATAGGCCCCGATGTGTGATGTTCCCCTTCCCGAGTCCACGTGGTGTCATTGTTCAGTTCCCGCCTATGAGTGAGAACATGCGGTGTTTGGTTTTCTGTTCTTGTGATAGTTTGCTAAGAATGATGGTTTCCAGCTGCATCCATGTCCCTACAAAGGATGCAAACTCATCCTTTTTTATGGCTGCATAATATTCCATGGTGTATATGTGCCATATTTTCTTAATCCAGTCTGTCACAGATGGACATTTGGGTTGATTCCAAGTCTTTGCTATTGTGAATAGTGCTGCAATAAACATACGTGTGCATGTGTCTTTATAGCAGCATGATTTATAATCCTTTGGGTATATACCCAGTAGTGGGATGGCTGGGTCATATGGTACATCTAGTTCTAGATCCTTGAGGAATCGCCATACTGTTTTCCATAATGGTTGAACTAGTTTACAATCCCACCAACAGTGTAAAAGTGTTCCTATTTGTCCACATCCTCTCCAGCACCTGTTGTTTCCTGACTTTTTAATGATTGCCATTCTAACTGGTGTGAGATGGTATCTCATTGTGGTTTTGATTTGCATCTCTCTGATGGCCAGTGATGATGAGCATTTTTTCACATGTCTGTTGGCTGTATGAATGTCTTCTTTTGAGAAATGTCTGTTCATATCCTTTCCCCACTTTTTGATGAGGTTGTTTGTTTTTTTCTTGTATATTGTTTGAGTTCTTTGTAGATTCTGGATATTAGCCCTTTGTCAGATGAGTAGATTGCAAAAATTTTCTCCCATTCTGTAGGTTGCCTGTTCACTCTGATGGTAGTTTCTTTTGCCTTGCAGAAGCTCTTTAGTTTAATTAGATCCCATTTGTCAATTTTGGCTTTTGCTGCCGTTGCTTTTGGTGTTTTAGACATGAAGTCCTTGCCCATGCCTATGTCCTGAATGGTACTACCTAGATTTTCTTCTAGGGTTTTTATGGTATTAGGTCTAACATTTAAGTCTCTAATCCATCTTGAATTAATTTTCATATAAGGAGTAAGGAAAGGATCCAGTTTCAGCTTTTTACTTATGGCTAGCCAATTTTCCCAGCACCATTTATTAAATAGGGAATCCTTTCCCCATTTCTTGTTTCTCTCAGGTTTGTCAAAGATCAGATGGCTGTAGATGTGTGGTATTATGTCTGAGGACTCTGTTCTGTTCCATTGGTCTATATCTCTGTTTTGGTACCAGTACCATGCTGTTTTGGTTACTGTAGCCTTGTAGTATAGTTTGAAGTCAGGTAGCATGATGCCTCCAGCTTTGTTCATATAACAGGATTGTCTTGGCAATGCGGGCTCTTTTTTGGTTCCATATGAACTTTAAAGCCGTTTTTTCTAATTCTGTGAAGAAACTCATTGGTAGCTTGATGGGGATGGCATTGAATCTATAAATAACCTTGGGCAGTATGGCCATTTTCACGATATTGATTCTTCCTATCCATGAGCATGGTATGTTCTTCCATTTGTTAGTGTCCTCTTTGATTTCACTGAGCAGTGGTTTGTAGTTCTCCTTGAAGAGGTCCTTGACATCCCTTGTAAGTTGGATTCCTAGGCATTTTATTCTCTTTGAAGCAATTGTGAATGGAAGTTCATTCATGATTTGGCTCTCTGTTTGTGTGTTACTGGTGTATAAGAATGCTGGTGATTTTTGCACGTTAATTTTGTATCATGAGACTTTGCTGAAGTTGCTTATCAGCTTAAGGAGATTTTGGGCTGAGACAATGGAGTTTTCTAAATATACAATCATGTCATCTGCAAACAGGGACAATTTGACTTCTTCTTTTCCTAACTGGATACCCTTGATTTCTTTCTCTTGCCCGATTGCCCTAGCCAGAACTTCCAACACTATGTTGAATAGGAGTGGTGAGAGAGGGCATCCCTGTCTTGTGCCAGTTTTCAAAGGGAATTTTTCCAGTTTTTGCCCATTCAGTATGATATTAGCTGTGGGTTTGTCATAAATAGCTCTTATTATTTTGAGGTACGTTCCATCAATACCGAATTTATTGAGCGTTTTTAGCATGAAGGGCTGTTGAATTTTGTCAAAAGCCTTTTCTGCATCTTTTGAGATAATCATGTGGTTCTTGACTTTGGTTCTGTTTATATGCTGGATTACGTTTATTGATTTGCGAATGTTGAACCAGCCTTGCATCCCAGGGATGAAGCCCACTTGATCATGGTGGATAAGCTTTTTGATGTGCTGCTGAATCCGGTTTGCCAGTATTTTATTGAGGATTTTTGCATCGATGTTCATCAGGGATATTGGTCTAAAATTCTCTTTTTTTGTTGTGTCACTGCCAGGCTTTGGTATCAGGATGATGTTGGCCTCATAAAATGAGTTAGGGAGGATTCCCTCTTTTTCTATTGATTGGAATAGTTTCAGAAGGAATGGTACCAGCTCCTCCTTGTACCTCTGGTAGAATTCAGCTGTGAATCCATCTGGTCCTGGACTTTTTTTGGTTGGTAGGCTATTAATTATTGCCTCAATTTCAGAGCCTGCTGTTGGTCTATTTAGGGATTCAACTTCTTCCTGGTTTAGTCTTGGGAGAGTGTAAGTGTCCAGGAAATTATCCATTTCTTCTAGATTTTCTAGTTGATTTGCATAGAGGTGTTTATAGTATTCTCTGATGCTAGTTTGTATTTCTGTGGGGTCGGTGGTGATATCCCCTTTATCATTTTTTATTGCGTCTATTTGATTCTTCTCTCTTTTCTTCTTTATTAGTCTTGCTAGCGGTCTGTCAATTTTGTTGATCTTTTCAAAAAACCAACTCCTGGATTCATTGATTTTTTGGAGGGTTTTTTGTGTCTCTATCTCCTTCAGTTCTGCTCTGATCTTAGTAATTTCTTGCCTTCTGCTAGCTTTTGAATGTGTTTGCTCTTGCCTCTCTAGTTCTTTTAATTGTGATGTTAGAGTGTCAATTTTAGATCTTTCCTGCTCTCTCTTGTGGGCATTTAGTGCTATAAATTTCCCTCTACACACTGCTTTAAATGTGTCCCAGAGATTCTGGTATGTTGTATCTTTGTTCTTATTGGTTTCAAAGAACATCTTTATTTCTGCCTTCATTTCATTAGGTACCCAGTAGTCATTCAGGAGCAGGTTGTTCAGTTTCCATGTAGTTGAGCGGTTTTGATTGAGTTTCTTAGTCCTGAGTACTAGTTTGATTGCACTGTGGTCTGAGGGACAGTTTGTTATAATTTCTGTTCTTTTACATTTGCTGAGGAGTGCTTTACTTCCAATTATGTGGTCAATTTTGGAATAAGTGCGATGTGCTGAGAAGAATGTATATTCTGTTGATTTGGGGTGGAGAGTTCTATAGATGTCTATTAGGTCCACTTGGTGCAGAGATGAGTTCAATTCCTGGATATCCTTGTTAACTTTCTGTCTCGTTGATCTGTCTAATGTTGACAGTGGAGTGTTGAAGTCTCCCATTATTATTGGACTTAGTATGGGAGTCTAAGTCTCTTTGTAAGTCTCTAAGGACTTGCTTTATGAATCTGGGTGCTCCTGTATTGGGTGCATATATATTTAGGAGAGTTAGCTCTTCCTGTTGAATTGATCCCTTTACCATTATGTAATGGCCTTCTTTGTCTCTTTTGATCTTTGATGGTTTAAAGTCTGTTTTATCAGAGACTAGGATTGCAACCCCTGCTTTTTTTTGTTCTCCATTTGCTTGGTAGATCTTCCTCCATCCCTTTATTTTGAGCCTATGTATGTCTCTGCATGTGAGATGGGTCTCCTGAATACAGCAGACTGATGGGTCTTGACTCTTTATCCAGTTTGCCAGTCTGTGTCTTTTAATTGGAGCATTTAGTCCATTAACATTTAAGGTTAATATTGTTATGTGTGAACTTGATCCTGCCATTATGATATTAACTGGTTATTTTGCTCGTTAGTTGATGGAGTTTCTTCCTAGCCTCGATGGTCTTTCCATTTTGGCATGTTTTTGCAATGGCTGGTACCGGGTTGTTCCTTTCCATGTTTAGGGCTTCCTTCAGGGTCTCTTGTAAGGCAGGCCTGGTGGTGACAAAATCTCTAAGCATTTGCTTATCTGTAAAGGATTTTATTTCTCCTTCACTTATGAAACTTAGTTTGGCTGGATATGAAATTCTGGGTTTAAAATTCTTTTCTTGAAGAACGTTGAATATTGGCCCCCACTCTCTTCTGGCTTGTAGAGTTTCTGCCGAGAGATCTGCTGTTAGTCTGATGGGCTTCCCTTTGTGGGTAACCCGACCTTTCTCTCTGGCTGCCCTTAAGATTTTTTCCTTCATTTCAACTTTGGTGAATCTGGCAATTATGTGTCTTGGAGTTGCTCTTCTGGAGGAGTATCTTTGTGGCATTCTCTGTATTTCCTGAATTTGAATGTGGCCTGCCCTACTAGGTTGGGGATGTTCTCCTGGATGATATCCTGAAGAGTGTTTTCCAGCTTGGTTCCATTTTCCCCCTTACTTTCAGGCACCCCAATCAGACGTAGATTTGGTCTTTTTACATAATCCCATACTTCTTGTAGGCTTTGTTCATTTCTTTTTCTTCTTTTTTCTTTTGTTTTCTCTTCTCGCTTCATTTCATTCATTTGATCCTCAATCGCTGATACTCTTTCTTCCAGTTGATCGAGTCGGTTACTGAAGCTTGTGCATTTGTCACGTATTTCTCGTGTCATGGTTTTCATCTCTGTCATTTCGTTTATGACCTTCTCTGCATTAATTAGTCTAGCTGTCAATTCTTCCACTCTTTTTTCAAGATTTTTAGTTTCTTTGCGCTGGGTACGTAATTCCTCCTTTAGCTCTGAGAAGTTTGATGGACTGAAGCCTTCTTCTCTCATCTCGTCAAAGTCATTCTCTGACCAGCTTCAATCCGTTGCTGGCGATGGGCTGCGCTCCTTTGCAGGGGGAGATGCGCTCTTATTTTTTGAATTTCCAGCTTTTCTGCCCTGCTTCTTCCCCATCTTTGTGGTTTTATCTGTCTCTGGTCTTTGATGATGGTGACGTACTGATGGGGTTTTGGTATAGGTGTCCTTCCTGTTTGATAGTTTTCCTTCTGAAAGTCAGGACCCTCAGCTATAGGTCTGTTGGAGATTGCTTGAGGTCCACTCCAGACCCTGTTTGCCTGGGTATCAGCAGCAGAGGTTGCACAAGATAGAATATTGCTGAAGAGCGAGTGTACCTGCCTGATTCTTACTTTGGAAGCTTCCTCTCAGGGGTGTACTCCACCCTGTGAGGTGTGGGGTGTCAGACTGCCCCTAGTGGGGGATGTCTCCCAGTGAGGCTACTCAGGGGTCAGGGACCCACTTGAGCAGGCAGTCTGTCCGTTCTCAGATCTCAACCTCCGTGTTGGGAGATCCACTGCTCTCTTCAAAGCTGTCAGACAGAGTCATTCGCATCTGCTCAGGCCTCTGCTGCTTCCCCTGTTGTTTTTTTAGCTGAGCCCTGCCCCCAGAGGTGGAGTCTATAGAGACAGGCAGGTTTCCTTGAGCTGCTGTGAGCTCCACCCAGTTCGAGCTTCCCAGTGGCTTTGTTTACCTACTTAAGCCTCAGCATTGGCGGGTGCCCCTTCCCCAGCCTCGCTGCTGCCTTGCGGTTAGATCGCGGCAGACTGCTGTGTTAGCAATGAGGGAGGCTCCGTGGGCGTGGGACCCTCCCGGCCAGGTGAGGGATATATTCTTCTGGTGTGCCCGTTTGCTTAGAGCGCGGTATTGGGGTGGGAGTTACCCGATTTTCCAGGTGTTGTGTGTCTCAGTTCCCCTGGCTAGGAAAAGGGATACCCTTCCCCTTGCGCTTCCCAGGTGAGGCGATGCCTCACCCTGCTTCAGCCCTCGCTGGTCAGGCTGCAGCAGCTGACCAGCACCGATTGTCCGGCACTCCCTAGTGAGATGACCCCAGTACCTCAGTTGAAGATGCAGAAATCACCGGTCTTCTGTGTCGCTAGCGCTGGGAGTTGGAGACTGGAGCTGTTCCTATTCGGCCATCTTGCTCCGCCCCCCAGTATTGTAATATATTATGCATAATTATTTTATTTTACAATATGTCTTACTGTAGGAAATTCAAAAATTGGGTAAGTTCTTTAATTTATAGGGTTAGGAATAGATTTTTCTTAGAAATGTGTAGTTACAGTAGAGAGCCTTGAGATACAACTACCATACATTTTTTACCCTGATTTTTAAGTGTATAATTTAATAAATTTTGGGATATACATAACACCATGGAACCATCACCATGATCAAGATAGTGAACAAATTTATCACCTCAAAAGTTTGCTCATCTACTGTATCCTTGCTGATTTTCTCTTGTCTCACCAGTTTTTGAGAGAGGATATTGAAATCTCTGATTTTAATTGTGGGTTTGTCTTCATGTAGTTTTCAGTTGTATTATTTGCTGTATAAATGTGTCTTAGTATGTTTTTGTGTTGCTTCAGAAGAACACCTGAGGCTGGTTAATTTATAAAGAAAATACATCTCTTTAGTTCACAGTTCTGCTAGCTGGAAGGTTTAAGATTGAGCACATAGTGAGGTCCTCACGGTGCTTCTGCTCATGGCAGAAAGTGAAGAGGAGCTGGTGCATGGAGAGATCACATGGTGAGAGAGGAAGCAAGAGAGTGAAGAGGGAGGTGCTAGGCTCATTTTAACCAGCAGCTCTCATGGGAACTAATAGAGGAAGGACTCACCGCTCCACCAAGGAAGGGCCTTTATCTAATCGTAAGGCATCCACCCCCATGACACAATAACCTCCCAGTATGCCCCACCTCCAACATTAGGGATCAAATTTTAATATGAAATTTGGAGTGGACAAACATCCACGGTATAGCAAATGCTAAGGATTGTTAGGTTTTCTTAATTGGCCCCTGTAGTATTATTATTACCATGAAATGACCTACTTTATCCCTGTCCATATTCTTTGCTCTGAAATTTACCTGGTCTATTATTAATATAGCCATTTCAGCTTTCTTTTCTGTTGTGTTATGATGGTATATCATTTTCTGTCATCGTACTTTTAACTTTATACTTTTAACCTATGTATTGTACATTTGCATGTATTTTTTTGGTCAGTATGTAGAAGTTAACAGCACTGTGATGAAGCTGCTGATACTCTCAAGCCCTTGTCACCTATGGGTGTGGAAGCTACTTGAAACTAAGGACTTCTCGTTCTGAGCATTATCTTCCCTTTGATCTTGGTTTGAAAGATTGATGTTATTTGTGATATAAGGTATTACTGTTACTCTATTACTAAAATATTTTCTAAGGATGAAGCTGATACTAGTCACGTTGCTATATTTGAAATCTGAGAATTCTGAGAAAACACCTTTCATTACAAGGCATGGTTCAGTACCACTGAATCATTCCTTGTTGCAGTATTGAGCTCAGACCTTCCTTATTCTTCACAGCATGATAAATTAGTAACCTTTTTGAACTGTGGGCTTTCCTTTGAGTCATCTGTTAAACCTCACATTAGATCAGAAAGGAACATCAGAATCTGCAAAAGAAGGTTTTACTTCATTCATCATTGCCACCTACCAGAAAACTGATGGAGTATTTGTAATTGTCACTGAGTGGCGGGGGCACAGATGGTGAACTGTCATCCTTATCAGTGGATGGCTTTTCTCTTCTGCATGGTGTCTGTTTCACAGTATTTCATTAGCTTTATTTTTCTTATCTGTCCCTTTAAACAATATAACAAATAAATTGTCACTGATAAAAATATAAGTATATCCTATATCTGTGGAAAGGGACCTTAGCAGAGTTGAGTCTTTTGTATAATTAAAATGACATATTTATTTTCAAAAGTTGTCATTGCCATATATGTTTCAAGTGATGCAGTCACAAATGATGCATAAATAATAAATGATGTGTAAATGATAAAAAGCCATTGCATTTCAGATTTTCAGATTTTCTCAAATCTACTGTTGGACAGAATTTTAAACTTTAATATAATGGAACTGTCAGTCTTTTTCTTTTATTTTTTAAAGCATTTCTTGAGCACTTGCTTGTGTAATCTCTGTTAGGCCAGGTGCTAGGGAAACATAGGTAAATGATGTCATGTGAGCCCATCTCTGACAAATTTCACAGTTTCTTGAATCTCTAAACACACTCATTTTTATATGAATTAAGTAATTTTTCTCTTGTCTTCATTTTTGAATAGTGCTTGAATACTATCCGTGGATACTTTATTTGATATGACTAATACCATCCGAGACATTAGTAATTACAATCAGCTTTAAAGAGTTCCTCTATGTACTTTCTGGAACATAATATGTTGGAATGTTTTCTTGGATGAGTGATCATCTATGAAAAGAACAGTTTACTACAGATTCCTTTGGTCTTAGTCTGAATAAAACCCTGTCCCCAGAGAATCATTCCTCCTTAACTTAAGCAGTTAGCATAAGCCCTTGATACATAGTAGGTTTTGAATTAAATATTAGTGAATTGAGCTAAAACCCTAACTTATTATCTTCAGTATGCTGTATCTATGGGGATGTTATACGAAATATGTGATGAAGTGCTGTCTAAAAATGCCCTTTGTTTTTAGGTGAGTGTTCCTTTATTTTTCCTTTCTTTCATCTGTTTCTCTGTCTTGTTCTCCCAATTTTCCTTCTTCTTTGTCTTCCAGATACCTTGATCTCTTTCCTGCCCTCCTATACCTTCCTCACCTTTTACTTCTCTCACCCTCTTCATCATCCAGAGAAACAAGAAATACAAGTTTTAACCCTTCAGTCCCTCACCCCTTCCCAGTTTGGGTAGAAGGCAGTGAGGGAGTATTATAAATGCTTCCTATGTATCTTATTTGTTGTCGTGCTGGGCAGGCTTAAAACGGTGGTATACTTAATAATATTTTTAAATGTGAGGAAAAAAATGGATTTTTCAATAAACTGATAAAATTGGATTTTAGATTCCGAAGTTCATAAAGTGTAGACTGAGACTGAGAGGAAAATGTTTTTTCAAATGACATGTGAAAACCATTGCACTAATTTTTTATGTATTTAGATTTGTAACTTGGTTTCCACCCTGGTCTTGAAAATAAACTGTAAAGAAATAAGCGTCTTAAGACATTGAACTTTTATTGAAAAAAAGCTCTGATTTTCTAATAAAAAATTTTGTATTACTGTAATTAAGCTTTGGATCCTTTTTTTCCTTTAAATCCTTTTGATCTAGGAAGAAAAATATCTTTGAATATTCTAAATTCTATTGTTATGTTTTAAAATAATGGGAAGGAGATTATTTGCTTCATTGTGCCACATTTTATGGAATGTGTTTGAGGCAACACTTGACAGAACTCTAAAAATGGCAGCTTAATAAAATTCTATGTTGTGTCATTTATATTTCCTGCCTATTCTGTTTTTAGAACTTTTATTTTTTCCCAAAGATCATGAACCTATCGGTCAGTATTTTCTCCCCATCTCTCTTAAAAAATAGGAAATATGGGAACCTTTAGGAGGAGTCTGATAGACTTTCAAGGTCATAAACTTGAGTATGAATTATTTCAGAGAATACAGTAAATTGTGTTAGGAAAACCAGAGCTTTGGTCTAGTATGCCATAAAAGGTAATTAAAAGTATAAAAAGGGTGTAAACTTTGATGAGATCATGTCTGCATATGTATTCATTTCTTTATATACATTATTAGTATTTTAAACTATAGCAGTGTTGTTTAAAATTTTACAGGTGTGACTTAAAAACTAGACTTAAAATTTTATTGTGTATGTGGAATTAGCCACCGTAATTAACTTTTGGGCTTGTTACATTGATTTTTAGAATATTAGGGAAGGGGGACTTTAGAATTTATTATGTAATCCCTTACTAATTAGGAAACTGATGCCTAAAGAAGTCAGTCTGTTATGAGTTGCAGACTTTATCTTGGTGTGGATTTCTTGACTCACAGTTTAGTGCTGCTTCTACTGCATCAAGCTGCTTTTCTATGCCTAAAATAAAAACAGTGTCTCTGTTAAGGCTTAATTAGAATTAACAGTATGAAATATGGTCAACTAAGACTAATTTCTGATTATCTTAGTTGGAGATAGGAATTGTATTATGCAGGATTTAGTGAGGCTAGAAGTTGCATTTTAAAAATTATATTAGGAAGGAAGGAGATCCAGGCACCTTTTGGGAAGATTTTTACTGTGATTCACATTTTGAAAATGAGTAAGTAAATCTTAACTACTGAGTCTCACAGGGTATATCTTTGCTTTTACTTGTGCCTGTGACATAATAATTAGCTTTGAGAGTAGATACAAAAAGATGAGGGATGTCTATACAACAGATAACTGTACAACAACTATAACCTTATGCAAATTGACCCTCTTTACTTGAAAGATACTGCTTTTTCTTCCATTTCCTTAATAACATTAATTTTTTAATAAAGTACTTATTAATATATATTATAGAAGATTGAAGCAAAAGCAAAGTAATGCCTGCTGTATTAACATTTTGATCTAATTATTTTCTTTTTGTGCCCAAATATATAAAACTCATACATTTATATATAAACTGCATTGCATAGATTTGAATCCAGAATTTTTATTTAACATTATACAATGAAAATTTTAATATAATTAATGTTGTTTAAAATTAAATTTATATAGTATCTCAATACATGTGCCAAAACTTATGTAATTAATTTCCCACTGCTGATACTTTGTTGTAAATCTCACTGCAGTGAATATCTTTATAGAGAAATCTTTTTGTACATCTCTATTTCATTATGGTAATTGTTCAGAAATAAAATTATTTAAAGTACCTTTTTTTGACTGAGCACTTACTAAATATTAAATGGACTGGGGTATACTAGTTGACTGTTTAGCAAGGTAGATGGTTATGAAATGTGACTATAGAACAGAGGCATGTATACCAGTATCCAAAGACCTCCATCTTTTTGATGGCTAGAGCTGTAGATGACTTGAAGAGAATAGAATTTGAAATAAAAGGAGGTAAAATTTCTGTTTTTTCCTGATCCCAGCCAGTGTAGGCTGGGTGAAGGAAGTGGGGTGTTAAGGAAGGATGCCATCAAGGCTTAGGACCCAAAGGTTGCATTCTAAGGTTCTGAGCCGAGCTCAAATCACAGCAGGAATCTCGGGCAATAAGTAGGGAGAAGAAGAAATTAAGAAACCTAGTTTTGGCTAGGCACAGTGGTTCACACCCGTATTCCCAGCACTTTGGGAGGCCGAGGCGGGTGGATCACCTGAGATAAGGAGTTCGACACCAGCCTGGCCAACATGGCGAAACCCCGACTCTACTAAAAATACAAAAATTGGCCGGATGCGGTGGCTCACGCCTATAATCCCAGCACTTTGGGAGGTCGAGGCGGGCAGATCACAAGGTCAGGAGATCGAGACCACGGTGAAACGCTGTCTCTGCTAAAAATACAAAAAATTAGCCGGGCGTGGTGGCAGGCGCCTGTAGTCCCAGCTGCTCGGGAGGCTGAGGCAGGAGTATGGCGTGAACCCGGGAGGTGGAGCTTGCAGTGAGCAGAGATCACGCCACTGCACTCCAGCCTGGGGGACAGAGCAAGACTCCGTCTCAAAAAAAAAAAAAAAAGTACAAAAATTAGCCAGGCGTGGTGGCGGACTCCTGTAATCCCAGCTACTCTGGAGGCTGAGGCAGGAGAATCACTTGAACCCAGGAGGCGGAGGTTGTAGTGAGCCGAGATCGTGCCACTGCACTCCAGCCTGGGTGACAGAGTGGGACTCCGTCTCAAAAAAAAAAAAAAAAAGCCAGTTTCATGGAATGGACTACTCACCCCTGAGGACAGAGTGAAGAGTGCTGCATGCCCAAGTATAGAAGCGATCAAGTGTTTTGATTCTGGACCTAGAGCAGCAAGAGTAATTTCAGAACCTACAAGTTAGTGTATAGATCCTGCTAGTGTTCTTTGTATCAGCAGATTTTGCTATGGAATTAGGGGAAGGGCATTAGAACCTTCATTTCAAAGTAGCTCCAGAAAGCAGAGCCTAACCCTTTTTTGTCAGCATTGTTACTTAGAAGGTTCAGCTTCTGCATCTTTCTGTAATTGCCAGTTAAATTTTGTCCTGTTCTATAGCCTCAGGCATAAGAGAACCAGGCAAGAAAGCGACGAGGTCAATACAAATATATCACCTCTTCTTTCAGTAAAGCATGTCCTTATTAATTTTACTTTTTTGCAGAAGATTGTTTTCTCCTATCCTTATAACAAATTTCAAACTTGCAGTATAGTATATGCTTTCAGCACTTGAATAGTGCACAAATGTGTTAATTTCATTTTAAGTTCAGATCTTAGACGCTTGAGAGATATAAATATTATAATTTTATTTACTTATTTGGCAAGCCAAACATGGAATTTTAAGATTCATATGTATATATTATTTTTCTCTACAAAATGACTATTTTGTAAACTAATTATTATGGTGAATTTAAAACATACATAATAGTATGATGAACCTCCAATTACTCATCATACAACCTTGCAGTGATAAACTTGTGGTAAATCCTGCCGCGTTGACATTCCATCCACTCTCCGTAACTACTATCTTGAAGTCAATTCCTGATAGCATTTCATTATGGCTATTTTTTATGGAGATTTTCTTTCTGCTTCTGAAAGTAATACATGCTTATTATAAAAGAGGAAATTTAAAACTTGTCACAATCATCTAGTGAGAAATTTTAATTTTTGCCTTTTCTTATGTTACCTTATGCGTGCTAATGTATACATGTAAATACACACAAAATATATATCATGTATAAAACTTTTCTGCATAATTGTATTAGGGAAAGGTCTAAGCTGCTATAAAAGCACCAAAATACAGTGATTTTAAGAACAAAGAAATTTATTTTTTACAGTACAGTTCTGAGGTAAGCAGACTAGGTTTTCAGGGTCGCTTTATGTGACATGTTTTTTCAGGGACCCATCTTCTGTCTTTACCATCTCCTCAGGTATGCCCTCCCTTCATGATCAGAGCTGTTGTTACAGGCTCTTTTCTGTTGCAATTTGCAGAAAGGGAAGACCTTAAAACACCGAGTATGCATTCGTTTTCCATTAATGAGTACTCAGTCACATGGTCACCGCAAGCTACAAGAGGGACTGGGAAATTCAGTTCATAGTAAAAGACTTATGTGACTTGCTATAAAGCTCTATTACTATGGAATCTGGTGCAGTGCAATATTTTCTTTGTCCTCTTTATTTCCTCCCTTGTAGACACATGAACCTAGAGTCTTAGACTCAGGTTTGATCCATTTGGTAAGACTATAATTGGTTGAGTTCTTTCATCAAGATGAACATATTGTTTGATTGTTTTTTCTTTTTGTGGTATTGACGTATCAGCTATTGACACTTAGTACCTAGATCCACTAATTCATAGATATGGTGATATTCCAATTGTGCATTTCATTTTCATTTATTATTTGTAATACATTTATAAAGAAATGGTTCCCTCATCTACTATTTGGTTACTGAGTACAGTTTGTATATGTGTATGTAAGTCAGTACACATTTTTTATTATTTATCAGTTTTCAAGATAACAAACTAGTTTCCTGTTATCCTCCAAAGTTATCTGATTGGTGTGTGTGGTGTGTGTGTGTGTGTGTGTGTGTATAGATAAATTATGAACTGATGGATTTAAATATTTTTAATGGGTTTCAGTCATTTTTTTTTGTAGTTTTCCTGTTTGAATCTCAAATTATGCCATCTTTTCTTCAGTGAGAGTCTTTTTGAGTTTTTTGAGTTTGTTTTCAAGTCCTTTTGAAATGAGCCCAGTCGAATTTGATAGTTGCCTTGCTACCCAGTTTACAAGGTGTTAGACTTATTATCAGCCATTTTGGTAAGAAACTCTGCTTACTTTTACTGGGAAATGATATTTCAAGACCATAATCAGAGATACTCATTGCAGTATGGGTTGATCATTGTGAACAGAATTAGAAAATGAAGAAATGAAATATGTGTATAGGTGTGTGTCTATTCAACCTCTTCTGTATTGCAGCCTGTATCTCTTTTCTTCCATACCAAATATCAGGTTCTCAAGGAGAGCGGAGATGATAGAATTATAATATAACCACATTTACTCCATCCTGCCCAACACATGCAACAGTCTTAGAATAACATTACTAATAGTACCACCATCAGTGTAATTACCGAGAACAGTTTAAAATTCTTTTCATATGTTTTCCCCATTCTCCCCATCTTTTAAAAAGAGTAACATGGTGATAAATCTGAGACACCAGTATTATATACTGGATTCTTTAGCTTTTATCCCTAGTTTAGTTTCAGTTCTATAAGTATATGTGTAATGTTCACCAGTAGTCCCTGTCCATGTCTCTCCTGTCATTTTTCTTTTCTGAGACATGTTCTGAGGAATCATGTAGATTCCTTAGAAAGGTTTATGAGAGAACAACAGAAATCAATATCTTAAAAACTCAATAAGGTTTATGAGAATAATATTCTCTAGGTTTTTAAAATGTTGGTAATAATTTGTGCTTATTTTGCTTGAAAGTTAATTTTACTAGGTAGAAAATCTTTAGCTTATATTTCTTTCTTGATGATGCTAAATACATTATTTTCTTTTGGCATAAAATGTTGCTGTCAAAAAGTCTGACGATAATCCAGTTTTTTTCCTTGTAAGTCACTTGTTCTTTTCCCCCTAAATGCTGAAATAATTTTTTATTTAAGGCCCAGAAATTTTAATAGGATAAGTCAGTATTAGCCTCTCAAGGTCAGTATTTTCGAGTGTATGGTGTACTCTTTCAGTATTTATATTCTTCACTTGATCTTAGCCAAAAGGCCGAAAAGCGATTCTTTTTATATTCTTGAAAGTTTTATTGGATTAAGGTTTTTAATATTTGATCTATTCTCTTGCTTTGGTTTACTTTGTCAAGAACTCCTATTATCTTGATCTCATCTTTGCTCCTCTTCAGTATTTCCATTTACTTTCAAATCATTTTTATTTTTTTACTGAAAAAATTGTATCCTTTTTATTTACGTTTTGAGGCATTATTTGTTGTGTTTATTTACTCTTATACATCTTCTGTTTTGTTTTTATTTCTTAAATGATTTCTTTCATTGCAATCTTTTTTTGAGTTTTAAGACCTAATTATTGAGTTTTTAAGATATTGATTTCTGTTGTTCTCTCATGCCTTATATCATTTTTTGTATGTGTTTCAGCTTATTTTGAAATAGAAAGTTACGTTTTGACCTGTGCATACATTTTTTTGGTATGATTTGTTGTTGTTTGTAAGGTTGCTATTCTACTTGTTTTCTTCTGATAACTTTGGCATTTGACCTTGATACTTTTCTCTTGCTAATTTTTACGTGGAATTATTTTTATGAAACTTTTAGAAGGACATGTTTTAGGGTAGCCATTCTAACTTCATAGAGATCCCTCTTATACTATGTTTGTGAAAAATGCAGTGGCTTGAGTTCTGCGGTTTCCTGGTTCTGTTTTCTTATTCTGCTTTTAGCTAGGCATTGTTTTCCTCTTTGTCTCTATTATCCCTAGTTTGTCCAATTTAAATTTCTTTCCCAGCAGTTTCTCCCATGAGAGCCCTCTCCTGGAAGGGAGCCCTGGTGGCTTATTTCCAGAGTCATAAGGGCTACCCTCCACTAGTCAGATCAGACCTTCTTAATGCAAGGACCATTTACTCACCTCCTCTTGAAGGGTCAGAGCCCCTCTCACTTTCAAAGGCTGTTCTCAAATTAGGCTGTTAACTCTCCAGTGAATAACTGTTCCTTTTTTAGGGTTCTTATGTTCTGATATTCATTATTCATCCTGATGTTTCCCTCTAATTTCTCTTGCAGACACTGAAACGCTACTTATCTGATGGTAGTTTGTCCACACTCACTTCTGTTTGGGGGTTGTGGGAATACCTTGTTACTTAGTATGGTTGTAAATATTTTTCATAGGTTTTGCTTTAATATCTAATTGCTCTTTATGTTTTTATATGGAGATTCAGTGAATTCAAAGTTCTGCTACCACTGCCACCATCTTCTCAGAATCTTCTTTTATAATCTCAATCTGTTACCAGACTGGAGTGCAGTGGTACAATCATGGCTCACTGTGATTTCAACTTCCTGGACTCATGTGATCCTCCTGCCTCAGCCTCCCATGGAGCTGGGACCACAGGTGCACGCCATGATGTCCTGCTGATATTTTGTAGAGATGGGGTTTTTCCATGTTGCCCAGGTTGATCTCGAACTCCTGGGCTCAAGCGATCCAACCCACCTCTGCCTCCCGAAGTGCTGGGATTATAGGTATGAGCCCCCGCACCCAACCTTTAATAAGGATTTTAATGACTATTACTTCTTCATAGAAATACACTGTAATTTACTAAACCACTCCCTCAATGTTGAAAACCCTTCTTTTTATGTGCTTTCCATCTTCAGAAACCATGTCAAAACTTTGTTCCTGTGTAACACTGTAGTTATTTTAATGGAAAGATAGATGATTATTACTCTTTTATCATCAAAAAGTGATCTCTCTCTTAGAAAAAGCAAAAGCATAATGCAAACCATTAAAAGTTAGTATGTAAAGACTTGAAATGTGTTTATAGAAAGGAACAGAAGAAACATCCTAAGTCACAGAAAACAAAATGCAGACAAATGGTCAAGCATACTAATACCAGTATTTTAGTTAACTAATCAACAGATTAGAAACAAAACAGGAACACCACATACTGGCAAACCACTTGTGGGGACATAAATTAATTCCCATTTTGATTATTCAGTTTGAGAGTACTTATCAAAAGTCTTAAAATATGTGTAATCTGTGGCCCAGGTTTTTCATTTCTGTGATTTGATCATAAAGGAATAATTGACTATTTGTTTAAATTTGAGTTATAGGAATATTTTGTTGTACTATTTATGACATTGAAAAATTAAAAATTATCCAGATATGTAACAATAAGGCATTAGGCAAAATAGGTATATTCATGAAATGGAATAGCTTACATCTATTAGCTTATGTTGTAGGATATTATTTAATGGAAAGAATATATAGCTATATCAAATATAGCAAATTTAAAAATTTTATAAATGGGATAACCTATTTTTATAAAACTATATGTACAAAGAACGATGTCCAGAAGAATATACTTCAAAACATTAGTTTTTTTCTAGTTATTAGAAATATTTTAATCTTAATTTTTATTTATATATTTTTTCTGTAATTAATACATTTTTGTGTTAAGAAAAAGTTTACTATTAAGTCAAATAAAAACATATGCTCATTTGTCTCTGGTTTGAGATTTTAAAAATGTTAACATTAATATGAATGCCTGATGTATGTAGTTTTGTATGTGAATATGTGTGTAAAGGTGTTGTCTATAACAAAGGTATGATTCTTGATAGTTCTAGATAGAGTCTGAGTTTTTTTGCATAGTGACTGCATTTGTGTATAAGTTTCCTTAGTGGTTTCTGTTAGATATGTAAATAACATTTATATACAACTGAAAATAGTGTAATTTGGACCTTTCACAAAACTGAAGATATCATTTAGAATATTTCTTTTCCTTAGTGCAGTGATCAAATCACATGTCGGAGACTAGCCTGCATGAGCAGCATGGCAGGAGGGAATATGGAGTAGTAAAAAACCTTGATCTTGTAAAGTCAGTCAGTCGCAGTTTTGATCTTGAGCTTTGTGACCATGGGCATTATACCAAACTTCTTTGAGGTTTGCATCTATAAACATCTGTGTGTGTTAACCATCTGTGAAATGTAAACATACTACCACCTGCTTTATGGGGTTGTGAAGATGATAGGAAATAATATGTGTACTTGATCCAGTCCTTTGCTAATCACATAGTAAGTGTTCAATAAATGGTAGTATGGATGATGCTTTCATATATGACTTGCTTTGTTCCATATGTCTTTGGGAGATAATGAGAAGAGGGTTTTCTCCCCCGCCACTCGCTGTGTTCTTTCTTTGAAAAGAAGGACCTGGGTTATTTTAAGTTTTTTATGTGTGTATACTTACTACTTAAATCATTGCTTTGCGTTAGTGCTACCGTATAAAGGTATAGTATACCATAGGCCTAGTTTATCAAAGAAAATAATTGCTTCTACAGTGAAAGAACATTTTCTTCATTTGACTGTGGGGTTTTTGTTTTTTGTTGTTGTTGCTTGTTTTTTGTTGGTAGGTTCATAATTTGGAAAGTGAGCACAATTCTATAGCTCAAATCTACTTCCAGCCATATCTCTAAGGTAGTCAAGAATGTGGATTCCCTAATCACCCTGTCTGGGTTTAAATTTAGGCTCTGTCACTTTACTAGCTGCAAATCACTCAGTCATGGTTTTGGCCTTCCAACTTTGAAAAAGTTAACTTTGTGTCCAAGTTTTCTCATAGTTAAAATGAGGATAATAAAAATATATACCTTCTAAGTATGTTCTAAGTATAGTTGTAAGGACGAGATGAATGATATTATATAAAGTACTTAGCTCAATGTATCTTGTGTAATAAGGGCTGAAAAATACTATTAGTTGTTATTACATTAACTCTCTTTTTATTTATCTAACACATACTTACTGAGTGCTTGCCATGTGCCAGGCACAGTTCTAGACATAGAAACATCAATGAACAAAACAGACAAAGTCATTGCCCTTGGGAAACTTATGTTTGAGGACGGAAATTGAAAATGAATATGTAATACTAGGCAGTGATGTGAAACAAGTCTTATGAAGAAACATAAAATAAGGAGATGGCAAATAATAGAGGGTGTTAAGACTGAGCATTCATTTTGGTCAAGACCACGCAAATACCCAAGAGAATATTCTTGGCCAAGGGAAAAACATATAGAGCCCGGAGGCAGTAACGTTTCTGATGAATGTGGAGAACAACAAGAGGACCACTGTGAGTGTAGTTTTAGTAAAGAAAGAAGAGAATGGTAGATGAGATCAGAGAGATCAATGACTCAGCCTTGTAGGTCATGGTGAGCAATTTGGATTTACCCTAAGTGTGATGAGAATGTAAGTTTTGATAAAAGGAATGATGTGATTTGACTGTTGTTGTAAAAAAATAAGTGGCCATTTTTATAGAGAAAAGACCTATGGGGTCAAATTAGAAACTGTGAGACCAGAGGCTATTGCAGTAATATAAATGAATGCTGATAGTGACTTAGAGCAGGTGAGGGTGGTAGGGAGAAGTGGTTGAATTGGGGATATATATGAAAGGAGAACTGATAGGATTTGCTAATGTATTGGATGTGAGCAATTATGCAAATGATGGTATCATTTACTGAAATAGAGAACACTCTCAGAAGAACAATTTGATGTATATAAGGAACATAAGAGTTTTGTTGTAGACATGTTATTTTTGAAATGCTGATTGTGGAAATGTTCCACCTAATTGGAGAGTTTGAGGAGACTTTTTTTTTTTAAGACAGTCTTGCTTTGTTGCCCAGGCTGGACTGCAGTGGCGCGATGTCGGCTCATTGCAACCTTCGCCTCCTGGGTTCAAGCGATTTTTCTGCCTCAGCCTCCCAGGTAGCTGGGATTACAGGTATGTACAGGCATATACCACCATGCCTGGCTAATTTTTGTATTTTTAGTAGAGACGGGAGTCTACCATGTTGGCCAGTCTGGTCTCGAATTCCTGCCCTCAAGTGATCCTCCCACCTTGGCTTCCCAAAGTGCTGGGATTACAGGTGTGAGCCACTGTACCTGGCCGAGGAGACTTTTTTTTTTTTTTTTTTTTTTGAGACCGAGTCTCGCTCTTGTTGCCCAGGGTGGAGTGCAATGGCGTGATCTCGGCTCCCCACAACTTCAGCCTCCCGGGTTCAAGCAATTCGAGGAGACATTTTTATGCAGGTGAATAGAGTTCAGGAGAGAGGTCAGAACTAGAGTTAAAAATTTGAGAATTTACTGTGTATGAATAATATTTCAAGTTACTGCATTAAATGAGTGAGTTTGGATAGAGAAGAAGAAAGCTCTGAGTATAGCTCTGGCATGCTTTAACATTTAGAGGTCAAGAAGAGGAAAAGGACCCAACAAAGAAGACTTAGAAGGAGCAGCCAGTGAGTTAGAAGGACAATGTGATACCAGGAAACCAAGTGACGGAGGAGTCTCGGGTAGGAGGAAATGATCTATAGGACTAAAGTTGCAAGAAAATATAAGAACTGAACATTGGCCACTGGTGTTACTGACTTTGACAAGGAAAATTTGTAGATTGGTAAGGGTGGTAAGGGCAAAAGCTGGACTAAAATGAGTTTAGGAGTGAATGGGAGTGAAGGAAGTAGAGGCAAAATACACTTTGTTTCAACAAATTTTGGTACAAAAGGGTAGTAGCCGAATGGAGACATATGAACAAGAATCCTTTTGAGATGATTTAAATAGAAACAGGAAAACTGATGATCCGGATAAGAGGAGAAATAACTATAAAAATGCAAGACAAGGATTGGGATTCAGTGTATATTGGAGGACTTGCTCTTAGATAGGAACATGTGTTCATATATTACAACAGGAGGGAAGAGAGTGTACAGGCACATATGCAGATTGTTTGACACATTTAGCTGTGGGAGTGTGTGGAAGCTCGTCTGAATAATGCTATTTTCTTTAATCAAATAAACATGATCATGAACTGAGAGATGGGGTTAGGAGATGAGGGATATTGGAGATTTAAGGAGAGAGTCTAAAATAATTTTTAGCAAGGCGAGTGTGTAGATTAACTAATGTAAGGTTGCTTGACTACCTGGGAATACTAGAGGCCACTTGAGGTGTAATTTCATAAATTTAAAGTTTGTAATTATAGCCACATTAATCTGCTTCAGACATAGGCTCAGAATAGGGAGAGAGTTGGATTTAGGGTTGGGATTTTGCCATGCATGTATGAAAGAACAAAGGGGGAAAAGAGTTGAGCTCAGGCAACAGAATGATTATAGTGATAGGCCATAAAATCTAAGATGGATAAGGAGGGGAACTTGACCAAACACTGTGTGCTCTCGCTGAACCAAAGCTTTGCTGTCGATACCCACATCACTTTCTCATCTCTAGGATGTGTTTTCTGAGATGACCTCCTTTTTCCTTTCTGCAGCCTTATCCCACTCCCAGCCCAAACACATACTTACCTAATATCTGTATGTTCACATTTTATCCTTTCTTCAAGGGATAGCAAATATGGTGCTTCCTTCCTGAAGTTTCCCCCACTTTCCCCCTAGTGAACAGTGATCCTGTTTCCCTCTTTGAGTTATTACAGTACTCTAAATCTCCAATTGACTTGGTATTATAGATGGCATTATAGTTTTGTGTATATATTTTACCTTTCCTACTCTACTTGTGTGATATCATGGTAGGGATTATGTCCATGTATCCTTAGTATTAGGCACAACTGATATGCAATGAAGTGAAGTCAGTGGTGTAAAAATCTTAAAACAGTTTCTTCAACGTTTTCCAAAACAATTGTAGAAACCAGTGTATTACAGAGATTACTTTTAGTTTTATCAAATGTCTTATACTCACTGTAGTCTATAGCAATCCTATGTTACATTTAAAAAATCATTCTCATTATTATTATTTTATTTATTTATCTTGCAGGAGCATCTTTCCTTGAAGAAGTATATTATTGACATTGTGGTTGAAAGTACAGCTCCAGCAGAGACTTTGAAAGATGGAGAAGAGCGGCAAAAAAATAAAAAAAAAGCCAAAAAGATAAAAGCCCGGATGAACTTCAGGTACCTTAAATACCCTTAAAAACAAAAGAAAAATTCTTAGCGATGTATCTTTTAATGTAAATCCAAGGAAGACAAAAAAAGTTTAAAGTTGTTTGCTTCGTGAAAGCCTTGGAAATAACACTGATGAGCCTAATTTATAGCCACTTTCCTTGATTGAGAAAGAAAACTGCATATCGATCTAAAGCCCTTGCTTTCACCTGTTAAGAGCTCTTCTTATAATTGGATGGCAAAGCTCTGCCAAACTTGTGCCTCCTCCAGCATACAATAGTATGTTTAAGTATGTGTAAACCAAGCCTATTTTTCTTTCCAACTATTGATTTTTAAATGAAGTATCAAAGAAAATCAATAGCAATCAACAAATAGAAGTCTACTGGCTGTAGTGTCAAATCCCATGACTAGGCTTAATCAATTTGGTTGCCTGTCACAACAAGAAAAAGTTCAAGAAATATCTTAAAATGGAAAGTGAGTTGTCAGACCTGTAGTTTATCATCAACCTCCAAAGTGTCATCTGAAGATCGGACAGCTGTGTAGTACATCATTACCTCACAAGCTTTGAGTGTCATCTGATGACGAATGAGTCCGGTTGAAGGACACAGAGATAGCTCTTCTTTAGTAGATAATCCTTTGCTGTTCGAGGGCAACTATTCTGAATATGTCCTTATACTTTTATTACTAAGTGTCTCAAAGATGGAGAAGCTTGACCCATGGGATTATAGGAATATAGAATGTACAATAATGGTGAATAGTGCAGTTATCTCTCTGTAATTTTGATGGTAAGATCATGATCGATCTAGGTTTCTATTTCAACTTACATAATCAGTGATAACTTCAGAGTGCCGATTTAATCAAAGAATAGAAAAGGCTTTTTTGATTTTAGTTTTTGAAGTTAGTCCAGATTTCTCAGAATAGTTTTACAGTGTATTTTAGGGCATTACTGACCTTCGTTTCTAGTTTATGCTAAGAACTTGCAGACCTCCTGATACTTTTGAATGTAGTAAGGGCCTGTTCTTTGAACCTGTCTATTTTTAATGTTCACATTCCCTTGGTGATCACCCAGTTTCTGTGGCTATAAATACCTCTACTTGCCAATGACTACCAATTTTATATCTTCAGCTTTACTCAAACTTAGTATGTCCAAAACAAACCTGCTCTTTCCTCTTGCCACAAAAAACCTACCTCATTTCATAGTCTTCTCTATATCAGCAAATGAATACTTTATTCCAGTTGCTTAGGCCAAAACCACTGAAGTCATCCTTGATCTGTCTTTCTCCTACACCTCACATCCAATCTAACTGCAAATGTTAGCTTTACTTTAAGCATATATTCAGAATTTGACGAAGTCTCTCTAACTTCACTGCTTTCCCGTGATCCAAGCTTCAATCATCTCTTACCTGGATTGTTACAGTAGCCTTCTGACTAGTCTCCTTGTTTCTGCCCTTGTATATTCTAAACACTTCAGCCACAGCGGACCTGTTAAAATGTAACTGAGAGCCTGTCACTGCTCTTGTCAAAACCTCAAGGATTTTATAGTTCAGGTTTCCTCTTCCTAGAAGGTTCTTCTCTTCTCACATACATCCATACAGTTGACTTCCTCACCTCCTTCAAGTCTTTGATCAGATGTCACCTTATCAATGAAGCTGCTTTTGAGGACCTTATTTTTTTTTTTAATGTAACTAATGCTTTGTTTTTTAAGGAAAATCTTAAAAATGTAAGTAACCATGGGAAAAATACTTTTATCTTCTAATATTTTGCCATCTGTGTCCATTCTGTGCATATTAACTGTATCTATTGACTTTTTTCATTGATGTATGATTTATTTAAGTGCAATGTGGCAATGTCAAAAACAAACTGTTTTGAGTTTTGAAAAATGTAGATAGTCATACAATCCATACCCCTATCAAGATTTAGAACATTTTCATTGCCCCATAAAGTTTTTTGTTCCTCTCTGCAGTCGGTCTTCCACCACTCCTGGCCTGAGGCAACCACTGATATGCTTTCTATAATTGGAGATTACTTTTTCCAGTTCAAGAAATTTATATAAATGACATCCACTCTTTTGCAGCTGGCTTCTTTTTTTTTTTTTTAACTGATTATACTGTTTTTGAGATTTATCTGTGTTGATGTGTATATGTAATTTCTTCCCTTTTTATTGCTGACTATATCCATTGTATGGATATACTGCATTCTACTGATAGACATTTAGATTTCCAATCTGGGACATTTATAAATAAAACTCCTTTAAAGTCTTTGGGTGAACAAATATTTTTATTTCTCTTCGGTAAATACCTACAAGTAGAATTGTCAAACTGTTTTCCATAAACCATAAAATGGTTGTGCCATTTTATACTCCCATTAGCAATCTGAGAATTCCAGGTCCTTCACATTCTTGCCAATATTTGTTATTATTAGTTTTTAAAATTTTAGTTTAGTTCTAGTGGGAATGTAGTGGTATCTCATTGTTGTTCTAATTTGCACTTCCCCAGTGACTAACACATATATTGATCATCTTTTCATATCCTTTAAAACTGTTCAGTATTTTCCTTTATGAAGTATCCCAATTTTAAAAAATGGGCTGTCATTTTATTAGTCATTTATATATTCTGACTGCAAGTTATTGGACAGATATATGTACTGAGATGTCTTTTCTCTCATTCTGGAGCTTACATATACATTTTCTTTATAATAGCTTTTGATAAGCAAAAGTTTTAATTTTAATAATATCTGCTTTATCAGTATTTTTCTTTTATGTCTAGTGCTTTCTGGATATGCCTAAGAGATCTTTGCCTGTTCAAAGGTCAAAAGATACTCTATCATATTTTTTTATAAAGATTTGTAATTTTAGCTTTTGCATTTAGGCTTATAGTCCATTTAAAATAAATTAGTAGGCATGATATAAAGTATAGGTCCAGGTTTATTTTTCTATAGATAGCGTGCTCTACTATCATTTTTGGAAATATTTTTCTTTTCCATATGTCTTAGCACCTTGATTTTTAAAAATCTTATCATATATGTGTGATTCTGTTCTGGACTATATCGCATTCCATTGATGTCTAATTTTTCTGTTTTGAAACCTTGATAAAAATATGAATCTGCCCTATTAGTTTGAATATATTTCTGGATTCTCAGTTCAGTTCTATTTCATTGATAAGTTTATCTTTAAACTATCTTGATTTCTCTAGCTTTGTAGAAAGTCTTCAAATAATGTAGAAGTCCTTCAACTTTGTTTTCTTTTTTGAGCTTGTTTTGCTCATCTCAGGACTTTGCAATTTTTGTATAAATATTAGGATCAGTTTTTTACTTTCTTTTGTTGTTGTTGTAATTGATTTTATTTTTTAAAAAATTTATTTTACTGTAAGTCCCAGGATGCATGTGCAAAATGTGCAGGTTTGTTACATAGGTAAACCTGTGCCATGGTGGTTTGCTGCAGCTATCAACCCATCACCTAGATATTAAGCCCAGCATGCATTAGCTATTTGTCCTGATGCTCTCCCTCCTCTCAAACCCTGACAGGCCCCGGTGTGTTTTGTTCCCCTCCCTGTGTCCATATGTTCTCATTGTTCAGTTCCCACTTGTGAGTGAGAACATGCGGTCTTTGGTTTTCAGTTTCTGCATTAGTTCGCTGAGGATGATGGCTTCTAGCTCCATCCATGTTCCTGCAAAGGATGTGATCTCATTACTTTTTATGACTGTATAGTATTCCATGGTGTATATGTACCACATTTTCTTTATTCAGTCGATCATTGATGGGCATTTGGGTTGGTTCCATGTCTTTGCTATTGTGAATAGTGCTGCAACAAACATATGTGTCCGTGTATCTTTATAATACAATGATTTATATTACTTTGGGTATATACCCAGTAATGGGATTGCTAGATCAAATGGTGTTTCTGGTTCTAGGTCCTTGAGGAATCCCCACACTGTCTTCCACAATGGTTGAACTAATTTACATTTCCACCAACAGTGTAAACGCGTTCCTGTTTCTTCACAGCCTCGCCAGCATTGTTTTTTTCTTAACTTATTAATAATCGCCATTCTGACTGGCATGAGATGGTATCTCATTGTGGTTTTGATTTGCATTTCTCTAATGATCACTGATGTTGACCTTTTTTTAATATATGTTTGTTGGCCACATAAATGTCTTCTTTTGAGAAGTGTCTGTTAATGTCCTTGGCCTACTTTTTGATGAGATTGTTTTTTCTTCTTGTAAATTTGTTTCTTGTAAATTCTAGATATTAGACCTTTGTCAGATGGGTAGATTGCAAATTTTTCCTCCCATTCTGTAGGTTGCCTGTCTGCTCTTAAGATAGTTTGTTTTGCTATGCAGAAGCTCTTTAGTTTAATTAGATCTCATTTGTCAATTTTAGCTTTTTTTTGCAATTGCTTTTGGTGATTTCATCATAAAATTTTTGCCCATGCCTGTATCCTGAATGGTACTGCCTGTGTTTTCTTCTAGGGTTTTTATGGTTTTGAGTTTTGGGTTTTACATTTAAGTTAGTTTTTTACTTTCTGAAATAAGAAAGCCTGTTGGGATTTTGATTAGGATTGCATTGAAGCTATAGCTTAGCTTGGTAATAACTGACATTGTGATAGTATTTTATTGGGTCTACCAATTCGTGATTATGGTATATTCTCTGCATTTCCTTAGAGCTTCTTTATAAAATTTCAGTAATGTTTTGTGATTTTTAGTGTATGTTACACATGGAATATCATTTAAAATGTTACTTCGTTTTCATTTTTACTTGTTTCTTGCTAGTTTATAGAAACAATTTATTTTTGCATATTAACCTTATATCCCGGAACATTGCCAGATTGACTTATAAGCTCTAATTAGTTTTTTTTTGGTAAATTTATAAGATTTTTAATGTACATGAACATGGTATCTGGGAGTGAAAAGTTTTATTTCTTAGTTTCCAATTTGTATACTGTTTTTACTATCATACTACCCTGTCTTGTACCCTCAGTAAAATACAGAACAGAAGCCTTCATCCTGATCTTAGGGAGAAAGCAGTTTTTCACCATTAAGGGATGATGTTAGCTGTAGTTTGTTTTTGTTTTTATTTTTTTAAAATGCTTTTTATCAGATTAAGGAAGCTTTCTTCTATTCCTAGTTTCTTGAGAGTTTTCTTCATAGATTGATGTTCCATGTTTTTGCTATTGTAAATACTGCCTTGATGACCATATGACTGTATGTCTTTTTTTTTTCCCCCTAGAGAAGGGAGGGAGCACACCTTTTAAATTATTTGTTTATTATTTTTTAAAATTTTTATTTTAGGTTCAAGGGTATTTGGGCAACTTTACTACATAAGTTAATTGTATGTCACAGGATATTTGCTGTATAGATTATTTTGTCATCCAGGTAATAAGCATAGTACCTGATAGGTAGTTTTTTGATCTCCAACATCCTTGCACCCTCCACCCTCAAGTGGGCCCCGGTGTCTGATGTTTCATTCTTTGTGTCCATGTGTATTCAGTGTTTTCACTCCCACTTACGAGAACATGTAGTATTTGGTTTTCTGTTCCTGCATTAGTTTGCTTAGAATAATGACCTCCAGCTCCATCCATATTGCTGCAAAGCATACGACCTCATTTTTTTTTTAGAGTTGCCTGTTATTCCATGATACATATGTACCGCATTTTCTTTGTCTGCTCTCCCATTGGTGGGCATTTAGGTTGATTCCATGTCTTTGCCATTATGAATAGTGCTGCAATGAACATAGATATACATGTGTCTTCGTGGTAGAAAGATTTATATTCCTATGGGTATATACCCAATAATGGAATTGCTGGGTCAAATGGTTGTTCTGTTTTACTTTCTTTGAGAAATCTCCAGACTGCTCTGCACAATAATGGAATAATTTACATTCCCACCAACAGTATATAAGCATTCCCTGTTTTCCACAGCCTCACTAGCATCTATTATTTTTCGACTTTTTAAATAATAGCCATTCTGACTCGTATAAGATGGTATCTAATTAGGGTTTTGATTTCCATTTCTCTAATGAATAGTGATGTTAAGCATTCTTTCATATGCTTGTTGACCATGTGTTTGTCTTCCTAAAAATGTGTCTGTTCAGGTTGGGTGTGGTGGCTCGCGCCTATAATCCCAATGCTTTGGGAGGCTGTGGCAAGAGGATTGTTTTAGGCCAGGAGTTTGACATCAGCCTGGGCAATATAGCAAGACCCTGTTTCTACAAAAAATGAAAAAGTTAGCAGTGCATGGTGGCATCCCCTGTGGTCCCAGCTTCTCAGGAGGCTGAGGCAAGAGGATCATTTGAGTCTGGGAGGTTGAGACTGCAGTGAGCTCTGGTTGTACCACTGTACTCCAGCCTGAGCAACAGAGCAAGACCCTGACTTAAAAAAAAAAAATGTATCTGTAATATCCTTTGGCCACTTTTTAATGAGGTTGGTTTTTTGCTTGTAAATTTGTTTAAGTTCCTTATAAGTTCTGAATATTAAACCTTTGTCAGATTCATGGTTTGCAAATATTTTCTCCCAGTACGTAGGTTGTCTGTTTACTCTGTTAATATTTTCTTTCCTTGTGTGGAAACTCTTTATTTTAAATAGGTCTCATTTGTCAATTTTTTTGGTTGCAATTGTTTTTGGCTACTTCATCATGAAATATTTACCAGATCCTGTTTCCAGAATGGTATTTTCTAGGCTATCTTCTAGGGCTTTTATAGTTTGAAGTTTCACATTTAAGTTACTTAATCCGTCTTGAGTTGATTATTGTAAATGGTGTAAATAAGAGGTTCAGTTTTAGCTTCTGCATATGGCTAACCGGTTACCCCAGCACCATTTAATGAATAGAAATTCCTTTCCCCACTGCTTGTTCTTGTCAACTTTGTCAAAGATGAGATGGTTGCAAGTGTGTGGCATTTTTTCTGCACACTCTTTCTGTTCCATTCATCTATGTTTCTATTTTTGTATCAGTACCATGCTGTTCTGGTTCATAGCCTTGTAAAGTATAGTTTGAAGTTGGGTAATGTGATGTCTTCAGCTTTGTTCTTTTACATAGGATTGCTCTGGCTACTGGGGCTCTTTTTGGTTCCATATGAGTTTTTAAATGGTTTTTTCTAATTTTGTTAAGAATATCATTGGTAGTTTGATGGGAATAGCATTGAATCTATAAATTGCTTTGAGCAGTATGGCCGTGTTAACAATAGATTCTCTCCATGAGCATGGAATATTTTTGCCTTTGTTTATGTCATCTCTGATTTCTTTGACCAGTGTTTTATAATTCTTGTAGGCATCTTTCAACTCCATGGTTAGCTGCATTTCTAGGTATTTTATTCTTTTTGTGGCTATTGTGAATGGGATTGCATTCTTGAATTGGCTCTCAGCTTGGATGTTGGTGTGTAGAAATGCCACTGATTTTTGTACATTGATTTTATATCCTGAAATGGTGCTGAAGTTGTTTATCAGATCTAGGAATTTGGGAATAGAAACTGTGGGGTTTTCTAGGGATGGAATCATATCATCAGCAAACAGAGATAGTTTGAGTTCCTCTCTTCCTATTTGGATGCCTTTTATTCATTATTTTGCCTTATTGCTCTGGCTAGGACTTCCAGTACTATGCTGAATAGGAGTGGTGATAGTGGAAAACCTGTTTTGTTCCATTTCTCAAGGGGAATACTTCTAGCTTTTGCCTGTTCAGTATGATATTGGCTGTGTGTTTGACATATATGGTTCTAATTATTTTGAGGCATATTCCTTTTCTGCCAAGTTTGTTGAAGGTTTTTAACATGCAGGGATGTTGAATTTTATTGAAAGTCTTTCCTGCATCTATTTAGATGATCATATGGTTTTTGTTTTTAGTTTTGTGTATGGGTGAATCCTATTTATTGATTTGTGTTTGTTGACCAACCTTGCATCCCAGGGATAAAGTCTGTTTGATCATGGTGAGTTAGTTTTTTGAAGTGTTGCTGGGTTTGGTTTGCTAGTATTTTCTTGAGGATTTTTGTATGCATGTTCATCATGAATAATGGCCTGTGTTTTTTTTTTTTTTTTTTTTTTTTTGAGACAGAGCCTTGCTCTGTCTTGTCTCCTCCCCTCCCCTCCCCTCCCCTCCCCTCTCCTCTCTCCTCTCTCCTCTCTCCTCTCCTCTTCCCTTTTCTTTTCTTTTCTTTTCTTTTCTTTTCTTTTCTTTTCTTTTCTTTTCTTTTCTCCATCCCTTTACTTTGAACCTGTGGCTATCACTAGTTGTGAGATGGGTCCATTGAAGACAGCATATGGTTAGGTCTTGCTTCTTTATCCACCCTGCCACTCCACCTTTTAATTGGGGGCATTATTCTCATTTACATTTAAAGTTAATATTGATACATGCAGATCTGATCTTGTCATGTTGTTAGCTGGTTATTATGCAGACTTGATTGTGCAGTTGCTTTATAGTGTTAGTGGCCTACATATTTAAGTGTCTTTGTTTGTTTTTTGGGCCATAACAGTCTTTTCTATTTCCACTATATATAAGGACTTTTTTTAAGGCAGGTCTGTGGTAATGAATCCCCTTAACATTTGCTTGTCTGAAAAATATCTTATTTCTCCTTCTCTTATGAGGCTTAGTTTTTCTAGATTTAAAGTTCTTGGTTGGAATTTTTGTTAATAATGCTGAATATGCACCTCCAATCTCTTCTGCCTTGTAGTGTTTCTGCTGAAAAATCCACTGTTAGCCTGATAAGGTTTACTTGTGGGGGACTGTCCCTTCTCTCTTGAGAAATTTTGTATACATACAAATGGATAATTCCTCCTTTCACTTTGAGCGTGGAGAGTCTGATAACTGTATGTCTTGTGCATAGTTGTCTTGTGTAGTGTCTCACAGGGCTTCTCTGAGTTTCTTGAATTTGAATGTTACTCTCTCTAGAGTTTGGGGAAATTTTCATGGATGATGTCCTCAAATATGTTTCCAGGTTGCTTGCTTTTTATCTCCTTCTCTTTCAGGGACATCAGTGAGTCATAGATTTAGTCTCTTTACATAACCCCATATTTCTCAGAGGTTTTGTTCCTTCTTCTTTTTTCTTTATTTTTGTCTGATTTAATTTGGAAAACTAGTCTTCATGATCTGAGATTTTCTTCCTCAGCTTGGTTGATTCTGCTCTTCATACTTGAGATTTCATTATGAAATTCTCAAAGTGCGTTTTTTTTTTGCCTCTATCAGATCAGTTTGGTTCTTTCTTAAAATGACTGTTTTGTCTCTCAGCTCCTGTATTATTTTGTATTTCTTAGAATCATTGGATTCAGTTCACGCTTTGTCCTGAATCTCGATGATCTTCATTCCTTTCCATCTTCTGAATTCTGTATCTGTCATTTCAGCCTGATTAAGAATCATTGCTGTTGTTAAGAATTAGTACTGTTGTTTTGAGGTAAGAAGACACTCTGGCTTTGAGTTACCATAGTTCTTGCACTAGTTCTTTCTCAGCTCTGTGAGCTGTTGTTTCTTTAATCTTTGAAGTTGCTATCCTTTTTCCTTTTATCTTCTTTGCTGCCCTTGGAGGTTTGATCATGGCATAAAGTGGATTCACTCAACCAGCTTTTTTTGCTAATGACATTCAGGCCTCCTGCAACCAGACCCAAAATCGTAAAAGAGTAAGCCACCTTGGTAGGACCTGGTGAGCCAGGCCAGGGAAAGCGGGATGCCTGAGTCAGGGACTTGTCGCACTCATATTTGCTGCCTGGTGGCCTTGCCAACCACTTCCAGATTTCTGCAAGTGTCTTTTTTGTAGAATGATTATTTTATTTGAGCTATATACCCTGTAATGGAATTGCTGGGTCAAATGGTAGCCCTGTTTTAAGTTCTTTGAGAAATCTTCAGACTGCTTTCCACAGTGGTTGAACTAATTTACATTCCCACAAACACTGTGTAAGCATTCTCTTTTCTCTGTAGCCTCACCAGAATCGGTTGTTATTTGACTTTGTGGTAATAGCCATTGTTAGTGGTATGAGATGGTATCTCATTGTGGGTTCTTTTGTTTGTTTTGTTTTGTTTTTTTGACAAAAAACTAGCTCTCTTGCCTAGGCTGGAGTGCATTGGCGTGATCTCGACTCGCTGCAAGTGCCACCTCTCGGGTTCACACCATTCTGCTGCTTCAGCCTCCTGAGTAGCTGGGACTACAGGTGCCCGCCACAGCACCCCGCTAATTTTTTGTTTTCCTATTTTTAGTAGAGACGGAGTTTCACCACGTTAGCCTGGATGATCTTGATCTCCTGACCTTGTGATCAACCCACCTTGGCCTCCCAAAGTGCTGGGCTCATTGTGGTTTTGATTTGCATTTCTCTGATGATTAGTGATGCTGAGCATTTTTTCATGTTTCTTGGCTACTTATATATCTTCTTTTGAGAAGTGTCTGTTCATGTCTTTTGTCTAGTTTTTAATGGGTTATTTTCTTTGATTTGTTTAAGTTCTCTATAGGTTCTAGATATTAGGCCTTTGTTGGATGCATAGTGTCTGAATTATCTTCTCCCATTCTGTTTGTTGTATCTTGGCTCGGCTGATAGTTTATTTTTATGTGCAGAATCTCTTTGATTTCATTATGTCCCACTTGTTGCTTATTCTTGTTTTTGTTGCAGTTGCTTTTAGGGACTTAGCCAAAAATTATTTGCCAATGGTGATGTTGGGAAAAGTATTTGCTAGGTTGTCTTCCAGAATTTTTGTAGCTTGAGGTCTTTTCAATCTTTAATTCATTTGAGTCAGTTTTGTATCTGGTGAAAAGTAGGGGCCCAGCTTCAATCTTCTGCATATGGCTATTCAGTTATTCCAGCACCATTTATCACATAGGGAATCCTTTTCCAATTGCCTGTTTTTATCTCCCTTGTTGAAGATGAGATGGTTGTAGATGGCTTTATTTCTGAGTTTTCTGTTCAGTTGGCCTGTGTGTCAGTTTTTGTACCAATACCAAGTTGTTTTGGTTACTGTGGCTTTATAGTATAGCTTGAAGTTGGGTAGTGTGATTCTCCAGCTTTATTCTTTTGCTTAGGATTGCTTTTGCTATTTGGGCTCTTTTTTGGTTCCATATGAATTTTAGAAACATTTTTTTCTAATTTTGTGAAGAATGACATTGGCAATTTGATAGGAATAGCATTATATCTGTAAATTGCTTTGGGCAGTGTAGCCATTTTTACCCTATTGACTCTTCCAATCCATGAGCATGGAATGTTTTTCCATTTGTTTGTGTAATCTGTATTTTTTTCCAGCAGTTTTGTAGTTGTTCTTTTAGAAGTCTTTCTCCTCCTTGGTTAGCTGTATTCTTAGGTATTTCATTTTTTGTGTGGCTATTATCAATGGGATTGTGTTCTTGATTTTACTCTCAGCCTGGATGTTGTTGGTATATAGCAATACTACTGATTTCCGTTCGTTGATTTTGTATTCTGAAACTTTACTAATGTCATTTATCAATTCTAGGAGCCCTTTGGCGGAGTCTTTACGATTTCCTAGGTGTAGAATCATATTGTCAGCAAAGAGAGGTAGTTTGATTTTGTTTCCTATTTGGATACCTTTTATTTCTTTCTCTTTTCTGATTGCCCTGGCTATGACTTCCTAGTTCTGTGTTGGATAGGAGTGGTGAGAGTGGCGTCCTTGTCTTGTTCCAGATCCAAGCAGAATGGTTCTAGCTTTTGTCCCTTCAGTATGATGCTGGCTGTGGGTGTGTCATAGATAGCTCTTATTATTATTATCATTATTACTATTTTTTCTGAGACGGTATCTCCCTCTGTCGCCCAGGCTGGAGTGTAATGGCACAATCTCGGCTCACTGAAACCTTGCCTTCCAGGTCCAAGTGATTCTTCTGCCTCAGCCTCCCGAGTAGCTGGAATTACAGGCACCTGCCACCACGCCCAGCTAATTTGTGTGTGTTTGTGTGTGTGTATGTATGTGTGTATGTATGTGTGTGTATACATATATATATATATATATATATATTTTTTTTTTTTTTTTTTTTTTTTTAGCAGAGACACGGGGTTCACCGTGTTGGCCAGGCTCGTCTTGAACTCCTGACCTCAAGTGATCTGCCTGCCTCAGCCTTCCAAACTGCTGGGATTACAGGCTCACATGAGCCATCATGCCTGGCCTTATTTTTAGTTATGTTTCTTCGATGCCTAATCTGTTGAAAGTTTTCACATGAAGGGATGTTGGACTTTATCAAATGCTTCCTCTGCATCTATTTAGATGGTTATATGGATTTTGCTTTTGATTCTGTTTATGTGGTGAATCACATTTATTGAGTTGCTGGTTGAACCAGCCTTACGTCTCAGGAATAAAGCTTACCTGATTTGTGGTGTATTAACTTTTTAATGTGCTGCTGGATTTTATTTGCTAGTATTTTGTTGAGAATTTTTGCATCTGTGCTCATGAAGGATGTTAGTCTGAAGTTTTTTTTTTTCCATTGTGCCTCTGCCAAATTCTGGTGTCAGTCTGATTCTGGCTTCATAGAATGGGTTAGGAAGAAGTCCCTCATCTCCAGCTTTTTTGGAATAGTTTCAGTAGGATTGGTAGCATTTCTTCTTTGTTATGTCTGTTAGAATTTGGCTGTGAATCTATCTGGTCAAGGGTTTTTTTTTGTTTGGTTGGTTGTTTCTTTATTACTAATTTAATTTCTACATCAATACTGCTTTATTCATGATTTCAATCTCTTCCTAATTCAATCTTGTACTTGGATTGAATTAGGAAGATTGTGTGCTTGCATTGAAAAAATGCAATTTTGAGGAATTGCCATACTGTTTTCCATAATGGTTGAACTAGTTTACAATCCCACCAACAGTGTAAAAGTGTTCCTATTTCTCCACATCCTCTCCAACACCTGTTGTTTCCTGACTTCTTAATGATTGCCATTCTAACTGGTGTGAGATGGTATCTCATTGTGGTTTTGATTTGCATTTCTCTGATGGCCAGTGATGATGAGCATTTTTTCATGTGTCTGTTGGCTGTATGAATATCTTCTTTTGAGAAATGTCTGTTCATATCCTTTCCCCACTTTTTGATGGGGTTGTTTGTTTTTTTCTCGTATATTTGTTTGAGTTCTTTGTAGATTCTGGATATTAGCCCTTTGTCAGATGAGTAGGTTGCAAAAATTTTCTCCCATTCTGTAGGTTGCCTGTTCACTCTGATGGTAGTTTCTTTTGCTGTGCAAAAGCTCTTTAGTTTAATTAGATCCGCGGCACTATTCACAATAGCAAAGACTTGGAATCAACCCAAATGTCCATCTGTGACAGACTGGATTAAGAAAATGTGGCACATATACACCATGGAATACTATGCAGCCATAAAAAAGGATGAGTTTGCGTCCTTTGTAGGGACATGGATGCAGCTGGAAACCATCATTCTTAGCAAACTATCCCAAGAAGAGAAAACCAAACACCGCATGTTCTCACTCATAGGTGGGAACTGAACAATGAGATCACTTGGACTCGGGAAGGGGAACATCACACACTGGGGTCTATCATGGGGAGGGGGGAGGGGGGAGGAGGGAGGGATTACATTGGGGAGTTATACATGATATAAATGATGAATTGATGGGTGCTGACGAGTTGATGGGTGCAGCACACCAACATGGCATAAGTATACATATGTAACAAACCTGCACGTTATGCACATGTACCCTAGAACTTAAAGTATAATAAAAAAAAAAAAAAAAAAAAAAAAAAAAAAAAGAAAAAATGCAATTTTAAAACATGACAAGTATGCCCACTCTCACTACTCCTATTCCACACAGTACTAGAAGTCCTAGCCAGAGCAATCAGGAAAGAAAAATAATTCAATCTTGTGCTTGCATTGAGTTAGGAAGATTGTGTGCTTGCATTGAAGAAAATTTCATTATTTTTCTTTTAATTGCTGTATGATTTTTAGTGACATCTTCTCTTTCACTACTGAAAATTTTGTCTTTTCTTCCTTTGTTCTCCCCGATCTCTGGCCAAGAATTTATCAATTTTGTTAACCTTTTGAAATAATGAATTTTTGCTGCATTTGACTTTCGTTTGTTCATTTTTATTTCATGTTCTTCATTATTTTTTGTTTTTACTTCATATTTATATTTTCTTTTTTCCTGATTTCCTTTGAGATTGATTTGAAAGCTCTCTTTTTATAATATATGTAGTTACAGCTATCACTTTCCCTCTAATACCTGCTTAACCTACATTCAACGTACTTTAATATGTTATAGTTTTATTTTGATATAGTTCAAAATATTTATAATTTGACTTTTAATTTCTTTGACCTATTGATTACTTAGAAGTGTTTTGCTGAATTTCCAGACATTTGAACTTTCCAGATACCTTTTTGTTTTTAAGTGCTGATTTAATTTTCTGTGATCAGAGAAGATACTGTGTATAATTTCATTCCCTTTAAAAATACTAAGATTTGTTGTGTTTCTCAGCAACTGGTTTGCCTTGATCAATATTGCTTATTTACTTAAAATACACTTATATTGTGCTTATTATAGATGTATTTTCTATGTCAATTAGGTCTATGTGGTTAGTACTGTTAGAATATTTTGTAATGTTCTATCTGTAATATTGTCTATCTGATATTGTTCCATTTGTTTCTTCAGAAAGAATGTCTACATTTTCAATCTTTATTATGTTTTAAAAATTCCTTCAGGCTTTTTCCAGTTTTTCTTCAAATTTTGAAACTTTGTTATTAGATATGTACAAATTTAGAAGTATATATTCTTGACAAATTGTTCCCTTTCCCATTATCAATTTTCCTTCTTCATATCTTCTTCTAATTCTCTTTATCCTAAAACCTACTCTGTGTAATATTAATAGCACTATTTCTGTTTTTTAAAATTTGTTTTTTGCATAATATCTTTTTCCTTTCTTTTCACTTTAAACTTGAACTGTGTCTTGTTATATTTAATGTGTAACTATTATAATCATATAATTGAATCTCCTTTTTTCACCTAGTCTGGACATATGTCCCTTCATTGATTTATTAGCTCTACCACTTTTTATTTTTAGTATTTGCTTGGTTTCGAATATGTATATTTTAACCATCACAGTATGCCTTCAAATAATATTATAGTATGTCAATTACTATTGTAGAACCTTACAACAATATGAGTCCATCTTCCTTTCTTCTGCCTTTTGTGTTACTGTTATCATATATTTTACTTTTTCATGTTACAAATCCTGCATTTTAATTTTGTTCCAGTCTTTCAGTTATCTTTTAAATAGTTTAAGAAACCATTTGTTTTGCTCTTTGCTGCTTCATGTAGCTCTGAATTTTTATGTGTTATCATTTTCTTTCACCTGAATAACTTCCTTTAATGTTTTTAATAGTTCAGATCTACTGGCAGTAGGTTTTCTTAGCATTTGTTTGCCTGAAAACATCTATTTAACCTTTATTTTTGAATGAAATTTTTAATGGATGTAGAGTTCTATTATGACATTTTTTTCTTTCATCTCTTAAACATGTTATTCTGTTTTTTTTAATGGCTTTGGTTGTTTCTGATCAGCAGAGAACACATTCCTTTTTTTCTTTTTTACTATATCTAATGTTTCTTATTTTTTCTTTTCTGCTATATATATTTTATATGTAAAAATATAAATATAAACTAATATAAATATAAAAATATATAAGTATATATATATTTTTTCCCATATCATGGTTTTAAGTAATGTTTTTATAATGTGCCTTGGTGTGGTTTTCTGGTTTGTTTGTTGTTGCTGGTTTTTGTTTTCTGGGGGGATGGGGGGCAGGGGGGATTGTCTCGCTCAGTCCCCTAGGCTGGAATGCAGTGGCATGATCCCAGCTCATTGTAGCCTCAACTTCTCAGGCTCAAGTGATCCTCCCACCCCAGCCTCCTGAGTGGCTGGTACTACAGGCGTGCCACCATGCTCAGCTACTTTTTAAACGTTTTTAGAGACTGAGTCTCACTATTGAAATGACGTCGTTGTCTGGGGTAAATACCCGAGACTTGTTGCCTCATGCCAAGAAAACCAAGGACATGAACACACACAAGGAGTGAGTTTAAGTGCAGAGGTTTAATAGACAAAAGAAAGAGAAAGGAAAATAGCTCTCTCCTGCAAAAAGAGAGGAGCACTCCAGTGGGTCTTCTGGTTTCATGGAGAAATGCATGGGGTTTTACTGACAAGCTTGAGGAGGCGGTGTCTCATTTACAAAGGGTGGGAGAGTTTGGTTGGACCAGGTGTGCTGTTTGCATAGCATGAAGAAGCTGGCTATCCTACCCTAATCTTTTATTATGCAGATTGTGTCTCTACCTGGCTGTCGCCATGTTGCCTGCCTTACTGCACACTTGGTGACAAAGAAAAGGGAAGAGGGAACCTCCACGTTGAACATGGCTGGCCCCCAGGTAGCCGTTTTTCCCTGTTGGCACAGCTGCCGGCATTTACCTATGCAAGCTTCCAGCTTGCTTATCTACTCCTGCAGCTTTTTTTGTCAGGCTGCTTTTTGTTAGAAAAGAAATGATTTTGGGGCTGCTTTTTTATTAAAAGGAAACCTTACTGAGGACTTTCTTATCCTTACTATCTGCCTGAATAATTTCTTTCTAGCTCCTGTATTACTGTGTTGCCCAGGCAGGTCAGGAACTCTTCTTGGTATGGTTTTCTTTGTGTTTATTCTGCTTGATAATTCATTTAGGTTTTTGAATCTGTGAGTTTATATTTTACCCCAAATTTGGAAAAATTTTGGCCATTGTTTCTTCAAAATGTTTTTTCTGCCCGTCTATTTTTCTTCTATTTTCTGATTCCAGTTGTACTTAATACAGAACATTTTATATTGTCCCATAGGTGAGTCTTTTTTCTCTCTAGTTTAGATAGTTCTATGTCCTTTCTTTCTACTGTATCTCATTTGCTTTTAAAATCATCCAATGACTTTTTATTTCGTGTCTTATATTTTTCATCTCCAGGAGTTCCATTGTTTGGTTTTGTAGTTTCAGTTTCTCGATATTTCTCGTTTTTTTTTTTTTTTTTTTTTTTTTTTATGTTTTCACTTATTGTGTTTATGAATTGACTTGAAGTCCATTATATCTGTCTTTCTTTTTCCTGCTTTTTGGCTGATTCTTCTCCGAGTATGGCTTAGATTATCTGCTTTTTATGCTTAGTAATTTTGTTATTAGTATTTTTTTCATATATTGGACAATATGAATGCTACATTGCTCTATGTCTGGGTTTTATTGTTTTCTTTAAGATAATGTAGAATTTAATTCTGTAATGCATTTTTTAAACTTGTAGGTTTGCTTTTGTCTCTGAAAATGTGGTTTTAAACTTTGTTAGTTTGACGTAGAGTAACCTTTAATCCTAGGGCTCTGTTGTTCCTCCTAAGGTATGTCCTTTGTGAACTCTGTAAGGAATGACTAGGATGTTCAATGAGTATCCTCAAATATAACATTTCCCAGCTTTATGAAAGCTCCAGTACTTGTTCAGCTTTTGATTCCTGGGTAGTTATTTTTTCCCCAGTTTAGAGATTCTTGCCTGCTCATTCAGCAGATTAATATGGCCAGAGACTCAGTGGGGCCTCTCTGAAGATTTGTAGACCTTCTCTGCATACATCTTTTCACTCTGCTACTCTGCCCCACAAATTCCAACTTTTTCTTAGCTCAGACTTTCAAGTGTGCTCTCTTTTGGTTACTTCCCTTCCCCACTATGTGGCTATCTGGAAAGTGCCTTCAGGCACAAAGGATGAGACAAACATAGGACTTATTTCACTTGCTTTCTTTTTCTGAGGGATTCCAGTCCTGTGCTGACAGTTGTCCATACATGAAAAAAATGCATATATTTAAGAATTTCTAAGTTGCTTGTAACAGAAAGGACAATATGATACTAGTTACTCAATCATGGCTGGAAGCAAAAATTGTCAAGGCCTTAAGAAAATAATAACCTCCTCTTCAACCTTCTCTTTTCCCAACTTAATTTTTTACCAATACATTTAACCGTCATCTAAATAGTACTGTGTGTTTTAACTGTTTATGTATTTACACATTATCTTTGTCCTACTAGAAAATACATTTTGCGAGGATTTTTGTTTTCAGTTTTCTGCACATGGTAGATGTCCAGTACAAATTTGTGGAAAAATTAGATGAGATTGGATTGTGAGCTTTGTGGTTCTTATCACTAAGATTTCTTTGGCTTTTTAAGAAGGGAGAAACAAATTGCATATTACTATCATAAATTGGAATTCATACTCAAGGCATGATGGTCTGCCCCAGGTTTCATGATACAGACAGGTAGTGAAGATAATGCTTTTAGGACCTGACTCAAGATGAATTAAAACTGAAGATACTTGAGTTTTCTCCAAGCAGTGGGATGAGGGAAATGTTCTACAAGCAAAGCCAGAATAGCGTATATTTTAAACTGGATATATGTTCTAAAATTAATTAGTAGGGACCTGTGTAACCTATATGTGATGAAGAACTGTGAGAGTACATGTGGTTGCTTGAAAGTTGTTTTTTTTTTGTTTTTTTTGTTTTTTTTTTTTTTTTTTTTGAGACGGAGTCTTGCTCTGTCGCCCAGGCTGGAGTGCAGTGGCCGGATCTCAGCTCACTGCAAGCTCCACCTCCCGGGTTCCCGCCATTCTCCTGCCTCAGCCTCCCGAGTAGCTGGGACTACAGGCGCCCGCCACCGCACCCGGCTAGTTTTTTGTATTTTTTTAGTAGAGACGGGATTTCACCGTATTAGCCAGGATGGTCTCGATCTCCTGACCTCGTGATCCGCCCGTCTCGGCCTCCCAAAGTGCTGGGATTACAGGCTTGAGCCACCGCGCCCGGCCTTGCTTGAAAGTTTTGATAGGCAGATTTAATTTGGAAAAGGAGACGCTATGAGTCAGAATTTTGCTGCTGCAATTTAGGTGGAAAGAATCCATAGTTTGGCAAAGAGGACTAAGAAAAGCAAGATAGGCAATAAAGTTCTAATCATTGGACTGGGTTTTTGTACAGAAGGATGAAGATAACGGAACTAGATTTGTGGAATAGATTGCCATTGAGCTGCAGTTTGTGTGGGGGTAGGAATAGGAGAGGAGAGAGAGCTGAAAGAGCAACGTGGGAATTCATAGTTTTTCACTGTATATAGCTAGACCTCTGTCTGCAGTATTAGCAGCTTGGACATCAGCTTAAGTGTCCAGTGGTAATCACTAGGCTAATAGACTTCCTATCTTTAATAATTGACTTTTGAGAAGGTATTCTGAAATGGGGCAGGGAGAGGAATGAAAGAATGAGGGGGGCATGTGTGTGTTTGTGTATCTACAGTCAGAGTTAACCCTTAGTATCTGTGGGTTCCACATGCAGAGCCTGCAGATATGGAGGGCTAACTGTACTATGTCTTTTTATATGAGGGACTTGAGCATTTGCAGATTTTGGTATCCATGGGGATCCTGGAAGCAATCCTTCATGGATATTTAGATATAAATTTAGATATAAATTTAGATATAGATAAACACATGGGTCTGTGTTAAATTTACATTGGTACAAGAATTGACATAGGGTCAATTTTTGTGTTAGAATTGACCAAAGAGCCTGACCATGGAGTAGGATACCTAAGTTGAACAGAGGAGAGGCAGGGAAAGACATAAGTTTTAACAAATATTATAGGATTCTGACAGAACTTTGAGGTGAAATCTAATGTTAAATCTAATTGTTAAATATTTTTAACGCCCATTCATGTGTTTTTAAAAAATATTTGATTATGGCCGGGTGCGGTGGCTCAAGCCTGTAATCCCAGCACTTTGGGAGGCCGAGACGGGCGGATCACGAGGTCAGGAGATCGAGACCATCCTGGCTAACATGATGAAACCCCGTCTCTACTAAAAATACAAAAAACTAGCCGGGCGAGGTGGCGGGCGCCTGTAGTCCCAGCTACTCGGGAGGCTGAGGCAAGAGAATGGCGTAAACCCGGGAGGCGGAGCTTGCAGTGAGCTGAGATCCGGCCACTGCACTCCAGCCCTGGCGACAGAGCCAGACTCCGTCTCAAAAAAAAAAAAAAAAAAAAAAAAAAATTTGGTTATTTACTTTGTGATCTTAAGGAATTCATTCAACACATTTAAATACTTATCAGCGTACAGAAGTGTTTAGAACATAATTTCTAACCTTCTCAAGTTTACAATATTTTAAAAGAGGTAAATGATGTATGTAAATAACTCTTCTATGAGGCAGTGTCCGAAGTAACAAAAGAAAGATACAAGTAAGTATTAGGTTAATTCCAGGGAGGATAAACTTAGGTATGACTGGGGCAGTCAGGAAAGACTGTTTATGATAATGACAATGATAACAAGCATAAATATGTACAAACAAACAAACAAAGGCTGATCTTTACTGAGCTCTTATTATGCCTCAGGTATTGTGCTAAGACAGAATAGTTATGATTATGAGCAAAATGAAAGTAGTCTGAGTGTCCATTGTATTGGTATTCATAAGAACAAAACTAGGATAAAAGTTTAGGTAATTAATAAAGAGATGATCAAGTAAATTATGGCACATAATATTTGCAGAAGAATATGTAAAATGGGCATATGCTTACGATGTATAAGGTGAAAATTGATAAATCACACATTTTATGTATAGTCACCCCTCATTTGGTTCTAGGACCCCCTACAGATACCAAAATCCAGGGATGTTTAAGTCCCTGATGAAAAATGGTGCACTATTTGCATATAACCTACACACATCCTCCCATATATTTTCAATCTACTCTAGATTAATTATAATATGTAATGCAGTGCATATACTATGTAAATAGTTGTTATACTGTATTGTTTAGGGAATAATGACAAGGAAAAAAATACGTATGTTTTCAATACAGACACAACATTCCAATTTTTTTCCACAAATATTTTTGATCCACTGTTGGTTGACTGTGTGGATGCAGAGCCTATGGTTACAGAGGGCTGATATAGAATAAGGCTACTGTTAAAAATCCACATTGTGCACAGAGAAAAAGACTAAAAGAAAACAGAAGCATGAGTATGTGTCTGGGAGGGTATATTTGGCAATGGAATTAGGAAAACAATTTTCTTCTGTTTATATATGTGCATATTTTGCTTTAATGGAGCTGTGATATCTCTGTATAAAAAAATCAAATAGAGCAAGGCAATTACAAAGTTTTTCAAGTAGGACTGTGCTCAGATGACTGTAAATTGTTTAGGTTTTATACTGGGGACTGTGGGGAATTGTTGAAGCTCTTTGAGACAGGCTTTGATAACATGTATAAAGCAGTTCTCAGACTTTTTTTTGTTTTTATGGTCATAAAAATTAGTGAGGACTTGAGCGTACTATATGTATGAAAGCAGTTCTCAGACTTTTAGGTTTTTACATTTGTAAAAATTATTGAGGACCTCAAATATCCTTTGTTATATGGGTATATTTATTAACATTTATCATGTTAGAAATGAAAAGTAAGAAAATCTTTAGAAAATTTATCAAACATTTAGAAATAATATAAAATCATTATTTGTTCACAGGAATAACACATTTTTATATAAACAACTTTCCCAAAACAAACAAAAAAAAAGATTAATGAGAAGAGTCATACTATTTTACCTTTTTGCAAATTAATGTCCAGCTTAATAAAGACAGCTGAATTCTCACATCTGCTTCTGTATTCAATCTGTTTTAATATTAAATTCCATTTTGCCTCAGCTCTACTGTGTGCTTATAAGAGAATGAGAATGAAAAAGTTTTGATCTTATATACCTTTTAAAGACTCTGTCTGACCCCAGGGGCCAGATCATACTCTAAAAACTGCTGGCCTAGTCTATGAGAAAGAACTCAAATAATACTAATTATTCTTTGACTTGATGATAATTACTGTCTTGATATAAATCAAATCATGAAACATAGTAGTGATTTTCAAACTGTAGTTCTTCAGATCATATCCTGCATCAGAATCATCTGGAATCATTTTTAAAAGGTAGATTCGTGGTCCTGCAGCCTATTGATTCTGACTCACTTGGTTTTAGGGGAGGAATCTATATTTTGGTAAGCTCTTACTAACAATTTGATATGCCTACTGTTACAGGAATTTAAAATCATGAACTCTTATAGTTAGGAGACCCTAAAAATTTAGCTAGTTTTTAATTCCCTCATGTTACAAATGAGAATAGCTTAGGTTAACAAAGAATGACTTTCTTTTTTTGTTTGTTTGCTTTTTAAAGACAGAGTTTCGCCCTGTCACCTGGGCCGGAGTGCAGTGGCACAGTCTCAGCTCACTGCAACCTCTGCCTCCCAAATTCAAGCACTTCTCCTGCCATAGCCTCCCAAGTAGCTGGGACCACAGGTGCGTGCCACCACATCTGGCTAATTTTTGTATTTTTAGTAGAGACGGGGTTTTGCCATGTTGGCCAGGCTGATCTTGAACTGCTGACCTCAAGTGATGCACCCACCTTGGCCTCCCAAAGTGCTGGGATTACAGACGTGAGCCACCATGACTGGCCAGACGGTGACTTTCTAAAGACCCACACTTCCTCACATGAAGTAAGTTATTCATATGAGGAAGTAGTTCAACAGTAGTTGAACAGTAGTTCAAGTTTGATCCTTATTGAACAGTATTCAGTAAAGATCAAAATTAAATGCCAGACTGTTTGTCACAGGCACATGGAAGGAGATGGATTGGAGAAACTAATCTGAAATAGGTTCTGTGGATGTCCTGATGTGAGGGAGGGAGACAGGAAGAAATTGATGGTGACCCTGACCCTAGAGCATGTAGCATGTAGGCAGATATCCTTGACTCAACTAGGGGGCACAGATATAGGTGATGTGCCTGTGGCTATAGTAAGTCAGTTCGAGCTCTCCAAGGGATAGCCCAGAGCAACTGGTAGATAGTACATCAATTTGTAAAACTGTTCAATGTTTGCTTATCTTTTTTAATTGAAACCTATTTTTGTAAAAGGAATAATTTCCTCCTAACCCTACCTTTTGAATATGTACTGGTGTTAATCAAGCTCTACTACCTCCTAGTGGTAGTACCCTAAATGGTGAAAATGTCTCAAAAATCTTAGGAAAGAAAAAATCTCAAAATGTCTCAGACTGGAGTCTAAAAGTCCAAACGTATACAATGTAGGTGATGATGCCAAAGAATGTAAAGTTGAAAAAGTAGATTAGGGTCAAAATAAGGAGTCTTGAATGCAGATCCCTTTGAAAGGAACCATTATATTATAGATGATAAAAGAAATAACATCAGGAAATTGGTCATTTGGGAAAATTTGCCATCTGTGCATTGCTGGTAATATTTTCCCCACGGAGAGTGGGGAAAAGCAGGGTGGAGCGAGGGCCCACCTGGGAGCTGCATAGGGCAAAGGGAGCTCCTTCCCCCAGCCAAGGGAAGCGGTGAGGGACTATGCTACCCCTCCCTGAAAACCATGCTTTTCCCACCGATCCTGGTAACCTGTGGATAAGGAGGTCCCCTCATGAGCCCACGCCACCAGGGCCTTGAGTCCCAAGCACAGAGCTGTGCAGACTCATGGCAGGTGCTCAGGTGGGTGGCTGCTCGAGTAGGCACTGAGACACAGGAGTTTTTGTGTACTCTGCCTCTGGGAACTCAAGTGAGGCAGGAGATCCTTCTACTCCCAGGGGATGGGGGCTGAAGCCAGGGAGCCAACTGGCCTCCCTCAGTGGGCCCCCACTCCCTATGAGCTAAAACCATTGGCTTGGAATACTCACCAGTGGAGCAGGTTGGAGACTGCCCTAAAGACCAAGTTCTGGGCGGAGAGGGGCGACCACCATCACTGAGGCTCCAGTCAGCCATTTTCCCCTGCTGCTGGTGCCAGTAAGACTGGGCATTTTGGACAGGGAGCAATTCCCCACAGTGCAGCACAGCGGCTGGGACAGTTTGTGACCAGACTGCTTCTTTAAGCAGGACCCCAATTCACTCCCCATCACCGGGCAAGGGCTCCCTGTGGGAATTTCAGCATCCCCAGCCAGGAATTTATGGACAGAACTCTGATATCCTGAGAGGAGCCCCTAGGAGGAGGGTCACCTGTGGTATGGTGGATCAGCAGTCTTAATCTTTTCTGCCTGCTGGCTCTGGAGAGTCAGGGCAGCCCAGATGAGGTGGATTCCCCTTAGTGTAGCACACCTACTCTGCCAAGGGGCAGCCAGACTGCTTATTTAAGCAGGTCCCTGATCCCGTTTCTCCTGAGTGAGACGTCCCAGTAGGGTTCACCAGACACCTCATAACAGGAGTGTTCCAGCTGGCGTCAGGTTGGTGCCCCTCTGGGTCAGAGCTCCCAGAGGAAGGAGCAGGCTGCTATCTTTGTTGTTCTGCAGCATCCACTGGTGATATATCCAGGAGCAAGAGGGACCCAGGGAAATAGGGTCTGGAGTAGATCCCCAGCAAACGGCAGCAGCCCTACAGAAGGGGGACCTGACTATGAAAAGAAAAATAGAAAGCAAAAGCAACAACAACATCAATGAAAAAGACCCCACAAAAACTCCATTTAAAGGTCAGCAGCAGGCTGGGCGCATTGGCTCATGTCTGTAATCCCAGCCAGCACTTTGGGAGGCCAAGGCAGGTGGATCACCTGAGGTCAGGAGTTCAAGACCAGCCTGGCCAATGTGGTAAAACCCTATGTCTATTAAAAATACAAAATTGAGCCGGGTGTGGTGGCACGTCCCTGCAATCCCAGCTACCCAGGAGGCTGAGACAGGAGAATCACTGGAACCTGGGAGGCAGAGGTTGCAGTGAGCTGAGATTACGCCACTGCACTCCAGCCCAGGTGACAGAGCAAGATTCCATCTCAAAAAAAAAAAAAAAAACAAAAAAAAACCAAAAAAAAACAGTCAGCAGCCTCAAAGATCAAAGGCAAATAAAGCCATGAAAATGAGAAAGAATCAATGCAAAAATGCTGAAAACTCAAAAAGCCAGAGTGCCTCTTCTCCAAATGATCACAACACATCTCCAGCAAGGGCACAGAACTGGGCTGAAGCTGAGACAGATGAATTGACAGAAGTAGGCTTCAGAAGATCGGTAATCATGAACTTTGCTGAGCTAAAGAAGTATGTTCTAACTCATTGCAAAGAAGCTAAGAATCATGATAAAACATTACAGGAGCTGGCCGGGTATAGTGGTTCATGTCTGTAATCCCAGCACTTTGGGAGAACGAGGTGGGTGAATCACAAGGTCAGGAAATTGAGACCATCCTGGCTGACACTGAAACCCCATCTCTACTAAAAATACAAAAATTAGCCAGGTGTGGTGGCAGGCACCTGTAGTCCCAGCTACTCGGGAGGCTGAGGCAGGAGAATTACTTGAACCCAGGAGGTGGAGGTTGCAGTGAGCTGAGATTGCACCACTGCTCTCCAGCCTGGGTGACAGATTGAGACTCTGTCTCAAAAAACAAACAAACAAACAAACAAAAAAACATTACAGGAGCTGAGCTGTTACCCAGAATAACCAGTTTAGAGAGGAACGTAAATGACCTGATGGAGCTGAAAAACACAACATGAGAATGTCACAATGCAAACACAAGTATCAGTCACCAAATAGATCAAGGGGAAGAAAGGGTATCAGAACTTGAAGACTGTCTTCCTGAAATAAGGCAGGCAGACAAGATTAGAGAATAAAGAAAGAAAAGGAATGAACAAAACCTCTGAGAACTATAGGATTATGTTAAAAGGCCAAACCTATTACTGATAGGAATAACTGAAAGAGATGGGGAGAATGGCAACAAGTTGGAAAACACACTTTAGGATATCATCCTGGAGAACTTCTCCAACCTAGCAAGACAGGCCAATGTTCAAATTCATGAAAACCAGAGAACCCTAGTAAGACACTTCACAAGAAGATCAACCCCAAGATGCATAATCATCACATTCTCCTTCAAGGTCAAAGTAAAGGAAAATATGTGAAGGGCAGCCAGAGAGAAAGGCCAAGTCACCTATAAAGGGAAGCCCATGAGACTAAAAGCAGACATCTCAGCAGAAATTCTACAAACCAGAAGAGATTGGGGGTCAGTGTTCATCATTCTTAAAGAACATCCAACCTAAAATTTCATATCCGGCCAAACTAAACTTCATTAGTGAAGGAGAAGTAAAATCTTTTTCAGACAAGCAAATGCTGAGGGAATTTGTCACCACCAGGCCTGCCTTGCAAGAGCTCCTGAAGGAAGCACTAAATTTCGAAAGGAAAAAACGTTACCAGCCACTACAAAAACATGCTGTTGTACACAGACCAGTGACATGAAGCGACTACATAAAGAAGTCTGCAAAATAGCCAGCAAGCGTCATGATGATGGGATAAAATCCACACATAACAATATTGACCTTAAATGTAAATGGGCTAAATGCTCAAATTAAAAGACGCAGAAGGGCAAGCTTGATAAAGAGTCAAGATCCATCAGTGTGCTGCATTCAAGAGCTCCATCTCACATGCAAAGACACACATAGACTGAAAATAAAAGAATGGAGGAAAATTTACCAAGCAAATGGAAAACAAAAAAGCAGGGGTTGCAATCTTAGTTTCTGACAAAACAGACTTTAAACCAACAAAAATCAAAAAAAGACAAGGGCATTACGTAATAATAAATGAGTCAATTCAACAAGAAGAGCTAACTGTCCTAAATGTCTATGCACCCAGTATAGGAGTACCCAGATTCATAAAACAAGTTCTTAGAGACAAAGAGGCTTAGACTCCCACACAATAATAGTGGGAGACTTTAACACTCTACTGTCAATATTAGATCATCAAGACAGAAAATTAACAAAAATGTTTAGGAGTTGAACTCAGCTCTTGATCAAGTGGATCTGATAGGTATCTACAGAATTCTGTACCCCAAAACAACAGAATATACATTCTTCTTGGTGCCTCATTGCACTTACTGTAAAATTGATCACATAATTGGAAGTAAATCACTCTTCAGCAAATGCAAAAGAACTGAAATAATAAGAGTCTCTCGGACCACAGCGCAATCAAATTAGAACTCAAGATTAAGAAACTGACTGAAAACCACATGACTACATGGAAATTAAACAACCTGCTCCCGAATGACTGCTGGGTAAGTAATGAAATTAAGGCAGAAATTAAGAAATTCTTTGAAACCAATGAGAACAAAGAGACAACATGCCAGAATCTCTGGGACACAGCTAAACCAGTGTTAAGAGGGAAATTTGTAATGCTAAATACTCACATCAAAAAGCTAGAAAGGTCTCAAATCAACACCGTAACATCACAACGAAAAGAACTAGAGAACCAAGAGCAAACAAACCCCAAAGCTAGGAGAAGAAAAGAAATAACTAAGCTCAGAGCAGAACTGAAGGAGACAGAGATGCAAAAATCCTTCAAAAAAATCAGTGAATCCAGGAGCTGTTTTTTTGGAAAAACCGATGAAGTAGATAGATAGATAGCTAGATTAATAGAGAAGAATCAAATAGACACAATAAAAAATGATAAATGGGATATCACCGATGACCACACAGAAATAGAGAATACTGTGTTTCCACGGTACTATATACTGTATAGACCCCACCATCAGAGAACACTATAAATACCTCTATGTAAATAAACTAGAAAATCTAGAAGTAATGGATAAATTCCTCGACACAAATGCCCTCTGAAGACTGAACCAGGAAGAAGTTGAGTCCCTGAATAGACCAATAACAAGTTCTGAAATTGAGGCAGGTGATAAATAGCCTACCAACCAAACAAAAAAAAAGCCCAAGACCAGATGGATTAATAGCTGAATTCTACTAGAAGTACAAAGAAGAACTGGTACTATTCCTATTGAAACTATTCCAAAAAATTGAAAGGGAGGGACTTCTCCCTAACTCATTCTATGAGGCCAGCACCATCCTTATACCAAAACCTGGCACAGATACAACAAAAAAAGAAAACTAAGAAAACTTCAGCCAATATCACTGATGAACACCAATGCAATGATTATTCTCAATAAATACTGGCAAACTGAATACAGCAGCACATGAAAAAGCTTATCCACCATGAACAAGTTGACTTCATCCCTGGGATGCAAGACTGCTTCAACATATGCAAATCAATAAACATAATTCATCACATAAACAGATCTAAAGACAAAAACCACATGATTATCTCAGTAGATGCAGAAAAGGCCTTTGATAAAATTCAACATTCCTTCATGTCAAAAACTCTCAATAAACTAAGTATTGAAGGAACATACTTCATAATAATAAGAACCATTTATGACATACCCACAGCCAATATCATACTGAATGGGCAGAAGCTGGAAGCATTCCACTTGAAAACTGGCCCAAGACAAGGATGCCTTCTCTCACCACTCCTATTCCACATAGTTTTAGAAGTTCCGGCTAGAGCCGTCAGGCAAGAGAAAGAAATAAAGTGTATTCAAATAGGAAGAGAGGAAGTCAGAGTGTCTTGGTTTGCAGATGACATGATCCTATATCTAGAAAACCCCATTGTCTCAACCCAAAAGCTTCTTAAGCTGATAAGCAATGTCAGCAAAGTCTCAGGATACAAAATCAATATGCAAAAGTCACAAGCATTCCTATACACCAACATTAGGCAAGCAGAGAGCCAAATCATGGATGAACTGCAGCTCTCAATTTCTCCAAAGAGAATAAAATATGCAGGAATACAGCTAGCAAGGGAAGTGAAGGACCTCTTCAAGGATAACTACAGACCACTGCTCAAGGAAATCAGAGCAGACACAAACAAATGGAAAAACATTCAATGCTCACAAATAGGAAGAATCAGTATTGTTCAAATGGCCATAGTACTCAAAGTAATTTGTAATTTCAATGCTATTCCCATTAAACTATCATTGACATTCATCACAGAATTAGAATAAACTATTTTAAAATTCATATGGATCCGAAAACCTTGTATAGCCAAGACAATCATAAGCTAAAAGAACAAAGCTGGAGACATCACACTACCGAACTTCAAACTATATTACAGGGCTACAGTAATGAAAACAGTGTGGTACTGGTACGTAAACAGACACCTCGACCAATGGAACAGAATAGAGAGCCCAGAAATAAGGCCACAAACCTACAACTATCTGATCTTTGACAAACATGACAAAAGCAATGGGAAAAGGATTCCCTATTCAATGAATAGTGATGGAATAATTGGCTAGCCATATGCAGAAGATTGAAACTGGACCTTTTCCTTATACCATATACAAAAATTAAATCAAGATGGATTAAAGACTTAAATGTAAAACCCAAAACTATAAAAACTCTGGAAGACAACCAGGGTGGTACCATTCGGGACATAGGCATGGGCAAAACATGACGAAATTGGAAAAAGCAAGTGCAACAGAAGAAAAAATTGACAAATGAGATCTAATTCAACTAAAGAGCCTCTGCACAGCAAAATAAACTATCAGAGCAAAGAGGCAACCTATAAAGTAGGAGAACATTTTTGCAATCTATGCATCTGATAAAGGCCTAATATCCAGAATCTACAGGAAATAAAAACAACCCCATTAAAAAGTGGACCAAGGACATAAGCAGACACTTCTCAAAAGATGACATTCATGTGGCCAACAAACCTATGAAGAAAAGCTCAACATCATTGATCATTAGAGAAATGCAAATCAAAACCACAATGAGATTCATGTCAGAATGGCAATTATTAAAAAGTCAAGAAGCAACAGAGGCTAGTGAGGTTGTAGAGAAATAGGAACGCTTTTACATTGTTGGTGGAAATGCAAATTAGTTCAACCATTGTGGAAGACTGTGGTGATTTCTTAAAGATCTAGCACCAGAAATACCATTTTACCCGGCAGTCTCATTACTGGGTATATACCCAAAGGAATAAAAATCATTCTATTACAAAGGTACATGCCTGCGTATGTTCATTACAGCACTATTCACAATAAAAAAGACATGGAATCAAACCAAATACCCATCAGTGATAAACTGGATAAAGAAAATGTGGGACATATACACCATGGAATGAATACTATGCAGCCATAAAAAGGAATGAGATCATGTTCTTTCCTGGGACATGAATGGACCTGGAAGCCATTATCCTCAGCAAACTAACACAGGAACAGAAAACCAAATACCACATGCTCTCAGTTATAAGTGGGAGCTGAACAGTGAGAACACATGGACACAGGGAGGGGAACAACACACATTGGGGCCTGTCAAAGGGTGTGGTTTGGGGTGGGAGAGCATTAGGAAAAATAGCTAATGCATGCTGGGTTTAATACCTAGGTGATGGATTGATAGGTGCATCAAACCACCATGACACACATTTACCTCTATAACAAACTTGCACATCCTGCACATGTACCCCAGAGCTTAAAATTTAAAAAAAATTACAGGCCGGGCGCGGTGGCTCAAGCCTGTAATCCCAGCACTTTGGGAGGCCGAGACGGGCGGATCACGAGGTCAGGAGATCGAGACCATCCTGGCTAACACAGTGAAACCCCGTCTCTACTAAAAATACAAAAACTAGCCGGGCGAGGTGGCGGGCGCCTGTAGTCCCAGCTACTCGGGAGGCTGAGGCAGGAGAATGGCGTGAACCCGGGAGGCGGAGCTTGCAGTGAGCTGAGATCCGGCCACTGCACTCCAGTCCGGGCGACAGAGCGAGACTCCGCCTCAAAAAAAAAAAATAAAAAAAAAATAAAAAAAATAAAAAAAATTACATAGAATTACAAGAGACCTCCTAGTAGCCAAAACAATCTTGAAGAAGAAGAACAAAGAGGACTGAACTACTCAATTTCAAAACTTATTACAAACCTATAGTAATTAACTGTTACCTTAACGTGAGGATAGACATATAAATTATTAAGCTATATTCTATTATATTCTAGTCCATTAGAATTGAGAGTCCAGAAATATGTCCAGGTGTTTATTGCCAAGCTTTGATGTCTGCCAGTAGACCATACATATTTTAAAAAATGCATTTCCATGAAACATTTTTTAAAACATGAACAAACAACAAAACACAAAAGACAAAGAATTCTAATTCCTCTAATTCTGAAATGGAAATTATATATTCATTGTGCATAAGTCAATAAAACTAGAAATGTATTACAAAAGATCAATCAAAGCCCCACCTCACCACCACCTCTGAAAATAAACAATGATTTTAACACAGCAAAAAACTGGAATACACTTAGCTAGAGAAGATGTACGGACAGCAAATACCCACATAGTAGGTTGTTTACATCATTATTAGGAAATTGCAAATTAAACCACAGTGAGATACCACTATACACCCACAGGAATTTCTAAGATTGGCCAAACCAAGTATTGGCCAGGACTAAAGCAACTGTAACTTTCATACTTTACTGTTAGAAATGCAAGTTGGAATGATTACTTCAGAAAATACTTCGCTCATTTAAAGTTCAGAAAATACTTTGGTCATTTAAAGTTAAGTACATGCTTATTACATGACCCACTCCTAGGTAATTTATCTGTGACAAATGAAAACATTTTTCACCCAAGGACTTGTCTGCAAATTCTCATAGTAGTTTTATTCATAGTAACCCTAATCTGGAAAAAAGTGAGATGTCTAACTTGTGAGTGGATAAACAAATTTTCAGGTGTCTGAACAGTGGAACATTATTTTTTTGTGTGCTATATTGTCTCTTTGTTTACTTGTTTCACTGGATAAATAGTGAGGGAAATTATAATTTTTTTATTATACTTTAAGTTCTAGGGTACGTGTGCATAATGTGCAGGTTTGTTACATATGTATACATGTGCCATGTTGGTGTGCTGCACCCATTAACTCGTCATTTACATTAGGTATATCTCCTAATGCTAACCTTCTCCCCTCCCCCGACCCCACGACAGGCCCTGGTGTGTGATGTTCCCCTTCCTGTGTCCAAGTGTTCTCATTGTTCAATTCCCATCTATGAGTGAGAACATGCAGTGTTTGGTTTTTTTGTCCTTGCAATAGTTTACTGAGAATGATGGTTTCCAGCTGAATCCATGTCCTTACAAAGGACGTGAACTCATCTTTTTTTTATGGCTGCATAGTATTCCATGGTGTATATGTGCCACATTTTCTTAATCCATCTATCATTGATAGACATTTGGGTTGGTTCCAAGTCTTTGCTATTGTGAATAATGCCACAATAAACATATGTGTGCATGTGTCTTTATAGCAGCATGATATACAATCCTTTGGGTATATACCCAGTAATGGGATGGCTGGGTCAAATGGTATTTCTAGTTCTAGATTATTGAGGAATCGCTACACTGTCTTCCACGGTGGTTGAACTAGTTTACAGTCCCACCAACAGTGTAAAAGTGTTCCTATTTCTCCGCATCCTCTCCAGCACCTGTTGTTTCCTGACATTTTAATGATCGCCATTCTAACTGGTGTGAGATGGTATCTCACTGTGGTTTTGATTTGCATTTCTCTGATGGCCAGTGATGATGAGCATGTTTTCATGGGTCTGTTGGCTGCATAAATGTCTTCTTTTGAGAAGTATCTGTTCATATCCTTTGCCCACTTTTTGATGGAGTTTTTTTTCTTGTAAATTTATCTGAGTTCTTTGTAGATTCTGGATATTAGCCCTTTGTCAGATGAGTAGATTGCAAAAATTTTCTCCCGTTCTGTATGTTGCCTGTTTGAACAGTGGAATGTTATTAAGCAATTAAAAGAAATGAACTAGTGATACATTCAACAGTTTAAATGAATGGCAAGAGCTTTATGCTAAATGAATTAATTTAGAGACAATAGGGTGTATGGTTGTAATAAGTGTATATTCTAGAAAGCCTTACTGGTAGAAAACAGATGGCTGATTTCTAGGAGCAAGAGGTAGGGGAAGAAATTGACTAGAAAGAGACAAAAGAGAACTTTGTGGTGTAGTGGAAATCTTTCATATCATGATTGTGATTTTGGTTATACTGGGGTACATAATAGTGAAAACTCATTGAATTATACACAAATTAAAAATTTTTTATTGTATGGAAATAATATCTCCATGAAACTGACCAAATTTTTTTCAAATTATAGAATAAAACATTTTTTTGGACGCAAGGGTGACAAAAAGAAAACATTTTCAATATGAATTGTTAGGAGTAAATCAAAGTGAAAACTATAGATTATTTGAAATTTATGACAGTATGAAACTTACAGGATGTTACCAAAGCTTTGCTCAGAATGAAATTTTTGCTTTAAATGATTTTGTTATCAGTTGATGTAGAAATGATGTAAATAACTCAAGGAGCTAGAACGATATTGTTATCACCCCCATGGAAAACAAGATAGATGGATTTACTTAGTTTTATTTAACAAATACACATGTGACACTTACAATATACTACTTTTTATAAAGATAAAAAAACAGAGATGTAATTTCTTAAGATTTGTAAAATAGCCTGCAAAAAAGCTAATAAAAAATAAAATGGAGCATACATATATCCCACATTATGACTGAGAGGGAGTATAATCAAGATGATATTGAGATTAATAATGAGGAAATGCAGTGTACAACACTACACCAATAAAATTTTAAATCTTACCAAAGTAGACAATCATCTAAAAAACAAATCATCAGATTGTAATTGTGGCAGTATATCTGAAAGGATTCTTTCAACCTTATCTCTTGCTATTCTCACATTTTAATCTTTTGCTCTGACCAAATGGGTCTCCACAATGTTCTAAGCATAACTTGTATTTTTCCTTATGTTCAGCATTGTTTACTCAATTTTCTCTGGTAGTAATGCCATTTCCTTTGTATTCAGAGACCCTCTGACTTTCAAGAGAGTACACATTCCATTTCCTTCAGGAAACTTAGCTGGAAATGAACATATCACATTACTTACCTGTCATTACTCTACCCCATGGAATTATGTTTTTGTTTGTTTGTTTGTTTGTTTTGTTTTGTTTGAGACAGAGTCTCTCTCTGTTACCCAGGCTGGAGTGCAGTGCCGTAATTCTTGGCTCATTGCAACCTCCGCCTCCCAGGTTCAAATGATTCTCATGTTTCAGCCACCTAATTAGCTGGGATTACAGGCACGCGCCACACTGCCAGCTAATTTTTGTATTTTTAGTAGAGACAGGGCTTTGCCATGTTGGCCAGGCTGGTCTCGAACTCCTGACCTCAAGTGATCCACCCGCCTCAGCCTCTCAAAGTGCTAGGATTACAGTCGTGAGCCACCGAACGTGGCTGGAATTATGTATCTTTCTATGCTGTTATGTCATCTTCTTCCTTCTACAGACTAAGTTTCTTGAATATTCTCATTATGTATATACCTCTTTGTATCCTCCCTCTACTATAGTTTATGAAGAGTCAAAACTCTGGAAATAAATATTTAATTGAATGCTAAAAGTGAATCAAATGGGAGGTGCTTCCAGATGGGTGACTAGAGGCATCTAGTATGTGCCTCCTCCACAACAAAGAACCAAAATAGTGAGTAGATAATCACACTTTGAACAGATCATCCGAGAATACTGGCATTCAACCGCGAAGTGACAGGAGACACCTAAAGCAAGCTTGTGCAATGCACATCCTGCAGGCCGCATGTGGCCCAGGATGGCTTTGAGTGCGGCCAAACACAAATTTGCAAACTTTCTTAAAGCATTATGAGTTTTTTTTGTGATTTTTTTTTTTTTTTAAAGCTCATCAGCTATCGTTACTGTCAGTGTATTCTATGTGTGGCCCAAGGCAGTTCTTCTTCTTCCACTGTGGTCAGGGAAGCCAAAAGATTGGACACCTCTGACCTAAAGCAAGATAGGAGAGCAAAGTGAGGTAGCCTGTTCTTCTGGGATCAGCTGGGAGCCTGGAGAGGCTCCCCAGTATGGGGAAAGGAAGTGCGTGATCCCCAACAGCCTATATTCCCACCGCGGACTCCTGCGTCCAGCCATGGGAAAGCCCCTGCAACTAACATAAGAACCTACTTGGAGACCACATAAAGGTATTGTTCCTGAGAGGGAGTCCATGCTTGGGCCTCACATACCCCTGAGTCCTGAGCAGCTACAGAAAGGTGCCACAACCACAGTCCGGCTCCTACCAGAGCTACATTCTGCCCAGGGATCCAACAGCTTCTGCATTTCCATAACTCAAACCCCACTGACATTCCCCACCCCCTGCCAGCACCACAGTTGGCCTCTGCCTCCAGGGATGAAGTAAGAACCATTGGCAAAGACCCTACTGCCCCTAGCGGTGAGGCCACTGTAACATCTTCATACGTCCAAGAATGAACTTCCCTTCCAACAGCAGCCACTGCTGTGGGCCGCTGAACCTGGGGCCAAAGCACAAGCAATGTGCATGCTTCCCAGCTGCCTGCATATGGGTGCTGCTACTGAGAGCAACCTCACTCTCCCTAGTTGTGGGGCTGCAGTGCAGCCACTGCCATGCTCACCCAAGCATTCTGCGTTAGGCCTGAGTATTACCCCATGCCAGCCTACCAAAGCTCGCACCTACACATACCACCAGAGTCCCTGATAACAGATCCACCCAGCTCATCTCTACACCTCCAGTAACCAAGCATGTTGCTCAGAGGCCTGGGGACTGCCCAGCCCAGTCCACCGTTGTTGGTACCTGAGTATTCATTCTGGAGGATTAAGGGAAAGCCCACCCAACCTGTCATTGCAGGTGGGGATTCATCCACCTGCAAGCCTGGGGACTAGACTGCCAGCCCATGAAGGCTACCACCAACAATGTGAGTGTGAATTACTTGGGATCCAGAGGTTATTCATGCCAATGCTACTGCCATTGCCCATACCATGGCCCCAGAACCCACCTTCCTCATTAGCCCATTGTTGCCACCCCTGTCACCAGAGCAAGCTGCCTGGACCTGCTCACCTGGACCTGCTAACACTGGTATCAGTGTTTGTCATTGTGGAGCCTAAGAACAAGTATATTTGGCCCCCTGCTGCCACTACTGGGGCTTGAGGTGTCCCCATCCCCAGCAAAACTTCACCAGAACCTTCACTAACAACCCTACCATAAGTCACTGAGGAAATCACAGATACCACTGATGCTGTTTACAACTGAAAAACAGCGTATGTGACATATGCAACATCATAAGGTCACAAAATACTCAAATTTGCAGTGTCCCAGAAGGTGAAGAAAAAATGAAAGGTAACTTGATAGGAGTAGTATTGAATCTGCAGGTTACTTTGGGCAGCCATTTTAATGATATTGATTCTTCCAATCCGTGAGCCCATATGGAATGTTTTTTCATTTATTTGTGTCATATATGATTTATTTCAGTAATCTTTTGTAGTCCTTCTTGTAGAGATCTTTCACTTCCTTGGTTTAAATGTATTCTTAGGTATCTTATTTTTGTGTATGTGTAGTCCGTGTAAATGGGATTGTATTCTTGATTCGGCTCTCACCTTCAATGTTATTAGTGTATAGAAATGCTACTGATTTTTGTACATTGATTTTGTATCCTGAAACTTCACCGAAGTCGTCTTATCAGTTCTAGGAGCCTTTTGGCAGAGTCTTTAGAGTTTTCTAGGTATAGAATCATATTGTCAGTGAAGAGAGATAATTTAACTTATTTTCCTGTTTGAATGCCTTTTATTTCTCTTGCTGATTACTCTGGCTAGGACTTGCAATATGTAGGAGTGGTGAGAGTGGACATCCTTGTCATGTTCCTGTTCTTCAGGGAAATGCTTCCAGCTTTTGCCCATCCACAATGGGATTGGCTATGGGGTTGCCATAGATGACTTTTATTATTTTGAGGTATGTTCATTCAATTCTTAGTCTGTTGAGGGTTTTTTTTTTTTTTTTTTTTAATCATGAAGGGATGCTGGATTTTATTGAAAGCTGCTTCTGCATCTATTGAGGTGATCATATGGTCTTTGTTTATCAATATCATTTTTTACAAAATTATGAAAAGCTATTCTAAAATGCATATGGAGCCATAAAAGAGCCTGAAGAGCCAAAGCAATCCTAAGCAAAAAGAGCAAAACAGGAGGCATTACATTACCCAATTTCAAACTATACTATAAGTCTACAGTAACCAAGACAGCACATGGTACTGGTACAAAACCAGACACTTAAGACCAGTGGAACAGAATAGAGAACCCAGAAATAATGCAGCACATCTATAGCCATCTGATCTTTGGTAAAGCTGACAAAAATAAGCAATGAAGAAAGGACTCCCTATTTAATAAATGGTGCTGAAATAACTGGCTAGCCATATGCAGAATAAATAAATTAGACCCCTACATTTCATCATATACAAAAGTTAACTCAAGATGAATGAAAGATTTAAAGGTAAGACCTCTAAACTATAAAATTCCTAGAGGAAAGCCTAGGGAATACCATTCTGGACAGTGGCCTTGGCAATGAATTTATGACTAAGTCCTCAAAAGCAATTACAATAAACACAAAAACTGACAAGCGAGACCTAATTAAAGAGCTTCTGCACAGCAAAAGAAACTGTCAACAGAGTGAACAGATAACCTACAGAATGGGAGAAAATATTTCAGAAACTGTGCATCCAAAGGTTTAATATCCAGAATCTATAAGGAACTTAGACAATTGAATAAGCCAAAAACAAAGCCATTGAAAGGTGGGCAAAGGACATGAACAGACACTTCTCAAAAGAAGACATACAATCAACCAAGAGACATACAATAATGCTCACAGGGTGAGATGCCACACTCTTAAACAACTGGATGTCATATGAACTCATTATTATTCATTCCTGTAAGGAGGGCACCTTGCTATTCATGAGAGATCCACCCTTGTGATCCAGCCACCTTTCACTGGACCCCACCTCCAACATTGGGGATCACATTTCTACATGAGATGTGCAGGGGACAAATATCTAAATCGTATCATAGGGATAATACCATATTGAATTTTTAGATACTTGTGATACTATTGAATGTACAACAGTCAGTACAATGCTTGGAACATACTCCACCACGCATAATTGTTACTTTTCCCACCTTTCAGATGAGGTCACAATTACTTTCAGCTATCAAGTAGTTATTTCTCCATTTTGACATGCAAAATGTTTATATTTGTAAAAATCTTTATATTTATAAAAATCATAATATTTAGGCTGATGGCAGTGAGCATACTTTAGTTGAAAAAATATGTAATTTCATATTTTATTCCAATTTAGATATTTCTTTATTCCAAAGAATCACCTGTCTAGTTTGCTTTTTTCCTCATTAAGGCTATTGTAATTTGCATCGTTCTCACTTTTTTAGGTAGGAGTATGTTTTTTTCACCTGTCATTACTCTCTAGATTGTTTTACGTTGTGGGCAATTTTTTCATAGATCACTGGATGAATTCTTTGACAACAGGATCCTTTGGATGAGCAGTTAACATTAAAATTGTCATTTTCCTCTTTTTTTCCTCCAAAAAGAGAAGTATACAAATTAAGTCAACATTAATGGATTGCTATAGTGAGAGCTGTCTTACATCAGTGACCAGCTTGATGACTGTCAGCTACCAGTTTAGGCAAGCTGGAGCCTAGTTAGAAAGGGGCAGAGAAGTATCTCAAATTTTTCTGAACCTTTGGTATTTAGTCAGTATAAAAAACAAAAACAAAACAAATCTTTGAGAGTCTGGTCAAGTTATTTCCACTGCCTTTTTAGTTATTTCTAAAATTCAATGACTATTTTTTGTATTATTCTTTACCTGTATTTATCTTTTCATTGTATAACTCTTGAGGTACATAGGTAGTCAGCCACTTCAGTCACCAAATTTAATAGGCTGAGTGTTAAATTTAATAGGGGAAAAATACAGCCAACATTTTGCTTTATTATAAAAATTAGCAGTGAAATAACTGTGTTAAAACCTTTTTTCTCTTCAGGGCTAAGGAATATGAGAGTTTAATGGAAACCAAAAATTCTGGATCTGATTCACCTTATAAAGCAAAGTGAGTATTCCACATTTTAGTTCTCCTTTTCTTCAGTCTATGCCTGTAACAAAAGTGTATCTCAACCATCATGTTATGTCTGTAATTAGATTCTTTGTTTCTGATTTCTAGAACAACATTGTGTTAACACAGTAGTATCCAACTAGAGGAGAGTTTGCTGAGGATATTTGGCTGCGTCTGGGCACAGTTCTTGTGAGCACAACTTGAGGCTGCTAGCATCATGTGGGTGGAGGCCAAGGATTCTGCTATATATTATTCAATGTATAAGACAACCCTCACAGAGAGAACAGTGACTTTTTCACTGTGAAAAGTAGCAGTAAAAGAGTCATCTGTGCAAAATTAATGCAGGAACAGAAAACCAAACACTGTATTCACACTTATAAGGGGGAGTTGAACAAGGAGAACACATAAACAGAGGGAGGGGAACAACACATGTTGGGGCCTGTCGAGGGGGGACGAGAGGAATGTTAATAGTGCCAAGGTTGAGAATCCCTGTTCTAACAGATCAGGTTCTGGCAAAGCAAGGCTGTGCTGGTGCTTGCTCTGAGGAGATCTCTTTAGGGATTGTTCCGCAGGCCAGTCTGTAAAGAGAATTAGCGTTCTCTAATGCCAATTCTCACGAGATTTTAGGTGAGAATTTAGACTTCACCATTGAGGTGTAAATGTAATTAAACAATAGCTAGGTAAACAAAGGCATCTTTTTGCTTCTCTTAAAAATACTGTCAGTAGAGCTGCAGTAAGAAAAGTACTCACAAACACTATTGAAGGGAGTACAGACTAGTATGGTCTTGTTGAAAAGCAGCGTGCATTAGCAGTTTAGGAAGTCTTATTCAGATCTAAGACTGCTCAGTGAAATAGTGCAAAATGTGCTCAGATATTTATATACATACATGACTCTTTTAAAAAAATATTTATTTTAAGTTCTGCAGTACATGTGCAGGATGTGCAGGTTTGTTTCATAGGTAAACATGTGTCATGGTGGTTTGCTGCACCTATCAACCTATCACCTAAGTATTAAGCCCAGCATGCATTAGCTATTTGTCTTGATGCTCTCCCTCCTCTCATCACCCCTCGACAGGCCCCAGCGTGTGTTGTTCCGCTCCCTCTGTTTATGTGTTCTCCTTGTTCAGCTCCCCTTTATAAGTGAGAACATGTGGTGGTTGGCTTTCTGTTCCTGCATTAATTTTGCATAGATGACTCTTTTACTGGTACCTTTAACAGTGAAAAAGTCAAGAAACAATTTAATTTAAGTGCCCCAAGTTGAGGAATATCCATAACCACTTGTTGGTGTACACATGCTATAGAATGTTAATGTAGCCATTATTTGCGTTTACAGTACAAATAGTCTTGCCTGTCAAAAGATACCCATCAGCTTACTGCTTTTATTTATTATTGTTCTGAAAGTATTAGGCATTGCAATAAAAAGATAAATATGTATAAAACATTAAAGAAGTAAGAAAATTATCAAGATTATGAAGATACTGTATATCACAAAGTCCAGGAGAATGGAGTGAAAAACTAGTAGAAGCAACAAGAGAAATCAATTCAGTAGGATGGTGGATTACCAAATTAATATAATTACAGTAATAGATAACATTTACTGAGCCATTACCTTATGCTAGACTCTATGTGTGCTACCTAATTCCTGACAATAATTCTATGAGGTTAATTAGGGAAACTAAGCTCTAGAGAGGGTAACTGGCCTGAAGCTACACAACAGCATATCTAGCATACAAAAATTAATAGCTTTCTTTGCAATAACCACTTAGAAAATATAAATATATTTACAGTAGCAATAAAAAGAAGTAAAATATTTAAGAGAAAACTTAACATATTTTTTTTGAAGACAGAGTCTCGCTGTGTCACCCAGTCTGAAGGGAAGTAGTGTGATCTAGGCTCACTGCAACCTACACCTCCCAGGTTCAGGCAATTCTTGTGCCTCAGCCTCCCACGTAACTGGGATTACAGATATGTGCCACCATGCCCAGCTAGTTTTTTGTATTTTAGTAGAGACAGGGTTTCACCTTGTTGCCCAGCTTGGTCTTGAACTCTTGCGCTCAGGCAATCCACTCACCTCAGCCTCCCAAAGTGCTGGGATTATAGGCATGAGCCACCATGCCCAACCTTTAAGAGTAAACTTAAGAGGAAATGTGAAAGATCTATTAAAAGAAAATCTTAAAAAGCTAAGAAGAGATATAAAAGACTTTTGTAAATGGAAAGATAAATCATATTCTTGGATAAAAGACACAGGACAGTAAGTTTGCTGTAAATATTCCTACAAATGTAATGTAATTCCTATAAAATAGCAACTTTTTTTTCATAGATCTAAAATCATTCTAAAGAGAATATAGAAACGTCTGAGAATTTCTAAGAAAAATTTTTGAAAGAAAGAATATGAGTTAGGACTCAGCTAATGGATATTTAATAAAATTGTAAAGCTGCACTCACACATGAATAAAAATACAAGTTGTTGGAAGAGTGTTCTTTTGTTTTGGTTTTGGTTTTTTGTTTTGTTTTGTTTTGTTTGGTTTTTTTTTGTTGTTGTTGTTTAAGACAGAGTCTCACTCTATCGCCCAGGCTGGAATGTAGTGGCGAGATCTCGGCTGACTGCAACCTCTTCCTCCCGGGTTCAAGTGATTCTCGTGCCTCAGCCTCCCTAGTAGCTGGGATCACAGGCGCCTGCCACCACACCCAGCTAATTTTTGTATTTTTAGTAGAGACGGGGTTTCACCAGTGTTGACCAGACTGGTCTTGATCTCCTGACCTCAAGTGATCCGCCTGCCTTGGCCTCCCGAAGTTCTGGGATTATAGGCGTGAGCCGTCACGCCCGGCTGGGAGAGATTTTTAAAACAGTCTAGAAATACATCTAAATACTTGAGGAAATTTAGTATATATGACTGTGTTATATAGTATTTGCAAAAGATGGCCAGAAGAAGTTGAGCCCTTTCTGAATACATGCCCCTTTGCAGTATAACTTTGCTGTTTCTCCTATCAAGAAGTGGACTCTGTTTCCCTTCCTCTTGAACTTCTGGACCTGTGACTTGTTTTAGCCCATTGAAAGCTGTAGAAGTGATATGTGACTTCCAAGCCTTTTAACCTCATGGGTCTATGGTTTCTATTCTCACCTGCACTTTCTTATTCTTCGGTAACTGCCATGTAAGGAAGCCTGGGTCAGCCTCCTTGTGAGTGAGAAATCCCATGAAGGAACAGGCTCAGTTGTCCCAGCTGTCCCTTCTGAAAACCCTAGACAAGGGATCAAGGCCATCCAGGACCAGTTAGCACCTAGCCGGTTACGTTAGGTGAGACCAGAAGAATTACCTAGCTGAGCCCAGATCAAACTGCCCAGAGCAAATAGTTGTTTGAAGACACTGAGTTTTGAGGCAGTTTGTTTCACAGCAGGTAATAACTGATACAATGACAAAGGTGGAATTCCAAGTCATTAGGGAAAGGATAAGATTAGCCAGTAAATGTTGTTGAATACTCTTTTCACTCCTTATTCTAGCAGTTAAATTGCTGATTAATCAGAGATGTAATGATAAAAACATGAAACTATAAAAGCACTAGAAGAAAACAGAGGAAATGTCAAAGTCCCTTCTAAATAAACTTCTAGACACAGGAGTCAGAGAAGAAAAGACTGATGAATTTGATTCTATCAAAGTGAAAACTTTATGCTTGGTTAAATACCATAAAGAAAAAAGAGGGGTAGAAATATTTACAACAAAAATGATACAGAGCTCATGTTATATATAAATACCTTGTATAAATTAATATGAGCAAGATCATTCATCGGTAGGAAAAAATATTGAATATGATCAGGTAATACAAGGAAAAGGAAGTTAAAAGTGCCCAATTTGTTTTACTTTTGAAATTCCAAACTACTTAATTGGATTTTTAAAAATTATATTTATAGACATTTTAATGCTGTGAGGAAATGCTTATGATGATTGCAAACTTTTAATTTTGATACAGTATGAGCTTTTTCCATTAAAATGATAGAGGCCCTAAAGGATAGTAATGCTACTTAAATTCAAGTTTCTGTATATATCTTCCCAAAAACTATATATATCAACAAGGAAAGCAAATTAAGTAATCAATACTTCATATCTATACTATATCTAAGAGACATAGATGGCTACCAATGTACGTTTTTTTCATTTTTTAAAATGGTGATGAAATACATATAGCAAAATTTACTATCTTACTCATTATTAATACAGTTTATTGATATTAAGTACATTCATATTGTTGTGTAGCTATTACATCATCCATCTCCAGAACTATTTTTATCTTACAAAACTAAAACTATACCTGTTAAACAATAATTTCCCATACCTCCTGTTCCTAGCACTTGGCAACCACCATTCTACTTTCTATTATTATTATATTGACTACTCTGGGTAACTCATATAAGTGTAAATATACAGTGTTTGTCTTTTTGTGATAGGCTTATTTCATTTATCATGATATCCTCAAGATTTATCCATGTTGCACCAAGAATAAGAATATTCATCCTTGCTAGGGCAGAATAATACTCCACTATATGTGTTGCTTATCCATTAATCTGTCGTTAGACATTTGGATTGCTTCCGCTATTTAGCAATTATGAATAATGCTGCTGTGAACATGGGTATACAAATATCTCTTTGAGTCCCTGCTTTTCATTCTTTTCTGTGTATACCCAGAAGTGGAATTGCTAGATCATATGGCAGATCTGTTTTTGATATTAATACCAGCACACTGTCTTCCACAGTAGCTATACCATTTTTTACATTCTCACCAGCTCTGCACAAGAGTAACAATATCTCCACATCCTCACCAGTACTTGTTATTTTCTGCTTTTTTTTTTTTTGATGGTAGCCATCCATATAGTTGAGATAGTATCTCATTCTAGTTTCGGATTGCATTTACCTAACAATTAGTGGTGTTGGACATCTTTTCATGTGCTTTTTGGACATTTGTGTATTCTTTTCTTTTTGAGACAGAGTCTTGCTCTGTCGCTCAGGCTGGAGTGCAATAGTGGGATCTCAGCTCACTGCAACCCCCAGCTCCTGGGTTCAAGCAATTCTCCTGCCTCAGCCTCTCAAGTAGCTGGGATTACAGGTGTGTGCCACCACGCCCAGCTAATTTTTTGTATTTTTAGTAGAGATGGAGTTTCACCATGTTAGCCAGGATGGTCTCAATCTCCTGACCTTGTGATCCGCCTACGTTGGTGTCCCAAAGTGCTGGGATTACAGGCGTGAGCCACCGTGCCTGGCCTTATTTGTATGTGTGTCTATATATGTATATACACATACACACATTTTTGCTTTTGAGATAAACTCTTGCTCTGTTGCCAAACTGGAGTGCAGTGGCGCGATCTCAGCTCACTGCAGCCTCTGCCTCCTGGATTCAAGGGATCCTCCCACTTCAGCCTCCCAAGTACCTTGGGACTACAGGAGTGTGCCACCAACTCGGATAATTTTTGTATTTTTTTGTAGGGATGGGGTCTTACCATGTAGCCCAGGCTGCTTTCGAACTCCTGGGCTCAAGCAATCCGCCCCACTCAGCGTCCTGAAGTGCTATTACATCTTCTTTACATGCTTGGTAGAATTCACTAGTGAATCCATCAAGTCCAAGGCTTTTCTTTGATGAGAGATTTTGATTACTAATCGACTTAATTATATATCTTTTAGGTCTTGTATTTCTTCATCATTAGATTTTGACATATTTTGGGTTTCTAGGAAGTGGTCTGTTTTGTGTAGGTTATCCAATTTATTGCCATACAGTTGTTAATAGTACTCTCTTTGAATCCTTCTTATGTATGTAGAATCAGTAGTAATGTGCCCACTTTCATTTCTGAATTTAGCAATTAGTATCTTTTCATAGTCAATCTAGCTAAAGGTTTGTTAGTTTAATTGTCTTATGGAAGAGCCAGCTGTTGGTTTCATTGATTTTTCTCTATATTATAAAATTCTGTTTCATTTATCCCTATACTAATCTTTATTATTCTTTCTGAAGGAAATAATAAAGCTTTGGGTTTAGCTTTGGGTTTAGATTTTTCTTCTTTTTCTACTTTGTTAAATGTAAATGTCCCCTTCTTTCACTGATTTTGATATGTTGTGCTTTCATTTTCATTTGTCTGTATTTTCTGATTTTTCTTTGACTACTTTTGTGATTCATTGGTTGTGTAAAAATGTGTTATTTTTCACACATTTGTGAATTTTTCAGGTTGATTTTTTTGTTACAGATTTCTAACTTCATCCTGTTGTGGTCAGAGAATACACATTGTATGACATCTATCTGTGAATCTATTGAGTCTTCATTTGTTTGTTTGTTTTTGTTGTTTGTTTTTTAACTTTTAAGTTCAGGGTTACAAGTGCAGGTTTGTTACATAGGTAGTAAACTTGTGTCGTGGGGGTTTGTTGTACAGACTATTTCATCACCCAGGTATTAAGCCTAGTACTCCTTAGTTATTTTTCTTGGTCTTCTCCTTCCTCCCACCGTCCATCCTCCAACAGGCCCTAATGTATGTTGTTTCCCTCTATGTGTCTATGTGTTCTTATCATTTAGCTCCCACTTATAAATGAGAACATGGGATATTTGGTTTTCTCTTCCTGTGTTAGTTTGCTAAGGATAATGGCCTGCAGCACCATCCATGTCCCTGCACAGGACATGATCTCATTCCTTTTTATGGCTGTATTATATTCCATGGTGTATACATACCACATTTTCTTTATCCAGTCTATCATTCATGGGCATTTAAATTGATTCCAGGTCTTTGTTACTGTGAATAGTGTGGTGATGAACATATGTGTGTGCATGTGTCTTTATAGTAGAATGATTTATATTCCTTTGGATATACATCCAGTAACGGGATTGCTGGGTTGAATGGTATTTCTGTCTTTAGGCCCTTTGAGGAATCACCACACTGTCTTCCACAATGGCTGAACTAATTTACACTCCCAACAGTGTGTAAGCATTTCTTTTTCTCTACAACCTTGCGAGCATCTGTGATTTTTTGACTTTTAAATCATAGCCATTTTCATTGGTATGACATGGTATCTCATTATGGTTTTGATTTGCATTTCTCTAGTGATCAGTGATGTGGAGCTTTTTTTCATATGATTTTTGGCCATATGTATATCTTCTTTAGAAAAGTGTCTGTTCATGTCCTTTGCCCACTTTTTAATCGGGTTTTTTTTTCTTGTAAATTTGAGTTCCCTATATATGCCAGATATTTTGTTGGATGCATAGTTTTCAAGAATTTTCTCCCATTCTGTAGTTTGTCTGTTTACCCTGTTGATAGTTTCTTTTGCTGTTCAGAAGCCCTTTAGTTTAATGAGATACCATTTGTCAATGTTTGCTTTTGTTGCAAGTGCTTTTGGTGTCTTTGTCATGAAATCTTTGCCCATGCCTGTGTCCCAAATGGTATTATCTAGGTTGTCTTCTAGGGTTTTTATACTTTTGGGTTTTACATTTAAGTCTTTAATCCATCTTGAGTTAATTTTTGTACATGCTATAAGGAAAAGGTCCAGTTTCAATCTTCTGCATATGGCTAGCCAGTTATCCCCGCACCATTTATTGAATAGAGAATCCTTTTCCCATTGCTTGCTTTTGTCAGGTTTGTTGAAGATCAGATAGTTGTAGGTGTGTGGCCTTATTTCTGGGCTCTCTATTCTGTTCCAGTGGTCTGTGTGTCTGTATTATACCAGTACTATGCTGTTTTGGTTACTGTAGCCCTGTAGTATAGTTTGAAGTCAGGTAGCATGATGCCTCCAACGTTATTCTTTTTGCTTAGGATTGCCTTGGCTATTTGGGCTCTTTTTTGGTTCCATATGAATTTTCAAATAGCTTGCTTTTTTTTTTAGTTCTGTGAAGAATATCAATGGTAGTTTAATGGGAATAGCTTTGAATTGAATAAATCGCTTTGAGCCATTTTAATGATATTGAGTCTTCCTATCGATGAGCATGGAGTGTTTTTCCATTTCTTTGTATCATCTCTGATTTCTTTGAGCAGTGGCTTGCAGTTCTCCTTATAGAGATATTTTACCTCTTAGCTGTATTCCTAGGTATTTTATTCTTTTTGTGGCAATATGGAATGGGAGTTAGTTCCTGATTTGACTGTCAGCTTGACTGTTGGTGTATAGGAATACCAGTGATTTTTGCACATTGAGTTTGTATCCTGAGACTTTGGTGAAGCTGTTTTTCAGCTCAAGAAACTTTTGGAGGGTTGGGCACAGTGGTTCGTGCCTTTAATCACAACACTCTGGTAGGCCACAACAGGCGGATTGCTTGAGTTCAGTTTGAGACCATCCTGGGCAACATAGCAAAACCCTGTCTTTACTAAAAATACAAAAAATTTAGCCAGACATGGTGGCTTTCACCTGTAGTTCCAGCTACTCGGGAGGCTGAGGTGGAAGAATCACCTGAGCCTGGGAGGTCGAGGCTACAGTGAGCCGAGATTGCACTACTGCACTCCAGCCTGGGCAACCAGAGTGAAACCCTGTCTAAAAAAAAAAAAAAAAAAAAAAAAGCAGCAGCAGCTTTTTGGGCTGAGACTGGGATTTTCTAAATACAGGATCATGTCATCTGCAAACAGGGATGGTTTGAGTTTCTCCTCTATTCCGATTTGAATACCCTTTATTTCTTTCTCTTGCCTGATTGCCCTAGCCAGAACTTCCAGTACTATGTTGAATAGGAGTGGTGAGAGAGGGCATTCTTGTCTTGTGCCGGCTTTCAAGGGATATGCTTCCAGGTTTTGCCTGTTAAGTACAATGTTGACTGTGGGTCTATTATAAATGGCTCTTATTATTTTGAGGTATATTCCTTCAATACCTAGTTTATTGAGAGTTTTTAACATGAATGGATGTTAAATTTTATCAAAAGCCATTTCTGCATCTGTTGAGATAATCATGTGGTTTTTGTCTTTAGTTCTGTTTATGTGATGAATAATGTTTATTGATTTGCTTTGTTGAACCAACTTTGCATTCTGAGGTTGAAGCCTACTTGATCATGGTGGATAAGCTTTTTGATGTGCTACTGGATTCCATTTACCCAGTATTTCATTTTGGATTTTTGCATCAGTGTTCATCATGGATGTTTGCCTGAAGCTTTCTTTTTTTATTGTGTCTGCCAGGTTTTGGCATCAAGATTATGCTGGCCTTATGGGATCTGTTAAGGCAGAGTCCCTCCTCCTCAGTTTTTTGCAATAGTTTCAGTAGGAATAGTACCAGCTCTTCTTTGTACATCAGGTAGACTTCAGCTGTGAATCCTTCTGGTCCTGGGCTTTTTTTTTTTTTTTTTTTTTGGATGGTAGGCTATTACTGTCTCAATTTCAGAACTCATTATTGGTTTGTTCACAGATTCAATTTCTTTCTTGTTCAGTCTTGAGAAGCTGTATGTGTCCAGGAATTTATCAATTTCTTTTTCGTTTTTTTCTTATGTTTTCTTCTAAGACTTTTATAGTTTTGAATCTTACATTTTTTTTGTTTTGAGATTTTTGTATATTGTATGAGACTGGTGTTCAATTTCATTTTTTTGCATAAGGATACTCCGTTTTCCTAGCACCATGTTGAAGAGACTGTTCTTTCTCTATTGCATGTTCTTGGTGCCCTTGTCAAAGATCAGTTGACTGAATGTATGGACTTATTTATGAATTCTCTATTCTATTCTATTGGTCTGTAGGTCTGTTTTTTTGCCACTATCATACTGTTTTGATTAGTTTTGTAATATAATTTAAAGTCAGAAAGTGTGATGCCTCTAGTTTTGTTCTTTTTGCTCAAGATTGATTTAGCTATTTGGGGACTATTGTTGTTCCATTTGCGCTGTAGGATTGTTATTTGTATTTCTATAGAAATGCTTTTGGAATTTTGATAGGGGTTGCACTGAATATGTAGATCATTTTGGGTATTATGGTCAATTTAACAATATTAATTCTTCCAATTCATGAACGTGGGGTATCTATCCATTTATTTATGTCTTTTTAAATTTCCCTAATCAGTGTTTTATACTTTTCAGTGTATAAGTCTTTCACCTTTTTAATTACTAATTTTTTGTTTTTCTTGTTAATGTAAATGGAATTGTTTTTCCAATTTCCCTTTTAGATAGTTTGTTGTTTATATATAGAAATCTTACTGACTTCTGTATGTTGATTTTGTATTCTACAACTTTACTGAATTTGTTTATTAATACTATCATGATTTTTTTGTGGAAACTTTATGGTTTTCTTTGTGTGTGATTTTGTCATATCCAGTCATTTTACTTCTTTCCCAAATTGGATGCATTTTATTTATTTTTCTTGCTTAATTGCTCCAGTTAGGAGTTCCAGAACTGTGTTCAATAGCAATGGTGTTAGTAGGCATCCTTGCCTTATTCCTAATCTTTCAGGAAAACTTTCTATTTTGCCTGAGGTCTGGGGCTGATTGTGGACTTGTGTGATAGTCATGCTGGGTTTCTTGAGGGACATGCATGGTGGTGCTGGCTGGGGTGACATTAGGGTGTAGAGGATGGTGGGTGACTCAGCTGGGGTTTGGGAAGACAAACTGTGGGTTCAGTGATGTTGAAAGCTGGGAGTGGGCACACAGGGCTATGCTGGCACTGGTTTTCTCAGTTGCAGAGTCTCTTGGGGTCCTCTGTAGAGTAGGCCACTGAACACCACAGTGGCATCATGGGAGGGGAAAAGTAATTATTTTGAACTATGTCAGAGCATTCCGTTATTACCAAGCCCTGCCCTCAGGAAAGAAAAAACTATTTCACCAGAGTCTAACCTTCTGGGGTTTTATCATAGCCAATTCTACTTGGTAAAATGGGAAAACCCAACTCTTAAACGTTCATTAGCCATGCTCTTCCACATAAGGGGAAAAAAAAGAGAAGCACTGGTTAAAGTAACAGTCAAGCTGCGTAGGCTCACCAAAAGAGTGAGATCTAATCACATTTACCCTGCTTTCACCTCTTACCATGATTTTACTAAAGGCTTATTTACTACCATAGTTCCATTTACCCAGTACATCATGTCCATCTTTCAAAAAACTGACAGGATATACTAAAAGGCAAAAAATGCAATTTGAGGAGACTGAACTAGCATCAGATTCAGAGTCAAATACAGCAGAAATGTTGGAATTACTGGATCAGAAATTTAAACAACTATGAATAATATGCTAGGGCATTAATGGAAAAAGTGGACAGCATGCAATGACACATAGATAATATAAGCTGGGAGATAAAATTTTTTTAAGTGAGACCTTTTAATCAAAGGTCTCATTCTGTTGCCCAGGCTGAAGTGCAGTGGCATGATCATAGCTTACTGTAACCTCAGCCACCTGGGCTCAGGCAACTCCCAACTCAGCCTCCTGAGGAGTTAGGACTATAGGCACACGCCACCATGCCCAGCTTTTTTTTTTTTTTTTTTTTTTTAAAGAGTCAAGATCTCACTATATTGTTGCCCAGGCTGATCTTGAGCTCCTGGCCTCAAGCAGTCCTCTTGCCTCAGCCTCCCACGGCACTGGGATTATAGGCGAGAGCCATTGTGCCCAGCCCAATATTCTAAGAAACAATAAAAATAGAAATGCCAAAATTTAAAAACACGGTAACAGAAGTGAACGCTGCTGTTGACAGGCTCATTAGTAGACCAGATAGCTGAGGAAATAATTTCAACTTGAGGATATGACAATAGTAACTTCCAAAAGTGAAAAGCAATTTAAAGAATACTGGGGAAAAAGTGAACAGAGTATCTAAAACCGTGGGACAACTACAAAAAGGTATAATATACATGTAATTGGGATATCAGAAGGGAAAAGAAAGTGAGGAGGAATGGAAGCAGTATTTGAAACAATGATGACTGAGAATTTTCCCCAAATTAGTGACAGACACCAAATCCTAGATCCAGGAGGTTTGGAGAATAGGAGAACACCAAGCAAGATAAATGCTTCCCCAAAAAATAAAAACAAAAAATTCTACCTGTGAGTGTTATCATATTCAAATTGCAGTAAATCAAAGAGAAATGAAAAATCCTGAAAGACACCAAAGGGGAAAGAAGCACCGTACCTATATGGGAGCAAAGATTAGAGAAAAACTCACCAACCTAAAATTCTGCACTGTGCAAAGTTATACTTCAAAAATGAAGAAATAAAAACTTTTTCAGATAAACTAAATTGAGGGAATTTGTTGCTATTAGACTTGCCTTGCAGGAAATGTTAAAAGAAGTTCTTTAGAGAGAAGTTAAATGATACAGGTCAGAAACTCAGATCTGTATAACAAAAGGAAGAATTTTGAAGAATGAATAAACATAGATAAAATAGCATATTTTTCTTATTAATTTAACAGATAACAGTTTGTTCAAAATAATAATAGCAACAATGTTTTCTATTATGTATGCTTATGTGTTGACCCTTAAACAGCATGAGTTTGAACTACCCAAGCCCAATGATATGCAGATGTTTTCAACGAAACAGGGATTGAAAATATAGTATTCTCAGGATATAAAACTCATGGATATGGAGGGCTGACTTTTCATATTTGCAGATTCCAAGGGGCCCACTGCAGGACTTGAATATGTGCAGATTTTGCTTTACATGGGGGTCCTGGAACCAATCTCACACATATACCAAGGGATGACTGTATATTTATGTCTAGGTGAAGTGAATGACAGCAATGATAGAAGGGATAGGAAGGCGGAATGAGGAACATTTTGTTATTATAAGGTACTTCACAGCACTACCTGTGAAGCAGTGTAGTGTTATTTGAAACTGGGCTTGGAATAATTATAAATGTGTACTGCAAACTTAGTTTGCAACTATGAAAGTAGAAATAAGAAATATACAGTCATACATCACTTAACAATGAAAATATGTTCTGAGAAATGTGTCCTTAAGCAATTTCATCATTATTTGAACATCAGAGTATACATACACAAACCTAGGTGGTGTAGCCTACTATACACTTAAGCTATATGGTATGGCCTATAGCTCTTAGGCTACAAACCTGTATGCCATGTTACTGTACTGAATACTATAGGCAGTTGTAACAAAATGATAAATATTTGTGTATCTAAATGTAACTAAACATAGAAAAGATACATTAAAAATACAGTATTATAATCTTTTGGGACCACTGTCATATATGCAGTCTGTCAGTGAAACATCCTTATACAGCATATGACTGTAATTGATGTGCTAAAAAAGGAGAGAATATGTAATCATATAAAATGCTAATTTAAAACCATCAAATAACCAGGCTAAATAAGAAAACTCACATACATATCATTAGATGGAGAAAAAACTTATTTGACGACATCCATCGCCCATTCATGATGGAACACCATTGTTCTTATTTTGGAATATACATACTGCCGTTACTTTTTAAATAAAATGCATAATTTTCAACTTCTGTGTATCCACATTAACATTTTCTTTAATTCTTAATACATTTTTTTCTTTGGTTTTTCTTGCTAGTATTAGAAATTTCTTCTGTTGTTGTTTTTTGAGTAAACTTTTCAGAGGTTGTTTTTTATTGGTCCTTTCCAAAAATTGCTTTAAAATGTATAGATTCGATCTTTTTGTTTTCTATTTTGTTTTCACTTTGACTTCATTTCTTCTTTTATCCTTCTTACTGTGTTTTCGTAGAGAGTGTTTTTGTTTTATTCATCTCCACGTAATTGGTATTGATTTTATTTTTAATCCAGGAGTTATTTAGAAATATTTTTAAAAAATACTTTCCAGGTGGTGCGTGGTGGCTCACGCCTGTAATCCCAGCACTTTGGGAGGCCGAGGTGGGCAGATCGCTTGAGGTCAGGAGTTCGAGACCAGCATGGCCAATATGGTGAAACCCTGTCTTTACTAAAAGTACAAAAATTAGCCAGGCATGGTGGCAAGTGCCTGTAATCCCAGCTACTTGGGAGGCTGAGGCAGGAGAATTGCTTGAACCTGGGAGGTGGAGGTTGCAGTAGGCTGAGATCGTGCCATTGCACTCCAGCCTGGGTGACAAGAGCGAGACTTCATCTCAAAATATATATATATGTGTGTGTGTGTGTGTGTGTGTGTGTGTGTATATTTTCCAAGTATACTATTTTTCTGTTAGTTTTGCTTAATTTTAAGTGTGTATGTTGTTCAGTGATTTCTGCCTTTGGAATTTGGGATCTTCTTTCTTAATACAGTTTACTAATTGTAACTATTCCTTATTTTTTGAAAAGTATGTTATATGTTTGGTACAAAGTGTGTAATATCATAATAGATATTTCTGTATTTTTTCTAGCATTTTATTATGAAATTTTTCAAGAATTCAGAAAAGTTGGAAAGAATTTTACTGTGGAAACTTATATATCCTCTACATATATTCTGTAATTATTTACTATACTTAATCACATGTATTCATTTTTCCATCCCTTTATCCATTATCAATCCATCAGATTTTGATACATGAAAGTAAATTGCATATATCAGTGTATTCCTCCTCCAGGATTTCAACATGCATGTTATTAACTCAAGTTCATTATTTGTTTATCCTTGTTTGTGTGTGTGTTTTGAGATAAAATTTACATGTAACAAAATGCACAGATCTTAAGGGTGACATTTGATAAATTTTGACAAATGCATACACTGAGTATTTTAAACGCCTCTCAAAATTTGCACAGTATCATCATCCCAGAAGGTTATTATATATCCTTGGTCAAACCCTTTACTCCCACCCAAGAGGCAACCACTATTCTGATTTTCTTTCATCATTGATTAGAATCACCTGTTGTGGATCTTGTCTTTCACCACAGATGAGAATCGTCTGTTGTAGAACTTTCTATAAATGTAATCAAATAGTATGTACTCTTTTATATAAGCCTTCTTTCATTCAGCATGTTTTTGTGATTCACCCATGTTGTGTTTATCAATTCATTCCTTTTTATTACTGGACAGTACTCCTATGAGTAAATGTAGCCTTGATTTGTTTGTGTATTCCACTAATGATGGATACTTGGGCTCTTTCTACATTTTGGAAATAAATTTTGGATATAAGTTTTCATTTTCTTGGGTGAATACCTAGGCATGAATGTGCAAAGTCCTTTGATATGTGTATGTTTAGGTTTAGAAGTAACCACAAGACCTTTTTTTCAAAGTATTATTACCATTTTACCTTCCTTCCAACAATGTGTGAGAGTTCCTGTTGTTTCATATCCTTGGTAATATTTGATGTTGTCAATCTTTTTAATTTTAGGCATTCAGGTGGGTATGTAGTGGCATTTAAAATTTTTATTTAGAATTTCCATGATAATCCTAATGGTGTTGAGTGTCTGCTCATGTATGTGTAGGCCATTTATTTTTCATATGGCAAGTGTCTATTCAGATATTTTGCCATTTTTGGTGAATTATCTTTTTTTATTATTGAATTGTAAATATATACCTGTGTATGTTTTTATTATTTTTAAAAAATATAGCAGATAACATTATGCTTAATATATATGCATTTTATTACTGCTAGAAACTAGGTGCTGGCAAAAGGTTTTCTTTTTTTTAAATTATACTTTAATTTCTGGGATACATGTGCAGAACATGCAGGTTTGTTACGTAGGTATACATGTGCCAAGCTGCACCCATCAACCCATCATCTATATTAGGTATTTCTCCTAATGCTGTCCCTCCTGTATCCCCCTACCCCATAACAGGCCGCAGTGTGTGATGTTTCCTTCCCTGTGTCCATGCATTCTCATTGTTCAGCTCCCACTTATGAGTGAGAACATGCGGTGTTTAGTTTTCTGTTCCTGTGTTAGTTTGCTGAGAATGATGGTTTCCGGCTTCATCCATGTCCCTGTAAAGGACATGAACTCATCCTTTTTTGTGGCCGTATAGTATTCCACGATGTATATATGCCACATTTTCTTTATCCAGTCTATAATTGATGGGCATTTGGGTTGGTTCCAAGTCTTTGCTATTGTGAACAGTGCTGCAATAAACACACATGTGCATGTGTCTTTATAGTAGAATGTTTTATAATCCTTGGGGTATATACCCAGTAATGGGATTGCTTAGTCAAATGGCATTTCTAGTTCTGGACCCTTGAGAAGTTGCCACACTGTCTTCCACAATGGTTGAACTAATTTACACTCTCACCGACAATGTAAAAGTGTTCCTATTTCTCCACATCCCCTCCAGCATCCATTGTTTCCTGACTTTTTAATGATCGCCATTCTAACTGGCATGAGATGATATCTCATTGTGGTTTTGATTTGCATTTCTTTAATGACCATTGATGATGAGCCTTTTATCATATGTTTGTTGGCCGCATAAATGTCTTCTTTTGAGAAGTGTCTGTTCATATATCTTTGCCCACTTTTTGAAGGGGTTGTTTGTTTTTTCTTCTTGTAAATTTAAGTTCCTTGTAGATTCTGGATATTAGTCCTTTGTCAGATGGATAGATAGCAAAAACATTCTCCCATTCTGTAGGTTGCCTGTTCACTCTGATGATAGTTTCTTTTGCTATGCAGAAGCTCTTTAGTTTAATTACATCTGATTTGTCAATTTTGTCTTTTATTGCCATAGTTTTTGATATTTTAGTCATGAAGTCTTTGCCCATGCCTGTGTCCTGAATGGTATTGCCTAGGTTTTCTTCTAGGGTTTTTATGATTTTAGACCTTACATTTAAGTCTTTAATCCATCATGAGTTAATTTTTGTATAAGGTGTAAGGAAGGGGTCCAGTTTCAGTTTTCTGCATATGGCTAGCCAGTTTTCTCACCACCATTAATTAAATAGAGAATCCTTTCCCTGTTTCTGGTTTTTGTCAGGTTTGTCAAAGATCAGATGGTTGTAGATGTGTGACATTATTTCTGAGGGCTGTGTTCTCTTCCATTGGTCTGTATATCTGATTTGGTACCAGTACCATGCTGTTTTGGTTACTGTAGCCTTGTACTATAGTTTGAAGACAGGTAGCGTGATGCCTCCAGCTTTGTTCTTTTTGCTTAGGATTCTCTTGGCTATACAGGCTCCTTTTTGGTTCCATATGAAATTTAAAGTAGTTTTTTCTAATTCTGTGAAGGAAGTCATTGGTAGCTTGATGGGGATAGCATTGAATTTATAAATTACTCTTGGCAGTATGGCCATTTTCACGATACTGATTCTTCCTATCCATGAGCATGGAATGTTTTTCATTTGTGTGTGTCCTCTCTTACTTCCTTGAGCAGTAGTGTGTAGTTCTCCTTGAAGAGGTCCTTCACATCCCTTGTAAGTTGTTTTGCTACTTATTTTATTCACTTTGTGGCAATTGTGAATGGGAGTTCATTCATGATTTTACTCTCTGTTTGTCCGTTATTGGTGTATAGGAATGCTTGTGATTTTTTCACATTGATTTTGTATCCTGAGACTTTGCTAAAGTTGCTTATCAGCTTAAGGAGATTTTGGGCTTAGACGATGGGGTTTTCTAAATATACAGTCACATCATCTACAGACAGTTTGACTTCCTCTCCTCCTATTTGAATACCCTTTATTTCTTTCTCTTGCCTGATTGTCCTGGCCAGAACTTCCAATACTATGTTGAATAGGAGTAGTGAGAGAAGGCATCCTTGTCTTTGCCGGTTTTCAAAGGGAGTGCTTTCAGCTTTTGCCCATTCAATATGATCTTGGCTGTGGGTTTGTCATAAATAGCTCTTATTATGTTGAGATACGTTCCATCAATACCTAGTTTATTGAGAGTTTTTAGCATGAAGGGGTGTTGAATTTTATGGAAGGCCTTTTCTGCATCTATTGAGATAATCTTGTGGTTTTTCTCATTGGTTCTGTTTATGTGATCGATAGTACCGATTTGTGTATGTTGAACCAACCTTGCATTCCAGGGATGAAGCCGACTTGATCATGAGGGATAAGCTTTTTAATGTGCTGCTGGATTCGGTTTGCCAGTATTTTATTGAGGATTTTCGCATCAGTGTTCATCGGGGATATTGGCCTGAAATTTTGTTTTTTTGTTGTGTCTCTGCCTAGTTTTGGTATCAGGATGATGCTGGCCTCATAAAATGAGTTAAGGAGGAGTCCCTGTTTTTCTATTGTTTGAAGTAGTTTTAGAAGGAATGGTACCAGCTCCTCTTTGTACCTCTGGTAGAATTTGGCTATGAATCCGTCTGGTCCTGGGCTTTTTTTTTTGGTTGGTAGGCTATTACTGCCTCAATTTCAGAACTTTTTATTGGTATATTCAGGTTTTCTTCTTCTTTCTGCTTTAGTCTTGGGAGGGTGTATGTGTCCAGGAATTTATCCATTTCTTCTAGATTTTCTAGTTTATTTGCATAGAGGTGTTTATAGTATTCTCTGATGGTAGTTTGTATTTCTGTGGGATAAGTGGTAATATCTTCTTTATCATTTTTTATTGTGCCTATTTGATTATTATCTCTTTTCTTCTTTATTAGTCTGGCTAGTAGTCTATTTATTTTGTTAATCTTTTCAAAAAGCCAGCTCCTGGATTCACTGATTTTTTTTTGAAGGGTTTTTCGTGTCTCTGTCTCCTTCAGTTGTGCTCTGATGCTAGTTATTTCTTGTCTTCTGCTAGCTTTTGAATTTGTTTGCTCTTGGTTCTCTAATTCTTCTAATTGTGATGTTAGGGTATTGATTTTAGATATTTCCTGCTTTCTCCTGTGTGCATTTAGTGCTATAAATTTCCCTCTAAACACTGCTTTGGCGGTGTCCCAGAGATTCTGGTACATTTTGTATTTGTTCCTATTGATTTCAAAGAACTTACTTATTTCTGCCTTAATTTTGTTATTTACCCAGTTTTTTCAGTTTCCATGTAGTTGTGCAGTTTTGAGTGAGTTTCTTAATCCTGAGTTCTAATTTGGTTGCATTGTGGTCTGAGAGACTGTTATGATTTCTGTTCTTTTGCATTCGCTGATGAGTGTTTTACTTCCAATTATGTGGTCAGTTTTAGAATAAGTGTGATGTGGTACTGAGAAGAATGTATATTCTGTTGATTTGGGGTGGAGAGTTCCGTACATGTCTATTAGGTCCACTTAGTCCAGAGTCGAGTTCAAGTCCTGAATATTCTTGTTAATTTTCTGTCTCGTTGATCTGTCTAATATTGACAGTGGGGTGTTAAAGTCACCCATTATTATTGTGTGGGAGTCTAAGTCTCTTTGTACATCTCTAAGAACTTGCTTTATGAATCTGGGTGCTCCTGTATTTATTGGGTGTATATATATTTAGGATAGTTAACTCTTCTTGTTGCATTTATCCCTTTACCATTATGTAATGCCCTTCTTTGTCTCTTTTGATCTTTGTTGGCTATAAGTCTGTTTTATCAGAGACTAGGATTGCAACCCCTGCTTTCTTTTTGCAATTTGCTTGGTAGATCTTCCTCCATCCCTTTATTTTGTGCCTATTTTTGTCTTTGCACATGAGACGGGCCTCCTGAATACAGCACACCAGTGGTTCTTGACTCTATCCAATTTGCCAGTCTGTGTCTTTTAATTAGGGCATTTAGCCCATTTACATTTAAGGTTAATATTGTTATGTGTGAATTTCATCCTATCATTATTATTCGAGCTGGTTATTTTGCCGGTTAGTTGATTCAGTTTCTTCATAGTGTTGATGGTCTTTACAGTTTGATATGTTTTTGCAGTGGCTGGTACCAGTTTTTCCTTTCCATATTTAGTGCTTCCTTCAGGAGCTCTTATAAGGCAGGCCTGGTGGTGACAAAATTGCTCAGCATTTGCTTGTCCATAAAGGATTTTATTTCTCCTTTGCTTATGAAGCTTACTTTGACTGAATATGAAATTCTGAGTTGAAAATTCTTTTCTTTAAGAATGTTGAATATTGGCCACTACTCTCTTCTGGCTTGTAGGGTTTTTGCAGATAAAGCTGCTGTTAGTCTGATGGGCTTCCCTTTGTGGATAACCCGACCTTTCTCTCTGGCTGCCCTTAACATTTTTTCCTTCATTTCAACCTTAGTGATTCTGATGATTATGTGTCTTTGGGTTGCTCTTCTAGAGGAGTATCTTTCTGATGTTCTCTGTATTTCCTGAATTTCAGTGTTGGCCTGTCTTGCTAGGTTGGGGAAGTTTTCATGGATAATATCCTGAAGAGTGTTTTCCAACTTGGTTCCATTCTCTCTGTCACTTTCAGGCACACCAATCAAATGTAGTTTTGTTCTTTTCACATATTCCCATATTTCTTGGAGGCTTTGCTCATTCCTTTTTTTCTCTGATCTTGTCTTCATGCTTTATATCATTTAGTTGATCTTCAGTCTCTGATGTCCTTTCTTCCACTTGATTGATTCAGCTATTGATACTTGTGTATGCTTCACGAAGTTCTTGTGCTGTGTTTTTCAGCTCCATCAGGTCATTTATGTTATTCTCTGAACTGGTTGTTCTAGTTAGCAATTCCTCTAACCTTTTTTCAAGGTTCTTAGCTTCCTTGCGTTCGGTTATAAGATGCTCCTTTAGCTCAGAGGAATTTATTACCACCCACCTTCTGAAGCCTACTTCTGTTAATTTGTCAAACTCATTCTCCATCCAGTTTTATTCCCTTGCTGGCAAGGAGTTGCGATCCTTTGGAGGAGAAGAGGCCTTCTGGTGTTTGGAATTTTCAGCCTTTTTGCGCTGGTTTTTCCTCATCTTCCTGGATTTATCTACCTTTGGTCTTTGATGTTGCTTACCTTCGGATGGGGTTTCTGTGTGAATGTCCTTTTTGCTGCTGTTGATGCTATTCCTTTCTGTTTGTTAATTTTTCTTCTAACAGGCCCCCCTGCTTCAGGTCTGCTGGAGTTTGCTGAAGGTCCACTCCAGACCCTGTTTGCCTGGGTATCACCAGTGGATGCTGCAGAACAGCAAAGATTGCTGCCTGTTTTTTCCCCTGAATGCTTTGTCCCAGAGGGGTACCTACCAGATACCAGCCAGAGCTCTCCTGTATGAGGTGTTTGTTGACTCCTGCTGGGAGGTGTCTCCCAGTCAGGAGGCACGGGGGTCAGGGACCCACTTGAGACCGCAGTTTGTCCTTTATTTGAGCTCCAGCACTGTGCTAGGAGATCCGCTGCTCTCTTCAGAGCCAGGAGGCTGGAACATTTAAGTCTTCTGAAGCTGTGCCCTCAGCCATCCCTTCCCCCAGGTGCTCTGCCCCAGGGAGATGGGAGTTCTATCTGTAAGCCCCAGACTGGGGCTACTGCCTTTCTTTCAGATATGCCCTGCCCAGAGAGGAGTCTAGAGAGGCAGTCTGGCTACAGGAGCTTTGCTGAGCTGTGATGCCTCCACCCAGTTCCATCTTCCCAGTTGCTTTGTTTACGCTGTGAAGGGAAAATTGCCTAACCAAGCCTCAGTAATGGCAGGCACCTCTCCCCACACCAAGCTTGAGCTTCCCAGGTCGACATCAGACTGCTATGCTGGCAGCAAGAATTTCAAGCCAGTGGATGTTAGCTTGTTGGCCTCCATGGGGGTGGGATCTGCTGAGCAAGACCACTTGGCTCCCTGGCTTCAGCCGCCTTTCCAGGGTAGTGAATGATTCTGTCTCATTGGTGTTCCAGGCGCCATTGGGGTATAAAAAAAACACTCCTGCAGCTAGCTCTCTGTCTGCCCAAATGGCCACCCAGTTTTGTGCTTGAAACCCAGGGCACTGGAGGCATAGGCACCTGAGGGAATCTCCTGGTCTGCGGGTTGCGAATACCTTGGGAAAAGCGTAGTATCTGGGCTGGAGTGCACCATTCCTCAAGGCACAGTCCCTCAAGGCTTCTCTTGGCTAGGGGAGGGAGTTCCCCAAACCCTTGTACTTCCTGGGTGAGGCAACACCCCACCCTGCTTTGGCTCGCCCTCCGTGGGCTGCACCCACTGTCTAACCAGTCCCAATGAGATGAGCCAGGTACCTCTGTTGGAAATGCAGAAATCACCCGCCTTCTGCGTTGATCTCGCTGGGAGCTGCAGAATGGAGCTGTTCCTTTCAGCCATCTTGCCAGTCACCGAACGTTTTTTTTAAAAAGGACCAGGTTGTGAACATTTTAGGGTTTATGGGCCTAAAGTGAGGGTCTATATTTAAGGCTTTGTGAGTCTCACTTATTCAACTATCTATCTTTGTAGCATAAGGGGGTCACAGAGAATACATAAATGAATTTGTGTGACCATGTTCAAATAACATTTTATTTGAGCAGTGGGCTATGGGCTGTAGTTGGCCTAACGCTGCTTTAACAATTAAAGTCATAATTGAAATGCCTCTTTATTTCTAAAATATTTTCCTTTCCTCTAAGATACCATTTTTAAAATATTTTAATTTCATTCCTAAGTATTACCTATTTTTATATACCTATATATAGAACCTGTATAACCTATATATTACTTATACATCTCTGCATATATATAACATAGATATTATATATATAATCGATCGATCGATCGATCGATAGATAGAACGATACACATTTTTTGAGACACATGGTCTCACTCTGTTGCCCAGGGTGGGGTGCAATGGTGCAATCTCACCTCACTACAGCCTCAAGCTACCAGGCTCAGGCAGTCTACCCACCTCAGCCCCCCAAGTAGCTGGGACTACAGGCACATGCCACCCTGTCTAGATAATTTTTGTATTTTTTGTAGATATGGGATTTTGCCATGTTGCCCAGACTGGTCTCAAACTGCTGAGCCAAAGCAATCCACCCACTTCGGCCTCCCAAAGTGCTGGGATTATGGGCATGTGAAAAAAAAAGCAAAAATTAGCCAGACATGGTGACATGTGCCAGTAATCCCAGCTATTCAGAAAGCTGAGGTGGGAAAATTGCTTGAGCCCAAGAGGTTGAGGCTGCAGTGAGCCATGATTGCACCTCTGCACTCTAAACTGGGCAACAGAGTGAGACCCTGTCTCAGAAAATATATATATAAGAAGAATATTCTGTAATATATTCAAGAATTACCCTATTGTTGCCCATATACGTTTTTCCCCTTTCTGTTGTTTTTGTTATTGCCACAGACAAGAACTTTGTTTATATGACATTGTATATATGTAATTTTGCAGGGCAGAAAACCAAACTGGCCTCCTAGGCATGCAACCCTGTGCTCAGAAGGGTTCCACACTGGTTTAAGTAGACTGTTGCTATCTTGAAATTGTTAATACATTTGAATGAAGGACCCTGCATTTTTCTTTTTCTTATTTTGTATAAATTTAAGGGTTGAGGTACAAGTGCAATTTTGTTACAAAAATATATTTCATAGTGGTGTAGTCTGGGCTTTTAGTGTATCTATCACTGATATAATGTTCATTATACCCATTAAGTCATTCTCATCATTCACCACCCTGCTTGCAGTTATGATTCTTCATTGTCTATCCTCTATGTCCATTGTCCACACTCTATGTCCATGTGTACACATTATTTAGCTCCCACTTATAAGAAAGAAGATGCAGTATTTGTCTGTTTCTGAATTATTTCACTTAAAATAATGGCCTTCACTTCCACCCATGTTGCTGCAAACGTACATGATTTCATTTTTTAAATGACTGAAAAGTATTTCCTTGTGTGTATGTATCACATTTTCTTCATCCAGTCATCTGTTGATGGACACTTAGGTTGATTCTTTATCTTTCCTATTGTGAATAGTGCTGTGATAAACATACAAGTGCAGGTATCTTTTTGATAAGATGATTTCTTTTCCTTGGGGTAGATATCCAGTAGTGATATTGCTGGATCAAATGGCAGTTCCATTTGTAGTTCTTTGAGAAATACTCATTCTGTTTTCCATAGAGGTTGTACTATTTACATTCCCACCAACGTTCTATAGGTATTCCCTTTTCTCTGCATCCCCATCAACATCTTTTTTTTATCTTTTTAATAATAGCCATGCAAATTATGTACCCAGTCTTGCTTAGAAATGAAAATTTTTGGGCCAAAGGCTATGTGCATTCTGATTTTAATAGAACACTGCAGTTTTTATAGTATATTTACACTCTGCCAACAGTTATGACAGTTCTCTTTCCCTCAAATAGGATGCTATTGAAAAAAATACATTTTCCATGTTTTCATAGGCTGCTTATTCAAATATATAAACTTGTGTTTTACTTCATGAGTTAAAAATCAGACTTAATTTTCATCCAAACCTCCATTTCCAACTTATAACATAAAATTCTATCTAGTCACACTCTTGAAAATGGCAGATAGGAGGCAGGACTAAATTGCAGCTCCCACTTGGACAGACAGAGCAGTGTGTGGAGACTTGCATTGTGAACTTTTGCTCCACGAACTACTGCAGGACTATACCAGGAAAGCTGAGAGAACCCACAGACCCTCTGAAGGAAGTGGATTGCTCCTACAGGACCTGGGAGACAGTCCAAATACAGTGAGTGCCCAAATTGTGAAAGTGGGAAAGGAGGATGGTCCACCCCCAAACACACACAGGGGAACTTGAAGTTCCAGATCATGGGGGAAAGATTTGACCTTACCTGGAGCTGAGTCATTTTAGAGAGCAGCGTGAAATACAGGGGTAGAGGAGGCTGCGGGAGAACCCCTGTGGGCTCTCTGGTCCCCCGGGAAGCCATTTTTGACTTGTCTCACAGGGGTCCTTCCAGAGGGCTGCCATAGAAACTGGGAAAGACCACAGGGAGAAGGAAACCTCCAGCAGAACTTTGTAACAATTCCAACCAAACACGAAGTCTCCTGGCCAGAACTTGAGGGATAGCATGAATCCAGTGTTCAGGCTCAACAAGCAAGGAGGTGTGAAAGCCTTCCTTGCTTTCTCAGCAGGGAGGCTGGTAGCCTCGGGCACGTTCTCAGCTCAGCTCGCCCACTGCCTGGAAACAAACTTAGTGCTGTCCCAGGGCACAGTGGGAGTGACACCAGTCTTTTGGGTTGCATGGGAGCTTGGTAAGGCCTGTGACTGTCAGCTTTTCCCTACTTCCCTGACAACCTGTAGGACACAGCAGAGACAGCCATAATCCTCCTGGGAACATAACTGCATTGCGGCAGCAAGCCCCACCCAAGGAGAATCTGAGTTTAGACACGCCTAACCCTGCCCCCACCTGATGGTTCTTCCCTAGCCACCCTGGTAGCTGAAGACAAAGGTCATACTCTGTTGGCTGTTCTTGGGCCCCACTCACTGCCAGATCCTCCCCTGCTACTACAGTTGGTTCTCTCTTGAAAATGCTACCTCCTGACAGGAGGCCAACCAACACAAAACTAGTGTATTAAATGACTACAACTAAGGACCCTTACAGAGTCCATTTCATTCCCTTGCCGTCTTCACGGCTGGCATCCACGGCTGAGAGACCTGAAGAAAGTTCATATTACAGATATCTGTGTAGACACCCCCCAGTACCAGCGCGGAGCCTGGTAATCCTGCTGTGTGGCTAGATCCAGAAGAGAACAGTCATTACAGTTCAGCTCTCAGGAAGCCACATCCCTAGGAAAAGACGGAGAGTACTACATCAAGGGAACAGCCCATGAGACAAAAGAATCTGAACAGCAGCTTTGAGTGCCAGATCTTCCCTCTGACATAGCCTACCCAAATGAAAAGGAACCAGAAAAACAATTCTGGTAATATGGCAAAAGAAGGTTCTTTAACACCCCCACCAAAAAATCACACTAGCTCACCAGCAATGAATCCAAACCAAGAAGAAATCCTTGATTTGCCTGAAAAGGAATTCAGAAGGTCAATTATTAAGCTAATCAAGGAGGCACCTGAAAAAGGTGAGCTCCAATTTAAGGAAATAAAAAAAAGATAGAAGATATGAGGGGGAAAATCTTCAGTGAAATAGGTAGCATAAATAAAAAACAATGACAGCTTTAGGAAATAAAGGACACAGGAATGCAAAATGTACTGGAAAGTGTCAGCAATAGATCTAACAAGCGGAAGAAAGAACTTCAGAACTTGAAGACAAGGTTTTAAAATTAACCCAAGTCAACAAAGACAAAGAAAAAAGAATTTTAAAAAATGAACAAAGCCTCCAAGAAATTTGGGATTATGTTAAATGACCAAACCTAAGAATAATTGACATTCTGAGGAAGACAAGAAGTCTAAAAGTTTGGAAGACATATTTGGGGGAATAATCAAGGAAAACTTCCCCAGCCTTGCTAGAGATCTAGACATCCGAATACAAGAAGCTCAAAGAACACCTGGGAAATTCAACACAAAAAGATCATTGCCTAGGCACATTGTCATCAGGTTAACTAAAATCAAGACGAAGAAAAGAATCTTAAGAGCTGTGAGGTAAAAGCACCAGGTAAACTATAAAGGACAACCTATCATTTTAACAGCAGATTTCTTAGCAGAAACCCTGCAAGCTAAAAGGGATTAGGGCCCTATCTTCAGCCTCCTTAAACAAAACAATTATGAGCCAAGAATTTTGTTTCCTAATGTAAATCACGAGTTAATGAGTGCAGCACACCAACATGGCACATGTATACATATGTAACAAACCTGTACCTTGTGCACATGTACCCTAGAACTTAAAGTATAATAAAAAAAAAGAAACATAACACCTACGTCCTTGCTTCTGAGTAGATTAGTGAATAGTCTGTGTTCCCACTACTGATCATATAAATATTTTTAGCAAAATTTATTTCCAGTGAAACTAAGTTTAATAAATGAAGGAAAGATACAGTCCTTTTCAGACAAACATGCTGAGAAAATTTGCCACTACCAAGCCCTAAAAGCACTGCTAAAAGGAACTCTAAATCTTTTTTTTTTTTTTTTTTTTTTTTTTTTTTTTTTTTTTTTGAGATGGAGTCTCACTCTGTTGCCCGGGCTGGAGTGCAGTGGGGCGATCTCGGCTCACTGCAAGCTCCGCCTCCCGGGTTCACGCCATTCTTCTGTCTCAGTCTCTTGAGTAGCTGGGACTACAGGCGCCCGCCACCATACCTGGCTAATTTTTTGTATTTTTAGTAGAGACAGGGTTTCACCATGTTAGCCAGGATGGTCTTGATCTCTGACCTTATGATCTGCCCGCCTCAGCCTCCCAAAGTGCTGGGATTATAGGCGTGAGCCACCGCACCCGGCCAGGGAGTTCTAAATCTTGCAAACAAATCCTAGAAACACATCAAAACAGAACCTCTTTAAAGCATACATCTCACAGGACCTATAAAACAAAAATACAATTTAAAGGACAAACAAGTTATACAAGCAACCAACAGCACAAATGGGATAGTACCTCACATCTCAATACTCATGTCGAATGTAAATGGCCTAAATGCTCCACTCAAAAGATACAGAATTGCAGAATGGGTAAGAATTTACTAACCAAGTATTGCTCCCTTCAAGAGACTCACCTAACTCATAAGGACTCACATAAACTTAAGGTAAAGGGGTAGAAAAAGACATTCCATGCTAATGGAAACCAAAAGTGAACAGGAGTAGCTATTCTTATATCAGACAAAACAAACTTCGAAGCAACAGCGGTTAAAAAAGACAAAGAGGGACATTATATAATGATGAAAGACGTACAACAGGAAAATATCACAATCCTAAACATATATGCACCTAACCCTGGAGTTCCCAAATTTATGATACTACTACTACTACTACTACTACTGCTACTACTACTACTACTACTACTACCACCACCACCACCACCTAAGAAATGAGAGAGACACTGTAATCCCAGCACTTTGGGAGGCCAAGGCGGGCGGATCACGAGGTCAGGAGATTAAGACCACCCTGGCTAACACGGTGAAACCCCGTCTCCACTAAAAATACAAAAAATTAGCCGGGCGTGGTGGCAGGCGCCTGTAGTCCCAGCTCCTCGGGAGGCTGAGGCAGGAGAATGGCCTGAACCTGGGAGGTGGAGCTTGCAGGCGAGCTCGCGCCACTGCACTCCAGCCTGGGCGATAGAGCAAGACTCTGTCTCAAAAAAAAAAAAAAAAAAAGAGAGACAGTAGCACAGCAATAGTGGGGGACTTCATTACTCCACTGACAGCACTAGACAGGTCATGAAGACAGAAAGTCAACAAGGAAACCATGTATTTAAACTATACCCTAGAACAAAGGGACTTAACAGATATTTCTACCCAACAGCCACAGAATATACATTCTATTGATCAGTTGCATGGAACTTTCTCCAAGATAGACCATATGATAGGCCACAAAACAAGTCTCAATAAATTTAAGAAAATTGTAATTATATCATGTACTCTCTGAGACCACAGTGAAATAAAATTGGAAATCAACTCCAAAAGGAATGTTCAAAACCATGCAAATACTTGGAAATTAAATAACCTGCTCCTGAATGACCATTGGATCAACAATGAAATCAAGATGGAAATTAAAATATTCTTTGAAATGAAAAATGGCCGGGTGCGGTGGCTCAAACCTGTAGTCCCAGCACTTTGGGAGGCCGAGACGGGCGGATCAGAAGGTCAGGAGATCGAGACCATCCTGGCTAACACGGTGAAACCCCGTCTCTACTAAAAAATACAAAAAACTAGCCGGGGGAGGTGGTGGGCGCCTGTAGTCCCAGCTACTCGGGAGGCTGAGGCAGGAGAATGGCGTAAACCCGGGAGGCGGAGCTTGCAGTGAGCTGAGATCCGGCCACTGCATTCCAGCCTGGGCGACAGAGCGAGACTCCGTCTCAAAAAAAAAAAAAAGAAAAAGAAAAAGAAATGAAAAATAACAGTGACACAACCTATCAAAACCTCTGAGATACAGCAAAGGTGGTGCAAAGAGGAAAGTTCATAGTCTTAAATGCCTTCATGAAAAAGTCTGAAAGAGCACAAATAGACAATCTAAGATCACACCTCAATGAACTAGAGAAGTAAGAACAAACCAAACCCAAACCCAGCAGAAGAAAAGAAATAACCAAGAGGAGAAGTAAATGAAATAGAAACCAAAAAAAAAAAAAAACAGATAAATGAAACAAAACGCTGGTTCTTTGAAAAGATAAATAAAATTCATAGACCATTAATTCTATTGATTGGGAAGATCCAAATAAGCTCAATCACAAAACAGGAGATATTACAACTGACACCACAGAAATACAAAAGATCATTCAAGGGTACTATGAACACCTTTACGTTCATAAACTAGAAAACCTAGAGGATATGGATACATTTCTGAAAATATACAACCCTCCTAGCTTAAATCGGGAAGAATTAGAAAGCTGAACAGACAAATAACAAGCAGCGAGATTTAATGGTGATTTTAAAAATTACCAACAACAACAGAAAAGTCCAGGACCAGACAGATTCACAGCTGAATTCTATCAGACATTCAAAGAAGAATTGGTACCAATTCTAATGACAGTGTTCCACAAGATAGAGAAAGAGGGAATCCTCCCTAAATCATTCTGTGAAGCCAGTATCACCCTAATATCAAAACCAGGAAAGAACCTAACAAAAAAGAAAACTACAGACAAATATCCCTGATGAACAGACCAGTATCCCTGATGTTTAGTAGACTTGAGCATCTGATTTTGGTATCCATCTGGGGATAGTGAAACCATCCCCAAACAAATACCAAGGGTGACTGTGTATGTAATACACACACATGCATTTATATACCCATATATATGTATGCATGTGTATATACATATATATTTTCTAGCTCTGTTCATTGACGAGACGTGAAAAGAATGCCCAACTCAGTAGCAAAGAGCAGCTCTAGTGCTTATTGATTTGGGGTTTGAAATACCTTTTCTCAGTAAAAGAAACAAGAACTTCTTGGGGAAATGGCTAATTCCTGATCTGAGTGACTAAATATAGCCCTAAATTTATTTAATTAATTCCAGCTATGAATGTCTAAAAATAGCTCTAAATTTAGACCATGTACCTTCCAAATAGAGAAGATGAAAAGTTAATGAATTTATGTCTTCCTATCTATTATGCTAAAGAACAATCTTAGTTCCTAAATGGACCAAGCATCTTTTCTTGTACTTTTACAAATCTTCTAAATGATCCTAGTGGACCACCCCACCATCCCAAGCAAACTTAACTGTGATAAAAGTTAGGAATCCTGGGAGAGATACTTTTACGTTTCACATTTACCAATGACAGACTTGAACTTAGAGTTGCTGAAATTTGTTCCAGTTTTAAGAAGAAAATATTTGATCTGACAGCATTATTCACAAAGCCATTTACCTGACAGATACTTCTCATATTCCTAGGTTGGGAGTTACAATGCCTTCACTTCTTCTTTTTATGCTAGAAAAGTTATCTGCCAGAAGGAATCAAAATAAAAGTTTCTGTGTTAAAAACTGCACTCTCTAAGCAGCTCCTGTTTTTGCACTGTGAGGAAAATATAGCTCTCAGAGCTTGACTTCTCTGATATTCTATAATTATTTATTGCATGAATTAAAATCTAGTGCTTTTTTTCTTTACAGGGGCTATTTTATTTGTTGTACTTCTGTGAAGGCAGGGAATGAGACGGGTGTAGCTCATATTACCAAAGCATCACCTTGATTTGACATTCTTCCTTGAAGGATAGGATCAGAATTGATTTACCTGAGGGTGAAATACAAGCCTCTTATATTCTGTGAATTAAAATGGTCCTTGTGCCTCCCTCAGTACTGATTTTCAGTCCAATGTCAGCATTCTTGGTAAGAATAGTGCTAAATTCATATATACCTGTTGCTGTGGCTGGATATTTAGTTACATGGTACTTACCTATCACACAGTGAAGTTCACTCCCAATCATCTTCCACATAAGGTCAGTAACTTTAATTGGATGTGACTCTAGCCCATATTTGATTGGAAGGTAAAAGAAGTATGCTGCCATTACTCAATTTTTTTATTTTTAATATTCTCTTTTTCCATTTGTTAGATTGAGATATACTATCAGTGAATAGTAGTAATAGTTGACCATTTATTGAATGTCTACTTTAGTGTGTGGTGTCAGGATTGTTATAGTAATCATTTCAAACCTCCCAAAGCTCTGAAAGGAAATATACATTGTCCTGACTTTTAAGATGAAGAAACTGAGATTCAGAGAAGTTAAATAACCTCCCCAGGGTTTATACACATGGTATGTGCTGGAGCCAGAATTCAAGTATAGGTACTTCTGATTTTAGAGTTTTTATTTCTATTCTTTGACTTATCAAAGTAAGCTCCATGTAAATAGCTGAGGCTTAAACTGAAGTTCACCAGTGCCGTTTTCAGTTGCATTTATTGTTGTATTCTTTGAAAAATTTTAACATTTGCATAAATTTTTAGATGAAATTGTATTCTAGGAATACAGTCTTTTGTGAATAGAACTTTCTTATTTAAATTGAGGCTGGGCATGGTGGGCTCACACCTGTAATATTACCAAGCACTTTGGGAGGCTGAGGTAGGAGGATCACTTGAGCCCAGGAGTTCAAGAACAGTGTGGGCAACATAGCGAGACCCCGTCTTTTCAAAAAAAAAATTAAAAATTAAATTGACTAATATGGTATGAACGCAAAAGCATAAGATTTGAAGATTAAAGGCTTAGGTTTCAAGTTCCATAGTACAAATTACCAACTGTATGACCTTGGGAAGGTCGCCTAACTATCTTGAGCCTTAGATTTTGCATTTTTTTAGTTTTAATTTTTGTGGGCACATAGTAGGTGTATATGTTTATGGGTATATGAGATATTTTGATACAGGTATATAATGCATAATAATCACCTCAGGGTAAATGGGATGTCCATCACCTGAAGCATTTATCCTCTCTGTGTCACAAACAATCCAATTATACTCCTTTAGTTATTTAAAAATATACAATAAATTGTTGACCTTAGTCACTCTGTTATGGTATCAAATACTAGATCTGATTCATTCTATCTAACTATATTTTTGTACTTACTAATGACTCCCACTTCCCCACTACCCTTCCCAGCCTCTGATAACCGTCAGTCTACCCTCTGTCTCCATGAATTCAGTTGTTGTAATTTTTAGCTCCCAAACATAAGTGAAAACAAGGAAAGTTTGTCTTACTTCACCTGGTTTATTTCACTTAACATAATGACCTCCAGTTCCACCTGTGTTGTTGCAAATGCTAAGATCTCATTCCTTTTTATTGGTGAATATATTCCATTCTGTATATATACCACGTTTTCTTTATCTGTTTATCTCTTGGTGGACACTTAGGTTGCTTCCAAATCTTGGCTGTTATGAATAGTGCTGTAATAAACATGAGAGAACAGATACCTCTTCGATATACTGATTTTTCTTTTGGGTATATACCCACCAGTGGGATTGCTGGATCATATGGTAGCTCTGTTTCTAGTTTTTTGAGAAACCTCGAAACTGTTCTTCATAGTGGTTTTACTAATTTATAGTACATTCCCACCAATAGTGCATGAGGGTTCCCTTTTCTCCACATCCTCACCAGCATTTGTTATTGCCTTTTGGATAAAAGCCATTTTAACTGGGGTGAGATGATATCTCATTGTAGTTTTGATTTGCATTTTTCTGTTATCAGTGATGTTGAGTACCTTTTCAAACACCTGTGTGCCATTTGTATGTCTTTTCTTGCGAAATGTCTATTCAGATCTTTTGCCCATTTTTAAATTAGATTATTAGATTTTTTTTTTTTCCCACAGAGTTCTTTGAGCTCTTATATATTCTGGTTGTTACACCTTTGTCAGATGGATAGTTTGTAAATATTTTCTCCCATTCTGTGGGTTGTTTCTTCACTTTGTTGATTCTTTCCTCTGCTATGCAGAAGCTTTTTAACTTGATGTGATCCCATTTGTCCATTTTTTGCTTTGGTTGCCCATGCTTATGGGATTACACTCAAGATTTTTTTTCTTTTTTTTTGAGTCGGTGTCTCACTCTGTTGCGCAGGCTGGAGTGCAGTGGCTCAATCTCGGCTCATCGCAACCTCCGCCTTCCAGGTTCAAGCAAATCTCTTGCCTCAGCCTCCTGAGTAGCTGGGACTACAGGCACATGCCACCATGTCTGGCTAATTTTTTCATTTTTGGTAGAGACAGGGTTTCATTATGTTGACCAGGCTGGTCTTGAATTCCTGACCTCGTGATCTGCCCGCCTTAGCCTCCCGAAGTGCTGGGATTGCAGGAGTGAGCCACCACACCTGGCCTACACTCAAGAAATCTTTGCTCAGTCCAGTGTACTGGAGAATTTCTTTAGTGTTTCCTTGTAATAGTTTCATAGCTTGAGGTCTTAGATTTAAGTCTTTAATTCCCTTTGATTTGATTTTTGTATATGACAAGAGATAGGTTACTAGTTTCATTCTTTTGAATATGGATATCCAGTTTTTTCAGCACCATTTATTGAAGGGACTGTCTTGAGACTATCTTTTCCTCAACGTATATTCTTGGTGACATTGTCAAAAATGAGTCCTCTGTAGATGTAAGGATTTGTTTCCAGATTCTCTATTCTATTCCACTGGACTATGTGTCTGTCTTTATGTAAGTACCATGCTGTTTTGGTTACTATAGCTTTGTAGTATACTTTTGAGGTCAGATAGCATGACTCCTTCTGTTTCGTTATTTTTGCTCAGAATAGCTTTGGCTGTTTTGCATCCTTTGTACTTCCATATAGGTTTTAGAATTGCTTTTTCAATTTCTGTGAAATAGAAAAATACTTATTTCGTTGGTATTTTGATAGAGATTACATTGAAACTGTAGATTACTTCAGATAGTATAGACATTTTAACAATATTCTTTCATTCCGTGAACATGGAATACCTTTCCTTTTATTTGTGTCTTCTTCAGTTTCTTATATCAGTGTTGTATAGTTTTCATTGTAGAGATCATTTATTTCTTTGGTTAATTTCTAGGTGTTTTATTTTATTTGAAGCTATTGTAAATATGATTACTTTCTTGACTTTTTCAGATTGTTTGCTGTTGGGATGTGGAAATGCTAGTGATTTTCATATGTTGATTTTATATCCTACAGTTTTACTGAATTTGTTTATTAGTTCTAATAGTTTTTTGGTGGAGTCTTTAGGTTTTTCCAAACATAAGATCATATCATCTGCAAATAAGGATAATTTGACTTTTTATTTTTCAATTGGGATGCCCTTCATTTCTTTCTCTTGTCCAGTTGGTCTAGGTAGGACTTCCAGGAGTATGTTAAGTAACAGTGGTGAAAGTGGGTATCCTTGTTTTGTTTCAGTTCTTAGAGGGAAGGCTTTTAGCATTTCTCTGTTCAGTATACTAGCTCTGTGTCTGTCATACATGTTTTTTATTGTGTTGAGGTATGTTCCTTCTATATACAGTTTTTTGAAGGTTTTGTATCATGAATGAACGTTGAATTTTATCAAATGCTTTTTCAGACCAGGCACGGTGGCTCACACCTGTAATCCTGGCACGTTAGGAGGCTGTGGCAGGCGGATTTCCTGAGCTCAGGAGTTTGAGACCAGCCTGGGCAACATGGTGAAACCCCTTCTCTACTAAAATACAAAAGGTTAGCTAGGCATGGTGATGTGAGCCTGTAGTTCCAGCTAGTCGGGAGGCTGAGGTACGAGAATGGCTTGAACCTGGGAGGCAGAGGTTGCAGTGAGCTGAGATCACACCACTGCACTCCAGCCTGGGCAACAGAGCGAGACTCTGTCTTGCTTTTTCAGCATCCATTGAAATGATTATATTGTTTTTGTCCTTCATTCTGTTGATATGATGTATCACATTGCTTTGCATATGTTGAACCATCCTTGCATCCTTGGGATAAATCTCATTTGGTCACGATGAATGATCTTTTTAATGTATTGTTGAATTCCATTTGCTTGTATTTTGTTGAGGATTTTTATATCAATGTTCATCAGGGATATTGACCTATAGTTTTCTTTTTGTGTGTCTTTGTCTGGTTTTGATATCAGGATAATACTGACCTCCTAGAATGAGTTTGAAAATATTCCCTTCTCCTCCACTTTTTAGAATAGTTTAAGATTGATATTACTTCTTTAAATATCTGGTTAAACTCAGCAGTGAAGCCCTCAGGTCCTGGACTTTTTTTGTTTTCTGGGAGACTTTTTGTTATGGCTTTAATCTCATTAGTTGTTATTGGTCTCTTCAGATTTTAGATTTCTTCATAGTGCAGCCTTGGTTGGTTGTATATGTGTAGGAATTTACTTATTTCTGCTAGGCTTTCCAATTTATTGACATGTAGTTGCTCATGGTAGCCTCTAATGATCCTTTAAATTTCTGTGGTATTGGTTGTAATGTCTCCTTTTTCATCTCTGATTTTATTTATTTGGGTCTTTTTCTTCTTAGTCTAACTAAAGGTTTGTTGATTTTGTTTATCTTTTCAAAAAAAAAACTTCTCATTTCACTGATTATATTATTTTCTTTCAATTCCATTCATTTCTGCTCTGATATTTGTAATTTCTTTTCTTCTACTAATTTGGGGTTTGGCTTGTTCTTGCTTTTCTAGTTCTTTAAGATGTAGCTATAGGTTTTTTATTTTAAGTTTTTCTACTTTTTTGATATAAATGCTTATAGGTATAAACTTTCCTCTTAGTACTGCTTTCACTGTATCCTTATAATATATTATAACACTATAGGTCTTGTTACATTGTGTTTCCATTATAATATTTTCAAGAATTGTTTTTTTATGTGTGGAGGTGGGGTCTTGCTTTCCTTTTCAGACTAGCCTCAAACTCCTGGCTTCAAGGGGTCCTTCTGTCTTAGCCTCCCAAAGTACTAGGATTACAGGCATGAGCCACCACACACAGCTGTTTCAAGAAAATTATTGATTTTTTTCTCAACTTCTTCATTAACCCACTCGTCATTCAGGACCATGTGGTTTAATTTCCATGTGTTTGTATAGGTTCCAAAATTCCTCTTACTGATTTCTAGTTTTATTCTAGTTTTGTCAGAGAGGACTATTGATATAATTTCAGGTTTTTGAAGTTTTTAAGACATTTTGTGGTCCAACACTTGATCTGTCCATGAGAATGATCCATGTGCTAAGGAGAAGAATGTGTATTCTTCAGCCATTGGATGAAATGTTCTGTAAATATCTATTAGGTCCATTTTGTTTATGGTTTAGATTAAATCCAGTGTTTCTTTGTTGATATTCTGTCTGGATGATCTGTCCAGTGCTAAAAGTGGGGCGCTGAAGTCTCCAGCTGTTACTGTATTGGGGTCTGTCTCTCTCTTTAGTTCTAATCATACTTGCTTTACATATCTGTGTGCTCCAGTATTCAGTGCATATATATTTATAATTGTTATATTGTTTTACTGAATTGACCCTTTTATTGTTGTATAATGACATTATTTGTCTCTGTAGTTTTGTCTTGAAATGTATTTTTTTCTGATACAAGTATAGCTACTTGTACTCTTGTTTGGTTTCCATTTTCACGTAGTATGTTTTTCCATCCCTTTATTTTCAGTCTGTGTGTCTTTATAGGAGAAGTGTGTTTCTTGGAGGCAACAAATAGTTGGATCTTCTTGTTTTAATCCATTCAGCCATTACATGTCTTTTGATTGAAGAGCTTATTCCATTTACATCCAGTTATTGATAAGTAAGGACTTATGCCATTTTGTTATTTGTTTTCTGGTTACTTTGTGGTCTTTTCCTTCTTTTCTTCCTTCCTCATAGTGAAGGTAATTTTTCTTTAGCAATGTGTTTTGATTTCTTGCTTTTATTTCTATGAATCTGTTGTGTGGTTTTTGGTTTGAAGTTACCACGAAGCTTGCAATTGATATTTTATAACCCATTATTTTAAACTGATGACAACTTAACAGCAATTGCATAAAAAAACTAAATAACAAGCAAAGGGAAAACTAATAAAAACTTTACATTTTAACTTCATCCCTCTGCTTTTACACTTTTTGTACTATGTCTTAAAATGTAGTTATTTTTTATTGGTTCATCTTTTAGTCTTTCTACTCACAATATGAATAGTTTACATACTACAATTACAGTGTTATAATAGTCTGTGTTTTTCTGTGTGCTTACTATTACCAGTGAGTTTTGCACCTTCGGATGATTTCATATTGCTTATTAACATCCTTTTCTTTCACGTTGAAGAATTTGTTAGCATTTCATATAGGAAAGGTCCTGTGTTGATGAAATTCCTCAGCTTTTGTTTTTCTGGGGAAGTCTTTATTTCTCCTTCATGTTTGAAGGATATTTTTGCTGGATATAATATTCTCAAATAAAAGGTTTTTTCCTTCAACTCTTTAAATAAATAACAAAATGCCACTGTCTCCTGGCCTTTAAAGTTTCCACTGAAAAGTGTGCTGCCACAGACATATTGGAGCTCCATTTTATGTTATTTCTTTTTTCTTGCTTTTAGAATGCTATTTTATTTGTTTAGACAGAGCCTCACTCTGTCACCCAGGCTAGAATGCAGTGGTACAATCTCAGCTTACTGCAACCTCTGCCTCCCAGGTTCAAGCAATTCTCGTGCCTCAGCTCCCTGAGTAGCTGGGATTACAGGTGTGCACCACCATGACAGCTAATTTTTGTATTTTTAGTAGAGACAGGGTTTTGCCATGTTGGCCAGACTGGTCTCGAACTCCTGGCCTTAGGTGATCTGCCTGCCTTGGTCTCCCAAAGTGCTGGAATTACAGGCATGAGTCACTGTGCCTGGCCTCTATAGAATGCTTTTTAAAATCCTTGACCTTTGGGAGTTTGCGTATTAAATGTCTTGATATAATCTTATTTGGGTTAAATCTAGTTCTATAACTTTTTTGTACTTGATTGTTGATATCTTTCTCTAGGTTTCCCAAGTTCTGTTATTATCCCTTTGAATAAACTTTCTGCCTGGTCTTTCTCTCTACCTTCTCTTTGTCTCCTCTGACTGTTTTCAAATAGCCTGTCTTCAGGGTCACTAATTCTTTCTTCTGCTTGATCATTTCTGCTGGTAAGAGACTCTGATACATTCTTCAGTAGGTCAGTTGCATTTTTCACCTCCAGAGATTCTGCTTGATTATTATTTATTTATTTATTTATTTATTTTGAGATGGGGTCTTGCTCTGTCACCCAGGCTGGAGTGCAGTGGTGCAACCTTGGCTCACTGCAAGCTCCGCCTCCTGGGTTCACTCCATTCTCCTGTCTCAGCTACTGATTAGCTGGAATTATAGGTGCCTGCCATCATACCCAGCTAATTTTTTGTATTTTTAGTCAAAACAGGGTTTCAACGTGTTAGCCAGGATGATCTCGATCTCCTGACCTTGTAGATCTGCCTGCCTTGGCCTCCCAAAGATTATTTTTAATTATTTTCATCTCTTCGCTAAATGTATCTGATAGAATTCTGAATTCCTTCTCTGTGTTATCTTGAATTTCTTTGAGTTTCATCAAAACAACTATTTTGAATTCTCTGCCGGAAAGGTCACTTACCTCTGTTTCTCCAGGATTGGTCCCTGGTGCCTTATTTAGTTCATTAGGTGAGATCGTTGGGTGTTTGTAGGTGTCTGGGCATTGAAGAGTTAGGTATTTATTGTAGTCTTCACAGTGTAGGCTTGTTTGTCCCTGTCCTTCTTGGGAATGCTTTCCAGGTATCCAAAGGGACTTGGGTGTTGAAACCTAAGTTATTGGCCACCGCAGTTATATCTGCATTTGGGGGAACCCCAAGCCCAGTAACACTATGGCTCTTGTAGATTCGTAGAGGTACTGCCTTGGTGGTCTTGGATAAGATCCAGAATTTTCTGGACAACCAGGCAGAAATTCCTGTTCTCTTCCCTTATTTTCTCCCAAACAAATGGAGTCTCTCTCTCTCTGTGCTGAGCTGCTTGCAGCTAGATGAAGGTTGACACAAGCACCCCTGTAGCCCCCACCACTGGGCCTGTGGTAGGTCAGACCTGAAGCACAGATTACTGTGTCTCTCCCACGGCCTGCAGTAACTACTGCCTGGCTACCACCTTTGTTTGCTGAAGTCTCTCTAGGGCTGTACAATCAGCAGGTGACAAAACTGGCCAGGGTTATGTATCTCCCTTCAGTGCAGCAAGTTCTGCCTGACCCCAGCGGGTCCAGATGTGCCATCCAGGAGCCAGGGCCTAGAGTCAGAAACATTAGGAATCAACCTAGTGCTCTGTTCTACTGTGGTTGAGTTGACACTCAAACCACAAGACAAAGTCCTTCCCACTTTTCCCTCCCCTTTCTATAGTCATAGCAGTCTCTTTCTGTGGCCGCTACCACCCCAGGCCCATGGTGAGTACTGCCTGGCTACTGCCAGTGTTCACTCAAGGCCCAAGGGCTCTTCATTCAGTTTGTGGTGTATGCTGCCTGACTTGGGCCTTTCCATTCAGGACAGTGGCTCCCCTGTGGCCCAGGTCAGGTTCAGAAATACCGTCCAAGAGCCAAGGCCTGGAATCAGGGACCTCAAGAACCCATTATTGCTCTACCCAACTGTGGTCAAGCTGATACCTAAGCTGCAAAACAAAGTTCCCTTACTCTTCCCTCCCCTTTTCTCAAGCAGAAGTAGTCTTTCCCATAGCCACCACAGCTGGGAAGGTACTGTATCCCATCTGAAGCCATCAGGTCTCTGAGTCTCACCCAAGGCCCTTGGCGAGTGCTTCCTGGCTAACACTGCTAACTCGTCAGGGCCCAAGTACTCTTTTGTCAGCAGATGACAAATCCTTCCAGGACTGGGTCTTTCCCTTTAAGGTAGCCCATTCCATTTTTCCCCAGGATATGTCTTAAAATACCATCCAGGAGCTAGGGCCTGGAATGGGAGCCTCAGGATTCTGCCCAGTTATTCTGTCCTATTATGGCTGAGCTGGTTTCCAAGTTGCAAGACAAAGTCCTCTTTTTTTTTTTTTTTTTTTGAGACAGGGTCTTGCTTTTTCACCCAGGCTAGAGTACAGTAGCATGAAATCCTAGCTCACTGCAGCCTTGACTTTTGAAACTCAATCGATCCTGCCTCCTCAGCCTCCCGAGTAGGTGGGACTGTAAGTGTGTGCCACCACACCCAACTAATTTTTGTATTTTTTGGTAGAGACAGGCTTTCACCATGTTGCCCAGGCTGGTCTCGAACTCCTGGGCCCAAGCAATCCTCCTGCCTCAGCCTCCCAAAGCACTGGGATTATAGGTATGAGCCACTGTGCCTGGCACAGAGTCCTCTTTACTCTTCCCTCCCCTTTACTCAAGCATAGGGAAGGAGTCTGTACCAGAGTTGTGAGCTGCCTGGGGTTGGGGGCGGTGGGTGCAAACACTCCCTTGGCTGCCCTGGCTGGTCTCATAGGTCACGTTCTTCCCAAGTTCACTGACTCTGAGCCCAGCACAACACCAGGACTTGCCCAGGAAATGCAGTTCTTGTGGCTTAAACCTCCTTTCAAGTTTATTTAGGTCCCCAGAACACTTTAACCTGCAGTAACAAGGCTTGCTGGACCTCAAGTTCCGACTGCTAGGATGGGCGATTCCCTGCTCTCTAAGGCTAGTCTAAATGCTCTCTCTGTGGGGGCGAGCTGAATTCTGTCCTGTTGCTTTGCACTGTAACTGGCTAGCACTGATTTCCAATGCAAAGTCCCTCTGTCACTGTGCTTCCTGTCTCCCAAGTGCATAGACTCTCTGTCTGCACCACAGGGTGACTGCTGGGGGATGAGGGAGGAGTGGCATCAGCATTTCAAAACTGTCTTTCCTACCTCTTCGGTGCCTTTTTCAGTGATACGAAGTAAAAACCAGGTACTGTGGTGATTCACCAACTTTTGGTTCTTTTTTTTTTTATACTTTAAGTTCTAGGGTACATGTGCACAACGTGTAGGTTTGTTACATATGTATACATGTACCATGTTGGTGTGCTGCATCCATTAACTCGTCATTTGCGTTACGTATATCTCCTAATGCTATCCCTCCCCTTCCCCCCTCCCCACAATAGGACCCAGTGTGTGATATTCCCCTTCCTATGTCCAAGTGATCTCATTGTTCAATTCCCACCTATGAGTGAGAACATGCAGTATTTTTAAGGTACGTTTTTATGTGGATAGTTGTTCAATTTGGTGTTCTTGTATGGAGGACATCTGTGAAGGCTTCCATTTGGCTTGCTCTGCATCAGTTTTTGCATTTTCAAATAGGGCTAATACTAATTGACAGCGTTGTTGAGAGGATTAAATAGGATCACATACATGAAAATATATTTTGTAACCTATGAAGTTATTGGGTTTTTTTCTTTTTAGAGACGGAGGTCTCACTCTCTTGCCTGGGCTGGAGCACAGTGGTGTAAGCTCACTGCAGTCTGGAACGCCAGAACTTAAGCAGTCCTCCCACTTAAGCCTCCTGAGTAGCTAGGACTACAGGTGCACGCCACCATTGCCAGCTAATTATTTATTTTTTATAGAAACTAGGTCTTGCTTTGTTACCCAGGCTGATCTCAGATTCCTGGCTTCAAGTGAACCTCCTGCCTTGACCTCCCAAAGTGCTGGGATTACAAGCATGAACCACCATCCCTGGTCTGGATATTGTTAAAATTAATGTAAAGAAGAAGTTTTCTCTGTAGGATATGAATTTATTAAATATCTAATGAGTGTACTTCTGTAAAAGTAGCATGTCACATGATAAGGATAAAGCAGTGAGCAGATAGGCGATCACTTCTCTCATGAAGTTAATACTCTGCTTCTGTACTGTTCAATACAATAGCTTCTAGTCACCATGTTGGACAGTGCAAATATAGAACATTTCTATCACTTCAGAAAATTCCCTTGTAAAGCTTTGCGCAGAAGAAGCACACATTAAACAGTTAGTTCAATAAGTATTTTTAATTCTTTTGTGATGAGTGCTTTGAAGAAATAATCAAATCAGAGAAAGTAATGTTTGTGCTAAAAGCCGAGGGATAAATAGTAACGTTCTAGGTAATGTGGAAGTGGAGGAAGCATTTCAGAAGGAAAAGATGAAGAACATTTGCAGAAAGACCTGAGACAGGAAGAAGAGAGAGTTTGAGATCCAGAAAGAACTCATGCATACATCCTGTGTGGTGAAATTAGTCCTGCCTGGAAGGAATGACTGTAATAAGAGGAACAAAGAAGAAGATGGGTGAAATGCAGATAAGCTTGTAGATTTTATGGCCAAAAGTGAAAATTTTCTTGTTCCAATAACTTCTGTTTTCTCTTTGAAATGTATGGTCATCTTATGAAAGCAAGAGAGAGAAAGGAAAGGGTAGAGTTTTGAAGAGAGTGGGGAATGTGTGAAGCAAATCCTTGTGGACAGTGAGAGAATGAACACCCTAGAGAGATTTAGTAAGATCTTGAATCAGTAGTCCTACCAGTATTTTGCATGGTCTGACTCCCACACCACCCCTACCCCCGCCAGATTCAGAAATGGAAAAGTCTGGCAGTTGTTTTCATTAATCCCGCTAAAGAAATTAATGCCTGCAAAACATTGAGAATGGCGCCTGGCCCATAGTAAGAGCTAAACAAACATTATTACCACTGCTGGGGTTTGTCTAAGAAGAGTGAAGAACAGAACAACAGACAGGAAATGTAGGACATTTGCAAGAAAATGATTATAATGATGTACTGTGAAATCTACCACAGATAAAAATTTAAGGCAATGGGGATAATATATAGGGGAAAAGTGGGGAGATCTGGTGAGCATCTGTTAGTGGATTCTCAAGCAAATAAGTGGAAAGCAGAGGAGGCTTGCTCCAAGAGTGAGGTGCATGAAACGAGGTAGGGGCCAGAAAGAAGTAATGCACACAGTGATCTGAATGAAGACTCTTATAGTCTAGGTATAATGTGGTATTTCTTGGTGGAAAGCAAATAAGTGTTCTCTTCTAAGTAAATGATATGAGTAGCAGACAATCCCCAAACTGCCTGTAAACAAACATTTGGAAGTTCAGCTTTCTGAGAGTTTATAAAGCTAATAATATCCAAACCTATTTGAAGTTTTAAATCAAAGTATAAAAACCTGCTCAGGTTCTTATATTCATTTTCTCTATCATCCTCTCACCTTCTCCCGATCCTAGTTCTGTTCCAATTTAAGAATCTTATAGAAACTAAAGGCATCAATTGCTCTAGCTAAACCTGTAGATTGATAATATTATCCTTTAGTTCTGTTTTGTGCCATGAAGAGTGGATTGGTGGTCATGAATATAAAATAACACCAGCTTTATTGGTTGTCTGCTTTTTTCTCCCCTCAGGTGCTCTGCGAAGCATTTTCAAATACAATACTCCAAGTAACTTGTGTTTCAAGATGTTTTGGGAAATGAAGCATTATAGTCTAATTCATTAATGTCATACTTTCCTTTCATTTGGTATTAAAGGCTTCAGCGATTAGCCAAAGATCTTCTAAAACAACTACAAGTACAAGACAGTGGCTCATGGGCGAACAATAAAGTGTCTGCTTTGGATCGGACCCTAGGAGAGATCACTAGAATACTGGAAAAAGAGGTGTGTAACTTATCTCTGGTTTTTTAACCTTAATCTTTGTGATCCTTTCTCGCTATGACAGTACATAGAGCTATAAGGCAGACTCAGTATATGCCTTTCTTCTGTTTTTTAAAGCTAGTTAATAATAGATGTATTTTTTTTTTTTTTTACTTTTGTTCTTTTCAGTTGTTTACATGAAGTTATTTTCAGGTTTTTTAAATTGAAGTCCTCTTTAGGTCATGGTTTCCTCAGTCATATTTTCCCCACACAAACAAACTGAAATTATTTTGTCAGGAATCACAATAATAAAGATGTATGACTCTATAGCAGAAAATAGAAAACTTTGAATTATAAAGCCTAATAAATCACAACCAAATTTCTACAAACACCAATATCCCCTGGTTCCAACAGATTTGGCAGTTTTCTTTAATGACTTAGAATCATTAAATATCTCAATTATAGTTTAAATATCCTCAGTGATTTTTAAAGTATTTATTATTCACTATAGGAAAATGTTAAATGTACAAAGAAGAAATAAAACTTCCTGTAATATCAACTGATAACATTTTATTGTATCTTCTTCTAAACATTTTATTGGACTTTTTAATATTGTTTTATCATGAATACTTTATCATGTCTTTAAAAACCTTTAATGGAATGAACATATCACATTTTACATAAAGTATAATATTTAGGTGGTTTCTAATTTTCTATTTAAAGTAATGGCTGTTTTCATTTATTAGCTGTAGTTTTTGGTTTTTGGTTTTGTTTTGTTTTCTAGGTTTAAAGGTTATTATGTTATATTTGATATATACAAAAGAAATTATAATAAAAATAATACAAATACAGTGAACAGCTGTGAACTCACCACCCAATTTAGGAGTAAGATTGTTACCACTACATTTGTGGTTCTCAATATGATCCTTTCTCACCCCATTCCTGTTTCCTTTAAAGGAAATACTGTACAGAATTAAAGGTGTATCATTGTTTTTTAGAAATAGCTTTATTGCTTTATCACGTAAATGTATTTTTAAATAACATTAGTTGGTTTTGACCTTCATAAAATATTGTACAATAGACTTCTGCAATTATTTTTTCAGTCAAAATTATGGTTCTAAGTTTTTAGCCTTATAGCTGTTTTTCATTGCTTTTCTCTGCTGTAGAGTAAGTCCTTTGTTGTATTAATACTACAGTTTTTAAATCTGTTCTGACAATGGACATTTCAGAGAGAGAGAGTTTGTATTATGTATGTGAGAGAGAGAGAGAGAGTGCACGCAAGCATGGGCAAACAGTGCTGCTCAAACATTCTTGTATCAGAGTAAATAAACAAGAATTTCTTTAAAGCTGGGGGTCTCAGTCTTTCGTCTACATCAGAATTGCCTAGAGAACTTGTTAAAACACAGATTGCTGCCGCCGGCTCCTGCCCCAGATTTCTGATTAAGTAGGTTTAGGGTGGGTCTGGAGAATTTGTATTCCTAACAAGTTCCTAAGTCATATTGATGCTGCTAGTCCAAGGACCATATTCTGAGAATCACTGCTGTAGTCTAGGGCATATGCCTCAATGGTGGAATTGTGGGGTTCTCAGGCATATGAATGTCCCACTTTACAAGGTAGTGCTCAACTACATTTTGGCATCAGATAGTACAATCATCTGGAGAAACCGAAAGCAGCCTATTCAGTGTGGCATTATGGCAGAGCTGTAAAGTCAGTTCTTGTGTGTAACACATCCCTTTCAGGATACCAGAGGTTCAGAAACTGGTAGTTGTCACACATTTGCTAGAATGCAGTATTTAAAGATTTAATGTGCTTTGGGAAAAATCTCTGATCTTTTTTAAAATTATTATATACTGATTATTTTTGTAAAGGATAGAGTACTTTGAATTAAAAGGCAATTGCTTGAAGACACTGCTACACGTATCTTATCTCATGAATATTGTTTTGGGTTAAAGTAATAGAACTTTTGAGGAAAAGGCAAAATCATCTATATAAGAAAGGTATTCAGTATCAAAATTTACCTAAAGTTATTTCATTCACAAAGGGGCAATTTGCTGAAATACCTCTGGTTTCTTATAATTTGGGGGAGAAAAATGTTGTCTGGCTCCCAGTCTAAATGGTCTGTGTCAGGAACCTTGCTGTAAAGCTGTCCTCAGAGTATACACTGCAGGACCACCTAAGAGTTTAGACTTACCTACAATAAGATCCTTTTGCTACTTTTATACTAAAATCCTTTTCACCTAGCCAAGACACACTCACTTTATGAAGACTTCTGTAGAGTAATACTGATATTTCAGTGTAATTCAGCTGATGATATTTATGATTTCAGTCTAGGTATTGTAAATAGCCATTCCTTTTTGTTTGGAAAACTGTCTGGAGTAACAAACTTATTAGAGCCAAAGCCAGGTACCCAGTGAAGGATATTTGAAGACAGTCTAGAAGAGACAAGGTAAGACAGTAGAACTTGGGCAAGTGTAAGCACTAATGGAGGAATGGTGAGAGATAAATCTTGAGGTATTTATTTGCTTAATTTAGACCTCAAAACATGGATGCTTTCTACTATCGCTTGAGACAGTGTTTCTTTAGATAATTTTTCTAAAGTTCTGAGAACTACTTTAGACCTAATGGATTAAACTTGTGATGTATAGAAATGCTCTTGTCATGGAAGGGGTCAGGAAACTGAGGAGACCTGGGTTTTGTAGTACTTACTATGAATTTCAGGTTCCTTCTGTTTTGTTGGGTTTTCTGATTTCATTCAGAAATTAAAAGTATGTAAGCTTTATTTATGTGTTATGCTTTTAAAAATATCTTAAGCCGCTTCTGTTTACTAACATACTTTGGTCTAGGGTACTGGTACCAACTCTCCCGACAAAAATATCTGAAAATGCTGGGTGGGGAAGAAAGCAGTTTTCTTAAAAGCATCAAATAGCTAAGAAGAAATTAAAGAATTCCCAGTCCAAGGAAAAAACAAGAATTTACAAAGTTGTGCTTATAACTTAATTGCCCCAAAAAGCATGTGCCAGATTGGCAAATGTGGGTTGTGGTTTACAGGCGTCATCGTGTAAGGTGATGAAAGTAAAAGTATAAGGGCTGCCTAAGTATGAGGTCTAATAGGAGATTTTTCCGATTTTCCTTTCATGAAGATAAGACCACATCAGCCTACTCCATCACATAATGATGAACCTTTGCATCCCACTCTCAGGACTATGAAGAAAGCACTTTGGCACAATGCAGAATTTATACCCATAGTCCAACCCCTGGCATAGATTTGTTGCTCAAATTCACATCACCTGTATTATTTCAGACGGTGAATTCAGTTTAAAGTTGTCCTAGATTGACTTGTGGTGTCTTTAGGAATCAATTAGAAGAGAATACAAATCCTCATTGGAAGAAGACACCTTCATTCTAGGCCTCAGATACTTTCTGTTAAACAATTTTACAAGGACAAGTAGCCATAGTGAAAAGATAACCCCAAAAGTAAGTAAGTCGTGATGAGTAAGCAGAAACTAGAACTGTAAGGCTCTGTTATTACTAGTCACAGATTACAAAACTATGCTTGCTATCTTCTGAGGAAGTAAAAGGCAAGCTTGAAAATTTCTATAGGAATGGACTTAGCAGTAGAGACGGTAGGTGATTCAGAACTGTCCTTCCACTGATGACAATAAAACTAGATAAAATATGAAATAAAACTGAACTGCAAACAGGGTAATGAATAATTACTGGACCAAGATCCAGAAATTTGACATTTTTGGACTAGGTACCATTGATGATCCAAAAGAAGTGGACATGAGTTTGATTAGTTCCTTTGAGACTGCAGGACTGATGAGAAAAAAATATATTGGCATCTAGGACAATCAATGATAGGGACTATGGCAAAAAAACCTCATGTTTTGGTTTGGGATCTTAAAGGACTGTACAAGGAAAAAGGGTAGGCGGGAAGTACACCAGTCATTACACAGACAACTCAGTTTCAAATCATGTAGGTGGCTGGGAAAATCCAAATCACTGAAAAAAGATTAAAATGATTCTAAATTGCTAATACCCCAGGTGGCTAACAGAAGCAATTGGAAAATTTATTTTGGAGAAAGATAATAGCAACCTAAGTCTCAAATTATCTCAACAAAATAAATTTCAAATGTAGTGTTTGGCCAAGTAAGGTAATGAAGCATACAAAGGGACAAGACAACATGCATAAAAACCAATAGAAACAGACCTGCAGAGGCTCCAGAACTATGCTTATCATGATCAAAGATATAAATATTAATTGTTTTAAAAGATATATAGCACATTTGAGAAAAAATAAGAATTTGAGAACTGAACCTTTTAGTAATAAAAATTACAAAAATTATAGATGAGGTAACAGTAGAATAAGCCAAGCACTGGAAGATAGATCATAAGAAAGAATCCAGACTGAGCATGGAGAGAAAAAGATATGGAAAATAAAGAGCAGAGTGTAAGAAGGATATAATATATGGTGAAAATGTCTAATTTCTGTATAATTAGAGCTCCAAAAGGAAAAAAGAGAAGAAAATAGGGCAGAAACAGTATTTGAAGTGATCATCATTTAGAACTTTCCAAAACTTACAAATCAATTTACAGATTCAAGAAGCCCAATTATGCCCAAGCAGGGTAAATGAAAAGAAATCCACATTCGCAGATGTCACAGTGAAACTAAAGAAAGTAAAATTGTAAACCAATCTCATTCATAAATGTGGAGTGAGAATTTCTAAACAAAATTTTAGCAAACTGAATCATGCAGTATCTAATAAGGATAATATATCACAACAAAGTTGGATTTATTCAAGATACTTAAGTTTGCTTTAACATTGGAAAATTATGATATATTAACAGAAGAAAAGAAAAAATATCATCTCAAAAGACGCAGCAAAAGCGTTTGGTAAGTTCAGCATCAGTTAATGATAAAGATTCATAGTAAACCAGGAATAGAATGGAATTTCGTTAATCTGACTAATTGAATCTACCAAAAAAATTATAGCAAAATAATATTTACTGGTGAAATGTTGAAAAATTTCCCTTTGAAATTGTGTACAAAAAGAGAATATTTGCTGTCAACACTTCTGCTTAAAATGGGGGTTCTAACTAGTGGAAAAATAAATAAAAGTTGTAATTTGAGAGAAAAAGTGAAATAGTCATTGTTAGCAAATGATATGTTATACATAGAAAATTTAAAATAATTTACAGATAAATATTAGCACAAATAAGTTAGATTAACAAGGATGCTAGACAATGGGCAGTATATAAAAATCAATTATATTTGTATATTACCAAAATATTAAATATCTAGGAGTAAATCTATAATGTTTATGGATTGGAAAATTCACTATGGTGTATTTTTCTTTTCTGCCCAAGCTTATTTGTAGATTCAGTGAAATCTCATTTAAAAGTCCAACACTTTGTTCTTTGGAAATTCTAAAACACTATTTAGAATTTCTAAAGAACAATATTTAGACGCAGATTCTAAAATATGGAAATTCAAAGATCCAATGAAGCAGTGTGCAAAACCCTGTTGAAAAAGAACAATATGACCAGCACTTTGGGAGGCTGAGACGGGTGGATCACTTGACAGGAGTTCAAGACCAGACTGGACAACATGACAAAACCCCGCTTCTACTAAAAATAAAAAAAATTAACCAGGTGTGGTGGTGGACACCTGTAATCCCAGCTACTTGGGAGACTGAAACAGGAGAATTGCTCAAACCCAGGAGTCAGAAGTTGCAGTGAGCCAAGATTGCGCCACTGCACTCCAGACTGGGCAACAGAGCGAGACTTGTGGGGCGGGGGGAGAGGGAACGATACGGAAGATTTGCTCTACCAAGTATAAACACTTTTTATAAAGCCACAGTAATTAGGATAGTGTACTATTGGTGATAAGATGGAGAAAAAGAAGAATGGAACATAATTGAATTTGTAAACAGTACCATTTGTATATATATGCTTGATCTGTGACATGTGAGGTACTTGTCTATGCACATGTGGAAAAAGGAAGCACCACAGAACACTGTGGGAAAGTATGCTCTATTTAGTGAATAAAGACTATAATGATTGAATATCCTTGTTTTTTAAAAAAAGTTACCTCTATCTCACATCATAAACAAAAAGTTAATTTCAGATGGATCTAAATATGAAAAGAAAAAACTAATTTTTAGAAGATAAGATAGACTAATCTCTTCTTTACCTTGGAGTTTTACCTGGACAAGAAAATGACACAAAAGAAATTAACAATAAAGGGAAACTTGATAAATTGGGCTGCATTAAAAATAATAACTTTTGTTCATCAAAAGACACCAGGAAGAGAGTAACAAGACAAGCAATAGAAGGGAAGAATATTTTTTTATATATATAATCAACAAAAGAGTGGCATCTAGAGTATGTAAGGAATTCCTACAAATTAATGAGATGCAAAAACAAACTAAACCAGTAGGATAATGGTCAAGAGAATAGGCATTCTGAAAGAAATCCAAATAGCTAAAAAATAAATGTGTAGATAGTCAACCTCTTTAATAATCAGGACAATTCAAATTAAAAATTCCGTGTGATAATGTGATTCACTTATCAGAATGACAAAAATTAGATTGAAAATACCAAGTATTGGCAAAGAACTAGAGCAATGGGAACATACAGACAATGTTCGTGATAACATAAGTTGAGCCTACCATGTAGCAAACAGTCTCCTGTTGTCTACTAAATTTGTAGACATGTGTATCATATTTCACTTTTAGGCATATACTCCATGGAAAGCAATGCATATATCCACCAGGCAAGATATACACAAATGTTCAATGGCAGCATTGTTTATAATCACCACATATGGAAAATAGTGCAAGAATCCATCAATAGTTGGAGATACAAATTATGGTATGTTCATATAATGGATTATTATTCAACAATAAAAATGAATGAACTGCATCTATGGATAACAGTATGTATGTCACAAACTCTCTTTAGTGAAACAAGTCACCAAAAAATATATATACTGTTACAATTCCAGTCATATAAAGTTCAAGAAAAGGCAAAAGGACCTGTGTTGTTTTGGAATAACACATAGGTGGTAAAACTGTAAAGAAAATAGAAAAAGAAATTTCCTAAAAATCAGGATCGTGATTGTTCAGAGAGAAGGTTGAGATGTGTGGTCAGAAAGAGTCATATAGGTGGCTTCCTCTGTGCTTCTCGTTTTCTTTTTCTTGACTGGATACTGGTTACACATTGTTCAAATTAAAATTATTCTTAAAATTATTCTGTAAAATTAAAATACAGGTTTGCTATTTTTTCTGACTTTTCTGTATGTTTATGTTTAACAATAAAATTAATTTTCAGAATTTAAGGTAAAATAAATTGCTCCAAATAAAAGACCCTTTTATTGAAGAAATGTTCAATTATTTCAAAAAAGAGTTTAAAAAAATACTCTTACATATTGAAAAGCATTTTCCTTATTCTTACCATTGTGTTAAATTTGGTCCAAGTCAATGTGATCTGTATTTGCATTGACTTTTCTCATTACTTTGTGATGATAAACATTACATTTAAGTTTGGATAGTAACAGCATCCCAGAAGCTTTTCTGTGGTTTATCAGTAACATGAGACATGTGTATGCTGTTACTATAAGTAAACAGTTTAAGCAGATGGATTGGACATGGAGTTTGTCCAATTGCCTTTCCTGACTTTATAGAATCCTGCCAAATTTAAATAGAGATTCAGCTGTGACTCTTTTCAATCTGAATAAGCAAATGACATAGCTGGCAGCATTGATGATTTGAAGTGAATTGCAATATTTGAAATCACAATTTACATTGTAATACCTATAGCAAACCATGCCATGCTTTGGTATTTTCAAAACTTATCTTGTAAAATTCCATTCACAGATACCTGTGTAAGGTAGAAAGGTAGAAACTCTTCCCTACCATTTTCCTCTTTTTGCTAACTGTTGTGACTGTGTAACACATAGTTACATAGTCTAGGCTCAGAGAGAGAAATCAGGAAGCTTTAAGAGCTTTTTCAGTCTAATTATATTCAGAAAACTGTGTTCAGGTCCTGCTAGACACTGCCTATCTTCCAAACCCCGTGGTTTTGCTTCTCATATTTTCAGCTGGAATTCTTCAGCTGAAGAAATGGGAAGCATTCAATACTAGGAATCTCTTCTTTTGATCCCTTCACTATGTTCTCAGCTTACATGGTTGTTTCCTCATTGCAACTGATACATGACTGAATATAGCTGCGTGACACCCATGTTTTGTCAGAAAGTGACAAGTATATAGCCCAAAGTAAAATGAAGATGTTTTTCAGACGTTTTTCAGCTAGCCTCCCTTGGAAGACTACTATAAAGAAAAATTGAATTGTTATTTCATGAATATGACAGATTTAACTTATAAATGGTTTGTATTTTTAAAAAAGAAACAACAAGAAGCAGGTGTTGAGAGAAGGATAACTTACTGGAAAGGGGCATAAGGAAATTTCTAGGGTGATTAAAAAGTGTTCTGTATTTTGTTTTAGGTGGTGGTTAGATAGTTGTGTGCAGTAGTCAAACTTCATCAAACTGAGTGTATAAGCATTCCTTTTTCCCCACAACCTCACCAGCATCTGTTATTTTTTAACATTTTAATCATAGCCATTCTGACTGTGTGAGATGATATCTTATTGTGGTTTTGATTAGCATTTCTCTAATGATCAGTGATGTGGAACTTTTTAAAAATGATTGTTGGCTGCCTGTATGTCTTCTTTGGAGAAGTGTCTGTTCATGGCCTTTGCCCACTTTTTAATGGGGTTATTGGTTTTTATCTTGTAAATTTGTTTAAGCTCCTTATAGATGCTGGGTATTAGGCCTTTGTTGGATGCATAGTTTGCAAAAGTTTTCTCCCATTCTGTAGGTTACCAACCTTCCTTCCCAGAGATGAGGCCTACTTCATTATGGTGGATAAGCTTTTTGATGTGCTGCTAGATTTGGATTGCCAGTATTTTGTTGAGAATTTTGCATTGATGTTCTTCAAGGATATTGGCCTGAAGTTTTCTTTGTTGTATCTCTTCAAGGTTTTGGTATCAGGATAATGCTGACCTCATAGAATGAGTTAGTGGGGAGTCCCTTCTCCTCAATTTTTTGGAATAGTTTCAGTAGGAATAGTACCAGCTCTTCTTTGTATACCTGATAGACTTCAACTGTGAATCCTTCTGATCCTGGGCTTTTTTTGGTTGGTTGGCTGTTTATTACTGCTTGCATTTCAGAGCTCATTATTGGTCTGTTCAAGAATTCAGTGTCTTCCTGGTTCAGTCTTGGGAGGGTGTATGTGTCCAAGAATTTATCCACTTCTTCTAGATTTTCTAGTTTATGTGCATAGAGGTATTCATAATATTCTCCAATTGTTGCTTGTATTTCTTTGGATTCAGTGGTATTTTCCATTATGATTATGTAAACTGTTTTTGGACTATTTAAAAATGTATCTTTGAAACCCCTTGCCTTATATAATACAGTACACAGATACTTACTTGCACACAATAATGAAAACTATGAAGGCAAAAACCTCAGTGACTACTAATTGAGAAATAGGACATTGCCAGCATTCCAGAATGCTTTTGTCTGCTCCTGTTTATTTTGCTAATCACACTCATTTCTCTGCATTTTATGATAAAGTATTAATTTGACCTTTTAGAAGTGACTTCCTTTTCTTTATGGTTTTATCACTTAAGGATCTGTTTCTAAACACCATCTGTTAGTTAAACACGTCTAGTTTTGAACTTCATGTAAATGGAATCCTACTGTCTATATTTTGATGACTTCCTTCTATCAAAATTATGTTTTTGAGAATTTATGTTGTACAGTTTTGTTTCCATTACTGTATAGTGTGCCATTGTATGAATTTGTCACAGTGGTATTTATCCATTCCACTGTTGATGGACATTTGGATTATTTTTATGAAAAATGTGCCTGTAAGCATGTATCCTGGTATTTGTACAAAAATTTCTCTAGCAAGCAAAGTTCCTGGGTCATAACATATGCCTCTCTTTATCTTTTCTTGATAATGCTAAACAGTTTTCCAAGAAATTGTACCAATTTTCATTTCTGCCAGCAGTATATAAAAGTCTTGTTGCTTCCTTTCTTTCCAGCACTTGTTATTATCAGACATTTTGATTTTTGCTACTCCTGTATGTAGACAGTGAGATCTTGCTGAGATTTTAACGTACAGTTGTCTTTTGGCAGATAGGTTCAGGCACCTTTTCATATTTATTGGCCATTTGGGATTCTTCTTTTTCTTCTTTTGTAACATGCCTGTTCAAATCTTTTACACATTTTTCTACTGATCGTTAGCATTTCCTTTGTGTTCTGGACACTAGTCCTAGATTGTTCAAATATATTAAACATATCTACTCCTGTTATTGAGCTGTGTTTTTATTGTCTTTTGGTTCCTTTGATGAACAAAAGTTCTTAATACTAGTGTGTCAGATTTATCAATATTTTCTTTTATAAAGATTGTTTTTGCTCTCCTTTTAAAATATCCCATTGCAAAGTTAAGAAGATATTCTTGTATTTTTAGTCTCTTGTACATTTGGTAGTAATTTTTTTTTTTTTTTTTTTTTGAGATGAAGTTTTGTTCTTGTTGCCCAGGCCATAGTGCAATGGTGCAATCTTAGCTCACTGCAACCTCCGCCTCCTGGGTTCAAGTGATTCTCCTGCCTCAGCCTCCAGAGTATCTGGGGATTACAGGCATCCACCACCATACCCGGCTAATTTTTTGTACTTTTGGTAGAGATGGGAATCACCATGTTGGCCAGGTGGGTTTCGAACTCCTGACCTCAGGTGATCCACCTGCCTTGGCCTCCCAAAGTGCTGGGATTACAGGCATGAGCCACCACACCTGGCCTCTGCCTCATATTAAAAAAAAAAAAAAGTAATACTGGGAGGCGAAGTTTGCAGGGAAGCAAAGGTTTCAGTGAGCCAAGATTATGCCATTACACTCCAGGCTGGGCAAAAAGAGCAAAACTCCATCTAAAAAAAAACAAAAAAAAACCCAAAAAAGTGAGGTAGAGACTTCATTTTGTTTTTCTTGCCCTTGTAGATGCATGATTTCTTGAGTGTTGTTTATTGAAAAGGCCAGTTTTAATACTTGTATTGTACCTACACACTGTGATTAACCACCCCTCCCTAAAACAGTGCTAAGGAAAGTTACTCAAAGCTGGTAAAATAGCATACTTCCCTCAAGTATCGGTTTCATTCAAACATTTCAGGGAACAAAAACATCCATGTCCAAGTATGGATCTTGATGCTAGCTGCCTTCAGTTCAGCTCAGTTCTTTTTAATTAGTAGACTCCATGACATACCCTGTCTATTAACTAATGCAGGTAGAAATTTTTATACTCCTAAGTTTTTGTCCATACCTATGCAAAAGATACTAAAATATCTCTTGAAGAAAGGTAGTATATAAAATACTTGTAAAATAATTTTTAAAGAAAATTTCAACCAGGCATGTCAATTATTACAATAGGTAAGAAATATCATGAAAATGATATTTGAGAGCCAGAAGTAGGACCATTAATTATTTAATCTTAATTTTAAGTAAATACATTATAAGAGGCTCTTTTGGCCCAACATGTGACATTGAGTGATTTTATTTCTCAGTAAGCAGATGTGCTTATTGAGGTTTCTGCTTATAACAGCCTGGTAGTATTCCATCATGCTAACTCTCTGGCTATATTCTACTCTAAGCTCACCTTAGTGATTGATTGCCTCATGCAGTGAGTAAATATTTACTGTTTTTAACCACATTTATGTAAGTCTGGGTTCTCGGAAATAACGACACTAAAGAAAATGAGAGAGAAATTGCCCATGTATGGATCTTGATGCTAACTGTCTTCGGTTCACCTCAGTTCTTTTAAATTAGTGGACTCCATGGCAGATACCCTGTGTATTAACTAATGCAGGTAGAAAACTCATTTCTCCTTAATATAACACATTATTTTCTAATTATGATAAACATGGGCCACATGGAAAAAATTGAGAAGTCTTGAAGGTATTTCTTTCTAGTACTAGGTGTATATCTCCCAGCCCTGCATCCCTGGGAATTCACTTTTCTCTGATATTACAGAGTCATAAATGGATACTTGGAGATCTGTACTCTAGTAAATCATCTAGCTTATTTTCTATTCCGTTCCCAGGAACTATGAAGAAACAGGATTGTTGAAAGTAATGATGTGGGTTGGATTTGGATCATCATTGGGAAGGTATTTAGGGAAGCAGTTAAGAGCAATATTGAAAGCATGGACCTAGAACTTATTGTTTTGTTATTGTGAGACCCTGGACAAGTTTATTAATTTATCTGGGTGTCAGTTTCCTTATCAGTAAAATGTAAGATTTTGACACATCCCGAAGAATTGTGTGGCTATTAAATGAAAATATTGCATGTTAAACTCCTGGCAATGAGTATGCAGTCAGCAAGTGTTGAAACAATGTAATGCACCTGTTGAGAGTACAGGCTTTGTAGTTATGGGCCTGAATTCAAATTCCAAATAGATCATGTATTAGCTCTGTGAGTTCACCAAGGTTTTATTAAGCTTTGTAAGCTTCAGTTTCTGCCTTTGAAAAGTAGGATAGGATTACTCCCTTCAGCCTCCTTCACAAGGGTATTAATTCTGTTCCCAAGATTGGAGACCTCCTAAATTACTTCCCCAAAGGACCCACACCCAATGCTATCACACTGGGGATTAAGTTTCTACACATAAATTTGGAGAGGGTGCACACAAGCATTAAGACCATAGCAGAAAGCTAATAAGAGAAGAAAAAAAAAAGTCAATGGGAATGACACCATAAATATTTGATGTGTGGGAATTTGATGTTTCTGTCAAAATAGTATAACTATTTTAACTTTCTTTACAAAGTAGTGAACATACACACACACATATACACACACACGCATATACAAGTTGTTGTTTTTCTTTAACGTTTAGTTTTAGAGGCATATATGCAGGTTTGGTACTTAGGTAAGTTGTGTGTGATGGGGATTTGGGGTACAGGTTATTTCATCACCCAAATAATAAGCGTAGTATCCAATAGGTAATTTTTCAGTCCTCAGCCTCCTACCAAGGTCCACCCTCAGGTAGGCCTTGGTACCTTTCGCTATCTTCTGTGTGTTCATGTTTACTTATATTTACAAATGAGAACATGTGGTATTTGGTTTTCTTTTTCTGCATTTGTTCACTTAGGATACTTAGGATAATGGCCTCCAATTCCATCCATGTTCCTGTAAAGGACATTGTATTAGTCTGTTTTATACTGCTACAAAGAACTGCCTGATATTGGTCAATTTATAAAGGAAAGTTTAATTGCCTCACAGTTCCTCATGGCTGGGGAGACCTCAGGAAACTTACAATCATGGCAGAAGGCAAAGGGGAAGCAAGGCACCTTATTTGCAAGGCGGCAGGAAGGAGAAGTGCTGAGCGAAGGGGAAAGAGCCCCTTATAAAACCATCAGATCTTGGCCGGGTGCAGTGGCTCACAACTGTAATCCCAGCACTTTGGGAAGCCAAGGCAGGTGGATCACTTGAGGTCAGGAGTTTGAGACCAGCCTGGCCAATGTGGTGAAACCCCGTCTCTACTAAAAATACAAAAAAAAAAAAAAAAAAAAAAAAAAAAGGCCGGTTGTGGTGGTGGGCACCTATAATCCCAGCTGCTCAGGAGGCTAAGGCAGGAGAATTGCTTGAACCTGGGAGGTGGAGGTTGAAGTGAGCCGAGATCACGCCACTGCACGCCAGTGTGGGCAACAGAGCAAGACTCCATCTCCAAAAAAAAAAAAAAGAATCAGATCTCATGAGAATTCACTCACTATCACAAGAACAGCTTGGGGGAAACCACCTCTATGGTTCAATTACCTCCACAATTACCTCCACCTGGCCTCTTCCTTGACATGTGGGGATTATGGGTATTACAATTCAAGATGAGATTTGGGTGGAGACACAAAGCCTAATCATATCAGACATGATCTCATTCTTTTTATGGCTGTATAATATTCCATGGTGTGTGTGTGTGTGTGTGTGTATGTGTGTATGTGTATATGTGTATATGTATATCACATTTTCTTTATCCAGTCCACCATGAATGGGCACCTGGATTGAGTCCTTGTCTTTGCTCTTGTGAATAGTGCTGTGATGAACATACATGTGCATGTGTCTTTATGGTAGAACAATTTATATTCCTTTGGATATAAACCCAATAATGGGATTTCTGGGTCAAATGGTAGTTCTAAGTTCTTTGAGAAAGCATCACAACTGCTTTCTTTTTTTTTTTTTTTTTTCTTTTTTTTTTTTTTTTGAGACGGAGTCTCGCTCTGTTGCCCAGGCTGGAGTGCAGTGGCGCGATCTCGGCTCACTGCAAGCTCCGCCTCCCGGGTTTACGCCATTCTCCTGCCTCAGCCTCCCAAGTAGCTGGGACTACAGGCGCCCGCCATCTCGCCCGGCTAGTTTTTTGTATTTTTTAGTAGAGACGGGGTTTCACCGTGTTAGCCAGGATGGTCTCGATCTCCTGACCTCGTGATCCACCCGTCTCGGCCTCCCAAAGTGCTGGGATTACAGGCTTGAGCCACCGCGCCCGGCCACAACTGCTTTCCACAGTGACTGAACTTACTTTCCCACCAACAGTATATAGGCATTTGCTTTTCTCAGCAACCTCACCAGCATCTGTTCATTTTTGAATTTTTAATAATAGCCATTCTGACTAGTATGAGATGGTATCTCATGTAACTCATTGATTTGGATGAATGAGATCAATGGTATCTCATTGCTTTGGATTTCTCTAATGATTAATGGTGTTGAGCATTTTTCACACGCTGTTGTCCACATGTATGTTGTCTTTTTAGAGGTGTCTGTCCATGTCCTTTGCCCACTTTTTCTTTGTTTTTTGTTTGTTAATTTATTAAGTTCCTTATGGATCCTGGATATTATACTTTTGTTAGATGCATAGTTTGCAAATATTATCTCCCATTCTGTGGGTGGTCTTTTTACTCTGTTCATAGTTTCTTTTGCTGTGCAGAAGCTCTTTAGTTTAATTAGATCCCATTTGTCAGTTTTTGATTTTGTTACAACTGATTTTGTGGTCTTAGCCATGAAATCTTTGCCAGGGTCTGTGTCCAGAAGGGTATGTCCTAGGTTTTCTACTAGGGTTTTTATAGTTTGAGATGGTATATTTGAGTCTTTAATCCATTTTGAGTTGATTTTTTTATATATGGTGTAAGAAAGGCGTCCAGTTTCAATCTTCTGCGTATGGCTAGCCAGTTGTCACAGCACCATTTATTGCACAGGAATCCTTTACCTATTGCTTGATATTGTTGACTTTGTCAAAGATTAGATGGCTGTAGGTGAGCAGCTTTATTTCTGGGCTCTCTATTCTGTTCAATTGGTCTGTGTATCTGTTTTTGTACCAGTACCATGCTGTTTTGGTTATGATATTAGTCTGTTCTCACATTGCTATAAAGAAATACCTGAGACTGGGTAGCTGATAAAGAAAAGAGGTTTAATTGGAAGCGTGAGTCTATCATCTGCTCAGCTTCTGAGGAGGACTCAGGAAACTTACATTCATGGTGGAAGGCAAAGGGGGAGCAGGCATTTCACATGACAGAGCAGGAGCCGAGAGAGAGTGCCACACACTTTTAAACAACCAGATCTCACAAGAACTCACTATCTCAAGGACAGCACCAAGAGGGTTGGGGCTAAACCATTCATAAGAAGCCCACATGATCCAGTCACCTCCTACAAGGCCACACCTCCAACATTGGGGATTACAATTCAACATGAGATTTGGTGGGGACACAGAGCCAAACTATATCAGTTACTATAGCCTTGTAGTGTAGATTGAAGCTGGGCAATGTGATATCTCCAGCTTAGTTCTTTTTGCTTAGCATTGCTTTGGCTACTGGGGCTCTTTTTTGGTTCCATATGAATTTTTAAATAGTTTTTTTCTAATTCTGAGAAGAATGTCATTGGTACTTTGATAGGAATAGCATTGAATCTGTAAACTTCTTTGGGCATTATGGCCATGTTAATGTTGATTCATCCTGTGGATGAGCATGAAATGTTTTTCCATTGTTTGTGTCATTTCTGATTTCTTTCAACAGTGTTTTGTAAATTTCTTTGTGGAAATTTTTCACCTCGCTATTTAGCTATACTCCTAGATTCTTTATATTTTTTGTGGCTATTGTGAATGGATTACACTCTTGATTTGGCTCTACATCTTGGTTGTTGATGTATAAAAGTGCTTCTGATTTTTATACATTGATTTTTTTATCCTGACACTTCCTTGAAGGTGTTATTAGACATAGGAGCTTTTGGGCAGAAACTGGGATTTTCTAGGTATAGAAGCATATTGTCTACAAACAGAGATAATTTGACTTACTCTCTTCCTATTTGGATGCCTTTTATTTCTTTCTCACACCTGATTGCTGTGGCTTTTTTTGGTTTGGCTTATTACTGATTCAGTTTCAGAACTCATTATTGGTCTGTTCAGTCTTTCAGTTTCTTCCTGGTTCATCTTTGGAGGTTGTATGTTTCCAGAAATTTATCTGTTTCTTCTAGGTTTCCTAGTTTGAGTGCATAGAGGTGTTCATAATAATTTCTGAGGGTTTTTTATACATCTGTGGGTTAGTGATAATGTCCCCATTGCCATTTCAGATTGCATTTATTTGGATCATCTCTTTTTTTGTTTATTAGTCTAGCTAGCGATCTATCAATCGTATTTTTTCTTTTAAAGAACCCCCTTCTGAATTTACTGATCTTGTGTATGATTTTTCACATTTCAATTCCATTCACTTCAGCTCTGATTTTGTTTTTCTTGTCTTCTCCTAGCTTTTGGGTTGATTTGCTCTTGTTTTTCTGGTTCATTCTGGTGTGGTGGTAGGTTAATGCTATAAACTTCCCTCTTACACTGCTTTAACTGTGTTGCACAGATTCTGGTATGTTGTATCTTTGTTCTCATTAGTTTCAAAGAATTTCATTTCTACCTTATTTTCATTGTTTAGCCAGAAGTTGTTCAGGAGCAGGTTGTTTAATTTCCTTGTGAATATATGATTTTCTATGGTCTCTTCAGCAGCACATATACTATGTATATGGTTTTCAGTGACCTTCCTAGTATTCGTTTCTCTTTTTATTGCACTGTGGTCTGAGAGTGTGGTCAGTATGATTTTGGGATTTTTTAATTTGCTGAGAATTGTTTTATGGCTGATTGTGTGGTCAGTTTTCTAGTATGTACCATGTGCAAATGAGAAGAATGTATATTCTGTTATTTGGGGGAGGAGAGTTCTGTTCATATCTATTAGGGTCATTTGGTCAAATGTTGAGTTCAAGTCCCAAACATCTTTGTTAGTTCTTTGTTTCAATTATCTGTCTAATACTGGCGGTGCAGTGTGTTGAAGTCTCCTACCATTGTTATGTAAGTTTCTTTCTAGGTTCCTAAGAATTTGTTTCATGAATCTGGGTGCATATATATTTAAGATAGTTAAGTCTTCTTGTTGAATTGATTCCTTTACTATTATGCGTGCCCTTCTTTGTCTTTTTTTTTCATTGTTGCTTTAAACTCTGCTTTGTCTGAAATTAGAAAGCAACCCCTGCTTTTTTTTTTGTTTTCTGTTCGCTTGGTTGGTAGATTTTTCTCCGTCTTTTTTCTTTGAGGCTGTGGGTGTCATTGCATGTGAGATGAGTCTCTTGAAGACAGCATACAGTTGGGTCATGCTTCTTTATCCAACTTACCCCTCTGTGCCTTTTAATTGGGGCATGTAGCCTATTTCCATTCAAGGTTAATATTGATATGGGCAGATTTGATCCTGTCATCTTGTTGTTAGATAGTTATTATGCATACTCAATTGTGGAGTTGCTTTGTAGTGTTAGTGTCTGTGTACTTAAGTGTGTTTTTGTGGTGGCTAGTAATGGCCTTTCTATATTTAGCACTCCTGTAAGGACTTTTTGTAGGGGAGTTCTGCTGGTAATGAATTCCCTTAGAATTTGCTTGTCTGAAAAGGATGTTATTTCTCGTTGGCTTATGAAGCTTAGTTTGGCTGGATATGAAATTCTTCACTGGAGTTTTTTTAAAGAATGTTGAATATATGGCTGGGTGCAGTGGCTCACACCTGTAATCCTAACACTTTGGGAGGCCAAGGTGGGCAGATCACTTGAAGTCAGGGGTTCAAGACCAACCTGGTCAACATGGCAAACCCTGTCTCTGCTAAAAATACAAAAATTAGCTGGGCATGTTGGCATGTGCCTGTAATCCCAGCTCTCAGGAGGGTGAGGCAGGAGAATCACTTGAACCCGGTAGGCAGAGGTTGCAGTGAGCCGAGATCACGCCACTACCACTGCACTCCAGCCTGGTGACTCTGTTCCAAAAAAAAAAAAAAAAAGGAATGCTGAATATAGGCACCCAATGTCTTCTGCCTTGTAGGATTTCTGCTGGAAGGTTCACTGTTACCCTGATGTGATTTTCTTTGTAAGTGGCCTACCCCTTTTCTCTAGCTACCTTTTCTGTTTCTTTTTTTTTTTTTTTTTTTTTTTTATGTCTACCTTGGAGACATGAAAAATAGCCAAAGCAATGATAAGTAGAAAGAACTTAAGCTGGAGGTATCATACTACCCAACTTCAAACTATACTACACTTGGAGAATCTGATGACTGTGTGACATGAGGGATGGTCATCTTGTATACTGTCTCAGTGGTTCTCAGCATTTCCTGAATTTTAATTTTATTCCTATCTAGAGAGTTCGGGGAAATTTTCATGGATGATATTCTCAAATGTATGTTTTCCAGGTTGCTTGCTTTCTCTCCCTCTCTTTCAAGGACATCAGTGAGTTGTAGACTTAGTCTCTTTATGTAATCCCATATTTCTCAGAGGTTTTGTTCATTCTCTAATGGTTTTTCTTTATTTTTGTCTCATTGAGTTATTTTGGAGAACCAGTCTCCAAGCTCTGAGATTGTTTCCTCAGCTTGGTCAATGGTACTGTTAATACTTGGTGGTTATCTTACGAAATTCTTGTAGTGTGTTTTTCAGCTGTGTCAGATCAGTTTGGTTCTTTCTTAAAATGGCCATTTCATCTTTTAACTCCTGTATTGTTTTATTATATTCCTTAGATTCCTTGGATTGGATTTTGACTTTTCCCTGAATCTTGATCTTCATTCTTGTCTACATTCTGAATTCTATGTCTGTCATTTCAGCCATTTGAGCCTGGTCAAAAAACATTGCTAGGTAACTGGTATAGTCATTTGTAGTTAAGAAGTCACTCTGGCTTTTTGAGTTGCCAGAATTCTTGCACTAGTTCTTTCTAATCTGTGTGGGCTGATGTTCCTTTAATCTTTGAAGTTGCTCCTTTGAATGAGGTTTTTTTGTTTTTATGTTTTTGATCTTTTTTGATGATCTTTGGATTTGACTGTGGTATAATGTGGGTTCTGTTGACGAGCTTTGATTCTGGAAGATTTCAGAGGGCCAAGGCTCAGCTCAGGACTCCATGGCTGTGTGCTCTTACTCTTGGGGGCTGGGACCAAGCCCTTGGCTTTGTTCTCTATCCCCTTGAGGTTAGGAACCTGCTGTGCTGGAGGGGCCTAGGTATTCCCTAGTCTCCTGGCCCCAGTACTCCATCGAGTTGTGCCAAAGTGCTTTGTAGGGGCAGTGGCAGCGAGATCTGTGCTCATTCATGTGTGCCAGCAACTGTGGTGGCACAGCAAGATGCACGTACATCAGCTATAGGGGACACCTGCGGGAGTAGGGCAGAAACATCCACGCATACATTCCTGCCATCTGTGGTGACACTGCTGGGTGTCCACATGTTGGCCATGTGGTGACAGGTCCTGGCATCTGTGCATGTACTTGTGCTGGTAGGGGCAGGGGCACTGTATACACACTAAGGCGGCACAGGTGGAGCGCCAGCAGGGGCTGGGTTCTGGCATCTGCACAGGTACTTGCAATGCAGCAGCATGCTCTACATGGTGGACTGCCCGTGCCTCAGCTGGGTTGTACAGGGGAGGAGTGTGTGCACATATGTTCACCATCCAGGGAGGGGAGACAGGGTCCACCCGTGTCCATAGCCATCAAAGCAGTGGGGGGTGGGGAGTGCTGTGGGCAAGTACATGCCAGCAAAGTGGCAGAGGGGAAGTTTCAATGGGAGGGAAACTGTCAATGGACTGGGGACCTATCTGCTGGAGCTCTCCAACAGGTAAGCGTGGTCTGCCAGCAAAGGAGCTATGATGAGGGTCCATGGGAAGCACTCTGGTTGAGCATTGGAAGCTGCCCAGTAAGCAGGCATGGCCAGACCGGGGTCCCTGGAGAGGCTAGCAAGTAGTGGGAGCGCTGTGATCAGACTAACCATGGGCAAGTCTGCCCTGCTCTGTTCAGGTTAAACAGTCTCTCAAAGGCTAAAGCCATCTAGCAGTGCTTGACATTCCTGGTTGGCGCGGGGGGGTCGGGGTGGGGGGGGGGCATGGGCATCCCTGGCCATGCTGTACTGCATCAGTTCCTGTCCCAAACCCCTAGACTGCATATGGGCTGGAGTCCTGCTCTGCTTCTTTTCTGTGCAGCTGTCCCTGCCAACTCAGGTATCCATGGGGGTTATGAATTCTCCTGCAGCTAGGATTCTGAAGGTCCATGGCAAGAGGGGGCCAGTGCTCACCTATTCAACTCACCTTTTCCCTGGAGTCAGTGGGGTCCAGGAGCCTGTCCCAGTGTTTGGCCAACCCTGCACAGGGTTCTCAGCTTATCCCCCTTCAGTCCAGCGTCCACATCCTTCATCCATCCACTCTCAATGCCTTCCCTCTGATGATCTGCTCGGAGTGTGCAAGTCTTGCAGATGTCCATTCCTTTAGTGGAAAATTATCCTTCCAGTTGTGTCTAGTTGCCCATCTTGATTTCCTCTGTTGTTTTGTTTTGTTTGTTTTGAGATAGGGTTTCATTCTCTTGCCCAGGTGGGAGTGCAGTGACACAATCAGCTTACTGCAACCTCAAACTCCAGAGCTCAAGGGATCCTCCTGCCTCAGCCCACCTAATAGCTGGGACCACAGGCATGTGCTACCATGCTCGGTTCATTTTTACATTTGTAGAAACAGGGTCTTTTTTTGTTGCCCAGGTTGGTCCTGAACTCCTGAGCTCAAACAGTTTTCTTACCTGAGCCTCCCAAACTGCTGGGGTTATAGGCATGAGCCACTGTGCCCAGCTTCCCTCTCCTGCTCTTTACAACCTGCAGCTCATAGGGCTATGGAGGCTACAGGAGAACAATCTTGGCCTCCCAGACAAAAGAAAGAGGAGCAGTGGAAACTGACCAAGCAACAGACATGTAGGCGTGAGAGACAAAGTCTAGCTGAAGTTGTATTTTCTATATAATTGACTCATAATAATTGCACATTTTATGGGGGTACAGTGTGATATTTTAATACATGTGTAGATTGTGTACTGATGAAATCAGTGTAGTTAGCATATCCATCACCTCAAACATTTCTTGTTTCTTTGTGATGAGAACAATCAAAATCTTCTACTAATTTTTATATACAGAATATTGTTAACTATAGTCACCCTCCTGTGCAATAATAGAACACCAGAACTTATTCCTCCTATCTAACTGTATTTTGTAACCATTGACCAATCTCTTCTCATCTCCTGCTACCCTCCCCAGTAACCTGTATTCTACCCTGTACATCTGTGAAATCTGTTTTTTTAGATTCCACAAATGGTAAGTTCATACAGTATTTGTCTTTCTGTGCCTGGCATATTTCACTTAAGATAATATCCCGCAAGTGTATCCATGTTGCCATAAATGACAAGATTTCATTCTTTTTTATGGCTGAATAGTATTCCATTATGTATATACACCTCATTTTTTATCCATCCATTCATTGATGGACCCTTAGGTTGATTCCGTATCTTGGCCATTTTGAATAGCACTGCAATAAACATAGGAGTGCAAATATTTCTTTGACATACTGATTTCATTTCCTTTGGATGAACAGCCACTAGCAGGATTGCTGGGCCTTACAGTAGTTCTATTTTTAAGTTTTTGAAGAACCTCCATACTGATTTTCATAATGGCTCTACTAATTTACATTCCTACCAACAGTGTAAAAGTGTTCCCATTTCTCTACATCTGTGTTAGCATTTGTTCTTTTTTGCATTTCTGATAATAGCCATTCTAGATGGGGTCAGAGGATATATCTGTTTGTAGTTTTGACTTGCATTTCCCTGATGATTAGTCATGTTGAGAATTTTTTTTATATACCTGTTGGCCAATTGTATGTCATCTTTTGAGAAATGTCACATCTCACACCAGTCAGAATGGCGATTATTAAAAAGTCAAGAAACAATAGATGCTGGTGAGGCTATAGAGAAACAGGAGTGCTTTTATACTGTTGGTGGAAATGTAAATTAGCTCAACCATTGTGGAAGACAGTGTGGAAATTCCTTAGAGATCTAGAACCAGAAATACGATTTGACCCAGCAATCCCATTACTGGGAATATACCCAAAGGAATATGAATCATTCTGTTACAAAGATACATGCACATATATGTTTATTGCAGCATTATTGGCAATAAAAAAGACATGGAATCAACCCAAATGTCCATCAATGATAGACTGGATAAAGAAAATGTGGTACATATACACCATGGAATACTATGCAGCCGTAAAAAGGAACGAGATCATGTCTTTGCGGGGACATGGATGGAACTAGAAGCCATCATCATCAACAAACTAACACAGGCACAGAAAACCAAACACCGCATGTTCTCAGTTATAAGTGGAAGCTGAACAATGAGAACACATGGACACATGAAGAGGAACAGTATACAGTAGAGCCTGTCAGGGATCAGGGGGAGGGAGAGCATCAGGATAAATAGCTAATGCATGCTGGGCTTAATGCCTAGTTGATGCGTTGATAGGTGCAGCAGACCACCATGGCACACGCTTACCTATGTAACAGACCTCCATGTCCTGCACATGTACCCTGAAACTTAAAATAAATTTTTGTTAAAAAAGAAATGTCCGTTCAGGTCTTCTGTCCATTTTTAAATTGGGTTATTTGGTTTTTTGTTTTTTTTTAACTGTTGGGTTATTTGAGTTCCTTATACATTCTGGTTATTAACCCCATGTCAGAAGCAAAGTTGGCAACTATTTTCTTTCATTTTCTAGGTTGTCACTTCCTCTATTAACTATTTCCTTTGTTATGCAGAAGTTTTTTAGCTTGTTGTCTGTTTGTGTGATTTTGCTTTTGTTACTTGTGTTTTTGAGATATTCTTCAAAAAATCCTTACTTACATTAATGTCATGAGGCATTTCCCGTATGTTTTCTAGTAGTTTTATAGTTTCAGATCTTGTATTTAAATCTTTCATCCATTTTGAGTTGATTTTTGTATATGACGAGAGATAGGGTTCTAGTTTCCTTAATATCATCCTTAATAGCAACAAAAATTATGCTTAAGAATAAATCTTTTAACCCTTTTCCCATTTGCCTTGAGAATACTCACCAGTGGCACTCACAGTTGTAGCATTTACCCCAAGATAACTTTGCCATGAAATAGCTCGCTTTTATTATTATTTTCACGTTGCTCTAACATATCAACTTTGGAAACAAGACATCATTCTATTTATAGCATTCTCCTTTTCATAGTGGTATTTCCGTCTACAAAATATAGTAACTCTTAATCACTGAAAATGTCAAATCCTAGAAAATGTAGCATTTCTATTTTTTTGTGATGGTAACATCATTCTTGAACAGTTGTTGGCCCAAGATTCATTTGATGAAGCTGATTTTTTCAAAATAGGCAGTTCTGATTATTCAATTCTAATGTTCTGTTTAGAAATAACTCCATGAACAGTTTCTATATTTTATTTTCACATTGAAAATCAGTTTGATTTGCTTCAGCCTCAAAGAGCTTGTTTATGTAAAATTAAATGAACGCTAGCAGCAAGTTGCACTTTTTTTTCCTAAACGGGAAAAGGGCTAAAAGAAATAAGATCTTATGATTAAAATTATAAAATTCTATTGAAAGAATATTTAACGAAATGGAGATCCAGGATGCTCATAGTTTGGTAAACTCAATACAATAAAGCTGTCAAGTCACCATAAATTAAATCATAAATAAAATCCAATCAAAACAGCAATAGATATTTTCATGCAATATTACAAAATTATTCTAAAAGTTCAGAAAAATAAGTGAGTGAGAATAACCAAATCAATTTTAAAGAAGAAATAAACAAGACTTTTTAAAGCTTTAGTAATTAAAAGTTTCTTATTAGTACAAATAGATAGATTAGTGGAAAATATTAGCCCACAAATGATTTGACCTATGTGCGCGCGCGTGTGTGTGTGTGTGTGTGTGTGTGTGTATATTTATATACAACATATATGACCCTTCTCGTCAATCAATGAGTGGATGTATGGATAGAGTAAGTGAGCGAGTGAATAACCACACCATACACAAAAATTAACTCCAGAGTGAGTTAAATACCTATAAGGAAAAAGCAGAACTTTTAAAATTTAGAAGAAATAAATTTTATGATACCAGGTAGAAAAGAATTTAAGATCTCGAAATCACTATTAATTAAGGTAATGTAATTGATCATATTAAACTAAAAAAATTCTTCAGGAAGTAATGCAGCATAAACAAAGTTGGATACCAAAGAATATAAAGAAGATATTTACAACATATATAACTGGCAAATGAGTTAGTACAAATATATTCAAAAGTATCCTACAAATCTCTAAGTCAGCTCATTAGAAAACTGGAAAAGCCATAGAAAAATAAATCCACGTGGCTAATAAATATTTCAATAGATACTCAATCTCATTAATAATTGGAGATCTATGAATTTAAATAAAAACATTTTACTCCCACTTCTTTGGCAAAAATTGAAAGTTCAAAATACTAAATATGGGAAAGCATATGGGGAAAGGGAACCCTGTACACTGCTGGTGAGAGTGTAAATCAAAACCCACTTTGAAGAGCAAGTTCTGGTAAAGTTGAAGCTGTGCATTCCCTATTTGACCCTAAAATTTCCATTTCTAGGCTTATACTTTGGAGAAAATTTTGTAGTTGAATGTAGTGGGATCTGTACAAGGATGTGTGTTGCATCATCATTTTAATAGCAGAAATCTGAAAACAACCTAAATGTTCATCAGTGGAAAAATGGCAGAAGGGAAGGGGGTAAGTTTGTAGCATTGTCATAGAACAGAATACCATCGAACAGGTCACTGACTCATTTATTTAAAAAACATTAATGGGGGGGCGGAGCAAGATGGCCGAATAGGAACAACTCCAGTCTCCAACTCCCAGCGCGAGCGACACAGAAGACCGGTGATTTCTGCATTTTCAACTGAGGTACTGGGGTCATCTCACTAGGGAGTGCCGGACAATCGGTGCTGGTCAGCTGCTGCAGCCTGACCAGCGAGAGCTGAAGCAGGGTGAGGCATCGCCTCACCTGGAAGCGCAAGGGGGAAGGGGATCCGTTTTCCTAGCCAGGGGAACTGAGACACACAACACCTGGAAAATCGGGTAACTCCCACCCCAATACTGCGCTGTAAGCATACAGGCATTCCAGGAGAATATATCCCACACCTGGCCGGGAGGGTCCCACGCCCACGAAGCCTCCCTCACTGCTAACACAGCAGTCTGCCGCGATCTATCCGCAAGGCAGCAGCGAGGCTGGGGGAGGGGCGCCCGCCATTGCTGAGGCTTAAGTAGGTAAACAAAGCCGCTGGGAAGCTCGAACTGGGTGGAGCTCACAGCAGCTCAAGGAAGCCTGCCTGTCTCTGTAGTCTCCACCTCTGGGGACAGCGCACAGCTGAAGACCAACAGGGGAAGTAGCGGGAGCCGGTGCAGACGCGAACGACTCTGTCTGACAGCTTTGGGGAGAGCCGCGGATCTCCCAACGCGGAGGTTGAGATCTGAGAACGGACAGACTGCCTGCTCAGGTGTGTCCCTGACCCCTGAGTAGCCTAGCTGAGAGAAATCCCCCACTAGGGGCAGTCTGACACCCCACACCTCACAGGGTGGAGTACACCCCTGAGAGGACACTTCCAAAGGAAGAATCAGACAGGTACACTCGCTGTTCAGCAATATTCTATCTTCGGCAACCTCTGCTGCTGATACCCAGGCAAACAGGGTCTGGAGTGGACCTCAAGCAATCTCCAACAGACCAACAGAGAGTCCTTCTGACTGTCAGAAGGAAAACTATCAAACAGGAAGGACACCTATACCAAAACCCCATCAGTTCGTCACCACCATCAAAGACCAGAGACAGATAAAACCACAAAGATGGGGAAGAAGCAGGGCAGAAAAGCTGGAAATTCAAAAAATAAGAGCGCATCTCCCCCTGCAAAGGAGCGCAGCCCATCACCAGCAACGGATCAAAGCTGGTCAGAGAATGACTTGGACGAGAGGAGAGAAGAAGGCTTCAGTCCATCAAACTTATCAGAGCTAAAGGAGGAATTACATACCCAGCGCAAAGAAACTAAAAATCTTGAAAAAAGAGTGGAAGAATTGACAGCTAGACTCATTAATGCAGAGAAGATCATAAACGAAATGACAGAGATGAAAACCATGACACGAGAAATACGTGACAAATGCACAAGCTTCAGTAACCGACTCGATCAACTGGAAGAAAGAGTATCAGCGATTGAAGATCAAATGAATGAAATGAAGCGAGAAGAGAAACCAAAAGAAAAAAGAAGAAAAAGAAATGAACAAAGCCTGCAAGAAGTATGGGATTACGTAAAAAGACCAAATCTACGTCTGATTGGGGTGCCTGAAAGTGAGGGGGAAAATGGAACCAAGTTGGAAAACACTCTTCAGGATATCATCCAGGAGAACTTCCCCAACCTAGTAGGGCAGGCCAACATTCAAATTCAGGAAATACAGAGAACGCCACAAAGATACTCCTCGAGAAGAGCAACTCCAAGACACATAATTGCCAGATTCACCAAAGTTGAAATGAAGGAAAAAATCTTAAGGGCAGCCAGAGAGAAAGGTCGGGTCACCCACAAAGGGAAGCCCATCAGACTAACAGCAGATCTCTCGGCAGAAACTCTACAAGCCAGAAGAGAGTGGGGGCCAATATTCAACGTTCTTAAAGAAAAGAATTTTCAACCCAGAATTTCATATCCAGCCAAACTAAGTTTCATAAGTGAAGGAGAAATAAAATCCTTTACAGATAAGCAAATGCTTAGAGATTTTGTCACCACCAGGCCTGCCTTACAAGAGACCCTGAAGGAAGCCCTAAACATGGAAAGGAACAACCGGTACCAGCCATCGCAAAAACTTGGCAAAATGTAAAGACCATCGAGGCTAGGAAGAAACTGCATCAACTAACGAGCAAAATAACCAGTTAATATCATAATGGCAGGATCAAGTTCACACATAACAATATTAACCTTAAATGTTAATGGACTAAATGCTCCAATTAAAAGACACAGACTGGCAAACTGGATAAAGAGTCAAGACCCATCAGTCTGCTGTATTCAGGAGACCCATCTCACATGCAGAGACATACATAGGCTCAAAATAAAGGGATGGAGGAAGATCTACCAAGCAAATGGAGAACAAAAAAAAGCAGGGGTTGCAATCCTAGTCTCTGATAAAACAGACTTTAAACCATCAAAGATCAAAAGAGACAAAGAAGGCCATTACATAATGGTAAAGGGATCAATTCAACAGGAAGAGCTAACTCTCCTAAATATATATGCACCCAATACAGGAGCACCCAGATTCATAAAGCAAGTCCTTAGAGACTTACAAAGAGACTTAGACTCCCATACAATAATAATGGGGGACTTCAACACTCTGCTGTCAACATTAGACAGATCAACGAGACAGAAAGTTAACAAGGATATCCAGGAATTGAACTCATCTCTGCACCAAGCGGACCTAATAGACATCTATAGAACTCTCCACCCCAAATCAACAGAATATACATTCTTCTCAGCACCACATCGCACTTATTCCAAAATTGACCACATAATTGGAAGTAAAGCACTCCTCAGCAAATGTAAAAGAACAGAAATTATAACAAACTGTCTCTCAGACCACAGTGCAATCAAACTAGAACTCAGGACTAAGAAACTCAATCAAAACCGCTCAACTACATGGAAACTGAACAACCTGCTCCTGAATGACTACTGGGTACATAACGAAATGAAAGCGGAAATAAAGATGTTCTTTGAAACCAATGAGAACAAAGATACAACATACCAGAATCTCTGGGACACATTTAAAGCAGTGTGTAGAGGGAAATTTATAGCACTAAATGCCCACAAGAGAAAGCAGGAAAGATCTAAAATTGACACTCTAACATCACAATTAAAAGAACTAGAGAGGCAAGAGCAATCACATTCAAAAGCTAGCAGAAGGCAAGAAATAACTAAGATCAGAGCAGAACTGAAGGAGATAGAGACACAAAAAACCCTCCAAAAAATCAATGAATCCAGGAGTTGGTTTTTTGAAAAGATCAACAAAATTGACAGACCGCTAGCAAGGCTAATAAAGAAAAAAAGAGAGAGGAATCAAATAGATGCAATAAAAAATGATAAAGGGGATATCACCACTGACCCCACAGAAATACAAACTACCATCAGAGAATACTATAAACGCCTCTACGCAAATCAACTAGAAAATCTAGAAGAAATGGATAATTTCCTGGACACTTACACTCTCCCAAGGCTAAACCAGGAAGAAGTTGAATCCCTGAATAGACCAATAGCAGGCTCTGAAATTGAGGCAACAATTAATAGCCTACCCACCAAAAAAAGTCCAGGACCAGATGGATTCACAGCTGAATTCTACCAGAGGTACAAGGAGGAGCTGGTACCATTCCTTCTGAAACTATTCCAATCAATAGAAAAAGAGGGAATCCTCCCTAACTCATTTTATGAGTCCAACATCATCCTGATACCAAAGCCTGGCAGAGACACAACAAAAAAAGAGAATTTTAGACCAATATCCCTGATGAACATTGATGCAAAAATCCTCAATAAAATACTGGCAAACCGGATTCAGCAGCACATCAAAAAGCTTATCCACCATGATCAAGTGGGCTTCATCCCTGGGATGCAAGGCTGGTTCAACATTCGCAAATCAATAAACGTAATCCAGCATATAAACAGAACCAAAGACCAGAACCACATGATTGTCTCAATAGATGCAGAAAAGGCTTTTGACAAAATTCAACAGCCCTTCATGCTAAAAACGCTCAATAAATTCGGTATTGATGGAACGTACCTCAAAATAATAAGAGCTATTTATGACAAACCCACAGCTAATATCATACTGAATGGGCAAAAACTGGAAAAATTCCCTTTGAAAACTGGCACAAGACAGGGATGCCCTCTCTCACCACTCCTATTCAACATAGTGTTGGAAGTTCTGGCTAGGGCAATCAGGCAAGAGAAAGAAATCAAGGGTATCCAGTTAGGAAAAGAAGAAGTCAAATTGTCCCTGTTTGCAGATGACATGATTGTATATTTAGAAAACCCCATCGTCTCAGCCCAAAATCTCCTTAAGCTGATAAGCAACTTCAGCAAAGTCTCAGGATACAAAATTAATGTGCAAAAATCACAAGCATTCTTATACACCAGCAACAGACAAGCAGAGAGCCAAATCAGGAATGAACTTCCATTCACAATTGCTTCAAAGAGAATAAAATACCTAGGAATCCAGCTTACAAGGGATGTAAAGGACCTCTTCAAGGAGAACTACAAACCACTGCTCAGTGAAATCAAAGAGGACACAAACAAATGGAAGAACATACCATGCTCATGGATAGGAAGAATCAATATCGTGAAAATGGCCATACTCCCCAAGGTTATTTATAGATTCAATGCCATCCCCATCAAGCTACCAATGACTTTCTTCACAGAATTGGAAAAAACTGCTTTAAAGTTCATATGGAACCAAAAAAGAGCCCGCATTGCCAAGACAATCCTAAGTCAAAAGGACAAAGCTGGAGGCGTCACGCTACCTGACTTCAAACTATACTACAAGGCTACAGTAACCAAAACAGCATGGTACTGGTACCAAAACAGAGATATAGACCAATGGAACAGAACAGAGTCCTCAGAAATAATACCGCACATCTACAGCCATCTGATCTTTGACAAACCTGAGAGAAACAAGAAATGGGGAAAGGATTCCCTATTTAATAAATGGTGCTGGGAAAATTGGCTAGCCATAAGTAGAAAGCTGAAACTGGATCCTTTCCTTACCCCTTATACGAAGATTAATTCAAGATGGATTAGAGACTTAAATGTTAGACCTAATACCATAAAAACCCTAGAAGAAAATCTAGGTAGTACCATTCAGGACATAGGCATGGGCAAGGACTTCATGTCTAAAACACCAAAAGCAACGGCAGCAAAAGCCATAATTGACAAATGGGATCTAATTAAACTAAAGAGCTTTTGCACAGCAAAATAAACTACCATCAGAGTGAACAGGCAACCTACAGAATGGGAGAAAATTTTTGCAACCTACTCATCTGACAAAGGGCTAATATCCAGAATCTACAAAGAACTCAAACAAATATACGAGAAAAAAACAAACAACCCCATCAAAAAGTGGGGAAAGGATATGAACAGACATTTCTCAAAAGAAGATATTCATACAGCCAACAGACACATGAAAAAATGCTCATCATCACTGGCCATCAGAGAAATGCAAATCAAAACCACAATGAGATACCATCTCACACCAGTTAGAATGGCAATCATTAAGAAGTCAGGAAACAACAGGTGTTGGAGAGGATGTGGAGAAATAGGAACACTTTTACACTGTTGGTGGGATTGTAAACTAGTTCAACCATTATGGAAAAGAGTATGGCAATTCCTCAAGGATCTAGAACTAGATGTACCATATGACCCAGCCATCCCACTACTGGGTATATACCCAAAGGATTATAAATTAGTCTACTACAAAGACACATGTACACGTATGTTTATTGCGGCACTATTCACAATAGCAAAGACTTGGAATCAACCCAAATGTCCATCTGTGACAGACTGGATTAAGAAAATGTGGCACATATACACCATGGAATACTATGCAGCCATAAAAAAGGATGAGTTTGCATCCTTTGTAGGGACATGGATGCAGCTGGAAACCATCATTCTTAGCAAACTATCACAAGAACAGAAAACCAAACACCGCATGTTCTCACTCATAGGTGGGAACTGAACAATGAGATCACTTGGACTCGGGAAGGGGAACATCACACACTGGGGTCTATCATGGGGAGGGGGGAGGGGGGAGGAGGGAGGGATTGCATTGGGGAGTTATACATGATATAAATGATGAATTGATGGGTGCTGACGAGTTGATGGGTGCAGCACACCAACATGGCATAAGTATACATATGTAACAAACCTGCACGTTATGCACATGTACCCTAGAACTTAAAGTATAATAAAAAAAAAAAAAAAAAAAAAAGAAAAAAAGTCAGGCTTCCGAGGCAATTATAAATTAGTTTTTAAAATTAGCCAAAAAATTATGGTTTCTTAGTTGATAAAAATGATATGCTCTCATGTTTAAAAATCAGACATATGTACTGAATCCAAATTTTAAATTTACTTTAGACCCATTCTTCTGGTTCAGTAAATAGAGATCACCCAGGCAGAAAACAGCCTCATTGTATACGAGAAGCTCATAGAAAGAAAAAGGAGAAACGAGTGAGGTTTTTCTGTTCCTAAAGCACATACACATGAGTCATCCTCGGTACTGGTTACTCTCTGGGTCAGCATTAGTCCCTGATAAATAGTCTAATCATAGTTACAGCAAGAGTCTAGGCCCAGTGGTTCTGTCTTTTCCCATTGTTCCCCTGAGTCACATGTTGTTTTATGAAGAGTGATAGGAAGTATACCTTGACCTTGTGAGTTTTCATAACATTTTATTTTACTCTTCTTCCACTACATTCTCCTCATGTAACAAACTACTGAACTGAGGTGTAAGTAGCATATTTAAAATGTTGTTTTATAATAAAACAAGTTGCAAGGCCAAAAAATAAAAATAAAAAAAAAAAAATAAATAAAAAACATTAATGAGCTATCCACTGTATGCCAGATACCTTTCTAGATACTGAGGATATGATGATAAACAAGACAAATACTTTTAAGTTGTAAAACTTAAGTTCTAGAAGTCTGCATACAGTGTGCTACCATTATGTAACACTTGCAAATACTTAAGGAAATGCTGTACTTCTTAGCAGAGAAAGACTGCATTTGTATGTGACAGAGAGAGAGAAAAGTATAAAAGCATCAAAAAGAAAAAATACCAATTTAGGATAGTCCTTACCCCTGTGAAAAGTAGGAAATTGGGTGGGGGCAGGGGTATTAATCCTATTCTGTTTTATTTCTTTTTTAAAAACAATAAAGCATTGCCGGACATGATGGCTAATGCATGTAATGTCAGCACTTTGAGAGGTCAAGGTGGGAGGATTCCTCGAGCCTAGGAGTTGGAGACCAGCCTGGGCAACAAAAAATTTTTTTAAAAAGCACAGTTGAAAACACATTTTTAGATGTAGACAGTAGGTACGTAGATTTTGGTTATATTATCTTTTTCGTATATTTGAAATATCTCATAATATTTTTAATTTAAAAAGGATTGATAGTCAATAACATAAAACATCTTGGACTTATATTTTCAACATTTGTACTTCATACTTCCACTACCCTGGGGTGTATATTGTTGTGTGGATTTTTCCTGGGAAGGGTACTAAACCTGCTGGTAAGCAGTACTCTACCATTTAGGGACTTGTTTTGAAATTTTAATCTGGGTCTAGTTTAGTCCTACTATCAAGGCATAGCTATTTTTGGGTTTCTTCTGTGTGTCCTGGATGTTGAACTAGGACTTTACCCTGGCTAATCAGGACTCCAGTTTCTCCCTGCCCTGTGTGAGCTCTGGGAATACTTTTTTAGGGCATGGGAGATGTCTTTTTTTATGTCAGTTTTTTTGCCTTGTCTTATGGAGTTTCATCCACACATGCATAACTTAATATCAGCAATAGAGTTAAAGAGAACACCAGACAAATTTCTGTAGTTAATTTCTCTGTTTTGCTCCATCTTTTCTGGTATTCTGTCCCACATATTCCATCTAACTTCACCTTCCTGAACCTTGTTTCTGTCTCCTCAACTTAGTGAGACTATTGTCCTTTGCATCTCCTTCCCTTCACAGTAGTCTTCAAAAAGCCAGGGTGATTATGAAGCTCACATCATTTATTTCCCTTTTCCTAGGCATCACAGTTCTGAGATACCTATTATTTTAATGTCTAAAAATAGTTGTTGCATATATTTTATTCAGGGTTCTCATTATTGACATCAGGAAGCTTAGCCTGGTCCCAGTTACTCTCAGTGGCCAGAAGTGGAATTGATGATATATTTTTCTTTTCTAAAATATGTCTATTTTCTAACCGTGTACACTATAATAGCATCAAAGAAACCTTTATAAGGCAATCCAGTAGCAATATTGTGGTCCCTAAATATTCTTCTTAAAATGAACCAATGTCGTTGAAGAAACAGTTGCATCTCTTGCACAGAATGTTCAGGATGAGCCTGAGATATTTGCTTGTGCCAGTTAACAAGGAAGTTATGAAGTGCTGAGTTATTGTCAAAAGAACACAAGAGCTACCCTAAAGGGGTTGTTGCCATTGCCCACAATAACCATTGGAGCATTAAGAATAATGACTATGGTTTTACATCAAACACATTAAAGATACAAAAATTCATGAGTTCATAATGATAATTTAAGAGGAAAAAAATCTCATTGGCCCCCATTGAAGGTTACTAGGATACTAAGTTGTTATTCTAAAAACTGGTAAATTATGGGAAGAAACCAAGTATTTATCATACTTTGCTTATATAAATTGTATTTCAGGGTAGTGAAGTAATTGATGTTAATCAGTTCAGAAGGACTGATAAAGATATGAAACCACTATATTGTAAATTCTCTAATGAAGTAATGAATCTAGGTAACAACCATCAGTGTATACTAAAACCACTGAGTGTTTGACTAATTGGGATCTTCCATATATCAACCTTAAAGAGACCTAATTCATATACCATACAAGTTACTATTTAAAATATCCAATTTATGTTTTTTGGTATGTTCAAAGAGTTATGCAACCATCAACACAATCAATTTTCGAAGATTTTCATCACCCCAGAAAGAAACCCTGTACCCATTGCCAGTCATGCCCCATTTCCCACTAACCTCCCCATCCTGGGCAACCATGAATCTACTTTTGATCTGTATAGATTTGTCTATTCTGGACATTTTATATGAATAAAGTTATTCAATATGTGGTCTTTTGTGACTGGCTTCTTTCACATTAGATAAATTTCAGGGCTCATCTACATTATAGCTTGTATCAGCATTCTGTTACTTTTTATTGCTAAATAATAGTCCACTGTATATAGACAGTAGTATTCCATTGTATAAGACATTTTATTTTGTTGATAGACATTTGAGTTGTTTATACTTTTGGCTATTAATAATGCTGCCATAAATACTCATGTACAAATTTTTATATGAACAGATGTCTTCTTCAGGGTACATTTCTAGGAATGGAATTGCCAAGTTGTATGGTATAAACTTTGAAGAAACTGGCAGATTTTTCCTAAGCACCCGTATCACTTTACATTTTCATTAGCAGTGTATGAAGAAGACTCCCATTTTTCTACATCCTCGTTACTGTCTTTTTAAATATAGCCATCCTAGTGGTATGAAATGGTATCTCATAGTTTTGATTTACATTTCCCTAATGACTAATGATATTGAATGTTTTTTCATATACATTTCAGCCATGTATGTATCTTCTTTGGAAAAATCTATTCAAATCTTTTACCCATTACCCATTTTTTAACTTGGTTTTTATAAAAATTTGAGTTGTAGGTGTCCTTTTTGTGTTCTGGGTATATAACTCCCTTAGAAATGTTATCTGCAAATATTTCCTCCCATTGTCTGGGTTGTCTTTTCACTTCTTGATGATATGTTTGAAGCATATAAGTTTTAATGTTGATAAAGGTCAGTTTATCTGTTTTTCATTTTGCTTGCTGATGGTTTTGGTGTCATATCTAAGAAATAATTGCATAAGCCAAGGTTGTGAGTTGGAGGTCACAGCATTCATGGCATTAGGGAATTCCCTACCTTATTTCCAACCTATCTTGCAGCTGTGGCACAGGCATGTGATATAGGTTCCTCCACTTTGAAGCATCCATGCCAGATTTTGTTTCAGAGTCTAGGGAGGTAAGGAAGCAAAACACTGCAAAAAAATCCATTTTGGTAAGGGTAGCAGATATATCTAGTTTCCAGATTTCAGCATTGGTAGGAGTTAGGGGTGACATGCAGCTTCTGTCCACAGTGCAAACCACAGTGCTTTGCCCAGCAGTTGCAAGCGCGGAGTGTGCACTGAAAATCTTTCTCTTACCATCATTCATTCATTCCTGAAATGAATCCATTCTGTGTGAGAATTCTAATTGAGAGTCTACTTCGTGTTATTTTAAGAAAAAAATGCATTACATGTCAACCTTAAACCTACAGCCAATTTCCTAAACTGTACTAAAACACAATAAAATGCACATATAAGTAATAAGCATACATATGAGGATATAAAATGCTTAAAGCATCAAAATAATTCATACAGTTGTGAATGATTTGCTTTGTATGCAGTAACATATTACACCTCCCCTTTGTTGACAGTCAGTGCATTTTTTCAAAATGTCTACATGTGATTGTGACGTTCTACAAACTGTATTAGAAATGTAATTCAACATACATACTATTTAAAATCTATGGAGATATACAACTATTATAGATCATAATTATTTTTAAAAATTAAAATAATGTAAAATAATGTACTGAGTTTGGGGTATATATTTTTTTTCTGTGTACTAAACAACTGGAAAACTTTGTATTGAGGACTAGATATGTCCTATAAAGTTTGGGTATTAAAAACCAAGAGGCATTTTTATGAGGAAAATATTAAGCATGGAAACTTTCTGCAGAGGTATGCCTGTATTAATCAAGCACCTGTAACATACTTGGCACCATACAAAGGGTGCACATGATGTCTATAAGTCTATGTTTCAAGTGAAACACAGTTGTGTTTCATAACCATGACTTAGATACCCCAAGACTTATATAAAGAGTAAAAGAAGCAAAATTCTTTTTATATAGTCTTCTGTTTTCTTTAACCAGCTAAGCTGTACCTACACCTCTGTCTTTAAGGAAGGTTGTAAAATCATCTCATCCCAAAACTTGTGTAGGGGTTGTGGATTCTTTATTTTTTATTTTTTGTTTGTTTGTTTTTTTTTTTTTTTGAGATGGAGATGGAGTCTCACTCTTGTCACCCAGGCTGGAGTTCGGTGGTGTGATCTCGGCTCATTGCAACCTCTGCCTCCCAGGCTCAAGCGATTCTCCAGCCTCAGCCTCCCAAGTAGCTGGGATTACAGGTGCCTGCCACCACACCCAGCTAATTTTTGTATTTTTAGTAGAGATGGGCTTTCACCATATTGGTCAGGCTGGTCTTGAACTCCTGACCTCAAATGATCCACCCGCCTCGGCCTCCCAAAGTGCTGAGATTACAGGTGTGAGCCACTGCACCCAGCCAGAGTTGTGGATTCTAATCCCAGCCCTGATAACACTTGGCAAGTCATTTCCCTTTTCGGTGCTACAATTTATCTATAATATGAGAAGTAGATTGAATTAGATCTAGAGTTTTGTCTAGTTTTAAAATCATTTGATATGGTCATATAAGCAGAAAATAGTCAGATGAGTAGAACAGTTTTCAATGCTTCTCCTTTTAGAATGTCCAGATTTTTTCCGAAATAGCTTTTATCTTATAGTTAGTCTCAGAAAAACTCAGGTTCCCCTCATTTAGAAATTACATTCTGATCTGACAGGTTAGAAAGATCAAAAATTGTTTTCAAATCAATTTATTTTAATTTAAAAAAATGTTACAAGCAAGTATTTTTTATAAGCAGATGATCTACAAAATTGATTATTAACTTTTTATCATATATGTTTCTAGGTAAATGTCTATAATAGGAAAAGGGCCATGGAAAGATAAATTTGGCAGTGTTAATAGGCAAGCCCTCATTGGAGTATTTTTTTCTTTTTCTAGGCATTACTCTGCCACCAGTGAAGTCTCATTATTTCTAAGTGTCCTAATCAATAAGGTCATGAAAGATTGATTTCAGGAGCTGTCGCTGTGTTTATGACAAGAAGCATATAGAGTCATTTATAGAAGTGGGCAGTAATTCTCCTGTTAACTAGCAAGTCAAGGAATCAGTAAGCCCATCTTACATGTCTTTGGGTGGTGAGGAAAATCTTGATGGTGACCATCACCGACAGAGTAAGAGACTAATATTGTTAATTGAATTTCCCTAAAGAGAACAAAAATATACCATCGTGTAGGGGGAAGGGTAGAAGGAGCAAATCCATACAGGTCTCCAATATGTATGAGTTGGTTGCATTGATTTTCCTCTGCTAATGGCCTAGGATAGATACCGAATTGTTCTCAGAAAATATAAAGTTGATTAGAGCAGCTCATTTCCACTTAAGACTTTTTAAATTGCAACTACAAATATTTCAAAGGTATGTGTGTATATTTAGATATATATAATTTTAAAATAAAACATTTATTTTTCTATTAATTTGTGTTATACCATGCATAACTTATAAACATTTCCTCATTATTCCTCACAAACATGATTTTTTTTCTTTTTTTTTTGAGACGAAGTCTTGCTCTGTCATCCAGGCTAGAATGCAATGGCATGATCTTGGCTCACTGCAACCTCTGCCTCCCAGGTTCAAGGAATTCTCTGCCTCAGCCTCCTAAGTAGCTGGGATTACAGGCACCCATCACCACACCTGGCTAATTTTTGTATTTTTAGTAGAGATGGGGTTTCACCATCTTGGCCAGGGTGGTCTTGAACTCCTGACCTTGTGATCCACCCACCTCGGCCTCCCAAAGTGCTGGGATTACAGGCGTGAGCCACCGCACCCAGCCACAAACATGATTTTAAGAACCACATGATATTCTATCATATAAGGCTACTATAATTATTGGACTAATCCTGTAGTTTACATTTAGGTTTACAAGCCCTTTTGAAAAGAATAATTAGTATTACTATAATACATGTTCATTGTAAAAAAAAAAAAAAAAAAAAAAACTAGACAATACAGAAATGTATAAATTAGAAGAAGTTAAAAACTCATTTTTCTCTCCTCAGACATAACAATTTTAAGTTTAGAATGTATTCTTCCAGATTTTTTCTATGCATATTTCTGTAAATATACATATATACTCATATGTTTTCATTAAAAATATATATATAAACGTGTATATATAGTTTTTTCTTTTCACTAAGCAGTATATATGAACATCTCATGTCAACACATGAAGATCTACCTAATCCTTTTTTGATTAGCTGGATTTGTAAAAGAAAATTATTTTAGAGACAGGGTCTTGGTTTGTCGCCCAGGATGGAGCACAGTGGCACAATCATACCTCTCTGCAGCCTTGAACTCCTGGGCTCAAACAATTCTCCTGACTTAGCCTCCTGAATAGCTAAGACTACAGGCATGTATCACCACACCCATCTAATATTTTAATTTTTTTGTAGAGACAGGGTCTTGCTATGTTGCCTAGGCTGGTCTTGAACACCTGGCTTCAAGCAATCCTCCCACTTCGTTTTTTAAAAAAATTAAACCATCCAAAAGAGAATTCAGTGAAAAAGAAATTCTTCTTTTACTTTACCCTGGGAATTATTTTTAAAGACTAAATAGTATTCCATGGAATACTTGCACCAATAACTTATTTAACTGTTTCCCCATTAATTGACATTTATTTGAATTGTTTTTAGAGACTTTGCTGTTTCAAACAATGTTTCAGTAGACATCCCTGTACATATACCATTATGGACTTAGACTTATTTTCCAGGATAGGTTTACTGAATGTGGAATTGCAATTTTGATTTTAAGAAACTTCAGATGTGTTAAAAAGTAGCCAAAATAATTTGGATCGGTAGTTGGTTGGTTAATCCCAAAACCCAAACCAAGTAAATCATAACAAATGATAACTAAATACCTTAAAGTGTTTTAACTTAAAACATTTTAAGTGTAAATTTCTTCACCAATATTCTGATGTAGGAGCCAGGCTTTTCTTTGTGAATGATTCTCTTCTTAGGAGTTCCATTTAGATTTTCTTGCACAAAACGTACCTATAATACATTGTCTACAAATTCCACTTTGAGGTTTTTGTAAGTGAAGCAAGCACATAAAATAATCTAGTTTGTTATCAGTCCTCTAGAATTTTACATTTTCCCCTTAGTCCTTTTACTTGTTTTATCTACATCTAATTTGCTGCCAGTTTTGTATAGCAATTGCTATTATTGAATCTTTCAAAAACATTCAACTTAGATTTTTAGTTGAAACTTTTTTTTTACTTACAACATTAGTTTACTTGGCATTTAGTTAAGTTACATAATTATTGTAGAGTTGATTCATATAAACTTGTTTGGGAACAGGTAGGACCTACTCATGATTAGCGTAACATCTAGAGGCAAGACCATTCACTAGGATGCAGGCATCAGTCTTCATGTTTTACAGAGGAATGGAAAGTGTCCCTTAATCCAACATTTTGGCTAAAGTGGAGATAAGCTAAAAGAACTGTCTATACTATTGTATATACCCATCATAATTTGCCAGGTTCCATTTCTACATATCCTTGCTAAAACTAGGCATGATCAATAAATCATTTTAAAGCTGGAAAATGTTTTGCCAGTGAACAATAACCAAAAAACCCTAGCATTTATTCTCTTGTAACACTTTGTAATATTGTCTCATTAACTCATTACCATTAACTTTATAATGCTATCCTCATTTTTAAAATAAGAACAGTGAGGCACACAGAGATTAACTAATTTGACCAAGGTCACACCACAAGTGGCAGAGCTGAGATTCAAAAGTTTTTGTTTTTGTTTTTTTCCAATTTTTATTATTTTAATACTGGGATGTTTTTGTTTAAAGACAAGGTCTCTCTATGTTGCCCAGACTGGGTGTGAACTCCTGAGCTGAAGTGAGCCTCCTGCCTCAGCCTCCTAAGTAGCTGAGTGGCACACACCACCACACTTGGCCAAAAATAGTTGTAAACATTTTTATTGGATATTATAAGTTTATTGCATAAATGAGATATTATTTCAGCATCATATATTTACACAAGAAGTTAAAACATTCTTGCAAAATATAGAAGTAGTCTCTGTAATATATGAAATGTATTTTCCTTTCAAGACATATACTTTCAGAATGGTTTTAAATTTTTACTCAGTAAGTATATGTTGAGCCTACAAATTATTGGAAGAAAACCATAGAATATTAAAATTTAAGTAACATGAACGGTTATTAAGCCAACTCTCTCATTTAAGCAAATGGGATAATACAGGCCCACAGAGTTGGATGACCTTCCTAAGACCCTATGACTACTGAGACCAGAACCCAAGTCTCTTGACTCTTCTGTCATACTTGTATTGAGATGATTCATAAACTGATGGCCATTTTATAAGTGACTGATCTACCTTAACAAGACTCCTTCAGCCCATATAGACTATGCAGAACCTAGAGCCTGAATGAAGATTTCATTAGTGAAATCTTAGTGCATTTCTGTAGGCCAGCAATACCTGTAGGTTAGAGACTCATCCGGGCAACATAAATTTTCCATAAATGTTTGTGGAATATGTGAATGAACTGTGCTGATGCTTCATGTTTGCAAGGGCCTTTACAGTAAAGATTAAAATTAGAATTTCTTTTTTTTTTTTTTTTTTTTTTTTTTGAGATGGAGTCTAGCTCTGTCGCCCAGGTTGGAGTGCAGTGGCCGGATCTCAGCTCACTGCAAGCTCCGCGTCCCGGGTTTACTCCATTCTCCTGCCTCAGCCTCCCGAGTAGCTGGGACTATAGGCGCCCCCCACCTCGCCCAGCTAGTTTTTTGTATTTTTTTAGTAGAGACAGGGTTTCACCATGTTAGCCAGGATGGTCTTGATCTGCTGACCTCGTGATCCGCCCGACTCGACCTCCCAAAGTGCTGGGATTACAGGCTTGAGCCACCGTGCCCGGCCAAAATTAGAATTTCTTATATTCTTAGCAGAGGATGATAATGTGTCATGGGCATGAAATCGTGTCATGGGCATGAAAAATTGTCAGTCTGTAATCATAAATGTTAAATTCATTTTTACAGACCCACTGAGTGTGTCTAACTCCAGCATGTTTTTGTGGCCCAAGTTAAGACCTATGTTTCTCTATACATTAAGCTATACATTTGTTTTGGACTCTGACTTTTAATAGATTTATTACCATGTGTTGCAGTGACCTCCATTCCATTTTTAAACATTTTTAATATGTTTAGAAATAAAAATATATTTGTTCTTTATGTTAAAAGTCATCTTAAGCTCTAAGTATAGTTGGCCCAGGAATAAAGATGTAGGAATTATAAACACTTATAGACTAACATAAAAAATCAGCAATATTATAACCTTGTAATTTATAAATATAATTTAACCTTATAATTTGTAATTATAATAGAGTTTGATTTGCAGTGTCATCTTAGTTTAAAAGATATCTTGAAGTTTTCAAGAGAATTATTCATCCTATTGGACTTTTATAACTTTTCAGGAAAGCTCTACAAAGGAGTAATAACAATTTTCTCCCATAGAATAGAGGAAATGAAGGAATGGGATTAATTACATTTTATAGAAAATTAGAATTACAAATTTTATTCCATGCCCTTTCATGTAAAATCACTGAAAAACCAGAAACTAAAGTTAACAGATTTTCATTTGTGCTCTAATTTAAAACTGTCCTTTAGAGAGAAAATGTTACCCTTTTTCTACTGGCTTCCAATCCTTTTGCTTCTCATATTACTTACTCTTGCCTCAACTACATTGTGACAGTATCTTTGGTGCATATTTTTTGATGACTGATGACAACACTTATGACCTCCCCAAGCTGCTCCCTTGGTGACCACTAATGGTTTATCTAGTGTCAAACAAGATCTTTGTTTTCTTGATTTTAGATAAATTTGCAGCCCACTGCTTCACTAGTCATGATGTCAGTTGTTTACATTTCAGCACAGTGTTTGTCGTAACTTTCAAATACAGAGGAACTGTAGACAGACGGTGTTTATCACGTTGTAGAGACTGTCAGAAATGGCTGGCCTCAACAGAACTGAGTCAAGCCCAGTGTTTACATTTTAATCTGCAAACTGTCAGGCCTGCTCACTGTAGTGACCAATTGCAGCATGAGAAGATGAATAGCATAGAATTTTTATACTAGTTGCTATATATTACTCTGAATTAATCTTTGCAAAAAATACAGATATTACAATCATAGTGGCTGAAGGGTGAGAAGAAACCATTCCAGCAATGGAAATGGTAATATTACTAATTTGGTTAATAATCCTCTTCTGATAGTGAAATGTGGAAACTCACATGTAGAATGTGTTTTCTGTGGTGGTATTCTGTCCTAGCATCATCTGACCAAGTTAGGTCAGAACAGTGTGCTGACAGATAGACAGAGGAGGAGTAACCCTTTACTTGCACAGTGGTCATGTCAACTGGTTTACACCCTGTTAAAGACTGTTTCAATTTCAGGCATTTACTCAATTAATTACTGAGCAAGAGTGAAGGAAATGTGTAATAATTTTAATATTGCTTAAGATATGTCCATAGATCATACATATGTACACTCATGCATTGCTTAACAATAGGGAGAAATTCTGAGAAGTGTGTCCTTAGGCAGTGTCATCATTGTGCAAACGTCGTAGAGTATACTTACACAGACCTCGATGGCATAGCCTGCTACACACATAGGCTATATTGTATACCCTATTGCTCCTAGGGTACGAACCTGTACGGCATGTTACTGTACTGAATACTGTACTGAATACTACAGACATTCGTAACACAATGGTAAGTATTCATGTATTTAAACATATCTAAACGTAGAAAAGATACAGTAAAAATACACTGTTATAATTTTATGGGACCACAGTTGTATATGCTGCCAATTGTTGACCGAAACATCGTTATGTGGCACGTGAGTGTATGTAAATATTGACGTATTTGATTTTTAACGGTGCTCTTCCTTCTTTACTGCCTACATGCCATTTCCTTTTCTGAAATACTCACTCCCCAAAGCCAGCCCCTACGTATTCTTCAAAACTAATCTCAGTAATCTCTACCTTTAGGAAACCTTTTCCCAGTTCACTGTTTAACATCCTTGCCCAGCTACATCATTGCTGCATAATAATTGATCATTTGTACTGCATAATATAGTTACTTATTTTCCTGATTGTTCTGCTTACAAAACTGTAGTTTCTAAAAGGTAATTATTTAACCCTGTGTCACTAGTGCAAAGCAGAGTGTTCTGCATATAGTAGGGCTAAATAAGTGTTAAATTATTTGAGGACATCTTTCTCCTGCTGTAGAACCCTAGCATTCATGGCCCTCCCTTGCTGTTACTTTCACTTCCCACCTCCAAAAGGCATCATCACTTGTTAATCAAAGTGACATCTTCTGCATTGTGCCTGCACCATCTATCTTTTCTGTATTTCCCTGTGATGTTACCTCTGTAATACTCTCTCATTTCCTCTGCTTATCTGTGCATGCTCTTTTCAAGACCATGTTTAAGGTGAATTTTCTTCAAAAAATGTATGATGAATTTAATCCTTAGTGCCATAAAGATTGCAGTGAGAAATATAGGCCCTCAGATTACTTTCTGAAAAAATTAATGCTGATAGAAAAATTGATAAGTGAAAAGTCAGCATTAGCATGCAGTCTTGAAAGAGAGAAAATATGGTAAAGAAAGAGGAAAGTAACCCTGGCATGGTGGTTCATTCCTGTAATCCCAGCACTTTGGGAGGCCGAAGGAGGAGGGTCATCTGTGCTCAGGAGTTTGAGACCAGCCTGGGCAATGTATCGAGACCCTGTCTCAAGAAAGAGCAAAGGAAAAGAAAGGAAAGGAAGAGGAGGAGAGGGGAGGGGAGGGGAGGGGAAATGTTAAAGGAATTTGAATATTAGTTATATATTTACTCTTACCATCAGCATAGTCATTTCTATGATGAGGGAGAGCATTGCCACGGAAATGATAAGCCTCAGCTTCTTGCCCCAGATGTGCCTGGATGAATGACAAAACTATTCAGCCTCAATTTCATTATCTGTGAAGCAGTAGGTTTTAGGGTTTTTCCATGGGCCAGTAAGCGTTGAGATGATCAACACCTGTGAAAAGAATGGGAAAAATATATAAAGTCTACTATTTTAAAATCTTTAAAAAAAAGTTGACCTGAGGGCAAGGATACCTGGTGGGGAGTAGGAGAGACTTTATATTCTAATCATCTCTATCAGAGAAGATGCGTATTGTTGCTAGAGCAGGATTTTGATGATCTGTGCTTCTTTGCCAATCCCTGGTGCCTAAGGGACAAGGAACCTGCTGAGTGAAAGAATGGACACAACCCAGTCATACAACTCATTGACTTTACTGAAGCCTGGTCAGTAGACCACTAGCTCTCTGTGGGATACTCAAGGCTGCCTTTACTCAGAGTCAGAAGACACTGGGAAATAAAATATCTCTGGGCAATTTCATTAAATAGGTGCAGGCTAATAATCATACTTAACACTGTGTGCCAGTTACCATTCTTTTTTTTAACATATATTTACACATTTAATCCTCACATCATCCCTTTTGTTTTTCTTCGCTCATTTTACAAATGAAGAAACTGAGGCACATGTCCACACTCCCTCAGCAAATAAGTGGTAAACCATGATTTGAAAACAGATAGCTTGTCACCAGTTAATTACTATGATGTACCGACTAAAGCAAGTTGGTATTCTATTTTGCTGCCTCTTGCTTGAGCAGCTGTCAGGATGTAACTGTCCCCAGTTTCCTCAGGAGAGAGCACTGAGACTGTCTTCACACATACTCAGAAGCCACAACCAGGAGTCATGTTGCAGTCTCAGATATCTTTTTGTAGGGAGTGTTTTTCCAGACCAGTAAAGAAAACAAGCATCTCTTCCCAAGTGGTTTGATTTTCTGATTTCGTTTTCCAGCTTTAGTAGATTCTTGTAGCAGGTTTTACTTCAGGACCTTTATGTCCTCAACTTTTGCTAATACATATTCATAAGAAGTACCAGTATTCTTGGAGGTTAACTGATTTATAATCAACTTTTTTATTCGAGATTCACAAGCTTCTGCCCTAAATTTTTGTTATATTCAATTAAATAATTTTTTATCGATATCAAGAACTGCTTTTTAAACTTATTTTTAATCTCTTTTGTGGTTTGAATTAAATATATACATATACATGCATATATACATGTATACATATATATGTATATACACACATATATACATATATATGTATATACACACATATATACATATATATGTATATACACACATATATACATATATATGTATATACACACATATATACATATATATGTATATACACACATATATACATATATATGTATATACACACATATATACATATACAGACACACACAAACATAACTTTAAAGTTCTTTGATTATAAGAAATATGTCTTGCGGATTTTTAAAAATCTTCCCTCCCTCTGTCTCTCCCTTTCTTCCTTTCCTTTCCCTTTCCTTTTTCCTTCCTCAGCACTGTAAATTGTTTTGTGAACCATGGTGCTGTACATAATTAATATATGATGGTGATAATTTCCAGAGACATAGCTCATTCACAGGAAACAATGTTCTCTCGTTTCCCTGGTGCAAACTCAGAAACCATGTGCAGATACACACTCATCAAATTCAGTTGTTTGGAAAAACCGTAGGAAGAACAAGACCCTCCGAAGTATGACCACAAAGAGGTTAATAAATTTCCCATAGTGCCTCTGGAACAGGTGTTTGGGACAGTGGAGGCCAGTACATGATGCCTTTAAATTTTTCTCATTCTCAGACCACATTTTAGATAATTTAGGCTTGAAAGGTTCAGAACATGGTTTACAGGGTGACTGTGCACACTGCTCTTTCAAAAGGGTACAATAATCAAAAAGTAAATTGAATGCCTGAGAGCTGGATTCATCTGTTCATTGAAAACCAAGGAGTCATGTGGTCATTAAAAGATAAGGCTAAGTTATAACAAATAGACAATTTAGTTGATGGATGAATATTTTATTGTGATGTATTCTGCCTGTTATTAATACTTTGGAAGGATATTTCATCTCTCCACTAAAAGGCATAACAATATTATGCAGTGTGTTCTTATTAGAGCACATTCCTGCATTCCTAAAAACCATGTTCAAAATACAACTTAGGAAGTAGATCATTCTTCCAGCAATATGAATGCCTAAACTATATGTCAGACCCTGCTTATAGGACACTTCAATCTAATATCTGGCTTTAGTCAAGTGAAGAGGTGGTTAAAATATAATAAGCTGTACAATGACAGGTCTTCTTGCTTCCATCCTTGGTACTTTGATTCTGCTCTTTATACAACCTCCAGAGTAATCCATAAGTCAGAACACATCACTTCCCTACTCAGTAGCCTCCAGTGACTCCTCATCATACTCAGAGTAAAACTAAAGTACTTATGATCACCTAGAAAGCTCTAGATTTGCCCCACTCTTTGCATGTCTGACCTGTTTTCTCACTACTTTCTCTCCTCATTAACTGCTCCAGCCTCATGGCCCTTGCCATTCTTCGGATATGTCAGCTTTCTTCTGCCTTAGGCTCTTGTCACTTACCCTTCTCTCTGCCTGAAAGTTCTTTCTCAAGATAGTTGCATGGCTTTTTCCTAACTTCCTTCAGGTCTTTACTCAAATGTCAACTTCTCAGAAGGCCTTCTCTTACCATGCTATTTAAAATTGTATCTCCCTCTACTTCCACAGCCCAGACGCCCCCTTCTCTGTTTTTCTTTGTGGTCCTAATGGGTGATAAGGACTACATCTGACCATCTAACATACTACCATATTGCTAATGACTTTCTCCCCCAACTAGAATATTCCTAGAAGTAAAAGTAGAGATTTTTGTCTGTTCTTAAACATTTGTTGAATCAATCAGTGAATAAAAGTTAAATGCAAAGTTCTGGCAGGGAATGGTGGCTCACACCTGTACTTCCATCACTTTGGGAGGCTAAGGCGGGTGGATCACTTGAGGCCAGAAGTTGGAGATCAGCCTGGGCAAAACCCTGTGTCTCCTAAACATATCAAAAAATTAGCCAGGTGTGAGGGTACAGGCCTGTAATCCTACTTGGGAGGCTGAGGCACAAGTATTGTTTGAACCTGAGAGGCGGAGGTTGCAGTGAGCTGAGATCGTGCCACTGCACTCCCGCGTGGGCAGCAGAGCAAGACCCTGTCTCCAACAACAAAGTTCTATAAGGGCACGTAAGTCCAGTAACGAATATCAAAGATGACTTTTTAAGTTACAATGAAGGTAAGATTTGGCAGATACAAGTAGGATGTTTTTAACAGTGTTTCAATCAGAGAATGGCACTTGCTAAGACCCAGAAAAGCACAGAAGAAAGTGTGGCACTTCAGTCATTCATAATGGCTACAGCATAGCCAGGTTGGGAATGGTAAATGATGAGACTAGAGAGATAATCAGGGACTGGTTAGGGATGAGTCAGATAAAGACAGTGGGAGCCACTGAAGGAAAAATTAAGTGATTAAATTTGCATTTTGGAAAGATCTTTTAGGCTGCAATGTGGTGAGTAGATTGGAGGAAGGCAAACCTATAGCAGAAAAGCCTCTAAGGAGCTATTTTGGATATTCTAGTGAAATGGTGGCAGCCTGAAGTAAGCTGACAATGATAGGGATTGTTTGAACCTGGAGAAACGCATTTGAAAAGTGTTTAAGAGACTAAATCAATATTGGCTGTGAAGAGTAAGGAAAAGGAAGAAGCTAAAAAAGCTAAAAATGAACTATGGATGGTGGTGCCATTCAGGATCAAGTTTAATTTCTTATAAGAAAAATAACAAATTCCTCTCTGGACATGTTGATGTGCTTATGGGACATCCAAATGGTGGTAAGATACCTAGTAGAAAGTTATCTGTAAAAGTATGGGGTTGAGAAGAGGGATCGAGACTCGAGATACAGGCTTGGGGGTCATCAGCTTAGATACAGTAAAGGAAACAGTAGAAATGGATGATAATCTATAGAATGAAGAAGATAGGACAAAAAAGAAAAACATAAGGAATATTACTATTTAAGGTGGAGATTGGCAAACTATAGCCCATGGACCAAATCTGGCCCACTGCCTGTTTTCAGTTGCCCACCAACTAAGAATGGCTTTTACATTTATTAATGATTACATTTTATCTAAAGTCCTTGATTTTGTTTCTTGGCCTGCAAAACTTGTTCTATTAACTATCCAGTTCTTTAAGAAAAAGTTTGTTGACCCCTGATTTAAAGGCAAAAAGAGAAGAGCCTCCAAAGACAAAGATAAATGTTAGAGTGGTGGGGAAAATCAGAGTGAAGTGTTGTGTAAGCCAATGGGAAAGACGAGGTTTCCAGATAGTTGGGGAAAGTTTTGGGTTGTCTTGACACAGTAAGTTTATACATTGACACATCCTTCTGCTCCGAATACATAAAAAATAAAAATAAAAAAATTGTAAACAGAACTAAGAGGACATAGGCTGTCAAAAACAAAACTGGGATTTCTATGGACTAGAAATAGAGTGAATATAAACACAAAATAGTAAAATTAGCAGAAGCCATTCATAATTCTGTTGTGCTCCTGGTCCAGAGGCAGACTGTTGTGACTAGGATTGGACTAAAAGGGGGCTAAATGCCACATACAGCAGCTATATTCACAACCTACGGTCAGAACTTGGGTCTTTTCTTCTCCTAAAAGGAGGTGGAATAAAAACTGCTACTGATCACAGCAGCTTAGTAGAAAGCTTTAAGCCTAGGGAAGAAGAGAGAGCACCCAGTTTCACAACCAAGAATTGAACCAAGCCACCTGCCAGCTCAGTAACTATCTCTGCAATATCTTCAGTGTCAGTGCTGGAACTCCAACCACTGAATTGCCGTTTATATGACCTGGAGCCCTAGATGCCCAGGGAAAGCAACTGTGAAGCTGCTAAATAATAGAGGAAGGAAAAGACAGTATGAAACGAAAAGCCTCTCACCCAAAATGCATCTGCAAACCAAAACTACAAACATGAATAAGTCAAATATTAAGAAAGCCATGACATAACTTTCAAAAATGGAACAAGAATTTATAACAGATAAAATTACAAGTGAAATTAATTTTATAAAACTATCTGGGCTGGGCATGGTGGCTTGTGCCTGTAATCCCACCAGTTTGGGAGGTTGAGGCAGGTGGATCATCTGAGGTCAGGAGTTTGAGTCCAGACTGGCCAACATGGTGAAACCCCATCTCTACTAAAAATACAAAAAAATTTAACCGGGCATGGTGGTGGGCACCTGTAATCCCAGCTACTTGGGAGGCTGAGGCAGGAGAATCACTTGAACACGGGAGGTAGAGGTTGCAGTGAGCCGAGATCGCGTGACTGCACTCCAGCCTGGGTGACAAGAGCAGAATACTCCATTTCAAAAAAAAAAAAAACTATTTGAAAAAGATTTTTCAGGAAATATATTTAGTATTCTCAAAGAGATAAATGAAAACAACAGGTCAATATGAAAAAAGAGGCAAAAATGAAATCATAGGTGATTTAAAAACTGAAATCTAGGAAGTAAAAATATAGTTTTGAAATTAAAAATAAACGACGGGAAAAAAATCTAGACTGGAAGTAGAATTAATAGCTTGGGTCATAGTATTAATATTAAGGAATATATCTTAAAAATAGCAGAAGAACCGATAAAATGTGTGAAAGAATGGTTCAGAATGATAGAGTATAAACTGTGGGGCTCCAGTGATGTTTATTTGGAGTTCTGGATGAAGAGAATGGAAAGAAAAGAATTAGCACTATTTGACATGAAACACCTGATAATTTTCAAGAATTGAATAAAGGCATGAATTTACATCACAGTTAAACTGCAAAAGATCAAAGAGAAGAAGAAAATACTTCACACTACAAGAGTAGAGACAGATTATGTAAAAAGTACAGTTAGACTGGTAACAAACTTCATCTTAGCAATAAGAGCTGCCAAAAACCAATACAGCAATAGGTTCAAAATGCATAACTATAGTGTAGAATTTTATGCACAATAAAACACTCAAGAATGAAGGCAAAATGAAGCTATTTTCAGATATTCAAAGATAAGGAAATCTAAGTACCACAGGTCATCCCAAAAAGTAATTAAAAGGTATAGTTCAACAAGAAGAAAATGAGCTCAGAGGGAAGGAATGGGATATACAAAAATGATGAGCCTAGAAATTGTAAAAATACGTGAGTGTATTTTATTAATTATTGACAATGTTCAACTACTTTTTTAAGTCAAAAAACCACAGATGCTGGCAAGGCTGAGAGAAAAGGGAATGCTAGGGTCTACTCTGTTGGTGGGAATGTAAATTAGTCCAGCCACTGTGGAAAGCAGTCTGGAGATTCCTTGAAGAACTTAAAACAGATCTACCATTTGACCCAACAATCCCATTACTTGGGTGTATACCCGAAATAAAATAAATCATTCTACCAAAAAGATACATGCACTCTTATGTTCATCACTGTGCTATTCACAATAGTGAAGACATGGAATCAACCCAGGTGCCTATCCATGGTGGACTGAATAAAGAAAATGTGGTATACAGTATACACCAATGAATACTACACAGTCATAAAAAAGAATGAAATCATGCCCTTTGCAACAACATGAAGGCCATAATCCTGAGCAAACTAATGCAGGAACAGAAAACCAAATACCACATGGTCTCACTGATAAGTGGAAGCTAAGCATTGAGCACGCATGGACATAATGATGGAAGCAGTGGACAATGGGAACTGCTAGAAGGTGAGGGAGGGGGAGAAAGTTGAAAAACTACCTATTGGGTAGTGAGCTCACTAGCTGGGTGATGGGCTCAACCTCAGCATCATGCAGTGTTCCCATGTAACCCACACATGTTCCCCCTGTATCTAAAATAAAATTGGAAATTTTTAAAATAAAATTACTTTTTTATTTATATTTTAAAAAGAAAAAAAATTTACACTGTAGTCCACAACAATAACGTAGTAGGGTGGCATATAATTGGGAGTTAAAGTATGCTAAGGGCCTTATGACAGATACGTGTTTAGGAGAGTGAAGATTTTCAATAGGTTACTAATCCTATGAATCAAAATTACTATGCAGTAAAAACATCATAATTAAAAGTTTGTGTTCTAGACCACGAATTCAAAATCAGTTAATAAGATGAGGCTAATGATGTCATAAAGGCAAAGATAAAAGTACTTGATCTACCTGTGAAAATCTTTAACAGGATAAAATTCTAACAGTGGCTAATTAAAATAGGCACCCAGACAAAGGAATACCTATATATTTTTTAAGTATACATACAGAAAATCCAGCTTTACCAAAAAATAAATTATGCCTAACAATCATGTGTTATCAGTTTAGTCTGTTTTAATATGGTCAGTAATTATGTTTAATTTTTCACATTTTAAGGGGCATATGATGGATTATTTGAATGGTTAGGTCACTTAGATCTTCTGTATGTAAACCTACCATTCATATTTATTCCCTAGATTTTTCAAAATTAGGTTTCAACTCTTGTTTCATTTCATGCATACACTCTTATGTATTGGTAAGTCTTTACATGAATGGTAAAAAACAAAACAAAACAAAACAAACAAAAAAACAGAACAAAAACACAACTCCAGAAGCTGTAATGGCTATCTTAAACATCTTAAAGCACAGAATGAACTTTTCTGAGCAGAATTTGGGACTGTCCTTATTTTCTATTTCTGAGTGTCATAAAAATATAGAGACAAAAATATGCAGTAAGATGTAAATATTAAGTGAATATATTTAAAAATATTCACTTAGATATATATTGATCTTGTTTCTAATGGAATCATCCATAAATGTCTAGTAATTTAAATGAAAATATTTTCCAAGAAGTGATGATCTTCTCTTTGAACTCTGAAGCACTTTGTCTGCACTTTTCTTCAGACACCTACCAAATTTTGCCTTATCTTGTAGCTACTTATCACTTTTGTCTCATTATATAGACACTAGTCTTCTCAAGGCCTTCTGCCATGGCTCCCCATTCTCCACAAGTAGACTAGTGCCATCTATACAGAGCATTAAAATGTTGCATGCGGCCGGGCGCGGTGGCTCGAGCCTGTAATCCCAGCACTTCGGGAGGCCCAGACGGGCGGATCACGAGGTCAGGAGCTCGTGACCATCCTGGCTACCAGGGTGAAACCCCGTCTCTACTAAAAAATGCAAAAAACTAGCCGGGCGAGGTGGCGGGCGCCTGTAGTCCCAGCTACTCGGGAGGCTGAGGCAGGAGAATGACGTGAACCCGGGAGGCGGAGCTTGCAGTGAGCTGAGATCCAGCCACTGCACTCCAGCCTGGGCGACGGAGCGAGACTCTGTCTCAAAAAAAAAAAAAAAAATGTTGCATGCATGGCTGGTTCATATATCTGAATTTTTGTTTTTGTTTTGTTTTCACTGTAAGAGGAAGGCATTTTACAGTATGTTACTGCTGCATGTTGTCTTGCAAAGCTATGGAATTTTTACAAATTTGCTGGTAAAGTAAGTAAAGTATTTGAGTAATGGGACCATCAAGATAAGGAAGATTTGTGTAAAGCTGATTGTGTTGATGTTTTGAAGGAACTTTAAATCATAGTTTAACATAAGAGTCTTATTTCAGTACTGACCGTTATTTCAGTCTTAGGAAAGTCAGGAATTCATGGTGTACATGAAAAAACTTAAGGTAGGAGAGGTTAAGTGAAGTCACCAAAGTTACACACAACAATTGGGATTTGTGATGTTGATTTATGCACATTTTTTTACTGACTGGGACGTTGAAGTGGAAAGCATATCATCCTCTCCAAGCATACATGGAAACATGCTGCAGTAGTTATTTTTCATATATAAAGTATGTATTTTCTTCTAAAAAAGTAAACTGTTATTACTCTTCTGTGCTCTCTGAGCCCTCTGGTTGTACTCTTGTTACAACATGTACTATGCAATTATGGTTAATTGTTTAACTGTCTTCCTAAAGCAGACCCACCTCAGTATTTGGCATTGGGTAGATGCCCAAAAATGTTTATTGAATAAATAAATGATTCCCTAGATGTAATTTAATTGCCTTTGGAATTTGGATTCTCAAGTTTATTTATATTATTACTCATTTTTCTAAAGCAAATAGGTTCTGAATCTCTTTGTTGATTATTAGTCGGTTCTATCAGATTTACATAAAGGACAATCAGTGACTGACCTGCGAGCCAGTAGCTCGGTACTTCTGTGGCCACAATATTGGAAATGTGTTAGCTGCTTTAAGAAAGAAAAATGTGGCAGTTTATATCCAAACTTAGAATCATGGAGTTTTGTCTGATTTCAGGTCTTCCTCATTTTATGCAAATATATATTTCTCATCTATTATTTAAAACTTTATAACTCCAATTAGTTTAAATGAGTATGAACCCCTTTATGAGGTAAAAGTATTTTTATAACTGGCCATCAGAGAAATGCAAATCAAAACCACAATGAGATACCATCTCACACCAGTTAGAATGGCAATCATTAAAAAGTCAGGAAACAACAGGTGCTGGAGAGGATGTGGACAAATAGGAACACTTTTACACTGTTGGTGGGATTGTAAACTAGTTCAACCATTATGGAAAACAGTATGGCGATTCCTCAAGGATCTAGACCTACATGTACCATATGACCCAGCCATCCCACTACTGGGTATATACCCAAAGGATTATAAATCATGCTGCTATAAAGACACATGCACACATATGTTTATTGCAGCACTGTTCACAATAGCAAAGACTTGGAATCACCCCAAATGTCCATCTGTGACAGACTGGATTAAGAAAATGTGGCACATATACACCATGGAATACTATGCAGCCATAAAAAAGGATGAGTTTGCGTCCTTTGTAGGGACATGGATGCAGCTGGAAACCATCATTCTTAGCAAACTATCACAAGAACAGAAAACCAAACACCGCATGTTCTCACTCATAGGTGGGAACTGAACAATGAGATCACTTGGACTCGGGAAGGGGAACATCATGCACTGGGGCCTATTATGGGGAGGGGGGAGGAGGGAGGGATTGCATTGGGGAGTTATACATGATATAAATGATGAATTGATGGGTGCTGATGAGTTGATGGGTGCAGCACACCAACATGGCATAAGTTTACATATGTAACAAACCTGCACGTTATGCACATGTACCCTAGAACTTAAAATATAATAAAAAAAAAAAGTGATACAAACATGATTACTGGTCAGAGAATGACTTTGACGAGAGGAGAGAAGAAGGCTTCAGTCCATCAAACTTCTCAGAGCTAAAGGAGGAATTACGTACCCAGCGCAAAGAAACTAAAAATCTTGAAAAAAGAGTGGAAGAATTGACAGCTAGACTAATTAATGCAGAGAAGATCATAAACGAAATGACAGAGATGAAAACCATGACACGAGAAATACGTGACAAATGCACAAGCTTCAGTAACTGACTCGATCAACTGGAAGAAAGAGTATCAGCGATTGAAGATCAAATGAATGAAATGAAGCGAGAAGAGAAACCAAAAGAAAAAAGAAGAAAAAGAAATGAACAAAGCCTACAAGAAGTATGGGATTACGTAAAAAGACCAAATCTACGTCTGATTGGTGTGCCTGAAAGTGAGGGGGAAAATGGAACTAAGTTGGAAAACACTCTTCAGGATATCATCCAGGAGAACTTCCCCCAACCTAGTAGGGCAGGCCAACATTCAAATTCAGGAAATACAGAGAACGCCACAAAGATACTCCTCCAGAAGAGCAACTCCAAGACACATAATTGCCAGATTCACCAAAGTTGAAATGAAGGAAAAAATCTTAAGGGCAGCCAGAGAGAAAGGTCGGGTTACCCACAAAGGGAAGCCCATCAGACTAACAGCAGATCTCTCGGCAGAAACTCTACAAGCCAGAAGAGAGTGGGGGCCAATATTCAACGTTCTTCAAGAAAAGAATTTTAAACCCAGAATTTCATATCCAGCCAAACTAAGTTTCATAAGTGAAGGAGAAATAAAATCCTTTACAGATAAGCAAATGCTTAGAGATTTTGTCACCACCAGGCCTGCCTTACAAGAGACCCTGAAGGAAGCCCTAAACATGGAAAGGAACAACCGGTACCAGCCATTGCAAAAACGTGCCAAAATGGAAAGACCATCGAGGCTAGGAAGAAACTGCATCAACTAACGAGCAAAATAACCAGTTAATATCATAATGGCAGGATCAAGTTCACACATAACAATATTAACCTTAAATGTAAATGGACTAAATGCTCCAATTAAAAGACACAGACTGGCAAACTGGATAAAGAGTCAAGCCCCATCAGTCTGCTGTATTCAGGAGACCCATCTCACATGCACAGACATATATAGGCTCAAAATAAAGGGATGGAGGAAGATCTACCAAGCAAATGGAGAACAAAAGAAAGCAGGGATGCAATCCTAGTCTCTGATAAAACAGACTTTAAACCATCAAAGATCAAAAGAGACAAAGAAGGCCATTACATAATGATAAAGGGATCAATTCAACAGGAAGAGCTAACTCTCCTAAATATATATGCACCCAATACAGGAGCACCCAGATTCATAAAGCAAGTCCTTAGAGACTTACAAAGAGACTTAGACTCCCATACAATAATAATGGGAGACTTCAACACTCCACTGTCAACATTAGACAGATCAACGAGACAGAAAGTTAACAAGGATATCCAGGAATTGAACTCATCTCTGCACCAAGTGGACCTAATAGACATCTATAGAACTCTCCACCCCAAATCAACAGAATATACATTCTTCTCAGCACCACATCGCACTTATTCCAAAATTGACCACATAATTGGAAGTAAAGCACTCCTCAGCAAATGTAAAAGAACAGAAATTATAACAAACTGTCTCTCAGACCACAGTGCAATCAAACTAGAACTCAGGACTTAGAAACTCAATCAAAACCGCTCAACTACATGGAAACTGAACAACCTGCTCCTGAATGACTACTGGGTACATAACGAAATGAAAGCAGAAATAAAGATGTTCTTTGAAATCAATGAGAACAAAGATACAACATACCAGAATCTCTGGGACACATTTAAAGCAATGTGTAGAGGGAAATATATAGCACTAAATGCCCACAAGAGAAAGCAGGAAAGATCTAAAATTGACACTCTAACATCACAATTAAAAGAACTAGAGAGGCAAGAGCAAACACATTCAAAAGCTAGCAGAAGGCAAGAAATGACTAAGATCAGAGCAGAACTGAAGGAGATAGAGACACAAAAAACCCTCCAAAAAATCAATGAATCCAGGAGTTGGTTTTTTGAAAAGATCAACAAAATTGACAGACCACTAGCAAGACTAATAAAGAAGAAAAGAGAGAGGAATCAAATAGACGCAATAAAAAATGATAAAGGGATATCACCACTGACCCCACAGAAATACAAACTACCATCAGAGAATACTATAAACACCTCTACGCAAATCAACTAGAAAATCTAGAAGAAATGGATAATTTCCTGGACACTTACACTCTTCCAAGACTAAACCAGGAAGAAGTTGAATCTCTGAATAGACCAATAGCAGGCTCTGAAATTGAGGCAATAATTAATAGCCTACCAACCAAAAAAAGTCCAGGACCAGATGGATTCACAGCTGAATTCTACCAGAGGTACAAGGAGGAGCTGGTACCATTCCTTCTGAAAGTATTCCAATCAATAGAAAAAGAGGGAATCCTCCCTAACTCATTTTATGAGGCCAACATCATCCTGATACCAAAGCCTGGCAGAGACACAACAAAAAAAGAGAATTTGAGACCAATATACCTGATGAACATCGATGCAAAAATCCTCAATAAAATACTGGCAAACCGGATTCAGCAGCACATCAAAAAGCTTATCCACCATGATCAAGTGGGCTTCATCCCTGGGATGCAAGGCTGGTTCAACATTCGCAAATCAATAAACGTAATCCAGCATATAAACAGAACCAAAGACCAGAACCACATGATTATCTCAATAGATGCAGAAAAGGCTTTTGACAAAATTCAACAGCCCTTCATGCTAAAAACGCTCAATAAATTCGGTATTGATGGAACGTACCTCAAAATAATAAGAGCTATTTATGACAAACCCACAGCTAATATCATACTGAATGGGCAAAAACTGGAAAAATTCCCTTTGAAAACTGGCACAAGACAGGGATGCCCTCTCTCACCACTCCTATTCAACATAGTGTTGGAAGTTCTGGCAAGGGCAATCAGGCAAGAGAAAGAAGTAAATGGTATCCAGTTAGGAAAAGAAGAAGTCAAATTGTCCCTGTTTGCAGATGACATGATTGTATATTTAGAAAACCCCGTTGTCTCAGCCTAAAATCTCCTTAAGCTGATAAGCAACTTCAGCAAAGTCTCAGGATACAAAATTAATGTGCAGAAATCACCAGCATTCTTATACACCAGTAACACACAAACAGAGAGCCAAATCATGAATGAACTTCCATTCACAATTGCTTCAAAGAGAATAAAATACCTAGGAATCCAACTTACAAGGGATGTGAAGGACCTCTTCAAGGAGAACTACAAACCACTGCTCAGTGAAATCAAAGAGGACACAAACAAATGGAAGAACATACCATGCTCATGGATAGGAAGAATCAATATCGTGAAAATGGCCATACTGCCCAAGGTTATTTATAGATTCAATGCCATCCCCATCAAGCTACCAATGAGTTTCTTCACAGAATTGGAAAAAACTGCTTTCAAGTTCATATGGAACCAAAAAAGAGCCCGCATTGCCAAGACAATCCTAAGTCAAAAGGACAAAGCTGGAGGCGTCACGCTACCTGACTTCAAACTATACTACAAGGCTACAGTAACCAGAACAGCATGGCACTGGTACCAAAACAGAGATATAGACCAATGGAACAGAACAGAGTCCTCAGAAATAATACCACACATCTACAGCCATCTGATCTTTGACAAACCTGAGAGAAACAAGAAATGGGGAAAGGATTCCCTATTTAATAAATGGTGCTGGGAAAATTGGCTAGCCATAAGTAGAAAGCTGAAACTGGATCCTTTCCTTACTCCTTATACGAAGATTAATTCAAGATGGATTAGAGACTTAAATGTTAGACCTAATACCATAAAAACCCTAGAAGAAAATCTAGGTAGTACCATTCAGGACATAGGCACGGGCAAGGACTTCATGTCTAAAACACCAAAAGCAACGGCAGCAAAAGCCAGAATTGACAAATGGGATCTAAGTAAACTAAAGAGCTTCTGCACAGCAAACGAAACTACCATCAGAGTGAACAGGCAACCTACAGAATGGGAGAAAATTTTTGCAATCTACTCATCTGACAAAGGGCTAATATCCAGAATCTACAAAGAACTCAAACAAATATACAAGAAAAAAACAACCCCATCCAAAAGTGGGCAAAGTATATGAACAGAGATTTCTCAAAAGAAGACATTCATACAGCCAACAGACACATGAGAAAATGCTCATCATCACTCGCCATCAGAGAAATGCAAATCAAAACCACAATGAGATACCATCTCACACCAGTTAGAATGGCGATCATTAAAAAATCAGGAAACAACAGGTGTTGGAGAGGATGTGGAGAAATAGGAACACTTTTACACTGTTGGTGGGATTGTAAACTAGTTCAACCATTATGGAAAACAGTATGGCTATTCCTCAAGGTTCTAGAACTAGATGTACCATATGACCCAGCCATCCCACTACTGGGTATATACCCAAAGGATTATAAATTATTCTACTACAAAGACACATGCACACGTATGTTTATTGCGGCACTATTCACAATAGCAAAGACTTGGAATCAACCCAAATGTCCATCTGTGACAGACTGGATTAGGAAAATGTGGCACATATACACCATGGAATACTATGCAGCCATAAAAAAGGATGAGTTTGCGTCCTTTGTAGGGACATGGATGCAGCTGGAAACCATCATTCTTAGCAAACTATCACAAGAAGAGAAAACCAAACACCGCATGTTCTCACTCATAGGTGAGAACTGAACAATGAGATCCCTTGGACTCGAGAAGGGGAACATCACACACTGGGGCCTATTATGGGGACGGGGGAGGAGGGAGGGATTGCATTGGGGAGTTATACATGATATAAATGATGAATTGATGGGTGCTGACGAGTTGATGGGTGCAGCACACCAACATGGCACAAGTATACATATGTAACAAACCTGCATGTTATGCACATGTACCCTAGAACTTGAAGTATAATAAAAATAAATAAATAAATAAAAACCTTACTGTCACTGATCATTAGAGAAAATACAAATCAACCACAAATCTCACACCACTCAGAATTTAAAAGTCAAAAAAAAAACAGATGCTGGCAAGGTTGTGGAGAAAATGGAACATTTATACACTGTTGGTGGTAGCGTCAAATAGTTCAACCACTGTGGCAAGAAGTATGGTGATTCCTTAAAGAGCTAAAAGCAGAACTACCGTTTCGCCCAGCAATGTATAGACCCAGAGGAATATAAATCATTCTGCCACAAAGACACATGCACATGAATGTTCATTGCAACATTATCTGCAATAGCAAAGACATGGAGTCCGCCTAAATACCCATCAATGACAGATTGGATAAAGCAAATGTGGTACATATACACCACGGAATACTACGCAGACATAAAAAAAGGAGATCATGTCTTCTGTGGAAGCATTGATGGAGCTGGAGGCTATTATCCTTAGCAAACTAACACAGGAACAGAAAACCAAATGCAGCATGTTTTCACTTATAAGTGGGAGTTAAATGATGAGAACTCACGAATACAAAGAAAGGAACAACAGACACTGGGTCTACTTGAAGGTGAAGGCTGGGAGGAGGAAGAGGAGCAGATAAGCTTCCACTTGTTGAAGAGTCTTCACGGTGCATTTAACCCCTTTTACCTATCTACTCAGCCAGTGGACACCAGGACTGCCTCCAAGTTTCTGCCACAACGACCATTCTCATACAGCTTCCCTCATGGACTCACACACCTGCAGTGGAATTGGAACTGGATGTTTCTGTCTGGTGGAGAACGTATTCCACAGCAGGAGCCAGCCTCACGCTGCCACAGAGGAGGCCACGTGACCCAGGAGTGGTTTAGATATGGGCACATGACCCAAGCAGAGGCTTCCCAGGACCTTTCTGTTGGAACTGTTGGAAACTACTTTCATTCCACTGGAGTTCTGCGTTGGCAACCACCTTCCCACCTTTTGGAGAGCACCTGTCCAGCAGGTGCAGACAGAGGCACGTGTATGATGACATTGTCTGAGACCTTACGTCAGCCTTGCCCGAGGTCAAATGCATTCCAGTGAATAAACTCATGGATTTCTTTCTTGGTTTAAGCTAAAAATATATATATATATATATATTTTTAATATATATATATTTTTATATATATAAAATTGTCTTCTAATTTGAATTTTATGTGTCATGATTGGTTAAAGCAATATGCCACTTTTAGTAAAGACATGAATACTTCATGAGAATTAAGCTAACCTATTTTGGAATTATGGGAGGAATATGTAGGAAACCAGTATTTCAACAAGTTGTATTTTTAATTTAGACCATTTTGTTAATATTTTTAACAGCTCTTATTTAGATATAATTTTATGCCGTACAATTCACCCATTTAAACTGTTCAATTCAGTGACGTTTAGTATAGTCACAGAGCTGTGCAACCATGACAACAATCAATTTTAGAACATTAAATTACCATAAAAAGAAATTCTACACCTCTTAGTCGTCACTCCTCTATTGTCCCCATCCTGCAACATTTTGTTAACATTTACACTTTATGGTTGAAATACTTATTTCCTACCCTGTCTTAGTGTAAAAATCTTAAGTTTGCCTTTTGCACATGCATCTATGTATTTCAGCAATCTCAGCAATCTCTGTACAGTCCATATTTTTCACATCTTGCTACAAGCTGTATATGCAAATGAGCTTCAGAATTAGAATTTGAGTATCATAGTTTTACTTTTTCCTCAAAATATAAAACTTTAAAATTAGATGCTTTATTGATAGAATTGAAATCAGCAATCTTGTAACTGACTTCCTACTGGTGAGTTAGTCATTGTATAGTGATTGAAGAAGTATCTCTGCACCAAATTCAAATTGGAATAAATTATACTGGGATACTTGCTGTCTCTCTGTCTCTGTCTCCGAATTTGACCTAAATTATTCTTCATAGGTTTTTACAATTTTTGGAAAACTAAAGTTAGTAACAATGCATTTTGGATTTTTCAGAATAGAATTCCCCACATAAATGAGAAATAACATTATACATTAAGTCTATTTTGATGAATGGGAATGTATAAATCACTTGTCAGAAACATATTACATGATTTTTTATGTGTAATTTACACTAAATTCTTGCTGGCACAAAGCATTCTCTGAATTAAATTCTCTGTACAAAAGCAGTAAAATGTATAATGCATTTCTGAATAATGCATTAACATCCTTGTATTCAAGATCAGTGATAAACAAACTGGTACCCTAGTATGTGGGGACACAGTACTATAGGACTGCTGAGTTCATCTGATGGAAGCTTTTAGAGACTTGTCTACTATCTTTGCATCTATTGCTATAGAAACAAATTTAATAGATTTTTTTTTTTTTTTTGAGACGGAGTCTCGCTCTGTCGCCCAGGCTGGAGTGCAGTGGCCGGATCTCAGCTCACTGCAAGCTCCGCCTCCCGGGTTTACGCCATTCTCCTGCCTCAGCCTCCCGAGTAGCTGGGACTACAAGTGCCCGCCACCTCGCCCGGCTAGTTTTTTTTTTATATTTTTTAGTAGAGACGGGGTTTCACCGGGTTAGCCAGGATGGTCTCGATCTCCTGACCTTGTGATCCGCCCGTCTCGGCCTCCCAAAGTGCTGGGATTACAGGCTTGAGCCACCGCGCCCGGCCAATAGATTTTTTAAACAAATTTAATAGATTTATTTAAAGCAGTGTGCCACTTTTATTGGAGACGTTAATACTTCATGAGAGTTAAGTTGCCCTATTTTGGAATTATGGGAGGAATATATAGAAGCCAGTATTTCAACAAGTTGTGTTTTTTAATTAGGCCATTTTGTTAATATTTTTAACAGCTTTGTATACACTTTATATAAGGTATATCATTTATGTATTATTGTGATACCTAATTGTAACATCAGGGACACAAATGGATAACCTAAGTACAGCTATGAAGGGCTAACTGTTCTTATCACTTCAATTTATTAACTAATGAAAATTGGTCTCGAACTCCTGGCCTCAAGAGATCCTGTCTCCCCAGCCTCACAAAGTGCTGGGATTACAGTCATGAGCCTTATTATTTGTTTTGTTTGTTTGTTTGTTTGTTTGTTTGTTTGTTTTGCTGACCTTAGATTTGGTCTTCTAAAGCACCAACTACACATCCCTTATATATGCTAGATACTAGTTTGCTGAATTGATATATTAACAAAACCTGTTTATATATGAATCCAAGACAGTGAGTCATTAAATGTACCATAAAAAGCTAGTAAGTATACAGATACCCAGAATGACCATCCTAATATATTCCAAGGCATATCTTTGTCTCATCTAATAGGATTTAATTTTCATAAAGAAATGAGATAATTTTCACGTTCCTTCCTAATCTAAAATTCCTGAATTCTGAACTTATTTTCTGTCTTTTACCATTTATTCTACTTGAATAATGACCCTTTTCAAAGCTTCAGTAACCTTTCTCTCAGGAGTGGCATAGAGTCATCTCTAATCTAAAAGTTTTTAGTTCATCATGTCTGTAGTCCTATCATCTGTCTAGGAAAACTTCCCATCACTGACCCTTTGTATAATTGCATTCACTTTATGGACATTTTAGTTCAATTAAACAATTTTGTTTTTCAGTATATACCATGCAGGGGGGCAATATACTATGGTGTTTGAAAGCTCAGATTCTAGTCAGACATATCTGGGTTTGACTTCCTGATCAGCACTTACTGTTTATATAATCATAAGCCAACTACTTATTTTCTCTGACCTTTAGTTTCCCCATGTAAATGGGAATAGTAGTTGTATCAACCTCATGCTGTTGTGATATGAGACAGTTCTTGCAAGGCAGCACTTAGGAGAGTACTTGGTGGGTGTGTGTGTGTTTGTGTGTGTGGGGGGGGGGTGTATGAGTTCAACAAATGTTAAGTGATTTTTTTTAAATGTACCAAGCACATGGGAAACAGCAGTGATAAGACAGCTCTAGACTGGGTACAGTGGCTCCTGCCTGTCATCCCAGGACTTTGGGACGTCAAGGTGGTTGGGTCACTTAAGCCCAGGAGTTCGAGCCCAGCCTGAGCAATATGGCAAAACCCCGTCTCTACTAAAAATACAAAAACTAGCCAGGTGTGTTGGCGCATGCCTGTAGTCCCAGCTACTCGAGATGCTGAAGTGGGAGGGTCTCTTAAGCCCAGGAGGTGGAGGCTGCAGTGATCTATGATCACACCACTGCACTCCAGCCTGGGTGACAGAGTGAGACTTCGTCTCAAAAAAAAAAAAAAAAAAGATAGTTACAGGCTCTGTCCTTCTAGACAAACAAATAATTACAATAAAGAGTGATGACTATTATTTTTTTTTTTTTTATTTTTTTTTTTATTATACTTTAAGTTCTAGGGTACATGTGCATAACGTGCAGGTTTGTTACATATGTATACTTATGCCATGTTGGTGTGCTGCACCCATCAACTCGTCAGCACCCATCAATTCATCATTTATATCATGTATAACTCCCCAATGCAATCCCTCCCTCCTCCCCCCTCCCCCCTCCCCATGATAGACCCCAGTGTGTGATGTTCCCCTTCCCGAGTCCAAGTGATCTCATTGTTCAGTTCCCACCTATGAGTGAGAACATGCGGTGTTTGGTTTTCTCTTCTTGTGATAGTTTGCTAAGAATGATGGTTTCCAGCTGCATCCATGTCCCTACAAAGGACGCAAACTCATCCTTTTTTATGGCTGCATAGTATTCCATGGTGTATATGTGCCACATTTTCTTAATCCAGTCTGTCACAGATGGACATTTGGGTTGATTCCAAGTCTTTGCTATTGTGAATAGTGCCGCAATAAACATACGTGTACATGTGTCTTTGTAGTAGACTAATTTATAATCCTTTGGGTATATACCCAGTAGTGGGATGGCTGGGTCATATGGTACATCTAGTTCTAGATCCTTGAGGAATTGCCATACTGTTTTCCATAATGGTTGAACTAGTTTACAATCCCACCAACAGTGTAAAAGTGTTCCTATTTCTCCACATCCTCTCCAGCACCTGTTGTTTCCTGACTTCTTAATGATTGCCATTCTAACTGGTGTGAGATGGTATCTCATTGTGGTTTTGATTTGCATTTCTCTGATGGCCAGTGATGATGAGCATTTTTTCATGTGTCTGTTGGCTGTATGAATATCTTCTTTTGAGAAATGTCTGTTCATATCCTTTCCCCACTTTTTGATGGGGTTGTTTGTTTTTTTCTCGTATATTTGTTTGAGTTCTTTGTAGATTCTGGATATTAGCCCTTTGTCAGATGAGTAGGTTGCAAAAATTTTCTCCCATTCTGTAGGTTGCCTGTTCACTCTGATGGTAGTTTCTTTTGCTGTGCAAAAGCTCTTTAGTTTAATGAGATCCCATTTGTCAATTATGGCTTTTGCTGCCGTTGCTTTTGGTGTTTTAGACATGAAGTCCTTGCCCATGCCTATGTCCTGAATGGTACTACCTAGATTTTCTTCTAGGGTTTTTATGGTATTAGGTCTAACATTTAAGTCTCTAATCCATCTTGAATTAATCTTCGTATAAGGGGTAAGGAAAGGATCCAGTTTCAGCTTTCTACTTATGGCTAGCCAATTTTCCCAGCACCATTTATTAAATAGGGAATCCTTTCCCCATTTCTTGTTTCTCTCAGGTTTGTCAAAGATCAGATGGCTGTAGATGTGCGGTATTATTTCTGAGGACTCTGTTCTGTTCCATTGGTCTATATCTCTGTTTTGGTACCAGTACCATGCTGTTTTGGTTACTGTAGCCTTGTAGTATAGTTTGAAGTCAGGTAGCGTGATGCCTCCAGCTTTGTCCTTTTGACTTAGGATTGTCTTGGCAATGCGGGCTCTTTTTTGGTTCCATATGAACTTTAAAGCAGTTTTTTCCAATTCTGTGAAGAAAGTCATTGGTAGCTTGATGGGGATGGCATTGAATCTATAAATAACCTTGGGGAGTATGGCCATTTTCACGATATTGATTCTTCCTATCCATGAGCATGGTATGTTCTTCCATTTGTTTGTGTCCTCTTTGATTTCACTGAGCAGTGGTTTGTAGTTCTCCTTGAAGAGGTCCTTTACATCCCTTGTAAGCTGGATTCCTAGGTATTTGATTCTCTTTGAAGCAATTGTGAATGGAAGTTCATTCCTGATTTGGCTCTCTGCTTGTCTGTTGCTGGTGTATAAGAATGCTTGTGATTTTTGCACATTAATTTTGTATCCTGAGACTTTGCTGAAGTTGCTTATCAGCTTAAGGAGATTTTGGGCTGAGACGATGGGGTTTTCTAAATATACAATCATGTCATCTGCAAACAGGGACAATTTGACTTCTTCTTTTCCTAACTGGATACCCTTGATTTCTTTCTCTTGCCTGATTGCCCTAGCCAGAACTTCCAACACTATGTTGAATAGGAGTGGTGAGAGAGGGCATCCCTGTCTTGTGCCAGTTTTCAAAGGGAATTTTTCCAGTTTTTGCCCATTCAGTATGATATTAGCTGTGGGTTTGTCATAAATAGCTCTTATTATTTTGAGGTACGTTCCATCAATACCGAATTTATTGAGCGTTTTTAGCATGAAGGGCTGTTGAATTTTGTCAAAAGCCTTTTCTGCATCTATTGAGACAATCATGTGGTTCTTGTCTTTGGTTCTGTTTATATGCTGGATTACGTTTATTGATTTGCGAATTTTGAACCAGCCTTGCATCCCAGGGATGAAGCCCACTTGATCATGGTGGATAAGCTTTTTGATGTGCTGCTGAATCCGGTTTGCCAGTATTTTATTGAGGATTTTTGCATCAATGTTCATCAGGGATATTGGTCTAAAATTCTCTTTTTTTGTTGTGTCTCTGCCAGGCTTTGGTATCAGGATGATGTTGGCCTCATAAAATGAGTTAGGGAGGATTCCCTCTTTTTCTATTGATTGGAATAGTTTCAGAAGGAATGGTACCAGCTCCTCCTTGTACCTCTGGTAGAATTCAGCTGTGAATCCATCTGGTCCTGGACTTTTTTTGGTGGGTAGGCTATTAATTGTTGCCTCAATTTCAGAGCCTGCTATTGGTCTATTCAGGGATTCAACTTCTTCCTGGTTTAGCCTTGGGAGAGTGTAAGTGTCCAGGAAATTATCCATTTCTTCTAGATTTTCTAGTTGATTTGCGTAGAGGCGTTTATAGTATTCTCTGATGGTAGTTTGTATTTCTGTGGGGTCAGTGGTGATATCCCCTTTATCATTTTTTATTGCATCTATTTGATTCCTCTCTCTTTTTTTCTTTATTAGCCTTGCTAGCGGTCTGTCAATTTTGTTGATCTTTTCAAAAAACCAACTCCTGGATTCATTGATTTTTTGGAGGGTTTTTTGTGTCTCTATCTCCTTCAGTTCTGCTCTGATCTTAGTTATTTCTTGCCTTCTGCTAGCTTTTGAATGTGATTGCTCTTGCCTCTCTAGTTCTTTTAATTGTGATGTTAGAGTGTCAATTTTAGATCTTTCCTGCTTTCTCTTGTGGGCATTTAGTGCTATAAATTTCCCTCTACACACTGCTTTAAATGTGTCCCAGAGATTCTGGTATGTTGTATCTTTGTTCTCATTGGTTTCAAAGAACATCTTTATTTCCGCTTTCATTTCGTTATGTACCCAGTAGTCATTCAGGAGCAGGTTGTTCAGTTTCCATGTAGTTGAGCGGTTTTGATTGAGTTTCTTAGTCCTGAGTTCTAGTTTGATTGCACTGTGGTCTGAGAGACAGTTTGTTATAATTTCTGTTCTTTTACATTTGCTGAGGAGTACTTTACTTCCAATTATGTGGTCAATTTTGGAATAAGTGCGATGTGGTGCTGAGAAGAATGTATATTCTGTTGATTTGGGGTGGAGAGTTCTATAGATGTCTATTAGGTCCGCTTGGTGCAGAGATGAGTTCAATTCCTGGATATCCTTGTTAACTTTCTGTCTCGTTGATCTGTCTAATGTTGACAGCGGAGTGTTGAAGTCCCCCATTATTATTGTATGGGAGTCTAAGTCTCTTTGTAAGTCTCTAAGGACTTGCTTTATGAATCTGGGTGCTCCTGTATTGGGTGCATATATATTTAGGAGAGTTAGCTCTTCCTGTTGAATTGATCCCTTTACCATTATGTAATGGCCTTCTTTGTCTCTTTTGATCTTTGATGGTTTAAAGTCTGTTTTATCAGAGACTAGGATTGCAACCCCTGCTTTTTTTTGTTCTCCATTTGCTTGGTAGATCTTCCTCCATCCCTTTATTTTGAGCCTATGTATGTCTCTGCCTGTGAGATGGGTCTCCTGAATACAGCAGACTGATGGGTCTTGACTCTTTATCCAGTTTGCCAGTCTGTGTCTTTTAATTGGAGCATTTAGTCCATTAACATTTAAGGTTAATATTGTTATGTGTGAACTTGATCCTGCCATTATGATATTAACTGGTTATTTTGCTCGTTAGTTGATGCAGTTTCTTCCTAGCCTCGATGGTCTTTACATTTTGCCAAGTTTTTGCGATGGCTGGTACCGGTTGTTCCTTTCCATGTTTAGGGCTTCCTTCAGGGTCTCTTGTAAGGCAGGCCTGGTGGTGACAAAATCTCTAAGCATTTGCTTATCTGTAAAGGATTTTATTTCTCCTTCACTTATGAAACTTAGTTTGGCTGGATATGAAATTCTGGGTTTAAAATTCTTTTCTTGAAGAACGTTGAATATTGGCCCCCACTCTCTTCTGGCTTGTAGAGTTTCTGCCGAGAGATCTGCTGTTAGTCTGATGGGCTTCCCTTTGTGGGTGACCCGACCTTTCTCTCTGGCTGCCCTTAAGATTTTTTCCTTCATTTCAACTTTGGTGAATCTGGCAATTATGTGTCTTGGAGTTGCTCTTCTGGAGGAGTATCTTTGTGGCGTTCTCTGTATTTCCTGAATTTGAATGTTGGCCTGCCCTACTAGGTTGGGGAAGTTCTCCTGGATGATATCCTGAAGAGTGTTTTCCAACTTGGTTCCATTTTCCCCCTCACTTTCAGGCACCCCAATCAGACGTAGATTTGGTCTTTTTACGTAATCCCATACTTCTTGCAGGCTTTGCTCATTTCTTTTCTTCTTTTTTCTTTTGGTTTCTCTTCTCGCTTCATTTCATTCATTTGATCTTCAATCGCTGATACTCTTTCTTCCAGTTGATCGAGTCGGTTACTGAAGCTTGTGCATTTGTCACGTATTTCTCGTGTCATGGTTTTCATCTCTGTCATTTCGTTTATGATCTTCTCTGCATTAATGAGTCTAGCTGTCAATTCTTCCACTCTTTTTTCAAGATTTTTAGTTTCTTTGCGCTGGGTACGTAATTCCTCCTTTAGCTCTGATAAGTTTGATGGACTGAAGCCTTCTTCTCTCCTCTCGTCAAAGTCATTCTCTGACCAGCTTTGATCCGTTGCTGGTGATGGGCTGCGCTCCTTTGCAGGGGGAGATGCGCTCTTATTTTTTGAATTTCCAGCTTTTCTGCCCTGCTTCTTCCCCATCTTTGTGGTTTTATCTGTCTCTGGTCTTTGATGGTGGTGACGAACTGATGGGGTTTTGGTATAGGTGTCCTTCCTGTTTGATAGTTTTCCTTCTGACAGTCAGAAGGACTCTCTGTTGGTCTGTTGGAGATTGCTTGAGGTCCACTCCAGACCCTGTTTGCCTGGGTATCAGCAGCAGAGGTTGCCGAAGATAGAATATTGCTGAACAGCGAGTGTACCTGTCTGATTCTTCCTTTGGAAGTGTCCTCTCAGGGGTGTACTCCACCCTGTGAGGTGTGGGGTGTCAGACTGCCCCTAGTGGGGGATTTCTCCCAGCTAGGCTACTCAGGGGTCAGGGACACACCTGAGCAGGCAGTCTGTCCGTTCTCAGATCTCAACCTCCGCGTTGGGAGATCCGCGGCTCTCCCCAAAGCTGTCAGACAGAGTCGTTCGCGTCTGCACCGGCTCCCGCTACTTCCCCTGTTGGTCTTCAGCTGTGCGCTGTCCCCAGAGGTGGAGACTACAGAGACAGGCAGGCTTCCTTGAGCTGCTGTGAGCTCCACCCAGTTCGAGCTTCCCAGCGGCTTTGTTTACCTACTTAAGCCTCAGCAATGGCGGGCGCCCCTCCCCCAGCCTCGCTGCTGCCTTGCGGATAGATCGCGGCAGACTGCTGTGTTAGCAGTGAGGGAGGCTTCGTGGGCGTGGGACCCTCCCGGCCAGGTGTGGGATATATTCTCCTGGAATGCCTGTATGCTTACAGCGCAGTATTGGGGTGGGAGTTACCCGATTTTCCAGGTGTTGTGTGTCTCAGTTCCCCTGGCTAGGAAAACGGATCCCCTTCCCCCTTGCGCTTCCAGGTGAGGCGATGCCTCGCCCTGCTTCAGCTCTCGCTGGTCAGGCTGCAGCAGCTGACCAGCACCGATTGTCCGGCACTCCCTAGTGAGATGACCCCAGTACCTCAGTTGAAAATGCAGAAATCACCGGTCTTCTGTGTCGCTCGCGCTGGGAGTTGGAGACTGGAGTTGTTCCTATTCGGCCATCTTGCTCCGCCCCCTCAGAGTGATGACTATTATAACTGAGGAAATACACAGTTGTTCATGGATAGAGTAGGAAGACTAAACACAATCTAGAGGTTACGGAAGGCCCCTTTGAGGAAGTAACATGAGTGAGTAGTTAGACTCTTAGCCAAAATATAGGTTTTATGAGAGAAACTATACTGTAGTACAATTTTAAGATATTACAAAGATCCCTGGATATGTCCATCAAGAACATTAAGGGTCTACTATTACGAGTATCACTTAGCATTGAATGAAACAGAAATGAAATGTGAAGCCTTAGAAAAAGCAAGAACTCTCTAGAATAGGAACTAACATTTGTTTCATAAAAATTTATTAGACACATATTTAGCTAGAGAAGAGGAGTTTGGGGGGCAGAATTTAAATATGATCATCACTAACATTTATGCAGATTATTCAGTCATCTAAACAAGCACTTGAGATAGGAAGTATTAGCCCTGTTATATGAATAAGAACACCGAGGCATCAAGAGGATAAGCAGTTTGCCTGATGTTATGTGGCTAGTAAGAGAAGGAGTTAACATCCAAACTCTGGCATAATTATTTCATAGGCCATGCTCTTAGCCACTGTTGTAATAGCCTCTGAACAGTGGATACACAGCCCATGCCCATAAGGAGCTCATAGTCTAGAGGACAGTAGTTGTTCTGGGCTGTAGCTGCTAGGACAGGACTTATTTTGAAATCATTTATATCACAAAGTTAACAACCCTAAATGGTCTTTCTACCTGATTCCCCTGATAAAATATATCATTTCTGCCTATCTTTCTCAGATCCCTACCTCCCCCTTTCCCTGCTAAAAAGGCCTCCTGATGTTGTGTGCCATTTAATATTTACAAATGAATATTTTCAGAGGTATAGTTTTTTTAGGATCTTTACATTTATTTTCTATATGATCACTTGCCCATGTAGTGAGGATATAAACTTGCCTGCTGACTTAAAGCTAAGTGTATTTTAAATTTCAGATTAAAAGCATTGTGTAAATATAAATTGGTTATCACATTTCTCTTCAAGTGAACTTAAAAGTGCTCCTTGTGAATAGGAAGGGATTTTATGTTTGCCTTTTCATAAAATTATTTAATGGTCGGGTGTCCTCCAGGCTTAACAACTCCTGTGAGTTGTTTGCCTTAAATGAGCAGCCTTTTAAATGTTTCAGTTCGCCTTTAGTAAAGGTCTTATTCTCACTAGCAGATATTCTGAAAAAAGTTTTCACACTGTTCTCCACATAAGAAGGTATTACTTGTGACATTATGATGGAGAACAAAAGCTCAACAATGTTAAACCGTGTTCATCTATGACTAAAGTATAGATTAACGTGGGTACCTTGAAGTCCCCATGCTGAAGGGCTGTTCATCTTTACCTTCTTCCTTGCTGCACTACATTTTGTGTCAGATAGTCTGATAGGAACATATTTTGCAATGTTTTTGCCTCCTGTGTTTCTCCCATAAACCTTTTAGGTGCTAGAGAACAGGAGGGTCTAAACCAGAGAGCAGGCTCCAGATAACCCATCTGAGAAAACTCTGACCCTGCCTGTCACTAGCTGTTTCCTTCCCTTCGTTTCCTTTAGACTAAATTAAGCAGACCCAGTGCTTCTAATAGGATCATCTCTAAAATTAGCTATGCTTGACTTTGCTTGTGCCTCATCTAAAGACTTTTAACCCAGCTGCTTCTTGGAAAGAAAAAAGTACATATTGCAATGAATATCTTATCATAGCACAAGTGGAAAAGGCTTACTAGACTGTGAAGCAGTATCTGTGCTGAAGTTGGAAGCAGAGCCTGCAGAGATGAGCTCCAGTTCTGATATCCAAGAAGGAAGGTGTTTTGAAAGATGCCCTGGCTGAGGAACTATTGAAGGCCAGTTGGAGCTTGAGCTGCAGGGAGCCCATCTTGGGCCACCTGGAGTCTCTTCTAACCCTTGTCCCACATTTTCCCACATTTCCTCCTGCCTTACCCAAGGCCTGCTTCCCTCCTGCTGTGTGCACATTTCTTCCCATTTCCTGCCAATCTCAAGAACTGCACCGCTGGTTAAAAGAACTACTCATATTTCAGTCCCTTAGAATCTAGTTAGCTCTTTCATTTCCTTTTTTATTTACTTGTGATAATCAAACTTAACATTCCTTTACATTCTTTTGAGTCTGGATTACTTCAAGATTTTTTTTTTAGGCTGCTAGTGAATGCTAATATAAGAAAGCTCAGGATCCCTCCTCTAATCCTAAAAGTAACTTTACTTATCTTTAAAATACTATTAAGCTAAATGCAATGTGGTATGCTAGATTCAATCCTGGAACAGAAAAAGGATGACATCAATAGAAAAACTGAGAAAGTCAAAGTAAAGGCTGTAGGTTAGTTAATAGTACCAATATAATTTCTTAGTTTTGATAAACATACCATGGTTATATAAGATGTTAATATGTGCCAGGCATGGTGGCTCACGCTGTAATTCCAGCACTTTGGGAGGTCGAGGCGGGTGGATCACTTGAGGTCAGGAGTTCGAGACCAGTCTGACCAATATGGTGAAACCCCATATCTACTAAAAATACAAAAAAATTAGCTGGGCGTAGTTGCACATGCCTGTAGTCCCAGCTGCCTGGGAGACTGAGGCAGGAGAATGGTGTGAACCCAGGAGGCGGAGGTTGCAGTGAGCCAAGATCGCGCCACTGTACTCCAGCCTGGGCGACACAGCAAGACTCCATATTTAAAAAAAGAAAAATAAAAGATGTTAATACAAAGGAAAGCTCGACTAAGGCATATAGGAAATCTCTACTATCCTTGAAACCCTTCTGTAAATCTAAAATTACTTGAAAATAAAAAGTTTTTAAAATATGTTTTAAAAGTATATATATATAGAGAGAGAGAGAGAGTAAAATCAAGATTTTACAAATTTGGGCTATTTAGAGATAAGGGTGCCAAAAGTCAAACATACTTGCAGTTACATGCAAGATTTTCCCACAACATTCTTGATGTAAACCCATTACACACTCAGAAATCAGATAAACCTAGACTCAGTCCCCAGCTCTGCTACCTCTAGCTTTGTACGTTTGAGCAAGTAACTGATTGTTCTAAGACTGATTTTCTTGTCTGTATAATGGGGCTGATGAGTCCTACCTCACAGGATTGTTGTAAGGACTTATATGTGAGGATAGCCAATGGCCTGCTACATGGTAAGCCCTTGAAATGTTGCTCTCAGTAGCCTTCCAAGATGGTAATTTGATAAAAGTAAAATTTGAGTTCCTGTTTCCTCCTTAAATTTGTTTTGACTCTCAAGAATTGCTTTCCCCCTCTGTCCCTCAGGATATAGAAAGTTCTGGGTCACCAGCAATCCCATTACTGGGTATATACCCAAAGGATTATAAATCATTCTACTCTAAAGACACATGCACACATATGTTTATTGCAGCACTATTCACAATACCAAAGACTTGGAACCAATCCAAATGTCTATCAATGAATGACTGGATCAAGAAAATGTGCCACATATATACCATGGAATACTATGCAGCCATAAAAAAGGATGAGTTCATGTCCTTTACAGGGACGTGGATGAAACTGGAAACCATCATTCTCAGTAAAGTAACACAGGAACAGAAAACCAAACACTGCATGTTTTCACTCATAAGTGGCAGTTAAACAATGAGAACACATCAACACAGGGAGGGAAACATCACACATTGGGACCAGTCAGGGGATGGGGTGCTAAGGGAGGGATAGCATTAGTAGAAATACCTAATGTAGATCAGGTTGATGGGTGCAGCAAACTACCGTGGCACATGTATACCTGTGTAACAAACCTGCACATTCTGCACATGTATCGCAGAACTTAAAGTATAATTTTTAAAAAATTTTAGGCTGAGCGCGGTGGCTCAAGCCTGTAATCCCAGCACTTTGGGAGGCAGAGGCAGGTGGATCACGAGGTCAGGAAATTGAGACCATCCTGGCTAATACAGTGAAACCCCGTCTCTACTAAAAATACAAAAAAATTAGCCGGGTGTGGTGGCAGGCCCCTGTAGTCCCCGCTACTCCGGAGGCTGAGGAATGGCGTGAACCCAGGAGGTGGAGCTTGCAGTGAGCCGAGATCGCGTCACTGCACTCCAACCTGGGGGACAGAGCAAGACTCCATCTTAAAAAAAAAAAAAAAAGGAAAAAAAAGTTTTTAAAGAATACATATTTTCAAAAAGTTCTGAGTTCTGGGTCACTACTTTGCCTAAGAATATCGCAAAAAAACTGATGCCAAGATGAGTAAGGCAGGATGATTGACAAAGGCCCAGTGGTTGGCCTCCGCATCTCTGGTCTCTCCTTTCCCTCTTTCCCTTCAGGCAGGCCTAACAGAAGGGCATGCCTTCTCTATCAGCACAGACAAGGACCAGTAACGTTTTCCAAAGGTTCTAGCTTACTTGTACCCTTACCTTGACTTTTCCAAGGCTGTGGGTTTCTGAGACTTTCCTTTCTTATTGATGGTCTGTCTCTCCTCTTAAGGGAATTTCTGATGTCAGAGCCCCAGAAATTAAATTAATTGTAACTTTATTCTTTGATTCAGCAAATATTTATTGAATACCTAGTTTTTGCTAGACCCAATATAAACATAATTCCAGCTGTTAGAGACCTCACAATCTAGTTTGTAATGAAGTAAACAGATACGGTAATCATTATGATTTAGTTTACAACCAAATAAATATAAAAATCAGTAAAGAAACAAAAGTGTTACGATGGAGAGAAAATAGAAATTGCCACCTCTGAGAAAAGGGTCTGAGCTCTAAGGTCCTGCCTCCTGGGAGCTGCTGGACCCATTAGAGGTAGTCCATGTTACTGGCTCTTGTCCATATAACCCATTTGCCCAAAGCAAATTTTCGTTACTCTCATAGTCCCAAATTTCTTTTACCTTCAAACTTTAAAACATTCAGGATACTTGAGATACAGGGGCAAGGAAAAAAGGAACTGCTGTGTTAAGACTCATGAGGTTCTGCTGTAAAGCAGTGGGTAGACCTGGAAGTTGGAAATGGTTGGCCTATAAAGTTGTACAGGGAATGTCATATATACATTCTTGACTTAGGTCCTTTGTCTTTTAATTTGAGAGCATAGTAGCTTAGAAGACTGTCCACATTGACACCAGTTGTGTTCTAAAGAATTATTCAAAGGAATCATTTCTTCTATGATCATCTTTTTATATCCACTCATTGTATCATTATAACATTTATCTCACTGTATGGCATTTATCTATTGGTAAGTCTATTGCTTACTAGACTATGAGTGCTGGTCCTGGACCAGTGCCTCCCACTTGGCAGCTTTGGAGAACTTGAGGGTAAGGAAGATCAAAATAACTATCATGAGCTTTGTTGGATTGCAGTAATGAACTCTTCATACTAATCTTTGGTCATCTATCTCAGTACCGTTTAAAAAGAAAGAGCACTTTTACATATCTGTTGGCTGCATAAATGTCTTATTTTGAGAAGAGTCTGTTCATATCCTTCACCCACTTTTTGATGGGGTTGTTTGTTTTTTTCTTGTAAATTTGTTTGAGTTCTTTGTAGGTTCTGGATTTCTGGATATTAGCCCTTTGTCAGATGAGTAGATTGCAAAAATTTTCTCCCATTCTGTAGGTTGCCTGTTCACTCTGATGGTAGTTTCTTTTGCTGTGCAGAAGGTCTTTAATTTTAGATCCCATTTGTCAATTTTGGCTTTTGTTGCCATTGCTTTTGGTGTTTTAGTCATGAAGTCCTTGCCCATGCCTATGTCCTGAATGGTATTGCCTAGGTTTTCTTCTAGGCATTTTATGGTTTTAGGTCTAACATTTAAGTCTCTAATCCATCTTGAATAAATTTTCGTATAAGGTGTAAGGAAGGGATCCAGTTTCAGCTTTCTACATATGGCTAGCCAGTTTTCCCAGCACCATTTATTAAATAGGGAATCCTTTCCCCATTTCTTGTTTTTGTCAGGTTTGTCAAAGATCAGATGGTTGTAGATGTGTGGTATTATTTCTGAGGACTCTGTTCTGTTCCAGTGGTCTATATCTCTGTTTTGGTACCAGGACCATGCTGTTTTGGTTACTGTAGCCTTGTAGTATAGTTTGAAGTCAGGTAGCATGATGCCTCCAGCTTTGTTCTTTTGGCTTAGGATTGTCTTGGCAATGCAGGGTCTTTTTTGGTTCCATATGAACTTTAAAGCTGTTTTTTCCAATTCTGTGAAGAAAGTCATTGGTAGCTTAATGGAGATGGCATTGAATCTATAAATTACCTTGGGCAGTATGGCCATTTTCACGATATTGATTCTTCCTATCCATGAGCATGGAATATTCTTCCATTTGTTTGTGTCCTCTTTTATTTCACTGAGCAGTGGTTTGTAGTTCTCCTTGAAGAGGTCCTTCACATCCCTTGTAAGTTGGATTCCTAGGTATTTTATTCTCTTTGAAGCTATTGTGAATGGGAGTTCACTCATGATTTGGCTCTCTGTTTGTCTGTTATTGGAGTATAGGAACGCTTGTGATTTTCACACGTTGATTTTGTATCCTGAGACTTTGCTGAAGTTGCTTATCAGCTTAAGGAGATTTTGGGCTGAGACAGCGGGGTTTTCTAAGTATACGATCATGTCATCTGCAAACAGGGGCAATTTGACTTCTTCTTTTCCTAATTGAATGCCTTTTATTTCTTTTTCCTGCCTGATTGCCCTGGCCAGAACTTCCAACACTATGTTGAATAGGAGTGGTGAGAGAGGGCATCCCTGTCTTGTGCCAGTTTTCAAAGGGAATTTTTCCAGTTTTTGCCCATTCAGTATGATATTGGCTGTGGATTTGTCATAAATAGCTATTATGTTGAGACGCGTTCCATCAATACCAAATTTATTGAGAGTTTTTAGCATGAAGGGCTGTTGAATTTTGTCAAAGGCCTTTTCTGCATCTATTGAGATAATCATGTGGTTTTTATCTTTGGTTCTGTTTATATGCTGGATTATGTTTATTGATTTGCATATGTTGAACCAGCCTTGCATCCAGGGATGAAGCCCACTTGATCATGGTGGATAAGCTTTTTGATGTGCTGTTGGATTCGGTTTGCCAGTATTTTATTGAGGATTTTTGCTCATCATAAACTGGCCATCAGAGAAATGCAAATCAAAACCGCAATGAGATACCATCTCACACCAGTTAGAATGACGATCATTAAAAAGTCACGAAACGACCGGTGCTGGAAAGGATGTGGAGAAATTGGAACACTTTTACACGGTTGGTGGGACTGTAAACTAGTTCAACCATTGTGGAAGACAGTGTGGCGATTCCTCAAGGATCTAAAACTAGAAATACCATTTGACCCAGCCATCCCATTATTGGGCATATACCTAAAGGATTATAAATCATGCTGCTATAAAGACATACACACACGTGTGTTTATTGAGGCACTATTCACAATAGCAAAGACTTGGAACCAACCCAAATGTCCATCAGTGACAGACTGGATTAAGAAAATGTGGCACATATACACCGTGGAATACTATGCAGCCATAAAAAAGATGAGTTTGTGTCCTTTGTAGGGACATGGATTCAGCTGTAAACTATCATTCTCAGCAAACTATTGCAAGAACAGAAAACCAAACACTGCATGTTCTCACTCATAGGTGAGAATTGAACAATGAGAACACTTGGACACAGAAAGGGGAACATCACACACCGGGGCTGGTTGTGGGGTTGGGGGAGTGGGGAGGGATAGCATTAGGAGATTTACCTAATGTGAATGACGAATTAATGGGTGCAGCACACCAACATGGCACATGTATACATATATAACAAACCTGCACATTGTGCACATGTACCCTGAACTTAAAGTATAATAAGAAAGAAAGAGAGAGAGAGAGAGAGAAGGAGCACTCAGGTCTTGTGGTCTGCTTCTGTCCTTCAGTTCCTGCACGTACCCTCTCTCACTCACTCTGTTCTTTCCTTTCTTAGTCCAAATGGGTCAGAAATGGCACAATTCAGCTCCCTCAGGGAGCACCTTCCAAAGGGTCCAACTTCTAATTAGCATCACAAAGGACTTGTTCGTCTGACACTAAGAAAGCTTTTCTAGCCTCTCAGCCCCACTTACTGTATCGCCTAAGCCTTCAAACTGTAGCTTATAATTTTACTCTTTTTGGTATCACCTTCCCACAGTGTATGTTTTTGTTCTTGTGACATCCCTGACCCCAAAACTTAGTGCTATCAGTGTTAGTGCCTACAGCTGAAAAGCTGAGCACAGATATTTATGTAGATTATGGGAATATAAAGAAGCCAGCAGTTAGGAAGCTTGTAAGGGAGAAACACAGAATAAGAAGCATCATCTCATTGTGCTTGCTTGTTTTAAACTAACATTAACAGACAAGGATAGTAGAAAAGTGGAAATGATGTCTTTTAAGTGTTAATAAAGTTTTCCATTTTGGGAAAAACGACCATAAAAATTTTCACTTCAGGACCTTCTCATCTCTATAAATTAGGCTACTGAGTTCTAAATTTATGGACTTGCCAAAACCTACTTGTATTTTCTCTAAACAGGTCTTAAGGTGCCACAGATGCTCAGAACAAATCTAGCCTATACTGCTAATGAACACGCAAACAGTTTTCCCCATCTGCCACCTCTGTCTAAAAAGCTTTGAAGGCCTTCCTCCCTGATCACAAAGAACATAATTATTGTCTACAGAAAAGTCAAGTACAAAGGCCACTAGCCTTTGCAGGCCACCAAAGATTAACAGCTGCCTCTTCTTTGATTGGGAGAGGTAATAACAGTTACTCTAGTTAATAATTGGATGGATTCCCTGGCTGTGTAATTCAGATTGAGACTGTCATTTTATGCTGGCCTTTAGCTAAGTGGGGTTATTAGAATGGAGCCACTAATCCTATTAGTCAGTTGTCAGTCTCACAGTGGGTGAGAGCAGGGGAAGGCAGAGCTTTTAAGGTATTATGCCAGGTACGTAAGGGAAGCTACACGTCTTATCTTTAAAGGTATGTTTTTCTCAATCAGATCAGAATTACCAAGCTTTTTATGAAAGTTTTTTCCAGTTTCATATGTCTGAATGCAGAGAATTGGAAAAGGAGTAAAAGGGAATTCACCTTTCTAGAATGAGATATTTTCAGTCACTGAAAAAACTTTGCTTGATACCTGCAGTATGTGCATCCTGTGCTTGGCCCTGGTTAGGAACACAGACACAGGAGAGTTTAGGCTTTACCATCTACTACATGGACACAAATAACTTTGCATAAAGTAGAAAGTGGTAAGGGCCACACACAAAAAAATACAGTTAAACATACAGAGAGCTTTGACTTTAGTTGAGGGGATCTGAGTGACTTAACAGAAGAAGCAGCATTTGATCTTGGTCTTAAGGGATTGGGAGAGCATTTGAACACTACAAGTTGGAAAGGTGGCAGTTTGAATGGAGAAGATAATTATGGTTAAGGATTTTTAGTGTACTTGCTTTTTCTGGATGCTAAGAGGGATAGGGACAAGTATAAAATGGTGTATCTGAAGAGCATCCAGTCTTCTTCTTATGGCATTAAGGCATCCAGAAATGTAATCAGAGAACTGTATAAGAAGTGCCAAGTGATTGGCACAGGAAGTTAGTGTGGTATGAAAAGAGAGGAACAAGAGATGGGGAAGCTTTCTGTGTTATTTAAGTCTACCTAGATTTGTATGAGGATTATTTTCTTTTTGGATTTGCATATAAGCTATTTAACGCCACATGCTTGGGAAGGTTTTTTTCTCTCTTAGTTTTAATATTTGGTTGGTTCATCATTGAGACAGCTTGATTTTCCCTTTCTGTCCCCATGAGATGAAGAAGTCACCTCTAATATCACAGGATTGTTTCATCCATCTTTATATATAAACTGTTAGGGAATGGGATCCAGTGAGCAGTATTTCTCCTTGTTATATTTAACATGCCTCTATATTGTGTTAACGTATCATATCTCACAGGAAATAAATTTTTACTGTCTGAAATAAGTCCTTTCATTTGTTCATTCTTTTGTTCCATCACTTATCTATGAGGTGTTTATCATTCCTGCTCTGTGCCAGGACTGAGGCTGCAAAGATGAGTCAGATACCACTCTTGAGGAGCTTGCAGATAAGAGAGAATGGGGCCGTGAGGTAGGGCTGAGGTGATGGATGAGTAGGGCTTGATGTGGGGCATGAAGAACTTAGGATGATACTGAGCAGTGTTTCTATCTGGCCATGCTCCATGGAAGAGAGTCCTGAGGTGGCTTGTTGCATCTCTAATCCAGAAGTAAACATAACCAGAATCTTCCTTAGCTCCAGGCAGAGATTTGGGAGATTTCTTTATTTCACAGTTGATTTTGCTTTTTGCTTTTTTTTTTTTTTTTTTTTTTTTTTTGAAAAGCTGCAAATAATAAACTAAAACTTCAGTTTCCAATAGTGCATTAGTAAAAAGTTGGCTCTGAATGGCCTTTATCTTCCTGAAATTGGCTTATTCGGTCCTGTTTAATATCTGTTAGAGCTTGTGTCTTAGGTTTTTCAAGAGGTCGCATCCATGTTGTTGGCGTTGCAGAAAAGGCTTTGAGGGTTTTTTTGGAGGCTTTTTTTAAGGCATAGATGTATACATTAAAATGATCTGCTTTTACTCAGTCCTTTTCCCTTCCAATTCGGCAGTGCTGACCCAGTTTCCTCCCATTGTGGAGGGGTCTGCAGGAACAGCAGTGGTGCTGCTTGGTTTCCCTGTGGACAGACTGATCAGCCAGTGTTTCTGCTTGGCTTAATGTACTCTATGCCCTGTTTTTGAGTTGAGAGATGTCAGTACATAATGGCTTTACGCTAAAATGGAATATGAGAGGAAAGTTTAGTTCCTTTCTTGATGGATGTTAAGAAAGTTCAGGGCGAACATGTCCTCCAGTCTTGGAAAACTGAATCTCATTCTTTGGTCATGAAGCTCATTTCCAGTGAAAAACTATTCTGTAAGGCAAACATAATAACAAGAATGGAGGATTTCATCCTGCAATCATACTAGAGAAATTACTGTTTCTGTTTTCACAGTTACAACCATGTATAATGGGGCTGGACGTGGTGGCTCATGCCTGTAATTCCAGCACTTTGGGAGGCTGAGGCAGGTAGATCACCTGAAGTCAGGAGTTCGAGACCAGCCTGACCAACATGGTGAATCCCCATCTCTACTAAAAAAAACCACAAAAATTAGCTGGGCAAGTTGTCAGGTGCCTGTAATCCCAGCTACCCAGGACGCTGAGGTTGCAATGAGCCAAGATCGCACCACTGCACCCCAGCCTGGGTGACAGAGCAAGACTCCATCTCAAAAAACAAACAGATGAAATATATATATATAAAATAAGAGTATCTTTGTCAGCTGTCCTTCTCATTCAGCAACATTGTTGAGCAATTACTGAGTGCAGTCCCCTGTGCTAAGTCTTTGGGATATGATGATGAAGCAGACATGGTCTCTGACATCAGGAAGCTTAGAGTTTAGTGGAGATACAAAGATGAAAAACTAGAGGATCATCCTTCCTGAAAAGGAACAGTTTATGCAAAAGCACAGAGGCATGAAAAAGTAGGGGTCATATAAGGAATTTAGTTATAAGAGAAGCAGGATCCTGACAGGGAAGGAGGCTATTGGAGAGGGATCAGATTCTGAAGAATGATTCTAAAGTCCATGGATCTTGTTCTGTAGACTGTGAAGAAGTTGTCCCTGGAGTGTTTTAAGTAAAGAGTGATGTAACGACATTTACTCTTTAGGGCATTTCTTCATTGTGTATCCAGGGCAGGACTACTCAAATGGAGGCCATAAGCCAGTGCCAGGCCACTGTTATGAAGCATAATGAGATATATACACAAATCAAGAGTAAATTTTGCAAATTGACAGAGTAATTTTATGTCTTTTTGCATCTACTATTTTATTTATTTATTTATTTTTATTTCCATAGGTTTTTGGGGAACAGTTGGTATTTCATTACATGAATAAGTTCTTTAGTGGTGATTTGTGAGATTTTGGTGCACCCATCTCCCCAGCAGTATACATTGAACCCAATTTGTAGTCTTTTATCCCTCACCCTCTTCCTACCCTTTCCCCCGAGTCTCAGAGTTCATCGTGTCATTCTTATGCCTTTGCATCCTCATAGCTTAGCTCCCACTTATCGGTGAGAACATACAATGTTTGGTTTTCCATTCCTGAGTTACTTCACTTAAAATAATAGTCTCCAATCCCATCCAGGTTTCTGCAAATGCCATTAATTCATTCCTTTTAATGGCTGAGTAGTATTCCATATATATATATATGTATATACACACACATATACATATATATACACACATACATATACACACACACACCAGTTTCTTTATCCACTTGTTGATTGATGGGCATTTGGGTTGGTTCCACATTTTTGCAATCACGAATTGTGCTGCTATAAACATGCATGAGCAAGTATCTTTTTGTTATAATGACTTCTGTTTCTCTGGGTAGATACCCAGTAGTGGAATTGCTGGATCAAATGGTACTTCTACTTTTAGTTCTTTAAGAAATCTCCACACTGTTTTCCTAGTTTACATTCCCACCAGCAATGTAGAAGTGTTCCCTTTTCACTGCATCCACACCAACATTGATTTTTTTTTATAGCCATTCTTGCTGGAGTAAGGTGGTGTCACATTGTGGTTTTGATTTGCATTTCCCTGATCATTAGTGATGCTGAACATTTTTGCGTGTGTTTGTTGGCCATTTGTATATGTTCTTTTGAGAATTGTCTATTCATGTCCTCAGCCTGTGTTTTGATGGGATTGTTTGTTTGTTTGTTGTTGTTGTTTGCTAATTTTTCTTGCTATTTGAGTTCCTTGTAGTTTCTGAGTATTAGTCCTTTGTTGGATGTATAGATTGTGAAGATTTTCTCCCACTCTGTGAGTTGTCTGTTTATTCTGCTGACTGTTCCTTTTGCCATGTAAAAGCTCTTTAGTTTAATTAAGTTCCAGCTATTTATCTTTGTTTTTATTACATTTGCTTTTGGGTTCTTAGTCATGAAATCCTTGCCTAAACTAATGTCTAGGCAAGGGTTTTTCCGATGTTATCTTCTAGAATTTTTATAGTTTCAGGTCTTAGATTTAAGTCTTTGATCCATCTTGAGTTGATTTTTGTATAAGGTGAGAGATGAGGACCCGGTCTCATTCTCCTACCTGTGGCTAGCCAGTTCTCCCAGCACCTTTTGTTGAATATGGTGTCCTTTCCCCACTTTATGTTTTTGTTTGCTTTGTTGAAGACCAGTTGGCTGTTAAGTATTTGGGTTTATTTCCAGGTTCTCTGTTCTGTTCCATTGGTCTATGTGCCCATTTTTATACCAGTACCATGCGCTTTTGGTGACTGTGGCCTTATAGTATAGTTTGAAATCAGGTAATGTGATGCCTCCAGATTCGTTCTTTTTGCTTAGTCTTGCTTGGGCTGTGCAGGCTCTTTTTTGGTTCCATGTGAATTTTAGGATTGTTTTTTCTAGTTCTGTGAAGAATGATGATAGCATTTTGATGGGAATTGCATTGAATTCTTAGAGTGCCTTTGGCAGTGTGGTCATTTTCACAATATTTTAAAATGTGGCCTTCTACTTAGTACATTTTTTCCCATTTGTTCAGTATTTCATCTGTATTTCACAAAAGTGTCAGTCTATAATGGAGTAAAAATGTTAAAAACAAAAAATTGGTTTTTTTTTTTTTGATAGAGTTTGGGAAGCAGTGCTCTAGAAAATGGGCTGGTTAGAGTAAACTTGGACCCAAAGATACTAATTAAGAGGTTGTTACAATACCTTAAACAAGATACCATGAGAGCCTAACTAGACATGGTTCTGACATGGTAATTAACAGTAGGCATGGATAGAAGAAGCAAGAACTGTAACAGAAGTAGAATTTCCAGAATTTGGAGGCTGGATCAGTGTGAAAGCTGAAGAAAAGGGGATAATCTAGAGGAGCAAATGTTCTTTTGAGAATCTACTAAAAATTGGACCCTTGCCCTATGCATTACTATGAGCTTCTCCATCCCTGTTTCACAGAGATGCTTCATTTATTTTTAGTATGGTTATGACTTTTAATGTTTTAAAATATTTTATCTGGAATCCTTATTTGTTTTACATATAAGAAAGGAGGTGTATGTATGTGTTTACATGCCCATCTTGACCCTCTACCATTTTCCCTACACTTGAGATGTTTCCACAGTTCCCTAGGCTTGGTGTAAAACTACTGGTGGGATAGCCAGTCCCTACCAAATTAAATCCAGAAAATATTTATACGTACTATATGATCTAATTTATATGAAAATCTATGATAGACAACACTAACTTATGGTACTATGAAACAAATCAGTGGTCGCTTCAGAGAGGAAGGATTGATCATGGAAGGAGCATGAGGGAACTTTCTAGGGTGATAGAAATGGTTGTGTCTTGATAAGCATTTGTCAGGTTTGATTGAACAGTATATTTAAGATCTGAGCCTTTCACCCAATTATAAAATATACCTGAATTAAATTTTTTAAATCACGAACAGCCAGTAAACATAAGATGTTCAATCTCCCTGGTCATCAGGAAACAGCAAATAAAAACCTCAATAAAATGCCAGTACACACCCATTACAATAACCAAAGTTAAAAAGACCAGTAAAACCAATTTTAGTAAGAATGTGGAATAACGGAAATTAACACTATACCACAAATATTGTTAGAAATATTTTAGAAAACTGTTTGGCCATAGCTACTAAAACTGAACCTATGCATACTCTGTGACCCAGCAGTTCTACTCCTAGATATGCCCAACATAGCTGAATGTCACATGTGCCAAATACATGTGCACAAATGTTTAAAGGAGCGTTGTCCAAAGTGTCAAAGTAGAAACAAGCTAAACGTCAATCAGCAGTGAAACATTTAAATAAGTGGATATAGAGAGTCACAAAGGAATAGTATACAGCAAAGAAAATGAATGAAGTACTGCTACAGGCAGCAACATGGATGAATTTAGAAATAAACAATCAACCAAAAAAAGCTAGACACAGTTGGATAAAGTGTGATATAGATATGAAAAGAAGGCAAAATGAATTCATGAGTTTAAAAGTTGGATAACCTTTACATTTTGGGACAAGGAAGAGATAGTGAATAGGATGGGCACAAGGGATACTATGGCATGCTATGAAGCTTTGTATTTTAATTTTGGAGTTGTTACACAGTGTGTTCAATTTGTTTTAACTCATCCAGCTGTACAATTATGATTAGTACACTTTTCTCTATGTATATTATATGGTAATACACAGAGCTTATTATTCTAAGTATATTGACATCCTAGCATAAAAAGAGGGAATAACAACAGCATTACAGTATTAAATAAACTGTTAACTACCTGGATTTTGGAGGTTTTGATTGTTTGTTTCGTTGCAAAGAAATATTTTTCCATTAATAACAAAATTGTTAATTTTAATCTTACATGTATGAGTCTTGTCTAGCTCTCACAGTGAACTTCTTATAGTCACAAAATGTATTTTATTGTGCACAAAAAGCAATTGAATGATTAAGATAAGCATTTGATAACACTGCTAAACTCTAGACATGTACTGGAGACAATAATTGGTACATCATTAATGCTCAGAACACCAGAAGAATCAGGCAAATATGTTTGACAGAGCTTATATATACTAATATCTCCTCCCCACTCGCTTTTCAAAAAAACCTCAGTATTTCAAAGTTTCAAGGCTGTGGAATGCTATTAGAAGAAATGTAAGGTGGTGATGTAATAGAGGGGTTGTATTAGTTTGTTTGGGGTTGCCATAACAAAGTGCCACCGACTGGGTTGGTTAAACAATAGAAATTGATTTTCCCTCAGTTATAGATGCTGGAAGTCCAAGATCAAGGTGTTAGCAGGTCTGGTTTCTCCTGGACTCCTCTGTCCTTGGCTAGTGGATGGCCACCTCTTGCTGTGTCCTCATGTGGCTTCTTGACTGTGTAGGTGTAACCCCGGTGTCTTTTTCTCCTCTTATAAGTACACCAGTCTTATTGGACCAGAGCCTACTCTAACAGCCTCACTTTTAACTTAGTTACCACTTTAAATATCTTCTCTTCAAATACAGTTACATTCTGAAATACTGGGGGTTGGGACCTCCACATATGGATTTTGAGGGGGGCACAATTCAAGGCACAATAGGTTGCTATCTTATTTTTTACATATATGTTGCATTGATTCTGCCTATGCTTAAAAACACACAGTGTAGCATAGAATTACTTTTCTCTTTCCCATGTCAAAGAAGTGCAAATAACTTGGAAATGTTATTTCCCACAAGGATTATATACAGATCATAAATTGCATAGAAATGATCATAGGTTTAGTTCTAAAATTGTTACTTAATGTTCTCCTAAAATAGCTGAAATGGTATTTTTTTTAAAAGGATACAGCTAAAATGATGAGATATTAGATTATCTTTTATTGCTGAAGACAAATATTCTAGTAGAGGGAATCTTTGTGGAAGTCTATATTGTTAGGTGGTAATTAAGATTACAATGTGATAAAGATGTGATTTTTAAGTAAGTATTGCTAAAATTTTATATATAATTTTTTTCCTTTGCCTGGAGTGCTTCTTTTCTTCCCCCTTTCTTTTACTTGTCTTAAAACCTCAATTTTATCAGAGAAGCCTATCCTGACCCTTTCCCCATTATATAGTTGATTCCTCCATTATTCTCATAGAGAACCTTTTATCTTTCAAGGTACTTATAATTAAAATCACCTTATTTATAACTATCTGATTAGCGTTGGTTCTTCTAGGCACTCATTTTTTTTTCTAATTTTTAATTTTTGTGGGTACATGGTTTATATATTTATGGTATACATGAGATATTTTGATATAGGCATACAATGCTTAATAATCACATCAGAATAAATGGGGTATCCATCACCTAAAGCATTCATTTTTTTGTGTTACAAACAATCCAACTGTATTCTTTTAGTTATTTGTAAATGAACAATTAAATTATTATTGATTATACTCACCTTGTTGTGCTCTCAAGTACTAGGTCTTATTCTTTCTGACTATTGTTTTGTACCCATTAACTACCCTCACTTCCTTCCCCACTACCCGGTCCCCTCACTACCCTTCTCAGCCTCTGGTACCCATCCTTCCATTCTCTATCTCCATGAATTCAGTTGTTTTAATGTTTAGCTTCCACAAATAAATGAGCACATGTGAAGTCTTACTTCGCCTGGCTCATTTCACTTAACATAAGGACCTCCACTTTCATCTATGTTGTTGCGAATGACAGGATCTCATTCCTTTTTATGGCTGAATAGTACTCCATTCTGTATATGTACTACATTTTCTTTATCCACTCATCTCCTGATGGAGTTGCTTCCAGTTCTTGGCTGTATTGTGAATGGTGCTGTAGTAAATATGGGAGAGCAGATATCTCTTAGATATATGGATTTCCTTTCTTTTGGGCCTATACCTACCAGTGGAATTGCTGGGTCATATGGTAGCTCTGTTTTTAGTTTTTTGAAAAATCTCCAGGCCGGGCGCGGTGGCTCAAGCCTGTAATCCCAGCGCTTTGGGAGGCCGAGACGGGCGGATCACGAGGTCAGAAGATCGAGACCATCCTGGCTAACATGGTGAAACCCCGTCTCTACTAAAAAATACAAAAAACTAGCCGGGTGAGGTGGCGGGCGCCTGTAGTCCCAGCTACTCGGGAGGCTGAGGCAGGAGAATGGCGTAAACCCGGGAGGCGGAGCTTGCAGTGAGCTGAGATCCGGCCACTGCACTCCAGCCCGGGCGACAGAGCGAGACTCCGTCTCAAAAAAAAAAAAAAAAAAAAAAAAAGAAAAATCTCCAAACTGTTCTCCATAGTGGTTGTACTAATTTACATTCCCACCAACAGTGTATGAGAGTTCCGTTTCCTCCACATCCTCACCAGCATTTGTTATTACCTGTCTTTGGATAAAAGCCATTTTAACTGGGGTGACAACTACGTTGTCTATCATAGATTTTCATATAAATTAGATCATATAGTATGTTTGTAGTTTTGATTTGCATTTTTATGATGATCAGTTATGTTGAGCACCTTTTCCTTTGCCTCTTTGCCATTTGTTTATCTTCTCTTGAGAACTGTCTATTCAGATTTTTTGCCCATTTTAAAAATTGGATTATTAGATTTTTTTCCTGCAGAGTTGTTTGAGCTCTTATATATTCTGCTTGTTAATCCCTTGTCAGATAGATAGTTTGTAAATATTTTCTCCCATTTCTCCCATTCTGTGAGTTGTCTCTTTGCTTGGTTGATTGTTTCCTTTGCTGTGCAGAAGCTTTTTAACTTGATGTGATCCCACTTGTCCATTTGTGCTTTGGTTGCCGGTGCTTGCCATCTACCAAATTTTAAGCTTCATGGAGGAGAGCAACTATGTCTTTTATGCTCACTCCTTTTGACCTATATTTCCTAGTACTGAAACAATTAGCAGTGAGTAGCATTCAACAAATATTTATAAAATAATATTTGTAGAATAGTTGAACCATCAGCATGTTTCAGACTACAGATATCATTTTAGTTATAGTTTTATGCCTGGGAAATTGGGCTAACTTCTGTTTGTATTTCTGTCTAGAATGTGGCAGATCAAATTGCATTTCAAGCTGCTGGTGGATTAACAGCCCTTGAACACATCCTTCAAGTAGTAGTCCCAGCCACAAATGTGAACACAGTTTTAAGAATTCCTCCTAAGTAAGTATAGTTTCTTAATCTGTTTTTTACGTTTCATTTGTGAGTCATTTCTGCCCTATGGTTTCCATATGGAGAATGACAAGAAAATTGGATGTGTATTCAGGGTTGAATACCAAAAGCTTACACTCCCCATTAGGGAGAAAAACAGAGGTGCTCAACATCACTTGCAAAACTCAAATTGAGCCTAGAAAGCCTTATAAAGGAAATCTCTTTGGTCTGTGATGTGCTCTAATCAGAAATCAAGAAGAATTGATGAACTCTTGAGCAATTCTAACTGCTTCCAAAAATTGAGCACAAATAAGTAATAGTTACAGTAAGCTAACATTGTGTTGCATGTGAAAAAAGAGGTGAGTAAGTACATTAACAAAAGTCTGAGCTGTGAAATTTCAGCAAGTTCCTACCATACAGGAAAAGCAGTCAGAGGCAAAGAGTGCCATAGCCTAGAGTCCCAGCCAAATTGCTGGGAACTGAATTGCACGTTGGTCTTTAACGGTAAATTGCTTTCCTGTTCTCTTAAGTCCCTGACCACCTGGGGTATAGCAGCAATGTTATTTCAGAAGTATTGTATTCCTGGGTTGTAACGTGTGCAGTTTCTGGGTATTTTGTGGAGACTTTTATTTACGGAATTTAAATAAGAGGTTTTAATAAAAGTTCATTTAGGCAGGGTCCAATGGCTCACGTCTATAATCCCAGCACTTTGGGAGGTCAAGGCAGGAGGATCACTTGAGGCCAGAAGTTCAAGAATAGCCTGGGCAATGTAGCGAGACCCCGTCTCTACAAAACATTAACAAATTTAGTCAGGCATAGTGGCACACACCTGTAGTCCCAGCTACTCAGGAGACTAAGAGAGGAAGGATCACTTGAGCCCAGGAGGTCAAGGCTGCTGTGAACCATGATTGCATCACCGCATTCCAGTCTGGGCAACAGAGCAAGACCCTGTCTCAAAAAAAAAAAGTGAATGCTTCATTCGTCCATTGGATACAACAGGAAAAAAAAATCCCAAGAGTATGTTATCTTTTTTTTTTTTCTGAGAGGCATTTGTATTAAAAAGAAATGGCATTGGCTTTGGAGTAGGACAAACCTGGGTTCTGGTTTTACCTCTGTCAGGCTACTAGCTAAGAGAATTTGAGTGAATGCCTTAATTTCATTGCATCTGTTCCCTTATTTGGAAAAATAAATGTAATCATATTTACCTCGTGGTGCTACTGTGGGACCAGTTGAAATAATGTCTATGAGAGCTCTTTGTAAACTATTAAGCTTTTATTATAATGTGTATTTGTATATTATAATGTAAAGTTACATTATAAATGTTAAATGAGGGTTTTTAAAATAGTCTTGCCTGGTTTAAGACAGTGCTAGCTACCTGACATGAGATATTTCTAAGTACAAGCTTTTGACAAAGATGATTTGGATTCCTTTCCTCTACTCACAAAGATTAATGAAGAATGATATAGGTATTCTTTAAGTCAGGAAATCTTTCTGTGGAACAGAAAGCTCTCCATAAGGCAAGTTATAGCATGCATAGTGGTTTTTATAACCCAGAAGCGTTGCTCTTTCTTATCAAAATGGACTTCATTTGTAGGGTGTTGCTGGGCAGGTTGTCTTCACTTACTGTATGTTAATTGTCAGGGAGGAAGGAAGAAAGGAATGAAACATAATAAATATTTGAAATAAGAAAGGAAATGATATTGATTCTTTGGGAGAGTGCTTTGATAACTGTTAATAATTTATATTGTTCATCTTAAATTCACCTAGAGGTTTTTCGTTTTTTTTTGTTTTGTTTTGTTTTCTGGTAGGCTTCAACATGCATGACACTAAGCTGTCTGGTTGGTAACCTAGATTAAATGTCTGTTTCCCAAAAGCTGCTGTTGTCATTGTAACAGAATATGTTGTTCTGGTGCTTATCTCTGCCTCTTGTTTAGGAAATGGAAGAGGTGTCCACAGTTCCTACAAGGACCTAAGCAAGAATTAGCACACTCCCTTTGCAAAGGAGCTGTGGAATCTTGAGAGTCCAGACCAGTGCCTCGCAGCTGGTCAGCACTAGCTGACCCACAGGGTCAGGATTAAGAGTTTGTTCCTTCATTTCACTTTAGGCCAATAAATTTGTGTTTTCTTTCTTTCTTTTTTTTTTTTTTTTTTATACTTTAAGTTCTAGGGTACATGTGCACAACATGCAGGTTTGTTACATATGTATATATGTGCCATGTTGGTGTGCTGCACCCATTAACTCATCATTTACATTAGGTATATCTCCTAATGCTATCCCTCCCCCCAACCCCACGATAGGCCCCAGTGTGTGATGTTCCCCACCCTGTGTCCAAGTGTTGTCATTGTTCAGTTCCCACCTATGAGTGAGAGCATGCAGTGTTTGGTTTTCTGTTCTTGCGGTAGTTTGCTCAGAATGATGGTTTCCAGCTTCATCCATGTTGCTACAAAGGACATGAACTCATCCTTTTTTATTTTTTATAGATTTTTTATAGATCTTTTATTTTTTGTAGATTATTGTGGCACTATTCACAATAGATTTGTGTTTTCAACGAAGTGCTACTTATTGAGTGAGTCTAGCACCCAGAGCTGTGGGCATCCAGCATCAACTCTTAAGATTCTTTTATCCTGAGCACAGTCTCAGTACCATAACTCTGCTTTCTAAAGCAGCTTCAGTTTTCAGGGCTAAAGGATTAAAGCCATAAGAGTGTTATGCTGTTTACTCAAAGAACAGCAGGAGGAATTTTGTAACCACTTCAGATTTAAATGCAGAATAAGAGCATACTGGTGGGCATGAGTCAGTGGCTTACTTCAAAAATATTCTTTCTCATTTTCCTTCCAACTGCTCTCCTGCACAAATCCCTGCTCAGGCCCTGGGCTTTCCATAGTCCCTGGGCACTCCCTTTGTTCTCAGCTTGTCCAGAATCTTTCCATCCCTAGTGGGTTTCCACCCCTCAACTCCATGAACCTTTTGCCACCTTAGCTACTGCTGTTTCCTGCCTCCTGTGGCATTTCATGGCTTTTACCTAAATAGGCTAGTTTAGAATATCCTGTTTAATTTTTCTCAGTGATAAATAGCAGAGGATTTGATAAGTTTAAGCCACTGTCTCATAACAGTTACCCTGTTGAAACCTGGAGTCCTATGGCTATAAACCTTATGTGTCGCTGCTTCTGAAGCCCTGAGCTCTTTGTTAGTGGATAAACCAGCTTCCTGTCTTCTTTTCTTACCGTACTGTTCAATCTCTTTTTACTCCACATAGTACCTCAGTAGTTGCATGTCTTGTTTGTTCTGTTGCTAAGCAACTTCCTGTGAATGAATATTTGCTTCCAGAAGCTTTTTTTTTTTTTTTTTTAACATGAAATTGAGAATTATACCTGCTTCTGGAAGTGTGACTTTTTGAAACCTTTCTGAGTCTGCAGTAGGTTGTTTTGCTCTTATGAGAACCAGGGAAAGGCCATAAAACTGCTTTAATTATTTTCAAGTTATCTCTGAAAGGGTTTAGGTCAGGATGTGTTATTACAAAATCAATCATTTAAACAAATGTGCTCCAATAAAATTGTTTTTAGTTCCAAGAAAGATCGCCCTGAAACAAGGCAGTTTGTATCTCCTTTGGGGAAGACTACTGCTATTCTGCCTACAGACTTTTTTTTTTTTTTTTGGACAGGGTTTCACTGTCACCCAGGCTGGAGTATAGTGGCACCATCTCGGCTCACTGCAACTTCCGCCTCCTGGGTTCAAGCGATTCCCAAGTAGCTGGGATTACAAGCATGCGCCACCATGCCCGGCTCATTTTTTTGTATTTTTAGTAGAGACAGGGTTTCACCATGTTAGCCAGGATGGTCTTGAACCCCTGACCTCAAATGATCCTCCCACCTCGGCCTTCCAAACCTACAAATTGCCGAAAACAAGGACAGACAAATGAATGACATCTTCTAGCCTTTTAAAAACTTTAGACTAATAATAGTGGTTCATCATAGCTTTTTAATATTTGAAAATAAACAGGAGTTTTCACTTCCTTTGAGCGTAAAGAATGGCCCATGTTATGTAAATAAGAAGATGAATCTGCTGTGACTAGAAGCAGCTGTACCAAAACTTTGTGTTGTCTTTTTATAGTATATGTACATAGTAGCAATGATAAGTAAAGTGAAAGGTGGCACTAAACTGGCCCTCCACATCTCCAAGCCCTTTCCAGGCAGTAGTAGATGTTCTTAATTCACAGGCAACCAGCAAACCTCTTGGGCCACCAAAAAGGGTCTTCCCCGGGTTGCCTTTTACTTACTTAAGATTCATAATTTCTGACAGTTACACAAGGACCAGGGGTCAAATAGTAAACTCTGTGAGCTACTTTAGGTTGTTCTGTTGGGGAACTAATCAGGTGCCTATTTCTTCTTTGTCAGCCTTGCTTATCTCTTCGTAGTCCCTGTGGACAGTTTTTCATATAGAAGTACATTCATCAACACAAAGCAAAGCAGACAGCATGGTATAGTGAAAAATGTATAGGCTGTAGAGTCAGATCCAGGCTTAACTCTGCTTTTTACTGATTAGCTATATGACCTTGGGCCAAACTACTTGTTTTAACAGAGCCTCAATTAAATGGTAAGACTAATATCTACCTTACAGAACTGTTATGAGGATTAAAAGTGCATGTGTTTAAGTCCCTGCACAAAGAAAGCACTTAGTTATTTTCAGTGTTTTTTGTTGTAGTTATTGTTTTGACTCCATATTATACTGCCTAATTACTGAGCTTTAAATCCCTAAGTCTTTGTCACTTTGGCTTCTAAGAAGCTGTAATCTATTAATTTTACTTGGGCATTTGTTTTTTTCACCCTAAATTCAGACTTCATCTTGGTAAGTTTTAGCCCAGTCTATCAAGATCCTGATCTGGTCACTTATTCAGTTTCATTTTCCTTAACTTTGTGTCAGCCCTAAAGTTGATCTATAGAACATTTGTGTCTTCATCTTATCGCTGAAAAAAAAAATCAAACAGGTTAGAGAATAGTTCAGTTTAGCACTTTATTATGTGCTGCATTGCCAAATACTCCGTCTGCTGTACTATCATCTCTCCCAAGTAGATTGTAAGTCCTTAGGATCATGACACATAGTAAATACATTATTTGTAAATCACAGGACATCAATAGTCAATATTGTGTGACTATATGAATGAATTCTTTCTCCAACAGATAAAAGCAACGCGGCAAAAGGGCATACTGCATCAAATACTGGACTCTGTAGACTTACAATTTGATCTCATTTTCACCAAATATGACCCTTCTGATTTTGGCATTTGATTTCCATGTAGAGCTGTCAGGTATATTACATTTATTTAACAATCAGAGCATCTGGCATGTTTTCACCATTATCGCACTACATAAATGAAGAAACCAAAGGTTTTAAAGACTGAATGATTTACCCTCCATCATCAGTTTAGCTGAGCTAGGTCTGAGCATCCTATTCTCCTTATTCTCTGTTAGAGGGATTTTAGGCAATGACTTTTTTAGTCTGTCTTTAAACTTCCATGAGTTTTTGAATGTCCTGTATCTGTGACTGTTGCTTACTCAAAAGGCCAAAGAGTGTGCTAGAACTGTATTCATAAGGTCATTGGCCTTATCACAGTTTTAGAATAAGAGCACATCAGTAGGTATAAGATTGCCCCATTTTAAACTAACAGGAAAAAGAATTCTTTTTTTATAAGGTATGCCTGGTTATTCATATCAAATAGATCAGTAAAGTTGCTTTTTATTTCTTTATAGTATATGCCTTTATCTGCCTATAGTAAATCCATCCTCCTCAGGCCAAGCAATACTCATCAAATGTAATTTTTAAAAATTTAGAATGATGTGCAATGGAGCTTTGTTCACTAGGAAGATCATTTACAACAAGATATCAAATGTATTCTCCAAAGTAAAATAAAGTAAAACTTGTGACTTTACTTGGCAATATTGCATTTACCTGATCCTTTGAGTTGGTAAGGCGATACAAACTAACTTATTGTGTGCTTGATGCCAAGCACTGTGCTAGATGCTCTGCACGTATTACCTTGTTTATTCCTCACAATCACCAGCAACCATGTATGTGACTCACTGCCAGATGAGGGTTGGAAGCAGTCACACTGGGGTATGACTACAACCTTTCAGAGCTATGATAACCCCTTTAAAAGAGTGTTTATTCTTTTCAGAAAGAATGTTCAGAGAGAACATTAGCAGAAAGAATGTTCAGAATTGCTCTCCCGTTACTTATTGAGGTTTTGTCCCCAAAGGCTTCTGTTTCCCTCTCTTTGTGTTATGTAGAGGCTGATGCAATTCCTCTTACAGTAGAAAAGAGATAACTCATTGTGCTCCAGAAGCAGGTAAATAATCTAGGACTTCCAGTCCTTACTCCTAGGAAACTATTTTCTAGCATTTTCCTTCTTTGGATCACTTGTGGGCATGGCAATGGGATTGCCATACCTCGGAACCACTTGAAATAGACCCTGTCCTCAGGGAACTTACAGTCATGGAAAATGAGACATATTAAACTCTAAATATTAGTAGTAGTAGCCTACTGTGTTACCTTTGTAGAACAGCCACCCTGGTGGTATAACAGAAGACTCTTCATTAAAGGAATGTTTTGTTACATATGCCAATATCTGTCAACTTAGTTTCCTGAGATGCCAGGCCTCCTGTGCTTACTTCTTAATCCAGTTTCTTGACTCACTTGGCTGTTCTCTTTGGGACTCATCTACTATTAAGTCTTTCCCTTTGTGTCTTCAGTTTGCAGCATAATCCAGACTCTCACAGTTTTTACTATGAGTTTCCTTCCTTGTTACCTTTTCTTCTTTCTTGTTGGCTTGCCATACTCACCTTCTCCCTTCCTATTTCTTGTGTCCTTGTTTTTTTCAGTGGTTTATGAATACTACTTGTTCTAGGCATTACATCCATGCCTTATCAGCTATATTTTATGCCATCCATGTGGTGCTTCCCTCAATGGCCATAGCTGACTAAACTCTAACGAGAGGACATCTGACTCAAGAGCAACCAGTCTACTGACCAGCCAGCAAGATAGGATTTATAATCCAATGCAAAAAGTTGAACTGGCCCAATCAAGTTTCTTTGTCAGGGATTTGCAGTTGGAAAGTTGCAGAACTTCAAGTCATTTTTTTTCCTGGGTATTTGAATTTAAATAATCATGTAGATTCACTTCTGGGATGTCCATTACAGGACTATGTGCATTCCAAGTTTTGCAGGAGTAAGGAAGGCCGTTTTGGGAAAAAGAGAGGAGACCAAAACTGCTTCATGGGACAGAAGGGGGCTGGAAATGAAAGCAGTCTAGTCCACAGAGCTAGCATTGTTCCAGCTCTCTTGAGGTATGGTTGTTCATTTTCTCCTGGACTCATGTGAAAGTTCCCAATAGCCTTACAATAAATGGCTCTTTTTACTTAAAATATTTTGAGTAAATTTTTGTTCCTTCCAACCAAATGAACCTGATACTTTCAAATACAAATATTAAAGATTATTTTAACACTAGATTGGCTTGAAAATATTTGACTTTGCTATAGAGCCTTCCTTGTGACCTCACAGTTGTTTTTGAAAATTCTTCACGTCAAGAAAGAATGAATGAATGCCCACCGTTTAAAGTAGGAATGAAGAGAGAAAGTATACTCTACAAGCTCTCTAGGGTACATTTCTTTATGAACATTAAATGCTGTTACTACAAGTTGGGACTGACTGAACTTTCCTTTTTTCTGTTGACCTCAGTTTGGATGATCTATGTAGAAAATGACGTTCATGAAACTTACTATCCCTAGGTCCTAAGGTAAACACACTTAAAAGGAACATACCTACAGTGAAGAGCTTATCTTCAGAATCAAAGAAAATAAAATATATTATGTATAGTTCTTTAAGAAAAATACAAGTTCTGTAAGAACAAATAACAGTACTGCTCATATTCTTTATAACTCTCAAATGTTACTTTCTAGGGGAAACTTAGTGTCCCAGACTGGTTATCTCATCATTAACTTTATAATGAGCACTTACTTTGAAACCCAAGAGCATTGTCTTATATTTACAAACGATGGAAAAGTGTATTTCTTCAGACCCTACTCTCTCAGACTTGATCATACTGGGCTATATAGTCCAGGTTTTTAATAATAAAAAAAAAAGGTTGTTAATGAGAAACTTAATCATTTCACCAATGATTTTCCTGAAATTAGAAGCCAGTTGCCTATTATGAAAGTGAGGTTAAGGTGTTCAGAAGGCATGAGATTATAAGAGCATACCCACATAGACCTCTTTTTTTCCTTCCCTCTCTCCCTTCCCCCCTTCAGCTTTCATCTCTCTCTCTCTCTCTCTCTCTCTCTCTCTCTCTCTCTCTCTCTCTCTCTCTCTCTCTCTCTCCCCCTCTCCCTCCCTCCCTCCCTCCCTCCCTCTCCCTCTGTGTGTGTGTGTGTGTGTCTTTTTCTCTTTCTTTTGCTTTCTTTCTCTTTCTCCCTCTCAAATCCTGGCAGCATAATACAGCTCACAACTTTAATCCTACAGCTACAAGAAAAAGCTTTACTATATTATGCCTTTATTATTTACATTTAAACACAGCATTTGAAAAATATAAATGATCTTTTCTTAGTTAAGTCATTTTACAGTGCTTAACAGAATGAAGAAAATAATTGGTTTATATCATTTCAAAGCTATTTTGGAGTTGCAGTTTTGTTCCTCTCTGGAAAACCAAGAAGTATCTCCATATTATTTATCTACCCCAAAGAATGACATAGTCAAGTACCAGATGCACATTTTCAGAGCATTGCATCGTCCCTTTTCTTTTTTTTTTTTTTTTGATACTGAGTCTTGCTCCATTGCCCAGGGTGGAGTGCAATGGCACAATCTTGGCTCACTGCAACCTCCGCCTCCCGGGTTCAAGCAATTCTCCTGCCTCAGCCTCCCGAGTAGCTGGGATTACAGGCAGATGCCATCATGCCCAGCTAATTTGTGTATTTTTAGTAGGGACAGGGTCTCCCCATGTTGGCCAGGCTGGTTTCGAATTCCTGACCTCAGGTCATCCACATGCCTCATCCTCCCAAAGTGCTGGGGTTACAGGCGTAAGCCACCGTGCCTGGTCTGTATCATCTCTTATTCCCCTCTCCCTCACCAATGAGAAATGCAAAACTTCATTCCAGATTGGGTTGTTGTTTTACCAGTGTCAATACTACTTCTAGAGAGTGAACGTATTAAGAAAAAATTGCACTGGTAGGTGTTGGGTTCATATTTTCTGATAAAAGCCACAGTGTTGAGATTTTTTTTTAATGTAACCTGTCTATGATAAGGCATTTGATTTCCATGTAGAGCTGTCAGGTATATTACATTTATTTAACAGAGTATTTGGCATGTTTTCAACATTATCACACTATATAAATGAAGAAACCAAAGGTTTTAAAGACTGAATGATTTACCCTCCATCATCAGTGTAGCTGAGCTATGTTTGAGCATCCTATTCTGGTCTTCCTTCTGTACCTTATTGCCTGCATGCTATCATCAGAGAGAAATATTATCAGTCTGCCAGTATTTGTTGAATTTCTTCTGTGATGAGTTTTGTCTTCAAAGAGCTTACATCATAGTTGAGAAGAGACCAATCAATAAGATATTCTGTACTACACAACAAAACAAATTACGTAAGGGTAAGCAAAAAGTACTATTTGGTTCGAAGTTTGCATCAATGAGCGTTCTTGGTTGGATCTCTTACAAAGTTAGTGTTTGCAGGGTGATGATAGCTGTACTTTTCTTTCTGATTTGTGAACATGAAACTTTCACTATTTTAATAAAAGTAAAATATAATTTCATTGATATAAAAATACTGTTATTCCTGTGAGTTGCTGGAGGATTGAGATACTGTTTAGTAGATTGGTTTTGGATTTTTGACTTGGGTATTTTTGTACTGGTTGATTGATGTGGGTATAGGAAATTATCTGTGGAATCATTTTTCCCACCTAGCAGACTAGGGACCAAAGAGGAACTGACCTAACAGAAGAGAAAGGTGAACCAAAACCACATGTAGCTGTTTGTATGTGTGAGACAAAATGTTCACGTAAGATCCGCAATGAAGTCTAAAAATGAGATACAACATTTCTGTGTACTATAAACACTCTTTAATGCTCAAATCAGCCAGCAAATACTGAGTGAACTTATCATAGAATTTACTTCTTGTAAGTAACAGTTGAAGACATGGAATTGGAACCTATGTGTCACTTCCTGTGTCTACCACATCATAGACCCCCAGTAAGCACTAATAAAATAGTATTTGCCAGTTGGGGTGAAATTTATGCTATAATCCATTGTTAGTAAACAATTACTTTTTTCTAGTCAGGATGATTTTAATAAATTTTAAATATCTATTTTTAGATAAAAGTTTACTAAAAGTGAATAATTATCCCCAATAGACAATAAAAGCAAAAATTATTTTGCAAGCTAATTAGCAATAGTGATTGATAAACACTGTTCTCCATTTGACATATTGAGGCATTTTGTTTATGTCTCAAAAGGCTTTATAGAGATGGTTACAGTTGACAGCTGTTGTACCACTAATAAGATTAGAGTAAAGAAATTAGTTGTGTCAACTTTAATCTGCTATTTAACACTGCAAACCACCTGGGGTCTTCTCCAGAGGCAACATGTTTAATTGTGAATTTAAAATTATATAGCTAGATCTTACTTAACGTGTCTACAGACTTACTCATCATAGTCGTCTTGTTATTAACAAATTCATGTTAACAGTGAAAATAATGCTCTAGCACTAGAGTTTAAAATTAATGAACTAATTTGATGCTCACCCTACTTTTTTTAACTGTATTATTGTAATCTTTGAAACATAACACTTTCTCAGTCAGAGGCTAATTTGAGGAAATACAGAAAGTCTAATTAGGTTGATATTTAAAATATGTATGATTTCCTTTCTAAAGTTAGAATTCTCTATGGAATAATTAAATTGCCTATTCTATTTGTACCAAATTCACCAATTAAGTAAAAACCCTTGAAATAACACATCTAGTTGAAGATTTCATACTCCTTACTCTGAAGCAACATTATCATTAGGAAAATAGTTTAATTTTAACATTAATTTTGTTGTTATTAAAATGTTATATTTTGTGATATGAAGTGCAGGGAAATAATCATTTGTGATTGTTATATTGACTTCAGGCAAACTCATGTTTAGGATGCATATAATTTATATCCCCACAGTGAAGATCCATTGTCAGGAAGTATTATTAACACCCCTTAAAGACCCCTCTCTGGAGCTGGTTTGCTATTGCAGCATAGTGGTTCTCCCCATTATCCCCACCCACTCTAAGTGTTCTGGCCTCACAAAGAATGAGCCATGAGACAGAGAAGGCAGTGTAGGTAGTGTAGGTTTACACTAGTCATCACAGTGCCACTAGGAGAAATTTTCCCCCTTCATCCACAACTCATACTCTGATCCAAATATCCATCCCATTGTCTTCTGCAACAACAACAAAAAACCACTCTCAGATTGTGTTACAAGTCTAACTTCTCTGTGGTCATGGAAATGTCAAAACTGAATAATCTCTTTAAAGAGATTTTAACTCTTTCTCTACATTTTAAAATTTTCTGTCCCCAGGTTTTTTGCTGAGAGGACATTTTCTTATTATCTGTTCCCAAGTTTCTTGCTGAGAGGATATTTTCTTATTAACCAAGACTTATTCGTCTGTTTGCACTAATTTAATATCCTCTAGTTTTATCACTGAAACAATAATATTAAAAATATTTCCATATATGCAAGTCCACATGTAGGACTTCTTACAAATACATTTTTTCATGTCAAATACTATTTTTCTCTATTTCTGTTTAATATATTTTATTCTGATTAGTACCGTACATTTAAAATATGTTTGGTACAAGAGACCCAATGAGCATAACTAAAATGAGACTGCATTGGAAAAATTTTCACCCTTGCCACAATAAATAAATTTATAAACATAATTAAATAGCAGTTTTTTTCTGTTTGTAAGGACTCCATGTTGTTTTATAATTTAAAAGTCATTGTTTTAATACTATGTATTTACTAGTAATTCTACTTTCTGTAGAGATGAACTAGGACATATGCCTGATATTATCATTTGTGCTTGTAAATGAGATCTTGTTTTGCTCGTTTTAAAATTTTAAAGATCATAAGCCTTCCACATGTTTTCTAAGCTGAGAAGTGTGATTTCTTTACTTCTTTGGGGAAAGGAAGATAGTATTATTTTCATTAATTCCATCAGTCAGGGTATATTTTTATGTTGCTGCTGTAGATACATCACAGAATAAAAGTTAATAAGTGTGCAAAAGATTTGAATAGACACTTCACCAAATGAGATACAAAGATGCCAGGTAAGCACATGAAGAGATTCTCAACATCATTAGGAAATACACACTAAAACTACACTGAGGTACTTCAACATGTCAATTAGAATTGTTTAAAAAACAAAACAAGCCAGGCACAGTGGCTAACACCTGTAATCCCAGCACTTTGGGAGGCCAAGACAGGCAGTTAACTTGAGACCAAGAGTTCGAGACCAGCCTGGCCAACATAGTGAAACCCCGTCTCTACTAAAAATACAAAAATTAGCCAGGCGTGGTGGCAAATGCCTGTAATCCCACCTACTCAGGTGGCTGAGGCACGAGAATCGCTTGAACCCAGGAGGCAGGGGTTGCAGTGAGTTGAGGTCACACCACTGCACTCCAGCCTGAGCAACCAAACGAGATTGTCTCAAAAAAAAAAAACAGTAATACCAAGTGCTGGAGAGCATACACAGAGAAGTTGAAACTACATATACAACTTGTGGGAATGCAAAGTGATACAGCCACTTTGGAAACAGTATGTAACTATCTCAAAAATATAAACATATACTCAGTGTATGATCCAGCAATCCCACACCTGGGTAGTTAAACCTCAAAGGAATAAAACTACATGTTCTCACATATATTTTTTATGTATGTATTTATATCATTTATAAATATAAATGAATGTTTATGGATGTTTTATGCATAATCACCCAAAACTGGAAAAGATCCAAATATTTTTCAACTGGTGAATGAATAAACAAACTGTGGTACATCTATGCAGTGACATATTATTCAGAAATAAATGTAACAGCAATCTTGAGAATGAAAAACAAAGCTGGAGTCATAACAGTTCCTGATTTCAAAATATATAAAGCTAGAGTAATTGAAACAGTATTGTACTGGCATAAAGATAGGCATATAGAGCAATGGAACAGAACAGAGAGTCCATAAATCTGTGTATATATAGTCAACTGATCTTTTTTTTTTTTTTTTAGCTAGAAATTATTCTTTATTAATTAAATTACCAAAAATTTTCAGCACAAGATTTAACATCTTAATGACCATCAAAGCCTGGGCTCTAGGGCCCTCTCTGCCTCTTCCAGTCCTTAATGGGGTTTAAAGGGAGAGAGACATCATTAACAGACCAAGTCAGATGGAGTCAGCTGATCTTTGGTAAGATTGTCAAGAATACACAACACAGAAAGGATAGTCTTCAACAAATGGTGTTGAGAAAACTGGATATTTACATGCAAACGAATGAAATTAGACCCTTATCTTATACCATAACAAAAGAATCAACTGAAATTGGATTGAAGACTCAAACATAAGACCTGAAATTCTAAAATGAATGAAAGAAGACTTAGGGGAAAATCCTTATAATATTGATCTTGACAATGAATTCATGAATATTATAGCAAACACAAACCACAAAAGCAAAAACAAACAAATGGGAACACATTAAACTAAAAAGTTTTGGCACATCAAAGGAAACAATCGATAGAATGAAAAGGCAGTCTACAGAATGGGAAAATATTTGCAAACCATATCAGAGAAGGGGTTAAGTTCAAAATAAGTAAGAAATTCTTACAACTCAGTAACAAAAATATTAGCTTAATTAAAAAATGAACAAATGATTTAAATAGATATTTCTCCAAAGAAGACATACAGATGGCCAACAGGTATATGAAAAGATGCTAAATGTCTCTGTCAGAGGAATGCAATTCAAAACCACTATGAAATAGCACCGCACACCCATTAGGATGGTCATTAACAAAACACAAGTGTTGACAAAAATTTGGAGAAATTGGAACCCTTGTACACTCTTGGTTGGAATCCAAAATGGTACAGCCACTATAGAAAACAGTATGGAGATTCCTCAAAAAAACTAAAAATAGAACTACTGTATGACCCAGCATTTCCACTTCTGGGTATTTATCCAAAAAAATGAAAATCACTATCTCAAAGAGATACTATCACTTCTGTATTTATTACAGCACTGTTTACAGTTGTGAGGAGGGGGAACAACCTGAATGTCCACTGACACTGAGATGAGTAGACAAAGAAAATGTATACACATACAATGCAATATTACTTAGCCTTAAGGGAGAAGGAAATCCTGTAACACATGACATAATGGTTGAACCATGAAGACATTATGTTGAGTGAAAAAAAACAGTCACACAAGGACAGATACTCCATGATTTTGTTTATATGAGGTATCTAAAATATTTAAATGCACAGAAGCAGAGAGCAGGACTATGGTTGCCAGGAGCAGGGGAGAGGGGAAAATAGGGAGTTGCTAATCAACAGGCATAAAGTTTCCGTAATGAAAGATGAATAAATGCTAGAGATGTGTTTTACAACACTGTGCCTAAAGTTAACAATATTGTATTATACACTTAAAAATATGCTGTGGGTAGATCTCATGTTAAGTGTTTTTACCACAATAAAATAAATGCAAAATTTTTAAAAGAGGGACAGACTACTGATGCATGCAACAACATAGATGAATCTCAAATGTGTTGTGCTAAGTGAAAAAAGCCAGACTTAATGGCTACATGTAGCACGATTCCATGTATTTCACATTCTAAAAAAAGGCAAAACTACAGGAATAGAAAACAAGAGTTGGGAGAGGAGTTGACTAGAAAGAAGACAGCAAGGGGAATTTAGGGAGGTGATTGATCTACTATATCTTTATTGTGGTGGTTTCACAACGGAATGCATTTGTTGAAACTCTTTAAGAAAAGGGTGAATGTTAATTGTGTATAATTTGTACTTAGATTTTTAAAATTACATAGCAAAAGAGCAAAAATAGTATTAGGTTGGTGCAAAAGTAATTGCGGTTTTTACTGTTAAAATTACTTTTGCACAAACCTCATGCATGATTTATAAGGGAAAGAAAATTAATGTAATATCAGATTTTTTAATAGCAATGCTTTATCTTACAAGAAAATTTAGTAACATTTTTAATACACTCTCAAAATGTATGTGCCAAGAACTTCATATCCAACAAAACTGACCCTTTCCTATAAAAGGCAAGATGGCTGGGCGCAGTGGCTCACACCTGTAATCCTAGCACTCTGAGAGGCCGAGGCGGGTGGATCACCTGAGTTCAGGAGTTCGAGACCAGCCTGGCCAACATGGCAAAACCCCATCTCTACTAAAAATACCAAAAGTATCTGGGTGTGGTCATGGGCGCCTGTAGTCTCAGCTACTTGAGGGGCTGAGGCAGGAGAATCACTTGAACCCGGGGAGCGGAGGTTGCAGTGAACTGAGATCCCACCACTTCACTCCAGCCTGGGCAAAAGAGCAAGACTCTGTTTCAAAAAAAAAAAAAAAAAGGGAAAAATGTACTGTTATCAGGATGCAACATTCAAGAATTGAGGGAATATTGGTCCCACAAGCCCTTCCTAAGAAACTTGCTAGAGAACAAGCTTCAGACAAGCAATGACTACAGATATATTGACATAAGTACTTTAGTAAGCATAAAGTATGTCGTTATTTATAGTTCTAAAACTGAAGAAAATTGAAGGAGAGAGTATAGTATGAAATGGCATGTCCTGACCATGTAACTAGTACAATGACAAAAAAATTAGTGGAGACTGAGTATGACATATGCCAAAACATTTCCAACTGTTTTCAGTATTCATTATTGGTAGCAGTACTATTAATATTGTCATTATGAAACTTATGTATTGTAATATAGCATAAAGCAAATTATAGATATTCTATATAATTGTAGGTATTCAATTTTTATCATCCTGTGTGCCCTTGAGCACCAGGATCTCCATGTGAAAGAAAAGAGAGAGAGCTGTTATATAAAAGATATTAAAGAAAAAATCCCTTAGTCTAGAGTTTGAATTTGAAATATTATTACAAATTTAGAAGGTATTTTATCTTGGGCTGTATTTTCTCTTGAGCTGTATAAAAGATATTAAAGAAAAAAATCCCTTAGTCTAGAATTTGAATTTGAAATATTATTACAAATTCAGAAGGTATATTATCTTGGGGGTGGGAGAGTGGGAATGGGGAGAGGTTCCTAGATCTGTTCATTCTAAAGGTCTAGAAACAGTGACCACCCCAGTAGTATTGAGAATCGGTAGTGCCAGGTTATAGGTTTGAAGTATCATTTCCCATCAAATTAAATCAGTGGCTGCTTCCAAATATGCAGCAGAAAATGACTCTCAAACCTTGTTATCCCAACCAGAGCAAAGTTCTCAAAGATTAGTAGTTAAGTCAAAGGATGAAGATACCAAGGGCCTAAGACGAACAAATTGATCTCTGATATGAATAAGAATTACAGGAGATTCAAGGCGGGCAAATCACAAGGTCAGGAGATTGAGACCATCCTGGCCAACACGGTGAAATCCTGTCTCTACTAAAAATACAAAAGATTAGCCGGGCATGGTGGCAGGCGCCTGTGGTCCCTGCTACTCGGGAGGCTGAGGCAGGAGAATGGCATGAACCCAGGAGGCGGAGCTTGCAGTGAGCCAAGACCTTGCCACTACACTCCAACCAGGGTGACAAAGCGAGACTCTGTCTCAAAAAAAAAAAAGAACTGCAGGAGATTAAAACCTATCAAATAAATCTAAATCCTAGATTTTTTTTTAATTAACAGACTTTATTAGTTTTAGATTTACAGAAAAATTGGGCAGAAATTGAGTTCCCATGTATTTCCTCTTCCCATCCTGTCCTCAGTTTTACCTATTCTTGAAATCTTGCTTTGGTGTGGTATATTTTTACAGTTGATGAACCAATATTGATATGTTGTTACTAACTGAAGTCCATAGTTTACATTAGGGTTCACTCTTTGCCTTTGTCAACCTGTGGGGTTGATAAATGCATAATGTTGTGTATCTACCATTTTAGTATCATGCAGAACAGTTTTACTACCCCAAAACTTCATTGTGCTCAATATATTCGTTCCTCCCCACCCACCCAACCCCTGGAAGCCACTGATTGTTTTTTAAACTTTTAAGTTCAGGTATACATGTGTGGGTTTATTACATATGTAAACTTGTGTCATGGGGGTTTGTAGTACAAATTATTTCATCACCCAGGTGTTAAGCCTAGTACCCATTAGTTTTTTTTCCTGATCCTCTCCTTCATCCTAACCTCCACACTCCAATAGGCCCCAGTGTGTGTTGTTCCCCTCTACGTGTCAATGTGTTCTCATTATTTAGCTGCCACTTACAAGTGAGAATATGTGGTATTTGATTTTCCGTTCCTATGTTAGTTTGTTAAGGTAATGGCCTCCAGCTATATCCATATCCCTGCAAAGGACATGATCTCGTTCTTTTTTATGGCTGCATAGTATTCCATGGTGTATATGCACCAAATTTTCTTTATTCAGTCAATTGTTGGCATTTAGGTCGATTGCATGTCTTTGTTATTGTGAATAGTGCTGCAGTGAACATATGCATGCATGCATCTTTGTAATAGACCAATTTATATTCCTTTGGGTATAGATCCAGTAGTGGAACTGCTGGGTTGAATGTTATTTCTGTCTTTAGGTCTTTGAGGAATTGCCACACTATCTTTCGCAATGACTGAACTAATTTACACTCCCACCAACAGTGTATAGGCATTCCACTTTCTGCACAACCTCACCAGCCTCTGTTATTTCTTGACTTTTTAATCATAGCCATTCTGACTGGTGGGTATCTCCTTGTGATTTTATTTGATCAGTGATGAGGAGCTTTCTTTCATATGATTGTTGGCCGCATGTATGTCATCTTTAGAAAAGTGTTATGTCCTTTCCCTACTTTTTAATGGGGGTGTTTGTTTTTTTTATTGTAAATTTGTTTAAGTTCCTTATAGATGGATGTTAGACCTTTTCGGATACATAGTTTGCAAAAATTTTCTACCATTCTGTAGGTTATCTGCTTACTCTGTTGAGTTTCTTTTGCTGCGCAGAAGCTCTTTAGTTTAATTAGATCCCATTTGTCAATTTTTGCTTTTGTTGCCATTGCTTTTGGCATCTTTGTCATGAAATCTTTCCCCATGCCTACGTCCTGAATGGTATTGCCTAGGTTGTCTTCAGGGTTTTTTATACTTTTCGGTTTTTAGTGGGGTGTGTGTGTGTTTGTTTGAGACAGAGTCTCGCTCTGTTGCCCAGGCTGGAGTGCAGTGGCGTGATCTCGGCTCACTGCAAGCTCTGCCTCCTGGGTTCACGCCATTCTCCTGCCTCAGCCTCCCAAGTAGCTGGGACTATAGGCGCTCACCACCACGCCCGGCTAATTTTTTGTATTTTTGGTAGAGAAGGGATTTCATCATTTTAGCCAGGATGGCCTCACTCTCCTGACCTCGACATCCGCCCACCTTGGCCTCCCAAAGTGCTGGGATTACAGATGTGAGCCACCGCGCCCAGCCAATAGTTTTCGGTTTTACATTTAAGTCTTTGATCCATCTTGAGTTAATTTTTGTATATGGTGTAAGGAAGGGGCCCAGTTTCAGTCTTCTGCATATGGCTAGCCAGTTATCCCAGCACCATTTATTGAATACGGAATCTTTTCCTCATGGCTTGTTTTTTTCAGGTGTGTCGAAGATTAGATGGTTGTAGGCATGCAGTCTTATTTCTGGACTTTCTATTCTGTACCATTGATCTATGTGTCTGTTTTTGTACCAGCACCATGCTGTTTTGGTTACTGTGGCCCTGTAGTTTGAAGTTGAGTAGAGTGATGCCTCCAACTTTGTTCCCTTTGCTTAGGATTGCCTGGGCTACTCAGACTCTTTTTTTGGTTCCATGGGAATTTTAAAATTGTTTTTTATAGTGCTGTGAAGAATGCCAATGGTAATTTAATGGGAATAGCATTGAATCTATAAATTGCTTTGGGCAGTATGGCCATTTTAAACATGAGCATGGAATATTTTTCCATTTGTTCCTGTCATCTCTGGTTTCTTTAAGCAGTGTTTTGTAGTTCTCCTTGTAGAGATCTTTTACCTCCCAAATTAGCTGTATTCTTAGGTATTTTATCCTTTTTGTGGCAGTTGTGAATGGGAGTATGTTCCTGATTTGGCTCTCAGCTTGACTGATGTTGGTGATATTTGCACATTGATTTTTGTATCCTGAGACTTCACTGAAGTTATCAGCTCAAAAAGTTTTTGGGCTAAGACTGTGGGGTTTTCTAGATGTAGGATCATGTCATCTGCAAACAGAAATAGTTGTACTTCCACTCTTCGTATTTGAATGCCCTTTACTTCTCTCTCTTGCCTGATTGCCCTGGCCAGGACTTCCAATTCTGTGTTGAATAGGAGTGGTGAGAGAGGGCATCCTTGTCTTGTGCCAGTTTTCAAGGGGAATGGTCCCAGCTTTTGCCCATTCACTATGATGGCTGTGGGTTTGTCATAGATGGCTCTTATTATTTTGGGGTATGTTTCTTAAATACATAGTTTATTGAGAGTTTTTAACATGAATGGATGTTAAATTTTATCAAAAGCCTTTTCTGCAGCTATTGAGATTATGGTAGTTTTTGTCTTTAGTTCTGTTTATGTGATGAATCACATTTATTGATATACTTATGTTGAACCAACCTTGCATCCTGGGGATGAAGCCTACTTGATTGTGGCGGATAAGCTTTTCGATGTGCTGCTAGATTCGGTTTGCCAGTATTTTGTTGAGGATTTTTGTATCAATGTTTATCAAGAACATTGGCCTGAAGTTTTCTTTCTTTCTTGTATCTCTGGAAGATTTTGGTATCAGGATGATGCTGGCCTCATAGAATGAGTTAAGGAGGGGTCCTCCTCAACTTTTTGGAATAGTTTCAATAGGAATAGTACCAGCTCTTCTTTGTACATCTGGTAGAATTCAGCTGTGCATCCATCTGGTCCTGGGCTTTTTTTAGTTGGTAGGCTACTTACTACTGCCTCAGTTTCAGAGCTTGTTATTGGTCTATTCAGGGATTCCATTTTTTCCTGGTTCAGTTTTGAGAGGGTGTATGTATCCAGGAATTTTTTCATGTCTTCTAGATTTTCTAGTTTATGTAAATAGATGTGTTCATAATATTCTCTACTGGTTGTATTTCTATGGGGTCAGCCACAGATCTTTTTACTGTCTATATAGTTTTGCCATTTCCAGAATATCACACAGTTGAAGTTACACAACATGTACCCTTTTTAGACTGACTTCATTCACTTAGCAATATACATTTAAGGTTCCCTCATGTCTGTCTGTGGCTTGATAGCTCAATTCTTTTTATTGCTGAATAATAATCCATTGTATGAATGTGTATCGATTGTTTATCTATTTACCTACTGAAGGACAGCTTAGTTGCTTCTAAGTTTTGACAATCATTAATAAAACTGTGAACACTCATGCAGTTTTTTTGTGTAGATACAAGTTTTTAAGTCATTGGAGTAAATGTGTAGGAATGTGATTCTGGATCATATGATGGCTATGTTTAGCTTTATAAAAAACTACCAAACAGTCTTGCAGTGTGACTTTGTTGTTTTGCATTCCCACCGGTAATGAATGTGAGCTCCTGTTCCTCCACATACTCACCCGCATTTCTGATGTTGAGTACTTTGGATTTTAGCCATCCTAATAGGTGTGTAATGGCATCTTGTTTTAGTTTGTAATCCTTCAATGACATTAACATTGAACATCTTTTTCTATGATTATTTACAGTCTGTATACTGTGTCTTTGATGATATATCTATTAGATCTTTCACCCACTTTTTAACTAGATTTTTTGTCTTCATATTAAGTTGTAAGAGTTCTTTGGATATTCTGGATACAATTCCTTTATCAGGTATGTGTTTTCCATGTATTTTCTCCTACTTTGTGGCTTATCTTTTTGTTCTCTTAACAGTGCTTTTCACAGAGCAGTGTTTTTTTTTTTTTTTTTTTTTTTTTTTTATTATACTTTAAGTTCTAGGGTACATGTGCATAACGTGCAGGTTTGTTACATATGTATACTTATGCCATGTTGGTGTGCTGCACCCATCAACTCGTCAGCACCCATCAATTCATCATTTATATCTTGTATAACTCCCCAATGCAAGCCCTCCCTCCTCCCCACTCCCCCCTCCCCATGATAGGCCCCAGTGCGTGATGTTCCCCTTCCCGAGTCCAAGTGATCTCATTGTTCAGTTCCCACCTATGAGTGAGAACATGCGGTGTTTGGTTTTCTGTTCTTGTGATAGTTTGCTAAGAATGATGGTTTCCAGCTGCATCCATGTCCCTACAAAGGACGCAAACTCATCCTTTTTTATGGCTGCATAGTATTCCATGGTGTATATGTGCCACATTTTCTTAATCCAGTCTGTCACAGATGGACATTTGGGTTGATTCCAAGTCTTTGCTATTGTGAATAGTGCCGCAATAAACATACGTGTACATGTGTCTTTGTAGTAGAATAATTTATAATCCTTTGGGTATATACCCAGTAGTGGGATGGCTGGGTCATATGGTACATCTAGTTCTAGATCCTTGAGGAATTGCCATACTGTTTTCCATAATGGTTGAACTAGTTTACAATCCCACCAACAGTGTAAAAGTGTTCCTATTTCTCCACATCCTCTCCAACACCTGTTGTTTCCTGACTTCTTAATGATTGCCATTCTAACTGGTGTGAGATGGTATCTCATTGTGGTTTTGATTTGCATTTCTCTGATGGCGAGTGATGATGAGCATTTTTTCATGTGTCTGTTGGCTGTATGAATATCTTCTTTTGAGAAATGTCTGTTCATATCCTTTCCCCACTTTTTGATGGGGTTGTTTGTTTTTTTCTCGTATATTTGTTTGAGTTCTTTGTAGATTCTGGATATTAGCCCTTTGTCAGATGAGTAGGTTGCAAAAATTTTCTCCCATTCTGTAGGTTGCCTGTTCACTCTGATGGTAGTTTCTTTTGCTGTGCAAAAGCTCTTTAGTTTAATGAGATCCCATTTGTCAATTTTTGCTTTTGCTGCCGTTGCTTTTGGTGTTTTAGACATGAAGTCCTTGCCCATGCCTATGTCCTGAATGGTACTACCTAGATTTTCTTCTAGGGTTTTTATGGTATTAGGTCTAACATTTAAGTCTCTAATCCATCTTGAATTAATCTTCGTATAAGGGGTAAGGAAAGGATCCAGTTTCAGCTTTCTACTTATGGCTAGCCAATTTTCCCAGCACCATTTATTAAATAGGGAATCCTTTCCCCATTTCTTGTTTCTCTCAGGTTTGTCAAAGATCAGATGGCTGTAGATGTGTGGTATTATTTCTGAGGACTCTGTTCTGTTCCATTGATCTATATCTCTGTTTTGGTACCAGTACCATGCTGTTTTGGTGACTGTAGCCTTGTAGTATAGTTTGAAGTCAGGTAGCGTGACGCCTCCAGCTTTGTCCTTTTGACTTAGGATTGTCTTGGCAATGCGGGCCCTTTTTTGGTTCCATATGAACTTTAAAGTAGTTTTTTCCAATTCTGTGAAGAAACTCATTGGTAGCTTGATGGGGATGGCATTGAATCTATAAATAACCTTGGGGAGTATGGCCATTTTCACGATATTGATTCTTCCTATCCATGAGCATGGTATGTTCTTCCATTTGTTTGTGTCCTCTTTTATTTCGCTGAGCAGTGGTTTGTAGTTCTCCTTGAAGAGGTCCTTTACATCCCTTGTAAGCTGGATTCCTAGGTATTTTATTCTCTTTGAAGCAATTGTGAATGGAAGTTCATTCCTGATTTGGCTCTCTGCTTGTCTGTTACTGGTGTATAAGAATGCTTGTGATTTTTGCACATTAATTTTGTATCCTGAGACTTTGCTGAAGTTGCTTATCAGCTTAAGGAGATTTTGGGCTGAGACGATGGGGTTTTCTAAATATACAATCATGTCATCAGAGCAGTGTTTTTTACTTGTAATGAATTCCAGCTTATCAATTTGTTCTTTCATGGAGTGTGTTTTTGATATTGTATATGAAAACTCATTACCAAACTCAGGATCATTTTTAGTTTCTCCTTTGTATTCTCCAGAATTGTTATGGTTTTATGATTTACATTTAGATATATAATCCATCTTGAATTAATTTTTGTGAAAAATATAAAATCATCTAGATTTTTTTTTTTTTTGAATGTGAGTGTCCAGTTGTTCCAGCACCATTTGTTGAAATGACTGTTCTTTGTTTGGTTGCCTTTGCTCCTTTATCAAAGGTCAGTTGACTGTATTTGCTTCTAATTCTGGTCTCCCTTACTCTGTTCCGTTGATCTGTTTGTCAAATTTTTTCACCAATACCACATTCTCTTGATTAGTGTAACTTTATCATAAGACTAGTAGCCACGTAGAGTCAGTCTTCCAACTTTATCCTTCTCATTTAATATTATGTTGGCTATTTTGGATCTTTTGCCTCTCCATATAAACTTTAAAATCAGTTTATCAGTATCAATGGATAACTAGCTTTGATTTTGATTGAGACTGCATTGACCAAGTCAGGAAGAACTGATATCTTAACATTATTGAGTCTTCCTACCCATGAATATGGAATATCTTTCCACTTATTTAGATCTTTAATTTCTTCCATCAGAGTTTTATAGTTTTCCCTCATCTAGAATAGTGAGGGGTATATACATATTTGTTAGATTTATACTTGAATATTTCTCTTTGTTTTGGTGCTAATTTAAATGATACCATGTTTTTAATTGCAGATTCCAGTTTGTCATTGCTAATATGTAGAATAGCAGTTGACTTTTATCAAGGTGTGACCTACAGCTTTGCTTTAATTGCTTATTCATTCCAGGAGGCTTTTTGTCAAATCTTTGGAACTTTCTACATAGACCATCATATCATCTTCAAACAAGTAAAGTTTTACTTCTTCCTTCCCAATCTGTGTATCTTTTATTTCCTTTTCTTACTGTACATAGGAGTGGTGACAGAGGACATACTTAACCTTGTCCCCAATCTTGGGGGGAAAGATCTGATTTTTCATCATTAAATATGACGTTAGCTATAGTTTCTTATAGATGCTCTTTAATAATTCATGAGTTTTTAGTGATATTTAAAATAAAACTAAAAACTAACTTGTCACTTTCTAAGCATGACAGGGAACCCAGTATGTTGATAACTGAAAAAATAAAAGGAAAATCTCACAAACATTTATGTGGAACTATACCACTAGGCAATCAAATATATGAAGGGAATTTCTCCTTATAAATTATTTCATCTAACAAATTGAAACAAAATAATAGAATTTGAATATCACAGTTTTGTACCCCTTGAAGAATGAACCCTTGATGAATTCATGACTCTAGGTACTGATGATCAGTGACTGCTACCCTGAAAAAAAAGAGTGACATTCAGATATTATGTGCCTCCTGATTAAAGAGCTCCACCACCTATAGTCTTGCCAAAAGAGGTCAAACCTGAGTCTGATCAAGCCTCCGGATCCAACTTCCAATTATCTGGAAATGCTGAAGAAAAAGAAATGTTGAACTTCACCATGTATATGCAGGCAGCAAAATTGTAAGGAAAATAGAGGAATGGGGGGAACTTCACAGATTAAAAGAGATGTAAAAGACATATCCAGACATATTTTTAAAAGACTTTGTTAAAAGTACGTAAGACTAACCATGGATGCACAGTGCTGGAGATATACACTTAGGTGATAAAAGCATAATAAAATGCAAGGAAGTGATCACTGTAAATGTCAGAATTGCAGCTACTTTGCAGGGAAGGAGAGGCTATAATTGGAATGAGAAAAAGTATGTCTGGGGCTTCTTAGTAGCAAAATTCTGGACCTGAGTGGTGATTTCAAGGATGTTCTCCTTATAACAATTAACTAAGCTATACTTTTGTGTTATTTTCTGTATCTGTGTTTTATTTCATTAAAAATGTTTTTTAACAACATCAAAAAAAGATTATATATGCATATATGCAGCATATATGAGGTCAGGACAGGTATCTAATTTTTTTCATTGTTGCCTGTTACACTTAGCATAGCGCCTAGACATAAATAGGTGCCCAATTAACAGTAGTTAAATGAACAGTCATAAAATCCCATCGTAATTCAGCTTTTACACAGAATCAGTAGATTATGTCTTCTCTCAAAACCGCTTACAGTCAAAAGCTTAATACAATAGCTTTTGTAAGTTTTAATCTTGCCTTCCAGCATATTTATAAAGCAATTTAGCCACAATCTAATCTTCAAAGTTCTAAAATAATTTTCCTTCTTTATAAATACACTTCAAAACTTTTAGATACTTCACAGTTCTCTCTGTTGGGTCCAAATTTTATTCTCGATAGCTACAAAAATGAGAATAAACCAGACGGGCTGAGAATAAGTGTTCATGATCAAATGAGCATTAAAAAGTAGAATAGTGGGCCGGACGCGGTGGCTCATGCCTGTAATCCCAGCACTTTGGGAGGCCGAGGCAGGTGGATCACGAGGTCAGGAGATCTAGACCGTCCTGGCTAACATGGTGAAACCCCGTCTCTACTAAAAATACAAAAAAGCCAGGCGTAGTGGCGGGCATCTGTAGTCCCAGCTACTTGGGAGGCTGAGGCAGGAGAATGGCATGAACTCGGGAGACGGAGCTTGTAGTGAGCCGAGATTGCACCACTGCACTCCAGCCTGGGTGACAGAGCGAGACTGCGTCTGAAAGAAAAAAAAAAAAAAAAAAACATAGTGGAGAATGTGGTTAATTAATGTATTAAGATATTCCACAGTTGCACATTCTTGTATGTTTGAAACAATGAAGACAGTTATCCCTTCATTAGACATCTGTGTGCTCAGCCAGACTCTGTGCTGCACAGTATGAGGACAGAATGAATGAGACAAGGATCTTGCCTAGAAGCAACTTAGGCTGGTTATGTAACAGAATATAATTTTCAGTGGTTTGACCCAAGTCTCAGTTTCAGCCTCTAGAATTGGCATGTGCTTTTAGGTGGGCCACTCCTGGAGGGCCAGGCCTAGATTACACATCTCATTCTGTGAATGGGGCACTGACTTAGGTCCGCTTAAGGCCTTAGACTTCTAAGCACAGTTAGATCTCCCTGGTTTCACACAATTGTTTTTAATAATATCTAAAGAAACTAATTTGGAGCTTTATAAAGACAAAGCATAATTTGAGAATGACTAAAGGCATATAAACTGTATGCTATTTATTAAATCCTTAGTGCAAACCAAAGATATTCAGTAAATTACATATGCATTTGGGCTCTGGTGTTAACATTTGTCTCTCCCTTTCCTAAGGAATTGGAAAACTCCAGGTCTGGGTGTTGTGGTTCGATCTAGAGAGTTCTCATCAAACTAATACTATATCCACTGCTAATCATCTTCTTTGTTTTGCAAGGATCTGTCCTTTTACATTTATCCGCATCAGGCCAATTCCGTTTTTACTTGAGGGCAAAACAATAATTGATAAAAACACCAAGTTTCTCTTTGCAGCCATATTTATGTGATCCTAGTACTTACTATCCCTACTTGGCACAGAATTTTACTGTGCCAGAACTTAAAGCCATTCTCTCTCCCCCATGTAGATTTTGTGAAATTGTTGTTTAAAAATGGTTGCTCTCTTGACACAGGTGTATGACAATGGATTTTGGTGAACAGTGGTTTTCTTTCTTTTTTTTTTTTTCAAGTCTTAACCACTGCAAACTGCACAAGGATGTAAACTATGTACTTTCTAAGTTATATTATAAAACCTTCCTACATGGCAATCACCTGGAGCTTTTCCGTTTAACTATTTTATAATGTCTTAGGTGTGTGCTACACTTGTATTCTATTACTGTCCTTTTTCTATATGTCCTGCACTTATTGTCAAAAGACCCAATTTTATGATGCTTTTCCTATCCTCTGTTTTTTTTTTTTCCCCCAGAGGAAACATTTTCAGTGAAAAGACTTACACAAAAATTCACTCACATATTCATGATTTTTTGGAGCAGAAAGCCTTTATCTCAAACCCCCCAACCACAGTGTACTTTTGACAGGATGGACAATAAGATTTTAATGTCTTCTCAAAAGATACTTTGAAAATCTGGTGCTTTCTGTTTGATGTTAAAAAGTGCTTCTGGTCATTTGAGTTTAAAATTACAGGGAAAGCTGCTTGGGTAGACCACCCAGGCTGGGTTCAAAGGAGTGATCTTTCTAAGACAGGTACTCCTCAAATAGAGGTTGTCTTTCAAACAAGTTTTACTGAAAGGACAAGTATTTCCTGACCCTGAGTTTTTCAGTTCCCTCCTCCTTTATTCTCCTCATCAGAAAGTGGTTTCTTTGTGAAAGTTTCTCGGGAGGGTTTTGTGAGCATAAGATTATGTAGATATACTTTCCACGCTTTACCAATAAATGACTTTTCTATATGATGTAAAGCACAGAGGGCATTAGGACATTAGTCCCATACCATGTGTTGTTTGTTTATGCCTCATGATCACCCACAAAAGATTTGAAACAAGTAGTAGGAATTCCATTGAATAAAACAAACAAAAAAAATTAAAAATAGAGTTTATATAAATATAGTTCATACCCAAAGGGAAAAAATAGGATAAACTATACAGTTGTAATGTTCCACGTGTTATTCTTAATACCTCAAAATATTTTTAAAGCCTTTAGAGATCTGCAATTTTATATATTAAATCTACCATAAAGCTACAATACACAAACAATGTGAAATAGACACAAAGATAGATAGTTATCGATTAGAGTCTGATAAAGATGGCATTTCAAACCAGTGGAGAAAGGAGGGTTTATTTAATACCTCTTCATGGGAAAAATAAATTTAGGCTCCTGTCTCACACAACACACCAAAATAAATTCTAAATGAATCAGCAGTGAATTAGAAAACCATAAAATTACCATACACAGTGATAATTCAAGGAAAATAAATACAAATGAATAATTTAGAAGGTGATACAAATGAATAATTACCTCATCTCATAGTGAGAGTGAGAAATAATTTTGAAAGCACAAAAGGAAAAGCAGGAAAAAGAAAACCACAAAAATTGTTAGACTACATAGAATTATTTAGTCTCAGTATATTTTTAAAAACTTTAAAATAGCATAAGCAAAATGGAAGACAAAAGTTAAGCTGGAAAAAATATTAACAATATGTATTAACCATTTGCCATATTTATAATGAGATAATCTTAATAAATTATTTTTAAAAGATAAAAACCTCCTCCCCAAATTTTAAAATAGCAAACTAGAACAATTAACAAAAAGATAATGATAAATAGCAACTTTATTTTAAAGAAAAATAATAAAGTAAATGTCTTTTTCCCTTATCCCCAAATCAAGTTTATATTGTGAATTCAAAGGCAAAGTTCATAAAAGCACCAGAAGTAAATTTAAAAGAGTATTTTTATAATATTCAAGTAGAATGGCCTTTCTGACAGAAATCTCAGATGTCCTAACGGAAAAGTTTGGCAGATTGTATCAAATAAAAATGTAAAAATTACTTATGACAAAAAAAACTAAAAAACAAAATTGATAGCAATAAACTGGAAAAGTTATTTTTAAAATATGACCAAAAGGGTTAACATCTATATTATCAGTAAAGAGCCTTATAAATAAATAAGGAAAACACACCCCAATAGAAAATGGGTAGAAGGCACACCGTGATAATGCAAGAAAATGTAATAGACACGGCAAATAAACACTGGGAAAAATCTCTAATGATACTGATAATAAAATAAAAGTAACCTTTAAAATACCAGTTTTATTTAGCTGTAAAATTGGTAAATATTTGTTTTAATGATATTATTTAACGTTGGTAAAAGCATGGAAAAAATCTTTTTCTGGGGGTATAAAGTGATTAAAATTTTTTTCTGGGGGGGCAGTTTAAATTTGATAATATCTATCAAAAGGCTTCATTTTCATATTCTTTGACTCAAATTATCATTATTGGAAATTTGTCCTAGGTAAGCAGGCACAGTGGTACAGAATGATTTGTTCAGCAGCTGTTGTAAACAAGGGTTGTGCTGTTAACCTGCACAGCATCTCAGCCATTGTCCTATATTTACAGAATTCCCAAGCATGTAAGATGGCTCTCCTGCTATAGAACCTGAGAGTGCCAAGTATTTGCTTCCCAGGCTTTACTGTGTCTAAGATACAGGAATGTGACCAAGGTTTTACAATCCACCATACTCACACTAGACTTTCACTCTGAAGGCAATGAAGTAAAGAAGCAAAGACATCTCAAACTGTGTTCTTTGGAGAGTTTGAGGCAGCTATATCTAGTGTTCAAAGTCACAATGTTAGTTCAGTCTGTCTCATGGTGCCCAGTGGTTTTTTTTTTTTTCAGCAGACCAGTTTGGTGTTGTGTTCTTTGGATATTAGTTGTGGAAGTATAACTTCAACACCTAAGTTTTCCAGATTCTTTTATATACACAAGTAGCCTGTCAATTGATTTCCTTTCTATTTAAATCAACCTGAGCTTCCCCCCACCAACACCATGGCTTAAAACTAAGAATTCTAACTGTATTAAAACAACTTTATTTGTAACATTGAAAATTTGACAGAATAGTAAGAGATTAATTGAAGTAAATTTTTATATCCACAGGATGAGACACTATTTAGCTTTTAAAGACCGTGCTATATTTCTCAGTTTAAGTATTAATCCAAGAAGGAACTTATTATAAGACATTAAGTACTTAGAAAATTCTTGGAAGGCTAGGTGTGTTGGTTAATACCTATAATCCCAACACTTTGGGAGGCCTAGGTGGAAGGAAGGATCACTTGAGGCCAGGAGGTCAAGACCAGCCTGGGCAACATAGTGAGACCCTGTCTCTACAAAAAAAAAAAAAGGAAAAATTAGCTGGGTGTCGTGGTGTGCACCTATAGACCCAGCTACTCTGGAGGCTGAGGTGGGAGCATCACTTGAGCCTAGGAGTTTGAGGCTGCAGTGAGCTATGATCGTGCCACTGCACTCCAGCCTAGGTGACAGAACAACACCCTGTCCAAAAAAAGAAAAAAGAAAGAGAGAGAGAGAGAAAGAAAATTGTTGTCAGACTTCTAGATTGACTCCTAAAACAATACCAAACAAATTCACAAGGGTGCTGCTCCTTCTGAGGCCAACACAAGTTAGGGAGGAAATGTGTGGCTAATGCCACACAAACAACTATCTCTTACACCCAAGAAACCACAGAATGTGTACCCGAAGCTACAGATGAGAAATTAGTACAACTTATCCCACTGATTTTTGATGCCCAGGAAGCTGGAAAATGGACCTCAGAATGCTGCTGCAGGAAAGCCTCATATTCCAAACTTTGCTAATAACAGCCAAGAGCCACAGGAAGATATCTTTGACTCACATTCAACCTCCAAATCTTGTAGCATACTGTTTGTGTAGGGGAGAATAAAAGGCTTTCATATGCACAGATTGTCTCTGGAAGGATATGTAAACCAGTAACCATGATGATTTCTAAGATGAGGCTGGGAGACATGAGTAAGAGGGAGAAGCTTTTCATAGTGCACTCTTTTTATTTTGGCTTAATTGTACTGTGGTCATCATCACCTATTCAAAAAGTTTGCAAATTAAATTTTACTTGCATCTTAGCTCAGTAGTTTTCAGTGTATCTCAAGGGAACACACCCCCAGGCCTCCAAGGAAGCTTTCAAGGGTCTTTGAAAGGGGAGAGCAGGGAAGGTCCCTAGGTCCCCAGCTTCTGCTTCAGCCAGAGCAACTCTTAATTTTATCTGTTCTTTGGTTCAAGCTTCTGAGTAAGATTTTGTTTGAAGAAAGCATTTCCCTGCTCTTCTTAAAAATTAAAAGCTGCAGGGCGTGGTGGCTTACGCCTGTAATCCCAGCATTTTGGGAGGTCAAGGCAGGTTGATCACCTGAGGTCAGGAGTTCAAGACCAGCCTGGCCAACATGGCAATAAAAACAAAAATTAGCTGGGTGTGGTGGCATATGCCTGTAATCCCAGTTACTCAGGAGATTGAGACAGGAGAATCGTTTGAACCCAAGAGGCAGAGGTTGCAGTGGGCAGATGTTGCAGTGAGCCGGGATCACGCCACTGCACTCCAGCCTGGGCAACAGAGCAAGACTCTGCCTTAAAAAAAAATTAAAAGCTAGTGTTATAGACGAATATTAAATATCATGGAGAGCTGTTCATTATTACATATTAATTAAGAAATGGGAAAATGGGATAAAAATATAAATGTAAATTTATTTATAAGAATAAATAAATTCTTTTAAATTTATTTTAAGAAAATAAATTTTCTTAAAATTTATTAAGAAAGACTAGAAGTACAAATACCAAATTTTCTCTTGATAGTATTTTACTATTTCTTTGTGGTTCTCTTTCCCAAATTTATGACAATTATTTTTAAAACTATTTTTATCAGCATAACTACACATTATTTTTAAATTAAATGGAAAAATAGTCTTGAAAATTTAGACATGTTACCAAATAAATGAAGTGGTGCTGGTTGACATCTGTGAAGAATTTGCTAGATAGAACCTCCAACTGATATGTCATAAATGTGTTAGATGTGGGTCAAGGTTTTTTTTTTTCATTACTCAGGGAAATTCGGTGAGGCTGGAAACAGGTGAATCTCCTCCTGGCTTGCATCAACTTAGTCCTTTCAGCATTTATGTCAGCATACCATGAAAAAAATTTGGGAAGCGCTGTGCTTTACTAACCTGGAAATAAGCATCTGTAGCATGCTCTAATTTGATTCTATATATTAACATATTATTTATACCTTATTCATTAAGAATAAGATTAATAACCCAAATAATAGACTAATAGCCCTGAAAAGGGCTACCATTTATTAAGTACTTAATCATGTACTAGGTACTGTCCTAAGTACTTTACATCTGTTATCTCAGTTAATTCCCACGGCAGCCATGCAAAGTTTAGATATTCCAGTTTTATAGGTGAAAAAATGGATGCTATTATGTGAAATTAGTAACTAACTTGCTAAAATCTTGAATGGTAGAAGTAGGATTCTAACTAGTATCTTACTCCAGTGTCTGTAGTCTTAACCAGTATATTCTACTGTCCCCTTTTTTCAGGAACCTATCCATTATGTGAAGCAGTATACAGCTGTATCAGACAGATGATCACAAGTATAACAAGGGCTCTCTTCACCATCTCTCTCCCACTAGAGCATCAGCTCCATAAGGACAGAGAACTTGCCTGTCTTATCCACCCAGCACAATACCTGGAACATCATAGGAAGTTAGATATTTGTTGAATGAATGAGTAACTCAGGCTGCACATCAAAATTGCCCATAAAGGTTTTGAAACATTCAGATGTCAGGAGCCTACCCCATCTCCCAGCTAGTATCACCAAGGGAAGAATTCAGGCAAGCATGTATTTTTAAAGATTTACAGGTACCAGGCATGGTGGCTCATGCCTGTAATCTCAACACTTTGGGAGGCTGAGGTGGGTGGATCACATGAGGCCAGGAATTCAAGACCAGCCTGGCCAACAAGAGGAAACCTGTCTCTACTAAAAATATAAAATTGGATGGGTGTGGTGGCACACGCCTGTAATCCCAGCTCCTTGGGAGGCTGAGATGTGAGAATAGCTTGAACCCAGGAGTCAGAGGTTGCAGTGAGCCAAGATTGTTCTACCTCACTCCAGCCTGGGTGACAGAGAGAGAACCTGCCTCAAAAACTAATAAAAATAAAATAAAATAAAATAAAACTACAGGTGATCCTAATGCCTAGTCAAGATACAGAACCCCTGTCCTAGAGCAGTGGTTCTCTAACTTGAATATGCAGCGGAATTACCTGCGGAACTTGTTAAAATCCCCCAGAGCTTCCATTTACTAGGTCTGGGGTAGAGCTTGAGAATTTGTATTTATTCAAGTTCCCAATACTGCTGTTCTGTGAATCACATGTTTAAGAACTGTCCTAGAGACTGGGTTGTAGGGAACTAAGTCAATACATTTTTACCTAGAACTTAAGCAGGAGATTTATTTAGTCAGACAGACCAAAATAAACATTGGTCACTCAAGCAATGCAGATTTTAGTCACAGTATTCAAAACATCCAGGAATCTGTCGTGCCCATTGAGCTTGTTGCTCTAAAAGTTTCTTTGAACACTTACATATTATTTTTTTTTCCAAGCAAAACTATATCCAGCTTTATTAAAGTTACTTTCCATAAACAATCAGGGTATTTCAGGCAGGACATGGGCAGATAATCATTAACGGTGTACAACAACTTTCAAACTCCCTTCTTCAATGGACTACCAAAATCAAAAAGCCACTATAAAACCCCATAAGATCTTCATCTGATGCTCTGAACGGAAGGTTAGAGTGAGGGTTGACATTTCACATTTAGCAGGTTGTTTAACAGCTTTTCATGAACTGACCCTGACTTCCAGGAAATGAAATAAAAATGGCAGAATTTATCTGAAAATATGAAAATCCACAGTGTAGAAGTGGAAACTCTACTCTTTTGGGGTGCTCCATCTCAGTGGCACCACTGTAAAGTCTAATTGCCTGACACACTGGTAACCAATTACTGGAGGGTCAGGGCCCAACAGAGTTTGAGTTTAAGGGAGTTAAGTCTGTGTTGAAGATGACGAGGGAGAAGAGGACATAACAACCAATTTGTATTTTCACACCACAAGGGATTTGTGCCAAGGTGGCTACATATCTGAGAGTCACGGAATCCCTCCTCCTGGGAGTCAAGAGGAAGTCTCTCAAAATGGGTAGGGAAAGGTGTTTTCCCCACATCAATCCAGCATCAGAGACATTCTATTAGTAACCTATGACCCTTTCCCACAATACAACAGTAAAGTGTTCTGTGTGCTAACAACATAGCTTTAAAAAAGTAAAACAAGGCCGGGCATGGTGGCTCACTTTAAGAGACTGAGGCAGGTGGATCACCTGAGGTTAGGAGCTTGAGACCAGCCTGGCCAACATGGTGAAATCCCGTCTCTACTAAAAATACAAAAATTAGCTGGGCATGGTGACAGGTGCCTGTAATCCCAGCTACTGGGGAAGCTGAGGCAGGAGTAAAAAAAAGTTAAACAAATTTTGCATTTTTATAAAACTTGATAAAAATAGTATTTCAAACTATACAGTCACCAGAAATACACAGTCGCCAAAAATGCACATGCTTCACTTGGCATCTCCAGCACCTTCAGCTTCCTCTGCCTGGTCTGTTTTGGCATCTCCATTTTCTGCAAGGTTATTCCCCTCCCTGCCAGTGTCAGCATTTTCTTTTTTCCCTTTGGGTACCTCCTCTCTCTCCTTTGCGGGGTCCTTTTTAGGGTTGGGCTCTGGCTTTGGAGGAGCAGGTTAAGCAAACAACCTTGCGGATTTTCTCTGGCTTGTTCTTCACCTTGACTCTGTCTCCTTTAGCATCCCCTTCAGCTTTTTCTTGGGCATGGCAGTGACGTGGCAGGACATAGGCCATGGATGCAGGAATGCAGCAGCAGGCAGACTTTGGTTGGGCTGGGGTTGTTCTTGCCCCTTCTTCACATTGCTAGGCTCTGGGTGCTTTATAGTTTTTTCCAGCATATTTTTAACCTCCTAGAGAAAAACATTTCTTTGATCAGTTTGACCTTAAACTGTTTGGGCCCACACAGGCCAGTTTTTATGCTCTGGGAAAGATGTCCTCAGCTGCTCAGGCACTCATCCATGTTCCGCCTCCAAGCAGTGTGGTGTCCACTCCCTAGAACTCTGGGGTCTTATCTTACACAGAGAGCCTCTGGTTTCTCCTTATGGGTGCTCTCTTCTTCCATGATCTTCCTTGTCCTGGACCATGAGATCTGGCAACACAAACTTTGATAGAGCCCTTTTCCTTTTTTTTTTTTCTGGGTATTATTTGAAGAAGCAAAAGTTCCTGGATGACATCTAGTCTTTTTTTTTTTTTTTTTTTTGAGGCGGAGTCTCGCTCTGTCGCCCGGACTGGAGTGCAGTGGCCAGATCTCAGCTCACTGCAAGCTCCGCCTCCCGGGTTTACGCCATTCTCCTGCCTCAGCCTCCCGAGTAGCTGGGACTACAGGCGCCCGCCACCTCGCCCAGCTAGTTTTTGTATTTTTAGTAGAGACGGGGTTTCACCGTGTTAGCCAGGATGGTCTCGATCTCCTGACCTTGTGATCCGCCCGCCTCGGCCTCCCAAAGTGCTGGGATTACAGGCTTGAGCCACCGTGCCCGGCCGACATCTAGTCTTAAAGAGTATTCAGAAACTGTCATAGACTAGTAAATATGTTTCCATTATCTGCAACTGCAGCTAATAGAAATTAGTAAGAGTTATTAGGTACCAATGAACACTGGGCTTTGGGTGAAAATTATAAGCTTTTATATCTAGCTGATGGGCCTTGTACCTAATAGTATTTGGCTTGGTTTTTTAGAGTGATTTCCATCTCATGCCTGTTGCTTTTGTACCATTCATTTTATGTATTTTTAATTGTTTAAAGAAGAGCTGCTCGGGTTTTATAAGTGGTGTTTTTCTCCTTCTTTTAGGTCTCTCTGCAATGCAATCAATGTTTACAACCTCACCTGCAATAACTGTTCAGAAAACTGCACTGATGTTCTGTTTAGTAACAAGATTACCTTCTTAATGGACCTCCTGATACACCAGTTGACGGTATGTAATATTATTGCTTTGAGTTAGAAGCAGTTGATGTTTGAGAAATAGTCCCTGTGGAGAAAACTAAAAGAATTCAACTTATTTACTCTCCAGATGGGGGGGAAAAAAAAAGAAGAAAGTGAAGATGACTGTGAGAATAGAGACTGGCAGACAAACTTAATAATTTGAAATTTTTACATTGAATTCTTTTAATTTCCAATATTTAATGGATAATAGACTTATAACACTTGCTAAGGTTACGGATTTACATAGTTAGACTGGGTCTTTGGAATCAGTTGGATGCAAAGCCAAACCTCTAAAGCCACAGGAATGAGTACTGTAGAAAGGAAGAATGTTAGGAAAGCCTCAAAACCTCTCTTGTCAGGTTAAGTTAAAAGGGTCAGTTTAAGAGGACTTTTTGATGGATATTTAGATTATTTTAGAAAAGAAAACTCCTCTGTTAGAAAGGGGAAAACTTGTTATATTGTTGAAATGGGAACAAGCAGCCAATTGTCACCTTAAATTTTACTTCAGTTCACAGATGTTGAAAGAGGTAAGCTCAGTATAACAGCCAAAGGTTTAAGTATGTCAACTGGAGTCGCCAGGAGTTTCCTGGTGAAGTTTCTAAGCCCCTGAGGTATCAGCACAAAATAGCTCTCAAGCTGCAAGTTTATAACAGAAGAGACTTATTTTTCAGAACCGATTTACTTTTACTCAGCACACAGCTCTAATAACTCTTCCTTAGGAAAACTACAAGCTTTTGCCTCTTATCTGGTTCATTCCTATGCATTTTGCAGTCCTTAACCAAGGCTTAATGTTACCTTCTTCATGAAATCTTCCCCAGCTTGACTCTTCCCCCAAATTCAGGTTAAGTATACTTCTTATGTGATCTTAGGTATTACATCTCTGATAGAATTGATCACATTGAACTGCATCTAACTATTTTCTTGTCAGTTTCCCCCACTAGCCATAAAATCGATGAGGACAGGAAGTAAGTTATCGCTATCTCCAAGATTCTAACATAGGACCTGGCACTTAGTAGATTCAGTAGATCATTGTCTGTATGTATGGGTGAATAAATGAATTTTGATACATCGCAAGCTGAAAATCAGAAATGGAATTATGAAACCTTTACAGTCAGACATATTGACATTGAAAGGGAATAGCAATAAGGGAAAGCAACAAAAATACAGATCTGGAACTGTTGCACAATACAGTTGCACAATAAAAAAATGGATTTTTATAGTGATGATAGTGAGTCATCAAAGGCTACATTATATATGATTTTGTCAAAAAATAAGGCATTAAAATATGAGTAAGATATTTTAGCAAAAAAAAAAATCTATCAGAAATGTTTGAAAGGCAGCACAAGGAGAAAAGATAATGTTTGTTGTATGGCCTTATATCCCAGGCATTTTAATATATTTGCTTCATTTGATTTTGAAAACAGCTTCTTAAAGTCAGTATTACTATTCCATTTCACAGATGAGGAAACTTGAGTCCCAGAGAGGTTGACTTGCCCAAGGCTACATAGATACTAAGTCAGAAAGCCAAGAATCAGACCTAGGTGTGTCAAACCCAAGTTGGGGGCATTCTGCACAATAACTGACTAATGTTTTTCAAATACGTCAATATCATGAAAGACAAGGAAAAAGTGAGGAACTGTCACAGAATTGAGGAGAGTAACGAGACATAACAATTAAATGTAATGTATGATCCTGCACCACAAAAAGGACATCAATGGGAAAACTTGGAAATTCAAGTAAGATCTATAGAATAGTCTGTTTTATTGGCTCAATGTTAGTTTCCTCCTTTCAATTATTATACTATGTTTTTGTAAGATGTTAACAGTAAGGGACACTGGGTTAAAGGAATGCTCTATTTTTACAACATATTTGTTTACTTAAAATTACTTCAAAACAAGAATAAAAAAAAAAACTTCATGCTCTCCTATCATTTTATACTGCATCATCTGGAAGAATTTACTCCATGAAGCTTATTCTATGTTGGTGGTGGAAGAAGAGACATTACTTTGAAGAGAACAAGTAATGAAAGAGAATGGCGTTTGAAATGCGAGGGAATGAACAAGAAGACTGAAAGAATCTTGGTTCTGCATATATATAGATGTCATGTGTCATAATATAGATGACATATTGTCTTAGTCTGGGCTGCTATTACAAAATACCATAGACTGAGTGGCTTATAAACAACAGAATTTTATTTCTCACATTCTGTAGTCTGGAAGTTCAAGATCAAGGTACCACCATAGTCAGGTTATGGTGAGGGCCCTCTTCCAGATTTCAAACTGCTGACTTGTCACTTTATCCCCAGATGGTGAAAAGAGTGCAAGCTAATTCTCTGGCCTCTTTTTATAAGGGCACTAATCCCATTCATGAGAATTCCATCCTTATGACCAAATTACCTCCCACAGGCCCTGTCTCCAGGTATCATCACATTAAGCATTATATTTCATCATGTGAATTTGGGAGGGACACAGCATTCAGACCCTAGTACATACAGTAAATGATATGATGGCAGCCTGTGTAGAATACTCTGGGAGCACAGAGAAAGATATTCAGTGATCCTCCCTGGAACATCACGAAAGAGGGACGTTTAAGTTAGTTCGCAGCTCCTCATAATAGCTATCATTTATTAAGTACCAACCGTGGGCCTGGAGCTGGTAAGTACCTTGATCATTTTCTTCTTCTTTGAAAGCCCTAGTTCCCTTTGAATAATAAAGCCCTAGTTCCCTTTGAATAACTTTCATTGTAACCCAAGGTTTCTTCACCTCAGAAAAGCTTTTAATCTCTCAATGGATTTGACCACATTCTATGTTTATTCTGCCCATCAATTTTGCTCAGTTTGGAACTGGGATCCTGGGACATTAGTTTGCCAAACACATTTTATCCTTTTTTTCCTTATACATGGCACTTTCTGAGTTTTTTCGTTCCTTTTGGGCTCTTTATTTTATCGCCGTCGATTCTTACTGTTGCTATGACTGGGTTTGTGGCATTGAGTAAAGCAGGATGTGTTTCCTGGTTTGGGGTGGTTGGTGATGGTGATTGATTATGTTTCTGAAAATCACTTGAGTGTATTTTCATTTTTCTTGCTAACCAGTTTTAATTTACATGTAACTGAAATATGGACCACTGACTTGTTAGTATCCTTTAAATAAGGGATGAAAAAATAGTGATCAATACATTTTCCAACAAAAATAGAAAAAAGCATAAAAGAAGCTAATTAATTGTGATCTGGTGTTATTTATAAGACAACTGATTATCATCAGCTACTTCAGTCTTTCTGGTTGTTTCACAAACCCAGATGGTTTAGGAGACGTTTTTCTTCTAGCCACTTGGAGTTTGTTTTGGCACTCTTGTATTTCATTTTAATTACTATTTCCAAAACATTGTACAGATGCCTGGGTTATAGAGGTGAATTGGACACAGTTCCATCACTCTAGAAGCCCACAGTTAAGGAAGAAAGAAATTGCATATGCAAGTATTAATGACTATAAGAAGCTGTGAGAAGTTCTATAATGTTATCAGAGCTACAAAGTAGCTCAGACAACCTAGTAGAGTACCTAGCACATAATAGGTGTTTGTTCAGTATTTGATGAATGAATGATACATTCTAACTTGGGGGAATTGGGAAGATTTGGAGGAAGAAGTTTAATTTGATCATACCTTGAATACTTTGAACCCAGGAGTTCAAAGCTACAGTGTGCCATGATTGTGCCTCTGCACTCCAGTCTCAGCAACAGAGTGAGATCCTGTCTTTAAAAAAAGAAAGAAAAAAAAGACACCCAACTCTCAGCTTCTCTGGGAGGGAGAGAGAAGAGTGGAGCATGTGTACAATATCCCAGCTTTTTGGAAGGCTGCCTGAGAGACTACTATCTGTCTTGCCTGACTTGGGGCTAGCATATTTTGGATGCTGCTGAGAACAACGAAGAGCAGGGAGGCTTGCTGCCATAAAACTAGAGAACATGCAATGTGTATTAGTCCGTTTTCACACTGCTATAAAGAACTACCTGAGACTGGGTAATTTATAAAGAAAAGAGGTTTAATTGATTCACAGTTCTGCAGGCTGTACAGTCCTTGAGAAACTTACAATCATGGCAGAAGACGAAGGGGAAGCAGGTACATTTTACATGGCTGGAGAAGGAGGAAGAGAGTGAAGGAGGAGATGCTACACACTTTTAAACAACCCGATCTTGTGAAAACTCACTATCACAGAACAGCAAGGGGAAAATCTGCCCTGTGATCCAATCACCTCCCACCAGGCCCTTCCTCCAACATTGAAGGTTACAATTCAACATGACATCTGGGCAGGAACACAAATCCAAACCATATCACAGTGCTAAAGACAGATACCAGCAGAAGGAAGAGATTATGATCACTTAAATAAGAAAGCAGCAAGCATCTCTAGTTGAGAAAGTGCGTACATAGGCCTAGAGAAGTTGTATCCCCACCAAAGTTTGCAGAGGTCCTCAGAACCCCTAGCTGAGCTGATTAGTGAGGGTTTTCCACACTACAAAAGCCAGTTCATAAACACTGGAAGAAGTGGCTTTTTTTGTGAAGTGCACAGATCCCAACAAAGCTTTCAAGACATAGGAAGAAACAGGGAAACATGGCGCAAAGAAAGGAGCAAAATAAATCTTCACAAACCAACCCTAAAGAAACAAAGACATGAATTACCTGACAAAGGATTCAGAATAACCCTCATAAAGATGCTCTGTGAGCTAAAGGTAACAATGTATGAGCAAAATGAGAATATCAACAAAGAGACAGAAAATTCACACAAAAAAAAGAACCAACAAATTTTGGAACTGGAGAATATAATAGCTGCACTGAAAAATTCACAATAGGGGTTCAACAGCAGACTCAGTCAAGCAGAAGAAAGAAACAGCAAACTAAAGACAAGTTATTTGACGTTATCCACCCAGAGGAAAAAAAGAAAAAAGAATGAGAAAGAGTGATGAAAGCCTAAAGGATTTGTGGCATACCATCAAGCCAACCCATATACACATTATAGAAAGTTCACAAGAAGAAGACAGAAAGGAATGGGCAGAAAGTTTACTTAAATAATGGCCCAAAACTTCCCAAATCTGGGAAAGAAAATGGACATCCAGTTTCAAGAAGCCTAAAGGACCCCAAATAAGATCAACATAAAGAAACACACACCAAGACACATTATAATAAAATTGTCAAACTCTCAAAGACAGTAAGAGAATTTTGAAAACAAAAAAGTGACTTGTCGTTTACTAGGGAACACACATAAGACTATCAACATATTTCTCAGCAGAAACCCTGCAGGCCAGAAGGGAGTGGAGGGATATATTCAAAGTGCCAATTAACTGATCTTTGACAAGATTGCCAGGAATACACAGCAGGAAAAAGATAGTCTTCAATAAATTGTGTTGGGAAAATTGGATATCCACATGCAAAAGAATGATATTGGACCCTTATCTTACACCATACACAAAAATAAACTCAAAACTGATTAAAAACTTAAATGTAAGACTTGAACTTTGTTAAACTCCAAATTAAAACATAGGGGAAAACCTTCATAACATTGATCTTGACAGTGATTTATTGGATATGACACCAAAGCAGGGGCAACAAAAGCCAAAAATAGATAAATGACACTATGTTAAACTAAAAGCTTCCGCGTCAGAAGAAACAATAAACAGTGCAGAAAGGCAATGTACAGAATGAAGGAAAATATTTGTAAGCCATGTCTGATAAAAGGGTGCTGTGGGCTGAATGTTTGTATCCCCAGAATTCATATGTTGAAACCTAATCACCACTGTGATGGAATTAGGAGGAGGGGCCTTTGAAAGGTGATTCGATCATGAGGGCAAAGCCCTCATGAATAGGATCAGAACCCTTATAAAAGATGCCACAGAGAGCTGCCTTACCCCTTCTGTCAGGTGAGGTCATAACTGGAAAGCGCCTTCTATGAACCAGAAGGCACCACTTCTGCCAGCATCTTGATCTCAGGACTAACTTCTTCCTAACTTCTTGAACTGGGAGAAATAAATTTTGTTTGTTGTTTATAACAGTATTTTGTTATAGCAGTTCAAATGGAATAAGTCAGAAGTTAATATCCAAAATATGTAAAGAACTACAACTCAATAGCAAAAATATATGATAATCAATTAAAAATGAGCAAAGGCCTTAAACAGACATTTCTTCAAAGAAAATATACAGATGAACAACAGATATATGAAAAGATGACCAAAATTACTAATCACTGTGAAAATGCAAATCAAAACCACAATGAGATATCACCTCATACCTGTTAGGATGGCTGTTATAAAAACAAATCAGAAAATAAGTATTGGTGGGAGTGTGTTGAAATTGGAAACGTTTGCACTTTTGGTGCAGCCACTAAGGAAAAAAGTACGGAAGTTCCTCAAAAAAAATAAATAAAAAACAACTACCATATGATTCATCAATCCTGCTTCTGGGTATTTATTCAAAATAATTAAAATTGGGATCTTGAATAGATATCTGCACTGCCATGTTCACCTTAGCATTATTCACAAGAGCCAAGAGGTGGAAACACCTAAATATTCATCAACAAATGAGTGGGTAAAGAAAATGTGGCATATATAATTGACCCTTAAACAACACGAGTTTGAACTGCATGGGTCTATTTATGCATAGATTTTTTTTCAACCAAACATGGATCAAAAATGCAGTATCCATGGGATACAAAAACCCATACATATGGAGGATTGACTTTTCATATATGCAGCTTCCACAGAGCTGACTGCAGGACTGAGAACAGGCAGATTTCGGTATACAGAGGGAGCACTGAACCAATCCCCTGTGTATACTGAGGGACAACTGTACAAACAATGGAATATTAATCTACCTTTAAAAAGAAGGGAATTCTGTCATATGCTGTAATGTATAAACCTTGATGACATTATAAGTGAAATAAGCCAATTACAAAGAGAAATACTGCATGATTCTACTTAAATGACGTATCTAAAAGAATCAACCTCATAGAAACAAAGTAGAATGGTGGTTGCCAGGGACCAAGGAGAGGGGGAAACAGAGTTGTGTAATAGGTTTAGAGTTTCAGTCATGTGAGACGAAAAAGTTCTAGAGATCCGTTTTACAACAGTGTGCATATAGTTAACAATATTGTAATATGCACCTAAAAATGATAAAGAAAATTTATGTTATGTGTCTTTTTACAAAAAAAAAAAAAAAAAAAAAAGACCAGTGAAAGTACTACTGAGTGCTGTGAAAATAGATGGATAAGCTTTTAATGTTGGGAAAGATCTAAACAGTCCAATACACTGATGAGCACATTGAGATATGGAAAAGAATCACAGAGCTACCTAGTGGCAGAAGCATGACCTGTACCCTGGTCTTCCGAGTCCCTGAACAGGACTTCCCTTCCTATAAGCTCAATTGATGTGTCCTCATTTTCTTAAGTTGACAAATGAAACAAAGCAACAATTTTGTGACTTTAATTTTATAAGTTTAATAGTATTACTTTGGTAAGATATACTGAAAAGCACTTAATTAAAAGATTTATAGTTTCTTGATGTTTCATTGCATTTTAAAAGGCATTAAATATTTTATTAGCAGTCTTATTTTTAATTCATAGTGACCTGTTCTTTATGAAATATTTAACGAATATGCTGATAAATTGTGTGTATGTATTTTTGAGAGCCAAGGAGATTGTTAATTGAAAAGTGATGTACTAACCTTAAATAATTGATATGATACTGTTGAATCTGAGAGGCTGCTGGTGAGCTCTTCAGAAGGTGACAAGAAAGCCCTGGATACAAACAAAGGAAATCTAAGTGCAACCTTACAACAAGGGGATTGTTTTTCACTTAGTCATGTGCAGAGACATCCAGGTGCCTGTTGATTTTCATTACAGCAGCAAGGCCTGGAACTCTCCATTCACCACATTGTTTCTTTATGTTGAGTTGCCAGAACATAGACCCCATAGTTAATTACATGGGAGCAAAAATCCCTCAACACTACAGGTAACTACTCTTCCAGTTGCATCTTGTTCCCTTCTTTCCTCACTATATAGTATGGTACTTGTTCAGCATGTCTAGGACACATTTTGTTTTCCTTCAACAAAAGTGTGAACTCTGTTTATGTCTACTGTGCCATATGTCTTATTGACACAGAATTTCAAAACTGGAGAGGAGGTCTTCATAGTGTGTAGTCTATTTTAGTCCACTCATTTTATAGATGAGGATAATGGACTTCAAAAGAGGAGAGGGATGGGAAATACATGGGGTTGGATACTTGCCCAAGTTCTACAGCCTGTTACCAATGTAACTGGGATGCAAATTCAGGTCTCCTAAATCCTAAGCTAACTTTCTATTATTTTACTTAACAGATTGCTCATTTTTAAGGTTAGTATATCATTTTTCAATTAACAATCTCCTTGGCTCCCAAAAATACATAACACAATTTATCAGTGTATTCGTTAAATAATTTACAATGAAACATCAAGAAGTTATAAAATCTTTTAATTAAGTGTTTTTCAGTATATCTTACCAAAGTAATACTATTAAACTTATAAAATTAAAGTCACAAAATTGTTGCTTTGTTTCATTTGTCAGCTTAAGAAAATGAGGACACATCAGTTTAGCTTATAGAAACAGAAGTCCTGGTCAGGGACTCAGAAGACCAGGGTCCAGGTCATGGTTTCTGAAAAACAGAAAAATCACCATTAGGCGAAAACCAAAGTAATAAATATTGCAGGAGGGAATCATTGGTGGGTGCAAAAATTAGTGGACAAATGTATGATGAGAAAGAGGATATTTGCATAATTTCAAAATAATTTCCCACAAAATAATCTTTTTTTGTAAAAAAAAAAAAGGGGGGGGTGGGGGGAAATAGTAGCTTCACAGTGAAAACCTTGGTAGACATCACTTTAACCAAGTTATCAAAACTAACATCACTACTACTGATGTTGCTATGTCAACATCAGTACCCTCTGATAATAATATATGTTTACAAGCTCACAGCATCACTTCTATGATATTCTTGCCAAAAATGCATAACCACCATCAAATTATGAAAAAACATCAGACCAAAAATTGAGGGGCATTTTACAGAATAACTAACCACAGCTATTTCAAATATAAAGACTGAAAAACAGATTAGAGGAGATAAAGAGGTATGATAATTCATTGTGGAATCTTGGATCCTGGACTGAAAAAAAGAACATTAGTGGGGAAACTGGCAAAACTCTTATAAGTTCAGTAGATAAATTCATTGTTTTGAGCAGGTGTTAATATTCTGGTTTTGGTAATTGTGCTGTAGTTGTGTAGGATATTAACATTAAGGAAAGTTAGGAGAAACCTAAAATTGCTTACAAAAGTTTTATATTTTTAAAAATTCACTAAATGGGTTTTACAGCAGGTTGGAGATGACAGAGGAAAGGGTCATTAAACTTGAAGTTACATCAATAGGAATTAATGTAGTCTGAAGAATGGAAAGATAATTTAAAAGGGAACAGAGCCTCAGAGACTTATAAGACAATATCAAACAGTGTAACATACATATCACTGGATATCCAAAAGGAGAAGAGAGAGAGAATGAGACATGAACATTTTTTTTGTAAAAAATAATGGCTAAAATATTTTCCTGTTTTAGTGAAAGACATAAATATGCAGATTCAAGAAGCTCAGAAAAGGAAGTTAAATTGTCCCCATTTGCAGATGGCATGATCTTATAGTCAGGAAAACCCAAACTCCACCAAAAACTCTTAGATCTGATAAATGAATTCAGTAAAGTTGAAGAATACAAAATCAACTTATAAAAATCAGTAATATTTCTATACACCAATGATGAAATAGCTGAAAAGAAGGAAATCCCATCTATAACAGCTATAAAAATAAAATTCTTCAGAATAAATTTAGCTAAAAAAGTGAAAGACATCTGCAAGGAAAAGTACAGAACACTGAGAAAGAAACTGAAGAGGACCCGGGAAAGATATTCATGCTCATGGATCAGAATAATTAATGTAATAAAGTGACTATACTACCTAAAGAAACCTGCAGATTCAGTGCAATCCCTGTCAAAACACCAATTTCATTTTTCATAGAAACAGAAAAAAATCATATATTACAAGGCTATAGTAACCAAAACAGCATGATGTTGGTGTAAAAACAGCCATACAGATCGATGGAACAGAAAAGAGAACCCAGAAATAAATCCACTTATTTACAGCCAACTGATTTTTGACAAGATGCCAAGAACATACATTGGGGAATGGACTCCCTCTTTAATAAGTAGTGCTGGGAAACTGGATAACCACATGCAGAATAATGGGACTAGACCCCTATCTCTCCCCATGTACAAAAATCAACTCAAAATGGATTACAGACCTAAACAAAAGAGGTAAATTATATAACTGCTAGAAGAAAACATAGGGGAAATTCTGCTGGACGTTAGTCTAGACAAAGATTGTATAGCCACAGTGCTACAATACCAGCTTAAGGAGACTGTGAGAAGTTAAGGTTGTGTATTATAACTCCTTCAAGCAACCACTAGCAAAATAACTTAGAAGCCAATGGTAAATTAAAATGGGATTCTAAAATATATTCAAATATTCCAAAAGAAAAAGGAAAAGAGGAATGAGAGAATAAAACACAGAGAGAACAAACAGAAAAGAAATAATAAAGCAGTAGACCTAAACCCAAGGTGTCAGTAATTAAATGTGTAAAGCCAGCTGGGTGCCATGGCTCACGCCTATAATCCCAGCACTTCGGGAGGCGGAGGCTGACGGATCACAAGGTCAGGAGATGGAGACCATCCTATCTAACACGGTGAAACCCCATCTCTACTTAAAAATACAAAAAAATTAGCTGGGCGTAGTGGCAGGCACCTGTAGTACCAGCTACTCGGGAGGCCGAGGCAGGAGAATCACTTGAACCCAGGAGGCAGAGGTTGCAGTGAGCCAAGATCATGCCACTGCACTCCAGCCTGGGTGACTGAGTGAGACTCCGTATTAAAAAAAAAAAAATGTGTAAAGCCCTCCGGTTGCAAGATAGAAATTGTTGGAATGGATAAAAAGACCTAACCATGTGCTCTATCTACATGAGATGCATTTAAAATACAAAGACTGAACCCATATAAATATAAGTTGAAAGTAAGTGGATAAAAAGACATACATAGTAAGCATAAGAAGATAAGTAGCTATATTAATATCAAAGTAGAATTTAATATCACTGTATTAGTAGATGCAAAGAGGCATTGCCTATTGATATCAAATCAACAGGAAGATATAACAGTCATAAATGTATATACTACAAAATACATGAAGCAAAAATTGACAGAATATAAGGAAGAAAGAAACAGTTTCCATATGAGAATTTCCATTCTCAGAGATGAATATTTTAACAGACCTCTTTCAGCAACTGATAAAATAACTAGACCAAAAAATTCAATAAAGATATACATGATATGAACAATACCATTATCAACCACTTTGACCTAATTGATATTTATAGATCACTGCACCTAGCAACTGTAGAATACACACGTTCTTTCTGAGCATACTGAGGATGTTCAAGATACACTATATGATGGATCATAAGACAGTTTTAATACATGTAAAGAGCTTGAAATAGTAGAAAATATGTTCTCTGAAGACAGTGGGATGAAGTTAGAACTCAATATTATGTATCTACAAATTCACAAAGAAATGAGAAAATATTTTGAACTGAAAAATATTTTCAATGAAAATATATCAGGAAACAACAGATGCTGGCGAGGATGTGGAGAAATAGGAACGCTTTTACACTGTTGGGAGTGTAAATTAGTTCAACCATTGTGGAAGAAAATGTGGCAATTCCTCAAGGATCTAGAACCAAAAATACCACTTGACCCAGCAATCCCATTACTGGGTATATACCCAAAGGATTATAAATCATTCTGCTGTAAAGACACATGGACACGTATGTTTATTGCAGCACTATTTACAATAACAAAGACTTGGAACCAACCCAAATGCCCATCAATGATAGAATGGATAAAGAAAATGTGGCGCATATACACCATGGAATACTACACAGCCATAAAACAGAATGAGTTCATGTCCTTTGCAGGGACATGGATGAAGCTGGAAACCATCATCTTCAGCAAACTAACCCAGGAACAGAAAACCAAACACTACATGTTCTCACTCATAAGTGGGAGCTGAACAATGAGATTACATGGACATAGGGAGGGGAACATCACACACCAGGGCCTGTCGGGGTTAGGGGGCAAAGGGAGGGAGAGCATTAGGACAAATACCTAATGCACGCGGGCCTTAAAACCTTGATGACGGGTTGATAGCTGCAGCAAACCACCATGGCACATGTATACCTATGTAACCTGCACATTCAGCACATGTATCCCAGAACTTAAAGGAAAATAAAAATTAAAAATAAAATTTTTAAAAGCTAAAAAATACTAGGTATGTGGTGGTGTACACCTATAATTCTAGCTTTTCGGGAGGCTGAGATAGAATTGCTTGAGCCCAAGAGTTCAAGGCTGTGGTGCATTATGATAATACCTGTGATTTCCAGCCTGGGCAACATAGCGAGACCCCAGCTCTTTAAAAACAACAGTACTTAGAGGAAAATATATACCTTTAAATAGAAGTATTATACAATTAGTGCATTCTGAATACAATGCAGTTAAGGTAGAAACCAGTGAAGATGAAGATCCATATATACATTTAGAAATTTAGAGATTCCCATAATAAACTCAAGAGCGATAGAGTAAATCACAAGTTTTTAAAACTTAAAATGGAAAAATAGTGAAATCAAAACATCGAGTTGTACACCTGAAGTATATACAATTTTTGCTTGTCAACTATACCCCAGTAAAGCTGGAGGAATGGAAATAGCAATGAAAAAACTGGGTATCAGAATGTTTGGGATGCAGTTAAAGCAAAACCATAAAAAAGGTATAAGCTTGAATACTTAGGCTTCATAAATTAGAATTGATCAAGAACAAACAAGAGGCACAAATAATGAATAAAATGGGAAATTTAACTATAGATTGAGGAAGAATTGAAAATACTTTGAACAGCTTTATACCAGCGCATTTGAAAGCTTTAACGAATTTAAATTCCTAGAAAAATATAACTCACCAGACCAACTCAAGAAGAAATAGAAAGCCTGAATAATTTTTTAACCGTTAAATAAATTAGTTATTTAAAATCTATCTATTAAAAAAAAGCACCAGCCCTAGATAATGCTACAGCTAACTTCCAGCAAATGTTCCAGGAACAAGATCATTTCAATATTAAACTATGCCAGGAAGATAAAACGTGTGATTTCTTCGCAGTTCGTTTTTTCGAGACCATTATAACCTTGGTAACAAAACCAGACAAAGATGGTGCAAGAAAAAAAAAATTACAGGCCAGTCTCTCTAATGAACCAAGATGTCAAAATTCTAAAAATATTAGTAAATTCAATGAATTATGAAAATGAGATATTTTTGCAAAGTGTGAAAGCAAGCAAAACTAAATGTTATATTCTCTAGGGACACATTTATGTGATAAAATCTTTGTTTAAGCAAGGGAATGATAAACACAAAATCATGATAGTGGTTACTAGGTTAGGGAGATGGGGAATGAGATAGTTGAAGAACCAAAAATAAATTAAATGTATTGATATTATTCCTGTTAAATTATTTAAATTTTACTTAAAAAATTAAAGCCACAGTTGTAGTGTTCTTGGAATTCATGATCAGTGGGTAGCTCAAACAAGCAGTCAAATACAGTATATCTTAAGGATTATGATGAGTCAAGGCAGTGCTGATTTTAAGGGGTCAAAGTTCCCAGACAAAGTAATATCTAAATATTACTAATATCTGAGACCTGAAGGATAAGTAGTAATGTGATCATGTAGGAAAATGATGAGAAAAAAAAGTCATCCTTAGCAAAGTTTATAACCCAAGTCAAAGGAAGGGGGATGAGTGCTAAGTGGTGAGTGCTCTAGCTGGTGACATAAGTGGGGATCCACTTGTGAAGGATACTAAGTTAGTGGTAATAGGACATAGCCTCAGCTCTTGCCCTATAGATGCTTGCTTGTCTCTCCGGTTTCAAATATGAGGAAATAATGTACTTATTTTACTACTACATTCTGGAAAATAATGCCCTGTATTTTAAATAGACACAAACAATAACTGATCTGTTAGTTTAAGCAGGAAGACCTGTATCTCGGATCATTCTCCAAGTATCTTTCTGCCACTTTTTACCAGTGAGAGAGAAATATTTATTTTCTTGTGCCATACCCATTTCCCAAGAAGAATGTATGTTTGTTGAGAACCAGGATATTTGCCTAATTTAAAAGTATAGTATATTCCTACAAAATTGTTATTAATTGCAAAGTAAAAGAGTAACTTTCTAGTAAGAAAACCTGGCACACACCACCTTGCCAAATGATCAAAGAGTATCAGTTATGCACAAATCAGAACTGTCTGCTACATGATAGGCTGCAATGAAAAGAACACAGCATTGCTTCTGTAGTATTTCTGCCAAAGGTAATATAATCTGAATCTAATTATGAGGAAACATCCAACATACCCAAATTTTCGGACATTCTTCAAAATAACCTGTAAATCTTCAAATGTCTAAAAATCATGAAAGTTCAAGGAGTCACTGAGGAGTTTTCTAGACTGGTAGTAATAAGAGACATGACAACCAGTTAGAACACGATTCTGAACCAGATCCTTTTGCTCGAGATGACATTAATGGGACAACTGGCAAATTTTGAATGGGCTCTGAGGTTTAGATGGTGACAAAGAATCAGTGTTAATTTCCTGACTGATGAATATATTGTAATGTAGGAGAATGTCCATTCATTGGAAATACACAAAAGTATTTAGTGGTGAGGGGGCATCATGTGAGTATCCTCACAAGGTTCAGGGAAAAAGGTCCTCGTAGCTGGGTTCAGTAGCTCTCACCTGTAATCCCAGCAACTCAGGAGGCTGAGGCACGACAATCGCTGGAGGCCAGCAGTTTGAGACCAGCCTGGGCAACATAGCAAGACCCCATCACTACAAACATTCTTTAAAAATTTAGCTGGTCCTGGTGGCACACACCTGTAGTCCCAGCCACTCAGTGGGTTGAAGTAGAAGGATCACTTGGGCCCAAGAGTTAGAGGTTGCAGTAGGCTATAATTGCACCAATGCATTCTACCCTGGGCAGCTCTATCTCTTAAAAAAAAAAAAAAAAAAAAGTTATTTGAACTATACTTGCAGTTATTCTAATATTTGGGGCTATATGCACATAAAAACACACAAATATTTTAACAAAATGCAGAAATAAAAGTTTTGGAAACCTGGAATGAGTTGATAAGAGTTTTGTGATTTCCGTCAGCTACATATATTGATCTCAATAGCTGAAACACAGAATAACTTAAAACTAGGGCTTATTTCTTGGAGCTGAAATACGGCCTTCAACTTAAAAAGTTTTCCTTATGGGAAAGTGATTGTTCTTGTGAAAGGAAAGTGAAGTTTTCATAGTAGACTGTTTAGCTATATCATTGAAACACATTTAAAATCCTTGCAGGGGAATTTTTAAAACACCTAACTCATACTATGAAAATTCTTCAAAGGGGATGACAGCTATTCAGTGTATAGTTTGTGCCAATTTGAACACAACACTGATGTCATTTAATATGGAGATTTAGGAAAATGGGCAATCCCGGTAGCCAGGTGGGGTACCCGTAGTATCCCAGCTATCTTGTGTAGAATGTTCACAGTATAGCTTCAGGGGAAAGACTACTACAATTGAAAGGCACAAAGACCAGGATCAGCAATGCAAGGGAATAGTTCTGTTCCTTTGTGTCTAACAAGCCTGGAAATACAAGACTTGGTAACTGCCATTTGGAAAGACTGAGAACAGAATCTTGAAATTAGGAAACCTAACAAGGGTAAGATTCATACAATACACATGTGTACATATACTCAGAAAGCAGAGAGATGAGAGAAAATGGAAGACGGGGACTAAAAGGAAGACAAGAGTAGGAACTAGAAGAAGAATGAGAGAGAAGAGGGAGGTTAAGGAAGGAGATAAAATGGAGAGGAAAAGAGAAGTGGATCAGCTCTGGGGGTATGTGTAGAAATTAGAATGGCAAATACAGATAAACCCTGGCTAGACCTTTGCCAATACCCTATAATAATGCAGTGACAGCCTACCCTCTTTAAGCTTACATCCCAGTGTTGTCATGTTTATATTTAGATATAGCAAGGCATGAAGCATTTACTGTCTTTTCCAGTAAATGAAAGAAAATAGTAATATCACACATTCTAAGGTCATACACACAGCTAAGTTCCTGTTTCTGTGCCCTTTCCACTTCTCTTGGGGTTTTATGAGATGTGGGAAATGGTTCTTTATGGTTGGCCTCTGCTCTTGTTCCATTCATTCTTACCTGTTAAAGCAGTCTGTTTAGAGAGGAAAAAGCAGCAATATTAGGTCTCATTAACGCTTCTGACCGTGACAAAAGTCTTAACATAGACCACACTTCAGTATGTAGCTGTATTCGTTGAAAGATAGCTTGCTTTTCTCTTAAACCTTGACAATATAGTTTAACAAACTCCTGTGTTTTATAAAGTGTGCTTTAAGTTTGGCAGTGTCTTATAAACATACACTTACCCTACATCCCAGCAATCCCACTCCTGGCTATTTCTCCAAGAAAAATGAAAAACATTTCTCTACAAAAAGACTTGTACAGGAGTGATCATAGCATCCTTATTCATAAGTAAAATCCCTAAATAACACATATGTCCACGAGCAGGTGAGTTGATAAATTGAGGTATATTCATAGTGGAGTATTTAGCAATAAAAAGGAATGAACTATTGATGCAACATGGATGAATTATTCAGAATTCATGGAAATATTATTCATACTGCAGAAAACCAGATTCAAAAATCTACCTCCTGTATGATTGCAGTTATTTGAAATTCTAGAAAATGCAAAGTCATTTATAATACACAGCAGATCAGTGATTGCCTATACACACAGGGGCGAAAGGGAACATTGACTTCAAAGGGGCACAAGGAAACTTTTGGAGATGATCAGAGTGTTCTGTATCTTGATTATGATGGTTCTTACATAGGTGCATATATGTCAAAATTAATCGAAGTGTACTCTTCAAATGGGTGCATTTTACAATAAAATTTATTCTTTAAATATGTTTTTGCAGGCCAGGTGCAGTGGCTCACGCATGTAATCCCAACACTTTGGGAGGCCAAGGTGGCTGGATCACTGAGCCCAGGAGTTCAAGACCAGCCTGGGCAATATGACAAAACTCTGTCTCTACTAAAAATACAAAAAATTAGCTGGGCTTAGTGGCACCCACCTGTAATCCCAGCTACTCAGGAGGCTGAGGCATGAGAATCGCCTGAACCAGGGAGGTGGAGGTTGTGGTGAGCCGAGATTTGGCTACTGCACTCCAGCCTGGGCAACAAAGCAAGACTACGTCTCAAAAAAAAAAAAAAAAAAATATATATATATATATATATATATATATATATATAATATGTATATATATGCTTTTACAAATGTGGTAAAATGTTATCAATTGGTGAGTCTAGGTAAAGGATATACTTCATCTTTTACTTCATTGTACTCGATTTAGAAGGGAAAAAAAATGCTCTTTCCAATAGGCAGCAATGTAAAGACAGTAATTGAATTATTGAGGGGAATAAATAAGCCGGAGAGCTTAAGAAATGCGCTGTCTTCCTAGAATTTTGTATCTGCTCTTTCTTTTTATTATTATTATTATTATACTTTAAGTTTTAGGGTACATGTGCACAACGTGCAGGTTTGTTACATGTGTATATATGTGACATGTTAGGGTGCTGTACCCATTAACTCGACATTTACAATAGGAATATCTCCTAATGCTATCCCTCCCCCCCGTCCCCACAATAGGACCCGGTGTGTGATGATCCCCTTCCTGTGTCCAAGTGATCTCATTGTTCAATTCCCACCTATGAGTGAGAACATGCGGTATTTGGTTTTCTGTTCTTGCGATAGTTTGCTGAGAATGATGGTTTCCAGCTGCATCCGTGTCCCTACAAAGGACACAAACTCATCCTTTTTTATGGCTGCATAGTATTCCATGGTGTATATGTGCCAATTTTCTTAATCCAGTCTGTCACTGATGGACATTTGGGTTGATTCCAAGTCTTTGCTATTGTGAATAGTGCCGCAGTAAACATACGTGTGCATGTGTCTGTATAGCAGCATGACTTATAATCCTTTGGGTATATCCCCAGTAGTGGGATGGCTGGGTCAAATAGTATTTCTAGTTCTAGATCCTTGAGGAATTGCCACACTGTTTTCCACAATGGTTGAACTAGTTTACAGTCCCACCAACAGTGTAAAAGTGTTCTATTTCTCCACATCCTCTCCAACACCTGTTGTTTCCTGATTTTTTAATGATTGCCATTCTAACTGGTGTGAGATGGTATCTCATTGTGGTTTTGATTTGCATTTCTCTGATGGCGAGTTATGATGAGCATTTTTTCATGTGTTTGTTGGCTGTATGAATGTATTCTTTTGAGAAGTGTCTGTTCATATCCTCTGCCCACTTTTTGATGCGGTTGTTTGTTTTTTTATTGTAAATTTCTTTGAGTTCTTCATAGGTTCTAGATATTAGCCCTTTGTCAGATGAGTAGATTGCAAAAATTTTCTCCCTTTCTGTAGGTTGTCTGTTCACTCTGGTGGTAGTTTCTTTTGCTGTGCAGAAGCTCTTTAGTTTAAATAGATCCCATTTGTCAATTTTGGCTTTTGTTGCCATTGCTTTTGGTGTTTTAGACATGAAGTCCTTGCCCATGCCTATGTCCTGAATGGTATTCCCTAGGTTTTCTTCTAGGGTGTTTTGTTTTGTTTTGTTTTGTTTTGTTTTGTTTTGTTTTTTGAGACGGAGTCTCACTCTGTCACCCAGCCTGGAGTGCAGTGGCACGATCTCGGCTCACTGCAAGCTCCGCCTCCCGGGTTTATGCCATTCTCCTTCCTCAGCCTCCCGAGTAGCTGGGACTACAGGCGCCCGCCACCTCGCCCGGCTAGTTTTTCGTATTTTTTAGTAGAGACAGAGTTCTTCTAGGGTTTTTATGGTTTTAGGTCTAAAATTTAAGTCTCTAATCCATCTTGAATAAATTTTCGTATAAGGAGTAAGGAAAGGATCCAGTTTCAGCTTTCTACTTATGGCTAGCCAGTTTTCCCAGCACCATTTATTAAATAGGGAATCCTTTCCTCATTTCTTGTTTTTGTCAGGTTTGTGAAAGATCAGATGGCTGTAGATGTGTGGTATTATTTCTGAGGGCTCTGTTCTGTTCCATTGGTCTATATCTCTGTTTTGGTACCAGTACCATGCTGTTTTGGTTACTGTAGCCTTGTAGTATAGTTTGAAGTCAGGTAGCGTGATGCCTCCAGCTTTGTTCTTTTGGCTTAGGATTGTCTTGGCAATGCAGGGTCTTTTTTGGTTCCATATGAACTTTAAAGCCATTTTTTCCAATTCTGTGAAGAAAGTCATTGGTAGCTTAATGGAGATGGCATTGAATCTATAAATTACCTTGGGCAGTATGGCCATGTTCATGATATTGATTCTTCCAATCCACGAGCATGGAATGTTCTTCCATTTGTTTGTGTCCTCTTTTATTTCACTGAGCAGTGGTTTGTAGTTCTCCTTGAAGAGGTCCTTTACATCCCTTGTAAGTTGGATTCCTAGGTATTTTATTCTCTTGGAAGCTATTGTGAATGGGAGTTCACTCATGATTTGGCTCTCTGTTTGTCTGTATTGGAGTATAGGAACGCTTGTGATTTTCAGACATTGATTTTGTATCCTGAGACTTTGCTGAAGTTGCTTATCAGCTTAAGGAGATTTTGGGCTGAGACAATGGGGTTTTCCAAGTATACAATCATGTCATCTGCAAACAGGGACAATTTGACTTCATCTTTTCCTATTTGAATGCCCTTTATTTCTTTCTCCTGCCTGATTGCCCTGGCCAGAACTTCCAACACTATGTTGAATAGGAGTGGTGAGAGAGGGCATCTCTGTCTTGTGCCAGTTTTCAAAGGGAATGCTTCCAGTTTTTGTCCATTCAGTATGATATTGGCTGTGGGTTTGTCATAAATAGCTCTTATTATTTTGAGACACGTTCCATCAATTCCGAATTTATTGAGAGTTTTTAGCATGAAGGGCTGTTGAATTTTGTCAAAGGCCTTTTCTGCATATTGAGATAATCATGTGGTTTTATATCTTTGGTTCTGTTTATATGCTGCATTACGTTTATTGATTTGCGTATGTCGAACCAGCCTTGCATACAGGAATTAAGCCCACTTGATCATGGTGGATAAGCTTTTTGATGTGCTGTTGGATTCGGTTTGCCAGTATTTTATTGAGGATTTTTACATCGATGTTCATCGGGGATATTGGTCTAAAATTCTCTTTTTTTGTTGTATGTCTGTCAGGCTTTGGTATCAGGATGATGTTGGTCTCGTAAAATGAGTTAGGGAGGATTCCCTCTTTTTCTGTTGATTGGAATAGTTTCAGAAGGAATAGTACCAACTCCTCCTTATACCTCTGGTAGAATTCGGCTGTGAATCCGTCTGGTCTTGGACTTTTTTTGGTTGGCAGGCTATTAATTATTGCCTCAATTTCAGAGCCTGCTATTGGTCTATTCAGGGATTCAACTTCTTCCTGGTTTAGTCTTGGGAGAGTGTAAGTGTCCAGGAAATTATCCATTTCTTCTAGGTTTTCTAGTTGATTTGCGTAGAGGTGTTTATAGTATTCTCTGATGGTAGTTTGTATTTCTGTGGGGTCGGTGGTGATATCCCCTTTATCATTTTTTATTGTGTCTATTTGATTCCTCTCTCTTTTCTTCTTTATTAGTCTTGCTAGCGGTCTATCAATTTTGTTGATCTTTTCAAAAAACCAGCTCCTGGATTCATTGATTTTTTTGGAGGGTTTTTTATGTCTCTCTCTCCTTCAGTTCTGCTCTGATCTTGGTTATTTCTTGCCTTCTGCTAGCTTTTGAATGTATTTGCTCTTCCTTCTCTAGTGCTTTTAATTGTGATGTTAGGGTGTCAATTTTAGATCTTTCCTCCTTTCTCTTGTGAGCAATTTAGTGGTATAAATTTCCCTCTACACGCTGCTTTAAATGTGTCCCAGAGATTCTGGTATGTTGTATCTTTGTTCTCATTGGTTTCAAAGAACATCTTGATTTCTGCCTTCATTTCGTTATGTACCCAGTAGTCATTCAGGAGCAGGTTGTTCAGTTTCCATGTAGTCGAGTGGTTTTGAGTGAGTTTCTTAGTCCTGAGTTCTAGTTTGATTGCACTGTGGTCTGAGAGACAATTTGTTATAATTTCTGTTCTTTTACATTTGCTGAGGAGTGCTTTACTTCCAACTATGTGGTTAATTTTGGAATAAGTGCGATGTGGTGCTGAGAAGAATGTATATTCTGTTGATTTGGGGTGGAGAGTTCTGTAGATGTCTATTAGGTCCACTTGGTGCAGAGTTGAGTTCAATTCCTGGATATCCTTTTTAACTTTCTGTCTCGTTGATCTGTCTAATGTTGACAGTGGGGTGTTAAAGTCTCCCATTATTATTGTATGGGAGTCTAAGTCTCTTTGTAAGTCTCTAAGGACTTGCTTTATGAATCTGGGTGCTCCTGTATTGGGTGCATATATATTTAGGATAGTTAGCTCTTCCTGATGAATTGATCCCTCTACCATTATGTAATGGCCTTCTTTGTCTCTTTTGATCTTGGATGGTTTAAAGTCTGTTTTATCAGAGACTAGGATTGCAACCCCTGCTTTTTTTGTTGTTTGTTTCTTTTCCATTTGCTTGGTAGATCTTCCTCCATCCCTTTATTTTGAGCCTATGTGTGTCTCTGCATGTGAGATGGGTCTCCTGAATACAGCAAAATGATGGGTCTTGACTCTTTATCCAATTTACCAGTCTGTGTCTTTTAATTGGACCATTTAGTGCATTTACATTTAAGGTTAATATTGTTATGTGTGAACTTGATCCTGTCATTATGATATTAGCTGGTTATTTTGCTCGCTAGTTGATGCAGTTTATTCCTAGGATCGATGCACTTTACATTTTGGCATGTTTTTGCAATGGCTGGTACCGGTTGTTCCTTTCCATGTTTAGTGCTTCCTTCAGGATCTCTTGTAAGGCAGGCCTGGTGGTGACAAAATCTCTAAGCATTTGCTTGTCTGTAAAGGATTTTATTTCTCCTTCAGTTATGAAACTTAGTTTGGCTGGATATGAAATTCTGGGTTTAAAATTATTTTCTTTAAGAATGTTGAATATTGGCCCCCACTCTTCTGGCTTGGAGAGTTTCTGCCGAGAGATCTGCTGTTAGTCTGATGGGCTTCCCTTTGTGGGTAACCCGACCTTTCTCTCTGACTGTCCTTAACATTTTTTCCTTCATTTCAACTTTGGTGAATCTGACAATTATGTGTCTTGGAGTTGCTTTTCTCAAGGAGTATCTTTGTGGCGTTCTCTGTATTTCCTGAATTTGAATGTTGGCCTGCCTTACTAGGTTGGGGAAGTTCTCCTGGATGATATCCTGAAGAGTGTTTTCCAGCTTGGTTCCATTTTCCCCGTCACTTTCAGGCACACCAATCAGACGTAGATTTGGTCTTTTCACATAATCCCATATTTCTTGGAGGCTTTGTTCATTTATTTTTACTCTTTTTTCTCTACACTTCTCTTCTTGCTTCATTTCATTCATTTGATCTTCAATCGCTGATACTCTTTCTTCCAGTTGATCGAGTCGATTACTGAAGCTTTTGCATTTGTCACGTAGTTCTCGTGTTACGGTTTTCATCTCTATTAGTTCTTTTAAGGTCTTCTCTGCATTGATTATTCTAGTTATCCATTCATCTTTTTTTCAAGGTTTTTAGTTTCTTTGCTCTGGTTACGTAGTTCCTCCTTTAGCTGTTGTTTCTGCTGTTAATCATCAGTCACCTTCAATTAGAGCACAAAATGAATTCTTTCCTTGTAAATTGATGTGGATGGTCTGCTGGTGCAGGCTTCATCTTCAACATCATGTCCCTAAACAAGTTATCCATTTGTAAACTGCTGATTTCCTTGGGCCATTGTCCCCATAAACTTTTTGTTAAATACCAGTGATTTCACAGTTCTTCCACCCAAGCTTCGCCATAAATTTGATGTTTGTTCTTGCTTCAATGTTAGCAGAATTCATCTTGCTCTTATAGGAGATCTTTTCAAATTGATGTCTTATCTTTCTTTGTGCCTCCAACTAGAGCCTCTTCAGACATGTTATAACAAGTTAGTATAAGTTTATTTTGGTACAAAAGTAATTGAAATCCATGCATAGTTTTTCCAAAATACACATTTTTCACAAATGTTTTGAAGACCTCTTGTATTAAGGAACGCCTGCATTGTTTGGGAGGATGAACTAGATAATCACCTTGGGGCTTTCCAACTCTGGGAGTCTGATTTTCTCCATTCTTCAAGGTCCACCATCTAGCATTATTATTAGATGGTGATTCCCTCGGTGGTGGTGTTATTTTTTTACCCCAACTTTCGCTGTTTATCTGTCCTGTCATTTGCATCAATACACATGCCCCCACCACCTTTTTCATTGGTTTTTTAAATTATTTCCTGGGTTTTGCCTGTATTCCAGATAGATTACTTGAAAAACTTAATGATCATAAATAAAGACCTACAGAATCATAGAATCTGCAACTTAAAAGAAGTCTCAGAGATTAACAAGTCCATCCTTATACCAGGAAAGATACAATGGTGTTAGGGTATATCACCTAACATTGAGTCAGATGTTTTGAATTTGAGAAGCTGCTCTATTATTTGCTGACTTCAAGATCTTGTGTAAGTTGCTTAACCTTTGTGAGCCTCTGTTTTCTCATTTGCATAGTAGGCATAATAATAGATATACTATAGGGTAGCTATAAACATTTAGTGAGATAAAGGGACCTAGCTTGCCATCTTACAGTGGACTCTCAGTAAATACTGCTTAAGGCTGAATGTGCTCATTTTATACATAAGGAACTGGATACACACAAGTCATGCTGGTAGCAGCGGCTGAGATAGAATGAGAGAGACTCAGGCCTCCCAGGAAAGTGCTCCCAACACACCAAAGCTGCTTTGTAAATGCCTCTAAAACCTACTCATTCTTTCATTGGACAAATATTTAGGCATTGGAACTACAGAGACAAATTGTAGCTTACAGTTTAGTAGGAGAAACCAGTAAGAGACATTTAAAATGTAAATGAGTGCTGCAGTAAAGCACAGCATGTACAAGGTGTTTGGGAATTACGGTGAGGCACATAACTTATTTTAGGGGGTGGAGAAAAGAAAAGATACCTCTCATAGACTACAATAACTGAAACAGGGGTAAGAGGTGAACACATAGGATATTGCATAGAGAAGGGTTTTGCGTTCAAAATTCCTTTCTTCCTTTAATTCACTTTACAGCTTTGCCCAGGATGACTAAATACTATATATATATATATGTGTGTGTGTGTGTGTATGTATATATAAATATATATATATTGAATGCTGGTTTTCTCTTTACCTTGGACCTTCTAAATGTCACACTTACTGGTTTGGTGAATTTTTTAGTGAAAATCAGTGTCTACATGCATTTAAAAAATATTTATTGAACATCTACTACATGTCTGATGTTGTTCTAGGCACTGGGATTGTAGCAGTGATCAAGACAAAGTCTTGCCCTTGTAGAGCTTATATTCTGATTGAGAGAGAGAGGAAATAATGTACAGTATGTCAGGAGGTAGCTATTGCACTGGAAGAAAAAGTTGAGTAAGCAAGAAAGGGAAGATAGGTTTGGGGAGAGACATGTTACTTTAAATAGGATACTCTGGCACAACTTATGGATAAGATGACATTTGAATAGAGACCTAGAAGAAGCGGAGAAATTAGTCGTGAGGTTACCTGGGGGAAGGGCATTCCAGACAGAGGAAATATCGGAATGCGAGCAAGAGACAGACTGACTTAGTATAATAATTTGGAGAGTAATGGAGGTATAAGATAGATCAGAAGGACTTCCTTGGGCATCATGAGATTTGGAGCTTTTAGTTTGCAGGAAATGAGATACCAGGGAATGTGTTGAGCAGAGGAAGTATATGATTCAACATGTATAACAAAGAGTTTTGCAGGCATCGTGACCACTAAGGCATACACTATAAAGTTTGCTGACATTTTATCTTGTTAGGATTTTGGCTGCATAAAAATAGACTCAAAGGCATAAATATGTTAGAAAAGGTAATGATATTTAGGATTAATTGCAGTGTCTTTAATATTGTCATAACATTATTTGGGGCATAAAAGGAAGGGGAATAGGCTGGGCGCGGTGGCTTGCGCGTGTAATCCCAACACTTTGGGAGTCCAAGGTGGACAGATCACGAGGTTAGGAGATCGAGACCATCCTGGCTAACACAGGGAAACCCCATCTCTACTAAAAATACAAAAAATTAGCTGGGCATGGTGGCGGGCACCTATAGTCCAAGCTACTCGGGAGGCTGAGGCAGAAGAATGGCGTGAACCTGGGAGGCGGAGCTTGCAGTGAGCCAAGATCGTGCCACTGCACTCCCGCCTGGACGACAGAGCGAGACTCCGTCTGAAAAAAAAAAAAAAAAGAAGGGGAATAATTTTAAAAGATAATAGTGGAAAACTACTAGCCACTTCTGTGTGATTTCCTTTTATATTTTCAAGCATCAGTTCTATTTTTATGCATAATGTAACATGGGCATACACGTTTAATAAGTATCTGTGGCAAAAAGACTGTTTCATGTTTAATGACCATTTGGTATAGGAAATGAGGCCAACAATGTAAGAACTTGTGTCTGCTGCTGGAGCCCTTTCCACATTTTTTGCCTTTTTTTTCTATACTCTGACACTGTCTTGACAGTTTTCTAAACAATCTCTTATTGGTTCTCAGTGAACCTAATTCATATTCTGACCATTCTGTATACACTGTACAGCTTGAAAATATGTAAACCTATCTTCAGAATACAAAAAAGTAGTTGTACAGAATGACCAGTAATTACTAATTTAATTTTCTCTCATGGAATCACATTACAGAACAATAGATTTATATTACTAATAAAAAGCATCTTTCTGTATTGCAAACAAGAATGTTGAAAGTATTTGAAACCACTTTGGCAATGGGAAAAAAGAATACATGCTTGACTTTTAAAAGTTATGACTTTTAATTTAACTTTGCTGAAAACATTTTGATTCAGGGCTTGGTCCTATAAACATTGGGTTTCATTTTGGAGTAAGTTTAGAGAATCGGCACCAGTATCTGTTCCTCAAGGAAGGATGATTTCTGTATCCTCAAGGAAGTCTTTTTCTCCTCTGGACCTTGGTTTCCCCAAAGATAAAATGAAGAGATTTGATTCTAAGATTTTTTCTATATCTAAAACTGTATGAAATATCTACAAATTTTTAAAAGGTCAAATATCTTTTGAGGGGAATGGGAAATTTTGCAATAAGATTATGTACATGAAATCACTGTATAATAAGCTGTTATTATAAGAGTTGGATAATGACCACTCTAGGGTATTCTAAAGAAATATTCTGGCCGGGCCCGGTGGCTCAAGCCTGTAATTCCAGCACTTTGGGAGGCCGAGACGGGCGGATCACAAGGTCAGGAGATCGAGACCATCCTGGCTAACACGGTGAAACCCCGTCTCTACTAAAAAATACAAAAAAACTAGCCGGGCGAGGTAGTCCCAGCCACTCGGGAGGCTGAGGCAGGAGAATGGCATAAACCCGGGAGGCGGAGCTTGCAGTGAGCTGAGATCCGGCCACTGTACTCCAGCCTGGGCGACAGAGCGAGACTCCATCTCAAAAAAAAAAAGAAATATTCTAAAGGAAATACCTTTCATCCATTTGAAAAGAAAGCATGGTTTTAGATTTCTGCCTGAGGAATGAGAGATTCAGAAGGACCAGAAACTACATAGCTCTCTTTCCCAGGCCAGGCTTGGTACATACCAGCACGTGGTAGTTACAAACACTGATGCATGCTGGAAAGGTAACCTTCCCCTGCTCCTCCACAGACCACCCACCCCAGAATGGAATGTGTTCCAGACTCAGGTAAGTCAGGTGTGTAATAGAGCAGAGTGGGGGAAGGGAGGAGGCTGCTTGCACACCTTGCCCAAAGGACATGCCCTTGGCCCAGCAGCTATGCTGAAAGTAAGTTCAAACTCAAGTGTTGCTCTATAAGCAGATATCAGAACTCACTCACATAAGTGTGTATTTCATGTATTAAAGGTGTCCCAAAAGAGCAGGCTGCTCACAAGTGAGCTATTTTACCTCTGGCAAGTAACAATGATAGCCAACTACATGAAAGACAGCAGGGCAGTATACTGCTTTGAATAAAATGTCATTTACAGTATAGATACCTTCTTAAAGTTTCTTTTCGTCAAATCTCATTTTTAAGACTAGAAGGTCTTTGGGAGGCTGAGGTGGGCGGATTGCTTGAGGCCAGGAGCTTGAGACAAACATGACGAAACCCCATCTCTATAGCTGGGCCTGATGGCACACACCTGTAATGCCAGCTTCTTGGGAGGCTGAAGCACGAGAATTGCTTGAACTAGGGAGGTGGAGAATACAGTGAGCAGAGATTGTACCACTTCATTCTAGCCTGGGTGACAGAGCAAGACTCTATCTTAAAAAAAAAAAAAAAAAAAAATCATTTTGTCTCACTGAAGATGAGCCCCTCCTTACCTTAATTCTGGCAGTTTTGAAATTCTTTTCTAGATGAAGCATTGGTTTTCTATTACAACATTCCTGTAAAATAACTTAAACCCAGCAAAAGAAAAATCTATACAAAGGGACAAGGAGAATTTCTGGGACCATTTGAATAAAATGTCCTCTGAGACAGACCAAAAAATATTTTACCAAAGGTTGCAAGCAAGAGAACACTATTTTTAACAATGAAAGGGCCAATCTACATGAAAAATACGAAATTTTCTACTGAAAAATTTGTTTCGGTGCTTGAACTGGATGTGAAACTCAGTGAGACTGTTGGAAAATAGAGGAGATCATGGTGAGCAAGTAGGACTGTTCCGTAGAGTAAAGGCCTTTAGACCTGGGCCTGAGATCCTAGGATTTGGCCCCACAAGCCTGACAAGGGAGATTTGCCTTCTGCGGGGCCACAAGGATTCTTTGTGTAACTGCTAGATTGTTATAGAAGTTTCTCCATTTGTGTTTACTTTATGAGCAACTGACAAAATGGTGTTTGTAAAATTAAGCACAAAGCCCCCAGTGAGGCAGAAAATCCAAAGTTGCCAGTCAGCTATAGGCAGAGAATATAAGAATAGTGTAAAACTATATATCTGATTTGCTTTACATTGAGCTTATTTTCTTGGGGCAGATGAGGAGGTAACATTTGGTCCCCAAATCCCATTTACAGTTTCTAAATAATGAGATTAGTATGTTTCACCCAGAACTATCCCAACAGCCCATAAATACATTCTTAATTTTTTTTTTTTTTTTTTTTTTTTTGAGACAGAGTCTCTCATGGTCACCCGGGCTAGAGTGCAATGGCACAATCTCGGCTCACTGCAACCTCCGCCTCTCAGATTCAAGCAGTTCTCCTGCCTCAGCCTCCCGAGTAGCTGGAATTACAGGCACCCACCACCATGCCTGGCTAATTTTTTGTATTTTTAGTAGATACAGGGTTTCACAATGTTGGCCAGGGTGGTCTTGAACTCCCGACCTCATGATCTGCTGCCTTGGCCTCCCAAAGTGCTGGGATTACAGGTGTGAGCCACCACGCCTAGCCTATATTCTTAATCTTTTGGCCAAGAGTAAAGCTCATGTGAAACCCCTAGTTTTTTAATGGAAGAGACATCAGTAAGGAAGTGTTTTAGCCCGTGACCCATTTTCACATCCTCCCCCAGACACAGCTTCTACACAACTCTCAGTAAAAGAGATGCCCAATGGGAGGGAGTCACTGTGGGGTAAGGGAAACCACATGGGCTTTAGAGTCTTAGCAGATTGGGTTCAACTCCCAGCTCTTCCATTCAGTAGTTGTACGACTTGGACACGTTGCTTGATGTCTCTGAACTTTGATTTCTAGTCTGTAAAAATTAAATGAGACAATATAAGGAAAATGATTAAGAACCTGGCCTGGTAGAAAACTTAGTAAACGTTAGTTTTCATTCTTCCCCCTCTACCCTCATAAGTGTGGCTCATATTTTAACCTTTTCTTGACCTCTTAAGGGTGTCATTTTGAGAATTAGCAGTTAACACTGATTTGTAGTAAATCCTAATTTCATAGGAAATAAAGATGATTCAGTCTGTCCCCAGATCGCAATGCCTTTTGCATTCTCATATCTGTTTTTTCTTGTTCTTCCAGAACTAGTATCACATTTTGCTACCTATAAAATGGTCACCATTTTTCTCTTTTTTTTTTTTTTTTCTGTGAGATGGAGTCTTTCTCTGTCACCAGACTGGAGTTCAGTGGCATGATGTCAGCTCAGTGTAACCACCGACTCCCAGGTTCAAGTGATTCTCTTGCCTCAGCCTCCCAAGTAGCTGGGATTACAGGCACGCACCACCAAGCCCAGCTAATTTTTGTATTTTTAGTAGAGACAGGGTTTCACCATGTTGGCCAGGATGATCTCCGTCTCCTGACCTCGTGATCCGCCCACCTCGGCCTCCCACAGTGCTGGGATTACAGGCGTGAGCCACTGTGCCCTGCCCATTTTTCTCTTTTATATTATTCCTTCTGTTTCTATAAACCAAGAAACCACATCTTGTTACAGAAATTAGAGTCTTTAGGGTCTGGACGAAAGCCTGAGGATAAGCGCAAAGCATCAGTCTGTTCCCTTGGTTATGTATGTGTTAGGTACTCAAATATTAGATGAGCAATGACATCAATTTTATTATCTCAGAAGTCTTTTTTATTTCCTATTGACTCTCAACTGTATTTTTAAAAGTCCCAGTTACTGGATTAAAAAACTTCTAGATAAATGAAAGATTGCTAAGTACAATATGCATACATAGTGTTTTATTTGAAATACTTCATGATGAAAAACAGTACAAGGTTGTTGGAGAAAAAGGAATATGAAAATTTGTGATGAATGAAGAACCCTGACATTACCTAGAAATGTATTACTCATATTCTTTCTGTAGTGTTTAAAAGAAAAAGAAAGTTGTATTTTAGAGGATTTATTGAGTTAATTTTAGAATGTGGCCAGTTGAACACATAAATTACATTCTCTCTGTCGAGAGGCCTTACTAATATTCTAGTAAATAGATGAAAGTCATAAACCCTCAAAGAAAGAGCACAGGAAGGAAAGGAAAGCAAGTTTGTTTTGGTTTTTTTTTTCCAATCTGGAAAGCACATGATTGAAAGACAGTTACCTAAATTAGCAGAACGCCAGAAGAAAATTTGTGCCACAGAATCCCAGCAGGGCTCAAGATTTAGAGTTACTGGCTCTCTCAGAAAATGAGGGCACAAGTGGGGCTGCAAAGAGGGTAATTGGTTGAAAGTCTAAATAAAAGGCAGTTTAGGTGCCCTGGATGCCTTAGAACCTACCTACTGTATGTATAGCCAAGTGACTGTCATTGCCCAACCCTCAAAAAAGACACCAGTTTCAATCAAAGTTACATAGAACATGTGGACACCAGGCACAGCCATACAAAAACAAAGTGAGAAAACCCATTCTCAGAATAGTAAGACACTAAGCCCCCTTCTCCAGTGAACCTCTGAAAATCGGCACCATGTTATACACTCCAGGTTTGTGGAGGATATAAGATTTCATTCTATATCATGAAATTAACTGTCCCGGGAGAATAGACTTATAAATATTAAAAGCTGGGATCCCCCAGCAGAAAAAAGTGTGGTCTCAACCTAATCATCCAAATTGAAACCCCTCATGCAGAAGTTTGTATTCAGCTTCTGATTGATTAGATCCAGATTGTGATACACTGATATATTCATTCATCAATCTTAAATATGAACAAAAAGCCCAAGATTAATACATATTTGAGGAAAGCCTCCAACCTGAAATACAGGAAAACCTCAAACGAAACAGAGACCATGGAAGAAACAAAAGAAAATATTTTTTAAAGTCTAATTTCACAAAGATGAGTGTTTGGTTGAATGGAGGCAGGATGGCGCACTTCCGGGTTCTTCATCACCAACTTTTCCCGCGCGCACGAAAATGCAGCCGGCGCTCCGGAAGGTGCAGACCAACCGGGCATGCGCCAGGTGACGTCAATCCGAAGAGACCAAGATTTACCTGGTCGCACCTGCGGAATGCCCCCCCGACACACCTGTGCCCCGCCTATTGTCCTCCCACTCCTAGAAGAGCCGCTCCTGGCAGACGCCCTGCACAGACTTCCCAGCCCCCCACTCTTGTCGGGACTGCAGGAACTCCGCCCGAGAGCTCACCGGGGGACTCTCTTGGCCTCCTTTGCTGGAGGCTGACAGACCTCTCCCTACCCACCTTCTTCCCTGAAGCTAGGTGACCAAAAATAAATTTGCGGTTTTGCTCCTACCCTTGCCTACTCGCTGGTTCTTTTGTGCTCGCTCTGGTGGTCTTAGAAAAACAAATCAATGAGAAGATATTGCATCCATGAAATAAAACAAGACATTACCAAAACATATAGAAAGCCAAAAAGAACTCTTGAAATTTTAAAATATAATTGATGAAAGAAAAAAAATTAGTAGGACCGGAAAATAAGTTAAGGAAGTCTCCAAAGAAGTAGGAAAAAACATAAAAAGATGAAAAGCAAGAGAAAAAATATTTTCCAAATTAGAAGCTCAGTCTAGGTTCAAAATCCATCAGAAGGCCAAGGGCAGTGGCTCATGCCTGCAATCTCAGCATTTGGGGAGGCCAAGATGGGCGAATCACCTGAAGTCGGGAGTTCCAGACTAGCCTGGTCAACATGGTGAAACCCCGTCTCTACTAAAAATACAAAAATTAGTCAGGTGTAGTGGTGCACACCTGTAATTCCAGCTACTTGGGAGGCTGAGGCAGCAGAATCGCTTGAACCCAGGAGGCAGAGGTTGCAGAGAGGTGAGATCATGCCATCGCACTCCTTTCTGGATGACAGAGTAAGACTGTGTCTCCAAAAAAACAAAACAAAAAATCCAATAGAGAAAATGGGAGAAAATTAGCAAAGAAATAATGCAAGAAATTTTCCCAGAAATGAAACATAAAACTTTCAAGTTGAAAAGACCACTGAGTTTTCACACAATAAATAAAATCTATACCAAGGCACAGGAAATCAGCCATAAGAAGATTCTGTTTCTGGAGTTTCAAAGTTCTACAGGATATGCACTGAAGTATTAGGAATTAGAGACTTCTAAACAGCCATGCTTGAAGTGGAAAACAATGGAGCAGTCCTTCAGAACTTAAAGGATATGGGTTCCAACCAAGAATCCTATATCCAGCCAAACTATAGATAAAATGTAAGGATAATAAAAGATATTTTTAAACGTGCAGAATCTCAAAATGTTTCTTCCTGTGCACTCTTTCTTAGGAAGATGATGGAACAGACCCTACACCAAAATGAGAGAATTGTATGTAAAGAAAAGGAAGACAATGTGATCCAAGAAATAAGGGCATCTAACCTAGAGCTGTGTAGTAGGCCTAGAGAGCTACCAGTCTAGGTTAGAGAAGGAGGGTGGCAGATTTCAGGAAGAATGTCTCCTTTGGAGAAGGAAAAAGAATCAGCAATCCCTGATGTAGATGAACTTGAGAGGAAATTTCATTTTGACCAGAAAGATAGACAATTAATTGATGACACATAAATAGGAAATTCAACATATAGGGAAAAATGATTATCTCAGTAAAACTAAAAATTTTGGACAAATGGGTAAATATTAAGTAGATTAGCTGTGAATGTTTGCATAGTCATAATAGAAAAAACAATAACTATTACTATGCAGTTGATAGTGCTATTTACCAGATGTTCTGATTCTTTCTCTGTTTCCAAGTACATGATAGGATGACAGTTCCTGGCTCCCTTTGTGGTTGGGTGGACTTGTGTGACTAGTTCTGGCCAATAAGTTGCTTGTTTTTTCTAAGGATCCCCTTTTGGATCCAAGTGATCATTTATTCCTCTATCTTTGGTAGAACTGATACAGATAAATAGTGAAAATGAGGCAAAGACCAGTTGTCACCAAGTAGGTACACTTGTGGAATTTAATATTTTACCAAATATTTTCCCATTCATCTTCTTAGTTGAACTTCAGAGTTGTCCTGGGAGCTAGGGAGATACAGAAAGCAAGGAACTTGTCTCAGATCATATACTGCAGAGCCATGGTCCAAGCTGCAACGTTTAACAACCACATTACTTGTAAACTATACACAAAGAGAGCTGAGTGTGACGTTATGTATAGGGAAAGAACTGCTTTGCCATTTTGTAGTAGGAAATGCAAATTTCATCCTGATAGAGGAATTCAGGTTAGATATTTTTTAATACACTGTGATAAGAAACAGTGCTATCATTTTATCAGTTTTTCTGAGTTCATTTAAATTTTTAATGTAATTTATTAAGTAAGTATTGAATACTCACTGTGTGCCTGTGCATGTTCTAAGCATTTTATATGTATTAGCTCTTTTAATAATCACAAAAATTATATGATACAGGTACTCTTGTTATCCTTGTTTTATAGATGAGAAATTGGAATTTTGAAATAGTAACCTTATCCAGGGACATCAGGTACTGAGGGTAAAGCTCAGATTTGAATTTGCAGTCTGATTTCAGAGCCAACACTTTTCAACATTTTAGATTGTCAAAATTACTTATGATTCCAGAAATGTTCTAAACTATCTCTGCCCATTTTTGGTGGTTTTATTGAAACATATTTACTGTACTTTTTTTCATCTAGGTTTATGTTCCAGATGAAAATAATACTGTTTTGGGAAGAAATACAAATAAACAAGTTTTTGAGGGCTTGACAACGGGACTTCTCAAAGTCAGTGCTGTGGTTTTGGGCTGCCTGATTGCCAGTCGACCAGATGGAAACTGCCAGCCAGCTACCCCCAAAATACCAACACAGGAAATGAAAAACAAACCCTCACAAGGTGATGCTTTTAACAATCGAGTTCAGGACCTTATCAGGTAAAATTGCTAGAGTTCTTAAAACTTTGCTCTTTGTTAAAAAACTATATTAAAATAATTTAAATCTCAAGGCCCATGTTATGGCAGTGGTTCTCACAGTGTCATTCATACATTCCTGGTAGAGAATACCAAAAATACCTTGTAAACATTTCTCAGATTTATCACCTTCACTCCATTGCTGCTATTAATACTTGAGCTATTCAGGCTCTTTTGCAGCAGCAGACAGCATGTCTGTCTGTCTCACCCCCACCTTTTAAAAATAAGTTCTTTTTCCTAATTATAAAAGGAATACATGCTCAATGATAAACACAATTTGGAAAACACAGAAGAGCACAATGGATTTTTTAAAGCAGTTTTGTAGAGAGAAAGAAAATTCTTTTAATGAAAAGCAGTATAAGTAGAGCTCAGGTATCATTCTTGGTTGTTTTTTTGTTTTTGTTTTTGTTTTCTATCACCCAGTCTGGAGTGCAGTGGCGCAACCTCGGCTCACGGCAACTTCCGCCTCCTGGGTTCAAGCAATTCTCCTGCCTCAGCCTCCTGAGTAGCTGGGATTACAGGCACTTGCCACCATGCCTGGCTAATTTTTGTATTCTTAGTAGGGATAAGGTTTCACCATGTTTGCCAGGCTGGTCTCAAACTCCTGACCGCAAATGACCCACCTGCCTCAGTCTCCCAAAGTGCTGGGATTACAGGTGTGAGTCACCACACCTGGCTTTTCTTGATATTTAGATATGTGATGTTAGAATGTGTTCCGTTAGAGCTTTTACAACTTTCTTGATGTCAGCTCTCTCCAACTGAAGGAATTTCTGAGAACTCCCCTATCTCAGTTCATCTCTGATTCGATTCAGACTTGAAACAGCAATAATAGCTACCATGTACAGAGTACCCATTATAGTACAATACCTTATACCTAGTAGGGTTAACCTTATAGGGTTATACCTACAGTATAGTATAGTCACCCTAGAAGGTTCCTGTAAGTGTAAGGTAATTATAGTAGAGGCTTTGCAGCCCCGTAAATGTAGGATTTCTAACCCAAACTTTGTAGGTGATGAAATCGCTCAGAGATGTTCAGTGTTTAGCCCAAGGTTATGTAATAAATAAGATTAAAAGTAGGTAGGAGAACTGAGACTGGAACTCTTGTCTAGCTGGACTCCCAACACCTGTATGCTTTCCACTACACAGATGTGGCAATTTGTGACACCTGTTCAAGGTCAGCGCTGTTTCCTTCTAAGGTCACCTTCTCTCCAGGGAAATTTACTCCTGCTTTGGCATCTGAACTCATTTACCCTCGTTAATTTTTTATTTCCCAACAGAGTTTCATCTGGTGTTAATCAATTACCTGTTCCGCCTATCAGCACCTCTTCTGTGTTCTGCACTGATCTCTGGCTCCCCAAATCCATGCAATTTGTTGCTCTCTGAAGCTTATGGTTGCTTAACAGAAGAACAAGAATGCACTCCTCTGTATTTGCTTCTTTCACAGTTCATAAATTTCTTCTGCTTTCTTGTAGTGCTTTCTTGGGAACAGTTGTTTCATTCAGTAGCTTCCTTACCCTTGATTACTTTGTTCACTTACCCCTTCTATCTGCCTGTCCTCTTTCCTCAAGTATATTTATTGCTGGAGAGCACCAGGCCCTTTGGGCCACAACCATTTATCTTACAGCACTTGACTTTTAGCCTCCCTGGCCTTTCTCTCTCAGTTGCTTGATCCCATTCAATTCCCCATGTCCTTTTGGTCATTGTAGAGCTTTGCCCTCTCTGCTGACGAATGTCATTCTGTCCCTGCATTCTCCCTTGGGCTACCCTGTGATGCAGCAACCCTACATTCTTGTCATCCAGACAACTTAGCCACATGCCTCAGCTGTGATGAAGCAGAAGACCCATTCAAATGCTTCATTACAATTCCAGTGGGCTTTCCAGGGGGAAGTACATACTTTTTCACATATATTATTATAAATACCAAATCATTCTTTTTATACCTTCCTTTAGGAGGTATTTTTCCCCTAATACCTTCCTCCTTTAGGAAGGAGCAATGGTAATCTGCCAAACCAAATAACTCATGTGACTTAAAAAGGATGATTGACAACCATACTGCTTCAAAAAATACCATGCCAGTCTTTCTCTGATTTGAACCACTGTTGTTGAATACTGTTTTCTTACAGATAATGCATTGTTAGTTGGCTTGGTGAAGACTGTGTGTAAAACCGCAAACCATATTTCACATCTGCCTAGTGTAGCAAACAAAGCAATTTTTTTTGTTGTTAATCATTTTCATATTTGCCTTCTCACCTTCCCAGATATGAACTGACAGGAAGTCTCACTCCACTCCCTGTTACAATCAGGACATTTTTGTCAGTTGTGAAGTTGAGTAGAAAGGGCTCCAGTACAGTCGTTGGAGCTGTTCTCTGGCTGTATCCCTGAAGTAGAGCAGGAGCAGATTCTGACATCTATCCCTTCCTTCCCCTTATCTGGCATAGAAGAGGTAGGAAGATATCTAAGAGACATGAGATCATTACAGTATTTATTCTTACTATTTTATTTTTTTCAGTCAAGTTTCTGCATCTAAGCCATTCTTGGAAATATTTTTCAATTCAAAGTATGGTCACCCATACTAATTTTGTGCCAGACACTGTAGAAGGCCATGTCAAAAATTTAAAAAGATTTTTACAGCATATCCAACTAATTTTATTTTACTATTAAATATCTGAATTTCTTTCATTTTTAATTTTTTTTTAATTGGCACATTGTAACTGTATTAGTCCGTTTTTACACTACCGTTAAAGACATACCCAAGACTGAGAAGAAAAGAGGGTTCCACATGGCTGGGGAGGCCTCACAATCATGGCAGAACACAAGGAGGAGTAAGTCATGTCTTACATGGATGGTGGCAGGCAAAGAGAGAGCTTGTGCAGAGGAACTCCTCTTTGTAAAACCATCAGATCTTTTGAGACTCATTCACTATCACGAGAACAGCATGGGAAAGACCGGCCCCCACAATTCAGTTACCTCCCACCAGGTCCCTCCCAAAGCTCATGGGAATTCAAGATGAGGTTTGGGTGGGGATGCAGCCAAACCATATCATTCCACCACAGCCCCTCCCAAATCTCATATCCTCACATTTCAAAACCAATCATGCCTTCCCAACAGTCCCCCAATGTCTTAACTCATTTCAGCATTAACTCCGAAGTCCGTAGTACAACGTCTCATCTGAGACAAGGCAAGTTCCTTCTGCCTATGAGCCTGTAAAATCCATAGCAAGTTAGTTACTTCTTAGATACAATTGGAGTACAGGCATTGGGCAAATATACCCATTCCAAATAGGGGAAATTGGCCAAAACAAAGGGGCTACAGGCCCCATGCAAGTCCAAAATCTAACAGGGCCGTCAGATCTTAAAGCTCCAAAATGATCTCTTTTGACTCCATGTCTCACATCCAGGTCACGCTGTTGCAAGAGGTGAGTTCCCATCATGTTGGGCGGCTCTGCCTGTGTGGCTTTGCAGGGTATAGCCCCTCTCTTGACGGCTTTCATAGGCTGGCATTGAGTGTCTGCAGTTTTTCCAGGCACGTGGTGCAAGCTGTCAGTGGATCTACCATTCTGGGGTCTGGAGGATGGTGGCCCTTTTCTTACAGCTTCACTATGTGGTGCCACAGTAGGGACTCTGTGTGGGGGCTCTGACCCCACATTTCCCTTCCACACTGTGCTAGCAGAGGTTCTCCATGTTGGCCCCTCCCCTGCCGCAAACTGGGCACCCAGGCATTTCCATACATCCTGTGAAATCTAGGCAGAGGTTCCCAAACTTCAATTCTTGGCTTCGGTGCACCTGCAGGCTCAACACCACATGGAAGCTGCCAAGGCTTGGGGCTTCCACCCTCTGAAGCAACAGCCCAAGCTGTATCTTGGCCCCTTTAGCCATGCCCAGAGTGGGTGGAAGTCAGGGTACCAAGTCCCTAGGCTGCACAGAGCAGGGGGGTCCTGGGCCTGCCCCACTAAACCATATTTTCCTCCTAGGCCTCCAGGCCTGTGATGGGAAGGGGTGCCATGAAGACCTCTGACATGCGCTGGAGACATTTTCCCCATTGTCTTGGGGATTAACATTCAGTTCCTTGTTACATATGCAAATTTCTGCAGTTGGCTTGACTATCTCCTCAGAAAATGGGATTTTCTTTTCTATCGCATAGTCAGGCTGCAAATTTTCCAAACTTTTATGCTCTGTTTCCCTTTTAAAATTGAATGCTTTTAACAGCACCCAAGTCACCTCTTGAATGCTTTGCTGCTTAGAAATTTCTTCTGCCAGATACCCTAAATCATCTCCCTCAAGTTCAAAGTTCCACAAATCTCTAAGGTGGGGGAAAAATGCCACCAATCTCTTTGCAAGAGTCACCTTTGCTCCAGTTCCCAACAGTTTCCTCATCGCCATCTGAGACCAGCTCAGCCTGGATTTCATTGTCCTTATCATTATCAGCATTTTTGGTCAAAGCCATTCAACAAGTCTCTTAAGTTCCAAACTTTCCCACATTTTCCTGTCTTCTTCTGAGCCCTCCAGACTGTTCCAACCTCTGCCTGTTACCCATTTCCAAAGTCACTTCCAACATTTTCAGGTATCTTTTTAGCAGAGCCTCACTCTACTGGTACCAATTTACTGTATTAGTCCGTTTTTACCCTGCTGATAAAGACATAACCAAGACTGGAAAGAAAAAGAGGTTTAACGGATTTACATTTCCACATGGCTGGGGAGGCCTCACAATCATGGTGGAAGGCAAGGAGGAGCAAGTCGCAACTTACGTGGATGGTGGCAGGCAAAGAGAGTTTGTGCAAGTGAACTCATTTTTATAAAAAACCATCAGATGTTATGAGACTTATTCACTATCCTGAGAACAGCACGGGAAAGACCTGTCCCCATGATTCAAGTGCTCCCACCAGGTCCTTCCCACAATACATGGGAATTCAAGATGAGATTTGGGTAGGGACACTGCCAGACCATATCAGTAACTGTACAAACTTACTGAGTACATTTTGATGTTTTTATATGTGTATATTATATAATGATCTAATCAGGATATCTGTTGTGTTCATAACCTCATACATTTGTCATTTGTTTGTGGTAAGAACGTTCAGAGGCCTTTCTTCTAGGGATTTTGTAATATATAACACTTTACTGTTAACCATAGTCATTCTACTATGCAATAGAACACCAAAATTTATTCCTCCTATCTAATTGTAGCCTTGTACCCATTGACCAACCTCTCTTCCTCCTCCCTTCTTCCCCCACCCCCTCCTCAGCCTCTGGTAACCACTGGTGTACTCTTTGCTTCTGTGATACCAACCTGAACTTCTCTTTTTAGATTACACACTTGAGTGAGATCGTGCAATATTTGTCCTTTTGTGCCTGGCTTATTTCACTTAACATAAAAACCTCCAGGTCCATCCATGTTGTAAAAAAGAAAGATTGCATTCTTTTTTATGGCTAAATAGTATTCCATTATGTATGTATACCACACTTTATCCTTTAATCCACTGAAGAACACTTAGGTCAACTCTGTATCTTGACTATTATGAATAGTGCTACAATAAACATGGGAGTGTAGATACCTCTTTGACATGCTGATTTCATTTCTTTGAATTTATAGCCAACAGTGGTATTGCTGGATCATACAGCAATTCTATTTCCAGACTTTTTATATGATGGCTATACTAGTTTACAATCCCACCAACAGTGTTTAAGTGTTTCCTTTTCTCTACATCCTCACCAATGTTTGTTTTGTCTTTTTTGTTTTGTTTTTTTTTTTTTTTGAGACACTGTTGCCCAGGCTGGAGTGCAGTGGCACAATTATGGCTCACTGCAGCTCAACCCCCCAGGGTCAAGTAATCCTCCCAAATCAGTCTCTCAAGTAGATGGGACTACAGGTGCAAACAACCACACCCAGCTAATTTTTTTTTTTTTTTTTTTTTTTTTTTTTTTTTGAGATGGAGTTTTGCTCATGTTACCCAGGCTGGAGTGCAGTGGTGCAATCTCGGCTCACTGCAACCTCTGCCACCCAGGTTCAAGTGATTCCCCTGCCTCAGGCTCCCAAATAGCTGGGCTTACAGGTGCTTGGTACCACGCCTGGCTAATTTTTGTATTTTTAGTACAGACGGGATTTCACCATGTTGGCCAGGCTGCTCTTAAACTCCTGACCTCAGGTGATCCACCAACTAATTTTTTAATTTTTTTTTATAGAGACAAGTCTCACTATGTTGTCCAGGCTGGTTGTGAATTCCTGGACTCAAGCAGTCCTCCCACCTCAGCCTCCCAAAGTGCTAGGATTACAAGGAGGTGTGACTGTACCCAGCATCTTATTTTGTCTTTTTGATAATAACTATTCTAACTGGAGTGGACTGGTATCTCATTGTGGTTCTAATTTGCATTTCCTTGATGATTAGTGATGTTGAGCATTTTTTCACATACCTGTTGGCCATTTGTATGTCTTCTGAGAAAAGTCTATTAAGATCTTTTGTCCATTTTTGAATTGGGTTGTTTAGTTTTTTACTGTTGAGTTATTTAAGTTTTGCATATATTCTAGATATTAACCCATTATCAGATGTATAGTTTGCAGATATTTTCTCCCATTCTGCAGGTTGTCTCTTCACTCTGTTAGTTAACTTTGCTGTGTAAAATCTTTTTAGTTTGATATAATCCCCTTTGTCTATTTTTGGTATGTTAATTGTGGTTTTGAGATCTTGTTTTTAAAATCCTTGCCTGACTCAATCTTGTGAAACATTTCCTCTGTGTTTTCTTCTAGTACATTCATAGTTTCAGGTTTTACATTGACATTTTTAAGTTATTTTGAGTTGGTTTTTGTATTGGTGAGAAGTAGGGTTCTAGTCTCATTCTTCCGCATGTAGATACCCAATTATCCCAGCACAATTTATTGAAGAGACTCTCATTTCCCCATTGCATGTTCTTGGCAGCTTTACCAAAAATAAGTTGGTTGTCAGTGCATGCATTTATTTCTGTACTCTTTATTTTGTTCCACTGGTCTATGTATCTGTTGTTATGCAAGTACCATGGTGTTTTGGGAACATAGTTTTGTAGTAAATTTTGAAGTCAATTAATATGATGCCTCCAGCTTTGTTCTTTTTGCTCAGGATTGCTTTGGCTATTCAGGCTCTGTTTTGTTTTGGTTCCCTATGAATTTTAGGATTGTTTTTGTTTCTGTGAAGAATGTCATTGGTATTCCAGTAGAGATTGCATTAAATCTGTAGATTGCTTTGGGTAATATGGCCATTTTAACAGTATTAATTATTCTAATCCATGAACACAGGATTATTTTTCCATTTATTGGTGTCCTCTATTTCTTTTTATTAAAAAAAAATTCTTTTCATAGTTTACAATGTAGAGATCTTTTATCTTGTTAAGTTTATTCCTAGGTATCTTATTTTTATTATTACTATTGTGAATGGAATTGCTCTCTTGATTCTTTTTCAGGTCATTCACTATTAATGTATGGAAATACCACTGATTTTTGTATGTTGATTTTTGTATCCTGCTAATTTGCTGAATTCATTTATTCAAAGAGTTTTTTGGTGGAGTGTTTAGGATTTTCTGTATGTAAGATCATGTGCCAGGCATAGTGGTATGCATCTGTAGTCCCAGCTACTCAGGAGCTCAGGAGACTAAAGCAAGAAAGAGGATCTTGAACCTAGGAGTTTGAGATCAGCCTAGGCAACATAGACACCATCTCTGGGAAAAAAGAAAAAAAAAAGGAAAAAACATGTGTGAACAGGGACATACTGACTTCCTTCTTTCCCATTTGGATGCCTTTTATTTCTTTCTCTTGACTAATTGTTCTTGCTAAGACTTCCAGTACTGTGTTGAATAGAGGGGTGAATGTGGGTCTCCTTGTCTCGTTTCTAATCTTATGACATTAGCTACGGGTTTGTCTTAAGTGACTTATGTTGTGTTGAGGTATGTTCCTTGTATACTGAATTTGTTGAGAGTTTTTTCAATGAAGGAATGTTGAGTTTTGTCATATTGTTTTTCTGTGTCTCTTGAAATGATCATAGGGTTTTTGTCTTTCTTTCTGTTAATGTGGTGTGTCATATTTATTGATTTCCATATGTTAAGCCATCCTTGCATCCCTGGGATGAGTCCCACTAATCACAGTGAATGATCTTTTTAATGTGCTATTGAAGTTAGTTTGTTAGTATCTTGTTGAGAATTTTTGCATCTGTGTTCATCAAGTATATTGGCTTGTAATTTTCTTGTGTTATATGTTTCTCTGGTTTTGAAATCAGAGAAATGCTGGCCTCATAAAGTAAGTTCCTTCCTCTTTAATTTTGAGAGGTTTAGTTTGAGAATTCGTATTAGTTCTTTTTTTTTTTTTTTTTTTTTTTTTTTTGAGACAGAGTTTTGCTCTTGTTGCCCAGGCTGGAGTGCAATGGCGCAATCTCGGCTCACCACAACCTCCACCTCCCAGGTTCAAGCGATTCTCCTGCCTCAGCCTCTCGAGTAGCTGGGACTACAGGCATGCACCACCACACCAGGCTAATTTTGTATTTTTAATAGAGATGGGTTTTCTCCACGTTGGTCAGTCTGGTCTTGAACTCCTGACCTCAGGTGATCCACCTGCCTCAGCCTGCCAAAGTTCTGGGATTACAAGCATGAGCCACCGCACCCGGCCGATAATTAGTATTAGTTCTCTAAATATTTGGCAGAATTCAGCAGTGAAAACTTCAAGATCCTGGTTGGTTGGTTTGTTTGTTTGCTTTTGATACAGAGTTTCATTCTTATTGCCCAGGCTGGAGTGCAATGGCACGATCTCAGCTCACCACAACCTCCACCTCCTGGGTTCAAGCAATTCTCCTGCCTCAGCCTCCCAAGTAGCTGAGATTACAGGCATGCACCACCAGGCCCGGCTGATTTTGTATTTTTTGTAGAAATGGGGTTTCTCCATGTTTGTCAGGCTGGTCGCGAACTCCCATCCTCAGTTGATCCGCCGGCCTCAGCCTCCCAAAGTGCTGTGATTCCAGGTGTAAGCCACCACGCCCAGCCCTGGGCTTTTCTTTGATGGATGATTTTTTTATGACTGATTTCATTTCCTCCCTCATTCTTGGTCTGCTTAGATTTTCTTTTTATAGTTTATATCTTGGTATGTTGCATGTGTGCAGGAATTTATTCATTCTGTTATCAAACGTGTTGGTATATAGTTGTGCATAATAGTCTCTTATGATCCTTTGTATTTCTGTGGTATCAATGATTATGTGTCCTTTTTCATTTCTGATTTTGTGTTTTCTCTCTTTTATTCTTAGTCTAGCTAAAAGTTTCTCAGTTTTATCTTTTTTTTTTTATTTTAAAATGAGCTTTATTTTCAAAAACAATTTTAGATTTACAAAAAAATTGAAAAGATAGTTCAGAGAGTTTTCATACACTCCACACTGTTTCCCCTATTGTTATCTTTCATTAGGATATATTTGCCATGATTAATGAACCAATATACACCTATGGTTTGTTTATATTTTTGAAATTTTCAATTAGTGTCTTATTGAAATTTTCAATTAGTGTCAATTAGTGTTCCAGGCTACCATCCAATCCAGAACACCACATTACATTTAGTAATCATGTTTCTATCACTTTTTTTTTTTTTTTTTAATTTTAAGTTCTAGGGTACATGTGCATAACGTGCAGGTTTGTTACATATGTAAACTTATGCCATGTTGGTGTGCTGCACCCATCAACTCGTCAGCACCCATCAATTCATCATTTATATCATGTATAACTCCCCAATGCAATCCCTCCCTCCTCCCCCCTCCCCATAATAGGCCCCAGTGCATGATGTTCCCCTTCCCGAGTCCAAGTGATCTCATTGTTCAGTTCCCACCTATGAGTGAGAACATGCGGTGTTTGGTTTTCTGTTCTTGTGATAGTTTGCTAAGAATGATGGTTTCCAGCTGCATCCATGTCCCTACAAAGGACGCAAACTCATCCTTTTTTATGGCTGCATAGTATTCCATGGTGTATATGTGCCACATTTTCTTAATCCAGTCTGTCACAGATGGACATTTGGGTTGATTCCAAGTCTTTGCTATTGTGAATAGTGCCGCAATAAACATACGTGTGCATGTATCCTTGTAGTAGAATAATTTATAATCCTTTGGGTATATACCCAGTAGTGGGATGGCTGGGTCATATGGTACATCTAGTTCTATCCTTGAGGAATTGCCATACTGTTTTCCATAATGGTTGAACTAGTTTACAATCCCACCAACAGTGTAAAAGTGTTCCTATTTCTCCACATCCTCTCCAACACCTGTTGTTTCCTGACTTCTTAATGATTGCCATTCTAACTGGTGTGAGATGGTATCTCATTGTGGTTTTGATTTGCATTTCTCTGATGGCGAGTGATGATGAGCATTTTTTCATGTGTCTGTTGGCTGTATGAATATCTTCTTTTGAGAAATGTCTGTTCATATCCTTTCGCCACTTTTTGATGGGGTTGTTTGTTTTTTTCTCGTATATTTGTTTGAGTTCTTTGTAGATTCTGGATATTAGCCCTTTGTCAGATGAGTAGGTTGCAAAGATTTTCTCCCATTCTGTAGGTTGCCTGTTCACTCTGATGGTAGTTTCTTTTGCTGTGCAGAAGCTCTTTAGTTTAATTAGATCCCATTTGTCAATTTTGGCTTTTGCTGCTGTTGCTTTTGGTGTTTTAGACATGAAGTCCTTGCCCATGCCTATGTCCTGAATGGTACTACCTAGATTTTCTTCTAGGGTTTTTATGGTATTAGGTCTAACATTTAAGTCTCTAATCCATCTTGAAGTAATCTTCGTATAAGGGGTAAGGAAAGGATCCAGTTTCAGCTTTCTACTTATGGCTAGCCAATTTTCCCAGCACCATTTATTAAATAGGGAATCCTTTCCCCATTTCTTGTTTCTCTCAGGTTTGTCAAAGATCAGATGGCTGTAGATGTGTGGTATTATTTCTGAGGACTCTGTTCTGTTCCATTGGTCTATATCTCTGTTTTGGTACCAGTACCATGCTGTTTTGGTTACTGTAGCCTTGTAGTATAGTTTGAAGTCAGGTAGCGTGACGCCTCCAGCTTTGTCCTTTTGACTTAGGATTGTCTTGGCAATGCGGGCTCTTTTTTGGTTCCATATGAACTTTAAAGCAGTTTTTTCCAATTCTGTGAAGAAACTCATTGGTAGCTTGATGGGGATGGCATTGAATCTATAAATAACCTTGGGGAGTATGGCCATTTTCACGATATTGATTCTTCCTATCCATGAGCATGGTATGTTCTTCCATTTGTTTGTGTCCTCTTTGATTTCACTGAGCAGTGGTTTGTAGTTCTCCTTGAAGAGGTCCTTTACATCCCTTGTAAGCTGGATTCCTAGGTATTTCATTCTCTTTGAAGCAATTGTGAATGGAAGTTCATTCCTGATTTGGCTCTCTGCTTGTCTGTTGCTGGTGTATAAGAATGCTTGTGATTTTTGCACATTAATTTTGTATCCTGAGACTTTGCTGAAGTTGCTTATCAGCTTAAGGAGATTTTGGGCTGAGACGATGGGGTTTTCTAAATATACAATCATGTCATCTGCAAACAGGGACAATTTGACTTCTTCTTTTCCTAACTGGATACCCTTGATTTCTTTCTCTTGCCTGATTGCCCTTGCCAGAACTTCCAACACTATGTTGAATAGGAGTGGTGAGAGAGGGCATCCCTGTCTTGTGCCAGTTTTCAGAGGGAATTTTTCCAGTTTTTGCCCATTCAGTATGATATTAGCTGTGGGTTTGTCATAAATAGCTCTTATTATTTTGAGGTACGTTCCATCAGTACCGAATTTATTGAGAGTTTTTAGCATGAAGGGCTGTTGAATTTTGTCAAAAGCCTTTTCTGCATCTATTGAGACAATCATGTGGTCCTTGTCTTTGGTTCTGTTTATATGCTGGATTACGTTTATTGATTTGCGAATGTTGAACCAGCCTTGCATCCCAGGGATGAAGCCCACTTGATCATGGTGGATAAGCTTTTTGATGTGCTGCTGAATCCGGTTTGCCAGTATTTTATTGAGAATTTTTGCATCGATGTTCATCAGGGATATTGGTCTAAAATTCTCTTTTTTTGTTGTGTCTCTGCCAGGCTTTGGTATCAGGATGATGTTGGCTTCATAAAATGAGTTAGGGAGGATTCCCTCTTTTTCTATTGATTGGAATAGTTTCAGAAGGAATGGTACCAGCTCCTCCTTGTACTTCTGGTAGAATTCAGCTGTGAATCCATCTGGTCCTGGACTTTTTTTTGGTGGGTAGGCTATTAATTGTTGCCTCAATTTCAGAGCCTGCTATTGGTCTATTCAGGGATTCAACTTCCTCCTGGTTTAGCCTTGGGAGAGTGTAAGTGTCCAGGAAATTATCCATTTCTTCTAGATTTTCTAGTTGATTTGCGTAGAGGCGTTTATAGTATTCTCTGATGGTAGTTTGTATTTCTGTGGGGTCAGTGGTGATATCCCCTTTATCATTTTTTATTGCATCTATTTGATTCCTCTCTCTTTTCTTCTTTATTAGCCTTGCTAGCGGTCTGTCAATTTTGTTGGTCTTTTCAAAAAACCAACTCCTGGATTCATTGATTTTTTGGAGGGTTTTTTGTGTCTCTATCTCCTTCAGTTCGGCTCTGATCTTAGTTATTTCTTGCCTTCTGCTAGCTTTTGAATGTGTTTGCTCTTGCCTCTCTAGTGCTTTTAATTGTGATGTTAGAGTGTCAATTTTAGATCTTTCCTGCTTTCTCTTGTGGGTATTTAGTGCTATAAATTTCCCTCTACACACTGCTTTAAATGTGTCCCAGAGATTCTGGTATGTTGTATCTTTGTTCTCATTGGTTTCAAAGAACATCTTTATTTCCGCTTTCATTTTGTTATGTACCCAGTAGTCATTCAGGAGCAGGTTGTTCCGTTTCCATGTAGTTGAGCGGTTTTGATTGAGTTTCTTAGTCCTGAGTTCTAGTTTGATTGCACTGTGGTCTGAGAGACAGTTTGTTATAATTTCTGTTCTTTTACATTTGCTGAGGAGTGCTTTACTTCCAATTATGTGGTCAATTTTGGAATAAGTGCGATGTGGTGCTGAGAAGAATGTATATTCTGTTGATTTGGGGTGGAGAGTTCTATAGATGTCTATTAGGTCCGCTTGGTGCAGAGATGAGTTCAATTCCTGGATATCCTTGTTAACTTTCTGTCTCGTTGATCTGTCTAATGTTGACAGTGGAGTGTTGAAGTCTCCCATTATTATTGTATGGGAGTCTAAGTCTCTTTGTAAGTCTCTAAGGACTTGCTTTATGAATCTGGGTGCTCCTGTATTGGGTGCATATATATTTAGGAGAGTTAGCTCTTCCTGTTGAATTGATCCCTTTACCATTATGTAATGGCCTTCTTTGTCTCTTTTGATCTTTGATGGTTTAAAGTCTGTTTTATCAGAGACAAGGATTGCAACCCCTGCTTTTTTTTGTTCTCCATTTGCTTGGTAGATCTTCCTCCATCCCTTTATTTTGAGCCTATGTATGTCTCTGCATGTGAGATGGGTCTCCTGAATACAGCAGACTGATGGGTCTTGACTCTTTATCCAGTTTGCCAGTCTGTGTCTTTTAATTGGAGCATTTAGTCCATTAACATTTAAGGTTAATATTGTTATGTGTGAACTTGATCCTGCCATTATGATATTAACTGGTTATTTTGCTCGTTAGTTGATGCAGTTCCTTCCTAGCCTCGATGGTCTTTCCATTTTGGCATGTTTTTGCAATGGCTGGTACCGGTTGTTCCTTTCCATGTTTAGGGCTTCCTTCAGGGTCTCTTGTAAGGCAGGCCTGGTGGTGACAAAATCTCTAAGCATTTGCTTATCTGTAACGGATTTTATTTCTCCTTCACTTATGAAACTTAGTTTCATTAGCTGGATATGAAATCCTGGGTTTAAAATTCTTTTCTTGAAGAACGTTGAATATTGGCCCCCACTCTCTTCTGGCTTGTAGAGTTTCTGCCGAGAGATCTGCTGTTAGTCTGATGGGCTTCCCTTTGTGGGTAACCCGACCTTTCTCTCTGGCTGCCCTTAAGATTTTTTCCTTCATTTCAACTTTGGTGAATCTGGCAATTATGTGTCTTGGAGTTGCTCTTCTGGAGGAGTATCTTTGTGGCGTTCTCTGTATTTCCTGAATTTGAATGTTGGCCTGCCCTACTAGGTTGGGGAAGTTCTCCTGGATGATATCCTGAAGAGTGTTTTCCAACTTAGTTCCATTTTCCCCCTCACTTTCAGGCACACCAATCAGACGTAGATTTGGTCTTTTTACGTAATCCCATACTTCTTGCAGGCTTTGTTCATTTCTTTTTCTTCTTTTTTCTTTTGGTTTCTCTTCTCGCTTCATTTCATTCATTTGATCTTCAATCGCTGATACTCTTTCTTCCAGTTGATCGAGTCGGTTACTGAAGCTTGTGCATTTGTCACGTATTTCTCGTGTCATGGTTTTCATCTCTGTCATTTCGTTTATGATCTTCTCTGCATTAATTAGTCTAGCTGTCAATTCTTCCACTCTTTTTTCAAGATTTTTAGTTTCTTTGCGCTGGGTACGTAATTCCTCCTTTAGCTCTGAGAAGTTTGATGGACTGAAGCCTTCTTCTCTCCTCTCGTCAAAGTCATTCTCTGACCAGCTTTGATCCGTTGCTGGCGATGGGCTGCGCTCCTTTGCAGGGGGAGATGCGCTCTTATTTTTTGAATTTCCAGCTTTTCTGCCCTGCTTCTTCCCCATCTTTGTGGTTTCATCTGTCTCTGGTCTTTGATGATGGTGACGTACTGATGGGGTTTTGGTATAGGTGTCCTTCCTGTTTGATAGTTTTCCTTCTGACAGTCCGAAGGACTGTCTGTTGGTCTGTTGGAGATTGCTTGAGGTCCACTGCAGACCCTGTTTGCCTGGGTATCAGCAGCAGAGGTTGCCGAAGATAGAATATTGCTGAACAGCGAGTGTACCTGTCTGATTCTTCCTTTGGAAGTTTCCTCTCAGGGGTGTACTCCACCCTGTGAGGTGTGGGGTGTCAGACTGCCCCTAGTGGGGGATTTCTCCCAGCTAGGCTACTCAGGGGTCAGGGACCCACCTGAGCAGGCAGTCTGTCCGTTCTCAGATCTCAACCTCCGAGTTGGGAGATCCACAGCTCTCCCCAAAGCTGTCAGACAGAGTCGTTCGCGTCTGCACCGGCCCCCGCTGTTTCCCCGTTGGTCTTCAGCTGTGCGCTGTCCCCAGAGGTGGAGTCTACAGAGACAGGCAGGCTTCCTTGAGCTGCTGTGAGCTCCACCCAATTCGAGCTTCCCAGCGGCTTTGTTTACCTACTTAAGCCTCAGCAATGGCGGGCGCCCCTCCCCCAGCCTCGCTGCTGCCTTGCCCATAGATCTCGGCAGACTGCTGTGTTAGCAGTGAGGGAGGCTCCGTGGGTGTGGGACCCTCCCGGCCAGGTGTGGGGTATATTCTCCTGGTGTGCCTCTTTGCTTAAAGCGCCGTATTGGGGTGGGAGTTACCCGATTTTCCAGGTGTTGTGTGTCTCAGTTCCCCTGGCTAGGAAAACGGATTCCCTTCCCCCTTGCACTTCCAGGTGAGGCGATGCCTCGCCCTGCTTCAGCTCTCGCTGGTCAGGCTGCAGCAGCTGACCAGCACCGATTGTCCGGCACTCCCCAGTGAGATGACCCCAGTACCTCAGTTGCAAATGCAGAAATCACCGGTCTTCTGTGTCGCTCGCGCTGGGAGTTGGAGACTGGAGCTGTTCCTATTCGGCCATCTTGCTCCGCCCTCCGTCAGTTTTATCTTTTAAAAAAACAGCTCTTCATTTTGTTGATCTTTTGAATTACTATTATTATTATTTTTTTTTTTTTTTTTTTTGAGACAGAGTCTCGCTCTGTCGCCCAGGCTGGAGTGCAGTGGCACAATCTCGGCTCACTGCAAGCTCCGCCTCCCGGGTTCACGCCATTCTCCTGCCTCAGCCTCCCGAGTAGCTGAGACTACAGGCGCCCGCCACCTTGCCCGGCTAGTTTCTTGTATTTTTTAGTAGAGACGGGGTTTCACCATGTTAGCCAGGATGGTCTCAATCTCCTGACCTTGTGATCCGCCCGTCTCGGCCTCCCAAAGTGGTGGGATTACAGGCTTGAGCCACCGCGCCCGGCCTTGAATTATTTTTTATCTCTATTTCATTTGCTTCTGCTCTGAGCGTTATTTCCTTCCACCAATTTCGGGTTTAGTTCCTTCTTATTTTTTCAGTTGCTTTAGGTATATCATCAGATTATTAGAAGTTTATCTTCTTTTTTAATGTAGGCATTATTGCTGTAAATTTCCCTCTTAGGATTGCTTTTGCTGTGTCCCATAGATTTTGGTATGATGTGTTTCAATTCTTACTAGTCTCAAGGAATTTTTAAAATTTCCCTTTTGATTTCTTCCTTGACCCACTGGTTATTTAGTAACATATTAATTTCCATGTGTTTGTAACGTTTTCAAAGTTTTTTTGTTGTTGGTTTCTAGTTTTGTAAAATTATGGTCACTTGATGTGATCGTTCTAGTCTTAAATTTGTTAAGACTTGTTTTGTAACCCAACGTGTGATCCATCCTGGAGAATACCCTATGTGCAGTTGAAAGAATGTATATTTTGCAGCTGTTGGATGGAATATTCTGTAGATGTCTGTTAGGTCCATTTGGTCAATATGCAGTTTAAGTTTGATGTTTATTTGTTGATTTCCTTTATTGATGATCTGTCCATTGTTGAAAGTGGGATGTTGAAGTTCCCTACTATTATTGTATTGCATTTTATCTCTAGCTTATGATTAATATTTACTTCGTATATCTGAGTGTTCCAATGTTAGGTATACATATATTTATTACGTAGTTATATGAGGTGCATAAATGTTGTTATATCTTCTTGTTGAACTGATCTTTTTATCATTATATAATGACCTACTTTGTCTCTTCTTACAACTTTTTACTTAAAGTCTATTTTGTCTGATATAAAGATGGCTACTCCTGCTGACATTTGGTTTGCATTTGCATGTTCTTCATTACTTCATTTTGTTTGTTCATCTTTAATGATGTGGTGAGTCTCTTGTAGGCACCATATAGTTGGATCTGTTTTTAATCCATTCAACCACACTAAATCTTGTAAATAATTTAATCTGTTTACATTCAGAATTATTATTGGTGAGGACTTATTTTTGCCATTTTGATAATTGTTTTCTGTTTTTTTTTTTTTAATAGATCCTTTGTTCTGCTCTTCCTCTCCTGTTTACCTCTACAATTTAGTGACTTTCTATGGTGCTAAGCTCTGTTTCCTTTCTCTTTTTCATTTTTGTATCTGCTGTAATTTCTTTCTTTGTGGTTACCATGGGGCTACCATAAAGAGTCTTACAGTTGTAATATACTGTCTTAAGCTGATAGCAACTTGCCATTGGTCACATAAAAATACTTTTCCCCCCTCCTGTCAATTTATATTTTGCTGTTTTAATTTACTTTTTATCTGTTGTGTGTTTCTTAGCTTTTAATTATAGCTGGTTTGTTTTTAACAATTTTTTACAACAATAATTACAACCACATCTTCATGGTTCTAATTATTGTCCTTTAATTTCTGGTTATAGCAGTTCTTTAAGCATTTCTTGTAAGGCTGGTCTAGTGGTCGTAAATTCCCTCAGGTTTTGCTTGTCTGCAAAGGTCTTTGTTTCTACTTCATATCTAAAGGATAGCTTTGCTGAATAAAGTATTCTTGGCTGACGGTTTTGGGGTTTTTTTTTTTTTTGCAGTCAGCACTTTGAACTTGTCCTTCTGTTATCTCCTGACTTGCAAGGTTTCTGCTGAGAAATCTGCTGATAACTTGGTAGTCTAATGGAGATTCCCTTATATGTGACTTGATACTTTTCTTTCTTTTTTTTTAATCTTTGTTTTATTTTGATAGTTTTTTGGGGGAACAGGTGGTGTTTGGTTATATGAATAAGTTCTTTAATGGTGATTTCTGAGATTTTGGTGCACACCCAAGCAGTGTATATTGTACCCAATTTGTAGTGTTTTATCCTTCACCCCCCACACCACCCTTTCCCCTGAGACCCCAAAGTCCATTGTATCATTCTTATGCCTTTGCATCCTCATAGCTTAACTCCCGCTAAGTGAGAACATAGGATGTTTGGTTTTCCATTCCTGAGTTTCTTCACTTAGAATAATGATGTCTGTTTCTGTCCAGGTTGCTGCAAATGCCGTTATTTCATTTCTTTTTATGGCTGAGTAGTAGTCCATGGTATATAGATACCATGGTGTATGTATGTGTGTATGTGTATGTGTGTGTGTGTGTGTATATAAACATTTCTTTATCCATTCATTGATTGATGGGCATTTGGGCAGGTTCCATATTTTTTCAGTTGTGAATTGTGCTGCTGTAAACATCTATGTGCGAGTAACTTGATGCTTTTCTCTTGCAGCTTTTAGAATTATCAAATAACTTTTGACGGTTTGATTATGATGTACCTTGGAGAGGATCTTCGTGGTTGAATATAAATGGGGACCTTTAAGCTTCCTGGATCTGGATGTCCTTGTCTCTCCCAATACTTGGGAAGTTTTCAGGCAATTATTTCATTAAATATGTTTTTTGTGCCTTTTTCCATCTCATCTCCCTCTAGCATACCTATAAAGCAAAAATGTGTCCACTTAATGATGTCTAATAAGTCTTACGGGTTTTTTCTTTCTTTTCTATTCTGGTATCTTTTTTTTTCGTCTGACTGGGTTATTTCAAAAGACCTGTCTTCAAGTTCAGAAATTCTTCTACTTGATCTAGTCTATTGTTGAAGCACTCAGTTGTATTTTTTTTTCATTTTATTCATTGAATTCTTCAGCTCTGTGATTTCTGTTTGGGTCTTTTTTGTGATATCTCTTTGTTCAGCTTCTCTTTCATATCATGAATTTTCTTGATTTAATTAAATTGTTTGTGTTCTCTTGTATTTCACCAAGTCTCCTTAAGATCATTATTTTGAACTTCTCTTTAGACATTTTGTAAATATCCTTTTCTTTTGGGTACATTATTGGAGACTTACTGTATTCATTTGGAGGTATCATATTTCCTTGCTTTTTTATGTTTTTGTGTCTCTACATTGATATATGAACATCAGGTGGAATAGTCACTTTTACCTATTTCCTATGTTTTCCATCCCTTCATTTTCAGTCTATGTTTATCTTTAATGATGTGGTAAATCATTTGTAGCCAGCCTATAGTTGGGTCCTTTTTAATCCATTCGACCACTCTAAATCTTTTAATTAGAGTATTTAATCCATTTACATTCAGAGTTATTATTGATAGTTTAGGACTTATTTCTGCCATAAGCTTCATATGGTGAGACCTTTTCCTATAGGTGGGTCCTAGGTTGTTGATTGGGTATGGTGTGTTGCCTTTGGTTCTGGGTGGACTTAGTAGCAAGGTCTCTGTACAGTTTCTTCAACTGTAATTCTCATTAGCAATCTCTGTGATTGCCTCAGTAGCCTAGGCTGCAGGAATTTGAAACAATCACAGACATTGTAGCCTAGGGGCAGTGGCACTGGGCTGGTTGTTGGGCCAGGTACATGTTTGTATAGAGGTCTGAGACATTATCTGGCAGACGCTCCAGGAAGGCAGCAGCCACAACCAGGCTGACTTCAAGGCTGGGTTCAGGCATGTGCAGGTGTGGCCAGCTATGTGGCTATGCAGTAGTCTCTCTGGGGAGGCAGGGCCATCACTGGTCCAGCTCTCATGCCAGATGCGGGCACAGCAGGCCAGCCAGCTGTTCGGTGGCTTCACCACAGTGCAGGGTTGCCTGTTCCATTGGTGGGTGGGACGCCACCTGAGTTCAGACACTGGCATCTCAGTAATTTTGTCTGGCCTGGGATCCAACCAGCTACACTTAACAGTGATGCAAGCACCCATGTGAACATGGTGAAATGATGGCAGGGCCTCAGAGATGGAGAGAGTCAGTTGCTACTGGCCCCCAGGGCAGGACATACTCTACCAGTGGGTCTGGTTCCAAGATGATCTGTGCTGTGACAACTTAGATTACAGGGTTGGGGAGTGCTCAACATGGGATCCTACTCTGAGAGAGTTCAGGTTTACAAATTCCCAGCTACTCTCCAAAATAGATTTGGGTCCTATGAGTACTGGGAGATTCTCCTGTAGCAAGATTTGCTGACATTTGTGGTGGCAATGAGGACTGCTGGGAATCTCCAGCTTACTTTTTCCCTGTAAGAAGTCCTCTCTGACCCTGAGCTAATCCCAGCAGGGAAGACAGTGTGGCAGAGGCAGGATACCTTACTCCCCTGTCTGTGGTGGTATCCTGGGCTTTCATGTTCCACAGGGATTTTATTGCCCCCCTAGTATTCTCCAGTGTGCTTCATCAGTCACTACAGTCAAAATATCGTTGTTTGCTGGTTGTTTTAGTCACTTCTTGTTGGGGTGGAGGGGGACAACCACCAGGCAACTCTAATTGGTCATCTTGCTGACACCCCTTGACCACATTAATCTCTGAATTTTTTTTTTTCTTGAGACAGAGCCTTCCTCTGTCGCCAGGCTGGAGTTCAGTGGCGCGATCTCAGCTCACTGAAACCTCCACCTCCCGGGTTCAAGCCATTCTCCTGCCTCAGCCTCCCGAGTAACTGGGATTATAGGCACATGCCACCACACCCAGCTAATTTTTGTATTTTTATTAGAGATGGGGTTTCACCATGTTGGCCAGGATGGTCTAGATATTTTGACCTCATGATCCGCCCACCTCAGCCTCCCAAAGTGCTGGGATCACAGGCATGAGCCACCACGCCCAGCCACCAGCCTTTTAGAATCTATGTATTCAAGGAAAAATTTTAGCTTAGCACTTTCCTGGCCACCAGACCCTGACCACATATCTTGCCACCAGGATGTACCACAGATACCTCAGACTCCATAGTTCAAATCTTAATACATTATCTGTCCACCCAAAGGAGCTCCTCTTCCTGTATCCTCTGACCTTATCAATGACAGCGATGTCCTATTAAGTTACTTAAGCTAGATCTCTCAGTCTTTTACCAAACCAATATCTAGTTAATCCTCCAGCACCTGTTGATCCTGCCTTGTAATTATTTCTCAAAACTCTTACCCTCACTCCATTGCTATTTCTTTACTTCAGGTGTTCAAGCTGTCTTGCAGCAGCCGATGGTGTATCTGTCTCTCTACCACCACCTTTTAAAATAAGTTCTTTTTTCTAATTATGAAATTACTATGTGCTCAATGACAAAAACAATTTGGAAAACACAGAAGAGTACAGTTTTTTGTTTTTTGTTTTTTTAACATATCTTTAATTCCACCACCCAAAGATGGTGGACTATCTTTAATTCCACCACCCAAAGATAATTACTGGGTTTGTGTTTTTTAGTGAATATATATGTAGTTATTTTATTTAAATATAATACTTATAAATACTGTTTTATAATGTGCTTTTTTTATTTTATTTTTTTAGAGATAGGGTGTGTGTGCTGTCACCCAGGCTGGAGTGCAGTGGCATGATCATAGCTCACTGTAACTCAGCTCCTGGCCTCAAGCAGTCCTTCTGCCTCAACCTCCAGAGGAGCTGGGATTATAGGTGCAAGCCACCACACCCAACACATCATATACTTTTCTAAATCCACTTTTTCAAGTCAATAGAAACTTGCAAATTAATTTTTATTGGTTTTCCAAGTATTTCACTACTTAGGAATGATTTGCTTCAGGTAACCTATTATTACACATGTAAGTGTATTTTAGTTTTTTACTTTTTCATATAATACTGAAGAACATCTTTGTATGCTCCTCTTTTCCTTTTTTTTCTGTTTTCATACAGTTGATTATTTTCTTATGATAGATGTTTAAAAGTAGAATTTCTGGGTCAGAGAATATACCTTAAGAATTTTGATCCATATTGCCAGATTGACCTACACAAAGAGTACCCATGAGTGTGTCCTTGTACCCTCAACCTAGACAGTATTGGGTATCATCATTCTTTTTAAACCTTAGTCAAACTGAGAGATGAATATATTTAACTTTTTGGGGTTTTTTTTGAGATGGAGTCTCGCTCTGCTGCCCAGGCTGGAGTGCAGTTGCGTGATCTCAGCTCACTGCACCCTCCTCCTCCCAGGTTCAAGTGGTTCTCCTGCCTCAGCCTTCTGAGTAGCTGGGATTACAGGCATGTGCCACCTCGCCTGGCTAATTTTTGTACTATTTATTTATTTATTTATTTATTAGTAGAGGCAGGGTTTCACCATGTTGGCCAGGCTGGTATTGAATTCCTGACCTCTAGTGATCCACCTACCTTGGCCTTCCAAAGTGCTGGGATTACAGCCTTGAGCCACCACACCCAGACAATATTTAACTTTTATATTGGTAGTGATGGGGAATATTTTTTAATGTTCACTGGCCATTTTTATAATTTTGTAAGTTGCTTCCTTATGTACTTAGCCCATTTTTCTACTCTTGGAGGTGTTGAAATGTTTTAATTATAAAAATTCTTTACATATTCAAAACATTAACCCTTCATCTTATTATTGCAAATGCTTTTTCACCCTTAGTCATTATTGCCATTTTTAATATTTAAATTTTCTATTATTTTATTATGAAATATTGTCAACATACACAAAACAAAATTATAGTTATCTGTACCAACAATTGTTAACTGATAAGATTTTCCATATTTGTCTTAGGTTAAATCTTTTTTGTTGTTGTTAAGAAACCAACTGTTGCAGATACAACTGCCTCCCCCTCCCCTTCCCTATCCTTTCCCCTTACTCTCTCCCAAGTGGTAAATCGCTGTTAAGAGTTTGTGTATATCATTTCATGTATTTTTTATATGTGTGTATGTGTGTGTATCTATCTCCATAAGCAACATATTTTACTTTTAATGGTTTTTTACATTTACATAAATGCTATGATATTATTTTACCAATTGTTATTTTTATGCAATGAAATGTAACATGTTTTAACTCTTTTTATATTTATTTATGTTGATTCATATAGATTTAGCTAATTCATTTTAACTGCTCTTCAGATTCTATTGTGTGAATAAATTCCCAAATTTATCCATTTTCTACCTCAGGGCAATAGTTTATTCCTTTTGACTGTTTCAAGCAATGAGGTAGTAAATGTCTTTATAAAAGTATTTTTCTATACTTGTACAAAGTTTCTCAAGGGTATATACCTAAAGGAGTAATTTATGGATGATATAATAAATGCATGTTCAACTTCTATCAGAAAATACTGTTAAATATTTGCTGACAAAAATTTATACCAAATACCAAAAAAGTTGATACCTTAAAACCAAAATCTGACAAAGATATTAAACAAGTTAACACCAAATTGTTCTTTAAAGTAATTGTACAAATTTTAGTTCCCATCATCAAAAAAATTGCAGTTTCCATTTCCCCATATCCTTGCTAGTGTTTTTGTCAGTCTAATAGCTATGCAATGTTTCGTTTTTGTTGTCTTCATTTACCCTGACTTTATCACTAGTGAGGTTGAGCATCGTTTGTCAGTCATTGTATCAGTCTGGATTTAGTTGTAGAAAAGGAAGCCATTGTAGCTATTTTAAGGAGAAAAGGATATAAAACAGAGAATTAGGTGTTTACAAAATCGTTGAAAGGACTGAAAGAGAAAATTCTATCAAATAAACTTAAGTAAACACATAAAGCTAATGACTACTATACTGAACAACATAATTCTATGTTCTTAATTTTTTTCTAGTTTTAACAATTAGCAAAACAGGAGTGTTAAAAATCTCCAACTGTGACTATGGATCTGTCTCCATTTAATTCGTATGATTTTTGCTTCATGTATTTTGAAACTCTGTTAGACTGTTGTGTCTTTCAGATGGCCCTTTTATTATTATTCCTCTTTATTCGTGTTAAATACTCCTTGCTTTGAAGTCTAGTTTGTTTAATATTAATTTCTCACATAACTGTTTGGTCTTCTCCATCCTTGACGATTTTTTTTTTTCCTTTAAGCACTTTAAAGATATCATTCCATGATCTTTTGCTTCCATCATTTCTTATGAGAAATCAGCTTTCATTTTTCCCCTGTAGGTTGTGTATTTTTTCTCCTCCACCTGCATTCAAGATTTTTTCTTTATATTTGAATTTCAGCAGTTTGACATAATCAGCTTCAGTGTAGTTCCCATTGTACTTATTCTGCTTGAGGTTTTCTGAGCTATTTGGATGGTAAATTGATGTTATTCCACCAAAACAGAAATCTGCTGTCTTTAACTTTCCACAAAGAAAACTCTGGGTACAGATGGCTTTACTTCTAAATTCTACAAAGCACTTAAGGGAGAAATAACACCAATAATACACAAACTCTCTCACAGGAGAGGTGGGAATACTTGCCAGCCTGTTTTATGATGCTGGTACAACCTTAATACCAAAATCTGACAAAGATATTCCAAAAAAGAAAATTACAGATCACATTCCTCGTGAACATAAATGTAGTAATTGTTAACAAAATATTAGCAACTAAATTAAGCAATATATAAAAGGATCATGACGATATGAGATTTATTCTAGGAATGCAAGATTAGTTTTAACATTTAGAAATTGCCATATTAACTTCTCAAGGACCATGAAAGTTCATAGATTTTACCCTTTTTGCAGGCTAACAAGTTAGCCCACACAGTTTCATGGATGCTGGCAAAAGATACATGACTCCTAGTCAGAGACAAGGGACCTCATTACTCACAGACAGCAAGCAATTTGAACTTTATGTTCTCATCAGTTTTTCTTACCCCCAGGTCCCACAGAAACAACACAGGGTGGGCCCACATGGATGTTGCACGTGCATTGAGTTTACATCACAGCTTAGGAAACCGCCACAATCTTAGGAAACCCCAGTCTTTAAAATGGGCTAAAAATAGACCTGTTCAACCTTTGCCTGGGAGGCAGACATTATCTTTACTCTACTGGACAGCCAACATACCTGACCTTTGCTCTAAAGGATGACATGACCATTTTCCAAGACCATTCCCTGTACAAACATTCTGGAAAACAGTCTAGAACAAAAGCTGTTAGTTCATCTGCTCACAAGACATGCAAAAATGTGAGACCTTTTGAGGATTATCTCCTGGCACTGACCTCAATAAAAGGAAACTATGATCATCTTAGTAGATGTAGAAAAAATGAAAAAAAAAATGTGTCACCACTTCATGGTAATAAAATAAACAGCAAATTAGGAATAGATGGCAAAAACAGCTAAATCATACATAATAATAAACACTTTTCCTTTAAGATTAAGAATACACAAAGACTGTTTACCCTCATCACTTCTATTCAGCATTGTATTGAAAGTTCTAGCTAGTTCAGTAAGAAGTGGAAAAAGAAAAGGCATAAAGTTTGTAAAGGACAAAATAAAACTATTGTTATTTGCAGTCTCATGATTGCACATATAGAAAACTATGTAATCTACCAAGAAAAAAAAGACTATTTAATAGAACTAATAAGATTTAAGCAAGGTTTGAATATACAAATATAACTTATGCAAAAATCAGTTGTATCACTATGTATAGCAGAAAATAGAAATCAAAATTTAAAAAACAATACCATTTATAAAAAGCATCAGAAAATATCAAATACCTCTGAGTAAATCTCATGAAAGTAACACCTCTACAAAGCATTACTGAGAGAAACTGAAGACCTAAATAAATGGAGATATATGTAAATGGATCAGAAGACTCAATATTGCTAAAACATTATTTTTCTCCAAATTAATTTATAGACTCTATGTGATCCTAATCAAAATCCCAGCAGGCTGTAGAAATAAATTTACAAGTGAGCTCTAAGATGTCTATGGAAAAGGCTCTAACACAACCAAAACAATTTTGAAAAAGAATAGTAAGTCAGAGGACTTGCCTGATTTGGGGACTTACTATAGAGTTATGCTAATCAAGACAGTCTGGTATTGGTATAAGATTGATCAATAGGTCAAAACAGAATTGAGTGCACAGAAATAGACACACACAAATACGGTCCAATTATTTGGGGTGGGGGAGCTGATTAGGCTTTGGGAAAAAATACACTGTTTTTTAGAGCAGTTTTTAAAGTTCACAGCAAAATTGAGTAGAAACTATAGAGTATTTCCATAAACCCCTGGCCACACACATGTACAGCCTCCAGTAGCCCTCATTAGAGTGGTACATTTGTTACCGTCAGTGAACCTACATTGATGTCGTTATCACCCTAAAGTCCATAGTTTACATTAAGGTTTACTCTTGGTGTTAAATATCTTATGGATTTTGGCAAATGTATAATGACATGTATTCATCAGTACAGTATCATATAACCCCATCCATTCATTCCTCCTTTCCCCACAACCTCTAGCAACCTGTCATCAGTTGATTTCTGATCAAGGGATCAGATTAATTTAATAGGGAAAGGAAAGGTCTTTTAATGAATGGTGCTAGAACAACTGGATATCCATATGGAAGAAAAGTAACCTCTTGTTATATACAAAATTAATTTGAGATGGATCATAGATCTAAACACAAAAGTTGTGACCATAAGACTTAATAGCTACTTAACACGTGGAAAGATACACAAATAGCTACTTAGCACATGGAAAGGTGTTCAGTATGTTAGTTATCAGGGAAATGCAAATTAAAACTATACCAAAGTACTATTTCAAATCTGATAAAATGACTAAAATAAAAAAAGGCTGATGATACCAGGTGTTGGTAAGGATATAGAACAACTGGAGATCTGATACATTGTTTCTGGGAGAATGAAATGAAATGACTACTTCGAAGAACTCTTTAGCAATTTGTAAATTTAAACACATCTATTCTATGACTCAACAATTCTACTGTTAGGTATTTACCCAATAGAAATGAAAACACATGTTCACAAAAAGACTTTCCCATGGATTTTCATAACAGTCTTATTTATAATAACCAAAAACTGTAAATAACATATACATCCATCAACAAGAGAAGGAACAAACAAATCATAGCATACAGGTTGAGTATGCCTTATCTGAAATGCTTGAGACCAGAGTGTTTTGGATTTTGGATTTGGGTGGGGAGGGGATTTTGAGTATTTACGTTATACTTGCTAGTTGAACATCCCAAATCTGAAAATCCAAAATTTGAAATGCTCCAATGAGTATTTCTCTTGAACATCATGTTGATACTCAGAAAGTTTTGGGTTTGGGAGGATTTTGTATTTTCAGGTTGGGCATGCTCAACCTGTGTTCATACAGTGGGATACTAATCAACAATAAAAAGAAAGGAATTATTGTCCCATGCACCAACATGAATAAATTTCAAAAACATCATGCTTAGCCAGAGACAGATATAAAAGAGAACATTTGGAATGATTTCCTTTATATGGAGAGAGGAAAGGATTGGATAGAAAACAAGGGAACTTTCTGTTATGATGAGTATGTTCCATATCTTGTTTTTATTGATGGTTATTTAGATTTATGTAGTCTTCAGAACTTGTCAAACCAAACACTTAAGTTTTGTGCATTTATTATTTGGAATGTATCTTAAGAGAAAGCAGTTGATTATTAATCACAATGAAAGCAGAGAGAATGAACAAAGGTTATCACAAATGTGATTAGCAAGGAGACAAGAGATGTGAAGGATAGACAACAGAATTAAAATATTGAATAATTGATCTTCTCAAATAAGGTAACAGAAGTACAACAGAAAAAAAAAAGCAAGAATAGAACACTTCTAAACTGAAGGAAAACATTCATTAGCCATTAGCTATATATGAAGGAACCAACTTTACTAGTGGGGTAGATATAAAGAGGCTGAGACTCAGGTCAGGCCTTGTTTCTAATATCACACAATAACTTAGCCTGATAGGATGTGACCTTGACCAAACTATAGCAGTAACAATTACAGTGGAAGCAAGAAGGATTTAGGACTATTTTAGAGGTAGAATTAGCTTCTGTCTACCTCAGCCTTGGGCCTTGTCTACCTGATGAATTCATTTAAAAATATGAAGATGCCACGTCTTTTGAGAAGCTAACCCTGGCCCATTAAGCCAAAATTTGGCACTTCTGCTGTATGGTAGTAGTACTTTGAACATACCTCTATTATAGAATTAATCATAGTAATGTGGAAATTATGTGTCAGCTATAATGTTAAGAGGTCCTTAAGGTTAGCATCAGCATCATACTTAGAACTAATTGAGTGGATGAATGCATGATTACAAATGGTTATCTTAAAATTTCTTGTAGTACTGTGAGATGAATAATGACATCCATTTGGATAAGAATAGTGGGAGAAGGAGATTTCAGAAGAGATAATGAGGTTTTATTTGAACATACAAATATAGGGGTGCCTTGGGACCCCCAAGGGAAAATATAAACTAGTACTTTTAAGACAGAAGTTCAGAAAAGAAGTAGGCCGGATGCCGTGGCTCATGCCTATAATCCCAGCACTTTGAATGGCTGAGGAGGGCAGCTCGCTTGAGTCCAGGAGTTCATGACCAGACTAGGCAACGTGGCAAAACCCTGTCTCTACAAAAAAAAAAAAAAATAAACTAGCCAGGCCTGATGGCATGCATCTGTAGTCCCAGCTACTCAGGAGGCTGAGGTGGGAGGACCCTTGAGTCCAGCAGTGAGCAATGATTGCATCACTATACTCAGCCTGGGCAATAGAGTGAGACCCTGTCTTTAAAAGCAAAACAAAAGTAGGCCTTGAGATAGAATTGGGAATTATTATTAACATATCGAGGATAGTTGAAACCATGGAATTGCATGAATTTACTAAATTTAGTTCAGGGATAGAACCCTAATAAGCAACATTTTGGTTGGAATGTGAGAGTGGATAGGTAGACATGGACAAAGAAACAATAACTCACGTTAGTTTTTTTTTAATAGATTCAGGGGGTACATAATACAGGTTTGTTACGTGGATATATTACGTAATGGTGAAGTTTCGGCTTTTAGTGAACCCATCACCCAAATAGTGAAAAATTGTATACACATACACACAAATATATATGTATATGTTTCTCAATATCCCTTTCTGTTTGTAAAGTTCAATGACAGAAAGCTGCAAAGGGACTCATTTTAAATTTCAAATGGCAAAGCAAATGGAGAGACCCATTTACTGTAGCATTTACAGCAGCATGTCTCTTTCCCAGGATGTGTGTTCCAAGAAGACTAGGAAGTTTTCTACATAAAGCTTTTCATCCTGGGTGTGGTAATAGTCTCAGCATTATAATTTCAACCTAATAGTTACAATGCAAAAGATGTGTTGCTTTTGACCCAGTATTCATTAGAAAATTCCATATTCTTCGCTCAAAACTGTGAGATTGACAAAATGAGTTTCTCTACACTGACCTTTTAGAGCCATTTAGTTTAAGCATCTTCTTAGCCAGTCATTTAAAGATTGTCCATGCAGTTTTCAAGACACAGGCAATTTAGAAAAACATTAGTGTGACTCATTAGTAGGCACCATAGATGGCCCAGTAACCATAGGAGATGATACTCAGAAAGGACCAACTACTCAACAAGTGGTTGTTTTAGTTTGCCTTGGCTTTACAATGCTTTTTATCTCTTCACTCATTTTGTAGTCTTTCTGCCTTTCAAGGCCAGTACAGGAAACCTAGCTAAGCCATTTTCATCTTGAGACTACATGGTTTTGAAGCTAGACCTCAGTAAGGACCCAAAAAATGCCACAGAAAAGCAGTGAATTCAGTGCAAAGGACCCTCTTATCAGGAGTCAGAAAACCATAGAATGTTCCAGCTGTCTTGCTTGAGCTTATGCGTTGCCCTCCTTGAGCATCAGTCTCCTTGTCTATCAAATGGGGATAGTCATACCAACCTCCACATAGTGAACTGGGTTTTCTCATACCTTGCTGGTGAGACTACAAATTGATTTAATGTTTCTTGAATATAATGTGGCTATCTATATCAAGAGCCCTAAAAATATGCATACCCTTTGACTCAGTAATTCCACTTGTGGAAAATAGTCTGAAATCTGGCAAGGATTTCTACTCAAAATGTTCAGCACAGCATGGTTTGTAATAAGGAATATTGAAAACAACCAAAAGTTGCAAAAATATTCCACTGGTAGAATATTATTCAATCATTAAAAATGATGTTTATGTATCCAGTCAGACCTCTAGAACCTAGATCATTTTACAGGAAATAAATAGTTCAAAAAAATGTTTTGTGACACCACAGGGATATAATCAGTAAAATTAAACTTGTGGGAAAGTGTATAGGATGAACAACCAGGTTTCATCAACAAATACATACATTTTCAAAGGGGGTTTTAAAAGGTGGAGGGTAGCTAACAGATTAAAAAGAGACTTAAGTCATATTAACCAGTCACAATGTGTGGTTCTTGTTTGGATTCTAATTTAAAAAAAAAAAAAAAGACATTTATGGTACATTTAGAAATTTGAACACCAGTTATTTGATGGTATTAAGGAATGGTGATTTTTAGACGTGATAATGATGTGGTTTTGTTTTTTTAAGTGATTTTTTTTTTAGAGATAGAAATGGAAACATTTACAAAGGAAAAATATGCCTTGGATTTTCTTAAACTTTATGCAGGATGTGGACAGATGGGATTGTCCACACAGATGGGATTGGCCGTGGATTGATGGTAGTCAGGGCTGTGTGATGAATGCATGGGTATTTGTTATCCTCTTCTGTCAATTTTTTTTATGGTTTATGTTAACTTTTCAATAATACAGTTTTTAAAGATTTAAAATATAATGGTTAACCAAGATATTTTCATGACATAGAAGGGGCCTAAATTGTCATTGAATGAAATTCAGTATAATGTCAATCATGTGGAGAAAGAATCAAATAGAAAAACATGAAAGGAAAACTATCAAACTGGATTGTCTTTGAAAGGTGAAATTATGGCCAATTTTTCTACTTATTTTTCTGCTTTTCTTTACTATATAAATTTCTTTGATGAGCCTATGTTACCCTTATAATCAGAAAAAAACAAATTTTCACTCTGGTTAGAACTCTTTTAGAATCTTAGCTTGAAATAACATAAGTAAAACAGCATAGTAAAATGACTTGTGTACCTGGGAAGGTCAAGGTTTGAAGTAGATGCCGAGGTCTAAGTATAGTAATGCACTGCATAATGACTTTTCAGTCAACAACAGACCACATATACAATGGTGGTCCTGTAAGTATACAATACTGTATTTTTACTGTACCCTTTCTATGTTTAGATACACACTTACCATTGTGTTATACAGTTGCCTGCATTGTTCCCTGCAGTAACATACTGTATATGTTTGTAGCTTGGGAACAGTAGGCTATTCCATATAGCCTAGGTTAGGCTATACTGTCTAAGTTTGTGTAGGTATACTCTATGATGTTTGCACAGTGACAAAGTTGCCTAATAATGCAGTTCTCAGAATGTGTCCCCATATGCCATTACAGCTCTGTTTCTTTCAATTCTACTTATCTCTACTTGGCTTTATTCTCTAAGCAGATGTTCTCCATGTAACAAGTTGACTACTAGCACCCCCACAGTTACACATTTTAGTTTAGATATCCCCAGTGGAAAGAGATTTTTCCTATGGTCATATATTAATCCCACAGAAGATGTTGAGTGGTCCTCCCTAGGTCATATACTCATCCTGGAACCAGTCATTATGGCCAAGCTGATGAGTACTTTGACTGTCCTGAAGCACATGCTCACTCCTGGATTAGCAAGAGGGTAGCATCTTTAACAAGGCCCCCAGGACCATATGGAATAGGAGAGGAGAATGTGCTGGGCAGATAAAAACCAAAGCTTTCACAGTCTGCTCCCTAATGGTGTTCTTGGGATGATTCATTGGGATGATTAAGATGAAAAACACTTTATTCTGTTTTGTTTGCTCATGTGTGTGTGTGCATGTGTGTATAGACAGGGTCTCACTATGTTTCTCAGGCCAGTCTCAAACTTCTGGGCTCAAACAGTCCTCCTGCCTAAGCCTCCTAAAGTGCAGGGATTACAATTTTAAGCTACTGTACCCAGTCAAAACACTTTATTTTTTTTTCTTCAGATGGAGTCTCACTTTGTTGCCCAGGCTAGAGTGCAGTGGCATGATCTTGGCTTACTGCAACTTCGACTTCCTGGGTTGAAGCGATTCTCCTGCCTCAGCCTCCTGAGTAACTGGGACTACAGGTACCAGCCACCATGCCTGGCTAATTTTTGTATTTTTAGTAGAGACAGGGTTTCACCATATTGGCCAGGCTGGTCTGGAACTCCTGACCTCAAGTGATCCACCTGCTTCGGCCACCTAAAGTCCTGGGATTACAGGTGTAATCCCCCATGTCTGGCTACAGACAAAACACTTTGTAAATCGAAGAGTTCTGCGCAAATGTACAAGCAAGTTTTTAAAAGTCTAATTTTGTTAAATCAGATTGTAATAAGATTCTCAGTGTATATATATATCAGTCTATCAATTTCCTTTATTAGAAGAGGTCTGGTGGTCATCATTTCATATTTCCCAATTTTAAAACTGTAGGAGTGCTCAGTAGCCCAGGTAGATACATTTTCTAATGTAAAAGATGAAAGGAGGCATTATTTTGTACCTTCAAAGTAGTAAACTTAGAATGGCTGTAAACATGAATTATTCATCAGTTTCTCCTTCCTTTTACAAAAACCTGTGTTGTTAAATGAATAGTGGTGGGGCCTGTAGTGCGCTTACACACCAAAACCTCAGTTCCTTTGTGTATATCTCTGAAAGTTAACATGTTGATTTGCAGAACTGCTATATTTGCAGTCCTACCCTTCTCATACATGTCAGTGCAGTAGCATTGAATTCTAGGCCAAGGTTGATTTATCTACAAGGTCTTTTATAGTCTTAAAATATTCTTTTCAATGATTGCTGCTCTGTGGATTAATAAAAGAGTTACTATTGTCAGTCCAGTTTACAAACAGCTCTAGAAAACTGTTTTTTGTACTGAAAAGATGGAAATTATTTCTTAAATGTTATTGTCAACCCTCAGGACTGGTACTTTTCAATAAAAGCAATTAGATTCTCACTGTTTGTTATGCTGTTAATGGTGATAAGAGTCTTTAAAAATAGGGAACCTACAACTGGCTTTAGAAGTTTAAGTTGTGGCCAGGCATGGTGGCTCATGCCTATAATTGTAGCACTTTGGGAGGCCGAGGCAGGAGGATCACTTCAGGCCAGAAGTTCAAGAAGAGCCTCGTCAATATAGCAAAACCCCATTTCTACAAATAAAAAATAAAAAATTAACTGGGTGGGGTGGTACACAGATGTAGTCCCAACTACTTTCGAGACTGAGGCAGGAAGATCTCTTGAACCCAGGAGGTTAGAGTTGTAGTGAGCTATGATCATGCCTCTGCACTCCAGCCTGGGTGACAGAGTGAGACCCTGTCTCTAAAAAAAGAAAAAAAGTATAAGTTGTAACAAGAGTGTCTGGGTTGAATCATTGTACTGTATCTTCTAAATCCTTGCATTGGGGCTCCCTAGTAGTTTAAAAAGGAACGCTTTTGAAGAACATAAAGGTCATTATAAATCATTTCACTTGTTGTTAGACTCTTCAAACCAGTAAGAATGACTAGACAATCATTTTCATTCATTTTTTCTTGAAAAATAATATTCAAATAACCAAAAGAAAGAAGAGAGAAAAAAAATTCTTACAGAAAGAGCTGATTATTCAGGAGTAAATCTAAGGAAATTCTTACTTGAGATGCTTTACTCAAACTTGTGTTGTGTCTGCTTGTTTGAGGGGTCCAAGCCTGTGTATTGTAAGATTCATCACTGAAGGTGAAGATGTTGCTGGCCTATTCAGATTGATAACATGCATTTCTCCCCCACATCTAGCTACGTGGTGAACATGGGTCTGATTGACAAACTGTGTGCCTGCTTCCTCTCGGTGCAAGGCCCAGTGGATGAGAATCCCAAGATGGCCACATTTCTGCAGCATGCCACAGGACTCTTACATGCAATGTGCACATTGTGCTTTGCTGTCACTGGAAGGTAAGGCATCTACTTGATCTCAATCTAGACTCAACTTTTGGAACATCTCTTGAATTTTGCCCATTCTAGGGTCATTTCATAGGATTTCAAGTGGTCATCTTGGCCATCTTTCCTCTTTGTTCTTTCCCCATCATTGGCTTTCTATATTGAGATGTGTATTAATTTCTCATTTTTCTAGGCCACATACTCTTGCCAGTCTTTTTTTCTTGTTGGTGTCATAAATTTGACTGTCATTGCTGGAAGAGACCTAAGAAGTCATCCAGTCCCTCTTCCACTGAGATCCAGAGGAGTCCAGTGATTCTCCTTCAGTCATTGAAGGAAACAAAGCCTAGACCAGAACAAGCCAAGCCCTCAGCCCTACACAGCGTAGCCTGAAAAGTGCTCATTACTGTCATTCATGTGCTTTCCGTTATAGGCTCCTAGGTTTATTTATTTTCGCTCTGTCCCTTCTTCCAGAGTACTTCCATGAATAAGGGAAGGGAGCCATCTAAAACAATAGGTCCCTGAAGTCACACATGACCCATGGGCATTGTGAAAGCCAGCGTACCAGGGACTACTACTGACCTGGTTGGCTATTTAGACTACCCCATCCCATCCTACCCCATCCCACCCTGTGGACTGTCCTCAAAAACAATAATTCTCTAGGAAGGACACAAGTAACCCTCTGGGTCTTCTTTTCTTCTCCCCAACCCATCCCTCACCAAGTAAGAATCGTTGATCATAGTGCCTCCATTTTTCTGATAGGAATATGACATATCCCTTAGGCGTATTGAGGATATTCAGTCAAATAATTTTCTTATAATTAATTCTAAACAGCACATATGTATTACCTATTTTTTAATTATGTGTTTTGTATTTTTAAGAATTTGTCAATTTGAAGCTTCTAAAGTCAAGCTTCTTAAGGAAATATTATCCATCTACATTCAATGTTCACAGAATACCAGTAACTATATTCAGAACATTTTAAGAGAGGGAAACTGTATTCTGAAATGAACATCCTCAACATTTTTTAGTTCATTATACATAGGACCCCTAAGCCCACCTATCCTTCCTTACTCTTACCCAGTCCCTCACCACCAGTCACATTCTAATAAAATTAAGACTGTCTAGAGAAGTCAGCAAAGCCAAGCATGCCTGTATTCAGTGTTCCAAGTTAGTCTCTTCCCATCAAGAAATGTAGACCAAGCCTACCTTCAGTGAGAGCTCAGGAAGTGACTGTTTGTGGGTCTGTGACCTAAGTAGGATCTGGTAGTAGCATGCTACACAGAGGTTGGCATACCAAACACTGTCCATCTGGAACAGTGGCATCTGCCAGCTTGGAGGCCACCATGCTGCCCAGCTAGTTACGGTGCAATGGCCAGGCCCCTCCCTGGAGGTCTCCTCTCAGGCAGGAGACCTGTGCTGACCTTGTCTTTTCTTGAACACACAGCATTACATTACAAACCTGCCAGCATCTCAGGTCTGCGTCACCTGTATTTTCTTGAATCCAGATCAATATCACAAACATAAGCGTTTCCATATGTGATTGCTGTACAGTCTGTGGGCTTCAGCTTTCACTTTCACACAGATTCAGTCACTTGAAATCTATGGAATTTAAAAGAAACCTAAAGGTCATTCACCGTCACTTGTTTTTTGTAGGAAAAGCAACTGAGCCAAACTGACTTGAATCAGGACCTGAGATTTCTAGCTTGGTGCTCCTTCCACTTGACTTTATGTGATTCAGGATGTAGGAGCATATATTTCATTTCTTTGAAAATTTTCTCAATTACATGTGGAACATGGAAATAGGATCTTCTTCTCTTTAATGCACACAGTCATGCTCTTGTTCTCAAGACACTGAGTATCTGTCCTGTGCCAAACACCAAGTTAGGTAGGTAATAAAGATACTACCCTCAGGGAGCCAAGAGTCTAGTGTGAGGTCAGACTTATAAAGTAATAGTTATAGCAGAAGAGAATTTGCACAGAAGAGGAAGTAAAGCACTTACAGAGGAGGTCAAAATAGGCATCCATAGGCAGAATCCAAGAAAAGTGGAAGGAAAAATCAATTGAGAAAAAGGACATGATATGTACATTATGTGGTATACCAGATGTTATTGGTGCCTTTGGTTCACCTGGAGGTCATCTGCCAATGGCTTTCTATATTTCTCTGCCTCAGGACGTTCTCTGCACAAGGAGCTATTTGCTAGAATGCAGAGGAGTTTAACGCCTCCAGTAGTGACCCTCAAACAATAAATTGGTGGATAATACCCCCACCTCCCTAATGTTCAGTAGTACAATTCTGAGTATATTCTGTACAGTTCTCACAGGATCCTCAGCCCTAACCTGTTTTTTGTTTGTTTGTTTGTTTTGTTTTTGAGACTGAATCTTATTCTGTTGCCCAGACTGGAGTATAGTGGCACTATCTCAGCTCACTGCAACTTCTGCCTCCCATGTTCAAGCAATTCTCCTGCCTCAGCCAGCTGAGTAGCTGGGATTACAGGCATAGGCCACCACTCCTGGCTAATTTTGGTATTTTTAGTAGAGATGGGGTTTCACCATGTTGGCCAGTCTGGTCTCAAACTCCTGACCTCAAGTGCTCCGTCACCTTGGCCTCCCAAAGTGCTGGGCGCACCCAGCCCATAACCTGTTCTTTAACACATCCTTGATTTAGTTTTCTCCCTTCCCTGTTTCTCTTCTCTTCATCCTCACAAATAATCTATTTGAACCCATATTATTTTTTCAGGATCTGCTTTTAGGGCAGCCCAAACCAAGAGATATGGACATACAAGACCTAGTGTCATGTTTAGTTTGATGTAGCTGTGCAATTGGGCAACTGGGGAGAGCAGCAGGACATGAGATATTAAATGAGCTCCATAAATGTTACTTCTTGGGAGGTACAAAGGGCTACAAGAGCTAGACTAGAGCTGTCGAAGGCTGCTAAAGTTGCTTGAGAGGGAGGACAGGATCAAATTTCTGTTACAGAATGATCACTCCTACTAAGAAACATAGAGATAACTGGAATGGCACAAGCCTAGAGGCAGAAGGATTAGTAAAGAGGCTCTTGCATAATCCAAGTGAGACATGTTGAGGGCCAGTAAGGTCAATGAAAATAGAGATGAGCAAATACATTAAGAGGGAGTAGAACAAATGTAGGGGAGATGGCATAGGGTTTCATGGTGTGGGGGGTGAAAGGAAGGGAAGCATCTAGAATGACTCCCAGGTTTCTAACTATAAAATTTTGAATGGTAGATAGCAGTCTCCAAATTAGGAAATATTTATAAACAGTTTTTCATAGTGGAAATATGAGTTTGGTCCTAGACATGCCTAAGGGTTATTATATATGATACAAGATTATCATATACATATACATATACATACATGTATATGTATAAACTTTGGTCTACTTGGATAATCTTTAGGCATGCCTAGGACCAGACTTATATTTCCACTAAGAGAAACTGCTTATATTCTCAAACTTGGAGACTATACTGTCTACCACTCAAAATATTATATTTATTATATATTTATACATCCGATAAATTATGTTTACACATATGATACATTTTATTTAAAATTTTTAATTACTATATAATTTGTTTTATTATGTATATGAAATATAATTCCTTCTATGTACACATACAACTGGATTTTAAACAGTGATTTACTCTTGATCGTTTTTAAGAATTCTTAATCTATTTTTCTCCATTATCATTTCCTTCTGTAACCTCAATTGCTTAGCAAACTTCTATTATTAGGACTTACTACAAAAACAGATTATTCTAGAAAGAAAGTCCAGGTGGTTTTCTGGCTTAATTTACCTAGGAAATTCTTTGCAGTATCAGTGTAAGCTGCTTCTCTGAAAGACCTGAGAAAAATGACCCCTCATTGTTGTTCTTCCTCTCAGCCTTCAGTCTCCCAACATTTCCTGAACACCACCAGACTACAGGTATACAGGGAGTTTTTTCTACCTCCTCAGATTCGTTTACTTCTGATATTTACAGATTGTTTTCTCCTGCTTGTTTCTTCATGAAAAGTATATTTCTAAACTATAAATCACAGCGATAAGCATTTTGTTGCATGCGTTAAATAGAATTTCTGCTGTAGGTCATAGGCATGTCCAAGAGGAAAGGTAGTGTGGTTTTTGCTTTATTGGAGTAATTCACATATCTATTTTGGCTACCAGAAGCTAACCAGAGCCAGAGTCAAGGAAGGCTTTGTCCTCATAGCCCTTTTGTGCCAGGAATGAAAGAGGAAGAGGAGCTAGAGAGGGCTTCAAAAATTGCCTCTTGCGATGGCAGAGCCTGAGATAATTAAGGGGACTAATTGATAGCACTGGGCTTTGAGTAAACACTGCAGTCTGCCGGTGGCCCAGCCTTTGTGATGGTGATTACCGCTAGTCTGCCTTTGCACTACTCTCCTATTGTGCCCTTAATCTTCTCATTTTTACCTAGGTTTTCTTTTTTCTTTCTTTTCTTTTTTCTTTTTTTTTGAAACGGAGTCTCGCTCTGTCGCCCAGGCTAGAATGCAGTGGTGCCATCTCAGCTCACTGCAACCTCTGCCTCCTTTATTCAAGCTATTCTCCTGCCTCAGCTTCCCAAATAGCCGGGATTACAGGCGCTTGCCACCATGCCTGGCTAATTTTTGTATTTTTAGTAGAGATGAGGTTTCGCCATGTGGGCCAGGCTGGTCTCGAACTCCTGACCTCAGGTGATCCATCCACCTCGGCCTCCCAAAGTGTTAGGATTACAGGCCTGAGCCACCTCACCCAGCCAAATTTTTACCTAGGTAACACATTTTGGATGTCAGAATTTGTGCTGTTAGTCTTTGCTTCAACTTGGGATAGAAAAGCAATAGCTGATGACTTGTATCAGGTTTAGTTTTGAAAAATGAACTTGAATTTTTTTAAGTAAAAGTTGAAATTCTGATCCTCTGATGAAAGGATTGATTTTATGTCAGAATTCCTCCAGAATTTTAATATTGTTAACAAATGATTCTTAATCACTTAAGCAAAATTCAGCAGTCTGTAATGGGACTCCCAGAAATGGGTATTTCTGGCCAGGTGTAGTGGCTCAGGTAATCCCAGCACTTTGGGAGGCTGAGACGGGCGGATCACCTGAGGTCAGAAGTTCGAGACCAGCGTTGCCAACATGGTGAAACCCCGTCTCTACTAAAAATACAAAAATTAGCCGAGAGTGGTAGCAGGCACTTGTAATCCCAGCTGCTTGGGAGGCTGAGGCAGGAGAATTGCTTGAACCCAGGAGGTGGAGGTTGCAGTGAGCCAATATCGCACCACTGCACTCCAGCCTGGGCAACAGTGCGAGACTCCGTCTCAAAAAAAAATGAAATGCCTATTTCTTTGGCCTTTACTATTAATAGTTGTCTATTCTTGGTCCTACAAGTAAAGAGAAAATGATGGTTTTCAAATCTCAGGGCAGGAGCTCAATTGCTGTAATTGGTTGAGGCTCATTGGGTCCCCCTTAAGGTGCTGACTCCTTAGCAGAACTAATAGGATCAGCATAATAATGAGTGATTATAAATTAAAACCAACATGGGCTGTTAACTTAATCAGTAATCATTTACAGTATTCCTAACTGTGCTAGGAACTATGGCAACAAAGCCAGGAAGCAGTGGACCCACAGTAAAAGAGTTCGCACCTTACAACTACACTGAAAAGAGGAACTTATAAAACCTGGATAATTCTGATTGGTTGGAAAAGACTTGTGAATTCAAGAGCATTTGTATACAAAAACAAGTTTGATGTTATATATATTTGTGTTTTTCATTTTCATATCCATAGATGACAATAACAAAATGTGTTCCAGCCAAAGTTCTGGAAACCTATGTCATGAAAAGATAAGAATGATTTGTGATTTAGTCCATTTATTATGTGGCTATAAATGAGTGCTTTTCAAGCTTTTAAGGGTGCTTGAAAACCATTTGTTCAAACAAAGGTAAACCTTAACTCTGCCTGCCTGCCTGTTCATTCATTGAACAAATATTTATGTAGCACTTGCTCTGTGCCAGGCCCTGTGCTAGGATTGGGAGAAAGCAGTAATGGCTCAGACATCAATTTTGTCTAAGGACTCTATAAGCTAGTAGGAGGAAAAAGATGCCTATACAGCTATCGTACAAGACAGAGAGTGATCAAGAGGATAGAAGATAACAAAAGCACTTGACATGCTGCCTGGTACATAGTAAATGCTTCATAAATGTTGGCCACTATTATCACCATCATCATTGATGGAGTTCAGAGGAGGGAGAAATGACTGTTACTTTTCTGTGGGGATTAGCTGGTTTTTAGAGCAGCTAAAATTTAACATGGCCCTCAAAAGATGGAAAAGATTAGAACATGCAGAGTTGAGAAAAAGGTGGACCAAGAAAATAGCATAAGCAAAGACATAAAGGAGAAAAATACAAAAAATAGAGTACCTTAACTGAACTTTGAAATATGTATGATGATATTTTAATGCTCCCAGATCCTCATGAGGCTTAAATGGGATCATAAATATAAAAAGACTTTGTGAACTACATAAAATAATTTGCTGAGATGTGGTAACGGCAATAGTGTCATTAAAACCCTTTGACTAGAGGAAATGGATAAGTTTTGAGACACATGCAACCTACCAAGATTGAACAATGAAGAAATCCAAAACCAAAACAGACCAATAGCAAGTGATGAGACTGAAGCTATAATAAAAGTCTCCCAATAAAGAAAAGCCCATGACCAGAGGGCTTCACTGATGAATTCTACCAAACATTTAAAGAACAACTAATACTAATCCTACTGAAACGATTCCAAAAAACAGAGGAGGAGGGAATGCTTCCAAACTCTTTCTACAAGGCCAGTATTTATTACTTTGATGTCAAAATCACAGAAACATCAAAAAAAGAAAACTAAAGGCCAGTATCCCTGATGAATATTAATGCAGAAATCCTCAACAAAATACCAGCAAACCAAATTCAGCAAAAAAGATCATTCATTATGATCATGTGGGATTTATCCCAGCAATACCAGGATGGTTCATTATATGCAAATTAGTCAATGTGATACATCATTATCAACAGAATGAAGGACAAAAACTATATGATCATTTCAGGACATGCTGAAAAAGCATTTGATGAAATTCAGCATCCCTTCGTGATTAAAAAAAAAAAAACTCTCAAAAAATTGGGTAGAGAAGAAACATACCTCAACAGAATAAAAGCCATATATAGACAGACCCACAGCTAGTATCATACTGAATAAGGAAAAATGGAAAGCCTTTCCTCTAAGATCTGGAACACAACAAGGATGCCCACTTTCACCACTGTTACTCAACATCATACTAGAAGTCCTAGCTAGACCAATCAGACAAAAGAAAGAAAAGGCATCCGAATCAGAAAGGAAAAAGTCAAATTATCCTTTTTTACAGATGATACAATCTTGTATTTGGAAAAACCTAAAGACTCCATCAAAAAACTATTAGGACCAATAAACCAATTCAGTAAAGTTGCAGGATACAAAATCAATGTACAGAAATCAGTAGCATTTCTATATGCCAACAACAATCTTGAAAAAAAATCAAAAAATGTAATCCCATTTACAATAGCCACAAATAAAGTTAAATATGCAGAAATTAACCAAAGAGGTGAAAGATTTCTACAATGAAAACTATAAAACATTGATTAAAGAAGTTAAAGAAGACATAATAAATAGAAAACTATTCCATGTTCATGGATTGGAAGAAGAAATATTGTTTAAAATGTCCATACTATTCTAAGCAATCTTCAGAGTCAGTGCAATCCCTATCAAAATATTGATGACATTCTTCACAGAAATAGAAAAAACAATCCTAAAATGTATATAGAATCACAGAAGACCCAGAATAGCCAAAGCTATCCTAAGCAAAAAGAACAAAACTTGGAAGAATCACATTACCTGACTTTATAATACAAAGCTATAGTAATCAAAACAGCGTGGTACTGGCATAAAAACAGACACATGGACCACTGGAACAGAATAAACCCAGAAACAAATTCATACATCTACAGTGAACTCACTTTCGACAAAGGTGCCAAGAGCATACATTGGGGAAGAGTCTCTTCAATAAATGATGCTGGGAAAACTGGACATCCATATGCAGAAGAATGAAACTAGACCCCTATCTCTTACCATGTACAAAAATTGAAATGGATTAAAGATTTTAAGACCTCAAAACTATGAAACTACTACAAGAAAACATTGGAAAAACTCTTAAGGACATTGGACTCGGCAAAACTTTCTTGAATAGTACCCTACAAGCACGGGCAACCAAAGCAAAAATGTGTAAGTGGGGTCACATCAAGTTAAGCTCCTGCACAGCAAAGGAAACAATCAATCAGGTGAAGAGACAACCCACAGAAGAGAGAAAATATTTGTAAAGTACTCATCTGACAAGGGATTAACAACCAGAATATATAAGAATTCAAACAACTCTATAGGAAAAACTCTAATAATCTGATTTTTAAATGGGCAAAAGATCTGAAGAGACATTTCTTAAAAGAAGACATACAAATGGCAAACAGACATATGGCAAGCATCACTGATCATCGGAGAAATGCAAATCAAAACTACAAAGAGATATCATCTCAACCCAGTTAAAATGTCTTTTATCCAAAAGACATTCAATAACAAATGCTGGCAAGGATGTGGAGAAAAGGGGAACCCTCACACACTGCTGGTAGGAATGTAAATTAATACAACCACTATGGAGAACAGTTTGGAGATTCCTCCAAAAACTAAAAATAGAGCTACCATATGATCCAGCAATCCCACTGCTGGGTATATACCCAAAAGAAAGGAAATCAGTATATCAAAGAGATATCCACACTCCCATGTTTGTTGCAGCACTGTTCCCAATAGACAAGATTTGAAAGCAGCCTGTGTGTCCATCAGGAGATGAATGGATATAGAAAATGTACTCATAATACACCATGGAGTCCTATTCAGCCATAAAAAAGAATGAGATCCTATCATTTGCAACAACATGGATGAAATTAGAGGTCACCATGTTAAGTAAAATAAACTAAGCACAGAGAGATAAACATCAAGTGTTTTCACTTATTTGTGGGATCTAAAAATCAAAACAAACTCATCAACATGGAGAGTAGAAGGATGGGTACCACAGGCTGGGAAGGGTAGTGGGTGGGTGGGAGAGGGCTGGGGATGGTTAATGGGTACAAAAAAATAAAAGAATTAGAATGAATAAGACTACACATTTGATATCACAACAGGGTGACTATAGTCAGTAATAATTTAATTGTACATTTTAAAATAACTAAAAGAATATAACTGGATAGTTTGTAACACAAAGGATAAATGCTTGAGGGGAGAGATAACCCCGTTTTCCGTGATGTGACTATTACTCATTGCATGCTTGTATCAAAATATCTCATGTATCCCATAAATATGTACACCTACTGTGTACCCACAAAAATTTTAAAAACATAAAATGAATTTTTAAAGCCTTTGAGCAGGGAAGTGACCTGCTATTTGGGAGCACTAGTCAGGTGTCATGTGAAGAATGTATTAGAAGGTGGAAAGTGGAAGGGGCATTAACAGTTGTCCAGGTAAGAGACGAAAGGAATGGAAAGAAGAATGTTTTGAAACACCCTCCCATAGACACTCTTTTTATGTATGGTATCACCAGTCTCTCGGGCATCAAGCTCCAAACCTCATCATCTCTAATATCTCCTCCTGATACCCCAGATCTATTCTACTGCCACATTCTGTGGATTGAAAGGAAACTTAAAGTCACCTATCTGGTCATCCAGTCAGGCTTGAATCTTTTCAGTAAGCCTCTCGGTCTCTGTTCAACACCTCCAGTGACAGGAAACTCATTACTTACTAAGGGGAGCTTGAGTTGTTGATGCTTAAACCATCTCTCCTTATACCAAGCTAATATCTGTTTCCCTAGTGCTATCTATTAGTGTGAGGCCTACTTGCTCCTTGGCAACATGCAGACTAATATGAACCTACTCTTCCTGAACTCCCCTGGTCTCACTGTACTTCATATATTCCTTTGCTTTTCTTCCTGTTCTGGTTACAATGGCTGTGCAACAAATTACCCTAAAATTTAGTGGCGTAAAACAACCATCTATTAATCTCACAGATTCTGTGAGTCAGGAATTCTTTTAAGGTACGGAGAGGATGGGTTATCTTTGTTCCACAATGTCTGGGGCCTCAGAAGACATGAAGGCTGGTGGTTGGAATCATCTGAGTGCTTGTTCACACATCTGTGGTTGATGCTGGCTGTCAGCTGGGGGTCTTTCCATGTGGGGTCTCTGCATAGGCTTAATTGGCTTCCTTACAGCATAGTGGCTGTGTTCCAAGAACAACCATCCTGGCAGTGAGAGAGCAGCTGGAAACCATATCACTTTTTATGACTCAGCCTCAGAAATCACACAGCATCACTTGCACTGGATTCTATTCACCAAGGCAGTCGTGAAGTCCCATCTAGCTTCAAAGAAAGGAGAAATAGACTTTGCCTCTTCCTGGGGAGGATGAAGTTTCTAGAAGAGCATCGGGGACCAGAAATGTTGCTCTGGTTATACTTGAAAAATATAGCCTGCTACTTTCCAGCCTACCCTAAAGATAAATGAGTTCCCAGTCTGCTGTTTTCAGCTGTCTTCTATTCTCTCTGCAGTCTCTTATTTGATACTGTCAGCCCATTCCTAAATATTTTGTTGTCATTAGCTACTGTCTTTGGACAAAAGGTTTGTTGGTATTGGGAGATGGGCAATGAAGTGAATGTAACAGGACTAGGCAAGTAGAACTAAGAGAAGTAACATTTGTTGAGCACCTTTGATATACCCTGAGCCGAGTGTTTCATGTGGGCTATCTCCCTACAAGCATTCAAGAGTCCTGCTTACACTGTCAAAGGAGTTAAAACAGCCTCTAGACTGATAAGGAGGAGTGACTACCCATATCCTTCAGATCTGGAGAATGAGAAGAATACAGAAGCAGGAACTTCCGGACTGTCTCTGTACTCACAATGGCAGAGTGCTAATAGAGGGACTTCTGAAAGATCCATCCCAGCTGACATAAAGCCCTACTTGATTTGAAGGGAAAGAAAGATGACAACTTCATTGGTACAGTTCACCTTGAGTGTTCACTATGTGCTAGGTAAGAAAGGGAACTGGCTGGATCCCAGCCCATAGGGCCAAAGTTTAGGACAGTCTCCACTGACTTACCATTCTCACAGGGGACAAGGGATGATAACCTAAACATGCAGGGTTTAGGGGAACAGAATGTGTCCAGGATACATTTGCAGTCAGATTCTCACTGGCTCTAGGAGGTTGAGGAGGCAGGATCTTAAGAGGAAAACTATGTGTAATGTTATATTGAAGAGCACAGGTTGGGAAGTCAGAAAGTTGTGGGCTCAGTTTCAGCTTTCTCAGTTCTGTGACCTGTGGCAGCGTGCAGAAGAGTGATCATGGCTCACTGCAGCCTCAATCCTCCAGGCTCAGTCTATCCTCCCACCTCAGCTGCCCAAGTATCCGAGACTACAGGGATGCACTGCTGCATTCCACTAATTCTTTGATTTTTTTTTTTTTTTTTTTTTTTTTTGTTTGGTAGAGACAAGCTCTCCCTGTGTTGCCCAGGCTGGTCTCAAATTCCTGGGCTCAAGTGATCTACCTGCATCAGCCTCCCAAAGTGTTGGGATTGCAGGCGTGAGACACCATGCCTAGCCCTGGTTCTTTAGGTTTTCAAAGCTGTTGCTCACATATAAAAATGAATGTGTTACTTCTTCCCTCACAGGGTTGGACACGACAGAAGCAAATGGGGGCTAACATCTGTCACTCTTATCTCTTGTCTAAGATGCTGTTTTTTACATATTCATGTATTCATTATAACCCATTTTGTTCCAAAAACTTGAGATAGCTTATAGAAGTATATACATCTCTTTTTTTTAATTAAAAATGAAAAGGAGATAGGCAGGAAAGGTAAATCAAGCCACAGCAAGTAAGGTTAAGGCCCAAACCCTATTCATAACAAGGTCATGATAGACATTTCCTCCTGGAATTCCTACTGGCAATTTCTACCAGGAACTTATATTTAATATGTTAGATCCTGAGCTCATTGGCTTTCACCCAAAGTTGGCTGTCCCTCCTGACTACCTTATTCTGCTCATGATTCCAGTAATCTGAGTAGATTTTAAGACCCAAAGCCTTAGTCATCTTTGACCTTTCTTTCCCAGAATCCAATCCAGTCCTATTTGATTCCATCAAAGGGATGTTTTCCTCTGAAATATGAGATGGAACATACTATTTATGCCACTTACTTGATATTTGTCAACGTGCAGTTCATTATTTCTCTTATATACCTGGTTTGTGTCTAGAGTTACAAGATTTACCTAGAGAAAGAAAGAAGCTAAATATCCTAGCAGCTCCCCGTCAGGCACATAGCACCTGAAACAAAACAAAATAAGAATTTGAGAAATAGCTGTTCATTGGCAGAGCTAGCAAATACCAGTAAACAATCATTGGCCTATGTCAGAATCCCATTTCCTGGGCCTATTCTATACTTAAGAAGAAGAACTGCCCACATCTCATGTTCTTCTTTCTCTGAGTTAGGAAATAGGCATCCAAGGCCTTCATTCCTTTGGCATGCCTTGCTAAGATCAGTTCTCTCTTTCTTCCTTCCATTTATTTGGTAAATATTTACTCATACCTATTTACTGAGTATGTGCTATGTGCCAGACCTTGTCAAGATACTGGGGATCGATTGGTCAAAAAGACACCACTCTTATGAAATTTATAGTCTAATAGGGAAAAAAAAGTCAACCAATATACAAATAAGATAATTTTAGCTAGTGACATGAGAAAATAAAGCCTGATAATATAGCTGAATGTCTTGGTCAAGGGTTTCTGCAGATGAAGCAGTCAGGAAAGGCCTCTCTGGGGAGATGATAAGCTAAGATAGAGCCAGCCATGTAAAGACCCAAGCAAAGAGTATTCTAGTTGAGAAGAATGGCAAGACCCTGAGGTGGGATGTTCCAGAAACAGAGAAAGTGATATATTGAAATGTAAAGAGCCAAAAAGAAAGTGGTAGAAGATGAAGTCAATAAGTAAAGGCCAGGAGATGAGGACAGAAAGATGAGAAATCTGAATTCTTCTCTTAAGTGTGAAGGGAAGCCATTGGAGGATTTTAAACAGGAGAGTGGCTTAAAAAGTAAAAAGCATCTGTTTATTCTGTGAAGAATGGATTAGAGAGGCAAGAAAGTAGCCAGAAAGATCATTTAGGAGGATACTGGAATCATAATGCAGCACCTGATATGACAGTTTTTTCCTCCCAGTTACTCTCCCAGCAGAAGCAATTACGTTTACTTGGCAACACAACATAGCCTCTGGCAGAGTTCCTTCAACCCAACTTCCAAATTGTAAAAATAAGAGAGGCCCAAAGTATCAACTAGCCAAACCAGTGTGTCAGCACAGGGTCCTTTGCTGTTTACAGTATGGGAAAACTGAAGCTAGAGAGGTCAAAAGTGTCCCATCTGAGAGGCAGTACTGGACAGTAGCCCTAGCCTGCAGTTCCAAGATCTAGGAGCATATCTTGTCAGTCATCCAGAGCTGCCTGCCTTCTAACCTCATAGGCTCCTCCCTGCACCTTCATCCATTCACCTTTAGTTTTCCTAAGATTGTCCTGAGCCTGTGGCCTCTTTACTCTTCCACTTTGTTGTGTCTCCATTCAGACCTTTGCCAGGGTCTAGTTTCTTCTTCTTAGAGGGCCTTGTCCTTTACCTTCCATTCCTATTGGTGCCCTCTGGTCCTGCTCTTTCTTCAGCCTCTTCCAGGTTGTTGATCCCAAACAGCAAGACTGTCCATTCCATTTTCATCATCTATCACTTCTCCTCTCAGGAAGGTTCCCTTCTCAAGAGTTCCTCTTTAGCCAGGCACAGTAGCTCACGGCTGCAATCCCAACACTTTGAGAGGTGAGGTGGGAGGATCACTTGAGGCTAGGAGTTTGAGACCACCCTGGGCAACATAGCAAGACCTCATCTTACAAAAAATTAAAAAACCAAGTGTAGTAGCACATGCCTATAGTCCCAGCTACTTGGGAGGCTGAGATGGGAGGATTGCTTGAGCCTATGAGTTCAAGGTTACAGTGAGCTACAATTGTGCTACCACACTGCAGCCTGGGCAACAGAGCAAGACCCTGCCTTTTAAAAAAAAAAAGGCGGGGGGGGTTCCTCTTTGAGTTCACCTGAAACTCATAATCAGGTAACTGGAAATTATCCCAGGTATCTGAGCCCATCCTACCTAATGTTCTCACTTTTTAGTTAATTGTCCCTATATTTTTACTGTTCTTTTTTTCTTTTTTTTTTTTTTTTTTTTTGAGACGGAGTCTCACCCTGTTCCCCAGGCCAGAGTGCAGTGATGCAATCTCGGCTCACTGCAACCTCCGCCTCCTGGGTTCAAGACATTCTCCTGCCTCAGCCTCCCTAGTAGCTGGGATTACAGGCACATGCCACCATGCCTGGTTAATTTTTGTATTTTTATTAGAGACAGGGTTTCACCATGTTGGCCAGGCTGGTCTTGAACTCCTGACCTCATATGATCCACCCACCTCAGCCTCCCAAAGTTCTGGGATTACAGGCATAAGCCACCATGCCCAGCCTATTTTTGCTATTCTCTAACCAAATGTCCTGACTGTCTTGGAGTGCTTACATAGACATACATTCCACCTTGACTTTTCTCTTGCCCTCAGCTCTCCATTAAGTCATCCCCATTTTCTTCAACAGAGCTCCAAATTAGATTTGCATTAAAAAAGCTATTGTCCACATCTACTGTATATATAACCTAAAAGGTTAGAGAGGGAGGGTGTGCTGTATGTGTGTGCGTCTGTGTAAGAGAGAGACTGACTGTAATTTTTTTTTTTTTTTTTTTTTTTTTTTGAGAGATAGTCTCACTCTGTCGCCAGGCTAGAGTGCAGTGGTGTGATCTCAGCTCACTGCAACCTCTGCCTCCCGGGTTCAAGTCATTCTCCTGCCTCAGCCTCCTGAGTAGCTGGGATTACAGGTGTGTGCCATCACACCCAGCTAATTTTTTTGTATTTTTAGTAGAGACAGGGTTTCACCATGTTGGCCACGATAGTGTCAATCTCCTGACTTTGTGATCCGCTTGCCTCAGCCTCCCAAAGTGCTGGGATTACAGACGTGAGCCACCACGCCCGGCCGACTCACTATGATTTTCAAAGTAGATTTATATCCGTTGTAACATCCCAGAATTGAACAGAATCTTAGACATCATCTAGGCTCATGTCCAGCTGAGTCTTGAGTGCCCTCTGCTACTACAGTGGTGTGACCTTCCAGGTGCCTCTTTCAGGATGAAGAAGAATGTCATACCACACCAAACAGCCCACTTCACTTTTGGGTGTTCTCATTATTAGAATTTTTTTTTTTTCCAGAAATAGGATCTCACTGTGTTACCCAGGCTGGAGTGCAGTGAGGAGATCATAGCTCACTGTAGCCTCGAACTCCTTGGCTCCACTGATGCTCCTGCCTCAGCCTCCCAAGCAGCTGGGACTATAGGCATGTACCACCACACCTAGCCCTAGAAAATTTTCCATAGATTTATTTCATAGATGCTTTCTAGTAACATGTCTCCCCTGAGTTCATAAATAAATACTTCTTCAGTTTGAAGATAGCCTTTGTGTCCTTCAGGTCTGAGCTAAACTTCTCAATTCCTTCAAATATTCCTTGGGTGACATTATTTCCAGATACTTTTACCACACAGATTGCTTTACTTGGGAACTTTCATACTTCTGTGTCCTGAATTAGAGCTGCACCCAGTGCTGGACACAGCACTTCCAGAATAGTCATATAGTGCACTGGAGCAGGACTAAACCTTCCTTGTTGTGTACATTGTACTCCTTTTAGTCAAAATTGACTTATATTCTTTGTTAATCAAGCAGTGCTGTTTTCTCATTTGAACTGCTAGGCACCTAATTTGCTATGTCTTTTTTCCCACTTATTGTTGACAAGCTGTATTCCATTCCCTGTTACTTACCCTCTTCCCATCTCAAGCATGTGGAATTAGTTTTTATAATCTAAAAATAAGACTTAAGTCATTTGTATATATTTCCTCCTGTTTTTAGTCCTCACATTTATTTGTAGGTAAACCTTGTTGTGATTACTTTCTCCTCCTTGAAGCTATCTTCACTTTGCTTCTAGGGCACCATACTCTCCTGGTTTTCTTCTTACCCTACTGGTGACTATTTTTTAGTTTCTTTTGCTGGTTTCTTTTCATCTCTCCTGGTTCTAAACTTTGGGGTATCCCAAGGATCAATCCTCAGACTCTAGACTCACTAGAATGAGTTTCTAGTTTTAAATACCAGCTCTGTGTTGATGGTTTCCAAATATCTCAAGCCCAGACTCCTCCTCTGAATTTGGGCTTGTGTATTTATTCAGCCATTCAACACATATGTATTGAATAGCTACTGTATGTGAGACTGTTCTAAGCCCTGGGGATATATCTGTGAAAGAAAAGAGACAAAAATCCCTATTCTTGGGAAGCTTATTTCACACAACTTCCAATCCAGTGTCTCCACTGTGATGTATAATAGGCATCTCACATTTAACCAGTTCAAAACTGAATTCCTAGTTTTCCTCCTGAGACATGCTCTCTTCACTTTCTTCCCCATTTCTATGAATGGCAGTCACAGTCTTCCAGTTACTCAGGCCAAAAAGCATTGAGCCATTTTTTACTCCTCTTTCTCACACCCACATCCAGTTTATCAGGAAATCTGTTGACTTGCCCTTCTGAATATTTTCAGAATCCAACCACTTCCCACATCCATGGTTACCATCCTGATTCATACACCATTATCTCTCACTTGGATAATTAAAGCAGCCTCCTAATTGGTCTTCCTGCTTCTAGCTTGGCTCTTCTAAAGAGTTTTCAACCAGTAGATGCAGTGCTCATTGTTCAAATGAAGTCAGAGTACATAACTTCTGTGCTCAAAACCTTACAGTGGCTTCCCATATTACTCAGTAAAATTTTTTTTTGGTTTTTTTTTTGAGACAGAGTCTCACTCTGTTGCCCAGGCTGGAGTGCAGTGGCCAGATCTCAGCTCACTGCACGCTCCGTCTCCCGGGTTTACGCCATTCTCCTGCCTCAGCCTCCCAAGTAGCCAGGACTACAGGCACCTGCCACCTCGCCCAGCTAGTTTTTTTGTATTTTTTAGTAGAGACGGGGTTTCACCGTGTTAGCCAGGATGGTCTCAATCTCCTGACCTCATGATCCGCCCCTCTCGGCCTCCCAAAGTGCTGGGATTACAGGCTTGAGCCACCGCGCTGGGCCAAAAGTTTTATAATGGTTTCCAAGACCCTACCTGATCTTCTCTGCTGCCTCTCTGACCTCATTTCCTATTACTCTTCTCGTTACTCAACTCGCTTTAGCCACACTGGCCTTCTTGCTGTTTCTTGAACATGTCATGCACACTTCTGGCTCCAAGCCTTGGGATTTTCTGCTCTTTTACCTGAAACACCCTTCCCCCAGGTGTCCACATGGCTTTCTTCCTCACTTTCTATAGAATTTTGCTTAAATAATGCCTTAGAAATGGCTTCCCCAACCACCCTATGTAAAGTAGCTTCACACACATTCCTACTTCTTCATTTCCTAGCCATGTCCCTTGCTCTTGTATCACACCATACATTACATATTATATATTTGTTCGTTTATATCTTCCTGCACTAAAATGTAAGCTTTATGAGAAAAAGGTCATAGATTGTATTGCTGAACTCCAGTTCCTAGAATAGGGCTTGCCACATAGTTGGCCATCAGTGAATATTTGTTGAATGAATGAATCATGATTGACTAGGTTCTCTGGAGTAGGCATAATAAAGTTCCTACAACAGTATCTATATTTGAATCTCCAGAACCTATGAATAGTACCTTGCTTGGCTTAAGGGATCTTGCAGATATGATTAAGTTAAGGATCTTTAGATGGTGAGATTATCCTGGATAATTCAGGGGGGCCCAATGTAATCACAAGGGTCCTTATAAATAAAGACGGGAGGCAAGAAAGTCAGCGTTAGAAAGAGATTTGAAGATACTCCGTTGCTGGCTTTGAAGCTGCAATAAGGGGCCATAAGCCAACGAATTGAGGCATATTCTAGAAGGTGGAAAAGGCAAGGCAATGGATTCTCCACTGGAGCCTCCAAAAGGAACACAGCTCTTGTGACAACTTGATTTTAGCCTAGTGAGATCTGTTTTGAATTTCTGGCCTTCAGAACTGTAAAATATTCATTTTTTATTGTTTTGAGCCACTACCTTGTGGTAATTATTCCAGCAACAATAGGAAACTGATACACCCACCTGCCCCTGTTAGACTGTAACGCCTCTAGAACAGGGGCTTGATCTTTCCTTAACCTTGCCCGTCGCAGGTGCTCAGAGTTCCTGGAGCACAGGTACTTTGGTTTTTTAGACAGAATACCTGACAGAATATCATGCCTGTTTGTGCTCACCTTAAACCCTGATGAATGACGTTGTCACTGGATACAGTTTGGCTTTCTCAGAATATCCCAGGACATAATATCCAAAAACTGGGATACTGCTGAGAAATAATTTACTTCTCCTTGAACAGTAAAGTTCTCATCCATCATTGGGGGAGACAATGACTTAGTCTCACCCACTCCAACACTCTGCAGATCTTTGAGTGCAGGTCTATGGGTTTAAGGGCTAAAATGGGATGTTCTCACAAAATCCCTCAGGGATTCCAGAACAAAGCCAAAATCCAAGAAGCTAAGAGAACAATCTAGAAGATCACCTGCACTGAAGATCATAGTGAATGTTACCAAGCTGGAAATCTGGGGACCATGGAAATGAGGGCAAACAAACAGAAGAAAAGGGATTATAGAGTCTGGAACTGTCACAGCTGCTTTTTTAGGCCAACTAAGGCCCGGTGTATAAGTGGTTTATGAAGATGGAATGGACGGCACTTCATGCCCACACAAATCATGCTGTTTTTGCCCAGCTGTACTCTCCTTTAAGGTAAAGTAGGGTTTTCAGGCATTGTGCAGTATTAATGAAAAACCAATTTTACTTTTTCCTAAGTGAATCTAGCTTTTGATGAACAGAAATGAATGTCTCACTAAGATCTCTAGTCCTGAAGACCTAACAAAAACACCTTAAAATCTGGTAAAATTACAAAGATCTCAGAATGTACTATGCAAAATTTCAGATCTTATTTTTCACATCTTCTATGTATTTGTTAAAGAAAACTTCGTGACCCATGCCTGATATGAATAAGGCCTTTTACTTTTTTCTTATAAACATTTAGGCTTAAAGTGATTATAACTGACAGTTAAGACCAACAGAAGCCAGTGGCCTGCTCATGGACAAATTATCTGTACTTGAAGCTAAATCAAAAGTAAACATTCTCTACGGTCCCTTCAGGTCTGCATTAGTCCTGTGGAAGCCAAATGGGACAGTCAAACCCTCCCCTTACCCCCATATATCCTGTGGACTCTTCAACATGAATGGTCTTTTCCATGAAGCACTATTTTATGCGTTTTGAACCATTTCCACATCTAAGTTCTTAAAGGCTTATTTAACAGATTTTCCTCAATTACCATTTTTATTTCATTAGGATAATATCTGCAAAAGACTGGGCTCTATTGCTTTATAATCCATCAGATTAGTGTTTTCCTAAATAATGGTGCAGGAGAGAATATGTTCTGATAACCTTCACTTTTTTTTTTTTTTTTAAGATTTTTTATATGTATTATTTGGAAGAGGAAATAGCAGTGAATTCTTGTCACTTAATAAATGCTCAGAAAGACTAAGTATTATAAAATGTTTTAAATGACAAAGCTATATTCCTGAATATCTGTATTAGAATATGCTGATAATCAGTTTAAAAGCAACACAAGAGTAAAGGGGAAGTCACCATTCTGAACCACAGAGCAGTAAAACTGTTGTCACCAGCAATGATGTTACTCATCCTCAAGGTTCTGAAAGCCTATTAGAAATCAGCTTTAGGGAGAAATATCTTCTGACTTGTCACTGGATCTAAAAGGCAATCAGTGTTAAACAAACACAGGCCCCTTTTTGGAACCTATATAATAAACTCAGACACATTAATCTCTACTCATGTCTCTAGTCAGGGTCTGACCCCTAACTCTTTTGGCTTTAATGGAAGGAAGTAAGGGTCAGCTGACATTAGCTAACAGAAGTTTGTGTAACGGTTCAGATATACATATAAGCAAATAAATATCATTTCTTAAACTTTTTATTGAGTGTTGTGAGACAAAAATATCTCCCCTCGACAATACAAGATTGCATTATAGTCTCTGTATATCTTAACAGTATTTACTTAATCACAAAATTTGACTTAAAAGAAGGCATCGAGAGGAAAGAGGAGGTCAGCCTCTGTTTGACCTGGATGTTTTGGTCCATGGACAAAGCACTGACCCTAAACAGTCAGAAGCCCTGGGTGATATTCCTGCCACTAAAAATTTGTATGACCTAAAACACTTCACCTTATTTCTCTAGGTCTCACTTGCCTCATGTGTACAATGAGAGGACGAATAACTTCTCTACCAACTATGAAAACCCAGTAAGAACGAGATAAGGTGACACAAATGAATGTACTTGGCAGATCCTGCCGTATAAATGAGATGACAGTATTTCATAAGAGAGCTTCTTTCTTGAATAGAGAACAACTATACGAAGATGTCATGCCGCTTGGCTGTATTCTTAGAAATATTAGAAATAGTGCACATTCAAGAAATAAATGTGTACCATGGTTATGAATATAACTGCTTTGATGCAACTAGCAAAATGAATAAAATGATCCCTTTGGAAAAACTAAGTTATGAATTGAGAAAACTAGACAAGATACTAGAAATTTGCCAGTCAGCACCTCTCAATTCTTGTTTAATTAGTGACACCTCTTGAGTGCTTCTGGGAAAGATGATGAAGTAAGCATAGTTCTTCAAGAACTACCTCCCATCCAGCTGAAAGGAATGACAAATGACAACCTATATATATGTGTATGTATGTATGCATGTATGTGTGTGTATATATACATGTATATATATATACACACACACACACACCTGTACACACACTAACCCAGATTTTTAACACTAACTCATAGTGTTAAAAAGTAGGGAAAGGTAGTATGCCATGCCAGAAACATAAAAGCACTCCTGCTCAGTGTTGTGTAGATCATGCCACATTAAAGGAAGACATTGAGTAGAAACTTGTAACTTGCCTTCCTGAGAAAAATCAGTGTCATGAAGAAAGAGCACTAAGAGACCTGAGGTTTTGTGCAGTGGTTACAAGTGGCTATAGCAACTCCAGACCTTACATCTCAGATTCAAACCCAGTAGAGGAAAAAGTGATGACTTCTTCCCAAGTGTCTCAGCAAAAGTATCTCCCTCTATCCCATTAGCTCTGATTGTGACATGTGCCATCCCTGAGTAATGCTCAACAGCCAGAGAAATGTGTGGCTTAACCTTAGGCCTGGGTACCCTTGAGCCAGAGTAAATAGGGAGGGAGATCTATGTGAAGCATATTGGCTATGAGTTAAAGAAAGGTGATTCCTTAGAAATCTTTGTACAGTTTTTGTTTAAAAGGGTGAATGCTTGGCAGCCATGTTTACTATAACTGCCTGCTCTTAGTCACTAGATGCTTCACATATACCTTAGTTCAGAATTGCTTGACTAGCTCAGTTGGTAGAGCATGGGACTCTTAATCCCAGAGTCAGTGGGTTCAACCCTCACATTGAGTGGTTCTACTTTTTTTTTTAACACCTGTGAAAAGAAGGGAAATTTTTAAAAAATAAATAAAAGAACAAACAAAATAAAAAATACCTTAGTTCGGCCAGGCGCAGTGGCTCACCCCTGTAATCCCAGCACTTTGGGAGGCCTAGGCGGGTGGATCACGGGGTCAGGAGATCGAGACCATCCTGGCTAACACGGTGAAACCCCGTCTTTACTAAAAACACAAAAATTAGCTGGGTGTGGTGGCGGGCGCCTGTAGTCCCAGCTACTTGGGAGGCTGAGACAGGAGGATGGCGTGAACCTGGGAGGCAGAGCTTGTAGTGAGCCGAGATCACGCCACTGCACTCCAGCCTGGGCAACAGAGCGAGACTCCATCTCAACAACAAAAAATAATAATAAAAAAATACCTTAGTTCAAGGATGAGGTAGATTTAGCATACCCCTGCTGCTTTACTATTGATTTTAGGTGTTCATTCGCCACTGCCGTTGTCTCTTCTTGCTCTTCTGTAACATTACCTGCCATGGTAGCTAAGCTGACTTCATCTGATTTGTGTAGACCTAATCCAGTACTTGCTTGTTCTTGGAACTGTGGCTTCTACAACCTGTCCCACCTGTACTCCTCAATGTTGGAAAAGGGGCTTCAAAAGCAGCTGAAGAATCGCCCTATCACAGTATACCAACACATTACTGGGTTTTTGAGGCCTCATGCCTTCCTAATAGTTGCCTCCCCTAAGAAGAGTTCCTTTATCCAGAAAGGAAGCTAGGAGTGTGTTTTGGCCTCTGAGTCCCAAAAGCTTTCACAGACTCTGTCCACTTTGCCCAGACCCAGGATACTAAACAAAGTGAGGCTACAAAGTGTGGGAAGGGTGGTTGGCAGCCTCAGCACTGGCTGCAGAGTGCTCAGTTGACACTGCTGCAGCAGGCTGGTCTTCCAGAAGAAAAAGAAAGCCACAGTGCAGTTGGTGGGGAGGGATTTATTCCTTGAAGTTCTTTGTTACCATATTATACAACTCAGATGGTTTGTTTTTAATGGTCTGATTGTCTTGTTTCATTTAACCTATACAAATTGCTAACATCCTTTAAGTAGTTTTTCTCAAAGAATTGAATGTTTCTTTGTCAGGTCATACAGCATATTTGACAATAATCGCCAGGATCCCACAGGGCTGACAGCTGCTCTTCAGGCAACCGACCTGGCTGGAGTTCTTCATATGCTCTACTGTGTCCTCTTCCATGGCACCATCTTGGACCCTAGCACTGCCAGTCCCAAGGAAAATTACACCCAAAATACCATTCAAGTAGCCATTCAGAGTTTACGTTTCTTCAACAGCTTTGCAGCTCTTCATCTGCCTGCTTTTCAGGTACCAAGTATTGGTTTATATCAATGTTAACCAATTGAGAGTTAATATTTTCATGTAGATAGGATGTCAGGTTCTTCTCCTGAATTGGGGTATAAGGAATAAACTACAATAAATGGAATTATAATATATGTTATAATTTATTAAGCTACTATTTTCTGGGAACTGTATTAGATGCTCTATAACATCTAGCATTCTCATAGCTACCATGCAAAGTATTGTTATACCCATTTTACAGATAGAGAAGCTGACAGTTAAGTAATTTGCCCACGGTTACATGTTTGTGAACCAGGACTAGCAACTGTAACTCTCCCACCCCAAAGCCTATGTTCATCCTTTGCCATGCTGCTATTTATAAACCTTTTGTCTGGAATTCTTTAGATCAGGACATTATCATCTCATCAACTTTTAAATATTAAGGAAAGTAATGGTTTCTTATGTAAATAGAACCAAAATTAGATAAATTATTTGGTTGATATGACTTTCTGTGGATGGTTTAGCTGATTTTGTATCCAATGTAAAGTATATAACTAGCTTTTTAGATAAGTTCTTTGATTGATATGACTTTCTATGGTTGGTTTAGCTGATTTTGTGTTCAGTGTAAAGTGTATAACTGGCTTTACAGGGATTTGCATCTTTAGCTATTAAGTTTTTGTAGCTAAAGAAAGAAGAATTGCTTTATGCTATAACACCAGACTGTCAGCCTAGAAACAGATTTTTTTTTTCATGTAGGAAATTTAATTTTCAAAAACACTGAACCTTTGGAACAGAGCAAGCCCCAAGGAATAGACTTTCTCTTTCAGTTTATTAACTGTCAAGTGATTTCATTAAAAAAGGAATAAACTTGGCAGATGATGAACCCATAATTTAGGTGAATTGCTTTGCTCAGAGGGAAAAAGGTTATAGAGATACGAATGTATGAAAATAGTGGACTTTGCCATTCTGAGATGGAAGGAATACTTCTATATTGTAGCTGATGACAAATGTACAGTTCTTTGATGTCTTCCTGTCATTTTGTTCAAAAAAGGAAATTTGTGACTAAGTTGTATCATTGGATCTAGTATCTTTCAACTTTGTGGAATTAGTTTGTCTGTCATGAGAACAGAAATCCCTTCCTTTGGGTTAATGCTTTTCTGTCTCCAGAGCAGTTGAACTAGCCTTAGGTGGTAACTCACTGCACAATACATAGAGTTCTGGGAGGTTACAGTCACATATAAATGAGAGATACCTGCTTCAAAAAAATGTCAGTGGTTCTCGCCTCAGGGTTGAACATAACATCTGTGTTTTTTGAAGACCTAAGCCCACTGTATTCTGTCTGGAAACAGTTTGGAAATCAGGGAACCTTAACTTTACATACTCAGGATATGGAGTCTACCGATCTACCCATCAGCTGTGTCGAAAGGGAGTGATTTCTTTTGTTAGTAGATTATGGAATAGCAAATATCTAAAAACTGTCTCTTAGCTTCCTGTTTCACGGGTCTTCTTGACCAACATTTATACTGCTACAGGGGACTCCACATCATAAACAAGCATCTAGGATAAGTCAGCTGTTCAGTCAGTCACTCTGTCAGGGAGCCCCAGGTCCCTGCTCCCTGCCCCTCTCCTCCTGTGAACTTGTGGCCTGTGCAGGCTCACTCACAAAGGAGCACCATTGAACTTCAACCAGACCTGCTCCCTAGTGGCCTTTAAGCCTAAAGGGCTTAATAATGGGCAATAATGTCAAGTGATTTCATTAAAGAAGGAAAAGAAAAATCAAAAGCCTATTTCTGGAATCTTTGGTGCCCAACTAAGATAAAAAAACATTTCTCCTTTCCAGATCCTTGCTGTATCCAACTTGAAACTTATCCCCACTTGAGCCACTTTTGCCGAAAACAGCAGGAATAAAACAAGAGTGGCTCAAGAGGGTTCAACTGTTCTCCAAATCAGTGTCTCTAGGGATAAAAAGAAATTAAATAACAAAATAAATAAAAAACAATTATTCTAAAAATCAAATGCCCTGGCTGTCATTTGGAATGCCCTTTCTTGACTGGTTCTCACAATTCTCCAGTACCTTTTCTTCCTTCTTTTCATGCAACTCTATATTTCCTTCTCAGTTCTTTCCTTCCTGTTTTTTCTTCTTTTTTATCTCTCTCCTGTCTCTCCTTTCTTCTTTTATTTTATCAGTCTCGCCATTACTCTTTCTCATTCTCTTCCTAACTATAGTTTCCAAGTAGCCTTTACCCTTCATGTTTCTTTCTGACTCCTCATCAGCATGTGAGGGGACCTAAATGCCCAGAATTTCTAGCATTGGGGCCTTTAATATATACCAATGACTATGTGTTTTTTCTTAATTACTTTTATGCATTTACAAACAAACAGATGAACTTAGTAGAGGAAACATTTATTTCTGATCACAGATTCTAGGAGTTCAGAATTCAGATGGGGCTTATCACAGTGGAAATTACTTGTCTCTGCTCCATGATGTCATGGCTATAGCTAAGAGCTAAAATCATCTGGAGGCTCTTTACTCTTATGTTTGATGCCTGGGATGATTCAAAGACAAGATTCACCTAGGACTGGTGGCCAGAGCATCTACCTACTGCTTCTCCATGTGACTTGGACTTTTTAAACACTATGCTGTCTCGACTCTGAGTGGGAGTGTCCTAAGAGGAAGCTTCCAGAAAGCAAGTGTTCCAAGAGAAACCAACAAAAGCTACAGGACTTTTTATGACTTAGCCTCAGAAGGCATACACTTACTTATCAACCATACTTTATTGGCTGAATCAGTCATAAGCCTTCCATATTCAAGGGAAGGGAAACATAGGCTTCACCAGCTATGTAAAGCAACACGTCTGTCTACATAGACACTGTTGATGTAGATGGACGTGATCAAGACTGTAAGCTTAAGTAAATTAAATACATAGTATTTGTACTGTATAGCAACGGATGAGTTTTCCAGAAAAGTACTATTTTTGTGATAGTTATGGTCAGAGAAACTCATGTTCTGGTTCATCAAAACAACTTAACATGTCAAAAGTGAGATTTTAGGAACTATGTATGTAAAGGACAGGAAAAGAGATTTTAAGTGGAAAGAAGGAAAGTGTACATCTCAGCATGATCTGACCTCAGAAAAATCTGAGAGATAATTTATGAATTGCCTGGGAGGCTCACAGGAACTGAAGAAAAAAACTGAAGTGAGATAAATTGTCTGACCTGCTGAAGAGTTAGACGAGATGATATAAGACATGTTGATGATTTGGGTTTGAATGCATCACAAGAATACAGAGCTGTTACAGGGAGACATCCTCATTAGACCCCTGGATCTGGAGTCAGAATGACCTGACTTTGAGCCATCACATTACCTCTTCAAATTGTATGACATTAGACAAGTTATTTGAACACTTAAGACTCCATTTCCTCATCTGTAAAATAGAGATTAAGAACACCTACCTCACAAGACTATTTGAGGATTAAATATGATTGCATAAAAGTGCTATGCTCACTAGCAGATAGTAGGCCCTCAGAAAATGTGAACTGACTCAGTTTCTGAAAAGAAGAATTTACCTAAACTGTCTTGCAGATGCTGAGTCAGAAGGTTGGAAACTGAATGCAGCATTCCCAGTGTTCCTTCACCCTCTTCAAAGCCACAAACCTATGTACTTATTTTGTGTGAGAACCCATCATGTAATAGTACAAAAGGTTATCCATTAGAGTATTTTCCTAGCTGGTTCCATTTCATTGTATACTAATAAGGCTGTCAAAATATTTTTCTCTTTTCAGCAAAGAGTCTGATTTCACTCTGAATTCATATTGGCATGGGTGGCCTTGAGACTGGGGATATTGTATATTGCATTCAGTTTGACAGTTTTTACAATTGAAGGTGGTCTCAGGAAACAAATCAATGTACTGACTTGGCAATTAATTCTGGCTAAAAAGGAAATATAGTTTCCTTGAAAAATTGGTTTAATTTTTATATTCAAACTTATATGCCCCTTGACCTGCTCTTATCAGTGAAGGTTAAACAGAGGGCACTGGGTCACAGCATGCTGGACGTGACTAATTAAATAAAGGCTGAGCTGAGAAAGTGTCACTACTTGATTTAAAGGAGCAAAGCCCTTCTGAAGTCTCTTTGGGGCTTGAAGAACATTTTTTTGTTTTGTTTTGGGGCTGTGAAACAGACAAAAGGCACTCTTAAAATTTAGCAGTAATTTTGTTTCAAGAATGCTCACTAAAATGGCTCTGTTTCACCCAGTTAGGTAAAGTGAATTCATTGAAACGTCCAAGCTGCAACGCATCCAACCTGGTTCAAGCCCACTCAGACCTCAAATCAAAAGATGAGTTTAAAACGCTGCCTTTTCCCACAGGCCAGCAGTGGTGCTTCATTCCAGTGTGGGCTGCGAGTGTATTCTGTGGGCTTCGCCTCTCCCCTTTGCCCTCCTGTCGCTCTGTCTGTTTGACATGTTTATTAAATAGAGCTGCACAGACTCAGACTCTCTTCTTGAGTCGCCCACCGCCGATAGCCCTTTGCCTGTCTGGAGAAAGGATCCCAGAAGTCCCATAGCTGAGGGGTTTCATGGTTTTAGGGAGAATTTTTTGTATTTTTTTTTACATTCTTTTGGGAGCCTTTGATTTATAGAGCTACTTATTTGAATAATAACTAGTTGTTATTTATAATTTTTGTTTAAACATAAATAATTAGAAATATATGTTTAACTCTGTGTACAAGAAAATATTTTCTCCTTCAGAAAAAAATTTTGGAATTTAGCTAAGTGGTAGATTTACAGGTGAATTTTAAGTTTTTTATGCTTTTCCAGATTTTCTACAGTAAGAATATTTGTATATGAGAAAAATTAAGTTATTAAAAATAGAATAAATAACTGTGCTTTAGGTAGATAATGTCTTGATCCACGTGGTATAGGCATTTGGTCTGCTGCTGTCCCTTTTCAGGTTAAACATTGTATTTATTATTGTCATTTATTAGAAAAAGAACCCCTAAACTGAAGTGTTAAGTATAGTACTGTAGAAATGTCATGTTTTTCCAGCGCGGTGGCAGAAAGTGCACAGGGCCAGTCTTGCTTTGTGATTTGCAGCCTTGGCTCTCCCTGGGCTGAGGGCTTCTAACTGCTCCTTGTCTTTGTCAGTCTATTGTAGGGGCAGAGGGCTTGTCCCTTGCATTCCGGCACATGGCCAGCTCCCTGCTGGGCCACTGCAGCCAAGTCTCCTGTGAAAGCCTCCTTCATGAGGTCATCGTCTGTGTGGGCTACTTCACTGTTAACCACCCAGATAACCAGGTAAGAGGCCCTGGAAAGTTCCTTAGAACATTCCCCCAGTGCTGAGAGTGTGACGTATTGGAATGAGAAAAGGCAGGCTAATGGGCTGGAACCCAAATGTCCTCTGTAAAGCCCTTTAACCAGATGCCAGGAATATGCCTCTAGCTCCTTCTCTTCTTCTTTTTTTTTTTTTTTTTTTTTTTTTTGTGAGACGGAGTCTCGCTCTGCCGCCCAGGCTGGAGTGCAATGGCCAGATCTCAGCTCACTGCAAGCCCCGCCTCCTGGGTTTACGCCATTCTCCTGCCTCAGCCTGCCGAGTAGCTGGGACTACAGGCGCCCGCCACGTCGCCCGGCTAGTTTTTTGTATTTTTTAGTAGAGACGGGGTTTCACAGTGTTAGCCAGGATGGTCTGGATCTCCTGACCTCGTGATCCGCCCGTCTCAGCCTCCCAAAGTGCTGGGATTACAGGCTTGAGCCACCGGTCCCGGCCGCTCCTTCTCTTCAAATAGATTTTTTTTTCTTTGGGAGACAGAGGCTCGCTCTGTCACCCAGGCTGGAATGCAGTGGTGCAATCTCAGCTCACTGCAACCTCCACCTCCCAGGTTCAAGCAATTCTAATGCCTCAGCCTCCCAAGTAGCTGGGATTACAGGCACCCACCACCACACCTGGCTAATTTTTTGTATTTTTAGTAGAGATGGGGTTTCGCCATGTTGGTCAGGCAGGTCTTGAACTCCTGACCTCAGGTGATCCGCCTACCTTGGCCTCCCACAGTGCTGAGATTACAGGTATGAGCCACTACACCTGGCCCTCTTCAAATAGATTCGATAAGAACTAGATTAGCATCAGGGCCTCCTCTTAGAGCTATAAAATAAAGTATTTGTAATAAAATATTCTTAAGCCTCAGAGAAGCATGTACTCTCTTACCATGTAGATTCTTTACTATCTACTTCCTTACCACGTGGAGTCTGCTGCTCTAGCTATTAGGGTTTTTGTTTTGATAAGGTAGCTTACATCTTTCAAGTTGGGTCACTTTTCATATAGTATTAGCGTCTGGTGTTCTATGAAACTGTTCTTGACTCCTGGCTTCTGCCTAGGTGCTTAGAATCTTCCTTTGGTGTTGGTGGGAGGCTGAGAAGGTAGGACTCTCCCGCTTAGGTCACTCATAGTAGTTTTGCTTTAAACTACTTTAATTATTTGGTTTCTGAGCAATATTTCATAGATTTTTTTTTTAAAAAAAGATTTCATTTGTAAATAGGTTTCTGCTTTTTTTTTTTTTTTTTTTTTTTTTTTTTTTTTTTAGACAAGTTCCTGCTCTGTCATTCAGGCTGGAGTGCAGTGCCATGATCATGGCTCACTGCAGCCTTGACCCCCTGGGCTCAAGCGATCCTCCCACGTCAGCCTCCTGAGTAGCTGGGTCCACATGCGGATACCATCACACCCAGCTAATTTTTGTAGAGACGGGGCTTTGCCATGTTGCCTAGGCTAGTCTTGAACTCCTGGGCTCAAGCAATCCTCCCACCTTGGCCTCCCAAAGTGCTGGGATTACAGGTGTGAGCCACCACACCTGGCCCGCTTTCTGCTTTTTTAAGATGTTGGAAAATCTGTTATAGATTTTTTACTAATAATAAAGTACCTTATTTCTCTATATTTTTGAAACCAGGATTATGGCATAACTAGCATATCAAATAGTAATTCCTGACAACCTCATTTATCTAAAGCCCCCTACTTGTCCAGGTGCAGTGGCTCACACCTATAATCCCTGCACTTTTGGAGGCCAAGGCAGGCAGATCACCTGAGGTCAGGAGTTTGAGACCAGCCACATACTCACCAACATGGAGAAACTAAAAATACAAAATTTTTACTCTACTAAAAATACAAAATTAACTGGGCATAGTGACGCATGCCTGTAATCCCAGCTACTCGGAGGCTGAGGCAGGAGGAGGCAGAAGTTGCGATGAGCCGAGATTGCACCATTGTACTCCAGCCTGGGCAACAAGAGCGAAACTCCATCTTAAAAAAAAAGAAAAAGCTCCCTACTCAGCCAACCTTAATTGTATAGATTATAGCTAAGAAAGAAAAGCCTCTGAACAACCCCTTAACTCTTACTCTAAACTTTCATTTTTTTTTTTCTTTTGAGACAGAGTCTTGCTGTGTCACCCAGGCTAGAGTGCAGTGGTGTGATCTTGGCTCACTGCAACCTCTGCCTCCCGGGTTCAAGCGATCCTCCTGTCTCAGCCTCCTGAGTAGCTGGGATTACAGGCACCCACCACCATGCCCAGCGAATTTTTACATTTTTAGTATAGACGGGGTTTCACCATCTTGGCCAGGCTGGTCTGGAACTCCTGACCTCGTGATCCACCCACCTTGGCCTCCCAAAGTACTGGGATTACAGGTGTAAGCCACCATGCCCAGCCTTACTGTAAACTTCCTAATTTTTATTGTAGGCAAATCTCTAACAAGTATGTTTGCAAGGTTTATCTAGCCTGCAGCAAACTAGATCTGGGCAGGAATAAAAGAGATGGTTGTGGTGGTAGAGCCAAGTACAAGGCGAGAAACTGCACAATGAGAGCTGAAATTGCTTTCCTGAGAAGGAGAAAAAAGACAGAAAAAAAAAAAAATAAGGCAGGCCCAAGAACTCAGAAGTCACAGCCATCTGGGTTCAAAGGGACACTAAGCCCTGCTCTGTATTTCCTAGATGATTGTTGATGCCTCTAATACCTCAAGTAAGCATGGAGGCAAAGTCTATATTCAGTCATTCCCTGAACCGCACTGCAGGAATAAGCAGTCTGTTTTAGAAAGATTCCCATGGCTAAAATATAGACAGTTTGGATCCTTACCAGAGTATTATACCAGAAAAGTTCCCCTTTTACAGACCCTGTTGCCAGGAGAGTAGATGGCAGCTTTTTCTCCCCTCCTACCTCTACAGCACAGGCAGTGTCCTTCCCTTTCAAACACTCCCTGATGGGGATGCTCTGTCCTCTCTGTGGACCAGGCCTAGTAGGCTCACAGGTCTCTTACAGACTGCTCAGGGGAAGGAAAGTTGAAGAAAATCATCCGTGTAGATTTTTTTTTTCTTCATGTGCATCCATTCAACCTATTAAATTGCTTTTTATTTTATCTTAAAAGTTGATTTTATTTTTCTGATTTTAGTTATTGTGAAAAAGGGCAGCCGGGCACAGTGACTCACACCTGTAATCCCAGCACTTTGGGAGGCCAAGGCGGGTGGATCACCTGAGGTCAGGAGTTCGAGATCAGCCTGGCCAACATTATGAAACCCTGTCTCTACTAAAAATACAAAAATTAGCTGGGCATGGTGGCAGGCGCCTGAAATCCCAGCTACTCAGGAGGCTGAGGCAGGAGAATTGCTTGAATATGGGAGGCAGAGGTTGGAGTGACCCGAGATCCTACCACTGCACTCCAGCCTGGGAGACAGAGCAAGACTCTGTCTCAAAGAAAAAAGAAAAGAAAAGGAAAAAGGAAAGGAAAGGAAGAAGGTAGGAAGGAGAAAGGAAAAGAAAAGGAAAGGAAAAGGAAAGGGAAGAGAAAAAGACAGTTCAAGTATAAAGAAAAAAACGGGAATCACAGTTATTCCTGATCTCACTATCTTGAGATAGCCACTGTTAACATTTTGGCAGATTCCCCTCCAGCCTCTTTTCTATGAGTAATTTTACATGGCTGAGGTCATACTATACAAATGCTTGTGTCCTGCTTTATGCACTTAACATTATATCAGAATCTTTGCTAAGTATTTTTAATGACTGTATGGCTTTATCTTGTATAGACATTCATGGTTAACCTAAAAATGTCTTATTTTATACTTAAATTGTTTATTATATATCAAGACACTGCCTACTGCCTTTGAAAGAGGTGAGTTATTTGTATATGTGATAATATTTTGCTGTGTGCAGTTCTGCAGGACAAAGTTCAGCTCTTTCCATGCGTTTCATATTAAGGATGGTTTAAAACTTTCTGCTTAAACCAACTCTATTGTGATAAACTTACTGAACTCAGAATTTCATGAGATTTCAGACAGTTTTTCTGCTGATGCTGGATCACATACTAATCCTCTTCTTTAGATAAAACACACAATTTTGGCATCTCTCAGCTCAGGGTTAAGGGGTGTCAGGGATGGGGGACTCATATTTGGAGATGGCATGTAAGACCTGACTTGGACATGGTAGGAAGGTGATGACTGGGCATGCTGGGATGGGAAAAAAAGCAGATGAAATGGGTGGAGAGAGCACTGGTCAATACAAGGAGGAGGAAGAGACTGAGACCCTGTCACTTGTCAGTTGGAGAAGAAGAGGATACAGTGGGGTTTGAAGATCATTGGTGAGAGGTAAACTCACGCTGAGGAAGAAATTAGAAAAGTGAAAAAAGCCAGACCCTGTGTTTCAACACCTTGCCTCCCAGAAGGACTGAATACCAAACTGGACATCCACTTCTGATTTGAGGGAAGATTAGAGAGGTCAGTTTAGATCTGGGGCAGTTGCTGAAATGCAACAATCTATGAGAAGAAAGAACAAGATTAAAAAAAAAAAACAAAAACAAAATAGAGAAGTAAGAAGCTGATAGAAAAGATAGTAATTGTAAGAAGCTGAGACACTGCACATTATGGAGATGATATTACTAAGCATAATATTTATATTAGAAATTTTTATTTTATTTTATTTAATTTTTGAGACGGAGTTTCGCTCTTGTTGCCCAGGCTGGAGTGCAATGGCACCATCTTGGCTCACCACAACCTCCGCCTCCCACGTTCAAGCGATTCTCCTGCCTCAGCCTCCTGAGTAGTTGGGATTACAGGTGTGCACCACCACGCCCAGCTAATTTTGTATTTTTAGTAGAGACGGGGTTTCTCCATGTTGGTCAGGCTGGTCTCAAACTCCTAACGTCAGGTGATCTGCCCACCTTGGCCTCCCAAAGTGCTGGGATTACAGACATGAGCCACCACGCCCAGCCATATATTAGAAATATTATAAGGTAGAGGCCAGGCATGGTGGCTCACACCTGTAATCCCAGCACTTTGAGAGGCCAGGGTGGGCAGATCATGAGGTCAGGAGTTCGAGACCAGCCTGGCCAACATGGTGAAACCCCACCTCTACTACAAATACAGAAATGAGCCAGGTGTGTTGGCACATGCCTGTAATCCCAGCAACTGGGAAGGCTGAGGCAGGAGGACCACATGAACCTGGGAGGCGGAGGTCACGGTAAGCTGAGATCACACCACTGCACTCCAGCCTGGGTGACAGAGCGAGACTCCGTTTCAACAAAAAAAAAAAGAGAGAGAGAGAGAAATATTATAAGGTAGAAATACCTTATATTTGTAGAGTTCTTTATACTATTCTTCCCATCTCTTGTCTCTTGAGCCTCAGTAGCACTTTTGTGAGGCTGTAAGTACAGGAATTATTCTTGCCTCACAGACAGGTGAGCAGTTGGGCTTCTAAAAGATAAAGTAAGCTCCCTGAAATGACACAGAGAATCATTTCTTTATGAACGATCAGGACTAGCATCCAGGTTTTGCAAAGCCCAACTCAGTGTACTTTTCATTTCATCTTACATTGCTTAAGAAAGCCAGGCATGTCCCAGGTACCATCCACTAGTGATCACTGAAGTGTACCTTGGCTAGCAGTGGTGGATGTAGAAGATGATGCAGGTTCACCAAGACAGTACATTTGAGAAACTGCCATTCTGCCTCTTAGATGCTGACTGGAAAGCTTCTATGGCCTATCTGTGTGCCTTATTCAGGGAGACTCATAAAGATCTTGGAAAGTGTAAATGAACATGTTTTATGAGTAGAAATAGACCACAGTTTAGCAGATAGAAAGCCTGGGTTCTAGCCCCAGCTCTGCCATTAGCTGTGTGATCATAGATGAATTCTTTCCCCTCTTGAGGTTTGAGCATCACTGACTCTACAAAGAAACAAATTAGTTCTGGAAGTGGATAGCAGTGATAATTGCATAATATTGTAAATATACTTAATGCCACTGAATTGTGGGGTTAAAAATAGTTGAAATGGGGCCAGGCGTGGTGGCTCAAGTCTATAATCCCAGCACTTTGGGCAGCCGAGGCAGGCAGATCACTTGAGGTCAGGAGTTTGAGATCAACCTGGCCAACATGGCAAAACCCCATCTCTACTAAAAATACAAAAATTAGCCAGGTGCTGTAGTGCATGCCTGTAATCCCAGCTACTTGGGAGGCTGAGGCAGGAGAATCGCTTAAACCCGGGAGGCAGAGGTTGCAGTGAGCCGAGATCATGCCACTGCACTCCAGCCTGGGTGACAGAGCAAGACTCTGTCTTTAAAAAAAAAAAAAAGGTAAGTTATATGTTATACATATTTTACACAATGAAGTAAACAAAAATTAAGTGGATTATACTAGATGACCTCCCCTGTAAGTTCCATGAGTCTGTGACATTTTAAAGGCTGAAACTAGAACCACAGAGCAGCATTTTGATCTCATGAGGACTCCAGGCTATTTTGTGGTTTTTCGGACCTTCCTTACCCTACTCCAGATTCCAACTACAGCAGACAGCTTAATGAGCTGCCTGCCCACTGTGTGGCAACTTATCATTAAAACCTCAATATACTTTGGCTCCTCACTATTAATAGAGGGAACCCAATGACAGATACTTATAAAGCAGAGATCTTACAGGTGAGATGTCACGTACCTTGCTCTGTGATGCCATCTTCAGCCACAGTTGTTTTACCTGCACTAAAGGCTGTGCTTACCAGCTCATGGCTGTGCTCCATGCCAGTCAGGCTGCAGGGCAAGGGCAGGGTATAGGAATAGCCACAAGCTTGCCAAGGTGATAACTGCTCATATCCCAATAGAGTTGGGAAGTTTTCTATAACTGAAAAGTTAATTGTTAGTTTGTTTTCACTTTTAAAACTAGTTCTATTAAATTCCCTTTCTACTGACCCCATGAAGTCCAGTAATTTGCTAAGTGAGCATTTGCTAAGAGGATGTGGTAAGTTTCGTTTTCAGCACTGGCGTTAGCTTCTTCAGTCATAGATTCATGGCGCCTTCATCCTAGAAGGGCTCTGAGAGATACCTAGTCCATCTCCCTCATATTGTAGGTGGAAGAACTGAGGCTCAGAGAAGGAAAAGGAATTGTCAAGCAAGAATTGGCAGAGCCCAGCCTCACCACTGGCAGTTCAGTGAGTTTCCACCTCACTTCTGTACTTAAGAAAGTGAATCTGTTTCGCCTATTGCCACTTTCTGTAAATCAGAGGAAATCCATAGGAGAAATTAGATGCTCAATTCATTTAATGTTTCCTTATCATTAGTCATAAGTCGTGTTAATTTGCAGAGCCAGTTTGTCCACAGGGGATCATAGATTTCCTACTGGGAAAACAGCTTGTGTCTTTATAAGACAAGACATCCTGAAAGCCTGCTGCAGCCTACTGTTTGATTAGGTAACTGCTTTGCATAAAGGATTGGCACTTTTTATTTGCCACCATTTAGTCTATTAACTGGAAAGACTGAGCCCCATGATACCAAGGATGACTTGAGAAGAGAAACCTGGATAATAAAAGTGATGTCCCATCCTTGATGGAATGAATCTTGTTTCCTATAGGGTTGCAGTTTCTAATTAAAATGTTATAATCAAAAGATTCCCTGCATTTTATGGCACTTTCTTGACTCTAAATTCCTTCCCATTTAATTATTATAATGAACGTAATTAGTATGTGCTGTCAACCCGTCACTTTATTTACATTTTGTATTAGATAATTAAATGTGGTATGATAATTAAATTAACTCAAATGACAGATGATTTGACTGCCTGCATATTACTATATTGGGAATATGCACCTTTGCTTACTCATTTTATTTAGCAACTGGCTTTTTCATTTGGAAAGGCCCCATAGATTGCAGTTATCAGAGTTGGAGTTTCTTGTGATCCCTGAAAGGAAGGATCCCCTTGTCCCCCTCCCCCATCGAGCTCTCTCTAGTGAAGTCCGTGCTGATCATGTAACCGTCTGCTCTGCACCACACCCTGCCAAAGGCTCCTGAAAGCTTCTGGGCAGATCTGAACAGGCAAGCAAGTTGGAGAGCGAAGCTTGTGAAACTCAGTTCTGCCTGAGCTGCATGCCATGCATTTTCCAGCTCTTTTGTAACTCAGTGACTTAGTGAGAAACCCCAAACATTAATTTGACTACAAGTTCCGAAAATGAATCTGTTGTACTCACCTCGGGTGTTTCCCTGTGCACAGAAATAAGGAGTGGTTTCCTAGAGTCATTGTGTGTTAAGAGTGGCAGTTTTCCAGAATCCCATTCCAGCATTTAGAACTTTTAGAGGTGGCTTAATTCCTGCTCAAACATTCTTACTTCACTCTTTGCCTCAAAGGCAGATGGTCAGTCCTAGGTCACACCCACTTGGTAAACTCCCCTAGCCCCATCCCAGTTAGTGAATGGAGGCTGCAGTTGTGGGCTCAGAGTGGAAACTCCAGCACTCAAGGCCTTTCTGTTCTCCCAGAGTTGGCAGCTTATTCTTTAGCTGTCACACAAGCATTCAGTTTTCTATATTTTCTTTCTTTGTGTGACAGATACGTTCCTTTCATAAAATAGAAATACATCATGTCTAAGGAAGAGCCTGAGTTTCAGCAATGCAACCATTTTGGAACCAAGCTACTCTCAATATTATAGCACCAAAGAAAAAAATGTGGGGTTTTTCCTCCAAAAGTAGAACAAAAATTCTTAATTAAAAATAATTTGTACCTAAATATTTATTTTGAGACTTCTGATGAGTGAACTGGCTGACATAAGAATGGAGAAATTTGCCAATTAGCAATTTTGGCCAATTGCATTAAACTTCACAGAATCCAAATAAAAGATACCTTTTATTTTCCTCATTGTTTTGGTGAATTTTTCCACACAAGGGTAGTTCAAAGTGCCAGATGCTCACACTAGATACAGTTTTTACTCCACAAACCTCTGAGACGTCAGAAGAAACTCCTGACTTGCTTGAGTGGCTGTGTTGCCAGGACATCACCTGAGGTAGGCAGCAGCCAGCCCAAGGAGCTGCTGCCAGGTCAGGAGTGTGCACAAACCTCAGTTATCCTTTGCTCACTTGAAAATCTTCTATTGGGGCATCAAATCAACACAAGAAAATGAGGCCAGAAGGAATCTTTTATCAAAGTTTAATTCATGACCAATAATATAATTTTTCTGGGCTTGCCTTGGTCTTCAGCCATGGAGGGGGCGTTTATAATAAAAATCCCTCTGAGATAGACTGTAAAGGCTTAGGCTGTAATCACAGGGAACACCTCTTCTGAGATAGGAGATTTTATATAAGACCCTCAGTTACAGAAAGCCCATCACGATGGAACAGATATTGGTACAGCAGTCAGGACTGCTGGATCCTTTTACAGCTTTACAGCTGTTTGACCCTGGGTAAGTCACTGCCCTTCTCTGAGCTTTAGTTTCCTGTCTGTATAAAGAGTTAGCCTGGGTGCTCTGAAGAAGCCTTTCAGCTCTGATAGAGGAAGAATATATAATTATAAGATGAATTGGGAAGTCATGGCCAGACCAGCTGTCAGAACATGGTTCCCCATCTGTGGAGAACCTGTGAGAAACCTCTGCCTACAGGGTTCCTCTGTGGACCAAAACTTACAGAAGTACAGAGGATCCTCCCACCTCAGAATCTCTGGGCTGCCACTCAAAACACTGTTTTGACACAGCTGCCAAGGGGACTTTGAAGTATCAGTCTGGTTCTGGTCACCTGCCAGCTCCCCTTCCCAAAGGGGCATGCCTGGTTCACCTGGACATACCTGACAGGTGATAAACCTATTCTTGTCTGGAAGACAGTGAAGGAGAATCTCCACTCAGCACCTTGGGCTACAGAAGTGGGAGGGAAGGAGATGTCATACCCAAATAATTCTTTTATGTATGGGCAACTGCTAAACTGAAAACACACCACAGAAATAACTCAGAGGTGCATTGAGATTGTGTTAGGAAAAGAAACTGGAAAATGGCTCACATGAATCAATGTGAACATTTAATGGGCCTTAATTGGAACCTTATCCTACTATACTTAGAACAGAGAGATGAAAGCAGAAGAAATCTGAGAGACCATTTATTTCTCTTGAGAAAGCAGTAAACTGGAAACTCCAAAAAGATTTGATGACTATTATATTTTTATGATTAAATAAAATTGTCATAGACTAGTGCTGGAGAGCCCATAAATGTTCCGTGGAAAGTATCCATGCTCTCTGGCAGCAATTAGGTTATGACCAGAAAACCTATCAGCCCGTGCGCTTCATTTATTAACCCTGCTGTTCTCATACCACCCAAAAGCTCCATGGTAAGGCAAGTTTGTCCTCAGTTCTCACAGGAAAGGTCCAAACGCAACTTAGAACCTTTGAATTTTAAGGCATTATTACATGCTGTCCATTCATCTACCCACCTCCCTGTGCCTCCATGCACATATCCCGTTAGTCTATAATGGACATAGTCTTTTGGGGGGCGGGGGAGAGAGAGAGAGAGAGAATATGTATAAGAAATCAGTTCTCTTTTCTTAAATAAGCTAGATTAGAAAATCAGAATAGGTACTCATTGAGAATTTGGGGGTGGCATATTTTATGTGATGACTTTTTTCCTTTGTAAGAAAAAAGTATTATAAGCACCTTCTCTTTTTACCATGTTTAAATGTCTTACCTATGCAGGTATGGGCAGCATAGGATCATGATTGCCCATAGCAATTATATATGCTATGGATCATATTATGTCTGCAGGTTCACAGGCCTTCAGAGATCATCTATTCCAACTGCCCTCATTTCCAGAGAGGAGAAGGGCTTACTCCAGGTCAATGGAACCAGGCCTCCTGATATATTATCCAGGGCTTTCTGTGACCAACCTTCCTCCCATCCTCAGCCCCAATGGTAAAAGAGACACAGATAATACAAATATACACAAAAAAATCCAAAATAAAGTAGTTTCTCAAATTTATGATGATATGGTTAGTCTGTATAATTTACAAGGTTAGTGTTCTATAGACAGGGTTTTCTCAAATGTAAATTAAAATGGAAGGAGCACTTGTTGCCATCATCCCTGATTAGCTGTAGAGCCCATGACTTTTAGCTTGGCCAAGTGTTTGAGAAAATCTAGCCCAACTTTCTTGTGCTGTGTTTGAACAGAATTTAAAACATGCTTCACTTAAAAGGTAACTCTTCTCACAGAATAGACAATATGAAAGAAGGAAAAAGAGGCCCTAACACAGAACAGAAGACTGGAAGGTAACTCATTCTCGGAGAAATGGCAGTATTGTTAGCTTTTCGTCCCTATGAACATTCATCACTCATTCCTTCTCTCATTCATCAACTTTCACAAAATGCCCACACTGTATCAAACCATGTGCTAGGAGATGCAGAAATGGGCACAACCCACACCTTGTCCTTATGACATCCACATCCAGGGGCAGTGCCTTCAGTGCTGAGATTGATTCCTTCCTTCAGCAGACATTTATTGAGTGCCTGCAGTGTGCCAGGCCCTGTTCCAGATATCCAGGATACAGTGGGAAGCAAAATAGACAAAGTCCCTGCCCTCAAGTTGCTGACATTCTCGGGGCTGGGGGAAATAATTAACAAACCTGGATCTATGCCAGAGGTTCCTCTTGAAACTGTTTCACAGTGGAGGTGGATGTTTGAGCTGATACCTGTAAGTGGAGTAGATCCTTAGGAGGTAGCAAGGTAGGAAAGACATTCTAGGTATTGGAAGGAACATTAGCAAAGGTATTGAGATATAAAATGACCTGGCAGGTTCAGGGGACTGCAAGCTGTTTATTCTGACTGGAGCTCAGGATGTAGGAGACACAAGAGCTAAGACTAAAGAGGCAGGCAGGGTCCAGGTCAGGAGGGACCCAAGAACTTGAGGATTGATCCCCTCGGAGACAAGGACCCCCTAAATGTTACAAGCAGGAGAATGATATGCTCAGACTATGTCCCAAAGTCCCGAATGTGGAGAATGGTAGGTGGGCATCAGACTTCCACACTGAAGCCCCAGGGCTGTAAACAAGCGTCCCTGGTTCTGAAGCATTATTCTCCCCTGCAGGAATAGAATGATGTTTGAGGAGGGGAAAAGCCTTTTTTGCATCCTTCTGCTGTTGGTACCCAGCACAGCCTTTTCCCATAGGAAGCAGAGAGCAGCTGGTCAGGGGCCATCTCACTCAGTTTCCCTGGAGGGACACAGCAAAACAGCCATTCACCCCCTCACTACATGAGAAAAGCCCTTGTTTCTCTAGGATCACCTGGTTTCCAAAGCCTATAAAAGGCCAATCCCCCAACTACTGACTTTTTAACTTCTTCTGGTGATCCTGGCTGCTTTCTTTCCTCTTTCCCTTCTTCTCTCTCATCCCTCCTCGTCCTTGACACTTTGCTGGTGCTAGAGAGCAATGGATCCTTGGGACCACCAGGGAGAAGGCTGGTGCTTAAAGGGGCTACTTCCCATATGGTCTGCCAAGGTTGCTGTACTTAATCTCAGCTTGGAAATCATCTAATGGAAGAAGCAGATTTGGGAGGATAGGAATTTGTTTGCAGTGCTAGCCAAGGGACTCTTTGTGTTTCTCTGCTCTGATTTTGACTTGATCATGTATGTGTATAGACTCTTCAAACTTTTCTCCTGAAGATTTTAAAATAAAGCCACTTCTGTACCCTCCCTACCCTAACCCCAAGGCATCAGATTAAGCAAGGTGTTTGGGGTATGCCATATTCTTTATAACACATAGAGGTCATTGGCCTCAAGGACCCTCTTGTCATATTGCTCCTGGGCCTGGTCTCCAGGTGTGACAAACCTGACAAGAGCAATGTGGACAGAGATGCTTGGCTCTTGCACTGGCCTACCCTGGCCACTGCAGCTGCTGCCTTTTTACTATAGCATTGTAGCAGGACCAGTTTTGTGGAGAGGAATGCAGCAACTACTTTGTTTCTGCTCTGCTAGAAAAATATTCTTTGTTCCAATGATTTACAAACTCTCTCTGCTGTCTTTTTTAATGAATTTAGATGTCTAGACACCTATTTTTGCCCCTGCTAGGGACACCTTGTCTCTGACAAGGGAAAAAGTAAAACAGGAATTCTTAGGCATAAAGAATTTGCCCTGGTGAAATTTATTTACATTTCTGTCTGACTCCATATACCACTCACCCTACCACACCAACCAATGGAACTGGTTTGGCCTTAGGTTTGACAGGTGCTTACAAAGCCAGCAGAAAGAATCTGCTTCTGCCTCACCCTGCCTCTCCTCTCTGTAGCACTGGCTGTTGGACCAGATAGGGTGCTGGCCAAAATACCCAGCTAACTGCTCTCACACATAGAAAGATGGTGTTATCTGAGTCCTTGAAGGCCCGGGATGGGTAGGCCCAGAGCTCTGGTGTGGTAGGTACAGGCTCCTTGGAGTAAGGATTTGGTCCTCAGTCATTCATTCCCCAGATAGTTAATGAACACCTGTTTTCCAGGCACTGTGCTAGACACTATGCCAAATACTAGGAATACAGCAGTGAATATAGGGGGCTTAACCACTATCCTTACAGAGCAGACAGTCTTGAGACTGTTGAAACTGGGGATTCATAGCAGTCTGTCTTTGCCTAAACAACTGCTCTGGTATCTGAAGCAGGGCCATATGTGGTTCTGCCTTCTGGTCTGTGGCAGGCACAGGGCTGGGGTCCCAGTGATGTAAGTGTTTAGAAACTTGCCAGAGGGCCCTGTGGGGAAAAAAGCAACTAATAAAAATAACGCAATATGGAGAGCTTTCTAAAACCACTGATGGAGTTCTCCTAAATAAGGAGAAAATGCAGGATCACTCTTAGGTCTTAGAAAAATCAGAAGAGGCAGAGTATAAGTAGGTAAAACAGAACTTGACCATTTTCTGTTGTTTCCTTGAATATAATGAGTTCTAGAGAGCTGGAAATTTTACTATAGGATATCATGATTTTATCTATTATGTATGTAGATTATATAATAGAGAGAGAGAGCAAGGGCCGGGCGCAATGGCTCACACCTGTAATCCCAGCACTTTGGGAGGCTGAGGTGGGTACATCACAAGGTCAAGAGTTCAAAACCAGCCTGGCCAACATGGTGAAACCCCATCTCTACTAAGAATACAAAAATTAGCCAGGCTTGGTGGCATGTGCCTGTAATCCCAGCTACTCAGGAAGCTGAGGCAGGAGAATTGCTAGAACCCGGCAGGCGGAGGTTGCAGTGAGCGGAGATCGCACCACTGCACTCCAGCTTGGGTGACAGAGCAAGACTCCATCTCAAAAAAAAAAAAAAAAAGAGGGAGCAAGAAACTACTACTTTATTTTTATTTTTATTATATTTTATTATTTAGTGTCATAGTTGGGTATGGTCAGGGAATAAACTATTCCCATATAAGTGAATTTTTCAAATGACCAAATTTACCTTCAAAAAACAATATGTGGGCTGAGCGCGATGGCCCATGCTTGTAATCTCAGCACTTTGGGAGGCCGAGGCAGGTGGATCACCTGAGGTCAGGAGTTTGAGACCAGCCTGGCCAACATGGTGAAACCCCATCTCTACTAAAAATACAAAATTAGCTGGGCATGGTGGCAGGCACCTGTAATCCCAGCTACTCAGGAGACTGAAGCAGGAGAATTGCTTGAACCTGGGAGGTGGAGGTTGCAGTGAACAGAGATTGCCATTGCACTCCAGCCTGGGTGAGAACAGTGACAGTCCATCTAAAAAAAAAAAAATGTGTTTAACATTAACTTTCCAGTCCCTTTTACAATATTATGACGTCTCCTTTCATCTTAAACCAATTATGCTGAATACATTATGTATTTTTGATGCCTTAAGAAATGAGTTCCTACTACGATGTTAAGGCATGTTATTATCATTATGTATGTGGAAGCAGATTTTTAAAGTGTAGCATACTAAGTAAGGATAATTGGTTATAACAAGATATTTTACTACAATACAGTAATGCTCTCTCAAGACCAACTGAAAAGGGTAGAGATACTTACTTTTACACCAAATGGTTCTAGGCAACTTTTTGAATTCTCATGTCTGCTTAAAATAATTTTAATTCTCACACCTTCACTTACTAATGTCAGCTGGTGCTTCTTCCTCTTGTCAGTTTACTTAAACCAGCACTGTCCTTTCTAAATGCTGATTTCATTCTACTCTAGGCCAGAAAGCCCACTTCTATTAGACTTGCTTCTGAAATGTGACTTGGTAGATTGCGTTGGAGTTTGGAAGACTTTCTTGTAAGTAACTGGCGTGGATTTTGTGGAAATACTGGGCACTCTGTGAAGGCAAGAATGTCTCTGATTTGTTCAGTATTCCATTCCCAGTGCCTCACACCATACTTGGCTAGAGTAGATGCTCAGCAAATATTTGATGAATGGACTAATCTCTTTGCTCAGAGGCCTGCTTGCTCCCTTTCAGGTTCTTGACTGAATTCCATGTGGTCACAGTTGGAGGAAAAGGTCCCTCTGGGTGAGGGAATCAGGCTGTTTTACATTTATACAACGTGATAGACTCTCCTTGGGCCTTCCTAGCCACTCCTTGGAATTTTATGGAGTGAATGTGACAATTGTCATTTTACAAATGTGAAATCTGCAAACTCTTTCCAGGAGAATTTGCATTTTTAATCCAGATTTGTGACCACTCACTATCCCACCTCCACTTTCCTTTCTTTCTTAAAATTTAAATTTTGGGTAACACTATACATGCAATACCAAGTAGTAATATTACAAATATATTTGACATGATAGCATTTGTTTCAAAAATATAAGACAAGTTTTGCAAGGCACTCAAAACTTGTCAAGGCTGCTCCAGAGGCATCCAAATAAATGGCCATCCTAAGATAGTGCTAATTTGAAGTCACATGTTCCAACAGTTCACTCCTGAGAATCTAGCCCCATCACCAACCCTTCCTCTCTTTCAAGTTCTTACATCTGATAATATGAGACAAACCCTTGGCACAGCCAGCACATAACCAAGAACTGGTTATTTGATACCAAGCCAAGAAGAGTATAGGTTTTTTGAAAAAAAAGTCTTTTGTGTTAATCTGTCTGTGTCAGTTGGTTTGTCTATTTGAATGGCAGTATGTCATCCTCATCTTCATCCGGACTGGCAGAGCCGTGCAAGAAGCTGGCTGGCAGCCAGTCATGGAAGTGAGTTCAGGCCTAGTGACAGAGAGCCCTTCTGCCCAGGAGGGAGTGGCCTCATGAGTCCAGTGGCCATAGATGGGCCTTTGAGGTGAGGAAGAAGCCGGCATTCGGAATAAGAAGATTGCTAAGCCCAGCTCCGCCAATGACTAGCTGAAGGACCCGGGACAAGCTCTCTTGAACTTTCTGAGCATTAGTTTCCCCATTGTAAGAATATAGTCATCCATGTCTGCCCATTTCAAAGTTTAGAGACTTGGATAATGTAGGTAGAGGGGCTTTATAGCCTACTAAGTACCGTATCTGCCAGTAAGAGGTTTTCTGCTGTGTTAACTGAGGTTTTGGCAAAGCATTGTCCTGGAAGACTTTGAATTCCTTCATACCAAGTGAAACACCAGTGTTGCCCACACCTGAAAAAGTGGGAGGAGCTTTTCCAGAACTCTTCTTGTAACCAGACCAGGGATCCCTGAATTGGTGCCCAGGATCCTGAGGATTCTAATCCTAATTTTCTTTTAGGGTAAGAGACAGCTTATCACAAAATATATTCTTCAGGGACTTGATGTGCAGACCTAAGGTAATGTAGACACCACTGAAGCCTTCAATCCAAAAAATGCCGTCTGTATTTCATGAGATGAGATGTGGTATGATTCTCCCCCAAGGCAAGGCACCAATTAGTCTGTTAACTAGGGGCCCCTTGTCACTTTATTTCATTCATTCCAGTAACTTTGAGGCCCTCCTTCTGTGCCTCGCCCCCAGCAGAGCAATGGAGGATTCAATACCAAAAACATAGTTCCTGCCCTTCTGGAACTTGGGATTCAGCTACATATACTTAGTTATGTGATAGTTGCTGCCATGTCTTTGGGTTGAAAAAGAAAGGCTGCCTTTGGCTGTGCTGCCTGGGAAGACTTACTGGGCTTAAGGATTTCCTTAAGTGCTTCAAGGGAAGCTCATCCTTGCCCTCAATCAGGAGTCCACACCACCAGCCTATTAGCTTTGGCTCTTCCTGCTCTGTTTTCAGGTTGACAAGTCTAACACAACGGCCTCAAAACACAGACATGCACAGTAAGTTAAGTCACTGTTTCTTTGTACCACTTACCTGTATTTCTTGGATCATGCTTTTCCTGGATTTTCTTTTCAGAGCTGTCAGAATACATTTCCTACTCTGACACTGCAAGATCCTGGCTGGCAGCCCCAGCACTGTTTGTACAGCTCTCTCTCATGCAGGCAGGGCCAGGGAGAGACCGCAGCAATGGCTTCCCAGGTGGCATGAAACTTGCTGATGAGTCCCAGCCAGAGAGTAGGGCCTGCCTCTGCCAGACCCTGTGCTCTGAAAAGTAGTCCTATGGAGAGATGGGGCTGGGGCGATGGGGGAGGGGGACAAGACGATGGAAAGCATTTAGGAAGCCTCACACAGGGAGGGGGATTCTGATCCTGAAAGTATGTAGAAGTCAGGTCTAGCGGGAGAAGACTCAGAGCAGCAGAACTGGTCAGCTAACCAAACATTCATAACTAACATTGTTCTGTACTTTACGGTCACAGACGCTGTCTCATTGGATCCTCATCTAAATCCTGAAGGCTGCCATCTACCCTCATTTTATAAAGACTCTAAGGCTCAAATTAGTTAAGTGACTACAGCAGATCAGGGGGCAGAGCCAGACCTAGAGCTCGGGGCTGCCTAACACCAGCACTCTTGAGCTGTAGCTTCATGGCTTTTGGCCACTGAGAGACAATTGGCCCAGGAAAAGCCACTCAACTGACTCTGAAATGCACCTGCTTAGAAATGGTAGCTTTTTTTTTTTTTTTTTTTTTGAGACGGAGTCTTGCTCTGTCGCCCAGGCTGGAGTGCAGTGGCCATATCTCAGCTCACTGCAAGCTCCGCCTCCCAGGTTTACACCATTCTCCTGCCTCAGCCTCCTGAGTAGCTGGGACTATAGGCGCCCGCCACCTCGCCCGGCTAGTTTTTTTTTTTTTTTTTTTTTTTTTTTTTTGTATTTTTTAGTAGAGATGGGGTTTTACCATGTTAGCCAGGATGGTCTCGATCTCCTGACCTCATGATCCGCCCGTCTATCCCTCCTAAAGTGCTGGGATTACAGGCTTGAGCCACCGCGCCCGGCCCCAGAAATGGTAGCCTTTCTAATGGAACGTAATTCCAGCTGAGGTTGATGAGAAATGATGAGGATTGTGCTATGGAATGAACTACTTTCCCAAAATTCATGTGTTAAAACCCTAACCTGCAATGTAGTTGTATTTCGAGATAGGGCCTTTAGGAGGTAATTAAATGAGATTGTAAGGGCGGTGCCCTAATCCAATATGACTGATGGCCTTATAAAAGGAAAGAAGAGATCTCGCTCTCTAAATGCACTCACCAAGGAGAGACCATGTGAGCACATAGCAAGAAGGCAGCTGCAAACCAGGAAGGCCCTCACCAACCCCACCATGCTGGTTCCCTGATCTCAGACTTGCAGCCTCCAGAACTGTGGAAAATAAGTTTCTGTTGTTTAAGTGGCCTAGTCTATGGTATATTGTTATGGCAGTCCAAGCCAACTAAGATAGTTTTGTGTTGAATCTATGAGCTTCTTCCCTCCACCGAAAATTCACCTACGGTTTCCAGGTGCCCACTAGCCCCTGCTTTGAAGACCGAAAGAGGAGCTGTGCACCCACTGTCTTCTCTCCAGAGAACGATCAGGAATAGCTCCAAGGAAGCCTTGAAGTACTCTCTCGTGTTTTCTGTTTAGTCAAAGAGTTGCCATATGATTTCTCCCAAATTCAAAATGTAGGAATATAATTTTCAGTGAGAAAGATTATATATATTTACTGATTTATTTTTATATGTCTCCCATGTGTTTTTAAAATAGGGGGTAGAAGTGTACTGTTACACAGACATATTGCATATTGATGAAGTCTGGGCTTTTAGTGTAACAATCACCTGAATAGTATACATTGTACGCATCAGGTAATTTCTGATTCCTCACTCCCCTGCCACTTTCCCACCTTTCCCTCCCATTTCTGTTCTTTTACTCTATATGTTCACATGTACACAGTATTTAGCTCCCATTTACAGGCAAAAACATGTGGTATTTGACTGAGTGTTTCGCTTAAGATAATGGCCTCCAGATCCATCCATGTTGCTGCAAAAGACATGATTTCTTTTTTTGTTTGTTTTGTTTTATGGCTGAGTAGTATTTTATGGTGTATTTATATATGCACATACATACCTCACTTTCTTTACCCAGTCATCTGTTGATGGACATTTAGGTTGGTCCATCTCTTTGCTATTGTGAATAGTACTATCATAAACATACAAGTGTGAGTGTTTTTTCTATATGATGATTTATTTTCCTTTGGGTAGATATCCAGGTGGTAGTTCTATTTTCGGTTGAGAAACCTCCTACTGTTTTCCATAGAAGTTGTACTAATGTACATTCCCACCAACAGCGTACAAGCATTCTCTTTTCTCTGTGTCCCCACCAACATCTGTTATTCTTTGACTTTTTAATAATAGCCATTCTGATTGGTGTAAGATGGTATCTCATTGTGGTTTTAATTTGCATTCATCTGATGATTAGTGATGTTAAGCATTTTTTCATATGCTTGTTGGCCATTTGTATGTCAGAAATAATATATTTAAAGATCCAGCATTCTGGGTCATATTCTCATTCTTACTGGGTACTTGGTGACACCAGTGTATACACTTTGTGAAAACTGAGCTACTCACCTAAGCGAGGTAGGTGAGTGGCCATAGGGGTGTGTGTGTGTGTGTCATCAATAAAAAGGTTACTTCTTTTTAAATTCACCACCTTAAAACCCAGAGCAATGGAGCAATTTGCCCAGGGTCACAAAGCCAGTCGGTAAATAAATACAAGAACCCAGATCTCCTAGCTCTTTAGTTAGCACCTATTTAAGAATCACATCCAAGAACAAGGTTCAATTTCAATGTCTTTTGATCTGAATATTGTTGGAAATTCCGTTGATTTCCTCAGAGCCCTACTCTGCATCTGAAGGTGGACATCATATTTGAAAGACTGCTTCTCATTATTATTGAGGCCATGCATGCTCCCTACTTGCTCTCTCTAGCTGATGGGTGTGGCCATCAAAGAAATCTACAGGTAGTCCATTCTCTGCTGTTGGTGCAGTGCTCTGGAAAGTCTCTGTAGGAAGCCCCTTTATGTTTGTGTTGGCCTTGTGTACTCTGAAAGGTGAGGTAGGTGGCTGGTCAGGCTCACGGTGGTGCCTGCCTTAGGACTTATGGGCAGCCCTTTGTCTGGACAAAGGTGACAAACCAACAATTATTGACTTAGTAACAGCTCCGTCAGTAAGGCAAATGGAGAGAACACCATAGTGTAAATCTGAGATGTCTCTTAATTATGCATATCTTGTTCATTGAGCAAGACTCTCATATCCCATGATGAATCTACTGACTTTGGAAAGCTCAAGCAGTCCAATTGACATTTTACCACCTAAGGCCTAAGAGTGAATGGTGGAATGAAATAAAACTGAGCCCTGCCCTCATCTCCCCATCTGTCCAAAAGCACCTCAGACCACCCTCTCAAGACAACCCTACTCAAAACCTTGATCATCAAGGTCAGGCTGTTTGCATTCCCAGCCCTGCCCCCTGCCGCAAAGGTAGTGCTGAGTCCAATTCAGCTGACAGTTCATCTGTGCTCATGACATCAGACTGCCACCCTCTGTACCACAAGCCCACCTGAATTAGCCCACTGAGTGTTAGTGCTGAGGGCTGGCCCCTTCCTGAACCTCCTGATCCTGTCTCCACAATGTCTAAAATGTGGTTGGAAAAACAGCATAGACTAGATGTCCCATTCTGGCTCATAACCAAGCCATGGGGTGGTAGGGTTGGGAGTTCTTATCAGTCCTAGTAAACTCCTTACCTGTAGCCTGGTTAAGTCCTGTCATAGGTGGTCCAATGGGTAAAACTCCTTGGAACTCCAAGGTAACCAAACTGCCTACATCCATTTGCATCTTCTGCAGTCCAGGGATTTAAAAGTAATGGCTTATGGCAAGTCATCTCACTGCACTGCTGGTCATCTCTGTAAACGGCAGCTGATAACTAGCTCTGTTCCTTGAGGGAACCAACAGGTCCCTAAGGGGCTCTGCCTCACCCCATTGAGGTTCAGGAGCCCAAATGGAGTAAGTTCCATTTAAGCTTTTCATGTTCTGTGCTGATATGCCAGGAACCAGGAGTTGTCTTTAACATTGTACCTGTGCCAGCCAGACTGGCTAGTATAACATCTTTTCAATTAGCAAATCTTCCAATAATAGGGTTTTAATAATGAAGTTCTAAAGAAAAAACTTGTTCTTCATTTTTGTCCAAGGAGGGGAAAAAAAGAAGACTTCTAATAATCATATCATCATAAATTCTAATGTGGTGACCATTTGGCTGTGTTACAAAATTTGTGGCTAATAGTTAAAATAAAGATTTAAGTAAATGCTTTTATCAATAAAGTAAATGACAGGGCATATTCTTCTCAGCCAGAGTCAGAAATGGCAGCACATAGCCATGTGCTGAATTGTCACACAGTGCAAGTCTTTAAAATTCCTTCTGGATTTGGAGGTATTAACAAGTCCCTATCAACAGTCTCTAAAGGCTTTTGATGTCATTTTAGCTATTGAACGAAAATATGTGAACTATTACTTTGTTGATTTTGTTCTTAAACTAAACTGCATTATCATCTGAGAGTGTGTTCTTAAAGTATTGTTAAAAGTACTTTGAAAACTTGTAAATCCCTGTAATTTATGTTTCTCCTGCCTCTGCTATTTCATTCTGTCCTTCTGGTTTTAATTTGAATGTAGCCCTGTCTGGGTGTGTACCTGTAAAATTGTTTTTCCAAGTACAATTTACAGTTCTGACCTTAGGTTTACAGTGTTCCTAATCTTCTAGGAGCTTCCTCCTATACCACAAAGTGGGCTTTGGGTCATCCAGCTCTTTCATATTAGAACTCTCTAATCAAGGTTACTTGAAACAGATCTAATTTTGACCTTTCTTAGTTTATCATGGAGGCCTAGGGAGTAAATTAAGAGGGCTTCCCTGCAAGCCCATTCGTTGCATTGCCCTATTTCTTTAAATGTACACAGTTGTAAACTTAGACTGCTTCAAGACAACAGTCTCATTTATCTAAACAGTTCTCCTTTTAGACTCAGTGGCACTGATGGAAACAAAGATAAGAAGTATAGATTGGACAAAGGGTCTTTTGGAGCCTGTAACTTTTTCTGAAACTGTTCCCATTTTCCTTAGAATTAGCTTTTCTTTCTTGGACCTACCTGCATACAGAATAGATCTGTCTGCATTGAGTGTATTCAGTGAGCTAAGTTAGGGGAAGACTGCAGTGGGCAGGGCCTTACTTTCTTGTGAGTGAGCTCTTTGCAGGTTTTAAGGAATATGACTACTCTGCTTTAAGGGGGCATGGGGAGAACTTTGTTAAAGCAGTGTGCATTCTGAATCCATTTCATAGGCGTCCTTAACTCCGTGGCAACTACACCTTTCATCATGGATTATAATAACTTTTAAATGAGTGCAAAACTTTCAGGATCTTTTCCTTAAGTTGGGAAATGAGATTTTTTTTTTTCTGCTGTTTTCAAGTATCACTTAAATTAAGCTCTGGTATGGAGTTAGGAGTCTTTCTCTTTACACTCCTTCAGCATGTTTTCCGTGGTTCTAGTCGACACTGTTGCAGGCGGGTGATGGACAGACCGGGGCGTTTTGGCAGCTGACCTGGGCTGCTCCTCCATTTCAGGTAATAGTGCAGTCCGGCCGCCACCCCACAGTGCTGCAGAAGCTCTGCCAGTTGCCCTTCCAGTATTTCAGTGACCCACGGCTGATCAAAGTACTGTTCCCTTCACTTATCGCTGCTTGTTACAACAACCATCAGAACAAGATCATTCTGGAGCAAGAGATGAGCTGTGTTTTACTGGCCACTTTCATTCAGGTACCTTCTACGTTATACCTAATTGTCTAGCTTTATGTGTAAACTAATGCAACAGAAACGTAAAAGTAAGCCAGCTATTTATTTTTGCTTTCCATACTACCTTTTAAAATCTTTACATATTTATGTGCTTTAAAATTAATTTTTAAAATATCAGCATAGTTTCTGAAATATTAGTGGAACCGCAATTGGGTGTTATATAATTTCTACTTGGAGGAATTCAAGGAAAGGATATTTTTCCAGTTAATGAACTGGTAACCCGTACTCAGGAAATGTTTTTAAAAGACTGCCAGATTTCTTTAAGGCTTTAACTATTGTATTTATCTTGCTTTTATTCTAACTATAGGAAATAGATAAAATTGCTGAAGATGAATTAAAACTAGTTGTACATTTTTAAATAAATATGATTTTCATATATACATAATGTATAAAATAAAAACCTGTTATATTGATTTTTTTTAATGTAAAACAACTTTCAAGTACAGCCTTATATTTTTCTGATCCAGTTAAATTCTGTAGGGCTAGAATCAGAATTAGTGCCATAGCAAAGTACTATTTCCACATCTAAATTAACTCAGTCAACTGAAAAACCAAGTTGACTATGCTTTAACATTTGCTACTAACTCATCCTGTGAAATTTTTTGTCATTGTAGAGCATTATTTACTGAAAATCTCCCATTTCTTTCAAATATTCCACCATAAGATGTGTTTTTGCTCCATGACACACATGTGATGAGTAGATAGTACTTTCTGGTCTTCAGAATAATGAAACAGAAAGCAGAGTTCTGTATTAGTATTCTTCCATATTCTGGTGAATATACATCTATCACCGTCAGAAGGATATGATAGTGCCCAGCTGGCTGCGAACTAGAGGATAGCCAAGGAGTTCCCCGAGCCCTCATCTTAGACAGCATTTCGAAGTTTACATTTTCCAAACTATCCTGTATTAGATAATTAATAAACACAACTAGATCAATTATGTTAGAAAAGTTTTGTGTTCAGCTTAATTGTTCTGTTTGAATCTACATTTTATTTTCTGAAAAAAAGTTAAATAAGATATTCAGATCTACAAATATGGATTTCAAAAACTGTCTTATAGTTAATATCTTAAGAAATTTTATAGTATATAACATCATATCGACACTTAGGATTCTTCATATATTTTTAGAGCCTTAGGAGTAAATAAAATAGAAAATACATTATGGGCCGGGTGTGGTGGTTCACATCTGTAATCCCAGCACTTTGGGAGGCCGGGATGGGCAGATCACTTGAGGTCAGAAATTTGAGACAAGCCTGACCAATATAGTAAAACCCGTCTCTACTAAAAATACAAAAACTAACTGACCGTGGTGGCAGGCACCTGTAATCCCAGCTACTTGGGAGGCTGAGGCAGGAGAGTTCCAGGTTGCAGTGAGCCAATATCACGCCACTGAACTTCAACCTGGGTGACAGAGCAAGACTCCATCAAAAAAAAAGAAAATACAAATACATTATGGATAATTTTAAGAATGTGCTCTTTCTAAATTCAGATTATTCATTCTTTTATTCAACAGGTAATGTCTGAGTATGTAAAGTGTGCTGGGCACTGACTGCTCTAGGCACTGCAAAATACAGCAACAAATAAAACAGATAAAAATTCCTGCCTCCACAGATCTTTGATTAAAGTGGGGACAGTCAAGCAAAAGAAAAAAAAATTAGTAAAACAAATAGTATGTCAGATGCTATGCTAAGTGCTATGGCAATAAGTGCTGTGGAGAAAAGTAAGGCCGGAAAAGGAGCTAGGGACTTCGGGGAGATGATGTGCAGGTTTTTATGGTGTGGGCAGAGAACCCTCAACAAAGACAGTGATGTTTGAGCGAAATCAGTTTCATCTGTATCAGCTTAGTTCCTTATGTTTTCAACTGCATAGACAATGACTTATAATGATACAAATGATATCAGGATCTAAAGAGTATATATATTTCTTGTGTTGATCTGATATTGATCACAAAGTACTAAGTCTACCTTTATTACAAAAAAAACTATATATTTAACACAAATTTTGTAAATGCTAAAAAAATTTCTTATATAGTTTATTTCAGATAGCATATTAGACTTGTGGAGTTAAATCAAGTTTCTTTCTATGAATAATTGTGCTGAAGAGAATGGATATAGATAGGATTTTTGTTTATAAAGTGGTTCCTCAAGGCCTCTATGTGTTACATTATAACTAAGTTACTAGAAAATGATATTAAAATGGGAGCGGATTGTCTTAGGTTTCTGAAGATTTACGTATTGTATTTACATTTCTCATTTTCCATCTACATGCAAAATTACCAGACTTTAAGATTTAGCTGCAGAATACATAGGGCTTTTATATTTGTACTTTTTAAAAAATGATCAAAATCTGTTGATATTTTAAGAAAGCAAATTTGGCTTAAATTCTAGTTTATTAGATAAAAAGTTATAATTTCCAAAGTAGGCAGCAAGCTGTCTCCTGGTGATAATTTAGCAAGATGTAAGTCATTACTGTTTGGTTTAAATTTATGAGAACTTGGACTACATAACATCAGTTTCTTCAGCATTTATATTTGGGCCCCAAAATATTCATACAAAAGTGGTTGCATGAATCAGAAGTATATTTAAAACCACCCTTAGGCCGGGCGCGGTGGCTCAACCCTGTAATCCCAGCACTTTGGGAGGCCGAGACAGGCGGATCACGAGGTCAGGAGATCGAGACCATCCTGGCTAACACAGTGAAACCCCGTCTCTACTAAAAAAAAAATACAAAAAACCAGCCGGGCAAGGTGGTGGGCGCCTATAGTCCCAGCTACTTGGGAGGCTGAGGCAGGAGAATGGCGTAAACCCGGGAGGCGGAGCTTGCAGTGACCTGAGATGTGGCCACTGCACTCCAGCCTGGGCGACAGAGCAAGACTCTGTCTCAACAACAACAACAACAACAAAAAAAAAAAAAAAAAAAAAAAAAAAAAAAAAAAAAAAAAAAAAAAACCACCCTTAGTGAAATTCTCTGTTCATAGCATTGATAGAAAAACACTTCTCTCCTCATACAGGATTTGGCACAGACTCCAGGTCAAGCAGAAAACCAGCCTTACCAGCCCAAAGGTATGTCTCTATTGAAATTAAATTTCATGTGTTTGTTAGCCAAATGAACATCTTTCTTATCCTTTCCTCTGGAACTTTTACATTGTATGTACAATTTTATACATAACCTAAAATTTGAGATTCAGATACCAAATATATTTCAGTAAGTAAAAAAATCAATTTTGTTATGAAGCATGAATGCATCCAAATATGTATAGAAATCTATGGGAGTAAAAGAAAAGCACAAATATCTTTGTATAATAATCATCTCATGCAAGATATATTAAATGGTGAATAATCACTAAAGAGCTGCTTTGTGATACAGGAGCCAGATCATTAATATTGGCCCACATGACTCGCATAAATGCTGAAATCACATAGGTCTGGTTCCTTATCCATGTTCAGAATAAAGTTATCAGTAATAGTAGCCCACAATTTCCCCCTAAGTTCGAGTACTTGAAATTTTGTTTTGAAAATAATTGTTTTACATGGAGAAAAAGTCATCTAATTGGCAAAGTCCAGGGCAAAAGATTTACAAGTTTTTTTTTCCTATAGCATTCCTGCTGGGGTGTTTGCTGTGATCAGAGTCAGAGATTTAGAATTGTTACCACATTTTTACTTTTTTAAATATTCTGCTACCCAGACTGTAATTGAGAAGTACAAGTTGCTCTTTGGCTGTTATGACAGCATCTCTGATGAATGAGACCCTAATCCAGATCTTCTTCAATTCTTCCATTAATTTGATAGTCTTTAAAGTGGCCATTTAGAGGTATACTCCCAGCAGGACCCTTTAGGGTACCCACCAAGAAACCTTTACTTGGTGGGGGTGGGAGGTGTTACCTTGGACTCTTTCACACACACACACAAAAAAGTCCTGTACAGTGGACAGGTGTTGAAAAGTGCAAAGAAAATATAACTAAAGCTGTTACAATATCATGAAGGGAAAAAAAAGACATTTTATTGACTCAGGCACCCAGAAAAGTTAAACAGAAGGCTATACGACTTTTCAGAAATCCAAGTCAGCATCCTTGTCGGTACCATTTGTCTGAGCAAGAATTAGTCTGCAAGTTCAGTTCTGCCCTGACCCAGTCACAGCCCTTTTTGTTTTGTTTTGTTTTGTTTTGGTTTTGTTTTGTTTTGTTTTGTTTAACTACTGGCGGATACTTGGGAGAAATCAGCAAAATGTGTTAACTACTCTTACAAAACAATTTTATTTTGAATAAATTAAAATGCTTGGAAAAATCTTACTTATTTTCAATTGTACAGCAGTTTTGTTTTGTTTTGTTTGCCACTAAGAAGTATAAGCATTTTTTTCTGTTTCTCCTGATCATAAAGATGAGTCACAATTTGTTACATGGTCTGGAAGACACAGTCCCAGAAGCTGCCTCTGTCTGCTTGGTGGACTGAGGCCTGTGGAAGTCAACCTTCTGTCTTTTCCAAGGGACCATCTTCCCTGATTTTCATGCTTTCCCCAGTTACAGTAGCTTAACTCACAGAACAGCAAATAGGGAATTGGTCTCTCCTTTGCTCAGAAAGGGTCATCACTATGTTAATGACAGCTCATAATATGTTGCTTTTTTTTTTTTTTTTTTTTTTTAATGATGATGCCTCACTAAGTTGCCAGTTTGCAACTTGGATTATTTGTTCCCCTTTTGCCTAGATTAAGTCCCCATAAAATGTCTCAAGTATTTTGAGTTCATTGTCCAGGTAAACCTTTAAGTATAAAAGCAGCTCTTGGTAACACCACATTCCTACTGCCCAGGAAGAATTTTGGTTTTCAAATACCCACTGCCTGTCTAGCTGCAATTGTTTACTTTACCTATGCCACTGGCCAGTACAGCTCCTATCATTCATTCCTACTGCTTTGTTAGATAGGCAGTGCCAGATTTGAATAATTTTAAAGATATACTTAAACTACATTCATGTTTTAAATTAAATAGACTTTCAGAAAACGTCATCATTTACATAAAGTTTTCCCCTTTCATGGCTAACTTAAGGATAGAATATAGGCCTGTCATTTTAGTTTGTTTGCTTTTTTTTTTTTTTTTTTTTTTTTTTTTTTTTTTGAGACAGGGTCTATGTTGCCTATCCTGGAGTGCAGTCACTACTCACAGGTGCGATCATAGCAAACTATAGCCTCTAACTCCTGGGCTTAAGCAGTCCCCCTACTGCAGCCTTCCAAATAGCTGGAACTACAGGCATGCACCACTGTGCTTGCCTGGTTGCTAATTTTTTTCTCATTGTGGAGTCCAAAAACATCTTTTTTTGTAATTTCTGTAAGAGTTAATGTCTGAATATGTTAAAGCACAAACTGGATTGTGGTTAAAATATGTCATATATTTTATACTACAGATAGATTGATACACATAGATCAATCACCTTATTTACCTAAAATGTGTCATGGTTTATTTGAAGGGGGTATCTCCATTTTATACTCAGATATCAAAATAAGTTTAATTTATGAATCTTCAAAGAATTTAACCCTCTTTTATTTCACTTTTTTCTCTTTTTTTCCCCCTCAGGGAAATGCCTTGGTTCCCAAGACTATCTTGAGCTGGCTAACAGATTTCCTCAGCAGGCCTGGGAAGAAGCTCGACAGTTTTTCTTGAAAAAAGAGAAAAAATAAATAAATGTTTTGGTTGATTCTGTATTTGAGTACCCTTGTTAATATTTTAAATTGTTCAAACAAACATTCTAATTGTTCCTTAAGAACTCATTTTCACATGTTTATACTCTCCCCACACTGTAGATATGGCATGTACTTTACACTATTTATGACTGTAGATACTTGAATGTTCTACTTGCTAATTTTGCAAGTTGAGTGTATTTCATTTATGCAAAATATCTTGGAGTTTGATAACTTCCATCTAATGATAATATATACTTTGCATTTGTAATATTGGTGAAAGTAGACATAAAATTAGCAAGTCTGTTTTGTTCTTGTAATAAAATAACTTATTCTGTTTTCATTGTTGACTTTTCATGTTAAGGAAATACAAATCTGAAAGAAAAATGTTAACTCCACCCCTTGAAGTATCTTAAATAAAGACTTAATTAAAGTTTACCTGCTCTAAATTTAACTTTTAAAGGTCTACGGTAAAGATATTTGCAACACTTTTACATTCTGACTACATAATATGTTTGGGGACTATTTGAAATCAACTTAGGGCATTGTATTCATTGGTCTGCCTGGGAACCTCTCTCCTCGCGGATAATTCTGAGAACTTCTCTTGGCATTGCCAAGCCGAAATTATTCTCCTAAGTAAAAATTAGTGATAAAAAAGATGTGTCCTAGTGAATCACCCTAGAGTATTTTCTCTCATGGTTGTGAAATAAAGCAACGCTGAAGTAAAAGTCACACAAAAGGTCGAAATGGTTCTGAATGAGTTTCACACAACTCCACTTCTCAGTGTCTGCCTGGAGATGTTGACCTTTTCATGTCTTGTTCTCATCGTTTCTCCACCTTTAAGCCCACGGTCAGTGCTAAGCCGTTCACTGAGTGATATCAGTAGTAATTTCTGTCAGATAATGATCAAACATTACCAAGAAAAAAGATCCGGTTGGGAAAAAAAAGATGTGAAAATGTATTCGACTCGGAGACTACGGAGGGGGGAGGGACTGGAAAATACAGAAGTTTTATGTTTTTCAAAATCAAACTTACCCACCTAGTGTTCTGGACCCTTCTTATTTGGAGCCTCACAGAGCTGCCGGGTTACATATTTGCTATATTTTACTTCTTTGAAAACAGAAAATTTAAAGGTCTGGTTTAAAAAAAAAAAAAAAAGGAGCTCCTCCCTATGCGATCGGCGCCCCAGCCGCCGCGGGACCCTGGCGTCTCCGGGGCTCAGCCCAGCCAAGCCCCCACCCCGCGGGTCTCCAGCGCCGCGCTCCGGCTCGAGGGCGGGGACAGGTAGCTCCAAACTAGAGGGACGGGCTCTAGGGCCACCCCTCCCGCCTTGCGTGGCGACTCCGCCGCCGGGCACCGGGGAGCGGGACCCAGGACTCCAGCCGCCGGCCGCGGGTGCTCAGCAACTCCCGGAGCCGCAGGGCCGGGCTGAGCTCCGCGCCTGCGAGGCCGAGGGGTGGCCCGTGGCGCCCCCAATGCTCCTCCCGGGCGGGGACTGCCGCGGGCCCAGCGAGCGACCCCGGGGGAAGGAGGCAGGTGTCGGCCGCAGGCTCCTTCCACACCTGGAACAGGAGTTCCCAAAGCTCGCTGGCCCCGCGCTCTCGAGGCGTGGACGCAGCATCCTTGCAGCTGAAAGGAATCATCAAGTATTTATAAGATTTCCTGCAAGACGCTTCACAATAGAATATACTTATCTGGTCGGAAATTTGCCAGAAGCCATAAATAATTGAGACAGCTGTGACTAACCTCCCAGAAAGCATACCAGAATTCGCAATTAAACATTTAATTGAACGATCTCATTGCCCCTTCGTCCCGGAGAGGAGGAGGAGTGAGAAGCAAACCCAGGCCCCACCCAGCCGGCAGCCTGCGCGGCTCCGGCCCGGGAGCGCCACGGTGCCTCCCGGCGCACGCGGTTCCTGGGAGTCTCGTGTTCGCTGCTTTCGGGCGCCCTGGCCCGGCCCGGACAATTTAAGCTCCAGCTCCCTGGGCTTTTCCGGCTTCTAAACTCTCCGGGGCTTGAGGGAGCGCAACGCCCAGGTGAGCGCGGCCGCGTCTCGTTGCAGCTTGCAAGGACGCAGTGCCCCCACAGGTTGCTTTCTCCCGGGGCGAGGGCCGCCCCCCGGTTCTTCCGAGGCTGAGGGGCCGCAGCGGAGACCGCTGGGCGGAGGCGAAAGGCCTCTGCTGGGTCCAGCCTGTGAAGTTGACGGTGCGACTGGGCCTGTTCGGTGTGAAAGCGACAAATTCCCCCGGGCTTTAAGCCCAGAATTTGAGTCAGGTAGGAGAGGCTGCCCGAGGCCCGGGGGCAGCGACGTTCGAACGCTCAGCGGCGTTGCCCAAGCCAATTCCCCGCAGCGGCAGCGGCTCCCTTCCCCCGGAGCCCTACGGGACACGCTGCCCCAGACGCGCAACTGGACGTCAGAGCCGCAGCTTTGGGCCCGGCCACTCTCCCGTCCTCCAGACTCCAGCAGTCGCGGGGCTGGCACCTCGAACCCTGAACCTGGCCCTGGGAAGCCTCGGTCCGAACCGCGGCCTTCCTGGGTTATTTCTTCCAGGGCTCTTTGCCACTCTCTGGGAAGTCTTGAGTCTCGGTAATCTGGGAAGAAATTACTCCTCACAATCCCCTATTATTCCACTTCCTCGTCCCTGCTCCCTCCCCCCACGCCCGAACACGGGGGTCTCCAGTTAGCTACTCTCAAACCACGCCTTAAACACGCTCTTTCCCAACGGGGAACCGGCCTTCCTGAGCTCCTGCCGGCTCCTGGGCTCACGCCTTGACCCCCTCCCCGTTGGCTCTGACCTTCTGGACCAGGAGGCACCGAGGCGGACCGCTAGATTCACCTCGCACTCCCGCCTCTCTGGCAGGATTGTTGCTGGGGCCCCGAATGTGCTTTATACATTGAGCCGCTCCCCACCCAACTCCACATCTGGATCCCAATGGAGTATTTCCTGGTTGTGCCCTTTCTTGCTCTCATTACTACTCTCAGTCTAGCTCTATTCATCTGCATCTTTCATGCACAGTCTCCATCAACAAGGTGCCAGTCTGTACTTGGCCACTCAATCCTCATAACTGCACTGAATCCCAGTATTTTCAAGAAAGTTTACTTTTACATCCATCAGACCCCGATTTAAAAGCCTCTAATCTTTCCCGCATCAGCTTAATAAACTCTGAATTTCCTGCTTTGATCACCACTCCACTGGGAGCTTCTCTGCAGATTGTTTCTCTCTCCAGCATGCCGCTATTTGGCTAATTCTCTTGCTCTCTTGGGTGAACACCCATGAGAAAGCACAGTTAACTAAATGTATGGCCATCTATGTCCTCCCCTAGGCAGAAGAGGTAGAACCTCAAATTTTCTAGAGAACGATCTTAGACAATATTCATTTAAACGCTGTATTTGCAGCTGACAAAAATGAGCTTTGTTATTCCATATTCAAAACATAAACCCTGATTTCTGTTCCACAATCCATTAAATATTAAAGTTTGTTGGAAATACTGCCACAGGGACTGAATTTCCCAGAATTATGCAGTCTTTCAATATGTATTAAATTTTGTGTAAAAACTTACAGCCATAAATTTTCCATGTCTGGGAATCCCTTTCCTGCCTCAATTGCATAGAGCTATCCAAATTAATAGTTAAGTCTTCTGAGAAAATCATATTCTAAAGTGAATCTAGCTAAATAACTCCCACTTTCCACCTATGGCCTCTTTTATTGAATTGAGTTTTTACTACACAACTGGGTATCTAATGTTAAAAGTTCAGTAAGCATAAAATACAACACTTGTAATTGTTACAGGTAATTTAATTTATGGGGAAATCCCTACTGTATTACAGAAAATGTTTAAAGATGACCTGGAAACCAGTAAAACTGATATTTATTAATGTAACTAACCAAGCATAGATGTGACACCTCACTAGGGACCATTGTAATAAGGCTTCGGAGTTGAACCCTTTCCCTGGAAACCCAGAGAGAAAACGATGCACCCCTTTAGGTGGGTAGCAACTATGGGAGAGAAAAGCTTGTAATGTTTTATACGGTGATACAGAGAGATGCAGGAATCTTAACACACAATAACCACTTTTATCTAAGTAACTTCCCAGTATTCAAAAAAGACACAATCATATAAATATCAAAAAGAGAAATTCGATTTTTGATTCATGGATGATGAGGAAAGAGATAACGAATTAGATGTTAAGAGATAACTAGTGTTAGATGGTTCCATTCATAGCGTTAAAACACTGCAATCTGTCAAAAGCAAAAATTCAGAGCTAACCATTAATGAAATTCTGTATTCAATAACCTGTTATTTCCTTTTTAATAAAAAATAAGAAAACCCAAATATTCTGGATAAATCAGAAGTTTTTGAAAGTGAGATTTATTGGAAGTTTTAGCCCCCTGTCTAATGGCCAGCCAGAAGGTAAAAGAAATCTGTATTTCTGTTTGGGAAGGAATGGTCTACGTTAAAGGAAGGAAGCCTCAAAGAACCCAGACCTGATTATTAAAGCCATTTCTGGGCACTTGAGAGGTAAAGCTGGTCCTCATTAACTCTGCGTATCTCTTGCCTTATCTCTAAGTTTGCAGCACCATTTCCCATATCCCAAAGAAATGTTCCCTTTAATATTTGTGCTAGCGTCACCTTGACATTCAGAAAGTAAAATATAAATGCAGCTCCATTTTCCCACCTCCTCCCATTTTCTTTCAGTAATCGCCAGCAAGCCTTCTATCATCTGGAAGTGGGGTGGCGGGAGTGTGAAGGAATTCTGCCAAAAGCGCTGCTGAAAAACCCACAGTGGCCTCTGGCCATCCAAGTAGCCATGGTTAACAGAAGGCACCTACTTCTCTAAAGACTACATGGCCTCGCAGACACGTTTTCCTTGCCAGCCTCTACCTAAGCTAAGATGGCAACCATCCCCTACCCAGTGAGGGCGTTGCCCACTTTCAAAACAACCTTGGACAAAGGATACGCTTATGGGTCCCTTAACTCAGGGACCAGGAAACGGCAACTCAACGCCAGAGGTTCTTACAGCAGCGGTGAAGGCTGGTATTAGAAAAGAACTGTCCCAAGCTGCCAAAGGGTTAAATATCTGTGAAGAGTAAAACCTGAGCCTCCATGGGTTTTTTTTTCTTCTTCTTCTTCTCTTTCTTTCTTTTTGGGTTTTTTGCTTTTGTGTGTGCGCGCTTGCCCGGGGGCCTACTGGAGATTCAGTATCTCTCGGTTATTTCCTGCGATCACTAAAGCCGGTTTTCAAGAAAACAAGTCACAGGGGTTTGAAATGTCACACCAAGTGACCTGGGCACGGCATATCCAGGGGCCATTCCCAGCCCCCCTCCCACCCAGGCCACCCCGACCCCCTCCACTTCGGTCTGGAAAGAAAATAAACCAAGGACACGCCAGACTGGTTCTGGGTGGACTTATTTTCCCGGCAGCCGCCCTCCTAGCGGGGGCTCGTTGCGGCCCCTCGGTGTATCGCTTGCAGGTGATGCCAAACGCAGATAAGCAGCCGCCGCCCGGCCCCGCCTCTGTCTAGACTGGGGAATTAATAAATGCCGCGGATTGATCACGTCGCGCATCCACTCCGGGAACAGCGCGGAGCACGGCACGTCACGGCCGCCCGGTCTGGCCGAGGTCGGCCTTGCTGCTGGGCCGCAGGGCTAGAGGCAGCGCGCGGGGCTTCGAGCCTCACTCAGGGCCGCGGACCGCGGGGGAAGGAAGCGCCGGGAGGGCTGGCAGCGCCGAACGAGAGTGGGGCTAGGAGCTCGGCAGGCGCCAGGCCAAGGCCGGTTCCGGGAGCGGGGCACGCCCTCGCCGGCATGACCCTAGGCCGGAGTCCGCTGCTCAGCTGCCACGAGCGTTGCAGGTCTCCCGCCTAAATGAGTCCCGCCTCCCGCCCGCGGGTCTCCACCGCCAGTTGCCCAGGGGTCGCCAGTGGGGCAGGCCTGCCTCTGCGAGGGCCTCAGCGCGCATGCGCCCAGCCCACCCCTCGGCCGCGCCCAATCCCCACCCGGCCTGCCCAGGCCGCAGCACGCGGAGCCCCGGCAGCCGACGGCAGCCAGACTGGTGGACGTGCCTCCTCCGGCACTCCCGCCGCGCCAAAAGCACACGGGAGCAGCGTCGCACCGGGTTATTATATTTTATTAAGATCAAAATACGAGTCCCACTGTGAACTGGCTGTTCTCACAATAAATAACAATAACTTACGTTTGTTTGTTCGGCAAAGGCTCACACACTCTGTCCTCCGTGGAATAACTTAAACACTTTCAAGGCAAGTCTGGTTTCTACTGTTTCCCAGCAGTCATGCGCTTTGGGAGTTTGAGTGTCTGTTCCTCTGACTTATCCCCTTCCTCTTCTCCGCTAGAGCCCCGGCGAAGACGCCAGGGAGCACGGAGCGGGGGCAGGGCGGGGATCCACGTGGGCGAGCTCGGGGCCGGCCGAGGTGGGGATACAGGTGGGGCGTGGAGGGACAGAGCGGCGGCTACGCGGAGAGGAGAGGGCAGAGCTAACTCTGGTAAATCCCAAATTCTGGTTTTGAAAAAGTAGAGTCCTCGGAGCAGAGGTCTGCCATCTGGTGAAAGCAGGTTGCATCCTGGCGCCTTGGGCCGTCCAGACCGTTTCTCTCGGTCCTCTCTCATAAATAACAATAGAATAATCACGAAGGCGAGAGAGCTTTCGGAACTGGAATGGCCTGAGCATGGGTGAGTCTCATGCAGGGAGCATGCGAGGTCCGCAGGCTGGCAGGGAGGGGTCCCCCTCACGTCTCCACGGGACTCGGCACCATACTGTTGGGGGTGTCCGGGAGCTGCGAGGACAGGGAGGTCACGTCGCTGCCGGAGGAGTTGCCTAGGGAACCGGACTCGGAGAAGGAGACCTGGGACAGCGGAAACACCGGGAAGAGGCAGGTGAAGGGGCACCCGAGCTGGTGCTCCAGGGCCGCGTGCTCCGAGTCGGGGAATGTCCCTTGGGGACCGGTCGCCGGCTGAGAGCAAGCCCGGCGGAGGAGGAAGCCAGGTCCCCAGGCGTACGCAGGGCGGGATTAGGGCGGGGGGAGCGGGTTGGTTAATCCTGCGACCTCTCTTGTGCGCACTTTAATCCAGGGAGACCTGGTTTAGGGTGCGTAATGGGCCGAGGTGAGGTTTCAGAGCCCGCCACTGTTCCCCCTCCCCCACCGCCTAGGGCTGTCCCCAGCCCCTCAGCCCAAGGCTACCCCCTCCCCTCTCTGCCAGGCTAAGTGGCTAAATCCCCAACCCGCAGAGTACCGAGGTCGGGGCAGGTAGGGCAGGGCCTCACCAGCTGCTGGAAGGCGGGTTGGTCCAGGTCGCTCTGGAGGGCAAATTCGCTGAGCGCCTTCCACGGCGGCTGGTACGTCTGCACCTCCACTGCGCTGCCCTGCACAGCGTTCTCATGGCGGATGGGGCTGCCCGCCACCAGGGGCGTGCCGGTCAGTCCCTGAAGGCTCTGTGGGGCAAGCAGAAGGCCTTGGGTGCTCGAGTTAGGTCTGGCCTTTTGTGCCACCTTTGAGACCGGAGCTCCAGGCCCTCAGTGATTTAGGGTCTGCATTACTTTGTGGGGAGGTGCACACTCGACCGCATCGGAAGAGCCCTCTTTCTCCACTGGGGATCTGCGGGGGTTGCAAACTTGCCACGATAGGTCAGCCTTGGTGCTGGGAGCCAACCACCCGGTGAGGAAAGGCAAGGCCTGCACTCCCACCCTTCTGCAGCTGCCGACAGAGGGACACAACCCACCAGCCCGACTGGCGGGCGCTGCACACAGCCATGCCGCCGCGGGCTCCGCGCAGCGCCCGGGACCCGCATGTGGGGCTGCAGCTGGGGCAAGGAGAAACCCCGATCCCAGACAAAATAGGAAGCCCCAAATCCAAGGGAAGCCTAGCTCTGAAGGCACAGACATACACCATCTGGAGCGCCCAGTTCTCCCTGGATCTCCCAGGGCTCGCCCAGAAAAGGGCACACAGATACCGCGGTGGAAGCGCAGGCCCCACCCAACTCGAGCCTTCGGCCCCGCGGCCGCTCACCGTCTTGTCGCTGTGCTGCTGCTGCTGCAGCTGCTTCATGAGAATGGATTTCTTCTTGTCCTTGCAGCGTTTGTTCTGGAACCAGACGCGGATGACCCGCGGGCTCAGGCCGGTCATCTCCACCAGCTGCTCCTTCATGAGAGCGTCGGGCCGCGGGTTGGCGGCGTAGCAGGTCCGCAGAGTGTGCAGCTGCTTCTCGTTCAGCACAGTCCGCACGCGGGTCGTCTTCTCCGTCTGCTTGTGCACGTGCGGGCGCAACGCGGGCTGCCTGCCCGACCCAGCGTCTGCCAGGACAGGGTGGGGCCAGAGGTTAGCGAGGGGCCGCCACCCACCCGCCCGGAGCCCAACCTCCGGGTGGCCGAGCCCCCCGGGGCCCGATTTCGTTTCTGTTTTATTTTGTTTATTTCGTTTAATTGTTCGTCTTCCTCTCCATCTGTTCGCCTTACGCGGAGAGAGCTGTGCATTTTCGTTCTTTCTCTCGCTCCCGGCCGGACTGCCCCGCAGCGATCTCTCGCGAGCTCAAGCAGGGCGAGGGAGCTCGGCGACAGGCCGCTGCGGGGAGGGAGTGGCCGCTCAGGGATGTGCCTCTTCCAGTCACAGGACCCTCGGAACGAGCGAAGCCCTCCGGAAGAAGTCGGAGTTTCAGAGGAAGAGGAAAGAGGCTCGCCCAGAACTCTGGAGAGGGAAAGGGAACGACGTGGACCCGTGGCGAGGTGCTGCTCAGGGGACTGGGTGGAAGGTGCGCATATCCCGGGGGCCTACGAGGGCCCTTCCCTCCTTCAGAGCCCATTTGGACAGGGCACATGTGTAGAAGGGTACATGTGTAGAAGACTCATCCAGGGTTATGGACGGGCCTCCAGGGCCTGCAACAGTTCCTTCCTGCCTGCCCTTGGGCTTCCGCCCCGGTCTCCTTCCTCAAGGCTCCAGGTTCCCCAGCCCAGTGGCCACCCACCCACCACGCTGGTGAACAGCCGCTGGCACTCTCCTCGCTTGGCCCCAGGTTCTCTCCATCCCAGGGAAACAGTGACTGATTCCAGAGCCTGCAGCCTGAAGCCCGAAACAAACAAAGGGGAGCCTCTCCGAGATCCCAGATGGGGGTGCACTGAATACCCGCTTCCTCCCATTTCACATCTCCATTCTACATTCCTGACCTACACACCTTGGATCTATACTGCACCATTTAGGTTTATGTTCCCCTCCACTCATTTCTAGGTCTGGACAAATATTTATAAATAGCCCATCCAGCCCAATTTCCTCTTTCTGTAGGGAGGAAGTGGAAATCCAGAGAGGGGAGGAGTGGGGCAAGGCCACACAGCACCGAGAGGCCCAGCCTGGTCTGCGGATCTGTGCTGCAGGCCTATGGCTACCTGGGGGAAACTGCCCTGCTTGGGGCGGAGGCACGGCTGTTTCTGTTCAGCCCTACCTGCCCATTATACACTCAGACCCCATCTCTGGGCAGCTACTGATTAGGACCCAGAATATTCCAGTGAGAGTCCAATATGCATTGATAACACTCCCCCTCCACCAGAAGAACCTGGCTAAATTGTTCATCAAACTGGGCCTCAAAACAAGACGGCAAAAACCCCTCTTTGTTGGGTTCTTGGCTCGTGGCCGACCAAGCCCCTGCCCAGCTCCCAGTTGGGAGCTGCGTTACTTACACAAATACCCCTGAGCAAACCTTCCCCTCTGACAATAACACATATTCCTCCAAGAAATTCCTAATACAAGCCCCAAGACGGACACCACTTAATATTCCCTGTTGTCATCCACTATTCTGCTCCTAGCACTGTGCCCTGCATGTTCCTGGTCATGGAGAACACGATTCTGCACAATTCCCGGTGCTCACTCATACGCACGCAGTTTCTCCCGGGCACACGAGAACACACACAGCCTTTTTCCCAGCACACAGTTCCGCACTAATACAGAAAAACATCCCGGCAGACCCAACCACACACAACTGACAACTTCTCGTTAGGGACACAAGCACGCAAGCACCCCCCCGCTCACCCCGGGCAGGCCCCGCGCTTACCTGGCAGATGCAGGCCGCGGGAGCCGGGGAGCGGGCCGGGGCTGCGCGGGCTGCCGGCAGCGGCGCGCTCGAGCAGGAGGCCGTGGTCTGCGCGACAGAGCAGCTCGTGCTCCCGCAGCGAGAACTCGTCCCCAGGCAGCAGCTGGCGGCTGCACACGGAGCAGCGGAAGCACTCGATGTGGTACACGCTGTCCCGCGCCCTCATCACCAGGTCGCTGCTGCTGAAGCCCACCTGGCACTTGGTGCACTTAATGCCAAACAGCCTGCGGGCCCAAGGCACAGCGGTGTCAGCGCTGGGCCTGCGGCAGCCCTCATCTCCCCGGCTGCTACCGGCCCCGGCGCGCGCCCAGGACAGTTTGTGGCCCACCAGGGGACTGCGGTGACCCTCCTGCGGGCATTCCCGGGCCCGGGGGCGCGCTGCGGCACCTATGCGGGATGCGGATGGCCTTCTCACCGGGCAGGGCCGGGGCGCGCGGGCAGGCCGCCATCCCCAGCCCCGGCGCGCGGTGGCCCAGCCCGCGTTCCCGCCGGCCTCACCTGACATAGTCCCGCTTGCAGTAGGTCTTCCCGTCTCTCACGAAGCACGTGCACGTCTCGTCCAGGTACTGGCTGCACTCGGCGCACTTGAGGCAGGCAGCGTGCCACTCGAGGTCGGGCGACACCCGCAGGATAAACTGGTCGTGGATCTGACTCCCGCAGCCCACGCACATGGCCGTCCCGGGCTTCTCTGCCGGGGAAGGGCGCGGGGCCGCGTCAGGCCTGACTGCCGGGACCCCGGCCGGCCTCTGCCACTCCAGCCCCAACCCAACCCGCTTGCTCTCTCGCTTTCTTTCAAGACTTGCGACCATAAGGAAAGGTGATGAGCTCTCTAAAGGTCCAGAGCATTGGAAACGAAAAACCAGTATCTTCTGGATTGCTGAAGGTTTCTTCTGTCCCCCACCCCCAAATATTTCGCTAGTACATTCATTAATCACAGTCGTTTTGTCGACGTGTCTTGAAACTAAACGCTAACACGAAACTAAGAAGAGAGTAAATACACAGGCACTGCGGTAGCCTGGACATCAACACCTAACGGTGCTGTCCCGGCATTTCCGCTCACACACTCCCACTCACAGCGGCTGCCTCTTATCCCAACACAGACACATCGTCTTTCGGCAGTCCCCGCTCATCCTCTCAGACATTTCTTAGTTTAAATATCCCAGAGCAAGCGAGAGAAAGCTTCCTAGCTTTGAAACACCGAAATGCAAACAAACAACAACCAAAAAAAAAAAAAAAAAAAAAAAAAAAAGCCCACATCCCTAAATCAAACCTAATTGCCTTTGCGCAAAACAGAAGCAGATTTCGCAGCCCGAAGTCATCCCAGCCGGCTTGAGAAACAGTGTTTACTTATAAAATAAAACAACAGGATTCCCAAAGATAAGCAGTCCTGCAGGAGATATGCATTCGTTTTTCCTCTCTTAAACTATCCTGACAAACAGAAGCCACTTGTAGAATCCACTAAACATTTTTCTGCATTAGAAATTTTGCATATTAAGCACACACACACACCCCACCCCACACACACACAGAAAGACTTACTCTTGGAATGATCACCCATAGCACCCAGAAAAGGATAATGAAAAATAATATCCACCATGCAGAAAAAGAGATGTGCGCAAAGTGTGCGGCCAGGGGCAGAAGGACGAGGGTCGCGCGTCCGGCCTCGGCTCTTTGCTAACTAACTCCTACTGCCCCGCGGAGTTGAGGGAGCGATTCCGCACCGGCCGGCACGCAGCATGACGTCAACACGCACTCGCCCCGGGCCGGAGCTGGGGGCGGGACCTGTGGCGTCACGAAGCTTCCCCAGAACTGCCGGGGGATGCGGGGGAGGTGATGGGTACCGGGGGCTGATGGGCGGGGTGGGTTGGGTGGGAGGCTGGGGGTGAAGGGAGATTGGCTGGGAGGAAGTGGGCCAACCCTGATTGGCCCGGAATGAACAATGGAGTGCAGCCCCCCCACCTCCGAAACCTACAAGGATCCTCTCTCCCGCCCCGGGTCTGGCAATCTGGACTGGACCTTGCGTCACCGCCTAGCTGTCTCCGCGGCCGTTACAACTCTGAGCTTCCTCTTGGACTTTCGGGGCGGTTTTCCCAGGCGCGCTGGAGCTGAGTGATGGATACCTGAGAGTGGAGGTGGCCCTCCTTTAAGAGCTCCTTCTTACATAAATTTAAAAAAAAATAAAACCCACTCTCAGGACAAGAGAGCCGAAGACAAGAGGGTCCAATTGGACGTGACCGTCATCGTCCAGCTGGTCACCTTTCTCCTCTCATGTGCCTTTGTTCTTTGGGTCCAAGCTAGAGAGAGAGGGTAGAGAATGACCACCTGGGTTCTGATAAACTCTATTTAAACTTTCCTGTCCGCACAACCTGTAGAAAACTTCCGATTGGGGCATTAAGTGGGTTGAGCCAGAACCCAGATCCAAATGCGCTCACCCGGGACTGGGACGGGTACTGGCTCCATCCTTGCTGCTGCCGCCGCTGCTGCTGCCCCTCCTCTCTCTCCTCCACCACCACCTCCTCCTCCTCCACCTCCTTTTTTTGTTGTTGTTTTGTTTTGCTTTTGATTGTTGTTTTAAATGTAACATGGACTCCCCCGCCCCCTCATTTTTCCCCCACCCAAATGGCATAGCTCCTTCTAGGAACACTGCTGGGGTCGATTGCGTGTCCTATTTCCAAAATAAACGATTTTTCTAAACTCTTGTGCTTCATTTCGCAAACCCACTGCAATGCAAATAATCAGAAACGAACATGAGACGCTGGGTAATTTACAGTGCTATCTGCGAGGCGGCGGCTCGTTGGTCCTGAGAAAATCTGAGAGTTCTGAGCAGAGTCCAGGCATTCTTTCTTTCAAAGAAATCGCTGTGGGTTTTGTTTGAAAGGGTTCAAAGACCGGCCCATTAATTATAAATAACATTTATCCAACCATGGTGTCTGTTCTTGTTTTCCCAGTAAAAGGAGTACCAAGAACTTGGTGTGTGCCTGGGTGGGGCGCGAGGTGAAACGCCTGCGGATAAAGTGTCTCCACCGCCATTCCAGACCCTGGCCCAGACCTTCGGGCTTGTGGGCCTGAGAGCGCAGTCGCTACTGCCGTTCTACTAAGAGCATGAGGTTGGTTGGCCTCGAAACGGGTGTAGCCAAGATCGCAGGCCCAGGCTTTGCCGAGGGCCAGGGCGAGGCCCCAAGTGCACGCTAATATTATTTGACCATGGTCCACGGTGAACGTTCCTCACCGGCCCGGCGCTGGGCCGAGCGCTTTAAGCCCGGTACAGTAGTGTCAGGCTTTTGACCTCCGCCTCTACCTTTAGAAGGTCTAGTCTTCTCACCGGTCCGGCTCTTTTTTTTTTTTTTTTTTTTTTTTCTTGTTGCGACAGAGTCTCGCTCTGTCGCCCAGACTGGAGTGTAATGGTGCGATTTCAGCTCACTGCAACCTCCGCCTCCCGGGTTCAAGCGATTCTCCTTCCTCAGTCTCCTGAATAGCTGAGATTACAGGCGAGCGCCACCACGCCCGGCTAATTTTTGTATTTTTAGGAGAAACCGGGTTTCACCATGTTGGTCAGACTGGTCTCGAACTCCTGACCTCCTGATCCGCCCGCCTCGGCTTCCCAAAATGCTGGGATTTACAGGCGTGAGCCACCGCGCCCGGCCACCGGTCCGGCTCTTGTTACAGCTTACCACCCCTTGGCCAATAGGCCATTTCTTGCTTCTTTAGTCAACAGTCCCCCAAAGAGCACTCACCCTGAGTGTGTGCAGGCGGGTCAGGGGTTGGGGGATGCTGCATTTGAAGGAATGTGTTTATGTAAATGGGGGACAAGAGCGAGGGGGTGGGTATCTGTGCCTGAGGCTGTGCCAGGCCACCAGTGTGACCTCCGGCATCTTATTTTAATTCTCCTTCCCTCAGTTTCCTCATCTGTAAAATGGAGGTATAATAATTGTAGCTATCTCTATTTTGTAATAATTAAATAAACTGTTCTCTGGAAAGGGCTTAGAGCAACACCTAGCACAGAGTAAGTACTCTATGTGTTAATTATGACAATTATGATTGTGGCTGTATCCTTATGTCGGGAGCCTCTGCCCATCCTGCCTGCATGTGTCTGGGTGGGGAGGGGAGTTCTAAGTATGTCTCAGGGTGTGTCATCTGATGATTTCTTTGTGTATTTCGATGTGTGCTTGCTCTGTGTGTGTCTGCTGTGTAGATGGGGTTTGGAGATGTGTAGTCTGTGCATAGACTTTGTGTACAGGTTATATCTGTGAATGTGGGCACGCAGTCAGAACTGGGAGGGGACTCCTGGTGTTTGTGTGTCTGCATGTAGAGCGAGGAGGCGCATCTGGCCCAGTGGCCCTACCCTCAGGTGACCCTGGAGTAGGCCTGGCTCCCAGTACCTCCTAGGTCTTGCTCACCAGGCCAGGAGCAAACAAATCTATAATTCAGGGGTTCAGACAGCTGGCGGGGAGGGGGCAGCTCCAGGCAGGAATCGTAGGCCCAGCTTTTAACCCTCTACTGCCTAGAGAAACTCTTCCTTCCCGTTCAGAAAACCCTGTCCTTTGAGACTCCACTAGGGAGGTGGGGTTTGGAGAGGGTTGCCTCTTCTGGGATGCTGGGAAGCCAGGTCAAAACAAATATTTGTTCAGGGCCACCATGTGCAAAGCCCTTGTTGTTAGCCTGTTAGGTCTTAAAAGTAATGTCATGTTGTGGGTAGTACTGGGCCCCTCCAATCCTCGAGGAAACTGAGGCTCAGAGAGGGGAAGTTACTGCCTCAGGTCACAGATTAAATCAGATCTGGCATTGAACCCAGGCTGTCTGGCTCCATCTCGCTTGCTTTTTTCACTGTGCCATTGAAGAGCCACATGAGTGTAGCTCCACCATTCACCCATTTCACATCTCTGGAGCTGTAAAACCAGAGATCCATTTCAAAATCACTCCGTGTGTGACTTCTGGTCACAGCCACCCCTGGGAGACCAGCACTGAGATGGGAGAAGAAAATACCTGCACCTGCTAGGCACGGCCATGGGCAACATGGATGTGGCTCTGCCCTGGTTCTCTGCCTCCTGGCTGCTCCCTTCCACATCCCAGGCTGGCACGCAGGAGACCTGGGTGCCTCCTATCCTGGGTCTTAGAGCACTTTCTCCTTATCAGGAATAGCAGCTTGAGCTCCATAGCTTTGCTTTATCCCATAAAACTAGCCTGTACTGGGGAGAGTTCAGAAGCACAGAGAAGTCTTCCTGATTCTTTCTCCCCAAAACCTCTACCACATCACTCACAAAGGCACAGGCCCATGCACAATGTCCAGCCAACACAGAGGAAGCTGTTGCTAGTGTGAGAGCATCAGTCCTCACTGTCAGTCCTCACTCAGAAAGGAAACTGAGGCCTGGTGACCTGTTACCCAGCATGTGATAGAGATGGAGCCAGAAGCCAGGTCCCCTGACCCAGGCCAGACCTCTTCTTGCTGGAGTCCCTGTGGATGAACTTCTGCTGTCCAGGGCTGAGACCTTGCTGCCCAGCTTAAGTCACTGGACCAGGCTTCTCCCCTTGCTCCAGTCTCCATCCCCCTCCATTCTCCTTCTGCCCCACTCCCAAAGGCTTTTACTTTTCTCCAAAGGTAGTTGGAGACGTTGAATACAGCAGGCAAGAGACAGCCTCAGCATCCACATCTTCACTCACCACAGGCATCTGAGAACTTGCTTTTGGGATGGGGATGGAGCACCATGTTTCAAAGAAGCAACTAAGGCCTGGGGGCAGGGAGGAAACTTGGCAAGTCAAGGTCAGGCTTCAGGCTTCCTGACATCCAAGACCCATGCTTTCTCCCCAGCCTTGCCTGACTCCCCAGCCCCAGATTCCCTTTGAGCAAACAGGTACCCACAGGCACTGCTGGGCCCCTCTCCCTCCTTTCTGAGCCCCCTTCTCTCTTCCCAAAGTTACTGAGCACGTGCTGTAGCTGGGGCTCTGGGCTAAGCAGCAGTATGAGGTCTCATTAAAGTGCCCACCAATCTCCTGAGCAGGAATGGCCACGTAATTTGCAGATCCCATTGCAAAATAAAAATTCACAACCCTTTGTTAAAAAAAAATTATTAAGAATTTCAATGGCTGGGGTGGTGGCTCACGCCTGTAATCCCAGCACTTTGGGAGGCCGAGGCAGGTGGATCACTTGAGGTCAGGAGTTTGAGACCAGCTTGGCCAACATGGCAAAACTCTGTCTCCACTAAAAATACAAAATTTAGCCAGGTATGGTGGCGCATGCCTGTAGTGCCAGCTACTCGGGAAGCTAAGGCATGAATCACTTGAACCCGGGAGGCAGAAGTTGCAGTGACCCAAGATAGCGCCACTGAACTCCAGCCTCGGACAGAGACAGACTCTGTCTCAAAAAAATAAAAATAAAAATTCGAGACAGCAATGGCAGAGCATCAAACCAAGTGTGTCCTGCCCCTCCATACACAGGGTTTCTGTGAAGTTGGCCCTGCCTCTGAGGCAGGTCCTAATATCATCTTTCAGCTGCTGAGAAATAAATAAACCAATAACCTTCACAAGTTAACACAACTAGGAAAGAGATAGGACTGAGACTGAGACTGAATCCCACACCCTACAGCCATCCATGAGACTCAAACCCACACCCCACAGCCATCCATGAGACTCAATCCCACACCCCACAGCTGTCCATGAGACTGGTTATGAATCTGTGGCACTTGAGTGTGTCCAGATGGGAATAGTTTTGTTTGTCACCTGGGTTATCATGGACGTATGCCAAGGTGATTCTGTATTAAAACAAATCAACCCATAATCTATACTACTCTTGTCCTGAGGGGATCAATAGGGAGTAGCCAGTGGGGAGGAGATAAAAAGACCACATGGGGTCATTACACAAGGAAAAGAAAAATTAACCCTTAAAAAAAAAATATATATATATATATGGAGCTGGGTGCAGTGGCTCACTCCTATAATCCCAGCACTTTGGGAGGCCAAGGTGGGTAGATTGCCTGAGCTCAGGAGTTCGAGACCAGCCTGGGCAACATGGTGAAACCCCATCTCTACTAAAATACAAACAATTAACCAGGTATGGTGATGCACATCTGTAATCCTAGCTACTCAGGAGGTTCAGGCAGGAGAATTGCTTAAACTCAGGAGGTAGAGGTTGCAGTGAGCCGAGTAGCACCGTTTCACTACAGCCTGGGTGACAGACAGAATCTCTGTCTCAAAAAATATATATATTTTTTATATATATATATATGGAGGCTGTCATTTCTTTCTTTCCAAATCACATTCTGAGGGTAGCCCAGGGATACCCTCCCAAGCCCAGATCTTAGGAGGGGATGAGGCCATGGGAAGGAGCTGTGCCCAGTGACTTAGGGGGAAAGCTGCATTTTCCTCATCTTTCCAGAAGGGGGAACCCAGGCTGGCTAGTGTGACCTGGGAGTGGTTCTGAGCAGTTTGGCCAAAGGCACTGGCATTCCCAGCCATGGGGCTTACCTTCTAGTGTTCTGCTTTCTTCTAGAAGTACTTTTCCTCTTGCCGAGATCCAGGTCCTGGGCAAAATGAGAAAGAAAGGGAAGGAAAGAGGGACAGAATGAGCTCCAAAGGGAATGGATTCCCTGAAGCAGGACTGGGCACCTTTTTTGCAGAGAGGCCAGCCTCTTGCCAAATGGGACAGGTTTGCAGCTGAGGCCCTGGATGGACGAGTGCCCTTCACTGAGACAGGCAGTAGTAGAGACGGGAAAGAGGAGGCAGGAAGGTGCAGGTCAGCACTGAGAAGAGGCTGCAGTAGAGCCATGACCTGGAGCTACCACAGGACGCAAAGGGTAGGCGGTGCACAGAGCAAGGTGAGGAGCCTCTGGTGCCTCTTCCAAGCCATTGAGGATGAGCTGGATTCTTCCAGACATGAAAGGAGCAGGAAGGTCTCCTAGGAAGAGGGAATGGTCTGGCAGACAGAAGGAGGCAGTGTATGAGTCAAATGCTTTTGGGGGGAAATGTGGGCAGCTAGGAGAGGCTGGAGCCAGAGGTGACTATGGGCAGTGGCACAAGCAGAGTCATGGAGACTGGGAGAACCCATAGCCACCCAAGACAGGCCCACATGGCCGGACGGTCAGGGAGGAAGCAGCAAGTGCAAAAGACAGAAAAAGAGGTTTGGGTGAGCATGGGAAGCTCAAGTGCCACGCTGAGGAGCTTGGAGGTGATTCTGTTGGAAAAGGGGAAACCTCCCATTGCCTAGCTGAAGAGATTTAAGTGGGGAAATGGTACAAACACAGCTATGCCATGGAAAGAGGAACACTTAGATGTGACAAGAAAGACAAGCAACAAGGACATGCGTCAGGAGGGCCAGGAGGAAACGCGACCCAGGAGGATAGCGTGCGTGTTGGCTTGATGAGTGGCTCTCCTTTCCTCCCCAGACAGGGGCAGGACAGGGCGAAGGCTGGTTTAGGGGAGGGTGTGAATGGGTGATAAATTAATCTCAACTATTGACATGGGGTGAAGGGAAGAATTTCTGTTTGTAATCCAGAGGATGGTGGAAAAGAATACCCCTCACTTGTAACTTATAGATGTTGTTAAATATATTGAAAAATACATCTGGGTTGAGATCCAGTTAGAAGGATTCCAGGGAACAATCCTGCTTTGTGAATTGTATCATCCCAGAGTGGGAGTTACTTCAGGTTTTTCATTGTGCTTCAGTGCTCTAGCACCCGCGAGTCAGTAACCATGAGCATGGCATCAGAACTGACATGACCCATGTGCACCTTGCATTTCTCTTTAGCAGTATTTCTAGATACAAATTTTCCCAGTAGGAAAACTGAAGATTGTAATAAGCTTCCCTGTCCCGCACAGATGTGTGTGGATTTAGGTTTTGCAGACTTTGCGGGCTGGTTACATCCCCTTTATCAATCAGAGATGCTTGCCTTTATGACATTAAAACAAATGAAAAACGCTTTATTCTCAAACATAAGATTATCTCTTCATAAAGTTATTGCCCTTTTAAAGGCTTTTAAGGATGCCATTTATTCTCTCCAACATGTACTCTTAAGCTAAATGTATGTGTGGTTTTTTTTTCTTATAACAAGGACCAATCATTCTTGTTCTAGTTTGTCTATTCATCACCTTGCAACAGCTCTAACCAAAGTCCATCAAGCAACCATTTCTCAAAAGAATCTCCAGCAGATCCTCTTTCACTGGGAAACATCTCCTGGAGGTTAGAGTTACCGGTAAATTCCAAAAATAGATAATAAATGAGATAATAGAATCTGGGTTGTCACCTCTTGTCCAATGGGATTATCCGATGTCTAATCATGGACAGATTGTGATTTATGTGATTGTAGACGGGGCATTAATCCGATTCAAGAGGGAATCCAGTCAGATTTTCATCTGCTCCGAATGTGTAATTGGTTTGGAGGCAGGAGAAAAGCAGCTTGTACCAGATTTTGCCGCATCACTGTGATGAGGTCTATTTTGATCAGCTTGAGTTATGGACAATATAAATTATTTATAGCAGCTTTAGACATGCCTTATACTTGTAAAGACCTTCAGAACAAAGTAATAATGCTCCTCTTGCCGTTGGAGGAATGAATCTTATTCAGCTAAATGCCGGCACCCACAGCTTATAAAAATCAAGAGGGAGAAAAGATTAATGGCCTATAGGTCCATCACCAAATACTGACCAAACATCACAAGAGTCAAGAGGTTGAGCGAGGCCCAGGAGAGGAGGCCAACTGCTGTGTGAAGAATGGTCCTGGCCCTCAAGGAGTTTCACTCTGACTGAGAAGACCCAGATTCAGGAAAGCACAGGCAACCACGTAAGGCAGTAAGCAAGGAGAATTCCACAGGAACTAGACAAGCTTCCTGAAGGACTTGGAGTTGGAGTTGGGTCTTAAAAGGTGAGAAGGCTTCAAATGTGGCCTGTGTAGGAGGAGGAAGAGTGCTGGGAGAAAAGGCAGGAATGCAGGCATGCTGTGGACACAGGGAGGTCCCTGGGTTAGAGTGGAGGGTAAGGGAAGGTGCTGTCATTTACTAAGCAACCGCTATGTGCTGGGTGCTGGCTGGGACTGCATTTATCTCATTCGGTCCTCACATACCAGCAGAGTGCTTTTGGCTAAAAGAAAACCCTGCTAAAAGTGGCATTAGGCTGGAGCAATGACTCACGCCTGTAATCCCAGAACTTTGGGTGGCCAAGACAGGTGGATCACTTAAGGCCAGGAGTGTGAGACCAGCCTGGCCAACATGCAAAACCCTGCCTTTACTTAAAAAAAAAAAAAAAAAAATTAGGGCATGGTGGTACATGCCTGTGGTCCCAACCACTCAGGAGGCAGAGTCAGGAGAATTGCTTGAACCTGGGAGGCATAGGTTGCAGTGAGCTGAGATGGCGCCACTGCAGTCCAGCCTGGATGACAGAGTGAGACTCTGCCTCCAAAAAAAAGAAAAAGAAAAAAGAAAAAGAAAAAAGAAAAAAAAAAGTGGCATTAACCAGGAATGAGTTGGCTCAAACAACAAGCACTGAGGTAGGGCAGACCCCAGAGATGAATGACTCAGTGACTCAGTGATGTCAACAGGTCATTTTTATTTTTCTGCCCTACTGTCCACAGATGCAGTCTCATTTTAAGGATGGTTCTTGTGGTCATAAAATGGCTGCCAAAATACCCAGGACCATATGCTCCTGTGGAGAAGCTGGCTTCTTTTCAGAATCCCCCAGGAAACCTCTTTTCTGTTCCATTAGCCCAAATTGGCTTAGATGTGCCATTTCTGAACCATCACTGGCAAAGAATTGGGATCATCTTATTGGCTTAGACCAGTCAGCACAGGTACATGCACTCTACCAGTAGGTGCTAATAAATGTTCAAGAACTGGTTCTCTGCGGCCGGGTGCAGTGGCTCATGCCTCTCATTCCAGCACTTTGGGAGGCTGAGGCAGGTGGATCACTTGAGGTCAGGAGTTTGAGACCAGCCTGACCAACATGGTGAAACCCTGTCTCTACTAAAAATACAAAAATTAGCTGGGCGTTGTGGTGCACGCCTTTAATCACAGCTACTCTGGAGGCTGAAACAGGAGAATTGCTTGAACCCTGGAGGCGGGGGTTGCAGTAAGCTGAGATCATGCCACTGCACTCGGCCTGGGGGACAGAGCAACATTCCGTCTCAGAAAAAAAAAAAGAAAAAAAAATGCAATGGCTGGTCAGGCATGGTGGCTCACACCTGTAATCCCAGCACTTTACAAGGCCGAGACGGGTGGATCACTTGAGTCCAGGGGTTCAAGACCAGCCTGGGCAACACGGAAAAACCCCATCTCTTAAAAAAATACAAAAATTAGCCACCACAAAAATTAGCCTGGCATGGTGGCACACACCTGTAGTCCCAGCTACGGGAAGCTGAGGCAGGAGGTTAGCCTGAGCCTGGGAGGCAAAGGTACAATGAGCTGAGATCACACCACTAAACTCCAGCCTGGGTGACAGAGACTCTGTCTCAAAAACAACAACAACAAAAATGCAATGGCTGTTTATTATTTATGACACAGGAGTTGATACCCTTACAAGCCTTAATGTGTTAAGAACTCAAATATCAATAGGAAAGTGATAAATGCTAATACTAATGGAAAAATGGGCTAGAAAGAAAAAATATGATCAATTACACATAAAAACCTGTAGTTTCGTTAGTTATATTAATTATCTATGCTGCATAACAATTACCACAAACTCAGTGACTTAAAATAACACCCATTCATTATCTCACAGTTCTATAAATCAGAAGGCTGGGTGGCTTCACCACTTTCTCTGCTCAGGGTGTCACAGGGCAGAAATTGATGTGTTAGCTGGGCTGCATCCTCAGATGGAGGCTTGGCTAGGGAAGGATCTGCCTCCAAGCTCTTTCAGACTGGTGGCAGAATTCATTTTCTTGCAGCTTCATTTCATGACAGCTTGCTTCTTTAAGGTCACAGTGAGTTTCTGCTGCCTTGAGTTTCTAATGCAAGGAGGCCTTTGAAAGGACTCGCCTGATTAGGTAAGGCCCACCCAGAATAATGTTTTTATTAACTCCAAGTCAATTCATTAGGAACTTTTATTACATCTACAAAATCTTTTCACTTTTGGAATATTCTATTCTTGTTTCTAAACAAGTCATAGACATTCCAGTGGGGGTATTACCCAAAGATGTGACATTGGGGGTCACTTCGGGGTGTGTTCACCACATAAAAATCAAAGGAAAGCAAATTAAAGCATCGTGAACTGCTATTTTCAGTCTCTCACACTGGCAAGGATTTTTTTTTTAAACCCCAAACCTGAAAATTCCCAATGTTGGTAGACTGTGGGAAAATTGCCCCTTTCATAGCTTGTTACAAGGAGTGTCAAATGATACAACATTCTGAAAAGCAGTATGGAAAAATTTGCCAAAGCCTTAAAACTCTAATCTCTTTGACCCAGCAAACCTTCGGCTAGAAATTATCCTATGGAAGTACTTATGAATAATATACACAAACATTTAACCACGGGATTCTACACTGAAGCTTTCTTTCTTTTTTTTTTTTTTTTTTGAGACAGGGTCTCACTTGATCGCCCAGGCTGGAGTGCAGTAGCGTGATATTAGCTCACTGCAACCTCCACCTCCCAGGTGCAAGGAATTCTCATCACCAGTCTCTGGAGTAGCTGGGACTGCAGGTGTATGCCACTACACATGGTTAATTTTTGCTTTTTTTTTTTTTTTTTTGAGACAGAGTCTCGCTTTGTCACCCAGGCTGGAGTGCAGTAGTGTGATGTCGACTCACTGCAAGCTCCACCTCCCGGGTTCACATCATTCTCCTGCCTCAGCCTCCCAAGTAGCTGGGATTACAGGCGCTCACCACCATGCCCGGGTAATTTTTTGTATTTTTGGTAGAGACAGGGTTTCACCGTGTTAGCCAGGATGGTCTCGATCTCCTGACCTCGTGATCCACCCGCCTCGGCCTCCCAAAGTGCTGGGATTACAGGCGTGAGCCACCGTGCCCAGCCAATTTTTTTATTTTTACAAAATACAAAAGATAGGTTTTCGCCATGTTGTCCAGGCTGGTCTTGAACTCTTGGCCTCAAGTGATCCACCTGCCTTGGCCTCCCAAGTGCTGGGATTACAGGTGTGAGCCACTGTGCCCAGCCTGAAATCTCTTTTCTAAGCACTGAGAACATAGCCTGGAACAAGAGACATAAATCCCTGCCCTGCCTCATGGAAGAGGAGGGTCTGGGACAATCTGTGAGACCGGGGATGGTATCAATCTCCCCTCCTATCTCTCCACAGAACTAGCAGAGGAGAGCAAGTTCGACCCTGAGCTACTGAACCATAAAGTCTTCAGGTGCCCTGGAAAAAAAGCCATCCAAGGGCATTAGAGGGAAAGACAGACATCCACTGAGACTTCACTTAGTGTCTCTTGGGCACCTGCAGGTGCCTCGGCATCAGAGAAAGTTCTGGTGTCCATTTCTATCCCTGGGTATATTGGAAAGATATGCATGTTTTATTAAGCTCAGAATAATACTTCAATATTTGTATATAAATCCAAAGCTTCACTTCAGCATTATGAAGGCTAGCGAGATGCAAGACTAATTTGATAATGTAGGCAAATTCCTTTGCCATTAATCCCATGAATCATACATGTCTCCTCTAAGAGCCTGAAATATGAATATTTTAGTACAAGTGAAATATCAATAAAATAAAGTAAAGTCTCACTAATTGGGACAAACCAGGAGAAGTCAGACTACATTAGAAAATATTTTAAACTCGAGGTCACTCTTTTTATAGTACATACATATCTATATGTAGATTGTTAAACATCCATAAAATTAACAAAGTGTATGAGTCATTGTCAAATAGCTGCTTTCACACAGAGATAAAGAGCCTGGGAATTTAAAAGCTTAGTTGTTAGTACACCTATGGATGCAGCTAATGTCTGAAAGAACAGTTTTGGAAAACGATTACAATGGCTGTCTTCATTCCAGTTGGGATGCTTAATGTAAGTTTTCAGCTTGTAAACTGTGAACTGTAGAGTCCACCAACTTGTAATTGTCACATTTTGCAGGGCAGGGGAATCCCCTACTTTCCCAAGTGTGAATTACTTGGATTATGTCAGTACCTTAAATTAGCAAGGACTCCTTTTGTTATTCAACTTTTATTTTAGATTTGGGGTAGGTACATGTGCAGTTTTGTTACATGGGTATATTGCTTGATGTTGAGGTTGGGGGGGTACAACTGATCCCATCACCCAGGTAGTGAGCACAGTACCCAACAGTTGTTCAACCCTTCCGTCCCGCCCTCCCTGCCCCATAGTAGTCCGCACTGTGTATTACTGCCATCTTTATGAAGGACTCCTGTTAAAATTTTATTTTATTTTTTTGAGACACAATCTCGCTCTGTTGCCCAGGCTGGAGTGCAGTAGTGCGATCACAGTTCACTGCAGCCTCGACCTCTCAGGCTCAGGTGGTCCTCCCACCTCTCAGGCTCCCAAGTAGCTGAAACCACAGGTGCACATCACCACACCCGGAGGACTTTTGTAATTTCTGTAGAGACGGGGTTTTGCCCTGTTGCCCAGGCCGGTCTCGAGCTCCTGGGTTCAACTGATCCACCCCCCTCAGCCTCCTGAGTAGCTGGGACCACAGGTGCTCGCCTCACTGTGTTGCCCAAGCTGGTAACTACTGAGTGAGGTTATGAAAGACTGCAGCTTTGGCCAGGCACAGCGGCTCACGCCTGTAATCCCAGCACTTTGGGAGGCCGAGGTGGGCGGATCACGAGGTCAGGAGATCGAGACCATCCTGGCTAACACGGTGAAACCCCGTCTCTACTAAAAATACAAAAATTAGCTGGGCGTGGTGGCAGGCGCCTGTGGTCCCAGCTGCTCGGGAGGCTGAGGCAGGAGAATGGTGTAAACCTGGGAGGCGGATCTTGTAGTGAGCCCAGATCAGGCCACTGCACTCCAGCCTGGGTGACTTTAGCCTGGGTGACACAGCAAGACTCCGTGTCAAAAAAAAAAAAAGAAAGAAAGAAAGAAAAAAGAAAAAGAAAAGAAAGACTGCAGCTTTATCCTGGTCTCCTCACTCCCCATCCCCTTTCTGTCTTTACTCTGAAAGAAGTCGTATGGAGAGGTCCATGTGGTAAAGAATTAAAGCCTCCTGCCACAGCCACATGAGTGAGCTTGGAATGAGACCTCCTGTCTCACTCGAGTCCTCAGAGACCACAGCCCTGGCCAATGTTTTCAATGCAACCTCATGAGAGCCAGAACTACCCAGCTAAGCCACTCCATGAATCCTGACCCTCACAAACTGTGTATGATAATAAATGTTTCAAGCTGCTAAATTTGAGGGTAATTTGTTATACAGCAATAGATAAATAATAAAACATACAACCCCACACATTTCTCACCTAAACCCTGTGAGAGGCCAGGCGCAGTGGCTCTCGCCTGTAATCCCAACATTTTGGGAGGCCAAGGCAGGCAGATTGCTTGAGACCAGGAGTTCGAGACCAGCCTTCGCCAATGTGGCGAAACCCTGTCTCTACCAAAAATACAAAAATTAGCTGGGCATGGTAGTATACACCTGTACTCCTAGCTACTTGGGAGGCTGAGGCATGAGAATTGCTTGAACCCAGGATACAGAGGTTGCAGTGAACCGAGATCACACCACTGCACCCCAGCCTGGGTGACACAGCAAGACTAGGTCTAAAAAAAAAACCAAAAAAACAAAACCCTATAAAGAAGGTATTAGCCTCACTCTTTCTTTTTTTCCTGTCTTTTTTCTTTTTTTGTTTTTGAGACAGGGTCTGGCTCTGCCACCCAGGCTGGAGTACAGTAGTACAATCATAGCTCAGGGTAGCCTCGACTTCCTGGGCTCAAGTGTTTCTCCCACCTCAGGATCCAGAGTAGCTGAGACTACAGCCACACGCCACCAAGCCCGGTTAATTTTTGTAATTTTTGTAGAGACACGGTTTCGCCATGTTGCCCAGGCGAGTCTCGAACTCCTGAGCTCAGGCAATCCACCCACCTCTACTTCCCACAGTGCTGCTATTGTAGACATGAGCCACTACACCCAGGCTAGCCTCACTTTTTTCTCAGTGAAGACACAGAAAATCAGTGAGATTAAGGAACTGTTATAAAACTTCTCAGCTTAACACAGAAAAAACTGGATACAAACCCAGGTCAGGCACCTGCTATCTCTGAAAAAACAAAATAATCACACTTCTCTTGCTCAAATAATCTTACCATTAAAGTCTGTCACTCTGTTATCATTTGGGATTTCAACATCTGGTAATAATAAGAGTAGTAATTATTAAAAATATACCATGGGAAGCTGTTTGTGTAACCCATAAATGTTCGAGGTTTCACGGTCATGATTTGCAAATAGAGACATGACAACATGTGGGAAGGGAAGAGATAACTTGAAAGGAGAATCGGAAAGGGGCACAGTCAAAATCATCTGTGGTTATTTTTAGCACAAGGAAAGAACTGTTGGCAGACATTGCTGAAAAGGTAGGTCCATTTTCATCTGCGGTATTTAGAAAGGCACAATGTCATTGCAAAATAATTGCTTATTGAGAACACAAACAGGCCTTGAAAATATGAAGCAGGTTTTAGAAATACAGACCCATTTCTACGTGGCCCGTACAGAAATGGCCGAAGGGGTCACCCAGAAGCAGCGCCCTGGGGTCAGATCTCCATCAGCTTCCAAATGGTTAGTAGCAACAGCGGGTCTGCTGTGCACACGCAGCTTCCAAACACATCCCTGCACCTCCTGCCTATTCAGAAGTTCTGGAGCCGCTATAGAAAGCAGTGTAATTCGAGCCATGCAGATGGATAATAGAGAGAACTGCAGGGTGCACGTTAAATTAGGTGTAAAGCAGCAGTTTTCATTCATGGAATCCTGAAACTCTGGTGGGTCAAGGTTGGTGTGTGAGACACATTACAAGGCCTTTGTAATTATTAACAGCTAAGGCACTGGCCTTTTCAAATGATTTACCTTTTGTTTTTAAAGACAATGTAAAAGAGAGAATTTATCATAACATCCCTCACCCTCACAGGATACGTGTATCTTGTGTATCCGTTTTATTGAGATAAAATAAATAAATAACATACATCCTATGCAATGTACCCATTTAAAGTGTATAATTCAACGGCTTTTAGCATATTTACAGAGTTGCATCACCATCACCACAATCAATTTTGGGATGTTTTCCTCATGTCCAAAAGAAAGCCCGTGCCCATTAGCAGTCACTCCCCATCCCTCCATCCATCCTCCCAGCCCGAAGCACCACTCATCTACTTTCTGTGTCTATAGATTTGCCTATTCTGGATATTTCACAAAAATGGAATACAATATGTTGTCTTTCGTGACTGGATTCTTTCACTTAAATTGTTTTCGGGGTTCATCTATGTGGTAGCATGCATCAGTACTTCATTCCTTCTTATTACTGAATTAAAATATTCTGTTGTATGAATATAACACATTTTGCTTATCTATTCATCAGTTGCTAGACTTTTGGGTTATTTTAACTTTTTGGCTATTCTGGATAATGTTGCTATGGATATTTGGGGTTTTCATGGTCATTGTTGTTGTTGTTGTTGTTTTTGAGATGGAGTCTTGCTCTGTCGCCCAAGCTGGAGTGCGGTGGCGTGATCTTGGCTCACTGCAACCTCCGCCTCCCAAGTTCAAGTGATTCTCCTGCCTCAGCCTCCTGAGTAGCTGGGATTATAGGCATGCACCACCACACCTGGATAATTTTTGTATTTTTAGTAGAGATGGGGTTCTGCTATGTTGTCCAGGCTGGTCTCGAACTTACGGGTTCAAGTGATCCGCCCACCTTGACCTCCCAAAGTGCTGGGATTACATGCATGAGCCACCACGCCCGGCCTGCTATGGACATTTGTGTGCAAGTTTTAATGGGACATATATTTTCAATTTTCTTAGATGTATACCTAGGAGTAGAATTGCTGAGTCATATGGTAACGCTATGTTTAACATTTTAAAGAACTGCCAGACTGTTTACCAAAGCAGCCGCACCATTTATGTGGGTTCCCCAGCAATGTATCAGGGTACCAATTTCTCTACATCCTTGACAATACTTTGCTGGGAGACATGGGGTGATAGGGGTGTGATGGCTAAAGGGTCAGAGGTTTCTCTCTGAGGTGATGAAAACATTCTCAGACATTGTGATGATGGTCATACAACTCTTCGAATATACTAAAAATCATTGATTTATATACATTAAATGGGTAGCTTGTATGGCTTGTGAATTATATCTTAATAAAGATTATTTAAAACAATCAATCAAACAAAAGCAGCAAATGCCAGAGGGGTAAGGAATGGGGAGAGAGAAGTGCAGGCCAATCTGAGGTTTTATAAGTGCATCTGCTCATCTGGTCATCCACTCATTCATTTTTTCATTCATGAAGTATGCATTGAGTACCTGCAGGTACCAGACATTGTTCTAGGTGCCAGGGATACAACAGTGCATAGAAAAAGTCCTGGCTCTGAAAAATTAAACATAGTAAGGGAATGGAAGAAATATGAAAGGTGGTCAGGAAAAGCCTATTCCAGGGGCTATAGTAGTATTGAAGCTAAGAACTGAATGAAGAGTGGCAGCAGATCACGTAGAAGATCTGGAGCAAAAGCATTCTAAACAGAAAGAACAAGTACAAAGGCCCTCAAGGTAAGACCATGCTTTTTTTTTTTTTTTTTTTTTTTTTTAAGGCAGGGTCTTACTCTGTTGCCCAAGCTAGAGTACAGTGGCACAATCCTAGCTCACTGTAACCCTGAACTCCTGGGCTCCAGCGATCCTCCCACCTCACCTTCCCAAGTAGCTAGGCCCACAAGTGCACACTACCATGCCTGGCTAACTTTTTGTAGAGATGGGGTTTTGCCATGTCGGCCAGGCTGGTCTCTAACTCTTGGCTTCAAGTGATCCTCCCATCTCAACCTCCCAAAGTGCTGGGATTATAGGCATGAACCATCACACCTGGCCTAATATTATTATTATTTTTTTTTGAGCCATAGTCTCGCTATGTCGCTCAGGCTGGAGTGCAGTGGCATGATCTTCGCTCACTACAACCTCTGCCTCCCAGGTTCAAGTGATTTACCTGCCTCAGGCTCCCTAGTAGCTGAGAGTACAGGCAAGCAAGTGCCACCATGCCTGGCTAAATTTTTGTATTTTTAGCAGAGATGGGATTTTGCCATGTAACCTCAAGTGATCCACCCACCTTGGCCTCCCTAAGTGTTGGGATTATAGGCATGAGCCACCATGCCCAGCCTGATATTCTAAATACATCACATAAGAATATATGTTGCTTTTTGGCTAGGGGCGGTCGCTCATGCCTGTAATACTAGCAATTTGGGAGGCTGAGGTGGGTGGATCACTTGAGGTCACATGGCGAAACCCTGTCTCTACTAAAAATACAAAAAATTAGCTGGGTGTGTTGGCATGCACCTGTAATCCCAGCTACTCAGGGGACTGAGGCGTGAGAATCGCTTGAACCTGGGAGGCGGTGGTTGCAGTGAGCCGAGATCGTGCCACTGCACTCCAGCCTGGGTGAGACAGCGAGACTCTGTCTTAAAAAAAATAACAAAAAGAATATATATTCCATTTTAAATTTTCTAATTTTTTGGATGGTTGTTTTCCTATGAGTTGGAAATACTGCGGTGAGTGCTTAGTCTGTCAACAAATACCATATTCTTTTAGCACAGCTATACTGTTATTGCATTAAAAAACACAATTAAAAACAGAATAATTCACATTCCACTGGATTATTGTTCAGGCCTGCATATCAGCCCAGCTACTGCTTCTACCCATTCTGCTATCTCATCCCTCACACAAGTGTGGCTCCTAAGGGCACCCCTAACTATCATAATGTATTCTGAACTTGTTTCGATCTTGCATCCAAGAGAAAGCAGGAGTGTGGGAGTGGTTGAGAAAACAGGTTGTAAGATGGGGGTTTGGAGCTGTATTACTCTTTACCAGACTGGCACTGAGGACCCCAACCCTGCTGGTAGCTGGAACAAGCCTTTGGCATAAGCTGGTATCTGATTGTTAAGACTTGCACCAGTGGCGAATTGGGATGGGATACTTGTGGAAGGGAATATGGGGGAACTAATAAAGACAATGACATCAGGTGGCAATTGCTAAGCTCCATGCCCTTGACAAAAAATTATAAAGGAGTAGGAATGATTAACAGGCAATTGAGAACCATGTATAAAAGCTAGAGGACCCTCTTGACGGCACACAATGAGGCAAACTTCAAGGTTGTAACCTTCAAGGATCATTTTCCTCTTTATCTCACTAGTATTGTCCCTCCAGGAACCAGACGGAACCTGGAAGATGACAGCAGACTATCACAAACCCACAGAAGTAGTAGCCCTGTTGCTGCCACCACACCAGTTTTGGTATCTTTGCTAGAGCAGATTAACACAGCCCCGGGTACATTTTATGTGGACATTGATTTGGTGAATTGGTTCTTTTCTAGCCCTAGGAGAAAAGTGGATCAGAAACAGTATGCATTCACATGGAACAAACAACAGTCTACATTCACAGTTTTGCCCCAGGGCTATGTTAACTTTCAGCACCTATCAATCACAATATAGCCTGAAGAGGTCTGGACCATCTGGACATACTGTAGAACATCGCATTGATCTTTTACATCAATGACATTATAGTGATTCAGCTGGGTGGAAAAAAGTGGATAGCACATTAGAGGCCTTGGATGACACATGTATTCTACAGGGTAGGAGATTAAAAACTGCAAAGATTCAGGGGCCTCCCACATAAGATGTTTAGGGGTCCAGAGTTCGGGCATGCCAGGATATATCATCCAAAGAAACAGATAAATTATTGCATCTTGCACCTCCCACCATGTAGAAAGAAGCGTTAAAGCCTGATAGTCCTCTTTGGGTTCTGGACACAGTATATTCCACATCTGGAAATACTGCTCCAACCCATGCCATCAATGCAGGTGACATAAAAGGCTCCCAGCATTAACTGGAGCTCAGAGCATAAAAAGGTTATACAGCAAGGTCCAGGCAGTCTGCTACTTGGTCATTTGTGCTTCCATAGATGGTGTTAGTGTTAGTGGTAGGAAAAGACGCTGTGTGGAGTTGATGATAAGCTCTACTGGGAGAATGACAACACAGGCCCCTGCAGTATTGGAGCAAGGCCACGCCATCTGCAGTGGAGACTTACGTGCCTTTTGAGAAAAACTCCTGGTGTGCTACTGGCCTGATCACAGACACCAAGTGACCATATGCCAGGAATTACTCATCATGAGCTGGGTTCTGTCAAACCCACCGAGTCACAACACCAGGCAGTCAGTAACAATGCATCCTAGGGTGGAACTGGTACATCTGGGAATTAACACAAGTAAGAACAGAAGGTACAAGCAAGTTCCATGAGCTGGCAGCCTAGACCCCCATGAACACCACTACTACATTGGCACCCCTCCCCTGGTGCACCCTTCTGGTTGTATGTAGGATCCTTTATGACCAGCTGACAAGAGGAGGAAAAATCCTGTACTTGGTCGATGGAAGGTCTGCTCAGTATGTGAGTTCAAGCTGAAAATAGATGGCAGTTGCATTATAGCCCCACTTAGGGACAGCCTTGAAAGATAAGAGTGGAGGAAAATCCCCATGGGCAGAGCTTCAGGAGGTGCACTTGGCCATCCATTCTTCCTGCACAGAGAGGCATCTCAAACATAGAATATCTATGTACTCAGTGGCAGTGAGGAATGGCCTATCTGGCTAGCCAGGGTCCTGGAAGAAGAAAGGTTGCAATGGAAGATGGGGAACAGGGAGGTCTGGGGTAGGGGCATGACGATAGATGTCTGGAGTGGGCACCAAGTATGAAGATCTTTGTATTACATGTTAACACCCACCAGAAACCACCCACCATTGAAAAGCCACCATGTAACTAAGAAGACAAAAATATCTGGGCCAGTTGGCCTTAGCTGGCCTCTGTCATCAGCCACCTAGTGCTGGTACTAAGGGCACATGCATGAAATGACTACAGTGGCAGAGACAGAGGCAGTAGCAGCCTCATAGCATGGGCTCCCACTTACAAAGGCTGACTGAGCTACTGCTGCTGCTGAATGAGCCCCCAGTATGACACCATTCCTCCAGGAGACTAGCTGGCTCCACGGTGCAAGTTGACCACATGGAACCCCTTCTATTTGGGAAAAGGCAAGATTCATCCTAACCACATGGAACCCCTTTCCTCTGAAAAAAGTCGAGATTCACCATGTCAAGAAAACACATATATTCTGGGTACTATTTACCTTTCCTGTCCTCAGGACCTTAGTCAGCCCCACTATTTGAGGGCTTATCGAGTATCTGATTCACTGTCACAGGATCCCACATAACATCCCATCAGGCCAGGGACCCAATTTACTGCAATGGAGGTGCAGAAATGAGTCCGTGATCAGAGGATTCCCTAAGCAATTCACAGGCTGGATCATCCAGACACTGCCAGCTTGACAGGATATCGGAATGGCTGCTGAAGGCCCACTGGAAGCAGCAGCTTGGAGGTAGCACTTGATAAGTGTGGGTTCATCTTCAAGGATGCTCCTTGAACCAAAGACCTTTATATAATGCTGGGACTTGCAAGGTTAGAGGTCTTTGTCCCCAATGGGGGAATCTTTCACCAGAGGATACAGCAAGAGTCCCATTGAGCTATAAGCTACAGTTGCCACCTGGGCACCTTGTATGCGGGGACCAGAAGACCAGAAGGGGAGTCATCTTGGCTAAGAGTAATCCACTTGGGTGCCTCTGAGTCCTCCATTGCCCAATTATGACAATAAATAGGCTTGGAAAGGGCATGCTGGTCAGGGGTTGAGATTCTCAGTCCACGAGGCAGGACGGAGGCATTAGCCACTCAGACCAGGGGAGGTGCTAGCTGGGGGAGGGGGAGATTTAGAATGGATACTGAGAAAGGAGATGATGAGTACCAGTTGTGACCCCCAGAGACCTGCAGCAGCTGGGGCTATAGTTTGTCCCAGGGACCTTTCTCTTCTAAGTTTCCAGCAGGAATCCTGGAGGAGCCGCTCCTGAAATTGGCCTGTGGAGAAGAAAGAGGTGTTGCTCCAAATATGCTGGAATCATCTTCAAGGGTTGACTGTGGCAGTCCTTGAATCCTTCCTCCACCCTCTCTTTTCTGCCTTTTCTTCTTTGGACAAATGTTTACTTTCTTTTTTTCTTTTTTTGAGATGGAGTCTTGCTCTGTCATCCAGGCTGGAGTGCAGTGGTGTAATTTTGGCTCACTGCAACCTCTGCCTCCCAGGTTCAAGTGATTCTCATGCCTCAGCCGCTCGAGTAGGTAGTATTACAGGAACACACTACCACACTTGGCTAATTTTTGTATTTTTAGTAGTACCGGGGGGGTATCTCGCCATGTTGGCCAGGCTGGTCTTGAACCCTTGATCTTAAGTGATCCGCCCACCTCGGCCTCCCAAAGTGCTAGGATACAGGTGTAAGTCATTGCGCCTAGCCCATTGGATACATATTTCTATAAATGTTCGCTGAACGTCTAAAAATAAGAACCAGATAAATAGGCTGGACACAGTGGCTCACGCCTGTAATTCCAGCACTTTGGGAGGCCACGGCAGGCAGATCACCTGAGGTCAGGGTTTTGAGACCAACCTGACCAACATGGTGAAACGCCATCTCTACTAAAAATACCAAAATTAGCTGGGCGTGGTGGTGGGCACCTGTAATTACAGCTACTTGGGAAGCTAAGGCAGGAGAATCGATTGAACCCAGGACGTGGAGGTTGCAGTGAGCTGAGATCGCGACACTGCACTCCAGCCTAGGCAACAGAGCGAGAATCCGTCTCAAAAATAAATAAAATTAAAATAAGTAAAGAAAAGGAAATCATAGGTCCTGCCACCAAAGCAGCTCATAACGGAGTGGGAAAGTTGTATACCTCTAGGGAAAATCCTCTAATAGAAATGTCTTAGCACACACATTTCTCTGGTACATAACATGGTTGTGATTGTAGAACTCTGATATCCCTTCATCCCAAAGACTCAGGGGGCATTTCATGTGTGATCAGAACAAGTCCGGTCAGGTGTCACAGACTTTGCCCATTTTCAGCCTCTCCCTCAGCTCTGACCTGCTCTACCAGGAACTCCCAGGGGCAACAAGCCGCTGCCATGCACAGCTGCTGCTGATTTGCCCAAGCCTGGGAGCTGCTGAATCTGCCCAGTGGGGGCGGGGCGGGGCAGATGCTCTCCCCTTGTGTTTTGCTTTGTCATGGGTGGGGAGGCAGGGAAGGAGGTTAGTTTGTAGCCCAGTCTTTTACATGGTTTTTAGTAAAATATCCTTTTCCGTTTTTCCAAAAGTACCCTTCCCTCTTCCTTCCACTCCCATAGGTCTCAGATTCTAGTCCAGTGCGGGACTGGGTTAGGAGGCAAATACAGTGAGACATGGAAAACTAAATTGCCCCTCCCACAGGCAGATTGATTAGGGGGCAGGGGTCCACAGTTCTGTCTGTAACATGAGTTCAGATATGTTCCAAGTGGGTGCGACTTAAGTTTAAGATGGGTCCTCACCTCCTTCTTCAGAGAGCTAGAAGAGTGAAGAAGAGGAAAGGATTAATTCATCCTGGAAAACTGAGAAAGAGCTTACAAAAGAAATGTCACTTGGGCCAGGCGTGGTGGCTCATGTCTGTAATCCCAGTACTTTGAGAGGCCAAGGTGGGAGGATCACTTGAGGCCAGGAGTTCGAGACCAGCCCTGGGTAACAGAGTGAGACCCTGCCCCTACAAAAAAAATAGCTGTGCATGGTGGCACATGACTGTAGTCCCAGCTACTTGGGAGGCTGAGGCAGGAAGATTGCTTGATCCCAGGAGTTCGAGACTGCAGTGAGCTGTGATGGCACCACTGCACTCCAGCCTGGGAAACAGAGACCTTGTCTTTTTTTTTTTTTTTTTTTTGAGACGGAGTCTCCTCTGTCGCCCAGGCTGGAGTGCAGTGGGCGGATCTCAGCTCACTGCAAGCTCCGCCTCCCGGGTTGACGCCATTCTCCTGCCTCAGCCTCCCGAATAGCTGGGACTACAGGCGCCAGCCACTTCGCCCGGCAAGTTTTTTTTGTATTTTTTAGTAGAGACGGGGTTTCACCATGTTAGCCAGGATGGTCTCGATCTCCTGACCTCGTGATCCGCCCGTCTCGGCCTCCCAAAGTGCTGGGATTACAGGCTTGAGCCACCGCGCCCGGCCAGAGACCTTGTCTTAAACAAAACAAAACAAAAGAATTGTCACTTGATCTGGGTTTTAAAGAGGCCTGTCAGATGGGGAAGGGAATTTCAGACAGAGGGAAGAGCTAAAGCACAGGGCCCTTAGAGAGATTGTTGGTTCAGACAAAGCTCTTGCTCCAGGGAATTTACACTCCAATGCCGGGAGATCTGCAATAAACAAACAAACACGTGCATCCTGTTAGGCGGTGATAAATGCCAAGAAGAAAAATCAAACACCGTGATAGGGCATCTGGGAGTGGCATGGGTGCTATTTTAGGTAGAGAGGCCGAGGTCGGCCTTTCTGCAAATATGTTTTTTGAGCAGAGACCTGAATGAAGTGAGGAGGTAAGCCACGTGGGTAACAAGAGAAGGGCATTTCAGGCAGAGGGAACAGCCAGAGTGCAAAGCTCTGAGAGGAGCAGGCTTGTGCGCTCAAGAAGGCCCGTGTGTCTGGGGCACAGTGAGAGAAGAGGGCAGTGGGAGGAGAGGGAGCCACCCTAGGGCTTTGAGCAGAGGTCATGATCAGTCCATCACTTTGGAGAAGAGGCTTCTGGAAACATGGGTAGAAACATAAAGACCAGCTAGGAGGCTTTGCAATGATCCAGGCGAGAGATGACAGGGTCCTGAGTGAAGGTGGTACTGGCGGAGGAGCAAAGGGGTGTTGGCGGATATTGCTGGATTCTGGTTATCTTTTGAAGGTAGAGTTAACGGGATTTGTTGATAGACTAGATAACATTGGAAAGGTAGGTTGTTGCTGAATTGGGAATTAAGACAATTTCTGAACATACCACTTCCTTTCTTAAAAATTTCGTGATAAAGTCCAGACTCATTAGCAGTCATTTATTCATTTGCTGATTCATTCAACACATACTGATTGAATGCCTAGTATGGGCCAGGAATTGTGCTAGGTGTTGCGGGTAGACACAAAATTTAAAAGTAGGGCATATTTTCTGCCCGTACAGATCTTTAGTCAGATGGGTGACACAGACAAGTACTTAGGTCATTACAACCCATGTGACAATTGCTACCACGGGGAAATACAGGGGGAAATAGGGGCATATGCGAAAGGTATCTAATTGGAGTTAGCAAGGCTCCACTCGTACCTTACCCTGAGATCAGCTCAGTTTTTCAGTTCACTCTAGTAATGCTGCCCATTGCGGGGCTGTGAGACAGTACAGTCTGAGCTCGATCATAAGCGGGTGGCCAGCTTTGTCTCTGCAGCTCCGCGGCCCAGGCTTACTCGAAGGTCCCCTGGGAATAGCCTCACCTTTGCCCCACTTCCCAGTCTAGCCCCTAACTTCCCGCCGTCTATTGGCTGCGCAGCCGCCCAATGGGCAGGCGGGAACCGCGGGCTCGCGCTCCCGGCCTAGGGCGTCTGATCTCGTTCGCGCGTCTCGCGAGCATTGGGTGACTGGCTGAGGCGGTGCCAGTTGGCCGGGCACGGGGTTGCTGTGAGGTTGCGGCGGAAGCAGAGAACATGTTCCGAACTGCGGCTCCCGGGCAGCTCCGACGGGCGGTGAGTCCTGACTGGGAAGGGGAACCCAGGGACGGTCCCCCGTCAACCCGCCGTCCCTATAGGGTCTTGCAAACGTCACTGGCCCCTCAGACCAGACCAGCCCACGCGCCCACAGGCCGGTCCCCGCCTGGGACTTGGGTCCAAAGTTCTGGGGCCTGCCCTGGACTCCTTCGGGGCCGCCAGTTCGGGGCAGAAGTCAGAGGTTGGGGGTCAGGGTGACTCCGAATGGTGTGAAAATGAGTGTCTGCTGCCCCTTCTCCTGGCCCACTCTCTGCCCTGACGCTTCCCACATTTGTCGGTCACTCTGGACACTTTCGGGCCGCCAGGCCCTCCACACTTGCTCCACACCCGAGGGAGCAAAATGTCGCCGGGGAATGCCCTGTTGGGGACAGTTTCAAACCTGGATTCCTCCCGGAGGCCGGCATTTCCGGAAGAATTAAACACTTTGGGCGCATTGTGGCTGCTCCGACCCACTCACTGTCAAGGGCGGGGGTGGGGGGCGGGGGGTGGGAGGCGGCATGGCCAGTTATGGAAGCTGGCTCTGCTTTCTGGTTTATGGAGCAGGGCTGAGTTTAGGCGATTGTATTTGTAAAACCTGTGATCCGATTTGACCGCTTTAGCCAGTTTTGAAAGGCAGACGTCTTTTTATATGCTGCAGGCTGACCTGCTTTTAACCAGCAGATTGTAGGTTAAATAGCTTAACTGGTGACAGTGATACATTTTCAGTGTTTCATTAGTGACAAACCACGTTTTTCTCTTCTGTTGTGAGAAGGGCTGATAGGAAACATATTTTTGTTCTCATGATGTGGGAGAGTAGTATTTGGAGACTGACCAGGCACAAGTCAAGTAACAATAATTTATATTGTGGATTCTGTAGTTTTCCTAGTTTACATTTAGGTGAAATGAGAAACAAGATTGGTAAACCTGGGTCAGAAACTTACCTGATGGTTTGTACCTTTTCTCCTTTTTTTTTTTTTTCTGTGCATGAATATTTTCCCATCAACTCCTGGGATTTTTCTCTGAGGCATAGCTGGAGCTCTTTCTAGATGTCTGTAGACAGTAGACTTTTTTTTTTTTTTTTTTAAGAGACCAGGTCTGACTCTGTTGCCCATGCTAGAGTGGAGTGCAGTGGCCCGAGTGGCACGATATGGGCTCATTGCAACCTTCGCCTCCCAGGTTCAAGCGATTCTCCCACTTCAGCTTCCCGAGAAGCTGGGACTGCAGGTGTGCATCATCACTCCTGGCTAATTTTTTTTTTTTTTTTTTTTTTGGTAGAGACGGGGTTTGCCATATCGCCCAGGCTGGTCTTGAACTCTTGGCCTTAAGTGATCCACTTGCCTCGGCCTCCCAAAGTCGTGGAATGACAGGCCTGAGCTACCGCGCCTGGCTGTAGACATCTTTTTTCTTGTGCGTATTCCTTGTTTGATAAAAAGTCCTGACCCTGCCTTCCCCTAAAGAGTTCAAACCCGGCCGGGTACGGTGGCTCAAGTCTGTAATCCTAGCACTTTGGGAGGCCGAGACGGGCGGATCACGAGGTCGGGAGATCGAGACCATCCTGGCTAACACGGTGAAACCCCGTCTCTACTAAAAAAATACAAAAAACTAGCCGGGCGAGGTGGCGGGCGCCTGTAGTCCCAGGTACTCGGGAGGCTGAGGCGGGAGAATGGCGTGAACCCGGGAGGCGGAGCTTGCAGTGAGCTGAGATCCAGTCACTGCACTCCAGCCTGGGCAACAGAGCAAGACTCCGTCTCAAAAAAAAAAAAAAAAAAAAAAAAAGAGTTCAAACCCATGTCTTTCAGGTTAGTGTCCTGTCTTCCCCTCAGGACATATTTTCTCCCGTTAGGGGATCTAGACATAAACAAGTGAAAGTCATGAATTTGGGGAAATTCTGGGAACCTGAGCCAGAAGAATGCTGCTCTATGCAGCAGTTGGAAAACAGTTTTGTGGACAGATTACAAGTCTGGCATAAGTGAAATTATAATTGTGGTGGGGGATGGAATTTAGAACTCAGTAATTTTGTAGCGCTAACAGAAAAAAAAGGAATGATTAAGTAGTTCTTACTAACCCCATCATTGGCTAATGTGTTAGGCATTACTTCCAGATATTCGTTGTGGTTTGCCAAAGACTTTGACCTTGACTTATTTTTAAAATTTGAAGTCAAGCTAAGTAGAATAGCTGTTTTAAAGTCATTAAGAATGTTGGAGAGATTTGAAATTCTAGCAAAAAAGAAATGGTGGCAACACTTCTAAAGTGGACCCATAAATTAATAGGGACATATACCCGTATTTAACTTTTTAAATTTTGAAATATTTGCACTTATAGAAAAGTTGCAAGAATAGTACAGAGAAATCTCAAAACCCTTCCCCTGGTTTTCCCATCGTGTTAGCAGTTTGACACATGTGCTTTGTCTTTCCGCATACATACATAATACTATCTGTCTGAACCATTTGAAAGTATGTTGCAAATGTACCCTTTACTCCTAAATAATTCAGTGATATTTTAAAAGAACAAAGAGGTTCACTTTCTAACTACACTGTAATTGGCAATATCTGGAAGTTTCACCATAAAATACTGTTTTCTAATCTCTGGATGTTCAATTTTGCCAGTTGTCCCATTAGTACAGTTTATAGCAATTTTTCCTATTCTGGTCTAAGATACTCTAGATGTCAAGTGGTTTTCATGTCTCTTTTACTCTGTTAGAAAGGTTCCTCAGCCTTCCTTTGGGTTTGATGACATTGGTGTATTTGAAGAGTACAGGCCTTCTATTTTCCAGACTGTCACTCAATTTGGGTTTGTCTGGTGTTTCCTCATGATTGGATTCAGGTCATATATTCTTGGTGAGAATATCACAAAAGTGGTATTGTGTTCCCCGTGCATCATATTAGGAGGTACTTAATGTTGGTTTATCCCATTAGTGGTAATGCTAACTTCAGTTACTTAGCCAATGTGTTGTTTGCCAGGTTTCTCCACTGTCAAGTTAATACTCCTCCTTTTGTAATTTTTAACTAATTTATGAGGAGCTATATTGAGACTATGTGACTCTCCTATTTCTCATCAGACTTTTACCCAGTCTTAGCATCTGTTGATGATTTTTACCTGAGAAATGATTACTATGATGCAAAATGGTGATTTTCTATTTCCATGATACCTTCTACATTTTTTAGTTATTCTACTATAAGGAAGAACATTATCTTCTTGCATATGTATGGATTTATGGATACATGGATCCTTATTTAGGATAGTACATTTCTACCTTATGCTCACGTTGTCTCATATTTGTAAAGTGGGGCACATTCAATCTGACTCTTGTTTGTTTACATATATATGTTTATGATATCACAAAGTCAAAATAGCTTATCTTAAATCCCTACTCTTGAAATAAAAAAAATTGTTCTGTAGCTAACCATTAATACATTTAGGAAGAGGATACATTTCCAAAACCATATTAAAAAAAATAAAGTTAGGAATTATAGTTAAACGTTACCATAAACTGTTAACAATGTGAATATAGTTAACACTACTAAACCATACACTTAGAAATGGTTAAGATGGGGCCAGCCGTGGTGGCTGACACCTGTAATCCCAGCTCTTTGGGAGGCTGAGGCGGATGGATCACCTGAGCTCAGGAGTTCAAGACCAGCCTGGGCAACATGGCGAAACCCCATCTCTATCAAAAAAAAAAAAAAAAAAAAAAAAAAAAAATTAGCCAGGCGCCATGGCGCACACCTGTAGTCCCAGCTGCTTGGAAGGCTGAGGCACGAAAATTGCTTGAACCTGGCCGTTTGAGGCTGCATTGAGCCCAGATAGCGCCACTGCCCTCCAGCCTGCGCAACAGAGTGAGACGCTATCTCAAAAAAAAAAAAAAAAGTTGGTAAATTTTATGTAGTTTTTTAAATCACTTTGTTAAACTGTTAGAATATAAGTTCACTGACTTGCATTTGGTATCTAAGTTCCATTTTTAGTTCTGACTGATTTGTGCCATTGAGTAAAGTCTTTCATCCTTGTGTGTGTGGCAATGGTCCTTAAAGTCATCTGTTAACAGATAGTTTTTGTATCTATAATAAAGAGCTAGAGAACACACTGAGAGGAAAATAGGTAGGCATTTGCAATTAGTTAATATTCTTGCAAGGATATTAATCCTTATTGTTATTTTATTGATTTGCTCTTGAAATTGATTTATTGAAGAATAAGAAGATGCAAAAAAATTTATGTGGTGAGTGAAACAACAGTTTCAAGGTCATTTGAGTACTCTTGTTACTGTGTTTATTGTCAGGTGGGAAGGAATATCAGGATTGAAAAGCTATGAAATTGGTGTGAAGCAACATGACACTTTTCTGTCTAGTATTGATGAATAAGATTGAAGTCTGTAATTTGCATGCAAAGTTTAATTTCTACTGAAAGAAGAAAGAGAGCCAATTTTGGTGTGATTCTAAAAGAAAATTTATTGCATAAGGTGAATTCAGTAAAATTATGATGCCTGCCAATGTGTCTACTAAGAGTCTTGTCTGTTCTTTTTGTTTTGTTTTGTTTTGTTTTTTTGAAACGGAGCCTCTCTCTGTTGCCCAGGCTGGAGTGCTGTGGTGCGATCTCGGCTCACTGCAAGCTCCGCCTTTCAGGTTCATGCAATTCTCCTGCCTCAGCCTCCCGAGTAGCTGGGACTACAGGTGCCCGCCACCGCGCCCAGCTAATTTTTTGTATTTTTAGTAGAGACGGGGTTTCACTGTGTTAGCCAGGATGGTCTCCATCTCCTGATCTCATGATCCGCTTGCCTTGGCCTTCCAAAGTGCTGGGATTACAGGCGTGAGCCACCGCGCCCAGCCTGTCTGTTCTTAAAGTGAAGTAAATTGTGTTTTCAGTATTACAGTCAATGTTATATAACATTTATGGTTATGATTAAAAACTGCTTTATTTTATTACTAAAAAGATTAAAGGAAGTATTTAAAGTACAGAAATACAATATACATTTAAAAAATTACAAAGTGTATGTTAAAATCGGGCTAGGTGACTTTATACATTATTTATCCTTTTGGGTATGACTCGGAAAGATTTTATAGCTTATTCTTGCTGTTTTTCTTTTTTTAATTAAGAAGCAAAAAACCTAGCTGGGAGTGGTGGCTCACGGCTGTAATCCCAGCACTTTGGGAGGCCGAGGTGGGTGAATCACGAGGTCAGGAGTTCAAAACTAGCCTGACCAACACGGTAAAACCCCATCTCTACTAAAAATACAAAAAATAGCTGGGTGTGGTGCTGCGTGCCTATAATCCTAGCTGCTTAGGAGGCTGAGGTAGGAGAATCACTTGAACCTGGGAGGTGGAGGTTGGAGTGAGCTGAGATTGCGACACTGCACTCCATCCTGAGCAACAGAGCAAGACTCTGTCTCAAAAAAAAAAAAAAAAAGCAAAAAAACCCTCCCCTGCCCTCTATACCCTCATTACACCTAGTTTCCAAAGATGGTTGGGGCAGAGGTATAGGTTAAAATCATTCTTACTACTTTAGGTTATGGGTGGGTTTGTAAGGGTAGAGCGTTAGATTCCAGCTTTTTTTCTTCTTCTGGCATCTGTGGTAGTTTATGTGAATATACAGTTCAAGTTACAGGAAGAACTCTAAAAAACTGAAAAGCAAAAACAATGTCAAAAATGAGGCTGACGCTGGGCACAGTGTCATGTGCCTGTAGTCACAGCTACTCAGGTGGCTGAGGCAGGAGGATCACTTGAGTCCAGGAGACCAGCCTGAGCAGCATTGGCAAGCAAGACCCAATCTCTAACACCCACCCCCACAAGGAAAAAAAAAAAAACTATTGAGGTTGAACAAGAGAAGGACCAAACTGTGTTCATTGGACTTAGCCATAAGGAAGTTTTTGGTGATTTTGGAAAGATTGGATTCAGTGTTGTGGAAGTAAAGCCAGTTTGGGTGAGTAATTGAAAAAATGGAAGGTGAGGTAATAGAGTAGGTGTCTGTGGAAATTATTTTCACGAAGTTTGGCTTTGAAAGGGTGCAGAGAGGGTGATAATCTCTTTAAATCCTGCCCACAAGAAGTATACTATCTCATAAAGGTCAGTCAACTTTATATGGGTATGTGGCTGGCATGAGAAAGAAAACTTCATATTTTACTATTTGCAACCAAGTCTAAACAGTATAGAGAACTTCTCTAAAAGCATGATGGGGTGTCTGTTTTAGTGATGTAACAGTTTATATACTGTTTAATTACCCTTATACATGTTTAGATTATTACATTATCAGTGAGGAAACAGTTGCTTTTTAGTTTTTGATAATTTTAAGAAAAGTTTTCATTTAGTTATTATTTATTGAGGGCCAGCTGTGTGCCAGAGAAGTAGATACTAAGTTCACAGTGGAGAACAAGACAGACCTAGTCTCTGCCCTTGTGATGCAAACAGATTGAGGAAGAAACACATTATTTTAAGTGTGGTCATTGTTACAGAACATAGAGGGTGTTTGGGAGAGGTTTTATATTGTTAGAGGACTGGAAAACACTGAAAGGATATCTGTGAAATTACGTTTGCACACTGAGGTGCCTTTTTTTTTTTTTCAGATGGAGTCTCTGTCGCCCAGGCTGGAGTGCAGTGGCGCCATCTTGGCTCACTGCAAGCTCCGCCTCCCGGGTTCACGCCATTCTCCTGCCTCAGCCTCCGGAGTAGCTGGGACCACAGGCGCCCGCCACCACACCCAGCTAATTTTTTTGTATTTTTAGTAGAGACAGGGTTTCACCGTGTTAGCCAGGATGGTCTCGATCTCCTGACCTCGTGATCTGCCCACCTCGGCCTCTCAAAGTGCTGGGATTACAAGCGTGAGCCACTGTGCCCGGCCCAGGATTTTCTTTAGATAAGAACATCACTTCATTTTTTAGTCTTGTCTAAAATCATTTATCATTGCTGTATTTTTTTTTACCCCAACTTTTTTTTTTTTTTTTTTTTTTTTTGAGGTAGAGTTTTACTCTCTTGCCTAGGCTGGAGTGCAGTGGTGTGATCTTGACTCACTGCAGCCTCAACCTTCTAGGTTTAAATGATCCTTCCATCTCAGCCTTCCAAGTAGCTGAGACTACAGGAATGCACCACCACATCTGGCTAATTTTTTAATTTTTATCTTTCATAGAAACAGGGTCTTACTATATTGTCCAGGCTGGTCTCAAACTTCTGGGCCAATTTTAGGTTTGCAGGGTATCTGTGCAGATTTATTATGAGTAAATCGTGTGTCTTGGGGGTTTGGTGTACAGATTATTTTGCCGCCCAGGTAATGAACATAGCACCCAATAGGTATTTTTTTTATTCTCACCCTGCTCCCACCCTCCACCCTCAAATAGGCCCAGGTATCTATTGTTCCCTTCTTTGTATTCATATGTACTCGATGTTTGGCTGCCACTTACAAGAGAGAACATTCCATATTTGGTTTTTCTGTTCCTGCATTAATTCACTTAGGATAATGGCCTCCAGCACCGTCCATGTTGCTCTAAAGGACATGATCTCATTCTTTTTAATGGCTGTGTAGTTCCATGGTGTGTATATACCACATTTTCTTTACTCAGTCCATCCCCTGCATGGGCATCTAGGTTGATTCCATGTCTTTGCTATTGTGAATAGTGCTGCCATGAACATATGCATGCATGTTTCTTTATGGTGGAATGGTTCATAATCCTTTGGGTATATACCCAATTATGGTATTACTGGGTTGAACGTTCTAAGTTCTTTGAGAAATCGCCACATTGCTTTCCACAGTGACTGAACTAATTTACATTCTCACCAGCAGTATATAAGTGTTCCCTTTTCTCTGCAACCTCGCCAACATCTGTTGTTTTTGAGTTTTAAATAATAGCCATTCTGACTGGTGTGAGATGTCTCATTGTGGTTTTTATTTGCATTTCTCTAATGATTAGTTATGTTGAGCATTTTTTTATGTGCTTATTGACCACATATGAGAAGTGTCTGTTGATGTCCATTGCCCATTTTTTAATAGGGTTGTTTTTTACTGTTGATTTAAGTTCCTTATAGATTCTGGTTATTAGACATTTGTCAGATGCATAGTTCGCAAATTTTTTTACCATTCTGTAGGTTGTCTGTTTACTTTGTTGATAGTTTAGTTTATTTTGCTGTGCAGAAGCTCTTTAGTTTAATTAGGTCTGTCTTGTAAATTTTTATTTTTGTTGCTATTGCTTTTGGAGTGTTCATCATGAAATCTTTGACAGGGCCTATGTCCAGAATGCCATTTCCTACATTTTCTTCTTGGATTTTAATAGTTCGAGGTCTTACATTTAAATTCTTTTTTTTTTTTTCCTGAGATGGAGTTTTGCTTTGTCTCCCAGCCTGGAGTGCAAGGGTGCAATCTCGGCTCACTGCAACCTCCGCCTCCTGGGTTCAAGCGATTCTCCTGCCTCAGCCTCCTGAGGAGCTGGGATTACAGGTGCCCGCCACCATGCCCAGCTAATTTTTGTATTTTTAGTAGAGACGATGGGGTTTCACCATGTTGACCACACTGATCTTGAACTCCTGACCTCAGGTGATCCACTTGCCTTGTGACCACACTGATCTTGAACTCCTGACCTCAGGTGATCCACTTGCCTTGGCCTTCCAAAGTGCTGGGATTACAGTCATGAGCCACCACACCTGGCAGAAGTTTTTTTTTTTTTTTTTAATTAGAGTTTAGCCTGTGTTGTAGTATACATTTGTAGTCCTAGCTACTCAGGAGGCTGAGGCAGGAGGATCCCTTGAGCCCAGGAGTTGGAGGCCAGCCTGGGCAACATAGCAAGACACTGTCTCTAAAAATAACATTTTTTGAAAATAGACTTTGTTTTTTAGAGCAGTTTTAGTTTCACAGCAAAATCCAGTGGAAAGTACAGAGAGTCCTCCTGGTCCACACACCCACAACCTCCTCCACTGTCAACATACAGCACCAGAGTTGTCCATTTGTTACAATTAATGAATTTACATTGACATCAGCATTGTCAAGAGTCCATAGTTTACATTAGGATTCGCTCTTTGTGTTGTACCTTCTATGAGTTTGGACAAATGTATAATGACCGGTATCTACCATTATTATATCATACAGAACAGTTTCACTGCCCCCACTCCTGCTCCCCCCAGAAAAAAACAAAAACAAAAGAACTCTATGCTTTGTTCTCCTAATCCCTGGCAGCCGCTGATCTTTTTCCTGTTTCTGTAGTTTTGCTTTTAGCAGAATGTCATATAGTTGGGATTAGACAGCATGTAGCCTTTTCAGACTGTTTTTTTTTCCACTAAGTAATATGCATTTAAGGTTCCTCCATGACTTTTTCATTGCTTTTTACTGCTGAATAAGATTCCATTGTATGAATATTTGTTCACCTACTGAAGGACATTTTGGTTGCTTCCAAGTTTTGGCAGTTATGGATAAAGCTGCTGTAGACATCTGGTTTTTGTGTGGACCTAAGTTTTCAACTCTTTTGGGTATGTACAAAGGAGTGCAGTCGCTGGATTGTATGGTAAGATTATGTTTAGTTTTGTAAGAAACTGCCAAACTGTCTTCCAAAGTGGCTGTACCAGTTTGCATTTTTACTAGCAATGAATGAGAGTTTGTGTTGTTCCACATCCTTACTAGCATTTGGTATTGTCAGTATTTTGGTTTTTTACCATTCTAATAAGTGTGTAGTGGTATCTCATTTTAATTTGCAGTTTCCTAGTGAGCATCTTTATGTTGAGCACCTTTTCATATGCTTTTTGGCCATTTTCTTTGGTGAGGTACCTGTTCAGATCCTTTCCCCTTGTTTAAATCGGGTTGTTCATTTCTTATGTTGAGTTTTAAGGGTTCTTTATATATTTTAGATAAGTCTTTTATCAGATATGTCTTTTGCACATATTTTGTTCCAGTCTATGGCTTGTCTTCTCATTCTTTTGATGAAGAGTGTTTTCTTGTTTTTTTTTATTTGGTTTGAGATGGAGTGTCTGTCACCTAGGCTGGAGTACAGTGATGCGATCTCAGCTCACTGCAACATCTGCCTCCAGGGTTCAAATGATTCTTGTGCCTGAGCCTCCCGAGTAGCTGGGACTATGGCGTGTGCCACCATGCCCAGCTAATTTTCGTATTTTTAGGAGAAATGAGGTTTCACTCTGCTAGCCAGGCTGGTCTGGAACTCCTGACCTCAGGTAATCCACCAGCCTTGGCCTCCCAAATTGCTGGGATTACAGGCGTGAGCCACTGCTCCTGGCCAATGAAGAGTTCTATAAAAACAATATTCAGTTCACTTATTGGGAGTCAGCTCTGTGCTGGTTACTAGAGTCAAGGGTTATAGAGGTAAGAAATATCAGACATTGCGGCCGGGCGTGGTGGCTAATGCCTGTAATCCCAGCACTTTGGGAGGCCGAGGCAGGTGGATCATGAGGTGAGGAGGTCGAGACCATCCTGGCTAACATGATGAAACCCCGTCTCTACTAAAAATACAAAAAAATTAGCCGGGCATGGTGGCGGGCGCTTGTAATCCCAGCTTCTCGGGAGGCTGAGGCAGGAGAATGGCGTGAACCTGGGAGGCAGAGCTTGCAGTGAGCCCAGATCACGCCACTGCACTCCAGCCTGGGCGATAAACCCAGACTCTGCCTCAAAAAGAAAAAAAATATATATATCAGACGTTACTCCTGTACTCAGTATCAAAGGGGGACGACAAGACAATCAGGTGAATATAATCAGGTGTGATAAGTGCTGTAATAAAGGCAATTACAGGGTACCATGTTGGTGCTAGCAAAGCTAACTAGTCCGAGATGGTCCAAAGAAAGCTTTTAAGTGTAGCTAACATTTATTGAAGATTTAATATGTTCCAGGCATCATTCCAAGAGCTTTACATTTATTAATTTTACCCTCACAACAACTGTATGAGATATTAATATTATCATCATCTCCATTTTACAGTCAGAGAACTGAGGTACTGAGAAGTTATGGTGGACGTGGGATTCAAACCTGGGCAACGTGGCTGGCTTCAGAGCCTGTACCCTTTACCACTGCAACTGTACTAATGCTTTTTGGAGGAATTGACCTTCCAGCAGAAAACCTAAGGATGATTAATTGGAATTTAGTAGGGTAACAGGGAAAGAGGTCCACTAGGCAGAGGGAGCAATGTGTGGGAAGACTGGAAGTCTGAGAGAGCAGGGCAAGTTCAAGTATCTGAAAATTAGGAATAAATGGAGTGAGGGATATATGGTTAGGGAGGTAGATCAGGCCATAAAATAAACGCATGGTAAACCAACCTAAGGAGTCTAGTTTACCATATCCAGAGGAGGCAGGAAGCAACAGTTGTGTTTTAAGCGGGGGAGAGTAACATGTTAGATTTGTGTCATGGAAAGATCACTGGGAGAAATGGATTGGTAGGAAGCAGAATTGTAGGTTAGAAAAGCTGGGGTGGGAGACTGTGTGGGATAATAGAGGAGAAGGATAATGGCCTGCACCAGAATATTGGCATTGACGATGGAGAGAAGTGAATGGATTTATGAGTAGCTCTCTTTAAAAGGAAGAATTGTTATGACTTGAGTGGTTGGTTAGATGTAAGTTTGAGAGAAAACCCAGAGATGATTCTCTGATCACGGTTTGGGCAGCTTGAAGTCTGGAGAAGTAGCAGTATAGGGGCTGGAGGAACAGAGGGAAAACATGAGTTAAGGTTTAAATTTGCTGAGATGGAAAGTGATGAGACAGGCAAGTTAAGCACTTAGATATACAGATGTAACCTTATTATAAGTCTAGCACTTAGGAAAGAGATTTGAACCCCATTTGAGATTTATGTATATAAAATATTTGAGCCATTCTTTTTTTTTTTTTTTTTTGAGACGGAGTCTCGCTCTGTCGCCCAGGCTGGAGTGCAGTGGCCGGATCTCAGCTCACTGCAAGCTCCGCCTCCCGGGTTTACGCCATTCTCTCGCCTCAGCCTCCCGAGTAGCTGGGACTACAGGCGCCCGCCATCTCGCCCGGCTAATTTTTTGTATTTTTTTTAGTAGAAACGGGGTTTCACCGTGTTAGCCAGGATGGTCTCGATCTCCTGACCTCGTGATCCGCCCGTCTCGGCCTCCCAAAGTGCTGGGATTACAGGCTTGAGCCACCGCGCCCGGCTGAGCCATTCTTATATAGGGGTGAAGTTAAGCCATGGAAGGCAGAAGGGAGTAGTCAGTAACTTCAAACATTGCTGAGATAACAAGTAAGGTGAAGCCTGAAAAGAGTTTGTTGGTAATTTGGGTGAGGGCAGAAACCAGATGCAAGTAATTGAGGAGTGAATGAGAGTGGGGAATTAGAGAAGTTAGAGTGGAATGTGGGGTTGTGGCTTTTTAGCAGGATTGTTGTGAATGGGGAGAGGCTCAATCATGTTTAAGTGTTGATGAGAAGGAACCAGGGTAAAGGGAGAAGCTGGAGACATGACTGGGAAGTGCAGATTACAGAAAGTCTCTGAGTAGATGCGAGAGAGTGGAATCTAGATCCCAGATGAAGAGATTAGACCCGGGAGAAAGGATCCACAGCGGCTTCCATTGTGATAGGGCAAGGACAGGAATTTCTATGTTGAGTATCAGGAAAGGAAATCAGGTCCACCCTGATGGCTTCAGCTGTCATTATGCAGTAGGAAGTGAGGCTGCCTTCTAAGATTAGGGGGCAGAATGTGTTGGCTGTTTAAGAAACATCAGGAGGCAGGCATGGTGGCTCATGCCTGTAATCCCAGCACTTTGGGAGGCCAAGGTGGGAGGATCGTATGAGCCAAGGAGTTCAAGACCAGCCCGGGCAACATAGCAAGACCCTGTCTCTACAAAAAATAAATAATTGACTGGACATGGTGGCATGTACCTGTGGTCCCAGTGACTTGGGAGGCTGAAATGGGAAGAACGCTTGAGCCTGGGAGTCTGAAGCTGTAGAGAGCTATGATTGTGCCACTGTACTCAAGACTGGGTAACAGAGGGAGACCTTGTTTCTAAAAAAGAAAAAAAGAAGACAAACATCAGGAGAGGATATTTAAAATCATTGCTGCGGAGGGTGAGAGTGCCAACAAGGAAGTTGTGGTAGCATTGCTAGGCAGTTTAGAGAGCGCAGGTGAGGCTGGTGGCTAAGAATTTATGGGTGGCATGGGCCTGCATAGTTAATTTTTATTTAAATAGCAGTGTTTGAAGAGGTTGAGATTCCTTTTGAGGCAATTACCTCATTAAGTATTTCAATAGTTATCTTTAAATGTTTTAAGAATTTGGCTCCTTTTCCTCTCATAACTATTGTTAAAAGAGGATCGATCCTAAAGTGTAGAGAGGCAATGGGTTATCAAATAATAAAATGAAAATTTGTTCCCTTTAAAACCTTTTCAATACTGGACATGCATTTTTTTTTTTTTTACTCTTTAGTCATCTTCCATACTACTCTTCTACTTAAAATAGGATTTTAGAGTTATAGAATTTTTAGAGTAGGGAAAGAGGTCTTTTGAGATCATATTTTTCTTTCTGACAATGCTATTTTTTTCTTTTTTAAGCATGAGAATGTTTGCCAAGTGAAATCTTACAGGAATGACCCATGTATAAAACAGCTAAAAATGGTGGTGATTTGATGTGTGCTGGTAATTAGGAACTCAAACTCTGGAGTCAGACTACCTGGACTTAGAATAACCTGACTCTGCTTCCTACCTGTGTAGCTGCTAAGCTCCAGTTTCCTCATCTGTGAAGTTGGAGTAATACTAGTACCTCCATCATAGACTTTGTAGGAATTTTAAATAAGATACTATGTATAAAACTGCTTAGTACAGTGCTCCATCAATGTTAGTTTGGTTAATCTGGTTAAAGCAAAGTTGGGTAGGGGGTTATTCTAGCAGCTGTAGATGCCTAGTCCCTACCTTATCCCATGTGGTGGCTCCTGAGATGGCTTCCTAGAACCTTATATAGATGCAGTTTGAAAATCTCTAACCTTGGCTGGGCGCGGTGGCTCAATCTGTAATCCCTGGACTTTGGGAGGCTGAGGCAGGCAGATCATTTGAGGTCAGGAGTTCAAGGCCAGCCTGGCCAACATGGTGAAACTCTCTACTAAAAATGCAAAAATTAGCTGGGTGTCATAGTGCATGCCTGTAATCCCAGCTACCTGGCAGGCTGAAGCAGGAGAAACGCTCGAACGCTGGAGGGAGAGGTTGCAGTGAGTCAAGAGCACGCCACTGCACTCTGGCCTGGGCAACAGAGCGAGAATCTCTCAAAAAAAAAAAAAAAAAAAAAATCTCTAATCTGATTCATCCTCCTAAATTTGCAGATGGGCTTTAGATTGTAGAATAACATTTTAAAGGTTCTGGCCAATTTCTTCTGCTCTAGTTCCACACAACCATTATTGCTGAATTAGCCACATAACCATGCCTAGAGGCTATAGCTTCCCTCTAGGTGGTATCTGAGAAATGGAATGTAAAACATTGAATTAGAAGGAAGTTTAATATTTTAAAAATTATAAAGGAGTCAATAAAATAGAGTACGTTTATGATGTATATAATGCTTAGTAAAAATTGATCAGATAGATGGACTGAGTGAGTGCGTTCTTAAATATATTCTTTTGTTGTTTATGCTTATAAATCTAATTTTGATAAATCTTTTAAAAAGTATATAATCTCCAGTTGGAAGTTCTAAAAGCTTGATAGTTCCTTAGGATAACTACTTAGTTTATCTTATGATAGAACTATAATTTACAGCAAGTGTGGGCCTTCTGCCACCAAATCTTAGATTTATTCTTCAAATGGTGATGGAAATCTCAATTTTTATAGCAAATGATGTGTGAAACATAATCAAAAATATGATGTTGGATATATATTGGTAATAAATAGCTTGTTACTGGCAATTCTTGTGAAATGTGATTTAAATAATAAATTTATTATTTTTTATTTTTAATTAATTTTATTTAATTATTTAATTAATTTATTACCCAAAGTAATAACTTACTTTGGGTCTTAATTACAAAATCCTTTCCAAAATATGGTGCTCTTCCAGTGAAAAAAGAAGAGGTACCATATAATTAATTCTGCAGATATTCATTGGAAAAGAAATATTGTATTTGATTCTGGGGATGCAAAATACAAACAGGTATGGTATTTACTTTCTTTTTTTTTTGAGACAGAGTCTCGCTCTGTCGCCCAGGCTGGAGTGCAGTGGCCGGATCTCATCTCACTGCAAGCTCCACCTCCCGGGTTTACGCCATTCTCCTGCCTCTGCCTCCTGGGTAGCTGGGACTACAGGCGCCTGCCACCTCGCCCGGCTAGTTTTTTGTATTTTTTAGTAGAGGCGGGGTTTCACCGTGTTAGCCAGGATGGTCTCGATCTCCTGACCTCGTGATCCACCCGTCTCGGCCTTCCAAAGTGCTGGGATTACAGGCTTGAGCCACTGCACCCGTCCGGTATTTGCTTTCTAAGAACTTTCATTTCATTCCAGGAATTGTCCTGACTTCCCTTCAATTCACACTCTCCTTTTAAGTTTCCAACTCTGGGTAAATTTCATGCTATGCTTTCTTCACTCCAACTCCAGAGCTTAAGGTTATTGCTGAGTTAAGCCACACAACCACGCCATTTGATCCACAGTTCCTCTTTTTCTCACTTTTCTTTGCCATTTTCCACAAGAATAGTTCCAGTATTTTATTTTTTCCTCATGCCTATGGTGCCATTCCTCATCTTTTCACATGATAGGAACACCTGAACTTCCTTCCTTTCTTCCCCACTTGACTCTGCTTCATGATCTGTAGCCTTCAACATTTTGGATTTCTTCATTATTTGAAAAACTGTTCTATTTTATAATTGTATGTGAGCAAGTCTAATTTCCTGTGAAATATTTGAGCACAGGGACCATTCTTGTTCATCTCTGTGTTCCTTGTGTTTGAAATTATTTCACATGACCATGAGTGATTGGTGGTTTCTTGATCGTCTGCATTAGATAGGGCTGGATATTGGTTGGTTCCAGTATACTGTCTGCAAGCTTCCTTTTTTGAATCCAGAAGCATATTTGAACAGTCAAAACCTGGCAAAATTGCTATTTAGTGTCATATTTTAAAAACACATTTCCATTATTTTGGTACTGAATGCATTTTGACTGAAGCAATAGGGATCAACTTTTGTGACTGATTTCAAACCTATTATTTCTGATTATACTGTACTCCTGTACTGTAGGAGTACAGTATGTATGTAACCGAATGTAATTGGTAGTAGAATTTGACCAGTTCCTAGTTAGGTAGTTAATATGTTCTAAGAAATTTACATTTATTTATATAGTAGTTTCTTATCAGATGTAGATAGTGGGAAAGTTGTTTTGAAGTAATTAAACATTTTTCCTAACAATAGAAGGCTAATTTGCGTTTTATTTTTATTAGATAAGAATATTAGTAGGCCATGTGCGATGGCTTACGCCTGTAATTCCAGCACTTTGGGAGCCTGAGGCAGGCGGATCACGAGGTCAGGAGATGGAGACCATCCTGGCTAACACAGTGAAACCCTGTCTCTACTGAAAGTACAAAAACAAAATTAGCTGATGTGTTGGTGGGCGCCTGTAGTCCCAGCTACTCGGGAGGCTGAAGCAGGAAAATGACATGAACCTGGGAGGCGGAGCTTGCAGTGAGCCATCATCGCGCCACTGCACTCCAGCCTGGGTGACAGAGCAAGAGTCCGTCTCAAAAAAAAAAAAGAAAAGAAAAAAAGAATATTAGTAGTACAGTGGTAGACACAAATAGCTAGATTTTCGATATTGAACAAGTATTTTATAAATAAATTTATAGAACAATATTGTGTACAGAATAGTTTTCTTTAAAACTTACATGCTTAACAATTAGAGTAAAAAAAACCTGTGATAACATTCTTTACCTTTTTTTTTTCTCCTTTTTTCTCTTTTTAGGCCTCATTGCTACGATTTCAGAGTACCCTGGTAATAGCTGAGCATGCAAATGATTCCCTAGCACCCATTACTTTAAATACTATTACTGCAGCCACACGCCTTGGAGGTGAAGTGTCCTGCTTAGTAGCTGGAACGAAATGTGACAAGGTGAGAAATTTTTAAGGTCAGCCATAGCAAATATAATCTCCATCAAGAGACAGGAAAAGATGACAACAGAGAATTACGTTGAGGACTGTAACCCAAACTGGTCTCTAATCCTCATTAAATGGCCAGTGTCACAGCCATTACTATGTGTGAAAAAGGAACTAAAAGATTTCCTCACTAAGTATTTTATCTTTTGAAATGAGGTAGAATACTTGATTTAGTTCCACTGGCACCATCATGTGCCATCAGGTACCAAGTAGAATGATAATATTTGAGTCCCCTTAGAGGTTAATAGCTGATCTCTTTTTTGTGTTGATGAATATACTTGCTAATTGCTTCTAATTCCTGAAAGTGGTAAATCTGGACAATGTATTATGGATGTTAATTTTTAATTGGTAGAAGAATTTGAATGTTAAGTACTATTCTTTCCAAACTCTAGCTGGTACTAAAAGATGTTCTTGGTTTTTGTTGTTGTTGTTGTTGTTATTGTTGTTGTTATTGTTGAAATCAGATGATAACAGCTTGGGACACTAACCCTCTAGAAAGGTGCTAGGATATGATTTGCAGGGTCTGTGCCACTGAGCTGCAATGTAGATGAGTGCTTCAATTAAGCTTACATAGCTTGAGCCACCAGTTCCCTCTCACATGGTATAGGAGTTGCTGAGCGTGTAGTTGGGGGCTTAAACTTCATAGAGGAATAAATCTGAAGGGAGTATGTTTTGAGGATTTTGTGTTTTATTAAATAAATGATGCTGGCCGGGCATGGTGGCTTATGCCTGTAATCTCAGGACTTTGGGAGGCTGAGGTGGGTGGATCACTTGAGGTCAGGTGTTTGAGACCAGCCTGGGCAACGTGGTGAAACCCTGTCTCTACTAAAAATATGAAAATTAGTGGTGCGTGCCTGTAGTCCCAGCTACTTGGAAGGCTGAGGCACGAGAACCACTTGAACCTGGGTGGCAGAGGTTGCAATAAGCATAGATTGTACCACTGCACTCCAGCCTGGGTGACAAAGTGAGACTGTCTCAAAAAATATATTAAAAATAACAATAATTCAGAGCATGTAAGAATGCAGGTTCATACTGCTGGTGTTGCTTCTAATTTTTTACGTGAAATTGATATCTTAAAAGAACATATGGCCGGGCGCGGTGGCTCAAGCCTGTAATCCCAGCACTTTGGGAGGCCGAGACGGGCGGATCACGAGGTCAGGAGATCGAGACCATCCTGGCTAACACGGTGAAACCCCGTCTCTACTAAAAATACAAAAACTAGCCGGGCGAGGCGGCGGGCGCCTGTAGTCCCAGCTACTCGGGAGGCTGAGGCAGGAGAATGGCGTGAACCCGGGAGGCGGAGCTTGCAGTGAGATGGCCACTGCACTCCAGCCCGGGCGACAGAGCGAGACTCCGCCTCAAAAAAAAAAAAAAAAAAAAAAAAAGAACATATTATGGTGGGTTTATGTTTAGTTATGTGGGTTTCTTTACCCAATTCCTGCTAACAACTATAGAATCTTACATAGTTGATACAGCCACAATGTGTGATGTGTGATGGCTAAGCTATCTATTTGTATGTATGTATTAGCCACAGTATATGATGGCTAAGCCATCTTTTTGGTTTCCCTGTTTTTGGATATGTAGGAATTTGTGATTTGTTGTTTGTTTTGCTGTGATTTAAAATAATTATTGTAATGTTACTGTAAAAATACTTTGATACTTTATACTACTTTGAGAAGAATCAAAATAGAAATCATCTTCTGTACTCAGTTACAATCCTAACCTGTCATGTTCTAATTTTAAAGAAAACAACCAGTACCCGTATGAAGAGATCATTAATAGAGTTCAGCTTTATAGCATTTTATTCAGCTATTTGTCATAAACAGCAAGTTATTCTTCTGTATAATGCCAGCAGTTTTTGCCAGTAAAAACAAGAGAGTTTCAATGGGAAAATTCTGCCCCATTTTCTATCCCATGCTGCTATGCAGCTACATTGCAATTAACTGAGTTTCTTAATTGGGAATTCTCTTAAAGTTTGAGAAGCTAAATTCTGCTGCATCCATAATAAAGGGCCTCTGTAGTACAAAATGGTATGCCGGTGAACACTTGGTTTAGCAGAGGTATTTTTGCAGTGCGTCCTTTCTTCAGTGAATATTGTTGCAAGCTAACAGTTCATATGAGGGTAGCAGAAGGCACAGCCTTTTAATCCTACTCATCAGTGAATCAATGAATCAGTTTGGAGGTAAACAAGGGGACAGAAGACGATAGTGTGACTGATATGACTTAGCTAAAGTGGAAACCAGCCATGATGTAATAAAGATACTTAAAAAGGGGAAATCTAATTGCCTTCTGAATATAGAAAATCTGAATGATCACAAAGCTTTCTCAGAACCCCATTCTGATTCCAAACAGGAAAAATGAAAAATTAAAATAGGAAATATTTTGCTTTGTCATAGATAAATATGTGTATGTGGGCAGGAACTCAGAGGTTGACAATGCGATGTTACTGAGAGAACTTCATTTTCACCATTTCCAGGATATTGAACTTACACTTGGATTGAACCAAAAGTAAAAAGCACAATTTATAACTAAATTTGAATAAAGAGCCATGTTGATTTTGGTTTGTCAATTAGCACTTTTCTTTTTCAAGGCAGGAATTTTTGTTGAAATGCTTGGTAGTTGGACAGTGTAAGGTCAGTCAGTAGTAAGATCTATTGGCATTAGATTTTCTTTGTTAAGGAATGTATTTTAATTTATTTTTTTTTTTTGAGGTGGAGTCTCGCTCTGTCGCCCAGGCTGGAGTGCAGTGACCGGATCTCAGCTCACTGCAAGCTCCGCCTCCCGGGTTTACGCCATTCTCCTGCCTCAGCCTCCCGAGTAGCTGGGACTGCAGGCGCCCGCCACCTCACCCGGCTAGCTTTTTGTATTTTTTAGTAGAGACGGGGTTTCACCGTATTAGCCAGGATGGTCTCGATCTCCTGACCTCGTGATCTGCCCATCTCGGCCTCCCAAAGTGCTGGGATTACAGGCTTGAGCCACCGCGCCCGGCCCTTAATATTTAAATTCTTTTTTTTTGTTTGTTTGTTTGAGACGGAGTTTCACTCTTTTGGCCAGTCTGGAGTAAAGTGGTGTGATCTTGGCTCACTGTAACCTCTGCCTCCTGGGTTCAAGTGATTCTTTTGCCTCAGTCAACCAAGTAGCTGGGATTACAGGCACCCGCCACCATGCCTAACTAATTTTTGTATTTTTAGTAGAGATGAGGTTTCACCATGTTGGCCAGGCTGGTCTCAAACTCCTGACTCCAGTGATCCGCCTGCCTCAGCCTCTCAAAGTGCTGGGTGTACAGGCTTGAGCCAGAATATATTTTAGTTCTTAACTGGCCCTTTTGCTGATAAGAATAATTTTTACAGTTGGCCATTAAGATTTTATGATCTGTTGATATTTATAGTGATGGCTTTATTTGTATATTTCTGATAGATGGATAATTAGGAACTTATCTTTTAATCACAGGTGGCACAAGATCTCTGTAAAGTAGCAGGCATAGCAAAAGTTCTGGTGGCTCAGCATGATGCGTACAGAGGCCTACTTCCAGGTGAGGTTTTCCAGTGGAAAAAAATGTCATGTGTAAATTATGCTTGAATATATGATTATGAAAGTATTCCAAAATGTTTTTTATCAAATGTGTTTAATTCTCAGAGGAACTGACACCATTGATTTTGGCAACTCAGAAGCAGTTCAATTACACACACATCTGTGCTGGAGCATCTGCCTTCGGAAAGGTGAGAAGGTTGAGAATGTGGAATCTGATGTCACTGCTTGAAGGGGTTAGATTTCATTGTGCTGAAAGTGCGCAACAGACTGTTTATATAGCCAATCTGGATTTATCTGAATTGATGTGGTCGTTTTGCTAAAATTTATTCTTTCAAGATTTTGTCAAAATTTTCTATTAAAAAACTACCATTTCCAGGTTTTCAAATTAAGTTGTGGAGAAAACTCTAATTAGGCTATTATTTTAAAATTTTCTGCATTTAAAAGTAATGATGAATTCTGCTTGCATGTGAGAGAGAGCGAGTGAGCAAACGAACAAGAGTCATTTGTATTAGTAGCCCATTTTAAGAGATGGTTTATTTGGGTGGCTGATGGATATCTAGAAAAGCCAAATTTTATCTACATGGGGAATTTGGAAAGGGCTGTGTGGTGGTTGAAGACATTCTTAAGGTAAAGAAAGCTGTAATCTGATCATGTGCATTATGATGTGTCTGAAGAATGAGTGTGTTACCAGATGGGTAGCGGTCTACATAAAGTTAAAAATGGGGGGAGGAGTGTAATGGGAGCCTAAGAAAAGGAATTTGTCGTGGATTTTTCTTGCTCTCTGTGGCCGTGAGTGTTATCTTAGCTCTCTTTTCTTTTATTCCATTCTTAATAAGGTGTCATTTTTAGTCTTTATTTTTACTTTTTTTTTTTTTGTTTTGAGTTGGTGTCTTACTTTGTCGCCCAGGCTGGAGTGCAGCAGCATGATTTCAGCTCACTGCAACCTCCATCTCCTGGATTCAAGCCATTCTCCTGCCTCAGCCTCCCGTAGCTGGGATTATGGGTGTGTGCCACTATACCTGGCTAATTTTTGTGTTTAGTAGAGACAGGGTTTCGCCGTGTTGAACAGGGTGGTCTGACCTCACGTGATCTGCCTGCCTCAGCCTCGCTCTGTTGCCCAGACTGGAGTGCAGTGGCACGATTGTAGCTCAACATACCCTCCAGCTTGTGGGCTCAAACGATCCTCCTATCCTAGCCTTCTGAGTAGCTAGGACTACAGGTACATGCCACCATGCCCGGCTAATTTTTAAATTTTTTGTATAAATGTAGTCTCCCTATGTTGTTCAGGCTGGTGTTAAACTCCTGGCCTCTAGTCATCCTCTCATTTCAACCTCCCAAAGTGCTAGGATTACAGACATGAGCCCCTGTGCTTAGCCTATTTTTACTTTTAAAAATTGTGAAATAAGTTATACACAAATACATCCTTATTAGGAAGAATGCATGTAGTACAGCAGTGTGCAGAGCAAGGTGTCAAAGTCCTGCTTTCTTATTCCCAGCTCACCCTCCGCTCTTTAGGAGTATAGCTGTTAACAATTGTACATTGTTTTAGGCCTCCTTCTGTGGATTTTTAAATTACAGTACATATACAGCTATATATTTTTTACTTCTAAAATGGAATAATATGGCATGAATTGTTTTGTGACTAGTAGCTTTTACTTGAGAGTATGACTTGGGCAGGGTGCGGTGGCTGACACCTGTAATCCCAGCACTTTGGGAGGATTGTCTGAGCCCAGGAGTTCTAGACCAAACTGGGCAATACAGTGAGACCTCATCTCTACAAAAAAAAAAAAAAAAAAAAAAAAAAGAAAAGAAAAATAAATAAATAAATAAATAAATAAATTAGCTGAGTATGGAGGTGCATGCCTGTGGTCCCAGCTGCTTGGGAGGCTAAGGTGGGAGAATTGCTTGAGCCCAGAAGGTTGAGGCTGCAATAAGCTGAGATCACACTGCTGCACTCTAGCCTGTGCTCCAGGGTGACAGAGCAACACCATCTCAAAAGAAAAAAAAAAAAGTATGACTTTGGCTCAAAATGTTTCTCTCTTTTTTATGGCTGCATAAGATTCCATATTTAGTTAAGGACAGTTAACTTGTTTCCAGTTTTTTGCATTTATATACTTTGCTGCAAGAAAACATGCTCATGGGTGTATCTGTGTACACATCGGCTGGAATTTATTTACGTTAGAGTTCTAGAAGTGAAATCACTGAGTCAAATGCTATGTGGTTTAAAAAATTTGATATCTATTTCTTAATTGCCAACACTTGGTAGTATACATTTTAACATTTTTCCCCCAGTCTGATGGGTGAAAAAATTTTTGTGTGGACCATTCTGTCTCTGAGAGTTGTGATTGTATATTGGATGATTTAAATAATTTCATGAGCCTTGAGTTTCCTTCTATGATGACAGTTCACCTAACAGATTGTTAGACCATGAAAGGGTGTTTGTCATTAGCTAGATTTTAGTACTCTGGCCGTGATTGCTATGTTGTGACAGATGGGAGTTTTGAGAATAAGGGTCACATAATAGTAGCTGGTCATGCGGCCTGTAAATGGGTTTTGAATGAGAAACGTCTATCAGAAGAAGCCAAACAATTTGCCGTATGATAGTCCTTCACCAGCTGTGGTTTTGAGATAACACACTTTTATACTTGTCTACTAGAATTTTAAAATGTCATTTGTATGCACAAAAAGAACTCAATTATTGCTTCTCCTTCCCAGAAACCATGCAGGCAGCCTGTTGGATGGGATATATTTTTAATAGGATAGATATTTGTGTACCATCCACCCTCAGAACATTTAGATGGAAGACCAGATTCAGGAAAACATACTTTTAAGTACCATGGTAAAATTTCTTGAAGATATGTTAAGAGATAATGAAAATACAAAAGACATTAAATTTTGAGCAATTTAGAAATTTCTAAAACTTTAAAAAGAGGCAAAGTCTGCATAACATAAAATTTGTAAGATAATCTGTTCAGCCAAGTAACTATTCCAGTAATAATTCCTGAACAGTTAAAGAAGGTGGTTCAGGAGGAGGATTACTTACTGAAGCTAACTTTAAATACTGACAAATCTGGGTTTTAAACCAGATTAAGTAGGTGCTTCAGGATGGGCATGGTGGCTCATGCCTGTAATCCCAGCACTTTGAGAGGCCAAGGCAGGAGGATCAGTTGCGGCCAGGAATTCGAGACCAGCCTGGACAACAAAGCAAGACCCCGTCTCTACAGAAAAAAAACAAAACATAAACAAAAAAAATGAGCTAGGTGCGGTAGCATGCGCCTGTAGTCCCAGCTACTCAGGAGGCCGAGGCAGAATAATCTCTTGAACCCAGGAGTTCAAGGTTACAGTGAGCTATGATCACACCACTGCAACTTCAGCCTGGGTGACAAAATGAGACCCTGTTTCCAAAAAAAAAAAAAAAAAAAGAAGAAGTAACTGGGACTTGGGGAACTGTGACTTTCCCAAGGGTTCCTGCTACTAAGGACAAAGTTAGCACATGCATCTATTTCAGTACAAGCACAAGAACACACCTTTAATTTATTTTTGTTGCTTTTTAAATACGTACTACACAGACTGTTCTTCAGGTTAGTGTTATTTTTCTTTTTTCTTTTTCTTTTGAGGCAGAGTCTCGCTCTGTCACCCAGGCTGGAGTGCAGTGGTACGATCTCAGCTCACTGTAACCTCCGTCTCCCAGGTTCAAGCAATTCTCATTCTCATGCCTCAGTCTCCTGAGTGGCTGGGACTACAGGCATACACCACCATCCCCAGCTAATTTTTTGTATTTTTAGTAGAGATGGTGTTTCACCATGTTGGCTACATTGGTCTCAAACTCCTGGCCTCCTGGTCTCAAACTCAGCCTCCCAAAGTGCTGGGGTTACAGGCATCAGCCACTGTACCTGGCCTTATTATTTTTTTGTGCAATATCAATTTAAACAAAAGGTAAAATATCTGCTTTGAATGTTTTTATATACATTAAGTTAATATATACGAGCATAATCTTTTTCAGTATTTGAGAATTTTACCACTCTTCTAAATTTGTTCTATCTTTTCTTATCTAAATTCAATAGTCCACAACTGTCACACTTGGTAATTGATGTTTATTAAAGTAAATTTCATATGTCATAATTCAATATGTTGCATTAAGGTGGCTTAATACTTTGAAACTCATATGACTCTTAATGTAGTTAGAGTCATGGTAGGTACTCAATCTCAAAGCCTATTTAAAAAGCTGTACTTGGGCTGGGCATGGTGGCTCAAGCCTGTAATCCCAGCACTTTGGGAGGCCGAGACGGGTGGATCACGAGGTCAGGAGATCGAGACCATCCTGGCTAACACGGTGAAACCCCGTCTCTACTAAAAAAAATACAAAAAACTAGCCGGGCGTGGTGGCAGGCACCTGTAGTCCCAGCTACTCGGGAGGCTGAGGCAGGAGAATGGCGTAAACCCGGGAGGCGGAGCTTGCAGTGAGCTGAGATCCGGCCACTGCACTCCAGCCTGGGTGACAGAGCGAGACTCCGTCTCAAAAAACAAAAACAAAAAAAAACAAAAACAAAAAAAGCTGTACTTGAAGTTGTATATCCAAAGGTGCACATGAAATATAAAATATTTGAATTAAAATTTCTATAGAATATGCATTTAAAAATGTGTCATTACTGATTATGTATAGTCATCCATCACTGTGTATGTGTGTAACTCACTGCTTGTTTTGCTTTTAGAACCTTTTGCCCAGAGTAGCAGCCAAACTTGAGGTTGCCCCAATTTCTGACATCATTGCAATCAAGTCACCTGACACATTTGTGAGAACTATTTATGCAGGTGAGTACTCAAGATAATTAATCAACATGTTAAATTTTAGTGAAAAGCATAAATTAATCTTGAAGGTAAATTTTAAATCAAGCCATACAATTGCTTTAAGTGGACCATCTTAAAGGTTTCTGAGGAAAATTTTAGTCTAGAATTGCTGGTGGCCCTTAACATGGCATTCTCTTTGATGGATCTCAAGCACAGTGATTTCCTGCCTGTTTATTGAGTTTGTAGAGTGATATTTTCCTAGTGGTCAATAAAAATTAGATTCACTATTTAATATATTTTGTAAGTGGTACCTGGAAAAGCAAAACTGTAAAAAAATAGTATTCTCTTTTTTTTTTTTTTTGAGGCGGAGTCTCGCTCTGTCGCCCGGACTGGAGTGCAGTGACCAGATCTCAGCTCACTGCAAGCTCCGCCTCCCGGGTTTTCGCCATTCTCCTGCCTCAGCCTCCTGAGTAGCTGGGACTACAGGCGCCCGCCACCTCGCCTGGCTAGTTTTTGTATTTTTAGTAGAGACGGGGTTTCACCGTGTTAGCCAGGATGGTCTCAATCTCCTGACCTCGTGATCCGCCCGTCTCGGCCTCCCAAAGTGCTGGGATTACAGGCTTGAGCCACCACGCCCGGCCAAAAATAGTGTTCTAAATCTTTGCTTCTTCTACTTCATTTCCATCAGCATTAAAAAATTCATTTTAGCCAGCTGCAGTGGCTCGTGCCTATAATCCCAGCACTTTGGCAGGCTGAGGTGGGAGGATTACTTGAACTCAGGAGTTCGAGGCTATCCTGGGCAACATAATAAGACCCCATCTCAAAAAATAAATAAATAAATAAAAAATTAGGCATGGTGGCATGTGCCCGTAGTCATAGATACTTGGGAGGCTGAGGTGGGAGGATTGCTTGAGCCAGAAGGTCAGGGCCATAGTGAGTTGTAATCTTGCCACAGCACTCCAGCCTGGGCAACAGAGCAAGACCCTGTCTCAAGAAAAAAAGAAAATAAATTCATTTCAGTGTCTCTTCAGTTGATTGATCTTTTGCTTAGCAAACTGTTCTCTAGTGGGGTTGGAGAAGGCAGTGAACTCTTCGTTTTTTTTCTGATTAAAGTTATGTATTTCACTATAAATGGCTATTTCTCAAATTAGACTTTTCATCTTCCATAATGTTTGTGGGAAAAAATTTTGTCATGGTTTAGGTTACTGTTAATGTGATAGCTAATCCAGAGTGTCTCAAATCCTCTTATAATCTTGGTACATCCATACCTGTTCTTTATGACCTGTTGTGTTTTCAAGATATTCCTCCTTCAGCATGCATAGTAGCTACATTCTTATTAAGTTGTTGCAGCTCATAGTTTTGAGTTACTGATTGTATTGTTTTTGGAGAAGGAAGCTTTGTTCATATTCCTTTTAGGGGTGTAATGTACCTCTTAGTGTGGATGCCTGTTCCAGTTTCTTCCTTCTAGGCATGGTAGTACCTGTCCTGCTTTTAAAGACATCCAGGGTTATACAAATGTCTACTGATATGTTTCTTCACTGTTACGGTCCACTTTTTCCTATACTTATTAGAGTTAGAAGACAACTGGTCAAGAGTTATTTCTTGCCTTGTCTATGAAGTAAATTCCAAGCATCAAAGGAATGCTAGTTTTGTTGCCTTTTGTTGTTGCTTTTAAGAAATAGATTGTATGTTTCAGGAAATGCTCTATGTACAGTGAAGTGTGATGAGAAAGTGAAAGTGTTTTCTGTCCGTGGAACATCTTTTGAAGCTGCAGCAACAAGTGGCGGTAGTGCCAGTTCAGAAAAGGGTGAGTGTTCATTTGGAGTTTTTTGGTTTTTCTTTTTTTTTTTTTTTGAGACGGAGTCTCGCTCTGTCGCCCGGGCTGGAGTGCAGTGGCCGGATCTCAGCTCACTGCAAGCTCCGCCTCCCGGGTTTACGCCATTCTCCTGCCTCAGCCTCCCGAGTAGCTGGGACTACAGGCGCCCGCCACCTCACCCGGCTAGTTTTTTGTATTTTTTAGTAGAGACGGGGTTTCACCATGTTAGCCAGGATGGTCTCGATCTTCTGACCTCGTGATCCGCCCGTCTCGGCCTCCCAAAGCGCTGGGATTACAGGCTTGAGCCACCGCGCCCGGCCAGTTTTTCTTATTTTTTTAATTCATAGAGTGTATTATAATGAGAGATTACCTCTGCTTACATTTCTAATGCATAGTATTTGAAAGTTCAATTTAAATGATATTCCCAAGCTTATATAAAAATAATAAATATATATAACTTGCATCTTTTTTCACATTATCTTTGGTACTAGGATAGTTGCTTTGGTAGATCAAGGGAGTGGGAGACAGGATCTATTAAGATTAAGCTTTTTTACTCTTGTCGCTGTTTCCTATTATATTTGGGTGATTCAATATAACAGAAGAATGTAACAGTAAACATGTGGAGGGTGTTACACTTTAACATGTATAGTGTCTCATTTGAACCTCATAGAAAGAAAGTTATTCCATATTCAGACTCAGAGAATTAAATGATTTCTCGAGTCATACAACTAATGTGGCAAAGACTGGAATCTAGTCTCCTTAAGTCTTTCCATCGTCAGAGAGAATTAATTAGGAGCACTGAAAATTCACATTAATTAAATTTCATGGAATTATATACTTGTGTGTTTCTCTTGAAAATAATTATTGTTATAGAACTTGAAATCATAGTCGTTGTTTTATTATATGTGTTAATGTATGCAGCATCAAGTACTTCACCAGTGGAAATATCAGAGTGGCTTGACCAGAAATTAACAAAAAGTGATCGGCCAGAGCTAACAGGTGCCAAAGTGGTGGTATCTGGTGGTAAGTGAAATATTAATCTTAAAAGATGTAAACTTAAAGTACTTCGATTTTTTTTTTTTTTTTTTTTTTTTTTTAGTATTTATTTTAGAGGTACACAAATCTTTTTCATATATAAGAAGTTGGGAAGTTTTGGGTATTATTCCCATTTAACCAATTAGGAAAATGAAATTATGAGCATAGTACACAGTTTGGGGTTTCTGTTGCACACCTATTCACTGGCACCAGGGGGAGCATGGTGTAAATCTCATCTCCATAGCTTTGTCACTTGGTACCGTCTTACTGATGCACTTCCATGTATTCTGCAGAGTATGGTTGGCTTCTGAATTATAGATAGAACTGGCTGGAATTTCAGGGCCATCTTGTGTGTAATTCCTACCCTTCTTTCCACTTGGAAAGATTTCCAGAGTTGTCCATGTCTTTGTGTATAACTCTTTAAAAGTTTCTTAATATTTAATATCAAAACTGTTAATATTGCATAAGACATGCTTATTTTTGTACATCATGCCCCTTGTCTTTAAGAACAATGATCTTTTTTATGGCCCACTGACTAACTTTTTGAAAAAATAAGGACTGCTATGCTTTTTAAATCCTTGCAAATTAAACATTCCACAAAATAAGCTTTCAGACAGCCTTCTATTGCAAGTGGCATTGAGAAAAAATCATTTAATATTTTGAAGTGATATATCTGACTTGTTTTTTCTTTTCTTTTTTTCTTTTTGAGATGGAGTTTTGCTCTTGTTGCCTAGGCTGGAGTGCAGTGGCACAATTTCAGCTCACCGCCACCTCCTGGGTTGAAGCAATTCTCCTGCCTCACCCTCCCAAGTAGCTGGGATTACAGGCATGCGCCACTAAGCCTGGCACGGTGACTCACACCTGTAATCTCAGCACTTTCAGAGGCTGAGGTGGGTGGATCACCTGAGGTCAGGAGTTCGAGACCAGCCTGGCCAACATAGTGAAACCTCGTCTGTACTAAAAATACAAAAAATTAGCTGGGCATGGTGGTGGATGCCTGTAGTCCCAGCTACTTGGGAGGGTGAGGCAGGAGAATTGCTTGAACCTGGGAGGCTGAGATTGCAGTGAGCCGAGATCATGCCATTGCATTCCAGCCTGGGCAACAAGAGTGAAACTCCGTCTAAGTAATAATAATAATAATAATAATAATTTCGTATTTTATACAGCAAAAAGCACCAGGCCCTGACTTGTTTATTCACTTATTTATTCAATAAATGTATATTGGTTATCTGTTCTATGACAAGCTTATTGCCAGGTGCTGGAGAAACAGATGAAAAGGCAGAATGCTCTTCCTCTCGAGTTTAAAGTCCTTGAAATGACTCCCATTCAAATAATAACTTTATGCAGTCATTCAGAGAAATTTATTGAACATCTATTATATGTAGAGTTTTGCTAAATATTGCACATATGGCAGTGACCAAGATAGATATAGATCCTGAAATTATAGAGTTTTTATTCTAGTGGGAAAAAAAACTCATATTAATTACATAATTAGTTAACTAGTTAATTATAGTAGTGTTGAATCCTTTATAGAAGTGTAGGAGTGTGATAGGAGAGGTCAGAAAAGGTTTTATAGAGGAGGTGACATGCTTAATATGGCAGTTACATAATATGAAAATTTACTCCAGTATATAAAATAGCAAAATTATTCTAGAATGAGTTTGATGTTTGCCTAATTTTTTTGTTTTTTTGTTTTTTTTTCATCTTTTTAAATGAGGTCGAGGCTTGAAGAGTGGCGAGAACTTTAAGTTGTTATATGACTTAGCAGATCAACTACATGCTGCAGGTAAAGTTATTTTCCTTAGTAGAAAGATATTCCCTCTTTGTTGGAAATATTTTTTCTTCATTATTTCCTTTTTGTATAAGTCTTTCAACCCTACAAATTATTTTACTTTCCGGATTTTTCAGTTTTTCTCTTTGAACCAGTTTTTCTTAAGCCTCCAAGTAAATGGTATATAACATTCAGTGAGGAGAAGGCCTCCTACTATCCCTTATATTTGCCTGATCTTAGTAGGTTTTTTTCTTCACTTTAAAAATAATGAAATGGGCCAGGCACAGTAATGCTCATCTGTAATCCTACCACTTTAGGAGGCTGAGGCAGGAGCATTGCTTGAACCCAGGAATTTGAGACCAGCCCTAGCAATGTAGTGAGACCCCATCTCTACAAAATTTAAAAATTAGCCAGGCATATTGGTGTGTGCTTGTAGTCCCAGGTACTTGGGAGGCTAAGGTGGGAGGATTGCTTGAGCTTGAGAGGGAGAGGCAGCAGTGCACTGGTTGTGCCACTACATTCCAGCCTGGGTAACAGAGTGAGATCCTGTCTCAAAAATAATAATAAAAGACAAAATAATGAAATGTTAGTTTCAGTGCCAACTTCAGATTCAGGAACACCCTGGTTTTTCATCTTTTTTTGGTGGTCTTAATCTTATACAAATAGAAATACGTTTAAAGCTTTTAAGTTCGTAGTTAAAAATTTAAAACTGGAGTTAACCATTTATAGGTAAGGTAGAACCTGTTGCTAAAAGTGCATTGATGAGTGGCCGGGCGCGGTGGCTCAAGCCTGTAATCCCAGCGCTTTGGGAGGCCGAGACGGGCGGATCACGAGGTCAGAAGATCGAGACCATCCTGGCTAACATGGTGAAACCCCGTCTCTACTAAAAAATACAAAAAACTAGCCGGGTGAGGTGGCGGGCGCCTGTAGTCCCAGCTACTCGGGAGGCTGAGGCAGGAGAATGGCGTAAACCCGGGAGGCGGAGCTTGCAGTGAGCTGAGATCCGGCCACTGCACTCCAGCCCGGGCGACAGAGCGAGACTCCGTCTCAAAAAAAAAAAAAAAAAAAAAAAAGTGCATTGATGAGAAGAGAGTGATTTTTTTGAAAAACCAAAAAAATTTAAGCCAGGCGTGGTAGCATGTGTCTGTAATCCCAGATACTTGGGAGGCTAAGTTAGGAGGATTGCTTGAGCCTAAGAGTTTGAGACCAGCCTAGGCAACATAATTGAGACCCTGTTTTGAAAAAAAATCTTTTTAAAGACATTTGATTATTTTTGAATTATACAATCACTACGATGAATATATGTTAAAATGTCCCAATTCTATCATCTCACTATCCTTTTAAGAATTTTTACATATAACTTTCCAGGGTTTTCCTGTAACTTTCTGTGGTTTTCTGTGCATTTCTATTACATAACCCAAATTTCTATTACATGTACCCATAGAAACAGTAATAGTTTTGTCAGAATAAAGGCATTATATAGACACTGTATAATCAGATGGTAGTACTTCAGGGTTTATTTTCATTCATTCTTTCTTTGAACAAGTATTTATCAAGTGTCTGCCATATTCCAGGTACTATTTTAGGTGCTATTAGTTTATTTTGGCTACAGTAATAAGTTACTACAAACTTGGTAGCTTAAAGCAACAAAGTTTTTCTCTCACAGCTTTGGAGGCCAGAGGTGTGTTGAAGTGTTAACAGGGGCCATACTCCCTCTGGGGGCTCTAGGAGATAATCTGTTATTTTCCTCTTCCAGCTTCTGGTGGGTACTCTGATATTCCTGGGCTTGTGGCCACATCACTACAACTTCTGCCTCTGTCTTCGTATCATATTCTCTGTGGGACTGCATTCAGTCTCCTTCTGTGTCCCTCTTATAAGGATACATGCCGGGCGCAGTGCCTCATGCCTGTAATCCCAGCACTTTGGGAGGCCAAGGTGGGCGGATCACCTGAGGTCCAGAGTTCGAGATTAGCCTGGCCAACATGGTGAAACCCCGTCTGTACCAAAAATATAAAAATTAGTTTGGTGTGGCGGTACACACCTGTAATCCCAGCTACTTGTGAGGCTGAGGCAGGAGAATTCCTTGAACCCAGAAGGCGGAGGTTACAGTGAGCTGAGATTGTGCCACTGTACTCCAGCCTGGGTAACAGAGCGGGACTCCGTCTCAAAAACAAAAAAGATACGTGTAATGGCATTTAGGGCCCACGTAGATAATCCAGGATAAACTCCCTCTCAAGATCCTTAGCTTTATATCATATCTGCTGCCACGTAGGTAATATTCACAGGTTCTGGGGATTAGGACGTGAATATATCTTTGGAGGGGCCATTTTCTTGCCTACTACAGACACTAACACAGTAAATTAGTAAATAATATAATATGGGCCAGGTGTGGTGGCTTACTCCTGTAGTCACCTGAGGTCAGGAGTTTGAGACCAGCCTGGCCAACATGGAGAAACCCCGTCTCTACTAAAAGATACAAAACTTAGCTGGGCATGGTGGTGCGTGCCTATAGTCCCAGCTGCTTGGGAGACTAAGGCAGGAGAAACGCTTGAACCTGGGAGGCAGAGGTTGCAGTGAGCAGAAATCATGTCACTGCACCCCAGCCTGGGCAACAGGGCGAGACTCTGTCTCAAAAAAAAGAAAAAAAAGAGGGTCGTAAGTGTTAGGGAGACTAATAGAATGGGTAATGGGGGTGAGAATTGGAGGGCAAGATTGAAGTTTAAAATAAGGTAGCCAGATTTGGCCTTAATGAGAAAGAGACATTTGGCTTGGTGTGGTGGCTCGTGCCTGGAATCCCAGCAGTTTAGGAGGCCAAGATGGGTGGATCAGTTGAGACCAGGAGTTCAAGACCAGTTTGGCCCACATGGTGAAACCCCACCTCTACTAAAAATACAAAAATTAGCTAGGTGAGCAGATTACTTGAGGTCAGGAGTTCAAGACCAGCCTGGCCCACATGTTGAAACCCCACCTCTACTAAATACAAAAATTAGCTGGGTGTGGTGGCACACACCTGTAGTCTTGGCTACTCAGGTGGCTGAGGTGGGAGGATCGCTTGAACTGTGAGGTGGAGGTTGCAGTGAGCTAAGATTGTGCCACTGCACTCTGGCCTGGGTGACAGAGACACTCTAAAAAAAAAAAAAAAAAAAAAAAAAGGAGACACCTGAACAAAGGTTTGAAGGAGGTGAGGAAGCGACCCATGAGGAGATCTAGGGGAGAGTGCTCCAGACCAGAGCAACCAGTAAAGTGCAGAGAGCCTGTCTAAGGCAGGAACACATCTGGCCTATTTGACGAATAGGAAGAAGGCCAATGTTGGAATGGAAAGTGCAAAAGAGAGAGTAGTAAGAGATAAAACTGGGAGGCAACACGAGACAGATCGCACAGGGCCTTATAGGACATTATAAAGAGATTACTTTTCTCTGAATGAAATGGGGAGCCATTTCAAGGTTTGAGCAGAAGAATGACATGATCTAACACATTTTTAAAGGATCGCTTTGGCTGCAGTTTTAAAAATAAGCTGTAGGGGGTAAGTACAGTAATGGGGAGATCATTTAACAGGCTATATCAGTCGTGTAGGTGAGAGATACTCATGGTTTGGACCAGGGTAGCTGCAGTTGATGTGGGGAGAAATTGTCAGTTTTGAGATATATATTTGAAGGTAGAGATAAAGGATTTCCTGACAGATTGGATGTGGATTATGAGAGAAAGTATTTGTCCTGGCGAGTGGTAGGATGGAGTTACAGTTAGCTGAGATAAGGAATATCTCGAGTGAAGCAGTTTCCAGGGACAGATCAGGAGTTTAGTTTTGGGCATGTTAATTTTTGAGATGTCTAATAACAGACACTGAGTAGAGATGTCAATTAAGCAGTTGGTATAGGAGTGTGGAGTTCTATGGAGAAGTTTGGGCTAGAGATACGTATTTGGGAATCAGTTCATTTGGATGATATTGAAAGCCATGAGACTGGATGAAATTACCAAGGGAGGGAGTATAGATAAAAAAGAGGTCCCAGGCTAGGTGCAGTGGTATGAGCCTGTAGTCCCCACTACTCAGGAGGCTAAGGCAGGAGGATCTCTTGAGCCCAGGAGTTTGAGGCTGTATTGTGTTATGACTGTGCCTGTGAATAGCTACTGCATTACAGCCTGGGCAACAGAATGAGACTTTGTCTCTTTTTTTTTTTTTTTTTTTGAGACGGAGTCTCGCTCTGTCTCCCGGGCTGGAGTGCAGTGGCCGGATCTCAGCTCACTGCAAGCTCCGCCTCCCGGGTTTACGCCATTCTCCTGCCTCAGCCTCCCGAGTAGCTGGGACTACAGGCGCCCGCCACCTCGCCCGGCTAGTTTTTTTTTTGTATTTTTTAGTAGAGACGGGGTTTCACTGGGTTAGCCAGGATGGTCTCGATATCCTGACCTCGTGATTCGCGCATCTCAGCCTCCCAAAGTGCTGGGATTACAGGCTTGAGCCACCGCGCCCGGCCGAGACTTTGTCTCTTAAGGAAAAAAAAAAAAAAAAAAGTCTCAGGACTGAGCCATAAACACTGTATGATTAAGAGCTAAGAGAGAAAAGGAGAAAGAAGACCAAAAAGGAGTAGTAAGTTAGTCTAGACAACCAGGGCGGAGGCTATGTTTTGGAACCCATGTGGAGTGTTTCATTGAGGAGGAAAAAATTGATCAACTATGACACACACTTCTAACAGGTCAAGGATGGTAAAGACTGAAGAGTGACTATTGGATTGAACCACTTAGACATCATTGGCCACTTTAAGCAGTTTCAGTGGAGTGATGGAAGCAAAAGTCTCATTAGAGTGGGTTTAAAAGAATAGTCCTGCCAGGTGCAGTGACTTGTACCTGTAATCCCAATACTTTGGGAGGCCAAAGTGGGAGGATTACTTAAGCCTAGGAGTTTGCGACCAGCCTGGGCAACATGGCAAAACCCCGTCTCTACAAACAATATCAAAATTAGCCAGGCATGGTGGTATGCATCTGTGGTCCCAGCTGCTTGGGAGGCTGAAGCAGGAGAAATCACTTAAGCCCAGGAGGTTAAGGCTGCAGCGAGCTGTGATTGTGCCACTGCACTCCAGCCTGGGTGACAGAACAAGACCATGTCTAAGAAAAGAAAATAAAAAATAAAAGGCTAGTCATAGGTAGTGGTTACATGGTTGTGTTCACTGTATGATAATGCTCTGGAGCAGCACGTTTGTCTTTTTCTGTATGTAGGTTATATTTTAATGAAAAGGTTTTTAGAGATAGAATGGGAGGCCTGGAGTTGGAGACAGTGAATACAGATAACTTTTTTGAGGGATTTTGCTATATAGGGAAGCAGGGAAATGGATGGTAGCTAAAAGAGGAGTCTGGCCAACAGAGGGACTTCATAAAGCTGGGACAGGTAATAACGTGCTTCTGTGCTTATGGGAATGCTCCAGGAGAGGGAAAAGTAGTCATACTTTTTCCCCTTCACATACTTTTTCATTTCACTCAAGGACATCACTCCAGTAATTCTCCCCTGAGGGAAAAGTCAGAATTACTGGAGTGATGTCCTTGAGTAGACAAGAGAGAATGTGGACATAGCTGCAGGTGGTGGGTAGATGTGTTACTCGGAGCATGTGGAAATTCTCTTTTGATCCTTTCAATTTTTTTTTAGTGAATTAGAAGCAAAGTCATCAGCTGAGAATGAGGATGCTGTAGAGGTATAGGAAGTTTGAAGAGAGAAGAAAATATATGAAATTATGGTTTAGGAAACAGTGGGCTAATGAAAGGACTAGGGGAACTTAGTATAACTGCCAGGAATTAAGGCTTATTTATTTAGAGGAAAATATACTTCACATGGTTGGATATTTGATATTTTTCTCCAGTGATGCTGAACTGCAGGAGAAGAGATATGGAAAAAGTGGAAAGGTTGCTTAATCAGCCAGAGATGGAGGTTTTTCTGAGTGTGTGGTGATAGGAGAGTAAGGAAGTTGAAGGCATAGCAAAGGAATGATTAGAATGATTGATCATAGAATTTGAAGTGGGCAAAAACAACAGGACAATGGGGGAGAGTGAATAGAATTGTAGATTACTGTGGGATCAGAGGAATGTTGGAGGTGAACGTCAGCTAGAAAGAGGAGGTCAGAAAGATGCTGAAAATTGAGAGTATTGAGCAATCTTGGTAAAGAAAATGTCTAGGATATGATCATGGGTGTGGCTGAGGTAGAGTGGTGGGCAAGCTCACTGGAGGAGAGTTGTTCAAATCTCCAAGGGTTGAAATCTCCAGGAATTAAGATAAGACTAATATAGGTCTTTTGGTTTCCAGTCTGGCATATAAGAAGCTTGGAAGTCACCATTCTGTCCTAACAACAAGTGAAAAACTGAACAAACCGAAGAATCAAAACTCATCTTACATCCATAGGAGAAGTGAGGTTGCATGGCAAACTGCTGTCCCCCAAACTGGAGAAACCAACAAGCAAACACAGATAATCACAACTTCCCAGAGCAGAAATCCAAAGTGGCAACCTCCACAGGAGCTGGTGGTGGGGTAGGGGAACCTGAAGTCTTGTTGATGAATTGCTGGAGGTTCCATGTTAAAAACTCCAGGTGGGCCGGGCACGGTGGCTCATGTCTGTAATCCCAGCACTTTGGGAGGCCGAGGTGGGCAGATCACTTGAGGCCAGGAGTTCGAGACCAGCCTGGCCAATATGGTGAAACCCCATCTCTACTAAAAATACAAAAATTAGTCGGGCGTGGCAGCATGCACCTGTAGTCTCAGTTGGTTGGGAGGCTGGGGCAGAAGAATCACTTGAACCCTGGAGATGGAGGTTGCAGTGAGCCAAGATCGTACCAATATTCTCCAGCCTGGGCAACAGAGTGAGACTCTGGATTTTTGTTTTTTTGACAAAAAACTCTAGGGGTATCCAGTGTGGGCTCCCAACATTTCAGGAACTCTTCCTCATGGTGAAAATTAGAGAAAAATCACCTCATGCTTCCGATAAGGGGAGGTGAAAGGGAACTACTTTAAAATATGCCAGAACATTCTGCTCTTCTTAACAAAGTCTGACCTCCTTCAGGAGGAACTGTTTAACCAGAGATTAATTTCCTGGGGCTTTATCAGAGCCTAACTGACGTGAGGAAAAGTAAATAGTCAACTTCAGCCATTCTAGCCATCCTGTCCCACCTAAGGGAGAGAGAGGAACTGAGAAGCATGTGTAAAGTTCAGTCCCAATATGGTCTTATTGAGGTATGGTCTTAGTAAAAGACCAAGACCTCAACATAGGACTGTAGAATGCTTCCTTTCCCCCAGCACCTTACCACCATGTAATAAAGGCTTAGTGATAGCTCTTCCTTTTACCCGTGTATCTATGAAGAAAATATTGCAAGATATACTAAAACATAAAAAGACAGTTTGAAGAGACAGAGAAAGCATCAGAACCAGACTCAACTAGAATAATCAGGCTGGAAATTTAAAACTGGGATTAGTATGCTAAGGTCTCTAATGAATCAAGAGCAAGTAAGATGTGCAATATAAGCAGAGGGCTAGAAATCCAAGAAAGAAACAGAAATGCTAGAGATAAAAAACATTGTAGCAGAAATGAAGAATACCTTTTAAGGACTTCTTAGTAGACTGGATATGGCTGAGGAAAGAATCTCTGAGCTCTAGGATCTCAGTAGAAACCTCCAGAACTGAAAAACGAAGAGAAAAAGAACCAGAAGAAGAAGAAAAAAAACAGAAAACCTGAACTGTAATATCTAACAATTGTGGAACAGCTACTAAGAGTATAACGTGTAATGGGAATACTAGAAGAGGAGAGAAAGGAGCAGAAGCAATATCTGACTGAGGATTTCCCCACATTAATGTCAGATACCAATCCACAGATCTAGGAAGCTCAGAGAACACCAAATATAAATGCCAGAAGAACTTCACCTATGCCTATTATTTGCAAACTACAGAAAATCAAAAATAAAGAACAAATACTGAAAGAAGCCAGAGGGGAAAATCAACCATACCTATAAAGAGCAAAGATAATAATTACATCCGATCTCTTTTCAGAAACCATGCAAGCAAGAAGAGAGTGTAGTAAAATGTTTAAAGTGCTGAGAGAAAACACCCACCAACATAGGATTTTATACCCTGTGAAATTATCCTTTAAAAATGAAAGAGAAATAAAGACTTTCTCAGACAAAAATTGGCAGAATATGTCATAGACTTGCAAGAAATGTTAAAAGTTCTTCTAGAGAGAAGGAAATGGTAGAGGTCAAAAACTCTGATGTATATAAAGCGAGTGAGAGCATTGAAGAGGGAATGAGTGAAGGTAAAATAAGTTTTAGTTTTCTTAATTGATCTAATAGGTTACAGTTTGTTTAAAATAATAACATTGTATTCAATTACATATGCTCGTGTAATACAATTACTTATGTGCTCATATATGAGTGAAATGAATCACAATGTAAGAAACAGGAGATAGGGATTAGGATTATCTTGTTATTTAATGGTATTTGTACCACCTGTGAAGTAGTAAAGTGTTTGAAAGTGGACTTGGATTAGTTGTAAATGAATATTGTAAACTCTAGGACCACCACTAAAGTAAAACAAAAATACAACTAATAGCTAAGAAAAGAGACAAAATGGAATTATTTAAAATGCTCAGTTGGTGGAAGACAAAAATAGGAAAAAAGAAGAAGGGCAGCAAATAGCCGTTACAAATATGGTAGATATTAATCCAACTATGTCAGTCTTTACTTTCAACATCAGTAGTGTAAATGCACCAATTAACGATAAAGATTGTCATAGTGGATGAAAAAGTAAGACCCAACTATATGGTGTCTACAAGAAACCCACTTTAAATATAAAAATACATATACATATAAAGTAAATGAGTGTAGAAAGATATACCATGGTGGTGCCAATTGAAAGAAAGCAGGAATAGCTATATTAATTTCAGACGGAGCCAATTTAAAGTTAAGTTTTATTAGGTAAATAAAACCTGAGTTTTAATAAACTTAAAGTTTTAAGTTCTAAAACTTACATTTCAATAAAACTTAATATAACTTAAGTTTTGCTGATATTGGGCTCTGTATTCCAAAATAACAGTGTAAGGGTCAGGAATATGGGAGGTGGGTGCAGGTTAGGGAGCATGCAGAGCATTATGGGGATCAGTGTATAGGTTATGAAGGATAACCTTTGAGTTTGGGACTTGTGGGGACAGACATAAATGAAGGGCAGGGTGTAATTAGTCCCGGCTGACTCAAGATAGTGGTGGTGAGGCTGTGCGTGTTTGGAGGTGGTCAGTTGTATTGTCTATGGCTCCCTCTGTCCTTTTCAGCTTGAGATGAAGAGGCCTGAGGCTCATTCTTGACTCCTGCTGGGGAAGGGGTTGTTTTACTCCAAGTATAGGGCTCATTGTTGACTCCTGTTGAATGAAAATAGAAAGCCAGTTAAATTTTATTTATTAATTTGATAGCAAATATTGGTTAAACCTTCATCTTGTTATTTGTAACTCTTTATCCAGTATCTTCTCTTTATAGTATTACAATAGGTAATATTGTAAGACCTTTCTTCAAAACTTGTGAAGTTGTTACTTAAAGGAGCATTATATAATGACATTCTAAACATTATAGTGTAAAGTTTATGAATGCCTTTTTGATAAAGCATGCAGAAGAGTTAAGCCCAAATTAAAATCTGAAATACTTGGGTGTAAAAAGAAGTTTTTCCTTGAAGTTTTCTGTATAAAATATACTAGTACTTAGAATTCTAAATCACTGTCATTGTTTGCAGTTATCAGGGAATATCCTAACTAGCTGAATAGTAGAGCTTGAAAAAAATGACAAATATTTTTTCCTGTTAGTTGGTGCTTCCCGTGCTGCTGTTGATGCTGGCTTTGTTCCCAATGACATGCAAGTTGGACAGACAGGAAAAATAGTAGCACCGGTAAGTGTTGCAATAAAATATGCTGTGCCAAATGTTATAGGGATAAGTACTGTATGTATTTGTTGAACAGTGATCTCAGTGATTTATCTTACTCAGTGTTCCTGAGCAGTTAGCCAGTATCATGGTGAATATGTCATTTTCACAAGATCTGTGTAGTTCTTGGTCTCGGTAAAATGCCTAGCAGTTCTTAAATCCAGCTTATTTTTTCAAGTATTTTAAAGCAGTGGAACATTTTATCAAATTAAGTCATATTATATCAAATAAAACATTGATAAAAGCAGCATTTATCAACTCAAATTTGTAAGTTCACATTGATAGCATTTATTTGCCACAAAGCCTTTAGAGATTATAAATTCAGTGAGAACAATGAACCTATTTTAATGAACACAGAATTTTGAAATTGGGAGCTGTGAATGACAGTTTTAGTCTTACATCTTCCTGAACACCAAGTTTATTTCTGTATTTTGTCTTATGAATTCCAGAAAATTCTGTTTTACATAGATAAGTGATACTAGAATATTCTTCAGTTAAGCCTATCTAAAACTTAAAAAGGAAGAGCAGGAAATTTTGGTCTCAAAGTTGAATCACTAACAGTTGATAATGACTGTTTATATTTCTTAGGTGATACAGATTTTCAGTGAATAGGAGTCTCAGCCAGTTTAAACTTGTATAGTATGCACGAAAACATGTTTTTTATATATCTCAAAACAATATGTAGTCTTGTCCATTAAAAAAAAATCTTACATCCCAGTGCTTTATTCTATGAGATATTCATTCACAATTTTAAGATACTGTAGTCAACATTTTCAAGGCTTATTTTTTGAAGCTTGTTTTGAAGTAGTTGTTCAAGTCTTTTGCCTGTTTAAAACTTGAGTTCTTTTTATCTTCTCTTTGTAGGAGTTTTTTATATAACCTACATAAAAATTCTTTGTCAGATGTGTGTTGTATTTTTCCCATGCTAGAGCTTCCCGTTCATTTTCTTTTGATGAGTGGAGATTTCTAATTTTGATAGTCTAATGTACCAGTCTTTCTTCTTATGGTTAATACGTTTTGTGTTATTCAACTTACTTGAAGTCAGAAAAGAAGATTTAAAGCTTTAAATACATACTAGAACAACTCATAAATTAAGTCACATGATCATGTGGCCTGTTTGCTTGTCATACTGAATTAGGCTGTGAGAGTGGATTTATTGAGTGGATGAGCTTGAGCCTTCCTTGACATTTAATGAGCTCTAGCACACATGCATATGCGTATATATTTTAAGAGACAAGGTCTTGCTGTGTTACCTGGGCTGGAGTGCAGGGGTTGGTCACAGGCATGATCATAACACACCACAGCCTCTTAACTCCTAGCCTCAATCCTCCCACCTCAGCCTCTTGAGTGGCTGGGACTACAGGTATGTGCCACCATGCCTGACTGGCATACACACTATTTGTGGAAATCTTTCAATTTTACATGAGTAGACATCTGTAGGCCTGATTTCATAAAAGATCAGCAGATTCACAACCTTCTTAACCAAAAATAGTCTACAAGAAATTCAGGCTGGGCGCGGTGGCTCATGCCTGTAATCCCAGCACTTTGGGAGGCTGAGGTGGGCGGATCATGAGGTCAGGAGATTGAGATCATCCTGGCTAACATGGTGAAACCCTGTCTGTACTAAAACTACAAAAAAATTAGCCGGGCGTGGTGGCACGTGCCTGTACTCCCAGCTACTGGGGGGGTTGAAGCAGGAGAGTTGTTTGAACCCAGGAGGCGGAGGTTGCAGTGAGCCGAGATTGTGCCACTGCACTCCAGCCTGGGCGACAAGAGCAAGACTGTGCCCCCCCCGCCAAAAAAAGAGGAAATTCAAAGATATACACTGAAGTGACAGAGACTTATTTTGACTGACAGAGAGCGTTTGTAGTTATCAAATAGAAGAGTGGCAGGGAGTGGCTGGTAGTATCCTTTCCTATATTGAAAATAAATGGCATACAATCAGCATTATTCAGTATTACTCTTATGAATATAGAACCATTGCAATTTTTTTTCGTAAGGAAATGTATTAAATGCTTTGAAGACTTTGACATAAACTATACAGCCTCCGAGAGAATTTTGATTCATTAACTCGGGTGTGTGTGTGTATATATATACACACACATATGTGTTTGCATATATATGTGCATACATATATACACACATAATTTATGTATGTACATTTTGTTAAGGATCTGAAACTGTTTTTGGAAACTGTATCTCAAATTTGCAGAAAACTTACAGAACAAAAAACCTTTATTTTTATGGGCCATTTGAGTAAGTTGCTGTGACCATCCCCAAATATGTTATATAGCACATTCTCCTAATAACCACAATACAACTTTTTAAATTAGGATATCAACATTGATGCATAATACCATCTAAGCATCAGACCCTGACATTCAGGTTTTGCCTATTATTCCAAAAATGTCCTTTATAGCAAAAGGATATAGTGCAGAGTCACAGGTTACATTTTAACTGTCATGTGTCCTTCAATCTTAAATATTAATGGTTCCACAGTCTTACCTTCACTTCATGAGGGAACTGTGAAGATTATCAGACAGCTGTTTTATAGAATCTCCCTCAATTTGGATTTGTCTAATGTCTTCAATTTACGTTATATATCTTGAACAGGAATACCACAGAAGTGATACCTCATCCTATCAGATGGTATACAATTTCATTTGATCTTTCATTAATGGTTTTCACTTTGATTAAGGCAGTGTGTGCCAACTTCTCCATGGTAAAGTTACTTTTCCTATTGTAATACGTATTTTATATGGAGGTACTTTTCCTATTGTAATACGTATTTTATATGCAGTTTTCCTGAAACTTTTTTTTTTTTTTTTGAGACAGTCTCTCTCTGTCGCCAAGGCTGGAGTGCAGTGGTGTGATCTCGACTCAATGGAACCTCTGCCTCCAGGGTGCAAATGATTCTCATGTCTCAGCCTCCTGTGTACCTTGGATTACAGGCATGCACCAACCTACCCAACTAATTTTTGTATTTTTAGTAGAGACTGGGTTTTGCCATGTTGGCCAGGTTTGTCTGGAACCCCTGGCCTCAAGGGATCCACCCACCTCGGCTTCCCAAAGTGCTAGGATTACAGGCGTGAGCCACCATGCCCGGCCATAAACTATTCATTTATTTATATCAGTATGGACTTATGGTACCTATTTTATTCAATGGGCAAAAATCTATGGTTGTCATTATTATTGATGTATGAATTGTCCCATGTTTGGCTAGTGAGAGGCCCTCTGTGTCTTTTTGACGTGTTCTCATCATTCTTTGAATCCTTTTTTACTTCCTGAAGACAAGATGTTCCAGGCTCATTTTGTATTTTTCCTATCCCATCTTTGGAACCAGTCATTTCTCCAAGGAATCCTGGATCCTTTTGCTGAAGAAAAGTATTTAGAAGCCAATGTCTCAATGCTAGATGCTCCCATGACATCTCAGTGAAAAAAGCTAGAGAATGTGTGTAGGCATGTGTATGTCTAGGCAAATATATGCATATATATATTTATATACATATACAAACACATTTACATTTTATTTCTATATGAATTGTATATGTTGGAAACTGTAAGTGTCCACTGATATCTCCAATTCTGGTCTCATACCACAGGGTTAATTCTGGTTTTCTCCCTTTTCCTATTTGTATATGCCTTTCTCCTATGGTGAGAAACCTAGACCCTGCCAGTACTCCACCCTGCACAGACGCCCTCTTTGCCTCACTTGAGCTCCAGCACCTGGAACCGACCAGTCTTCCTGTATAGATACCCTCCCCACCCTACTTGGACTCTGACATATCTGTCTAGGTAGCTGTTTCCCAAGGTGGCTGCACAATTTTACACTTGTACCAACTATGTATGTGGGTTCTAGTTGCTCCTCATTTTCACCATTTGGTGTTTTATACATTTTGATGGATGTTATTGGTTCTAATTTGCATTTCCCTGCAATTAATCTAATGCTCATCTAATGATGATGAGCACTGTTGTATTATTGGCCCTTTAAACATCTTCCTTATGAAGTGCCTGTTCAAATCTTTTGCCCCTTTCTTTAATTGAATTGCTTGTTTTCATTATTGAGTTGACACATTTTATATATTCCTTTACAAGTTTCTTGTTAGATATGGGTTTTACAAATATTTTTTCCCAGTCCATGGCTTACCTATTTATTTTCTTAATGGTATCAAATTGAGGAAATTCCTTTGTTTCTAATTTGCTGAGAGTTTTATGAATGTGTGTTGAATTTTGTCAGATGTTTTCTGCATCTGTTGAGATGATTGGATAGCTTTTTGTTGGGGTGATCAGACCCAACACCAGGCCATGGGGGCTATGAAGTCTGGCAGAGTCAAAGGAATGAGAAAAGACAGGTTAAGAGAGAACGTGGGAACAGGGGGCCAGTGCTAGTATGGAGGCTGCCAAGGCTCCAAGCTCTGGGAGCCCATGCTATTTATTGGTGATCAAACAACGAAACAGGTGGTGAGGATGTGGGGGTTGAAAGGAAGCGATGTATCAAGCGAATGAGCTATAGCTGTGATGGTTTAGCATTTTCTTTGAAACATATGGCTACTTGAGATAATGGGTGTGCTAGAAGCAAGGAGCCAGAAAGTTTAGACACGTTCCCAAGGCCACAAGGTATTTTAGACCCTGGACCCCAGACATATTCAAAGATTTTTTTATATTATGTCAGACATGCAAGCCCTGCCTCAGCTTCTCTCCCAACACTCAACTTTTCTCCCAACATGCCCCCCTTTTCTTTTTTGTAAAACCACCACAGCTATCATTGCTTGTTCTCGAGGGTGGCTTTCTTTCCAGTGGTGGCTTCCGCATCTGCAGACTAAAAGGAGACAGCACAAGCACATAATTATTGGAACAAAATCTGCAAGTGTAGAGCTTTCAATGGCCTTAATCCATTTAAGAGGATTGATTGTAGACAACCCATCAGCTATCTTGTTGAAAATATCAGTTGCAGGGAGCAGATTCAAGTGAGCCTGAAAGGCTTCAAAAACCTGGTCTTATAGTTTTACAGTATCGAGGGTGAGATTTTCATCTCTGTCCTCCAGATGGCATTTAAGAGTAACATAACACAACTTTGAATCCAAAAGGTCCTCTTTTTGTTTTTGAATTAATTGAGCAAGGCAGTTGCAGGCTATGCAGCCCTTAATTGCCAGTTGGTGATCCAGCTTCATTTTTTTAGCCCTTACTCAAAATGGAGTTGCTCAGGTTTGAATGCTTCTTACATATTTCCCCTTTCCCTTTGACAAGGGGACCCTTAATTCTAAGGGTTGCAGAAGGATGGAGGTCTGTCTTCTGTAACTTCTTCATGCTGAATAGGGGCAATGATATTCCTGCCTACTTATTGGGGTCTTTTGTATTTAGGGTAGAGAGGAATTCAGTCAGAAAACATTGGTCCGTTAAGCATCTGTTGTACCTCTGAATCCCAGCAAAAGGTAAAACCCTGGCACTCCAGCAGTTTGTCAGCTTCCTGTGTGGTTTTCTTGATCTATACCATGTTATGGGGGTTGATGTCAGCATGACTCTGGTTGGTCCTTGTTCCATCTTTGTATTCAGATTCAACTGTCTTATGGCTCATACTGGGGGAACCTGGTCCATGGTTGGGATCCATGGGTCCCTCTAGTCTCCTGTTCCATGGTCATACACATCTTGAGGGCACCCACATGGTGTGTTCATCTCCTGCAAAAATACAAACATGCCCTTACCCCTACGTTAGTAAATCTACTGAAACAGAAGCAAAGGCTTTTTTATTTTTATTTTTATTTTGCTGTAGCTGGGAGGCATGCTATTGCTGAAGCATTTGTAACAGCTTCTGCCTCTTTGGTTAATTACCGTGGGGTAAATGTTACCATTGGTAATGAGAAGAAGGCTTTTTCTGATTAACAAAAGGCATAGAGAAAGCAAATCAAGGCTTATCCTTCTTGTGCAATAGTATAGCAAAAAAAAGCCATCCTTAAACCTTCAATTTGCACTGTACAGGTGGGTCCACTAGACGCTGTGGCTCATGATAGATCTTCAGATGTTTGGTAGGCACCTGATTGTCACCTGGAGAGACACAAGCAAATCCTCTTCCCCATATAATTATCTTTCCTTTTTCCCAGCTCTTTGTATGTGCATCCCTCCATCTTATATCTTGCCCAGCCTTTTTATTTTACTTTTGTCCTGTCAGGTGTTGTTCAGCTGCAGTCATGGGTTGTACTTTTTGTAAATTTAAAAACTTTAATGTTAATAAAGCTAAATGCAATTGCATATGCGGTGTCTTATATTCCCGGTCCCTTCCCTTTTACTTTTGTATTTGAGTTTTTAAAGTTGGATTAGCTCTTTAAGCAATGTCAGTTTGAAAAACTTGTTGAGGTCCTGCAAATGAGGATTTTCCATTACTAGATTCATCAGTAAAAACAGTAATGGCCACTCCAATAGGGGCTTTTTGAGTAATAGAAGGCAGTATCCAATATGTTAATTATAGAAATTGAAATATCTTAGATTTAGGGTAATGATTATCAAGAATGCCAACTGGCCAAATTAACTTGCCATTCTTGGGAATTAATATAGGCTTGTTGAATTTGTTGTTTTGTTAATGAAACCATAATCTGATTTAGATCATATCCCCTTGGCTTTGTTGTGGGCAGCCTCGTTTGTCCTACTAGCAAAGCAATTTGTTCTAAGTACAGAGTGAGCGTTTTGGTTGTATTGTGAGGTAGAAAAAAAAAAAACACTCAACCAGATCATCCTGTTGAACTATAAACTCCTGTAGGCAAATGCTTAGTAGGAAAAACTAAAAACTGTAATGGCTGTATCGGATTAATTTGTTCTACTTGTGCTTGCTGAATTTTTTTCCTCAATTAATGGAAGTTCCTCCAATGCTTCTTTGGACAGGGAGCATTTACTGTTAAGGTTAGAATCACCTTGTAAAGTAGAAAAGAGATGAGACATAGCATAGGTAGGAATGCCTAAAGTTGCATGAATCCAATTAATGTCTCCTAATAATTTTTGGAAATCATTTAAAGTTTTTAAATTATCTCTTCAAATTTGAACTTTTTTTTTTTTTTTTTTTTTTTTTTTTTGAGACAGAGTCTCGCTTTGTCGCCCAGGCTGGAGTGCAGTGGCGTGATCTCGGCTCACTGCAAGCTCCACCTCCCAGTTTCACACCATTCTCCTGCCTCAGCCTCCTGAGTTGCTGGGACTACAGGCACCCACCCCCACGCCTGGCTAATTTTTTTGTATTTTTAGTAGAGATGGGATTTCACTGTGTTAGCCAGGATGGTCTTGATCTCCTGACCTCGTGATCTGCCCGCCTCAGCCTCCCAAAGTGCTGGGATTATAGGCGTGAGCCACCGTGCCCAGCCAAATTTGAACTTTTTGAGGCTTAATAGCACTTTGTTCTGCCTTCATTCCTAGATATTGAAAGGCAGTAGAAGTTTGGATTTTATCAGGGGCTATAATTAACCCTGCTACATTTACGGCCTTTTCTGTTTGTAGCACAACATCAATTCTTCCCTAGTTTCAGCTGCACACAAAATATCATCCATGTAATGGATACTATACCATTTTTTAAACTGTTCTCTAACTCGCTTAATAGCTTTGCCAACTTAAGTTTGACAAACAGTTGGGCTATTTAACATGCCTTGTGGCAGTACTTCCCAATGGTATCAGTCTGCTGGTTCATTATTATTTATGGCGGGAACAGTAAAAGCAAATTTTTCATAATCTTGGGCAGCTAAAGGAATGGTAAAAAAGCAATCCTTTAGATCTATTGCTATAGAAGCCAGTATTTTAGAATCATTGTTGGGGAGGGCAGCCCTGGTTGTAGCATGCCCATGGGTTGAATTACAGCATTTAACAGCCCTCAAATCTGTTAGCGTTCTCCATTTACCAGATGTTTTCTTAATGACAAATACAAGAGAATTACGAGGGGAGAAAGTAGTCACTGTATATCCCTTTTGCAATTGTTCCTGCACCAGTTCTTTTAAAGCCTCCAGTTTTTCCTGTTTCAGCCACCATTGCTCCACCCAAACTGGTTTGGCAGTTAGCCAAACAAGAGGAATGGGAGCCAGAGGCTCAACAATGGCTGCTCCTAAAAATGATACCCCAATCCAGTCTGACCTGTTTATCCTTCTGAAGGTTCTGATTGGCTGTTTTAATTTTTTCCTAGTCCTTCTCCCCAGCAATATCCCACATTTTTCATCATTTGTCCACTATTATTACTATATTGATCCATAGGAATAGATATTTCAGCACTGCATTGTTGCAATAAGTCTCTACCCCATAAATTGACAGGAATAGGTGTAATAATAGGTTGGATGGTCCCTGGCCATCCCGCCCTTGACATGGTGAAATCAAGGAACTTTGAAAAACTTCTGAGGCAGTCCCTACACCAGCGATACCCATGGAAGTCTTTTGTTTAGGCCAGTGTTGGGGCCATTGATTTAAAGCAATAATAGAGACATCAGCTCCAGTATCTACTAGTCCTTCAAAATCCTTTTCTGAATAATTACTATATGAATAGGTCCTTTGTCAGACATTTGATTAACCCAATATAAAGCTTTTCCTGCTGGATTAGTACTACCAAAGCCTCCTATTCTTTTCACTGTGCTGCTGCTTAGTTTTATGTAGGGAACAGCAACAACTGAGCAATTCATTCTCCTGGGGAGGCAGACCATGGAGCTGAGGAACTAATAACTAGTTGTATCTCTCTCATATAATCAGAGTCAGTTATTCCCATATGCACAGTGATACCTTTTAAATTTAGTCTAGACCTTCCAAGTAATAGACTGTTCCTGAGGGTAAGGGTCTCCTAACTCCCATGGGGACCTTCTTTGGTGGCTCCCCAGGAAGTAAAGAGACAGGAATTGTGCTGCAGAGGTCTACAGGGGACCTGCTGTGGTGGGGGACAATTGTTGTATGGTTTGTAAGGGCGCTGGCTGTGCCGGATATGCCTTGGTTTGTTTGGGCCCCTCTTCTTGTTTCGCAAAAGAGGTTGTCCATCTTTGCTAAATTTAGAATGACACTGATTTGCCCAGTGGTTGCCTTTCTTACACTGGGGACATACACTGGGACTTTTCTGTTGATTGATGGTAGTGGTTTTTCCTTTTGATTTCCTTTTCTACGTTCCTGTTTTGTGTGTCCAAATTGCCCACAATTAAACCAAGAGCCTGAGAAATAGGGCATATTCTTTCCTACTTTCAATTCAGCCATAGCCTGAGCTAAAAGAGTAGCCTTATGTAAGTTACCTCCAATGCCATCACAAGCCTTAATATATTCAGCTAAATGAGTCTTCCCTCTCAGGTGTCTAATAACTGTTTGACACTCTGCATTAGCATTATCATATGCAAGAAGCTGTATTATAACATCCTGAGCTGTTTTATCAATTATGGCTTTATACACAGCCTCTTGGAGCCAAGCAATAAAATCAATATATGGTTCTTTAAGTCCTTGTCAGACAGAACTGAAAGAAGGATATTTTTCTCCTGTAACATTTATCCTTTCCCATGCCCGTAATTACGCACACAGAGCACAGCTGAACAATGGCAACATCCTCCATTACTGCTTGATTCTCTAATCTACACCAATTAGGGCCAACTCCCATTAACTGTTCAACGGAAACAGGCACAGGTGGCTGCACTTGTGTGTTTTCCCTTGCTTGAGTTTGAGCTTAGTTAGCCCACCAGGTTTTAAACTGCAAGTACTGGGACTGAGTGAGAACAGATTTTGTTAAAGTATCCCAATCATATGGTATTAACCTATTATCAAGAGCCACATTTTTCAACAAAGTTTGCACAAAAGGAGAGTTCAGTTCATATTGACTAATGGCTTACTTAAATTCCTTTAAAACTTACAGGAAAAGTGGCCCAATTAGCTATATTCTGTCCTCCTTGCTGGGTTATAGTAACTGGAAATTGCCATGCTTCAGGGTCTCCCTCAGCTCTAGCTTTTTAAATAGAATTTCGTATAGCACCACCAATTGCTCCAGGTTTTAATGTTGCAACTATAGGAGCAGTAAGTTTTCAGCTAATTCATTTTCTCGCCCAGTAAGGGGGGAGAGAGGAAGTGGCCATTCACTTAATTCAGCAGGTGGCGCTGACGTGCTAGTAAAACATACTTTTTAAAGTTTTCTTTTCTTTAATCTCCTCCGGTTAGCTGTTCCTCACACTCAGAATCTGAAGTTTTTTACGCTCGTTGTCCTCTTCCCCATCTGAATCCACCTCATCATCTGTTTGAAATGGCTCAAGAACTGCCTTTATTAGCACCCACTTTGACCAAATGGAAACTGGAGTTTTTGCTCCATCTTTATATGCCTTTTTAAAATCTCTTCCAGTTCTCTCCCATGCATCCAATTCCATAGTCCCTTGTTCTGGAAACCATGGGCAAAACTGCTTTACTGTACTAAAGAGTGATACATTCTGAGTACTAACTTTCACTCTTCTTCATAATAAATGCCTTAAGAAATTCAAATAAGCAGAATGTTTGCTTTTACTTTGTCCCATTGTTACCCTGGTTCTTCCGAGCGCTCAGCTTCCCCACCAAGCTTCTTTCAGTCGTCCTCAGGTGTCCTCTGACGACGCATCCTCCGCTTTGACGTACTCTAGTGTTCCTTCACTGGGGTCTTCATTGCCCCATGTTGGTGCCACAAATGTTAGAGTGATCAGACCCAACACCAGGCCGTGGGGGCTGAAGTCCGGCGGAGTCAAATGAATGAGAAAAGACAAGAGAGAAGGTGGGACCAGGGGGCCAACGCTAGTGTGGAGGCTGTGAAGGCCCCAAGCTCTGGGAGCCCACACTATTTATTAGTGATCAAAGAAAGAAACAGGTGGTAAGGATGTGGGGGTTGAAAGGAAGTGATTTATCAAGCAAATGAGCTACAGCTGTGATGATGTAGCTTTTTTTCTTTGAAACATATAGCTACTTGAGATAATGGGAGTGCTAGAAGCCAGGAGCCAGCAAGTCTAGACACGTTCCAAAGGCCAGGAGGGGTTTTAGACTCTGGACCCTGGACATGTTCCAAGACTCTTTTATATTATGTCAGACATGCAAGCCCTACCTCAGCTTCTCTCCCAACACTCAGCTTTTCTCCCAACACTTTTCTTTATTCTGTTAATATGGTGAATTATATTGTTTGATTTTCATATGTTAAACTACCTTGAATTACTGTGATAAACTGTAGTTGATCGTGTTATCCTTTTAATATATAGCTGATTTTGATTTGCTGATACTGTGTTAAGAATTTTTGAATCTGTCTTTATCAGGATGTGCTGTAATTGTCTTTAAAAAAAAATAACTGGAGTTTTGGTTATCAGCATTATGCTAGCGTCATAAAATGGTTGGAAGATGTTTCTTCCTGCTTTATTTTATGAATGAGTTTGTGTAAGGTTGGTGTTTTGTTTTTTTCTTAAATGTTTGTTATAATTCATTAGTGCAGCCATATGGGCCTGGCATTTTCTTTCTTGGACTATTTGACAAAGAATGCAGTTCCTTTAATAGATTTGCGGCTATTCAGATTTTCCATTTTATTTTGTGTCAGTTTTGCTAATTGATCCATTTCTTCTAAATTGTCAAATGTGTTAGATGAAGTTGTTTATATTGCTTTTTTCTTTTATTGTATATAAGATCTGAAGTGATACTTCCTCTTTCATTTCTTACTAGTTTGTGTTTTTTCCTTTTTTGTTCTCCCCTCTTCATTATTCTAGCTAGGAGTTTATAAAAAATTTTAAAAATGTTTTCAGTGATCCAACTTTGAAAAATAATAGCTTTGGCTGGGCACAGTGGCTCATGCCTATAGTCCCAGCACTTTGGGAGGTGGAGTTTTATTGAAATATAATTTCCATACCATACAATGCATAGTGTTTGAAGTGTTTAACTCAATGGCTTTTAGGGTGTTCACAGAGTTGTACAATCTTTACCTCAATCAGTTTTGGAATATTTTTTTCATCACCCGTGAAAGGAACCCCATACTTATTTTCTTCCCGACTCCCTTAGTCCTAGGCAATTAATTGCTAATCTTTGTCTCTATAGATTTGCCTATTCTAGACATTTTATATAAATGGAATCATATAATATTTGGTCTTTTGTGACTAATTTCTTTCATTAGCATGATGTTTTCAAGGTTCATTTATGTCAAAGCACTTCTTTTCATTGTTGAATAGTATTCCATTGTATACCACATTTTATTTATCCATTCATCATTTGATGGACATTTGGGTGTTTTTACTTCTTAACTATTATGAATAATGCTGCTATGAACTCTTGCATACAAGTTTTTGTGTGGACTTATGTTTTCATTTCTCTTATGTATATACCTAGGAGTGAAATTGCTGGGTCACATGGTAACTCTGTGTTCAACCTTTAGAGCAACTTGTCCAAACCACAGCCCAGGAAGGCTTTGAATGTAGCCCAACACAAATTCATAAACTTTCTTAAAACATTATGAGTTTTTTTCTGTTTTTTGTTTTTTTTTTGCTCATCAGTTAGTGTTAGTGTATTTTATGTATTCCAAGACTACTTCTTCCATGTGGCCCAGGAAAGCCAAAAGATTGGGCACCCTGGTTTAGAGGAACTGCCAAACTGTTTTCCAGAGCAACTGCACCAACAATGAACGAACTTTTAGCTTTATTTTTTCTGTTGTCTCTTTTTCATTTTATTGATTTTTGCTCTTTATTTTCTTTCTTCTAATTACTTTGGGCTTACCTGGCTTTTAAGGTAGAACTTTACTAATTTTGTATTTGTCATATTTTAACATATAAATATTAAAGCTATAAATTTTCCTCACAGTACTTTAGCTGCAGCCCACAGCTTTTGATACAGTTTCATCTTTATTTTCAAAATATTTTCTAATTTAGAAATGTTTTATTTATAGATATTTGTGTGTTTTTTCCCAGATGTCTTTCTGTTATTGGTTTCTAATTTAATTTCATTGTGGTCAGAGAACATATTTTATAATAGTTCACTCTTAAAATTTATTGAGACTTATTTTATGATCCAGCATATGCCCTATCTTGGTGAACATACCTTTTGCATTTGAAAAGAACATGTATTCTGTAGTTGTTGGATGTAATGTTCTGTAAGTGTTAGGTAACAGGACGAGTCTGGATTGCAGCTTGTTGTACTTAAAGTTTTATTGGAATACAGCCATACTCATTAATACACTACCTTTTTTTTTCTTTTTTTTTTCTTTTTTTGAGATGGAGTCTCGCTGTGTCACCCATGCTGGAGAGCAGTGCTGTGATCTCGGCTCACTGCAACCTCTCCCTCCTGGGCTCAAGCAATTCTCGTGTCTCAGCCTCCTGAGTAGCTGGGACTACGGGTGCACACTACCATGCCTGGCTAATTTTTTGTATTTTAGTAGAGACAGGGTTTCACCATGTTGACCAGGCTGGTCTCAAACTCCTGAACTCAGGCAATCTGGCCACCTCGGCCTCCCAAAGTGCTGGGATTACAGGCATGAGCCACCACGCCCACCCTCATTCATATACTTCTTTGTCTATGTCTGCTTTTGCTTTACAAAAGAAAAATTGAGTAGTTAACAACAGAGACTTTATAGCTGACAAAACCAAAAATATTTATTATCTAACCCTGTAGAGATAAAGTTTGCTAACTCCTACTCTGCATCTTTTATGCCCTTACCAAATTTTTTGATCTAGTTGTTCTGTCACTTACTGGGAGAAGGTATTAAAAACTATGATTGCGGTTTTATCAGTTTCTCACTTTAGTTTTGTCAGTTTTGGCTTGATATATTTTGAAACTCTCATATTGGGACATTCATTCATGATTGATCTGTCTTCCTGATAAATTGACTATTTCTATTTTATTATTATCTAATTTTCCTCTTTATGTTTGGTAGTACTCTGTCTTTAAGTCTACTTTGATATTAATAAAGACACTTCAGATTTCTTATGCTTACTCGTTGTATAGTGTATCTTTTTCTGTCCTTTTCAGTGTATATCTTTCTTTATATTTAAAATGTGTTTCTTACAGGTATGTATAGTTGAGTCTTGCTTTTTTAATCCATTCTGACCAGCTCTGATTTTTTTGTTTATTTGTTTGAGAGGGAGTTGCGCTCTTGTTGCCCAGGCTGGAGTGCAGTGGCATGATCTCGGCTCACCGTAACCTCTGCCTCCTGGATTCAAGTGATTCTCCTGCTTCAGCCCCCTGAGTAGCTGGGATTACAGGCATGTACCACCACACCCGGTTAATTTTGAATTTTCAGTAGAGACGGGGTTTCTCCATTTTGGTCAGGCTGGTCTCGAACTCCCGACCTGAGGTGATCCACCCGCCTCGGCCTCCAAAAGTGCTGGAATTACAGGCATGAGCCACCACGCACAGCCTCAGCTCTGAGTTTTCTGCTGGAGCTTTAAGGTCATTTATGTTTTTCTCTGACTGCTTTTAAGAATTTCTCTTTATCACTTGTTAAGCAATTGACTTATGATACATCTTGTAGTTTCCTTCTTATTTCCTGTTCTGTAGGGTTTTAATTTTATCAAATTTGTAAATTTTTTGATTATTATTTAATTAAAAAAATCCAAATAGCTTTTCTGCTCCAATTGCACATATATTAGGTCTCCTAAAGTTGTTCCACAGCTTACCAATGGTCTATTTTTTCTTATTTTTTTTCTCTTTGTATTTCACTTTGAATAGTTTCTTTTGCTGTATTTTCAAGTCACGAATTTTTTTTTTCTGCAGTGTCTAATTCCTTCCAGTATATTTTTATCACAGCCATTATAGCTTTTATCTCCAGAAGTTTGATTTGGACCATTTTTTATCTTCCATTTTGCTACCTAACATTTATAATCTTTTCTCTACCTTCTTGGACATCTGGGACATACTTAAAATAACTGTTAATATCCCTCTTTACAAATTCTTTCATCCTTGTCATTTGGGGATTTATATCAATTAGCTTTTCTTCTCATTATGGATCATCTTTAACTGCATCTTTGCATGCATTGGTAATTTTTTATTAGATGCCAGACATTGCAAATTCTCCCTTGATGAATGCTAGATATTTTTGTATTCCCATATATATTTCTTTAAATTTTTAAAATTTCAGATTTTAAAAATTTGTACAAATTTATGGAGTACCTGTGAAATTTTATTATATGTATATAATGTGTCGTGATAAAGTCAGGGTATTTAGGATGTCCATCACCTGAGTGCAGTATATTTTTGTCAACTAACATCACCCTACTCTGCTGTCAAACACTGGATTTATTCCTTGTGTCTAAACATATATTTGTACCCTTTAACCCATCTCTCTTCATCCTCCCCCATGCTCCCACTCACCCTTCCCTATCTCTGTTATTTGGCCTTCTACTCTACCTCCACGCAACCTAATTTTTTAGTTTCCACATATACGTGAGAAGGTGTGATATTTGTCTCTTTGTGCCTGGCTTATTTCAGTTAAGATAATGACCTCCAGCTCTATCCCTGTTGCTGCAGCTAACGTGATTTTATTCTTTTTTATGGCTTTGTTCTAGGATGCAGTGGAAGTTATTTAGAAACAGTTTGATCCTTTCAGATTGTGCTTTTAAATATGAACTGTATCCTGGAAACTTGCTTAAGTTGGTAGGCTGGGGCGGTCACTGGGCTCATCTTGTTTGTTTCTCCTGGTTTTCGGATCTGTGCTGCCTGATATCCAATGTCAGAAAGCAATTGTTTCTTAAGTTTTGTCCAGTGTTTTAGTTATTTCAGGCAAAGGGTACATTCAATTCCTGTTACTACATCTTGGTGGGAAGTGATCATTCATAATAATTTTTACAGTTGGGTTTAGTTGTCATTTTGCTGTTTGTATCCTGTTAATCCCATCTGTTTTTGTTTGTATACTCACTTTGTTTTGTTCTGTTTCTCTGCTTCTCCTGTTCTGCCCTATTTTGGACCAGTTGAATATTTTAAATTCTTTTATTTGATTTTTAACTATACCTCTTTGCATTATTTTGTTTTTTAGTTATTTCTATTGGGATTACAACACATTTAACTTTTCACGGTCTACAGAGAGTTAATATTGTACTAATTCATGTAAAATGTTGGAACCATATGCAATTGACCCTTGAACAACATGGGGGTTAGGGCCAATGACCCACTATGCAGTTGAAAATCTGTGTATAACTTTTGACTGCCCCTAAATTTAACAACTAATAGCTGTTGACCAGAAGCCTTGCCAATAACATAAACAGTTGATTATAACACACATTTTGTATGTTATGTATATTATATATTATGTTTTTATATTAAAATAAGCTAGAGAAAAGAAAGTGTTACTAAGAAGATTATAAGGAAGAGAAAATATATTTACTGTTCATTAAGTGGATGTGGATCATCATAAAGGTCTTAATCCTCATTGTCTTTATGTTGAGTAAGCTGAGGAGGAAGAGGGGTGCTTGGTCTTGCTGTCTCAGGGATGGCAGAGACAGAAGAAAAGCTGCAGATAAGTGGACCTGCCCATTTCAAATCCATGGTCAACTGTGGTTCCTTTTATTTCTCACCTTCATGCTCTACTTGTCATCTGTATTATACCTCACAGTACAACGCCATAATTTTTATGTTAGGCATTCATGTATATTTTAAAGAAATTAAAATATGAAAAAAGATACACTTTAATAAAAATTTACTCTCTGCTGGGCATGATGGCTCATGCCTGTAATCCCAGTGCTTTAGAAGGCTGAGGCAGGTAGACTGTTTGAGCCCAAGAGTTAGAGACCAGCCTGGGCAACACAGGGAAACCCTGTCTCTACAAAAAAAATACAAAAATTAGCCAGCCATAGTGGTGTGCACCTGTAGTCCCAGCTACTTGGGAGGCTGAGGTGGAGGAATCGCTTGAGCTTGAGAGGCAGAGGTTGCAGTGAGCCAAGATTGAGCCACCGCACTCCAGCCTAGGTGCCAGAGTAAGGCTCTGTCCCCACCCCCTACCCCCCAAGAAATTACCCCCATATATTTACCATTTCTGGTAGCCTTCGTTCCATCTGAAGACTTGAGTTTCCTTCTTAGGTCATTTCATGTCCTTTATGTTTTGTAGTACTGGTATGATGGTAATGAATTCTGTTTTCATCAGTCTGCAAATATATTTATTATACTTTCATATACATATATATATATACGTATATATATATACACATATATATACACGTATATATATACGTATATATATATACACATATATATACACGTATATATATATACGTATATATATATACACATATATACACGTATATATATATACGTATATATATATACACATATATATACACATATATATACACGTATATATATATACGTGTATATATACGTATATATACGCATATATATGCGTATATATACGTATATATACGTATATATATATATATATATATATACTTTTTTTTTTTTTTTTTTTTTTGAGTTGAGGTCTTGCTCTGTCACCCAGGTTGGAGCACAGTGGTGCTATCTTGGCTTACTGCAACCTCCACCTCTCAAGCTCAAGCAGCCCTCCCACCTCAGCCTCCTCAGTAGCTGGGACTTCAGGTATGTGCCACTACACCTGGCTAATTTTTTGTATTTTTGGTAGAGATGGGATTTTACCATGTTGTCTAGGTTGGTCTCAAACTCCTGAGCTGAAGTGATCCACTCTCCTTGACCTCCCAAAAGTGCTGGGATTATAGGCGTGAGCCACTGCACCTGGCTACACTTGCATTCTTGAAAGTTTTTTTTTTTTTTTTTTTTTGTTATATAGCTTGAGTCTCGTGCCTACTGGGCCATCCTGACGCATCTATTCTTAGGTATAGAATTTCAGGTAGAGTTCCCCCCAGCACTTTGAGTTCCATTGTCTTCTGGTCTTCATTGTTTCTAATAAGAGCTCAACCACTGTTTGTATTGTTGCTCTGTGTGTTTTTTTGTTGTTGCTTTCAAGATTTTATCGTTATCGTAGATCTTGAGAAGTTTGATTATGGTAGGACGGGTGTGGTACCTCACGCCTGTAATCCCAGCACTTTGGGAGGCCGAGGCAGGCAGATCACGAGGTCAGGAGATGGAGACCATACTGGCTAACATGGTGAAACCCCGTCTGTACTAAAAATACCAAAAATTAGCTGGGCATGGTGGCAGGCGCCTGTAGTCCCAGCTACTCAGGAGGCTGAGGCAGGAGAATGGCGTGAACCTGGGAGGTGGAGCTTGCAGTGAGCTGAGATCTGGCCACTGCACTCCAGCCTGGGCGACAGAGTGAGACTCCGTCCCCCCGGCAAAAAGAAAAAAAAAAGTTTAATTATAATATACCTAGGAGTATGTCTTTTTGTATTTATCCTGCTTCAGATAGCAAGCTTCTTAAATCTATAAATCTATGCCTTTTACCACATTTGGGATGTTTTATGTTACTGTTTTTTCTGCTTCATTTTTTTTTTTCTCAGTTTTGTTCTGGGACTCTAGTTACACACATTTTAGATATCCTGATGTTCTTTCCCCGATTGCTGGAGTTCTGTTGATTCTATTTCCTATTTTTTCTCTCTATAGCTTGGATCATTTCTTTTGGTCCATTTTCAGGGCCACTGACTCTTGTGTAATTTTAATATGCTTTTAACCCTATCCAGGGACTTTCTTATTCTAGGCTTTATATTTGTTAGTTTGAGATTTGCATTTGTTTGTTTTTAAAATTTTTATTTCTCTAATTTCTTATCTATTTGACCATTACAGGTATTTCACTTTACATCCTTGAGCGTAGGTTATAATACCTACTTTAAAATCCTTGTGTACTGATTTCAAAATCTGTATCATTTCAGGACTGGTCTTCTAGGCTCAAGTGATCCATCTGTCTTGGCCTCTCACAGTGCTAGGGTTACAGGTGTGAACCACTGCACCTGGCCTGAGTGAATATTTTACCACTTTGTAATATTATGCATTGTTCATTTAGAAAATAATGGTTTACTGAGTTATGAAGATCTTCCAAATGTTGACATATTTGTCAATATAAAAAGTCACATTCAGCCCTCCTCCCTGCTCGCTCGCAGGCTGGGCCTGGCATGGTGTGGCGTCACCACAGATGGCGCTGAGGCGGAGCATGGGCCGGCCAAGGTTCCCGCTGCTGCTGCCGTCGCTGGGGCTGCCATTGGCAGCTCTGGCTTCTCTGCTGCTGCAGGTCTGCGGCTGCAGGTCCGAAGCTCAAGAGAGCCCTGGTGAAGCTGACAGTGGCTCAGGGGCAGCCGGTGAAGCTCAACTGCAGCGTGGAGGGGATGGAGGAGCCTGACATCCAGCTGGTGAAGGATGGGCCTGTGATCCAGAACTTGGACCAGTTGTACATCCCTGTCAGCAAGCAGCACTGGATCGGCTTCCTCAGCCTGAAGTCAGTGGAGCGCTCTGACGCGGGCCAGTACTGGTGCCAGGTGGAGAATGGGGGCGAAACCAAGATCTCCCAGCCAGTGTGGCTCATGGTAGAAGGTGTGCCACTTTTCACAGTGGAGCCAAAAGATCTGGCAGTGCCACCCAATGCCCCTTTCCAACTGTCTTGCAAGGCTGTGGGTCTCCCTGAACCTGTTACCATTGTCTGGTGGAGAGAAACTATGAAGATCGGGGGACCTGCTCCCTCTCCATCTGTTTTAAATGTAACAGGGGTGACCCAGAGCACCCGTGTTTTCCTGTGAAGCTCACAACCTAAAATGCCTGGCCTCTTCTCACATAGCCACTGTTCACCTTCAAGCACTGCCTGCAGCCCCCTTCATCATCACTGTGACAAAGCTTTCCAGCAGCAACATTAGTGTGGCCTGGATGCCAGGTGCTGATGTCTGAGCCCTGCTATAGTCCTGTACAGTTCAGGTAACACAGGCCCCAGGAGGCTGGGAAAGCCCTGGCTGTTGTGATCCCTGTGGCCCCCTTTACCTGCCTGCTCCGGGACCTGGTGCCTGCCACCAGCTACAGCCTCAGGGTGCACTGTGCAAATGCCTTGGGGCCCACTCCCTATGCTGACTGGGTGCCCTTTCAGACCAAGGGTCTGGCCGCAGCCAGCGCTCCCCAAAACCCCCATGCCATCCGCACAGATTCAGGCCTCATCTTGGAGTGGGAAGAAGTGATCCCTGAGGGCCTTTTGGAAGGCCCCCTGGGACCCTGTAAACTGTCCTGGGTTCAAGACAGTGGAACCCAGGATGAGCTGACAGTGGAGGGGAGCAGGACCAATTTGACAGGCTGGGATCCCCAAAAGGACCTGATCATATGGTGTGCGTCTCCAATGCAGTTGGCTGTGGACCCTGGAGTTAGCCAGTGGTGGTCTCTTCTCATGACAATGCAGGCCAGCAGGGCCCTCCTCACAGCCGCACATCCTGGGTACCTGTGGTCCTTAGTGTGCTAATGGCCCTGGTGACGGCTGCTGCCCTGGCCCTCATCCTGCTTCGAAAGAGACGGAAAGAGACACGGTTTGGGCAAGGCTTTGACCGTGTCATGGCCTGGGGAGAGCCAGCTGTTTACTTCCGGGCAGCCCAGTCCTTCAATGGAGAAAGGCCCAAGTGCATCGAGGCCGCATTGGACAGCTTGAGCATCAACAGTGAACTAAAGGAAAAACTGAAGGATGTGCTCCGCCCAGAGCAGCAGTTCACCTTGGCCAGATGTTGGGCAAAGGAGAGTGTGGTTCAGTGCGGTAGGCACAGCTGAAGCAGGAGGATGGCTCCTTTGTGAAAGATGCTGAAAGCTGACATCATTGCCTGAAGCGACATTGAAGAGTTCCTCAGGGAAGCAGCCTGCATGAAGGAGTTTGACCATCCACACATGGCCAGACTTGTTGGGGTGAGCCTCTGTAGCAGGGCTAAAGGCTGTCACCCCATCCCCATGGTCATCTTGCCGTTCATGAAGCATGGGGACCTGCATACCTTTCTGCTCACCTCCCAGATTGGGGAGAACCCCTTTACCCTGATCCGGTTCATGGTGGACATTGCCTGCAGCATGGAGTACCTGAGCTGTCGGAACTTCATCCACCGAGACCTGGCCGCTCGGAATTGCATGCTGGCAGTGGACATGACAGTGTGTGTGGCTGACTTTGGACTCTCCTAGAAGATCTACAGCGGGGACTACTATCGTCAGGGCTGTGCCTCCAAATTGCCTGTCAAGTGGCTGGCCCTGGAGAGCCTGGCTGACAACCTGTATACTGTGCACAGTGATGTGTGGGCCTTCAGGGTGATCATGTGGGAGATCATGACACGTGGGCAGACGCCATACACTGGCATCAAAAACGCTGAGATTTACAACTACCTCGTTGCCGGGAACCGCCTGAAACAGCTTCCAGAGTGTATGGAGGACTTCTTACATTCCCACTCCATCCAAGCCAGGGGCTGCTTAGGCCTTCAGATGACCTTTTGTATGATCTCATGTACCAGTGCTGGAGTGCTGACCCCAAGCAGCGCCCAAGCTTTATTTGTCTGCGAATGAAACTGGAGAGCATTCTGGGCCAGCTGTCTGTGCTATCCGCCAGCCAGGACCCCTTATACATCAACATCGAGAGAGCCGAGGAGTCCACTGCAGGAGGCAGCCTGGAGTTGCCTGGCGGGGATCAGCCTTACAGTGGAGCTGGGGATGACAGTGGCATGGGAGCAGTGGGTGGCACTCCCACTGACTATTGATGCATCCTAACCCCTGGAGGGCTGGCTGAACAGCCAGGGCAGGCAGACCACCAGCCAGAGTCCCCTCAATGAGACACAGAGGCTTTTGCTGCTGCAGCAAGGGCAGCAGCCACACAGTAGCTGTTAGCTCACAGGCAGAGGGCATCGGGACCATTTGGCCAGCTCTGATGGCCACTATGCTGGCTGCCTAAGCCCTGTCTGACCCCAGCCCAGACATCAAGGTGTGGAAGCTCCTGTGGTAGTCCTCCCAATCTGTGCTGGGAAGCCTGGACTGACCAAATCACCCAATCCCAGTTCTTCCTGCAACCACTCTGTGGCCAGCCTGGCATCAGTTTAGGATTTGGCTTGATGGAAGTGGGCCAGTCCTGGTTGTCTGAACCCAGGCAGCTGGCAGGAGCAGGGTGGTTATGTTTCCATGGTTACCATGGGTGTGGATGGCAGTGGGCAGTCCAGGTCCAGCCCTGTGGGCCCTACCGTCCTGCTGAGCTGCCCCTGCTGCTTAAGTACATGCATTGAGCTGCCTCCAGCCTGGGGGCCCAGCTGTTACTGCCTTTGGGTTTAAATACCCAGGTTTGCCCCTCCAAGTCACAAAATGATGTCCTTGCAATATTCACTTTTAGGTGAGGGTTGTAAGGGGTGGGTATCTCAGGTCTGAATCTTCATCACCTTTCTGATTCCACACCCTGCCTAGGACAGGAGAAGTTGAGGGGAGCATGCTTCTCTGCAACTGACCGGGTCACACAAAGGCATGCTGGAGCACCCAGACTATCAGGTGCTGCTCTTCCAAAGGCAGCATGTTGAGCCAGCAAGAGGAAGGAGTGAGTGAGGCTGTAGAGGAGTTCAGGAGCCCCTCTCCATGCCCACAATCTGAGCACACTACCAAATCTCAGAATATCCTCAGACTAGTGAAGGCAGCTGTGTCGGAGCCCAACTCTTCTAAACGGTGACCTTTAGTGCCAACTTCCCCTCTAACTGCACAGGCTTTTTTATCCCAAGTCTCCAGAGAAATCAGGCCTGATGAGGAGGAGTTCCTGGAATCTGGACCCCAGCCTTGGTGGGGGAACCTCTGGAATGCATGGGGCGGGTCCTAGCTATTAGGGACATTTCCAAGCTGTTAGTTGCTGTTTAAAACAAATAAAATTGAAGACTTTAAAAAAAAAAGTCACATTCATTAATATAGGCAGGCATCACTTAACAATAGGGATATATTCTGAGAAATGTGTCATTAGATGATTTTGTTATTGTGTGAGCATCACAGAGTGTACTTACACAAACCTAGATGTCATAGTCTACTGAACACCTAGGCTATATGGAGTAGCCTATTGCTGCTAGGCTACAAACCTGTATAGTATGTTACTGTACTGAATACTGTAGGCAATTGTAAAATGGTATTTGTGTATCTAAACATAGAAAAGTTAATACGTTGTGCTATGATGTTACAACGTCTATGACATCACTAAGGCGATAGGAATGTTTCAGATTCTTTATAATTTTATGGGACCACCCTTATATATGCAGTCTACTGTTGACCAAAAAAACGTTGTTATGTGGTGCATCACTCATCTTGTTAGAAGAATCTTCAAAGCTCGTAGTCATCGGTACAAGTGTTTTAGAATTCTGGTTTTCACTTAAAAGTTCAAATTTTGTCCTTGATAAGAAATACTTTCAGTTGTTGTCTCAGAATTGATGAGGTCACTTTATTCACAGTAAGATACCTGCAAAAAATGCAAATGTCTGTCAGATTTTCTTTGAAGTAAAAATTGTGTTTCATGAAAAAAGTACCTGGTTCAGCTTACAGCTCAAACTATTAAACAGGTGCTTTCCCTCGAGACAACCCATTGTGCTTTGGTATGAAGTGGAAGTGTTTTCTACATTCTTCACAGTTTGTCACACAGAATATTAAAGATACATGTACTCCAAGGTCAAGATTTAATAACGTTAATAATTCTTTTTTTTTTTTCTTGAGATGGAGTCTCACTCTTATTGCCCAGGCTAGAGTGCAGTGGCACCATCTTGGCTCACTGCAGCCTCCACCTCCTGGGTTCAAGTGATTCTGGTGCCTCAGCCTCCTGAGTAGCTGGGATTACAGGTGTGAACCACTATGCCCGGCTAATTTTTGTATTTTTAGTGGAGACAAGGTTTCACCATGTTGGCCAGGCTGATCTCAAACTCCTGACCTTATGTGATCTACCTGTCTTGGCCTTCCAGAGTGCTGGCATTACAGGTGTGAGCCACCGTGCTTGGCCAAGGTTAATAATTCTTACTGCTTTGTCAAGGACCTTAGGTGAAAGTGGCTTTAAAAAAACAAAACAAAAAACTGTATGTGGCCATGAAGAACGCAGTGAGTTTAGTGCCACTGCCTTGAAACTACCACTAAGGCAGTGTTACCCACTGTCATTTTCAGATCATCAGTGCAAATGTCAATTCGGTTTTTCCAAAATAAACCATGGGATTCCAAAAAGCTATTTAACACTTTGAGTATTTCATCACCACTTGTGTTCATTGCCAAGGATTCATGTAAAAATATTCTTCAATGATTACTTGGTATCAATACTAGACAACAGAAGTAAAGCAGGAAACGCAGTCATGTCTATAGACTTGTCAGGCAAAAGTACAGTTTTGCAGATGAGATGCTGTCTTCATGTTTACAGCTAAATATTTTATTCAGCAAGTTACTGTACCACTGGAATGTGACAGTGCCATAGTTTGTTTTCCTGAGTTTTCAAAGCAGGAATTCAGCAATGTCACCTCTATTAGTCTCTTAGCAACTAGACTTCTCTAACCAATGAAATATGATAACTTAAGATGCTTCAGTGACCTTTTTCTTTTCTTGCTTGAAAAGCTAAAATAATAGCTTTTGGCTCTTAAACTCATGACATTTATGTTAAAATAAAATCCAATTTAGTTTTCTCTGAACTCTGAATGTTTGTTTTCAAAATAGTCATCACTTCCTTTGCATAAGATAGAGTAAGGTAAATTATTAGCATCTGTAAAGCTAAGAGAAAGATAACTTTTATCATATTTTCATTTATTTTACACAGTATTTTTTAGAGTATATTTCTCTTTTCCATAAGTTAGAAAACTCTGTTATTGGTTTCATCTTTTTCAGTATCTTTAGACATGGTTGTTGCAGCTGTGGGTTGAGAAAGTTAGTCTTCTCTATTTCAGTATAAATATTATAAAAATAGTTTTAGAGAACTTTAAAAATGAATAAAAATTTTTAAAAATGTAAATGTTATTGCCATGTAAGACAACAGAGTGTATTTCTTATGTTTCCTTGCAGGCACAAGGAAACCTTTGGTATTTCAAACATTGGTTTATTGAACAATAATGAAATTGTAGAAATTATAGCAGTTATAACTGTAAGAACACACACTGCTGTACTGTCCTGAGAACAAACTAAGTTAATCCCTATATACATACAAATTTATACCTAAAACCAACTATACCGTAAAAACTTTTAGGAAACATAAAAATACAGATGCATACATTCTGTTAGCTATCAGAGTGATGGTTTCTTTAAAAGTTCTGGCACCTCTGGGAGACTCCACTGTACACTGTGAGCGAATGAAAGAAAAAAGTGGTAAATAACATCTTAGTATTGCTATGAAAATAGGTTTGACTTTGCAGAATCCCTGAAAGGGTCTTGAGGCTCTCAGGGTTATCCTGACCATATTTGGAGAATTGCTGGTTGTCTAATAGTTTTGTAATGTATTGTAGAGACACTGAATATGTTGTAGAGATTATGGATTCTGTTATATTCCTATTAAGAATATTAACTTTGTGTTTTAGCAGGCAGTTAACTTGGCTGAACTCAAATTCCAGACTCAATCTCCTTATATTCAGTTCTTTTAGTCTTAGCCTGACAGTGTAGAGCTCACCTCATACATGCCTAATGCGGGGGTCAGCCAGAGTTTTGAGTGGAGTGTATGTGCAGAGTTTGTGGTTCTCTCCCTGTGGTTCTCTTCTTCTGGAATGTTTCCCTCACTTTCCAGCTGGTTTGGCAGTCACGAATACTGTCTTTTGTGTGTTTACTCAACCAATAAGACTGCAGATTTCTATCCAAAGTATCTCCTTTTCGGATTGGCTTTTATCCCTGTGGGGAATCCGCAAATGCCCCAAGGGAGAAAATAGAGATATATGCTGGGCTCATTTCAGTGTGCCTCCCTCCCTTACAGAATCATGGCTCCTTCAATGCTGCCTGTCTAAGTTGATCTCCATTGTACTTAAACAGTTGCTATCTGTGTTTTAACCAGGTTTTGTAGTTGTTCTCAGCAGGAGGATTGGTCTGATACAAGCTATTCCCTCAGGGCTGTATGTAAGCCAGGAGTCCTGAGGCCCAGAATTGAATGCATTACTTCACTTGTGCTCTGACTAGTGCAGAGTTGGATTATTATCTCCCTAAATAATATCTTAATTAATGCTACTTAATAATGCATTAGGTTTTTGGCTGCGGTATCCCACTGTTGGCAAGAATTACACTTGTGGCCATCCAGAATCTTTCCCCTCCCCCACTTGAATTGCTGCTATTAAACCACATCTCCTTTGTCTAGTAATAATTCAGTATTTCTTTGTTTTTAAAGCTGAACGCAGTACTTTCATTTATCCTTATTTAATTTGGGTCTACTTTCCCTACCATTGAAACTTCTTGAATCTCTTAAAGCTTGATTTCGTTTTCTACTTTCCTTTCAACTTACATTGTTTGAAGATCCTCTCGTTTTTTTGCCACTTTGTAATAGCTGTGGAAAGCATCATCAGCACTGCTGTTTCTGATGATCAGTAGTAAAAAGTTCCCTACTTCATAAAGTAAGGGCACATAAAGTCAGATTTGGTTATCCTCACAAAATAATATTTTAATAATTTAAAAAACATGTAATACTCAAAGGATGCTGTGAATTTTGTTATTTTTTTAAATGCTTTTTTTGGTCATTCACAATAATTTACATGTGAATATGAAAGATTATGGAACAATTCCTGGTATGCTTATGGATTTATGCTCCCTGCAAGAATTCAGACCCAGTGATAGGAAAACACTAGTCAATTCATAGCTTACTATTGTAACAAAGACTTCTCTTTATTTTTTATTTTGAAATGATTTCAGACTTATAAAAAGTTGAAAATTAAAAGCAGTATAGCTGAGCACTGTGATGTATGTCTATGTCTATAGTCCTGGCTGTTCAGGAGACTGAGGTGGGAGGATTGCTTGAGGCCAGCAGTTACAGACTATAGTACACTATGATCATACCTATGAACAGCCACTGCACTCGAGCTTGCATAATGCAGCAAGACCTCATCTCTTTAAAAAAAAAAGTACTCTGTGTGTGTGTGTGTACATACATTTTTTTTGAACTAGTTGATAGTAACATTTATAGCCCTTTACCCTTAAAGACCTCAGTATGTATTTCCTAAGAATAGAAATATTCTCTTATATAACCAAAACACATTTATATGCCATATCCCAATTTTGTCAGTTCATATTCTGATTCCAATTTTTTATTTTCTAATGGAATACTCCAGTTTTATCAGTTAGCCTAATACAGAATCCACTTTAGGGCCAAGTATTGTGTTTAGTTGTCATCTCTTTAGTCTTAAGTTATATGGTTGTGGTAAGGGATGGTTCTTGGTTCTTATTTAGTCTCAGTCTTAGGCAGATCCTCTGCACTTGGGCCTCAGAATGAGGCTTTCTCAGTGTTCTTGTCCTTGCCCCCTGTGTCTCTACCTGTGGCAGCCAAACTCTGCCTTATCTGTAGTGATGGTGGGTAGCAGTTTGAGTCATCCTGAGAAAATTCAGGTGAAAGATAAAGGCTAGAAAGATAGATTGAAATGAGGTCAGAGAGTGTAAATAAAAATTCTGGCTGTGTGAGATGGCTCATGCCTGTAATCCCAGCACTGGAGGCTGAGTTGTAGAATGTACAATAAGTTTACTAGTGAAGTAGAAGGAAACCCAGGAGTTCAAGGGTGCAGTGAGCTGTAGTTGTGCCACTACACTCCAGCCTGGGTGACAAAGCAAGATCCTGTCTCTAATTACATAAAAATAAAGTCACCTTAATAAAAAAGATTCTATATGGTCCTGTTTGTTTGCTAGATGTGGGCTGCAAATTTGGTTTTTAGAAGCCAATTCATATTGGACAACAGGATCAGTGCCCTGATTTACAGTGTCCTAACGTAAAAGCAAACTAAATGGCACATGGGAAGTATCATTTGGCCTGGTATCAAGATCAGAGAGAGATATATCCCTTGAGTCCTTATAAAGAAGGCTCTATTGATTGACATCCTCAACAATACCTTTACTGTAAATAAGACAGTGGTTTCATAGGACTGCATTTTTAATAATGTCCCTTAGTGTAGGCAAATTGCCTAATATTAAGTGCATTTTCGTGAGAGGCAGAAATTATGTGATTTTGTATCTGCTGTTCAGGCTTATTCTAGGGTAGTGACTAGTGATCTAGGAAAGTTTATCAGGAAGCCCCATGTATAATATGGGAAAAAGTGGAGTTGAAGTGGGGTGGTATATCTAGAGTGCTACTAGCTGAGCTCTCACCCTTTCTTATTTTCCTGAGAGTCTGTACTACACCTCTGCAGAATGACTAGAGCCCTGAGCACATTATCAGAACTCTGTCCAGAGAAAATTGTTGAATTGCATAGCCTCAGATAGTTCTCTACAAATGTGTCTGTGGCAACTGAATTCTGATTTTTGTCGTCTGTTAGTATTTCAACTACTTTATTTTAAATTGTCACCCCTTTTAAAACCCCTTACTTGGTATCATTATCTTATTCTCAGAAACTGACCATTCCTTCTACTTCACAAGTAAACTTATTGTACTTTCTACATAAGCAAAGCAATACAAAAATACAGCGTATCTACATGTAGATAAAAAAGAGGGCCTCCCTTTTTAATTTTGCTAATATGTCTTCTTATCCTCTGGACCCCATCATTTTGTACCTTCTTTGAGACAGTGTTCTATTAGTTACTCCATCCTCCGGGTCAGAGTCTCTCCTTCTCTATTGGCCCCTTTTCTATAGTCTTAAGAAGAAAACCCTTGGCCGGGCGTGGTGGCTCAAGCCTGTAATCCCAGCACTTTGGGAGGCCGAGACGGGCGGATCACGAGGTCAGGAGATCGAGACCATCCTGGCTAACATGGTGAAACCCCGTCTCTACTAAAAACTACAAAAAAACTAGCCGGGCGACGTGGCGGCGCCTGTAGTCCCAGCTACTCGGGAGGCTGAGACAGGAGAATGGCGTGAACCCGGGAGGCGGAGCTTGCAGTGAGCTGAGATCCGGCCACAGCACTCCAGCCTGGGTGACAGAGCGAGACTCCGTCTCAAAAGAAAAAAAAAAAAAGAAGAAAACCCTTTATCTGCCCAGCAGCTTCTTTTCCCCATTACCTATTGCCCCTTTCACCTCTCTTGCTGGGCTAAGCTTGAAAATGTACCTTAGGTTTGCTGTATTCCTTTTCCTTCCCATTCTTTTCTTTTTATTTAAAAGTTTATATATAAATTTATGAAAATATAAATATATAATTTATATAGAAGTAATAAACACTAATGTTTTCGTCCCTGAATTTAAGAAACAATATTACAGTACTGTTGAAAACCCTTGTGTACTCTTCCTTTAATACACTTTTTTTTTTTTTTTTTTTTTGAGACGGAGTCTTGCTCTGCCGCCCAGGCTGGAGTGCAGTGGCCGGCTCTCAGCTCACTGCAAGCTCCGCCTCCCGGGTTGACGCCATTCTTCTGTCTTAGCCTCCCGAGTAGCTGGGACTACAGGTGCCCGCCTCGTCGCCCGGCTGGTTTTTTGTATTTTTTAGTAGAGACGGGGTTTCACCGTATTAGCCAGGATGGTCTCGATCTCCTGACCTCGTGATCCGCCCGTCTCGGCCTCCCAAAGTGCTGGGATTACAGGCTTGAGCCACCGCGCCCGGCCAAATACACATTTTTTCCTCCTCTCAAAAGTAACCATTACTGGCTGGGCACAGTGGGTGGCTCACACCTGTAATCCCAGCACATTGGGAGGCCGCGGCAGGAAGATCATGTGAGCTCAGGAGTTTGAGACCAGCCTGGGCAACATAGCGAGACCTCCTCTCTACTTAAAAAATTTAGCTGGGTGTGGTGGCATGTACCTGTAGTCCCAGCTACTTGGGAGACTGAATGAAGTGGGAGGATCACTTGAGCCAGGGAGATGAAGGCTGCAGTTAGCTATGATTGTGCCACTGCACTCCAGCCTGATCAACAGAGCAAGAAAAAAAAAGAAAAAAAAGTAGCCATTATCCTAAATTTGATTATTATTGTTTCAAGATATTTCATTTTTACTTTTACTACATATCATCTACAGATCCCTAAGCAGTATATAGCTGAGATTTTCAATATGAGTATGATGAATGATTTAGAGGCATACCAGATGTTGATCCTCTCAGCCTTTGGAACAGTGGATTTTATGACCAGCCTTGTTTGTGTATGATACAAATGTTATTTTCTGTGTGCCATGGTATAAAAAAGTTGGGGAGCACTGATATATAATGTTATTGTGTATATTTTTGAAATTATCAATAGTAATGTCCTATATATGTTCTTTCTTTTTTCAATTCATCTTGTATTTGTGAGACTCATCTGTGTTAATGCAGGTAGCATTTTTTTCATTTGTATTTCATTTATGTATGGTATTCTATTATATGAATTTATCACACTTTACCTATTTTCTTACTAATGGTTGTTTAAGTAGTCAGTAATTTCTTACAAATAATGTTACCATGAAGATTATTAATAATGTTTCCTTGTATGTTAGTGTTTTATTAAAGAAATATGCCTTGGGGTGACATTGCTAATTGTAGATAATCTAGCTTTACCAGATTTTGACAAATTGTTTCCCAAAGTGGTTATTCCAGCTTATATTTACTAACAGTTTTAACAGCTCTCTGAACTTTGGTTATTTACAATTTAAAAAAAAACTTTTGCAGTTCTTGAGATAGACGGCAGTTCTGAAGATGGGTGGTGATGGTTGCATAACAAGGTAGCTGTACGTGTCCCAGAACTATATATTTAAAAATGATTACCATGGACCGGGCACGGTGGTTCATGCCTGTAATCCCAGCACTTTCAGAGGCCAAGGCGGGTGGATCACCTGAGGTTGAGAGTTCAAGAGCAACCTGACCAACACGGAGAAACCCTGTCTCTACTAAAACTACAAAATTAGCTGAGCGTGGTGGCACATGCCTGTAATCTCAGCTACTCCAGAGGCTAAGGCAGAAGAATCGCTTGAACCTGGGAGGTGGAGGTTGTAGCAAGCCAAGATCGCACCATTGCACTCCAGCCTGGGCAACAAGAATGATACTCCGTCTCAAAAAAAAAAAAAAGATTACTGTGGTAAATTTTATGTTATATATATTTTAGCACAATTTTTAAAAAGTTTTGCTGGCCTGATGGGCAAGAAATCTCACTGTGCTTTTTATCTGCTTTTCTGTGATTACTAGTGAGATATCTTTTCATATGCGAAATATCCATTTATGGTTTTTTCCCCTTTGAATATTTAATGTTAAAACCATTTGCTCATTTTTCTATTAAATTATTTTTTTTCTTTTTTTCTTTCTGTTTTTTTGAGACGGAGTCTCGCTTAGTCGCCCAGGCTGGAGTGCAGTGGCTGGATCTCAGCTCACTGCAAGCTCCACCTCCCGGATTTACGCTATTCTTCTGCCTCAGCCTCCTGAGTAGCTGGGACTACAGGCGCCTGCCACCTCGCCTGGCTAGTTTTTTTGTTTTTTTTAGTAGAGACGGGATTTCACCGTGTTAGCCAGGATGGTCTCGATCTCCTGACTTCGTGATCCGCCCGTCTCGGCCTCCCAAAGTGCTGGGATTACAGGCTTGAGCCACTGTGCCCGGCTTAAATTATCTTTCATTGATTCTTGGAAGTTCTTTTTTTTTTTTTTTTTTTTGGAGACAGGGTCTTACTTTGTTGCCTAGGCTGGAGTGCAGTGGCGCGATCTCAGCTCTCAGCTCACTGCAGCCTCTGCTTCCTGGGTTCAAGCAATTCTCCCACCTCAGCCTCCCAAGTAGCTGGGACTACAGGCGCCCTCCACCATACGTGGCTAATTTTTGTATATTTTTTTGTGGAAATGGGGTTTCACCATGTTGGCCAGGCTGATTCTTGGAAGTTCTTTATGTATTCTGGATACACATCTTTTATTGGTTATGTGTGTTGCATACATTTTCTTTCATTTATGTCTTTCCCATTTTAAAAAATAATACCTTTTGATAGAGCATTAATTTTAATGTGGTTCAACTTATTTTTTTTTCCTTTTTGGTATGTACTTTTTGTGTCTTGTTTAAGAAATCATTCCTAAGATAGGTTTGTAGAGATATTCACCTGTATTTTCTTCTAAAAGTTTTTAAAATTTTGTCCTTCTTCACATTTTGGTTTATAATTATAATCTACTTGATTTGATTTTTATGTTGAATGTGAAGTGAGTATTCCATTTCCCCCCATATAGTTAATCAGGTACCTCAGCACCATTTAATACACATTCCTTCTCTCCTCCACTGATGTGCAGCATCATCTGTTATATATCAAGTTTATATGTATGCAGGGGTCTGTTTCTGGGCCATCTATTCTGTCCCATTGGCCAGTTGTTTATTACTGTACCCATACTACATTTAAGCTTTATAATAAAGTTATCTGGTTGGCAGTATCTCCCTTCTCAGTTCTCCAAAATGTTTTTAGCTATTGGTTCCCTGCGTTTCTTTACAGTTTTAGAATTCATTTGTCAAGCTTCACAGTTGAAATATTGATCAGAAATGTAGGTATAACTCATTATCCAGATTTAGACTATTACAAAAATTGTATAGCTACTAAAACTTCAGAGAACTCAGACCTATGTTTTATTATCTTAACAGGGAGAATTAATAACTGGTTCACCGTCTAATGGAAACCTCAAATAATTTTCCCTCAGTTACAAAATCTTAAACACTTTTATAAGAATCCCAGTTCATGTAAAAATCTGCATTATGCGTGTAAAACACCAGTTACTTAACACTTACTACACTCATTATTTGGTGTGTTTTTGGACAGAATAGTGTGGAAACTGTACAGTATCAGATATTTCTTCTATACTGCCCCAAACGTACCATAATGTAATTAAGCAATGAGAAAATATGTTAAAGATACATGATGAACTGCAAATAACTCTTAGCTAATAACCAAGACCATGTAAAAAAAATAATGTACTGATTAAAGTGTTGCCTGAGTTAGATTTGCTGGTGAGAAGTGGGAGAAGGGGCTGTTACCATGGTTGCCATTCAGTCGTGAATCAAAATGTGTGGGAAGGATCTAGCAAAGGGCTCACTATTGGATCCGAAGAAGTGATGGACAGTTTTCTCCACTCCTGAGGTCCAGAAATAGATGGCTGTGAACCATTGTCTGCAGTCTTAGATAAAACAATTAGATGAAAAATATCTTTAAAAATGTATGTCTCCTTGTGTTCCTTTTGCTCATGGTTATAGAATGTGAGCATAAGATATGCTCTTGTCAGGAAAATAGCTGAGATACAGCTGTTGAGTAGACTGGACAGTCTCTCTTAGATTCATAAGCACCTTAAATGTGCATTCATGCAAATCTCTTGATAGTTGTTTTTTTAAATTTGAATAGTGACTCCTGGGTTTAAAAAGTACATATTGTAACATATATTCAGATAGTGAAAATTCCTCAAGTGAGGAACATTGGATGTATAGATTAATTTGGAAAGAGTCAAAATCTTTGCAGCATTTGGTCTTCTGTGACCACTTGTTTAGACAGTTTTATAATTTTTGTTATAAAAGTATGTAGATATATAGGAATGCAATTGATACTTATATATTATTCTTACTAATTTATCTGTAGATTCTCTTGGATGTTGTACATAGCCATATCTTCTGGGAATAATGAATAATGAAATTTTGCTTCATCTTTTTATTCAATTTTCTTTTCTTTTCTTTTTTTTTTTTTTTTGAGACTGAGTCTTGGCTCTATAGCCCAGGCTGGAGTGCAGTGGCGTGATCTCGGCTCACTGCAAGCTCCGCCTCCTGGGTTCACACCATTCTCCTCCCTCAGCCTCCCAGGTAGCTGGGACTACAGGCACCTGCCACCTCGCCCGGCTAATTTTTTTTGTGTTTTTAGTAGAGACGGGGTTTCACTGTGTTAGCCAGGATGGTCTCGATCTCCTGACCTCGTGATCCACCTGCCTCAGCCTCCCAAAGTGCTGGGATTACAGGCGTGAGCCACCGCACCTGGCCAATTTTCTTTTCTTACTAGGTTAGCTGTCGCATTGTTGAACAGAAGTGGTGAGGATAAACATCCTTGTCCTTCATTTCGAGAAATTCTTCCATTGTTTCACCATAGGTATTATGTTGGCTGTCTGTTTTTAGTGGATACCCTTTATCAGATTTAAAAAGTTCCCTATAATAGATAGTGTCAGAGATTGGTTAAGAATCTAGACTTTCTAGCCAGGTTGTCAGGATTCAGCTCTTGGTGTTGCCACTTGCTGGCTGTGTGACTTTGGACAAATCACTTAACCGCTCTGTAGCACAGTTTTCTCTACTATATAATGGTGATAATAATTCATACTTCATACTGCAGTATTAAAGATTGAATGATTTTATTATTATTATTTTTTTTTAATTACACTTTAAGTTCTAGGGTACATGTGCATAACATGCAGGTTTGTTACATATGTATACTTGTGCCATGTTGGTGTGCTGCACCCATCAACTCGTCAGCACCCATCAGTTCATCATTTATATCATGTATAACTCCCAATGCAATCCCTCCCCCCTCCCCCCTCCCCATGATAGGCCCCAGTGTGTGATGTTCCCCTTCCCAAGTCCAAGTGATCTCATTGTTCAGTTCCCACCTATGAGTGAGAACATGCGGTGTTTGGTTTTCTGTTCTTGTGATAGTTTGCTAAGAATGATGGTTTCCAGCTGCATCCATGTCCCTACAAAGGACGCAAACTCATCCTTTTTTATGGCTGCATAGTATTCCATGGTGTATATGTGCCACATTTTCTTAATCCAGTCTGTCACAGATGGACATTTGGGTTGATTCCAAGTCTTTGCTATTGTGAATAGTGCCTCAATAAACATACGTGTGCATGTGTCTTTGTAGTAGAATAATTTATAATCCTTTGGGTATATACCCAGTAGTGGGATGGCTAGGTCATATGGTACATCTAGTTCTAGATCCTTGAGGAATTGCCATACTGTTTTCCATAATGGTTGAACTAGTTTACAATCCCACCAACAGTGTAAAAGTGTTCCTATTTCTCCACATCCTCTCCAACACCTGTTGTTTCCTGACTTTTTAATGATTGCCATTCTAACTGGTGTGAGATGGTATCTCATTGTGGTTTTGATTTGCATTTCTCTGATGGCGAGTGATGATGAGCATTTTTTCATGTGTCTCTTGGCTGTATGAATGTCTTCTTTTGAGAAATGTCTGTTCATATCCTTTGCCCACTTTTTGATGGGGTTGTTTTTTTCTTGTATATTTGTTTGAGTTCTTTGTGGATTCTGGACATTAGCCCTTTGTCAGATGAGTAGATTGCAAAAATTTTCTCCCATTCTGTAGGTTGTCTGTTCACTCTGGTGGTAGTTTCTTTTGCTGTGCAGAAGCTCTTTAGTTTAATTAGATCCCATTTGTCAATTTTGGCTTTTGCTGCCGTTGCTTTTGGTGTTTTAGACATGAAGTCCTTGCCCATGCCTATGTCCTGAATGGTACTACCTAGATTTTCTTCTAGGGTTTTTATGGTATTGGGTCTAACATTTAAGTCTCTAATCCACCTTGAATTAATCTTCGTATAAGGAGTAAGGAAAGGATCCAGTTTTAGCTTTCTACTTATGGCTAGCCAATTTTCCCAGCACCATTTATTAAATAGGGAATCCTTTCCCCATTTCTTGTTTCTCTCAGGTTTGTCAAAGATCAGATGGCTGTAGATGTGTGGTATTATTTCTGAGGACTCTGTTCTGTTCCATTGGTCTATATCTCTGTTTTGGTACCAGTACCATGCTGTTTTGGTTACTGTAGCCTTGTAGTATAGTTTGAAGTCAGGTAGCGTGACGCCTCCAGCTTTGTCCTTTTGACTTAGGATTGTCTTGGCAATGCGGGCTCTTTTTTGGTTCCATATGAACTTTAAAGCAGTTTTTTCCAATTCTGTGAAGAAACTCATTGGTAGCTTGATGGGGATGGCATTGAATCTATAAATAACCTTGGGCAGTATGGCCATTTTCACGATATTGATTCTTCCTATCCATGAGCATGGTATGTTCTTCCATTTGTTTGTGTCCTCTTTGATTTCACTGAGCAGTGGTTTGTAGTTCTCCTTGAAGAGGTCCTTCACATCCCTTGTAAGTTGGATTCCTAGGTATTTTATTCTCTTTGAAGCAATTGTGAATGGAAGTTCATTCATGATTTGGCTCTCTGTTTGTGTGTTACTGGTGTATAAGAATGCTGGTGATTTCTGCACATTAATTTTGTATTCTGAGACTTTGCTGAAGTTGCTTATCAGCTTAAGGAGATTTTGGGCTGAGACAATGGAGTTTTCTAAATATACAATCATGTCATCTGCAAACAGGGACAATTTGACTTCTTCTTTTCCTAACTGAATACCATTTAATTCTTTCTCTTGCCTGATTGCCCTAGCCAGAACTTCCAACACTATGTTGAATAGGAGTGGTGAGAGAGGGCATCCCTGTCTTGTGCCAGTTTTCAAAGGGAATTTTTCCAGTTTTTGCCCATTCAGTATGATATTAGCTGTGGGTTTGTCATAAATAGCTCTTATTATTTTGAGGTACGTTCCATCAGTACCGAATTTATTGAGCGTTTTTAGCATGAAGGGCTGTTGAATTTTGTCAAAAGCCTTTTCTGCTTCTATTGAGATAATTTGTGGTTCTTGTCTTTGGTTCTGTTTATATGCTGGATTACATTTATTGATTTGCGAATGTTGAACCAGCCTTGCATCCCAGGGATGAAGCCCACTTGATCATGGTGGATAAGCTTTTTGATGTGCTGCTGAATCCGGTTTGCCAGTATTTTATTGAGGATTTTTGCATCGATGTTCATCAGGGATATTGGTCTAAAATTCTCTTTTTTTGTTGTGTCTCTGCCAGGCTTTGGTATCAGGAGGATGTTGGCCTCATAAAATGAGTTAGGGAGGATTCCCTCTTTTTCTATTGATTGGAATAGTTTCAGAAGGAATGGTACCAGCTCCTCCTTGTACCTCTGGTAGAATTCAGCTGTGAATCCATCTGGTCCTGGACTTTTTTTGGTTGGTAGGCTATTAATTATTGCCTCAATTTCAGAGCCTGCTATTGGTCTATTTAGGGATTCAACTTCTTCCTGGTTTAGTCTTGGGAGAGTGTAAGTGTCCAGGAAATTATCCATTTCTTCTAGATTTTCTAGTTGATTTGCGTAGAGGTGTTTATAGTATTCTCTGATGGTAGTTTGTATTTCTGTGGGGTCGGTGGTGATATCCCCTTTATCATTTTTTATTGCGTCTATTTGATTCTTCTCTCTTTTCTTCTTTATTAGTCTTGCTAGCGGTCTGTCAATTTTGTTGATCTTTTCAAAAGACCAACTCCTGGATTCATTGATTTTTTGGAGGGTTTTTTGTGTCTCTATCTCCTTCAGTTCTGCTCTGATCTTAGTTATTTCTTGCCTTCTGCTAGCTTTTGAATGTGTTTGCTCTTGCCTCTCTAGTTCTTTTAATTGTGATGTTAGAGTGTCAATTTTAGATCTTTCCTGCTTTCTCTTGTGGGCATTTAGTGCTATAAATTTCCCTCTACACATTGCTTTAAATGTGTCCCAGAGATTCTGGTATGTTGTATCTTTGTTCTCACTGGTTTCAAAGAACATCTTTATTTCCGCTTTCATTTCGTTATGTACCCAGTAGTCATTCAGGAGCAGGTTGTTCAGTTTCCATGTAGTTGAGCGGTTTTGATTGAGTTTCTTAATCCTGAGTTCTAGTTTGATTGCACTGTGGTCTGAGAGACAGTTTGTTATAATTTCTGTTCTTTTACATTTGCTGAGGAGTGCTTTACTTCCAATTTTGTGGTCAGTTTTGGAATAAGTGCGATGTGGTGCTGAGAAGAATGTATATTCTGTTGATTTGGGGTGGAGAGTTCTATAGATGTCTATTAGGTCCGCTTGGTGCAGAGATGAGTTCAATTCCTGGATATCCTTGTTAACTTTCTGTCTCGTTGATCTGTCTAATGTTGACAGTGGAGTGTTGAAGTCTCCCATTATTATTGTATGGGAGTCTAAGTCTCTTTGTAAATCTCTAAGGACTTGCTTTATGAATCTGGGTGCTCCTGTATTGGGTGCATATATATTTAGGAGAGTTAGCTCTTCCTGTTGAATTGATCCCTTTACCATTATGTAATGGCCTTCTTTGTCTCTTTTGATCTTTGATGGTTTAAAGTCTGTTTTATCAGAGACTAGGATTGCAACCCCTGCTTTTTTTTGTTCTCCATTTGCTTGGTAGATCTTCCTCCATCCCTTTATTTTGAGCCTATGTATGTCTCTGCATGTGAGATGGGTCTCCTGAATACAGCAGACTGATGGGTCTTGACTCTTTATCCAGTTTGCCAGTCTGTGTCTTTTAATTGGAGCATTTAGTCCATTTACATTTAAGGTTACTATTGTTATGTGTGAACTTGATCCTGCCATTATGATATTAACTGGTTATTTTGCTCATTAGTTGATGGAGTTTCTTCCTAGCCTCGATGGTCTTTCCATTTTGGCATGTTTTTGCAATGGCTGGTACCGGTTGTTCCTTTCCATGTTTAGGGCTTCCTTCAGGGTCTCTTGTAAGGCAGGCCTGGTGGTGACAAAATCTCTAAGCATTTGCTTATCTGTAAAGGATTTTATTTCTCCTTCACTTATGAAACTTAATTTGGCTGGATATGAAATTCTGGGTTGAAAATTCTTTTCTTGAAGAACGTTGAATATTGGCCCCCACTCTCTTCTGGCTTGTAGAGTTTCTGCCGAGAGATCTGCTGTTAGTCTGATGGGCTTCCCTTTGTGGGTAACCCGACCTTTCTCTCTGGCTGCCCTTAAGATTTTTTCCTTCATTTCAACTTTGGTGAATCTGGCAATTATGTGTCTTGGAGTTGCTCTTCTGGAGGAGTATCTTTGTGGTGTTCTCTGTATTTCCTGAATTTGAATGTTGGCCTGCCCTACTAGGTTGGGGAAGTTCTCCTGGATGATATCCTGAAGAGTGTTTTCCAACTTGGTTCCATTTTCCCCCTCACTTTCAGGCACCCCAATCAGACGTAGATTTGGTCTTTTTACATAATCCCATACTTCTTGCAGGCTTTGTTCGTTTCTTTTTCTTCTTTTTTCTTTTGGTTTCTCTTCTCGCTTCATTTCATTCATTTGATCCTCAATCGCTGATACTCTTTCTTCCAGTTGATCGAGTCGGTTACTGAAGCTTGTGCATTTGTCACGTATTTCTCGTGTCATGGTTTTCATCTCTGTCATTTCGTTTATGACCTTCTCTGCATTAATTAGTCTAGCTGTCAGTTCTTCCACTCTTTTTTCAAGATATTTAGTTTCTTTGCGCTGGCTACGTAATTCCTCCTTTAGCTCTGAGAAGTTTGATGGACTGAAGCCTTCTTCTCTCATCTCGTCAAAGTCATTCTCTGACCAGCTTTGATCCGTTGCTGGCGATGGGCTGCGCTCCTTTGCAGGGGGAGATGCGCTCTTATTTTTTGAATTTCCAGCTTTTCTGCCCTGCTTTTTCCCCATCTTTGTGGTTTTATCTGTCTCTGGTCTTTGATGATGGTGACGTACTGATGGGGTTTTGGTATAGGTGTCCTTCCTGTTTGATAGTTTTCCTTCTGACAGTCAGGACCCTCAGCTGTAGGTCTGTTGGAGATTGCTTGAGGTCCACTCCAGACCCTGTTTGCCTGGGTATCAGCAGCAGAGGTTGCAGAAGATAGAATATTGCTGAACAGTGACTGTACCTCTCTGATTCTTACTTTGGAAGCTTCCTCTCAGGGGTGTACTCCACCGTGTGAGGTGTGGGGTGTCAGACTGCCCCTAGTGGGGGATGTCTCCCAGTGAGGCTACTCAGGGGTCAGGGACCCACTTGAGCAGGCAGTCTGTCCGTTCTCAGATCTCAGCCTCTGTGTTGGGAGATCCACTGCTCTCTTCAAAGCTGTCAGACAGAGATGTCTGCCTTTTTGTTGTTGTTGTTTTTTTTTTAGCTGTGCCCTGTCCCCAGAGGTGGAGTCTACAGAGACAGGCAGGTTTCCTTGAGCTGCTGTGAGCTCCACCCAGTTCGAGCTTCCCAGCGGCTTTGTTTACCTACTTAAGCCTCAGCAATGGCAGGCGCCTCTCCCCCAGCCTCGCTGCTGCCTTGGGGTTAGATCGCCGCAGACTGCTGTGTTAGCAATGAGGGAGGCTCCGTGGGCGTGGGACCCTACCGGCCAGGTGTGGGATATATTCTCCTGGTGTGCCTGTTTGCTTAAAGCGCAATATTGGGGTGGGAGTTACCCGATTTTCCAGGTGTTGTGTGTCTCAGTTCCCCTGGCTAGGAAAAGGGATTCCCTTCCCCCTTGCGCTTCCCAGGTGAGGCGATGCCTCACCCTGCTTCAGCTCTCGCTGGTCAGGCTGCAGCAGCTGACCAGCACCGATTGTCCGGCACTCCCTAGTGAGATGACCCCAGTACCTCAGTTGAAAATGCAGAAATCATCAGTCTTCTGTGTTGCTCGCGCTGGGAGTTGGAGACTGGAGCTTTTCCTATTTGGCCATCTTGCTCCGCCCCCCAGATTGAATGATTTTAAAGATTAATATGTAAAACAGGATTAAATGAGTTAATATTTGTATAACACTTAAAAACTGGTATATAGTAAGTGCTGTATATTAGCCATTTTTACAGTACTGTCATAAATCCTTGTTTTCTAAGAGATTTTGTTTTATTTTGTTTTGAAATTATGAACAGGCATTGAATTCTTATTTCTTTACCTGAGGTTTGACACACTTACTGGATTTTGTTAGCACATTAATATTTGTTGAACTTCATAGAGTCTCAGATTTACGCTACAACTAGCATTTAATTTCTGTGGCCTTTTAAGGATTGGCATATTTGGTGGTAGTTTCCATTTAATACTTATTTCTGGATTGCCTTCTATTAGCTTTTTTGATGGTGCTCACCTTACCTTCCTAACCATGTGAACATATAAGCATATTGCAATTATTAAAGAATCTGTTATCTAATGCCAGGGAAATGTGTTCTTATGCTTAGTGCAACTTCTTAGTGGGAGTAGATTATTTTGTGTATATTTTGGTATTTTACTAACAGACCAACTGTCCATTCATAATGGTGAGACTAAGTGAATAGAAGTCAGTTTAAAGTTACCAGATGAATAAGCATTTTTTGAAAAATGTATCAAGATAATAAATTTTGTTTCTGGATTCTCTTTTGAAAATTCACTATTGTTGAAAAGTCTGTGTAGGAACAAACTTTATAGACTTACTTGTATACAGCTGGGACTGAATTTATGGGCTGCCCTTCTAACTTGCTAAAAAGCTGAAGATTGACAGCTGCTTTCATACTGCATTATCTAGCTTGGCTTTTAACTCCAAGAGAATTGTGTTCACAAATTGATGCTCTGTTCCTTTGGGGTTGGTATAGAAGCATTAAATTGTACTGAAATATTCATATGTGAGTGCATTTAGCTGAAAGCAATTGATGTTTTGTTCCCAAGAGGACAGAGAGAAATGCTGTATGGACCTGTAGTCCAGAAAACACCCTAAGCATGCTTCTTAAAGGTAATTACATGGCCTGGATGATTAAAGCCCACACAGTCAAGTTTAAAATGACAAAGAAGTTGTAGAATTTATAAACTGTGGTTTGTATATATAAACTATTTGGTTGTACAATAGTTAAAAACTGAATTGCCAAAAAACTAGGAGTTTTAATTATATCTTTGGTTTGTCTTCTCAGCTAATTTTTACTAGACTGATTTCTCTAAACATTTATTCCAGAGGTCCAATATCAGTGAAGTTCTTTATCCATTATCATTTTATTATATGAAGTTAAGAATTGTAAGTTTCAGAGAGAGTATTGAATTCTTTTTTACATATATATGGTAACTGTTTAAAAGCATGCCACTAATAATGATAAATTGACATGTCTTGTAGATAGTGAATCTAATTTAACAGCTGACATGAAAATCAATGAGAGTAGAGAGCAGATCTTTGTTGTAGCTGTGTTGGTGTGGTAACTTGAAAGAAATAAAACTATTCTAAATTTCTATTCTTACTCTGTGTTGTTTTTAATATTTTTTTCTATAAAAACCAATATATTTTCTCATATAGTTTCAGGTATGATGGGCACATGAATGTCAAAGAACATGAGACACTGTATTAGAAAATGTTGATTCAGTGGATAATTGGTCATTTAGCATATGTAATTCAGTACTGTGTTCACTTCAAGGCCAAAGATACAAGCACTAAGGTATAGAGACGAGTTTAATAACATCATTTAACTATATATTAATATTAACCAAATTTAGTCTGAAAGGAAATTTGGGAAATAGTATTTGGGGCAGGAGCGTATACTCCACTTCCTTAAAGTGAGATTATTTTAGAGGATCTTAGATTGCATAGCAAATTTATTTTTAGCTGGCATTACTATTTTCCATATTACAAATTCTACTACAATTCTTATACTTTTAGAAGGTGCTTCAATGAGTTTTTCATAAGTCTTTGGTCTGAACTTCACAACTCAGATAGCTTTCTCTTAAATAAACATTTTGAGGGCTGGGTGCGGTGGCTCACGCCTGTAATCCCAGCACTTTGGGAGGCTGAGTCGGGCGGATCACCTGAGGTTGGGAGTTCGAGACCAGCGTGACCAACATGGAGAAACCCCGTTTCTACTAAAAATACAAAATTAGCTGGGAGTGGTGGCACATGCCTGTAATCCCAGCTACTCGGGAGGCTGAGGCACGAGAATTGCTTGAACCTGGGAGGCAGAGGTTGCAGTGAGCTGAGATTGTGCCATTGCACTCCTGCCTGGGCAGCAAGAGTGAAACTCTGTCTCAAAAAAACTAATAATAATAATAATTTTGAGAATGATTTTGGATTTCAAGAAAAAAACTTTGTTTTTTGTTTTTTGTTTTTTTGAGATGGAGTCTTGCTCTGTCGCTCAGGCTGGAGTGCAGTGGTGCGATCTGGGCTCACTGCAACGTCTGCCTCCCGAGTTCAAGCGATTCCCCCGCCTTAGCCTACCTAGTAGCTGGGATTACAGGTGTGCACCACCACACCTGGCTAATTTTTGTATTTTTAGTAGAGACGGGGTTTCACCATGTTGGCCAAGCTGGTCTCAAACTCCTGACCTCGTTGTGATCCACCCGCCTCAGCCTCCCAAAGTGCTAGGATTACTGGCGTGAGCTACTGTGCCCAGCCTGGATTTAAAGAAAAATTTTGAAGACAGTACAGTGAATTTCTATAAATTTTGTACCTGGTTTTCCTTATCATTTTAAAATGTATGTTAATAATTTTTAATAATTACCACAAGATTCTAGAAGGAAGTTTTTTTGAACATGGGAAATTCTGTGACGGTTTCTGTCAGGGTTTCTAGTGGTTTTTTATTGTGGTAAAATACAAAATTTTCCGTTTTAACGATTTGTATTTATTTATTTATTTAGAGATGGAGTCTCACTCTACTGCCTAGGCCGGCGTGCAATGGTGCCATCTCGGCTCACTGCAACCTCCGCCTCCTAGGTTCAAGCAATTCTCCTGCCTCAGCCTCCCAAGTAGCTGAGACTACAGGCATGTGCCACCATGCCTAGCTAATTTTTGAATTTTCAGTAGAAACAGTGTTTCACCATGTTGCCAGGCTGGTCTCAAACTCCTGGCCTGAAGTGATCCACCCACCTGTCTTCCCAAAGTGCTGGGATTACAAGTGTGATCCACCACACCCAATTGTTTTAACGATTTTTAAGTGTGCAATTTAATGACTTTAATTACATTCACAATGTGCAACCGTCACTACTCTATTTCTGAAAGTTTTAATCACCCCAAATAGAAATCCTATACCCATTAAACAATAACTCCTTATTACGTTCTACCTTGGCCCCTTGTAATTGCTTATCTGTCTCTATGAATTTGCTTATTCTAGATATTTCATAAAGTTGAATCAAACAATTTGTCCTTTTGTGATGACTTTTTTCATTTAGCACATTTTCACATTTCATCATGTTGTATCATGTATCAGAACTTAATTCCTTTTTATGGTCCAGTCATTTGTAAACATTTTGCTTATCCATTCATCTGTCAATGGACACTTAGATTGTTTTATTTCACCTTTTAGCTATAGTGAATAATGCTGCTGTGAACATTCACATACAAGTATCTGTTTGAGTCCCTGTTGTCAGTTGTTTTGAATATATACTTAGGATTGGAATTGTTGAGACATATGGTAGTTCTATGTATAACTTTTTGAGGAACCTTCAAATTGGTTTCCTCTGGTTGCTTTGTAGCTCTCATAAACTTCTTGACATAGAAGTTACGATTAAATGTCAAGGAAGGCTATGTGTAAGCAATGGCCAGCTCTTAGTGATTTGGGAAAAGAGGCAGTTTGGTGAGTGGAAAGACTACTACTTGGAAGTCAGGAGACCTAGGCTCAAGCGGCAGTTCTGTTTCCCAGGGCCTTGATTTTTATCATTGATGGAATAAGGAGATAGCATAATTTCAAAGGTTCCTTACAACTCCAAAATTCTACTTAGAAATGTATAATTTAGCATGTTTTGACCTGAATCAATTAAAGAACTTTGCTGTCTGGGCACAGTGGCTCACGTCTGTAATCCCAGTACTTTGGGAGGCCGAGGTGGGTGGATCACGAGGTCAGGAGATCCAGACCATCCTGGCCAACACGGTGAAACCCTGTGTCTACTAAAAATACAAAAAATTAGTTGGGCATGGTGGCGGGCACCTGTAGTCCCAGCTACCCGGGAGGCTGAGGCAGGAGAATGGCATGAACGTGGGGGGCGGAGCTTGCTGTGAGCAGATATCACACCACTGCGCTCCAGTCTGGGTGACAGAGCAAGACTCTGTCTCAAAAAGAAAAAGAACTTTGCTGATAAAAAATTTTGATAGTTGACTGGGCGAAGTGGCTCACACCTGTAATCCCAGCACTTTGGGAGGCCGATGTGGGGGGATCCTGAGGTCAAGAGGTCGAGACCATCCTGAGCAACATGGTGAAACCTTGTCTCTACTAAAAATACAAAAATTAGCTGGGCGTGGTGGCACACTGCTGTAGTCCCAGCTACTCGGCAGGCTGAGGCAGGAGAATTGCTTGAACCCAGGAGACGGAAGTTGCAGTGAGCAGAGATCACGCCATTGCACTCCAGCCTGGGCGACAGAGCGAGACTTCATCTCAAAAAAAAAAAAAAAATTTGATAGTCAAACTTTTTTTTTTTTTTTGAGGCAGAGTCTCACTCTGTCACCCAGGCTGGAGTGCAGTGGCACGATCTTGGCTAACTGCAAGCTCTGCCTCCCAAGTTCATGCAATTCTCCTGCCTCAGCCTCCCGAGTAGCTGGGACTACAGGGGCCCGCTACCACGCCCAGCTAATTTCTTGTATTTTTTAGTAGAGACGAGGTTTCACCGTGTTGGCCAGGATGGTCTCAATCTCCTAACCTCGTGATCCGCGCGCCTCAGTCTCCCAAAGTGCTGGGATTGCAGGTGTGAGCCATTGTGCCCGGCCAAATAAACTTCTTTTGAGACAGGGTCTCACTCTGTTACCCAAGCTGGAGTGGAGTGATGCCATCACATCTCTACAACTGTAGCTTCAACCTCCTGGTGTGTCCAGAATTGGTGGGTTCTTGGTCTCACTGACTTCAAGAATGAAGCCGCAGACGCTTGCGGTGAGTGTTACAGTTCTTAAAGATGGTGTGTCCGGAGTTTGTTCCTTCAGACATTCAGATGTGTCTGGAGCTTCTTCCTTCTGGTGGGTTCGTGGTCTCGCTGTCAGGAGGGAAGCTGCAGATCTTCATAGTACTGGTGTTACAGCTTTTAAAGGCAGCGCATGTGGAGTTGTTCATTCTTCCCGGTGGGTTCGTGGTCTCGCTGGGTTCAGGAGTGAAGCTGCAGACCTTCATGGTGAGTGTTACAGCTCATAACGGCAGCGTGGACCCAAAGAGTGAGCAGCAGCAAGATTTATTGCAAAGAGCGAAAGAATAAAGCTTCCACAGTGTGGAAGGGGACCCGAGTGGGTTGCCGGTGGCTGGCTAGGGCAGCCTGCTTTTATTTCCTTATCTGGCCCCACCCATATCCTGCTGATTGGTCCATTTTACAGAGAGCTGATTGGTCCGATTTGACAGAGTGCTGATTGGTACCTTTACAGTCCTTGAGCTAGACACAGAGTCACAGAGTGCTAGTTAGCTACAGAGTTATCTAAATATAGAGTACCAATTGGTGCATTTATAAACCTTGAGCTAGACACAGAGTGCTGATAGGTGCGTTTACAAACTTTGAGCTAGACACAGAGTCACAGTGCTAGTCCTCCAAGTCTCCACTAGGTTAGCTAGATACAGAGTACCAAGTGGTGCATTTACAAACCTTGAGCTAGACACAGAGTTTTGATTGGTGTATTTACAAACCCTGAGCTACACACAGAGTGCTGATTGGTGCATTTACAATCCTTGAGCTAGACACCGAGTGCTAGTCCTCCAAGTCTCCACTAGGTTAGCTAGATACAGAGTACCCTGAGGTAGACACAGAGTGCTGATTGGTGCACGTATGATCCTTCGGCTAGATATAAAGGTTCTCCAAGTCCCCATCCAGTTCAGGAGCCCAGCTGGCTTCACCCAGTGGATCCTGCACCAGGGCTGCAGGCAGAGCTGCCTACCAGTCCCCAGCTGTGCCTGCACGCCTCAGTCCTTGGGCTGGAGATGGGACCTGGCACCACGGGGCAGGGGGCGGCGCCCGTAGGGGAGGCTCAGGCCGCCGGCGGGAGCCCACTGCAGCAGGAGGAGCTCAGACATGGCGGGCTGCAGGTCCTGAGCCCTGCCTTGCCAGGAGGCAGCCAAACCCTGCCAAAATTTGAGAGCAGCGCTGGCAGGCCCGCACTGCTGGGGGACCGGGCACAACCGCCGCAGCTGCTGGCCCGGGTGCTAAGCCCCTCACTGCCCTGGGCCTGCGGTGCTGGCTGGCCACTCCGTGTGTGGGGCCCGCTGAGTGGGCGCCCCATGCGAACTCACACTGGCCCTCCAGCGCAGCGCGCAGCCCCGGTTCCCGTCCAGGCCTCTCTCTCCACACCTCCCGGCCAGCAGAGGGAGGGGGCACCGGCCTCAGCCAGCCCAGAGAGGGGCTCCCATGGTGCTGCGGCAGGCTGAAGGGCCCCTCAAGCACCGCCAGAGTGGACGCTGAGGCCGAGGAGGTGCTGAGAGTGAGGGCTGCTAGCACTTTGTCACCTATCACTGGGCTCAAGTGATCCTCCTGCTTCAGCCTCCCAAGTAGCTGGGATCACAGGTGTGTCCCACCACGCCCAGCTAATTTGTTTTTTTGTAGAGATGGGGTCTTGCTGTGTTGTCTAGGCTGGTCTCAAACTCCTGGCCTCAAGCGACCCTCCCACCTCGACCTCCCAAAGTGCTAGGATTATAGGCATGAGCCACGGGGCACCCAGCCTTCAAATAAAGTGTTTATTTGACCTGCTAAAATGCAAAGCTTTGTAATAGACTTGATTACATGTTCAAGTATTTTGATGTCATATACACAAATATTTCAATGTAAATTAACTGAATAGTTTTAGGTAAGCATATAATACTATACTTTTCATAATTTCAGGTACACTTAAAGTATATTTTCCCACAATGGAAAAGCTCTGAACTGGTATAGAAGAAAATTAGATAAATGCAAAGCATTTAATTATAAAATAGTTAAATATCAAAATTATATTTAATTTATTATTAATATTTTTAGAGATGGGGTCTTATTCTGTTGCTCAGGCTGGAGTATGGCAGCATGAACATAGTTCACTGCAGCCTCAAATTTCTGATCTCAAGAAATCCTCCTGCTTCAGCTTCCCAGGTAGTTGGGATTATAGGCGTGAGCCTCTGAGCACAGCTGAAGTTATATTTTAATGTGAAACTATTCTCTTTTTTTTTTTTTTTGAGACGGAGTCTCGCTCTGTCGCCCAGGCTGGAGTGCAGTGGCCGGATCTCAGCTCACTGCAAGCTCCGCCTCCTGGGTTCACGCCATTCTCCTGCCTCAGCCTCCAGAGTAGCTGGGACTACAGGCGTCCGCCACCTCGCCTGGTTAGTTTTTTGTATTTTAGTAGAGACGGGGTTTCACCGTGTTAGCCAGGATGGTCTCGATCTCCTGACCTCGTGATCCGCCCGTCTCGGCCTCCCAAAGTGCTGGGATTACAGGCTTGAGCCACCGCGCCCAGCCGAAACTATTCTCTTAAGGAAAAAAAAAACTTGTTTCAGATCCTGTACATCTTGCATAATTGAAATCTGCAATTAAAAAACATTACTAAGAGGCCAAAGGTTGAAATTTCACTTTTTTTCTGGTTTACATTTACATTTTTGAATTGCATTTAACAATATAGTTAATGTCCTTGTTTTTAAAAAATTCTTTTAACCTTGTAATTGAGCAACTGGGTTATTAAATTTATATTTTGAACAAAAAATATGAGGTACATAATGAAGTGTATGCTAGTGATATACATCCCACCTGCTTTGGACATATTAGACTAGACATGAAGAAGACATTTACTTAGTTTCCTATACCTCCTGGGAGAAAAGATAGACTGGTTAAAAGAATATGGAGGACCTTATATCTAAGAATTAATTTGAATTTAAGATTTCAAAGAATCTTTGGCTACATATTCTCTTACTAAAAAGAACCAAGTCCATCTACTGAGCCATGGAATCTCCATTCATGTGAAAAATCTTCAGAGGCTAGATGAGGGCCCCTGCTTTTCTTCCAAATGCATTTTCTGGCTTTGCCTCTAGACATTTCCCTTTAGCAGTTATTTTGAACCAGATATTGACTTCATTGAAAGCCAAGTCAAAATCTTTAGCTGAAAAGTATTAGTTTTCAGTGCAGGTTACATGAATTAAAGAAACAACAACAACAACAAAAATAATTTCAGTGCCTTGCCTGTTTTGTGAGTCAGTCTCCTTGAAGGGCTTCCAGCTGGTGCATGTGTGTAGTGGGTGTGCATTAGAGGCTTTCTAATTGACGTGCAAGTGGTTGATAGAGCAATAAATCTAAACAGTGTAGCTTGTCATTATTCATGATAAGGAGACCCAGAGCTAACGTACAAACTGATACTTTTAGTAACATGGAGTAAAAGCTAATGTTAGCTAAAATTGACAATACTTTATATATATATATTTATATATACAAACTTCAGTTGGCTCTTCACCAGGTCTCATCTTGTTTTAGGGATTTTTCTTTAAGATAAATATACTTCATGGAGTTTTAACAGATTGGTGACTTCAGCTAAAGCATATTACCAATACAGTAGTAATACTGAGTCATATGTGGTAGAGAAAAAGTGCTGAATTTAGAATCAACCTAGGTTAAGAAGCCTGCCTTTTGAGAGTAGAATGGTGGCTTCCAGGGGCTGGGAGGTGGGGGAAATGGGGAGATGTTGGTCAAAGGATACAAAATTTCAGTTATGCTGGATGAATAAATTCTGGGGATCTATTGTACAGAATGGTGACTATAGTTAGTAAGAGTGGATTATATACTTAAGATTTGCTAAGGGAGTAAATCTTAAGTGTTCTCACCACAAAAAGTAACTGATATGATAGATATGTTAATTAGCCTGATTGTGGTAATTATTTCATAATGGCTACCAAAGTAACATCACATTGTATACTTTAAATATATATAATTTTTATGTGTCAAATATACCTCAGTAAAGCTGAGGAGGGAGAACCTGCCTTTTACTAGGTGTGTATACTTTTGGACAACTCAGCAAGCCTGCCTGAGCCTCTGCTTTCTCTTCTATAAAATAGGAGTCATTTCTACCCTATAGAGTTGTTACAGTTAAGTGAGGTCATGTGTATAAAGTACAGCATAGTTACTGGTGTAACATAGACAGTACATGTAGCTGTGATGACTAGTGTGCTGTCTTGAATTCTAATAAAACAGGAGCTAATCTTAGTACAGGGGCATTGTCTGATGGGTGGGATATAATTTGAGCTTTAAACCAAGAGTATGGGTAAAATCTTCCCTTCATGTGAAACTCAGTTTAGCCAGAATCCTACCTGATAATTTCATAATACAGGCAGAGAGCTGTTTGAGAAAAGAGCCACAGATAGTTGTGCTTTGAATTTTGGGGCCTCTTCCAAAAAGCGAAGAGACTTAAACAGGATTTGGCAAACAAAGGAAATAGTTTGGCCTTTTAAGTGAGCAGCAGGATGAAAGATAGCAATATTAATGCACAGGAGGCTCCAATAATTAGAAAATATAGTTTGGTTAATCTACTTCCCAAAGACACATTCATTATTTGCTATGATAAATTCATTTAACTCCTAACCTGGCATTTGTTATATATATGTATATGTGTATTACGTTTTAGCTATAACAGTTGCTGTTTAAGGTTATGGCTGTGTAGTGTATTGAGAAAAGAAGGTTAAGAAAGCATTTGCCATACTGTAAAACTCTTGTCCTGGTTGAGGAAGTCTGAGGGGTATTGTTTTTTTGAGCACACAAAACATTGGATCTCTGAACTCTAGATAGAACCACTTACATGATGTGTTTAAATTTTTATTTATTTAAAGAAATGTAATTTTTCATGTTCCTTCCCTACCTCTATCTAGAAAGGAACACTTTTGGCAGAAAAGAAGTTTAAAACCTGATTTTTTAAGAGAGGGAACAATATTGACATGGTATTTGTGCTCTGAATGCTCCAGATTTAACCACCCTACTCATATTCATATTTCATATAAACAAAAAGTAAACGTGTAAATCTCTCCATTCTACTTTGTTTAAAGTAAAGCAGATCTGAAGTTGCTGCAGGCAGAGTACTGTTCCAATTCCAGAAAAATGTGAATTTATGAGTTTATATCATAAACTCACATAATTTCAACTTCATGTGTATTACATTTTTAGTATGATCAACTTGATATGTCTTAGTACCTGCATCTGGAATATGTATCCTTGCACAAAGATTGTGTTAGAAATCTGTAAAGAAATCATCCCAACTTCCTAAGCAAGCACTGGCTAGGAAGCTGGGCAGAAATTCTAACTTTATGGTCAGTACTAAATTCTATGAAGAAACTAACAGCTATCAAAGAAAATTTTCCCCAGTACACTCCCCTGGAAGAATTGTATCAAGTTAGTAACAACTTTCTTGACTATAGGTATATAGATAGTAATAGTTACCATTTTAAAATGAAATTTATGACAGTTGGCTGTCTCCTTTTCTGTTTAGAACTATAACATTAAAAATGCCTTCTAGTTTAGAGATTTGTTTATCATTTTAGAAATAATAGCATTATACAAATATTTTGAGTACTTTATGTGCATCTCATTTTCATCATCACAACAATCCTATTAGCTGCAGGTATTTGTCTCTATTTTACACATAACAGCAATTGAGCCTTTGAGAGGCTGAATAACTTGCTCAAGAATGCAGATTGGTAAGTGGGAGAGTCAGGATCTGAACTCAGCTCTTACTTATTTAACTGTAACAATCGAATAACGTAGTGGTTTATTTTACCTTCTCATTTTCAACTTTCTTGAGTTGAGATCTGAGCTTACTAATTTTCCATCATCCTTGTTTTCTAATATGCATTTGAGGTTATAAATCTTTCTAAGTAATGGCCAGGCATAGTGGCTCATGCCTGTAATCCCAGCACTTTGGGAGGCCGAGGTGGGTGGATCACCTGAGGTCACGAGTTTGAGACCAGCCTGGCCAACATGGCAAAACCCCATCTCTACTAAAAATACAAAAATTAGCCAGGCGAGGTGGCACATTCCTGTAATCCCAGCTACTCGGGAGGCTAAGGCACAAAAATTGAATCCAGGAGGGTGGAGGTTGCAGTGAGCCGAGATCGTGCCACTGCACTCCAGCCTGGGCAGCAGAGTGAGACTCCATCTCAAAATCAATCAGTCACTCTTTCTAAATAGCACTCTAGCTGCATCCCACATGTTCTGATGTACCCTCCCTTTTTTGGTGTTTTGTTCCATGTATTTTTAAATTTCCATTTTAATTTTTTTGACTCACATAATTTAGATACTTTTTACATCTTTTTTAGAATTGTGAGTTTTTGAGGAAATATTTTTCAGGTCTATCTAGAGTTTTAAGAGATAAATATAAGTTACTGGAGAACAAAATTTGATAGAGAGTTGCTTTTTCAGAGTATAAACTCATCATATTAAACCAGTAGTTTTAATCTGCTTTTGGTTTTCCTATAATGGGCCACACCACCTGAAATTTGATAGATTTTTGTCGTCTATTTGTGACTCTCTATATTGGCTACTCTCTTGTTTAATCTTGCTGCCTCTAATGCTAGTCTTCAGCTCTGCCACACTGCTGACTTTTCTTTTTGGTTCACGTTCTCATTGAGCATAAAAGAACCTGTAAATGGTCTTGTTCTGAGCCAATAGAAGCAACACAAACACGTAAGACAATGCCATTCTATCTTTAGATGTGTTGCCAGACCATGGTCCACAGTTCCCTAGTGGAGTTTACAAGAAGGCTCTTTAGTTTGTTATATGATTATTTTGGATTTGTGCTGCACACATGATAACCACTAAGCCACATGTGATTATTGTGTACTTAAGATATAGTTAGTCTGACCTGAGATTACATTATTAAAATTAATTTTACCTGTTTCTTTTTACTTTAATGTGGTCACTAGAAAATTTAACATTAAATATATGGCTTACAAGATATATAAGTATAGATATATTGAATAACTCTGTTTGGGGCTTAACAGTGATGAGCGAAAATGCAGTGTAACAGAGGACAGTTTTCCCCTTAGCTTCTACACGAAATTCTGGAAAAGCAGAGCTCAGATAATACATCTTAGAATTCCAGGTTTGGGCACGTGTTTTGGGTAAAGCAGGAATGATGTTCGTATATACTTACTTTATGAAGAAAGCAGCCAAAAACCCAATCATCCACCAGAGAACACTAGCCATGTTGAATCCACAGGTTGGTCAAATTTCTATAAAAGTCTGAAGATTTCATTCCAATCATCCCTCTAATTCTCAGACGTGCAGTTTTATCATTAAGCCAGGACCATTAAAACCTGCTTTAAAAGCTTCTTTTGTCTGAAGGACTAAGGGAGCAGGAACAGATGGGGATGGATGGCAAAAGTGGGCCCCTGTTTGGCAGAAGGTTAGGGTTAGAGTTAGGGTTAGGGTTATACTGTCCCCTAATCTGCTTTCTGCTCCTAATGGCTTTTCCATTTCTCAGTGGCAGGTAGGAAAGTGAGCGGTTGATGAGGGACTGTAGCTCTATCACACCTCTTTTCCATTTTCCTTTATTGGATTACAGATTTTTGTGACCTTGCCATAGCCTATAATTGTTAGACTGTGAGCTTCTTGAGGACAGGACACAGAGAATTAGTCATCTTTATATTACCTGTAAGATACAGTAAGAATATTAACAACAGTAAAATCAGTTACCCAGTGCTGCTCAACTCTTTCCTGTTATGGTACACTTAGACAGTTATAGTATTTGTACCACGGGATTCTGGCCACCCAGTACTTCTAGTCCACACAACTCTTTTGTAAGTACTTCTGTCTCAAGTTACTTTACTGCCATCTGTTGGAAAGTTACTGTAATAAAAATGCAGGGCTATAGTGACTGTTATGAGTGGTGCCCTCCTTCTGAGTTATTCAGTGTGCAGCCTGCTCAGCTGTACATGGTAGTCCTGAGACTATCCCCAGGAGCCCACCTGGCCACCTAGTGGGCTGAGAAAACAAATATTTGAACAAACCTCAACCCTTGAGTGACACATCAGTGTGTCTTGGGAAATCTGATACTATGCTAAGGACTGGAGCCTCAACAGTAACCCTATAAAGCAGGAGTTCTTATAATTCCAGTGTTTTGAATGAGCAATCTGAGGCATAGAGAGGTTAAATGAATGGCCCATGGTCATGTAGCTATCAGATGGCAGAACTGGGATCTGAATGGAGGCAATGAGGCTACAAGAACCTAGGTTCTTAACCACAGTGATACGGTAAACCTGTTAAACCGCATCAGATGCAGCAGTATCTCAGTGGGCTTTCTATCTTAGCCCACTGTAACTAGTTTAGACCTCAGCCCCTGAGTTCTTTGAGTGAGTCTGTAGGTTTTGGCAAAGGAAGAGGTATTTGTGGGTTTTTTCTGCCAGTCATTGTTTGTGTTAAGGTTAAGTGCTATCCTTTCTCTATATTTCAGAATAACCTCTGGTCCTCTTCCCATCCTGTGGCTTTACTTCTCCGCATAGTCCCTGTTCTTGGCATCACAGAGTGATCAACCCAGACTGCTATCAGCCACCTGGGTTGATCCATTCTCTTCTAAATTCTCACTCTTCTAGATTCTAAAGCCATGAGGCCTATCTCTAGGACTATCCCTCCTTCTTTCTGTTTCTGTACATTCCTTTAATCCCCTCCATCCCCCGCCACACCTTGTATAACCCTTAATTGCTGTACTCTCTGGCAGCATCTCTCACTTTCTCTCCAAATTATCTTACTATCTGATTTAGAAGGAAAGTGCCTCAGGGAAGGGATTGTCTTGTTATGTTGTGAAGCAGTATCTGATGTGCCCCATAAATTAGCATCTGTAGAGAGTTTCGTATATACTCATTATTATTATTATTGAAATACAAAAATGCTTTCTGAACCATGAGGAATTAGACTAAGATATTAGTCTAATTGCCTGTAGATGTTTTTTAAAAAGAAGGAAAAAAGCCTCTCTTCCTGCCTGAGAGAGCTATCAGCCTCAGAGCAGCAGCCAAAATCCCTGGACTTGTTCTGGGTTATAGTCTCAGTGCTGTTATATTTATTCAGAGGACCATGTTTGCAAGACAGTAAAATAAAGCCCTGTTGGTCATGTGGATCCATTTGGACCATTTATTGTGATCAGAAAGGTAGAAATGGCCCTGGAGCACCTGCCTTCAGCGTGTTTTGGCCCAGAATCTCTTATTTCCTTAGTGACATTTACAGGTAAAGTCAATGGAGTTCATTTTTGGGGACACAGTGGGTTTTAAGTAATTTTCATTTGTATTATATTTATGTTTACTGCCAGAGTGAATCAACATTTTCATTAGCATTTTATAATGCACATGGAGCTTTTAAGACTTGAATTTACTGTAGATGTGTATGACAGAAAGACTCATTTACAGGACGATTGGTCTTTTCCAGTGCTTACTTTGAGAATATACCTAGAAGAATGGTATCTAGCTAAATAGCTTGCTTTAAAAATCTTTATATTAGAATTTGTTTGCTGGGTTTTTCTGAATATGAACGTTAGTATATTTTGATTAACAGTTTAACAAATGTCCCTTCATGAATGAAATGCTAGTCAGAATAAACTGAGGTGACCTTAAAATTATCTACTGAAGGCTGGGCGCGGTGGCTCATGCTGGTAATCCCAGCACTTTGGGAGGCTGAGGTGGGCGGATCACAAGGTCAGGAGTTCGAGACCAGCCTGGCCAACATAGTGAAAACCCGTCTCTACTAAAAATACAAAAATCAGCCGGGTGGGGTGGCATACACCTGTAGTCCCAGCTGCTTGGGAGGCTGAGGTGGGAGAATCGCTTGAACCTAGGAGGTGGAGGTTGCAGTGAGCCAAGACTACACCATTGCACTCCAGCCTGGGTGACAGAGTGAGACTCCGTCTCAAAAAAAAAAAAAAAAACTATTGAATTACTTGTAAATCTTAAATAGAAAGTAGTAGAAGAAGTTTACTACTTATGCTAGTGTCCATGTGTAAGAGACAGTATGATGTCAGGGCCTTATTGCATTGTGTAGGATCACAGTTGACACACTGGATGCATTCAAGGTAGAATCACAGAGCATGCAATTGCTTTTTAATCCTCATCCATACTTTCTGCAGCATTCCTCCCCACCCTAAGACACAGTCTTATTACCCCAAATTGTTCTTGTCTTCAGGCTTTTGGTAACTATAGAACAAGTTGATTAAAAAAACAAGCTCATCTCATTTTTAGATAATTAACTCACTTTGGGGACTAGATTGGTTCCTTTTCCAGGTTACATGGTGCTGCTCTAGGAGCAGTTGGACACTTTATGCTTGTAAAGATCAGGCCTAGGGAGTACTGCAGGGGGCTGGACATTTCTAAGATTCAGGCTGCCAAAGAGCTGAGGGATTACCTATTATAGTGGTTCTCCAGCTCTGGCTATACATCAGAGTATCCTGGGGAGCTTTCTTTACAAGCACCAGTGCTGGAGCTGTACCTCTTCTGTTTACAACTGGAAAAAGTGAGGCCCTGAATTGACTTGTATGTGGTCATATACACTTAGGTGCTATGAAAAATCATAACATTTGGAGGCAATAACATTATTTCCAGATCCTAGTTGAAATGCTTTCTTATTTTGGATTGAGCAATTGTTAAATGAGATCATAAGCAGTGCAGAAAACAAGGTGGGACCACCTTGACACTGTCATTGGCTTTTGCAGTATCTGCTCTATAAGAAAACTAAGTATAACAGAACCACCTTCAGTGCCTTCCACATATTATTCATATCGAGGAGAGACTTTACTGTCAGTTGTGACAAAACCTTAGTGTTAGTCTGGTTACATGTTAGTTATACCTCCTACCCAGGCCAGGACTTGTTTGTTCATTTTTTGTGTGGGAAAAGGTTTTCAATTGAAGCTTTAATTATACCTGGTAAACAAAATGAAGCAGGTAAGCTCTTCTAATTAAGCACTTATTAAAGTGCTTAAAATTTTTCATAATGGAAGTGTGTTTTTATTTTCAAACATAGGTACTGTAAAAATTTTAGATAAGGAGACAGAACAGTGTCAGTCATTCCCTTTGTAATTATTGAGGGCAGAGGGGCCGGAAGAGGTACAAATATCATCAACATTTACCAAAAAACTATGGTATGGAGGCCTTTTTGTTAGGCTCTGGAAACACAAAGGTTCAGCTCATGCCTTTGAGAAGTTTGTTATTTTTTATTCAGAGAGAACGTGTGTGTGTGTGTGTGTGTGTGTGTGTGTGTGTGTGTTTAAAATCTCTTGATAGTGATTTGTATTTCTGGTTTTTCTAAATACAAAGTTTAGTAAACATATCCTTATTACCATTTTAACAAATACCCTTTTGTGATGAGGCAAACAAGCCAAACAACTAAGTCCAAATTTATTTTAATATATTTGAGTATATGTGTTTATATGTTAATATACAACGTGTGTACGTTGTTAATTGTTAATGGGTATGTACAGCATGTATGGGTTGTGCAGTGACTTTCAAGTGAGTGCCACAGATGAAAAAATGCTACCTCACAGGTAATTGTTGTGAGATTGAGACGCTTGATGTAAAATGCTTAACACCGCGTCTGGCACATAGTAAATGTTCAGTAATCCTCATTATCCACATATTTATTATACCACCACTGCTATAGAAATTCACAGGAAAAAGAGAACTGTAGGTTAAGGAGATCAGAGAAAAAGGAAAGCATAATTTAAGCAATACATTTTGCCTCTGTTTTATTTAACATATCTTTTGCCTAAGACTTAAGCTGCTAATAGCAAACACTTTGGAAAGTGTTATATAATATAAATATGTATTAATAACATGACCTCTTTTATTTCAGGAACTTTATATTGCTGTTGGAATATCTGGAGCCATCCAACATTTAGCTGGGATGAAAGACAGCAAGGTAATTGTACATCAGTGATGCTAAAAGAAAACGTTTCCACATTTTGGGATTTGGCTTACCTTGTATGTTTCCATGTAGTTACAGTGCATGTAGTCTAGCCATTCACACTAATATAGATCTGGGAACCCAAAGAAATAAAAGCTACCGTTCACCGCCTTAAAAATTATTGGTCACAGAGGCAGTGCTGTGTCATGGAAAGAGGCCTGAACCTGAGTTACTAGCTCCACTGCTAACTTAATGCATGATGAGTGCTGTCTGCAAACTCAGTTTCTTTGTCTACTAAATGTGGGTATTGAATGACGATCACTAAGGTGCCCTTCAGCTATGACAATCTGTGGATAGAAAATGTGAGGCTTAAACAATTTGATGAGGTTCTGAACGTCTAACTTATTTTTGAGGTTTTGATCCCTGATTCTCTCTCTGTCTGCTTCACTTTAGTCCTCTAACCGTCACAATCTCATATATCAGCAGGGCCCCTCTTCTTGGGTTGTTATCAAAGTATAACCAACACATTTTGGGTTGGAGCATCAGGCCATCTTAATATCTCAGTATCTCAGTAATTATCAAAGGTGCAATAAGTATGGGGCCGGGCGTGGTAGCTCATGCCTGTAATCCTAGCACTTTGGGAGACCGAGGTGGGCAGATCATGAGGTCAGGAGATCGAGACCATCTTAGCTAACATGGTGAAACCTCGTCTCTACTAAAAATGCAAAAAAAAAAAAAAAAAAAATTAGCCAGGTGTGGTGGCGGGCACCTGTAGTCCCAGCTACTCGGGAGGCTGAGGCAGGAGAATGGCGTGAACCCGGGAGGCAGAGCTTGCAGTGAGCCGAGATTGCGCCACTGCACTCCAGCCTGGGCAACAGAGCAAGACGCTGTCTCAAAAAAAAAAAAAAAAAGTCAAGTGTTTCCTTCCTCTACTTATTGCCCTTTTTTTTTTTTGACACGGAGTCTTGCTGTGTTGCCTAGGCTGAAGTCGCCCAGGCTGGAGTGCAATGGCCTGATCTTGGCTCACTGCTAGCTCTGCCTCCTGGGTTCATGCCATTCTCCTGCCTCAGCCTCCCAAGTAGCTGGGACTACAGGCGCCCACCACCACACCTGGCTAAATTTTTTGTATTTTTGGTAGAGACAGGGTTTCACCGTGTTAGCCAGGATGGTCTCAATCCCCTGACCTCGTGATCCACCCACTTCAGCCTCCCAAAGTGCTGGGATTACAGGCGTTAGCCACTGTGCCCGGCCAGGAAACACTTGATTTTAACTTGCTACTTGGACTACTCTGGAAGTCCTGTGTAATGACTCTGAACATATATTTCAGAATATGACACATTAATTCATGCATAATAATGTATGGTTTGAATTATGAACTTGTCTTTCATGAAGTCAGAGATGCCTCTGACATTCCTGCATTTATCCATTCAGATGGAAGCTTGATATAAAAGATAATAAAACTTTTAACAGGCTTAACTTCTTCTAACTTGAAATGCATGCACTACCTCTTTGTAGCTTCTAAATGAACTGGCCCAAAACCAGTCAGATTTTACAGTTGGATGGTAGGTTTCTTTACTGAGCTATGAAAACAGCAGTGCCAATGGGGAAAATGTGATTGCTGCATTAAGAAAAAATAAATAGGCCGGGCGCGGTGGCTCAAGCCTGTAATCCCAGCACGTTGGGAAGCCGAGACGGGCGGATCACGAGGTCAAGAGATCGAGACCATCCTGGCTAACACGGTGAAACCCCGTCTCTACTAAAAATACAAAAACTAGCCGGGCGAGGTGGCGGGCGCCTGTAGTCCCAGCTACTAGGGAGGCTGAGGCAGGAGAATGGCGTAAACCCAGGAGGCGGAGCTTGCAGTGAGCTGAGATCCGGCCACTGCACTCCAGTCCGGGCGACAGAGCCAGACTCCGCCTCAAAAAAAAAAAAAAAAAAAAAGAAAGAAAAAATAAATAAAAAGAAAGAAACTCCAGCACCAGTAGCCTTAAAGTATATTTTTAGCCAGACCAGTTCAGACATAGCTAGAATTCTGCTTCTCTAAAAATAAAAGATTCTGCCTGTCAAGAAGATACCAGTGAAAATTCTCACGCCACGCCAACAGGGCTGGATTGTGGGAAAGACACTAGGTAGTGTACGTCAGAGCAAATAGGGAACAGTTGAAGTAAGAAGACTGGTGTTGGGGGTCAGCCAAGACTTTGTATCTCCAACTAGTCAACAAATGTTTATTAAGATCGTTCCTTATACTAGAAGCTGGGAGTGCTTAAATGAAAAAGGCATAGCCCTTGTTGTCACTGTCTCATCCTGTTGTCTGTGTCGTCCTCTGTTGTCATAACCCCATTATCTGCATAGGAGATAGTCTTTAGTTGCATTGGTTTTAAGTTCTAAAATGGGATATTAGAATGGTTTAAATCTGACAGTTGCATTCCCTACAAGCTGCAATTTTGATTAGAATCCTGGTTTAGTTGAAGGAATTCAAGATTTGATTGTTAAATCAAATGAATCTAATGAAAGCAATTTCTGAACTAATATATAGTAATATGGTTGAGGCCACGTGCGGTGGCTCACGCCTGTAATCCCAGCACTTTGGGAGGCCGAGGTGGGCAGATCACCTGAGGTCAGGAGATTGAGACCATCCTGGCTAACACGGTGAAACCCCGTTTCTACTAAAAATACAAAAAATTAGCTGGGCGTGGTGGCGGGCACCTGTAGTCCCAGCTACTTGGGAGGCTGAAGCAGGAGAATGGTGTGAACCCCGGAGGCGGAGCTTGCAGTGAGCCGAGATTGCGCCACTGCACTCCAGCCTGGGTGACAGAGCAGGACTCCGTTTAAAAAAAAAAAAAGTAATAATAATAATATGGTTGAATACAATCTATGCATTTCAAAGCTCTGTAAGAAGGAAGAACTTGAGCTTGCGAGGAGCTATTGAGAGGGCTTTGGATACGAGCAAGACTTTATCATAGTTCTTTACGATTGATTATTTAGAAATATTATTTTAATAATCCGAAGAACAATAACCAGCCCACATCTTTTTTGTTAAATACTGTAGTGGTTCCTTGCCCACAGTTATATGCTCTCTCTCTAAAAGTAACTTTTAAGGCAGGCATGGTGGCTCACTGTCATTCCAGCACTTTGGGAGGCCAAGGCAGGAGGATCATTTGACCCCAGGAGTTGGAGACTGGCCTAGGCAACATAGTGAGAACCCCATCTCTCCAAAAAATAAAAGAATTATCTGAGCATGGTGGTATACCCCTGTGGTCCCAGCTACTCAGGAGGTTGAGGTGGAAGGATCACTTGACCCCAGGAGATCGAGGCTTCTGTGAGCTGATTGTACAACTGCACTCCAGCCTGAGCAACACAATGAGACTCTGTCTCAAAGTAATAATGATAATAACAATTGTTATATAGTACAATGAAAAAAGCTTATGGATGATTAAACTCCCAGATGTCTAAGTGGCCTCTAGGAGAATAATTTACCATCAATAACTAAACAAATCTCTGCTTATCGCCGTGAAGCAGGTTACACATTCCCAAAAGACAAACACGTCAATGCAAATCAACATCTGCTATTCAAAATGTTTGTTCTTGTGCCTTTGAATTTGAGGCTCATGTTTGAAACTTGTTTATTGTCTCTGATCATGCATCTTAATGTGTGTAGCATGTTTCTCTGGATTAGCAGTTACCTGGACTATATAACCATGTTCCAGTCTTAGACATTCTGGCATATTCTGCACATCTCTCTGAGGAACCCCTCTAAGGGAAATACATAGATGTTGGATATCATGTAGCCTGTATTTTGAGTCAGGCTACATCAAAATACTTAATGTGTTTTTTAATACCAGCTATTTTCACAACATACAATGCCAGGTAGGTAGAAACTTAATTTTACTTCTAGAGATTTGAATTATTTTTAGTCCACAGTCTTATCCTCCCGCCTCCACCTCCCAAAGTGCTGGAATTATAGGTATGAGTTACCACGCCTGGCCTGCATTTAAGAATATTTTTATAGCAAATAAGAGAAATGTTTGATAGCTTTTATAAGAGATATAAGTAATTTGCTTGTTTTATTAATCTATTTGCTATGTACATAAGGACTTAAAGCTGTTTAACGTCCCTTAATAACAGGCTGACAAGATAGTTTAGCTTTCATATTGTTAGAATATCCCAGAATAATTTTATTTATTTTTATTTTTGTTGAGACAGAGTCTTGCTGCTGGAGTGCAGTGGCACGATCTCTGCTCACTGCAACCTCTGCCTCCTGGGTTCAAACGAGTCTCCTGCCTCAGTCTCCCAAGCAGTTGGGATTACAGGCACACGCCACCATGCCTGGCTAATGTTTGTATTTTTAGTAGAGACGGGTTTTACCATGTTGGCCAGGCTAGTCTCGAACTCCTGACCTCAGGTGATTCGCCCATCTTGGCCTCCCAAAGTGCTGGGATTACAGGCGTGAGCCACTGTGCCTGTCCTCCAGAATAATAATTTTTAAATAATAAATGAAGGACAAAATAGTTTGCACTACAAAGGCTGTGGATTTGGGTATAGATTTATTACTTTTTCACCTAAAATCAGTTTTTTTTTGGTCAAAAGAAGAACTTTAAAAAAAAAAAGATTTTAAACTCTTTAGTACTGAGATGGGCTAGTTGTGGGTAAGAGAGAATTTTATTACATTCCAACCCGGAAATTTCTAATAAATTTACAATATTGACACAGATGCATCAAATCTTATTTTTAGACATTTTAAGAATGTTAATATATTGTAAGGGAAGTTAAAATGGAACTGTCAGTCTGTGTGGAATGTTTTCTTGGTAAAAGTCAAAACTCTTTGTTTTTATTTCACAGACAATTGTGGCTATTAATAAAGACCCAGAAGCTCCAATTTTCCAAGTGGCAGATTATGGAATAGTTGCGGATTTATTTAAGGTAAGCTGGTCTTGAGAGAAATTGCTATTATCTAGATTGTCATCCGAGAAACTCTTAGAATTGGTCAAGGATGAAGCTATTAAAAGAAAACATCATGTGTTTGTGTGTCTATGTTTGTATATATACTGTTAATATATGTACACAATTTTGACCTACTTAAAGGTTAAGTTGCTCTAAGATTAGATATGTGTTGTTTATATAGAGCATTATAACTTTGCTTTTAAGAAAGAGTCCAAATTGTCTTTAAAATATCCACATGGCAGCCGGGCGCCGTGGGTCACACCTGTAATCCCAGCACTTTGGGAGGCCAAGGCAGGCAGATCACAAGGTCAGGAGATCGAGACCATCCTGGCTAACACGGTGAAACCCCATCTCTACTAAAAAATACAAAAATTTAGCCAGGCGTGGTGACGGGCACCTGTAGTCCCAGCTACTCGGGAGGCTGAGGCAGGAGAATGGCGTAAACCCAGTGAGCATAGATTGTGCCACTGCACTCCAGCCTGGGTGACAGAGTGAGACTCTGTCTCAAAAAAAAAAAAAAAAAATACTCACATGGTTTTTGGCATCTCATGTGCTAAGTTAATGCACAATGTAAAGTGATTCAAGTAATTTATAACCTAGAATCATATTTGGCAAGTACCCTAAAGAAATTAACATCAAACCCCCTTATTCAGGAATTTGCCAAGAATGCTAGAGCTTTTCAGGGGAGAGTAGGCACTCATATCCAGCTTATCTGACTCAATAAGAATGCTCTGCCTGCTGTGTTTGTGGGTTAATGGCCTTCCTTAGCTGATGAGTGTAGGGAGAGCACTTATTTCCCACTCCTCACACTCCACTTTTGAGTGTTCCTTCTCTCTTGCCGTCACCTCCATATTTGACATTCCCATGAGAAAAATTACTTTCATGATATTAATTAGTGAATTACAGATGATGAGCACTTGATACTCATTTGGCCACATTTAAAGGTCATGGCCTGGTCTCTTCTTTTCCCTGGGTCTGCCTACACGTTTCTAGGTTATCTTATGCAGAAATCACTCATGCAGGAATTGACACTCTGAAAATATAATCCAACCCAAGGAGAAGTGGGTTTGCTGGGGTGAGGAACCCCTCACGTAGAACCACAGTGAGGGGCTATGGGCCTCATGGAGAGGCTATAGCCTGAGAACAGAGCTACAGGTGGTCCCCTCAGCAAGAGGATTGGCCTATTTCCGTGACTTCACTAGCACTGCACATGATCTAGAGGAACTAGTGAGAGTGCTTGGAGAACACATCTGTATTTTGAAGTATATGTTCATGCTCAGTGAAGGATGGAAATAGGACCCTTGAGCCAATTACTCCGTGATGGCTCAGACTGCATGCAAAGACTAGGATGGGGCTCTTGCTCTGGCTCAGTGTTGGGTATACTTCCCCTCAGAAGGCCCCTGCCGTAGAGCTTAGATCTTGTCTTGGGAAAAACATTACCCCTCTTCAGTAACCCTGAAGCTCTGTATCTGGTATTTGTGGTTCAGGTAGGTCATCTGCTCGTGTTGCCTGGCCCAAGTGTGTAAGAACAAACAGTAAGGTCAGTCATTTTCCCACTAAGATGTTCCAGTGGGAAGGGGAGCTGATATGAAAAAGAGAATTTTTTTTTTCTCTGTATAATGATAACTTTGTTCAAGTAGTAAGAATTCCGTTCCTTACTATTGGTATGAGTAGAGGGGTAAATATTCTTTTCATTTAAAAGCAAAATTAAATACTTTCTGAACCTCATCCATGTTTGCAAGTAGATGTCTAGTGTAGTTGCCTTTTTTCCTCAAGAGAATATTTTAATAAACGTATAAGTAATTTTGTTTAAGTTACTTTCTTCTGTCTGCCTGTGTACTATGTGTTAAAACTCACATGGCAGCTTTCATGATAAGATAAACTGTGAAGCAGTTGGAAATTTTCAGTGTTCTTCCAATGGACACCTGCCTTAGGGCAGGAGCTTCTTTGTAGTCATTGTTGATGGAATGGGGTCACACACATTGTGGTCCTGCATTAAGGGCAGCTCCCAGGTTTGGCATGAGAATATGTGTGTGTGTGTGTGTGTGTGTGTGTGTGTGTGTGTGTGTGTGTGTGTGTGGACACAGAGGTATCTCAGTGAGAAAGGGTCCTAAGACAGTGAAGTGGAACGAGGCCTTAAAAATCATCTAGTCAGCTGACTTCCAGTTTCAGGTTCTCAGGCTCCTTTTGTATTTTAGGAAGCCCGCTTTGGACTAGAGAGAGACTTCAGACAAAGATACTGTGTTTATTTGCTTTTAGCTAAAATTGTATTAAGGCAATGACTATCTCATACAGCTTAGATGTTCTGAAGTACATGGCCAGGAGTGGTGGCTCACACCTGCAATCCCAGCACTTTGAGAGGCTGAGGTGGGCAGATCACCTGAGCTCAGGAGTTTGAGACCAGCCTGGGCAAGATGGTGAAACCCTGTCTCTACTAAAAATGTGAAAAACAAATTAGCCAAGCATGGTGATGCATGCTTGTAATCCCAGCTACTCGAGAGGCTAGGGCACAAGAATCACTTGAGCCTGGGAGGCAGAGGTTGCAGTGAGCCAAGATGGTGCCACTGGACTCCAGCGTGGGCAACAGAGCAAGAATCTGTCTCAAAAAAATAAAAATAGGCCGGGCGCGGTGGCTCACGCCTGTAATGCCAGCACTTTGGGAGGCCGAGACGGGTGGATCATGAGGTCAGGAGATCGAGACCATCCTGACTAACACGGTGAAACCCCATCTCTACTAAAAATACAAAAATTAGCCGGGTGCGGTGGCGGGCGCCTGTAGTCCCAGTTACACGGGAGGCTGAGGCAGGAGAATGGCGTGAACCTGGGAGGCGGAGCTTGCAGTGAGTGGAGATCGGGAGATCGCGCCACTGCACTCCAGCCTGGGCGGCAGAGCGAGACTCCGTCTCAAAAATAAATAAATAAATAAAATTAAAAAAAATAAAAATAAAGTTCTGAAGTACAGTTATATATGTATTTGATTAATACAAAAGTAGAGAAGTTAATCAGTCCTTTAAAAGTGCAGTTTGGGAGGCCAGGCACAATGGCTTATGCCTGTAATCCCAGCACTTTGGAAGGCCGAGGAAAGGTGGATCACTTGAGTCCAGAAGTAGGACACCAGCCTGGGCAACATGGTGAAACCCCATCTCTACAAAAAATACAAAAATTAGCCAGGTCTGGTGACATGTGCCTGTGGTCCCAGCTACTTGGGAGACTGAGGTAGGAGGATCACGTGAGCCCAGGAGATTGAGACTGCAGTGAGCCATGATTACACCACTGCACTTTGGCCTGGGCAACAGAGTAAGACCCTGTCTCAAAAAAATAATAATAAAAAAAATAAAAATAAAAATAAAAAAAATTCAGTTTGGGGGAAAAAACTACAGATTATAAAAATACTAAACATATGGCAGACTCCTGTTTGTTACTGTGTGAGGAACACAAGCCAGGTACATTCTTTTTAAGTTGCCTGTCCCAGAGAGATGTGATTTGGGACAATCAGCAGGTTTTGGGCACAACTAAGACAGGGTCCTGCTTCTGTTCCCCCTCTCTCTCATCTTTCTGCCTCTCTGGCTCAGCAGGTACTACAGCTGGGTGGCTCACCACTACTATTGTACCTTGGATAAGGTGCAGTAAAAAGAATTGCACCTTTGACAGACTCTAGGAACCTACAGAGTACGCATCAAGTCGTTTTCTCAGCTGAAATCAGAATGAGCACAGTGTAGGTGAATACTGTAGTAATTCTGACAGAAGAGTGCAGACAAAGTGGTTTGGTGAATATACTCCTCACTGGGGCAACCCCATTTTTAAAAAATCAAATACTTAAAGAAAATAATTTAAAAATCAAATATTTAATACTTTTGATTTTAAAAAATCAAAAATACAATATTTGTATAATCATATTTCTTAATGTTATATATTTTTATATTTTTAATATAATTTTTGTTATTTTTTGTATTTTATGTATGCTAATTATATTTTAAAATTATAATTTTAAAATATTTATGTAACATTAAGAAATATATAAGATAATATATTTATATAACGTTAAGAAATACAATTATACAAATTATGGGTGAGAATTAGCATTATCTATTTTGGATTATGATCTAAAGAAAATGGAAGTCAAATTATAGTGTACGAAAAGGACTTTTTTAGCCTAATTTTCATGTGAAAAATTTAAATTTCAAATTGCATCGTGTAGCATGTATATACAGCTGTTAGACTAATAATTCCCTAGGTGATATTTTGCTCACCAAGTAGAACCGTATCTGGAGTAAAAATGTATACGCATAACATTTTATTCTCTTACATTCATTGTTTTGCTTGACCCTTCAACAACCATTAGTTATAAAGGACAAGCTGTTTTTTTTTTTGCCTCAGAAATAATATGTTATAGTAATTAAGAGCTTTAATTCCAATTCTGCCTTGGCCACATACTAGTTAAATTGTCTTGGCTAAGATATTTAATCTCTGGATGTCAGCTTCCTTGTAAGTGATGTAAATATTACACTACCTCTTTAACGGTTGTAATGAAGATGAAATGAAATTATACTGCACCTAATGCTAATAGAGTCTGTGATAAATATTAGCCTGCCTGTTCTGTCCAGGTACATAGTAGGTACTCAATAAATGGTAAATATTATAATTGTAGTTACTGTGATAGGGCATAGGGCACCACCTATTTTTTGTTTAATATTAAACAGCTTTACTGAGATATAATTCACGTACCATAAAACTCACCATTTAAAAATGTACAATTCAGTGGGTTTTAGTATTTTCACAGTTACACAACCACTGTCACACATTTCATCACACCAAAAAGAACTCCATACCTATCAGCATTCATTCCCTGTTTTATGTTCTGCATCCTCAGACCCCAGCCCCAGCTCCTGGCAACCACTACTCTACTTTCTGTTTCTATAGATTTGCCAGTCCTGTGTGTTTCATATAAATGAGATTATGTAATATGTGATCTTTGTGATTGGCTTCTTTCAGTTAGCATAAGGTTTTCAAAGTTCATCCATGTTATAGCCTGTGTTAGTACTTTCTTTTTCTTGCCAAATAATATCCATTATAGGGGTATGTAACATTTTGTTTATTCATTTATCATTTGATGGACATGTTGGGTTTTTCCCCTTTTTGGCTATTAAGAATAATGCTGCTATGAACATTCAGGTATGAGGTTTTGTGCAGACCTATGTTTTCATTTCTTTTGGATAGATGTCTAGAAATGGAATTGCTAGGTCACCTGATAACTCTGAGTTTAACATTTTGAATAACCGTCAGGTTGTTTTCAGAGTGGCTGCCCCCTTTTACATTCCCACCAAAAATGTGTGAGGGCTCTGGTTTTTCTTTATACTCATTAATGTATGTTATTGTCTGTCTTTTTAAATATAGCCCTTCTAATGAGTGTGAGGTGGTATCTTATTGTGGTTTTGATTTGCATTTCTCTGATGGCAAATGACTTTTAGTATCTTTTCATCTGCTTATTGGCCATTTGTATATTTTCTTCGGAGAAAGTTTATTCAGATCCTTTGTAATTTTTAAATCACATTATTTTTTTGTTCTTGAGTTGTTAGTGTTCTTTATATATCATGGATATAAGTCCCTTATTGAATATTTGATTTGCAAATATTTTCTCCCATTGTGTGGGTTGTCTTTTCACTTTCTTAATGGTGTCCTTTAAAGCATGAAAGTTTTAAATTTTGTCAATGCCTATGAAAAAGGGGAAGAAAAAGTTTTAAAATAAAGTTTTAAATTTTGATGAAATCCAGCTTACCAATTTTTTCTTTGTTGCTTATGCTTGAAGTCTCATATCTAAAAACCCATTGCCAGCCAGGCACGGTGACTTCACACCTGTAATCCCAGCACTGGGAGGTCAAGGTGGTTGGATCACTCGATGTCACGAGTTTGAGACCAGCCTGGCCAACATGGTGAAACCCCATCTCTACCAAAAAAATACAAAAATTAGCTAGGCATAGTGGCCAGCTATTTGGGAGGCTGACGTGGAAGAATCACTTGAACTTGGGAGGAGGCAGAAGTTGCAGTGAGCCAAGATCATGCCACTGCACTCCAGCCTGGGCAAATGAGAACCCATCTCAAAAAAACAAAAACAAAAAGAAACAAAAAAACACAAACCCATTGCCTAATCCATAGTGTAGTGAACATTGGCCTACAAGTATCTGCTCAAGTCCCTGCTTTCAGTTCTTTTGGGTTTATAACTAGAAGTAGAATTGCTGGGTCATATGAATTCCATGTTTAGCTTTTTGAAGAACCTTCAGACTGCTTTCCATAGAAGTTGCATGATTTTACGTTCCCATCAGCAGTGCACAAGGGTTCCAGTTTTTCTGCATCCTCAGTAACACTTATTTTCTGTTTTTTAATTCTAGTCACCCTAGTAGGTGTGAAGTTGTATCTCATTGTGACTTTGATTTGCGTTTTCCTAATAACTAGTGATGTTAAGCACATAAGCATATGAAAAGATGTTCACTGGCCATTCGTATATCTCCTTTAGAGAAATGTTTATCCACCTTTTTTGCCCATTTTCAGTTGGGCTGTTTCTCTTTTTGTTGACTTGTGTGAATTCTTTACATATAATGGATACTAAACACTTATCAGAGATATGATTTCCAAACATTTTCTCTCATTCTGTAGGTTAGCTTTTCACCTTCTTGAGAATATCCTTTGATGTGCAAGTTTTAGATTCTGATGAAGTCCAATTTATCTTTATTTTGTTGCTTGTGCTTTTGGCATCATATCTGAGAATCCATTGCCAAATCTTGGCTCATGAAGATTCACCCCTGTTTTCTTATAAGAGTTTTATGGTTTTAGCTCATATATTTAGGTTGTTGATCCATTTTGAGTTAATTTTTGTATATGGTATGAGGTAGGAGTCCATCTTCATTCTTTGGCATGTGATTATCCAGTTGTCCCAGCACCACCTATCTGTTCAAAGAGACTATTCTGTTCGCATTGAATGACCTCGGCAAACCACTTATCTTTCTAAACCTTCTTTTCTTTCCTCTTCTCCCCTATAGTCACTATAATCTCTTTACTATCTCGGGAACCTGCAGTTGTTTATCTCTGTCTGTGCCTCATTTTTTTGCCTAGAATCCTTTTTTTATTTAGTTTGATGTTCTGAATTTTCCTAATCCACACTGATCTTCCTCAGAACTCGAATTTGGAGCCTTTAATGCTATTCTCTTCTCCTACATTCCAGTATAAGATGAACACACTTCTGATTGGGTGATTCATAGGCCTCTCTCTGTTCTTGCCAACTAGGAGGCAGAACTCCTCTGTTACTCCCACAGTGACAGAGAGCTTCTCTGTTTCCCTTAGTACTACCTGGAAGAAGTACTAAGTGAATGAGTGAAACATACTTGTACTGTGATTTATATCAGTAGGTTGTCTTTTTTTAAAAAAACTTAGATGACTTTTATTGGATCTTACTGAGTAGGGAGTTGCCTCTGCAATATCTAAAAGAGAATAGAAATAAGAAGATCTTTTAGTGTGCTCAGGCCATCAGACACTCAATGAACCTGAGTTAGCATTTCCTTTTTCCTAAATAAGGCATCATGTGGTATGCTTGAAAAGTGTACAGTTGGGCTGGCTGCAGTGGCTCACACCTGTAATCCCAGCACTTTGGGAGCCTGAGGTGGGTGGATCACCTGAGGTCAGGAGGTCGAGACCAACCTGGTCAACTTGGTGAAACCCCATCTCTACTAAAAATACAAAAAAAATTAGCTGGGTATGGTGGCAAATGCCTGTAATCGCAGCTACTTGGGAGGCTAAAGCAGGAGAATTGCTTGAACCTGGGAGGCAGAGGTTGCAGTGAGCCGAGACGGCGCCATTGCACTCCAGCCTGGGTGACAAGAGCGAAACTCTGTCTCAAAAAAAAAAAAAGAAAAAGAAAAGTGTGTGGTTGATCTAATAAAAAAAGATATAGATGGTAGAGAAAATCCTCTCAAACCTTTCGTGGGGAGGGTGGTAAGGATATATTTGGTAAAATTTTGAAAAGTTATATATTCTAAACCAAATTAGTGTTTCACTTTGTGGTAAGAGAAGTTGGGCTTTATCCTATTTTTCATGAAATATACAGGTCCTGTGTGAAGCTCAGTTAGCATGTCATCCATGTGACTGGCATGAGCTCATGGTCTCTCCACTGAGGAAAGCTGGGAGAAGTGGTGCCAGCACTTAATGCCACCCCTGAGCAAATGCCTGCTGGCTCCATGGTAAACATGGGCCTTTTAATAGGCTGGAGACAAAGTGACATTCGGAAGAAACAACATGTCAACAATTTCCTTAATAAATTTTGTACGAACACATTATTTCCACCTAATGGAAATGTAGCTCTCTTAAATAATTGAGAGGCTATATTCATCAGTGGTGAGTTCAGCTGGGATCTTTGTGAGCTAAGGCAGCCGAAAGCCCCTTGGAAGACTGGGTAATTGATATTTTGCACAAGTGGCTGGACCAGTTTTCAGAGTGTCTGTCTGACATTCCCTGCAGCTCCCTCAGACAGCTCTCTGTCCAAGCAGTTACAAAGTAGCTCTACACTGGAGGGTCCAGTTGCAGCCACTGTACTGCCACCGACTAAGGGTTAGTAATTAATCCTTTTTTAAAGTGGGAGCCAACTCAGGCCATTTCCCCTTGCTGTGGTTTCTTACTGTCTGCTGACCGGCCACTGCATTAGCACACAAGGTCTTGATTTTAATAAAGCATGATGATATTGAATGTTCAGCATGTAGCATATTTCTGTGTGCCAGATGATAGTAGTATGCTGCTGAAAAAGCAACCAATATGTTTGTGAAATGAATGACGGATGAATGAATGAACAGTGAGAGAACAAGTACTAGAGGAGGTTAGCAGGGGTCATAATTGCAGCAAGCTAGAGACTTTGGTGTGGACTTCGAAGGGAAGTCAGGAATGCAGTTAAGGGTGGGAAGAATGCCAAGGAAAATACAAAGGTAAATACACAGTACTTTTCGCCCAGACAAGAAAAATTGGGCTTCCTGTTTCTAGGGTGCCTTCTTGAAATTTGTGGTTGGGTCAAAAAGCCGAAAGGTAGCAGTGTGTGCAGTCGTTCACACCTGTAATCTCAACACTTTGGGAGGCTGAGGCAGGCAGATCACCGGAGCCCAGGAGTTCGAGTCTAGCCTGGGCAACATGACGAAACCCTGTCTCTACAAAAATTACCAGATTGGTGGCTACTGAGGTGGGAGGATTGATTGACCCCAGGAAGTGGATGCTGCATTGAGCTATGATTGCACCACTGCACTGCAGCCTGGGTGACAGAGTGAGAGCCTGTCTGAAAAAAGGAAAAAAAAAAAAAAAGGCACCTAGGCAATGAGTGGGCTGTAGGCCCTGCCAGCCCTGGGTCCTGGGTAGTCTCCCTGGGTGGGAAGAGAGACTACTGGAGAACAGGGGGTTCCTGGTGGAGAGGAGGGGGCCCTCGTGCCTCAACAGTGATTCGTGTTGTTTCTTGTGGCCTCCCTGTACTGCTTACGGAGCTGTGACCGTATCACAGTGAAGGCTCTAGTTGCTTAATTACTTTTTGTTTTTATTTGCAGGTAGTTCCTGAAATGACTGAGATATTGAAGAAAAAATGAATCAGGATCATGCCTTAAAAAGAAAAATTACGTTAACGTATTCCACTGAAATCACAGATATTTGTGGGTACTATAACAATCATTGGAAAGCATGGAGAGCTACATTTCATAATTTGAGGAAAATTTTCTAACAGATGCCAGAATGCTTGTTTATGGGATTACTATGTTTCCTTTTAATTATTTGTGGTTCCAAGCAATTATTTTTTGAAATTTTTAAATTCTATAATAAAATCTATAATAAAACTTTTCCACAGCTTTAAAACTATCAGAAATATGCCTAGCCTCTAGAGAAAATTGAAGAAAAGGAGTAAAAAAATTGTGTTTATTTATTTATTATTTTTGCCTTTCTTGTTCATGGAGAGCTCTATGTTTTAGGAAGATTGTAAACATGATTGTCTCCACCAGCCTAATCAACCTAACTAATCTCATTGTTGAAGGGCAAACCTCATAGGAGAAGGTAACTGAATTGGCAAGTACAGAGTTTAAAAAGCATGGCTATAAAGCACGAATATTATCTTAAACATACTCCAGTCTTCAGAAAACCATAGCTAATGTGACAAAAGCAGACCTGACTAAAATCTGACCCAGCTCCATGTATTTAGTTGGCTTAAGGTAAATTTCATTTTAAGGTTTTGTCAGTTTATAGGACTTTTTTGTCTGGAAAGGAGGGAGAGTGGAGGAGGGGCTGCTTTGAGACAGCATGGCCTCTGATGCAAACAGATAGTTTGATATTATTATAAATGTTCAAAATTCTGTGCAGAACAGAATGCTCTATGCTTTCTTTTGCCTTCTGTTGGCTTCTTTTGGGCTCTCTTAGGAAGTACCCAGGCCTGTGTAGTCACCTCTGGCACTCTCATTCTGCTGCCCAGGGCACAGCTGAGGTCCAAGAGTGTCACCAGGGCTGCAGCTGGTGTGGATGCAGGCCCAAGAGCAGAGGCTGGTGAGGCTTTGAACAGGCCTGCAGGAAGGAGTGGGTAGGTAGGTGAATAGAACAAAGAGGGCTGCCCTCCTGAATCAAATCTGCAGAAGTGGGAGTAGTGACCTGGATCAAGCAGACAGTAGGGAAGAGAAGGGAAGTGGTAAGTGATGGAGGTGGCTAGAGTGCCTTTGTGTGGCCAGCCTAGGGCCCTTCCCCAGCTGACCAGTGAACCCTTTCTGATTTGTGTCACAATCAGTTGCTATAAAACACTTTTAAAAGTTGTATCTTTGGCATTTCAGTCTTCTTTTAATGAGAGGAGAGCAGCAGAATGATGCCTCTTTGCAAGTAATGTCTGTTAGAATCGAAGAATCCTAGAATCTCTGAACCCAGTGATCATCTGGTCAGACCCCTTGTTGTATAGATGGGGATACTGAAGCACAGAGAAGTGAAGAAGGTAAAGTGACGTGGCCAAGACCACATGGCTTGAATCACCTTTGGGAGAGTAATTCCTATGTCTTGTTTTTATCTTTGAGGCTCTTCCTAAGAGGGCTAACCTTGCTCAGGATTTTCTCCATTTACCCCTCATCCCTATTGGATGCTATAACTGGGGGGCATGAGAGATGGCAAAGGTGATGGCTGCAGAGGCACCCCCAGTAGAAGGTGTGCTGGTTCAGGGAGGGACATCCCAGGTGGTGCCTTGGCATGGTTCCTTGACTCAGAGTTGAACTGGTTGGTCTTTTTCTCTTTGCTCCCTCCTGTAATGGCTGCACTGCCTCAGCCTCAAGCAGCTGTTCACTGGACTAGTATTTACAGCTCATCATCCTCATAGCATTAAGTATAATGCTTACTATATACCAGGCACTGTTCTAGCACTTTATACATATTAAACCCCTTCAGTTATCACAGCACCCTGTAAGTTAGATGCTATTATTATCCCTCTTTTACAGATGGGGAAGCTGAGGCTCAAAGAGGTCATATAACTTGCCTTAATTTGGACAGCTTATAAATGACAGTCAGGATTTGAAACCAGGCTTCAGAGTGGTAACTACTAAGGACATGATTCTCCCTCACCTCAGCTCAAGGGACAGTGCGACTGCACAGCACCCTCAGGTAAAGAGCACTAAGTACTTCATGCTGGGTGGGAGGAGCACATTTAGGACCCTTGTTGAGGAGGGATGGACGTTCTGGAATAGTCCCTCCAGTGGGATTTTATTCAACTCAAAAGTCCCTCTGAGTGCTTACTTAGAGCTTACCATAAAAAGGCAGCCATGTGACGTGGAGGCAAGTTGTTAAAACTGTTATACATGCAAGAGGCACATATATATAATGTGCCCTTTTAATCTGTTTTTTGGGAAACCAAACAGTTCCTGTTGACTCTGCCCCTGTGTCCAGCCTTAGCACCCAGAGCAATAGCTCTAGAAATAGTATGGGGGAAAGGTGTTAGGGATAGCTTTTTTAAATGCTTGCATATAGGTTTCCTGCCTTTCTCCCTAGTTTCTTTGAGGTCTTTGGTTAACCTCACACAGCCTCTGGGAATTTGGTGGCCTGGTTATTTTGGCAGAACACAGAGTCCCTGGGAGGGCAGAAATAGGCCTATTAGAAAGGCAGCCCTCTGAGGGCAGAGCCAAGCAGGTCCGTGAGCTAATGGCCTATTCACTTGCAGAAGGCCTAAGGCCTAGTAATGGCCCTGGGCCCAGCTTCTTAGTAGTTGAGACAGCATCAGCTTTCCCCCAGGTCCCACTCGCTCTCAGCAATTCTGTGGGGACATGTTCCCTGCTGGGTTCTCTGGCTCACCAGCTGTGCTGTTTGGGACTCTGAAGAAAATACCTAGAAGAGTGTGGCCTAGCCATTGCCCCAAAGTAACTTGTGGTCTTCACAGAGAGGACAATATCCTTCCAGACTCTGAGAGTACAGGCTGTTGGAGCCACAGCCCCCACCCTGAAGGATTTTACAGCTACCAGGAAAGATGAGATGAGACGAGACATCAGTAAAAGCAGAAAGTAGGTCTCAGGATGGACAGCATATACAGAGAAGGCTCCTCAGGAGGCTGGCATGGTCATTCCTCAGCGGGCAGGGGCTGTTCAATTGGTGTATGGGAGCAGAAGTGGCAAATGATACCAGAGCTCAGGTGCATGAGGCAGTGAGGGGCAGAAACACTGGGGTCAGGGAGGGGATTGAGGGTGGTAGGTAGTTGAAGCCAGGTTGGAGAGGACATTGACTCACAGGCTGAGGAGGCCTTTTTCCTTAGAGATCAATGGTTCTCCCCTTAAGGAACACCGTCATTTCCATTGGACCTGTGATGGTACTGTGAAAGTTACACCATACAGGACTTTTCCTGATTTGCAGGAAAAATTTATCAACAGCAGTTTCCCAGTCTTAAGTCTTTCTTGCATACTTCTTTGTAAACCTTTGGTAGCTGCTACCCCTTTTCTTCTTAAGAATGTGAGCAGATTCCAAGGTGACTGGACAGTACCAAGTGGATCTGAACAAAGCAGCCACTGACCCACCACAGCTTTTGTTTTTGTCTTGGGACATATCAGGGATTTTGTTGAATATTTAAAATACTTTCTGCTAGTTGGTAATTGTTCCTTGTTTGTTAGATATGTCAGTGTATTAAGAGTGTCCCATAAAAACTGTATGACTTCCTGTGCCACCTGAACAAGTCTTAAGAAACACCACTGGCAACAGGGAGCCATTTACAGTTTTTGAGGAAGGCCTATAACTTGGTGGTATATGCAGGACAGAGGGAGGGAGGAGAAGATGGAAGCCATTAGGGGCTGAATCCTCTGGCTTCAGATGGATTTGGCTGGGGATGGACTCCTGGAGATTGTGAAAATGGGTCCAGTGCTATGGGCAAGGCTGGCATTGGGCAGGGCTCTTCCTCCCAGGATAGCAGTGGGAGCCCTGCTGCCTCCAGAGCCCGAGCATGTCTGCTGGGCTGGAGGGCTGGAAACCCCAGCCCTAGGTGCACTTTCTGCTCTGTTTCTGAAAGGGAGGGTCAGCTTGATTGCATTTCACGCTGTCTTTCACTAAGGGTTTTTGTTTGAGTTTACATAAAAGTGGACTGAAGAGGCTGGGAAACCCAGAGAACACCATTGATTTTAACAGATGGATTTGGTTAGCTGTTGCTGAGCTAAAGGAGGCTTTACTGATAACCTTGTGAAAAGTCCATGTAGGATGATACACTGCCACAATTTCTTATAGCTCTGGGGTTTTAAAAACATCTTTGTGGGGAGCAAATGAAGAAGAGTTGCTGATAATCCTTGGCTTATAAAGCACTTTCATGTATGTCATCCCATCAGTTGGGGAAAGAGTAGAAAACGTTCAAGAAATCAGACTCTCAGGAGAGGAGGCAGTTTGCCCCAGGTCACAACACATGTGATAGAACTGGAACACAAACCAGAACTTTGGGTAAATACTACTTATTAAGAACTCCCTGTGTGTTGGGTACATAATATACTCTTCTAATACAACCACCTCTAAAGTGTGTATCATTACGCCTACCTTCTGGATGAAGAAATGAGCAGAGAGGTAATGACCAGAGGCAATTGGTGAGATGTGGGACCCGAACTGGACTTCAGGTCTGGAAAACTTGGCCTGTCTACTAGACTGTGGTCCTCCCAGTCTCTCCAGGACTAGATCCTCTGGTTTGCATTGCTTCAAAACAGCAGGCTTGTCATTGGAAGCAAGGAGCACCTATGGAATTAGGGATTTTCTATGAAGTAAGCTGGCACTTACTTTGGCATCGGGACTGGTGAGAGGGAGGCCCTGGGGTGGCTTTATCTGCGTGGCCTTTGCCTTTTTCATCTCCTACAACTAACTGGGCACGTGGTTAAAGACAGGGTGAGTGCTTTCTTTTTGTATGCTCACCTCCAGCTGTGTTTCCTTCCCAGCGTGGGCTGTATAGGGGACATTTGGGTCTGGGACCTGGGGACCACTGGGTGGACTGGTCAACAGGAGTCTTGGGTTCTCATCCTGTTCCTGTTACTGCCCCAGAGGCACCCTGGTCACCTTCCCTCCTTTCAGGTTTCATTTTCATTACCTGTAAAATGGCGACATGAACTAGATCTTTTTTTTTTTTTTTTTTTTTTTTGAGACAGAGTCTCGCTCTGTCACCCAGGCTGGAGTGCAGTGGCCTGATCTCAGCTCACTGCAAGCTCCGCCTCCCGGGTTCACGCCATTCTCCTGCCTCAGCCTCCCGAATAGCTGGGACTACAGGCACCCGTCACCACGCCCGGCTAGTTTTTTGTATTTTTTAGTAGAGACGGGGTTTCACCGTGTTAGCCAGGATGGTCTCGATCTCCTGACCTCGTGATCCGCCCGTCTCGGCCTCCCAAAGTGCTGGGATTACAGGCTTGAGCCACCGCGCCCGGCCACTAGATGATCTTTCTAGATAACAAGCCTATGAGTGTATTGGTGGGTGTCCTACAAGGTGAGTAGATGGAGACAGTGAATACTGTTTTTGAGGGCTTCTTATGCCCAGGATGCCGTGCTGAGCCCTTTACATACATTGTCTCATTTACGTCTCATAACCTTACAAGGTGTAGGTTTCACCTGGGGCAAACTACCTCCTCCCCTGAGAGTCTGATTTCTTGAATGTTTCCTACTCTTTCCCCCACTGATGGGGTGACATACATGAAAGTGCTTTATAAGCCAAGGATTATCAGCAACTCTTCTTCAGATGAGAAAACTAAAGCCTACAGAGCTTAAAACACTTGCCCAAGGACTCATGGCTAGTAAATGGTGACCACAGGCCAGTCTGCTCCCAACCACATGCCATATCCTGAGTGCCTCAATGGGAGTGCAGAGGATGGACCTAATCTAGCCTGACTGGGGTGGGCTGCAGTGCAGGGCAACAAGATACGACGACCTAACCAAGTTGAGAAGGAGCAGCAAAATCAACCAGATGAAGAAGTGCATTCCAGGCAGGCCAGCATGGACAAGAAACAGGAGTACCCAGGAACATGACACACTGAGCTGCTTTCTCTGGAAAATGCAAGGTCTAGACTCCAATGTCTGAGTCCTCTTCTAGCCGGACACTCCTCCATTCTGAACCACTCTTTGCTCAGGGAAGCAGGAGTCTTCGTACTGTAATCTGGATCCAGTCTGCTCATTGGCCTTTTGTAGTATTTAGCACGGTGCATGTCCCAGAACTCCCTACCCCTTTAATCAGTGGAGGTGGAGGTGAGCATACCTAGTTATGAGGCCTAATTGATGTTGGGGAGGTTCCTAGAGTGCTTGGTGAAGGGTGACCCATAAATCTCAGACACTGAAGAATTCTGCCACATCCATCACAGTGTTTAATGTCCTGATTGATCTCCAGGGTAGTCAATTTCATTTGCTTGTTTCAGGATGAACAGGCAGCCTGCTTCCCTATGCTGCAGCCTGGGGCTCTGCATAAAATTATGCCAGCACTGTGTCCTGATAGCTTGCAATAAATTTTAGCAGCAAATGTTCCATCATTTTCCTTGGATAATTAACTATTCACCAGGATAGAATACCAAACTTTTCAGCAGTGGAGTCAAAGATACTCAGAATAGTGATGAAATCCTCACTTAGTTAATGTTAGGGAAATACAAGTTTTTGGCAAGTACTTCAGTAGTGCTCCAGTAGTACTGACCAAAGGGAGAGGAAGGAAGATAAGGTGCCTCCTGTCTGGGGGATAACGGTGCTCTCTTACCTCATTCAGAGTGACTACAGGAATGGAACAAATGGGTATGTGCAAGCAGGGATGCACTCAGGAGCAGACAGTGGCTGGGCTGGCTGATGGGACTAGGGGCAGGGCTCACTGCCACCCTCTCACACCAGACTAGCAGCAGCAGCAGCAAGAGCATCTCCTGGGCAGCCGACCTCAAAAGTGCTGAGTGTGTGCTGGCAGTGAAACACCCCAGGCTTATTAATAAGGATGCTTTCTGTTTGTGTCTCCCCTGAAACATTCTCAAAGGGGTTTCCCGTCTATTACATCATTAGCTATCCCAGCAGCTCTCAGGGTGGGAGAGACAAGATCATTCCTGTTGTACACAGGGAGGAAGCAGGTCTAAGGATTTGCTTGGAGCCTGATAGCAAACCAGAAACAGGGCTGGGCTGAGAATTCAGTCTCTGCCACATCCTGTGCATAGGTACAGCAGCACCTGAGGTGGGAGGCAGGGGTGGGGGAGTGGGATGAGCAGACCTCTCTCCAGCCCTGAGCTGTCCATGGTTTGGCTGTTTCAGCCCCCAGAGTTGTTGGGGGTCCTTGTGAAGCAACTCCACGCAAGTGTTGAGTGGGGCACAGGGTACTGTCAGCTTGTTAGTAAGAGGGATTCCTTGGGCCCAGATAATTTGTCAGCAGCTCCAAGAGTGGGACCCCAACTCTGTCTTCTCTCTTTAGAGGTAACTGAATAGCACCAGGGAGGAATGTGGCGACAGCACCAAGGCGCGAGCCGTGCTCTTTCAACTCTGGCTTCCGTCAAGAGCTGTCTCAGAGGGAGAAAGGAGCTCCTGAGTTGAATTTCAGGTGGACACCCACCATGCTAAAGAGAATTCCAGGCCGCGAGCCTCTAGCCACACAGGTTCCCTCCCAACACTCCTGTCTGTGGGACTTGATCTGAAAAGCCACGCTTTGGGTTGGGAACATTGCCCAGGGCTGGCTGGAGAGGGGCCTGTTGTGCCACTCAGGGAAGGCCTTATGGCTGCCCCATCCTGGGTGGGATTTGAGCTGGGACTGCAGACTCTGGCCCAGCTCCCCTGTGGACCTGTCACCAATACTGCTGGCTCTGAGTCCTGATTTCTTATTTTGGCTTTCCTGGTGGCACCTGGTTTGATTCCGGGCAGCTCATCTCACATCTAGCATGGCATATAATCCAGCCAGACCTGGGTTTGAATCCTGCCACTACAGCTCACTAGTTAGCTGTGTGCCCTTGGGAAAGCCCCTGAATGAATCCATGGCTGTCGTTTTCTCCTCCGTAAAGCAGGGAAGATAGCGCCCACTTTCCAGGGCTGTGCTAAGGAGGGAAGCCTGTGAAGAGCACCTGTCACAACATGCAATGCAGACGTGGGAGTCATTTTTGTTACCACCCTCTTGTTCTAGCAGGAGACAGTGGCTTTTACCAGACCCTCCCTTCAGGGACAGCCCGATGGCTCCTCTGGGCCACCAGAGTGGGTTCTCTAAAAGGGTGGAGAACGGGGAGCCATTTCCCAGAGCTGCAAACCTCCCAGGGAGTGCTCAGGCTCCATCTCCCCCAGCCCCCAGCTGCCCGCCAGCCATAACTGTAGGATATGGTGCCCAGGGGAGCCATGAAAGGCGAAGCTTTTACCTCCATCTCCTGCACTCCAGGCCCCCAGGCCCTACCCTAGGACTTGCTGTGGGATGGGCTGGAGGAAGGGCTCTTGAGTCTGCAGAAAGGACTGCCATGTTCCTGGCTCTGGCATCCTTCTCTGTGCTCTTGGTGCCAGGCACAGCCATCCTGTCTCATGCTCAGACACCACAGACTGGACATGGTGGCATCTCCTCCAACGCTCAGCTCCCGAGTCCCATCAGTCAGGTGTCCCCAGCGTCTCCTCCGCCACTGCCACCTTCATCGTGCCTGCCCGTGTGCAGACTTGTTCCCTCTCCTCTGGACACGGGCCCGTCCCTCTGGCTCTTCTCTGCAACTACCAGAAGACTTTGTGGGAGCCTTTCCATAGTGCTTTATCTCTAGGGAGAACATCTGGGTCGGCCTGGCATCCAAGGCCTCTGGTGAGCAGCCTCACCTGTCCTTTTCCAGGTTGCTCTCATGTGGTCTCTTCCCCCTCCTACCCATGCCATCCTCTTCCTGACACCAAACTTCTTCCTGTTCCCAAACCCTGTTCCTTGCCTAGCTCACTGCTGTTCCTCTGCTTGCACTGTTGTCCCGCCACCCTCCTCCTGACATTCCTTTTTTTCCCCCCCTTTAAGTGGTTTAACAACTGACATCAAGTCAGGAAGACAATCAAAAATTCCCTGCTCACATTCTCTGGAAGTGGGCCAGTTTTGTAGCTCAGTGTTGAAACTACCCCTAAAGACTGCTCTCCTCTTCAACGACAAACAGAAGAGCTGATCTGGTATACTTACTCTTTTAAAATCGCCTTTAAATGTTTCCTCCACTTTGAGGCCTTCAGATGTCCCTAGGCAGGTAAGTAGCTTCCTCCGTCTGTGTGTACTGTCTTAATGCTGTGACTGTTGTGGACTCTGGACTTGGGGACCCCCTGTTATCTCTGTCCCCAGCCTCTATCTGTGAGGCAGTTCAAACACAACATGAAGGCTGAACAACAAGTGCTCAGCAGGGTCTCACCTCACAGCAAGCTGTAAATACCCCAAGAAATCCGCTTTTAAACATGGAGTTCTGGCCGGCCCCGGTGGCTCATGCCTGTAATCCCAACACTTTGGGAGACTGAAGTGGGCAGATCATTTGAGCCCAGGAGTTCCAGACCAGCCTAGGCAACTTGGCAAGACCCCATTTCTACAAAAAACACAAAATTTAGCCAGGCATGGTGACGTGCACCTGTAGTCCTAGCTACATGGGAGGCTGAGATGGGAGGATCATCTGAGCCTGGGAGGTTGAGGATGCATAAGCCATGATTATGCCACTGCATTGTAGCCTGGGCAACAGAGCAAGACCCTGTCTCAAAAAAAAAAAAAAAACCAAAAAAATAGGCTGGGCACAGTGGCTCACGCTTGTAATCCCAGCATTTTGGGAGGCCAAGGCGGGCAGATAACCTGAGGTCAGGGGTTCGAGACCAGCCTGGCCAACATGGTGAAACTCCATCTCTACTAAAAATAGAAAAATTAGATGGCCATGGTGGTGCTCGCCTATAATCCCAGCTACTTGGGAGGCTGAGGCAGGAGAATTGCTTGAACCTGGGAGGTGAAGGTTACAGTGAGCCGCGATCACACCACTGCACTCCAGCCTGGGCAACAGTGAGACTTTGTCTCAAAAAAAAAAAAAAAAAAAAAAAAAAAAAAAAAAGTGGAGTGCCTATAAAACAAAACACAACAAAGAAAAATAAAAACAGTGGAGCTCTCTAGAGACCCATTTCCTAGAGGACAAACTGAAGAGAACAGCCACCACTTGCCTAGCATCTTCCCCATGGCATCCCTCCCCATCCTGTGGTTCTTCCCTGGAGTAGGAGTCCTCAGCAGACATTAGTGCTGGCAGCGGGGCTTGCAGCTCCCCCTGGCATGGGGCCAGGTTCATGTGCCTGTGAGGTAGCAGCACTAGCCCCAGAGCTGGGACGATGGAGCTCTGCAGAAGGCCAGTCACAGCACAGCAAGGTGAGCCTGGAGGAGGGTGGCCATTTCTAGTCCAGTCGGTGGAGATCACCAGTTACCGAGGATCTCTGCCCTACAGCTTACAAACCAAGTAATACCCTCCATTCCATCAAGTGACAAAAGCCAAGTGACTGCTTTGCTTCCCAAAGCTCTAAACCTGGGAACCCCAGGGCCTGGCATGGTGCCAGCAGATTTGGGCCTGTTGCAGGGCCTGTCATTAGAGTTCAACCTCAGAAAGTTTCTTCAATCTCTCTGAGCCTCAGGTTCTTCAACTATAAAATGGGGTTAGTGATACCTGCCTCATAGCATCACTGGAAGGGTTAAAGGAGCCCATGTGGGTAGGGACCTTGGCCCAGTGCCCAGTGATGGACGCTATGACAGTGCTGCTGGTGATGCCTCAGGACAGCTACTCTTGCCCTTTGCAAAAGTTTCCCCTTGGTAGGTCTTCTAATTACACCCCAAGAGTGACTCAGTTGGATGTTGCCACCTTTAGCACTTTTTTTGACAACTGTTCATCACCCCATGAATCAGGAGGGTGCTCTTTGCCAGCTCGTGGTAGTTTCCTTCCCTTTCTTCCAATTCGGCCATCTTTCCCAAGTGGCTCCATGCCCAGGCCTGTGGGGTTCTAATGGGGCTTAGGCCCGCTCATTGCTCTTGAGGACCAGCCTGGGAGGCAGGCAAGGAAGCAGGTGGTGACCAAGCCGGGGGCGTGGTGCACTGTCAGGTGAGTCCGGGGGCGGGGGGGTCACAGGAGCTCCAAGGACACCCAGCCTAGTGGTGAGGGCAGGCAGGACACACGGTGAGAATAACCCCGACCAAAGGCATAGGAGGACAGCCAGAGGGGCAAGAAAGCCAGCTTACCAAGGGGCTGAGTCACACTCAACGTTCTCTCAAGGCAATGGGAGCCCTTTAAAAAATTATGTCTTCTCGCCGGGCGCGGTGGCTCACATCTGTAATCCCAGCACTTTGCGAGGCCGAGGCAGGCGGATCACGAGGTCAGGAGATGGAGACCATCCTGGCTAACACAGTGAAACCCCGTCTCTACTACAAATACAAAAAATTAGCCAGGTGTGGTGGCAGGTGCCTGTAGTCCCAGCTACTCGGGGGGCTGAGGCAGGAGAATGGTGTGAAGCCGGGGGACGGAGCTTGCAGTGAGTCGAGATCGCACCACTGCATTGCAGCCTGGGCAACAGAGCGAGACTCCGCCTCAAGAAATTAAAAAAAAAAAATTATGTCTTCTCTACTCCCCTCCCCCGCCATATAAAAGAAAACATGATGGTCATAAACACAAAACCCCTTGGACGCTTTTAAGCAGGGGTGCTGAGGCTTAGCTGCCTGGGAAGATGCACTGGGAAGGGTGAAACCAGAGGCTGTGCAAAGAGGAGGCGGCTGCAGTCCAGTCCAGCAAGGGACCTGGGTCTCAGCAAGGCCGTGATGGGGGCCAGGGACAAGCAATTTGGAGGGTGGAATGACCAGGATTCACGAATGCTCACGGGACGAGCAGGGAGTCTGGGATGCCATACGCATCTCTAACTGGGTGGATGGTGGTACCCTGGCTGGAAACCACTCTGGACGCTTCACCTGGGTTAGCAACCAAAGGAAAACCTCCACCAACTGGGACTCTCAGTGCAGCTGGTTTTTATTATTAAAGCCAAGGTTGGAAAATGATTGTCCCCCTGCCCCCTAGGACCCTCCCACCCACCTCTAGATTGATCCCTTTATATCCTGTGAAGGTGAAAACTAGATTTGTCTTGAAGAGACTCAGAAACGCTCATGCTGGAATGAGAAAATGAGGACAAATGACATAGGCTCAGATGGTGGTCTCTGTGTGATTGTGTTGGACTCCACCCAGGATTCCTGGGAAAGACGGCTTAGGGGTGGGGCTGGACAGCCCCTGCTCACAGTGCTGTTCCCTAGAGTCCGGGGTGGGCGTCAGGAACGAAGGCAACGGAAGAGGCTGAGCTGGCCCCCCGCACTCTACCCTGCTGAAGCTGGGCCACAGGCTGGTTTTTGTAAAAATGGTTAAAAAGAAAACCCAGCCACGAGCACCACCCTCCCCTGAGCAGGGTGAGAAGAGGCGCCAGCTCTGGGCTTTGAGGTCTGAAGCTTGTGGCCTCCTGGCCTGGCGTCGCCTCCCTGGAGGCAGGCAGCACCCTGAGGGAGGCCAGGTGGGCTCCTGGGCCCCACATGTGGCCCTTGGCAGCCTCCAGGGTCCCAGGAGAGCTTTGAGATGGCTGTCTCCCCTCCTCCCACCCAGCCCATGGCAGGCTCTAGGCCTCAGGGACCCTGTGCAACTTTTGCTCTTTGGATTCCAAAGATCTGAACTTGTCCTCCAGCACGGGAACAGTGGGCTGGAAGTGGATGACAGGCCTGATCTGAAAGACAGTGAAGCCCTCCTGGTTCTTCTGGTTGAACAGACTTACCCTGTGTTCCAGCTCGGGGCTGGTTTGGGCCGAGCCTGCTGGGCTGGGCCGGGAGAGGGGGGCTGGGTCCAAGGCCCTCTGGGATGGGCAGGGGTCCTCTGACAGGGAGGACAGCAGGTCCTGAACTGTGGCCTCCTCCACCTGCTGCTGGGGTGGCAGCGGCAGGGGAGTGGGGCCCAGTTCAGAGGATGGCTCCTCGCGGGCGGTGCTGCAGTCTGTGGAAGAGCCCAGCGTCTGGCTGCTGTCACTCTGGGCCCGGGTGACCGAGCTGCGGGAGGCACTCTCCGAGGTGGCGCCGGTGCCATTACCGCCAAGCTTGAGGGGCATGTCCAGAGAGAAGAGGTCCGAGGAGATGTTGGGCTGGTGGATGTCTATTGCGGCCGTGGTGACCATGCACACAGCTGCATCTGGGACACCGCTGTCTGCAAGGAAGGAGGGGATCTCGGTCACACTTCAACCTCTGCCACACCTGGGGGCCCTGAAGAGGGCAGGTGTGAGCTGGGCGGTGGGCAGTGAGTGTGGCTAGGCTGTAGGACACCATGCCTTTGTGGAGGGAGGCCTTGGTAGAACTCCCTCCCAGTTCTCCATCATCACTGCCCTGCTTTGAAGGGGATTATGCCTCCCCATCTTGTTAAACTCAAGTGTAGGCATGTGACATGCTTTGGCCAGTCACCCATGAGAAGTGACCTCTGGCACTTCTGGGCAGAAGCTTTATGAGCTGGTGCTTTACCCTGGCAAATGTTCTAGAATATATGGTGACTGTTCTGTCAACTGGATGCTGAAGTAACGGTGATGACCTGGGAGCAGAGCCCCCAGCCAACCTGCAGTGGGCTTTTGTGGCTTTATTTAAACCATCAAGACGCAGGGTTATTTGCCACAGCTGCCTAACCTAGCCCATCCTAACTCAGGAAGCATGGTGTGCCAGGGCAGGGAACTTGGGTTCCATGGTCTGAGGAATGACTCAGTTTCAGATGGGCTGGCAGGGGTGGGGGCTGCAGAATGGGATGATCAGAGCCTGCTTAGCGTGCATCACAGGGTCACAGGACGCTCAGAGCTCTTTGCTCTAGGTGAGAGTACCACGGGGCTGACCTACAGAGGGTGCAGGGTGGGGAGGTTTCTCCCCAAAGTTGTGGAGGACTGCGAGAGAGGTCTGGGCTGGAGACAGTGGTCTTTGAAACCAGCATATTGGATGAGGCTTTGAGGGAGAAGAGAAGAGGGATGAGGCCTTAGGGAGGCTAAATTGTGGAAAACCAAAAATTCAAATGCATTATTCACATGGCCCAACATAATATTCTAGCCTTACAATGGAGCATACACGGTTTTGGGGGCTGTGAAATTCAAACTCAAGAACTGCACGTGGAACCCTGAACTGGAAAGGGGGCTATGGAGAAACAAAGACACCAAAGGCCTCAGCATTATTTTAAAATTCAATCTTTTCCCATAAGTAAAAACCACTGGGCTTCCCTGAGGTTTTTTTCAAGTGCAAGAACATCTAGCAGGGATGTACCCGAGGCCTGCTGCTTCTCACACCCTGGGGTGCTGTGGCACCTCAGCCTCCACTGTGCCTACCTTGACAGGTGTGGAGGTGGGGGGCACTGAGGTCACTTGTAGTTCTGGATTCTAACCCCCTTCCCATTTCAGGGTTCCACATGCAGTTCTTATGGGTGATCACAGAGCACCCCTATCCTGGCACCTGCAGGCTCAGCCCCTGGGCACCCCCAGCTCCAGTGCTGGAGTTTGCTGGAAGCTGAAGCTCTGACATTTTAACCTTGAGCACTGCCTGCAATTATGGTTCACAGGCACCAGGTGATGGGCATGCTCTGAAGCCAGGCCGAGTTGTCTCTGCCCTTGGGTTTAGGGGTTGCTGGGGTTCTGGCACATGTAGAACAGCCCCAACCCAGACTTACCACTGCTGGGCCCATTGTAATACTGACTGATGTAGCTGTTCATGTCGTCCTTCACCATGGCTTCTACAGAGGTGGGGACAGAGAAGGGTGAGTGCATCAAGTTCATTCTCTTCCCCTTATACTCCTATTCCCACCCCCACAGCCATAACAGAAGGCTTCTGTCTCACAGAAGCTCTTGGTGTGTGTGACGGGAGCTGCCTCCTGGTTCTCCATGGGGACTGCCTGTCTCACCTGCCCCAGGGGCTGGACTGCACTGGGTGCTGGGGGACCCAGGTTCTGATGAAGCATCTGCCTTAGTACTGACCTGGACAGACCCCTTCCCCTCTGTCCCGTTTCCCCATCTCTGAGATAAGGGGTGTGGAAATAACTTCTCAGGGCTTTTCCTTGTCTGGATGGCCTGAGCCTTCATTGCCTGAACTTCTCAAGGGCACCGGAAACACTGCCCTCGGTAGAGAAGCCTTGAAATCCCATCTGCAGGAATACACAGCCAGCCACAGGGCTGATTTGCCATCCAGACAGCCCTCCGTGGCTCGATCCACTTGACAACTCCAGCCTTCCCTGCAGTACAGGAACAGACCTGGGGAGGTGGGGTGCTGGGGATCTCCATCACCTGCACTGTTCCTGCATATAGTAGGTACTCAGTACATAATTGCTGAGCAAATTACAGAAGGGGAGGTGAAAAGCTGTCCATGTCAAGGGGGATGGGAACAGGGTCTTAAATATTGACCAGCCTGGGCAACACAGGGAGACCCCATCTCTACAAAAAAATTTTAAAAATTAGCTGGGCATGGTGTTGCACACCTGTGGTCCCAACTACTAGGGAGGCTGGGAGGACTGGCTGAGGCTGCAGTGAGCTGTGATCACACCACTGCACTCCAGTCTGAGTGACAAAGTGAGACCCTGTCTTCAAATAAATAAGGAATCTTGGTTCACCTCCTGAGAGAAACAAGGAGGGAATGGGAGGAGAGTTGAGATTTTCAGAGTGGCCTGAGAGTGGGAGGAAAGCCAAGTGCTCGGAGACCCCAAAAGCCATCCTAAGAGCTAGGCCTTGTTCCAAGGGCAGCAAGGCAGTGAGGGGCCACAGGAAGGTCTGAACTTGGTCAGGTGTGATTGGGAGAGGCCACCCCCAAAGTTGTGGCAGGAAGACCAGAGACTGCAATGCCCAGGGTGGGGTCAGGCACCAGAAAGCCCTCAGCACGGGAGGGCTGAGGGCTGTCCTCTCTCTCCCGTGGAAGTCTGGAAGTGCTCCAGGGCTGCCCCTAGAGCCCGAGTCTGCCCCCCCAGGAGCTTCTCTGAGGAATGGCATCAGCAGACCCCCTGGGTTCTGAGAGCCCTTCCCAGGCACACCTGTGAGCTGCAGAAGCCAGTGTGCCCTGACCCTGGGAGGCTAGAGGCAGCACAGTAGGGCCTGGCTCTTAAAAGCTTTTTTGGCCTCTTTTGATCTTTAAATGCCTGCAGTCAGAGGTATGTTTTGCACTAATGCTGGGGTTGAGGGAGGGAGGGCCCCAGGCTGGCTCCGGGCCCTGATCCTCATCAGCCAGCTACACTTTTCTTGCAGCTGGGCATCCGTATTCTGTGTGTACTGCCAATGCTGTCTAGCCTGGCTGCCACCCTGGGAAGCCAGGGGTAACTGATCCCTGCAAGCTGGAGGCTCAGGACCTCCAGGCCCTATGGGCCAGGTTGGGGGATCTGGTCAATCTTGGTTTTATCCTGAGACCACACCTGCAGGGACTCCAGAGGGCCATGTGATGTGAGTAGGACAATGAGCTCAGCTAAAGTATCCACAGACCAGCGAAACTTTAACCCAAGAGCCACTTGCAGGAGGAGGCCAGGGTAAATGGGAAAATCCCAGATGCTGAGTTCTCGTCCTTGTGCTGCCACTGGCCTGCCATGGGGGCTCAAGCAGGTCCCATCCCCTCTCTGGGCCTTTCTTCATCTGTACCCCGATGGCACTGGTGAGGCTCTTTCAGATTGTGATGGGGCCAGGCAGATGGTTCTGAAGTTCCAAGAGGTGACAGAATCACAGCAGAGTGTGAAGGGACTAGAGGCATCTTGGCCAGTCCCCAGTGCAGGAGTCCCCTGGATTCCAGCCTGAGAGGGCTGTCTCCACCGCAGCCTGCACACCTCTAGGAAGGGCGTGCCTGCCTCTTTGTGGAGCAGCTCTGGTCATCAGCTCCTGGGCAGCTTCTCATTCATCTGTGCTCAGTGGAGTCACAGTGAGCCCACCCTTTGCCATGTATTGAGCCCAGGAGTCCCTGCCTGCGGGGAGCACAGTCAGGGCCTCCCGGGAGACGTCAACTCCTGATCAAACGGCCCATTAGCATTTAATCAGGAAGTGCCTACTATGTGTGAGGCTTACAGGTCCTGGTCCTGCCTTCCACACAGGTACCAAGGACAAGCCTATTTCTACTCACGGTCTCTATGACAGCCCTTCCACCACTTAAAAAGCCCCTCACATCCCTCCTGGGAAGTCTCCTTTCCTTGGAAAGCCCCTGTGCATTCTTTACCCCTCCCTGGTTTCCCAGCCTTTCCACCCTGAAGGCTTCACTATGGACTCCAGCTGCGACCAGAATGGGAGGAGGGACGGAGGGAGGGACTAGTGTTTACTCTCAAAGCTCCAGACCTAGGGGTCCACACTTCACACACTGATCTCCCTGCCCCTGTGCTGCAAGGCCGTGATTATTGAATAGACTGTGCCAAGTGCACCAAGATCCGACGTGATCACTCTGCCCTAATGCACCCTCACATCCTCCGAGCGTGTTCAGAAACCGCCCTCCTCTGCCAACTCATGTGGAGCTTGTGGCCAGCATGGACGCCCAGGTCTTCTCTGCAGGAGCTGAGAGGCCAGGCCAGGCCTTTCCCACCCTGTACTCATGTAACCCCCAAGGAGGGCTCATCACCCTGGGCAAACGTCAGCTTGCTGGGCTCAGCCCAGAGGGTCAGCTTGCTGGAGACATCCTGAGTCCTGGCTCAGCCCACCAAGGTATTAGATCGTTCTGCTTTCTCTGTGTTGTCTACATAATTGAGGAGGCTCACATCTTCATGCAAGCTGTTGATAAAAATAACCTAAGCCAGGTGACCTTCAGCCCAGACATCCCTCCTGAGCTTCGGACTGGTCTGGCCAACCGTCCCTGGACAACTCCTGGCTGGCCTCTAGCTACCTCTGACTCAACATGTCCAAAATAGAACTTGGTTTATCCATCCTCCTCCATGGCATCCATCTTGGTGACTGGTTCCTGGCACTTTTTAGTGCCTCTCTCTTACTAACAACTTGATTTCCACCAAGTCTGTGACCAGTTGAGGGAACCCTGGCCCTGTGAACAGTCTTAGATCAGACTTCATGGACACTGTTGGCCTCACACAGGGCTGCCCACCTTCCATCTAAGAATAAGCCCCTGCCCCCAGGGGTTTGCTTTGATTCAGCCCTGAGGAGCCCTAGAGACGTGCAGGAAGAACCCACAGGACCGTGCTGTGCAGCCCTTGGAGGGGCAGGAAAGAATGGGCACAAACACAGGATTCAGAACAAAACAGACCCAGGGCCAACCCAGCTCTGCAGGGCACGTGCTGTGCGGCCTTAGGTAGATCCCTTAGCCACTCTGAGCTTCAGCTTCTTCATCCATAAAACGGGGAGAGCAAATGCCTACCCTACTGGTGAACTGGTAAGAGTCACTGAGATCATGAATGTTTAGCCCAGGGCCATCCCTTCCCTCCCTGAACCCCTGGCTCCAAAGTCTCAGTGCTTTCTGTGGCAGCTGCTCTCTGCTGCTCGGCGCCTTTCTTCCCAGGGTGTGAGCACTTTGCAAACCCAACCTGACTAATCCTCCTAAAGCCCATCAAGTGCAGTGGTGCCAATGCTCATTATGTATGTTTTACCCCTTGGGTGGAGCCCCCGACCTGCCCAGCCAGGAGGCAGAGGTGGAGAGAAAGGGTGGTGAGTCAGCTGGGCCAGGCTTCCTGGAGGTGGTATGGACTGGCCAGGCTGCGTGGACTCTGGTGTGGCAGAGGGGCATGAGGCGCCAACCACATGCCCTGTGCAGACCCAGGCCCCAAAGCCCAAGGCAAGGCCCCGATTCCTGGTTTGGGCTCCTGCTCCCAAACTCCAACTTGCTTTTCCATGGCTTGGCAGCCCTCACCAAGGGAGGGCACTAATATTCACTGAACTCCTACTGTATACGAGGGATGAGAGCTGCACATATGACTAAATGCTCAATCCTTCTCAGTGAAGAACTTCTGCACCTGTTTCATTTTGGAAACACTAAGACTGAGACAGGACCAGCTACATAATTTCTAGGTCCCTTGTTTAAAAAGTATTAAGAATTTCAAGAGGGTAACAGCAGAGCAGTGAACCAAAGTTAGGGCCCTGTGCGATCACACAGGTCATGCGTCCATGAAGCCAGCCCTGATCACAGAAGTAACTTGTTCAAAGCCAAGTTGAAATTCAAACCCAGACCTGAGTCCTAAACCCATGTCCCTCTGGTTGCTTCAAGTGCTACTTTGTGTGAGGCTCTTTCAGATCTAGTCCTAAGCCCTGGGGTTCCTGGGGTCCCCGATGTCCCGGTCAGGCCTACACATTTGGAGGCCAGTGGAGAGTCTTGCCTTCATGATCACCAAGGCCCGCTCCTCTCCAAGGACAAGCACTGGTGCCAGCTCAGCTCCCTCCCCGGGGGCTGCCTGGTGGAGGGCAGGCACAGAGCAGGCTGGCCGCATGCACCCCTGCAGCAGTGTCTCTGGATGCTGCAACAGCGTAGGGGACGCGAAGGTTCCCTGTGATATATGGTGAAATCCGTGGCACTCCCACCAGGGGCTGTAATTCATAAGTTATGGGCGAGCTTCAAGACTAATAAATTTGGGAGAGAAGTATTAATGACTACACAGGGGCACTGTGAACTTGGCAGGCCCCAAAGCCTGGAACTCTGCAGCCTAGGTTTTAAAAATGATTTGTGCTAGAGCAAGTCTAAACAGAAGCTGCTTGGCGTTGTGTGACTGTGACCTGCTGGCAACTGTTGAGACTGTGGAGCCGCTTCCTCCTCATGGCTGGGGCTGGCACCCCGCCCTCCTGGGCTGCCCTCCCCCACCCTGCAAGACACAGGGCCCTCCCGAGGCTCTGTGACTCACGGCTCATGTCTGTAGGTTAATCCCTGGATTGTCTGTGTCCTGTGCATGAGGTGGGCCTCAGAGCCTCACTGGCCTGAAGGTCACAGTTAGTTAGCAACAAGCACTGCCCTTACTTCATCTCTAGAGTGGCCTACAGTGCTCTCAGCTTGTCCAGCCATAATTTCTAATGTCATGAAAATCCCTCCCTGGACACAGTTCCTGGCCAAGGAGAGATCAGCTGGGGGATGCCCTGTGTCCCTGGACCATGCGAGGCTGTGAATCACGCGTGTCCCTCGCCAGCCCCATGTTCTGCCCTCTGCGTTGGAGGCAATAGCTTTGCTGTTGATGCTCTGGGGCTGGCTGTGAAACAATGTGTGGAGGGAGCTACCTAGGCTGGGGCAGGCAGCATCCACAGAGCCGGGAGGTACCCAGGGGATGCCCCAGAAGCAGGGAAGAGTGGGCAGGGGGGACCCCAGGGCTGGACGGAGAGGCATCTGCACCTGCTCCTGGGGTGCATGTCTGGCACCTCTATGGGAGGCCTGGGCCTGCCCTATCCAGATATCCCCTACCCTAGTTTCCAGAAGGGTGAGCAGGGACACTGCAGACCCTGTGACATCCTGCTGGTGACACATAGCTGATCAGTTTCCCCAAGTGGCCTTCGACTCTGACCCGATTTCTCCCTTCTGCCCCTGCCTCCTTCCTCCTCCTCATCCTCCTGGAAGTTGCCCACTATGGGGATTGTAGAGAGAGGAGGAGCAGGAGGGCCAGGCAGGACTGAAAGCTTCAGAGCACTCCTAGAATGTGCAGGAGTATTTTAAAGGCTCGTTTGTTTGTGGAATCTCCAAGCCCAGATCTTGGCTCCCCTGTGGGCTCAAATGTGGCATCTGGTGTTCAGGGTCTTGTAGGTCATTGGCTAAGGGACAAGAGCTGTGCTGTTAGCTCTAAAGCCAATGACCCTGATGAGAGAGACAAAGGAGGTGCTGCAGAGAGCAGCCAATACCGGGAGTGCTGAGACCTGCAGAAAGAACATCATGGGGCAGGCCCAAGCCCCAGGTGAGGTGCAGCCTCAAGACTGGCTGTGGGCAGAGCCAGGAGGCTGTAACACAGGAAGATCCTGGAATGGGCTGTGAGATTGTAAATCTGCTCCTTTCATCCTTAGAAAGCCAGGCAAAGTGGGCACAAGTTGTTCCCGCCTTCCAGAAGAGCTTTCAAAAAGAATAAGAAGACAGATTCCACAAGCACCAGCCTTGGGGCTGAAAGCCAAGTGTGGGGTTTCCGGGGTGAACTACTGCTGACTGGCCTCAGCTCCCAGAGAAGACGCAGGGCTGCACAGCAGGACAAGTGATGTCAGAGAGCCTTATTTTGTTCTTTGATCAGTTACCGGCTTGAAGATTACATTCAATGCAACAAACTCTATGGAGAAATGGCTGAGGCAGGCCCTGAAGTAAGTTTAGAGGGGAGACACACATAAACGCTTATGGCAGCGGAGCAGGATCCAGACCTGGGAGTTGGTGTAAGGTTGCCAGGGAAGGGTGTGGAGATCTGGGAGCTGACTCTAAGATGGGTTCTAAGCATGAAGAGAAGTCTGGTAGGCAGGTTGGGCCATCCCGTGAACAGCATGCAGAGACTCAGAGACCGCAGAGAACATTTACAGAACTCAAAGTTCCATTCCTCTAGAGTGAAAGGCAAGCTGGGGAGGCAACCGGGGCAAGATCATCAGGGGTCTTATGTGCCTGCCCCCCCCTTAAGGGTTGAATGGATACCCCCTCTTCATTCATATGTTGAAGCCTTAACCCCAAGTACTTCAGGATGTGGTCTTGGAAAGAAAGCGGTTGCAGATGTCATCAGTTCAGATGAGGTCCTTATATGACTGGGGCCCTTATAAAAAGGGGAAATGTAGACCCAGACATGTGCATAGGGAGGACGCCATGTGCAGATGAAGACAGAGCAGGGGGATGCTACTGTAAGCCATGGACGCCGAGGACTGCCAGCCGCCACCAGGAGCCGGGGGAGGCCTGGGACAGATTCTCACTCCCAGCCCCCGGAGGGAAGCAGCCATGCCCAACCCTGATCTTAGGTTCCAGCCCCCAACACCGAGAGACAATACATTGCTAGAGTTTGTGCTAGCCAGTCTGTGGCATTTTGTTATGGTAGTCCCAGCAAACTAACCCACCAGCCTAAGGGGCGTGGGCTTTTTCCTGAGGGACACAGGGAACCAGGAAAGATGGAAGTCGGGGAGTGGTGTGAAAGATTTTTGGAACAATCACTGTATGGTGGGGTAGGGGAGACTGCAGAGGGGAGAGGAGACTGCAGAGGGCAGGGAGCTGGGCAAAGTCCAGACATAACAAAGGCTGAATGATGAAGATGAAGAAGGGGACTGTTTCGATTAATCAGGAATTGGCAATGGGTTGTGAATCAGGACCTACCAAGCCCTGGAGTAAAGGCAGGAATCAAACAAGCTACAGATGAACACTGATGACTACGAAGTTCTGCACGAGGCTACAAAAAGCCTGTTGCCCAAGGCAGGGCTGCCGGGACACACGGCTCGGATGAGCTGTGTGGGGAGCACATGAGGCTGGGTCAGCTATGAGCTCAGCCAAGTGGTTCCCACAAACTCAGGAGCCTTCTGGCTGCATCGTGGGGGTCCTGGGTCCAGAAAAAAAAAAGCAAGAGTGCCCCCCTCAACATTCTGCCTTGGGCTTGCAGCACCCCAGTAACTGCATTCAGTTGTGGATGTTACTCTGAGAGGGACCAAAACACTGGAGAGCTCTGGGAGGAGGCAGTACAGCAAGAACTTGGAGAGCATGTCCCCTGAAGGTTGGCTGTGGGAATGCAGGTGATGTCCCTGGAGGAGAAATAATCTCTAAATGATCTCAGCTGGGATGGCACTGCCTGTGCGTGAAACCCATGGCCAGCAGGGAGGCAGGGGCAAGGGACCAGGCCTCAGTGCAGTCTGAGGAAGAATTTTCTTACAGGCAGAGCCGTGTGGAGGTGGGGTGGTTCCCCAGGGAGATATGGAGCACTCATTCTTACAGGAGGGCGAGCCGAGGCTGCATGGCTCATGGCAGGGAGGTATAGAGGGGATTCTCACATCAGCCGAAGGGGTGGACCCAGAAGTCCCTTCTAGCCCCCAAATCCTATGTTTCCAAGATCTGAAGATCTCTCAAAAGAGTGGCTGGACACAGTGGCTCATGCCTATAAACCCAGCACTTTCAATGGCTGAGGCAGGAGGATCCACTTGAGGCCAAGAGTTTGAGACCAGCCTGGGCAACATAGCAAGACCCCATTTCTACAAAAATAAAATAAAAACATTAGTTGGGTGAGATGGTGTACACCTATGAACCCAGCTACTCAGGATGCTGAGGTGGGAGGATCACTTGAGCCCAGGAGTCTGAGGTGGCAGTGAACTATTATGATACCACTGCACCACTGCACTCCAAGAGTGAGACCCTGTCTCAAAAAAAAAAAAAAAAAAAAAAAAAAAAAAAGCGACCATTCATTACCCAAAAACTGTTTGCAGTGTGTTGCAGTGCCTTACAGCCCTTAGAGCTTTCTCACACCCATCGGTTCCTCATACATCCTGAGAGGCAGACAAACTGAGTTAGGAGTCCATTTTACAGAAGGGAACACTGAAGCCTCGAGTCATGGAGCTGGGGAGTGGCAGAGACTGGAGCTCAGGCCTCTTGCCTCCCAACCTGCTCAACTTGCCCGGCTGTCTCCTCACTGCCCTGGAGGGGACACGGCATGCCAAGGCAGAGTGGCTCCTGGATGAAGCTGGGGTTTTGGGTCCCATAGCCCGAATTCACAGTCCAGCGCCACCATTTCCTGGCTTGGGTGGCCCCGTGCAATTCCTGAAACCTCTGAGCCTGGCAGCAGCCCTGTGAGGAAGCCTCAGTACTGCTACTATTTGACAGCTAGCAAAACTAAGCCCCCAAGAGACTCCCATCACATAACTGGCTGATAGAAGAGTTGGGATTTGAATCTAGAAATAACTCCCTTCCATACACGACCCTACCCTGGACTGTGGCTCGTGTTCCCATCTCCACTAACATCACCATCCCATGAATTCTCACCGTCTGCAAGGCTCAGGCTCTGGGCTGCTGTGGCCCCGGGCCTGGACTTATTTGGGCCCCAGTAGGTGGCAGTCCAGTAGGAAGCCCCAGACCTCTGTCTGGAAGCCTGGCTCTGCCACTTATTAGCGATACGCCTTTGGACGGCTTTCCTGGGTCTCAGTTTCTTAGCCATACAACAGGAAAGTCAAACCTCCTCCTCCGGCTGCCGCGAGGACAGGGAAGACACCGCACACAACGCACGCCAGTGGCCACAGGCATGAAATGGGGACGAGTCATTTCTAGTTTGGGTCGGTGGCTGGACTACATGCTCTCTCCTGGGCTCTGACAGGCAGTACCGAGGCTACGGATCTGAGGGTTTTCCCCAGTCACGAGTTAAGGAGGGGCACATACTTGCAAGGAACCCCACCCACTCTGCGCACGGTCCCGGGGCGCGAGAGGGAGGCGAGGGGCACCCCTGGCCATGGCACTATGGGGCTGGGTGGAGATGCAGGCTTACCTTGCGATGGCTGCAGCTCCTCCATGACGCTCTCGGTCGCTGTCTCCTCGTCCCACGTGCCGGCCTCCACCACTTTGAAGCGGCTGCGGGGCTGGCTGAGCACGTGCGGGGCCTGGAGCGCCGCCTCGCGCTCTGCAGCCAGGTCCAGGTCCTGCTGCGCCAGGTGTGCGCGCAGCTGTCGGATCTCAAACTGCGGAAAGAGAAGGGCGGGACTGCATCAGCCGGCGGGGGGCCTCCAGCCTGACCTCTGGGCGCTTGGCTCCCGCATGGGGGCGGAGTGGGGAGGACTGGGCTGAGCCTCCTGCGGCTGGATGATTCCTTAGGAATCTCCCAGAATCGCGGTTCGCAAGAGCTTCTTAGGGTTGCAGAGCCTTTTCCAACCTGTGCGATCCTGTGTCTCAGGTGCCTTGCAGTCTGGCCCCCATCTCACGGATGCCCGGGAGAGGAAACACAACGTGTTTCCTTTGTGGAAAGGTCACTGGACGGGGAGTCAGGAGCCCTGGGTGCAAATTCAGTTCTAGCTCTTCGCACAGATGTGTGACCCCAAGGGGTGCTTGACAACATGAAAGCCTCGTTCAGATGCCTTACACTGATGACTAAGAACCGGAAACCTCGGGACACCCAGGGCCCGCGTCCCAGCCTGGGGACCCCATCCTGGCGTCACTGCCCGCTGGTTTGAACACTGGCTCGTTTTCTTCCAGCAACAACCACTTCCCTCCTCCACGAGGAGGCACCCAGGACCAGACCGGGTTCAGTCCAAGCCATGTGGCTTCCTGGCCCTGTGGCCTGGAGCAAGTCCCATCACCTATCCAGCCTGAGCTTTCTTTTCTGTAAAATGGGGTTTTCACCTCTTTGAGGACTTGGGTCGCTTCCTCTTAAGGGCTTCCTCCCAGGTGGAGTGGCAGCCTATTTGAATTTCCCGCATTGCACTTATCACCTTTTGATATTATTGTGTATTTAACGTTTTGTTGATTTTACTTTTATGAAGGTAAAACACACACACAACTAAAAGCATTCATGAACCATAGGGTGGCCAGGCAGCAACCTGGCCTTGTAAAAGCTGCACACATTTTAATTTTGTTTTACTTTCTGTTGGGGAAAGCTTCTTGGAAAGGCTTCCAGATACCTCTTGGGTTTGTGGCTGAGATGGCTGTTCACACGCCAGGGTCTTCCTGGGACATCAGGGCCAACGCGAAGTTTGGGTCTGACATTGCAGGTCCGGGCCGCGGGCTCCCAGGAAGGAGGGCCTTCACCGCCACCTAGTGTTCCCCGCACGCCTCGCACCGCTTCTGCACGGAGCGAGTAGGGAGGGCAGACAGCGAATACCATGCCCGGGCGCCCTGCCTAGGAGGTTACCTACTTACCAATGCCGCCCAAATGCACCTCTCCAGCCCTGACCCCTCAAACTGAGGTGTCAGACTCTCACCACCAATGCCTCCATGACAGTATCACTTTCACAGGAGTTGCAAAATCAATCTGGTCAAAGCAGGACTCTTCACTGTCTATCCAAACCTGTTCCTCAAGTGTTTTCATCTCATTTTAGCTGGAGCCAAAAATGCAATCACCTTCCTTGCTTCTTCGCTTTCCCTCACCCCAACATCCCATCCATCCCCCAAGTCCAGCAGGTATCCCACCTCCCTCTACCTCCACTGCCAGCTCTGGCCCCTACAGCTGCCGCTTCTGCATCCCTCTGCCATCACTCTAACAGGACTCGCGGGGACTCTCCCACACCCAGGTCAGATCATGACACTCCTGTCCATAAACCTCGATGGGTCGCCACCCCACCTGGGAGATAGCCCAAGCTCCTCAGCCTTGGCTTACAAAGCACGTGCACCATCTGGCCCTGCCCACCTGGCCAACTTTGTCTCATCCTCTCTCCCGTGACCTGACTCCAAGACACAGTCCTTCTTCTGGTTCTGTAAAGATACCAAGCACACGCTGGTCTCAGGGCCGTGTTCTCAACTGCTCCCTCTGTTCCAGATCACATGGTGGCCCCCCTCAGAGGGGCCTTCCCTGAGCTCCCACCTAGGACAGCCCCCCAGGCACACAGTTGCATCAGCCTATCTGAATTCTCTGCATTGCACTTATCACCTTCTGATATTGTGTTTTTATTGTTTTATTGATTTTACTTTTGTGAAAGTAAAACACACACACAACTAAAAGCATTCATGAACAACAGGGTGGCCAGGCACCAACCTGGCACTGGATAGCCTCCCAATGTCAGTGTCTACAGGTTTGGTCTCTGGGACTGCACAGGTTTTCAGCTTACTGCCTGAGGCTATAATTTTGGTTGCCTCTGTGCTGTGAGTAGGGCAGGGGAATAGGGCAGAGGGTCCCACTTTTAGGGAGAAAGACTTTCATTTAATCCTCATTTTCAGCCCTCCACCTTTCCCCAAGTCCCTGCCTAACACAGTGCCCACATGCAGAGCCCCCTGGTTCATTTTCTCCTGAGGACAAACCCCTGGACTCTTACAGGGTGGGGGAACTCAGTCTCCTGGCCATGCAGGATTTGGAAGGGCATCTTGGGATCTCGAATATTATGCATGCAGACCTTTAGTCATCCCCACCCTGTGTCAGCTTCACACTACACTTCCTCCCAGACTCTCAGGGGTTCCGAGAGGAAAAGTACCCCATTTCCCTCACTGTCCTCCTCTGTGGGCACTTTAGTGACCATTCTCCACTCTGTTCAATCAGTTACCACTTTCTTGTCTAGTCTCCATTTCCCCCCAATTCACTAAAATATCTTTCCTCTTTGTCCTGATGGACAAGACTTAAAGAGACCCACCCTTCCTTCCTTCCTTCCTTCCTTCCTTCTTTCCTTCCTTTCTTCCTCCCTTCCTCCCTCCCTCCCTCCCTCCCTTCTCTTTCTCTGTCTCCCTCTATTTTTCTTTTTTGAGACAAGGTTTGTGGTGATGGACAGAGACCTTCCTTCCTTCCTTCCTTCCTTCCTTCCTTCCTTCCTTCCTTCCTTCCTTCCTTCCTTCCTTCCTCCTTCCTTCCTTTCTTCCTTCCTTCCCTCCTTTCCTCCCTTCTCTCTTTCTTTGTCTCCCTCTTTTTTTCTTTTTTGAGACAAGGTTTGTCGTGATGGACAGAGACCTACCTTCCCTCCCTCCCTCCCTCCCTCCCTCCCTCCCTTTCTTCCTTCCTTCTTTCCTTCCTTCCTTCCCTCCCTCCCTCCCTTCCTCCCTCCCTTCTCTTTCTGTCTCTCTTTTTCTTTCTTTTTGGAGACAAGGTTTTACTCTGTCTGCCACACTAAAGTGCAGTGGTGTGATCATAGCTCACTGCAGCCTTGTACTCATGGGCTCAAGTGATCCTCTCACCTAAGCCTCCTGAGTAACTGGGAGTACAGGCACACGCCCAGCTAATTTTTTTATTTTTATATTTTGTAGAGACAGGGTCTTGCCATGTTGCCCAGACTGGTCTCAAACTTCTGGACTCAAGCAATCCTCTACCTTCCTCAGACTCCTAAAGTGCTGGGATTACAGTTGTGAGCCACTGTACTTGTCCAAGAGATAATTTCTTAATTCTTATGTATTTATGATTTTGTTCTTTACTATCATTCCATTGGGGTTTGGGGAAGGAAATCAGATAAATATTTGTGATCATGCCATGATATGGTTTGGCTGTGTCCCCACCCAAATCTCATCTCAAATTGTAGTTCCCATAATCCTCATGTGTCGTGGGAGGGACCCAGTGGGAGGTGATTGAATCTTGGGGGTGGTTACTCCCATGCTTTCTCATGATAGAGTTCTCACAAGATCTGATGGTTTTGGTTTTTTTTGTTTGTTTGTTTTTGAGACAGAGTCTTGCTCTGTCACTCAGGCGGGAGTACAGTGGCACGATCTTGGCTCACTGCAACCTCCGCCTCCTGGGTTCAAGCCATTCTCCTGTCTCAGCCTCCCCAGTAGCGGGGATTACAGACATGCGCCACCACACCCAGCTAATTTTTGTATTTTTAGTAGAGACGGGGTTTCACCATGTTGGCCAGGCTGGTCTTGAACTCCTGACCTTGTGATCTGCCTGCCTTGATCTGATGGTTTTATAAGGAGCTTTTCCCCCTTTTGCTTGGTACTTGTCCTTGCTGCTGCCATGTGAAGGAGGACATGTTTGCTTCCCCTTCTGCCATGATTGTGAGTTTCCTGAGGCCTCCCCAGCCATGCAGAACTGTGAGTCAATTAAACCTCTTTCCTTTATAAATTACCCAGTCTTGGGTATGTCTTTATTAGCAGTGTGAAAACAAACTGCCATTTTTAAAGGATGATCAGTTTACCTCTTGTTCAGCCCCCAGTGGTGTTCCAGTGGGGCGGGGTGGGAGGGGAAGGCATACTCCTAGCATGGCTGATTTCAAGCTATCAACAAGACACCCTTGGGGGAAATGTGCACAATGAGTTCTCGTGAGCATGTGGGAGCTCCAGCGCATCCCTGCCACCCTCCACCCCCAGGAGAATATCATCTGCGAACCAACAGAGGTCTTGTCTGTTTTGTTGCCTTCAAGAGGCATTCAATAAACATTGCTGAATCTATGAACAAATCAATGCAGGAAACCAGTTAGCCTGTTCAACTCCCTGGCTTTAGACTGGGCCCTAACTCCAACCACCAACTGAGCTGCACCCTGTCCCAAAGCCAAGACAAAGACCCAGGCCTCATACTGGCTATGCACTGAGCCCTGACCCTGCTCACACACTGAGCCTGATGCTGGTCACAGACTCAGCCCTAACTTTGGGCTCACACTGGGCTCAGACACTGAATCTCGACAACCCAGCACTTAAAACACTCAAAGGTGGCTGGAGGTTCACAGAATGAGAAAGCGAGGCTGGCTCGTTATAGGGCGGCCTTTACGTGCAGGCTGAGAGGGTGCAAGCCTTCTGGCAGCAAGGTCTCAGGGCGACTGAGGGCCCATAAGGCAACCCTCCCAAGCTCTGCCAGGGCTGGGAGCCCCTCCTGCCCTGCTGATCTGAACCTCCCATGGGCACACCCAGCCCACTTTCTCCAAGGCCACTCATCGAGGCCTGCAGGCCAGCTAATGGCTTCCTGGCCACTCTGAAGGCATGCATTATTGATGGCTTGTAATTGATATGGAACTGCCCAAGAGTGTCCCACTGGAATTCAGGCCAGACAGCCAGAGGCCAGGGCTTGCCCAGGCCCAGGCCCACATGTGCAGATGTAGGCACATACACAGAAGCAAGTTTCAGCTAAAGAGATGAACTCCAAGTGTGTGGCAGTTCTCACATTCATTCATTCAGTGGGAAGTCAAGTAAACCATGGTGGGGCGATGTTAACATTCTGTTATGGGTTTTAGAATGAAAATGCCTTCCTCGGCTTGCAGGTAAAACCTGGATAGCCCCAGAAATGGGGGCTGTCAGCTGCAATGCAGGGAACAAGTCTCCTCTGAGAGCCAAGCACAGCCCTGGGGTGGTACTTATGGCAGGGGAGGCATGGTGTGTACAAGGGCCAGAGGGCCAGAAGGTAAGGGACTAGGGAGCTCTGCCGGGGCCCCACCAGGCAGAGCCTGTAGCCACAGTAAGATGTTTAAAGAACATCTTAAGAACACAGTAACATGAACATCTTAAGAACACAGTAAGATGTTTAAAGAACAACTGGAAACCACTGGAATCCTCCAAACAGAAGGGTAGAGAGGTGGGAATGGCAGTGCATAGTGATCCAGATGGGCATTTTGAAAGGACCATGCTGAGTGCAGAATGGATAACAGATTGGATGGGGCCAGAGTAGATATAGGAATGCCTGGGAGGCTGGGAGGCTACTGCAGTAGTCCATGCCAGAGACGAGCAGGTATGGACGAAGGTGGAGACGGTAGAGACGGAGGTAAGAGGAGGGATAAGAGACTACCTTGGAGGTGCAATATCAGCACATGGCATGGACTGGAATGGGGATGAGGGAGAGGACAACCTGCTTTGGGGACAGATTTTGGCAAGCTTCACACCCAGAGGGTGTGGGGTGGCTGGATGCTGTCCATCTCACCCTGAGAAAGAATGACTGACTCAGAGGGGAAGCGCACATGGGCCAAATGGCTCTCAGTCCAGTCACAGGCTAGGACAGCCCAGGGGGGCTTCAGGAGGTGCTAGCGGGACCCTTAGAGCTGGGCTCCTGGCTCCTCCTATGCTTATCATGGCCACATGTGCCTCCACAGTGTTTCCCAGGGGCCCTAGGACATCAGGGCCCCATGAGTCAGATGGGGAACTGAGGCCCGGAGGTGAGAAGGAGCCTCTTGTGCTGGGAGGGAGGGTAGGGGAAAGACCAGGACCACATGGTGCTTCAGAAGCAAAGCAGGGGCCACAGCCTATACCCCTGGCTTCCAGCCCCCAAGACCTTGCACCAGGGAACTTGCAGCCTTATGGGCAAGATGGAAGTGACTCAGCCCAACAGAATCCAGGGCAGCTTGATGGTAGCAGGGGCCAGGAGAACAGGAAGTCACCAGAGGGAAAAGCAGGGGCTGGAGGCTGAGCTCTTGGCCCATCACTCCTCCCTCGCCCTGACTTTGGATGAACCTCTTTTCTTCCCCTGGCCTCGGTTTCACTGTGTATCCAATAAGGCAAATGGACTCACTGAACTCCCAAGTCTATGACGAGCTCTGTACCAGCTCCAGGACCCCACCCAGAGGGAGTGAAGTGTAAGTGCAGTTAAGGCTCAGTACTGTCTTGAGAGCCATCCCCTACTCCCCTGTCAAAATGCCCCATTCCCAGAGAACCATCTCTTCAGAGAAAGATAACAGAATCCACAACCTCTAAAATGCATCATCAATGATGTGTAGCACACCATGAGAAGCATTCATCATGCAAATAAGCAGAAAAACATGATTAGTTATCAAGCCATAAAGCAGTTAATAGAAGCTGACCTGGGCAAATACTTGAGTGAACCGACAAGGACTTCAAAATAACTACAATTAATATGTTACCAAAAATACGGGGGAAAGACAGACAAAATGAGTGTAGCGTTTCAGCAGAGGGTTAGACTCTATAAAAAGAATCAAATCAAACTTTTAGAACCTCGATATACTGTATCTGAAATTGAGTAGTTGGTTGGATGGGTTTAACAGGAGACTGGACATAGTAGGCTTCTTGAAGACAGGTCTATAGAAAAATATCAAAACTTACAGCCATTGAAAAAGGAGAGAGGGGGAGAGAGAGAGAGAATGAATAGCGGAGCAGAGTAAGATCTAAGAGAAATGTGAGACATAACCAAACGGCCTCAGGTACAACTGGAGCTCCAAGAGGAGAAGAATGAGACAGGAGACAGGTGCAATGAATAAAGAAAGCACGGCCAAGAACTTCCCAAATCTAATAAAAAAAAATCAAGCCATAAATTTAAGAAACTCCTAAGCAGAATAAATACCAAAAAACCCCACAGAAACCCACACGGAAGCACCTTGCAGTCAAACTGCTGAAAGCAGGAAGAAACACAACGGGATGGGGCTCCCCAGGGCTCACGCGGGCCTGTACCTTGGGAAAAGAAGGTGCACGGTGGCTTTGATGAAGCAAATCTTCCACTGGCAAATGGGCCCGGTGGGAAAAAATACACCATCCCTAGGCTTGGGAAGAATTAAAGTGCAGTCACATACCCATTTAGTGCACAACATTAGCTAAGTATTTCTAATCAGATAACCTGCCCAGATCATCTGGGATCCACAGGGAAGCCCGCAGTATGCATTACTGGAGTGAGTTGGGCCCCTTCCATCGGGGCCGGGCCTTTCCATCAGGGCCGGGCTTTTAATGCAAGACCAGGAGGGGTCAGACCCACCGGGGCGGCAGTACAGGCACACCCAGCGCTTCTCCACCTTTAATGGTCTGGTTGCGGAGTCCAGTTGACACGGGCCTTGTCCTGATCAATGCACACTTTGGCCAGAAGCTTGATGGTATCTAATGTAATAGCAGTAATTCTCCATCCTATTAGTGCTGTCTGCACAGACTGCCCTGCCTTCAAACCCATCTGCTGTTGGGATAGCATCCAATGTTTATTTCCATTAGTTTCGCCATTGTTGGTAACAATAAAAATCAGGAGACAGTTGCAAACTAATGATTTAGGAGGAGAGTAAAGCTGAGATCGACCTTGGCCCCTTTCCATCCACTGTGAAGATGCCTGGTAGTTGGCCATAAATTTAAATTACGGCAAAAGGATAACATAAGTTATTCCTCTGATGGCTAATTTTATCAGCTAAATAGGGTTGTCATTAAAGCTATCGGCTGTTTTACAAATCACTTCCCATCTTAAAAAAAAATTTCACTTCCCACAGTGGAGATCCTGAATAATCCAGGTAACAAAGGCTATTGTGCTGAGCCGGGGACTTGTGGCCTCTGTAGGAAAAGAAGGAGCTCTCTGGAACGATCCAGCCTCAAGCCCCATCCCTGGAGCCAGCATGGAACCACGGCTCTATTCCTGCTATTCCTGCCCTTTGGCTCCTTTTCTGAGTTGCTAGCCCAGCCTCAAAGGCGAGGGACCTACACAGAGCCATTGGCATTCTCTCAGGGGTCCAGAAAACCAGCAGGCAATGGGATCCAGTGACAGCCCTGGATGGGGAGATGGGCCCTGGCTCCCAATCAGACCACCCACCACCTCCCACATCTGCTCTGGCTCCTCCACATGAAAGACAGTGAAGGGGATGGAGGGAGGGGCATGACAGCTTCCTCTCCCCACATCTTCCTCCATCAGAAATGCCTGCAGTTTGCAGGGTCAAGATTATCGTCTTGTTTCGTCAGGAAACAGGCCAGGGAGACGTGGCATTCCTCCAGGAAGGACTTTGATAAGTGTGGCTGTGCCACCTGCTGTACTGGAACCGGGGAAAAGGTAGGGAATGTTGTGAGCCCATTGGCCTTGTTTTATGGGTTGGATGACTGCAGGCAATGTTTTCTTCTTGGGCACAAAGACCACTTCTGACAGTATCTGCTGCCCCTAGTTGGTACTGTGTAACTGACTCTTGCCAATAAAACAGGGGCAGAGCAATGTCACCGTTTTCAGTCCTGGCCAATAAGAACCTGCTGTGCCCAATTCCCCAGCCTTATTTTCCTATCCACTGACTGGAGAAGACTCAGAGGACTTGGAGGAAGAAGGATCGGCTGGGCTTGGTGGCTCCCACCTGTAATTCCAGCATTTTGGGAGGCCGAGGTGGGCAGATCACTTGAGGTCAGGAGTTTGAGACCAGCCTGGCCAATATGGTGAAATCCCGTCTCTACTAAAAATACAAAAATCAGCCAGGTGTGGTTGCACATGCCTGTAATCGCAGCTACTCGGGAGGCTGAGGCAGGAGAATCGCTTGAACCCGGGAGGCAGAGGTTTCAGTGAGCCGAGATCATGTCACTACATTTCAGCCTGGGTCTCAAAGCGATATTCCATCTTGAAAAAAAAAAAAAAAAAAGAGTCACAAAATGGGAGCAGCCTGGAGGCCTGAGTGATTTGTGTGGAACAGAGGGTCCCTCCTCCACCCTGACCCATTGCAACCTGCACTGGACTATGATGAGAGTGACAAATGTACTTCTCCTATGTTAGGACACAGGTTTCTGGATTTGCCAGATGCAACGACTGTTACTCACCCTAACTATCAGTGACTCAGGCAGACTCCTCTTTCTGGTGCAGGGAAATGCACATTGAAGCCCTGGGTTCCTTTCCTAGTCCCTCCATGAAAAACTGCAGGATCTGGGCAAAGAACAGCCTCTCTGAACCTCAGTCTTTCCATGTGGAGGGATTAATAGTACCCAGCCTGCCAACTTTCACCATCAAGGGAAAAATGAGCTAAAACATGACAGTGCATTTGTGAATGAGCAACCATCACACAAATACACTTAGTAGCATTTTTATTCTCTTTTCTTTTTTTTTTTTTGTGACTGAGTCTCACTCTGTCACCCAGGCTGGAGTGCAGTGGCATGATCTCAGCTCACTGCAAGCTCCACCTCCCAGGTTCACGCCATTCTCCTGCCTCAGCCTCCCAAGTAGCTGGGACTACAGGTACCCGCCACCACACCCGGCTAATTTTTTGTATTTTTTTTTTTTTAGTAGAGACGAGGTTTCACCATGTTAGCCAGGATGGTCTCCATCTCCTGACCTGCCTGCCTCAGTCTCCCAAAGTGCTGGGATTACTAGGTGTGAGCCACCACACCCGGCTGGTCTTTTTTTTTTTTTTTTTTTTTTAACCCTTACTGAGAGCCTCCAGTGGACCAGATTTAATTTGATGCATATGGCATCCACATGATGTAGGCCTTGTTACTGCCAGTTTTCCCAATGAGAAGCTGAGGCTCAGGGGTTAAAAGGGAGATGACTGGTCACTGGTGGAGCTGAGGTTTGAATCTGGCTTGCTGGCTCCCCGAATAAGAGGATTCTTTCCACTTCTCCAAACTCCCCGACAAGGGACTCACCTTTCCCAAGGTCTAAGGATGTCCTAAGGGGCTCACAGGTCCCACTGGTCTCCTTGGAGGCTGGACCTTGAGTCGTCCCAGATTGAGCCTCATCCCTCAATATTTTGCCAATGATCTCAGGGTGAATTGTGCTGAGGAAGGACAGCTTCAGAGAAGAGAAACTAACTTCACAGTGGCCCAGGTCAAACCGTACTATTTTGTACCAAAAGCTGTTACCAGGCTTAAAGGGGAAAGAAACTTCAGAATGCGTTTTGGAACTAGAGTGAGATCCACACATGGAGGTACATAAAATCTCAGAGGTGGTTTTGTGAGATGAGTCAGAAGAGTATATCGCTGCATTGATTTAACCGCTGCATCTAAAATGGCTTTGGTTTCTGAAGCAGCCAGGACAGAAAGACAGACAAGGCATCCACACCGTCTCTCTGAAGGGCAGCCTCTAGCATCGTGACTTTGGAATCCATCTGTGTACCAGCAAGCCTAACTCATAATGAAATTCTGGCCAAGATCCACCCCTCACCAAAAAATAAAAAAATAAAAAAAAAGAATGAAAAGGAACCTCCACCTAAGGAATTGCTGAATTCAGGGGTCAGAGGCCATGTGCTTCTATCACAGCAGTGGGGAGTCTGGAAGGGACTGCAGAAGGCATGGCCAGGACTTTGGATGGTATGACTGACCAGCAGAGAGTCCTCCTTCCATCCCAGGATGCTCTAGGCACCCCTCCCCAGGTAGGGATCTGTTAAGGATGGGGTGTGCCCACAACCAGAAGAGATCAAAGGAATGAGGGAAGCAGCGAAGCCTGTCTCCCTGTCAAAGCCAGAGGGCCAGTGTGATCCAGGAGGGAAGGCACTGGAATGAGCGACAAGAGACCTGTTTTCGTCCTGGCCTCATAACTGCTGTGCCACGTTGGGCTCACCCATCCCCTTCTCTGAGCCTCAGATGCCCCATCTGCCAAATCCTGGATTGGGCCAGCTGCCCTTCCAGGGGCCTTTCATCTGTTATATAAGGTGGTTCTGGAGCACCCTGGGTGTGGGCCTGTGGCAAGAAATGTAACACAGAAGATGAAATGAATCAGATATTCATGCAAGAAACTGGCCAACAGGCTCATCTGAGAGTCTCCACAGGGTCACGGTAAGAAGCAACGTAATCTTTCTTAAAAAGTTAAGATGGGCTGGGTGCGGTGGCTCATACCTGTAATTGCAGCACTTTCGGAGGGTGGGCGGGGGAGTGGATTACCTGAGGTCAGGAGTTCGAGACCAGCCTGGCCAACATGGTGAAACCCTGTCTCTACTAAATATACAAAAATTAGCCAGGCGTGGTGGCGGGCATCTGTAATCCCAGCTACCCGGGAGACTGAGGCAGGAGAATCTCTTGAACCTGAGAGGCGGAGGTTGCAGTGAGCTGAGATCACGCCACAGCACTCCAGCCTGGGCGACAGAGTGAGACTCTGTTTCAAAAAAAAGAAAAAAGAAAGAAAGTTAAGATGAAGAAACAGAGAGTAACTGTGCAGTGGAAACACCTGACCCACGCTGCCCCAGCCAGGTGATCCAGGTAACATCACAGTGAGAAGTCACGCGGCCAGCATGTCCTCTTGATGTGACATGATGAGAATGGTTCTTTCCCTCTGCAGTCTTCCTCCCAAAACCCACAACCCCAGGCTTACCCTGGGAAAAACATCAGATGAATCCCAGCAGAGGGGCATCCTGTAAAACACCTGGCCAGTGCTCCCCAAAACCCTTCAGGTCATTAGAAACAAAGTTGGAGAAATTGCCACAGCCAGGAGAAGCCTAAGGAGACATGCTGACTGAATGTGATGTGGAGCAAATAGAGGACCTAAAAGATTAAATACTAAGAAAATCTGAGTACCGTATCAATGTGGGTTTGTTCACTGTAACAAATGATACTAGCGTATGATGTTAATAATGGGTAGCCAGGCACAGGGGATACGGGAAACTCTGCACCTGCTTCACTATTTTTTGGTAAATATAAAACTGTTCTAAAAAATAAAGTTTATTTTTTTAAAAAAGAGCTGGGTGAAGTTGTGGCAAATAGTTGTACAAACATATCCCAGCAAGAGAGCAAGGGAGTGCAAAGTTTTTTTTTTTGTTTTTTTGTTTTTTTTTTTTTAAGAGACAGAGTCTTGCTCTGTGGCCCAGGCTGGAGTGCAGTGGCGTCATTACAGCTCACTGCAAGCCTCAAGCTTCTGGCCTCAAGTAGTCCTCCCGCCTCAGCCTTCCAAAGCACTGGGATTACAGGTGTGAGCCATTGCGCCAGGCCAGGTGTTGTATTTAAACTTGGACCCTAACACATTTCATTGGTAAATGTCAATTTTTCAGGCAGCATACGTGAATTCAGTTTAGAAATAGCTTCATTATACTCTGAGAATTCCAGCAAGGAGAGAGAAAGTTTATCACAAAGAATACTAGACTGCCCTGGAATGGGGTTGGGGGTGCCATTGAGACCACTGAGGGGAGCCAGGTCTGTGCCTGAAGTATAAGATACCCTATGCATAATCTGATCAATGTTTTCGCCGAGTGCTAAGAGGTGCCATGAGTAGGAAAAAGGAAGCTGAACATGATGGGCTGGAAGAGAACAGTGTTCACAGTTAGGACACCTGGTTCTATGCCCCCTGGACTAGCTGTGTGCCGCCTGGGCGAGCCGCCACCACTCAGTTTTCTTATTTGTAAAATGGGTGTGTGGGGCAGGTGTGGTGGGGCTGGTGGACTCCCATTAGTTGCTACCCATCACATGTCAGGCTTTAGGTTACACGATCTCATCACCATCCTTCAAGGATTCTATTACTACACACATTTTTCAGATTAGGAAAACCAAGGCCTATAGATGTCCCATTAATGCCCAAAGCCACAAGGCCAGTAATTGTTCTAAAGAGAGACATACCTGGGTTCAAAGCCAGCTCAAAGTCTATTTAGAACCAAGTCTATTCTCCATCATTCCATGGGCTGCTGTCTCTAAAGGTCTAGCCATCCCTGACATTCCAGGGCCCACAGTCTCACTTCCTCCAGAGTATCTGTTACCCAGTCAAGTCTCAACCAGGCCTGAAAATACAGCTGCGAGCGAGGCGCCTGTCTGCTTCGCTCTGTGGAGCGGGCACCACGGACTCCAGGAGAGCAGCCCTCCTGGTCCCTCTGGCCAGGCAGCCCCCAACCGTTCCTGGCGGCCCCGCTGGGAGTCCAGCCTGTCTGGCCCTTTCTGCTGTCTTAACTAAGATGACAGGGTTCAGGTGTTTTTTAAATTAAAATGGTTTGTTTCTGTTCATCTCTTTTCCAGATGTCACTACCTGGAGGGAATCTGTCTTTATTTATTGGCTCTTTCCTGTGCAGAATGCAAGGGAGTTTCCCTCCGGCTGAGATCCCCGGGAAGGAGGCCACATGTGGAGAGTGACTTGAACCAGGACGGCAGGAACCTGGGGTCCCCGGGGGGCTCCGGACAGAGGTCATGGTGGAAACCCTGGGAGGTGGGGTTGCCGTTAGGATTTTCTCCTGGCCACGTGGCACATGTGTGGCTGAGGTGAGGCCAGTGGCAGGGTCAGCGCGTTCCCTGCTGGGCTGGGAGGCTGCGAATTTATGAGGGGAGGATGCAGCCCTAAGTCCGTGTCTTTCCCGTTGCCAACTGCCGTGAAGTAGAGCATTTGTTTTCCTATTTGACAGCAGAATGAGAACTGCCTGATCGGCTTCCAGCCGCTTTCTGGATGACACCCTGCGCTTTCCTTTCCCCACTTCCCTGCAGCCCCCTCTGCCTAAAGCCAAGCTTCTCTCACCTTCTTCTCCAGCCTCTGTCCCCACCCTTCCTATCTCCACCCTGCCCTCTCCATCCAGCCTCCAACAGCAGCTGGAAGGCTCCATCAACAACTCACATCTGAGCAGATCCCCCAGTCCTGCTTTTAATCCTCCAGGCTTCCTCTGTCCCAGCAGGATAAAGCCCAAACTCTCTGGTCAGCCACGGAGCCCCTTCCCAAGCCTGTCCCCAATCCTCCTGCTGCCTCGCTCTGCTCACCCTCTACATGGCCCACTGCACCCACTCCCACACCCCACGCTATTCCCTCTGCCTGGCAGCCTTCTCCCTGGGGCCCTGCTCTACATCAGCGTCTCTGGAAAGCCTTCCCCACCCTGGCCTGCAGAGCCAGGGACGTGCCTGTGTGATGCAGGCATTGCACCAGATTTCCACTGCCTATTTACAGGCTGCTAAACCCCCTGAGTCACCCAGAGCCCCGTGAGGACAATGGCCACACCCTGTCCTGAGTGGCATCTGCATGCCCGGCACAAGCCCAGCAGAGCAGCTCTGGACAGTGCTGGCTGACCACCCGATATGGCGAGAGAATGAATGAAGCTGATGCCAGCTGCTCAGGGTGGGAATGCTTCTCCTCCTAGTCTAGGATTCCATAGCCTGCCCTGCTCTCAGGACACCTTGGACAACATGCCCCTGAAGGCCGTGTCCCCTGATGACCCCTCTTGTCATGCACAGGCATTCTGTGCGAAACAAAAGGTCATAGTGTTCCCAAAGCATATAAAAAGATCGGTTTCGCCGGGCGCGGTGGCTCAAGCCTGTAATCCTAGCACTTTGGGAGGCCGAGACGGGCGGATCACGAGGTCAGGAGATCAAGACCATCCTGGCTAACACGGTGAAACCCCGTCTCTACTAAAAAATACAAAAAACTAGCCGGGCGAGGTGGCAGGCGCCTGTAGTCCCAGCTACTCGGGAGGCTGAGGCAGGAGAATGGCGTAAACCTGGGAGGCAGAGCTTGCAGTGAGCTGAGATCCGGCCACTTCACTCCAGCCTGGGCAACAGAGCGAGACTCCGTCTCAAAAAAAAAAAAAAAAAAAAAACAAAAAGATTGGTTTCTTGACAGACATTCCGAGGAGATGATTCTGAAGACTGTGTGTGTGTGTTCCTGTGGGGACATTTCCCAGGATCACTTTGTAGTGACATTCCACAGACGTGTCCCCCACCCCAAAACTATGAGAGGTTGAGGTTGGTCAGGGAGCCAAGAGGTACACTGAATATGCATTTACCAAGACCCGCAACACACACTGAATACGCATTTACCAAGACCTGCAACGCGTGGAGTGCTGGCTGGGGCTGGAACATGGATGTGAGTTGGACAAGGCTTGCCTTCAGGGGGCATCCATTTCAGTGGGAAGAGCTGCCCCAGGTATAAAGGAGCACTGATCATGGCAGTGAGTGCCCAGTGCCCTGTGAATGCAGACAAGTGAGGGCAGCTGTGGGGCTGGGGGAGGGGGTGCAGAGACTGCTGACGGGGGGAACACGCTCTGTAGAGAGGCCAGGACTTGAATTAGACAGACAAAGCTTGCAAGGGGCGGGGATTTAGGCAAGGGGCACCGTGCAACCAAATCCCAAGAGGTGGCATGGCACAGGGCTTGTCAAAATGACAGGTGACTCCACTTGGCACAATCAGGGTGTTTATGCACCAGACACATGAGACAGGAGGTTGGTAGGACGGGCGGACACATAATGGGCCCATACACCAGGTTAGACCTCAGCCCTGAGACCCCCTTGGAGACTGCCTGGGCACCCAGCAATGGGGGAGGAAGAGGGAGCCCGGGGGAGACCATCCTTACTACACTGCAAGCCAGAAGGACTCAGTGCCCACGTCAATATGAGGCCACAGGCATTCCTCCACTTTCCCTGACAGGACATGGGCTGGAAGACAGCCCGTGAAGAACTCGCCTGGCCCTGGGCACGGAGAGCCATAGGCTTGGTGTCTCTGGCTTGTGTAGTTGGGGGCAGTGGCCCTGTCCCCTCCCTAGAATCCGTGGGGCAGAATGGGAATGACCATGCATGTCATTTGGCCCATCCCCCACATTCCCACCACCTTGCCAGTCCCCTCAGTAGCATTCCCACCTTACAGCCTGGGACCAGACCCTTCCCAGCACCCAGAGCTGCGCTTCTACAGAGCTCTCAGCCTTGCTGTGGGTTCCAGCAGCCACCCCCTCCTGAGCACCCCAATCCCCTTCCTCTGAACTCCTCTGTCCCACTCACATGGGAGCAGCCACATCATCTTACAGAGGAAGGAACTGAAGGCAGAGGGGTGGCCTGACTTGGCTGGAGTCCGGAGGGGTGGGAGCAGCAGGGCTAGGCCTTGAATGCAGGCCTCTGGATGCCTGACAGGGTGCTCCTGGCCCAGTTGCCAGTCCCCCTTGCCTCTGTTGAGCCCATCCTTGCAGGGCCCACCACCTGCCTCTCTGAGTCTTCATCACGGCTCCTGGAGGGTGGAGAGCACCACTAGCACCTTTCTGGGGTTCTGGGCATCCTGCATGGCAATGGACATACTATGGTGCCCAGCAACCCTCAGCAGACAGAATTAGCCACTGGCTTAAGAGACCAACCATGTCTCCGAGAAGACTCTGATGAACTGAGGGGGCGACCTGGCAGGCTCAGGTCGGGGAGCTGAAGAGTCACCATGCTGCAGTGGAAAGAACCCTGGCCTGGGAGTCAGGGTTGAGTCCATGCCTAGCTGGGCTGTACATCAGCGACCCTGGAGATGTGCCCCCTTCTCTGGGCTTCAGGTTCCCCATGAGTCCAACAAGGGGCTGGAGGAACTCCCTGACCTCTGGTGCCCCTGCAGCTCTAGCAACCCATGGCTTTAGGCACTACCAGTATCCCCAGCAAGACCATGGACAGAGCCGAAAGCGGCGGTGCATTACCCCTTGCTCCTGACAGATCTGCGTCAGCCTCTCCAGCTGCTCGTCTTGGATGACCTTGGCCTTCTCGTACTGCTGGATAACCATTTCCATCTCCAGCTTCAGTGGCAGGACGTAGGCTGGAAGACAGAGACAGCCCTGTAAAGAATTCAGCAGTGGCAGGGCTTGGGCTGGGAAAGGGCTGACCCAGCATTTAGCCAGCAGCAGGTTCGAGGCCCTGGGCCAGTTCTGTGGACCTAGAGGGAGAAATGTCCAGGTACCCGACAGCATCCAGAAAGTACAGAGGGCTACAACCTTTACTCATAGTGGCCAGGGTAGTTGTTTTCCTGTTTTCCATAGTGCTAGAACCCATACTTTTGGGCTGTGTGCACAGCTGCCTGGAATAAAGACTATTTTCCAGCCTCCTTTGCAGCTATGGGTGATCACAAGACTACCCTCTGGACCACAGGATGCTAGTGGAGGTGGCAGGCAGCAGCTGCAGGAGCCTTCTTCACAAAGGAGCTGGGGCCAGTGAGGATGGGACGGCCCTGCAGCCCGCACACACTGGCAGAAAGGAAAATGGTGCAACCACTTAGGGAAACGGTTTGTCCGTTTTTTGGAGTGTTAAACAGAGAGTGACCATGTGACCCAGAAATTCCATTCCTAGGAACCTTAGGGGAAGGAAAACATGTGTCCACACAAAACCTCACACATGAGCGTTCATAACAGCACTATTCCTAATAGCCAAAAAGTAAACATAACCCAAATGTTCATCAACCGGTGAATGCATCAGCTGTGGTCTAGCCATGCAGTGGAGCACTACTTGGCAATGAAAAGGGATGCAGTACCACCACCAGCCACAACACAGATGAGCCTCAAACACAGGATGCTAAATGAGAGCAGCCAGACACAGAAAAACCACATGTCGCATGATTCCATTTATATTAAATGTAATGGAACAGAACAGGCAACTCCATAGAGATGGAAAGCAGCTCAGTGCTTGCCTCGGGCTGAGGCGGACATGGGAAGTGACTGCCGATGAGTGTGGGCTTTCTCTTAGGAATGATGAAAACGCTCCAGACTTAGATTTTTTGCTGATGGCTACAGAACTCTATGAATATACTAAAAACCACTGAATTGTGAACTTTTATTTTATTTTGAGATGGAATTTTGCTGTCACCAAGGCTGGAGTGCAGTGGTATAATCTCAGCTCACTGCAGCCTCCACCTCCCAAGTTCAAGTGATTCTCCAGCCTCAGCCTCCTGAGCAGCTGGGATTACAGGTGCCCACCACCACGCCTGGCTAATTTTTGTATTTTTAGTAGAGATGGGATTTTACCACGTTGGCCAGGCTGGTCTCAAACTTCCGACCTCTAGTGATCCATCCACCTCAGCCTCCCAAAGTGCTAGAATTACGGGCGTGAGCCACCATGCCTGGCTGAATTGTGGACTTTAAATAGGTGGATTTTATAGCACGTGAATTATATTTGGATGAAGATGTTTAAAATAAGAAGGCAGTGCGCCTTCCTTTTGACTCTTTATCTTCTTCCCTTCCTCCTTCTCCTTGGCTAGGATGAGAATGTGATGGCTGGCACGGAAGCAGCCATCTTGGACCATGAGATGACTTTGAAAAGTAGGGTAAGTGCAGCAGAACAACAAAACAGAAAAACAGAAGGAGCCTGTGCTCTTGACTACAGGGAGTAAATGACTGTAGTCAAGGCTATATCTGTCTTGGGCCACCTTCCTACAGACTTTTTTTTTTTTTTTTTTTTTTTTGAGACAGAGTCTCACCCTGTCATCCAGGCTGGAGTGCAGTGACATGATCTCAGCTCACTGCAACCTCTACCTCCCGGGTTCAAGCCATTCTTAATGCCTCAGCCTCCCGAATAGCTGGGAGTACAGGTGTGTGCCACCACACTCAGCTGATTTTTGTATTTTTAGTAGAGATGGGGTTTCACTGTGTTGACCAGGCTGGTCTCAAACTCCTGACCTCAGGTGATCTGCCTGCCTCAGCCTCCCAAAATGCTGGGATTACAGGCATGAGCCACCATGCCCGGCCTGCAGACTTTCATGTGAATGAAATAAGCTTCTTTGTTGTTTAAGACACTGTTATTCTGAGTCTCTGTTACTCAGATGATCCTATTTATAACTGGTATAGTGGACCCAGAAGAGAAAGGCTGACCTCTGAGGTTGAGGGCCCCATGATCCATCAGCCAGCAGTAGTCCCATGGACACCTCCCTTGGTGGTTCTGTGGGCTCAGAGTAGCTCTGGGCTCCTGGGAAGTCTCAGTGTCTACTCCTGACTTTGACACAGCCTTTCCCCTCACACTGTTCCCACACCAGCCCTTCCTGACTCTTCAGAAGCCTCGGTCACATGACTCTCTTGCCCCTGATTTATAGAACCCTCCACGTTTCCTCTCTCCCAGTCTCCTTTCCACCCACAGTCTCTGCACCTCCTCGTGTTTCCTGGCAGTTGCAGGAACCAGCAGAGAAGAGACACTGGGACTTTTCTGCTTGCTTCCAGACTTGCGGGCTGGCCATGTGTCCCTGAGACCCATCTCCAGGTCCGGAGGCCTGCCGCTGCCTCCTCAGATCTCTGCTGAGGCCAGTTCACACCCAGGGTTATTTTGCAAGAGTAGTAAATTAACGTCCATCTGTTCACCAGCATGTCTCTCTCCTGAGGCTCCCTGGTGGCTCCGCGATGCCTGACGTGTCAGGAAAAGGGCGGGACAGCTGGGAAGTGTGTCACAAAGGGGGCTCTCAAAATCCATTAGTTTGAGGGTGTGCAGCTGTCCACAGCTGGAAGAAAGACCCAGAAGACGCTGTTCCTACCCTGAGTGGGGTGGATGTTCTCATGGACAGAGCCAAGAACAGGGCCCTGAGCAGACTGCAGGGAGTGAGCAACTGAAAGAGTGCTGGTGGGTGTCAGGGGTCCTAGGCTCCACTTCTGGTCCTGAGCCTGATTCACTAAGTGACCCTCATCCTTCTTTGCCTCAGTTCCCCCATCTGTCAAATGAGGGGAGTGAACCAGGTGATCTCCCAGAGCCTGCCCAGCCTTCTGAAGGCTTCTGAAGTGAGACTCAAACACATTCCAGTTTGATGAAGATTCCCTATTAGGGGACCCCTGACAAGATGTCAGCATCTTCATCAGGACCAAATCCCACAGTGTTCGCAGGGTGGAACACAGGGTGAGGCCCAAGGAGAGGGAGCCCGCCCTGAGGATGACAGCTTCTGCCTTGCACCTGCTGGGCAAATGCTGATGGAATAGTCTCATGGCTACAATTTATATCATCTGCAATCAAAATTCAGGGCTGGAAAAGACCATGGCATTTATCCCAGTGGTTTAAAAACTGTGCTCCAGAAGGCCTCGCAGTTCCTTAGAGGTGCCTCAGAGGGCAAGGGAGAAGACAAGGAGGTGGGCTGTGAGGCCCCTCCACTCCAAGTCAACCAAAGCAGCTCCACTTGCAATCTCTTTTACCGATTGGGTATGATTTTGCTGAAGAAGGTTTTGCTGTCAACCAAACCAAACCAACAAAACATCCTGGGAACCACTGTCTATACAACCTCCTGGTCACTCTAGGGGTACCTCTCTTGGAGGCTGACCAGCCCACTATGAGTGGCTCTGTTCCTTATCTGGCTGATGGGGCGTGGGCCTCTTCTTCCTGTCCTCAGGGACCAAGGACCACCCTCTGGAGCCCAGCAACTTGAGTCTTCCCTCTTCTGTAAGATGACTTCAGTGACCTGCCTGTGTCATCATCCTCTGGGCCACCCCCCACCCCAAGTATCCTGCACCATTCTCCAAGGGTGGGTTTTCTGTCCCCCAGGTCCTCTGGGCCACATACTCTGGTCTGTCACCACCTTCTGGAAACACAGGAGCCACCCAGGTCAGGGCACAGCTTTCCAGACAAGGGTGGCCCAGTGGGGAGGCAATGATAAAGCAATGACAAAGGAGTGGACCAGATGCTTTCTGTGAATGGAGACCCAGGGATGGAAAGGCATGTCACTGAAGATGACAGAAGCACAGGCCAAAGGCCAGCCCCTGCCAGCATCTCTCTTCTCTACTTGTTTGCAGGTCAACGGGCTTATGGGCACCCAGCTTGTCCTTGGTGGACTCAAAGGTGAGACAGAGCCTGTAGGGAGCAAGGCCTTGACTAGATGACCTGGATAGAGCCAGTGGTGAGGCTGGAGGCCATCGGGGAGCCAGCAGCAGGTGTGCACTGAGACACTCAGGGTGTAGAAGTCTGCGCCTGGCCGGGCGTGGTGGCTCACGCCTGTAATCCCAGCACTTTGGGAGGCCGAGGCAGGCAGATCATGAGGTCAGGAGATCAAGACCATCCTGGCTAACACGGTGAAACCCCGTCTCTACTAAAAATACAAAAAATTAGCTGGGCATGGTGGTGGGCACCTATAGTCCCAGCTACTTGGGAGGCTGAGGCAGGAGAATGGCGTGAACCTGGGAGGCAGAGCTTGCAGTGAGCCGAGATCGCACCACTGCACTCCAGCCTGGGTGACAGAGCGAGACTCCATCTCAAAAAAAAAAAAGGTCTGCTCCTTCCAGAACGACAGGCCCTGCTCTAAGGGCTTGCGTGGAGGCTGGCCCTCCAGGCTCACAGTAAACAGCTGCATGGGAATGAACACGTGGCCCCCAAATGGGAGTTGGGAAGTTCAGCGTGTGCATGCAACACCCGGGCAGTGTGCATGACAGCGAGTGAGCAGGGACAGCTGGCCCCTCTCCCTGCTGACAATTTCACCTTCCACTCTGATGCCAGCAGGGCGTACCCTCATCACGCGGTGTCTCCTCTCAGTTGACAGTCCCAGTTTCTGAAGCAGCCCCACTGACCACATCCCCCTCGGGCCACTCACCATCAATGACCCTCTTCACCCTCCAGATCCGGAGCATGATGATGAGGCTGATGGCATCCCAGGGGCTCCTGGGTCCATTGGCCACAGTGGACGCCACCATCGGAGCCAAAGATAGGATGATCACAGCCCCGTCAAACACCTGTGAGAGGAGGCGCATTTCAGTACCCTGGGCTCTGCCATGTGATTGGGACCAGGGGTCAGTCAGGCAAAGCAGCTGGTGCTGCTCAGCTTCTCCAGCAGCCTGGGGCCCCACCAGAAGGCCACCCCATCCTTGGCAGCCCCTCCTGACCCTCGTGAGTCTTTAGGGGTCTCCTCCTCCTAGATGTTCTCCTGAGTGCACTCTGTCCTCCAAGTGACCTCAGCCCATCTCCAGCCCTTAGTTCAGATGGCCTTGGGCTGTCTTGCCCCTTCTCAAGATAAGGCCTGCATTCTGTATCCCAGACCCTCGGCAGAGGCCAAGCTGGATCCCTCCTTGGCAGAGCAGGGGCTGAAGGCAGGCTCAGGGTGTCTCCTTCCCCGGGGGGAACAGAAGCCTGGAGCCCACATCTCAGCTCTGTCCAGTGCAGAGTCTCTAACCCTCCAGGGAGGCAGGGCTAGGCAAGGAGGGGGCCCAGCCTGCACAATGAAGCCTTGGGCCCCGCCCTTCCGTCTGCCTGCCCTAGCCTGGCCGTGTTCTAAGCCATCCATCGGCCAGGCCCACTGTGTCAGATCCCAGCACTGAGCCAAAGAGGCTGAAACATAGATGGAGAGGTGAGGAAGCAGTGGGCAGCAGATCTTGACCATCTTGCCTTGCCTGTGTGCACAACACTGCCAGTGACAGCCAGGCCTCCCTGACCTCTTCCTACCCACCACGCCCCACCCTCGTGGCAGGAAGCAGACGGGAAACCCAGCCTGAGAAGCACGTTGACAGTTTCCCACTCAGCTTTCCATTTAGGATGAATTTATTTGTTTTAAAACACATTTCAAAAGCTTTTCAAATTGATTCAAATTGTAAAATTTTTCAGAACTTCAAGGAATTCTGCATTCCTTTTAACATTCTAAAGAAATGTTTTAGAACATTCCTTTGCTGAAAACAGTCTCAGTTCCCCCTCCCTGCCCCACCCAACATGTGCAGCCACAGAGGTCAAGTGGGAGAAGGAGCCAGCCTTTTTGATGGTGTCTACCCTGGGATGGATGGGACATGATGTTTTCCAGCTTCCAGGATGGCTGAGTGAGGGCTTTGGGGGTGGACATTGGTCTTTACCTCTATTTTGTTTTCGATGTAATCCCAGATCCCAAGCACCACAATCCGTAGAACAGTCTGAGGAAAGGAAGTGAGAAAGTGATTATTCTCCAGGTCTTCCTCCAGCTGAGAAGATTCCAGAGCTCAGCATTCAGAGCTCTGCTTCCGCATTCAGTAAAAGGAAAAGGTCTCCGCTATCTCCTAAGCATTTCTCAGCCCCTGTGCCCTCTCCACTCCCACTGCCAGTGCCCCACCTCCAGCCTTCATGGTGGGCGCATCTCCTGCTGGCTCCTCTGCCTGCAGGCTCAGACCCCGCATCTCTGTGCCATCCCCTGGGCACTCCTGATGCCATCTTCAGTGCTTCCTGTACATACAGAATACACTCCAAATCCCTCAGAAGGATATTAAGACCCTGCCTGCCTCACCTGTGTCATCTTTTGCCACTCCTGTCATGCTGCAAACCACTTACGAATCTTCAAATATACAAGCTCTCTCTCTCTCATGGCCTTGTCTTTGCATGTGGCAAAAACTGCAGTTGACTCCCCTCGCCACTCCTTGGCCCCAAATCTCTTCCCTCCTTCCTGTACAATAACTGAAGCTCCAGCATGGCCACCCAACTAAAGACTACATTTCCCAGCCTTCTTTGCATCTGGGAGTGGCCATGTGACTACATTCTGGCCAATGGCTAGCAACCAGAAGCACCAAGTACAACTTTCAGGTTGTGCCCTTAAATGAATTAGGCTCCTCCTCCTTCTGTCTTCCCAAGGCCTAGAATTGGGTGCATACGTGTGATGGTGTGCCATCTTCAACCAAGGAGGGCCAGGCCGCAAGACAGAAGCCTGCTGGGTCCCCAACAGCCCCAAGCCTTACCTATCCACTTAATGTGTTTTTCCATGAGAGAGATATGGACCTTGCCTTGTTTAAGCCTCTGTGTTTTGGTTTTCTTGTTACAGCAGCTTGGCCTGTGCCTGAGCCAGCAGGGCTTTCCCCTTCCTGTCCTGGCTTAAACGTCACCTCCGTGAAGCTCTTGCACACTCCCCAGCTCAGCTGGTGCCTCCTTCCTGAGTGTTCTTATGGTCCCTGGGCATCACCCTCCCACAGCACTTCCTTGTACCTTGTGCTGATTCCCTCCCCATCCCCCAGTGGAGGCTCAAGGGACCTGGTCTGTTTTCTCTCTTTTATCCCTAACACCTGGCATACAGCAGCCACCAGGCGATTATGCACTGTGGACAGATGAACAATGCGTGCATGAATGAATAATTCCTGAATGGTACTGCCTTCAGGAGCGGTTTCCTCACCAAGAGGACATCTTTCTCCAAAGAAGCCTCTTAAATGCTGGTCCCGTAAGATGCCGGTACATTTGTCTGCAGGCTCTTCCTTGAGCCGAGATGACTTTAATTCACAGTGATTCACACCAGATGGTGCCCCTCTCCCTCATGCCTGTAGTATAAGCCTATCTTTTCGAACTCTGCAAAGCTGCCCGGAGGATCATCACCCACAGCTGTTATGCCACAGAAAGGCTTGGCCGGTAAAATCCAGCTCTTTCTCGTGAAGGACAATCTTGATTTCTGTGAAGGGATGGGAAGGTGAATGCTCGTCGGGGACAGTCATGTCTCCTTCTCTGAGTACCGAGAGGAGCATATGGCAGCCCGAAGTCTGCTCCTCTATAACTTCCCGGTGTCTGGGTGGGTGGCCCCATGCTTAACTGCAAGACACCTTGCCGGGGTGGGAAGAGATCTGGGGGCAGGGGGGCCACAATGTCTTGAGATCATAGCGCAATAATGGGCTGGTTGTGTGGCCTTGGGCCAGTCAAATCCTCTCCCTGGGCCTCAGTTTCTCCTTCTGCAGAGAGGTGGGTTACATGTTATAATTCTTCCAATTATTTATGAGAATAATATCTGCCATCTACTATATGTCTGAGTGCCAGACCCTGGGTCAGCCCTCCTAACATGTGATTCTCGTTTTACAGAAAGGGCCAGAGAAGTTAAGGAAGTTGCCCATAGCCACACAGCAATCAGGAATGAAGGCAACATTTGGACCCAGAAGTTTCTGGCGCTGCAGAGTGTATTCAGCTGTGTAAGAACACCACATAACAAGCAGGCATGATGGCTCACACCTGTAATCTCAGCACTTTGGGAGGGCAAGGTGGGTGGATCACTTGAGGTCAGGAGTTCAAGACCAACCTGGCCAAATGGTGAAACCTTGTCTCTACTAAAACTACAATCATTAGCCAGGCGTGTTGGCGCACACCTGTAATCCCAGCTACTCAGGAGGCTGAGGCAGGAGAATTGCTTGAACCTGGGAGGTGGAGGCTACCGTGAGCTGAGATCATACCACTGTACTCCAGCCGGGGTGACTGAGAGACTCTGTCTCAAAAAACACACACACACACCACATAATAATATGGTTTCTTTTGTTGCTGCCCAACTCCTCTAATTGTGCTGAGATTGAAACTTAGTGTTTGTCTCCTCTGAAATGCTACAATAGCCATATCCATCCTGAACTCTCAATTCTGGGGTGTCCAAAACAAAAGTCCAGGCTGAGAAGATGGGAACGGGGCCTGGTGCAAATATAATTTCTGCTATGGCAACTGCTCCTCCTCTTTCTCCCCCTTCTCCTTTTAAAATGGTGGTAAAATACACATAACACAAAACCATCTTAACCATTTTGAAGTGTCCAGGTGGTGTTAAGTACATTCACATTGCTGTGCAGCCATCACCACCATACACATTTAGAGCTTTCTTGTCTTCCCAGACTGAAGCTCTGTACCTGCTGAACAGTAACTCCCTATTCTACCTCTCCCCATTCTACTTTCTGTCCCTATTAATCTGACTCCTTTAGGATCCTCAAATAAGAGGAATCATCATGCTTCTTTAGAAACAACACTCTTCTTAGCCGAAAAAGCAGAGGCCCAGGAGTGAGGGGTGGAGGGAGCTGGCCAGGCATGGGACTCAGCCAGCAGTGGTTGAGCAGTAGGAGGAGGCAGCAGACAGTGCACCCAGAGCCTCTGTGCCCCACGAAGGAAAGAGACTGAACATTTTTATGAACCAGAGCAGTGCCAGGAAACCAGGTGAAACAGCTAGAATCCCAGCCGCTGCCTTCCCTCTGTGCTGGCCCGTCCACAGAGGACCCATCCTCCGAGGCCTGGCTCAAGCCCCACTCTTCTGGAAGCCTTTCCTTCCTAGCTCAGCCCATGGAAACACAACAGCAAGAGGCCGCTGTGGAGACGGCTCAGGAAACACCTCCCAGCCAGGCCTCCTGCTAGTGATGGGGAAGCAGTGGCTCCAGGTCAGGGTCAAGGCCAGCGTGACCCTGGCTCTGAAACACGCCACCTGCTGGCTTTTCCCCCGCAGCATCCTTCCCCTCCCCAGACACCTTTGCCGAGACCCATTGTCCATGGAGGCAGGGACAGAGCCTCACTGCCCTGCCCCACACAGACCAAGCAGAGTTTTACATCTCTGAAAACACAGGCTGTACTAACCCACTGACTGCCTGTGCTTCTCAACGTGCAGCCAAGGACGCCCCGCTTCAGCAGCATTGGGGGTTTATATAAAACGCAGATTCCGGGACTCTTGTGGAGAGCCAGGATATCAGAAACTCTGGGCACAAGCCCCGGAATATGCTTTTTAAACAAACTCCCCTGGAGCACCCGATGGAACCGCAGGCATGTGTAAGGCAACGCTGCTCCAGGTTACAACAGGAGACTACAGGCGCACAAGCAATGATGAGAAAGGGCGTTAGATGGGGAGTCAAGAGTCTGGTCCCCTTTCTGGCTCTGACTGTTCCTTACTAACCACCTGACACTGGCCGGATCTCTGGACAGATCTGGGCTGAAAGCAGATCCACGCCCTGTGTGTGGCCACCTCCAGAGTTGCTCCAGAGCTCAGCAAGGAACACAGCTCACTAAAAAAGCAGAGTGATGATGAGGGATTGCCCCACCCCCAGCCCCAGCCCCAGCCCCAGCCCCAGGGCCGTGGCCTTGCAATACAGGCCCCTAAAAGTTGCAAGGGCTTTGAAGGAGCATCTGACGGAGCTGGAATCCTCAGCTTTAGCCACCTCCTTTCCCACCTGGGGCTAAGGGTTTTCAGCCTCCTTCATCCCAGTTTTGCCTTCAGGAGGCTGCTCTGATAAGCAGTGTAGGCTAGAGCCTTGGCAAACACTCAAGGATGGTGCCATTTATTGAGTATTTATTAGGAGCAAAGTTTTTATACCATTTGAGAGACGCAGAAACTGAGGTGCGAAGAGTGGCGGGTGAACCTTCTGGTCCCTGGACCCCTCCTGCCTTCTGCCTCAGGTGCCCTCATCTTCTGTTCCTGGTCAAGCCCTGCTCTCAAGAAGGGACTCCCCTCATCTCTCCCAAGGGAAGGAAAAGCTGTCTTCTCTGAAGGAAGGGGTCCAGGCTTCAGGCCGCAGGACAGGAGAGGGGGAAGTCCCAAGCCTTGCACCTAGTCCAGGCCCTGCCTCAGCCAAATGGCAGAAAGGGCTCCTGCCCCTTCCTGCGGCCTGAGGCCGAGGCCCTCCCCTCAGCGATTTCCCTGGAGAGGAGCCTGATGAGGTTGCTAGAGTTTGGAAACCTTGGGAGATGCAGGCAGAAGTAGCTGTTAGTCTACAAGCTGGTTTTGTGCAATTTTTAAAAGGCAGAGGAAGATCCCTAGCTCACCTCTTAGTGAGCAGAGTTGGGGCTAGACACCCCTGTGCCCTGCAGAGCCATCCCCACATGGGGCCCACTAGCCAGGGAGAAGGGAGCAGCCATGTTTAGCCCCGAGCCTGCGGCCTCCCAACACTGCCAGCTACACCCCTAGGTTGGGGTCGTAGGGTGGTGCGTGGCTCACGGGAGCAGGCTGGTCTAAGGAACAGCCGCCAGTACCAGGTGCTGGAGGCTGACCCCGGCACTTCCTTCAGAAGCAGATCTGCTCTTGGATAAATTTTCCCTGGGGTTAAACTACAATGGCAAGACGAAGACGTGGATTCCAGGATCCAACTACAAGGCCAAAATAAGAAATGTGAAGATCTGTGTGGTAGTTGGCACTGTCATTAGTCTCACACTGGTAAGGAGAAGAAAAATTGGGGCTGGACACAGTGGCTCTTGCCTGTAATCCCAGTACTTTGGGAGGCCAAGTGGGGAGGATCACTTGAGCCCAGGAGTTTGAGACCAGCCTGGGCAACATGGCGAAACCCCGTCCCTACAAAAAATAAAAATTAGCCAGGTGGGCCGGGCATGGTGGCTCAAGCCTGTAATCCCAGCACTTTGGGAGGCCGAGACGGGCGGATCACGAGGTCAGGAGATCAAGACCATCCTGGCTAACACGGTGAAACCCCGTCTCTACTAAAAAATACAAAAAACTAGCCGGGCGAGGTGGCGGGTGCCTGTAGTCCCAGCTAATGTAGTCCTAGCTACTTGGGAGGCTGAGGCAGGAGAATGGTGTGAACCCGGCAGGTGGAGCTTGCAGTGAGCTGAGATCCAGCCACTGCACTCCAGCCTGGGCGACAGGGCGAGACTCCGTCTCAAAAAAAAAAAAAAAAAAAAAAAAAAAAAAAAAATTAGCCAGGTGTGGTGGTGCACGACTGTAATCCCAGCTACTCGGAAGACTGAGGTGAGGGGATCACTTGAGCCAGAGAGGTTGTGGCTGCAGTGAGCTGAGATTGGACCACTGCACCCCAGCCTGGGTGATAGAATGAGACCCTGTCTCGAAAAGAATAAAAGAAAAGTGTGCTGTGCTACATCATGGATGAACTGAGAAAACATGATAAGACTCCAGTCACAAAAGACCACATAGTGTAAGATTATGTTTACATGAACTATCCGGAAGAGTTAAGTTCACAGAGACAGAAGCAGATTACTAGCTGGCAGGAGTGGCGGTACAGGGGGCAGGGGGAGTGACTGCTACTGGGTATGGGGTCTCCTTTTGGGGGTGATGAAAGTGCTTTGGAATCAGGCAGAGGTGACGGCTGCACATCACTGTGTGGGTACTAAATGCCACCGAATTGTCCACTGTAAAAGGGTTATGTGAAGAGAATTTCACCTCAACAGAAGGAGGAGGAAGAGAGGGAGAGGAGAGTCAGTAGCTGCTGCCACCACTGCCTGAGGCTCCTGTCTAGAAGGCCAGCTGTGGCTCTGCTTTCTCTTCTCCCAGGGAAAGAGCTGGGGCTGCCTGGGCCTTTCCAGACCCCAGGGATGGGGCTAACACCCCACAGCCTACACTGGGCCCTGCTGCAGGGTGGCCTGGCCTTGGCCAGGAGGCCCCAAGGACTCCTGCAGTCTCAGGGGAGGAGCAGCAGTCTTCCCAGTTCCAAGTGGCCAGCTGGGCCTGGCCTCAGCCAAGGGCAGGGCTGTGCTTTGGAAGAACATTTGCACAATTCTCCATCTGGATTGCAAGGCTCTGCGTATTCTTGGTGCTGAAGGGCCCCGTGAAGTGCAGAGACCCTGAGCGACCTGGAAGACTGGGGCCCAGGAGGTCTCACGGGCATCCACTCTCACCTTGGGTCCCTGCAGGGACCCCTGCACAGCCTGCCTGATGAGGGGCACTCTCACCGCTTTGACAGCATCTATCTCACTGTCAAACAGCTTGGCCCATTTGAACAGACGTCCTCAAACGGAGCCCAAACCAGCCTCACCTTCCCCTTCTCTGATCCTAGCTCTGTGACCTGGGGCCAGCACAGAGCAAAGTAGCCCATCTTCCCAGAGCGGCTGCAGAGCTCTGGGGTGGGCAAAGGCCGGGGCAGAGGCCCACTCATCCACCCAGAGGCCTGTGCCTGGGCCCACCTGCCATTCCTGCAGGCCCTGGGCAGGTTTCCACACTTCTCCAGGCCTCAGTTTCACAACTCATAAAATGTCCTACCCACCTTCCAGGACTGCCCTAAGGCTCAGCTGCGAGGAGGGGTGGAGAACTGCTCAGGACAGGCCCAGGGCTCCAGGACAGCAGGCGCCCCGGCGGGGTGACCTTCTTGGAATTTCCTGTGGAGTAATGTCCACTCCCTAAGGCCAAGGAGGCTTAGAGTGCCACCCCACCCTCCGCCCACAGCCACATCCCTGGGTATTAACCAGGAAAGAACTGGCAGACCTGAAGGGGTGGCACTCATTTCTCCCAGCTGAGGAGGGGGTGCCAGTCATCCTGGGTCTGTGGTCTGAGTGATCGCTCGGTCAGACTTTCTTTCTCAGGTTCTTCCCAGAGACCCCTGGTCCCTTCCCACCCTGCCGGCTTCAGGGCCTCCGAAGGATGCAGTCAGGGGCAAGAGACCAGCTTTGCAGCCCAGAGCCCTGGGTCCAGTTTTGGTCTTAACTGGCTGCGTAACCGTAGGCTGCTCTCCTTGTCTGTGCAGTATTTTGAAACGACACCACTGGTATGGTGGGCAAACACGCAGGCCGACCCACCATCCTGGCCCTTCCTACTGGGCATCCCAATCACTGTGAGGGGCACAGACATGCTCGCATGTTTCCAAACTGTCTGGGGGCAGGGGACCTCCATGAGACCCTCCCGGTAACAAGGTTCTGACACGGTTCTTGTGGGCACGCAGCAAGACCACGGAAATTTGCGCTTGCTAGTGTGGTGTGAGCTGTGTGTATATTCCCGCAGGTTCTGTACCTCATTCATTCGTCACTCGATCCCCATGCACCGGCCCTCCATTCATGCTGGGCAGAGGGCACTGGCAGGGCCGGACCCTGCTACCTGTCACCTGGCTCCACCCCCTCACCATCTTTGACAAGATCAAGGTAACAGAGCCAGCCCTTCCTCACCAGCCTCCTACAGACCCTGCTCTCCCCGCTCAGCTGTGGGAGGACCCAACCCCTTCCCTGGTTTGGGGGTGCCTGTGGGGGACTCTGAGGCTGCGATTCCTGTGCACAGGGGTTTGTCTGTTTCAGGTGGCTCGTCTCCGGCAGTGACAGGAAGGGAATGCCAAATTAATGTTGGGCAATAAATTCTGCAAAAGCCCATAAAACCAAAGCAGAGGGATAGAGGGAAGAACCGCAGCAACTGATTAAACATTTTTGTTGGCAGTCACAGACACATGGCACATTTTCCAAGGTTTGCATCAAGGAGACATCTGGCCATGGCCCATGTGTTTGCGGGAGGGAATCCTGGCCAGGCAGAGACAAGGGGCCAGGGAGGGCAGGACCCACGTGGGGGCTGTAAGCGAGGGAGCAGGCACTCTGCTCTGGTGGCAGGCAGAGGTACCTCCAGGACAATGGTCTCAGGGAGGTAGTTAGGACCCCTCCTGGGAGGGCAGTGCTGGGATCTGCCCCCTCCATCTGAGCCTCAGGCCCAGGCTCACCGACCAGCTCCATGGGCTGCAGGAGGCGAGGCTGGGGAAAGGGACTGTTCCATGCTTGGAATGCCTGCTGCCCGGCCCACCACACCCCACACCCAGAGTCAGGATTCTAGACTCAAGACCCAAAGCCCAGCTCCCTCCTGATTTTTAGGGAGGGAGGGGGGCAGAGAGAGACAGAGAGAGTGCAGAGCCATTAGGTAGACCAGAGGGGACCCACAAGAGGATGCTGGGACTCCTGACTCCCAAGGTTCCCTACCTCAGTGCCTCTGCCCATGCCACCCTCTTTCACAGCATCCTTCCTCCCTTCAAGGCCCCCGGTCTTGGGGTCCCAGAGCCCCTGTGCCTCAGGTAGAGCAGCTCCCATCGGTGTGAGCTGTGCGTGCGTTCCCAGCAGGCGCTGTGCCTCACTCGTTCCTGCCTTTCCCTGAGGGTTTGCTGAGCCATGCTGAAAAGCCCACGAGACTCCGCATGGGCTAATAAGTACCCATAGCAAGGATGGGACGCTGGAGGGTGGAGTGACACAGTGGCCTGCTGACTTGGGCCAGTCCTAGGCTCTGTTAGGAAAAACCAGTTTTCTACATGAAACTCTCCTGTCCTTCAGTGAACCTCCAGTGCGCACAGGGCAGGATAAAGCCCTGCCTGCAGCAAGCCCAAGCCAATTCCTCCCACACCCAGATGCAGGCCAGAGTCTCACTGGGACGGTCTGGGAACTGCTCAAAGGAAGTGTCACTCACCCCCATGCAAAAACAGAGGAATGTGCTGCCCAGACACGTCAGCTTCTGCACCAAGCCCAGGGGCCCGCGGATCTCCAGATCTCTGTAAACTTTCCCCCTCCCCTCACCACCGAGATTCGCACTTGGTCTCTACTAGCCGACTCCAGCAACGCTGACAGGGGTCCATGCTCCCTGAGCCCCCATCTCGGAAACACAGCCTCGCGCTCACACTGAGAGGCATATCTCTCAGCCCCATCAGACCCGGGGCCCCTGCAGGACCAGGTCGGGTCCACTGCCTGGCCCTGCGACCCGGTTCCCCCACTCCCTGCGTGCTTCAGCCCCAAGGGTCCGGCCAACTGTGGGCCCAAGACCACAGCCACAGCGTCCCAAGAGCTTCCCTGTGTGGGCACTCAGCTTCAGCCTCGCCTCCCGCCTGCTCCTTACTGGCTGCACCCAACACCGGCTGCCCCTCGATGCCACACTCAGTCTCACCTTCACCAGCGTCATCGGCGCCCCCCCCACCTGGAGAACACCTGCTCATCCACTGGGATTCCTCCCAGGGTTTTGCCTGCGCCAAACCCCCCTGGCTGGGTCAGGCTCCCTGTACCATCTCCCCCCACAGAGCTCAGCTATCTGTATTGCATCTCCCTCCCAGCAGCCTCAAAGGCTAGCGGGGGACCTGATGCTAGAAACCATTTCAAGAAGTGGACCTTGGTTTTCCCAGGACAGGAGTCACCCAACAAAGGAGGTGACAAGGCCACAGTCTCTACGTACCTCTGAGAAGAACACGGACAGAATGACCAGGCTGATCCAGTGAATCACGCCAGCAAACTGGAACGCGCTGGAAACTGCAATGGACAGGATAAGGACCAAATGTGAGGAGCAAAGAATTAGGTGTGTTGCTATGGGGGCTTCGCAGCATCCATCCAGACCTCTGGGACCCCAGGGCCCACCTGCATGAACATTTAGATCTGGTGGAAATTGGGTGAGAAAGCAAGGGCAGCTTTAGTTGGCGTCTGCAGTGAAGGCGGTAGGAGATTTGTGAGACAATGATGCTGTTCTTCTTGCCCCCAACCCAAGGGGCTGCTTCCTTCTCCCCCACAGGCCACCTCTCTGAGCTCCTGCTTGGTCTTTGGTGAGCTTTTGGCTGCAGCCAGACTGTAGGGAAGAAGCCTTCCAGAAGGGGCTCAGGAAGACCTTCGCGGCTTTTGGGCTGTGTAGGCAGCTTCAGTCGAGGCTGGATGGGCTTTTAGACATCCAGCCCACAGTTCACCCTCAGAGTGCTGTGCACAGTCAGGGGACTCCAAATGAGCTTACTGTGACTTTTCATTCTGGAAACCGAGTGGCAGAGACGGTGGTGTCGGCCAGGGTGTTTTGGAGAGAAGGCTGCAATAAGGACTGGCAGGGGAGCCAGGTTTGGGGCAGAGGTGTCTGCCTCCCTCCCTAGATTAGCAGAGCCAGTGGGATGGGGTCTGCTAAACTTCTGCGTTGCCCTACTTGTCCCCAGGTTCTGGAGTGGGAGTGAGAGGAGCCATTGGCCCTTGAGGGTTCCCACCCCACCTTTCATCAGCCACTCCTTAGAGTTAAGGCATTTTCTTTGGAAAGCCCTTTTAAAATACGTGAAGCCACGGCCAGCCTTCGAACCCTGGCATGGCATGGTTTTTAGCCAGCAAGGCCAAAAGCAGGATGCTGGGGCCTAGGACAAGGGTCAGGTGAGCTCTGACGGAGACTGGGTGGGAGGGATTGCCCCAGAGGGTGGAGGGCTCCCCAGAGGCCTAAAAGAAATACTGGTGGGACACTGGGGAAGAGCTGAGATGGGGCAAGGGGCAGGAATGCTGCTGAGAACATGCCTGCTCTGCCTTCTTTGTGAGCTGCAGCCAGGCCTGCTTGTCACATTGCTTAGAAAACCCCCAGGGCCAAGGGAAAGTGCCCAGTGCTTCAGCGGGGAGGGCCAGACTGAAACAGAGGCACCCACAACCTCTCCCGAAGCTCTGGGATCTGCAGACCCTGGGGGTGGGTAGAAGTCAGGTCACAGAGCATAGCCAGGGGAAGACAGCTGCAAAACCAGGTTCCAGGTGGGAGACTCTGAGGCCCCCTGGCTTTGGGCCAAGGCGACCCTTAGAAGATGAGCCCAGAGTCAGGCCACATGAATACCAGTGGGAACGAAGAGGCTGAGGCCCATGTGACTCCAAGAAGACCTCCAGATGATTCTGAAAACATAAAATCTCTCCCCATTATTTCTCAAATGAATTCCTGTGCCTTTTTTTACGGTTTGCTTTAGAAGAGCAATAAATCTCTGATTGTGCGTTTTATGGAATTTAAGATGCCTTTTATGAGCTGCTATTGGATCTCCCACCAAAATCAATCTCCTGGATACTTAATTTTAAGCAAAATTCCAGTGTCGGCTGGGTTCTCAGTTCTCCTCAATACCTTGTCATAGCCCGAGCAGCCGAGGGCCCCGAGGACAATCCGCCACGGGGAAAGAAAGGCTCCGTTATGGGCAGGTCTCATAAAAAGCAGACAGTACGGGTGAGTGGGAGGGAAAGTATACAACATGGTTTAATTGAAGACAGGTTGAGTGTAAAACCAGTACCGGTCACTTTATGCTGGAAGATCCTTTAATTGGAACCAAGGGGCCACCAGCTGCATAAAACCCAACTAGGCTTATCAGACAAAAGCAATTCTGTGCTCACCGTTCATCCTCTCTCAGAGAACAGAAAAGGCTCATGTGACTTGGAGGGTGCTTGGACAGACCCTGAGTTCACAGGATCCCATAAAAGGAGTTGAGGGCATTTGAGAAAGGAAGCCCAAGACGTCTGAATGGGTTTGGGGGTAACTGGATCTACAGTCCTGGATTTTGCCAGTGGAAGGAAAACAAGTCTCTTTGGGGCTGATAATTGTACCTTTTATTATTATTATTTATTTATGTATTTATTTAATTTGTTTATTTGAGATGGGGTCTCACTCTGTCACCCAGGCTGGAGTGCAGTGGCGTGATCATGGCTCACTGCAGCCTCGACCTCCCAGGCTCAAACGATCCTCCCACTTCTGCCTCCCGAGGAGCTGGGACTACACGCGTGTGACACCATGTGGGCTAATTTTTACATTTTTTGTAGAGACAGGGTCTCGCCATGTTCCCCAGGCTGGTCCCAAACTCCAGGGCTCAAGCGATCCTTCCACCTTGGCCTCCCCAAATGAGATTACAGGCATGTGCCACCACACCTGGCCTGTGCCTCTTTTTAAATTTGCATTTGAAGGATCTACCTTTTGAGTCAGGGCAATATGGGGAACCAGGAACTGCACCAGAAACCACTAAGTTATCCAAAGTCAAGAGGCAAGATACCTGCGCCTGCCCCTCTGGTGCGACAAACAGCATGGGGTAGGCCTGGTGGGGGTAAGCGGTGGATCCTCCACTCAGACAGCGATGTCACTATGGGACATCCAGGACAGAAGAGGTGGAAGACGAGGTGTAACGTGAAACTAGGACAAATATCAAGAGGAAGAGAACTGGCCAAGCAGTTAAATGACCTGGTGCCTTGAAGTCCCAGCTCCAATACTTCTTACTTAGGGCAAGTATCTCACTTCTCCAAATCTTAATTTGCCTCATCTACAATATGGGATCATATCCATGTCGCCCATCTCACAGGGTTACTGTAGTGTCAAATGTGTGGAAAAATGCTTTAAAAACTATCATGATACACATAAATCACACTGCCAACTCAAAGCTGGATAAAAATACCAGGAATCTTATCATTGTGGTCGCTGTCATAAGTAGTTACTACAAGCTGAGATGCCTCCGTAAATGGGAATTCTCTTTAGACTACAGAAAATTCCAACCTGGAAAATCCCAAATGGGAGCAATTAAAAAAATGCATACAGGGGTCCCCAACATTTTTCATCTCATCAGTTTCTGATCATGGAATGCTGGGGAGAGGACTGCAGAGGCCACATTGGGCAGAGAGGGGCAAACTGAGGCTGGGGGTGACAGAGAGAGAAGCTGCCAGATGTATTTCCTCCCCAGTAGCCATCCCCATGAGCCCTGGGGCCTGAGGCTGGGCAGCAGCATCGGTGGGGGCAGATCACGGCCTGCAGGTTGGGGACCCCTGATGAATGCAGATGCACATTGAATATTGACATCATATGTATTGGCATATGTATCTCTCTTGCTACTCACACTGGAGAAGCTTTATATCTATTAGAAGTTCCAGAGTCAGGAGAATCACCACCAATATTACACAGGCTACCAGGAAACTGTTGAGACTTGCACTGAGCAAAAATACCTGCCACACGGCTGCTCTCTTCCCACAGCACGGCTTCAGCCAGTTAGACCTGCGGGGACAAAAGTGGGGAGAAGAGAGGCTAAGAATAGGAGGGGACAAGAGGGTGGGCCCCAGTCAAAGCCCTGCTCTCAAACCCACCAGCGTCACTCCTCCTGGGCTCTCTCCCTGGCTCTAGGCTTCATGGCGAAACACAACCTTATTCAAGAGGCTGGGGAGCATCATAAAGGGTGAAAATGTCTCATTAAGAAATGGAGCTGGCCATTTTTTTTCTTTTTTCTTTTTTCTTTTTCTTTTTTTTTTTTTTTTTTTTTTTGAGACAAAGTCTTACTCTGTTGCCCAGGCTGGAGTGCAGTGGTACAACCTCAGCTCACTGCAACCTCCGTCTCCCAGGTTCAAGCAATTCTCCTGCCTCAGGCTCCCAAGTAGCTGGGGCTACAGGTGCATGTCACCATGCCCAGCTAATTTTTGTATTTTTGTAGAGATGGGGTTTCATCATGTTGGCCAGGCTGGTCTCGACTCCTGACTTCAGGTGATCCACCCGCGTCGGCCTTCCAAAGTGCTGGGATTACAGGCATAAGCTACCACTTACAGGCGGGCTTATATGCAAATCTGCAGCTCATGCATCTCTGTGCTTCAGTCTTCTCAAAGTTGAAAAGGGTATGAGACCAACATCTGGTGGGTTAGTGGACAGTCGGCCTAAGCAGCAAGTGCAGCATGGAAACAATGTGTTATTACTGTACTTCTGTGCAGCTCAGAAGGCGGTGACATGGGCTCTGGCATTTGGGAGCATCTCAATTTGCCTTTAATAAATGCTCGATGAATCACTGAATGGATTTTCCATTTTTCAGCTATAAAAAGGAAGATTTGAACTAGATCGCTGTTTTTCAAAGTAGGCTGCGTGGAACACTAGTTCCACAAAATGTTCACAGCTGTTATTTGATGCAAAAGTTTCCATGATTGGGTATGTTTTGGGAAATTTGGGTCCAATAAAGTTAAATGGCTATTTTTCTCTGTGGGGCATTTTAGGGCCTTCAGTATGCTCTTATGCATCATCGTGGTCCCAAAGAGATTGCAGAATCAGGGCTTCCCAGACTTGCTGGACCGTGACACCCTTTACCACAGAGTGAGAATCTGGCGAGACTAGAGTTCCACGGACTTTCAGGGAAACCCTTGACTATATGATTCTGGGCATCAGAGCAGAGGTGAGGCTGCTGAGGACAGAAGCTTTCCTGAGCAGGTCTGGAGGTGGGAGGGGTCACGGAATCTGAGCTGGATGGGCTCCCCAGGGCACTGGACACCCTTCTCTCAGGAGCACAAGAAAGGCACCTCTGAGGGGTCTGGGGAATACAGGGATGGGGGAGCTGAGGTCAAACCTCACTGGTTTGGTAGTTTAGGTACAAATAGGACCTGCCTGCCTCCCTTGCTGAGGAAGAACTAGGCATCCTGAAGTGGCAGCCACAGCACCAGCCCAGGAGGCCACACTTCTGGCTCTGCCTTCGGCCACCCTGGGGCCCTGCGTGAACGCTCTTCACCACTGTGGCCTCCGCCTCCGCCTCCCCATATGTAAACAAGGATAACGCTCCTGAACTCACAGGTCACTAAAGTTAAAAGAGGAAACTGACTGGCCCTGTAAAGACAATGCAGCTGAAATGGATTTCGGTGATGATGGCGACGATGATGATAAAATATGTGATGGCCTGAACACGGGGTTGTGAAGGGGGCTCTGCCCTGAGGTGCCCCCTTCTCTCGGAAGGAATAATGTGAATGCTTCAAGGAGATTTCGTCCTCACAGTCCATCCAGGGAAAGCCTGAAGGAGTCCCCCGCCATTGGAAGGACAGACAAAGCTCACAGCTCTTCAAGAAACCTGGTGGGGCACTGGGCTTATTCACGTCATTCTGAATATTTTCTAACACCTCTGGGAATGATAGGCCCCCATCCTCAACTCTGTGGGGAATGCAAAGACTGGTGTTCAGTCCCCAAACTCAGGGAGCTGCTCGCAGAAAGACAGGTAGGAGGACATCAACAGGCAAAGGAGGAAGAGGAAGAGGCCCTTTTGGATGGGGCTGTGGGGGTCTATGTGAACCCCGCATGGTCCAAGAGTATGGGGCAAGAGATGAGGAAACCAGCCAGGTCAAAAGGGAGGGTTTTTCATTAAGGGACAAGCAGAAAACAGGAGAATGGTCTGTGGGGGCCAGATGGTGAAGGCCATTGATGAACACCCTCATCGCCCACTGCAGGTGGATTTCAAAGTCCATTGCAAACCACTTCTTTCTGCTTTCATGCTGGCACAAGGTGCCAATCTTCACGCAAGGGGCTGCAGAGGAAACCCCAGACTGAAACTGGGAGGAGCTCAGGAGGGTTGCCAGGTCGCCAGATCAAGCGCCGGATGTCCAGTTAAACATCCCAACTTCACATAAACAATGAGCAATTTTCTAGTGTACCCTAAACATTGCGTATGATAGACTCATACTAAAAAATGATCTGTTGCTTATCTGAAATCCCAATTTAACTGTGAATCCTGTATTCTTATTTGCTAAAGCTGGCAGCCCTAAACTCAAGAGCTGAGGGGTCCAGAGGGGGCCTGGTGAGGGCGACTGTGATTTGATCAGAGAAGCATGGGAACCCTGGGATGCAGGCAGAAAGGCAGGAGAAGCTGGGGAAAAGCACATGGGAAGGCCATCTGTCCCGGAGGGGCAGGAGGGAGGGACCTGGCCAGGGAAGCCAGGTGCTCAGATGACAGCTTTGGCCCTGCTGGGCTGGAGGCTCACAGAAGCCTAAAGCTGCTGCCCGCAGCAGTGCCAGCGGCACAGTGCTCCCATCCATTAACAAGTCTTTGCATTTTAAGATATCCTTGGCTATCATCACTTGGCCACCCTCCTCACCTCCTGATTCTTCCTTCCGGCATCACCTACTCCCCCTGCTTCTTTTCCCACGATGTGACATTCCTGTCTCCCCTTCCGCCAGCCCCATTTTCATCCTTCACACCTCTCGCACCAAGTTCACGCTCAGCCTCCAGCCACCTCAGTGCCTCCGGAAGCCGGTTCCCCTGCCCTCTGCCCGCTCACTCCTCCCTGATGGCTCTAGCATGGTCTTTTCTAGGGCCCAAGGACACCCGGCTCCAATTCCACATTCTCCCCAATGCCCATTCCTGTGTCTGTGGCCCCTAAAACTGATGCCATGTCATTGTCATTTGAAATCTGAGCCAAGCACCTTCAGGCGGTTATGAATAAAAAGGGCAGCTGCCAGGGCCATCTGCCTGGGCTGGCCAGCAGGAAGCCTCATCTTCACGTTCCACAGAAGGCACCGGGCATTTGTTCACCTTCGTGCCTTGGACATCCCTAAGACACTGCTCCTTCTACCCCAGAGGAGGGTCCGGAAGGGAGTAGGGAATGAAACGAAGCATTGTATGCAGGAGCACTAGTTTCGTGTATATTCAGTTCCCTATTGACAGGAGACTCAGGAAGCAGACTGACCTGCTTCCAAGGGAGGAAAAGCCAATTTATATTGCTGTTTAAATGTCATTTTTTCTTTTTCATTTTTTTTGTTAGAGAAACTTACTAATCACATCAGGTGGTTAGCGAGAAGCTGCAGGAGATGGGCGTCTGGAGTTACCTGTGGTCTGAAGTCAGCCCATAGTTGGCCTGGCCCTGCCACCAGAGCACACTCCTCAGCCTCAGGGAAGAGTCAGGTAGAGGACCGGGCAGATGGCAGGATTCGAATGCCAGGCAGGAAATGACGGCCTTGAAGTCAAACGAACGCTGCACCCCCCATGAGCTAAGGTAGGCAGTGTGATCAAGAGAGGCGAAAATCCCTGCTCTTGGGCAGGTTACAATCTAGTGGGAGAGAGGGTCAGGCAATAAATACAACAGGTTACGGTGTGCTACAAGGCGACGGTACCATAAGGAAGACACACAGAGCTGGTGGAGGGATTAGCACAGGTAAAAGATGAGTTGACATTTTAAATATGGTGGTCAGAGCAGGCCTCAGTGAGAAAGTGACATGGGAGAAAGCTAATGGGGGTGAGGGGAGAGCGATTTAGTGTACATGGTTGAAATGTACACTACATAGGGACTGTTTCTGGTAAAATTCTATTCAGCCCCGAAGTAACTCCAGCATGAGAAACACCAGGGTGATGGGAGCCAGGAGCTGGGCCGGAAGAAGGATAGGGCTTCCCCCTTTGGCAGTGCGTGTAACTCACCACCCACCACCATCTAGGCCAGATGCTGCTGGTGCAGACACAGCCCTTGGCACAGCCAACACACAGCACCCAAGAACCCCGAGGCAGCCGCACAATCGCGCCTGTGCCATGCTGCTCTGGTCCTGTCCTTTTATTCTCATGCCAGCTCAGTTGTCCTCTGCCCTCAGCCACCCGCCCCTCCACCATGCCAGTCTGGGAGTGAGTTCGTGCAGGCCTCCTTGTTGGGGTTGTCACTTGCATCCTGCTCTGTGCACCCCCTCCTCTCGGTGACCCGAGGGGAAGGCACATGGGGGTGGACTCGACAGAGTGGAAGGACAGAAGACCACTGTCAAGGAAATGATGGTATCCAGGGGATACAGTGGTTGGTGAGCCCTGGCTGCGTTAGAGCAGGGAGACAGGGAGCCATGGAGACTGGGGGTGGGATGTGCCTCCAGGTCAGTGGATCTCAACCCAAGCTGCACACTAGAGCATCCAAGAGAGTTCTTAAGAACTCCAATGCCCAGGCTGCACACCAGACCTCCTGAACCACAACCTGTGTGAGGACCCAGGCCTCCTCAGATGACTCCAGTGTGCAATCAAGGTGGATGGAAAATGGCTGTTCCGGGTCCTCAATACTCAGTGGCATCTACAGAGCAGCAGCATCAGCATCAGCATCACCTGGCACTTGTTAGGAATGCGGCGTCTCAGCCCTTCCCGGTGCTAGCTGAATTTCAGTCTGTATTTCAATGAGATCCCAGGTGCTTTGGGTGAGAACAAATGCTTCTGGCGGCCTAATAAGAGGTAACAGGTATCTCAGAAGGTAAAGGGGGCATGGCAAAGGGAGTTTGGGAGCAGAAGAGATGAGACAAAAGAAGGCAAGCCAGGGTTGAGCAGCCCTGGGGCATCAAGGAAATGGTGCAGGCAGGCTGTGTGTGAGGGGTGGGGAAAAAGAGTCCAGATAGGTTCTGGGCTTCTTCAGGAAGAGCAGAAACAGAGGGCAGGGCTGCATTAGACTGCAAGACCACAGACCCCAGGGCTCCAGAACAGGGCCCTTGAGGGTGGGTCGGGGGCTGGGAGGCTGGGCTGAAGCTGCAGGCTTTTGGTTGACCAGTGTTTGAAAATCCCAAGCTGCTAATAAAATTTCATCCGAAATTCAGATGACTCGGACATTCCTAGAAGACTGTTTTAGCAGCAAAATAGAATGTGACCAGTTTCAAAAGATTCCTGAGTGGTTCAGTAATGACTCAAGGGGCTTAGTGGGCCAAAGGGGAAATCAGTGTTGACTGTTTAATTAGAGAAGGTGCTTTCCTTCTGTCTTCAACATCGGCCCATGAAGGCCCTAGGGCTGGTTCTCAGGGTGGTGTTATCCCCAGAATTGCCACGAGAGGGCAGGCGTTTCCCAATTTCCTGTCTTGGTGCTGCTGTAGTGAGGGGACAGCTCCAGGGGCCCGGCTTGGGCTGCCAGAGTCTGCAAATACCAACAAGCAGATGGCATGTCCTGGCAGATGGGCGAGTATTCTACCATAGTCACTCTTGAGGCCTCAGAGAAATCCTGGGGTGGGAGGGGAGGCTGAGTACCTTTGTTGCTTCTGCTTCATAGTCTTAGGTGTTTGCATAAAATTTTCAAAAAATCTAGAATATGAAAGCGAAATGACAAACTTCCGGCGGAGGCTTCATATGCGATAAAGCCACAGGGGTGACCTGGAAGGAGCTGGCTCAAGCCACTGCTCCGTCAGGCAGCGTTCCCAAGCCTGGCACTGAAACAGCCCCAATCCGGAAGGGGAGGTAGAGCCGTGTGGCGCTAGGATGGGGAGGGCTGAACTTGCGCCTGTGGGGCCTGCCTCTCCCACACCATAATCCACTATGCAATTGGTCTGCAGTGAGCGCCAGGCTGGCTGTGGCGGGGAGGACATGTGGTGGCGGTGAGGGCAGTGACTGCACTGAGTCTCCTGAGGTGCAAGCTGGGGAGTGGCTAGAGCAGGGGGACCGTGGATACCCTCAAGGTGTCCTAAAAGGGGCTCACAGGCAGTGGAGAGTCACAGCATCAGCCCATCTCCCTGAAGGCAGCCAAACGAGCTAACCCTGTTGGCCCTACTTTGAGATTTTCATCCTTCAAGTTCTCAAGGAAGGAGCTGAGGGAGGTGATCAAAATGAGACTGGAAGCTGCCTGGCAGGAGGAGCCGGATTGAAGCCTGGGGCCCTGGGCTTCCCCAGCTGCTGTCACTCTGCCTTCAGGAAGGCACTGCTAGACCAAGGGCTCAGAAGCTTTCTGGACTGCAGAGCTCTCCAGCAGTGGATACAAGCTATGCCCCTACACCCCCAAAATGTACAAAACCACAGCACTGTGCATAAGATTCCAGGCAGTGCAGGAACTCCTTGAATCTCACCGATGGATCATCTAAGGATACCCAGGCTCCAGGTTAAAGCCCCAGGATTAGGTGATTTGAGGCCCTGCCTAGCTCCACTTGCACCGGTTCTAGCATGCTGAACACGTGTGCCCTGGGTGTCACAGCTGACTTTGCCAATGGTTTTGATGGTCAGCAAAACTCCTGGGTCCCACTTTAGTATATTTATTCCAGATGATTAAAATATTGGAGAAAGCCATGAGACTGAAATGTAACTTCTGTCATTGACATGGACTTATTGATTAAACAAACACTTAAGATACATATTGTGCACCAGGAGCTGTTGTGAGCACTTTACAAATGTTAACTCATCTAGTTGCTATAAAAGGCAAGTCCTTTTTTCTCTGTTTTCATGGAGGGGAAAGCCAGACTTTTCCATCTGTTTGGCTGTTGCTGGCAACTACTGTCTCCAAATCACAGTCGCACCATTGACTGAACTCTGACTGGAATCGTTGAGCCTTAGTTTCCTAATCCCCTAAATGGAGATAATCTGCTTTGACAGGGTTGTTGTGAAATTTAAAAATATTGAAAACATATGTCAAGCCCATAACACAGTGTTTATCATACGATCTACTATGGTGATTTTAGATACACAGTCATTAGAAGGGGGATGAATAAACACAGTAAGTTTCCACATTCATTCCATGCCATCATGGTTCTCATATGCCCACCAAATGCCAGGCACTGTATTGGGTACTGGGCCCATGAGGGTGATCAGAGCCTTCATTCTTATGTAGCCTACAGCCTTATACACGAACTCTGATGATCCAGTGCATTCCTAGTTCTAGGACACTCAAAAGGTAAAACAAGGGGAGGAAAAAGGCAGGAAAGAAATGGGCTCACTGTGTATGATGTCTCTAAAGAGACACATCATCTCAATCTGTGAGAACTACCAACCCAATGCCTACGGGGCACCCTTTCACAAAACATCTGAAACGGTTAGTGGGTCTTCTTTCTCATCCAGGGACAGCCAGAAACACAGGAAAAACACTTAAGCTTCCCCTTTGTTCCCTGTACCCTATTCCAAGGGGCAAGCCACAGCAGCACACAGACTGTGAGACGCGGGCTCATAAGCACACACCACGAAACCAGAACTCTCAAGGTGGAGGTGAGAGGTGACTCTCCCAGCGCTCTGGGAGAGCTAAATAAATGGAAGTTTCCACACAGGCAGCTTCAGTTCTGCAATCAGAGCTAAAGGTTAGCCCTGCTGCCTTGCGGGGAGAGAAGGAGGAGGGTTGTGTGCAGCTGGGGTCACCAGAGTCTGACATTTGCTTGTCCCAGAATCTCAGATTGCTTGCATCCTCAGAAATGTCAACCCTGGGAAACAGTAGGGTGTGGTGGCAAGAGTTCAGGGTGGGGGGTAAGGGGGTGGCGGAAACGGCCAGACACTTGGCAACCTCGCCCCTGCCCACCTCAGGGCACAGTGGCCAACGCACACCATTGACTGGCTGCCCCTTCTTGGGGAGACCAAGGACACCGACCACACATCTCAGAAGGGCTGCCATGTAGGTGGGCTGTGCTCAAGGAGCCACCCAAGTCCTTGGCAAGGGGTTCAAGGTTGACTTAGGGGCGGCAGTGCGGTGCTGTTGGATGAAGTGCCTATAAGGTCTCCGCCACCCTGAAGTCCTCAATTCTGGAAACTGGTCTCAAGTCTGAGAATCTCCTTGTGCTGTGCTTGGAGGACAGGGCTGCTTGGAGGCAGTCAGCTGCCTACTGGGTGAGAACGAGGGAATAAATCGGCACCCCACCCACCAGCTCTCTCCAGGTTTGCTGTGGTTTGGCAAATCCTAGGTCAGCTAAGATCTCCCTCCTTCTAGTTGGCCAAAGTCAATATTCAGGTGCGTCCACAGATGACTGAGGACTCCCATTCCATCCCAGCACCATAAATTCACCTAACTTTTCCTTGCGGGACGTGGCCACGCATTTCAACTTTCCTCCCCTCTCTCCAGGAAACGTCCGCGACTCGCCCCCGACCCAGGTGGTCAGAGGCGCTCCGCCGCCATCTAGCGGTCATCCGCTGCTGTACACCCTGCTCCTTGCGAGCAGGCGGGGAGGGACGGATATTTTGCTGAGAAATAATACATCTGAATGTATTGCCTTTTTTCCTTTTTTTTTTTTTTTATACAGGGTCTCACTCTGTTGCCCAGGCTGGAGTGCATTGGTGCGATCCTGAGTAGCTGGGACTACTGGCGCACACCACCACGCCTGGCTAATTTTAAAATTTTTGTAGAGAGGGGTTCTCACACGCCAGGCTGGTCTCCAACTCCTGGCCTCAAGCGATCCGCAGGCCTCGGCCTCCCAAAGTGTTGGAATTACAGGCATGAGCCACTGCAACCGGCCTTAATTGATTTATTAATCAAGGAAACTTCTTTGGGGTTCCTGGACTACAGGAAAGACAGCTAACCAGTGCTCATCAGGAAAAATGTTTTCGTCTAAATTAAACTTTTATTCTGTGGTTGGGGCATCAAGAATTCTCCTGGAAGCTGGAGCCTACTAAAAATATCAAGGGAGTGAGGGGTCACAGGGTCAATTTGGGGTCCAGGGACAGCTGGCTTGCCGGAGAAAGGGGTGGTGTTTTATTATAGGCAGATCTCACTGGCATCAAGAAAGTGGATTATTAAAGCTCCTTTCTTTTCCTCCCTGAGAAAAAAAGGATGCAAAGCCATCCGAAATCATGTGATGCCGAAATTCCAGACTCTGCAGCTGCATGGCCATGGCGGGGATCAATCTGCCTCATAACCCTGAACCCCCAAAAGCTTTTCCTTCCTCTATCAGGATGTTAAAACCTTACTAAGTGAAGTTGGCATGTTCTGAGGCAAATCTGATTTCCTTCTTCTAGGTGACTTTGTGGAGAAGGCACGGAATTAGCAGGGATGCTCAGACGTGAGCCAGCCGACAACCACAGCAGTAACTTCTAAGGCATAAGAAGCCTGGGGCCTCCCTTGCAGCTCCTTCCCAACTCCAGAGATCTAGGGACCAGCTCCCAACTCCCTGCAAATGGAACTGGGCTTCCCGAACTTCTCTTGTAATGCTTATTTGCATGCAGCCCTACCCATTCACTCACTGATTCATTCATTCAAGTCATTCCTTGATCAGTCAACACCCCTGTTCCAGGCTCAGGTGATCTGATCCCCACCGTGAGGAAACTCCTGGCCCAGTACTGGAGACAGACTTGTAAAGAGAGGAGCAGAGGTCAGTGTCACCCTTGGGTGTGGTGATGGAGGTAGGCAAGGTGCTATGGGTACACTGAGCTGAGGACCTAGCCTGGTGGGGTTGGAGGACAGAAGACTTTTTGGAGGCTGTGGCCCTCAAGCCAGACAGTACAGGAAGAGAGAAGGGTATTTTGGGCTATGGCTTAGTAGGTCCCTACCCCTCCCTTCTCTTTGTCCCCAGTCTTTGCTCGCTGGCATATCTAAAATTATTTCAGTCCTTATTTAGAGATGTTTGCTATATTGGGTCTGTCTTATTTTTCTAACCTGACATCTCAAAAAATATCCCTGTGCCCCCATTATGTTTTTTTCCTCTGAGCGTAAAGTTCTGGCAGAAATGTGCTGTTGGCATCATCTCCAAGTAATAACATCCATTTATGTCTGCCCAAGACCCAAACTTCCTCCAAGCTTCCCCTGCCGAGGAGTCCAGCCCTGACCTCTCAGGCTGGGCTTTTTAGAACCCTAAGATATAAATAACTGTCTTACTAAACACTGAATATCTTTCATTTCTTACTTTATTTTTATTTTTGACAAAGACTATCCCATTTTCTCACCCATGACCATCTTTGCACCCTCTTTTCACTAAAAAGATGGGGAGCATCTTTATCTTTATGTGACCACAGAGTGTCATTTATAAAGTGGGGATGATGACCCCCACCTTGCACCACCATTTCTCCTACAGGGCTGTGGGCTTCTCTAGGGTGGAGACTCTGATCCCTCTGATTTTTCTCTTTTGTCGCCTCTGGTCTCACCCAGACCCTGAAAACTACCCAGGCCTTCAACGTACTTGGTTAAGAGGAAACAGAACTTCCTTTCTGCACCATGATTCTTGCAAACTCAATGTCACTCTTCCAAAGACAGATGATTGGCTCACTGAGAGCCTCATTTTTCTGTACCTCACTTTTCCACCATTGAGTGAGATGACATCCAATGAGAACATCACAGAATGAGAACAAGAAATCAGGGGCTCTGGTTATGTGCAAACACAAAGCCCCAGCACTGTCCACCAGGACAATGGACACTGGTCCAACTGCATTGGAATGAAAGCATCAACTGACCAAGTCATTGAAGAAACAGACTAAGAAGGCAGAGCTTTTCCAAACCAAACAATATCTAGAGAGGCTGGATGAAATTAAGAGCTAATTCGAGACTGAAGGCTATGAAAGGAGAACTGGCTTCCTTAAAAGCTGTGGATGATTCTCTTGCTAATGTTCACACTACCCAGTCCCACTGGAGTAACAGTAATGTACTTTGCGAAATGATACAGTTCAAGGGGTGGGCCTGATTGGCTTATGGATTTTCCCCTGTGCCTTGCCATGCGACCCAATTCTAGCCAAAGACACATGAAGGAGAGAGCTGCTAGAGGCTTCTGGGAAAGTTCTTTGTTGCTCCTAGAAGAGAGTGATGGGCAGCCACTTTCACTTGTCAGACATGAATGAGGAAGGATGTGGCCTGATGACCACAGGCAGCCCTCTCGGAGGGAACCAGTGGAAATGGCTGGTTCCTGTCACAGCAGGAAGCAGGCCTGGGGTGCTTGTAAATGAGCCGAAGTACACATATGGCTCATTTTAGTAGTAATGGGTTGGTGAGGTCCAGGTTCCACATGTTGGGGGTCACATGGCTCTCGGAAGCCATGGGATGAAGTTTACAGCATAAGGATGAAGTCGACACTGCGGCCAGCAGAGTGCAGAGATGAAAGGAATCTGGTTCTTGTTGGCACTGGTGAGTCTCTGGACCAACCTCAAAGCCACCCTTGCCCTGGACTCCATGGTACCTGGACCAGTGAGTGTGAGGTGGGTTTTCTGTTACATGCAGTCCAAAACAACTGGCTAATGGAGTTACCAGTTCTTCATGAGAATAGCGTGGAGAAGAGATATTATTATGGCAGTAGAAATTTATAAGACTTAGAGATGATGGAGTATGAGGCATGAGGGAGAAGACATCAAGCTGGCCCCTCAGGTTATCCACGTAACAGGGCATTGTGGGTGGCTCAGCTGGGGTGCAGATACCTCCCCTGTTCCGCTTCTCCTCTTCTCCTGAGTGTCTGTTCACCTCTGTGGACATGCATGAAGGTTTCTGAGTGATCACTATTGAGGGAGGGAGGCACCTGGTTGGGGGTGGGGGTAGAGGCAGTGGGGGAGAGGCAGATGATGCAGCAGGCATGATGTGCCAGCCCAGCTTCTTGGGTTGAACTGGAGACCTGGGTGTAGAGTGGTGAAGGCCAGAGGCACATAGGACTGGAGCTGGGGCCATAAGTCGTGCATTGACAGCATGGTACAGGCTTGTCATAGGGGTAGCTTTCCTTCCTCACTCTGCATGGAGCTCACACTGCATGGGCTTTGGGTTTCTGAAGCCCCTCCACTTGGCACTGGCACTCCCAGAAGGGACACCATTGGCAGCAATAGCTTCACGGGCACTGGACACGGTCAGGAGGGAGCCAGAGCAAGGGAGGAGGAACACAGACTCCAGGATGACTACGGTTGACTATAGGTGACTAGAGGTGACCACAGCAGGCTTCATGTAGCTTTGGGGCATTTTGGAACCCACTGGTACCTGCTGCAGCAGAAAGGAGACTTAGGTGCTCGTTAATGAGCTGAAATTCATGTTGCTCATTTTGGTAGTGATGGATGGGTGAGGTCTAGGTTCTACTGGTTAGGGGTCATAGAAAATACATATTGAGAAAAGACAGTTCAGTCTGGGGCTTGCAGGGTTTGAGATGGCCAGGACAGGCAGGCCATTGTTGCTCAGGCTAGATTTGAGTGCTGTTACTGAAAAGGCAGTTTTTAGCAATGACTTGGGTGAGACAAGAACATTTGTCCTCTCAAGTATGCAGCCAACTCAGAGGCAAAAGAATAGATCATTCCACAGACTCTCATCAGGATTCCGAGATATGTTTGGGATCCCTGTGAATATGTTCAGGAAGTAGCTGGATATAAGTCGGGAGTTAGAGAGAGATCTAGGCTAGAGACACGACTTTGAATGTTACCAGTTGAAGGAGATTAATTTAAGTAATGGGAATGGATGAAATTACCCAGTGTGTAAAATTAGTAGAGTGAAAATGGCCAAAGGCAGAAAACAAGGTACCCAACATTTAAAGAACAAACAGAGGAACCTCAAACAATTTTTAAAAGGCATGGAAGGAACACCCAGAGGAGGAAGAGGAAAATCAGGAGAGGGGCTGGGCATGGTGGCTCACGCTTGTAACCCTAGCACTCCGGGAGGTTGAGGCAGGAGGATCACTTGAGCCCAAGAGTTCAAGACCAGCTTGGGCAACATGGTGAGACCCTGTCTCTATTTAAAAAATTAAATAAAAAAAGAAAATCAGGAGATCATGGTTATAACAGCCGACACAAGGAGGCTGGAGAGGGAGGGAGTGGCTGACAGTTTCAAATGCTGGACAGAGATAAGGATCGTAGCAACAAGGAAGTGGCTGATGCCCTTAAGAACAGTTTCCGTGGTATGGACAAGGCTGAAGCTGGACTGCAGCAGACTGAGACATGAATGGGAGGGGCAAAGGGGAGGTGGCAAGTGTCTCGAGGCTTTCAAGAAGTTTGACTTCAAAGAAAAAGAGAGGTAATGGTACCTAGCAGGGAGGTGGAGTCAGAGGAGGACACGAGATTGGAGTGTGATGACATGGGGTGAGGAGGTAACTGATGGAGCAGGTGCCTGAGAAGGTGGGAGGGGAAGGCAATCAGAGCTCAAGGAATGGGGCAGGCCGTAAAAGGGAGGAAGGAAGAGACAGGGGTGCGGTGCAGCCCATCCACGACTGTGCCTACTTTCTGAGGGTACTAGGAGAGGAGATCATCTGCTGAGGGCAAGAAAGAGGGGACTTGAGGCAGACACAAGCGATCAGAACTGGCCACCTTGGGACTAAGCAGGACCACAGAGGAGGACTGCCAGGCAAAACTGAGAATCAAGTCATGGCTGGAGACCTTGAGTCTAGAGAGGCACCCAGTCTGCACAGTCATATGATTTTCCTCCCTGAGCCCTCGGCAGCCTGAGTGCAGAGGTGAAGAGAGGAGCAGCAGACAGCTCTGCTATTTGGGCTCTGCTAAGCAGCTATCTGGAGGACAAAGGGCTTCTTTCTAGGCAAGTCAAGGAGCTTGGCCAAGATAAGGTTCTGACCCCACACCAAGGCGACTGCTCCTTCTTCCTCACCCTGCAGGACTTTGATGGACGTAAAGCATACCAAACCACCTCACACCCATTAGAAAGGCTGCTATCAACAAAATGGAAAATAGCCAGTGTTGGTGAAGACAAGGAGAAATCAGAGCCCTCATGCACTGTTGGGTGGAATGTAAAACGGTGCAGCAGCCACTACAGAAAGCAGTATGGCAGTTCCTCGAAAAGTCAAAAATAGAATTACCGTGTGAGTCAGCAATTCCTGCTTTTGGATATATACCCAAAAGCACTGAAAGGGTATTATTATTATTAATTATTATTATTATTTTGAGACAGAGTCTTGCTCTGTCACCCAGGCTGGAGTAGAGTGGTGGTGTGATCTCAACTCACTCCAACCTCCACCTCCCAGGTTCAAGTGATTCTCTTGCCTCAGCCTCCCAAGTAGCAGGGATTACAGGTGTGCGCCACCACACCTGGCTAATTTTTGTATTTTTAGTAGAGACAGGGTTTTGCCATGTTGACCAGGCTGCTCTCAAACTGCTGATCTCAAGTGATCTGCCTGCCTCAGCCTCCCAAAATGCTGGGATTACAGGCATGAGTCACTGCACCCGGACTGAAAGCAGCGTTTTGAAGAGATATTTGTACAGGCATGTTCATAGCAACACTATTCACAATAGCTAAAATATGGACCCATTTGAGAAAAAGCAGTCCAGTGTGGGGTGTGTCCATTGACAGATGAATGCATAAGCGAAGTGTGGTATAGTCACACAGTGGACGATTATTCAGTTTTAAAAAGGAAAGAAATTCTGACACATGCTACAACATGGATGAACCTTGTGGACATTATGCTAAGCAAAATAAGCCAGTTATGAAAGGACAAATACTGCATGATTTCACTTACAGGAGGCACTTAGAGTAGTCAAATTCAAAGGGACAGAAAGTTGGGTAGTGTTTTCCAGCAGCTGGAGGAGTGGGGGAACAGGGAGCTATTGTTTACTGGGTATAGAGTTTCTATTTTGCAAGAAGAAGAGTTCTGGAGATGCATGCTGGTTATAGCTACCCAACAGTGTGATGTCCTTAATGCCACTGATGCTTACACTTAGGAATCGTTAAGATGGTACATTTTGTTACATGTATTTTACCACATTTTAAAAAAATGCTTTAAAAAAAAAAGCACACTGGGGCTAGGCACTGTGGCTCATGCCTGTAATCCCAGCACTTTGGGATGCAGAGGTAGGCAGATCACTTGAGGTCAGGAGTTTGAGACCAGCCTGGGCAACATGGTGAAACCCCGTCTCTACTAAAAAAAAAAAAAAAAAAAAAAAAAAAAAAAAAATTAGTTGGGCATGGTTGCACATGCCTGTAATCCCAGCTACTTAGGAGGGTGAGGTGGGAGGATCACTTAAACCTGGGAGACAGAGGTTGCGGTGAGCCAAGATTATGCCACTACACTCCAGCCTGGGGTACAAAGCAAGACTTTGTCTCAAAAAAAAAAAAAAAGTAAACTGAGAAGTTAAAGGCATTGGACAGGATAGCTAGAAGCAGAATCAGATGGGCAATGCATGTTACCCACAGTCACCGTGATGTTGGAAAGGGATGGCTGAGAAATGGAAGCCCAGTGCTGCTAGCCAGGATCAAGGGATCAGGAGCATACAGATTGGGCTCTATTCCTGTGTCTGTCATTTTTTGTTGTTGTTGAGACAGGGTCTCACTCTGTTGCCCAGGCTAGAGTGCAATGGAGCAATCATAGCTCACTAAAGCCTCAACCTTCTGGGCTCAGTGATCCTCCCACCTCAGCCTCTGAGCAGCTAGGATGACAGGTACGTGCCACCATGCCCGGCTAATTTTTTTTTTGTAGAGATGGGGTTTTGCCATGTTGCACAGGCTGGTCTTGAACTCCTGGGCTCAAGTGATCCTCTCACCTCAGCCTCCCAAATTGCTGGGCTTACAGGCATGAACTATCACGTCCTGCCCCCGTCTCTGTCATTGTGTGACCTTGGGCAAGTTCCTTGTACTCCCTGGGCCCTGCTGTCTTTGAGAATGTTTAGAATGGATGCGTTTAGGTCTCTTCCAGCTCTAACAGTCTCAGATTCAGGGAAACCGAAAAGCCCTGAAACATCACAGAGCTCAAGGGCACTGGGAGGCGGGCAGTGGGGCCACGGAGCACTTTTTTGCCAGAGTCCCTGAGGTCTCTTCATTCCCTACAGAAAAGGTTCATTCCTATACATAACACTGGCCTTTGTAGGAAGAGGGATTTTGGACAAGACTGAAACCAAGCTCAGAGCTGTAAATGAGGACTCTTCCTTTTGTTTTACATTGCCCCAGAAAGGACCGGGTTGGACATTTTGGGAAAACCCCAGGATATGCAGCAAGAGCCAAGAGGCCTGGCGGAGAGAGGTCGTTCCTCCCTCGCAGTGGGATTTTGCTTCGCTTCAGTTTCCCCTGGCTTCGGTCCTGTGCCTGTGCTTCCTTCCTCCAGGAAGCCGTCTGGCTGCCAATCGGGGCCCCCAGCTGAGAGCTCCAGCAGTGAGGCAAATCCCTTCCCTGGGCTGCTTCCTATTTACCCAATGGTAACAGCTTTTCTGGGCACACCTGGAGATTCAAATTAAATCAAGGGCCTCTCTGCCTTGCAGGCGCTTCATTTGGATTCGTTTGTTTGGAAAGAAACCTTGCAAAGGCTCAATTTAGAGGCAAATTGAATGATAAGGCAAAGCCTCTGCCAGCCTTGGGGTTCAGGCTAGGGAGTGATACACAGGGGACACCTGGAAAGGGGTACACCACAGCGCAGGACCCCTGAAAGGGGGTACATCACAGTGTGGTACATCTGGTGGGGGAACACCCATAGGTCCACCCGCGGTGCCATAACACCCGCAGGGGGCACATGTGGACGCTGCTTTGCTCTGAACCAGAATCCCCGGAGGTTTCTCCACTTCTCTCCATACCATCCTACTCTCCACTTGAAAAGGGCCTAACAGGCTCAGGCCAGGGCAGGAAATGAATTCTCCGAAATAGCTAGGGCATGTTAGAAGGCTGCACTACTTCTTTTGACCACCAGAGAGCAGTGGCGCAGTGACTTGCTGGGTGCTCAGAGAAGGACCCACCAGTTACATCATTTGCAGAGCCCAGTGAAAATGTGGGGCTCCTTAAGAATTTCAAGACAGCAGCCACAGAGCATTTAGCCAAGTGTTGGGGCCCTTCTAAGCACGGGGCTCTGTGCTACTGCACAGGTCACATGTGCATGAAGCTGGCCCTGGCCCAGAAGCCTCAGGTTTTAGCCCAGCCTTCAAGATGGTAAGGACCTGACAGAGCTCAGGACAGCGCTGCCACAGCAGGTGTCCCTTAGCTGCCTCCAATCTGCTTGCCTATCCTTTTTTTTCCAGTGTCCTGATGACAATATGCACAATACTTGGAAAAATTACATTTTCAGAGAAAGCCACTGGGGTGTAGTTTCTGCAAAAAAAGGTATGTGGTTTCACCATTGTTAGGCAGTTTATCTCAGGAAGTGGGAAGCTCCTTCCAGAAACAAGCCCAGGGAATCCAAGCTCTACAAATTTAGCTTTAGCTAAGGCTTCTCGTTTGCTTCTAAAATACCTGACAACCCTTCATTTTTGTATTCAAAGCAGCCAGCATGTTCCAAAGTGTTTACCGGCACCCAGGAAAGAAAAGTCCAGAACTGGCTCCTAAGGTCCTGCCAGTATTTACAATGCTGTGTCTAAGAGCCACAGGGTGAGGCTAGGGAAAGCCCTTGTCAGAGTCGGAAGTCTGATCTGCTGTGTGACCCTAGGACCTGTTCCTACCCCTCTTTGGCCTTCAGCTACGCCACCAAGCCCCATGAAAATTAGGACATCAAACTGGTGTGTCTCCCCTGCCCCACCTAGCTCTTGCCCTCTACCACTCACCTTCAGGAAGTATGTTTGTAAGACAGACCAGGCTAATGAGAAGTGAATTGGGAAATGAAGGCATCCAAGCTGACTGACAAACTAAGTAGGAGGAGGTAAGGACCACCTTTTTGAATTGCAGACCCGCATATTCCGCATGCCTTCCCTGGAAAGGGAGTGCCCGAATGTCTGCAGAGCTCCTAGCCGAATTCTCTAGATTCCCTTACATCCTAAGCATGTTCCTGCATGCAGGGTACATTCTTCCTGGTCGCTTCCTAGTGAGAGTCTGCTTCATAAAGAGAAAGTGCAGCTCAAGTCCATCCCTTATGGGCTCTGTGACCTTGGGCAAGTCCCAAATCACTGTGGGTCTCCTCCTTCCCAAGAGGGGAGTGGATGGGTCATTAAGGAGTGCCTCAGTCCTAAAATACATTTTATGACTCTCCTAAGAGGTCACCTAAGGGTCATCTGGCAGGTATTTTCTGTGTCCATTACCTTTTTCTGAGGAAGTATTGTGTGAGTAGGAAAAGGGCCTGAGTGGTCTGCTGTGAACCTCTGCTGTCTCACTAGTTAGCATCTCTCATCTTGGCTGCTGCTGCTTAGAAGATATCCATATAAACCCAGGGCCTTTTTTAAATTTTTTATTTATTTTTATTTTTTTGAGACAAGAGTTTTACTCTTGTCGAAACTCTTGTGGCCCAGGCTGGAGTGCAATGGTGCAATCTCAGCTCACTGCAACCTCCGCCTCTCGGGTTCAAGCAATTCTCCTGCCTCAGCCTCCTGAGTAGCTGGGATTACAGGGCTGCGCCACCATGCTCAGCTAATTTTTGTATTTTTAGTAGAGACGGGGTTTTACCATGTTGGCCAGGCTGGTCTCAAACTCCTGACCTCAGGTGATCTGCCTGCCTCGGCCTCCCAAAGTGCTGGGATGACAGGCGTGAGCCACTGCACCCGGCCTAACCCAGGGACTTCTTAGCTAGCTCAATGGTCCCAGCACCTACCCTTCTCTTTGGTAATCTTCGTCCAGATTTGACAGAAGCTGCGAGCCCGCCGTGGAGAGATCGACAGCAGCCAGAGGCAAGTCCCGATAGGCAAAGTTCACCAGCTGCACAGGAGCAATGCTCTTGGTTTCTTCGTCTACTTGTTGGGAGATGATCTCAACTTCAGAAATTCCTCCTTCTATGGCAGGCCTGGGTTGGAGAGGAGGAACAATGGGAAAGAGTTATCTCCAAGGGCCAAAAAATTCTTCCATTCCTCAAGGAAAGGAAGGAGAATGCTGCTATGCTGGTGCAGGGCTGAGGAAGCTTAAGGTTGCCCCTCTTCCCTCTTGGCCACCCGAGGACTGGACTGAGGCCCTAACAGTCCCATCTCTTTCAGTGGTTGGGGAAAAGTGGGAGAATGGGAAGAGGAAGTGCTCAGTCCTGAAAATATGAGCTTTAGTGGGGGCAGGGTCCTTCATGAAGGGGAGGTAAAGACCCAGATGGATAACTGCCAGCCAGCAAAACTATGGCTCAGACTTTTAGGACTCTGGGTCACTGGACTCTATATGGGAGTAAGATATTCTTTTAAGTTGTCTCCTGAGTTTCTTTGTAAAGGTGTTTTGAAATGTTTCTATTCTCTATTCCACAGTAGAGAAAACGGGTTTCTGTTCACAACTGGATGTACTGTGGTGATAGAGGAGCCTACATGGAGACTTGCAGAGACCTAGTGGGCCTTGGGGTGGTGAGGACAGGAGGCTCCAGCTGTCCCTGGTAGCCACTCCCTTCCTACTTGAACTGGTCCTACCATATGTCTCTTCTTAAGGTTGGGAATACAGGATGGGAGTCACTTGATCCAATGTCTGAGGGGTTGTGGGTTTCTTCCTGTGTTACTGTCAGGCTCACCTTGGGCACTGCCAATAACTGACCACTCCAGTGGCATTCCTGGGCATCTCAGCCAGGGCAGTACCACCTCCCAATCTACCAGGGGGTATTTGGCAATTTGTGGAGGTATTTTTAGTTGCCACCATGACCACAGGTGGTTGCTATTGACATTTAAGTAGGGCTGGGGACGCTACACATTCTGCAATGTGTCAATAACAACTAAAAACTGTCCTGCCCAAACACCCACAGCAACCCTGTCCAGAGATGCTGGACTAGAAAACTTTCCTTTAGCTTCCTGGGGCACCATCTTTGGTCTGTCCAGTATGTCCTTGACCCTATCTCATCCTGTAGGCCCAAGAGTGAGCCCTTGTACAAACAATGAAAGTTAGAAAGGAACAATAGTATAATGGCAAGGAGTAAAATTTAAATATTGGAGGGAACATTGAGGGTCAGTGCCCAGGATAATGAGGGCCCAGTTTTAATACTGAGATGGCAGCCCTGTCTGCTGTAAACTGTTCTTGGGCTCTGGTGCTGGCTTGAATGCCAACTTCTGCAGGGCTCCTCCTGAACCTCAGTTTCTCCAATCAAAGCATGAGGAGGTAAAATAGAATATTCCTAAGGGCTGTTCCTTCTCACTCTGTGATCTGACATGGATAACAGACATATGGAGAAGATTGGAGGAGCTCTGGAGTGACAAGTCCCTATACTTGTGGGGGAGCTCTAAATTCTAAACTTTTCCAACAACCACTGAAATCTAACCAACAATACATAGCTGCAGGCCGGGCATGGTGGCTCACGCCTGCAATCCCAGCACTTTGGGAGGCCAAGGCAGGTGGATCACCTGAGGTTAGGAGTTCAAGACCAGCCTGAGCAGCATGGTGAAACCGTCTCTACTAAAAATACACAAAATTAGCCGGATGTGGTGGCGCACGCCTGTAATCCCAGCTAATTGGGAGTCTGAGGCAGGAGAATCGCTTGAACCCAGGAGGTGGAGGTTGCAGTGAGCTGAGATTGGGCCATTGCACTCCAGCCTGGGCAACAAGAGTGAAACTCTGTCTCAAAAGAAAAACAAAAGCAAAACACAGCTGCAGTTATCCAGGAAGTTCAGAGATCAATCTACCTACTTCTCTTTTGCTTGGATTATCCAATAATTAAGGGGAAAATGAGTTTCTTATTTGAATGCCACAGACTGGCTGCCTAGACCACCTGAATCCACCAAGTAATTTCTAATGCCCGATTCTCATTTGTAGGCCTTATTTAAACCTTTGCTTTTTGCTACTTGTCAAGCACATAATAGTACTCATCATTGTGTGACATTTACAAAATGACTCAAGATCTTTAAACGAAAGTCATAGAATATGAGGTTTCAATGTTTCTCAACAATTTATATAAAAGCGTGGGTGTGTATGGGGGGAATCCCAGCTCCCCCAGATGTTTCCCAAAAAGCAGATGCTGGGTTGAATTTGTTCTCTCTTTTCTTCTGGACGACTCAAGGAAACTATGGATCGCTGAACTAAACAGAGAACTTTCTGATTAATAAGGTGTTCATGGAGAGAAATTAACAGGATATGGCTCTGAGAAGTGCGAACAAACTATTTCTGCCTTTCCAACGTTTCTGTCTCACGTTCCCCTCCCATCAGTGGTCACAGTGGCCTGGCACCATCTCTGGCCATGTGGTGGTCATCTCAGCAGAGAGACAAGGCCTCTTCTGGTGAAGTGAAGGTCCCACAGTGTATAGGCTATATTTAGATACAAAGAATGGTAGGGTAGACAAAATGGATTAATGGTTCCATTCGTTACTTCTCCTTGAGCCCATGCCCTTTGGCATATAACTCCACAGCTCTTTCCATCAAAAGAAAGAATGTATTTTCCTAACCCTTAATTCAGCATTCAGCCATGTGACTCATTTTTGCCAACAGGAGTTAGATGGTAGAAGAGCCAGCAGAGGCATGAAAAGGCTCTGTGAATTTCCGCCTGTGCTCTTGTACCTCCAACATCACCCATGAGAGGGTGAGCAGCCTAGCCTACTGGAGGATAAGAGACGTGGAGCAGAGTCCAGCCTCCTCTAGATCAGCCGACAGCCAGCTATGATCCACATTTAAAAGCCATCCCAGCCAAGATCAGAGGAACTGTCTAGCTGAGTACCCCAAACATGTGAGCAATAAACATTTTTTGTTGTATTCTGCTAAGGTTCTATGGTTGGTTGTACACAGCATTACTGTGTCAACAGATAACAGATTCATACTCCAGATGACAGAGCAGTCAGGCCCATATCTAGATAGGCCAGGACAGTGTGGTGTAATAGAAGGAGTACTGTTTTCATCTTAGTATTCATACCAACCACTTGCAAAACACAAAATAAGTGACCACCTTGCAGGTGCTTGGTAAGATTAAGTGGTTGGTTCATATGGCATCTCAGGTTTTGGGAACTGAAAGCAATTCTCCCTTAAGAATTCTGCCCCAGGTTTCATAAAGCCTGGTTTTAGAAACCCTCTTAGATTTCTAAATTTCCTTGCAATTCCCATTTTGTTAATTCACCTTCAGAGCTTCCTAATCTTGTCTTGAGTCTTGCTTTTGAAAGGTTTCTCCATTTTCTGTGGCCTCCTGCTAAAGGAAATGTACATAGTGGTTGACTAAATTAGAAGATCTTCATCTTCTGGGAGATTTATAGCCACAGTTCTGGATCCAGAGAGCAGATCCCAGCAGTACTTACTGTGGATTGGTCATGTTGAAAGATGCAGCCAGAGCCATGGGTTTTCTTGGTGTTTAGTGGGGCTCAGCTGTCCTGAAGCCTGCTGTCAGCATTTCCAAGCGTGGGTTCTACAAGACACATACAAATATAGTGCCCTGAAAACAAAAATAGGAACTTATTACCTTCAGATGCCAAACCAAAGTCCTCCTAAGCTCATCTAAAAATGGGAGTCCTTAGAACTTTCTTCCATCTAGCACTTTTCTTCAAAGTAATGTTGAATAGATTCTTACAATTACCCTATGGAAGGGTAATAATAAACATAATTTCTCTTTTTTAGATGAGGAAACAAGGCCAGAGTGACAAAATGACTTTTTTGTGTCACAGAGATGGTAGAAGAGCCAGGTTAGTGCCCAGGTTCTCTGACTTCTTATCCACAGTTCTTCCCACTAAACGGCTGTGCCCCCCAAAACAGTGTCCCTTTATACTGCAGCTTTGAGAAGCTTCAAAATAAGGTTTGTCTAAAAAATCTCAAATGTTTTCCATGTATTTTTTCTCCCACTTCCCTTTCCCTTCTGGTAGTTCTGCCTTTTCGTGCAGGCTTTTCTCTTCTCTCAGCTCATTCTGAGAGTAGAAAGAATAGACCCTGGAGCTGGGCTGCCACAGTCAGAGCCTCACTCCCTCTTACTAGCTCTGTGACCTGGAGTGAGCTACTTACACCCCCATCTTCAGTTTCCCCACCTGAAAAATAGGGATAATAACAGAACTAACTACATGAGGTCACGCCTGTAAGATACTAGCATAGTGCCTGACAGTAAGTACTATATAAGTGTTGGATTTCATTATTATCATTTATTTTATTTATTTATTTTTTTGAGATGGAGTTTCACTCTTGTCGCCCAGGCTGGAGTGCAATGGTGCAATATCGGCTCACTGCAACCTTGCCTTCTGGGTTAAAGCGATTCTCCTGCCTCAGCCTCCAGAAGTAACTGAGGTTACAGGGATGCACCACCACATCCAGCTAATTTTTTTTGTATTTTTAGTAGAAACGGGGTTTCTCCATGTTGGTCAGGCTGGTCTCGAATTACTGACCTCAGGTGATCCGCCCACCTCGGCCTCCCAAAGTGCTGGGATTACAGGGGTGAGCCACCATGCCCAGCTTAATTTATTCATTTATTTATGTTTAGACAGGGTCTCACTCCGTCACGAGGCTGGAGTGCAGTGGTGCGATCTTGGCTCACTGCAGCCTTGACCTCCTGGGCTCAAGTGACCCTCTACCTCAGCCTCAGCTGGGACTACAGGCACATACTCCCACACTTAGCTAATTTTTTTTTTTTTTTTTTTTTTTTTTTTTTTTTTTGAGACGGAGTCTCGCTCTGTCGCCCAGGCTGGAGTGCAGTGGCCGGATCTCAGTTCACTGCAAGCTCCGCCTCCCGGGTTCACGCCATTCTCCTGCCTCAGCCTCCCGAGTAGCTGGGACTACAGGCGCCCGCCACCTCGCCCGGCTAGTTTTTTGTATTTTTTAGTAGAGACGGGGTTTCACCATGTTAGCCAGGATGGTCTCGATCTCCTGACCTCGTGATCCGCCCGTCTCGGCCTCCCAAAGTGCTGGGATTACAGGCTTGAGCCACCGCGCCCGGCCTATACTTAGCTAATTTTTTGGACTTTTGGTAGAGTCGGGGTTTTGCTGTATTGCCCAGGCTGGTCTCAAACTCCTGAGCTCAAGTGATCAACCCACCTCAGCCTCCCAAAGTGCTGGGATTACAGGCATGAGCCACTATGCCTGGCCAGTAATAATAATAATTATTATCATTATCTGAGAGACAGAGTCTTGCTCTGTCTCCCAGGCTGGAGTGCAGTGGCGCAATTTTGGCTCACTGCAACCTCCACCTCCTGGGTTAAAGTGATTCTCATGCCTCAGCCTCCTAAGTAGCTGGGACTACAGGCATGTGCCACCACACCCAGCTATTTTTGTATTTTTAGTAGAGACAGGTTTTTGCCATGTTGGCCAGGCTGCTCTCAAACTCCTGACCTCAAGTGATCTGCCCACCTTGGCCTCCCAAAGTGCTGGGATTACAGGCTGAGCCACTGTGCCCTGCCCACAATAATTTTTTTTTTTATAAATTAAAAGGGCATAGTCTGTTGAACCTGAGTATATTCCAACACATTTAGATGGCTGAATATAGTATTTCCTCTTAAAAATTGGATGAGTAGGCCAGGTGCAGTGGGTGGCTCATGTCTGTAATCCCGGCACTTTGGGAGGCTGAGGCGGGTGATCACAAGGTCAGGAAATCGAGACCATCCTGCCTAACACGGTGAAACCCCGTCTCTACTAAAAATACAAAAAATTAGCCAGGTGTGGCAGTGGATGCCTGTAGTCCCAGCTACTGGAGAGGCTGAGGCAGGAGAATTGCAAGAACCCGGGAGGCGGAGCTTGCAGTGAGTCGAGATCACACCACTGCACTCCAGGCTGGGCGACAGAGGGAGATTCCGTCTCAAAAGAAAAAAGAAAAAAAATTGGACTGGTAAACAGCATATACTTTTCTATCAACCAGTGCTACAGTACCATCTAGAAGTCTTCCGGGAGACAGGGCAGCCCAGCAGAAGATACACAGACAAAATAACTCAGAACCCAGGTTCTTAAAGGAGCAAGGAAGTTCCTTTAAGCAATGTGTAATTAAGAAAAGAGTGCTCAAGTTAAAGAAACTTAAGGAAATCCTGCGGAAGTCTGAACTTAGAGCAATTGGAATTAACAGAGATAGAGAGCTCTCTAAAAGCAGAAGGGCCTCCAAGGAGGAAGCCATCAACCATATCCACACCAGATGTTTGTGGAGCAGTAGAAGCAAGGGACAAAGGCTCAGAGCCAACACCAAGGAGAAATGGACAGATGTTTTGCAACCACATCTTACTTAGAGCTTCACTTTCCCTTAGTATTTCTTAGTAAGGAGGGTCTAAGCATGAAAAACAGAACTGTCTTCTATAGTATCTGGGACTTCATATCCATTTTATACTAAGTCTTATAAAATTCCAGAACATAGATTTAATCAGTCTCAATCTTTTTATGTTCTCTTTATAAAACCTCAAGTTAATAAAGTCTTCTGAGTACTAAGACTGATCACATAGAGTGTCTAAACTCAACTGACAATGAAGTCAGGATTGAGATATCCATAAATGGGAAGCCAAGTGAGCAATCCTTCTTTCCAGAATGGTGTTTTAACAATAAGCTGTATTCCCAAATGAGGCTTTTTTGTTTTGTTTTGTTTTGTTTTTGAGACAGAGTTTCGCTCTTGTTACCCAGGCTGGAGAGCAGTGAGCAGTGGTGTGATCTCAGCTCCCTGCAACCTCCGCCTCCCGGGTTCATGCAATTCTCCTGCCTCAGCCTCCCAAGTATCTGGGATTACAGGTGCCTGCCACCATGCCCAGCTAATTTTTGTATTTTTAGGTTTCACCACGTTGGCCAGGCTGGTCTCGAACTCCTGACCTCAGGTAATCCACCCACCTCAGCCTCACAAAGTGCTGGGATTACAGGCGTGAGCCACCATGCCCGGCCCCAAATTAGTATTTTACATGCTACACAAGGTATTAGCCCTGTGGGGAATATAATGGGAAGGTCATTACTTTCATGGACCTTCCTGTCTCTCTGGGCAAGCAAATTTAAAAAATACAAAACTCCAAACTTTTTGCACATTTCTAGTAGTGAAGAACAAGTAAAAATTCACAAATCTATATTTATAAATAATAAACATTAATTACCACATTAATATAGCCAATATAAAACATACAAAAAAGAAATGCAGATTTTGAAAAATTTTTTTTTAATTTAACTTTTGGCCGGGCGCCGTTGCTCACTCCTGTAATCCTAGCACTTTGGGAGGCCAAGGCAGGCGGATCACGAGGTCTGGAGACCAAGACCATCCTGGCTAACACGGTGAAACCCTGTCTCTACTTAAAACACAAAAAATCAGCCGGGCGTGGTGGCGAGTGCCTGTAGTCCCAGCTACTCGGAAGGCTGAGGCAGGAGAACTGCAAAAACCCGGGAGGCGGAGCTTGCAGTGAGCCCAGATCGCGCCACTGCACTCCAGCCCGGGCGACTGAGCGAGACTCCGTCTCAATAAATAAATAAATAAATAAATAAATAAATAAATAAATAAATAAATAAATGTAACTTTTTAGGAAGGAAAATTTCAAATATATACAATTGTAGAGAATTGTATCATGGACCTCTAGTTCCCCACCACCCAACGTCAATGTTATCAGGTCACAGGCAGTCTTTTTTCTGTATTCCTGCCTGTCTCCATTGCTCAGGACTGCTTTGGAATAAATCCTAGATGCCATTTCATTCACCTGTATTGCAATATGTAGTTCTAAGGGTAACAAGGAGAAGGATTCCTTTTAAAAGAAGTAATCACAAAACTATCATCATCCCCAAGTCAACAATCTTTTCTTTTCTCTTTTCTTTTTTTTTTTTGAGACACAGTTTCACTCTGTCACCCAGGCTGGAGTGCGCTGGCACAATCTCAGCTCACTGCAACCCCTACCTCCTGGGTCAAGCAATTCTTGTGCCTCAGCTTCCCAAGTAGCTGTGATTACAGGCGTGTGCTGCCATGCCCAGCTAATTTTTTTATATTATTAGCAGAGACGGGGTTTCGCCATGTTGGCCAGGCTGGTCTTAAACTCCTAACCTCAAGTGATCCAACCACCTTGGCCTCCGAAAGTGCTGGAATTACAGGCGTGAGCCACTGCACCCGGCATTTTTTTTTTTTTTTTTTTTTTTTGAGACAGGGTCTCACTCTGCTGCCCAGACTGCAGTACAGTGGTACAATGGTAACTCACTACAGCCTCGAACTCCTGGGCTAAAAGTGATCCCCCCACGAGTAGCTGAAAAGCACAAGCCACCACACCCGGCTAATTTTTGTATTTTTTGTAGAGAGGTGGTCTCAGTATGTTGCCCAGGCTGGTCTCAAGCAATCTTCCCGCCTTGGCCTCCCAAAGTGCTAGGATTACCGGAGTGAGTCACCATGCCTGGCCAGTATTTTCTTTATATCATTAAATATCCAGACATTGTTCACATTTCCCCCATTTGTCCTGTATATTTTTTTTAAGGTTTACTGAATCAGGAGCCAAACCGGCCACACATTATGATTAATATGACTCTTGGGTCTATTAAATCTACAGGTTTCCCCTTCCTCTACCTCATTTTTTCCCTTGCAATTAATTGGAAAAACTGGGTCATTTGTCTCATAATGTTTCCCACAGACTGGATTATGGTGATTGTATTTCCTTAGCAGTTTTCTTTTTCTTTTTCTTTTTCTTTTGAGACAAAGTTTCGCTCTTGTTGCCCAGGCTGGAGTGCAATGGTGTGATCTCAGCTCACTGCAACCTCCACCTCCCAGGTTCAAGTTATTCTTCTGCCTCAGCCTCCCGAGTAGCTGGGATTACAGGCAGGCGCCACAACACCCGGCTAATTTTGTATTTGTAGTAGAGATGGGGTTTCTCCATGTTGGCCAGGCTAGTCTCGAACTCCCTACCTCAGGTGATCTGCCCGCCTCGGCCTCCCAAAGTGCTGGGATTACAGGTATGAGCCACTGCGCCTGGCCTCCTTAGCAGTTTTCTAACATGTTCCTCTGTCCCCTATATTTCCTATAAATTTTAATTAGTTTATAGACTTTAATCAGATTCAGGTTCAATTTTTTTTGCAAGATTTCATAGGTGGTACCATAACTTCAATAGGAGACACATACTGTCTTCTCGTCCCCCTTTTTATGATACTAACAGCCATTGATAATTGCTTCCTAGATCAATTAATTCATTAAGGTTTGGGAAATGGTGATATTTTAATTTTATTGTCCCTTTTTTCATTGGTCAGTTTCTATTCAGACAGACTTTCCCTCCTCAGTTATTTGATTAGCCTAAGGTAAGGTTTATATAAGGAAAGAAGGAAAATGCTTAACTTTCTCCCCTTTATTTGTTTCAAAATAATAAATTAGCATCTTGGTATCTTTCAAAATGATCAGTGAGGTGCTTATGGTTGTTTAAGCAGCTCCAGGGATTCATTCATTCACTCAGCAGGGGTTGAGTGAAGGAGCAGATTCCCTGAAAAAGTGGCAGCACTTTCCTGGAAAGGAGAGGTGGGAGAGGGTAAGAAACGATTGGCCTCAACGGTACAAGGGCAAAGTTGAGGGAAGAAAAGAAGATAAAATCATATTTAGATGGACAATGAGCAGGTGGCTTCAGCTGGAGGTTTTAATCCATAACAAGCAGCACATTTTAGAAGGCAAAATTCTCTATGACGATGGGAACGCTAAGCCTGTTTGTTATTTAAAAATAATATTTCCCAAACAAAATAACCCTCAAAACACAAGCCTAGCACGAAGCAGGCATAGTCTAGCACTCTAAAAATGAACATCCAAAGTGCCAACCTGCTGTTTCATAAACCTGGTAAAAGTAGAAAATAAAACCTGTTTTGGATTTACTGGGTGGGTGGGAAGGCTGCTTTTAAGACTTTAGTCAAATTCCAGTCTCTTCCACTTGTTGGTCATGAGTCTATGTATTTACCCATATATGTGTTCCAGTGAGATCTGCCAAGTTCAACCTTCCTAAGCTAACAACCTTGGAATTTTAGGGCTGAAAAAGGCCACTAAGATCAAGTAGTCAGTCCCCTGAAAAAAGCCAGAATTCAACTCACCTGTCCCCAGAGACCCTCAGGTCTGTTCATCACCTCTTACTTGAGTGATGGCCCCATGGCACACATGATCTGCTTTCATACCCATTTCAGTGTTTCCCATGCCTGGTTTTACTCTGAATCACCTGGGGATCTTTGGGGAAATAGAAACTCATAGGTGCACCACAGAAATGCTAAATCAGAACTCTGCAGGTGAAGTTTGAGAACCTGTTTAAGTTCCCCAGGTGTTTCTGACATGCAACCATTCCACTTGACCCTCTGTATCAGTGGTTCTCAAACCTTCTCATGTACCAGAATAATGACCTGAAGGGCTTATTAAAAACCAGCTTGCTGGCTCCGCCCATGAAATTTCTAATTTAGTATGTCTGGGGTGTTCAAAAACGTACATTTCTAACAAATTCCCAGAGGATAATCATCTGCTGACCCACTGACCACACTCTGATCTACTGAATCAGAAATTTTGCTCAAGGTAAAGTAGTTATTTTTATCCCTATTTTGCAGATGAAGTTAACTGGTTGCAAAGCTACTGTGTTGGAATTAGCAGAAGCTATGCTGACCAAGCTGAAGAACCAGAGATAGGGTATATCAGTTAGAAATACTTTTGTTTGCAAACAACAGAATACCTAGTAGTGACTTAGGCAGTGAAGACTTCAGGCCAGGTGTGGTGGCTCATGCCTGTTATCCCAGCACTTTGGGAGGCCGAGGTGGGTGGATAACTTGAGATCAGGAGTTAGAGGCCAGCTTGGCCAACATGGTAAATCTTATCTCTACTAAAAATACAAAAATTAGCTGGGTGTGGTGGCTTGCACCTATAGTGTCAGCTGCTCTGGAGGTTCAAGTGGGAGAACTACTTGAGACAAGGAGTTTGAGGCTGCAGTGAGCTATGATCGAGCCACTGCACTCCAGCCTGGGCAACAGATCACGGCACTGTCTTAAATTAAAAAATAAAATAAAATAAAATAAAATAAAAAAGACTAGAGGTAGGTGATTCCAGAACTGGAGAAGTGGCACCCAGGCTCTTTTTACGCCCCTACATAGCTGAGGTATGACTGACAAATAAAATTGTATATATTTAAGACATAAACTGTAATGTTTTGATATATGTATACATTGTGAAATGATTACCACAATCAAGGTAATTAACATATCGATCACATCATATAATTATCTTTTTTGTTTGGTAGTAATGAGAATACTTGAGATTTCCTCTCTTAGCAAATGTAAGCATACAATATGTTGTTATTGACCACTATTAGTCACTCTGGTGGTTATTATTAACCATTATTTGTCACAGACCTAATACATTAGGTCTCCAGCATGTATTCATTTTATAACTGAAGATTTGTACCCTTTGACCAATATCTCCTCTTCTCCCTCACCACCCACCCCCGCAACCCCTGGTAACTATCATTCTACTCTCCTATTACTATGAGTTCAACTTTTTTTTTTTTTTTTTTGAGACGGAGTCTCGCTCTGTCGCCCAGGCTGGAGTGCAGTGGCCAGATCTGGGCTCACTACAAACTCCACCTTCCGGGTTCACGCCATTCTCCTGCCTTGGTCTCCCGAGTAGCTGGGACTATAGGCGCCAGCCACCGCGCCTGGCTAATTTTTTGTATTTTTAGTAGAGACAGGGTTTCACCATGTTAGCCAGGATGGTCAAGATCTCCTGACTTTGTGATCTGCCCGCCTCAGCCTCCCAAAGTGCTGGGATTACAGGCGTGAGTCACCGTGCCCGGCGAGTTCAACTTTAAAAAAAAAAAAAAAAAAAAGATTCTACATATAGGCTGGGTGCAGTGGCTCACGCCTGTAATCCCAGCACTTCGGGAGGCCGAGGAAGTCGGACTACCTGACATCAGGAGGTCGAGACCAGCCTAGCTAACATGGTGAAACCCCATCTGTACTAAAAATACAAAAATTAGCCGGGCGTGGTGGGCACCTGTAATCCCAGCTACTCGGGAGGCTGAGGCAGGAGAATTGCTTGAACTTGGGAGGCAGAGGTTGCAGTGAGCCGAGATCATGCCACTGCACTCCAGCCTGGGCGACAGAGTGAGGCTCCGTCTCAAAAAAAAAAAAAAAAAAAGGTTCTACATATAAGTGAGATCGTGCAGTGTCTTTCTGTGACTGGCTTACTTAGCATAATAGTCTCGAGGTTCATCCATCTTGTTGCAAGTGGCAATATTATTGAGCTCTTATTAAAGGCTGAATACTATTCCACTATACATATATATATATATGCACATATATATACACATACATATCTATACACACACACACACACACATACACATATTCGTCTGCTGATGGACACTTACGTTGCTTCCAAATCTTGGATATTGTGAATAGTGCTGCAATAAACATGAGTGCAGATATCTCTTCAAGATAGTGATTTCCTTTCCTTTGAATATATACTCAGCAGTGGGATTCCTAGATCATATGGTAGTTCTATTTTGAGTTTTTTGAGGAGCATCCATACTGTTTTCCATACTGGCTGTACCAATTTACATTCCTACTACAATATACAAGGTTCTCTTTTTTCCACATCTTTGCCAATTCTTTTGACTTTTGACTTTTTTATAATAGTCATCCTAACAGGTGTGATGTGATATCTCATTGTGGTTTGGATTTGCATTTCCCTGATGATTGGTGATGTTGAGCACCTTTCATAAGCCTGTTGGCCATTTATCCTTTGGAGAAATGTTTATTGAGGACCTTTGCCACCTGCCCCCACCCCCTGCTTTTTTTTTTTTTTTTTTAAGATGGAGTCTCGTTCTGTCACCCAGGCTGGAGTGCAGTGGTGCGATCTCGGTTCACTGCAGCCTCTGCCTCCTGGGTTCCAGCAATTCTCCTTCCTCAGCCTCCCGGGTAGCTGGGATTACAGGCGCACGCCACCAGGCCTGACTAATTTTTGTATTTTTAGTAGAGACGGGGTTTTGCCATGTTGGCCAGGCTGGTCTTGAACTTCTGACCTCAGGTGATCTGCCCACCTGGGCCTCCCAAAGTGCTGGGATTATAGGCATGAGCCACCATGCCCAGCCCCATTTTTTTTTTTTTTTTTTAACAGGGCTATTGAGTTGTATGGGTTCCTTATGTATTATATATTGAGTTGTATGGGTTCCTTATATATTATATATTGAATTGTATGGGTTCCTTATATATTATATATTGAGTTGTATGGGTTCCTTATATATTATATACTGAGTTGTATGGGTTCCTTATATATTATATATTGAGTTGTATGGGTTCCTTATATATTATATACTGAGTTGTATGGGTTCTTTATATATTATATATTGAGTTGTATGGGTTTCTTATATCTATTGGATTTTAACTCCTTATCTAACTCCTTATCAGATATATTGCTAAAACATATTTCCTTCCATTCTGTAGGTTGCCTTTTCATTTTGTTGTTTCCTTTGATGTGCAGAAACTTTTTATTTGATATCATTCCTGCTTGTTTATTTTTGCTTTTGTTGCCTGAGGTTTTGGCTCCAAAATATCACTGCTGAGACCAATGTCAAGGAGCTTTCGCCATATGTTTTCCTCTAGGGGTTTTGATTTTTATGTATGGTGCAAGATAAGCGTTCAGTTTAATTTTTTAATGTGAATATCCAGTTTTCCCAGTTTTTCTATCAAAGAGACTATCCTTTTCCCATTGTGTATTTTTGGCACTTTGGTGCAAAATTAGTTGATTACGAAGGCATGGGTTTATTTCTGGGCTCTTTGTTCTATTCCATTGGTCAGCCTGTTTTTATGCCAGGACCATGTGGTTTTGATTATAATAGCTTTGTAATATAGCTTAAATCAGAAAGTGTGATGCCTCTGGCTTTTTTTCTTCTTCCTCAAAATTGCTTTAGCTATCTGGGGTCTTTTGTGGTTCCATACAAATTTTAGGAATTTTTTTTTCTGTGAAAAGTGCCATTGGAATTTTTGTTTGTTTAGAGAGAGTATCACTCCATCATCAAGGCTGGAGTACAGCAGCACAATCATAGCTCACTGTAGCCTGAAACACCTGGGCTCAAGTGATCCTTCTACCTCAGCCTTCAGAGGGGCTGGGACAACAGGCATGCACTATTATGCTTGGATAATTTTGAATATTTTTTTAGAGTTGGGGGTCTTGCTATCTTGCCTAGGCTGGTCTGGAACCCCTGGGCTCAAGCAATTCTCCTGCCTAAGACTCCCAAATAGCTTGGATTACAGGTTCAAGACACTGCACCCAACTCACTGTTGGAATTTTGATAGGAATTCTATTAAACCTATAGATTGCTTTGGGCAGTATGGACATTTCAATAATATGAATTATTCCAATCTATGAACATAGGATATCGTTCTACTTATTTGTGCATGCTACAATTTCTTTCAACAATGTTTTCTAGTTTTCAGTGTACAGAGAACCCAAGCTCTTCTCATCCTTCCATGCCCCTATCTTGTATGTGATGGATTTCTTATGCTTGTTTCCCTGTGGTTGCAGAATGGCTGCTGCAGCTCCAGCTTGCACATCCTCACACCAACTCCCAAACAAGAAGAAAGAATCAAAGGCTTTCACCTTATAAGGGTTTGATCTTTTATTCAGGAGGCATCTTTCTAAACTCTCCAGACAACATTTCCTGATGTCTCCCTGGGCAGAGCTAGGACAGGGCTGCAAAGGAGCCTGGGCCATAGACAGCTGGCCAAGGGGGTTAGGGGTGCTATGTGAGCCTAGTTCAGTCAAGATTCATCCCTTGGGGCCGGACACAGTGGCTCACGCCTGTAATTCCAGCACTTTGGGACACTGAGGTGGGCAGATCACCTGAGGTTAGGAGTTTGAGACCAGCCTAGCCGACATGGTGAAACCCCTCTCTACTAAAAATACAAAAATTAGTCAGGCATAGTGGCATGCATCTGTAATCCCAGCTACTTGGCAGGCTGAGACAGGAGACTCGCTTGAAACCAGAAGGCGGAGGTTGCAGTGGCAGTGAGTCAAGATCACACCACTGTACTCTAGCCTGGGCAACAGAGGAAGACTTCGTCTCAAAAAAAAAAAAAAAAAAAAAAAAGATTCATCCCTTGGGGATAGGCATATTGTTTCCATAAACATAATCTCGGTTGTCTTAGCAAGGAAGAAGCACGAAGGAACAATGGCATAGGTAACTAATTATATGCCAGACCAGGTTTGGACACTTCTGATGTGGTTCTGAGGCTCAGCTGAGATAAGCTTTCTGAGTCTCTAAACAAGACTGGCCAAACGTTGGTGAATGGCTGGCAGCATGTACTCTCACAAAACCTTGGGGTTCTTTTACGTGGAGATAGCATTGCATGCACATGAGGTTCAGTTCTGACATCATAAAGCCTGCTTTAGAAGCTGCTCCTAGGGAGAAGCCACTGAGCTCTGGCATGTTTCATGGACATCATGTTCCACACCCCCAGGAGGAGAAGGTTGTATTTCTTGTGCTTGATGAGAAAGGTTTCTGTACAACAGATGCTGGTCATCCTTGTTGTTACCTTGACTGCCTAATATTTTACTCCATTAACAAGGAGCTAAAATGAAGAAAATCAATCACACACCTGAGCATTCTCCCACTCCAGTCTCCAGACTATTGCAAAATTATTAGCTGCAAATCTGCTAAATGAATGGGCAGAGAGCCCACAGTGGCTTTCATCTCTAGGTGAGCCAAGGTCTCTCGTGGACCCCTTTAACTTTCCATGGTTTACTCTTTTCCACTTACTTAGTGACGTAGCCTATCAATTACTAATGGTCTCATGCAGCCTGGGAAACACAAAACAAGATTACACAAAATCAAATCATCCATCATTACTCAGTTATTGTTATTTTTTTTTTTTTTTTTGAGACGGAGTTTTGCTCTTGTTGCCCAGGCTGGAGTGCAATGGCACAATCTCGGCTCACTGCAACCTCTGCCTCCCGGGTTCAAGTGATTCTCCTGCCTCAGCCTCCCGAGTAGCTGGGATTACAGGAATGCACCACCACGCCTGGCTAATTTTGTATTTTTAGTAGAGATGGGGTTTCTCCATGTTGGTCAGGCTGATCTCGAACTCCCGACCTCAGGTGATCCGGCCCCCCCCACCCCAGCCTCCCAAAGTGCTGGGATTACAGGCGTAAGCCACCGCGCCTGGCCTCAGTTACTCTTTTAAGAAAGCCAAAAGGACAATTATCATAATTCTTCCCTTCCCCTCAATATCTTTTTTCCACTTTTGAGCTTCCCTAACAAACACTTCTGTAAGTGACCCCACTGAGACAAAGGATTCACTGGCTCCTCGCCCCTGGCTGGGCTAGGCTGAAAAGAACGCCACCTAGCAAGCAACCCTCAGCCCCAGCCTATTGTCATTTTCCCTCCAGAATTCTGCAGAGTTTCTGGGGAACTCAAATATCTATGATTTTGAGAACCACCACCAATGAGCTAGGGCTGCAGTGGCTGCCCCAGTATCTCTAACCCTCCCCTCAATCAATCAAATTGTAAGTATAAATGCCACGTTTCAAACACTTTGCAAATTTCCAAATTAATCTTTTGCTTTACATGCTATTAAGTAAAATATGTTAGGAACCCAGATATAATTAACTTTGCCATTGAATACTACATGGCACCAGGCAAGTAACTATTCTTTGGTAAATGGAGGGAAAAAGTCCTCTTTCTTCAACACTTTTCATACTACATATGGTAAGACTGTAAAAAAATAGATCCCATTTTTTACCTGCATTTTATCAATGCCCTGTTTGTCATGTAATTTTACATTACCCTCTTACCCGATGGCTGGCCTTGGACATTTGGTTGACCAAGCAAATCTCCTTGCTTTGTCCAAGTAGATTGTAAGAAAACGTGAAAGCTCTCACATGATTGGGCCTGCCCTCTACTGCACCTTTCCCATCATCATGACAGCATATACCCAGGCTGGCCTGCTGGAGCACGGTCGTTGCCCCAATCACCCCAACTAAGGCCAGCCAACAGCTGCCCTCCAGGCATGTGTGAGAGAGGCTCAGCCAAGACCAGAAGAACCACCCAGCTGTGCCTAGCCTAAATCACTGACCCACAGACTCATGATCTAAATAAAGGGCTTTTTGGTTTATTTCTCAATTTATTCTTCAGTCATTTATTAGCACCTTCTGTGTTCCAGGAACTATGCTAAACATTGAGGTTATCAAGATAAATGAGACATGATCACAGCACTCAAAAACTCATGGGCTAGTGGTAGAGACAGATGCATAGATAGACATTTACATCAAAGAAGTGAGAACAGTGAAAGACTACCAAGGAGTGTTTTGAGAGCTGTAAACTTCTGTAACTAATGATTCACTAATGATTCCTCACGGTGGCAGGCACCATCTCCTTCCTTGCTTCAGCCACCTGTTAAAGGTTTGTTTTGGCTGGGTGTGGTGGCTCATGCCTGTAGTCCCAGCACTTTGGGAGGCCGAGGCAGGCGGATCACTTAAGGTCAGGAGTTCGAGACCAGCCTGACCAACATGGTGAAAACCCATCTCTATTAAAAATACAAAAATTAGCTGGGCATGGCGGTGCATGCCTGTAGTCCCAGCTACTCAGGAGGCTGAGGCAGGAGAATCACTTGAACCTGGGAGGCAGAGGTTACAGTGAGCTGAGATCGTACCACTGCACTCCAGCCTGCATGACAGAGTGAGACTCCACCTCAAAGAAATAACAAAAAACAAAACAAAACAAGAAAGGCTTGTTTTGTTAAGCCCACCAAGTTTTTAGGATGGTTTGTTATGTGAGATTATTGTGGCAATAGAGCACTGATACATTATAGACAATTGTCCATTGCAACACATAAAATAACACATTTTGTATTACATATATTGATATATATATCTTTGTATTATATGTATATATATATAAATACATAAAAGTTAAACCTCTCCGCAGCTTCCATCTTAACCTTTCACCTTCCTTGTTCCATCCTCACTTGAGGTCCCTATGTCAATACCCAGGCATAGAAATCCTTGCTCAGAATTAGGCAAGCATATACTCTTATTTATAGGCTGATATTTGTGGGTTTGTGTTTAACAAAATAAAATCAACCCTGCAATTTGCTTTTATCACTCAGTAATATATATGGACATCCTTTCCAGTTAGTGAAGATTTATATATTTTCTAATTTCCTTTTTCAGATATATACACACATGCATATATACAGCTTTATATAAATTATCATGAAATTCATATTTTAGTGTAATCTGTTTTTCTTTTTTTCCTGCTTCCCCACGTTACCTGCCTCATGTTGTACTCCCTCAATATACATATGCATGCAAAAACACATACCAATGTTAATCAGTGTATATCTTTTCTTATTTTTCTTTTTTTTTTTTTTTTTTTTGAGACGGAGTCTTGCTCTGTCACCCAGGCTGGAGTGCAGTGGCCGGATCTCAGCTCACTGCAAGCTCCGCCTCCCGGGTTCACGCCATTCTCCTGCCTCAGCCTCCTGAGTAGCTGGGACTACAGGCGCCTGCCACCACGCCCGGCTAGTTTTTTGTATTTTTTAGTAGAGAAGGGGTTTCACTGTATTAGCCAGAGATGGTCTCGATCTCCTGACCTCATGATCCGTCCGTCTCGGCCTCCCAAAGTGCTGGGATTACAGGCTTGAGCCACCGCGCCCGGCCGCTTATTTTTCTTTCTTTGAGACAGTCTTGCTCTGTCACCCAGGCTGGAGTGCAGTGGCATGATCTTGGCTCACTGCAGCCTTCGCCTCTCAGGTTCCAACAATTCTCCTGCCTCAGCCTCCTGAGTAGCTGGGACAACAGGGGCACACCACCACGCCCAGCTAATTTTTGTATTTTTAGTAGAGATGAGGTTTCGCCATGTTGCCCAGGCTGGTCTCCAACTCCTGACCTCAAGTGATCCACCCGTCTCAGCCTCCTATAGTGCTGGGATTACAGGCATGAGCCACCGCACCCGGCCTATCTTTCCTTACTTTTCTTTGTGCTTATATAATTATGTACAAAAATAGTTCATTATATATTTTTAATATATATTATTCACAATTTTCTGCTTTTTGCTTTTTCCATTCGACAATATCTTGTAGAAATCCCCCTCTCCCAAGTGAGGTAGTAAAACTCTAATTCATTCTTTAATTAGTGGCTATATAATATATTCCATGGTGCGAATGATCCATAATTTAGTTAAAAATTGCCCTATTGATACAGTTTCTTTTTAGATTTTTTTTTTTTGGCCACAGTGAAAAATGCTATTAGAAACATTCTTGTACACATTTCATTATATACTGGTATTTTCATTTGCATGGAATAGATTCCCAGTAGTGACATTACTGGGCTAAAGAGAATGTATTTTAAATTTTAATAGTTAAAATGAAATTGCTTTCTTTAAAGGGCTTTAACAATTCACACTTCACAGCAAAGTAGTAAAGTTCCCTTCTGAGGGGAGAATCTTAATCACAAGCTCTGAAGGGTGGCTGTGGACTATTTAAGTCCAAATACTTGCTTAATTATACCCTCTTCCCCACAGAGCACTATAGTAAAAATCTGAAAAATGGAGGACAATGGTGAAAGCAAAAAGAGTAACAGATATCCTTACGCAAAAGAAAATATGTAGCCAGCTTGGGAACTATCCCCATTACAATATTTCTTTTTTTTCTTTTTTAATTAATTAATTTTTTAATTTTTTGAGACCAAGTCTTGCTGTATTGCTCAGGCTGGCGTGCAGTGGCACGATATCAGCTCACTGCAGCCTCTACCTCCGGGGTTCAAGCAATTCTCCTGCCTCAGCCTCCTGAGTAGCTGGGACTACAGGGGCTCGCCACCACACTTGGCGAGTTTTTGTATTTTTAGTAGAGATAGGGCTTTATCATGTTGGCCAGGCTGGTCTCCAACTCCTGATCTCAAGTGATCCGCCTGTCTCAGCCTCCCAAAGTGCTGGGATTACAGGCCTGAGCCACCGTGCCTGGCCCCCATCACAATATTTCTATGAATTGTTTCAGCAACAGCTAGTCCCCCTGAGTACCCTATTTTCCTTTTTTTTTTTTTTTTTTTTTTTTGCCATAAACCCTAACCCTCTAAACTAAACCAATAGCATAACCTTGAGATTAAACTTTGGGTTTCCTTGCGTGCCCTCCCCTCCCAACACTCCAGGACTTACAAGCTGGTAAGTAGAGTGGGTACAAATATGGCAGGCTTAAATCTGACAGCATTCCCGACCAAGTAGATAAAAATCATTATGAAAGGAGAAGAATTTTAGGAAGAGTCATTCGCTTTTAATGACTAGTATATCAATATATAGGTTAGTGCCCCACATAGTACTAGAAACTCTGGCAAAGTGGCACCAGGATTTCCTGGATTTGCCCCTCCGGTGTAGTACTTTCCTGTCCTCATTCCCAGGGAAGTCAGTCTCCCCTCATAGATCACAGGTCTCTGCATGATGACGAGAGTTAAAGTGTTGGCAGTGCTTCATTTGAATACCAGTGGCACAATGCCCCTTGGCACCAGGTAGGGCCTGCTTTAAGCTAGGAGTTGAGGAAGTGCCACTCACTAATACCTCTCTCTGAAGAACCCATGTCTTCATGGAAGGCTTCCCACACGGAGCTGTCCCCCTGCATGATGCTGCTACGTGATGACACTCTACATACATCTCCTGGGATGCCGGGAGGATCTTCCTTTCTTCTAACCAACATCATTTCTTCCAAAAGGGTAGAAACTGGAGGGAAAGCAAACCAAGGTCTCTACATCACTGATGGCTATGCTATTGGTTAGGACTCCTTAGGTAATGGGCATTTACGGAGATCCTAGAAAGTGCAGAGCTCAGGGCTGGGCACTAAGATGCAAAGCAGTCTAAGGCAACCCTTGCCGTCAAGTTTTCTTCCTTCCTTTCTTTTTTTTCCTGAGACAGAGACTCGTTCTGACGCCCAGGCTGGAGTACAGTGGTGCAATCTTAGCTCACTGCAATCGCTGCCTCCCAGGTTCAAGAGATTCTCCTGCCTCAGCCTCCTGAGTCGCTGGAACTACAGGTGCCCATCAGGCCCAGCTAATTTTTGTATTTTTAGTAGAGACGGGGTTTCACCATGTTGGACAGGCTGGTCTCAAACTCCTGACTGCAAGTGATCCACCTGCCTTGGCCTCCAAAAGTGCTGGGATTACAGGCACGAGCCAAACCCGGCCTCAAGTTTTCAATCTCATTAGAATGGAGGGCCCAAGGCAGTATGATGTAAATAATGACTGAAGATGATATGTGCTGAAGGCCAGCTGAGTGGCTGAAGGCCAGCTGAGTGGCTCTGATGGGACAAGATTAAGCCAGGAGGAGGTCAATGTGGGCCACACAATCAAAAAAGGCTGTGAATCTTCCCAGGGGTTCAGTGACCTGGCCTTACTTTGAACCATGTATCCCTTCAGTGGCAAGGGTCATAAAAAAAGCATTAGCTTTCTGGCCTTGAGGCCAATGGTGTCTACCAGGGGCTCCAGCTGCAGCAGGCCTGAGAACCACTTGGAGAGCATGTATAAGATACAGATTCCTGAGCCATCCTAGAGATTCTGAGCAAGGAGATCAGGAACCTGGATTTCCACCTGAGAATCACTGGCCTAAGTAACTGTCCCACCTGAAATCGCCTCTACTTTCATGTGCCTCCTTCAAGAACCACAACCAAGTTCTCTTTTTACCAACACCTCCAGGCCTCAGTTCGTTCCAGTCTCCTCTCCTTCTGCTGACCCTCCTGTGGACCCACTGCCATTCCCAGCTTGTCTCCTCTCACAAAAGCCTTCTCCACCTCCAGAAGTTCCTAGCCCTGAGTCTGTTCCTAGAGCTTCAGTGGCCCTTTCTTCTCTCCCCTCAATTCAAAACAAACTGCAGATATATTCTCATCAGGGCTTGTGTTCAGGGTCAGGAAACATAATAAAACCACTCTAAGATCCAAACTGATCAAAATACCCACTTGGGCTCGCTTAATAAGCAACCCAGACTATGTGGGAGGTGGGTGTGGAGATGGTCCCAGACTTGGCAGCTGTAAAACTGGGCAAATCTCTTGGTCAGAGCCCAGTTTTGCCATGTGTAAATAAAGACAAAATGACTGACCACCTCAGGCACTGCCATAGTGTTTCAGTTGATCCTGTTATACAACACGGTGGTATGGCACGTGATGACCTTGTCTCTGAGAAGCCATCAGTATAAGGTACAAAGTCGATTTAACAGCTTGTCAATGGAAAAAAAACATACACACTGTCAAATTTATGCATCAAGTGTGAGACCCTGATGGATCCGGCCGCACGCAGTGGCTCACACCTGTAATCCCAGCACTTTGGGAGGCCGAGGCAGACGGATCACCTGCAGATCACCTGAAGTTGGCAGTTCTAGACCAGCCTGATCAACATGAAGAAACCCCGTCTCCACTAAAAATACAAAATTAGCTAGGCGTGGTGGTGCATGCCTGTAATCCCAGCTATTCGGAGGGCTGAGGCAGGAGAATCGCTTCTACCCAGGAGGTGGAGGTTGCAGTGAGATCACACCACTTGTTGCCTGGGCAACAAGAGCGAAACTCCATCTTAGAAACAAACAAACAAACAAAAAACCCATGTTTTCCCATGTTTCCATGGGAAACATGGAAGACTATGAGTCCTTAGCACCAAATAAAGTGGCTATGGTGCGATAATCAACACAGAACATTTAAAACTAAGATACAAATGAATAAAAACTGAATATCAGGGCCAGGCACAGTGGCTCACACCTGTAATCCCAGCACTTGGGGAGGCCGAGGCGGGCGGATCACGAGGTCAGGAGATCGAGACCAACCTGGTTAACACAGAGGCGGAGCTTGCAGTGAGCCGAGATTGCATCACCGTACTCCAGCCTGGATGGCAGAGTAAGACTTGGTCTCAAAAAAAAAAAAAAAAAAAAAAAAAGAACATCAGGACATTAGGGAGTCTAGAGCCACCTTACAAACTCTCCCTTCCGGTCATGGGCCAGAATGACCAAGAAGAAGCAAAGGGATGGGAGAGGGAGTTCAGGTGTGAAAGTAGAGAATGGGGTGATGAAGACCACGGCATCCATTAAGAGAGGACCAACCTAAGGATCCACAAAGAGCGATCCCATGGAGACCTCCAAATTCGGAGGGGGAGGGAAGTCTCCTGGGGATTAAGGGAGAGCACGTGGCACACTGTGGCCATTCACATTTCCCCACGACGAGCAGCATCCCAAGTCTACAGGGCTGAGCCAGACCAAGAAGCACTGGTCATGGCCCCAGTTGCCCTGCAATCTGTTTCTCTGACTCACTTTATCTTTTTTTTTTTTTTCCTTTTGTTTTGAGATGGAGTTTTGCTCTTTTTGCCCAGGCTGGAGTGCAATGGTGCGATCTTGGCTCACCGCAACCTCTGCCTCCTGCATTCAAGCGATTCTCCTGCCTCAGCCTCCCAAGTAGCTGGAATTACAGGCATGTACCACCACGTCTGGCTAATTTTGTATGTTTAGTAGAGATAGGGTTTCTCCATGTTGGTAAGGCTGGTCTCGAACTCCTGACCACAAGTGATCCACCCGCCTTGGCCTCCCAAAGTGTTGGGATGACAAGTGTGAGCCACCGCACCTGGCCCCTCTGACCCACTTTCTAAGTGGTCCAATCATAAGCGAGACCAGGATGAACATCATTCTTTTTAAAATTTTATTTTTAATTTTTTAAAATTAAAAACCCTTTTATTTTAGGTTCACGGGTACATGTGCAGGTTTGTTATATAGGTAAACTAGTGTTACGGGGCTTTGTTGTACAGATTAGTTCATCACACAGACCCTAAAGCTAATATCCAATAGTTATTTTTCCTGATCCTCTCCCTCCTCCCACTCTGTACCCTCTGGTAGGCCCCAGTCTGTTGTTCCCCTCTCTGTGTCCATGTGTTCTCATCATTTAGCTCCCACTTATAAGTAAGAATATGCAGTATTTGGTTTCTGGATTACTTTGCTAAGGATAATAGCTCCCAGCTCCATCCATAATCCTACAAAGGACATGATCTCATTCTTGTTTTATGGCTGCATAGTATTCCATGGTATAGATGTATCACATTTCCTTTATCTAACCTGCCATTGATAGCCATTTACATTGATTCCATGTCTTTGCTATTGTGAATAGTGCTGCAATGAACATTCACGTGCATGTGTCTTTATGGTAGAATGATTTATATTCCTTTGGGCATACACCCAGTAATGAGATTGCTAGGTTGCATCGTAGTTCTGCTTTTAGCTTTCTGGGGAATTGCTACACTGCTTTCCACAGTGGCTGAACTAATTTATACTCCCACCAACAGTGTATAAGTGTTTCCTTTTCTCTATAACCTCACCAGCATCTGTTATTTTTTGACCTTTTTTTTAACAGCCATTCTGACTGGGGGGCTTTCTCTAAAGTGACTGTTCAAGTGGAAGTAGGGAGCTGTTGACAACCAAAGGGTGACCTCTCTCCAGCTTCCTATAGGACCAGATGTTCTCCCAGCTCAGTGGACACAGACCCCAGGAAAGAGCCTGGCCATGGCTTCACTGTGAGGGGTGAAAATGAGGGAAACTGGCTCCTGGGGCCGTGATTTCCACAAACCAAATGAAAGTTACAGACGCTAAGAGGGTCCACCTTACCAGTAGTCAAAGACACATAAGTTCAAACCATTCTTCTGTTAATGGACTGCAGAGATTTATAATACCTAGTGCTGGTGATGTGAGAAAAGCGGTCATTCGCATTCACTGTTGATAGGAGTGTAAACTGTTGCAATTTTGATTGAGGGCAATTTGACAATATTTATCAACATTATTTTAACACGCATGCTCTTTGGTCCAGCAATTCCACTTCTAGGGGACATTTTAAGGAAATAAGCTAAAGAATACATATAGGCACATACAGAAGGTTGTTGGATCACTGCTCTAATAGCACCACACCCAACACATATTAGGTATTCCACAAATATTGAATTCAGGAATCAATAAGATCACAAACTGGAAGCCATCTAAATGTCTATCAATAGGAGACAAGTTAAATAAATTAAGGAACTTCTACATTATGGAATTATTGTACAATTATTGAAAAGGATGAGGTGAAATGGCTGCCTGGAGTTGGGGGATGAGAGAGACTGACTGCAAAGAGACATGAGGGAGCTTTCTGGAATAATGGAAATATTCTATATCATGATTGTGGTGATGGTTCCAAATGTGCATTGAACAAGGATGTGCTTTACTGTTTGTAAATTATACTTCAAACAAAATGGCTGGTTTTTAAAAATGGATGAGGATGTGCCATTCTCATTAACATGAAAAGTTGTCTGTAATGTAACAGGAAATAAACAAGCAGGTTACAAGATGACATATGTTTGACAATCCCTATGTACAGAAAATATGTGTGAGACAGGATGTGGAATGAGACTTTTCCTGTTGTCCTAGAGTTTTGCAGATGTCCTAAAGATAAGGACAAAGGTGATAAGAGCTCACACTTGTTAAAGAGAGATGCCAGACCATCTCTATTTGGAACACACTGATGATGGTCAAGGTGGTCCAGCAACCCCCACTCCGGATGGGGGCAGGAGAGAACGTTAGAGATTGACTAGTGAGGAGAGGGAGGGGAGAGGAGGGAAGAAAAGAAGGGGAGGGGCAGGACGGTGTCTCTGAAGGAGATTCGTAGGAGTAAAGACTGAGAGCATTTCCATTCCCTGAGGATGAGGGAAGGGTGCAAACCTTTTCCCTCAAGCTAGGTGAGGCTGCGTGCAGTATGGGAGTCTGGCATCTGCCTCTGGGTAAGCTACGGAGCCTCATCAGCCCAGCACACTACAAGACTGCGGAGGAATAGGGAGCAGGATCTTAGACAAGCTTCGTGTGTGTCTCCTGGAGCTGGGGGACGTGCGTAAGCAGAAGAACCCATGCCAGACTTCCAGGCTGGCTGGCACAGTGGGCGATGGCAGGGCGAGGAGAGAGGGCTGCACTGGGTGCAAGCTGCCTGTAACCGCGAGGCTAAGCAAGGATGTGGTGTTAGTTCTTAGTGAAAACTAAACGCATTAATTTAAACAGAGAATAAATTTGTAAAGAACGCTGAATGCGGAGGGCAGGGCAGGGGAGCAAGAAAGCCAGGCATGGAAAGTCGGGAACACCAAGCATCTGCTGAGCACTGCTCCAGTAAAAACATCACTGTTGTCACTGCCTCACACCAACATCTCTCTACAAATCCGAGGGCACACAGCTTCATCTGGTTGGCAGAGGTCACATAGCTGCATCCTGGCTGCACACAGGTAGATGGACTAAATGTGGGAATTTCCCCAAATATAGAAGGGATATTCGAATGATGCAGGATGGCCACAAATATGAAAAATGCCCTGTCTAGTTAAGGCCTTCCTACAGGCCAAGTGAATAACTGGGCATATTGACAGGCCCCCACCCAAGAAGGTGGCCTCCTGGGCCAGGGGAGTCCCAGGGACACGGTGCCAAAAGTGAGAAATGAAAGCAGCCCCAAGAAGTTAGGCAGAATGTCCAGTGGAATGGGGCATGCAACCCCCTCCCCAGGGGCATTGGGAGTGGGCAGGATGCAGGTGCTGGGTTTCTAGGGAACTTACAAAAGCACCTTTCAGGAGCCAGAGAGCAGACAGCGTGGGGCCAGAGGAGAAGAGCTGGTCTGCCAGTGGGATGAGAGGCCAAAGTTTTGATTTAGATGGGATGTTTTAACATCTGAAAATGAACCTAAGTCCTGAAAGTGACTAGAAAAGCTAAGACATCTTCCCAAGTTCACATCAGGTGATGGGAAAGGGAAGGAGACAGAATATGTTGGAAGAAAGCAGCAACTTGACGGTTCCCTGTCAATTCCCAACCATCTAAACTGTCTGGATGGCTAGATCCTAGGTAATTAACAGCAGCTAAAATTAGGGAAGTGGCGTTCTTGAGGGGAGCTCTCAGTAGTTTCTGTTTATGAGCGTGCTTTATGTTAAAAAGACAAGGGCTATTTCTTTTTTAGAAAAATAGAGATGGGGTCTCACTGTGTTGCCCAGGCTGGTCTCAAACTCCTGGGCTCAAGCAATCTTCCTGCCTTAGTTTCCCAAAGTGCTGGGATTATTGGTGTGAGCCACTGTGCCTGGCCAACAAGGGATAGTTCTATTAAAAAATCTAAACATGATGAACCTTGAACACATTATGGTAAGTGAAAACCAGATACAAAAGGCCACATATTGTGTGATTCCATTTATAAGAAATAGAATGGATAAAAAAGTAGATTAGTGGTTGACAGGGACTGGTGGGAGAGAGTGACTTTAATGGGGTTTCCTTGTGGGGTGATGAAAATGTTGTGGAACTAAATAGTAGTAATGATTGCACAACACTGTGGATGTGCTAAATGTCATAACAGTAAATTTCATGTGCATTTTACCACCATTTAAAAAACAAAGGAAAAAACCACTATAAAAAATCTAGATATATTGGCAAGGAAAGATGTCCACTATACAGTTATTTGAAAAAGTAGGTTCTAAAAGTATGTTATCTTTTATAAAAGCAAAACAAAACAATATAGTGTGATGTATATAGAAAGATATCTGAGTTTTTTGTTTTCATTTTTGAGACAGGGTCTCACTCTATCACCCAGGCTGAAGTGCAGTGTGTAATCTTGGCTCACTGCAGCCTCCACCTCCTGGCTAAAGTGATCCTCCTGCCTCAGCCTCCCGAGTAGGTGGAACCTCAGGCATGTACCACAATACCCAGCAAATTTTTGTACTTTTTGTAGAGATGAGGTTTTGCCGTGTTTCCCAGGCTGGTCTCAAACTCCTGAGTTCAGGCCATCCACTCACCTTGGCCTCCCAAAGTGCTGGGATTATAGGCATGAGCCACTGTGCCTGGCCTATAAAAAGATACCTGAAAGGACCGACAGACCCTGAGTGTCAACAGTAGTTATTTAATGGATGGTGAGATTACAACTATTTATATCTTTCTACACTGTCTGATTTTCCTTTATAATGAACTACAACTATTTTTAATTAAAAATGTAGATACGGTAAGAATTGGTAAGTATCTAAGAGAAGTACTGACAAAAGGCCATGGGAGTGCAGAGGCAGAAGAGACAGCTTCCAACTGTCTGGGTTCTTGTAACTGCCTTGAAGTAGCCTCTTGATGGGTGTTCTTACTGCTGGGCATCTTGCTACAGGCACATCCTATACGCTGCCACCTGGTGACTCTTCCGAAGCGCAGTGTGATCTGCTCATTCCCTGACTCAAACCCACAGAGGTTCCCACTGCCTGCTGAACACCGTCTCAATTCCTTGGTCAGGAATTCAGAGCCTTCCACTATTTGGCCCCAGCCTTTTAAGCCATTCCTTATCCTTCTTCCTACACTGTGCTCCAGTCACCTATCTGTTCCCAGTACATGTGCACACACAGTTTTTCACCTCTCTGCCTCTGCTTATGGAATTCTCTCTGCTTGGAACGTATTTCTTTCTTTCTTTTTTTTTGAGACAGAGTCTTGCTCTATCACCAGGCTGGAGTGCAGTGGTGTGATCTCGGCTCACTGCAATCTCCGCCTACCAGGTTCAAGCAATGCTCCTGCCCCAGCCTCCCGAGTAGCTGGGACTATAGGTGCCTGCCACCACACCCAGCTAATTTTTGTATTTTTAGTAGAGATGGGTTTTATCATGTTGACCAGGCTGGTCTCGATCTCTTGACATCGTGATCCGTCTGCCTTGGGCTCCCAAAGTGCTGGGATTACAAGCGTTAGCCACCACGCCTAGCCCGGAACATATTTCATAGGAGTGGGTAGGAGTCCCACTCCTACCTGGTCCTCCAATCCAAACTTTGAGACCTGGTGTCACTGCTTGCACTTGAGGCCAGTGGGGAGGGGCTGGATTTCCTCTCTCTCTCCCGCCCACTTCAACTGTACTTCTCCCAGACTATGAATCATAGTTTACCTTGTGTTATAGTGGTTTACGTTCACATACCATCTACTCTAGACCGTAAGCTCCTTAAGGTCAGGGCTCATAATCAGAAATTAAGAAAGAAATCTCTCAGGCACATTTTTATCTGCCAAATTTAGTTTAGTGGCTTTTCAAAGGCAGAGAAATAATGCAAGGCCCTCAGATGGCCCCATGAGTGTGCTTCCTGCATTCAAAAAGTCTCAATAATCCATCAGACTCAAAGGATAGCTCTCGACAAGTCAATGCTGTGCTGGGGACAGCTGGGTGGAGGTGCCATCTGCAGCAGATGTGCAAGGTCATCTTTGTGCCTAAGGAAAAATGTGGCTGAGCAATCGTCTAGCAACTGATCTTCTCTTGGAATTTGGTAGCACATTACAAAAATTAATAGACTTTATTTTTTATGGAAATTTTAGGTTCATAGAAAACTTGAGCAGAAAGTACAAAGCATTACCGTAGATACTCTTCCCCACCCTCTACAGTTTCCCCTATTTTTAACATGTTGCATTTGTTTGTTAAAACTGATGAACCAATATTGATACATTATATTAATTAAAGTCCATAGTTTATATTAGGGGTCACTCTGTGTTGTTTACTTCTATGAGTTTTGACAGATCCATAATGTCATGTGTTCACCATCAGAGTATCATACAGAACAGTAGAGGTATAGTCCTAAATATCCCCTGGTCCACCTATTCATTCCTCCCTCCCTCCTCCTGAATACCTGGCAGTCACTGACCTTTTTTCTGTCTCTGTAGCTTTGCCTTTTTCAGAAGGTCAGATAGGTGGAATCATACAGTATGTAGCCTTCTAAGATTGGCTTCTTTCACTTAAAATGAAAAATAGGCATTTTAGGTTTCTCTATATCGCTTCATGGCTTGATGGCTTATGTCTTTTTGTTCCTGATCAATATCGCATTGTATGGTGTATTACAGTTTGCTTACCCATTCATCTATGGAAGAACATGTTGGTAACTTCCAGTTTTTGGCAATTATGAATAAAGCTGCTATAAACATCATGTGCAGGATTTTGTGCAGTCATCAATTTCAACTCATTTGGGTAAATACCAAGAAGTGTAATTACTAGGTCATATAGTAAGAGTATGGTCAGATTTGTAAGAAACTGCCAAGTGTTGGCCGGGCACGGTGGCGCATGTCTGTAATCCCAACACTTTGGGAGGCCGAGGTGGGTGGATCACCTGAGGTCAGGAGTTGGACACCAGCCTGCCCAACATGGGGAAACCCCATCTCTACTAAAAATACAAAAATTAGCTGGGCATGGTGGCAGGCGCCTATAATCCCAGCTACTTGGGAGGCTAAGGCTGAGGCAGGAGAATCACTTTATTGTGGTAAGAACATTTAAGATCTATTGGCTTAGAATAGTGTTTACTAGAGCGGGGGAAAGATAAGCAGGAGGGTAGCCAAAGGTTGGCTAACAGGTTAACAGATACAAGAGTACATGGCTGGGCCGGGCGCGGTGGCTCATGCCTATAATCCCAGCACTTTGGGAGGCCGAGGTGGATCACCTGAGGTCAGGAGTTCAAGATCAGCCTGACCAACATGCTGAAATCTCGTCTCTACTAACAATACAAAAATTAGCTGGGCGTTGTGATGCACACCTGTAATCCCAGCTACTCAGGAGGCTGAAACAGGAGAATCGCTTGAACCCAGGAGGCGGAGGTTGCAGTGAGCTGAGACCATGCCATTGCACTCCAGCCTGGGCAAGAAGACCAAAACTCCATCTAAAAAAAGAAAAAACAAAGGAACTGCGTGGAAAGTGTGTCTTCCAAAGAGGCTGTTCCATTTTGCATTCCCACCAGCAGTGAACGAGAGTTCCTGTTGCTCCACATCCTCACCAGCATCTGGTGTTGTCGGTGTTCTGGATTTTAACCATTCTAACAGGGGTGTAATAGTATCCCATTGTTGTTTTAATTTGCATTTCCTTGTTGATATGATGCTGAAGGTCTTTTCATATGCTTATTTGACATCTGTATATTTTCCTTGGTGAAGTGTCTGTTCAGATTTTTTGCTCACTTTTTAATTGGACTGTTGGTCTTATGTTGAGTTTTAAGACTTCCTTATATATTTTGGACATAATTCCTTTATCAGATGTGTGTTTTGCAAATATTTTCTCCCAGACTGTGGCTTGTCTTTTCATCATATTCTTTTTCTACCTTTGGAAAAATAAGCACCACAGCAGGCAGATACACCTGGATGATCTTTGACCTCCAGCACCTACTGGGCCACATTGTTTGGCAGTCCGTGTCTATGGGCTTGAGCTTCGCTTTGTGTCTGCTCTGAACAGAACCCAACTTACTAACATCTAAAGCAGGGGTGTTCAATCTTTTGGCTTCCATAGGCCACACATAAAATACACTAATGCTAAAGGTAGCTAATGAGCTTAAGAAAAAAATCACAACAAAGTCTCATAATGTTTTAAGAAAGTTTATATGAATTTGTGTTGGGCCACATTCAAAGCTGTCCTGGGCTGCGTGAGACCCGTGGGCCATGGGTTGGACAAGCTTGTTATAAAGAAAAACTGACTTTTGGCTGGGTGCGGTGGCTTATGCCTGTAATCCCAGCACTTTGGGAGGCCGAGGTGGGTGGATCACAAGGTCAGGAGTTCAAGACCAGCCTGGCCAACATAGTGAAACCCCATCTCTACTAAAGATACAAAAAAAAAAAAAAAAATTAGCTGGGTGTGGTGGCGTGCACCTCTAATCCCAGATTCTCAGGAGGCTGAGGCAGGAGAATCGCTTGAATCCAGGAGTCAGAGGTTGCAGTGAGCCGAGATTGCGCCATTGCACTCCAGCCTGGGCAACAGGGTGAGACTCTATCTCAAAAAGAAAAGAAAAGTTGACTTTTAACTCAAATAGAAAAACCTGGCCAGGCATCGTGGCTCACACCTATAATCCCAGCACTTTAGGAGGGCAAGGTGGGAAGATCGCTTGAGGCCAGGAGTTCAAGACCAACCTGGGCAAAACAGTGAAATCTCGTCTCCACAAAAAATTTAAAAAATCAGCCAGGCTCCCGCTTCAGCCCAGCAGTTGAGGCTGCAGTGAGTCATGATTACACTACTGTACTCCAGCCTGGGCAACACAGCAAGATCCTGTCTCAAAAAAAAAGACAGAAAGAAAGAAAAAAGAAAAGCCTGTCGTTGCTACTTTTTAATTTATTTGAGTCAGGGTCTCACTCTGTCACCCACGCTGGAGTGCAGGGGCAGGATCATAGCTCATGGAGCCTCACACTCCTGGCCTCAAGCGATCCTCCTGCCTCAGCCTCCCATGTTGTTGGGACCCCAGGCACGAGCCACTGTACCTGGCTATTGCCACTTTTGAAGTGTGCCAGAAAGTGTGTAATCGTTGCCGAGCACGTGGAGTCTTTAAAAATGTTTAATTATCACTGCTATGTCTTTTTTGGCCTTTCTTTGTGCATTTATTCAACAAATCCTAGAGCCTTGGGAGGAACCTGGTGTTGGGCCTGGCTCCTTGCTTGAAAAATGGCCCCACTGCCGGTGAGCCAGCAGCCTTCCCTCTCAATCCATGGACTGAGTTCAGAACAACTCCACCCAACCCTGTGGACAGCTTGCCAACTCCTGTACTCTGTTTCCACTTCCAGCCTCACCTTGCACTTCAGGTCTACTACCTACTGAGGTCTTTCTGGTTTCAACTTGGGGCTCATTCCACTGTGCCTCTGATCCCAGGAACATCTGATACAAAGACCTTCTCAGGTGACCCTGTCCCAGGTAATGTGTTTTCCACAGCTCATGTGGCCTCTTGAGTGGGACCAAAGGGAGATACACAGGAGAGTAAGATACAGCCTTGCTTCCAACAGTCTAGTTGGAAGAAGAAGATATTAAAGTATTCTCTGATGAGTGCCAAAACTTTCTACAGACAGTAAATACAGTTAGTACCATAGTTATTACTTAGGAGACTTGTACTCTGAATTTAATTAATCTCCCCCACACTTAAGTTTTCTCACCTCTAACAAAAGGCTGACAAGAATGTAACATTGTGTACAGGGAAGGTTTTCACATGGAAACATGAGCCTGGATATCCAGGAAGAATCAAAGATGGCCTCGCCTTCTACTACATCAATGCTATGCTGCTACCCTGTCTAGCTATCTCTCTCCTCTTGGTTCCCAGGTGCACAGGCCCCCAGTTCAGTGGACCAGGCCCTTTACAAACAAGTCCTCTGTATTTCTTGAGTTTTTAGATCCTTGCTTTTCAAAGTGTGGTCCCAGGTCTAGCAGCAGCACTGGCATCACCTGGGGGCTCATTAGAAATGCAAATCCTCAGGCCCCATCCCAGGCCCAGTGAATCAGGAGTCTGTAGCTTAACAGGATCTGCAGATTTATGAGACATTACAGTTTGAAAAGTGCTGGGATGAATGATCTTTAAATTCCCTTTCAGTTCTAAGCTTCTACAATCTATGACATTTCTTGTGACCCTGTCTGGAGGAGACTGCTGGGAGTTCCCTGGAAGGCTGCTGACTGGCTGGGCGCTGAGGAAGCCCAAGGGTGCCTCAGTAACCAGGCTCCAATGCCAGGCATCCAGGCATGGCAGGCAGCCACTGGCTGCAGGTTAGCGTGACCCTCTTGGAGATTCGTGCTGCCCTCCTGCCAGGGAAATGGCTCAAGTTGTCACGACAGAGCATGACCCTGAGACAGAAGCTGGGGGTGGTGTCCATGTGCAATGAGCTTTGCTTGTTTGTGCAGGCTTCGCTTGGAGCCTCACGTAGCCAGGCTCAGTTGCTCTGCCACCCTTTAGGCTGCTGGGTAGCTAGAGAAAGGAGAGGAAGGGAATGAAAAAGGACGATGTATGGCAAGTTCTGAGGTTGTGGACAGAGGGAAGAGGGTGCCTGCTAAAATGTTCCCCCCAAAGCAAAGAAAGCTTCAGATGCTGAACTCCTATGTTTCATGGGATGACAGAAGGATATGGAATAAGAGTAGGAACCAGCAATGTGGGTTCTAGTGCAGACTTCCTCCTTTTGAGTGATCTAGACAAGTCTCTTTCCCTTTCTGGATCTCAATTTCCACATCTGTAATGTGAGACCAGATTAATTCATTCAAATACTATATTTGAGCCCCTGGGACATGGCTGACACATGACTAGGTGCTGGGAACACAAGTGATATTTATGGAGCTGACACGTTGAATAATTTTCTAAAGAATCTTCCAGGGCTCGAATATTCTATTTTAAGGACAGGCTCTGGACTCAGAGTTGGGTTCAAATCTGAGCTTTATAACTTACTTACTAGTTGGGTGCAAGAAAGCTCTTAACTCTCAGTTTGCTCGTATGGAAAATGGGCATAACAGTTTCTATCATAAAGGTGCTATGAGGATTAGAAAGTAAGTGTAAAGCACCTCATGGGAAGTACTAAATGCAGTCACTTATAAGACATTTACCATGTGCCCTGTGTGAGTGACATACTGTGGTATAAGGGCAACTAGCCACGCCTGGCTGCTGAGCATTTGAAATGCGGCTAGCTCACCTGAAATGTGCTGTGCATGTAAAATACACACTGGAAACTGAAAACCTTGTATGAATGAAAGAATGCAAAATATCTCATTGATAATATTTTCTATTGATTACATGTTGAAATAATAATACTCTGGATATATTGATTAAAGATATTAAAATTAATTTTACCTGTTTCTTTTCACTTTTTAAAATGTGCTAACTGGAAAATTTTCAATGGCATACGTGGTTTATGTTATATTTCCATGGGACAGAGATGGTCTAGAATAAACGAAAGCATACTCTACTGTCCTTGTGCTCTGTGAGTTTACATGAGGTTGGGAAGATAATATCCACCATCAACTCATACCCAAGAGAGCCCAATAGAGAGCAGGACTTGGAAGAAGTAGGAAAGAACACAACATGGGACTATGATTAATAGCAATAGATGGTGTACTCGAAAATTACTAGAGTTTAAGTGTTCTCAACACACAAACGAAAAATAAATATGTAAGGTAATGCATATGATAACTAGCTTGATCTAGCCATTCCACAATGTATACATGTTTCAAAGCATCATGTTGTAGGCCAGCCATGGTGGCTTATGCCTGTAATCCCAGTACTTTGGGAAGCCAAGGCAAGAGGATTGCTTGAAGCCAGGAGTTTGAGACCAGCCTGGGTAACATAGTGAGACTCTATCTCTATGAAAATAAAAATAAAATAATTAGCCAAGTGTGATGGCAAGCACCTGAAGTCCCAGCTACTTGGGAGGCTGAGGCAGGAGAATCGCTTGAGTTCAGAAGTTTGAGACTGCACTGAGCCGTGACTGCGTCACTGCACTCTAGCTCTGGGTGACAGAGCAAGACCCTGTCTCTAAAAAACCAAACCCCCCAAAACCAAAACACAAAACAAATTAAAAACACACATTATGTTGTATACTATAAATATACATAATTTTTATTTGTCAATTTTTTAAAAAGTAGAAATGATGGGGGAAATCAGATGGGTTGGGGGTGGTTAAGGAAGTCAGTTGTGAATATGATTTGGGTAGGGAGAGGGCACTCCCAGTGGGATGTACCAGACTGTGAGCTCCTTCAGTGGGGATCTTTGATTCTCCCACCATGCCTTGCACGTGGCAGGTACCTGATGAGTACTTATTCTTTGCAGGGGCTGGGGGATGGGAGGCAGAGGGGAACACAGAAACAGTGCAGAGTGAGGATGAACACAGAGGGCTTGCTTGTGAAAAGCCTGATCCCACTGGACTGGGGGCCTGTGCACCTGGGAACACGGAGGAGAGAGGTTGGTTAGACAGGGTGGCAGTTAGCACGGATGCAGTAGAACGTGAGGCCACTTTTGATCTTTCCTGGATATCTGGGCTCATGTTTCCATGTGAAAACCTTCCCTGTACACAATGTTACTGTAATAAAACTGGCCATTGACAAATCTGCTGGAACCTGTACATAGGAGGGAACGCTGTCTATAATGTACATATCTTGGCAGGCCTAACCACCTACTCTAGCACATCCATTCATCTCTCATCCATTCAAACATTTCCTGAGCCCCTACCGGGTACCCAGATCCCACACCAGGTATGGGGGCTACGAAGATAATGGAGACATCATCCCTGCCATCTCTTTGAGCAGCAGTTGGCAAATCACGGCCCACAAGCCACAACCAGCCCACTGCCTGTTTTTGTAAGCAGTGTTTCATTGGAACACAGCCATGCTCAATCGTTTATATACTGTCAGACTGCTTTTGTACTACAATGGCAGATTGAATAGTGTGACAGAGACCATGTGTCCCAGAAAACCTAAACTATTCACTATTTAGCCATTTACAGAAGTTTTCTAATCCCTGCCTTAGAGTAACAGACATGTCAGCAAATAATGACAAAATGACACGATCAGCATTCGAGAAAGGGATGAGCAAAGTATGGAGACACCAGGAAGTTGAAAGGAAGGAGGTTCCAGGGAAGCCTCAGAGGTGGATCCCAGGCTGTGCCTTGGAGAACCATGGTTTGTGGGGCTGACAAGGGGGTAGTAAAGTGGAATGAAACTTTCTTTTTCTGTCCTTTTTTTTTTTTTTTTTTTGAGATGGATCCTCGCTCTGTCGCTCAGGCTGGAGTACAGTGGCGTGTACTCTGCTCACTGCAACCCACGCCTCCCGGGTTCAAGTGATTCTTCTGTCTCAGCCTCCTGAGTAGCTCAGATTACAGCCGTGCATATATATATATATATATATATTGTATTTTTAGTAGAGACGGGGTTTCACTGTGTTAGCCAGGATGGTCTCTATCTCCTGACCTCGTGATCCACCCGCCTCGGCCTCCCAAAGTGCTGGGATTACAGGTGTGAGCCACCGCACCCGGCCCCCAACTTCTAAATGCTCACGTTTCTCCATCCATTGCCCTGGAAATCTCACCGCATCTCAAGACATATCTCCATGCCCAGATAATTTTTGTATTTTTAGTAAAGACGGTGTTTCACCTGTTGGTCAGGCTGGTCTTGAACTATATTCTATTTTAAGGACAGGCTCTGGACCTGACCTTGTGATCCACCTGCCTCAGCCTCCCAAAGTGCTGGGATTACATGCATGAGCCACCGCGCCTGGCTGAAACTTTCAAGAAGAAAAGATTGCATAGGTGAGTACGCAGAGGTAAAACAGTGAATTCTGGAAGTTGGTTCTGGCAGGAACACAAACTTCAATCAGGCCTGTGGGACAGCCCAGCAATGCCACTGCCATCCCCTAATCCCACCAATCTCCCTCTTTCCCGGATGACTACTTTACACCTTCTCCTCTCTCCTCACACATCCAACGCCTCTGTTCACACTCTCAGCTGATGACCTCCTCATTCCCCTGGGAAATTGAGGCAATCACGAGCAAACCTCCACATGCTCCCCCATCACAGCCTCCCTCTTATCTGCAGCATGGTCATTGACTCTGCCTCCCCTCCGCCCTATGGATGAGTTCTCTGTATCCCAGCCAAGTACCACTCTGCTGCTTGGGGATTAGATCCCATCTACCCTTCCCTCTCAAGGACATAGGTCTCTCAATTGTCCCTCTTCACTCCTTGAATCATCAATTTTATTTATTATTTGGTTATTTTTGAGATGGGGTCTTGCTATATCACCCAGGCTGATCTTGAACTCCTGGGTTCAAGTGATCCTCCCACCTCAGCCTCCTGAGTAGCTGGGACCACAGGCAGAAGCCACCACCCATGTCTGCATCATCAATTTCTCCCTCTCCATCGGGTTGATCCCAAGTGCTTCACACATGCTGTATTACTCCTCCCATCCTAAAAACATCCCTTAGCATCACAGCCCCTCCAGCATCACCCTACTCCTGTGCTCCTTCACGGCACATTCACTTGAAAAGGTGTGCACACGCGCTGGCCCCTACTGCTCTCTTATTCTCTTTACACGAGCTTTTGCTGCCACTTCCTCAAAACTGATCACGTCAAGGTGACCAAGGACCTACTTGTTAAGTCTACTCATCAATTCTTGATCCTTAATTTCCCTGGTCTAAAAGCAGCATTTGATTGAGTGAATCAGTCCCTTCCCTTTAACACACTTTCTTTATCAACATGTAGGAAACCACCCTCTCCTGGAGTTTCTCCTCCTTTATAGGCCACATCTCTGCATCTCCCCAACTTCTTTTTTTTTTTTGAGACGGAGTTTCACTCTGTCACCCAGGCTGGAGTGCAGTGATGTGATCTCGGCTCACTGCAAACTCCACCTTCTGGGTTCACAGCATTCTCCTGCCTCAGCCTCCCGAGTACCTGGGACCACAGGCACGTGCCACCACGTCTGGCTAATTTTTTTTTTTTTTTTTTTTTTTTTTTTTTTGTATTTTTAGTAGAGACGGGGTTTCACTGTGTTAGCCAGGATGGTCTCTATCTCCTGACCTCGTGATCCACCTGCCTCGGCCTCCCAAAGTGCTGGGATTAGAGGTGTGAGCCACCACACCCGGCCCCCAACTTCTAAATGCTCACGTTTCTCCATCCATTGCCCTGGAAATCTCACTGCATCTCAAGACATATCAGCACTGTCCAGTAGGGTTTCCTGGGATGATGGAAATGTTCTATGTCTGCACAGTCCAATAGGGTAGCCCCTGCTCATATGTGGCTATGGAGCACTTGAAATGTGGCTAGTGCGACTCTGGGACTGAATTTTAAGTTTTATTTAGTTTTAGTTCATTTTGAATTTAAAGAGCCATACGTGGCTACTGGCTACCATATTGGAGAGTGCAGGTCTATTTGCCGATGACTCCCAAATATATCTTTTTTTTTTTTTTGAGACAGAGTCTCGCTCTTTCGCCAGGCTGGAGTGCAGTGGCATGATCTCGGCTAACTGCAAGCTCCGCCTCCTGGGTTCACACCATTCTCCTGCCTCACCCTCCCGAGTCGCTGGGACTACAGCTGCTGCCACCGCGCCCAGCTAATTTTTTGTATTTTTAGTAGAGACGGGGTTTCATCGTGTTAGCCAGGATGGTCTCGATCTCCTGACCTTGTGATCTGCCCACCTCGGCCTCCCAAAGTGCTGGGATTACAGGCATAAGCCACCGCACCCAGCATTTTAAAATTAAATTAAATTTTTTTTATTTTTGAGATGGAGTCTCCCTCCCTCTGTCGCCAGGCTGCAGTGCAGTGGCGCAATCTTGATTCAATGCAACCTCCGCCTCCCAGGTTCAAGTTATTCTTCTGCCTCAGCCTCCTGAGTAGCTGGGATTACAGGCACATGTCACTGTGCCTGGCTAATTTTTGTATTTTTAGTAGAGACAGAGTTTTGTCATGTTGTCCAGGCTGGTCTCGAACTGCTGACCTCAGATCACCCACCGTGGCTTCCCAAAGTACTAGGATTACAGGCATGAGCCACTGCGCCCGGCCTGAGTCCATTTTTCCAACATGCCAAGCACACTCCCTTCTCTGGGACCTTTCTCCACCTGGAATGCTCTTCTCTCAGGTGTTCATGGCTTACATTCTCTCATCTCCTTCAGATCTTTGCTCAAATGTCACCTTATTCACAAAGCCTCCCCTGACCACCCTAATTAAAATAGCAGCCACCCCTGCCCATATTCCCTATCTCCCAGCTTTATTTTTCTTCAGAACATGTCTCACCATCTATGTCATTTTTATGATAATTATTTATGATCTTCCCCACTAGAATGTTAAGTTACTTGAAAGCAGGGATTTCATTTCAAGACAACTGTCTTTGCAGCACCAAGAACAACAGGTGCTCAAGAAATAGTTTCTGAATGAATGAGGTATAAGTGAGAAAGAGTATAAGAAGGTAGAGAGGATGGAAAGGTAGATGGCTCATGAAGACACTAGGGGACATAACGTTAGAGGCCTGGATATGGGTGGATGAAGAGTTGCTGCAGGTTGCCCAGTCACCTAAACCTCCAGCCCCGGTGGCTTCTCCCAGTACTGTTGGCCTCCCACAGCCTCCATCTGTATGTAGTAGGAGGAAGGCACACCCCTAATTCCAGTTGGGGAAGCTGCTCTTTGCCATGCATAGCTGGAGTGGTTCCCAAGTGCCCCGTCCAATGGAGGGCAGTCCTTGAAGCATATCAAGCCACCTCCAAGCACCTGCATCCACCCCCAACCTGTGTCGGTAGCTGGCCAGGCATGGGGAAATGACCTGCCTGCAGGGTGCTCTCCCTCTGCTCCGGCTGTGAGAGGGGAATGCAGTCTGAAGGTGATAAAGGAGGTGGGAGCGGTGTAACCCCTCTTTGTGGGTCTGAGGCTGAAATCCTAGGAGCAATAGGATTGCATTTTCCAGATACTGACATTTTTCAGTTGTAGAGTTAGAGCATTTGCCTACTAGAAGAATCCTTGGATATGATGCAGGAACTAGTCCAACTATATCACGTCATAGGTAAAGAAGCCAAAGCCCAGAGTGGTGACCTTCCCAAAGTCTCCCAATGAGTCACAGCTTGCACCAGTTCTGGAACCTGCGTCTACCTCCTGTATCTCTTCAGGACAGGGCACTACCTGGGTAACAGTGTCCTTTGGATGATTTATCTCGGCCCATCTTTCAGACCAGTCCTGGTGTTCTCAACAAACTGCTTATTGCAGAGTCCTTTCTTCCGTTGGGCTTTAACCTCTGTGCCTGTAAATACGGTTCTGGTCCTGATCCTTACTCAGATGATGGAAATTAGAAGACTACTGTAGTTGTCATGGCAACTCTGAAGCTCTTTTGCACCAGGTACTTCAGCTACTTGACATCCCTCAGCAAGATGGTTAGCTGAGTTCCAGCTCTGTTGCTGACTGCCATGTGATCCTGGGAAAGTCACTAATTCATCCATCCATTCACCCAGCCATCATCTACTGACATCCAAAAAGAATCTGTGCCAGCTTGCAACATTACTTGCAAGGACCACCATTAAAAGCTCAAAACCATGTTCAGGTAGAAATATAGAGAGAATAGAGAAAAAACAAAAAAACAAAAAAAACCAAGGTAAGCATTAAACACATATTGCTTTGGTGATGAGGAAAAACTACTTAAAAACCTAGGCTGATACAACTCCTACAATTGAACAGGAAATTTAGTTGTGGGCTTTCAAGTATTTTTCTTTTTCTTTCTTTTTTTTTTTTTTTTTTTGAGATGGAGTCTTGCTCTGTCGCCCAGGCTGGAGTGCAGTGGCCGGATCTCAGCTCACTGCAAGCTCCGCCTCCCGGGTTCACGCCATTCTCCTGCCTCAGCCTCCCGAGTAGCTGGGACTACAGGCACTCGCCACCTCGCCCGGCTAGTTTTTTGTACTTTTTTTTAGTAGAGATGGGGTTTCACAGTGTTAGCCAGGATGGTCTCGATCTCCTGACCTCGTGATCCTCCCGTCTTGGCCTCCCAAAGTGCTGGGATTACAGGCTTGAGCCACCGTGCCTGGCCTCAAGTATTTTTCATTCTCTGGCCTCAGTTTCCTCACCTGTATTATAAAAATGATGGGGCTGAACATAATTATCTAAGATCCATTTCAGTGTTGATATTCTGTGATTCTGTCTTTACAGGTGGATGGGGCAGAGTGTCCACTCTACAATTCTTGCTTTTTTCCATTTCCTTCCTTCCCAGGGGCAGCGAAATGACTGACACATGGACATACCTAAGCCGTGTCTTCTGAGTTCCCTGAATTGAAGGAAATGGATACAGTCTGGCATTAGCAAAATCCACTCATCCAGCTCATTCAACATTGACCAAACACCTACCACAGGCAGGGCATGGCGCCAAGGCTATGGAGATATGCCAGGAAAATCTGACAAAGACTCCTCAAGACATTTTCAAGAGCAGCTATAGTAAAGTCAGAAGCAGTGGGTTTTAAGGAGAGGAGAAATCAAATTCCATGGGAGCTCAAAGGATGGAGAACCCATTTTTTAGTGAGGGAATTAGAGAAGCTTTTGGAGGAAACTTTTTAAAAAGGCCTTGAAGGAGGGATAGGATTTTTAAATTATGAAAGTAATCCATGTACATAGTAATAACAATTCAAATGGTTCAGGAGTATATAAAATAACAGAAAATATAAGTTTTCCTCCCAGTCTCCCATCTCTAGTCCGACGTGCAGAGGAAACCACCTTGGGTTACTTTTACAATTCACTTGTCTTACTACATCAATTTGGGTGAGCATCTCCTGCGCTCTAGAATGTCCTATGAGGCAGTGATATGTTTGGCTCTGTGTCGCCACCCAAATCTCATCTCAACTTGTAATCCCCATGTGTTGAGGGAGGGACCTGGTGGGAGGTGATTGGATCATGGGGGTAGATTTCCCCCTTGCTGTTCTCCTGATAGTGAGTGAATTCTATCATGAATTCTGATTGGTTTAAATTTGTGCAGCATTTTCTCTTTCTCCCTCCCTTCCCTCTCTCTCTCTCTCTGTCTCTCTCTCTGCTTTGTGGTGGTAAGATGTGCTTGCTTCCCCTTTGCCTTCCACCATGATTGTAAGTTTCCTGAGGCCTCCAAGCCATGATTCCTGTTAAGCCTGCTGAATTGTGAGTCAATTAAACCTCCTTTCTTTATACATTACCCAGTCTCAGGTATGAATAGTTCTTTACAGCACTGTGAAAATGGACTAATACATGCTGTTGGCACCCAAATATGTCTCCCTGCCTTTCCCATGAAGGCAGAACAGCAGAGCACACCTGTACACTCTGGGGCCTGACAACCGGGGTGCCAATCTCAAGGCTTCCATTTTCCAGCTCCATAACTCTGGGCAGGCTACTTCGCCTCTCCACACCTCAGCTTCCTTACTTGGAAAATGGGTTTAAAAAGAGCACCTTTTCCAAGCAAGGATTGTTCGCAAGATGGCCAAATAGGAACAGCTCCTGTCTGCAGCTCCCAGTGAGGTCGATGCAGAAGGCGGGTGATTTCTGCATTTCCAACTGAGGTACACGGTTTATCTCACTGGGACTCGCTGGACAGTGGGTGCAGCCCATGGACAGCGAGCCAAAGCAGGGTGGGGCACTGCCTCACCCGGGAAGCACAAGGGATCAGGAAATTTTCTCCCCCACCCAAGGGAGGCTGTGAGGGACTGAGCCTGAGGAACTCCGGCACAGATACTGAGCTTGTCCCACAGTCTTCGCAACCTGCAAACCAGGAGATTCCCTCCAGTGCCTTCCCCAGCAGGGCCCTGGGTTTCGAGCACAAAACTGGGTGGCCATTTGGGCAGACACCGAACTAGCTGCAGTTCTTTTTTTCCATACCCCAGTGGCGCCTGGAACACCAGTGAGATAGAACTGTTCACCCCCCTTGAAAGGGGTACTGAAGCCAGGGAGCCAAGTAATCTAGCTTGGCGGGTCCCACCACCACGGAGCCCAGCAAAGTAAGATCTACTGGCTTGAAATTCTGGCTGCCAGCGCAGCAGCAGTCTGAGATCGACCCAGGACGCTCTAGCTTGGTGGGGGGAAGGGCGTCCACCATTGCTAAGGCTTGAGTAGGCGGTTTTACACGCACAGTGTAAACAAAGCTGCTGGGAAGTTTGAATTGGGCGGAGTCCACTGCAGCTCAACAAGGCTGTTGTGGCCAGACTACCAGATTTCTCTTCTCTAGGCAGGACATCTCTGAAAAAAAGGCAGCAGTCCCAGTCAGGGACTTATAGATAGAATCCCCATCTCCCAGGGACAGAGCACCTAGGGAAAGGGGCAGCTGTGGGCGCAGCTGCAGCAAACTTAAACACCCCTACCTGACAGCTCTGAAGAGAGCAGCAGATCTCCCAGGACAACGTTCAAGCTCTGCTAAGGGTCAGACTACCTCCTCAAGTGGGTCCCTGATCCCCGTGTATCCTGACTGGGAGACACTTCCCAGTAGGGGCCGACAGACACCTCATACAGGAGAACTCTGGCTGGCATCTGGCAGGTGCCCCTCTGGGACGAGGCTTCCAGGGGAAAGATCAGGAGCAATCTTTGCTGTTCTGCAGCCTCCGCTGGTGATACCCAGGCAAACAGGGTCGGGAATGAACCTCCAGCAAACTCTAGCAGACTGGCAGCAGAGGGGCCAGACTGTTAGAAGGAAAATTAACAAACAGAAAGGAATAGCACATCCACTCAAAGACCCCATCTGAAGGTCACCAACATCAAAGACTAAAGGTAGATAAATCCACAAAAAAGGGGAGAAACCAGCAGAAAAGGGCTGAAAATTCCAAAAACCAAAACACCTCTTCTCCTCCAAAGGATCACAACTCCCCGCCAGCAAGGGAACAAAACTGGACAGAGAATGAGTTTGATGAATTGACAGAAGTAGACTTCAGAAGGTGGGTAATAACAAACTCCTCCGAGCTAAAGGAGCATGTTCTAACCCAATGCAAGGAAGCTAAGAACCTTGAAAAAAGGTTAGACGAATTCATAACTAGAATAAACAGTGTAGAGAACATAAATGACCTGATGGAGCTGAAAAACACAGCACAAGAACTTCATGAAGCATACACAAGTTTCAACAGCTGAATCGATCAAGCAGAAGAAAGGATATCAGTGATTGAAGATCAACTTAATGAAATAAAGAGAGAAGACAAGATTAGAGAAAAAAGAAATAAAAAGGAACGACAAAGCCTCCAAGAAATATGGAATTCTGTGAAAAGACCAAATCTACATTTGATTGGTGTACCTGAAAGTGATGAGGAGAATGGAACCAAGTTGGAAAACACTCTTTAGGATATTATCCAGGAGAACTTCCCCAACCTAGCAAGACAGGCCAACATTCAAATTCAGGAAATACAGAGAACACCACAAAGATACTCCTCAAGAAGAGCAATCCCAAGACACATAATCAGATTCACCAAGGTTGAAATGAAGGAAAGAATGTCAAGGGCAGCCAGAAAGGTAGGGTTACCTACAAAGGGAAGCCCATCAGACTAACAGCAGATCTCTCTGTAGAAACTCTACAAGCCAGAAGAGAGTGGGGGCCAATATTCAACATTCTTAAAGAAAAGAATTTTCAACCCAGAATTTCATATCCAGCCAAACTAAGCTTCATAAGTGAAGGAGAAATAAAATCCTTGACAGACAAGCGAATGCTGAGAGATTTGGTCACCATCAGGCCTGCCTTAGAGCTCCTGAAGGAAGCACTAAACATGGAAAAGAACAACCAGTACCAGCCACAGCAAAAAATACCAAATTGTAAAGCACGCCGACCCTATGAAGAAACTGCATCAACTAACGGACAAAATAACCGCTAGCATTATAATGACAGGATCAAATTCACACATAACAATATTAACCTTAAATGTACACAGGCTAAATGCCCCAATTAAAAGACACAGACTGAAAAAAGTCAAGACCCATCTCACGTGCAAAGACACACATAGGCTCAAAATAAAGGGATGGAAGAATATTTACCAAGCAAATGGAAAGAAAAAAAAAAAAAGCAGGAGTTGCAATCCTAATCTCTGATAAAAGACTTTAAACAAAAACCAAAAGAGACAAAAAAGGTCATTACATAATGGTAAAGGGATCAATGCAGCAAGAAGAGCTAACTATCCAAAATATATATGCACCCAATACAGGAGCACCCAGATTCATAAAGCAAATTCTTAGAGACTTACAAAGAGACTTAGACTTCCACACAATAATAGTGGGACTTTAACACCTACCTGTCAATATTAGATAAACGAGACAGAAAATTAACAAGGATATTCAGGACTTGAACTTAGCTCTGGACCAAGTGGACCTAATAGGCATCTACAGAACTCTCCACCCCAAATCAACAGAATATATATTCTTCTCACTACCACATCACACTTATTATAAAATTGACCACATAATTGGAAGTAAAACACTCCTCAGCAAATGGAAAAGAATGGAAATCATAACAAACAGTCTCTCAGACCACAGTGCAATCAAATTAGAACTCAGGATTAAGAAACGCACTCAAAACCGCACAACTACATGGAAACTGAACAACCTGCTCCTGAATGACGTCTGGGTAAATAATGAAATTAAGGCAGAAGTAAAGATGTCATTTGAAACCAATGAGAATGAAAACACAACGTTTCAGAATATCTGGGAAACATTTAAAGCAGTATGTAGAGGGAGATTTATAGCACTAAACGCCCACAAGAGAAAGCAGGAAAGATCTAAAATCGACACCCTAACATCAAAAGTAAAAGAATTAGAGAAGCGAGAGCAAACAAATTCAAAATCTAGCAGAAAACAAGAAATAACTAAGATTAGAGCAGAACTGAAGGAGATAGAGACAAGAAAAACCCTTCAAAAAATCAATGAATCCAGGAGCTGGTGTTTTGAAAAGAATAACAAAATAGATAGACTGCTAGCCAGACTAATAAAGAAGAAAAGAAAGAATCAAATAGATGCAATAAAAAATGACAAACGGGATATCACCACTGACCCACAGAAATATAAACTACCATCAGAGAATACTATAAACATCTCTTTGCAAATAAACTAGAAAATCTAGAAGAAATGGATAAATTCCTGGACACATACACCCTCCCAAGTCTGAACCAGGAAGAAGCCGAATCCCTGAATACACGAATAACAACTTCTGAAATTGAGGCAGCAATTAATAGCCTACCAACCAAAAAAAAAGCCCAGGACCAGATGGATTCACAGCCGAATTCTACCAGAGGTACAAAGAGGAGCTGGTACCATTCCTTCTGAAACTATTCCAAACAACAGAAAAAGAGGGAATCCTCCGTAACTCATTTTATGAGGCTAGCATCATCCTGATACCAAAACCTGGGAAAGACACAACAAAAAAAGCAAATTTCAGGCCAATATCCCTGACAAAAATCGATGCAAAAATCCTCAATAAAATACTGGCAAACCAAATCCAGCAGCACATCAAAAAGCTTATCCACCACGATCAAGTCGGCTTCATCCCTGGGATGCAAGGTTGGCTCAACATACAGAAATCAATAAATGTAATCCATCACATAAACGGAGCCAATGACAAAAACCACATGATTATCTCAATAGATGCAGAAAAGGCCTTTGACAAAATTCAACAGCCCTTCATGCTAAAAACTATGAATAAACTAGGTTTTGATGGAATGTATCTCAAAATAGTAAGAGCTATTTATGACAAACCCACAGCCAATATAATACCAAATGGGCAAAAACTGGAAGCATTCCCTTTGAAAACCGGCACAAGACAAGGATGCCCTCTCTCACCATTCCTGTTCAACATAGTATTGGAAGTTACGGTCAAGGCAATCAGGCAAGAGAAAGAAATAGAGGGTATTCAAAGAGGAAGAGAGGAAGTCAAATTATCTCTGTTTGCAGATGACATGACTGCGTATTTAGAAAACCCACTTGTCTTAGCCCAGAAACTCCTTAAGCTGATAAGCAACTTTAGCAAAGTCTCAGGATACAAAATCAATGTGCAAAAATCACAAGCATTTCTATACACCAATAACAGACAAACACAGCCAAGTCGTGAGTGTGAACTCCCAATCACAATTGCTAAAAGAGAATAAAATACCTAGGAATACAACTTACAAGAGATGTGAAGGACCTCTTCAAGGAGAACTACAAACCACTGCTCAAGGAAATAAGAGAGGACACAAACAAATGGAAAAACATTCCATGCTCATGGACAGGAAGAATTAATATCATAAAAATGGCTATACTGCTGAAAGTAATTTATAGATTCAATGCTATCCCCATCAAGCTTTCACTGACTTTCTTCACAGAATTGGAAAAAACTACTTTAAAAATCATATTGAACCAAAAAAGAGACTGCATAGTGAAGACAATCCTGGGCAAGAAGAACAAAGCTGGAGGCATCACACCACCTGACTTCAAACTACACTATAAGGCTACAGTAACAAAAATGGCATGGTACTGGTACCAAAACAGATATATAGACCAATGGAACAGAACAGTGACCTCAGAAATAACACCACACATCTACAACCATCTGATCTTTGACAAAGCTGACACAAACAAGCAATGGGGAAAAGATTCCCTATTTAATCAATGGTATTGGGAAAACTGGCTAGCCATCTGCAGAAAACTGAAACTGGACCCCTTCCTTACACCTTATAGAAAAATCAACTCAAGATGGATCAAAGACTTAAACATAAGACCTAGGACCATAAAAATCCTAGAAGAAAACCTGGGCAATACCAATTAGGACATAGGTAATGGCAAAGTCTTCATGTCTAAAACACCAAGCACAATGGCAACAAAAGCCAAAATTGACAAATGGTATCTAATTAAATTAAAGAGCTTCTGCACAGCAAAAGAAACTATCATCAGAGTGAACAGGCAACCTACAGAATGGGAGAAAATTTTTGCAATCTATCCATCTGACAAAGGGCTAACATACAGAACCTACAAAGAACTTAAACAAATTTACAAGAAAAAAAACAAGCAACCCCATTAAAAAGTGGGCAAAGGATATGAACAGAAGACATTTATGCAGCCAACAGACATATGAAAAAATGCTCATCATCACTGGTCATTAGAGAAATGCAAATCAAAACCACAATGAGATACCATCACCCGCCAGTTAGAATGGCGATCATTAAAAAGTCAGGAAACAACAGATGCTGGAGAGGATGTGGAGAAATAGGAATGCTTTTACGTTGTTGGTGGGAGTGTAAATTAGTTTAACCATTGTGGAAGACAGTGTGGCGATTCCTCAAGGATCTAGAACTAGAAATACCATTTGACCCAGCAATCCCATTACTGGGTATATACCCAAAGGATTATAAATCATGCTACTATAAAGACACATGCACACATATGTTTATTACAGCACTATTCACAATAGCAAAGACTTGGAACCAACCCAAATGTCCATCAATGATAGACTGAATTAAGAAAATGTGTCACATATACACCATGGAATACTATGCAGTCATAAAAAAGGATGAGTTCATGTCCTTTGCAGGGACATGGATGAAGCTGGAAACCATCATTCTCAGCAAACTAACACAAGAACAGAAAACCAAACACTGCATGTTCTCACTCATAAGTGGGAGTTGAACAATGAAAACACATGGACATAGGGAGGGGAACATCACACACTGGGGCCTGTTGGGGCGCTGGGGGTTAGGGGAGGGATAACATTAGGAGAAATACTTAATGTAGGTGACAGGTTGATGGGTGCAGCAAACTAATATGGCACGTGTTTACCTATGTAATTAAAACTTCACATTCCGCACATGTATCCCAGAACTTAAAAGTATAATAATAAAAAAAGAATAAACAAATAAATAAAAATAGCACCTGGCTGGGTGTGGTGGTTTATGTCTGCAATCCCAGCACTTTGGGAGGCCGAGGCAGGCAGCTCACAAGGTCAAGAGTTTGAGACCAGCCTGACCAATATGGTGAAACGCTGTCTCTACTAAAAATACAAAAATTAGGTATGGTGGTGCATGCCTGTAATCCCTGCTACTCAGGAGGCTGAGGCAGGATAATCGCTTGAACCTGGGAGGCAGAGGTTGCAGTGAGTCAAGAGCATGCCACTACACTCCAGCCTGGGCGACAAGAGCGAGACTCAGTCTCAACAACAACAAAAAAAGCACCTAACCAAGCTAACCATAGCATTGTCATGAATTCAATAACCCATAAAAGGCTTAGAATAGTGGCTAGAACATAGTATAGAGTCAGTGACTATTAGCTATATTATTTATTTATTTATTTATTTAGAGATGGAGTCTTGCTCTATTGCCCTGGCTGGAGTACAGTGGCACAGTCTCGGCTCACTGTAATCTTTGCCTCCCGGGTTCAAGCAATTCTCCTGCCTCAGCCTCTGGAGTAGCTGGGATTACAGGCACCTACCACCAAGCCCGGCTAATTTTTGTATTTTTAGTACAGGGTTTTGCCATGTTGGCCAGGCTGGTCTCAAACTCCTGACCTCAGCTGATCTGCCTGCCTTGGCCTCCCAAAATGCTGTGATTACAGGCATGAGCCACCACGTCCGGCTATTAGATTATTAATATCCTTCTCAAAATTCCAACTTTGATTAGCTGCACCAGTATTTTGTTACATGTCGAGCTTTAAATAATTTGTGTTCTGTTCTGAAACTATACAAAGTTGAGCATGCTTTGGGAAATTGCTCTTAAACTGAATCTAAAACATGAAGACCAATAAGCAGCATTTATACCATAATTACAGTATATTCACTGCAGAATCAGGTAGTGTGGTTAAATCAGGACAGAAAGGGATAAAGTACTATTTCATTATATCCATGTTGCTGGATGGAGAAAGTTCAAGTATATAGATTTCTTTTTTTCTTATACTCCATCATATTGCTCAACATGATACTATATTTTAGCCTGCTTCATATTTGATCCATGACTTTTGCCATAGGTTTTTCTTTTCTTGCTGGAGTGCAGTGGTATAATCAGTGCTCACTGCAGCCTTGACCTCCTGGGTTCAAGCCATCCTCCTGCCTCAGCCTCCAGAGTAGTTGGGATCATAGGGACGTGCCACCATGCCAGGATAATTTTTGTATTTTTTGTAGAGACAGGGTTTCACTATGTTGCCCAGGCTGGTCTTGAACTCCTCGGCTCAAGTGATCCTCCTGCCTCAGCTTCCCAAAGTGCTAGGATTACAGGTGTGAGCCACTGTGCCCAGCCTCCATACGTTTTTCTTTATCCTTCTGAGGTTTCTCATTGCCTACTTCTTATAGAAAGTAGAAACAGGAAGCAGAAATAAAATGTTTTCTCCATTTTATGATAGATTATCAAGATCCCCAAATTTTCTGTTAATTGATAATTTTTGTTTTGTTTTGTTTGAGATGGGGTTTCACTCTGTCATCCAGGCTGGAGTGCAGTGGTGCGATTATGTCTCATTGCAGCCTCAAACTCCTGGGCTCCAGATATCCTCCCACCTCAGCCTCCCAAATGCTGGGATTACAAGCATGAGCCACCACTCCTGGCCCTTAAACTGTCAAATTTAAGACACATTATTCTGTGGATCTGCTGCATAACTCATCCTGGCCTGGCTCCATTTTTTTCTGAGGTCCCATGTCTTCCTCTTTGTTGAGTTCCTTTTATCTTTGCTGGAGTACACCCTCAGGTAATTTTTTTCAGTAAAATTATATAGAAAAATCTTCTGAGTCTTTACATGTCTGAAAACAATTTGGTTTGCATCATGCCTTCTCCAAATTTTTTCCTCTTACTTCAACACTATGGCTTTCGCTACCCTCCAATAAAAATGATCTTGATATGTTAGCCAGGATCTCCTAATTACCAAACCCAGTGGACATTTTTTTCCCTTTTATTTTTAGTTGACATGTAATTGTACATATGTATAGGATACACAGTGATATTTTGATACATGTATACAATGTGTGATGATTAAACCAGGGCAATTAGCATATCCATCACCGACACATATATCATTTCTTTGTGTTGTGAATATTAAAATACTGTCTTACAGCTTTTGGAAAATATACAATAAATTACTGTTAACCATATTTACCCCCCAGTACTATAGAATACTAGAACTTATTCCATCCATGTGGCTATATCTGTTAGAAAACCTCTCCCTGTCCTGCCCTCTTCCTCACCTTTCCCAGCTTCTAATAGTCACAATTCTAATCTCTCTACTTCTATGAGCTAAAATTGTTTTAGCTCCCATACCCAATGGACCCTTTTAACCTACCCATTTATTGTAGAATTTGACACTGTTGATAACCCTCTGATTCTTAAAACTTTCAATTCCCTTAGTTCTTGGGACACTGCATCCTTTGCTGTTTTCCTCTCTTTTTGTTTCCTTTGAGGTTCTGCATCCTTTTCCCAACCTTTTTTCCTTTATCTCCTTTTTTTTTTTTTTTTTTTTTTTTGAGACAGAGTCTTTCTCTGTCACCCAGGCTGGAGTGCAGTGGTATATTGGCTCACTGCAACCTCCACCTCCCAGGTTCAAGTGATCTTCCTGCCTCAGCCTCCTGAGCAGCTGGGATTACAGGTGTGCACCACTATGCCTGGCTAATTTTTGTATTTTTAGTAGAGCCAGGGTTTCGTCATGTTGGCCAGGCTGGTCTTGAACTCCTGGCCTCAAGCAATCTACCCACCTCAGCCTCCCAAAGTGCTGGGATTATAGGAGTGAGCCACCATGCCCGGCCCTCTTCCCAACTTTTCAATACTGATAATTCTCTGATGTCCCATCTCTACCCACTGACGGTCTTTCTCATAAATGGGCTTTCTGAAATAGCTCATCTAGCACTATGATTTCAGCCACCAACTATCTAATGACAGAAAGCACTAAATGTCACACACAAATTTCAAAATTAGTCTGTCCAAATCTTAATTGATTATCTTACCTCCATCCAAAGGCTGTTTCCATGCTTGTGGTTTTTATTTTGTCTTGTGAAGTTACCATCCACCCAAATCTTCCCAGTTAAGAGTCATGGAGTCATCCTCAATCTTTCCCTATTTTATAGCCCCCAGCCAGTTGCCAAATCCTCTCAAATCTCTCAGAAATGTCTTTGGAGTTTCACCATCTTCTCTGTTCTCACTGCTACCCTAATTCAGATCCTCATTATTTCTCACTTGGATTACTGAAACAACTCTCAACTGGCCCCTCTGCCCTTGCCTCTGCCCTCACCTCTCCTGTCAGTCCATCTTTCGGTCAGTTAGTGATTGTCCCAAAACAAACCACGCATGACCACATCTTTTCCCTATTTAAGACCCTAGCTAGCTCCCTCCTGCTCATAGAATGTTTAAACTTATTAGTATCATACACAACCTTTTGCAATTTCTCTCTCCCCATTTCCATTTCCAGCCCTCCCTCTCACCCTTCAACCCCACAAATTCTACAATTCAGCTATTAAGAAAACTTCTGGGCCAAGCGCGGTGGCTCATGCCTGTAATCCCAACACTTTGGGAGACCGAGGCGGGCAGATCACGAGGTCAGGAGATTGAGACCATCCTGTCTAACACAGTGAAACCCTGTCTCTACTAAAAATACAAAAAAATTAGCCAGGTGTGGCGGTGGGCGCCTGTAGTCTCAGCTACTTGAGAGGCTGAGGCAGGAGAATGGCATAAACCCGGGAGGTGGAGCTTGCAGTGAGCAGAGATCGCACCACTGCACTCCAGCCTGGGCAACAGAGCGAGACTTCGTCTCAAAAAATAAATTAATAAATTAATAAATTAATTTAAAAAAGAAACTTCTGAAGACCACCGCCCCTGCTCACACCCTGTAATACTTCCTCTTGAAGACTCTATGCTTTTCTTTTTCCTCTTTTTTTTTTTTTGAGACAGAGTCTTGCTCTGTTGCCCAGGCTGGAGTGCGGTGGCACAATCTCGCCTCATTGCAACCTCTGCCTCCCGGGTTCAAACGATTCTCATGCCTCAGCTACCCGAATAGCTGGAATAACAGGCATGTGCCACCATGCCTGGCTAATTTTTGTATTTTTAGTAGAGATGGGGTTTCACCATGTTGGTCAGGCTGGTCTTGAACTCCTGACTACAAGTGATCCACCCGCCTTGGCCTACCAAAGTGCTGGGATTACAGGCATAAACCACCATGCCCAGTCTTTTTTTTCCTTTTCTTTTCTTTTCTTTTTTTTTTTTTTTTTTTGAGACAGAGTCTTGCTCTGTCACCCAGGCTGGAATGCAGTGGTGTGATCTCCGCTCACTGCAAGCTCCGCCTCCTGGGTTCACGCCATTCTCCTGCCTCAGCCTCCCGAGTAGCTGGGACTACAGGTGCCCGCCACCACGCCTAGCTAATTTTTTGTATTTTTAGTAGAGATGGGGTTTCACTGTGTTAGCCAGGATGGTCTCGATCTCCTGACCTCGTGATCCACCCACCTTGGCCTCCCAAAGTGCTGGGATTACAGGCATGAGCCACCGTGCCCAAACACTTTTTTTTCTTTTTTCTTTTTCTTTTCAATAGAGACAAGGTCTCCCTATGTTGCCCAGGCCGATATCGAACTCCTGGGCTCAAGGGATCCTCCTGCCTTGGCCTCCAAAGTGCTAGGATTGTAGGTCTGAGCCACCAGGCCTGGCTGATGCTTTTCTATTTACTGTTTCTTTCCTAACTTCTTCAGGCCCAGTTGCTCCCTGTACACTCCCAGAGTACCCTGCTAATAACGTTTCATCACACTGTTTTACTGCCATCTATTTTCACCTTCCTCTATGGCTATGCCATCAACCCCTTAAAAGCCGGGCTTATGTTTCACTTATTGGTATCATGGGCACCTAGCATAGGTCTAACCACTAGAAGACACTTCAGTGGATGTTGAGGAAGAAAAGAGGACAGGACTTTGGGGAAAGGTTATGTTCAGGAGGCAGGAAGAAGAGTCAAGCTGAGGGTGCTTTGAGGGTAACAAAGACCTTGTAGTCACAAAGGCCTAGGAGAAAATTTCAAGAACCTGTTTGATTGTTGCAGAGAGGTTGTAAGAGATGAGGTGGTGAATAGATCACTGGATCTGGAGACTTGGAAATCTCTGCGCACCTTCAGGAAAAGACATTCCAGTAGCCTGAGAAAGCAGCTGCTGAGATTTGAGGGGGGCTTAGGAGAGAGGGAGTGGTGAGGGAGCAGTTCTTTTTGACTTGACTTCTACAGCATTTGACATCAGCCCCTCACATTTGTTTAATCACTTTTCCCTTCTTTGGCTTCTATGATGTGACATTTTAAGGTCTCCTAGGATTCCTTCAAGGGCTGTGTGTTCCCTACTGCCCTTTAAATGTCAAGGCTTCCAGGTTCTGTTTTTAGCTCTTGTCTCTGCTTAATCCATACACGCTCCCATTCATGATTATTTCAATGATGCCTACCTCCTGATGACTCCAGGTCCTTATCTCCAGCCCAGGACTCTCCCAGAGTCTCAGACCCACAGCTGTTAGTTCTGTCCAGTGGACATGTAGATGCCCAGATGTGCAACAACCTCAATATTTTTGAAACTCATATCCTGCCACCAAAAATCTCCACCTAAAACCTGTGTCCCATTTTTCACCAAATATACCTATACTACCAAAGGGTATAACACCAAATTTTCTTAACCCTTTCCTCTTCTCTAATCACTTAAGCCTTATCAATTCTATCATCTCAATCTAGAAATTCATCCCCTTTCTCCATCCCCACTGCCACTGCTTAAATTCTAGCCTTAAAATTTTTCAGCTGCATTATTATAATCTCCCCATGTCCAGTCTCGATCCCTTCTTTCAGCCTTCTCCACACCACTTCCAAAGAAGTCTTTTTTCTGTAGTACTTTAAAAAAAATGATGCACAATTTATATACAATACATGCATTTTAAGTGTACAGTTTGATGGATTTGAAAAGAACCACCAACCCTGTCAAGATGAGGCAGGAGAAGACAGACTGGAGGCAGGGAACCTAAGGCCAATTTATGCTGACTTCCTAGAACTAAATCAAAAGGAAAGCCCCAACTTTCCATGCCCAAGTAACAGAAGGACCAGAGGGTACTCCCTTTGCAACACGTCCCCCCACCCCCCACAACTTGCTCCCTTTTTCTGCATGGCAGATGAAAAATTGGAAGTACCTCTGAATGTTCACCTCCTACAACCAATCAGGCTGGTTGTGGACCAAGTCTTCATTTGCATAGGAGTATAACTTTGTTACTTAACTTTAACCTTTGGTTGCTTTCTGCAACAAATCAGACCTTTGCATAGGCTGTAACTTTGTAACTTCACTTCAGCCTCTGATTAGTCCCCTCCCACATCCAATCAGACTGATCATGGGCCACTACTTCATTTACATACATACATGATTTCAGCAAGTCATCAATGGGAAACCTCTAGAGGGTATTTAAACCCCGGAAAATTCTGTAACCAGGCTCTTGGGCCCCTTGCTCGGGCTGCTCCCAGCCTGTGGAGTGTACTTTCATTTTTAACAAATCTCTGCTTTTGTTGCTTCATTCTTTCCTTGCTTTGTTTATGCATTTTGTCCAATTCTTTGTTTAAGACACCAAGAACCTGAACATCCTCCACTAGTAACAAAGACATAAAACATTTCCATCACCGAAGAAAGTTCTCTAGGGACTTTGCAGTTAAGCCTCTGACACCCAGAGGCAACTGCTGTCCTGATTTCTATCACCATTGCTTAGCATTGCCTGTTCTTAGACTGTTTACACATGGGATCCTATGGCATGGATTATTCTGTGCCTGGATTCTTCAGCTCAACGTAATGTCTGAGATCCATCTAGGTTATTGCATTTATGAATAGTCTGCTCTTTTATAGTGCTGAGTAGTATCCAACTGTATGGGTATCCCATAGTTTGTTTTTTCCACCTGTTGATGAAAAATTCAATCATTTCCAATTTGGCTCTTATAAAAAATTTGTTATGGACAGTTTTTTTTTCGAAATGGAGTTTTGCTCTCATTGCCCAGGCTAGAGTGCAATGGCACGATCTCAGCTCAATGCAACCTCCACCTCCCAGTTTCAATCAATTCTTCTGCCTCAGCCTCCCAAGTAGCTGGAACTAAAGGTGCGTGCCACCACACCCAACTAATTTTTTGTATTTTTAGTAGAGATGGGGTTTCATCATGTTGGCCAGACTGGTGTCAAACTCCTGACCTCAGGTGATCTGCCTGCCTTGACCTCCCAAAGTGCTGGGATTACAGGTGTAAGCCACCGCGCCCAGCCTGTGGACATTTTTGTATATCTTTTTTGGCATATATTTTCAATTCTTTTAGTTAAATACCTAGGAGTAGAATTGCCAGTTTGTAGGGTAGGTGTATGTTTAACTTTATAAGAGACTGCCAAACACTTTCCAAAGTGGCTATACCATTTTATAACACCACCAGCCATGTGTGAGAGTTTCTGTTGCCTAAAGAGTTCTTTTGAAAATGCAAATCTGGGTCAGGCACGGTGGCTTATGCCTGTAGTCCCAGCACTTTGGGAGGCCGAGGCAGGTGGATCTCCTGAGGTCAAGAGTTCAACACCAGCCTGACCAACATGGTAAAACCCTGTCTCTACTAAAAATAAAAACAATTAGCCAGGTGTGGTGAGTGCCCGTAGTCCCAGCTACTCGGGAGGCTGAGGCACGAGAATAGCTTGAACCTGGGAGGTGGAGGCTGCAGTGAGCTGAGATCATGCCACTGCACTCCAGCCTGGGTGACAGAGCGAGACTCTGTCTCAAAAAAAAAAAAGAAAAAGAAAATGCAAATCTGATCATACTATTTCTCTACTTAAAAACTCATCTCTGGGCCGGGCGCAGTGGCTCATGCTTGTAATCCCAGCACTTTGGGAGGCCGAGGCAGGCAGATCATGAGGTCAGGAGTTGGAGACCAGCCTGGCCAATATGGTGAAACCCCATCTCTACTAAAAATACAAAAAATTAGCCGGGCGTGGTGGCATGCACCTGTAGTCCCAGCTACTTGGGAGGCTGAGGCATAAGAATCGCTTGAACCCAGGAGGCGGAGGTTGCAATGAACCAAGATCATGCCACTGCACTCCAGTCTGGGCGACAGAGTGATACTCTGTCTCAAAAAATAAAAAAAAATAAAAAAAAATAAACACCTCATCTCTGGCTCTTAAATATGTCCAAATTCCACCAGAAATAGACAAGGTTCTTCATGACCTGTGTACCAGTTGCCCAAACTCATCTCTTGCTATTTCTCCATATGTTCCCTTCATGCCTGTCATGCTGACCTCACTTAGTTCCCTTAATTCATGAAGTCTTTTCACATCTTTGTATAAACCCTTCCTGCTGCCAGAATGCCATTTTCTTCCTTATTTGCCTAGCTAATGCCTACTCATCCTTTCTTTTTATTTTATTTTATTTTATTTTATTTTATTTTATTTTATTTTATTTTATTTTATTTTTGAGACAGGGTCTTGTCCTGTTGCCTAGGCTGGAGAGCAGTAGTGCAATCTCAGCTCATTGCAGCTTCTAACTCCTGGGCTCAAGCAATCCTCCCACCTCAGCCTCCTGAATAGTTGGGACTACAGGTATGTACCACCACACCTAGTTTTTTTTATTTTTCATAAAGACAGGGTCTCGCTATGTTGCCCAGGCTGGTCTCGAACTCCTGGGCTCTGGTGATCCACCTGCCTCAGACAACTCAACACTTTGGTGTCATTCCCGTAATGAGTGACCACATGCCTGGTTGCTCATCTTTTCGGAGTGTTACTGATTACATCACTCCCCATCCCAAGTTAACTGCTACAATGTGTGCTCCCATAACATACAGAGCCTGACCCCATCCTAATACTCTGCTCAAAGCATTATAATACATTATTTCCTTCTCTCTACCTGACCAACTCTTGGAATACTCTTTTCCCTCCTTCCTTTCCTTCTACCACTGTTTGATGATGGCCCACGCTGGACAGACTCTATGTTGGGTGATGTACACAGGATGGTGAATTAAAACAGTCACAGCCCCTGCTCCCATGAGACTTACAGTAGGGCAGAAAAGACAATTGAGTAATTACACTCATACATGGAGAATTAGAAACTGAGTTAATTGTTCTGAAGAAAGGAAGTGATGAGTCTACCAGCACACGAAAGGAGAATCTGGCCTAGATGGTATGGGGGTGAGGGCATGGAAGTCCTCCTTGAAGAAATAATGTTTGAAATGGGAGCTAAAGGAGATGCAGGAATTAAGTGGGTGAAGTATGTTTCCTCCCTATGGTGGAAGTGAATTTGGGACTGTTCAAGAAACAGCAATTAAGCTGGTGAGCCTGGAGAAAAAATACTGATGGGCCTCACCTGAGGGATGAGTGCCAGGCGAGCGCCAGACTAGAAGCTGCTAAGAATTTGGTCGTTACCTTGCTCGAGACCAAGGAGCAGGAAAACTGGTATTAATAGTATTAGCCTTACTTTCAGTGAGCTGAGATCGCGCCACTGCACTCCAGCCTGGGCGACAGAGCAAGACTCCATCTCAAAGAAAAAAAAAAATAGTATCAGCACCTCTGACGGCTCCCCATTGCTTGTCATTGCACCTAGCACGTGACCATTGATCCAGTTTGGATGTTTGTCATCTCCAAATCTCATCCCCAGTGTTGGAGGTGGGAACTAGTGGGAGGTGCTTGAGTCACGGGGGTGGATCCCTCATGAATGGCTAGGTCCCCTCCCCATGGTAACGAGTGAGTTCTTGCTCTATTAGTTCATGCCATAGCTGGTTGTTTAAAGAGCCTGGTGGCTGTCTTGCTCCTTCTTTCACCATGTGCCAGGCTTGCCTCCCCTTCACCTTCTGCCATGAGTAAAGGCATCCTATCAGAGGTGTTACTGATTATTTCACATCTGCACCACCACCCCAGCCCAAGTTAATTGCTGCAATTCTATGCTCCAATAACATACAGGGCCTGACTCCATCATAATACCCTGTTGAAAGCATTATAATACATTATTTTCTTCTCTCTACCTGACCAACTCTTGGAATACACTTTCCCTTCTTCCCTCACTTCTACCACTGTTAATGAGTGAAAACCTTTACTGAAAACCTCACCAGAAGCCAAGCAGATACCAGTGCCATTCAGAGCCATGAGCCAAAGAAACTTCTTTATAAACTGTCCAGTCTCAGGGATTCCCTTATAGCAATGCAAAATGGACAAAAACAGTCATACATAACATACATTTGTTGAATTAATAAAGTTTGGAAGTGTTCAAGAAATTTGACATCTAAAGGAAAAAGGGCCTCTATGTACTTTGAGCGGGCTACAGGGCTGTGGGAAGAGTGTTTTTAAGCAAAGACATGACTTGAGTTTGTTGAGGCAATACAGCCAATAGAGAGGATGAAGAGATGAAGCATGGAAACACAGTTCTGACATAGGTGGGAAGGGATGGAATTGAGAATACAAAGATCATTAGTTTTGAAAAAGAAGAACGACTCTTCCTTTGAGGTAAGAGAAAAGGGTGGGAAAATAGGGAAAGCTCTAGAGGAAAAAACACTACTGTTGGGAGAAGCATTGTTACAGTCATGTGGTTCAGGGGGCATTTTCCTGAATCTGCATGATGCCATCAGATAGGCACTGTTTTCCAGCTGTACCATGGATTGTCCCCATGATCATGGTGGGCAGATTTGCAGTGTGGTGACCATGTAACTGGCAGTGTTGGAAGCTTTCTCATATATTCACCATCTCACCAAATTTTCACAACAACCTCAAAGTATACAGACCCAATTTACAGACATGGACACTCAGGTTCAGGGAGGTGAAGAACCTTGCCCAGGTCTACACTGTCAGTGAGTGTCTGACCTGGAACTAGAACCTAGGTCCAATGGACTCAACCACAAGGAGCCAGGGCAACTTGGGAGCCTATTCATTTGGTTCCCTTCTTATTGGCTTTAGATGTTTTGCTTCAGTATGGCTGGAATATTATCATTAGTGAGCCTAGGCACAGTGCAAGGTGATATAGGCAGTTTCTGCCTTAAGGGTGGGTTTAATTTTCATAATGTGACCTCTAGGGTTTCCTATGAATAAACTAAGAAATAAGGCAGTTTGGGGATGCAGAAGGTAAATACTCTGACAGAGAACATATTATCCTCTTATTAGAGAGGGAAGGATAAGAAAGGAATACTGGAGTGCATCACAGGTTAAGCTAACTAAAGATGAGGTCAATGACTTGTCCATAGTCAATAGCATGGGAGAAAAGTAACATGGAGATTTGCCTTCTTGTGACCTTTTTTTTTTTTTGACTCCATCTCAAAAAAAAAAAAAAAAAAAATAGTATCAGCACCCCTGAGTGCCAAGATGACAATAACCTGAGTGGTAACCAGAGAGAGTGATTATAGGTGAGGCAGCTGTTAGAAGAAAAATCTATCTCAATAGAGAAAGGGGCCTTCGGAATCATCCCCAGGGTGCTGGGTACGGTGGTTCACGCCCATAATCCCAGCACTTTGGGAGGCTAGGTGGAAGGGTCGTTTGAAGCCAAGGGTTGGAGACCAGCCTGGGCAACAAAATGAGACCTCATCTCTACAAAAAAAAAAAAAAAAAAAAAAAAATTAGCTGGGCACAGTGGCACATGCCTATAGTCCTAGCCACTCTGAGGCTGAGGTGCGAGGATTGCTTGAGCCCAGGAGTTTGAGGCTGCAATGAACTATCATCATGCCATTTCACTCTAGCTTGGGTGGCAGAGCAAGACCCTGTGTCCTAAAAAAAAAAAAAGAAAAAGAAAAAGAAAAAAATCCATGGTGTGTCCATGGAGAATTACAAAGCTGTGAGGGCCCTGGGCCAGGAGACAGGTGGCTGCTCCAGCAAAGAACAGCAGGTGATATGGGAACTAGTTCCATCTGCAGAAAGCAGTCTGCTGAAATAATCCTAATGAGAGGAGGGCAGGAGGGCTCGATGGACAGGTAGTTGTTCCCAGTTTGAAATGGTGCCTTCAGCAGGGCACGGTGGCTCACGCCTGTAATCCCAACACTTTGGGAGGCTGAGGCAGGCGGATCACAAGGTCGGGAGTTCAAGACCAGCCTGACCAACATGGTGAAACCCCATCTCTACTAAAAATGCAAAAATTAGCCGGGCGTGGTGGTGCACACCTGTAATCCCAGCTACTCAGGAGGCTGCGGCAGGAGTATCGCTTGACCCTGGAGGCAGAGGTTGCAGTGAGCCAAGATCATGCCACTGCACTCCAGCCTGGGTGACAGAGAGAGACTGTCTCACAACAAAACAAAACAAAACAAAAAAAGAAATGGTGCCTTTAGGATTTATTTTTTGTTTTTTTTTGAGACAGGGTCTCACTCTCTCACCCAGGCTGGAGTGCAGTGGCACGATCTCAGCTCACTGCATCCTCCCACCTCAGCCTCCTGGGTAGCTGGGATTACAGGCACCTGCCACCATGCCTGGCTAATTTTTGTATTTTTAGTTGAGACGGGGTTTCACCACATTGGCCAGGCTGGTCTCAAACTCCTGACCTCAAGTGATTTGCCTGCCTTGGCCTCCCAAAGTGCTGGCACTACAAGCGTGAGCAACCACACCCGGTCAAAGGATCTTAAAAGGAAACATCACTGTTAAGTCATTGCTGACACAGATAAGGTGGCCTCTCAATTACCGCCAAGCTTTATGCTATCTTATAGCAATTGAGGTCTATTTAGTCTGTGCTGTTGTTGACCTCATATTTACTTACCATAATCAAGATTCGCTCCAGTCTTGGCATCTTTTCCAGACTTATGACCTATAGTGGGTTGACTCATGTCCCCCTGCACTGCTCACCCCCCACCGCCCTAACTCATGTCTACCTAAAACCTCAGAATGTGATTTTTTTTTTTTTTTTTTTTCTGAGACAGAGTCTCGCTCTGTCCCAGGCTGGAGTGCAGTGGCATGATCTCGGCTCACAGCAAGCTCCGCCTCCCGGATTCACTTAGCCTCCCGAGTAGCTGGGACTACAGGCACATGCCACTAGGCCTTGCTAATTTTTGTATTTTTAGTAGAGATGGAGTTTCACTATGTTGGCCAGGCTGGTCTTTAACTCCTGACCTTGTGATCTGCCTGCCTCAGCCTCCCAGAGTGCTGGGATTACGGGCATGAGCCACCACGCCTAGCCAGAATGTGATCTTATTTAAAAATAGCATCTTTACAGAGGTAATTAGTTGAGGTCATATTAGATTAGGGTGGGCCCTAAATCCAATGACAAGTATCCTTATAAGGAAGAAGAGTAACACAGAGACTTGCCTTCCCGTGACTTTTTTTTTTTTGAGATGTAGTCTCGCTGTGTTGCCCAGGCTGGAGGGCAATGCCACGATCTCAGCTCACAGCAACCTCTGCCTCTGGGATTCAAGTGATTCTCCAACCTTAGCCTCCCAAGTAGCTGGGACTACAGGGGTGTGCCACCATGCCCGGCTAATTTTTGTATTTTTAGTAGAGATGGGTTTTTACCACGTTGGCCAGGCTGGTCTCAAACTCCTGGCCTCAAGTGATCCGCCCACTTAGGCCTCCCAGAGTGCTGGGATTAAAGGCATGAGCCACCATGCACATCCCCTGTGACCTTTTGAGCTCAGAATACGAATGCCAAGATGGCAATAACCTGGGTGGTAACCAGCGTGATTATGGGTGGGGCAGAGAAGAGAGGGCCTTGGGAAGAGAGAGACAGAGATTGGATTTATGCTCCCACAGTCAAGGAATTTGGCTTTGTTGGAAAAGGAAGAATTCTCCCTCAGAGCCTATGGAGGGAGTGCGTCCCTGTCAGCACCTTGATATTGGACTTCTGTCCTCCAGAACTGTGAGAGAATAAATTTCCATTGTTTTAAGCCACACAGTTTGTGGTAGTGTTTGAATACAGCAGCCACAGGAAACTCCCACAGGAGTTGAGGTTTTTCTTCCCTCTAGGGAAGGAACTCTCCAGCCCTGGCAGTTCCTCAGTTCACCCTCATAGGTAAATGCCCAGAAAAAAACTGCTGAATAAACACATTTCCCAGATTTTGAATTGAGGGAGAAGTGTGATGTCCCTTGAGGTAGCACAGAGAGATCAATGGTGACATTAGATAGTATCTGGAAGACCCAAAGGCTGTGTATCAATTTTCATTGTGTGGCTTTAGCTTAGCAAATTTACTAAGTGTCAGGATGTGGCCTCAAGTTTTGTCAGACTCAAGGTTGAGTCAAACTTAGCATGATTAGGTAGGTTGTGCTAATCAGACTCACAAGAAATAAAAATCAAGCTGAAAATGTATTCATCTGTATGTGTGTGAGAAAGAGAGGAGGCTTTTATTCCAGTATTGAAAATGCTCATATTCACTGCCGGGGCCCCGGGTCAGAACACTTGGAAGCTGCTCCGTGGCTGTAAGTCGCATGGAATCAAAGCAAAGAGGCAGGGCACCTTGAGGGGATCCATCCAGACCACGGGGAAGCCCAGTGACCGCTCCAGGACCACAACAAAGCTTTTGTCTCCCGCACCACAAAATTCAGGCCTGACAGAGTCGGTGACATTCGCTGCCAATCTGTAGTTCTCTGGCTTCTCTTCTCTGGGTTCTCAGGTCAATTGCCCCTCTTCCACCCACACAGTTTTTCTCTAAACAGGATGTTAAACAAATGGATACTAAATGACAGTTGTGTTCTGGACTTGCCTCCCTTACAAAGAAGGTCACCTTGGCTAAAGTATTGGGTTCTTTCAAATCCACATTTACCATGTGTTTACTCCCATAAGAATGAATACCATCTGTATTAGTTTCTTTTGGCTGCTAAAACAAATCACCAAAAACTTGGTGGCTTCAAACAATAGAAACTTATTTTCTCACAGTTTTGGAGGCCAGAGGTCCAAAATCAAGGTGTCGTGAGGGCCTACCTCCCTCTAAGGCTTGTAGGGGAGAATCCACTCCTTTCTTCTTCCAGCTTCTGGTCACTCTAGGAACTCCTCGGCTTGTGGCTTCATCATTCCAGTCTCTGTATCCACGGTCACATTACTGCCACAATTTCTTCTGAGGCTAATCTTCCTCTGCCTCTCTCCTATAAGGACACTTGTGATTGTATTTATGGCCCATCTGATAATCCAGAATTATCTTATCTCAAGATAATTAATCTCATCTGCAAAGACCCCCTTTCCAGATAAGGTAACATTCACAGGTTCCAGGGATTTCTGTGGATATCTTGTACAGGACAAGCTTTTGACTTACCACACCACCATTTGTGGATTTTGAGGACTGGGATTGTATCTGTGTTGATATGTCTTCAATGTCTCATACGTGAATGAAAACAAATAGGCAAATTAAGGCAATCTTATTTCCAAATTCAAAGGCACCTCACCATCACTATGCATAATCGACATCCCTCTAAAAGGTTATCCGAGGGCCAGGCATGGTGGCTCACATCTAATCCCAGCACTTTGGGAGGCTGAGGTGGATGGATCACTTTGAGCTCAGGAGTTCAAGACCAGCCTTGACAACATGGCGAAAGCCTGTCTCTATAAAAAATACAAAAATTAGCCAGGTGTGGTGGCATGCGCCTGTAGCCGCAGCTACTTGGGAGGCTGAGGCTGGAGAATCACTTGAGCCCATGAAGCAGAGGTTGCAGCGAGCCAAGACTGTGCCACTGCACTCCAGCCTGGGTGACAGAGTGAGGCCTTGTCTCCAAAAAAAAAAAAAAGGTTATTCAGAGTTTTTATATCATAAGGCCCCTCAATACATGACTGGATTTCATGTGTGCATGGTTAAAAACAAATTACTTCTGGCAATGAATCTATCTTTTCAGGCCAGCCTATTATAAATTGTAATCACAATCAGCATCATCTTTAAATATGCTATCAAATACTCTTGCATAATTATCTTTTGCCCTACCTGTTCAAATCCTTTCCTTTTGAAGCCTACTTAATGCCTGACCTTCTTAGGAACCATTCATGACATTTCCTTACCCTCCACACCTGCTCATGATCTTGCCTAACTATGAGGTCTTCTTGCTCTGCCTGTGGGTCTCATTTCTGCCTAGGAATTGGTAAACTCTTCCTGAGTGGGATTTTCTTTCTCAAATAAGACTCGATGTATGTAATATAGCATATTGTTGGAATTTTGTTAAATTGTTGGTTTATGAATGTAAAGGGACCATGTGAATATTTAAGCATAGCCAGAGCCCACATCAAAACAATACTGTTGTTTATTCTCAGGCAGGAAAGAAGCACCCATTGCTTGAGGGTCCAAGAGACGGAGTGTATTTATATTGGGTTAATGTATTTAGAAAGTTAGATGTCTGTCTCCTGGAAGATGAGATATTTAACATTCAGTTAGAAAAGAAAGTTTTCTTATATAACCGATAACTAGAAAGATAATCAAGAAGCAGGAGAGGTGATTTGCTATCAAGAAATAAGGCACAGATCTTCAGGATGGAATGTTAGAAGGCTTGAAGAGCTGCCTTCTTGGCCAGGCACAGTGGCTAATGCCTGTAATCCCAACACTTTGGGAGCCCCAGACAGGAGGATCACTTGAGCCGAGGAGTTTGAGTCCAGCTTGGGCAACAAAGTGAAACCCTGTTTCTACAGTAAAATGAAAAAATTAGCCAGGCATGGTGGTGTGTACCTGTGGTCCTAGCTACTCAGGAGGCTGAGGGAGGATTGCTTGGTCCTGGAAGATGGAGGCTGCAGCAGTGAGCCATGATTGTGCCACTGCACGCCAGCCTGGGACACGGAGAAAAGCCATGTCTCAAAAGGGGAAAAAACAAACAAAAAACTGCCTCCTCTTCATTCTCCTCCAGAATGTGGTGAATAATTTGTGTAGATAAAATACAGCCCCAATTTAAAAATGTATGTGATAAATGAGAAAAGAACCCTAAGAATCCCGAGACTCAGATCTGACACTCCTATATATCTAAGTCTCGGACTCCTAACCTATTTTAAAAGCAAGGGCTGTGGTGTGATTCATTTTGGTTACTCTCTGTGCCTAGAAGTGTGAAGCATGTAGAAAGTGTCTGATAAATGTCCACTGAATTAATGAAGCAACAAAATGAGAGAGAATTGTCTGATTGAGAAGACCCCAACATGTCATATCATTAAGTAGACACAGACCCTGGTGTCTGAAGCTTCATCTCAAACATAAGCCATGACCTTCATATTGACAAGTAAAACATGCAACCTCCTAGGTGCATTAGACACAACCTATCACTTACAGCTCCTTGAAACACTAGTTTGCCTGGCTTTCAGGAGACCACACCATTTGGTTTTCCTCTCCCTTCATTGAATGTTCCTTCTCAATTTCCTCCTCTGGGTCTTCCTCCTCCTCTTGACCTCTAACTGTTGCTATGCCCCAGGGCTCATTACTCAGCCCCTTTCTCTTCTCCATCTACCTTCTCTCCCAGGGCTTACGTGAGCTCATTCAATGTCATGGCTCAAAATGTCATCCACATACCCTGGCTCTAAAATTTCTGTCTCCAGCCCCATATGCTTCCCTGAACATCAGACTTGCATATCCAACTGTCTACTTGACATCTTCAATTAGATGTCTCACAGATTGTAAAATGTAGCATGATTGAAACAGAACTCTTTATTTTCCCCTACTTAAAATCTGCTCCTCCTCCGTCTCCACTGGAATAAACGGCAATTTTATCCCTCCAATTGTTCAGGCCAAAAACCTTGAAGTTAATCTTGACTTCTTTCTTTCTCTCCCACCCCACAACCAATCCATCAGCAAATCCTACCAGCTCCACTTTCAAAATATATCCAGAGTCCAACCCCATGCCCCACACTGACATCACCCTGGTTCAAGCTATGCCATCTCTTACCTGGATTACTGAAACAGCTCCCTAAGTGCCTTCCTGTCTCCTCCTCTCCCTATGTGGTCTACCTCCACATCGCAGTCAAGTGACTCTTCTTAATCTCAGTCATGCCACTCCTCTGCTGTCAATACTCCAAAGGTGTCTCAGTAAATTTTATGAAATTCAAATCATCACCATGGTCTACAAGGCCCTAAATTCCCCTTTCCAGTTTATTTCCTATCCCCTCAATCTCGACATTCTCATTCCACAGGCCTCTTTGCTGTCCTCAGCAAAGAGGACATATAATACATTAAAACATATTAAAAAATAAAATATTATATAAGTATTAATTTGAGATGTCAATATCATAAAGTGGGGGCAGGGCAAAGCTGTAAAGGAGTAGAGTTTTTGTGTTTAATGGGTACAATTTTGACTTTGCAAGGTGAAAAGAATTCCAGACGTGGATGGTAGTGACGACTGCACAAATCCATATACTCAGCAACACTGAACCATACATTTTAAAATGGTTAAAACTGTAAATTGCATGTTATGTATACTTTACCACAATTAAAAATGAAAAATAAAACATCGTTCATATACAGATATGTACATATGAATAACCAGTCTGAAAGGACAGGCACAAAAGGTGAATAATAATTATCTATGGGTAGTAAGATTATAGACGACTTTTTTCCTTAATGCAAAAAAGCATTTCTAATTTATGCATTATGTGAATTATGTAATTTATGTGTGACTTTTATGTATTCCTTATACAATAAAAACACATGAAAAGCCATGTATAAAACTTACACCTAGTGTGGCAATAGTATTCGACTACAAACAAAATCTGAAAATAAAACGTGTCACAAACTACAGGCCTCAAACGTCCCATTGAGTGTGGTCAATTTCAATGGACTCATCTCCACAGGAACTGGACAAGAGGCCAGGAGAGTTCAGGTTTTCAAATGCAGACTCAGGTGGAAATGAGGATGTTAACTGTCTGACACAGGCCAATCATGCCACTCATGAACAAGCTCTTGCAAAATTCTGAATATTTCTACAATGTGTCATTTGATAGTGTGGTGTCTTTTGACACAGACCAAGCTACAAAGCTGCCTACAGTGTATAATTAAGGGTTTCAGATACACTAAGGTTTTCTTCTGCCAAATGCCATTCATCTATGCTTGACTCTTCCAACAAATACAACCGAAGTACAATTTGTAAAGCCAGCTCACTGTGTGAATTATTTTGTCCTGCTGTTTTAAGGAACTGCACCGTGTACAGAAGTAGAGAAATTTGGCCGGGCGTGGTGGCTCATGCCTGTAATACCAGCTGTTTGGGAAGCCAAGGTGGGTGGATCACTTGAAGGCAGGAGTTTGAGACCAGCCTGGCCAACATGATGAAACCCCATCTCTACTAAAAATACAAAAATTAGCCAGGCATGGTGGCAGGTACCTGTAATCCCAGCTACTCAGGAGGCTGAGGCAGAAGAATCACTTGAACCTGGGAGGAAGAGGTTGCAGTGAGCCGAGATCACAGCACTGCACTCCAGCCTAGGCGACGGAGCGAGACTTAATCTCAAAAAAAAAAAAAAAAAAAAGGCTGGGCAAGGTGGCCCAAGCCTGTAATCCCAGCACTTTGGGAGGCTGAGGCAGGTGGATCACCTGAGGTCAAGAGTTCGAGACCAGCCTGAACAACATGAAACCCCATCTCTACTAAAAATTCAAAATTAGCTGGGCGTGGTGGTGCATGCCTGTAATCCCAGCTACTTGGGAGGCTGAGGCACGAGAATCACTTGAACCCGGGAGGCAGAGATTGCAGTGAGCAAGATCATACCATTGCACTCCAGCCTGGGCAACAAGAGTGAAATTCCATCTCAAAGAAAAAAAGGCCGGAGACGTGGTGGCTCACGCCTGTAATCCCAACACTTTGGGAGGCTGAGGCAGGTGGATCACAAGGTCAGAAGTTTGAGACCAGCCTGGCCAACATGGTGAAACCCTGTCTCTACTGAAAATACAAAAATTAGCCAGGCATGGTGGTGCGTGCCTGTAATCCCAGCTACTCAGGAGGCTGAGGCAGGAGGATAGCTTGAACCCGGGAGGCAGAGGTTGCAATAAGCCGAGATCGTGCCACTGCACTCCAGCCTGGCAACAGAGCAAGACTCCATCTCAAAAAAAAGAAAGAACAAAAAGTAGAGAAATTATTCTGGGATATCCAAACCATAGAGCCCAATCCCATCGTTGGACAGAAGAGGATGCCAGGACCCAGAAAAGTGAAGTGACTTAGTGATTTGTCCAGAGGCTCACTCCTAGTTTGTGAAAAAGCTGGAACTAGACTCAGGAAGTCCTGAGGCCTTAGTCCAGTGCTGCTGCTGCTTTTTTTTTTTTTTTTTTTTTTTTTTTTTTTTTTTTTTTTTTTTTTTTTTGACAGAGATTTTGCTCTTATTGCCCAGGCTGGAGTGCAATGGTGCAATCTCAGCTCACCACAAACTCCACGTCCCAGGTTCAAGCAATTCTCCTCCCTCAGCCTCCCAAGTAGCTGGGATTACAGGAATGCACCACCATGCCCAGCTAATTTTGTATTTTTAGTAGGGACGGGGTTTCTCTGTGTTAGTCAGGCTGGTCTCGAACTCCTGACCTAAGGTGATCCGCCCACCTCGGCCTCCCAAAGTGCTGGGATTACAGGTGTGAGCCACCATGCCCGGCCGGTCCAGTGCTTCTTTTCAAAACTTGGAATGTCATATTTGTAAAAGGAGAGTAACTAGTAAGTATCTGAATGTGGTTACAACTGGAAATACATTTATTTCTCTCCAACCTTTGTCTTCAAACTGGCCCTGCTGGCTCTCTCTTCCCTGCCCCTTGATGATAACTTTGACAGATTTCATAGCTTTCTGGTTACTCACAATTTCAAGAACCTCAATTAAGGTTAATTTTCAGGTGTTTTTCTAAAAAAAAAAAAAAAAAAAAAAAAAAAAAAAAAAAAAAGCCGAATCTGGTCTAAATCAAATCTTTAACTTGACACACAGTTCAAAGCTCCTCCCCCTGCCCTGGCTAAGACTGAGCACAGCTCGAGGTCTTGCAGTGGGGAAGCGGAAGAAGCCTGCTCTTTCTCTCCTCCTCCCTGTCCCCCACTGCTTCTTGCTTTCCAGGGTCAGTGATGGGCCTGGGGTGGGAGTGATGGGCCTGGGGTGGGAGTGGTGGGCCTGGGGTGGGGGTGGTGGGGACCAAAGAGTAGAGTGAGTAAAGTGGTGGGCCTGGGGTGGGGGTGGTGGGGACCAAAGAGTAGAGTGAGTAAAGGGGCAAAAGTCTTCACACTTGGTTGCAGCTCTCCCTTGGCTGACAGCATTCTCTGGGTTGCAAGTGTCCAAATGCTGAATGTTTCATGGGACGCATCTATGGTTTTTCAAGAGGCCTTATGAGAATCTCCACAGGGTCTGAGTTACGGGCACCAGATGGAGAGGTGCTTTTGGAGCCCTCACTCCTGGCTGGGAAGAAACAGCCCTCTCCCGCCCGCACTGTAAGAAGTAAGGACAAACGATGGTACTTTCCCTCACACTCTGCCCAGTGACTCAACTCTCCTTGAATGCCTCACCTTTCCTTCACACAGGCTGTAGGTGGGTAATGGCGGCCAGAATAGTTCACCAGTCTTTCTATAGATCTTGTGGGGTTGTGCCTAGCTGTTCCTCTTCAGAAGGCAGGAATACTTACCACCTAGCATCTTCACAAACTATCCCATTTGACATCCCGTGACAGGAATCCTGAATGTTGTCTGCAGGGAGGAGGTACTTTTTTTTTTTTTTGAGATGGAGTCTCGCTCTGTCGCCCAGGCTGGAGTGCAGTGGCGCCATCTCCGCTCACTGCAAGTTCTGCCTCCCACGTTCACGCCATTCTCCTGCCTCAGCATCCCAAGTAGCTGGGACTACAGGCGCCTGCCACCACGCCCAGCTAGTATTTGTATTTTTAGTAGAGACGGGGTTTCACTGCGTTAGCCAGGATGGTGTCAATCTCCTGACCTCGTGATCCGCCCGCCTTGGCCTCTCAAAGTGCTGGGATTACAGGTGTGAGCCACCACACCTGGCCGGCACTTCTTAATTTTGTAAAGCCTTGGCACTACACAAAGAGGAAGCAGCTGCTGGAAGTTCCTGGGGGAGCAAGGGATCTACCCAGGAACTTCTGGAAAAAAGAGGGGCTGCCTCCCAAGACAACTCCCTTTATCATATGGAACGTCAAGGAGCCTAAGGAAAAGACTGAAAGTTGCTGCTTCCCTGGGACCAACCAGACTGGGTGTGTCAGGATAAGACAAACTCCTGAGACTGTCCTTCACCGACTATGTGGCACTGACTGAGCACTTTCCTCTTTCTGGGCCTCAGGCTCCACATCTGTAAAATAGTGGGAAGGTAAATATTTGTCATTTTTGGTGGCCTAGCATTGGAGGACTCTCTGTATTTGGAGGAACATTAAGATAGGTGGCTGGCAAGGTCCCCTCTTCCCCATTACAGAAGCCCAAGAGGGAGGGGACATACTGTCTCTCTCCCTACCCTTGCCATGTAGTTATAGTATGGAAATGTGACCTGGGCTTAGCCAAGAACTTTGAATCCTTAATAAGGATGGAAAAGCCTAGCTGTGGTGGAATAAGTTCCAGAGGTATGGCAGTGTTGACTGGGAGTGGGTAGCCCAGAGTACTAAAGTAGTGCCCAGGGCTCTTGAGCTGTGCCTAGCCACACTTATTTTCTGAGCTGGCTCTCTAAGACTTTATGACTCTGCAGAAGTGCCCATGTTCTGTCATAAACATGCTTGGCTCACAGCTCCCATTTCAATTCCTTTCTTCCTTGTCGCCCTCTATTCTAGAGGCCAGAAAGCAAAATTGTTGAATTTCCAGACTCCTTAGCATTCAGAAGTAGTCATGTGATACAGTTCTGATGAATAAAATAAAGAAATAAGTCCCTTCTCCAATATGAAGGCAAAACCTGGAAGGAAAAAGGCTTTCATGCTTCATCTTCATCCTTCCTCCTTCTTCCTAACTGGAACACAGATGAAATGCCTGGAGGTGAAGCAGCCATCCATGACCATGAACAAAATGCTAAATAGAACTTCAGCCTCTGATGACAGCCCTGAGCAGCTGGACAAGCCTTGGATTCCTGCCTCTAGACTTATTACACAAGGAAAATAAGATATCCACCTATTTAAGCCACTGTTTTTCAGATTTTCTTACTCCCAGATAAACACATTCCTTTCTGATCTACTTCAATATTATGACTATTCAATAAATGCAATAAAGGTTGCATAATACTCAATAAATGCAAAAAAAAAAGTTGATCTGAGAATGGTATTTACAATTGTATAATATTTTATAGCTTATAAATTGTCATTACTGCTGAAGTTCCTCAGGGTAGGTTTCTTGTTTTTTGGGGTTTTTTTCCCTTATTTTTTAATTTTTTTTTTATTTTTTGAGACAGAGCCTCACTCTGCTGCCCAGGTTGGAGTGCAGTGGCATGATCTTGGCTCACTGCAAACTCCACCTCTCGGGTTCAAGCAATTCTCCTGCCTCAGCCTCCCGAGTAGCTGTGACTATAGGCATGTGCCACCATGCCCCACTAATTTTTTGTATTTAGTAGAGATGGAATTTCACCATGTTGACCAGGCTGATCTCGAATTCCTGACCTCAGATAATCCATCTGCCTTGGCTGGCCAAAATGCTGGGATTACAGGTGTGAGCCACCACGCCCAGCCCACTGGGTATGTTTCTGTTGCTTAACACCAGAGACTCTGGCAGGTACCTTGAGCTCTTAAGATGTCCTCCAGCTCTGATAGTCTGTCCTTTTTAAGAGGAACATTCTTCTTACTATGCAAACTCATATCAACCTCAGCTTTTACAACTCAACCAAAGAGAAGAGCAATCATCTCGCTTGAGGTGGTTCATCACCAAACCAGGCCCTATCTCCTCCTGCCTTCTCTGTCCTTTGATCTACTCCCTACAGCCAACAGCCAACCCACCCATGAGTCAACCTAGCCTAGTGTGACCTCACAGAGCTACATACTTGACTAGACTTACAATTTCCAGAGGCAGATAGATTCCTGCCAACTAGGCCGAATCTGAGTTGAGTATGACATGTTTGTAAAATATTTTGTAGTTTGGAAACTTAAACTATCTTTTTTCTACTATGTCACTGATCCTTGCAACAATCCTGAGATAAACAGGGCAAGCATAAGGACCCTGATGCTCACAGAAGTGATGTGCTGTAGGATCTAGAGACGAAAAATAAGAGGATCATATGACTGGAGAAAGTGTGGGAAGGAGAATGTACGCTGGGCTAGGAGTCAGGAAGCATAGGCGCTACGTTCCAGCCCTGCCACTCATTAGTAGCTTAACCTCTTGCAAGTCTACCTGTCTGGATCTGGTTTCTTCATCTGTACAACAAGGATGTTGGATGTATTAGTTAGTGCAGGCTGCCATAACAGAGTATCATCGATTGGGTGGCTTAAACAACAGAAAGTTACTTTGTTACAGTTCTGGAGGCTGGAAGTCCTAGATCAGGATGCCAGCATGGTCAAGTTCTGGTAAGGGCTCTCTTCCTGGCTTGCAGACAGCCACTTTCTCACTGTGTCCTCACATGGAAGCAGAAGAGAGAGATATGTATCTTTCTTCCTCTTTTTATAAGGGTACAGTACTATCAGATTAGGAACCCACCCTTATGACATCATTTATCCTTTATTATCTCATAAAGACCCTATCTCCTGATAAGTCACATTGGGGGTTAGGACTAAGTCCCATTGGGGGTTAGGACTTCAACATATATATTTTTTTGGAGGGGATACAACTCAGTCCACAGTACTGGATATGATCTTTGGAGTTCCTTCTACCTGTCAGCACAAGTCTGGAACACTGAAGATACAGTTGTCTACAGAATTAGTAATTCTACCTTGCCTCCTTGATTCAAGAAACTGCACAAGGCTTATTTCTAGACTATTTGTAGGAACATTTTGGAACTCATCTGTGTAAACACTTTCCCTTCCCTAAGGCAATTAATAAGCCAGAGGTAATCTCTGGCCAAATCAGGTCTCTCCCAAAGTTGGGGCCTTAACGTTTTTCAGAAAGCATGTATTTAACTGTCACTTTTAGCCTTTGGGCATAGCATGCAATTTCTGCCACTGCATTTAGAAAGAACATAATGATGATTGTCAATTGGAGGTGGGTTTTTAATCACAAGTCTCCAGCTAAATTTTCTAAGAGCCATGAAGATTACTGAGCAATTGTGGCCTTTCACCAAAGCACAAAGTACCTTGTCAGTCCTACTTTATGAAGCACCTGGAAATGCTGTCTTAGAGTGGCTTTATGGTCAGAAGCAGGCTCTAGTGGGGAGAGCTGGCCCTTTGCAGGTCAAATATAATTCCCTCCAGTCATAATCAAATATTTCAGATTTCTCCAGAAAGATTATTTTTGGTTTGATATACTTATTGTCAAAGGCCTACAAGTACTTTCAGCACTTAAATTACAATGCCCCCCTAAGAAAACACCCCAAGGATGATTTTAACAGTCACAGAATGTGTTATTGCATACTTTAAGCACTTAAATACAATGCCAAAAAAAAAAAAAAAAAAAAAAACAAAACAAAAAAACCCAAGAATGATTTTTTCTTTTTTTTTTTTGAGATGGAGTCTTGCTCTGTCACCCAGGCTGGAGTGCAATGGCGCAATCTCGGCTCATTGCAACTTCTGCCTTCAGGATTCAAGTGATCCTCCCGCCTCAGCCTCCCGAGTATAGGCATGTGCCAGCCCCCACACCCAGCTAATTTTCTGTATTTTTAGTAGAGATGGGGTTTCTCCATGTTGGCCAAGCTGGTCTCAAACTCCTGACCTCAGGTGATCCACCCCCATCAGCCTCCCAAAATGCTGAGATTATAGGCATGAGCCACCGCACCCAGCCCCAAAGATGATTTTAACAGTCCCAGAGTGTGCTGCTGTATCTAGACCTGAGACCTTTAGGATTAAGAAGATGGTCTGCATTTCTGTAATTTGTTTACATCTCCTTATGACATAATCTACAACTGCTTATAGACTCTAAATTTTCCTTCTCTGTGTAATATCAAACCCAGATTTACCTTTCATGTATATTATAACCCAATCTTCATCTTCATTTGACCCAAACTATCTAAGTTCTGTATTCTACAAACTAGAAAGATGCTGAGTTTTCTGTATTGATCCTATGGAGAATGGTTCTCAAATGGGGGTGACTTTGTGCCCCAGGAGACATTTGGCAATTTCTGGAGACAGTTTTGGTTGTCACCACTGAGGTTGGGGGGTAGTCGTGGTAGTACCAGTGGCATCTAGTGGGTAAGGGTCAGGGATGCTGCTAAATATCCTACAATGCACAGGACAGCCCCTGCAACAAAGAATTACCTGGCCCCATGTGTCAACAGTGTTGAAGTTGAGAAACTCTGCTACAGAATCTCAAGATGCAAAGCATATGGTCCTTCGTGGCTTCCAGGGTTGTGGGGTGGGAAGCTGTTATACTGGCAGCACAGCTCTGGCACTCTTCATGACCCCAGGGACACACACAGCAGATGCCGATGAAAACTTAGGCTGTCTTTGCCAGGCCAACTCACAACGCCAATAAAGGGGTTAATTTTTTTTTTTTTTTAAGTAGGCGGCCCTTCCTTTGATTTTCATCCAGCTTCAGTGTCCTCTTCACCAGGGCAGGAAGGAGAAAGCAATCAGGACTAGAACACAGTGGCTCAGGAGCAGCCCTACAGCAAGGTCTGAAGGATTGATAGATTTGCTACTCACAGCTTTATAGCTCATTTTATTCTGACAGTAGAGTGTATAGAAAAAACTTCTAAACACTTCTTAAAAATTCTAACAGCTTTATAGGTTGGTAGGATTTCAAGCTACTTTTTAAAAGCATTAAATTATTCCCTGTGCTCCCATTAATTTAGTTATTTCTATATATCCCTCCTAGTTCCAAAAAGGTTCTGACATGGGTAACTCTCCCTGTGGTGTTGACTTAACTATCCCAAATCAAGCTTACATGAGCTTTAGGACTGATCAATACAGGTTTCAATTTAGGAGGAAAAAGGATTTTGGAAGGGCCAAGTAAAACTATAATGTTTTGGCAGTTAAAAGATATGAGTTAAATTCCCACTATGTGTAAAGTTATAGTGCTAAATGCTGAGGAAGACATTTTTTAAAAGTATAAATCACAGCTGGTGTCCTTAAGTAATTCATACTCTGAGAGAGATAGGCTCCATGCCCAAGGGAGGCTGTCTTCTGTTACAAAGCAGGCTGTGCTTGGTGGTTTCTGGGCAGGGGCCACCCTCGGCATTCTTCCCTCCTCTGGCCAGGGAAGGAGGGGCAGAATAGGAAGAGGTGAGGGTAGTTGAGTGGGGAGTGCAAAGGGACAAAGCCTCAGAAGTGGACGCATACTGGGGAGAGTCTGAGGTATAAGCAAACTAAATGAGAGCTGGATCTTAGAGGTCCTGTTGGCCAGAGGGAGGCATTAGGGTTTTATCCTGAAGTTACAGTCATCTACACAGGAAGTTATATGATTAAAAAAATAGCATTTGTTGGGTGCTTACCCTTTACTAAGCATACTATTTAATCCTCTGCCGTAGCTATTCTTCTCCCCATTTTACCGATGAGGACACTGAGGTACGAGGGTTAAATCACCTACTCAAAGCTACTCTTGCAAGTACCAGAGCCAGGATTCACATCATAGGCAGAGCCCACACTCTTAACCACTTCAGACTGCCTCTTGATAGAACAGGAAGGATGACAGCAGAGGAGAGACTAGATAGACACGGATACCGCTAGGAAGGAGCTGCCGACAGACAGCATTTCAAGGAGTAGAGGAAGTCAACGGGGTCAGATGTTGCTGAGCCATCATGAACGAAATCTGAGAAACAGCCATTGGATTTATATTAGGCAATCACCGGTGACCTTTAAGAGTTCTGTTTCAGTAGAGGGGTGGGGGCAGGAGCTCCTTGCAGAGCATCAAGAAGGGGAGTGATAGCAGATAGAACCTTGTGTAGAAACTGACAGTGAAAAGACAGGGAGAGATGGGAGAGAAATTTCCAAGCTTTTCTTTTGAGACTATCTCCCAAAACAATGAAACCTTTTCTTTATTGAGGAATTGCAATATATTTCACCTTGTTCTTTTGTTTTGATGGGCAAAGCTAACAAATTTTAGGAGTCATGGTTAAAGGAGAATTAGCAAGTGTCACAGAACTTGTTTTTTAAAAGCCCTGCATCAAATTCAGGTAAAATACAAAGATTTGACTATTTCAAAGGAAACTGTCATGGGCCGAAGGTTAATTGGCCTTATGCATTGTATTGGCTGGACAAAATGGCAATTGTGTAACCAGGGTGGGAATAGTGTGAGATAATCATAGATAAAATAACTTGCTTCAGACCTGTTTTGAGGCAAGGGAAAGAAGCTGAAGCACTGCATGTGTTATGGCTTGACAGTGAAATGTGGAGAACAGCTGCCTGGACTTCCAAAAACCTGGGCTGCAAAGGGCAAAAATACTTATTAAAATTCCTTGTTTTAATGAGTTCTGGGAATAGGATTTATCAGCCTCTGTCCTAGCTACTAAGTAGTTTCTATTACAAATCAAAAGCAGTTTTAGGGAGGCTGTGTTTTTTGAAGGGGAAATCCTCTCCTGGCGGGTAATTCAGACTGCCTAGGGCAGCAATTAAAGCCATCCGGGAGGAAGAGAGGAGGCCTCTCTGTGGCTGAGGAGCAGTTTCTCCCAGGCTTCTTCCGAAAACCATGAACTCCCTTTAGCATCCCAGTGTAGTCCATTCTAAAGTGTTCTACAGATGAATCAGTCCCCAGAGTGTCTATGATTTTGCTGCGGCTCAAGAACTACTGCAAACAATAGATGCATGAAAGACATATGTAGAGTCCTTCCTGGGACTGCCTATGCCAAAGAGATCTCAGGCTGTGATGCTTCTCAGACACATTGGGTAAGTGCTTTGGCAATGAACTCTCAGACCCTGGCTCAAACAGGGATGACACCAACAGGTATTTAATGTTTAAAAAATGCAACAGGCTAATAATGCAGGCACTGCAAGGATTTACCTGTCTGTGTGAAAAGCCAGTAGGAATGACCATAGATTCCTTTTCCTTTCTAGTGACTCAGGCCACTGGGACAGTTGATGGTTGGGTGAAGGAATCCAGAGTCTCCTTTGGAAGTTCTTCAAAAACTTTATGCATCCCCATTACAGGGGAACCCATACAGATCTCTTCTCCATCCCAGGCCATCTCCCCACATACCATTTGCTGCCTCGTCACACATCCCAACCCTCAAGTGACTTTTTTCCCATCTTTACAGGTTCCTCTCTCCCCAACACCGGCTCAAGAGTAAGCCAGATCTTTCCCGATTCTTCTCCACTTTCTTGTTTTCCCCCAAACAATACATAAAGTTTTTGCATTTTAGCGGTTTCACTGCTCACTACAGAGAACAGTAAGGACTAACAAAAACAAAAAGTGTGGGAAGCTGGAAAGATTCAAGGATGCCATAGTGATTTGTTGGTTCTTTTTTTACAGTACCAGAGTTGGGGGAGTGAACAAAATAGACAGAACCCCTGCCCTTTGGAGCATTCATTCCATGGGGGAGATGGGCAATAAACTTAACAACTAATTAATATAGTATGCTAGGAGGTGCTATGAATAAAAGCAAGACAGGGAGGAGGAATAGGATGCTGTGGGAGTGGGGATAGTTTTAAAGGAGTGGTTAGACTTTGAGCAAAGCTGAAATGAGGTGAGGGACCATGAAGACACCTGCGGGAAGAGTATTCCAGGGAAGAAAACCATTAGTGCTAAGGGCCTGGGGGCAGGAGGAACAGCAAGGAAGCCAGCGTGGATGGACCAGAATAGGACGGGAGGCCAGAGAACTATGGGGCAGAGAGTGCTTCATCCTGCAATCAGAGTGCGAAAGGGAATGAGTCCAGAGTTTGAGCTATGCTGACCTGAGCTCAGATGTCAGCTCTGCCCCTTAGGTCATTTACCTTGGGCTCCCCCATTCTTATATATAAACAGTTGACCATAAAGGGTGGTCACTGCAATATGGGATGTGAAACTTCCTATCACAGGACACAGCACATGACATGTTCCTACCCACCAAACATCAGCTCCTCTCCTCTTCCCCTGGTTTACAGGGCTCCTCTCATCTAGCTCCCAATGCAATTGAGTAAAAGATGTCTAAAAGTATGCCATTCAAGGGCTTCCAAGAGGGCCAAGTGCAAGAAAACCAACTGCAAAACGGTATACATCTATGTATTGTTGGAAAACAGGAATATTTTAGTTTCTGCATTCAAAAATCTGGAGGAATCCACACAAAACTGTTAGTGGTGGTCAGTGCTGAAGGGTAAGATTACCAAAAAGTTGGACTACTGAGCTTCTACCTTCTATATTTCTGTAATGTTTGAACATTTTACAATGAGCACATATTACACTGGCAAGCAGAAATCACAATATAGGCTCGTGCTGGTGCAGGAGAATTGACCTCCTGGTCCTGAGTAACCTCCATCCCACCCTGCACCCAAGCCCACCTGGTGTGATCCAACTCTTACATCTTCTCTATGGGAAAACTGAGTGCAAAAAGGGCCAAAGGGAGCCTTAGGTTCTTAGATGAGACCTGGACCACAGGAGAAGGTCCTGGGATAGGTATGCTTGGTTAACATGTGAACTCCCACTGGGTCTGTTTGAAAGGGGATGGAAAGTGAACGACTTTCTTAAGAAAATGAAAACCCTTACTATGGCTGCCAAGCAGAGAAAGAGAGATTGATGAAAATCAAGTATTTCAAAGTAATCTGGAAACTTCTTTTGTGATTCAAGATTGTCGACAACTGAAAAAAAATCTCATTTTAAAGAATACTAAATTAAGAAATACTTTAAGAAAAAACACATTTCACAATGAAGTAGCTTACAAGGTCGATCAAGGAAAAACAAATATCCCAGTTCTTAGTGTCTTATTCAACAATGTACTAAAATACTCATTATAATCAGTCACCACAAGACATGTGAGTTTCATAGCTTGGAAAACTTTTCTCCCACTCTCCCAAACAACTCTCATGAAGGGAATTAAAAAAAATAATGCTTAAGCGTTAAAAGTTTCCTATATGACTTTCCCAGTTTAAATATATGTTTCAAGAGAAAAAAAAAAAGTAGTCCAGAAACATTTTTACATTTCCTAAATTGGCCTTTGCACCATAAAGCCTTCTCAGCTCTGCATTAAATGAAATCCTGCTTGAATGGAAGACAGCAGACTAGTCAGTTTCTCAAACTCTTCAATCATGAGATTCCCAACTGAGGAAGATAGATAGTGATGCTCCCCATAGGAAAACTCATTTCCTCCCCAGAAATCAAGTAACACCTCTCGTTTTCTGCTTCTTGCCCAGTAACATCAGGACTCCTCTTGAGTTTATCTGATCATAGACTGGAAATCCCCAAGACAGAAAGATCCTGTCTCAGCATTTCTGTAAACACCAGGGAATGTGCTCTTCCTAAACTGAGTGTTTCCCAGGAGGCAAGAATGCTATGTACAAACTGCTATACTGTTTCAAAGTAACACAGTGTAATGAAAATTGTAACATCATGGTACTCTAAAACCAATCACACTGACCAAGGAAAAAAGAGCTTACAGAATTAAAAGAGATGGTCATATTTCCTACTCAATATTATTCATCAATTTATAATTAAAAGTTATTATTTGCATGGGATATACTTTCCAAATAATTCCTTCTATTCACCTACACCTTTCTCACCACTATCTCAACTATGTGACCTGAGTAGAAAAGCTATTAGCCCCTCTGGGTGAATTTTCACTGATGCAACTACAGCAATTTCTAAGTCCATGAGAACTGCTAGGAATGTTTAACAAAATCCAATAATCCAATACCTGCATTATAATAATGCACTTTAAAAAATGATTAAATACACATCCATAGTTGAATGCACAGATTCCAAGAACTTTGAATGCATAATTGCTACAATCATAGAGAGACTGGATTATGATCCATGGTTGGTATGGATTTTTTCCTCCCATTAAGGCATTCACAGGCAAGTGGGATAGACAATGTTGCTCTGATGACTGGCAGTGAGACCAGAAGACAGTGTGCAGGGCAGCAAGAAGGGTAGGGTGGGATGCAATAATGGAAAATGGGAGTGATTCATTCTATTTAATGCATATACATTTTATGAGTTTAAATCTGGAGGGAAACAACTTTTTAAACTCAACTCATTGTGTGGGAGAATTAAATGGAAGCACATCTTGGACCCCGCTTTTTATAGGTTTAGTGCCACCTCAAAAAATTCCATACCGACCCATTCTGAAACAACAGCTTTTCTTACTGGAAAGCCACAAAGTTGGTGTGGAATCTATGAAATGGAAAATCGGACCCAAGCTAATGTGCTCATGCATAAGCTTGATTTTAATGAAAAGGTACATGGAGCAGCCACACCTGGAGGAAAAGCCCCCTCAGGGCTCCCCACCTCCAGTATCCCCATGCGCTTGAGTTTGCATCCTTACCCTGTCCCTGACTGTGTGACCTTGGGCAAGTCAGTTAACCTTTCTAAGTCCTAGCTTGTTCATCTTCAACATGGACATAAGAGGTTTGTTATGAGGACTAAATGAGATCATACACAAATAGTTTTAGCTCAGTACCTGATACATATGAACATTTAAGAAACGTGTCCTTCTCGTGATTAGATGTGGCACTCTGATCACATTTTAGAAGCAATTACAGTTCAGCTATCATATCCCAACATCTTGTGATAACCATTTTCATTTTTTGCTTCTAGCTCTTACTATTCTTTTCGTCACAATATTTTAGGGTTGAGGTATTTGGGGGAGGAGGTAAGCAGTTATATACATCCCACTTTTCCCACTGTTGCTCAAAGCAAGGTGAAAAGCCAGGGAACTAAATACATGCACTGAAAAGAAATTCAGTCTTTAGGATATGATGTGATAGGTGTACGAAATATAAATAAATCATACAATTTCAACCTCTAACATATAGGGCATCAAATCATAGGTAGGTTTTATTTTAAAAGAAACAAAAGCCAAGCAGCATTAAAGAGGATAGAGGGAACCCATATGGGCCTATTGCTAGCTCAGTATTGGTGACTGTGAAACAGGGATGGGTGAGCTAGATTATGGGGGCTTTCATGGGGTCTGACTTCCAACAGGTGGCTAGCTTTAGTCATGTTCAGATGCAAAACCGTAATGAGTTTGAGTATGCAAGTCCCAGGGATTCTGCTGAAGGCCTTTTCTCAGCCATCAAGGGAGACAATTTTCTAGGTTTAAGACTCCCTGGCAAGTTAGCAAGCAGGGAACTGCCTGCCCTAGCTTGCACCTATCCCCTGAAGGGGATTCTGGCCTGACGGTGAAAACCCACCATGCCTTCCAGACAGCCCATCCTGCCGCTGAGGCACCTCCCGACAAACCGGGGAAGCCCACTAGGAAGTGGTCACGACCAAGCAAGCCACAAATCCTCAGGGTGTGGGATTTCCACCTCTATACCACGTCTGAAAACCGAAAATAGGCGCCCGCCTGCCATACTGCAATGGGATTCCCCCCAGCAGTAACCCCCCCCCCCAGCTTGCATGTTTTATTAATAAATGCAAGATGGCACACGGAGGCAAAGAATGGGAGGTAAGGCATCTGCAGCTGGACCCGAACCAGGGCAGTTTGCAAAAATAAATAAGAAGCATGTGACAAGAAGCAGGTACCCAGGCTGGAGCTGAAAGCCCTGGGCTGCCCCACGCACCCTCGCCTGGCTCCCCCCAGCCAGCGGGATGAAGGTCAGCGGCAAGATCCCAGCCCTTCCGAGCACGCATCCTGCAAACCTTGACCGGTCCCCCCACCCCCCGCCCCGACCATAGGACTCGGGCAGTGAGGCAGGGGAAGCTCCGGCCGCGGCCGGCTGCGAGGACACATACCTGCTGCCCGGGCTCGGGATTCGCTCGGTTCTGCAGCGGCGCCGGTCTCGGCTAGCGCTCCCGGGGCTCCCCTCTCCGCCCCCCCGCCCCCTCGCGGCCCTGCCGCTCCCTCCGCCCCTCCGCCCACCGCGCTCGGGGGCGCGCGCGCGGCCTCGCGCCGGCGACTTGTCCGGGCCCGCGCCTGCGCCCTCGCCTCCCGCCGGCCGCGCGCGCGCGCTCCCGAGGCTGCGGAACGGTGGCGCGGCTGTCTAGGAAACCGCGGCGTCGGCGGGCAGGGGCTGGCGGCCAGCGCTGGGCAGGGGGCGGAGGCGGGGGCTCGGCCGTCTCCAGGGCTGCCACGCAGAGCGCGGGCTTCGTGGCGTGGGTGAGGGGGTCGCGGGGCAGGCTCGGGACCTGAGTGCGAGCGTGTGGAGAGGCGAGGGGGCCGCGAAGGGTGGGGTCTGACGGGGAGGCAGGCGGGGCGCAGAAGCAACAAGTGCGGAGGCCGAGGTCGTCTCACCGGGAAGGGGAGGACCCCCGGGGGATTTCGTACTGCTGAGAATGGGAACCTCCCGTCGCTTTGGCGCAGCGCTTTGCAGTTTTCAGAGCGCTTTCCCAGTTGCTCCGTTTCATCCGCGCGGGGCGCCCGGTGAGGGAGAGGACGACACGCAGTGCCCCCTACGCTTGGAGGCCACCGAGGGGAAAACGCCTTTCTCTGTGTGGCTGGAGTCATAGCACAGTCAGAGCCCCTTGACTCTCAGTCGGCTGCCTGGGAGAAAAATACCAGTACATTCATTTGATGGCCTCAGCTCAGGACCATTGTAGGACAGTGTTTCTCCTCTTTTTCTCTCTTTCGTTATCTGACTCTTAAAAGGGCTTTTTACACGCCCCCATCTCCTTTCCCCATGAAATTCCAGTACCACAGATACACTGTCGACCTGCGTATGTGCTGTATGTGTATCTGTGCTTGATGCATAAAAAGAGTAACATTGCGCCCCTTGGAGGCAGCTTCGCCCTGGTGGAGAAGCCTGTCCTCGGGCCATGGTTCCCAGTTACTGGGTGGGTTAAGCGGAGTCACTGAGCAATGTGGATGCACCCACAGATATTCTCTGTCGTTTAAAAAAAAAAAAGAAAAAGCCCTCACACGTAATGTGTACAACTCTTTCTAATTAGTGTCTGCAGGGTCTGCTATGAATACGGCCATTTAAGCAGCTTCTGGATTCATAGTAGCTTGTTATCGTTGGTCTTCACCAATTCTTGCTAAAAATATAGCCGTTTTCCTATAGGGTGTTGCCATTTTTATGTTAAAATATTTGAAAAGTTGGGAAATCCTTGTTTCTGGGACACGAAGTTTCAGAAAGGCTTTTGGCTCTGCAGATAGCCTTGATTTCTGATTCTTGTACCTCTTCTAAAGTGTTTTTATTTGGTTAGGTCCAGTTGGCCTCTCAGGAATGTCCTTTGTCTTTTCTTTCTGCCGTAGCTTTTTTAGAATGGACATAATGGAAATGGTAGAGTTGAAGGACATCAAAACCAGCTCTTGGAATTGCCCAAGGGTCTTGGATTATACGGGAATATCTATACAGGAAGTATCTTCTTTTGGCAAACAGAAAAAAATGTAAAATTTTTTCAGATCCTCCCTCGCCTTTCGGCATTTCCTACTCAACTCTAACCTCTAATGGTGGAATTTCAGAGGAAGAAACACTTGGAGATGATACTTGTAGAAGCTACCTGGGTTGCCAAAGGATTTTTCTACATTTCTAGATGGAAGAAATGCGGACTAGAAAAGAGAAAGTGGAGATGGGTTAAGAAAAATTAATGGAGGATGCATGGGAGGAAAGCTATAGTTTTCTGACAGTCGGTGACAGCATTTTAACTACCTACACTTTATTTAGAAAAAGCTTTGGCATATCTTGCCCCAATTGTTACCCACTCCTTTTTCCCCCTTAGTAGAACTCTACTTAAGATTTGATTGAAACTATTGAGAAGCATCCAGTTAAAACGCTAATTAACTCTCAGACTATGACAAGTATTTTGAAACTTGCTGAGAGAAATTTGAAGACCACTTCAAATTTCTGCCAGGAATCTTTGTATTCTAATAAAATATTTTTGAATTCGGGTTCATGCTACTTCAAGGAAACTTTTTTTCTACAATGGCTATTTATAATATAATAGCCATTGTGTGGAAAATTACATGCTAATAACGTTTACCTATGTATTTTAAGTGTTCTGGGTTTTTTCCTTTTCTGAGTAATCCGAGTTTATGGAAATTGTAGGTGCAACCATTTCATGTTGTACTGTGAAGTCAAAAATCCCAAAACATGTATCATTTGTCAACTCTATGCTGCCCCCTGGTGATGTCCTACTTCACAGCACCTCCCCAAACTAAAATCTAACTTTGATAAATTTTTTAGGGTGTTGAAAACTTAAGTGTGGGCAAGATGCCATTCTGCATTCTTCAAACTGGGCCTTCTCTTGTTTTCAGATACCCTAAGGCCTAACACGGAAGGAGCATTAGCCCTTGAGGCTGATCAATCTAGAGGAACTGTGAAGACCTCACTTTCACTTGGAGCATTATTCTTGAACTTACCTGGCTTATAAGATTCAATTGGGAACACTTGCTTAAAATCAGATTCTGTGAGTCATAAATTCAGCTGATTAGAAAAAAAAAATGGATTCTGGAGCCTCCTTTCAAACCCCTTGAAATCTAATATGAGGGGGGTTGGCTTGTGATTTTTATGTTTAACTGCCCCAGGTGATTCTTATTGACAGGAGAGGGTGGGGGAATCCTGGAGCTATAAATAATACAGGTGCTGCTTCAGTACACTGCAGGTGACTAATGGGAGGGAATTTTGTGAGTAAAGGAGCTTAGTAGCAACAGGAAAGTATAAGAACTGTAAAGCAGTAGTGGAACTGTGGGTTTAAGCTTGGTATATCACTTTCTTGCCAGACATACCTGTTTGTTTCTAACGTGGCTGTAGTTAGCATTCTATCCCATACCAAGATACCTTTTGAGGTAAGTCAGATTTTCTTTTAGTTAAAAAGACTACCTTTTCAAGAGTACCAGGATCACATAAATGGAACATTTGTACATGTATGTAGCTGCAAGATTATGGGAGGATAGAGATGATGTTGATTCTGTGAATGTCTGAAAAAGATTGATAACAGAGTTAAATCTTTTGTTCTCTTGAGATAGTTGCTTGTGAAAATAGAACAAGTGAATCTGATGCCATGTGATTAGTGAAAATTTGAATAATGCCCAAAGTCCTTAAATTGTTAATGTGATGTAAATGTTAATATTTTGAAAACTCTTCTAAATGTTATAACCTCACTTATTTGGAATGTACAGGTAGAAAGCCAATCTGAGTTGGTAAAAGCCTGAAAAATGGAATATATGTGACTTTGTGTGGTATTTATTTTAAATTTGAGTACATACAATAATATCTAAGTCATTTTTTATTTTTATTTATTTATTTTTTTGAGATGGAGTTTCGCTCTTGTTGCCCAGGCTGGAGTGCAATGGCACGATCTTGGCTCACCTCTGCCTCCCAGGTTCAAGTGATTCTCCTGCCTCAGCCTCCCTGAGTAGCTGGGTTTACAGGCATGCACCAACACACCAAGCTATTTTTTTTTTTTTTTTTTTAAATAGAGACGTGAGTTCTCCACGTTCGTCAGGCTGGTCTCGAACTCCTGACCTCCAGACCTCAAGTCTGCCTGCCTTGGCCTCCCAAAAGGTTGGGATTACAGCTGTGAGCCACTGCGCCCGGCCGCTAAGTTGTTTTTTAAAAAATCCTGCTGAGATGGCTTTAGCAAAAATGATTGACTAGTAACTAGTGACATTCATGTGCATGCAGTCTGTGTGGATACAATATGAAACATAATACCATGGACTCAGTAGGCTCTCAATAAAATATTAATTGTAAAGTTTTCTCATAAGTAGGTTAAGAATACTTAATGCAGCAAGCCCATTCTTCAAAGATAGTACTTAGAGCAGATTTTACCTTGAATGGAATACTAAAAGTGGGGCAATAAGAACAGTAGATCTTGGGTATGGACAATAGTAATTCTCATTATCTGTGAAGAATTTAAACTACAATAAACCCACTAAAAGTCTGTTTTTTATTTCCAGTAATTTTTATATACCAGTAATTCTAAACTGTGTCAATAATAAAATAGTCCTCCATGAAAAATCTCTTATGGATCTGGATTTTAAACAATTTCTGTATACGAATTTTTTTTTTTTTTTTTTTTTTTTTTTTTTTTTTTTTTTTTTTTGAGACAGAGTCTGGCTCTGTCACCCAGGTTGGAGTGCTGTGGTGTGATCTCTACTCACTGCAAGCTCCGCCTTCCGGGTTCACATCATCCTACTGCCTCAGCCTCTCGAGCAGCTGGGACTACAGGCACCCACCACCACAGCTGGCTAATTTTTTGTATTTTTAGTAGAGACGGGGTTTCACCGTGTTCACCAGGATGGTCTCGATCTCCTGACCTTGAGATCCGCCTGCCTCGGCCTCCCAAAGTGCTGGGATTACAGGCGTGAGCCACCGCGTCCAGCCACTATACGAATTTAAACTTCAAATCAGCATATTTTAATTATTTTTTTAAATTATAATCTACATGGAAATTAATTTAGAGAACTCCCACTCATACAATTGTCCTTCAGTAAACATGGACTCAGTTATTGTATATATTTCCAAGTAAACTCATGAAAGTTCAGGGTAATTCAAGACTTTAGGCACAGTTCATGTTTGCAACCCTGGTGGTCCATATTCCTGCATTTAAACAGTAGATTCTTTGTAAACAATGGTAGCACAGTGATTGTAAGGATAAAGAAACAGAACTTGATTACTTCAACATTGTTGTATGTGACCACTTAGAGTGTTTGTTTATAAAATTTAAGAGTGAAACATAGTGCAAACTTTGAGGTATAATATTTTTGTTTCATGGAATTATCCTCTTGAATAATTTTTTTTGAGACAGGGCTTTGCTCTGTTGCCCAGGTTGGAGTGCAGTGACACAATCTGGGCTCACTGTAGTCTCCGCCTCCCCAGTTCAAGCAATTCTCCTGCCTCAGCCTCCCGAGTAGCTGGAACTACAGGTGCCTGGCACCAAGCCTGGCTAATTTTTGTATTTTTTTAGTAGAGACAGGGTTTCACCATGTTGGCCAGGCTAGTCTCCAGCTCCTGACTTCAAGTGATCTACCCACCTCAGCCTCCTAAAGTGCTGGGGATTATAGGCATGAGCTACTGTGCCCGGCCCCGTCTTGAATAATTGAATTCAAATAATACATTTAACTTTGATTTTTTTTCTTTTTTCATTGTTAATAGTTGCTTCAAAACTAAAAAATCAAGAAAGTAAGAGGTATAATGTTATTTCGTACTGCAAACAAATCAGTACGTAGGCATATGTGTTTTTTATTTTTTGAAAATGATAGTTTCATTACAATTTCCTTTGTTGTACTGTAATACTTACTTTATTTTCTATTGGTATATAAGTGGAGTTGAATAAAATACAATTTCCACTGTCTCTTTCCTATTGTTTCATTTCATGATTATTACTGAAAAATAATTTTATCTCATAGAGGAAGGGGTAATAAAAAAAATGATCCCTCTGACCTGAGGTCAGGAGTTTGAGACCAGCCTGGCCAACATGGTGAAACTCTGTCTCTACTAAAAATACAAAAATTAGCTGAGCGTGGTGGTGGGCAGCTACTCAGGAGGCTGAGGCTGGAGAATCGCTTGAACCTGGGAGGCGGAGGTTGTGGTGAGCTGAGATCGTGCCACTGCACTCTAGCCTGGGCAACAAGAATGGACCTCTATCTCAAAAAACAAACAAACAAACAAAATGATCCCTCTGGCTGGGTTCAGTGACTCATACCTGTAATCCTAGCCCTTTGGGAGGCTGAGGCAGGCAGATCGCTTGAGCTCAGAAGTTCAAGATCAGACTGGGCAACGTGGTGAAACTCCTTCTCCACCAAAAATATTTTAAAAATTAGCCAGATGTGGTGGTGTGCACTTGTGGTCCCAGCTGCTCGGAAGTCTGAGGTGGGAGGAGGGCTTGAGCCTGGGAGGCAGAGGTTGCAGTAAGCCAAGATTGCACCACCGCACTCCAGCCTGGGTGACAGTGTGACACCCCGTCTAAAAAAAAAAAAAAAAAAAAAATCCCTCTGGATGTCAGATGTTCTAAGTATGTTAATGGACCCAAATGATCACCAAGTGAATGATATTCAGTTTTTAAGTGAGTTCAGTTATGTGTTTAATATTTGGAATTTTGCATGTACTCTATGAAGAACCATTCCTTTGGCTACACAATTCATGTGCCAAAATGGAATATCAGCGAGTGCATGTACATGTATTGAAAACACAAAAATGATCTACTATTCCAATTGTGGTATAATTATTTTATAATAATTAAAATTATATTAAATTTTAAATTAAAATATAATTAAAATAGTGTAGGCTATTTTAAAACCTAGCAAGTACAGGCCGGGTGCAGTGGCTTATGCCTGTAATCCCAGATCACTTGAGGTCAGGAGTTTGAGACCAGCCTGGCCAACATGATGAAACCCTGTCTCTACTAAAAATACAAAAATTTGCTGGGCGTGGTAGCATACGCTGGAAGTCCCAGCTACTCAGGAGACTGAGACAGGAGAATTGCTTGAACTGGGAGGTGGAGGTTGCAGTGAGCCAAGATTGTGCCACTGCACTCCTGCCTGGGCGACAGAGCAAGACTCTGTCTCAATAAATAAATAAATAAATAAATAAATAAATAAATAAATAAATACCTAGCAAGTACATATCCATGTGTTTATTAAAAGAATCCTAGTAATTGCTGACATTTATTGAATGCTTACCATATGTCAGACACCATTCTATGTGCTTTATATATACTAATTTATTTTTTCATAGCAGTCCCATTGGAGAGTTCTAGTTATTAATCTCATTTTACAGATGAAGAAACCAAGGCACAGAGAGATTAAGTAGCCTGCTCAAGATCACACAGCTAATAAGGAACCGAGATTCAAACTTGGGGAGTCTGATTCAGAGACTTTAAAATCAACGCTGGTGCCTCACTGCCTCACGTATGTACACAAAGTTGTGCCTAAATAAATTTGAGGAATCATTAAGTAGTAGGAAAAGCATTCTGGATTCCAGAGTTCCAGCTCCAGTTCATTCTGTAACTTTGAGTATGGCAAATAAATGAAAGTCTCTAATTTGGAGAGACTTGTGCTTATTCCATCTAGAAGTTCTCTAAGTTTTTTTCTAACTCTAAATTTTTATGATTCTATGATTATCATTACATAAAGGAGAAAATTTCTCTTTTTACTTTCTAACAGACTAAAAGTGAATCAGAAAAATAAAGAACCAGCATCAAATTTGAAGGTAGATAAATTTTTTATGTTTTGTAGTTACAAAAAAAATTATTCTTAAACCTTTTATGTTCATTATTTGTATGACTACAGAAAGCCCATAAACCTCTGAAGAATTGATTGTTGCATTCTATTGACTTAAATAAAAATTTGTATTAATATATGCCACTTTGATATGATTAAGGTAATCTGAGCTATTGCCTTGATCTTAGTGCCAAATAAAGTAAAAGCTCTTTGAGAAAATTAACTTTCTAAATGGAAGATAGATCATATACTACTTTTTTTCCTCTTCTTTCCCACAAAGACTACCACCTTATTAAAATGACAAGCCATATTAGGCTTCTATCTGTGATAATACCTGTAACATTTTTTTTCTTGGGGAACACAAAACATAAAAAGTAGCTTTCATAATAAAAGAAATATAATTCCTCGTCCTTCCATAATCCCTGTTTGCATAGTATGAAGTGGCTCCTCACCACCGTCTAATCTTTTAATAAAATTATATTTCCCTCTTAACCCAACTCCTAGCCTTTTATTTGGAAATAGTAACAGTAGTTTTTCTGGGACTTAAAAAGTGGTGACAGGGGGAAAAATTAAACATGTCGACAAAGTGAAACTTCTGCTTCTTACTAAAAAGTCCTTTGAGGTACCACTAAGTGAAAGAAAAACATTCATATGAAAATTGCATATATACTTTCCTTCTCTTCGGGTATTACTAAAATTGTTATATAAATATTCTGTTCTTGCTTATTTCTTTATAGTGGCCACAAATTCTATTAAAGCAGAAGAAATAGTGTGAACCATAAAAAAGAACCAGTTTCCTCTCTACTCTGCAATTTAGAGGAAAAATTTTCATCCAAGGACAGATCAGGTAAGTATTCATTCTTTTAAATGTTTTGGGGCTATATATGTAGCCATAATTTGTTAATTATAATCCTAGATCATTGGTTTGATTTAACTAAGAGACAATAAGGTAGTCTCTGCAATATGGAAAATTCTGTAATGTTAGTTTTATGGGTTTCAATTCTGTTTGAGAAGACTGTATGTATAGAAGTATTTTCAATTAGGCCAGGCACGGTGGCTCACGCCTGTAATCCCAACACTTTGGGAGGCTGAGGTGGGCAGATCATGAGGTCAGGAGATCAAGACCATCCTGACTAACACGGTGAAACGCCGTCTCTACTAAAATTACAAAAATAAATTAGCCAGGTGTGGTGGTGGGCACCTGTAGTCCCAGCTACTCTGGAGGCTGATGCAGGAGAATGGCGTGAACCGGGAGGTGGAGCTTGCAGTGAACTGAGATCGCGCCACTGCACTCCAGCTTGGGCGATACAGCGAGACTCCGTCTCCAAAAAAAAAAAAAAAAAAAAAAGAAGTATATTCAATTATATGCATTTATTTAGAAAAACAGAAACAACAAAGTGTTGTTGCTGGTTAAGTTTAAGTCTGGTCTTTGTGATTTAAAAATAATGTGAATAGAATTAAAGTTTAAGGCTGAGCACGGTGACTCACGCCTGTAATCCCAGCACTTTGGGAGGCCAAGGCGGGCGGATCAAGAGGTCAGGAGTTCAAGAACAGCCTGCCCAACATGGTGAAACTCCATCTCTACAAAAATACAAAAAAATAAAAATAGTTTTAAAAAATGGCCGAGCGTGGTGGTGAGCGCTTTGTAATCCCAGCTACTTGGGAGGTTGAGGGAGGAGAATTGCTTGAACCTGGGAGGCGGAGGTTGCATTGAGCCAAGATCATGCCATTACACTCCAGACAGGGCAATAGAGTGAGACTCCGTTTCAAAAAAGAAAAAACAAAAACAGAATGAAGGCTTGGGGCGACAATAATGCTTTTCCAGTAGATGAGATGATGTCATACAGAGGATGGTGCCTGTTCTTTTCTAACCTCTACAAGGGAAAAACAGCAGGAAAAAAGTAGATTAGAAAAATCAAAGATTTTGAAATTAAGAATATTTGAGATTATAGTTATTTACTTTTGGAAATTGTAGAATCCTCTTTCTAGAAGACTTTCCAAGTAGTGCATATCTGCTGAGAAAAGCTTATCTATCGCTGATACACCCATCATGAGGTCTTCTAACCTTATGATGCTATGGTTTACTTTGAAATGCAGACGGTTATTTCTGTCTAAGGCTAACACGATATATTTCTAATGATAGAATAGGTAAACTTATAGAACTTTAAGACTATGGAGAATGATAGTTATTTTAGGAGCATAGAAATAGTCATAGGTCTTATCCAATTTATTCCATTCTTGGCCATGTGACCATCATTAACATATTTAATTTTTCTTGGCTCTTGTAATACTCTCCAAGTACACATATGTTACCACTGACAGAAATGGAATTGTGGACTCTTAATGTATCATCTCTACCAAGACTAGAGAGAAGGATGGGAGGACAGATTTAAAGAACAGTGTGTTCAAGTGGGATTGTTAAGAATGGTTCCCCAAAATGTGGGATAGGGTGGAGATTTCAAACCATGAGAAATAGACTACAGTATGGTAATCTGAAAATGGCATGTGGGAGCAAGGAAAGGGCTGTTATTCTTTCTACTGAGTTAGAGAAAGAGTAGAAATTAAGTGAAGTAAGTGGTTTTATTGAAAAAGGCACCTTGTAATCTAAAAGAGAACCAGATTTTTATTAGAGTGAACTGCACAGAAGTGAAAAATAAATTTAGAATAAAAAGAGTTTGTCCTCAAAGAAATAGACTTTCCAGTAGATATGGTTGATGAATAGGGCAGAAGGGGAAGAATGACTGAAATGTTGAAGAATTGGGTGTAGAGTGAATGTGGTTAGGAGAGTTTGAGAGTAAGGATGGGAGGGTTGGAGGTAAAAGGAAAAAGAGGCTTGTGCATATGGGGCGAGCAAATAAAATGGAAATGAAAGAAATATTTGAGCAGGAGAAAAAATAGATACAAGTTGAGGGAAAATTAGGAACTTTAAGATAATATTTCTTTGTAAGCAAAGAGATGTTAAGGATGACCAGTTATATATACTGAGGAAATATACTCAGAAAAATGGTCAGAGAGAGAGTGTGTGTCTGTGTGTGTGTATGTATGTGTGTTGTGGGTGGGAGGGCATGATAATTACCCCAGGCCTGAGAAGGGCACACACATATGAAAAGTAACTAGGCTGATTGACCCTCTTATTTCACAGAAGTTTTCCTGGAACAATGTTGTCAGACATATCCTATTTGGATTTTTTTTTTTCTTTTCTGAGACCAAGTCTTGCTCTGTTGCCCAGGCTGGAGTACGGTGGCATGATCTCAGCTCACTGCACCTCCACCTCCTGAGTTCAAGCCATTCTCCTGCCTCAGCCTCCTGAGTAGCTGGGACCACAGGCATGCACCACCATGCCCGGCTAATTTTTGTATTTTTAGTTGAGATGGGGTTTATACCATGTTAGCCAGGCTGGTCTCGAACTCCTGACCTCAGGTGATCCACCAACCTTAGCTTCCCAGAGTGTTGAGATTACAGGCATGAGCCACTGCGCCCAGCCTCTATTTGGATATTGATTGTAGACTGAGTTTCTAGGCTTCAAGGACATGGGAAATCTTTAGAAAGACCAAGGTATGTATGAGAGGCAGTGCTTATGGTAGTGAGGGTGGGGAGCACTGTAATTTTTTCTCCTTTACATTTCTATACAGAGCTATAGCATTTTGTAGAGACATGCATAATTCAAGACTATTTCTGGCAGCAAAGAATGGAAAGTTTGATATTGCCATGTGGCAGTAGCCTCAGAGTTTATAAATCATATTCACCAACCAGCTTTTTTTTTGAGTCAGAGTCTCGTTCTGTTGCCCAAGCTGGAGTATAGTGGCCTGATCTCAGCTTGCTGCAACCTCTGCCTCCCGGGTTCAAGTGATTCTCCTGCCTCAGCCTTCCCAAGTAGCTAGAATTACAGGCATGAACCACCACATCTGGCTAATTTTGGTATTTTTAGTGGAGATGGGGTTTTACCATATTGGCCAGGCTAGTCTCAAACTTCTGGCCCCAAATGATCTGCCTGCCTTGGCCTCCCAAAGTGCCGGGATTGTAGGCATGAGCTGCTGTGCCTAGCCTCCAACCAGCTTTTGAAACTACCTTTTTTTTTTTTTTTTTTGAGACAGGGTTTCTGTTGTCACCCAGGAGTACAATGACAAGATCATAGCTCCCCACAGCCTTGAACTCCTGGGCTCCAGGGATCCTCCCACCTCAGCCTCTGGAGTAGCTGGGACTACAGGCCTGTGCCATCACAGTCAGCTAAGTAAAAAAAAAAATTTTTTTAGACACGTGGTCTCAGTACGTTGCCCAGGCTGGTCTTGAACTCCTGGGCTCAGGTGATCCTGTACCTCAGCCTCCCAAGTAGCTGGGATTGTAGTTGCAAGCCATTGCATCGGGCTGAAACTGTAATTCTTGATGAATTATTAATTTGGGGAATTTGTGTTATTTCATATTTAGCATATAAAGTGAATCTTTATTATTAAATCATTTTACATTTGCAGAGACCACAACCATACACTATTTTTTTTCACTTTTTTTGAGATAAAATATACATATAAAATTTACCATCTTTACCATTTTTAAGTGTACAGTTTAGTGGTAATAAATACATTTATATTCCTTTTTTCACCCTTTATCCTTCCCTCTGCTCTATCATTAATGGCCTTTGGTAACCACTGTTCTACTCTCTGTCTTCATGAGATTCACTTTGTTTTAGCTTCTATATATGAGTGAGAACATGATATTTGTCTTTCTCTGCTTGGTTTATTTTGCTTACATAATTGGCTTCCAGATCCATCTATGTTGCTGCAAATGATGGGATTTCATTCTTTTTTTATGGATGAATAATACTCCAGTGTGTACGTATATCCTATTTTCTTTATTCATCCGTTGATAGGCACTTAGGATGATTTCATATTTTGGCTATTGCTAATAGTGCTGCAATATACATGGGAGTACAGATAGCCCTTTGATATATTGATTTCCTTTCTTTTGGATGTAGACTCAGTAGTGGAATTGCTGGATCATATGGTAGATCTATTTTTAGGCTTTTGAGAAGCCACCATACTGTTCTGCATAGAGGCTGTACTAATTTACATTCCCACCAACAGTGTATGAGAGCTTTCCCTTCTCTACATCCTCACCAGTATCTTTTATTCCTTGTCGTTTTCATAAAAGGCATTTTAACTGGGGTGAGATGATATTTCATTGTGGTTTTGATTTGCATTTCTCTGGTTAGTCATGTTGAGTGTTTTTTTCATTCACATGTTGACCATTTGTATGTCTTCTTTTGAGAAGTGTTTGTTCAAGTCTTTTGCCCATTTAAACATTAGATTGTATGGGTTTTTTTTTTTTTTGCTATTGAGTTGTTTGAGCTCCATATATATTCTGGTTATTAATTCTTTGTCAGATGGATAGTTGGCATATATATTCTCCCATTCTGTGAATTTGTTGATTGTTTCCTTGTGCAGAAGCTTTGTAGCTTGATGTAATCCCATTTGTCTATTTTTGCTTTGGTTGCCTGTGCTTTTGAGGTCTTACCCCAAAAATCTTTACCCAGACCAATGTCATGGAACATCTCTCCAATGTTTTCTTCTGTAGTTTCATAGTTTCAGGATTAAATATTTGTCTTTAATCCATTTTGATTTGGTTTTGGTGTGTGGTGACAGCTAGGGGTCTAGTTTCATTCTTCCGCATCTGGTAACCTTTCCCCATTATATGTTCTTGGCACGTTGGTCAAAGATGAGTTGGCAATAAATGTGTGGATTTATATCTGGATTCTCCATTCTGTTCCATTGGTCTATGTGTCTGTTTTTATGCCAGTACCATGCTGTTTTGGTTACCATAGCTTTGTAGTAAATTTTGAAGTCAGGTAGTGTGATACCTTCAGCTTTGCTCTTTTTGCTCAGGATTGCTTTGTCTATTCCAGGTCTTTTGTAGTTCCATATAAATTTAAGAAAATTTTACCTATTTTTATAAAGAATGCCATTCACATTTTGATAGAGATTGCATTGAATCTGTAAATTGCTTTGGGTAGTTTTATCATTTTAACAATATTAATTCTTCCAATTCATGAGCATGGAATATCTTTCCTTTTGTGTGTGTGTCCTCTTCAATTTCTTTCATCAGAGTTTCATAGTTTTGCTTGTATAGATCTTTCACTTCTTTAGTTAGCTTGATTTCTAGGTATTTTATATATTTTTGTAGTTATTATAAATGAAATTGCTTTATTTTTAATTTTTGTGGGGACATGGTATATTTATGGGTTACATGAGATATTTTGATACATGCATGCAATGCATAATCACATCAGGGTAAATGGGGTATTCATCCCCTCAAGCATTTATCCTGTGTGTTACAAACAATCCAATTATACCCTTAGTTATTTTAAAATGTACAATTACATTATTTTTTACTATAGTCACCCTATTGTGCTAGCAAACACTAGGTCTTATTGATTCTTTCTAAGTAATTTGGACTCATTAACCATCCGCACTTCTCCCAATCAGCCCCCTGCTCCACCCTTCCCAGCCTCTGTTAACCATCTTTCCACTGTCTACCTCCATTGGTTAAACTGTTTTAATTTTTAGCTCCCACAAATAAGTGAGAACATGCGAAGTTTGTTTTTCTGTGCCTGGCTTATTTCACTTAACATAGGGACCTCCAGTTCCATCCATGTTGTTGCAAATTATAGGATCTCATTCATTTTTTATGGCTGAATTGTATCCATTGTATGTATGTACCAAATTTTCTTTATCTGTTCATCTGTTGATGGATGCTTAGGTTGCTTCCAAATCTTAGCTCTTGTGAATAGTGCTGCAGTAAACATGAGAGTGTAGATATCTCTTCGATGTACTGACTTCCTTTCTTTTGGGTGCATATCTCAGAGTGCAATTGCTGGGTCATATGGTAGCTCTATTTTTAGTTTTGTGAGGAACCTCCAAACTGTTCTCCATAGTGGTTCCCACCAACAGTATGTGAGTGTTTCCCTTTCTCCATATCTCTTCCAGCATTTGTTAATGTCTGTCTTTTGGATAAAAGCCATTTTGACTGGTATAAGATGATATCTCATTGTAGTTTTGATTTGCATTTCTCGGATGGTCAATTATGTTGAGCACCTTTTCATATGTCTGTATGCCATTTATATGTCTTCTTTTGAGAAATGTCCATTCAGATCTTCTGTCCATTTTCATATCAGATTATTAGACTTTTTCTCATATAGAGTTGTTTGAAGTCCTTGTATATTCTGGTTATCATCCCTTGTCAGATGGGCATTTTGCAAATATTTTCTCCATTCTGTGGATTGTTTCTTTTTTGAGTATTTCCTTTGCTGTGGAGAAGCCTTTTGTTGATTGTTTCCTTTGCTGTGTAGAAACCTTTTAACTTGATATGATCCCATTTGTCCATTTTGGCTTTGGTTGCCTGTGCTTGTGTGGGGTATTACTCAAGAAATCTTTTTTTTTTTTTTTTTTGAGATGGAGTCTCACTCTGTCACCCAGGTTGGAATGCAGTGGCATGATCTTGGCTCACTGCAAGCTCTGTCTCCTGGGTTCACGCCATTCTCCTGCCTCAGCCTCCCAAGTAGCTGGGACTACAGGCACCCACCACCACGCCTGGCTAAATTTTTATACTTTTAGTAGAGGCGGAGTTTCACTGTGTTAGCCAGGATGGTCTCAATCTCCTGACCTCGTAATTCACCCACCTTGGCCTCCCAAAGTGCTGGGATCATAGGCATGAGCCACTGCGCGCAGCCTACTCAAGAAATCTTTGCCTACTCCAATGTCCTAGAGAGTTTCCCCAATTTTTTTTTTTTAGTAGTTTCATAGTTTGACATCTTAGAATTAAGCCTATAATCCTATTTTGATTTGGATTTTTGTATATGGTGAGAGATAGGGGTCAAGTTTCATTCTTCTGCATATGGATATCCAGTTTTCCCAGCACCATTTATTGAAGAGACTATCCTTTCCCCAAGTATGTTCTTGTCACCTTTGTCAAAAATGAGTTAATGTATGGATTTATTTCTGGGTCCTCTATTCTGTTCCATTAGTCTATGTATCTGTTTTTATGCCAGTATCATGCTGTTTTGGTTACAATAAGTCTGCAGTGTAATTTGAAGTCAGGTAATGTGATTTATTCAATTTTGTTCTTTTTGCTTAGGATGGCTTTGGCTATTCTGGGTCTTTTCTGGTTCCACATAAATTTTAGGATTGTTTCTTCTATTTCTGTGAAGAACGTCATTGGTATTTTGATAGAGATTGCATTGCATGTGTAGATTGCTTTGGGTAGTGTGGACATTTTAACAATATTGAATCTTCCAATCTATGAACATGAAATATCGTTCCATTTTTTGTGTCTTTTTCAATTTCTTGTATTGGTATAGTTTTCATTGTAGAGAGCTTTCACTTCTTTGATTAAATGAATTCCTAGGTACTTTCTTTTATTTGTAGTTATTATAAATGGGATTACTTTCTTGATTTCATTTTCAGATTGTTCACTTTTGGCGTATAGAAATGCTACTAATTTTTGTTTGTTGATTTTGTGTCCTCTAACTTTGCTGAATTGGTTTAGCAGTTCTAAATTTTCTGATGAAGTCTTTAGGTTTTTCCAAGTATAAGATCATATCATCTGCAAACAATGATAATTTGATTTCTTCCTTTCCAATTTGAATGCCCTTTATTTCTTTCTCTTGTCTGATTGCTGTAGGTAGGACTTCCAATACCATGTTGAATAACAGTGGTGAAAGTGGGCATCCTTGTCATCTTCCCGATCTTAGAAGAAAGACTCAGTTTTTCCACATTCAGTATGATACTAGCTATGGGTCTGTCATATATAGCTTTTATTATGTTGAAGTATGTTCCTTCTATTCCCAGGTTTTTGAGAGTTTTTATCACAATGAAATGTTGAATTTTATCAAATGCTTTTTCAGCATCAATTGAAATAATCATATTATTTTTGTTCTTCATTCTATTGATACGATGTATCACATTGATTTGTGTATGTTGAACCATCCTTGCATCCATGGGATAAATCTCACTTGGTCATGACAAATGATATTTTTAGTATGTTATTGAATTTGGTTTGCTAGTGTTGTGTTGAAGATTTTTGCATCAGTGTTAACCAGGGCTATTGGACTGTAGCTTTTTTTTTTTAATGTGTTTTTATCTGGTTTTGATATGAGGGTAATATTGACCTTGTAGAATGAGCTTGGAACTATTCCTTCCTCCTTTCTTTTTCAGAATAGTTTGAGTAGAATTGGTATTAGTTCTTTTTTAAATGTTTGATAAAATTCAGCAGTGAAGTCATTGGTCTCAGGCTTTCCTTTGTTGGGAGACTTTTCAATATGGCTTTGATCTTATTAGTTGTTATTAGTCTGTTTAGGTTTTGGATTTCTTCATGGTTCAATCTTGGTAGGTTGTATATATCTAGGAATTTATCTATTTCTTCTTGGCTTTTCAATTTATTGGCATATATTTGCTCATAGTAGCCTCTAATGATCCTTTGAATTTCTGCAGTATTCGTTGTAATGTCTCCTTTTTCATCTCTGATTTTATTTATTTGTGTCTCCTCTTTTTTTGTTAGTCTGGCTAAAGGTTTATCAGTTTTGTTTATCTTTTCAAAAAACCAGCTTTTTACTTCATTGATCTTTTGTATTTTCTTCATTTCAATTTTATCTCTGCTCTTTATTCTTCTACTGATTTTTGGGTTCGGTTTGCTTTTGCTTTTCTATTTCTTTTAGATGCATCATTAGCTTGTTTATTTGATGTTTTCCTACTTTTTAAATGTAGGTGCTTATAGCTATAAACTTCTCTCTTGGTACTGCTTTTGCTATATTCCATAGGTTTTGGCATGTTGTGTTTCCATTATCATTTGTTTCAAGAAATGTTTCAGTTTCCTTTTTAATTTCTTCATTGACCCACTGGTCATTCTGGAGCCTATTATGTAATTTCTATGTGTTTGTATAGTTTCCAAAATCCCTCTCATTATTGATTTCTAGTTTTATTCCATTGTGGCCAGAAAAGATGTTTGATATTATTTCAGTTTTTTAAAATATTGTAAGACTTGTTTTTTGACCTAACATATGGTCTATCCTTGAGAATGACCCATGTGCTGAGGAAAAGATTGTGTATTCTGTAGCTGTTGGATTAAATGTTCTATATGTATCTATTTGGTCCATGTGGTCTATAGTACAGATTAAGTCTGATATTTCTTTGTTTATTTTCTGCCTGGAAGATCTGTCCAATGCTTAAAGTGGGGTGTTGAATCTCCAGCTATTATTATATTGGAGTTTATCTCTTTCTGTAGCTCAAATATTTGCTCTATATATCTGGGTGCTTTAGTGTTGGGTGCATATATATTTAAAATTGTTATATTCTCTTGCTGAATTGACCCCTTCATTATTATATAATGACCTTCTTTGTCTCTTATTAAAGTTTTTGTCGTGGGATCTGTTTTGTCTGATATATGTATAGCGCTCCTGCTCTGTTTTGGTTTCTGTTGGTATGAAATATCTTTTTCTGTCTTTTTATTTTCAGTCTATGTGTGTCATTAGAGGTAAAGTGTGTTTCTTATAGGCAACAGATCATTGGGTCTTGTGGGTTTTATTTTTTGGTTTGTTTTTGTTTTTTTGTTTTTTTTCTTATCCATTCAGCCACTTTGTCTTTTGAAGAGTCTAGTCCACTTACATTAAAGGTTATTACTTTTTTTGTTTTTTTTGACAGAGGGGTGGGTACAGAATCTTGCTTTGTTGCCCAGGCTGGGGTGCAGTGGTGCAATCTCGACTCACCTCAACCTCTGCCTCCTGGGTTCAAATGATTCTCATGCCTCAGCCTCTCAAGTAGCTGAGACCACAGGTGTGTGCCACCACACCCAGCTGATTTTGTATTTGAGACAGGATTTCGCCATGTTGGCCAGGCTGGTCTCAAACTCCTGGCCTCAAATGGTCCACCTGCCTCAGCCTCCCGAAGTGCTGGGATTACAGGTGTGAGCCACCGCACCCAGCCAGCCTTTTTGTACTTGGTTATTAATATATTTTTCTAGGTTTATGAATTTCTCTCTAATTATCCCTTTGAATAAAGTTTCTACCCCTTTCTCTACCTTCTCTTTAAGGTCAGTAACTCTTAGATTTGCCCTTTTGAGGTTATGTTCTAGATAATGTACGTGTGCTTCATGCTTTATTTTGTTTTAATCTGTGTCTAACTGTGTTTTCAAATAGCCTGTCTTCAAGCTCACAAATTCTGTCTTCTGCTTGATCAGTTCTACTATTAGAGTCTCTCATGCATTATTCAATATGTCAATTGCATTTTTCACCTTCAGAATTTCTACTTATTCTTTTCAATTATTTCAATCTCTTTGTTAAATTTATCTGATATAATTCTGCATTCCTTCTCTGTGTTATCTTGAATTTCTTTGAGTTTCTTCAAAGCAGCAATTTTAAATTCTGTCTGAAAGGTCATGCATTTTTGTTTCTTCAGAATTGGTCTCTGGCAGCTTATTTAGTTCATTTGGTGAGGGTATATTTTCCTGGATGGTCTTGATGCTTGTGGATATTCACTGGTGTCTGGGCATTGAAGAGTTAGGTATTCATTGCAGTATTCTCAGTCTAGGCTTGCTTGTATCCACCTGTCTTGGGAAGGCTTTCCAGGTATTCAAAAGGACTTCGAGCGTCGTGATCTAAGATCTAAGCCATATCTGCATTACGGGGCACCTCAAGCCCAGTAATGCTGTGGTTCTTGCAGACTTGTAGAAGTACCATCTTGGTGATATTGGATAAATCTGGAAGAATTCTCTGGTTTACCAGGCAGAGATTCTTATTCTCTTCCCTTACTTTCTCCCAAGCAAATGGAGTTTCTCTGTCTGTGCTGAGCCACCTCTGGCTGGGAGTAGGGTGACCCAAACACCCCTATGGCCACCACCAGTGGGACTGTGCTGGGTTAGACCTGAATCCAGCACAGCACTGGGTCTTGCCCAAGGCCCGCTGTAACCAGTACCTGGCTGCCACCTATGTTCATTCAAAGCCCTAGGGCTCTACAGTCAACATCTAGTGAAGCCAACCAGGTTTGTGTCCTTCCCTTTAGGGCGGCAAGTTCCTGCAGGCCTTGGGCAGGTCCAGAGATGCCATCTGGGAGCTAAGGACTGGAGTCAAAAAACTTAGAAGTCTACCTGGTGTTGTATTCCACTGTGGCTGAGTGGGCTTTCAAACCATCAAAAGCAGTTCTCACTTTTCCCTCTCCTTTTCACAGGCAGAAGACCCTCACCTTATGGTCATTACCACCCAAGGCCCATAAGGAGTACTGCCAGGCTACCACCAATGTTCACTTAAGGCCTGAGGGCTCTTCAGTTAGCTTGTGGTGAATGCTACCAGGCCTGGGACTCACTCTTCAGGGAAGTGGGGTCCCCCCTGGCCCTGGCCATGTCCAGAAATGCCATGCAAGAGCCAAGGCCTGGAATCAGAGGCCCCAAGAGCTTGATTGGTGCTATACCACATTGTGGTAGAGCTTGTACTTAAGATGTAAGACAAAGTCTCCTCTTTTTCCTCTGCTTTTCTCAAGCAGAAGGAATCTCTTACCATAGCCACCACAGGTGGGAATGTGCTGGGTCTCACCTGAAGCCAGTGTGTCTCAGAGTCTCACCCAAGGCCCATACCGTACTACCTGAGTATCACTATTGATTATTCAGGGTCTCAAGGGCTTGTTAGCCAGCAGATAATGCATCCTGCCAGAAATAGGTCCTTCCTTTCAAGGAATCAGGTTCCCTCTGGGTCCAGGGTGTGTCTAGAAATGTCATCTGGGAGCTAGGGCCTGGAATGGGGGCCTTACAGTTCTGACTAGTATTGTATCCTACTGTGGTTGAGCTGGTGTCCAAGGTGCAAGACAAAATTCCTCTTTACTCTCCCTCTCCTCTCCTCTCAGGTGGAAAGGGAGTGCTTGCACTACCCCCTTTTCAACACCAGGCAACACAGCTTGTGGCTCTTTTGTGACTTTTTTGGAGTCACAGCTGTGTTGCCTGGGGTTGGGGGAGGGGTAGTGCAAGCACTCCCTTAGATGCCCCGCCTTGTGTCTCAGTAAGTCTCATGACTGGCAAGTCCACTGGCTTCAAGCCCAGCTCAACACTAAAACTTGCAGTTCTTGGGGCCTAGACTGCCTTTACAGTTTATTTAGAGCCCCAAAGCACTTCGGGCCACAATGATAAAGCTTGCTGGAACTCAAGTTCCAGCTGCTGGGATGGGTGATTCTCCTCTGGCTAGGGCTTATCTGAATGCTCCCTCTGTAGCTGGGTGTCAGCTAAGTTCAGCCCAGTTTTGCTTTATACTGTTACTGCACTGAGTTCAATGTAAAGTCTCACAGTCTCTGTGTTCTCAATCTCCCCAAGCACACAGATTTCTTCACACCACTTGACTACTGTGATGGGATAGGGGAGGAGTAGCATCAATGATTCAAATTCTTTCCTACTCTCTTAAGTTTCTCTTTCAGAACTGTGAAGTTAACATTAGGTGCTGTAAAGGCTCACCTGATATTTGGTTCTTATAAGGTGCTTTTTTTTGTACGTAGATAGTTGTTGAATTTGGTGTTCCTGCAGGGGGGATGATTGGTAGGACCTTCTATTCTGCCATCTTGCTCTACCCGTCAAGATTGCTTTTTTGATTTCTTTTTCAAATTGTTTGCCTTTGGCATATAGAAATACTATTGATTTTTGTATGTTGATTTTTGCATCCTGCAACTTTACTGAGTTTCTCAGCTCAAATTTTTTTTTTTTTTTGGTGGAGTCTTTAGGTTTTTCTATGTATAAGGTCATGTCATCTGCAAATAAGGCTTATTTGACTTCTTCCTTTCCAGTTTGGATTCTCTTTATTTCTTTTTCCTGTCTAATTGTTCCATCCAGGACTTCCAGTATTATGTCAAATAACAGTAGTGAGAGTGGACATCCTTATCTTGTTCTAGTCCTTAGAGGAAAGGCCTTGGATTTTTCCCCATTCGGTAGGAGTTAGGTGGTCATACGCTATTTAAGTTTCCCAATTAAAAGTAATGATAATAGCTAGCACTTGTTGAATCCTTCCTATGTTCCAGGCATTTTACATGTATAAATTCATTTGATACTCAGATATCCCTTTGAATGAGGCATTATCATTGTGTCCACTTCTAACTCTGCCCTCATGTATAGGTGAAGAAAGTAGACACAATATTTTTCTCCCAATGTCACTCACCCATTATAGGGTGAAACATTCTACTGTGGAATTTTTTTTTTTTTTTTTTTTTTTTTTTTTTTTTAGGTTATTCACACAAGGAGTTGATGTGAAGCAAATAAAACAGAAGTTTTTCCCTCCAGGCAATTCTCATATCCATCACTCTAAGTCAAACCAGTGTGAAGTGGGCTACAAAAGCTGTGGAGCCCCTGGGAAGGGTGTCTGTTTAGAAACTACCTTAGATGGGGCCAAAGAGGACAATGACAAAGCAGATGCTCCTGAGACTTATACCAGGACCTAGCAGATTGACTAACCAAGGAATTTACCTTACTGCCTGCCAAGGAATCTGCCGTTTCTGTCCTTAAGATACAGTGTGGATTGTGGGCTGTTGACAACTGTGTGCTTCCCATTATTCCCTTTTCTGAATGGGAATTTTAAGGGGGTTACTCTGTCCTTTCTTTTTCACAGTTATATTAACAAAGGAGGATGGCTTAGAGACCGATACCTTTTAGCTATTCAGATGGTCAGATAGGAATTGCCATATTTGGACTTGATATAGCAGATAGAAAATCACCCAGGGATTCTGTTTAAAGCTATTTACAGTAATTGGATGAGAGAGGAGGGTTGTCTTTCTTGAGGAGAGAATGAGTGTGTTCTGTTTAATGCATAGGTGTGACAAGAAGTGTGCATGTGCATGTTGGGTTGAGGACTGTGACAGACGCTATTGGTTATCCAATCCAATATCTATTCCTTACTTTTACCATAAAAATTAGAAAAGTTAAATACTCGATTTTCTAAACTTTCTTACTGCTACAGTGGCCATGTAATACAATTCTAGTTCATGAGTCTGCTGGGGGACTTCACGGAAGACTTTCCTCTTTTCTGATAAAAGGGTAGGACAGGGCTGGGGTGTAACCCCTTTTCTGGGTTTGACCTTAGATGTGATGCTTACAGCTGAAGTGACCATCCTGGAACCATTAGGCAATAAAAATGAATACAAAAAGTTGACACACTTAGGATGGTGGAGAAAAAATATTGAAAATATTGATTACATCATTGATTAGTGAACCAACTTTAGCAGTTACTCTGTTCAAGATGTTGTGTCTTGTGAGAAATTTATCCATATTTGTTTATGCTATTGTGAACTGGGTTGACTGTTACTTACAACCTAAAACTTTCTAAACTGATACATTATAAAACTCTCTTTTATATGCTACAATGTCGGTACATTGTTGTTCTTAAACCATGATGTCCTATTAGTAAATAATGGTTATATGAAGTAAGGGCAAGCCTTATTGATTTATTTTTTGAAATAGAGATGGGATTTCATTATGTTTCCCAGGCTGATCTTGCACTCCTGGCCTCCAGGTATCTTCCTGCCTTGGGCCCCTGATGTGCCAGGATGACAGGCGTGAGCCACCACACCTGGCCGGGAAAAGCTTTTGGGGAAAACAAACAAACAAAAAAACAAAACAAAACAAAAAACTTTTACAATAGGCTGATTCAATTCACGTGTAAAATTGCATTATTGAGGTGTTACTATTGACAGACATCTTCTTGATACATAGCCCAGTTTACGTTTTACTTTTAGGAGTAGAATATCTGCATAGCTAAGACTTGTACTTTAATATAATTAGGGAATATCTTCTGAAAATTGGTTTCCCATGCAGTAAGAAATGCTACAAAGTTTTACAACCTAATAAAAGTCTTCAGAAAGAAATTGCTGAGTCCAGTATGATAGGTTCAATGTAGTCATGGCTTTTGAATAAGATAGTATTTTAGTTCTGCATCACTGACTGCTAGGAAATGTTTATTACTTCCAAACTGCTATTTTACTCTGCCTTATATCAGAACATCTACTTTTACTTTCAGTTGTCCTTTTAAATGTTTCCATCATTTCAGAAAATTTTTTGTTCCAATTGTTGACTCAATCACATGAGGTTTAAGATTTTACTTTTCTATTTTTGCCTTTCTAAAAATTAATTCATGGTAATAGCCATTTGTGCCAGCTTTTTATATCACAAGGAGATGTTTGAACAACAACCAAAGGAAAATATGGGGCAAAGAAGAATAGACATTGTTCTGTGGATGTAGTTTATAGAAAAATTATATTTGGCCTTCAAAGAAAGTTTTTAAGACTTTATGTTTGTTACTTATTCACATACTGACAAGTTGTGATCAAAATAATTTTCCTAGAAAAGTAGTCTGAAGTTTTTTCATTTTGTTTATGCTAAATTTTAAAACCAAAAGCTTTTAAAAATAATTGGAAAGCTTCTGACACTGAATATTCTGTTATTTATCTAAATGCCTAAGACGTGATTTGGGGTGTATTGAGATCTGTTGGTCTCTATGTGGTTTTCTTGGTGGCTTTATACACAATATTTTGCTTTTCTTTTCTGATGTACCCTGAGTCAGGCCTCACAAAAACTAACAATATTGTAAGACTTGCAAAGTCAGCATCTAAGGCAATTCTTAAATGTATGGTAAGGGTATTTTCAACCAATTGACTGGAAAATCTTTTTGGTCTATTTCTACTGGCATTTGAACACTATTGAAGTGGTTTGAAACAAACTTTAAAGCTTGAGCTTTTTCTTGATTTAAATTACTCTTATTTTTAAGAATGTATTGTTATTAGCATGGTGGCTGTGTGCCTAGCATATAAAGTCTTTTTACTGGGTAATTCTCCTCTCTGTTTCTTGTTTACCCTCTGTGCTGGCTTTTCTTGAGTAATGTATGCCATACATATGCTCATTTTCTTTCACTATGGAAAGCATTTATCTGTGAATAATGACAGCTTTATTCTTCCTTTCCAATTTTTATGGGTTTTATTTATTTATTTATTTTTGAGACAGAGTCTCACTCTTTTGCCCAGGCTGGAATGCAATGGCACGATCTCAGCTCACTGCAACCTCCTGGGTTCAAGTGATTCTCCTGCTTCAGCCTCCTGAGTAGCTGGGATTACAGGCATGCGCCACCACATCCAGCTAATTTTTTTTTTTTTTTTTTTTTTTTTTTTTTTTTTTTTTTGGAGAGACAGAATCTTGCTCTGTTGCCCAGGCTGGAGTGCTCGAGTGCAGTGGTGCAATCTTGGCTTGCTGCAACCTCCACCTCCTGAGTTCAAGCAATTCTCCTGCCTCAGCCTCCCAAGTAGCTGGGACTATAGGAGCATGCTGCCATGCCTGGCTAATTTATTTTGTATTTTAGTAGAGATGGGGTTTCACCACATTGCCCAGGCTGGTCTTGAACTCCCAGCCTCAGATGATCCACCCGCCTCGGCCTCCCAAAGTGCTGGGATTGTAGCCATGAGCCACTGTGCCCAGCCCCAGTTTTTATGTTTTATATTTCTTTGTATTATCCTCATGTGCTAATTAAGACCTCCAGTATAATGGTGATAGAAATAGTGAAATTGGACATCTTTGCCTTGTTTCTAATCTTAGGGGAAAGTCTTTCAATATTTCAACGTGAAATATGATGCTAATCGTAGGTTTTTAGTAGATACTCTTTATAAGCTTAAGCAAGTTCCCCTAGTTTGTGGAGATTTTTTTCCCTCATGAGTGGGTATTGAAGTTTTATCAGATGCCTTTTTTGAATCTATTGAGGTGACAATATAATCTTTATCTTTTATTTTGTTAATGTGGTGAATTGTATTAATTCACACATATTAGACCAACCATGCTGATAAACCCTACTGGTCATGATATATTATCCTTTTACTATATCAGTAGATTTAATTTGCTAATTTTTTAAATGATTTTTTTTGTCTATGTTCATGAGGATTAATAGTAATTTTTTTTTCTTTAATTTCTTGTCAAGTTTTGGCATCAAGGTTATGTTGGTTTCAGAAAAATGAGTTGGGAAATGTTCATTCTTTAGTATCTAAAATAATTTGTATAATATTCTCTCTTTTTCCTGAAATGTTTGGTGGAATTCACCAGTGAATCCATCCAGGCATAGTGTTTCCTTTGTGGAAAGATTTTAAATTAGAGATTAAAATTTGTTTATTTTTGTTTTGTTACCTGTGCTTTGAGGTGTTATTCATAAAATCTTTTCCCAGACCAGTGTCCTGAAGTCTTTCCCCTATGTTGCCTTGCAGTAGTTTCATAGATTCTGGTCTTTCATTTAGATTGTTAATCCATTTTGAGTTGCTTTTTGTATAAGGTTAGAGGGTGGGAGAGTAGTTTCATCCTTCTGGATATTGCTATCTAGTTTTCCCAGCACTATTTATTGAAGAGATTGTCCTTTCCCTAATGAGTGTCCTTGATGCTTTTGTGAAAAATCAGGTGGCTGTAGAAGCATGGGTTCTTTAATTCTAGGTTCTCTATTCTGTTCCATTGGTCTATGTGTCTGTTTTTATGCCAGAACCATGCTGTTTTGGTTACTACAGTTTTGTAGTATATTTTGAAGTTGTAGCATGATGTCTGCAGCTTTGTTCTTTTTTGTTTTCTTTTTCTTTTCTTTTCTTTTTTTTTTTTTTTGAGACAGAGTCTCGCTCTGCCACCTAGGCTGGAGTGCAGTGGTGCAATCTGGGCTCATTGCAACCTCCACCTTCTGGGTTCAAGCAATTCTCCTGCCTCAGCCTCCCGAGTAGCTGGAACTACAGGTGTGTGCCACCACGTCCAGCTAATTTTTTGTATTTTTAGTAGAAATGGAGTTTCACCATGTTAGCCAGGATGGTCTCCATCTCCTGATGTCATGATCCACCTGCCTCAGCCTCCCAAAGTGCTGGAATTACAGACATGAGCCACCACACCCAGCCTGCAGTTTGTTCTTTTTGTCGCTTTATCTGTTTTGCGTCTTTTAGGATTTCTTTTGCTATTTCTGTGAAGAATGTAATTGGTATTTTGATAGGGATTGCATTGAATCTGTAGGTTTCCTTGGGTAGTATGATTATTTTAAACAATATTAAATCTTCTGATCCATGAGCATATCTTCCGGTTTGTTTGTATCCTCTTCAGTTTATTTCATCAGCATTTTATAGTTTTCATTGTAGAGATCCTTCACTTCTTTGGTTAAATTTATTCCTAGGTATTTTATGTTTTTGTAGTTATTGTAAATGGGATTGTCTTGATTCCTTTTTCAGTTTAGTTAATCATCCATGTATAAAAATACTGCTGATTTTTATGTTGATGTTTGTATTCTGCAACTTTACTGAATTCATTTATTAGTTTTAAGAGTTTTTTGGTAGAGTCTTCAGGTTTTCCTATATAGAAGATCATGTCATCTACAAACAGGGACAGGTTGATTTCCTCCTTTCTAATTTGGATACCCTTTATTTCTTTCTCTTGTCTAATTGCTCTATGTAGAACTTCTGGTACTATGTTGAATAAGAGTGGTGAGAGTGGACATCTTTGTCTTGTTCCAGTCCATCCAGTATGATGTTAGCTGTGGGTCTATCATATATGGCCTTAATTTTGTTAAGGTACTTTCCTTCTATACCTAATTTCATGAGAGTTTTTAATTATGAAGGGATGTTGCATTTTATCAAATGCTTTTTTCTGCACCTATTGACATGATCATATGGTTTTTCTCCTTCATTCTGTTGATATAGTGTTGATATTGATTGATTTGCATATGTTGAACCATACTTGCATTCCTGACATAAATCCCACTTGATCAGGTGTATTATCTTTTTTATGTATTTTGTATTTGATTTGCCTGTATTTTCTTGAGCACTTTTATGTCTGTGTTCATTGGGGGATTTATCCTGTAGTTTCTCTTTCTGTTGTGTTCTTATCTGGTTTTGCTATCACAGTTATGCGGGCCTCATAGAATCACTTTTTTATTTTGTTTTATTTTTTTTGAGGAGAAGGAGGAGGAGTCTCGCTCTGCTGCCCAGGCTGAAGTGCAGTGGCACATCTCAGTTCACTGCAACCTACCTTCCCCTCCCGGGTTCAAGCGATTCTCCTAGCTCAGCCTCCCAAGTACCTGGGATTACAGGTGCAGGCCATCGCACCTGGCTAATTTGTGTATTTTTAGTAGAGAGGGGGATTCACTACATTGGCCAGGCTGGTCTCAAACTCCTGGCCTAAAGTGATCCACCTGCCTCAACCTCCCAAAGTGCTGGGATTACAGGCGTGAGCTACCACGCCCAGCTGGAATCCCTTTTTTTTTTTTTTTTTAAAACAGTTTGAGAATAATTACTTTTAATTCTTCTTTAAAGGTTCATTACAGTTCAATGGTGAAGTCATCTGGTCCTAGATTTTTCTCTGTTAGGAGACTGTTTTATTACTGTTTTAATTTTATTACTTGTTATTGGTCTGTTCAGGTTTTTCATTTCTTCTTGGTTCTATCTTGGTAGGTTGTATATAGCCAGGACCTCATCTATTTCCTCTAGGTTTTCAAATTTATTGGCATGTATTTGCTCATGAGCCTTTGTATTTCTGTGATATCTGTTGTGATGTCTCATTTTTCATTTCTGATTTTTTTATTTGGGTTTTCTCTTTTTTCTTAGTTTAGCTAATGATTTGTCAATTTTGTTTATCTTTTCAAATAACCAACTTTCATTTCATTGGTCTTTTGTATTTTTTTCTCTCAATTTTATTTATTTCTGCTCCAATCTTTATTTCTTCTACTAATTTTGAGTTTGATTTTTTCTTTTTTCTTTTAGTTCTATGAGATGCATCATTAAATTGTTTATTTGAAATCTTTCTAGTTTTTTGTGTAGACATTTATTACTATAAACTTGCCCCTTAATACTGCTTTCGCTGTGTCCCATAGATTTTGGTATGTTGTGTTTCTATTTTCATTTGTCTCATGGGACTTTCTAATTTTCTTATTTTCTTTCTTAATCCATTGGCCATTCAGCAGGGTGGTGTTTAATTTCCATGTATTTGTATAGTTTGGGATGTTTCTCTTATTATTGATTTGAAGTTTTATCCATTGTGGTAAAATAAGATACTTGGTATTTCAATTTTTTAAAAAGTTTGAGACTTGTTTTATGTCCTAATATGTGGTCAGTTTTGGAGAATGTTCCATGTGCTGATGAAAAAAATCAGTTTTTAGGTGAAACGTTTTGAAAATTATGTCCATTTAGCCTATGGTGCAGTTTAAATCCAGTGTGTCTTTGTTGATTTTCTGGCTAGATGACCTGTTTAATGCTGAGACTGGGTGTTGATGTCCCCAACTATTATTGTATTGAAGTCTGTCTCTCCCTTTAAATCTAATAATATTTGCTTTATATATCTGGATGCTCTGATGCTGTGTGCATACATATATATTTATGACTGTTATATTCTCTTGCTGAATGGATCCATTGATTATATAATGTTTCTTTTTCTCTTTGTACAGCTTGCTTTGTCTATCTGGGTGCTCTGGTGCTGGGTGCATATATATATTTACAACTGTTATATTCTCTTGCTGAATGGATCCATTGATGATTATATAATGTCTTTCTTTTTCTCTTTGTACAACTTTTTTTTTTTTTTTTTTTTTTTTTTTTTTTTTTTTTTTTTTTTTTTTTTTTTTTTTTTTTAGACGGAGTCTCGCTCTGTCGCCCGGGCTGGAGTGCAGTGGCCGGATCTCAGCTCACTGCAAGCTCCGCCTCCCGGGTTTACGCCATTCTCCTGCCTCAGCCTCCCAAGTAGCTGGGACTACAGGCGCCCGCCACCTCGCCCGGCTAGTTTTTTGTATTTTTTTTTTTTTTAGTAGAGACGGGGTTTCACCATGTTAGCCAGGATGGTCTCGATCTCCTGACCTCGTGATCCGCCCGTCTCGGCCTCCCAAAGTGCTGGGATTACAGGCTTGAGCCACCGCGCCCGGCCTGTACAACTTTTGAATTGAAGTCTTGTTTTGTCTAATACAGATATTCCTGCTTGTTTTTGGTTTTTGTTTGTGGAATGTCTTTTTCCATCCCTTCACTTTCAGTCTGTGTGAGACTTTACGGATAAAGGGAGTTTCTTATAGGCAGTATATAGTTGGGTCTTGGTTTTATTTTATTTTATTTATTTATTTTTTGAGACGGAGTCTTGCTCTGTCCCTCAGGCTGGAGTACAGTTGCACAATCTCAGCTCACTGCAAGCTCCGCCTCCCGGGTTCACGCCATTCTCCTGCCTCAGCCTCCCAAGTAGCTAGGACTATAGGCGCCTGCCACCACGCCCAGCTAATTTTTTGTATTTTTAGTAGAGACAGGGTTTCACCTTGTTAGCCAAGATGGTCTCAATCTCCTAACCTCGTGATCCACCCACCTCAGCCTCCCAAAGTGCTGTGATTACAGGCGTGAGCCACCACACCCAGCCTCTTGTTTTTATTTTTTATCCTTTCAGCCAGTCTGTATCTTTTACATGGAGTATTTAATCCATTGGCATACAAGGTTGTTATTGATGAGGACTTCCTTCTGTTTTTGTGTTTGTTTCCTGGTAGTTTTGTGTATCCTTTGTTTCTCTTTTATTTATTTTTGCAGTTGGTTGGTTTTCTGTAATGAAATGGTTTGAATCCTTTCTCTTTCTCCTTTGTATATCAGTTCTACCAGTGAGTTTAATAGTTTCATGTTTTTATGAGTATGGTAATTGTCTTTTCCCTTCCATATGTAAGATTCCCTTGAGCATTTCTTATATAGCCAGTCTAGTGGTGATGAATTCCCTTAGTTTTTGCTTGGCTGGAAGCAAAGATTTTATTTCTCCTTTATTCCTGAAGGATATCTTTGCTGGGTATAATACTTTTGCTGATAGTTGTTTTCTTTCAGTACTTTGATTATATCCTATTTTCTCCTGGCCTGTAAGGTTTCTGCTGTGGAATCCAGTCAAACTAATGGGAATTCCCTTACATGTGACTTAATTCTTTTCTCTTGCAGTTTTAGAATTCTATCTTTGTCTTTGACTTTTGATAATTTGATTATAATGTGCATTGAAGAGGACTTGTTTAGGTTGAATCTATGTGGGATTATTTGAACTTTCTGGATCTGGATATCTGTCTCTCTCCCAAAACCTGTGATGACTTCAGCTATTATTTCATTAAATATGTTTTCTGCAGAAATATGCAGAAAACATATTTAATGAAATGCTAGCTTTTTTCCCCTTATTTTCTTCTTCTGGAATGCCCATAATGCAAATATTTGTTCACTTAATGATGTCTCATACATCTTGGACGCCTTTTTTTGGGTGTGTAGCGGGGGGACTGCCTGTGTTACTTCAAAAGACCTATCTTCACATTCAGAAATTCCTTCTTCTGGCTGATCTAGTCTGTTTACTGATGCTCTCAATTTTTTTTTTTTTTTTAATTTTTGAGACAGAGTCTCACTCTGTCACTCAGGCTGGAGTGCAGTGGTACGATTGGCTGATCTAGTCTGTTTACTGATGCTCTCAATTTTTTTTTTTTTTTTTAATTTTTGAGACAGAGTCTCACTCTGTCACTCAGGCTGGAGTGCAGTGGTACGATTTCGGCTTGCTGCAGCCTCCATCTTCTGGGTTCAAGCAGTTTTCCTCCCTTAGCCTTTCAAGTAGCTGGGATTACAGGCACCCACCAGTATGCCAATCTAATTTTTGTATTTTTTAGTAGAGACAGGGTTTCACCACATTGGCCAGGCTGGTCTTGAACTTTTGACCTCAAGTGATCTACCCACCGTGGCCTCCCAAAAGTGCTGGGATTATAGGAGTCAGTCATTGTGCCCAGCCTCAATTGTATTTTTTATTTCGTTAATTGAATCCTTCAGCTTCAGGATTTCTGTTTGATTCTTTTTTATGATATCTATTTCTTTATTGAATTTCTCATCTAAATAGTGAATTTTTAAAATTTCATTGTTGTCTATCTATATTATCTTTTTTGAGATGGAGTCTTGCTCTGTCGCCCAGGCTGGAGTGCAGTGACGCGTTCTCGGGTCACCACAAGCTCCGCCTTCTGGGTTTACGCCATTCTCCTGCCTCAGCTGCCTGAGTAGCTGGGACTACAGGCACCTGCCACCAAGCCTGGCTAATTTTTTGTATTTTTAGTAGAGATGGGGTTTCACTGTGTTAGCCAGGATGGTCTCAATCTCCTGACCTCATGATCTGCCCACCTCAGCCTCCCAAAGTGCTGGGATTACAGGCATGAGCTGCTGTGCCTGGCCCCTGTCTATCTATATTCTCTTTTATCTCACTGAGTTTCCTTAAGAGTACTATTTTGAATTCTTTTTCTGGTATTTCATATAGTTCCTTAGGATTGGATTCTTACTGGATAATTACTGTGTTCTTCTGAAGGTGTAATGTTTGCCTGCTTTTTCTGCCCATGTTTTTTGTTTGGTTGGTTTTTTCTTGCCTACATTAATTTCTATGCATTTGGTGGAACAATTGCCCCCTCCAATTTTCTTATGGAAAGACTTATACATATAGATGGGTCTTGGGGTGTCAGTTTGGTGGGGTGCCTTGGTTTTGGGTCTAGATTAACATGTAGTATAGTCTCCAGGTAGTTTCTTCAGCTGTAATCTACACTACTAACATTTATGAGTGTCTCAGGAATCTAAGATGAGAGAGTTTGGCAGTGGTGGTGTGGCTTTGCTGAGAGTGAAGCTTTTTCTCAGGTCAAGGGTGCGAGTATGCACACAGTGAGTCAGACAACTTGAAGTCTTGCTGGGGTTGGGGCGTTGGAGTTGTTACCCTGGCTGGTGACACAGGCACCTGGTTGCTCAGCCAGCCTGGGGTTATGGCTGCCAGGGATGGCTTACAAGGCTATTTCTTAGACCTGAGACATGGGTGCATAGCTATTCAGCTGGCCTGAGGGCATGTCTGTCAGGGGTATCCCACGGGGCTGTTTTTTAGGCCTGGGGTGCAGATGCATGGCTTCTAAGTTGTCCTGGGTGTACGTCTGTTCAAGTTTGCTCCTGGAGTTGTTTCTCTGGTCTAGGTAGGACATGGGTGGTTTCTTGGGTGGCCTGGGTGCATGTATGGTAGATGTGGCCAGGACATGGACACACAGCCACTCAGTCTGGGAGTGTGTCTGCCAGGGGCAGCCCCCGGGGCTATTTCTCAGGCCTAGGAAGTGGACATACAGCTACTCAGTCAGCCTGGGGGCATGCTAGCCAGGGGCAGCCTGCAGAGCTGTTTCTTAGGCCCAAGACTTACATGTTGGCAGCTTGGAGGCCTAGGAGAAGGTAAACTAGGACTAGCCCATGAAGCTGTTTCTCAGGCTCTGATTACAGGCATGGGGCCTTTGGGCAGGCCAGAGGTGTGTCAGCAGGAGGGGTGGGTGCCGCAGGGCTGTTTCTCAGGTCCTAGGTTTGTAGCTGCTCCATCTGTTTGGGGACAGCCCAAGGGGTTGCTTGTCAACTACTTGGTAGCCCCAAGTCCTTTCTTGCTTAGCTTAGGGGAGGGTGTGCAGCTATTTAGCTGGCTCAGCAGTGGCTTCACCCTGGGTAGGACTGCTAGACTATTCCTCCAGCTGGAAGTGCAGGCAGTGGGAACTGGTTTCCCTGCTGTGTAGGACCAGATTCGCAAGCCCATCCTGGACCCAGGCTTTGCATAGCTGGGGTTATGGCATCAGCCATCTGTGGGCTGGGTGGAATGAAGATGAACCACCAGTGCTGGAGAGGCGCAATGGCTATTGGTCCCAGAGGAGGACACATTGCAGAGGTGGCTCTAATTTCAAGATGGCACTGTGCTGCAGCAGTGTGGCTCACAGGATAGGTGGGGGTTGGGGAGTGCACAGCTTTTGCTCATAATCCGTGCAACTACATAATCCAGTGTAGTTGCATGAATTCCCAGCAGCTCTCCAAACTGGACTTGGGGCTTGGGATGATGTGGGATTCACCTATAGTAAGGACTGTGGGCATTTGCAGTGGCAATAGCAGCTGATGAGATTCTTCTGCTTACCATTTCCCTGAAAGGGAAATTGTCTCCTCTCTCCAAATCAATCTGATCCAGGCATGGTAGACAGTGCCACAGAGGCTAGGTGTCTCTCTCCATTGCTTCCAATCACTGTAGGTACCTCCTGGACTTCCAATCACTATAGGTACCTCCCCACTTCCCTACTGTACTCCAGCACTCTCTGGTCAACACTCTAGTGACGTCTTAGCTCTTTATTCATTGCATTGGTCCTTTCTTGTGTGGGTGGGGAGTATGGGTGCCAGGTGTCTCTAGTGAGCTATCTTGCTGACATCACCTCATTGTGGTTTTAATATGAATTTCCCTAATAGCTATTCATTTAGGTATTTAATTTTAGCAGCATTTGAAAGTTGTTCTTGATTTTTTTCTTACCCTTCTCAGCTATACTGTGGGTGTACCTCCTAAGTATGTCTTTAATTATCTCTCTCTTTTTCCTAATTCCTGTGCCTTATTTCTTCACTATTATTAAAATAGCCTCCAAACTGCTTTCTCTGATACCATGTCCTCAGCAGATTCCCATTTGTTTTCCACACTGCCATCAGAATGAATTTTCTAAAATGTTTATGTAATCATGTCACTCCCTTGCTAAAAAGCTTTCAAAGCTCCCCATTGCCTTTAAGATAAAGCCTACAATCTGGGTCCAGCATGTTTTACACTATCTATTCCTGCCATTCTTTTCACCACCATCCCACCCTCCCACCCTGTGTGTGTGAACATACACAGTCCACACACGCCACTATACATTTCCTGGCTTGTGATCTACCTGCAATTATTTGAATACATTAGATCTTCCTTCTTTTATGCCTTTGGACATGCTGTTACCTCTGTCTGAAATGTTGATTCATCTCTGCTTTAGAAACTCTTATTCATTCTACCTCTTGGAATCTTTTTCTGATTCTCCATTAACAGTTAAGAATGTGTGTGTGTGTGTGTGTGTGTGTGTCTGTGTGTGTGTGTGTAAATATAGTAACATACATATGTCTCTGTAAGAATATTAGGTTTAATCACATGAAACTCATTTTTGTAAGTCAAAATATGCTTATATGAATCAGCCTAAAACATTTTTGCGCTTGTTTATGTGTCTGGCATTCCTCACCCAGTGTCCTTTTTTTTAAAAGGGTAGTAGGCCACTTAGTACACGTTTATTGATAGGTGGATGGAAAAATAGTTTTTAAAGATCAAGTCTTTCATTTAGACCAGGGGTCCCCAACACCCGGGCTGCAGACCAGTACCGGACCATGGCCTATTAGGAACCAGGCTGCACAGTAGGAGGTGAGAAGCAGGCAAGTGAGCATCATGGCCTGTGCTCCACCTCCTATCACATCAGCGGTGGCATTAGATTCTCATAGAGCGTGAACCCTATTGTGAACTGCAAATGTGAGGGATCTAGATTGCGTGCTCTTTATGGGAATCTAATGCCTGATGACCTGAGGTAGAATAATTTCAACCTGAAACCATCCCCCACCTCAGTCCATGAAAAATTGTCTTCCATGAAACCAGTCCCTGGTGCTGAAAAGACTGGGGACCACTGACTTAGAGTGAAAAGTTAGCTTGAAAATCTATAGATTTTCTACTTTAGAATCACATGATCCTAAAGATTGCTTATTTGCATGGTGCAATAAATAATACAAAATCATCACAATATGTCTCTTAATAAATACATCTCGAATGTCATGAAGTCACAGATTATCTCCCATATACAGTTTAGTAGTCATTTTCATATCAGTAGACAGCATCATAGCTTCACGGTTCAAATAAAATAATAAAAGACACTGATTTTGTTTCATGAAAACGTCATTTTGAAATTCAAACACCATATGCTAAAATGGTTTGTGTGTGTGTATGTGTACAAGCATACCTCTGAGATATTGTGGGTCTTGGTTTCAGACTGCTGCAATAAAGCAAATATCACAATAAAGTGAGTCACACAAATTTTTTTGGTTTCCAAAGGAAATAAAAATGTATGTTTATACTATAGCCTATTAGGTATGCAGTAGCATTATATCTAAAAGATAATGTATATACCTTAATTTAAAAATACTTGATTGTTAAAAAATGCTGACAAATATCTGAGCCCTCAGTGAGTTGTAATGTTTTTGCTGGGGGAGGGTCTTGCCTCAACAGTAGACTTAAGATAGTTAGTAAACCATGCTGTAAAGAGATGTGCTGTCATCCAGGTTTTGTTGTTCTGTTTATACAGCACAGGCAGATTAGATTTAGCATAATTCTTAAGGGCCCTAGGATTTTCAGAATGATGGATGAGTGTTGGCTTCAGCTTAAAGTCACAAGCTGTATTAGCCCATAACAAGAAGTCAATCTGTCCTTCAAAGCTTGGAAGCCAGACATTAACTTCTCTTTAGCTGTAAAAGTTCAAGACGGTATCTTCTTCTGGTAGAAGCTGGTTTTGTCTACAGTGAAAATCTGTTGTTTAGTGTAACCATCTTCAATGATCTTAGATAGATTTTCTGGATAATTTGCTGCTGCTTCTACATTAGCACTTGTTGCTTTACCTTGCACTTTTATGTTATGGAGATGGCTTTTTTCCTTAAACCCCATTAACTAACCTCTGCTAGCTTCAAACTTTTCTTCTGCAACTTCTTTACCTCTCTCGGCCTTCATAGAATTTATAAGAGTTAGGGCCTTGCTCTGGATTAGGCTTTGGCTTACAGCAAGCTTGTCCAACCCTGGCACATGGGCTGCATGCAGCCCAGAATGGCTTTGAATACCACACAACACAAATTCATAAACTTCTTAAAACATTATAAGATTTTTTTGCGATTTTTTTCCCTCATCAGCTATTGTTAGTGTTAGTGTATTTTATGTGTGGCCTAAGACAATTCTTTTTCCACTGTGGCCCACGGAAGTCAAAAGATTGGACAACCCTGGCTTAGAGGAAGTGGTGGCTGGTTTGACCTTCTATCCAGATCACTAAAACTTTCTCCATAACAGCAATAAGGCTGTTGCATTTTATCATTTGTGTGTTCACTGGAATAGTACTTTTAATTTCCTTTGACAGTGCAAGAGGCCTATCTTACCTTTCTACATACCTTCCTCACTAAGCTTAATCATTTCTAGCTTTTGATTTAAAGTGAAAAACATGCAGCTCTCCCTTTTACTTGAACACTTAGGGGCCATTGTAGGATTATCAATTGGGCTAATTTCAATATTGTTGTGTCTCAGGGAATAGAGAGGCCAGGGGAGATAGGGGAATGTTCGGTCAATGGAGCATTCAGAATATGCAGATTTATCGATTAAGTTCTCTATTTTATACAGTCATGGTTCATGGTGCCCCAAAACAATTACAATGGTAACATCAAAGATCACTGATCACGGATCACCATAACAGATGTAATAATAATGAAAAAGTTTGCAATATTGTGAGGATTACCAAAATGTGACATAGAAACATGAAGTGAGCACATGCTGTTGGAAAAATGGCACCAACAGACACACGGTTGCCACAAGCCTTTCGTAAAAACAGTATCTGCAAAGTGCAATAAAATGCATATAATGAGATATGTCTGTATAATTGTTATAGTTATGTAAAAATTGCCTTTGAATGTGGGAGATAATATGTAATAATGGGTGGCAGGCAAGATGGCTGAATAGTAACAGCTCTGGTCTGCAGCTTCCAGCGAGATCAACACAGAAGGCAGGTGATTTCTGCATTTCTGACTGAGGAACCTGGCTCATCTCACTGGGACTGGTTAGACAGTGGGTGCAGCCCACAGAGGGCGAGCCAAAGCAGGGTGGGGTGTTGCCTTACCAGGGAAGTGCAAGGGGTTGGGGAACTCCCCACCTAGCCAAGGGAAGCCATGAGGAACAGTGCCCTCCAGCCCACATACTATGCTATTCCCATGGTCTTCGCAACCCATAGACCAGGAAATTCCGTCACGTGACTACGACATCAGGGCTGTGGGTTTCAAGCACAAAACTGAGCGGCCGTTTGGGCAGACACCAAACTGGGTGGCCGTTTGGACAGACACCGAGCTAACTGCAGGAGCTTTTTTTCATACCCCAGTGGCACCTGGAACACCGGCGAGACAGAACCGTTCACCCCCCTGGAAAGGGGGCTGAAGCCAGGGAGCCAAGTGGTCTAGCTCAGCAGATCCCACCCCCACAGAGCCCAGCAAGCTAAGATCCACTGGCTTGAAATTCTCGCTACCAGCACAGCAGTCTGAGGTTGACCTGGGATGCTTGAGCGTGGTGGACGGAGGGATGTCTGCCATTACTGAGACTTGAGTAGGTGTTTTTCCCCTCACGGTATAAACAAAACCGCCTGGAAGTTCAAACTGGGTGGAGACTATTGCAGCTCAGCAAAACCACTGTAGCCAGTTTGCCTCTCTAGATTTCTTCTCTCTGGGCAGGGGAATCTCTTAAAAAAAAAAAAAAAAAAAAGGCAGCAGCCCCAGTCAGGGGGTTATGGATAAAACCCCTATCTCCCTGGAACAGAGGACCTGGGGGAAGTGGTGACTGTGGGCGCAGCTTCAGCACACTTAAACATCCCTGCCTGCTGGCTCTGAAGAGAACAGTGGATCTCCCAGCACAGCATCCGAGCTCGGCTAAGGGAGAACTGCCTCCTCAAGTGAGTCCCTAACCCCTGTGCCTCCTGACTGGGAGACACCTCCCAGCAGGGGTCAACAGACACTTCATACAGGAGAGCTCCATCTGGCATCTGGTGGGTGCCCCTCTGGGACAGAGCTTCCAGAGGAGGGAACAGGCAGCAGGCTTTACTGTTCTGCAGCCTACACTAGTGATACCTAGGCAAACAGGGTCTGGAGTGAACCTCCAGCAAACTCCAGCAGACCTGCAGCAGAGAGGCTTGACTGTTAGAAGGAAAACTAACTAACAGAAAGGAATAGCATCAACATCAACAAAAATGATGTTCACTTAGAAACCCCATCCAAAGGTCACAACATCAAAGACCAAAGGTAGATAAATCCACGAAGATGAGGAAAAACCATGCAAAAAGGCTGAAAATTCCAAAAACCAGAACGCCTCTTCTCCTCCAAAGGATCACAGCTCCTTGCCAGCAAGGGAACAAAACTGAATGGAGAATGAGTTTGACAAATTGACAGAAGTAGGCTTCAGAAGATGGGTAATAACAAATTCCTCCAAGCCAAAGGAGGATATCATAACCCAATGCAAGGAAGCTAAGAACCATGAAAAAAGACTAGAGGAATTCCTAACTAGAATAACCAGTTTAGAGAAGAACATAGGTTGACCTGATGGAGCTGAAAAACATAGCACGAGAACTTTGTGAAGCATACACAAGTATCAATAGCCAAATTGATCAAGTGGAAGAAAGGATATCAGAGATTGAAAATCAACTTAATGAAATAAAGTGTGAAGACAAGATTAGAGAAAAAAGATTGAAAAGAAACGAGCGAGCCTCCAAGAAATATGGGACTATGTGAAAAGACCAAACCTACATTTGATTGGTGTACCTAAAAGTGAAGGGGAGAATGAAACCAAGCTGGAAAACACTCTTCAGGATATTATCCAGGAGAACTTCCCCAACCTAGCAAGAGAGGCCAACATTCAAATTCAGGAAATACAGAGAACACCACAAACATACTACTCGAGAAGAACAACCCCAAGACACATAATTGTCAGATTCACCAAGGTTGAAATGAAAGAAAAAATATTAAGGGCAGCCAGAAAGGTTGGGTTACCCACAAAGGAAAGCTCATCAGACTAACAGCAGATCTCTCTGCAGAAAACCTACAAGCCAGAAGAGAGTAGGGACCAATATTCAATGTTATTAAAGAAAAGAATTTTCAACCCAGAATTTCATATCCAGCAAAACTAAGATTCATAAGTGAAGGAGAAATAAAACCCTTTACAGACAAGCAAATGCTGAGAGATTTTTGTCACCATCAGGCCTGCATTATGGGAGCTCCTGAAGGAAGCACTGAACATGGAAAGGAAAAACTGGTACCAGCCACTGCAAAAACATACCAAATTATAAAGACCATCTACACTATGAAGAAACTGCGTCAACTAAGGGGAAAACAGCCAGCTAGCATCATAATGACAGGATCAAATTCATATATAACAATATTAACCTTAAATGTAAACAGGCTAAATGCCCCAATTAAAAGACACAGACTGACAAACTGCATAAAGAGTCAAGACACATTGGTGTGCTGTGTTTAGGAGACCCATCTTGTATGCAAAGAAACACATAGGATCAAAATAAAGGATTGGAGGAATATTTACCAAGCAAATGGGAAGAAAAAAAAAAAGCAAGGTTTGCAATCCTAGTCTCTGATAAAAACAGACTTTAAACCAACAAAGATCAAAAGAAACAAAGAAGGGCATTACATAATGGTAAAGGGATTAATGCAAAAAGAAGAGCTAACTATCCTAAATATATACGCACCCAATACAGGAGCACCCAGATCCATAAAGCAAGTTCTTAGAGACCTACAAAGAGACTTAGACTCCCACACAATAAGAGTGGGAGACTTGAACACCCTACTGTAAACATTAGACAGATCAACAAGACAGAAAATTAACAAGGATATTCAGGACTTGAACTCAGCTCTGGACCAAGTGGACCTAATAGACATCTGCAGAACTCTCTACCCCCAATCAACAGAATATACATTCTTCTCAGCACCACATTGCACTTATTCTAAAATTGACCACATAATTGGAAGTAAAACACTCCTCAGCAAATGCAAAATCACGGAAATCATAACAGTCTCTCCAACCACAGTGCAATCAAATTAGAACTCAGGATTAAGAAACTCACTCAAAACTGCACAACTACATGGAAACTGAACAACCTGCTCCTGAGTGACTAATGGGTAAATAATGAAATTAAGGCAGAAATAAAGAAGCTCTTTGAAACCAATAAGAACAAAGACAATGTACCGGAGTCTCTGGGACTCAGCTAAAGCAGTGTTCAGAGGGAAATTTATAGTACTAAATGCCCTCAAGATAAAGCAGGAAAAATCTAAAATTGACACCCTAACATCACAATTAAAAGAACTAGAGAAGCAAGAGCAAACAAATTCAAAATCTAGCAGAAGACAAGAAATAACTAAGATCAGAGCAGATCTGAAGGAGATAGAGACACAAAAAACACTTCAAAAAATCAATGAATTCACAAGTTGGTTTTTTTTTTTTTTAAAGATCAACAAAATAGATTGCTAGACAGACTAATAAAGAAGAAAAGAAAGAAGAATCAAATAGACACAATAAAAATGATAAAGGGGATATTACCACTGATCCCACAGTAATATAAACTACCATCAGAGAATACTATAAACACCTCTACGCAAATAAACTAGAAAATCTGGAAGAAATGGATACATTCCTGGACACACACCCTGCCCAACACTAAACCAGGAAGAAGTCAAATCCCTGAACAGACCAATAACAAGTTCTGAAATTGAGGCAGTAATTAATAGCCTACCAACCAAAAAAAGTCCAGGACAAAATGGATTCACAGCCAAATTCTACCAGAGGTACCAAGAGGACCTGGTACCATTCCTTCTGAAACTATTCCTAACAATAGAAAAAGAGGGACTCCTCCCTAACTCATTTTATGAGGCCAGCAGCATCCTGGTACCAAAGCCTGGCAGAGACACAACAAAAAAAGAAAATTTCAGGCCAATATCCCTGATGAATATCGATGTGAAAATACTCAATAAAATACTGGCGAATCCAGCAGCTTATCCACCATGATCAAGTCAGCTTCATCCCTGGAATGCAAGGATGATTCAACATGCAGAAATCAATACACATAATCCATCACACAAACAGAACCGATGACAAAAACCACATGATTATCTCAACAGAAGCAGAAAAGGCCTTTGATAAAATTCACCACCCCTTTATGCTAAAAACTCTCAATAAACTAGGTAACAATGGAATGCATCTCAAAATAATAAGAGCTATTTATGACAAACCCATAGCCAATATCATACTGGATGGGCAAAAGCTGGAAACATTCCCTTTGAAAACCGGCACAAGACAAGGATGCCCTCTCTTACCAATCCTATTCAACATAGTATTGGAAGTTCTGGCCAGGGCAATCAGGCGAGAGAAAGAAATAAAGTGTATTCAAATAGGAAGAGAGGAAGTCAAATTGTCTCTGCATATGACATGATGACATGATTGCATATTTAGAAAACCCCATCGTCTCAGCCCAAAATCTCCTTAAGCTGATAAGCAACTTCAGCAAAGTCTCAGGATACAAAATAAATGCGCAAAAATCACAAGCATTCCTGTACAACAATAACAGACAAACAGAACCAAATCATGAGTGAACTCCCATTCACATTTGCTACTAAAAGAATAAAATACCTAGGAATACAACTTACAAGGGATGTGAAGGACCTCTTCAAGGAGAACTACAAACCACTGCTCAGGACACAAACAGATGGAAGAACATTCCATGCTCATAGATAAGAAGAATCAATATCTTGAAAATGTCCATACTGCCCAAAGAAATTTAGAGATTCAATGCTATCCCTATCAGGCTACCATTGACTTTCTTCACAAAATTAGAAAAACCTACTTTAAACTTTATGTGGAACCAGAAAAGAGCCTGTGTAGCCAAGACAATCCTAACCAAAAAGAACAAAGCTGAAGACATCATGCTACCTGACTTCAAACTATACTACAAGACTATAGTAACCAAAACAGCATGGTACTGGTACCAAAACAGATATATGGACCAATGGAACAGAACAAAGGCCTCAGAAATAACACCACACATCTACAACCATCTGATCTTTGACAAACCTAACAAAAACAAGCAATGGGGAAAGGATTCTCTATTTAATAAATGGTGTTGGGAAAAATGGATAGCCATATGCAGAAAACTGAAACTGGACCCCTTCCTTACACCTCATATAGAAATTAACTCAAGATGGATTAAAGACATACACCTAAAACCTAAAACTGTAAAAACCCTAGAAAGAAACCTAGGCAATACCATTCAGGACATAGGCATGGGCAAAGACTTCGTGACTAGAACACCAAAAGCAATGGCAACAAAAGCCAAAATTGACAAATGAGATATAATTAAATTAAAGGGCTTCTGCACAGCAAAAGAAACTATCATCAGAGTGAACAGGCAACCTACAAAATGGGAGAAAAGTTTTGCAATCTATCCATCTGACAAAGAGCTAATACCCAGAATCTATAAGGAACTTAAACAGATTTACAAGAAAGAAACCAATAACCCCATCAAAAAATGGGTGAAGGATTTGAACAGACACTTTTCAAAATAAGACATTTATGCGGCCAACAACCATATGAAAAAAAGCTCATCATCACTGGTCATTAGAGAAATGCAAATCAAAACCACAATGAGATACCATCTCCCACCAGTTAGAATGGTGATCATTAAAAAGTCAGGAAACAACAGATACTGGAGAGATATGAAGAAATAGGAATGCTTTTACACTATTGGTGGGAGTGTAAATTAGTTCAACCATTGTGGAAGACAGTTTGGCGATTCCCCAAGGATCTAGAACTAGAAATACCTTTGGACCCAGCAATCCCATTACTGGGTATATACCCAAAGGATTATAAATCAAGCTACTATAAAGACACATGCACACATGTGTTTATTGTGGCACTGTTCACAATAGCAAAGACTTGGAACCAACCCAAATTCCCCTCAATGATAGACTAGATAAAGAAAATGTGGCACATATACACCATGGAATACTATGCAGCCATAAAAAAGGATGAGCTCATGTCCTTTGCAGGGCCATGGATAAAGCTGGAAACTATCATTCTCAGCAAACTAACACAAGAACAGAAAACCAAATGCCACATATTCTCACTCATAGGTGGAAATTGAACAATGAGAACATATGGACACAGGGAGGAGAACATCACACACCAGGGCCTGTCAGAGGGTGGGGGGCTAAGGGAGGGATAACATTAGGAGAAATACCTAATGTAGATGACAGGTTGATGGGTGCAGGAAACGAGCATGGCACGCGTATACCTATGTAACAAACCTGCACATTCTGCACGTGTATCCCAGAACTTAAAGTATAATTTTAAAAATGTAATAATGAACAGATTGGCTTTTTTTGTTTTGTTTTGTTTTTGAGACAGAGGCTCGCTCTGTCGCCCAGGCTGGAGTCCAGTGGTGCAATTTTGGCTCACTGCAACCTCCACCTCCCGGGTTCACACCATTCTAATGAACAGATTGTTTTTAGAGTATTTGATTTTGAATTTAATATTTTCTTAAAACAACAAAACAAACATATTAGTTTGGGCTTTATATCAGTCAAGTAATAATTGTCATTTTAGAAAAGATAACCATTTAAATGTTTGGCATACTTTAGATAATTATATGATGAAGATCTCTATACTTCATTTAAACAAAATTACAATTTAGTCAATATTTTAAAATTGTTTATTATTTTTAAAAGTTTCATCACTATATTTAACAACTTTGGTATAGTATTCAGGCATTATACTGTCATTGGTATTAGTCAGGTTCAATGATTTTATTCATTTCAAATTGAACTTGGTGTTATAAGTTTTGTTATAGCTATTACCTTCTTTTAGCTTTGTAAGTTCTTCAGGTCATTAGTTATATAAATTTTATCTGGCTTGTAAGATAAAACCTCATAAAACATAAATTTTTAAAAATATTTTTTAAAAATCTGTGAAACACTTACCCATTGGCTCCACATTAAAATTTATTTTCTCCCAAACTTACACTACGTCTTGAATTATTCAGACAAGCAAAGATAAGTAATGAATCTGAAGAATGTGCTTTGGTTTTTACCTTTAAAACTTGGACAGTGATTTGGAAGTGCCCCTAGTACAACTCCTTTTCTAAATAAAATTCTGCTCCATTTGCAAATCTGAACATGTAAATTGAAGGGGTGGCTCCCTTGGCCAGTGCCTGACCTCTGTGCACACCTTGGTCTGGCGTGACCTCGCCCACACTGCACACTGCAGCCATATAAATCAGATTTTTGACATGTTATAAAATGCAAGTCACAGCTGCTGTTGTCTGCAGTATTCAAAAACTTTTGAAACACTGCATGTCCAACAAAATTTATTTTGTGTGTGAATGTAAGTTTTTATTGAGGGTAAGTCCTATTTGTTTGGAAAAAAGAAACAGTATGAGTCAGTGATTTTTAAAAATCAAATAGATTTAATGTTCTCCTTCCTGCCTGTTCTCGCTCGTGTGTGTTCTCTCTCGATTGCTTGCTCGCTCACTCTGCCTCTCTGCTTGTCTAAGAAAGAGCTGTTGGCTTTGAGAGAAGACCTTGATATTACAACTGTGTTAGTAGATTGAGATTTCTGTTAAGAGTCTTTCTGTTTAGGTCAGAAGTGTTCTTTATAGAACAGAATTGGGAGCTTGTAATCATAATGTAAGTATAAATGCTTCACCTCTTCAGATACATGTTTGAATTCTTTTGTTTCTGTTATAGCAGGAAACTTCATATGTAAGAGTGTCTTATTAGCTACATTGCTTTGCCAGATGCCAGACATTTTTTGTGTTTCTGTGGTTAACATTTTCTTTTTTTTTTTTAATTTAATTTTAAGTTCCGGGATACATGTGCAGGACGTTCAGATTTGTTACATAGTGTGTTTATTACATGTGTGCCATGGTGGTTTGCTGCACCTATCAGCCCTGGACATTTTTTAGAAGAAAAGTTCGCATGGATTGATAAATGTAATGTGCAATCTATGGTAAACTTAAAAGTGCTTTTATAGAAGTTTTAAAGGTTCTATAGAAGTGCAAAAACTTGAAATGCAATTGAAGATTTTTCTATAGTACATTTTGGCTATTTTCAATAAATTGAAAAAGTGGAAGTTATTGATTCTACTTAAGAGTCAGATTGTAAATAAGCTTTATGAAAAAGCAGAAAGTCAATTCAGTTCATTCAGTTTTACTTACTGTCTCATATCATTCATGTAAAATTCCATGTAGTACTCTACTATGTTAATAATGTTTACTAAAAATAGCCTTATTAGACTTTTCTGGAGAGAGATATTTAAGATTAAATTACATTATTTAGGCAATGATTTATATTAAGTATGTTATTGATCTTTTAGTTTTGTTCATATTTTTTATTGAAATGTAATAGGTATCTAAAAATGCCGTAACTAAAATTTGTCCCTAGTATATAAATGTCTTTATTATTTTCAACATTTAATAATATTGCTGTTAGAATATTTGACATTTTATAATGCCCTTAAAAGAAGACCATTTTCCTTAAATTATTATTTTTTAAACTGTTCTAGGTACTGTTTTTCAACCCTAATCTCTTGACCAAGAATGAAACTATTTACAAATTAAGATGCCAACAGGTAATTTCTTATACATTTATATGTTTTTGTCAATATGTTTCCATAGCAATAGAACAACGATCAAAAATGTATATTAACACAAGGCTGTATTATTCCCTCCCGACATCATTGGAAGAGATGTGAATATGAAATTAATATTTCAAATATGCAATATTTGGTTTTGAGAGACCTTCCTTTATGACATAAAACTATTTTATTTTAGACATATATGTTTTATTGGTTTTATAACCTGATACATTCTAGCTTGTTCTATATCTGAAATCAGCTCAAATAGTAAAGGAAATAGAAGTCAGAATAAAAGTAGATTCAGAAATAGTGATTCAGGTTAGATGAGTTTTCTTTATTGATAAAATAAATGCCAAGTGTTGAGATATGTTTGACTATAATCCGATTAAAACAAGGACACTAATTTTAGCTGTGATAAAGTCACTTTCCACCCTCAGTGGAAAACCATATATGATGACTCCTTTGATTCTGATGTAGTGTTAGTTTTATTTTTTAGCCAAATTATTCCTGAAAAATTTTATAATCTTGTTGAAAGTTGTTTGATTAGGAAGAAGCATGGCATTGTGTAAAAAAAAAAAAAATCTCAAAGAATTAATTTTGGTTGATTTTACTTTCTTTTTCACCAGTTCTCCGTAGTTCTGATTTCCTCTTTTCATTTTTATACTCTTTGGGCTATAATGTGATGCTGAAACAGGATTTTCTCAATTCTAAAGTAAAACAAAAGTTTTAAAATTTGAAAATCTGATTGTGGAGATATCTGACTCATACCAATTATATCTTAGCAAGCATTGATATCTTAGTGGCACATAAATGCTAGATAATTTTTTAAATTAATATACTAATTTTGATGTCAAATTGGAGTCCCAATGGGAGTAATGCCATTTTCTTATTCCTGTTAGATGATTCTGGGTCATTTCCTAGACAGAAACAAGAACTAACAATGTACAATTTTAAAGCAATATAATTTCCCCTTTAAGGCTGAAAGATAAAATATTCACCAATTTTCTCTTCATAAATTACTAGTATAATGACTCAATGAATCCTTCTGTTATTCTAATTTTTTCTATACAATGGCTTTGGTGGCCAGGGATTTTTTATAAAAGGTCTTGGGGGTGAGGCTGGAAGGAAGGAGAGGTACCAAGGGAGAAAGGGAAGGCAGAGGGATAAAGACAGATAAAGGAAAGGTCAAAGATAAAGAAAGAAGATGAGGCTAAAGAAAGAGGAAAGAGAGACAAGAAGCAAGAGAGAAGTAGAGGTTTATCTTCTTAATATTCTAAAAGATTTGGCTGTATATCAAGCTGTGACTTAGCTTTTTAATTTTTCTTTGTAACTTTAGATATGTCTTTATAGTTAGTAGCTATTACCTAAAATCACCTTGCAAATCAACACCTTATAAGATTATTTTTGGTTTCTGACATTTAGATTGTCATATAGGAACATTTAAAGTTAACTTTGGAAATAAAAAGTTAATTATCTAAATCCTTTACCAGACGTAATTTCTGATATTAATGTATTTGAGACCTAATAGGAAAAACAAGAATCTAAATAAATTCTTGGGACAGGGAAACTCTAGGTAATACTGCCAAATCTCTGTAGTAAGTGAGAAAGGCCCTGTTTGTTCTAAGATCCTAATCACCTCCTTTTAATCTAACTAATATAGGTATTCCTTATTTCTGTTATTTAGTGTCTAAACCCATTTAGTTAATGGCCATATCTTTAGGACATAATTTTTCTCTCAAAGACATAGAAGTCCCAGTCTGTCAAGTAAGGAATAGAATTAAGTCTTTCGTTTTGAGAAAAAAAAATTATTCATTCTGATTTTCAGAATTGCGACTTCAGTTTAAGATAGTTATTCCTATTCCTTGTTGCATTAGGAAAACTTTAATTTGCTTTTCTCTATTTTATATATGTATGTGTTTTAGATCACGAAGAGCCCTGTGGTCCCAGTCACAAGTCATTTTGCCTGAATGGGGGGCTTTGTTATATGATACCTACTATTCCCAGCCCATTTTGTAGGTGAGTTAAATGGACTAGGGGAAGATGTTAACTTTATTTTTTTATTGTGTACTAACTTCTTTGAGAAGTGATAAAAAGTAAACAAAAAGTGTAAGATGAAAAGGTATGAGCCATATTCTTCATATTTATGTAGGGAAAATTATCCTTTTAAAACAAAACAAAAACAAATAGCACAATAAAAATCTCACTAATCAAGGTGTTTATTTTGAAAATTGGTAATGGTAGTTCCTAGCCTAGACATATTTTTAAAAAATAATCCCTTTTAGTGAACTCTTTGATTTTAGCAATTTAAGAAAGGCAGTCTATGCTTAATATTCCTGGCAAAATAGCTAGGGAATTTGCTAATCAAAAAAACCTAATATGAGATATTTTATTTTGAGTTTTTAATACATAAGCACACGATAACAGAGTTGGCACCAAAACTTACACTTTATATGTTAAAAAACAGAAGAAGCATTGTTTTTCTAATAGTGGTAGCAAATAAAAAAGAATGGTATCTTAGCCACTATTGTTTTAAAATAATATAATTCACTGTGGGAGTACAGATACAGCCAGTGACCTATAAAAAACTTCAAAATAGTACTTCTGTAGGCTGATTCCTATGAATTGGTTGAATAGGATTTAAGTGTATATAATAAACCTCTTTTTAGTATATGAGTTAACATCATAATACTGCCGTATACTGTGGAGCTTACACTTAAGATCTAAAGATATTTTGTAACACATGTGAATTACTGTTTTTTGTTCTTTAACCAAACTGAGAAGTATAGAATCTAGATTTAAGATCTTACTGTACATAAAAGGACAGAAAAGTAAAATTCATAGGAAAAGCTGAAGATACTGGGATGTAGTATGGAGGACAGGAGACAAAAAGAAATAACCTCACAACTATCTCAAGAAGATTTTAGGGCTTTTCACATGGGGAATAGTGCCCCGATATTTTTCTTCTCTAGTGAATATGTAAAGGGAAGAGAATGGAGGAACAAATTAACAATTACTTAACACTCATGATGTGCCTCAGGAGTATACTCTTTTGGTTTTTTAATCTGTTTTCTGAGATATAATTTATGTATAATGAACTGCATTCATTTACAGTGCGCAATGGATTAATTTTGACAAATGTTTGTACCTGTGAAATCACCACCACTATCACATCTAGATATAGAACATTTCCAAAGATAGTCCTCCCTCAAATTTTGTTGCTGACTCTGCTCAACACTTAATTCTCACAAACATCTTAGAGAAAGGAGGCAGGGGAGACCTTAGAAAATAATGCAAAAAAAAAAAAAAAAAAAAAAAGGAGAAAATGAGAAATTAAGTGACATGCCAAAGGTCATATAGCTGGGAAGAAGAAAGATGTCGCCTTTGAATACAACTCCCAAGTTTCACTTAACTTTATAATATGTTCATTCTGGATTCTTTCTAAGGTGATATGGCATGTAGCATGTATAAAATAAAACAAGAATGCTTATCAGAAGAAGTGCATTTAGATCAGGCATGGTGGCTCACACCTGTAACCCCAGCACTTTGGGAGGCCGAGGCAGGTGGATCACAGGGTCAAGAGATCGAGACCATCCTGTCTAACACGGTGAAACCCCATCTCTATTAAAAGTACAAAAAATTAGCCAGGCATAGTGGCACACGCCTGTAGTCCCAGCTACTCAGGAGGCTGAGGCAGGAGAATGGCGTGAACCCAGGAGGCAGAGCTTGCAGTGAGCCAAGATCGCACCACTACACTCCAGGCTGGGCGACAGAGCGAGACTCTGTCTCAAAAAAAAAAAAAAAGAAGAAGTGCATTTAATAATTTTTAAATACTAGTATTTTGTGTCTTGATCTTGATGATGGCTACATGGATATAAAGATCATTCTTTCTCCATTGGATTGTCTTTGCCCCTTTGTCAAAAATCACTTGATCATTTATGTGCAGGTCTATTTCTGGACTATTCTTTTCTGTTGATCTATGTGTCCTGTCTTTTCACCAATACAAGTCTTGATAAACGTAGCTTTATAATGAGCAAAATCAGGTAGCATGATTCCTTAACTTTGTTCTTTGGCTCAATGACCTTTAGCCTTATTTTCTAATAGGCAGTATTTAATGTTAAAAATTTTCAAATACATTTCTGTTTTACCCTAAAAATTTTATAGTTTGTTGTTCAGTTTTAGGTTTAAACATTTTTTCATTATGATTTCTTCTGTAACCTATAGGGTATTTTCCTATGCTTTTATATTTATATCTGATTTAATGGCATTGTGGGCAGAGTGCTTGGTCCATCAAGCTATGCACTTAATGTCTATCTGTATACTAGCTATCTGTTATACCTCACTGAATAAGTTGACAGAACTAAGAATGCTGGAATTTGGAGATTCGTTAAAATGGAAAGAAACCTAGGTTGTCATCCTGCTTTTGTACCTTGGATAGATACATTTTTAGTGTATTTTCAAAAAGTTACCATGATAGAGAATGAACAAGTTTGCTGGCAACCCACAGCGGGTGTAAAAATGTATATAGTTTCTTCCTAATATCAGAATGTAAGAATAGTAATTAGGGAGTAGTTGAAACCATGCCACATGGGTTCATGATGGATAGAGAATGAAGCAAGGTCACCACATTGCACAACAGCAGGAGATTCTGTGTCTTGGCACCCTCTTTGTAACGTGAATGGTGTATTCTGGAGTTGCTAAACACCCTGGAAGGAAGTGAAGTAGGAGAGCGGGGTAGGGAACAAAAGGACAGCTGAGACAAAAGGAAAAAAATATAGTGACTGAAGGTTCAGTGACATTGAATGGCAGATATATTTTAATTCATATTTTATAAAAATAACTGCTTTCCAATTATCTTAGGAGCACATTTCTAATGTAGCCCTATAGGCTGTAATAGCAATAGCTAAGAGTGATAAACTCATTTTCCATCCCACTTCATACTGTTCTCTGCATTTCCTGTTTCTATTATGACATCTCAACCATCTTGTCACTGAGAAACCCCAGACTTATATTTGACTCTGTCATTGCCCTCTTGTCCAGTTGTCAAATCATATTTCTACCTTTGCTATATCTCTCATCTCTCTAGTCCTTTCTGTTCTTACTATTATTATACTAGCTCAGAGTTTCTTAACTCCTTGCTTTGTCTATAGAAATAGTTCCTAACCAATTTTCCCAGAGCCTAATTATCATCATCTGTCCAGCTAAAACAAAAAAACCCTTCAGTGACAGCCCTCACACCTACCCATCTACCACTCATGAAGTAATAACTCACTTTTTAGCCTAGCTCTTTCAGCCTTCTACCATTTGGCCCTCAAACTACCTTTGTGGCCATTTCTTCCTTGGTCTGCGTTCTAACTAGAACCATTCACTATTTACATTAGATATACTTTGTGTTATGTTGCCTGCCAACCCCTCCTCTTTCTCCTCCTCCTCAGTCTACTCCACATGAAAATGAAAATGAAAAGGATGAAGACCTTTATGATGATCTACTTCCACTTAATGAATAGTAAGAGGTATATTTTCTCTTCCTTACAATTTTCTTTTCTTTCATGTTTTGTTTTTGTTTTTGTTTTTGTTTTGAGATGGAGTCTCACTGGCTGGAGTGCAGTAGTGCGATGTAACCTCCGCCTCCCAGGTTCAAGCGATTCTCCTGCCTCTCAGCCTCCTGAGTAACTGAGATTATAGGTGTGTGCCACCACACCCAGCTAAATTTTGTGTTTTTAGTAGAGGCGGGGTTTCACCTTTTAGCCAGGCTAGTCTCAAACTCCTGACCTCAAGTGATCCACCCACCTTGGCTTCCCAAAGTGCTGAGATTACAGGTGTGAACCACTGCGACTAGCCCTTTTTTTTTTTTTTTTTTTTTTTTTTTTTTTTAAGAGACAGGGTCTTGCTCTGTTGCCCAGGCCAAAGTGCAGTGGCTTGATCATAGTTCACAGCAACCTCAAACTCCTGAGCTCAAGTGACCTTCCTGCCTCAGCCTCCCAAGAAGCAGGGACTACAGGCACACGTCACTGCACTTGGCAATTTATTTTTTGTAGAGGATGGGGTTTTGCTCTGTTGACTAGGCTGTTCTCAAACTCCTAGCATCAAACTCCCGGCCTTAAGTGATCCTCCCACCTCAGCTTCCCAAGGTGCTGGGATTACAGGCATGAGCCACTTCATCCAGCCCCGTTACGAGTTTCTTAATAACATTTTCTTTTCTCTAGCTTGCTTTATTGTAAGACTATAGTATGTAATACATATAACATATAAAATATGCGTTAATCAACTGTTTATGTTATTAGTAAGGCTTCCAGTCAACAGAAGGCTATTAGTAGTTAAGTTTTGAGGGATATGTGGATTTATATGTGGATTTTTGACTGCATGGGGGTTGATGCCCCAACCCCTATGTCATTCAAAGGTCAACTGTATTTGTGCCTTAAGATCTAAAATGCTTCTAGTCAGCATATAGTTGCATCATGTGTTTTCGTCCATTTTTCTAATCTCTGTCTTTCATTGATAATTTAATCTATTTACATTTAAAGTAATTACTGATAAGAAGGGGCTTTTGTAATTTTGTGATTTATTTTCTATATGCCTTATCACTTTTTTGTTTCTCATTTTCTGTATTACTGTCTTTTGTGTTTAATTGATTTATTCGCAGTAAAACTTTTTTTTCTTTTCTTTTCTTTTTTTTTCTTGAGACGGAGTTTTGGTCTTGTTGCCCAGGCTGGAGTGCAATGACGCTATCTTGGCTCACCGCAACCTCTGCCTCCCGGATTCAAGCGATGATTCTCCTGCCTCAGCCTCCCGAGTAGCTGGGATTACAGGCATGGCCACCATGCCTGGCTAATTTTGTATTTTTAGTAGAGACAGTATTTCTCCATGTTGGTCAGGCTGTTCTCAAACTCCTGACCTCAGGTGATTTGCCTGCCTCAGCACCCCAAAGTGCTGGGATTACAGGTGTGAGCCACTGCACCCAGCCTCTAGTAAAATGTTTAAATTTCTTTTTCATTTCCTTTTGTGTATATTCTATAACTATTTTCTTTGTGTTTACCATGGGGATTAAATTTAACTTTTTAAAGTTATAACACTAATTTGAATTTATACCAGCTTAACTTAAATCACATATAAGAACTGCTTCTTTATAGCTCTGTCCTCACTTCTTTCATTTACTGTCACAAAATTATATTTTTGTATATTGTGGCTACAAAATGTAAACTAAGATTCAACTCAATACATTAATCTCTTAAATTATGTAGAAGATAAAAATGGGGTTACAAACTTTTTATGATAATACTAGCTTTTAAAATTGTTCATGTATTTATCTTTATGGATATCTTAATTTCACCATCTAGGACTCCCTGAGTTTTTCTTGCAGAACAGGTCAAGTGATAATGAATTTTGTCAGCTTTTATCTCAGAATGCCTTAAAAACTCTTAGTTTTGAAGGATTGCTTGTTGGATATAGGATTCTTGGTTCCAGTTGTTTTTGTTTGTTTATTTAGCCATTTGAATTTATCAGCCTACTATCTTCTGGCTTGCATAGTTTTGATCAGGGAAGTCTGTTGATAATCTCGATGAGGATGCCTTCTATGTGAGGAGTCACTTTTCTTGCTGCTTTCAGGATTCTCTCTTTGGCTTTTAAAAGTTTGATTGTAGCGTGTCTCATTATGGGTCTCTCTGAGTTCATCTTACTTGGATTTCATTAACCTTTTTGGATATTTATATTGTCTTTCATCAAATTTGGGAAGTTTTAAACAATTATTTCTTTAAATATTCTTTCTTTCCCTTTCTTTTTTCTCTTTTTGGAATTCTGACAATAGGTATCTTGGTCCATTTGATGTTGTCCCATGGGACCCTTAGGCTCTGTTCACTTTTCTTTAATCTTTTTTCTTTCTGTTAGACGACTCAACAGTTGTCATTATCTTATGTTCATCTATTTTAACATAATGTTTTAAAATTATAAATTTTCCTCTGAGAATTAATTTAATAGCAGCTCACAATTTTTGATGTGTCATATTTTCATTTTGTTTAATTCAAATGTTTACTAATATCCTTTGAAAGTTTTTTTGATCTGTTAATTCTATGAAAGTGTATTGTTCAATTTTCAGCATTTGTGGATTTTCTGGTTATATTTTATTATTGGTTTCAAGTTTAATTCCATTTTAGTCAGAGAATATACTCTTTACAATTTTGTTCCTTTGAAATTTATTGAGACTTACTTTATGACCCTTCATGGAATCTATTTTGGTTGATGTCCTAGGCATATTTGAAAAGGAGCAATTCATTGGTGTAGCATTCTATAAATTTCAATTAAGTCACATTGGTAAATAATGTTATCCAAACACTGTCTTTCCAGACTGATATTTTGCCTGATTATTCTCTCACTTACTGAGATATGTATGTTAACATCTTCAAGTATGATGGTAGATTGCCTGCTTCTCCTTTCCCCAGTTTTGCTTTATATTTTTTGAAGCTCTGTTAATTATTACATGTATATAAGTTTAGACTTCTGATGTGCTCTTGTTTAATTGACCCTTTTATCATTACACAATGTTCTGCTTTATCTTTAGTATTACTTCTTGCTGTAATGTCTACCTCTCTGCTATTAGGATAGCTTTCTATTTGTTGCTGTTTTACACAGTATATCTCTTTCTATCCTTTTTTAACCTATCTGTATCTTTATATTTAAAGTATGTATTTAACAAACATATAGACAGGTCTTTAAAAAATTCAATCTGATTGTCTCTATCTCTTAATTGTATGATTTAGTCAATGTAGTCCATCCACATTTAATGAACTTACTGATATGGCTAGGTTTAAGTCTACCATCTTGCTGCTGTTTTCTCATTGTCCCATTTGCTTGTTGACCAGCATTTTCCTCTAGTATTCCTTCTTTTCTGCCCTTTTATTGGCTAATCATTTTTTAAGTTCCCACTTTATTTTCTTCATTATCTCTTGTTATACACATTACTCTTCGAGTAATTATCCTAGATATTACAATATACATTCTTAATTTATTATAGTCTACCCTCAATTAGTACTTTCATTCTTCCTGAACAAATGCAAGTATCTTCTAACAGTTTAAATCCTTAATCACTTTTTTCCCTTTGTACTATTGTTGTGCTGTCACATATGTTTAGTGATCAGCCCACTTGCATTTCACACAGTTTTAGAAATAGCTGGGTTTAACTTTATTCTCTTCTTGTTTTCTGTTTATTTTGTCTGTTCTTTGCTCGTTTTTTCATCTGGGAGATTTCATTTATCCTTTCTGGCCCGACCTAAGTCTTTGTTTTCTCCACTTTCAAGTTAGGCACTTTGGAGCTTTTGAGCTAAGCTTTGTAGCCCTTTGTTCCATACAGGTTCAAAATCTGACAAAAATCTAGCTGGGAGGAGGATACTTGTTATATGTTTGTTATAGGCCCCTCCTATGGCAAGTTTTAAATGGATAATATGTTCACATTTTTCAAAGATCAAAACCAAAAGATATATTGTTGTATATTTCTCTCATTTCTGTCTCTTAACATTTTTCCTCCCTGTGTACTATAAGAAAGCAGTAAGCCCTTATCTAAACTTCCAGTGCTTCTTTTTGCAAATTCGAGGAAATACAAATGCATATTTTAACCTCCCATTCTTAGTAGAATAGTTCTTAATATATAAGTCATTCAATAAGTATTTGTCAAATGAAGCAAAGAACAAACATTGTATACTTGTGTGGTTCCATATAGTAGCCAGGAGCCATGTGTGGCTACTGAGCACTTGAAATGTGGCTAGTGTGACTGAGCACTGAATGGAGATGTGCAATGAGCATCAAATAATCCTTAAATTTTGAAAACTTAATATGAAAAAAAGTGTGAACTATCTCAGTAACTTTTATATTGATTACATGTTGAAATGATAATATTTTGGATATATTGAAGTAAAAACATATTACTAAAAATAATTTCACCCTTTTTGGTTTTTTTTAATGTGGCTGCAAAAATTGGGGCCAGGCATGGTGGCTCATACCTGTAGTCCCAGCATTTTGGGAGGCCAAGGCAGGAGGAATGCTTGAGGCCAGGAGTTTGAGACCAGCCTGGACAACATAGTGGGACCTCATCTTTACCAAACAAAACAAAACAAAAATACCAGGTGTGGTGGTGTGTGCCGACAGTCCCTATCAGCACACACTCAGGAGGCTAAGGTGGGAGGATCGCTTGAGCCCAGGAGTTCAGTGCTGCAGTGAACATGATCATGCCACTGTACACCAGCCTGGGCAATAGAGCAAAACCCTGTCTCTAAAAAAGATAAAAATAATTAAGAAAAATTTAAAACTAGACACTTGATTTCTGTCGGGAAGTGTTGCTATATGTACTATCCTGTAGTTCTTTTTTCTTAACAATATATCCTGGATATCTACTCATTTTAATATATGGCTTCCCAATTCTTTTTTACAACTAGAAGGTATTCTGTTTGTGTGAATATACCATCATGTATTTAACCAAGCCTCTATTGATGAATGTTGCACACAAAATGTAGCAGTACACATGATGTGTACCACTGTGCCCAGCTCATTTTTTACATTGCACATAAATCTGCACATGTATGAAATTATATAATTATATATCAGTAAAATAAAGTCCTGGAAGTGAGATTCCTGGGTTAAAGATAAATGCATTTGTAACTTGAATATATGTTGCCAAATTGCTGTCCATAGGGATTGTGCTATTTTGAATTCTCACCAATATATTTGGGTACCTGTTTTTCTATAACCTTGCAACAGATTTGTCAAACTTCTGGAGTTTTTCAAATCTGATAGATGAAAACATAGTATCTCAGTGTTAATTTTTATTTTCCTAGTGATGAGGAAAACTGGGCGTAGTTCAGTTGTTTAAATATTAATTAAAATCTTTTTGATAATGTATTTGTTTGCATATTGTTTTTATATTAGGAAGATTAACCTTTTGTCTATAATATTAATTATAGATAATTATTTATAGCTTATTTTTCCTTTTACCTAGCTTACGGTGTTTAGTTTTCCATGCAGTTGTTTTTTGGTTTTACTGCAGTCAAATCTATCAATTTTTTTTAAAAGCTCTTCTAGTTTGAGTCATACTTTTAAAAGACTTTCTGGCCAGGTGCGGTGGCTCATGCCTGTAATCCCAACACTTTAGGAGGCCGAGGTGGGTGGATCACCTGAGGTCAGGAGTTCCAGACCAACCTGGCCAACATGGTGAAACCCCATTTCTACTGAAAACACAAAAATTAGACAGGCGTGGTGGCAGGTGCCTGTAATCCCAGCTACTTGGGAGACTTAGGTGGGAGAATCTTTTGAATCCGGGAGGCAGAGGTTGCAGTGAGCCAAGATCATGCCATTGCACTCCAGACTGGCCTCCTGAGTAGCTGGGACTACAAATGTGTGCCACTGTGCCCAGCTAATTTTATTTATTTTTAGTAGAGACAAGGTCTTACTATGTTACCCATACTGGTCTTGAGCTTCTGGTCTCAAATGATCCTCCCATCTCGGCCTCCCAAAGTCCTGGGATTATAGGCATAAGCCACTATGCCCAGTCTCTATTTGGATTATGTATATGGTTTAAGATATAGATCCAGATTTATTTTTTTTAATATGGCTACTGTCTTAGTCTGTTTCTGCTGCTGTAACAATACTTGAGACTGGATAATTTATAGACAGTAGAAATTTATTTCTCACAGTTTTGAAGGCTAGTAAGTCAAAGATGAAGGCACCAGCTTTTGGTGTCTGGTGAGGGCCTTTTTGTTGCAAGCTCACATAGCAGAAGGGGCAAATGCTGTGTCCTCACATGGCAGAGGGCAGAAGAGCGAAAAGGGCCAAACACTGTGTCCTCACATGGCAGAAGAGTAGAAGAGCATAAAAAGGCCTAAGCTAGTTTCCTTTAGCCTTTTTATAAGGAACTAGTCCATTCATGATGGTGAAGAAAGCCCCAACTCCTTATGCCAGCACAGTGGAGATTATGTTTCACCATGAATTTTTTAGAGGGGATGCACAGCACCTACCCAGTTTTCCCTACGTTATCAGTTTATATATCATAATTCCTATTACAATGTCAGCCCTGTGAGGGCAGAAGTTTTTATCTATATGTTTACTGCTAGAACAGTACCTGAAACATAGTAAGTACTCAATAAATATTTATTAAATGAATGAATGAATTCCCCTACTGATTTGAGATGCCAACTTTGTTATATATGAAACTCTATGTGTATTAATTCTTACTGGACTCCTTTTTCCTTTGGTGTGTCCATTTATTCTTATGCCAGTAGCAATCTCTTCTAATTGTTGAATGTTTACAGTGAGTTTAATATATGGTAAGTCTAGTTTTTGCATCCCTCCCCTTGCACCTTGGCTGTCCTTGCTTTTTCATTTTTCCATATGAACTTTAGAATCAGTCCAGAAGAATATGAATTTTTAAAATTAAGTTGATAAATTCCCTTTAGGAAAGTTTATTTATTTATGATGCTGAATCTTCTTACCCAGGATTGATATGTCTTCCCATTAGTTCAAATCCTTTTCTGTACTTCAAGAGTGTTTTTAACATTATATATTTTTTGCACATTTCCGAATTTTTTCCCATATATATCATTTTTTGTTACTGGGGTAAATCTGTTTCCATATATAAATTTAATAAATAAGTTATTTCTATGCTGAAAACCCTTCAGTGACTCTCTGTCTCACTCAGATAAAAGGCAGTGGCTATAAAACCTTAATGATATGGCCCCTATTATTGTTCTCACCTCATATCCTGCAACCATCCAAATGCTCAATCTACTGCAGCCAAATTAGCCTCTTTGCTGTTCCCTGATGCCAGGAAAGTCCCAAACTTAAGGTGCTGGCCTGGCCTTTCTGTCCTGTGTTGAATGCTTTCTCCCCCAATATCCTCATGGCTAACTCCCCTTCATCCTTTTAGTCTTCACTATCAATCTTTCAATGATGCCTTCTAGACCACTTTTTAAAAAGTAAAACCCATTCTTCTCCTCTCTTCCTTTCTTACCATCTACCAACATACTATATAATTCACTTTACATTCTATCTCCCCAATCTAGAATATAAGTCCCACAGGGAAAGAAATTTTTATTTTTTGTTCACTGAGATTTTCCATGCATCTAGAACAGGCATAGAGTCAGTTTTCAGTAATTGTCTATTGAGTGAATGAATGCCCCACTACTTTGTTGACTTCTGTTATCATTATAATAATTTTTCTGTTAATTCTCTTGGGTTTCTCATTATGTAGGATAAAATTTGATAAAGCAGAGTGATGTGAAACCCAAGTCAAGCTTTGTATCCTTTATGAAGCTTTTCTGGGTAGAATTAGCCATTCAGCCCTGTGGCAGAGGCTGTTAGTGTCCAATAACTATGTGGTCCTCTGCATTTGCCAGCCTCACTTACAGTTAGACTGGTTCTATGTGATTGGGTTCTGGATGGTAGAGTATGGACAAAAGGGATGCAAGCCAGTCACAAGCCTGGCCCTGAAAAATCAACTCCTGCAAAACTCCACCTCTCACTTTTCCTGCCTTAGTGACCTTGGAGGCCATGTTCTCCAGGTATCAGGGCCAAGAGATGGAGAAGGGCTGCCTGAGTGGCATTGGGCATTAGACTGTAATGTGAGCAAGGATTAAACTGTCATTGTATGAAGTCACCAGTATTTGTACGTTTGCATTTAAAGGCAGGTAGTATTAACTTTGTTGACTATTATATGCCCGCACTGTACCCAGACATATTTCTATCTTATATATATCTCTACTGTACTTAGTGTTTATGTGTCTGTTGTTCTCTAATAGAATCTAAGCCCCTTGAGACTGAATAATTCTCTTGCCTTTGAATCTTCTACATCTAGTATATATCGTAGAATTTAATAAATTACTCAAAAATGTTTCTCGAGTGAATTTTTGAGAAAAACCAAGATGGGAAAGGATTTGGAAATCTAAGTCACTAAAACAAAGGGGGTATTTAATACCAAGCAAAGAAGGGTGAGAAGATGAGATGAAATTCTATGAAGAATATCTTTGCAATATGTATCTTTGCAATACAGATTTTTAAATATTAATGGAGTTGAATTAGTACCAAAAATTTTTTTCTCATATTACAGAAAATTAGGAGATGAATTATCTCATAAAAAGTTATTTGTAGTTTTGTACAGAAATGTTACTGAAATGATTTTTGCCCTTATTTAGTTTACATATTTTTTTCTCTCATTAAATTTATAACATACCAGATCTCTGGAAATCTCCAACTTCTCTTAGTCTACTAAGTATTAGAGTGTGAAAAGTCTCAGATGGGGAGAAGATAATGAAAAGCCTTAAAAATACTATTAAAATAATTTTTCTCCCATTGACACCTACCTCATCCTTCTTACAATGTTTCTCAACCAATATGTGTTAGAAGAAAATTCCAAATACAGAGCTAATTCTGGCCATCAAGTAGCCATGTGTAATACTGATATTTATAGATCTTTATGATGTTCCTATAATACATTTCACTGAAAACATTCAAGGTTTGATCTACAATCAATTTTATTTTCATATTCTGAAACAGCCATTTCATCTGATTCCTACCAAGACTATGTAGTAATAATAAATATAATATTGAGATCTAGTCCTATCATTAGTAGACGAATGATCGAAGCAAGTCACTAGTTGCTATACAAATAAATGGTTATAAATAGGAATTTGGCACTTTTTCCAGTTTTGTAACCGAATCTCTTCTTTGCTACTCTAAGAGATTTTATGTCAGGAACTATTATCTAGTTTCTTGACCTTTCAAAAGTGTGTTCTTTTGTATCTCTTTATTTCACTGTCTTCTGTAACTAAACACATATGCTCTATTAAAAAACAAGGCTCATTTGTTTAATAATGTGAATAATTGAGCTTCAAACTCTTGTAGTTAAAAGATTTGTACTACTCAATGAAGTTAGTATATCTAGGGAATAAATAGCCCCATGGATTACTGTGTGACCATGGTATCATCACAGTCTGAGGTCTCCCCTCAGTGTGGACTGTTAAGAGTTTAATGAAGTACATTGTGAGGGATCTCATCTCTCACAGCAGATACATGTTGATTAGGCTTACAGAGCTAGTGTCTAAAGTAAGCATTTTTATTTATTTATTGAGATGTGGCCTCGTTATGTTGCCCAGGCTGGTACTTCAATTTGTTAATGTATGATGATATATAACTGACACAGAATTGAGTTGATGTGAGTCAGGCATTCTTTTTCTCTGTAGACTGACATGTGTAGGAAGCCCAGTTTGTAATCAGAATATTTTAATGGGTATAGAGAAAACAAGAAAACAACAAGAATTATATAATTTGACAGCGTATCTGTAATTAGTCGGACGCATTTATTTCCACAAGAGAGATAATGTGACTTAGAACTGTGATGCATGAGGTCTTCTGGCTACAATTCACTGTCTACTTAACAGTGCTTAGATAGGCACTGCTGATGTTTGCCTCTGTGCCTTTCCTTTCTGTAAGTGTCCCTTGCCGACCAACTCCTCAGACTGACAGCTCCTTCTTTAGATATGTTAATGCATATTCAGCTAGTCTCTATTATTTAAAGGAACTTTGCTTCCTTCTGCTCTGATTCATTGACTTTATAATTTAATTTGCATTATATAATCTTATTTCCTTCAGCTCTAAGTATTAGACATCACATCACTTTCCCACTTGTACTTAATATACAGTCTAAATATAGTTGAGGTGTGATATAGTTTGGATATGTATCCTCTCCAAATCTCATGTTGAAGTGTGATCCCCAGTGTTTCAGGTGGGGCCTGGTGGGAAGTGTTTGTATCATGAGGGTAGACCCCTCATGAATGGCTTGGTGCCCTTCCTCATGGTAATGAGTGAGTTCTTGCTCTATTAGCTCATGTGAGATCTGACTGTTTAAAAGAGTCTGTAGTCTTCCCCTTTTCTCTCTTGTTCCCTCTCTCACCAGGTGATACACTGGCTCCCCCTCACCTTCTGCCATGATTGTATGCTTCCTGAGGGCTCACCAGAAGCAGATGCTGGAACCATGCTTCCTGTATAGCCTGCAGAAGCATGAGCCAAGATAAACTGCTTTTCTTTCTTTTGTTTTTCTTTCTTTTCTCTCTCTCTCGCTCTCTCTCTCTCTCTCTCTTTCTTTTTGAGACAGGGTCTCACTCTGGAGTGAGACGACTCCCAGACTGCAGTGCAGTAGTGCAGTCATGGCTCACTGCAGCCTCTGCACCTCTGGTTCAAGCAATCCTCCCACCTCAGCCTCTGGAGTAGCTGGAACTACTAGAGGCACGTGCCACCATGCCCTCTAATTTTTAAATTTATAGTAGAGAGTAGAGTAGAGAGTAGAGTCTTCCTATGTTGTCCAGACTGGACTTGAACTTCCTATGTTGTCCAGACTGGGCTCAAGCAATCCTCCTCCCTTGGCCTCCCAAAGTTCTGGGATTACAGGCATGAGCCACCATGCCCAGCCTCTCTTTTCTTCATAAATTACTCAGCCTCAGATATTCCTTTACAGCAATGCAAATAGACTAAGACAAAGTGTATTACAAATATATTGTTGTGTTGCTTAGTTTAAGTGTCTTCTAGGCCCTGACTTTCAGAAATATGATTCTTGTGGCTAATATACCATTCTTCTACTTCAGTCTTAGTGAAAGCACATAGATTTTTAAATTCTGTAAGATACTTTCATGCTTGAGCATTATCAATATAAGTTCTGATTAAAACAACTTGCTTTGGGTACAGCAGGAGTAGCTCATAATCAAATACTCATATATCTCCTTTTTACAAATAATAATAAACTCTGTACAAGTATAAACACTATTTGAAGGCATTGGAGAATGACTAAAAGCAGGAAGAAACAAAAGTAGTTGACACAGAAGAAGGGAATGTCACTGGGTGAGTTTCCCATTTTTATGGCTTTTTGCCTGAGGACAGGCCCTCATCAATTCAACACATAGTGGTAAAATGGGATAGAAATATGCAGGCAGTCACCAAAGCTGGAAATTGAATGTCCTGAAGAGAGCCACAGAGTGTGAGCCTGAGTTCTTTATGTCTTTATATGCCCAAGTATCTGGGTGGCCTTGAATTTGTGTGCATAGAGGACTCTAGATAGCCCAGGTAAGGCTAAGAAAAGTGAACAGATATTTCAATTGTTGCAACAGTAGGAGAGAGAGAGTTTCAATTAAGCCAAGTGATAGGAATGTAACAGTCTAGAATCTACAACATGTCACTCATAAGGTCTGGGTTAGAATTCAAAATGACTAGACATATGAAGATAGAAAAATGTGATCCATACTCAAGTAAAGAAAATCAGTGGAGTCAGACCTTGAGATGAGCCAAATATTGCAATTAGCAGATAATGATTTTAAATCTTAAGGATTTATTCTCAAGAAAATTTGCTTATTATCAGTGAGTAAATGAGAAACCCCAGCAGAGAAACAGGAAATATGGAAAAATAATTAAATAGAAATTCCAGAACAAAAACATAACATCTGAAATAAAAAATTTCTGAGTGGGCTTAACAGTGGATTGAAAACAGAAGAAAGAATAGGTGTACTTGAAGCTCTGTTGAAAATATCTTTATGAAAAACAGATTTTTTTTTTTTTTTTTTTTTTTTTTTGAGAAGGAGTCTCACTGTCACCCAGGCTGGAGTGCAGTGGTGCGATCTCAGCTCACTGTAACCTCCGCCTGCTGGGTTCAAGTGATTCTCCTGCCTCAGCCTCCTGAGTAGCTGTAGCTGGGACTACAGGCATGTACCACCATACCTGGCTAATTTTTGAATTTTTAGTAGAGATGAGGTTTCATCATGCTGGCCAGGCTGGTCTTTTACCCCTGACCTCGTGATCTGTCCCCCACTGGGATTATAGGCATGAGCCACTGTGCTTTCCCCAATTTTTTTTTTTTTTTTAACGAATCCTCAGTGGCTTGTCAAACAATGTTAAATTATTGACATACTTGTAATTGGGAACCCAGAAGGAGAAAAGAAAACACAGCAGAAAAAAAACAATATTTAAAGAAAAGATGCCCCCCAATTTTCCAAATTTAGGGAAAGCCAAAATTTCAGATTTAAGCTCAAAAAACACCAAGCAAACTTGGACACATCATAGTCAAATGGCAGGAGGAAAAAATATGTAAAAAGAAAATCTTGAAAGCAGTCAGAGAAAGTGACACATTACATATGGAGAAACAGCAGTATGAACGGCAACTGATTTCTTATCAGAAATCATGGAGACCAAAAGATAGTGGAAGAAAATATTTAAAGTGATTAGAGGGAAAAACTATGAACCCAAAACTTTGTATCTTGCAAAAATATCCTTCAAGGATGAAGACAATAACAAAAGCATTACCCATAATAGCTAAAAAATGGTAAAAAAAAAAAAAAAAAAAAAAAAAGTCCAACTCATGAATGTATAAATAAAATGTAGCATATATACACAATGGAATATTTATCAATAAAAATAAAGTACTGTTATATACTATTACAACATAGATCACCCATAAAAACATTATGCTAAGTCAAAGAAGACATATGCAAAATAACCCCAAATGTGTAATTCTGTTACACATTTTAAATGTATTACACATATTAATTTATATATTAAATGTCCAGAATAGGCAAATTTATAGACAGAAAGTTGATTAGTGGTGGGGTGGGGAATGGCAATTGCTTGCTCATGGACGTGGTGTTTCTTTTAGGAGAGATGAAAACATTCTAAAATTAGATTTTGGTGATGGTTACACAACCCTGTGAATATACTGAAAACATTAAATTGTATACCTTAAATGGATAGATTGTATAGTATGTGAATTATATCATGTAAATAATACATCTCAATAAGGCTGTTTAAAAATGAAAGCAATATAAAGACATTTTCAGATAAGAAAAAACTAAGATAATTTATTACCAGCAAGCCTATACTAGAAGAAATGCAAAAGAAAGGTCTCCAAGCTGAGGGGAAATAATACCAAATAGAAACTTGAGTCTACAGAAAGGAATGAAGAACTTTGGAAATAGTAAAAATTTGTGTAAATATAAAACTGTCTCTTAAATCTCAGCTTAGATAAAGTACATATGAGTACCTAAACCAAAAATAGTGACATTGTTTTGTGGATAATAGAGACTGTAGATGCAATACACATGACAACTGTGGCCTGAAGGGAAGGGAAGTAAAGGAAACAACATAGTTGTAAAATTTCTGCATTGTATGTGAAGTGATATAATAGTAACCCTAAGTAGACTGTGCAGTTCAGAATGTGTACTGTGAGCCCTGGAATAACCACTAAAAATATAATGCAGACTTGGCTAAAAGGTTTATAGATAATAAGAATGAAATTCTAAAAACAATAGTTAACCAAGAAAAGGAAGAAAAGAGAAACCCAGATTCAGAAAATAGATGGAACAAAGAGAAACAGTGGGATGGTAGATCAATATACAAACATATTAATTTTATTAAATGTAAATTAACTGAACTTGCCAACTAAAGACAGATTGTATATTGAAAGAGAGAGTGAAACAGGGAGGGGAGGGAGTCATCAGGAAGACATGCAATCATAAATGGTACATATGTGTACCTAATAACAGAGCTTTAGAATCATGAAACATTTGGTAAGGGGAGAAACAGATAAATCCACTAATGGGAGATTTTAACATCCCTCTCTCAGTAGTTAATAGACCAATTAGACAAAAAAAAAAAAAAAAAAAAAATTCACTAAGGACATAGTGAATGAAGAACCACTGTCAACTACCTCAACCTAATTGATAATGATAGAAAAACCTATCCTCCAAAACTGTATACATTCCATTAAATGTATGCATTATATTCACCAAGACAGAGATTGGGCTATAAAAAAGTCTTGATAAATTTTATCATTGAAAATTTATTGGACAAAGATCAGCAAACTATGACCTATGGGCCAAATCTTGCCCATCACCTGTTTTTGTATGATGTTAGTAATAGTTTTACATTTGCAAATATTTTAAAAAAATATTTTGACACAGAAAATGTATATAAAATTCAAACTTCAGTGTTTACAATTAAAAATCTATAGGAACAAAGCCACACTCATTCATTTACATATCGTCAATGCTGCTTTCACACAACAAAGTTGAGTAGTTGCAACAGAGACTGTATGGCCCGCAAAGCTAAAATATTTGCTATTCCGCCCTTTCCTTTTACAGAAAACATTTTTCTGACCCCTGCCACGGAGTACATTCTCTTACCATGATAAAATTTTAGCAGAAATAACTAACAAGATGTCTAGAAAAACTCCTAATATTTGGAAATGGATACTTTGAAAAGGCTATATAAAAATTAATAAACTCATAGCTAGATTAATGGAATATATGAAAATTATCACCCGAGTGTGGTGGCTCGCTCCTGTAATCCCAGCGCTTTGGGAAGCTGAGGTGAGAGGAACAATTTAAGGCCAGGAGTTCCAGACCAGCCTGGGCAACCCTGTCTCTACAAAAAAATTTGAAAAATTAGCCAGGCATCGTGGTGCATACCTGTAGTCCTAGCTACTCAGGACGCTGAAGTGGGAGGATCACTTGATCCCAGAAGTTAGAGGGTACAGTGGGCTGTGATTGTGCCACTGCAACTGCAGGCTGGATGACAGAACAAGACCCTGTCTCAAAAAAAGAAAAAAACAATTACCAACTACAGTAAGAAAATTACCAACATCAGTAATGAAAGAATACAGATGATCCTATAGATATCAAAAGAATTATAATAGAGGCTTCTGCTTTCTGCCTTGATGAAGTAATTGGACCAGACTTGCTCTACTGTCTAAAAACATCTATAAAAATTGGGAAAATACATGAAACACCCTTTTTTCAGACAGTTGACAACAGGCAGTGCAGGACAGTGATCCCTGAGAGAAGGAGAACAAGCTTAGAGATCCCTGTAATCTTCCAGGCTCCTTTCCTGGAGTTACACTCCGGACCGTGGTGCAGAGAGATGGGTCCACCAAGCAGAGCACTCTGGTCTTGCTGAGCTGAGGAGAAAGAGATCAGAAGTCAGGGAGGCTGACATGGCTGAAATTTGTGGATGGACTACCAGAGAAGAGGAAGCTGTGTAAGAGAAAGAGTTCCAGAAATCTGTAGAGATCCCTTTTGATTATCTTGTCAAATGCTACATTAGACAGGTGTAGTGTCAAATGCCACAGTGCTGCGCAAAGAACTTCTGGGAAGCTCGAAGGTGAACAACCCCGGAGCTCAGGCAGGGCTGGGATGTGTTTACATTCTGACCAGCTAGAGTGAAGTATCCTTGGTAAACACCCAGGGTATTCACTTGAGATCCAAAGAGTCACTCTTCAGGATTAGAGCAAAAGTCAGCCTAAATGCTACTCCATTTGTACCCTGTCAAAGCTTAAAACCAAGCCTTAAAAGAATCAATCTGATTTACAAGTAACTTTGTCTCCCAAAGCAAAGTTCAATGCTCTTTAAACAAAGACAACAAAATCTAGCACTCAAAAACCTAAGATTCATGTTCAACAAGCAATGCAAAATTACTAGATACAAAGAAGCAGGAAAATGTGATTAGGAGGAAAAAGTCAATCAGTAGATACAGACCTAGGAATGTCAGCAATGATGGAATTAGCAAACAAGAGATTTAAAGCAGTTACTATAAATATGTAAAGAATTTAAAGAAAAATCTGAATGAAATGGAGAGATTTCTAGAAGCTGAAAAATGAAATATCTGAAATGAAAAGTTCAGTGGGTGGGCTTAACAAATTAGATACTGCAGAATAAAATATTAATTAACAACATAGCAATAAAAACTTTCCAAAATAAAACAGATTTTTTTTTTCATACTAAAGAACAGTCACAGAGGTCTAACATATGTGTGTTAAGGTCTCTCAGAAAGATGAGAGGGCAGAAAAAGCATTTGAAGAAGTGGTGGCCAAAAAGTCAATAGACTCGGGATCTTTCACATTGTATGACTTTTACAGACAAGCAGTGACTGAGAGCATTCATCATTGGTAGGCCACATTAAAGGAAATTCATCAGCGAAAGTAAACTGAAACCAGATGGAAACAGATCTACACAAAGGAATGAAGAAAGCTTAGAAATGCAACATTCTTTGCATAAGTCCAAAACATCCACATTGCTTTGAGTTGAAGCAGGAACAGTACTATAAACTTTCTTAAAAATTCATTTAGGGCTGGGTGTGCTGGCTCATGCCTGTAATCAAATCATTTTGAGAAGCCAAGATGGGAGGATTGCTTGAGCTCAGGTGTTCAAGACCAGCCTGGACAACATAGTGAGACCCCATCTCTACCAAAAATTTAAAAATTAGCCAGGCATAATGGCATGTGCCTGTAGTCCCAGCTACGTGGGAGGCTGAGATAGGAGGATCGCTTGAGCCCAGGAGTTTGAGGCTGCAGTGAGTTATGACACCACTGCCACTACGGCCTGAGCACAGAGTGAGACCTTGTCTCAAAAAAAAGGGAGGTGCAGGATTCTATTTTTGCCACCCTGTGGGATAAATTCATACCTTCGTTTTATTCCTCAGGGTCTTTGTGGTGCCATCTCTAAACCCACTTCCTGTCTCTTTCCTGTTGACTTTTCCTTGTTGTTTCAGATCAACCCTAATATCTCTAGTTCCTTGGCATCATCCATTTTATGCCATTTACACAGAGTTAATATCCAGTGTGACATGTAGAATATAAAGGGCTCTTCATTCAGCAAAGACCTATGTGTATCTATCAAGAGACTCAGGATATTTCACATCCTAAGCAACTTTGTCACCTGTGAAATTTGTGAAATGTTTAAACACAAAACTAAGAACCTTAGAAGGAGTTGTAGGCCAGGTGTGGTGGCTCACACCTATAATCCTAGCAGTTTGGGAGGCTAAAGTGGACAGATCATTTGAGGTCAGGAGTTCGAGACCAGCCTGACCAAAATGGTGAAACCCCTATCTCTACTAAAAAATTAGGGCATGGTGGTGCACGCCTGTAGTCCCAGCTACTTGGGAGGCTGAGGCAGGAGAATCGCTTGAACCCGGGAGGTGGAAGTTGCAGTGAGCTGAGATCGCACCACTGCACTCCAGCCTGGGTGACAGAGTGAGACTCCGTCTCAAAAAAAAAAAAAAAGAAAAAAAGTTGTGTAATGGTCAGCCTCTTTGAGGTCAGCATCCTCTGACACAAGTTCTGTAACTACAGAACTTCTCCCAACTAGCTTCTCAATCTTCACAAATTATTACAAAGCTTGGTTCACATTCTGAGCTACTTTGTTATCCAGGATAATGTCTAGGTAAATGTCAAGTGTCTGAAACTTCTTGGTAGTGGAAACACTTTGAGAACGTTAGAACACCTGTCTATATTGTCATGGCTCTTGCAACATGGTTCCTAGATGGCATCCACAGTGTATATTGAAAATTCATGTGTACCTTCCTGCTTTTGATTATTGAAGCATCTAGATAGTGTTTGAATGTCACAGATGTCAGCACCTTGATAACATTAATGGGATTGTTGTGAACCTGAGTAAGGTGAGCCTAAAAGCTCCTTGCTGGCAACGGGTCTGAGAGTGTTCTTTGAACAGCACTTATAATTGGCAAGAGGTGGTATGTGTGTCAGACTCTGCAGTGTCATATTCACATGGCACTGGTTATCTGTATTCTGGGGCAACAATTTCCAGTAGATCCCATTGCTTAGTAGAAAGGGAAAATTTATTTTGGGAAACAGAATAACATCTTTTCCCCCCAAACCATCCAAATATGTATTCAGATTCTTCTCACCTAAATTCCCATCCAATTTGAAGTCCAGAATCTCTGGGTAATTTATCGTTTTCTCCAGCAGGCTTAGATTTCACTGAAAGTTATTAGCGACCCCCACCACCCCATGTTCCTTAATCAGTTTGGACTACTACAACAAAATACCATAGACAGGGTGGCTTAAACATCAGAAACTTCTCCGACTTGTGGAGGATGGGCAATCCAAGGTCAAGGTGCTGGCTGATTCGGTTTGTGGGGAGAGCCCTCTTTCTGGTTTGCAGATAGACACCTTCTTGCTATATACTTGCATGGCAGAGAGAGGGAGAGAGGAAGCAAGTCTCTCCTGTCTCTTATAAGGGCACTGATCTCTTCTTGACCCTCATGACCCTAATTACCCCTGAAAGGCCCCTCTTCATAATATCATCACATTGGAGTTACGATTTCAACATTCAAGTCTGTAAAGCCAGTATATAATGGTAAAATTAAAATGGAATAATTCTAATCAAGTTAGAAAAACATGAAATAAGTTACTGCTTCATAGCAATTATCATATTTTCCTTGATAAAAATTGTGAAAACTCCTTGCTCTGAAGTGAATTAAATCCCTTAGTTAGCCATTCTGGCAGCTCCTTTGGGAGCAGCTTTTTACTCCGTTACCTCCGTGATTCCTGGCTCTATCATCCTTAATCATTTTTCTCCAAAGCCACATCTGAGTTAGTGATTGAAACGTATGTCTTTCTTGGGAACCACAAAGCTTTCATAGCTCACTTCCTGCTGTTGTGATCTGGGGGCCTAGGGATTGCTTTAGGATTTGAACAGGATTTGCAGGCCAGGCTTTTGGTTTCTTTGGTAATGCAATTCACTCAAAAACATTCTAGCATCTAGAAAGCTCCCTATTTCTACTCAGTTCCATATATAAGTAACACAGCTAAATATCGAAAATAAATAGTTTTTAAACTTAGATTTAGATCTTTTACATTAATATTCTCTTATTTGTTCATCCCTTCCCTTTCAACTTAATGGCGGGGCAATTTAAGCCCATCTGAAACTAGGCTTAGTTTGGGAAGGCCATATCCTTAATCTGATTTTTGCCTCCGAGATAGTTACCATTGTCTGGCAAAGAAATAAAATACTTGGGACACACAAAAAATGATAATATGCATATCTCATCTAATTATAATTTTTTTAAAAATTGATAATAAATTTATATGGTCCAAAAATCAAGTCATAATAAAAGGTTTATAGTAAAAATTATTTCCACCCCCTTCTAACATATATTTGTGCATATATAAGCCAATACCAACTTGAAATCTTATATTCTGTCAGTTTTTACACTGTTTTCTACCTGCTTTTTCTCTTCAGAATATATTTTGGAGATCATTTCATGTCAATCCACAGAGTACTTCACTATAGCTACATAGTATTTTATGCAGATAATAGGCTGTATTTAACCCTACTGATAGACATTTGGGTTGTTACTTATCTTTTGCTAATGCAACTACAGCAATTAATAACCTTATATGTATGTCATTTTTTAGGGTGCAAGTGAATCCCAAGAATTTGGCTGGGTCAAAGGGTATATGCATATTAATTTTGGTAGACATTGCCAAATTGTCCTGGGTAGGAATGTGAATTACTACCAACTATATATGAAAGTGCGTCATTTCCTAGCAGAGTATGTTGTCTAACTTTGGGTTTTTACCAATCTGATAGATGAGAATGTTATCTCATTTGGGGTTTTTACCAAGCTGATAGCAGCGTATGTGGTCTAACTTTGGGTTCTTACCAATCTGATAGATAAGAAATGGTATCTCAGTGTTACTTTAATTCAATCTTTTGATAGGTGAGGTTGCGCCATATGTGTTTCCTTTTCTGTCAACAGTTTTTCCCTAGATGTTCTATTAAGTTGTAGTCTTATAGTAGCCATTGTAGAAATTTTTTATATAATAAAGATACTATTAAAAGTTATATTATCTTTTTGATTGAGATATGAGTTGCAAACATTCTCTTCTAGTTTGTCACTTGTCTTATGATTTTGTCCTTGATTAATTTTGGCCATAATTAAGTTTTATGTTTTATTTTTCCATACTTAATTTTATCAGTCTTTTGTGGGTTTTTGATGTTGACTTATAATTTGATTTTTTATATTCAAGATGTGGAGAATAGAGTTGACACAGCATGTCTTAGACTGCTATCCTTAGAAAGGCCTCCTTGCGAAGCTGGCCCTTGCTGGTGTTTAGAAACTTAGCTGGCATACAGTTCTCTATACTTAAATGAAAGTTTTCCTAAATGATAAGGATGTCTCCGTATGCCTAAACTGTGTAAGTGTTGTGGTTTATGCTGAATACCTGCTTTTCTTTTGGGAGTCTGGAATTTTGGTATATGCAAGACAGAAGATACATATATGAATGGTTTCCATGAAAAATCTTGGACACTGAGTCTCTGATGAGCTTCCCTAGTAGAAAACACTTCACTTGTGTTGTCACAATTCATTACTAGAGGAATTAGGCTTGTTTTGTGTGACTTCACTAGGAGGGAAGTCTTGGAAGCTTGTGCCTCATTTCCTTCAAACTTCATCCCACATATCTTTTCCCTTTGTAGTTTTTGCTTTGTATCTTCTGGCTGTAATAAATCATTACTGTGGATACAACTATGTGTTGAGTCCATTGAGTCTTCCTGGGAGTTATAATGGAATTTACCCTTATTTTTTTCCTTTTTGTTTAATTAAAGACTTTTTTGGCCTGGTGCAGTGGCTCATGCCTGTAATCCCAGCAATTTGGGAGGCTGAAGCGGGCAGACCACTTGAGGTCAGGAGTTCGAGACCAGCCTGGCCAACATGGTGAAACCAGTCTCTACTAAAAATACAAAAATTAGCCTGGCATGGTGGTATGTGCGTATAGTCACAGCTACATGGGAGGCTGAGGCACAAGAATCACTTGAACCTGGCAGGTGGAAGTTGCAGTGAATCAAGATTGCAACACTGCATTCCAGCCTGGATGACAGAGCAAAACTCTGTCTCAAAAGAAAACAAAAACAAAAACAACAACAAAAAAATGCTTTAAAAAATTATTTGCCAATGTTTTTAAACAATTTTTTATTATACTTTAAGTTCTGGGATACATGTGCAGAACGTGCAGGTTTGTTACATAGGTATACATGTGCCATGGTGGTTTGCTGCACCTATCAACCTGTCATCTATGTTAGGTATTTCTCCTAATGCTATCCCTCCCCTAGCCCCCTGCCTTCCAACAGGCCCTGGTGTGTGATGTTCCCATCCCTGTGTCCATGTGTTCTTATTCAACTCCCACTTGTAAGTGAGAATATGCAGTGTTTGGTTTTCTGTTCCTGTGATAGTTTGCTGAGAATGATGGTTTCCAGCTTCATCCATGTCCCTGCAAAGGACATGAACTAATTCTTTTTTGTGGTTGTGTAGTATTCCATGGTGTACATGTGCCATGTTTTGTTAATTCAGTCTCTCATTGATGGACATTTGGGTTGGTTCTAAGTAAAAAGACCCCTTTTTAAGGGCAATTTTAGGTTCACAGCAAAATTGAGAGGAAGGTACAGAGATTTCCCATATACCCGCTACCCTGACACATGCAAGGCCTCCCCAGTTATCAACACTGCCAGTAAGAATGCTATATTTGTTACCACTGAGGAACCTGCAACAACATATCATAATCACCAAAGTCCATAGTTCAGGGTTCACCCATGGTGTTGTACATTCTATGGGTTTGTACAAATGTAATGACGTGTATCCACCATTATACTATCATACCAGGTATTTTCGCTGTCCTAAAAATCCTCTGTGCTCTGCCTATTCATCCCTCCCCTGCCCTGTATTTTTTTCAGGAACTTTTATCATTTTTGTTTTTAGGTATTGGGGTAACATTTATATTCATAAATTAACTTAGGATTTATATGTTTATAAGATTGAATCTATTTCATCTAGAAGGTGTTTTAAAGCTTTCCTCATATAGATATTAGTGTAACATTTATATTCATAAATTAATTTAGAATTTATATGTTTATTAAGTTGAATCTATTTAGCCTAGAATATGTTTTAGAATTTCCCTCATATAGGTTTTACGTATTTCTTAAATTTATTCTTAGTTATTTCATCATTTTGTTTGTGTTGTGACTGGGGCTTTTTCTGCCTATCTTCTAATTATTGTCTGTATATAAGAAAGCTAGTGATTTCTTTATGTTAATTTCCCCCTGCTATCTTATTGAGTTATGTTACTATTTGTAGGAGTTTTTCATTTGATTCCTTTGGGTTTTCAAGATTTATAATCATATCATCTATACATAGTAATAGTTTTACTTATCTCTTTCTAATGGCTGTGCCTTTTATTTCTGTATCTTGTCTAATTGTGGTTAGGACCTTCAGTACAATATTAAATAATAGGGGTAGCAGTGAGTGTTTTTTACTTTTTATTGTTTTTTAACTTTGGTGGGAATGTCTTTACTTTTTCTAGGAAATCTGATGCTAATTTTTGGCTGGGATAGATATATTTTATCATGCTATGGAAGTAACTATATTTCTATTCTATAGAGGGTTTTCTTTAGTTTTCAGATCTCAGTGTTTTTGTTTGTTTCTATACCTCTGCTGAGACTTAGCATTTCTCTGCTAAAACATTTAATGCATTGTAAATATGTTTCGCTTCATTGAGGATAGTTGTATTAGTGGCCTTGATTCTTGTTCATTAGTTCCAATATCTGGTTTGTCTTGGGTTTGGACTCAATTTATTTTCTTTTCTCTTGAGAACATTTAATTTTTTGGTTCTTTGTATATTTGGTGATTTTGGATTGTTTCTAGACATTATGAATATTAGATTATGGATATTCTAAATGCTATTATTTTTCTGATATGCATGGTTTCTTTTGTTTAGTAAGCAATTTTTTTGTCTGGGCTTCTACTGCAAACACGTTTTCTTATGTAGAAGGTCCAGTCTGTTCAGATGTTTTGTTTTTAGGTGGTCTGTTGTAAATTTGTCTGATCCTACCTGGTTCAGGTTTCCGTTAGATATGTGGGGAGACAGCTTGAGCTTGGGGATCCCCTCTTTGACTCATACTTGCCCAGGATTCTCCTCTTCTTTCAGCATTCATGGCTTCATAGCTTCTTTTTCCTAGTTCCTCAGATCAGAAAGAGTTCTTCCATGCAAGGCCCCCATAGCTACTGTACTCACTAGGTGGCTTAGCCCCAGGCTAAAAGCTGCAGAAACAGGAATTTACTTGTACTTCCTCCAAATATAGCATGACCTCCCCTCCAGAATCTGTCTTTTATCTTTTTAGTCTCCTGGACCTTCAGATCGTTGTTTTTCATATCTTGTCCAAGTCTTTATAGTTTTCTGCAGGGAGCTAGAAGTGGTGGTCATTCTATAGCATCTTAGCAAGTCATACCCAGAAGTGGAACCTCTCACATTCCACTTATTGTTTTAAATCAAGAATTGTCATTGAATTTTATCAAATGCTTTTTTAGAGTCTAAGGACATGATCATGTTTTTTTATTTCTCTTTAACTGTATCTACATGATGAATTCTATTATTAGTCCTGATTTTGAATCATTCTTGTATTTCTGGAGTACGACCCACTTACTATTCTTTTATGGTCTGCTGATTCTTACTGTATTTTATTGAGGGTTTTTGTGTTGATATTCATGAGAATGACCTATGGTTTTCTTATTGGTACAATCTTTGTTAGGTTTTGGGATCAATAATATCCTTATTTCATTGAAGGAGTTTGAATATTTTTCTCCTTTGTCTAAGTTTTAGAACGGTTTAGCATTAGAATTATCTAATGTTTAAAGTCTGGTAGAATTCTCTATGAAGCTGTCTGGATCTAGGATTTCTTAGCAATAATTCCTAAATTTGTTTTATGGAGAATGATCTATTTGAATTTTCTTATCTGTAAATCAGTCTGTATTAGATTTTCTGTTTCTTTGGGGGTGAGTTTTTTTTTGTAAATTATATTTTTAAAAAAGCAGAATTATCCAGTTCATCCAGGTTTTCAAGTTTATTGGTAAAGAATTTATCAAAATAGCCTCTTTTCTGATTTAAAAACATATTATCCATTTCTGTGGTTAAATTTCCTCTGGCATATCTTCACTTACGCTTATAGTTTGGTTATCTATTTTGCATAAAAATCAACCCTAAAAATCAGTAGCTTCAAAAATAACCATTTGATTTGCTCATAATCCTATGGAACAGGTATTTGGGCTGGTCTCCCCTAGGCAGTTCCACTCCATGTGGTATCATCTTGGGTCACTCACAGGGCTGCATTCAGCCTTCAATAGCAATTTCCTCATTGTACTTGCAGCCACTACTAGCAGTTTCCTTACTGCCCCTTAGGCCTCCACCTACTGCTTGGTCGAAAATCCAGTGCCACAAATTTTTCAGTTTTTAGTTACACAAACACCTTACTTCTAGGAACCTTACTTCCAGGATTATCTGTTTCTGTGTAACATACTACCCGAAACTCAGTGGCTTAAAATAGCAACCATATTATAATTTACTCAGAATTCTTGGGAATTCAAGCAGGTGATGCTGGGTGGTTGTTCTCCACGTGGTATTGGCAAGGATTACTCAGGAGCTGTGTTCAGCTGGGTGTTTGGCAGGATCTGAAACATTTAAAGTAGATTCAGGTCTCTCTCCCCAGAGGATAGTCAGACTTCATACGTGGAGAGCAAAAGGGAGTATTCTAATAGACGACAGTAGAAGCTGTTGATCTGTTAATGCCTAACTTTAAGAATTATGAAGCATCATCTACCACATTCTCCTTGTCAAAGCAAGTCATAGTGCCACTCAGATTCAAAGGGAGGGGAAATAGACCCCAGCACTCAGTGAGAGGAGTGACAAAGAATTTGTGGCCATCTGCAGTTCACCAACTGTGCTTTCTCTCAAGTTCATTTCATTTCATTTTACTGAGAACCAGCTCTTGGATTTATGTATTTTGGTTTCATTCTCTTTTTCTGTTTCTAACTCATTTATTTCTTCCTTTACTTTATTAATTCCTTCTTTCTATTTACCTTGGAATTATTTTATCACTTTAAAAAATCTCTTTCCCCGCACCTTTGCCATTTTTTATTTTTTTTTCTTACAGGGCTAATGAATGTTAGTGAGTAATACTTAATAGTAGAAATGAATTTTTTAGAACTGAGTGAAGTCTCTGAGGGATGTAGGAGGCAAAGAGTAATCTGGAATATGAGAGCTTGCCTTGATATCTCTGCACTAGGGTGTCCTAAGTACCTTTGGGACTCTGGGCTCTGGATGCTATGAGGCAACAGAAAATTGAAAAGTTAAGTGAAAGGATGCCAAAGAAAACTTTGAAATACTTTACCCTTTGGCTTGGAGATACCCTAGATTACGCCTGACATTCATACTGAGTGTATTCTTCCTTATACTTTCTGCTGGTTTGCTGTATTTGATTATACAGGTTGAGTATCCTTTATCCTAAATGCTTGAGATCAGAAGTATTTCAGATTTTAGACTTTTGGATTAGGGATACTCAACTTGTACAAACTAACATCAGTTAAAAAAAAATCCTCAAAGAAAAAAATGTATTCATTTTGAATTTTCCCAGTATTTTTAAACCCACCCACATTATTTCTGCTTTCACTAATCTCCATTTTTGTTTTCCCTATCTCTGGAGTCCAGACATTTTGGAAAAGCTGAAAGTTTCTTGTGTGCTTTGTGAAATTCCTTGACATGCTTTCTTTTCCATTTATTTTTATTCCGAAATGAACTTTTTTACTACTGAACATGGTTCTTGTTCAATTCTAGGTTGTAGACCTTTTTAAGCCAAATTCTTTCTCATATATGTATTTTGAACATGCTAAAAGCTTATCAGGTGAAAAATAGTAAAAAACAGTCAATAAAAGTTAGGTAATATTTAGATACTTTATATACAGTCACAAACATCTTTCAAGAAAAAATGGTAAGTTAGTTGACTTAACAATAAAATAATTCTGAAAGTCTCCCATGTGGTGGCTATAGGATATAAAAGCTAACAAAGAAGCTTAAGTTACCATTTGCAGTACAGTTTCAGATGAACTCTTTGTAATTTGTCTTGTTTTAATAAGAATTAATTAAGTTAATTGAGAATGGGCATATGTAGGAGTCAAGAAATTTATGTTATGAAAGCATAATTTAGTAAATTTACTTTGACATACAAAAACTAAACATTAAAATACAGTATATTCAGTTTGACTTCTTATTCAAGTTAAGCTCTTAATATCCAGAAAATAAAATGTATCATAACTGGGTAACCAATGAATGATCATTGTTTACAACTTTTTTGGGGTCAGCATTTTACTGGTCTTATGCAGTTCAGTTATGATTAAAGCAGGAAATGTAACCTTTTCAATAAAATGTAAACTTTTAAACCAGATTCTAAGTTTAGCTATTTTGACCTTGACAAATAATAATGAAAGGGGCACCAAGATAAAATTATCTTGTTTGTGTGCTTCTCTTCAAAACCCATATGTTCAAATAAATGTCATTAAAACAGCCCAACTACAGAAAAAGAGAGGTCAAAATCCACTCAATTTGGAGATAAAAGAATAGTACAATGAGTTTTGCTGATATAACCATAGGCAAATGCTATTAACTGTCTATACACCATACACAAAAATGGATTTTAAAGACTTAAATGTAAAACCTGAAACTATGAAACTATTAGAATGCATAGGGGGAAATGCTTCAGGACACTGATCTGGGCAAAGGTTTTTTTTTAGTAAGACCTCAAAAGCACAGGCAACAAAAGCAAACATAGATAAATGGGATTACGTCAGGCTAGAAAGCTTCTGCTCAGCAAAGGAATAGTCAACAGAGTGAAGATACAACCTACAGTTTGCAAGTGATCCATCTCATAAGGAATTAGTAATGAGAATGCATAAGGAACTCCAACAATTCTGCAGAAAATAAAAGCCCAAATAATCTGATGAAAAAAATGGACATATAGCTTTATGCAGTGGCAGTATTGTAGCCAATGAGGTTTATCTGAGGCGCAATTATTGCTAGTTGAAAAAAAATGGCCATATAATCTGAATAGACATTTCTTAAAAGAACGCATATAAATGGCCAACAGATGAAAAAAATGTTCAAGATCACTAACCATAAGGGAAATGTAAATCAAAACTACAATGAGATATCATCTCACCCCAGTTAACACAGCTACTACCAAAAAGAAAAAGTAATAGATACTGGTGAGAATATAGAGAAAGGGGAATGGTAGTACACTATTGGGAATGTAAACTAGTACAGCCACTATGGAAAACAGTATGGAGGTTCATCTATCTACCATATGATCCAGCAATCCTGCTGCTGGGTATATATCCCAAAAAATAAAGTATGTCAAAGGGTTGTCTGCACTCCCATGTTTATTGCAGTACTATTCACGATAGCCAAGATACATAATTAACCTAAGTGTCCATCAGCAGGTGAATAGATAAAGAAAATGTAGGCATATACACAATAGAATATTATTCAACCATAAAAAAATGAAGTCCCGTCATTTACAGCAACATGAATGGAGCCGTAGGTCATTATGTTAAGGGAAATAATCTAGGCATGAGAAGACAAATACTGCATGCTCTCACTAATATGCAAAAGCCAAAAAATATTGATCTCAGGGAGGCAGAGAATTGAATATGGTTACCAGAGGCTGGGAAGGGTAGTGGGTAGATGTGGGGAAAATGAAGAGAGGTTAGTGAATGAGTACAAAAATACTGTTAGATTTATTGTATATTTCAAAATAGCTAGAAGAGGCTGGGCACGGTAGCTCATGCCTGTAATCCCAGCACTGTGGGAGGCTGAGGTGGGCAGATCACTTGAGGTCAGGAGTTGGAGACCAGCCTGACCAATATGATGAAATCCTGTCTCTACTGAAAATACAAAAATCAGCCAGGTGTGGTGGCAGGCACCTGTATTCCCAGCTACTTGGGAGGCTGAGGCAGGAGAATTGCTTGAACGTGGGAGGCAGAGGTTGTAGTATGCCGAGATCACGCCACTGCACTCCAGCCTGAGCAACAGAGTGAGACTCTATCTCAAAAAAAAAAAAAAGAAAGAAAGAAAGAAAAAAAAAAGAGAAAAGCTAGAAGAGAAGATTGGGAATGTTCCCAAAAGAAGGAAGTGATAAGATGGCCAAATAGGAACAGCTCTGGCCTGCAGCCCCCAGGGAGATCAATGCAGGTGATTTCTGCATTTCCAACTGAGGTACCCAGCTCATCTCATTGGCACTGGTTAGATGGTGCAGCCCACAGAGGGTGAGCTGAAGTAGGGTGGGGTGTCACCTCACCTGGGAAGCACAAGGGGTCGGGGAATTCCCTCCCCTAACCAAGGGAAGTCCTGAGGGACTGTGAGGAATGGTGCATTCCGGCGCAGATACTATGCTTTTCCCACGGTCTTCGCAACCTGCAGACCAAGAGATTCCCTCGGATGCCTACACCACTAGGGCCCTGGATTTCAAGCGCAAAACTGGGTGGCCATTTGGGCAGACACCGAGCTAGCTGTAGGAGTTTTTTATACCCCAGTGGTGCTTGAAACACCACTGAGAGAACCGTTCACTCCCCTGGAAAGGGGGCTGAAGCCAGGGAGCCAAGTGGTCTAGCTCAGTGGATCCCACCCCCACAGAGCCCAGCAAGCTAAGATCCACTGGCTTGAAATTCTTGCTGCCAGCACAGCAGTCTGAAGTTGACCTGGAATGCTTGAGCTTGGTGGGGGGGGAGGGGCACCTGGAGGCTTGAGTAGGCAGTTTTCCCCTCATAGTGTAAACAAAACTGCTGGGAAGTTTGGACAGGGCAGAGCGCACCACAGTGCCACAAAGCTGCTGTAGCCAGACTGCCTGTCTAGATTCCTCCTCTCTGGGCAGGGCATTTCTGAAAGAAAGGCAGCAGCCCCAGTCAGGGACTTACAGATAAAACTCCCATCTCCCTGGGACAGAGTACCTGGGGGAAGTAGCGGCTGTGGGCACAGCTTCAACAGACTTGAACGTTCCTGCCTGGTGGCGCTGAAGAGAGCAGGAGATCTCCTAGCACAGTGCTCGAGCTCTGCTAAGGGACAGAATGCCTCCTCAAGTGGGTCCCTGACCTCCATGCCTCCTGACTGGGAGACACCTCCCAGCAGGGGTCAACAGACACCTCATACAGGAGAGCTCCAGCTGGCATCTGGCAGGTGCCCTTCTGGAATGAAGCTTCCAGAGGAAGCAACAGGAAGCAATCTTTGCTGTTCTGCAACCTCTGCTGGCGATACCCAGGCAAACAGGGTCTGGAGTGGACCTTCAGCAAACTCCAGCAGACCTGCAGCAGAGGGGCCTGACTGTTAGAAGGAAAACTAACAGAAAGGAATAGCATCAGCAAAAAGGCTGTCCACAAAAAAACCCCACCCAAAGGTCACCAGCATCAAAGATCAAAGGTAGATAAATCCATGAAGATGAGGAAAAACTGGTGCAAAAAGGCTGAAAATTCCAAAAACCAGAACTCCTCTTCTCCTCCAAAGGATCACAACTCCTCGCCAGCAAGGGAACAAAACTGGATAGGGAATGAGTTTGACAAATTGACAGAATTAGGCTTCAGAAGGTGGGTAATAGCAAACTCCTTCAAGCTAAATGAGCATATTCTAACACAATACAAGGAAGCTAAGAACCTTGAAAAAAGATTAGAGGAATTGCTAACTAGAGGAACCAGTGTAGAGAAGAACATAAACGACCTGATGGAACTGAAAAACACAGCACAAGAACTTCGTGAAGTATACACAAGTGTCAACAGCTGAATCATTCAAGTGGAAGAAAGGATATCAGAGATTGAAGATCAATTGATTAAATAAAGCATGAAGACAAGATCAGAGAAAAAAAACGAAAAGGAACGAAGTATGGGACTGTGTGAAAAGACCAAACATATGTTTGATTGGTGTATCTGAAAGTGACAGGGAGAATGGAACCAAACTGGAAAACACTCTTCGGGATATTATCCAGGAGAACTTCCCCAACCTAGCAAGACAGGCCAACATTCAAATTCAGGAAATACAGAGAACACCACAAAGATACTCCTCAAGAGAAGCAACCCCAAGACACATAATCATCAGATTCACCAAGGCTGAAATGAAGGAAAGAATGTCAAGGGCAGCCAGAGAGAAAGGTCGGGTTACCTACCCACAAAGGGAAGCCCATCAGACTAACAGCAGATATCTCTGCAGAGACCTTACAAGCCAGAAGAGAGTGGGGGCCAAGAAAAGAAAAGAAATTTTAAAGAAAGAAAAGAAAAGAAATTTTCAACCCAGAATTTCATATCCAGCCAAACTAAGCTTCATAAGCAAAGGAGAAATAAAATCCTTTACAGAATTTTAAAGAAAAGAATTTTCAACCCAGAATTTCATATCCAGCCAAACTAAGCTTCATAAGCAAAGGAGAAATAAAATCCTTTACAGACAAGCAAATGCTGAGAGATTTTGTCACCACCAGGCCTGCCTTACAAGAGCTCCTGAAGGAAGCACTAAACATGGAAAGGAAAAACAGGTACCAGCCACTGCAAAAACATGCCAAATTGTAAAGACCATTGACACTATGAAGAAACTGCATCAATTAACAGGCAAAATAATCAGCTAACATCATAATGACAGGATCAAATTCACACATACCAATATTAACCTTAAATGTAAATGGGCTAAATGCCCCAATTAAAAGACACAGACTAGCACATTGGATAGAGTCAAGACTCATTGGTGTGCTCTATTCAGGAGACCCATCTCACATGCAAAGACACATGTAGGCTCAAAATAAAGGGATAGAAGAATATTTGCCAAGCAAATAGAAAGAAAAAAAGGGAAGGGGTTACAATCTTAGTCTCTAATAAAACAGACTTTAAACCAACAAAGATCAAAAGAAACAAGGAAGGGTATTATATAATGGTAAACGAATCAATGCAACAAGAAGAGCCAACTATCCTAAATATGTATGCACCCAATAGAGGAGCACTCAGATTCATAAAGCAAGTTCTTAGAGACATACAAAAAGACTTAGACTCCCACATAATAATAGTGGGAGACTTTAACACCCTACTATCAATATTAGATCAATGAGACAGGAAAGTAACAAGGATATTCAGGAATTGAACTAAGCTCTGGACCAAGCAGATCTAATAGACATCTACATAACTCTTCATCCCAAAGCAAAAGAATATACATTCTTCTCAGCACCACATCGCACTTATTCTAGAATTGACCACATAATTGGAAATAAAACACTCCTCAGCAAATGCAAAAGAATGGAAATTATAACAGTCTCTCAGACCACAGTGCAACCAAATTAGAACTCAGGAATAAGAAACTCACTCAAAGCCACACAACTACATGGAAACTGAACAATCTGATCCTGAATGACTACTGGGTAGATAACAAATTAAGGCAGAAATAATGAAGTTCTTTGAAACCAACGAGAACAAAGACACAATGTACCAGAATCTCTGGGACACAGCTAAAACAGTGTTTAGAGGGAAATTTATAGCACTAAATGCACACAGGAGAAAGCATGAAAGATCTAAAATCAACACCCTAACATCACAATTAAAAGAACTAGGGAAGCAAGAGCAAACACATTCAAAAGCTAGCAGAAGACAAGAAATAACTAAGATCAGAGCAAAACAGAAAGAGATAGAGACACGAAAAATCCTTCAAAAACTCAGTGAATCCGGGAGCTGGCTTTTTGAAAAGATTAACAAAATAGACCACTAGCCAGACTAATAAAGAAGAAAAGAGAGAAGAATCAAATAGACACAATAAAAATGATAAAGGGGATATCACCACTGATCCCACAGAAATACAAAGTACCATCGGAGAATACTATAAACACCTCTACAAAAATGAACTAGAAAATCTAGAAGAAATGGATAAATTCCTGGACACATACCCCCTCCCAAGACTAAATCAGGAAGAAGTCGAATCCCTGAATAGACCAATAACAAGTTCTGAAATTGAGGCAGTAATTAATAGCCTACCAACCAAGAAAAGCCCAGGACCAGATGAATTCACAGCCGAATTCTACCAGAAGTACCAAGAGGACCTGGTACCATTCCTTCTGAAACTATTCCAAACAATAGAAAAAGAGGTACTCCTCCTTAACTCATTTTATGAGGCCAGCATCATCCTGATACCAAAACCTGGCAGAGACACAACAAAAAAAGAAAATTTCAGGCCAATATCCCTGATGGACGTTGATATGAAAATCCTCAATAAAATACTAGCAAACTGAATCCAGCAGCACATGAAAAAGCTTATCCACCACGATCAAGTCAGCTTCATCCCTGGTATGCAAGGCTGGTTTAACATATGCAAATCAATACACATAATCCACCACATAAACAGAACCAATGACAAAAACCACATGATTATCTCAATAGATGCAGAAAAGTCCTTCAATAACATTCACCACCCCTTCATGCTAAAAACTCTTAATAAACTAGGTATTGATGGAACATATCTCAGAATAGTAAGAGCTATTTATGACAAACCCACAGGCAATATCATACTGGATGGGAAAAAGCTGGAAGCATTCCCTTTGAAAACCGGCACAAGACAAGGATACCCTCTCTCACCACTCCTACTCAACATAGTATTGGAAGTTCTGGCCAGGGAAATCAGGCAAGAGAAAGAAATAAAGCATATTCAAATAGGAAGAGAGGAAGTCAAATTGTTTCTGTTTGCATATAACATGATTGTATATTTAGAAAACCCTGTCATCTCAACCCAAAATCTCCTTAAGCTGAAAAGCAACTTCAGCAAAGTCTCAGGATACAAAATCAGTGTGCAAAATCACAAGCATTCCTATACACCAATAACAGAGAGCCAAATCATGAGTGAACTCCCATTCACAATTGCTACTAAGAAAATAAAATACCTAGGAATAAGACTTACAAGGGATGTGAAGGACCTCTTCAAGGAGAACTACAAACCACTGCTCAAGGAAATAAGGACACAAACAAATGGAAGAACATTCCATGCTCATGGATAGGAAGAATCAATATCTTGAAAATGGCTATACTGCCCAAAGTAATTTAGAGATTCAATGCTATCCCTATCAAGCTACCATTGACTTTCTTCACATAATTAGAAAAAACTACTTTAAATTTCATATGGAAACAAAAAAGAGCCTGTACAGCCAAGACAGTCCTGGGCAAGAAGAACAAAGCTGAAGGCATCACACTACCTGACTTCAAACTATACTACAAGGCTACAGTAACCAAAACAGCATGGTACTGGTACCAAAACAAATGGAACAGAACAGAGGCCTCAGAAATTACACCACACATCTACCACCATCTCATCTTTGGCAAACCTGACAAAAAACAAGCAATGGGGAAAGGATTCTCTACTTCATAAATCATGTTGGGAAAACTGGATAACCATATGCAGAAAACTGAAACAGGACCCCTTCCTTACACCTTATACAAAAATTAACTCAAGATGGATTAAAGACTTAAATTGTAAGACCTAAAACCATAAAAACCCTAGAAGAAAACCTAGGCAATACCATTCAGGATGTAGGCTTGGGCAAAGACTTCATGACTAAAACATCAAAAGCAATGGCAACAAAAGCCAAAATTGACAAATGAGATCTACTTAAACTAAAGAGCTTCTGCACAGCAAAAGAAACTATCATCAGAGTGAACAGGCAACCTACCGAATGGGAGAAAATTTTTGCAATCTATCCATCTGACAAAGGGCTAACATACAGAATCCACAAAGAACTTAAACAGATTTACAAGAAAACCAATAACCCCATCAAAAAGTGGGCAAAGGATATGAACAGACACTTCTCAAAAGAAGACATTTATGTGGGCAACAAACATGAAAAAAGGCTCATCATCACTGGTCATTAGAGAAATGCAAATCAAAACCACAATGAGATACCATCTCACACCAGTTAGAATGACAGTCATTAAAAAGTCAGGAAACAACAGATGCTGGAGAAGATGTGGAGAAATAGGAATGCTTTTACACTATTGGTGGGAGTGTAAATTAGTTCAACCATTGTGGAAGACAGTGTGGGGATTCCTCAAGAATCTAGAACTAGAAATACCATTTGACCCAGCAATCCCATTACTGGGTATATACCCAAAGGATTATAAATCAAGCTACTATAAAGACACATGCACACGTATGTTTATTGTGGCACTGTTCACAATTTCACTGTTATTATGAACTTAGATTTTTTAAAAATGTTTCTTAGTTTTGGTGAGAAGAATTTGAGTTTAACACATTTAAAGCATTAGAAGTCCAATTTCCTTTTTCTGGGAATTTTAAGAATATTCAAATTACATTACATACTTATCTCTATAAGTCAATAAGAACAGAGCTCCTTGAATTTAAGAGACATTATACTGTAATTAATAATATCCTCTGTAGATAGGATATTATATCTCACATAATGAGAGGGAAAGGCCTTTCTGAATTTTGGACCCATAGAGACAGAGCTTACAGCTTCATGTCTACAAGTTTGGCACAAGTCAAGAGCAAACACAGAAACACAAAATCTCTCCGGCCCAAAATCAAAGAGGTGTTCTCCTTCCCAGTGGGCATAACATATTTAATTGATTTGAGCTAAAAGAAAATAGACAATTTTTTTTAAAGTACAACCAGATTCTCTGTCATCTCTCACCCAATAGGGATAGATCTATATCCCTTCTACAGAGATCATGAGATGGTCAAACTATAAAAACCAAAACCCTTACTGTTTTTACAGTTAATAAGGAACTGATTAATGAGGGAAACAATAGATGTCAAAACTGGCTTAAAGGAGAATTCAAACCACACACATATGTACAGGTAATCAGACATGTTGAAATGAATTTACAAATAGATATGAAACTAGTCAGTATCCACAGGGCAATCTGTTGTATTATACTGGACAAAATTCATTTGCATTAGCATAAGTTTTCTACAATTTACAGAGTTGTAAAATAGCTCGAAGACAGTGAAAATCGCAGGTACTTACAGAATCAGATAACCCAGAAAGGTGCATTTGACAGGATACCTGGTCATCTTTTTCTGTTGTCTGCTTCAGTCTTTCTTTAGAGAACAATCCAGGAAGCAATCCTTGACTTATTGGCCAACTTAGACACAAGGTCAGCCAGGCCCTAATCTTTTTAACATTTCAGCTGGAACTTACGAGATTCTCAGAGCAAGCATGGGGGCAGGCAGTTTGTCTTCACCTATCCCTGCATCCCTAGCTAGATGAGGCCTTTTCTTGCTGTCTCACTTTCCTTCATGCATCTTGTGACCCATCCAGAGGATCACTTCAGAGCCAAACATTGCACAGTGTGGAGGTGGAACTCTGTGATGGGAGGAGGTTTAACTTGGCAAAGAATTACCATTGGAATAATTATCCAGAGTGACTTGGTAAGGTCTGGTTTCACCAAGACCTTTCACCATGACCCTGAGGGTCATTCCCAACCAGTACCTGCCCATACAGTCACAGGCTCAGACATGGGACGGTCCCTGCTGCCTAGGCTGAGACCCAGCTCTGTCCCCTGTCTACAATAGTAGCAGCCCCAGCCTTCGATAGGTGGAATTATAATTTGTCAGGTGATAAAACAAAGACTGAAATCTATTTAAGAGAAGCAGTTTAAGAGTACAAACATATAATATATGAAACACTAGTTATATGAAAGTAAAATGATTAAGGTTGAGTTTCACTTATAATTTGAAAACCAATATTTATTGTGCTTCTACATTGGACGTGTTGTCTCAGTTGTATTTTGGTCTCTCAGCAATTTTGCTGGAGCTTGCTAGGTGTTTTACTAAACTCACTTTTCAAAAGGAGTTGCCAAGATTTTATGAATTGTTTTATTAACCCCAGAAATTTTTAAGGCTTTCTTAAGATCAAATGGTTAAGACAGACTGGCTCTTGGCACCCTTATTAGATAGGACTTCTGCCTTTTCATCTGTAAATTTAGTAGAAGGTTGTAGTTCAAAGAACAAAGTTCAGAATGTCTCTGCGATATTAATTAGAACAAAGTCCTCTTTACTTTGACTTTTGGCACCATACCATATGCTTTTAAACATCAAGAATTAGATTGATCTTTAGAAACACCTTAAGAATGGAAATAGCAGCCTTGAAACTTATAATAAAAGAACAGTTTAAAATGCATGAAACAACTCCTCTGTTTAGCTATGCATTTAGTTAACACTTTTTATTTTAGTAACCTTACTTCTGATAAAGATTCATTAGTGTTCTCGGCAGTAACAACTGATACATCTTTCTTGACCTCACCATGCTTAGAACGAAACTTAAAAAGAGTATAACTTTTATTTAACCCTCACATTTTGCCAGATCACTGTGCTTACAATAAGCACACATGGCAGGATATGGTGATGAAACTATGGGAACATACTTACCTTCTCTCTTAGGTCTACTTTTCTTTACCTGAGTTTGTCTTACTGATTTGTGTCACATATCCAAGAGTAGAAACTACCTTTCAGAACTAACTCAGGTTAGCTCATTGCTATTCAAAGAAGCTGAAGGCTAATGAAAGGCAACGTATACTCTAAAATTTTCTCATTTCCTTCTTATATAATGAAGTTATACCAAATTATGCATTTGCTTCCAAATTTTGGTTATCCTTTTGATTACTGTCTTTATCATCCATTATTTTCTTTGGAAGGCAGCTGGCAAATACTCCATTATGTCATCAGTAAGAGTTCATTTTCTACATAGGAATACCATGCAGAGTAACAACTGTGACTTTTGCCCAGCTCTAATACTTAACTTCTTTTGTCAGGAAGTGAACTGATGCTGGCTTCTCTTTGTCTTATTCCAAGTTGGGGCATGAGATTTTCCCTGCATTAGAAGGTTGTTGAGACCTGAAGCCTGGGAAGGTAAGATGCCAGCATGAATACTGTCCGTTGAGAACTGTGGTTTAATTGAGTGTCTGGTGATTTAAGAGTGTAAGTCTTTCCAGCTGTTCCTGGTTTATGGTCTTGAACCCTTAAAGTTTTACCAAAACATGAACAGTGAAACACTTCTACAATGGAAAGGCCCATTAACATATTATTTATAATATTTAAACATAATTTTATATTTATTGAAATTGTTACTTAAAAGAAAGGAAAAATTGACACATAGCAATTTCTTTTTTTTTCTTTTTTTTTTTTTTTTTTTGAGACAGAGTCTCGCTCTGTCACCCAGGCTGGAGTGCAGTGGCCAGATCTCAGCTCACTGCAAGCTCCGCCTCCCGGGTTTGCGCCATTCTCCTGCCTCAGCCTCCCGAGTAGCTGGGACTACAGGCGCCTGCCACTTCGCCTGGCTAGTTTTTTGTATTTTTTTTTAGTAGAGACGGGGTTTCACCGTGTTAGCCAGGATGGTCTCGATCTCCTGACCTCGTGATCCGCCCGTCTCGGCCTCCCAAAGTGCTGGGATTACAGGCTTGAGCCACCGTGCCCGGCAGACACATAGCAATTTCTATGTATAGATACTTTGTATGTACAAGTCTATATTATCATAAAATGATAAACTAAGAAAAACATATATGTACTTTTTGTTTGTAGTTTTACTTTTTCTTCTGATTTTTTAATATAATAGACTTTTTATTTACTTATTTTTGTTTTGAGACAGGGATCTTGCTATGTTGCCCAGGCTGGTCTCAAGCTCCTGGCCTCAAGCCAACTACCCACCTCAGCCTCCCACGTAACTGAGATTACACACTCAGCTGCACGCCACTGTACCCAGCACTAGACTTTTTTTTTTCTGAGATGGAGTCTCGCTCTGTTGCCAAGGCTGGAGTGCAGTGGCACAATCTTGGCTCACTGCAACCTCTGCCTCCCGGGTTCAAATGATTCTCCTGCCTCAGCCTCCTGAGTAGCTGGAATTACAGGCACCCACCACCATGTCCAGCTAATTTTTGTATTTTTAGTAGAGACGGGGTTTCACCATGTTGGTCAGGATGGTCTCGAACTCCTGACCTCACGTGATCTGCCCACCTCAGCCTCCCAAAGTGCTGGGATTACAGGTGTGAGCCACTGCATCCAGCCTTAGACTTTATTTTTTAGATCAGTTTTAGATTTCCTCCCTGATCATTTTTTGAGGCCAGCAAAGTAAGGAGAGTAAAGACTTGAATCATATATTTTGTTAATATGGAGAAAAAAGACAACATTAAGCAAATCAATGAATTATAAAGTTTTGTCTCAGTACTTTCATGACTCAACCAGCATTCTATGGGTGTTTTCCCCAAAAAGTCTTCATTGGAGAAGACTAGCGAATGCACACACTCAGTAATGAGGGTCAGGTGTTTACACACTGTTGCTTACTCTCACCATTTGTTCAACATGCTTCTTCATTCACTGTGCCTTAGCTAGTTTTAGTAAAGAAAATGTTTCCAATTTTCAGTGACTTACTTAAGCTAAGAAATTATAGTCCTTCACAATGAAATTATAAACAATATCCTTCCTAGTGACAAATATGGATTATTCTCTATGAAAACTTATTTATACCCAACATGCAGTACATTTAGATACAATATGTAGTTCATTAGATACAATATGTAGTTCATTTCAGCATGTAAGTTATCTGGGTAACAGTCAATCTTAAAAGAATCAGATTTTGCGGCCGGGCATGGTGGCTCACACCTCTAATCCCAGCACTTTGGGAGGCCGAGGCAGGCGAATCACTTGAGGTCAGGAGTTTGAGGCCAGCCTGGAAACATGGTGGAATCCTGTCTGTACTAAAAATACAAAAATTAGTTGGGTGTGGTGGTGCACACCTGTGGTCCCAGCTACTCAGGAAGCTGAAGCAGGAGAAATCTCTTGAACTCGGAAGGCAGTGGTTGCTGTGAGCTGAGATCACACCATTTCACTCCAGCCTGAGCGACAAAAGCAAGACTCCATCTCAAAAAAAAAAAAAAAAATCTAAGATTTTGTTTCATAACTGGACTTAAATTTACTAATACATTTGATGTACTAATAATTATCAGTTTTTAATGGTGCTAATGTCATATAAATGTGATGTTAAACAACAAAAATTTTGTGAGATTGAATGTTAGCTAAATATCTCTACATATTAAGAATCTAATAAAGGCTTTAATAAAGTTACATTTATAGCACTAGGTAATAAAAGATGCAAAGGTCAGAAGCTAGTTGTCTTCTCTCACTGTTTCTTGGCCTATAAAAATCTGGTAGGGGTTTCATAGAATTTTGGCTACATTTGTGTGTTGTTATATGGCTGTGAACTTTTTTGTTTTTTTTTTTTTTGAGACGGAATCTCGCTTTGTCTCCAGGCTGGAGTGCAGTGGCGTGATCTCAGCACACTGCAACTTCCACCTCGCGGATTCAAGCAATTCCCTGCCTCAGCCTCCTGAGTAGCTGGGATTACAGGCGCCTGCCACCACACCTGGCAAATTTTTGTATTTTTAGTAGAGATGGAGTTTCACCATCTTGGCCAGGCTGGTCTTGAACTCCTGACCTTGTGATTTGCCCACCTTGGCCTCCCATGTTTCTGGAATTACTGGCGTGAGCCACCACGCCCGGCTGACTTATTAAAGGGATCCAAGCCTATGTTGTTTTATTGAACACGTCTAATAGTTTTATTTTTGATTTATTTTTTTCCATTTTTCATAAGTTGCAAATTGAACTTTGATTGACAGTGTCAATAGGATAGACCAGCCCAAGTGAAGTGGCACTGACATTGCATCTCCCTTTGGTTAGCGAAGTCTTTTATAATATTGTAAACATGGGTTTTTTTTTCTGAGAAATGGTAGCACATTTATTGATCACCATGCTCTTAAGCTTTTCTAGTTATAATTTTTCTTAGGTGTTTTATTTCTCGTAAACACATTTGTATAGTGTGTTTCAGTGTTCAAAGCACTTTCAGACATTCTTACTTGATTCTGATACTAGCCTTAGGAAATAGTTAAAGCACGTGATGTTATTTTGATTTTACAGAGTCTTAAGTGACTTGCCCAAGATCATATAGCCAACAAGCATGGAAATAGGGTGAAGACACCAGTTTTTTTCCATTTCACAGTCTAATAATCTTTCTTGGAGCTAAATGGTGCTGTTTGTTTACGTGACTAAGAACTGAGTTATTTTACTCATGTGAAAGGCCTCCTATGTTGTAACAACTTCCTTCAGTGCCATAGAATCGAATGAATATATTTCATGTCAATGTACTCAACGTAGCTTCTGTGTTTGGGAGCAGATAATTGGCGGTCTTCAGCCAGAAAACCAATTTGTGTAACTTGGATTCTGAATTCTGGAATTTCTCACCAACTGGAGTATTTGTACCTATTCCAGCATCCATCTTCAATTCCAGGAAAACATGGGTGATCCCTTATTGCTTGGTATTCACCTCATTAGATGGCACAACTGTTTGCTACTTGGCAGTCTGTGCAGAAGTAAGATCCAGAAGTAATTTAGCAAGAGAGTTACATAAAGACTGAGAGCTACGTAGTTCTGGGTAAATGCTGGTGCAACATGACCTCTTTGTGTTTTGTGTAAATGCTGTACTAGTACTACCAGTTGTCTATATCCACTTAACTCACATTTACTTTTGAAGGAGTCGATTAATTCTGTTTGCCTGAAATTTGATAATTGTGTCATCACTGAAGTCATAACATTTTCATAAATGAGCTAGAGCTTTAAAAGTAGAATCCTTGTACACAGTCATTGGTAGGCAGTGTTTACTTTTTTGTTTGGTAAATACCTGAAATTTTAAAACTCATTTTTAGATTAGCCAATCCAGTTCCTGGATAGTAATGTAATATTTGAATTTGTCTTTGCCTTTCCCTAGGTTCTGGTTTGACCTAACAGTGATAAGATTGTTTATCCTTTGATTTGCTTAAAATTACCATCAGGTTTCTACTTTCCCACAAGAGCACGTGATTGCTTTATCCCAGCTGTAAGACAATAGAACAACCTAGTGTTGCTTGGTTTACTTTGTATGCCTTTTTCTATTTGCATAAACCCTGATCTGATCACAAACTTGTATTTACACCACTCCCTTGACTCCTTCCAACTCAAAGTATTTATTGTCCAGTTAAAACATTTATGGTTAGTCATATAAGCTGGCTTATCTTTTCTTCTTTGAATTTCTTTTTTTTTTTTTTTTTGAGATAGAGTCTCGCCCTGTCGCCCAGGCTGGAGTGCAGTGGCGCAATCTCGGCTCACTGCAAGCTCCGCCTCCCAGGTTCACGCCATTCTCCTGGCCTCAGCCTGCAAGTAGCTGGGACTACAGGTACCTGCCACCATGCCTGGCTAATTTTTTGTATTTTTAGTAAAGATGGGGTTTCACCGTGTTAGCTGGGATGGTCTTGATCTCCTGACCTCATGATCCGCCCGCCTTGGCCTCCCAAAGTGCTGGGATTACAGGCGTGAGGCACTGGGCCCAGCCTCTGTTTTTCTTTCTTTCTTTTATTTTTATTTGAAATAGCATCTCATTCTGTTGTTCCAGCTGGAGTGCTGTGGTGCCATCATGGCTCACTACAGCCTTCACCTCAAGTGATTCTCCCACCTCAGCCTCCTGAGTAGCTGGGACTACAGGCGTGCACCACCAGCCAGCTAATTTTTGTTATTTTTTGCAGCGATGGGGTCTCTACCATGTTGCCCAGGCTGGTCTCAAACTCCTGGGCTCAAGCTGTCCTCCTGCCTCAGCCTCCCAAAGTGCTGGGATTACAGGCATAAGCCACTGTATCCGGCCTGAATTTCAATCTTACTTGAACAGCCTGAAGTAATGAGTAATGAGTTTATAGCTTTTAAAAGAGATCTTCCTTATCAAAAATAATTATACTATCTCATTTCAGGATTACTTATCTATGGTTCTGGTTATTTTTTCGAGAATGGAAACTGAACCCCATCTTTAACATTATTTAAAAACTTGAGAGTTATTTTAAAAGCGTGACAGGAATTGCTCTCATGGCTAAATTTTTTCCTTAAAAAACCTTTAGCAGTCACAAATAATTGTTGCCTACTTAATTCTATTTAGAAAAATAGAGGCATTTTAGAAGGATTTTATTTTATTTTTGTTATTTTCAAGATACTTCTGAAAACCGTTTAGCACCCAGTTTCTTTTACTGTGTGGAATGCTGCCCCTTTCCTTCTGTGTTTATTTTGTGATGGCACATGGATAGATTGTGATGGTGGTCTCTATGTGGACTTTCTACTGGTGCGCGCGCGCGCGCGCGTGTGTGTGTTCGTTCCATTTTCCTTTTGGGAAGCAGGAATTGGAGCTGGAAGAGAAAGAAACAAATTATTTTCATCTAATCTTTTTTCTCCTCAGCTTAACTGACTTAAACTATGGAAAAATTGGTAATTTATATTTAAAATTTATAAATTGTAATTTCTACTATATATATTTTTTATTTATATATATATAAATATATTTAAATATATTTAAATTAAATATTAAATATATTTATATAATTAAATATATATTTATATAATATATTTATATAATATATTTAATATATATTTAAATATATTATATATATATATTTTTTTTGAGACAAGGTCTTGCTCTGTCACCTAGGCTGGACTGCAGTGGCATAGCTCACTGCAACCTCAAACTCCTAGGCTTAAGCAATCTTCCCACCTCAGCCTGCAGAGTAGCTGGGACTACGGGTACCACCATGCTTGGCTAATTTTTTTTTTTTTTTTTTTTTTTTTTTTTAGACGGAGTCTTGCTCTGTTGCCAGGCTGGATGTGCAGTGGCACGATCTCGGTTCACTGCAACCTCTGCCTCCCCAGTTCAAGCAATTCTCCTGCCTCAGCCTCCCGAGTAGCTGTGACTATAGGCGTACACCACCATACCCAGATAATCTTTGTATTTTTAGTAAAGATGGGGTTTCACCATGTGCCAGGATGGTTTCAATCTCGACCTCATGATCTGCTCACCTTGGCCTCCCAAAGTGCTAGGATTACAAGTGTGAGCCACCATGCCCGGCCTAACTTTTTAATTTTTTGTAAAGACAGGATCTCGCTGTATTGCCCAGACAGATCTTGAACTCCTGGCCCCAAGTGATCCTCTTTCCTCAGCTTCCCAAAGTGCTGGGAGTAGAGGTGTGAGTCACTGTGCCTGGCCCTCCAAAATATTTTTACTTTCATTTAAGTTTGCCACTGATATGCTATCCTTACTTTCCCTATGTTCCCTTAATCTTATGTTTATGGTAGTTTAAGAGAATCTAGACTGCTGCTTTGCTTAACTGATACCTCCCCTGGAAGCTATCACCAATCATATCACTGCCTCACATTGGGTAGGACTTGAAGTTCATGAAACATCTTTAATATGCTCATCTAATTCAAATTGATCCTTTGTGCTATATCTTGATATTCTTTTCTCTTATTTATTCATATACTGCTTTATTAGACTATCACATTAGTTGTCAAAGCTAGTAGTTAATTCACATGTTGATTTTCTAGGCCTGTATCCTTATTAGTCTAAGGTGGAAGAAATAGAGATAAAATTTCTAAATACCTACCTAAACTGGAAAGGAATAAGGAAGAGAATTAATTTAGTAGAATCAACCTTTCTATTCTTGACAAAATCTGGTTAAAACAAACTGGTTTTATACACACATACACTTTTTTACACAGAATTATTGCTGAGTATAGTGTTGTCCAACTTGACTTCATAACTTTTTGGGTTGCTTTATAAATATTCGTTAATATTAAAGTGTTTTTTATTTTAAATGCTACTATGTTGAAATTGATCTGGTGCCAAACAGTGTCATTCTTATTAATTTATATCAATCTCTGTTTTATAATCCTTTGAACATATTAACAAGGAAAAAGGAATGATTGGTAATACCAAATATTATGGTTTTTGTTATATAGTTTTAGAGAGCTACAGGTAATTGGCTATAAAATATTTGGTTGGCAGTGGAGAATATTTTTAAAATTCTATAAAAAAAAGTAATAAGGAGTAGAACTACCAGATATTCAAATATATTATAAAGTAATAGTATTGAAACAGTGTGGCAAAGGCCCCAGATTAGATGGTGTAGATCATTGAAGAATAGAAATAAATGCTGTTATTTATATAAATCTGACATATGTTAAAGGAGGCACTGTTAAACAGTGGGTCACGGATTGATTATTTAATAAATGGGGTTGGAATAACCAGTTAGCTGTTTTAAGGAAAAATGCATTTAGATCATTATACCAGATACAACAAAAAGTAAATTTTTGATAAAGTATGGACATTTATATGATTGAAAATCTAGAAGATAAAAACTCTGTAATTCTCTGGAGTTCCTAAGCAATTGGAAAACTGGAAAAAGAAGATAGTAAAAATTTGTTTTATTATAACAAATTTGCATTTGTTTTATTGTAAGTGTAGATCTGTGAGCATTATAGGAAAACCTGTCTGTTCCATGTTCACAATCTGAAAATTAGTCTCCTTTTTTCTTCACGTCATCTGGAAACTGTTTTCCTTCCAAACTAGCTAATGAAACACAGAATGCAATTCTTTATCTAAAATTGTATTCTGTAGGTGTATTGAAAACTACACAGGAGCTCGTTGTGAAGAGGTTTTTCTCCCAAGCTCCAGCATCCAAACTAAAAATAACCTGTTTGAAGCTTTCATGGCATTGGCAGTCCTAGTAACACTTATCATTGGAGCCTTCTACTTCCTTTGCAGGTAAGCAAAATAGAAGCATGCTTTTGAGAAAACTAATGCATAAAGTAGTTATTCCACTAAATAATTAATATGCCCTTAGTTCTTGATATTTTTCCAGATACTGCATTATGTTTAGTTATCTCTTTAATACAGTTTTTGTTATTAATGTCATTTTTGAAAGGATCTTAATAAGCAGTCTCAATTTATTATTTGTTACTGTTGTCAATATTTAACTTGACTTACCTAAACTACTAAGGTAGACCCATACTCATTATAGCAAATATGCCAGAAGTACCTGAATATTTGGGTTAGGTGTATTTAAAGTAAATTTTGTATGTGAAAGAAAAGGAACAACTTATGCAATACTGTACATGTAAGCTTAAGACATATGGTTAACATGCAGGGTCAGCTACTTAGTGCCCACTATGTGCTAGGCATAAAGAATACAATAGTGAACAAAATAGACATGTTTCCTAACTTCAGAGATATTTAAATCAATTTGGAGAGACAGACAAAAAGGCAATTAATTTGGGGAAATTACAAGAGAGACAAAAGAAAAAACTACTTGCATGAAGCAATTATATGCACTGAAGATTACTTTCATTCATTTGTTTTGATTTTCAATTGTTTTTGAAATTTTGTAAAAGTAAGTAAACAGAATTTAGTAAGTCCAGGAGTTATCTGGCATAACTGCCATCATTAATTAATATTTATCAAACTCATACTGAATTCTATCATAGATACTTGTGAAAATGGAGCTGAAGGTAATCATAAAAGAGAGACAAGTGGGCTTGAGAAGTTTGTATGCTAAGAAAGGTAACATGTAGGTAAAATAGTAACTTGTTAGATCCTGATTTCTTAACTACTTTACATCAAGGAATAATTAAAAATTGGAGGAAATCAGCTTTTTAAAAATATGTGGTATTAAATAGTTTATTCCAAAACATATCATTTAAGCAATCTGGTAGATTTTATTTCTCATAATTTTAGCATCTGACTACTTCAGATACAAAAGTTTAAATATAAGCCCATTGTATCAGATTGCATTTCCAAGGGATGGCCATAGGATATCTCTCATTCCCACAAACTCTTCTGTAGTGTGACCTTGCCACTCATCCTTCAAGAGGTAGAGTCTATTGCTATAGATTCCTTGAATTTAGGCAAGCACTATGACTGCCTTGATCATAGAATACTTGGGATGCTGCCTCATAGAATCAGCCACCATGTTGTAAGAAGCCTAAACAGCAGGAAGAACCAGCCCCAGCTGAACTTCCGGCCAACGGTCAGCCTCAACTGCCCACCATTTTAACGAGCCATCCCAGACATTCAGCTCATTCGAACCTTTAATTGACTCCTGACTTAGCTGCCAGTTTACTGCAACTACACAGAGAGCCCAAACAAAAGATGCCCAGCTGTCAACCCACAGAATCATGAGACAAAGTTTTTTTATCCCCCAAGTTTGGGGTGGTATATTATGTATAAGTAGATAACCAGAACACCCATCTTTGGAATTAGGTTTATGCTTGACTTTAAATGTATCTGTTTGGAAAGCTGAATAATAATCTATTCTATCCCTCTAAACATTTTGTCAGTCACATATGGTAAGGGGAAGACCAATACCTACTTCCCTCATTAATCACTCTGGTGCCAGTTTGGAGATATAGTTTCCATCTGTTATTGATTGGATAATAAATTCTGTTTAATTCGTTCATTATCATTAATATGTCAGGATAGTCTAGGTTTGGCTGCAGTAACTACCAACCCTAATAGTTTAGTGGCTTCATAAACAGAAGATTATTTCTCACTTACTATAGGTAATTAGTATGGATTGGCAAGCAGGGCTTTGCTAATGATAGTCACTTAAGGACTCAAACTGTTGGAGCAAACACCATCTTGAGTGCTGCTGGTTGTCATAACAGAGGGAAAAGAAAGCTCTGGAAGTTCTCACACTTAAATTGAAATGATCTGTCCCAGAAGTGACACACATCACTACTGACATAACTCACTAGCCAGAAGGATTTTCATGGTCCTCCTCAATCATAAGAGGTGGCTGGACATGGTAGCTCATCCCTGTATTCCCAAATGAGAGGATTGCTTGAGCCCAGGAGTTTGAGACCAGCCTGGGCAAGATTGCAAGACCCTGTCTCTACAAAATGAAAAATAAAAAATATTAGCAGGGCATGGTGGTACACATCTGTATTCCCAGCTACTCAGGAAATGGAAGCAGGAGGATCCCCCAAGCCCAGGAGTTTGAGATGCAGTGAGCTGTGACTATGCCATTGCACTCCAACCTGGAAAAGAGAACAAGACCCCCGTCTCTTATTTTATATGGATAGATTAAATAGATAATATTTATTTGTATGTTTATATATTTATATTATTTACATATATGTAAAATAAGAGACGTATAATATATCCAAGTGTCAGGAAATACAATTCAACCATATGACCATAAGGTTAAGAGACAGAAATACATATCTAACATAGTGACCAAAAGATTTATAAGAATATCTGCTATTCCACTGGGAATTGTGAAGAGTGATTTGTGTGATATTAAATCCATAGCATTTGGGCCAGGTGCCGTGGCTTATGGCTGTAATCCTGCCAAGGTGGGAGGACTACTTGAGACCAGGAGTTTAACACCAGCCTGGACAATATAGTGAGACCCCGTGTGTACAAAACAATTTTTTAAAAAATTATCCCGGTGTAGTAACACATGCACATAGTCCTAGCTGCTTGGGAGGCTGAGATGGGAAGATCACTTGAACCCAGGAATGAGAGGCTGCAGTAAGCCATGATTGCACTACTGCACTCCTGCCTGGGTGAGAGAGCAAGATCCTGTCTCTTAACAAAATAAATAAATAAACAAATTAATAGAACTTTAATATTGTTGTAGTTGCCCCAAAATGAAATTCCTTTGCCAGCCCATTGAGTTTGTGAAGGGCATAGTGTATTGTACCCCACAGGTGTTCAATGCCCCAGAGCAGCAAAGTTTCAGAAAGGAGTCCTTCTAAGCCATAGCTGCTCTGCAGACTTGAGCCAGAACTTAGAAATATTTCTAGTCTGAAGTACCCTGTAGCAGGCTAAATAATACCTTTTGAGTGAAAGTATAGGTATAATAGAAGGAAAAGAGTATATATATAAGAACAAGAGGTGGTGTTGAATACAAGAGAAAAGAAACCTCCAATCACAAACATTATGTGGGTCTCCATCCTGAATTCACACTATCTGAATGTCTGGGGGTAAAAAGCTAAGAATATAAAATAGTCTAGGCTGGTAATGTCATCAGGTGGTTGGCAGAAACAAATACAAATCAATTCTTGAAGAGCCTACTTTTATCCTTTACCTTAAAAAGCGTCTCACAGTATGAAAAGATTACCAAAAGTAGAATAAAAGAGGCACAATTTATTAAAACTAGCAGAAACAATAGGTAGTAGGGTAAGATATTCAGAAATCTGTATTTATTAGAAGAATCAGACACATGCTATAAAATAAGTATGTTTAATATGTATCAAAAAATAAGTGAGAGGTGGCCGAGCACGGTGGCTCATGCCTGTAATCCCAGCACTTTAGGAAGCCGAGGTGGGTGGATCACGAGGTCAGGAAATTGAGACCATCTGGCTAACACAGTGAAACCCCGTCTCTACTAAAACAAAAAATTAGCCGAGTGTGGTGGCGGGCGCCTGTAGTCCCAGCTGCTCAGGAGGCTGAGGCAGGAAAATGGCATGAACCTGGGAGGCAGAGCTTGCAGTGAGCTGCACTCCAGTCTGGGCAACAGAGCAAGACTCCGTCTCAAAAAAAATAAAAAAGAAAAATAAAATAAAATAAGTGAGGGCTTAGAAATAAGCAAATTTGGCAAAGATCAAAACAGATCTCCAATGAATCAAATATAATTTTAAAAAATTCAGTACATATCTTAGTTCAATAAATTTTTTAAATTTAGTGTATGTCTTTAAACAGCAGATTAAACACAATAAAATTATTAATGAATTGGAAAATAGATAGGAAAAAATTACCCAGAGGCTAATCCTAAGAGAAAAAGAAATGGAAAATATTGAAGAGAAGTCAAGAAGCGTGGTGACCAGAGTGTGTGCCTACCTTATGTTTAATTGGAATTCCAGAAGGAAAGAGAGACTGGGGCAGAGGCAGTATTTGAAAAAGTAATGGGGACCTTTTCAGAACTGATGAAAGTTACCCACAGATGTTAGAAGCCCAACAAATCTAAAACAGGATAAATAAAAATAAATTTACATATGGGTGCAACATAGTGGAATTGTAGAACACCAGTTTTAAAGGTGACATCACAAAAGCAGAAAAGAATGGCAGATTATTGTCAAAGATGCAACAATTAAACCAACAGCTGACTTCTCAGTTGGAAAGAAGCAAAACTAGAAGACAGAGCAGTGATATTTTCAATATGCTGAGAGAAAGCAGTTAACCCCAAATTTCTGTGGCAGTGAAAACATCTCTCAGGGAATGAGGGTAAGATGAAGATAACTTTTAATCAAACTTTGAGTTATCCCTCAGTAAACCTTCTGCCTGAAGGAGATATATCAGGGAAAAGGAAGTTGATGCTATATGGCATGTGTGAAATGCAAGAAAGAACAGAGAAAGCTATTAATATGTGAATATCAAAACAAATATTGTATAAATATAACAATAATATTATCCTATGTATTTTTTTAAAAGGAATTAAAACACATGATAGCAAATAAGTTGAAAGGATTGTAATTAAAGTGTACTAAGGTCTTTGTATGGGGGGAGGATAAATATATAAGTTAATTTTGACCTTGATATTTTAAGATGAATATTAAAATGTCTAGGGTAACACATAATAGAAAATCAAAGTGTATAATTTCCAAATTAGCAGAAGGACAAAAATGGAATTAAAAATAACCAGTTAGTTAAAAATAAATTAAAAAAAGAAAGCTAAAAAACAGGATAAATAGAAAGCGTGACATAAGATCTAGGCTGTTCTGGCCGGGCGCGGTGGCTCACGCCTGTAATCCCAGCACTTTGGGAGGCCGAGATGGGCGGATCACGAGGTCAGGAGATCAAGACCATCCTGACTAACACGGTGAAACCCTGTCTCTACTAAAAATACAAAAATTAGCCAGGCGTGGTGGCGGGCGCCTGTAGTCCCAGCTACATGGGAGGCTGAGGCAGGAGAATGGCGTGAACCCGGGAGGCGGAGCTTGCAGTGAGTGGAGATCGCACCACCACACTCCAGCCTGGGTGACAGAGCGAGACTCCGTCTCAAAAAAAAAAAAAAAAAAAAAAAAGATCTAGGCTGTTCTGTAGTGACCATGTGAACTTGGAAATGCGCTTTCAAGAATGAAATTGTTTTCTGTAATAGTTTTTGGTCCATTAATGGTTGAAATTGCTTTAAACTGAGGGCCTTTTGAACTTTAGTAACTAATTAGTGCCATCATTGAATGAGGTCCAAAATGATACCCCACTATTGCTAAAATCTGGGCTAGAATCAGTAGTGTCTCAGGAATAGGAGCAAGTATGCTTTTAGAAAATACACATTATTTTGCAATGGTAAAAGCGGTTTTGAATTCATTTTCATTAATGTAAGCTAAAACTGCATATAGACATATTGAAAAAAATGAAATCAACTGTACATTCCAAAATCTATCATGATTACATAAATTATAACCTATATTAATTGATCAAATGACTGAAAAACCTGATGTATTGTTACCTCAAAAATGTCCAAAATTACTTTTTAAAATGCCATTACTAGAATAATTGACTAAAGCTACCCCATGTCACATAAGGGTCCCAACTGATAATGAAAGCTAACCTCTTTAAAAAGGGCACAAAAATTTCACTAAGATACAGCAGCTTTGCTGTTGTCTTAAAGGAAAAAGACCAGGTGGCATCATCAGCATCTGAATGATGACCTACATGCACTAATGGATGTGTTAAATAGTGGGAACAGTTTTAAAGCACCACTGACAATTTCAGGTAGTTGTGGAAAGAAAACCATCAAATAGTCAAGTTTATACTTTCATTTGAATGCCATGATGTGTTGTAAAAAGGGGGAAGAAGGGAAATTAAAAAAAAACAACAACCTTCTTTCTAGGTTTTCTGACATGCTTTTCCTATTACTCATTTTCCATTTTTATGTTTCTCTCCTCTCTAGTGTCAGGAAGGGCCACTTTCAGAGAGCCAGTTCAGTCCAGTATGATATCAACCTGGTAGAGACGAGCAGTACCAGTGCCCACCACAGTGAGTAAACTCAAAACAAATGCTTATTTTAAACCCCTAGACGAGACTGTTGTTGTTAGATATAGGGATTTGTATTTAGATCTATCCAGAAAAAAAAGCTTGAGTCTAAATTTTTCTATGGTTTTTTTTTTTTTTTTTTTTTTTTGGCCAGGTACCCTTTTTTACATAAAAATGAATTTATTATCAGTATGACACAAATCACATTTTTTCCCAAAGAAAACAATGTTATCTCAATATATTAAATTCTGGTGTTAGCTCTAATGTGCTACACAGATATAAGGGACTGGTTTCTCAGAAATATTTTGAAATGAGCTAGCATATGGGGAGGAAGAAGAGTTTTGCCTGTAAAGATCAGCAAATCTTTGGGTAACTTGTAGACAAATTGATGTTTTAAAATTGTCTTGAGACTTCTGGCCAAGATGGAGTAACAGGCACTGGATTTATTTCCTTCTACTTAAAACAACAAAAAAATGGACAAAATATATGAAGCATTAAAATTTATGAAGACAGCTGGGCGCGGTGGCTTATGCCTGTAATCCCAGCACTTTGGGAGGCCGAGGTGGGTGGATCATGAGGTCAGGAGATTGAGACCATCCTGGCCAACATGGTGAAAGCCCGTCTCTACTAAAAATACAAAAAAATTAGCCGGGCTTCGTGGTGGCGGGCACCTGTAGTCCCAGCTACTCGGGAGGTTGAGGCAGGAGAATGGTGTGAACCTGGGAGGCGGAGCTCGTAGTGAGCCGAGATCATGCCACTGCACTCCAGCCTGGGCAACAGAGTGTGACTCCGTCTCAAAAAAAAAAAAAAAAATGAAGACATTGCTATCAGTCATCAAAGGAACCATGAACCCTGAGAGATGGGAAATAGACTAGGTGAGCCAATGATTGCCTTAGATTACTGCCTGGAGAGAATTTCCGGGCTTTTGTGCAAGGTGGGGGACCCCAGGCTGAGTTTGGCAGACTCCGAGTTGAGATGATGGAGCTAAGAGTCCAAAAAGATCAAGGTGACTATATTGTGCTGAGGAGAGTCCTAGAAAAAAGAGAGCTGTATGAAGAGAGAACTCCAGAGATCTTCAGGTATTCAACTGAGTACTAATCAGGGCATGTGTGGGAGGAAAATACTTGAGGTTGTAGAAAAAAATCACCTGAAGGATTAGAGGTACCCAGTATTCACATAGGGCCAGGAAAAGTGTCTGTTCCCACTGAGACTGAAAATCTCATTATTCACGTGGCACTGGGTAGAGTACACAGAAAGGTGTTTCCCTGATAGTGGGGAATAACTAGCCCTAGATTAAGCACTGCTCCAGTCCTGCCTAATAAATTGTAAAAGCCTGAGCTGACAGAATCAAATTGTTTCCAAATAACTACATCCTAGATCAAAGCTCAACAATGCTGAAAACATCTAGTACCCAAGAGGTGAAATTAATAATGTTTCACATCCAATAAAATTACCAACCTCCAAAGAAGCAGCAAATGTGCTCAAAATGAGAAATATTAAGAAACTGCAATCCCAGCACTTTGGGAGGCCGAGGCAGGTGGATCACTTGAGGTCAGGAGTTCGAGACCAGCCTGGCCAACATGGTGAAACCCCATCTCTACTAAAATACAAAAAAAAAAAGGCAGTGGTAGGCACCTATAATCCCAGCTACTCGGGAGGCTGAGGCAGGAGAATCGCTTGAACCAAGGAGGTGGAGGTTGAAGTAAGCCGAGATTGTACCATTGCACTCCAGTCTGGGCGACAGAGCAAGATTCTGTCTCAAAAAAGAAAGAAAGAAAGAGAGAAAGAGAGAGAGAGAGAGAGAGAGAGAGAGAGGGAGGGAGGGAGGGAGGAAGGAAGGAAGGAAATTGAAATGGAAACAGATGTTAGAAATCCCAGGTAAGCATAGTTATTATAAATGTGTTACATAGATTCAAAAGTTAAGTAGAAACATGGAATATATATTTTTTAAAGGACCCAAACTGAACTCCCAGAGATGAAAACTAGTAGTCTGAGATTAAAAACAAAACAAAACAAAAACTGGATGGTATTAACAGCAGATTACACACAATAGAAAATATTGGTGAACTTGAAGATATAGCAATAGAAACTAAGAAAAAAAGAAATGCAGAAAGAAAAGTTTTTAAATGAAAAGAGCATCAGTGAGCTGTGCGACAACTGCAGGTGGCATAATGTTGACTCCCTGAAGGAGATGAGAGAAGAGGGAACAGAAAAAATATCTGAAGAAATAAGAGTCAAACATTTTTCCAGATTTAATAAAAATGATCAATTCACCCATATAAAAAGTTCAACAAAGGCCTGGCACTCTGGCTCACACCTGTAATCCCAGCATTTTGGGAGGCTGAGGCAGGAGGATCACTTGAATCAAAGAGTTTGAGACCAGCCTAGGAAACATAGTGAGACCTCATCTCTACAAAAAAGAAACAAAATTAGCTGGGCATGATGGTGCATATCTGTAGTCCCAGCTACTTGGGAGGTGGGAGAATTGCTTGAGCCCAGGAGGTCAAGGCTGCAGGGAGCCAAGATTGTGCCCCTGCATTCCAGCCTGAGTGACAGAGTAATAAACCAAGACACATCATAATCTAATCGCTCAGAACCAGTGATAAAGTCTTAAAGGCAGCTAGAAAAAGACACATTACAGACAGAGAATAAAGCTAAGGATTTCAGCAGGCATTTTTTAGAAATAACACACCTTAAAAGAGTGGAACAACATCTACAATGTATTGTAAAAAGTAAACCTATAATTCTACATCCAGCAAAAATATCTTTCAAACACAAGGCAAAATAGGCAAATCAATCTTGGAAAAGATGAACAAAGTTAGGAGACTCGCACTTCCTAATTTCTAAACTTACTATGAAGCTGCAGTAATCAAGGCAAAGTAGTGCTGGCATAAGGATATATGTATAGATGAATGGAATACAACTGAGAGTTCAGACATACCTTCTTACATTTATAGTAAATGCATTTTTTATAGGGTGCAAGACAATTCAGTGGGGGGTAATAATAGTCTTTTCAACAAATGGTGCTGGAAAAACTGGATATCCACTCACAAAAGAATGGATTTAAACCCCTACTTCATACCATATATAAAAATTAACTCAAAATGGATCAAAGATCTAAATGTAAGAACTAAAACCATATAACTCTTAATAGAATAGATGTCAATCTTCATGACCTTGGATTAGGCAATGGATTCTGAGTTATGATTCTAAAAGTACAAGCAACAAAATAAAAAATACATAAACTGGATTCATCAGCATTAAAAACAAAAAACTTTCATGCTTCCAAGGATACCCTCAAGAAAGTGAAAAGACAATCTACTTCTGAGAGAAATTTTTTTAAATCATAAGTATGAGACTTACACATATGATCTGAAATACATATATGTATTTGAATATATAAACAACGTTTACAACTTAATGATGAAACAACTCATTTTAAAAATGAGCAAAGGATTGGAAAAGAGTTCTCCAAATAATATGTACAAATGACTAGTAATCCCATGAAAAGACAATCATCGTTAGCCATCAGGAAATGATGATCAAAACCATAATGAAACCAAGTGTGGTGGCATACTTCTGTAGTCCCAGCTATTGGGAGGCCGAGGTGGAGGATCACTTGAGCCCAGGAGTTTGAGGCCAGCCTGGGCAGCATAGCAAGACCCCATCTCTTAAAAAAAAAACACTTTGGGGAGGGTGAAAAAAGGAAAAAAAAAGTACATGAATGTTCATAGCACATAGCAGCATTATTTATAATAGCCAAAAAGTAGAAATTAATCAAATGTCCATCAGCTGATAAATGGATAAATAAAATGTGTTATATTCCTACTATGGAATATTATTCAGCAGGAAATAGAAATGAAGTAGTAATATATGCTGCAACATAGATGGACTTTGAAAACAATATGCTAAAGTAAAGGAGCCAGTCATAAAGGAACACATATTTTATGATAACATTTATATGAAATGCCCAGAACAAGCAAATCTATAGAGACAGACAGTAGATTAATGTTTGCCTAGGACTGGAGGAAATGGGGGGATGTTGGGGAGTGATGGCTAAGGGATGTGGGCTTTCTTTTTGGGAATGAAAGTGTCATAAATTTGATTGTGCTGATGGTTGTGCAACTCTGAATACACTAAAAGCCATTGAATTGTACGATTTAAATGAGTGAGTTTTATGGTATGTGAATTTTATCTCAAAGCCATAAAAAACCAGTAACTATTTAGAAAAAATGAAGGCAAAATAGAGATTTTCCAGGCATATGGAAGTTGAAAGAATTTATCATCACCAGAACCGCACTAAGTAAATATTAAAGGAAGTCCTTCAGGCAAAAAAGGACAATATCAGATGGAAATATGGATTTACATAAAGGGAGGAAGAGCACTGGAAATGACAACTACATGGGTAAATATGTAAGATCTTTCTCTTATTATTTAAATCTCCTTAAGAAATAATCGACCATTTAATGAAATATCATAACAACATAGTATAGGACTTACAATATACATAAAAGCAAAATGTATAATAAGGAAATACAAAGATTAGGAGGGTAGCAAGGAAAATACCCCACTGTACGGTTCTTATGCTAAATGTCAAGCAGTACATCATCACTTGAAGGGAAACTGTAATAAGTCAAAAGTGTATGCTAGAAACTCTAGAGCAACCTGTAAAAAGTCTAAGCCACCCAATTAAGACAGAGATTGTAAAATTGGATAAAAATTAATGTGATATGCTATCTGCAAAAAATATACATTAAGTATAAAGACACAAAGAGGTTAAAAGAATAAAGATATGCCATGCTGGCCAGGTGCAGTGGCTCATGCCTGTAATCCCAGCACTTTGGGAGGTCAAGGGGGGCAGATCACTTGAGGTCAGCAGTTCACGATCAGCTTGGCCAACATTGTGAAACCCCGTCTCTACTAAAAATACCAAAATTAGCTGGGCATGGTGGCAGAAGACTGTAATCCCAGCTATTTGGGAGGCTGAGGTAGGAGAATTGCTTGAACCCAAGAGGCAGAGGTTGCAGTAAGCTGAGATCGCATCACCGCACTCCAGCCAGGGCAACAGAGTGAGACTCCGTCTCAGGAAAAAAAAAAAAAAAAAAAAAAGAAGAAGAAGAAGAAAAAGAAAACCCACCCAGCTCTACCATTACTGTGATATCTGAGGCTGGAGAAAATAATGAAACTGTTCAGACTACCCTCAAGTTTACAGACAGTGAGAAATACCCAAATGAAACTCCTTTTTATGAAACATTCTTGGAAAATCTAGAAGACAATGTCTCAGACATTTAAAAATTCTTAGCATTACAAGCTGAAGAAATCTTGGTGTGGTGATGATCTTTAGTGGCAGCTGTGCAAGAAAAATTAAATGAAATAGATAAAAACCAAAAGGGAGGAAGACATGTATCTAGAATATAAAAAGAACTCTTTCAAATCAATAATAAAAAGTCAATCCAATTAAAATTTGGGCGAGAAACAAAAAGAAGCAGAAGAAGCCATAGAGCAATTATTTCATGGCATTCCTGTTTACAGTTAAGCATTTCTTAAGTTGAGAAGCTGTGTTTGATATGGAACTCTTGGAAATCAAAAAGAACCAAATGAAAGAATAAGCAGGAAAAAATAAGTGGGAAACAGCTACTTGAAACAGATCCAAATCTTGACCCATCTGATATCCAGTTCTTAAGAGGATGCTAGAAACAATGTGGAGATAATTGAGTCTTTGTTCCAGGAAATGGATGACCTGGAGCTGGGGGATGAGGAGGATGATCCAGACTCTAATCCTGCTGACCCAGAGAGTGACTCCACTGACAAGAGTACTGTCCCCATCTGTAGAGAGGCTCGACTGTCACAGCATACTGGCTATGCTCAGAGGGTTTTGATTTTCCTTTCCTTTTCTCCAAGAAGAAATGATTTTCAGGAGAATATTCTTCTGATAGATTTCATCATTGGACTTAATAAACTTATCTTAAAATTTCAAAAAAGTCCATTGTATGCCTATATATTAATGACAATTAGATATGGAAATTTAAAAAAGAATTATTAATGATAGAATCTCAATGTATTAAGTACATAGGAATATTATCAGACAAAAATATGAAAGACTTATCCAGTGAAAACTAAAAAAAAAAAAAAAAAAATTGCTGAGAGAAATGAAATGAAGACCTAAATAAATGGAGAGTTATATTTTGTTCATAGATTTGGAAGATTCGATATTGTAAGATATCAGTTCTCAAATTGACCTATATAGATGCAGTGCTATCCCAGACAAAATCCCAACAGGTGTTTTTGTAAAAATTGACAAGGTGGTTCTAAAATTACCATGGAAAGGTGAAGGATCTAGGATAGAGAAAATAATTTTGGAAAAGAAGAACAAAGTTAGAAGCTTCTTCAAAAAAGAAGAAAAAAAAAGAAGCTTCATACTGTCTGATTTCCTGACTGACTATAAAGCTACAATAATCAAGACAGTGTGGTATTGGCATCCAGATAGCCCACAATTGATTTTTTACAAAGCTGCCAAGGCAATTCAGTATGGAAAGGATAGTCATTCCAACAGATGATACTGGGGCAGTTTGGATATTCACATGCAAAAACATGAATTCAGACCCTTTGCCATGCACAAAAAAACCCTCAAAATGGGTCTGAGTATAAGAGCGAAAACTATAAAACCCTTAGACGAAAACATAAGAGAAAGTCTTTGTGACACTGAATTAGGCAAAGACTTTTAGATACGATACAAAAAGCACAACTGATAAAAGAAAAAATTTCATAAATTGGGCTTCATGTAAATTTAAAACATTTGTGCTTCAAAATGAAAAGGCAAGACACAAACTGGGACAAAATATTTGCAAATGGATATAAAAGATGGATAAAGGACATGTCTAGAATATATAAGGAACTTTTTCAACTCAATAATAAAAAGACAGCCCAATTAAAGTTTGGGCAATATATATACATATTTTTTGCCACCCAGGCTGGAGTACAGTGGCATGACTTCAGCATACTACAACCTCTGCTTCCTGGGTTCAAGGGATTCTCGTGTCTCAGCCTCCCGAGTGGCTGGCACTACACACATGTGCCACCACACCTGGCTAGTGTTTTGTATTTTTTGGTAGAGATAGGGTTTGGTGTTGGCCAGGCTGGTCTTGAACTCCTGGCCTCAAGTGATCCACCTGCCTTGGCCTCCCAAAGTGCTGGGAATACAGGCATGAGACACTGCACCCAGCCTGGGCAAGATATTTGGATAGACATTTTACCAAAGAAAATACACAAATGGGTAACAAGCACATTAAAAGATACTTGAGTCATTAGGGAAATGTAAATTAAAACCACAGTGAGCTGCTACTTAACACACACTAACACGGCTATTATCAAAAAGAGAGTAACAAGTGTTGGTGAGGCTATGGGGAAACTGGAATACATTGCTGGTGGGACTGTAAAGTAATATGGACACTTTGGAAAACAATTTGTGGGTTTCTTAAAGAGTTAAGCATGGATTTATCATATCACCCAGCAATTTCATCCCTAGATGTCTACCTGAAATAAGTGAAAACATGTTCATATTAAGACTTGAATATGAATGTTCATAGTAGCAATATTCGTAACTAAAAAGTGGAGATAATCCAAACATCCATCCACTACTCAAGGGATAAATAAAATGTGGTGTATCTATAAATGAAATGCTATTGAGCTATAAAAAGAAACAGAATACTCATACATATAACATAGATAAACCTCAGTTATGCTATGTGATACAAACTGCAAAACACCACCCTTTGTATGTTTACATTTATATTAAGATACGATTAGCAGTTGCCTAGGGTATGAGATTGGAATGGGGAATTACTGCAAATGGACATGAGATCTTTTTTAGGGTAATGGATTTATTCTAAAATGGGATTGTGGCGGTGATTGCACAATTCTGTAAATTTTAAAATTCATTGAATTGTATACTTATTTTTTTGTCTGTTTGAGACAGGGTCTCACTCTGTTGCCCAAGGCTCTAGCAGTGCAGTGACATGATCATAGCTCACTGCAACCTTGAACTCCTGCACTCAAGCAATCTTGCCTCAGCCTCCCAAGTAGTTGAGACTACAGGTGTGCACCACTTTGCCTGGCTAATTAAAAAATTTTTTTTCTAGAGACTTGCTGTGTCTTGCTATGCAGCCCAGGCTAGTCTCGAACTCCTGGTTTCAAGCAGTCTTCCTGCCTGGGCTCCCAAAGTGCTGGGATTACAGGCATGAGCCACTGTGCCCAGCTGAATTACATACTTTAAAAAGGTAAATTTTGTAAATTGTAGATTATACCTCAGTAAGTTGCTTTTAAATAGGTGGTGCTGAGAAAACTAGATATCCACATGCTAAAGAATGAAGTTGGACCCTTACCTATCACCATATACAAAAATTAAGTAGGGCTGGGTGCAGTGACTCATGCCTGCAATCCCAGCACTTTGGGAGGCCCAGGTGGGCAGATCACGAGGCCAGGAGTTCGAGACCAGACTGGCCAGCATGGTGAAATCCCGTCTCTACTAAAAATACAAAAAATTATCCAGGCATGGTGGCACGTGCCTGTAGTCCCAGCTACTCAGGAGGCCAAGGCAGGAGAATTGCTTGAACCCGGCAGGCGGAGGATGCAGTGAGCCAAGAACACGAGATTCCGTCTCAAAAAAAAAAAAAAAAAAAAATCAAAGTGGATCAAAGACCTAAACGTAAGAGCTAAAATTACTAAGAGAAGAAAACAGGGGAAATGCTTCATGAAGTTGGATTTGTCCATGATTGCTTTTATGTAACACCAAAAGCACAGGCAACCAAAGAAAAGTTAGACAAATTGGACATCAAAATTTAAAATTTTGGTACATCAGAAGAACTATCAGCAGAGTGAAAAGGCAATCCATAGAATGGGAGAAAGGTTCACAAATCATGTAGGATCTGATATGCAGAATATATAAAGAACTTCTAAAACCCAACTACAACAAGTAAAAGAACAACCTAATTCAAAAACGGGCAAAGGATTTGAACAGACATTTCTCCAAAGAAGATATACAGATGGCCAATAAGCACATGAAAAAAGATACTCAACGTCACTAATTGCTGGGGAAATGTAGATCAAAACCACAATGAGGTACCACTTCCATCCTTTAGGATGGTGACTACTACTAATACAAACAAACAATAAACAACCAGAAACCATGTGTTGGTGAGAACACGTAGAAATTGGAACCCTTGTGCATTGTTGGTGGGAATGTAAAATGGTATGACTACCTTAAGAAAATAGTATAGCAAGTCCTCAAAAAAAAATTAAATGTAGAGTTCCCATATGATCTAGCAATTCCACTCCTGGGTGTACATCTAAAAGAAATGAAAGAATGGACTCAAACAGATATTTGTATACCTACACTCATAGTGTTGATGGCTGTTGTGAGACCGTGGTTCTTTTCAGTTTAAAAGGGTTTAAACAAGAGACACACAGATGCAGCATATAGCAAATTCATTGCCAAGGAAAAAGAATATTTTGAAAGTTAGGTGCAGAATCCCTGAGAGGATCCAGGGCAGGCTGCTCATGAGAATGAAACAGCAAAGACTGGCACTAGGGAGACTCCCTTTCTGAGAGTCTTAACATTATTACTCATGAGGAGGTGGGAAGAGCTGTTACTAGTAACTATGTTTTGGGTAGTCCTCTGGGTGCACATGCCAGTACCTGTACATGTTTGTTCACACATCACATATCTCATTAGCATCTTAAATCTCTCCTCAGGGATGTGTTTTTACAATTATAATGAGCAATGGGTCAGTCTGAGGACAAGTAAAATCAAAATGCACGTGCTCCCTACAGGGAAATTCCTTACTGGAGATAGCTTTGCTTGAATGAGCTGGACTCCAATGCGAATGCTGGGCTTCTTGTGTTGACTGTATGGTCACCCCTGTAACCAAGAACATGGTTACTTCCTTGACTACCTCTCCTGCCTCAATAGCAGCATTACTTACAGTAGCCAAAAGGTGGAAACAACCTAAATATCCATCAGTGGATGAAGAGATAAAATGTGGTATATACCTATAATGGAATATTATTTAGCTTTAAAAAGGAATGAAATTCTGATACATGCCACAATGTAGATGAATCCTGAAGAAATGCTAAGTGAAAAAGACACCAAAGGTAAGTATTATGTGATTCCACATATACAAGGCACCTAGAATAGGCAAATTCATTGAGACAGAAAGTAGAATGGTGGTCACCGGGGTTGTCAGGGGAGGAATAGGGAGTTACTGTTTAATGGGTAGAGTTTCAGTTTGGGATAATGAAAAAGTTCTGAAGGGCCGGGCGCTGTGGCTCACGCCTGTAATCCCAGCACTTTGGGAGGCCGAGGTCACAAGGTCAGGAGATGGAGACCATCCTGGCTAACATGATGAAACCTCATCTCTACTAAAAAAAAAAAAAAAAAAAAAAAAAAAAAAAAAATATTAGCCGGGCGTGGTGGCGGGCAACTCGGGAGGCTGAGGCAGGAGAATGGTGTGAACCCGGGAGGCAGAGCTTGCAGAGATCTCTCTACTGTACCCCAGCCTGGGCAACAGAGCGAGACTGTCTCAAAAACAAAAACAAAAAACAAAAAGAAAAAACAAAAAACAACAAAACAAAAACAAAAAGTTCTGGAGATGGTGTGATGGTTGCACACAATGTGAATGTACAATAATAACCCCTCATTGGTGGTTTAGCTTTTAGGGATTTCTGTTACCTGCAGTCAACTGTGGTCTGAAATATTAAGTGGAAAGTTCCAGAAATAATTCATGTTTTAAATTGCACACCCTTCTGAGCAGCATGATGAAATCTCCCGCTGACCTACTCAGGATGTGAATCATCTTTTTGCCCAGCACATCCACACTGTATATGCCACCTGCCCATTAGCTATTTAGTAGCCATCTCATTATCAGAGCACCTGTTGCAGTATCACAGTGCTTGTGTTCAAAGAACCCTTATTTTACTTAATAATGGCCCCAAAGTGCAAGAGTAGTGATGCTGTCATATTGTTATAATTGTTCTACTTTATTATTATTGCTAATCTTAATGTGTCCAAGTTATAAACTTTATCATAGGTGTAGGAAAAATAGTATATTTAGGTTTGGTGCTGTGATTTCAGGCATCCACTGGGGTCTTGGAATGTATGAATGTATCCCCTGTGGAGAAGAAGGGACTACTGTACTTAATGCTACTGAACTTAAAAATTGTTAAAATGGTAAATTTTGTTAAGTATATTTCACCACAATTAAAGGTCAGTCAGCCTGAGATGCCATTATTAAATAATGCTATCAGTTGATGCGTTTTATTGTGCTCAGAATTATCACTTATCAGGAAGGATAATCTGTTCCCCTACTTTACTCCTGTACATGAGTAAAAACATGTCTTTTAAATCGTTTGTTAGGTTTGTAGATCTTTGCTGTATTTGTAATGTCTGGAGCCACATTAATTTTTAAAGTGCCTGATGGTTAAATAACCATGAAGAAATTCTCAGAGAATACAGGAGTTCAAGACTAGCCTGGCCAACATGGTGAAACCCTGTCTCTACTAAAAATACAAAAATGAGTCAGGCATGGTGGCAGGCGCCTGTAATCCCAGCTATTCAGGAGGCTAAGGCAGCACAATCGCTTGAACCTGAGAGGGGGAGGTTGCAGTGAGCCGAGATTGTGCCTCTGCCTGGGCGACAAAGTGAGATTCCATAAAAAAAAAATAATAATAAAAAATAAAATAAAATAAAAAAATAAAAAAATTGTCAGAGAATGGAAAGATTTTAAATTGATCATGGGGTTAACTGGAAAGGTTAATGCTAGGGGTCAAATCTGATATAAACAAGTTTGTTTAGATCTCGAATGCACAAGTACCATGCTTGCAATTCATCAACAGCATTTTCCCCAAAAGGTTTGCCTCTTGATTTTTTTTTTTTTTCCCCAGAATGTTCAGTGACATGGTAAGGACTTAATTATTTTTTAGAATCCATACACATATAAAACAGCTTGACTTCTGTTTATAAAGACATACTTGTTAAAAAAAAAAAAAAAAAAAGGAATTCAAGTATTAAATTGCTGTTTTTGTTTTTTTAATAGAAAAAAACATCATAACAAAGGTTTAAAAGAGGGATAAGGTATTAGGCTTAGCTCACAGTTCATTTGATCATTTTTTTCAAGGTTGAACAATCTCAGTAACTGCAAGGCCATAACTATAAGCAAACAAATCACCACCCCCCCCCACACACACACATACACAAAAGCCTTTTACTGTGACGAGATACATAGCATGAAAATAAAATTAGATTCTCTGATGAGGAGAGCTGATTATGAAGACTGGGACTTGCTTAATAATGTTAGCTCATATTATGAAAATCATAGCATAAAGGTACATTATATTTTTAAAACTTATTAATGACCTTCCTTCACCAAGGACGTCTTCCTGCCACCACACTATCAAGCCTTATTTCATTGATAAGTTTATTCATGTCGCCTTGTATGCTTCTGGAATGTAAGCCTCCCCAGGCAATCTTTTCCAATTTATTCCTAGCATAAATCCACAGCCTAAAGTCTTAGCATGCATTTATATTGTTGTTATACATCATCCCTACTGCAATAATGCCCTAATGCTGACAACACAACTCTCGAAATGGAAAGAAAGCAGTGTAATGATATGATCATGCACATAACATGCCTATGTGTGCCAGGTACTATGGTTAATATTTCAGGTATTTTAACTCCTATAAATCTTAACTGTATGGGGTAGGCGGTATTATTACTACAATGAGAAAACTGAGGTTTAGGGAGGTTAAACCCATGGTTTTCTTACTGCACTTCCACAGATATGGGTGTTAGTCTCAGGGCTCGTTGGCTAGAGGGAATTTTTGTCCCTAAATAGTCCTAATTAGCCACAGGTTTTATTATTCCTTGTTTCCTTGGTATTTTCTTGCCATCTATTATTGTCATTGCTATTGTCACTGTTACAGTGACTCACTCTAGCAATCTTTTCCCCTCAACCACCCTTTTCTAACTAGTATATCTCAGAGAGGTCACCAGGCTTGTTGGAACTTTGGGTAAGAGGCAGTGAGCAAAGATGGGAAGGGGCGGAGGGTGTGGGCAGGTGTGCAGGGAACTTATATGTGAGACTTGAAGGGGGAATCCGACATAACTCAGTGTTCTGAGGAGTCTTGTCAGGGTGCTGAAAATTTTTGATAATTCTAGGTTAGTTTACCTCAACACATCCATCACAAACAGAAGGGGTTGGCTTATATATGTGAAGAAGATAAGAGACATGTAGGTAGGTGTGCATAGCAAGAAAAGTTGCGATGGAGAAAGCATCTTAATTCTTCGTTATTTTTCATAGATCATGGAGAACACTGAAGAAACGTCAAAGTGAACCAAATCATTGCTTTTGTTTTACAAAGGCAGAAAATGAAACACCACTAAGGTAAAATAATTAAAAATTTAATCCTTTATTTCCTAAATAAAACACTTGTGTAACCTGTCGTATCATGAACCATAATCCATTCTGCTGCAGGGTGTGTGTGCTTCTGTAATGTGCATCAGTCCATCGGCAACTGCTAAGTAGGGGATGATACCAGTATTCAGAAGTCACATTGGCTCAACATGACTCTCCCCAGAAAGCTGATGTGCTGCAGCAACCAGAAGCAAATGTTCACACACCTAGAGAGAAACCCTAAGGGATACATGAAGATCTTATGAAAAAGGATGAAAATCCTTTAAGTGCAAGGAGTAGCCTGCTTAGTGGCTTCAAAACCACCTCATTCTTCCTATGTTATCTGAGAAGCTGCAAGTACTGATGAAAAAACTGAGAAGACATTTCACCTGGCAATTAGAAAAAAGCACTGACTGATGGATACCTCTGTATCATTCTTTCAATATTGATGAAAATGCTTTCTACTAGAAGTGACTGATTTCAAGGATCTGTCTCTCAAAGGAAGAAACAAAAACCCAAAAGTCTGACTGCAAAAGATTGACTAATTCTAGGTGCAAATACCAGTGGAAATTTAGGATTGTTATTGTACTACACAGGTTACAAAGTTCCAAAACTATTTTCCTTATAAGTTTTAGTGCATGATTTTTCAGAATGCAGTTTTCATCGTTTTAGGTGCAACATTAAGAACTGGTTAGGTCTGGCCGGGCGCGGTGGCTCAAGCCTGTAATCCCAGCGCTTTGGGAGGCCGAGACGGGTGGATCGCGAGGTCAGGAGATCGAGACCAACCTAGCTAACACGGCGAAACCCCCGTCTCTACTAAAAAATACAAAAAACTAGCCGGGCGAGTTGGCGGGCGCCTGTAGTCCCAGCTACTTGGGAGGCTGAGGCAGGAGAATGGCGTAAACCCGGGAGGCGGAGCTTGCAGTGAGCTGAGATCCGGCCACTGCACTCCAGCCTGGGCGACAGAGCGAGACTCCGTCTCAAAAAAAAAAAAAAAAAAAAAAAAAAAAAAGAACTGGTTAGGTCAGAACAATTTAGTTTCTCCAGTTTTTTCCACCTAAGTTACATGGGGAAAAAAGGGAAAAAAAAAAAAAAGGAATAGTAACTTTAAGGAAGTGTGAAAATAAAGTCTTGGAGCAGTGGAAAGGTCTGGGGCTGGTAAATGGCTTAGGAAGAAGCGCGTGCACCGGCCGAACATAACAGCTCGTCTCTGAACTATGTCCTCGTCAAGGATGGGATGCACGCTGGCTTCTCTACAGTCTGGCCCAGTGTAGGCACTGTAAATTCAGCATGTCACTAGTGTCACCGATTCATTCATCACCCATCATTCATTCATTTCACAAACACATAAGGGTGAGCCACTGAAGCAGAGTATACAAAATGAAAAGCTCTCACATAATTTTAATAGACTTTATTGTTAGAAGTTTTAGATTTTCAGAAAAACTGAGCAGATAGTACAGAGTTCCCCTATGCTCCCACCCACCCCAGGCCTTTATTAACATCTTGCACTAGTGTGGTATATTTGTTTAACCAATATTGACACATTTTTACTTTATTCTTTGAGACAAAGTCACTCTGTCACCCAGGCTGGCTGAAGCCTATAATTCACATGAAGGGTCCTCTTTCTGTTGTATGTCTTTATGAATTTTGATCAATATATAATGCCATGTATCCACTATTATCATACTGTATACAGTAGTTCCACTGCCCTAAAAATCTCTACTCCATGTATTTACCCCTCCCTCTCTCCCTCTGGCAACCACTGTCTTTACTATCTAACTTTGCTTTCTCCAGAATGTCATATATTTTGAAATCATGTATTATGTAGCCTTTCAGACTGACTTCTTTCACTTAGCAATATACACTTAAAGTTCCTCTATGTCTTGTGACTAAATACCCCATCCCCACCTTTTTTAAATAGCTAGGCCATATGATTTTTTTTTTTTTTTTTTTTTGGTGGTTTAAAAATTTACTGTGGCAAAAGGTACATAAGATTTAAATTTTAACCATTTTGAAGTTTACAGTTTAGAGGCATTAAATACATTAGTTGTATGTACCAATCACCACTATGCACCTCTGAAACTTCTTCATGATCCCACACTAATCTCTGTGCCCCTTAAACAATAAATTCCCATTTCCTCCTGCCCCGCTGTGACAAAAAATAATCTTTGTTCTACTTGGTCTCTGTGAATCTCACTAGTCTAGGCACCTCACATAAGTGGATTCATATAGTAGTGTCCTTTTGTGATTTACTTCACTTAATGTCTTAAAGGTTCATCCATGATACAGTATGTAGCAGAATTTCCTTCTTATGGCTGAATAATATTCCAATGTAGGGATATAACACATTTTGTCTATCCATTCATCTGTTGGGTATTTGGGTTGTGTCTGCCTTTTGACTACTGTGAATAATGCTGCAGTGAACACTGGTATACAAATATATCCTCAAGCCCCTGCTTTCAATTGTTTTGTGTATATACCCAGAAATGCAACTGCTGAATCAAATGACAATTCTGTATTTAACTGGAAAATCACTATACTGTTTTCTACAGCAGCTGCACCACTGTGTATTTCCATCAGTAATAAGAGTCCCAATTTCTCCACATCCTTGCCAACACTTGTGTTTTTTAATTTTAATAACAACTATTCCAGTGGGTACGAAGTGGTATCTCATTTTGGTTTTGATTTGCATTTCCTTACTGTTTAGTGATGTGAAACATTTTTTCATGTGCTCATTGGCTATCTGCATGTCTTCTCTGGAGATCTATCCAAATCCTTTGCCATTTTTAAAATCAGGTTTTTATGTTGTTGTTGCATTTTGGGAGTTTTGTGTGTATTCTTGATGTTTAATCCTTATTAGGTATGTGAACTGCATATATTTTCTCCCACTCCATAGGTAATCTTTTCACTCTGTTGATAGTGTCCTTTGATGCACAAAATTTTAGAAATTTAATGAAGTCCAATTTGCCTCTTTTTTCTTTTGTCATCTGTGAATTTGGTGTCATATCCAATAAACCATTGCCACATCCTAAGAGTTTTATGGTTTTAGCTCTCACATTTAGGTCTTTGGTCTACTTTGAGTTAATTTTTGCACATGGTGAGGTTGCAACTTCATTCTTTAGTCATGTGGTTATCCAGCTTTCCCATCACTATTTGTTGAAAAAACTATCCTTTGAATAGTCTTGGCACCCTTGTCAAAAATCATTTAGCTACAGATGAGAGGGTTTATTTCTAGGCTTTCCAGTCTATCCCATTGATCTGTCTGCCTTTATGCCAGAATCACATTGTTTTGATTACTGTAGCATTATAGTAAGTTTTAAAATCTGGAGGTCTAAGTCTTCCAATTTGTTCTTTCTCAAGACTGATTTGGCTATTTGGGATCCCTTCAGATTCCATATGAAATTCGGGATTGGTTTTTCTATTTCTGGAAAAAAAAAAAAAAATCCTAGGATTCTGATAGAGATTGTAGTGAATCACTTTGAGTAGTACTGACATAGTAACAATATTGGATTTTCCAATGCATGAACATGAGATGTGTTTCCATTTATTTTTATCTTTAAGCAATGTTTTGTAGTTCTCATTGTACAAGCCATTCACCACCTTGGGTAAGCTAATTTCTGTGCATATTATTATTTTGGGGGCTATGGTAAATGGGACTGTTCTTGTAATTTCCTTCTCAGATTGTTCACTGTTAGTGTATAGGAATGCAACTGATTTTTGTGGGTTGACTTTGTATCCTGCTACCTTACTGAATTAACAGTTTTATTTTTTTGGTGTGGAATCTTTAGGGTTGTCTAAAGATCATATCATTTGTGAACATACAGGATTTTACTTCTTACTTTCCAACTTGGATGTCTTTTCTCTTTCTAGCTCAGGCTAGAACTTCTAGTACTGTGTTGAATAGGAATGGTGAAAGTGAGCACAGTTGTCTTGATCTTAGAGGAAAATCTTTCAGTCTTTCCCCACTAAGTATGGTGTCTACTGTGGGCTTTTAATATCTGGCTTTTATTTGTTGAGGTAGTTTCCTTTTATCCCTCATTTGTTGAGTGTTTTTAATCACAAGAGGCTCCTGGATTTTGTCAAATGCTTTGTCTGGATCAATGGAGATAATTATCTGGTTGTTCTCCCTTCATTCTGTTAATATGGTATATTATATTGATTTTTGTATGTTGAACCATCCTTGCATTCCAGGAATTCATTCCGTTTGGTTATGCTGTACAATCCTTTTAATATGCTGCTAAATTCAGTTTCCTAGTATTGAGAATTGTTGAATCAGTGAAAATAAGGACTCTTTTCTTCTGTAATCTTTATCTTGTGGTATATTTGTGTCTGTAATCTTTTCTTTGGTATATTTGTCTGGCTTCAGCATCAGAATGAATTAGGAAGTATCCTTCCTCTTCAATTTGTGGAAAAAGTTTGAGAGGGTTTGGGGTTATTTCTTATTTGGTAGAATTCACAAATGAAAACCATCAGGTCCAGCGCTTTTTTTTCCAGGAGAATTTTGATTACGAATTCAATCACTTTACTGGTTCTAGTTCTATTCAGATTTTAAAATTTTTTTCATAGTTCAGCAGTGGTAGGTTTTGCATTTCTAGGATTTTGACCATTTCATCTAGGTTATCCAAGGTGTTATTTTATAACCCTTTTCATTTTTCTAGAATCTAGAGTGCTGTCCCCATTTTCATTTATTTTAGCAATTGAGTCTTCCTTTTTTTTTTTTTTAATCTAGGTATCGGCTTCTCAACTTTATGGTCTTTTAAAGAACTTGTAGTTTCACTGATTTTTCTCTAGTGTTTCTAATCTTTATTCAATTTATTTTATCTGTTCTAATCTTTATTATTTCCTTCCATCTGCTAGCCTTGGATTTAGTGTGTCTTTCCCCCCTCCTTAAGTTACAAAGTCAGGCTGTTGACATGAGATGCTTTTTGTTTTTCAATGTAAGCATTTATGTCTGTAAATTTCCCTTTTAGCAGTGCTTTCACTGCATCCTATAAATTTTGGTATGCTGCATTTTTCTTTTTAATTTCTCTTGTGATTTCTTCTTTGACCCATTGGTTGAGTGTGTTGTTTAATTTCCACAAGTTTGTGAATTTTCCAATTTTCCTTTTGTTATTGATTTCTAACTACATCCTGTTGTGGTTCAAAAATGCTTTGTATCTTCTTCACTTCTTTGCGTGTGATATATATCTTTTAAAACTATGGAGGCTTGATTTGTTGTTTCTGCTTTCAATAATCCCATCTCAAGTTGGCTGATTCTTCTAAAGAATAGATTCTTTGCTGCTGAACCCCTCTAGTGAAAATTTCATTATACTTTCCTCCTCCAGAATATTTTTATAATGCCTATCTATCTCTGTTGATATTGATTTTGTTCCTTTATCATTCCTGATTTCCTTTCTTTGTTCATGCTTTCCTTTAGTTCTTTGGGCATATTTGAGTTGTTTTAAAGTATATGTCTAGTTTAATGTCCTTCATTAGGACAATGTCAGTTAATTTTGATCTTTTGAATGGGCATTATTTTCCTGTTCCTTTGTAAGGCTTGTGATTTTTTTCTTGAGAATTGGGTATTCACTATTATAATATGGTAACTCTAGGTATGAGATTCTTTCCTTTCCCCAGGGTTTTCTAGTTCATTTATTTTTTTATTTTTAAAAGCTGTCATCCATTCATTTTGAGAGTTTTCCAAATTACTTTTATAAGACTATTCCTTTTGTGTGTGATCACTGAAGTCTCTCTTCCTTTTATGTCATATTCAGCTATTTTGACATAAATTCCCTCGAATGCCAGGTGCTAGCCTAGATTTTACAAATTGGCTTTGTGCCAGGTAATCCTCCAATACTTACTTTGACCTGCTTTTGAGCTTAGGGACCAGAGCAAGGTGAAAGCTTGTCTTAGAACTTTCTGGGCAAGTGTTTTCCCTGGGCATATGCATGTCGCATTTTAAATACCCCCTGTATATATATAACTGTTCTTAATTTCCTAATTTCCCAAAGTCTTACCCCAGATTCGCCTCTGGGCTTTAGTTGTTCTATTTTATGTTTCCACCTATAACCTCCTGCCCCATGTACCTGTGGTTCTTTGCAGCTTTTATAAGCAGTGCCCACCCTTCCAGTTAGGCAAAAAAAAAAAAAGATGAGACCTTGTGTCAGTCCTTCAGGTATCCCCAGACAGGTTAGAAAAAAATGTACACAGTAATATGCCAAAAAAGTCTATTATGTTTTCTCCAGTTCAAGGGAGGGAACTGGGCTGCTGCTGCTTCAAGACTGTCACAATGCAGGGAGGGATCGGGGCAGGAGCCACTAAAAACTCAAAATTTTCCTATCATTCTGAAGATGACTGGGAATTCTTTTGGTTGCTGTAAACCTTTGACTGTTTTCCAAAGCTCTAACGAATTTCGTTCAGATGGTTGCTACTTTTTTTTTCTTTTTTTTAATGTTTTGATGGGGAAACAAAAGCTTGCAGCTTCCTAGTCTGCCCATTTTGCTGATGTCACTGGGGTCAATTATGTTTTATTCCTCCCTATAATTTTAGTATTACAAGACCTTGAATAGAGTATGTTTATTAAGTACATTGATTAAATTTTGGTTAGTGAGAATTAGAAAAATGTCAATGGTCTCAAAATTCTCCTCAATCTGATCATTTGCATTTAAAAGCAACATTAATGAATATATTTTCTTTCAATTTCTTCTAAATTAATCAATCTTGCCTGTTTTTGCTGGCTGTGATAACAGTCACTATAGAGCAAAAACTTTTATAAATCTGTTTTAAGAAATGAAAGCTTCCGGCTGGGCACAGTGGCTCATGCCTGTAATCCCAGCACTTTGGGAGGCTGAGGCGGGCAGATCACCTGAGGTTGGAGTTTGAGGTCAGCCTGACCAACATGGAGAAACCCCCCCTCTACTAAAAATACAACATTAGCCGGGCATGGTGGCGCATGCCTGTAATTCCAGCTACTCGGGAGGCTGAGGCAGGAGAATCACTTGAACCCAGGAGGTGGAGGTTGCAGTGAGTCGAGATCGTGCCATTGCACTCCAGCCTGGGCAACTCTGTCTCAAAAAAAAAAAAAAGAAAAGAAAAGAAATGAAAGTTTCCATACCAAAATATTAAGTGATACTTATTGGCTTCTGCCAGTTTCCTACTTTGTAGTAGCATATGTTCTTGTAACCTGTCTTCAGGTGTGGCATAGGGTAGATATATGTATATAATATATAAATATATAAAACAAAAATAACAGGTCTTGCAAATATTTTATTATTCTTCCCTATAAAGTAAGTTTCTGGTACCACATTCTTTATATCGCATAAGTGTTGGTTTTGTTCATTTAACAAGGATATTATTACTAATGCTTATTTTATTATTTTAGGATTTTCATTAAGCCAAATCATACGCAGTTTCTACAAATGAAAATCAAAGTCAATCATCTAAAATTTCATGATTTCTTCCCATCAAGAGGATCTGGAGTCTTCTGTTCCCATTAAAACTGAATTTATGGCGGTGCAAGCCCGGGCCAGACTGGGTAAAAAATGACGGAAGCACATTTATATTCTTAAAAATTTCTGCAGATTGCATAGAAAGTTCTCAGATTTGTAAAAGTTTATTTCTATTGTAATTCTTGGAATTCTTTGCATGTTCATTTTGTTAAATTTGCAATATAAACCAGTTGCACATCTTTTGCTATCTGGCCTCCTAGGTTGAGGGTTAGGGTTTGCTTTAAGCAAAACTGAGATAACTATAATGTGAACTGGCCTACTGGATTGCCCACTTTTATCAATCTGCAAGGGTGGATCTATTTCTATGTCTTAATTTCAAGGTTTACTTTCCCTTTTCCTTAGATTTTACTTGGATCAAAGGGCATGGAAATGTATTTCTTGCTTAATTTAAGTCTTATACAAAGGAAACTGTGGCCCCAGAAATTATTTTTCTTTGAAAGTATGTAGATGAAATAAGTATTTTTAAATGTCTTGATTAAATAAAGCATTCTATGATCTGATCGTCAGCTCAGTATGTAGGCTAAGGGTATACCTTTACTTCTCTTTTTTATGCTCAAATTTTTTTCATGTGATTGTTATTTTCAGTTTCACAGAGGACTACAATGATTGTCATCTCTAGGAATTTAGTTTGTTTTTAGCTAATACTCCTTTAATGCTTCTAAGACAGGCCTTTCAAAATTGTAATAAATGAGTTACACAGATTTAACTTTGGCTAAATTACCATTTCCCTTCCTCACAGAACTTCAAGGCCTCTGAGAGGCAGGGAGGATGACTTTTGTTCTTATCAGTACTACTACTGTTTCTATTAGGTCAATTTTTTCCCTTTTTACTTTGCACTAAGGTTGCAACCATGTGACTAAATGATTTTAGTGTTCGTAACAAGCTCCAAAGGCTCAGCTATAAAAAGGAACCCTTTAACAACATCAAATATTGTATGAAATTATCCTGTATCAGACTCTCCTTTGAGAAGTGGCAAAACATTTTATGAGTATTAATTTGCTTAAAATAATCCGTTCAATTCTAAGGCTCACTTCGTTCGTATTTTCAGTTTTAAAAATCGCTTTTCCTCTACTATTCAACCAATTCTGGTTAATATCAGGGACAATAAAGTTTAAAAAATTAATTAGACTTATGTGCTATATGAGCACATTCAAAGACTAAAATTTTGAGGTATTTTAATAATAGCTAAATAGCAAGAGCTAAATATAAATATTCACAGATGAAAAGTTTTGACAAATTTTTCTTTCCTCAGGAACTAGGATTCAGAATAATCATAAATTAAAGGAATATTCTAAGTATTTTTATCATATATATATAAATAGCAAGAGAAATATTTTCAGTTTTAAAAAAAGGGATAAATGATAAAAAAGGAAAAGGAGGAATAATGCTAATACATTTGACTTTACTTACCTTGCAAGTATTCTACTGTCCTGTTAGAACAAACCACTGACTGTTACAAAAGTAACATTAGTTACATCATATTGTATTAGGCGGAATATGCTAATTTCTCTCTTGTAAAACAGTCTGGAGGTGGATAGTCCACGCCACTTAATGGCGTTTCTTCAACGAGGTTGTACAGCAACCGGATCCTTCTGTTGTTTTTCTTCCACAATGGTGTGTTGCCTCCTCTTCAGGGTCCAAGATGGCTCACTACCAGATCCACATTCCAAGCAACAAGATGGAGAAAGGAGCAAATAAATGGTCATGCCATTTTAATGACACAAATCATTGCCCCTCACATTCCATTGTCCAGAACACAGTCATACCTGCACAGGAGACTGGGAAATGTAGTCTTTATTCTAGGAGGCATACCCAATTGAAAAATCAAAGGTTCTATCATTATGCAAAAAGGAAAGAATGGATATTGAGGGAAAATTGGTGCTGTCTGCACATCTCTTATTTAGACATTTGTATAGAAATTCAGACTTGAAAATAATTCTACTGGGAATATGACAGGAATGACTAGCTGACAAATACCAACTATTCTGGGTTTTCGTTTATGAAGAATTAGTTTACTTCCTTTGTTCATCCAAAAGCAATGAAATGCAAAACATTACCTGAATGAGTTCCAAGCTATGTTTTATTGGTATAAAACCAAAATAAGATGATGTAATACTCTGGTCTACCAGTTAGCTATATAGACCTAGGTGAAAAAAAAAGATTTTTAAGGAAAAAAGAAAAATGTTTTACTTATGATAAAACACCGATTAGTCTTGTCAATTTATCTGACCAAAACAAAAATAGTTCTTTAATTTTTATCAAATAAGTAAAAAGTCAGTAATAATATTGTTACTTCTGAAAAAATTCATAAAACTGAAAGGCAGAGAAAAATTTCTCAAACCATCAGTATATTTTTCTCCTTTATTAAGGGAGAAAAAAGGTCTTCATGATTCTGCTAAAAGACATCAGCTAACAATGCAAGGGGTAATCAGGGAATGTCTTAAATCTCTGTCCTACTGATGAATCCCCTTTTGCTCTTCCTATGCAGGAAGACTATTTAAGGTCACGTCACACAGCAGCTACACGATCTGGTGCAACACAACTATAATCAGTTTGCTTGTGCCTGATGCAAAAGCTCTCAACTCCTAGTCTGTGTTTTGTCCAAAGTTGTCCTTCATCTAATACATTAAAAACTACCCTCGTGATCTTAGAGCATCAATCAAAGCTACAAAAAAGATATATCTAAAGTTATTTTTGTTTGAAATATGCATAGCCCGTTTTCATTTTCTGAAAAAGGCAGAACCCGAAAGTTATATATTATGAAAGCCACTTTAATTATTATTTAGATGACCCCAGATGTATGAGTGCCATTATTGTTGTATAGCTATGAAACAGATCATCATCTTTTACCTCATTACATTTCCTCAATATAAAGTTCCCAGTGACTATCCGATCACACCCAATTTCTCCATTTCCAAAGAAGCCGAATAAGGGAACACTAGGAAAAAACTTTCTGAACGCATCAGCCTCAACATTCCCCTTGGCTCTGTAATACTGAAAGCCCCTGCCAACGCATGCAAACATGAAGCCAATGGTGTTCTGCTCTGGAATGTTGGCCGCTTTGAGGCGCTGCATTGCAGCCTCGGCAGTCTTCTCATCACTGACGTCCTCGTTGAGGAGCACAGTGGCACTCTGGATTCGGTGTCCACTAAATGACAGTCCAACCACACCTGCGGCATCAATATCCAGAGGGTTCCTGGAAAATTTAGAAAAGTGGCAATATCTCATGAAACATTAAAATTTTTAAGTACAGAAGCAAAATCCTCCTGATTCACTGATGGGAGGCTGCTGCCTTTAGCAGCCTATGGTTAATCTGAGGCTCACCCTCACAGATGAGTAAAATACGGTCAAAAATCAAACTATTAAAATAGATCAAGAGAAGCCACCATTTTTTTCAGTCACAAATACAAAAGAGCAATGCACATCCATAACAATTTCTGAAACCCATATTCGGTTATTAGAAGGGACGGTTTCCTTACCTTTCTGACTTCCTTAAAAGGAATGTTATAATTTTATTAATATACACAAAGATATCCATTAAACGAAGCCTTCTGCTATTATTTACAATGTTAACATCTTTTCCCCCCACTTCAGCCGTCAAATTCTGAAAGACATATATTAAAAATATAATAATGGAGGGTGATTTTATTTTTTTGGAGATAGGGTTCTCTGTTAGCTAGGCTGAAGTGCAGTGGCACAGTCATAGTTTACTGCAGCCTCAAACTCCTGGGATAAAGCAATCCTCCTGCCTGAGTCTCTCAAGTAGCTGGGGCTACAGACACATGCCACTACACCTGGCTAATCTGTAAACATTTTGTAGAGATAGGGTCTCACTATGTTGCGCAGGCTGGTCTCAAATTCCTGAACTCAAGCAATCCTCCTGCCTCAGCCTCCCAAAGTTCTGGGATTACAGGCATGAGCCACTGTACCCAGTCTTAGAGGATAATTTTGAAAACCTATTAACTCTAGAAGTTTTAGCTTTATGTCTAGTCCACTAGAAAATATGTTTTTTGTCTTGTTTATTCCTTTGAGTCTAGAATTCAGCTTAATTTGATGGTAAAAACTCATGTTTTTGTATTTGCCTGGTTTTTTTAAAAAATGAAATATCCTTACAAAAGAAAATACAACACTGATAAAAGTTATAAAGCATATAATATAGTGAACATCCACTAGGGGAGACACAAGTATGTTACATTTCTATCATGCTTCCAACATCTGAATCTATAAAATGGGCAAGATTCACTGGATTACTGAGAAACTAAGACACAAAAAGGTTAAGTGACTAAGGTAATAAGGCTAGCTAGTAGTAAAACGAGTTTGTGAGGGGCAAAATCTATCTTCTGAAGTCCTCTGCTGCTTTTAAAACTTTTATCACATTTCCTCTTTGGTACAGAATTGTTAATACACATTGTCAATCTTGCCTCAAAGAATTATTCACCTTCCTTTTGGGCACTGGATCAGTTGGGTTATCTGGACTTTATTAAAATGGAGCACTCATTTACTCAATGGTTTCTCTTAACTGCTGACAGAATATGAAGACCACATTAAAATTAATGGGTCATGTGAAGAGTAATGATTGGGGTGGAGGGTGTTTCTCATACTAGGTATAAAAAGTAGATGATATACAAATTGCTGTACTAACAAGCTAGCGCCTCAGATGTTTTAAGTCCGAGTGAGATACCTGCATTTCAAAGGTAAACTGTATGTTGAATCACCATTGCCCTATTGGTATACAATTTAAAAGTTAACAGCAAAGATACAGGAAAAATTAGGCAAGAGGGGAAATAACTTAGATAGTCACCAAGAATTTGGTGTATGTATGCACAAAATCCAGTGTTTGATATTCTACTGCCTAGGATTCAACGTACTTGGCTTTCCTCTTTTCCTCCTTCCTGGCAGTCCAGGGACCTCAACTTTAGCTATTTTCCCAGATCTAGCTCACAGAGACTACCAGAAGAGAGTATAACTAGGATGACTTACATCATTCTTACAGATACTGATCTCCAAATCTGTCCCCAAGTCACCACTCTAGGATGCAAATATTAAACAGAGTGGGAAACAAATACTAGTGTTTACAAGCATTAAGGGTGGGGTAGGGTCTCATTTTCCTGCTGGAAACAAATGACATTTATGTCCACCTAATGGTTTCAAACTCAAAATGGTATGTACTTTCATTCAAGATGGAAAGGAAGTAATGGCTCCCAAGACAGAAGAGCAAATATTTTTATCTTTGAAAGCAAAAGCCTTAGTAACAAAAATCAAAGATCCACAATTTTTGAGCTTGAAAAAGCCTTTCAAAAGATCTAATACAGAATTTCCAAAAACCAGTAGGACTTGCAAGATGCTCTGTGAAAAAAAAGCTTTTGTGACCAAACAGATTTGGGAACTGTCACAGGTAATACTATTCCCCTTCCAGATTTCCAATGCACTGGGCATATTAGAAGCTCTGAGAAGTTTTGCATAAAGATACACTTGAACCATGTGTTTCCTTTAAAAGAGGAAACTAGAGAGGAGGTGACACATTGAGGTCACAGGGAGTAGCACATTTGTCAAAGGAAAGATCAACAGGCAATGTCAAAATAAATTTTAAGGAGAATGTGAGTCCAACTAAGAAGTTCTTAAAGGACAATATATATAAAAATGTAATTATTCAACTGTAAGCAGAATTATGTTGAGTAAGCCCCTTAGCCAATGTCTACTACAAAATGGAATGATTATCTTAGCAATTCTTTAAACATGTTTTTTAAATTGTTAACCCCAAAGTGACAAAACCTGAGACCATTTCCCCTCATTCACAGAGGAAATCAGACACACAAGACATACTTTTCAGAAGTCAGTGATGACAGGTTGTCCACCTGGCCTCCAGCCAAGATGATATTCATATCACTGAAAGTGCTGACTACTTGCTGCAGATAATTACTGGCTCCCACCTTACAGCAATTATAACCGAAGACAAGGACCACACGAAGTTCAGGGTTATCTAAAAGACCTGCAGAGAAATGAAGAGCAAGAGTTAAAGACAGCCTTAAAACAAATTATTTTATACATTTTGCAAAATGAAATGTTACTGTTAATAACTTGCATTCCTCCTTAAGGGCAATTTAGTGGCTTAAGGTATGAAATTTTCCATTTTTTTAATCTTATTTTATATCCTCTTCTATCTCTGTATCACATTTTCCATTTCTTACAAACATTATGCAAACGCTTTATGATTTTTTTCTATTAAAAAAACCAAATGGCTATTTGTATTAATAAATAATACAATGAACACAAATAACGAAGCAGCTATGTACTGAGCAGCAATCCTTGGTGGACCAAGGTGCAAGCTGGCTCCCGGTAGGGAACAAAAGAGAACACTGGTTTACATAGAGCTGTGCTAGTAGCAGTGAGAATTTACAGACGTTTTATTTTTTAAAGGAGAGAAAAGGCGCTAACCACCTATAGTGTGGTGAACAGTGCCCCCTGCCCACACAAAAAGTATATCCACATCCAATCTCTGGAACCTATGCATGTGAGCTTATTTGGAAAAAGGATCTATTTTAAATTTAATTTTTTTTTTTGGTAGAGATGGGTTCTTGCTATGTCAGTCAGTAAGGATCTTGAGATTAAATCATCTGGCTTATTCAGGTGGACTCTAAATCCAATGACAGTGTCCTCATAATGAAAGATATACAAAAGGAGTGACAAAGAAGAAAAGGCAGTATGACCACAGAAGCAGAAACTGGAGCGGCAGGAAGAGAAAAAGACTCTCCCCTAGAGCCTCCTGAGGTAGCACTACCCCTACTGCCATCTCAGTTTCAGACTTCTGGCCTCCTGAACTGTGCAGAATAAATTTCTCATTCTATGCCACCAAATTTGGGGTACTTTGTTACAGCAGCCTAGGAAACTACTACATCACTGAAATACAGGCTTTATTCACCTCCTCCAGGGAAGCAGGTGAGAGTAAAGGCGAATTAGCGTTTGCAAGTTCCTTCCAAAGCAGGAAAATGTTAAATTCTGTGACACAGGAACTAAAAGCTGCTACCACTAGGAGGCGGCAGAGCGTAACAGAGACAGCTACTCCCTCTGCCCACAGCTCCCAGGTTTCACTGGAGCCTCTGGGCAGCTTGTTTATAGACTATCAATTTGATTTTTTTTTTTTTTTTTTTTAACTTTTAAGTTCAGGGATACATGTGCAGGTTTGTTACATAGGCAAACGTGTGTCATGGGGGTTTGTTGTGCAGATTATTTCATCGCCTCGGTAATAAGCCCATTCTCCATCAGTTATTTTTCCTGATCCTCTCCTTCCTCCCACCCTCCACCCTCTGGTAGGCCCCAGTGTCTGTTGTGCCCCTCTTTGTGTCCATGTGTTCTCATCAGTTAGCTCCCACTTATAAATGAGAACATGCAATATTTGGTTTTCTGTTTCTGTGTTAGTTTGCTAATGATAATGGCCTCCAGCTCCATCCATGTCCCTGCAAAGCACATGATCTCATTCTTTTTTATGGCTGCATAGTAGTCCATGGTATATATGTACCACATTGTCTTTATCCAGTTTATCACTGATGGGCATTCAGGTTGATTCCATGTCTTTGCTATTGTGAATAGTGCTGCAATGAACACACATGTGCATGTGTCTTTATTAATAGAATAATTTATATTCCTTTGAATATATACCCAGTAATAGGACTGCTGGGTCAAATGGTATTTCTGTCTTTAGGTCTTTGAGGAATCACCACACTGTCTTCCACAATGGCTGAACTAATTTACACTCCCACCAACAGTGTGTAAGTGTTCCTTTTTTTCCACAAACTCACCAGCATCTGTTATTTGACTTTTTAATAGCCATTCTGCCTAGTGTAGGATGGAATCTCATTGTGGTTCTGATTTGCATTTCTCTAATGATCAGTGATGTGGAGCTTTTTTCATATGATTGTTGGCTATATATATGTCTGCTGCCAGCATTACCAAACAGAGGTGCTTTGGGACAGGAAAATGAATCCAATACCTAATACACTTGTGTTTCCATTTGATTTGACCACATGACTTCCACCTTGACAGACCTAAGGTGGTTACCAGAGAGGACAGTTACTTAGGGAAACAAAGGGTATGCAGATGCGTGAATGACCAATTACTAACACCAAATAATGACCTATTCTGGGAAACTGCCTCTGGTCCATTTCCAATTCTCTGTACAGTAAATTACTGACTTGGACAGTAAAAAGAATACTGCTTTCATGACATCATATACCCCAAACCATTGCTAAAGGGTCTTTTTTCCCCTATAGACTAGCCCACGAAATTTTGAGATAATATGTTTTCTTCATTAGAACAAAGTTTCAGAGTTGGGAGAGGCCTGTGAGATCAAGTCTAGAGTTTTATTTTACAAACAAGGACTACCAATGCCAAGAAGTGACTACTACCCCAGGACAATATAATGACAGACTCTACATTAAAACCCACATCTCCTGACACTCGGGGCTTTAGCTTTTAGAAACCTCATGACTTCTAAATCTCAACCTTTCCTACTGTTTTCTAAGCTCTAGATGCTCTTTTACAATTGTCCACTGAACATCCTACCTGAATATTCTAAAGGCAACCACTCCCATTCATTTAACAAACACATACCCAATGTAAAGAAAATTAAAAAAAAAAAAAATTTCAGGACCTCCAAACTCCTTATGCCAAAGGGAAAGTTAAGCCTAGAGGCTAAGTCAAGTGAAGCACCATCCTCTCTCCAAATTAATATTGCTACTTCACAACCCTGTGTCAGAGCTTCATACATTAGCCAGACCCACTCCCTCACACACCCCCCACCACCCCACCAGGAAAGGCAAAAGGCTTTAGTCATCTTCAGATGACTGCTCCCACAAATCATTCATAAGGAAAATCTTTGCTGGCCTCAAAACCTTTAAGATGTACATCCTCCCATAACACAAGGACATGTCAATTGTAACTTTAGGTCTGCAATCTGTTCAATTCCACACCGATAATGTCCATTACAAGCTTATCTTCCCAGATGCTGCACAAAAACAAGAGATCAGTAATGTGTCCACCTACTTGAGATGTCTGCATAACTGGTTCTTCCTTTCTTCAAAAGGTTCACCTTATCTTACGTAAAATGTAGATTTACTGAGCACTAACTAACGTCTCACAGGAACGTGACCATTCACCTCACGCCTATCCTTCCCCATCCTTCCTTCTCTCCTTTAAAAACATGTATTGAAAACCTTTTCAGAGTACACGGCCACTCGTTTGTGACTAGTGCTTTTCCCGGATACACCCTCAACCTCTGGCTCAGTAAACCTCGAATGACTGAGATTCTTGCCTCAGTCACACATTCCAGTTAACACCATCTTCTCCAGTGGTGTTCTTTCAACATCTTCTCTAGTGGGTTTGTTCTCAGCTAATGGAACACTTCCCCCTCCCAATACACAACCCTAGAAAGTAAAATCACTTTCCCTTACCCCAACTTAGAGAACAAACCCACCTTAACCAAGGCTGTCTGTCTGACAGAGCAGAAGGCACTGTATTTAACCAACAGACTACCTGCGCTACTGGTAAATAAGAGAGGGAAGGTACAACTCCAACTCCTTGACACTCAAAATTCAAAGGCCTAAAATATGAGGGAAGAGTAGGGAGCAATGCCAATTTTTCCTGAAAGGTTCTGGGTTCCCCCCAATTCATAGGTAAAGGATCATCAAGGACCCAAAGTTCTGGGCCACCTGCCATAGAATCTGACTTCAGATTTTATTCTAGAATTTTCCAAAAGTTGATACATTAGTAGGAACTTACCACAACTATTAAACACAATTCCAGAAAAGTTATTTATAAGGCACTTTAAACAGTGTAACCTCCCGGTGAACCTTTCAAGATGATAAACTGCTTATAAAATGTAACCTCAGGTAACAGAATAAATTGGCCTGCCATGTAGGATTGGCGACTATAATCAAGTTAGCTACTGCAGTTGTCCACCAAGAGATATCTTTGGTTTTGGAATAGTATGAAACTGTTCTTTCCAGCAATAATCTTTAAGGTAAATTTAGCAAAGAATTACCCCATCCTCTTAGGAATTTTTCATCCACCAAGCCCCCACCCTCCTCCTTGGCTAAAAATCCCCACCTGTGGTTGATGCATTTGGAGTTGACCCCGATCTCTCTCCCCTAGTGCAAAACCCCATCACAGTGGTCTCCGGAACAAAGTCTGCCTCACTGTCTTGAATAGATGTCAGCACTGTTTTTTCTTTAACACTAGCTTCCTGTCACTTCTGCTTTCTCAAGGGCTGGGCAACTTCTAAGGCAGAACAAGTTCAATCCCTTGAGTTTCAACACTGATTCTCTCTGCTTCACACCTGGTACTGCCTATGACCCCTCAAGACTCTTTATGATGTCTTCAGATAATTTTAAAACTTTGTCCTACTTCAAATTTTTTTGGAATCTGACAAGTCATTGAAGTCCATTTTTACTCCGCTTGGTGGCTGGCAGAATTCAAGAGGAGTAGTTAAAGGATCAAAAAGCAGGGAGCGGAAAAAAACGGAACAATCTACAAGCTAGATCACCAGATCACCAATCTCACAACGAACACTAGTACGGATCACTGTTCTAAGTACGTTATAGAAATTAACTTATTTAGGCCGGGCACGGTGGCTCATGCCTGTAATCCCAACACTTTGGGAGGCCGAGGCAGGCGGATCACCTGAGGTTTGGAGTTCAAGAACAGCCTGACCAACATGGAGCAACCCCTTCTCTACTAAAAATACAAAAAAAAAATTAGCCGGGTATGGTTGCCCATGCTTGTAATCCCAGCTACTCTGGAGGCTGAGGCAGGAGAATCACTTGAACCCAGGAGGCAGAGGTTGCAGTGAACAGAGATCGTGCCATTGCACTCCAGCCTGGGCAACAAGAGCAAAACTCTGTCTCAAAAACAAAAACAAAAAAACAACAACAAAAGAAATTAACTTATTTAATGCCTGTAACAACCTGTTACGTATTATTTTACTCCTAAAAAGTCTGTGAGGATTCAATACTTTCAAAAATCACATTTAACATGCAAATTATATCCATATTACAGAACCTAAATCAGACCAGACCAAAGTAAAATTAAATACACAACCCAGAACTGGCTGCCAGAAACAACTGTGCCTACTGAGCTATGGAAAACACAGGACACTTCCAATCCTCTCCTTCAAAGAGCAAAGGCAACTGGATTCTTCAGAACTTCCTCTCTTGACCCTACAACGTAAAAAACCAACAGGAAAGCTTTTCTAATGGGAATCTCCACAAATGAAACTGAAACCCAGAAAATCACTGTGCCCCAAAAGGCAATGTTACAGGTTTGTGCTTCACCTAGAAGAAAGTCAGAAGGATATTTGTAAAAGGAAAAGAGAGGGAGGATCCCAGGTGTGAGTCAACTGCTATACAACTAACCATCTCAAGCATTCTCAAAGGAGCAAAAAGGTTCTGACTCTCAAGCTGAAGCCCATCTTGCCAACACTCAGCAGTGCTAGGGCTGCTTTCTCAAGCTCTCCTGTCTCTGGTACAGACAGGTAGAGCCGCCAGGCACTGCTCTGAGTCTACAGCCCCTTCCCTGGATTACATGAAGGTTCAGAGGAAGAAGTGCATGACCACTGCCAGGGAAGGAAGCTTCTCTTCTCTCTATTGCAGCTGGGGCTTTCAGACTGTGCTTTGGTGGGCAAAGGGTTCCAAAGATGCCTCCAGTGTAGGTGGAGGAGAATGAGCAACCTCAGTTCAAGGCCTAACATGCTCCCTTCACCCTTCAACCTAGAGGCTCTGCTTTTATCTGCTTTATTTTTATGTTGACATCCCATGGAAGACTGTACAAATGAACTGTTTAAAACAAAAGCTAAGAAATGGCTCAAGGAGATCCTTACTAAGTAGTCTTAATAAAGCCTTTGCATTAGCAGAAGGGAGGGATGTCAAAATAATATTACAGCAGTACCAACCCTGGACAATCAACAAGCACTACTGAGCCTCCTCCCCGGCCCTCCTCCTCAAATCACTGAAGCTAGTCCCTTTTGCTTCAATTATCATTAATTACCTGCTGATTCCCAGATTAGTATCTTTCCTCTAGACCATTCTCTAGAGCTCCAGTCTAATATATCCAACTGTCTATAATCAATATCTCCATCTCAAATTCTAAACATGTCCAAAACAGAACTGATAATCTGATCCTCCAACCTGCACCTTCAAGTCTGCTTCACCTTAATCAATGGTACTACACAGCTGCACTAGCCACAAACCCACATGACATCGCTGCCACCTCCCTCATTCTCAACACCCAACATCTCATCAGTCACCACATCCTGTCCATTCAGCCCCAAACTTCATCTTGAATCCATCCACTTCTCTTCAACTCCACTCATCACTGCCCTGCTCCAAGCTGCCATATCCTCTTTCCTTAGCCACTACAACAGTAAAATGTTTCTCCTGCATCTACTTTTTTAAAAAAAATATTTTAACTGAAAAAGTTTAAAGGCATATATTTATCATGTACAACATGGTGTTCTGAAATATATATATACACTACTGAATGGCTAAATCAAGTTAATCCTGCATCCACTCTTGTACTCCAAAATGATCACCACACCATAGCAAGACTGGTATTTTCAAAAGATCTATCAAATTATGCCACTCCTGTGTTTAGAAACCTGGCTTCCTGCTACACTTCCCTCAAATATTTTTGATCTGTGGTTAGCTGAATCCATGAATGCAGAACCCATGGATATGGAAGGCCAACTCTACCTAAAATTAGGACACAAGATAGCAAGTGAAAGAACGGAGATGGCCATTTTAAGCTGGGCAAAGCTTCAATTTCCAGAAGAAAATGATGCCTTGGAATAAGCCAAAACTGCTGACATCAAGCAGCTCAGCAAAGGACACCTATAAGAAAGTTTCACAGAGCATGATAATTCTGGGGTTGTTTTTCATTCCAGTTTTCTCATTCCTATACTTGGCACTATAATGCAAATATGATCTAACAAATACAACAATTTTATCACAAAAGGGTTTCTTCTGCTCAAGATTTTGGCTCTTTCTTATAAACTGACAAAACTAGGGTCCTGGCTTCAACCAGTGCTACATATCAGGGCCTCATCAAAGATTCCCAGGACGCTCAGGGGGACCGAGGACACAGTACTGCCCAGGGAAAAGCCTTGTCACCTCTCTGGACAAAAAAGGCAGCACACAAAAGGTTTGGCCATATGACCTTTAGCAGCAACACTGAATAAAAAGCCAAAACAAGCATCTCTAATGGGGTTTGATTTTTCCCAATTTCTTCTCCCAATCCGCTCCGCCTGTCCCAGTGTTCCTATTTCTGGTCTCTGCACCACCATCACCCCTGTCTCCTAGGATCAAAACTCAAAAGTAATTACTGAGGCACCAGTTTCCCTTCTCTTTCATATCTAATCATTTGTTAATTTCCTCCAATTCATTCCCTACTCTTCATGCCCTAGTGTTATTTCTTGCCTGGACTCTAAAGTGGTCTCCCGCTTCCAGTGTCTCCCCACACAGGAGGGCCATATTCACCTCTGCTCAATGACATCTGAGTAACAGTTACCATTTACTGTGTACAGGAACTAAGCCCAGGCTCTTTAGCCTGGCCTCAATGCGCCCCACCCTTTGTTCCCATGACTTCCCTGCACATAACTTTTGCTTGCAAAATGATTACTATTTCTCCGACATGCTCTGGGATTTCCTGGCTCTGTGCCTGTGTTTCTGTATTCCTTCAGTCAGTGATATTATTCATCCGTATCTTTCATATGCTTCCTATCCTTCAAGGGCTTAAAAACCACCTGCTCCAGGAAGACTCCTTGATCCCTCCCACTGGCAGAACCCCTACAGCAATCTACCCATTCTGCTCTCACAGCACACCTCACATACTTGGGTTATGATTATAGTCAAGCGCCACATAACACTTCGGTCAAGGACAGCCAGGTGTGGTGACACGCACAGTAAGCATACGCAACAGTGGCGCCAGAAGATTAATAGAGCTACAAAATTCCTATTGCCTAATGTGTAGCACAATGCATTACTCAAATGTCTGTGGTGATGCTGTTGTAAACAAGCCTATTGCAGTGCCAATCATATAAAAGTATAGCACATACAATCATGTACAATGCATCATACTTGATGACAATGAATGTTACTGGCTTATGATTTACTATCCTATACTTTTTACTGTAATTTTAGAGGTTACCCCTCCTACTTATTAAAAAAAAAAAAAGTTAACTGTAAAACAGCCTCAGGCATGTCCTTCAGGAGGTATTCCAGAAGGAGGCAATGCTGTCATAGGAGATGACAGCTCCATGCGTATTACTGCCCCAAAGACCTTCCAGTGGGATGAGATGTGGAGGTGGAAGACAGTAATATTGATGCGCTTGACTCTGTATAGGCCTAGGCCAATGTGTCTGTGTTTTAGTTTTTAACAAAAAGCTTAAAAAGTAAAAAAAAAAAAAAAAAAAAAAAAAAAAAATTAAAGGTGGAAAACAGCTTACAGAATAAGGATATAAATGGAAATTTTTTTTGTCTAGCTAATGTATTATTAAAGAACAATTTTATTTTATTTTATTTTATTGAGATAGAGTCTCACTGTCGCCCAGGCTGGAGTGCAGTGGCATGATCTTGGCTTATTACAATCTCTGCCTCCCAGGTTCAAGCGATTCTCCTGCCTTAGCCTACTAAGTAGCTGGGACTACAGGCGCATACCACTATGCTCGGCTAATTTTTGTATTTTTAGTAGAGATGGGGTTTCACCATGTTGACCAGGCTGGTCTCAAATTCCTGACCTCAAGGGATCCACCTACCTCAGACCTCCCAAATGACTGGGATTATAGGCATGAGCCACTGTGCCCGGCTGAACAAAAATGTTTTAATTAATTTAATGTAGCCTAAGCGTACAGTGTTTATAAACTATATAGTAGTATACAGGGCTAGGCCTTCACATTCACTCACCACTCACTGACTCACCCCAAGCCAACTTCTAGTCTTGTAAATCCCAATCATGTTAAGTGCCCTATAGCGGTATACTGTCTTTCATACCATGTTTTTACTTAATGTTTAGATATGTTCAGATGCACCAATACTTACCATTGTGTTACAACTGCCTACAGTATTCAGTACAGTAACATGCTGTCCATGTTTGTAGTCTAGGGGCAATAGGCTACACTGTATAGCCTACATGTATAGTAGGCTGTAACATCTAGGTCTGTGTAAGTACTACGACATCCGCACTACAACAACATTGCCTAAAGATGCATTTCTCAGAACTCATCCCCATCATTAAGCAACACACGACTATATATGTATCCTTCATACCTTTTCCCGAATGTCACTGAGACAGAATCTGCATCCAGTTATGACAGCTTTAACATGGTGAATAAATTTTTATTTATTTATTTATTTTTGAGACAGGGTCTCACTCTGTCACCAAGACTGCAGTAGAGTGGCGTGACTTCAGCTCATGGCAACCTCCGCCTCTTGGGCTCAAGCAATCTTCCCACCTCAGCCTCCTAAGTAGCTGGGACTACAGGTGCGTGCCAGCATGCTTGGCTAGTTTTTTAGTTTTTTTGTAGAGGTGAGATCTCACTACATTGTCCAGGCTGGTCTCGAACTCCTGGGCTCAAGCAATCCTCCCGCCTCAGCTTTCCAAAGTACGGAAATTGCCGGCATGAGCCACCATACCCAGCCTGAATAAAATTAATGTAGGAGTTCTACATTATAAGCCAATTGAATATAGATAGTCACCTTGTCAACATCAACACATTCTTCATCTTCTTCCTTCCTTATACTAAATTTGCTGCCGTAAATCTTTCCAGAATCTGGGCTAAGGTGCCCTGGACTGGCTTACTCCAAGGCCTTCAAAATGGCACTTGATGCTTTTACAGCCTGCCAGGCAACACGCAAATGGCTCTCAAACCAATATGTCTGGCCACAGCCATTCCTTTGAGTTTCAGACCTACTATTTGCTAACCACCTGACCAACTCTGAAAAAGACCTTGTTTGCTGAACTTGGTTAGCTCCAAGTCTCATTATATTACAAAATCACATAAGCTCAGCACATAGCCACATTTGCTCCTCAAATTCATTTTGCCTTTACACTTAACAATGGGTCAGTTTTAAAGGCACTATCTGACCTTTTACCAAAGGAAGTTTGGCATCCTTAATTTAGAATAGCTTTAACATTTCTGCTAACTCTGCTATTTATATACCCTAAAAGCCTTAACTCTCTACTGCCATTAAAGTTCAGTTTCCTCATCGAAAATATCCCATTAAGAATTCTATCTGGCAAAGCTGTGGTGAAGATTAGAAGTGCTGCGCAGCATAGTACCTGGCATACAGCACCTCCATAAACACTGGCCATCGTTAATTGTCACTTCAGGCCAAGATACATGTATACTCCTCTGGCATGTGGCTTCTGAATGAGCTAAGGACACTTAAAACCTTACTATTCCCCCCACAAACTACAAGGGCACACCACAGATGAAGGGCCTGTGTGACACATAGTAAATCCTGCCTAGGGTAAAAGCCAACACTAGCATCTAGCTACAATCTACTGTTGCTAAGTGTTTTATGGAAGTCATTTCATTTAATCTTCACAATTCTGTGAATTCAATGTTAGTTATTTCCACTTTATAGATGAGGAAAATGGAGGCTTAGAAAAATTGAAAAACTTGCCCTAACTGGAGAGCCAGAAAGTAGCAGAACTAGAGCAGCTATAAGCCTGCAATCTTTTAAGGTTGACTACCTTCTATTTATTTTTTAACTGACAGATAAAATTGTATGTATTTATCAATGTAGAACATGTTTTGAAGTGTATATACATTGTGGAAAGGTTAAATCTAATTAACATATGCATTACCTCACATAGTTACCATTTTTGTAGTAAGAACACTTAACAGTCACTCTCTTAGCATTCTTCAAGAATATAGTATACGGCCAGGTGCAGTGGCTCACACCTGTAATCCCAGAACTTTGGGAGGCTGAGGCAGGTGGATCATTTGAGGCCACGAGTTTGAGACCACCCTCGCTAACATGGTAAAACCCCATTTCTACTAAAAAGACCAAAAAAAAAAAAAAAAAAAAAAAAAAAAAATTAGCCGGGCATGGTGGTGCACACAGCATGTAGTCCAGCTACTCGGGAGTCTGAGGCATAAGAATCACTTGAACCCAGGAAGTAGAGATTGCAGTGAGCTGAGATCATGCCATTGCACTCCAGCCTGGGCAACAAAGTAAGACTCTGTCTTCAAAAAAAAAGAATATATGGTCACTGACTATAGTCTCCATGTTGTACAACAGACCTCTAGAACTTATTCCTCCAAAATGAATTTTGTATCCTTTGACCATCATCTCCCCAAACCCCCTCCCAACCACCCCAGACCCTGGTGACTGCCATTCAACTCTCTATTTCTATGAGAGCAACATTTTCAGATTCCACACATGAGTGAGATCATGTACTACTGGTCTTTCTGGGCCTGGCTTTATTTCACTTAACATCCTCCAGGTTCATCCATGCTGATGCAAATGACAGGATGTCCTTCTTTATGGCTGAAGAGCATTTCATTATGTATATATACCACATTTTCTTTATCTACTCATCAGCTAATGGACACTTAGGTTAATTCCATATCCCAGCTATTGTGAACAGTGCTGCAATAAACATGGGTGTGCAGATATCTCTTCAACATACTGATTTCATTTCTAAGTCAGCATTAATAGCTACACTACCCTGTGTCACACCAGAGCTGGCTGTTGAGACTTTTCACCACCTACCTTGACCTGACCACCCTCTTCCACATTATTAAGAGGCTCCCAGCTGCTAGTCTTTGCTGCTAATACCTCTTGTTCTGTGCTTCCCCTCCCATTCACCGACTTGCAAGTTTTGTTTTGTTTTTCCACATTGTCAGGGATAGTTGTAAAAACTAGTTTCAATGTGTATACCCCCTTTTTTCCTCATCAGTAAAACAAATTTTACCTTTGGTGCTACACAATTTTTTACTCCTGCTGGTTTAAGTCCCATTTCAAATAACAGAGGTTTATCTCTACAGGCTGGCTGATCTATGCAAAAATGAGGTGTTACCACTGAATAGCTTTTATGCCAACACTGATTTTTAATGAATTAAGTGAATTCAATCAGTTCATTTGCAGATATAGATAAAAGGCTTTAATGCTGCTTTCCTTGAGTAACTTGTTAGTTGTTGATTATATTAAGTTAAGCTTTCCCATCTAAGCTTAGACATTAAGCCAACCCTTTACCTCTTCAAATTCACTTCAGGGCTCCATCCACACTACTTACGGGATGTTTCCCAGCATACCCCTTGCTTGATAGACTTGCCTTAACTCATACCTTTCCTAACACTCATCAGGGTCACTTTACTTGTTCCCATCTTTCTAATTAGTTCACAAAGAACTAACCTGCATCTTCTAAAAACTTCTAAAACGCTTGTTACTAGAATAAAAAAAAAATAGGTTAACAAAATAAAAATAGAGCAAAATGAAACTATTAGAGCAAGAATTCCTTAAAATTCAGAATTAAATACAAACAAGTTTATCATCAACAGAGTATTTATGAAAAAAGTTGTTTCATCTCTGGTTCTCTTGGGCTTTAATGCAAGTAAAATAATTTAAAAAGTAAATCAATTCTACCAAACGTGTATCATACTGGCCTCTGTGAATCATCTGTTTGAATTAGCCACAGCTCCAGTAACAGGTGTACTTAATTCAGATTCTCCCAAAGGAACCTAATATCCACCAACTAGCCAGAATTACAAAGAAATCAAAATTAATCAATAAAATGAGCAGTTAATGATAAATAAAAGTAACTTACCTACTTCAGTGAGCTGATGTCTTTCTAATGTTAAATTCTTTGGATCCTTAATAAAATGAAAGGGTTGTATTTTTATTCCTTCAATTTGAGGGAATAATAAAGCAAAACCAGATTCTCCAATTTCTATTTCCTGAGGTCGATTGCCACCTGATCCCATTGGAGTCACTAGAGAAAAAGTTAAACAGTTTCATCAATACATTCAGTAAAAACTAGATAACCACAGTTTCGGTCACTAAGATAATCATCAAGCTAACAAGCCACTATCTGAGTAAAAGTTTTTCAGCTTTGACAGTTTTAGGGTGTAGTGTCATGATGTTTGCAATTTAACTTTCAAATGGTTCAGACAGAAATTTTGTATAAGCAAAATGAGAAAACACAAATGTTGCAAAATTTTTTCAACTGCTAAACTAGATAAAGGGTATATGGGTATTTATCATGCTATTCTATTATTCTTTCAACTTTTCCATACTTTTCAAAATAAAAAGTTGGGGCAGTAGTAAATACACTTTCAGAGCAATTCCAATTTTTAAAAGTTTACCCTAAAAATATTTGACAATTATATAAAGTACATATATACCCAAGTATTTTACCACATAATTTCAAATAGGAAATAAAGAGAAAAAACCTGAATGTCCCACACGGTATTGAGATTAAAAATTACATTGGTATCATAGAATATAGCCATTAAAATGATGACAAATGTATATTTATAGACATGGAAATATGTTTGTAATATGCTCTGAATTTTACAGGTAGATATTACAGATTGAACTGTGTCATCCCCTCCCTACTGCCTACCCCAAATTCATGTTGAAGCCCTAACCCCCCATGTGACTATATTTGGAGATAAGGCCTTTAAAGAGATAGTTAAGATTAAATGAGGTAGGTCAGGCGCGGTGGCTCAAGCCTGTAATCCCAGCACTTTGGGAGGCCGAGACGGGTGAATCATGAGGTCAGGAGATCGAGACCATCCTGGCTAACACGGTGAAACCCCGTCTCTACTAAAAAATACAAAAAACTAGCCGGGCGAGGTGGCGGGCGCCTGTAGTCCCAGCTACTCAGGAGGCTGAGGCAGGAGAATGGCGTAAACCCGGAAGGCGGAGCTTGCAGTGAGCTGAGATCCGGCCACTGCACTCCAGCCTGGGCCACAGAGCAAGACTCCGTCTCAAAAAAAAAAAAAAAAAAAAAATTAAATGAAGTCATAAGGGTAGGGCCCTAATCCAAAAGAGGAACAGACACCAGGCATGCTTATGTACAAAGAAAAGGCCACATGAGAACACAGTGAGAAAGCAGCTGTAAGCAAGCTTCAGAGAGACCATCCCCAATCTTGGACATCTAGCCTCCCAAACTGTGAGAAAATAAGCTTCCGTTGTTTAAGCCACCCAGTCTGTGGTATTTTGTTATGGTAGCCCTAGCAGACTAACACAGTAGGTTACAAGTCTATAGAAAATTTTATTCTGGTTTTTTATGTTTACATACATATATAAATAAAGGTTAACATCATACGAGTGGTTAACTCTGTGGTGCTTAAAGGTGCTTAATTGTTTTGCTTTTGCTTACCTGAATCTTCTAATTTTTCTGCTTCTAAAAATAAATATTACTAGCATAAAAAAAAAAAAATTTTTTTTTTTTTTTTTGAAACAGAGTCTCACTCTGTCACCCAGGCTGGAGTGAAGTGGTGTGTAACCTCTGCGTCTCGGTTTCCAACAATTCTCCTGCCTCAGCCTCCCAAGTAGCTGGAATTACAGGCATGAGCCACCATGCCCAGCCAATTTACCTTCCTTTTTTTTTTTTTTTTTTTTTTGAGACAGAGTCTTGCTCTATCACCCAGGCTGGACTGCAATGGCATGATCTCGGCTCACTGCAACCTCCGCCTCCTGGGCTCAAGCAATTCTCCTGCTTCAGCTTCCTGAGCAGCTGGGATTACAGGTGCCTGCCATGATGCCTGGCTAATTTTTGTATTTTTAGTAGAGATGGGGTTTCACCATGTTGGCCAGGCTGGTCTTGAACTCCTGATCTCATGATCCACCCAACTTGGCCTCCCAAAGTGCTGTGACTATAGACGTGAGCCACCGTGCCTGGTCAATTTTTACATGTTTTAGTAGAGATGGGGTTTTGCCATGTTGGCCAGGCTGGTCTCCAACTCCTGACTTCAAGTGATCCGCCTGCCTTGGCCTCCTAAAGTGCTGGGATTACAGGCATGAGCTACCACGCCCAGCCAAAAAAAAATAAGCTTTTTTTAAAAAAATGTTAAGCCCTTTAGAAACCAAAGCTAGAGCAACTGAACAATATTCATTTGTAAACACGTGAAATTCTTCTTACCTCATGGTACAAGACTCAAATTCAGATCAAAACTCTTTCAGTGGAGATTAAAAATGACAATTCTCAGTAGAGTACTACTGAGTTACAACTAAAAAACATAACAGTGGCCAGGTGTGGTGGCTCACATGTGTAATCCCAGCACTTTGGGAGGCTGAGGTGGTGGATCACCTGAGGTTAGGAGTTTGAGACTAGCCTGGCCAACATGGTGAAACCCGGTTTCTACTAAAAATACAAAAAATAGCCAGGTGTGGTGGTGGTGGGCGGCTGTGATTCCAGCTACTTGGGAGGCTGAGGCAGGAGAATCGCTTGAATCTGGGGGGCAGAGGTTGCAGTGAGTGGAGATCACGCCATTACACTCCAGACTGGGCGACAAGAGTGAAACTCCATCTAAAAAAATAATAATAATAAATACATGACAGCTAACATTTACTGACTGCTTTCTGTGTATCTCTATGCTTTACAAGTGTTAACTCATTTAATTCTCACAACCCTCCAAGGAAGGTACTACTGTCATCATCCCCACTTCCTTGATGAGGATAGTGAAGCCCCGTGAAGTTAGGTAACTTGCTCAAAGTCATACGATACTAAGCAGTACAGCTGGCATTCCAATCCAGGTATCTAACCACTGCACCATTACTGCCTCAACAGAAATTCCCCTCCCCCAATTAACTACAGAAAAGAATAAAAAATAATAAAAATAATAAAAATCAGCAAAAATTCACCAGCAGCAATCAAGCATGGAAAGGGGCACAGCCTCAGGCTATAAATGTCAAAGAGTGGTACCAAAGTAGAGAAACAGAAGTTTCCTAACAAGGCCCATCTTTGCTCCTAATCCCAGTCCCATCTCACCCCTACCCACCAGAAACAATACTGCTTGAACTGACAGAACTCTGAAAATGCCCACAAATACTTCCTAATTTGGAGGGAGGCAGAATGAGATCTTTCCCCTCTTATGAATGACTACTGGATATGCATTATACAGGTAGCCTTGAGATGAGAAATACCACAATAACTTAATAAACATTAATATAAGGCAAATATAAAGCCATGGTAAATATGACTGACTTTATTGTATTGTAGATGTCCAGAAACAGAAATGTGGTTCCAAGCTAAAAATAATTCACCAATCCAAAGGACCCCACATTAATGCAAGGAGGAAATCATCAAGTTGCTAATTTTTCTCACCTACAATTCCTGGGGTCACAATCCCAAGGACTTGGCATTGTTTGGGGAATAGCTTCTCAAGGGCAAGTGCTGTTCCCATATTAGTTCTTTTCCTTGCTGTAAAAATACAGTAGCAAAATGATTAAATATCATCCATTTAAAGTCAGATCTGACAATGAAAAAGTAAAAAAGCAAATACTGGAAATATTTAAGTCACCTGACACGAGAATGCTCTAAATAAAGGTCTAAAAGCATTGATTAAAACAAACACTTTACCTGTTTTGGTCCTGGCTTTTAAATTCTAAATCTGATCTTTTGCACCACTAGTCTGCCTTTCCTCTCTGTTCATATAATGCTTTTGCCCCAGTGATGTCAAATTTAGCAGTAACAGCTGAATTTTAGACTTGCTATTGTACCTTTCTGTTCAGCTGATATTGCAGTATAACTACTATTTGCATCAACAGTTAACTGGATTCAAATTAGACAATAAGAATCCATTATCTAAGTCTAACTTGGGGCCTATGTATGACCATCTTCAATACCTATTCTGCCTTTTCTCTCAGCCAGCCAAAAATGCACCATTTCTCTACATAACTTTGGTAAATGGGACCTCATGTTTCAATACAGTAAAAGGCCTGAATAGCCAAAGTCATACAACCTGTTTTAATAATAAAAAGTGCCTGGAGAATTAAAGCATCTCAAATTGAGAAAAACACCTTTCTAATGAATTTGTTTCAATTGCACTACAAGGTTTAGAAATCAATCGGAAGCAGAAAGGGTTCCTCAAGGTTCAAAGATAGATACATTCATGCATACTACAGGTGGCAGTCCCAGAGCCTCAGAAAGTCAATTAACTCTCAGGACAAGTACAATATTGAACTCCAAACAGAAGGCACATGATGAAAAAAAAGAGAAACAAAAGCTTTTCTTTTGATATTTACCTCTCTTATGGCCACGACACTCTTCCAGACTAATGAAAGTTTCTGAATCAGCCATGTAAAGAACTGTATGTGGTAAGATGCGAATATTCTGCCAAAAAAAAAAAAAAAAATTGGAATTGGATCCCATGAATCCATGAGTGCTTCTGCATAGTCCCTTAAAGTATCACCCAGCCCACAGTGCAATGAAATTAGAACTCAGGATTAAAAAACTCACTCAAAACTGCACAATCACATGGAAACTGAACAACCTGCTCCTGAATGACTACTGGCCAAATAACAAAATGAAGGCAGAGATAAAGATGTTCTTTGAAACCAATGAGAACAAAGACACAATGTACCATAATCTCTGGGACACAGCTAAAGCAGTGTTTAGAGGGAAATTTACAGCACTAAATGCCCACAGGAGAAAGCATGAAAGATCTAAAATCGACACCCTAACATCATAATTAAAAGAACTAAAGAAGCAAGAGCAAACAAATTCAAAAGCTAGCAGAAGGCAAGAAACAACTAAGATCAGAGCAGAACTGAAGGAGATAGAAACATGAAAAATCCTTCAAAAACTCAATGAATCCAGGAGCTGGTTTCCTGAAAAGACTAACAAAATAGATAGACCGCTAGCCAGACTAATAAAGAGGGAAGAATCAAATACACACAATAAAAAATGATAAAGGGGATATCACCACTGATCCCACAGAAATACAAACTGCCATCAGAGAATACTATAAACACCTCTATGCAAGTAAACTAGAAAATCTAGAAGAAATGGATAAATTCCTGGACACATACCCTCTCCCAAGACTAAATCAGGAAGAAGTCGAATCTCTGAATAGACCAATAACAAGTTCTGAAATTAAGGCAGTAATAGCCTACCAAGCAAAAAAAGCCCAGGACCAGACGAATTCACAGCCAAATTCTACCAAAGGTACGAAGAGGAGCTGATACCATTCCTTCTGAAACTATTCCAAACAATAGAAAAAGAGGGACGCCTCCCTAACTCATTTTTTGAGGCCAGCATCATCCTGATACCAAGACCTCGCAGAAACACAACTAAAAAAGAAAATTTCAGGCCAATATCCCTGATGAATATCGATGTGAAAATCCTCAGTAAAATACTGGCAAACCGAATCAAGCAGCACATCAAAAAGCTTATCCACCACGATCAAGTCAGCTTCATCTCTGGGATGCAAGGCTGGTTCAGCATATGCAAATCAATGCACGTAATCCATAACATAAACAGAACTGATGACAAAAACCATGATTATCTCAACAGATGCACAAACGGCCTCTGATAAAATTCAACACCCCTTCATGCTAAGAAACTCTCAATAAACTAGGTATTGATGGAACGTATCTCAAAATAATAAGAGCTATTTATGACAAACCCACAGCCAATATCATACTGGATGGGCAAAAGCTGGAAGCATTCCCTTTGAAAACCCGCAGAAGACGAGGATGCCCTCTCTCACCACTTGTATTCAACACAGTATTGGAAGTTCTGGTCAGGGCAATCAAGCAAGAGAAAGAAATAAAGCGTATTCAAATAGGAGGAGAGGAAATCAAATTGTCTCTGTTTGCATATGACATGACTGTATATTTAGAAAACCCAGTCATCTCAGTCCAAAATCTCCTTAAGCTGATAAGCAACTTCAGCAAAGTCTCAGGATACAAAATCAATGTGCAAAAATCACAAGCATTCCTACACACGAATAACAGACAGCCAAATCATGAGTGAACTCACATTCACAACTGCTACAAAGAGAATAAAATACCTAGGAATACAACTTACAAGGAATGTGAAGGACCTCTTCAAGGAGAACTACAAACCACTGCTCAAGGAAGTAAGAGAGGACACAAACAAATGGAAAAACATTCCATGCTCGTGGATAAAAGAATCAATATTGTGAAAATGGCCATACTGCCCAAAGTAATTTAGAGATTCAATGCTATCTCCATCAAGCTACTATTGACTTTCTTCACAGAATTAGAAAAAACTACTTTAAATTTCATATGGAACCAATAAAGAGTCCGTATAGCTAGGACAATCCTAACCAAAAAGAACAAAGCTGAAGGCATCATACTACCTGACTTCAAACTATACTATAAGACTACAGTAACCAAAACAGCATGGTACTGGTACCAAAACAGATATACAGACCAATGGAACAGAATAGAGGCCTCAGAAATAACACCACACATTTACAACCATCTGATCTCTGACAAACCTGACAAAAACAAGCAACAGAAAAAGGATTCACTATTTAATAAATGGTGTTGGGAAAACTGGCTAGCCATATGCAGAAAACTAAAACTGGACCCCTTCGTTACACCTTATACAAAAATTCACTCAAAATGGATTAAAGACTTAAGTGTAAGACCTAAAACCATAAAATCCCTAGAAGAAAATCTAGGCAATACCATTCAGGACACAAGCATGGGCAAAGACTTCATGACTAAAACACCAAAAGCAACGGCAACAAAAGCCAAAATTGAGAAATGGGATCTAATTAAACTAAAGAGCTTCTACACAGCCAAAGAAACTATCATCAGAGTGAACAAGCAACCTACAGAATGGGAGAAAATTTTTGCAATCTATCCATCTCACAAAGGGCTAATATCCAGAATCTACAGGGAACTTAAACAAATTTACAAGAAAAAAACAATACCATCAAAAAGTGGGCAAGGTATAGGAACACACACTTCTCAAAAGAAGACATTTATGCAGCCAACAAACATATGAAAAAAGGCTCATCATCACTGGTCATTAGGGAAATGCAAATCAAAACTAAAATGAGATACCATCTCACACCAGTTAGGGTGGCGATCATTAAAAAGTCAGGAAACAACAGATGCTGGAGAGGATGTGGAGAAATAGGAACACTTTTACACTGTTGGTGGCAGTGTAAATTAGTTCAACCATTGTGGAAGACACTGTGATGATTCCTCAAGGATCTAGAAAGAGAAATACCATTTGACCCAGCAATCCCATTACTGGGTATATACCCAAAGGATTATAAATCATTCTACTATAAAGACATGTGCATATGCATGTTTACTGCAGCACTGTTCACAATAGTAAAGACTTGAAACCAACCCAAATGCCCATCAATGACAGACTGGATGAAGAAAACGCGGCACATATGCACCATGGAATACTATGCAGCCATAAAAAAGGATGAGTTCACGTCCTTTGCAGGGATATGAATGAAGCTGGAAACCATCATTCTCAGCAAACTAACACAGGAACAGAAAACCAAATGCTGCATGTTCTCATTCATAAGTGGGAGCTGAACAATGAGAACATATGGACACAGGGAGGGGAACATCACACACCAGGGCCTGTCAGGGTGTGGGGGGTTATGGGAGGGATAGCATTAGGAGAAATACCTAATGTAGATGATAGGTTGACGGGTACAGCAAACCACCATGGCACACGTATACCTATGTAACAAACCTGCACGTTCTGCACATGTATCCCAGAACTTAAATTTAAAAAAAAAAAGTATCACCCCATCCAAACTGCTGGTACCCTACCTTCTTTCAGGTCAATGTTGACATTCTGAGTCAATCTACTTCTCATTTACTTTTCACTTATGCTCTTTCATTTTCAGTTCACTTACTAAACACCTACTATTTCTTCATTCCAGCCCTCAAGAAGTTCATTTTCTTAATAACTGAAGCTCTTAGAACAAAAACATCAAGAACCAGCAAAAGACACACTTGCTTTATTTGAACAGGCATTACAGTATCAGAAAAATCTCAGTACTGGGGTATCACTCCTCTTTTCACTGCTCATCAAATCAAATACTCCAAGCCTCCATTTCCAGCCTTGACAACAAGGCAGCCTTCAGGGTCCCTTAGCTTACTATTAATATTATCCAGACACACCCACTTCCCCATGTGTTCTATTGCTCTGTTCCTGTAGAACTTAAGACTGTTTCCCTCTAGAGACACTTCAGTGCCACCTCCTCTCCAAAACCTTTTCCTAAACTCCCTCAGGACTCTGGACCTCAGATGCAACATCCCTTACCCCTAGTTAATCTTATTTGTGCCCTATGAGCTGGGCTTATTCAGACTCACTTGTTTTCAACTAAACTTTCCAATTAAAGACAAGTGGCAAAGCAGCTGAATTAAATGAAAATGATGAAAATATTTTTCTAAGCTAGCTATTTTCAAATATTTTTTACTACCAGAATAAAATGAAGTACTTAGGATACAGCAAAGCCTCATTGTTGGTTAAATGGAAAAAAAAAAAAAAGTTGGTCCATGAAGTACTTAGGATATAGCAAAGCCTCACTATTGGTTAAGTGGGGGGAAAAAAAAGTTGGTCCATTATAATTTGGGGGAATGCCAAGATGTTTCAGAATACATTCTATATAGATAAACTAATAAAAGAGACAGCATGATGGCCAGTGGGGCCCAGGGCTGCCCAAGACCTACAGATATAGTTTCCTTGGTCCACACAGCATTTTCAGAAAATGTAAACTGAATGCCAATGTTCAAAATTCCACCGAATTTTTACATAAAATGTAGATTTCCAGATTCTTTTTAAAAACTGGAAATTTTGGCAACAGTTAGACTACATGCCTCTTAACTAAGGCTAAATGGAGGCAAGTCTTTCCAGTCTGCCATGGTGCTACCACCCTGTTGAGCTACCTGACCCTCCTCACCTAACTGCCTGACCTTCAAGTCATCTGAATCTGTGATGCCTGGTATAGTGAGTAAAGGAGAGAGAACTCAAAGAGATTTAGGGGCCAGGCACTGTGGCTCACGCCTGTAATCTCAGCACTTTGGCAGGCCACGGTGGGTGGATCACCTGGGGCCAGGGTGAGACCAGTCTGGCCAACAGGGTGAAACCCCATCTCTACTAAAATACAAAAATTAACTGGGTGCGGTGGCTTGCACTTGTAGTCCCAGCTACTCAGAAGACTAAGGCAGGACAATCACTTGAACTCAGAAGGTGGAGGCTGCACTGAGCCGAGATCAGGCCACTGCACTCCAGCCTGGACAACAGGTGAGACTCTGTCTCAAAAACAAAACAAAACAAAACAAAAAGAAACAAAAAACAGATTTAGGTCTTAGTGGCAACTCTGCCACAAACCAGCAGAATAACCCTCATCAAGCTTTTAGGCCTCAGGTTTCCTACTCCTCAACAAGGATTAAAAGTCTGGTCCTGAGATTTTATGAATCTCCCTCTCCTGGCACCCACTGAAAAACAACTGCTGAATTTTCCTTCCTAATTCACACTAGAAGAAGTGACTTAACAAGTCTCAACATGAAATGTTCTCAGAGCACAGTTAAGACAGCTAGCACCACATTCCACTGTTCAAAGAAGTTACAAATGGCAAGTTGTTTTATAAAGCTTTTGGCGGACTTTAAAATATTTCTTTTCTTTTTTTTTTGAGACAGAGTCTCACTCTATCACCCAGGCTGGAGTGGCCCAATCTGGGCTCACGCAAACTCCATCTTCCCAGTTCAAGCGATTCTGTTACCTCAGCTACCTGGGTAGCTGCAATTACAGGTTTGCACCAACACGCCCAGCCAATTTTTGTACTTTAATATTTTTATTTATATATTTGATATTTTTAAGTATTTAATATTTTTAAATATTTATATTAATATTTTTAGTGGAGACGGGGGTTTCACCATGTTGGCCAGGCTGTTCTCTAACTCCTGACCTCAAGCGATTTGCCTGCCTCGGCTTTCCAAAGTGCTGGGATTATAGGCATGAGCCACCGTGCCGGGCGGACTTTAAAATATTTCTAATAGAAAAGTTAAATCAACTTTCTTTATGGCTATAAAAGTACCCATGTCCACTAGATAACTTGGAAAACACAAATAAACAGCACGTATGATTTGAATAGAGTTTTCATGTTTTTGTCTCATCAGCAGTTTACTACAATGGAGGAACTCCTCTAAGGGCATTACTATAACTATGTGAACTTTAATAATGATACTAATGAAAGAATATTTAACAGGTATCTATTGAGAACTTATGCTCCTGGTACTATAAGTAATGTGTTATATGCATTACCTTTTCATTATTTAATCCTTACAACAACTCTATAAGGGCACAGGAAAATTATTATTTTTCTTTTTATTTTATGGAGCACCTAAGGCTCAGAGAGGTTAAGTAGCTTTTTCAAAGTCACACCACTGGTATATGCCAAAGCTATGATTCATACCTTAGTCTGTCTGGCTATTAACAGCCACTACAATGTATAAACTCTTAAAGCTATAGAAAAATAATGCCTGTTGTGGTAAAAATTTGAAAACGATGACCACAGAGAGAAAACTTTTTAAAAACATTCAATAGAAAAAAAAAGCTATTTTGGCTTTCTTTTCTATTCTCCCTTTTGGTCTTTAATAATTCAGATGATACTAAATATATAATTTTATAATCTGTTTTCACTTTTAAAATCAACATTTGCTCGTCATTAATGCACTTGCAGTTTATAATTTAATAGCTTTATTTATTAAATTAACATTAGGTTTTTAGTATCCCTTATTATAAACGATGCTCCAGAGAACACTTCTGAGGAAAAGCCTGCTTGCATTTTGAATTTTTCCAAATGATAAACTTCTGGAAAAATGGCAGGAGTTGGGGACAAAGCACCAGAGAAGAAAAGTTTTCTACAAGCCTGCCTCTGGATACTGGCCAGCTCCCTGGGATGAGAGTTCCAGAGCCCAGACAAGGTAAGGAGAAAGACCACCCAAGGAAGGGGGAAACAGAAGACTGGTTACATATGGGGCATTGAGGTAATACCTAAATTAAGAATGATGAGAACCAGTTTCCCTTTGCCCAAAAGGGAGGTACAAATATGAGTAGAGACAAAACTAGAAAGGCATCCTGCATTTGATTAGAAAAGGATGCACCTGTGTGAACTCATGAGTTTCCACATACATAGAAATATAGTTGTAAACATGTGTATATGTGTATGCTGATGTATATACATACACATGCATGTATATACATACATACACTCCTTGGCTCTGTCTAATGACTGGGCTTTGGAGCAGCAAATCCCTCAATGGCAAGGAGTACACTTAAAGAGTCTAGACCTTGATTTCTAAATACCACACTCCATCAAAAGGAGCCAGGGCTTAATGACCAATTCCAGGACAAAAGCAGGTAAAACCCAAGACAAGTTTAGAACATCTTGTGCCAGAAAAAAGAAAAGTGCTCAAAGATAATGGAGTCATCTCTAAAAAGGCACTGAAGCCAGCCTGAAGGAGCTCCCACTAGCCAAACTGTGGTGGGGGGGAGGGGGCGTAATTTGAGCACCAAAATCAGTAACAGATTATAGCCCACTGAATTAAATAAGACTCCGAGAGTGTACAGATACAAATAAATAAACGAATTGAAACACGATATTTACATAGTTTCAAATGATCTCTTCACAAAACAATCATTACAGAAGAGTGATTTTAGTGAAGACACTTGGCAAGCACCACCTTAATTGAGTACTCAAAGATAATACCACCAATAACGAGACCAATGGAAATCACATGCCACCTAAAGGATGCCGTGCAAAGAGCACAGCATGACTTCTGTGATTATTTCCTGGCAAAGAAACAACTGATGGATGTTCTACAAAATAGCCTGCAATTTTCCTAGGTGTCAAGATTCGGAAAAATCAAGCAAAGCTTGTGAAACTGTTCCAGATCAAAGGAGATTAAAGAAACATGACTTACTTAGAGCAACTTACAATTGGGAACAGATCTTTTTGCCATGAAGAACCTTACTGGGACAACTGGCAAAATCTGAACCGAGTCTGAGGATAAAATGGTAGAAATGTATCAGTGATAATTTCCTGATTGGGACAGCTGCACCGTAGTTATGTCTGTAAGTCGTACTAAAGTAAACAGAGTGACAGAGTAGCAGGTTGGCACTTCACTGTCAAAGGGCTCCCTTCCACTCCCCAGAGAGATGGTGCACCCTGCAGCCCCTCCAACTCCACAGTCCGAGTCTTCATCTCTCCAGGTGTTGGCTCCCCTTTTGAAGTTGGGGGCCAGAGAAGCAAAAGAGTACAGGATCAAAAGTTGAAATATTTGGCTTTAAGTTTTGGTTCTTGGCTTTCTAGGTGTGCTACACTGAGCAAGACACACCCAGTTGTCTTCCGGTAAAACAGACAACAAAAACTTGCTTCAAGGGAAGCAGGTGAAGAGAAGGTTCTGCACAGCGTTGTTGTTAATAGTGAAAATGTGGATACTTAAAAGGCCCAACATTTGATGAACGGTCAAATAAATCATGACACATCCTTACCGTGTGGTCACTAAAACTGATGTTTACAAAATCTTTTCCCGGCACAAGAAGATGTTCCTTGAATTAACAAAACTGGGATTAAAAAAAAAATAGTTCTCAAAAGACTGAACCACAAACCTGCAAATGACTGTGCATGACACCCCTTGCTACTTGCCTCAAGCTCCTCTGCTACTACGCGAACCAAGCAATGCCTCTCCAGGTGGCCGGCCTCGGCCAGGCCTGCGGAGATCCAGGTTACGCTCCGATGGGTCCGCAACACTCTGCGCACACACTCCCTCCATAAGCGGCACACGCTGGGGACACAAACGCACAAAGGATTGCAAACGGACGTTCATTTTCGTCTCTCCCACAGCTCACAAACCCCCACCCACTGGAGCAGCAGGAGATCCCTGCCGGATACAAAGTCCCCGGGGGAGGTAGGTGTCAGTCAGGGCGCTGGTTCCGAAGGAGAGCCAGATGTGGAGAAAACCTTAAGGGGAACTTCGCCCCTCAGGGAAGTCCTCCGGGGCACCACGGCTGGGAGATACCTCGCGGGTAGCGGGTAACCTCAGGTACGGCGAGGGAGCTCGGGAGAGCCCTGGGTCCCCAGGGTCTCTCCCCACGCCGCCAGCCTGGGACATGCCCACGGCGTGTCCCAAGGCAAGCTTCCCGCCTCCGCCTCCTCTCCTCACCAGGCCACCCGCAGCAACGCCTTGGCAGGCAGGAAAGTGAGCACACGCTCCACCACTTCCGCCAGGTTACTCAACACGAAGGTGCTCTGTGGGTCTACGGAGGAGCAGCCGCAGCGCTCGCCGCTGCTGCCCACCGACTCCATTCCTCACTAGCCCGCCGGAACCACTTCTACGGCGGCCCGGAGGTACCCGATTACGCCAGCACACGGTCGTCTGGCCGGCGCGCACTGAGCAGGCGCCCGCACCACTTCCGGCCGGACGGGGACGGTGGGCGTGGCAACGCCGGTGAGTTCCCTGGCCTGGAGTCCGCACACCGAGGTTGAAGCCATCCGTTCCATAATACGCTCGGAACTGTTTTTTCATTTTTGAGATTGGGTCAAATGCTGTGGGCAGGCAGAAGTGGAGTGGCGCGGCCTCTGCTCACTGCACCTTCTACCTCCCAGGCTCAAGCGATCCTCCCGCCTCAGCCTCCCTGGTAGCTTGAACTACAAGCTCCCGCCACTACGCCCAGCTAATTTTTGTATTTTTTGTAGTGACAGGGTTCCCTGTGCTCTCCAGGCTGGTCTCAAACTCCAGGGCTCAAGCGATACTCGCGCCTGGGCCTCCAAAGATGCTGGAATTACAGGCATGAGCCACCGCGCCTGGCAACTTTCCAGGAGGCCTCCTGCAGTGAAAAAAATAAATCCTGTGTGCTTCTCACTGCCCTGGCACCGCCATATTTCTTGAGTTTACATCGTTCTCTAATTCACAAATTCCTTGCAGAGACTAGGTAGTACTTATTGCTCTTCATAGTTCCAATGCCTGTTTAAATAGCATAAGCTCAATTTTTGAACGGACAGTGTTTGCTTTTAAAAAATTGTCCTAGTTTGTGAAAATCACTGCCTTTATTCCTTGTAAACTTAGTTAACTCGTTGTAATCTTCAGGTTTAAAGTTTCGAATGAGTAAAATGGCATAAATACCACCTGCCATTCTAAGGTAGCTGAGTGAGATTATTGCTGTGAAGCACGCCCCAAGTTGTGCACCAGTTCCCCGCCAGGAACATCAGATTCACCTGGAAACTACTAAGTTTTAGCACATTTCCCGTCCTTACCCCAGACCTCCTAAATCAGACACTGGGGGTGAGGCCCAGCAATCTATGTTTTAACAAACTTTATGGCGATTCTGATGCATGCTCAAACTGAGAACCACCAAAAAACGGAAGCACAGCAGACACAGGTTCGTCCCCACCTAACATCCATTCCTCCCGCCAATTCATTCCTAAGGGAGGCCTGATTTGATCGCCAGATCTTGGGCAGAAACTTGGTCTAAATCAGCAGTTCTCATTATGGCCTCAGGACCCTTTACACCCTAAAATATTGACACGACCAATAGTTTATGTGTGTTATGACTATCAATATTTACCATATTAAAAATTAAATCAGAACATCTTAACTTTTTAAAAAAGATGTTATACATTAACGAAATATTTTTATGGAAAACAACTATTTCCCAAATCCTCCTTCCCCCACTGGTGGATAGTATGGCATTGTCACTGGTATAAGCCTCCTGAGTAGCTGTGACTTTTTTTTTTTTTTTTTTTTTGGTAGACCCAGGGTCTATGCTGCCCAGGCTGGTCTCAAACTCCTGGGGGCCTCAAGACATCCCTCTGCCTCCGCCTCCTAAAGCGTTGAGGTTACAGGTATGAACCACCAAGCCCAGCCAGTTTTTTTCCTTAGTCTATTTATAGGCGCAGCTGCTTAAGGAAGCCAGATGGCCCAGATGTCACCAGGGCTTCCTGACCCCTTTCGGAATACCAGAGGAAGATAAAGAGGCACCCTCCAGTTACCTTTAGATCATTAACATAATGCTAAAATCCTCTTCTCTAAAAAGCAAGCTCACTGGCATCTAAGCAGCATGTTCAGGGACTATACCTGCTTATCTGGAACTCCAGCCTGTGCATGCCCTTCATACTTCCCCCATGCCCTCAGCTAACTCTTCAAACTCCTCAGCCTCCTATCCCTCTGGGAGACGGTGCCTTGAGAGAATGAGCTGCCCTTCTCCATTCTCTGGCTACTGAACGACACCCGATTGCCTTTCAAAGTGGGCGTTCTTCTTTGTGGCTGATATAAAACAGGGAGAGGACAGTTTACCAGTGGCGGCATCACTTTACATTTTGCAAATATTTAATTTCTGTCTTAATAGAAGACAGGTAGATTCTCATATTTGCTTGTGAATTTGATATGTTGCAAAATCACATCATGTAGCCTCTGGAAAACTCCCTTGTACACATGAAAGAATGAGTGAAAATGGCAAATGTTTTAGTATTATGAAAATAGTCTTTTAAAACCTCTTGAAATGGTCTCAGGGGTCTCCAGTGTTCCCCAAATCATGCTTTGAGAACCATTTGTGCAAACTAATCACGATGGTTTCATTCTTTTCACCATTGGTTGAGGGGTGGGCACAGGTCCCTGATGTAGCCAAGGAAAGGCGAGAGGCCGTGTGCTAGATGGGTTGGTGCTTTTAGAGATTTCCTCCTCTCCTAAGGAGACACTAGAAAACAGGGGCATGTATCTACCTCTGAATCAAGTAAGGTGGCTGCACATAACATGCAACCAAAAGATGAAACCAACACAGAAAAATCTCAAGGAAGCAGAGCAAAGCCCAGATGTACAGTACACCTGGAGTTATCCTACCTCTGGACTTCTTGTATGTGAAATAACCTGTCAATTGTGTGCAAGGAGGCCATGGGAACGCTAAGAAGTAGCAGATTATTTTCACTGGGTGAACTAAGGATAGCCATAAGGAAAAAGTAGCACTTGAATTTATAATGAGAATGGAAGAGGCTGAGAAAAAGGTGACTATTCTACAGACCATTTCCAGGTTCTTTCACTTTCTCTTGTTAAATCTGCCTGTCTTCCAAGCCTCCCCTCACCACTTCCCTCCTTAAATATCTTATTCCAGAAACTCAATAGAGCCTACAAACACATCAAGCAGAGTTTTCTTATGAGGGAAAAATGAGAAAGTAATCTTTTTTTTGCTTGCCATGATCAGCACAAACCAAATTTTTAAATGGTTTATTCATAAACTTGATGCAAGTTTACAAAATTTACTATACATTGCCAAATAAATCTGCAATTAAAAATAAAATCCATAAAACAAAGCATGCCAAATGTGCAGCTATCAATCTGCTTGCCATCAGGATATTAAAGAATTCAACAATGTATTCAAGATTTAGCCTTAGGCTTAAGGAACTTTACTGCTTTAAAGAATTCTGCCTTGTCACTTGTTATCTGAGCAGCTGGCAATGAGAACTTTATACAAATGTAGCCAAGTGAACAAGAATACCAGAAAATTTACTGCTCTCTTAACCAAAATAGAATCAAAAGAAATTAAACACACACAATAATGCAGAAATGACAAGTCTCTCAGATGTGGTTTACAAAGTTAAAAACTGAATCTCAAAGCAAATGCATAAGAAACACTTTTGAACTTTGTAACTGGTTTGTGCAGAAAAATGTGCTTCTGGATTTCTTGTTAAAAGTGCTTAATAACTAGAATTTACTTTTAAATCAAACTTGGGTGTATTAAAAAAATCTATTACCAACCAAAAAGGACTGATTCAGGTAAGGCAATAAAATGGAGAGTATCTTGATTTGAGTCAGGTTCTATCAAAAATTAACATATGTAGAGTTTCTATTAATCTTTCAATGTAAAAGCCATTGTTTTGACTATGGCAAAAATAACTGTAAGAGTCTCCAAATTAAGTATCTTTTTGTACTTAACTGCGCAGCTTTTGCTCAAGGAGTCTTGTGCCAATCACTTTATAAGTTTATTAGTTTACAAATGATTGCAACATCCCGTTAATAAAATGGAAACGTAAGATGACAGTATTTTAAATAACTTTAAGTTCTATACTGTGGCTCTTGTTCACAAGAAACACTGAACTAACAAGCAGCAGATTCAGCCCAGCAAGACTCTGATGCCCCAGTGGAAATCACTACTTGCAAGCCTTCACTGATATAGTTTTACACTGCTTTGCCTAAGAAGTACAATGTAACTCAATTAAGAGTATTATCTTCAGGAAACAATTCATATCTTCACATAGTCATTAAAAAGTTTAACAATTTAATGAGTAGGTTTCCTATCCTTTTGGCAATATCATAAAATGGTTTTAGACATGAAAGAGCTATTATGATTTAGAAGGCCTTAAAATTTTCTAAACCAATATTGAACATCGATTAAACTTGTATTGGCTGTAAATGGAACAATATATTGCAAATCCTTGTAACCCATGGGCTCAATATAGGAAAGGTACTCTAAAGCCTCAACTTCGGTAGCCTGACGCTGACTTGGCTGCTTTAAAAAGTTCATTTTTCAAGAAAAAGAGATAAGGAGTGGCCAGTATGTGTATTTATCAGGAGAAATACAATAAAGGCCCCACTACTCAGTCCAAGATATCTAAAATGAGCAAAATGCAAAGGCTGTTAACTTCATACTGGATGTCAGATGACAGATTATCCACTAAAATATCTATTAACTAACGTCTTCAGTACTGCTGTAATAGGGGCACTCAAAGCTTGTGTCTGCATATTGGTTAAGATTTTCTTTAAAGCAACATTAGTCCAAACACACAACAGTCAACATATTTAGCCATCTTCCTTTGGAGGGGTGTACCAGCCTGAAATAGAATGAAAAAAAAAAAAAAAGTTAAAATACTTAATTCTTAAATAAATTAGAAGAACTGGCATATAATAAGGCTAGCTACAGTCTCTCTTCATAATTTTGGTGTTTAAATCTACTATAAATTTTTTTTTCTTTTTCCTTTTCTTTTTTTTTTTTTTGAGACAGAGTTTTGCTCTGTTACCTAGGCTGGAGTGCAATGGCGCAAACAGCTCACTGCAACCTCCACCTCCCAGATCAAGCAATTCTCCTGCCTCAGCCTCCCAAGTAGCTGGGATTACAGGCATGCGCCACTATGTCCCATTAATGTTTTTTGTTTTGTTTTGTATTTAGTAGAGACGGGGTTTCACCATGTTGGTCAGGCTGGTCTCCAACTCCTGACCTCAGGTGATCCATCCACCTCTACCTCCCAGAGTGTTGGGATTACAGGTGTGAGCCACCGCACCCAGCCTACTGTAAAAATTAAACTTATACTTGGATTGGTAACACTGCATTTTGCTATTTCACAACAGAAAGTTATTTTCTATGAATAAATTGTACTTGAGTTTTCAACACAAGAGCTCTGTATTAATGGTATCTCTAGCTAAAGATGACTGTGGAATATTAGACTAAAAGAATGTTTTATTCCACTTCGGTTCTATACTTGAAAGTAAGCCTCATGGAAAGTACTTATTTCCCCAAACAAAATCCTGGCAATTTAGAATATAAGGAACTTGGACTGTTATCAGAGCCATGACATCATTTCACCAATGATAAGGAAGCCATCGCAGCAGGTGCAGTAACTAAATGATGATGCCTAAAATCAGAGTTAATAGCAAGCCAGACTAGAATCCATCTTGAGCTATTGTACAACATGGTGACTACAGTTAACAATATACTGTATTCTTGAAAAATGCTAAGAGTGGATGTAAAGTGTCTCACCATAAAAATGATAACTATGTAAGGTGATGCCTAGGTTAATTAGCTAGATTTAGTCATTCCACAATTATGTATACTTCAAAACTTTGTACACAGTAAGTATAACGTGTCAATTTTTTACAAATAAGAAAAAAAATTTTTTAAGATTAAAAAAATCCCTAGAAGTCATCTCTCCTGATTCTGAATCTATTACTCTTTCATCACAGCTAAGCTTACACATACTCACATACTCTCAAATACAGCATTTTCTATAAATATTTTTAAAATGCCAGTTGTAATGTTTAAGAAATAAAAATAAGAAATCTGTTTCCCAGGCTCCACAAAAACCTAAGCTCTCCATAAAAAGGCAAATTAGACTACGTACTGTTTAGTATGAAACTTTAGAACAGTATGAATATGCCAAGATCTATAAAGTATCAAAGTAGTACACAGGTTTCTTTGGATCTACTAATTTTGTGTGCTAGAAATTATTATTATGAAAACGTGGCCTTGTCCTCAAATTTTATCGTTTCTCTCTTCTGCTTGAAAATTTTGTTTTGAATACTATTGCCGTAAGTAAGCAATCACTGAAAAAGTGACAAGTTTGCTTTGTCATTAAAATAAGTGAGCACAAAACACAAATCTTAAGTCACAAACTGACACATTTCTAGCAAAGTAAAGAATACTTTACAGGCATGGTGGCTTGTACCTACAGTCCGAGCTACTGGGGAGACTGAGGCAGGAGGATCACATCAGCCCAGGAGCTTGAGGCTGCAGTCCACTATGATCACACCTATAAACAACCACTGCACTCCAGTTGTAACAACAAGAACTCCATCTATAAAGAGTTGCCTTTAACTCAATTCCTACAACCATTGATTTCAAGTAAGTAAAGTGAGTCATGCATTAATCTACTAAAAAAAAAAAAAAAAAAAATCTTGATTCTGACTCTGAGATACCTAGGTCAAGTGTATAGGATACAAAAATTTTGATTGAAGTACAATGTTAAGGTTTGTGGCGCGATGACTCACACCCGTAATCCCAAGCACTTTGGGAGGCCGAGGCGGGCGGATCACAAAGTCAGGAGATCAAGACCTTCCTGGCTAACATGGTGAAACCCCATCTCTACTAAAAACACACACAAAAAAAATTAGCCAGGCATGGTGGCAGGCGCCTGTAGTCCCAGCTACTTAGGAGGCCGAGGAAGGAGAATGGAATGAACCTGGGAAGCAGAGTTGGCAGTGAGTCAAGATAGCAGCACTGCACTCCAGCCAGGGTGACAGAACGAGACTCCATCTCAAGAAACAAATAAAATAAAATAAAATAAAATAAATAAAGGTTTTTGTATGCAGCCAAGTTTTTTTCACTATGGTAACAGTACTTTAAGAAACTAAAGCAAAAACAGAAAAATAAAACGGTAAATATTAATACATTATCTAAAACTTCTTAAATGGCAATAAACACTTATTGAATTAAACATACCATTTTTCTCATGTATCTGTACAATGGAATTATAAGATTGTTGGGCTCTTGCTAGATTATATTGATTCTGAAAGAGAATTACACATTTTAAATCAGAAGTGTAATTAGGTGAAAATTATTATAATAAATTTATGAATGCATCACACTGTGCTTAAAAGAACACAGGAAAACTGACTCTCCATTTCAAAAACAATTTTAACTTAATAGCCTCATTTCTCAAGTTCATTATTCTCTACAAATTTATAAAAATAACAAAACCAAAATTGTACCCCAATAAAAATCAACAAGCCTCACAGTTCATTTTTATAAGTCTTCCTACCATTGGACAAGTACAAAGCTTTCTGGTTCTAGAGTCTGTCTGAAAGAGTCTGTCTGGTTCTAGAGTCTATTGCTGAATCAAGTTAAAGGATTATATCTGGATGTTAACAAAACTCAAACGCTCTTCATGTAGCTTCTATTTTAAAAATAACTACAAAATATTACTTTCAGATAAGAAAATATTAAGCTTCCACGACTATACATATGAATGACATTTTAAGTTAGAAATCTAAAGAATGCCCGTAATTGGCACCTGGCTTACTAAAGGAGCCCTCTTTTGATAAAAATATACAATCTTTTTAAGAAGCCAAATCTAGGATTTTGTCACCATACAACCAACCTATATCTTCACTTCGAATATACCAGAACACTCTCCATAGTGGTACCCATCTGTCCACTATATTATGTCGCAGAATTTTTTGCATAATAAATTCACACAGCACAAGACTCAAAAATGTCTACATCCTAAGTGAAACTCTCCCTCCTACTTGTACCCTAAACACCCAGTTTCCTCCCATTCAACCCCCTTCCTCCACACAAGTTAACCACTATTACTAATTTCTTTTATGTCCTTCTTTAAGATTATACAAAAATATTCATGTACAGCCCACTGTTATTAGCCATTGTCCCCGGCTTTCCTTCACTAACAGTTGCATGCTACAGACACTGGTCTGCCCCTTTTCTCATCTAGCATATCCTGGAGAATGTTCCAAATCAGTATAGAACATACCTGTTTTAAACACTGAAATATTTCTATTACATGCATATTCAAATATTTAATCAGTCCCCTAATGGTAGACATCAGGTTGTCAGTATTTTGCTGTTATAATGTTGCCATGAGCAACCTTGTACGTATATCTGCTGAGTACTGGTAAAAATGTCCTACAGTAGAGCTCCTGGGTCAAAAGTTATACATGCCTTAGTAATTTTGAGATAGTGCTAAACTGCCCTCTACATAACTGCACAAATGTGTCTGCCCACCAGGCATCCGTAAGAGTGCCTTGATGCAGCCTCACCAGTGCAGTGCTTCAAATATTTGTAGATTTCTGACAATACACTAGATGGACTCCCAGTACAGTTTTAATTTGTATTTTTTTTTTTTTTTGAGACGGAGTCTCGCTCTGTCGCCCAGGCTGGAGTGCAGTGGCGCAATCTCGGCTCACTGCAAGCTTTGCCTCCTGGGTTTATGCCATTCTCCTGCCTCAGCCTCCTGAGTAGTTGGAACTACAGGTGCCCGCCACCATGCCCGGCTAGTTTTTTGTATTTTTAGTAGAGACGGGGTTTCACCGTGGTCTCGATCTCCTGACCTTGTGATCCACCCGCCTCGGCCTCCCAAAGTGCTGGGATTACAGGCGTGAGCCCCCACACCCGGCTTTAATTTGTATTTCTATTACTGAGTGAGACTGAGCATGTCTCCAATATGTTCATGAACCATTTATTTCTATTCCTGTAAACAGACTTTTTATACCCTTTTCCTATTTTTTTTAACATGTTAAATTTATGGAAGAACTTTTCCTATTTTTCTACAGGGTAGTCTTTTTCAATGTCTAGAGCTCTTTAAAATAGTAAAGCCGGCCGGCACGGTGGCTCACATCTGTAATACCAACACTTTGGGAGGCTGAGGCAGTTGGATCACCTGAGGTCGGGAGCTCGAGACCAGCCTGACCAACACGGAGAAACCCCATCTCTACTAAAAATACCAAATTAGCCGGACATGGTGGCGCACACCTGTAATCTCAGCTACTTGGGAGGCTGAGGCAGGAGAATCGCTTGAACCCGGGAGGCAGAGGTTGCAGTGAGTCCGAGATCACACCATTGCACTCCAGCCTGGGCAATGAGAGCGAAACTCCGTCTCAAAACAAACAAAACACACACACACACAAATAAAATAGTATAGCCCTGCCATAATGCACCTAATAAACTAAACATAAAATGTATAGTAACACATTTTTCTTAACATTAATGAAAAAGTGGTTTTTTTAGTATTTTCACAAAAAGGACAAAAATAAGATTCAGAAACAAACTGTACATAAAAATATATATATACCCTGAAATTCCCAAATGACTGTGAAGTAGTCACTTTCCAACCCTACTGCCCACCACCCAAAACACAAGGAGAAAATAAGAATGTTGGCCTTCCCCAGTCTCAATATCAGTAGCAAGGTACTCAAACGCCCAGTTTAAACAAATGTTTCTGCAGAGGCTTTACTGTACTGTGGGTCTAGCCCTTCCTATTCTTCTAACTCACTGATTTCTGCTTGTATATCTTTAATAATTTCCCCATTCTGCTTTCCTTCAGGTTCTTTTAAGAGACAGAGTCTTGCTCTGTCACTCAGACTAGAGTGCAGTGGCTGGATCTCAGCTCACTGCAACCTCCATCTCCCAGGTTCAAGCAATTCTCCTGCCTCAGCCTCCCAAGCAGCTGGGATTACAGGCATCCGCCACCACACCCAGCTAATTTTCGTGTTTTGTTTTTTTGGCAGAGATGGGTTTCACCATGTTCCGCAGGGTGGTCTTGAACTCCTGAGCTCAGGTCATCCACTTGTCTCAGCCTACCAAAGTGCTAGATTACAGGAGTCAGTCACCGTCCCCGGCCTCCTTCAGGGTTTTTCATTGTCCTGTCTAGCAATCAGTTAGAGGCTTGATTCATTTTCATTCTTTTCTTAATGGCATAAGGATTTGGCAATGAACATTCCTCTAAGCTCTCCTTTAGTCTCTGATAAGTAATGATTGCATTATTGCTATTCTGTAGATATTCTGCAGTTTTAATTTTGAAGCCCTGTTTGACCTAAGGGCTGTTTGCATGAGTTATAAAATTCCAGAAAGAAATACCTGTTTTCTGGTTTTATTATTAACTTATAGATGTAACTAAGATCAGAGAATGACATCTGTCCTTTTCTGTTTTTCAGTATTTGAGGTGTGCATTGAAAAAGATTAGTTTCTTGAATGTTCCAGACAGGAAGAGGGAGGGAGAAAAGGGGAGAGAGGAATAGATAGAATTCTAGTATTTTAATTATGGTTCAATTCTAAGCATTTTAAAATTTCATTTTACTTCTTAAAACCATGATTTACAACTGTGTTTAATTTCCAAATTCACATAGCTTTTTTGTTAATCTCTTCATTATTGCCTTCTAACCTTAACTGCTTCATATTTAAATGATATGGTGTGTATGGTACCAACTGTTTTTAAATCTTCTGATTTTATGGATTTATAATTAATTTTTCTCCCATAGTCCATAAATACTTGAGAACAATCTATATCTAACTATTAGGTACTGAGGTCTATGTCCATTATACCATGCCTGTTCACTGGTTATTCAAATCTACATATGGGCATTCTGTTTATCTGACTAGTAGTATGCAGGGTATGTTGAGATCTCCAACTATGATAGTGGACTTGTCAACTTCTCCCTGTGGTTTTATCAGTTTTTCCTGGGTATTTTGAGGCTATTGTGATAGGTACATAAAATATGAAAATTGCTATATCCTCCTAATTAACAGACTTATCATCAAATTGTTACTAATGCTTTCTGTTCCAGAATCCTATTTTGTTTGATACTAAAGCTACGTCATTTGTTTTTGGTTAATGTATACTGGCATATCTTTATCACTCTCTTTTATAAAAATTTTCAACCTTTTTGTACCTTTATATCTTAAATATAAAGATTAAATATAAAGATTAAAACAGCTGGATTTTTAATCTAACTGGTAACTTTAGTCCATTTACATTTGTTATGACTGATTTATGTAGACTTGCTTCTATCACCTTTAGAACTTCTATTTCTCTCACTTTCTAGTATAATTCTAATATCTCCTCCTGGGATTCCACTAAGACATATTTTAGACCTCACTCTGATCTCTCCCCACCAACCCCACCAACTTCTGCCCTATCATCTATCCTCATGTCTCTCTGTGTAACATTCTAACTTATTTTTTTGAGATAATCATCTAATCAATTAATTCTCTTCTGGTATTTAATCTACTGAGTTTCTTATTTCAACAATTATATTTTTTCTTTATTTTCAGACAGAGTCTCACTGTCATCCAGGCTGGAGTGCAGTGGCGTGAACATGCCTCAGTGCAGCCTCGGCCTCCTGGGCTCAAGTGATCTTCCCACCTCAGCCTCCTGAGTAGCTGAGACTATAGACAGGTACCCCATACCCAGTTAATTGTTTTTTAGGGTGGAGGGGGGTATTTTTTGTACAGAAGAGTTCTCACCATGTTGCCCAGGCTGGTCTCCAACTGCTGGGCTCAAGCCATCCTCCTGCCTCGGCCTCCCAAAGTGCTGGGATTACAGGCGTGAGCCACCATACCCATCTATATTTTTTATTTCTATAAGTTCTATTTCATCCATTTTCTTTTCAGGTCTTCCTCATCATTCCTGGCGGTCTTACTGCTTGCTCAATTTTATGATTCCATCTTTTTTTCTTTATTTTAGATTTCACATGTAACTATTTTCTCACAATTCTAATATCTGAAGTATGTGTTTTGTATCTGATAATTCCAAAACTTACTGTCTTTGGGAAACATATCTATTACTTATTATTTCTGACAATTCTCAAATATGTTGGGTTGACTACCTGAATGCTATGATTGGAGTGAATTCTTTTAATCTTTGGGAATCCTACAGGCTTAAATTAGAGATGCTTTCCTACAAAAAATATCTGAGTCTGCTTCTGATGACAGCTGTGGATGCAACTAACATGAGACCACTTTACCATCTTGTATAATCCTGAGATTCTCCAAGAGATTTGGCTCCCCAACCTTGCTCATTTATACACAGGAGACTAGACTGCTTAGTATAGGTAGTGACTCACTTTCTCCTACCCTGGAAAAAACAAAACAGATCTCTCATCTGAATGTGATCACAGTCTAGGGGATTCTATGTGAGAATAAGTGGAGGTTATGGGCAGCAGAAAGACAGATGCCTTTCACTGACCATAGAAATAGGTCAGAAGCTGCCCTAAAGACTGTGTGCTCCAGGATTTCACTATTTAACTCAACTACCATTCCCTCCACAGTGAATGGAAGCTTCTGAGAGCACCATCTTGCCTTTAAACCACAAATTGTTAAAAGTCATGGTAACAAACCTCTGGTTTTGGAAGGCTGTCTCACTTATGTCCTAAAATTAATGTTACAGCCTATGTTTCATGTTAACTGAAAAGAAAAACAGCCTGAACAACATCCTTATGTCCCATGGCTTGCTCTCAGCTCCCCTTGGTTGGGCCTAGGGCAGCGAGACTGTCTGGTTCCAATCCTTTTTCTGTCACTTGTCACCTCAGACAAGTTGTCTAACTAACTTCTGTATGCTTCAGTTACCTCATCTACAAAATGCAGATAATAATAGCATCTACTTTTTAAGTTATTAAGAGGATTGAAAGAGTTAATAAAAAGTAAAAGATTAAAAAAAAACTTGGTAAGAATAGGCACAGAGGAAAAAAAGTAAAAATAAATAAATGAAAAGACTAGAGCCTAGCACATAAAAGCTTACCAGGAATTAGTTCTATAACATGAACTCTATTTTTTAAAACTTTAAAGTACATATAATTTTTAATTTACTACAGTATACATACCAATAATAAGTTTACAACTGTAGACATGTTTATCTACAGCAAATATAACAAAGACTAAAAGAACAGATACTAAATCATTAAGTGATTATCAATTAGTATCTTTAATTTTCTTATAATTCCTTATTTTCTATAGATCACTTTTGTAACAAGAAGAAAACAAACCAAATGAAAATGAAACTATCTCAAAAAAGAATTAAGTCAAGACAGGAAGAAAGCTCATAAATATAAAATATATCTTATGGTTTATGTAAAATTCTTAACAAAAGTACCTTATTTGCTCCAAACTGCACTCTGGCTTTACCTTTGACTAAGGTGGCATTTATTTGCATGATGACTGATTCTATTGAGTAGGCACTGCTCCAGCCCTACAGGAAGAACAAAATATCTCTAAAATACAGCAGTATTTCTGATTCCCACTTGGGAAGGCCTAACAAAATGGTATGTAACTCAACAGCAGCAAATCGGTGTTAAAAAGTCTATAGTCAAGGGGAAAAAGTAAAATTGGAACATTTCCAGAATCTCACCAAAAAAAAAAAAAACAACAACAACAACAACAAACCAATGTTTTAAGTGCCCAACATGAGCAAATTAGAACCTTAAATAAAGGTCACTCTTAATGCCTATCCTAGCATAGATTCAGCAGCAAGTACAATGTCATTTTATTGGTTTACCTTTTCATTCTTGAAAGTAGAAGCTATTTTAAAAATAAACTAAAATTTCTTTAAAAGTAGGAGCTATTAAAGAATTTTCTACTTACAATCTAATTTACATGATCAAAACACTAAATTGTGGGTGAAAATGGAGTACCGTAAGAAAAAAGTCACCTGTTTTGTGAGAAGTTCCATACATAATGCTCCTCCACCCAATACATACCTTAAAAAGAAAAAAGGAGTCATACAAAATTCTCGAAAATTATTCCTCCTTAAACAATTTCTAAGTGCCATTACCAAGAAAATATGCATACAAGATGAGAAAATAACATGCAAACATGAAAACAGTTGTTAGGGATATAGGACTATGGGTAACTTAAAAATTCTGTTATCACACTAATATAATCCCTCTGAAATTCTAGTCAATTTTTTCTAATGGTTCTTAGAACATAAAACTTTCAGATTTGTATGGTATCAGTAACTAAGAACTTAGCCCTAAATATTCCAAAGAAGAGGGGCAGAAGAACCAGTTTCCTTAAATGGCATTCGCATGTTCTTTACATCTGAAACTCTACCATGATGTTACAGCCAAGAGTTTTTCCCCTGACAGTGACAGTGACCTTATCCTATCCATGCTATGAACATCTGCATGGCTTTATGGTTCAAACTGTTTTTACCCATTCTATTGTGAGAATCAAATGGTTCTGACCATGGAGCTCCTCTCTGGAATTCCTTAAGCTCTTTCTAGGCCTGAAGACTATTCTCTGAACCAAAGATAACTTCTGGGGATGTACCAAATCTCCCATTAGAAAATCATTATTTAGGTAATGATTTTTTAACCTTTATATTTCTCAAAATTTCATTTCTCCTTTAATGTTAAATTTCAAAATACATAAATATCATGCCTAAAAAAATCAAGGGAATGATAGTTTTAGAACAAAAACTGTGGTAATTTTGAAAACACAAAAGCTAAGACCACTGATTAGGTCTATGTGGACACCAAGTCCACCACAAATTGTTCTGTCCTCTGGGGCTCTGCCCACACCTTTCCCTTGTTTGAGATTCCTTCTGCCTCCTACCCTTCCAAATGCTGTATTTCCCCCCAGAAGACTTGCCAAGACCACTCTACCCTGCACATCTTCCACTCCAGCTAACCAAAGGCATCCTTGTGTCGACTAACCAAATTACTTTGCAGAGAAGGCATCTAAAAACTTTTACTGTAGACCACTAACATTAATAATTGTTATAGTGACAACATTTAATAATAAAATTAGAGAAAGAAGTCCTCTTCAACTCCCCCATCCTGGAGAATCCAAGCAAGTGTCTCTCCCCACTTGCTTTGCCCAAACCCTGGGACCTTTCAAAGTGAAAAATTAATGGAAGGGAAAAAAACCTAAAAGAAAAACTCTCCAAAAACTTAAATTCAGAAGACTCATGGGATTAACTTTTTTTTTCTTTGTGGATTCTATTTCTGAAACATAGAAATCTATCTTCCACTCTTTAACTCTCCTACTGGGCTAAAAGAGTATTGTACGTAATGTGCACTCACTGATTTAACAGAATTAGAAGATCCAGGTGCTCATTTAGATTTTGGTTCCACAATTGCTCAAAGCTTAATAATCGGTTCATGAGTTAACACCACACATGATCTTCAAATTTTGGAAATGCTGATGGTGGACAGGAACTTGTTTCCGGAAAAGGAATTACACAGTAGACATTTTACCTATTATCCAACCACAACCACCTTTCCTTTAAGATACCCCACTCTGGCCGGGCGCGGTGGCTCAAGCCTGTAATCCCAGCACTTTGGGAGGCCGAGACGGGCGGATCACGAGGTCAGGAGATCGAGACCATCCTGGCTAATACGGTGAAACCCCGTCTCTACTAAAAAATACAAAAAACTAGCCGGGCGACGAGGCGGGCGCCTGTAGTCCCAGCTACTGGGGAGGCTGAGACAGGAGAATGGCGTGAACTCGGGAGGCGGAGCTTGCAGTGAGCTGAGAGCTGGCCACTGCACTCCAGCCTGGGCGGCAGAGCAAGACTAGGTCTCAAAAAAAAAAAAAAAAAAGATACCCCACTCTTCCTTTGAGGATGCAGAGTCTTAGGAGGTGGGAAGAAAGGGAGTTTTTGGATTTTCAGGTCAAAAGAAAGTGCATTTGTACAAGTACGTAATACCTACACAAATGTTTGTTGAACACAAGACGAGCAGTTCTAGTACCTTCACAAAAAGTAAGATAACTAAACTTTTCCTTAATATACACTTTCAGCAGCATCGACATTTAAAAGTGGCCGATTCTACTTCTGTATTAAATGACATTCCTTTTGTCAACATGTGTTCCAAATTCTTACTGCTCTTTGCCTCCAAAGGGTTCCTCCTGAATACTGAGACAGTTCAAGAATACTAGGGAAAAAAACATTAATGATCTAAGTAAGGGTCATCTAAGGATAACATGCCATATGTATGGACACAGTAATACAGTATTTTCAACTTTAAAAAAGTTCAGTTGCCAAAGTTGTACAGCAAACACTATCCTAAGCTTAGCCTCTTCGGATATTTCACTTAAAAATCACTGTAAAAAACACGAGTCACAAAAAGCCATATTTTGTATGATTCTATTTATATGAAATGTCCAGGAAAGGCAAATCTACAGAGATAAAAATTAGATGAGAGGTTGCCAGAATCAATGGTGGGGGAGACGGGTATAGGGAGTGACTGCCTATCAGTACAGGGTTTACTTTTGAAGTAATGAAAATGTTCTGAAACTAGGTAGTAGTAATGGCTGCACAACTCTGAATATATTAAAAACCACTGAATTGTACACTTCAAAGGGTGAGTTTTATAATATATAAACTGTATCACAATAAAGCTGTTAGTTTAAAAAATGTTTGGCTATGTCAAGAAATAAAGAAATAGGGTCATAACTAGAAGATGTGGGATATGAAATACATAGAAAACTGCTCAATAATCTATCTGGAATCACACAATGCTTAAGCTTTACCCTGACTGAAATGGCAAGCTTTTACTTCTTCCCAAGTCAGCAAATAATTCCTCCTCTTCACTTAATAGTTCACTATGAAGACCAAGCCATTTTGATTTTGCCTCCAATGAGCTTTCACATTTTATTCCTCCTTCCACTCCAATGACTACCAAACCAATGTAGGTTCTCCTCACTTCACTCTTAAGACAACAGTGTGGTCCTCAACTACTATCACACTCTTCTAGGCTCTGTGAGCACAACGTGTCTCCTATTCTCTTTTGCTGTCACCAGATTTACTTTACAATAGTTTCTTTACTGTTACTCCCATTTCTCAGTTATACAGAAAGATGAATAGCCAGGGTGATGATAGTTTACTTAGCAGAGGGGAAAAAAAAGGTCTGTCACCAGTCCACAGAACTGTTTAAGTACAAGATATTACATCAGCACTATTTCCTACAACTCTTCTACATAAGTCCTACCCTCCTTGTGTTATAGTTCAAACTGGTCTGGTATACTTTTGAGTATCTCATTCTCTTTCCTAGATAACTGATTGTGTTTATTTTTCACCTATGTAAATCATTTTCCTTCAACCTCCACCAGCTGACCAAACCCCACTCACATTTCACTGCCTAACTGGGATCCCACCTACTTCATGAAGTCTTCAGGTCACTGTTGCCAGAGCAACTCTTTGCTGCTTTAAACCTCTGATAAATTAAGTCCATAGTTAGCATTTGATAATCAATGGAGTACTTAGTACTTTTAATCCCCTCTTACACAGTTGGCATTTGGTATAATGAAAAACACTTTACTAGGAATCAGAAGATTTATTTGAGTAGATCACAAGCTGACTTATTATTCAAATTATTCATTTGAATAATGAGAACAATAACACTGTGGCAAAAAAGAATCAATTAAGAAACTATGTAACAGATTTTAAAATTGAAAATGGCATTATTCATAACTTCATGTATTTGTCTCTATTCTAGGTGGTAAACTAAGGTCATAAACTTAAATTCTTGGAATTCTTACAATAAAATGTTGAAAAGCTATACTGGTCAATTTTATAATCACATTTTAAAATGTTCTGATAAAAAAAAAATTTTTTTGAGACGGAATCTCGCCCTGTTGCCCAGGCTGGACTGCAATGGGGCAATCTCGGCTCACTGCAACCTCCACCTCCTGGGTTCAAGCGATTCTCCTGCCTCAGCTTCCCGACTAGGTAGGATTACAGGCACCCACCACCATGCCCAGCTAATTTTTGTATTTTTAGTAGAGACGGGGTTTTGCCATGTTGGCCAGGCTGGTCTCAAACTCCTGACTCAGATGATCCACCTGCCTTAGCCTCCAAAAGCACTGGGAATACAGGCGTGAGCCACCGCATCTGGCTGATAAAAATGTTTTTATATATTTATTCTGAATTTGCAAATTTCTTCCAAATCTTTTCCTTGATCATTTTTTTTCTCTAAGATTTTGAACAAAAAAATGACCTGTCTTCCTTTTCCCATGCTTATGGGAATACTGAGTAAACATACTACAATTTTATAAATAAGCACATAAAACTAAAGCACTATAGTTGGCCGGGCACAGTGGCTCATGCCATAATCCAGCACTTTGGGAGGCCCAGGTGGATGGATCACTTGAGGCCAGGAGTTTGAGACCAGGCTGGTCAACATGGTGAAACCCTATCCCTACTACAAATACAAAAATTAGCTGGGCATGGTGGCACATGCCTGTAGTTCCAGCTATTCAGGAGGCTGAGGCAGGAGAATGGCTTGAACCCAGGAGGTATAGGTTGCAGTGAGCCAAGATTGCGCCACTGCACTCCAGCCTGGGCAACAGAGTGAGACTCTGTCTCAAAAAAAAAAAAAAAAAAAAAAAAAAAAAAAAAAAAAAAAAAAGGCCGGGCACGGTGGCTCAAGCCTGTAATCCCAGCACTTTGGGAGGCCGAGACAGGCGGATCACGAGGTCAGGAGATCGAGACCATCCTGGCCTACATGGTGAAACCCCGTCTCTACTAAAAATACAAAAACTAGCCGGGCGAGGTGGCAGGCGCCTGTAGTCCCAGCTACTCGGGAGGCTGAGGCAGGAGAATGGTGTAAACCCAGGAGGCGGAGCTTGCAGTGAGCTGAGATCTGGCCACTGCACTCCAGTCCGGGTGACAGAGCGAGACTCCGCCTCAAAAAAAAAAAAAAAAAAAACTAAAGCACAATAGTTACGTCGTTTCTCCCCAATCAGTAAAGGCTTCATTAAAGGTATTTTAACATTAAACTATGAAAAACGTAAGAACTATGACTTGGTGGCTAGTAAAAGGCTGGTGTTGCGAGCAAGAGAAAAGTTAGAAATTTACTATTTTTCAGTCTTATGTTTATTTTGTATATGTAAATACTTGGCTGGGTTACCTAACATTCAACTTCCGAAACTTATCATTAGGTTTTATGACAAGAGAAGTACTTTTTATAGCAATTTTATTGCCTGATCCAAAAACAGTCTACGGAAGCTTTAACAGTAACAAAATAAAGCTGTACACAATTCTAAACAACTCTGTTTCACACCCAACCTGGGACTTCCACTCACTGTAATAGTGTATTTGTGATCAACTTTGTAACAACCTGTCAAAAGGAGACCTCTAACATCTGCTCACAAAGGAATCCCTTCAGCATCTCCTGCTCTGCAGCAGCAAACACATGGGAATCACTCAGAACTCTGGATTTCCAACAGAACAGCATTTCCTAGAGAGTAAGCCAGAGGACACCATCCTCTGAGATGCTATCGTGTAAATTATTAAACAATTTTGGGAAAAATAGAAAACAGCATTAAGCCTCCAAGAAGTCCTTTGGTAAAAGATATTTTGAACCTGGTTTCCCCAAAACCTTGCAATCCCCTCAAAACATCTATTAACAAACCACTAGGCTGGGTACGGTAGCTCACGCCTATAATCCCAGCACTTTGGGAGGCTGAGGTGGGCGGACCACGAGGTCAAGAAATCGAGACCATCCTGACCAACATGGTGAAACCCCATCTCCACTAAAAAATACAAAAATTAGTTGGGCATGGTGGCACATGCCTGTAGTCCTAGCTACTCAGGAGGCTGAGGCAGGAGAACTGCTTGAACCCAGGAAGGCAGAGGTTGCAGCCGAGATCACGCCACTGCATTCCAGCCTGGTGACAGCAAGACTCCGTCTCAAAAAAAGAAACAACAACAACAACAACAACAACTGTATTAGTGCTTAACATTTTGGGAGCTACGGCAAAGATTAGGTTGGAGGTGTCAGGTACGTAAACTCTTAAGAAACAATATTGAAATACATAAAATTTAAAGAAAAAATTAAAAACAAAAAAGAACAAAAATAAAATAATTTTAAAAAACAATATTGGGCCAGGCACAGTGGCTTAGACTTGTAATCCTAGTACTTTGCAAGGCTGAGGTGGGTAGATGGCTTCAGCCCAGGAGTTCAAGACCAGCCTGAGCAATATGGCAAAACCTCATCTCTACCAAAAATACAACAATTAGCTGGGCATGGTGGCATCTCAGCTACTCAGGAGGCTGAGGTGGAAGGATATCTTGAGCCCGGGAGGCAGAGATTGCGGTGAGCCATGACTACACCACTGCACTCCAGCCTGGGCAACAAAGACAGAACCTGTCTCAATAAATAAATACATACATAAATAAAAATTATATTGCTTTACCATGTGGCAGAACTCAAAATGAGCGCAGCATATCCATATGTAATACTAAGGTTAAAAAAAACACACACACTTTTTGTTTCTCTGAGCTTTATAGATGGACACCATGCCCAAATAACTATTCTGTAGTATCAACAGCAAATCAGTATGTATTCTGACTACAAGAAATGATTCTTAACAGGATTTTAGCCCCCCAAAACACATATATAAGCATGTAAAGCAAATATAACTAAAAATAACTGTAGGAACAAAGCTCTTCTGGAGAAAGTTCTGAAGTCTGATGTAGTCACTCATATTTTTACCCTAAATACAACTATTACTACCTCAACCATAGACATGATCAAAGTAAGGGCTGGATATATTTAGATTTTAATCACCATAATGTAGATTATGTCACATAATAGAATTAGTCAGCCGAGTGTTTGAAAATTCTCAAGTTAAACTGCTCATACTTTGAGGGCCTACTGAACATTTCATAAATAACCTAACAAATTGTGATCTTTTCCCCCGCTTCTGTAAGACTTCCAACCACAAGAAAAAGCAATACAATTACCATTTGACCCTACTAAACTGCAAGTATTACCTGTAGAAGTAATTAGCCAGTTCCATAGGTCCATGAGATTTCCCATGATTATCCCTAGAAGTACCAATTAGGATCACAGGCATGTGGGGACCACTCTTTAATCATAACATTCTCTAAACCCTCAATTACAATTTACATTTGAAAAACATTAGCTTTTTTAGGGTAAAAAGTATGTGTATATATATATATATCTGTGTGTATGTGTGTATATGTATAAATACGTGTGTGTATGAATAATTAAAAACTCTACCTCTCAACAATATAATGCTTTATAACCAACGGTTCTAAGTGTGGGCCCCAGAACAACAGTATCATCTTCACCTGGAAACTTCTTAAAAATGTAAATACTCAGGCCCTACCACAGACCTACTGAATGAGAAACCTGGGACTAGCTCTCCAAATGATTCTGGTGCACACTTAAAAAAAAAAAAAAAAAAAAAATGCAGGCCAGGCACACTTGCCTCATGCCTGTAATCCCAGCACTTTCAGAGGCCAAGGTGGGAGGATCACTTGAGCCCAGGAGTTCAAGACCAGCCACGACAACATAGTGAGACCTCGTCTCCATAAAAAAAAATTTTAACTGAAAAAAATTTTCTTTTTAAGTAATTGCTTAAACTTACCCTCCTGAGAGAACAGGTAACACCACTCGAACAAATGGAGGATCAAATGGAAAGTTATCCTAAAAAGCAAATAAGCAAGTTTAATTAATTTTAAGAACATCCTTAATGCTATACTATTTAGAAGATTTTAAAAGATACTATAAAGAATGTGTACATTTATTATCAGGTAATGGGTAAGAGTCATAAAACTAGTACCCAAAACCAAAATGAAAACCAAATCAAATAAAAATGAAGTTAAAATCAGGCCCAAACAGAACAGTGTTATGGTAAACTGATGAAACACATGAAGGGGTTCCACTTCACTAGAACTATATAAAGGAACCATTCCAATAATGATAGACTAGGTAATTTAGATCAATTTTCTGACTGAGAACTAGAAAGGTGAACAAAACATAACAATTTCAGGGCTAAGAAAAGCGAACACCAGAGAGCAGGATCTTTTTTTCCCCCCCTTGGGTTTTCTTCCAATTACAGAAGAGAAAAAGAAGAGGTTCACAAGCTGAACTAGAACTCAGAGCTCACAGAGACATAAACATTGCAGCTCAGCGTTCACCGAGGAGAGGCCGAGCAAAGGCCCTGCTAAGACTGCCACTCCTAAGGTTGCGACCCTGAAAACCAACTGCAAATTGCCCTGACAGGGAATGAGGCCAGCTTGAATCATCTCAGTCCCTGATTGCATGAGGCAATCCTGGGTTGCTAATTTCCAAGCCCCTGGCAGGGGCAAATATAAATCCTCTCTGGAGAAGATTATTATCCAAGGCTTCAAATTAGTTCTGTATTTTTTCCATATATAATGTCTATCACTAAAAATAAGCCACATGAGACAAAGACAAATAGAAAACAAGAGAAGAAAATAATAGACACATAACCACAAGGGGTCAAGATAATAGAGTTAACTCTGTTGAACATAAGCGAGGAAAGAAAAGACAAGACTGAAAGTCTGGTAGAGAAACGCAAATTATAAAAATGAACCATATGGAAATTCTAAAATTTAGAAATACAACAGCTGAAATTAGTAGCTTAATGGATAAGTTTAACCACAGCAGTAACTTAGCAGAAGAGAGATTCAGTAAACTGGAAAACAGGTCAGAAAAACAAAATGGTAGAAAATGCAGAAAATAAAAAAGATAGTGAAAAGTTTATCACATACGTAGAGTCCTGGAAGCAAAAAAAGAATGGGACAGAACCAATACCTGAAGATATGGTTAGTGATAATTTTCCAAATCTGATCAAAGACTTCACAAGATTTGACCACAGTAAATACTTCAAGAGAAACAATGGAAGCTAGGATAAGAGAATGATATCTTTGAGGCACTGAAAGAAACTGCCAACCTAGAAACTTACACTCAATGAAAATACTCCTCAAAAATGAAATAAAGGCCAGGGACGGTGGCTCACGCCTACAATCCCAGCACTTTGGGAGGCCAAGGTGGACGGATCATCTGAGTTCGGGAGTTCGAGACCAGCCTGACCAACACGGAGAAACCCCGTCTCTACTAAAAATACAAAATTCACCAGGCGTGGTGGCGCATGCCTGTAATCCCAGCTACTCAGGAAGGTTAAGGAAGGAGAATCGCTTGAACCCGGGAGGCGGAACTTGCGGTGAGTCGAGATTGCACCACTGCACTCCAGCCTAGGCAACAAGAGCGAAACTTGGTCTCAAAAAAAAAAAAAAAAAAAAAAAAAAGAAAGAAAGAAAAATAAAGGTTTTTGTTTTTCATCTTCAGACTCACACTAAAGGAAATACTAAAAGTTATTTTCAGACTGGAGAAAGAGGATCCTCAATGAAAATGTGGAGAATAAAGAGCATAACAAAGAGCAAATGTGCATGCGGATCTAAATGGATATTGACCAATTACATTATTATGTGTAGAGTTTTAGATAAGTATAGAACTAAAATGCATGATGACAGCAGCACGTATATGGCAGGGAGGACATGACCTCAGTGTTCTAAGGTCCTTGTATTGACAAGGAAAAGGAAAAAGTATAAATTTACAAGTTTATATTAGACTTTGACAAGTCAAAGACATATTGTAACTGTAGGGTAGTAAAAAAGAAGAACTACCATGCTGACAGAGGTATGAAACTAGAGTAATAAAAAAATCCAAAAGAAAGATGAAAAGGAGTGTGAAGCAAGAAGGACAAATAGTAATGAATCTATAAGATGGAGATTCAGACCCAAGTATCAGCAATAATGAATGGGTCCAACTAAAAGACAAGGATCATCAGACTTGATAAAAATATATGAAGTGAGGAAGATGATATAAGATGAGGGATAAGAAGAAATCGTTTTCTAACTTGCAATAGAAATGTAAGATTATCCACAAGATACCAACTTAATGACACAAGATAGCAACTTAACGACAGTTATTATAATCTACTTTCAAATAAAATAGCTCACCTTTCACCTATATTTAACAGACATAATGAAAGGTATAGAGGTTGATGTAAAGCTTGGTAAAGTACAACTTCATTTAACCTCCTATTTAGAAATTTAAACATGTGAATCCCTAGTGACTACAAAACCTCTTCATTGATTATGTATGATTTAATTCATTGTAAACAGTTCAGAATAACTCTTCCACATCAAAATCTGGGGACTCTATTCCATAAAGTCTATACCCTGGAACTCAGGAATCCGTATTTTACAGAAATAAAAAGTTCTTCAAGGAGGAAAAAAAAAGGTTGAGGGTGACTGTTAAAATGAAGTTTCAGTTACCTTAGTATATATTAACTCAGAAACAGACTCTCAGGCTCTACAAGGATATCAGAAAGTTATCTGAGATCTTAACATCTTAGCCATCTAAGTTATTCTTAAGGAAAAGGCACATTCTGTTTTTTAAAGACTGCATCACCAAATGGCTCTAAATAGTTACAAATCACTTCCTTACACTGAGTTGAAAATCACCTCTTTGTAATTTGCCTTACTAGTTTTATGCCCTGTGTTCACCAAAAACAAATAAAAACTAATGCTTCCATATACACAGTCCTTCAAATAGTTGAAGACATGCTAACATCAACCCCCATGTTCTCCTCTCCAAATCCACAATTTCGCCAGCTATCCCAGGACACGGAATACAATCTCTTCCCAATCCCGGCTATTATTCTCTAAATGAACCTAAGTTTATCTAAATAGACCATTCTTAAAGTACTACCTCAGAATTCAATTCAGTAATTCAGATGCTGCCTGAAACACCAAAAAGTGACTTCCTTAAAAGCATAGCAAGTTGGATTTACTAAGTTGCTGATCAGGTCGCGTTCCCTCCTGCATCTTTGTGTTATGCTTTATCTCCAGTTCCATTTTTCTTATTACTCAAGTTGTCACCGTGGACATCAGAGGCCATAAATATACACTGTTCTGGCTCTTTCCTGTAAATCTTTCTGAGTCATACCTGCTATCCTCCAAAGTCTGTGAATCCCGATACTAATAACTTGGCAATTCAGTTTAAGGTCCTCTTCATAAGGTCAGTTAGCTCAAGGCAATCACATTCTTCCCAGGCATCTTAAGAAATACTCCAACCCCAGAAAAGGCCCTTCTTTCTGGTATCAGGAGCCATGGTCCAGAAACACAAATCCAATAGAAATTCAGCCATTTACCTCCCAGATCGTCCCCTCCCTGAAGTTCTACCTAGAGCAGGAAAAAATAATGAAAACACTACCTGCAGTCACAAATCCTCCAGTTTCCTGTCCAAGATTTCATATTCCCGTAAAGATACCTCCCAAAGAGGAAGTGACAAGGGAGGGGCACACCAGGGGCTACAGGGACGAATTAAAAAAAAAAAAAAAAAGGGTTCTATTTCTTAAGTTTGGTGTTAGGTATACGGACATATAATTTAAATTTTTAAAAAGAAAGATACCTTCCTTTTTGTGTGTTTTGTTTTTTGTTTTTGGCCTGGGTGCTTCATTCATTCCCCCATATGAATTAGTAAAAATGTAGCCATTAGCAACTTCAGTCAATATATACCAGACATACTTTTTAGGAGGACAACCCAGTTGACAACCACAACAGTTTCTACAATAACAAAAGTGAGAGATAATACTGACATTTGGGTCACTTCAAGTTCAATCCTAAGATATATTCCCAAGGAAAAACATACACACAAAAAAGCTATGTAAGAAGCTTTCAGAAAATTATTACTATCCTTTTTGTAAGTACAAAAGCAGCATTGTTTTTTTCATCAAAATATCTCATATATCCACAGATTTTAAACCATAACATCTTATCCAGATCCATATTAAATCACGCCTGTAATCCCAGCACTTTGGGAGGCCAAGGCAGGTGTACCACAAGGTCAGGAGTTCAAGACTAGCCTGGCCAACATGGTGAAACCCCATCTCTACTAAAAATACAAAAATGATCTGGACATGGTGGCACATGCCTATAATCCCAGCTACTCAGGAGGCTGGGGCAGAGAATTGCTTAAACCTGGGAGGCAGAGGTTGCAGTGAGCCAAGATTGTGCCACCACACTCCAGCCTGGGCAACAGAGCAAGACTCAGTCTCAAAAAAATAAAAATAAAAATTAACATTTGTTCTAGACACCACTGCTATTCTTTAACCATTATTTTTAGCGTCTTAAAAATACTTTATTAGGCCAGGTGTGATGGCTCATGCCTATAATCCCAGCACTTTGGGAGGCCGAGGCAGGCGGATCACCTCAGGTTAGGAATTCGAGACAAGCCTGGGCGACATGGTGAAATCCCGTCTCTATTAAAAATACAAAAATTAGCCGGGCGTGGTGGCATGTACCTGTACCTGTAATCCCAGCTACTCGGGAGGCTGAGGCAGGAGAATCTCTTGAACCCAGGAGCAGAGGTTGCAGTGGGCCAAAACTGTGTCACTGCACTCCAGCCTGGGCAACAGAGCAAGACTCCGTCTCAAAAATAAATAAATAAAATAAAATAAAATAAAATTTAAAAACCCTTATGAAATATAACACAAAAATTCAGAAAAGTACATAAAATATAGAGATATACCTTAAGAAGCTATTGTAAATTATGTGCCCATGTAACCACCAACCTGGTCCAGAAATATATTCCAGCCAGTATCCAAGAAGCCTGCACAGATGTACCTTTCAGTTCACACCTCCCTACCTCCCACCTAGATGGACTCCTTACCCTAAACTGCATGTAATCACCCAAGTTTTACTGCCCAAGTATGAATCCATGATTAAGTGTTTCTCAGTTTCTTTTCATTTTTGCCCCCCTAAGAAGCCTTTTTTAGAAGTTTTCTTCCTAATTTTACCCCCCCGCTCCACAGAATTTTAACACCACAGATAAATCATGTATCTGTTTATGTTCTGTGGCCCTTTGGAGGGCAGCAGACCGTTTTAATAGCTAAGATTGTTTTCACTCCAAAGATCAATTTTCACTCCACTGCAGGTGATATTGCCTCCACTAAGAATGCATGCCCTAACCAACATTAGTTTTACCTATTTTTGAACTCTATATAAAGGAAACTGTACAAAATAGGTTTTGGAGTCCAGTCTCTTTTACAACTGTGTTCAAGATCCACCCATCTTGTCCCACATAGCGGTAAACCATTTTATAAACACCACATTTCTCCATTTTATTGGAAAGAATACTTGGGTTTTCTGTTTGGGGCTATTATAAACGATGCTTCTCTGAACATTCCTGTGTCTCCTGGTACACCTAATTACTCATCTCTTACAGAGAATATGTCTACGAGATTTCTGAACCATAGGGTATGAGCATCTTCTACTTCACCAAATTTTTTTCCAAAGCACTTGTACAAATATACGCCCCCGCCATTGGAAGTATATGGGGTCCTGTAACTATTTTCTTACCTTAAAAGAGAAGTTAAGCAAAATATATTCTATGCCTTCTTTTTCTTTTAAGATCTGAAGATCACTGTGCAAAGGACTATCAGGGTCAACCCTAAGAATTAGAAAACAAAAAAACGGTTCAAATAAAAAGTTAGAGATTTTTTTTTTAACTAAACTCAAAAATGAACTAGTCTGACAGCTAAAATAGAGCACCTAGGGTAAGTTCCAGAAAGAGAAGGTCTAAAGCTGCTCTTTATCACCAGGAAAAATAGAGATCACTATAGCTTCCAGCTCCTTGGGAATAAATGTCCAAAAGAGACCATAATACTCTAAATCTAATCTAATAAGGGGTTCAGAGTTTGCAGTCATTCTAAAGGAAAATAGTCACATGTATATAATTTTCTTATTAAACTTATATTATCAGCCAAAGGGTTCAAGGAGAAAAGTTTGCCATGGACCGAACTACGAAAAGTTAAATCACTAAAAAAATCCATATTTTTCTACAACTGTCCTATATATACAGATCCAATTTGAATCCCATCTCCCCCCAACATTTTTTTTTTTTTTTTAAAGAGACAGGGTGCCTCATTCTGTTGCCCAGGCTGGAATATAGTGATACAATCATGGCTCACTGCAGCCTTGACCTCTGGAGCACAAGATCTTCCTGCCTCAGCCTCCTACCACCCCCAGTAGCTGGGACTACAGGTGTACTCCACCATGCCTGGCTAATGTTTTTTTTTTTTTTTTTTGTAGAGATGAAGTCTTGCTGTGTTGCCCAGGCTGGTCTCAAACTCCTGGGCTCAAGAGATCCTCTCACCTCAATCTCCCAAAGTGCTGTATATATTTCAAATATAAACTGGTTATCACAGTCTCATGAAGTTATAAAATATACTTTTGTTTCTAAGTTCCCCTGCTCTAACTCCATAAAACACTTTATCCCACAGCTGGTCCTTCCTTTTTGTCCTTTTGTCCTTCCTCTTTCTCACTTTTTTATTAAGCCTCAGAAACAGCTCATTTAAACAATCTAAGAACTATTTCTATAGAAACAAGGTCTAAAGTTCTAAGTAACTTTAAGTCATAGTACAAAGGTATCAAGTTAGAAGGAAAATAACCTCCACTGTGATAATCTACCATTGTGAAGAGTGGGTTAGCATTAAAAAGTCACTTACTTCTGCAGTTTAACATGCCAGTCATATAAACTGTCATTTATGAGTTCCACTGAATAAATCCCTGTTAAGATACAGAGCATGTTAGCTACTCTTCATTTGATCATATAACTATTACTATAATATAAATGTATAAACTAGTCAACAGAAGCTAGGAATTTTGCTCTTAAAACACGGAACAACTAAGCTATATAGTAAATATTACACCACTGCAGCTGAGTATCTTATGCCCTTAACAGATCATTACAGCCATCAATTGAGAAGATTCTTTAATGAGTTGAAAAACTGCTTACCATTTAGTCTGACTGAAAAAAAAGATTATGCAAAATCATAGGTACTTAAGACTTTTCTTCCATGAACATACATTCCTACAAAGACGGAATCCTTCTACGTATGTTGTTTTACAATGTCTCTTCAACTTTCAGGGACATCTTTCCAAGTTAGCATACCTAAATCTATTGACAATCTTTTTAATGACTTTGTAGTAGTTTATTTTATGGATATGCTTTAACAAATTCCACCCAATATCTGTTTTTTTCCTATATAAACAATGCTGAAACAAATGATTACTTAACATTTAAAAATAAAACCAGTATTCAAATGTTTGTGCTTTATTAGGTTTCTACAGATAAACTTTTAGATTTCTTACACAAAAAACTGTAAGGACACCCACAATTCTAACAATTCAGAAACAAGTTTGGCTTATCCTGCACGCTACAAAGCAAGGGTTTTTCCTTGTTTTTATTTTTTTAAGCAAGTTCTAATTAATTTTGATTTGTTCATACTAAGAATTCTTGAATGGGTCATAATGCTTTTTTTTTTTTTTTTTTTTTGATAGTCTCACTCTTGCCACCCAGGCTGGAGTGCAGTGGTACAATCTTGGCTCACTGCAGCCTCCGCCTCCTGGGTTCAAGCGAATCTCCTGCCTCAGCCTACTGAGCAGCTGGGATCGCAGGTGCCCGCCACCACGCCCGGCTAATTTTTTATTTTTAGTAGAGATAGGGCTTCGCCATGTTGGCCAGGCTGGTCTCGAACCCCTAACCTCAGGTGATCTGACCACTTTGGCCTCCCAAAGTGCAGGGATTACAGGTGTGAGCCACTGCACCCAACCAATGCTATCTTTTCAAATTAAAGTTTGGCTCATTATTTAATACTATTTGAATCTGTAACAATATGAGAATTTTACCTCTAGTTAGAGAGGTTCCATAACATTCAAGTCATAGAGTAAGAATACTCAAGTCAAACAATGAAATAAAAACTTTAAAAACCTATATATTTTAAAGGTAATAACATAACTCTCTACAATAAGAGTTGATTATCTTGCCTTCAAAAATGGGGGGGGCGGAATCATAAAAATCAACTTGGCAATCATTCTCTGTACAATGAAATGTATTACTCTTATTTACTTTCCAAGCAATATTGCTCATGCTTTCGCCAGAAGATAAAAATCATGCAAGAGTTCACTCTTTTCAAGAAGAGGACAAAATTCCAATGGACTTATAAAAACATTTTTTAAAAATCCGAAAAACAAGTAAACTTATCCTAGTTTACTCTTACATCTTTTGGAACTTGATTGCATTTGAGTTTCACATTCCTAAAATAAAGCTAGTAAACATTTCCATTTCTGTCCAGTTTTAAGAAATGACATTTATAATCTGACAATAGAAAAGAGCAGAAGAACCATAGGGAGAGCAGGGATCCAGAGATCCTTACCTGTTTTATAACTCTGTGATCTGTATATGTCCCTGAGCTCTTTCATAAGTCTATCTGAAGCTTGCACTGACCCAGACACTGCACCCTGAAACACAAAAGCCACTGTTTATCAGGGTCTGCTGAGCTAAGTAAAGATTTAAGATATTTCAACCTGATCTAAAAGATTACAGCAAAAATGAATCACCGTTCAACTTTTTTTTTTTTTGGAGATGGAGTCTCGCCCTGTCACCCAAGCTGGAGTGCAGTGGCGCAACTGCAACCTCCACCTCCTGGTTCAAGAATTCTCCCACCTCAGCTTCCCAAGTAGCTGAGACTACAGGTGCGCACCACCACGTCCAGCTAATTTTTTTTTTTTTTTTTTTTTTTTTTTTTTTAGTGGAGACGGGATTTCACCATGTTGGCCAGGATGGTCTCAATCTTTTGACCTTGTGATCCACCCGCCTCGGTCTCCCAAAGTGCTGAAATTACAGGCATGAGCCACTGCGCCCAACCTCAACATTTTAAGAAGTAAAAAAAGTCCAATTAAATGAAGCATTATGAAGTTTCAAGAGGATATAAAACTAGGCACAAGTCTGGTTCATTTCCTATTTCTTATCATGTGAAAAAGTCTAGCCAACATGTCCAGACCACCATGGATTCCACAATAGTATAGAATTCAGTATGAGTCTATTCCAAACCCCAGCAATTACTATAAGACACTCAAGGTGACACATTATTAACTAAAATACAGCTCCATTCATTAAAAAAAGTGACTTCATAAAAAAAAAAAGATGTTAAGTCATAAGACTACAGGCAAGAATATTACACAGATGATCTAGTTCGCACATTAAGACACTGAGAAACGTGTGCCTACATGCGACTGGTTTAAGTTTTTCAGTGCAGGGACATCCCTAAAGATGAAAACACATCAATATCTTATCGTAAGACTAAATATAAACGGAACTACTTTTTGGTCACGTGAAATTAAAGATTTTAAACATTGCACTATACTTTGAAGGGGATGAAAAAATCAAGTTTCCTAGCTCATTTCATATCTACAAAATATGAGAAGTTTTTTCCGATCTCTAAAATATGAAGAGTACCTAATTCACATGGTGGCTATGAAGACTAAATGTGAAGATATATGAAGTATAAAGTACTTGGCATAGTATCAGTCATGCAAAGGTGTTCAATAATTTATAGTTGTTTTGACTATAACTCAAACTGGAATTGATCACAAGACACAAAGTACAGTTATCATTAATTCAAAAGACACAAACTTTGTTTTTTAAGTAATCAACATATTGGGGCCTGTCTAAATTTCTTTGTTATACTAAAAATTGTAAATTAGATTAATATATAAATAAGATTGAAGAAGGGAGAGTAATCTACCTGTTTTCAACATTTGGCATCTACTTACCTAACAATTCATTCCCTGTTTTGGGGCACCTGTGCCCAAGACAAAGTAACTGCTACGCAGATTTCATGGAGTTGGTCAACAGCTCTAATACAAGGCAGGAAGTAGTAAGTGTTCAATCATTTGATGTTTCCCTACTCTGAACATTTTATATATATACACATCATTTTCATTTATTTTTGATAGCAATCATCCAAAAGGTATGTACTGTCTAGCCGTATTTTAGAGTTGAGGAAAGTGAAACCATAAAAGGTGTGTTTGTCACCAAACTCAGTGTTCTTTTCACATCCTGCTGCTTCATGTAAAAGAGATATTAAGTTGTGGCCGGGCACGGTGGCTCACACTTGTAATCCCAGCACTTTGGAAGGCCAAAGCAGGTGAATCACTTGAAGTTGGGAGTTCAAGACCAGCCTGGCCAACATGGTGAAACCCTGTCTCTACTAAAAATACAAAAATTAGCCAAGTGTGGCAGTGCACACCTATAATCCCAGCTGCACCGGACGGTGAGACAGAAGAATTGCTTGAACCTGGGAGGTGGAAGTTGCAGTGAGCTGACATTATGCCACCACACTCCAGCCAGGAGACAGAGTGTGACTTCATTTAAAAAAAAAAAAAAAAAAAAAGATGTTAAGTCAAAAGAGAAAAATTACTTTTGGTTGGGTCAGAGTAGGACAGACCAAAGTCAGCTTCACCAAGGAGAAAGAACTTGAATTATATTTTGTAGGAAAGAATGAATTAGAACATACAGATCCCATGGGAGGAAGGTAAGCAGAGAAAACAGCATAAACAGGTTGGAAAGGGGCATATACAGGGATCAGCAGGTGGTTCCAGGATGTGAAGAGCAGACGAACAGGGTAAAAAGTGGCTATCCATAGATAAGAAACGTCATCTACAGCAACAAAACATATGACTAAGGCTAGGCACGGTGGCTCTTGCCTGTCATCCCAGTACTTTGGGAGGCTGACATGGGAGGATCGTTTGAACTCAGGTGTTCAAGACCTGCCTGGGCAACACAGAGAGACTTCATTGCTACTAAAAACAAACAAAAAAAAATAGCCTGGCACGGTGGCACATGCCTATAGTCCAAGCTACCTGGGAGGCTGAGACAGGAGGATTACTAGAGCCTGAGAGATCAAGGCTACACTGAACTATGTGCCACTACACTCTAGCCTAGGTGACATCGCAAGACCCTGTTTTAAAAAACATATGACTGAATCCACCACTAAGGCAGGAATGGAGAAGGAGGGCAGCTGAGGTGGGCATGTTAATGAATTGCCTGGTATTAACTATAATTATTTAATCACAAAAGTCCAGGTTCTACATATCTACACACACTTACATTTAAATGGTCTTGCCTTTGAGTCTTCCTAATTTTCTCTAATATTGCCAAATTTTCTTTTTCAATTCCTTCATCCTCTGACTTTTTCCCACTAATAGGCTCTTCTTCCTTCATCTCATAGTGATCTAAGTCTTCTATATCCTGCAAAAAGAAGAAAAATGTTAGCTTATTCAAGCTATTTTTCTTCAGCAATTTCTTATGCCAAAATAACATAAAATTACGCTTGACTCAAAGAGGGACAAGAAACAAAATATATCTATCCTATGGGGAGAGAGAAAAAGGCCCCACATTCCATTCAAGAGGCTCTCACCTTTTATATCCTATATTTTATTTAAAAGCTAGACTCTGGGTAAAGCAGATTCAAAAGCTTTACAAAATCATAACTATTACCAAATAAGCCATCTTCTAAATCTCCTGTTAAGAGGAACCTTTAAAACAGTTTAGCAGCAGGTGTCAAGAACCCAAAGTGTTCCTAGTTTGTTCCAGAAACTCAACTTCTAGACTTGTATTCTAAGAAACCAGTTTAAACTGTAAACACTAATTTAGGCATAAAGACACCTATTTCAACCTTGCAACCACAAAAACAAACACAAGATCTGCATGTGCAAAAATAGCAAAATATTAAGAGGCCACTGAAATACTAACATAGCATAATTTCTCCTGTATCGAAAAACTTTAAAATGAAAAACAGAATACAAAAAAGAATTTCAATTATGCTGAAATAAGCACAGAAAAAGGAAGACCAGAAGAACTTACACTGAAATATTAATTTCAGTTAATTTTAGTTATCTCTGGAGACATTTAATGCCTTCCCCTAATTTCCAAGTTTTATGTAATAAGCATTTATTGACGTTTATAACTAGAAAAAAAGTTAGAAAAAGAATTTTATGGTCGGGCGCGGTGGCTCAAGCCTGTAATCCCAGCACTTTGGGAGGCCAAGATGGGCGGATCACGAGGTCAGGAGATCGAGACCATCCTGGCTAACACGGTGAAACCTCGTCTCTACTAAAAATACAAAAAAATAGCCGGGCGAGGTGGCGGGCGCCTGTAGTCCCAGCTACTCCGGAGGCTGAGGCAGAAGAATGGCATAAACCCGGGAGGCGGAGCTTGCAGTGAGCTGAGATCCGGCCACTACACTCCAGCCCGGGCGACAGAGCAAGACTCCGTCTCAAAAAAAAAGAAAAAGAATTTTATCTCAGGTCCTCAGGAGGCTGAGATAGGAGGATCATGTGGGCCCAGGAGTTTGAGGCTGCAGTGAGCTATGATCATGCCACTGTACTCCAGCCTGGGTGACAGAGCAAGACTATCTCCAAAAAAAAAAAAAAAAAAAAAGCAAAAAGAAAAAGAAAAAAAAGAATTTGAATACCCCTAGACCAGTATCTTTATTCACATCATTCTGCTCCCTCCTTTCCCATACTATTTGTTCTTACGCATATATAAATCTATGCAGAATTTAAATCCTAACTTTTTGCAATTACCTTACTTCTCTACTTCAATTGCCAAAATCTCTAAAGGAGTAGTTTATACTCATCTCGACTTTTTTCTTTCCCAAGCAGGCTAATTCACTGACTTCTAGACCAGGTTAATGACTACCGTCTATCCATTCAATAGGCCTCCTTTTTGGTTTTTTTTTTTTTTTTTTTTTTTTATTTTGAGATGGAGTCTCACTCTGTTGCCCCGGCTGGAGTGCAGTGACAAGATCTCGGCTCACTGCAGCCTTCGCCTCCCCAGCCTCCTTTTTGGAATGCCATCTCTTCAAGCCCTATTAACGTTCTGTTCTCACTCAAACTCTGCCCATGACTCCATACTTCACGGAGCTCCCTTCTCCCTGTGTGCACCTTTTAGCACCAATCTTCCATCCTACACGTTTTTCTCACAATTCTCACAATAAAAAATAAAAATGCCTTTAGCCTGTATTTCCTCCTGTACCTTCAACCTCAGTCATGTTCCCATCCACAAAACTTCTTTCCCTGAGTATTAATCAGCACATCCCAAACAGAATTCAACATTATCTTTCTAAAATGTCCTCAGCACACTATTCCGTGCTTAAGGCCTTCCTATCAAAAATCACACCAAATAGAAACACACCTGTCTCAAATTCAAGACTTTTAACCATCTGCCTTTTCTAGCCAATCTTGTTTTTTCATGAATTCAACACATCAACACTGCTTCTCAAAAGAAAAGTATCCAATGAACCCAAACACACTATGTCCAAGGTTGTTCTGAGCCTCTTCCCATATTATTTTAGGAGCCTAGAATATCTTCTTTCCACCTGTCCTAATCTGACATCTCCAAAGTCCATTCTCCTTCCTTTCTAGTTTTCCCTCAATGTTGCAGCCCCTTGTTTATTAGCTTGTGAGGGGAAAAAGAAAAAGTACATGAACTTTAGTACAATGGCTGCTTCATGGTATACTGGACCCACAGAAAAGGTTTAACGTTTTCATGCAGTTTATTCCACCTAAGCTAAACTGCATAAAAACATTAAAACAAATTCTCATTCTAACTGGACAATTTTAAGAGTATTTTACTCCCAGACTCATAAAACAAGCCTATATCCAGGAACAGTGGCACACGTCTATAATCCCAACACTTTGGGAGGCCAAGGTGGTGGATCACTTGAGGTCTGGAGTTCGCGAGATGAGCCTGGACATAAGAACGAGACCCAATCTATACAATAAAAAATGTTTAAAAAGCTGGGCATGGGGCACATGCCTGTACTCCCAGCTACTCAGAAGTCTGAGGTGGGAGGATTGCTTGAGTCCAGGAGTTCAAGGTTGCAGTGAGCCATGATCACACTACTGCACTCCAGCCTGCGCCACAGTGAGACCCTGTCTCAAAAAACCAAAACAAGTCTATAACACTGCTTCATTAGTTCTGAAGCATTCTAAAAGTATATTTTAGATTAAAAATTTCCAAATTAAGAAAATAAAAGCATACATTGATTATAAGACCCAAAACAGAAAAAAAAAAATTTTTTTTTTTTTTTTAAATCAAGACCATGGAATCCATATATCTTCTATTTGGTCAACGCAGAAACAAAGATCTTTGTTCTGAAGTTTGATTTTAAATGCAAAGTTTCAGAGCTTGAAAACATCTAAAATTATATCCATGACTGACAACTGGCCTAAGCTCAATGTCTTTGGAATGAGCTCTACTAAATTTGCTATGATTTAAATGTGCTCCCTCCAAAATTCAGGTGTTGGCCAATGTGATGATATGAAGAGGTAGGACTTTTAAAAGGTGATTAAGCCAAGAGGGCTTCTTCCTCCTTAATGGGATTAAGGCCCTTACAAATGAGGCTTCACACACTGGACTAGCTTGCTCTCCTGCCCTTCTGCCTTCTACCATGTGAGAGGATGCAACAAGAAGGTCCTCAGACACCAAATGTTGGTATCTTGATCTTGGACTTCCCAGCCTTCAGAACAGTGAGAAAATAAATGTCTGTTCTTTATAAATTACCCAGTCTCCAGTATTCTGTTAAAATAGTGTAAACCAGATTAAGACAAAATTCATTGATGATTTTTCAATGAGAGACAGCTTCACTACTTCTAGTGAGTAGTCCCTAAAATGTTCTCAAATTCTCCTTTTATGCAAACAAAGTTTTATAAACTCAGTAGTTCCTCTTCCTAAAAATAACCAAATACAGATTAAGTACTGATCAGTATTAAATATAAATATAATTTTAGTGCTAAATGTTAAGAGCTTTTGTTTTCCAAGAAATCAAATCCAAAGAAATCAGATAAATTTGCTCAAAGGCATATCGTTAGTTAAAGGTACAGCCAGAGTTGGGAAATTATATTCCATTCCAAATACAATGTGCTTTCAATTATTCCACAATAGCAGTCTATAAAAAAGATTTAAGAATTACTCAAATGTTCAAAAATGAAGACATTTATGAACTCTTATTTTATATAAAATACCTACTTCAGCCATCTCTTCTTCTTCTTCCTCTTCTTCTGAAGTCACTTCTTCTGTTGTCCCATTCTGAAACAAAGAATGAATCTGACAGGGCTACACAGAACAAATATGCACAGGTTGAGTACATTAAAGACTGGTGCCATAGCTTTAGGGACAAACTCTCAACCATCTGTCACTGCAGTCCCACTACCAGACAGTTAATTAAAATTAAAATGTTTATCTTTAAATCCAGCTTTGACTAACAAATAAGTTATCAGCTTTTAAAAATGAAACAATTTTGAACAATTCAACTTAATGGATGCCTCAGGAATAAAGAAAAGCAATCAAATACAAAGCAAAACAGAAAAAAAACGTTAAAACATAATCTAATTTAAAATAAGAAAACATTTTACTTGTATGGCTGTGTGCATAAGATCAATGGCTTATTTAAAATAAAATCTCCCAAACTACCGATTCCTTAAAATAGCTACCTTTTTAACTTTGGAAAGCCTGAATCATTACATAAATTCAATTGTCTTACATTTTGAAATGTCAGATGTGTTATTGATAGTAGACAATTCACAAAACTAAGAATTATGAAATGATGACCACCTCACTAAAAAGCAAATTTTCTTTTTAAAAACATTTTACTACAAAATACTTCTCTACAAGACGCAACTTATCAATTTACAATTTATCAAGTTCAGAAATGAATCTGATGGGGTTTTAGGAAGGGCTTTCATATTCATTTTCGGCAAAGTTCAAAAGATAAGCTTCCTGGCCAGGACACTGTTTATACATGCATCTTTAACCATATTCTGTGTTCAGGTTAGATTCTGTGTTCAGGAATAATTCTCATGAAAAACAAACCCATGATCACAGAGGGTATTAGAACTCTTCTGGATTAGTCAGCTGGAGAATTTCATGTAGATAAACATACCTATGCAGAATTAATTTGTATTTCCTTTAAATCTGCATCTCTTTAGACATTGTCTTCTAAAAACTAAATGGAAAATGGAAGCAAGCAGCTTCCAAAATGTAATTCTCCCCTTTTTCGTTTCCCTAAATTGTTATATTCCAAGTCAAACTATTCTGGGTATCTAAAGACTATATACCTAGCCTAAAAGTCCCAAAGAGTTTGGTTGCATCAGTGATTGAAAGAGCATTTTTGAAATGCCAATTTCAAAGCTGACCCAGAGAATCTATTTTTCAAAAGTTCTCTGAGGTGATTATCACATGCATCCGGGTCTGTCACCATCAGCCCAGTTACTATCCTTCATTTTAAAATGAGAAAGCTGAGCTCCCACCACCTCAAAAAGGGGAAGTAATTTAATCAAAACAAAAAGTGAGTTAAGCTTGGGAAATCCTAAGATGAATTTCATTTCAAGATGTGGCCTGGTCCTCTTTTCAAAACCCCATTGAAATGACAGAATTTTACAAAAAAAGAGTAAGTCTGCTGCAGCAGCAGAAAAACAACAAATACAAGGAGAACACCGTTAGTGAACCAAAACTATAAGGACATGCTGGAAGATACAAAGGAGATGGAATCAGACTGCTGGGCTTGAGAAAGTCACAAATTCAATCCAAATAATGGAGGGACCACTTTTTTTCAGAAGAATCAGACATTCTTTACTGTACTTGTCCCATCTACAGTTGGTAAGGATCACTCTCCTAGATAGGAACCCTATCTTGACGGCCTCTATGAGTCTCAAAACCAGAGAGAAAAGACAGAGTGTTTTGAATACAACTCAATGCAGCAGCAAAATCTTCTAACAGACTCGGCCTCTTCCTTTTAGCTCAAGAGCTAGAAAGCTCACCAGCCACCACCTCCCCATCCTCATGCCACAGGAAGAGCACAGGTCTGCAAACCAGGAGGGGGAGGCCACAGCAGAAAAGAGTGACAATTCTGAAGACACTCAGATCAACAACGGATACTGATCAATGGTATATCTCATCTATAAATGAAAAGATAACCATGTATCACCAGTGAGCTGAAGAAAATTAGCAATCTGAAAGGAAAGTGCCAAGTCAAATAAGCACAAATGATCTGAAGCATTACTAATGAAGGAAATAAATAGAATTTAAAAACCTAATTGGGATCTCTAGCAGTAATTGAGAAGATACTGCATCCACAAAATAAACAGATTACTATGCAAGCACAATTCTACAAAGTAAAAATAAGATCCCCCCCACCCCCAAAAAACCACTTGTAGAAGGGCCAGAGTACTATGCACTTGACCCAATAAGGCATTTATGATTAAGAAAACCAAACAGTGACATTCCCTTAGAACAGAGAAAAAAAGGAGATGGGGGAAAAAACAGAAGAGAGGTAAGTAAGAGAACAGTTAAGGGACATCAAAGATATAGAGATCTAACATTCATCCAGAGGATGAAGGGGAATAAAAAGAAAGAAAAGAGACAAGTGCTGCTGAGCTAAATAAAGACTTTAGAATATTAAGCGGCTCTGAATGCCCCAAAGGAATACTGAAGGCCTGATACAGTGGCTCACGCCTATAACACTTTGGGAGGCCAAGGCAGGAGGATCACTTGAGCCCAGGAATTTGAGACCAGCTTGGACAACATGGTGAAAACCCATCTCCACAAAAAAATTTAAAAAATTAACCGTGCATGGTGGCAGAGCGCACCTGTAGTCCCAGCTACTCAGGAGGCTGAGGTGGGAGGACTGCTTGTGCCCAGGAGGTAGAGGCTGCAGCAAGCCATGATCACACCACTGCACTCTAGCCTGGGCAAGAGAGTAAGACCCTGTTTCAAAAAAAAAAAAAAAAAAGGAATACGGAAAAGTAAAACCCCCACACTTTACAGTTACAGAGAAAATCATACCAACTACCAGGAAGAAAAAATAACATACACAGAAAGTAGTAAGAATGAGATAGGCATCAGACTTTTCATTTGTAAAAAATATCAGAAGATAGAAGTGTAAGTAACTGGGAATAGACTCAATTATGAACTCAGAATTCTATATCTAACTCCATCAATACAGGAAGCATATCTGTGTATGTTCACCTCCAGATTCTCCACACCAATGTGGAATACTTTATACAGAGTCAGATATTTGTTGAACAAATGATAACAGACAGTAAGTATTCAAGGGACGCTCTTCATACACATCCCTGCAAATGCTTTCTAGCTAAAAAAACAAAAAACAAAACAAAACAAAAAAATAGGATATTATTCAGAGATATACTTGAGGGGCAGGGAGCAGGAGACATAATACAAGGAGCAGCAATAAGCAAAGACAACATTAACACCAATAGTGAAGTCTAAACGATTGCTGACAATGCAGCTGAAAGGTCACAGGCCATATTCTCTGACCATATTGAGGCACTAAAAATAACTGAAAAGTCACCTGAAAATGCTTTTTAAAAAGTTTTTTTTCCTAGATAACTCTTGAGTAAAAGAAGAAATTGATCCTCATGCCCTTAAGTATGTACCCCAGAGAAATGATGGCACAGGGGTACCATGAAATACAGACAAGAATGATCACAGCAGCATTCGCTGTTCCTAACAACACTGGAAACAACCCACATGTCTGTATCTAGTCAAGGGGATAAATGGTAGGGTATATTCAAACAATGGAATAAATACAGCAATGCAAAACAACTATAGCTACACAAAATAGGAACAAATTTCACACACAATGTTGAGCACAACAAAGATGAAATAATACACATAGTATGATTTTCAGAAGTTCAACAATAGGCAACACTACACTGTATGATTCAAGGATGCATACGTGAGTGATAACACTAGAGAAACGTAAGGAAAGATAAGCGTACAGAGGAACAGTGATTGGGAAGAAGCCTGCAGAAGGTTTCCATAGTGTGAGCAATGTTCCTTCTTTTCCCCTGGGTGCTAGCTAGGTGTTGGTTTCCAAGTATTCACTCTAATTATCTGTTACACTAAGCTTACGTTTTACATATTTTCAATACACGTCATCTCTCACAATAAAAAGTTTTAATAGTATGGCAATGTGAATGAATGATGGAATAAAATTACTTGGAAAATAGATTTTAAAACTTGTGCAATAAACTCAAACAGCACCCAAAGAAAATGCATACCCTTACATGTTTGTTTAAAAAGCAATTTAAATTACATTAATCCACTAAACCAGAAAAAGCAAAATAAAAAGGGGAATTAAGACATAAGCAAAAAATGAAAAAGAAAACACTAGATTTAAAAAATAAAACTAAAGGAGGATTCTTTGGCAAGACTAATACAATAAAACAGCCAAGCCTCTGAAAAGTAATCAAGATAAAACTTTTGAAGCGAAAATGGCATACAGCCACATGTGAATATGATGCAACAGCTTAGAAGTATACATAAAGCGATCATTTTTTTTTAGAATCTACAGTTACTAAAACTGAAGAAGAGGAAAATCTGGAGAACAATACATAGAAAAAGGAAAAAGACAGTCAAAGACTCATCCTCCAGATTGGAGTTTTATTTAAACCATGGTTTCTCAACCTCAGCAATATTGATATATTGGGCCAGACAATTCTTTGTGGAGGGTTCTCCCGTGTGTTGTAGGATGTTTAGTGATATCCTCTCTACCCAAGAAATCCCAACAGCACCCCCTACCATGACCAGCTGTGAAAACCAAAAATGGCTCCAGATATTTTCAAATGTCCCATGGGAGGCAAAAATCTCCAGTTGAAAATTACTGTGTAAACCAGATCTACATCCTAGATCTTAGAAAAAAAGATGTAAAACTTTCGAAGTCAGCCCTGCATACCCTTGATACTGAAATAAGAGCGTAAAAGGAAACAAAGTATAACCTTACTTAATATAGAAGTAAAAATCCAAAAATAAAATATTACCATATCCATTCTAATGGCATTCACTATAGAAATGCAACGATGATTTAAAATTAGGAATTCACAAGTTAAATTCCTACATACAATCGTGGGCATAATCATGAAAAACCAGCTAGCTCTCTATGCATTAAGTCCATGTGATATTCAGTGAAAAACACAAGCTGCAGATGTCCTACAGAAGGAAAAGTGAGGGGTCAGGGGCAGTGGCTCACGCCTGTAATCCCAGCACTCTGGGAGGCTGTGGGCAGATCACAAGGTCAGGAGTTCGAGACCAGCCTGGCCAACATAGTGAAACCCCATCTCTACAAAAAAGTACAAAAAATTAGCCAGGCATGGTGGCGCACACCTGTAATCCCAGCTACCGGGGAGACTGAGGCAAGAGAATTGCTTGAACCCGGGAGGCGGAGGCTGCAGTGAGGCAACATCACGCCATTGCACTCCAGCCTGGGCGGCAGGTGAGACTCCAACTCAGAAAAAAAAAAAAAAACACTGGCCAGGTGATCATAGATGTTTATAAAATATCAGCTGACTGTGGTGGCATGTGCTTGTAATCCCAGCTACTCAGAAGGCTGAGAGGCAGGAGAATCGCTTGAACCCAGGAGGCGGACGTTGCAGTGAGTTGAGATCGTGCCACTACACTCCAGCCTGGGCGACAGAGAGACTCTGTTAAAAAAAAAAAAAAAAAAAAAAAAAAAAAAAAAAAAAAAAAAACACAGAAGGAAAAGTGAATACTGAACACATATTTCTCCCATCTGCTCTTTGTCCTGAGACTCCACTAAAATTACGGTGAAGAATAAACACACAATTACAAAAAAGGAATGAGGTTATCAGCAGACAAGAACTCACCTCTAGACAATGACAGTAAATGGAAAATGGTTAATTAATGGAGCAAAGCCCACAAAGGTGGAGGTTAGGGGGATATCGATAACAAGGAGGCAAATTTATCTCACAGCACCCTGAAGAGGCTCTAGACTCAGACACTAGGTACCCCAGAAAGCGAGACAGATAGGCAACACTGTAAACAGATTAACAAAAGCCTATATACAGAACACATTTTCCAGGTTCTGAAACACTGTTCTACCACATCTCCTTAAGCAGAACCCAAGCAAACATACATCCACCCCAGGCAAGAGAACACAGATTTCATATCCAGAGGAATGGAGTAGTTCCAGCCACCATTTATGATTGCACCAGGAGATAAGATAGAGGGGTAGGGAATAACAATTGGGAATCAGCCTAAATTCCCACTAAAAGCTATCAGTTGACAAGTCTTGGACACGAAGAACTCCCAATCAGTCTTTCAGTCTTTTTTTTTTTTTTTTTTTTTGAGATAGGGTTCCATTCTGTCACCCAGGCTAGAGTACACTGGCATGATCACAGCCCACTGCAGCCTCAACCTCATAGGCTCAAGTGATCCTCCTGCCTTAGCCTCTTGAGTAGCTGGGACTATAGGCAGGTGCCATCATACCCACCTAATTTTTTATTTTTGTAAAGATGGGGTCTCAATATGTTGCCCAGGCTGGTCTTAATTCTTGGGCTCAAGTGATCCTCCCATCTTGACCTCCCAAAGCACCGAGATTATAGGTGTGAGCCACCACACCCAGGCTCCCAATCAGTCTTTTAGTACCTCTCTCAAATATGAACAAAAAAGGGAATTAAAAGACTACAAATGATGAGCAACCTACAATACACACTTGAGGAAAGGTTTAAAAAAAAAATACCAAAATAAACTAAGAAAAAAAATTATTAAAGAAAAAGATGCTAGGGAGAGGGTCAAAGTATCAAAATAGCTCCTTAAAGACACTTATGAATATATTACATCCATAAAACAAAAATAGAATATGAATAAAAAATAATCAGTGAAGAAAAGGTCGCTAGAACTCAGGGCTCGTCCTTGGATGGGCCCATCCCACGATGAATCTGGGTTGGCCTCAAGACTCACTTTAACCTACAGAATTTGGTAGAAATGATATTGGGCCTGTTCCAGATCTAAGCCTTAAGAACATCCGGCAGTTCCACTTCTGTGCTTCTGGAAGCCAAAAATAGGAACTGACTACCCTCTTGGAGAAAGAGAAGCCACATGAAGCGGCCTGAGAGGATGACGTGCTACGCAGAGGCCAGGTGAAGAAACACCAAGGCAGCAGGCCTGTGGGTGAAGAAGCCGTCTCAGATAACCCACTACAGCTGAGCATCCAGATGGCCAGTCCCTGTCACCATCTAAACCACACAGTGAAAGGTGCCAAGTGAGACCAGCAGAAAACCTGTCCAAGTAGCCCCAGTTAAGTCATACAATAGTGACAGATAGGCAAATTTGTTGTTTTATGCCATTAAGTTTTGGGATAATTGGTTAAGCAACAATAAATAAAACTTAAAGTTATGACTGTCCAAATAAAATTTCCAAAAGTTGAAAGAAAAATATTCTAGATTTTAAAATTAAATAAAAATAATTCAGAAATAATATGAGATACAAGACTCAAGACAAGAGGTCTTGAGTCCCATTAACAGACACTTCAAAATGAACAAATAAAATGGAAAGGAGAAAGTTAACAACAAAAATATGAGAAGATTCAAGGTTCCAAATTTGAAAGAGCCTATCCATAGGCCTATCCATTTGGTGTACTCAGCACAACGAGTGAAAAAAGACCCACACTAAGTATATTGTTGTGCTGTTTCAGCACACCAAGGAAAAGACAAACTCCTAAAAGCTTCCAGAGAGAAAGCCATGCATAAATGACTGAAACTCAGAATGGCATGAGGCTTCACCACCACGACTGGTTGGAAGACAACAGCGCAGACTTTGAAATTCTAAGGTAAAATTATCTTCAACCCAGAAACATATAATCAACCAAACTATCACTCAAGTGTGAGGGAGGGTAGAATATAACAGAAGTGAACATTGATGGGGATGTGCTATGCACCAGGCACTGTTCTAAATGGTTTACCTGTACCAACTCATTTAATCCTCATAGTTCCCCAAAAACATAGGTACTAATACTATTACTGGTTCTCCCATTTTGCCAATTCAAAATTGATGCACAGAGCAATTAGGGAATCAGCCCAAGGGCATACAGCCAATAAGTAGCAGAACCAAGATTCAAACCTATCTCGGTCTGGCTCCAAAACCCAAACACTGGACAGTATTTTTTCAGAAGCTACCACTCAGAAAATGTACTGCTCCATGCTTTCTTAGGGTTTTACCTGAGAATATAGTCAGGCAAAATGAGAAAGGGTAAGCCACGAAAGATGGCATGAGATCCAAGAAACAATGGATCTACTGCAGGAAAGCAGATGAGAAAAACCTCAAGATGGCATCTGCACAGCCAACCCAAAGAAAAACCTGCCAAGATGGGCAAGAGGAGCCAAAGGCTTCAGAAGAAAGGTAAACCTCACAGAAAGGGCTACAACATAATTTTTTTAAATTAAAAATTACTATTATGAGGAAGATACTACAAAACTAAAAGCTGCACCAAGAAAGGAAATATCCTATCCTAAATATTCTAGAAAACTTGGCTTTACTCTACAAAGTCCTAATGATAATTAGTGATTACTTACATGACTAAAGATAATATTTGAGAAAAGGGAGGTGAGTGGTAAGTGGGTGTTATAAGAGCTAAATTATAATGTATTATAGTAAAAAAATAAATAACTGATGCCTAAATAGGTAAATTCAGAATGAAGTTAGTGGTGGTGGTGAACTAGTGGAAATTTCTGTTGCTTGCAGGAGATAACTTTTGGGTTAGTTCTTAAAAAGCATAAACAGACTTAAGGAGATGACATTTCTAGGTGAAGGAAATTGAATAACCAAAGACAAACAATGAAAGAAGCAAGAGCATTTAGGGAAACCAGCAATATTAACAAAAAGGTGGTGGTAGGGAGAAGGGCAACTGTTTGCCTGTATAGTAAATACCAGCAGCTCCAAAGAATGTAAAGTTTATTTTTAGTACCTAAAACAGAACACACAAAACAATTCAATAGGAACAAAAAAGAAACTAACTTCTAAATAAGTTGAATAATAAAAAGAAAAATCATCCTAGTTTGACTTTTGCTTGAGACAATTTATTTTAGCTCTTGAACACTAGAGAATTTTTACTTTACCTGACCCGTGGGTAGTGGTTGATCTAGCATCTCAACATCCAGGTGCTTAGGAAGGTTATATAATCTGCAGAGTTCACATATCAACCACTTCAATTGCTGACGAAGCTACAAAACACATTTCAGTAAATAAGCATTATGTTAAAGAGCCCTTAGAAGACATCAATAATGTTATGACTACTGTAATCAATCCAGTAGGAAATGAAAAAGTTTGTTACTGCTCAACTGCAGCTTACAGATTTAAAAAATAGTCTTTAAATATTTTCAGGATCCTCTAGTATAAGAAAGTTACTGTGGCTTGGGGTATAATCACTACAACTGATACCTAGCAGAATGACAACAATAAGGGCAGAAGAAGGAAGTTCCAGATATTGTCCAATTTCTCACTGCTAACCTGTTTTCTGAGAAACTTACAACTTCAGACAAGAGAATATTAATGCATTAATGAGGCTACCAAAAAAAGTAAAAATTAAAAAAAAAGAAACAGAAAAAATAACCCAGACACACACAGGCAGTGCTGTTACAGATGGATTATAAAAGTATATATTCCGGTCATATTCATTTAAAAGTACAGAAGCAAATGTGATCTAGTAGACAGAGCCTGGCAATCTAGATAGATGACCTTGGATATCGTATCTAATTCTGAGTATGAGTCTGCCCATCTGTAAAACAAAGAAGTGAAAACTTTCCCAGAATGGTAAAGATTAATGAAACCTGTAAAACACTTGATACTTAGTAGGTTATTAAGTGTCTGTCTAAAAAATAACAATAATTCACTAGGAAAACTGCAAAGAATAACTGTAAATTTCCATGTTTAAGTCCAGATTGTTTTGTAAGCATATTTGCTTTAAACAAATAAGCAAGGTAAATCATGTGTACAAGTATGGTTTTTAATTGTTTAAAATGTTTTTCAATGTATAAGGTGACTCAAATGGGATCTAATAAGGCAACTCACTTCACTTAGTCGGGAACAGTTTCCTAGGTGGCTCTGACCGAGAAAAGAGATGAAGAGAAAGAAGCAGGTTTACAAAGGACAAAGCAAGACGACACAGGATTAGAATGGGTTAACGAAGCAAAGAATAAGCCTTCCCAAAGTGGACAATGGAGCAAATGGAAATGAAGAAGGTTGAATGGTAAATTAGGATCCAACAAAAATCTTCATGCTTAAAAGGAAACCAAGCTCCAGTGTGGATTTGATATCCACCCAATATGCTCTATTGTGTGCTAAGTGTATAATGAAGATGACGCAAGGCGATCTGGACACAGACCTAGACACTCTGACCTCTGGCACGTAAGGGGCTCCAGGAGTGCTGGAGAGAGAGGCAGCAGGGTAGTGGAGTCATATCAAGCAACAAGAAAGACAGGGTAGTACATTTTCCAGGAATTTCAATTTTCCTCCCTTCCCCCACACACCAAAAAAGCATCTGAGGGATGGGAGGAAGAAACTGAGATCACAGAGAAAATTGTAAGAGACATTCAGAAGGTCAGGTCTTAGAAAATCACTAGTTTGGAGGGGGGAGGTCAGAGAACAGTAGTATATAAAAGAACACTAAGACAGTTCCCAGATTTAGGCATGGGTGACTAATTGGATTATTTCATTTTTTCCCCCACTCACAATCACAAGGAGAATTATCGAGGAAAAACACGGGGCTGATAGAGTGTTAGGAGGTGGGTAAATGCAAATTTAAATGTCATCATTTGGAACACCCATGGCACTCCAAGTGAGATTCCCTAACATATATGATATACAGACAGATATATGGGTTTGAAGCTGGAGATGAATACAGATTTAGGAATCCCTAGAACAGAGGTCATGACTAAAGTAATGGGAGTAAAAGATTACTCAGAAAAAGCACAGAATGAGAAGAGAAGAAAAAAGTAGACCAAGGAAGAAGAGATCGGAGGAGACCAAGGCAGGGTGATAAGATCAAAACAAGACAGTAACCCGATGAAAGTTCCATTAGATTATCACAATTATCACAGAGCCTGACACAGAAGCCAGTGTTTTTTTAATTGTGTTCTACTATTAACAGTTTCCTATACCCACCAGGAAAGAAAAAAGTATAAACAAGCATATAGATTGTTTTACATTGTATACTAAAGGGGCCAATGATACACAATATTTTATGCCTTGCTTTTTCACTTAATGTAGCTTAGAACTTTGCATATGCTCTTACGGAAAGACTGGCTGCTTTTCTTTCTTTTTTTCTTTTTTTTTTGGCCTACAACAGAATATTCTACTGTAAAACTATACACTATAATTTTTATTTAACCAACTCTTTATTGGTGGACATTAAGAATGGAGGAATGTTTCAACAAGGGAACAATCAACAGTATCAAAATACTGCAGAGGGGTCAATTTGGGGACTAAGAGAGGTGCCACTAGTTTTGGCAACTAGGAGATAAATTTTAGTGCAACAATGAAGGCACAATCCAGATTACAATAACTTCAGTGAAAAAAGGTGAAGACATGTAGCTTATTCTCTTAAGAAACTAGGCTACGATAAACTGGCAGAGGCTGTAAGAGTGGGAGGTGAGTTGTTTTCTCCTTCATGTAAATACATTCACTTTATAAAAAACTAGGCCCAATGTTATATCCTATTTCATTTAACCTTATGAACATGTTTACTTAATATTTTAGACACTGAAAAGTAACTCATTTTTGCTATTATAAAACCGTTATCTTTAGATCTTCTGAAGCAACTTCCTAAAAGGAGGTAGCAGTAACAGAACTATGTCTACCATTCTTTCCCATCAACCCCCTTGCTGGGGATGTAAACATGTGTCCACCTAGCTTTTAATTTTTACCTGTTACCTTCATGGCTCTCCATACAAACCTTACCTCGTGTGTGTGTGTGTGTGTGTGTGTGTGTGTGTGTATATATGGAGAAAGAAAGAGAAAGAGGGTCTTGCTATGTTGCCCAGGCTGATCTCAAACTCCTGGGCTCAAGCAATCCTCCCACCTCGGCCTTCCAAAGTGCTGGGATTACAGGCATGAACCACTGTGCCAAGCCTCAGCCTTAACTCTTAAAATATTTTTTTTTTTTGGAGACAGAGTCTTGCTCTGTCGCCCAGGCTGGAGTACAGTGGCACAATCTCGGCTCACTGCAACCTCTGCCTCCCAGGTTGAAGCAATTCTCCTGCTTCAGCCTCCAAGTAGCTGGGATTACAGGTACATGCCACCACACCTGGCTAATTTTTGTATTTTTAGTAGAGACGGGGTTTCGCCATGTTGGCCAGGCTGGTCTTGAACTCCTGACCTCAACTGATCCACCCGCCTGGGCCTCCCAAAGTTCTGGGATTACAGGTGTGAGCCATCACACCCAGCCTTCTGTTCTTAAGAATAGATGTGTTTACACCAACTATAACTTATTTTGACAAAAATCAGAGTTGAGACTCAAACTTCCTCAAATAGTTTTCCTAAGACTATTTACAGAATAATCTGTCCTTTCCTTATTAAGTTAAAATACTACCTTCACCTTATGCTAAATTCTCATTTGCATGACTCTGGTTCTAAATTTCCATTGCCTTTATCTGTCTGGAACAGGGTTAGTACACAACATTTTATTGAACATCTGGTTGAACAAGTCTATTCTTTTTTTTTTTTTTTTTAATCATTTACTCTTTTAAACGTTAGAGTCATTTTGTTAACTTCCAAAAACAAATCTGCTGGGATTTGTACTGAAATTTATTATATATATACACACACACACACATACACGTATATACATATGGGTATATATACGTATTATGTATTTTATATATACATATATGTATACACACACACATACATATACATATTTTTTTTTGAGACGGTCTCACTCTGTCACCTAGGCTAGAGTTCAGAGGCACAATCTAGGCTTACTGCAATCTCTGCCTCCCAAGCTCAACTGATCCTCCCACCTCAGCGTCCTCACTAGCTGGGACTACAAGTGTGTACGGCTACACCCTGCTAATTTTTGTATTTTTTGTAGTGACGGGGTTTTACCATGTTGCCTAGGCTGGTCTTGAACTCGTGAGCTCAAGCAACCTGCCTGCCTCAACATCATAAGGTTCTGGAATTACAGGCATGAGCCACTGCACCCAGCAGAAATTACATTTACGAATATGAAGACATGGTGATAAGTGACATATTTATAACATGAGATCTGCTCATACAGGAACACAGAATGCAAATCTTTCCTTCCACTCAGCAAAACTGTCGTGTTCTTGATAAAAGTCCTGCACATCTAAGTTGATTCCTAGGTATTTAATTTTTGTTGAAATACTTGAAAAAATACTTTATCACTGTATCTTCTATGTGATTATAGCTAAAATTGTGGAAAGCTATTAACTTTTATGTAACAGATCTTTTAACCAGTAATCTTAAAAACTCTTTTTTTCAGTTGGTTCCTCTGAATATTTTTAGGTAACCAATCATGTCAGCTGAAAATAATGATGATTATTTTTCTATAAAGACTTTATGATATCATGGGAAAATACAGAATTTTTTTTTTTTTTTCTGAGACGGAGTCTCACCCAGGCTGGAGTGCAGTAGTGTGATCTTGGCTCACCACAACCTCTGTCTCCCGGGTTCAAGGAATTCTCCTGCCTCAGCCTCCCAAGTAGCTGGGATTACAAGCATGTGCCACCATGCCCAGTTAATTTTTGTATTTTTAGTAGAGACAGGGTTTCACCATGTTGGCCAGGCTGATCTTGAACTCCTGGCCTCAAGTGATCCGCCCGCCTCGGCTTCCTAAAGTGCTAGGATTATAGGCGTTAGCCACCGCACCCAGCCAGTAAATGTGTTTTAAACTGATATAAAACTATATAGAATATGACCTCAACTATTTAAACATATGTATAAAGTTATATGTATTTTACTAGCAAAGAAAAAATATATACTGGTAGAAAATAACCATCATGTCAACAGTGGTTATATTAAGTAGAGAAATTATGGGAGATTTTAATATTTTTTTTCTGTCTATATTTTACTAATTTTCTCAACAATGGTTGCTCATGAGTTTTATAATCAAGAAAAAAAGTGTTAAAAATTTTTGCAACACAGAAAGTTATATTTCTTTATATACTAAAAACAAAAATAAAACTTTATATTTGAATATCTTTGACTTTTGCTGCACTTACAGACCTTGAAAGAAAAGGCAATTCCCTCATACTAGTTCTGGTGTCATTCTCCCCATCTCTTCCTTCACTTCCACCTTGGTCTTTTTTCTGCTTCCCACCTTGGCTAGTGATCTCTGCCCAAAATGCTTGTTTGGCTTAGTGGTTAGAATTCAGGGAAAAAAGAGATCCCTAATTCGTAATCGAAATTAAGGTTAGACATGTGGGAAATAAAAAAGAGAGAGCAGGTAGTAAACAATTTGAAGGACAACAACAACAACAACAACAAAAAACCTACTCTTTAATTCCTACAAGATTATAACCATTAATCATGCTTTTATATCATATTATCTCTTAACATTTAATTTCTATATGTAATGTTCATGAGGAAAAAAGAAAATAGCTTGTCTTATTTTCTTACCGAATTGTTGTTCTCAGTATCTTCTAGACCTTCCAGAACTGATGTCAGATTTGGGTCATCAGAGTCCACAAACCATATTGGTGAAGAAGATGGATAGGATTCCTGTTTAACACAGAGACACCTATGTTAAACATTTACATACAGACTAACCCAAATATGCAATTAAACCACATCACTAAATGGCAAGATGACCATGGATTTAAACAAAATGTATGGGGGAAAAGACAACACGTTAAAAACCATGTGAGGAGCCAGACTTTTGAGACAGCCATTCTCCTTGCATAGCACTGTCTGTTGCTATAGCTCATAGAAGTCAATGATTTTCTTCAACACTGGTAGGCAGCCTCTAAAATGGCCCCAATCACCTTCACCTCCTGCCATTCACACCCTTGTAAAATTCCCGCCCCTGGACCTAGTGAATCACTTCTAACAAAGAGAATACAGCAAAAGTAATAACATCACTTCAGAAATTAGGCTACCAAAAGACTATGATGTCTGCCTTGGTCACCCTTCTTCTGCTCTTTCCATTGCTCCCTCTGATGGAAACCAGTTGCCATGTGATGAGAGGTGCCCTATGGAGAGGCTCATATGAGGTATTATAAAAGGCCTCAGACCAAAAGCCACCTAGAAATAAAGGCCCAGTCCAACAGCCTGTGAGACAAATCCTGCCAACATCTACATGAGTGAGCTTGGAGACTGATTCTCTCCTTATCCTGCCTTAGGATGATCACAGCTGCCACCAACACCTTCACTGCCTGGTGAGAGGCCAAGTCAGTGAACCCAAGATAAATTGTACAAAATCCCGACCCACAGAAATGGTGAGATGTTTGTTGCTTTAAGCTGCTAAATTTGTTACAGAGAAATAGAAAACTAATTCAAACACCATAAAATTCTAATGTTTTAACCTATCACACAAACGAAGTTCTACCAAGAAATGCCATTACTACATACATACACACACATACACACACACGCGCATTTTGTTTTTAACCTCAAGACGGAGTCCTGCTCTGTGGCCCAGGCTGGAGTGCAGTGGCGCAATCTTGGCTCACTGCAACCACTGCCTCCTAGGTTCAAGCGCTTCTCCTGCCTCAGCCTCCTGAGTAGCTGGGATAACAGGCACATGCCACCATGCCAAACTAATTTTTTGTATTTTTAGTAGAGATGGGGTTTCACCATGTTTGCCAGGCTGGTCTCGAACTCCTGATCTCGTGATCTGCCCGCCTCAGCCTCCCAAAGTGCTGGGATTACAGGCATGAGCCACCATGCCAGGCCCCTACCTTTTTAAATACATGTGATTTTTGAAAAAAGCTAACGAACTAAGCATTATGTGCTTTCACCCACTAACAGACATTTACTCTGTTACTTTGTATGGTTTTCTATTATAAACTGGGGGGAAACCATTATTATTAAATATTAGCTTCAGAACAACTAGGTTCAAGTCATGGAAAACAATTTTGCAGAAACAATTTTAGGAAACACTGCTTTGAGAACTATAATCTGATTTATAGCTGAAGCCACAGAAACTGAATATTTTTAAAGAATTTTGACAAATGTTCTTTTAAGAATAAGTTGTATTGATGGAGGACATCATTAATAATATACCTGGTCAATAATGAGTTATTTACTATTCTCATTCCTCTAACTCTTACGGTGCCCCAAATCTCTTTACAGGCTAAATGAGAAACTCTTCAGAATTAATCCTGTTCTTGAAGAACACTAGTTATTGAGTACTGCATATTCTTATTCAAATTCTTCACACACGTTGGGAATACACCATCTGGACCACTTTTACTGTTTTAGTTTTTAGGTTTCTTTTTCCTTAGGCTAAAGAAACTGCAACTACACTTAGGATCTCATTTTATTAGGTTAGTATTTGTCTAGTAAACTTCAGCATAAGCCAAGAAACATATATGTTGTCACTCTGGACTGAAACCCCTCAAAACCATATAAAGAAAATTACAAAAACAACTGAAATCATGTTTTTAATCTTGTAGATGGAAAGATATGATACACTGTAGGTCTAAGTACTTATTTCAATGGTTCCCAAAGTGGGGCCTCTCAGACCCCCAGGTCCAAACTATTTTTACAAGAACATTAACATGTTGACATATGCTGTAAGGGTGAAGATACAATGGTGGATAAAAATGCTGGCACTTTAGCACAAATAAAGGCGGTAACACCAAACTACTAGTAGTCATGGTATTCTTCACTATGCACAGGAAAGGTTTAAAAAGGAAGAGCAACAAAAGATCAAAAGATCAGTTTCATTTAAGAATGTCTACGATAAGGCTGGGAATGGTGGCTCATGCCTGTAATCCCAGCACTTTGGGAGGCCAAGGCAGGAGGATCACTTGAGCCCAGGAGTTCAAGACCAGCCTGGCCAACATGGTGAAACCCCATCTCTCCAAAAAAATACAAAAATTAGTTAAGCATGGTGGTTGCATGCCTTCAGTCCCAGCTACTTGGGAAACTGAGGCAGGAGGATTGAGCACAGAAGGTCGAGTCTCCAGTGAGCTGTGATCACTACTGCACTCCAGCCTGGGTGACAGAACAAGGCCCTGTCTCAAAAATAAAAAGAATATCTATGATAAAGCAGCGAAAATTTTACTACATCTTAATCCTTGAATATGTCTTTTTAATATTTCAAATGATGAAATGGGAAGTACACAGGAGCATTCCTACAGACTGCCTGAGAAAAAACCCTTGTGTGACTAAGTCGTGAAGTGAATTAACCACTTTAATAGAATACTATTTTTACTTGAAAGGATGATTGACAATGTTATTTCAACTTGGGTTTTTGGATTTTCCTCAAAAAATAAGATTCTGTCATTTCAAGGAAAACAACAGACAGGCCATAATAAAATTCAACAATAAAACAGCTAATAATAAAATGCAAGTTTTTGAACAAAAAATTAGAATTTTTGAAAACTTGTATACACCACTGTTTTCCAAGAATATCCTGATAACATTGATGGCAATACTGATGAATGTATTTTGAAACTGTAAAATCAAATGTATCAACATTTAGAAGATCTCGGTAAACCATTATTATCTAAATGATCAATGCATGATAATATCATGCAAGGGTAAAAGATCCAAAGTTCAAGAAAGACCAAGTTTTGATGGAGTATCAAAAAAGAAGCCTAGGCAACATGGCAAAACCCTATCTCTAGAAAAAATACAAAAAATTAGCCAGGTAAGATGGCCTACACCTGAATCCCAGTAGACTGAGGGTGCAGTGAACTGTGATCACACCACTGCACTCCAGCCTGGGCAACACAGTGAGCCCCATCTCAAAAAAAAAAAAAAAAAAAAAAAAAAAGAATATCCACAATTATCTAAAATGGCCATTAAAATATTCCAGAATTTTTCCAACCAGGTGTCTGTATGAGGTTAGATTTTGTTTACATTATTTCAAGCAAATATCATACAACAAATTAAATGCAAAAGCAAATGACAGACCAAACATCAATGAAATCTGCAAAAAATGTAAGACTGTGCTACTATTCTATTTTTGGCTTAGAAAATTTTGTTTCGTAAAAGCATTTATAACAATATGTGATGAGTTTTTAAAGAGTCAATGTTTTCAATATTTCTGATTTAACTTCTAGTGATAAACACCAACAGACATCTTACATAAACCAAAGCCCTTGGGTCCTCAATATATTTTCAAGAGTACAAAGGAGTCCTAACCACAAAACTTTGAGAACTGCTGCCTTCCCTTCCACTTTCCTTCCTTCCTTAGAATTTCTTCCTTGGAAGAAACATCCCTTTGCCATTCTATATTAACTTATATAGTTCCATTGAGACCAGTTTCACTACCTCCTTCCCTCCCATCTTTCCACCTCCCTCTCTTGACACAAAACCTGACCAAAGGACTCAACCAGCCCACCCCATTTCCAGTGATTAGCTGTCAGGTGGGTTAAACCAAGAAAATCTGGGTTTTCCCTGAGACTAGACCTCTAGTTCCGAGAGATCTGGAATCATAGGGACAAGGGTGGCCACCTCGGTGTGGTCAGAATTCATCTTGCCTAAACACGAAGAGTAAGTTATAACATGGATCTACAATATTGAGTGAAAAAGCAGATTACAAAAAAATCTGATTTTTTTAAGGGAGAGGGAACATATATAAGCATCGGAGAAAAAATATGAGCAGATAACTGGAAAGATACAAAATTCTGATAGTGGTATATTCTGAGTGGTAGAATTATAAGTAATATCTCCTGGTTTTGACTAAAAATTTTTTAATGTCTTACAATAAGAAGATTTTGTTTTCCATATTATAAAATATCCACCACCCCAGGAAACTTAACCTTCAGCACAAACTCTACATCATTTTCAAGGTTTGTTCAGTTTAATATTTAAGACACAATCTACTTTGAAACACATCTAAAATAATGAACAACATTTAAACCTACGTATTAATGTTTTCAATCTTTCACATGCTTTAAGTTCTGTAATTTTGATCAGGTTAACTAACTAAACTTTATATCTATCTTGAAAAGATAAGTTTTCCTACTATTTCTCTTTAAAATAAATATGACCTACAATATGTCAGTTTTTAAACAGTGAATGGTGCTCAAAAATTCCAATACAAATTCAGGCAGTTTTCCCGTACATAGAATGTTTAAGTGCTTCTAGCACTGCTCTTTTTCACCACAGTTATGAAAACACAGAACAATTATCTAAGCATCTAATTATTCAGGTCCTCTGTTCTCATCCATCCTATTAGTTTCATAGTAATTTTAAGGCCTGTGAGGATGAAGTTGTCTGTGACAGCTACCATAAAGATTATTTTAAGTGGACAAATTTCAAACAAATTCATCACCACTACCATCCCCACCATAAAACTGTCTTAATACAGGGAAACACAACTGAAGATTAACCAAGCCAACCTCTTTACCTGTCACTGCTTAAGAAAAAGATTTTTTTGTCTTATTTAGAAGTAACTTTCTGTATCTATTTTTCTCCATAAATCCACTGAAATCATTGTGTGGCTCTATCTCAAGCACCAGCAACCAAAACTGCCTGCCAGAATGGTCAGTTTTTGTATCTTTCCAAATGTAGGACACAGCTATCTTCAGGGATTTCATAATTTTTTTAAAAACGATGCACAAACTTCTTGAAGGTTCAGAGATATAGCAGTTGCAATTCTTCTGAAGGCTAGTTATGGGACACATTACTTTCATACTTTGCTGTTCAATAAATGTGGGGTGGAGAATGAAGTAAATTGAATTAGCATATAATATCTTAATAAAATTCTAACTGCTCTGACAACAAAAGATACTTAAAATGCACACACATGGTTCCCTACTAGTCATTTTACAAATAAACAACCAAGTAGCTAACCTAGAGCCCACAACAGCAGAGTAAAACTTCTAACTCTTGTTAAAATAAAAATGCTTATAAACCCAAAAAGAAAATGCTTAAGTATTCAAACACAAGCAGCAAATTACAGCTACTGAGAACATCATTGTAAGCAAACTGAGGCACAGAAAACAAAGGTGCTGATGAGGATCTGAAACACCTAAGCTGCAGAAACCCACTGGATGGTTTCCTAGGTTCCAAGTCAGGATTATCTTTCAGAATCTTCTAGAAGAGATCACATAACACTGTTACAAAGGATCTGGAAAAAGGGACCCCTGCTTTATCACTCTGGCTCTCCAGTCATGCTTTACATTTGGCAGTGACTATTTCCATTCAACTCAATTCCCCACCCCTCAACTAGCTGACATTTATCAATTACTACCTTTTTCCAGGTCTAAGTAAGTTTAACCAAATTAAAAAAAAAAAAAAAAAAAAATCAAGATACTAAGGGATATACTATTCACGAAAGGGAAACCTAAGTCTCCTCTTCATGTATCTGTTCCTTTCAAAGACAGGGATAAAAATGGGGATGAGAGAGCATAGATAACCACTAGGAATTTGACCCTATATTATAAATTGGTCAGATAAATGAAAACAATGATTCTTCTGGAATGAAAGTACCACTTAGGTGCTTAACATGACAGTTCTGATATTTCCAAATGCTTTTCCATGAATTGAATTTGGAAAGGTAATCTGTCCCAGGAGGGCAAACCAAAGAGAAAGTCTTAGGCTCCTTAGTCCAGGTTTATTTCCTTTGTATAACTTTGACTGGACTACTTTTTAATCACAGTAAAGACCAGAAAAATGCAAGATAAAGTTAACAGCATTGCTTTATTTCCCACGAAAAGCTGTTATAATAACATTTTCAAAATAAAGTGTTTTTCAGCTCCAGATGACACCATCACTTTTATATTTGTAGAACACAATATCATTGCCAAAGAGCTGTCCTCTATATGCTCTCTTGCAGGGCAAAAAATATTATCTACTATATACAGAAACACAGTAAAAGAAGTGATTTACTTAAGCTCCTAACTACTAAATAAAAGCTAAACTTCTCACTTTCTCCTGGATTCACAGCTCCAACATTTCTAAAATTTAGTATCTTGCTGTTGGGGGTACGCGCTTTTTGGCAATAATCAATAGAAATTTAATTAACCAATCAAAAAAAAGTCCCACTAAAAGCAGCCTAGCAAACAGCCACTTATGCAGAAAGGGTAACAATTTATGCTCTGCAAGTAATATAAAAAATGAAGTTTCATTTGTTTACTAGCTAATTTACTTACTAGGGGAGATTTTTCATTCTAAAACAGTGATTCCCTACCAAGAGTGCCCAGATGCCAAAAAGTCCATAAAAGGAGTAATGGAGTTGCCAAGTTATGTTAAATACTTCAAAAGGACTAAAAGAAAGCCATATACTAGCTCCCAGTAAGGCTGCACAGGTTATTAAAACAAGCTGCTTTGCATTTCAGTGTGATTGTAACAACTAATTAGATGGCAATCAGGTTAATTTACTGAAGATGGAAAAACTATACTTAAGTTTGTGTAACAGGCAATGTTTCATATCATGGCTTCACAGAAAAGAATAAAAAGGACTCCCAGAGGTTGAAAAAGAGCACTCTTTTCCCTTCATTATTTAAGATTAGGACAAATTTATAAAACAGGAAAAGAATTAGCTCAATTCCTTTGGCCTACAGAGTAAAACATCTACTCTGTTCAGTCTTTTTCACTTCTTACACTCTCATATGAAGTCAATTTACACACTTCCTTCAAGCCCTTAGAGACCTTTTTGTACTACCCATGACAAGTTCTTGATGTTATCTCTGCACTTTTGACAAATTCTTAGCAGTTAACTTACAAGGCAATTAAGATTTTTGTTCAAATACAATATAGCTAGAATAGGGCCATATACTCAATATTTATGAAGCATTTATTGAGTGGAAGATAAAAAGCACAAAGCATAATTATAAAATATTCTCCCCTGCCACCATAAAAAAAAAAATTTAAGGCTTACACAATACAGCGTAAGAAAACATGACAAAAGCAAAAATAGTAAGGACTAAAGATGGGAAGAAGGGGAAATATCAGCATGAACTAAATATGACCCAGAAGAGCCTTGAGGGATGGTCAGGTATATAAAGACATATGGGGTAGGGTTAAGGGGTGGAGGCTGGGGCCACATTCTACAGGGGGAAATACAGCTGATACAGAAGCGTGAAAGGAAAAGCCGGCAGAGCACCTGTACAGGACTCTTCAGGAACTAGCATGCACGTGTGAAAAAACAACTTAGTTTCTCAAACATTAGAGAAACTGCATAAGGATGTTTCTTGGTAAGTATAAAGACGACAAGGCCTAGCATGTAGAACTCAATAAATAATTGAACTGTCTAAAGAGGAAAAGTTAAGTCAGTCAAACTCATTACCTTTTAAGAGTTACAGCTTTAGAGAATAACAAATCATAAATCAAACCAAATCATTTGAAATCCAACCCCATTTTTCCTTTGATCTTTCCCTTCAAAGCAAATGGTATCGACATGAACAAGCCATGTAGATTTTATCAAAACACTCATCCATGTTTAAAAGAGTCTTTACGGCCAGGAACGGTGGCTCACTCGTGTAATCCCAGCACTTTCGGAGGCCGAGGTGGGTGGATCGCTTGAGGTGGAGTTCAAGACCAGCCTGGCCAACATGGCGAAACCCCCGTCTCTACTAAAAACACAAAAATTAGCCAGGTGTGGCGGCGGAAACCTGTAATCCCAGCTACGCCGGAGGCCGAGACAACAGAATTGCTTGAACCTGGGAGGCGGAGGTTGCAGCGGGCTCAGGTCGCACCATTGCACTCCAGCTGGGGCGACAGCACATGACTCCGTCTCAAAAAATAATAATAATAAAAGATACAAGCAGAAATATTTACAGATGAAGTGATCTGTCCGGAATCTGCTTCAAAATAATCCAAAGCGGAGTACAGATGAGGATTAGCCAAAAGTTCATCATTGTTGAGGCTGGCTACATTACACTGTTCTTTTGTACGTTTGATGTTTTTCCATAATTAAGAGTTAGCAGACATTTGTACTGAGCAGCTGCCATGACAATTATCTCCTGATAGTCTGTCATATTTCACTAGCACCTCAATTTTAATAGTTTCTACCTAGCAGTGGGTGCCATTACACTAGTCCTCACCAAATCCCTCCTTGTACTGAAAGTGTCTCATTCACTTCTTGCTCCATTTCTGTTGCCACTGCCTAATCCAGGTCATCACTCCTTATCTTTATCTGCAGCAGACTCTTACCAGCCTCCAATACGGTTCTCGATGGGACACCAGTGGCACTTTAGGTGGGATAATTCTTTGCTATGGCAGACTGCCTGAATGTTACATTTGATATCCCTGTACTCCTAGCACTAAACGCCGGCACAGCAACAAGACCACCCTAACCCCACTGGGATAACCACATTTCCTAATGCCACCCACTGGAGAGAACCACTTCCAGTCCTGGATGGCAGTTACACTCTCCCAACTTACCTGAGTAAACGTAGTAGCTTCCCACGGCCTACAGATTCAGCCTCCTATCATTCAAACCAGCCCTACCTTTCCCTGGCCATGCCTCAACTTCTACCAGAGTAATCATCCTCGAAGCCATTCAGGGCAGTCTCCTTAAAACACCTGCTTCATGAGAACTACTACACTTTGTTTTCCACTCTTGGAAAATCTTCCCCTTCTCCAGCCTATATCGTGGGCCTCTCAAGTCTGAGCATAAATTTTCTACTTCTAAGCAAACCACACTTTCTCAAGTCTCCGTATCTTCTTTGGGTGGAGTTTCCTGTCTAAAATGCCCTTCCGCCAGTCTTCCAAAATTGTATTCACCTGTGGAAGCTCGTCTCTAACTGTCTCAGCCTCTCATCAAAGCCTTTCCCTGAAGGGCACCTCCCCCAAGTCAAAATTAGTTGCTCCCTTTGGCTTTCATGATGATACCAGAGGATTTGTCACTTTCTTGAACTCTTCCCCCAAGAAAATGGGGTTCTGAAAGTGAGGACTGCTCCACTCAATTCTGCAACACTAGTGCCCAGAACACTCAGACGTATTCATTCAGTAAATGAATTCTCTCCTCAGTACAGCACTTGACTGCGTGGTTTTTTTGCTTTTGTTTTGTTTTTTTTTTAAATGAACACACCTTCTCCCCAGATAGTCTGGTAACCATTTTAAGGTCAATTATAACATCAAGGTTTTTTGCAAACGCCAGCCACACTGCAGGCACTTGAGTACCCACTGACTCAACCAAAGGGAGTTAAAAACAACAGACTTGGTTTTAGCCATGTTTGAAGAGGAGCCCGAAACCACCACCTTGACGCGTACTATAACCAAGAGAATATTCTGCAGTTTGGACCAATATCCTAAGTCAATTTCACGACGAACAGCTTCACAATACACTTTTATGGAGAAAATACTTCAATTCCTTTATCAAGCCTTGGGTTTCTGAGCTTTCTGCTTAATGAGTAAGTTTTTAAAAGTGTCTTTTCAGCTTTGTGACATAAGTGATCTTTCCGGGGAGCAGCCCTGGCGCGTATCTCCTTTCACCTATCCATTTTCGAAGTCTACACACAAAGGAGGGGCCACACGAATACACACTCAACACCACCTGCCGCATCGACGGTACTAGGCGCCTTTCCAGAACACAGCAGCGCGCAGCCAGGCCCGGGGGAGAGGGGTCGCTCAAACAGCACCAGAGTCTGCATTCCAACTTTTCCTCCGTCAACGAGTCCATTCTCATTGTCAGTTTCCCCTTAAACGCAAACTTAAAAATAATTGGCTGACCAAGCGAGAACGAGGAAAATCTGACTGAAAAATGAGGCGTTAAAACTTATGAGCCGTTCCCTTTGCCGCCTGGGCTCAAACAACAGCCGGAGCCGCGCCGCCCCGCCCCGCCGCGGTCCCGGGAGCAGGCCGGCTGAGGGCGGCCATGGGCCCCATCAGGGCTCCGGCCGCCGCGGACTCCCACCTCGGGGCTAGGCGACGGGGACCGAGAGGGGCCAGAAGCCCCCAAGCCAGCCCCGCGCGAGAAGCCCTAGAGACGCGCCCTCCGCCTCCTCCCACCCAAGCCTCTCTCAGTCCCAACCGGGCCTGGGCTGGGCCAGTCGCGGGGGAAAGGGGCGGGCCAGCCCCGCCCGGGGAGCCGGAGCCTCTCCGGGGCAGGCGGCTCCCCTTTGTCCCGGGACTCGGAGCGCCCCCTCGCCGTCCTCGCCCTGCCCCGCGGGGCCGCGGCCGGGCGCCTCACCGTGATGTTGCAGTGGAGCGTGAGTGGCGGCGGCGGCGAGTGCGGGCTGCCTGGCTGCGGCACCAGGAACTGGCAGTGCAGCTCGTCCAGCTTCCAGCTGACGATGCGAAATCGCTCGTGGTTCTTGTCGAAGAGGGACGCCAGGAACTTCAGCTCGGCCTTGAGCCCTGACACAGACATCTTCCCCTCATCTCCGGCGGGAGGGGCGCGGAAGGGGAGCCGGGCCCGGAGTCGCCGTCACGGCCGCGACAGCCCCCGCGGGGCCGGCCTGGGCCGCGCTCTCGCGGCTCCGCCTCGTCGAGCGCGGCTGGAAAATGGCGAGGGGCGCGGAAGCCTCGGCGGGTAGCTGTGTGGCAGCCTGGGCGGCTGCTCCCTTTGTAACCGACTCCAGCGGCAGGAGGCTGCGGCCCGGCGGCTTAAAAGGGCAACAGCGACGCCGCCCCCGCTACCGCCTGGGAAAGGGCTGCCCCCACCCCGCCCCCTTCCCCCTCACCCCGGCGCGCCCTGCGCGCTCCCGTTTCAGCGCGTGCACGAGGCCAGAGCGCGCGCGCGCGCTCCCGGCCACCCCTTCCTCGCCTTGACCCAGCTCCCTTCTGCCCGACCCATCTGCTCCTTTCCTCGCACCCGCGGACTGTAGGCTCGGGGCCAGCTGGCGCCCGGGCCCCAGAAGTAGGGGAGGAGCCGGAGACCCCCGCGCGCCCCCGCCTCTGGTCTGGGGCCGGACACGTGCGCGGCCGGTCGCGCCGGCCACGTCGGCGCCGCTGCAGACTCGCGCCAGCCCCTGGGGGCGGCTCCTCAGCTTGGCCGTCGGCCAGGCACCCGCTAACCTGACCGGGGGACCTCGTGGGAGACGCGGGTGCGGCCCACCCAGCGTTACCTCCGCTACTCTCACCCTAGTCCAAGCCGCCGCTTCGCTAGCCTGGGTTTCTGTGAGGACCTTCTCACCGGATTCGCTGCTCCCGCCTTTGCTCTCAAACCATCCGTTTACCTAAGTCGATGGTTTAGCCCCTGCAGGCTGTTTCCTGGAGGTGTACCATGATTTCATCCTTTCCCTTAGCTACCAACTGTGTTCTGCCGTATATAGTCTCTCTCTCTCCCCACTTCCCTTGTTTTGCCCTGTTTCGCAAGCTTAAGATAACCCTCCCCACCCCCATGGAGCCAGGGCTGCCCTCCATTTTCATTGAAATCTTAGCTCAAATATCGTCTCCGGGCCCCTGACCACCCAATTTCAAATAGTCACCCTGTGTCACATCTTCCTGTGCTAAGTTTTTGTATCAGTCACTGTCTGATCTTTTCCCCATTTATTCCTTGTCTCTGCCCAGTGTTAATGTGTTCAGAGCTGTATCCCCAGGACCTAGAACAAGACCTGTTACATAGTAGAAACCCGATAAGATTTAATTGAATGCTCGCTCTTATCTGGAATCCCCACCACTAGCACAATTCCTGGCACATTCTAGGTGCTCAAAAAATGAATAAAGGACTGCATAGCAGTTCAAAGGAATACATACCAATTTGGCAGAGAATAGTGTGTGCAATCATAAGTGCCAGAGGCAGGACCAGCTGCATGTGCGTCCAACCTGTGTAGTTGCACAGTGCTCCTGAACTCATGATCTTCCCGCCTTGGCCTCCCAAAATCCTGGGATGACAGACATGAGCCACCGCGCCTGGCGGAGAGTCATCACTTTTTTTTTTTTTTTTTTTTTTTGAGACGGAGTCTTGCTCTGTCGCCCAGGCTGGAGTGCAGTGGCGCGATCTTGGCTCACTGCAAGCTCTGCCTCCCGGGTTCACGCCATTCTCCTGCCTCAGCCTCCGGAGTAGCTAGGACCACAGGTGCCTGCCACCATGCCCAGCTAATTTTTTTGTATTTTTAGTAGAGACGGGGTTTCACTGGAGTAATCACTTTTAAGAGTCATCTGTGCCAGGTGCGGTGGCTCATACCTGTAATCCCAGCACTCTGGGAGGCCAAGGAAGATGGATTGCTTGAGTCCAGGAGTTCGAGACCAGCCCAGCCAACATGGCAAAAACCCATCTCTACTAAAAATACAAAAAATTAGCCAGGCATGGTGGCACGTGCCTGTAGTTCCAGCTACTCAGGAGGCTGAGGTGGGAGAATCACCTGAGCCCAGGGGGTCGAGGGTGCAGTGAGCCAAGAATGCACCACTGCACTCCAACCTGGGCAACCAGAATGAGACCCTGTCTCAAAAAAAAAAAAAAAAAAAAAAAAAAAAAAAAGATTAATCTGGCCTTTGTATATAAAATGGATTATAGTAGACTTAGAAGTATGCAGCCACTAAAAAGAAGCAAGAAACCTGGATTCTAAATCTGGCCTGCCAGTAATTCAATGGGGCAAGTCATATCCAGCTCTTAGGCCCCCCAGCTGCAAACAATGAAGAACCTTTGGATCAGTCTGAGTCAAGAGTGAGAAAAATTGAAGTAGAAAGAACCACACTAGGGAATCAGTGTGGAGTAGAACTGCTAGATCTTAGAGATGATGAGAGTATAGAAGGAGAAAAAGGAAATTTGTTTAAAGTAGCACTTTGAAATTTCTAGAGCAGGTGGCAGGGAGGGAGTGATGCCATTGACACATCAAGAAAAAGATGTTGAATTTGGTGTGCTGATAGAACTTAGGTAGAGAGTTTGTATCTTAAGTTTGAAGTTTATGAGGGAAGTTGGAGCAAAGGACATATAATTGGGTCAGCCACACAGGTGGGTGATGATGGAAGCCATGCCATAGGTGTGATCATTGAGTCACAAGGGAGGGAAGACAACCTGGGATGTTGACGGGACCCTGAGGAAGGCTCACCATTGGTGCTTGAGTGGGAAAAGAGTCATTTGAAGAAGTCAGAGGATGACTCATGTGTTGAATTCTTTATGGAAGGGACAAGTTAATTCAGGACCAAGAAAAGGACATAGGCTTTAGGGATTAGGAGGTCAGTGGTGCTTCAGAGAAAACTATTGCAATAGAATGGTGGGCATGAGGTCAAAGTAATGTTAAAGTGAAGAGAATGTACCTAGCCTACTTTCTTGAAAAGTTTCAGGGTGTTTAGAAAGAGAAATGGAACAATGGTTTGTAATAGCAAAGCAAAGGGAAGCTTTTGTATTTGGTTTGGTTTTTATGATAGGACAGACAGAGGTAGGCTCACTGTGAAATAAGCTTTAGGGCCCCTTGCACTTGCACAGGCCCTTTCTAAGTAAGTATTAACTTTTCCCTCTTAATTTGATATTTGTAATTTTTTTTTTTTTTTGAAGAGACTCCCAAGATTAAATAAGCTTTAGGACCTGAAAACTCTGGATCTGCCTCTAAGGGGAGAACCATTAACAGGCAATGAAGACTGGATACAAGAGAGGAGAAAAAGCATACTACTGGGTCCTGGAAGAGAAGAGAAAACATGGGATAAAGAGTTACTCATAGAAAGGAATGCCCTCTCCATAGAGGATTGGGTTGGGGTAGGGAATTGGGGAAGACACAAAGAAATGTTGAGTTAGACTGGAGAGTTATTGAGAGACCTCATACTGAATAAATAACATTAATTTCAGCAAAACAAGATTGATGATTAGCAAGATAGATAAAAACAGAAGCCAGAGGACAAAGAAATGCTAAAAAAAAAAATCTGCTTGAAAATTCTAAGCATGGAGTCTTATCTAGAAGTGCATAAAGGACCATGAGACTAGGATGGGTTGGGAGGCTGGAAGTCTCCAGGAAGACAGAGCAGGTTCAGTGTCAAAGGAAAAAATGAGAGCTGCCACAGCCTGTAGAGTGGAAGAATTTCAGGCTTCAAGAACTTGAATGCATGCAGCCATAAAGAATGAGATCATGTCTTTTGCAGGAACATGAATGGAGCTGGAGGCCACTATCCTTAGCAAACTAATGCAAGAACAGAAAACCAAATACCACATGTTCCCACTTATAAGTGGGAGCTAAATGATAAGAACACATGGACACAAAGAAGGGAACAAAAGACACTGAGGTCTACTTGAGAGTGAAGGATGGGAAGAGAAAGAACAAAAAATATAACTATTAGGTACTGGGTTTAATACCTGGGTGATGAAATAATCTGTACAATAAACCCTATGACATGAGTTTACCTATGTAACACACCTTCACATGTACTCCTGAACCTAAAAGATTAAAAAATGTGGAAGAATGCCCAATTAAATGTTCCATGCTGTTCTGGTCTAATATATTCTTTAAGGCCATGTTCAAATGCCGTCTTCTTCAGTGAGCCTTCCCTAGTCCCCTATATTGAATTTTAGTCTCTCCTTTTCATCAATTTCCCAGTACTTTGCCTATTACAGCACTTATTTCACTCTGCCTTGGTTACGACTAGCTGGTTTCTCGTTTGTCTTCTCTGCGAGATTATGAACTTCTTGTCTTAATCCTCTTCATGTCTGTAGCACATAGCCTGCTTCCTGGGACATAGAAAGCACGCACTAAATGATCATTAAGTGAATATAGCCTACTGAAGCTGAAACCCATGTAACATCCTTACTTAGAGAGACTGCAAGTAAATTGTGAGAGAAGTGATCTAGTTTCACCAAAATGTCAGGGAAGTGGTAAGGACCTCTCCCTGTCTAAAGTGAGCACACATCAGCATGTGGCCACTAGGCCCAGACAACCACAGCACTACCCAGGAGGTACAGGAAACTGAGCCCATCCCTGCTGAAATGAACAAGTGACTCATTATTCAACTATAGCCAACTCAGCCAGAAAGTTTTTCTAAGCTAAAATTTTCACAAGTGTGGACTCTGGCTTATAACAAAACTCCTATCTTTGATTTTAGTTTTAGTTAGCAACACTCATCATTTCTCTCTCGCCTGTGTTACAAAGGGCTTTCAGACCAAGGTGTAAACACCTTGAAGTGGTATGGCTTTGGGCATATATGCATATGAATGTTATTCTGGGGAGAAGGTCTAAAGCACCGCTGTCCAATAGAACTTTCTGCAATGATGGAAAGGCTCTATGCCTGCCACTATATGGTAGCCACTAGCCTCAGGTGGTTACTGAACACTTAAAAAGTGATTAGTGTGACTAAGGAACTGAATTTTGTATATGTGCTGCCTAAGCAAGCACTGAGGAACTGAATTTTGATTTTATTTAATTGTAATTAATTTAAATTTAAGTAGCCACATATGACTGCTGCCTACCATATTGGTACCTACTGCCTACCATTATCTAGCACAACACTAGATAATTCTATCATTTTATAATAATATCATAGAGCTTGATATAGCCACGTCCATCCTTCCTTACCCCTTGAGAGCAGTGACGAGATGTTACTACTTACATCTTCAGTGCTCAAAACATACTTGCCTGACACATACTCAGTTCATAATAAATGTTTGTTAAATGAATGAACAAAAAAAGAAATTTCAGAATTTCTCTGAACTTAGTTTTCTCATTTCCAGAATAGAGAGGGTATGTTCTAAGATTTCTTCTGGCTCAAAAAAAAATTATAGGATTCTCTTCAAAAATATTTATTTGTTCAACACATATTTATTGAGCACCTCCTGTGTCCTAAACTACTTCTTCTTTGTAGCAACCTAGGAAACTATCATTACGCCCCTAAATAACTGAGTTTCAGAAAAGGGAAGTAATTTGCTTTAGATTATGCAATAAATAACTGATAAAGCCAAACTTTTAACCCAGGTCTGTCTGTTTCCACCACACTGCTGCTTCTATATAAACTACAATTTTTAATGTAAATATTATAGATAAATATAAAATAGCAAATAAATTAGCATTGAGTGGGCAGGGTGGCATAGAAACTTACTGGATTCGAATATGTATCTTCCTCTTAGGAAGATCCATGGTTCTACAGATAGATTTTTTGTTTTGTTTTTTTTTTTTTTTTTTGAAATGGAGTCTTGCTCTGTCGCCCAGGCTGGAGTGCGGTGGCCGGATCTCAGCTCACTGCAAGCTCCGCCTCCCGGGTACTCGCCATTCTCCCGCCTCAGCCTCCTGAGTAGCTGGGACCACAGGCGCCCGCCACCTCGCCCGGCTATTTTTTTGTAGTTTTTAGTAGAGACGGGGTTTCACCGTGTTAGCCAGGATGGTCTCGATCTCCTGACCTCGTGATCCGCCCGTCTCGGCCTCCCAAAGTGCTGGGATTACAGGCTTGAGCCACCGCGCCCGGCAAGATAGATTCTTGATTGTTGAGTGAGAGACACCAGCACTTTCAGGAAGATCACCTGGGCTACTGAGAAGAAAGGATGCTCCTCCCGAGTGGGAAACCCTCCTGACTCCAGTGATGCTGATGATGGGGGCTTGGGGTATCAGCCTGGTGTCTACTGTGGCAAATTGCTAGGAACCTTTCAGAGCATTACATCCTCAGTCATCAGCATATGAAAGCCTCAAATAAAAGATTTTCTCCTCATCCTTCCAGTCACATTTATACAAAACATTCTTTTGGAATGTTTAAGGCTACAAACAAGTATACAAGTGTTTAAGAGGTACAAGTGAGAACATCTAGATCTTTCTAGATCTAGGTATAATATACCTTTTACTCAGTGACTTCAAATCTAAGCATGTGTCCTAAAAAACTAATTAAGCATGCACATCAAGATTTAGTTACCAGAGTGAGGGCAACAGTAAACAGTTATGAGGCAACTGGGAAATTTGAACATTAAGTGTTTGATGATAATATGGAATTGTTGTTTAATATTTTTTAGATGTGACAATAGTATAGTATGGTTATTACTATCTTCTTTTCTTTTTTTTTTTTTTTTTGGAGATAGAGTCTTACTTTGTCACCCAGGCTGGAGTGCCATAGTGTGATTATGGCTCACTGTAGCCTCGACCTCCCGGGCTCAAGTGATCCTCCCACCTCAGCCTCCCAAGTAGCTGGAACTATAAGCACATGCCTCTATGCCCAGCTAATATTTTTTGGCAGAAACAAGGTCTCACTATGTTGCCCAGGCTGGTCTCACACACCTGGGATCAATTAGTCTTCAGCCTCGCAAAATGCTCATGTGAGCGATCATGCCCAGGCTGTTATTACTATCATATTTTAAAAGCGAGAGTCCTTATCTTTTAGAGATATTTATGGATGAAATAAAACCACAAATATTTGCTTGAAATATTTATTTCAGCTTTTTTTTTTTTTTTTTTTTGAGATGGGATCTCGCTCTGTTGTGAGGCTGGAGTACAGTGGCGCAATCTCGGCTCACTGCAATCTCTGCCTCCCGAGTTCAAGCCATTCTCCCGCCTCAGCCTCTTGAGTAGCTGGGATTACAGGGGTGCGCAATCACACCCAGCTAATTTTTGTATTTTTAGTAGTGATGGGGATTCACCGTGTTTGCCAGGATGATCTTGATCTCCTGACTTCATGATCCGTCCGCCTCAGCCTCCCAATGTGTTGGGATTACAGGCATGAGCCACCACGCCGAGGCCCAGCTATTGTTATAATAGTAAAAGAAAGGACCCAGAGTCTTAGAATTGGATGTACCATACATTTTGGTACAACCATACGATGAAATATAATACAGTCATTAAATGAGATCACGTATATATCTGGAAGGATACACCAAAACGTTAACAGTAGTCATTTCTTGGTAGTGACTTTTTAGGTGATTTCAATTTTCTATCTGCTTCTTTATATTTTTTGAAATATTTGTATTGGGTTATTTATGTAGTTAACATAAATATATTATTTTAAATTGTTTTATAGATATTTAAGATAGAGAGAGGTAAATCAGAGAGGAATTTTGTAAAGAAATTTTAAAGGCCCAGTAAATATGTGGCTGTTGTTTTTTCTATCACAAAAAGACACCTGAAATATATGCCGCTCAAGGTTGAATTACAAACACTTAAACTTCAGGCCCCATAACAAACAGCCAATTTAACTGACACTTTTAATGTTTTATTTTCCATTAGGAAAATTCCTCCTCCCCAGACCAAGCTGAGTGAGGGCTTTTTATGCTTTGGGTTTAGGTCACAAGGTCTTACATAGGGTTTCCTCCTCTGGCTTATTTGTTGGTCTTTCATTTAGCCTGTGGTCCTTCTCTGTAGAGCCACTGCAGTGTTAATCAAGACCTCCTCCTGCTTATACTCCAGGGCTTCAAGGTGGTGCTATGTGCAACTGCCTTTCACATTGTTGAAATTTTTGTGCAGGAGGAATTTATGGAAATTCAGGCTTGTTTCGTGTGTGGAGTTTACCGTAATCATTAATGCACTATAGAACTTTGAATAGTCATTGGACCTAGAATCTATAGTCATCTCCCTTGTTACATTTAGGTCTCATCTTGCAAGATATAAAAAATTAAGTGTAACAAGCACAGTCCTTCAGACCTAATGGACCAAGGGGAAGATAACCGGGCTCACTCAAGACGAGGATATTTTTAACATTTACAAACATGCTTCTCCTGCTAAAAGCCTTGGGTTCCACTTAGAGATGATGAAAATAAAACCTGGAAAAAGACTGTTTGTGGTAGAAAATCAGAGAAGTGGTTGAGGGACTAGGGGCTGATTCTGGCTCCTTTGGTCACTCCCTATAGAACATGTGTCCAGCAACATATTGTAACAAAGCCTTGGTTTCTTTGTGTGTCAAGAGATGTGTTGGATAGACAGGGTTCACATTTTCGTCATTCAAACACTTACTTCGTTTCAACAATGTGAAAGGCAGTTGCACATGGCTCTAAAGACAATAAAGGTCAAGAAGCTTATAGGCCTAAGGGCAGAACAAACGTGAACACCACAAAAGATCAATGTGAGAACCAGATGGTAAGTAACACTTTTTTTTCCTGCCTTTTTTTTTTTGAGATGGAGTCTCGCTCTGTCATCCAGGCTGGAGTGGCGCATTCTGGGCTCACTACAACCTCTGCCTCCCGGGTTCAAGTGATTCTCCTGCCTCAGCCTCCTGAGTAGCTGGGATTACAGGCACCTGCCATCACACCTGGCTAATTTTTGTATTTTTAGTAGAGACGGGGTTTCACCATGTTGGCCAGGCTGGTCTCGAACTCCTGACCTCAGGTGATCTGCCCACCTCAGCCTCCCAAAGTGCTGGGATTACAGATGTGAGCCACACCGCGGGCCCGTCTGGTTTTGGACTGGAGAGTGAAAGGACAGGGGAGGCAGAAATACTTTGTCTTAATTGAAGAACTGATTTATTTTCTACTTTCTAAATATAGCAGTTATGTTATTTAGTTTCTCTCTAGATTTCCAGGAAGCCCAGAGCTATCCTTAGTTTGGGCTCTCCTAAAAATAAATGCTGAGGTACATATTCTAGTGCAAATAATTAATTTTGGAGGGGACCCCAGGAAACACTCATAGAGGATTGGGAATATGAGACAGGGAAGCAAAACAATTTACCATGTAGGCCACTGGAGCTCAGTCCCTCCAAGGAACTCTGGGGCTGTTATAGGCTGTCAGTTATCCCAATCTTGGAGGAGAAAGCTGATGTGTTTATTCCCCAACTCCCCATTTGTTATTGGTGATGGGCTGCTTCTGGTGGGCATTCACCCTTTGGCATTTCCAATTTGCATTGTGCGTGGCCAAACACACCCCCCATGATAGAAGTCTGCAAATATTGGCCGTTATCTCTTTGACGCTTAGTTTTGGATATTCATGGTCTCTCAGTTATTCTCCCTAACCCCAACCATTGTACCCTTCCATAGTAAGAGTTTTCAGTGGACATGGAGCTACCTAATCAGAAACTACCTTTTCTAGCTTCCCTAGCCCATAAGTATGACCAAATAGCTAAGATACAGACAATAAGGTGTGCCTGGAAAGGATGCACACCGCTTCCAAGTCTTCTCTTTAAAAGGCTAGGACATACACTCTCCTACGCCCCAAACCACTTCCTGCTTCCTTTTGGTGAATAGCTGAGACCAGAGAGCCAACCTGGACTCAGTGATGGAAACCACATGTTGGTGAAGCAGTCACCTTTCCCAGGTCTTGAATGTATTTCCTGACTGTTATGTAAGAGAGAAATTAACTCCTTTCTAATTTAAAGACTACATTTTGGCGTCTCTTTGTTATATCAGCTTAGCTTGTACCCTGACCAACACACTCCCTTTCTCTCAGTACTGTTTTTATTTTTTGTTTTTAGCCTATTTTATTACTCTTACTGGATTATGTCTTTTAGCAGGACTTCTTGTGCCCTTCCTGGAAAGAGATAAGCAAGTGAAAAAAAAAAAAAAAAAAAAAAAACCCTAAAGAACAGTTAAACTCCTGTTATTGATATTTGCCATATTCGTGGCTGTCAATCAGGCTTTAAATCATCTCTTTATTTTGGGGAATGTTCTGACAAAGTTAAACGAAGCCACTCATTAAAGTGGTAAAAACAGGTTTTACTCAGTAACTACTGACAGAGGGGAAAGAGTGGAGTTCCATTCCAGTTTGTGCAGAGGTGCATGTGTACTTTAAAGAAAGAATGAGAGCATAAGAGGGGGATGTGAACAGGGACTAAAGTGAGAAATGACAAAGGGTTGGTCAATGTGAGTGAGAGTAGGCCAGCTGTGCCTGCTAGCTGCCAATTATCAAAGTTAGGATTCTAGCCTCCCACAGAGACTGGGAGATAGAGGTCCAGTCCTTCTTGCTTATTACATTTCAAAGGAATGGCTTTTGTGTCCTTCAGAGAAACACTCTTGAGTTGTAGGAGATATAATACATCTATGCCTCAAAGAGAAAGAGAAAGCATTCACAATTGTAGGCCATTTTTAGTAAATGCTCTACTAAGAAAGGTAGGGGCCTGTCTCAGGTGTTGGCTAGAACAAATAGTAAATTTTTTTGACAGCTCTGAGCTTTTCCAGACAAAAATCCAAAATTGTCCCAGGGACACCGGCTTAGACTGCCAGAAGCCATGTTAAAGTTTGATCAAGTCCTGTGGTACAGGGGTTTGAATGGAATGCTTGTGCCAAGAGTTTTTTGCAGTTCTCAGTTCCCGTATGAGGAGTCCCACCTCCTCAGTGCAGGAGTCAGAACTCACATCTCCACACTCCCTTGTAGCTAGGATGCAGGCATTTGGCCAGGTTTTTTCTATATTCCTGGAAAAGGACACCAGGCTCAGGGAAAATGATCTTTAGGAAGGCCTGGTGGTGAAGATATAGGTATGTAGGGGGAGCGAGGCTGTTTCTGCCAAGGAAGTACATAACATTTGTGCAAATACTGCAAAGGGAGTTGCTCGAGCTCCTGGAATCAACTGCCACCAACAAAATGAAGGCTTACTGCTAGGGTGATGCTGATGGGAACAGGGGCAAAAACAGGAAAAGAAAAAATCCTTCTCCTTTCTCCAGGCTTTCAGTCTCCTTCAAGCACCCCTTACTTCCCTGTAAGCAAAAAAGAAATGCCAACCCAAGCCAAGAATAGAAGGCTGGGTTAAAAACTGAGAAACAATAGCATAATAACCAGCACAGATCTGAAAAGACATCATATGCTTTTCGGTGTACATTATTTTGCTCCCTGAAATAAATATGCTTATTTTCTTGATTTATCTCTTTTCTTCTGGGCCTAGCCTCTCTCCCTAAATGGATTCCTCCATTCCCATGGCTTTGGTTAACATCTCTGTGACCTGACCCCTAAATTTTTTTTTTCTTTTTTTTGAGATGGAGTTTCACTCTTTCGCCCAGGCTGGACTGAAGTGGCATGATCTCGGCTCACTGCAACCTCCACCTCCCCAGGTTCCAGTGATTCTCCTGCCTCAGCCTCCCAAGTAGCTGGGACTATAGGCACCCGCCACCATACCTGGCTAATTTTTATATTTTTAGTAGAGATAGGGTTTTGCCATGTTGGCCAGTCTGGTCTCAAACTCCTGACCTTGGGTGATCCACCCACCTTGGCCTCCCAAAGTGTTGGTATTACAGGCGTGAGCCACCATGCCTGGCTGACCTTACTCCTACATTTCTACTTATAAAGCAGATCTCCTTTCTGCACTGTAAGTCTTGCACATCCAACTGCCTTCTCTGATCTTCTCCCCTTTGTCTCCCAGGTCCCTCAATCTTAACATGTCCAATTTTTGGTCTCTTTTTGAGCCCACTCCTCCTGGAGCATTCCCTAGCTCCAGGAATGCACCCCCATTTCCTCTGTCTCATGCCAACACTGACAGTTACTCTTGGTCCCTCTTCCCTTGCCCATTTCTCACATGCACTGAGTACCAAGTTCCTTCTAAATGCTTGTGGATGTCTTCATTTCTCCTCATCTCCACTAGCCCTGCTCTGGTCCAAGCCACCATCCTCTCTTACCTGAGATGTTGTAGGAGCCTCCTAAGTCACTGCCTGCATTCCCTTTTGCTCCCCACTAGTGCAATCGTCTCAGTGATCTTTTAAAAATCTGGTTGGCCAGGCGCAGTGGCTCATGCCTGTAATCCTAGCACTTTGGGAGGCCAAGGCAAGTGGATCACCTGAGGTCAGGAGTTCGAGACCAGTCTGGTCAATATGGCAAAACCCCATCCCTACTAAAAATATGAAATTAGCCAGGTGTGGTGCCGCATGCGTGTAATCCCAGCTACTTGGGAGGCTGAGGTAGGAGAATCACTTGAACCTGGGAGGCAGAGGTTGTAGTAAGCCGAAATCGCGCCATTGCACTGCAGCCTGGGCAACAAGAGCAAAACTCAATCTTAAAAAAAGAAAGAAAGAAAGAAAGAAAAATCTGGTCATAACACTTCCATATTTAAAAACCCTCCAGTGGTTTCCCTCCACTCTCAGGATAAAGTCCAGAATCCTGACCACAGCTTGCCGGGCTCTGAATGGTCTGACTCTGCTTCCCAACCCATTGCATTCCCCTAGACCATTTATACACTAGGCCACAGGTTTATTTTCAGTTATTTCAAAGCTTTATCTGTTTCCTGCCTTTGTATTAGGCTGGTGCAAAAGTAATGGCAGTTTTTGCCATAATACTTCCCTCTGCCTCAGTTTCACTTCCCATCTCCCAGACCCTTCACCTCACTATCTTCTACTCATCCTTCAAGTCTCAGCTTAAATGTCATTTCCTCCGAGAAGCCTTCCTGGATCTCACCACCACCACTGCCACTTGGGCTAGGTAAGGCATGTTTTTATAAGCTCTAATAGCATCCTCTAATTCTTCTTGGCATTCATCACATTTGTAATCGTTTATTTGTACAATTTGTTTAACGTGTCTTCTCATTACCCTTAAGCCCCACGAGGACAATGTTGCTCTTGTTCACTGCTGCTGATCTAGCTAGCACACCTCACAGTGCCAGGCACATAACAGTGCCCAACAAATATTTGGTGAATGAACGACTGAGTAGAAAATATAATTACTTTGAGAGGCCGCATAGCATGGTAGAAGACACATTGGAGTAGCAGCCACAGACCTGGTTTCTAACCCTGGTTTCATCATTTCCTGGGTAATCTTCAGCCATAATACATTTAATTACGCTCCAGTGTCCTAGTCTTTAAAACAAAGGGGTAATGGTCTCTGAGATTTCTTCAGTTTCCAAAATGCAGTGAGCGTTACTTTTAATGATGACCCGGTGACCACATGAAAAGATGTCTCTATGTTGACTCTAGTTCTGGAAGGGAGAGCAATACCTTTCCCCAGGCTCTCTGATTCGCCTTTCCCACATCCTCCCCATCTCACCACTTTTGGTTCGATTACGAAGTAGATATCCCTGTCATTACTATCAAACATGCAGTTGACCGATGTGTTTGGGAGATTAAGAAATGAAAAAAGTTGGCCAGGCACTGTGGCTCATGCCTGTAATCCCAGCTCTTTGGGAGGCTGAGGTAGGTGGATCACTTGAGGTCAGGAGTTCGAGACCAGCCTGACCAACATGGTGAAACCCCATCTGTACTAAAAATACAAAATTAGCTAGGCATGGTGACGAATGCCTGAAATCCCAGTTACTTGGGAGGCTGAGGCAGGGGAATTGCTTGAACCAGGGAGGCAGAGATAGCAGTGAGCCAAGATCGTGCCATTGCACTGCAGCCTGGGCAAAAAGAGTAAAACTCCATCTAAAATAAAAATAAATAAATAAAAACAAGAAATGAGAGAAGTTAAGGTGTGTCAAGCTTCTAGAAAAGATAGGTAGCTTCCCCTCTCAGGCCTGAGAATTATAGGTTCAATTTAATGCAAGTCTCTGGAACGTTTCCCATCCTCATAAGCTCTTGTGATGCTTCTGTTGGGGAAAAGCCTGTTCAGATGGGAGCAGAGAATGGTGCTGAGGGCAGAAGCTGTCACGAATCTTCAGTTCACTCACTCACCATGGGCTCTGGGATGGGTCGGGGCTCGCTTGCATGTGGGTGTGTCAGGCATTCTGGGAATCCATGTCAAACAAAATCACTTCTCTACAACAGGAAGCTCTGAATCACGAGTCACTGACAAGTTGTTTAGTTTCCCCACCCTACTCCCTTGAACTCTCCCATCCCCACTCCCCAACTCATCCCAGGGATCAGTGCACCCTCTATGCAAGTGATGCCAGCTCCAGCCAGAAAGAGCTAGGTCTTAATACCTGCCACCCCTGGCACACTCCCCTGGGCTACTCTTAGTCACAGACCACACAGTTCAGGGTCTTAAAGGTCTTCTTCAAGGCAGCACAATTATATCTAGAAGAACTGCAAAAAGCATTTGCCCCCAGAAATCCTGTGGCCCCACTGGATAACAATACTACCTATTCGAATGATGCCAGCAAGGACTCTCTTCTCACATTCTGGAAGCTAAGGAGGAAAAGTGTCAAAAAGATCACCCTGCAGATAAAAATATCACATTCCCACAAAATCTGAGCTGTAATGAGCTTCTTCAGAGAGTTATACTTAATTGGTCACCTTTCTAAGGTTGAATGACTTGCCAGTTTGCTCAGCGTAGGGCAGACTAGCTGCGTAAGATTGTGTGTGTTATTCAAGCAGAGAGTACCTGGTTTGGGGGGCTGAGAGCCAGCTCACACTGTATTTTCCAAGCCATGTGTTTTGGGGGCTGTGTCCTTCCACAGCCCAGGCCTTTTTCTAATCTGCATAAAGGTGTTACGTGAGCTATTGGTTGCTCTGGCCTAGGACTCCAAATCCGGAGGGGATAATGAGCATGTAAGGAAGAAGCACGGGTTCATATAATGCCTTGGGTCCTCTCCTCATCTTCACCTCCTGAAAAATGTTATCTTATTTCTCCAAAATAATGTCAGGTCATTTATTCAGTAAACATGGATTATTCATCTTGTCTATGCCAGACAGGATACTATGTTAGGAGGCTATATCAGAAAACATTTCCCAAGAGAAATTCAGAAGGCAGATTATGATAAATCATGGAGGAGATTTATGAACAAAATAACAATTTATAAAGGTGAAGCCGTTGGGGGAATAGTGCAGTAAGTGAGAGCTAGTAGCAACCAAGCTCTTACCATCCCTAGGCTTGAAGACTTGAGGGGAAGGAGTGATTACTGAAAGCTGGAATAAGAGAATGAGGGACAGCAATGTTACTCAGAGTGTGATTTGCACACCTGTGCAGGTCTTGCAGGTCTCTTCACACTGTTGTCAGTCTATGATAAGATATGTATGGCAACTGAAAGATGTTTAGAAATTTTCATAACAATTCAACATTGCCATAACATCAAAGTGTGTGATTAGTGTCAGAAAATGTAGTTTGAAGTTTAGGTTTTGTGTAGGAATGTGTCCAGGTAAAGCAGCTTAAATGACAGGGAAACATTCTGGGACACTTATTCAGATTGAGAAGCTTGCACCAGGGCTGGGTGCAGTGGCTCACGCCTGTAATCCCAACACTTTGGGAGGCTGGGAGGCTGAGGCAGGCAAATCGCTTGAGCCCAGGAGTTCAAAGACCAGCCTGGGCAACATGGTGAGACCCTGTTGCTACAAAATGAGCCAGGCATGGTGGCTTGTAGCTGTGGTCCCAGCTAGTAAGAAGGCTGAGGTGAGAGGATCACCTGAGCCCAGGAGGTCGAGGCTGCAGTGGACAACACAGTGAGATCCTGTCTCAAAAAAAAAAAAAAAAAAAAAAAAAAACCTTGCACCAGAATGCAAGTAAATACACTGATTTCCTTCTTGAAAAGTCAGGTTCCCTGTCCCACCTCCCATAACAACAAATGAATGAATGAATAAATGTCAGCTAAACTTTCGGTGTGCTAGGTGACATAGTAAAAAGTGTTAATTCTATAAAGGCTTTCTAATGTGTTCAGTTTGAGATTGTTTTCTTTACTCTGTAATAATATGGAATGCTGATCATCAACAATTGTAATTATATGCTGACATATGATGATTACTTAAGGGAAAAGTTCTGTCAAAAAGATTTGAAGGATAGAGTGAATCTGTGCTTCTGCAGGATAGAAGACCAGTGTGGCCACACTTTTTCAGGCTGTAAATTAGACAGCCAGATCTGTTTTCTTGTTTGACCTCTTGAATATTTTAATGATGTCAATACTTTCATGCAAGGAAGAAATACAAGCTTAGAAGAACAGAATTTTTACAAATTGGGATAGTGCATTTCATTTCTTAACAGTTATCAGCGAAGTTAGTGATAATTCTGATATTGCACATCTGTTAAAAGTTAACACCAAACATCTTACAAATCTGATAGAACATTTTCAATTTATTTTTCATCAAAAGGAGATTCACAAATAGGAAATGAATGTATCCGAGTGATACACTTGATAGAATAAATTGATCATGCTGGCTTCTAATAAATGATTGTAGATAAATTTTGAAAACATAGCATCACTTGCCTGTTTTTGTTTGTTTGTTTGTTTTTTGAGATGGAGTCTTGCTCTGTCGCCCAGGTTGGAGTGCAATGGTACAATCTTGGCTCACTGCAACCTCCACCTCCCAGCTTCAAGTGCTTCTCCTGCCTCAGCCTCCTGAGTAGCTGGGATTACAGGCACCCGCCATCATGCTTGGCTATTTTGCATTTTTTAGTAGAGACGGGGTTTCACCATGTTGGTCAGGCTGGTCTCGAACTCATGACCTCAGGTGATCCACCCACCTCGGCCTCCCAAAGGGCAGGGATTATAGGCATGAGCCACCACGCCCGGCCCACCTCACCTTTATAGAGATACAAAACTAAAAACATACTTTTTTAAAACTGATTTTTCTACTATAAGTGTGATTATTTTTCAATGTTGAAACCATTCGTATATACATCTCACTATGTGGGTATCAATGTTGTCAATCCAACCTAGATTAGGTAAATTAAAAAGCAATTTGTTTGTCACATCGAAAACTTAAAATATTGATATATGTATTGTTCTTTTAGAGTATTGTAGGCATTTAATGTAGGCAATTACTATATTGTCATCATTTTTTACTTAGATATGATTATAAACCTGTAAGAACTTAGCCATGTAGCAACAATTCTCTATGTTAATCACCTATATGCAGACTTTCAATGAGCAACATATGTATTTTTTTGTAATTCTTTTTTTCCCTATGTTAGATTTTTCCTGATTTTCTATTTTTAATATGACTTTATGACTTTAAATGTAGGAATAGAAATCTATCTTATATCTTGCAAGCTATTGCTTTTTAATTTTTCTAATAATTAATATTTTAATAATTCATGTTTCACTGTATTTTGTAAAAGCGCTATGGTGCACTTCATTGGAGATAAAATAAAACAAACCAGCTCTTCACCCCAGATAGTCTGAGGAATGCTCCTGTGAACTTCGATGAGGGATGCTGCTAGCCTACAGCCATCCCCTAGGGAGGGAGCCTCAGGAACAAATGCTCTGACTGCCCTCCCCTCCCTCCAGTCTCCCACTGGGGCTTTCTCCCATTGGCCCAAACCAATCAGAAGCCAGAGGGCCTAGGAACCCTATAGAAGCAGTCCTTACAAGTCAACGTCCAGGACAGAGGGCAGGATGGAGGACAGGAGAAGGTATATCTGGGAGGGCACAAGGATCAAAATAAAAGCCACAGTTTGTGTCCCAAGGTGCCAGTTATTTTATGGAGTCATAGGCAGATAGACAATTAGAGGCAGTGTAATCAGTAACAGGATAGAAAGAAAACTGGGGTGCTATGGGAATACATATCTAACCCAGGGCACATCTAATGCAGCCTGGGTGTTCAGGGTCAGGGGTGGAAGGGGATAAAACGGCTTCCTTGGGAATGTGACGTCTGAACTGAGGAATGTGGGAAGAACAATAGGCCAGGAGACAGGCCAGCGGAGAGTGGGGGTAAAGGTGACAGCCCAGGCAGGCACAGAAGCCAAATGACAACACAGAATGCAAGCAGGTAAGGCAGGACAGCTGGGCTTGCTCAGATCATGAGACATCTTATCCTCAGGCCAAGAGCTTGACTTTATCCTGAAATAAATCAGGATAGAAATTTCATGCTAATGAAGGAATGACTGAGAAGGTTTTGAGTACAAAGGTTTTGATTTAAAAAGCCAGAGGAAAAACAGCAAGAAGCAACAAAGTTTAGATTCAGGAAGGAGCAGAGATGATTGTAGTGATAGCTAAGCCTTAGAAAGGGCTTACTCAATATGCTGCCATACACTGTCGTAAGCTCTTAACATGTGTTAATTCATTTATTTTTTTTTATTTTTTTTTTTTTATTATACTTTAAGTTCTAGGGTACATGTGCATAACGTGCAGGTTTGTTACATATGTATACTTATGCCATGTTGGTGTGCTGCACCCATCAACTCGTCAGCACCCATCAATTCATCATTTATATCATGTATAACTCCCCAATGCAATCCCTCCCTCCTCCCCCCTCCCCATGATAGACCCCAGTGTGTGATGTTCCCCTTCCTGAGTCCAAGTGATCTCATTGTTCAGTTCCCACCTATGAGTGAGAACATGCGGTGTTTGGTTTTCTCTTCTTGTGATAGTTTGCTAAGAATGATGGTTTCCAGCTGCATCCATGTCCCTACAAAGGACGCAAACTCATCCTTTTTTATGGCTGCATAGTATTCCATGGTGTATATGTGCCACATTTTCTTAATCCAGTCTGTCACAGATGGACATTTGGGTTGATTCCAAGTCTTTGCTATTGTGAATAGTGCCGCAATAAACATACGTGTGCATGTGTCTTTGTAGTAGACTAATTTATAATCCTTTGGGTATATACCCAGTAGTGGGATGGCTGGGTCATATGGTACATCTAGTTCTAGATCCTTGAGGAATTGCCATACTGTTTTCCATAATGGTTGAACTAGTTTACAATCCCACCAACAGTGTAAAAGTGTTCCTATTTCTCCACATCCTCTCCAACACCTGTTGTTTCCTGACTTCTTAATGATTGCCATTCTAACTGGTGTGAGATGGTATCTCATTGTGGTTTTGATTTGCATTTCTCTGATGGCCAGTGATGATGAGCATTTTTTCATGTGTCTGTTGGCTGTATGAATATCTTCTTTTGAGAAATGTCTGTTCATATCCTTTCCCCACTTTTTGATGGGGTTGTTTGTTTTTTTCTCGTATATTTGTTTGAGTTCTTTGTAGATTCTGGATATTAGCCCTTTGTCAGATGAGTAGGTTGCAAAAATTTTCTCCCATTCTGTAGGTTGCCTGTTCACTCTGATGGTAGTTTCTTTTGCTGTGCAGAAGCTCTTTAGTTTAATTAGATCCCATTTGTCAATTTTGGCTTTTGCTGCCATTGCTTTTGGTGTTTTAGACATGAAGTCCTTGCCCATGCCTATGTCCTGAATGGTACTACCTAGATTTTCTTCTAGGGTTTTGATGGTATTAGGTCTAACATTTAAGTCTCTAATCCATCTTGAATTAATCTTCGTATAAGGGGTAAGGAAAGGATCCAGTTTCAGCTTTCTACTTATGGCTAGCCAATTTTCCCAGCACCATTTATTAAATAGGGAATCCTTTCCCCATTTCTTGTTTCTCTCAGGTTTGTCAAAGATCAGATGGCTGTAGATGTGCGGTATTATTTCTGAGGACTCTGTTCTGTTCCATTGGTCTATATCTCTGTTTTGGTACCAGTACCATGCTGTTTTGGTTACTGTAGCCTTGTAGTATAGTTTGAAGTCAGGTAGCGTGACGCCTCCAGCTTTGTCCTTTTGACTTAGGATTGTCTTGGCAATGCGGGCTCTTTTTTGGTTCCATATGAACTTTAAAGCAGTTTTTTCCAATTCTGTGAAGAAAGTCATTGGTAGCTTGATGGGGATGGCATTGAATCTATAAATAACCTTGGGGAGTATGGCCATTTTCACGATATTGATTCTTCCTATCCATGAGCATGGTATGTTCTTCCATTTGTTTGTGTCCTCTTTGATTTCACTGAGCAGTGGTTTGTAGTTCTCCTTGAAGAGGTCCTTTACATCCCTTGTAAGCTGGATTCCTAGGTATTTGATTCTCTTTGAGGCAATTGTGAATGGAAGTTCATTCCTGATTTGGCTCTCTGCTTGTCTGTTGCTGGTGTATAAGAATGCTTGTGATTTTTGCACATTAATTTTGTATCCTGAGACTTTGCTGAAGTTGCTTATCAGCTTAAGGAGATTTTGGGCTGAGACGATGGGGTTTTCTAAATATACAATCATGTCATCTGCAAACAGGGACAATTTGACTTCTTCTTTTCCTAACTGGATACCCTTGATTTCTTTCTCTTGCCTGATTGCCCTAGCCAGAACTTCCAACACTATGTTGAATAGGAGTGGTGAGAGAGGGCATCCCTGTCTTGTGCCAGTTTTCAAAGGGAATTTTTCCAGTTTTTGCCCATTCAGTATGATATTAGCTGTGGGTTTGTCATAAATAGCTCTTATTATTTTGAGGTACGTTCCATCAATACCGAATTTATTGAGCGTTTTTAGCATGAAGGGCTGTTGAATTTTGTCAAAAGCCTTTTCTGCATCTATTGAGACAATCATGTGGTTCTTGTCTTTGGTTCTGTTTATATGCTGGATTACGTTTATTGATTTGCGAATGTTGAACCAGCCTTGCATCCCAGGGATGAAGCCCACTTGATCATGGTGGATAAGCTTTTTGATGTGCTGCTGAATCCGGTTTGCCAGTATTTTATTGAGGATTTTTGCATCAATGTTCATCAGGGATATTGGTCTAAAATTCTCTTTTTTTGTTGTGTCTCTGCCAGGCTTTGGTATGAGGATGATGTTGGCCTCATAAAATGAGTTAGGGAGGATTCCCTCTTTTTCTATTGATTGGAATAGTTTCAGAAGGAATGGTACCAGCTCCTCCTTGTACCTCTGGTAGAATTCAGCTGTGAATCCATCTGGTCCTGGACTTTTTTTGGTGGGTAGGCTATTAATTGTTGCCTCAATTTCAGAGCCTGCTATTGGTCTATTCAGGGATTCAACTTCTTCCTGGTTTAGCCTTGGGAGAGTGTAAGTGTCCAGGAAATTATCCATTTCTTCTAGATTTTCTAGTTGATTTGCGTAGAGGCGTTTATAGTATTCTCTGATGGTAGTTTGTATTTCTGTGGGGTCAGTGGTGATATCCCCTTTATCATTTTTTATTGCATCTATTTGATTCCTCTCTCTTTTTTTCTTTATTAGCCTTGCTAGCGGTCTGTCAATTTTGTTGATCTTTTCAAAAAACCAACTCCTGGATTCATTGATTTTTTGGAGGGTTTTTTGTGTCTCTATCTCCTTCAGTTCTGCTCTGATCTTAGTTATTTCTTGCCTTCTGCTAGCTTTTGAATGTGATTGCTCTTGCCTCTCTAGTTCTTTTAATTGTGATGTTAGAGTGTCAATTTTAGATCTTTCCTGCTTTCTCTTGTGGGCATTTAGTGCTATAAATTTCCCTCTACACACTGCTTTAAATGTGTCCCAGAGATTCTGGTATGTTGTATCTTTGTTCTCATTGGTTTCAAAGAACATCTTTATTTCCGCTTTCATTTCGTTATGTACCCAGTAGTCATTCAGGAGCAGGTTGTTCAGTTTCCATGTAGTTGAGCGGTTTTGATTGAGTTTCTTAGTCCTGAGTTCTAGTTTGATTGCACTGTGGTCTGAGAGACAGTTTGTTATAATTTCTGTTCTTTTACATTTGCTGAGGAGTACTTTACTTCCAATTATGTGGTCAATTTTGGAATAAGTGCGATGTGGTGCTGAGAAGAATGTATATTCTGTTGATTTGGGGTGGAGAGTTCTATAGATGTCTATTAGGTCCGCTTGGTGCAGAGATGAGTTCAATTCCTGGATATCCTTGTTAACTTTCTGTCTCGTTGATCTGTCTAATGTTGACAGCGGAGTGTTGAAGTCTCCCATTATTATTGTATGGGAGTCTAAGTCTCTTTGTAAGTCTCTAAGGACTTGCTTTATGAATCTGGGTGCTCCTGTATTGGGTGCATATATATTTAGGAGAGTTAGCTCTTCCTGTTGAATTGATCCCTTTACCATTATGTAATGGCCTTCTTTGTCTCTTTTGATCTTTGATGGTTTAAAGTCTGTTTTATCAGAGACTAGGATTGCAACCCCTGCTTTTTTTTGTTCTCCATTTGCTTGGTAGATCTTCCTCCATCCCTTTATTTTGAGCCTATGTATGTCTCTGCATGTGAGATGGGTCTCCTGAATACAGCAGACTGATGGGTCTTGACTCTTTATCCAGTTTGCCAGTCTGTGTCTTTTAATTGGAGCATTTAGTCCATTAACATTTAAGGTTAATATTGTTATGTGTGAACTTGATCCTGCCATTATGATATTAACTGGTTATTTTGCTCGTTAGTTGATGCAGTTTCTTCCTAGCCTCGATGGTCTTTACATTTTGCCAAGTTTTTGCGATGGCTGGTACCGGTTGTTCCTTTCCATGTTTAGGGCTTCCTTCAGGGTCTCTTGTAAGGCAGGCCTGGTGGTGACAAAATCTCTAAGCATTTGCTTATCTGTAAAGGATTTTATTTCTCCTTCACTTATGAAACTTAGTTTGGCTGGATATGAAATTCTGGGTTTAAAATTCTTTTCTTTAAGAACGTTGAATATTGGCCCCCACTCTCTTCTGGCTTGTAGAGTTTCTGCCGAGAGATCTGCTGTTAGTCTGATGGGCTTCCCTTTGTGGGTGACCCGACCTTTCTCTCTGGCTGCCCTTAAGATTTTTTCCTTCATTTCAACTTTGGTGAATCTGGCAATTATGTGTCTTGGAGTTGCTCTTCTGGAGGAGTATCTTTGTGGCGTTCTCTGTATTTCCTGAATTTGAATGTTGGCCTGCCCTACTAGGTTGGGGAAGTTCTCCTGGATGATATCCTGAAGAGTGTTTTCCAACTTGGTTCCATTTTCCCCCTCACTTTCAGGCACCCCAATCAGACGTAGATTTGGTCTTTTTACGTAATCCCATACTTCTTGCAGGCTTTGCTCATTTCTTTTTCTTCTTTTTTCTTTTGGTTTCTCTTCTCGCTTCATTTCATTCATTTGATCTTCAATCGCTGATACTCTTTCTTCCAGTTGATCGAGTCGGTTACTGAAGCTTGTGCATTTGTCACGTATTTCTCGTGTCATGGTTTTCATCTCTGTCATTTCGTTTATGATCTTCTCTGCATTAATGAGTCTAGCTGTCAATTCTTCCACTCTTTTTTCAAGATTTTTAGTTTCTTTGCGCTGGGTACGTAATTCCTCCTTTAGCTCTGATAAGTTTGATGGACTGAAGCCTTCTTCTCTCCTCTCGTCCAAGTCATTCTCTGACCAGCTTTGATCCGTTGCTGGTGATGGGCTGCGCTCCTTTGCAGGGGGAGATGCGCTCTTATTTTTTGAATTTCCAGCTTTTCTGCCCTGCTTCTTCCCCATCTTTGTGGTTTTATCTGTCTCTGGTCTTTGATGGTGGTGACGAACTGATGGGGTTTTGGTATAGGTGTCCTTCCTGTTTGATAGTTTTCCTTCTGACAGTCAGAAGGACTCTCTGTTGGTCTGTTGGAGATTGCTTGAGGTCCACTCCAGACCCTGTTTGCCTGGGTATCAGCAGCAGAGGTTGCCGAAGATAGAATATTGCTGAACAGCGAGTGTACCTGTCTGATTCTTCCTTTGGAAGTGTCCTCTCAGGGGTGTACTCCACCCTGTGAGGTGTGGGGTGTCAGACTGCCCCTAGTGGGGGATTTCTCCCAGCTAGGCTACTCAGGGGTCAGGGACACACCTGAGCAGGCAGTCTGTCCGTTCTCAGATCTCAACCTCCGCGTTGGGAGATCCGCGGCTCTCCCCAAAGCTGTCAGACAGAGTCGTTCGCGTCTGCACCGGCTCCCGCTACTTCCCCTGTTGGTCTTCAGCTGTGCGCTGTCCCCAGAGGTGGAGACTACAGAGACAGGCAGGCTTCCTTGAGCTGCTGTGAGCTCCACCCAGTTCGAGCTTCCCAGCGGCTTTGTTTACCTACTTAAGCCTCAGCAATGGCGGGCGCCCCTCCCCCAGCCTCGCTGCTGCCTTGCGGATAGATCGCGGCAGACTGCTGTGTTAGCAGTGAGGGAGGCTTCGTGGGCGTGGGACCCTCCCGGCCAGGTGTGGGATATATTCTCCTGGAATGCCTGTATGCTTACAGCGCAGTATTGGGGTGGGAGTTACCCGATTTTCCAGGTGTTGTGTGTCTCAGTTCCCCTGGCTAGGAAAACGGATCCCCTTCCCCCTTGCGCTTCCAGGTGAGGCGATGCCTCGCCCTGCTTCAGCTCTGGCTGGTCAGGCTGCAGCAGCTGACCAGCACCGATTGTCCGGCACTCCCTAGTGAGATGACCCCAGTACCTCAGTTGAAAATGCAGAAATCACCGGTCTTCCGTGTCGCTCACGCTGGGAGTTGGAGACTGGAGTTGTTCCTATTCGGCCATCTTGCTCGTTAATTCATTTAATACTTCCAGTGATGCCCCCAAATAGATACTGTTATCATTCCCACTTTATAAATGGAGAAACTGAGTCACAGAGAGGTTGGGGAATAGCCCCAGTTCACACCGCCAGCAGTAAAAAGAGCCAGGATTTGAATCTAGGCAGTCTGGCTCCAGCATCTGTGCTCTTAACCCCATTCTGGGGCAGAAGAGCAAGCCGGAGTAAGGAGACTGGGCACAAGGTAGGAGATAAAGCCTACATCTGATTCCTCACTGTTCCCTGTATGGAGAGTCCAGTGGGCATGGAAACCATGGCAACTCCCCTCTTCCAAATCAGCTATTCCTCAATGCCTTATTTGTATTAAGATGCCCAAACCTGTCATCTGTGCTGAATGTATTTTCCTCATTTCCATTTTGCACCTTGGCTTATGCTATACTGGCAAGGACACAAGTCCCAGGCCTAGGCCCTAGTCCCAGCCTGACTCTCTGGCCCTGCTCAAGTCCCTAACCCAATGGGACACCTGTCTGAAGCACGCTTACTTCTCCCAGTGGCTCCTCTTTTGTCTTTTTGTATCCCCTGATACAAGTTTGCTGTCTTTGCATTTTCTCTGCTTCTGGATATTTCGGCCATTGTTAACTGCATTATTTCATTCTTGGTCTCTGAATCCGAGTGTTTGATTTTCCAATTGATCCATGTTCCTTATGAGATGCCTTGTCAGCTATTAATCCAGGATAGTTACTGAGTTCTTGTAGGTGGCACAGCCACCAACTTGGTGTGTGTGTGTGTGTGTGTGTGTGTGTGTGTGTGTGTGTGTGTGTCTCCCAAGGGAACAGAGCACTACTGAGTTCAGGCTGATTATTAGCTTGTGGACTGTCAGCAAAATACATTCACAAGAAGGCTATGTGCTGATTTGTCTTTTGCAGTGACGTCGTGTTGCTCATGTTTTATGTTTTTCAGAGTTCATTAGTTTCTATTTGTTCTCAGTCAATATCCAGCTCAATAGATTGTATAAGTAGAATACCCCCAAACTGAAAATCACCCACTTAAAATATAGTGAAAAATATGTCACCTATTTAAACTATAGTGGAAAATATGTACCCATTAGTTCTGTGTAGCAAACACTGGATAATGGATAAGGGCACAGGATCCCAGGGCTAGACTGCCTGGGTTCCAATTCTGACTTAGCCACTTGCTGGCTGTGAAATACTTGACAGCTTTAGACCTCAGTTCTTTCTTTCTTTCTTTCTTTCTTTCTTTCTTTCTTTCTTTCTTAATCCCAAAGGTGATCGTAAGCCTCAGTTTCTTGATCTGAAAAACATAAATTATTCAACGAGAGTCTATGTGAAAATTTTAAAGCACACTGCCTGGCTCAGGAAAGTCCTCAGCTTTAGCCATTATTAGCTATAATTACTAATGTGCTGGCTACATGTGCATTAATGAGGCAGGAAAATGCTCAAGGATAACAACCAAGTATCCAAATTATCTCATCAGAACGAGAGAGATGCATGTGTGTGCATGCTCATGTTTCAACTCAGAGCCCCTTGTCTAGAAGACTCTTGAACTCAGAGGACCAGGCAGTATCACTTTACTTTGCAGTGGAGCCATCACTTTTGTTGATCAATTAAATTGACGTAATGCTCTTCTTATTTTTTTTTTTTTCCACCAACCATGTGCCTAGAGCTATCTGTGTCAAGAAGACCATGCTTTAATTAGCTGGAGTGAGCAATTCAACCTGTGGAGGAATGAGAATTGACATTGTTGAGACAAGAAACATGAAACCCCAGGGTAAGGTAGGAATCACTGAAAGTCAGGCAAAGGAGCCCATGTCCAGTAATGAGTTAGGCTTTGCTGGCCTCTGGCCCTACAGATGGCTCTTTGGAGAGGAAAAAATTAAGCTAGGCTAAGGCCACAGATCCTAAGGGACTGCTGGCAGCTGGAGGCTGTCTATGGAAGAGAGGCAGAGGGTGGCACCTAGTTGGAAGAGGGGGCTGGAGGGTGTGGCTTGAGCCTGTGTTTAGAGATGGACTCCCCTGATTCCTGAGACTGGGGAAGGAGATCATACCCTGATCAAAGGACCTCAAATCAGAACTTTTCCCACCCACATCCCCTTCTCTTCAGGGCATCTTTGATTGCAAACAACAGATAAACTAGTTGGAAAGCTCAGCAGATTCTCACGATGGTGCCTAGCAGACCAGACCTAGTTGCCCTTTAACCTGTGACTGAGGGTGATGCCACTGGCCCGTATGCACACATTGGAAAACCTTTACATCCATGGACATGCCATGACCCACAGAGACAGCTGTGCAGGATTCTTTAGGTTTGGAGTGCTGTGCCGCAGGTTGCCTTATAAATATGTAGGATTAAAATGGGATGCCCTGGAGCTTAGCTAACCTTTACCCAACCCCTCCCTAAAATGAAGGGGCTGCTAAAACAAAAAAGTTTTGTTTTCTTTATGAAAGATGGATCTGTCATTGTTTTTAGAAACCTTTGGAGAAAGATTTATTGGGAGAAAGCTCTCCTGAACCCTCAAAGACTTTTCTCATTTACTGGAGCAACGGCTTTAGAGTCCTAGGTCTTCATCCTGGCTCAGCCACTCTCCAGCTGTATGGCCTTCAAGAAGTTGCTTGACTACACTGAGTCTCGTTGTCACCTATGAGTGGAGGTTGCTACATTGCTATTGTGTGGAGCATCTACCCCCAGTCACTCTTATAGGGTGATGGTGAGGAGTAAATGAAATAATAAGGTTGAGGCAGGAAGATCACTTGAAGCCAGGAGTTCAAGACTAGCCTGGGCAACATAGCCAGACCTCATCTCTACAAAAATGTTTCTTAAAAAATTAGCTGGCTTGGTGGCTTATGCCTGTAGCTCCAGCTACTTAGGAGCTGAGATGAGACTACTTGAGCCCAGGCAGTCAAGGCTGCAGTGAGCCATAATCATGCCACTGCACTTCAGCCTAAGCAGCAGAGAGAGACCCTAACTCAAATATTAGTAAATAAGTAAATGAAATAGTGCATGTAATTAGTACACTAGTACATGATCAGGCACATGGTAAATGCTCTCCACAGTTACTTTCAGTTCTAAAATAAATTTTGTGACCCTGTGAGATAAACAGACCTGAGCAAAACCTTGTTAAACCAACAGGTTTAACATCTTGTCAAGAGATAGCAAATTCTTGGAACATTTGCCACTAGTCCCCAAACCTATGCCCATGACAGACATTGCTAATCGAAAGCAGCATATTTCCCCTACAAGCCTCATCTACCTCAGAATCTTTTCTAACATAGCTTTCCAAGCCACCACTTGATCCAAGCCCATGAGATGAAACCTATTTGGCATTTCTTGATCTATGCCCCAGTAAACTTTATAATGTTTCAGGAGAAGGTGTCCTTTGGACTCAGTCCAGTGACAGAAGCATTTGAAAAGACTAATCTATATGATGGCTATTTCCTACAGGTTTGAATCTATACCTCCAGGGACCCAGGGCATTGGCTCACTTGGAGCCCCTTGTTCCCTTTACTCTTGTTTTGGGCTGTACCAATTGATTGCAATTTTATACTCCAAAGCTTAAGACTTACTTTTAAAGGGAAATATAAAATGTTTTATTAGTTAATTTCCTAGAACAACTCTCTTTACCTCTTAGAGCCAGAGTTTTTTCATCTATAAAAGAAGGCATTGAAATAATAAAGATTAGAGAAAAAAGTAATAAAACAGAAAATATAAAAACAATAGAGAAAAATCAATAAAATCAAAAGTTGTCTCTTCAACAAGATCAACAAAGTTCTTTGACAAACCTTTAGCTATACTAACCAAGAAAAAAAGAGGGAAGACTCAAATTACTAAATCCAGAAATGAAAGGAAGGGTCATTATTACAGACTTGAGAATAAATAAAAACTGTGAGTAGACCTGTAACAAGTAAAGAGATTGAATAATAAAAAAAAAAAACTTCCCTCAAAGAAAAGCCCAGGCCCAGATAGCTTCACTGCTGAATTCTACCAAATATTTAAAGAAGTAATACCAATTCTTCACAAACTCTTTCAAAAAACAAAAGAGAGTACACTTCCCAACTCATTCTATGAGACCTCTACTACCCTGATAACAAAACTAGACTAAACATCATAAGGAAAGAAAACCACAGACCAGTATCTTCCCTAAATATAGACACAAACATCTGCAACAAAATCCTGGCAAAACAAATGCAGCAACATATTAAAAGGGTTATACAGGATTTATCCCAGAAATGTAAAGTTTGTTTAACATGCAAAAATAAATTACTGTGATACACTATATTAATAAAATAAAAGGGTTAGGCGTGGTAACTCATGCCTGTAATCCCAGCACTTTGGGAGGCTGAGGTGGGCAGATTACCTGAGATCAGGAGTTGGAGATCAGCCTGGCCAACATGGTGAAACCCTGTCTCTACTAAAAATACAAAAATTAGCCAGGTGTGGTAGCACACACCTGTAATCCCAGCTACTCGGGAGGCTGAGGCAAGAGAATTGCTTGAACCTGGGAGGCAGAGGTTGCAGTGAGCCGAGATTGTGCCACTGCATTCCAGTCTGGGTGACAGAGCAAGACTCTGTCTCAAAAAATAAATAAATAAATAAAAATAAAAGACAAACACCACATGATCATCTCAACAAATGCAGGAAAAGCATTTGATTAAATGTTTTCATGATAAAAATACTCAAATCTTTTCATGATAAAAATATTCAACAAATTAGGACTAGAATGGAACTTTCTCAACCTGATTAAAAAAAAAAAACTATGAAAACCCTAGAGATAACATCATCCTTAATAATGAAAGACTGAATGCCTTCCCCTAAAATCAGGAATGAGACAAGGAAAGCCACTTGCATGATAAGACTACAGGAAATCAAAAGGAATAAAAAACACAATTTAGTCACCCACTCTCCAGTTGATGGGCAATAGTTTTTTGCTATTTTGAATGGAGCTGTTAGGAACATTCCTTGTACGTGTCCCCTGTTTTATGTAGGCAAGAATTTCTCTTGAATGTAGAGTAGAATTCCTGGGCTGGGAGGAGTGTGAACATTCAACCTTATGAGATGGAGCCAAACTGTTTTCCAAAGTGGTCAGACCAATGTACATTCCCAGCAGCAGTTCTTAAAAGATCTCAAGATCTCTATCTTCTGGTGATGTCACAAGCAGTCAAAAAGAATGAACACCAGCTATAAACAACAAGGATGAATCTTAACAATATAATATTCAGCAAAAAAAAAAAAAAAAAAAAAAAAAAAATCCTATAAGGATGCATACAGCATACTTTTTATAACTTGAAAAACAACTGAAAGGAAAATATGTGTATGGGCTGGGCATAGTGGATCACACGTGTAATCCCAGTACTTTGGGAGGCCAAGGCAGGAGGGTCGCTTGAGACCAGCAGTTCAAGACCAGCCTGGGCAACATAGCAAAACCCTGTCTCTACAAAAACTAGAAAAATTAGCCAGGTGTGGTGGTGCAGGCTTGTAGTCCCAGCTACTTGGGAGGCTGAGGTGGGAGGATCTCTTGAATCCAGGCGTTTGAGGTTACAGTGAGTTGAGATTGTGCCACTGTACTCCAACCTGGGCAATAGGAGATTCTGTCTCTTAAAATAATAATAATAATAAGCAAATAAGTAAAAATTTTAAGAAATGTGTACGTATACTTTAGGATTATATAAAGATAAAATTAAAAACTGTGTGAAAAGGAACTCTAGGGGAAGAGAGACATCTGTACACACATTTCATAGCAGCGTTTATTCACAATCACCAAAAGTCTATTGCAACCTTTTGGCTATTAGGTTGCAGAAGCAACCCAAGTGTTCATAGATGGATGAGTGGATAAATAAAATGTGGTATACTCATACAATGGAATATTAAATTATGTTAAATATATATTAAATAATATATTTAATATTAATTTAATAGTATTTAATAATTCAATACTATTTAATAATATTAAAAAAGAAGGAGATTCTGACACATGCTACAACACGGATTGAAGACATTATGTTAAGTGAAATAAGCCAGGCGCAAAAAGACAAATACTATATGATTCCACTTGTAGGAGGTATTTAGAGTAGTCAAACTCAGAAATAGGAAGTAAAATGGTGGTTGCCAGCATCTTGGAAGGAGGGAAAAACAGGGAGTTATAAATGCGTGTAGTTTCAGTTTCACAAGATGAAAAGAGTTATTGGAGACTAGTCACAGCAGTGTGAATATACTTAGTACTGAACTACACACTTAAATTTCATATCTTGTGCATTTTACCACGATTTTGAAAAGAAAAAAGGAACTATTAAGGGAACTAGGAACAAGAGATTCAGGAAAGTGGTTCCCTGTGGAGGGGGAAGTGATAGGGAGTCAGGAACATGAGGAAGTGCTGTGTTGCCAGCTATAATAAGTTGTCAATGTCCTAACTCGAATTTTGCATAGTGTGTTCCCTTTAAAAATAGTGCTTATTACATTTTTACAAATAAATAAACATATTAAAATGCTCCTGCATTTTACCAGTGGTGAGAATGTGTTATGAACCAGGGATTAGATCAATCCAATTATCTACACTTGAAAGGAAAAACATTCAACCTCAAAATCCTCTGTAGGAAATTATCAACTTTTTAAAAATTGACAGTTAGGATGTCAATATCTCCCCTAACAATTTCCCTTTGTCACTTTCATATAGTCCTGACTTCAAGAACCCTTCTTTGAATTACTGCAGATAGAAGCTACAGAGAGAAGGCTGAACCAGGAAGATCCCCATCTGGGAATTTTAGTTACACTTCTGGCACCCAGCAGAAACAAACAAAGGGAAGCTTGTTCCTTACAGAAAGTTATATTTTTAAAAAATTCAACAAAATACTAATTTATTAAACAATCCAAGTGACAATTTGGTTGAAAGTTGGCCACTCAACGTTTCTAATTTTTTAATAAAATTGATCCATCATGAATGTGATAATTGACTTATTTTGACCCCAATTTTTTTTTTTTTTTTTTTTTTTGAGGCGGAGTCTCGCTCTGTCGCCCGGACTGGAGTGCAGTGGCCAGATCTCAGCTCACTGCAAGCTCTGCCTCCCGGGTTTACGCCATTCTCCTGCCTCAGCCTCCCGAGTAGCTGGGACTACAGGCGCCCGTCACCTCGCCCGGCTAGTTTTTGTATTTTTAGTAGAGACGGGGTTTCACCGTGTTCACCAGGATGGTCTCGATCTCCTGACCTCGTGATCCGCCCGTCTCGGCCTCCCAAAGTGCTGGGATTACAGGCTTGAGCCACCGCGCCCGGCCTGACCCCAATTTGTTATCAGCTGTTGGTTTAACAAGGTTTTGCTCAGGTCTGTTAATCTCACAGGGTCATGAAATATATTTTAGAACCAAAAGTAACTGTAGAGATCATCTTGTCCAGAGATAGCAAATTCTGTAAACATTTGCCACTAGTCCCCAAACCTATGCCCATAGCAGACAGTGCTAATCAATAGCTGCATATTTCCCCTACAAGCCTCATCTACCTCAGAACCCTTTCTAACATAGCTTTCCAAGCAACCACTTGATCCAAGTCCATGAGATGAAACCTATTTGGCATTTCTTGATCTAGTATAACCGTCTGCTTGTACAAATGGAGAAACAGAGTAAGGAAGTGACTTACCCAAGGTCACACAAGAGACAAAATTCATTCACATCTTCTGAGCTCCAGTCCAGTGCCTTTCTCATTACTTTTGAGTCATCCCTTCCTTTGATATAAACCAGACACTCCAGTCATCACAGGAATCCCAGCCTCTGCTGAATCCAACTCCCAATGTGCAGCCTTATTCATGAACATTTTCCTTTCTGGGATTGCAGGCCTCTCTCTCCCTTTCCATCCTTTTAGCTGCTACTGCTGTTGGTGGTGAGGGCTTCCATGGAGGAGAAAGCATCCTCCTTATCTTTCATGAAGCTCCTCTGCCAGCTCCCCAAACAAAGCCCTTTGCAAGTGCACCACAGCACTGCCAGCTTTGGCATGGTTGTAACTCACTGTGTGCTGGTCACCGAGCTCCCTTCCATGGTTGCCTTGTTGGCATGGAGCAGGTTCAACTTCATTGCCTGAAATGATTCACCCTCCAGAACCTGCCACTCCACTCCCATACACAAATGACCACAGCATTCTTTCTCTGAGAAAACCTACAAAACCCAAATTGTTGTATAAATGAGACAGACACCAAATTGCAAGAGCAGGTAAGTTGGTCTTGATCCGTGTGAAATAGCTGTGGAAACAAAACTGAAGACCATTTGGTGCCTTCTGAAATTGGCCTTAAGATGCTTTTATGGAACTGGAGAAAGGCAGGCAGCAGCTCAGGATCTTTAGTGCCACAAAATAATGGAAAGGCCTTTAACCTCTGAAAGGGACACCAGGTACAGGCAAGGCATCATTTTCCTTGAACCATGTGGACATTTTACAACCTCTGCCAAGATGCCTCGATTCAAATTAAAATTCAAGTGGTTTTGCCAGCCCTTCCTCCAAGTGAGCAGTACACACCTCATTTTAAAGCCATAGGAAAGGCATTGGAGATAACTGGTTCAGTCTTCTCATTTTGGACATGAGAAAGAGGGGCACAGATCAGGCAGAGACTGGCCATAGGTCATACCCGGGGACTCAAAGCTCAAAGTCAGAGCTCTGGTCTTGATTCAAGGTTCTTCCTCAGTGCATGTATCATAACCAGTGGCCCTTGCTTAGGTGCCTGGGAAAGGAACATACCAAACAGTGCAAAGAAACTTGCAACTGAAGGCAGCCTCTCCAGGGAACACATCGCTGCTGGTGGCAAAAGGATAGCAAGAGGCCTCGCAATTGGAGGGTGAGAGAGGACAGATCAGAGCTGGAACTGACAAGCCAGCTCTGCGTTAGCATGGTGCTGTTGCCTTGCAGATATTTGCTCTTTTAATCGTTTCAACAAATCTGGGTGACCAAACCCATTTCATGGATGAGAACACGTAGGCTCAGAGACAGTGAGTAACCTGGCTAAGGTGGCCTCATTAGAAGTTGGCTGTGCCATTTGACCCCAGGTTACTCACCAGGGCCTGGCCCTTCCTCTCTGACACACACTTAAGGCCACCCTCAGGCCACACAGAGTCCTGCCACTCCCACATGGATGTTGAAGAATCTCAAAGTTAGGTGGAAGTATATTTTATCTTGACACTTCCAAGGAAAATCCTGTGTAAGCAATGAGTTTAGGGGTGGATGTAAGGATTTTTTATTTTCTGTGGGGGATATTTAATCCCTTTAGGAGAATAAAATGTTCTGAAGCCACTTGGTAGTAGCTATTTTTATAGAACTATCTATTGTAAGGTATTACTTCTAGCTCACTGCTCTGCATCTTCCAGAAAAGAAAACTCTGCATTTACTGTTTAAAATGAAATAAATGCTTATTTTTATAAGGTTGATATGGTTTGCATTTGTGTCCCCAGCAAATCCATGTTGAGATGTAATCCCCAGTGCTGGCGGTGCGGCCTGGTGGGTGGTGGTTGGATCATGGGGCTGGATCCCTCATCAGTGGCTTAGCACCATCCCCTTGGTGATGAGTGAATGAGTTCTCTGAAACCCAGTTGTTTGAAAGTGTGTGGCACCTCCCCTCTATCTTGCTCCCACTCACTCCCTGTGACATGTCTGCTCCCTCTTTGCCTTCAGCCATGATTGTAAGCTCCCTCAGGCTTCTTCAGAAGCAGATGCCAGTGTCATGCCTCCCGTACAGCCTGCAGAACCAGGAGCCAATTAAACTTCTTTTCTTTGTGAATTGCCCAGCCTCAGATATTTCTTTATAGCAATGCAAGAATGATCTAATGCAAATGTGTACTGTTTTGTTTTGTTTTCAAGCTAAGGTATATTGTTTATGCCTTATTACAAATATGAGGGATATCAAAAACTGGGGGAGGCCATAAGCCCAGCAAGGGGAGGAATACTCTATGGCTTCAAGCCTGGGCTCTCCTGCATATGGGGTTTCACAATGGGAATGGTGCTTGATGCATTCAACTAATACCTTATTTGTAGATACCTGTATAGTTTTCAGCTTTTAAAATATGATCAGCTACATTGTACCCAGTACTTCCATTTAAGTCATAGCTGATACACAACTTTATTTCCTTATAATAAAATACTAGAAGTTACTGGTCAGATTTAAGATGTTCAATATGTATTGACAAATTGCCCACTAGAAAAATTGCTCCAATTTACCTTTGGACAGCAATTATGAAAAGCTCATTTTTCCAAACCCTCACTGATATGGTTTGGATCTGTGTTCCCACTAAATCTCATGTTGACTTCTAATCCCTAATGTTGGAGATGGGGCCTGCTGGGAAGCAATTGCCTGACAGGGGTAGATTGCCCATAAATGGTTTAGCACATCCCCTTGGTACTGTTCTCATGATAGTAAGTGAGTTCTCATGAGATCTGGTCATTTAAAAGTGTGGCACCTGCCCTCTCACTCTCTCTTGCTCCTGCTCCCACCATGTGAGAGGCCTCACTCCCCCTTTGCCTTCCATCATTATTGTAAGTTTCCTGAGGCCTTCCCAGAACCGAGCAGATGCCAGCATCATGCTTCCTGTACAGCCTGTGGACCTGTGAAGCAGTTAAACCTCTTTTCTTCAGAAATTCCCCAGTCTCAGATATTTCTTTATAGCAATGTGAGAATGGACTAATACTCTCACTAATGCTGAGTTTGCTTTTTCTTTATTATTACTAGTGAAATTGAATATTATTTTATATGTTCATTGGCCATTTGTATTTCTTCTTTTCTGAATTGCCGGTATATTTCCTTGACTTCTTTTTCTGTTACTGTGTTTGTCTTTTTCCCGTTTGTTGATGAGTACTTTTTTATAGTTGGAATACTCACACTGATATACTCCATTATGTAAAAATCAAAACTTCTATATGTTACAAAGCACCAGAAAAACAAATGAAAAGACAGAAGAAATTATTGAGAAAAACAAATTTGTAATGAATAGAACAATTTTTCTTTGTACCTTCTGTACAGTACTGAGCATCTTGCTTAGAAAGTCCTTCATAATCCCCAATATCATGTAAATATTCTTTTTTTATGTTTTCTCTTAGTTAGTATGTTTATAGTTTTATTTGTTAACATCTTTACAACAACGGAAATTCATTTCTGGCATGAGATTGAAAGCAGTAATGATTCTAACTTAATTTTTTTCCAGGTGGTTAATTAATTGCTCTAACAAAACATATTGAATGATTCTTCTTTGCTCAAGAGGTCCTAATGCCACCTTTATCACATGCTAAAACAATTTATTCTTAAAAAATTCAGGTTTGAGGCCAGGCATGGTGGCTCATGCCTATAATCCTAGCACTTTGGGAGGCTGAGGCGGGTGGATCATGAGGTCAGGAGTTCAAGACCAGCCTGGCCAAGATGGTGATACCTCATCTCTACTAAAAATGCAAAAATTAGCTGGGCGCAGTGGCAGGCACCTGTAATCCCAGCTACTCAGGAGACTGAAACAGGAGAATTGCTTGAACCCAGGCAGCAGAGGTTGCAGTGAGCCAAGATCAAGCCACTGCACTCCAGCCTGAGTAATAGAGTGAGACTCCATCTCAAAAACAAAAACAAACAAACAAACAAACAAAAAACAAAAAAACAAGCAAACAAAAAAAGCTTCAGGTTTATTTCTGGACTTCTTATTCTGTTCCAAGATTTCTGATCTCTTATAAATTCTAAAGCTGTCCTATTCCAACAAGGGCCCCTAAATTCTCAGAAATAGAGTTTGCATTGCTTTGGCGATCTCTGTTCAAATTCTTATCTCTTATGTTAGACCATGAGTTTCCTGAGGGAAGGGTCCTGTTTCACTCCTCTGTGTACCCCAAGAGCCTACTGTGGTGTAATGGAGGGAGGGCACAACAGCACCATGGTGAAGTGAGGAAGCCCCAAGCTTAGGGGTGCCAGATTGAGCAAAGAAAAGTATAGGACATGCAGTTAACCTACAATATCAGATAAACAGCAAATAGTTTTTTGTATAAGTATATCCCATACAATGTCTGGGATATACTTATCCTAAAAGTTATCCAGACATCTCCACTGAAACACTCATCCTCCTCAGACCTCACACCCCTACTTACCATGAAATCTAAGCTGGAAAACCAGGAATGCATTGCTTTACATGCCAAATGCCACAGCTCAAGTTAGAAGCACCCAACCGACTGGGTGTGAGAGTGGGGAATATGGCCTCCCATGCCAAGAAGGGACTGACTTACTGCTGTTCCTCCATAAGGCTCCCTGCCACAACCACTTGCACCATGCACCATGTCCCTGTCCCATATCCCCAATCCCCATTCCCCAGGGGCCTTGAGCCCAGTGGAGCAGAGCAGACACTGTATGATCCCACAGCTGACTGTTCGTAGTCTCTAACCTTTCCTTCTCTTATAAAAGGAAAACAGGGCACTTCTCTGATGTCACCCAGCATGTGATACCTGCCTAGACACACCCAGGAAGCACTCAAGTCATGCTGGGGAGGCAGTCATCCTGTTTCTCATGTTTATCCCCACACTTCCCCAGGGGTGCAAGTCTACACAGCCTAGACACTGGTCCAAATGGCCCCTAGTTTGTGCCAGGCACAGTGCTAAGCATTGGGGTTACAATGATGAACAAAAAATGACCTGGTCCTTGATGTTATGGAGCTTATAGTGTAGTAGGGGAGATGGCCATAAATCACATGATCAAAATTTGTTTAATTGAAAAAGTATAAAGAGATATAAGAGCGTATAGTGAGGGACCTAATCTGATGGGGTGGGTAGTCGACACCCCAATTAAGGAATATTTGAGAAGACATTTACTGTCAAAGAGAAGTGTTTCTGGCAGAGAGAATAGCATGTACAAAGGTCCTGAGGTAGGAGGGAGGGAACCCTCAGGGATCTGAGGTGATTGAGGGAGTGAGAGAGAAAGAATGAAGCAAGAGGTGGCTGCAGAGACAGGCAGAGGCCAGATCCTTCAGGCCAAGGGTGAGTCAAGGCCATTGCAGAATTTAGAAAGAGAGTGACTTAATAACATGGGGCTTTTAAAGATGAATATGGTTGCAATACTAGAATGGCTGGTTGGAAGAGGCCAAAGTGGTAGCTACTGGGGATGTCTGTGTAAGAACTGACAGTAACCTAGTGGTGGAAATGGGGCAGGAGAGAGGGAGACTGTGCTGGACTTCTTCATGGTTGAATGCAGGAGAGAAAGGAAGTATCAGGGAGATGCTGGCCCAGCCAGGGAAGACTTTCATCACCCACTGGGCACGGGGGAGGGTGGTTAACCTGTGGGGAGAAGCAGGGCACTTATCCAGGATGGAAAAGAGAGAGAGTGAGAAGGAGCAGGAGCAAGAGAGCTAAAGCTGAGAACTCAAAGGACCAAGGAGAAGCTACAGGGCCAGTTCACAGAAATGGGGCAGAAAGAACTCACTTGTTGCCCCAGCTTTCTCTCATTTCAGTCTCAAAGAGATCCTGCCGGCTAGGGGGACACTTTCTTCACTTCGCAGGGTAACAAGTTGTGGATCAGATCCTTTTCTAACATCGCAGAGCTGGGACTTGAATGTGAGTCTGTGTAACTACAAAGCCCACATTCTTTGCTGTCTGCCAGGAGCCCCACTTCTGCCCCCGATCCCTGGGCTGATGAGTTATATTGGGGCCTATAGCCAAAATGAAGGCTCAAAGATTCCCCAGCAGGGGAGGAAAGTAGCTGGGTGGGAGGGCTAATTCTCAATTCCTGTAGTTCTCCCAGATCCTGGAGCCTAGGGGAACATGGGGAAACTAAGGCAGACACAATGTGGAGACAGCAAAGGGCAGTATTTCTCAACCCTGGCTGCACAGTGCCATCATCAGGTGAGCTGTGAAAACTCCTGGTGCCCAGGCTGTCCCCCAACCAATTAGCTCAGAATCTCTAGGGTGGGGCTTGGGCATCAGAATGTTTTCAAGCTCTGCAGGTGATGCCAAGCTCTCCAGGGGCAGTCAGGTTGAGAACCACTGGCATATCAGCCCCTTTCCTGAGACCCACTCTATCTCAGTCTAGACTCATCTTGGAAGGGCCTCCCATAAATGTGTTTGGGGCCACACTGCCCAGGATCCCAGCCTAATCTGAGTTTAGGTCCTCATTAAGATCTTTAGAGACCTAAGACACTGCAAAATTATTGTGCAGAGCTCCCCTTTCTTTCTTTCTTTCTTTCTTTCTTTCTTTCTTTCTTTCTTTCTTTCTTTCTTTCTTTCTTTCTTTCTTTCTTTCTTTCTTTCTTTCCTTCTTTCTTCCTCTCTCTCTCTCTTTCTTTCTTCTTTCTTTTCTTTCTTTCTTCTTTCTTTTCCTCTTCCTTTCTTTTTCTGTTTTTCTTTTTTCCTTTTTTTTTTTGAGACAGGGTTTCTCTCTGTCACCAGGCTGGAGTATAGTGATGCAATCACAGCTCACTGCAGCCTCAACTTATCAGGGTCAGATGAATCTCCCACTTCAGTCTCCTGCACAGCTGGGACCATAGGCACACACCACAACATCTGGCTAATCTTTGTATTTGTTGTAGAGATGGGGTTTCACCATGTTGCCCAGGATGATCTTAAACTCTTGGGCTCAAGCGATCCTCTGCCTCAGCCTCCCAAAGTGCTGGGATTACAGGCATGAGCCACCACACTCAGCTCCCCTTTTTCTTAAGTAATTCTAAATAAAAACAAGACTAAATTATAAAATAAAATTTGACATGGGCATTTTTGGAGAAATGACACAAAACTTCCATGATAGCTGAAATTAAAGTATTTATTTTTGGATTTTCTGTTATGTGTATGCACACAGGTACACACTTGTCCTTTGTTGGTGCCCTATGTGTGTACTGGCTCTATCTATTGGGTTAATCTGCACAGAGTCTGAAAGCACAATTTTCAGTAAACAAAAGCTCTACATAACACAATTTCCAAGCAGTTGAGACTGAAGCAGCAGTCTCTTTCTGGGTTTAATTTGAATTAACCCATTTATGTCAGAAGTTGCAAATGTTTTTTTGTGAAAAATCAGACCATGGTGGTGACATTGAGCAGTGGGATATAAACAACTCCACAAGCTTAGCGTTCCATTATTGGAACGCTAATATTGGAGTTTACTCAATAAATGAGTAAACTGCCATGATGTACTTGTGCAGGAAACTGACAATTCTCAGCAAGAAATCTTCAGATGAGGCCTGTCACTCTCCAGTGTAACTCTAGGGCCTGCTTGGCAGGGGAACCAGCTTTGGCTGGAGGCTGGATCAAAAGGGCTCCCCTGGGATAGCACCTTCCCATCCCACAGAGGGAGCTCTGTTGGGAACGTGAGACAGATCAAGAAGATTCATCCATTAGGAAAGTGGCCATTGGTCTGTCCGGTTTTAATGGAGGAGGGTGCTTGGTGCAATGACCACCTCTGATGGGGAAACTAGTCGAAGACATGGGCATTGTCTTTCCTATGTGTGCCCCACTGGGAGCCTAAACTTGACAGGTGAAAAGCTCCAGGAGATGAATCAAGAGTGGTGTACATGTCTTGGCAGTCCAGGCTGGGCTCCTCCCACCACCCCTCGGTCCTGCCCTCTGGAACCCTTAGCAGGCTGGCAGGAGCCCTTTTTGGGGTTCAGACTTCTGGCCAGGATGCCTATGGCTTCCTATCACTCAGGTGGGGCAGCCTAGTGTACAGATCCTGAAAGCAGGAGAACAGCAATTGATCATGTGAACCCAAGATGTGACTAAAACTGTCTCTGATGGCAAAACCTTTGATGATGAAGAGTCTGGCCCATAGAAAGATGGCCCTAAGCATGGCATCTCTGACCAAATCCCTCACTCTGATCTACTGATCGTATGAGCCCAGCCTTGCTCACAGTCGGGGCTGGAGGAAGACCTCATGGAGGCCACGCGATAACTGTACTTCTTGTGTGCCTGTCACTGCTGATTCCACCCACACTGTTCTCTGCCCAAGCCAGCCCAGCCCTCCCATGTCCTGTCATTGCAATCAGGGCTCTTTGGGGGTGAGTGACAGAAAATTCACTCGAGTTGGCTTAGGCAAGAAGGGAAGTTCATTGGTTAGTAAGTTAGCCATGGGCAGGAGAGGGAACAGTTGGGCCTCAGGAATACCTGGACTCAGAGTCACCAACGCTATTAGGATTTGCAGGCTCCTTCACCTTGTGTCTGTCTCCACCTCAGTCTGCAGACTAGTTTTGTGCTCTTAGAGCAACTTTCCCCACAAAGTTGGAGTCAGACTGCTGGCAGTATGAGGCTTCCATCTTCCTGGTTTTGACCCCAAGAAAGGATGGGACTCCCCTCCATTAGTTCCGATTCAGAAAATTCCAGAAAAAAGTTTCTGCTTGGTCTGGTCTGGGTTGGCTGGGTAGCTGGGACACTAAAACTGCCAAGCCCTCTAGTGTCATGTGGTTGAAGTAGGGCGGGGAGATGTATTAGTTCAGGGTGTCACGCCAAAATACTACAGACTGGGTGGCTTAAACCACAAACATTTATTTCTCACAGTTCTGGAGGCTGGGAAATCCAAGAACAAAGTACCAGAAACGTAGGTTTCATTCTGAGGCCTCTTCTCTTGTCCCGTAGGTGGCTGCCATATTGTGTGCTCACGTGACCTCTTCTTTGTATTTGTGCAGAGAGGGTGAGTGAGGGCACTCTCTGATGTCTCGACTTATAAGGACACTAATCCTACTGAATCAGGGCCCCACCCTTAGGACCTCATTTAACCTTAATGACTTCCTGAGAGGCCTCATCTCCAAATACAGCCACACAGAGGGTTAGGGCTTCAAAATATGAATTTGGAGGAGAGAGAGACACTCAGTCCACGATGGGAAGAAAAACTATTCACGAAAAAAGGGATGCAGTGGCCAGAAAAGGGGGCAGACAAAATGCTCTCCCCATTTCCCCCAAAACACAACACACACACACACACACACACACACACACACACACACACACACACACAGCCTTTGCACCTTCACCACAAGGCCACTCCCCATCCCATGATTATTTACCTACCTCCTATCCTGCTCTCTGGAGCTGCCCCCTCCCCTAAGTTGTCCTGTGGCTCACTGATTGCTGCATGCAGGTAGGTGCATGTAAATGTAGCCGGGGGCCTCCTGGACCATGTGTGTCCTGAACCCAACCGTGGGACTGGGTAGGAAGTGGGTCTCACCCATGTCTATTGTCCTCAGGCAGAGCCTAGCCCTGGGACAAGAGCTCAGTGGGTGATGCAGCTTTGCTGGATTCACCTCAGGCCCCCTTTCCCCACATCCATTTATAAGGTTCCCAGGGCCTTGATACCCCTGTCCCTGGAAGAAAAGAATGTGATTACCCAACTCACATGAACCTGCTGGTGACTTCCCGCAACAGAAGCACATAATTTTCAAGTTCAAAAGAATCTACCAAGTGACTAGCACAGTGAATGAAGATCTACAATAAGCACATCATTGGGAAATTCCAGAAAACTAAGAGTAGAGAGAAAATCCTAAAATCTTCCAGAGAGAAAAGACAGGTCATAAGTAAAGAGCCAAGACTCCGCATGACACTGACTTCTTCCCAACAGCACTGGGAACTAGAAAATAATAGAGCAGTATTTCCCAATGTGAGGAGAAGTTATGTTTAAATTAGAACATTACACCCAGCCAAACTAGTAATCAGGAGTTAGGGTAGAACAATGACATTCTAAAATACGTGAGGGTCAGAAAGCTTGGCTTCCATTCACTCTTTCTCAGGAAGCCACTGGAAAATGTGCTGCAACACAATTAGAGAGTAAACCAGGGAACAGGAGATGCACACAGAAGAGGCAGCAGGAAATTCACACAGTAGTGCAGAGACATGCCAGGATGCCAGCTGTACCATGGGCTGAGAGTTGAGTCCAGATTGGAGCAGAAGGATGGAGGGCAAGGGAGAGAGGGAAGACTCCAGGAAAATAACAGGTCTGATACAGTATCCGGTGTTTCTTAGTTTTTTGATCATTATCACTAGGTATTTGATAAATCAGTTGGAGCATCTGAAAAGAAAATGGTAGATGGGCCAGGCGCAGTGACTCATACCTGTAATCCCAGCACTTTAGGAGGCTGAGGAAGGGCAGATCAAGAGGTCAGGAGTCTGAGACCAGCCTGGCCAATATGGTGAAACTCCGTCTCTACTAAAACACACAAAAGTTAGCCAGGCATGGTGGCGGGCACCTGTGGTCCCAGCTACTCAGGAGACTGAGGCAGAGAATCGCTTGAACCTGGGACATGGAGGTTGCAGTGAGCTGATATTGTGCCACTGCATTCTAGCCTGGGTGACAGTGAGACTCCATCTCAAAAAAAAAAAAAAAAAAAAAAAGGTAGGTAATAGGTACAAAAACATATAAACAAATGAAGGAAAAAAATGCGAAGCAATTATTAACTCTGAGGGAAAAAAAGGAAATAAATGAGACAATTTCAGTGCCGGAGTTGGGTTAGGGAACAATATTTAGATAGCTACAAGAATATAAATGCTTTTGATTTCATAAGACTATGATCCAATCAAACTGGTAGATTGGAAGCAAGGAAATGATTAAGACCTCATAAGGGAGGTAAGCCCTATACTGTGCTATGCCAGGAGGTAGACAGATACTGAAGAAAACAAATCAAGAAATAGCAACATAAGCATTAGTTAGAAATACGATTATAAATACCAGAGGAAATAGCAAAATGAATTTAAAGTGATGGCCTCTGGGAATTAGGACTCAATAGCAAGAAAGGAAAGGGCAGAGGAAATGCTTTTTGATATAAGCTATTTATTACCATTTTGTTCTTTTTTTTTCTTCTTTTTTTGTTTTACTGGGGATTTCTTGCTCCAGATACCACTGTGTTCTTAACTCTGTGTATGTAGAACATTGATCAGAATTAAATAGAATCTTACAAATTCTGGAGGTCTGTTGTACAGCATGATGACTACAGTTAAGAATAATGTATACTTAAAAATTGCTGAGAGAGTAGATTTTTTGCTTTTATTATTTTTAATAGATACATAATACTTGTACATATTTATGGGGTAAAGTACAATATTTTTATACATGTATACAATGTATAATGATCAAATCAGGGTAATTAGCATCTCCACCACCTCAAACATTTATCATTTCTTTGTTCTGGAAGCATTCAAAATCCACTCTTCTAGCTATTTGAAAATATGTAATAAATTGTCATAAATTATAGTCACCCTATAGTGCTAAAGAACACTAGAACTATTCCTCCTATCTAGCTGTATTCTTTTTTTTTGTTTTTTTTTCCAGACAGGGTCTCACTCTGTCCCCTAGGCTGGACTGCAGTGGTGCAATCACAGCTCACTACAGCCTTGACCTCTCTAGCCCAAGTGATCCTCCCACCTCTGCCTCCCAAGTAGCTAAAAATGCATGGTGAATTTTTAAATTTTTTGCAGAGATGGGATCTCCCTATGTTCCCCAGGCTGGTCTCAAACTCCTGGGTTCAAGTGATCCTCCCACCATGATAGGCCTGAGCCACTGATCTCAGCCACGTATTTTTTTTTTTTTTTTTTTCAGACAGAGTCTCAGTCTATCTCTCAGGGTGGAGTGCAGTGGCACAATCTTGGCTCACTGCAACCTCTGCCTCCTGGGTTTGAGCAGTTTTCATGCCTCAGCCTCTCAAATAGCTGGGATTATAGGCATGAGTCACCACCCCCAGCTAATTTTTGTGTTTTTCGTAGAGACAGGGTTTCACCATGTTGGCCAGGCTGGTCTCTAACTCCTGACCTCAAGTGATCCTCCTTGGCCTCCCAAAGTGCTGGGATTACAGGCATGAGCCACCGTGCCTGGCCCAGCCATGTACTCTTGTATCTGTTAACCTGTTAGCCAACCTTTGGCTACTCTCTCCTGCTTATCTTTCCTCACCTCTAGTAAACACTATTCTAAGCAAATAGATCTTAAATGTTCTTACCACAATAATAACAATAATAATAATAATAATAAGTATAAGTATATCAGGTGATGGAAATGTTAAATAACTTGATTTAATAATTTTATAATGTATGCATATATCAAAACACCACATTCAATACTGTAACTATACACAATTTGTATTTATCACTTGTACTTTAATAATGTTGGAGGAAAAATTGAGTATAATGTTAAAACAAAAAACAATTGCAAAACCTAAAGAAAATCATTAGGCTGGGTGCGGTGGCTCATGCCTGTAATCCCAGCACTTTGGGAGGCTGATTCGGGTGGATCACCTGAGGTCAGGAGTTCAAGACCAGCCTGACTAATATGGCAAAACCCCGTCTCTACTAAAAATACATAAATTAGGCAGGTGTGGTGGCATGCGCCTGTAGTCCTAGCTACTTGGGAGGCTGAGACAGGAGAATCTCTTGAACCCAGGAGGCAGAGGTTGCAGTGAGCCAAGATTGTGCCACTGCACTCCACTCCAGCCTGGGTGACAGAGCAAGATTCTGTCTCAAAAAAAAAAGAAAAAAAGAAAATCATTAATCTAGTCCAGACCAGCCTTTTACAGATGAGGTCACTGAAGTGCAGAGAAGTGAACTGACTTGTCTAATTTTACACAAGTCATCAGCAGAACTTGACCTGAAATCCAAAGCCAAGCTGTTTCCTATTACCTCCAGGTCCTTCAGTCCAGTCCTCCTGGGGTTCAGCCTTGGCAGTTGGTATTGGTGACAAAGGGAATAGAGAGGAACATGCATAGAGTTCTCCATTTAGATTGACATATTCACACTGTGCCAGGGCACTGGCAAGAAACAGTGCAAACTCCAAGAGTGCTCTCCCCGACCCTTTTCCCCCTCCCCATCCTCTCTCATAACCAACTTCAGCTAAAAGGTCTGAGAAGATAAGGGAATCTTAGATGACTCTCACTAGGGTGTAAATGACCCCCACCGTGATTTTTATTTTATTGACACATAACTCTAAAAACAGTTTGATGGCTAGGATGCCAGGCAGTAGGATGAAGACATGGGGAAACTGCCTGGGGTCATGAAGAAGGTGGAGGCACTGAAGCCATGAGTAATTTTATAAAGAACACCTTAGCAAATGTCCAGCACCGTGATTTCTCATCTTCACTACCTAGGACGCATAAGGTCTCACGTTCTGACAGATTTTATCAGACAAATTGCACTCAGTCATGCTTCACTCATTTTCCTTGGAGAGTTCCCAGGTTACATAGAATTGAGATAATCTCCCCACCTCGCTGTCACCCCCATGGAGACACTCCATGTTTCTGTTTGCAATACAGTCTTATATAGATCAATATTAGATTTTCATGGTGTTCTTTGTATTTTGCAACTATTGCTCAAGCTGGAGACCCTAAAAGAGCACTAGCTTTAGAGTCAAAGACCCCTGGGTTCCAGTTTCAGTTGAGAGACTGTGAGCACGTCACTAGCCCACTCTGATCCTGTCTCCTAGTTGTATAATCACCTATTTCCCATCAATTGCGAGGCTGGAGAGAAAAGTGCCCACTCTGGCCAGTACACAGTAGGAGCTTAGTAAGCTTACGTTCTCTTGCTTCCCCACTACCCTAAAGTGTTAGCAGAAAGACAGAGATGTGGGGAACGGCACCTAGGAGGCTCCAGCTGTATGCTTCACAATCCTACCAATGAAAAATCTGAATTAGGCTTCAGTTTCCCGTCTGCAAAATGAGACAGGACAGGAGTTGGGTAGGAAGAAAAGGAGCTTGACTTTGTTGGTTTAAGCTGGGCCCGTCTGATTCTGTAACGCAGGCTTCGCTGCAGGGTCCAGCCCACTCCGCAGCCAGGGCTTTAAGTGCTCTGAATGTCTTTTGGCCAAGTCCAAGGCTGTCCAAGGTGGCGGTGGGGATGTGGAGTTGTGGGTAGTGGGGTGGAGACAAGCAGTTTCCCCATATAACCTGCAGATGGCACCAGAGCAGCGTAGGAGCCGAGGGTTCCGCTCCAGCCTTCCTGGAGACCCGGGCAGGGCGGGGTAGGGCGTAGGGCGAGGCAGAGGTGGTGCACACCGCTCGGCTGGGCAGCGGCACCGGCGCGGATGGGGATCAGTCCACGCAGTTTAAAATCGACACAAAGGTCTTCTGGCTTCTTTCCTCTCTTTAATAGGGTGATCATATGCTTTATCATCCAAATCCAGACACTTCGGAGAGTGAAAGGGGTACTACAGTAATTGCACCGGGACAGCAGACATAACCTTAGCTGTACCTTGCAAACCAGAACATATGGTCAACCTACCCTCCGGTCACTTTTTCTTCCTTGTTTCCTTTCTTTCTTTTACTTTTTTCTTTTTAAACACACAGCATTCTTTCTCCCCGAGCACCACTGTCTTTGAAAATGCCCTTGTAATCGGGATATTTTCGACCAGGCAACATCTGCTTTCGCATCTTGAGTCTGAACAGTCTCTCTGAACCCACCCCAAAGGCTGGTTTTAGCTTCCAGTCAGAAGACTCTGTTCCTGGCTTGCCATCCTCATGACTCAAGAATTAAAGATGTCAGACGTGGAACAGTGGCCCTTATCTCAACTTTGGTTCCTCTTTGATAAATGTATTCCTGTAATTTTGTGTTGACTGCTCATTTCCTTTATCTCTTTGAATTTACGTATAGTAGTTTATCGAATTGTAACTAGACAAGCCCCGTTAAGCAAGATTCTTATATTTCCAAGATCATCTCATTACTCCATTCAAACCCAAATTAGCATGCAATTTATCCCCTTGTTTCTAACCCTCTTCACTTAACAGTCTCATAAACATCCATCCATTGCAAAAAGGACTCGAACTGTTTCCACTTCCATTTTTAGTTGATTCATTGCTATCCAAGTAGTGATTTGTCTGGGGGAGTCATTAGTAGAGAACTGTGCCCTTAAATTTAGTTTTACAGTTGGATCCTGCTAGTTAATATCTCTGTCATTCTCACATTGCAACAAATGACTGTGGGTTTCTGTCTTAACCTAAAATCTAGGTTAGAAATTTGATCTTATCTCAATAAAATATTAATAGATAGTGTGAGACTTTTTTAAATTTACTGAAACATTTCTCAGCTAGGAATGACACTCATGGTCACAAATATGCATGTAAGCAAGCAGAAAATTGAGCTTCAAATATATAAACTCATGAAATATCATGTTTAGGGACAATTTTTTCTTCTTTTTTAGTAAAGTATATTTGCTATAGTTGGAATGATTGTATCTTCTCCAAAATTCATATTGGAACTTAAACCCCAATGTGATAGCATTAAGAATTGGAGTCTTTAGGATATGACTAAGTCGTGAGGGAGGAGCCCCCTCATGAATGGGATTAGTGACCTTATGAAAGGGCTTGAGGGAGCTACCTAGCTCAGTTTTCTTCTTGTGCTTTTCTGTCCTTTCCATCATGTTGAGACACAGCATTCTTCACCTCTGGAGGAGTCAACATTCAAGGTGCCATCCTGGAAGCAGAGAGCAGCCCTCGCTAGACTGCAAACCTGCTGGCACCTTGATCTTGGACTTCCCACCCACCAGAACTGTGAGAAATACATTTTTGTTCTTTACACGTTACCCAGTCTCAGATATTTTGTTATAGCAGTACAAATGGACTAAGACAGTATCTTACATACAACAAGGTGCATGTACCTTAAGTTACAACTCGGTACTATTTACATATGTGCACACTCATGTGACCACCACTCAGCTCAAGAGACAGAATGTTCCCATCAGCACAGAGGGCTCCCTCTTGCCCCTTCTCAGTTGCTGTCCCCTCAAAGTTAACCACGATACTGACCTCTGTCACCATGGATTAGTTGCGCTGGTTCTTGAACTTCATATAAATGGAATCATACAGTACGTGTGTGTTTGGAACTTAAGCTGGCTTCTTCCATTCAACATAATCCTGTGAGATTTAGCCATGTTTTGGGTACTGGTAGTTGTTTATTTTTCTGGTTGTGTAGTTTTCCATATTTTATTTATTACCCTTCTATTTTTGTCTCTAACTCAGTGTCTTGTGGGGTCTATTGGTCGTTTTTAGCTAGACTGATATTAAAAATCTTCTTATCAGTGGAGCTTAGGACATTTTTAGAAGACAAAAACCTAATAAATCCAAGCCCCCCAATCTTAAGCCAAGCTTCCTCCTCATGCCTGCTTCAGTTGCTCTTCTTCATGTGGTATTTTTTCCTCACAAAACTGATGGAAATTAAGAAACCCAGAAGCTCTTCATCATGTTATCAGCTTAGGGGCTCTTGTTATCTGCATAACAGGGTAGATATTTATAATCTGAAATGTTAAAATAACTATAGCAAACATTTACATAGCACTAACTGCTGTTCAAAGTGCTTTACATATTTTACCTCAAAACAACTCTGTGAAATAGACACTATTATTGTCATCCCCACATTTTAGATGCGGAAATGGAGTTATAGTGAGACCATGTAACTTTCCCAAGGTAGTGGAGCCAGGACTTGAACCTGTGCTTTCTGGTTTTAGAGCCTGCACCCTTCACCACCACACCATATTGTGTAGCATGATACTTCCTGTGGTTGAAGTGTTTTCTTCTATTAGCTTGGGAGCATTTTCTGAATAATTTGAATCTTACAAGTTTGCTTCAAAGAATACAAGTAAATTGAAATGGAAGATCTAACATAGAATGTGTGGCATTTGTGAATAAATTATAGGACTCCCTGGTTTTAAGTAATAATTATTTGCTTGTCTTGTGACTTTTGTCAGCAGGGCTGTAATGTGCTCACCTCAGTTTCCTTCTCTTCAATAGGAGGAGATGGGCTCAGAGACAGGCACAATTTATCGGAAAATCTCATCACACTTTCCCTCACCATCTGGAAGCTGGAGATAGGTTTGTGAAATCTTGGTTAAGAAAGAGTTGAATGCCACTTGTAGCATAGTGAGTTTAAGAAAGGTGGTTTTATTTGCTAGTTCTGCTGCACAGGGTCCTGCAAGTTTTGGCAATTAACATATATGATCAACAGTTTTCTCACAAAGATTATCAGGGTTCTAGAGGAAATTATCTTCCAGTTTTATCCTGCTGCTAAAGTCCTATATTTCTTTATAGAAGAACCAATTAATTATTGGTCACTTTTCATTAGACATTTCTCTGCCCTTTATGCTGTGCTTTATGTCTCTTTGTGCCCAGCCCCAGGTTTTTCCTTCTAACTGCAAGAAGGTTATTGAAATTTTCTCTCTCTCTCTCAAACTCCTGGGCTCAAGTGATCCTCCCCCGTCCTCCTCCTGTGTAGCTGGCATTACAGGTGTGCACCACTGCACACTGCTGATTTTCTCTCTCTCTCCTTTTTTTTTGTTTTTGTTTTTGTTTTTGAGACGGAATCTCACTCTGTCACCCAGGCTGGAGTGCAGTGGTGTGATCTTGGCTCACTGCAACCTTCACCTCCCTGGTTCAAGCAATCCTGAGTAGTTGGGCTTACAGGTGCACACCACCACATATGGATAATTTTTTTGCATTTTTAGTAGAGATGGAGTTTCACCATGTTGGCCAGAATGGTCTCAAACTCCTGACTTCAGGCAGTCCACTCACCTTAGCCTTCCAAAATGTTGGGATTACAGGTGTGACCACCACGCCTGGCCAATTTTCTCTTTAACCTTTCCCCTGAGCATGTGTATACACACACACACACACACACACACACACACATAAACATGCATATAGACACCCAGACATCCACATGTATACACAAATATACATACAGAGACATACGCATATCTACACATACTTATTAGATATACATTTACACACACCAACACACATGTGCACACACACACGTACACACCTGCCTTTCATCTTCTTCACAGGACTCAGGGTTCTCAGAGAGTGGAAAGAGTATTGCACCACGAGTCAAAGAAAGACTGTGCAACTTTGCACAAGTGTCTTTTCTTTCAAGATCTCATTTATAATAATAAACATCCTTACCCACCAATTAGGGTTATTTTGAAGATAAAACAGAAAGGTTGAATAACAGAATGATGGCATGTCGTATAGTTAAGAAGAAAAAAAGAAAGAAAAAAAAATTAACCTTGACCAAAAAGAGGTCTGGCCTTTGTCCTAGACTCCTGGAAGGTGATTTCTAACATGTAATACCTGATAGGAATATCTTTGCCTGGGGATCTTGGGTCATGATGGATAGACTAATAATAAGATTTAGGGTGGGGACTAGCCAGGACAGGAAAAGTGACTATGTGATTTAGAGTCTGTGTTTTAAGTCATCCTTGGAAGGACTGGAGACTAGAAACTGAGAGCAGCCATGAGGACAATCAAGCATGCCTCTGTGATGAAGTTCCAGTAAAAATTCTGAACACTGAGGCTTGAGGGAACCTTATTGGCTGGGAATACTCCATGCGTATTGGCACATAGCAAAGCCGGGAGGGTAATGCACTCTGACTGCATGGGGAAGGGATAATGGACATTCCATGACTGGTGTCCTCTTGGACTCAGCCCTACGCCTTTCTTCCCCTGGCTGATTTTAATTTTTATCCTTTCCATGTAATCAAGCCATAACTATGAGTATAACAGCTTTCTGTGAGTTCCAGCCAATTCTTAGAGGTAAGCAAGCAGAGCTCATCTACCACCAGCTGAAAAAAATTATTTAAAAATCCCTAAACCAAAGAAGGCCAGAGCTCTCATGAATCTGACCCAATAGATTTTGAAGCCAAAGCTGAGGGCATTTGAGCCAAAGCCAGGCCAGACAGAGATGAGTCTCCTGGGAGGGAACAGGTGCAGTCCTGCTCAGGCTGCAGTGTCCCTGGGCTACAGCTGGAAAAGAGCTCCCTCTGGGTCACAGCTTCTAGGGACAGAGTTTGGGGCAGGTCAACTGTCTGATATGTAAGGCTCTGGTGATGAACTCAGCTGGGAAACTGTGTGGTGATGGGAAGAGAATGGTTTTGCTTTTCCAAATCATCTACCCCCTGCATGCTTGGATCCACATGGGAACTCAGTGTGGAAACTACCTTTGAATAGGGTAAGCCTGAACTCTGGGCCATGTGTGCAGCTTCCTGGCCTCCAGCTTTGTTTAGTCCTTACCCCTACCCATCACTGATGCCAGATCCATCCTCCCAAATATCCTTTCATCATGTTACCCTCCCCACCACCTCATGGCACCTTCTACACAACAGGAAATGCCTCTCACCTCAGCTTGGCATTCAAGGTTCTTTCTGATGTGGCCCACCTCTCACCACCCTATGGCACCTTCTACACAACAGGAAATGTGTCCCACCTCAGCCTGGCATTCAAGGTTCTTTTGATGTGGCCCACCTCTCACCACCCCACCACATCTCCCTGTGGGTCCTGCCTAATTGGATCAATTTTTCCTATCCATGAGCTGAACTTTCCCACCTCCATATTGTTGCTTACACTGTGAACTTCCTGTGCATGTTCTCTTCCTCCCTCTCCCCGAGTCCAAATGCTATAGACTGGATTGTGTCTCCCCAAAATTCTTATGTTGGAGCCCTAACCCCCTATGTAATTGTATTTGAAAACAGGGCTCCTAGGAAGTAATTAAAGTGAAGTAAGTGGGGAGGGGCAGAGCAAGATGGCTGAATAGTAGTCTCTACCAATCAGTCCCCCTGCAGGAAAATAAAATTTAACAACTGTTTCCACCAGAAAACCATCCTCATAAGAACCAAAAATCAGGCAAGGACTCACAGTACGTGGGTGGTTTAACTTCATGTCGCTGAAGGAGGCACTGAAAAGGGTAGGAGAGACAGTCTTGAAACCAATGTCACCCCTCCCCCTCCCCCAGCAGTGGCCGTTGTGGTGCTGAGAGAGAATCTGTGCACCTGGGAGAGGGAGAAGGCAGCAACTGTGGGACTTTGCATTGAACTCAGTGCTGCTCTGTCACAGGAGAAAGCAAAACCAGGTGGAACTCACATGACACCTGCCCATGGAGGGAGCATTTAGACCAGCCTTACGCAGAGGGGTTAACCCATCCCGGTAGTTAGAAGGCTTGAGGCTTGCGTTTTGATAAGCTTTGGCATGGCAGGCTATTATGCTCTGGGGCCCTAAATAAACTTGAAAGGCAGTCTAGACCATAAGGACTTCAACTCCTAGGCAAGACCTAATGCCATGCTGGACTCAGAGCCAGTGGACTCAGGGGACACAAGACCTAGAGAGACACCAGCCAGGGCAGTCAAGGCAGTGTTTGCACAACCCCTCCCCCAACCCCAGGCAACGCAGCTTGCACTAACTAAAGTGACTCCCTTTTGCTTGAGGAGAGGAAGGGGAAGAGTAAAGAGGACTTTGTCTTACATCTTGGATAGCAGCTCAGCCACAGTAGGACAGAGCACCTGTCAGAGTTGAGAGGCCCCCATTCCAGGACCTAGCTCCTGAATTACCTTTCTAGATACACCCTGGGCCAGAAAGGGTGTATCTTTGGCCTTAAAGGAAAAATTCTAGTCCTGGCAGGATTTATCACCTGCTGAGTCAAGAGCCCTTGGGCCCTGAATAGCCAACAGTGATACCCAGGTAGTATGCGACGGGCCTGGAGTAAGGCTCTGAGACATGCTGGCTTCAGGGGAGACCCAGAACATTCCCAGCTATGGTGGCTGTGGTGAGAGATTTCTTCTACTTAAGAAAAGTAGAGGGAAAGGCAAAAGGGACTTTGTCTTGCAACTTAGGTGCCTGCCTGGCCACAATGGGGTAGAGAGCACCAAATGGACTCTTATAGTCACTGATTTTAGGCCTTGGCTCTTCAACAGCATTTCTGGGCCTGCCCTAGGCCAGAGGGGAGCCCACTGCCCCTGAAGGGTGAGTCCCAGGCCTGGAAGCATTCACTACAAGTGACTTAGGAGCCCTTGGGCCCCAAGTAAACATCAACAGTAGCCTGGCAGCACTCCCTGTGGGCCTGTGGTGGTGGCCACAGGGTGAGGCTCCTCTGCCTGTGGAAAGGGAAAGGCAGAGTGGGAAGGACTTTGTCTCATGGTTTCAGTGTCAGCTCAGCTGCCTTAGAATAAAGCACCAGGTAAGTTTCTAAGGTTTTTGACTCTAGTCCCTGGCTTCCAGACAGCATCTCTGGACCCACCAGGGCCTGAGGGAACTTGTTGCCCTGAAGGAAAAGACACAAGCCTGGCTGGCTTTGCCACCTGCTGACTATAGGGCCCCAGGGCCTCGAGTGAACATAGGAAATAGCCAGGTAGTGGGCCTTGAGTGAGACCCAGTGCTTTGCTGGCTTTAGCTCTGACCCAGTGCAGTCCCAGTGGTTATGGCCATAGGGATGTTGTGTCAGTCCACCCCCAGCTCCAAGGGGCTCAGGAGAGAGAGACAGAGACAGAGACTTTTTTGGGAGAGAAACTACAGGTAGAGAATAAAAGTCTCTACTGCCTGGTAGCTCAGAAAATTCTTCCAGATCTTATCCAAGACCACCAAGGCAGTTCCTCTATGAGTCTGCAAGAACCATAGCATAACTGGGCTTGGAGTGTATCTAATAAAGATACACTTTAGATCACAACACCCACAGCCTTTCAAATACCTGGAAAGCCTTCCCAAGGGTGGGTACAAACAAGCCCAGGCTGAGAAGATGGTGGCAGCTTGAAATCAGCCATGGAACATTTGCACCACCAAAAGTGGCAAACACTACAGAACAGACTCTGTTCCCTCCCCAACAGAGAACCCCTTGGGTAACGAGAGCACACCACTGCCCCATCCCTGAGCAGAGCGCTGTGTGTTGCAGCAGAGTGGGGGCAGGTGTCTTCTCCCTTGGGCTACAGAATACACATTTCTTTCCTCAGCATATGGATCATTCTCAAGGATAGACCATATTTTAGGTCACAGGACACATCTTTAAACATTAGAAAAAATGAAATAATATCAAACATCTTCTCTGATCACAATGGAATAAAAGTAGAAGTTAGTAACAAGAGAAATGTTGGAAGCTATACAAACACATGGAGATTAAATAATATGCCCTGGAATGACCAGTGGGGTCAATGAAGAAATCAAGAAGGAAATGGAAACATTTCTTAAATGATAATGGAAACAGAACATGCCAGAACTTATGGGATATGACAAAAGCAATACTAAGAGGGAAGTTTATGGCTGTAAACACCTACTTTAAAAAGTAGAAAAGCATCAAATAAACAACTTAACAATGTATCTTGAAGAAATAGAAAAGCAAGAGCAAACCAAACCCAAAATGCGTAGAAGAAAAGAAATAATAAAGATCAGAGCAGAAATAAATGGAATTGAAATGGAGAAAACAATAAAAAGCATCAAGGAAATGAAAAGTTGGTTTCTGGAAAAGATAAACAATGTTGACAAACTTTAAGCCTAACTAAAACTAAGAAAAAAAGAAGACTCAAGTGAATAAAATCAAAGATGAAAAAGGAAATATTACAACTGATACCACAAATATTCACAGGATCACTAGTGGCTATTACAAGCAACTGTATGCAAGGCTGGGTGTGGTGGCTCACACCTGTAATCCCAGCACTTTGGGAGGCTGAGATGGGTGAATCACAAGGTCAGGAGTTTGAGACCAGCCTGACCAACATGGTGAAACCCATCTCTACTAAAATACAAAAAAATTAGCCAGGCATGGTGGCACACACCTGTAATCCCAGCTACTTGGGAGGCTGAGGCAGGAGAATCACTTGAACCCAGCAGGTGGAGGTTGCAGTGAGCTGAGATCATGCCACTGTACTCCAGCCTGGGTGACAGAGCAAGATTCTATCTCAAGAAAAACAAACAAACAAACAAAACAAACAAACAAACAAAAAAAACAAACAAACAAAAAACTGTATGCAAAGAAATAGGAAAACCTACTACTAAAAATGGATAAATCTGTGGACATATCCAGCCAAACTATTCCAAAAATAGAGACCTTACCCAAATGATTACAAACTCATTCTACAAGGCTAGTATTACTCTGATAACAAAACCAAAGATACGTCCAAAACAGAGAACTACAGGCCAATATCACTGATGAATATTGAGGCAAAAATCTTCCACAAAATATTAGCAATTGATTTCATCAACAGATTAAAGTTGGGGTGCATCATCCCAGGTTCACTCAACACTTCCCCTTTTCCTGCATGTGTCTACTTTGGCTGTGCTCCTTGGGGGCAGCGGTGGTGGCAATGTTGGTGTGTGGGCCTCCCAGGACAAGGGGAAATTGAGTATGTCCTTCTCGCCTCCTTCCAGGCATCTGTAGCCTGGCACCAGCTCTGGCCAGGTCTTCAAGCAAGGGACCTGGAGATGTTCTTTTCCAATTTCTGGATTGGGAGATGGAGGCAAATTCTGGGTACTTGAGTCAGAACTAAGATGAGGCTTGATCAGGGGCATCTGGGGTCCTGAGAGGTAGAGACCTGAAATCCTCTAGAGTGTGTGGGGAGCTGGGTGTGTGTTCTGGCCAGTTGCTTCTCCCTGTGCCTCAATGTTCCAGGTACCCTTCAAGGGCCTGAGATCCTGGGGATGCCTGGAGCCTGACTGCATGGCCTGCCCACCCTGATGACCTTGTGTTTTCCATGACAGGCCAGCAAGGCCAAGGAGAATGGCTCCGACAGTTTCATGCACTCCATGGAGCCACAGCTGGAGCAACAAATGGAGACCACCCACAGCCTGGTGGACTCCTATGTGGCCATTGTCAACAAGACCATGTGGGACCTCCTGGTTGGTCTCATGCCCAAAACCACCATGCACCTCATGATCAACAACGTGCATGTACCGCCTCATGGGGGCAGGGGGCTCCTGTGGCACTGGGGATGCAGGTGACTGTGTTGGCCTGGGGGAGGTGACAACCAGCCCTATGAGACCAGGTCCAGGGAGAGGGGCACAGTCCAGACCAGAGCTGTCCCATAGAACTATAATATGGGCCTGGGCACAGTGGCCCATGCCTGTAATCCCAGGACTTTGGGAGGCCAAGGCAGAAGGATCGCTTGAGCCCAGGAGTTTCAGACCAGCCTGGGCAACATAGTGAGACCTGGTCTCTACAAAAACATTTAAAAAATAGCTGGGTCTGGTGGTGGCATGTGCTCATAGTCCTAGCCACTCAACAAGCCAACGTTGGAGGATCACTTTCAGCACAGGAGGTCGAGGCTACAGTGAGCAGTGATCTCACCTACTGTACTTCAGCCTGGCAACAGAGTGAGATCCTATCTCCAAAAGTTAAAAACTGAGTAGACAAGTGTCCTGGTGGCATGATAGGTCCTGGGTCCCCTCCCAGATCTGTGACTTTGGACAGGTGACTTTTCCTCTGGACCTCTGTTTCCTTATCTGAGTGAGAAAAGGCAGTAGGGAGGCAGGTCTTCAAGTCTAAGTGGTGTAGAAGCCGCATCTGAAAAGCAATACTTGGGGTTCCAAGTCTAGCACACAGTCCCAGCAGGGTCACGCGTGGTGGCCAGGTTGGCACAGGCATCAGGTCCCAACCTCCTTCCCTCTTTGCCCACTCTTAGACCAAGGAGTTCATCTTCTCGGAGCTGCTGTCCAACCTGTACTCCCGTGGGGACAAGAAAATGCTGGTGGAGGAGATGGCACAGCAGGCACAGTGGTGCAACAAGATGCTGTGCACACACCACGTGCTGAGGGAGGTGCCCAGCATCATCGGCGACATCAACACAAACACCTTCAGCATGCCCACGGGGGTCCATGGATGACTCCTGGCTGCACGTGCAGAGTGTCCCAGCCGGATGCAGGTACCAGGGCTGGCCCCCACAGCCCCAAAGCCCCCCAGACTCCATGGATGAGCCTGTGAGCTCTTGGAAAAGGCTCCATACCCAAGGTGGCAGACGTGGGTGCTCTCTGAAGTTGTCGCAGAGGGCAGAGAGCTCGTGGTTTATGGTGTAGGGGCTGGGAACTTGGAGGGCGTTGTGTGTGGGGCTGGACTCTGAGGTGGCCAGAGGCCCAGGAACGTCATCCTGGGCACAACGTACCTGTCATGCAGTCTGAGCCATGCTGCCAGGACAGGGTATCCAGCTCCCAGCCTGGGAGTGCAGAGAGCCAAATCCACTGCAGAGCAGCGATGATAGTCAGAGTCCCACCTCCTCTATCTATCTGCAATCCAGTGGCAATCTAGGATAAAATCTTGAGAGTCCCATACACATGATCATCCCACAACACACCTCACAGGCCAGGCAGGAACACACAGCCCCCTTCCCTCCCTCCCAGGTACCATCATAGCTGCTAGCGTGTGACTGAAGGCAGGGTCTCTGGCCCCCGCTGAAGCACTCCTGCCAGCCAGCGGGCTCATGCACCCTGGCCTGTTGCTCCTAGGGGTTGCCTGTGCTATTCAGCCAAGGGGATCACAGTGCCTGCTGGCCCAGCTGAGCTCCACCTAGCGAGCCCACCAGCCTCCCCTGCCACGGACTCTCCCTCTTCTGATTTCCCAGCAGGAAGGGCCCAGTCCCATACAGCCTATGGGACCTGTAGCCCCCCTCAACCAGCTGAGGCTCCCCTCCTAGACTTATAAGTCTGTGGCCAGTGGCATATGCCCTCCCTGTCTTACCCAGGGTCCGGGGCTTTCTGACCACCCAGAGAGGCCTCTGGCACTCACTCCAGCCATCCATCCCTTTTAGTTTCACCATCCTGGGTCAAGCAGTGTTCCTTCTCTATCAGGCCTGGTGGCTGTTGGGTGGGGCTCCCCAAGGTGAGAGGTGGCCCTGGGCCAGTGGGTTGGAAGAGAGGGTGACCAGAGAAGGGGGAACCCCGAGGGGGCTGAGCATTGGTCTGAACTGGGGTACACCTCCTGAGTACTGTGGGTCAGGCCAGCATGTGGTGGGCTGGGGAGGGCCGCCGCAGCCCCCAGGCACTACCTGTGAAGCTCCAGTTCCTCCCTCCATCTTCCTCCCCTTTCCCTTCCAGCCCCTTTTCCAGGAACCTTTGCCACACCTGCACCTGCGCCCTCCCCTCCGTGGCCCTCCCACAGCTGCCGCAGCACGCCCGTGCTCTGCGCTTGCCTCACCAGCTCTCTGCTCACTTTTCTCTCTCCTGTTTTCTCTCTGCTTCTCTCCAACTGCCAGCTGATCGGGTCAGGCAAGTTCATCCGGACCTGAGAGCCCCAGCCCCACTTCGACCTTTAAACAGATCCTCCTCTTCTCGGAGGCCTCCCTTTCCAAGCCTGCCTGGGTGAGTGTCCTGTGACTTGACAGTGGCTCCCCAGCCCTAAAGCCAGCCCCCTTCATCTGTGACTTAGTCTGTTGTAGTGGTGCGCTGACACATCCAGGTGTGACTGTTGCTGAAAATTTGTGTCCCTCGGTGGTATGCCCTGCCCTGTTCCATAAATATCTACAAATACACACACACACACACACACACACACACACATACATATATACATATATAGACACTTACACATGGCTAACCCCCTCATCCCTAGCTTTGGGAATCAGTCACCGTGCTGTCCTTGTGGAGACTTGTGGCCCAACAAGAGGAAGCTGTCCCCTGACATTGCCCCTCGAAAGTGCGCCACCTCCAGCGAGCCTCCCTGTCATGCCCGGCCTGTGGACAGCCAGCCCGCACCATCCCTCCCACCCCTCAACAAGCATGGGGGCGCGGTACAGGCAGCCGTGTGGACTGACAGTCTCTACCAGTCCTGCTGTCCCTCGGCTGAGAATCAAACCCATTTCTGGATGACAGGGAATGTGTCCTTTGCTGGCTGTGTTCTCTGTGGAGCTCAGGGGAGGGAAAAGGCCAAACCATTTCTAGGGTGCTGTTGGGAGCAGTGTAAAGGCCACACCCTTTCCGAGGGACACTTTTCCTGGAAAGCCCCTAGAGCTTAGGTGAAGCCGGCTCTGGCCACTAGAGAGCAGGGCCATGAACTCAGCCTGGAGGAGCCTGCGGGGCAGCAGGCACTCTGGAGGGACAGATGGAACAGGTCACCAGGTGCACTGGAGGGACAGACAGAACAGGCCACCAGGTGCAGACAGGCGAGGGAGGCTGGGGCACGGAACGGAAGAAGCCTGGGGTGGATGGAAGTCAGTGCCCTTGGGTGCTGGTATCTGTCTTCCCGGCCACTGCTAGATGAGGCTTCTGAGCCTGTTGGCTGTCAGGGCTGGACTGTGTCCCATAGGCGCCATGGCAGTCCCCGTGAAATCCGCCAGGTGTCACCAGGCAGCATACAGGTAACAGGCCTGGAAGGTCCCCAACAGCCCAGCAGGACATGCTCAGATACTCAGGGGCTCCTCGTTCAGTGGCACAAACTCCAGGACCCAGTGAGGGAAACAGGAACACACCAGGCTGAGCAGTATGGATAAATCTATTTATTCTAAACTGAAAAGCAAAATAAACAGGAGTTGCATCAGCAGGGAGCCACAACCTCATCCCCATCTCCTTCCTCTGCCCTATGCTATCAATAAGTTTCCCAGCCACAAATAATGATTAGAACCTCCTCTCCATATGCCAGTTCCAACCTCCACTAGGTACAATACAGGGGGTGGCCCTACCCTCCAGAATATACAAAATGTTACACAGATACTATATGTACACTGGGGAAGGGGGGCCACCCCAGCAGCCTGTGTCATCGCCTGCTCTACGGTTGGCCCCACTGTCCCGCCTCAGCTGCCTCTCTGAATAAGAAGATGGGAGTCCCCCTTGAGGGAAAAGTTGCTTTGGTGAGAGTAGGGAGGCCATCAGGCCTCCTCCAAACAAACCAGCTCCACCAGCCTCTGGCTCTTCAATAACAATCATCATCATCCAGAGATTTAAGGACTCAGCCCTGGTCAAGGGTCTGTTTGTTTCCCCCCATTAGACAGAGGTCTTGTCTTGCTACCCTAATGGTAAAGGGGTGACAGGGACAGGGTGGTAGAGACATGGTGGGGGCGGAGACTCCAGCCCCACTTCTCCAGGCTTATGCTGACAGGGGCCTGCTTTTATTTATTTTTATTTTTATCACACGACTTATTTTTTCATCCCATAACTTCTTTCTCATAGTACTTCTTTTAACTTTTCACAAAACTTTATCCTACATTTTTTCCACAACCTTTTTGCCACAACTTTTGCACGACATTTTTTATCTCATAAATTTTTCATCCCACAACTTTTTTTATCCCATAACTTTTTAGTTTGTTTTCTTTTAATAAACACACTTGCATAGTTACAATTTTGTAAAAATAAAAACCAATGATCTCATGCCAAGCGTGCCCAGCATCTGCACAGTCTCAGGACATTTAACACCATAGTTTTCAAGACACACAAAATTTTAAGGCAAAAACAGCACTTTGCAACAATTTCCTAATTTATTACATTACAGTAGCATCACAGTAGCAGTCAATAACGTGACTTTAGGCAACAGGGTTTCCGTATTTCCATTATACATTCTGTTTACAGGAATTCATAAATTGGCAAAAGTCATTCTAAGAAAACTTGGCAGATAAAGCTTTGCATTGGAATTGACATTTCTTTCTCTACTTTTCCTTTCCCCAGTTTCTTTCTTTTAAACTACAGTATTCATGTTTTAAAATGTTTTAACTTATTTCCGAACATTAACATAGTAGTTACATTTTTGAATAGTTTTAGTCTTTTAAAGTGACTCTTTAAGATAAAGTTTTAGAGAAACTCTATTATGAATAGGGCTGACTTACATTTTCACATCTTCTAAATATCAGCTTTGGTTTTAGAACTGATTTTTTTTCATTTCTGGAAAACCTATCAGGTTTAATCAAATACTTTAAAAATGATTATATATTGCAATCTTTAAATAGGTGTTTTAATTCTTTACTTCCTACAGAAATTCAAATTTATTCAGTTGAACTCACACTTTAAAGTTCTATGTTTCTGATAAACTCTAACCTTCTAATGCTGCCTTCTCAGCAAATTGAAAGCTGCCTTATACTGAATGAGGAAGAGACCAAATACTTGGCTGAATGAGGTATTGCAAAAGACTGCGTGCACTTTGAAGAAAAACTTAAGTTATTATCATACAATTTCTATTCTTTTTAGCTTTTTTAAAAAATTACAAAATATCTACACAAAGAGTGGTATTTCAGTTAATACAGTACATTTCTTTTCCAGACTGACATTCAGCTTAAACATGCTAGTGTGTGATTTCATCCATAGGTACCTGATGAACACATTATTGTCAGATTGGTTACAGATGCTAAACGCGATCTGAAGGTCATTCCTAGTCATTTATATTTATCAGGGTAAAAGTGAAGTGATTTGAACTATAAAAATACTTTTGAAATAATTTATCAGTGTATCAGATAAACCCAGTTTCAGCATTATAAAGAAAAACTGTTAGACCAAACAAGGGGGCTAATTAACAGTGGTTTGATTTCTAGCCCAAGGCTCTAAAATAGAAGAGTCAGTTGAAGTCACAAGGACTAAATATTTGCACGCTTTCAGTGAATGCAGGCAAATCTGTTATTCCATCTGTAAAATCATATTATTGCTGTCCTATTAATGTCATATGTATAAAAGTATCATGAGGATGCCAAATGCTAAAAATGGAGATGGTCTAGTGACTAGAAATGCCCACCCCAGGGAGCGCACATACATCTCTCCCTACATCCTAATAAAGTGACATATTTTGGAACACAGACATTAGAACTTCATGAAGTTGTAGCTATTGATTCTTTCCCAAGCATCATAAAGTTATGATTTAGGCAATGTATGACTGAAATAATTCATTCATCATGTACAGACACATTAACATAAATATGGCACAAAATATGCCTCTAACTGAAACCAAGAGGTATAAAAACATAGTTCACTCTTTGTAAAGAACTCTGTGAGGAAACATAACTGTGATTGTATAGACACTTTTCCTCATAATACTTTGACCTTCACAAACAGTAGATTGACTGCAGCTTGTAAACATTTTAAGTTGCATAAACTTCCCCTTGATTTTCAAATGCAGTATAATACTGTCTACTAAATCTCCTTTTGGTTTCAACTAATACTCCCACATATATTGGTTTATAATAATGGTTGTTATTATTTTCAAAGTGTTTTTCATTCAAAGAAAAGAAGCAAATTCCTGTGTCAGATTAACCAATGTGGCTGAAGAATAGGTATTAGCCAGAGAGGTCTAGATGGTAAAATCAATCTTCTAGGCTCAAAGAAGCTCCGTGAACATAGAGGCATGCCAGGTGTCACACAGCTTTCCTTCACTAGAATTCATTCTTGACTAGAGCCTGTATGCCTGTCCCAGGGACATTTAAACTCTGAAAGGATTTCTTATGATCCTCACTAAATACATTAAGAAGAATGTCAACCAGTGCCCTTTTGTGTACTGGGACACGTCGTCACGTGATTAAAACAGGTAACATGAACTCTGACATTAAAATGTATTGTGGATATGAAGGCTCTAAGCTAGAAAAGAGTTTCCACTTCCACAGTCAATGATGGGAGCCCTTCATTCTTCAGAAATAACCCTTTTAGGTCACTGAGAAAGAGTCCAACTGCTGCAGCTCATGATGCAATATCTTCATGAGCCCAGAGCACATACAAATCCTAAGGGAACTACCATAGTACGGCGCTCATTCTTGGCACCAGAACAAATGAAACACACTCTATCCTGCACACACCTGCCAGCGCAGGCCACTTCCCTCTTCTGTGAGATTTAAAAAGCTCCCCAAAATGTTATCACTCCCATCCCCAATACACAGAAAACAGGGAAAAGCTGTTTCCAGTTCTCGGCCTTTAAACAACTCTAAATGTCAGTACTCACAGTGGCATATTACAAAGTAAGAAACAGTGCGCACTTGAGGGCAAACCACATATTGAGCTAATGAAGAGCTCACTGTGATTAGGATTCGATCAAACATCATAGCAGAACATAAGCAGATTTTATCTGAATTCTGTAATGAATATACACGCTGCAATGACATTTAAAAAGCATGGCGGCCTATTCCAAACCAGCAAGAATAGTTTTGTGCACATAGTGGGTCTTTGTGTGTTTGAACTCCCACCACGTAAGGGCAAACTCGATATGCATGCTAATAACCTACAATTATCAGATAAAAAAACGAAAATGCTAAAGGATGCCAGAGTGAACATCAGGGAAAGATCCCTCTCCCTTAACTTTTTATAAATAAATTTAAACTCAAAATAGAAACACAAACAAACATGAGTGGCTCTAACATTCAAGTGAAGTAAATGAATTGTGTAGGAGATTAACCACATAACATGTCGTTGTTGTTGTTTTTAAATTTCTTGACCAGCTCTCAGATGATGATGATGTTTATCTCCCTGTTCTCTGCTGCCCGGTAAAAGAATGGGATGCAGGGTTTGCTGGCCAAGCCTGGGTGCTCCTGGGTGTCCTGCCTTACGGGAAGCAGCTGCACGATCTTCTGTGCGGTGGGGTTGCCACGGGGAGAACCCTCCCTGGCCTCTCCCGGTGCAGGCTCCACGCTGTCGGCCAGGCTCACCTCACAAAGATCTTCGGAGAGAGGGAGGCGGGGGTCTGAGCACAGTGAGAGCCTCCCCTGCTCCTGCCTGCCCACCCCGCCAGAGGGCTCTACTCACCACCCTGCTCCTCCGCAGCCCCAAGCTCCTGGGGGCCTGGGGACCCTGGAGCGGGCTCATCAGCAGGGTTCCGGGCAGTGGGGAGGAATTTGTCATGCCCCTTGTGGTCGTCGACAAGTGGCAACACCAGATCCTGCAGTTCCAGCAGCTTCACCTGAAGGGAGGGGTGCTCAGCTGCCATGACTGAGCCGGCACCAGTGCCAGCGCCCACCCTTACCCCCATAGAGATATTGCATGCCCTCTACCTTCATCTCCTCCTCCTCCTCCTGGGCCAGCCTGATGATGTCCTCCTTCTGGTGCCGTGTGTTTGGCACTGCCCCATGGCTCTCACGTATGGTGATGTACTCTCCTGCAAAAGGACAGGGCTCAGATGCTGGGGCCCCTCTGACGGCTCTGCAGCTCCCCATGCCGTGCCCTGGCCTCCTGCTTACTCATGCCCTCTCTTGCTCCAGAGAGCTGGATGAATCCAAGCTCTAGTTTTTCCACCTGCTGCTTCCCGTCCGCCTTCTCCTTCGGGAGGTCCATAAAGCCGCTCTGGAGCCAAAATAATGGGGTCACATCTCGGGAGTGACCTGTCCTTCCCCGCCCCCACTTTTCTTGGCCCATGCCAGGACTCGCTCACCTTCAGCTTCTCCATGGCCCCCTGCAGGGCCCGGTAGGGCTCCCCACACACAAACTCACCCCCGGTCCCTGGGGCCCGGGCCTCAGCCTCTGGCTCCTTCCAGGCCGAGGCCACCAGGTGAGCCAGGTGCAGAAAACAGCCTTTGCACCTTCTGCTGCCCACATAGCCGTGCCTGCTCCTCCTGGGCAGTGTCTCCAGCGGAGTTGAAAAATGCCACATGAAGGCAAGAGCTGAGTATTCTTGTAGGGGCATACACAGAACAAATGGGGCAGGGAGGTGGAGCACAGCCCCTTCCCTTGGGGCCTCAGAGAGTGCACCTGTTGGTCACAGGTGAAATGGTGTCTGACCACTGGCTCCTGGAAGGGGTGAAGGTCCAGAGAAATCAGAAGGCGGGGAAACCAAGAGCATAAGGGGGTCACAGAGGAAGGTGGCAAAGTGGGGCAGGGACAGTCAGACTCACCATGGCCTCCTGGCTCTCCGGGTCCTTTGGGATGCTTGGCATGAGCTGAAGCGCCTCCTCCTCCTCACCGTCCAGATGTCCTCCTTCATCTCCTGTGGGGAGGTGGCCAGAGGGGTCCTCAGACAACCCAACTAGGGAGGTACTGCGGGCCCACCTCTCCCCACCCTCACTGTGTAACCCTGAGCCAGGCCCTCCCCAGAGGGGAATGAGCTGCTGTTCTTTATTTTTCCTTTTAAGCACCAAGATCTTGCTATATTGCCCAGGCACAGTCCCGCTACCGGTCGGTGCGGGAGTTCTGGACTGCTCCCTTTCTGATCTGGGCCAGTTCACTCATCCTTAGGCAACCCGGTGGCTCCCTGCTCCCAGTAGGTCACCATATTCATGCCGAGTTTATTGCAGACACCCGGTTGGCATAATGACCAGCTCTTCTAAAGGTCTCTTCCAACCCTTCAATCCTGTGCTGCTGACAGTCCCCCTTCCTCCTGGGGCTCTCTCCTCTTCCCCTGAGTGGTCTCCTGTACCTTCTCCAGGGATAGCCATGAGGCTCAACTGGGCCTCTGGCTGTTGATTCTGCTGGCTGGCTGCTTCTAGGTGCTCCTAAGGGAACGGAAAAGGAGTGAGAAGGCACCGAAGTTGCCAGGTTGTCTCCCTCGGGGCCCTGTCCTCAGCAACTCCAGCTCCTAGGTCTCCTGCAGGTTTGGTGGGCCATCTCAGCCACCACTTTGCCCTGAGTTTCCTGCTGCTGCAGTTGGCCCAGTTCCATGAGCTGGGTCTGCAGCAGTAACTCCCTGTGCAGCGCCTCCTTCTCAGAGGTCAGCTGCTGATAGGTGGCCATGTACTGCAGCGGGTGACACAGGTACTAGTCTCACTGCTGCTGCAGACTCTGAGAATCTTGGCTCTTCAGCTCCAGCTGCAGGAAGGCCCTGGGCATGAGGGCACGTGGTGGCTGGCTTCCTGATTCTGGGCCCATTAATAGGGTAGTGAGGGCACTGTGGGGCTCTGTCACCTGCCTGGGCCCCTGGCCCGTTGCTCCAGGCCTAAGAAACTTCCTCCCTTGCCTAGAACCCCATGCCTCCTTCCCCAGCCTCAAATATCATTTGTTTGGGTCCTTCTTCCCACCATTTAAACTGTAGGCCACAGACTGGTAGAAAAGCAGAGGGAGCCAACCACCATCTGCTAAGTGTGCTACAAGCCTAATGCTTTCCATGTATTCTCTCCTTTAATCCTCAGCACCTCTGCAAGGAAAATGCTAACTTCCTTTTGAAGTTAAAGAAACAGAGACTTAGAGACGAAAAGTAGTTGAATGGTGACCAGAGAAACCAAGGCTGGAATCCAGTTTGAATCTAAGGAGGCTTTTTTGTGTTGTTTTGTTTTGAGACAGTGTCACTCTGTGGCTGGGGCTGGAGTGCAGTGGTGCAATCTTAGCTCACTGCAACCTCCACCTCTCACGCTCAAGTGATTCTCATGCCTCAGCCTCCTGAGTAGCTGGGATTACAGGCATGCGCCACCACGCCTGCCTAATTTTTTGTTGTTGTAATTTTAGTAGAGATGAGGTTTTGCCATGTTGGCCAGGCTGTTCTCAAACTCCTGACCTCAAGTATTTCTCCTGCCTCAGCCTCCCAAAGTGCTGGGATTACAGGCATGAGCTACCACCCCTGGCATAAGGAACCTCTTATACCAGTCTCTTCCCCTATAATTGGGGGGCTCCATGCCTCTAGCTGGGATGATGATGTCCAGACCTGGGAGGAGCCCAGGGCTACCCACCTCTAAAAGTCAGAGGGCAGGAAGCAAGAGACAGTTATAGGGCTGCTCTGGAGGGGCTGGGGTCACCTTCCCTCCAGCTAGAGCTGCCTTTGGCCTGGGACCTCCCCTCCCCAGAGGCTGGTGCCCGCCTCCCAGCCCTTCTTGGATGGGGCAGAGGTTACCGTCTCCTTCACCTCACTCAGCTTCTCCTGCAGCTCCTTTACTTGCTGCTCCAACTGCAGAGCGCTCTTGTTCTCGTTGTTCTGGACAGAGAGAAGCAATCAGTAGGCCATCCACTGCAGCTGGAGAACCCTGAACTTGGTGTCTGTCTCCCATGTCACCGGGAAGGGTGGAGGCAGGTTAGAAAAATCACCCCCTCTCCCCCACAGCCATCAGAGCAGGGCCTGATGAGCTCTGGCTCACAGGTGCCTTTAGAAGTACCATGTCATGTGAGGGCTACACTGCCCCATTTTACAGGTGGGGAAACAAAGGCCTGGAGGGCTAGGGATGAGGGCAACCCACCAGATCTTTGAAGCCGCACTGTGGCTCGGCCAGCTGCTTGTCGAGCTTTTGGTTCTGGGAGAGTGTGAGCCTCTCCTCCTGCATTCGCAGCCTCTCCTCCTGCTTTCGTAGCCTCTCCTCCTTCTCCCACAGCCTCTCCTCCTGATCCCACAGCCTCTTCTCCTGCTTTTGCAGCCTCTCCTCCTCCTTTCGCAGTCTCTCCTCCTGCTTTCGCAGCCTCTCCTCCTGCTTTCGCAGCCTCTCACCCTGCTCCTGAAGCCTCTCCTTTTGCTCACACAGCCTCTCCTGCTCCCTGAAGACTCCTCTCCTCCTGCTCCTGGAGCCTCTTCTCCTGCTCCTGAAGCCTCTCCTTTTGCTCCTTGCTCAGGAGACTCAAGGCCTGATTGTTTTCCACCTGGGATTGGAGTTTTCCCACCAAACTCTCCACCTCCTTCCTCAGGTGTTTGGCCTCATCTTGTAGCTGCTCCACCTCAGAGGGCCCTGCTGGGGGCGCTGGGGATGGGGGCTCAGCTGAGAAAGGAAGCAGACAATGAGGGCCTCTGGATTCCCCTCTCCACCCCCTCCCCCCACCAAAAAAAACCAAGCCTCCTCTTGATGCACAGCTCCTCTCAGGCTTCCCAATCTTGGCCTCACTGCTAATGATTCCTCGCACCCGATGGAAGCCAATTTCCCAGCCATGTCAGATAGAGAGCACTGTGGGTGGCTGACAACGGGCACTCCTCCCTCTTTGCTGATGGGGACCCTGAGGCTCATGGAGATGACAAGACTTGCTGACTCCTGGCACAGACCTCTTTCCCTCTGCCTCAAAGCCCTTCCATCCACCCACCTCCCTGGGGCACTCTAAGTCACCCCACAGCCCTTTGATGCGAGTCCTGCTCCCGAGTGACACCAGCCCCATCTCACCCATGTGGGGTTGGAGTTCGGACAAGCTCCTCTCCAGCTCCTGTATCCGATGTATGTCACGCTTCTTCTCCTCCTTCAATGCGTGAGCCTGCCCAAAGCACAGGGGGAAAGGGCCCTGGAGAGGGGGCTGGTGGCTGGACAGGCTACCATCTCCCTCTCTGCCCTCACTTCCACAAAGCCCAGACCCATGACTACCTCTGGCTGTACTAGTCCCATTTTACAGATGCCCAGAAAGATCCAGTGACCCATCTAACATGGGGCTGAAGGGTCAGGTCTCACCTCCACCGACATTTTCCGCATCCTCTCCTGCCACCAGGCCCTCTCTCCTTTTATATGTTGAGCATATTCATCGCTCTCTAGCTGGACTTGTTTAAGTGACTCTGTCACCTGCAAGCATGGGCACAGAAGTTAGGAAGGGCTGTCACTGGTCCTCACCTGCCCCTGGTCAGCTGGGATCATCTTCCTTCCACATCCCCACCCTCTGTTTGCGCTTTCTTTTGCATTGTGTAAAATCTGTCTCCTAACGTCCCAATCTCTTCTCTAACTGCTTCCCAGGCAGTTGTGCGGATCAATGAGGGCGAATATGTGTGAAAGCAAATGCAAATGATTTTAACATGCACTAAAAAATGATCTATGGAAAATTTTTAAAGTCCTAGACTTTTAAATAAACAGTACATTAGGCTGGGCACTGTGGCTCACACCTATCATTCCAGCACTTTTGTGGAGTCGAGACGGGCCAGATCTTAAGGAGGGAGATCGAGACCATCTGGCCCGCCTTGTGGAAACCTGTCTCTACTAAAAATACAAAAATTAGCGGGCATGGTGGTGCGTGCCTGTCATTCACTACTCAGGAGGGCTGACGCAAGGAGAATCACTTGAACCAAGGAGTCAGAGGCTTGTGGTGAAGGCCATCACGCAGCTGCACCAGCCTGGGTGCAACAAACAAACAACAAAAAGTAACATTAACCTGAATTTTTCTATGGTTTTGATTTTTAAATAGTATGAAAATTTTTACCCAATGGCCACTGATAGGTGAAAATCTTGCTTGATTATTCTCCAAGAAAATGGATTACAGTGGTTTGATTTTTTTTCTTTTTTTCTTTTTTTGATTCATTTTCTAAAATGCTAGCCACGAAACCAAAGCCTTTTTTGCAGTTGATGACCGATCAAAGACGCGTTGAACTAACATTAATGGAGAAATGTTTTCTGTGTTCACAAACATCTTGCCTTTGTTTGATTCCAGCTGCAAAGCCTATCACTGCGTGCATGAGATCTGTAGCAGGTTGACTGACCTCCTTTACCTTGGCAGAAAAATAATAATGGGGCACCAGGCGGTCGGCCAAACACACAGAACTCAAGGAGCCTCGGGTCCCAATGTATCAGCCAGAAAGCTGAGCAGCTACGTCAGATGAGAATTGCTTAAGGTGAGAGTGGCCCAGGGTAGTCAACACCTTGCTGTGCAATGTAGTTGTTAGGATCTCTACACAGAAGTTAAAGCCGGGTACTCTGACCCGTTACTTTACTCCTGGAAACTTTTTAGAGTTCCCAATGAGTTTCACAGAGAAATACAAGTTGAATAAACTTCTTCCTGGACAATCTACTTGTTTCTTCTTCATTTTTTTTTAAAAAAAAAAACTAGTTATGTATGTTTTACAATTTTGGATTCTTTTTATCTGAACATTTATCATAGTACAACTTTGTACATATTATGTTAGGAAAAATGTTGGTGCATGAAAATCCATGGTCATGTCATTATAGAAAAGAAAACGGCTGGCACACGATGGTTCACCTTGTAATCCCAGCCTCTGGGAGGCCGAGGTGGCGCGACCACTTAAGACAAGCTTGAGCAAACATAGCAAACCCCCTCTTTGCCAAAAAATACTAAGAATCAAAAAATTAGCCCGGTTATGGTGGCATGTTTTTTTTTTTTTTTTTTTCTTTGCTTAGTACCAGCTACTCAGGAGGACTAGGTGGGAGATGTTAAGCCTGTGAGGGGTACGGCGCCGTGATCCTGATCATGTCCATGCACTCCAGCCTGGGTGACCAGAACAAGCCCCTATCTCCAAAAAATAAAGAACAAAAAATGCAGGATAACCAAAACAAGTCATTTA